>NC_092679.1:9848931-19848931 GCF_964355755.1 Antedon mediterranea
TCTATCTCTCTCTCTCGCTGATCTATCTTTCTCTCTCTCTCTCTTTCTCTCTCTCTCTCTTGCTGATCTATCTATCTCTCGCTGATCTATCTCTCTCTCTCGCTGATCTATCTCTCTCTCGCTGATCTATCTATCTCTCGCTGATCTATCTCTCTCTCGCTGATCTATCTATCTCTCTCTCTCGCTGATCTATCTCTCTCTCGCTGATCTATCTCTCTCTCGCTGATCTATCTCTCTCTCTCTCGCTGATCTATCTATCTGTCTCTCGCTGATCTATCTATCTGTCTCTCGCTGATCTATCTATCTGTCTCTCGCTGATCTATCTATCTCTCTCTCGCTGATCTATCTATCTCTCTCGCGCTGATCTATCTATCTCTCTCTCGCTGATCTATTTATCTCTCTCTCGCTGATCTATCTCTCTCTCGCCGATCTATCTCTCTCTCGCTGATCTATCTCTCTCTCTCGCTGATCTATCTATCTCTCTCTGATCTATCTCTCTCTCGCTGATCTATCTCTCTCTCGCTGATTTATCTCTCTCGCGCTGATCTATCTATCTCTCGCTGATCTATCTCTCTCTCTCTCGCTGATCTATCTATCTCTCTCTCGCTGATCTATCTATCTCTCTCTCGCTGATCTATCTCTCTCTCGCTGATCTATCTCTCTCTCTCTCTCGCTGATCTATCTGTCTCTCGCTGATCTATCTCTCTCTCGCTGATCTATCTCTCTCTAGCTGATCTATCTCTCTCTCTCGCTGATCTATCTTTTTCTCTCTCTCTCTCTCTCTCTCTCGCTGATCTATCTATTTCTCTCTCGCTGATATATCTATCTCTCTCTCGCTGATCTATCTATCTCTCTCTCGCTGATCTATCTATCTCCCTCTCGCTGATCTATCTATCTCTCTCTCGCTGATCTATCTATCTCTCTCTCTCTCGCTGATCTATCTATCTCTCGTTGATCTATCTCTCTCTCGCTGATCTATCTCTCTCTCGCTGATCTATCTCTCTCTCGCTGATCTATCTATCTCTCGCTGATCTATCTCTCTCTCGCTGATCTATCTCTCTCTCTCGCTGATCTATATCTCTCTCGCTGATCTATCTATCTCTCGCTGATTTATCTCTCTCTCTCTCTCGCTGATCTATCTATCTCTCTCTCGCTGATCTATCTCTCTCTCGCTGATCTATCTCTCTCTCTCTCGCTGATCTATCTGTCTCTCGCTGATCTATCTCTCTCGCTGATCTATCTCTCTCTCGCTGATCTATCTCTCTCTCTCGCTGATCTATCTTTCTCTCTCTCTCTCTCTCTCTCTCTCTCTCTCTCTCTCTCTCGCTGATCTATCTATCTCTCTCTCGCTGATCTATCTCTCTCTCGCTGATCTATCTATCTCTCTCTCGCTGATCTATCTATCTCTCTCTCGCTGATCTATCTATCTCTCTCTCGCTGATCTGTCTGTCTCTCTCTCTCGTTGATCTATCTCTCTCTCGCTGATCTATCTCTCTCTCACTGATCTATCTCTCTCTCGCTGATCTATCTCTCTCTCGCTGATCTATCTATCTCTCGCTGATCTATCTCTCTCTCGCTGATCTTTCTCTCTCTCGCTGATCTATCTCTCTCTCGCTGATCTATCTCTCTCTCGCTGATCTATCTATCTCTCGCTGATCTATCTATCTCTCTCTCGCTGATCTATCTATCTCTCTCTTGCTGATCTATCTCTCTCTCTCGCTGATCTATCTCTCTCTCTCGCTGATCTATCTCTCTCTCGCTGATCTATCTCTCTCTCGCTGATCTATCTCTATCTCGCTGATCTATCTCTTTCTCGCTGATCTATCTCTCGCTCGCTGATCTATATCTCTCTCTCTCTCGCTGATCTATCTATCTGTCTCTCGCTGATCTATCTATCTGTCTCTCGCTGATCTATCTATCTGTCTCTCGCTGATCTATCTATCTCTCTCGCTGATCTATCTATCTGTCTTTTGCTGATCTATCTATCTCTCTCTCGCTGATCTATCTATCTCTCTCTCGCTGATCTATCTCTCTCTCGCCGATCTATCTCTTTCTTGCTGATCTATCTCTCTCTCGCTGATCTATCTATCTCTCGCTGATCTATCTATCTCTCGCTGATCTATCTCTCTCGCTGATTTATCTCTCTCGCGCTGATCTATCTATCTCTCGCTGATCTATCTCTCTCTCTCTCGCTGATCTATCTATCTCTCTCTCGCTGATCTATCTCTCTCTCGCTGATCTATCTCTCTCTCTCGCTGATCTATCTGTCTCTCGCTGATCTATCTCTCTCTCGCTGATCTATCTCTCTCTCGCTGATCTATCTCTCTCTCTCGCTGATCTATCTTTCTCTCTCTATCTCTCTCTCTCTCTCTCGCTGATCTATCTCTCTCTCTCTCTTGCTGATCTATCTCTCTCTCGCTGATCTATCTATCTCTCGCTGATCTATCTCTCTCTCTCTCGCTGATCTATCTATCTCTCTCTCTTGCTGATCTATCTCTCTCTCTCGCTGATCTATCTATCTCTCGCTGATCTATCTCTCTCTCGCTGATCTATCTCTCTCTCTCGCTGATCTATCTCTCTCTCGCTGATCTATCTATCTCTCGCTGATTTATCTCTCTCTCTCTCTCGCTGATCTATCTATCTCTCTCTCGCTGATCTATCTCTCTCTCGCTGATCTATCTCTCTCTCTCTCGCTGATCTATCTGTCTCTCGCTGATCTATCTCTCTCGCTGATCTATCTCTCTCTCGCTGATCTATCTCTCTCTCTCGCTGATCTATCTTTCTCTCTCTCTCTCTCTCTCTCTCTCTCTCTCTCTCTCTCTATCTCTCTCTCTCGCTGATCTATCTATCTCTCTCTCGCTGATCTATCTCTCTCTCGCTGATCTATCTATCTCTCTCTCGCTGATCTATCTATCTCTCTCTCGCTGATCTATCTATCTCTCTCTCGCTGATCTGTCTGTCTCTCTCTCTCGTTGATCTATCTCTCTCTCGCTGATCTATCTCTCTCTCACTGATCTATCTCTCTCTCGCTGATCTATCTCTCTCTCGCTGATCTATCTATCTCTCGCTGATCTATCTCTCTCTCGCTGATCTATCTCTCTCTCGCTGATCTATCTCTCTCTCGCTGATCTATCTCTCTCTCGCTGATCTATCTATCTCTCGCTGATCTATCTATCTCTCTCTCGCTGATCTATCTATCTCTCTCTTGCTGATCTATCTCTCTCTCTCGCTGATCTATCTCTCTCTCTCGCTGATCTATCTCTCTCTCGCTGATCTATCTCTCTCTCGCTGATCTATCTCTATCTCGCTGATCTATCTCTTTCTCGCTGATCTATCTCTCGCTCGCTGATCTATATCTCTCTCTCTCTCGCTGATCTATCTATCTGTCTCTCGCTGATCTATCTATCTGTCTCTCGCTGATCTATCTATCTGTCTCTCGCTGATCTATCTATCTCTCTCGCTGATCTATCTATCTGTCTTTTGCTGATCTATCTATCTCTCTCTCGCTGATCTATCTATCTCTCTCTCGCTGATCTATCTCTCTCTCGCCGATCTATCTCTTTCTCGCTGATCTATCTCTCTCTCGCTGATCTATCTATCTCTCGCTGATCTATCTATCTCTCGCTGATCTATCTCTCTCTCGCTGATTTATCTCTCTCGCGCTGATCTATCTATCTCTCGCTGATCTATCTCTCTCTCTCTCTCGCTGATCTATCTATCTCTCTCTCGCTGATCTATCTCTCTCTCGCTGATCTATCTCTCTCTCTCGCTGATCTATCTGTCTCTCGCTGATCTATCTCTCTCTCGCTGATCTATCTCTCTCTCGCTGATCTATCTCTCTCTCTCGCTGATCTATCTTTCTCTCTCTATCTCTCTCTCTCTCTCTCTCGCTGATCTATCTCTCTCTCTCTCTTGCTGATCTATCTCTCTCTCGCTGATCTATCTATCTCTCGCTGATCTATCTCTCTCTCTCTCGCTGATCTATCTATCTCTCTCTCTTGCTGATCTATCTCTCTCTCTCGCTGATCTATCTCTCTTTCTCGCTGATCTATCTCTCTCTCGCTGATCTATCTCTCTCTCGCTGATCTATCTCTATCTCGCTGATCTATCTATCTCTCGCTGATCTATCTCTCGCTCGCTGATCTATCTCTCTCTCTCTCGCTGATCTATCTATCTGTCTCTCGCTGATCTATCTATCTGTCTCTCGCTGATCTATCTATCTGTCTCTCGCTGATCTATCTATCTCTCTCGCTGATCTATCTATCTGTCTTTTGCTGATCTATCTATCTCTCTCTCGCTGATCTATCTATCTCTCTCTCGCTGATCTATCTTTCTCTCGCCGATCTATCTCTTTCTCGCTGATCTATCTCTCTCTCGCTGATCTATCTATCTCTCGCTGATCTATCTCTCTCTCGCTGATCTATCTCTCTCTCGCTGATTTATCTCTCTCGCGCTGATCTATCTATCTCTCGCTGATCTATCTCTCTCTCTCTCGCTGATCTATCTATCTCTCTCTCGCTGATCTATCTCTCTCTCGCTGATCTATCTCTCTCTCTCGCTGATCTATCTGTCTCTCGCTGATCTATCTCTCTCTCGCTGATCTATCTCTCTCTCGCTGATCTATCTCTCTCTCTCTCGCTGATCTATCTTTCTCTCTCTATCTCTCTCTCTCTCTCTCGCTGATCTATCTATCTCTCTTTCGCTGATCTATCTATCTCTCTCTCGCTGATCTATCTATCTCTCTCTCTCGCTGATCTATCTATCTGTCTCTCGCTGATCTATCTATCTCTCTCTCGCTGATCTATCTATCTCTCGTTGATCTATCTCTCTCTCGCTGATCTATCTCTCTCTCGCTGATCTATCTCTCTCTCGCTGATCTATCTCTCTCTCGCTGATCTATCTATCTCTCGCTGATCTATCTCTCTCTCGCTGATCTATCTCTCTCTCTCGCTGATCTATCTCTCTCTCTCGCTGATCTATCTCTCTCTCGCTGATCTATCTATCTCTCGCTGATCTATCTCTCTCTCTCTCGCTGATCTATTTCTCTCTCTCGCTGATCTATCTCTCTCTCTCGCTGATCTATCTCTCTCTCTCTCGCTGATCTATCTCTCTCTCGCTGATCTATCTCTCCCTCTCGCTGATCTATTTCTCTCTCTCTCGCTGATCTATCTCTCTCGCTGATCTATCTCTCTCTCTCGCTGATCTATCTCTCTCTCGCTGATCTATCTCTCTCGCTGATCTATCTCTCTCTCGCTGATCTATCTCTCTCTCTCTCGCTGATCTATCTCTCTCTCGCTGATCTATCTCTCTCTCGCTGATCTCTCTCTCTCTCTCTCTCTCTCGCTGATCTATCTGTCTCGCTCGCTGATATATCTCTCTCTCGCTGATCTATCTCTCTCTCTCGCTGATCTATCTCTCTCTCTCGCTGATCTATCTCTCTCTCTCGCTGATCTATCTCTCTCTCTCTCGCTGATCTATCTCTCTCTCTTGCTGATCTATCTTTCTCTCGCTGATCTATCTCTCTCTCGCTGATCTATCTCTCTCTCGGTGATCTATCTCTCTCTCGGTGATCTATCTCTCTCTCTCTCGCTGATCTATCTGTCTCTCTCGCTACTCTATCTCTCTCTCGCTGATCTATCTCTCTCGCTGATCTATCTCTCTCGCTGATCTATCTGTCTCTCGCTGATATATCTGTCTCTCGCTGATCTATCTCTCTCTCTCTCTCGCTGATCTATCTATCTCTCTCTCGCTGATCTATCTCTCACTCGCTGATCTATCTTTAATTTTTGAATTTTAAAAAGTGGACATTTTAGTAATTTTTCGAAAAAATTGCTATGGTCCCCCCCCCCCCCGGGGAAATTTTCGCAAAAATGGCCAAATTTTAACCCTTTTATTTTTATACATAACTAGTTACTATGGCTCTATAAGATGATGTTAGCACATATTTGTAAAAATGGCAATATTATAGCATAATTATTGAATTTTAAAAAGTGGGAATTTTGGCCATTTTTGACCCTTTTATTTTTTTGACATAACTAGCTGCTATGTCTCTATAAGATGATGTTAACACAATATATTTGTATAAATTACAATATTATAGCATAATTTTTGAATTTTAGAAATTGGAAATTTTGTCCATTTTTCGAAAAAATTCCTATAGTTCCCCGCATGAAAATTTTCAAAAAATGGCCAAATCAACCCTTTTATTTTTTGACATAATTCTTTACTATGGCTCTATAAGATGATGTTAGCAAAATATATCTGTATAAATGGAAATATCATAACATAATTATTTAATTTTTAAAAGTGGAAAATGTTGCCATTTTTCGACCCTTTTTTTTTTTTGACATAACTAGTAGCGATGGCTCTATAAGATGATGTTAACACAATATATGTGCATAAATGGCAATATTATAACATAATTATTGAATTTGAAAAAGTGGACAATTTTGCCATTTTTCGAAAAAAAATCATATAGTCCCCTGCAGGAAAATTTTCGAAAAATTGCCAAATTTCGACCCTTTTATTTTTTGACATAATTCGTTACTATGGCTTTATAAGACGATGTTAACACAATATATGTGCATTAATGGCAATATTATAGCCTAATTATTGAATTTTAAACGGTGGACATTTTGGTTAATGTTAGCAAAATATATCTGTATAAATTTCAACATTATAGCATAATTTTTGAATTTTGAAAAGTGGAAATTTTTGCCATTTTTCGAAAAAATTCCTATGGTCCCCGCTGGAAAATTTTTCGAAAAATGGCCCAATTTTCACCCTTTTATTTTTTGACATAACTAGTTACTATGGCTCTATAAGATAATGTTAGCACAAAATATTTGCAAAAATGGCAATATTATAGCATAGTTCTTGAATTTTAAAAAGTGGGAATTTTTGCCATTTTTTGACCCTTTTATTTTTTTGACATAACTAGCTGCTATGTCTCTATAAGATGATGTTAGCACAATATATTTCCATAAATGGCAATATTATAGCATAATTTTCGAATTTTAGAAATTGGAAATTTTTGCCATTTTTCAAAAAAATTCTTATGGTCCCCCCGCAGAAAATTTTCGAAATATGGTCAAATTTCAAGCCTTTTATTTTTTGATACAATTCCTTACTATGGCTCTATAAGACGATGTTAGCAAAATATATCTGTATAAATGGCAATATTATAGCATAATTATTTAATTTTTAAAAGTGGAAAATGTCGACATTTTTCGACCTTTTTATTTTTTTGACATATCTAGTTACGATGGCTCTATAAGATGATGTCAACACAATATATGTGCATAAATGGCAATATTATAACATAATTATTGAATTTGAAAAAGTGGAAAATTTTGCCATTTTTCGAAAAAAATTCGTATAATCCCACGTAGGGAAATTTTCGAAAAATGGCCAAATTTCGACCCTTTTATTTTTTGACATAACTCGTTACTATGGCTTTATAAGACTTTATAGAATTTTAAACGGTGGACATTTTGGTTAATGTTAGCAAAATATATCTGTATAAATGGCAACGTTATAGCATAATGCATAATTATTGAATTTAAAAAATTGGGAATTTTTGCAATTTTTCGAAAAAATTCCTATGGTCCCCCGCAGTGAAATTTTCGGAAAATGGCCAAATTTCGACCCTTTTATTTGTTAACATAACTAGTTACTATGGCTCTATAAGATGGTGTTAACACAATATATGTGCATAAATGCATATATTATAGCCTAATTATTGAATTTTAAAAGGTGGACATTTTGGTTGTTTTTCGAGAAAATTCCCGTTGTCCCCCGCAGGGAAATTTTCGGAAAATGACCAAATTTCGATCCTTTTATTTTTTGACATAACTAGTTACTATGGCTCTGTAAGATGATGTTAGCACAGTAAATTTGCATTATTGGCAATATTATAGTATAAATGGTTACTATAGCATTAATAAACATGCGCAATGTCGAATAATGCGTTGCGCATGTCAATTGTTATTTATTATGCTATAGTAAGCATTTATGTAAAAAATAAAAAAGTTCAAAATTGGGCATTTTTTGAAAAAAATCCCTGTACTATTACAGGGATTTTTTCACAAAATGGCTAATTTTCGTCCCTTTCACTTTTTACATTAAAGATCATGGAACATGGTATTTGATGCATAACGTTTTTTGGCTGATTTGGGTCTGAATATGTTGATTTTATTAGTACGTTTTTATAAAATAAATTCTATAAGCGTAAATTATGAATTTTTTTATGATTTACATACATTGGAGTTTATATCTCCGAAGTCGAATTTGGAAGCAGGAAATCCAAGGCGATAAATCGTGACGTCATAAGATGAACACACTGCACTGCCCTGGTCGCGACGCATCTCTCTTATTGTATACAAACTGTACTGTATCGGCAAGATGTCAACACGTATTGTGTACGATCTCGACAGTTCGGAGTCTGATTTTGAAGAGGAAACTATCCATTATGAATTCGAAATTGATGAAGATGAAGGAGACGACGTTATGGATACGCAAGAAAGTGTTATTGAATGCAATTAATTCAACTGTATATGAGAGCCCGATCTCACCGATTCTGAAGGCGAGGCGGACCAACGCGAAGGCGGCGAAGAACGTCGTAGGGAAATTGATCAGACCAACAATACATGGTCCTAGCTAGGCCTAGGTTTACATTTTCAATTACGGACCCAAACTTTAGAATGGTTAGTAACAGTCAGTTATACGAATGCATTATTATCGTGTTTTTAAACGCAATAAAAAAATTAGTAAAACTGAAGTTGTTGTGTCGATTAACTAAAAGGTAGGTAGTACTAGTAGAAAAGTAGGTGATTAATTCGGTTTTAAAATCAGCAACACAAAGGGCCTAGGCTAGTAGTAAGTACTGTGTTGAAAGCCCCAGCATAATAGTTCAGGTGGGGAGTTGTTCTGCCCTCAAAAAAATAAAGCTTGTGCACCACCTGACTGTAATAATTTGAGATTGCACTATATTCTCTATTGATTTGAAAAAAAATTGAACCATTTGAAATTTGCTTTAGAAAAGTCAAATTATAAATTATATAATCTTATAGCACTTTTACAAATGATTTTGTTCTTACAGTATCGTATTATTATTTCGCAGGGTATGTGAATGATCTCATGTTGGAGGTAATGAGCATTGTTGAAGAGACAGCAGAAGATGTTGATGTTGTTGATGCGCCACCCCAACTCTGTTCAGGATTTGAACGCCCCGACAAAGAGACCGCTATTGCCAACCACTTCACAAGATTTCCAAATGTGAACAACTAAGGCAACAATTATGCAGTAAATAAATCAGCAGCCAAAACTGGTCCACTGATCAACTTCAAATAAGAAGTATAATACATACTCCAAGAAATGAGATACATTCCATCATGTTATTTATTATAAATCATTATTTCGTTTTTTTAGTGAAAGATTAAAAGCCATTTGTTTATGTGGATACAGCAGCTCCACAATCCAGAGCCAACAGTTTTATGCACAAAATATTCACTTGTGTGCATAATTTTTTAATAAATTGTATCAGAGAAATATATATTTTATTTCTATTTGATCATTTTATTTCTATCAGATACAGTGTACAATACTTTCCTTTATGAGGTACAGTAAATAATTGTATGTGGTTAATTGTAATCTCAATACAAGTTGGTGCTAAATGTTTACTCAATCCAATCCAGCAAACTGGAAATCATCTTCCATACCTGGTGGTGGGAAGTGGGCTCTTATGCAGGAAACTGCACATGATGGTAAGACTACCCTTAGGTTTCGGCCCAAAAACCCCCAACACCATCTGGCGAGTTGCCGGTACACAATATGTCTCAGACGTTTATGTTTTGAGGCTTCAACAGGTGCGTCATACTGTTGGCGGTAATGCAGCCGGGTCATTCTTCAGTAAGTGTCTAATTTCAGGTTTATAAAAAATCGATTTTAAAATTTGCATTTTTAAAATTTTAAAAGTTTATTCAGATAAATGAACATGTATTACATGGCAAGCATATGTTTGGCGCAATCTTTATTATATATTTCGTATTTTATTCGTATTTATAAATACATGGTTCTATGTTACTGTCATTTCCGTCACATTTATGGAATATACAAAGATAGAAAAAATAACGGTTCAGGAATTATAAAATTATTTCCATTATTAATTCTTTTGATATTATATATTATTTTTGTCTCTATTAATCAAAAAATGATTGTTTTAACATTTATAAGTATGATTTTATACGTTCAAAACCATTTACTATTCCAAACAATAATAATTTTCAGAAAATAATATGACTGTCACTGATGTTTTACAAAATTCTGTTGAACTAATATTACTATCCATTGACATAGTAGAAGAATATTGTTTATATTTCAATATACCACATAATTGCGTTCATTACTTAAATATTTTAGGATTTAAAAGGATAAAATATCCATGTGACGGAGATGAAACCGTGACGGATATGACGAACCTAAAAAATCATGTGACGGAGATGACTTTAAGATATGATTTGATTATGTTTATTGACCAGAGTAACATAGATATACAATGTAATAACATAATAAAGATATACAAAACAAAATGTACAACAAAAAAAGGCCCTGGCAATAACAAAAAGTCATATCCGTCACGGGCCGTCATCTCCGTCACAACGAAACATTGGGAAATGTGACGGAGCTGACCGTGACGGAGATGATGTATTTAGCATTGGACAGCCTAGGATCACATCGTAGGCATGTCTGACAGCGGAGACGGATTGCATACTTCTAGATACCGTAAATAACTTGTACTTCCAGTTGAAAAAAAACAGAAATTATAATCATTTAATGAGTTCTATACCGTTCGGATATGACATTCAATAAAGGTACGCAGCTGTAATTTTTCTAAAACCTCGTTTTTTTAGCTTTTTTCTTCTTTTATTGAAAATGATGTGCGGCTAGTTTAATTTAAATATCTTCGTATGTTTACAACGCACAGTCAATTTTTTTATTTAAATTATGTGACGGAAATGACACAAAACTGCGGGACAAGCTTTTTCCAAACAAAAACTTTAAAGTTTGAGATTTAATGTATGTAGAGATGTATTTCGAAGAAAATAATCGCATGAAATAATGATTAACTAACTTTTTGCAATATTTTCGATAACAAAAGTCCTGTTATCAAATATATACGGCGATCATAAAATTGAAGATGTACGATCGGGACATAGGATTATAGGGGGTTGCCTGAAACATTTTTATAAAAATTAACAATATCAATGCAATTATCTTTGTTTTATGTAATTAATTATATTTACAATAATGTTGATTATGATTAAAGTCAAGAATTTTTATTTTTTAATGATGAATTTTCAGTCTCTATCCCATCAAAGTATCGGGACACGATTTTAGACACTTACTGAAGAATGACCCAGCCATGCAATTTCCAACACATGCAAATTCAAACAGGCAGCAGTGAATCCAGGATGTTCAGTGATGCATATGTAGGCTTCTCCGTATTGTAAATTGTCTCCAGCCTATGATTAATAAATAATAGGGCCTACTTCCTGGCAACATTGACATTCGCGATACGTGGGTAGCATCTGGCAATGGCCACAATCACACTTGTATTATAAAAACAAAAATATTGTGTAATAATATTGTAGCGCTCTAGAGCGCTACAATATTCTGAGATGTCACAATTTATAGGGCGCTATATAAACATTTTTAAAGTTTTAGTGATTATTATTGATTAATTTAATGTATTGTGTGTGAAATAGGAAAATAAATCTGCATCTTGGCTAGCCTAGGGGTGGGCCTATCTATCTAGGCCTATTTCAAACAACAAAGTACAAATTTGTTAAATAAAATGGTCAGTTTTTGCTTTCTACGATTCAATTTAATCTTTATTTCGTTAAAAAAATTCAATCTAGGCCCTAGGCTTATAGAGGATAGCCGACCGTCGGCGGTGAGAGGGCTAGCCGCATGAATTGGAGTAAGAAGTAGGGCCTAGGCCTAGCCTCTAAGCCTAACTAAGCCACAATACACACTGGCATGACGGAAGAATATCGTAGTTATCTACTAGGGAATTGTTAATTATACAATAAAGTTATACATTAATTTTTAATAAAAGAGATAGGCTAGTACTACTAACCAATTTAATAACTGGGTTTGAAGTTGAATATTCTCTGCGTGAATGGTAGGTAGGTGACGGTCACCGTCGCCATCTTCTGATGATGAAGAATCGTCAGAACTACAATCGGGCTCGTACATGTACGGCCGAATTAATTTCATCGACATTCCATTCAATATTTCGATTGTTAAACAAAATAGTTTCTCCTTCATTCTCCTCAGTTTGGCATTCCACTATCAATGTTTCCTCTTCTAATTCCTCTGACGAAGAACTGTCAAAATCATACGCGATACGTGTTTACATCCAAGTTTGTACAGTACACAGCTCAGGCGCGCGAAAAAGTGTCTTCGTCTCATGACGTAACTATCAGAGGTTACCGGAAAATGCCGAAAAAAACCGAATAGTCGTGAACTGAGAGCAGTTGCACGAAATAGCAGAAAACACTTTAATTATGTCCTGAAAACTTTTAATTTATTGTCTGTTTAATATCCATCAAGGGGAACAACTATAATACTACTATTTTGCATAAACATCAAATACCATGTTCCATGATCTTTAATGCTTACTATAGCATAATAAACATGCACAGAGTCGAATAATGGGTTCTGTGCATACTTATAGTACAGGGATTTTTTCAAAAAATGGGCAATTTTCGACCCCTTTATTTGTAGACATAAATGGTTACTATTGCATAATAAACATGCGCAGAGTCGAATAATGGTTCTGCGCATGTTAATGGTGCAATAGTAACCAGTTTTCTCGCAAAAAAGAAAATGTCGAAAATTTGAAATTTTTCGAAAAATCTTTGTACTATACAATAGCTTCAAATAGCATTTGGAGACGTTTTAGACCATTTTGTTATTTTCGAAGAAACTTGGTTACACAAAAGCACCAAAGTGCTTAAAATAGCTTCAAATCGCATTTGGAGACATTTTAGACCATTTTGTGATTTTCGAAAAAACTTGTTATCATAAAAACATCAAAGTGCTTAAAATCACATTAGAAACCGTTTTAGACCATTTTGAGCATTTCGCTAAAACTTTTCACACAAAAACATCATAGAGCACAAAATAGCTTAATATCGTATTTAAAAACGTTTTTGACCATTTTGAGCATTTCGACAAAAATTTTTCACACAAAACAGCAAAGTGTACAGAATAGCTTTAAATCGCATTTGGAGACGTTTTAGACCATTTTGTGATTTTCGAAAAAACTTGTTAACATAAAAATACCAAAGTGTACAGAATAGCTTCAAATCGCATTTGGAGACGTTTTAGACCATTTTGTGTTTTTCGAAAAACTTGTTAACACAAAAACACCAAAGTGCTTAAAATAGCTTCAAATCACATTTGGAGACGTTTTAGACCATTTTGTGATTTTCGAAAAAACTTGTTAACATAAAAACTTTAAAGTGTACAGAATAGCTTCAAATCGCACTTGGAGACGTTTTCGACCATTTTGTGATTTTCGAAAAAACTTGGTTCCACAAAAACATCAAAGTGCTTAAAATCACATTAGAAACCGTTTTAGACCATTTTGAGCATTTCGATAAAACTTTTCACAAAAAAACATCAAAGAGCACAAAATAGCTTAATATCGTATTTGAAAACGTTTTAGACCATTTTGAGCATTTCGACAAAAAATTTTCACACAAAACACCAAATTGCTTAGAAAAGCTACAAATCGCATTTGGAGACGTTTTAGACCATTTTGTGATTTTCGAAAAAACTTCTTAACATAAAAACACCAAAGTGCTTAGAATAGCTTCAAATCGCATTTGGAGACATTTTAGACCATTTTGTGATTTTCGAAAAAACTTGTTAACACAAAAACACCAAAGTGCTTAGAATAGCTTCAAATCGCATTTGGAGACGTTTTAGACCATTTTGTGATTTTCGAAAAAACTTGGTTCCACAAAAACATCAAAGTGCTTAAAATCACATTAGAAACCGTTTTAGATCATTTTGAGCATTTCGATAAAACTTTTCACAAAACAACATCAAAGAGCACAAAATAGCTTAATATCGTATTTAAAAACGTTTTAGACCATTTTGAGCATTTCGACAAAAATTTTTCACACAAAATATCAAATTGTACAGAATAGCTTCAAATGGCATTTGGAGACGTTTTAGACCATTTTGTGATTTTCGAAAAAACTTCTTAACATAAAAACACCAAAGTGCTAAGAATAGCTTCAAATCGCATTTGGAGACATTTTAGACCATTTTGTGATTTTCGAAAAAACTTGTTACCATAAAAACACCAAAGTGCTTAGTATAGCTTCAAATCGCATTTGGAGACGTTTTAGACCATTTTGTGATTTTCGAAAAAACTTGTTAACATAAAAACATCAAAGTCCTTAAAGTGGAGGTGTACTCAGGGCTTTTCCTTCTGTTATTTACTCCAGTATATTAATATTAGTAGGTACAAACATAAAAAATCATATAAAAATAAACAGTTTCTGTGAAATCAGAAAAATAAAAAAATGTTTAAAAATATCGAAAAATCGCTGTGTATTTTTTTCAGCAGTTAGGTAATCCCCTTAGTTGTAAAGGTCACGTTACCGTGTTATGTTACGTCACGTCTCCTCTCTCTCTCTCCTCGATATCGCTCGAGCTGTCAAGTCGCGCTACTACACGTGTATCATTTTCCTCTCATCACACATCCGATCGAACGAACATTTTATTATTGTCTTGCATTTTGTTATTACTTTTTGCGACTACTCTTAGCTTCAAAATGAAGCACTGTATGGTATATAAGTGCCATAACAAGTCACATAGTGATAAGGACGTCAGTTATCATCGCATGCCACTGAAAAACAAGCAATTGATGAAGAAGTGGCTTGAAGCCTTGAAACTTAAAAATCCGCCACAGAACAAAGAGTCAAGGATCTGCAGTGCCCACTTCGCGGAGGATGCCTTCAAGCTATACGGAGACAAGGGTAGAAAGACGATTCGCCCTGATGCTGTTCCAACACTGCATCTTGGCTATAAGATTCAATCGAGGCCGGAATCTTTTCGAACATCTAGCGTCAGCAGGCTTATGCCTAGTACATCATTATTTGAAGAAAATATTGAGGTATTTACTTTTATGTTTTGTTTATTAATTATAAATTTATAATATAATAAATAATAATTTCACGCTGATGGTAGGTATCTAATCTACTAGCCTATTTAGTATTATAATGGATAGCTAGGGCCTAGGCCTAGCCAGTATAGAATAGTTAATATAGGACTAGCCTATATTATACTATAATACTATACTACTCACTTGTCGGCCAGCTAGGCCTAATAATATAATACTATAATAATAATGATATTATTATTATTATTATTATTATTATTGATAATAGTACTACTCTAGGCCTAGTACTACTAATACTATTCTAGCATTCATAAATATAAATGCTACTGCTGGCTAGACTAGAGAGGGGTAGGTTTCATGGTAGGCCTCTCTTTGATATCAAACACCATGAGAGATGCTGATCTCTTTTTCTTATGGTTATTATACTATACTCTATGGTTGACCTTGTTAATTACACTAATTAATTGATTAGTCTAATCTCTCTGTTTGAGACAATGGAAGGGCTGGAAGTGGGATGTGTTAATTATTATCACAGGCAGTATAGCCTATTCTGTGAAACTGTTTACTCTATGCCTTATCATGCACAAGTTGTTTATCATTTATTTCATCACAATTATTAGTATTTCAGGTTTTAAAATTGTTTTAATGGGCAAGTGATTTTTGAGATTTAAATAGAACACTTTTATCTGTTTCAGGAAATAGAATTTGTTCCAAATGTAACATCTACGCCCACAAAGGCAGTTACAAATGATTCCCTTGATGCTTCTCTTGATGTTACACCACAACACGAAGATGATCCAAGTTTCCATTTGGTTAGTGGGAGCAGTAGTAGTAGCGACAGTGATGAGGATGTCTGCCAGGTAGAAAAAATTATACAGGCAAACAAGTACATTGTTTTTGAAGATGAACTACTTAAACTGATAAGGTGCCAAGAGGAAAAGTGTTGTGCACCGGTGCCTGAGCCAAAACAGCACACAGTTGGTAGCATGCTTAGAATAACGGGAACATGTTTATCTGGCCATGATTTCTATTGGACATCACAGCCTATGTGTGAAAGCACAAGGCGACCAGCTGGAAACATTGCTATAGCTGCTGCAACCCTCCACACTGGCAACACGTATACAACAATGAGTGAAATATTTGAAGAAATAAAGCTTGCGACGATCCATAAAAGTGCATTTTATAAAATTCAACGTGAGTTTCTTCTTCCAAATATTGAAGAGATGTATGAATCACACATTGAAGATGTCCGGAAAAGTAAGTTCCATTTATAGTATAGTCTTTTCACAATTTTGGTAAAAATAGTAGTTACTTTACTAAACTGAATTTATTGATATTAAGTTGATAATATTGTCATTTCTGTATAATAAAATAGTATTACTGTAATGTAATGGTAATCAAACAAAAAGCAATGCAAAGCCATCCAGAAAACAAATATACTGGACATTATTTAAATGTTGTTTACATACTTTTGTTCCCTAGGATATGACAACCTACAGGGAAAGCTGATTGTAGCTGGAGACTGTAGGCATGATTCGCCGGGCCATAATGCGACATTTGGGACCTACTCTCTAATGGATACAGATACCGATCTGATATTGGCCTCTAAGACGGTATCAGTAAATGAGGAGGGGATACCAAATTCTCATCATCTTGAAAATGTTGGTTTAAAAAGATGTCTTGAAGAATGAAAGGTTTGAAATCTTGTGTTTTTCTGTGATACAGTAGATGTCATGTTTTCAGTAATTTTTGTTTTGTATAATGTAGAAAATACATACATGTTTATTGTTTTACAGGAACACAAACTGAATGTTGATATTATATCCACTGATCGCCACCCAATGATAGAAAAGACTTTACGTGAAAACTACCCAGAGATAAAACATGAGTATGATATATGGCACCTTGCTAAATCTGTGAGAAAGAGAGTTGCAGCTGCAGGAAAGAAGCACAAAGAGTTGCAAATGTGGGAAAAAGGCATCATTAACCATCTGTGGTGGTCAGCCGAAACCTGCCAAGGAAGTGTCACACAGCTCATGGTAGGGATTTATTAATGTAGAATGTTTAATAATTAATCTCAAGCGACAGCAGTTTGTTTTAATCACTAATAATGCATTCTGAAATATATTTAACAACAGGAACGTTGGACCTCTATTGTGCGTCACATAGTTGACGAACATGATTGGATTTGTGGCTTCGAGTACATGAAGTGTAGTCATCCTCCACTTGAAGCAAACATGACAAAACCCTGGCTAACACCAGAAAGTGATGCCCATAAAGCACTACAAGATATTGTTACAAATAATTTACTTCTGCGTGACTTGAAGAAGGTGAGTTATGCATTATGTATAAATAAATAGCTTTTCAGTATTGTGTGCATTCACTGGAGGTATTATCATTAAGATAAATTGAATACAATTTTTAATTTACTGTATTTCTATTCAGGCAACAGAATTTTGTCACACTGGAAATTTAGAAGGATTCCATAACATGATGCTGAAGTACATGCCCAAACGTAGCAAGTTTGAGCACGAGGGAGCAATAGCTCGTACATATCTGGCTGTCATAGACAACAACATGACATCGAACAGATCATATGCAACATTGGCCGATGGTGAAAGTCAATACCGTTTGGAGTGGTCCAAAAAATCCAGAATGTATGTGGTTAGGCGTGTGAAGGAAGCAAAGAAATATACCTTCAGGAAAGACTTGATGAAAGGTGTTTTTGACCGCGTCATCCACGGTTAGTTAATTGCTTTTAATCTGAACTCTTCATCATGCAAACATGCAATGAAAGAATTTACAGTACTGTATATACACCTTTTTATGTATTTTACTTAACAGGCAAGAAGACTAAGTCTACCCTCGTGAAAGGAAAAATGAAGAGTTATATAAGGAAGGAGACAAAACCAAGTAAAGCTGAAGCTGTGGCAAGCCACAAGTCAAGATTGAAATAAGTGTTTACTACTGTTATTACTGTACTGAAAATGGTTAATTTAATGCCTACAGTATATTGAATCGATTATAGATCTTCAGGATCAATGGCGAGTCCCATTTAAAATTTATACTGCTTTGATGTTATGATTTCATTAGATGGCATCTGAATTTCAAAAATTGGATGTTTTGTCACAGTTCATCACATTAATTAGAGCGTGTATCTTGTTATGAATTTTCTCCAAAATTGCATTCTGAAACAATTCCCTTTCACATCAAATTGTTTTCATAATAGTTGCACAAAATCCTGTTTACAATGCTAATACTGTACTGTCAACTGTTGAATGGTAGAAATTGCCTTCAGCTAGAGTAGAGCTAAATATTTTGCACAATAGTTTAACTTGTATCCATAATTGTTGATAGTTTTAATTTAGTGTACTGTAACAAGTTAATTATTGTTAGTCAATATTTTTGAAAGCACTAATAACTGCAGTTTTTTTTACAAAATAAAGATATTTTTTTTCTCATACTATTCACCATTATTTATTTCATTTTCTTATACATACATTAGTTACGCAGTTATAACTACTACCGGTACAATATCAAACTGTAGTGGTATCATATTACAAGCAAATAATTTTGTAAAAAATACAGTACTGTACAGGTTATAAAGTACTAGAGGCAAGTGTTAAATGCATACAAACATTTATATCAACCATCGTCGGAATTAAAAGGAAGTCCATCCACATCTATAAATCCTGTATAGATCCCACTATCCTCCGGATATTTGTCTCTAATTGCCCATACGCAGCATGATGGAATAGGCCTTCTGTCGTTTTTTCTTAGTCGCGAATACACCCACCAAATGTAGCATCTATATGCGATAAATCGATAAGTTCTGAAAATAAATAAATTTACAGTCAGCAGTTGGTCAAAATACAACTGGACAGGAACACACAATATGCAGTACACAGCCACAGTGGAAGGAGAGTATTAACATTGAATTAAATTGCATTAAATGTATTTTGATGACCCTTGCAAATCGTTAAATTTTGCACTGCAAATAAAGACTGATATTTTGCTCGGAAATTTTAGATTTTTAAGCCCTATCGAGCGGCCGTACTAGACCTACATACAATTATTACTAGCTAGGCCGGCGTACCTACCTGTTCTTAATTTCATCTTGTGTCACGCTCTCGCCAAGAATGTCCTTTTTTGAGACAGAAACCAGCTCTAATACATCCTTGTCCATGCAAAGTTTTTTAAATTTCTCATTTATCAAACAGGTATTTTCTCCAATTTTGTCTTTTAATTCTACCCTCTCTCTACAACAAACGCTCCCCTTTACATTCTTCATTAAACAGCAATTTCCACAATGACACCAATCAAGCGAGGTTAATCTCCATTCGTCTCTCTGTTGCTGGGGCCTAGGCCTAGGCTGATTTACATCTTCGCCGTCGGCAGTTTGAGATGTTTGTATGGGCCTAGGTTCTGGTTCAAATGCATAACCATGTCTTTCAGGTCTAGGCCTACGATTAAACATTGCCGTTTGATCCGTCTATCCACGCAATAACCATGCAAAACAATCTTAATCTTAGACTTATTATTCGTATCCTAGTTTATCGAGTCGAGAAGAGATCGATCGAGTCGAGCGCGAGGAGGATCGGCGGAGGCGGCGAGGAGAGGCGAGTAAAGAAAACCAACAGCTCGCGCATGCGCAAATTGATTGACTCCCTAGAAAGTAAAAATTACCCACTTGGCTCAAGTGGGTAGTTTTTTTTAATTACGTTAATTACGCAAAAATAAATTGGTCAACCCCTAAAAAACACATCGGGAATGAAAAATTTGGCTTCCGAAGAATCTGAAAACATATATGTATAATATTTTTGGAACTTACATATATTTTTTACGATTTTTTTAAAACGCATCGTTTTTTTTCAATTTACATGCAAATGAATAGGGAAAAGGTTTGTAATTTGAACTATCCCCCCAGATGGCATTTTTTGATGTTTTTCAGAATAACCATGCAGCATACAACAAATTTAAAAAATACCTTAATTTAGATGAAAGTAATGTTTATTATGAACTGAATAAAATAAAAATGTGAAATTTTTTTAGAGCACCTCCACTTTAAAATCACATTAGAAACCGTTTTAGACCATTTTAAGCATTTCGATAAAACTTTTCACACAAAAACATCAAAGAGCACAGAATAGCTTAATATCGTATTTAAAAACGTTTTCGACCATTTTGAGCATTTCGACAAAAATTTTTCACACAAAACAGCAAAGTGTACAGAATAGCTTCAAATCGCATTTTGAGACGTTATAGACCATTTTGTGATTTTCGAAAAAACTTTTTAACATAAAAACACCAAAGTGCTTAGAATAGTTTCAAATCGCATTTGGAGAGTTTAAGACCATTTTGTGATTTTCGAAAAAACTTGTTAACATAAAAACACCAAAGTGCTTAGAATAGCTTCAAATCGCATTTGGAGACGTTTTAGACCATTTTGTGATTTTCGAAAAAAATTGTTAACATAAAAACACCAAAGTGCTTAGAAAAGCTTAAAATCGCATTTGGAGACGTTTTAGACCATATAGTGATTTTCGAAAAAACTTGTTAACATAAAAACATCAAAGTGCTTAAAATCACATTAGAAACCGTTTTAGACCATTTTGAGCATTTCGATAAAACTTTTCACACAAAAACATCAAAGAGCACAAAATAGCTTAATATCGTATTTAAAAACGTTTTTGACCATTTTGAGCATTTCGACAAAAATTTTTCACACAAAACAGCAAAGTGTACAGAATAGCTTCAAATCGCATTTTGAGACGTTTTAGACCATTTTGTGATTTTCTAAAAAACTTGTTAACATAAAAACACCAAAGTGCTTAGAATAGTTTCAAATCGCATTTGGAGACGTTTTAGACCATTTTGTGATTTTCGAAAAAAACTTGTTAACATAAAAACACCAAAGTGCTTAGAATAGCTTCAAATCGCATTTGGAGACGTTTTAGACCTTTTTGTGATTTCGAAAAAACTTGGTTCCACAAAAACATCAAAGTGCTTAAAATCACATTAGAAACCGTTTTAGACCATTTTGAGCATTTCGATAAAACTTTTCACAAAAAAACATCAAAGAGCACAAAATAGCTTAATATCGTATTTAAAAACGTTTTAGACCATTTTGAGCATTTCGACAAAAATGTTTCACACAAAACAGCAAAGTGTACAGAATAGCTTCAAATCGCATTTGGAGACGTATTAGACCATTTTGTGATTTTCGAAAAAACTTGGTTACACAAAAACATCAAAGTTCTTAAAATCACATTAGAAACCGTTTTAGACGATTTTGAGCATTTCGATAAAACTTTTCACACAAAAACATCAAAGAGCACAAAATAGCTAAATATCGTATTTAAAAACGTTTTTGACCATTTTGAGCATTTCGACAAAAAATTGTTCACACAAAACAGCAAAGTGTACAGAATAGCTTCAAATCGCATTTTGAGACATTTTAGACCCTTTTGTGATTTTCGAAAAAACTTGGTTACACAAAAACACAGAAGTGCTTAAAATAGCTTCAAATTGCATTTGGAGACGTTTTAGACCATTTTGTGATTTTCTAAAAAACTGGTTAACATAAAAACACAAAAGTGCTTAGAATAGCTTCAAATTGCATTTGGAGACGTTTTAGACCATTTTGTGATTTTCTAAAAAAGTTGTTAACATAAAAACATCAAAGTGTACAGAATAGTGTAATATAATGATATACTGTTATATTTAAGAAATCGACCTCTGTATCGGAATTTAAATAGGTTCACAAACTTGACCCAGAAAGTCCGGAGGAGAGTTTGTCCAGATGTTTTAATGACCATTTAGTTTATAATAGAATCCCTAAAGAGAACACTTAGCTTAATTTTGTGACTTTCCCATCGTTAAACCAGGAGTGATTGACACTATTTAAGTACAGATTTGACAGTGTCATCCATCACAGAAATACCTTATTATACAGTTAATCATTCTCACTTAAACACCCCTGGACCAACTTAGGACCAATCGTTACCCTCACGGATGATGTAATGACATTATGCAAATGAACTGAGCCAATATACTCCCAAGTTTCAGAAGGGCCCAGACACACCTTACAGCCACTTCTCCAGAAGCAGACTAACACACTTCACACCTCACCGACAGCATCATTGATCCTCCGCGTTCCTTATCTATACTTATAGTTGTATATTGTACTGAAGTATTATACTGAATAAACAATATATGTGTTACGACAGTCAAGCGAGTCAGAGTCTTCATTAGTACCTCAACAACGAAACATTATATTACATGGTGGAAGACCCGAATTTCATAAGGAACGGAGTGAGAAAACAAGAAATAAACACTTAACAAGACACGAAGACGAAGACAAAGACAAAAATAACCATATTTGTTTGAAAGGAGAGAAATTTACTTTGACTCAAAAGACAAGCTGAAATTATATTTGAATGAGATCGAGACAAGCAGAAATTTGATCAAATTATTACCATTGGATGAAGACAAAGAAGATAATCGAGGAAGACACAAAAGACAAGCTGAAATTATATTTGAATGAAATCGAGACAAGCAGAAATTTTATGAAATTATAACCATTGGATAAAGACAAAGAAGATAATCGAGGAAGACCCAAGAAGAATCAAAACAGAAGCAAGCGGACAAGAACTGTTTCGTTTAGAGACTTTCAACTTCACGCCGTTTTTTTTTCGATCGTTTTTTTTAACATTTACTTTTTTGAACATTGATGAACACCTTTCGCATTTTTTTTAATTCGTTGTTTGAACATTTAAACATTTTTGAACACTTTTGCATTCCTTTAATTCATTTTTAATTGGATCCGAAGCATTTGGGGTAAGTCAAAGCCATTTTGATTTTGATTTGTAACCTTGATTGAAAAGTGAGAGTTTACATATATATACACTAAATTGTTTTTGATATTTGATTAATAATTAATATTATAAAGTATGGTCGACATTGTTGATAACGAAGTAATTTTAAATGAGCCCGTCAATCCTCACCCCGTGCCCCACCTAAGACAAACCGATTTCCTTCCCAAAAGATATGACGGTTCCATAACCGATCACGACCAATGTAGTGCACACTACTTATCGTTTACCGACTACCCTGAGGCCCACACTTTAGAAAACCCTGTAAACAATGCCCAATTAATTAATGTAATAAGTATTTTTAAACGTAGCCTTCAGGGCCAAGCTAGACTCTGGATTGAGGGAAAGCAGTTCGATTCACTGGAATCCTTAAAAACCCAATTCATCAACAGGTTTAGTAAAAACAAATCAATCTATGCGCACATAAGAGAATACGATTCAATTACATACACCACTGGCGACAACGCCGAAAAACACTTAACCAAAATCAAACAAGCCGCAGACAGAATTGGATACGCTGACCAGCAGATAAAGAATAAATTTATTTCGACCCTTCCACCAAAATGTAGAGCAGCTGTAGCCATGTCCACCCCAATCGATGCCACTATTGAAAATATCGTAAATAGCACACAAAATTACCTTGACCTTTCCGTAGATGATGCCACACGGGAAGTTTCATTCAATATCAATAAGGAAACAGATAGGCCTAATAGTCTCGAATCGCTCCAACATGAGATAAATTCTCTCAAGTTAGACATGGCCACAACAAAACGATCCCTTAATGATGATACTCGACGCTCACGTTCCCCCACCCGAAATTATATCCCAAGACGAAACCGAAGCCCAAGCCCATACAAACCCCGATTCCAGACCCCACCGACCCCAAGATATAGACAACCTCCCCCAACCTGTTATTACTGCGGGAAACCAGGCCACATAGCAAGGCACTGCCGACAACAAAACCGCTCTTACGGAAACTATCCCCCGCCATACCCATACCAACAGTCAAACAATTACTACCCTAGCCACCAGCAGGATTTTTAAAAAGGGGACTAGATGCCGCCTATAATCTGGCCCCCCATACTAAATACGACAATTTTAAGGCAAAATACTTAGGGAATTCAGATAATATTGATTTGTTACTTAACGACAGAAATTACGTTAAAGGAAATTTACCAGATGGTAGAAATGTTTTAACTTTATTTGACAGTGGTTCAACTAGAACTATAATCTCACAATCGTACGTTAATTCCTCACTTTATTTATCGCGTTTAAAGCCAGTTAAAGTGAACACAACTAAATTTCGATTAGGTAACGGTGACTTCTTATATGCCAACCACTTAGTGCAATTCGAATTATTTATCCAAGGACACAAATTTAAAATTTCAGCATTAATCGTTAAAAATTTGACAGGTATTGACCTGATACTTGGAACCGAAACATTGTCTGAACTCGACGGTACTTTAAATTTTAAGGAAAACACATTTCGCATTAGACCAAAGATTTTTAGCTTTCGTCCAGTACACAAGATTTTTCTTAAACCCGGTGATACTAAAACAGTTAAATTAAAAGGAAGGGTTCCCGCCTTTGTACGCAATTCTGATGTTGTTCTACATGCAACCACCCATATTTCAAAACTTTGTCCATCAGATATGTTAGTAAAATTACATAGAGGAGAAACCAACATTGATATCACTAACAACACAAACAGAAACGTATCTCTAAATACACATCAACCTATCGCGAGCCTTCACTTAACCAACCTTGTAACAGTTACTAACGACCTACCAATTGATAGAATAAAGTTGACCAATGACAACGCAAACAAGTACCCACATTTAGAACGTACAGACCCATTGCTATCTTTAACCGAGGAAGAAATAATTAGAAAACAAGTTGATTTAACAGACAGCGTTTTAACACATAGAGAAAAAGAAGATTTGTATAAAACCTTACAACAAAACAGAAACGCATTTTCACTTTATGGTGAACTATCTAGCTGCCCAAACTTCAAAGCTGACATACACCTCTCTAACGATGAACCATTTTTTATTCGCCCATACTTCGCGACAGACAAAGACAAACATGTTATTGAGGCCGAATTGAACAAATTAGTCAAATTAGGAATCTTAGCAGTAGGACACCAATCGTATACTTCCCCTGTCCTTCTTGTTTCAAAGAAAATTTCAAAAGATAAAAGAGTTGTCACAGACTTCCGCTATCTCAATTCCAGGATAAAACGTATTAATCACCCATTCCCATTATTGGCCGAAACTTTGAAAACAATAGGTAACGCTAATGCACAGATTCTTAGCGTAATTGATTTGAAATCAGCGTTCCACTGTGTACCATTAGCCGAACATGCCCAACAATACACAGGTATAGCTTCATATCATGGTGGAAAGCATTATTATTATAAGAGATTAGCACAAGGACTAAACGTTTCGCCAGGTATATTTCAAGCAAAGATTGACGAAATTTTAAATGAAATCCCAAATTCTAGAGAATTCTGTATCGCCCATCATGATGATATTATTTTATTTAGCCAAGACAAATTTGCTCATAAGCAGCACCTCGTTTCCGTTTTACAAGCCCTACAATTAAATGGTTTTAGAATTTGTCCAAAGAAATGTAAGTTATTCAAGAATAAAGTGCAATATATGGGACACACCATCCTGATTAATTCTTCAGGACACGCATGTATCACACCATTAGGCGACAGGTGTGCAGCTATCCGAAATTTGCCAGTCCCACGAACCCATAAAGAAATAAACGATTTATTGGTGCAGTAAATTATGTATCCCATTTTTTCCCTCAAATACAATCAATTTTACGTCCGTTACACACACTCGCAAGTAAACGCCGAAAATTTGTTTGGTCTACTGAACACCAGAAAGCATTTGACGACATTAAACAATTAATGGTTAAACCACCAACTCTTCAAATGCCTAGAAAAGAAGGTAGATTTACGCTATATAGCGACACTTCAAGAACCGCAACAGGTTCATATTTAACACAAACAGTAAACGGTAAAGAACACATAATAGGTTATTATTCCAAAATCTTACCACAAGCCTGTCAACGATATAGCGTAACAGAATTAGAGTTATTTGGACTTTACATTAACGTTTCAGCATTTCGACATTTACTAAAGGGTTGCGAATTTGATGCATTCGTAGACCACTCAGCAATTGTACAAATTTGGAATTCAAAAGATCAGCCATGTACACCCCGTTTACAGAAACTAATATTACGATTGTCCGGATACATTTTCCAAATTGGTTATAAGAAAGGAACTGAATTAGTTTTAGCAGATTTTCTCTCCCGAGCCCCTCGTGACGACGATTCCGAAATTGATCAAGTTGTACCCATTGCATTTAATATTACAGAAACTGAATCTCTTAACCCGATTACAAACACATCTACTAGCAGACCAGTAACAAGGTCATACGCCAAGAAAATGGGAATAAATATACCTGACCTACATAAACCCAAACCAGTACAAACGCCCGTCATTAATCAAAATCCAGTGACAACAAACACGCGACCTACACCTCAACCTACCACTACACCACAGATAATCACGAGACAACAAACAAACGCACATCGATCACCGCCTATCATAACGCCACCTATCGTAACACCACCCCCAATACGAAATGTAAACATTCGACAACCTCCAGAGGAACGACTAATAGACAAAAATAAGAAAAGCAAAGATACTACACATCGAAACGTACCAGTTGAATTGTATACATCGCCCAAACCACTAGTACCAAACATAACTGAATTTAAGTCAGCACACATCCCAAAACAACAAGACTTAGATAGATTAATGGATGTTATTCAAAGAAAGATAATTAGAGATTATAACCTCCCAGTAGATGTTAAACAATTACGTGTTGAACAAGAAACTTCACCATTTTTTAAGCCAGTTTACGATTATTTAGTTCATGATATCCTTCCAGCTGATAAGAAAGCAGCTCGTGCAGTTCAGAATAAGTCAGAGCAGTACATATTGTGCAACGGTTTACTATTCCGTTTATTTTTCCAAGATAAAGGTGGAGAATTTGTATTGCAATTAGCTGTTCCTGAAAACTTAGCAGAGACTGTTATTTCTCAGTATCACGACAATTTGTTAAGTAGCCACCAAGGTACGATGCGTACTTACCTTACTATTAGGAAATTATTTTACATGCCTCTTATGTTTGAGAAAGTCAACAATTATACCCAAGCGTGTCTTAGATGTCAACAATTTCGTCCCAAAACCGATAAATTACGTCCTTTAAACGATCGAGTACCAGCAACTTACCGTCCCTTTCATACACTCAGTCTAGATTTTAAGAGTATGCCAACTTCACCTTCAGGTTTTAAACATATTATGGTAGTATGTGATGAGATAACTAGGTTTTTGATTTGTGTACCTTTGAAATCCATTGATGCCGAAACAATTTGTGAAGCACTAATTCAAAAGGTCATCAGTATTTTTGGACCCCCATCTCGTCTTATTTCAGATGCAGCAACCTCCCTTACAGGAAAATTATTAACACTATTATGTAACACCCTTAATATTGATAGGAAAATCATCAGCGTCCACAATCACGGTAGTTTACAAGTTGAACGTCATATCCGCACCGTATCGGACCTGTTAAAGGTCAACCTTAACCAATTCGGAACAGATTGGATTAGATTTGTATCAACAACATGTTATGCTTATAATTCTTTCTCATCCCCACATCTAGGAAACCACTCCCCTTACGAATTAGTTTTTGGCCGCCAACCTCCAAGTTTGACCTCATTAGCATTTAACCCTATTTCAGGATTGTCTCATTCCTATGAAGAATACTTTGAACATCTCAAGAAAAAATTTCAAAACATTTCACAGACAATGCTACAAATACAGCGAACACAACAAAACGTCCAAAACTCAAAGATTTCCCAACGCTTAGAAAAAAGTCCAATTTACTCAGTAGGACAACTCGTATATTTATACAAGCCAACATCATCATCACTAACGGCAAATTCAAAGAAAATTGCCGCAGAATGGGTCGGACCATTAGTGATTCATGAAGTACTAGACAGAACACACTACATCCTAGCGACGATTAAAGGAGAAATACTTCGCGACGTATTCAATTATAACAGACTGAAACCCTGTTTTATGAGAACACCCAAAGAACGCAAAAATTTTACACATCTCCAAAAACTTAAACAATTGTTGAATGAACCAACTGATGATAATAACGATAAAATCCAAAACACCATTAATGTAGTAAATGACGAAATCAATGTTGAATTTGTAGACGAACATGATAGGACACCCGCCCAATTGCAATCAGATACCCTTACACATCCAACTAAAGTAGAACCCCTTAACTTGCAACCTTACATTGACTGTGTAGAGAATAACATGGGATTAGCAGCCCCATTCCAAATGAAAGAGGAAAAAATTAAGGAACAAACTAATTTAATTATGACAGCACCTAATGATTCAAATATGACATTAAACCGAGGTAGATTTAAAGCAGGACATTTCCAAGTTTTAGTTTCGTATTCTAAACCGACTTCAGCCAAACGCAACACTGATAAAACAAAACACGAATCTAATGATCGCAAATTTTGGTGGAATATTGACAGATATAACGATACAGATAAATTGATTAAAGAGATCATTAAAGATAAACAGATACCGATAAGTGGATCGCCAAAACGATTCATAAAACGTTTGTATAATGCAACAAATTACTGATTAAATTTTTTTTTGCAAGATTATTGATCTTTTTGATACCTATTACTTTATATTTAAGTGATTTGTGTTATGGTTGTATTTTTTGAAATGAATAAAAAAAAATGAAAAAAAAAATAAAAAAAAAAAAAAAAAAAAGATTATTTTTAAATTACGACATTTGCTAAATTATTGATAGCATAGTCTACGTATTTGATGAGATTTGTTTAGTAATGATGTGATTTCAGTTAAAAGAGAATTGAAATTATGATTAAGTATTGATTTTGTAACGAGTTTGATAATGATTAATTTTGAATTTTGAATGATCGATATATTGAGATATTAAAAGGAACGACAATCATTTTGTAACAAATATTTTGTTTAACCTTTGAGTCGTTAATCTCAAGCATTAATTAATTGATATACAATAACAGGAGATTTTCTTAGTACTTTTAATTGTAATTTTTTTTGACATTGAGTACAAAAGTCGAATTTGCCGACCGATTGAAATCGTAATTACCTGTAAATATAAATGCTTAAATCGATAAAGTTGTGACGATAACGATATATTGTGGATAAGTTTGTGTCAACGGGACACACACATTTGTTTCTTTTAAAGTTTTAAGTGATTAAGTTTGATATTTGATTTTAGGCTAATCAGCCACAGTTTCTTGAATTTTACGTTTTGATTTGATTGATTTATATTTGAAGGCCATTAGAACGCGATAAGTTGTCGCACTATTTGATATATATTCATTGTACATATTCTCTAAGTTCTTTAAATTTGACCAATTGACGTTTGATTAACGCTCGAGGGAGGAGTAGAGCCAATTACGAGCTATATATATAAACAACCGGATGGGCAGACTATAAATAAGTCGCACGAGCGTATCAAATATACAGTATTTACTGTCGAATTATAAGTTAATTTACTTTTGTGAGATTGTTATAATAGTTGAACTTGAAATTTTATTGTTTGAGTTTTATATCGTTTATTTAGTTTAATATTGTTTATTTTAAATACATTTTAATTTTATTTATCTTAATTTTAGTCAATTCCAAATTTCCCCCTAAAATGGAATCCGAAAAGCTTGACGTTACACAGTTATGCTTAAAACACAAAATTCAAATGACGTCCCTGTCCACAGAATGTGCCCTTATAAAGAAGATAATCCTTTACCAAAGCGAACAAAACGTAATTCTCCATATTACCAAAATGATGCCATTTACTTTAGATTCCTTGAAAAGAGTTTTATTATTCCTTTGCGACATCCGTCCAGCAGACCAACTGACAAACCTCAAATTAAATACCCTTTTACACATTGGCAGTTATTTATGTTGTTTCGACAAAATGTCCTCCCCCATTATAGACTACATTTGGAAGCATAAGAGTGAACCAGCCCTACTTGACTTTTCCACAATCGACCTTTCCATTAATCTAGACGGCATCGCCACTTGTATACCAAACACACATGAATTTCACAGACAACATATTTATTCTATGACCCTCCTGCTCTTAGCAATTACAAAAGACATCAAAGCCCCACAATGCACAACATTTTTTTCAAGAGTCCGACAACAAACAGGCATCATACCCCAAGACGAACACTCACCATTTGGATATGTTGTAACTAAATATAAGAAAAAACTATATTCGCACATTCGTAACATGCAGTACCTGGAAAATAAATACCAAGATACCCCCTGCCAAATTTGTCAATGTAACCCCGAAATTAAAAACTTTCATACTGATTGTACAATCAACAAATGCTGCGGAACATTGTTTCACAAAAATTGCCAACAAATAAACAAGAAATACCAATGCTTGAATTGCGGTATGGTATATTTGAATGAGATGCCTTACACTGCTACCTACATGTTGGACGACGGCACACTGTGGACTACATCCCATTATTATCGATTATTATATGATTGATTTCAATTTATCCTTTATAAATTTTTTTTCTATTTCAAATAATTAACGAGAGTCGACTTCTTGACCGATGTTTTTTAGGGAAACCCAACCGTTGTGATGTTTATATTTCGGTAATCCGAGTGTAGCATGCCTCCAAAGCAACGGACCCACAATTATGTCGATCTTGAAGAACACTTTTGTTTTTTTTATATACATTTTTTGTTTCAAATTTTATATAAATTCCGGAATTTTTATACCAAATTCATTTTTAATTTCATTTTTTTTAAGAGAGAGAAGAGAGAGAGAGTGAAAGTGATAAGGTTACACTTCAGAGTCAATGGTTTTGGCTAACTCAATTTTTGCTATAATGTTTTTTTTCTTTTATATAACTTTAATTTTGCATGCCACTATTATAACCATTTTATATGTTAAATAGATTAGAAAAAAAAAGGGAAACAGAGGGATGTAATATAATGATATACTGTTATATTTAAGAAATCGACCTCTGTATCGGAATTTAAATAGGTTCACAAACTTGACCCAGAAAGTCCGGAGGAGAGTTTGTCCAGATGTTTTAATGACCATTTAGTTTATAATAGAATCCCTAAAGAGAACACTTAGCTTAATTTTGTGACTTTCCCATCGTTAAACCAGGAGTGATTGACACTATTTAAGTACAGATTTGACAGTGTCATCCATCACAGAAATACCTTATTATACCGTTAATCATTCCCACTTAAACACCCCTGGACCAACTTAGGACCAATCGTTACCCTCACAGATGATGTAATGACATTATGCAAATGAACTGAGCCAATATACTCCCAAGTTTCAGAAGGGCCCAGACACACCTTACAGCCACTTCTCCAGAAGCAGACTAACACACTTCACACCTCACCGACAGCATCATTGATCCTCCGCGTTCCTTATCTATACTTATAGTTGTATATTGTACTGAAGTATTATACTGAATAAACAATATATGTGTTATAACAGTCAAGCGAGTCAGAGTCTTCATTAGTACCTCAACAACGAAACATTATATTACAATAGCTTCAAATCGCATTTGGAGACGTTTTAGACCATTTTGTGATTTTCGAAAAAACTTGTTACCATAAAAACACCAATGTGCTTAGAATAGCTTCAAATCGCATTTGGAAACGTTTTAGACCATTTTGTGATTTTCGAAAAAACTTGGTTCCACAAAAACATCAAAGTGCTTAAAATGGACCTGAAATGGATTTTCGGTTTTTTTCATTTAAGAATGATGTTTTGGGGGCTATTAGGTGTTGCTAGAATGTATATTGTTACAAAATATAAATTGGCCCTTTTGGGGAAAGCCCCATTTGGAAATCAAAAAAATTCGCGGGTGACGTCACTTTGCGAATATATTCCTATCCCTCCAATGGACAATTTGCAGTTTTTGGGCTATAACTCTTGAAATCTATGGAGTATTTTCTAAAAAATACTTGTGCATTTGCAGAAAGGTATTTAGAATTTTTTTAAATAAAATTTTTACCGTATAAACGGTTATTCATCGAGTAAATGACGATTTAAAATCTTAAAATCAACGGTTTTTTTCTGGCAATACCGAAGTTGGCCTGGCAACGTTGTCCGGGATACAGCTCCGTGCGCAATGATGCGTATCCATATTTTTTGTTCGTGTATTTTTTATCGTTCGTAATTTATACTGCTAAAATGTGTTAGTTTCTTTAGTTTTTAGTTTAGCAGAATTAAATTAGTAATATGAGATGATAATTTATTTGTCACGAATCTGGCAGTTCGAAAACAAATTTTATTCATATTTTACTTTGGCTTGACAATGAGCGCAGCAAGTTGTTGATATCGCTTTGGTCCTTGGATGCACATGAAACGGAGCCTCGCCGCATGATGTGGGTGGTGGATCGACTCCGCGCACTGGATTGGGGGCCTAGGCCTAGTAAAGGTTTGGGAGGTAGGCCTTCTAAATTCGGGTTTTAGAACAAACGAAGTACATTTTAGGGACCTATATTTCAAAAACATTAGATATTGAATAAATTAGTATTAGTGTCAACGCTTCGCGTATCTTTCCAGGCCGTCAATCATTCACTGACTATCGGGCGGCATCATACACGCTCTCGATATCATCGTGTGTATATGTGACGTCGTGAATATAGAGGCTTCCGACGGCCGTTGAAATAGAATATTGCAATGGCGTGAGTAATTTTCGCTAATTCAGTCATCTACTGGTTTGTGGCGTAACCGGTAGTGCTAAGGGTTGAGTTCTCGCAGTAGTGGGTTCAAAGCTCTACGAAAATTTTTTTTCTTTTTTTTTTAAATTGAAAATAAATATTGTTTTTGAAAGTGAGATATTTTGAGGGTTGTAAATGTCAGGCATAAACAAGTGGACCTTTTTTAAAATCAGAAACAAAGTTGCATGGCATTATTTTTCATTGATTTATTATTTATTTCATATAAATAGAGTATTATCAGCTCTTCAGTCATCTACTGGTTTGTGGCGTAACGGGTAATGCTCAAGTTTGAGTGCTCTCACTAGTGGGTTCGAACCTCTACGGATATTCTGTTTCTTTTTTTTTTATTTAAAATAAATATTGTTTTTGAAAGTGAGATATTTTGAGGGTTGTAAATGTCAGGCCTAAACAAATGAACCTTTTTTAAAATCAGAAACAAAGTTGCATGGCATTATTTTTCATTGATTGATCATTAATTTCATATAAATAGACTATTATCAGCTCTTCAGTTATCTACTGGTTTGTGGCGTAACGGGTTATACCCAGGTTTGAGTGCTCTCAGTAGCGCGTTCCAACCTGTAGGGATATTGCTTTTTTTTCTTATTGAAAATAAATATTTTTTTTGAAAATGAGATATTTTTTAGGGTTGTGAATGTCAGGCCTAAAGAAATGGATCTTTTTTAAAATCAGAAACAAAGTTGCATGGCATTATTTTTCATTGATTGATCATTCATTTCATATAAATAGACTATTATCAGCTCTTCAGTCATCTACTGGTTTGTGGCGTAACGGGTAATGCTCAGGTTTGAGTGCTCTGAGTAGTGGGTTCGAACCTCTAGGGATATTTCTTTTCTTTTCTTTTTAATTGAAAATAAATATTTTTTTTTTAAAGTGAGATATTTTGAGGGTTGTAAATGTCAGGCCTAAACAAATGAACCTTTTTTAAAATCAGAAACAAAGTTGCATGGCATTATTTTTCATTGATTGATCATTAATTTCATATAAATAGACTATTATCAGCTCTTCAGTTATCTACTGGTTTGTGGCGTAACGGGTTATACCCAGGTTTGAGTGCTCTCAGTAGCGCGTTCCAACCTGTAGGGATATTGCTTTTTTTTTCTTATTGAAAATAAATATTTTTTTTGAAAATGAGATATTTTTTAGGGTTGTGAATGTCAGGCCTAAAGAAATGGATCTTTTTTAAAATCAGAAACAAAGTTGCATGGCATTATTTTTCATTGATTGATCATTCATTTCATATAAATAGACTATTATCAGCTCTTCAGTCATCTACTGGTTTGTGGCGTAACGGGTTATACCCAGGTTTGAGTGCTCTCAGTAGCGCGTTCCAACCTGTAGGGATATTGCTTTTTTTTTCTTATTGAAAATAAATATTTTTTTTGAAAATGAGATATTTTTTAGGGTTGCATGGCATTATTTTTCATTGATTGATCATTCATTTCATATAAATAGACTATTATCAGCTCTTCAGTCATCTACTGGTTTGTGGCGTAACGGGTAATGCTCAGGTTTGAGTGCTCTGAGTAGTGGGTCGAACCTCTAGGGATATTTTTTTTTCTTTTTTTTTAAATTGAAAATAAATATGGTTTTTGAAAGTGAGATATTTTGAAGGTTGTAAATGTCAGGCCTAAACAAGTGGACCTTTTTTAAAATCAGAAACAAAGTTGCATGGCATCATTTTTCATTGATTGATCATTCATTTCATATATATATAGACTATTATCAGCTCCTCAGTCATCTACTGGTTTTTGGCTAACGGGTAATGCTCAGGTTTGAGTGCCCTCAGTAGTGGGTTCGAACCTATACGGGTATTTTTTTTCTTTTTTTTTTAATTGAAATTAAATATTGTTTTTGAAAGTGAGATATTTTGAGGATTGCAACTGTCAGGCCTAAACAAGTGAACCTTTTTTAAAATCAGAAACAAAGTTGCATGGCATTATTTTTCATTGATTTTTTATTCATTTCATAAAAATAGAGTATTATCAGTTCTTCAGTCATCTACTGGTTTGAGGCGTAACGGGTAATGCTCAAGTTTCAGTGCTTGTAGTTGTGGTTTCGAACCTCTAGGGATATTTCTTTTCTTTTTTTTTTAAATTGAAAATAAATATTCTTTTTGAAAGTGAGATATTTTTATGGTTTTAAATGTCAAGCCTAACCAAGTGGACCTTTTTTAAAATCAGAAACAAAGTTGCATAACATCATTTTACATTGATGGATCATTCATTTCATATAAATAGACTATTATCAGCTCTTCACTCATCTACTGGTTTGTGGCGTAACCGGTAATGCTCAGGTTTGAGTTCTTTCAGTAGTGGGTTCAAACCTCTAGGAATATTATTTTTCTTTTTTTTTATTTGAAAATAAATATTGTTTTTGAAAGTGAGATATTTTTATGGTTTTAAATGTCAAGCCTAACCAAGTGGACCTTTTTTTAAATCAGAAACAAAGTTGCATAACATCATTTTACATTGATGGATCATTCATTTCATATAAATAGACTATTATCAGCTCTTCAGTCATCTACTGGTTTGTGGCGTAACCGGTAGTGCTCAGGTTTGAGTTCTCGCAGTAGTGGGTTCGAATCTCTACGAATATTTTTTTTCTTTTTTTTTTTTTAATTGAAAATAAATATTGTTTTTGAAAGTGAGATATTTTTAAATTGAAAATAAATATTGTTTTTGAAAGTGAGATATTTTGAGGGTTGTAAATGTCAGGCCTAAAAAAGTGGACCTTTTTACTGGTTTGTGGAGTAACCGGTAGTGCTCAGGTTTGAGTTCTCGCAGTAGTGGGTTCGAATCTCTACGAATATTTTTTTTCTTTTTTTTTTTTTAATTGAAAATAAATATTGTTTTTGAAAGTGAGATATTTTTAAATTGAAAATAAATATTGTTTTTGAAAGTGAGATATTTTGAGGGTTGTAAATGTCAGGCCTAAAAAAGTGGACCTTTTTTAAAATCAGAAACAAAGTTGCATGGCATTATTTTTCATTGATTGATCATTCATTTCATATAAATAGACTATTATCAGCTCCTCAGTCATCTACTGGTTTGTGGCGTAACGGATAATGCTCAGGTTTGAGTGCTCTCAGTAGTGCGTTAGAACCTCTAGGGATTTTTTTTTTTTTTTAAATTGAAAATGAATTTTGTTTTTGAAAGTGTGATATTTTGAGGGTTGTAAATATCAGGCCTAAACAAGTGGACCTTTTTTAAAATCAGAAACAAAGTTGCATTTGCATTATTTTTCATTGATTGATCATTAATTTCATATAAATAGACTATTATCACCTCTTCAGTTATCTACTGGTTTGTGGCTTAACGGGTAATACCCAGGTTTGAGTGCTCTCAGTAGCGGGTTCCAACCTCTAGGGATATTGCTTTTTTTTTCTTATTGAAAATAAATATTTATTTTGAAAATGAGATATTTTTTAGGGTTGTGAATGTCAGGCCTAAAAAAATGGATCTTTTTTAAAATCAGAAACAAAGTTGCATGGCATTATTTTTCATTGATTGATCATTCATTTCATATAAATAGACTATTATCAGCTCTTCAGTCATCTACTGGTTTGTGGCGTAACGGGTATTGCTCAGGTTTGAGTGCTCTGAGTAGTGGGTCGAACCTCTAGGGATATTTGTTTTCTTTTTTTTTAAATTGAAAATAAATATGGTTTTTGAAAGTGAGATATTTTGAGGGTTGTAAATGTCAGGCCTAAACAAGTGGACCTTTTTTAAAATCAGAAACAAAGTTGCATGGCATTATTTTTTATTGATTGATCATTCATTTCATATAAATAGACTATTATCAGCTCCTCAGTCATCTACTGATTTGTGGCGTAACCGGTAATGCTCAGGTTTGAGTTCTCTCAGTAGTGGGTTCAAACCTCTAGGAATATTTTTTTTCTTTTTTTTTATTTGAAAATAAATATTGTTTTTGAAAGTGAGATATTTTTATGGTTTTAAATGTCAAGCCTAACCAAGTGGACCTTTTTTTAAATCAGAAACAAAGTTGCATAACATCATTTTACATTGATGGATCATTCATTTCATATAAATAGACTATTATCAGCTCTTCAGTCATCTACTGGTTTGTGGCGTAACCGGTAGTGCACAGGTTTGAGTTCTCGCAGTAGTGGGTTCGAATCTCTACGAATATTTTTTTTCTTTTTTTTTTTTAATTGAAAATAAATATTGTTTTTGAAAGTGAGATATTTTTAAATTGAAAATAAATATTGTTTTTGAAAGTGAGATATTTTGAGGGTTGTAAATGTCAGGCCTAAAAAAGTGGACCTTTTTTAAAATCAGAAACAAAGTTGCATGGCATTATTTTTCATTGATTGATCATTAATTTCATATAAATAGACTATTATCAGCTCCTCAGTCATCTACTGGTTTGTGGCGTAACGGATAATGCTCAGGTTTGAGTGCTCTCAGTAGTGCGTTAGAACCTCTAGGGATTTTTTTTTTTTTTAAATTGAAAATGAATATTGTTTTTGAAAGTGTGATATTTTGAGGGTTGTAAATATCAGGCCTAAACAAGTGGACCTTTTTTAAAATCAGAAACAAAGTTGCATGGCATTATTTTTCATTGATTGATCATTAATTTCATATAAATAGACTATTATCAGCTCTTCAGTTATCTACTTGTTTGTGGCGTAACGGGTAATACACAGGTTTGAGTGCTCTCAGTAGCGGGTTCCAACCTCTAGGTATATTGCTTTTTTTTCTTATTGAAAATAAATATTTCTTTTGAAAATGAGATATTTGTTAGGGTTGTGAATGTCAGGCCTAAAAAAATGGATCTTTTTCAAAATCAGAAACAAAGTTGCATGGCATTATTTTTCATTGATTGATCATTCATTTCATATAAATAGACTATTATCAGCTCTTCAGTCATCTACTGGTTTGTGGCGTAACGGGTATTGCTCAGGTTTGAGTGCTCTGAGTAGTGGGTCGAACCTCTAGGGATATTTGTTTTCTTTTTTTTTAAATTGAAAATAAATATGGTTTTTGAAAGTGAGATATTTTGAGGGTTGTAAATGTCAGGCCTAAACAAGTGGACCTTTTTTAAATTCAGAAACAAAGTTGCATGGCATTATTTTTCATTGATTGATCATTCATTTCATATATATAGGCTATTATCAGCTCCTCAGTCATCTACTGGTTTGTGGCGTAACGGGTAATGCTCAGGTTTGAGTGCTCTCAGTAGTGGTTTCGAACCTATACGGGTATTTTTTTTCTTTTTTTTTTTAATTGAAAATAAATATTGTGTTTGAAAGTGAGATATTTTGAGGGTTGCAACTGTCAGGCCTAAACAAGTGAACCTTTTTTAAAATCAGAAACAGAGTTGCATAACATCATTTTAATAATAATAATAATAAATAACATTTATAAAGCGCAAGAGACAAAGGTTTCAAAGCGCTGTGTTTTCCAAGATCAGTGCAAGTAGTAGCGTGCGATTATGCTTCTCTGAAGAGATGAGTTTTGAGTTTAGTTTTAAATGTGATAACAGATTTTGATGAGCGTATTTCGAGTGGTAGAGTGTTCCAGAGTTTTGGGGCTGCGACAGCGAAAGCACGATCACCGTAAAACCGAGTTCTGGGACGGGGTCCAGGTTTTAGAAGAAGTCTGCTGGATGAACGAAGCGAAGAGTTGGTTGACGGAGTAATGATGTCACATATGTAGGCTGGAGCACATCCGTTGATGGCCTTATATGTCAGCAACAGGATTTTAAAACGAATGCGCTGATCAACAGGCAACCAGTGTAAGTCACGTAAAACGGGAGAAATATGTTCATGTCGTTTAGTGCCAGTGATAAGTCTTGCGGCGGAATTTTGGATTCGTTGAAGAGGAGACAAATAAGAAGTTGGTAGGCCGTACAGAAGCGAGTTATTACAGTCCAGACGAGATGAAACAAAAGCATGAACAAGACGTTCAGTTGATGTTTTGTCAAGGTACTTACGAATCTGGCTGATCTGGTAAATTCCAAAGGAAGCACCACGGCAAACATTACGAATGTGTTCTTTTAAACCGAGGCTGTTGTCTAGTTGGACGCCTAGATTTCTGGCTGAGCTGGAGGTAGAGACACTAGTATCTCCGATATGGACCAAAGGAAATGATGATGCCTCACGGAACTTTGAATGAAAATGGATCATTTCAGTCTTGGAGTCGTTGAGCATGAGTTTATTTTGAATGGCCCATGAGCGAACATCTGCAATGCATGATTCAAGGCTGTTAACAGATTCAGAGTGATGTGTAGGTTTCATGATTAAATATAGTTGAGTGTCATCTGCATAGATCATATGACGAACTTCCGGGTGGGAATCAATGATGTTGCTGAGTGGTCCAGTGTATAAGATGAAATCGAGTGGACCTTTTACGGATCCCTGTGGTACACCCCAGGGTAGAGCGAACTCATCAGACATCGAATCACCCACAATGATTGCTTGTCTACGATTCTCAAAATATGAAATAAACCATTTCAATGCGGTTCCGCTTATGCCGTATCTTTTATGAAGACGTTGAAATAATAAATCATGATTGATAGTGTCAAATGCTGCGGAGTAGTCGAGTAGAATAAGTACCGCTTCATTACCTTTGTCTAATTGATGGATCATTCATTTTACATAAATAGACTATTATCAGCTCTTCACTCATCTACTGGTTTGTGGCGTAACCGGTAATGCTCAGGTTTGAGTTATCTCAGTAGGGGGTTCGAACCTCTAGGAATATTTTTTTTCTTTTTTTTTTATTTGAAAATAAATATTGTTTTTGAAAGTGAGATATTTTTATGGTTTTAAATGTCAAGCCTAACCAAGTGGACCTTTTTTTAAATCAGAAACAAAGTTGCATAACATCAGTTTACATTGATGGATCATTCATTTCATATAAATAGACTATTATCAGCTCTTCAGTCATCTACTGGTTTGTGGCGTAACCGGTAGTGCTCAGGTTTGAGTTCTCGCAGTAGTGGGTTTGAATCTCTACGAATATTTTTTTCTTTTTTTTTTTTAATTGAAAATAAATATTGTTTTTGAAAGTGAGATATTTTTAATTTGAAAATAAATATTGTTTTTGAAAGTGAGATATTTTGAGGGTTGTAAATGTCAGGCCTAAAAAAGTGGACCTTTTTTAAAATCAGAAACAAAGTTGCATGGCATTATTTTTCATTGATTGATCATTCATTTCATATAAATAGACTATTATCAGCTCCTCAGTCATCTACTGGTTTGTGGCGTAACGGATAATGCTCAGGTTTGAGTGCTCTCAGTAGTGCGTTAGAACCTCTAGGGATTTTTTTTTTTTTAAATTGAAAATGAATATTGTTTTTGAAAGTGTGATATTTTGAGGGTTGTAAATATCAGGCCTAAACAAGTGGACCTTTTTTAAAATCAGAAACAAAGTTGCATGGCATTATTTTTCATTGATTGATCATTAATTTCATATAAATAGACTATTATCAGCTCTTCAGTTATCTACTTGTTTGTGGCGTAACGGGTAATACACAGGTTTGAGTGCTCTCAGTAGCGGGTTCCAACCTCTAGGTATATTGCTTTTTTTTTCTTATTGAAAATAAATATTTTTTTTGAAAATGAGATATTTGTTAGGGTTGTGAATGTCAGGCCTAAAAAAATGGATCTTTTTTAAAATCAGAAACAAAGTTGCATGGCATTATTTTTCATTGATTGATCATTCATTTCATATAAATAGACTATTATCAGCTCTTCAGTCATCTACTGGTTTGTGGCGTAACGGGTATTGCTCAGGTTTGAGTGCTCTGAGTAGTGGGTCGAACCTTTAGGGATATTTGTTTTCTTTTTTTTTAAATTGAAAATAAATATGGTTTTTGAAAGTGAGATATTTTGAGGGTTGTAAATATCAGGCCTAAACAAGTGGACCTTTTTTAAATTCAGAAACAAAGTTGCATGGCATTATTTTTCGTTGATTGATCATTCATTTCATATTATATAGGCTATTATCAGCTCCTCAGTCATCTACTGGTTTGTGGCGTAACGGGTAATGCTCAGGTTTGAGTGCTCTCAGTAGTGGTTTCGAACCTATACGGGTATTATTATTTTTTTTTTTTTTAATTGAAAATAAATATTGTGTTTGAAAGTGAGATATTTTGAGGGTTGCAACTGTCAGGCCTAAACAAGTGAACCTTTTTTAAAATCAGAAACAGAGTTGCATAACATCATTTTACATTGATGGATCATTCATTTTATATAAATAGACTATTATCAGCTCTTCACTCATCTACTGGTTTGTGGCGTAACCGGTAATGCTCAGGTTTGAGTTATCTCAGTAGGGGTTCGAACCTCTAGGAATATTTTTTTTTTTTTTTTTTTATTTGAAAATAAATATTGTTTTTGAAAGTGAGATATTTTTATGGTTTTAAATGTCAAGCCTAACCAAGTGGACCTTTTTAGTCGCGTGGAAGCGACTCTATAGTTCACTATGTCGGTCGGTCGGTCTGTCTGTCTGTCTGTCTGTCGGTCTGTCTGTCGGTCTGTCGGTCTGTCGGTCTGTCGGTCGGTCTGTCTGTCTGTCGGTCCGGTATCACTATGCGTTTTATCGCTTTATGACCTTATCTTGATATCAGTTTAATCTAGCTAAGTCAATTTTTCACAGAATATTCCTTATGGCCAGGAATCGATGTGGTTATGTTTTCACGGTGCGCAATAAAAAATTACGCGATCTACGCACGATTTAACGAAATCACGTTTGTAATCATATCTTAACAACCATGAATCACAATTAAATAAAATTTGGTACTCATAAATTTCAGGGCATAAATCATCTTATGGCAATACAATTACGTGCGTAGCGCATGTAACGCATGCGTACGCGCGCTTAAAATTTTCAAAATTTATTTTCAATGAAATAAGAGTACGTTTCAGGCAATTTTAAGCGTTTACAAAATTGCCATGAGTGCGCAGATTTTTGCGCGCGCACTGCGCGTTAAATGTTATTGCGCACTCTTTTTGCCCGATTTCTGTTTTCTTGACTTACTTTTCAACTCGAAATTACGTTATACGAGCACGTCAAAAGTGACAGGCTACGCACGTGTAAATTAAAAAAATATAAATGTTTTTAAACATTTCAACATTTTTAAACATGTTCAGTAATTTCGGTCAGTATAGTTCACTATGTCGGTCGGTCCGTCTGTCTGTCGGTCTGTCTGTCTGTTTGTCTGTCGGTCTGTTTGTCTGTCGGTCCGGTATCACTATGCATTGTAGCACGCGACTTAATGGCTGTTGGCCTTGTTTTAAATCAGAAACAAAGTTGCATAACATCATTTTACATTGATGGATCATTCATTTCATATAAATAGACTATTATCAGCTCTTCACTCATCTACTGGTTTGTGGCGTAACCGGTAGTGCTCAGGTTTGAGTTCTCACAGTAGTGGGTTCGAATCACTACGAATATTATTTTTCTTTCGTTTTTTTTAATTGAAAATAAATATTGTTTTTGAAAGTGAGATATTTTTAAATTGCAAATAAATATTGTTTCTGAAAGTGAGATATTTTGAGGGTTGTAAATGTCAGGCCTAAACAAGTGGACCTTTTTTAAAATCAGAAAAAAGTTGCATGGCATTAATTTTCATTGATTTATTATTTATTTCATATAAATAGAGTATTATCAGCTCTTCAGTCATCTACTGGTTTGTGGCGTAACGGGTAATGCTCAAGTTTGAGTGCTCTCACTAGTGGGTTCGAACCTCTACTGATATTTTGTTTTTTTATTTTTTTTTTCTTTAAAATAAATATTGTTTTTGAAAGTGAGATATTTTGAGGGTTGTAAATGTCAGGCCTAAACAAGTGAACCTTTTTTAAAATCAGAAACAAAGTTGCATGGCATTATTTTTCATTGATTTATTATTCATTTCATATAAATAGAGTATTATCAGCTCTTCAGTTATCTAATGGTTTGAGGCGTAACGGGTAATGCTCAAGTTTGAGTGCTCGCAGTAGTGGGTTCGAACCTCTAGGGATATTTCTTTTCTTTTTTTTTTAAATTGAAAATAAATATTTTTTTTTGAAAGTGAGATATTTTGAGGGTTGTAAATGTCAGGCCTAAACAAATGAACCTTTTTTTAAAATCAGAAACAAAGTTGCATGGCATTATTTTTCATTGATTGATCATTAATTTCATATAAATAGACTATTATCAGCTGTTCAGTTATCTACTGGTTTGTGGCGTAACGGGTAATACCCAGGTTTGAGTGCTCTGAGTAGTGGGTCGCACCTCTAGGTATATGGCTTTTTTTTTCTTATTGAAAATAAATATTTTTTTTGAAAATGAGATATTTTTTAGGGTTGTGAATGTCAGGCCTAAACAAGTGAACCTTTTTTAAAATCAGAAACAAAGTTGCATGGCATTATTTTTCATTGATTGATCATTCATTTCATATAAATAGACTATTATCAGCTCCTCAGTCATCTACTGGTTTGTGGCGTAACGGGTAATGCTCAGGTTTGAGTGCTCTGAGTAGTGGGTCGAACCTCTAGGGATATTTTTCTTTCTTTTTTTTTTAAATAGAAAATAAATATGGTTTTTTAAAAGTGAGATATTTTTATGGTTTTAAATGTCAAGCCTAACCAAGTGGACCTTTTTTTAAATCAGAAACAAAGTTGCATAACATCATTTTACATTGATGGATCATTCATTTCATATAAATAAACTATTATCAGCTCTTCACTCATCTACTGGTTTGCGGCGTAACCGGTAATGCTCAGGTTTGAGTTCTCTCAGTAGTGGGTTCGAACCTCTAGGAATATTTTTTTCTTTTTTTTTTAAATTGAAAATAAATATTGTTTTTGAAATCAAATACATGTAAAAAGACTGCCATAAAGCCTCCAAAAGAAGCCAATGTGCTCCTTCATATTCAGTACTCATGGGTGAGCTTCTTTTCCACCTGGAGTTCTTTTCGACAGCTGCTGGGTTCCCGCCCGGAAAATGTTTTATTTACATGATTTGAACAATATTCTAATGTAAATATTAACAGCATCAAAATTTAACAGTGTGGCGTGTTGACCGCGAATGATTAACATATTATCTTCCCCATAATACACATGTACAAGCTCATTTGCATAACAACCACGACGGCATACCAAACTGTTTAAAATAAAAAAAATAGAATTGCACAGACTCCCGCCTGAAAATGGTACTTTACATGATTTGAAATTATATGAAACAAAATATATAAGACTAACAAAGACAATAGAGCTTGTCCCCGGAAAGTGCACCTATTCATTGAAATTTGAAATATGAAATTAAATATTAGGTCTCCAGTAGGCCTACTAGCCCACCATGTTTGGAGCAGAGCTAATAATGAAAATAGAGCCCAGAATTGGACTTATACTTATACTTATTACCATACATAGGCTAATCACCTATGATATTTATGATATTTTGTTAACAATTCAACTATCCAGATGCGAATTCAAAAGTTTAGGTAGAGTTTTCTACTTTAAAAACTCGACTTCGTATATGCCTAAGGCCCAGACCGGCGGCGGAATTAGTCTAAGTTTCGAAATCAGTCTGGAAATCGGCATCTTTGCAAATGTTCTATATTTGATCTATTTCACTCTCCATTAACTCCATACAAAAATCATCGGAGACAAATTATCTGTTTAAAACAGGTTTATTCTGGGACGGTGCGGCCATACACACCAACTACCATCCATAAATGTTTATTCATAACATATTAAAATACAATATCTTGCACGAATCGGACATTTCGCTACCAATGTAGCAACATTGATTAACAAAATCAAAATCCAACAGTGTGGCGTGTTGACCGCGAATTACTAACAATACCATCTTTCCCACTACACCTGCAAAAACTCATTTCCATAATAACAAATGGCATACCAAACAACGGTGAGACATACATTCTCTTCTAAACACGTAACGAAGATAAATTAATTTCTTTTTACATTAAATTAAGGGCGCTAAACATAAAATTTACGAGATCAAATACATGTAGCGAAAGCCCCCAAAAAAATTTAAAAATGTGCTCTCCCTGCCACAGCACTAAGGCCCTGCCACGGCCTTTGGGTCGTTTCCACCACATCATCACCAGATGCATTGCTAGTGCCTTCTCAAGATGTGTGGTGGAAAGGGGGACGTAAATTCTGTGAACCACAAACACAGTTGGTCGCACACCTTTAACTCTATTCCACCGACCAGCGTGGGAATCGAACCCACGACATACGTGTTGTCAACACGACGCTCAGTCGTCTGAGCTAACTGGCCATTTTGGTTTTAAAAAGGTTAATATGATATTTATGACGTAATGATGAATTACGTAATACACTTATAAATAGACTATTATAAACTGTTCTGTCGTGTACAACATTATGGCATAACGGGTAATGCTCAGTTTTGAGTGCTCCCAGTAGTGGGTTCGAACCTGTAAGGATATTTTTTTTTTATTTGAAAATAAATATTGTTTTTGAAAGTGAGATATTTTGAGGGTTGTAAATGTCAGGCCTAAACAAGTGGACATTTTTTTCAATCAGAAAAAAAGTTGTATGGCATTATTTTTCATTGATTGATCATTCATTTCATACAAATAGACTGTTATCAGCTCTTCTGTTATCTACTGGTTTGTGGCGTAACCGGTAGTGCTCAGGTTTGAGTTCTCGCAGTAGTGGTTTCGAACCTCTACGAATATTTTTTTTTTTTTTTTTTTAATGGAAAATAAATATTGTTTTTGAAAGTGAGATATTTTGAGGGTTGTAAATGTCAGGCCTAAACAAGTGGATCTTTTTTAAAATCAGAAACAAAGTTGCATGGCATTATTTTTCATTGATTGATCATTCATGTCATATAAATAGACTATTAAAATAAAAGGGTCTAAATTTGGCCATTTTTCGAAAATTTCCCCGAGGGGGACCATAAGATTTTTTTTCGAAAAATGGCGACAATTTACACTTTTTAAAATTCGAAAATTCAATAATTATGCTATAATATCGCCGTTTTTCCAAATATATTGTGCTAACATCATCTTATAGAGCCATAGTAACTAGTTATGTCAAAAAATAAAAGGTACAAAATTTGGCCATTTTTCGAAAATTTCCCTGCTGGGGACCATAGGAATTTTTTCGAAAAATCGCCAAAATTTCCACTTTTTAAAATTCAATAATTATGCTATAATATTGGCATTTATGCAAATATATTGTGTTAACATCATCGTATAGAGACATAGCAGCTAGTTATGTCAAAAAAATAAAGGGTCGAAAAATGGCCAAAATTCCCACTTTTTAAAATTCAATAATTATGCTATAATATTGCCATTTTTGCGACAATTTCCCTGCGGGGGACTACACGATTTTTTTCGAAAACGACCAAAATGTGCACCTTTTTAAATTCTATAATTAGGCTATAATATTGCCATTTATGCACATATATTGTGTTAACATCATCTTATACAGCCATAGTAAGTCGTTATGTCAAAAAACAAGGCCAACAACAATAAGTTGCGTGCTCTCAGAAATAAATGAACTTTCAAAAAGTAATGTACTTTAAAACTTTTCTGTACATCAAAACAGTTCAAAAGTACAGAAAAGTGAAAAAACGCAAAGTGATACCGGACCGACAGACAGACCGACAGACCGACCGACATAGTAAACTGTAGAGTCGCGTCCACGCGACTAATAAAAGGTTTGATGTTTGGCCATTTTTGCGAAAATTTCCCTGCGGGGGACCATAGGAATTTTTTCGAAAAATGGCAAAAATTTCCAATTTTCAAAATTCTATAATTAGGCTATAATATTGCCATTTATGCGCATATATTGTTTTAACATCATCTTATAGAGCCATAGTAACTAGTTATGTCAAGAAATAAAAGGGTCGAAATTTTGCCATTTTTGCGAAAATTTCCCTGCAGGGAACCATAGGATTTTTTTTCGAAAAATGGTCAAAATTGTCATTGTTTAAAATTCAAAAATTATGCTATAATATTGCCATTTATGCAAATAATTATATTGTGCTAACATCATCTTATAGAGCTATAGTAACTAGTTATGTCAAAAAATAAAAGGTACAAAATTCGGCCATTTTTCGAAAATTTCCCTGCTGGGGACCATAGGAATTTTTTCGAAAAATGGCCAAAATTTCCACTTTTTAAAATTCAATAATTATGCTATAATATTGGCATTTATGCAAATATATTGTGTTAACATCATCGTATAGAGACATAGCAGCTAGTTATGTCAAAAAAATAAAAGGGTCGAAAAATGGCCAAAATTCCCACTTTTTAAAATTCAAAAATTATGCTATAATATTGCCATTTATGCACATATATTGTGCTGACATCATCTTATAGAGCCATAGCAACTACTTATGTCAAAATATAAAAGGGTCGAAAATGGAGAAAATGTTACACTTTTTAAAAATAAATAATTATGCTATAATTTTGCCATTTATGGACATATATTGTGTTAACATCATCTTATAGAGCCATAGTAACTAGTTATGTCAAAAAATAAAAGGGTCGAAATTTAGCCATTTTTCGATAAATTTTCCTGCTGGGGACCATAAGATTTTTTTCGAAAAATAGCGAAAATTTACTCTCTCTCGCTGATCTATCTCTCTCTCGCTGATCTATCTCTCTCTCGCTGATCTATCTCTCTCTCGCTGATCTACCTCTCTCTCGCTGATCTATCTCTCTCTCTCGCTGATCTATCTCTCTCTCGCTGATCTATCTCTCTCTCGCTGATCTATCTCTCTCTCGCTGATCTATCTCTCTCTCGCTGATCTATCTCTCTCTCTCTCTCTCTCTCGCTGATCTATCTCTCTCTCTCTCTCTCTCTCTCGCTGATCTATCTATCTCTCTCTCGCTGATCTATCTATCTCTCTCTCGCTGATCTATCTATCTCTCTCTCTCGCTGATCTATCTATCTCTCGTTGATCTATCTCTCTCTCGCTGATCTATCTCTCTCTCGCTGATCTATCTCTCTCTCGCTGATCTCTCTCTCTCTCGCTGATCTATCTCTCTCTCGCTGATCTATCTCTCTCTCGCTGATCTATCTATCTCTCTCTCGCCGATCTATCTATCTCTCTCTCGTTGATCTATCTATCTCTCTCTCTCGCTGATCTATCTCTCTCTCGCTGATCTATCTCTCTCTCGCTGATCTATCTCTCTCTCGCTGATCTATCTATCTCTCGCTGATCTATCTCTCTCTCGCTGATCTATCTCTCTCTCTCGCTGATCTATCTATCTGTCTCTCGCTGATCTATCTATCTGTCTCTCGCTGATCTATCTATCTCTCTCTCGCTGATCTATCTATCTGTCTCTCGCTGATCTATCTATCTCTCTCTCGATGATCTATCTCTCTCTCGCTGATATATCTCTCTCTCGCTGATCTATCTCTCTCTCTCTCGCTGATCTATCTCTCTCTCGCTGATCTATCTCTCTCTCGCTAATCTATCTCCCTCTCGCTGATCTATCTCTCTCTCGCTGATCTATCTCTCTCTCGCTGATCTATCTCTCTCTCGCTGATCTATCTCTCTCTCGCTGATCTATCTGTCTCTATCGCTGATCTATCTCTCTCTCTCTCGCTGATCTATCTCTCTCTCGCTGATCTATCTCTCTCTCGCTGATCTATCTCTCTCCCGCTGATATATCTCTCTCACGCTGATCTATCTCTCTCTCTCTCGCTGATCTATCTCTCTCTCTCTCGCTGATCTATCTCTCTCTCGCTGATCTATCTCTCTCTCGCTGATCTATCTCTCTCTCGCTGATCTATCTGTCTCTTTCACTGCTCTATCTCTCTCTCGCTGATCTATCTCTCTCTCGCTGATCTATCTCTCTCGCTGATCTATCTCTCTCTCGCTGATCTATCTGTCTCTTGCTGATCTATCTCTCTCTCGCTGATCTATCTCTCTCTCTCTCGCTGATCTATCTCTCTCTCTGTTGCTGATCTATCTCTCTCTCACTGATCTATCTCTCTTTGAATTTAAAAAATTGGAAATTTTAGTAAGTTTTCGAAAAAATTCCTATGGTCCCCCGCAGAAAATTTTCGAAAAATGGCCAAATTTTAGGCCTTTTATTTTTTGATATAATTCATTACTATGGCTCTATAAGATGATGTTAGCAAAATATATCTGTATAAATGGCAATATTATAGCATAATTATTTAATTTTTAAAAGTGGAAAATGTCGACATTTTTCGACCCTTTTATTTTTTTGACATATCTAGTTACGATGGCTCTTTAATAAGATGATGTCAACACAATATATGTGCATAAATGGCAATATTATAACATAATTATTGAATTTGAAAAAGTGGAAAATTTTGCCATTTTTCGAAAAATGGCAAAATTTCGACCCTTTTATTGTTTGACATAACTCGTTACTATGGCTTTATAAGATGATGTTAACACAATATATGTTTATAAATGGCAATATTATAGCCTAATTATTGAATTTTAAACGGTGGACATTTTGGTTAATGTTAGCAAAATATAATTGTATATATGGCAACGTTATAGCATAATGCATAATTATTGAATTTTAAAAATTGGGAATTTTTGCCATTTTTCGAAAAAATTCCTATGGTCCCACGCAGTGAAATTTTCGGAAAATGACAAAATTTCGACCCTTTTATTTTTTAACATAACTAGTTACTATGGCTCTATAAGATGGTGGTAACACAATATATGTGCATAAATGCATATATTATAGCCTAATTATTGAATTTTAAAAGGTGGACATTTTGGTTGTTTTTCGAGAAAATTCCCGTTGTCCCCCGCAGGGAAATTTTCGGAAAATGACCAAATTTCGATCCTTTTATTTTTTTACATAACTAGTTACTATGGCTCTGTAAGATGATGTTAGCCCAGTAAATTTGCATAAATGGCAATATTATAGCATAAATGGTTACTATAGCATAATAAACATGCGCAATGTCGAATAATGCATTCTGCGCATGTCAATTGTTTTTTATTATGCTATAGTAAGCATTTATGTAAAAAATAAAAAAGTTCAAAATTGAAAAAAATCCCTGTACCATTACAGGGATTTTTTCGCAAAATGGCTAATTTTCGTACCTTTCACTTTTTACATCAATGCTTACTATAGCATAATAAACATGCACAGAGTCGAATAATGGGTTCTGTGCATACTTATAGTACAGGGATTTTTTACAAAAATGGGCAATTTTCGACCCCTTTATTTGTAGACATAAATGGTTACTATTGCATAATAAATATGCGCAGAGTCGAATAATGGGTCTGCGCATGTTAATTGTGCAATAGTAACCAGTTTTATCGCAAAAAAGAAAATGTCGAAAATTTGCGATTTTTCGAAAAATCCCTGTACTATACAATAGCTTCAAATCGCATTTGGAGACGTTTTAGACCATTTTGTGATTTTCGAAAAAACATGTTAACATAAAAAACACCAAAGGGCTTAGAATAGCTTCATATCACATTTGGAGACGTTTTAGACAATTTTGTGATCTTAGAAAAAACTTGTTAACATAAAAACACCAATGTGCTAAGATTAGCTTAAAATCGCATTTGGAGACATTTTAGACCATTTTGTGATTTTCGAAAAAACTTGTTAACATAAAAACACCAATGTGCTAAGAATAGCTTCAAATCGCATTTGGAGACATTTTAGACCATTTTGTGATTTTCGAAAAAACTTGTTAACATAAAAACACAAAAGTGCTTAGAATAGTTTCAAATCGCATTTGGAGACGTTTTAGACCATTTTGTGATTTTCGAAAAAACTTGTTAACATAAAACACCAAAGTGCTAAGAATAACTTCAAATCGGATTTGGAGACATTTTAGACCATTTTTTGATTTTCGAAAAAACTTGTTAACATAAAAACATCAAAGTGTACAGAATAGCTTCAAATCGCATTTGTAGACGTTTTAGACCATTTTGTGATTTTCAAAAAAAACTTGTTAACATAAAAACTTCAAAGTGTAGACGTTTTAGACCATTTTGTGATTTTCTAAAAAACTTGGTTCCACAAAAACATCCAAGTGCTTAAAATCACATTAGAAACCGTTTTAGACCATTTTGAGCATTTCGATCAACTTTTCACAAAGAGACATCAAAGAGCACAAAATAGCTTAATATCGTATTTGAAAACGTTTAGACCATTTTGAGCATTTCGACAAAAATTTGTCACACAAAACACCAAAAATGCTTAGAAAAGCTACAAATCGCATTTGGAGACGTTTTAGACCATTTTGTGATTTTCGAAAAAACTTCTTAACATAAAAACACCAAAGTGCTTAGAATAGCTTCAAAAAGCATTTGGAGACATTTTAGACCCTTTTGTGATTTTCGAAAAAACTTGGTTACACAAAAACACAACAGTGCTTAAAATAGCTTTAAATTGCATTTGGAGAAGTTTTAGACCATTTTGTGATTTTCGAAAAAACTTGTTAACATAAAAACATCAAAGTGTACAGAATAGCTTCAAATCGCATTTGGAGACGTTTTAGACCATTTTTGTGATTTTCTAAAAAACTTGTTAACATAAAAACACCAAAGTGCTTAGAATAGCTTCAAATCGCATTTGGAGACGTTTTAGACCATTTTGTGATTTTCGAAAAAACTTGTTAACATAAAAACATCAAAGTGTACAGAATAGCTTCAAATCACATTTGGAAACGTTTTAGACCATTTTGTGATTTTCGAAAAAAGTTGTTAACATAAAAACATCAAAGTGTACAGAAAAGCTTCAAATCGCATTTAGAGACGTTTTAGACCATTTTGTGATTTTCGAAAAAACTTGTTAATATAAAAACATCAAAGTGTACAGAATAGCTTCAAATTGCTATTGGAGACGTTTTAGACCTTTTGTGATTTTCGAAAAAAATTGTTACCATAAAAACACCAAAGTGCTTAGAATAGCTTCAAATCTTATTTGGAGACGTTTTAGACTATTTTGTGATTTTCGAAAAAACTTGGTTACACAAAAACATCAAAGTGCTTAAATCACATTAGAAACCGTTTTAGACCATTATGAGCATTTCGATAAAACTTTTCACACAAAAACATCAAAGAGCACAAAATAGATTAATATCGTATTTAAAAACGTTTTTGACCATTTTGAGCATTTCGACAAAAAATGTTCACACAAAACAGCAAAGTGTACAGAATAGCTTCAAATCGCATTTTGAGACGTTTTAGACCATTTTGTGATTTTCGAAAAAACTTGTTAACATAAAAACACCAATGTGCTAAGAATAGCTTCAAATCGCATTTGGAGACATTTTAGACCATTTTGTGATTTTCGAAAAAACTTGTTAACATAAAACACAAAAGTGCTTAGAATAGCTTCAAATCGCATTTGTAGACGTTTTAGACCATTTTGTGATTTTCGAAAAAACTTGTTAACATAAAAACATCAAAGGGTACAGAATAGCTTCAAATCGCATTTGGTGACGTTTTAGACCATTAATATAAAGACTAACAAGGACAATAGAGCTTGTCCCCGGAAAGTGCACCTATTCATTGAAATATGAAATTAAATATTAGGTCTCCAGTAGGCCTACTAGCCCACCATGTTTGGGGCAGAGCTAATAATTAAAAAAGAGCCCAGAATTGCACTTATACTTATACTTATTACCATACATAATCACCTATGATATTTATGATATTTGTTAAAAATTCAACTATCCAGATGCGCATGCGAATTCAAAAGTTTAGGTAGAGTTTTCTACTTTAAAAACTCGACTTCGTATATGCCTAAGGCCTAGCCCGGCGGCGGAATTAGTCTAAGTTTCGAAATCAGTCTGGAAATCGGAATCTTTGCAAATGTTCTATATTTGATCAATTTCACTCTCCATTAACCCCATACAAAAATCATCGGAGACAAATTATCTGTTTAAAACATGTTTATTCTGGGACGGTGCGGCCATACACACCAACTACCATCCATAAATGTTTATTCATAACATATTACAATACAATATCTTGCATGAATCGGACATTTCGCTACAAATGTAGCAACATTGATTAACAAAATCAAAATTCAACAGTGTGGCGTGTTGACCGCGAATTACTAACAATACCATCTTTCCCACTACACCTGCAAAAACTCATTTGCATAATAACAAACAGCATACCAAACTATGGTGAGACATACATTCTCTTCTAAACACGTAACGAAGATAAATTATTTTCTTTTTACATTAAATTGAGGGCGCTAAACATAAATTTTACGAGATCAAATACATGTAGCGAAAGCCAAAAAAAAATTTAAAAATGTGCTCTCCCTGCCTCAGCACTAAGGCCCTGCCACGGCCTTGGGATCGTTTCCATCACATCATCACCAGATGCATTGCTAGTGCCTTCTCAAGATGTGTGGTGGAAAGGGGGGACGTAAATTCTGTGAACTTATAAATAGACTATTATAAACTGTTCTGTCGTGTACTACTTTATGGCATAACGGGTAATGCTCAGTTTTGAGTGCTCCCAGTAGTGGGTTCGAACCTGTAAGTATATTTTTTTTTTTATTTGAAAATAAATATTGTTTTTTGAAAGTGAGATATTTTGAGGGTTGTAAATGTCAGGCCTAAACAAGTGGACATTTTTTTCAATCAGAAACAAAGTTGCAGGGCATTATTTTTCATTGATTGATCATTCATTTCATATAAATAGACTGATATCAGCTCTTCAGTCATCTACTGGTTTGTGGCGTAACCGGTACTGCTAAGGGTTGAGTTCTCGCAGTAGTGGGTTCGAAGCTCTACGAATGTTTTTTTTCTTTTTTTTTTAAATTGAAAATAAATATTGTTTTTGAAAGTGAGATATTTTGAGGGTTGTAAATGTCAGGCCTAAACAAGTGGACCTTTTTTAAAATCAGAAACAAAGTTGCATGGCATTATTTTTCTTTGGTTTATTATTTATTTCATATAAATAGAGTATTATCAGCTCATCAGTCATCTACTGGTTTGTGGCGTAACGGGTAATGCTCAAGTTTGAGTGCTCTCACTAGTGGGTTCGAACCTCTACGGATATTCTGTTTCTTTTTTTTTTAATTTAAAATAAATATTGTTTTTGAAAGTGAGATATTTTGAGGGTTGTAAATGTCAAGCCTAAACAAGTGAACCTTTTTTTACTCGGGGTACCCGAGTCTAGGACTTACTCATTTTCTCTTCTTCTTCCTCCATCTGGACACTATTGAGTAAAAAGTGCGATTTTTAAAGTACTACTCCTCCCTTATTCGTTGTAGTGTTGAGCTGGGATTTGGCATGAACATACTTCAGGGACATTTTTAATTTTTTGTTAATTAATTTGTTTAATTAAGAATCCACAATGTGTGACACACACCACAGCGTTATGTAGTTATATGGTTATATGCGGATTCTTGGCGTAGTGGTTATCACGTTTGCTTAACACGCAGAAGGTACCTGGTTCGAGCCCGGACGAAACCTTTTTTTTAAACGTTATGGTGAAAAGTACTCTATACGCAATATGATAATTATACACAGTATATCTTATTTTTATTATTTTTTTAAATACTTATTTTGTGTAATCGGTAATTATCACTTTTACACATGTTTATTTTTCTTTGTGCTTATTACCATATTTATTTGTAATTTAAATGGATTAAAAAACTTTCTGTAACCCACATTTTTAGTGTAAGTGGTTTTCGTAGTGTAGTGGTTGTCAAGTCTGCTTAACACGCAGAAGGTCCCGGTTCGAGCCCTGGCGAAACCTCGGGTTTCTTTTACTTTATGGTGAAATAACTGTATACGTCTGTATACAGCTTCTTTCGCTGTACCCCGAGTATTGCACATTCGTGCTTTTTTGTTAATTAATTTGTTTAATTAAGAAGCCACATTGTGTGACACACACCACAGCGTTATGTAGTTATATGCGGCTTCTTGGCGTAGTGGTTATCACGTTTGCTCAATACGCAGAAGGTACCTGGTTCGAGCCCGGGCTAAACTTTTTTTTTTAAACTTTATGGTGAAAAGTACTGTATACGCAATATGATAATTATACACAGTATATCTTATTATTTTTTTAAATACTTATTTTGTGTAATCGGTAATTATCACTTTTACACATGTTTATTTTGCTTTGTGCTTATTACCATTTATTTGTAATTTAAATGGATTAAAAAACTTTCTGTAACCCACAATTTTAATGTAAGAGGTTTCGTAGTGTAGTGGTTGTCAAGTCTGCTTAACACGCAGAAGGTCCCGGTTCGAGCCCTGGCGAAACCTATTTTTCTTTAACTTTCTAACTGTATACGTCTGTATACAGCTTCTTTCGCTGTACCCCGAGTATTGCACATTCGTGCTTGTTAAAATCAGAAACAAAGTTACATGGCATTATTTTTCATTGATTTATTATTCATTTCATATAAATAGAGTATTATCAGCTCTTCAGTCATCTACTGGTTTGAGGCGTAACGGGTAATGCTCAAGTTTGAGTGCTCGCAGTAGTGGGTTCGAACCTCTAGCGATATTTCTTTTATTTTTTTTTTAATTGAAAATAAATATTTTTTTTTAAAGTGAGATATTTTGAGGGTTGTAAATGTCAGGCCTAAACAAATGAACCTTTTTTAAAATCAGAAACAAAGTTGCATGGCATTATTTTTCATTGATTGATCATTAATTTCATATAAATAGACTATTATCAGTTCTTCAGTTATCTACTGGTTTGTGGCGTAACGGGTAATACCCAGGTTTGAGTGCTCTCAGTAGCGTGTTCAAACCTCTAGGGATATTGCTTTTTTTTTACTTATTGAAAATAAATATTTTTGTTGAAAATGAGATATTTTTTAGGGTTGTGAATGTCAGGCCTAAAAAAATGAATCTTTTTTAAAATCAGAAACAAAGTTGCATGGCATTATTTTTCATTGATTGATCATTCATTTCATATAAATAGACTATTATCAGCTCTTCAGTCATCTACTGGTTTGTGGCGTAACGTGTAATGCTCAGGTTTGAGTGCTCTGAGTAGTGGGTCGAACCTCTAGGGATTTTTTTTTTCTTTTTTTTTTTAAATATGGTTTTTGAAAGTGAGATATTTTGAGGGTTGTAAATGTCAGGCCTAAACAAGTGAACCTTTTTTAAAATCAGAAACAAAGTTGCATTGCATTATTTTTCATTGATTGATCATTAATTTCATATAAATAGACTATTATCACCTCTTCAGTTATCTACTGGTTTGTGGCTTAACGGGTAATACCCAGGTTTGAGTGCTCTCAGTAGCGGGTTCCAACCTCTAGGGATATTGCTTTTTTTTCTTATTGAAAATAAATATTTATTTTGAAAATGAGATATTTTTTAGGGTTGTGAATGTCAGGCCTAAAAAAATGGATCTTTTTTAAAATCAGAAACAAAGTTGCATGGCATTATTTTTCATTGATTGATCTGTTTGTTTCTGTCCACCGAACTCTCCAGTCTCCTTCTGGAATGACTTTAGTAACAATTTTCTTCTGCCTTTATTACCTCACTTACCAAAGTATGATGATATTTTTATTGTTAACGGTGTGAATGTTTCGTCACACCCTGTAACTGCTAGTTCATTTAATGATTTTTTTGTTTCTGTTTTTAACCCACCCATAATTTCCAGCTGTGAACCTCCGGTTTGTAATGTCCTAATCCCTGAACTTTCTCAACTTAACTTTAACGTCTACAATGTTGAGAAGGTGATTAATGAACTTTCGTCTAATAAATCTCCAGGTCCTGATTCCGTGCATCCATACATATTGAAATCTGCTTCCGAATTTATTGCTCCAACCATTATTTAATTTGTTTAACTTGTCCCTGCATATGGGGGAAATCCCCGCTAAGTGGAAAATGTCACATATCACTCCTATGTTTAAATCTGTTGATAAAAATGCAATTTGTAATTACAAACCAATATCCCTTACCCCTATATGTTCGAAACTGCTTGAAAAAATACTGTTTTCAAGTATATCTGATCACGTTGCTTATAATTGTCCAATTACTGAAGTCCAGCACGGTTTTTTCCCTCCCGTTCCTATGTTACCCAACTTACCAACCTAACTCATTCCTGGGCATCTTCGCTAGATAAAACTAAAGCCCCCAGAATTGATGTTATCTTTCTCGACTACGCCAAAGCGTTTGATAAACTGCCTCACCATATTATTTTAAATAAGCTGGCTAGTCTCTTCAATATCAGAGGCAATGTCTGGAAATGGATCAAGTCATTTCTTTTGTGACGTTCCTAAAGAGTCTTGTATCAAGGATCCATTAGCCCATCATCCCCAGTTACCTCTGGCATACCACAGGGCAGCGTACTTGGACCCCTTATTTTTAACTTATTTATAAATGACCTTCCCTCATCTATTATTTCTCCATGTGCATTGTTTGCCGATGACACGATAATTTATAGAAATATATTTACTGTAGACGATGAAGTTGTTCTTCAGTGCGATCTGATCAGGCTTTACTCTTGGTGTGATCTAAATGAAATGGAGCTTAACTTAAATAAAACCAAGGTTCTCCACATTACAAGATCAAGGAAAGAGTATAGATCTGTTTATCGTATAAATGACTTGCCTATTAAATCCGTATCTAGTCATTGTCATCTGGGGGTCACGATTAATAGTGAACTTACTTGGGATGACCATGTAAACTTAATTATTTCTCGTTCAAATCGAATGTTGGGTTTTATTACTAGTATTGCAGGAGGATCATCCCCTTCAGCTATTTTCTCACTCTATAAAGCTCTCATTGTCCCCATCCTTGAATATGGTGTCCCAGCGTGGTTGCCTCGAACCAAAAAACTTACGGAACGTATCGAGACAGTCCAGCGAAGGGCTACTAGGCTTGTCCTTAAACCAACAAGAGGTGAAATGGAATACGAGGAACGTCTCACTAAGCTAAATTGGCCTACACTATCTAATCGAAGAAATTATCTTCTGTTATCCTTTATTTGTAAATCACTTATTGGAACGGTTGATTGTAGTAGTGTTCGTCAATCTATAGTTGTTAATGGCCGTCACCTTGATACACTTCAGTTCATTCATCACTATGCTCGAACCAATTGTCTTCATCATTCCGCTATTAACATATTCCCTAGGTTGTGGGAAGAATTACCGGAAATGATTAAAAATTCTTTAATTTTAGACAGTTTTCCAACATTTTTAAATTCACTTAAATCACATGTTTTATATTGACTTTGTTGAATCGACTATAATGCATTTTATCCGTTTATTTTATATTGACACTGTTGATTCGTCTATTTGTTATTTAAATATTTTTATATAGTTTATTATATATCATTGTTGTTACTTTGTGAGTACGGGACCTGAACTCTTGCTATAGTGATTAGGTTCACTTTTAGGTTCCTGCCTACTCCCTTAGTTTCTGTGTTTTTGTTTGTTTGTATCTGGTTTTTGGCAATAAATAATAATAATAATAATAATTCATTTCATATAAATAGACTATTATCAGCTCTTCAGGTATCTACTGGTTTGTGGCGTAACGGGTAATGCTCAGGTTTGAGTGCTCTGAGTAGTGGGTCGAACCTCTAGGGATATTTTTTTCCTTTTTTTTTTAAATTGAAAATAAATATGGTTTTTGAAAGTGAGATATTTTGAGGGTTGTAAATGTCAGGCCTAAACAAGTGGACCTTTTTTGAAATCAGAAACAAAGTTGCATGGCATTATTTTTCATTGATTGATCATTAATTTCATATATATAGACTATTATCAGCTCCTAAGTCATCTACTGGTTTGTGGCGTAACGGGTAATGCTCAGGTTTGAGTGCTCTCAGTAGTGGGTTCGAACCTATACGGGTATTTTTTTTCTTTTTTTTTTAATTGAAAATAAATATTGTTTTTGAAAGTGAGATACTTTGAGGGTTGCAACTGTCAGGCCTAAACAAGTGAACCTTTTTTAAAATCAGAAACAGAGTTGCATAACATCATTTTACATTGATGGATCATTCATTTTATATAAATAGACTATTATCAGCTCTTCACTCATCTACTGGTTTGTGGCGTAACCGGTAATGCTCAGGTTTGAGTTATCTCAGTATGGGGTTCGAACCTCTAGGAATATTTTTTTTCTTTTTTTTTTATTTGAAAATAAATATTGTTTTTGAAAGTGAGATATTTTGTATGGTTTTAAATGTCAAGCCTAACCAAGTGGACCTTTTTTAAAATCAGAAACAAAGTTGCATAGCATTATTTTACATTGATGGATCATTCATTTCATATAAATAGACTATTATCAGCTCTTCACTCATCTACTGGTTTGTGGCGTAACCGGTAGTGCTCAGGTTTGAGTTCTCGCAGTAGTGGGTTCGAATCTCTACGAATATTATTTTTCTTTCTTTTTTTTAATTGAAAATAAATATTGTTTTTGAAAGTGAGATATTTTTAAATTGAAAATAAATATTGTTTTTGAAAGTGAGATATTTTGAGGGTTGTAAATGTCAGGCCTAAACAAGTGGACCTTTTTTAAAATCAGAAACAAAGTTGCATGGCATTATTTTTCATTGATTTATTATTTATTTCATATAAATAGAGTATTATCAGCTCTTCAGTCATCTACTGGTTTGTGGCGTAACGGGTAATGCTCAAGTTTGAGTGCTCTCACTAGTGGATTCGAACCTCTACTGATATTTTGTTTTTTTATTTTTTTTTTATTTAAAATAAATATTGTTTTTGAAAGTGAGATATTTTGAGGGTTGTAAATGTCAGGCCTAAACAAGTGAACCTTTTTTAAAATCAGAAACAAAGTTGCATGGCATTATTTTTCATTGATTTATTATTCATTTCATATAAATAGAGTATTATCAGCTCTTCAGTCATCTAATGGTTTGAGGCGTAACGGGTAATGCTCAAGTTTGAGTGCTCGAAGTAGTGGGTTCGGACCTCTAGGGATATTTCTTTTCTTTTTTTTTTAAATTGAAAATAAATATTTTTTTTGAAAGTGAGATATTTTGAGGGTTGTAAATGTCAGGCCTAAACAAATGAACCTTTTTTTTAAATCAGAAACAAAGTGGCATGGCATTATTTTTCATTGATTGATCATTAATTTCATATAAATAGACTATTATCAGCTGTTCAGTTTTCTACTGGTTTGTGGCGTAACAGGTAATACCCAGGGTTGAGTGCTCTGAGTAGTGGGTCGAACCTCTAGGGATATTGCTTTTTTTTTCTTATTGAAAATAAATATTTTTTGTGAAAATGAGATATTTTTTAGGGTTGTGAATGTCAGGCCTAAACAAGTGAACCTTTTTTAAAATCAGAAACAAAGTTGCATGGCATTATTTTTCATTGATTGATCATTCATTTCATATAAATAGACTATTATCAGCTCCTCAGTCATCTACTGGTTTGTGGCGTAACGGGTAATGCTCAGGTTTGAGTGCTCTGAGTAGTGGGTCGAACCTCTAGAGATATTTTTCTATATTTTTTTTTTAAATAGAAAATAAATATGGTTTTTTAAAAGTGAGATATTTTGAGGATTGTAAATGTCAGGCCTAAACAAGTGGACATTTTTTAAAATCAGAAACAAAGTTGCATGGCATTATTTTTCATTCATTGATCATTCATTTCATATATATAGACTATTATCAGCTCCTCAGTCATCTACTGGTTTGGGGCGTAACGGGTAATGTTTAGGCTTGAGTGCTCTCAGTAGTGGGTTCGAACCTATACGGGTATTTTTTTCTTTTTTTTTTAATTGGAAATAAATATTGTTTTTGAAAGTGAGATATTTTGAGGGTTTCAACTGTCAGGCCTAAACAAGTGAACCTTTTATAAAATCAGAAACAAAGTTGCATGGCATTATTTTTCATTGATTGATCATCCATTTTATATAAATAGACTTTTATCAGCTCTTCAGTCATATACTGGTTTGCGGCTAACGGGTAATGCTCAGGTTTGAGTGATTTCAATAGTGGGTTCGAACTTCTAGGGATATTTTTTTTCTTTTTTTTTTATTTGAAAATAAATATTGTTTTTGAAAGTGAGATATTTTTATGGTTTTAAATGTCAAGCCTAACCAAGTGGACCTTTTTTTAAATCAGAAACAAAGTTGCATAACATCATTTTACATTGATGGATCATTCATTTCATATAAATAAACTATTATCAGCTCTTCACTCATCTACTGGTTTGTGGCGTCACCGGTAATGCTCAGGTTTGAGTTCTCTCAGTAGTGGGTTCGAACCTCTAGGAATATTTTTTTCTTTTTTTTTAAATTGAAAATAAATATTGTTTTTGAAATCAAATACATGTAAAAAGACTGCCATAAAGCCTTCAAAAGAAGCCAATGTGCTCCTTCATATTCAGTACTTCTTTTCCACCTGGAGTTCTTTTCGAGAGCTGCTGGGTTCCCGCCTGGAAAATGTTTTATTTACATGATTTGAACCATATTCTAATGTAAATATTAACAGCATCAAAATTTAACAGTGTGGCGTGTTGACCGCGAATGATTAACATATTATCTTCCCCATAATACACGTGCACAAGCTCATTTGCATAACAACCACGACGGCATACCAAACTGTTTAAAATAAAAAAATATAGTTGCACAGACTCCCGCCTGAAAATGGTACTTTACATGATTTGAAATTATATGAAGCAAAATATATAAGACTAACAAGGACAATAGAGCTTGTCCCCGGAAAGTGCACCTATTCATTGAAATATGAAATTAAATATTAGGTCTCCAGTAGGCCTACTAGCCCACCATGTTTGGGGCAGAGCTAATAATGAAAATAGAGCCCAGAATTGCGCTTATACTTATACTTATTACCATACATAATCACCTATGATATTTATGATATTTGTTAAAAATTCAACTATCCAGATGCGAATTCAAAAGTTTAGGTAGAGTTTTCTACTTTAAAAACTCGACTTCGTATATGCCTAAGGCCTAGCCCGGCGGCGGAACTATTCTAAGTTTCGAAATCAGTCTGGAAATCGGCATCTTTGCAAATGTTTTTATATTTGATCTATTTCACTCTCCATTAACCCCATACAAAAATCATCGGAGACAAATTATCTGTTTAAAACATGTTTATTCTGGGACTGTGCGGCCATACACACCAACTACCATCCATAAATGTTTATTCATAACATATTACAATACAATATCTTGCATGAATCGGACATTTCGCTACCAATGTAGCAACATTGGTTAACAAAATCAAAATTCAACAGTGTGGCGTGTTGACCGCGAATTACTAACAATTCTATCTTTCCAACTACACCTGCAAAAACTCATTTGCATAATAACAAACGGCATACCAAACTACGGTGAGACATACATTCTCTTCTAAACACGTAACGAAGATAAATATATTTCTTTTTACATTAAATTGAGGGCACTAAACATAAAATTTACGAGATCAAATACATGTAGCGAAAGCCCAAAAAAAAATTTAAAAATGTGCTCTCCCTGCTTCAGCACTAAGGCCCTGCCACGGCCTTGGGGTCGTTTCCACCACATCATCACCAGATGCATTGCTAGTGCCTTCTGAAGATGTGGCATGCCTTATGGCATAACGGGTAATGCTCAGTTTTGAGTGCTCCCAGTAGTGGGTTCGAACCTCTAAGGATATTTCTTTTCTTCTTTTTTTTTAATTGAAAATAAATATTTTTTTTAAAGTGAGATATTTTGAGGGTTGTAAATGTCAGGCCTAAACAAATGAACCTTTTTTAAAATCAGAAACAAAGTTGCATGGCATTATTTTTCATTGATTGATCATTAATTTCATATAAATAGTCTATTATCAGCTCTTCAGTTATCTACTGGTTTGTGGCGTAACGGGTAATACCCAGGTTTGAGTGCTCTCAGTAGTAGCGGGTTTCAACCTCTAGGGATATTGCTTTTTTTTGTCTTTTGAAAATGAATATATTTTTTTGAAAATGAGATATTTTTTAGGGTTGTGGATGTCAGGCCTAAACAAATGGATCTTTTTTAAAATCAGAAACAAAGTTGCATGGCATTATTTTTCATTGATTGTTCATTCATTTCATATAAATAGACTATTATCAGCTCTTCTTTCATCTACTGGTTTGTGGCGTAACCGGTAATGCTCAGATTTGAGTGCTCTGAGTAGTGGGTCGATCTCTAGGGATATTTTTCTTTCTTTTTTTTTTAAATTGAAAATAAATATGGTTTTTTAAAAGTGAGATATTTTGAGGGTGGTAAATGTCAGGCCTAAACAAGTGGACATTTTTTAAAATCAGAAACAAAGTTGCATGGCATTATTTTTCATTGATTGATCATTCATTTCATATATATAGACTATTATCAGCTCCTCAGTCATCTACTGGTTTGTGGCGTAACGGGTAATGCACAGGTTTGAGTGCTCTCAGTAGTGGGTTCGAACCTATACGGGTATTTTTTTCTTTTTTTTTTTATTGAAATGAAATATTGTTTTTGAAAGTGAGATATCTTGATGGTTGCAACTGTCAGGCCTAAAGAAGTGAACCTTTTTAAAAATCAGAAACAAAGTTGCATGGCATTATTTTTCATTGATTGATCATCCATTTCATATAAATAGACTATTATCAGCTCTTTAGTCATATACTGGTTTGCGGCGTAACGGGTAATGCTCAGGTTTGAGTGATTTCAATAGTGGGTTCGAACTTCTAGGGATATTTTTTTCTTTTTTTTTTTACTTGAAAATAAATATTGTTTTTGAAAGTGAGATATTTTTATGGTTTTAAATGTCTAGCCTAACCAAGTGGACCTTTTTTAAATCAGAAACAAAGTTGCATAACATCATTTTACATTGATGGATCATTCATTTCATTTAAATAAACTATTATCAGCTCTTCACTCATCTACTAGTTTGAGGCGTAACCGGTAATGCTCAGGTTTGAGTTCTCTCAGTAGTGGGTTCGAACCTCTAGGAATTTTTTTTCTTTTTTTTTTAAATTGAAAATAGATATTGTTTTTGAAATCAAATACATGTAAAAAGACTGTCATAAAGCCTCCAAAAGAAGCCAATGTGCTCCTTCATATTCAGTACTAATGGGTGAGCCTCTTTTCCACCTGGAGTTCTTTTCGAGAGCTGCTGGGTTCCCGCCCGGAAAATGTTTTATTTACATGATTTGAACAATATTCTAATGTAAATATTAACAGCATCAAAATTTAACAGTGTGGCGTGTTGACCGCGAATGATTAACATATTATCTTCCCCATAATACACGTGCACAAGCTCATTTGCATAACAACCACGACGGCATACCAAACTGTTTAAAATAAAAAATAGAGTTGCACAGACTCCCGCCTGAAAATGGTACTTTACATGATTTGAAATTATATGAAACAAAATATATAAGCCTAACAAGGACAATAGAGCTTGTCCACGGAAAGTGCACCTATTTATTGAAATATGAAATTAAATATTAGGTCTCCAGTAGGCCTACTAGCCCACCATGTTTGGGGGCAGAGCTAATAATGAAAATAGAGCCCATAATTGCACTTATACTTATACTTATTACCATACATAATCACCTATGATAATTATGATATTTGTTAAAAATTCAACTATCCAGATGCGAATTCAAAAGTTTAGGTAGAGTTTTCTACTTTAAAAACTCGACTTCGTATATGCCTAAGGCCTAGCCCGGCGGCGGAATTAGTCTAAGTTTCGAAATCAGTCTGGAAATCGGCATCTTTGCAAATGTTCTATATTTGATCTATTTCACTCTCCATTAACCCCATACAAAAATCATCGGAGACAAATTATTTGTTTAAAACATGTTTATTCTGGGACGGTGCGGCCATACACACCAACTACCATCCATAAATGTTTATTCATAACATATTACAATACAATATCTTGCATGAATCGGACATTTCGCTACCAATGTAGCAACATTGATTAACAAAATCAAAATTCAACAGTGTGGCGTGTTGACCGCGAATTACTAACAATACCATCTTTCCCACTACACCTGCAAAAACTCATTTGCATAATAACAAACGGCATACCAAACTACGGTGAGACATACATTCTCTTCTAAACACGTAACGAAGATAAATTATTTTCTTTTTACATTAAATTGAGGGCGCTAAACATAAAATTTACGAGATCAAATACATGTAGCGAAAGCCAAAAAAAAATTTAAAAATGTGCTCTCCCTGCCTCAGCACTAAGGCCCTGCCACGGCCTTGGGGTCGTTTCCACCACATCATCACCAGATGCATTGCTAGTGCCTTCTCAAGATGTGTGATGGAAAGGGGGACGTAAATTCTGTGAACCCTAAACACAGTTGGTCGATTACCTTTAACTCTATTTCACCGACCAGCGTGGGAATCGAACCCACGACATATGTGTTGTCAACACGGCGCTCAGTCGTCTGAGCTAACTGGCCATTTTGGTTTTAGAAATGTTAATATGATATTTATGACGTAATGATGAATTACGTAATACACTTATAAATAGACTATTATAAACTGTTCTGTCGTGTACTACTTTATGGCATAACGGGTAATGCTCAGTTTTGAGTGCTCCCAGTAGTGGGTTCGAACCTGTAAGGATATTTTTTTTTTATTTGAAAACAAATATTGTTTTTGAAAGTGAGATATTTTGAGGGTTGTAAATATCAGGCCTAAACAATTGGACCTTTTTTAAAATCAGAAACAAAGTTGCATGGCATTATTTTTCATTGATGTATTATTTATTTCATATAAATAGAGTATTATCAGCTCTTCAGTCATCTACTGGTTTGTGGCGTAACGGGTAATGCTCAAGTTTGAGTGCTCTCACTATTGGGTTCGAACCTCTAAGGATATTTCTTTTCTTTTTTTTTTTAAATTGAAAATAAATATTTTTGTTAAAAGTGAGATATTTTGAGGGTTGTAAATGTCAGGCCTAAACAAAATGAACCTTTTTTAAAATCAGAAACAAAGTTGCATGGCATTATTTTTCATTGATTGATCATTAATTTTATATAAATAGACTATTATCAGCTCTTCAGTTATCTACTGGTTTGTGGCGTAACGGGTAATACCCAGGTTTGAGTGCTCTCAGTAGCGGGTTCCAACCGCTAGGGATATTGCTTTTTTTTTCTTATTGAAAATAAATATTTTTTTGGAAAGTGAGATATTTTGAGGGTTGTAAATGTCAGGCCTAAACAAATGAACCTTTTTTTAAAATCAGAAACAAAGTTGCATGGCATTATTTTTCATTGATTGATCATTAATTTCATATAAATAGACTATTATCAGCTCTTCAGTTATCTACTGGTTTGTAGCGTAACAGGTAATACCCAGGTTTGAGTGCTCTAAGTAGTGGGTCGAACCTCTAGGGATATTGCTTTTTTTTTTCTTATTGAAAATAAATATTTTTTTTTGAAAATGAGATATTTTTTAGGGTTGTGAATGTCAGGCCTACTCAAGTGAACCTTTTTTTAAATCAGAAACAAAGTTGCATGGCATTATTTTTCATTGATTGATCATTCATTTCATATAAATAGACTATTATCAGCTCCTCAGTCATCAACTGGTTTGTGGCGTAACGGGTAATTCTCAGGTTTGCGTGCTCTTAGTAGTGGGTTCGAACCTCCAGAGATTTTTTTTTTTTTTTAAATTGAAAATAAATATTGTTTTTGAAAGTGAGATATTTTGAGGGTTGTAAATATCAGGCCTAATCAAGTGGACCTTTTTTAAAATCAGAAACAAAGTTGCATTGCATTATTTTTCATTGATTTATTATTTATTTCATATAATGTAATATAACGATATACTTTTATATTTAAGAAATTGACCTTTGTATCGGAATTCAAATAGGTTCACAAACTTGACCCAGAAAGTCCAGAGGAGAGTTTGTCCAGATGTTTTAATGACCATTTAGTTTATAATAGAATCCTTAAAGAAAACACTTAGCTTAATTTTGCGACTGTTCCCATCGTAAAACAATTAGATATTGACAGTTTTAAGCAGAGATTCGACAGGGCCAATTCATCATTGTAACCTCCCCAGATAAGATCAATCACTCCCACTTAAACACCCCTGGATCAACTTAGGACCAATCGTTACCCTCACAGATTACGTAGTGACATATGCAAATGAACCGAGGGCCAATATACTCCCAAGTTTCAGAAGGGCTCAGGGACACCTTACAGCCATTTCACGGAGCACACACCTCACAGCCACTTCTTCAGAAGCAGACCTACACACTTCACACCTCACCGACAGCATCATTGATCCTCCGTTCCTTATCTATACTTATAGTTGTATATTGTACTGAGGTATTATACTGAATAAACAATATATGTGTTACGACAGTCAAGCGAGTAAGAGTCTTCATTAGTACCTCAACAACGCAAACATTATATTACATGGTGGAAGACCCAAATCTTATGAGGAACAGAGTGAGAAAACAGAATAACAAGAAAACAAGAAATAAACACTTAACAAGACACGAAGACGAAGACGAAGACAAAAATAACCATATTTGTTTGAAAGGAGAAAACCAGAAATTTACTTTGACTCAAAAGACAAGCTGAAATTATATTTGAATGAGTTCGAGACAAGTAGAAATTTTATCAAAATTATTACCATTTGATGATAGAGTATTATCAGCTCTTCAGTCATCTACTGGTTTGTGGCGTAACGGATAGATAGATCAGCGAGAGAGAGATAGATCAGCTAAAGAGAGATAGATAGATCAGCGAGAGAGAGATAGATCAGCGAGAGAGATAGATTAGCGAGAGAGAGATAGATAGATGAGCGAGAGAGAGATAGATCAGCGAGAGAGAGATAGATCAGCGAGAGAGAGATAGATAGATGAGCGAGAGAGAGATAGATGAGCGAGAGAGAGATAGATCAGCGAGAGAGAGATAGTTCAGCGAGAGAGAGATAGATAGATCAACGAGAGAGAGATAGATAGATCAGCGAGAGAGAGATAGATAGATCAGCGAGAGAGAGATAAATAGATCAGCGAGAGAGAGATAGATCAGCGAGAGAGAGAGAGATAGATCAGCGAGAAAGAGATAGATCAGCGAGAGAGATAGATAGATCAGCGAGAGAGAGATAGATCAGCGAGAGAGAGAGAGATAGATCAGCGAGAGAGAGAGAGAGAGATAGATCATTGAAAGAGAGAGAGATAGATCAGCGAGAGAGAGATAGATCAGCGAGAGAGAGATAGATCAGCAAGAGGGAGAGATAGATCAGCGAGAGAGAGATAGATCAGCGAGAGAGAGATAGATCAGCGAGAGAGAGAGAGAGAGAGAGAGAGATAGATAAGCGAGAGAGAGAGATAGATCAGCGAGAGAGAGATAGATCAGCGAGAGAGAGATAGATAGATCAGCGAGAGAGAGATAGATCAGCTAAAGAGAGATAGATAGATCAGCGAGAGAGAGATAGATCAGCGAGAGAGATATATTAGCGAGAGAGAGATAGATAGATGAGCGAGAGAGAGATAGATCAGAGAGAGAGAGATAGATCAGCGAGAGAGAGATAGATCAGCGAGAGAGAGATAGATAGATCAGCGAGAGAGAGATAGATAGATCAGCGAGAGAGAGATAGATAGATCAGCGAGAGAGAGATAGTTAGATCAGCGAGAGAGAGATAGATCAGCGAGAGAGAGAGAGATAGATCAGCGAGAAAGAGATAGATCAGCGAGAGAGATAGATAGATCAGCGAGAGAGATAGATCAGCGAGAGAGAGATAGATCAGCGACAGAGAGATAGATCAGCGAGAGAGATATAGATCAGCGAGAGAGATATAGATCAGCGAGAGAGAGATAGGTCAGCGAGAGATAGATAGATCAGCGAGAGAGAAAGAGATAGATCAGCAAGAGAGAGATAGATCAGCGAGAGAGAGAGATAGATCAGCGAGAGCGAGATAGATTAGCGAGAGAGAGATAGATCAGCGAGAGAGAGATAGATCAGCGAGAGAGAGAGATAGATCAGCGAGAAAGAGATAGATCAGCGAGAGAGAGATAGATCAGCGAGAGAGATAGATCAGCGAGAGAGAGATAGATCAGCGAGAGAGAGAGATAGATCAGCGAGAGAGAGAAAGATCAGCGAGAGAGAGATAGGTCAGCGACAGAGAGATAGATCAGCGAGAGAGAGATAGATCAGCGAGAGAGATATAGATCAGCGAGAGAGAGATAGATCAGCGAGAGAGAGATAGATCAGCGAGAGAGAGAAAGATCAGTGAGAGAAAGATAGATCAGTGAGAGAGAGATAGATCAGCGAGAGAGAGATAGATTAGCGAGAGAGAGATAGATCAGCGAGAGAGAGAGAGATAGATTAGAGAGAGAGAGAGAGAGATAGATCAGCGAGAGAGAGATAGATCAGCGAGAGAGAGATAGATTAGCAAAAGAGAGATAGATCAGCGAGAGAGAGATAGATCAGCGAGAGAGATCAGTGAGAGAGAGATAGATCAGCGAGAGAGAGATAGATCAGCGAGAGAGATAGATCAGCGAGAGAGAGATAGATCAGCGAGAGAGAGATAGATCAGCGAGAGAGAGATAGATCAGCGAGAGAGAGATAGATCAGCGAGAGAGAGATAGATCAGCGAGAGAGAGATAGATCAGCGAGAGAGAGATAGATCAGCGAGTTAGAGAAAGATCAGCGAGAGAGAGATAGATCAGTGACAGAGAGATAGATCAGCGAGAGAGAGATAGATCAGCGAGAGAGATATAGATCAGCGAGAGAGAGATAGATCAGCGAGAGATAGATAGATCAGCGAGAGAGAGATAGATCAGCGAGAGAGAGAGATAGATAGATCAGCGAGAGAGAGATAGATAGATCAGCGAGAGAGAGATAGATAGATCAGCGAGAGAGAGATAGTTAGATCAGCGAGAGAGAGATAGATCAGCGAGAGAGAGAGAGATAGATCAGCGAGAAAGAGATAGATCAGCGAGAGAGATAGATAGATCAGCGAGAGAGATAGATCAGCGAGAGAGAGATAGATCAGCGAGAGAGAGATAGGTCAGCGAGAGAGATATAGATCAGCGAGAGAGATATAGATCAGCGAGAGAGAGATAGGTCAGCGAGAGATAGATAGATCAGCGAGAGAGAGAGAGATAGATCAGCAAGAGAGAGATAGATCAGCGAGAGAGAGAGAGATAGATCAGCGAGAGCGAGATAGATTAGCGAGAGAGAGATAGATCAGCGAGAGAGAGATAGATCAGCGAGAGAGAGAGAGATAGATCAGCGAGAAAGAGATAGATCAGCGAGAGAGAGATAGATCAGCGAGAGAGATAGATCAGCGAGAGAGAGATAGATCAGCGAGAGAGAGAGATAGATCAGCGAGAGAGAGAAAGATCAGCGAGAGAGAGATAGGTCAGCGACAGAGAGATAGATCAGCGAGAGAGAGATAGATCAGCGAGAGAGATATAGATCAGCGAGAGAGAAATAGATCAGCGAGAGAGAGATAGATCAGCGAGAGAGAGAAAGATCAGTGAGAGAAAGATAGATCAGTGAGAGAGAGATAGATCAGCGAGAGAGAGATAGATTAGCGAGAGAGAGATAGATCAGCGAGAGAGAGAGAGATAGATTAGAGAGAGAGAGAGAGAGATAGATCAGCGAGAGAGAGATAGATCAGCGAGAGAGAGATAGATTAGCAAAAGAGAGATAGATCAGCGAGAGAGAGATAGATCAGCGAGAGAGATCAGTGAGAGAGAGATAGATCAGCGAGAGAGAGATAGATCAGCGAGAGAGATAGATCAGCGAGAGAGAGATAGATCAGCGAGAGAGAGATAGATCAGCGAGAGAGAGATAGATCAGCGAGAGAGAGATAGATCAGCGAGAGAGAGATAGATCAGCGAGAGAGAGATAGATCAGCGAGAGAGAGATAGATCAGCGAGATAGAGAAAGATCAGCGAGAGAGAGATAGATCAGTGACAGAGAGATAGATCAGCGAGAGAGAGATAGATCAGCGAGAGAGATATAGATCAGCGAGAGAGAGATAGATCAGCGAGAGATAGATAGATCAGCGAGAGAGATAGAGATAGATCAGCAAGAGAGAGATAGATCAGTGAGAGAGAGAGAGATAGATCAGCGAGAGCGAGATAGATTAGCGAGAGAGAGATAGATCAGCGAGAGAGAGATAGATCAGAGAGAGAGAGAGAGATAGATCAGCGAGAAAGAGATAGATCAGCGAGAGAGAGATAGATCAGCGAGAGAGAGAGAGAGATAGATCAGCGAGAGAGAGAGATAGATCAGCGAGAAAGAGATAGATCAGCGAGAGAGAGATAGATCAGCGAGAGGGAGAGATAGATCAGTGAGAGAGATATAGATCAGCAAGAGAGAGATAGATCAGTGAGAGAGATAGATCAGCGAGAGAGAGATAGATCAGCGAGAGAGAGAGATAGATCAGCGAGAGAGAGAGATATATCAGCGAGAGAGAGAAAGATCAGCGAGAGAGAGATAGATCAGCGACAGAGAGATAGATCAGCGAGAGAGAGATAGATCAGCGAGAGAGATATATATCAGCGAGAGAGATAGATCAGCGAGAAAGAGATAGATCAGCGAGAGAGAGAAAGATCAGCGAGAGAGAGATAGATCAGCGAGAGAGAGATAGATCAGCGAGAGAGATAGATCAGCGAGAGAGAGAGATAGATCAGCGAGAGAGAGAGAGAGATAGATCAGCGAGAGAGAGATAGATCAGCGAGAGAGAGATAGATAAGCGAGAGAGAGATAGATTAGCGAGAGAGAGATAGATCAGCGAGAGAGAGATAGATCAGCGAGAGAGAGAGATCAGCGAGAGAGAGAGATAGATCAGCGAAAGAGAGATAGATCAGCGAGAGAGAGATAGATAGATCAGCGAGAGAGAGATAGATAGATCAGCGAGAGAGAGATAGATCAGCGAAAGAGAGATAGATAGATCAGCGAGAGAGAGATAGATCAGCGAGAGAGATAGATCAGAGAGATAGATAGATAGATGAGCGAGAGAGAGATAGATCAGCGAGAGAGAGAAAGATCAGCGAGAGAGAGATAGATCAGCGAGAGAGAGATAGATCAGCGAGAGAGATAGATCAGCGAGAGAGAGAGATAGATCAGCGAGAGAGAGAGAGATATAGATCAGCGAGAGAGAGATAGATCAGCGAGAGAGAGATAGATCAGCGAGAGAGAGATAGATCAGCGAGATAGAGAAAGATCAGCGAGAGAGAGATAGATCAGTGACAGAGAGATAGATCAGCGAGAGAGAGATAGATCAGCGAGAGAGATATAGATCAGCGAGAGAGAGATAGATCAGCGAGAGATAGATAGATCAGCGAGAGAGATAGAGATAGATCAGCAAGAGAGAGATAGATTAGCGAGAGAGAGAGATAGATCAGCGAGAGCGAGATAGATTAGCGAGAGAGAGATAGATCAGCGACAGAGAGATAGATCAGAGAGAGAGAGAGAGATAGATCAGCGAGAAAGAGATAGATCAGCGAGAGAGAGATAGATCAGCGAGAGAGAGAGAGAGATAGATCAGGGAGAGAGAGAGATAGATCAGCGAGAAAGAGATAGATCAGCGAGAGAGAGATAGATCAGCGAGAGGGAGAGATAGATCAGTGAGAGAGATATAGATCAGCAAGAGAGAGATAGATCAGCGAGAGAGATAGATCAGCGAGAGAGAGATAGATCAGCGAGAGAGAGAGATAGATCAGCGAGAGAGAGAGATATATCAGCGAGAGAGAGAAAGATCAGCGAGAGAGAGATAGATCAGCGACAGAGAGATAGATCAGCGAGAGAGAGATAGATCAGCGAGAGAGATATATATCAGCGAGAGAGATAGATCAGCGAGAAAGAGATAGATCAGCGAGAGAGAGAAAGATCAGCGAGAGAGATAGATCAGCGAGAGAGAGATAGATCAGCGAGAGAGATAGATCAGCGAGAGAGAGAGATAGATCAGCGAGAGAGAGAGAGAGATAGATCAGCGAGAGAGAGATAGATCAGCGAGAGAGAGATAGATAAGCGAGAGAGAGATAGATTAGTGAGAGAGAGATAGATCAGCGAGAGAGAGATAGATCAGCGAGAGAGAGAGATCAGCGAGAGAGAGAGATAGATCAGCGAAAGAGAGATAGATCAGCGAGAGAGAGATAGATAGATCAGCGAGAGAGAGATAGATAGATCAGCGAGAGAGAGATAGATCAGCGAAAGAGAGATAGATAGATCAGCGAGAGAGAGATAGATCAGCGAGAGAGATAGATCAGAGAGATAGATAGATAGATGAGCGAGAGAGAGATAGATCAGCGAGAGAGATAGATCAGCGAGAGAGAGATAGATCAGCGAGAGAGAGATATATAGATCAGCGAGAGGGAGATAGATAGATCAGCGAGAGAGAGATAGATAGATCAGCGAGAGAGGGATAGATAGATCAGCGAGAGAGAGATAGATAGATCAGCGAGAGAGAAATAGATGAGCGAGAGAGAGATAGATCAGCGAGAGAGATAGATAGATCAGCGAGAGAGAGAGAGATAGATAGATCAGCGAGAGAAAGAGATAGATCAGCGGGAGAGAGATAGATCAGCGAGAGAGAGATAGTTCAGCGAGAGGGATAGATAGATCAGCGAGAGAGAGATAGATCAGCTAAAGAGAGATAGATAGATCAGCGAGAGAGAGATAGATCAGCGAGAGAGATAGATTAGCGAGAGAGAGATAGATAGATGAGCGAGAGAGAGATAGATCAGCGAGAGAGAGATAGATCAGCGAGAGAGAGATAGATAGATCAGCGAGAGAGAGATAGATAGATAGATCAGCGAGAGAGAGATAGATAGATCAGCGAGAGAGAGATAGATAGATCAGCGAGAGAGAGATAGATCAGCGAGAGAGAGAGATAGATCAGCGAGAAAGAGATAGATCAGCGAGAGAGATAGATAGATAAGCGAGAGAGAGATAGATCAGCGAGAGAGAGAGAGATAGATCAGCGAGAGAGAAAGAGAGAGAGATAGATCATTGAAAGAGAGAGAGATAGATCAGCGAGAGAGAGATAGATCAGCGAGAGAGAGATAGATCAGCAAGAGGGAGAGATAGATACGCGAGAGAGAGATAGATCAGCGAGAGAGAGATAGATCAGCGAGAGAGAGAGGGAGAGAGAGAGATAGATAAGCGAGAGAGAGAGATAGATCAGCGAGAGAGAGATAGATCAGCGAGAGAGAGATAGATCAGCTAAAGAGAGATAGATAGATCAGCGAGAGAGAGATAGATCAGCGAGAGAGATATATTAGCGAGAGAGAGATAGATAGATGAGCGAGAGAGAGATAGATCAGAGACAGAGAGATAGATCAGCGAGAGAGAGATAGATCAGCGAGAGAGAGATAGATAGATCAGCGAGAGAGAGATAGATAGATCAGCGAGAGAGAGATAGATAGATCAGCGAGAGAGAGATAGATCAGCGAGAGAGAGAGAGATAGATCAGCGAGAAAGAGATAGATCAGCGAGAGAGATAGATAGATCAGCGAGAGAGATAGATCAGCGAGAGAGAGATAGATCAGCGACAGAGAGATAGATCAGCGAGAGAGATATAGATCAGCGAGAGAGATATAGATCAGCGAGAGAGAGATAGGTCAGCGAGAGATAGATAGATCAGCGAGAGAGAGAGAGAGAGATAGATCAGCAAGAGAGAGATAGATCAGCGAGAGAGAGAGATAGATCAGCGAGAGCGAGATAGATTAGCGAGAGAGAGATAGATCAGCGAGAGAGAGATAGATCAGCGAGAGAGAGAGAGATAGATCAGCGAGAAAGAGATAGATCAGCGAGAGAGAGATAGATCAGCGAGAGAGATAGATCAGCGAGAGAGAGAGATAGATCAGCGAGAGAGAGAAAGATCAGCGAGAGAGAGATAGGTCAGCGACAGAGAGATAGATCAGCGAGAGAGAGATAGATCAGCGAGAGAGATATAGATCAGCGAGAGAGAGATAGATCAGCGAGAGAGAGATAGATCAGCGAGAGAGAGAAAGATCAGTGAGAGAGAGATAGATCAGTGAGAGAGAGATAGATCAGCGAGAGAGAGATAGATTAGCGAGAGAGAGATAGATCAGCGAGAGAGAGAGAGATAGATTAGAGAGAGAGAGAGAGAGAGATAGATCAGCGAGAGAGAGATAGATCAGCGAGAGAGAGATAGATTAGCAAAAGAGAGATAGATCAGCGAGAGAGAGATAGATCAGCGAGAGAGATCAGTGAGAGAGAGATAGATCAGCGAGAGAGAGATAGATCAGCGAGAGAGATAGATCAGCGAGAGAGAGATAGATCAGCGAGAGAGAGATAGATCAGCGAGAGAGAGATAGATCAGCGAGAGAGAGATAGATCAGCTAGAGAGAGATAGATCAGCGAGAGAGAGATAGATCAGCGAGAGAGAGATAGATCAGCGAGATAGAGAAAGATCAGCGAGAGAGAGATAGATCAGTGACAGAGAGATAGATCAGCGAGAGAGAGATAGATCAGCGAGAGAGATATAGATCAGCGAGAGAGAGATAGATCAGCGAGAGATAGATAGATCAGCGAGAGAGAGATAGATCAGCGAGAGAGAGAGATAGATCAGCGAGAAAGAGATAGATCAGCGAGAGAGATAGATAGATCAGCGAGAGAGATAGATCAGCGAGAGAGAGATAGATCAGCGACAGAGAGATAGATCAGCGAGAGAGATATAGATCAGCGAGAGAGATATAGATCAGCGAGAGAGAGATAGGTCAGCGAGAGATAGATAGATCAGCGAGAGAGAGAGAGAGATAGATCAGCAAGAGAGAGATAGATCAGCGAGAGAGAGAGATAGATCAGCGAGAGCGAGATAGATTAGCGAGAGAGAGATAGATCAGCGAGAGAGAGATAGATCAGCGAGAGAGAGAGAGATAGATCAGCGAGAAAGAGATAGATCAGCGAGAGAGAGATAGATCAGCGAGAGAGATAGATCAGCGAGAGAGAGAGATAGATCAGCGAGAGAGAGAAAGATCAGCGAGAGAGAGATAGGTCAGCGACAGAGAGATAGATCAGCGAGAGAGAGATAGATCAGCGAGAGAGATATAGATCAGCGAGAGAGAGATAGATCAGCGAGAGAGAGATAGATCAGCGAGAGAGAGAAAGATCAGTGAGAGAGAGATAGATCAGTGAGAGAGAGATAGATCAGCGAGAGAGAGATAGATTAGCGAGAGAGAGATAGATCAGCGAGAGAGAGAGAGATAGATTAGAGAGAGAGAGAGAGAGAGATAGATCAGCGAGAGAGAGATAGATCAGCGAGAGAGAGATAGATTAGCAAAAGAGAGATAGATCAGCGAGAGAGAGATAGATCAGCGAGAGAGATCAGTGAGAGAGAGATAGATCAGCGAGAGAGAGATAGATCAGCGAGAGAGATAGATCAGCGAGAGAGAGATAGATCAGCGAGAGAGAGATAGATCAGCGAGAGAGAGATAGATCAGCGAGAGAGAGATAGATCAGCTAGAGAGAGATAGATCAGCGAGAGAGAGATAGATCAGCGAGAGAGAGATAGATCAGCGAGATAGAGAAAGATCAGCGAGAGAGAGATAGATCAGTGACAGAGAGATAGATCAGCGAGAGAGAGATAGATCAGCGAGAGAGATATAGATCAGCGAGAGAGAGATAGATCAGCGAGAGATAGATAGATCAGCGAGAGAGATAGAGATAGATCAGCAAGAGAGAGATAGATCAGCGAGAGAGAGAGATAGATCAGCGAGAGCGAGATAGATTAGCGAGAGAGAGATAGATCAGCGAGAGAGAGATAGATCAGAGAGAGAGAGAGAGAGAGATCAGCGAGAAAGAGATAGATCAGCGAGAGAGATAGATCAGCGAGAGAGAGATAGATCAGCGAGAGAGAGAGAGAGATAGATCAGCGAGAGAGAGAGATAGATCAGCGAGAAAGAGATAGATCAGCGAGAGAGAGATAGATCAGCGAGAGGGAGAGATAGATCAGTGAGAGAGATATAGATCAGCAAGAGAGAGATAGATCAGCGAGAGAGATAGATCAGCGAGAGAGAGATAGATCAGCGAGAGAGAGAGATATATCAGCGAGAGAGAGAAAGATCAGCGAGAGAGAGATAGATCAGCGACAGAGAGATAGATCAGCGAGAGAGAGATAGATCAGCGAGAGAGATATATATCAGCGAGAGAAAGATAGATCAGCGAGAAAGAGATAGATCAGCGAGAGAGAGAAAGATCAGCGAGAGAGAGATAGATTAGCGAGAGAGAGATAGATCAGCGAGAGAGATAGATCAGCGAGAGAGAGAGATAGATCAGCGAGAGAGAGAGAGAGATAGATCAGCGAGAGAGAGATAGATCAGCGAGAGAGAGATAGATAAGCGAGAGATAGATAGATTAGCGAGAGAGAGATAGATCAGCGAGAGAGAGATAGATCAGCGAGAGAGAGAGATCAGCGAGAGAGAGAGATAGATCAGCGAAAGAGAGATAGATCAGCGAGAGAGAGATAGATAGATCAGCGAGAGAGAGATAGATAGATAAGCGAGAGAGAGATAGATCAGCGAAAGAGAGATAGATAGATCAGCGAGAGAGAGATAGATCAGCGAGAGAGATAGATCAGCGAGAGAGAGATAGATAGATGAGCGAGAGAGAGATAGATCAGCGAGAGAGAGATAGATCAGCGAGAGAGAGATAGATCAGCGAGAGAGAGATAGATAGATCAGCGAGAGAGAGATAGATAGATCAGCGAGAGAGAGATAGATAGATCAGCGAGAGAGGGATAGATAGATCAGCGAGAGAGAGATAGATAGATCAGCGAGAGAGAAATAGATGAGCGAGAGAGAGATAGATCAGCGAGAGAGATAGATAGATCAGCGAGAGAGAGAGAGATAGATAGATCAGCGAGAGAAAGAGATAGATCAGCGGGAGAGAGATAGATCAGCGAGAGAGAGATAGATCAGCGAGAGGGATAGATAGATCAGCGAGAGAGAGATAGATCAGCTAAAGAGAGATAGATAGATCAGCGAGAGAGAGATAGATCAGCGAGAGAGATAGATTAGCGAGAGAGAGATAGATAGATGAGCGAGAGAGAGATAGATCAGCGAGAGAGAGATAGATCAGCGAGAGAGAGATAGATCAGCGAGAGAGAGATAGATAGATCAGCGAGAGAGAGATAGATAGATAGATCAGCGAGAGAGAGATAGATAGATCAGCGAGAGAGAGATAGATCAGCGAGAGAGAGAGATAGATCAGCGAGAAAGAGATAGATCAGCGAGAGAGATAGATAGATAAGCGAGAGAGAGATAGATCAGCGAGAGAGAGAGAGAGATAGATCAGCGAGAGAGAAAGAGAGAGAGATAGATCAGCGAAAGAGAGAGAGATAGATCAGCGAGAGAGAGATAGATCAGCGAGATAGAGATAGATCAGCGAGAGGGAGAGATAGATCAGCGAGAGAGAGAGATAGATCAGCGAGAGAGAGATAGATCAGCGAGAGAGAGATAGATCAGCGAGAGAGATAGATCAGCGAGAGAGAGATAGATAGATCAGCGAGAGAGAGAGATAGATCAGCGAGAGAGAGAAAGATCAGCGAGAGAGAGATAGGTCAGCGACAGAGAGATAGATCAGCGAGGGAGAGATAGATCAGCGAGAGAGATATAGATCAGCGAGAGAGAGATAGATCAGCGAGAGAGAGATAGATCAGCGAGAGAGAGAAAGATCAGCGAGAGAGAGATAGATCAGTGAGAGAGAGATAGATCAGCGAGAGAGAGATAGATTAGCGAGAGAGAGATAGATCAGCGAGAGAGAGAGAGATAGATCAGAGAGAGAGAGATAGATCAGCGAGAGAGAGATAGATCAGCGAGAGAGTGATAGATTAGCAAGAGAGAGATAGATCAGCAAGAGAGATAGATCAGCGAGAGAGAGAGAGATCAGCGAGAGAGAGATAGATCAGCGAGAGAGAGATAGATCAGCGAGAGAGAGATAGATCAGCGAGAGAGAGATAGATAGATCAGCGAGAGAGAGATAGATCAGCGAGAGAGATATAGATCAGCGAGAGAGAGATAGATCAGCGAGAGATAGATAGATCAGCGAGAGAGAGAGAGAGAGATAGATCAGCAAGAGAGAGATAGATCAGCGAGAGAGAGAGATAGATCAGCGAGAGCGAGATAGATTAGCGAGAGAGAGATAGATCAGCGAGAGAGAGATAGATCAGCGAGAGAGAGAGAGATAGATCAGCGAGAAAGAGATAGATCAGCGAGAGAGAAAGATAGATCAGCGAGAGAGAGATAGATCAGCGAGAGAGAGAGAGATAGATCAGCGAGAGAGAGAGAGATAGATCAACGAGAGAGAGATAGATCAGCGAGAGAGAGATAGATCAGCGAGAGGGAGAGATAGATCAGTGAGAGAGATATAGATCAGCGAGAGAGAGATAGATCAGCGAGAGAGAGATAGATCAGCGAGAGAGAGAGAGATAGATCAGCGAGAGAGAGAGATAGATCAGCGAGAGAGAGAAAGATCAGCGAGAGAGAGATAGATCAGCGACAGAGAGATAGATCAGCGAGAGAGAGATAGATCAGCGAGAGAGAGAGACGTCAGCGAGAGAGAGAGATAGATCAGCGAGAGAGAGATAGATCAGTGAGAGAGAGATAGATAGATCAGCGAGAGAGAGATAGATCAGCGAAAGAGAGATAGATAGATCAGCGAGAGAGAGATAGATCAGCGAGAGAGATAGATTAGCGAGAGAGAGATAGATAGATGAGCGAGAGAGAGATAGATCAGCGAGAGAGAGATAGATGAGCGAGAGAGAGATAGATCAGCGAGAGAGAGATAGATCAGCGAGAGAGAGATAGATAGATCAGCGAGAGAGAGATAGATAGATCAGCGAGAGAGAGAGATAGATAGATCAGCGAGAGAGAGATAGATAGATCAGCGAGAGAGAGATAGATGAGCGAGAGAGAGATAGATCAGCGAGAGAGAGATAGATCAGCGAGAGAGAGAGAGAGAGATAGATAAGCGAGAGAGAGAGATAGATCAGCGAGAGAGAGATAGATCAGCGAGAGAGAGATAGATCAGCGAGAGGGAGAGATAGATCAGCGAGAGAGAGATAGATCAGCGAGAGAGAGATAGATCAGCGAGAGAGATAGTTCAGCGAGAGAGAGATAGATCAGCGAGAGAGAGATAGATCAGCGAGAGAGAGAGATGGATCAGCGAGAGAGAGAGAGAGATAGATCAGCGAGATAGAGAAAGATCTGCGAGAGAGAGAGATAGATCAGCGAGAGAGAGATAGATCAGCGAGAGAGAGATAGATCAGCGAGAGAGAGATAGATCAGCGAGAGAGAGAAAGATCAGCTAGAGAGAGAGAGATAGATAAGCGAGATAGAGAAAGATCAGCGAGAGAGAGATAGATCAGCGACAGAGAGATATATCAGCGAGAGAGATATAGATCAGCGAGAGAGATATTGATCAGCGAGAGAGAGATAGGTCAGCGAGAGATAGATAGAACAGCGAGAGAGAGATAGATCAGCGAGAGAGAGAGAGATAGATCAGCGAGAAAGAGATAGATCAGCGAGAGAGATAGATAGATCAGCGAGAGAGATAGATAGATCAGCGAGAGAGAGATAGATCAGCGAGAGAGAGAGAGAGATAGATCAGCGAGAGAGAGAGAGAGAGAGATAGATCAGCGAGAGAGAGATAGATCAGCGAGAGAGAGATAGATCAGCGAGAGGGAGAGATAGATCAGCGAGAGAGATATAGATCAGCGAGAGAGAGATAGATCAGCGAGAGAGAGATAGATCAGCGAGAGAGAGAGAGATAGATCAGCGAGAGAGAGAAAGATCAGCGAGAGAGAGATAGATCAGCGACAGAGAGATAGATCAGCGAGAGAAAGATAGATCAGCGAGAGAGAGAGATCAGCGAGAGAGAGAGAGATAGATCAGCGAGAGAGAGATAGATCAGCGAGAGAGAGATAGATAGATCAGCGAGAGAGAGATAGATAGATAGATCAGCGAGAGAGAGATAGATAGATCAGCGAGAGAGAGATAGATAGATCAGCGAGAGAGAGATAGATCAGCGAGAGAGAGAGAGATAGATCAGCGAGAAAGAGATAGATCAGCGAGAGAGATAGATAGATCAGCGAGAGAGAGATAGATCAGCGAGAGAGAGAGAGAGATAGATCAGCGAGAGAGAAAGAGAGAGAGATAGATCAGCGAAAGAAAGAGAGATAGATCAGCGAGAGAGAGATAGATCAGCGAGAGAGAGATAGATCAGCGAGAGGGAGAGATAGATCAGCGAGAGAGAGATAGATCAGCGAGAGGGAGAGATAGATCAGTGAGAGAGATATAGATCAGCGAGAGAGAGATAGATCAGCGAGAGAGAGATAGATCAGCGAGAGAGAGAGATAGATCAGCGAGAGAGAGATAGATCAGCGAGAGAGATAGATCAGCGAGAGAGAGATAGATAGATCAGCGAGAGAGAGAGATAGATCAGCGAGAGAGAGAAAGATCAGCGAGAGAGAGATAGGTCAGCGACAGAGAGATAGATCAGTGACAGAGAGATAGATCAGCGAGAGAGATATAGATCAGCGAGAGAGAGATAGATCAGCGAGAGAGAGATAGATCAGCGAGAGAGAGAAAGATCAGCGAGAGAGATAGATCAGTGAGAGAGAGATAGATCAGCGAGAGAGAGATAGATAGATCAGCAAGAGAGAGATAGATCAGCGAGAGAGAGATAGATCAGTGAGAGAGAGATAGATCAGCGAGAGAGAGATAGATAGATCAGCGAGAGAGAGATAGATCAGCGAGAGAGAGATAGATCAGCGAGAGAGAGATAGATCAGCGAGAGAGATAGATCAGCGAGAGAGAGATAGATAGATGAGCGAGAGAGAGATAGATCAGCGAGAGAGAGATAGATCAGCGAGAGAGAGATAGATCAGCGAGAGAGAGATAGATAGATCAGCGAGAGAGAGATAGATAGATCAGCGAGAGAGAGATAGATAGATCAGCGAGAGAGGGATAGATAGATCAGCGAGAGAGAGATAGATAGATCAGCGAGAGAGAAATAGATGAGCGAGAGAGAGATAGATCAGCGAGAGAGATAGATAGATCAGCGAGAGAGAGAGAGATAGATAGATCAGCGAGAGAAAGAGATAGATCAGCGGGAGAGAGATAGATCAGCGAGAGAGAGATAGATCAGCGAGAGGGATAGATAGATCAGCGAGAGAGAGATAGATCAGCTAAAGAGAGATAGATAGATCAGCGAGAGAGAGATAGATCAGCGAGAGAGATAGATTAGCGAGAGAGAGATAGATAGATGAGCGAGAGAGAGATAGATCAGCGAGAGAGAGATAGATCAGCGAGAGAGAGATAGATCAGCGAGAGAGAGATAGATAGATCAGCGAGAGAGAGATAGATAGATAGATCAGCGAGAGAGAGATAGATAGATCAGCGAGAGAGAGATAGATCAGCGAGAGAGAGAGATAGATCAGCGAGAAAGAGATAGATCAGCGAGAGAGATAGATAGATAAGCGAGAGAGAGATAGATCAGCGAGAGAGAGAGAGAGATAGATCAGCGAGAGAGAAAGAGAGAGAGATAGATCAGCGAAAGAGAGAGAGATAGATCAGCGAGAGAGAGATAGATCAGCGAGATAGAGATAGATCAGCGAGAGGGAGAGATAGATCAGCGAGAGAGAGAGATAGATCAGCGAGAGAGAGATAGATCAGCGAGAGAGAGATAGATCAGCGAGAGAGATAGATCAGCGAGAGAGAGATAGATAGATCAGCGAGAGAGAGAGATAGATCAGCGAGAGAGAGAAAGATCAGCGAGAGAGAGATAGGTCAGCGACAGAGAGATAGATCAGCGAGGGAGAGATAGATCAGCGAGAGAGATATAGATCAGCGAGAGAGAGATAGATCAGCGAGAGAGAGATAGATCAGCGAGAGAGAGAAAGATCAGCGAGAGAGAGATAGATCAGTGAGAGAGAGATAGATCAGCGAGAGAGAGATAGATTAGCGAGAGAGAGATAGATCAGCGAGAGAGAGAGAGATAGATCAGAGAGAGAGAGATAGATCAGCGAGAGAGAGATAGATCAGCGAGAGAGTGATAGATTAGCAAGAGAGAGATAGATCAGCAAGAGAGATAGATCAGCGAGAGAGAGAGAGATCAGCGAGAGAGAGATAGATCAGCGAGAGAGAGATAGATCAGCGAGAGAGAGATAGATCAGCGAGAGAGAGATAGATAGATCAGCGAGAGAGAGATAGATCAGCGAGAGAGATATAGATCAGCGAGAGAGAGATAGATCAGCGAGAGATAGATAGATCAGCGAGAGAGAGAGAGAGAGATAGATCAGCAAGAGAGAGATAGATCAGCGAGAGAGAGAGATAGATCAGCGAGAGCGAGATAGATTAGCGAGAGAGAGATAGATCAGCGAGAGAGAGATAGATCAGCGAGAGAGAGAGAGATAGATCAGCGAGAAAGAGATAGATCAGCGAGAGAGAAAGATAGATCAGCGAGAGAGAGATAGATCAGCGAGAGAGAGAGAGATAGATCAGCGAGAGAGAGAGAGATAGATCAACGAGAGAGAGATAGATCAGCGAGAGAGAGATAGATCAGCGAGAGGGAGAGATAGATCAGTGAGAGAGATATAGATCAGCGAGAGAGAGATAGATCAGCGAGAGAGAGATAGATCAGCGAGAGAGAGAGAGATAGATCAGCGAGAGAGAGAGATAGATCAGCGAGAGAGAGAAAGATCAGCGAGAGAGAGATAGATCAGCGACAGAGAGATAGATCAGCGAGAGAGAGATAGATCAGCGAGAGAGAGAGACGTCAGCGAGAGAGAGAGATAGATCAGCGAGAGAGAGATAGATCAGTGAGAGAGAGATAGATAGATCAGCGAGAGAGAGATAGATCAGCGAAAGAGAGATAGATAGATCAGCGAGAGAGAGATAGATCAGCGAGAGAGATAGATTAGCGAGAGAGAGATAGATAGATGAGCGAGAGAGAGATAGATCAGCGAGAGAGAGATAGATGAGCGAGAGAGAGATAGATCAGCGAGAGAGAGATAGATCAGCGAGAGAGAGATAGATAGATCAGCGAGAGAGAGATAGATAGATCAGCGAGAGAGAGAGATAGATAGATCAGCGAGAGAGAGATAGATAGATCAGCGAGAGAGAGATAGATGAGCGAGAGAGAGATAGATCAGCGAGAGAGAGATAGATCAGCGAGAGAGAGAGAGAGAGATAGATAAGCGAGAGAGAGAGATAGATCAGCGAGAGAGAGATAGATCAGCGAGAGAGAGATAGATCAGCGAGAGGGAGAGATAGATCAGCGAGAGAGAGATAGATCAGCGAGAGAGAGATAGATCAGCGAGAGAGATAGTTCAGCGAGAGAGAGATAGATCAGCGAGAGAGAGATAGATCAGCGAGAGAGAGAGATGGATCAGCGAGAGAGAGAGAGAGATAGATCAGCGAGATAGAGAAAGATCTGCGAGAGAGAGAGATAGATCAGCGAGAGAGAGATAGATCAGCGAGAGAGAGATAGATCAGCGAGAGAGAGATAGATCAGCGAGAGAGAGAAAGATCAGCTAGAGAGAGAGAGATAGATAAGCGAGATAGAGAAAGATCAGCGAGAGAGAGATAGATCAGCGACAGAGAGATATATCAGCGAGAGAGATATAGATCAGCGAGAGAGATATTGATCAGCGAGAGAGAGATAGGTCAGCGAGAGATAGATAGAACAGCGAGAGAGAGATAGATCAGCGAGAGAGAGAGAGATAGATCAGCGAGAAAGAGATAGATCAGCGAGAGAGATAGATAGATCAGCGAGAGAGATAGATAGATCAGCGAGAGAGAGATAGATCAGCGAGAGAGAGAGAGAGATAGATCAGCGAGAGAGAGAGAGAGAGAGATAGATCAGCGAGAGAGAGATAGATCAGCGAGAGAGAGATAGATCAGCGAGAGGGAGAGATAGATCAGCGAGAGAGATATAGATCAGCGAGAGAGAGATAGATCAGCGAGAGAGAGATAGATCAGCGAGAGAGAGAGAGATAGATCAGCGAGAGAGAGAAAGATCAGCGAGAGAGAGATAGATCAGCGACAGAGAGATAGATCAGCGAGAGAAAGATAGATCAGCGAGAGAGAGAGATCAGCGAGAGAGAGAGAGAGATAGATCAGCGAGAGAGAGATAGATCAGCGAGAGAGAGATAGATAGATCAGCGAGAGAGAGATAGATAGATAGATCAGCGAGAGAGAGATAGATAGATCAGCGAGAGAGAGATAGATAGATCAGCGAGAGAGAGATAGATCAGCGAGAGAGAGAGAGATAGATCAGCGAGAAAGAGATAGATCAGCGAGAGAGATAGATAGATCAGCGAGAGAGAGATAGATCAGCGAGAGAGAGAGAGAGATAGATCAGCGAGAGAGAAAGAGAGAGAGATAGATCAGCGAAAGAAAGAGAGATAGATCAGCGAGAGAGAGATAGATCAGCGAGAGAGAGATAGATCAGCGAGAGGGAGAGATAGATCAGCGAGAGAGAGATAGATCAGCGAGAGGGAGAGATAGATCAGTGAGAGAGATATAGATCAGCGAGAGAGAGATAGATCAGCGAGAGAGAGATAGATCAGCGAGAGAGAGAGATAGATCAGCGAGAGAGAGATAGATCAGCGAGAGAGATAGATCAGCGAGAGAGAGATAGATAGATCAGCGAGAGAGAGAGAGATAGATCAGCGAGAGAGAGAAAGATCAGCGAGAGAGAGATAGGTCAGCGACAGAGAGATAGATCAGTGACAGAGAGATAGATCAGCGAGAGAGATATAGATCAGCGAGAGAAAGATAGATCAGCGAGAGAGAGATAGATCAGCGAGAGAGAGAAAGATCAGCGAGAGAGAGATAGATCAGTGAGAGAGAGATAGATCAGCGAGAGAGAGATAGATTAGCGAGAGAGAGATAGATCAGCGAGAGAGAGAGAGATAGATCAGAGAGAGAGAGAGAGATAGATCAGCGAGAGAGAGATAGATCAGCGAGAGAGTGATAGATTAGCAAGAGAGAGAGATAGATCAGCGAGAGAGATAGATCAGCGAGAGAGAGAGATCAGCGAGAGAGAGATAGATCAGCGAGAGAGAGATAGATCAGCGAGAGAGAGATAGATCAGCGAGAGAGAGATAGATAGATCAGCGAGAGAGAGATAGATCAGCGAGAGAGAGATAGATCAGCGACAGAGAGATAGATCAGCGAGAGAGAGAGAGATAGATCAGCGAGAAAGAGATAGATCAGCGAGAGAGATAGATAGATCAGCGAGAGAGAGATAGATCAGCGAGAGAGAGAGAGAGATAGATCAGCGAGAGAGAAAGAGAGAGAGATAGATCAGCAAAAGAAAGAGAGATAGATCAGCGAGAGAGATATATAGATAAGCGAGAGAGAGATAGATCAGCGAGAGGGAGAGATAGATCAGCGAGAGAGAGATAGATCAGCGAGAGAGAGATAGATCAGCGAGAGAGAGATAGATCAGCGAGAGAGAGAGATAGATCAGCGAGAGAGAGAAAGATCAGCGAGAGAGAGATAGGTCAGCGACAGAGAGATAAATCAGTGACAGAGAGATAGATCAATCAGCGAGAGAGAGATAGATCAGCGAGAGAGAGAGAGAGAGATAGATCAGCGAGAGAGAAAGAGAGAGAGATAGATCAGCGAAAGAAAGAGAGATAGATCAGCGAGAGAGAGATAGATCAGCGAGAGAGAGATAGATCAGCGAGAGGGAGAGATAGATCAGCGAGAGAGAGAAAGATCAGCGAGAGAGAGAGATAGATCAGCGAGAGAGAGATAGATAGATCAGCGAGAGAGAGAGAGATAGATCAGCGAGAGAGAGAAAGATCAGCGAGAGAGATATAGGTCAGCGACAGAGAGATAGATCAGTGACAGAGAGATAGATCAGCGAGAGAGATATAGATCAGCGAGAGAGAGATAGATCAGCGAGAGAGAGATAGATCAGCGAGAGAGAGAAAGATCAGCGAGAGAGATAGATCAGTGAGAGAGAGATAGATCAGCGAGAGAGAGATAGATAGATCAGCAAGAGAGAGATAGATCAGCGAGAGAGAGATAGATCAGTGAGAGAGAGATAGATCAGCGAGAGAGAGATAGATAGATCAGCGAGAGAGAGATAGATCAGCGAGAGAGAGATAGATCAGCGAGAGAGAGATAGATCAGCGAGAGAGAGAGAGAGATAGATAAGCGAGAGAGAGAGATAGATCAGCGAGAGAGAGATAGATCAGCGAGAGAGAGATAGATCAGCGAGAGGGAGAGATAGATCAGCGAGAGAGAGATAGATCAGCGAGAGAGAGATAGATCAGCGAGAGAGATAGAGAGATAGATCAGCGAGATAGAGAAAGATCTGCGAGAGAGAGAGATAGATCAGCGAGAGAGAGATAGATCAGCGAGAGAGAGATAGATCAGCGAGAGAGAGATAGATCAGCGAGAGAGAGATAGATCAGCGAGAGAGAGAGAGATAGATAAGCGAGATAGAGAAAGATCAGCGAGAGAGAGATAGATCAGCGACAGAGAGATATATCAGCGAGAGAGATATAGATCAGCGAGAGAGATATTGATCAGCGAGAGAGAGATAGGTCAGCGAGAGATAGATAGAACAGCGAGAGAGAGATAGATCAGCGAGAAAGAGATAGATCAGCGAGAGAGATAGATAGATCAGCGAGAGAGATAGATAGATCAGCGAGAGAGAGATAGATCAGCGAGAGAGAGAGAGAGATAGATCAGCGAGAGAGAGAGAGAGAGAGATAGATCAGCGAGAGAGAGATAGATCAGCGAGAGAGAGATAGATCAGCGAGAGGGAGAGATAGATCAGCGAGAGAGATATAGATCAGCGAGAGAGAGATAGATCAGCGAGAGAGAGATAGATCAGCGAGAGAGAGAGAGATAGATCAGCGAGAGAGAGAAAGATCAGCGAGAGAGAGATAGATCAGCGACAGAGAGATAGATCAGCGAGAGAAAGATAGATCAGCGAGAGAGAGAGATCAGCGAGAGAGAGAGATAGATCAGCGAGAGAGAGATAGATCAGCGAGAGAGAGATAGATAGATCAGCGAGAGAGAGATAGATAGATAGATCGGCGAGAGAGAGATAGATAGATCAGCGAGAGAGAGATAGATAGATCAGCGAGAGAGAGATAGATCAGCGAGAGAGAGAGAGATAGATCAGCGAGAAAGAGATAGATCAGCGAGAGAGATAGATAGATCAGCGAGAGAGAGATAGATCAGCGAGAGAGAGAGAGAGATAGATCAGCGAGAGAGAAAGAGAGAGAGATAGATCAGCGAAAGAAAGAGAGATAGATCAGCGAGAGAGAGATAGATCAGCGAGAGAGAGATAGATCAGCGAGAGGGAGAGATAGATCAGCGAGAGAGAGATAGATCAGCGAGAGGGAGAGATAGATCAGTGAGAGAGATATAGATCAGCGAGAGAGAGATAGATCAGCGAGAGAGAGATAGATCAGCGAGAGAGAGAGATAGATCAGCGAGAGAGAGATAGATCAGCGAGAGAGATAGATCAGCGAGAGAGAGATAGATAGATCAGCGAGAGAGAGAGAGATAGATCAGCGAGAGAGAGAAAGATCAGCGAGAGAGAGATAGGTCAGCGACAGAGAGATAGATCAGTGACAGAGAGATAGATCAGCGAGAGAGATATAGATCAGCGAGAGAAAGATAGATTAGCGAGAGAGAGATAGATCAGCGAGAGAGAGAAAGATCAGCGAGAGAGAGATAGATCAGTGAGAGAGAGATAGATCAGCGAGAGAGAGATAGATTAGCGAGAGAGAGATAGATCAGCGAGAGAGAGAGATAGATCAGAGAGAGAGAGAGATAGATCAGCGAGAGAGAGATAGATCAGCGAGAGAGTGATAGATTAGCAAGAGAGAGAGATAGATCAGCGAGAGAGATAGATCAGCGAGAGATAGAGATCAGCGAGAGAGAGATAGATCAGCGAGAGAGAGATAGATCAGCGAGAGAGAGATAGATCAGCGAGAGAGAGATAGATAGATCAGCGAGAGAGAGATAGATCAGCGAGAGAGAGATAGATCAGCGACAGAGAGATAGATCAGCGAGAGAGAGAGAGATAGATCAGCGAGAAAGAGATAGATCAGCGAGAGAGATAGATAGATCAGCGAGAGAGAGATAGATCAGCGAGAGAAAGAGAGAGATAGATCAGCGAGAGAGAAAGAGAGAGAGATAGATCAGCAAAAGAAAGAGAGATAGATCAGCGAGAGAGATATATAGATCAGCGAGAGAGAGAGATAGATCAGCGAGAGAGAGATAGATCAGCGAGAGAGAGATAGATCAGCGAGAGAGAGATAGATCAGCGAGAGAGAGAGATAGATCAGCGAGAGAGAGAAAGATCAGCGAGAGAGAGATAGGTCAGCGACAGAGAGATAGATCAGTGACAGAGAGATAGATCAATCAGCGAGAGAGAGATAGATCAGCGAGAGAGAGAGAGAGAGATAGATCAGCGAGAGAGAAAGAGAGAGAGATAGATCAGCGAAAGAAAGAGAGATAGATCAGCGAGAGAGAGATAGATCAGCGAGAGAGAGATAGATCAGCGAGAGGGAGAAATAGATCAGCGAGAGAGAGAAAGATCAGCGAGAGAGAGAGATAGATCAGCGAGAGAGAGATAGATAGATCAGCGAGAGAGAGAGAGATAGATCAGCAAGAGAGAGAAAGATCAGCGAGAGAGAGATAGGTCAGCGACAGAGAGATAGATCAGTGACAGAGAGATAGATCAGCGAGAGAGATATAGATCAGCGAGAGAGAGATAGAACAGCGAGAGAGAGATAGATCAGCGAGAGAGAGAAAGATCAGCGAGAGAGAGATAGATCAGTGAGAGAGAGATAGATCAGCGAGAGAGAGATAGATTAGCGAGAGAGAGATAGATCAGCGAGAGAGAGAGAGATAGATCAGAGAGAGAGAGAGAGATAGATCAGCGAGAGAGAGATAGATCAGCGAGAGAGTGATAGATTAGCAAGAGAGAGAGATAGATCAGCGAGAGAGATAGATCAGCGAGAGAGAGAGAGATCAGCGAGAGAGATAGATCAGCGAGAGAGAGATAGATCAGCGAGAGAGAGATAGATCAGCGAGAAAGAGATAGATAGATCAGCGAGAGAGAGATAGATCTGCGAGAGAGATATAGATCAGCGATAGAGAGATAGATCAGCGAGAGATAGATAGATCAGCGAGAGAGAGATAGATCAGCAAGAGGGAGAGATAGATCAGCAAGAGAGAGATAGATCAGCGAGAGAGAGATAGATCAGCGAGAGCGAGATAGATTAGCGAGAGAGAGATAGATCAGCGAGAGAGAGATATATCAGCGAGAAAGAGAGAGATAGATCAGCGAGAAAGAGATAGATCAGCGAGAGAGATAGATAGATCAGCGAGAGAGAGATAGATTAGCGAGAGAGAGAGAGATAGATCAGCGAGAGAGAGATAGATCAGCGAGAGAAAGAGAGATAGATCAGCGAGAGGGAGAGATATATCAGCGAGAGAGATATAGATCAGCGAGAGAGAGATAGATCAGCGAGAGAGAGATAGATCAGCGAGAGAGAGATAGATCAGCGAGAGAGAGAGATAGATCAGCGAGAGAGAGAGATAGATCAGCGAGAGAGAGAAAGATCAGCGAGAGAGAGATAGATCAGCGACAGAGAGATAGATCAGCGAGAGAGAGATAGATCAGCGAGAGAGAGAGAGGTCAGCGAGAGAGAGAGATAGATCAGCGAGAGACAGATAGATCAGCGAGAGACAGATAGATAGATCAGCGAGAGAGAGATAGATAGATCAGCGAGAGAGAGATAGATCAGCGAAAGAGAGATAGATAGATCAGCGAGAGAGAGATAGATCAGCGAGAGAGATAGATTAGCGAGAGAGAGATAGATAGATGAGCGAGAGAGAGATAGATCAGCGAGAGAGAGATAGATCAGCGAGAGAGAGATAGATCAGCGAGAGAGAGAGAGAGATAGATAGATCAGCGAGAGAGAGATAGATAGATCAGCGAGAGAGAGAGATAGATAGATCAGCGAGAGAGAGATAGATAGATCAGCGAGAGAGAGATAGATGAGCGAGAGAGAGATAGATCAGCGAGAGAGAGATAGATCAGCGAGAGAGAAAGAGAGAGAGAGATAGATCAGCGAAAGAAAGAGAGATAGATCAGCGAGAGAGAGATAGATCAGCGAGAGAGAGATAGATCAGCGAGAGGGAGAGATAGATCAGCGAGAGAGAGATAGATCAGCGAGAGAGAGATAGATCAGCGAGAGAGATAGATCAGCGAGAGAGAGATAGATAGATCAGCGAGAGAGAGAGATAGATCAGCGAGAGAAAGAAAGATCAGTGAGAGAGAGATAGGTCAGCGACAGAGAGATAGATCAGCGAGAGAGAGATATATCAGCGAGAGAGATATAGATCAGCGAGAGAGAGATAGATCAGCGAGAGAGAGATAGATCAGCGAGAGAGAGAAAGACCAGCGAGAGAGAGATAGATCAGTGAGAGAGAGATAGATCAGCGAGAGAGAGATAGATTAGCGAGAGAGAGATAGATCAGCGAGAGAGAGAGAGATAGATCAGAGAGAGAGATAGATCAGCGACAGAGAGATAGATCAGCGAGAGAGTGATAGATTAGCAAGAGAGAGAGATAGATCAGCGAGAGAGAGAGAGATCAGCGAGAGAGAGATAGATCAGCGAGAGAGAGATAGATCAGCGAGAGAGAGATAGATCAGCGAGAGAGAGATAGATAGATCAGCGAGAGAGAGATAGATCAGCGAGAGAGATATAGATCAGCGAGAGAGAGATAGATCAGCGAGAGATAGATAGATCAGCGAGAGAGAGATAGATCAGCAAGAGGGAGAGATAGATCAGCAAGAGAGAGATAGATCAGCGAGAGAGAGAGATAGATCAGCGAGAGCGAGATAGATTAGCGAGAGAGAGATAGATCAGCGAGAGAGAGATAGATCAGCGAGAAAGAGAGAGATAGATCAGCGAGAAAGAGATAGATCAGCGAGAGAGATAGATAGATCAGCGAGAGAGAGATAGATCAGCGAGAGAGAGAGAGATAGATCAGCGAGAGAGAGAGATAGATCAGCGAGAGAGAGATAGATCAGCGAGAGAGAGATAGATCAGCGAGAGGGAGAGATAGATCAGCGAGAGAGATATAGATCAGCGAGAGAGAGATAGATCAGCGAGAGAGAGATAGATCAGCGAGAGAGAGATAGATCAGCGAGAGAGAGAGATAGTTCAGCGAGAGAGAGAAAGATCAGCGAGAGAGAGATAGATCAGCGACAGAGAGATAGATCAGCGAGAGAGAGATAGATCAGCGAGAGAGAGAGAGGTCAGCGAGAGAGAGAGATAGATCAGCGAGAGAGAGATAGATCAGCGAGAGAGAGATAGATAGATCAGCGAGAGAGAGATAGATAGATAAGCGAGAGAGAGATAGATCAGCGAAAGAGAGATAGATAGATCAGCGAGAGAGAGATAGATCAGCGAGAGAGATAGATTAGCGAGAGAGAGATAGATAGATGAACGAGAGAGAGATAGATCAGCGAGAGAGAGATAGATCATCGAGAGAGAGATAGATCAGCGAGAGAGAGATAGATAGATCAGCGAGAGAGATATAGATAGATCAGCGAGAGAGAGATAGATAGATCAACGAGAGAGAGATAGATAGATCAGCGAGAGAGAGATAGATGAGCGAGAGAGAGATAGATCAGCGAGAGAGAGATAGATCAGCGAGAGAGAGAGAGAGAGATAGATAAGCGAGAGAGAGATAGATCAGCGAGAGAGAGATAGATCAGCAAGAGAGAGATAGATCAGCGAGAGGGAGAGATAGATCAGCGAGAGAGAGATAGATCAGCGAGAGAGAGATAGATCAGCGAGAGAGATAGATCAGCGAGAGAGAGATAGATCAGCGAGAGAGAGAGATGGATCAGCGAGAGAGAGAGAGATAGATCAGCGAGATAGAGAAAGATCTGCGAGAGAGAGATAGATCAGCGAGAGAGAGATAGATCAGCGAGAGAGAGAGATAGATAAGCGAGATAGAGAAAGATCAGCGAGAGAGAGATAGATCAGCGACAGAGATATAGATCAGCGAGAGAGATATAGATCAGCGAGAGAGATATTGATCAGCGAGAGAAAGATAGGTCAGCGAGAGATAGATAAATCAGCGAGAGAGAGATAGATCAGAGAGAGAGAGAGATAGATCAGCGAGAAAGAGATAGATAAGCGAGAGAGATAGATAGATCAGCGAGAGATAGATAGATCAGCGAGAGAGAGAGAGAGATAGATCAGCGAGAGAGAGAGAGATAGATCAGCGAGAGAGAGATAGATCAGCGAGAGGGAGAGATAGATCAGCGAGAGAGATATAGATCAGCGAGAGAGAGATAGATCAGCGAGAGAGAGATAGATCAGCGAGAGAGAGATAGATCAGCGAGAGAGAGAGATAGATCAGCGAGAGAGAGAGATAGATCAGCGAGAGAGAGAAAGATCAGCGAGAGAGAGATAGATCAGCGACAGAGAGATAGATCAGCCAGAGAGAGATAGATCAGCCAGAGAGAGAGAGATCAGCGAGAGAGAGAGATAGATCAGCGAGAGAGAGATAGATCAGCGAGAGAGAGATAGATAGATCAGCGAGAGAGAGATAGATAGATCAGCGAGAGAGAGATAGATAGATCAGCGAGAGAGAGATAGATAGATCAGCGAGAGAGAGATAGATGAGCGAGAGAGAGATAGATCAGCGAGAGAGAGATAGATCAGCGAGAGAGAGAGATAGATAAGCGAGAGAGAGAGAGAGATAGATCAGCGAGAGACAGATAGATCAGCGAGAGGGAGAGATAGATCAGCGAGAGAGAGATAGATCAGCGAGAGAGAGAGAGATAGATCAGCGAGAGAGATAGATTAGCCAGAGAGAGATAGATAGATGAGCGAGAGAGAGATAGATCAGCGAGAGAGAGATAGATCAGCGAGAGAGAGATAGATAGATCAGCGAGAGAGAGATAGATCAGCGAGAGAGAGATAGATCAGCGAGAGAGATAGATCAGCGAGAGAGAGAGAGATAGATCAGCGAGAGAGAGAGAGAGATGGATCAGCGAGAGAGAGAAAGATTAGCGAGAGAGAGATAGGTCAGCGACAGAGAGATAGATCAGCGAGAGAGAGATAGATCAGCGAGAGAGATATAGATCAGCGAGAGAGAGAGATAGATCAGCGAGAGAGAGAGTTAGATCAGCGAGAGAGAGAAAGATCAGCGAGAGAGAGATAGATCAGTGAGAGAGAGATAGATAAGCGAGAGAAAGATAGATTAGCGGGGGAGAGATAGATCACCGAGAGAGAGAGAGATAGATCAGAAATAGAGAGATAGATCAGCGAGAAAGAGATAGATCAGCGAGAGAGAGATAGATTAGCAAGAGAGAGATAGATCAGCGAGAGAGAGGTAGATCAGCGAGAGAGAGAGAAATCAGCCAGAGAGAGATAGATCAGCGAGAGAGATAGATCAGCGAGAGAGAGATAGATCAGCGAGAGAGAGATAGATAGATCAGCGAGAGAGAGATAGGTCAGCGAGAGAGAGATAGATCAGCGAGAGAGATAGATAGATCAGCGAGAGAGAGATAGATCAGCGAGAGAGAGAGAGAGATAGATCAGCGAGAGAGAGATAGATCAGCGAGAGAGAGATAGATCAGCGAGAGAGAGATAGATCAGCGAGAGGGAGAGATAGATCAGCGAGAGAGAGATAGATCAGCGAGAGAGATAGACCAGCGAGAGAGAGATAGATCAGCGAGAGAGATAGATCAGCGAGAGAGAGAGATAGATCAGCGAGAGAGAGAGAGATAGATCAGCGAGAGAATGAAAGATCAGCGAGAGAGAGATAGGTCAGCGACAGAGAGATAGATCAGTGAGAGAGAGATAGATCAGCGAGAGAGATATAGATCAGCGAGAGAGAGATAGATCAGCGAGAGAGAGATAGATCAGCGAGAGAGAGAAAGATCAGCGAGAGAGAGAGAGATAGATCAGTGAGAGAGAGATAGATCAGTGAGAGAGAGATAGATTAGCGAGAGAGATAGATCAGTGAGAGAGAGAGAGAGAGAGATAGATCAGAGAGAAAGAGATAGATCAGCGAGAGAGAGATAGATCAGCGAGAGAGAGATAGATTAGCAAGAGAGAGATAGATCAGCGAGAGAGAGATAGATCAGCGAGAGAGAGAGAGATCAGCGAGAGAGAGATAGATCAGCGAGAGATAGATAGATCTGCGAGAGAGAGATATATCAGCGAGAGAGAGATAGATAGATCAGCGAGAGAAAGATAGATCAGCGAGAGAGATATAGATCAGCGAGAGAGAGATAGATCAGCGAGAGATAGATAGATCAGCAAGAGATAGAGAGAGATAGATCAGCAAGAGAGAGATAGATCAGCGAGAGAGAGAGATAGATCAGCGAGAGCAAGATAGATTAGCGAGAAAGAGATAGATCAGCGAGAAAGAGATAGATCAGCGAGAGAGAGAGATAGATCAGCGAGAAAGAGATAGATCAGCGAGAGAGATAGATAGATCAGCGAGAGAGAGATAGATCAGCGAGAGAGAGATAGATCAGCGAGAGAGAGATAGAACAGCGAGAGAGATAGATCAGCGAGAGAGAGATAGATCAGCGAGAGAGAGAGATAGATCAGCGAGAGAGAAAAAGATCAGCGAGAGAGAGATAGGTCAGCGACAGAGAGATAGATCAGCGAGAGAGAGATAGATCAGCGAGAGAGATATAGATCAGCGAGAGAGAGAGATAGATCAGTGAGAGAGAGATAGATCAGCGAGAGAGAGAAAGATCAGTGAGAGTGAGATAGATCAGTGAGAGAGATATAGATCAGCGAGAGAGAGATAGATTAGCGATAGAGAGATAGATCAGCGAGAGAGAGAGAGATAGATCAGAGAGAAGAGAGATAGATCAGCGAGAGAGAGATAGATCAGCGAGAGAGAGATAGATTAGCAAGAGAGAGATAGATCAGCGAGAGAGAGATAGATCAGCGAGAGAGAGATAGATCAGCGAGAGAGAGATAGATCAGCGAGAGAGAGATAGATCAGCGAGAGAGAGATAGATCAGCGAGAGAGAGATAGATCAGCGAGAGAGAGATAGATCAGCGAGATAGAGAAAGATCAGCGAGAGAGAGATAGATCAGTGACAGAGAGATAGATCAGCGAGAGAGAGATAGATCAGCGAGAGAGATATAGATCAGCGAGAGAGATATAGATCAGCGAGAGATAGATAGATCAGCGAGAGAGATAGAGATAGATCAGCAAGAGAGCACATTCATTTAGACTAGACAAAAAGTAGTGAGCCCTCTAGCGGTCATTTGTGATTTCTGAGATTCATCGAAGCGCGACAACATCACCCGGAAATGATGTGAATTTAAAATTTTAATAGGGTTAAACTCTTTTAACCAATTGAAAGCCTTAAAATTATAGTTCCTTATGAATAATTCATGAGAATAATTAAAGCAAGGGTTGAAGAAGCATGTGACTTGGTTTTTGGAATAGGATAGCAGTTATGATCGTGTCAGGTAATCATTGAATTTGCTCTTCTTTTTGTTAGATTTTTTACGGTTTTTATCAATAATAATATTTTACATTTTTACGAGACCATAAAAAAATTCCTCAATTTTTGAGTAAACGAGTGACTAAATAAAAAGTTACTATGTAATGTAAAGATTCGTTTGACAAAAAATGGGCATGTTGATATTTTCAGATATTTTTTAAATGGCGATTGAAATAGGTAAACAAATCACATGTATAACGGTGGTTTGTGCGAAGCTGGGCCTAGCCTTTATGGTCCAACGCGTACTGCGTGTTAATCAATGCGTATAGATACACACGTAGTCGTTTAGGCCATTTTTTTACATGTTTATTTATTAATATTAGGCCCCATTCTCATTTATTTTAATTAATGTACTGAATGTACCACACTTTACAACTCTATTTAAATTAGATTTTGTACTTGTATTAAATTCAAACGTTTTATGGGATTTAAAACATTAAGCTAGGCCTTGTAGTAGGCCTATGACCACATGTTAGGTTTTTCAGCCTAATTTATCATGCAGTATACCTCTAGCCCATCTTTCAAATACATATTTAAATTAACATACTTTTTATATTTCTATATTTTTTATAGGATCTGACTCCAGAAAACATTTGCATCACTTGAAAGCGGCTATTTATGGACAGCATGTTGACATTCAAAAAAATTTGACCAGCTCTTATTAATTAAATGTCTTTTAAATTAAAGGTGTTCATTATAATGAAATGTACGGTGACAGAAATTTAAATCATTCTCATAATTGAGGTTTCTCATAGATTTAATATTGAAGGTAAATAAATAAAGCTGTTTGTTATTCTTGCCTTTAGAAATAAACATGTTGTTAGTACTATATTATTAGGCCTAGGCCATTATACAAATTAAAACTAAAAAATACAGTAATCATATTTAAGGCCTACACAGCAGTACCTTACTTGATTTGATTTCTTTCAAATATTTAATTGATGAAATAAATGAGTTTGACTTTTCAATTAGTTGCCATTTTATTAGTTTCTGTGTGTTTTTTATTTATATTCTTAAATTAATTGTATACAACAACTTTAAAGTATTGCGAAGAAGTGATCAAATTATAGTAGGCCTATTTGTATGTTATTGTCGCTTAAAATTATGCAGTTAAAGTATTTGATTTTAGGGTGACAGAAACGGTTAGGCAAGAAAAGAAATAAATGTGGTTATTTTGTTATGCGGTAAAAACAATTAAACATAATTTACCCCTAATGCATGTAAATGTAGAAAACATTGCTTATGTTAGCGCGACCGAAACTCGCTACTGGGAATAGAGCCTGCAAAAGCGACGCGTACACACCTACTCGGGCACCGGCGGAGCCCGATCGATAGTAAATATACCCGATTTCCAATGGTCATAAAATTCTTTTAAAAAATATCAACATTTTGATTTTTTGAAGATTAAAAGTAAAGATATTGAAATTTAACAAACTATTTACAAATATGTATTTAAAAATTCGGAAACAATTTTAGCGTGATATTAAAACAAACTTTTTAGAGTTCCGCGATTTCCTACGCAGGATGTTTGTTTTCATTGTTAATGGGCAAATGTTACCTAAACTAGAATCGTTATAAATCTTTTAAATTTGTATTATAATTAATTTCTTTAGTATTCTTAGTAACATCGAATGTCTCTAATTAACTAGCAGTTATTTATATTAACTGTTGTTTAATAATAAGCGTGTATGAAGTGAAAATCTATAGTAATAATGTTCTTAGTCAGTTCGTCTCGCTCGCGTGAAGTCTTCGGGTTTCTCAATACAATTCTCAGCGGTAAGATAGGCTCGCGCTAATGTTTAAATCAAAAGCGCTCTCAAAACACTTTTTGTCCAAAATTCGCAATATGACGTGAGTGTGAGAGAGATAGATCAGCGAGAGAGAGAGATAGATCAGCGAGAGCGAGATAGATTAGCGAGAGAGAGATAGATCAGCGAGAGAGAGATAGATCAGCGAGAGAGAGAGATAGATCAGCGAGAAAGAGATAGATCAGCGAGAGAGATAGATCAGCGAGAGAGAGATAGATCAGCGAGAGAGAGAGAGAGAGATAGATCAGCGAGAGAGAGAGATAGATCAGCGAGAAAGAGATAGATCAGCGAGAGAGAGATAGATCAGCGAGAGGGAGAGATAGATCAGCGAGAGAGATATAGATCAGCGCGAGAGAGATAGATCAGCGAGAGAGAGAGATAGATCAGCGAGAGAGAGAAAGATCAGCGAGAGAGAGATAGATCAGCGACAGAGAGATAGATCAGCCAGAGAGAGATAGATCAGCCAGAGAGAGAGAGATCAGCGAGAGAGAGAGAGATAGATCAGCGAGAGAGAGAGATAGATCAGCGAGAGAAAGAGAGATAGATCAGCGAGAGAGAGATAGATCAGCGAGAGAGAGATAAATCAGCGAGAGAGAGAGATAGATCAGCGAGAGAGAGATAGATCAGCGAGAGAGAGATAGATCAGCGAGAGAGATATAGATCAGCGAGAGAGAGATAGATCAGTGAGAGAGAGATAGATCGAAGAAATTTGGTTAATGCAATCTAGGAACAATGAAGCGCAACCAGTACGCTACTTGAAAGATATCTCTTAATTGTTGTTATTATTTGACAATAATTTGGACTTTTATTTGGTGTTGAACTCATAGTGATAAACAAAGAACTCATATAAAAGGAAAGTACACTTTTTATTACAGAACCTATTGCTAGATCCAAGTGATTTAGACCTTCAACGCCTAGGCCCACGGATAGGAAAAAAAAGTTGTACCATACGATCTATACAGGGTTAGTTTGGCCCTTTTCATTGCTGGGACCTGAAACGATCGTACCGCGTCTTTTCTGCCTTCTAATCGGCCAATCAGTGCGAGGCGTCGTTGTGCTAGGCAACAGTACTTTCTATTGTCTTCTTTTGTTCATTGAAATCGTACAAATACCACTGCATAGCGAGATGGCTAATGCAACAATGCAACACATAGAAATGGCTGAAAAACTAATTAAATCTAAGAAAACTAAAAAGAAAAAGGTTTATGCTGTTGCTGTCGGGAAACAACCAGGTATATATTTATCCTGGCTGGAATGCAAAGCAAACACACATTTTTTAGTGTTGAAAAAGCCGAAAAATATCTCAGCGAAAATGGGGTGTGCAATGACTTAGAATGTACTGATGCAACTAAAGTCATTGATGCTGAAGAGGAACTACCTTTAGTAAATACAGCTATTGAAAGTAACAAAATAGATACTGAATGTAATGATACATATTACATGACCTGGTAACCACTTATGTAAATGACCTCCAAAACCTCCATTCCGCTTGCACTCAATCACATTTTGATCACTCATTAGCTTCTCCAAATCTATCTGATTTGCTAAAAGAAAACTTCGAACTTAAAATTAAAATGTCTGAAAATGAGAATAGAGTCCTGAAAGATAAATTACTAGGTAAAAACAATGATTGTGCTATTTTGTTTGAAGCTCTAAAAGATATTCGACGTGAGCTTAAAGAATTTAAAAAAGAGGTTAAATCCCTACAAGAAAATAGAAAATTCAAACAGAATGTAAATATTAAATTCGAAGCTCTTAAGTCCGATGTAACACATTTGCAGCATACTTTACAACTGTTGCAGCAAAAAGATAAGGAAGTGACAAAACTACACGATCTACTTATCTCAGTTCATAAAGATGCTGCTAAAGCCAAAGATGAAGCATACGATGCGAAAATAACCCAAGTTGCTATTGACACATCTGACTTTATTACTGTGAAGGGGCATAGTGTTACTCAACATAAAACCTGTCCCCAACTTGGTCTGCACGATAGATGTTCCTCTCCTCAAGAACAGTCTATACATCTGACCTCATTGGACCTCCCGAAACAAAATCGGTCTAATGTAGAACCAAATTGTGACAGCAAAGTTATCGATGATTCTCGGACTTATTCTGAGCAGCTAATTGACACTCTATATAACGCATTGGATACGACTAGCCCTACTAAAGATGTAACGAAGAGTACTGGAAAAGTTGATTCTTATCAACTACAGCTTCATAAATACCGTAATAAACATAAAGCACTAAGCGACACACAACAAATTGCTGATAAAACTGCTAGTACTCAAGATTACACAATTCCAGCTGACGTTCTGATTATTGGCGATTCAATGATTAAACATCTTCGTCCCAAACGATTAAATAATTCTACTGAAAAAAAAGTGATATGCCACACTATGCGTGGTGCAAAAATAGAAGACCTCGCGCATTGTGCCAAGCGTCTTGCAGTAAAACATGGTGTTGAAAGAGTGATTGTTCATGTGGGAACTAACAATAGAAATGACAGTTCAGACACTTTGACCTCAAAAACGACATCTCTGTGTGAAACCTTGAAGCCAATAAAGTGCACAGTTTCCTCCATCATACACCGACGCAATTCAACCAGACAGTCTCGAAATGCGATGATGTAGAGAGAGCAAATCACCATATGAAACTCATATGCAAAGAGAATGGCTGGGGATTTACTAATAATACAAATATTCCATTCATGAAACTATCTTCTGATGGAGTTCATCTTAGCGAAGAACATTATTGATCACATAAGTAGTGAATCGGCGATGAGTCCACCTCCGTCATTTTTTTCTGCTCTCAAATCAGTACCAACCAATTCGTCAGAGAGAATGCGTCAATCATCAACAAGGGACTATAAAAATCGATGCAAGAAAAGAAAGAAAAGAGTGGTTCAAGTACCTGGAACTTGTACGAGAGCTGCTAAATCCACAAAAACCTACCTACACAAATTAAATTCAATTTTGCAAATTCGTCACTTATATTTTGTTTGCTAAATGCTCGTTCATTGCGTAACAAAAGTGATGAATTCACAGACTTTGTTGTTAGTAATGACATTGATATCGTGTCTGTGTCTGAAACATGGCTTCAACCTGATGACAACCTCTCCATTAGAAACATAACTCCACTTGGATATTGTTTCAAACATGTTCCTAGATTGGATAAAATCGGTGGAGGGATTGGAATTTTATATAAATCTAGTATAAGTGTTAATATGAAAAATGATGTAAATGTTTATTCTTCATTTGAAACAATACATTAACAGTTTACATTAAGTTCAAAAACAATTTATATTGTATGCATCTACAGACCACCGAGTTTGTCTGTCACCGACTTTCTTAATGAATTTGAAAATATGATTTTTGATTATCTCATTATTCCATCAGAAGTAATTTTTTGTGGTGATTTTAATATCCACATTGATGAAAATGAGAATATCGCTGCAAATAAATGTAATCGTCTATTGCAGTCTTTCAATCTTATACAGCATGTAAATGAACCTACGCATGATGGTGGTCATTGTCTTGATCTCATTATTACTAGAGATGTTTCTCTGATCTCGGGGATCACTGTAAAACCGGGTATCTCTGATCATTTTTCTATACTTTGTAGTCTCGACTTCAAGAAACCACCTCTACCTAAATCTAAAATTAAAATCCGCAAATATAAACAGTATTGATACAACAATATTTTCATATGACATACAAGCTCGGTTGTCTGATATGCATGATGGTACTTTGCAAGAAAATATTGAAAGATACTGCTCTTTAAGAGAAGTTATGGATAAACACGCACCTTTAAAAACAAAATGTATCAAACTAAATTCTTCAAAACCGTGGTATACTGATGAAATTAGATCTGCGAGAAAACTCCGTCGCGTATTTGAGAGAAAATGGATGAAATCAAAAAATACATTAGATAGACAGAAATATTGTCATCAGCGGTGTATTGTTAATATGCTTGTTGAAAGTGCTAAGAAACAATATTATTCTGATCTGGTCGAAGATTGCTCAGGTGATCAGAAGAAGCTGTTTAAAGTTGTAAATAATCTTTTACACTGTTCTAAATCGTCGGTGCTTCCATTTTCTCACTCAGATGAGTTGCTTGCAGAAAGATTTTCCATATTTAAAAAAAATAAAATTGTTAATATTCGTAAACTTTTTGTTAAAGATAGTGCTGGAAGTTTGTCTCATTACTTTAATAACGACGTATGCTGTGAAAATTATAATTGTCCCTCCCTTTGTATATTTGAACCTGCAAGTGAAAAAGAAATTTCTGAAATTGTCAAAAACTCGCCTGCTAAATTTTGCAGTCTTGATCCAGTTCCTATTCTGTTAATTAAGAGAAATGCTGTTGTTTTTGTTCCACTAATTACACGTGTCGTTAATCTGTCTTTGGAAACTGGGGTTTTCCCAGATATTTGTAAAATCTCACACATACGTCCTCAATTAAAGAAATCGGGTCTTGCTCCTGAAAAGCTATCCAATTACAGACCAGTATCAAATCTGTGTTTTCTTGGAAAAGTAATTGAAAAAGTGGTATCTAAACGTATACTATCACATGTAAAGGATAATTCTTTACTTGACCCGTTTCAATCAGCGTATAAAGCACATCACAGTACTGAAACTGCACTCCTGCGCGTTAGCAATGATATACTTCGTGCGATGGATGTTGAAAAAGTAACTGCTTTAATTTTACTTGATTTGAGTGCTGCGTTTGATACGGTAGATCATAGTATTCTGACTGAGAGGTTGCATGCTTCTATTGGTGTTCAAGGATGTACACTAAGATGGTGTCAATCATACTTGGAGGACAGACCTCAACACATTTGTATTAGAGAGGAAATCTCTCAACCTACCACTTTAAATTACTCTGTTCCGCAAGGATCTGTGTTAGGTCCACAATTGTTTACAATTTATGTATATCCTATTCGTGATATCATTAAGAAATATAATCTTAGTTATCATGTTTACGCTGATGACACTCAGATATATATATCGTTTAAACCTACCATGACAAAGAGTGAATTATCAATTGATTTGCTTGAAAAATGTATCTCTGAAATTCGTGTCTGGATGGCCAAAAACTTTTTGAAACTTAATGATGATAAGACTGAGTGCATCCTATTTGGTTCGCAACAACAATTAGAGAAAATTCCATCTAAGAGGGTTTCCATTGGTAACTTTTGTACTAAAAATACTACACAAGTTACAAATCTTGGTGTAATTCTGGATTCTAATATGACAATGACGGCTCATAATTTCTAAAATTACGTCTGCATCGTCATATCATTTAAGAAATATTCAAGGCATCAGAAAATACTTAAATTGTGCAGCTGCTGAGCAACTTGTACATGCATTTGTTAGTTCGCGTCTCGATATGTGTAACTCCTTGTTATTTGGTCTCCCACAAAAACAACTCCACAGGCTTCAGCTGATTCAAAATACAGCGGCACGAGTTGTTAAAAACTACCAAGATATGCACACATATCAAATACCTTGGAAACTTTGCATTGGCTTCCTGTTAGGTACCGCATTGTTTTTAAATTATTACTCTATGTTTTTAAGTCTATTAATGGCATGGCTCCTGAATATATTTCTGACATGCTTAGGCTGTATGTTCCCAGACGGAATCTGCGTTCTAGTGATACGCTGCTTCTACATCAACCTAAGTCTCACCACTCATGGGGAGACAGAGCTTTCACCGTTACTGCTTCTCGTCTATGGAATGCAATACCAAGCTCTATCAGATTTTGCAAAACTTTTGATACTTTTAAAAAATTATTAAAAACACATTTATTCATTAAGGCATATGGAAATCATGAGGTTTCTTAAAGTTCTAGAATTTTATAGTATACTTTTTCCTGACCAGCATTATCTTATCTTGGTTGTTGTCTCTGAGCACCCGGTCGTCTGTGGCAAGGCAAATGTGTATCCTGTTCCTTTGTTTGGTCATCTAGGTAGGGGTCCGAGACCGCGACAGAACGAGAACGGATGGGGACCCTCCAAAGAAATTGCATTTTATTTGTCAGGCATTTGTATGATTCGTTTTAAATTTTTTTTTGAATGCGCCTTGAGCACTCTTGAGTGGTATGTGCGCTATAAAAACCCTGTTATTATTGTTATTATTATAGATCAGCGAGAGAGAAATAGATCAGCGAGAGAGATAGATCAGCGAGAGAGAGATAGATCAGCGAGAGAGAGAGAGAGAGAGAGATCAGCGAGAGAGATAGATCAGCGAGAGAGAGATAGATCAGTGAGAGAGAGATAGATCAGCGAGAGAGAGATAGATCAGCGAGAGAGATAGATCAGCGAGAGAGAGATAGATTAGCGAGAGAGAGATAGATCAGCGAGAGAGAGATAGATCAGCGAGAGAGAGATAGATCAGCGAGAGAGAGAGAGATCAGCGAGAGAGAGATAGATCAGCGAGAGAGAGAGAGAGAGAGAGAGAGAGAGAGAGAGAGAGATCAGCGAGAGAGAGAGAGATAGATCAGCGAGAGAGAGAGAGATAGATCAGCGAGAGAGAGATAGATCAGCGAGAGAGAGATAGATAGATCAGCGAGAGAGAGATAGATAGATCAGCGAGAGATAGATAGATCAGTGAGAGAGAGATAGATCAGCGAGAGAGAGATAGATAGATCAGCGAGAGAGAGATAGGTCAGCGAGAGAGAGATAGATCAGCGAGAGAGATAGATAGATCAGCGAGAGAGAGATAGATCAGCGAGAGAGAGAGAGAGAGAGAGAGATAGATCAGCGAGAGAGAGAGAGATAGATGAGCGAGAGAGAGATAGATAGATCAGCGAGAGAGAGATAGATCAGCGAGAGAGATAGATCAGCGAGAGAGAGATAGATAGATAGATGAGCGAGAGAGAGATAGATGAGCGAGAGAGAGATAGATCAGCAAGAGAGAGAGATAGATAAGCGAGAGAGAGATAGATCAGCGAGAGAGAGATAGATAGATAGATCAGCGAGAGAGAGATAGATAGATCAGCTAGAGAGAGATAGATCAGCGAGAGAGAGATAGATAGATCAGCGAGAGAGAGAGAGATAGATCAGCGAGAGAGAGATAGATCAGCGAGAGAGATAGATAGATCAGCGAGAGAGAGAGATAGATCAGCGAGAGAGAGATAGATGAGCGAGAGAGAGATAGATCAGCGAGAGGGAGAGATAGATCAGCGAGAGAGAGATAGATCAGCGAGAGAGATAGATCAGCGAGAGAGAGATAGATCAGCGAGAGAGAGATAGATCAGCGAGAGAGAGATAGATCAGCTAGAGAGAGAGATAGATCAGCGAGATAGAGAAAGATCAGCGAGAGAGAGATAGATCAGCGACAGAGAGATAGAACAGCGAGAGAGAGATAGATCAGCGAGAGAGATATAGATCAGCGAGAGAGAGATAGATCAGCGAGAGATAGATAGATCAGCGAGAGAGAGAGAGATAGATCAGCAAGAGAGAGATAGATCAGCAAGAGAGAGATAGATCAGCGAGAGAGAGAGATAGATCAGCGAGAGCGAGATAGATTAGCGAGAGAGAGATAGATAAGCGAGAGAGAGATAGATCAGCGAGAGAGAGAGAGATAGATCAGCGAGAAAAAGATAGATCAGCGAGAGAGATAGATAGATCAGCGAGAGAGAGAGAGAGATAGATCAGCGAGAGAGAGAGATAGATCAGCGAGAGAGAGATAGATGAGCGAGAGAGAGATAGATCAGCGAGAGGGAAAGATAGATCAGCGAGAGAGAGATAGATCAGCGAGAGAGATAGATCAGCGAGAGAGAGATAGATCAGCGATAGAGAGATAGATCAGCGAGAGAGAGATAGATCAGCGAGAGAGAGAGAGAGATAGATCAGCGAGAGAGAGTGAGAGAGATAGATCAGCGAGAGAGAGATAGATCAGCGAGAGAGAGATAGATAGATCAGCGAGAGAGAGATAGATAGATCAGCATGAGATAGATAGATCAGCGAGAGAGAGATAGATCAGCGAGAGAGAGAGATAGATAGATCAGCGAGAGAGAGATAGGTCAGCGAGAGAGAGATAGATCAGCGAGAGAGATAGATAGATCATCGAGAGAGAGATAGATCAGCGAGAGAGAGAGAGAGAGAGAGATAGATCAGCGAGAGAGAGAGAGAGAGAGAGATAGATCAGCGAGAGAGAGAGATAGATCAGCGAGAGAGAGATAGATCAGCGAGAGAGATAGATAGATCAGCGAGGGAGAGATAGATCAGCGACAGAGAGATAGATCAGCGAGAGAGAAAAAGATCAGCGAGAGAGAGATAGATCAGCGACAGAGAGATAGATCAGCGAGAGAGAGATAGATCAGCGAGAGGGAGAGATAGATCAGCGAGAGAGAGATAGATCAGCGAGAGAGAGATAGATCAGCGAGAGAGAGATAGATCAGCGAGAGAGAGATAGATCAGCGAGAGAGAGAGAGATAGATCAGCGAGAGAGAGAGAGATAGATCAGCGAGAGAGAGAAAGATCAGCGAGAGAGAGATAGGTCAGCGACAGAGAGATAGATCAGCGAGAGAGAGATAGATCAGCGAGAGAGATATAGATCAGCGAGAGAGAGATAGATCAGCGAGAGAGAGATAGATCAGCGAGAGAGAGAAATAGATCAGCGAGAGAGAGAAAGATCAGCGAGAGAGAGATAGATCAGTGAGAGAGAGATAGATCAGCGAGAGAGAGATAGATTAGCGAGAGAGAGATAGATCAGCGAGAGAGAGAGAGATAGATCAGAGAGAGAGATAGATCAGCGAGAGAGAGATAGATCAGCGAGAGAGAGATAGATTAGCAAGAGAGAGATAGATCAGCGAGAGAGAGATAGATCAGCGAGAGAGAGAGAGATCAGCGAGAGAGAGATAGATCAGCGAGAGAGAGATAGATCAGCGAGAAAGAGATAGATCAGCGAGAGAGAGATAGATAGATCAGCGAGAGAGATAGATCAGCGAAAGAGAGATAGATAGATCAGCGAGAGAGAGATAGATCAGCGAGAGAGATAGATCAGCGGGAGAGAGATAGAGAGATAGATGAGCGAGAGAGAGATAGATGAGCGAGAGAGAGATAGATCAGCGAGAGAGAGATATATAAGCGATAGAGAGATAGATCAGCGAGAGAGAGATAGATAGATAGATCAGCGAGAGAGAGATAGATAGATCAGCTAGAGAGAGATAGATCAGCGAGAGAGAGATAGATAGATCAGCGAGAGAGAGATAGATCAGCGAGAGAGAGAGATAGATCAGCGAGAGAGAGATAGATCAGCGAGAGAGAAAATGATCAGCAAGAGAGAGATAGATCAGCGACAGAGAGATAGATCAGCGAGAGAGAGATAGATCAGCGAGAGAGATATAGATCAGCGATCTATCTCTCTCTCGCCGATCTCTCTCTCTCTCCCCCGCTGATCTATCTCTCTCGCTGATCTCTCTCTCTCTCTCTCTCTCTCGCTGATCTATCTCTCTCTCGCTGATCTATCTCTCTCGCTGATCTATCTCTCTCTCGCTGATCTATAATAATAATAATAACAGGGTTTTTATAGCGCACATACCACTCAAGAGTGCTCAAGGCGCATTAAAAAAAAAAAAATTTAAACAAATCATACAAATGCCTGACAAATAAAATGCAATTTCTTTGGAGGGTCCCCATCCGTTCTCGTTCTGTCGCGGTCCCGGACCCCTACCTAGATGACCAAACAAAGGAACAGGATACACATTTGCCTTGCCACAGACGACCGGGTGCTCAGAGACAACAACCAAGATAAGATAATGCTGGTCAGGAAAAAGTATACTATAAAATTCTAGAACTTTAAGAAACCTCATGATTTCCATATGCCTTAATGAATAAATGTGTTTTTAATAATTTTTTAAAAGTATCAAAAGTTTTGCAAAATCTGATAGAGCTTGGTATTGCATTCCATAGACGAGGAGCAGTAACGGTGAAAGCTCTGTCTCCCCATGAGTGGTGAGACTTAGGTTGATGTAGAAGCAGCGTATCACTAGAACTCAGATTCCGTCTGGGAACATACAGCCTAAGCATGTCAGAAATATATTCAGGAGCCATGCCATTAATAGACTTAAAAACATAGAGTAATAATTTAAAAACAATGCGGTACCTAACAGGAAGCCAATGCAAAGTTTCCAAGGTATTTGATATGTGTGCCACGGCAGTTTCAAACGCGATATCCGAGACACAAAGTGTTTACAACGCGCTTTTGATTGATACGCCTGGCGCGTGCCTTGAGCAGCTATTTATAGCCCACCAACATCGAGCGAAATGTTTACATTCGCTAGCTATAAACAGAGAGTGTATCATACGAAGTAAATACAGTCTTACAATGACCAATTAATAAAGTTTTCCTCGAATCTTACAGTGTTTGCTTTGTTATTGTATTTTGTATTAGGGAAAATTGTCTAGGATTAAAAAATATTATTAAAAAAGCGAAATTTTAACGATGTTTGCGATAGTTTCAAAAGCTGAAAATTTACATAAATAGCGCCCTCACGGCGAAAGTTTATCGTCGCGGTAAGTTCAAGCTTTTGATCGTCTGATAGCAAATCTCTGCAATTTTTTCGAGCAACACCGTTAATTCCAAGTGAAAGCGGAGACTTTATTCTTTATTTAGCTCAAAATTCAGGCTGACGTCTACTTTCAAATTGATTTGAGCTAAATTTGAAATTGACTTATTTCTGTTCAAAATTCCAGTGATTTTATAGGTAAAAATAGGCCTAGGGCAAAGTTAATTATATATTTTTTAAAGAATTGTGTATTGGTTTTGCATTGACTGTATGTGGTATGTTACTGTTATTTATTGTCTTGTGAAATGGAGTACCATACATATGCATTGAGTAATTTATGTCGTGTATGTGGTGTCAAGTTAACACGAAATCAGCGAAAATTTGACCTAACTAAAGTAAAAGATAGCGTCCTGACATTTTTAAATATCAATTTAACTCATGAAAACAAAGATGTACATCCACCATTCATTTGCAAGAACTGTCAATTTTCAAGCTATAACAAGGTTAGCACAACTCAAAGGTACATCTGGAGACAACACACACAACAATCATGTTTCACATGTTATTTATTATCAGAACAGTCAAAACCAGGTAAGAGACTAAAACAAGTAAAACTCAACACATTATTTTCTGAAACAGAATGTGACGTTATTCCATCAAAATTTACAGTCAATGACAAAATCAATTCTGAACCTTTCATTTGCCAAATATGCAACTCGATTTTGTCTTTCAACAGTCTTGAGTCAAACTGTTCACATCACTATTGTTCTAGTTGTATGTATAATTTGTTTAGTACCCTCCATGTTAACGTATGTTCATGTCTTGTGTGCGCAAAGCCAATGCACATGCTGGAATTTAAACCCGCCTCCCAAATTGTAATAGAGTCTCTAAAATCACTAGAATTACAATGCTCGTGCAATAAGTTCATAAAATACTCTCAACATCAGAGACATATTTGTGAACACCAGACAACTAAAGAAGTGATTTATCATAATGTTTCAAAAGCTGTATCAATGTTAGAGAAATCACTAGAAGATAGTCATGTCTCCCAAACAATACAAACGTTTGCAGAAAAAGTTGTTTACAATCAACTAAAGAAAAGTAAGGAAATGCTGATTGCAACAAATGGTCGGGTGAGTGCTTTAAAACAAATTCTGTAATTATCATATTGCATGTTATAAAAAGTAGATTAATATTATTATAACAGAATTGTTAGCATAAAACATACAAATACAATTCTTATCTACAGCCAGCAAAGATTGCTATGATACCAAACACCAAAGTCTCAAGCGATAAGGCCAGTTCTCGAACTGTTTCAAGACGAGCAAATAGCATCAGCAGCATCATAAAATCAGTTGGCAATAGTGAGGCTGGTGATTTCCATCAAAAAGTGTACTCAGCCAAACATATGAGTCAAGCGGTCTTAAAAACAGCCAACATAGCATCAACTTCGTCTATAGATACAGATAAGGCTCTGGCAATGGTGTCAGACTGCCATCTGGCATGGAACCAGCTACGAAAGCTAAGAAGGTAAACAAACAATTATGTGATTAAATAAAACCATGCATGAATACAGGCATTTTAGACACAGTCAAGTATGTCTAATAATAAAGCGAGACTACATTATTAATCATTTTTTATGTACTAGATATGTGGAGAAGGGGACAATACCATCAGAGAAAAGGATGCGGCAGCGGCAAAATGATCTCATTGGGGATTATTTTGAATCCACAATGGAAATGCTATGTTTTAGGTCTGAGACGTCCCCAGACGGGATAGAATTAAGATCAACGCCTACTGTCAAACTGAAAAACATTAAAAAAGTTGTATTTTCATATCTTGATGAACACTCAAGGTACGCTGAAGTTAAATTTAAATATGTGCTTACAAAGTGTAGAACTTACTTTTTAGGACTTTACTTTTGTTCCTATGGATTTTGCTATGGAAATAAAAGTTAAAAGAAATTAATTAAAAACTGAATTAATATTTACTAAATTTTTTACAGACTGAACAACCTATCTCCCAATAATAACGAGATTTGGATAAAGTTTGGCGGGGATAAGGGAGGTGGAAGTACCAAATATGAGGTACAGATATGTAGCCTCGCCAAACCAAATTCAATTAACAACATCATCGTCGTACTAATATTTGATGCCCCTGACATGATGTTTAATATTAACCGGACTCTTCCGGAAGTGGCCCACCAAGTTGTTGCTTTGAACGGGGAAAAATGGCGGTAAGAATACAACTAGTATATCAACTTAACAATTATGTGGATGCGTATATAAGTAATAAAATAAAAATATATGTATAATTTCTTTCAGCAATTACACACTGAGAGTTTTCTGTTTTGGGGACTATGAATATCTAACAAAACTCTATGGATTAAATGGACCAAATGGTAAACTATTAAATTATTTTATCATCATTTAATTTATACAAAATCTTTCTAAGCCAATTTTATTTATACTGTATTACTGCATATTTTAGCATTTTTAAACATTGTGAAAAAATTTGAATACTTTTAGCTCGATACTGCTGTCTCTTTTGTGAAAAACCAAAAGCAGAAATGCAATTAAAGGCACCACCCGCCAAACAGCGATCATTGGCTTCAATCAGAGCCAACTATAGAATGTTTATGGAAGATGGCGGAATTGAAAGCCGATCTAAGGATGTTTCCATGAGCGTTGTTAATAATCCCTTAGTATCAATTGAGGTAGATCATGTAAGTACATCAGTTTTGTTTTTAATTATCTTTATATTAGAGAAACAAATGTACTTACTTCATTATATGGCACTGTTGGTATTAAAATTTATATCTTTTAGGTGTCTGTTCCTAGCCTGCACTTGTCATTGGGCATATTCAAGAAGCTCTTTGATATGCTTGAGACGGAGGCGCACAGCATAGATTGCCTCATATATTCCCTAAGGAAAAATGGAGAACTTGATGACACTTCTGAATCAAAGTTTGATAAAATAATTCAACATCAGATCCAAACACAAATTGATATCAAAGAAAAGATTGAAGAAAAGAAATTAAAGTTGACTGAGATGGAGGATGCAATGCCATTAATCTATCTTAAAGGAAGTGTTGATGGTAGCATCATTACCAATGTGGGAAAGATAGTCAAATTGAGAGAAGAGATTGAGTCACTGGTAAGTTACTCAAACAATAAATGACATGTATGTGTCTGGCAAGACGCATCTACACACACACATACTCTAAAGACAAAACTTGTATTATATTTTATTTTACAGACAAAATGCATGGAAAATGGGCTTCCATTTGGAACGGGTCCAATTGTCACATCACTGGAGCGTGTGCTACAAAAAAATCGCATCCAACGGCAAGCCTATCATGGTAAATCATTTATTGGTAACCATGTTCATAAATGTTGTCAGGTAAATTAACTATTCTTTTAATTGATATTGTTTCAACTGTTAATTATTAAAATTGTAGTTTTTAAAATGTATATTTGTTTTTAATAGGACCACGTTAGGAATGAACTAGTGAATGCTCCACTACATGAAATGAAAATTCAAGAAGCTGAGATTCCTATCGGAAAAATTCAGCTAATTGACAAAAGAGTAAAAGAATTAGTCACCAAGTACGATGCACTCCTTTCAAAATTTTCTAGGGTTCACAACAACTTGAATAATTCAAAACCTGTCACAGATGTTGATATTCAAAGAAATGGTAATGTAATTATGCTTACCTTTCAAGGTATTCCTTAGACATGCCATTGTTTCTTTTCCTACAACACACTGCAACTGTTTCTTTTCTCTTCTACAAAAAAAAATTCAGATGAAGCCATAAAAGACTTTATGGAGGAATATCGAAAAACCAACAAAAGTATATCTCCAAAATTACATATGCTCGAGGAACATGTCATTCCCCAATTAAAGGCTTGGAGATTTGGTCTGGGACTGGTTAGCGAGCAAGGTGGGGAGTCTATTCACGCCGCGCTTAATAAAAGGAAAAGAACAGTTGCTGGGATGCATGACAGACTTGGACAGTTAACATCCATGATGCGGTCACATGCAATTACCACTCAGCCATGCATAATAGAAGAAATAGTTGAACCCAAAAGAAGAAAAATTGGTAACAATTTACACTTTATTGATTACACTATTTGTGCTTTTTAGCTCCCTGCTCACCAAAAATTAAATAAACCTGTTTATATTTTTCAGAAAAAGAAGAATAAAGTACACGACAATGAATACGAAATAAAAGAAAATATAGGCTTACTGATAAATCTGACGGAGTGCCATCTTCTTCTTTATTATGGATTCTCTTATGAACCACACTTGCATCAATAAAGTAGTCGTACTTGTTTGTGTTGGTGGTATTTTTGGAACCTGTAGTACAATTTTTGAATTATAAATATTTATCATCATTATTTTAAAAAAATGGTGGACTAGCGATTGAAATACATGATGAAATATTATATTATTATTAGGACTATACTGTCAAAATTAAAATCAAAATTTTATTTTTTATTCTACAAATGCAATGCTGTTGCTGCCATAGTTTAGTAATATTCAAGCCATAGGAAGATAGACTATGATATTTTCACATTTTCTACTGTAGAATAACTTAGGCCCTCATGAAAGCTAGTTAGTAAGTATACCTATCCTCCTAGGCCTACCTATGTCTTGATGGTACCATATTAAAAAATTAGGCCTAGCCTAGCTAGATAGAGCTGTTACTAAGCCTGGCCCTGCTGATTTCCCCTCTTAACGACATATACTTGGGCTAGGCCTACTAAGAGTATATTATTCTAGGCCTAGGCCTATACAGTATTTATTTTTCGTGGCTTAAACCTAGTACTTGGTGACAAACCTTTGTTAGGCCTAGGCCTTTAGCAGCACACCCACGTGTGCAAAACAGGCAAATGGGCCCCGACTTTCTGTGTATATAATTATTAAACTGGATTAGACGTCAGCGAGATTTTTTAAATATTGTTTATCAAGTTTTTGAATTTTCACATCGACTAGGCGCCGATGTTTATGTAAATTGCAAAAAAAATATATAACCTCACCATTACCCTGTAATTAAACTGCTATTTTTTACTGTTTTTTGTCGCAAAATAGACGTAAGATTTCAATACTCATATCTGGTGAAGTCTTGAGAAACGGAGTGACCGCTGGCTTCGAATATCAATTACATGCCTTCTTCTTCGAATATAACATGAATATTCATTAAATTTTCAATTATAACACTGTCTATTGGTCAGTTTATTCCCTCTCTTTTACCAGGGTATTAAAAATAGTCTTCCGGGTATTTAAACTAGCGCCCTCTATAACATAAAATAAGAAAAAGCGAGCATCGAAACTATAGAGGGCTCACCACTTTTTGTCTCGCTGGAAACTGCCGTGGTGCATATCTTGGTAGTTTTTAACAACTCGTGCCGCTGTATTTTGAATCAGCTGAAGCCTGTGGAGTTGTTTTTGTGGGAGACCAAATAACAAGGAGTTACACATATCGAGACGCGAACTAACAAATGCATGTACAAGTTGCTCAGCAGCTGCACGATTTAAGTATTTTCTGATGCCTTGAATATTTCTTAAATGATATGACGATGCAGACGTAATTTTAGAAATTATGAGCCGTCATTGTCATATTAGAATCCAGAATTACACCAAGATTTGTAACTTGTGTAGTATTTTTAGTACAAAAGTTACCAATGGAAACCCTCTTAGATGGAATTTTCTCTAATTGTTTTTGCGAACCAAATAGAATGCACTCAGTCTTATCATCATCATTAAGTTTCAAAAAGTTTTTGGCCATCCAGACACGAATTTCAGAGATACATTTTTCAAGCAAATCAATTGATAATTCACCCTTTGTCATGGTAGGTTTAAACGATATATATATCTGAGTGTCATCAGCGTAAACATGATAACTAAGATTATATTTCTTAATGATATCACGAATAGGATACACATAAATTGTAAACAATTGTGGACCTAACACAGATCCTTGCGGAACAGAGTAATTTAAAGTGGTAGGTTGAGAGATTTCCTCTCTAATACAAATGTGTTGAGGTCTGTCCTCCAAGTATGATTGACACCATCTTAGTGCACATCCCTGAACACCAATAGAAGCATGCAACCTCTCAGTCAGAATACTATGATCTACTGTATCAAACGCAGCACTCAAATCCAGTAAAATTAAAGCAGTTACTTTTTCAACATCCATCGCACGAAGTATATCATTGCTAACGCGCAGGAGTGCAGTTTCAGTACTGTGATGTGATTGAGAGAGAGAGATAGATCAGCGAGAGCGAGATAGATTAGCGAGAGAGAGATAGATCAGCGAGAGAGAGATAGATCAGCGAGAGAGAGATAGATCAGCGAGAAAGAGATAGATCAGCGAGAGAGATAGATAGATCAGCGAGAGAGAGAGAGAGAGATAGATCAGCGAGAGAGAGAGAGATAGATCAGCGAGAGAGAGAGATATAGATCAGCGAGAGAGAGATAGATCAGCGAGAGGGAAAGATAGATCAGCGAGAGAGAGATAGATCAGCGAGAGAGAGAGAGAGATCATCGAGAGAGAGAGATAGATCAGCGAGAGAGAGATAGATCAGCGAGAGAGAGAGAGATAGATCAGCGAGAGAGAGATAGATCAGCGAGAGAGGAAAAGTTCAGCGAGAAAGATATAGATCAGCGACAGAGAGATAGCTCAGCGAGAGAGAGATAAATCAGCGAGAGAGATATAGATCAGCGAGAGAGATAGATCAGCGAGAGAGAGATAGATCAGCGAGAGAGAGAAAGATCAGCGAGAGAGAGATAGATCAGCGAGAGAGAGATAGATCAGCGCGAGAGATAGATCAGCGAGAGAGAGAGAGATAGATCAGCGAGAGAGAGATAGATCAGCGAGAGAGAGAGAGAGAGAGATAGATCAGCGAGAGAGAGACAGATAGATCAGCGAGAGAGAGTGAGAGAGATAGATCAGCGAGAGAGAGAGATAGATCAGCGAGAGAGAGGGATAGATCAGCGAGAGAGAGATAGATCAGCGAGAGAGAAAAAGATCAGCGAGAGAGAGATAGATCAGCGAGAGAGAGATAGATCAGCGACAGAGAGATAGATCAGCGAGAGAGATATAGATCAGCGAGAGAGATAGATCAGCGAGAGAGAGATAGATCAGCGAGAGAGAGAAAGATCAGCGAGAGAGAGAGATAGATCAGCGAGAGAGAAATAGATCAGCGAGAGAGATAGATCAGCGAGAGAGAGAGATAGATCAGCGAGAGAGATAGATCAGCGAGAGAGAGAGATGGATCAGCGAGAGAGAGAGATAGATCAGCGAGATAGAGAAAGATCTGCGAGAGAGAGATAGATCAGCGAGAGAGAGATAGATCAGCGAGAGAGATATAGATCAGCAAGAGAGAGATAGATCAGCGAGAGAGAGATAGATCAGCGAGAGAGAGAGAGAGATCAGCGAGAGAGAGATAGATCAGCGAGAGAGAGATAGATCAGCTAGAGAGAGAGATAGATCAGCGAGATAGAGAAAGATCAGCGAGAGAGAGATAGATCAGCGACAGAGAGATAGATCAGCGAGAGAGCGATAGATCAGCGAGAGAGATATAGATCAGCGAGAGAGAGATAGATCAGCGAGAGATAGATAGATCAGCGAGAGAGAGAGAGAGATAGATCAGCAAGAGAGAGATAGATCAGCAAGAGAGAGATAGATCAGCGAGAGAGAGAGATAGATCAGCGAGAGCGAGATAGATTAGCGAGAGAGAGATAGATCAGCGAGAGAGCGATAGATCAGCGAGAGAGAGAGATAGATCAGCGAGAAAGAGATAGATCAGCGAGAAAGATAGATAGATCAGAGAGAGAGAGAGATAGATCAGCGAGAGAGAGAGAGAGAGATAGATCAGCGAGAGAGAGATAGATCAGCGAGAGAGAGAAAGATCAGCGAGAGAGAGAGATAGATCAGCGAGAGAGAAATAGATCAGCGAGAGAGATAGATCAGCGAGAGAGAGATAGATCAGCGAGAGAGAGATAGATCAGCGAGAGAGAGAGATGGATCAGCGAGAGAGAGAGATAGATCAGCGAGATAGAGAAAGATCTGCGAGAGAGAGATAGATCAGCGAGATAGAGATAGTTCAGCGAGAGAGAGATAGATCAGCAAGAGAGAGATAGATCAGCGAGAGAGAGATAGATCAGCGAGAGAGAGAGAGAGAGATCAGCGAGAGAGAGATAGATCAGCGAGAGAGAGATAGATCAGCTAGAGAAAGAGATAGATCAGCGAGATAGAGAAAGATCAGCGAGAGAGAGATAGATCAGCGACAGAGAGATAGATCAGTGAGAGAGAGATAGATCAGCGAGAGAGATATAGATCAGCGAGAGAGAGATAGATCAGCGAGAGATAGATAGATCAGCGAGAGAGAGAGAGATAGATCAGCAAGAGAGAGATAGATCAGCAAGAGAGAGATAGATCAGCGAGAGAGAGAGATAGATCAGCGAGAGCCAGATAGATTAGCGAGAGAGAGATAGATCAGCGAGAGAGAGAGATAGATCAGCGAGAAAGTGATAGATCAGCGAGAGAGATAGATAGATCAGCGAGAGAGAGAGATAGATCAGCGAGAGAGAGAGAGATAGATCAGCGAGAGAGAGAGATATAGATCAGCGAGAGAGAGATAGATCAGTAAGAGGGAGAGATAGATCAGCGAGAGAGAGATAGATCAGCGAGAGAGAGAGAGAGATCAGCGAGAGAGAGAGATAGATAGGCGAGAGAGAGATAGATCAGCGAGAGAGAGAGATAGATCAGCGAAAGAGAGATAGATCAGCGAGAGAGAAAAATATCAGCGAGAGAGAGATAGATCAGCGACAGAGAGATAGATCAGTGAGAGAGAGATAGATCAGCGAGAGAGATATAGATCAGCAAGAGAGATAGATCAGCGAGAGAGAGATAGATCAGCGAGAGAGAGAAAGATCAGCGAGAGTGAGATAGATCAGCGAGAGAGAGATAGATCAGCGAGAGAGATAGATCAGCGAGAGAAAGAGATAGATCAGCGAGAGAGAGAGATAGACCAGCGAGAGAGATAGATCAGCGAGAGAGAGATAGATAAGCAAGAGAGAGATAGATTAGCGAGAGAGAGATAGATCAGCGAGAGAGAGATAGATCAGCGAGAGAGAGAGAGGTCAGCGAGAGAGAGATAGATCAGCGAGAGAGAGAGAGAGATAGATCAGCGAGAAAGAGAGAGACAGATAGATCAGCGAGAGAGAGTGAGAGAGATAGATCAGCGAGAGAGAGAGAGAGAGATATAGATCAGCGAGAAAGAGAGATAGATCAGCGAGAGAGAGATTGATCAGCGAGAGAGAAAAAGATCAGCGAGAGAGAGATAGATCAGCGACAGAGAGATAGATCAGCGAGAGAGAGATAGATCAGCGAGAGAGATATAGATCAGCGAGAGAGATAGATCAGCAAGAGAGAGATAGATCAGCGAAAGAGAGAAAGATCAGCGAGAGGGAGATAGATCAGCGAGAGAGAGATAGATCAGCGAGAGAGATAGATCAGCGAGAGAGAGAGATAGATCAGCGAGAGAGAGAGAGATAGATCAGCGAGAGAGATAGATCAGCGAGAGAGAGATAGATAAGCGAGAGAGAGATAGATTAGCGAGAGAGAGATAGATCAGCGAGAGAGAGATAGATCAGCAAGAGAGAGATAGATCAGCGAGAGAGAGATAGATCAGCGAGAGAGAGAGAGAGATCAGCGAGAGAGAGATAGATCAGCGAGAGAGAGATAGATCAGCTAGAGAGAGAGATAGATCAGCGAGATAGAGAAAGATCAGCGAGAGAGAGATAGATCAGCGACAGAGAGATAGATCAGCGAGAGAGAGATAGATAAGCGAGAGAGATATAGATCAGCGAGAGAGAGATAGATCAGCGAGAGATAGATAGATCAGCGAGAGAGAGAGAGAGAGATAGATCAGCAAGAGAGAGATAGATCAGCAAGAGAGAGATAGATCAGCTAGAGAGAGAGATAGATCAGCGAGAGCGAGATAGATTAGCGAGAGAGAGATAGATCAGCGAGAGAGAGATAGATCAGCGAGAGAGAGAGATAGATCAGCGAGAAAGAGATAGATCAGCGAGAGAGATAGATAGATCAGCGAGAGAGAGAGATAGATCAGCGAGAGAGAGAGAGAGAGATAGATCAGCGAGAGAGAGAGATATAGATCAGCGAGAGAGAGATAGCTCAGTGACAGGGAGAGATAGATCAGCGAGAGAGTGATAGATCAGCGAGAGAGAGAGAGAGATCAGCGAGAGAGAGAGATAGATAGGCGAGAGAGAGAGATAGATCAGCGAGAGAGAGATAGATCAGCGAGAGAGAAAAAGATCAGCGAGAGAGAGATAGATCAGCGAGAGAGAGATAGATCAGCGACAGAGAGATAGATCAGTGAGAGAGAGATAGATCAGCGAGAGAGATATAGATCAGCGAGAGAGATAGATCAGCGAGAGAGAGATAGATCAGCGAGAGAGAGAAAGATCAGCGAGAGTGAGACAGATCAGCGAGAGAGAGAGAGATAGATCAGCGAGAGAGATAGATCAGCGAGAGAGAGATAGATAAGCAAGAGAGAGATAGATTAGCGAGAGAGAGATAGATCAGCGAGAGAGAGATAGATCAGCGAGAGAGAGAGAGGTCAGCGAGAGAGAGATAGATCAGCGAGAGAGAGAGAGAGAGAGATAGATCAGCGAGAGAGAGAGACAGATAGATCAGCGAGAGAGAGTGAGAGAGATAGATCAGCGAGAGAGAGAGAGAGAGAGATAGATCAGCGAGAAAGAGAGATAGACCAGCGAGAGAGAGATAGATCAGTGAGAGAGAAAAAGATCAGCGAGAGAGAGATAGATCAGCGACAGAGAGATAGATCAGCGAGAGAGAGATAGATCAGCGAGAGAGATATAGATCAGCGAGAGAGATAGATCAGCGAGAGAGAGATAGATCAGCGAGAGAGAGAAAGATCAGCGAGAGAGAGATAGATCAGCGAGAGAGAGATAGATCAGCGAGAGAGATAGATCAGCGAGAGAGAGAGATAGATCAGCGAGAGAGAGAGAGATAGATCAGCGAGAGAGATAGATCAGCGAGAGAGAGATAGATAAGCGAGAGAGAGATAGATTAGCGAGAGAGAGATAGATCAGCGAGAGAGAGAGATAGATCAGCGAGAGAGAGAAAGATCAGCTAGAGAGAGATAGATCAGCGAGAGGGAGGTAGATCAGCGAGAGAGATAGATCAGCGAGAGAGAGAGATAGATCAGCGAGAGAGAGAGAGAGATAGATCAGTGAGAGAGATAGATCAGCGAGAGAGAGATAGATAAGCGAGAGAGATATAGATTAGCGAGAGAGAGATAGATCAGCGAGAAAGAGATAGATCAGCGAGAGAGAGATAGATCAGCGAGAGAGAGAGAGATAGATCAGCGAGAGAGAGACAGATAGATCAGCGAGAGAGAGTGAGAGAGATAGATCAGCGAGAGAGAGAGAGAGAGAGAGATAGATCAGCGAGAGAGAGACAGATAGATCAGCGAGAGAGAGTGAGAGAGATAGATCAGCGAGAGAAGGTAAGAGAGATAGATCAGCGAGAGAGAGATAGATAGATCAGCGAGAGAGAGATAGATCAGCGAGAGAGATATAGATCAGCGAGAGAGAGATAGATCAGCGAGAGATAGATAGATCAGCGAGAGAGAGAGAGAGAGATAGATCAGCAAGAGAGAGATAGATCAGCAAGAGAGAGATAGATCAGCGAGAGAGAGAGATAGATCAGCGAGAGCGAGATAGATTAGCGAGAGAGAGATAGATCAGCGAGAGAGAGATAGATCAGCGAGAGAGAGAGATAGATCAGCGAGAAAGAGATAGATCAGCGAGAGAGATAGATAGATAAGCGAGAGAGAGAGATAGATCAGCGAGAGAGAGAGAGATAGATCAGCGAGAGAGAGAGATATAGATCAGCGAGAGAGAGATAGATCAGTGAGAGGGAGAGATAGATCAGCGAGAGAGTGATAGATCAGCGAGAGAGAGAGAGAGAGAGATCAGCGAGAGAGAGAGATAGATAGGCGAGAGAGAGATAGATCAGCGAGAGAGAGAGATAGATCAGCGAGAGAGAGATAGATCAGCAAGAGAGAAAAAGATCAGCGAGAGAGAGATAGATCAGCGACAGAGTGATAGATCAGTGAGAGAGAGAAAGATCAGCGAGAGAGATATAGATCAGCGAGAGAGAGAGAGGTCAGCGAGAGAGAGATAGATCAGCGAGAGAGAGAGAGAGAGATAGATCAGCGAGAGAGAGAGACAGATAGATCAGCGAGAGAGAGTGAGAGAGATAGATCAGCGAGAGAGAGAGAGAGAGAGAGAGATAGATCAGCGAGAAAGAGAGATAGACCAGCGAGAGAGAGATAGATCAGTGAGAGAGAAAAAGATCAGCGAGAGAGAGATAGATCAGCGACAGAGAGATAGATCAGCGAGAGAGAGATAGATCAGCGAGAGAGATATAGATCAGCGAGAGAGATAGATCAGCGAGAGAGAGATAGATCAGCGAGAGAGAGAAAGATCAGCGAGAGAGAGATAGATCAGCGAGAGAGAGATAGATCAGCGAGAGAGATAGATCAGCGAGAGAGAGATAGATCAGCGAGAGATAGATAGATCAGCAAGAGAGAGAGATAGATCAGCAAGAGAGATATATTAGCGAGAGAGAGAGATAGATCAGCGAGAGCGAGATAGATTAGCGAGAGAGAGATAGATCAGCGAGAGAGAGATAGATCAGCGAGAGAGAGAGATAGATCAGCGAGAAAGAGATAGATCAGCGAGAGAGATAGATAGATCAGCGAGAGAGAGATAGATCAGCGAGAGAGAGAGAGAGAGAGAGAGATAGATCAGCGAGAGAGAGAGATAGATCAGCGAGAGAGAGATAGATCAGCGAGAGAGAGATAGTTCAGCGAGAGGGAGAGATAGATCAGTGAGAGAGATAAAGATCAGCGAGAGAGAGATAGATCAGCGAAAGAGAAATAGATCAGCGAGAGGGAGATAGATCAGCGAGAGAGAGAGATAGATCAGCGAGAGAGAGAGATAGATCAGCGAGAGAGAGAGAAAGATCAGCGAGAGAGAGATAGATCAGCGACAGAGAGATAGATCAGCGACAGAGAGATAGATCAGCGAGAGAGAGAGAGATCAGCGAGAGAGAGAGATAGATCAGCGAGAGAGAGATAGATAGATCGGCGAGAGAGAGATAGATAGATCAGCGAGAGAGAGATAGATAGATCAGCGAGAGAGAGATAGATCAGCGAAAGAGAGATAGATAGATCAGCGAGAGAGAGATAGATCAGCGAGAGAGATAGATTAGCGAGAGAGAGATAGATAGATGAGCGAGAGAGAGATAGATCAGCGAGAGAGAGATAGATCAGCGAGAGAGAGATAGATAGATCAGCGAGAGAGAGATAGATAGATCAGCGAGAGAGAGATAGATAGATCAGCGAGAGAGAGAGATAGCTGAGCGAGAGAGAGATAGATCAGCGAGAGAGATAGATAGATCAGCGAGAGAGAGAGAGAGAGAAAGAGAGAGAGATAGATAAGCGAGAGAGAGATAGATCAGCGAGAGAGAGATAGATCAGCGAGAGAGAGATAGATCAGCGAGAGGGAGAGATAGATCAGCGAGAGAGAGAGAGATAGATCAGAAAGAGAGAGATAGATCAGCGAGAAAGAGATAGATCAGCGAGAGAGAGATAGATTAGCAAGAGAGAGATAGATCAGCGAGAGAGAGGTAGATCAGCGAGAGAGAGAGAAATCAGCCAGAGAGAGATAGATCAGCGAGAGAGAGATAGATCAGCGAGAGAGAGATAGATTAGTGAGAGAGAGATAGATCAGCGAGAGAGAGATAGATCAGCGAGAGAGAGAGATAGATCAGCGAGAGAGAGAGAAAGATCAGCGAGAGAGAGATAGATCAGCGACAGAGAGATAGATCAGCGAGAGAGAGAGAGATCAGCGAGAGAGAGAGATAGATCAGCGAGAGAGAGATAGATAGATCAGCGAGAGAGAGATAGATAGATCAGCGAGAGAGAGATAGATAGATCAGCGAGAGAGAGATAGATCAGCGAAAGAGAGATAGATAGATCAGCGAGAGAGAGATAGATCAGCGAGAGAGATAGATTAGCGAGAGAGAGATAGATAGATGAGCGAGAGAGAGATAGATCAGCGAGAGAGAGATAGATCAGCGAGAGAGAGATAGATCAGCGAGAGAGAGATAGATAGATCATCGAGAGAGAGATAGATAGATCAGCGAGAGAGAGATAGATAGATCAGCGAGAGAGAGAGATAGATGAGCGAGAGAGAGATAGATCAGCGAGAGAGAGAGAGAGAGAAAGAGAGAGAGATAGATAAGCGAGAGAGAGATAGATCAGCGAGAGAGAGATAGATCAGCGAGAGGGAGAGATAGATCAGCGAGAGAGAGAGAGATAGATCAGAAAGAGAGAGATAGATCAGCGAGAAAGAGATAGATCAGCGAGAGAGAGATAGATTAGCAAGAGAGAGATAGATCAGCGAGAGAGAGGTAGATCAGCGAGAGAGAGAGAAATCAGCCAGAGAGAGATAGATCAGCGAGAGAGAGATAGATCAGCGAGAGAGAGATAGATCAGCGAGAGAGAGATAGATAGATCAGCGAGAGAGAGATAGATCAGCGAGAGAGATATAGATCAGCGAGAGAGAGATAGATCAGCGAGAGATAGATAGATCAGCAAGAGAGAGAGATAGATCAGCAAGAGAGATATATTAGCGAGAGAGAGAGAGATAGATCAGCGAGAGAGAGATAGATCAGCGAGAGAGATATACATCAGCGAGAGAGAGATAGATCAGCGAGAGATAGATAGATCAGCGAGAGAGAGAGAGAGAGAGTTAGATCAGCAAGAGAGAGATAGATCAGCGAGAGAGAGAGATAGATCAGCGAGAGAGAGATAGATCAGCGAGAGAGAGATAGATCAGCAAGAGAGAGATAGATCAGCGAGAGGTAGAGATAGATCAGCGAGAGAGAGATAGATCAGCGAGAGAGAGAGATAGATCAGCGAGAGAGAGATAGATCAGCGAGAGAGATAGATCAGCGAGAGGGAGAGATAGATCAGCGAGAGAGAGATAGATCAGCGAGAGAGAGATAGATCAGCGAGAGAGAGATAGACCAGCGAGAGAGAGATAGATCAGCGAGAGAGAGAGAGAGATAGATCAGCAAGAGAGAGAGAAAGATCAGCGAGAGAGAGAAAGATCAGCGAGAGAGAGATAGATCAGTGACAGAGAGATAGATAAGCGAGAGAGAGATAGATCAGCGAGAGAGATAGATCAGCGAGAGAGAGATAGATAAGCGAGAGAGAAAGATCAGCGAGAGAGAGATAGATCAGCGAGAAAGAAATAGATCAGCGAGAGAGAGATAGATCAGCGAGAGGGAGAGAAAGATCAGCGAGAGAGAGATAGATCAGCGAGAGAGATAGATCAGCGAGAGAGAGAGAGATAGATCAGAGAGAGAGAGAGAGAGAGAGAGAGAGAGAGATAGATAAGCGAGAGAGAGATAGATTAGCGAGAGAGAGATAGATCAGTGAGAGAGAGATAGATCAGCGAGAGAGAGAGAGATCAGCGAGAGAGAGATAGATCAACGAGAGAGAGAGAGATCAGCGAGAGAGAGAGATAGATCAACGAGAGAGAGATAGATCAGCGAGAGAGAGATAGATTAGCGGGGGAGAGATAGATCAGCGAAAGAGAGAGAGATAGATCAGAAAGAGAGAGATAGATCAGCGAGAGAGAGATAGATTAGCAAGAGAGAGATAGATCAGCGAGAGAGAGATAGATCAGCGAGAGAGAGAGAGATCAGCGAGAGAGAGATAGATCAGCAAGAGAGAGATAGATCAGCGAGAGAGAGATAGATCAGCGAGAGAGAGATAGATAGATCAGCGAGAGAGAGATAGATCAGCGAGAGAGATATAGATCAGCGAGAGAGAGATAGATCAGCGAGAGATAGATAGATCAGCGAGAGAGAGAGATAGATCAGCAAGAGAGAGATAGATCAGCGAGAGAGAGAGATAGATCAGCGAGAGCGAGATAGATTAGCGAGAGAGAGATAGATCAGCGAGAGAGAGATAGATCAGCGAGAGAGAGAGATAGATCAGCGAGAGAGAGAGAAAGATCAGCGAGAGAGAGATAGATCAGCGACAGAGAGATAGATCAGCGACAGAGAGATAGATCAGCGAGAGAGAGAGAGATCAGCGAGAGAGAGAGATAGATCAGCGAGAGAGAGATAGATAGATCAGCGAGAGAGAGATAGATAGATCAGCGAGAGAGAGATAGATAGATCAGCGAGAGAGAGATAGATCAGCGAAAGAGAGATAGATAGATCAGCGAGAGAGAGATAGATCAGCGAGAGAGATAGATTAGCGAGAGAGAGATAGATAGATGAGCGAGAGAGAGATAGATGAGCGAGAGAGAGATAGATCAGCGAGAGAGAGATAGATCAGCGAGAGAGAGATAGATAGATCAGCGAGAGAGAGAGATAGATAGATCAGCGAGAGAGAGATAGATAGATCAGCGAGAGAGAGAGATAGATGAGCGAGAGAGAGATAGATCAGCGAGAGAGATAGATAGATCAGCGAGAGAGAGAGAGAGAAAGAGAGAGAGATAGATAAGCGAGAGAGAGATAGATCAGCGAGAGAGAGATAGATCAGCGAGAGGGAGAGATAGATCAGCGAAAGAGAGAGAGATAGATCAGAAAGAGAGAGATAGATCAGCGAGAAAGAGATAGATCAGCGAGAGAGAGATAGATTAGCAAGAGAGAGATAGATCAGCGAGAGAGAGGTAGATCAGCGAGAGAGAGAGAAATCAGCCAGAGAGAGATAGATCAGCGAGAGAGAGATAGATCAGCGAGAGAGAGATAGATCAGCGAGAGAGAGATAGATAGATCAGCGAGAGAGAGATAGATCAGCGAGAGAGATTTAGATCAGCGAGAGAGAGATAGATCAGCGAGAGATAGATAGATCAGCAAGAGAGAGAGATAGATCAGCAAGAGAGATATATTAGCGAGAGAGAGAGATAGATCAGCGAGAGCGAGATAGATTAGCGAGAGAGAGATAGATCAGCGAGAGAGAGATAGATCAGCGAGAGAGAGAGATAGATCAGCGAGAAAGAGATAGATCAGCGAGAGAGATAGATAGATCAGCGAGATAGAGATAGATCAGCGAGAGAGAGAGAGAGAGAGATAGATCAGCGAGAGAGAGATAGATCAGCGAGAGAGAGATAGATCAGCGAGAGGGAGAGATAGATCAGTGAGAGAGATAAAGATCAGCGAGAGAGAGATAGATCAGCGAAAGAGAAATAGATCAGCGAGAGGAAGATAGATCAGCGAGAGAGAGAGATAGATCAGCGAGAGAGAGAGATAGATCAGCGAGAGAGAGAGAAAGATCAGCGAGAGAGAGATAGATCAGCGACAGAGAGATAGATCAGCGACAGAGAGATAGATCAGCGAGAGAGAGAGAGATCAGCGAGAGAGAGAGATAGATCAGCGAGAGAGAGATAGATAGATCAGCGAGAGAGAGATAGATAGATCAGCGAGAGAGAGATAGATAGATCAGCGAGAGAGAGATAGATCAGCGAAAGAGAGATAGATAGATCAGCGAGAGAGAGATAGATCAGCGAGAGAGATAGATTAGCGAGAGAGAGATAGATAGATGAGCGAGAGAGAGATAGATCAGCGAGAGAGAGATAGATCAGCGAGAGAGAGATAGATCAGCGATAGAGAGATAGATAGATCAGCGAGAGAGAGATAGATAGATCAGCGAGAGAGAGATAGATAGATCAGCGAGAAAGAGAGATAGATGAGCGAGAGAGAGATAGATCAGCGAGAGAGATAGATAGATCAGCGAGAGAGAGAGAGAGAGAGAGAAAGAGAGAGAGATAGATAAGCGAGAGAGAGATAGATCAGCGAGAGAGAGATAGATCAGCGAGAGAGAGATAGATCAGCGAGAGGGAGAGATAGATCAGCGAGAGAGAGAGAGATAGATCAGAAAGAGAGAGATAGATCAGCGAGAAAGAGATAGATCAGCGAGAGAGAGATAGATTAGCAAGAGAGAGATAGATCAGCGAGAGAGAGGTAGATCAGCGAGAGAGAGAGAAATCAGCTAGAGAGAGATAGATCAGCGAGAGAGAGATAGATCAGCGAGAGAGAGATAGATTAGTGAGAGAGAGATAGATCAGCGAGAGAGAGATAGATCAGCGAGAGAGAGAGATAGATCAGCGAGAGAGAGAGAAAGATCAGCGAGAGAGAGATAGATCAGCGACAGAGAGATAGATCAGCGAGAGAGAGATAGATCAGCGAGAGAGAGAGAGATCAGCGAGAGAGAGAGAGATAGATCAGCGAGAGAGAGATAGATAGATCAGCGAGAGAGAGATAGATAGATCAGCGAGAGAGAGATAGATAGATCAGCGAGAGAGAGATAGATCAGCGAAAGAGAGATAGATAGATCAGCGAGAGAGAGATAGATCAGCGAGAGAGATAGATTAGCGAGAGAGAGATAGATAGATGAGCGAGAGAGAGATAGATCAGCGAGAGAGAGATAGATCAGCGAGAGAGAGAGATAGATCAGCGAGAGAGAGATAGATAGATCAGCGAGAGAGAGATAGATAGATCAGCGAGAGAGAGATAGATAGATCAGCGAGAGAGAGATAGATAGATCAGCGAGAGAGAGAGATAGATGAGCGAGAGAGAGATAGATCAGCGAGAGAGATAGATAGATCAGCGAGAGAGAGAGAGAGAAAGAGAGAGAGATAGATAAGCGAGAGAGAGATAGATCAGCGAGAGAGAGATAGATCAGCGAGAGGGAGAGATAGATCAGCGAGAGAGAGAGAGATAGATCAGAAAGAGAGAGATAGATCAGCGAGAAAGAGATAGATCAGCGAGAGAGAGATAGATTAGCAAGAGAGAGATAGATCAGCGAGAGAGAGGTAGATCAGCGAGAGAGAGAGAAATCAGCCAGAGAGAGATAGATCAGCGAGAGAGAGATAGATCAGCGAGAGAGAGATAGATCAGCGAGAGAGAGATAGATAGATCAGCGAGAGAGAGATAGATCAGCGAGAGAGATATAGATCAGCGAGAGAGAGATAGATCAGCGAGAGATAGATAGATCAGCAAGAGAGAGAGATAGATCAGCAAGAGAGATATATTAGCAAGAGAGAGAGAGATAGATCAGCGAGAGCGAGATAGATTAGCGAGAGAGAGATAGATCAGCGAGAGAGAGATAGATCAGCGAGAGAGAGAGATAGATCAGCGAGAAAGAGATAGATCAGCGAGAGAGATAGATAGATCAGCGAGAGAGAGATAGATCAGCGAGAGAGAGAGAGAGAGATAGATCAGCGAGAGAGAGAGAGATAGATCAGCGAGAGAGATATAGATCAGCGAGAGAGAGATAGATCAGCGAGAGGGAGAGATAGATCAGCGAGAGAGATAAAGATCAGTAGATCAGCGAGAGAGATAAAGATCAGCGAGAGAGAGATAGATCAGCGAAAGAGAAATAGATCAGCGAGAGGGAGATAGATCAGCGAGAGAGAGAGATAGATCAGCGAGAGAGAGAGATAGATCAGCGAGAGAGAGAGAAAGATCAGCGAGAGAGAGATAGATCAGCGACAGAGAGATAGATCAGCGAGAGAGAGATAGATCAGCGAGAGAGAGAGAGATCAGCGAGAGAGAGAGATAGATCAGCGAGAGAGAGATAGATAGATCAGCGAGAGAGAGATAGATAGATCAGCGAGAGAGAGATAGATCAGCGAAAGAGAGATAGATAGATCAGCGAGAGAGAGATAGATCAGCGAGAGAGATAGATTAGCGAGAGAGAGATAGATAGATGAGCGAGAGAGAGATAGATCAGCGAGAGAGAGATAGATCAGCGAGAGAGAGATAGGTCGGCGAGAGAGAGATAGATAGATCAGCGAGAGAGAGATAGATAGATCAGCGAGAGAGAGATAGATAGATCAGCGAGAGAGAGAGATAGATGAGCGAGAGAGAGATAGATCAGCGAGAGAGATAGATAGATCAGCGAGAAAGAGATAGATCAGCGAGAGAGAGAGAGAGAGAGAGAGAGAGAGAGAGATAGATAAGCGAGAGAGAGATAGATCAGCGAGAGAGAGATAGATCAGCGAGAGAGAGATAGATCAGCGAGAGGGAGAGATAGATCAGCGAGAGAGAGATAGATCAGCGAGAGAGAGATAGATCAGCGAGAGAGATATAGATCAGCGAGAGAGAGATAGATCAGCGAGAAAGAGATAGATCAGCGAGAGAGAGAAAGATCAGCGAGAGAGAGATAGATCAGTGAGAGAGAGATAGATCAGCGAGAGAGAGATAGATTAGCGAGAGAGAGATAGATCAGCGAGAGAGAGAGAGAGATAGATCAGAGAGAGAGAGATAGATCATCGAGAGAGAGATAGATCAGCGAGAGAGAGATAGATTAGCAAGAGAGAGATAGATCAGCGAGAGAGAGAGAGATCAGCGAGAGAGAGATAGATCAGCGAGAGAGAGATAGATCAGCGAGAGAGAGATAGATCAGCGAGAGAGAGATAGATAGATCAGCGAGAGAGAGATAGATAGATCAGCGAGAGAGATATAGATCAGCGAGAGAGAGATAGATCAGCGAGAGATAGATAGATCAGCGAGAGAGAGAGAGATATATCAGCAAGAGAGAGATAGATCAGCGAGAGAGAGAGATAGATCAGCGAGAGCGAGATAGATTAGCGAGAGAGAGATAGATCAGTGAGAGAGATAGATCAGCAAGAGAGAGAGAGATAGATCAGCGAGAAAGAGATAGATCAGCGAGAGAGATAGATAGATCCGCGAGAGAGAGATAGATCAGCGAGAGAGAGAGAGATAGATCAGCGAGAGAGAGAGAGAGAGAGAGAGAGATAGATCAGCGAGAGAGAGAGAGAGATAGATCAGCGAGAGAGAGATAAATCAGCGAGAGAGAGATAGATCAGCGAGAGGGAGAGATAGATCAGCGAGAGAGAGATAGATCAGCGAGAGAGATAGATCAGCGAGAGAGAGATAGATCAGCGAGAGAGATAGATCAGCGAGAGAGAGAGATAGATCAGCGAGAGAGAGAGAGAGATATAGATCAGCGAGAGAGAGAAAGATCAGCGAGAGAGAGATAGGTCAGCGACAGAGAGATAGATCAGCGAGAGAGAGATAGATCAGCGAGAGAGATATAGATCAGCGAGAGAGAGAGATAGATCAGCGAGAGAGAGAGAGATAGATCAGCGAGAGAGAGAAAGATCAGCGAGAGAGAGATAGATCAGTGAGAGAGAGATAGATCAGCGAGAGAGAGATAGATTAGCGGGGGAGATATAGATCAGCGAGAGAGAGAGATAGATCAGAAAGAGAGAGATAGATCAGCGAGAGAGAGATAGATCAGCGAGAGACAGATAGATTAGCAAGAGAGAGATAGATCAGCGAGAGAGAGATAGATCAGCGAGAGAGAGAGAGATCAGCGAGAGAGAGATAGATCAGCGAGAGAGAGATAGATCAGCGAGAGAGAGAGATAGATCAGCGAGAGAGAGATAGATAGATCAGCGAGAGAGAGATAGATCAGCGAGAGAGATATAGATCAGCGAGAGAGAGATAGATCAGCGAGAGATAGATAGATCAGCGAGAGAGAGAGATAGATCAGCAAGAGAGAGATAGATCAGCGAGAGAGAGAGATAGATCAGCGAGAGCGATATAGATTAGCGAGAGAGAGATAGATCAGCGAGAGAGAGATAGATCAGCGAGAAAGAGATAGATCAGCGAGAGAGATAGATAGATCAGCGAGAGAGATAGATAGATCAGCGAGAGAGAGAGAGAGAGAGATAGATCAGCGAGAGAGAGAGAGATAGATCAGCGAGAGAGAGAGAGATAGATCAGCGAGAGAGAGATAGATCAGCGAGAGAGAGATAGATCAGCGAGAGGGAGAGATAGATCAGCGAGAAAGATATAGATCAGCGAGAGAGAGATAGATCAGCGAGAGAGAAATAGATCAGCGAGAGAGAGATAGATCAGCGAGAGAGAGAGATAGATCAGCGAGAGAGAGAGAGATAGATCAGCGAGAGAGAGAAAGATCAGCGACAGAGAGATAGATCAGCGACAGAGAGATAGATCAACGAGAGAGAGATAGATCAGCGAGAGAGAGATAGATCAGCGAGAGAGATATAGATCAGCGAGAGAGAGATAGATCAGCGAGAGATAGATAGATCAGCGAGAGAGAGAGAGATAGATCAGCAAGAGAGAGATAGATCAGCGAGAGAGAGCGATAGATCAGCGAGAGCGAGATAGATTAGCGAGAGAGAGATAGATCAGCGAGAGAGAGATAGATCAGCGAGAGAGAGAGAGATAGATCAGCGAGAAAGAGATACATCAGCGAGAGAGATAGATAGATCAGCGAGAGAGAGATAGATCAGCGAGAGAGAGAGAGAGAGAGAGATAGATCAGCGAGAGAGAGAGAGAGAGAGAGAGAGAGAGAGAGAGAGAGAGAGAGAGAGAGAGATAGATCAGCGAGAGAGAGAGATAGATCAGCGAGAGAGAGATAGATCAGCGAGAGAGAGATAGATCAGCGAGAGGGAGAGATAGATCAGCGAGAGAGAGATAGATCAGCGAGAGAGAGATAGATCAGCGAGAGAGAGATAGATCAGCGAGAGAGATAGATCAGCGAGAGAGAGAGATAGATCAGCGAGAGAGAGAGAGAGATAGATCAGCGAGAGAGAGAAAGATCAGCGAGAGAGAGATAGGTCAGCGACAGAGAGATAGATCAGCGAGAGAGAGATAGATCAGCGAGAGAGATATAGATCAGCGAGAGAGAGAGATAGATCAGCGAGAGAGAGATAGATCAGCGAGAGAGAGAAAGATCAGCGAGAGAGAGATAGATCAGTGAGAGAGATAGATCAGCGAGAGAGAGATAGATTAGCGGGGGAGAGATAGATCAGCGAAAGAGAGATAGATAGATCAGAAAGAGAGAGATAGATCAGCGAGAGAGAGATAGATTAGCAAGAGAGAGATAGATCAGCGAGAGAGAGATAGATCAGAGAGAGAGAGAGAGATCAGCGAGAGAGAGATAGATCAGCAAGAGAGAGATAGATCAGCGAGAGAGAGATAGATCAGCGAGAGAGAGATAGATAGATCAGCGAGAGAGAGATAGATCAGCGAGAGAGATATAGATCAGCGAGAGAGAGATAGACCAGCGAGAGATAGATAGATCAGCGAGAGAGAGAGATAGATCAGCAAGAGAGAGATAGATCAGCGAGAGAGAGAGATAGATCAGCGAGAGCGAGATAGATTAGCGAGAGAGAGATAGATCAGCGAGAGAGAGATAGATCAGAGAGAGAGAGAGAGAGATAGATCAGCGAGAAAGAGATAGATCAGCGAGAGAGATAGATAGATCAGCGAGAGAGAGAGAGAGAGATAGATCAGCGAGAGAGAGAAAGAGAGAGAGATCAGCGAGAGAGAGATAAATCAGCGAGAGAGAGATAGATCAGCGAGAAGGAGAAATAGATCAGCGAGAGAGATATAGATCAGCGAGAGAGAGATAGATCAGCGAGAAAGAAATAGATCAGCGAGAGAGAGATAGATCAGCGAGAGGGAGAGATAGATCAGCGAGAGAGAGATAGATCAGCGAGAGAGAGATAGATCAGCGAGAGGGAGAGATAGATCAGCGAGAGAGAGATAGATCAGCGAGAGAGAGATAGATCAGCGAGAGAGAGATAGACCAGCGAGAGAGAGATAGGATCAGCGAGAGAGAGAGATAGATCAGCAACATAGATAGATCAGCGAGAAAGATAGATCAGCGAGAGGGAGAGATAGATCAGCGAGAGAGATATAGATCAGTGAGAGAGAGATAGATCAGCGAGAGAGATATAGATCAGCGAGAGAGAGATAGATCAGCGAGAGAGATAGATCAGCGAGAGAGAGAAAGATCAGCGAGAGAGAGATAGATCAGTGAGAGAGAGATAGATCAGCGAGAGAGAGATAGATTAGCGAGAGAGAGATAGATCAGCGAGAGAGAGAGAGAGATAGATCAGAGAGAGAGAGATAGATCAGCGAGAGAGAGATAGATCAGCGAGAGAGAGATAGATTAGCAAGAGAGAGATAGATCAGCGAGAGAGAGATAGATCAGCGAGAGAGAGATAGATCAGCGAGAGAGAGGTAGATTAGCGAGAGAGAGATATATCAGCGAGAGAGAGATAGATAGATCAGCGAGAGAGAGATAGATCAGCGAGAGAGATATAGATCAGCGAGAGAGAGATAGATCAGCGAGAGATAGATAGATCAGCGAGAGAGAGAGAGATAGATCAGCAAGAGAGAGATAGATCAGCGAGAGAGAGAGATAGATCAGCGAGAGCGAGATAGATTAGCGAGAAATAGATAGATCAGCGAGAGAGAGAGAGATAGATCAGCGAGAAAGAGATAGATCAGCGAGAGAGAAATAGATCAGCGAGAGAGAGATAGATCAGCGAGAGGGAGAGATAGATCAGCGAGAGAGAGATAGATCAGCGAGAGAGAGATAGATCAGCGAGAGAGAGAGAGATAGATCAGCGAGAGGGAGAGATAGATCAGCGAGAGAGAGATAGATCAGCGAGAGAGAGATAGATCAGCTAGAGAGAGAGATAGATCAGCGAGATAGAGAAAGATCAGCGAGAGAGAGATAGATCAGCGACAGAGAGATAGATCAGCGAGAGGGAGAGATAGATCAGCGAGAGAGAGATAGATCAGCGAGAGAGAGATAGATAGATCAGCGAGAGAGAGATAGATCAGCGAGAGAGAGATAGATCAGCGAGAGAGATAGATCAGCGAGAGGGAGAGATAGATCAGCGAGAGAGAGAGAGAGATAGATCAGCGAGAGAGAGAAAGATCAGCGATAGAGAGATAGGTCAGCGACAGAGAGATAGATCAGCGAAAGAGAGATAGATCAGCGAGAGAGATATAGATCAGCGAGAGAGAGATAGATCAGCGAGAGAGAGAGATAGATCAGCGAGAGAGAGAAAGATCAGCGAGAGAGAGATAGATCAGTGAGAGAGAGATAGATCAGCGAGAGAGAGATAGATTAGAGGGGGAGAGATAGATCAGCGAGTGAGAGAGAGATAGATCAGAAAGAGAGATAGATCAGCGAGAGAGAGATAGATCAGCGAGAGAGAGATAGATTAGCAAGAGAGAGATAGATCAGCGAGAGAGAGAGAGAGATCTGCGAGAGAGAGAGAGAGAGATCAGCGAGAGAGGGATAGATCAGCGAGAGAGAGAGATAGATCAGCGAGAGAGAGAAAGATCAGCGAGAGAGAGATAGATCAGCGACAGAGAGATAGATCAGCGAGAGAGAGATAGATCAGCGAGAGAGAGATAGATCAGCGAGAGAGAGAAAGATCAGTGAGAGAGAGATAGATCAGCGACAGAGAGATAGATCAGCGAGAGAGAGATAGATCAGCGAGAGAGAGAGAGAGGTCAGCGAGAGAGAGAGAGATAGATCAGCGAGAGAGAGATAGATCAGCGAGAGAGATAGATTAGCGAGAGAGAGATAGATAGATGAGCGAGAGAGAGATAGATCAGCGAGAGAGAGATAGATCAGCGAGAGAGAGATAGATCAGCGAGAGAGAGATAGATAGATCAGCGAGAGAGAGATAGATAGATCAGCGAGAGAGATAGATAGATCAGCGAGAGAGAGATAGATGAGCGAGAGAGAGATAGATCAGCGAGAGAGAGTTAGATCAGCGAGAGAGAGAGAGAGATAGATAAGCGAGAGAGAGATAGATCAGCGAGAGAGAGATAGATCAGCGAGAGGGAGAGATAGATCAGCGAGAGAGAGATAGATCAGCGAGAGAGATAGATCAGCGAGAGAGATAAATCAGCGAGAGAGAGATAGATCAGCAAGAGAGAGAGATAGATCAGCGAGAGAGAGATAGATCAGCGAGAGAGAGATAGATAGATCAGCGAGAGATAGAGATAGATAGATCAGCGAGAGAGAGATAGATAGATCAGCGAGAGAGAGATAGATAGATCAGCGAGAGAGAGATAGATGAGCGAGAGAGAGATAGATCAGCGAGAGAGATAGATAGATCAGCGAGAGAGAGATAGATCAGCGAGAGATAGAGAGAGAGAGATAGATAAGCGAGAGAGAGAGATAGATCAATGAGAGAGAGATAGATCAGCGAGAGAGAGATAGATCAGCGAGAGGGAGAGATAGATCAGCGAGAGAGAGATAGATCAGCGAGAGAGAGATAGATCAGCGAGAGAGATAGATCAGCGAGAGAGAGATAGATCAGCGAGAGAGAGAGATGGATCAGCGAGAGAGAGAGATAGATCAGCGAGATAGAGAAAGATCTGCGAGAGAGAGATAAATCAGCGAGAGAGAGATAGATCAGCGAGAGAGAGATAGATCAGCGAGAGAGAGATAGATCAGCGAGAGAGAGATAGATCAGCGAGAGAGAGATAGATCAGCGAGAGAGAGATAGATCAGCGAGAGAGAGATAGATAGATCAGCGAGAGAGAGATAGATAGATCAGCGAGAGAGATAGATCAGCGAGAGAGATATAGATCAGCGAGAAGAGATATAGATCAGCGAGAGATAGATAGATCAGCGAGAGAGAGAGATAGATCAGCAAGAGAGAGATAGATCAGCGAGAGAGAGAGATAGATCAGCGAGAGCGAGATAGATTAGCGAGAGAGAGATAGATCAGCGAGAGAGAGATAGATCAGCGAGAGAGAGAGAGAGATAGATCAGCGAGAAAGAGATAGATCAGCGAGAGAGATAGATAGATCAGCGAGAGAGAGATAGATCAGCGAGAGAGAGAGAGAGAGAGAGAGAGAGAGAGATAGATCAGCGAGAGAGAGAGAGATAGATCAGCGAGAGAGAGATAGATCAGCGAGAGAGAAATAGATCAGCGAGAGGGAGAGATAGATCAGCGAGAGAGAGATAGATCAGCGAGAAAGAGATAGATCAGCGAGAGAGAGATAGATCAGCGAGAGAGATAGATCAGCGAGAGGGAGAGAGATAGATCAGCGAGAGAGAGAGAGAGATAGATCAGCGAGAGAGAGAAAGATCAGCGATAGAGAGATAGGTCAGCGACAGAGAGATAGATCAGCGAAAGAGAGATAGATCAGCGAGAGAGATATAGATCAGCGAGAGAGAGATAGATCAGCGAGAGAGAGAGATAGATCAGCGAGAGAGAGAAAGATCAGCGAGAGAGAGATAGATCAGTGAGAGAGAGATAGATCAGCGAGAGAGAGATAGATTAGAGGGGGAGAGATAGATCAGCGAGTGAGAGAGAGATAGATCAGAAAGAGAGATAGATCAGCGAGAGAGAGATAGATCAGCGAGAGAGAGATAGATTAGCAAGAGAGAGATAGATCAGCGAGAGAGAGAGAGAGATCAGCGAGAGAGAGAGAGAGATCAGCGAGAGAGGGATAGATCAGCGAGAGAGAGAGATAGATCAGCGAGAGAGAGAAAGATCAGCGAGAGAGAGATAGATCAGCGACAGAGAGATAGATCAGCGAGAGAGAGATAGATCAGCGAGAGAGAGATAGATCAGCGAGAGAGAGAAAGATCAGTGAGAGAGAGATAGATCAGCGACAGAGAGATAGATCAGCGAGAGAGAGATAGATCAGCGAGAGAGAGAGAGAGGTCAGCGAGAGAGAGAGAGATAGATCAGCGAGAGAGAGATAGATCAGCGAGAGAGATAGATTAGCGAGAGAGAGATAGATAGATGAGCGAGAGAGAGATAGATCAGCGAGAGAGAGATAGATCAGCGAGAGAGAGATAGATCAGCGAGAGAGAGATAGATAGATCAGCGAGAGAGAGATAGATAGATCAGCGAGAGAGATAGATAGATCAGCGAGAGAGAGATAGATGAGCGAGAGAGAGATAGATCAGCGAGAGAGAGTTAGATCAGCGAGAGAGAGAGAGAGATAGATAAGCGAGAGAGAGATAGATCAGCGAGAGAGAGATAGATCAGCGAGAGGGAGAGATAGATCAGCGAGAGAGAGATAGATCAGCGAGAGAGATAGATCAGCGAGAGAGATAAATCAGCGAGAGAGAGATAGATCAGCAAGAGAGAGAGATAGATCAGCGAGAGAGAGATAGATCAGCGAGAGAGAGATAGATAGATCAGCGAGAGATAGAGATAGATAGATCAGCGAGAGAGAGATAGATAGATCAGCGAGAGAGAGATAGATAGATCAGCGAGAGAGAGATAGATGAGCGAGAGAGAGATAGATCAGCGAGAGAGATAGATAGATCAGCGAGAGAGAGATAGATCAGCGAGAGATAGAGAGAGAGAGATAGATAAGCGAGAGAGAGAGATAGATCAATGAGAGAGAGATAGATCAGCGAGAGAGAGATAGATCAGCGAGAGGGAGAGATAGATCAGCGAGAGAGAGATAGATCAGCGAGAGAGAGATAGATCAGCGAGAGAGATAGATCAGCGAGAGAGAGATAGATCAGCGAGAGAGAGAGATGGATCAGCGAGAGAGAGAGATAGATCAGCGAGATAGAGAAAGATCTGCGAGAGAGAGATAAATCAGCGAGAGAGAGATAGATCAGCGAGAGAGAGATAGATCAGCGAGAGAGAGATAGATCAGCGAGAGAGAGATAGATCAGCGAGAGAGAGATAGATCAGCGAGAGAGAGATAGATCAGCGAGAGAGAGATAGATAGATCAGCGAGAGAGAGATAGATAGATCAGCGAGAGAGATAGATCAGCGAGAGAGATATAGATCAGCGAGAGAGATATAGATCAGCGAGAGATAGATAGATCAGCGAGAGAGAGAGATAGATCAGCAAGAGAGAGATAGATCAGCGAGAGAGAGAGATAGATCAGCGAGAGCGAGATAGATTAGCGAGAGAGAGATAGATCAGCGAGAGAGAGATAGATCAGCGAGAGAGAGATAGATCAGCGAGAGAGAGAGAGAGATAGATCAGCGAGAAAGAGATAGATCAGCGAGAGAGATAGATAGATCAGCGAGAGAGAGATAGATCAGCGAGAGAGAGAGAGAGAGAGAGAGAGAGAGAGAGATAGATCAGCGAGAGAGAGAGAGATAGATCAGCGAGAGAGAGATAGATCAGCGAGAGAGAAATAGATCAGCGAGAGGGAGAGATAGATCAGCGAGAGAGAGATAGATCAGCGAGAAAGAGATAGATCAGCGAGAGAGATAGATCAGCGAGAGGGAGAGAGATAGATCAGCGAGAGAGAGAGAGAGAGAGATCAGCGAGAGAGAGAAAGATCAGCGATAGAGAGATAGGTCAGCGACAGAGAGATAGATCAGCGAAAGAGAGATAGATCAGCGAGAGAGATATAGATCAGCGAGAGAGAGATAGATCAGCGAGAGAGATAGATAGATCAGCGAGAGAGAGATAGATCAGCGAGAGAGAGAGAGAGAGAGAGAGAGAGAGAGAGAGAGAGAGAGAGAGAGAGATCAGCGAGAGAGAGAGAGATAGATCAGCGAGAGAGAGATAGATCAGCGAGAGAGAAATAGATCAGCGAGAGGGAGAGATAGATCAGCGAGAGAGAGATAGATCAGCGAGAAAGAGATAGATCAGCGAGAGAGAGATAGATCAGCGAGAGAGATAGATCAGCGAGAGGGAGAGAGATAGATCAGCGAGAGAGAGAGAGAGATAGATCAGCGAGAGAGAGAAAGATCAGCGATAGAGAGATAGGTCAGCGACAGAGAGATAGATCAGCGAAAGAGAGATAGATCAGCGAGAGAGATATAGATCAGCGAGAGAGAGGTAGATCAGCGAGAGAGAGAGATAGATCAGCGAGAGAGAGAAAGATCAGCGAGAGAGAGATAGATCAGTGAGAGAGAGATAGATCAGCGAGAGAGAGATAGATTAGAGGGGGAGAGATAGATCAGCGAGTGAGAGAGAGATAGATCAGAGAGAGATAGATCAGCGAGAGAGAGATAGATCAGCGAGAGAGAGATAGATTAGCAAGAGAGAGATAGATCAGCGAGAGAGAGAGAGATCAGCGAGAGAGAGAGAGAGAGATCAGCGAGAGAGATAGATCAGCGAGAGAGAGATAGATCAGCGAGAGAGAGAGAGATCAGCGAGAGAGAGATAGATCAGCGAGAGAGAGATAGATCAGCGAGAGAGAGATAGATCAGCGAGAGAGAGATAGATAGATCAGCGAGAGAGAGATAGATCAGCGAGAGAGATATAGATCAGCGAGAGAGAGAAAGATCAGCGAGAGATAGATAGATCAGCGAGAGAGAGAGATAGATCAGCAAGAGAGAGATAGATCAGCGAGAGAGAGAGATAGATCAGCGAGAGCGAGATAGATTAGCGAGAGAGAGATAGATCAGCGAGAGAGAGATAGATCAGCGAGAGAGAGATAGATCAGCGAGAGAGATAGATCAGCGAGAGAGAGAGATAGATCAGCGAGAGAGAGAGAGAGAGATAGATCTGCGAGAGAGAGAAAGATCAGCGAGAGAGAGATAGGTCAGCGACAGAGAGATAGATCAGCGAGAGAGAGATAGATCAGCGAGAGAGATATAGATCAGCGAGAGAGAGATAGATCAGCGAGAGAGAGATAGATCAGCGAGAGAGAGATAGATAGATCAGCGAGGGAGAGATAGATCAGCGAGAGAGATATAGATCAACGAGAGAGAGATAGATCAGCGAGAGATAGATAGATCAGCGAGAGAGAGATAGATCAGCGAGAGAGAGATAGATCAGCGAGAGAGAGAGATAGATCAGCGAGAGAGAGAAAGATCAGCGAGAGAGAGATAGATCAGCGACAGAGAGATAGATCAGCGAGAGAGAGATAGATCAGCGAGAGAGAGATAGATCAGCGAGAGAGAGAAAGATCAGTGAGAGAGAGATAGATCAGCGACAGAGAGATAGATCAGCGAGAGAGAGATAGATCAGCGAGAGAGAGAGATAGATCAGCGAGAGAGAGAGAGATAGATCAGCGAGAGAGAGAGAGAGAGATAGATCAGCGAGAGAGAGAAAGATCAGCGAGAGAGAGATAGGTCAGCGACAGAGAGATAGATCAGCGAGAGAGAGATAGATCAGCGAGAGAGATATAGATCAGCGAGAGAGAGATAGATCAGCGAGAGAGAGATAGATCAGCGAGAGAGAGATAGATAGATCAGCGAGAGAGAGATAGATAGATCAGCGAGAGAGATAGATAGATCAGCGAGAGAGAGATAGATGAGCGAGAGAGAGATAGATCAGCGAGAGAGAGATAGATCAGCGAGAGAAAGAGAGAGATAGATAAGCGAGAGAGAGATAGATCAGCGAGAGAGAGATAGATCAGCGAGAGGGAGAGATAGATCAGCGAGAGAGAGATAGATCAGCGAGAGAGATAGATCAGCGAGAGAGATAAATCAGCGAGAGAGAGATAGATCAGCGAGAGAGAAATAGATCAGCGAGAGAGAGAGATGGATCAGCAAGAGAGAAAGATAGATCAGCGAGATAGAGAAAGATCTGCGAGAGAGAGATAGATCAGCGAGAGAGAGATAGATCAGCGAGAGCGAGATAGATTAGCGAGAGAGATAGATCAGCGAGAGAGAGAGAGAGATAGATCAGCGAGAAAGAGATAGATCAGCGAGAGAGATAGATAGATCAGCGAGAGAGAGAGAGGGAGAGAGAGATAGATCAGCGAGAGAGAGAGAGAGAGAGAGATAGATCAGCGAGAGAGAGAGAGATAGATCAGCGAGAGAGAGATAGATCAGCGAGAGAGAGATAGATCAGCGAGAGGGAGAGATAGATCAGCGAGAGAAAGATAGATCAGCGAGAGAGAGATAGATCAGCGAGAGAGAGATAGATCAGCGAGAGAGATAGATCAGCGAGAGAGAGAGATAGATCAGCGAGAGAGAGAGAGAGAGAGAGAGATAGATCAGCGAGAGAGAGAAAGATCAGCGAGAGAGAGATAGGTCAGCGACAGAGAGATAGATCAGCGAGAGAGAGATAGATCAGCGAGAGAGATATAGATCAGCGAGAGAGAGATAGATCAGCGAGAGAGAGATAGATAGATCAGCGAGAGGGAGAGATAGATCAGCGAGAGAGAGATAGATCAGCGAGAGAGATAGATCAGCGAGAGAGATAAATCAGCGAGAGAGAGATAGATCAGCGAGAGAGAGATAGATCAGCGAGAGAGAGAGATGGATCAGCGAGAGAGAGAGATAGATCAGCGAGATAGAGAAAGATCTGCGAGAGAGAGATAGATCAGCGAGAGAGAGATAGATCAGCGAGAGAGAGATAGATCAGCGAGAGAGAGAGAGAGAAATAGATCAGCGAGATAGAGAAAGATCAGCGAGAGAGAGATAGATCAGCAACAGAGAGATAGATCAGCGAGAGAGATATAGATCAGCGAGAGAGATATAGATCAGCGAGAGAGAGATAGATCAGCGAGAGAGATAGATAGATCAGCGTGAGAGAGATAGATCAGCGAGAAAGAGAGAGATAGATCAGCGAGAGAGAGATAGATCAGCGAGAGAGAGATAGATAAGCGAGAGGGAGAGATAGATCAGCGAGAGAGATATAGATCAGCGAGAGAGAGATAGATCAGCGAGAGAGAGATAGATCAGCGAGAGAAAGATAGATCAGCGAGAGAGAGAGAGAGAGATAGATCAGCGAGAGAGAGAGATAGATCAGCGAGAGAGAGAAATAACAGCGAGAGAGAGATAGATCAGCGACAGAGAGATAGATCAGCGAGAGAGAGATAGATCAGCGAGAGAGAGAGAGATCAGCAACAGAGAGATAGATCAGCGAGAGAGATATAGATCAGCGAGAGAGATATAGATCAGCGAGAGAGAGATAGATCAGCGAGAGAGATAGATAGATCAGCGTGAGAGAGATAGATCAGCGAGAGAGAGAGAGATAGATCAGCGAGAGAGAGATAGATCAGCGAGAGAGAGATAGATAAGCGAGAGGGAGAGATAGATCAGCGAGAGAGATATAGATCAGCGAGAGAGAGATAGATCAGCGAGAGAGAGATAGATCAGCGAGAGAGAGATAGATCAGCGAGAGAGAGAGAGATAGATCAGCGAGAGAGAGAGATAGATCAGCGAGAGAGAGAAATAACAGCGAGAGAGAGATAGATCAGCGACAGAGAGATAGATCAGCGAGAGAGAGATAGATCAGCGAGAGAGAGAGAGATCAGCGAGAGAGAGAGATAGATCAGCGAGAGAGAGATAGATAGATCAGCGAGAGAGAGATAGATAGATCAGCGAGAGAGAGATAGATAGATGAGCGAGAGAGAGATAGATCAGCGAGAGAGAGATAGATCAGCGAGAGAGAGAGAGAGATAGATAAGCGAGAGAGAGAGATAGATCAGCGAGAGAGAGAAAGATCAGCGAGAGAGAGATAGATCAGCGACAGAAAGATAGATCAGCGAGAGAGAGATAGATCAGCGAGAGAGAGATAGATCAGCGAGAGAGAGATAGATAGATCAGCGAGAGAGAGATAGATAGATCAGCGAGAGAGAGATAGATCAGCGAGAGAGAGATAGATAGATCAGCGAGAGAGAGATAGGTCAGCGAGAGAGAGATAGATCAGCGAGAGAGAGATAGATCAGCGAGAGAGAGAGAGATAGATCAGCGAGAGAGAGATAGATCAGCGAGAGAGAGATAGATCAGCGAGAGAGAGAGAGATCAGCGAGAGAGAGATAGATCAGCGAGAAAGAGAGAGATAGATCAGCGAGAGAGAGATAGATCAGCGAGAGAGAGATAGATAGATCAGCGAGAGAGAGATAGATCAGCGAAAGAGAGATAGATAGATCAGCGAGAGAGAGATAGATCAGCGAGAGAGATAGATTAGCGAGAGAGTGAGATAGATAAGCGAGAGAGAGAAAGATCAGCGAGAGAGAGATAGATCAGCGAGAGAGAGATAGATCAGCGAGAGAGAGATTGATCAGCGAGAAAGAGATAGATCAGCGAGAGAGATAGAAAGATCAGCGAGAGAGAGATAGATCAGCGAGAGAGAGAGAGAGAGATAGATCAGCCAGAGAGAGAGAGATAGATCAGCGAGAGAGAGATAGATCAGCGAGAGAGAGATAGATCAGCGAGAGGGAGAGATAGATCAGCGAGAGAGATATAGATCAGCGAGAGAGAGATAGATCAGCGAGAGAGAGATAGATCAGCGAGAGAGAGATAGATCAGCGAGAGAGAGAGATAGATCAGCGAGAGAGAGAGATAGATCAGCGAGAGAGAGAAAGATCAGCGAGAGAGAGATAAATCAGCGACAGAGAGATAGATCAGCGAGAGAGAGATAGATCAGCGAGAGAGAGAGGGGTCAGCGAGAGAGAGAGAGATAGATCAGCGAGAGAGAGATAGATCAGCGAGAGAGAGATAGAAAGATCAGCGAGAGAGAGATAGATAGATCAGCGAGAGAGAGATAGATCAGCGAAAAAGAGATAGATAGATCAGCGAGAGAGAGATAGATCAGCGAGAGAGATAGATTAGCGAGAGAGAGAGAGATAGATAAGCGAGAGAGAGAAAGATCAGCGAGAGAGAGATAGATCAGCGAGAGAGAGATAGATCAGCGAGAGAGATAGATCAGCGAGAGAGAGAAATAGATCAGCGAGAGAGAGAGAGATAGATCAGCGAGAGAGAGATAGATCAGCGAGAGAATGATAGATAAGCGAGAGAGAGATAGATTAGCGAGAGAGAGATAGATCAGCGAGAGAGAGATAGATCAGCGAGAGGGAGAGATAGATCAGCGAGAGAAAGATAGATCAGCGAGAGAGAGATAGATCAGCGAGAGAGAGATAGATCAGCGAGAGAGATAGATCAGCGAGAGAGAGAGATAGATCAGCGAGAGAGAGAGAGAGAGATAGATCAGCGAGAGAGAGAAAGATCAGCGAGAGAGAGATAGGTCAGCGACAGAGAGATAGATCAGCGAGAGAGAGATAGATCAGCGAGAGAGATATAGATCAGCGAGAGAGAGATAGATCAGCGAGAGAGAGATAGATAGATCAGCGAGGGAGAGATAGATAAGCGAGAGAGATATAGATCAGCGAGAGAGAGATAGATCAGCGAGAGATAGATAGATCAGCGAGAGAGAGATAGATCAGCGAGAGAGAGATAGATCAGCGAGAGAGAGAGATAGATCAGCGAGAGAGAGAAAGATCAGCGAGAGAGAGATAGATCAGCGACAGAGAGATAGATCAGCGAGAGAGCAAGATAGATCAGCGAGAGAGAGATAGATCAGCGAGAGAGAGAAAGATCAGTGAGAGAGAGATAGATCAGCGACAGAGAGATAGATCAGCGACAGAGAGATAGATCAGCGAGAGAGAGAGAGAGGTCAGCGAGAGAGAGAGATATAGATCAGCGAGAGAGAGATAGATCAGCGAGAGAGAGATAGATAGATCAGCGAGAGAGATAGATTAGCGAGAGAGAGATAGATAGATGAGCGAGAGAGAGATAGATCAGCGAGAGAGAGATAGATCAGCGAGAGAGAGATAGATCAGCGACAGAGAGATAGATAGATCAGCGAGAGAGAGATAGATAGATCAGCGAGAGAGATAGATAGATCAGCGAGAGAGAGATAGACCAGCGAGAGAGAGATAGATCAGCGAGAGAGAGATAGATCAGCGAGAGAGAGAGAGATAGATAAGCGAGAGAGAGATAGATCAGCGAGAGAGAGATAGATCAGCGAGAGGGAGAGATAGATCAGCAAGAGAGAGATAGATCAGCGAGAGAGATAGATCAGCGAGAGAGATAAATCAGCGAGAGAGAGATAGATCAGCGAGAGAGAGATAGATCAGCGAGAGAGAGAGATGGATCAGCGAGAGAGAGAGATAGATCAGCGAGATAGAGAAAGATCTGCGAGAGAGAGATAGATCAGCGAGAGAGAGATAGATCAGCGAGAGAGAGATAGATCAGCGAGAGAGAGATAGATCAGCGAGAGAGAGAAATAGATCAGCGAGATAGAGAAAGATCAGCGAGAGAGAGATAGATCAGCGACAGAGAGATAGATCAGCGACAGAGATATAGATCAGCGAGAGAGATATAGATCAGCGAGAGAGAGATAGATCAGCGAGAGAGATAGATAGATCAGCGTGAGAGAGATAGATCAGCGAGAGAGAGAGAGATAGATCAGCGAGAGAGAGATAGATCAGCGAGAGAGAGATAGATAAGCGAGAGGGAGAGATAGATCAGCGAGAGAGATATAGATCAGCGAGAGAGAGATAGATCAGCGAGAGAGAGATAGATCAGCGAGAGAGAGATAGATCAGCGAGAAAGAGAGAGATAGATCAGCGAGAGAGAGAGATAGATCAGCGAGAGAGAGAAATAACAGCGAGAGAGAGATAGATCAGCGACAGAGAGATAGATCAGCGAGAGAGAGATAGATCAGCGAGAGAGAGAGAGATCAGCGAGAGAGAGAGATAGATCAGCGAGAGAGAGATAGATCAGCGAGAGAGAGATAGATAGATCAGCGAGAGAGAGATAGATAGATCAGCGAGAGAGAGATAGATAGATGAGCGAGAGAGAGATAGATCAGCGAGAGAGAGATAGATCAGCGAGAGAGAGAGAGAGATAGATAAGCGAGAGAGAGAGATAGATCAGCGAGAGAGAGAAAGATCAGCGAGAGAGAGATAGATCAGCGACAGAAAGATAGATCAGCGAGAGAGAGATAGATCAGCGAGAGAGAGATAGATAGATCAGCGAGAGAGAGATAGATAGATCAGCGAGAGAGAGATAGATAGATCAGCGAGAGAGAGATAGATCAGCGAGAGAGAGATAGATAGATCAGCGAGAGAGAGATAGGTCAGCGAGAGAGAGATAGATCAGCGAGAGAGAGATAGATCAGCGAGAGAGAGATAGATCAGCGAGAGAGAGATAGATCAGCGAGAGAGAGATAGATCAGCGAGAGAGAGAGAGATCAGCGAGAGAGAGATAGATCAGCGAGAGAGAGAGAGATAGATCAGCGAGAGAGAGATAGATCAGCGAGAGAGAGATAGATAGATCAGCGAGAGAGAGATAGATCAGCGAAAGAGAGATAGATAGATCAGCGAGAGAGAGATAGATCAGCGAGAGAGATAGATTAGCGAGAGAGAGAGATTGATAAGCGAGAGAGAGAAAGATCAGCGAGAGAGAGATAGATCAGCGAGAGAGAGATAGATCAGCGAGAGAGAGATTGATCAGCGAGAAAGAGATAGATCAGCGAGAGAGATAGAAAGATCAGCGAGAGAGAGATAGATCAGCGAGAGAGAGAGAGAGAGATAGATCAGCCAGAGAGAGAGAGATAGATCAGCGAGAGAGAGATAGATCAGCGAGAGAGAGATAGATCAGCGAGAGGGAGAGATAGATCAGCGAGAGAGATATAGATCAGCGAGAGAGAGATAGATCAGCGAGAGAGAGATAGATCAGCGAGAGAGAGATAGATCAGCGAGAGAGAGAGATAGATCAGCGAGAGAGAGAGATAGATCAGCGAGAGAGAGAAAGATCAGCGAGAGAGAGATAAATCAGCGACAGAGAGATAGATCAGCGAGAGAGAGATAGATCAGCGAGAGAGAGAGGGGTCAGCGAGAGAGAGAGAGATAGATCAGCGAGAGAGAGATAGATCAGCGAGAGAGAGATAGATAGATCAGCGAGAGAGAGATAGATAGATCAGCGAGAGAGAGATAGATCAGCGAAAAAGAGATAGATAGATCAGCGAGAGAGAGATAGATCAGCGAGAGAGATAGATTAGCGAGAGAGAGAGAGATAGATAAGCGAGAGAGAGAAAGATCAGCGAGAGAGAGATAGATCAGCGAGAGAGAGATAGATCAGCGAGAGAGATAGATCAGCGAGAGAGAGAAATAGATCAGCGAGAGAGAGAGAGATAGATCAGCGAGAGAGAGATAGATCAGCGAGAGAATGATAGATAAGCGAGAGAGAGATAGATTAGCGAGAGAGAGATAGATCAGCGAGAGAGAGATAGTTCAGCGAAAGAGAGAGATCAGCGAGAAAGAGATAGATCAGCGACAGAGAGATAGATCAGCGACAGAGAGATAGATCAGCGAGAGAGATATAGATCAGCGAGAGAGATATAGATCAGCGAGAGAGAGATAGATCAGCGAGAGAGATAGATAGATCAGCGTGAGAGAGATAGATCAGCGAGAGAGAGAGAGATAGATCAGCGAGAGAGAGATAGATCAGCGAGAGAGAGATAGATAAGCGAGAGGGAGAGATAGATCAGCGAGAGAGATATAGATCAGCGAGAGAGAGATAGATCAGCGAGAGAGAGATAGATCAGCGAGAGAGAGATAGATCAGCGAGAGAGAGAGAGATAGATCAGCGAGAGAGAGAGATAGATCAGCGAGAGAGAGAAATAACAGCGAGAGAGAGATAGATCAGCGACAGAGAGATAGATCAGCGAGAGAGAGATAGATCAGCGAGAGAGAGAGAGATCAGCGAGAGAGAGAGATAGATCAGCGAGAGAGAGATAGATCAGCGAGAGAGAGATAGATAGATCAGCGAGAGAGAGATAGATAGATCAGCGAGAGAGAGATAGATAGATGAGCGAGAGAGAGATAGATCAGCGAGAGAGAGATAGATCAGCGAGAGAGAGAGAGAGATAGATAAGCGAGAGAGAGAGATAGATCAGCGAGAGAGAGAAAGATCAGCGAGAGAGAGATAGATCAGCGACAGAAAGATAGGTCAGCGAGAGAGAGATAGATCAGCGAGAGAGAGATAGATAGATCAGCGAGAGAGAGATAGATAGATCAGCGAGAGAGAGATAGATAGATCAGCGAGAGAGATAGATCAGCGAGAGAGAGATAGATAGATCAGCGAGAGAGAGATAGGTCAGCGAGAGAGAGATAGATCAGCGAGAGAGAGATAGATCAGCGAGAGAGAGAGAGATAGATCAGCGAGAGAGAGATAGATCAGCGAGAGAGAGATAGATCAGCGAGAGAGAGAGAGATCAGCGAGAGAGAGATAGATCAGCGAGAGAGAGAGAGATAGATCAGCGAGAGAGAGATAGATCAGCGAGAGAGAGATAGATAGATCAGCGAGAGAGAGATAGATCAGCGAAAGAGAGATAGATAGATCAGCGAGAGAGAGATAGATCAGCGAGAGAGATAGATTAGCGAGAGAGAGAGATAGATAAGCGAGAGAGAGAAAGATCAGCGAGAGGGAGAGATAGATCAGCGAGAGAGATATAGATCAGCGAGAGAGAGATAGATCAGCGAGAGAGAGATAGATCAGCGAGAGAGAGATAGATCAGCGAGAGAGAGAGATAGATCAGCGAGAGAGAGAGATAGATCAGCGAGAGAGAGAAAGATCAGCGAGAGAGAGATAAATCAGCGACAGAGAGATAGATCAGCGAGAGAGAGATAGATCAGCGAGAGAGAGAGGGGTCAGCGAGAGAGAGAGAGATAGATCAGCGAGAGAGAGATAGATCAGCGAGAGAGAGATAGATAGATCAGCGAGAGAGAGATAGATAGATCAGCGAGAGAGAGATAGATCAGCGAAAAAGAGATAGATAGATCAGCGAGAGAGAGATAGATCAGCGAGAGAGATAGATTAGCGAGAGAGAGAGAGATAGATAAGCGAGAGAGAGAAAGATCAGCGAGAGAGAGATAGATCAGCGAGAGAGAGATAGATCAGCGAGAGAGATAGATCAGCGAGAGAGAGAAATAGATCAGCGAGAGAGAGAGAGATAGATCAGCGAGAGAGAGATAGATCAGCGAGAGAATGATAGATAAGCGAGAGAGAGATAGATTAGCGAGAGAGAGATAGATCAGCGAGAGAGAGATAGTTCAGCGAAAGAGAGAGATCAGCGAGAAAGAGAGATAGATCAGCGAGACAGAGATAGATCAGCGAGAGAGAGATAGATCAGCGAGAGAGAGATATATCAGCGAGAGAGAGATAGATCAGCGAGAGAGAGAGAGAGAGAGAGAGAGAGAGATCAGCGAGAGAGAGAGAGATAGATCAGCGAGAGAGAGAGATAGATCAGTGAGAGAGAGAGAGATAGATCAGCGAGAGAGAGTGAGAGAGATAGATCAGCGAGAGAGAGATAGATCAGCGAGAGAGAGATAGATCAGCGAAAGAGAGAGATCAGCGAGAAAGAAAGATAGGTCAGCGAGACAGAGATAGATCAGCGAGAGAGAGATAGATCAGCGAGAGAGAGATATATCAGCGAGAGAGAGATAGATCAGCGAGAGAGAGAGAGAGAGAGAGAGAGAGAGATCAGCGAGAGAGAGAGAGAGATAGATCAGCGAGAGAGAGAGATAGATCAGTGAGAGAGAGAGAGATAGATCAGCGAGAGAGAGTGAGAGAGATAGATCAGCGAGAGAGAGATAGATCAGCGAGAGAGAGATAGATAGATCAGCGAGAGAGAGAGAGATAGATAGATCAGCGAGAAAGAGATAGATAGATCAGCGAGAGAGAGATAGATCAGCGAGAGAGAGATAGATAGATCAGCGAGAGAGAGAGAGATAGGTCAGCGAGAGAGAGATAGATCAGCGAGAGAGATAGATAGATCAGCGAGAGGGAGATAGATCAGCGAGAGAGAGAGAGAGAGATAGATCAGCGAGAGAGAGTGAGATAGATCAGCGAGAGAGAGAGATAGATCAGCGAGAGAGAGATAGATCCGCGAAAGAGATAGACCAGCGAGAGAGAGATAGATCAGCGAGAGAGATAGATCAGCGAGAGAGAGAGATAGATCAGCGAGAGAGAGAGAGATAGATGAGCGAGAGAGAGAAAGATCAGCGAGAGAGAGATAGATCAGCGAGAGAGAGATAGATCAGCGAGAGAGAGATAGATAGATCAGCGAGAGAGAGATAGATAGATCAGCGAGAGAGATAGATAGATGAGCAAGAGAGAGATAGATGAGCGAGAGAGAGATAGATCAGCGAGAGAGAGATAGATCAGCGAGAGAGAGAGAGAGAGATAGATAAGCGAGAGAGAGATAGATCAGCGAGAGAGAGGTAGATCAGCGAGAGGGAGAGATAGATCAGCGAGAGAGAGATAGATCAGCGAGAGAGATAGATCAGCGAGAGAGATAAATCAGCGAGAGAGAGATAGATCAGCGAGAGAGAGATAGATCAGCGAGAGAGAGAGATGGATCAGCGAGAGAGAGAGATAGATCAGCGAGATAGAGAAAGATCTGCGAGAGAGAGATAGATCAGCGAGAGAGAGATAGATCAGCGAGAGAGAGATAGATCAGCGAGAGAGTGATAGATCAGCGAGAGAGAGAGAGAGAAATAGATCACCGAGATAGAGAAAGATCAGCGAGAGAGAGATAGATCAGCGACAGAGAGATAGATCAGCGAGAGAGATATAGATCAGCGAGAGAGATATAGATCAGCGAGAGAGAGATAGGTCAGCGAGAGATAGATAGATCAGCGAGAGAGAGATAGATCAGCGAGAGAGAGAGAGAGATAGATCAGCGAGAAAGAGATAGATCAGCGAGAGAGATAGATAGATCAGCGTGAGAGAGATAGATCAGCGAGAGAGAGAGAGATAGATCAGCGAGAGAGAGAGAGATAGATCAGCGAGAGAGAGATAGATCAGCGAGAGGGAGAGATAGATCAGCGAGAGAGATATAGATCAGCGAGAGAGAGATAGATCAGCGAGAGAAAGATAGATCAGCGAGAGAGAGATAGATCAGCGAGAGAGAGAGAGATAGATCAGCGAGAGAGAGAGATAGATCAGCGAGAGAGAGAAAGATCAGCGAGAGAGAGATAGATCAGCGACAGAGAGATAGATCAGCGAGAGAGAGATAGATCAGCGAGAGAGAGAGAGATCAGCGAGAGAGAGAGATAGATCAGCGAGAGAGAGATAGATCAGCGAGAGAGAGATAGATAGATCAGCGAGAGAGAGATAGATAGATCAGCGAGAGAGAGATAGATAGATGAGCGAGAGAGAGATAGATCAGCGAGAGAGAGAGAGAGATAGATAAGCGAGAGAGAGAGATAGATCAGCGAGAGAGAGAAAGATCAGCGAGAGAGAGATAGATCAGCGACAGAGAGATAGATCAGCGAGAGAGAGATAGATCAGCGAGAGAGAGATAGATAGATCAGTGAGAGAGAGATAGATAGATCAGCGAGAGAGAGATAGATAGATCAGCGAGAGAGAGATAGATCAGCGAGAGAGAGATAGATAGATCAGCGAGAGAGAGATAGATCAGCGAGAGAGAGATAGATCAGCGAGAGAGAGAGAGATAGATCAGCGAGAGAGAGACAGATCAGCGAGAGAGAGATAGATCAGCGAGAGAGAGAGAGATCAGCGAGAGAGAGAGATAGATCAGCGAGAGAGAGAGAGATAGATCACCGAGAGAGAGATAGATCAGCGAGAGAGAGATAGATAGATCAGCGAGAGAGAGATAGATAGATCAGCGAGAGAGAGATAGATCAGCGAAAGAGAGATAGATAGATCAGCGAGAGAGAGATAGATCAGCGAGAGAGATAGATTAGCGAGAGAGAGAGAGATAGATAAGCGAGAGAGAGAAAGATCAGCGAGAGAGAGATAGATCAGCGAGAGAGAGATTGATCAGCGAGAAAGAGATAGATCAGCGAGAGAGATAGATAGATCAGCGAGAGAGAGATAGATCAGCGAGAGAGAGAGAGAGATAGATCAGCCAGAGAGAGAGAGATAGATCAGCGAGAGAGAGATAGATCAGCGAGAGAGAGATAGATCAGCGAGAGGGAGAGATAGATCAGCGAGAGAGATATAGATCAGCGAGAGAGAGATAGATCAGCGAGAGAGAGATAGATCAGCGAGAGAGAGATAGATCAGCGAGAGAGAGAGATAGATCAGCGAGAGAGAGAGATAGATCAGCGAGAGAGAGAAAGATCAGCGAGAGAGAGATAAATCAGCGACAGAGAGATAGATCAGCGAGAGAGAGATAGATCAGCGAGAGAGAGAGGGGTCAGCGAGAGAGAGAGAGATAGATCAGCGAGAGAGAGATAGATCAGCGAGAGAGAGATAGATAGATCAGCGAGAGAGAGATAGATAGATCAGCGAGAGAGAGATAGATCAGCGAAAAAGAGATAGATAGATCAGCGAGAGAGAGATAGATCAGCGAGAGAGATAGATTAGCGAGAGAGAGAGATAGATAAGCGAGAGAGAGAAAGATCAGCGAGAGAGAGATAGATCAGCGAGAGAGAGATAGATCAGCGAGAGAGATAGATCAGCGAGAGAGAGAAATAGATCAGCGAGAGAGAGAGAGATAGATCAGCGAGAGAGAGATAGATCAGCGAGAGAATGATAGATAAGCGAGAGAGAGATAGATTAGCGAGAGAGAGATAGATCAGCGAGAGAGAGATAGATCAGCGAAAGAGAGAGATCAGCGAGAAAGAGAGATAGATCAGCGAGACAGAGATAGATCAGCGAGAGAGAGATAGATCAGCGAGAGAGAGATATATCAGCGAGAGAGAGATAGATCAGCGAGAGAGAGAGAGAGAGAGAGAGAGAGATTAGCGAGAGAGAGAGAGATAGATCAGCGAGAGAGAGAGATAGATCAGTGAGAGAGAGAGAGATAGATCAGCGAGAGAGAGTGAGAGAGATAGATCAGCGCGAGAGAGATAGATCAGCGAGAGAGAGATAGATCAGCGAAAGAGAGAGATCAGCGAGAAAGAGAGATAGGTCAGCGAGACAGAGATAGATCAGCGAGAGAGAGATAGATCAGCGAGAGAGAGATATATCAGCGAGAGAGAGATAGATCAGCGAGAGAGAGAGAGAGAGAGAGATCAGCGAGAGAGAGAGAGATAGATCAGCGAGAGAGAGAGATAGATCAGTGAGAGAGAGAGAGATAGATCAGCGAGAGAGAGTGAGAGAGATAGATCAGCGAGAGAGAGATAGATCAGCGAGAGAGAGATAGATAGATCAGCGAGAGAGAGAGAGATAGATAGATCAGCGAGAAAGAGATAGATAGATCAGCGAGAGAGAGATAGATCAGCGAGAGAGAGATAGATAGATCAGCGAGAGAGAGATAGGTCAGCGAGAGAGAGATAGATCAGCGAGAGAGATAGATAGATCAGCGAGAGGGAGATAGATCAGCGAGAGAGAGAGAGAGAGATAGATCAGCGAGAGAGAGAGAGATAGATCAGCGAGAGAGAGAGATAGATCAGCGAGAGAGAGATAGATCAGCGAGAGGGAGAGATAGATCAGCTAGAGAGAGATAGATCCGCGAAAGAGATAGACCAGCGAGAGAGAGATAGATCAGCGAGAGAGATAGATCAGCGAGAGAGAGAGATAGATCAGCGAGAGAGAGAGAGATAGATCAGCGAGAGAGAGAAAGATCAGCGAGAGAGAGATAGGTCAGCGACAGAGAGATAGATCAGCGAGAGAGAGAGATAGAACAGCGAGAGAGATATAGATCAGCGACAGAGAGATAGATCAGCGAGAGAGAGATAGATCAGCGAGAGAGAGAAAGATCAGCGAGAGAGAGATAGATCAGTGAGAGAGAGATAGATCAGCGAGAGAGAGATAGATTAGCGAGAGAGAGAGATAGATCAGCGAGAGAGAGAGAGAAAGATAGATCAGAGAGAGATAGATCAGCGAGAGAGAGATAGATCAGCGAGAGAGAGATAGATTAGCAAGAGAGAGATAGATCAGCGAGAGAGAGATAGATCAGCGAGAGAGAGAGAGATCAGCGAGAGAGAGATAGATCACCGAGAGAGAGATAGATCTGCGAGAGAGAGATAGATCAGCGAGAGAGAGATAGATAGATCAGCGAGAGAGATAGATCAGCGAGAGAGATATAGATCAGCGAGAGAGAGATAGATCAGCGAGAGATAGATAGATCAGCGAGAGAGAGAGATAGATCAGCGAGAGCGAGATAGATTAGCGAGAGAGAGATAGATCAGCGAGAGAGAGATAGATCAGCGAGAGAGAGAGAGATAGATCAGCGAGAAAGAGATAGATCACCGAGAGAGATAGATAGATCAGCGAGAGAGAGATAGATCAGCGAGAGAGAGAGAGATAGATCAGCGAGAGAGAGAGAGAGATAGATCAGCGAGAGAGAGATAGATTAGCGAGAGAGAGATAGATCAGCGAGAGGGAGAGATAGATCAGCGAGAGAGAGATAGATCAGCGAGAGAGAGATAGATCAGCGAGAGAGAGATAGATCAGCGAGAGAGATAGATCAGCGAGAGAGAGATAGATCAGCGAGAGAGAGAGATAGATCAGCGAGAGAGAGAAAGATCAGCGAGAGAGAGATAGGTCAGCGACAGAGAGATAGATCAGCGAGAGAGAGAGATAGATCAGCGAGAGAGATATAGATCAGCGAGAGAGAGATAGATCAGCGAGAGAGAGATAGATCAGCGAGAGAGAGATAGGTCAGCGAGAGAGAGAAAGATCAGCGAGAGAGAGATAGATCAGTGAGAGAGAGATAGATCAGCGAGAGAGAGATAGATTAGCAAGAGAGAGATAGATCAGCGAGAGAGAGATAGATCAGCGAAAGAGAGAGATCAGCGAGAAAGAGAGATAGGTCAGCGAGACAGAGATAGATCAGCGAGAGAGAGATAGATCAGCGAGAGAGAGATATATCAGCGAGAGAGAGATAGATCAGCGAGAGAGAGAGAGAGAGAGAGATCAGCGAGAGAGAGAGAGATAGATCAGCGAGAGAGAGAGATAGATCAGTGAGAGAGAGAGAGATAGATCAGCGAGAGAGAGTGAGAGAGATAGATCAGCGAGAGAGAGATAGATCAGCGAGAGAGAGATAGATAGATCAGCGAGAGAGAGAGAGATAGATAGATCAGCGAGAAAGAGATAGATAGATCAGCGAGAGAGAGATAGATCAGCGAGAGAGAGATAGATAGATCAGCGAGAGAGAGATAGGTCAGCGAGAGAGAGATAGATCAGCGAGAGAGATAGATAGATCAGCGAGAGGGAGATAGATCAGCGAGAGAGAGAGAGAGAGATAGATCAGCGAGAGAGAGAGAGATAGATCAGCGAGAGAGAGAGATAGATCAGCGAGAGAGAGATAGATCAGCGAGAGGGAGAGATAGATCAGCTAGAGAGAGATAGATCCGCGAAAGAGATAGACCAGCGAGAGAGAGATAGATCAGCGAGAGAGATAGATCAGCGAGAGAGAGAGATAGATCAGCGAGAGAGAGAGAGATAGATCAGCGAGAGAGAGAAAGATCAGCGAGAGAGAGATAGGTCAGCGACAGAGAGATAGATCAGCGAGAGAGAGAGATAGAACAGCGAGAGAGATATAGATCAGCGACAGAGAGATAGATCAGCGAGAGAGAGATAGATCAGCGAGAGAGAGAAAGATCAGCGAGAGAGAGATAGATCAGTGAGAGAGAGATAGATCAGCGAGAGAGAGATAGATTAGCGAGAGAGAGAGATAGATCAGCGAGAGAGAGAGAGAAAGATAGATCAGAGAGAGATAGATCAGCGAGAGAGAGATAGATCAGCGAGAGAGAGATAGATTAGCAAGAGAGAGATAGATCAGCGAGAGAGAGATAGATCAGCGAGAGAGAGAGAGATCAGCGAGAGAGAGATAGATCACCGAGAGAGAGATAGATCTGCGAGAGAGAGATAGATCAGCGAGAGAGAGATAGATAGATCAGCGAGAGAGATAGATCAGCGAGAGAGATATAGATCAGCGAGAGAGAGATAGATCAGCGAGAGATAGATAGATCAGCGAGAGAGAGAGATAGATCAGCGAGAGCGAGATAGATTAGCGAGAGAGAGATAGATCAGCGAGAGAGAGATAGATCAGCGAGAGAGAGAGAGATAGATCAGCGAGAAAGAGATAGATCACCGAGAGAGATAGATAGATCAGCGAGAGAGAGATAGATCAGCGAGAGAGAGAGAGAGATAGATCAGCGAGAGAGAGAGAGAGATAGATCAGCGAGAGAGAGATAGATCAGCGAGAGAGAGATAGATCAGCGAGAGGGAGAGATAGATCAGCGAGAGAGAGATAGATCAGCGAGAGAGAGATAGATCAGCGAGAGAGAGATAGATCAGCGAGAGAGATAGATCAGCGAGAGAGAGATAGATCAGCGAGAGAGAGAGATAGATCAGCGAGAGAGAGAAAGATCAGCGAGAGAGAGATAGGTCAGCGACAGAGAGATAGATCAGCGAGAGAGAGAGATAGATCAGCGAGAGAGATATAGATCAGCGAGAGAGAGATAGATCAGCGAGAGAGAGATAGATCAGCGAGAGAGAGATAGGTCAGCGAGAGAGAGAAAGATCAGCGAGAGAGAGATAGATCAGTGAGAGAGAGATAGATCAGCGAGAGAGAGATAGATTAGCAAGAGAGAGATAGATCAGCGAGAGAGAGATAGATCAGCGAGAGAGAGATAGATCAGCGAGAGAGAGATAGATCAGCGAGAGAGAGATAGATCAGCGAGAGATAGATAGATCAGCGAGAGAGAGAGATAGATCAGCAAGAGAGAGATAGATCAGCGAGAGAGAGAGATAGATCAGCGAGAGCGAGATAGATTAGCGAGAAAGAGATAGATCAGTGAGAGAGAGATAGATCAGCGAGAGAGAGATAGATCAGCGAGAGAGAGATAGATCAGCGAGAGAGAGAGATAGATCAGCGAGAGAGAGGTAGATCAGCGAGAGAGAGATAGATCAGCGAGAGAAAGAGATAGATCAGTGAAAGAGAGATAGATCAGCGAGAGAGAGATAGATCAGCGAGAGAGAGTACATTTTCGCCATTTTTCGAAAAAAATCTTATGGTCCCCAGCAGGAAAATTTATCGAAAAATGGCCAAATTTCGACCCTTTTACTTTTTGACATAACTAGTTACTATGGCTCTATAAGATGATGTTAACACAATATATGTCCATAAATGGCAAAATTATAGCATAATTATTTATTTTTAAAAAGTGTAACATTTTTGCCATTTTCGACCCTTTTATATTTTGACATAAGTAGTTGCTATGGCTCTATAAGATGATATCAGCACAATATATGTGCATAAATGGCAATATTATAGCATAATTTTTGAATTTTAAAAAGTGGAAATTTTAGTCATTTTTCGAAAAAATTCCTATGGTTCCCCCCAGGGAAATTTTCGCAAAAATGGCCAAATTTTAACCCTTTTATTTTTTGACATAACTAGTTACTATGGCTCTATAAGATGATGTTAGCACAATATATTTGCAAAAATGGCAATATTATAGCATAATTATTGAATTTTAAAAAGTGGGAATTTTGGCCATTTTTCGACCCTTTTATTTTTTTGACATAACTAGTTGCTATGTCTCTATACGATGATGTTAACACAATATATTTGCATAAATGCCAATATTATAGCATAATTATTGAATTTTAAAAAGTTGAAATTTTGGCCATTTTTCGAAAAAATTCCTATGGTCCCCAGCATGGAAATTTTCGAAAAATGGCCAAATTTTGTACATTTTATTTTTTGACATAACTAGTTACTATAGCTCTATAAGATGATGTTAGCACAATATAATTATTTGCATAAATGGCAATATTATAGCATAATTTTTGAATTTTAAACAATGAAAATTTTGACCATTTTTCGAAAAAAAATCTTACGGTTCTTCCCTGCAGGGAAATTTTCGCAAAAATGGCAAAATTTTGACCCTTTTATTTCTTGACATAACTAGTTACTATGGCTCTATAAGATGATGTTAAAACAATATATGCGCATAAATGGCAATATTATAGCCTAATTATAGAATTTTGAAAATTGGAAATTTTTGCCATTTTTCGAAAAAATTCCTATGGTCCTCCGCAGGGAAATTTTCGCAAAAATGGCCAAACATCAAACCTTTTATTAGTCGCGTGGACGCGACTCTAAAGTTCACTATGTCGGTCGGTCTGTCGGTCTGTCTGTCGGTCCGGTATCACTTTGCGTTTTATCGCTTTTCTGTACTTTTGAACTGTTTTGATGTACAGAAAAGTTTTAAAGTACATTACTTTTTGAAAGTTCATTTATTTCTGAGAGCACGCAACTTATTGTTGTTGGCCTTGTTTTTTTACATAACGACTTACTATGGCTGTATAAGATGATGTTAACACAATATATGTGCATAAATGGCAATATTATAGCCTAATTATAGAATTTAAAAAGGTGCACATTTTGGTCGTTTTCGAAAAAAATCGTGTGGTCCCCCGCAGGGAAATTGTCGCAAAAATTGCAATATTATAGCATAATTATTGAATTTTAAAAAGTGGGAATTTTGGCCATTTTTCGACCCTTTTATTTTTTTGACATAACTAGCTGCTATGTCTCTATACGATGATGTTAACACAATATATTTGCATAAATGCCAATATTATAGCATAATTATTGATTTTGAAAAAGTGGAAATTTTGGCGATTTTTTGAAAAAATTCCTATGGTCCCCAGCAGGGAAATTTTCGAAAAATGGCCAAATTTTGTACCTTTTATTTTTTGACATAACTAGTTACTATGGCTCTATAAGATGATGTTAGCACAATATATTTGGAAAAATGGCGATATTATAGCATAATTATTGAATTTTCGAATTTTTAAAAGTGTAAATTGTCGCCATTTTTCGAAAAAAAATCTTATGGTCCCCCTCGGGGAAATTTTCGAAAAATGGCCAAATTTAGACCCTTTTATTTTAATAGTCTATTTATATGAAATGAATGATCAATCAATGAAAAATAATGCCATGCAACTTTGTTTCTGATTTTAAAAAAGGTCCACTTGTTTAGGCCTGACATTTACAACCCTCAAAATATCTCACTTTCAAAAACAATATTTATTTTCAATTTAAAAATATCTCACTTTCAAAAACAATATTTATTTTCAATTAAAAAAAAGAAACAAAAATAATATTCGTAGAGATTCGAACCCACTACTGCGAGAACTCAAACCTGAGCACTACCGGTTACGCCACAAACCAGTAGATGAGTGAAGAGCTGATAATAGTCTATTTATATGAAATGAATGATCCATCAATGTAAAATGATGTTATGCAACTTTGTTTCTGATTTAAAAAAAGGTCAACTTGGTTAGGCTTGACATTTAAAACCATCAAAATATCTCACTTGCAAAAACAATATTTATTTTCAAATAAAAAAAAAAATAAAAAAAATATTCCTAGAGGTTCGAACCCTCTACTGAGAAAACTCAAACCTGAGCATTACCGGTTACGCCACAAACCAGTAGATTAGTGAAGAGCTGATAATAGTCTATTTATATGAAATAAATGATCCATCAATGTAAAATGATGTTATGCAACTTTGTTTCTGATTTTAAAAAAGGGCCACTTGGTTAGGCTTGACATTTACAACCATAAAAATATCTCACTTTCAAACAAAATATTTATTTTCAATTTAAAAAAAAGAAGAAAAGAAATATCCCTAGAGGTTCGAACCCACTACTGCGAGCACTCAAACTTGAGCATTACCCGTTACGCCTCAAACCAGTAGATGACTGAAGAGCTGATAATAGTCTATTTAAATGAAATGAATAATAAATCAATGAAAAATAATGCCATGCAACTTTGTTTCTGATTTTAAAAAAGGTTCACTTTTTTAGGCCTGACATTTACAACCCTCAAAATATCTCACTTTCAAAAACAATATTTATTTTCAATTTAAAAATATCTCACTTTCAAAAACAATATTTATTTTCAATTAAAAAAAAAAAGAAAACAAATATTCGTAGAGGTTCGAACCAACTACTGCGAGAACTCAAACCTGAGCACTATCGGTTACGCCACAAACCAGTAGATGAGTGAAGAGCTGATAATAGTCTATTTATATGAAATGAATGATCCGTCAATGTAAAATGATGTTATGCCACTTTGTTTCTGATTTAAAAAAAGGTCCACTTGGTTAGGCTTGACATTTAAAACCATAAAAATATCTCACTTTCAAAAACAATATTTATTTTCAAATAAAAAAAAAAGAAAACAAATATTCTTAGAGGTTCGAACCCACTACTGAGAGAACTCAAACCTGAGAATTACCGGTAACGCCACAAACCAGTAGATGAGTGAAGAGCTGATAATAGTCCATTTATACGAAATTAATGATCAATCAATGAAAAATAATGCCATGCAACTTTGTTTCTGATTTTAAAAAAGGTTCACTTGTTTAGGCCTGATATTTACAACCCTCAAAATATCTCACTTTCAAAAACAATATTTATTTTCAATTTAAAAAAAAAAAAAATCCCTAGAAGTTCTCACCCACTGCTGAGAGCACTCAAACCTGAGCATTATCCGTTACGCCACAAACCAGTAGATGACTGAGGAGCTGATAATAGTCTATTTATATGAAATGAATGATCAATCAATGAAAAATAATGCCATGCAACTTTTTTTCTGATTTAACAAGCACGAATGTGCAATACTCGGGGTACAGCGAAAGAAGCTGCAATGACGTCATAAGACCGGATGTAACGTCACATACACATCAATAACCGCGCTACCAAATACGGCTATACGGTACCATCTTCGAGACGTGATATGGCTGCATCCGGTTTGAAATTAAAAAATCCGGCTTTATAGCTTTGAGGACATGTCCCTGTAGTATATTCATGTTAAATCCGAGCTCAATACTACAACGAATAAGGGAGGAGTAGTACTTTATAAATCGCACTTTTTTCTCAATAGTGTCCGGATGGAAGAAGAAGAGGAAAAGATGAGAGAGTCCTAGACTCAGGTACCCCGAGTAAAAATAGAAATAAGTCACTGAATTGTAATATCTTTTCGTATTAAACGAGATATACTCTATATCATATTACGTATACAGTTATTTCACCATAAAGATAAAGAAAATAGGTTTCGCTAGGGCTCGAACCGGGACCTTCTGCGTGTTAAGCAGACTTGACAACCACTACACTACGAATCCACTTACACTAAAAATGTTGGTTACAGAAAGTTTTTTAATCCATTTAAATTACAAATAAATATGGTAATAAGCACAAAGCAAAATAAACATGTGTAAAAGCGATAATTACCGATTACACAAAATAAGTATTTAACAAAATAATAAAAATAACATATACTGTGTATAATTATCATATTGCGTATACAGTACTTTTCACCATAAAGTTTAAAAAAAAGGTTTCGCCCGGGCTCGAACCAGGTACCTTCTGCGTGTTGAGCAAACGTGATAACCACTACGCCAAAAAGCCGCATGTACCTACATAACGCTGTGATGTGTGTCAAACATTGTGGCTTCTTAATCAAACAAATTAATTAACAAACAAGCACGAATGTGCAATACTCGGGGTACAGCGAAAGAAGCTGTATACAGACGTATACAGTTAGAAAGTTAAAGAAAAATAGGTTTCGCTAGGGCTCGAACCGGGACCTTCTACGTGTTAAGCAGACTTGACAACCACCACACTACGAAACCTCTTACATTAAAAATGTGGGTTACAGAAAGTTTTTTAATCCTTTTAAATTACAAATAAATGGTAATAAGCACAAAGCAAAATAAACATGTGTAAAAGTGATAATTACCGATTGCACAAAATAAGTTATAAAAAAAATAATAAAAATAAGATATACTGTGTATAATTATCATATTGCGTATACAGTACTTTTCACCATAAAGTTTAAAAAAAAGGTTTCGTCCGGGCTCGAAACAGGTACATTCTGCGTGTTAAGCAAATGTGATAACCACTACGCCAAGAATCCGCATATAACCATATAACTACATAACGCTGTGGTGTGTGTCACACATTGTGGCTTCTTAATTAAACAAATTAATTAACAAAAAATTAAATATCCGGCTCTATAGCTTTGAGGACATGTCCCTGTAGTATGTTCATGCCAAATCCCAGCTCAATACTACAACGAATAAGGGAGGAGTAGTACTTTAAAAATCGCACTTTTTACTCAATAGTGTCCAGTTGGAGGAAGAGGAGAAATGAGTAAGTCCTAGACTCGGGTACCCCGAGTAAAAAGCACGAATGTGCGATACTCGGGGTACAGCAAATGAAGCTGTAATGACGTCATAAGACAAGATGTGACGTCACATACACCTACCAAATACGGCTATATGGTACCAATTTCGAGACGTCATATGGCTGCATCCGGTCTGAAATTAAAAAATCCGGCTCTATAGATTTTAGGACATGTCCCTGTAGTATATTCATGCCAAATCCCAGCTCAATACTACAACTCATAAGGGAGGAGTAGTACTTTAAAAATCGCACTTTTTACTCAATAGTGTCCAGATGGAAGAAGAGGAGAAAATGAGTAAGTCCTAGACTCGGGTACCCCGAGTAAAAAAAGATTCACTTGTTTAGGTCTGACAGTTGCAACCCTCAAAATATCTCACTTTCAAAAGCAATATTTATTTTCAATTAAAAAAAAAAAGAAAAAAAATACCCGTATAGGTTCGAACCCACTACTGAGAGCACTCAAACCTGAGCATTATCCGTTACGCCACAAACCAGTAGATGACTGAGGAGCTGATAATAGTCTATTTATATGAAATGAATGATCAATCAATGAAAAATAATGCCATGCAACTTTGTTTCTGATTTTAACAAGCACGAATGTGCAATACTCGGGGTACAGCGAAAGAAGCTGTATACAGACGTATACAGTTAGAAAGTTAAAGAAAAATAGGTTTCGCCAGGGCTCAAACCGGGACCTTCTGCGTGTTAAGCAGACTTGACAACCACTACACTACGAAACCTCTTACATTAAAATTGTGGGTTACAGAAAGTTTTTTAATCCATTTAAATTACAAATAAATGGTAATAAGCACAAAGCAAAATAAACATGTGTAAAAGTGATAATTACCGATTACACAAAATAAGTATTTTAAAAAATAATAATAAGATATACTGTGTATAATTATCATATTGCGTATACAGTACTTTTCACCATAAAGTTTAAAAAAAAAGGTTTAGCCCGGGCTCGAACCAGGTACCTTCTGCGTATTGAGCAAACGTGATAACCACTACGCCAAGAAGCCGCATATAACTACATAACGCTGTGGTGTGTGTCACACATTGTGGCTTCTTAATTAAACAAATTATTTAACAAAAAAGCACGAATGTGCAATACTCGGGGTACAGCGAAAGAAGCTGTATACAGACGTATACAGTTATTTCACCATAAAGTAAAAGAAACCCGAGGTTTCGCCAGGGCTCGAACCGGGACCTTCTGCGTGTTAAGCAGACTTGACAACCACTACACTACGAAAACCACTTACACTAAAAATGTGGGTTACAGAAAGTTTTTTAATCCATTTAAATTACAAATAAATATGGTAATAAGCACAAAGAAAAATAAACATGTGTAAAAGTGATAATTACCGATTACACAAAATAAGTATTTAAAAAAATAATAAAAATAAGATATACTGTGTATAATTATCATATTGCGTATAGAGTACTTTTCACCATAACGTTTAAAAAAAAGGTTTCGTCCGGGCTCGAACCAGGTACCTTCTGCGTGTTAAGCAAACGTGATAACCACTACGCCAAGAATCCGCATATAACCATATAACTACATAACGCTGTTGTGTGTGTCACACATTGTGGATTCTTAATTAAACAAATTAATTAACAAAAAATTAAAAATCCGGCTCTATAGCTTTGAGGACATGTCCCTCTGTAGTATGTTCATGCCAAATCCCAGCTCAATACTACAACGAATAAGGGAGGAGTAGTACTTTAAAAATCGCACTTTTTACTCAATAGTGTCCAGATGGAGGAAGAAGAGGAAAAAATGAGTAAGTCCTAGACTCGGGTACCCCGAGTAAAAAAGGTTCACTTGTTTAGGCCTGACAGTTGCAACCCTCAAAAAATCTCACTTTCAAAAACAATATTTATTTTCAATTAAAAAAAAAAGAAAAAAAATACCCGTATAGGTTCGAACCCACTACTGAGATCCCTCAAACCTGAGCATTACCCGTTACGCCACAAACCAGTAGATGACTGAGGATCTGATAATAGTCTATATACATGAAATGAATGATCAATCAATGAAAAATAATGCCATACAACTTTGTTTCTGATTTTAAAAAAGGTCCACTTGTTTAGGCCTGACATTTACAACCCACAAAATATCTCACTTTCAAAAATCATATTTATTTTCAATTTAAAAAAAAAAGAAAAAAAATATCCCTAGAGGTTCGACCCACTACTCAGAGCACTCAAACCTGAGCATTACCCGTTACGCCACAAACCAGTAGATGACTGAAGAGCTGATAATAGTCTATTTATATGAAATGAATGATCAATCAATGAAAAATATTGCCATGCAACTTTGTTTCTGATTTAAAAAAAGATCCATTTGTTTAGGCCTGACTCGCACAACCCTAAAAAATATCTCATTTTAAAAAAAAATATTTATTTTAAATAAGAAAAAAAAAAGCAATATCCCTAGAGGTTGGAACGCGCTACTGAGAGCACTCAAACCTGGGTATTACCCGTTACGCCACAAACCAGTAGATAACTGAAGAGCTGATAATACTCTATTGTGACCCGTTCTGGCGAAACCCGCTGTTTGTCGGCATTTCAAATTTTGCGCTACTAGCAAACAACGTAAAAATTTGTCAAATCGGCCAAATCCGGATTTTTGCATTATTATGAAAGAAGAAGTATTAAAGAACAATTGTACAAAATATGAATCTCCAAATCCAAATAAAAAGTGTAAAAAATACCATTTTAAAACACCCACCTAATATTCAGCCTGTTAACCTAACGATTTTAAGTCCCACGGGTAAGAAAACTTCGAATTATTGTTCATATTCTTTGAATCGTTATTCGAAAACGCCATGACAGTTTACAGAGTGCCATACACCAAATTAAAGCCAAGACAAAGCTTAATCCAAATATGGCAGTTATAGGCAGGGCTAAGCAAATTAACCAATAGTAAACCGAGTTTTCCATGACATCATTTTAAAATCTGTCACTCAACTCGTAAACTGAAACCGTCGTTGCTAACCACGTGACAACAACATTTCGTTTTGATTGGTCAATACTCATTGTGTTCTCGATTTACTGGAAAATCCAAAATGGAGGCTTACTCGGTGGGCATGGCCATGAGGCCGTTTTCGACATCAATGTTTATGGTAACGACGCTTTGGATTTCAATTTCTGCATTAGTTTATGTTTACAACGCTATTGAATCAGTCATTAATGTTATTTGCTTAATTAAAATGTCGAGTTCGAATGATTTGGGAGAAAATGGGATAGCCGCGATGTTGAATGATGCCAGAGCCTGTGGAATGTATGTAGAAAACTTGGATGATGTTTTGACCGATTACTTTGCATTGCCCTCAGGGTATGATTCGGATAACGGTAAGTACTGTGATTAAAATAAGCATTAAAATCAAAATATACGTCAAATATACTTTTTATAGCCCATTATGCCTAGGCTAAGCTAACCTAACATTTTTATTTTTAACCCGATCGTTTCACTCAGTTAGTGAAAATAGGCCCGTCTTGGACCCGATCGTCTGTCACCCTAAGCTAGGCCTAGGTTAGGTAGGCCTAACTAAAATATTTTCGTGGGCATACCGTAGTCAACTATTACTACGGTTTATGCTAGGCCTAGGCTACCTACTACTACGTACGAATAATAAAGCATGTTTATACTACTACTCTACTACTGTACTACTATAGGCTAGGCCTACTACTAGCTAGACCTAACCTCTAGCTACCTAGGCTAGGTTAGGCCTACTACAGTACACTTCTACTAGGCCTATTTAATTTTTCTCAATAGCTGGCGCAGACTTTAAACTACTACAGTAAAAACAAACTAATTATTATAATTGTATATGCTTCTTTAAATAGATTCAGAAAATGTGAGTAGTGATGATGATTCTGTTGATCATGAAGATGAATCAGTTGTCACTGCAAGTAGCGATGATGATCAGATGTCGGATGTAGAAAGTGAAGAACAAATGGATATTGAGGAGGACATTCCACCCGAAATTGTTGATGATGCTGAAAATGAATTTGAAGCAGCAAATAACATTGCCCAGAATCTTGATATTGTAGTGCCACAACAGAAAGTGTGTAAATGTAACTGTATCATCTTCAATGGTCAAAAATGCAATAACCAGTTCACAGACGATGAGATGAATGAAATAAGGTAAGTTTTTTTACATGACAGCAGAATAAATTAAAACTGAACTTGTGGGCATTAAAACATGTTATAATGATTATGAACCTCTATTAAATGCAATAATTCTTATTAAAATTACTTTTTTATTTCTTTATTTGCCACACAGAAAAAAGACTACATAAAAGTAATAATATACAAAATAAATTATTAAAAATGGCAGGATTTTTATTTGCCAAAGTTACAGTTATTTTATTCTTATTTTCACATGTTAATTGTTTATTACATGGCTCCAACACCCACCCACCCAGATGCCCTGCTTTTCGAGAAGTTGTTATTTCAATTTCACATTGTTCGTAAACCAAGCATTGTTTTCATTGGGCTGGGATCTACAAAGCATTGTTTTCATTGGGCTGGGTTCTACAAAATTCTATTGATCATTGTAAAGTTTGTAACTTTCTTTTGAAATCACAAGATTCCATGTCTTTCCAGAAGTTATTTTAATTTCACATTGTTCCTCTGAACATTCTTTTCGTTGGGTTGGGCTCTCTCAATTTCTTTACCCTGTCTGCTTCTTCCATTGTTGTTTATGAGAAGGAAATTGATTGATTTAATTTTTATTTTTAGATACACAATTCAAGAGTTGAGTGAATTTGAAAAAGATTTAATGCTGTTGGGAATAATTTTTTCGTCCATTAACAACGGTGATATGACAGCCAGAAAAAAGAAAACACAAACACAAAGAAAGCAGAGCAGAATTAGAAGCTTTCACTATGGGCAGAAGAGAGTTTGTAGAGAGACGTTTTTCTTTCTGATGGGAATTGGCCGTGACAAATTCAAAAACGTGAAGACATGGTATGAGACACATGGTCTTGTCTTTCGTAGAAAAAGATCAGGTAAACATAACTGACATTATACTAAGTTTTATTATTTGTCAATATTTTTTTTCATTTATTAATAATGTAAAAATTGTGAATAGTTTAAAGGAAAAATTGTTTTACCAACTGACAGCTCAAATTTAAATCACATCTAAAAGCACCACGGTCGGTTATTATGATAATTATTAATCATTATTGTATTTTGATTATAGGTGGCAGAAGAGGAAAGCATCTATTGAAGATGGAAAATGTGGAGGGGGTGGTTCGATTTATCGTGAATTTTGCGGCAGCTAATTGCATATTGTTACCCGGAAGAATCCCTGGTGTAAAGTCTGCTGAGGTTAAGCTGCTACCCACATCCGTTACAAAGGCTGCTGTATGGCGTATGTTTAAAGATGCGGTTCTAAGAGAGCAGTGTGTTGCCCTGTCTACATTTCGTAAACTTTGGAAGGAACTTCTACCTTACATCATCGTAGCACAACCTGCAACAGATCTGTGCTGGATTTGCCAAAAAAACAACAGTTTGATAACAAAGCAGGTATGTTTATTTTGTTTAATTACTATTTTTTTTTAAAGATTTTTGTTTGTTTAGTTTTGTGTTGTCACATTAGCCATTAAACCATCATTATGCATGTCCAAATTGTGAAATATTCATTTGAAATGTAATGTATTCATTCATTATTATTTACAAAAAAAAAAGTCTAATACAAAAATAATTTTGGGGGACCCCTGTATTCAGCACAATTACATACTAAGTGTTTAACAATTATTTTGTTTTTGTAGGTTAATGTTCCAGAAGCACAAAAAACAGAAGCTCTGAGGATCCAGGAGACTCACTTGGAACAGGCAAGGATAGAAAGAGAGTTTTATAACCAGTGTTGTCGACAATCAAAACTTATAGCAAAGGAGATGGACATCAAACAGCTGGGTCAGAATGTTCCGAACTCAAAACCGATAACATTTCATTACAGCTTTGACTTCGCGCAACAGGTACACTATCCAGCAAATCCGCTACAACCTGGCCCAATTTATTTCAAGACGCCAAGGAAATGCCACATCTTCGGTCTGACATCTGAAGGTTTGCCATCGCAAATTAATTATTTAATAGATGAGGGTGTGAGCTGTGGTAAAGGAGCAAACGTGGTAATTAGTTATCTGCATCACTTTTTTGACCATTACGGTGTTGGTGAACAACATGCTCACCTTCATGCAGACAATTGTTCCGGCCAAAACAAAAATAACGCATTCATACAGTACTTGGCATGGAGAGTTGAGAATGGCCTACATAAGACGATTAAGTATTCGTTTTTACCAGTTGGGCATACAAAATTTGGTCCCGATTGGTGCTTCGGACTTGTAAAGAGAACCTACAGAAGAACATTTGTCTCTTCCTTACAAGACATTGTTGACGTCGTTGACAAATCAACAACTACTTCAATCAACCGAGCACAGCTTGTCGGAAATGAATCCGGTGATGTGTTTGTTAAAGTTTATGACTGGGTAAGTCATCTGTCCAGACATTACCGAAAGTTTCCTGGTATCAAGTCGTACCAACACTTTATGTTTGATGCTGAAACACCTGGTATTGTTTCGTACAAAGTATTATCTCACAGTGAAGAAAACACATACGATTTTTGCAGGTCAACACCACCATCTAGTCTCCCTCCAGTAATTAAGCCAGCAGGCCTCGACGATGCTCGAAAACAATATCTATTTCAGAGTATTCGGGAATTCTGTAGGGAAGACACAGTAGATATAGTATGCCCAAACCCAGATCTCTAAATACAACTTGTGTAGTAGTAATAGTGCAATTTAAAAAGAAAGAACATTTATTTATTATACCATTTTCTAATTTATTTATGTGTAAAGTTTAATTTAAAAGCAATTACTGCATTTGTTTTTTCTAATCAAAGTAAATGATTGTTTATATCCATTATTCAGCTAACAATAGAATCTTTACTACTACCACTACATGTAAAGTACCAGTACATTTGAGTTCTAAATGTTGAAAAAGTGGGTTGTTTTCATTTGTTTATAACTTGAATAAAAATTAATGAATTTTAATAAATTTTTCTGTACTTATTGGTTCTTGTGTGGTCTATGAGTGTGCCAAATTACAGCTGTATAGCTACATTTCTTAATATCGTTGCTAAGGAGTTAGTGTGAGCATGCTGTTTACTACTGGTGTACGCAACAGGAAGTCGATCATGAATCTTTAAAAGCTGTTTTCTCAAAACCTACTTGACTTATATGCAATCATTTAAATTCCAATAACTTGGCTAATACTTATCCAATTTTAACGAGATAAAAAATATTGTGAAGATTATTAAATGTAGAATCTAAAAACACAAAATTTTTTTTTTTATTTTTTTTTATTTTTACGTCAAAGGTAGGGTTTTGCCAGAGTGGGTCATTTTCTATTCTAAGCCCTTTGGTGTTTTTTATGTTAACAAGTTTTTTCGAAAATCACAAAATGGTCTAAAACGTCTCCAAATGCGATTTGAAGCTATTGTATAGTACAGGGATTTCTCGAAAAATCGCAAATTTTCGACATTTTCTTTTTTGCGATAAAACTGGTTACTATTGCACAATTAACATGCGCAGACCCATTATTCGACTCTGCGCATGTTTATTATGCAATAGTAACCATTTATGTCTACAAATAAAGGGGTCGAAAATTGCCCATTTTTGTAAAAAATCCCTGTACTATAAGTATGCACAGAACCCATTATTCGACTCTGTGCATGTTTATTATGCTATAGTAAGCCTTGATGTAAAAAGTGAAAGGTACGAAAATTAGCCATTTTGCGAAAAAATCCCTGTAATGGTACAGGGATTTTTTTCAAAAAATGTCCAATTTTGAACTTTTTTATTTTTTACATAAATGCTTACTATAGCATAATAAATAACAATTGACATGCGCAGAACGCATTATTCGACATTGCGCATGTTTATTATGCTATAGTAACCATTTATGCTATAATATTGCCATTTATGCAAATTTACTGGGCTAACATCATCTTACAGAGCCATAGTAACTAGTTATGTCAAAAAATAAAAGGATCGAAATTTGGTCATTTTCCGAAAATTTCCCTGCGGGGGACAACGGGAATTTTCTCGAAAAACAACCAAAATGTCCACCTTTTAAAATTCAATAATTAGGCTATAATATATGCATTTATGCACATATATTGTGTTAACACCATCTTATAGAGCCATAGTAACTAGTTATGTTAAAAAATAAAAGGGTCGAAATTTTGCCATTTTCCGAAAATTTCACTGCGGGGGAACCATAGGAATTTTTTCGAAAAATGGCAAAAATTCCCAATTTTTAAAATTCAATAATTATGCATTATGCTATAACGTTGCCATTTATACAGATATATTTTGCTAACATTAACCAAAATGTCCACCGTTTAAAATTCAATAATTAGGCTATAATATTGCCATTTATAAACATATATTGTGTTAACATCATCTTATAAAGCCATAGTAACGAGTTATGTCAAAAAATAAAAGGGTCGAAATTTGGCCATTTTTCGAAAATTTCCCTACGGGAGATTATATGAATTTTTTCGAAAAATGGCAAAATTTTCCACTTTTAAAAATTAAATAATTATGCTATAATATTGCCATTTATACAGATATATTTTGCTAACATCATCTTATAGAGCCATAGTAATGAATTATATCAAAAAATAAAAGGCTTGAAATTTGGCCATTTTTCGAAAATTTTCTGCGGGGGACCATAGGATTTTTTCGAAAAATTACTAAAATTTCCAATTTTTAAAATTCAAAGAGAGATAGATCAGTGAGAGAGAGATAGATCAGTGAGAGAGAGATAGATCAGCGAGAGACAGATAGATCAGCGAGAGAGAGATAGATCAGCGAGAGAGATAGATCAGCGAGAGAGAGATAGATCAGCGAGAGAGAGATAGAGCAGCGAGAGAAACAGATAGATCAGCGAGAGAGAGATAGATCAGCGAGAGAGAGATAGATCAGCGAGAGAGAGATAGATCAGCGAGAGAGAGATAGATCAGCGAGAGAGAGAGAGAGAGAGAGATAGATCAGCGAGAGAGAGATAGATCAGCGAGAGAGAGATAGATAAGCGAGAGAGAGAGAGATAGATCAGCGAGAGAGAGAGATAGATCAGCGTGAGAGAGATATATCAGCGAGAGAGAGATAGATCAGCGAGAGAGAGATAGATCAGCGAGAGAGAGATAGATCAGCGAGAGAGAGAGATAGATCAGCGAGAGAGACAGATAGATCAGCGAGAGAGAGATAGATCAGCGAGAGAGAGATAGATCAGCAAGAGAGAGATAGATCAGCGAGAGAGAGATAGATCAGCGAGAGAGAGAGATAGATCAGCGAGAGAGAGATAGATCAGCGAGAGAGAGATAGATCAGCGACAGAGAGATAGATCAGCGAGAGAGAGAGAGATAGATCAGCGAGAGAGAGATATATCAGCGAGAGAGAGATAGATAGATCAGCGAGAGAGAGATAGATAAGCGAGAGAGACAGATAGATCAGCGAGAGAGAGATAGATCAGCGAGAGAGAGATAGATCAGCGAGAGAGAGATAGATCAGCGAGAGAGAGAGAGAGATAGATCAGCGAGAGAGAGATAGATCAGCGAGAGAGAGATAGATCAGCGAGAGAGAGAGATAGATCAGCGAGAGAGAGATAGATAAGCGAGAGTGAGATAGATCAGTGAGAGAGAGAGAGATAGATCAGCGAGAGATAGATAGATCGGCGAGAGAGAGAGATAGATCAGCGAGAGAGAGAGATAGATCAGCGAGAGAGAGATAGATCAGCGAGAGAGATAGATCAGCGAGAGATAGATAGATCAGCGAGAGAGAGATAGATCAGCGAGAGAGAGATAGATCAGCGAGAGATATATAGATCAGCGAGAGAGAGATAGATAGATCAGCGAGAGAGAGATAGATAGATCAGCGAAAGAGAGAGATAGATAGATCAGCGTGAGAGAGATAGATAGATCAGCGAGAGACAGATAGATAGATCAGCGAGAGACAGATAGATAGATCAGCGAGAGAGAGAGAGAGAGATAGATCAGCGAGAGAGAGAGATAGATCAGCGAGAGAGAGATAGATCAGCGAGAGATAGATAGATCAGCGAGAGAGAGATAGATCAGCGAGAGAGATAGATCAGCGAGAGAGAGATAGATCAGCGAGAGAGAGTTAGATCAGCGAGAGAGAGATAGATCAGCGAGAGAGAGTTAGATCAGCGAGAGAGAGATAGATCAGCGAGATAGAGAGATAGATAGATCAGCGAGAGAGAGATAGATAGATCAGCGAGAGAGAGATAGATAAATCAGCGAGAGAGAGATAGATCAGCGAGAGAGAGATAGATCAGCGAGAGAGAGATAGATCAGCGAGAGAGATATAGATCAGCGAGAGATAGATAGATCAGCGAGAGAGATAGATCAGCGAGAGAGAGAGATTGATCAGCGAGAGAGAGATAGATCAGCGAGAGAGAGATAGATCAACGAGAGTTAAATAGATCAGCGAGAGAGAGAGATAGATAGATCAGCGAGAGAGAGATAGATAGATCAGCGAGAGAGAGATAGATAGATCAGCGAGAGAGAGATAGATAGATCAGCGAGAGAGAGAGAGAGAGAGAGAGAGAGAGATAGATCAGCGAGAGAGAGATAGATCAGCGAGAGAGAGAGATAGATCAGCGAGAGAGAGGTAGATCAGCGAGAGAGAGATAGATCAGCGAGAGAGAGATAGATCAGTGAAAGAGAGATAGATCAGCGAGAGAGAGATAGATCAGCGAGAGAGAGTACATTTTTGCCATTTTTCGAAAAAAATCTTATGGTCCCCAGCAGGAAAATTTATCGAAAAATGGCCAAATTTCGACCCTTTTACTTTTTGACATAACTAGTTACTATGGCTCTATAAGATGATGTTAACACAATATATGTCCATAAATGGCAAAATTATAGCATAATTGTTTATTTTTAAAAAGTGTAAAATTTTTGCCATTTTCGACCCTTTTATATTTTGACATAAGTAGTTGCTATGGCTCTATAAGATGATATCAGCACAATATATGTGCATAAATGGCAATATTATAGCATAATTTTTGAATTTTAAAAAGTGGAAATTTTAGTCATTTTTCGAAGAAATTCCTATGGTTCCCCCCAGGGAAATTTTCGCAAAAATGGCCAAATTTTAACCCTTTTATTTTTTGACATAACTAGTTACTATGGCTCTATAAGATGATGTTAGCACAATATATTTGCATAAATGCCAATATTATAGCATAATTATTGAATTTTAAAAAGTTGAAATTTTGGCCATTTTTCGAAAAAATTCCTATGGTCCCCAGCATGGAAATTTTCGAAAAATGGCCAAATTTTGTACATTTTATTTTTTGACATAACTAGTTACTATAGCTCTATAAGATGATGTTAGCACAATATAATTATTTGCATAAATGGCAATATTATAGCATAATTTTTGAATTTTTAACAATGAAAATTTTGACCATTTTTCGAAAAAAAATCCTATGGTTCTTCCCTGCAGGGAAATTTTCGCAAAAATGGCAAAATTTCGACCCTTTTATTTCTTGACATAACTAGTTACTATGGCTCTATAAGATGATGTTAAAACAATATATGCGCATAAATGGCAATATTATAGCCTAATTATAGAATTTTGAAAATTGGAAATTTTTGCCATTTTTCGAAAAAATTCCTATGGTCCTCCGCAGGGAAATTTTCGCAAAAATGGCCAAACATCAAACCTTTTATTAGTCGCGTGGACGCGACTCTACAGTTCACTATGTCGGTCGGTCTGACTGTCGGTCCGGTATCACTTTGCGTTTTATCGCTTTTCTGTACTTTTGAACTGTTTTGATGTACAGAAAAGTTTTAAAGTACATTACTTTTTGAAAGTTCATTTATTTCTGAGAGCACGCAACTTATTGTTGTTGGCCTTGTTTTTTTACATAACGACTTACTATGGCTGTATAAGATGATGTTAAAACAATATATGTGCATAAATGGCAATATTATAGCCTAATTATAGAATTAAAAAAGGTGCACATTTTGGTCGTTTTCGAAAAAAATCGTGTGGTCCCCCGCAGGGAAATTGTCGCAAAAATGGCAATATTATAGCATAATTATTGAATTTTAAAAAGTGGGAATTTTGGCCATTTTTCGACCCTTTTATTTTTTTGACATAACTAGCTGCTATGTCTCTATACGATGATGTTAACACAATATATTTGCATAAATGCCAATATTATAGCATAATTATTGAATTTGAAAAAGTGGAAATTTTGGCGATTTTTTGAAAAAATGCCTATGGTCCCCAGCAGGGAAATTTTCGAAAAATGGCCAAATTTTGTACCTTTTATTTTTTGACATAACTAGTTACTATGGCTCTATAAGATGATGTTAGCACAATATATTTGGAAAAATGGCGATATTATAGCATAATTATTGAATTTTCGAATTTTAAAAAGTGTAAATTGTCGCCATTTTTCGAAAAAAAAACTTATGGTCCCCCTCGGGGAAATTTTCGAAAAATGGCCAAATTTAGACCCTTTTATTTTAATAGTCTATTTATATGAAATGAATGATCAATCAATGAAAAATAATGCCATGCAACTTTGTTTCTGATTTTAAAAAAGGTCCACTTGTTTAGGCCTGACATTTACAACCCTCAAAATATCTCACTTTCAAAAACAATATTTATTTTCCATTAAAAAAAAAAGAAAAAAATATTCGTAGAGGTTCGAAGCCACTACTGCGAGAACTCAAACCTGAGCACTACCGGTCACGCCACAAACCAGTAGATAACAGAAGAGCTGATAACAGTCTATTTGTATGAAATGAATGATCAATCAATGAAAAATAATGCCATGCAACTTTTTTTCTGATTGAAAAAAATGTCCACTTGTTTAGGCCTGACATTTACAACCCTCAAAATATCTCACTTTCAAAAACAATATTTATTTTCAAATAAAAAAAAAATATCCTTACAGGTTCGAACCCACTACTGGGAGCACTCAAAACTGAGCATTACCCGTTATGCCATAATGTAGTACACGACAGAACAGTTTATAATAGTCTATTTATAAGTGTATTACGTAATTCATCATTACGTCATAAATATCATATTAACCTTTTTAAAACCAAAATGGCCAGTTAGCTCAGACGACTGAGCGTCGTGTTGACAACACGTATGTCGTGGTTTCGATTCTCACGCTGGTCGGTGGAATAGAGTTAAAGGTATGCGACCAACTGTGTTTGTGGTTCACAGAATTTACGTCCTCCTTTCCACCACACATCTTGAGAAGGCACTAGAAATGCATCTGGTGATGATGTGGTGGAAACGACCCCAAGGCCGTGGCAGGGCCTTAGTGCTGAGGCAGGGAGAGCACATTTTTAAATTTTTTTGGGGGCTTTCGCTACATCTATTTGATCTCGTAAATTTTATGTTTAGCGCCCTCAATTTAATGTAAAAAGAAATTAATTTATATTCGTTACGTGTTTAGAAGAGAATGTATGTCTCACCGTTGTTTGGTATGCCGTTTGTTATTATGGAAATGAGTTTTTGCAGGTGTAGTGGGAAAGATGGTATTGTTAGTAATTCGCGGTCAACACGCCACACTGTTGGATTTTGATTTCGTTAATCAATGTTGCTACATTGGTAGCGAAATGTCCGATTCGTGCAAGATATTGTATTTTAATATGTTATGAATAAACATTTATGGATGGTAGTTGGTGTGTATGGCCGCACCGTCCCAGAATAAACCTGTTTTAAACAGATAATTTGTCTCCGATGATTTTTGTATGGAGTTAATGGAGAGTGAAATAGATCAAATATAGAACATTTGCAAAGATGCCGATTTCCAGACTGATTTCGAAACTTAGACTAATGCCGCCGCCGGTCTTGGCCTTAGGCATATACGAAGTCGAGTTTTTAAAGTAGAAAACTCTACCTAAACTTTTGAATTCGCATCTGGATAGTTGAATTTTTAACAAAATATCATAAATATCATAGGTGATTAGCCTATGTATGGTAATAAGTATAAGTATAAGTGCAATTCTGGGCTCTATTTTCATTATTAGCTCTGCCCCAAACATGGTGGGCTAGTAGGCCTACTGGAGACCTAATATTTAATTTCATATTTCAATGAATAGGTGCACTTTCCGGGGACAAGCTCTATTGTCCTTGTTAGTCTTATATATTTTGCTTCATATAATTTCAAATCATGTAAAGTACCATTTTCAGGCGGGAGTCTGTGCAACTATATTTTTTTATTTTAAACAGTTTGGTATGCCGTCGTGGTTGTTATGCAAATGAGCTTGTGCACGTGTATTATGGGGAAGATAATATGGTAATCATTCGCGGTCAACACGCCACACTGTTAAATTTTGATGCTGTTAATATTTACATTAGAATATGGTTCAAATCATGTAAATAAAACATTTTCCAGGCGGGAACCCAGCAGCTCTCGAAAAGAACTCCAGGTGGAAAAGAAGTTCACCCATGAGCACTGAATATGAAGGAGCACATTGGCTTCTTTTGAAGGCTTTATGGCAGTCTTTTTACATGTATTTGATTTCAAAAACAATATTTATTTTCAATTTAAAAAAAAAAAGAAAAAAATATTCCTAGAGGTTCGAACCCACTACTGAGAGAACTCAAACCTGAGCATTACCGGTGACGCCACAAACCAGTAGATGAGTGAAGAGCTGATAATAGTTTATTTATATGAAATGAATGATCCATCAATGTAAAATGATGTTATGCAACTTTGTTTCTGATTTAAAAAAAGGTCCACTTGGTTAGGCTTGACATTTAAAACCATAAAAATATCTCACTTTCAAAAACAATATTTATTTTCAAATAAAAAAAAAAGAAAAAAAATATCCCTAGAAGTTCGAACCCACTATTAAAATCACTCAAACCTGAGCATTACCCGTTACGCCGCAAACCAGTATATGACTGAAGAGCTGATAAAAGTCTATTTATATGAAATGGATGATCAATCAATGAAAAATAATGCCATGCAACTTTGTTTCTGATTTTAAAAAAGGTTCACTTGTTTAGGCCTGACAGTTGAAACCCTCAAAATATCTCACTTTCAAAAACAATATTTATTTCCAATTAAAAAAAAAAGAAAAAAATACCCGTATAGGTTCGAACCCACTACTGAGAGCACTCAAGCCTAAACATTACCCGTTACGCCCCAAACCAGTAGATGACTGAGGAGCTGATAATAGTCTATATATATGAAATGAATGATCAATGAATGAAAAATAATGCCATGCAACTTTGTTTCTGATTTTAAAAAATGTCCACTTGTTTAGGCCTGACATTTACAATCCTCAAAATATCTCACTTTTAAAAAACCATATTTATTTTCTATTTAAAAAAAAAAGATAGAAAAATATCCCTAGAGGTTCGACCCACTACTCAGAGAACTCAAACCTGAGCATTACCCGTTACGCCACAAACCAGTAGATGACTGAGGAGCTGATAATAGTCTATTTATATGAAATGAATGATCAATCAATGAAAAATAATGCCAAGCAACTTTGTTTCTGATTTTAAAAAAGGTTCACTTGTTTAGGCCTGACATTCACAACCCTAAAAAATATCTCATTTTCACAAAAAATATTTATTTTCAATAAGAAAAAAAAAGCAATATCCCTAGAGGCTCGACCCACTACTCAGAGCACTCAACCCTGGGTATTACCTGTTACGCCACAAACCAGTAGATAACTGAACAGCTGATAATAGTCTATTTATATGAATTTAATGATCAATCAATGAAAAATAATGCCATGCCACTTTGTTTCTGATTTAAAAAAAAGGTTCATTTGTTTAGGCCTGACATTTACAACCCTCAAAATATCTCAATTTCAAAAAAAATATTTATTTTCAATTTAAAAAAAAAAGAAATGAAATATCCCTAGAGGTCCGAACCCACTACTGCGAGCACTCAAACTTGAGCATTACCCGTTACGCCTCAAACCATTAGATGACTGAAGAGCTGATAATACTCTATTTATATGAAATGAATAATAAATCAATGAAAAATAATGCCATGCAACTTTGTTTCTGATTTTAAAAAAGGTTCACTTGTTTAGGCCTGACATTTACAACCCTCAAAATATCTCACTTTCAAAAACAATATTTATTTTAAATAAAAAAAAAATAAAAAAACAAAATATCAGTAGAGGTTCGAACCCACTAGTGAGAGCACTCAAACTTGAGCATTACCCGTTACGCCACAAACCAGTAGATGACTGAAGAGCTGATAATACTCTATTTATATGAAATAAATAATAAATCAATGAAAAATAATGCCATGCAACTTTGTTTCTGATTTTAAAAAAGGTCCACTTGTTTAGGCCTGACATTTACAACCCTCAAAATATCTCACTTTCAAAAACAATATTTATTTTCAATTTAAAAATATCTCACTTTCAAAAACAATATTTATTTTCAGTTAAAAAAAAAGAAAGAAAAATAATATTCGTAGAGATTCGAACCCACTACTGCGAGAACTCAAACCTGAGCACTACCGGTTACGCCACAAACCGGTAGATGAGTGAAGAGCTGATAATAGTCTATTTATATGAAATGAATGATCCATCAATGTAAAATAATGTTATGCAACTTTGTTTCTGATTTTAAAAAAGGTCCACTTGGTTAGGCTTGACATTTAAAACCATAAAAATATCTCACTTTCAAAAACAATATTTATTTTCAAATAAAAAAAAAAAGAAAAAAAATATTCCTAGAGGTTCGAACCCCATACTGAGATAACTCAAACCTGAGCATATCTCTCTCTCTCTCGCTGATCTATCTCTCTCTCGCTGATCTATCTATCTCTCTCGCTGATCTATCTCTTTCTCGCTGATCTATCTCTCTCTCTCTATCGCTGATCTATCTCTCTCTCGCTGATCTATCTATCTCTCGCTGACCTATCTCTCTCTCGCTGATCAATATCTCTCTCGCTGATCTATATCTCTCTCGCTGATCTATCTCTCTGTCGCTGATCTATCTCTCTCTCGCTGATCTTTCTCTATCTCGCTGATCTATCTCTCTCTCTCTCTCTCTCGCTGATCTATCTCTCTCTCGCTGATCTATCTCTCTCTCGCTGATCTATCTCTCTCTCGCTGATCTATCTCTCTCTCGCTGATCTATCTCTCTCTCGCTGATCTATCTCTCTCTCGCAGATCTTTCTCTATCTCGCTGATCTATCTCTCTCTCTCTCGCTGATCCATCTCTCTCTCTCGCTGATCCATCTCTCTCTCTCGCTGATCTATCTCTCTCTCGCTGATCTATCTCTCTCTCGCTGATCTATCTCTCTCGCTGATCTATCTCTCTCGCTGATCTATCTCTCTCTCGCTGATCTATCTCTCTCTCGCTGATCTATCTCTCCCTCTCGCTGATCTATCTCTCTCTCGCTGATCTATCTCTCTCTCGCTGATCTATCTCTCTCTCTCGCTTATCTATCTCTCTCTCTCGCTTATCTATCTCTCTCTCTCTCTCTCTCGCTGATCTATCTCTCTCTCGCTGATCTATCTCTCTCTCGCTCATCTATCTCTCTCTCGCTGATCTATCTATCTCTCTCTCGCTGATCTATCTATCTCTCTCTCGCTGATCTATCTATCTCTCTCTCGCTGATCTATCTATCTCTCTCTCTCGCTGATCTATCTCTCTCTCGCTGATCTATCTCTCTCTCGCTCATCTATCTATCTCTCTCTCGCTAATCTATCTCTCTCGCTGATCTATCTCTCTCTCGCTGATCTATCTATCTCTCTTTTGCTGATCTATCTCTCTCACGCTGATCTATCTATCTCTCTCTCACTGATCTATCTATCTCTCTCTCGCTGATCTATCTATCTCTCTCTCGCTGATCTATCTCTCTCTCGCTGATCTATCTCTCTCTCTCGCTGACCTCTCTCTCTCTCGCTGATCTATCTCTCTCTCGCTGATCTATCTCTCTGTCGCTGATCTTTCTCTCTCTCGCTGATCTTTCTCTCTCTCGCTGATCTATCTCTCTCTCTCTCGCTGATCTATCTCTCTCTGTCGCTGATCTATCTCTCTCTCTCGCTGATCTATCTCTCTCTCGCTGATCTATCTCTCTCTCGCTGATCTATATCTCTCTCGCTGAACTATCTCTCCCTCTCGCTGATCTATCTCTCTCTCGCTGATCTATCTCTTTCTCGCTGATCTATCTCTCTCTCTCGCTGATCTATCTCTCTCTCTCTCTCGCTGATCTATCTCTCTCTCGCTGATGTATCTATCTCTCTCGCTGATCTATCTCTTTCTCGCTGATCTATCTCTCTCTCTCTCGCTGATCTATCTCTCTCTCGCTGATCTATCTCTCTCTCGCTAATCTATCTCGCTCTCGCTGATCTATCTCTCTCCTCAGAGCGATCTATCTCTCTCTTGCTGATCTATTTCTCTCTCTCTCTCGCTGATCTATCTATCTCTCGCTGATCTATCTCTCTCTCGCTGATTTATATCTCTCTCGCTGATCTATATCTCTCTCGCTGATCTATCTATCTCTCTCTCGCTGATCTATCTCTCTCTCGCTGATCTAACTCTCTCTCGCTGATCTATCTCTCTCTCGCTGATCTATCTCTCTCTAGCTGATCTCTCTCTCTCCTCTCTCTCTCGCTGATCTATCTCTCTCTCGCTGATCTATCTCTCTCTCGCTGATCTCTCTCTCTCTCGCTGATCTATCTCTCTCGCTGATCTATCTCTCTCTTGCTAATCTATCACTCTCTCGCTGATCTATCTCTCTCTCGCTGATCTATCTCTCTCTCTCTGATCTATCTCTCTCTCTCTCGCTGATCTATCTCTCTCTCGCTAATCTATCTCTCTCTCGCTGATCTATCTCTCTCTCACTGATCTATCTCTCTCTCGCTGATCTTTCTCTCTCTCGCTGATCTATCTCTCTCTCGCTGATCTATCTCTCTCTCGCTGATCTATATCTCTCTCGCTGATCTGTCTCTCTCTCTCGCTGATCTATCTCTCTCTCGCTGACCTATCTCTCTCTCTCGCTGATCTTTCTCTCTCTCGCTGATCTATCTCTCTCTTTCGCTGATCTATCTATCTCTCTCTCGCTGATCTATCTCTCTCGCTGATCTATCTCTCTCTCGCTGATCTATCTCTCTCTCGCTGATCTATCTCTCTCTCGCTGATCTATCTCTCTCTCGCTGATTTATATCTCTCTCGCTGATCTATATCTCTCTCGCTGATCTATCTATCTCTCTCTCGCTGATCTATCTCTCTCTCGCTGATCTAACTCTCTCTCGCTGATCTATCTCTCTCTCGCTGATCTATCTCTCTCTAGCTGATCTCTCTCTCTCCTCTCTCTCTCGCTGATCTATCTCTCTCTCGCTGATCTATCTCTCTCTCGCTGATCTCTCTCTCTCTCTCGCTGATCTATCTCTCTCGCTGATCTATCTCTCTCTTGCTAATCTATCACTCTCTCGCTGATCTATCTCTCTCTCGCTGATCTATCTCTCTCTCTCTGATCTATCTCTCTCTCTCTCGCTGATCTATCTCTCTCTCGCTAATCTATCTCTCTCTCGCTGATCTATCTCTCTCTCACTGATCTATCTCTCTCTCGCTGATCTTTCTCTCTCTCGCTGATCTATCTCTCTCTTGCTGATCTATATCTCTCTCGCTGATCTGTCTCTCTCTCTCGCTGATCTATCTCTTTCTCGCTGACCTATCTCTCTCTCGCTGATCTTTCTCTCTCTCGCTGATCTATCTCTCTCTTTCGCTGATCTATCTATCTCTCTCTCGCTGATCTATCTCTCTCGCTGATCTATCTCTCTCTCGCTGATCTATCTCTCTCTTGCTGATCTATCTCTCTCTCGCTGATCTATCTCTCCCTCTCACTGATCTATCTCTCTCTCGCTGATCTATCTTATTTTCGCTGATCTATCTCTCTCTCGCTCATCTATCTATCTCTCTCTCGCTAATCTATCTCTTTCGTTGATCTATCTCTCTCTTGCTGATCTATCTCTCTCTCTCTCTCGCTGATCTATCTATCTCTCGCTAATCTATCTCTCTCTCGCTGATCTATATCTCTCTCGCTGATCTATCTCTTTCTCGCTGATCTATCTATCTCTCTCTCGCTGATCTATCTCTCTCTCGCTGATCTCTCTCTCTCTCTCGCTGATCTATCTCTCTCGCTGATCTATCTCTCTCTTGCTAATCTATCACTCTCTCGCTGATCTATCTCTCTCTCGCTGATCTATCTCTCTCTCTCTGATCTATCTCTCTTCCTCTCGCTGATCTATCTCTCTCTCGCTAATCTATCTCTCTCTCGCTGATCTATCTCTCTCTCACTGATCTATCTCTCTCTCGCTGATCTTTCTCTCTCTCGCTGATCTATCTCTTTCTCGCTGATCTATCTCTCTCTCGCTGATCTATATCTCTCTCGCTGATCTATCTCTCTCTCGCTGATCTATCTCTCTCTCGCTGATCTATATCTCTCTCGCTGAACTATCTCTCCCTCTCGCTGATCTATCTCTCTCTCGCTGATCTATCTCTTTCTCGCTGATCTATCTCTCTCTCTCGCTGATCTATCTCTCTCTCTCTCGCTGATCTATCTCTCTCTCGCTGATGTATCTATCTCTCTCGCTGATCTATCTCTTTCTCGCTGATCTATCTCTCTCTCTCTCGCTGATCTATCTCTCTCTCGCTGATCTATCTCTCTCTCGCTAATCTATCTCGCTCTCGCTGATCTATCTCTCTCCTCAGAGCGATCTATCTCTCTCTTGCTGATCTATTTCTCTCTCTCTCTCGCTGATCTATCTATCTCTCGCTGATCTATCTCTCTCTCGCTGATTTATATCTCTCTCGCTGATCTATATCTCTCTCGCTGATCTATCTATCTCTCTCTCGCTGATCTATCTCTCTCTCGCTGATCTAACTCTCTCTCGCTGATCTATCTCTCTCTCGCTGATCTATCTCTCTCTAGCTGATCTCTCTCTCTCCTCTCTCTCTCGCTGATCTATCTCTCTCTCGCTGATCTATCTCTCTCTCGCTGATCTCTCTCTCTCTCGCTGATCTATCTCTCTCGCTGATCTATCTCTCTCTTGCTAATCTATCACTCTCTCGCTGATCTATCTCTCTCTCGCTGATCTATCTCTCTCTCTCTGATCTATCTCTCTCTCTCTCGCTGATCTATCTCTCTCTCGCTAATCTATCTCTCTCTCGCTGATCTATCTCTCTCTCACTGATCTATCTCTCTCTCGCTGATCTTTCTCTCTCTCGCTGATCTATCTCTCTCTCGCTGATCTATCTCTCTCTCGCTGATCTATATCTCTCTCGCTGATCTGTCTCTCTCTCTCGCTGATCTATCTCTCTCTCGCTGACCTATCTCTCTCTCGCTGATCTTTCTCTCTCTCGCTGATCTATCTCTCTCTTTCGCTGATCTATCTATCTCTCTCTCGCTGATCTATCTCTCTCGCTGATCTATCTCTCTCTCGCTGATCTATCTCTCTCTCGCTGATCTATCTCTCTCTCGCTGATCTATCTCTCTCTCGCTGATTTATATCTCTCTCGCTGATCTATATCTCTCTCGCTGATCTATCTATCTCTCTCTCGCTGATCTATCTCTCTCTCGCTGATCTAACTCTCTCTCGCTGATCTATCTCTCTCTCGCTGATCTATCTCTCTCTAGCTGATCTCTCTCTCTCCTCTCTCTCTCGCTGATCTATCTCTCTCTCGCTGATCTATCTCTCTCTCGCTGATCTCTCTCTCTCTCTCGCTGATCTATCTCTCTCGCTGATCTATCTCTCTCTTGCTAATCTATCACTCTCTCGCTGATCTATCTCTCTCTCGCTGATCTATCTCTCTCTCTCTGATCTATCTCTCTCTCTCTCGCTGATCTATCTCTCTCTCGCTAATCTATCTCTCTCTCGCTGATCTATCTCTCTCTCACTGATCTATCTCTCTCTCGCTGATCTTTCTCTCTCTCGCTGATCTATCTCTCTCTTGCTGATCTATATCTCTCTCGCTGATCTGTCTCTCTCTCTCGCTGATCTATCTCTTTCTCGCTGACCTATCTCTCTCTCGCTGATCTTTCTCTCTCTCGCTGATCTATCTCTCTCTTTCGCTGATCTATCTATCTCTCTCTCGCTGATCTATCTCTCTCGCTGATCTATCTCTCTCTCGCTGATCTATCTCTCTCTTGCTGATCTATCTCTCTCTCGCTGATCTATCTCTCCCTCTCACTGATCTATCTCTCTCTCGCTGATCTATCTCTTTTTCGCTGATCTATCTCTCTCTCGCTCATCTATCTATCTCTCTCTCGCTAATCTATCTCTTTCGTTGATCTATCTCTCTCTTGCTGATCTATCTCTCTCTCTCTCTCGCTGATCTATCTATCTCTCGCTAATCTATCTCTCTCTCGCTGATCTATATCTCTCTCGCTGATCTATCTCTTTCTCGCTGATCTATCTATCTCTCTCTCGCTGATCTATCTCTCTCTCGCTGATCTCTCTCTCTCTCTCGCTGATCTATCTCTCTCGCTGATCTATCTCTCTCTTGCTAATCTATCACTCTCTCGCTGATCTATCTCTCTCTCGCTGATCTATCTCTCTCTCTCTGATCTATCTCTCTCTCTCTCGCTGATCTATCTCTCTCTCGCTAATCTATCTCTCTCTCGCTGATCTATCTCTCTCTCACTGATCTATCTCTCTCTCGCTGATCTTTCTCTCTCTCGCTGATCTATCTCTTTCTCGCTGATCTATCTCTCTCTCGCTGATCTATATCTCTCTCGCTGATCTATCTCTCTCTCGCTGATCTATCTCTCTGTCGCTGACCTATCTCTCTCTCGCTGATCTTTCTCTCTCTCGCTGATCTATCTCTCTCTCTCGCTGATCTATCTATCTCTCTCTCGCTGATCTATCTCTCTCTCGCTGATCTATCTCTCTCTCGCTGATCTATCTCTCTCTCGCTGATCTATCTCTCCCTCTCGCTGATCTATCTCTCTCTCGCTGATCTATCTCTCTCTCGCTTATCTATCTCTCTCTCTTTCGCTGATCTATTTCTCTCTCTCTCTCTCTTGCTGATCTATCTCTCTCTCTCTCTCTCTCGCTGATCTATCTCTCTCTCGCTGATCTATCTATCTCTCTCGCTGATCCATCTCTTTCTCGCTGATCTATCTCTCTCTCTCGCTGATCTATCTCTCTCTCGCTGATCTATCTATCTCTCTCTCGCTGATCTATCTATCTCTCTCTCGCTGATCTATCTATCTCTCTCTCGCTGATCTATCTATCTCTCTCTCGCTGATCTATCTATCTCTCTCTCGCTGATCTATCTCTCTCTCGCTGATCTATCTCTCTCGCTGATCTATCTCTCTCTCGCTGATCTATCTCTCTCTCTTTCGCTGATCTATCTCTCTCTCTCTCTCTCGCTGATCTATCTCTCTCTCTCTCTCTCTCGCTGATCTATCTCTCTCTCGCTGATCTATCTATCTCTCTCGCTGATCTATCTCTTTCTCGCTTATCTATCTCTCTCTCTCTCGCTGATCTATCTATCTCTCTCTCTCACTGATCTATCTATCTCTCTCTCGCTGATCGATCTATCTCTCTCTCGCTGATCTATCTATCTCTCTCTCGCTGATCTAGCTATCTCTCTCTCGCTCATCTATCTCTCTCTCGCTGATCTATCTATCTCTCTCTCGCTGATCTATCTATCTCTCTCTCGCTGATCTATCTATCTCTCTCTCACTGATCTATCTATCTCTCTCTCGCTGATCTATCTCTCTCACGCTGATCTATCTCTCTCTCGCTCATCTATCTATCTCTCTCTCGCTAATCTATCTCTCTCGCTGATCTATCTCTCTCTCGCTGATCTATCTATCTCTCTTTCGCTGATCTATCTCTCTCTCGCTGATCTATCTATCTCTCTCTCGCTGATCTATCTATCTCTCTCTCGCTGATCTATCTATCTCTCTCTCGCTGATCTATCTCTCTCTCGCTGATCTATCTCTCTCTCTCGCTGACCTCTCTCTCTCTCGCTGATCTATCTCTCTCTCGCTGATCTATCTCTCTGTCGCTGATCTATCTCTCTCTCGCTGATCTTTCTCTCTCTCGCTGATCTATCTCTCTCTCTCGCTGATCTATCTCTCTCTCTCGCTGATCTATCTCTCTCTCACTGATCTATCTCTCTCTCGCTGATCTTTCTCTCTCTCGCTGATCTATCTCTCTCTCGCTGATCTATCTCTCTCTCGCTGATCTATATCTCTCTCGCTGATCTATCTCTCTCTCGCTGATCTATCTCTCTGTCGCTGACCTATCTCTCTGTCGCTGACCTATCTCTCTCTCGCTGATCTTTCTCTCTCTCTCGCTGATCTATCTCTCTCTCTCTCGCTGATCTATCTCTCTCGCTGATCTATCTCTCTCTCGCTAATCTATCTCACTCTCGCTGATCTATCTCTCTCCTCAGAGCGATCTATCTCTCTCTTGCTGATCTATTTCTCTCTCTCTCTCGCTGATCTATCTATCTCTCGCTGATCTATCTCTCTCTCGCTGATCTATATCTCTCTCGCTGATCTATCTCTCTCTCGCTGATCTATCTATCTCTCTCTCGCTGATCTATCTCTCTCTCGCTGATCTATCTCTCTCTCGCTGATCTATCTCTCTCTAGCTGATCTCTCTCTCTCCTCTCTCTCTCGCTGATCTATCTCTCTCTCGCTGATCTATCTCTCTCTCGCTGATCTCTCTCTCTCTCTCGCTGATCTATCTCTCTCGCTGATCTATCTCTCTCTTGCTAATCTATCACTCTCTCGCTGATCTATCTCTCTCTCGCTGATCTATCTCTCTCTCTCTGATCTATCTCTCTCTCTCTCGCTGATCTATCTCTCTCTCGCTAATCTATCTCTCTCTCGCTGATCTATCTCTCTCTCACTGATCTATCTCTCTCTCGCTGATCTTTCTCTCTCTCGCTGATCTATCTCTCTCTCGCTGATCTATCTCTCTCTCGCTGATCTATATCTCTCTCGCTGATCTATCTCTCTCTCGCTGATCTATCTCTCTGTCGCTGACCTATCTCTCTCTCGCTGACCTATCTCTCTCTCGCTGATCTTTCTCTCTCTCTCGCTGATCTATCTCTCTCTCTCTCGCTGATCTATCTCTCTCGCTGATCTATCTCTCTCGCTGATCTATCTCTCTCTCGCTGATCTATCTCTCTCTCGCTGATCTATCTCTCTCTCGCTGATCTATCTCTCTCTCGCTGATCTATCTCTCTCTCGCTGATCTATCTCTCCCTCTCGCTGATCTATCTCTCTCTCGCTGATCTATCTCTCTCTCGCTGATCTATCTCTCTCTCTCTTTCGCTTATCTATCTCTCTCTCTCTCTCTCGCTGATCTATCTCTCTCTCTCTCTCTCTCTCGCTGATCTATCTCTCTCTTGCTGATCTATCTATCTCTCTCGCTGATCTATCTCTTTCTCACTGATCTATCTCTCTCTCTCTCGCTGATCTATCTCTCTCTCGCTGATCTATCTATCTCTCTCTCGCTTATCTATCTATCTCTCTCTCGCTTATCTATCTATCTCTCTCTCGCTGATCTATCTATCTCTCTCTCGCTGATCTATCTATCTCTCTCTCGCTGATCTATCTCTCTCTTGCTGATCTATCTCTCTCTCGCTCATCTATCTATCTCTCTCTCGCTAATCTCTCTCTCTCGCTGATCTATCTCTCTCGCTGATCTATCTCTCTCTTGCTGATCTATCTCTCTCTCTCTCTCGCTGATCTATCTATCTCTCGCTAATCTATCTCTCTCTCGCTGATCTATATCTCTCTCGCTGATCTATCTCTTTCTCGCTGATCTATCTATCTCTCTCTCGCTGATCTATCTCTCTCTCGCTGATCTCTCTCTCTCTCTCTCTCGCTGATCTATCTCTCTCGCTGATCTATCTCTCTCTTGCTAATCTATCACTCTCTCGCTGATCTATCTCTCTCTCGCTGATCTATCTCTCTCTCTCTCGCTGATCTATCTCTCTCGCTGATCTATCTCTCTCGCTGATCTATCTCTCTCGCTGATCTATCTCTCTCTCGCTGATCTATCTCTCTCTCGCTGATCTATCTCTCTCTCGCTGATCTATCTCTCTCTCGCTGATCTATCTCTCTCTCGCTGATCTATCTCTCCCTCTCGCTGATCTATCTCTCTCTCGCTGATCTATCTCTCTCTCGCTGATCTATCTCTCTCTCTTTCGCTTATCTATCTCTCTCTCTCTCTCTCTCGCTGATCTATCTCTCTCTCTCTCTCTCTCTCGCTGATCTATCTCTCTCTCGCTGATCTATCTATCTCTCTCGCTGATCTATCTCTTTCTCACTGATCTATCTCTCTCTCTCTCGCTGATCTATCTCTCTCTCGCTGATCTATCTATCTCTCTCTCGCTTATCTATCTATCTCTCTCTCGCTTATCTATCTATCTCTCTCTCGCTGATCTATCTATCTCTCTCTCGCTGATCTATCTATCTCTCTCTCGCTGATCTATCTCTCTCTCGCTGATCTATCTCTCTCTCGCTCATCTATCTATCTCTCTCTCGCTCATCTATCTATCTCTCTCTCGCTAATCTATCTCTCTCGCTGATCTATCTCTCTCGCTGATCTATCTCTCTCTTGCTGATCTATCTCTCTCTCTCTCTCGCTGATCTATCTATCTCTCGCTAATCTATCTCTCTCTCGCTGATCTATATCTCTCTCGCTGATCTATCTCTTTCTCGCTGATCTATCTACCTCTCTCTCGCTGATCTATCTCTCTCTCGCTGATCTCTCTCTCTCTCTCTCTCGCTGATCTATCTCTCTCGCTGATCTATCTCTCTCTTGCTAATCTATCACTCTCTCGCTGATCTATCTCTCTCTCGCTGATCTATCTCTCTCTCGCTGATCTATCTATCTCTCTCTCTCTGATCTATCTCTCTCTCTCTCGCTGATCTATCTCTCTCTCGCTGATCTATCTCTCTCTCGCTGATCTATCTCTCTCTCGCTGATCTATCTCTCTCTCGCTGATCTATCTCTCTCTCGCTGATCTATCTCTCTCTCGCTGATCTATCTCTCTCTCGCTGATCTATCTCTCTCTCGCTGATCTATCTCTCTCTCGCTGATCTATCTCTCTCTCGCTGATCTATCTCTCTGTCGCTGATCTATCTCTCTGTCGCTGATCTTTCTCTCTCTCGCTGATCTATCTCTCTCTCCCTTATCTATCTCTCTCTCTCTCGCTGATCTTTCTCTCTCTCGCTGATCTATCTCTCTCTCGCTGATCTATCTCTCTCTCGCTGATCTATCTCTCTCTCGCTGATCTATCTCTCCCTCTCGCTGATCTATCTCTCTCTCGCTGATCTATCTCTCTCTCGCTGATCTATCTCTCTCTTTCGCTGATCTATCTCTCTCTCTCTCTCTTGCTGATCTATCTCTCTCTCTCTCTCTCGCTGATCTATCTCTCTCTCGCTGATCTATCTATCTCTCTCGCTGATCTATCTCTTTCTCGCTGATCTATCTCTCTCTCTCGCTGATCTATCTATCTCTCTCTCGCTGATCTATCTATCTCTCTCTCGCTGATCTATCTATCTCTCTCTCGCTGATCTATCTATCTCTCTCTCGCTGATCTATCTATCTCTCTCTCGCTGATCTATCTATCTCTCTCTCGCTGATCTATCTCTCTCTCGCTGATCTATCTCTCTCGCTGATCTATCTCTCTCTCGCTGATCTATCTCTCTCTCTTTCGCTGATCTATCTCTCTCTCTTTCTCTCTCGCTGATCTATCTCTCTCTCTCTCTCTCTCTCGCTGATCTATCTCTCTCTCGCTGATCTATCTATCTCTCTCGCTGATCTATCTCTTTCTCGCTTATCTATCTCTCTCTCTCTCGCTGATCTATCTCTCTCTCGCTGATCTATCTATCTCTCTCTCGCTGATCTATCTATCTCTCTCTCGCTGATCTAGCTATCTCTCTCTCTCGCTGATCTATCTCTCTCTCGCTGATCTATCTCTCTCTCGCTCATCTATCTATCTCTCTCTCGCTAATCTATCTCTCTCGCTGATCTATCTCTCTCTCTCGCTGATCTATCTATCTCTCTTTAGCTGATCTATCTCTCTCTCGCTGATCTATCTATCTCTCTCTCGCTGATCTATCTATCTCTCTCTTGCTGATCTATCTCTCTCTCGCTGATCTATCTCTCTCTCTCTCGCTGATCTCTCTCTCTCTCTCGCTGATCTCTCTCTCTCTCTCGCTGATCTATCTCTCTCTCGCTGATCTATCTCTCCCTCTTGCTGATCTATCTCTCTCTCGGTGATCTATCTCTCTCTCGCTGATCTATCTCTCTCTCTTTCGCTGATCTATCTCTCTCTCTCTCTCTCTCGCTGATCTATCTCTCTCTCTCTCTCTCTCTCGCTGATCTATCTCTCTCTCGCTGATCTATCTATCTCTCTCGCTGATCTATCTCTTTCTCGCTGATCTATCTCTCTCTCTCTCGCTGATCTATCTATCTCTCTCTCGCTGATCTATATATCTCTCTCTCGCTGATCTATCTATCTCTCTCGCTGATCTATCTATCTCTCTCGCTGATCTATCTATCTCTCTCTCGCTGATCTATCTCTCTCTCTCGCTGATCTATCTCTCTCTCTTGCTGATCTATCTCTCTCTCGCTACTATCTCTCTCGCTGATCTATCTCTCTCTCGCTGATCTATCTATCTCTCTTTAGCTGATCTATCTCTCTCTCGCTGATCTATCTATCTCTCTCTCGCTGATCTATCTATCTCTCTCTCGCTGATCTATCTCTCTCTCGCTGATCTATCTCTCTCTCGCTGATCTATCTCTCTCTCGCTGATCTCTCTCTCTCTCTCTCTCGCTGATCTATCTCTCTGTCGCTGATCTATCTCTCTCTCGCTGATCTATCTCTCTCTCTCTCGCTGATCTATCTCTCTCTCGCTCGCTGATCTATCTCTCTCTCTCGCTGATCTATCTCTCTCTCTCGCTGATCTATCTCTCTCTCTCGCTGATCTATCTCTCTCTCGCTGATCTATCTCTCTCTCGCTGATCTATCTCTCTCTCGCTGATCTATCTCTCCCTCTCGCTGACCTATCTCTCTCTCGCTGATCTATCTCTCTCTCGCTGATCTATCTCTCTCTCGCTGATCTATCTCTCTCTCGCTGATCTATCTCTCTCTCTCTCGCTGATCTATCTCTCTCTCTCTCTCTCTCTTGCTGATCTATCTCTCTCTCGCTGATCTATCTCTTTCTCGCTGATCTATCTCTCTCTCTCTCGCTGATCTATCTCTCTCTCGCTGATCTATCTATCTCTCGCTGACCTATCTCTCTCTCGCTGACCTATATCTCTCTCGCTGACCTATATCTCTCTCGCTGATCTATCTCTCTGTCGCTGATCTATCTCTCTCTCGCTGATCTTTCTCTATCTCGCTGATCTATCTCTCTCTCTCTCTCTCGCTGATCTATCTCTCTCTCGCTGATCTATCTCTCTCTCGCTGATCTATCTCTCTCTCGCTGATCTATCTCTTTCTCGCTGATCTATCTCTCTCTCGCAGATCTTTCTCTATCTCGCAGATCTATCTCTCTCTCGCTGATCTATCTATCTCTCTCTCGCTGATCTATTTCTCTCTCGCTGATCTATCTCTCTCTCGCTGATCTATCTCTCTCTCGCTAATCTATCTCTCTCTCGCTGATCTATCTCTCTCTCGCTGATCTATCTCTCTCTCTGATCTATCTCTTTCTCTCTCGCTGATCTATCTCTCTCTCGCTAATCTATCTCTCTCTCGCTGATCTATCTCTCTCTCGCTGATCTATCTCTCTCTCGCTGATCTATCTCTCTCTCGCTGATCTATCTCTCTCTCTCTCACTGATCTATCTCTCTCTCTCTCACTGATCTATCTCTCTCTCTCTCGCTGATCTTTCTCTCTCTCGCTGATCTATCTCTCTCTCGCTCATCTATCTATCTCTCTCTCGCTCATCTATCTATCTCTCTCTCGCTCATCTATCTATCTCTCTCTCGCTCATCTATCTATCTCTCTCTCGCTCATCTATCTATCTCTCTCTCGCTCATCTATCTCTCTCGCTGATCTATCTCTCTCTCGCTGATCTATCTATCTCTCTTTCGCTGATCTATCTCTCTCTCTTTCGCTGATCTATCTCTCTCTCTCGCTGATCTATCTATCTCTCTCTCGCTGATCTATCTATCTCTCTCTCGCTGATCTATCTCTCTCTCTCGCTGACCTCTCTCTCTCTCGCTGATCTATCTCTCTCTCGCTGATCTATCTCTCTGTCGCTGATCTATTTCTCTCTCGCTGATCTTTCTCTCTTTCGCTGATCTATCTCTCTTTCGCTGATCTATCTCTCTCTCTCGCTGATCTATCTCTCTCTCTCGCTGATCTATCTCTCTCTCTCGCTGATCTATCTCTCTCTCGCTGATCTATCTCTCTCTCGCTGATCTATCTCTCTCGCTGATCTATATCTCTCTCGCTGATCTATTTGTCGTGGTACGTGAGACCATGCCCGGATTGATTTGGAAGTTTTCTCCCCGGGTATCAAGCGTGCGAGGCTTGGCTCAAATGAATGCAATATCAAGACCAACAGAAAGACAACAAGTTGTTGATTGCCGTTACCAGACCATTTATTGTGTACAACTCAACGTCACTCAGAAAATAAAGAGAACGAAGAAAGGAAAAAACCCTGCAAATATACAAACAAGCGTTACATAATTTCAATAACAGTCCGTTTATAACTTCACTTTACCACTGTATTACCACTATACTTAAACACACTGTGTACAAACTGGTTATCATTAAGAACAATACAATCAATTAAACGTCATTACAAATGATTAATACCTGAATCAACTTGAATGATGTATTTACTAACTAAGAACGAAAGATCGTACAGCAATCAACAATTTCTCTATAAATTGAAGTAAAGATTTGAGAACATTATTTGCTTTATTTAAGTTGTATGCATGCAATTTAGTATAATAAATTAACAGACAATGATCCGTCTATCATGCAATATAATTCTTTTTACTACTTACAATGGTAACTTCAACAACGGCTTAATAATATATATATACAACACGGTAACAAAAATCACATCTTCCTGTGTTTGCAACAAAAGCTTTTCTGACGCGCAGACAGAAAAACCAGGTAGTTAACCAAAACATCACCTATATGCAAATGCGCCAAACACAATGCTCGCAAAACAACTAGCAGCAAGACACTTATATGCAAATACGCAGAACGCACACGAACAACAACTGATCCATGACATGTTCCCCGCTTAAAATCCTTTTGTCCCCAAAAGGAGAACCTATAAAAGAGAAGAAACATAAAAAATACAAAAAAATATAGATTCACTACACCTTCCCCGCTTGAGATCCTTTTGTCCCCAAAAGGAGAAACAAACGAAAATAAAGAGGAGAAGTTAACCAGCAAATGTAACAAGGCACATAACACCAGGTATCATTCCAAAACAGATTTAGGGAAACGAAAAGGATTACTATGAGTTCCTCGGGTACTACGAGTAGACCTTCTAAGAGGAACTATTGGCTCACTATCACTCAATACTGGAGGCAGGTCACAACTAACAATAACACCGGGTATATCATCATCCGACTCAGAACTAGAACCACTATCATTGTTGTCATGATGTTCAGACCCTTCACCATTTCCATCCAGAGAAACCACACCACGTGGCAAAACATCGTCCAAATCACAATCAAACCTTTCCACACGAGGATCCAAAATCAGACGCCTTCGATTAACTTTCAAAAGTTCACCGCCAGTTGATGGACGAATACCATATACATCTCCAGTGGAATTGATGGTTTCTACAATATAAGAACAACTAAAATATTTATCCTCAAGTTTATGTCTCGCTTTAAATGCTTGCTTGCGCAACAACACCCGATCACATACTTTAATGATTTCGGAAACTTTAACTTTGTATCGGTCTTCCTCATTTTCCGCTGCTTGACGCAACCTAGCCGATACAACATCTCGGGCACGCGAAACCAATTTAGACTGTTGTTGCACATACTCCTCAGACCAGTCATTATTCAAATTACCCAAAAGATGATCAATCGGTAAGACAGGCTCCCTTCCAAACATCAATAGATACGGGGTTACTCTGGTAATAGCATGAGGTGTAGAATTATACATGAATATGATATGCTGTATTAATTCCGGCCACTTACGGCGTTCGCATGGATCCAGTGATCGCAATAACATACAAAGTGTTTTATTCAACCTCTCACATTGACCGTTACCCTGAGGATGATAAGCAGTAGTTTTAGATTTTACAATACCATACAGCTTGCAAACCTCTCTAATAACATTACACTCGAAGGACTTCCCTTGATCAGAATGCAATCTCTCCGGTAAACCATAATACACAAACCAGACATCTCTCAAAACACGAGCAACAACTTCAGCGGTTTGATATTTACATGGTACTGCAAGAGAAAATTTACTAAACACATCAGTAAAAACTAGCACATCTTCATATCCCCATTTACCCTTATCCAACTTCAGAAAATCTATGGCGAGTATTTCTAAGGGCCGAAAAGCAATGACATGACGCATAGGCGGTCGAATAGTAGGTGTAGGTGCTTTAGAAACGGTACAATTCCAGCATTTCGAAACGTACTTCCTAACATCAAAACTCAAACCAGGCCAAAAACAACGAAGTTTAAGCAAGTCCATCGTACGCTGCATACCCTGATGACCCCACTTGTCGTGACATAGTTCAATGAGTAAGGAACGCAATTTCAGAGGGACAAGAAGCTGAAGGACACAACCCTTAATTGAATCTTCTATTTTACGATACAAAACTCCCTGGTATACTGTAAATTTATCCCACTCCCTCAACCAACTGGACGGTATTGAAACATTTGAATCATGACCATCGCCCGGTTTCCAACCACGTGTCCACAATCTTCAAACTTCAGCAAGCTCATTGTCTTCTTTCTGAAAAGTAGATAACTGACCAAAAGAATAAGATGGTAAAACAGAAGATTGATGAGGAAGGCTATCAATTTGTACATTTTCAGCTGGCTTTAACTTAAGACTTGCAGCCAAACAAGATGCAACAACATGTAGCTCATTGGAGTCTGCTTCGCAACCATCCGTAGGACGACGACTAAGCGCATCCGCACACCTATTAACCGCACCTGGTTTATACTTAACAACAATATCGAACATTGCTAATTGAGACACCCATCTCATTTCCGTAGCGCCAAGCTTAGCAGTCTTTAAATATGATAATGGATTGTGATCAGTATAAACTATTGCTTTAGAACCTTGAATATATGATGAAAATTTGTCAACAACGGCCCATTTCAGTCCAAGTAACTCTAGTTTAAAACTAGACATATTCGAATAATTGCGCTCAGCCCCTCGTAAACTTCGACTGGCGTAAGCAACTGGGTGAAGTGCACCATCAATTTCCTGTAGTAAACATGCCCCCAGTCCCTTTAAACTAGCGTCAACCTCAATGTAGAATTGCTGGTCAAATCTAGGATAAATCAAAACAGGAGGTTTAGTTAAAACACGTTTCAACTCACTAAATGCAACTTCCTGGCTTTCACCCCATTGAAAATCAACAAGCTTTCCCGTTTGTTTGTCACTTGTACACGTAGCTTGATGCAACGGACCTGAAATAGTAGAATAATTATGAATGAACCGCCTATAATAAGACGAAAGACCAAGAAATGATTTCAACTCCGTACGATTCTTAGGAGTTGGCCACGAAAGTATTTTCTCGATTTTATCCTTGTTAACCGCTACACCCTTTGCGGAAATGACGTGTCCCAAGTAAGCGACCTCAGTCTGAAAAAGATCACATTTTTTCCCTTTGACTTTAAGACCATAACTTTGTAACCTACTAAACACACGATCCAATCGGGCAATGTGTTGCTCAAAGGTAGAAGAAAACACAAGAATATCATCAAGATACAATACAATTTCAGAAAGGTTCATGTCTCCCAACACGTATTCCATAACTCGCTGAAACGTACACGGACTATTCGTCAACCCCATAGGCATTCGAGCAAATTCGTAAAGGCCCCACGGAACTCTAAACGCTGTTTTGTCGATTGATTCATCCTCCATTATAACCTGAAAAAACCCATGAGACAAATCAAGAGTAGAAAAATAACATGAATTACCCAACACTTCAAGAACCTCATCAATACGCGGTAGAGGAAATGAATCCCTTATGGTACGATCATTCAACTTTCGATAGTCCACACATAAACGCAAGGAACCATCTTTTTTCTTCACCAAAACAATTGGACTAGCAAAACTGCTCTTAGAGGGGCGAATTATCCCCTGCTCCAGCATTTCCTGCAACATCAATTTAACCTCAGCAACAGAATGCAAAGGAATACGCCGATAGGGAATCCGGATAGGTGTGTTATCTTTTAAAGAAATTCCATGCGGAATAACATCACATCGACCTACATCATATGTTCCCTTCGAAAACACGCCATTGTGCTTACGCAATAACCCAGCAACAACTTTCTCTTGTCCAGGATCCAAACCATTCAACATTATCCCAGGAGGTAAATCCAAAGCAATATCTGGTTCAGAGTTGATACTTCTATCTGCTCCAACATCCGACGATTCCCTGTTCAAAGTAGTAAAAGAGTCACAGTTAGCATGAGAACCAACATTTACATTAGGTTTAATAGATTCATTTAAAGATTGGAAAGGAACAACTATATTTATGTGTTTTAATGAGACAAGAACGTTGGACTCGTCTTCATCGATTCTCAACATTACTTCAGATCTACTTATTTCGGGCGCAGAAGGATGCTCATCTACCAGTTGTCGCAACTCATGTAGACCACTGAAACCATGCAACTGGCGTAAAATATTACATCCAATAAGAATCGGATAATTTACTTGCTTATTCTTAACGGCGATGTCGGAGACAACCAGGAAACTACCCTTAAGTTGCTGATCAGCAATCACAACGGGAATTTCAATGTACCCTTCTATGGGTACCTCAACCCCACAGACCCCAATAACATTCATGAACAAACCACCAACACTACCTAATTCACCACATTCAGGCTTTAGTATGTTATGGTATATGGATGATGGAATAATTGATGCCTCAGCTCCGGTGTCTAAAATACACCCAAGTTCAGCGGAACCAACGCTCATAGTAGTACAAGGACTTCTAGCAACTAATTTCTCGAATAACACGGTATTTTGAACATGTGAATTAGGTATAGCATTAGAAATATTTGTATCTGCACTTGCAACAGGGGCACGGACATCGTGACATATCTGTGTATCCTTACTCTGGATACCTGATGACGATTGCGGAACAACACTCTGTTGAGAAGGATTAATAGATGAGTTATAATTGACATTTTGGTTTCTACTATACTTAGTAGGACAAGCATACGCAAAATGACCTGGATTTTTACAAGTCCAACACAAACCAGGAGGGACACTACATTGGTTTCTACTATGACCTTCGTTACCACAATTGAAACATCTACGAGAAATATTAGAACGAACATCTGAATGGAATTTAGGACGTTGAGATTGCAATAATGCACCGAATTTGTTATCAATGGTCTCATTGATTTGCTGCTTAAGAAAAGATTGTAATTCTTGTTTCATCTCAGTCAGACCGTAATCTACACACTCTACCCCGTGAATTTTTGGTTTAGTATTTACTCGTTCCCCTTTAAACAATTCTACAACCTCCTCCCTCATTTCAAGAAAGGTCTTCCCTCTGAACGCCAACTCAATTCGCTTTAATTCTCTTTTAACCCCATGGTCTCGGACCCCTTCTACTAATCTCTGCTTCAAAGTAGTATCCTGGAGGTGTTTTAAGGCTGCCTGCTCATTCCTATCTGATGCCTCAACCAACTGTGTGTATAGTTTGAGTAACTCTAGACTATAATCAGCTATTGATTCTCCCTCTAACTGACGCCTAGAATAAAAAGAAGAACTATATCCTGAAACAGTTTCTTCTGGACCAAACATAAATTTTAATATACCAATAGCACGCTTAGCATCTTTACTATTACCGGACACCATCATCTGACACCGGACTTCATCCTTTGCCTTGCCACCAAGATGACTTATCAAAGTATCATATTTTTTCCAATCTGTTAAAGAATAATGGTCACAATAGGCTTCGAAATCAATAAGCCAATCCCTTAAAGAACTCTGCCCAGGAAGTTTAGGTGTACCAAAAAACTTGGATAATTTAACAGGTGGAGGAGATTTTTGAGTGGACAAACCCTTGAAAGCATTGGTAAGAGCGGATATCATTTCACTAACATCAGTTGTCTTCGCAGCACTACCACCTTGCGCAGTCTGTTTTTTAGGCGGGGCCGCGCTTTGACCACCACCAGTCGCCATAACGAGAAAATGTGACTTTCACTAATGAATTATTTACGAAGGTAGCATATAATATATTGGATATTAATATTTCACTATGGATTTTAAACAGCATATAACAATCTCACTAACGTTCTGTAATTATAGTTACAATAGTAAAGTAGCATATATCAACATTTAATTATCGCAATGTGCTTTAAACAGACTATCGTTTAACAATATTATTACACGTTATATAACACAAGTTCACCATAACATCACTAGGCAAATCCTCTAAATAATCGGCTACTGCATTCAAAGTACAATACCACTTACGTTATATCAATGTCAATTATTATTATAAATCAATAATTGCGTAAATACAATACATCAATCTACAGTTATCAATAAATCCAATACAGTATATAGAAATCTATATAATTAACAAAGAAAATACATCAATTAATGATAGTCAATATGTGTACATCTTATCTGTATCTCGGATTCACCGACAGTTGATCCAGGGCTTTCCAATCACTGGTCACTCCAAAGAATATACTCGCTAATCACCATCATCTGCCGCTAAACGTCATTCTTGAATTGCGATCCTGTCCGTGACGCCAATTTGTCGTGGTACGTGAGACCATGCCCGGATTGATTTGGAAGTTTTCTCCCCGGGTATCAAGCGTGCGAGGCTTGGCTCAAATGAATGCAATATCAAGACCAACAGAAAGACAACAAGTTGTTGATTGCCGTTACCAGACCATTTATTGTGTACAACTCAACGTCACTCAGAAAATAAAGAGAACGAAGAAAGGAAAAAACCCTGCAAATATACAAACAAGCGTTACATAATTTCAATAACAGTCAGTTTATAACTTCACTTTACCACTGTATTACCACTATACTTAAACACACTGTGTACAAACTGGTTATCATTAAGAACAATACAATCAATTAAACGTCATTACAAATGATTAATACCTGAATCAACTTGAATGATGTATTTACTAACTAAGAACGAAAGATCGTACAGCAATCAACCATTTCTCTATAAATTGAAGTAAAGATTTGAGAACATTATTTGCTTTATTTAAGTTGTATGCATGCAATTTAATATAATAAATTAACAGACAATGATCCGTCTATCATGCAATATAATTCTTTTTACTACTTACAATGGTAACTTCAACAACGGCTTAATAATATATATATACAACACGGTAACAAAAATCACATCTTCCTGTGTTTGCAACAAAAGCTTTTCTGACGCGCAGACAGAAAAACCAGGTAGTTAACCAAAACATCACCTATATGCAAATGCGCCAAACACAATGCTCGCAAAACAACTAGCAGCAAGACACTTATATGCAAATACGCAGAACGCACACGAACAACAACTGATCCATGACATATCTCTCCCTCTCGCTGATCTATCTCTCTCTCACTGATCTATCTCTCTCTCGCTGATCTATCTCTCTCTCTCTCTCTCACTGATCTATCTCTCTCTCTCTCTCTCTCGCTGATCTATCTCTCTCTCGCTGATCTATCTATCTCTCTCGCTGATCTATCTCTTTCTCGCTGATCTATCGCTCTCTCTCTCGCTGATCTATCTATCTCTCTCTCGCTGATCTATCTATCTCTCTCTCGCTGATCTATCTATCTCTCTCTCTCGCTGATCTATCTAACTCTCGTTGATCTATCTCTCCCTCGCTGATCTATCTCTCTCTCGCTGATCTATCTCTCTCTCGCTGATCTATCTCTCTCGCTGATCTATCTATCTCTCGCTGATCTATCTCTCTCTCGCTGATCTATCTCTCTCTCGCTGATCTATCTCTCTCTCGCTGATCTATCTCTCTCGCTGATTTATCTATCTCTCTCTCGCTGATCTATCTATCTCTCTCTCGCTGATCTATCTATCTCTCTATCTCGCTGATCTAACTCTCTCTCGCTGATCTATCTCTCTCTCGCTGATCTATCTCTCTCTCGCTGATCTATCTCTCTCGCTGATCTATCTCTCTCTCGCTGATCTATCTATCTCTCGCTGATCTATCTCTCTCGCTGATCTATCTCTCTCTCGCTGATCTATCTCTCTCTCTCTCTCTCGTTGATCTATCTATCTGTCTCTCGCTGATCTATCTATCTGTCTCTCGCTGATCTATCTATCTGTCTCTCGCTGATCTATCTATCTCTCTCACGCTGATCTATCTATCTCTCTCTTTCGCTGATCTATCTATCTCTCTCTCGCTGATCTATCTATCTCTCTCTCGCTGATCTATATATCTCTCGCTGATCTATCTCTCTCTCGCTGATCTATCTCTCTCTCGCTGATCTATCTATCTCTCGCTGATCTATCTCTCTCGCTGATCTATCTCTCTCTCGCTGATCTATCTCTCTCTCTCGCTGATCTATCTCTCTCTCTCGCCGATCTATCTCTCTCTCGCTGATCTATCTCTCTCTCTCGCTGATCTATCTCTCTCTCGCTGATCTATCTGTTTCTCTCGCTGCTCTATCTCTCTCTCGCTGATCTATCTCTCTCTCGCTGATCTATCTCTCTCGCTGATCTATCTCTCTCTCGCTGATCTATCTGTCTCTTGCTGATCTATCTCTCTCTCACTGATCTATCTCTCTCTTTCTCTCGCTGATCTATCTCTCTCTGTCGCTGATCTATCTCTCTCTCACTGATCTATCTCTCTTTGAATTTTAAAAATTGGAAATTTTAGTAATTTTTCGAAAAAATTCCTATGGTCCCCCGCAGAAAATTATCGAAAAATGGCCAAATTTCAAGCCTTTTATTTTTTGATATAATTCATTACTATGGCTCTATAAGATGATGTTAGCAAAATATATCTGTATAAATGGCAATATTATAGCATAATTATTGAATTTTAAAAAGTGCTTAGAATAGTTTCAAATCGCATTTGTAGACGTTTTAGACCATTTTGTGCATTTCGATAAAACTTTTCACATAAAAACATCAAAGAGCACAAAATAGCTTAATATCGTATTTAAAAACGTTTTACACAATTTTGAGCATTATTTCATAATTCATTTATCTATTCCATATATATATAATTACAATAAGTTTACACGTTGATAATGCCATGTAAGTTCCAATCAGGTGGCTATTTCACACACCAGTAGCCGTTGTATATAACATTCCACGAATTATTTCTGTAACCGTCCTTCTTTTCTTTAACGTCTTTCTTTAATGTCTCCAATTCAATGGTGTGTCGTACTAGTAGTAAGTTTTTCCTTTCCGTCTCGTTCAATTCCAATATCGTTATTATTCCGTACTCACAAGTGTTCTGGTTGTCAGAGTCCTTTAGTTATAAATTCAATTAGTCAATCCGTTCTTCAATGTAGCCTACCACTCAATTAACAGTCGTAAAAAGAGACCTCAGAATAGAAATTAAGGAGTTATTTATTACACGACTACAATATCGCTGAAGTGTGCATCAAATATCTATATCTCTTACTTTGTGGTTTTCTTTATTTTCTCTGCTTAGCAACTTATCAATACAACAATAGTAGTTTGCCACACCCAATCAAGAAAAGAAACACTCATCTTACTCCCAACTCCTTGTTTCAACCTCGCGCCGTTCCCGCACACACTTTATATATCAACCCATCATCCAATAAGAGGCCGCTACGCATGAATGACCCCCCTCATACGGTACAATGGAACAAAAATAAAATCACTTGTGACATTTTTCCTCCCACTCAAGAACAATGTATGGGGATATACATTTTCTAACTACATGAACTGCGGCTGAGATAATCCGCACCTACGTTATCGCTACCTTTGATAGCTTCAATTCGGAACCTGTATGGCTGGAGCGCCAGTGCCCAGCACATTATTCTACCATTCGCTAATTTAGCTTTTTGCATGTAAACAAGGGGTTGATGGTCAGTTTCTAAGGTAAATTCTCGACCATATAGGTATGTTTCAAACTTACGTACACTCCAAATTATTGATAAACATTCCTTCTCCATAATAGAGTACGCTTTTTCCCGGGGTAGTAACTTCTTGCTGGCATAAACACAAAAGTGCTTAGAATAGCTTCAAATCGCATTTGGAGACGTTTTAGACCATTTTGTGATTTTCTAAAAAAGTTGTTAACATAAAAACATCAAAGTGTACAGAATAGCTTCAAATCGCATTTGGAGACGTTTTAGACCATTTTGTGATTTTTGAAAAAACTTGTTACCATAAAAACACCAAAGTGCTTAGAATAGCTTCAAATCGCATTTGGAGACGTTTTAGACCATTTTGTGATTTTCGAAAAAACTTGGTTCCACAAAAACATCAAAGTACTTAAAATCACATTAGAAACCGTTTTAGACCATTTTGTGATTTTCGAAAAAACTTGTTACCATAAAAACACCAAAGTGTACAGAATAGCTTCAAATCGCATTTGGAGACATTTTAGACCATTTTGTGATTTTCAAAAAAACGTGTTAACATAAAAACACCAAAGTGCTTAGAATAGCTTCAAATCGCATTTGGAGACGTTTTAGACCATTTTGTGATTTTCGAAAAAACTTGTTACCATAAAAACACCAAAGTGCTTAGATTAGCTTCAAATCGCATTTTGAGACATTTTAGACCGTTTTGTGATTTTCGAAAAAACTTGGTTACACAAAAGCACCAAAGTGCTTAGAATAGCTTCAAATCGCATTTGGAGACGTTTTAGACCATTTTGTGATTTTCTAAAAAAGTTGTTAACATAAAAACATCAAAGTGTACAGAATAGCTTCAAATCGCATTTGGAGACGTTTTAGACAATTTTGTGATTTTCGAACAAACTTGTTACCATAAAAACACCAAAGTGCTTAGAATAGCTTCAAATCGCATTTTGAGACGTTTTAGACCATTTTGTGATTTTTGAAAAAACTTGTTACCATAAAAACACCAAAGTGCTTAGAAAAGCTTCAAATCGCATTTGGAGACGTTTTAGACCATTTTGTGATTTTCGAAAAAACTTGGTTCCACAAAAACATCAAAGTGCTTAAAATTGACATTAGAAACCGTTTTAGACCATTTTGTGATTTTCGAAAAAACTTGTTAACATAAAAACATCAAAGTGTAAAGAATAGCTTCAAATCGCATTTGGAGACGTTTTAGACCATTTTGTGATTTTCGAAAAAACTTTTTACACAAAAACATCAAAGTGCTTAAAATCACATTAGAAACCGTTTTAGACCATTTTGAGCATTTCGATAAAACTTTTCACACAAAAACATCAAAGAGGACAAAATAGCTTAATATCGTATTTAAAAACTTTTTTGACCATTTTGAGCATTTCAACAAAAAATTTTCACACAAAACATCAAAGTGTACAGAATAGCTTCAAATCGCATTTGGAGACATTTTAGACCATTTTGTGATTTTCTAAAAAACTTGTTAACATAAAAACACAAAAGTGCTTAGAATAGCTTCAAATCGCATTTGTAGACGTTTTAGACCACTTTGTGATTTTCGAAAAAAATTGTTAACATAAAAACACCAAAGTGCTTAGAATAGCTTCAAATCGCATTTTGAGACATTTTAGACCGTTTTGTGATTTTCGAAAAAACTTGGTTACACAAAAGCACCAAAGTGCTTAAAATAGCTTCAAATCGCATTTGGAGACATTTTAGACCATTTTGTGATTTTCGAAAAAACTTGTTAACATAAAAACACCAAAGTGCTTAGAATAGCTTCAAATCGCATTTGGAGACGTTTTAGACCATTTTGTGATTTTCGAAAAAACTTGTTACCATAAAAACACCAAAGTGCTTAGATTAGCTTCAAATCGCATTTTGAGACATTTTAGACCGTTTTGTGATTTTCGAAAAAACTTGGTTACACAAAAACACCAAAGTGCTTAAAATAGCTTCAAATCGCATTTGGAGACGTTTTAGACCATTTTATGATTTTCGAAAAAAATTGTTAACATAAAAACACCAATGTGCTAAGAATAGCTTCAAATCGCATTTGGAGACATTTTAGACCATTTTGTGATTTTCGAAAAAACTTATTAACATAAAAACACCAAAGTGCTTAGAATAGCTTCAAATCGCATTTTGAGACATTTTAGACCCTTTTGTGATTTTCGAAAAAACTTGGTTACACAAAAACACAAAAGTGCTTAAAATAGCTTTAGGGTATGTTCAGACTCACGGAGTTACGGTGGAGTTATCTACGCAAGGCGTACGGTAATCCGTGGCGTTAAAAGTCAAGGTGTTCAGACACAACGATTAGCATTCCAAACGTCTTGCGTTTAAAGCGGAAGTTCTGTCATACCGAAACGGCCGATGGGATACATACACAATAACAACAACAGAGAGCTGAGAGTGACACGCGCGAAAGTTTACAACACTAGCTAGGCCTAGCAATATAATACAATGTTACCTTCAAATGTAATGGTTTTTTTGCCGATTTTTTTTGCAAATCCTTACAGAAGATAGTAATTTCGAACATAATTATTACACGGACAATGACTTTGCCATTATTTGTATGATTTTAATTAATTTTGTGAAATCATGTCACTGACGCCAACTTCGTCAGGAAGAATTTTGCAGTTTAGATGCAATTTCTTTAAAAACAGCCATCTTGTTGCAGGCGCTAGCTTTCCAATTCCTAATTTCTATCTTGTCTATAAATTCAGGGCTGCCCCATAATGAAATCAAATCAGCCACTTCTGTACTTTTCCATGTAACACGTTTCATTTTAATTCGAATGTTGCTGTTGATCTAGGCTAGCTCGAGGAATAGCTATATTGTTTTGCTATTAAAAAAAAACCTCGCGAATAGTCTGCTGCTAATTGCGGTCGTGTCTTTTCATTGGCTGACGTTGACCGGAGGTTGAAATCACTGATGCATCAATGGATTAGCCTTATGAAATCTACCCTCTCCCGCTGGAGTTATTAACGCAACTGGTGCGGAGTAACAGCTCCCTAACGCTAATCCGCGGCATGGTTCAGACACAAAAATATGTACGCCGCGTACATAACTCCACCGTAACTCCGTGAATCTGAACATACCCTTAAATCGCATTTGGAGACGTTTTAGAACATTTTGTGATTTTCGAAAAAACTTGTTAACATAAAAACATCAAAGTGTACAGAATAGCTTCAAATCGCATTTGGAGACGTTTTAGACCATTTTGTGATTTTCGAAAAAACTTGTTAACATAAAAACACCAAAGTGCTTAAAATAGCTTCAAATCGCATTTGGAGACATTTTAGACCATTTTGTGATTTTCGAAAAAAATTGTTAACATAAAAACACCAAAGTGCTTAGATTAGCTTCAAATGGCATTTTGAGACGTTTTAGACCATTTTGTGATTTTCTAAAAAAGTTTTTAACATAAAAACACCAAAGTGCTTATAATAGCTTCAAATGGCATTTGGAGACGTTTTAGACCATTTTGTGATTTTCGTAAAAACTTGGTTCCACAAAAACATCAAAGTCCTTAAAATTTACATTAGAAACCATTTTAGACCATTTTGTGATTTTCTAAAAAAATTGTTAACATAAAAACACCAAAGTGCTTAGATTAGCTTCAAATCGCATTTTGAGACATTTTAGACCGTTTTGTGATTTTCGAAAAAACTTGGTTACACAAAAGCACCAAAGTGCCTGGAATAGCTTCAAATCGCATTTGGAGACGTTTTAGACCATTTTGTGATTTTCTAAAAAAGTTGTTAACATAAAAACATCAAAGTGTACAGAATAGCTTCAAATCGCATTTGGAGACGTTTTAGACCATTTTGTGATTTTTGAAAAAACTTGGTTCAACAAAAACATCAAAGTTCTTAAAATTGACATTAGAAACCGTTTTAGACCATTTTGTGATTTTCGATAAAACTTTTTAACATAAAAACATCAAAGTGTACAGAATAGCTTCAAATCGCATTTGGAGACATTTTAGACCATTTTGTGATTTTCGAAAAAACTTATTAACATAAAAACACCAAAGTGCTTAGAATAGCTTCAAATCGCATTTTGAGACATTTTAGACCCTTTTGTGATTTTCGAAAAAACTTGGTTACACAAAAACACAAAAGTGCTTAAAATAGCTTTAAATCGCATTTGGAGACGTTTTAGAACATTTTGTGATTTTCGAAAAAACTTATTAACATAAAAACATCAAAGTGTACAGAATAGCTTCAAATCGCATTTGGAGACGTTTTAGACCATTTTGTGATTTTCGAAAAAAACTTGTTAACATAAAAACACCAAAGTACTTAAAATAGCTTCAAATCGCTTTTGGAGACATTTTAGACCATTTTGTGATTTTCGAAAAAACTTGTTAACTTCAAAACACCAAAGTGCTTAGAATAGCTTCAAATCGCATTTGGAGACGTTTTAGACCATTTTGTGATTTTCGAAAAAACTTGTTACCATAAAAACACCAAAATGCTTAGAATAGCTTCAAATCGCATTTGGAGACGTTTTAGACCATTTTGTGATTTTCGAAAAAACTTGGTTCCACAAAAACATCAAAGTGCTTAAAATTTACATTAGAAACCGTTTTAGACCATTTTGTGATTTTCGAAAAAACTTGTTAACATAAAAACACCAAAGTGCTAAGAATAGCTTCAAATCGCATTTGTATGGAAAGCCAAACCCGACAAAAATACATAATACATACCATCCACCAATAATTAATTCGTACAAAATTCAAACCATCCAATATTATCTCATGCAGTTCAATGAAAACTTAAACCATTCACCTAGTATCTACACCATCCAATACAATGTGTGACCATCTACCACTAGCCCAAACGACAATACGCCGAACAAACTACCCATAACACAAACCATCTAAAGAATGTTGAGCCCAGGCAGCAATAATTGAATTAATCTAACGTTAATACAAGTATATATTAGCCAACTCATTTATCAACATTTCATTTAGTTCATGAACATTTCAAACAAAGCATCTTAATTATAGTTCATCGAATTCTAATTCTAATACATTGCCTGTTTTATACACCGTTCGTCTGTTCAACAGTTTAAACAACTGTTTTGCACACGATACGCCCGTTCGTGAGTTCAAACCATGATATTTGAAGCATCGACTTTCCAAACGGCGATTTTTCGCACCGAACGTATTTTCTTGAGTTAAAGTGGTTGCATTTCAATCACTTACTTTTGATTGGCCAGTATTACACACCGTTCGCTTGTTCGTGATTTCAAATCATGATATTTGAAGCATCGACTTTCCAAACGGCGATTTTTCGCACCGAACGTATTTTCTTGAGTTAAAGTGGTTGCATTTCAATCACCTACTTTCGATTGGCCAGTATTACACACCATTCGCTTGTTCGTGATTTCATGTGATAACATTTCATTCGACAACTTTTCAAACCTTAGCTTTTGGCTCCGCTTACGTATATATCAGTTGATATACTATTTTTTAATGTTCACACTTTCCATACATCAGTTTTGTACATCATTCGCATTTACGCATGTAAAGTGTAGATATTCCACTCGACAAGTTTTAAAACGGTAGTTTTTTTTTTATTGTTTAATTGTAACTGTTGGCGCCGATTTTATATTGGGGGTGGGGGGGAGGGAGGTGTTCGGTACTGAATGTGAACAGTACACATTTTTAAATATGGTACATCTACATGTCCGGAAATTACACTCTCTTTCAAAAAAGGGTTTTTTTTTTTTATTTTGCAATGTTCACATTCAGTACCGAACACCTCCCCCCCCCCCCCCAATATAAAATCGGCGCCAACAGTTACAATTAAACAATAAAAAAAGACTACCTTTTAAAACTTGTCGAGTGGAATATCTACACTTTACATGCGTAAATGCGAATGATGTACAAAACTGATGTATGGAAAGTATGAAAATTAAAAAATAGTATATCAACTGATATATACGTAAGCGGAGCCAAAAGCTAACGTTTGAAAAGTTGTCGAATGAAATGTTATCACATGAAATCACGAACAAGCGAACGGTGTGTAATACTGGCCAATCGAAAGTAGGTGATTGAAATGCAACCACTTTAACTCTAGAAAATACGTTCGGTGCGAAAAATCGCCGTTTGGAAAGTCGATGCTTCAAATATCATGGTTTGAAATCACGAAAAGGCGAACGGTGTGTAATACTGGCCAATCAAAAGTAAGTGATTGAAATGCAACCACTTTAACTCAAGAAAATACGTCCGGTGCGAAAAATCGCCATTTGGAAAGTCGATGCTTCAAATATCATGGTTTGAACTCACGAACGGGCGTATCGTGTGCAAAACAGTTGTTTAAACTGTTGAACAGACGAACGGTGTATAAAACAGGCAATGTATTAGAATTAGAATTCGATGAACTATAATTAAGATGCTTTGTTTGAAATGTTCATGAACTACATGAAATGTTGATAAATGAGTTGGCTAATATATACTTGTATTAACGTTAGATTAATTCAATTATTGCTGCCTGGGCTCAACATTCTTTAGATGGTTTGTGTTATGGGTAGTTTGTTCGGCGTATTGTCGTTTGGGCTAGTGGTAGATGATTACACATTGTATTGGATGGTGTAGATACTAGGTGAATGGTTTAAGTTTTCATTGAACTGCATGAGATAATATTGGATGGTTTGAATTTTGTACGAATTAATTATTGGTGGATGGTATGTATTATGTATTTTTGGCGGGTTTGGCTTTCCATACATTTGGAGACGTTTTAGACCATTTTGTGATTTTCGAAAAAACTTGGTTCCACAAAAACATCAAAGTGCTTAAAATCACATTAGAAACCGTTTTAGACCATTTTGTGATTTTCGAAAAAACTTGTTACCATAAAAACACCAAAGTGTACAGAATAGCTTCAAATCGCATTTGGAGACATTTTAGACCATTTTGTGATTTTCAAAAAAACGTGTTAACATAAAAACACCAAAGTGCTCAGAATAGCTTCAAATCGCATTTGGAGACGTTTTAGACCATTTTGTGATTTTCGAAAAAACTTGTTAACATAAAAACACCAAAGTGCTTAGAATAGCTTCAAATCGCATTTGGAGACATTTTCGACCATTTTGAGAATTTCGAAAAAACTTGGTTACAAAAAAACACAAAAGTGCTTAAAATAGCTTCAAATCGCATTTGTAGACGTTTTAGACCATTTTTGTGATTTTCTAAAAACCTGGTAAACATAAAAACACAAAAGTGCTTAGAATAGCTTCAAATCGCATTTGGAGACGTTTTAGACCATTTTGTGATTTTCTAAAAAAGTTGTTAACATAAAAACACCAAAGTGCTTATAATAGCTTCAAATGGCATTTGGAGACGTTTTAGACCATTTTGTGATTTTCGTAATAACCTGGTTCCACAAAAACATCAAAGTCCTTAAAATTTACATTAGAAACCGTTTTAGACCATTTTGTGATTTTCGAAAAAAATTGTTAACATAAAAACACCAAAGTGCTTAGATTAGCTTCAAATCGCATTTTGAGACATTTTAGACCGTTTTGTGATTTTCGAAAAAACTTGGTTACACAAAAGCACCAAAGTGCTTAGAATAGCTTCAAATCGCATTTGGAGACGTTTTAGACCATTTTGTGATTTTCTAAAAAAGTTGTTAACATAAAAACATCAAGGTGTACAGAATAGCTTCAAATCGCATTTGGAGACGTTTTAGACCATTTTGTGATTTTTGAAAAAACTTGTTACCATAAAAACACCAAAGTGCTTAGAATAGCTTCAAATCGCATTTGGAGACGTTTTAGACCATTTTGTGATTTTCGAAAAAACTTGGTTCCACAAAAACATCAAAGTACTTAAAATCACATTAGAAACCGTTTTAGACCATTTTGTGATTTTCGAAAAAACTTGTTACCATAAAAACACCAAAGTGTACAGAATAGCTTCAAATCGCATTTGGAGACATTTTAGACCATTTTGTGATTTTCAAAAAAACGTGTTAACATAAAAACACCAAAGTGCTTAGAATAGCTTCAAATCGCATTTGGAGACGTTTTAGACCATTTTGTGATTTTCGAAAAAACTTGTTAACATAAAAACACCAAAGTGCTTAGAATAGCTTCAAATCGCATTTGGAGACGTTTTCGACCATTTTGAGAATTTCGAAAAAACTTGGTTACACAAAAACACAAAAGTGCTTAAAATAGCTTCAAATCGCATTTGTAGACGTTTTAGACCATTTTTGTGATTTTCTAAAAACCTGGTAAACATAAAAACACAAAAGTGCTTAGAATAGCTTCAAATCGCATTTGGAGACGTTTTAGACCATTTTGTGATTTTCTAAAAAAGTTGTTAACATAAAAACACCAAAGTGCTTATAATAGCTTCAAATGGCATTTGGAGACGTTTTAGACCATTTTGTGATTTTCGTAATAACCTGGTTCCACAAAAACATCAAAGTCCTTAAAATTTACATTAGAAACCGTTTTAGACCATTTTGTGATTTTCGAAAAAAATTGTTAACATAAAAACAACAAAGTGCTTAGATTAGCTTCAAATCGCATTTTGAGACATTTTAGACCGTTTTGTGATTTTCGAAAAAACTTGGTTACAAAAAAGCACCAAAGTGCTTAGTAGAATAGCTTCAAATCGCATTTGGAGACGTTTTAGGCCATTTTGTGATTTTCTAAAAAAGTTGTTAACATAAAAACATCAAAGTGTACAGAATAGCTTCAAATCGCATTTGGAGACGTTTTAGACCATTTTGTGATTTTTGAAAAAACTTGTTACCATAAAAACACCAAAGTGCTTAGAATAGCTTCAAATCGCATTTGGAGACGTTTTAGACCATTTTGTGATTTTCGAAAAAACTTGGTTCCACAAAAACATCAAAGTTCTTAAAATTGACATTAAAACCGTTTTAGACCATTTTGTGATTTTCGATAAAACTTTTTAACATAAAAACATCAAAGTCCTAAGAATAGCTTCAAATCGCATTTGGAGACGTTTTAGACCATTTTGTGATTTTCGAAAAAAGTTGTTAACATAAAAAAATCAAAGTGTACAGAATAGATTCAAATCGCATTTGGAGACGTTTTAGACCATTTTGTGATTTTCGAAAAAACTGGTTAACATAAAAACATCAAAGTGTACAGAATAGCTTCAAATCGCATTTGGAGACATTTTAGACCATTTTGTGATTTTCGAAAAAACTTATTAACATAAAAACACCAAAGTGCTTAGAATAGCTTCAAATCGCATTTTGAGACATTTTAGACCCTTTTGTGATTTTCGAAAAAACTTGGTTACACAAAAACACAAAAGTGCTTAAAATAGCTTTGAATCGCATTTGGAGACGTTTTAGAACATTTTGTGATTTTCGAAAAAACTTGTTAACATAAAAACATCAAAGTGTACAGAATAGCTTCAAATCGCATTTGGAGACATTTTAGACCATTTTGTGATTTTCGAAAAAACTTGTTAACTTCAAAACACCAAAGTGCTTAGAATAGCTTCAAATCGCATTTGGAGTTTTTTTAGACCATTTTGTGATTTTCGAAAAAACTTGTTACCATAAAAACACCAAAGTGCTTAGATTAGCTTCAAATCGCATTTGGAAACGTTTTAGACCATTTTGTGATTTTCGAAAAAACTTGGTTCCACAAAAACATCAAAGTGCTTAAAATTTACATTAGAAACCGTTTTAGACCATTTTGTGATTTTCGAAAAAACTTGTTAACATAAAAACACCAAAGTGCTAAGAATAGCTTCAAATCGCATTTGGAGACGTTTTAGACCATTTTGTGATTTTCGAAAAAAACTTGGTTCCACAAAAACATCAAAGTGCTTGAAATCACATTAGAAACCGTTTTAGACCATTTTGTAATTTTCGAAAAAACTTGTTAACATAAAAACACAAAAGTGCTTAGAATAGCTTCGAATCGCATTTGTAGACGTTTTAGACCATTTTGTGATTTTCGAAAAAACTTGTTAACATAAAAACACCAAGGTGCTTAGAATAGCTTCAAATCGCATTTTGAGACATTTTAGACCCTTTTGTGATTTTCGAAAAAACTTGGTTACACAAAAACACAAAAGGGCTTAAAATAGCTTCAAATCGCATTTTGAGACGTTTTAGACCATTTTGTGATTTTCTAAAAACCTGGTTAACATAAAAACACAAAAGTGCTTAGAATAGCTTCAAATCGCATTTGGAGACGTTTTAGACCATTTTGTGATTTTCTAAAAAAGTTGTTAACATAAAAACACCAAAGTGCTTAGAATAGCTTCAAATGGCATTTGGAGACGTTTTAGACCATTTTGTGATTTTCGAAAAAACTTGGTTACCATAAAAACACCAAAGTGCTTAGAATAGCTTCAAATCGCATTTGGAGACGTTTTAGACCATTTTGTGATTTTTGAAAAAAACTTGTTACCATAAAAACACCAAAGTGCTTAGAATAGCTTCAAATCGCATTTGGAGACGTTTTAGACCATTTTGTGATTTTCTAAAAAACTTGTTAAAATAAAAATATCAAAGTGTACAGAATAGCTTCAAATCGCATTTGGAGACGTTTCAGATCATTTTGTGATTTTCGAAAAAACTTCTTAACATAAAAACACCAAAGTGCTTAGAATAGCTTCAAATCGCATTTGGAGAAATTTTAGACCCTTTTGTGATTTTCGAAAAAAACTTGTTAACATAAAAACACTAAAGTGCTTAGAATAGCTTCAAATCGCATTTGGAGACATTTTAGACCATTTCGTGATTTTCGAAAAGACTTGTTTACACAAAAGCACCAAAGTGCTTAAAATAGCTTCAAATCGCATTTGGAGACATTTTAGACCATTTTGTGATTTTCGAAAAAACTTGTTAACATAAAAACACCAAAGTGCTTAGAATAGCTTCAAATCGCATTTGGAGACGTTTTAGACCATTTTGTGATTTTCGAAAAAACTTGTTACCATAAAAACACCAAAGTGTACAGAATAGATTCAAATCGCATTTGGAGACGTTTTAGACCATTTTGTGATTTTCGAAAAAAACTTGTTAACATAAAAACACACAAGTGCTTAGAATAGCTTCAAATCGCATTTGGAGATATTTTAGACCATTTTGTGATTTTCGGAAAAACTTGTTAACATAAAAACACCAAAGTGCTTAGAATAGCTTCAAATCGTATTTGTAGACGTTTTAGACCATTTTGTGATTTTCGAAAAAACTTGTTACCATAAAAACACCAAAGTGTACAGAATAGATTCAAATCGCATTTGGAGACGTTTTAGACCATTTTGTGATTTTCGAAAAAACTTGTTAACATAAAAACACACAAGTGCTTAGAATAGCTTCAAATCGCATTTGGAGACGTTTTAGACCATTTTGTGATTTTCGAAAAAACTTGGTTCCACAAAAACATCAAAGTGCTTAAAATCACATTTGGAGACGTTTTAGACCATTTTGTGATTTTCGAAAAAACTTGGTTCCACAAAAGCACCAAAGTGCTTAAAATAGCTTCAAATCGCATTTGGAGACATTTTAGACCATTTTGTGATTTTCGAAAAAACTTGTTAACATAAAAACATCAAAGTGCTTAAAATCACATTAGAAACCGTTTTAGACCATTTTGAGCATTTCGATAAAACTTTTCACACAAAAACATCAAAGAGCACAAAATAGCTTAATATCGTATTTAAAAACGTTTTTGACCATTTTGAGCATTTCGACAAAAAATTTTCACACAAAACAGCAAAGTGTACAGAATAGCTTCAAATCGCATTTTGAGACGTTATAGACCATTTTGTGATTTTCGAAAAAACTTGTTAACATAAAAACACCAAAGTGCTTAGAATAGTTTCAAATCGCATTTGGAGACGTTTTAGACGATTTTGTGATTTTCGAAAAAACTTGGTTCCACAAAAACATCTAAGTGCTTAAAATCACATTAGAAACCGTTTTAGACCATTTTGTGATTTTCGACAAAACTTGTTAACATAAAAACACCAATGTGCTAAGAATAGCTTCAAATCGTATTTGGAGACATTTTAGACCATTTTGTGATTTTCGAAAAAACTTGTTAACATAAAAACACAAAAGTGCTTAGAATAGCTTCAAATCGCATTTGTAGACGTTTTAGACCATTTTGTGATTTTCGAAAAAACGTGTTAACATAAAAACTTCAAAGTGTACAGAATAGCTTCAAATCGTATTTGGAGACGTTTTGGACAATTTTGTGATTTTCAAAAAAACTTGGTTCCACAAAAAAATCAAAGTGCTTAAAATCACATTAGAAACCATTTTAGACCATTTTGAGCATTTCGATCAAACTTTTCACAAAAAAAACATCAAAGAGCACAAAATAGCTTAATATCGTATTTGAAAACGTTTTAGACCATTTTGAGCATTTCGAAAAAACTTGTTAACATAAAAACACCAATGTGCTAAGAATAGCTTCAAATCGCATTTGGAGACGTTTTAGACCATTTTGTGATTTTCGAAAAAACTTGTTACCATAAAAACACCAAAGTGCTTAGAATAGCTTCAAATCGCATTTCGAGACGTTTTAGACCATTTTGTGATTTTTGAAAAAACTTTGTTCCACAAAAACATCAAAGTGCTTAAAATCACATTAGAAACCGTTTTAGACCATTTTGAGCATTTCAATTCATCAATTCAATTCATCGACATTTTTATTCCATAATCAAAATAAAAACATATACAAATACAATACAAATAATAAGATAATGGAATGGGATACAAAATAAGCACAAGTGCTTTAAGCATGTAACCCTAACAAAAAGATCAAACAATTAGTACAAACAAAAAGAACAAACCAAAATAACATAATGTGATTTACTTAACTTAAATATTTCTATTGTTATAATATTGCTTTAATCTCTGTTTAAACAAACTTAAAGTGGGGGATTGTTTTATATAGTCTGTTAAATTGTTCCAAATATGTGTTCCTTGGTAGGAAATACATTGCTGTCCGACTTTGGTGCGTTTTAGTTGTGGACAGTAGTTTGACCTGTTTCTAGTTGAGTAATTATGGAATGAGGCAGATGTACTAAATAAGTTATTAAATGATTCAGGTAATAGATTATGTTTATATTGATACATAAATATAGCAGTGTGTTTCGTATAAAGGTCAAAAATATTTAATGTTTGGGTTGAAATAAAAAGTGGATGAGAAGGATGCATAAAATGAACATGACAAATATTTCTAAGTGCTTTTTTCTGGAGAATATGTATACGGTTTAAGTTTGTAGCAGAAGTAGCACCCCATACTGTGATAGCATACGTTATTCTAGGTAATATAAGTGCATTGTATACTGTTAACAAGATTTTACTTGATAACATAGACTTCACTTTGTTTAAGACACCAATTATTCTAGAAATACTGTTTGCTACCTCATTTACATGATAATTAAACGATAAAGTTTCATCCAGAAATAAGCCTAGAAATTTAACTTCAGTAGCTTTTACTATACATTCATTTCCCATCCTCAATTCTAGTGAGGTAGTGTCAGCTGACTTATTTCTAGCCTTAAATATAACATATTTTGATTTGTTTACATTTAGCGTTAATTTGTTAGCAATAAACCAGTCCGAAAGTATAGATAACTCCTGGTTCATTGTATCAAAAGCTTGAGTAATATCATTGTGACTATAAAACACATTTGTGTCATCTGCATACATAATCATGTCTACATGGTTACATGCTAGACTAATATCATTAATGAATATAAGAAATAATAATGGACCCAATATGGATCCCTGAGGAACTCCAGTGTTTACTGTCATTTTACTAGATGCAGTATTAACAATAAATGTGTATTGTAGTCTTTTTTTAAGATAGTTTGAGAACCAGTTTAGCGGAACTCCTCTTATACCATAACATCTTAACTTATCTAATAATATATCATGATCGATTGTATCAAACGCTTTTGATAAATCAAGGAAAACTCCTAGTGTGAACTCTTTATTCTCAATAGCGTTTGTGATTTTTTCAATCGATTGTATTAAAGCATGACTAGTTGAATGGTGTTGTCTAAATCCATACTGTGTTTTACTCAGTACGTTATATTTTGAGAGGTAACAAATCGTTTGATCATACACAATCCTCTCAAATATTTTGGAAAAAAAGGGTAAAATGGAAATAGGCCGATAATTATTTATATCGGAGATGTCACCATTCTTAAATACCGGGATAACTTTAGCAATTTTTATATCAGCCGGGACACAGCCCGATGATAATGACGTATTAATAATATGCAATAAAGGTTTTAAAATAAACGGGGAAGCAGATTTTATGAGTTGGGCACTTATACCATCATGGCCAGGAGAAGTATTCTTTGTGTTTTTAATATAGTGGTTAAGTTCATGTTCAGTAACAGGCTTAAAAAACATTGAAGAGGTAAAATTTCCCTTTAAGAAAGTTCTGTGGGTGATTTCTTCATTTTGAGATTCATGCCTAAATTTATTATTTAGTTTTTCTCCAATATTAATAAAAAAAGAGTTGAATGCATCAGCTTTCTCATCATTATCAGAGAAAGTCTCAGTACCCAATTTTATTTTTGTAGGCAAATTGGTAGTCTTTTTCCTACCCATTTAGGATTGTCCACGTTTTTTTAATATCTTGTTTATTTCGTTCAAACTGGACCATATAATATTCTTTTTTCCGATTTCTAATAGTAGTGGTTAACTTGTTTCTAAAATGTATGTACGTACTTTTATTAGTAGTGGTGTTATTTTGTTTGTACTTTTTATATAATTTATGTTTTTGAGAGATAGCTCTGGCAATTTCAGCTGTGATCCAAGGAGATTTTAACTTGTTCGCCTTATTTCTAATTCGTTTTAAAGGGAAACAATTATCAATTGTTTTATTTAAAGTGTTTGTAAAATTTTGATAAGCAACATTCGCATTATTTGAGAATAGCACATCATTCCACTGATTACTTTGTAATTCTTGCAAAAAATACTCCGTTTGTTGAGGAGAATATTGTCGTTTATATACAAATCGAGGATATTGCTTATTATGTTTTTCCAAAGTATCTACACAGAATATTGGGAAGTGATCAGAAATATCAGTAATAAGTATTCCACTTTTAAGGGACGTAGTAAAAGAATCGATGTTGCAATAAATGTTATCAATTATTGAAGCACAATTATCGGATATTCTAGTAGGACTTTTTATGATTGGCTGAAATGACTGAGAAAATATTGTGTCTAAGTGTGATTGGATAGTGTTGTCGGTAGATTGTTGGAGTAAGTTTATGTTATAGTCTCCCACAAGGTAAGCTTTCTTTTTTTCTAGATTAATCATTTGCATTACACATGTTAATTCATCATCAAACTTTTTGCTTCAAATCGCATTTTGAGACGTTATAGACCATTTTGTGATTTTCGAAAAAACTTGTTAACATAAAAACACCAAAGTGCTTAGAATAGTTTCAAATCGCATTTGGAGACGTTTTAGACGATTTTGTGATTTTCGAAAAAACTTGGTTCCACAAAAACATCTAAGTGCTTAAAATCACATTAGAAACCGTTTTAGACCATTTTGTGATTTTCGACAAAACTTGTTAACATAAAAACACCAATGTGCTAAGAATAGCTTCAAATCGTATTTGGAGACATTTTAGACCATTTTGTGATTTTCGAAAAAACTTGTTAACATAAAAACACAAAAGTGCTTAGAATAGCTTCAAATCGCATTTGTAGACGTTTTAGACCATTTTGTGATTTTCGAAAAAACGTGTTAACATAAAAACTTCAAAGTGTACAGAATAGCTTCAAATCGTATTTGGAGACGTTTTGGACAATTTTGTGATTTTCAAAAAAACTTGGTTCCACAAAAAAATCAAAGTGCTTAAAATCACATTAGAAACCATTTTAGACCATTTTGAGCATTTCGATCAAACTTTTCACAAAAAAAACATCAAAGAGCACAAAATAGCTTAATATCGTATTTGAAAACGTTTTAGACCATTTTGAGCATTTCGAAAAAACTTGTTAACATAAAAACACCAATGTGCTAAGAATAGCTTCAAATCGCATTTGGAGACGTTTTAGACCATTTTGTGATTTTCGAAAAAACTTGTTACCATAAAAACACCAAAGTGCTTAGAATAGCTTCAAATCGCATTTCGAGACGTTTTAGACCATTTTGTGATTTTTGAAAAAACTTTGTTCCACAAAAACATCAAAGTGCTTAAAATCACATTAGAAACCGTTTTAGACCATTTTGAGCATTTCAATTCATCAATTCAATTCATCGACATTTTTATTCCATAATCAAAATAAAAACATATACAAATACAATACAAATAATAAGATAATGGAATGGGATACAAAATAAGCACAAGTGCTTTAAGCATGTAACCCTAACAAAAAGATCAAACAATTAGTACAAACAAAAAGAACAAACCAAAATAACATAATGTGATTTACTTAACTTAAATATTTCTATTGTTATAATATTGCTTTAATCTCTGTTTAAACAAACTTAAAGTGGGGGATTGTTTTATATAGTCTGTTAAATTGTTCCAAATATGTGTTCCTTGGTAGGAAATACATTGCTGTCCGACTTTGGTGCGTTTTAGTTGTGGACAGTAGTTTGACCTGTTTCTAGTTGAGTAATTATGGAATGAGGCAGATGTACTAAATAAGTTATTAAATGATTCAGGTAATAGATTATGTTTATATTGATACATAAATATAGCAGTGTGTTTCGTATAAAGGTCAAAAATATTTAATGTTTGGGTTGAAATAAAAAGTGGATGAGAAGGATGCATAAAATGAACATGACAAATATTTCTAAGTGCTTTTTTCTGGAGAATATGTATACGGTTTAAGTTTGTAGCAGAAGTAGCACCCCATACTGTGATAGCATACGTTATTCTAGGTAATATAAGTGCATTGTATACTGTTAACAAGATTTTACTTGATAACATAGACTTCACTTTGTTTAAGACACCAATTATTCTAGAAATACTGTTTGCTACCTCATTTACATGATAATTAAACGATAAAGTTTCATCCAGAAATAAGCCTAGAAATTTAACTTCAGTAGCTTTTACTATACATTCATTTCCCATCCTCAATTCTAGTGAGGTAGTGTCAGCTGACTTATTTCTAGCCTTAAATATAACATATTTTGATTTGTTTACATTTAGCGTTAATTTGTTAGCAATAAACCAGTCCGAAAGTATAGATAACTCCTGGTTCATTGTATCAAAAGCTTGAGTAATATCATTGTGACTATAAAACACATTTGTGTCATCTGCATACATAATCATGTCTACATGGTTACATGCTAGACTAATATCATTAATGAATATAAGAAATAATAATGGACCCAATATGGATCCCTGAGGAACTCCAGTGTTTACTGTCATTTTACTAGATGCAGTATTAACAATAAATGTGTATTGTAGTCTTTTTTTAAGATAGTTTGAGAACCAGTTTAGCGGAACTCCTCTTATACCATAACATCTTAACTTATCTAATAATATATCATGATCGATTGTATCAAACGCTTTTGATAAATCAAGGAAAACTCCTAGTGTGAACTCTTTATTCTCAATAGCGTTTGTGATTTTTTCAATCGATTGTATTAAAGCATGACTAGTTGAATGGTGTTGTCTAAATCCATACTGTGTTTTACTCAGTACGTTATATTTTGAGAGGTAACAAATCGTTTGACCATACACAATCCTCTCAAATATTTTGGAAAAAAGGGGTAAAATGGAAATAGGCCGATAATTATTTATATCGGAGATGTCACCATTCTTAAATACCGGGATAACTTTAGCAATTTTTATATCAGCCGGGACACAGCCCGATGATAATGACGTATTAATAATATGCAATAAAGGTTTTAAAATAAACGGGGAAGCAGATTTTATGAGTTGGGCACTTATACCATCATGGCCAGGAGAAGTATTCTTTGTGTTTTTAATATAGTGGTTAAGTTCATGTTCAGTAACAGGCTTAAAAAACATTGAAGAGGTAAAATTTCCCTTTAAGAAAGTTCTGTGGGTGATTTCTTCATTTTGAGATTCATGCCTAAATTTATTATTTAGTTTTTCTCCAATATTAATAAAAAAAGAGTTGAATGCATCAGCTTTCTCATCATTATCAGAGAAAGTCTCAGTACCCAATTTTATTTTTGTAGGCAAATTGGTAGTCTTTTTCCTACCCATTTAGGATTGTCCACGTTTTTTTAATATCTTGTTTATTTCGTTCAAACTGGACCATATAATATTCTTTTTTCCGATTTCTAATAGTAGTGGTTAACTTGTTTCTAAAATGTATGTACGTACTTTTATTAGTAGTGGTGTTATTTTGTTTGTACTTTTTATATAATTTATGTTTTTGAGAGATAGCTCTGGCAATTTCAGCTGTGATCCAAGGAGATTTTAACTTGTTCGCCTTATTTCTAATTCGTTTTAAAGGGAAACAATTATCAATTGTTTTATTTAAAGTGTTTGTAAAATTTTGATAAGCAACATTCGCATTATTTGAGAATAGCACATCATTCCACTGATTACTTTGTAATTCTTGCAAAAAATACTCCGTTTGTTGAGGAGAATATTGTCGTTTATATACAAATCGAGGATATTGCTTATTATGTTTTTCCAAAGTATCTACACAGAATATTGGGAAGTGATCAGAAATATCAGTAATAAGTATTCCACTTTTAAGGGACGTAGTAAAAGAATCGATGTTGCAATAAATGTTATCAATTATTGAATCACAATTATCGGATATTCTAGTAGGACTTTTTATGATTGGCTGAAATGACTGAGAAAATATTGTGTCTAAGTGTGATTGGATAGTGTTGTCGGTAGATTGTTGGAGTAAGTTTATGTTATAGTCTCCCACAAGGTAAGCTTTCTTTTTTTCTAGATTAATCATTTGCATTACACATGTTAATTCATCATCAAACTTTTGCAAGGAACGTGAGGGTGGTCTATAAACTATACCACAAATAACATTATTTCCTGATTCTAACTCAATCTCAATAAAAATAGTCTCTGCTTCAGTCATACAAGATGACAGATCATTTCTAATAATATATGTTAGTTTGTTGGTAACATAGAACGCTACCCCACCACCTCTCTTATCTTTCCTATCATTGTGAATCAAACTGTAGCCTGGTAACTGGTATAGATTAATATTATCTTTTTCGGTTAACCAGGTTTCACTGAAGGCAATGACGGAGAAGGCATGTACAAGTGAGTCTAAATAGTTTGAGATTAAGTCAAACTTATTAACAACACTACGACAGTTTAGTCCAAATATAGAAAAGTTTGATGATAAATTAGAATGTTCAAGTGAAGAAATTAAGTTATCTTCGTTAAAATATTCTGTGCTCACATTTACATTATCAAAAAGGTCACATTCAAACATTTAAATTAGACAGAAAAGGAAATGACAAATGAATAAAATTGAGCAAGCTGCTTACAGCAGAGAATAGTTAACACTATATAGCCTAAGTTAACAAGTATGTACAATAAATTACAATATATACAATGTAATATGAATTGTTTTATCATGACATACCAACAACAACTAAACGACAGGCAGTGAAACAATAATGATGATCATGGACGCCAATTAAGTATTTGGTTAACTTAAAAGATTTTGATCAATCTAACTCACCGATGTCCAGAATGTATTATTATGGCAAGTTATCGTTACTCACTGGTAAGTCAAACATCGCCGGTAAACAGCTACGTTGAAACGGTCTAGAACATGATGTCTCAATAACGGCGCTCACTTATTAATCACATCAGCCACTTAATGTTGTTATAATTTGTCATTATACATCACTAGTAAAGTACGGATAGTATAACTTAAATACATTTAGTTGTGTTGTGTTTCATTAAAACGATGTGTTTAACGTTTACGAGTTTGATCAACCCAGTAACTCATCGATGAATTACCGGTAAACAACTACGTTGAAACTTACATCGTCAACAGCCACTTAATTGTTGTTGGTATTTCTCATTATGTAACACTATCGTCGCACACCTGCCGTGGGTCACATGAATTAAAGTTTGAATGGACAGAGATATCCAGAACATAACACTAACAGCCAGGTGCGCGACATAAACAAACAAACTTCGTTTATTTACAATTTATAACGGTAGAAATACTACTACAATCACATAATTAGTCTACGTTCTACAAGACAATGATAGACTCTGCGGTAATGTAGGTATGAAATATAATTCATAAACAATAATTAATTGTGTTCAATTGAACATTAATTAATTTGGCTTAATGACTTAATTATAGTTATTTTAGTGGCTTGTATGGCTTACCGTCGATAAACAGTTGTCCATTTCTGAATACGGGCTTACGTTTTTCGGCATATGCCTGCGCCATAATTGTAGATAATTCTCTCTTTTTCTTCATGTCCGCGTCAGGTAAATCTTCAGTAATAAATACGTTTTGTGATTTACTTTTTAATTTTACTTTTCCTAGTTTTAGGACTTGGTTTCTTTGTGGACGGTACAGAAATTTAGCTATTATATGCCTCGGTTTGTTATCTAAACGGCGTTTCCCGGTGCGATGGCAATTTTCAATTTCGATGTCCTCGAGTCCGAGTTCTTCGCGTAGTACTTTTTGCAATAAATCCTGGGTGTTTTCTGTAGCATTTTCTATAACTCCTCCAAACCTTAGATTAAAACTCCTACTGTATCTTTCTTGTTTTAGGATTGAATTTTCCATGTCCGCCATTTTATCCTGATAAGCCGCCATTTTGTTTTCATACTCCTCCATTTTCTTGATTTCATTTCCAATTTTTTTTATTTCTTCCTTCGTTTTGTTAGTTGAATCATGCGCATATTCCACACTTTTTTCTAGATCTTTGACAGTTGTTTCCAGTTTGGTAAGCCTTTTGTTGTAGTTTTTTTGATTTTCTAGGACTTTATCTAGTTTACCATTAAGTTGTTCTGATAGCCTACCTAGTTGATCGGCGAGCGTTTGAGTTTCCCCCTGTCGATCGCCGGAGGCTTCGATTGGATCATCTGCTTCTAGACTTTCGGAGGGTCTAGCTTTTCTTGTTAAGTCAATTGATTTAGTATTTGCCCTAGTAGGCCTATTAGTCGCCATCATGCAGTCTTCTTTTAGTTAGTGTATACAACTTTTAAAAATAGTAGAGTTTGTTGGCTATATATTACCTTTAGTCTGAATTTAAGATCTTTTTCCCTGCGTGTAAAAGTTAGGTGTTGTTTCTACTCGCGCATGCTTTCGATAAAACTTTTCACTAAAAAACATCAAAGAGCACAAAATAGCTTAATATCGTATTTAGAAACGTTTTAGACCATTTTGAGCATTTCGACAAAAATTTTGCACACAAAACATCAAAGTGTACAGAATAGCTTCAAATGGCATTTGGAGACGCTTTAGACCATTTTGTGATTTTCGAAAAGACTTGTTAACATAAAAACACCAAAGTGCTTAGAATAGTTTCAAATCGCATTTGAAAACGTTTTAGACCATTTTGAGCATTTCGAAAAAACTTGTTAACATAAAAACACCAATGTGCTAAGAATAGCTTCAAATCGCATTTGGAGACATTTTAGACCATTTTGTGATTTTCGAAAAAACTTGTTAAGAAAAACACCAATATGCTAAGAATAGCTTCAAATCGCATTTGGAGACGTTTTAGACCATTTTGTGATTTTCGAAAAAACTTGGTTCCACAAAAACATCTAAGTGCTTAAAATCACATTAGAAACCGTTTTAGACCATTTTGTGATTTTCGACAAAACTTGTTAACATAAAAACACCAATGTGCTAAGAATAGCTTCAAATCGCATTTGGAGACATTTTAGACCATTTTGTGATTTTCGAAAAAACTTGTTACCATAAAAACACCAAAGTGCTTAGAATAGCTTCAAATCGCATTTGGAGACGTTTTAGACCATTTTGTGATTTTTGAAAAAACTTGTTACCATAAAAACACCAAAGTGCTTAGAAAAGCTTCAAATCGCATTTGGAGACGTTTTAGACCATTTTGTGATTTTCGAAAAAACTTGCTAACATAAAAACACCAAAGTGCTTAGAATAGCTTCAAATCGCATTTGGAGACATTTTAGACCATTTTGTGATTTTCGAAAAAACTTGTTAACATAAAAACACAAAAGTGCTTAGAATAGCTTCAAATCGCATTTGTAGACGTTTTAGACCATTTTGTGATTTTCGAAAAAACGTGTTAACATAAAAACTTCAAAGTGTACAGAATAGCTTCAAATCGTATTTGGAGACGTTTTAGACAATTTTGTGATTTTCAAAAAAACTTGGTTCCACAAAAAAATCAAAGTGCTTAAAATCACATTAGAAACCGTTTTAGACCATTTTGAGCATTTCGATCAAACTTTTCACAAAAAAAACATCAAAGAGCACAAAATAGCTTAATATCGTATTTGAAAACGTTTTAGACCATTTTGAGCATTTCGAAAAAACTTGTTAACATAAAAACACCAATGTGCTAAGAATAGCTTCAAATCGCATTTGTTGACGTTTTAGACCATGTTGTGATTTTCGAAAAAACTTGTTACCATAAAAACACCAAAGTGCTTAGAATAGCTTCAAATCGCATTTGGAGACGTTTTAGACCATTTTGTGATTTTTGAAAAAACTTTGTTCCACAAAAACATCAAAGTGCTTAAAATCACATTAGAAACCGTTTTAGACCATTTTGAGCATTTCGATAAAACTTTTCACTAAAAAACATCAAAGAGCACAAAATAGCTTAATATCGTATTTAGAAACGTTTTAGACCATTTTGAGCATTTCGACAAAAATTTTGCACACAAAACATCAAAGTGTACAGAATAGCTTCAAATGGCATTTGGAGACGCTTTAGACCATTTTGTGATTTTCGAAAAGACTTGTTAACATAAAAACACCAAAGTGCTTAGAATAGCTTCAAATCGCATTTGGAGACATTTTAGACCATTTTGTGATTTTCGAAAAAACTTGTTAACATAAAAACACAAAAGTGCTTAGAATAGCTTCAAATCGCATTTGTAGACGTTTTAGACCATTTTGTGATTTTCGAAAAAACGTGTTAACATAAAAACTTCAAAGTGTACAGAATAGCTTCAAATCGTATTTGGAGACGTTTTAGACAATTTTGTGATTTTCAAAAAAACTTGGTTCCACAAAAAAATCAAAGTGCTTAAAATCACATTAGAAACCGTTTTAGACCATTTTGAGCATTTCGATCAAACTTTTCACAAAAAAAACATCAAAGAGCACAAAATAGCTTAATATCGTATTTGAAAACGTTTTAGACCATTTTGAGCATTTCGAAAAAACTTGTTAACATAAAAACACCAATGTGCTAAGAATAGCTTCAAATCGCATTTGGAGACGTTTTAGACCATGTTGTGATTTTCGAAAAAACTTGTTACCATAAAAACACCAAAGTGCTTAGAATAGCTTCAAATCGCATTTGGAGACGTTTTAGACCATTTTGTGATTTTTGAAAAAACTTTGTTCCACAAAAACATCAAAGTGCTTAAAATCACATTAGAAACCGTTTTAGACCATTTTGAGCATTTCGATAAAACTTTTCACTAAAAAACATCAAAGAGCACAAAATAGCTTAATATCGTATTTAGAAACGTTTTAGACCATTTTGAGCATTTCGACAAAAATTTTGCACACAAAACATCAAAGTGTACAGAATAGCTTCAAATGGCATTTGGAGACGCTTTAGACCATTTTGTGATTTTCGAAAAGACTTGTTAACATAAAAACACCAAAGTGCTTAGAATAGTTTCAAATCGCATTTGAAAACGTTTTAGACCATTTTGAGCATTTCGAAAAAACTTGTTAACATAAAAACACCAATGTGCTAAGAATAGCTTCAAATCGCATTTGGAGACATTTTAGACCATTTTGTGATTTTCGAAAAAACTTGTTAAGAAAAACACCAATATGCTAAGAATAGCTTCAAATCGCATTTGGAGACGTTTTAGACCATTTTGTGATTTTCGAAAAAACTTGGTTCCACAAAAACATCTAAGTGCTTAAAATCACATTAGAAACCGTTTTAGACCATTTTGTGATTTTCGACAAAACTTGTTAACATAAAAACACCAATGTGCTAAGAATAGCTTCAAATTGCATTTGGAGACATTTTAGACCATTTTGTGATTTTCGAAAAAACTTGTTACCATAAAAACACCAAAGTGCTTAGAATAGCTTCAAATCGCATTTGGAGACGTTTTAGACCATTTTGTGATTTTTGAAAAAACTTGTTACCATAAAAACACCAAAGTGCTTAGAAAAGCTTCAAATCGCATTTGGAGACGTTTTAGACCATTTTGTGATTTTCGAAAAAACTTGCTAACATAAAAACACCAAAGTGCTTAGAATAGCTTCAAATCGCATTTGGAGACTTTTTAGACCCTTTTGTGATTTTCGAAAAAACTTGGTTACACAAAAGCACCAAAGTGCTTAAAATAGCTTCAAATCGCATTTGGAGACATTTTACCCCATTTTGTGATTTTCTAAAAAAGTTGTTAACATAAAAACATCGAAGTGCTTAGAATAGCTTCAAATCGCATTTGGAGACATTTTAGACCATTTTGTGATTTTCGAAAAAACTTGTTAACATAAAAACACCAAAGTGCTTAGAATAGCTTCAAATCGCATTTGGAGACGTTTTAGACCATTTTCTGATTTTCGAAAAAACTTGTTACCATAAAAACACCAAAGTGCTTAGAATAGCTTCAAATCGCATTTGGAGACGTTTTAGACCATTTTGTGATTTTCTAAAAAAGTTGTTAACATAATAATAATAATAATAACAACTTTATTTAAAAACGGATGCAACACTTGAATCACCTTATTGGTGTTTTTCACAAGGCCGTTACTTACTACAAAACTATTTATACTATTACACTAGTTATCATTTACAGTACAAAAACAACAACAACAACAAAAAGATTTCATGAAAAAATATAGAGTTTCAAGTATATTTTATCTTTGGTCATTTATCATTTTTTTAAATATATGTATATTAGGAGCTGTAATTGCATTTGAGTTTATAGCATTTAAACTATTCCATAGCTTTGCGCCAGAATACGAGAAACTTTTCTTTTTATACTCGGTGTTTGCCTTATGTAAACTTAGAATATCTTTTGATCTAGTATTATATGTTTGTTTGCGTTCATAGAATCTGTTTCTTAAGTAGGATGGTGTCAAGTTATTCATTATTTTATACATTGTGACTGCTTCGTTGTAATATTGTTTTTCTTCTAAATTAGGCCAATTTAAATCTTTGAGCGCCTTTGAGCTAGAGTCACACTCTAATTATTTTAGCCGCTCTATTTAGGAGTACTTGGAGTTTATATTTGAGGGTTTGGTTACAACGACCCCATACTACAGTAGTCAAAATGGTGGGCTATGATAGATTTGTACATTAATGATTGAATATTTTGAGGGAAAATATTGCTGCATTTTTTTAGATAGTACAGACCTGATATTACTTTATTTTTCACCTGATCTATTTGTTTATGCCATTTTAAATTTTCATCGATAATGACACCTAAATGTTTACAGTTATTTACTTTTTCAAGTTTTGTACCGTCTATATTAATATTAATATCCATGTTAATCAATTTATTTAATTTTTGATGTGTTCCTAAAATCATATATTCAGTCTTTTTAGTGTTTAGACTTAATTTGTTACTTGCTAACCATAGTTGTACATGTTTTAGATCAGTATTTACTTTGCTTATTATATCGTGTATGTCTTTAGATGCATAATATAACGCAGTGTCATCTGCGTACATGCTTACATTTACATGAGAAACTGAGTTAGGTAGATCATTAATATACATGATAAATAGAAGGGGCCCTAATATTGATCCCTGAGGGATTCCACAAACACTATTAGACTTTACCGAATCAACATTGTTAATATTAGTAATATGTGTACGATTTGTTAAATAATTTTCAAACCATTTGATAACATGATTATCAAAATTAAAATTCTGTAGTTTTTTTTATTAGTATCTGGTGATTAACAGTGTCGAAAGCTTTTTTGAGATCAAGCATTATTAGTCCTATGTATTTACCATTTTCAATACTGTCAATCCAATCTTCAGTTATATTTATTAATGCCGATGATGTCGAGTAATTTGGCCTAAATCCAGATTGTTGATTGTATAATTTAGGGTTGATTTGTGGATAGAGTTGGTCAAAGACAGCGTGTTCAATAATTTTCGATAAAATTGGTAGTACAGAAATTGGCCTGTAGTTAGATGGTTCACTTCGGTCGCCATTTTTAAAAATTGGGCATATTCGTGCATTTTTCCATTTACTTGGGAAGTCGCAGGTTCTTAGAGATAAATTAATTAAAAATGTAATGGGTTGTACAATTGAGTTGATTGCTAATTTTATTAGTTTAGCAGGAATTTCATCAGTTCCTGTAGCCTTTTTGTCAGATAATGATAAAATTTGTTTATATACATATTCCTCGTCAACAAGTGTGAAAATTTTCACCTTGATTTGGGTATTGAGGAGGCCTAACAGAGATTGTAATTCTTTTAAGGTGACTTTTTGCCTAGACATAAAATAGGATAGTTTTTCCCGAATTTTTAATACTTTTTCTATAGGAAGTCTACATTCCATAGACAGAGTATCCACTTCTATCCCATATATGGTCAAGCATGTTCTTGGCGTAACAGTTTTACTGTACTTGATCGGGACCCCTACTTGTGAACAAAGAAACATAAAATTAGTCAGGGAATTTAAACAGGTATTGGAATCGGCTTCCCCTATGAACCAAAAATCATCTAATAAATGTGATATGCCCTGGGTTTGGAACTTGTTTTGCATAATCCACGTTAATGAGTCGCTGAACAAACCAAAGCGATTGCAAGAACTTGATGCCCCCATGGGTAGGCACTTATCATAGTAAAAACTACCTTCCCATGAAAAACCTAAAAGCCAATAATCTGTGGGTGTGATCGGGATAATCCGAAAGGCCTCTTCGATATCCGTTTTTGCCATGAGACTGCCCACCCCAAACTTTAATACTTGTTTGACAATTGTGTCAATGTTGTCGTATTGAACAATTTTTTCCCCGGTAGGAATCGTGTCATTGACGGAATTACCTTTCGGATAAGATAAATCGTGTATGATTCTAAATTTACCTGGTTCCGATTTTGGAATTACACCTAACGGAGAAATTCTGAAGTTTTTAAAGGGTGGTGATGAGAACGGTCCTGCAATTCTGCCTAAGAGTACTCCCTTTTTAATAAAGTCAGTTACCGCTCCCGAGTATGTGAAACAACTTCTATGGTTTTTAGCTGTCATAGGATTGGGTGGAGTTATCGAGCCTAATGTAAAACCATGTTTAAAGCCGGCCAAAATGGATGTGTACATACCTTGTGGAGAACCTGTTAAGTAAGACATTAGGTTGTTTAGTCTAATTGGGGTTGGTAGCGAGAAAGGATGGTGGTTGCCTAATTTTGTTAGGTTTTTGGCAACGAATTTTTGGGTGGTTTCCCCTGCAAATGTCGCAAGTATGTTTGAGGGTACAGGGTTTCTTTCTACAATCCTTTCCGTCGTTCCAGTTCCAACAGACTCCCCGGTTTCGCGTGTTTCGAAAGGAACTCTGAAATTTACTTTGAAAACGTTTGGTTTGGGACGTGTCAGTACGTAAATAATTATAGCATTTTACGAGGAGTTCTGTATTCAAGAGCCCCCATTCTAGTGGACGAGATTGTCTCGCTTTTCGAAAGTTCAAGTCGTATCTTCGCCATGCCCCTACCGGACCCGACGTATAAATATCTAGAATGTTAGCTATATACTTAAGCATAGGTTGGCATGCTTCTTTCTCTTTCAATATATATATGGATACATAAATATGCATCGCTTTCACCCAATCTAAAAATTCAAGCGGTTGTTGTTGTTGGGGTGGTTCATGGTGAAGCTGTATGTTGCCATTGCCTACCGACATGCCCGTTACTGTAGCTTGTTCTTTATAACTAGGAAGTAGTGAACGCAGTTCAATAAATGTATCATTCCATATTTTATTTTTGATGGCTGCGCTGATACCTGCCCCAAGGGGGATGGCCTCTGATATATGGATATCGGGTTGAGCCAAAAGCTCCTCACCTGGAATTTGGTGGATAAATTCAGGTACTGGTGTCGTCGACACGATGTCCGTGGATACTGCGTGGCTGTCCTGAGGTTCTTTTTGACTCTCCACTTGTTGTAAGGCGTGCAGTTCTTTTGCCAGTTTGGCATAGTCAAGCGACGTCGCTACCTGCGGTACCTTCTTTTTCTGTGCGTTTTTTCCCGTTTTTGAATTTTTTGACGTTGTTTTTGGCATATTGTTTCTGGACGCCTACTGGACTCCTGTAGCCCCAGCATAAAAGAAAAAGTGTTTAAAATGATAGGTTAATGTGAGGAATTTTCCTGAGCACATAAGATACCTATTACTGGTACCTTACAAAGGCTTGCTTACTTTAAATAGAATCGCCAAGCATTGCATGTGCAATGAAATTAGAAATACGAGGAGACCAAATATAGCTCAGAAATATAGGTCAGATATAGTGTTGGTGTAAACCACCCAACATAAGTAAAAGTCGTGCAATTCTTTAAAAACGAATGCACTGTTATGAGTCATTGAGCTAGCAAAATTGTCCCTCGGGCGTAAAGCAAAGTAGCAGCAAAAGTTTCAAATAGTAAGGTATCTTTCCGGTATATGTCCCTGGACCAAAACATAGCCGGAAATAAAAATGTTTCTACTTAGGCCCCTATCTATATGAGAGCAAAACGAATCGTAGAAAATAAAATGCTCGAAATGAGAGCAAAAATAACCTCAAAGGCAGGGTGAAAAACTCTGCCAATAGTAGCTCGATGTAAAAATGGTTGGCCTATATAAAAGAACAGTAATGTTGCCTAAGGCCGCCGTCATGAGCAAAAAGAAATAAAAGTGAGGTTAAAATGATCCAGGTATTAAAAGTATCACATTTACGTATTGTAACTTGTCCAAAAATTGGCACATAAAACGTAAAAAATAGAGTTTTACTTTGACAGTAAAAGAAAAATGTAAGTTGGAGACATGTGTGTTGCACACCATCCCGTCGACTTAGTATAAACGATGATACAAGACCGTCGTCTATAAAGCCTAATCTTAAATAATTTATGTTATACTGGCCTTAAAAGTTTTGTTCCATATATTAGGGCGTTCCGCACACTTCTAATGAACCGCTTCATTCCTGATAATTTGTGGACATGATCAGCAGTGCTTAAATGCACACCATCTCTTCCCACGTGAGTAAAGTCCGCCTTAAAACCGCGATGCCTCCAAAAAATCACTTTAGGATGGTCAGCGAAAAGCGATTCTAAAATATTATTCACTTTCTTTATCGTAGTGTTGAACGTGGGTACGGAATTTTTCGGTAACCTACGGATGAGCTCTCCTATTATCACTAATTTGACATCTGCCCCCAGCAATAAAAAGTCAATGAATGCCTGATAGTGTCGTATGAAGGTTGAAATATTACATGTTCCTATGTCATTTTCTCCTATCTGAATGTATACTATGTCGAACGATGTACGGCCCTTGAATAAAGAGGGTAGGTTCCGTACTCTGGCACCGCCTTTGGATTTAAAGTCCAGTAAATATGAATTATTTAGGCGCAAATGTTTGTCATCAGGAGAATTACTCACGTGTTCAGCCAAACGCCGAATAAAAGAGTGTCCGAGTATGCATACTTTGTGACGAACAGGTATCCGTTCCATGATACTTAAAAATCGCAATTAAACGTAATACATACCCGATAAATACCCTATAAGAGGTAAAACAGCTAGTTCACGATACAATACCACTCCGTTAAAAGAAGTTAAAATTACAAAATTAATTAAATTATTTTATACAGCAAACTTAATAAATGCGATGTTTGTCCGGAGACGGTTATGAAGCGAATGTCGTGCTTCAGAATTAAACCACACGCCTAGAATTTAATGACTTTACCAGTCATACTTTGAATACCATTCTACCCTGAGGATATCATAAATCGGTAGCTTCATGGTCATCCCATCCAAACAGTTTACATAAAGTCATGGGAAACTGACCGATAAACTATACTAATAGAGGGAAACCCATTGACACAAACGATTCTTCCTTTGGTATTTTTACTCGGAAGAAATTATTTCCTCGTCAAAAAGTGTGAAAATTTTCACCTTGATTTGGGTATTCATAATTTACATGGTTATTTTCAAATTGAGGAATTTGTTTAGCTAGGTTAGGTCCTATGTTTGCAAAAAACTCATTTAAAGTATTAGCTATCTTGTAAAAATCTGTTTCAAGGCCATTTATTGTATTTATACTACTTATAACACTTTTTTTATTCTTAGATGGTACAATATATATCTTATGTTTTTCCAGATTATTTTGGAATCTTTTGTATTTAATTGTTCAGAGAAATAATCTTTTTTTGATCTCCTGATATCGTAATTTACTTTGTTTTTTAATTCACGGTATTCGTTCCATAATTGAGGACAATTTTTCTTTACTCGCTCTTTTTTTCATTGAGTCACGTTTTCGCATTTGTAATATTACATTTTTTGTGAGCCATAGGCTATCTTTATTTCGAGCCCGTTTTTTCTTTAAAGGTACATGTTTATTAACAATTTGTAAAAACTTGTCTTCAAAAAACTGCAGAGCGTCATTCACATTTGTATATAAAGTTATTTCATGCCAATTTACATTTAACATATCAATTTGTAGTTTTTCCTCATCAAGGTTATTATAGTTCCTTTTTGTTTTATATTTATGGTTATGTTTTGGTTTTTCTTCTTTACCAATGACAGCGTAAATAGCTGAATGATCACTAATTCCTGTGTTAAGTACACCCGAGGAAGAAATTCTGTTTGGAAAGGATGTATAAAAATGATCAATCAGAGTTTTACTTTGGTTTGTTATCCTTGTCGGTTCAGTTATAATTTGTGTTAGAAAATGGTTATTAGTTATATCCATTAATTTTTGTGTATAGCAAGTAGGGTTTTGTGAAAGTGTGTCACAATTGACATCTCCTATTATTATTATTATTTCTTTGTTTAGACATTCGTTTTCTTCTAAAATTTGTTCAAAAATATCTAAAAGTTGAATTTTTGAGTTTGGTGGGCGGTACCATGCTATTAAAATGATTGGTTTAGTTTTTGGTTTACAAAGTTCGATTACTACTATCTCAAGCTCCATTTTCATGAAATCATTTCTTAGTTTACAAGTAAAACATCCTCCTCTATTTACATAAACTGCAACCCCTCCCCCTTCCCTATTTCTGTCATTTCTATAAATATCATAGCCATCAATGTGTATTGATTCATCTTTAATTACATTATCTAAACGTGTTTCATTGAGTGCTATGATATCAATAGAATTGTTGTTGATTAGATACTTAAATTCATCAAATTTGCTTGGTAGAGAAACTATATTAAATCCTAGGATACTTAGACCATTATTTAAAAATACTTCACAATTTTCAGTTAAATTATTATGTTCATTTAGCGAACAGTTATGTTGATAGTTAATTGTTTCATTTTTATTTGAATTGATCGTATACGTTAAATTTGAGGAAACTCCAGGTGGTATAATATCATTTATATAAGTTTGTTGAGTGTTCACCTCGTCATGGGGATTTTGTTCTAATTCATTGTCATTATTCATAGAATTTACGGCTAAACCCTCATTGCCTATTTCCTAGTAATCATAAAATGCTTGGCAAAACTTAGCCTTATGTCCTACAGAGTTACATTTCCAGCATGTAATCGGTGCTCTATGACGACATATCCTCTGCACATGTCCACTCTCACCACAGTTGAAGCAGGGTTTCAGAGCTTCCTGGTTGAAGGATGAAACAGATGAGTATCGTTGTTTGCCTTCTGGGTTTCGTTGTCTCGCTGGTGTACGTATTACTTGCACTGCTCTATTAATACTTCTTAGTAGGACTGATGTACCTTTCTGGTTGAGGTGTAGGCCATGTCTTGTAAAGTAATTTGAATGTACACCGTGTGCATCTGTGAAATAGTTGGTATGGTCAATGTACATATGGCCAAAACCGTTTGGAGCATATCATTTGCTTCAGCAATTTGTCTGTTAAAATTTGTATTGTCAAGACGAGGACAGATTCCCGAGACGAGCACCTTTCCAGATATCCTTTGTTGCAAATATGTTGTTATTTGAAGAAAGTCTTTGTGAAGTTTGCTAATGTTAAAATCTTCTCGACTACAATCATTTGTTCCAGCATGAATTATTATGTTAGTAACATTTTCCAGATTCATATGTGTTACAGCATTGTAAAGTTGACTAACAGTAAAGCCTCGCTTTATCCTGACTGATGTATCACTTAGACCTCTTGTTTTAAGTAGTTTCAACATAGAATCTCCGATTATCAAATTTGTTGTCTTCACAGTGTGAGATGCATTATCATTGTTTTGGACGTTGTATGTTGAGTTTTGGATGGCTTGATCAGATTCAGGAATTAACGGCTCAGGTAAAGTGGGGAGCTCATCTGCCAGTCGAACAAAATGGTTACTAGTTTGGATCTCGTGATCATTACCATTCAGACTTATTTCCTGGCAACAGTTATGAATAGGCTGATAAAATGTGTTGTGTTTTACATCAAGCTCTGATCGTAGGCTAGTAATTTGTGCCTCAAGGTGTTCATTTCTCTCACTTAGTTCCTTAAAAGATGTCGAAAGTTGGGCAAAGTTAGCGTGAACAGTTTTCAGATCGTGTATTTGTTTCCGTAGATCATTTATTGTGTCATCCTTACTTTTTACTTTGTTTTTTAAGGAGGGTGTCAGATCCCAGTGCTCGGGTGTTTGGGTTACTATATTGGTTGTTCTTGTTGCAATTGATTGTGTAGAAACTTCACGAATCTCAACTGAAGAAGTAATCGTAGCAGCATCAAATATTCTGGGATTATTAGTAAATCGCTTAATTGGTGTGGAAGCCGAGGGTGTTGTTAAATAAGAAGGCATACTTAAGATAGATAGCTCTAAATCCCTGAATTCCTTCAAAATTGATTCTTCATCGTCATTGTCAAATGTCCGATTAGCTGGACACACCAGGCTATTAGATATGAGATTTTCCATTGTAAGAGTCAAGTTTAAAACGGACAGTGGGCTTGTTTGTGCCTATGAGTCAGTTCAATATAAACAGGATGCGAATTTAAACAAAGGCTTAGTTTGTCCAGCCCAGAACTTCTTATATAACACTTTTCAAGTAGGTTACAATACTGGCTTTATTCCTTTGTTCTTCAGAATTAGGTATGCTTGATTTTCAACTTTGCAGCCTAGGTTTTAGTTATAAAATTTGCAAAAACCATACCTCAAATCATGAAACTCCAGTGAAAATAAAAAAACTGCAAACAATCACCTACTCTTTTATATAGTTTGTAGTGAGAAAAAATCCTTTTTTATGGTAATAAAGATGAACTTTTAGAGAGAGCTTTCCAGTATTCCTGCAGCCTACAGGACGTTGTTAACATCAAAGTGTATATAATAGCTTCAAATTGCATTTGGAGACTTTTTAGACCATTTTGTGATTTTCGAAAAAACTTGTTACCATAAAAACACCAAAGTGCTTGGAATAGCTTCAAATCGCATGTCGAAATGCTCAAAATGGTCAAAAACGTTTTTAAATACGATATTAAGCTATTTTGTGCTCTTTGATGTTTTTGTGTGAAAAGTTTTATCGAAATGCTCAAAATGGTCTAAAACGGTTTCTAATGAGATTTTAAGCACTTTGATGTTTTTATGTTAACAAGTTTTTTCGAAAATCACAAAAATGGTCTAAAACGTCTCCAAATGCGATTTGAAGCTATTCTGTACACTTTGATGTTTTTATGTTAACAACTTTTTTAGAAAATCACAAAATGGTCTAAAACGTCTCCAAATGCGATTTGAAGCTATTCTAAGCACTTTGGTGTTTAAATGTTAACAATTTTTTCGAAAATCACAAAATGGTCTAAAACGTCTACAAATCCGATTTTAAGCTATTCTAAGCACTTTGGTGTTTGTATGTTAACAAGTTTTTTCGAAAATCACAAAATGGTCTGAAACGTCTCCAAATGCGATTTGAAGCTATTCTAAGCACTTTGGTGTTTTTATGTTAACAAGTTTTTTCGAAAATCACAAAATGGTCTAAAATGTCTCCAAATGCGATTTGAAGCTATTTTAAGAACTTTGGTGCTTTTGTGTAACCAAGTTTTTTTCGGAAATCACAAAAGGGTCTAAAAGGTCTCAAAATGCGATTAGAAGATATTCTAAGCACTTTGGTGTTTTTATGTTAACAAGTTTTTTCGAAAATCACAAAATGGTCTAAAACGTCTCCAAATGCGATTTGAAGCTATTCTAAGCACTTTGGTGTTTTTATGTTAACAAGTTTTTTCGAAAATCACAAAAGGGTCTAAAATGTCTCAAAATGCGATTTGAAGCTATTCTAAGCACTTTGGTGTTTTTATGTTAACAAGTTTTTTCAAAAATCACAAAATGGTCTAAAATGTCTCAAAATGCGATTTGAAGCTATTCTGTACACTTTGATGTTTTGTGTGAAAAATTTTTGTCGAAATTCTCAAAATGGTCAAAAACGTTTTTAAATACTATATTAAGCTATTTTGTGCTCTTTAATGTTTTTGTGTGAAAAGTTTTTTTGAAAATCACAAAATGGAATAAAACGGTTTCTAATGTGATTTTAAGCACTTTGATGTTTTTGTGGAACCAAGTTTTTTCGAAAATCACAAAATGGTCTAAAACGTCTCCAAATGCGATTTGAAGCTATTCTAAGCACTTTTCTGTTTTTATGGTAACAAGTTTTGTCGAAAATCACAAAATGGTCTAAAACGTCTCCAAATGCGATTTGAAGCTATTCTGTACACTTTGATGTTTTTATGTTAACAACTTTTTTCGAAAATCACAGAATGGTCTAAAACGTCTTCAAATGAGATTTGAAGCTATTTTGTACACTTTGATGTTTTTGTGTGAAAAGTTTTATCGAAATGCTCAAAATGGTCTAAAACGGTTTCTAATGTGATTTTAAGCACTTTGATGTTTTTGTGGAACCAAGTTTTTTCGAAAATCAAAAAATGGTCTAAAACGTCTCCAAATGCGATTTGAAGATATTCTAAGCGCTTTTATGTTTTTATGTTAACAACTTTTTTAGAAAATCACAAAATGGTCTAAAACGTCTCCAAATGCAATTTGAAGATATTCTAAGCACTTTGGTGTTTTTATGTTAACAAGTTTTTTCGAAAATCACAAAATGGTCTAAAACGTCCCCAAATGCGATTTGAAGCTATTCTGTACACTTTGATGTTTTTATGTTAACAATTTTTTTCGAAAATCACAAAATGGTCTAAAACGTCTCCAAATGCGATTTGAAGCTATTTTAAGCACTTTGGTGTTTTTGTGTTAACAAGTTTTGAAAATCAAAAAATGGTCTAAAACGTCTCCAAATGCGATTTGAAGCTATTCTGTACACTTTGATGTTTTTAATTATGATAACAAGTTTTTTCGAAAATCACAAAATGGTCTAAAACGTCTCCAAATGCGATTTGAAGCTATTCTAAGCACTTTTCTGTTTTTATGGTAACAAGTTTTGTCGAAAATCACAAAATGGTCTAAAACGTCTCCAACTGCGATTTGAAGCTATTCTGTACACTTTGATGTTTTTATGTTAACAACTTTTTTCGAAAATCACAGAATGGTCTAAAATGTCTGCAAATGCGATTTGAAGTTATCCTAAGCACTTTGGTGTTTTTATGGTAACAAGTTTTTTCGAAAATCACAAAATGGTCTAAAACGTCTCCAAATGCGATTTGAAGCTATTCTGTACACTTTGATGTTTTGTGTGAAAAAATGTTGTCGAAATGCTCAAAATGGTCTAAAACGTTTTTAAATACGATATTAAGCTATTTCGTGCTCTTTGATGTTTTTTTGTGAAAAGTTTTATCGAAATGCTAAAATTGGTCTAAAACGGTTTCTAATGTGATTTTAAGCACTTTGATGTTTTTGTGGAACCAAGTTATTTCGAAAATCACAAAATGGTCTAAAACGTCTCCAAATGCGATTTGAAGCTATTCTAAGCACTTTGGTGTTTTTATGTTAACAAGTTTTTTTCGAAAATCACAAAATGGTCTAAAACGTCTCCAAATGCGATTTGAAGCTATTCTGTACACTTTGATGTTTTTATGATAACAAGTTTTTTCGAAAATCACAAAATGGTCTAAAACGTCTCCAAATGCGATTTGAAGCTATTCTAAGCACTTTTCTGTTTTTATGGTAACAAGTTTTGTCGAAAATCACAAAATGGTCTAAAACGTCTCCAACTGCGATTTGAAGCTATTCTGTACACTTTGATGTTTTTATGTTAACAACTTTTTTCGAAAATCACAGAATGGTCTAAAACGTCTCCAAATGAGATTTGAAGCTATTCTGTACACTTTGATGTTTTTGTGTGAAAAGTTTTATCGAAATGCTCAAAATGGTCTAAAACGGTTTCTAATGTGATTTCAAGCACTTTGATGTTTTTGTGGAACCAAGTTTTTTCGAAAATCAAAAAATGGTCTAAAACGTCTCCAAATGCGATTTGAAGATATTCTAAGCGCTTTTATGTTTTTATGTTAACAACTTTTTTAGAAAATCACAAAATGGTCTAAAACGTCTCCAAATGCGATTTGAAGGTATTCTAAGCACTTTGGTGTTTTTATGTTAACAAGTTTTTTCGAAAATCACAAAATGGTCTAAAACGTCTCCAAATGCGATTTGAAGCTATTCTGTACACTTTGATGTTTTTATGTTAACATTTTTTTTCGAAAATCACAAAATGGTCTAAAACGTCTCCAAATGCGATTTGAAGCTATTTTAAGCACTTTGGTGTTTTTGTGTTAACAAGTTTTGAAAATCACAAAATTGTCTAAAACGTCTCCAAATGCGATTTGAAGCTATTCTGTACACTTTGATGTTTTTATGTTAACAAGTTATTTCGAAAATCACAAATGGGTCTAAAATGTCTCGAAATGCGATTTGAAGCTATTCTGTACACTTTGCTATTTTGTGTGAAAATTTTTTGTCCAAATGCTCAAAATGGTCAAAAACGTTTTTAAATACGATATTACGCTATTTTGTGCTCTTTGATGTTTTTGTGTGAAAAGTTTTATCGAAATGCTCAAAATGGTCTAAAACGGTTTCTAATGTGATTTTAAGCACTTTGATGTTTTTGTGTAACCAAGTTTTTTCGAAAATCACAAAATGGTCTAAAATAATGAAAACATTTCTTCTGGTTTCGATTCGTATAATAATATAAGTAGTTCTTTGATAGTAAACCAATACAACTTACGTTGGCAAGACAGTTTCGTCTAGCTGTCAGCTTGACTTCTTCAGTTGCTATGATGCGTTATGGCGCCGATTGGTCTCCTTTCCAGCCACTAGATGATTTTGTTGTGTAGCCTAGGGGACCAGTCGTCGTCAGAAGCTGATCGTAAATGTGAGATAGTTGGTGCGCGCCTTCGTCTCTATTCATCTTTGTATTTTTATTTTGCTTTCTTATGCTGATGCTTTCTTTAATTTTACGTTTAAGCCAAACTTGTTCTTTGTGTAGTACCTCTATCTTATCCCAGTTAGGTATGTGGTTGTGTGTGGTCATATGGTCCGTGATTGCTGATTTATGTAAAATGGAGGACGAAACTTTCCGTGATGCACGCGTCTGCATGTTCTGTGTGTTTTCCTCAACATCTTTCTTGTGCTCTTTAATTCTGGTTTTGAGTGCCCTACCCGTTTCCCCAATGTACACCATCTCACAGTTGGTGCACCCCACTTTGTAGACGACACCACAGGAATCCTCTTTGCATGCTTTATCTTTCGGTCGGACGATTAAGTTTTTAATTTTGTTAGATGGTTTAAAGTATGTTCGTATGTTATATTTTTTAAATGTTCTCTTGATTTTCTCTGACAGGCCTTGAATATATGGGATGGATATCGACCCTCTTATATCTTCTGTTTCGGGTTGTTTGTCCGTTTTTTGTTTATCTAGGTTACGTTGTACCTTTCTAATCGTCCATGTAGGGTAGTTGCATTGTTTAAGTGAAGTATGTATCATCTCAGTTTCGTTCTGTTTGTCTGGATTATTTGTGATTATCGTGTTACATCTGTGTAGAAGTGTGCGGATAACGGATAACTTGTGTTGTAGAGGATGATGTGAGTTAAAGTCCAAGTATTGATTTGTGTGGGTGGCTTTCCTAAAAACTTTAGTGTTGATTTTGCCTTCCCCATCAACTAAAATTTGCGTATCCAAGAATGGGATAGAGTTGTCTGTTAAGGACATTTCTTCGCAAGTGAAATTAATGTCATCATCGATTTTGTTTAAAGTGTTGTAATAATGGTTGTGTCGCATCCTTGGGAATTATTGTTATAATGTCATCTACATACCTTTTCCACATCCTCGGTTTTAAATCACAAAATGGTCTAAAACGTCTCCAAATGCGATTCGAAGCTATTCTAAGCACTTTGGTGTTTTTATGTTAACAAGTTTTTTTCGAAAATCACAAAATGGTCTAAAACGTCTCAAAGTGCGATTTGAAGCTATTCTGTACACTTTGATGTTTTTATGTTAACAAGTTTTTTCGAAAATCACAAAATGGTCTAAAATGTCTCCAAATGCGATTTGAAGCTATTCTGTACACTGCTTCGCACACCACTTTCGATCACACGCGTTTCAATACGCACTCATTCAGAATTGGTAGGGCTACACAACTACATAACATGGGAGCAAATGAGAAGGAGATCATGACCACGGGTAGATGAAAAAGCGATGCGTACAAACAATATATACGACCTCATTGCATAACTTTAAGTAACAAGTAACATTATAAATTACCAATGATCCCATAGGCAAGGCATGTACTCAAAGTCTTGATTTAATATTCTGTCGACATGCACAAGTTTTCAGGCATCTGCCCAGGCAGTGCCTGCTGTTTAGTATAAGGTTACAGGCATCTGCTCAGGCAGTGCCTTCTGTTTAGTATTATGGTTCCAGGCATCTGCCCAGGCAGTGCCTTTCTGTTTAGTATTAAGGTTATAGGCATCTGCTCAGGCAGTGCCTTCTGTTCAGTATTAAGGTTACAGGCATCTGCTCAGGCAGTGCCTTCTGTTCAGTATTAAGTTTAAAGGCATCTGCTCAGGCAGTGCCTTCTGTTCAGTATTAAGGTTAAAGGCATTTGCTCAGGCAGTGCCTTCCTGTTTGTATTAAGGTTACAGACATCTGCTCAGGCAGTGCCTTCCGTTTCAGCATTTAACTTTCTCGCCATCTGCCTCACCGTATTATAACTGGCAGTGCATTCTATCCTGCATCATACCAGTTCGCCGAGCGGGGCCTACTGTTTTGGTTCAAATACATCTGTTCGTGTTTTTCTTTTGGAAGAGTGAACATTCTTGCGTCCACCCTGCATTTACATGGGCTGCTCTCGGCGGTGTTTCACACCTGCCATGGGCTTTTTCCTGAGCATCCATGTGATATTAGAAAAATAAAATCTGCGTCTAACTTTAATTATTCATATCCACAATCACATGCAGGTTACACGTTTAGAATGTTCATTTTTCCAATAAAATGTTTATATGCCAGAAAATGATGTTGTATGCTTTTTCTTAAGTCTTTGTGTATCAAAAATAAGCTATTTTGTGCTCTTTGATGTTTTTTTGTGAAAAGTTTTATCGAAATGCTCAAAATGGTCTAAAACAGTTTCTAATGTGATTTTAAGCACTTTGATGTTTTTGTGGAACCAAGTTTTTTCGAAAATCACAAAATGGTCTAAAAGGTCTCCAAATGCGATTTGAAGCTATTCTAAGCACTTTTGTGTTTTTGTGTAACCAAGTTTTTTCGAAAATCACAAAATGGTCGAAAACGTCTCCAAATGCGATTTGAAGCTATTCTGTACACTTTGATGTTTTTATGTTTTTTTTAGAAAATCACAAAATGGTCTAAAACGTCTCCAAATGCGATTTTATGCTATTCTAAGCACTTTGGTGTTTTTATGTTAACAAGTTTTTTCGAAAATCACAAAATGGTCTAAAACGTCTCCAAATTCGATTTGAAGCTTTTCTGTACACTTTGATGTTTTTATGGTATTAACAACTTTTTTCGAAAATCACAGAATGGTCTAAAACGTCTCCAAATAGGATTTGAAGTTATTCTGTACACTTTGATGTTTTTATGTTAACAAGTTTTTTTCGAAAATCACAAAATGGTCTCAAACGTCTCCAAATGCGATTTGAAGCTGTTGTAAGCACTTTTGTGTTTTTATGTTAACAAGTTTTTTCGAAAATCACAAAATGGTCTAAAATGTCTCAAAATGCGATTTGAAGCTATTCTTAGCACATTGGTGTTTTTATGTTAACAAGTTTATTCGAAAATCACAAAATGGTCTAAAACGTCTCCAAATGCGATTTGAAGCTATTCTGTACACTTTGATGTTTTGTGTGAAAAATTTTTGTCGAAATGCTCAAAATGGTCTAAAACGTTCTTAAATACGATATTAAGCTATTTCGTGCTTTTTGATGTTTTTGTGTAATCAAGTTTTTTCGAAAATTACAAAATGGTTTAAAATGTCTCCAAATGCGATTTTATGCTATTCTAAGCACTTTGATGTTTTTATGGTAACAACTTTTTTCGAAAATCACAGAATGGTCTAAAACGTCTCCAAATTCGATTTGAAGCTATTCTGTACACTTTGATGTTTTTATGGTAACAACTTTTTTCGAAAATCACGGAATGGTCTAAAACGTCTCCAAATGGGATTTGAAGTTATTCTGTACACTTTGATGTTTTTATGTTAACAAGTTTTTTTCGAAAATCACAAAATGGTCTCAAACGTCTCCATATGCGATTTGAAGCTGTTGTAAGCACTTTTGTGTTTTTATGTTAACAAGTTTTTTCGAAAATCACAAAATGGTCTAAAATGTCCCAAAATGCGATTTGAAGCTATTCTTAGCACATTGGTGTTTTTATGTTAACAAGTTTATTCGAAAATCACAAAATGGTCTAAAACGTCTCCAAATGCGATTTGAAGCTATTCTGTACACTTTGATGTTTTGTGCGAAAATTTTTTGTCGAAATGCTCAAAATGGTCTAAAACGTCTCCAAATGGGATTAGAAGTTATTCTGTACACTTTGATGTTTTTGTGTAACCAAGTTTTTTCGAAAATCACAAAATGGTTTAAAATGTCTCCAAATGCGATTTGAAGCTATCCTAAGCACTTTGGTGTTTTTATGGTAACAAGTTTTTTCGAAAATCACAAAATGGTCGAAAACGTCTCCAAATGCGATTTGAAGCTATTCTGTACACTTTGATGTTTTTATGTTAACACTTTTTTTAGAAAATCACAAAATGGTCTAAAACGTCTCCAAATGCGATTTTATACTATACTGTACACTTTGGTGTTTTTAAGTTAACAACTTTTTTCGAAAATCACAAAATGGTCTAAAACGTCTCCAAATTCGATTTGAAGCTATTCTGTACACTTTCATGTTTTTATGGTAACAACTTTTTTCGAAAATCACAGAATGGTCTAAAACGTCTCCAAATGGGATTTGAAGTTATTCTGTACACTTTGATGTTTTTATGTTAACAAGTTTTTTTCGAAAATCACAAAATAGTCTCAAACGTCTCCAAATGCGATTTGAAGCTGTTGTAAGCACTTTTGTGTTTTTATGTTAACAAGTTTTTTCGAAAATCACAAAATGGTCTAAAATGTCTCAAAATGCGATTTGAAGCTATTCTTAGCACATTGGTGTTTTTATGTTAACAAGTTTATTCGAAAATCACAAAATGGTCTAAAACGTCTCCAAATGCGATTTGAAGCTATTCTGTACACTTTGATGTTTTGTGTGAAAAATTTTTGTCGAAATGCTCAAAATGGTCTAAAACGTTTTTAAATACGATATTAAGCTATTTCGAGCTCTTTGATGTTTTTGTGTAACCAAGTTTTTAAGAAAATTACAAAATGGTTTAAAATGTCTCCAAATGCGATTTTATGCTATTCTAAGCACTTTGGTGTTTTTATGTTAACAAGTTTTTTCGAAAATCACAAAATGGTCTAAAACGTCTCCAAATTCGATTTGAAGCTATTCTGTACACTTTGATGTTTTTATGGTAACAACTTTTTTCGAAAATCACAGAATGGTCTAAAACGTCTCCAATTGGGATTTGAAGTTATTCTGTAAACTTTGATGTTTTTATGTTAACAAGTTTTTTTCGAAAATCACAAAATGGTCTCAAACGTCTCCAAATGCGATTTGAAGCTGTTGTAAGCACTTTTGTGTTTTATGTTAACAAGTTTTTTCGAAAATCACAAAATGGTCTAAAATGTCTCAAAATGCGATTTGAAGCTATTCTTAGCACATTGGTGTTTTTATGTTAACAAGTTTATTCGAAAATCACAAAATGGTCTAAAACGTCTCCAAATGCAATTTGAAGCTATTCTGTACACTTTGATGTTTTTGTGTAACCAAGTTTTTTCGAAAATCACAAAATGGTCTAAAATGTCTCCAAATGCGATTTGAAGCTATCCTAAGCACTTTGGTGTTTTTATGGTAACAAGTTTTTTCGAAAATCACAAAATGGTCGAAAACGTCTCCAAATGCGATTTGAAGCTATTCTGTACACTTTGATGTTTTTATGTTAACACCTTTTTTAGAAAATCACAAAATGGTCTAAAACGTCTCCAAATGCGATTTTATACTATACTGTACACTTTGGTGTTTTTATGGTAACAACTTTTTTCGAAAATCACAAAATGGTCTAAAACGTCTCCAAATTCGATTTGAAGCTATTCTGTACACTTTGATGTTTTTATGGTAACAACTTTTTTCGAAAATCACAGAATGGTCTAAAACGTCTCCAAATGGGATTTGAAGTTATTCTGTACACTTTGATGTTTTTATGTTAACAAGTTTTTTTCGAAAATCACAAAATAGTCTCAAACGTCTCCAAATGCGATTTGAAGCTGTTGTAAGCACTTTTGTGTTTTTATGTTAACAAGTTTTTTCGAAAATCACAAAATGGTCTAAAATGTCTCAAAATGCGATTTGAAGTTATTCTTAGCACATTGGTGTTTTTATGTTAACAAGTTTATTCGAAAATCACAAAATGGTCTAAAACGTCTCCAAATGCGATTTGAAGCTATTCTGTACACTTTGATGTTTTGTGTGAAAAATTTTTGTCGAAATGCTCAAAATGGTCTAAAACGTTTTCAAATACGATATTAAGCTATTTCGTGCTCTTTGATGTTTTTGTGTAACCAAGTTTTTCGAAAATCACAAAATGGTTTAAAATGTCTCCAAATGCGATTTGAAGCTATCCTAAGCACTTTGGTGTTTTTATGGAAACAAGTTTTTTCGAAAATCACAAAATGGTCGAAAACGTCTCCAAATGCGATTTGAAGCTATTCTGTACACTTTGAGGTTTTATGTTAACACCTTTTTTAGAAAATCACAAAATGGTCTAAAACGTCTCCAAATGCGATTTTATGTTATTCTAAGCACTTTGGTGTTTTTATGTTAGCAATTTTTTTCGAAAATCACAAAATGGTCTAAAACGTTTCCAAATTCGATTTGAAGCTATTCTGTACACTTTGATGTTTTTATGGTAACAACTTTTTTCGAAAATCACAGAATGGTCTAAAACGTCTCCAAATGGGATTTGAAGTTATTCTGTAAACTTTGATGTTTTTATGTTAACAAGTTTTTTTCGAAAATCACAAAATGGTCTCAAACGTCTCCAAATGCGATTTGAAGCGTCTAAAACGTTTTTAAATACGATATTAAGCTATTTCGTGCTCTTTGATGTTTTTGTGTAACCAAGTTTTTTCGAAAATCACAAAATGCGATTTGAAGCTATCCTAAGCACTTTGGTGTTTTTATGGTAACAAGTTTTTTCGAAAATCACAAAATGGTCGAAAACGTCTCCAAATGCGATTTGAAGCAATTCTGTACACTTTGATGTTTTTATGTTAACACCTTTTTTAGAAAATCACAAAATGGTCTAAAACGTCTCCAAATGCGATTTTATGCTATTCTAAGCACTTTGGTGTTTTTATGTTAACAAGTTTTTTCGAAAATCACAAAATGGTCTAAAACGTCTCCAAATTCGATTTGAAGCTATTCTGTACACTTTGATGTTTTTATGGTAACAACTTTTTTCGAAAATCACAGAATAGTCTAAAACGTCTCCAAATGGGATTTGAAGTTATTCTGTACACTTTGATGTTTTTATGTTAACAAGTTTTTTTCGAAAATCACAAAATGGTCTCAAACGTCTCCAAATGCGATTTGAAGCGTCTAACACGTTTTTAAATACGATATTAAGCTATTTCGTGCTCTTTGATGTTTTTGTGTAACCAAGTTTTTTCGAAAATCACAAAATGCGATTTGAAGCTATCCTAAGCACTTTGGTGTTTTTATGGTAACAAGTTTTTTCGAAAATCACAAAATGGTCGAAAACGTCTCCAAATGCGATTTGAAGCTATTCTGTACACTTTGATGTTTTTATGTTAACAAGTTTTTTCGAAAATCACAAAATGGTCTAGAACGTAATACATATTTACACTAGGCTAGGCCCTAGGCTTGCACTTAACCTCCTACTGTACTGGGCCTAGGCCTATTTCTTTATGGTGGCCGCACAGAGGAGGAAGTGCGTGATTACGCTAGACCTGCCGGCGGGCATATTAGCTATTATATACATTTACTTAAAGATGTATTGTCCCTCAAAATCATGAAAAATAAAGATTTTTAAAATCAGACTTTGAATAGGCCATTTTGCAGTTTTAATGAAGTTGTTCACTTCCATAAGAAAAAAAACGGGGGAAAAAAATTATTTCACTTATAAAAAGACAAAATAAATAGTTAAATTACCCAAAAACTCATTGTCTTCCAGACAATTTGACCATTTTTTTGCTTTAAATTACATTTTTCTCAGGTAAATAAATTTTTGTCAGACCCAATTTTTTGTGAGAGTGAATAACTATTATGTGACATTAAAATAACATATTCAACAAAAATTTCCTTTAAAAAACAACACTGATTTGTTTCTTTAGATAAAGGCTAATACAATAAAGAAAATTTTGTTTACTACTTTTTATATATAAATTTAGTATTATTGTAAGTGGTGTTTAATTTTTTTGGGTGGGAAATATGTTTTTATTTAAAAAGGAGAAATGTTTCACTTTGTTTTGGTTTTTCAGATGTCGGATTCGTCAGATTCGAATGATTCAGAGTCAAAAAATGCAACAATCTTAACAAGAATGAGGGTACGTTTATTGTAAATACATAATATAAAAATAACGCTTAAAAGAGAACGACGTTTCGACTCCATCATGGGGTCATTATCAAGTCCAATGAATAAAATATAAAACAACAACTAATTAAGTAGCACAAGCCAAGGGTCAAAGTTTAAATAACAAAAGACCTATTGTCTAACATCCTGTCAAATGAAAAGCTTAGCTTTTACAGAGTCACTTTGTTTATTCAGACTAGGTTTTAATTGTCTGATATACAACATTTCATAGATAAGACAGTAAAATTTGTTTTTGCGTTTCCTAAGTATACTAAAACATGAATTAATTTTACTTGGATTAACAATCACGTTATGATCCTTCAAAATGCTGTCCTATTAAGCATCTACTATGTTCAACAATGCGTTGGTAGAGGTGTCGGCATGTTTATCCCACATAACTTGCATCGCACAAGTCACATTTAAATTTATACACAACACATTGTTGACTTATAATAGTAGGTTTCTTTTCGACTTTCCTAATGTTATCTTTAACTTTTTTTACTTATGAATACAGGGACAATGTTTTTGTTTATCTTGTGACTTAGTTGGCATAGTTGTCGCTTGACGGAGTTCACAGATTTCTGGTCTTTGAATGGCAGGATGATTCGCACTGGTATTTCGGATAAATCTGTTTCACCTTCTGCAGTGTTGTTATTGCTCTCTGCTGGTTTAAAGTTCTGTATGGTTGTTGTTATTAGTTCATCTGGATATTTCAGACGCTTAAAAATCTTCCTTAGAATTTCACATTCATCATTAAAAAGCTGGTGGGTCGACGATAGTTTGTAAGCCCGATTTAACATAGTTATAACAAGGTCAACAGCCATTAAGTCGCGTGCTACAATGCATAGTGATACCGGACCGACAAACAAACAGACCGACAGACAGACAGACCGACAGACAGACGGACCGACCGACATAGTGAACTATACCGACCGAAATTACTGAACATGTTTAAAAATGTTGAAATGTTTAAAAACATTTTTATTTACACGTGCGTAGCCGGTCACTTTTGACGTGCTCGTATAACGTAATTTCAAGTTGAAAAGTAAGTCAAGAAAACAGAAATTGGGCAAAAAGAGTGCGCAATAACATTTAACGCGCAGTGCGCGCGCAAACATCTGCGCACTCATGGCAATTTTGTAAACGCTTAAAATTGCCTGAAACGTACTCTTATTTCATCGAAAATAAATTTTGAAAATTTTAAGCGCGCGTACGCATGCGTTACATGCGCTACTCACGTAATTGTATTGCCATATGATGATTTATGCCCTGAAATTTATGAGTACCAAATTTTATTTAATTGTGATTCATGGTTGTTAAGATATGATTACAAACGTGAATTCGTTAAATCGTGCGTAGACCGCGTAATTTTTTATTGCGCACCGTGAAAACATAACCACATCGATTCCTGGCCATAAGGAATATTCTGTGAAAAATTGACTTAGCTAGATTAAACTGATATCAAGATAAGGTCATAAAGCGATAAAACGCATAGTGATACCGGACAGACAGACAGACAGACAGACAGACAGACAGACCGACAGACAGACCGACCGACAGACAGACAGACCGACCAACCGACCGACATAGTGAACTATAGAGTCGCTTCCACGCGACTAATAAGTGACCTTTTATACTTGTTGTCAACGTGACTATTGTAGTGTAGCAATAAGCCTGTGTCTGTTGGCTTTCTATAAACCCAAATCTTTGGTTATCAGCATTCCTAGGAAAGGGATTGAATTGTTCACGGTAGTTTCCATTGTGAACGCTTTCGCAGGATGGGTTGTGTTAAGTAAAGCTAAAAATTCATTGGCTGCTTCTAGATTTGGCATGAATACTAGTGTGTCATCAACATACCGTTTGTAGTATTTGGGCATGTGGTTCGTAGATTCAAGGCGTTCCTCGATGTGGCACATAAATACATTTGCCGAAAGGGGCCCTAGAGGTGATCCCATTGCAACTCCATCAACCTGTTCATACAAGTTACCATTAAATTGGAATAGCTGATCTTTCGTTGCTATCAATATTATTGAGGAGTACAATTAAATCGTCCTTATCTAAGTTTAGTCCATAATTATCGTTGAACCAGTTGTTAGTAAATGCTTTATCAGCAATAATTTGAATTGTCTCGGTTAAAGGAACATTTGTGAATAAGGACGAGACATCATTATGATACCAAAATATCACTAGCATTTATAACGGTTGAGCGTATATCAGCTGCAGAGCTAAATACATCATCTATTGTATATACGTTCTGGGATAGCGGTTTCAACTTCTCATCCAGCCACTGAGCTAATTTATAATTGTAGGTACCTGTTGCTGACAAGATTGGTCTCATAGATAACTTTTCTTTGTGTGTTTTAGGCAATCCATACAAATGAGCTAACCTTGATCCGGTTTGACAAATTGATTTAGCAATTTCTTTTGGAAGAATTTTATGAACCGTTGAAATCATATCTTTCTCCTTTTTCAAGAGTGGATGGTAATGTGTCATTGGTCTTCCTCTTGTTCTTGGTTGTTCAGTAGAGATTGGTATAAATTTGGAAACATTGTTGACCGATGCTTCACATAATAAATGTTCATACTCACTTCTATCCATGACTACTACTCCTGATCCTTTGTCTGGCTTTGTGATGATTACATCATCTCTCTTCTTTAATTGGCCAAGCGCTCTTGTTAAGGCTTTTGGTGGGGATGGTCCTTTCCTTTCTATATAATTAAGTGCGATAGACTTTAGAGTAGCTGCTGTTAATTCTTTAGTTTCCTCACCAACAATTTTAGGCTCCAGCTTCCAGTACGCTTTCTCGAAATTTGCTTTAATTTCCCTGGATGAAACTCGGTGAGGGTAAGCAAATTGTAAGCCACGGCTGAGCGCTAGCTTTTGAAAGAACGATAGTCTATATGATGATATATTAAGGATGTGTTCATCCACCTTCTTACCTCTATACATTAGGTTTGCGATTTTCTTAGATTAAGAAAAAAATTCTTACGAGATGAAAGTGAAACAGAAACAAAGAAGAAAAAGTCCAAATCATTTTCACGCCCCGGAAATTCAAATGCAACGGAAACTCTAAGAAAGATCCAGATTGGACTTAAGGTGGATGGAAAACACATTAGAAAGGAATCCACTGGCGGAGGGCGAAGAGAAGCTAGAATGGAGAAGAGATCTTTGAAGAAAGATATAGTGGCAAAGGCTAAAGGATTCTTTTTTGTAACTGGAAATAAATTTGGACCAGTGGAACAATATACATTTGACCTTCAAAATGTTGAGGAAAAAGCAATGAGCGAAAGCGAAACAATAGGACAGCTTTATGAATCAACAGGCCTCCCTCTATTAAGGTTCTACTTAATTGCTACTTCAAGAGGTTTGATTGGAATAGATAAACCATCAACCAGCCGTGCATGGATGGAAAGTGAAATGGGAGAAGATTTACTTCCGATAGATATGTCTGATATTACTTCAACTGATAGTGATTATGTCACGCCAAAATTGGTCCGGCCAAAATCGGTCCAGCCGGATCGATTTTGGTCGCCAAAACTGGTCCGGTCGGATCGATTTTGGCGTTGAACAGCCGCTAAAACAGGTCCGGCTAGGCAAAAACTGGTCCGGCCTTTAAAATCGCTTGTTTATTCTTTAAAATGTGTTAAGAAGCCTGCAAACAGTTCATATGGTTAAAGTAAATATACTAAATATTACCGTACAAACTAAAAGAAATTATCGAAACACTAATTAAAGAAACTCTAATCGGATTTTGGGATATTCTATTGTTCAGTTCGTTTAAAACTAATAGCGCCCTCTAGTAATTGTATATTATGTCTTAGATCTTAGATCATAATTATTATGTACAAACTGAATACGTCTTGGGCGTATTCAATAATGATTAATAATAAAATATAGAACGTTAATTATTATTAGTATTATTATTTTAGGTTGTTGTCATTACTGCTATCAGTATCTTTTTTTTGTGCCTTTGTAAGAAATTACACCCGCCTTATTTTTTTTCCAGTCCACATTTTGTGGTGCAAGTGGCCACCAAGGGCCTCTCTATTAATAGTATAAAACAATAACGATAATAATAATCGATATGGGTAGCAATACTAACATTAATAAAGATCAAAAATCGACAAACGACACCACAGTGGAACGACCGGTTCCCACATTCACGAATTTAGCTGTACGACGAACACGAGTTTTGTAATAGTCTTAGCGAAAAAAAAGAAAGTAAAAACGTTATTTAGTACAGAGATTTTTTTTATCACCCCAAATTATGGACTTTTAAGAATTCAATTACTTATTACGCTCTAATAATATCACTGGTTGGTGTACGCGTGGGTTGCGTCATCATTTTATAGTGCCGTAATAAAGTTTTAGCCAAAAATAAGAGGGTTAAATTTGCCATTTTCTCAAAATTATCCAAAATATGAACTTTTCAATTATTTCGCTCTAATATCATTATTTAGGCCTACTGGTAATATTTGTAATTTTTAAAAAAAATCTTTACACCGCAATCCAGGACCGCAGCTGAAAAAAGCTGTGGCACATCTAACGTGGATGGGATGGATGCGAGCGACTAAGTCTATAGGCTACACCCATTGTCGCTCAACTCAAAATGTTATAACGTAGAGCTGAACGTAGGCTACAATACAATGAATTATTTGACTAGCTAGTAGGTTTATTTCAATCTTGCAAAACACAATTCATATATTTGATTCAAAATGTATGAGTCCTAAATAGGCCTACTGTATTTGATTGTTACAATGTAATAATATTATTACCTGTATTATGTTTTATATTTTTATACAGTAAATACTGTAATTTAAAACAATAAAATTCACTATACATCAACTAAGGTAAACATATTAAAAACGGTACGCTTAACCAGGGCCTTGCGTGCGAAATCACGCATTAACATTTTAAAATTCTTAAAATTACGTTTTGATCAATTTTAGAACATGATTTAGGCCATTTGCGTGTTTCAAAAATACTGCGCAAAAAAACATCGAAACGGCCCAGAAAAGAAAGAAAATCAATTATGACAGAAGGCATGCACAACCAACTGAATTCGAATGCGGAACATTATGTATTGATGAAAGATCTGCGAAGGAAAAAAAGGAAGGGAGGAAAACTGGAAAATAAATGGTTAGGTCCATACAAAATTACTTCAAAACTCGGAAGAGATCATATTCTCTAATAGGGCTAGATGACGACAGTGTTATCAAACGTGTTAACGGGATACTTCTGAAGCCATATATCTTTCCACCAACCTCTTCATCAAAACATGATTGCCCCAACACTCAAACGTCCGGCAGTACTTCACCATCCGTTCGCCACTAATCGTCAATGGAAGCAACCTGCCTTTTAAATTGTCAAATAATCTGCCCGAAAAAGCTGCAAATGAATCAATGGAACACCACAATGCTGAGAAATACAAGGAAGAAGGACCCTCTCAAAACGTTAGACAGGACAAGCATCTTGATCAACAATTAGATGATGTGATATTCTGTGGTTCTTACGAGGCTAGTTCACCAAACCCAGTAGATGCACATTGGCAAGCATAAAAATCATTTTTGTTTGGAATCGACGTTAAAATATCATAGGCCTACAAGACGTGAATACAAATCAAAGAGAAATGAACAAGGCAGCAAAACCCACGAAAACAGCCAGGATGCGCGGAGACGGGACCTGCCTCAGCTTTAGAGCGCTTAGTTACGTTCTTGTTGGTGTCTAAAGTCACCATGATTGTGAGGGACCATATGAGTTTATGTCCAAAACAGACGTATCTTTGAAAACTGCGACAGCAAATCATTCGAAAAATACACAAGTGATACAGCTATGTCTAAGGATGGAACATGGGGCTCCGAGTTGGAAATTTAAGCATTTGCAACAATGACGAAAACCATTGTCTACAAATATGGCACAAGAAAAAATCAACCACATTTTCAATGGCTGGGAGTATTGCCCATTAACAAATAGTGATGCTGAAATTTCGGAAAGAAATGTGTATCTTTCAAATGTTTGTGCTCATGTTGAGCCAGTTTTGGACGTTGAAAAACAAGAGGAGGGGTTACTTGACACATCGGAACGAAAGTACATCCGCAGACCATACCATCTAATACGCAAGTATCTCGCCCGCAAATATTGGGACTACATCACCGAAGAAACCTTAAACGCTGCTCTTGTGGACAATTACGCAGATGAAGCTACACTGCGACCTTTGGATTTACATGCTGTCATTTTTGTAAGCGAATTTACCGACAATCGGTATGATGTACAACATTGTGAAATTGAGCCAAATATCTTCAACTTGTTGTGCGAAATTTTTTAGAGAAAACAACTTTAATACCTTTCCTCATTAAAAGGACGTGCTATAATACACAAATCTGTTTTTTCAAATAAAAAATAATATAAGTTTTGGGTATGATGCGTCTCACAGAGCCAAGATATAAGGAGCTTGGACTTGCACCGTGCGTGGGCCCTAACCTTACGGTTTTCATTTATATTATCATCCCATGCTCTTATTCTAATATCTTGTTTTTTTTATTTCATTCTTCTACGATCACTTCATATTTTATGTCTTGGTGAAACGAGAGGCTCCGGCTTCTCCTGGTTTATAGCCTCTCTACCCAAAAAACGGCACACATGGTAAATTCATTTTTTTCTATTAATGTTTGTATGTAAATGCGACGTATTACTATTGTATCGTAAATGATATACAAAATATTAAGTACTTTATGCAGTTACACAAAGTATACTGTTTATAATATGTAATTTTGCATTATCATGTAGATTATTATAGGCCTACTGTACTTTCTACACGAAATAGATGGCGCATTAATATCGGCTAAACTTAATCATATTAACGACACAATCTATAGCTATTTTTAAATGCGAAATAATTTTTAGAAAAACCTAAAGTTTTAGGAGGGACATTTGTTGATCTATTGATGATTTATTGTCCCCTGAAAAATGATAATGTTCCATAATAGTTATTCACTTTGACCAAAAATGGATAAAAACAATTTTGTTTTCCTGCAAAAACAGTACCAACAGCCAATGGGGTTTTGGTTTAATATAACCGTTTGTTTTTTCTTTTATAAATATAAGTGAAAACATTTTAAGTTCTTTTTTGTTTTGGCGGAAAGGCATGCCAAGTAGTCCTCATCCATTAAAAAAACAACAAAAGTGTTCTTTTATATCATGCTATTCTAAATTCGTGTCAAATTAATTTACTATCGCATCGGCTGAAACCATGAGTATTTATGAAATCTAAATTTTGTAATATGTATGCAGACAAAGAATAACTAAAATATAATTCCTCACTTTGAAGAATAAATAGGTGATCATTTTATAATTTTACTGACATTTCATTTTAAAACAGATACAGTACGTTAAAATACGATCGCAAAAAGTTGATGTTGAACCAGGGAAGAGTTAAATTGTAATTTAACTCTTCCCTGGTTGAACCCACTTTTTTAAACCCTTCAGTGCAAGTTAAAGTTATACAATATTATTAAAAACAAATTCTAAACCGCCCGGTAATATACTGAAAATGTATTAATTTGAAACGATAAAATGAGGAAATATGTGAGAATATATAATCAAACCTTATTTAATCAAAATATATGAATACAATGAATGAAAAGTCCTTTTTGACTATGCTAACACCCACCCCGCACCTCAAAAAAAAATCAGAGGGGGATATTACTTTATCCTACGAATTTTACAATGGAATATTTGAAGATTCCAAACCGAGCGCCGAATTATTCTTGCACATTTTTAATCTCTCTGTTTCGATAATTTCTTCTCGATTTTACGGTAATATTTAGTATATTTACTCAAAGCATAGTTTACTTCAACCATTTGGACTTTTTTCAGGCTTCTTATGACATTTGTAAGGATAAATAAGCGATTTTGAAGGCCGGACCAGTTTTGGCCTAGCCGGACCTGTTTTAGCGGCTGTTTCAACGCCAAAATCGATCCGACCGGACCAGTTTTGGCCCCGGACCAAATTTCGCGTTACAATGCTAATACTTTTGTGGATCTAGGCACACCAACTGTGCAAGCAAAAGTAGTAGCCAATAATCTTCCCATATCAAATGATTTATTGAATTACAACGATACGAATGAAGGTCTGTCTATAATGAATAACTTGTTAAATTATGAGGTTGAGGATGAGGTTGAGAGTGAAAATCCTGTCATTCCCAAGTATACTAAAGTAATGCTGCACCGGGGCCATGTTTTGAAAGAACTTACAGATTTCTTTATCAATACTGACCTTGATTGTCCTATTGAGGTTGAAATGGTTATGCCTAATGGCCAACTTGAACTTGGTGAAGACTTTGGTGGTGTATTAAGAGATGTTCTTAGTGAATTTTGGGAGGATTTCTACAATTTATATACTGTGGGAGAACATCTGAAGGTACCCTGTATACGGGATAATATGAGCAAAGAAAAGTGGCAAGCCACGGCAAAAGTTCTGGTTATCGGATATAAGCAGGAAATTTCTTCCCGTTCAAATTAGCAGTACCATTTTTACATATGTGATGGCTGGAGATGACACCATTATCAATCAAAACCATCCATCAATGATACCCACTTTTTTAGAATTAGTTGCAGACAGTGAAAAAATTGTTTTAGAAACGGCACTGAACAACTTCTCAGATGTGGATGAAGAGGACCTATTTGATATCCTCGACAATTACAAGGTAAAAAGAAATGCTACGAGTGAAAATATTAGAGCAATTCTACAGGATGCTGCCCACCGTACCTTGATACAGAGAACATCATACATATGTAGATGCTGGCACAGCGTGTTTGTAGAACACTTGAAACCCGCCCTATATACGATGAACATTGAAGATATCTGTCAAACAGCTATACCAACAACCAAGCGCGTCATAGCTGCGTTAAATCTGCCACAAGATGCATCAGAAGAACAAAAAAATACTAATAAACTTCTTCTCAAATTTATAAAGAGTCTTGTCTGTGGACAAGTTAATGACGTTTATGAGATACACTACAGGTAAGTTCATTTGAAAATAAGGTTTTTAACCGATGTTAAGGCTAGCCTCTATCCCTAGACATAAATACTTTTTTCCAAATTAGTGAAAAAAAAGATTTTTGTATATTTTAAAGGGTATTACTAACTGTGCAACAACAACAAAATTTAACCAATTACTATTGATTAGATGAAAACAACTAATATAGTTCTACTAGTGATCTAATTAATATTATTATTAATTAGTTGGAAGGAGGTTTCTCGAAGGTTTTTTTTTAGATTATCTCCTTTTATAGTTCTATATGATCTAATTAATAATTGGTTTGAATGATATTTATTTTTTAGGGATTTGCACTTTGAAACCAGTATTTTTGCCAGAAAAATGTATGTTTTTCAACCCAAAATTTTAATAATTTTGTTTTATTAATTGTCTACTTTTTAGATCTAATCATGTTATTGTTATAATCAATATAATATAAGTGGTTTGCAGGAGGTTTGAGTTTTTTTTAGATTTGCGCTGTGAAATCTTTAATGTAAAAATGATTTTTTTACTCAAAAACTGGCAAACTTTACATCATTTCAATTTTTTTCCGCATAAATTATCACCTTTTATAGTTCTACTTGTGATCTAATCAATGATCACTTTAAATGAGGTTTGACCTCAAATAGGAAAAAAAAATGTTTCACTATGATTGATAAAGATGAACCCTATCCCATATGTTTTCAGTTTTTTTCACTCAGTACTACTAGTAGTAGAGGCTAGCCTTAAATTATTAATAATATTTTATTAAATATCATTATATGTATTTATCTTTTTATTTCTTTATTTAAAGGAGCTAATCAAATGTTGGGAAAGAAAATAACAGTGCGTTATGTTCAACAGTCTGACTTTGAGAGACGTCCAGTTGCGGTATTTGGGTGCATCCTTGAATTGGCTTCCAGCTTCAAGGACTACATTGAATTTCGATCAGAGTTCAGTGCTGTGTTAGAAAATAACATTTGGGTAATGGACATTGTGTAGAAAACTAAACAAGTAGCTAAAAAAATGATAATATGTGATTTTAGCATGATTATAACAATCACGATTATGTTAATTTTTTTTTATTTGATATTATGTTCACAATATTGAGCAGCAAATGTCAATGTTGTGATCACTGCAGTCGAGGTGTAAAGCTCGGAGATGTATCCAAGTGTTGTGATATACTGTAATACAGTATATGATAAATGAAACCTCTTCTTAAACATTTTAAATCTAAAATGATATATAAGGGAAGTTTTGTTTGTTGTTTTTTTTTTAAATATGTTTCCATTTGTGATATTTTGAAAGTGTTGTTTGTAAATGATATTGACCACTTCTTTAAAAAGTAAATGATTTAAAATATTTGTTGTTTTATAATAATTATGGAATCATGTTTATTTACATGTGTTCCGAGAATATAGTTCCATAGTTTTTATATTGTATGAGCATTTAAAGTCGAATCAAGTCAGTGTGCACTATGGAGTGAAAAAAATATTTTTCAAAAGAAAAGTTCAAATCGTTACCAAACAATAATACCATCATGATTATGTTATATTTTTATTTGATATTATGTTCACAATATTGAGCAGCAAATGTCAATATTGTGATCACTGCAGTCGAGGTGTAAAGCTCGGAGATGTATCCAAGTGTTGTGATATACTGTAATACAGTATATGATAAATGAAACCTCTTCTAAAACATTTTAAATCTAAAATGATATATAAGGGAAGTTTTGTTTGTTGTTTTTTTTTTAAATATGTTTCCATTTGTGATATTTTGAAAGTGTTGTTTGTAAATGATATTGACCACTTCTTTAAAAAGTAAATGATTTAAAATATTTGTTGTTTTATAATAATTATGGAATCATGTTTATTTACATGTGTTCCGAGAATATAGTTCCATAGTTTTTATATTGTATGAGCATTTAAAGTCGAATCAAGTCAGTGTGCACTATGGAGTGAAAAAAATATTTTTCAAAAGAAAAGTTCAAATCGTTACCAAACAATAATACCATCATGATTATGTTATATTTTTATTTGATATTATGTTCACAATATTGAGCAGCAAATGTCAATATTGTGATCACTGTAGTCGAGGTGTAAAGCTCGGAGATGTATCCAAGAGTTTTGATATACTACAGTACTGTATAGGATAAATGAAACATCATTTTATTTTAAGTTATGTAAAAGGTAATTTTTGTTTATTGAAAAAAACATTTGTGTTTTTTTTAGAGTGGTAAATGATTACTTTAAAAGGTAATCATGTGTTCCAAGAATATAGTTCCATAGTTTTTGTATTGTACGAAACATCTTAGTGAAATAATGAAAAATTAAGTACAGTATTAGGCCTAACGATGTTATTGATAAGATTTCTTAAATCCGTTGCCATACATATTGTTTGTTTGTAAAAATAGATAAGTTGATTATAATATGTAAAAAACAGTTAACTGGAAGAATAATACTGTTTTATTCATAATTTACTTTGCACATAATGCACTTTACTAAACATATTCTAACGCATAACATGGTTAGTGATTTCTATAAATATTTCTTAAAAATGTATGCATTATGTAAAAACTTGCCGCATCCCCATATACATTCCAGGTAAAAGAAAATCTCATTCATAATGTAATACTGTAGTAAAAGTCTTAATTCACAACCTTATCTTGGCAGTTTTATGTGTTGGCGTTGAATTGTAACTACTATTGATGACATTTATATATAATATAAGCATTTGAATAAAGAGTTTTATTATTCATGCAAAAACATGTTTCATTAGCTTATTCCAGGTATTAAGGTAACTTGAAAGTTCAGGGGAGCCATGGAGTATCAAAATAACTGAAATTTAAGGCTACTGAAATTTTAAAAACATCACAGAGGGGTTGTGTGTTGGAAATGACCATTGGATATCAACATGACCGGAATTTGAACTTGGAAGGTTTTAAACTACTGGTGTGGGTATTTCTTCTATTACATAATGACAAATGCATATTAGCCAGCTGGGTATTCAGCAGTCACACATGCATGTTTACGGCAACAAATATATCTGGCTCTTTTGTTTACATACATTATGTAACTTCCAAACGACACAATTCATTTTAACCATAATACTGATTTGCAAATTCCATTACAAGGAGTGGATGCGTTACGAATGATTTCCAGTATGACTCGCCTTCCCATAACCAGCAAATGATGATGTCTTGCAACCTGTAAAGACACGAAAGGTGATTTGATTTTTCAGCCACTTTGTTGTTCACTATACCAGATATCGTTCTTTAGTATGTTTTTGCTATACGAGTTAAAAAGTGCACATCATTACACATCAACTGTCATGTATAAGCACATGAGCTTCTTCGTGATTGCCATAGCAGATCATTTCGCATTGTTTACCTTGCATCTTGAAAATCTACTCACTGTTACCAACTCGTATCATTTTTGTACTGTTCTCTCTGAATTCATTATTTATAGGTAACTAAAATGCCTGACAGCAATGTTTACTTAATCCTTAAACTGGTAGTGAATGACTATCATGTTTTTAAGTTTTCAGCTTCTGGAACATCTGTGAGTATGTCAACGCCATCCAATAAGATATGTATAAAGTCAGATTTGGCTGAAGAAATTGAAATTGGTCTATGATCATGCTCTACTTTATGATATTCACCAACTTCAATGGTTGGTCAGCAGATTTTCTGTCCGCTTTTTTTTCGTAAATTTTGTTTTGATATGCACTATTAGAAATGGTTGCCTTATAGAAATCCGCAAGGTTTTGAGCAATGCTATCTCAGTGGCTTATAAAATTCTACTTTTTTTCTCTTTCAATAAGTTGTTACTTTAAATGTGACCTCTTCCTCATCATCCGTCAGGTCGAAAAGATATTGTGTATTATGTTTATGTACCATGTCATGCAGAACCTATCACTGAATGAATTGTTTCTTCTTGTACCATATAATTCTATTTTGAATCATAAATGATCCACTCAGTTTTTAAAATATTTGGTGCTGATTGCTTATGGAGTTTGATCTTTTATCACCGACGAGCATAAATAGTATAGTCATAAAAGCAAAAACCAAGAAAGCATAGATGCAAGTCTCAAGATGGAGAACCTTCTAACTTTGATAGAGTCCAATTAATTAGGGTGTTCAAAAACAGAGAATCAATTGACCCAGGTTTCTCTTTCAAGATTTTTCGAAACCGATCAGCAAAAACGTTTGTTATTGTATTGTATCATTCAAAGATTGAACAAAACAACTTCAATAATTATGTTATTTACCTTGAATTTACCTTGACCATCGTCATAACTGCAAACTCTTCAGTAACGTACGGCCGAAACATGATGTGGTGGTCAGACCAATATTTAGCAATGCCCGATTTGAACTCATTGACCGATTGTGCCTACTACATGACTGGGTAATGAGTTCCAATCATCTACAACTCTTATCATCTACAACTCTTGTTATAGGGGCCAGGGTCTCTGTTTTTGACATTTCTCAAAAACAGAGACCCCAACACAATTTTTCAACTTTAGGTCGTATAGGGCGTCTCTGTTTTTGAGATTTCTAGAAAACATAAACCCCCAAAAGCAAGGTCATATACATGGCTGCAGTCGCGTGCTCAAGTTAGTGTTTATCGACCAACCAACCGACCGACTATAGTGAGCTGAACGCGACTAAAAAATTCTCAATATTACGTTATATATAGGTAGTAATAATATTATAGTAAAATATAAATAGGCTATATGGCGTTTCATACCTATAATACTGTACCTATTTTCCGGACAAAAATCGAAACGCTGACTGGTGGACAACATAAAAAAAGACAAATTACCAACAGACTGGGAAAAGTCTATAAAAGTTTGTGTAATTAACCAATTTTCTATCTAAATTTTTTTGAGAAAATGACACTTTTGTATTTAATTTCCTATATTTTTATGTGTAGAATAAAATGTTTATCTGTATATAATTACTTTAATATGAAATGACTAGATGATCTTCAAAAATAGTTTTTTTTTTGTGAATAGATCTGTATATGTAGCTGATTTTCCATGAAAAAACGTAAAAATCCTATATTTTGACCTTGTTTGACCCTATAAACTGACCTTAAACCCCAAAACTGAGGATTGCATCCACCCCTATTATTTTTGTCAACCCACAAAGGATCCATCCAACATGGTTGCCTGCTATTAACCAAAAAATCCTCCCAAATTTTTTTCTAGAGGACTTTTGAGTATTTGGCCTCTCTACTTATTACCATGCTCTATTTTTTTCCTCATAATTAAATTTCTGGTACAAAATCCGAATTGTTTATTCATTCAATACTTTTTTATTTTGGATTTAGGAGTTCCAAATCTGGCCACGTTGGTACTTATTGACCTTCAGTCGTTGATATATAAAGTTTTCGTTACACTACGTATATTGTTCTAAAAAAACTGTTGACGACGTTTCGATAAATATGTTGTGTTTGTCCTTGTTCTTGTATAACTTTCCGGATTGACCGCTCAAACCTTCAGGTTAAGGAAGGGAAAAATATCTTACTGGAGAAGACTTATAGTTGTATGTGTCCATCATATCAATTTCTCAGTACCTTTTCTAAGCGGTTTATATCTTTACTTTTTGGATACCAAACAACCGATGCATGTTCTAAAATTGGTCTTATGATTGACTTGAAAAGAGTAATCAATTTTGCTTCAGAAATCCCCTAAAACATCTGTTATTGATGCCTATCCTCTGATAAGCTTTCATGCAAACTTCTTTATGACGAGTAATTTCAAATCTTTCGATATTAAAACCAAGATCTTTCTGGTTAACAACTTTTTTACATATTGAAGAGAAACGTGGAACCTTAAAATTAGGAACCATTGCTTTGACCAGGATGACAACATACCTAAGTCCTACTGTAGCAGGTCACAATCATCATATATAGCTTATAATTTCTTTTAATATTTTAATATCGTCCGCAAATATTTTGGCAGTTGCTTCCCGCCATTCTTTATTCTTATTCTCATTCTTTATTCCCTCTCTCTCTTTTTAAAAATGCCGTCACCATTTCATACCATTTATTGTGCAATGTATTAATAACGAATTGCAACACCTTAATAGATAGCATTAACCCTAGGCCTATATTTCTTTGATTTTATGTTTGATATACAAACAAACGGTAAAAAGCGTCAATGAATGATATATAATTGTATGTTTATTATGACAGTGATAAACCCAACAACTGCGATAACGTAAACAAGGTAATTTAAAAAAAGATTAAAAAATGAAAATCCACCTCCACTAAATGAACACACCAATTGAAGAATAAACACTCATTGTCGATAATCATTTGTACTTTTATTTTCTGAAGACATCTTATATACTACCATTTGTTTTAATCTAATCAATACATCATACATAACGGAAACAAAAAATATCGATTCTTTCATGTCACGATTATTATATATCCTTGGTTCTCTATTGTTCATCCTGTATATCAATGATATGCCGATGACACATCTATGTTATTTTCAATAAAACATTTTAACTATCTGTATGAAGAACCTAAATTAATAAAATAGTAAATTAAATACGTTATTTTTCCGGCAATAAACTTTCTAATAATTTCAATAAATCAAATGCTTTATGGATGAAACAATCTTATAAAATCTCCAAATGTTTAATGACATTGAGATTCAACTGGTAGACCTCGTAAAGTTTCTTGGTGTATTGACTCTTATTTAAGCTGGAAACATCAAATGCAAACAGGAAAAACAAAATAATCTTGACAGAGCCAATAATTGAAATGTTTACTCTCTCTAGCAACTGAACCCATCAGAATAACAAATAAATAAGATACACATGAACATTATTGCCAGGAAAGTGGATTAACTTTTTTGTAAGATTATTTTCCTAATTGCTATTGGTATCTACGAACAGCAGCATTTCTAAACTGGTGTCGGTGTCTTCTAGGCTTGCCAAACGCATTCGACACATTTCTACATAAATTATAAAATATGATATAATTATATAAAATATGCCTTTTCAACTTATTAAAGCTCTTTTTCTGACCTCTAAAATGTACCATGATGTACGTTTTATTTATTAAAGATGTATTGTCCCTTGAAACACAAAAAATGAAGGTCAAAATATTCTAAATATAAATTGGCCATATCAAAGTAAATATTAAAGTTATTCACTTTAAGTCGAAAATTCGCGCCAAAAACAAAAAGTTTACGTAATTAACAGGTAAATTAATTTGATTACATTTCGTCTGGAAAATCGTCGTGAGCGAAAGTAAACAAAGATTTCAAACAACGAGTATGCATTATGCATGATGCTAATTAGGATTGTTTACAACTCGTCACGGGTGAGAAGGTGTTCTCACACAGAGGTGTTCTCACACAGACCGCGAACAAGTTTTATGATTATGCATACAGAGTAGCCAAACAAGCGCGTTGCATTATGGGATATGTTTTGATCGAAAACTTTGACTGGAAGTCAAAGTTATTTTTTGAACAAAAAAACGTCTATATTTCAGTTAAATGAATTTTTGTTTCGACTCATTTTCGGTGAAAGTTAATACCTATTCTATGATACTTAAAAATCACCCACTTTTTTTCGAAATCTTTTTGTTTAACTTTTTTTTTAAATTAGTCAAAAGGACAATACATCTTTATCATTTTCATTGTATTATATTATATTAAAATGTAATTTAAACCAAGGCAGCTATGCATAAAGAAACATACAATGTACAGTTACCTAATGTAGCCTCATTTGCAAATGTTGTATCTATATTGTATTAATACCATAATTATTGTAATTTATTACCTCCGCCAAGGAGGTTATGTTTTCACCCCTGTATGTTTGTGTGTGTGTTTGTGTGTGTGTTGGTGTGTTTGTGTGTGTGTTTGTGTGTGTGTCTGTGAACAGCCTGGAGGCCACAGTTTTTATCCGATTCTAACCAAATTTGGACACAATGATCTATGCCCAAAAAGCTCGGACGAGTTCGAATTTGAGGGGGAAAGGTCATAGGTCAAGGTCACAACTAACAAAAAACTATTTTACTGTCTAGAGACCACAGTTTTGATCCGATTCTCACCAAACTTAGCCACAATGATCAATGACACATCATATAATTGTGGTTACATTTTGAAGGGTCAGGGTCAAAGATCAAGGTCCACCAAAAAAAAAATAATAAATAAAAAAATAATAAAAAAAAAAAACCCTCAGTGGGGCTTGAACCAGCGACCTCAACTGTGAGAGGCTGGATACATAACCATTACACCACACTATCATCCACAACTTTGTAGTGTGCAGTTAACACATTTACACTTAGAGCTAATAAAAAAAAATAAAAAATAAAAATATTCAGGGGGCATTTTATGTAGAGGAATTTTACAGTAGGCGGAGGTTTGTACTCTCGGAGTACCCTCTAGTTTAGAATATTTCTTGTTGCTAAAATGCTAAAAAATCCAATTTCTCTTCTAACACAATCCCTTAGGTTGATGTAAAAGAGCATAGAACCTTCTGGAGTAGTTGGGATCTCCCATTCGTTGAATATGATTGCATTCAAACAGTATTCAAATAGATCACGATCACATGGGTATTGGTCTTTGAATTTACTGGATTCTTTACAAAGGTCTATTCTCCTCTGATCTACCTGCTTGATGTGATCCCTGCTGTGATAAACCTGTGGCAGCTGAAACATCACTAGAGGGCATCCATTGGTAACATGGTCTTGCTTAGACCTTCTTATCAAATGAGTGTCCCATAACTCCGCTGTTCTATCAAGATCATCCTGCATAAATGTAGACAATGATAATCATAAATACATAATTCATAATCTAAATCCGACGTATTACAAGCTTGAAAACGAATAAGCGAGTTTCGAATGATTGTTTCTCAGAAATGGCATCCATGTATTTATAGCTAACATTATTTAAAAAATGCAATATCTTTTTAACCAGGAGCTGTACAGTAGGTATGACATATGAAGATGTGTTGAAATTTGTGTTGTGATCATGAAATACTATAGTGCATTAGCTAGATTGACATTGAGGTAAAAAAAATCTAATGTAGCCATTTAATTAAACTACTGCATTTGTTAAAATTTGAAAGCGTTCCTTTATTAGGAAAAAAAACCCATAAATTAACAGACAACCACAATTGATATGCCTTCCATTTTAATGCTTATAATTGATATTCTACATTTAGGCCTACATGAAGATGCCAGATGATCAACAGGCATTATGATTGGAATATGCCTTCCTTACATTGGATACTGGTTGGTTAACACACAAATTCATGACAGAAGTTACTAACCTGAATAAGCCTCATGAACACAAATCTAACAAGTTCTTTGTCCAATAAGTCACCAGAGAAGTGGCCTTCATGAATAAGATATTTAAAAATCAAAATCCAAAACTCTGTGCACTGCTTCCTTAATTGTCCCCACCAAGATTCTATCCTTTGGTTTGCCGTACTTTGGCCACTCAAGTAACTCTTTTTGCCAGCAAACGTGTCATCATGATTTCTGAGAAACATCGGAAATGCCGCAATATGCCCATTTTCTGTTCCTTTGTCTGTTCTGACAAGAGTAGGACATCCTCCTATCCTTTTGACTGCTTTCAAGAAGAAACCTCCAATATAAGCTGGATCATTTGTTGTGCTGTTCGCCTCAACCCATCAATGCATCCATTAATACCAATGCCATACGGTTTGAGTTTGTCCATTGAATCGACATGCCATACAAAATTCGGCCCTCTGGCTGAATACCGTCGATGTACTAATCTTCGCCTTTTCCGAAGCTTCACCCCTTCTGGATCTAGTTCAAGTAGAATCTTTCCAGGGGTGGCGCCAGTATCTTCCCGACGCGGGGGCTACATTCCCCGACGAGGGGGCTATGCGAGCGAAGCGAGCATCACTAGTCTGGGGGACAGGGGGCCGCCAAGGGCCCCCGGTGGGGGTCCAGGGGGCGAAGCCCCCGGAAGCAACGCGTTCTAGCGTCATTTGAGGTCATTTTAATCAGATTTAGGGTAGCCATTTTTTCCATTTTTTATAATGCATAAATAAAATACTGCGTGCAAAAAAACGATGCGCGATGACTGTTTCAATCCATATTTTTCAATTTAAAAAATAAAAGTTCAACGAAAATTTAGAAAAATAGAGTTGGAGGTCCCGGAAATTGGACTTATTATACTTCAAAACATGAAACAAAATATATAAGTCCCTATCATGGTTGTGACTGAGCTAAGAAATGTTTGAAAAATAGAGATGTTAGGTCCCGGAAAATGCATTTCTTGTTCTTCGAAATATGACCAGCTTTATTGTTGGGGCTGAGCTAAGAAAATGTTTAAAACTAGAGCTGCAGGTCTTCAAAAAATTGCATTTTATACTTTGGAAACGTCAGGCCTAGAGGCTTAAAAAACGCAAGCGTAGACCTTTTTCAGTCGGGGAAATAAGTTTATTCCTCTCAAGTGTATGCGTGCGTACCATCTGGACTTCCAAGTGGTGAGAAATTCATGACATAGGTCTACAGGATATTGAAAATGTAATAACTTAGCTATAATAAGATGTTGGCTAAGCAAAAATAGCATGTTTTTTTGTTTAGTACGAAATGGATGAAAAATTTATTTTAGGTGCCCCACAGTACAGAAGGTTACTTGTAAATTAAAAAATTGGTGAACATACGAACAATTAACATAATTCGTTTTTGCTGTAGTGTAGCGTACGTCGACGCAGTACACGACGTAACCGTCGGTAAACTTCGCCTGGAAAATAACTACAGTACACATTTTGGTCCCTGGATGGAACATCATATCACCCGTCTCGACCCAACGTTGAACGATTCGTACAAAGGGATACCGCCAGACAAGTGCGTACCTAGCTATTGTTTAGTAGTAAGTTAAGATCGCTGGCAATAATGAATGCATATAAAGTGCATAATATCACTCTGACGTACTCTCACGGTCAATGAAACGTCGCGGTTTTCTAGGCGCTGAAGCTAACTACGAAGTGAACGCGAACACTTTTTACTGTATATTATATTCCCCGACAAAAAGTACCCGTGTTCCCTTCGGTAACCGTCGGTATACTTCGCCTGGAAAATAACCACATTACACATTTTGGTCCCTGGATGAAACTTGATATCACGCGTCTCGACCCAACGTTGAACGATTCGTACAAAGGGATACCGCCAGACAAGTGCGTACCTAGCTAATGTTTAGTAGTAAGTTAGATCGCATAAAATTGCATATTAGCCCTCTGACGTACTCTCACGGTCAATTGAACGTCGTGGTTTTCTAGGCGCTGAAGCTATAGGCCTATGAAGTGAACGCGAACGTTTTTTACTGTATATTATATTCCCCGACAAAAAGTACCCGTGTTCCCCGACGGGGGGGGGGCTAGGCTCCCCAACGAGGGGGCTAGAGCCCCCATAGCCCCCCTGCTGGCGCCACCACTGAATCTTTCTAACGTTTTCTCTACTAACAACCATACCTGCCTTTACCAACCTCAGATGCATCCAGCGATAACCATGCAACTCACCACCTCTTTGCAATAGATTTAGTATAAATCTTCTAACTTGATCAATGTCAGTTTGTTGTCTGTGACGGTACAGCTCTAGGCGCTGTAGTTCCCTTTGCAGCTGACGAATGCTTATGTTAACGTCATAACAGCAACTCAATGTGGCTGCTCTTTCAACATGTGTATACCCAGACTTGAAATAATACTTGATAAGTTCATCCGTTTCATTCAATGTCACTTCCATGAAGATTAAATTATAAGAAAAAAAAAGTACAATTAACACCAAATTTACAAAGATATACTGAATATCTTTCACAAAAGACAGCTCACTGTTCCAACCTGTAGGCCTATGTCAGAACAACAACACATACAGTATAATGTTACAATGTCATAAAATTGTGAAATGCCACACTCGCAATGATTTTCAACTAATGCCTATATTAATAATTCCAAATAAACGTATGATCTCCATTCAAGAAGTCTAATTATGTTTGTCTCCGTTTATAATGGTTATACATTAAACCATCACGATTAGGCATAGCCTTATATTAGTTAGGTATTAGCAACATTATTACTAAATAAGTACTATTTAAGCATGGACCTAATTTATAGGTCTATGATTTAAGTAAGCAATATGCACAGTTCTAGTGTTAATTATAGGTGGCGCTATTTCGTTTAACAGTATGCCTTAAGTTGAGAAACTATTTTCCAAATTAAACAAGAAATATTTCTTACAAAAAACGCCGCGTAACTTTTTGACTGGACAGTTGTAAGAACAGTCTTCATTAATCTAATATAATAGGTCGGCCAATCAAAACGCAAGTGAACAATTGGGACTTTACTTGTGATTTATGTCATTGGCCTGTCAGCACAGTCGTTTCTTTCTACTGTAGAATTAAACGCACAAATTTGTATTGGGAATAATGTATGTGGTTATTACTATCGCATTTAGGTATTGATAATAATAATAATATGGCTTTTGAATATATAATTACTGTCTGTAGAATAACATTTATACATTTTCGGTTCGCGATGAAAAGTTATATGAATGGATTTGTAATAGGTATTTATAATAATAGTATATGGGTTGTATTATTGCTAAGCTATCACCAAATCGCGTTATAACATTATTTCTCAGGGTTTTTTGCACCATTGATCAATACCAAACGCGTATCGGTATTATAGGTTTTAATGAATCATTACATTAATAAAAATACCCAATTAAATCAATCGCGTCAGTCCAATTCCGACTTATGTTTCGATCACATAGTTCTGTGTCTACACTGTCCCAACTAGTTTAATAAAAAAAGTGTGATGTGCCCAAATATGGTAGTGATATGCCCGATTATCGTAGTGATATGACATCGTCATATCTATATAATATGGGCACATCATATTTAGTTTGATAGTATAGACAGAGCTTAAGGATTATATTTAAAAAATGTTTTCTTACATTTTGAACGGAAGTATTTATTTGTTTATAAGCCCAATTTTCCAGTCTTAATTTTACATTTTGAAAAAAAGTATTTATTTGTTTATAAGCCCAATTTTCCAGTCTTAATTTTACATTTTGAAAGAAAGTATTTTATTTGTTGATAAGCCCAATTGTGCAGTCTTATTTTACATTTTGAACGAAAGTATTTATTTGTTGATAAGCCCAATTTTGCAGTCTTATTTTACATTTTAAACGAAAGTATTTATTTGTTGATAAGCCGAATTTTCCAGTTTAATAATAATGACCCCTTCCACAGTGCTTATACCATATACATTTTACATGATATTGACCGTGGGTTCCTTACGCCTCTGATGCATTTGTTTTTATTGTACCTTTTTAATAAATTATGTTTAGGCCTAATCACACCCAATTTAATGAAACGGTCAGATTCCGATTTCAATTGAACAAAAGTAGTACTATATTTATTATTCATTGATAAGCCAAGGGTCCCATGGCGTTAGCCAATATCTTGAGCATTTGACTCTTGTGTCAACCTGTAACACAAATCATTCTTCAAAATCTAAAGAAAGAACCTCACACGTCTTTTTTGTGAGTGATACACTATGGATATGCCCACGGAAATAATATGTGGACATTGCAAACAATCATAGGCCTACAGTAACAAACATAACATGGCTAATAAGCATAACATTCAGACTTGCTTGTTTTCTAGTGGATTTTTATTTACTTTAGCATGTAGAATAAAACTAGTAACAGTGGCTATATTAATAATTATACTGATTATCCTTGATGTTATCGCGTCTAATAATAACATATTTTGTTGTTGATAAGCCCAATTTTTCAGCCTTGATTTTACATTTTGAACGAAAGTATTTATTTGTTGATAAGCCCAATTTTGCAGTCTTAATAATGACCCTTCCACAGTGCATTTTACATGATATTGACCGAGGGTTTTTACGCCTCTATAGGCACTGATCAATACCATAATTAATGTACTTTTTTAAATGAATATTGAAATGTTTCAACACTCCCAGATTTCCTCATCTTTATCGTTTCAAAAATTAATTAAATAATTTTCAGTGTATCACCGGGCGGTTTGGAATTTATTTCTATGCCTGTTGTGTTTATATATATAATATTAAGTATAATTATGAATTCACCAACACTTTCAGGCCCGGGGCCGAGTTTGTGTAGACTAGACTTCCATGCACAGCCACATGTTAAGGAATATGAATCTCTTTATGATTTTAATATGGTTCGAAATGATATTACACAACAACGATTAGACAGCAACTGTGCAAGAGTCAAACTAATAAAATCGGAATGATCAATTAATTGAACATTTGCAGCATAAGGCCCATACACTAGGACGATAACGATCGACGATAAATAGACAAATGTGCATTTTTAATATATAAACCAAAAGAAATATAAACAATTCCTTTGATGAAAATTATATTTTCACACGTCCAATCAAATGACGTCATGATTAGTAAGACCAATAATATCGTGACAATACAGCGATTTTATTGTTTTTATTTATCATGACGTCATTTGATTGAAATTTGAAAAACATTATTTTTAGAACGAAAACCTTTCTAATTTCTTTTGGTTTATGTAAAAAAAATGCATGCTATATATTTATCGTCTGTCGTTATCGTCATAGTGTAATTGGGCCTTTATACACAAAAAATAAATTGATTACGAAGTTACATGTCATTTTCACCTATCACCAAAAAACTAACCTTTTCAAAACTAATTAATTGTTACGAAGCCAATTTATATTATATATTTCATTAAAACTGAACTTTACGGTAAATGAAGAGTAAGTATCAGTTAATATGAATAATATAACTAGTAGGTCTATGAACTTGCGTCCAGACACACAGAACTGTGACATTACTATCATAAATGTTGAAACCACTTATAAAACCTTTTTTTTTAAAGAAAATATAATTGTGTTAGGAGAAGGCTAATAAACAAATAGATAATGTTCAAACCTTTTTCTGGATTAATTAATGGAGCAGGCGTTCCTAATAATCTGCTGTAGACTGATTGTTCACCTTCTGACGATAATTGATTGGACCCCCCACGGCATCTGATAACCAACAAAAAATTTACGAGGACTGTTTCAATGATTTAATATCTAACGGCGTATTATTATAACATTGGCCTAGATTGAAAGTCAAAGAAAGTCATTGTAAATACCTCCCTTTATGTTGACAGAGCCAAAATAAAGTTTTGACCATTATCGAATGATTATTTGACAGTGACTTATTATAATACCGGCCTGGTTGACAGCAAAAACGAAGTTATTATTTATTGATCAATATTTTACAGATTTCCGTCTACATCTCAATAATACTGTATTATCAGCAAAGGCTTTCATATAGACTCTCTTCTCCCAGACGTTTTTTGGGTCCAGCAGCTACCTATAAATTATAGTCGAGTTTCCAAATTCACAAAACTGTCAGTCTTAGATACTAAAGCTACCGCTATGAAACAGCTTATTAATGAATGTGTCCTCCTGGGACATAACTGGCTAGAGCCGCGGCGCGAAAAAATTGCATAATAATACTATAGGCCCAATAGGCCTAAACCGGTCCTAGTTCGGAGAGCGGGATCGATTAAATTCCTGATTGTGATAATTATACTTATAGGCATCTTTCAGCTATGTCCAGCGCTAACAGGAAGCATACATTTTGATAACATAACAATTAACATGAAGCGCATCACACACGCACGCAACCCCTTCGGCCCACTATTTATTATAGAATACTGTAGGCCTACAGGCCTAGCTAGTAACTATTATTAATAATTATTATTAGGCTCAGCCTAGCAGCCCATTAATTTAATTCATTATCTGTCGTCACTTGCACTTATAGTGTAAAATTTTACAAGGCCAATTTTCAATCAAATAATTATATTGTCCAAGGTATAAACATGTTTTTAGTCGCGTGGAAGCGACTCTATAGTTCACTATGTCGGTCGGTTGGTCGGTCTGTCTGTCTGTCGGTCTGTCGATCCGGTATCACTATGCGTTTTATCGCTTTCTGACCTTATCTTGATATCAGTTTAATCTAGCTAGGTCAATTTTTCACAGTATATTCCTTATGGCCAGGAATCAATGTGGTTATGTTTTCACGCTGCGCAATAAAAAATGACGCGGTCTACGCACGATTTAACGAAATCACGTTTGTAATCATATCTTCACAACCATGAATCACAATTAAATAAAATTTGGTACTCATAAATTTCAGGGCATAAATCATCATATGGCAATACAATTACGTGCGTAGCGCAACTAACGCATGCGTACGCGCGCTTAAAATTTTCAAAATTTATTTTCGATGAAATAAGAGTGCGTTTCAGGCAATTTTAAGCGTTTACAAAATTGCCATGAGTGCGCATATTTTTGCGCGCGCACTGCGCGTTAAATGTTATTGCACACTCTTTTTGCCCGATTTCTGTTTTCTTGACTTACTTTTCAACTTGAAATTACGTTATACGAGCACGTCAAAAGTGACAGGCTACGCACGTGTAAATTAAGAAAATATAAATGTTTTTAAACATTTCAACATTTTTAAACATGTTCAGTAATTTCGGTCAGTATAGTTCACTATGTCGGTCGGTCGGTCTGTCTGTCTGTCTGTCTGTCGGTCCGGTATCACTATGCATTGTAGCACGCGACTTAATGGCTGTTGGCCTTGTTTATAATACAATAATAATTAATACTACTAGGCCTATACTTACTTTTGATTTCTGTGTTTCTTCTTATTACACGTGACGCTGTGGAAGCGTACTACGCATGCGCATGTACGTGGGAACGGATTGTATAATTAGGGCGTTATAACGCCCTAAATTAGGGCGTAGGGCGTTATAACGCCGTATTAGGGCGTTATAACGCCCTAATACAGCGTTATAACACCCTAATACGGCGTTATAACGCTCTAATTACGGCGTTATATGGCCGTATTATTATTATAAAAAAAATTTCTTTGGCGGAAATCAGCCACCGTAGATTTGTCTTCTAAGTGAGATTAAGGCAAACATTGATGAACTTAAGACGAAGGTGGAGCATAATACATTTTTGTTGACGGAATTAGACGTTTCTGGGATCCAAACTACTGTTCCAGAACTTGAGGAATTACCTGTGGAGTTTCCCATTCGTTCAGTAGAGAGTTTGATGGAAATTGAAGCTTCTCTTGATGCATCTATGTGCAAACAATTGGTGAGTTTAAAAGTAAAAACATATTAAACTTTTGATTATCATGGAAGTTTTAACCAAATTTGCACCAATTGGTTCTGACGATACTGTAGGTCCCGATAAATGGTTTCAGAAATTATATAACTTTTAAATTATTAGAAACTTAATTAATGTGAGTCCAAAGACTATTATGATGTGTAAGCCTACCATGATAAACATTTTTATGTATTAAGTTTATACATTATTGTATCATTAACAATGTATGCCAATCATGATTTCAGGTTTTAAAGCTTGGTTTAATTGGCGGTAAGGACTCTAAAACTACAACTAACAATATTTTGAAAAACCTACTATCACCGTTTGTAGCCAGCCAATATAATTGGACTGGAGCAAAAGGAAAACTGGAATTTGGAAACCTAAAGTTGTTGAAAGTAATACTTGGTAAGTGATTAGTGTCATTTATACATAGACCTAAGTATACTCCTGTCTGTATAGACCTATAATTGATTGACTAGTTTGTAGCATTGGTTCCTTTCAAGTCCCCTGTGTACTCATTACTATCCCTATGTTTACTTTAACTTTCACTGTAATGGCTTAAAGAGCTGACAGGGTGGCTTGCACAAGGGACCAATTTATTGTATATAGTCAACTCTATCTATTCATAAGGACAGATTCAGAATGACATGACTATGGCGCGCCAAGCTGTCATTTATTCGGAAATAAGGATATCTTAGTTTTAAACTAAGATATCTTAGTTTAAAACTAAGATATCTCTATTAATAGAGATATCTCTATTAAAAACTAAGATATCTCTATTAAAAACTAAGATATCTCTATTTAAAACTAAGATATCTTAGTTTTTAATAGAGATATCTCTATTAATAGAGATATCTTTATTAATAGAGATATCTCTATTAAAAACTAAGATATCTTAGTTTTAAATAGAGATATCTTAGTTTTTAATAGAGATATCTTAGTTTTTAATAGAGATATCTCTATTAATAGAGATATCTCTATTAATAGAGATATCTCTATTTAAAACTAAGATATCTCTATTAAAAACTAAGATATCTTAGTTTTTTAAAGAGATATCTCTATTAACAGAGATATCTCTATTAATAGAGATATCTCTATTTAAAACTAAGATATCTCTATTTGAAACTAAGATATCTCTATTAATAGAGATATCTCTATTAATAGAGATATCTTAGTTTTGTTTCCGGTTCAGTGTTTTATGGGTAATACGATTTTCCATCTGTGACTGAGGTAAGGTCAAGTTCCTATATTGTTAACATCGCAGTCCCAGTTGTAATATAGAGGCTATAATGAAATAAAATGGAACAGAGGCAGAAACAGAATGTTTCAGAAAAAATGATGAGGCTTATAATGAGCACATAAAAACTTTCCATAAAGATAAAAACCATTGTATTTGATCACTCTTTAATTATGGATGATAGAAGTTTCTATGTACAATTTTGAATAAGTTTTCGTGAATTTTGAATGATAAAACAAAATTGAAATACCTCTAGTTTTCTAGAAATTTCACTCTTATTTATCTGATTCGCGGTTAATGCCTAGAAAATTGTTTATAAAATACGTGTTATTCCAGGTACAATCAGTGGGGAGGAGTAGAAGATGTAGATGAACAATTGTTATCTCCATGTTTGTAAAACGAAAAATAAATTTAAACGTGAACACGTCGATACTCATTGCAATGAAACCGACTGTCGTCCTTTTGAGCTGTCTTATTTTATACAAAATACTACTAATCGGAAAGGGAAAAAATACTATTTCGGAGAGAGCGCACCACATATTTATTAATTATTTATTTCGTTTTCTTTCAGTAGGATAGCCCTCTCAGAAATAATATAAAAACTGCTCTTCCGATCCCGAGGGGCCCTACGACATGCACATTTCGTTTTCTTAGTAATAATATAACAAAGTTTATGATGTCGATCCATGTCCCTTTTCACTTCTTTGATAGATTTTTAACCTTCAAAGGCTCGGTATAACTATAATCACCACATTCACAACTATACCATTCCCTACATACTTTGCAACAGGAAACAAAACTAAGATATCTCTATTAATAGAGATATCTCTATTAATAGAGATATCTTAGTTTTTAATAGAGATATCTTCGTTTTAAATAGAGATATCTCTATTAACTAAGATATCTCTATTAAAAACTAAGATATCTCTATTTAAAACTAAGATATCTTAGTTTTTAATAGAGATATCTCTATTATTAGAGATATCTCTATTAATAGAGATATCTCTATTTAAAACTAAGATATCTTAGTTTTTAATAGAGATATCTTAGTTTTTAATAGAGATATCTTAGTTTTAAATAGAGATATCTCTGTTAATAGAGATATCTCTATTAATAGAGATATCTCTATTTAAAACTAAGATATCTCTATTTAAAACTAAGATATCTCTATTAAAAACTAAGATATCTCTATTGCTTGAATAAATGACAGCTTGGCGCGCCATACATGACATTGGACTAGTAAACACTTTAATATAGGATAGGTACAACTCTTTTATAGAGTACATAGTAGCAATAAAGTTTCATACTTGAACTGAACCTGTTGTCTGTGTGCTAAATCAGATTACATAAACATACAGACTATAATTATGTCATGTTATGTCATTATATCACCACCATCCATACTGTTACATCAAATCAAAAACATTTATCATATAATAATTGTCTTGTTTTTGTTTTGTTTTTTATTTTAGGAGCTGTTCGAAGAAATCCAAGTACGAAGGATGCCACACGGGAGGAAATAAAAGACAATATAAAGTCTTTTTTGTACAATGCAAGGGATAAGGAGGGGGCGGGGGTGGGGAGAAAGGCAAGAACTAACATATTGCCTACTACACCTTAAAAAAACTGTATTTATGTACATCATTTTTTAACTGTTTTATAATATAGTTGGTCCCATTTCTTTGCTCATTTGTTTAATGGAACATGACATAACCAAAATACTAAAACTTTTATATTTTATTTTGTAAAAACGTTTTCTCACCCAACGTTTTCTCACTAAGAAGGAAACTTTTATAAAAATATATTTTGGAAGATGAATTAAAAAATTTTTTAACTGGACTAATATATTAGTTTCGGCTTGTGTGTCGTGTTTCGACTGTATGATCAATATTTATACTATATATGCTATTTTAAATTTGTAATGTATTGTTTTTTTTAGTAATATCCAAGTCCAAATAAAGGAGCATCTAGAGTGTTGAAACTTAAATACTGCAACTTTAAATTACTTTTTGTGATCTCGATTAACTACCATTTTGGAACTGCTGCCCATATCAGCAATTAATGGGTACCATATGGGATGAGGAACAATCCATATGCAGCCCCAATGGGCAAACCCATATGCTGCTTATATGAGCAAGCATATATGGGTACCATATGAGATTTACATATGGGCCCCATGTGGGACAATCCATATGCAGCCCTAATGAGCAAACTCATATGCTGCCCATATGAGCAAGCATGGGTACCATATGAGATTTACATATGGGCCCCATGTGGGACAATCCATATGCAGCCCTAATGTGCAAACTCATATGTTGCCCATATGAGCAAGCATATGGGTACCATGTGGGATTTACATGGAATGATATGGGGTAACCCATATGATGCCCATGTGGGGCTTGGGTGCAGAATCTGCTGGGGCCCTACTGGGCAAGCCCATATGCCGCCCATATGAGATTTGTATAAGGGTCCCATGTGGGATAACTCGTATGGGGCCCTAATTGGCAAACAAATATGGGTACCATATGGGATTTACATGGGATGATATGGGCTAACCCATATGACGCCCATGTGGGGCTTGGATGCAGAATCCGCTGGGGCCCTACTGGGCAAGCCCATATGCCGCCCATATGAGATTTGTATATGGGTCCCATGTGGGATAACCCGTATGGGGCCCTAATTGGCAAACAAATATGGGTACCATATGGGATTTACATGGGATGATATGGGCAAACCCATATGACGCCCATGTGGGGCTTGGGTGCAGATTCCGCTGGGGCCCTACTGCGCAAGCCCATATGCCACCCATATGAACAGTAATATGGGTACAATATTGGTACCATATCGGCTTGCTACCTGGGTAACGTCCTAATACGGCGTTATAACGCCCTAATTACGGCGTTATAACGCCCTAATTATTATAAAATAATTTTTTTCTTTGGCGGAAATCAGCCACCGTAGGTTCCCCCTCCTGCTTGGAATAACTTTTCACAGAGCCATATATAGAGAGAGTTACGACTTTGCGTTCACGGATTTTAGAAAGTCACGTGGTGTGCAGGCCGGCCATGTTTTTGTCCAACTATGCGTCCAACTATGCCTATAATAATGTCTTGGGTAACTTTTGTATAGATATTTTGTACTTTTTAATCTTCACGTTGTTTTTAATGTTGTAATTTTGTATTTTATTGTTGGATGATTTTGTTTTGCTGTAGGCCCTAGCATTTATTCTTTTGTTATTATAGACACAATATATAATGTTACCAAATTAATACCATTAATAAAATTAATTACTAAAATAAAAACGAAATATAAGCGTTATTTCATAGACAAAAAAATCTAAAAATAATGCATGAACTATAGGAAAACGCTATACAAAAGAGATGCGCGAGCCCCCAGCGTGCGAATTCTTTGACACAAAAATAGCTCTATTCTATCCCACAATGCCTTTCGAAATTGTTACGCGCTTCGGACGAACAGGAGATTCTTGTGTTATAAGTTCTTTGACAAAAAATGTAAAAAAAGTGCATTACTATAGAGAATCGCTGTACAAACTAAACGCGCACGCGTAGAGCGTGCATGGAGCGCACAACCAGAGCCGTTCCGAAATTGCTATTTTTGTTGTTTCATGTTCGCAGTAACTTTATAATTTTTTTATTATTTTAACAAAAACCTTTAATCAAATTGATTGTTTTGATATTAAATTCGATAATTAAAGCCTTTTAAACATTTTCGAAACAAAACACTCAACTCCATACGCTACATAGGAATAGTTGGACACACAAACACGGCTTCTAATCCATTCAATGCCGTAACTCTCTCTATTATATATATATGGCTCTGACTTTTCAGTCTGGAGTACTAGTCCATGGGATTTAGCTAAAAAATGACCCTTTTCTCACACAAATTGCAAGAAAAGTTTTTTTTGATGAAATGTGTTCTTTAGACAGTACTGAACACATTTATCAACGTTAGGACATTTTTCGACAACAGGAAGTAGCCTAATTTGCATAATTAAAAATGGCCGCCATTTTTAATAACGTACTCTGTATCTTGGGAACCGCTAGTCACAGATACTTAATTATGGTGTCAAAATCGTTAGAATATATGTTTTTATATTCACTTTAATGAAAAAGTTTGTCCAAAAATGAATGGAAGTGCTATTTCTAACATTATTGACCTTTGACCTTGATTTATCATATCTCAGCAACCACTAATCGGAAATATACAAATTAGGGCTTAAATTGTTCAAAAACTACACATTTATATCCAGTCTAATGGCATGTTTTTGCAAAAAATGGCGGATTCTAACATTATTGACCTTTGACCTTGATTTTTCATATCTTAGCAACCACTAATCTGAGAGACACACAATATGGCTCAAACTGTTCAGAAACTACATATTTATATTTAGTCTAATGGCATGTTTTTGCAAAAAATGGCCGATTCTAACATTATTGACCTTTGAGCTTTGCACTACATAAAATCGCATAACTTTGAAAATATAGTACATATGAAATTATTTTTAGTGTCAAATTATTCAGAACATACATGTTTCTATAGAGTCCAATGACACATTATGTCCAATAATGACCTATTGTATGGTTATTAACATTTGAACTATATTTGAAAAAGATTTTTAAACCCGGAATCTTCTTCATGTAGGCATTCATTAGAACATGTGATTTGGCACTGCTTGTTTGGAATATGGTGGTAATTTAAAATGCATGTAACCAGTTGATTTAAATTAAATTTAAAAACTGAAAATATTCACTTAAAAAAAAATATTAGACTATGTATACATACATTATAGGTTTGGATTATTAATAAATTTTTAATTAGGTCTTGCATCTTACTCAGGAGAAAGTTGGTGTTGACACTATTAACAGAGCCAACAAAAATGTAGTTTTTTTATGATATATTGTATACTTGAAATAGGCCATGCCATTTTGCAGGTTTATTAACGTTTTTTTCAAGTTAGTAATTTATTTTTTGATCAAATTAAATTGCAATTAAATGGCATATTCAAAAAACTAATTTCTAAAGCTTATTTAGTTTATATTTTTCTAAGTATAGCATCACTCTTGAGGGCATTCTTTTAGGTTGAAACTATAGTCTTATTAAGAAGGCATTTTCTACTAATAGACGCATTGTTGACAACTGGAATTTTAAAAGATCGATATGGCTATCGAGACTCCTAATTAGGCTGACCACCACTTGCAATATTTTCGCAGTATACATAGACCGGGCGCCCAGAAGATTTATTCATGTGAAAAGCCACAAAAGGTCTGATGGTCTGATTATGTAGATATATGGCCAAGATTCAATAATCAATATTGCTGCCGGGTTCTCTCCTGTAAATTTACCCTGGGGACACCAAATAAGAGGGGTAAAAAATGGATTTATTCATGTGAAAATCCACACGGATAAAAGTTGTTAGACATTGTTCCCATATGTGTATACAATGTTAAAACAGCAATGACAGCAACTTTATCCTGTAAGTTGCCCGAGACCGTAGCCCCAAGTGACCACTAAAAATGGTGTTATTCATGTCAAGAGCCACACGGCTAATTCCTTTTGCATTGTAACTGTTACACATTGGGGTGCACAAAAATATCATTGACAGCAACTTTATCCTGTAAGTTGCCCCAAACAGTAGCCCCAAACAGTAGCCCAGAAATGCCCGTTGAGCCATACAAAAATTAATCACACGAAAAGCCACACGGCCAATTCCTATTTTATTCGAACTGTTACGTCTTGGGATAGACGAAAATACTCATGACAGCAACTTTATCCTGTAAGTTACCCCAGACAGTAGCCACAGACAGTAGCCCAGAAATGCCCGTTGGATCCGGGCCTACAAGATTTAATCACACGAAGAGCCACACGACCAATTCCTTTTTTATCGGAACTGTTACGTTTTGGGATTGACAAAAATACTTATGACAGCAACTTTATCCTGTAGGTTGCCCCAGACAGTAGGCCCAGAAATGCCAGGACGGCACAAATGCGCTTAATCAAATTGCAGACAGTGACGAATTCTTAATGAATATGAAGAATTTTTACATCGTACTATAAAGGGTGAATTTGGCAACACTGCCGCATATTGGGCTATTTACGTGTACCTTATCAACCGCTTGTATCGTCAATTCCAGCGTGCAGTAATAACGAATGATGTGATTCTGTACATTAATGTACTACCGTATTTGGTTGAATCATTCTTTGCTCTGAACCGGGCAAATTATGCTCGTTGGGGTCAATTTTATTGAAAAAATGAAGAATTTGGACTTCGCAGCATTACATGTTTTTAAATCCGGTGCCTTTTCAACAAGACGAACGAAGAAAACGTACTCTAGAAGTTCAATAGATCTTACATTCGAGCAAACTGTTAACAGAGATGCTGCGTCATCGGCAACTGGAATTACAGCTTTTGCAAACTCAGAGAGTGCATTTCGTCGTTGGTGCGTAACACATGTTAAATTATTTCTACCAACAACTCCGTTACAAGGTATGACTATAAATATGTTGTTAAAGTGTTCATTTGAAATTTATATATTCAAATCATATAAAAATAATGTGTTTCTTTAACCAGTTAATGTTTGCATCATATCCATAGTAAACTTCGGTTTCACAATCTACTATTTATGCACTATATGTGTAAAACAGACAGTAAGTTTTAAATGTAGTACTGTAATATCAACTGAAAAATATAAAACTATGATACTAAAAGTATTAACTAACAAATTAATTCATTCACTGTATGTCTTAATTATCACTGATCATCATCATCATCCTCATATTCACTCTCACTGTCACCACTCCATGGTTGGCTATCATAGTCAATGTCTTCTACTTCACTATCTTTAGAAATATCTCTATCGAAATCATACACGACTGCATCCTTTGCTTCATCACTCATTACGTTTCTGGATTCGCATTCTGCGTCTTTCAACTCTTCTGGCAGAGATGTTCCTTCAAACCAACGAGGCACATAATAACCATCTTCATCGTCAAAAGTCATCTAAAATTCAGCGGATGCAGATGTTTTGTTGGTTCTGGGGTGTTACTCGCCTCCATACCATAGATATATAGTTGCCCGTAAAATATGTTGATAAAGTGTTTTGCTGTATGGCGGTAATGATGAACAGTTTATTTTCTTCACCTGAACACCCTTCCTACCCTATGTCATCTTAATAAATGACTGATACCTTGCCTCATTTATGTCATTTAACGACTTGAAACCGTAAATCTGACATTTATCAATACCTTCATCACTACCGAGTAATATTAACGCAGCAATATGTTTTGAATTTTTCTCTAAATGAGTAAATAGCATTAACTTTCCCTTTCGGTAGAAAGCCGAGTTAAAATCACATCCGGTAAGGGCGTGGAAACCAACGAGTGCTTCGCTTAAACCACGTTGTTTCTTTTCAAGTTTTCGTGAAATACGTCTATGTCAGATGACCGAACAATTTTTGTCACCTATTATTGGACCATAGTGATCATTCTAGACATCGTTTATAAGAAACTGTGCTAGAGCTTCCTTAAATTCTCTATTCTTTAATAGATCTATACCTTTCTTTTGCTGTTGTTGATCCGGTCCTGTTATAATGAATGTGTTCTTGGCGTTCTGCTCTGCACCTCTCTTTAATATTTCGACATCTTTGATTGATGGTTCTATATATATGACCAGCAACAGGTGAACTGAATTTCCACTTGCTGAACATACCTTAATCATGATATCTGCAACGATTTTCCCATATGTAGACACATTATGACGAGGTAAAACTTTATGCAGAACAAGTCCGCCATCAAAGAGAGTTGTGTCGGTCACGGGAGTGTCTTCCTTATGTGAACCAGATTGTCTTGTTCCTAAAATCTTCGCAAGAATTGCCTTTTCTGTTTTGTTGGAGTACCATCGGAATGTGCAATAGCTATTGGTATTTCAATGATCGGAAAACTTAGTACATAATGCAAATCTGTAGTCGTCTTTGATAACAAGTATCCAAAAGCATCACGAACACCGTCAGCTGCACCAAGAGCTTTTGTTGCATTTAATGATTTCTTCTTCATGTTTGAAGCAGCAAAATTGCGCACCTTTATACGCTTGACCGTCTATAATAATCTTGTTTCGTCTGAAACACATTCTTTGTGAAATAGCTGCCGTGATAAGGCTCCTTTCTGTAGTGTTCCCAGCAAATATGTACTTGTTATGTCATTTGCAGCTTTACCTGGTGAATCAGTGGCGAATGGATTGCATGTACTATTTAGCTTAATGAGTCTACATCATTATTATCTCTCTCAATCCTCCGTCGACGTAACTGGTTAGCTGGTGTTGAATTCCACTCATGGACAGCCATACTCCGTTGAGTGAGACTTACGCACCAACGACAAAATGCACTCTCTGAGTTCGCAAAAGCTGTAATTCCAGTTGCCGATGACGCAGCATCTCTGTTAACAGTTTGCTCGAATGTAAGATCTATTGAACTTCTAGAGTACGTTTTCTTCGTTCGTCTTGTTGAAAAGGCACCGGCTTTAAAAACATGTAATGCTGCGAAGTCCAAATTCTTCATTTTTTCAATAAAATTGACCCCAACGAGCATAATTTGCCCGGTTCAGAGCAAAGAATGATTCAACCAAATACGGTAGTACATTAATGTACAGAATCACATCATTCGTTATTACTGCACGCTGGAATTGACGATACAAGCGGTTGATAAGGTACACGTAAATAGCCCAATATGCGGCAGTGTTGCCAAATTCACCCTTTATAGTACGATGTAAAAATTCTTCATATTCATTAAGAATTCGTCACTGTCTGCAATTTGATTAAGCGCATTTGTGCCGTCCGGGCATTTCTGGGCCTACTGTCTGGGGCAACTTACAGGATAAAGTTGCTGTCATGAGTATTTTCGTCTATCCCAAGACGTAACAGTTCCAATAAAATAGGAATTGGCCGTGTGGCTCTTCGTGTGATTAATTTTTGTATGGCTCAACGGGCATTTCTGGGCTACTGTCTGGGGCTACTGTTTGGGGCAACTTACAGGATAAAGTTGCTGTCAATGATATTTTTGTGCACCCCAATGTGTAACAGTTACAATGCAAAAGGAATTAGCCGTGTGGCTCTTGACATGAATAACACAATTTTTAGTGGTCACTTGGGGCTACTGTCTCGGGCAACTTACAGGATAAAGTTGCTGTCATTGCTGTTTTAACATTGTATACACATGGGAACAATGTCTAACAACTTTTATCCGTGTGGATTTTCACATGAATAAATCCATTTTTTACCCCTCTTATTTGGTGTCCCCAGGGTAAATTTACAGGAGAGAACCCGGCAGCAATATTGATTATTGAATCTTGGCCATATATCTACATAATCAGACCATCAGACCTTTTGTGGCTTTTCACATGAATAAATCTTCTGGGCGCCCGGTCTAACAGTAAAAACCTCAGTTTCTTATGGAATTTATTTATTTATTTCAATAACCATATACAGTACGACTACTAGTGGTGTATAGTTTTTAACCTTTTATAACTTGTTTTTGTACTTTTTTTACGTGAATGTATTGTTTATGTACCATGTTTCTATGTGGTTTAATTTTTACCATTTTTTAACCATCAATGTTAATGCTTTTAATATAAATATCTTGTAATTCAGCTTCAGCTGCAAAAACGATAAGAAATAAAATAAACAAACGTGTAAACTTATAGGCAGTTTATGGATGAATGCAATAGTTTATGCTTATAAATTTAATGTACCATGGCCTACTTTAAACTAAACATAATAATTCAACGTTGCAACTCTTACATTTTAGAGTGCCAAATCACATGTTCTAATGAATGCCTACATGAAGAAGATTCCGGGTTTAAAAATCTTTTTCAATTATAGTTCAAATGTTAATAACCATACAATAGGTCATTATTGGACATAATGTGTCATTGGACTCTATAGAAACATGTATGTTCTGAATAATTTGACACTAAAATAATTTCATATGTACTATATTTTCAAAGTTATGCGATTTTATGTAGTGCAAAGTTCAAAGGTCAATAATGTTAGAATCGGCCATTTTTTGCAAAAACATGCCATTAGACTAAATATAAATATGTAGTTTCTGAACAGTTTGAGCCATATTGTGTGTCTCTCAGATTAGTGGTTGCTAAGATATAAAAAATCAAGGTCAAAAGTCAATAATGTTAGAATCCGCCATTTTTTGCAAAAACATGCCATTAGACTGGATATAAATGTGTAGTTTCTGAACAATTTAAGCCCTAATTTGTATATCTCCGATTAGTGGTTGCTGAGATATGATAAATCAAGGTCAAAGGTCAATAATGTTAGAAATAGCACTTCCATTCATTTTTGGACAAACTTTTTCATTAAAGTGAATATAAAAACATATATTCTAACGATTTTGACACCATAATTAAATATCTGTGACTAGCGGTTTCCAAGATACAGAGTACGTTATTAAAAATGGCGGCCATTATTAATTATGCAAATTAGGCTACTTCCTGTTGTCGAAAAATGTCCTAACGTTGATAAATGTGTTCAGTACTGTCTAAAGAACACATTTCATCAAAAAAACCTTTTCTTGTAATTTGTGTGAGTTAAAAGTCTAAATCCCATGGACTATACGCCCTCTAGCCTTCGGCTTATTACATCTCGCTGGTGGTGCCTGTAGTACGCAGCATGCATGGGAGTGATAAATACAGGCAGGATCTTTGTGGTGACTACTGTTTCGATATTCAAACTGATAAAAAACTCGTGAACTCAGATTGACTTGAATACTGGATTTATTGTGTCCCAACTGATTATCTCAAGTAGGTTGTTCGAACCTATCAATAAAAATACAATACTATACGTAAATCTTAGAACGTTTAACTCAGTAACAAATGTATAATCTAAGCTATTGATAATTAAAATTAAAGTTCAGCTCATGATCAAAGTGTATACTTAAACTTACACTTTTCGACATCCAAAACTCAACTCAAATTACTCAACAGCTTGAACATTGAAATGTTAAATATCACCTAAAAAAAACACAAGAACGTTTATACATGTTAAATCATTCCGTAAAATTGTAAGCTCAAAACTAATAAAAGTAGATCAAATCAAAGTAATAAAATCTCTTCTTATCTTTCTACACTCAGAAACTTCTAACCCCAAAATACCATTAATCAGGGATCAACATTCACGAGCCGAACCCCAACCTCAGCACAATAGAAACTCAAAATGATATCAATCTGCGTTATGTACTTGTGTAGAACATTACTAACATTTTACTCTTACATTAATACACTGATAGAATATAGTTCCAATAATATAATGTTCTTAAACATCTACAACTAACTTTGCATTACTAATACATATGCCGTATCATTCAATCCACAACTTAGTTCAACCATAAGCTATAATGTTGATTAAGTAATTAAACATACCGTAGTAATTTCCTTTCAAACTTTAAGTTCACTAACTATCTATACTGTTACCGTATTTATATACTATGATTTCGGCATTTAAATCGTTCTAATATAACTAATACTTTTATAATCACGTTTAATACAATAAAATAGATTAACTCACCGATCGTTTCTTAAAATACTCTTAAACAACGGCGTTAATTTACTCAATTATTTCTCTTAATGTTTTCACGTTTTCTCAGAAAAGTATGCAGTCTTCTCACGTGTATTACTGTAAAACCACAACTTTGTAGAGGGCGTTAATTCCTTTCTCTAACGAAACACTCCCCCCACCTTAATACAATTACTAAAATTACATATGTTTATTTTTTGTTTGTTTGTTTGTTTTAACTCTCTTCAACAGGTAGTAATAATACCAATCTCTGAATTGCTCTTCTCAATCTTGTTATAGCTCCAGTATTTGTTGTCGATCGTACAATCACGTTGCGCACTCTATCATCATTGCTAACAATTGCTTCTTCAACTACTCCTGTCTTCCATTTACCTCGCTTAATTCCTTCTTCTTGTATTAATACTACGTCGCCAACTTTCAAGTTCCTACATTCCGATCTCCATTTCTTTTTCACAATCAATGACGTAAAATAACATTTGGTCCATTTCTGCCAGAACTCCTCTATCAGACACTACATGTATCTCATCCTTCTCGCATGACCTCCCCTGTCATTCCATGGTCCCATAGGTGCCGCTTTATCAGATCTACCCAGCAACAAGTCGTTCGGACAAAGATACGTGCCATCTTCCGGACTAGTAGGATGTTGACCTATTGGTCTACTATTTAGCAGATCCGATATTTCAAATAACACGATCTGTAGCTCCTCAAATGACAACACTTGTTCACCTACTGTATGAAATAGTGCTTTCTTTATGCCTTTAATTAAAGACTCAGTAACCCCATTTTGCCAAGGAGCATCCGGCGTACTATATGTCCGCTTAACATTATACTCCAGCGACGATTTCTTGAGTGTCTCATGCATCGCTGCCAACTGTGACCCACAGTCCGTAAATACTTCTGCTGGATATCCTCTTATCGCAGAAAACCTCCTAAATACTTTCTGCACTGCACCCTCACTGTAGTCAACCGCCAAATCGAGATGCACAGCTCTAGTCACTAGACAGTTTAGTATCACTCCATACGCCTTGCCGTGAGTCCTCTTCTGGACTTCACCTCTTACTCTGAATGGGCCGAACAGATCACACCCTACATAAGTCCACGGGGGTGACGGTTTTAGTCTTTGGATAGGTAGTGATCCCATAATTTGTTCCTGCACTTTCCCTTCAAGGCGTCTGCAACCCATACACTTGTTTCTTACTGATGATACTATGCGCCTTAATCGGATTATCCAATATTTTGCTCTAACCTTTGCCATAGTAGCGCTCACTCCACTGTGAGATAATTTATGTACCTTCTCGGTATAAAGGTGAGTCCCGTGTTCTCTGAACGTAGGGGAATGAGCTGTTAGGAGCTCATTGTACTAAGCCTCGGCATTATGTGGTAGGGTGGCCAGTTCCTTTCCACGCCGCCTTTTCTCCCTAGTATTTTCAACCAGGTACTCATTTACAGCTGAGTGGACTGGGAGTTGTCGGGAATTGAACCCGGGTCTATCTGTATGACAGTCAAGTGTCCTAACCACTCGGCTATCCAACTCCTTGTCGGTATACAACTTAGAAAACGTATGATCTGTTGGAAGTAGAGGTACTAGTTTGTTATTGTAACTGAAATGAACATGGTTCTTGATTCTCTCTCCCACTACCACAATTCCATCTTCGTCTATCATCGGTCCTAAGCTACCATATTTGTTCGTAAATGCTACTGGCGTTTTAATCTTTAAGTCTCTTATCGGGCGTTGTACAGTCTTGATCCAATACCGTTCGGCTTCATATATGTCGTTCTCGTTCAGATCTATTCCAGCGGACTTAAAGCTTTTTTGCTTTGCTATGCGCTTAACCATGGCGGTTGTTTTTAACAATTTGTCGAAGCTTCCAAATCTTTTAATGTTAATAGGGCTTTCTATCACTTCCTCTACGTCTGCCACCATGATCACTCCAACTCTTTCTGGTATGTCCGAAACGCTACAACTCTGAGAGATTGGCCATTGCTCTAAAGGATTTCTCATGAATTCTGGCCCCTGGAACCACTGTTTATTTTCTTCTAAACATTTGCTCGTAATACTCCTAGAAATAATATCTGCAATGTTATCTTTGCCGGCAACCCAGAACCAGTCAGTAGAGTCACTAAACTGCTGAATTTCTCCTATCCTTGTCGCAGCGAATGTTTTAAAACCATAGCTTTCTTTCTGTATCATGGATCGGACAATTTCGCTGTCTACTAGGTATAAAACCCTTACAAACGGGATTCTGCTCTCTTCTCTGATTGTTTTTGCTAGTCGCACACTCATTACTGCCGCGCTCAACTCCAACCTGACTATACTTGTTATTCTCACGGGGGCAACTCTACTTTTAGCAGCCATCAAGCGAGATTCGAATACCCCAAGATTCGTCTCATATCTGATGTAGGCAACTGTCCCCATAGCTTCTTCTGAGGCATCTGAGAACATTATCAACTTAGGGTTTTCGCTTTGTTTGCTTGGTTTTACACTTCGAGGTATTGACACCTTTTCGCAATTTTTAACATCCTTTAGAAAGCTGCGCCATTCGTCTAAGTCTCCCGGCTCAATTTCTTGATCCCAATCCACCTTCTTTCCCCACAAATTTCTCAGTAGTATCTTCGCTCTTAGTCAGGCTTCCTACTTCTTCGCAGTACGTTGGTACTGGTACCTTTAGCTTATCGTCTCGGGGTTCCATTCTAACCCTAAAAATGTGGTAGTGTCCATGTTTACACCTGAGATGGTCCATTCTTTTACATTGAAACTTCCTTTGCTCAGTATAGCGTTGATCTCTTCGGATCTCTCGTAGGCCTTTTCTACGGTCTGTAGATTATCGGCTATATCGTCCATATACACGTTTTCCTGTAGCGTTTGTGCTGCTTCCGGAAACAGTTCTGCTGAAAGCTCTGCTGTCTTTTGTAGTGCTCTTATAGCCATAGTAGCAGATGGTCCATCTCCAAAATTTACCGCTGTGACACAATAAGTGTGAATTGGACGATCTATCTCCATATTCCTCCAAAGAAAGCGATGGGTATGCTGGTTCAACATTGAAATATCAATACTGTGGTACATTTTCTTGATATCTCCTACTAAAGCAACTTGTTCTCTTCTAAATCGAAATAGAACGGCCAACAAGTTATTGTTAACGTCTGGTCCTTTGGCCCAATATTCGTTCAGCACATGGCCCTTATAGTTTGCACTACTGTTAAAAACAATTCTTAAAGGTGTACTTTTACTGTCCGGTTTTGCTATTCCGTGATGTGATATGTAGTGAACAGGTCCTTTATAGCTCCTCATCTCACTGTCAGATAACTTACGAGCAACTTTCCGCTCTAACATATCATCCATCTGTGAAGCATAGTACTCTGCATATTTCTCATTTTTCTGCAATCTCTTTTCGGTTGCTCTCAGTTTCGCTTCCGCAACCGATCGGTTGTCCGGTAAATCTTTAGGATCTCTGATCCATGGATATTTGGCTGTCCATTTACCATCTGAATAACTCAAACCTTCGTCAATAAGATTCAGTTCTCTTTCTTCCTTTAGGGTAAATCGTTTGGACCCAATGGGACAATTGCCACACTTGCAACTTCTGCACTTCGGATTGCAAGCAACTACCATACTTTCTATATCAAGGAATTGCGAAGAAACCTGTTTTTCTATGTACGTAAGATTGGTTGCGTTAGACTCACTCCGACACACAGGATGTTTACCAAGAATCATTACTCCAAACGTCCCTTCACATAGAGCCAATTCCCCTTCAGTCCGCAGAATGTTCGGAAATAGACTTGCATTGTCTGCTCCTATCAACAATTTTACTGCACCTGTAGGTCTCTCTATCAGATGCTTTTCCACCTTAAAGATGTCAGCTAACTTCTCAGTGTCTTGAGGGAGTAGTCTGTTTGTAATGCGTGGCATCCCAAATACTTCTATTTTAATATATCCATTATACTTCGTCTTTAGCGGCAATGTATAACTGAATGTCTCGATTTGCTCAGTTTCACCGCCAAATTTTGTCACGGAGACTGTCAGCGGCTTTCCTTTCAACTTTAGTTTTTCAGCTACGTCTGCCAATATAACGGATGACGTACTGGCCGTATCAAACATCGCGTTGACTTTGGTTCCCCCTTTCGTTATCACGCTCTTGGCCATTAAGATACACGGCGCGTCAGTGCCGGTACTAGTCTGTTGCGACGTTGCGGTGTTCTGAGTATTTTTTGAAGCTGGCTCTTTTTTCGGTGGAAAATGAATTAACGGGTGATGCTTCCTACTGCATCCATCCTTTCCACAATTTCCCAACTTACATGTTTTCACTTGATGCCCATGTTTTTGAGGCATCTGAAACAAACTCTTTTCTGTTTGATGACCTCTATTCGTTCTTGCATTGACATGGCCTTAAAACCTTTGCAGTCTTGCGTTTGGTGTTTAGCATTGTCATGTAAGATACAAGCAGCAATATCTGTGGGCTTCTCTGTAAATACCGTATTGACAATGCTGCGATGCTGTTTTGGTCTCTGATTAGTTTCGTGTAAGCTAGTCATCATATATTTCAAACTTTTGGCTTCTTCTTCTAGATAGTCCAAAAGAATCTTCAGTTTACCGTCTTTTTCTATTTTACCCTTCGATTGAGGATCATGTATTAGTCTGACCCATCTTCTCTTTTGATCGTCGGGTAACCTACTCTCAATTTCACTTATTACTCTGGTATTGTTCATCTCGTGCTCTATTGCCATCCGCTTCAGATTTCGATGGCATGCTGAAATTAGATCTATGAACTCAACAAATTGTTTCTCTTCTCCTTCCTTTAAAGGATTTTGCTTCAGAATGTCCCCTATGAGCGCATTGACCAGCTTGTGTCTATCGCCATATTTCTCGTCTAGTAGGGTCCACATTTGCTCATAATCGTCTTCCTGCTTGTACAACTTTATTCACCTCGTTACCTAAACAAGACCGGAGTCTGAAAGGCAACTGCTCTGGATGTGTAGCCTTTTCCACAAATTTCTTAAAGTCAGTCTTAAACCTCGTGTATGTCTTCTTTATGTCCCCATTGAATTTCGGCAACTCCATTTTCTTTAGCTCAATTTTATGTGTTTCGGTTTGTCTCATTCCGTCTTTGGAGTCCTTTTGTACCGCCTCTTCTTGATCTTTTCTATGTTTATAAAAGAGTAGTCTGATCGCGCTATGAACGTCTATCCGTGGTAGCATCCATGCGTCTTCTTCCGCTTCTTTGTCAGCCTCAGTCAGATCTAGTATCTTCTCGTGCGCAATCTTTAAATTTTGGAATGACTCGTCCAACTCTTCATACAAATCTTTTAATAACTCCGGTGGATGATTTGCGTGTACCGATGTTTTCATCTCCTCTGCCTTTGTTTTAAAGCTCCGTTCTCTCCTCCGTCTGTGCCTTTTTGCATCCTCCATCTCTGTGCGTTGACAATCTTGCCAAGTGTTCGAATGTTTCGATATTCAAACTGATAAAAAACTCGTGAACTCAGATTGACTTGAATACTGGATTTATTGTGTCCCAACTGATTATCTCAAGTAGGTTGTTCGAACCTATCAATAAAAATACAATACTATACCTAAATCCTAGAACGTTTAACTCAGTAACAAATGTATAATCTAAGCTATTGATAATTAAAATTAAAGTTCAGCTCATGATCAAAGTGTATACTTAAACTTACACTTTTCGACATCCAAAACTCAACTCAAATTACTCAACAGCTTGAACATTGAAATGTTAAATATCACCTAAAAAAAACACAAGAACGTTTATACATGTTAAATCATTCCGTAAAATTGTAAGCTCAAAACTAATAAAAGTAGATCAAATCAAAGTAATAAAATCTCTTCTTATCTTTCTACACTCAGAAACTTCTAACCCCAAAATACCATTAATCAACATTCACGAGCCGAACCCCAACCTCAGCACAATAGAAACTCAAAATGATATCAATCCGCGTTATGTACTTGTGTAGAACATTACTAACATTTTACTCTTACATTAATACACTGATAGAATATAGTTCCAATAATATAATGTTCTTAAACATCTACAACTAACTTTGCATTATTAATACAGATGCCGTATCATTCAATCCACAACTTAGTTCAACCATAAGCTATAATGTTGATTAAGTAATTAAACATACCGTAGTAATTTCCTTTCAAACTTTAAGTTCACTAACTATCTATACTGTTACCGTATTTATATACTATGATTTCGGCATTTAAATCGTTCTAATATAACTAATACCTTTATAATCACGTTTAATACAATAAAATAGATTAACTCACCGATCGTTTCTTAAAATACTCTTAAACAACGGCGTTAATTTACTCAATTATTTCTCTTAATGTTTTCACGTTTTCTCAGAAAAGTATGCAGTCTTCTCACGTGTATTACTGTAAAACCACAACTTTGTAGAGGGCGTTAATTCCTTTCTCCAACGAAACAACTACTTCTTCGCATGCAGCTAAAGTAAAATGACGTCACGTTAAAGCGTGTCGTCACAGAGTCTCATGCATATGCAAAAGGTATATGTTTGTCTCTGCTTGTACCAAATAAGCGCGTAGCGGCGCTATACAATCTTTGATTTTATAAAATGTTTTCAGTGATAAATGATGGTGCGATCTGCGATCGGTGGTACGGAAAATAAAATTATTCCGATATTGTTCCTGATAACAAAGAAGCAGATTAAATATAGTTGTTTATTTGACCCATTTGGCTTAGATGCCTATGCCTAGAAATATTTTCTATGATACTACCTACTCACTAGCGGCCTAACTAAAGTAAAATACAGTATATTTGAGTAGTAGTTTATTAGTACACTACACACTATCAGGCCATCCATATCCTCCTTCATCGTTACCGCGTGGCATCGTGCAGATGTACACTAACCCAGCACGTGCAGATGTACACTAACCCAGCATAATGCTGGGTTAGTGTACATCTGCACGATGGCTAATACACTTCCCACCCACCCTTCCTAGAGGTATGCACTGCGCTACCACTAGGCCTAGCCTATTTCGGATCTCATGTCTTGCAACATCTGAAAATACATAATGTACTAATAGTAATACTGTACATTATTGTTATTATTTTTTATTCGCACTGGAAGTATCTAGGCTTTCCTGTTATGTTAAAATTAAATATATTATTTATTATCCTCAGCAGTGAAAACAATTATATTATAATTGTATATGCCGTGATTTTAATTGTTAAAAATATGATCGTCAGTCGATGGCTCAGGAGGAGTTTCGATAAATCTCGCGTCGCGCGTGGTGGAAAACACGCTCAGCAAGTTTGCCTCATTAATATGCATGACGACCCACTTTAACGTAACGTCATTTTACTTTAGCTGCATGCGAAGAAGTAGTCACCGCCGATCATCTCTCTCTCTATGTGTGTTCATCCGGGTATTTTGTTCGAAGAATGACGACGAAATAAGTAAATATAATTTACCTATTTATATTCTTTGATAATACTGTTGTTTGTACACTCTCTAGGCCTGCGCTACCTACGCCTAGACTATACTCAAATTGCTTTGCTGCTGTGTGTGCCCGGCCGGCTTGGAAGAAGTGTGTTTTGGGTACTAATACCCCTAATAGTAATACAGTACATACAGAGTGATAGAAGGAGCTTCTTATCCCGTTGTGCCACGTAGAAGAAAAAGGCCAGCTAGCCTAGCCTAGCTAGGCCTAGCTAGTAAGTTACAAGTGGGTTGCCTAGGCCCTAGGCCTAGTAGTAGTCTCTACTGGCGTAGCTAGCCTAGGGCCGGCCCTAGTCTCTAGCAAAAAGGAGGCCTACTAGCTAGGCCTAATAGAGCAGCAGAGGATTTAGCCTAGCATAATATAGGCCTAGCTAGGCTAAAGCTTTTCTAGCTAGGGCCTAGCTAGTAGGCTATAGGGCGCTAGTTCCGTTTCGCACCTGTTTTTATTTCGACTTCCTTTTGACTCCAAACTGTTAAGCAACTTATTGTGAATACCACACCTTAAAATTGGGCCTCATAAGTACTTTTATGAAGAATAATCGGCGCTAGTTCCGTTTCGCACCTGTTTTTATTTCGACTTCCTTTTGACTCTAAATTGTTAAGCAACTTATTGTGAATACCACACCTTAAAATTGGGCCTCATAAGTACTTTTATGAAGAAGAATCACATAAAAAGTAACAAATAAATCCTTAAGGCTTAAATTGATGATTTTACAGACATGTTTCTCGCATACCGTTCGCGAATTTAGCATAGGCCTAGGCCTACTCGAAGTTCAATATTTTCGTTTCTATGGAGCGCCAAAAGAGCAACAACAATAGATGGTTAAAACCTCAGTGGAATTCTTGAAATACATGTTTAATTTTAATATATTTTGTCAATAAAAATGCTGTATGTAACATTTTACAGCTAATAATTTGCTGTTTTCAAATAGCAACCAACCCTAGGCCTAAGACTATTAGAGTAAGACTAAGACTATAAGAGGAATATTATTTAGATCAGGTATACCCATACAGTACATGTAATATGATGATGAATTTGTCGATTTTCATTCCTAAAAGTTCCTGCAAAAACCATGTACAGTATCATATCAACAGTAAAATTTTTGTTACATTGACAAAATTGAACGTAATTTTCACCAATAAATGCATTAAATATACGCAATTTACCGAGTTTTTAGCCCTCTATTATGATTGCTCTTTTGGCGCTCCATATAAACAACAACATTGAACATGGAGTATGCGAAATTCACGAACCGATGTGCGAGAAACACGTCTGTAAATTCATCAATTTAAAGGATTTATTTTTTACTTTTTGTGTGATCTCCTTCGTAATAGTATTTTTGAGGCCTAATTCTAAGGTGTGGTACTCACGATAAAGTTACTTAACCAATTTTGAGTTGAAATAAACGACAGGTGCGAAACGGAACTAGCGCCGGCTATAGTATAGTACGGTTCCAGGACGATTCAGCCCTTAGACCACTTTTGGTGGGACGATTCGGCCCACTTTTGGGCCGAAAAATCCCACTTTGTGGGCCGGAACGTCTCACTTTAGACCAAATTCATATTCATTTTTTTGGTATTTTTATCATGTTTTTAAAGTTGTTTCACAATCCGTATTTTATAATTAATATTGAAAACAATGTTGATATAGGCTAATCTATAATAAATTACTAAAAAAACGTAGGCCTAATTTTATGTTCAATTTATTACTTCGAAAACCTTGTTTATTTCATAAAAATCGCCAAGCGGCCAACAGAGGGCGTAACTTGTTTCGTGTGACTTAAAAATGATCATTTTCGACAATGTTTTCAAAATGTTTGCTTTATTGCATCTTTATCCCTAGTAATACTACCCCATAGTCTCTCTGAAAATAAAGTTTGAGGAAAAAAGCTTATTTTATGCTTATAAAATGCATATCAAAGCCGATAAATTTAAGTGTGCCGAATCGTCTCAGGGCCGAATCGTCCCGCTACCTTTAGTATAGCCTAGGCCTGGTAGATATGTGGGTGATTATTTTAATGAGGGAGCAAATAGGAAATTTGTGTACCAACATGATGTAGTGTGTTTCTTGTTTTAATTGGTAGATTACTATCAATTTGTGTTTATTTGATTTGATTATGGTATAAATGGAGAACATTATAAAATGATCAAAAATAAAAATATTAGCCAAAAACATTGTGGTGTTACCTGTAATATAGCACAAAATGTGTGACATTTTTATGTAGTATGTTCCATTATACTATTCTGTGTTTATTATTAAAGAAGATAACATCTGTTCACGTTAAAAGTATAAAGTAGTGAATATTTAGTAGGCTGTGTACGAGTTTCTTTTGTATTACTTTACGCACGGATAATATCGACCTTGAAAGTGAGGCATAACGACGTAACATTTCGTGTTTCAAAATGTTACGTGGTAAATCTACTATTTAAAAGGGAACTACAACAAACCAAGGCTATAGGGAAACTGTATAACTATGTTTTATAAAGCACGAGTTTACAACAAATACACTAAAAACAGTTTTGATGAATAATCATAAGTTTTAAAAACAAATAAACGATTATTCATACTTTTGTTATGCATGTCGTGTTCTCGATTTTCGTTACGCCGTGAAACTCTCCCCGCTTGAAAAATGCCATCACCTGTTCAGAAATAAAAATCACGAGGTTCTATGACGCCCCCAGTGGTGCGAAGCGTTATTCGCCGACCTCTCGAACTTCATCTGACCTTCCAGAGGTAAACACAGCAGACGATAAATTTTCGTGTTACAGGTTGTTACGGAGTTAATTTGTTACGGCGTGAACAACAGTTCGTCGAAATATCGTAGGTAAGTTACTTTTACAGACATCAATTGTATTGTTATTTTTAGTAATATGTTTCCTAAAATAGTTATGAAAAGTTTCAAATCAATTGTGGAATTTAATCTATATAATTTGGGGTTTGTATGTGATGTTTTTACATACAGTAACGCCATTTTGTTTGGTGTTAATGTTACGGGTTTCGGGGTTCCACAATTATTAGCTTATTTATCCAATTCTTCCGCATCGAACTCTAAAACAAGATGCAATATATGTAAACTAATTTTAAATTTAAATGATATATACAGTATATGATGATGTATATTCCTATAAACACGTCATACCTGGTGAATATCATGATTACGAATGAAACCACATCACGACGTAAACTGAACACCAACAGGCTAGGCTAGGCCTCTTAGAGGCCTAGCAAATTTTGTGTTTCGTTTTCATGTTACGGCGGTAGCCTACCTATAATTCCCTAATTCTTTTGCAACAAACTTCTAAAATATATGTGGTACACTTGTGAATTACTTTTAAATACTAACGACTAGCTAGGCCCTAAGTTATATTTCTATAAAAACTGCATAGGCCTAGGCCTAGCCTAACTTGTAATTATGGTACCAAATTCAACATGTAACTGAACACGATACCTAGGCCTAGGCTAGTCTAATTATAGGCCTAGGCCTAAAAAAACAGCCAGGTAAAGTTAGAGATTTGGATGTGACTTTTTAACTGACTTTATTTAAAATAAACAATGATAACAAATGTACTATATTTTATTACTAGGCCTAGTAGTATTTAATAAACTAAATGTTAATTGTATCATACATTACAAAGTTCATGTTGAATGATAATTATACAAAATAATTAAGCAATTTATGTATGGATCATCATCATCAGCATTGGTAATATCTTCCAATATTTTTCGTATAAATTGGTAATTTTTCCTTTTCTATCCTCAGGCACTTGTGATGCATGAAAACGCAGCAATGCTTCCGTTTAATTTACGGTTAAGGTTCAGCTCAAAACAAAAATTACATGCGAAGAAGTCACCCGTGAAGAAGAAATCAGCATCTCATAACTTACAATGCGAGAGTGGAGCAAAAAAGCCAACATGGAGAGATCGGATAAAAGCTACTGTGCATTATATTAATAATTCATATTCCACTATTAACGTTTCGGAAGGTTTTATCGTTACAATTAATTGTGGTGTTACCGTTACACGTGCAATATTTAGGTTGCATATTACTTGTTTTGTATGACTTAAATATCTCCTGTGCAAAACAACAAACATACTGCATGACGAAGAATATAAATTGAAAACGAAACGAACGAAACAAATAAAACACACAAACAAAACGATTTATTCTTTTATACTGTATTGTTTGATAAAAAACTTGATCCAGGCAAGGCTGCACATGTTGTCCTGATAAAGGCCTGACGCCGATCACACATGTATCGCATCAGGCCGGTGAGGCTGCAGTAGATAGGCCTAACATTTTTGCATGCAGTCATGTTTTATTTGTAATCACAAATTTTGATTGAATAAAAGTTAAAAACAACACAAGTGCAATTCCATGGTTACGGAATTACACTTTTTCCATAATTTGATAATTCAATTCCTTGTACCTTTAATACTTGGATGCAGTGGTGGCGCCAGCGGGGGGGGGCTACGGGGGCTCTAGCCCCCTCGTCGGGGAGCCTAGCCCCCCCGTCGGGGAACACGGGTACCTTTTGTCGGGGAATATAATATACAGTAAAAAACGTTCGCGTTCACTTCATGCTTCAGCGCCTAGAAAACCACGACGTTCCATTGACCGTGAGAGTACGTCAGAGGGCTATTATGCACTTTTATGCATTCATTTATTGCCAGCGATCTAACTTACTACTAAACATTAGCTAGGTACGCACTTGTCTGGCGGTATCCCTTTGTACGAATCGTTCAACGTTGGGTCGAGACGCGTGATATCAAGTTCCATACAGGGACCATAATGTGTAATGTAGTTATTTTCCAGGCGAAGTTTACCGATGGTTACCGAAGGGAACACGGGTACTTTTTGTCGGGGAATATAATATACAGTAAAAAGCGTTCGCGTTCACTTCGTAGCTAGCTTCAGCGCCTAGAAAACCGCGACGTTTCATTGACCGTGAGAGTACGTCAGAGTGATATTATGCACTTTATATGCATTCATTATTGCCAGCGATCTAACTTACTACTAAACAATAGCTAGGTTCGCACTTGTCTGGCGGTCCCTTTGTACGAATCGTTCAACGTTGGGTTGAGACGCGTGATATCATGTTCCATCCAGGGACCAAAATGTGTACTGTTGTTATTTTCCAGGCGAAGTTTACTGACGGTTACGTCGTGTACTGCGTCGACGTACGCTACACTACAGCAAAAACGAATTATGTTAATTGTTCGTATGTTCACCAATTGTTTAATTTACAAGTAACCTTCTGTACCGTGGGGCACCTAAAATAAATTTTTCATCCATTACTAAACAAAAAAACATGCTATTTTCGCTTAGCCAACATCTTATTATAGCTAAGTTATTACATTTTCAATGTCCTGTATGTCATGAATTTCTCACCACTCGGAAGTCCAGATAGTACGCACGCATACACTTGGGAGGAATAAACTTATTTCCCCGACTGAAAAAGCTCTACGCTTGCGTTTTTTAAGCCTCTAGGCCTGATGTTTCCAAAGTATAAAATGCAATTTTTTGAAGACCTGCAGCTCTAGTTTTAAACAGTTTCTTAGCTCAGCCCCAACAATAAAGCTGGTCATATTTCGAAGTACAAGAAGTGCATTTTCCGGGACCTAACATCTCTATTTTTCAAACATTTCTTAGCTCAGTCACAACCATGATAGGGACTTATATATTTTTTTTCATGTTTTGAAGTATATTAAGTCCAATTTCCGGGACCTCCAACTCTATTTTTCTAAATTTTCTTTGAACTTTTATTTTTTAAATTGAAAAATATGGATGGAAACAGTCATCGCGCATCGTTTTTTTGCACGCAGTATTTTATTTATGCATTATAAAAAATGGAAAAAATGGCTACCCTAAATCTTATTAAAATGACCTCAAATGACGCTAGAACGCGTTGCTTCCGGGGGATTCGCCCCCCCCCCCACCCCCACCGGGGGCCCTTGGCGGCCCCCTGGCCCCCAGCCTAGTGATGCTCGCTTCGTTCGCATAGCCCCCTCGTCGGGGAATGTAGCCCCCGCGTCGGGAAGATCCTGCCGCCACCGATGCAGATTAAAAAAAAAAATTATAGTTTTATAGCTAGTGAACCTACAATAACCTCTTCAATAAAAAATTTTTTTAAAAAACCTCCCATAATTTTAAATAATTTCATAAAATATGTATGGTTACGAAATTACGAAAAAATACTCCCACATTTTTACCCTAAATATTCATCAATATCCCTGTGAATTGTATTTTAGATTTTAAAGCTCAGGTACAGGCATGATATTTTAATAAAATTTTTGGTTAATTGTACATAAATCAAAGATTTGGAACGGAAATCAAGACGAAAAAAAACATGAATTTCCCTTAATATCGTCAAATACAAAATTTGGCAAAATTCTTGCATAAAAACCAGGAAGACTTTTTTTTCAGTAGTTACAGTAGGTGGTTAACCTAATGTAATAACATGTATAATATAGTTTTTGATAAATATTAAAATTTCTATAACTGGTCTGGTTACGGAATTACAGTTATGGAATTACTTCTGAAATTATTAGGTTCCTAAGTTAAATTTTAATGGAAAAACACAATATAATAACTAGACATGAAACTCGTCACTTTGACGAGTTAGTTATCCGCACGACAAACGCCACGTGCACGTCATACGTTGGGATATTGCACACAGAAAAAGATTATGGCATTATGACATGAACTGAAGAATATGATATGTTGTTATTGCTGAATTCTGTTATTTTGTGTCATATAGTATACACGGTATAATCTGTATACATATCACATACAGTGTAGAATAGGTGAAATTACGGGACCCGCTATTTATTGCAATTTTTAACATGTTGACGGTTTTAAAATGAAACGCGAAGGTAGCAATTTCGGAAGGAAATTATCTCGGCAACAACATATTAACGTGTAGAAGAAATTTTAATACGTGAAATATTAATGCGTGCTCTTTTAAATGTAATGAACTATGACGCAAAATATGAAAATACGACTTTTTTTTATTTAACTGGCCATATGATGACGTCACAACATCCGATTGGCGAAAAGTTCACATGATTTCGTATCTACAATCCAATAGCTTCCAGAAAACGTTTTAATCGTGATTATCACATTTTTTTCTTACGAGCTATTACAGATTAAAATTTACTCTAAAGATGAAATTAATGACCCACGTAATTAAAATTTTTAGGCATGATGACGTTATAAAAATTAAAATATTTTTATCTCATGCTAAAGAAAGTTGATTGACCTAGACAATATATAAATGTAGGAGAAAAAGGAATACAGATAAGCGTGATGCGCTCCATTGAATGTGATGAGCAATAACGAAAGAGACAAAAATCCTATATTTTACATTCGTGTGGCCATACGATTACGTTACAATGTTTTTTTAGCCTTATCGATGCATGATCCGATATCTACAACTCATCAACTTCTAGATTTTGTAATAAAAATAAACGGTTCACGGTTTACTTTAGAAACTATGACTGTTTAAAAAAAGACATTATTTTGATTATTTTTTAAGCCTTTTCATAAAAAACGCGCACGAATTGTCTAATTCAACGTGTTCGTATGGCGTTATTTAAACTGGAAAAGGTCTAAATTTTTTTCAAAATTACTAGGAAAGGCTTGAAAAATATAATTCAAGAGAAAAAAATATGTTTTTAACGCTACGTGTGCACCGCGCGCGTAAAAAATTGCGCGCCCGTGGGAATTTTTGACATGCTCAAAATGACATGAAACGCGTAAAAAGTTGATTAGAAATTAATTTTGCGCATTTTGAAATTTTAAATGCGCGTGCACGCGTAACTTCTTGTGAAACATGCCATTTTTAATCCGTAGAAAGTTTGCCCCTGATATGACTTAAATTTTGTCAAAGTGTCAATACTAAATGACTTTTGGTTTTTAATCTATGTTCAATCATTGAAATTCATAAAATTGCGCGTAAGTCACGTTGCGCAACTATGACGTCATTCAAAAATAGGAGGTGCACAACTTCACGTAAATGCCCATATGCTGTCAAAGTTATGAAATGTTATGTTTACACATTTTAGAGAAACGCGACTCACAAAAAGGAAGGAAGGAAACAAGAACTAGACATGTAACTCGTCACTTTGACGAGTTAGTTATCCGCACGACAAAGGCCACGTAGACGTCATACGTTAGAATATTGCACACAGAAAAAGATTATGGCAATATGACCTGAACTGAAGAATATGATATGTTGTTATTGCTGAATTCTGTTATTTTGTGTCATTATTATACAATATAATCTGTATACATATTACATACAGGGTAGAATAGGTGAAATGACTGGACCCGCCATTTATTCCAATTTTTAACATAGCGACGGTATCAAAATGAAACACTAAGATAGCAATTTCGGAAGGAAATTATCTCGGCAACAACATATTAATGTGTAGAAGAAATTTAAATACGTAAAATATTGATGCGTGCCCTTTTAAATGTGATGAATTATTACGCAAAAGATGAAAATACGACTTTTTTTATTTAACTGGTCATATGATGACGTCACAACATCCGATTGGCAAAATGTTTACATAAATTCGTATCTACAATCCAATAGCTTCCAGAAAACGTTTTAATCATGATTATCGCGTTTTATTCTGACGAGCTATAACAGATTGAAATTTACTGTAAAGATGAAAATAATTGACCCACGTTATTAACGTTTTTAGACATGATGACGTAATAAAAATTAAAATATTTTTAACTCATGCGAAAGATAGTTGATTGATCTAGACAATATCAAAATCGGGGTGAAAATGGAAAACGGATAAGTAGAGATGCGCTCTATTAAATGTGATGGGCTACGACGAAAGATACAAAAATCCTAAATTTTATATTTGCGTGGCCATACGATGACGTCACAATGTCCGGTTAGCCATATTAATACATGATCCGATATCTATAACTCATCAACTTCAAGAATATGTCATCCACAAAAAATTGACCGTCCAGTTTAGAAATTACGACTGTTTAAAAAAAGGCATAATTTTGACAATTTTTTTTACTTTTTCATCAAAAACTCGCGAAAATTATCCAATTCTACGTTCCCGTATGACGTGATTTTAAGTCGAAATTGTTTAAAAGTTTGTAAAATTACTAGAAAAGGCTGGAAAAACATAAATCACGCGAAAAAAAAGTGTTTTTGCGCTACGTGCGCACGTGTACGTAAAAAAATTGCGCGCGCCTGGGAATTTTTGACATGCTTAAAATGACATGAAACGCATAGAAAGTTGATTAGAAATTGAATTTTCGCATTTTCAAATTTTAAACGTGCGTGCGCGCGTAACATTCTGTGAAACATGCCATTTTTTTTCCACAGACAGTTAGCGCAAGATAAAAATTATACTTTTGCTAAGTTTCAATTTAAATTGTTTTATGGTTTTCGATCTATGTTAAATACGCGAAATTCATAAAAACGCGCATAAGTCATGTTGCGCAACTCTGACATCATTCAAAAATAGGAAAGCACAACTTCACGTGAATGCCCATATGTTGACAAAGTTATGAAATGTTAACTTTACAGGTTTTAGAGATACGCTCTGCACAAAAATGACAGAAAGAAAGAAGAATACAGAAAAAAAAAGATGATGAAACAGGACAGTTACAAGGAGTTATCCGCCATGAGCGGATTAATACAGAAAACTAGATTTGAACTCGTCACTTTGACGAGTTCGGGTTATCCGCGCAAACGCAACATGCACATACTTTAAACTATATGAACTTCGACAATTGTTATGCCATCCTATGACATGAATTAAGAATGTTTACAGTGCTGAATTGTACCTATTTTGTAGCATACAGCATATTACAGTATTTACAGAATAAACTGTATAATTATGTTATATACAGTGTAGCATAGACGAAATAACGAGACCCATCTTTTAAATCCAATTATTAACACGATGACGTCATCAAATTGACATAAAAGATAACAATTTTAGAAGATAATTATCTAAATAATTGCATTATTACAAATTTGAAGTATTTTGGGCACTTAAAAGTGAGATGCGCTCTCGTTTAAACATGCTGAACTATGACGCAAAATATGAAAATACGACTTTTGTTATTCAACTGGCCATATAATAAATGACGTCAAAACATCTGATTAGCAAAATATTGACATGAATTCGTATCTACAATCCAATAGCTTCTAGAAAACGTTTTATTCATGATTATTACTGTTTATTCTGATGAGCTATAGGGCAATTTCACAGTAACCTAGGCCGTCAGTAATAACTGAGAAATAAGCAAATAGCTCTTCATCAGGTTGTAGTTGTCTGATTTAGTTTGTAATTTTTGATAAAGCACCTGATGGGCAAACTACAAAAAAAATTTTATTGAGCGACGATGAAAACTTTTGTTACAGCGGCCAAAGATGTCATGTTTTTAGACAAAATTGAGTGTCTCATTGCAAAAAATCATTTTTATGAAATGCATTGTTGTTGTTTGTATGTATATATATTTATATGAATTATGTACATTTAAATTGGTTGATCTACCCCCAAACGTATAAGGTATAAACAATGAGTGTGAAATGTATACATGTTTAACTTTTTTGTTGTTTTCATTATTGTAATTCTGTCCGTCCAAAATGTCCACTCCGACACGTTGGCTTATATCCAGAGCAAATAAGTAAGCAAGTCTACTGTTTTTCATCTATATACAACACTAATAAGATTAACCATACGTTAAAACTTAAATAATATATTTAACTGACAATTTGGCTGAATGCCGGGGAATCGAAATCTGTCCGTCCAAAAAAATGTCCACTCCGACACCTCATAAACTACCATTAATTTTTATGTTAATAATATAAAAAGTTGAATATTCATAGCAAAAATTATAAGCTGACATACTACAATTAATATAATGTACATATAATGTTTCTAAACCCAAGTAATTCACTGTAATGCACTCTAATATGGTGTTCACATAATGTCCACTCCGACACACATATTTGATCAAAGTAAAATGGCTGATTTTTTAACAACTATGATACAATGTTATTGTTATTTTATTTATATCTGTTTGTGTCATTGTTATTTAAGTGAAAATAATCTTGTTTAACTGTGTTTTTAGTATTACTAACGAGTCACCGGCACCTGCTTCGAGGCGGTATTTTAGTCTTTTTATCATGGTAAAGCTTAAAAAGTACAAATTTTAACACAGTAAGCTGTAGAAGTGGCAATTAGTTGGTTTTATTGTATTTGTAGCTATATAATACAACAAATTTTTTATTTGAGTCTAATGTTTGCTAATTATTCAACATTTATTGTTAAAATTCTCAGAAAAATTCAATTTTTCCACTCATATGATGTTTATATAAAGCGCGAGTATATTTTTTATATTGATACTCTGTACTAGTAATTAAATATTAGCCAAATAAGCAGTGACTTTTGTGTTATAATAAAAAATATTGAGATGTTGATTTCCAAATTTTTCAATAAAATTCTTCCAGTTACTAAATTCCTACTATTACTGTGAAAATGTCCGGATAGTTGTAGCTTTATAATATTATTTTTTATTAAATATAAACCAGTATGTTTCAAAATTAATTGAAAAATATGTAAAAAAAGGACTTTGAATTTTTGACCCTGTGAGACACTTGCGGCCTAGGTTACTGTGAAATTGCCCTATAACAGATTGAAATTTACTGTAAAGATGAAATAAGGTTACCCACGTTATTTACATTTTTAGACATGATGACGTCATAAAAATTAAAATATTTTTAACTCATGCGAAAGATAGTTGATTGACCTAGACAGTATTAAAATATCTGAGGAAATGGAATACGTATAAGCGAGATGCGCTCTTTTTAATGTGATGAGCAATAACGAAAGAGTAAAAAATTCTATATTTTACATTCGTGTGGCCATACGATGACGTCATAACATCCAAGTGGTAAAGATTCTGCATGAATTCATATCTACAATTTATCTTCTTGCATAATAAGTTAAAAAAATTGGGGGTCACCTTTGATCCTGAAGAGCTATAATAGATTCAAAATAGGCATTATTTTGACAATATATTGTAACTTTTTCAACTAAAACGCGCGCAAATGGTCCAAATCAACGTGCTCGTATGACGTGATTTTAAGTCGAAATTGTTTAAAAGTTGGTAAAATTACGAGAAAAGGCTGAAAAAACATAAATCACACGAAAAAATCTGTTTGTTAACGCTACGTGCGCACCGCGCGCATGGGAAATTTTGACATGCTCAAAATGTCATGATCAGCGTAGAAAGTTGATTAGAAATTAATTTTGCGCATTTTGAAACTTTAAATGCGCGTGCGCGCGTAACTTCTTGTAAAACATGCCATTTTTAATCCATAGAAAGTTTGCCCTTGATATAACTTAAATTTTCACTAAGGCCCTGTTCAGACCCATGGCGTTAGACCGTTTTAGCGTACGACGCTAAAAGAATGTGTGTCTGAACAGTTGGGGATTAGCGTACAACGCGTCGTACAACGGTTGTAGCATTGTAGTGGAAAACGGTTGATAGTACCGTTTTAGCGTACGACGCTACTGTAAGTCAACGTTGTATCCAATCAGAACGTTTCCTGTTATGACGCGAAACAAGGTTTGACCTAGGCTGACATCTTGTATCGTCAATGTGTGAGATGGATTTCAATAACAAAAAGGCCAGAATAAATAAGGCCTAACTACACTACAAATACAACTGTTACAAAGGCTACAAACTACTATCAACTGATTACCATTATATTTTCTAACAAATGACATAAATACATGCACCTTGTATTTAAACATAGGGACTACGATCCCATCCGCTTTTAGGCCTAGCTAGGCCTAGAGCCATTCACGCATTTCATTCAAGCTAAAAACTAGCGTGGGACATCAAGTCACTCATTCATACAAGGCAGACTAGACTGGACAAGTTTAATGCTGAAAACCCCCTAACTCCTAAAAAAATCAGTAAACAAACAAGGGGGAGCTGTGTCTCTTTTATTAGCAAGTTAAGGGTTATTTTCACCAAAGAATATACATATCTTTGACTGGACTGGATAGACTAATCACAATAATATTTTTCTTCATCATTACGAGGCCTGCTTTATTTTCGTAACACAAGAGCCTGGGGAGAATGTGTTTTTACTACAAAATAAAAACAATAGAAACAGAAATTTGGCTTTACTATATTTTTCTTAAATAAATGCTGAGGTATGTTTTATTTACGGCAAATTTTGTCATAATTGTAGGGCTGAGATCTAGGCCTATATACAGTGGAAATAATGATGAACACGTGTGTATGAGCACATGAATATGCAACTAGAAACAACCTGGATGACGTACTTCCGTTGTAACGATAATCGTACGCTATGGGTCTGAACACCTCGTTTTTTTCTCTGCGGTTTGTAACGTGACCTTGATAGTAACGTTGTACGCTAAAACGGTCTAACGCCATGGGTCTGAACAGGGCCTAAGTGTCAATTCAAAATGACTTTTATTTTTTATCCTATGATCAATCATTGAAATTCATAAAATCGCGCGTAAGTCACGTTGCGCAACTCTGACGTCATTCAAAATATGGAGGTGCACAACTTCAGGTAAATGTCCATATAATGACAAAGTTATACAAAAGATATATTCACAAGCAATATGGGATATGCTGCTCACAAAAATCCGGGAAAGAAAGAAGAATAAAGACGAAAAAAAAAGATATTTACAATAACAAGGGTTATCCGCAACTTGTAAAGTTGCGGATAACCAAAAAATGTTGATCCCATACAATAACAAGGAGTTATCCGCTCTACCAAGAGCGGATAACTAATAAGAAAATAAAACCACTTAGAATTGTTAATAAGGATAAATGAGCTTAAAATTTGTATAAAGTATTATTATATAACAGCTAATATTAATATGATAAAAACATAATTTGATATAAAAAAAATGTATTTTTAATTTATGGATTACTCGCCCAGCTAGTTATGCTGCAATACTTATTTATGTTACAAAATACACATTCAACATATTTAGGTATGAATAAAATTAAATTTTTTGTGCAAAATCTTGTTTTATTATTATTTCATTAAGGTTACGGAATTAAAAAAATTATATTATAACATATTTTGCATTAAATGCATTTGCAGAAATAATTATCAAAATAAATATGCCCTATGTCCTTTAGTAGTGGTTCCTTAAAACATTATGTCCTATAAAATATTGAATATAGTCCATCCAGGGCAGGACGTTGGTCCATCATCCTTGGCACTTAAAACTGTTGATAATATGAAATACAACTATTTGTTTTGCAATGACATTAACAACATATGAAAGGACTTTAACTGTAATTGTCACCCAAAATGTTCTCCATTCACAATTGTTAACCTGTAAATAATGCAGGTAGACATTGTCATGAACAACCAGTGAAACAATTGTTACAATTTGTGTTTAATTTTAAGTTTAATGGTAAATGTAATAATTGTTTGATGCAAATAAATAAAATGAATGTTATTTTTTTTAAATCACAATAAATTAAAAGTAATAAAATATTAATACTAACAACTGAAACAAAACATGTTTTTAAGTAAACTGTAGTGTTTAATCTTTTTTTAAGCAAAAACACAAGTCTACCAGAGCCAGTAGCTATGTTTAAGTCAGAAAAGCTATTTTTTCATCTTTCCTATGTTAAACAATGGTTACGGAATTACGTAATTCCGTAACCACATATTGGTTACGGAATTACAGTTTTCAAATATTAATAATTTAATAAATAAAAATATTCAAAAGAAACAACAATTGTATTCTGATACATACAAATGCTTGATTTGCATTGGTACTACATTTTACATAACAGATTATTTTTTGAGAAATGCAATGTACTAATTTGAAATATCATGCAATTAATCTTGTAACATAAAACTATTTATGTTTTATTGGAACTTGAAAATCTCTTAAATTTATCATTTTTGTTAGATTTTTGGTAGTCAATTTTTGAAATAAATTTTCTATATCATATCTTGAAGATAGAAAAATATTTCTTATATATCCTTTTTCTACATAAATGAGGCATGGGATCACAAAATCGGCGTAGTGTCGGAAATAATATTATTTTAGATTAAGACAGTGGAACCATAATTACCTAGACATAACATCGGCAGGGGTTCGAGGCTCACTCACTCCATGTTTCTGGTGGTAGAACGAGTCTTCTCGGATAAGGACTATAAACCGTAGGTCCAGTGTACACATCTAGCTCGTGTGCACTTTAAAGAACCTAGTACATCTTTCGAGACGAGTAGGGGGTTACCCCGGTGTATTAGTACATCACAGCCACTGATCACCAACTGGGCCCTCTGGGAGACCAGTCATTGACTGAAGAGGCAACCAGTACATCCATTCATAGAAGCTTTGATGAAGTAAGCCTACCTGGTGGTGGCAATAGAACGGTCCCGAGATAACGACTATACTTCGGCTTTAGTCGATAGAAGATTGAATAAATTGTTAGAGATAGAGTATACGATGTTATGATTATGTGTAGATATGTGATTTTTTTTTTTTATTCAAGTCAAGTTCAATATTGAATATCGAAACGTGGCAGGCTGAAGGCGCTTGACCTTTGACAAGATCGCCTAAATTTTTAATATATTAACTTTACAATACTTAGTGTTGTATATTCTGGTACAGCCGCTCCATAATCTCTTTGCTTTTCTTCCTTATATCTATATTTTTAATTTATACTAACAAATATCTTTTTATTAATATAATAATAATAATATATCAAACATTTATTAAATAATATTTATCGCATAATATGCAATCTACGATAATTGAATTAATTGATATAACAAATTTATTAAATACATAACATCATTTGAATAAAAAGAACAAATCACATATCTACACATAATCATAACATCGTATACGCTATCTCTAACAATTTATTCAATCTTCTATCGACTAAAGCCGAAGTATAGTCGTTATCTCGGGACCGTTCTATGGCCACCACCAGGTAGGCTTACTTCATCAAAGCTTCTATGAATGGATGTACTGGTTGGGAGCAGAAAAACTAGTAGACCATACCCAGTACCATTTTGATTACGATCAATCGGGAAATTACCTCACGAAATACGAGTCACTTTCTAGCTCAAGAAATCTTTATTTTGAGAAAATCAACAATGAAGTAGCGACGCCGATTAGCTTTGCCTGGCCTGGCCCACTGGATCACTGCGACAAGACTCTCTGTCAAAACTCACTATTATCTCCTCAATAACGGCAAACTAGTCGAAAATATATCACTGTGTGGTACATAATATTATATTTGTTATTTTTTTTTAATATATGGATAAAAATAACGAATAAAGTCCTAAATATTCACAAAATGTTGAAACGTTGATTCGAAAAACTACGGTGGAAGTTTAATCGTAAACAAAAGCGTCAGCCAATTAGAGAGCGTAATTTTTCTCTATAGCCAATCACAGTCAAGGATTTACAAATTTTTGTTAGAAATTTTAGCAACCTAACACCTTAATAAAACCAATTTCCATTGGCTAGATTAACAAAAATGCCTTAGGTTGTTAAAATTATGTTAGCTGATATATTTTCAAACAGATAGGTGCCAAACATGACGTCATTCGGGTTACCGGTTTGTTTACAAAGCGCCATAAAGAACGTTGATTTTTCGTGAACAAAAGTACAATTTCCTAATAGATTTTCAATGGAAATGACTTAAATAATTGCAAAATACACATACTTGTGATATTTTTTCATGAACAAGAGTTTGATATGTTAAGTGTTTTAGAATAGTATCGTTTTTTATTGAAATTTTAAAATGGGTAGGTTAGGCCGTTTTTCACATTCTGAACTTCAAGGCTATATATCTCAAAAGTTTAGGTTGCGACTCTGCGCCGCTTTTGTGATGCCATGCCTCAAATTAATCTTTAATTTGATTTGAAAAGATGAAAAAAATGCCTCTTCATCATGGAATTGCCCACAAGACAACAACCTACTCAATTATTACGTTCCAACTACTCGTCTGTATAGTTAGGTAGGCTCGCGTATCATCTACAGTAGGTCGTGCCCACAGATGGTTCTCGAATACACATTAATTTCAGCGTTAACAAAAATTGTATCTTCTAGTACGATGATATTGACTGAGTAATTTTCGCGTAATTATCGTGTCCCTGTCCTTAAACATATAAAATCCAGCAAATTCTCAAGTACGATGATATTGACTGTGTAATTTTCGTGTGACAACAGTCGCGTTCGGCGATAAATAATCAAAAGTCATCTTGAGTCTTGAACTCGCGATGAGATTGTCACTCCATCACAAGACAATGCTTCAACTGCTGCGCTAAGGAACTTGCTTGAAGAAATTAATCAACTAAACTATTTAAGTTATGCATACATAGCGCCCTCATTTGTTATTAGTCCTCCCTAGATGTGATGAAACACCGTTTGTGATTGGTCAATACTCACGGTAGTATCCTAGTAATTAGTAAGCGCTGAACATCCAGTGATTCGGCTCGAAGAAAACGAATTGTTTATTAGGCCTACCTGATTATAATATTATTATTATTAATGTAGGCTTTAATTGATGGAAATTCTTCTGTTAATTTAAACGACCTAGGGCTATTGTGAATATTTTATTGCCATGGAATATATAATTAGTAATAATTATCTGTATATTTTTATTCGCAAGGTAAGATGTCTAGGCAGGCTTGTTTACATACATACAATACAAAAAGGAGGCCTATAGCCTAGCTTCACCCGACCCAGGAGATATTTTACTTGTTGTTGGCTATGTATTGTAATATAACAGATATTGCCTTTTATATCTGTGAAATATAAGAGTTAACATCCCCTCGGGATGATATTATGTTCTCGGGGAATTACTTTATATATTCCCTCGAACATAATATCATTCCCTTGGGGATGTCAAATCTTATATTTCACCTCTAAGCAGGCAATATCTGTATAATATCTAACAGTACACACTCGCAGGAAGAGATTTGCAGTTCAAATTGGGACCAATATTGGTTAATACGTATTTACAATAATTGTCAAAGTATTGCAGTACTATCCTAAGCTCATAAATTTACGGTACTTGTGTTAAACCACTGGGAGACTGAGAGATTGGAATGTTCCATTCATGGCAAATCAATACATTTGTATCATATATTAAATCTATCAAAATAGTAATTTCATTATTTCATTTTTTTAAATGGATGAATATCTGTAGATTGTTACTGTAGCCTATGAGGACTAAAATTGCGTCATCATTTTTTCTGAAGTTAATACTATAGGCCTTTCTCTTATTGATTGTTGATCATTCTGAGAGGTATTTGAGAGCGCAACTAATTATGCATCGGAGCACCAGCAGGATCTTAAATTGAACACGCAACTCCGCTCCAAATACGATCGCCTCGGTCTTTTCATTAAGTAAGCTTGAGGAAGTTTAAGCCCATCCATGTCCTAATCTCAGCAGTGCATGCTTCTAAACGTTTTACGGCGGTCAGAATCTCAGTCTGACGGGGCTTGACAGAAACATAAATTTGTATATCATCAAGAAGTTGACCAGGAATATGTCCTCTATACATTTGACCTTAGAGGGTTAGATGAAGGCACTTCCTCTTATTTGGAAATTTCCTGATGTATGGCGTGCCAAACTGTCATTTAATCATTAAAACAAGATATCACACTAGTATGAATGAACTACAAGGGCATGGTGACAGGACAGTCTGGTCATGCGGTCGTATTCTTTAAGCCCATCTTATTGATCTAGTTGAGAAAACGACCATGGAGTTGAAAGAGTATGAAGATGATGAACAAGAAATTGAATTTGAGGTGGACGATGACTGAACATCTATTGTAGTAACTTGATAAGTGGGTTTTGAATGAGTAGTTTATGTAGACCTACTGTACATATACATAGTTTTATTTTGAAAACAGAAAAATTCTTACTATATAAGATTTCTGTGAAAATTGAGGTCCTCACTCCTGAGGACGATCAAAGCATATTGATCGAAACGTCGAAAAACTTAACAGTTCTTTTCAGAATTAATATATGTGATGTACCGCAAACTTTCAAAAATTGAGGTCAATGATTAAATGTGACAATACTAAAATTTATGACCATTTCTTGAAATAAATATTCATTAGAGTGGATAGAAACATGTATGTTTTGAACAATTTAATATAAAAAAAAAATCTTTATGACCAAGGGTTACTGAGATATGACCTTCAGGTGTAAACAAGGTCAAATGTCAAAAGTGGTATTTCTGGCCATTTTGTATGAAAATGTTTTATTAAATTGCATATTCTGAACAATATAAATCAACATCAAACCTCTATGACCACTGGTTGTCAAGATATAGAACGAATACAAAAATAGTCTAAATTATTGCGAAAATCGTTATACAATAATGTCAAAGGTCAAAAGTGATATTTTCCATCAAATTTCAAAAATATGTTTCATTAAAGCTAATATAAATATGGATACTCCGAACAATTTAAAACAAAAATAAAATCGTTATGACCATTGGTTACCGAGATATGACCCTTATGTAAAAACGAGGTCAAAGGTCAAAAGTCGTATTTCCGGTCATTTTGTATGAAAATGTTTTATTATAGTACATAGGAAAGTGCATATTCTGAACAATATAAGACCAAAATCAAACCTCTATGACCACTCGTTGTCAAGATATAGGTCGAATACAAAAATAGTCTAAATTATTGCGAAAATCGTTATGCAATAATGTCAAAGGTCAAAAATGATATTTCCCGTCAAATTTCAAAAATATGTTCCATTAAAGCTAATATAAATATGGATATTCTGAACAATTTAAGATAAAAATAAAATCTTTATGACCAGGGTTACCAAGATATGACCCTTATGTAAAAACAAGGTCAAAGGTCAAAAGTGGCATTTACGGCCATTTTGAACGAAAACTTTTCATTATAGTACATAGAAATGTGCATATTCTGAACAATTTAAGACCAAAATCAGACCTCTATGATCAGTCTTTGTCAAGTACCGTCTATATTTATGATTTTGATCAATCCAAGATGGCCACCAAAATGGCCCCCAAAAGACCCCATGGGACAATATTTCGTCTTGGGAACATCAAAAAATGTTAATTACATATATTCAGGATTACAAAAATGTACATTAAAAAAATACATCATGGGAGTGCACGGTAACCCCTCCTTCCTACTAGACTAATAGATTCCTTGTCTGTGGTTTAGACATCAAGATATCGTATTACCTTCGCCTGAATGGCGAGAGGTTATTTGGTCACTTGTGTGTTTGTTAAGAAAGTTGGTTAATAATAATAGAAATTGTTTTATTTTTTGCATTTCAAATTTTTAAACTTTTAAACAAATTCATTACTAGTATAATGTTGACCGACTTACAAAATGTTCATGTTTACAAGTTTTAGAGAAACACAAAAATTGACAGAAAGAAATAAGCAAGAATTTGTTTAAAAGTGCAAATAACCAAATACATTTTAAATTTTCTGTGCTTTTTCTGTTTTATTGTAGCAATGAAGGCTTATAAAGTTTGGGATTTACCAAGAGAGACAAAAAAAACTGTTGTTGCAAGCTCACTTGTTGAAATTATAAAAAAAGGTAAGAAATGTCACAAAAGTCTATCTTTATGCTTTTTTTTTTGTGATGTTTACTTGAGTTATTAAAGATACAATATAATTTGCTGTTTATCAGAAATGCAAGACCAGAATGACTACTGCAGCTACAGCAGTTAGCGATTTTTTTTCCCGTACGATGGTTCCTCCATTTTTTAATTAACTCAATCGACTCTTCGGATCTGTGGCTGCTCACAAACCATGATCTTACTTACTTACATCTACTTACGAACTTGAGTGCCAGATTTATAAATGCTGCTTTTTAGTTACAGTAAGAAAATAATATGCCTAGCAATTTGAAGATATTTTATCATTAATTGGCCTATGTCTACTACCCAGTGTATGCCCTATCGGATAGTATTTGTTGAAGTTGTCACAAACAAAGGAAGCTGTGTTCTAGCAAAGCGTGCATATTACCATGTATCAACAAAAAAGAAATTTACTCATTACCGTACTGACACGGTTATAAGCCCATACTCGGGTATAACCCTACGCCAGACTCTCAAATTCAAATTTATTCACCTCCCAATAGGAGAAACATAAAAAACTGTACAATAAAACACATCAAAATGAAGATTCACACGGATCAAAAGATTAAAATGGTTTTAACAAGTTACTGTAAATAAGGTGTCAAAATCATTGTGAAAAAGGGCAGACTTAACACTATCACAGATACCATGATTGACACAATCCACAGATTTATACATTTATAAAGGATTATGGCGGTATGTACTATTAAAGACAATATTACAAAAAGAAAAGTCATTGCTTTGTATGTTTTTAATTAGGATGTTTTTTACATGTTCTAATTTAAATAGCAATTTAGAACATGTAAAAAACACCATCTATTAAAATTGATGCATCTATTAAAATAGATGCTTGTAAAAAGACCTAGATTTGGAATCACTAATAAATATCTGGTGAAGTAATAATTCACTTGGTTATATTTAATAATGTTGGACAACTTAGGTAAATTTAAGGAGTGAAGGAGAGCAGTGTTTCTACAGAATTTAGGTAAACCCAACGCTGCTTTAATTAATTTACTTTGTGTTTTTTCTAAGTCAAGAATATCCTTCTTGCTCAGATTTACACATTGTAGGCCATACGTTAGAGTTGGTATCAGGACTGTTTTCCAGACATGTAGTTTTACATCTGTAGATGAACCATATTTACACATGCCAGTTCCTTGCAATGCATAGAACTTATTCTATTCCTGACATGAGCTTCGCCCTTAAGATTACCACCCAGTTTAACGCCTAGGTGACATAACGACATCAAGAAGATACTGTTTTCTATAGATACTATGTGGGATCTTCAACAAATGGTGATTTTCCAAACACAGTGTAGAACGTTTTTGTTAGATTAAATCTCGGACCATGAGGAACAATGTAACTATTAGTATTAGCAACATAAATTAATTTCTAAAGACCCACAACAGATAGAAAAAATATCATCCGCATAGCAAAATGCATTATAAAAACAGTTGCTGATTGCTATACCACAATTAAGGTTATTTAATTGAGTTTGTGTTAACGATCTAACTTAGGCCAAAGGCGATTCAGTCGGTCGCTCGAAAAGACTGCCGACAGAAGACCGTAATTAATACAGACCTAGTTGTTTTGGTCACATGCCATAAAACGCAAAACTCTCTTTTTTTACCGCAACCTCTTTTTTTTAAACTCAGTACAAGAGGCTGCCGTCTGGCGATTAAACAGTGCCGTAATTATGATCATGATTTTGTGCCACATGAACATGAAACGTAACTCTCTCTCTAAACTGTTCCCACACGATCGACTTTTTCACATCTCCCCCCCCCCCCCCCCAAATTCTGGTCGTTATGTGACTTCATGTTCATTTTTGGATCCTAGGGTATAAGCCCACCCCCAAACTTGACATGATTTCATTCAAATTTTAAATTTGTTTCAAATTACAAACTGTTTAAATCTAGTGCCCTATTTATCTACTCTATGCAACTATACTTCATATACCGTATATTTCGGTGTACAAGTCGCACTTGTGTATAATAAGACGAACCCATAATGGAGACTGAAATATCATTATTTTTTATGTTGACGATGTACTATAGGCCTATAAGACGCACTTATTTCTAGGCCGAAATTGAAACATTTTACAATTAAAACAATGGTATTTATTAATAAAACAATGGTTTTCAAGATGATATAATTTTGTTTGATGACCTATTTATTAGTAGTATAAAGCTACGTTCACACCAAGCCCGGACCCGGTCCGGTGGCCGGAGAAAAAATCGTGGAAAATGGGTATAATGTTAAAGAATAGAAGCATTCACATCAAATCCGTCCAAATTTCGTACGATTTTTCTCCGGTGGACGGATTCGGAGTGATGGATTTGGAAGCCATTTCATTTGTAAAATCGTACGGATTTTTTCTTCTGACCAATCAGCGTTGAGTACTATGACCTTTATTTTTACGTTCGTAAATATCACAGATGTACAAAACATGCGCGACGAAAGATCCTCCTGGAAAAATACTCTGCTTTTTTTTTTAATTTTGGACATTAATATATTAGCAAGTTATTTTATTAAGATAAGTATACTTCTGTTTGTTATTTTAGGCTAAACTAGGCCAATAATATAATAATTACATCTACTTTACTTCCAATTCTGTGCACACCCACCTTCAACGTCCTGTGTTCCTATGCAACACAAAACAGACGACACTGTGACAGGCACTCCGTTTGCCTTTGCGCCTAAACGCCCAACTAGCCCAGGAGAGGAGGAGAGTATATTCGTACGCCAGCACTAGACCTAGCTGTATTCGTGATTTCTAACTAGCATTATTATTAGAGTATATTCGTTATCCAGAGGTAGGCATGTATTTTTGTGTGCAGTTATTTTTTCATGAGCACATCCATTAGACAGTGTATACCACGATCGGAAAACACCCCTATTTGGGGCAAATCGTTGAACCTAAATTCGTTTTAATTGTCAATAACTAATTATCTAACTAAATTTAATTAGTAAACAAGGTTACCGTATATTTCGGTGTATAAGTCGCACCTGTGTATAAGACGCACCCCCTAACTGAGAGTAAAATATCGGTATTTTTTATATTGTCGATGTATAAAACGCACCTTATTTTTCATCAAAACAATGTTTTTTTAAATTGTTATCAATATTATTGTAATAATATATTTTGTTATATCTACAACGGCGTCCTTTATTTAGGTTTTTTCATACCTACTGTAGGCTCGGCCGCGCCCAGCCTCTACAAGTTCTTTCTAACTTGTTATCCATGAGTTTCGCCGCAACATCGAGTGCATGACCGTGTGTGTAACACGTACGTGTGTGGGCTAGCCTCGCTCGATCATTTCGAGAGGGCGCACGTTTTCCCGGACAATCGTATTCGATTAGTATCTATGTATCCGAGAAGTGTATACGCTAGGCCCATGCTATAATCAACTGGAGAATATACTATTCGAATACCGTACACCATGTGGCCGCCAAGAAGGGCTTGCGCTAGGCTAGGGGTACGGCGGTCGTGCGTATAACTATAAATACACCATGTGGCCGCCAAGCTTAAGAAAGGGCTTGCGCTGGGGGTATGGCGATTGTGCGTATAACTACTGTATAAATAATAGTATTCCAACCGTACGTAAACGTTTACAAATGAAATTTTATCGGAGCGCCTTAATGAACAAATCTTTTCATCATATTTAGTATAACATCATGCTAAAATGTCTTGAAAACTAGGCAGAAGCAGGTTGCTGTTACGTTAGTTAGTTACTGTAGCTAGGCCTAGCCTAGCAAACGAGGTGACGATAGCCTAGGCCTAGGCTTATGTACAATCTGTGTGGTGAGGCATTTATGTTCGGTGTATAAGACGCACCCTTAATTTAGAGGTCAAATTTGCGTGTCAAAAGTGCGACTTATACACCGAAATATACGGTACATCAGGTGGTTAAAATCAGTACCCAGATTCTAACCAACTTTATATACCATCGAGTAAACATTCTAAATAACACGCGATTTACCGAATTTTTCCCTTACGTAAATTTATATATAGATAATACAACTTAACACTAATTCTTATTGGTCTAATACATCATGCAACTGTTTAAAGGTGATTATTAATAATAGTCAGTAACTTTTTTGTTGTTTAAAGGGGGGTTCCGGGTTTAAAATGAATAGTAAAAAATGTAAAATATATTTGTTTGTCTCTTGAACGGTAAAAGTTTCAATTTATATAAGCGCCCAGTGAAGCAGAACGAAGGCTGTGAAATGAGGCCAGATTACAAGTGCAGCTACGGCAAAATCACACTGTGGTTACAGAATAGCAAATTCGTGAAATGGTCAATCTTCCGACGACTCGTTATCATTAACCATATCAATTACTTTTGTAAAATTATACTTATCTGATGTAATTTTAGTCGGTCTTCCCATTTATAAAGTCAATTTTCTATGAAAATCCATCAAAACAGTGAAAAATTAGATAAGTTTGCACTTTACGTTTGCCAATTTTCGCACTGACTTAGGGAAAGCCTTCAAAATCAATGAAGCGTAACGTATACATTCCTGCTGAGCGAGGAGAGCGAGACGACGATACACGTGCTCTCTCTGCCCATGCCTGGCATCGTCACGTGATAAGCAGATACAGTATACAATACCAAACTGGTCGGGTCGAGTATACCCCGTCTATAATCACAACATGAACGATGTACAGTATTTGATTGAAGGTCGACTCAACCTACCGGAATGGTATAGATAATATAGCTCGAATGAGAGAGTTGGAATATTTGTAAACATAAGTACAGTATTGCTAATTTTAACAAGTGTAGCCTATAGTAAAAGGCCTGGTAGTATCAATTCGCATAGGGTCTACTACACTAGCTAGCTCAATTTTAACTGGGCCGGATCGGCTAGGCTCTAGGCTAGGCCTCCTTCCTACTACCGCCCGGTCTACTTGCTTGATGCAGTATCCGCTTTTTTGGAGAGTAAACTAGGCCTACTTATTAGACGATCGGGACACCATACGTGCGGACGGCGATCGGACCTTGTTTTGCCTCAATATTTACTGCCGATTTTTGTAGAACGTTTTAGGTTTAGATTGTTGTTTAGGAGTTTGGTTGATAGGATGGGTTTGGAATCCACTGAGTTTTGTTATTGATGGGCCAATCGTTTAGTAATAGGCTAGCTAGGCCCATGAATGATGGCCCCAATCAATGTTTTAACGTAGCCATCGTGGCATGGAATCCCTAGTCAGAAATGGCTCTCACCCCGGCATGAATAAAATGATTTAGGCTAGGCCTAGCCTAGTACGTGAAGCCGATATACGATCTGTACTATTAATTCGAGGTATAAAAATAGTATAATTTATGACTCCGTAATCTGTACTAAATTTTGTATTTCATTAAATGTCAAATAAATATATGCTACTACTGTTATTATTACACTTTAGGCCTAGCTTAGGAAATCTACAAAAAATGTATTTAACAATGATCGGGTGGTCGTCGTTTGACAGAGGAGAGAGAACACAACGTACAAGCTTGACGTCGCGAGTTTGGAATCCACTGATGACGTGATTTTGTGAATATCTCATGAATATTAATGAGCTTCCCTAAGCTGCTGAAAAACAGATTTTCCATGAATTTACCCTAAAATGTATATGAAATTTAATTTTTTTAATTTCTTGTTATTACTTCTTCATTCTGACATGTCTATATTGTTATAATATTTTTTATTTAATAAATAAACGATATTTAAAAGCAATTTTAAACCCAGAATCCCCCTTTAAGGTAGTAATTCATAATAAATCTGGTAAATTAATAGGTCAGTCTGCTACTATCGGTTTGTTACCAGACCCAAGTTTGTAAATATTGATCCACCAACACCAAGGAAGCAATTAAAAATATTTTTTTTTAATCATTAATTCCTGATACATTATTTCACGTAATGAGTATGTTACCATAAAGATTGGTAATTGCAAAAAGTATATACAGTATTGGTAAAATTGTTGTTTTTTTTTTGTCGGGCTGTTACCATTCATATTAATATCAATATTTCATTTTTGACTATAGATATTGATTTTTAGAAGATTGTCAATTGTATGTGTTTGGAATCAAGAATAAACTTACCTCAAAGCTTTGATTTATACTGTACAGTAGAACCTCCATTTTACGTACGGTACGGGACCGAAAGGCGTACGTAAAACAAGGGATTCGTAAAATCAAGGTTGACCTTAAATTGACCCCAAATACGTAGAGATCGTAGCTAGCCGTATTTGCCTACTTCTGTACTGTGTACAGTATGCGTCACTAGCTTAGCTAGGCCTAGGCTATTCAGGCTAGGCTAGCAGGCCTAGCAAGATGTGAGGCCTAACTAGAAAAGTACAGTTATACAGGCTGTGCGATGTTTAAATAAAGTGTAAAATATAATTGTTTTCTATCAATAAAAACAGTCGCTGCTTTAGGGGGAATGCACGTGCGTAGCTTGTCCCCCACACACAGCAGAATTCCTCATACAGCCATGATTGTGGCTTTGTGTGCTTTGTTGTTGTTAAATTGCGCCCTCAATGTAAGAAAATGATGACGTCATCGGTTATTTTAAGCGTACGTAAAATCGAGGGAACGTAAAATCAGGGTACGTAAAACACAGGTTCTAGTGTACTTCTTTTCTATAATATTTAAACCCTTTTAAACTGATATGAATACAAAAAAATGTCAGTATGTTACCGTGGAATTGCCCCTTTATTAATACTGTACTACAAAATAACGTATTCATAGTCTGAAATAATTAATCTTTATTTTTTCATGTTTTTGGGAGACAATACATCTTTAATGTTTAAACATCTCATATCTAAAACCAATAGCAAAAAAATATTGTATTCCAACTGAATTTGTTTGTATTTAGAATGGGCTACTGACTGATATTAGAAATTCATTTCTATGCACAATTTGGATACATGATCGTTATCAAAGACAAGCGCGATAATGGTGGACAGCTAATTTTACTAGGTGAGAGTAAATTATACTATTAATATAAATGAGAAAAAGATGCTCATAGTTGCGAGGTTTGCCATGTGTATGTTCAGATTGAGTCTGAAACAAATCGATGGAGGAACTCTTGTATGGGAAAAAAATCACAGCAGTCATGGTTTGTAATAAAATAATGGATATACTTTAGTATACTATAAACAGATGCCTAAGCTGATGCAATATAGAAAGAAATTAATTTATCCATTGTAAATGTTAATAGGATCAGAGAAACTTAATTTAAATAATGTGGTGAAAGTTGTTACTGAAGAAGATGGTACCGAGATAGATGATGAATACCTGCCACATATCAAAGAACACACAATTTTATTGCTTTTGAAGAAGAATGAAAGGTGGCAAAAACCAGGTTGGTAATGGTATAGTATTTAATTTAACAATCAATCATAGAATTTCATGACAAGACAATACTATCACAAGGGTTATCCGCATTAAGTGCAGATAGAACTGACATTATTATTTTTTTTTTTTTATAATTTCTATACCCGTGAACTAATTGACATTGTTTTCTTTCTCTTAATTTCCCTTCCCTTTTAACAATGATTGGTTGTATTTTACATTATTTTACAACATGCACATACGTTAAACTATATGAACGTCGACAATATTTCATCCTATAACATTAATTAAATATGTTTATAGTGCTGAATTGTAACTATTTTGTGTCATAAAGGTATCTACAGAATACAGTGTATATGTTATATACAGTGTAGCATAGATGAAATTACGAGACCCTTCTTTTAAATCCAATTATTAACATGATGACATCATCAAATTGACATACAAAGATAACTATTTTAGAAGATTTAGCGATGAAACGCGATGAGCTTTTACGAAAAGAAAGAAAGACTTTTTGAATTCAACGGCCATATGATGACGTCATGACATCAGATCATCTAGACAAAATTTGTATATGAATTCATATCTACAATTTAACAACTTCCATAAGTTTTAATCGCGTGGTTCACTTTTCATTCCGATGAGATATAACAGATTAAAATATTCTGTAAAGATGATATTAAGTACGGTAACTCATTTTATTCTAATATTTATATATATTAATAACAAAATAAAACTCATGTGAAAGAGAATTGATTGAGAAAGAACGTATTAAAATCTAGGAGAAAATGGGGAATGTGCTCTATTAAACTGGATTAACTAGTACAAAAGTGAAAAAAATTCTATTTCTAAAATTCGAATAGCCATATGGAGACATCAAAACAACCGGTAGGTACAAATTTTACATGAATTGATATCTACAACTCATCAGCTTCCATAATATATTAAAAAATAATAGGGTCGGCAAACATCCTGAGGAGCTGTAACTGATTAAAGGTATTTTTTGCACACATTTGCATTAAATTACTATCTACAACATTATCTGCTTACATAATAAGTTAGAAAAATTGGGGGTGAACAATGATCCTGAGGAGCTACAATAGATTCAAAATAGGCATAATTTTGACGATATTTTGTAACTTTCGCAACTAAAACGCACGCATTTTTTATTTATTTTTTTTAAAATAACAATTCATGAGAATAAAACATGATTTTCATGCACCGTGGTAAAATTGTTTGCGCGAACAGGAATTTTTGACATGCGCTGAATGTCATGAATCGCACGGAAAGTTGATTAGAAATAAATTTTGCACATTGTGAAATTTTAAATGCGTGTTTTTAATCCACAGGAAGTTTGCCCTTGATTTGACTTAAATTTTCACAGTTTCATAAACAAATAATGTTTGGTTTTTAATCTATTATCAATCATTGAAATTCATAAAGTCGTGCGTCATGTTGCGCAACTCTGACGTCTTAAAAAATAAATGCTGCACAACTTCATATAAATGTCCATGGTGTTGACAAAGTTATGAAATGTTATGTTAACACGTTTTAGCGATACGTGAACCACAAAAAAGTGAAAGAAAGAAATAAGAAAAACATAGAAAAAGAAACAAGACGATTACAAGGAGTTATCCGCTTGTAGCTTGTAGCGGATAAGTAGTAAATATGAAAAAAAAAAAGATATTTACAAGCACAATGGTTATCCGAAACAAAGGTCGCAGATAACCAAAAAGAAACAGGACAATTACAAGGAGTTATCTGCCGAGTGCGGATAACTAATAAGATAAAAAAAAAAAAAAAAAATCATCCTGACAATGACAAGGGATAACCAATTACTGAAAAAATGACAATGCTGTGTGTATCAGTCGCTGGTTCTCAATGGAGATGCAAAATAAAATATGCAAATGCAAAATCAAAACGATAAAAGTAAAACAGCCAGAAAAAGTAGCAGAGCTTTCGGGCTGGACCTAAAAACCTTCAGAATTCATCAGTGCAATATTTTATATATATATATTTCTTTTCAAGCTGCTGATCTAGCCAGCTAGGTCCCATGAGGAATACTCATTCAGAAGCTAAAGCAAGCAGCAGTTATAAACTCGACTATAATTTATAGATCCCAGCTGCTGGACCTAAAAACCTTCTGGGAAAAGAGAGTCTATGAGGGCTCACTGTTGAACAATTTTGGATTCTTGTCCTTTGATTGGTTGACGCGAATCAACAGACTGGGAAGAATTTCCTCACTTGTACCACCGTGAAGTCACACTGTCTCTAGAGGGTATTCAATTGCATGCCTACAGGTTGAGGTCACACACACAGCACATTAAAGTTCAAAATTAACCATATTTAAAGGGGCATGTGATTCATAATTAAAGAACTATCTTTGATTTGTATGTATTTTTGCGATTAAAGGATATCTTTTTAATAATTAATCATAAATATATCTGAAGAAAGAACAATGATTAATTTTAAAATGTCGAGCAGCGTTTTTTGGAAGAAATATTTCTTGTTTTACTATGATCTGAACACATGGTCTGATGGAAACTTACCTGTGTAATAAATAGTTTATTTGTGGATTGTGACCTTGACCTTTAAATTAATTTGAAAAAATATAATATATATTTGGGTGTCTAGAAAACTCAGATCTAGAAAACTCAGATCTGACTTTTCTAGATCTAGAAAACTCAGATATCTGACTTTTCTAGATCTAGAAAAGTCAGATATCAATATCTGAGTTTTCTAGTTCCAAAATAGAACTAGAAAACCCAGATCATCAAATATGGATCGTTCCATTATAATCAGAGGGTAGCTTGTTTGAAATACTATACTATAATTATTATACGTTTTCTTACTAATAATAATTATTATTGCAACTTGTAGTAGCGGCCTATGTTAAATCATAAAGAAATACAGTATAAACCTTTTAAAATGTAGGCTTAACATTTAGGCCGAGCCTAGCTAAGCAAACTCAATTTTACGGCTCAATATGTGGGCGCTATAGCGATGTATCACGAAGAGTAGGCCTGGCCCGGGTACTAGGCTAGAAGTGGTCAACTCGTACCCAAAATAACTCGTACCTATTTTTTTATTTTATTTATTTAATTTTGGATTTATATAGCGCTTTTCCAAGTGACCAAAGCGCTGTACAATAGAAAATACTATATACTCAACAAAACTTACAAAAAACAAAAAATAGAAAATGGAATGAAAATACAAAAATATATATAATATAAATAAAAACTATGAGGGCCTATACAAAAAGTTACCAAATTTCATTAACATTATTTAGGAAAGAGATAGGTTTTAACATTTTCTTGAAATATTGCACATTTGGGGCTTCACGAATATAAGATGGTAAGTTATTCCACAATCTAGGACCGATGACAGAAAAACACTTATCGCCAAACGACCTCTTGGTCTTGGGGATGGTAAGACGGGTATGGCCTTGGGTAGATCGAAGTCCATGCCGACCAGAATGGTGTTTGTTTATAAGGTCCTGTAAATAACCAGGTGCTGAGCCATACAGACAGTTGTACACATGCACTAAGATCTTGAATTCAATCCTCTGCTGGACAGGCAACCAATGCATCTCCCCAATGAGAGGAGACGCAGTGGTGCGCTTGCTAGCTTGAAAAATAAGACGTGCAGCGCTATTTTGCAGTGTTTGCAAACGTCGGACGTCTGAAACAGCCAATCCACCGAGCAAAGAGTTGCCATAGTCCAGTCGGGAAAGAATTAAAGATCTTACTGCATGTGTACAAGTAGAGCGGTCTATGAAACACCGAATCCTACTCAAATTACGAAGATGGAAGTTTACCCTACTACGCAATGTACTAACATGATTTTTCATAGAGAGTTGGTTATCAAGCATGATACCAAGATTTTTAATCTTACTGGATGGGGTAATAATAGATTCACCGATTTTCAAATCAAGTTGGGGTATAGCCTTAACATGCCTATTAGATGAAATCACGAAAAACTCAGTTTTTGAATCATTTAGCTTCAGTTTGTTGAGCATCATCCACGGACGTATTTCAGTAATGCATTCGGTAAGTTTAAACTTAGCAGCGGAGATATCCTCCTCCGACTTTGAATCAAAGCTAACGTAAAGCTGTATGTCATCAGCATATATGTGATACGCTACATCAAATCGCCTAATGATATCTGCAATAGGTTGCGCATACATAGTAAAGATAGATGGACCTACGATGGACCCTTGAGGTACACCATATCTCAAACCATGATTCTGCGAGTATTCACCTAGAACACAGACTCTATTTACACGTTCATGATAGTAACTAGCAAACCAGTTTAATGCAGTACCGGAGATACCAAATTCACTCTGCATTCGATTTACAAGGATGTCATGGTCTATGGTGTCGAATGCAGAGGAGAGATCTAGTAGGACCAACATAATTGATTTACCTTTGTCAAGTTCATTTAACATATCATTCTTAACCCGCAAAAGGGCAGTTTCCTTACTATGAGATGATTTATGCAAACTGGTACGGTACTGGTAAGATCGTTGTTCTGGAGATGCTCTTTAAAACTAGAGACTGCGGAATATTCAATTATTTTACCTAACGTTGGGAGGTTGGAGACAGGCCGGTAATTTTTAAACACATCAGGATTTAAAGGGGGATTCTGGGTTTAAAATTGCTTTTAAATATCGTTTATTTATTAAATAAAAAATATTATAACAATATAGACATGTCAGAATGAAGAAGTAATAACGAGAAATTAAACAAATTAAATTTAATATACATTTTATGGAAAGTCTGTTTTTCAGCAGCTTAGGGAAGCTCATTAATATTCATGAGATATTCACAAAGTCACGTCATCAGTGGATTCCAAACTCGTGTACGTTGTGTTTGTCAACTAATTTACATCTCTCTCCCCCCCCCCCCCTGTCAAACGACGACCACCCGATCATTGTGAAATACATGTTTTGTAGATTTTCTAAGCTAGGCCTAAAGTGTAATAATAACAGTAGTAGCATATATTTATTTGACATTTAATGAAATACAAAATTTAGTACAGATTACAGAGTCATAAATTATATACTATTTTTATACCTCAGTACAGATCGGCTTCACGTACTTAGGCTAGGCCTAGCCTAAATCATTTTTTTTTCATTGGTGAGAGCCATTCTGACTAGGGATTCCATGCCACGATGGCTACGTTAAAACATTGGGGCCCATCATGGGCCTAGCTAGCCTACTACTAAACGATTGGCCCATAAATAACAAAACTCAGTGGATTCCAAACCCATCCTATCAACCAAACTCCTAAACAATCTAAACCTAAAACATATCGGCTGTAAATATTGAGGCAAAACAAGGTCCGATCGCCGTCCGCACGTATGGTGTCCCGATCGTCTAAGTAGGCCTAAAATAAGCCTAGTTTACTCTCCAAAAAAGCGGATACTGCATCAAGCAAGTAGACCAGGTAGTAGGAAGGAGACCTAGCCGATCCGGCCCAGTTAAAAATTGAGCTAGCTAGTGTAGTAGACCCTATGCCAATTGATACTACCAGGCCTTTTACTATAGGCTACACTTAAAATTAGCAATACTTATGTTTACAAATATTCCAACTCTCTCATTCGAGCTATATTATCTATACCATTCCGGTAGGTCGAGTCGACCTTCAATCAAATACTGTACATCGTTCTTGTTGTGATTATAGACGGGGTATACTCGACCCGACCAGTTTGGTATTGTATACTGTATCTGCTTATCACGTGACGATGCCAGGCATGGGGCAAGAGAGCACGTGTATCGTCGTCTCGCTCTCCTCGCTCAGCAGGAATGTATACGTTACGCTTCATTGATTTTGAAGGCTTTCCCTAAGTCAGTGCAAAAATCAGCAAACGTAAAGTGTAAACATATCTAATTTTTCACTGTTTTGATGAATTTTCATAGAAAATTGACTTTATAAATGGGAAGACCGACTAAAATTACATCAGATAAGTATAATTTTACAAAAGTAATTGATATGGTTAATGATAACGAGTCGTCGGAAGATTGACCATTTCACGAATTTCCTATTCTGTAACACAGTGTCATATCGCCGTAGCTGCACTTGTAATCTGGCCTCATTTCACAGCCTTCGTTCTGCTTCACTGGGCGCTTATATAAATTGAAACTTTTACCGTTCAAGAGACAAACAAATATATTTTACATTTTTTACTATTCATTTTAAACCCGGAACCCCCCTTTAAGGTTGGTTTCTTAATCAAAGGGGTAATAATCGCTTGACGAAGGATAATAGGAAATATTTTGACATCATCGTATGGCCATCCGAATATAAAATATAGGATTTTTGTATCTTTCGTCATAGCTTATCACATTTAATAGAGCGCATCTCCACTTATCCGTATTCCATTTTCTCCGAGATTTTAATATTGTGTAGGTCGAATCAACTATCTTTCGCATGAGTTAAAAATATTTTAATTATTATGACGTCATCATGCCTAAACATTTAAATTACGTGTGGCATTAATTTCATCTTTACAGAAAATTTTAATCTGTTATAGCTCGTAAGAATAAAATGTGATAATCACGATTAAAACGTTTTCTGGAAGCTATTGGATTGTAGATACAAAATCATGTAAAAATTTGGCAAATCGGATGTTGTGACGTCATCATATGGCCAGTTAAATAAAAAAAGTTGTATTTTCATATTTTGCGTCATAGTTCATTACATTTAAAAGAGCGCGCATTAATATTTTACGTATTAAAATTTCTTCTACACGTTAATATGTTGGTGCTGTGATAATTTCCTTCCGAAATTGCTATATCAGTGTTTCATTTTCATACCGTCACCATGTTAAAAATTGGAATAAATGACGGGACCCGTAATTTCGCCTATCCTACACTGTATTAATATGTATACAGATTATACTATGCATACTGTAAATAGTATATGACACAAAATATACAGCATTTAGCACTAACAACATATTATACTCTTCAGTTCATGTCAATATGCCATAATCTTTTTCTGTGTCCAATGTATGACGTGCACGTGGCGTTTGTCGTGCGGATAACTAACTCGTCAAAGTGACGAGTTTCATGTCTAGTTAGTTATCCGCTTAATAGCGGATAACTCCTTGTAATCGTCCTGGATCTTTTTTTTTTTTTTCTTTATATTATTCTTCTTTCTTTCTCCTCCATTTTTGTGTCTCGCGTATCTCAAAAACTTGTACACATAACATTTCATAACTTTGTCATCATATGGACATTTACGTGAAGTTGTGCACCTCCTATTTTTTAATGACGTCAGAGTTGCGCAACGTGACTTACGCGCGATTTTATGAATTTCATTGATTGATCATAGGATAAAAAATAAAAGTCATTTTGTATTGATCATGACATTTTGAGCAGGTCAAAAATTCCCACGCGCGCGAACAATCTTACGCGCGTGGTCCGCATGTAGCGCTAAAAACATCTTTTTTGCGTGAATTATGTTTTTTCAGCCTTTTATAGTAATTTTATCAACTTTTAAAACAATTTAGACTTAAAATTACGTCATACGAGCACGTCGAATTGTACAATTTGTGCGTGTTTTTAATGAAAAAATTAAAAAATTCGTCAAAATTATGCCTTTTTTTAAACAATCATAGATTCTAAACTACGAGGTAAACTTTTTTTTACTTACATATTCTGGAAGGTGATTGAGTTGTAGATATCGGATCATTAATCAATATGGTTAACCGGACATTGTGACGTCATCGTATGGCCACACGAATGTCAAATATATGATTTTTGTCTCTTTCGTTATTGCTCCTCACATTAAATGGAGCGCATCACCGTTATCTGTATTCCTTTTTCTCCGAGATTTTAATATTGTCTAGGTCAATCAACTATCTTATGCATGTGTTAAAAATATTTATTTTTTATGACATCATCATGCCTAAAAATTTAAATTAGGTGTACATACAGATTATACTGTGTACTTTAAAATGTATATACTATGACACAAAATAGACAGAATTTAGCACTAACAACATATCATATTCTTCAGTTCAGGTCATAATGCCATAATCTTTTTCTGTGTGCAACATTCCAACGTATGACGTGCACGTGGCGTTTGTCGAGCGGATAACTAACTCGTCAAAGTGACGAGTTTCATGTCTAGTTCTTCTTTCTTTCCCGGATTTTTGTGTGTCGCATATCCCCTATTGCTTGTGAACATAACTTTGTATAACTTTGTCAAAAGATTGATCTGTAGCTGTAGATGTGCAAGAAACTTCGTTATATGACGTTAGAGTCGCGCAGCGTAAGTTACGCGCGTTTTTAAGAATTTCAATGATTGGTCATAGATTATAAACCAAAAGTCATTTTTTATTGACACTTGGTGAAAATTTAAGTCATATCAAGGGCAAACTTTCTATGGATTAAAAATGGCATGTTTCACAAGAAGTTACGCGCGCACGCGCATTTAAAATTTCAAAATGCGCAAAATTAATTTCTAATCAACTTTCTACGCTGATCATGACATTTTGAACATGTGAAAAATTTCCACGCGCGCGTAAAAAATTACGCGTAAGGTGCGCACGGAGCATGAAAATCATGTTTTTTTCTCTTGAATTATGATTTTCCAACCTTTCCTAGTCATTTTAAAAAAGATTGACATGATTTGAAATTAAAATGACGTCATACGAACACGTTGATTTATACCATTTTCGCGCGTTTTAGTTGAAAAAGTTACAAAATATTGTCAAAATTATGAATCAGGATCATCCACGACCCCCAATTTTTTAAATTTTATATGTAAGTAGATATGTTGTAGTAGATATGAATTCATGCAGAATCTTTACCCCTCGGATGTTATGACGTCATCGTATGGCCACACAAATGTAAAATATAGAGTTTTTTACTCTTTCGTTATTGCTCATCACATTAAATAGAGCGCATCTCACTTTTACGTGCCCAAAATTCTTCAAATTTGTTTTAATGTAATTATTTAGATAATTATCTTCTAAAATGGTTATCTTTATATGTCAATTTGATGATGTCATCGTGTTAATAATTGGATGGGTCTCGTAATTTCGTCTATGCTACACTGTATATAACAGTTTATTCTGTAAAATACTGTAATATGATGTATGCTACATAATAGGTACAATTCAGCACTGTAAACATATTTATTTCATGTCAAAGGATGGCATAATAATTGTCGAGGTTCATATAGTTTAAAGTATGTGCATGTTGCGTTTGCGCGGATAACCCGAACTCGTCAAAGTGACGAATTAAATTCTAGTTTTGTTATTATTGATGTTAACTAGAGCATCATTGATCATAGCCAAAAATGCTATGGGACCAATGATTGTGCCCTGGGGCACTCCACCCATCAACTCAATCCAATCAGAGTACGAATTTTTATATCGGACTCTTTGTTTTCTTTCCGTCAGGAAGTCCACCACCCACTGTACGAGTGGAGGAGGTGCCCCAAGTTCGAGTAGTTTTGTGACTGAGATTTGATGGTCAACTAACTCGAACGCCTTGGAAAAATCAGTTAGCACAAGTGTGCTAATGTTTTTTGGCTTCTCTGCACCAGAAACTAGATGGTGGTAAATATCAATCAGACAGTGGGTGGTGGACAATCCTTTGCGGTTACCGAATTGTCTATAATCAATCCGGGGATTAATTGCCTCAACAATCCATTTACAAACACGACCTTCAGCAATTTTTGCTAGGCACGGGGTCAAGGAAATCGGGCGTAACTTGTCAATTGATGGTGGGGCCGTTTTAGGGAGTGGGATCACATTGGCTTCCTTCCATTGGGTGGGCACTTTGCTCTGCGTAAGGGATGCATTAACTATATTTGTCACTGGTTGACTTAGTTCGTATGCTACAACCTTTAATAAAAGTGGGGGTAAACCATCTGGGCCACCAGCCTTACAAGTGGAAAGTTTATTCATATCGTCAAATATCTCCCAAGGCTGGACCTGGGGAGGAGGCACTGGGCTAGGTAAATAGGCAGGGAGATCAGTTAAAACCAAAGGTTGTTGTGAGTTGGCGGCTATAACTAATTGCTTATTAATAGCAGCAGCTCCTACAAAATCTGTAGGTGCAATATCTGTCATTTGGATGGTAATATCAGATTTGTTCATGTTTGCTAAATACCTGACCTCTTTGTGCTATTTCCCAGGTTCAGTCCTTTGGAGTCTTCGAACTTTATTAATATTGTGTGAAGCCTTGGCTTTTTTAATTTGCTTAATAATTTCGTTTCTGAGGCTAGTCCTGGAGGTTTTATCATCCATGGTTTGTCCCTGTTATGTAATTTCACAGTTTTGGTTGGAAAAAAACTATCAACACCATGATTAACCGTTTGATAAAAGGCGTCTGCCTTGGACTGAACATCAACAGCTTCATAAACATTAGACCAAGTTTGGTTTTGGATCCAATTACCAAATTCTCTTACTTTAGAGTCCTTAATGGGCTGGATGGTTTTCACATTTAAGATGTTTACACACTTAGAAATCTTGGGCAACCAACTGACACAGTTGTGGTCACTACGACCAATCGGAGAACTAATATGGGGAGTATGGTATAACCCCGCAAAATCTGATATAATCAGATCAAGGATGGCGTTTTCCCTAGTTGGTGACTTAACCACCTGTGTTAATCCATTACCCAAACATAAGGGTTTAGTATTAGTCCGGTTAAAATCTCCTAGAAGCACTAAACCAGCCTGTGGTTTAACAGTACGTAAATAATCGATAGTTTCTATTAAATGGGAGTTCAAAAGCTCTTGGTGCGGCGAATCCGGTGGTATATATATTGCACCTAATATAATGTACGGTAAACTTCTGGGTAACTTTGGGTGCGTAATTAGTAGCCAAGTTACCTCTAATTCATTAGGCACGTTCACATCCTGTATAGACTCCTGTATAGACTACGAAGTTTTAAGTAAGTTTGTCATCCGAAAATAGGCTGAAAACGCTGTTATTTCTGTTGTTGGTTACGCTTCGTTGCACGGCATTGTTTGTCATCGATCAAACGATCAAGATTCGTGAAAAATCTATCATGACATTACAAAAAAATTTCAGAAATTTGTCTGTCCAGCGTCAGCGTGTGACACACTGATATGACCCTTTGCCAATACATATATATAGTTATGTCTATGTATGCCTAACATGCATGTTAGGTGGAAGGCCAAACCGTTCGAATTCCCTGGCGAACTGGCCCGACGAGCGTCTCTAGTAGTAGTACAGTACAGAGTAGGCCTAGCCTAACTGATCGTCTGCTGCGCGCGGCCTTTGCAATGGTGGTAGACGTGGGCCATTATCGAACGGTCTTAAAATGTTAGGATTTACTGGTAGTACTCCTCTTCTAGGTCTATTTCTATATCCGCTACAAAATATTCCTCTTCACTATCCAATTTCCAAAATGATTATAAAAATAAGCACTCCTCCGTCGATCATGGAAAAAAAATGGCGTCGGGGTTTCTCTGTGTAGAGAGCGATCGTCCGCCGTGTGTAATTGATATTTTCACACATGCGCACTGTATCTACGTTTCTCCAGCTTTCCGATGCAAAACGCTAGTAAATTTGCAGAAGATTGCCGTAACAACAGATTTTAAAACTCATTTTAAAAATTAATCGGTTGACAAAAAAAAAATATTTGTATCCGAAAATATTAAAAACATATTCATAAACAAAAATGCAAAGCAGATAAGCCAACGCTGTAATAGTATAGAGCCAATCTGCAAAAGACTGTGAATTACCCAATTCTCCTAATGCAAATTTTTCTTTTAGTGACGTCACAAAAAGATTTTTTGTCACCGATTAGAGGGGGTCCCAGACGTCCATAACATTTAGCATAAAGGTGACTGACATGTTTCTATGCGTAATTTCCGATAATGAAACTAACTCATTTTTTTTAACATCATTTCATATCCATTTTAACATTTTGCTTAAGGTACATTTCACGATCTTCACCAGAGAGTTTTTCTCTTGCGTTCAAGTTGTCTACGCTCACGACGCGAGTCTTTTACATCATCAGTATACCATTTAGGTTGTCTGATCAGCTTCAGGGACCGTGATTTCTCTGGGCAATGTTTATCAAGTACTTCGCGAATAGAACTATTATATAACTCAGCTTGAGAATTGGGATCATTTGTCAGAAGAATACACTTCGTATGAAAGATTCCATGTCTAGGTCTTTAAACGATCTACGGGTGATAATTCTTCTTTCGGGACATGGTTTAAACCTATTGATACTACACTCTATCATGTTATGATCAGATCCATATCTGCATGGTGATACAGTAATGGATGACTCGCATGTAATAAAGATCATCTTCTGGATGACAAATAACATGATCAAGCGTATTTCCACATTTATGCGTTGGGCTGTTAACGTACTGTTTCATGTTGTGTTCTGCCAAAGAAGTTAAAAATTGCGACACGTCTTGTTTTGTAGGATCATTAACATGAACATTCAGATCACCCATAATCAATGGTTTGCCAGGGAGTGTAGATACGACACCCAGGAAACTGTCAAAATCTTCACAAAAATTGATTATGTGTAAAGCCATTTTTCTTTGAGGGTGGTGGTCGATAGACTGCAATAAAACGAACAAACTTTGAGTTGTCAGTTATTGAAGCATGTTCAAAAGTGACGGTATCTATTCCTGTAGGTGAAATACCTAGCTTCAGACTTGATTTGCTGATCATTGCAATACCGCCGTGTCTATCACCAGGTCTTGGAAAGTTTAAGAAAGAGTACCCTAATGGCGTACATTCACCAATAATAACAGGGTCTTCTTCAGACAACCAAGACTCTGTGATAGTCAAGACATCAACAGCTTTGTCGAGAATGTAGTCATAAATTGTTTGAGTTTTATTACCGATAGATTGTGCGTTCCAGAAGTGAACATCGAGATACTTTTTACTCTCCACTGTTATTTGCACAAGATTATTATAATTAATGACGCGAAGTTCCAACTTCCTCTGAAAGCATACATCAGTTGTGTCAGAAAAGCGAGATGTCGTAAGGACTTTTATTTGTCGTCGCTTTTTCACGCCAGCTCTACATCCTCGTACGGTCTTTCTACAAATACCGAGGTCACTCAGTCGCTGCCATAATTGTTGACTAAACGATTGTGGTCTGTTTACTTGTTTGCCAATATTCTTGATTTCATTCAACGTGTAACGTACAAGTGACTTCATAATGAATGCAAGTCAGATGAGTTGAACCATTCACTCTGAGCAAGAAATGCCGATAATACTGTATGCAATGAAAAACAGAGTTCGCAGAAAGTTCAGTTCAGCTAAAACAAAAGAATCAGCTGAGCATGAATAGACTTGAACAACAGGTCAGTCTAGGCTTGTCTGGAATCAAAGCAGGAGGCCTCAAACAGGCCTTAACTTAGCTAACTCGTACCTCAACCAACTCGTACCCACACCAACTTGTACATACCTAATTTTTAGGCCTACATTTTAACGGTAACGGGCACTGTATTTTCTTTATGATTTAAGCCGTAGGCCGCTTCTACATGTTACAATATTAGTAAGAAAACGTACACAGTAACCAGTTTCAATAATAACTAGACATGTAACTCGTCATTTTGACGAGTTAGTTATCCGCACCACACAAACGCCACGCACACGTCATATGTTGGACTTTTGCACACAGAAAAAGATTATGACATGAACTGAAGAATATGATATGCTGTTTAGTGCTAAATTCTGTCAATTTTGTATTACTATCATATAGTAAATACAGTGCAAACGGCATAATCTGTATACATACATACAGTGTAGAATAGGTGAAATTACGGAACCCGCCATTTATTCCAATTGTTATATGGCGACGGTATCAAAATGAAAAACAACGATAGCAATTTCGGAAGGAAATTATCTCAGCAACAACATTAACTTGTAGAAGAAATTTGAATACATAAAATATAGATGCACGCTATTTTAAATGTGATGAACTATGACGCAAAATATGAAAATACAACTTTTTATATTCAACTGGCCATATGATGACGTCAAAACATCTGATTGGCAAAATGTTAACATGAATTCGTATCTGCAATCCAATAGCTTCCAGAAAACATTTTAATCATGATTATCACTTTTTATTCTAATGAGCTATAACAGATTGAAACTTACTGTAAAGATGAAAATAAATGACTCATGCGAAAGATAGTTCATTGACCTAGAAAATATCAAAATAGGGGTGAAAATGGAAAACAGATAAGTGGAGATGCGTTCTATTAAATGTGATGCGCTCTATTAAATGTGATGCGCTATGATGAAAGATACAAAAATCCTATATTTTATATTTGGGTGGCCATACGATGACGTTACAATGTCCGGTTAACCATATTAATACATGATCCGATATCTACAACTCACCAACTTCCAGAATATGCAATAAAAATAACTTTGACCGTTTAATTTAGAAACTACGGCTCTTTAAAAAAAGGTATAATTTAGACAAATTTGGACGAATTTTTGAACTTTTTCAAAAAAAATGCACGTAAATTATTCAATTTGACGTGCCCGTATGACGTAATTTTATGTCAAAATTGTTTAAAGGTTGGTAAAATTACTAGAAAAGGCTGGAAAAGCATAAAAATTTGCGCACACGTGGGAATTTTTGACATGCTCAAAATAACATGAAACGCGTAGAAAATTGATTAGAAATTGATTTTTTGCATTTATGAATTTTAAACGCGCAACTTCGTGTGCGACATGCCAATTTTTTAACACAGAAAGTTAGCACATGATAATTTATAAATTAAACTTTTGCTAAGTTTCAATTTAAAATTTTATATGGTTTTCGATCTATGTTAAATACGCGAAATTCATAAAAACGCCCGTAAGTCACGTTGCGCAACTCTGACGTCATTCAAAAATAGGAGGTGCACAACTTCATGTGAATGCGCATATGTTGACAAAGTTATGAAATGTTATGTTTTAGAGATACGCTCTGCACAAAAATTACAGAAAGAAAGAAGAATACAGAAAAAAAAAGATGATGAAACAGGACAGTTACAAGGAGTTATCTGCTCAATGCGGATAACTAATAAATAATAATCTAGCAGTCCTATTTCAAATGACCTACCTTCTGATTAATAATGGAATGATCCAAATGACCTACCAACCAATCATATGATGATCTGAGTTTTCTAGTTCCATTTTGGAATTAGAAAACCCAGATATTGATATCTGTTTTTCTAGATCTAGAAAAGTCAGATATATCTGAGTTTTCTAGATCTTAGTTTTCTAGACACCCTATATATTTTTTTTAAATATGTTTTTTGAGCCTCTTTTATAGTATAATTCCCTTATTTAGATTTTTTGTTTACTATTTATTAATACTGTAGTGCATTGTGTTTGATTTTGATTATCTCTCTAAGACAGTGGTGCCTAATTAACCATGCATAGCCATACCACTTTACTGAGATATAAGTTTTACTAGGAAATAAACAATGCCAATGCCATGTATGCGATACAATAGAAGAAACAAACTAGAATTTAATTCGTCACTTTGACGAATTATAGGTGATCATTTTTATCGCTTTACTTACATTAATATTTTTTAAACATGCATGTACGTTAACATACAATAGGAAAATGTTGATGTATACCATCCTGTTATACGCTTACAGTGCTGAGTTGTGCCTATTATGTGTCATATACAATATGTACAGTATATACTGTATATCTATATACAGTGTAGCATAGGTGAAATTACGGGACCCACATCATGTTCAAATTTTTTGGTATGATGGAATTATCAAAATAAACTCGAAGATGACAATTTCGAAAGATAATGAATTGAGCAAATAAATATAAGGATTGGAAGATAATTTGAAACGTAGAAGCGCAATGCGCGCTCTTTGAAATTTGTATAACTTTGACTAAAGAAATTTAAAAACAACGTTATAACTTCAACTGGCCATATGATAACATCACAACATCCGATAGGCTTAATTTTTATATGAATTCATATCTACATTTAATCAGCTTTCATAATAAATTATAATCTTCAAGGTCACCTTTAATTCTGAAGAGCTATAACATATTCAAATGTATGGTGTAGCTGAAATTACACGACCTTGGTTATTAAAGTTTTTACACATGATGACGTCATCAAAATAAAAATGTTGACAACTGATGAGAAAGATAATTAATTGAGCAAGCACATACTAAAATTTCGGCGAAAATCGGGCTCAAATAACGGAGATGCGCTCTATTGAATGTGATAACCCACACAAAAAGATAAAAATTACTAATTTTTAAATTGAAGTGGCCATTTGATGACGTCATACCATTTTGTACGTCTAATGTGTACATGAATATGTATCTACAACCCAATGGCTTCCCGAATAAGTTAAAAAAATTTGGGGTCACCTGCCATTCTGAAGAGTTATATTCATTTTAAGAAGGCCTTATTTTTCACCATTTTCAGCACTTTGATGCAATTAATTTGCGCATTTTGTTATTTTTAACCTGCTCGTATAGCGTTATTTTAAGTCGGAACTGACTCAAATTTGGTGAATGTACTAAGGATGGTGAGTAGAACGCAATTTGTATAAAAAAATTGCAATTTTTACGCTTTGTAAGTATCGCGCGCGCAAAATATTTTTTTTGCGCAGTAATTTTTTGAAACACGCAAATGGCCTAATTCATGCTCTAAATTGATTAAAACGTAATTTTGAGCTTTTTAAATTTTTAATGCGCGATTCTACGCGCATGACCCTACGTGCGCGCGCGTTTTTACTTGCTAATATTTTTACCCTTGACCTGAAGTTTACGTGTAGTGAATTTCATAAATATGTGATAATGAATTATGGATATATGATTGATAATGTAATTTCACAAAATTGCGTATACGTGACGTCACGGGTGAGAGATCACGCTGAAAAGCTTATTATGGCTAAGTTAAAGTATTTGAAAGACATTGTGAAATTTTTGTGATCATTGCTATTCAACTTTTTGAGATATTTGATGAACAAAAAGTGTACAGAAAGAAGAATCCGATAGGCTTAATTTTGATATGAATTCATATCTACATTTCATCAGCTTTCATAATAAATTATAATCTTCAAGGTCACCTTTAATTCTGAGGAGCTATAAGATATTCAAATGTATGGTGTAGCTGAAATTACACGACCTAGGTTATTCAAGTTTTTACGCGTGATGACGTCATCACAATAAAAATGTTGACAACTCACGAGAAAGATAATTAATTGAGCAAGCACATACTAAAATGTGTGCGAAAATCGGGCTCAAATAACGGAGATGCGCTCTATTGAATGTGATAACCCACACAAAAAAGATAAAAATTACTAATTTTTTAATTCAAGTGGCCATTTGATGACGTCATACCATTTTGTACGTCTAATATGTATATATATTTATATATTTTTTTAAACACGCAAATGGCCTATTTCATGCTCTAAATTGATAAAAACTAAATTTTGAGCTTTTTAAAATTTCAACGCGCGATTTCACGCGCATGACCTTGAAACGCCCGAGTTTTTATTTGCTAATATTTTTTACCTTGACCTCAAGTTTACGTGTAGTGATTTTCATTAATATGTGATAATGAATTATGGAGATATGATTGATAATGTGATTTCACAAAATGGCGTATACGTGACGTCACGGATGAGTGATCACGCTGAAAAGCTTATTATGGTTAAGTTAAAGTACTTGAAAGACAATGTGAAATTTTGGTAATCATTGACATTAAACTTTTTGAGATATTTGTTACACAAATTTGTACAGAGAGAAATAAATAATAAGAATAAGAAGAAGAATAAAGATTTCATACAATAACAATAGGTGATCATTTTATTCTAAATGATCACCTAATAATATTAACTTATGTAAATGTTTTTTGCTGGCTAAATTATCTATATTATTGTATATTTCAGCAAAAAATGCAACTCTAAAGTGTGCTAAAAACCGGAAAAAACAAAGACAACCATTTTTAAAAGATGAAGTTAAAATTGAAGAGTCTTCCGTAAGCATGGGTAGAAGTTCTGTGAATGTTCATAAAAATAAATCTCCAAGACGTTCTGGTCGTCAACGAAAAGAAAATAGACGCTATAGGAGTAATGGGTTTTTAGAACTTGCAGATTTACCGAATGACATAAATGAAAATGATGACAAATTAATTTTTAAAAGTGATGATTATCCAGGAGAAAGTAGGTGTGCTTTTGTTGATCAAATTACAAATGGAGTTGGTGAAGAAACTTTAGAAATTATTGACAAGACAGTTGTTCGATATTCAAAACGAAAACTATTGCCAACGGATTGTTCTCATTTTGTTGTTCAAGGAAATACAGACAAATTGGTAGAGTCAATTGATTACAATTATATTCCACATGATTTAGAATTAACTGATAATGAGTCTCATGGCCCAAAAATAAAACGTGTTCGAACTCGTCCTCCTCTACCACTTTGTGAAACATGTGGAGAACAATTTCCAAAAAGATCATTTCTTTATCAGCATATTCAAACAGTTCACAATGTTCAAGATGCTTACAGTTGCTTTGGATGTGATAACAAATTTAATGACTCTAAAGCATGGGAAAATCATGAGGAAGTTCACAAAGTACAGAAAATAGCATGTACTTATTGTGGAAAGTATTTTTCTACAAAGACAAAATTAAATGTTCATATCCGGATACATACTGGTGAACGGCCTTATAAATGTGAGTTGTGTCCTAAAGCATTTGCCACAAACTCAACCTTTAACACCCACATCAAGATGCATACTGGCGAAAAATTGTACACTTGTCGTGTTTGTCATAAGAAATTTGTTCAACGAAGTGGACTAAAGACTCATTTACTAACACACAATGAAGATCGACCTCATGAATGCTCATTGTGTCGGAAAGCATTTACATTGCCAATTTATTTAAAACGACATATGTATACACATACTGGAGAACGTCCTTGGAAATGTACAATCTGCCCAAAAGCTTTTGCTAAAAAGTGGACTCTTGATGAACATATTAAAATTCATAATAAAGATAGGAAATTTCCATGTAAATTTTGTGACAAATACTTTTATGGAACAGGTGATTTGAAGGTTCATGAACGTATTCATACTGGTGAAAAACCATATCCTTGTCCTGAATGCGAAAAATGTTTTGCAACGCTCACTAAAATGAAAGTGCACCAGAGAGTTCATACGGGAGAGAAACCATACAAATGTAATTTTTGTTGTAAAGGGTTTGCTACAAGTTCTACCAGACATGTGCATGAGCGTATTCATACAGGAATAAAACCATATGTATGCAGTTATTGTGGAAAAGGATTTACACAATATGGAAATTTAGAAAATCACATAAAAACACACACTGGGGAAAAACCATTTCAGTGTACAGAATGTGGTAAGACCTTTTCTACCCGTACAAATTATGACAATCATGTAAAGGTGCACACAAAAGAAAGGCCTTTTAAATGTCAATATTGTGAACTGGCATTTTTGAGTAAGTTTAGACTTGACGCTCATGAAAGAAAGCATACAGGTGAAAAAAAATACAAATGTAATGTATGTCAAAAGCAGTTTGATGTACCTTCTAAATTAAAAACCCATGTGCGGTCACATGATGCCCCTCGTGTATATCAATGTAGTCACTGTAATAAGAATTTTGGAAACAAAGCAGGATTTGTAACACATTTAAAATCACATGAATCGGTTGCTCATGGACAAAACCAATGCAACATGTGTAGCACATCTTTTGAAGACAAAACTGCTGCAGATGTACATATGCAGATACATGCAGCAGCAGAAGCCTTAATGCTTCAGATGCAGCAAGAACCTGTTACAACTGTATTAGATGGAGAGGAAATACCTAATGATGCTGAAAAGGAACTTCAATCTAGAAAAGTTCAACAAGTAGTCCTTCAGCGTGAAGGAGAATCTGAAACTGTTCATTTGGTCCTAATACAAGAGCAGTCGTCAACAAATGATAGTGATTCACTGGATGGTATTAGTGAGGAGAAAGAGCACAAAGCTGTTGAAGCAAATCAAGAGGAACTTAATGTAACTAAAAATCATATTCAACATGTCATTTTGCAACAAAATTCAGACACTGTTGTTCATACTCAAGAAAACCTTGAAGAAGAAGTGTTTCAACAGTTAATATTACAACAAAATCTTGATAACTCTGGAAGTCAAAATCAAGAGTCAAAACTAGATGTTGTCACTTCTGATACTGATCTTGAACAGTGCCCATCTCGGGGGGAATTTGTTCAGAAATATCAAATAAACCCAATAGAAAATCAATCTAAACAGGAGATATATCATATTGTTTCAAGTGAAACTAATTCTAATTCTCAAACATTGGCTTCAGAAACACTTATGCAGAATACATTAAATGAAACTAATGAACTTTTTTCAAATGCTGAGGTTCCCACCCAACAATTAATTATTCAGGATGGAAACATTAAAGCTAGTACTTCTGCAGCAGAACTCTTACAGCAGGTTGCCATCCAACAGGGATTGATTCAAGGTGATCATAGCTTAGTTGTTTATGAACAATCTGAATTGCCATGTGATACAGTGCAACAGGTAGTTCAAGGACAATCTCAAGAACCTGTTAAGTTGTATGTGATTCAAGAACAATTTGTAGAAAATGATTAATCTAAGTTATTGTGTGAAGATTTATTTTGGATACAAGATGCACAATCAATAAAGTATACTGTACATGCTCGTACAAACCTATAATGATTACTCTTAAGAACCACTAATGTGTTGAATAAAATATGTATGTCTATAAGCAATCTATAAACTGAAAAAAAAATCATAATCCACTAATGACAAACATGGCGTTAAATGTAAAAACGTTCAGTTTGACAATTTGAATCTGCACAACCTTGTGTAATTAGAAATTGTACAAGGCAGTCTTTGCGCAATTTTAATAACATTTTATTTGTTCACAGTTCTTGCATTTTCGTGCCTCGCCTTTAGGCAGTTATAGGTCAAAGGTCAGAAGTGACATTTACGGTCATTTTTTACTAAAATGCCCTATTAGACTGAATATGAATGTATACCTTTTGACCAATTTGATACCAAAATTACCAGTGGTTGTCAAGATTTAAGGACCTATTGGTGTTTGGTCTTATAACCTTTCACCCTGACCTTTGACCTTTTGCCACATTTTCAAAATGTATAACCAAGCCAAAAATGATTGTTTGACCACCCTAAACCAATTTCTGAAGTCGGATTCTCTGGACCTCAAAGCTACTGTGTATTATGATTTCGTAAACTCGACTAATTATATGTCCATGATGCTTGACCCAACGTACGTCTGGAAAAGAGAGTCTATGAGGGCTCACAGTTGAATGATTTTGGATTCTCCACCTTTGGTTGACGCGAAGTCACGTTTTCTTCGAAGAGTGTCCAATATACAGGGAAATAATGTATTGGAATTCTTTGTATAAGGTTTTTACAGTATTTAATGAACATGTAATATCATATTTTATTGAATTTTACATTGTTGATATACAAAATGTATTACCAAAAACCTAAATTTTATGTAATTATTTATCGAAAAATGGTGTAGTTCATACAATTGCTGACTGACCAACAAGTCAGGTTTTCAAAATCCTTTCTTTATTATAAATATTGATACAAAATACTAACAGGCAATGTATAATTGTTTGAAAAATATTAACTTAACTTTTGCATCGTTATTCCTACTCTCTTAATGTAAAGGAGTGAAAATCCACTCTTTTCGAGTGAATTTTCACTCTTTTGAGGAGTGGTAAGGACCACTGTTTAAAGAGTGAAAACAACTCTTTGAATGAATGAACACATTTCAATCTTAAAATGTACTTTAAATCTGCTGGATCAATTGATAAAATCTGTACAACAATTTTAATTGTTAATTAAGCGATCAAAGATGAATTATAAAATTAAAATATTTAATTTGTCTCTAGTGCAAAATTGTATTTTACTTTTACTTTAAATGGCTATAATATTCAATTAGTATTTAAAATAGCATTGAACACTCGTACTATGTGTAGAAAGAATAAAGGCAGCCAGGAAAGGAAACATTAAAAGCATAAAATGCCTTAATATCAAATCGGAAGCTGCACACTGCTGAACCAGGGGGCACAAATAACAAAATACTGTTCTGGATTTGTAGAAGGACCAAGATCTAATAAAAAGGGTTGGGTGAATCTGTCTTTTTATTCAAAATAAGAGAACAATTAAAGTACATTTATTTGTGTGTACTTTATGTCAATAATTGATGAAACAGGTACAGAAAATGAAAATGAAACTATACACTATACAATTGACCAAACATAATAGGGCATTATATAAAAATATGAACAACAAAATAACAATGAATAACAATATTATTAAACAAATTTGACAAATGCACTAAGTGTGAATTGTATAAAAACTGTCAACAGTATCAATTTCTACAAAAGATGACTCAATCATTGTTACTGATTGTGAAATAAGAATCATTTAAACAAGACCTAACCTATTTGTTACTTACTGGTTGATGTTGGATAAGGTAGTCAACTACCTCCCTACTAGTTGGGGAGCCAGAAAGGGTTTACGTGCACCCTCTAGCAAACTATGTAAACAATGTTTTTTTGCTTCCTTGTCAATCAATTTTTTGCTGTTGGCCGAAAAAAAAATTGGGATGCTTGGTCAGTACAGCAGCCAAAAGGTCAATATGGTCAAAGTTAGAACTGTGCGTAACTTGGTAACTATTAGGTGTATTGGAATATTTTTTGTGCCAACTACTCAGAAGACCCATATTTCTATTCAGTCTAATGGGAAACTTTTGCCAAAAGTGGACAGAAACCCCTTTTCTGTCCACTGGTCAAGAAATTGGCCATATGAATATCTCATCAACCACTGGTCAGAAAGTGATAATTATGGTCTCAAATTACTCGCAACGTGTATGTTTATATTTGTTCTAATGTAATAAAAATGATAAAACTTTCAATAAACCCCTAATTTTGACCTTTGACATAAATAGCCGGCACAAATATTTTTGGCTTGGAGCACACTTTACATATCTCAGAAATTGTTGGGCGGATATGGTCATAGTTGGTGTCAAAATACTCAGAAGATACATATTTCTTTTCACTTTAATGGACAACTTTTGCCAAAAATGACCATAAAACTTTATTTTTGACCATTAGTCAAGAAAATAGCCATATCAATATCTCAGCAACCACTAGTCAGAAAGTTATAATTTTAGTCTCAAATTACTCGCAAAACATATATTTATATTTGCTCTAATACAACAGAAATACACAACATGTTAAAAAACACCTTATTTTGACATTTAAGCTATAGCTGGTACAATCATTTTTGTGTGGAGCACACTTTTATTTTTAATAACTAGCGAATGTTGTCTTTGCTTATCAAAATACACTAATATTGATATCACTCTAATAAACAAGTGCCAAAAGACAAATCATGACCACTTATCAAGAAAATGACCATAGAAATATTTAGCAACCAGGTCACAAAGTGATAGTTTTGGTCTCAAAATACTAGGAATGAATGTTTTTAAAAAAAATTACAAGTTATGAAAAAGTGGAGCCTTTCTTTTCGGGCATCATGTGATAAATTGAAACGTGTTGCCCACGATACACCATACGGTAGGCTTCTCTAGGCTAGTAAACTAGTTTTTATAGAGGGGTTTGAATTTGAAAGCCTACTCTACCAATTACGATAAATTTGTATGTGTCTATTAAATTTAAAATACACCGGCTCTGTGGATGATGGTTTTCAGTGGAAGAGGTGGCGATTGGAAGGAAGTTCTCAACCTCAGCCCCCCATCGTGTTCCGATTGAGTAAGGATATTTTGATAATATGGACTTATAGTTGACCAGAAATTAAGTTATGTAAAAATCGTATCAAAGTTCCAGCTTTGAGTCAATTGTATACAACCTTAAAAAGATATTTGAATCTGAAATATACACATAGGTCGAGCCAATTTCAATGGTAGGGGCAGTTAAGGGAAGAGGTCTTCTGTACCACCTCAGTCCCATCACGGTTGGGGCTGAGGTAAGAAATGCAAACATGGACCTTTTAGTTGGTACAATCGTATCAATATTCTCAATTCTTTAACAATAATGTTGTTGTTTGTACTGTCTAGTTTTAATTTATGGAGAGGGAAAGTCACGCCGTCTCCACACATAGACTGCCCAAATCATTAAACTCTTGCAATATTTCACTTTAAACTATACCCACTTTCTTTCTTGCTTGTGTTTAAAATTATAAAAATCTAAAGACAAATCAAATAAAACCGTTACTACAGTAGTATGACTATGTTATTATAATCCTAAAGGACATTATTGTTATTATTATTTGTCATCCTTTTTGTTGGATTTACTAAAATTCTAAGAAGCAAATAAATGATATAAAATAAATTGCATCAAACAGCTTATTGGAATGGAGGGAAACATTGGAACATCTGAACAAAACAAACCTAAGTTCGTTAGAATTAAATTATTAATTTTTAGTTTTAATTAAAATCACATATACTGAGTAGTATGAATGATGTTTAAGGTTTACTGTGCAATGTCATAACAAACATGGTAAGCTTCTTAATTAGTATTAGTTATAAATTATTATAAATTTTTGTGATTCCAACAAAAAGGAGAACAAGTAAATAAACAATATCTATAATATAGTCATACTACGGTTACTTTGATTTGTTCTATCTAACTAACTATCGTTTTAAAATATGTAACAGTATACTGTATAGCATTTGTCATTTACCAGGTTTTTTTTTAAATTGTTAAACAGTGATATAGTTTAGATCTGTAATTATAATACTAAATATTAATAATGATCTTGGTGATGAGAAATTTAACTGTGATGTTATTCATTAAAATTAATAGAATTACCTACTTAGGACTTCCGATACAAAGTATTCATAGTATATACCATACTCACACAACAGTCACTGATATTTTGATATTAAGCAAGACAATATTCGCTTGTTATTAAAAATGTAAGTGTTCTCCACACAAAAATGATTGTATCAGCTATAGGTTAAATGTCAAAATAAGGTATTTTTTAACATTTTGTGTATTTCTGTTCTATTAGAGCAAATATATTTATATGTTTTGCGAGTAATTTGAGACTAAAATGACCAAGCATCCCAATTTTTTTTCGGCCAACAGCAAAAAATTGATTTGTATTGATATAAGGAAGCAAAAAAACATTGTTAACATAGTTTGCTAGAGGGTGTACGTAAACCCTTTATGGCTCCCTAACTATATTGGCTCCTCTTGAATTTCCCTTTGCATTTCTTTGAACAATGTGCGTTTGAAGATGGCAGCATCAAGGCTAAACCTTTAGTGCACTTAGGTCATCTGAAAATCAACACACGTACAAGATATCATCGTCTTTTTTAGAATGAAATACTGTGTACTACGCCTAGGCTGTGCACGCAAATCGGTTTACGATGAAATCGGTCCCGTAAAAATCAACTTCCGGTGTTTTGTATGGAGCGCCGCTAGGTACGTTTTTGATAATTGAAATCGGTCGGAAATAAATCAAAACGATAAAGTAAAACAGCCACAAAGAAATTGCAGAGCTTTCGGTTAGCATACTTCCTCACTCAAGTATTATAATTAAATACTCAAATACAGTAGGTAGATTTTGATGATGCGGCCCAGTAGGCCTATACGCGAGATTATTTACACAGTTAATTTATTGTTTTAATGCATATTATTTGTAAGGATACTTTAGTTTAATTGACGACAACGGATACCAGTATACAGTCAGAAAGTGGAAAAAAGGCGTGCTCAAGTGAATTGGCGATGCAGTGTGACAAATAAGAAAGTGAACTATTAGGGATTAATCCAGCAAAGATAATTAATGGACAACCAAGATTAAACAACAGTAATAATATTTACGAACTGTCGGATATTTTGTTCAGACATTTAAAATGTTTAGGCATCTTGAATATGAATAGATCGCGCAGAGGAGGTAAAATAACAAGAAGACATAGGCCTATAACTGCTATTATTACTGTTATTATTGTAGAAAACTCGCTTTATACAAGCCAAAGAGGAGCTGCTGGCTAAGAAAAATTACGCTTCGAACTAACTCGCGCCCAGAAGATACCGGTAACAATAGACAACATTTCCATCATGCTCTCCCGTGTTTCTTCCTGACTAACCCTAGGTCACTTGTCTACAGACTGGATGAACTTGAGGTGCATAACCTTGCATAACAAATGCATAACATTGATATAGTCCAGTCAATCTAATGATATACCCACCACAAATTGCAATAGTAACAAAGCAGGTATTTTTGAATTCCATATAAAGTGTAGAACGACATACTAAAAGTCACCGAAAATCCAAGCATTGGGTCAAGGGGTCAGAGGTCAATAAAGGTCATTTTAAGTCAAAATTAATATGCCCCATTAATTACATATATTTACCCATTTGAAATACATTATATACAAGTGTGATTTATGTCATCCGAAAGCTTATTAAATTTCCTATTCAGTGATATCAAACTTATAGTCATAACATTTTATTTAGCATGTCATTTTTGCGGAAAAACACAACATAATGTGTCAATTTTGGCTAAAAATGTTGTTTTCGCTGTAAACAACAATGGTATACAAACAGAGATACCCTGGGGTGAACATTTCAGTCCAAAGTGATACACATGACCAGCTCAAGATGCAGATGAGTTCCTGTTCCTGTTGCTTCTGGATGATCTACATTCCATTTTTTCCAGATGGCATTTGTTTTGCCATGGTTACAGTATTTATATTGGGATGTGTAAGTATTTTAACGATTTTTTAACCAGTAGAAATACAAAGATGTTCAACAGCAGTTTGACAATGACCTCCATGTTGTATGACGTTCGGACCATCTGGGCTGGATTGTCAACAGACCTGGTGATTGAAAAGGTTTCTATGAGAAGTCTCAAAGAAAACCAGAGGTTTGAAAAAGATTTAGGAATGAGTACATCCAGACCAAATCTGCGCTGAATGTAATGCCTCGCAATAGTATCAGGGCGTTACTCCAGCAGCGGCCAACATAAGAACTTATGGCCACACGTCAGGAACACAATAGCAATTAAAACATCCATTTGGTTACGACTCAGAGATTTCATACCATTGACACGGGAGTTACTGCAGGTGACTCGGAATATTGGCAATGTGGTATTAAGCATTGAATATTTTGGACGGATGTTAGGCCAGAAAATCTTGCAATGTATTCAAGATCCTGGCAATAAAGTACATACAGGCAAATATGTGTGCATCGATCCTACAGTTCCAGAGGAGACTCAGGGTGACAACAAGGAAGTTTTTGAGCATGAACTTTGCCACCAGTACTTTTTGAAACAACCAACTTACAATACTTTCAGCTAATAAACCAACATGATGCCATGTGGAAACAATGAATAGAGTCTAACACATCCAACTCACTGAATGATGTCCAGTAGGCCTACATTCTAGATGGTAGTGCTCTACTGCACAGCATTCCATGGAATAGTGTAGAGACTTATGATGCGATCTGTAAAAAATATTGATCTGCCATCATAGTCTTTGATGATTATGAAAGCGGCTCATCCACCAAAGACGGCGCACATGGTAAGGCGGGTCAGGTGGTAGTATCCCTGTACATTTTACCAGTGACATGTTCCACAAAATTGGATCACTTTCTGTAACAAACAACAATTTATAAATCTTCGTAATTAATATTTGAACAAAATGGCAATGAGTTAATGCAGCTGCTGCTGATAATTATTTCGGATAGTACAAAAAACCATTGAATCAGCAAACAGGAAAACATCTGTCATTATCCGATGACACGGATCTATCTAGTGCTCCTCTGCAGTCAAGCATTTAAAACATCTTGTGATATTCTTTAGACTGGAACTGAGATACTGGATTATCAAACTGGTTCAAATAGTACTTTTGAGAGACATCTGTGATAACCTTCTGTTTGCTCATGCGATACTGGTGACAAAACATCCAGAGCTCTAAAAAGCTTGTCATTGCACTTATTTCTGACGTTATGCTGTAGTCTTCAGATGCAAACAAGCTACAAAAGATGACATTGTGGTTGCTAGAGAAAATGATTTAGTGTGTCTGTACAATGGACGACCTGGACAACGTGGAATGCCTTTGACTCCATCCCATCTACAAGTACAATCTCGCATATATAACTTCATAATCGTACCACAACCATAAGGTACATAACATCATGTTCAAGTTCAAGTTCAAGTTATCTTTTAGCAATGTGTACCGAGGATTGGGGATGGAAGATCAGATGATGGAAATATGGTTCCTCTACACACAGACTTAAAGCCAGCACCTGAGTATCTCCTTGAAGCCTTCAGGGGTAACTATAACTACATGTGGTGAATGCAACGGCATTGCACTGTACTGTACTGATACCCGAACAAGAAAGTGATACTGATGACATAGTTGTGAGTCCTTTTCTATTTGAAGGATTAAACAATATCATCCCACACAGGGCAATTCAAATAAAAAGGTCTGGATTAAAATGATCTTACAAAATATACAAAAATATCACAATACACAGTACAATATAACAAGAGTCAAAGTTCAAGAATTTAAGAGTCGGGTGGCAACTGGCAAAAAAGAATTTCTTTTACGATGTGTTCTACATGCCGGCCATCGAAAGCGACGCCCATGAAGCATGAGCTCGAAATCACTGAACAAGGCATGGTTAACACTTTTTAGAATAGCTCTACTTTTTTTTTTTGAGTTTGCATACAGTCACAGAAGGAAGATAAGCTACGAAGTCGACAACCTATTAATTTAGAACTTAAATTAACAATTCTTTGTAGTAAGGCATATTGCATCCAATACCGAAACCAGGCAAGAAAAAAGGTCCACCAAAAAACATCCGACCCATCATCCTTCTGTCGGTTCTTAGGAAAATGCTAGCAATATGCTTACTTAATAGGATAAACGACAGATTAGATGAACATGTCCCTGTAACACAGGACGCGTATCGCAGAGGACGAAACACTACCGAACATGTACATACATGCAAAATGTTAGCAGAAAAGGCAATTGCGTCATCTAACTACGAAATAATATTACTACTACTTGACATGACCAGTGCATTTGACACTGTGCGGAGGAATACTCTATTCGACATACTGACACATATATTACAAGATGTGAATTACACATGTTGAAAGTTTTGATAAACAATGTAAAATTAAGCGTTCGAATTGGAAAACAGACAGGAAAATTGTTTACTACTACACTAAGAGTACCACAAGGTGACTGTATGTCTCCGATACTGTTCACACTATACCTAGCAAAGGCACTCGAATCAGCAAACACAACACCACTACCCCTACAACAGCTTAATATCCAGATGCAGTATGCAGATGACATTTCATTTATTAGCGACTCAAAAGAACACATAACTAAAATAAAGAAAAATGTAACAGAGAAATTAGCAGAATTCAATCTAAAGATAAACGAAAGTAAAACAGAAGAATACCTAATAGGAAGAAACACCGATAGTAAATGGGAAGAATGCAAATACCTCGGTAGTAACTTGGACACAGAAAAAGACATTAAAAGAAGAAAATCACTAGCAGCTATGGCATATAACAAGCTGAAGTCGTCGCTAGAACACAAAACGATGTCTATAGACGTGAAATCCCGTTTGTTTGACGCATACATAGCAAGTATTTTCTTATATAACAGTGAACTCTGGGTACTAAACAAAAAATTACAAGAGAGTATCACAGGAAAATGTTGCGAAAGATGATAGATATTAAATTAACAGATAGAGTGTGTAACACGAAAATATACGAGATAACAAAACAAGAAGAATGGAGTAAAAGAATTAAACGAAGGAGACTAAAAGGGTATGGACACATAATTAGATTACCGGATGATACCCCAATCAAACAAAATGAAGGAAACAGAAAAAAATGGAAACAAATTGTGGAAAGCGTAATGTCGGAAGACGGAAAACGTTAACAACAACAACGAGTTTCTCTCTTTGACCCTAAGACTAAAAAACCAGCATATAAAGTAAAACAGTTAAAACGTTCTCAATAAAGGAATTATAAAAAAACCCTGAGAATTACTTTATCGACATTAAAATGGTTCAGCTTCCTTAACAGATAAAGTCTCTGGTGCCCTTTCTTTACTATTGGCTCTGTATTTAATTCCCAGCTGAGATTGTCCTAGAGTAGGTATTTAAAGGAATGGACAATTTTGCTGGTTCGTCATTTATGAGGGATACCAGAGGGCTGCGTCCTTTCGCCTTCCTAAAATCTACAATCATCTCCTTGGTTTTGGTCACATTGAGTTCCATCTAATGCGGAACCATGACCGTCCTGTGAATTTTTAAGGAGAGACAGCAAGACAGTGTCGTCAGCAAATTTGACAAGATGACTATTGTCCTGTTTGCTGCGACAGTCATCCGTGTATATAATATACAGGAGAGGAGAGAGGACGCAACCATGGGGAGATCCAATACTTGTCATTACGTACATTCGTTGATACTAAAATCATCAAACATCTATCTATAGTAAATCATGAGTTGATTCCAAATTATCAAGACTCATTAATTAATCAGCAATAGTACATACCACTATTGAATTTCAATATTCTTCTAGCTAGCATCATTTTTCCTATTTCATGACGATACAATAGGTACAGGAAAAACATTATTTGCACCAAATACTTCCAATAAACATAATTTAGTTTTACGCTATTTTAAGAAAATTTGAGTTTTCGTAAAAGGTCACTGACCTCTATAGTTACATAACAACTGTTGTATCAATTAGTTTTTAGAGTAAGAAATACATAGTATACACATTTGTAGTTATTTAGATGTTATTGGCAGGCATAAATGTTACCTCTAAACACAAGTTTCATCAAATGCATCTGCAATTATGGAATAAGACATTGCAGTTAATAATTTTGTTAGGAAAAATTTGAGTTTTTGTAAAAGGTCAATGACCTTTTGACCTCTAGTTACGTATAACTGTTGTATTAATTGTTTTTTTAATGTATATTAGTAGGATATACTATACACATTGGTACTAAAGCTATTTAGATATGATTATAAAACAATGGATTATAGGCATAAACGCTACCCCCTACCACAAAATTGTTTACATTACATTTGATCAAGAATCAATTTCAAGAATAGTACATCATTACTTTTAAAATTCTTCTAGTTAACATCATTATTCCTATTTTATATATCGATAGGTACAGAAAAAACACAATTTTGATTAAATGCATCCACAATTATGGCATACGATATTACAGTTAATCATTTTTTTATGGAAAAAAATGAGTTTTTGTAAAAGGTCAATAACCTTTTGACCTCTAGTTATATGAATAGGTGTTGTATTTTGTTTTTTTAAATTGCATATTAGAAAGAAATATATATTCTACACATTGATATCAAGATTATTGAGATTGGATTATAAAACCACAAGTTATGTGCATAAATGTTACCCCCTACCCCAAAAATATTTACGGAATAAAATCGCTATATAGTTGTTGAGATTATGTTAAAAATAATGTGTTCCAATGCTTCAATTTTCGGTGACTTTTAATATGTCATTCTAAAGTACATTTGGAATGAAAAAATCAATGTTTCGTTACTATTGCAATTTGTGGTGGGTTTACCTCTAAATATCACTAGATTGACTGAACTAATATTGCAGTCATCACTGAAACGTGGCAAACTCCTCAAATTGAGAATGATGCACTCACGATTAACGGTTATGATCTATTTACTAAACATCGTTGCCATCTACATAAGAGCTAATATTGCATCAAAAAATCTATCTAATATAGTTCCTGCTAAGCCAAAACGACTGCCAAGATCAGTTTCGACAATCATCATATGCGCTTTTAATATACCTCCTAGTTCGCCTAATCAAACCCTACTAATGGATCATATTACGCAATCAATTGACACATTAAAACTTGTTCATCCTGATGCTGGCTTTATAATTTTAGGTGATTTAAACAGAACTAATGTTGAGCCAATTTGCCGATCTCACAATCTACAACAAATAGTCAAGGAACCTACTCGAGGAGATGCGGTGCTTGATCTTATTGTGACCAATCTAAAAAGTCAATACGACTGTCCAAAGATTTATTCACCAATGGGCACCAGTGATCACAATGTGATAGTCCTATCACCGAAAAGAATCCTAGTCAAGCCTGATCCTAAATCAGTGAAAAAAAAGATAACGCAACCCATGAAGGCAGCGGATATCCAAAGATTCGGTCAATGGATTACGATTTACGATTGGTCTGATGTATATAATTGTGATAGTGTTGAAGATAAAACATCTATGTTTTATGAAAGCTTAAATGTTGCGATTGATTACTACTTTCCAAAAAAATCAGTAAAAATGCATGTGCGTGATCGACCATGGATGACACCTGCAATCAAGAATCTGATAAAAAAAAAAAGCGCCAGCAAGCTTTTGCGACCAGAGGAACATCAAATGTATGGAGATTCTACAAAAACCGTGTGCAAAATCAAATCAAATCGTGCAAAAAACACTATTACAAAGAAAATATTAGTAATCTAAAATCATCTGACTCGAAAAAATGGCACCAAGGTATCAAACTACTTTCAAATAAGCTTAAACCACAACCTACCATTTGTGCCCCAGGTGTTCCGTTAGATAATTTGGTTGGCACGAGCAATGCTATCAACTCCTTCTTTGGTGACATAGCACGCAGCAGACCCCCTATCGCCTTAAACAAATTACCATCATTTCTACCTGCACAACTGCCGCCTTGTGTGTCGGAGTGGGAGATGTATCTAGAACTTAAGAAAGTGAAGGTTGGAAAATCTCCCGGACCCGACAATATTCCAAATAAAATCTTGAAGGAATTTGCATGTGAGATTAGCCAACCAATAACGCATATTTTCAACACATCCTTAAGCAAAGACATTGTCCCCGGCTTGTGGAAGGATGCCGTAGTTGCCACAATCGCAAAGGAGAAGAACAAAAGTATTGTGAATGTAAATACCATAGCTCTAACTTGCACTCTTGCTAAGATAGCAGAGGGATTCGTATCCCGCTGGTTAATTTGGACATTCATAAGAATATTGATAAGCGACAATTTGTTAGCCAAAAAGATTGCTCTACCAGCCATTATTTAATTGATTTGATTTATTAAATGTATTTTTTCTGGTAGTAATACACCTAAGTCCTTGGGGAGGTTGGTTTTGACCGACTTCTCCAAGGCCTTTGACAGTGTGGACCACACTATTGCTGTGAGCAAGCTAGTTAAATTAGGATGTAGACCAGAAATAATACCTTGGATCATAAGTTTTGTTTCAGAACGTACACAAAAAGTGAGGTATAACTCTGTCTTGTCTAATAGTGTTCAATTAAACTGTGGTGTTCCCCAAGGAACCCGACTAGGACCCATCATTTTCCTTGCAATAATAAATGATGCACTGTTGAATAGTGATCTAAAAGTATGTAAATACGTTGATGATTTATGTATCGGTGAAGTGGTTAAAAGAAACAATTCTTCTAATATCCAACAAACAGTTAATGATTTTTGTATATGGTCAAATGAAAATAAACTCAATCTTAATGTTGATAAATGTAAAATGATGTACTTTTCGTTTCAAAAAGTACTTCCAGTCATTGATCCCATTGTAATTGACGACCGACAACTAGAATGTGTCACAGAAGTGAATATCTTAGGTGTCTGGGTCCAAAACAACCTTAAATGGGATAAAAATGTTAGTGAAATCATCTTAAAAAGTAGTAGAAAACTTCATATGTTATGTCGTCTAAAAAAATTCAGTGTCCCTGTAGAAGATCTAGTAGCGGTTTATACTGGCTACATTAGATCTACCCTTGAATATGCGGCACAAGTGTGGCATTCAGGTATAACTAACGAACAGAGCAATGCCATTGAGAAAATACAGAAGAGGGCATTCCGAATCATCCTAGGCCATAAATATATAGATTATCCCCACGCATTGCATAACCTTAACCTCCTAACTTTATCAGAACGTAGAACAAAGGTGTGCCTTAAACTTGCCAAAACTTGCGCAAAAGACGATCGTTTTTCATGGTGGTAGTATTTTTGGTTTAAAATACAAATTAGCATACATCTATACTATCTAAAAATAAAAATATCATCTTCAGACCCAAATTAATAATATTATAGGCCAGTTATATTTTAAATATATACCTTATACAATTTAAGATATAAATAAAGTGTTAAATGGTGAAAATATTTGAGGTGATATCAATTAAAATAAAAATCAGAATTATCAAATTTACTACGTATTAGGCCTTTAGTAGGCCTACTGTAAATAGTCACTTAATTCATTTTTGCCGTTCAATATATCAATTGCTATTAATTTTTTTAAATTTTGTTGCGTGAAAAAAAAAACCTTTACATTATCTATAGGACGTATAAATGTTGCAACTATGAGACGAGATATAAAAGCTAAGGCCGTTAACAACCCCTTTGTATCTGTTGCCGATATAGTTGAACAGTCAATAAGGGAGGAAATTGGACCATGAAATATTGCTGTGCATCCCACATTACCTAAACCTATTAATCTTTCACAACAGGCTAATTATAAGAGAAAGCTATCACGACCGAATCATCCAAGAGATTTAAATGTTGTTATTGACCAAGACTATATTCCTGTTGGTTTTATTCAAACTGATGTCGTTCTTGGTAACCAACGGCACATAGTGTTTGCGAGAAACTGTATGATGGAACTTTTTTCGAACGCAAGGAATTGGTTAGTGATTGGTTAAACTATTACTTTAAATATATATTTCATGATGATTATGAATAGTTTCGTCTTTAAAACGATATCCCTTTTTCTTCTTTTTAATATGTACGTGGATGCAACTTTCAAACTGGTTTAACAGCCGTTTATGCAACTGTTTTGTATCCATAGCTTTGTAACATCTGGTAACTGCAGTAAGCAAGTACCTATCGTCACGGAGGCTAGAAGATTATGTTGCGATTTTAGAAGCAATCGTTGATCTTATACCGAATGTTCCTTCTGTGACCAAAGTTGTAGCCGATTATGAGGCATCTATTTGGCAAGCCTTTAGAAGAGTATTTCCTGATGTGACTATTACGGGTTGTCTATTTCATTTTACACAGGTATATAAACACATACGGTTCATCTTTGTTGATTAATTTTTTTTTAAAGTTTTTGTCAACATTTGATTTCACACTCTTTTAAATTATTGTTTCACGCAGCAGCTACTTGACTACTTTTTTATTGATCTTGGCAGGCCATATTTCGAAAAGTCCAGGAACTTGGACTACAATGAGCTTATGGAAATGAAAACGGCACACATGAGGTATGAAATCAGTTTATTGATATTTAAAATGTTGGGCCTTATATTGTTGTAAACATGATTCATTGGATCTTAGAACTACATATTTTTTTATCATTATTATTATTATTATTATTATTTAATACAGTTAGTAAGGCAGCTCATTGGTTTACCGTTGCTTCTTGTTGAGCACATTCAACCTATATTCGACTTCCTTTAACGCAATGCTGGGGATAACGGCGTACGGCGTAATACGCCAACTTCTTGTGTATATGCAGCGAACATGGGTATATGGTAACGTTTTCACACCGAGAGAATGGTCTGTATATGGCCAAGACAGGCGAACGAATAACGACTTGGAAGGCTGGCATGGCAGACTAAATCGAAAAAGACGACGATGTAAGTATTCTACAGTATCATTGCGATGATTTGATACTCAATTAAATCGTTATAATATTTATTATCTGGTTACGTAAATATAGCGACTAGCTTATATATGCTTATAATTTAATTTATTTTTTAGCGAAATTACCCTTTTGCGTGGTGATTCATCTCCTGTTCGACGAAAGCAAAACTGTTCATATTGCCATGGAGCTCGTAAATCGAGAAGATTTAGATAGAGTCCAAAGACCAAGGTATAAATTGGCAACACGACATCTGTTAAGACTATAGGAGCAATACAGATTGGGGGAGCGTTCGGCGGTGTCACTTTTAAATGCTGGATGTCGCGTGATATCGAATGATGTTCGCGACCTCGAAGATGTCTAAAGTGTATCAGAAGATGCTTGGTTATTTTTTACTGGTATTTGCTTAACTATATTTTTAAATAATTTATATGATTATGTCTAGTATTTGTGATAGTGAAATGTTAATTAGTGCAATCAAGCGTTATAGGAAGTGTTAAATACCATATAAAATAAATACATTGAGTTTATATTATAATAATATACTTGAAATGTTCACAAGTTCATCTGATTTTTTTTTTTCTGTTTCATAGGCCTACATATAAGATATAAATGTACATTCATTTAATATTTCAAATTCAGTTCGTTCCTAGAACACAGAAATGTTGGCTATACATTTTATCTTTTGTAGCTATTGCTCACATTTTATTGTAAGTAATAACAGTAGATTCATTTTTAAAACAAGGGGCCTACATAACAAAATAATGTTACATTTATGCTATGCTATTCTAAACTATTTGAGTTGATCCACTCTGTATGCATAGAAACTAATATATATATATATATATATAAATATCTATCTTTCCATAAAAATATTATAGGTAAAGTTTTTCAACAAGCACACATCTTTCCTTGCAACCTGTATATAAAATTGAAAACAAATCATTAACTAGAAAGCCACTCCGAGAGTGCATACCTCCGCCTACTGTAAAATTCTCCTACATAGGCCTAAGATTTCTCCGGTAAAAAAAATATATATATATATTTGTGTGTGTCTTAATGCTGTTTGTGATTTAGGCTAATTTCACAACAAGCATGTGTATGCGAGTTTGGTGTAATGTTTATGTAACAAGCCTTTCAATTAACAATAGCTTCAGTTGACTAACAATAGAACAGCAACGCGAAAATCAAACGAGTGAATTTGAAAAGAAAACAGGTTTTTTAAACTACTGGCATAAAAAAAACGTGAACATTAAATAAAATTATGTTTTAAAATTACAAATCACAAATTATAACTCTTGCCTCTTGTACAAAAATGAAGTTTTTTGGACAAGTAGACGAGAAAATGCAATTTCAGTATACTTGTTACTTTAAGACTGCTCGCCGGCTTTTGACAAATTCTGTCCTATCTTTTAACACTAGCAGGTCTGAAAAGTATACTAAAAAGTGGTCCAGAATTGGGACAATGGTCCCAAAATTTAATGGAATGGTCCTTGACCACATATCTATCTGTATATTCATTTTGGTAAAGATCTCGTCATTACTTTTTGAGTAATCCTGCTAACAAACAAACCAATGAAAGCACTCAGAAACTGAGTGAAGTACTTGGCAAAATATATCCACTGATTGAGAGCATATTGAATTTTTTTTTTATTTAGTAGGTATTAGCTTTACATGGTTCAAATCCTGCTAGGGTTTATAATTTGGTTAAATAATTTTTAATACAAATAATGACCTTTCTGAAGATCTCAAGATTGAACTGGGAAAATGTGGACGTCTAAAGAGAATGATTACAATTAAATAATACTGAAAAATACATATGTATACATATTACTTTCTTCTTCCCGATAATAATCAATTAGTTCTGTAGACAATTTTAATTTTGCCATTCTGATTTTATCTGAACTGTGCTAAAAGCAAGTGTATTCACTGGTCACCAAACCAAGAATGTTAATTGTCCTGTGGCTGTACTGTACAGTACCCCCATGTAGGTCACTAGTGTAGCCCCAATGGGATTAATAATAATAAATAAACAACCTGTTTATCTATAAATATATATATATATATAATATATTTGATTGATTATGAATTTTAATAACACTTTATAATCTTTGTATTCCATTCAACTCCTAACTAAAGTTATTTCAGGTATCTATAATCAAAAGATATATAGCGAACTATATTATATCTCTCTGCTACAATATTCAGATGTTATCATATATATCATATCATATCATTTATTTCGCCAATATACAGAACAGTACAAAAAAACAATACAAAAGTACCAAGCCAAATTCCTGCCCATCTGATTGGCTATTGGTTTAAAAAACTGGTGTCAGTTTTGTTAATAATAGGACATGCAGTAAAAAGTCACTATTTTCTCTCTTTTATACACAAGGGAGCAGTTAAAATAATAGATTTGTCCCTAAAGGTGACTGGAAACAGGCACTTTCCATCAATCAATACAGTGTCCCTTTGGAAGACTGAAGAAAAAACCAGATCGTGGGACTCGAGAAAAGAAATAGGTTTTTTAAAACTACTCGTATAAAAAACCTGTACATTAAATCAAATTATGTTGTTAATATTACAAATCACAATTTATAACTCTTGCCTCTTAATATAATAATAATAATAAATGAAAACTTATATAGCGCCGGTATCCTCCACCCATGTGGCGCTCATGGCGCTTTGTGCATTAACAACGTGCGAGAACATCAGCGAATAGCGACGTCTTTAGGTTGGTCTTGAAACTGTTTAGACTAGTTGAGCATTTAACTGTTGCTGGTAAGCTGTTCCATACACTTGCGGCCGCAACGTAAAAAGATCTCTGACCCCACTGATTTTTCGCTCTACGCTCTTGAAGAAGGTTTTGTGACAATGATCGTAGGCCTCTGCGGGATGATTCGTAACGATCCACAAGGTCAGATAAATAAGCAGGAGCACTGTCATTTAGGATCTTGAATACAAACAACGCAAGTTTGTACTTAATACGTTGTTGAACAGGCAACCAATGCAAATCCATCAGAACAGGAGTTATGTGAGCGTTTGATTTTGTATAAGTTACAATTCTAGCTGCCATATTTTGCAAGCGCTGCAAACGTTGTATTTGAGATTTTGGTATGCCAAACAACAAGGCATTACCAATGTCAATTTTAGAAGTGACAAATGAGTGTACAATCAATTCAGCTGTTTTCTTGTTAAGATTACCGCGAATACGACCAAGGTTCCTAATCGATATGCATGCTGCTTTGGATACAGTTGTTATTTGTGCTTCCATAGTGAGATTACTATCCAGCATGATTCCCAGATTCCGGACCACCGATGAGGGAGCGATGTTAGAGTTTCCGATTCTGATATGTGTGATGTTGATTTTGGAGATGTTACATTTAGACCCGACGATAATAAACTCTGTCTTTCCATCATTCAACTTTAGGTAATTTGTTGTCATCCAATTGCGAACATCTTCTATACAGGCTTCCATCTTACTGATTGCTGCAGCAACATCCCTTTGCACTGGATTTACTGACACATAAATCTGTGTATCATCTGCATAGAAATGGAAATGTAGACTGTGTTTGCGAATAATGTCACCAAGGGGAAGCGTATAAATGGAAAACTGGCCAGGCCCAATTACTGACCCCTGTGGTACACCATATTCCAGGCAAGCTTCATCTGAGAATGCATCATTGATACAGACTAGCTGACGTCTTCCTGTAAGATATGACTGGAACCAGTTAAGAGCAACACCATTTATGCCAATGCGATTTCTCAGACGGGTTATCAGTCTTTGGTGATCAACTGTATCAAACGCTGCTGACAAATCCAACAACACCAATAGCGTTATTTTCCCATCATTCATTCCTTGTAACAAATCATTCTGTACCTTTAAAAGGGAACTCTCCGTGCTATGACATGCACGATATGCCGACTGGTAATTCTCATTTAAATTATGCTTTTGAAGATATGGAGTAATGCGTGATGTCACTACACGCTCCAGAGTCTTTCCAAGAAAAGAAAGATTCGACACCGGGCGGTAATTTTTCAGCGTGATGATCCAAGTTTTGCTTTTTTATTAAAGGACGAACGTGAGCAATTTTCAGTTCATCTGGCACTATGCCGGTATTAAGAGAATGGTTAATGATTTCCGTTATTATTGGAACGACTGCGTCTATACACTTCTTCAGTATAGAAGTAGGAACTGGATCTAACCTGCATGATTTTGTTGGTGATTTCATCAGAATGTTGCGGATCTCATCTTGAGATGCTGGTGTAAATGTTGTGAGATGGTGATGAACAGCTGTCACAGGCTCATTAAATGACATGTCATCAATCTTGAAGTCGTCTCTGATGATCTTGATCTTGTCTTGTGCAAAAATGAGGTTTTTTAGACAAGTAGTTCTCCAGAAAATGCAATTTCAGTACACTTGTTACTTTAAGACTGCTCGCCGGCTTTTGAAAATTGTCTCCTATCTTTTAACACTAGCCGGTCTGAAAATAATATCATTTTTGTTATTTGTGAAGTTATTAATAAACCAATTGTCATGATTTTCAATAGGCATGGCCTGAGAGTATATACCTTTCTACACCAAAAATTTCAGAATGATAACTTGAAAACTGTAGGCGCTATCGTGCTAACAAACAAACAAATGAAAGCACTCAGAAACTGAGTGAAGTACTTGGCAAAATATATCCACTGATTGAGAGCATATTGAAATTTTTTTTGATTTAGTAGGTATTAGCTTTACATGGTTCAAATCCTGCTAGGGTTTATAATTTGGTTAAATAATTTTTAATACAAATAATGACCTTTCTGAAGATCTCAAGATTGAACTGGGAAAATATGGACGTCTAAAGAGAATGATTACAATTAAATAATACTGAAAAAATACATATGTGGCTTAATTTTTTGGAACTTAAATGTTTTATTATGATAAATTAAATAAATTATCACAATTATTAACAACACCAGAACAACATCAAAGAGTGACACAAGCACTATAGTATACAAAGTGCCTTTCCTCCTGTGTCAATCCCGCCAATGTTCAGTCAACACTTTTATTGGTTTGGGTAGAGAGGCTATAAAAACCCAGGGAAGGACTGAGCCTCCCTTTTCACCAAGAGATAATAATATGAAGTGATCGTAGAAGAATGAAATAGAATGTCAATAAGCTTGCAATTTAGGGACAATCTTTGTATACTGTATATTCAGAAACAAAAAGCATATAAATGTATCTTTCTTATATATTTTTTTTCTAGGCAACACTTATTCTTATTTAACGCCGCTTTTCGTTTATCTCTGTCCTTATAATTATTCTGGCATCAGAATATGCCATAACACTTCTTCTTCCCGATAAAAATCAATTAGTTCTGTAGACAATTTTAATTTTGCCATTCTGATTTTATCTGAACTGTACTAAAAGCAAGTGTATTCACTGGTCACCAAACCAAGAATGTTAATTGTCCTGTGGCTGTACTGTACAGTACCCCCATGTAGGTCACTAGTGTAGCCCAAATGGGATTAATAATAATAAATAAACAACCTGTTTATCTATAATTATATATAAATATATAATATATTTGATTGATTATGACTTTTAATAACACTTTATAATCTTTGTATTCCATTAAACTCCTAACTAAAGTTATTTCAGGAATCTATAATCAAAAGATATATAGCGAACTATATTATATCTCTCTGCTACAATATTCAGATGTTGATCCCTACCAAGCCAAATTCCTGCCCATCTGATTGGCTATTGGTTTAAAAAACTGGTGTCAGTTTCGTTAATAATAGGACATGCAGTAAAAAGTCACTATTTTCTCTCTTTTATACACAAGGGAGCAGTTAAAATAATAGATTTGACCCTAAAGGTGACTGGAAACAGGCACTTTCCATCAATCAATACAGTGTCCCTTTGGAAGACTGAAGAAAAAACCAGATCGTGGGACTCGAGAAAAGAAATAGGTTTTTTAAAACTACTCGTATAAAAAACCTGTACATTAAATCAAATTATGTTGTTAAAATTACAAATCACAATTTATAACTCTTGCCTCTTGTGCAAAAATGAAGTGTTTTAGACAAGTAGTTCTCGAGAAAATGCAATTTCAGTACACTTGTTACTTTAAGACTGCTCGCCGGCTTTTGAAAATTGTCTCCTATCTTTTAACACTAGCCGGTCTGAAAATAATATCATTTTTGTTATTTGTGAAGTTATTAATACACCAATTGTCATGATTTTCAATAGGCATGGCCTGAGAGTATATACCTATCTACACCAAAAATTTCAGAATGATAACTTGAAAACTGTAGGCGCTATCGTCCTAACAAACAAACAAACAAACAAACAAATAAACCAATTGTCATGATTTTCAGTAGGCATGGTCTGAGAGTATATACCTATCTACACCAAAAAATTCAGAATGATAACTTGAAAACTGTAGGCGCTATCGTGCTAACAAACAAACAAACAAACAAAGTGAATACTATACTTGGCAAAATTATTTTTGCCAAGTAACAAACAAATAAACCAATTGTCATGATTTTCAATATGCATGGCCTGAGAGTATATACCTATCTACACCAAAAAATTCAGAATGATAACTTGAAAACTGTAGGCGCTATCGTGCTAACAAACAAACAAAGTGAATACTATACTTGGCTAAATTATTTTTGCCAAGTAAAAAGAACACTTGATAAATATCGGTACATTTTGAAATCCTAATTGTTTTGTAATTTTTATTGAGACGATTAAAGGAAATCGAGTTTTTTAGTTTTTTCTAATCAAGAAACAGTAAAAATTGAGCCTTCATTCAAAATAGCGCGACCGATTTCAATTTTTAAAAAACGTACCTAGCGGCGCTCCATACAAAACACCGGAATTTGATTTTATCGCGACCGATTTCAAACGCGACCGATTTCATCTGACACCCGCAAATCTAGCCTAGCCTAGGGCTGTATGTTGTTGGTGGGCTGTTGGGCCACTATTTACGCCTAATTCCCTACAGACAACGTGTGGGTTTATAACATGGCAATGTGTGCTGGTTAGATGTTTCCACACCCAAAAGTCTTTAAATTGTATTACTTACGATCTCCACCATTCTCAAAATGTTTAAGAATGCCAACCGCATTGCTTTGATCTTTTGCGTACTTTAATGTTGGTTCTAAAAGAAAAACCTTCCATCTAGATAAAAATCCATCTGAAATAGCATCTCCATATTTAATATTAAAATCAAGATTTATCTGTGGGAAAACAATGGTAAAAGACAAGTGATCAATATGTGAATAATGTCATTGTGTTAAGTTACGGTGTATTGTCGAGCGGTAAGGCAGGGGCACCACAGACCATAACCAGTGAGCCTCGAACCCATAGGCATGGCTTCGAGGCTCACTAGCTCCATTATTCTGGTGGTAGAACAAGTCTTCTCGGATAAGGACTAAACCGTCCAGTATACACACACAAGCAGAATTCGAAAATATAAACCTATAGTACATCTTTCAAAAAAGAATAGAAGTTTACCCCGGTGTACTAGTCCACACAGCCCGTCGTCTAGTCTGGGTTCCAGACGGAGTTTTGTCTTAATATTAGTAAAAAAATAAATATTTTGGCACATATGGCGTTTCATACGTATACTACTTGAGACAAAAATTGAAATAAAAACAAATAAATAAAAAAAAAAGACAATGAATACAGACTTGGGGCAAATCTGCCCGTCGTCATGGTAGATTCTGCACTGTGTCTGCCGTGATCTTCAGCTTCCAGTTAAGCTGAAGTCCAATTTATATACCGTAAATAATAGATTTACAGCCATCACTCTTAAATCATCATTGAAAACATCTTACAAATGAGGGCATGTCCTTTATTCATGGGAACATCTCCAGCACTTCAGTAATCGTTGGATTTTAGTTGTTATTATAGTGAACCTCATGGTGGCTGTCTCCTTAAAATATGCTTTTATTTGAGCATTATTTTCTTAATTAGGTGGATGGTACTTAATACATTCAAACTTAAATAAAGTTATTTGTATATATAAAATATATTTATATTTATAGACAGGTTCCATTTCTCAAAAAAACGGCCTAGAAAACGAATCAAGAAGCATTTTTGGGTAGAAGCTGGGATCCACTTGATTTAGGATATTTCGACCTCGCTGATTACGAATATGGCGGATCCCAAGCGAAATTCGGCCATCTAAGCCCTTAATTTGCATAAATAAAAATGGCGGCCATTTTTAATAATTACCTTATATCTCGAGAACCACTAGTCACAGATAATTAATTTTGGTCTCAAAATGTTTTAAATATATGTTTTTATATTCACTTTAATGACACATTTTCTCAAAAAATGGATGCAAGTTTTATTTCTGACATTTTGACCTTTGACCTTGATTTATTGTATCTCAGTAACCAATAATCGGAGAGACACGAAATAGGGCTCAAATTGTTCAGAAACTATACATTCATATTTATTATAATGAAATGTTTTTACAAAAAATGGCCGATTCTACAACTATTGACCTTTGAACTATTAGTCAAATATAATAATATAACTTTGAAAATTGTGGTCTTATGAATTTTTTTTTCTTTTTAAATTGTTTAAAACATGTGTGTTTCTATCCAGTCTAATGGCACATTTTGTACAAGAATGGCCGATAGTATGGTTATTGACCTTTAAACTATAGCATAGGCCTACTGTATACTAAATAATATAATTGCATAACTATGAAATTATTTATACACAATAATAATTAGTAAAATTATAAAATTCATTGCCATCAAATATTATGTGTTATGATTTATATAGATTTTAAAAAAAATTGAACGCGCAAGTTACATTTGTTGAAATTTGAAATTTGAAATTACCTGCCATCAATATGATGGAGTATGATTATAGATTTTTTTAAATGTGAACATGTCAGCTACATTTGGAAATTAACTGCCATCAATATGATGGATTATGATTATAGATTTAAAAAAGAATTTGAACACATCAGCTACATTTGGAAATTTGGAAATTACCTGCCATCAATATGATGGATTATGATTGTATAGAGGCCTACCTGCCATCAATATGATGGATTATGATTATAGATTTAAAAAAGAATTTGAACACGTACTAAGCTACATTTGAAAATTACCTGCCATCAATATGATGGATTATGATTGTATAGATTTAAAAGAAAATGTGAACACGTAAGCTACATTTGGAATGAACATGTTAAGGGAATCAGTTTAAGATCATTCATGCAAAGGTTTGGCGTCATCTTTAGCGTTGTTACAGCGGCATAAAGCTGTACATGGTAGTTTTGACTTCTTGCACCTACATCTATTGGTTATGCATCGTGTCTTGCATCCACAATAAATCATCTCTAACGAAGCAGTAGGAATAGTTTCATTTTTCAGAAGCACTGGTTGAAGTTTACCATTAGATAGCTCCCACCCAAAATCTGTTGGTGATGGCAAATGCTGGATTGGCGATACAGCTTTTTTCCATACGAGTGCTTGGAAGTGTGCTCTTTTTATATGTTGGTGCACTGCATCGCTTGTTGGAGGTAATGCCTCCGGTTTTGTTTTTTTTTTAAAAAGCCTAACTTCATTGGTACTTTTAACTTGACAAACACCGTAAACGTAGCAAATGAATCTTTCCGATTTCATAATAACTTGGTCACTGATAGGTTTTCTCCCAGGTCTTTAATTAGTTCATAATTTTTTTTAATACTTCCCATGCCGATGCCTTTGAGTGACCACTTAGATATGAACAGGGAAGAGTTAAATTACTGTATGTATGTATTAATGTAATTTAACTCTTCCCTGGATATGAGGTAGTATCGCATCCACTAATAGTGTGGAATGGAATCAGTGCTTTTGCATAACCCTCGGGCAAGGCTTGAAAAATGTCTTTTATAGATACTTTCTTTTTTTTGGATGTCCCTGTCATCATCCATTTGGATACCATTCTTTGGTAGTGAGACACTAGAATCACTAGTACGTCTGTATCCCTAGAAGCAACTACAACTGTGTCGTATCGGACATTGGCAGCATGACAAGTCTCGTGTCGATTCTTCATGATCTGCGACCAGAGACAACGTATTCGTGTAGACTTTTGATGATTTAAAAACTGATTCTTTCATAAATCCACCAGCTGTGACAATTTCTTTGTCTATAGGAGCTTGACGAATCAACTCCTCTGATAGAAATCGTGCCAGATCTGCTTTATTATCTTGTAATGCCAAAAAGTTTGACCAGCAATTTGGCAGCGGTATTTCACCACTTTCTATAATTCGACGAATTGGTCTCTGTGTTTTGGTTCATCTTTGTCTAGTGGTGCCCTTTATCGACAGTTTTAAGTTAGGCATGCCATGTTAAAAAAAACAAAACCAGAGGCATTACCTCCAACAAGCGATGCAGTGCACCAACATATAAAAAGAGCACACTTCCAAGCACTCGTATGGAAAAAAGCTGTATCGCCAATCCAGCATTTGCCATCACCAACAGATTTTGGGTGGGAGCTATCTAATGGTAAACTTCAACCAGTGCTTATGAAAAATGAAGCTATTCCTACTGCTTCGTTAGAGATGATTTACTGTGGATGCAAGACACGATGCATAACCAATAGATGTAGGTGCAAGAAGTCAAAACTACCATGTACAGCTTTATGCCGCTGTAACAACGCTAAAGATAACGGAAACCTTTGCATGAATGATCTTAAACTGATGCCCTTAACATGTTCATTCCAAATGTAGCTTACGTGTTCACATTTTCTTTTAAATCTATACAATCATAATCCATCATATTGATGGTAGGTAATTTTCAAATGTAGCTTAGTACGTGTTCAAATTCTTTTTTAAATCTATAATCATAATCCATCATATTGATGGCAGGTAGGCCTACTATACAATCATAATCCATCATATTGATGGCAGGTAATTTCCAAATTTCCAAATGTAGCTGATGTGTTCAAATTCTTTTTTAAATCTATAATCATAATCCATCATATTGATGGCAGGTAATTTTCAAATGTAGATTACGTGTTCAAATTCTTTTTTAAATCTATAATCATAATTCATCATATTGATGGCAGGTAATTTCCAAATGTAGCTGAAATGTTCACATTTTAAAAAATCTATAATCATACTCCATCATATTGATGGCAGGTAATTTCAAATTTCAAATTTCAACAAATGTAACTTGCGTGTTCAAATTTTTTTTTAATCTATATAAATCATAACACATAATATTTGATGGCAGTGAATTTTATAATTTTACTAATTATTATTGTGTATAAATAATTTCATAGTTATGCAATTATATTATATTTAGTATACAGTAGGCCTATGCTATAGTTTAAAGGTCAATAACCATACTATCGGCCATTCTTGTACAAAATGTGCCATTAGACTGGATAGAAACACACATGTTTTAAACAATTTAAAAAGAAAAAAAATTCATAAGACCACAATTTTCAAAGTTATATTATTATATTTGACTAATAGTTCAAAGGTCAATAGTTGTAGAATCGGCCATTTTTTGTAAAAACATTTCATTATAATAAATATGAATGTATAGTTTCTGAAAAATTTAAGCCCTATTTCGTGTCTCTCCGATTATTGGTTACTGAGATACGATAAATCAAGGTCAAAGGTCAAAATGTCAGAAATAAGACTTGCATCCATTTTTTGAGAAAATTTGTCATTAAAGTGAATATAAAAACATATATTTAAAACATTTTGAGACAAAAATTAATTATCTGTGACTAGTGGTTCTCGAGATATAGGGTAATTATAAAAAATGGCCGCCATTTTCAATTATGCAAATTAAGGGCTTAGATGGCCGAATTTCGCTTGGGATCCGCCATATTCGTAATCAGCGAGGTCAAAATATCCTAAATCAAGTGGATCCCAGCTTCTACCCAAAAATGCTTCTTACACCATATTTCAGAGGAAATAGAACTTGTCTATTAAGGAAACAAAATTGAACAATTCAGTATTTGAAAACAAAGGAAATAAGATAAATGCTTTCAAGATATTTATATAAAGTTAATATTTCAGTTTTTCTTCTCTGCGAAAGAGTTTTGTTTATAATGTAATACCGAAAATCTAAATTAACTTTAGTAAAGTTAAAAACTGAATGGTTGACTAAATTACCTCTGTTCTTCGAGCAAAAAATGTGTAAAGTTGTATCATTTCTATTAAATTATTCTAGCGTTAAAATAAATCACCTTTTGTAGAAGCTCAGCTGTAGGTTCACAATCATGTAGTGTGCCATTACTACTTGTTTCAGTTGCTGTGATCTTCCGCTTGGTCTTCTCTGGTTTTCTTTTTTCTGCAGCCATAGGAACCCGAAGGGTTTTAAGTCTGTACTCAATGAAGCCCGACCCTTCATTGTAGAAATGTTCCTGCATATAACAAAAACCACTTGATTACAAAGAGGTACAAGTTTTTAAAAATTGTAAAAATTTAAAAAAACTAGATGGTACGCGAGCGAAGCGAGCGTACAATCTAGGTCGTGTCCAAAGATGGTTCTCGAATACACATTTCAGCGTAAAAAATGTACGTACCACAGGACTATAATAGTACATTGTCTTTTACAGAAACGAATAAATAGACACGATGATTTATGTAAAATTAGCACCCTGGGAATTATCTTAAAAATGAGTCCAATTGTTTTATTTGAACTCATTTAAACAAACCCAATTTGTGTTTTGTATATAACATTTGAGAGTTGAGTTAAGAGATGGGGAAGAGGATGGGAAGTCAGTCAGCAACGAAATATTGTTTTAAATATACCACTAAACACAGTAAAACATTTACGATTTATCATACTTTTTTAAAACTGTCCCTGTTATAGTCGATTGAAATAGTAAAGTACATATAACGATACACCACTACGACGTTTATATTTTTTATAATTATTAATTAATACAAACGTTGAGAAGTGTCAGTAATCTACCCACAGTCACAGTAATAATTTTGCCCTTACGTAAATTGATATATAGATACACAAATATTGTTCCCAATTTGACTTGGTTGTGGACAGTTTTTTATTAGTAGAAATACTGTACCATCATTTTTGTTTAAATAATCTCTTGACCTATTTTGTAAACATTTTTTTTCTGCAAACATATACCCTTAGGGTGTAGGCCTACTTTTTGTTACATGGCCTGTTGCATTTATTTACTCTACGCTTATAAATATAGTTTCATCTATATATAAATTATGGTTAATTCTGACATAGCCAAGCACAATGCAAAAACTTCGGTACAAATCTCCGCCTTGGATACCTACCTTATCTATCTCAGATGTACCGCGAAAGGTAGATTTGATAACATTAGTTTTCACATCGACGCTATTGTTCCATATTTCTATCTTAGGAAGATATTATAAAGAGTTTTTTAACAAAATTTATGATTTCAATAGTAGATTTTCAACTCAATTTCAAATCTTCGCGGTCAAAGTAATTTCCGGGTTCACCTTGCAACAACCTGGTTTCAACTATTTTCTCTCTTTTATACACAAGGTACCAGTTAAAATAATATATTTGACCCTAAAGGTGACTGGAAACAGGCACTTCCCATCAATCAACAAAGTGTTCCTTTGGAAGAAGGAAGAAAAAAACAGATAGTATGACAGGAGCTTAAGTTGGCCATTAGCCATAGCCATTTCAGTTGTTTGCTTATTTTAGGAACGGACCGCGCGTGTTTGAAGGTACAGTAGTTAAAAAATAAAAATTATACTGCAAATTAATAAAGATCAAATTAAATATACGCCATCAAGGATCGGAATATATTGTGGGAAATAGTATTATAAAATTACATAAGGAGATTTGATGATAAGACATTTTGTTTAAAATCGAGTGAAATCCCGATAGTTGATTGAGTAAGCTGGCAGGAATAACTGTAGGCTATCTTTGTCCCGTTAGGACCGAGATGTCTGCCCATGTTGCAAGCCGTAATGTCTTCTTTCTTGGGCCCACTCTGTCACGGCAGTTAGTTTCAAAAGATGTTTAAATTAAATAATGTATTAATAATTATTAGGATGGTATTTATTTGAATAAACGCCTCTCCAATAAAACATCACTTAGAGTGATATCTATTAGAGGATTTCATTTGATTATAAATGTTACCATATTATTAAAACTAAAAAAATTAATATATATCCCTCGAATAAGCACCTCCTTCAAATGAACTCCGCCTCCCCAAACAATAAACACTATACTTTAAAATGTTATTAATCATCTAAAACACTGTGAAACAGAGTAGTTTAGTTTTACGAATGTCAAGCATTTTCAATATTGGTAACCGACAGAAATTGTACAAGGAGAACATTTTTATCATTCCCAGAACCATCGTCTACACTTCCTAGAGGGGGAGCGAGCTAAGTGACTAGTAATATAAATGATGGCAAGGATACCTTCTGACTTGTTGTAGGATATATATAAAAATACATTGATTTGAAATTACATCCATTTTTATTTACCAACATTAAAAAAACTGTATAATTAGTGGCCTACTTACAGTCCTCTCCCACCTCTTTCAGCCACAGTTATCTGGATCAGTTTTTTTTTTTTTTTGCATTTGCAGATTGCATTTTATTTTATTTTGATTTGACTCATTAAGTAGATCCTTTCCATTGACATATGTTTTCCAGAATCTCCATAATATTGTAATCCTGGGTTAAAACAAAATGATTATACCTTTTCATTTGCACCATAAGTAAAACGGAGGTGTCAATAAAAGTGTACTCCAACCTGATGGCAAAGATGACCGTGATTAAGAGTGGATGGAGACAGCGGAAGTGTGGGTATGTCCAGATCAGATGACATTGATCTGGAGGGCGATGACGATACATCTGAGCTTGGTGGTTACAGTGACTTTAAAACTGCAATTGATAACCGACGCCTTTCACCAAACGTAGCCACACCTATTTGTAAAAAATCTGCTTCTGTCATGGTTTCTATACACTGCAGGTCAATATTATTATCTACAAAGAAAACTAATTAATAACGTTAAAATACCTGTTGCATAAAAACAAACAAATGATCAATATGTATTTTATACCAAGATAAATCAATAGAATTTGTAATCATGGTCAAAACAGCCATCAAAATACATTGCTACACACATTATTTTTTAATCTTTTGATGACTATAGTACTGTTCCACAATAAGTAGTTAAGAATGTATGATGCTACGTAGAGAGATGTAGGATTTCGTATCAAGTTCACAATATGTATACAAAGCAGATTGCGGAAGTTGATCCTTTAGTTCATTAGGTACTACAGTAGTAAATACAGCAGGATTATCAACAACTACTACAAATGTGGAACATAATCTAATGTTAAGCATTTTTGTAAAACAAAATGTACAGCCTGTTGTCCACGTACTAAAATTGCCATAGCCACATCTATAATGACAAACAAGCGAGGAATGTACGATGTGCCAAAAACTTTACCTTCTGTTGCAACAAAAACATCATTATCCATATTTAAATTCAATTTGTCCATGATTACAGCAGATCCTGGCAGGTCTCTTACTTTAACAACATTTCCCGATTTACACTCGATTTCAAATAAATTCCTAGGATTAATCCAAACTGCTGCTTGTAAAATTTGATGTTTGTTTGCTACAGACAAGCGAAGTTTTTAAAATTACAGTCACGTCACATGTCCAATTTGTTTGCTATAATTGTGCTTCATTTCATATTTTAGGCATGCAACATTAAACAGGGGGCCGCAGGCGATAATGTCAGACGGATAATGATGATGTTTGTTTATCAAGTTAAATTCTAGAAATAGTTCTTTAAATATTTTATGATGTTCAGCAATTAGATGCTTTAAATACAGAACTTGGAATACATGTATGGATAGGCAAATAAAATGTCCATACACCTTAGCAAGAGGAGTAGCAAATTGTAGTATGCATTACTGACAGGAACTTTGTCCCCAATCAAAAATGGAAGCGCCCTAATAAAACAACCCATTTGAATAGCCTCGTGGCTCATCTTGTGGTCATTTAAATTTACAAAGCATGCTCTCGTAATAGAAGATGGTTTCTTTTTAACATCAATAGGCATATGAAAATTACTTTAATCTTCGATTTAATTCGTCAAGGGTAAAAAAATGGTCTCAATTATCAGTTTATTTCTAGATCTGAGTTTTCTAGACACCCCTTGAAACAGGCATAGTGATGGTATTAGAGTAGATCCAATTTTTAAATCGGGCAATAAAAGTGACGTCAGTGATTATAGGCCCATCTCTATTCTGCCTACCGCTTAAAAAATCCTTGAAAAAATTGTTTAAATTAGAGTAAATAATTATATCACAAGGTTTAACATCCTTAATAATGCACAATATGGTTTCAGAAAAAAACAGTTATACTTTTTTTTTTCTCTCTTTTGTGGCGTTAACCACTATTTATTCATTTCATTTCATCAACAGATTAATACAATTATTTCTAATAATAATAATAACTATTCATTGTTATTCTTACTTTTGTTTGGTTTATATATATATATACATATATATATTTTTTTTTTTTTTTTTTTTTTTTTTATTTTATCAACGTTACTGTTCTTGGAATCAAAGCATTATTTCTTTTCTGTTATCCACCTTTTTTCATAAATTTCTAGTATTTTTTTTTGTTCTATAATTCTCAACATCTAAAATTGTGAACACTTAACTAATAAATGTACTGTAGGAGATACATTTACTAATTTTGTATAGTTATTTTCGGTAGTATTTTGACATATAATTCATTTATACCCTATATACAGATTATATACATTATTTTAAAATACGAATATAAAAAAAAAAAAAAAAAAAATATTAAAAATGCTTTTCTTACTCCTGTGTCTAGTTTTATGTCTCATGGTTATATTTGTTTGCTTATCTTCTCGTGCGTTACTTATGTTGCGTTACGTTTCTTTTTTGTTTTCAATATTAATTTATACAATTTTTTTTTTTTAATTTATATTTCATATAAGATAAAATGAAACTGCCTATGTGTATTATACAACATTATTATGTAATATATTTTAAATAATCAGATTCACATCAATATAAATTATAATAGGTGGTTAAGGTAAGATCTTTTGTTTTTTTCCGCCATAAAAAGACGAGACAATGATCCGGTCCATTTGTTTACATTTTTCAAAGTATGTGCCTTGTAAACGCAGAAGCATCCAATAGAGAACATGTGGTCTACATATTTGTTTCCTGTACCTAGTACAATGTTTCGATAATTTGCCTCGATCCCAAATTTGTGCATGGTGTAAACGTTAATATATTCCCATAAGGGTTTTACTTCAGTGCATTCATAAAAGAAATGGGCATCATCCTCTACTACGTTGCATTGTAGGCAAGTATCTGTGTTGCTTATTTTCCATTTTAACAGCCTTCTTTTGGTAGGTGTTATACAATGCAATAGTTTGATGTTCAACTGTTTAAGTTTATTATCTTTAATATCTTTAATTTTTCTTTTCCATGTTACAGACCAATCGTTATACTTTTATGGCCGTTATAGGTCTGGTTGAACGAATTACCGATGCGCTTGATAAGAAAAAAATTCCATCGGAATATTTATTGATTTGTCAAAAGCTTTGACACCATCAACCATGATATTCTTCTAAAAAAAATTGGAACACTATGTCATAAGAGGTACGGCACTCAACTGAAACTATATTAGTGGAAGGAAACAATTTAGGTCTATTGATAACACAAGTTCGTGTTTGATGGATATAAATGTCTGGCACATAGGCTTAGAGTAATATTGAGCCAGAGAACAATCAGATAGAACCCTTAATTGACAATACAGGTGTGCTTAAAGGACCATCAGATCATGATAACGGTAGTGCTATGCCAAGGTGCCTTAAACCCAAAGAAAGTCTAACTGTAGTAGACAAAACAGTAAATGTTAGAAGATCATCCAGAAAAAGTAGGCCGCCTGAACGTTGGGGTTTTAAGAACGATGTTAATACTGTGTACTAAATAATAATATACTGCGTTTTTTAAGCGGGGGAGAATGTGTTGACATGTTGCACCATCTTTAATCATTCGTATCACGAAAGTTGTTGTTTATGTAATGTTGTTCACATTTAGTTGATTAAAACCTTATACAGGTAGATGAAGTCTTTTCTCTTTATTGCTAATCACACTATAACAGGTACGTTCTACATCATAAACATCAGATAAGCCGTTGATTTTATCGCCCAAAACGTGCCAATATTCGTTATAACGGTAAAGAAGGCCGTCCACTAGAGAAAGTTTATACGATTACGATATTCTGTCACTCAGATTCAGATTTAATTTTATTTGCCAATTTAAAATAGAAATAGTATGAGTACATTTTCAACATTAAATTCTAAAATTAATATTATTACTATATAAAAAATAACACTAGAGATATATTATTTTAATATCTTTAAAAACAGACATGAAATACCACTGGGATACAATATAGGCCTATTAAAAGCAACATTATATGAACATAAAAAATACTACGAATTACTTTATACTGGTTCCAGTAATTAATTAAAATATGCAAAAAAATGGCTAAAAAATAAGAATAAAAATAAAAATGCTGACTTTACTATGCTTATGCGGTTCTATATAGGCCTAAAGATCATTTCTCTCGGAGCGCATTTTATGATAATTACTATATTACGTCTTTCTGAATGGTTTTATATTTAGCGAATAATTCATTTCTGTAATTAAACCACATTTCTTCACGATGTTGGATGGAAGTTATCTTCTTATCCTCTACATTTCCCATACCATACAACACAGCAGAAATCGATGACACTTTCAACCACTGATGAGTAGAACAAATTCCACTCAAAATGTATTAAGTTCCTAAGAAAGAATAGTCAAATAATATTATATTGCCTTTCCGTATAGTATTTTTACATTGTTCAGCCCAATTTAATTCATTGTCAATGGTAATACCTAGATATTTGTAATTATTTACGATTTCAATAACAGAACCATTTATATTGAATGGTTTAATAGGTAGAAAATTTATAGCTGAGATTATTTAGAGGGTTAGGTTCAGTTCATAGTTGAGATTATTTAGAGGGTTTGGTTTAGTTCATTGTTGAGATTATTTAGAGGGTTTGGTTTAGTTCATTGTTGAGATTATATAGAGGGTTTGGTTTAGTTCATAGTTGAGATTATTTAGAGGGTTTGGTTTAGTTCATTGTTGCGATTATTTAGAGGGTTTGGTTTAGTTCATTGTTGAGATTATATAGAGGGTTTGGTTTACTTCATAGTTGAGATTATTTATAGGGTTTGGTTTAGTTCATTGTTGAGATTAGAGGGTTTGGTTTAGTTCATGGTTGAGATTATTTAGAGGGTTTGGTATAGTTCATTGTTGAGATTATTTAGAGGGTTTGGTTTAGTTCATTGTTGAGATTATTTAGAGGGTTTGGTTTAGTTCATAGTTGAGATTATTTATAGGGTTTGGTTTAGTTCATTGTTGAGATTATTTAGAGGGTTTGGTTTAGTTCATTGTTGAGATTATTTAGAGGGTTTGGTTTAGTTCATTGTTGAGATTATTTAGAGGGTTTGGTTTAGTTCATAGTTGAGATTATTTATAGGGTTTGGTTTAGTTCATTGTTGAGATTAAAGGGTTTGATTTAGTTCATAGTTGAGATTATTTAGAGGGTTTGGTTTAGTTCATTGTTGAGATTATTTAGAGGGTTTGGTTTAGTTCATAGTTGAGATTATTTAGAGGGTTTGTTTTAGTTCATAGTTGAGATTATTTAGAGGGTTTGGTTTAGTTCATAGTTGAGATTATTTAGAGGGTTTGGTTTAGTTCATTGTTGAGATTATTTAGAGGGTTTGGTTTAGTTCATAGTTGAGATTATTTAGAGGGTTTGGTTTAGTTCATAGTTGACATTATTTAGAGGGTTTGGTTTAGTTCATTGTTGAGATTATTTAGAGGGTTTGGTTTAGTTCATAGTTGAGATTATTTAGAGGGTTTGGTTTAGTTCATTGTTGAGATTATTTAGAGGGTTTGGTTTAGTTCATAGTTGAGATTATTTAGGGGGTTTGGTTTAGTTCATAGTTGAGATTATTTAGAGGGTTTGGTTTAGTTCATAGTTGAGATTATTTAGAGGGTTTGGTTTAGTTCATAGTTGAGATTATTTAGAGGGTTTGGTTTAGTTCATAGTTGAGATTATTTAGGGGGTTTGGTTTAGTTCATAGTTGAGATTATTTAGAGGGTTTGGTTTAGTTCATAGTTGAGATTATTTAGAGGGTTTGGTTTAGTTCATAGTTGAGATTATTTAGAGGGTTTGGTTTAGTTCATAGTTGAGATTATTTAGAGGGTTTGGTTTAGTTCATTGTTGAGATTATTTAGAGGGTTTGGTTTAGTTCATTGTTGAGATTATTTAGAGGGTTTGGTTTAGTTCATAGTTGAGATTATTTAGAGGGTTTGGTTTAGTTCATTGTTGAGATTATTTAGAGGGTTTGGTTTAGTTCATTGTTGAGATTATTTAGAGGGTTTGGTTCAGTTCATAGTTGAGATTATTTAGAGGCTTTGGTTCAGTTCATTAGTTGAGATTATTTAGAGGGTTTGGTTTAGTTCATTGTTGAGATTATTTAGAGGGTTTGGTTCAGTTCATAGTTGAGATTATTTAGAGGGTTTGGTTTAGTTCATTGTTGAGATTATTTAGAGGGTTTGGTTCAGTTCATAGTTGAGATTATTTAGAGGGTTTGGTTTAGTTCATAGTTGAGATTATTTAGAGGGTTTGGTTTAGTTCATAGTTGAGATTATTTAGAGGGTTTGGTTTAGTTCATAGTTGAGATTATTTAGAGGGTTTGGTTTAGTTCATAGTTGAGATTATTTAGAGGGTTTGGTTTAGTTCATTGTTGAGATTATTTAGAGGGTTTGGTTTAGTTCATTGTTGAGATTATTTAGAGGGTTTGGTTTAGTTCATAGTTGAGATTATTTAGAGGGTTTGGTTTAGTTCATAGTTGAGATTTTTTAGAGGGTTTGGTTTAGTTCATAGTTGAGATTATTTAGAGGGTTTGGTTTAGTTCATAGTTGAGATTATTTATAGGGTTTGGTTTAGTTCATTGTTGAGATTATTGAGAGGGTTTGGTTTAGTTCATTGTTGAGATTATTTAGAGAGTTTGGTTTAGTTCATTGTTGAGATTATTTAGAGGGTTTGGTTTAGTTCATAGTTGAGATTATTTATAGGGTTTGGTTTAGTTCATTGTTGAGATTAAAGGGTTTGATTTAGTTCATAGTTGAGATTATTTAGAGGGTTTGGTTTACTTCATAGTTGAGATTATTTAGAGGGTTTGGTTTAGTTCATTGTTGAGATTATTTAGAGGGTTTGGTTTAGTTCATTGTTGAGATTATTTAGAGGGTTTGGTTTAGTTCATAGTTGAGATTATTTATAGGGTTTGGTTTAGTTCATTGTTGAGATTATTTAGAGGGTTTGGTTTAGTTCATAGTTGAGATTATTTAGAGGGTTTGTTTTAGTTCATAGTTGAGATTATTTAGAGGGTTTGGTTTAGTTCATAGTTGAGATTATTTAGAGGGTTTGGTTTAGTTCATTGTTGAGATTATTTAGAGGGTTTGGTTTAGTTCATAGTTGAGATTATTTAGAGGGTTTGGTTTAGTTCATAGTTGACATTATTTAGAGGGTTATTATTTAGAGGGTTTGGTTCAGTTCATTGTTGAGATTATTTAGAGGGTTTTATTTAGTTCATTGTTGAGATTATTTAGAGGGTTTGGTTTAGTTCATAGTTGAGATTATTAAGAGGGTTTGGTTTAGTTCATAGTTGAGATTATTTAGAGGGTTTGGTTTAGTTCATTGTTGAGATTATTTAGAGGGTTTGGTTTAGTTCATAGTTGAGATTATTTAGAGGGTTTGGTTTAGTTCATTGTTGAGATTATTTAGAGGGTTTGGTTTAGTTCATAGTTGAGATTATTTAGAGGGTTTGGTTTAGTTCATAGTTGAGATTATTTAGAGGGTTTGGTTTAGTTCATTGTTGAGATTATTTAGAGGGTTTGGTTTAGTTCATAGTTGAAATTATTTAGAGGGTTTGGTTTAGTTCATAGTTGAGATTATTTAGAGGGTTTGGTTCAGTTCATAGTTGAGATTATTTAGAGGGTTTGGTTTTGTTCATAGTTGAGATTATTTAGAGGGTTTGGTTTAGTTCATAGTTGAGATTATTTATAGGGTTTGGTTTAGTTCATTGTTGAGATTATTTAGAGGGTTTGGTTTAGTTCATTGTTGAGATTATTTAGAGGGTTTGGTTTAGTTCATAGTTGAGATTATTTAGAGGGTTTGGTTTAGTTCATAGTTGAGATTATTTAGAGGGTTTGGTTTAGTTCATAGTTGAGATTATTTAGAGGGTTTGGTTTAGTTCATAGTTGAGATTATTTAGAGGGTTTTGTTTAGTTCATAGTTGAGATTATTGTAATATAATGTTGTGTTGTTGAGGTACTAATGAAAGACTCTTACTCGCTTAGCTGTCATAACACATATATTGTTTATTCAGTATAATACTTCAGTACAATAATGATTCGGTACAATATACTATTAGGATAAGGATACAGAGGATCAGTGATGCTTTCGGTGAGGTGTGAAGTGTGTAGATCTGCTTCTGAAGAAGTGGCTGTGAGGTGTAGATGTTCTTCTGAAGAAGTGGCTGTGAGGTGTGTGCTCCGTGAAATTGCTGTAAGGTGTAGATGTTCCGTGAAGTGGCTGTAAGGTGTAGATGTTCTTCTGAAGAAGTGGCTGTGAGGTGTGTCTGGGCCCTTCTGAAACTTGGGAGTATATTGGCTCCGGTTCATTTGCATATGTCACTACGTAATCTGTGAGGGTAACGATTGGTCCTAAGTTGATCCAGGGGTGTTTAAGTGGGAGTGATTAACGGTATAATAAGGTATTTCTATGATGGATGACACTGTCAAATCTGTACTTAAATAGTGTCAATCTCTCCTGGTTTAACGATGGGAAAAGTCACAAAATTAAGCTAAGTGTTTTCTTTAGGGATTCTATTATAAACTAAATGGTCATTAAAACATCTGGACAAACTCTCCTCTGGACTTTCTGGGTCAAGTTTTTTTTATGAATGATCTATTCTGGTCATATTTTTGAAATTGTTATTACATGTATAATAATATATATATATATATTTTTATTCAACTGTCATTTATGATTATTGCTTATTGTCTCTATTGTTTACATATATATTTACTAATTGTTATTGTTTTTATTGTAATTTATTTATTTATTTAATTTTTCCAATTTTTAATTCTTACATAGGACATCAAATTTTAAAGCTTTGCTTATAGTGATGCCCGATTCAATCAATCAATATATAACTTTTGCTTAAAACCATGTTCAACTGTAGGCCGTTGCCAATATACAGTAATCTCCCTAAACAATGCTACTTTTAATACTTACAATATTATATGTTTTCATCTTTTCCATTGATTGTAAACCTCTAACTAAACTTTCCAGTATTTTATTATTCAACTTCTGTTTCCAATAATAGTCAATATAAACAATTAATTTTTATTTTTATCATTACTGTAAATAATCATTGTATATATTTTATAATTTATATTTATATTGGTCTTGTTTTTTTTTTTTTTGTAAAAATCTACTGTAATATTAAACTTTATTGTGGTTACCATTATAACAAATGTACGATTGATTGAATAAAGTTCACATATAGACTTAACCTATTTGAATTCCGATACAAAGGTCAATTTCTTAAATATAAAAGTATATCGTTATATTACATTATTTAGAGGGTTTGGTTTAGTTCATAGTTGAGATTATTTAGAGGGTTTGGTTCAGTTCATAGTTGAGATTATTTAGAGGATTTGGTTTAGTTCATAGTTGAGATTATTTAGAGGGTTTGATTTAGTTCATAGTTGAGATTATTTAGAGGGTTTGGTTTAGTTCATAGTTGAGATTATTTAGAGGGTTTGGTTTAGTTCATTGTTGAGATTATTTAGTGGGTTTGGTTTAGTTCATAGTTGAGATTATTTAAAGGGTTTGGTTTAGTTCATTGTTGAGATTATTTAGAGGGTTTGGTTTAGTTCATAGTTGAGATTATTTAGAAGGTTTGGTTTAGTTTATAGTTGAGATTATTTAGAGGGTTTGGTTCAGTTCATAGTTGAGATTATTTAGAGGGTTTGGTTTAGTTCATAGTTGAGATTATTTAGAGGGTTTGGTTTAGTTCATAGTTGAGATTATTTAGAGGGTTTGGTTTAGTTCATAGTTGAGATTATTTAGAGGGTTTGGTTTAGTTCATAGTTGAGATTATTTAGAGGGTTTGGTTTAGTTCATCGTTGAGATTATTTAGAGGGTTTGGTTTAGTTCATTGTTGAGATCATTTAGAGGGTTTGGTTTAGTTCATAGTTGAGATTATTTAGAGGGTTTGGTTCAGTTCATTGTTGCGATTATTTAGAGGGTTTGGTTTAGTTCATAGTTGAGATTATTTAGAGGGTTTGGTTTAGTTCATTGTTGAGATTATTTAGAGGATTTGGTTTAGTTCATTGTTGAAATTATTTAGAGGGTTTGGTTTAGTTCATAGTTGAGACTATTTAGAGGGTTTGGTTTAGTTCATTGCTGAGATTATTTAGAGGGTTTGGTTTAGTTCATAGTTGAGATTATTTAGAGGGTTTGGTTTAGTTCATTGTTGAGATTATTTAGAGGGTTTGGTTTAGTTCATAGTTGAGATTATTTAGAGGTTTGGTTCAGTTCATTGTTAAGATTATATAGAGGGTTTGGTTTAGTTCATTGTTGAGATTATTTAGAGGGTTTGGTTTAGTTCATAGTTGAGATTATTTAGATGGTTTGGTTTAGTTCATTGTTGAGATTATTTAGAGGGTTTGGTTTAGATCATAGTTGAGATTATTTAGAGGGTTTGGTTTAGTTCATTGTTGAGGTTATTTAGAGGGTTTGGTTCAGTTCATTGTGGAGATTATTTAGAGGGTTTGGTTCAGTTCATAGTTGAGATTATTTAGAGGGTTTGGTTTAGTTCATAGTTGAGATTATTTAGAGGATTTAGTTTAGTTCATAGTTGAGATTATTTAGAGGGTTTGGTTTAGTTCATAGTTGAGATTATTTAGAGGGTTTGGTTTAGTTCATAGTTGGGATTATTTAGAGGGTTTGGTTTAGTTCATAGTTGAGATTATTTAGAGGGTTTGGTTTAGTTCATAGTTGAGATTATTTAGAGGGTTTGGTTTAGTTCATAGTTGAGATTATTTAGAGGGTTTGGTTTAGTTCATAGTTGAGATTATTTAGAAGGTTTGGTTTAGTTCATAGTTGAGATTATTTAGAAGGTTTGGTTCAGTTCATAGTTGAGATTATTTAGAAGGTTTGGTTTAGTTCATAGTTGAGATTATTTAGAGGGTTTAGAGGGTTTGGTTTAGTTCATAGTTGAGATTATTTAGAGGGTTTGGTTTAGTTCATAGTTGAGATTATTTAGAGGGTTTGGTTTAGTTCATAGTTGAGATTATTTAGAGGGTTTGGTTTAGTTCATAGTTGAGATTATTTAGAGGGTTTGGTTTAGTTCATAGTTGAGATTATTTAGAGGGTTTGGTTCAGTTCATTGTTGAGATTATTTAGAGGGTTTGGTTCAGTTCATAGTTGAGATTATTTAGAGGGTTTGGTTTAGTTCATAGTTGAGATTATTTAGAGGGTTTGGTTTAGTTCATAGTTGAGATTATTTAGAGGGTTTGGTTTAGTTCATAGTTACGATTATTTAGAGGGTTTGGTTCAGTTCATTGTTGCGATTATTTAGAGGGTTTGGTTTAGTTCATAGTTGAGATTATTTAGAGGGTTTGGTTTAGTTCATAGTTGAGATTATTTAGAGGGTTTGGTTTAGTTCATAGTTGAGATTATTTAGAGGGTTTGGTTTAGTTCATAGTTGAGATTATTTAGAGGGTTTGGTTTAGTTCATCGTTGAGATTATTTAGAGGGTTTGGTTTAGTTCATTGTTGAGATCATTTAGAGGGTTTGGTTTAGTTCATAGTTGAGATTATTTAGAGGGTTTGGTTCAGTTCATTGTTGCGATTATTTAGAGGGTTTGGTTTAGTTCATAGTTGAGATTATTTAGAGGGTTTGGTTTAGTTCATTGTTGAGATTATTTAGAGGATTTGGTTTAGTTCATTGTTGAGATTATTTAGAGGGTTTGGTTTAGTTCATAGTTGAGACTATTTAGAGGGTTTGGTTTAGTTCATTGCTGAGATTATTTAGAGGGTTTGGTTTAGTTCATAGTTGAGATTATTTAGAGGGTTTGGTTTAGTTCATTGTTGAGATTATTTAGAGGGTTTGGTTTAGTTCATAGTTGAGATTATTTAGAGGTTTGGTTCAGTTCATTGTTAAGATTATATAGAGGGTTTGGTTTAGTTCATTGTTGAGATTATTTAGAGGGTTTGGTTTAGTTCATAGTTGAGATTATTTAGATGGTTTGGTTTAGTTCATTGTTGAGATTATTTAGAGGGTTTGGTTTAGATCATAGTTGAGATTATTTAGAGGGTTTGGTTTAGTTCATTGTTGAGGTTATTTAGAGGGTTTGGTTCAGTTCATTGTGGAGATTATTTAGAGGGTTTGGTTCAGTTCATAGTTGAGATTATTTAGAGGGTTTGGTTTAGTTCATAGTTGAGATTATTTAGAGGATTTAGTTTAGTTCATAGTTGAGATTATTTAGAGGGTTTGGTTTAGTTCATAGTTGAGATTATTTAGAAGGTTTGGTTTAGTTCATAGTTGGGATTATTTAGAGGGTTTGGTTTAGTTCATAGTTGAGATTATTTAGAGGGTTTGGTTTAGTTCATAGTTGAGATTATTTAGAGGGTTTGGTTTAGTTCATAGTTGAGATTATTTAGAGGGTTTGGTTTAGTTCATAGTTGAGATTATTTAGAAGGTTTGGTTCAGTTCATAGTTGAGATTATTTAGAAGGTTTGGTTCAGTTCATAGTTGAGATTATTTAGAAGGTTTGGTTTAGTTCATAGTTGAGATTATTTAGAGGGTTTAGAGGGTTTGGTTTAGTTCATAGTTGAGATTATTTAGAGGGTTTGGTTTAGTTCATAGTTGAGATTATTTAGAGGGTTTGGTTTAGTTCATAGTTGAGATTATTTAGAGGGTTTGGTTTAGTTCATAGTTGAGATTATTTAGAGGGTTTGGTTTAGTTCATAGTTGAGATTATTTAGAGGGTTTGGTTCAGTTCATTGTTGAGATTATTTAGAGGGTTTGGTTCAGTTCATAGTTGAGATTATTTAGAGGGTTTGGTTTAGTTCATAGTTGAGATTATTTAGAGGGTTTGGTTTAGTTCATAGTTAAGATTATTTAGAGGGTTTGGTTTAGTTCATAGTTACGATTATTTAGAGGGTTTGGTTTAGTTCATAGTTGAGATTATTTAGAGGGTTTGGTTTAGTTCATAGTTGAGATTATTTAGAGGGTTTGGTTTAGTTCATAGTTGAGATTATTTAGAGGGTTTGGTTTAGTTCATAGTTGAGATTATTTAGAGGGTTTGATTTAGTTCATTGTTGAGATTATTTACAGGGTTTGGTTTAGTTCATTGTTGAGATTATTTAGAGGGTTTGGTTTAGTTCATAGTTGAGATTATTTAGAGGGTTTGGTTTAGTTCATAGTTGAGATTATTTAGAGGGTTTGGTTTATTTCATAGTTGAGATTATTTAGAGGGTTTGGTTTAGTTCATAGTTGAGATTATTTAGAGGGTTTGGTTTAGTTCATAGTTGAGATTATTTAGAGGGTTTGGTTTAGTTCATAGTTGAGATTATTTAGAGGGTTTGGTTTAGTTCATAGTTGAGATTATTTAGAGGGTTTGGTTTAGTTCATAGTTGAGATTATTTAGAGGGTTTGGTTTAGTTCATAGTTGAGATTATTTAGAGGGTTTGGTTTAGTTCATAGTTGAGATTATTTAGAGGGTTTGGATTAGTTCATAGTTGAGATTATTTAGAGGGTTTGGTTTAGTTCATAGTTGAGATTATTTAGAGGGTTTGGTTTAGTTCATTGTTGAGATTATTTAGAGGGTTTGGTTTAGTTCATAGTTAAGATTATTTAGAGGGTTTGGTTTAGTTCATAGTTGAGATTATTTAGAGGGTTTGGTTTAGTTCATAGTTGAGATTATTTAGAGGGTTTGGTTTAGTTCATTGTTGAGATTATTTAGAGGGTTTGGTTTAGTTCATAGTTGAGATTATTTAGAGGGTTTGGTTTAGTTCATTGTTGAGATTATTTAGAGGGTTTGGTTTAGTTCATAGTTGAGATTATTTAGAGGGTTTGGTTTTGTTCGTAATTGAGATTATTTAGAGGGTTTGGTTTAGTTCATTGTTGAGATTATTTGGAGGGTTTGGTTTAGTTCATAGTTGAGATTATTTAGAGGGTTTGGTTTAGTTCATAGTTGAGATTATTTAGAGGGTTTGGTTTAGTTCATAGTTGAGATTATTTAGAGGGTTTGGTTTAGTTCATTGTTGAGATTATTTAGAGGGTTTGGTTTAGTTCATAGTTGAGATTATTTAGAGGGTTTGGTTTAGTTCATAGTTGAGATTATTTAGAGGGTTTGGTTTAGTTCATAGTTGAGATTATTTAGAGGGTTTGGTTTAGTTCATTGTTGAGATTATTTAGAGGGTTTGGTTCAGTTCATTGTTGAGATTATTTAGAGGGTTTGGTTCAGTTCATAGTTGAGATTATTTAGAGGGTTTGGTTTAGTTCATAGTTGAGATTATTTATAGGGTTTGGTTTAGTTCATTGTTGAGATTATTTAGAGGGTTTGGTTTAGTTCATAGTTGAGATTATTTAGAGGGTTTGGTTTAGTTCATTGTTGAGATTATTTAGAGGGTTTGGTTTAGTTCATAGTTGAGATTATTTAGGGGGTTTGGTTTAGTTCATAGTTGAGATTATTTAGAGGGTTTGGTTTAGTTCATAGTTGAGATTATTTAGAGGGTTTGGTTTAGTTCATAGTTGAGATTATTTAGAGGGTTTGGTTTAGTTCATAGTTGAGATTATTTAGAGGGTTTGGTTTAGTTCATAGTTGAGATTATTTAGAGGGTTTGGTTTAGTTCATTGTTGAGATTATTTAGAGGGTTTGGTTTAGTTCATTGTTGAGATTATTTAGAGGGTTTGGTTTAGTTCATAGTTGAGATTATTTAGAGGGTTTGGTTTAGTTCATTGTTGAGATTATTTAGAGGGTTTGGTTTAGTTCATTGTTGAGATTATTTAGAGGGTTTGGTTCAGTTCATAGTTGAGATTATTTAGAGGGTTTGGTTCAGTTCATTAGTTGAGATTATTTAGAGGGTTTGGTTTAGTTCATTGTTGAGATTATTTAGAGGGTTTGGTTCAGTTCATAGTTGAGATTATTTAGAGGGTTTGGTTTAGTTTATTGTTGAGATTATTTAGAGGGTTTGGTTCAGTTCATAGTTGAGATTATTTAGAGGTTTGGTTTAGTTCATAGTTGAGATTATTTAGAGGGTTTGGTTTAGTTCATAGTTGAGATTATTTAGAGGGTTTGGTTTAGTTCATAGTTGAGATTATTTAGAGGGTTTGGTTTAGTTCATAGTTGAGATTATTTAGAGGGTTTGGTTTAGTTCATTGTTGAGATTATTTAGAGGGTTTGGTTTAGTTCATTGTTGAGATTATTTAGAGGGTTTGGTTTAGTTCATAGTTGAGATTATTTAGAGGGTTTGGTTTAGTTCATAGTTGAGATTTTTTAGAGGGTTTGGTTTAGTTCATAGTTGAGATTATTTAGAGGGTTTGGTTTAGTTCATAGTTGAGATTATTTAGAGGGTTTGGTTTAGTTCATAGTTAAGATTATTTAGAGGGTTTTGTTTAGTTCATAGTTGAGATTATTTAGAGGGTTTGGTTTAGTTCATTGTTTTCATAGTTGAGATTATTTAGAGGGTTTGGTTCAGTTCATAGTTGAGATTATTTAGAGGGTTTGGTTTAGTTCATAGTTGAGATTATTTAGAGGGTTTGGTTTAGTTCATAGTTGAGATTATTTAGAGGGTTTGGTTCAGTTCATAGTTGAGATTATTTAGAGGGTTTGGTTTAGTTCATAGTTGAGATTATTTAGAGGGTTTGGTTTAGTTCATAGTTGGGATTATTTAGAGGGTTTGGTTTAGTTCATAGTTGAGATTATTTAGAGGGTTTGGTTTAGTTCATAGTTGAGATTATTTAGAGGGTTTGGTTTAGTTCATAGTTGAGATTATTTAGAGGGTTTGGTTTAGTTCATTGTTGAGATTATTTAGAGGGTTTGGTTTAGTTCATTGTTGAGATTATTTAGAGGGTTTGGTTTAGTTCATAGTTGAGATTATTTAGAAGGTTTGGTTTAGTTCATAGTTGAGATTATTTAGAGGGTTTAGAGGGTTTGGTTTAGTTCATAGTTGAGATTATTTAGAGGGTTTGGTTTAGTTCATAGTTGAGATTATTTAGAGGGTTTGGTTTAGTTCATAGTTGAGATTATTTAGAGGGTTTGGTTTAGTTCATTGTTGAGATTATTTAGAGGGTTACAGTATACCAGTATACATAGCGTTACCTTTAACATCAAATAACTTTAATTAACATGGCAAGCAATACTTTGCATTGTGTTTCGCTAAATTTCAGAGGTCTACGTAACCAAACCAAGCAAAGAAAAATCTTCAAATGGTGCAAGAGGATCAAAACACAGATATACTGCTTATCCAAGAAACACATTTTACGCCAGAGTTGTTAACCAAAGTTAATATTCTCTGGAATGGCACCTGCTTTCATAGTACTGGAAGTTCTAGTAGCGCTGGAGTATCTATTCTATGTAGAGTAATTAACACATGCATTGATAAAAATAAAAGGTATATTATTGTTGAAATAGAAATATTTAGAAAAAGCTATGTTTTTGTTAATATATATGCGCCAAATAATTGTAAAATAAGAAGTATGTGTTTTTTAGAGAGATTCAGAAAGACATAGTCAACATGGTTGAGATTGAAAAAGATAAAATTGTGATTGGAGAAGATAAATAATGTGTTTTGAACAGAAAATATGACCAAAAAAATTGCGCTGAGCGAAAAGACAAATCAGTTTTACTGTTAAAAATGTTATTAGTAAACTAAACCTAGTTGATGATTGGAGAAAATGCAACCCTGAAAAAGCACACTTTACATGGCGTAGAAAATGTGGTCTCGAAAGGATTGATTGATCAATTGACTGCCCTTCGTCGAGTGCAGACGTGTTTGAGCGGAGCTCTCACACGTATACGTTTTTAGATACAGTACTCGCTTACCTGTGATAGCATGTTGCAAGGATAAGCTACTAACTGCATGAGACCTGTATACCTACCTGGATAGTGAACGTATCGGTTGCATTAAATATAGGTACACTTTTGTTATTTATTCTAACTAAACATCTACAATGGCCAACGTGGAAAACAAAGAGCCAAATATTTCTAATTTAAATATTAGCGCCGCTGAACCGAACACCTGGCTGTCGACTCTCATCAAGTCAATCATGGGCTGCAAAACCATTGCTGATATTAAATCTACATTATGCGACGCAGTCACCAAAATTGTCTCCTTGGAAAAAGACATTACCATCCTCAATCTTGAAATCACCGGTTTACAAAAAGAACTGAGGAATTTGCACGCCGATATGCAGGAAAATTCTGATTTCATGGATGTTAAGCTGAAGGATATTGCCGAGGATACGCAGCAATCCACTACGGAATGCATAGAAGAGATACGCGACAAAATCGACAACCTAGAAGGACGTCAACGCCGTAACAATCTGAGGTTTACTGGCATACCCGAACAAGCGGAGGATAGTGAAGGTACTGTTAATTTCCTTTCCTCATTTATTTCCAATACCACCGGCATCTAAATCGCTAATGATGATATACAACGAGCCCATCGAGTTGGACCACGTAATACCACCAGGGATAAACCGAGACCACTTGTTGCATACTTTCTCAGATATTCCACTAAAGAAAGAGTACGCAAGGCAGCTCCAAAAGTGAGACCTAAATTTAAAGATAATAACATCTACGTAAATAATGATTTTACCAGCAGAGTGATAAGTAGAAGAAAGGCATTATACTCATCGATGAAATACCTGCATTCCAACAAAGTAAAGGCCTGGCTCCACCTTGACAAATTGCGTTACATAGATGCAAATGGTTATGTTCGCACATTCATCGACATGGATCATCTTGCCAAATACTACCCGAACCTCAAGGAAGCACATGCCCCCGTAGCTACTGAGTAATTCTAGTCGTCGCAATAATTTAAATTTACTTTGACTCTACTTACCGTCAACCGAAATATTACCTATAATATATTTTTATTTCAAGAATTGTTTATTTTGCTTCTCATTAATTATGTATTAATGTATACAGTCTCATGCATGCTTATTGCTGTATTTCTTTTTTAGATAACGCTATACGCAGCTATTGTTAATGAATGTTAATTATCTTCACTTACTTCCTTTTTATGACTTTAATGTGAACTCTGAACTTACTAACAACAATGATATTTCTAACATAACCTTTAATCCAGTTAATTACAATGAAAATGGCAAATATGATGAATCTTTTGATCAACTAATTAATAATCTCAATTCACAGTCAGTTACCCTAGATGAATGCAGCTTTTATGATTATTCACAATTTAATTCTAAGTTTAATACATCCTTTAATACTAAACTATCTCTCTTGCATCTTAATATTAGAAGTATTACGCATAAAGTTAATGATCTCGAATGCCTTTTGAATTCAATTAATAACAAATTTTCCATAATCGGTATCAGTGAAACATGGCTTAATGAAAACTCCCCTATTCCTTTCATTAATAACTACTCCTTCTTTGCAAGCAATAGAAGCAATAATCAAATTGGCGGAGGAGTTGCATTTTTTATACGTAATGATATTAGCATTACAATTCGATATGACTTAAAATTACCAGACGACCTTTCCGAATCACTTTTTGTTGAGATTGAAAATTCAAAGACAAAAAATGATATTATAGGCATTATTCACAGAGCCCCCTGTGGAGGGCTAGATTCTTTTACTAAATCCGTCGATAATGTATTAACCCAAATTAACAATGAAAACAAAAATTGTCATCTCATGGCATCTCATCTCAATATTGATTTATTAAAATTCCATAACCATAAATTAACAAACACCTACCTAAATACCTTAATTTCCCATTCTTTTTTTCCAACTATTTCAAAACCAACTAGGATTACCTCAACTTCGGCCACCTTGATTGATCATTTTTATTCCAAACAATCTAACTATAAAATAGTTGCTGGTGTTTTACTTAATGATATCTCCGACCACCTTCCTATATTTCAGTTCATTGATCAAGAAATTAATGATCAAAACCTTGATGATAATAGCGCCAACTATTCATTTCGTATAAACGACCTAAATGCCTTATCGATTGATTTAGAAGGTGAAGACTGGTCTATGATATTTGATTGTGACCCAAGATTGAGTTTTGATATATTTATTGAAAAATTTACAAATATCCACTCCAGACATTTGGTTAAAAGTAGTATAAAATCAAATAAAACGTTTAAACAACCATGGATGTCATCTGCTCTCTTAAAATGTAGTTCTCGGAAACATAAACTTTATAACAAATATATGCACACACGTAGTAATAATGACAAATTAAATTATACAAAATATAATAATATTTTCACTAATCTTTGTCGCACTGCTAAAAAGAATTATTATACTTCCCAGTTTGATAGATATAAAGGTAATCTGAAGAACACATGGCTTGTAATAAATTCTGTTTTAAATAAAGGTAATAATAATAACAGGCACCCGAATCTAATTAAAGACGGTGATAATATTTACAAAACTCAAAAAGAGATATGTGAATCGTTTAACAACTATTTTTCTACAATTGGTCCTAATCTTATTAATAGTATGCCAACTAATATAACTGATCCATTATCTTATCTTCATTCTGCGTTTGCCAACTCATTTTATATTAGCCCAGTTTCAATTGATGATGTTAACCTAACTATATACAATCTAAATTCTAATAAAGGGTCTGGATCTGACGGTATTACTGCTCGTGTCTTAAAATCTGTATCTCTCTTAATCATCCACCAACTTACCCATTGTATAAATTCATCTTTTTTATCTGGCACTTTTCCAACACACTTAAAACTAGCTAAAGTTGTGCCCATTTTCAAGAAAGGTGAACGAAGTCAATTATCTAATTACCAGCCAATATCACTACTTTCAGTGTTTTCCAAAATTATTGAAAAACTCATGTATTCTAAACTTTCTGATTATCTCACAAAATTTGATATACTTAATAAACGCCAATATGGTTTTCGAAAAAATCACTCTACATCCCATGCCGTTTTAGATCTTATTAATAATATTACAAATTCATTTGAATCAAAAGAAAATTTATTAAGTTTATTTATTGATCTTTCAAAGGCCTTCGATGTTATTAATCACGATAATTTAATTAAAAAACTTGAGTGCTATGGAATTAGAGGTATTTCATTGAATTGGTTTAATAGTTATTTGAAAGATAGAAAACAATATGTTGCATTAGGATCTTGTACATCGTCGACGATGGATATTACTTGCGGAGTGCCACAGGGATCTGTGCTTGGGCCATTGCTCTTCCTTATTTATGTTAATGATCTGGCTAATGTCAGTAACAAATTGCAAGTAATATCCTTCGCCGACGACACCACCTTATTTTACTCTAATTCCAATATTGATTTATTATTTACTACATTCAATGATGAATTAACAAAATTTTGTGACTGGTTTATTTCAAACAAATTACTTATTAATACTCTTAAAACAAATTATTTAATTTTTCACAATTCTCAACGTAAACTAAAAGTTGATGACCTAAATATACTTCTTGGCGGAATTCAAATTGAACGCAAAACTGAAACACTTTTTTTAGGTGTATATATTCATGAAAACCTCAAATGGACCAGTCATCAAAATTACGTTTCGAAAAAAATATCAAGATCTATTAGTATTATTAACAGACTTAAGCACTTCTTCCCTCTAAATATTTTAATTTCTCTTTATAACACACTTGTACTTCTTTATTTCCAGTATTGTAACATTATTTGGGCTGCAGATTACTCTTCTAATATTGCTAGATTAACTAAATTACAAAAACGTGCAGCTAGAATTATTACTTTTTCACCATATAGAACCTCATCTGAACCCCTTTTTAAACGTCTTGGTATATTAAAATTAACGGATATCCACAATGTTCAAGTTGCCAGTTTTATGTTTAATTATTTTAAAAACCAACTTCCTATTTCTATGATTGATATGCTCTGTAAACGTACCAAATTTCACAATTACAATTTAAGAACTTCTCATTTAAACATTCCTTTTGCTAGACTTACAAAAACTAAATTTTTTATAACTATATCAGGTCCTAATTTGTGGAATCATATCCCACCAAATATCAAAACGTCAATATCATTATTTACTTTCCGAAAAAAGTTAAAGAATCATTATATATCTAAATATTATACTGCTTAGTTAATATGCTTATTATCATTATTTATACTCATATACTATTTATGTCTTACACAAAATATTAGTTGTTGTTTATTATTGCAATCTTTAATCTATACTATATATAATGTATATATAGTATATACTATATATATACTGGAATTATAATTTATGTATACATATTTTTTTTTCATTTACCAATATCGGTAGTTATTTCATTTATAATTATCATGAAACTATTGAAATATAATTTAAATAATTTTTATAAAGAAGATGTTAGTTATGTTATTATACTGTAATTTTTTATCCTAAATTATATAATTATATATTCTAGGTTATTTTTATTTTTTTAGTAATGTGTTTTGTTATGGGTCCCTACGAGACAAGTTTTTAACTTCTAGAAGAAATCCATGATAATAATGACTACCAATTACTGCTTTATCTATGTTCACTTTAATATCTTTTTTCTATTTTGTATATATTCATTCATTATTATCTAAATAAATATTATCTGAATCTTATCTGAATCTGAATTACTAGATTGTAATGAGGTCATATCATGCGACATAAGACCTGCAATACTTACTGAACATCAAGCAATATCTTTAAAGATTGGGTCTAATGAATCAAAAAGAGGTCGGGGCTATTGGAAATTAAATAATAGTCTTCTAAATAATGTTGAATATCAGGATACTATTAAAAAGATTATCAGAGGAACGCAAACAAATTATAATGAACTTAGGCTAGTATCAGTGTAGTGTGGGAAATAAAAGTCAAGAAAGTTTCCAGTTATTATGGTAAAAAATTAAACAGAGAAAAGATTAAAGATAAATAAATATTACAAAAGTGTATTAAAACACAAAATGAGAAATTAATTAACAATTCGAGTATTGATAATGAAGAAATTGAGACAGAAATAGATCTAAAAACAAAGGAATTGGAAAATATTTACAGTAAAGAAGCGAAAGGTGCATATATACGATCAAAGGTTAAAGGAAGGTGAGCGTAGCACAAAATACTTCTTAGGTTTAGAGAAAAGTAATGGATCAAAAAAGCATATAAAATGTATTATGGTAATTTATTGAAAAAAAACAAAGAAAATCATATGTGAAGAACTAAAATTCTTTAAGAAATTATATGCTAATAAGGGAATCTCCCAAGCAAATATAAGTGACTACCTAGATCATTTAAATGTAAATAGTTTAACAAATGAAGAAAAAACAAGTTGTAAAGGTTTAATCACAGTACAAGAATGCAGTGAAGCATTAAAACTTATGAAATTGAATACTATTGAGTTTTACAAATATTTTTGGGAAGAGCTCAGACATTTAAGATGTTTTTAATGAAGGCTATTGAAATAGCGAAATGAGCAATACGCAAAGGTGTGGTGTTATTAATCTGTTATACAAAAAAGGGGATAAAAATCTACTAGAAAATTGGCGTCCTATTACTCTGCTAACCACAGATTATAAAATATTAACACACATCCTTAGTAATAGGTTACATACGGTAATTAAATCTGTTGTAAATAGTGACCAGAAAGGCTATATCAAAGGTCGTTTTGCTGGAGAAAACATCAGGCTCATTGATGATCTCCAATACTATACTGTAGTAGATGTAGAAGGTGCTTTTTTGTCACTTGATTTTAGAAAAGCATTTGACTCTGAGTAGAGAGTTTAAGATGTTGGAAGTATTTAATTTTGGACAGTCCTTTTGTAAATGGGTAAACACAATTTATAACAACACAGAATGTGTCATTGTTAACAATGGATGGGTATCTGAAAATTTTGAAATGATACGACAGGGATGTTCCTTGTCAGCATTACTATTTCTATTGGTTGTAGAAACAATGGCAAGTAATGACCAACATTATAAAGGAATTTTGCTACCTGGTCCTATAAAAGAGGAAGTGCGTATAGCACAACTTGCAGATGATACAGTATTGTTTGCAGGAAATAAAAAAGTATAAAAAGAGGTCTATTCATTGTTAATAATTTCTGTGAAGTATCTGGTTTAAGCTTAAACAAGAACAAAACTAGTGCCATGTAAAAATAGATTTAAAAAAGATAAACCATTTAATTTAAATTGGGTCACTGATCTTATAAAAATCTTAGGAATATACTTAGGATATAATACTGAATTATTTGAAGAATTAAACTGGGCTAAAAATGAACAAACCTTGAAAAAGTATTAAACTCTTGGAAATAAAGGAATCTTACAATTTTTGGAAAAGTCGCAGTTTTAACAAGTTTAGCTTTAGCCTCATTAATATACAATGCATCCATAATTGATGTGCCTGAAAGTGTTGTCAAAAGGATAACACAATTGTCTTATGAATTTCATGGGAATGGAAAAATGAAAAAATAAAAAGAAAAACATTAATTGGTAAAATAGTTGAGGGTGGCATTAATATGCCAGATTTTTCTACTCAAGTTAAAACACTTAGAATCACATGGGTAAAGAGAATTCTTAACTTAAATTTGTTGCATATCTCTTAAATTGTTGTATCAGGATATAGTATGTCGACATTTCGCCATAGTAGGTCGAAAATTCTTTGTAGAAATCATGTAGAATGGAAAGTACTTCCACTGTATTACATAAACAATATTGGAAGTGAATATATGGTTTTGAATATCTCAAACTTGGATATAATTCAAATATAATTAAAAAAAAGTTGTGCAGAATTTAATGCAAATATAAACAATAAGGTAAAATCTTATAATGTTATACAAGAAAACCTATGTGGTAATAAGGAAATTGTTTGTAAAAACACTAGCTTGTTTTATAAAACGTGGAGTAATGTAGGTTTTAATCAGATCAATGATTTAGTAAAAATCAATAGACTAATGAACCCACATGAAAAGTTATTAAAATTAAATGTCAAAAGAAATTGGCTTAGTGAATATGCTACACTTATGAGAGCTATTCCTAAATGTTGGCTGGATTTAATAAAAAATTATAACGAAAATAGTTTTAAATTAAATTCAGATGATTATAGCATAAATAAGATATTTAAGATGAAAACAAAACAGATATATTCAAGTTTTATAGAAGGTATGTTTGTTGCTCCTATTACCATTCCCAAATCGGAAAAAGAAATTGGTATTTAAATTACAAACTAGTTTGATATTTGGTCAAGAAAAGTAAAAAAATAAGAAAAACAAAAAAAATGCACAACTTAATAACAAATTGCTTCTTAGAATTTTACCAACAAATTTACAATTATTTAAATGAAAAATTAAAAACACAAAAAAATGTGAGTTATGTGATGTAACTGAGGATGAAAATCACATGTTTTTCAAATGTAAAAGCATTGTCTTACTATGGAAAAAAATCAATGAAATATTTAAAAAGTTAGATAATAGTAACTGTTCTTTTGAAGAACTAGTTTTTAGGTCTGAATGCAACATAAAGAATAAGTTATACTCAATTGCTCTATATTCCATACCGGTATATAAAATAAAAATATTGTCAGAATTTAATAGGTCAATCTGTAAAAACTCATGGATCATGTTTTATTTTGAAGGTTACTGTAAACAAGAAATATTTCTTACCAAAAACGCTGCTCGCTTATTGAAAAATATTTTTTATTTCAAATGTTTTTGAATGTGTCATTTTATTGTCACATAATAGTTATTTTACCTGAAAAAAATGTAATTTAAAGCAACAAAATTAATACTTAAATTGTCTGTCAGACAATGGTTTTTGGGTTTCTTTTCTTTTTTTATATGTGAATAAATATTATTTCACCAATTGTGAAGTATCCTATTACAAACACAAACTTTAATGGCCTGTTTCGATAATACTGTAATTCAATGAATATCTGAAAGTGAATATACCAGAAATGCTTAGGGATTTGTAATTTTAGCATGACATGTCCTAATAGACTCTTTCCCAGACGTTTTTTGGGTCTACTGTAGCAGCTGGAATCAATAAATTATAGTGGAGTTTCCATTTTCACAAAACTGTCTGTCCTTAGAACTATAACTGCTGCTTGCTTTAGCTTCTGATTGAGTAGTCCTAATGGGACGTAGCGGTCTAGAGCAGCAGCGTGAAAAAGTAATTTGTACAAAAATGTAAATAGTGCAAATAAAACAGAAAAGAGAGAAAAAAGGAAAAACACTAAAAAGGAGAGTAAACAAAAATCACGGAAAATGCTATACTATACAAGAAACTAGATATTGAGTTGCTTTTGATTCTCTATATTTATTGATATTGTTTCAATTTATATGTAATGTAAATGTATAAATAATCTCTTGCAGATTTTTGTTTAAATGTAAGGGGAAACTTAATATTTATAAATGAAAATATTTATATATTTAAAAAGATAATACACGAAATGATTTCGAGGGAACGAAATAATATTTCGAGGGAACGAAATGATATTTTTTATACTACAATACATATCCTGGAAACACTGATAATAAATTGTAAGGCCTCGCACATAACACCGCCTTCGACCACAATGTCCCTTTCAATGCCGTTTTACGTGATTGGCATTATACTGTAGTGTATAAGCATAATTTGCATATAAGTGGATTAATACCACAACAATAGAGGGCGCACACTTTAACATGGCTCCCTTGCAAACGATACTAGAGATCTTTGCAAAACATAAAATATAATGACACATTACAAACATTAAACAGCACGATCAAGTTATAAAGGCTCCACTGACGGGGATTTGAAACAATAATGAAATTACTTATGATTAAGACTTAAGGTCTATTCAATTAAAGATTATCATCAGTATAGGCGAATCGCCAAAATCCATATTATTCGCAATACATTTTATATAAGAGCATGGCTAACCATGATTCTAGTATTATCAAGTTCATAAGTTCAATCAACTGGCACCAACTGCAATAGTTTGTGCACAGGTCTTTCCAGCACGGATTGTCGTCGTCCAACGAAGACTGAAACCTTTCTTACGAGCCCGTCGTCGCTTGGATGCAGTGCAATAACCTTGGCTAATTCCCAGATGTTACGTGGAACGTTGTCTCCCTTCAAAAGCACTACGTCACCAACTTTAAAGTTTCTCTTTGGTGACGTCCACTTTGACCGTGACTGCATTGACGATAAGTATTCTTTTCGCCATCTACACCAAAACTCATTGGATAAGTGTTGCACTCGTCTCCATCGCCGTCTACAGTACATATCAGCATTCTGAAAGATACCTGGTGGAGGAACTACAACTTTATGTTTTAAGGTTAGAATGTGATTAGGTGTTAGCGGTTCCATTGAATTTGGGTCATTTAAGTTGTTAACAGTAAGGGGCCTGGAATTTACAATGTTCATGACTTCGGAAAGCAACGTACGAAAACATTCATCATCCAACTGGTTACCATGTATGTTGAGTAGAGGAGCCAAAGCATTTCTCACAGTACGAATTTGGCGTTCCCAAATTCCTCCCATATGGCTGGCGGACGGGAAGTTAAATTTGAAATGGATATCACAACCTTGGCCCACAAGATATTTCTTGACCTCGTCTTCATTTACGTTTTGCCATTCATTTCTGGCACCGACAAGGTTCCCCTATCCGAATGTAGTTCCACTGTAGGTAAACGGTGCAGAATCTGAAATCCTCTCAATTGGTAGGTCTGCCATCTTCTGGTTCGATAATTTACCCCTTAACTTGCGGCAGATTACACAACGATGAACCAATTCGCCAACTGTAGATAGACCGTGGATTATCCAATAGCCTTGTTGTCGGACTTCATTTAAGGTTGAAACTTTCCCGGCATGGTTCATCTGCTCATGAAAATGTGAGATAATAAGCTTAGTTAAATGACACCTTTTCGGTAAGATCAAGGGATGCTTAACATCAAATGCAAACTTGGAACGTTTTACTCTTCCCCCAACTCTTATAAGTTGGTTTTTATCTAAAAACGGATCTAGTCCATATAGAAAACTTGATCTTTTCAGCTGAACATCTGATTTACGATCCTCTTTCAATATTAACTTCCCACTTACTTGAATGTCATCTACGCAGGGTATGGTACAGTCAGAAGAAATCGATTTAAACATGCTACCCTGTTTTATATTAACTTTAGCGGCGTCCATCAGTCGTTTCTTACACATCAGACATCTAGCGATTACCCTGCGCAACCTGGTCCATGATGAGAAATTATTGCATAAATTAATAAACCATTTCTGAAACAAATCTAAAGATATGCAAGTAGAAAATACACAAGTAGTCTTCCGCATCTCGTCTGAAATGTCAACATCAGCAGTTTCCACAAAAGATTCAGCAGTCGGTAATGGCTCATTAGTATGCAAGAATGGCGGTCCATTTAACCATGTAGAGTTCGTCAGCTGAACAATACTCACTTCCCCTTGTACCAGAGTCACTTGGATTAGATGCGGATGGAACGTAATGCCAATCACTGGTACTGGAGTGGTCATGAATTTGTTGTATGCGGTTAGATACAAATACCTTGAACTTTCTTGCTTCATTTCGGATATACCCCAGAACAACTTTGCTGTCACACCAATAATAATGTGTAGCATCGTAAGCCAGTTCTCTCGTTATCAGTCCACTCATACGTGGAGTGGAGTTGTGGCCTGGTGGTTATGATGCTTGGCTGCCAATCCAAGGGTCCTGGGTTCAAGTCCTGTCATATGTCAGGATTTTTTCTAATGACAATTTACAACTCCACTCCCAAAGACTTGTAATAAAGACTTTGTTTATGTAGAGCATTGTGTGTATATGTTTGTCTCGTGAACAGATTGCCACCTTTAAGAAGGATAGTGATTGAATTTGCTTATGGTTATCCTTGGCAATTTGCCTAAATATATAAAATAACAAAAATAAAACGTGCTGATAAGATTGCGGCAACAATTCCAACCTTGGAATGGTAGTGGTTTTGGTTTTTGGTACAATCCTGGATTTACCCAAAAGAAAAGATACGGACACTTGTCCTAGAGTGTTAATTAGTCTGATGTAAGATGATTGAGCATAAGCAAATTCACTTGCGTCTGAGAAAAAATGCATTTCTGCCTTGCTCACGGAACCAAAATCAACCGGTTTAAAACATCGTTTGACCTTAATGTTCTCGATTCCTGATATTATATCATTTCGCCATTTGGCCCACTTATGATACATCTCGTCTGGAAGTGGATCGTCCCAATCAAGCTGAGACATACACAACTCTCGTAGAATCAGTTTTCCAACAATCAATACAGGTGCCAGGAAACCAAACGGATCGTATACTGCACTTAAAGTAGAGAGAATCCCACGGCGAGTGACTGGATTATCTTTAAATTCCATTCGAAACTCGAACGTATCCGTTTCCACGCACCAAACAACACCAAGAGCACGTTCAATATGTAACTGGTCGTGTAAAGAAATCTCCTTCCAGTCGGTTGCTCTCAAATCTGTGGGAATTGAATTTAACACTTGTCTATTGTTAGTTACCCATTTATGCAATGTTAAACCTGCCTTAGCACACATCTTAGTAGAAGAGTCGATCAATTGAATTGCATCAGCTTCCGATGGAAGAGATTTCAAACCGTCGTCGACGTAAAAGTCGTTACGTATGAAGTCAGCAACTGGTTTACCGTATTGAGATTCACCATCATCAGCAGCCTTTCGTAGGCCGAAGTTAGCGACTGCAGGCGAACTCACTGCGCCAAACAGATGTACAGTCATCCTATGTTCGACTATTTCTTCAGAACCGTCCTTCCACCATAGAAATCGAAGAAAGTTACGATCAGGCTCTGAAACAAAAAACTGGTGAAACATTCCTTTCACATCGGCTTGAATAGCAATTGGTTCCTTTCTGAAACGAGTTAAGACTCCAAATAAATTGTTAATCATATCGGGTCCCTGTAATAAACGTTTATTTAATGATGTTCCAGCATACTCGGCTGAACAATCGAATACCACACAAAGTTTTTTCTTTTTCGGGTGATATACACCATGATGGGGAACGTAATTAATTTCACCATTACGCATGTCCAGTTCGTTTACAGGAACCTTCTCTGAACAGTTCTCAAGAACATCTACCATAAAGTTCATGTAGTCATTTTTAAATGTTGAATTATGATTTAGTTTGTGTTTAAGCTGTTTTAGACGCTTTAAAGCCATGTTACGATTATTCGGCATACCTTCTCTTATCTTAAAAGGCAGAGGCATTTCGTAGTGATCATCTGTACGCTGAACTACATTTGATTCCATGATATCCATGAATTTACGATCATCGGCTGACATTGCAGATTGACCAGGCTTATCGTCATTAAAATCTAGTTCATACATTATCAAAATCATCTCTTTGGCATTAGTTTGACTTACCAAACGATTCTTCGGTGATACAATCGAGTCTTTTTCCGAAGCAACCATGTGATTAGACACCGACACTTCCGGAACCTTTTGGCACATGGTGCCCACAACACCCCATCCAAGAGCTGATAGTTGTCCGTATGGTTCATCTTCTCCACCAGCTATTATGTCTCTAGGTCTAATGGCATTTGGAACATTGTTTCCTATTAACATTGCTATCGGCACATTCTGTATATAAGGAACAATAACAGATGAAATGCGGTTCAAGTGAGTCCACTTACTTGCAACAGCTGGAGTAGGGATTTGAGACCTGGTGGCTGGAATTTGATCTCTAGAAAAAACTGTAGGAACTGGTATCACAGTCTTTCGGTCAAAGCTAACAACTTCCATGTGGCTAAACTTGCGACATGACACGGATGATTTGCTATGCATAGTTGACAGAAGTAGATTGGTTTTATTCCCCTCCAACTTTAGTTTCTCAGCAATGCTATCTGAAATAAAACAAGTATTAGACTGGGGGTCCAAAATACAATAGATTAGAATTTCATTCTGTGGACATCGAGAACTTCGAAACCAAACAGGCACTATCATAGAAGTATTTGATGATTTACTTGTAACGGAGGTGCACAAAGACGTATTAACAGTGCGTTTATCGTTTTGCTTAAAAATATGCAAGCTTGATAAATGTTTGTTTTTACAATGTTTACATGTTATAGCATTAGAGCACTGGTATGCTAGATGTTCATTAGTTACATTAGTTACATTACATCCGTAACATAACTTGTGTTCACACAGATATTGCTTTCGGTCACGTCTTGTCAGCTTATTAAAACCTTCGCAGTCATCTATATGATGGTCCTTAGTGCAATACGTACAGAGCACGTTCACTTTGGTGGCAAATGATTGAGATGTTTGTCGGCGTTGATGCTTCTTCTCTGGTTCATCAATCCGTGGTACGGTTGGTTGTTGAATAAACATTGGTATATTGGCTTCATCAGCCCTTGCTCTGACAAAACCTGTAAATATTTCAAAACTTGGAAAAGAGTCAACATTAGCATAAGATTGTACAATATTTCGCCACTTATTTTCTATGAAATAAGGTACCTTCTTTATTAGTTTAAGGTTCTCTTGAGAGTAATCTAAAACTCCCAAATCCGAAATCTTTTGTTTAGCTACCACGATTTCGTTAAGAAAATCTGAAAATACTCTAAGACCAGGCGCATCTCTTGGTTGGATCTTTGGCCAACTTTCTAACTTGTACAAAAACGCCTTAGAAATAACAGCATTGTTACCATATCTATTTTTAAGTTCACTACGTGCACGATAATAACCTTCTTCCGACTGTAGTAACATATAGTTACTTATCATGGCTAGCGGCTCTCCTGACAGATGTTGACTTAGTAAGTTCAACTTTTCATTCACTGATACGGCTTTAGATTCAATTAAAGAGGTAAATGCACATTCCCACATGGGGTATTTTAAAGGGTTTCCATCAAACCTTTTCACCCTTACTGTTGGTAATCGTAATGAATTTATTAACTCTTTCATAACCGGTACTTGTGGCTGATAAACAGTGAAGGTTGCACAAATGGTGACGAAATCGGAAAGTTTTGTGATGAGACTGGCGTCGTGGCTTGACATGCAACACGCTGTGGTGGTAACGTAGTAACAAGTGATGGTGCAATCTGAAAGTTCATATTTTGTGATGAAACTGGAATCAAGAATTGAGACTCCACACGCTGTGGTGGTAATGAAGTAACAAGTGAATATGGAGTAAACGATGATGGAACTGTAATGTGTTGAGATGGAGTAAACGATATTGTGGATGTTACTCTAACTGGCACAAATGTCGACGGAAGCAACAAAGATGACGTTGCCCGAACAGGCATAGAGTTAGTATTCTTAGTCATTGTAGGTACCGGTATTTGAGCAAAAACACACGTCGGTACAGGAATTGTCATAGCTTCAGGTGCGGTAATTATTGGCAATGATATAGTAGGAACTGTTATATATGAAGTAGATGCAATCGACGACGTAACAACCCCAGGTATTGGCGCATACTGCCCAAATTAAGATACCGTTGTTGGCCGTTTATACGTATTGTAATATTGTGTTGCATTAACTGAATTACGTTCAACGTTCTTCTCGGGAATGTTATCAACATATTGTTGAATATCATCTGTAGATTGTGTAGGTAATTCGTCTAAGTACTCCATAAATGAGGTAACGGATTTAGAATCTAATTGTTTTACCTTACTTAGAACGGCGTCCACCTTGGCAAGTTCCTTCTCCTGCTGAAGTTTCCTTAATTTTGTTTCATTGTCAAGGTGCAAATGTTTCAACCGCATTTCTTCTTCCGCAAATTCCAGCTCCACTTTAACGGACACCTTTTGTTCTTCCAAGTTCAATAATTTCTCCTTTATGTCAAATCTTGAACTTCTAGCAGAAGAACGAGTTCGCATAGACCGCGTAGATTTGCTGGCTGCACTTGTTCCAAATGAACGAGATGAATTTCTAGATGAATCCCGATTTTCCTGTGCCAACTCCATCCTGTATTGGTTTCCTTTTTCAGTTTGAGTGGGCACCTTCCTCAAATTGTATCCACCTAAACCAAACTTCAAATCGTCTTCCATTCCGCAACACATAATAAACAATTGGGTTAACAAATTCGATTAGTTTCCGCAACGCAGATAACAATGGAGGCCTCCGCAACACAGAGACAACCTAGATCACCAAATTATTTTGTAACAATTAGCAATCAATTATTATACAGTCTTGATCAGTTTCTGCAACTCAAAAACAATGGCGGACTTCGCAATCAACCACAGTGGCTTCAATGACTTATAGGTACTTCCTATAACGGCACAATTTATTATTGTAGTAAAGCGACACTTTATTAATAACTCGTACACGAAGGCTTAATTTTTATGCAGGGTTTATTCTTTGAATAACGTATAATACTACAATACATATCCTGGAAACACTGATAATAAATTGTAAGGCCTCGCACATACACCGCCTTCGACCACAATGTCCTTTCAATGCCGTTTTACGTGATTGGCATTATACTGTAGTGTATAAGCATAATTTGCATATAAGTGTACTTGTAGTAAAGCGACACTTTATTAATAACTCGTACACGAAGGCTTAATTTTTATGCAGGGTTTATTCTTTGAATAACGTATAATACTACAATACATATCCTGGAAACACTGATAATAAATTGTAAGGCCTCGCACATACACCGCCTTCGACCACAATGTCCTTTCAATGCCGTTTTACGTGATTGGCATTATACTGTAGTGTATAAGCATAATTTGCATATAAGTGGATAAATACCACAACAATAGAGGGCGCACACTTTAACACTTGTACTGATAATGCAAATATGGTGCAACCTCATAATCATGTTACCTCTGTAAATAATAAGAAACAATATTATAATGATAGTTATGTAAATAATGAACACCTTAGTTCACCCATAAAAAAAAGAGTTAGAAGAGGGAAAAAGAAATCTTCAAAATTGAATTCAAACATCAAAATTGCCTTTCATATATTAGAGGGTATAAAAGTAAGAAAAAAGAAATAAGTTATATAATTCAACAACAAAAATGTGGAATGGTTGAAACATAATGATGAAGTCATTGATATTACAAATTACAATTGGATTTGAAAAAACAGACAAATCGGTGCCAAAAAATCACAAGATGGAATTGGATTGCTTATAAATAAAAATATTAAAATTTTGGGAAAATAATCTTTTAAATTCACAATCAGATGACTTAGAAAGGTGTTGGACAAAGGTACAATTTGGAGGTAACACATACTATATATACCATGTGAAGGGTCTAATAAATGCCTAACCGATGAATTGTATACAGCTCTGGTTTCGGAAATTTTTATAATTAAAGATAATAATGAAGATGCTAAAATCATTATCCTTGGGTATTTTAATGGTAAAGTAGGTAACATGATTAAAGGGGGAGATCCTATTACTAATTATAATGGCCAATGGTTAATTGACCTTTGTAATAATGGAGAATTAACTATGCTTAACGCCTCTGACAAATGTGCTGGAACTTAACTTAGGTACAAAAGAACCAAGCCAGCATACTAGATTACGCCAAGAAACCTATGAAGTAACAAAAGGATTGTTTATTGATGAATTGGACTGTATAATTATGGAAGTGATCATAACATGCTTGTAATCACATTAATAGAGAATAATATTTGTAAAACATGTAAGGTGACAAAAACTAAAACAAAACATTGTAATATCCCTAAAGATTGGAGTGATTTTAGTAATTACTAACATTAACTATGACTTTAAAGATTGGGATCCTAGTCGTTTGGATGCAAACGATGCTTGGGTAGTAGAGTGAAAAAACAAAGTTACGCTATAGGTTGCAGAGAATACAATAGGCTATAAGAAAACGAGATCAAACAAAAAGAGATGGTTTGATAAAGAAACAAATATGCGATAAATCAACGAAGACAATCGTGTCGAGCATATAGATTATATTCTAAGAATAAACATAATATTGATTTTGATATCAATTATTGTAATTCTCTATGGAAAACATACCAAGAGAAGCGGAAATTCTGTAAATCACTTTTTAAACGTAAAATTATGCAAAAGAAAAATCAAATTGCTCAAAAATTATGGATCAAGGAGACCAATCTAAATAAATTTGGCAATGAACTCAAAAGCAAACGACAGAAACAAAATTATAATACCAGGAACCTCAAGATATTCGCTAAAATTACACTTCGGCAATATTGCAAAATTTAATACAACCAAAATAGTAACGATATTCTCCACTCTTCCCACGATAATAATAATAATAGTAACAGTAATGATATTCAGTGTGATCATATTTTAGATAATGTAAATATTTCATTTGATGATGTCGCTTATGTTATATCAAAGGCAAAAAATAACAAAAGTCCAGGTATTGACTCTATAACAAACGAAATGTTAAAAAACGGAGGTAATCTAATCACATTATCACTCCAAAAATTGTTTACCAGAATTATACAAACTGAAACTATACCGAATGAATGGAATGAAGGGATAATTATCCCAATATTTAAAAAAGGAGATCGACGTGATCTCAACAACTGTCGAGGTATCACACTTAATTCATGTGTTTTTTAATTTAATTTTTAATCGAATTATTGCATATAATATTTCTCAATTTTTAGAAGAAAATGACATCCTTGGTGAAGTTCAAAGAGGCTTTCGGACAGACAGAAGATTTGAAGACCACATTTTTGTCTTGAAAAGCATTATCGCCACAAGGCGTGCTGAGGGTAAAAAAACGTTTCTGGCCTTTTTGGACTTTAAAAAAGCCTTAGATTCAGTTTGGCGACAAGGGTTAATTACTGCTGCCAAAAGAATTGGTATTCGTGGTAAACTTCTTAACTTACTAAGAAATATGTACAATGATGTTAAATGCAAAGTTGTGTTCAATGACTTAGAATCTGATAAGTTTAGCATTAATGAAGGAGTAGCTGTTCATTGTCAACAGTCTTTTTTTCTATATACATTAACGAACTAAATAACCTAATCAAAAGTCATAAACAACTTGACATGCTTGTATCTTGGTAACCATTAATCATGGAGACTTGGTTTTGGTCTTAAATTGTTTAGAAGATACATATTCCTATTCTTCATAATGAAACATTTTGTCCACAAGTGACCAGAAATGATATTTTTGACGTTTTGACCTTTGACCTCAGCTTATTATATCTCAATAACTACTGGTCGCATAATCTTCATATTGGTCTCAAATTGTTAAGAACATGTATGTTCCTATTTGGTATAATGGAGCATTATGTACAATTTTGACAAGAAGTATGGTTTTATTAACTTTTAACCTTATATGTGAAAAGAGCACCAAACTTGAGAAAAAAATCACATTTTAAATGTTTTTGAGGGTGGGGGAGGGGATTATTCATCATGTAATAACACCGAAACTTGGATATTTCTCCCAGTCGTTTACTTACTAAAGATTCCTTATTATTGGTAATAGTTTAAAATCTACATGTAATTATAGACGTACAATGATATTATTTTTACCAAATAATCAACTTTATTTAAAACATACACATATACATAGACGAAAGCTGATGATTTTTTTGTTGTTGAGACTAGCCAGATTATTACTGTGTCAGTAAAGCCTAGGTGTCTTCATCAGAAAAATCATGGTCACTTAATGAAAAGTTACATGAGCCATTTTCACATTTGCCCATACATGACCCACATGCACTTAAGCATTTAAGCTTACTCTTTCTACAATTACATCTATTCGTTGTACACATCTCATTACCATTTCCAGATTTACAGTTACAACACCTTGTCAGGCTTCCGTAAAAATTCAGAGGTATCATACAGGGATGTTGGTATAGGTGTCAGTTCATATTTTAATGTTTCACGTAGTGAAAAGTTATCACGTTCACTGAGAAGGACAAGTCTTGTAAATAGGGTTGTATTGTTGACATAAGCATTCTTTCCTCCAACTTTCACACATTTTTGTAGACATGATAATGGTTTAATGTTTCGTGTAGACATTCTGTGATTCAGAGGTTTAGCATCTACTTGTTTCTGTATTGTAACACCTATATTGTAGCCATTGTCACAATTTACTTCGTTGACGAATTCAGTGGATAAACCTGTCGACAGTGAAACGATAATTTTACTATTCTGTGGATCTTCAAATGGAGAACGTTCATTGAACCAATTGAGTACTTGATCGAAGGTAGATGTGTCAATTTTCATTGCACTTTGTGAGCATTCTTTGTGTGGCAGGTTTATGGCAGTAGTTGAAGTACCCCTCATCCCGCCCATAGACAAACCGCCCTGTGATTTTGAATGTCTCATAAGGGTCTGTTCAATTGCTATGTCACTCCATACACCTGCCCACTGTTTTTCGTTATATCTGATGGTATGATCCCATTGCAGAATATCGCCCATGTGACAGGATCATCTTTTTTCAGCTGCAACATAGTCTGAAGGTATATACGGCTGCCTTTAGCATAGTGAGCATGTCCACACGCTGCAAAATAAGGCAGCATTTGTCCAACTGCCTCAATGTGTAGTTCCCAGTTGTTTTCTCGTTCAGCTCTTATGAAGTTTCGTACTATTATTGTTACCATATAATGAAACTCCGTCCACAGCTTTGCAGTCCTAGATTTCTTGGATATTGCGTCTAGTTGTTTGCTTAACTGCAAATTTATGTTTTCAGCATGTTGCAAAATTTCCGTGTTGGCTCATATTGGCCGGATACTTGATCTTCAGCTGGTCGAATGGTTCAAAGACTACAGTGTTTAGACTGCTGACTGAGGATGAAGGATAGTAAGTTATAGGAATTGCAGCATCCTTTAAAATTTTGGTTGTATCTAAATCCTTCATTTGTCTGCGGTGTATTCTATAGGTTGTGTTGATAATATGATGAGCAGGTGTTCCACTATTATCATTTGTCATCTTGATCAACCCCATTGCATGAAATGATGTATTCCCGTGCAATGAACGAATGTCCAAATCAAGGTTATCACCAGCAAACTGAACAATCTTAGTATTGCTACTGTTATTATCATTAGTACTAATTCTCATATCATTCATTTGACTGATGTAGTTATATTTATAACGACGTAATTCATTATAACTCTCACAACATCCTAATCTATTCAGTCTATTAATTAACCACTTAGAACCAAACTTATGATCAAGTTGAATTGAAAGACCAAGCATTGGCCCGCTTACATATGTATTCGGCCGACATGCCTTAAAAATGTTCTGACTAAGGTTATTAGCAACATGTTCAGATCTAATCATATTATGTAAAAATCGATTTAATGATTCTGGAACTGTGCCTATTGGACCTATCATATCCTGAATGGATGGATATACAGATGTACTTAACTTTAAACATTTTATATCATCATAAATCAACCTGGATGCAGTCAGGATAATTTTTAACTTTTCAGTGTCTGTGTCCTCCCTAGTAGAACTCCAATAATCTCTTAATATTTCATTTTGGGTACTCTTAAAGCATACGATATCTTTTCTGCCCTCTTCAAGAAGTAGTTTTTTCAAATACTTTGAACTGTAAAAGAAATCACTATTACTCCCATCATCTGATAACTCTCTCATTATTTCACATAGGTCTTCAGTTGTATAAGAACCAGTTTCTGCTATATATTCTATTTATGCTTACCAAAATTGCATTTGATATGCTGTTGCTGCACTCTTTCTAACAAACATTTGAAATGTAGTCTGCTAGATGGCGCTTCCTGATTGGTCAAAAAGTTTAGCCTATGTACAGCCATGTGGTGGCGGTGTTAATACTTGAATTATATTATTAATAATAATTGAATAATATTGGTTAATTGGGTTCAACGGTCAATAAATGGTATTTCTACTTGCTTTATAGAAAAATGTGTCATTACTGCAAATATAAAGTTGTACATTATAAACAAATTAAGACCAAAACCAACTCTCTAGCTCAAATAGTTATGTAGCTATGAAACATCCGGTCAAGAAAGGTCAAAGGTCAGAAATAGCATTGCTGGTAATTTTTTAGAAAAATATTCCATTATTGCAAATAGGAAATTGTACATTGCGAACAATTTGAGACTAAAATTAAGCATCTACACTGTGTGGTTAACGAAGTACTAACTCGTTACTAAAAATAGATTGACCTTTATATAAAAGGTCATAACTCTAGTCTGGGTTGCAGACGGAGTTTTGTCTTAATATTAGTAAAAAGAAAAATATTTTGGCACATATGGCATTTCATACGTATACTGTACTACTTGATTTTGGATACTCCGTCTGGGGAAACACGCACAAGTCACGTGGTTTGACACCAAGAATTCTTGGTGCATACGATTATCCGGTTGACTAGTTTCAGCTGCATGCGATTGGCTACTCACTCGTACACCGTTTTAATATTCATATTTCAGAATTTCAAAGACTCAACAACTAAGAGGATGCGCATGCGCTATGTTACGTTTAGACAATGTGTACTTGGGTACATTTATGAACGTTTCTGAAGGCTAGATATTATTTTATATGCCTAGTAGTCTGGTAAACATTTGATGGGATTTTTAAATTTCCCAAGAACATGAAAACTCGTCTTGATATGATAGGCTAGCTTCTCCGCAAATCAAACATTGAATGGATCATTTATTACGCGGAGATAATTTTGATTTAATTCTCACCCAGATCCTGTCCTACTGTGTGGTGGTGTAGACCTGTTGTGTGCTGGTGGTGGTATGTAGGCCTACTTAATTGGCGTTTTATTTGGCAGGTCATACGTGCGAATTGAGTAGGACCTACGAAAGAGGCCTAGGCCAAGGACTAAACAATTAATAAACAAAACAACTTGGCATTACGATTTTATATTTCAACAGTCTCGATCGTACATTCAGCACTGCACGTACTCGATCTTTTTCATTTTGAAACAAAATGATCATTGGTTGATTCGAAATCTATATTTACATACCGCCCGCCCCATATAGCCAAATACGGTATGATAACCTACGTCATTCTTACCGAATGTTTGCGGTCTGCAAATCGATTTCTATACGTGTTTCACAAGTCTGTATTTTCAGACAAAAATCGCGGTCGAAATAAAAAACAAATAAATAAAAAAAAAAAGAAGATAATACAGAATTGGGGCAAGTCTAGTCATAACTCCTTCCCCCATAGAGAAAATCACTAGAACTTTTTTTTGGTGACCCCTGGGACTTATATGTTAAGTTTGATGATAAAAATCCTTTGTAAATAATTTTTTCCAGGTTTGGTTAAAAAATGACGTTTTTAACCCTAACTATATGGCCAGGAATCGATGTGGTTATGTTTTCACGGTGCGCAATAAAAAATTACGCGGTCTACGCACGATTTAACGAAATCACGTTTGTAATCATATCTTCACAACCATGAATCACAATTAAATAAAATTTGGTACTCTTAAATTTCAGGGCATAAATCATCATATGGCAATACAATTACGTGCGTAGCGCATGTAACGCATGCGTACGCGCGCTTAAAATTTTCAAAATTTATTTTCGATGAAATAAGAGTACGTTTCAGGCAATTTTAAGCGTTTACAAAATTGCCATGAGTGCGCATATTTTTGCGCGCGCACTACGCGTTAAATGTTATTGCGCACTCTTTTTGCCCGATTTCTGTTTTCTTGACTTACTTTTCAACTCGAAATTACGTTATACGAGCACATCAAAAGTGACAGGCTACGCACGTGTAAATTAAAAAAATATAAATGTTTTTAAACATTTCAACATTTTTAAACATGTTTAGTAATTTCGGTCAGTATAGTTCACTATGTCGGTCTGTCTGTCGGTCTGTCGGTCTGTCGGTCTGTCGGTCTGTCGGTCTGTCTGTCGGTCCGGTATCACTATGCATTGTAGCACGCGACTTAATGGCTGTGGGCCTTGTTACTATTTCATTTTACTTGTATAATTCGCTTCTTATTTAAGAGTTAAATGTTATTTTTGATACTTTTCTTTTTGTTTTTACATTGCCGCTGATACAAAAGCGTTTGTTCAATAAATTTATTTTATCTTATCTTATCAACCAATTATCAAAATTAGTAATTATCAACTATCAATTAAATATTACTGATTTATCAACTGCATTTATTGTGTTGATAAGTTGATCAGCTACATCTACTATCATCTAAACATGTAAACAATTATTAACTTATAAACTACATTTAATAAGTTTAAATCAACTAAATAGCTACTAATTCTCAACTACATCTACTATTATCAAATCAATTAAACAATTAAATACTTATAACCTTATAAACTACATTTAATAAGTTTAAATCAACTAAACAGTTACTAATTCTCAACTACATCTACTATTATCAAATCAACTAAACAATTAAAGACCGGGCGCCCAGAGAATTTATTCATGTGAAAAGCCACAAAAGGTTTGATGGGCTGATTATGTAGATATATGGCTAAGATTCAATAATCAATATCCTGTAAATGTTTCCTGGGGACAACAAATAGGAGGGGTAAAAATGGATTTTGTGAAAAGCAACACGGATGAAAGTTGTTGGACATTGTCCGCATATATGTGTATAGAATGTTAAAATTACAGCAATGACAGCAACTGTATCCTGTAAGTCCCCGAGACAGTAGTAATTGGTGTTATTCATGTCAAGAGCCACACGGCTAATTCTTTTTGCATTGTAACTGTCACACATTGGGATGCACACAAATACCATTTACAGAAACTTTATCCTGTAAGTTGCCCCAGACAGTAGCCCAAAAATGCCCGTTGGGCCATACAAGATGTAATCATGCAACCACACGGCTAATTTTTGCATTGTAACTGTTACACATTGGGATGCACAACAATACCATTGACAGCAACCTTATCCTGTAAGTTTCTCCAGACAGTAGCCCAAAAATGCCCGTTGAGCCATACAAGCCCGCATACAAGATTTAATAATCAAGCCACACGTCAAAATCCCTTTTACATTGTAACATAATTCCATGGTTTGCTTACATATTACAGTATATGATACTTAATAACTATCTGTACCAGATATAATAGGCTACACATTATTTGCATATTTGTTTCATATAAGTTATCACACATCAAATGTAACTTTTTTTTTGCTGCTGGTGGTATCTACAATATCTAAGCTAGGCCAGTTGGGGGAATGGAGTCTCTAGTCGAACTTTAGAGGGGTCTGCCAGGGCCAAGGCAGTGTACAGATAGTTTGTAATAGGTCATTTGGTGATTGCTTACAATGTGCTAAATCATATAACATTGGTTGCTGGTGGTATCTACAATATCTAAGCTGGGCTAGTTGGGGAAAGAGGGGTCTCCAGTCTAACTTTAGAGGGGTCTGCCAGGGCCAAGGCAGTGTACAGATAGTCTGTAATAGGTCATTTGGTATTGTTTACAATGTGCTAAATCATATAACATTGGTTGCTGGTGGTATCTACAATATCTAAGCTGGGCTAGTTGGGGGAAGGGGGGCCTCTAGTCTAACTTTAGGGTGTCTGGCACTTGCGGTGCAGCAGACAATTAGTCTGTTGTTATCCATTTAGTATTGTATGAACACAACTTGTTCATTTGGAATTAATTTTGAGTGGTACCTCACTCATCTATGCTAACCCCATTTTAGGCCCTCCCTCAGGGGGTCTGGCGGGCCTTTTGCAGCAGAGAAAAAGTCTGTCGTTTGTGATACTGGTATAAGGATCCCAATGGGCATCCCATGGTGGTAAAATTAGATGGTATCTCTCTCATCTAACCTGGGCCGATTGTTTAGCACGTTTCGGGGTCCCCCCGGTCTAGACGCAGCAGGGGTACCCGGCAGACTCCCATTTTCATGGACTTCAAGTGACCCCCCAACACACTCAAATAGTCAGATATTGGTACCTAGCCCATCTAACCAAATGTCTCTGGGCTGCCGGTCTAATAGTGAACTATAGAGTCGCTTCCACGCGACTAAAAATGAATATTTGGTAGCATAATTATTATGTTTATTTTTATAATATTAAATAATTTAAGTGTTTGGAAAAACTATTTGGTATCAAATAAAAGCCCACAAATATTCTATCCATTGCTACATAACTTGTATTAAAAATCTGTAATTATGATGCTAATTTTGCTAAAAATGTGCATATTTTATTTTTTATTTTTTTTAATAAGTATATTAAAAAGTGTAAATTTATTTTGGTTTATTTATAATATTTATATTTAATTGTATTACTTTTATACAAAAAAATAAATATTTGGTAGTATAAATTGTTAGGTTTATTATTAATATGTGTTTGGAAAAACTATTTGGTATCAAATGAAAGCCCATAAAATATTCTATTCATTGCTACCCATCTTGTAATAAGAATCTGTAAATGATGCTAATTTTGTTAAAAAATTAGAATATATAATGCTATATAAATAGCAGTTTTTAAAGTCCTCACTCGCTTTGATGTTACGCTAGGCCTAGGCAGCCAAGCACCTAGCAACACGTACCTGCGCTTCGCTCAAATTTACCGCAGTCATATTTTGGACGCGCCTCAATATTTCGTTGCCATGCGAAACAGAATTTTTTATGGCTTACGAAAACGAATACGTGTGCGTGACGTATCCGTTTTCGTTATCGTATTCGTAAGATTGCGAAACCTCTCTATTATATAATTCTGTTTTCCAAAAAAAAAGACAAAAATGAGTATAAATTAGTGTAAATTTATTTTGGTTTAAATAATTCTAGCGTTATATTTGGTATAAAAAATAAAACCCCATACAATATACTATCCATTGGTACCCAACTTGTATTGAAAATCTTTAATTATGACTTTTTTGAAAATATTCTTTTTTTTTTACAACAGTTGAGATATTTTCTCCTAAATTATATGCATACAAATCTGATCCAGGTCCTTGACTATAGGTGTAATTAACTTCAACGACGCGATCATTCGATACTATACAGATATTGACTGCTTAGAGGTTAAATATAAGATTAGACATCCCCAAGGGGAATGATATTATGTTCGAGGGAATATATTATCCTTAAAACTATCGTGTGCGGCCCATCAATAAACATCAGTGTGCCAAATGTGAGAACGTACCACGTTCAGTGGTTTTGGAGGAGATACGTAAACAAAATTTATTAGCATTAATAATTATAGACATGTTTTAGGAGAATCCGTAATCATTAAAATTGTGAATATTGTAAGGTTAATATAAATATAAAGTGTAGATAATTAGATTATCAAAGTAGCATACCACTAAGACAGGGTTTTAGAGATATTTTCAAATAAGACCACAATCGTATAAGTGCAGGCATATGGTATTTTAAAAGTGTTTTTTTTTTAAGAATGTTACCTTCGCTAGAAGTTTCGAGAGTGAAAGAAAATGGTCTAAATGAAATGGAGTGTTTTAATTGTTAAAATCGTGAATATTGTAAGGTTAATATAAATATAAAGTGTAGATAATTAGATTATCAAAGTAGCATACCATTAAGACAGGGTTTTAGAGATATTTTCAAATAAGACCACAATCGTATATGTGCAGGCATATGGTATTTTAAAAGTTTTCTTTTTAAAGAATGTTACCTTTGCTAGAAGTTTCGAGAGTGAAAGAAAATGGTCTAAATGAAATGGAGTGTTTTGTTGTTTATCGTGATCACAATACCATTTAAACTGTAAAATAAATGTATGATATAAATAACTTTTGTTCTTTTGATATTCAAATATTCTATCTCGAAAAGAGCTTCTTTTCGATGTTTTTAAAACATCAATGGTTTTAAAATAGGCTAAATACCTTTTAAAAACAAAAATAAACTAGAATTTAATCGTCACTTTAACGAAGGATAAGTGATTTTGTGCTTGCAAATTTAACATTTTAGCTCTTTACATGATGAATCTTGTTTATGAGCTACTGTCAGGGCCAACTTAGAAATTGAAGTTGCTGTCATAAGTATTTTCGTATTTTCACGCTGCTGCTCTAGCCCGCTACGTCCCATTAGGACTACTCAATCAGAAGCTAAAGCAAGCAGCAGTTATAGTTCTAAGGACAGACAGTTTTGTGAAAATGGAAACTCCACTATAATTTATTGATTCCAGCTGCTACAGTAGACCCAAAAAACGTCTGGGAAAGAGTCTATTAGGACATGTCATGCTAAAATTACAAATCCCTAAGCATTTCTGGTATATTCACTGTCAGATATTCATTGAATTATTATCGAAACAGGCCATTAAAGTTTGTGTTTGTAATAGGATACTTCACAATTGAAATATCTAGGGTGATGAAGTGACCCCCAGATTTGACCTTAGCAATAAAATTAACTAAAGTGACAGAAATTGAGTATTCACTTCTGTAACAAAAAAATAATATTTATTCACATATAAAAAAAGAAAAGAAACCCAAAAACCATTGTCTGACAGACAATTTAAGTATTTGTTGCTTTAAATTACATTTTTTTCAGGTAAAATAACTATTATGTGACAATAAAATGACACATTCAAAAACATTTGAAATAAAAAATATTTTTCAATAAGCGAGCAGCGTTTTTTGTAAGAAATATTTCTTGTTTAAAGTGGAATTAGACGTCCCTTCATGCGCTTAATAGTAGATGTTTGGTTACTGTCTGGGGAAGTATACATACTAAATAAGACTTGATTTAATAGATATTATAGATGTCACATTAAATAGAATTATGATAATATATTTTGCAATTGTAAACTATTTTATAATACATATTTATTAACAAACTAGTGTACATTCACTTTTACAGACAATTATTTACTAACATGCTAAATTAGTTCACAAAAAAGGCCTTGGCTCACATGTATTTTTTATATCTCAATGGTATTTTCGTATATCCCAAGGGTAATAATTACAATGCAAAAAAAATAGCCGTGTGGTTGGTTAAATCCTGTAGTGATGGGGAATTTATAGGCTACGGTCTTCTTGGGAAACGTACAGAATAAAGTTGCCGTCAATGGTATTTTCGTATATCCCCTGCAATGGAAAGTTAAACAATATGACGTGTGGCTCTTCGAGTTATTTAATCTTAGGGGTCGGAATCGGAAATTGTTGGCCTACAATCTGGGGCAACTTACAGCATAAAGTTGCTGTCAATGGTATTTTTGTGCATCCCAATGTGTGGTTTTGACAGGGTCATTCCGGCCTATCTTATCAATAACTCATCCAACAACAAATGACATAAACCCTGCGGAATTGTTCGTACGGTAACGTTTGTCTATTTTGGCTCTAATGGCCGCCCATAGCTGGGCAGACACGTTTCGCGCTCGCGACCAATCCGAAATAGTGGGTATAGATTTGTAAACAAACCGAACACCTCTCGCCTAGTGCGTGTTGAAGCATAGCGAAATGGCGACTGCCGAGTGCTTTTGTTGCAAGGTGCATCCTAAATGTTGCATGTTGGATAAATCGTGAATTTAACTACACAAAATCACTGAATAATATTCCTGTTTTTAATTTTCAAACACTTGCTGAGTGGTTTGCGTCGGCTCCGAAGGATAGTGGCGCAAAATCTTGGAAATTTTTCAAGGAAAGGTACGTCCACGATGTGCTCGTGTCTCTCCGCCCGCCCGGTGGCGTTGCCTGATGCGGTACTTCGTCTACTCTAGGCCTAGGAGGCTTGGGTGTCTGTTTAAGCGCCGAAGAACATCACATAATACATGGAAGATGCAATAGGAGCATGAAGAAGAATGAAAGATAATAATTAATCAGAGTTCGTACGCGTCCTTAAATTCCTTGAAAGTCATGGAAAAATAAATCACTTTTTTCAAGTACTGGAAAGTCATGGAAATTGGCATTTTTGTCCTTGAATGTCCTGAAAATTGTTAAAATACAATAAAGTTATATGAATTCTTTTTAATAAAGTTTTGAAAACACTGAACAATAAAAGTATTAAGTATGAAAGTACATGGAAGATAGCAACGTTGTACGTGCCGACCGTTCCCGCCGCCGATAAATACTCATACATGAAATAGGCTTTCTTATCAGGGTTGGTTGTTGGAAAGAACAATTCCATTTGACGTACACCGCACCACTCAAGAAAATTACCATGTGTGAGTGTTCATGCGAGCCGAACGATTGTTGTGGACATTCCATTTGCGTTCACGCACCTCCTTGTAAGAAATTACCACGTGTGTGTGTGTATGTGTTTTTATTTATTTATTTATTTGGAATTACACCTTTAGATCGGTGGCACACTTAGCACAAAGGTGCATCCTTCACAATATAAAATATAACAATTAACAGAAAAGTAAAAAAAGGCAAAAGCAACTATCAACCCCTATCCTACCACCTCCCCCCCCCCCCCCTAATTTACATCGATACATACAGTAGATCATCACTTTACACAATGAATACAAAACAAGATATAGTAAAAGTGTATAAAATAAAATAAAATCAACTGATAAACACAGCTTATTACGAAAAACCCCCAACCCTCCCCCCTCCCCACTTTTTTTTCAATTTACTTAATGTAGCAATGTAGATAACATGTGTATGACTGGTTCTAGGACACCTACCCCCTAGACAGTTACCCCCCGGATGTTTACCACCCGGACAACTACCCCCCGGACAACTACCCCCTTAGGACAACTACCCCCTTAGGATAACAACCCCCAGGACAACCACTCCCTTAGGACAACCACCCCTTAGGATAACTACTCCCCGGTCAACTACCCCCCGGTCAACTACCCCCCGGTCAACTATCCCTCCCCCCCCCCCCATCCAAAATCCAAAAGTAGACATAAAAATGAAATCATCTGTTTTTAACGGGTGTTTCGAAACTAGAGACCAGAGACCTGACACGAGACCCAATATGAAAAGGGAGACCTATATTTGGGTCTCCCTTTTCGTATATTAGGGTCTCCCTTTTCGTATAGTGTGGTCTCTCTTTTCGTATAGTGGGGTCTCCCTTTTCTTATAGTGGGGTCTCCCTTTTCTTATAGTGGGTCTCCTTTTTCGTATATTTGGGTCTCCCATTTTGTATATTTGGGTCTCCCTTTTCGTATAATTGGGTCTCCCTTTTCGTATATTTAGGTCTCCCTTTCGTATATTAGGGTCTCCCTTTTCGTCGTATAGTGGGGTCTCCCTTTTCGTATAGTTGGGTCTCCCTTTTCGTACGTGGGTCTCCTTTTCGTATTGGGTCTCTGGTCTCGGGTCTCTAGTTTGAAACACCCGTTTTTAACCGATTATTCTGTTTAACAGCACGCTAGACCCTAGATGTGCTAGATTTAAAGTACCGTATTTATTGAAAAAACGGCCTGGGCTGTTTATTGTTTAGATGGTTTTTAGGTGGATATCTATTGGAAGAAAGTTGTTTATTCAATGGGAGGGGGTATAATCTAATGGAAATAGACGCCGATTATTCCATATGATGTTTCATGGGAGTGACATGGTCACCGTTTATATTTGAGGGGAATTTATTTAAAGATCGCCGTTTATTCGGTGAGTGAACATTGAGGTCAAATATCAAAAGTGATATTATTCTTCAAGTGTACAAAAATACATATATGACAAATTTGAGACAAAAATTAATTCTTTTAAGACCAGTGGTTATCGAAGCATTGTCCTGACGCAAAAATTATTATTATTATTAGCGAACCCAGTCTTTACAGTAAATACAGGGAGTACTATATAATACGTTCGACTATCCTATGATCATGTGTGACAATCTTCAGTTTATATCAGGCTTATACACTGTTGCAGAGTCAGGTTGTTGAATGGTCTGGGTGGTAGTTGTCCGTCCGGGGGGTAGTTGTTCTAAAAGGATAGTTTTCTGGGTGGTAGTTGTCCAGGGGTTAGTTGTCCTACGGAGGTAGTTGTCCTAAAAGATTATTTGCCCTCGGAGTATTGTCCAGGTAGGAGGTAGTTGTCCTACGGGGAGTATTGTGTCAGAGGTAGTTGTCCGCGGGGTAATTACCCGGGGGGGGGGTAATTCTCCGGGGGTAATTGTCAGGGGGTAATTGTTCCTAGGGGGTAATAGTCCGGGGGGTAGTTGTCCAGGGGTTAGTTGTCCTACGGAGGTAGTTGTCCTAAAAGATTATTTTCCCTCGGAGTATTGTCCAGGAAGTAGTTGTCCTACGGGGAGTATTAAAAAATCGAAGATTCCAAAGGTTTCACTTCCGCCGTGGTAACTCACTTCCGCCGTGGCATTCTGTAATTTGCCGTGGTGTTTCACTATTAATTTGCCGTGGTGCTTCAATACTAATTTGCCGTGGTGTTTCATTTTTAAGTTGCCCTGGTATTTTTGTTAAATTGCCGCGATGTTTTATTTTTAATTTGCCGTGATGTTTTATTTTTAATTTGCCGTGGTTTTTTTCAAATTGCCGTGGCTTTTTTCAAATTGCCGTGTGTAGTGAATTTATTTGTTGGTTCCGAGCTTTCTCAGGCGTATATATATAACTCCACGCGACGTACACTGTAACTGAATGATAACTCATACAAAAAGTATATTTAACTCAACTAGAACTTTTATTCCTTGTAATTCGATTAATACATCTTTCTACCACTACCAGTCAAGCCTTAATATTTTCTTTATCATCTTTCCGTTTATCTAATCTGATCTTATTCTCTCTTCTCCCTAATATCTATTACATTCCACTTTTATACTGGACATGCAAATTTTAGGCTTCAGAGGAGGATAACATTTTCCCTCCAAAAATTATACGATTTTGATTGGCTAATAATATAAGGCGGACCTGGTCTAAAGCATCCTTCTCTAAACACAGAGAATCACAACATAAATAATATGACATTCCCCTTTTTGGGAAAAAGATTGTGTCAATCTTTCCAAAAATTTAACATTTAAAACCATTTTACTATAAACTATCTACAAATACCACCTCTATAATATTATTATGCACGGCTTAATCCATCTGCATTTCCATTTAATGATCCTTTCTTGTAAATAACTTTAAATTTATATCCTTGTAAAAACAGAGCCCATCTCATAAGTCTAACATTGGCACCCTTCATTGAGTCCATCCATCTCAATGCCTGGTGGTCAGTATGAACTTGAAATTCACAACCATACAGATAATACTTAAGTTTATTGATAGCCCAAACAATAGAGAGGCACTCTTTTTCTGGCACAGAATATCTCTGCTCATGTACAGATAACTTTCTACTTAAGTACACAATGGGATAATCATTACCCTCACCATCTATTTGGCTCAGCACTGCACCTATGCCATAATTTGAGGCATCGGTTTGCAATATATACATCTTATCAAAATTTGGGGCTTTTAATACATTATCATCAGTAAGTCGTTTCTTTAAAGTTACAAAGGCATTTTCACATTGTTCATTCCACTTAACGGTATACTTTTACTCTTTAAAGTTAAATCAATCAATGGCTTAGCAATATCGGCATAGTTCTGTACAAATTTTCTGTAATAGCCCGTTAATCCGAGAAATGATCGGACTTGTTTCTTAGACAAAGGTCTGGGGAACTTTTCCACAGCCTCGACCTTATCAATCATGGGTCTAATTTCTCCATTACCAATCTTATGCCCCAGAAATTCTACCTGTGCATAGGCAATTTTACATTTCAAAGGCTTTGCTGTCAATCCAGCACTACTTAATCTTTCTAATACATCATTCAAATGAAAAATATGATCTTTCCAAGTTTGACTATAAATACATATGTCATCTATATATGCCTTAGCATATCCCTCAGTACCTTGTAATACCTTATCTATTAATCTTTGTAAAGTACTAGAGCTATTTTGCATACCAAATGGAAGTACATTGTAACAATACTGTCCAAATTGTGTAATAAATGCTGATTTGTCTTTGGTCTTAGGATCCAGAGGCACCTGGTAAAATCCTTTAGTTAGATCTAACGTAGTTATGTATATTGCGGATGATACCTCATCCAACATTTCGTCTATGCGAGGCATAACATAAGGGTCAAATTGTGTAGTCTTATTTAGTGATCTAAAATCTGTCACCATTCTAATTTGATTCTGGCCTTTCTTCAGGGCAATAATAGGTGCAGCATAGGCACTCACTGTAGGTTCTATTATACCCATAGCCAACATACTATCTAATTCTTCTTTCAATTTACCCTTTAATGCTTGGGGCGTTCTATATGCCCTATGCCTTATAGGCATTTCACCATTAGTCTTAATTTCATGTGTCACTAAGTGAGTTCTACCTGGTACATCCGAGAATACATTCTGTTGGTACTTTAACAATTCTGTTAATTGTTTAGTTTGTGTATCATTTAAATTACTACTAACGTTAACATCTATCCATGTTTGTGATTGATGATAAGACAATCCTATGTCTATTTCACTATCTAACTCATTGTCATGGACTGTTTCATTTAAGTCTACTTCTTCTATCGACTGAACATTTGTTACTACATAATAACCATCTTTACTTATTTCTACTTTATCATACCATCTCTTTAACATATTAACATGTAGAATTTGTTTTTCTTTTCTTCTACCTCCTATGTATATTTCATAATTTACATCATTGACCTTTTTTGTAACAGTGAAGGGGCCTTGCCATTTACTGTCTAACTTACTATTTCCTACTGGAAGGAATATCAACACTTTGTCCCCTTCTACAAATTCTCTATCAATAGCATTCTTGTTATAATTGTGGGACATAATTTCTTGTTGTTCAAGTTTGTTTACATTAGCATCTTTCATTAATTCCTCCATTTTTTCTCTTATGTCTAACATGTATTTGATAACATCAGTAGATGTTTCTTCATCTTCTACCCAATTACTTTTGAGTAAACTCAAGGGTCCCCTCACCTCTCTACCATAAAGCAATTTAAAAGGTGAATGGCCCGTCGCTTTACTAGGAACTTCTCTGTATGCAAACAGAAAGGGGGGTATGTAGTTATCCCAATTTTTTCTTTGCTTAACTGTAAGTGTCCTTATCATATTTTTCAATGTACCGTAAAATCTTTCAACAAGCCCATTGCTTTGGGGGTGGTACACTGTAGTCTTTAATTGATTAATCCCCAACATACTACATATAGATTGCATAATTGAAGACATGAAATTAGTTCCTTGATCATGTACAATCTCTTCGGGTAATCCTACTCTAGTAAAGACTTATATTAGAGCCCTGGCTACTGTTTCAGCTCTAACATTGGGTAACGGGATAGCATCCGGATATCTCGTAGCATAGTCAATTATAGTAAGCATATATTTGTTATTACGGCTTGTTCTAGATAAGGGTCCAACAATGTCTATCGCTATACGTTTAAATGGTGTACTTATAATCGGTAATGGTATCAAAGTATGTTTCCTTTTACTTTTACCCTTATCTACTTTTTGGCATTCCTTACAGACTTTACAATAGACTACCACATCTTTAAATATACCTGGCCAATAGAATTGGTTCAGGATCCTACTTTTAGTTTTCTCAACACCCATGTGACCTGCAAATGGCACATTATGACCTAAGTGTAATACACCCTGTCTACACTGAGTGGGTAATACAATCTGTTCCACTTGGTTATTCTTATCTTTAATACTACTCCAATTTCTCATCAATATACCTTGTCTCATAAAGAAACATACCCTATGCTAACCTATTTCTTCTACCCTGTCAAACACTCCTTTGAGTGAGTCATCCTTAGTTTGCAATTTGATCAGTTCTTGTTTAGTTAGGTTCAGCTTGTGCTGTTGTTCATAAGTTTTACGTTTGACTGTTTTATCTTTAGCTTTATCCTCATTTTCGTCAAACAAATTATTCATTTCTGTTCCATTCATCTCATCTAACCACTTAGTTTTATTTACTTTGTTGTCATTTACTACTGTTTTCAACAATTGTACATTAGTTTCTTTAGGCGGCTCTTCTATCGGCTTAAAGTTACTATCTTTCCCTAACAATATCATTTCGTCTTGTATTCTAACATCATTTTCTATTCTGGCTTGCTCCCTAGTTAGGACGAACATTTCTTTAGCCATTGTTTCCCCACAATTCTGGTCCAAATCATGACCCAATAACATGTCCCTCTGCAATCCTTTGATTACGGCTACAATCACTTTTCCTGTCACTATCTTACTTTCTATAGCTACCTCAGCTAAGGGGACGGTAATATCGCCTCCTATACCTCTTAACGTAACCCATTTTCCTGGCAAGTAACATTTGTTAGGCACTAGACTTTCCTTAACAGCTGACTGGGTACATCCCGAGTCTCTAAGCATAGTTATATCCTGTCCTTCTAATTTTCCTGGTATTGTACACTTCTCCATTTTATTTTCTACACTATCCATAACTACTTGGGGTCTATCTGATTTTAGTCCTTCACATCTTAAGCCATCTTTCACATTCGGGCCCTTCTTAGTGTCACTAGTCTTTCCTTTTGCTACCATCTTAGGACAATCCCCTATTTTATGTCCCTTCTCCTTACAATTAAAGCATAGGCCATTAATCCATTCATTTGAAGGTTTTTCTCTGTTGGAAATTTCTACCATAGTTATGGAATTTGCCTCCCCTTCCGCGATACCTATTGTATCCTTGCTGCCTAGCTCCAGGGTTATTCTGAGTCGTACTATTCTTAGGTTTACTATTTTCTTGGCCCTTATAATACGTAGGCTTATTTTCAGAATTTACGGCATTCCAATAGCCACGGCCACCTCTATTAGCTATATAATCATCGGCTATCATAGCCATATCATAGCTCTTATTTACTTGTTTATCTCTAAGATAAGGCCTCAGATCTTCAGGCATTTTATCAAGTGCCTGTTCCATTATAATCATTTCAATAATGCCTGCAGCATCATCTTCTTTTACTTTAGCACATTTCATCCAACATTTTAAATAATGGGAGAGCTCATTCAGCCATTCCCTGATGGACATATCTTTAACTCTGTTTGAATTTCTAAATTTAAATCTGTAGGTCTCTGCGGACACATCATACTTTTCTAAGATTGCCTTCTTTAAGGTATCATAATCTACACATTCTTTTACGGTTAAGGATGCATATGCTGTCCTAGCTTTACCAGACAGTTCAGGTGCTATAACCTAGCGGACCACGTATTCTTATCCCAACCTGTGGCTTCTGCCACGTGTTCAAATGTTCTAAAATATATATCAATATCATCTGATTCCTTCAAAGTAGGAACCTTTACCTTCATTTCATCTACTATATTCCTAGCATTACTGTAGCTAGACCTATTTTCTAATTCCATCATTTTCACTCTTTCTTGTGATTCAATTTTTCTTTGCTCTATATCTATTTTCTTTTGCTCTATATCTGCTTTTAATTGGTCTTGTTGGTATTGTAATTCTAACTTTTTGTTTTCGGCCTCGAACTTCATTCGAAAATATTCGAGCATCATATCTTTAGGCATACCGCCGGGTATTTCGGGCAAATCAATATCCCTAGCCATTTTATCATATATTTCATTGACTTGGTCAACCTCTTCTTGGTCAACCATATGTTCAATACCGCTAGTGACTGTCGCGCCGTGACTACCCTCGACAGGAGGAAGTCTGGCGCGGTTTCACAAAGGCTTTTACATGTTACGTGTCATGTTACTCGTTTTTCCACGCCTATGTTTTCAGTACTGTATGTTTTTTTAGTGGCTTACAGTACTTGAATTTATGAAAAACATCGTAACTACAAAATTCTTCAATCTTAAACATTTTTTTTTTATTAATCTGTTGAACTTAAAGACCCCTTCCCTGCAATTTTGGACGTTTTTTGGAAAATAATACATATCACTTTAAAAACATTAAACCATGTCATTCCTTGTCTTAAATCTACGTTTTATGGTAAATTATGATAAAAAGTGAGAAACAATGCACTACCTAATAGTCCAGTCAAAAATCACCCTCACCATGGTATAAGAACGTACCCTAATCAAATTTCATCCGTAGGTTCTATGTATATAGGTAATAACATTTCTTGATGTTGCGTCTTGCAAAACTTGGGATTTTACGAGAAAATTAGACTTTTATACCCAATTTATAACTACCTCATGTCGTATTATTGTGTACAGCGAATGCGACGAAGCGTGACTGAAATTACGAGACGCCGTTTGCGCCCGTTGAAAAATGCATTAACAAAGCTAAAAACCTACAAAATTAATAGTTTATACAATAATTTAAATATAGTTTACAATAAATTGTATAATAAAATACATAACATATCAAGAAAACTCAAGTATAATCTCAAATATTTACAGATATGTGTTTAAAAATGTACAAATCAAAATGGCCTTCCATAAAATAAAGTGCGCCCTCACTCGTCATACTTTTATCGGACTTGTATGGATGGTTATACAAGGCATTAATATTACGAAACCCGATGCGGTTTGTTCGTTATTGCCTCTGCAAGAGGCAGAATATTATATTTTCACAAATATATTTCTAGTTTTTATCATAGAAAAAAAGAATTGTATATATTTAAACATACAACCTCCAGTCTACCATCATGATGGATTAAGTGAAGCGCCGTATTGTATATGCTATAGCGTCATGATCTTCTAGTTATCTGGTTATATTCTGGACATTCTTTTTTTCACAGCATTACTTGCGTGGATATCACAATGCATTTGTTTATTCGCGATTATAGTCAATATTAATTTGAGTAAGAATCATTTTTAAATGACAGTCCATTTCGCATATACGATATAATAAAGATTTACATTAATAAAGTACTCTGAAATATTTTCTCATTGGTTATCCGCAACAAAGAATCCTTGTGATTGTTAGTTTTGTTTAATTTTCTTTGAATTGTTTATTGGCATCCATATCGTATGATGTGTGAGACAATTTCGTGTTTTAGAAAATGTAATCCTGCCACCGAAGATTCTTTCTGTTCGAAGACTTCTGACGGATAACTGTGTTATTCTTTTACAATTAATTAATTAATGTTCATCTTCACTTTTGGGAAAAATAGCCTACATCTTTTAGGTTTAAAACGTCATTTATAAGTATTTGAATAAGCCAACAAATTAAACTACTGTGTTCTCCCAAGCTTTTTAAATTTTCTAAATGCATTAAAATGCGTCGGACTCGGCGGATAACAATATTTGAAATAAATGCATATAAAACTTTTTTTCTGGACTTTACTTTTTTGTCCCAAGTGAGAACTTTCAGGCCGTGGAGGTGAACCGATCGTTTATGACATACTTTTGTGTATAAAATGTCCAATAATAATTGTAGGACTACTCTCAACCAAAACACTTTATATTAGAATGTATTTAATATACGTCACGTCTTAAAAAATTGGGAGAATTGGGTAATACAGTATGTCGTTTTTCGCGAATCTTACATCACACTCCAACATTCTCACTTTCTTTTATTTAGTGAAATGTGAACGGTGGAAAAACGGGAAAATACTTTAAATTTAGAATGCTTTGAATTCTGGAAGACGACTTCGAACTTAAAGAATCGTCATGAATGACGTTTATTGGCTCAAACTTCACACATCGGTACGATGTGAAGGCCAGACGGATTCAGAGAGGATCAAACCGGCTCCTCCTCCCCATTGGCAGTGGGGGCATCGGCGGGTGAAAAGGAAAAATGATAAATGTTGATTCAGACGAATGCCAACCAGCCCCTTTGATACGCTCTTAATAATTGTTGGAAAGTGAAAGTAGGGCTACTTGAGGTAGGGGGCCTAGTATCTTTCGTATAGGCCTACACGAAATGGATTATCCTTAAATGATTGGTTCTTACTCTAATTAAGATCATAATCGCGAATGATAGTTCAAAATATGCAATGCATTGTGATATCCACGCAAGTAATGCTGTGAAAAAAAAAGAATGTCTAAAAATAAAACCAGCAAAACTAGTAGTAGTAGATCATTACGCTTCAGCAGATATACAAATATACACTTAATCCATCATGATGGTATACTGGAGGTTGTAATGTGTTTAAATATATACAATTCTTTTTTTCCATGATAAAAATTAGAAATATATTTGTGAAAATATAATATTCTGCCTCTTGCAGAGGCAATAACTAACAAACCGCATCGTGTTTCATAATTAATGCCTTTTTTAACCATCCATACAAGTCCGATAAAAGTATGACGAGTGAGGGCGCACTTTATTTTATGGAAGGCCATTTTGATTTGTACATTTTTAAACACATATCTGTAAATATTTGAGATTATACTTGGGTTTTCTTTATATGTTATGTATTTTATTATACAATTTATTGTAAACGATATTTAAATTATTGTATAAACTATTAATTTTGTAGGTTTTTAGCTTTGTTAATGCATTTTTCAACGGGCGCTAACGGCGTCTCGTAATTTTAGTCACGCTTCGTCGAATTCGCTGTACACAATAATACGACATGAGGCGGTTATAAATTGGGTATAAAAGTCTAATTTTCTCGTAAAATCCCAAGTTTTGCAAGACGCAACATCAAGAAATGTTATTACCTATATACATAGAACCTACGGATGAAATTTGATTAGGGTACGTTCTTATACCATGGTGAGGGTGATTTTTGACTGGACTATAAGTAGCTCGCGGCGATCGACCTCTCGTGGACGGTCTTAGTTTTGTAGGCCTAGCTGGTAAACATCGATAACGTACGAACATCGTACGCTAGCTATATACCTAGCCTGACGTTGTATAGTTGCTGCATTAATTGTCTTTCTATTTTTGCCAGACTCCGTTGATACAAATTGGGGAAAACCCGGTATTTTCGCTGAAAAGTTAGGAGTCTTCCATTTGTTTTGGCTTCACGATCGATCGAAAAGTGGGCGAATTACAGGTGAAAAACAAAAATATCAATCCGCGCGCAATGCATTTTGGGATTTATAGCGGGCCTCTATAATTATTAGAATCGATTTATTTTTCACATTTTTAACCGTTTAAAGACGAAAAAAGTTATCGCAATAGGACCATATAGTATTATTTTTACATTAAATATAGTTTGTGATCTTAAAATAGATCTAAAAAACGTAGGGAATGGGGCTTTAATATTTAGGTACAGTATATGTCCTTAAAATTTTAAAATATTGACATTGAATGTCCTTGAAATGTCCTGGAATTTTACTAGCTCACAGGTGTACGAACCCTGATTAAAAAATAATATATTTACGCAACATTTGTAAATAAAATCAACAGTTATGTATTAAATTCACTGTAATATATATGTGTCAAACCAAAAATGACAATACATAAATAAGTCGATGATTCCGAACCAAATGCCCAAATAATTCTACAGTGAATATAAAACATAAGTTTAGAAAATAAATAACATCCTTACCATGCCATTCCATCAAAAGGCTAGTTTTGACGATTGCTTTTTAAGATGATCATCTCTCAGTTCTCCCATGCTTTAACATACCTCTCGCGCGCTGTGTTTGTTTACCATTGTATACCCACTAAAAGGTCAAACTGACGGTGACCTCGCGAGCGCGAAACGTGTCTATTGGTTGGCTGATGCTGCTCTTGCATGCTGTTGTTTGTGTGACGAGACTGGTGTATGAAAAGTTCTATCGGGCCTAGCTCGAGATATACTACAGTTTTAAGCCTGAAACAGTATTCCTAGCTTACGCTGTTATTCTACAAAGTCGTTTAGCTATAAATATTTAAAACTAAGTATCATTAAAGAATAAAATGGTAAGCAATTTATTGGCTTAGCCTCCTAGCTAGCTTTTAGGTAGGAGGCTAGCTTACTACTACTACTAGCTAGGCCTAGCCTAGACCTACGGCCTACACTGGCTACTACTAGGATAGATATATTAGGCCAAGTTGAACGGTAGCGGGACGGTTCGGCGCTGAGAAAAATGGCTTCGATTGAACTGTGGCCATTTTAGAATCAGGAAAATTGCCAGAAATCAATGTAGGCCTAGGCTACCTACCTATGTTTTATTTTTATTTATACCTGCAGAGAATGGTTTTATAAAGAACCAGCTGTACATATATTATGACTGAGTTCGTACATATAACATTTTATTTTTTTTTAAACAATTTACAGTTTTAAAAATCATAAAAATTAAACCATATTTCAATTTCACTATGTAAGACATATCTAAAATTGTCTATCAAGAGCAAATATTGCTATCTCACTGTATTAAAAAATAGAAAATGATTTGTTTTTGTTTTAGACTTGAATGTATTGATTAGTGACCAAGATAATTTTCTTTGATAGGCCCTATTAAAATGAATAATAATAGGGATAACGATGCAAAATTAAAAGTTCTTATTTTTCAACCAATTTAAACACTATATGTTAGTATTTTGTTTCAATATTCCAATAAAGAAAGAATTACGAAAATCTGACTTGTAGTTTTCGAAATATAAGGTCTAAAACATCTCCGAAAATGATCGTTTTTGGCCACGAACGTTGTAAACAAATTGCGCCCTCAGTCGACAATTGTATGAACCACACCAATTTTCGCTAAAATAATTACAAATAATTACGTTTTATAGTAATTTATTTTATATATCAACATTGGAAATATCAATAAAATATGTTATTAAATGTTTACAAAATATATAAAATTGTTTATTTAACGGAATTCGTACAAATTCATTGCTCTAAATTTGTGTAGTAACATCAGTACAGACAGACCATGTGACTTCGCGGTACACGCGAGAGAAAACATTCCGCTGTGGGTGATTCGCGTCCACCAATCAAATAGCCAGGATCCAAAAGCATTCAACCGTGAGCTCTGCCGATCGCGGGAAATCTCAGCTTTGATTGGCTTACGATGACATCATATCACAAAATGGTGGTTTTGTAGTTGAGCCTCACGTAATTTTCACAATTTTATTTTAAAAATGAAATAAATGGACCTTCTTTATGGTATGTGTGATTTTTCTCTAAAAGATTTAAATAATAAAGGCTTCATATAGAGAAAAAACCGTTTTTTTGGCACTTATAATAAATATTTCTCAGAGAAAAAAGCACATGGCATGTAGAACTATATTATCTTGGCGTAGGAAGACAAACAAATCCCAGGTCATGAGAGGCTCAACTACAAAAACAAGGTTGAATAGGGTTAGGTCACTGGACCGTTCGAAGGTTTTTGAGTAAACAATCTACCGCGTATGGTCGTACGCGCTAGACAGTACGATATTTTAACCACATTTTGTACATGTTTGGTTGAATGTAATGACGATAAAAAATAGTTGATCTTATGGAATGATATGTAAATAAATAAATACTCAAAAGAATTATGTTTACAGTTCAATTATTTTCAGAATAATATTACATAAAAATGTGTTTACCAATGGACAGATAATCGCGTCAATGACATAGCGCGCATGGTAACGTACGCGTAGTTGAATCGTGGCAATAACAATGGAGTCAACTCTCGGTAACCCTAATAATAATAATGAAATATTAATTTATCCTCTATACGCCAGGTGAAAACATTTCTTGCCTCTCAAAACCAGTGGCGTATCCAGGATTTTGAAGTTGGCGGGGCCGGGAATTGCCAATTTGCCGACAAAATTGGTGTCATTATCTGTACATACACGACGTCTCTGATCAATATATGTTCTAGGATTACATAGTCATATTGTCTTATATGGGATAACGATGCAAAATTAAAACCAAACCAACATTATCTATTAGTATGTTGTATTCATATTACAATAAAGAAAGAATTAGGAAAATCTGACTTGTAGTTTTCGAAATATAGGGTCTAAAACATCGCCGAAAATGATCGTTTTTAGCCACGAAAGAAGTAAAACAATTTGCGGCCTCAGTCGACAATTCTATTAACTACGCCATTTTTGGTTAAAATAATTACATATAATTACGTTTTTTAGTAATTTATTTTATATATCACCATTGGAAATATCAATAAAACATGTTATTAAATGCTTTTAAAATATATAAAGTTGTTTACTTAACGGAATTCGGACAAATTCATTGCTCTAACTTTGTGTAGTAACGATCAAAGAGATTCATGGTACACGCGCGAGAGAAAACATTCCGCTGCGGGTGATTCGCATCCACCAATCAAATCAGCTAGAATCCTAATCATTCAACCGTGAGCAATGCCAATCGCGAGAAAGCTCAGCTTTGATTGGCTTACGATGACATCATATCACAAAATGGTGGTTTTGTAGTTGAGCCTCACGGAATATTCTGTTCCAAAAATGAAATACCGGTACATGGATATTTTTTATGGTATATGTGCTTTTTCTTTAAAAAATTTGAATAATAAAGGCCTCATATCGAGAAAAAAAAACGGGTTTTTGGCACTTATAATAAATATATCTTAGACAAAAAAGCACATGGCATGTGGAAATATATAATCTCTTAGCGTAGGAAGACATACAAATCTCAGGTCATGAGAGGCTCAACTGCATGCAAAAACAAGGTTTTAGGGTAAGGTCAAAGACTTTTGAGTAAACAATCTACCGCGTACGGCCGTACGTACGTGCTACACATTTTTAACGTGTTTCGTTAGATGTAATGAAAATAAAAAATAGTTGGATCTGAAGGGATCAATGATGATATGATATGTAAATAAACAAACACTCAAAAGAATTATGTTTACAGTTCAATTATTGTCAGAATAAATAGTTTATTTTTTTCCCCGGCACCTTTGTTTGCCGACGGCCGCGATGATGTGCCGACGAAAACGAAATTAGGGGGGCCCGGCCATTTTTGTGTCAAAGAATTCGCACGCTGAGGACACACGCGTCTCTTTTGTATAGCGTTTTCCTGCAGTTCATGCATTATTTTTAGATTTTTTTGTCTATGAAATAACGCTTATATTCCGTTTTTATATTAGTAATTAATTTTATTAATGGTATTAATTTGGTAACATATATATATTGTGTCTATAATAACAAAAGAATAAATGTTAGGGCCTACATGCAAGTCAGGATACATCAAAGCATGAACCAATACAAAAAACACACAAATTCACCCCTCTTTTTATACAGTATATGGCTCTCTGTGTGTTTTTGAACAAATTGCGCCGCCAACGTTATTAAAATTCAGAGACTCGTTCATCATTTCATTTGTAATAATTTGCCATTATTATTTTAATATTGTTCATACCCCTTTCAGTATATTAACAAATATATCCACGAAACTTTATTATTTTATTTAGTCATCAAAGTATGCATAAAAAATTGAAAATATTACATAATTGTTATTAATATGACGTAGTTATAGGATGTTTCGTTCCAAAATCAATCAATCGAACTTTATAATGTACTATTATTTATTCTTTATATCAAACCAACAGTGTAAAACACCAATAACAGGTTGAAAATAAAAACTAAACTATAAAATATAAAATATTCTTTGCCGCAAGTACTTCTGTACGCTGTGCACATCGATATTTCATCGTAAAATGTGCAATTACATTTTTTTAAATATAAGAAAAAGTTGAAAGTATTTTGTTGCTCCTATACTTTACATGCATTAATGCAGACAAGTTTGACACATTTTGATCTGCATATCACGTGACTATAATACAATGTCGTAACTCTTTATATATATGGCTCTGTATATTTTAATTCGTTACTTTGACGAATTACTATTCATTATTGTAAACAAAAGTAAAATATTGAACATAAATATAGCCTGGTGGTATAAACTGAAGATTGTCACACATGATCATAGGATAGTCGAACGTATTATATAGTACTCCATGTATTTACTGTAAAGACTGGGTTCGCTAATAATAATAATAATTTTTGCGTCAGGACAATGCTTCGATAACCACTGGTCTTAAAAGAATTAATTTTTGTCTCAAATTTGTCATATATTTATTTTTGTACACTTGAAGAATAATATCACTTTTGATATTTGACCTCAATGTTCACTCACCGAATAAACGTCGATCTTTAAATAAATTCCCCTCAAATAAACGGTGACCATGTCACTCCCATGAAACATCATATGGAATAATCGGCGTCTATTTCCATTAGATTATACCCCCTCCCATTGAATAAACAACTTTCTTCCAATAAATGTCCACCTAAAAACCACCTAAACAATAAACAGCCCAGGCCGTTTTTTCAATAAATACGGTACTTTAAATCTAGCACATCTAGGGTCTAGCGTGCTGTTAAACAGAATAATCGGTTAAAAACGGGTGTTTCGAAACTAGAGACCCGAGACCAGAGACCCGAGACCCAATACGAAAAGGGAGACCTAAATATACGAAAAGGGAGACCCACGTACGAAAAGGGAGACCCCACTATACGAAAAGGGAGACCCCACTATACGAAAAGGGAGACCCCAATATACGAAAAGGGAGACCCTAATATACGAAAAGGGAGACCTAAATATACGAAAAGGGAGACCAAATATACGAAAAGGGAGACCCAAATATACGAAATGGGAGACCTAAATATTTCGAAAAGGGAGACCCACTATACGAAAAGAGAGACCACACTATACGAAAAGGGAGACCCTAATATAGATCTCCCTTTTCGTATTGGGTCTCGTGTCAGGTCTCGGGTCTCTAGTTTCGAAACACCCGTTAAAAACAGATGATTTCATTTTTACAGAAACCGGTCCTATATATTTGTCTACTTTTGGATTGGGGGTGGGGGTAGTTGACCAGGGGGTAGTTGACCAGGGGGTAGTTGACCGGGGGTAGTTGACCGGGGGGTAGTTGACCGGGGGTAGTTGACCGGGGGTAGTTGACCGGGGGGTAGTTGACCGGGGGGTAGTTGACCGGGGGGTAGTTGACCGGGGGGTAGTTGACCGGGGGGTAGTTGACCGGGGGGTAGTTGACCGGGGGGTAGTTGACCGGGGGGTAGTTGACCGGGGGGTAGTTGACCGGGGGGTAGTTGACCGGGGGGTGGTTGACCGGGGGGTGGTTGTCCTAAGGGGGTGGTTGTCCTAAGGGGGTGGTTGTCCGGGGGGTTGTTATCCTAAGGGGGTTGTTGTCCTAAGGGGGTTGTTGTCCTAAGGGGGTTGTTGTCCTAAGGGGGTAGTTGTCCTAAGGGGGTAGTTGTCCTAAGGGGGTAGTTGTCCGGGGGTAGTTGTCCGGGGGATAGTTGTCCGGGGGATAGTTGTCCTAAGGGGATAGTTGTCCTAAGGGGATAGTTGTCCTAAGGGGATAGTTGTCCGGAGGGTAGTTGTCCGGAGGGTAGTTGTCCGGAGGGTAGTTGTCCTAAGGGGGTAGTTGTCCGGGTGGTAAACATCCGGGGGTAACTGTCTAGGGGGTAGGTGTCCTAGAACCGGGAAAATAGGGGTGTCTCATTTATTAATTTAGTGTGCTAATGTGTTAAAATACAGCTGCTTTTGTTTAGTGCATTATGTTTCAGAAAAAAGGGGAAAACAACTAGCGCCCTACACGCTGCAGAAATAATTGCAGTATTCAAGTTAATACAGTATATTATGGCTCTTTATTTCTATATACTCTCTTCGGTATCCTTCACTAATATGGATATTAGGTGGATTCCCTAAGGTGGATATTGAATAATTTTTAACAGATTTATAAAGAAAGTATTATAAAGAAATTAGTTTTTATTCCAGTTACAAATAAAAAATATAATATACCTGTATCTAACGATAACAGTAGCACATTTAATAAGATCTATCACATACTGATTGTTAGGTAATCAGTTAATTCAAATAAACATTATAATTATGTCAATGAATCTGTACCATTTTGTTACCAGCAAACACAGAACGTTTGTTAAATGTTTGAAAATGCATGTTTTTAGGTTTATTTTTTCTAAAACGTTTTAAATGTTTCTGTGATAATGTCACCGTGACGAGGATGATTGGTGTCTTCCAATATAGCATGGAATATATCGGCAAGCAGTTCGCTGTAGAACGAGTCAAGCATTTGCATGGACAAACCAATTTCTTTCCCCACTCTACCTAGCACCTTCTCAATTCGGTCTTTATCCCCCTTACATGCCCTATTCTTTTTCAAATTCACCCATTTGTTTTTGGCGTTGCTGTTCTATTGTTAGTCAACAGAATCTATTGTTAGTTGAAAGGCTGGTTACATAACCATTAAACACAAAATTCACATACACATGCTTATAGTGAAATTAGCCTAAATCACACACAGCATTAAGACACACACAAATATATATATTTTCGAGAAATCTTTTGTAGGAGAATTTTACAGTATGTGGAGGTATGCACTCTCGGAGTGGCTTTCTTGTTAATATAATTAATCTAATCAGATAACTGACAAAATGACTCTAGCTTTGACTTTCCTCATTGACTTGCACTTTGTTATTACCCCTATGTGTCACCGATAGAACAGTCCGAGTTGATTCACTACTGATTGCCTCGACCTAATTAAGTTTTTTTGAGTTTGTATGAATTGTATGTTTTGAATCACACTGCTTGTATTTATTATTAATAATAAACATTTTACCAAAACCTTTTAAAAATACAATTATTATATAAATCATTAAAAATAAAATACTGTATATTTATATAAACATTTCAAAGTATGAAAATTAGATTTCTTAAAAATACCATTCTTATATACTGTAAATCATTAAAAATACTATATTTATACTGTTTGAAAATCAAAAAACATTATAAAAATAAATACAACATCAAAAAATGTGAACCTGAACCTTCTTTAATGTCTTGATTGTTGAATTAGGAAGTCCATATATTAAAGAATTACAATAGTCAATGCACAATAACACTAATGACAGTATTAATGACTTAGTGGCATCAACTGTAAGATAGCGATGAATATTCAATCTGTGTAGGTGTTGAACTATTGACTGCTTAGGGTCCGTAAAGTGTCTGGGCTAATGAATTTCCTCAGTTTCTAGTTTAAAGCTTTTTAATAAACACATTTATCCATAACCAAGGTGTATTTGTTTTCAGTCACATACAATATTGTTGATCCAGCCAGGAAAGAGAGCAGAAACAAGGACATATTCAGATTATGAAACACTTGACGAATGTATGGAGGGTAAGTTATTATTTTATTATTACAAAATATTATCAGCTGGAATTTTTTGTGGTTGATATTTGATTACGGTATACTAGATCGTATTGTTTCTAAATAACGCTCTGCCCCTAATTATGTGACATATGATTATGCTTTTTAGGTCCCGAAAAGTAAATTAAACTTAGGAGTCAATGGGTTGAAGCGCCTTACAATTAATATTCTACCTTTTATTATTGTATACTTTAAAATCTGATATTCTACCACAAATTACACCAAAAACAAATTAAATTTACCTTGTGTATGTATTATGGTGGTAATGGTTCATTAATATCAGCAATAAACATGTGCGATAATATCAGAGAATTGATTTCAATGGTATTTTATTAACAATCCGATCTTTATATTATAGTCCTGTCCAGTAAAGCATAAATTCAAAATGGATGCCATTTTGAAGCCCTAGCGATAAATGGACTATTATCTACTTAATCCTTCTATACATGGCCTGAATAACACTTTGACAGTCGCCTTAGATTAATTGAAACTAAACAAATCTAATGCGATAATCGTGGTTGACAATATACGGTGTACTCCCTTTGTTTATTCCAAATGATGTTGTATAGGAAAAGTTTATTTAAAAGAGGTGCATTTATTTAAAGTGGTGCGTTTATTTAAATAAATGCGGTATTTAAAATGCCCATTCTAGGCTACTGTAACAATTTTTCATTTATGAAAATTTTGTTTCTATCTTTCATCTTTTACTTTTAGGTGTGTGTAAAATATTTGAAGAACATTTGAAAAAAATGAATCCAACTAGTCCTTCTATAACCTATGATATTAGCCAGCTGTTTGACTTTATTGATAAACTTTCAGACCTGTGCTGTTTAGTGTAAGTATTGTTTCCTGTTGTCCTGAATATGCATTATGATTTTCAAAGATGCTATCTGCACATGTTTTTATTTACAATTTTTTGTAAAGCCTATACACAATAAAAACATGGCATCAATTACGGAACTCGTGTTTCTCTATGAGGAAGTGTTTAGGAACCACATTAAACATTACGGATGTTAGATTTAATAAAGTTGTTGCTTGTACCAGACTATGAATGGTACTATCTGCAAAAATATATAGACAAAATTACGCGACTAAACTACAAGATATATAATAGAGAAGGGGAATTAAATGGTGCTAGTATCGGACTTGCGGTTTAGTGATATTATAATATAGCTGTCGTTGTAGTCTAAAATACGCCACTGTATGGGTGTGCCTAATTTTAACAAAATAATATAACTCAACCAATCCTTAAAATTTATTTCACTCTTCCCTGGTATTACACAATACAGTACCTAGACGCAACGATAGCGATGCAAATTAAATTGTTTTTCTTAAATCTATTGCCACTAACATGCTTGTTGTCTAGGAAATGTGCAATTGGTATTCATCGCTACATATTCTTTAATTTACACATAAAAATAAAAGTTATGCCGGTTGGGAGCCTGTTTGTGGCGGTCGGGAATTCTAATCAGAGCTTTTTTAAAAGAATTACCGTAGTTCCCCGGGTATAATCCCACCCCCCCTTTGTACGTGAAATTTGCCCGAATTTGGGAGGTGGGACTATACCCGGGGATTTCCCACTACATGAATTGAAAATGACGATATTTCTTCTACCTACGATCTAAAGCTATATTCCGATGTAGGCTAGGCCTAACAATTAGACGGCCAGGCCATCTAGACCTAGGCGGTCTAATTGGTCTTACCTGTGCTTACCGTATAGATTTCCCCCAGATTTCTACTTAAAAAATAACCTAAAATGTGATCTAGGCCTAGCTTCCTAAATCTACATGAACTCGATCATACGAGTTCGGTTCACCCACGCTCGAGCTCTCTGTGTAAATCGCATGTTGTTGCATGTGACACAAACTACTGCACAAGCCGGTCGGTATAGAGGGCGGTGTTTTTTTTACGGTAATCAAGCATGCAGTAGGCTAGTATAAACAACAAGAAATAATGTACACGGCGAAAGGATGTACAGAACGTGACGATCGGGGCATGCTAGCCTTAAGGTTGTATTCAACTTAATGTTTGATGAGTTTTAAGTCAGCCAAATTCAGAGAAATTACTCTATTTTTTGGTGAGAATTTTGACGTCGGCCTAGCTAGCTACAGGAGGCCTAGGCCCACCTCTGGCCTAATATTAAATTATACACTGGGACTTTGCCCGGGGATATGCTTGCGTGCGAAGGTAATCGTAAAGTCGGGGTGGGATTATACCCGAGGAACTACGGTATTAAATAATATGACCTGAAATCATCCAATCTAAATAGCAAAATGTATTATCCATTTCTCTTTTTTTTTTCCTCATAGGTTTCAACCAAATATGAATACTTATGCACCATATAATAAAGACTGGATCAAAGAAGCTATATATGTTATGCTTCGAAAACAAGCTGGAAAGCAATAATGAAGTACTGTAGAACTTAAAATTATGTTTATTTTGCTGGATTTGCTCATCAAAATTTACAGCAAATTATAGCAAAGCATAGTCATTTTTTAGTTAGAGTTAATTGTAAAATTACAGTTTGATGTTAAGAAGAGTAAAGTCTTTTTGTTAGATCAGCAAATTATTTTTACAACTATGTCTGTTCTACATACTGTAGGTTTAATACATACAGTAATGTAATAATATTTATTTCTGATCAATCTTTAACATAATTTTTAGATAGGTTTTGGACATGATTCTGACTTTATTTATTGTGAATCTGGTCACACATCTGTGAAAATCTGCAACATTAATAAACCTTAAATAAATAGTGGTGTTAATTAATTCAATGGATTGATGTTTTCTACTTTTATTACACACAGTAAAGACACTGTATGGATTTATTTTTAGTTTTAAATATTGTTTTTGTAAATGTTTTTCGCCTTCATGTCCAAGAGTTTAATATTAAACAAACTAGTATTTTGTATCATGGCTCCATTTTTAAGTTTGTATAAGTGTTTCAATATACTGCTTTAATATTTGTGCTGTGGTAAGCAGAAAACGTTGAGCTTTCTGTCTAGTATCTGTACTCGTGTTCCTAGCCGTTTTAAGGCCAATTTACACAGACGAGTGGTAACAGTAAGTGGAAAACAAAAATATAGAATCTTTGTTAAATGTTATTTCTTATGACCATTTACACTGAATGTGGAGCGGATGTGCAGTTGAGCAGAAATCCACTCAATAGAAACGGATTATATTTTGTCAAAATATTGCACAGTCATTTTCACGCTGCTGCTCTAGCCCGCTACGTCCCATTAGGACTACTCAATCAGAAGCTAAAGCAAGCAGCAGTTATAGTTCTAAGGACAGACAGTTTTGTGAAAATGGAAACTCCACTATGATTTATTGATTCCAGCTGCTACAGTAGACCCAAAAAACGTCTGGGAAAGAGTCTATTAGGACATGTCATGCTAAAATTACAAATCCCTAAGCATTTCTGGTATATTCACTGTCAGATATTCATTGAATTATTATCGAAACAGGCCATTAAAGTTTGTGTTTGTAATAGGATACTTCACAATTGAAATATCTAGGGTGATGAAGTGACCCCCAGATTTGACCTTAGCAATAAAATTAACTAAAGTGACAGAAATTGAGTATTCACTTCTGTAACAAAAAAATAATATTTATTCACATATAAAAAAAGAAAAGAAACCCAAAAACCATTGTCTGACAGACAATTTCAGTATTTGTTGCTTTAAATTACATTTTTTTCAGGTAAAATAACTATTATGTGACAATAAAATGACACATTCAAAACCAGTTGAAATAAAAAATATTTTTCAATAAGCGAGCAGCGTTTTTTGTAAGAAATATTTCTTGTTTATTCTGGCCAATCAACCTGATTATTGGGACGTCATCTATCAACAATTTGTTTGTGTGCGCCTGTTAAGTCCTAGATTTCAATGGTATCTAACCAGTTTTCAACCCAGTTTCCTGACTCCCAGTTTGCTGATAAAGAAAAATAAATGCACTATGTAATTGTAAATTATAATCACAATTAGCAAATAAGACATATTCCCATTCATAGGATTTGTTTCAAGGCCACCAATTTTACTGAGACATCAACATTTTAAAGTCAAAAAATTATCCGGCAGTTGTTTTTAAATCCTTACGCCAAATTTATTCAGCTGAATCGTAATTTTCTTTTGAAAGGAAAGGCATAGTACTACTTAATATAGTTCAGTAGCCCCTGTCCAGGTGCGGACGCAGGGTGTTACCCCAGTGAGGGCCTTAAAAATGGTTTTTTTTCTGCCACTAAATTAATATTTAGATCCCATTTCATTTTATTACATAGCCTATGTAAATACGTAAACGTGATTGGTTGAAACTGCATCACATGACTACCGCTTCGAGGATCGTAAATCGTATATATGCTCGAGTACGATGATATTGACCCGAGTCATTTTCGTGTCCCTGTCATTAAACATATAATTTGTGTGTAATTTTCGTGTGGCGTTTGGCGATGACTTGACTTGAACTCACGATGATTTGCCACACCATCACAAGAAGACAACGTTTCATCCGTTGCGCCACGTAACTTGCTTGAAGAAATTAATCAACTAAACCATATAGTCCGGGAGCCCATGAAGATTTGTTTAGCATTGCGAGTACAAAAGGTCTGAGGCATAGAATATGTCAAGTAGGGTCCAGGGACCATCAAACGGCCGTTCTTAAGTTCCCGCCCCTGTACCAACTCTAGGGAGGGGCGCTCAAAATACCCCAACATTTGATTTAATTAGCATAATCAAGTACATAAATGAAACCAATGTTAAAATGTTTATTTTTAGGGTCTAATTGAAGATCCGTCATTCTTAAGTGGGAGCTCCTGTACCTAGTCCACTTAAAAAAGCCACTAATTAGCGCTAATTAGCATGGTCGAGTACATCGATGAAACCTTGGGCAATACAATAAGTACATTTACCCAACTGAGAAAACGTAATTCTTAAGTGCCAAATCCTGTACCATGACCCCTTAAGGAAGGGTCAAAGGTCAATATATGTCTCACCTAGACTTAATTAACATAATGAGTACACCTGTAAAACCAATGCAAAAATGTTTATTTTTAGAGTCTAATTGAAGATCCGTCATTCTTAAGTGTCAACTCCTGTACCTAGTCCACTTAAGAAAGCCATTAATTAGCGCTAATTAACATTTTAATTAGCACAATCGAGTACATCAATAGAACCTTCGGCAATACAATAAGTACGTTTGCCCAACCAAGAAAACGTAATTCTTAAGTGCCAAATCCTGTACCATGACCCCTTAAGAAAGGGTCAAAAAGTTTGTTTTCTGTTTAAAAAAAAACTTGATTATGCATACTGAAGAAAATTATAAAATATTTATTTTTAGTATCTTCCTTAAATGGCAACTTCTGTCAACTAATTTCAGAAAGCTGGTAATTAGCATATTAATTAGCATGACTATATATGCTATAAACTTATATATACTTATAGACTTATTTAGCATTAACGATAAAGATTCTAAGTTATGCTTTTAAAAGACGTAGATAGAGACCTTTGCCTTTTGAAAACGTTTATTAAAATTAGTAGTATTCTGTTAAGATTTAAGTAAACATAAAATAAATAAAAAATATTAAATTCCGGTACGTATCAATTCTGGCAAAAGAAATGACAATATGATAATTATGTCCAAATAGTTTCAAATTATGGATTGTAGTAAAAGTTTAATACTACAAATCACATGCAAACTAATCAGAAGAGACTGCATTGTCAACGTCGTTATCATTCATCACATTTTCTTCTGGTCTGGCATCTGGGTTCCTTCATGTCATATCCACTTTCCAGATCCCAGCCGTTTGATATATGGGTGTTCACAAACATCAGCATTTTCACACATTTGTGTAACAAAAATAGCTCGATTCTGCTTCACACAGTGGAATGGAACTGCTATTTACTGTTTTCAGCTTTTCCAATGGATTGTTTGATGATGATTTTGGTCTGTAAGATTTTTTAAAGATCTTCTATCTATGTTTGTTTAGTGTCAACTTGGTGTTTTACTTCTTGGATCTTTATAATGATAGCGATATTTTATGGATCTTGTGATTATTTTAACTTTGTACATATTTTTAGTTAGCTCTTCAAAAACTTGTTGGGTCTGGCCTTTCCTTTAAGCTTGGTTCCCACTAGAACGTAACGCAAGGACGTAAACGCAACGCAAGCGTTTTAACCAATGACAAGCAAAGTTATAGACAGTTAGCAATTACAAGCGAATAAGCCATCGCTTATGATTGGTCAATTCACTTGCGTTGCGTTACGTCCTTGTGTTGCCTCGCTAGTGGGAACCACGCTTTACGAAGACATGAACTGGGATAGTCACACCCGTAAAAGGCATGGAATCATGGTAGCGCGACACACACATCTGATGTCAAAGTAACTCGTACATTGGTGTTGCTGATGTATCTACGGTTTTTTCCAACATCTAACCACGCTGATACATCAGGATGACTGCAATATCAGTACCTGATGCCTCGTTTCACTCTTTACATCGCTGAGATGTTCACCGGACCGCGCTCCTCAAAATTAATTTTTCGTTACGCGGATGATATAGGCCTACCACTGTATGAAAACTCTTTTGACACCTTTAACACTAATTATACTGTAATAATGTTATCTCCTTGTCCCACTACTTTGCTCCTAATAAACTCTCCCTCAACCCAATCATAACATCTTATTTGGAGTTATAATAATGATGTGTCTATACTTAAAACTTTATTGAAAACCATGAAATCCCATCAGTTAAATCTATTTAATTTCATTGGGTTATCATTAATAACAGCCTCTCATCATAGAAATTTTCTAAGAAAATAAGAAAAAAGTGTGTCTTGGAATCCCATCAAAGTTATCTTCCTTCCTCCACTCTAGTATTCTAAAAACCTATTATCCTTAACTCATCCTTCCTTATTTGAGCTATCGTAATATTGTCTTGGCCAACCCAACAAACATCCGTAATTTCATATTCTGCAAAAATGCCCTATTATATATCTGGCGCCCATCCACTGTCGCATTACTCCCATTTATTTTTGATGGATGGATCTTCAGTTGTCTCTAAATATAAACATTTTAGAATTGGTTTCACATTGTGTTCTCACGGTCTAGCCATTTTGCCACCCGGCAAATTGCCACCAGGCCCTTTGCCGCCCAGCATTTACTTGGCCTTTAGCCACCCAGTCCTTTGCTACCCGGCCGCATGTGGCATATTGCCACCTTAGGCCTTTTGACACATGGGCCCTGCCATCCGGCCAATTGTCACTACCGGCCATTTGACACCAGGCCTGTTGCCACTCGGCCATTTTCCACCCAGTCTGTGGCCATCGCTTAGTTTCCAACTGGCCTGTTGCCACCCGGCCTGCTCCAAACTGGTGTGCTTGCTACAAAGGCGCGTAGCGTCTGGGCGAATATATAATAGGTTTATACTTTTCCCCGCTCTCAGTACAATTATTTATGACTGGGGGAGCCAATTCATTAAACCATCTGAGATCCATCTGTGACATGACCAATGATGGTATACAAGATCGTGGGATTTAAATAAAATCTAATATCACGATATAGAGATAATTAGGCCCTATATTCTCATGCAGTGGATATGCTACTGATCAATGTTAATTAAACAGTTGTTTTTACGAATTGTTTTGTGACAGTCAATTGAAGATTCTGTATATCATAGGCTTTTGTCCTCATGAGTGAGTGGCCGAGCGGTTAAGACAGTGGAACCGTAATTCCGTAGCCATAACATCGGCAGGGGTTCGAGGCTCACTCACTCCATGGTTCTGGTGGTAGAACGAGTCTTCTCGGATAAGGACTATAAACCGTAGGTCCAGTGTACACATCTAGCTCGTGTGCACTTTAAAGAACCTAGTACATCTTTCGAGACGAGTAGGGGTTACCCCGGTGTATTAGTACATCCCAGCCACTGATCACCAACTGGGCCCTCTGGGAGACCAGTCTTTGACTGAAGAGGTTACCCAGTATAAATATATATTTCAATCAATTCAATCAAAAAATCAGTAACGAAATTGTATACATTTATTTGGATAAAATACAAATTATGTGGTAAACAAGGTGGTCTACTTTATTTTTTGACACATGTGAGCCCGATAAACAAATACAAGAAAACAAGTATTGGTTATTAAATAATTTAAAGTCATCGTTGCAGCATGCACATAAAAGGAAAACATAAAAAAGGGACATTGGGATGCTCTGAAAAGGCCAAATTACATGTCTTAAAATCGTAATTGAAAACAAAATAGAGAGGGAGTGGAGGGAGGGAAGTGAAAATTATTTTACTTAGCCAAAAACTGGCGTGTTAATCTGTTGACAGCGTGAGGTGAGGAGGATGAGATGCTCACGCTGTCAAAAGATGATTGCGAGGGCGCCCCGCAATCACGTGATTTTGACACATGTGAGCCCGATAAACAAATACAAGGAAACAAGTATTGGTTGTAAAGTTATTTAATATGAATGGCAAGTCATCGTTGCAGCATGCACATAAAAGGAAAACATAAAAAAGGAACATTGGGATGCTCTGAAAGGGCCAACACAGTTGGCAACGAAGGGCCAACGAAGCAGCCCAAATTAAGTGCAGGTAGAACCGATGACAAGCCATTCAGATGATGGTGCAACATATGTTGACACCCAGAACGTATAGAAATTATCTACATAGTCTACCTGGAGCAACATGTGTTGACTCCAGTACCCGGTTGACCATTAGCGTCTGATAGGTGGAACAACCAAATATTGACATCGAAAAACGTATAGAAACACCTACATTAGTCTACCTGGAGCAACATGTGTTGACTCCAGTACATATTTAAACATTTTAATTAGGTAGGCAGTGTAACCAAATGTTGACACCGAAAAACGTATAGAAACAATCTCCATTAGTCTGCCTGGGGCAACATGTGTTGACTCCAGTACGCGTTTGAGAATTGAGTTTAATAAACGGTGCAACCATGTTGGCACCGAAAACATATAAATAACTTATTAGTCTACCTGGAGCAACGTGTTGACTCCGATTGAACATATGATTATAATTGGCGGTGCAACCTATGCTGTCACCGAAAGAAAACAAAAATGAAATAAGTAAAAACGATATACAGAAAAAATAATTATCAAACTTTGTTTAAGCTTGACGCTTAATACCCAGTCATGCTTAGGAAATATGCCAACCAGCCAGCACCCATGTTTACAACGCTGTATTTGACAAAGTTATGTAGTTCGACCATCGTCCAAAAGTCATAATGTCTTGGTGAGAGTGTCCAAGTGATTTTATGAAGGTGTTAACTGTGTATGTTCCAGACTAGCATGGCGAGCTAATTGTTTAAGCGACAAGGAAAACATTTTCCTATTTACTGGTGTTCCATTTTCAAGCAGGAAGAACGGGCCTGCCTTCAGTGGTCGCATCTTGACGTAGCGTTGCAATGCTCTCACTGGGCATATATTGGGCTTCCGGATTTTTTGGTGCAAGACGAAAGGAGGTGAGGAACGCTTAGAGTGTTTGAAAGATTTGAAGTTTATTTGCACTTTAGTGGCATGTACTGTGATATCAGTTAGCATTAGTGTGTGTTCTGCGGCCTTGTAGACTACTGCTTCACTGGCTCTGAGGCATGCGAAGTAACATATTATGAACAAGGCTCTGTAGAGGATGAATTCGTATTTGGATTTCATGCTACCTCGCATATGTCCAATTAGCGTTACAAGAATGTCGGAGGTGACCGGCGGTCTGATCGGTTTGGATGGAGAGTTCGTTTTTTGTTTCGCTACTCCTCTGCATAAAATGCTGACTGCTGGATTTGCGGTAGGGTCTTCCATAAATGATACCCTGTGCACGAATGACACTGCGCTAAGGTAGTTTCGAATCGTGGAAATCGCCAGTGCATTTTTAGTCAGCTTACTTACATAGAGAACAATTGTCTGTGGAGTCGCTGGTAGCGGAAGGGTTAGTGATTTCCTGAATTGGTTAAAATGGTGCCATTTGCTTTTATAGTTACTAGCGGTTCCTTTGCTTAATGAGTTCCACATTAGCTCTCGTGTGAGGATCTTGAGTTGTTTAGTGGTTCGAAGTAGATTGGTTGTAAGTGCTTTGGTATCTTTAGCGGTGTGCGGTTCCTACTGTGCTCCTCTAGCATGGCCTCCGTTTCCTGAAAATGAGAAAGAGCGTCACATATCCTGTTTTGCTTACCAGGGATGTGCCTGGCTGTAAACTGAATGTTGTTTAGTAGTAACAAAAGAACGATAGCGCGAACCACTCTCATGACCTTTTCGTTTGATGACGATTTTTTGTTAAGCACATATACATCAGCTAGGTTATCACAGTGGAAAACTACATGGGTGTTGGCTAGCTGTTTTGCAAAAATCGAATACATGACATAGATGGGCTAAATTTCGAGAACCATGATGTCGAACATTTTCCAAGATTCCGGCCAGCGGCCTTGAATCCAGAACTTTTGGAAGGTCGCACCAAGTGCGGTTTTTGAGGCATCAGAGGAGAAATGTAAACGCTGCGAGTCAAATTGTTATGGGGGTGAAAAATGGTAACGCCATTGTGTTTGCTAAGAAAGTCGGCCCAAATTTAGAGATCCTCCTTTGCTGAGTCAGAAAGGTGAATAGTTGAAAAGGGGTTAGTTAGACCGGCCGTTAGGGCATAAAGCCTTCTTAGAAACGCTAGTCCAGAGGGTATAACGCAGGTGGCAAATTGTAGCTTTTCAAAGAGATTGGAGGGCTCTCAATGTAGTTGAGTGAAGTGTGTGAGGAAGTTTTGAACTTCAAAGGGAGTAACGTAATTTTATTATCTCAGATGGAAGCCTGTCTTACATTTTCTGTAAATCAAGTTCAATACCTAGGAAAGAAATGGTGGTGGTGGGTGAAATTGTTTTGTGCGGTGCTAGAGGTATGCCAACGCGGTCAGCAAGCGCCTTGGATATCTTCAAGAAGTTTGCACACAGTTGGTGTGTGTCTTCAATGACGAGGATGTCGTCTAATATTTTCACGTTATTGGGCTGTTGTAACTTTTTTGTAAGGATATATTTCACTCCGTCAGAAAACTTATTGAATATTTGACACGAAGATCCGCCGCCTTGGGGAAGCGTTTTATCGTAGTAATACTGGCCTAACCACGTGAAACCTGTGAGGTGATATTGAGTGGGATGTAAATGTATTAGTCTGTATGCGTCACTGGTGTCCGTCTTAGCCACGAATGCCGGGTGATTGTGTATGTCAATTATGCCTATTGCGTTGGCAATTGTTTCGTAATGAACTGTTATGCAAAACCCAGGGATGTTGTGATTGACAGCGTTTGAGTCGTAGGGATAGGAGAGGTTGTGGAGGATACGAAATTTTTCAGGTACGGAATTTCCGGAAGGTTGTTGATGATAGCTTGGGAGTTATTTGCTGTAAAAGCAGCCCCATGTAAGGTAGAAGCCATGAGCGAAACATTGGGTAAGCGTAAGCGTGGTGTTTGTAACCAGATAGAAGTGCGCTTATTCTAGTGGGAATTATGGGATCTCGAGCACTGAAAAACGAGTGGCGATACTGACAGTTTGTCTGGACACATCTATTGAATCTCTTATGGTAGGAGATACAGAAGCCGAGTGGACGCTCCACGGTTGGATGGGTTCGAGGTTTATGGTTAGCTTGTTGCGTCTATTTTATGGAGGAGGTCGGTTCGAACCGATGACCAAGAGCAAAGTGTGTAGGCCTACTCCCTAGCCATTCGAAATTATCAGTCGTAAAAGTACCATTAATTTGGATGACTGCGCATGAGGTATTTAATATACTTAAAATAATTTAAGATGTCCTGTGTGTATTTACTTAAATAAAATTGTGGCAAAGTCGTGAAAGGCCGTGTGCCAGTTGTGTGCCAGTTGTGTTCGTTTAAGATGCGGCATTTGGGCTTAGGGCCTGTTTCTGCTGCAACTGCTCAAAATACGGTATAAAAATACGGTATAAAATACGGTATTTTTTATACCGTATTTTTTAGTACCCCGTTTCTGCTAACAATACTTCTTGGGTGGTCGTGTTAAATTTCATCTTTTTTACCCAAATTGCCATTCATTTATTTGATCGATAATTAAAAGTCGCAATAAAGGAAGTTTTACGTCTCACTTTCAACAGCCTAGCCCTAGTGATAGAGATGTTGTGAGAGCACAGAAAACATCGTAATGGGGACAATTAATTCGTTCCCTCCCCGAGTTATTGTATTTTGCAATGTTGTACTGCTTTCGCAGGCTCTTCAGCTTTGAGTTTACTTGCTTTGGAGACAAGTCTATTCCATACTCCTGCTTTATTTTTTTAGAAATGTCTTTATAAATGTGGTTGTCCCTTTTATTACCTTTTAGTTGGCCAGACATTTTAGCTTCCCCACACAATTTATTTAGTAAAACTGTGACGTCTTCGCTCCACATTTTCGCCGAATATATATATACACGTGTGTAAAACAGCTGACAGCGACAGAAAATAAAAATACGAATGTTGACCTTTTGTCATGTAACAAAAAAATACGGTATTTTTTATTGGCAGCAGAAACGGGTACAAAAAATACGGTATAAATTTGTAAATACCGTATTTTATCCACAAATTTTGTGGGGAAAATACGGTATACAAAATACGGTATATTTTTTATGAGCGCAGTTTCTGCTGCCAAAAATATACCGTATATATACGGTATTCAAAAAATACCGTATAATATACGGTATTTAGTTGGCAGCAGAAACAGGGCCTTAGACACAAGTTCAAAGGTACCAGTGAACGTTAGCGTCAAAGCTTCCGCTGCGCTGTTGAAGTCGAGCAGATTGTGCAGCTCGATAAATTTGTGGATAAAATACGGTATTTACAAATTTATACCGTATTTTTTGTACCCGTTTCTGCTGCCAATAAAAAATACCGTATTTTTTGTTTACATGACAAAAGGTCAACATTCGTATTTTTATTTTCTGTCGCTGTTGTCAGCTGCTTTACACACGTGTATAAAGATATATTCGGCGAAAATGTGGAGCGAAGACGTCACAGTTTTACTAAATAAATGTGTGTGGGGAAGCTAAAATGTCTGGCCAACTAAAAGGTAATAAAAGGGACAACCACATTTATAAAGACATTTCTAAAAAAATAAAGCAGGAGTATGGAATAAACTGGTCTCCAAAGCAAGTAAACTCAAAGCTGAAGAGCCTGCGAAAGCAGTACAACATTGCAAAATACAATAACTCGGGGAGGGAACGAATTAATTGTCCCCATTACGATGTTTTCTGTGCTCTCACAACATCTCTATCACTAGGGCTAGGCTGTTGAAAGTGAGACGTAAAACTTCTTTATTGCGACTTTTAAAGACCCCTTCCCTGCAATTTTGGACGTTTTTTGGAAAATAATACATATATATCACTTTAAAAACATTAAACCATGTCATTCCTTGTCTTAAATGTACGTTTTATGGTAAATTATGATAAAAAGTGAGAAACAATGCACTACCTAAGTAGCTCGCGGCGATCGACCTCTCGTGGACGGTCTCAGGCCTAGCCTAGCTAGGCTTAGTTTTGTAGGCCTAGCTGGTAAACATCGGTAACGTACGAACATCGTACGCTAGCTATATACCTAGCCTGACGTTGTATAGTTGCTGCATTAATTGTCTTTCTATTTTTGCCAGACTCCGTTGATACAAATTGGGGAAAACCCGGTATTTTCGCTGAAAAGTTAGGAGTCTTCCATTTGTTTTGGCTTCACGATCGATCGAAAAGTGGGCGAATTACAGGTGAAAAACAACAATATCAATCCGCGCGCAATGCATTTTGGGATTTATAGCGGGCCGCTATAATTATTAAAATCGATTTATTTTTCACATTTTTAACCGTTTAAAGACGAAAAAAGTTATCGCAATAGGACCATATAGTATTATTTTTACATTAAATATAGTTTGTGATCTTAAATTAGATCTAAAAAACGTAGGGAATGGGGCTTTAATTATCGATCAAATAAATGAATGGCAATTTGGGTAAAAAAAGATGAAATTTAACACGACCACCCAAGAAGTATTGTTAGCAGAAACGGGGTACTAAAAAATACGGTATAAAAAATATCGTATTTTATACCGTATTTTTATACCGTATTTTAAGCAGTTGCAGCAGAAACAGGCCCTTAGTTGGCCGGACATTTTAGCTTCCCCATCCCCTCCTTCCCCACCCCCTCCTTCCCCATCCTCTTCTTCCCCATCCCCTCCCCCTCCTTCCCCACACAGATTTATATAGTAAATACTGTGACGTCTTCGCTCCACATTTTCGCCGAATATCTATACACGTGTGTAAAACAGCTGACAGCGACAGAAAATAAAAACACGATGTTGACCTCATGTCACCTCAAAAGTAAAAAAAAAATACGGTATTTTTTATTGGCAGCAGAAAAGGGTACAAAAAATACGGTATAAATTTGTAAATACCGTATTTTATCCACAAATTTTGTGGGGAAAATACGGTATACAAAATACGGTAAATTAGGACACAACCAGACAACATAGTTACAGTAAAGTACGAAAAATCGAACAAAATGGGGGTAAGATAAGGTGTTAGATAAATTCCAGTCAAAGTATATTGTGTGAGTACACACAGCCTATAAGTGTATGAGGATAAAATGAACTGGTAAATGTAAAAGTGAAAATTATTTTACTTAGCCAAAAACTGGCGTGGTAATCTGTTGACAGCGTGAGGTGAAGAGGATGAGATGCTACCGAGATGCTCACGCTGTCAAAAGATGATTGCGAGGGCGCCCCGCAATCACGTGATATTATTATTATTATTATTTTATTTATATAGCGCTTTTCCAAATTAGTATAAAATGATCAAAGCGCTTTACATCAGCAAACCCAACAATGAGTCACTTCTTAGGAAATAGATGTGTTTTGAGGGCTTTTTTAAATTTTAAAACCGTGGTTTGTTCCCGGATCAGAGACGGGAGTTCGTTCCACATCACCGGTCCAAATTTTGAGAAAGTATTATTTCCAGAGGTCCGCTTTTCGAGACAGTGATCTAATCTAGTGTGATCTATCTCGGACCTCAGGCCTCTCTTAGCACATCTATACACCCGTAAGAGATTGCTCAGATAACAGGGCGCATTATTATTTATACAATTGTAGACATGAAGTAACACTTTAAAAGTGATTCTACTTTCAACAGGTAGCCAATGCAATTCATAAAGCAGAGGTCTAGAACTAACAAACATAGGTACTTGGTAAATTAATCTGGCAGCCCGATTCTGAAGCTTTTGTAATCTCGAAATGTTATGTTTGGACATTCCAACAAATAGTGAGTTACAATAATCTAACCTGGATAGAATTAGTGACCTCAAAGCCTCGTTACACGTTCTTATTCTACGCAATGCCCTTAAGAAAAAAATTACAGTACGGCAGACATTATCAATGTGGGGTGTCATACAAAGAAAAACATCAAACACCACACCAAGATTTCTAACTATGTTGGAGGGTTTAACAATAATTTCACCAATATTCAGTTGAATATTTCTATTACTAATGTCGACTTTTGGTGGAGTTAAAACTAATAACTCTGTTTTTGATACATTCAGTTTAAGTTGATTTTTGTACATCCAAATACTAAGATCATTACTACATTTAGAAATTCTGTAAATGGCAACTTCGAGATCCCCTGGCACTTTAGGGTTAGCTGGTATACAATTGAGTGTCGTCTGCGTATAGATGAAAAAGTATCCCATGAGACTTAATAATGTTAGCAATAGGTTTAATGTAAGTGGTAAAAAGTGTGGGACTAATTGTGGACCCTTGTGGGACACCGGAGCTAAGATAAAATTTACTTGATTCAGATCCATTTAAAGTGACTTTACAATATCTGTCTTCGACGTATGTTTTAATCCAGTTACTAGCATTTCCTATTACCCCATAGTTAGGTGATCATTTAGAATAACCTATTGTTATTGTACAAAATCTTCATTGTTATTGTCAGTATTATTGGTTATCCGCAACGAAGTTGCAGGATAACCTCTTGTGATTGTACGAAATCATCATCTTTTTAATCATCTTCTTTCTTTCTGTATGATTTTTGTGTAACGCTTTTCTCTAAAACTTGCAAACATAACATTTTGTTAACTATCATAACATATTGACATTTACGTAACGTCGTCAAGCGAAGCTTTTCATGACGTTTATAATTGCGCAACGTGACTTACGCGCGATTTAATGATTTTCTCGTATTTAACATAGGTCAAAAACAAAATGACATTTCAAATTGAAACTTTGCAAAAGTTTAACATATTTTTTTTGTGTCATATTTCAATTAAAAAATAGCTTAAAATAATAACACTTTTTTATTAATAGTAATACACTACAATATACATTTCTCTTAAGAACAAAATATAAATAATTTCATAATGTAATAAATATAAATCTACTTTTTATTTTCTCTTAAAAACAAAGTCTATAAATAATTTGTTGTCAATTTTTTCTTTTTTTAGCATATTTTCACTAAAAAATAATTTAATTAAACATAAAACTTTCTTATTCAAATAAATAGTTATTACTTACTAAATAAACAGATGATAAACGTTCTATAAATAATTCAAGATTAAAAAAACATTATATAAAAAACAGTGCTTTTATTGAACACTTTCATATTTCAATTTAAAAAATAGCTTAAAATAACTTTTTAAATAATGATATTATTATAATATACATTTCTCTTAAGAACAAACTATAAATAATTTCATGATGTAATAAATATAAATCTACTTTTTCTTTTTTCTTAAAAACAAAGTCTATAAATAATTTATTATTTAAGGATTAAAAAACATTATATAAAAAACAGTACTAAGTCCTTTTTTTTAAATGCAAAGTTACCAGTCAATAAGTTTAATTTATAACTTTCTGTAGGAAAAAAATTGCAAAATTCAAAATGCGCAAAATTAATTTCTAATCAACTTTCTACGCGTTTCATGTCGTTTTAAGCACGTAAACAATTCACACGCGTGCGCAAATTTTTACGTGTGCGGTGCGCACGTAGCATTAAAAACATATTTTTTCGCGTGATTTATGTTTTTCCAGCCTTTTCTAGTAATTTTAACAACTTTTAAACAATTTCGACTTAAGGTAACGTCATACGAGCACGTCGAATTGGCCAATTTGCGCACGTTTTTTATGAAAAAGTTCAAAAATTCGCCAAAATTATGCATTTTTAGTCGCGTGGAAGCGACTCTATAGTTCACTATGTCGGTCTGTCGGTCTGTCTGTCGGTCCGGTATCACTATGCGTTTTATCGCTTTCTGACCTTATCTTGATATCAGTTTAATCTAGCTAAGTCAATTTTTCACAGTATATTCCTTATGGCCAGGAATCGATGTGGTTATGTTTTCACGGTGCGCAATAAAAAATTACGCGGTCTACGCACGATTTAACGAAATCATCATGAATCACAATTAAATAAAATTTGGTACTCATAAATTTCAGGGCATAAATCATCATATGGCAATACAATTACGTGCGTAGCGCATGTAACGCATGCGTACGCGCGCTTAAAATTTTCAACATTTATTTTCGATGAAATAAGAGTACGTTTCAGGCAATTTTAAGCGTTTACAAAATTGCCATGAGTGCGCAGATTTTTGCGCGCGCACTGCGCGTTAAATGTTATTGCGCACTATTTTTGCCCGATTTCTATTTTCTTGACTTACTTTTCAACTCGAAATTACGTTATACGAGCACGTCAAAAGTGACAGGCTACGCACGTGTAAATTAAAAAAATTGTTACCGGTAACTGTTTTTAAACATTTCAACATTTTTAAACATGTTCAGTAATTTCGGTCAGTTGGTAGGTTGGTCGGTCGGTCGGTAAACACTAAGCACGCGACTGCAGCCATCTATATGGCCTTGTTTTAAACAGTCGTAATTTCTAAACTGCACGGTCAACATTTTTGTGGATGACATTTTCTGGGAGTTGATGAGTTGTAGATATCGAATCATGTATTAGTATGGCTAACCGGACATTGTGACGTCATCGTATGGCCACGCAATATAAAATTTAAGATTTTTGTATCTTTCGTCATAGCTCATCACATTTAATAGAACGCATCTCCACTTATCCGTTTTCCATTTTCACCCCGATTGTGATATTCTCTAGGTCAATCAACTATCTTTTGCATGAGTTAAAAATAATTTAATTTTATGACGTCATCATGCCTAAAAATTAAAATTACATTAAATTTAAATCTGTTATAGCTCGTAAGAATAAAATGTGATAATCACGATTAAAACATTTTCTGGAAGCTATTGGATTGTAGATACGAAATAATATAAAAATGTTGCCAATCGGATGTTGTGACGTCATCATATGGCCAGTTAACTAAAAAAAGTCGTATATTTATTTTTTGCGTAATAGTTCATTACATTTAAAAGAGCGCGCATCAATATTTCACGTTTTTAAATTTCTTCTACACGTTAATATGTTGTTGCTGAGATAATTTCCTTCCGAAATTGCTATCTTTGTATTTCATTTTAAAACTGTCGCCATGTTAAAATTGGAATAAATAGCGGGTCCTCGCGTCCTGTAATATCACCTATTATACACTGTATGTAATTAGTCTGTGTTCCAGATGGAGTTTTGTCTTAATATTAGTAAAAAGATAAATATTTTGGCACATATGGCGTTTCATACGTATACTACTTGATTTTGGATACTCCGTCTGGGGAAACACGCACAAGTCACGTGGTTTGACACCAAGAATTCTTGGTGCATACGATTATCCGGTTGACTAGTTTCAGCTGCATGCGATTGGCTACTCACTCGTACACCGTTTTAATATTCATATTTTAGAATTTCAAAGACTCAACAACTAAGATGATGCGCATGCGCTATGTTACGTTTAGACAACGTGTACTTGGGTACATTTATGAAAGTTTCTGAAGGCTAGAAATTATTTTATATGCCTAGTAGTCTGGTAAACATTTGATGGGATTTTTCCCAAGAACACGAAAACTCGTCTTGATATGATAAGCTAGCTTCTTCGCAAATCAAACATTGAATGGATCATTTATTACGCGGAGATAATTTTGATTTAATTCCGACCCAGACCCTGTCCTGTTCTGTGTGGTGGTGTAGCCCTGTCGTGTGCCGGTGGTATGTAGGCCTACTTTATTGGCGTTTTATTTGGCAGGTCATACGTGCGAGTTGAGTAGGACCTACGAAAGAGGCCTAGGCCAAGGACTAAACAATTAATAAACAAAACAACTTGGCATTACGATTTTATATTTCAACAGTCTCGATCGTACATTCAGCACTGTACGTACTCGATCTTTTTCATTTTGAAACAAAATGATCATTGGTTGATTCGAAATCCATGTTTACATACCGCCCGCCCCATATAGCCAAATACGGTATGATAACCTACGTCATTCTTATCGGATGTTTGCGGTCTGCAAATCGATTTCTATACGTGTTTCACAAGTCTGTATTTTCAGACAAAAATCGCGGTCGAAATAAAAACAAATAAATTTTAAAAAAAAGATAATACAGACTTGGGGCAAGTCTATGTATGTAATATGTAAACATATTTTACTGTTTATACCGACTGTAATGGAATGGTATAGCCCAAATCGTTTATTTCCTACCTATTTCTATAATGTAGCAGGCCAAATAAGACTAAGTTATTTTTACAGGATAGAGGGAGGCAAACAATATTTTTCTCGTATCAGAGCCGTTCATCGTTGTTAGGAGATATGTGATTTCTATTACATTTTCCAGTTTGTTTGTCAGTTGCTCGTCCGGCCTGTAGGTCATAATGACAACGTGAACACTTCCTTTTAATGTTAAAAGATACGTCGTTAAACGTCCATGTTTCACCACTTGCGCGGCGGATAACCAAACTCGTCAAAGTGACGAGTTTCATGTCTAGTTCTTCTTTCTGTACACTTTTTGTGTAACAATTATCTCAAAAAGTTGAATAGCAATGATCACAAAAATTTTACAATGTCTTTCAAATACTTTAACTTAATCATAATAAGCTTTTCAATGTGATCACTCAACCGTGACGTCAATAATACGCGATTTTGTGAAATCACACTATCAATCATATCTCCATAATTCATTATCACATATTAATGAAATTCACTACACGTAAACTTCAGGTCAAGGGTAAAAATATTAGCAAATAAAAAGTTGCGCGTTTCAAGGCCATGCACGTGAAATCGCGCGTTATAAATTTAAAACGCTAAAAATTAAGTTTTGATCAATTTAGAGCATGAATTAGGCCATTTGCGCCTTTCAAAAAATTACTGCGCAAAAACACGTTTTTGCGCACGCGATTCTTGGAAAGCGTAAAGGATAAAATTTGATGTATAAATCACAATCTACTCACATTTCTTAGTACATTCACCGATTATGAGTTCATTTCGACTCAAGGTAACGCTATACGAGCACGTTAAAAATGACAAAATGCGCACATTAATTTCACAAAAGTTCTGAAAATGGTGAAAAATAGGTCTTTTTTAAAATGAAAATAACTCTTCAGAATGCAAGATGACCCCCAATTTTTTTAACTTATTCGGGAAGCCATTGAGTTGTAGATATGAATTTATGTACACATTTGACGTACAAATTGTTGTGACATCATCAAATGGCCACTTGAATTTAAATTTAAGTATTTTTCTCTTTCGTCATATAATTATCACATTCAATAGAACGCATCTCTGTTATTTTGTGCCCGATTTTCGCTAAAATTTGAGTATGTGATTTCTCAATTAATTGGCTTTCTCATGACTTGCCACTATTTTCATTTTGATGACTTAATCACGCGTAAAACCTTGAATAACGTAGGTCGTGTAATTTCAACTTCGCCGTAAATTTAAATATCTTACAGCTCTTCAGAATTGAAGGTTACCTTGATTATTATAATTTATTATGAAAGCTGATGAAATGTAGATATGAATTCATATAAAAATCAAGCCTATCTGATGTGACGTTAACATATGGCCAGATGAAGTTAAAAATGTATTTTTATTGCATTGTGCTTCTACGTGCCAAATTCTATTCCATTTCTTATATTTATTTGCTCAATTCATTATCTTTCGAAATTGTCATATTCGAGTTTATTTTGATAACTCCATCAAAAAATTAGAACATGATGTGTGGCCTGTAATTTCACCTATGCTACACTGTATATAGATATACATTATATACTGTACATATTGTATTTGGCATATAATAGGCTCAACTCAACACTATAAGCGTATAATAGGATGGCATACATCAACATTTTCTGATCGTATGTTAACGTACGTGCATGTAAAAAAATAATAATTTCAGTAAAATGATAAAAATGATCACCTATAATTCGTCAAAGTGACGAATTAAATTCTAGTTATCTTTAAGTCTGTTTACAAGTATATTGTGATCTACCGTGTCGAAGGCTGCGGATAAATCTAGAAGTACCAGTATCAACACACGACCCTTCCTGCAGGATATCAGTTTTAAGCTTTAACAGTGCTGTCTCTGTACTAAATTTGGGTTTGTAAGCAGATTGTAACGGCTTCATGAGGTCGTTTTCAATACAATAATTATTAAAAGCACTCAAGATTGGCCTTTCAATTAGTTTTCCAAGAGTTGGAAAATTTGAGACAGGTCGGAAATTTGCCAAAACATTCTTAGACTTTGTGGAAAAACACCCGATATGTATGAACTATTTACTTTAACACTTATCGGAAAACTTTAAACATCTGGGTCTATACCATAGAAAAGCAATTTAGTAATTAAAATGATTTACACATTTTAATCTTGCGTTTATTTTAATTTAATTGCAGGCCTAATATAAGGGCAAATAAAACTCTCAGATCAGGAGGCAAAAGGCCGGGTGGAAAAAGGCCTGGTGGCAAAAGGCCGGGTGCCAAAAACCAGAGTGGCAAAATGGACTGGGTGGAAATGGGCCGTTGTCGAAATACCGGGCGAAAGGCTGGCAAAAGGCCAGGTGGCAACCGGCCGGAACCTATGTACTACTCACTATGCTAATTAAAGTTCAGGTGGGACATACACTGACCTATGACCCTTTCTTAAGGGGTCATGGTACAGGATTTGGCACTTTACGTTTTCTCAGTTGGTTAAACTTACTTATTGTACTTTCCAAGGTTTCATCGATGTACGTGATCATGCTACTTTTAATGACCACTAATTAATTACTTTCTTAAGCAGATTGGATACAGGGGAGTTGATACTTAAGAATGATAGATCTTCAATTAAACTCTAAAAATAAACATTTTAGCATTGGTTTTACATGTGTACTCATTATTTTAATTAAGTCCGGGTGGGACTTAATTAAGGGGTCATGGTACAGGATTTGTATATGAAAAGTATATTATTATATGTCAACCAGAGCTATGCTCACTGAACCGTAAGAATGAGTTAGTCTCTACTTGTAGACATAGGAAAAAATTCTTACTAAATTGCAGATCCAAATAGTTTATCTAAAACAATAGGCTATTGTATACGACTTCCTGATGACTCACTTCTATTAAGTACTGTGTCACTTATGTTTTATATTTCACCTGAAGAGTGCGGCCAGCTACATGCTGGCCGTACAAAACAAATTTGTAGTGATTAAAACAATGAAGTAACCAAGTTTTCTGCTGTTATTTTATTTATACATAAATATATATATATTTATAGATCACCGGGCGGTTTCGAATTAATGTTCATTGCCTAATGTGTTTATATATATAAAAGTATCTCTTCGGAGATCCCGCCTCGTGAATAAAAATACTGAAAGATGAGGGCGTATCAATTTGATCTCTGGTGCGCGTGCGTACAACTGAGGACTAGTGCTGTTCCGCCGTACCACGGTTAGGACATCTGCATATCAAGCAGGCGGTCCGAGTTCGAGCCTCGGTTGGGGCGACTTTTTCTCATTCTCACAGATTTCCTCATCTTTATCGTTTCAAATTAATTAATAAAATTTCAGTATATCACCGAGCGGTTTGGAATTAATGTTCATTGCTTAATGTGTTTATATATATATAAAATATATGCCAAAATTTGGGCAGTCACCTTTGCGGCAAATCTTGCAAAACTTGTTCATTGGTTGATTCTACTGAAAAATTTTAGAGTAACCAAACTGGCCGCATTTTTCGGATAAGACAATCAATTAATTGTCTAACCAAAAACGTCATTTATCTCATATACTGTAATATTTGTGGCAAACAGTACGTCGGAGAAACAAAAAACACTCTCCGTATGAGAATGACACAACATAGATCAGCTATCAAAACATTAAAGCTTGATCAACCTGTAGCCGAACATTTTAATTCAGCTGGTCACTCGATTGCAAATTTCAGAGTTATTGCAATAGATCACGATGTCAAATGGAGCGACAAAACTCGCAAAGACAAAGAAAACCACTGGGAATTACTACTTAAAACCACAAAACCTTTTGGACTTAACATTAGGAACATACTCCCAGATCGGTAAAATTATTCCATTGACTACCAAAATTTAAGTTTCAATATTAACCACCATTTTAGCTTTTTTAGTTCCATTCCAAATTTTTTTTTTTTTCTACCAAGCTACCTTCATTGTTTTCTACTCTTATTCAGTCTCCACCCACTATTCAACACGCTGTTTCTATTGTTATATTTCTTTCCACCCAGGCAGTACTTGCCAACTCATATGCTATGACTTTATCCAAATTCCCTCACTTGCACTGATGAAGGGCTAGTGTTGCCCGAAAGCTCTGCTAACTTTCTGGCTGTTTACTTTATCGTTTTGATTTAGCTTTTCGCTTTTTTTTTTTGTATCTCCATTGAGATCCAGCCACTGATGCCCACAGCATTGTCATTTTTTTCAGTAATTTGCCTTCGGATTTATATATATATATATATGACGTTATACTATGACTTTATCCAAATTCCCTCACTTGCACCAAAGATAGTGTAGTAGGAAGATGTTACACTTCCTATTCGTTCAATGCAAATAAAAGCGAGACAACATGGAGCTAAATTTAAAGGGCGCCTCGCACGTCGAGTAGGGATACGGAAGGTTATTGTATAGGAAATAGGCTATATAACAGAAGAATAATATGACTGTAAAATTAAGATTTAATACGAATTAATATATAAAATGTACTGTTATCTTTATAGAAAGTGCAAATGAATCATATTTTTATGTTTTGGAATACAAATTTGTGTTTCAATTACCTGGAATTGTTTAGGTACCTGGAATATCTACCATATTTTATTTCTTTTATTTTAATGTTTTTATTTGCAAATCAACTTACCTTTTAAAAAATTATTATTTACATTTAATTGTTAACATTGGACAGAGATAAAGAATGTATACCTAGCTTTAGAAACACTTTTTTATCAGAGTGAATAAATATATTAGGGGCCTATTAGTGGTAATAATAATAGGCCTACAATGTGTATGCCTATATAATAATCGATTACGTATGGTTTATTTCTAAATGGGTAATAAAAGAGAATAGGTAGTATGGCATGTGTAATCAATCAATCAATCTCTATTGTAATCAATAATATTAATTATTATACAAATAGTCGTCTATAAGGGGAAACATATACAATGAATACGGTACCAGTAGGCCGCAACATTCAATAGGAATTTAGGACTACGGGTATGTTTTTTTTACTTAATTATTGTTAATTATCTATTAATTTAAATAATTTAATAATAACTAATTATTATATTATGCTTGTAACACTCCGAACTTTCGTGCATTCATCGTAAAGTTGCCATGATTATGTAATGCCTAACATTATCGATAATAATATAAGCCGATGAGTTCATCATTAATATTGGTAAGGTATATCAAAGAAAAAAATATCCGTGGGGAGGCCTACTTTAGCCCCTTTTATTATACTACCCTTACAAAAAATGTTCTGTAGAATCTATATATAGAAGTTTTAGAATTCTATATTAATCTATAGAAACAAATAATTTCTACCTACCCCTAGAGTTTTTAGAAATTGCTGTATAGAAAATATTGAAATTGCAGAAGAATTGCTATCATTTATTCATAAATCATATATTGTTTGCCAACAACAATACTGTAAAATTTGCATTATGACTTCAGACTTGACTGGGGTTTACCAAGATGAGTAAGAGTTTTTATGGGTACGGGTTGGTTTGGGTACGAGATGACCAGCATCCATTCATGATTGCGTCTACACAGAGGCGCGCGTGAGCCTCCTCCTGATCCTAGCTCAGTGTTTACAGTCATGTCATTCCAAAACTCACTCCAAATAAATGTATTAACAATTAAAAAGATCCAAAAACAGTATGAAAACATCATATTAATTTTTAACTTTGTATAATAAAAAAAAAAAAAGAAGTTTTATGTTTTTTGTGGCTTATTTTTACAATTTATTGCCGAAAACACCATTTTCGTTGGGATTTGCCATTGCGCTCCTCATCTTTCAGATTCGTCTATCCCTACTCGTCGTGAGAGGCGCCCTATCTCGAGCGGTTCTCTAATTTTTGAGCGAAGTGTAACATCTTCCTACTACACTATCTTTGCTTGCACTGATGAAGGGCTAGTGTTGCCCGAAAAGTAAACAGCCAGAAAAGTTAGCAGAGCTTTCGGGCAACACTAGCCCTTCATCAGTGCATATATATAAATCCAAAGGCAAATGACTGGAAAAAAAATGATAATTAATTAATTAATTAATTAATAATTAATATTAATAATCATAGGGAATGGGGATAGTAATTTAAGAGGGTAATTCGAGATTTATATGATGAAATGAATTGAATAATATTGTAAAGTGTAACGATGATGCAAGTATACGTATAGGGGAATTAGGGTAGAGTGTATTTGGAATAGAAGTAATTATTTATTTATTGTTGTAATCATTTATTTGTTTATTGTATTTAATCGGGTTTTGAGTATTAGGAAAGGGGTAAAGGCCATCTCTAGAGATAATTGAGGGAGTAAAGGGAAGATATTTATGTGTTTATTGTTAACGGGTATTTATTTATTAGATGTTATTGAATGGTTAAATGTGAAACTTCATATGAATGCTCGTTTGAGCCTGAGGTATAAATGTTTAAAAGAAAAGGGAAAAAAAATAATTAAAATAACGATAGAAGCTCTTGAAGTAATTGGTAATTGTTTTCTGTATAACTAAATTGGCAAGGTTTCGTGACACTGAGGACTCTTGGGCAGTATCATAGGAATATTTGGTAATACAATGTCACACGTTGTTCACATGATATCTCAATATCATATACCATAACCGAACCCTTAACCTAACCGTAGCCTATTTAAAAGTATATCATCTTTATCTAGTCCACCCACACGCCCTTAAAATACGAAAAGATATTAACATTCAGTGAATTATTTCTATTTTATATCACTGTGCTCCACTGGCGCCAAATTGGGTCCACTTGAGCACAGTGTATTAGTATACGAAAATATATTAAAATGGTTGGGTTTGTGATGTCATTTTTGCTTAGGCTCGGGGTTTTAGGCTATCGAATTGTAAAATTATACTACAAATGTTTTACAGTATTTCCATTATCCTCAGGAAGGCATTTGGGGATATATAGATATGGATACACATACGTGATGGTGTAATGGTAATATCGGACTAGCATGTGATAGGCATGGGTTCGAGGTTATCTGTACCATACTAATTGCATCCTTAGGCAAGATGCTTTACTCTCATTGCCTCGTCCTTCGGATGGAATGTAAAGCCGTTGAACCCGTGTACTTAACAGTGCACGTTAAAGAACTTGGTACACTATTCGAAAAAAGAGTAGGGGATCGTCTCCCGGTGTGCTGCACTGTTGGCTACCGTGGGTCCGTGAAGGGCCTAATCCGAATTTCCTCAGTTTCCAGTTAAGCTTGAGGACAAAAAATATAAATACCTTTACCTTTTATGAAAATTATAATTAACACCCAGAATAAAGCGTGCCATCTTATTCTGATTAACTTGCAATTTACGTTTAAGACATTTATTTAGATTGGAATACCAAGAACAGGCACCATATTTAAAAAAAAATTTACAATTAAAATTAAAGTTTATTTTTTTATTCTGACTTGTTTAGCCACCACTGATTGTGAGGGCGTTTGTTGTATGAGAGAATGTATCTGGTGGGTGAAAATCTGTGAAAATACCATATATGACTCTGTGGTCTAGTGGTATGATACTCGCCCTGTAAGGTTGTCCCGAATCCCGCCAGAAACATTTTTTCATACGACTAAAAAGTACGGAACTTTCGACAATGAACTATGCTCCACGCGATTATGAGATCATGTTCCGAATATGAGCACTGTTTCTATCATTTACAGTATGATTTTTATATGTTTATATATATTATGTCCGCACCAGGCTCTGAGTCGATCACAGTCATATGACACTATTTGAAATAATGAAAAATGTTTGTAGGGAGAATGAATGTAATAAGCGGGAAATAATAGTTATGCCTATACTGATGACATACATGCATTATCATCATGTTATACCTTATAAATTAAAGAAATAATTCAAATTATTAAGGAAAAAACATCTATATTATTCTATAATATATAATATTATTTCCTTTATTGTTATTTTTACTATTAAGAATACTATTTGATTTGTGTATTTTGGCAAAGCATAGCGCCATCAATTTGCGTATTTTGGCAAAATTCTTGCGTATTTTGGCATGATGCTCACCAACCCCACTCGTTATTTCTGGGTATTTCAATTTGGCGCGCCATACCTGGAGCCGAAATGATCATGCTATATTTTGTCCTTTTTGGAGTTTCATGAATTTGGTCGTTCAATAACCGGCGGCCGAAATGATTGGCGGCCGAAATGCACTCTGACGGTTTCTATCATCCCTACTCTCGTCGGGGGCGGGCGCGCTCTAAATTTTTTAATAGAAAAAGGGTGACATCATCGGGATATTCCCAGTGAGCTGTAAGCCGAAAGCTAGAGGGCGCACTCCAGACTAAAAAGTCCAACACAGAGAGGTATATTCAGAGCGTCAATTCGACGATCGAGCATTCTCTACTTCTACGGAGCGCCATTTATGCCTTTATTTACTTCCGAAATAGTACTGCGGTAAATGGTCCAGTGGACCAAATTTAGCATGGTGGAGCACAGTGATATAAAATAGAAATAAGTCACTAATTTTAATATCTTTTCGTATGTTAATACACTGTGCTCAAGTGGACACAATTTGGCGCCAGAGAGGAGCACAGTAATATGAAATAGAAAAAGTCACTGCATTTTAATATATTTTCGTATTTTAATACATTCGGAAAGGCTACGCTAGTGCGTTTTACGCTGTACTACGGACGCTAAAATAATGATATCGATCTTCACAAAGATGGCCTAGAAATTGGACGAGCAAAACTAATATTTTCGGGATAGGTACGACCCAATTGACTAGCTTTTAGAAAACTGTATCGGCTGCCAAGGGTCGCTGTCATTGATAAAAATAAATAAATGTTGATTTGATTTAAGTTTAGAGCGAATGATTTTCGTATGTATTTCCGACTGTTGTGCTCTTTCTCTATTTCAAGTAATAAAAACAATAGTAGCCAGAATGCGCCCTCTCTTGTTGGGAGTGAAAATACGGAGATAAAATGTTCTAGCGCCGCCATCGCTAAGAGAAAAAAGCTAATACGCATGCGTAAGCAAGAATTTTTCGTCTTAAGACATAATTTGCTGTCCTCTAGAGTTTAATTTTGCGCATGTGCAAAGTAAAATTTACCTAAGACAATTTTTCTGCTAAGACATTGCTAAGACGGTTTGATAAATAAGATTAAGTTATTTGCTTAAGCACTTCTTAAATATTTCAGCTTAAGCAAAAATATAAGCAAATATTGATAAATGCCAACCCTGGTATATAAGTTCAATATCGGTTACTTTATCCGTAATGCAAAAGAAAAATTAGTTTTAAAAATATTTCAAACTTGGTATACAGTATAAGACCACATAAATTACAACACATATTCTTGTAAAAGCACACAATGTTTTTATAAAATAAAATATAATTTATTGTTAATCGCAATAGAATGACAACTTTCTTGGTTATCTAGCAATTTTTTGTATACGAGGATCATATAGAATGCGTTCGCGTTTATACGCTTAAACGCGCTGCGTTGCGTATCGTTCTCAAAAAGATAGGCTCAACACAGGCGTAGTAGTGCGTACTGCGTAGGGCATATCTGATTGGTGGTGAATCTGCGATAACATTAAAAGATTGCCATCCAGCCTTCGGCTATTACAGATCACTGGGTTATCCACATCATCCTGGCCTTTTAAATATAATATGTTATAAATAAGTTCTTTGCCTAGGCTATACACCACCCTTAGTTAGCCAACACTCTATTTTTGTTGCCGCCGTAGTCCATCATTTGTTGTGTTTTGTGTTGTTGTTGTTGGTTGTTGTGTAGGCCTACTATTACTAGGCATAATAATAATGGATGAAACAACAGGACTAACTCTTTTAGCATTCGTGATGTTTGTAGGCTGCTATGTGGCCGGATCTATTCCTTTGGCGTGTACACTCTCAGAGGTAGGTAGCCTACTAGTCTTTTAGCTAGGCCTAGCCTAGGCTAGGCTAGGTCAGCCTAGGCCCTAGAGGCTAGGCCTAGGCTATATAATATGCTAACTAGCGTCTCTCTATCTAGGCCCTAGGCCCTAGCCTAGAAGCTAGGCTGGGGAACGGTTCCAGGACGATTCGGCCCGCTTTTTAGTGGTCCCAAACGTCTCACTTTTAGACCAAATTCAATCATAATCATTTTTTGGGGTATTTATCAAGTTTTTAAATAAAGGTGTTTAACAATCTGTATTTTATTGATATTGACAATGTTGATATAATATATTATATATATAATAAATTACTAAAATAACCTAATTTTATATTCAATTTATTACCTCGAAAACCTTGTTTATTTCGTGCATTCGCCAAGCGGCCAACAGAGGGCGTTCGCATGACTAAAAAATGATCATTTTCGACAATGTTTTCAAAGTGTTTGCTGTATTGCATCTTTATCCCTAGTAGTACTACCCATAGTCTCTCTGAAAATAAATTTTGGGGAAAAAAGCTTATTTTATGCTTATAAAATGCATATCAAAGCCGATAAATTTAAGTGTGCCAGGGCGGAATAGTCCCGGGCTGAATCGTTCCAGGGCTGAATTGTCCCAGGCCGAATCGTTCGAGGGCTGAATCGTCTCAGGGCCGAATCGTCTCATTACCCTGGGGACCGCGGACGATCGGTCGAGCCCAACAAGGTATTAACCGATTGACCCCTAAATGTCATCACATGAAACTGTTTCACTGTTGGAACTGTTCAAATTTTGTGCAATGAAACCGACAGCGGGATTAATATATCTTTACAAATACCTAATTTCCAGAGTCGGAGGACGTGCGTACAATGTTTCACGTTTCTTATTCATCTCTCTCTTGATCTTACCGCAAACCTTTTTTTAATAAAATCTACATTAGAGATAAATGTTTCGTTTGTAATTTATTATAAAATGACCTACAGGTTATTTGCTGTTTTTGGCCCAACTGTGTGGACGTTCGGGCCCATCTATGTGGACGAACGGGCCCATTCTAAAAATAAAGGGAAATTGATTGGTCCATGAAAATAAATTGGATTTATAATTGTCCACTGTAAAATAAACCTGTTTCTGCTAAACTGTATATTTTTGGTAGCAAAAAAAAACATAGAAATAAAATAAAAGCACATCAACCATGACATGCTTCAGAGTACAATCAACGATTAAGATGATCGGGCCCATAATGAAGAAATGGGCCCAATCGTCTCTATGATGAGCCCAATTGTCCGTGGGCTCAATCGTCCATGTGCCTCTCTCTCTCTCATTCACCTGCTGCGCAACGGTTATGGTGAGGTAACCATATTAATTAGGTGCAAAACTGCAATAGACAGACCTGAGAGACAAAGTGACTTCATGGCACACGTGAGAAAATTCTTCTGCTTGTGTGTTGATTCTTGCGTCAACCAATCAAATGACCTATGCCCTCCCGCCTGAGGACATAGGTCATACCATTTGTGAAGAGGGGTGTTCAATGAAAATTTCTACTTTTCGAGTTATATCTAGCTCTTCGAGGAGAAAGGGCTATTGTCAGTGTATCCAGGTCTGTAAGCTAGCACTCATACTGTACACTACCACTGTTGGTTTGTGTAATTTATGTTTTTAGTGCTGTACCCTTGGCAAAAAACCCATATACGATTTACATATTATGTTTTGTTTATGTTTCGTATACTGACGTTCACTACGTACACGAAACGTATTCGGAAGTTCTTGCCCACATAATCAGCATACGAACCGTATACGGCATTTATAAACAAGTTCCTCCATATACGCTTTGTATACGACTCGTATACGACCCGAACTGCTGCATCATGATATTTTAATATTTGATATTTTGCCAGTAGACATTGTTTATTAATCTAAATCAATTTCTTGTCTACATACTAATTGATATGCTATATGTGAATGTTATATTGAATATAAGCCTATTTTTAGTTAAAATGTTTAATTTAATTTTTGTAGTACGGTCATTGCATGGGAATTTTCTGATTAATACTATACATATAATTTTATTTTATTTAAGCTATAATTATTGGTTTATAGCGCCAATTTATAAATAGGATATAGTTCATTTACTGTTCCGTATACGGCATTTTTATCATGAATAAACAACTTATACGTCCGTATGATAAACGTATACGACTCCAACTCTTTGTAAAGCAACAGAGTGGAAATAAGGTAAACAGTGAAATCGTATATGATCCGTATACGTTTTTAATGTATACGGATCGTATACTGCTTTTTTGCAAAGCGTATGCTAGCATAAACATAGTGATAAATTATATTTTTTCTTTGTATTTTAACAGAGTAAAATGCGCTTTATTACAATTGTTGGTGCTGGACTTCTTGTAGGAACATCACTTGCTGTAATTATTCCAGAAGGTATACATACTATGTATGCAGATCTTGAAAGTAAGTAAGTTAATATTAAGATTGGCAGATGTAAAAAAAATGGATTTCTCCCTAAAGAAAATAGCAATTAAAAACTTCTCAAAGCCTCGCCGGCGGCCAGTACTAGTGTAAAGTGTTGCTCAACAAGAACAAAATTCATTGATGACGAATGGTTATGACCACACCTTCCATTATTAGTAGGCCTTAAATTACAAGTTAATTTATAATTAATTAATACAGTACGTCTATGTTGGATTTAAACAAAAATTATTCAGACTTGAAACTGTCGTAACTGTACATCAAACTCCATTATTAGCTATTGTAACAACAACCTGCAGCAGAGGATCGGTGGAGGGTCAAGTTGTCTCAGGTCGTTTTGGAACATCGTCATCAGCATGAGAGAGGAGGATCGGAGGACACATACTGTAACATGTGCATGCCTGATCTTGTTGTTTTGTTTTTTAGTCATGCGCGATAATAAACTAGAAAGTATTTAAATAAATGCTATTTTAGTTATAAATAAAAATAAATTATAATTAACATTTTAGGGTAATATAAGGAGATAATGTATGCAAGACTTTATTTAAAAGTTCATCTTCACTAAATTAAAGGTTAAACAAAACATAAAAAAGTACAGTTCAGCGAGAGTATCCATCCCCTGATCATACACACATGGATATAAACACACTGAGCAAATGAATTACGAATAAAGTGATCCATCTCAATTTCCGTTGGAACAAAATTAATCGTACTTGTATTCTATTACTTCGACATTTACAGTATTTTAATTTTAACCAGTCCTTATTATCCCATAATAAGTATAATATTTCATTCAAACGCATTTTTAAAACGAAACATTGTTCATTATATAGCGTAGTAAACAAACTTAGTGGAGTAGTACTGCGCGGTACACACACGTGGGTAAAAACAGCACCTACACAGCAAAAATTGTTGTATCGAGGAAATATCCTGCTGTCACCTATAATACCACAACATGTTAGTGAAATTTAAAAAAGTGACATGTCTTTGAAGTTAAAAATATACCATTTTTTATATACCTAAGTGAATAAAAATTATAATATGTCTGGAAAGATCTTTTTTAATGGTTTATTTATACAGTATATGTTTATTAAATATTTTAATAGAAAACGCGAGTTAAAAAGGAGGTACAAAAGCCGGAGAGCAGAAATCCGCACGCTAAAAAGAACTTTGGAAAACACCTACCCATTTTCAAAACATGATCGCACAGCGGCCATAATAGGTGGTGAAGTAATTTTGTATGTTATCATGTATTATTAAATACTCTTCATTTTGATATGTAAATCGGTTATTATTATTATGTACATCCGCCTCAAATGTCAATTTTTCGGATAACAATTTTGTAGTCTTTCTCATTATTAAAATCAGGCTAATTTAGTATTGAATTGAAGCTAATTTATATCTGTTTGATTAACCACATTGTTTTATTTGACTTTGCGTGGCCGTCGTGCGAAGAGGCCAACAAGACCAAACAATGAAAAAAATAATCCCTACTACAGGGGGTTCAGTTCTCAGCTTATTACTAAATTACCATCGCCCAGGCAATGTGCATGGTATGCATGTATTACCGCGTTAAATTATGATTGAATACCTCCGCAGTGGACTGTTCCATTAATTAATTAACTAATCTTCCCTGCACACGAGGCATGGCGAAGAATGTTGATCCTCATGGAATATTTGCTTTTAAACCTTAATTTTACCAATTTATTAAATTATTATTTAATAAAGTGGAGTATTTATCAAGCTACTATTAAAGCAAATATTTGTCAGAAGATTGACCTCTAACTGTAAATGTGCAAGAAACTGTTATATGATGCAGCGTAAGTTACGCATACAAATTTTGTCTATCTGATGTCATGACGTCATCATATGGCCAGTTGAAATCAAAAAGTCATATTTTCATCTCTTTCGTAAAAGAGAGCGCATTTAAAAGAGAGCGCAACTCACTTTACGTGCCCAAAATTTATCAAATTTTTATTAATGTAATTATTTAGATAATTATCTTCTAAAATACTTGTTATGTCTTTATAATACTGTATGTCAATTTGACGATGTCATCGTGTTAATAATTGGATTTAAAAGATGGGTCTCATAATTTCATCTATGCTACACTGTATATTATAACAACAATGTATTCTGTAAATACTGTAATTTTGTGCACTTTGATGTTTTTGTGTAATATACTGTATGCTTTATGACACGAAATAGGTACAATTCAGCACACTGTAAACATATTTAATTCATATCATAGGCATAATAATTCATAAAATCGCGCGTAAGTCAAGTTGTGCAACTCTGATGTTTTTAAAATTAAGAGGTGCACAACTTCACGTAAATGTCAATATGTTGACAAAGTTACGAAACTAGATTTGAACTCTTCACCTTGATGAAAATTATTGTGCCATCCTGTGACCTGAAGTAAATGTTTGCAGTACTGAATTGTGCCATACAGCATACAGTATCAACCGTATACACTGTACAGAATACAATGTTATAAATACAATAGATAAAATTACGAGACCCATCTTTTATTCCAATTTTTAACACGATTACGTCATCAAAATGCAACATGAAGATAGAGATTTCAAATGATGATTGTCTGTCTGAGCCAAATCATATTTAACTCAGAAGATAATTGTGTACGTAGAAATGATACAGCACGCTCTTTTAAACGTGATAAAAATTTACAAAAAAAATATCAAAATCTGACTTTTTGAATTTAACTGGCCATATGACGACATTCGATAGACAATATTTTTATATGAAATCATATCTACAATTTAATTATTATGGAAGGTGTTGAATTCATACAGTATTAAAATGTTGTCTATTGGTTAAATTATTGGAACTTTATACTGTACCAGATTTTGTAACATTAGAAAGCTATAAAAAGTTTTAAGCAATCGAAATATTCTGACCAGGTGTGCACATTTGTACATACGCACAGCGCAGGGAACGTGTATGTATTTTAATTGCACGATTTGTGTTTTTCAAACTTCGTTTAACAACTTTATACATTGTTCAACTTGTCAACTTGAAATTGTGTTCTACAAGCATGTTCAACATGACGGTTGTGCGCCTTAAAGTGTAAAAAAAATGTGAAAATGTTACAAAATATCTTTAAAAAATGATAAATTTCATCAGAATGCATGTTTACCCCCAATTTTATTTTATTTTTGTTACACTTACAGTGCATGAATTTAATGTGCACATTTACATTTTGTTTGCGGGCAAATTACCACTAATTAGTATGGAATCACTGTATTATTGTAATTACTATCTTGCAGAAGATACTGAAAAACATCATGTTGAAGAGGCAGAGAATGCAAAAGAACATGAGGCAGCAATTCCTGACCATACCCACTCAAGGCATGAACATTTGCACAGTACAGTGGGTATCTCACTTGTTCTTGGATTTGTTTTCATGTTAATTATAGATCAGTGCGCCGGTGGACATGGTGCTTCACCAGGTATTAAATTTGATTTTGTTAGAAATTCAATTCACAACCAACTGAATAAAAATAAAATCAAAGAAACTTTTACAATTTTAGATCTAAAAACAGACTAGATTTGAACTCGTCACTGTGATGAGTTTTGGTTATTTGCGCAAAGGGCAACATGTATCCCATCCTATTCTTCTTGAAAATTTAATTTTGCGCATTTTAACATTTGGAACTCCCGGTACGACGCCTGCGACAACAACACACTCGTAAGGTATCAGTTTGTTTTGTTTCTATTGTTTAGGCCTACCATCATATTTATGTAATCTGAACCCGCCCGTTACTGTATGTAAATTGTAAAAAAGTTTATTTTTTCTCTATTGTTAATAGGCAAACAATAAATAAGAAAGTTTATAGAATTCATGTAAATTGTTTTTCCTTGGGGTTTTGTACATGTGTTTAGAGTTCGCATCATATTATTTTATATAATGTGAGGCGTGCAGCGAGAAGTGTACAGTACAGGGAGGCTAGAATAGAGAGCTACCCACAAAAAAAAAACATATCATGTTTTGTGAATTTCAAGTGTTTGCGAAAGATATTGTTGGGTCTTTTCTACCTTGTTTTTTTTAATGAGTTTTCTCAATACTTAATAAATGACTTAAAAATATATATAAACAAACCCTGAAATAAAACAAGGCCTATCATATGAGCACAAACAAGTAAACTAGGCCTAGTAGTAGTAGTAGTAGTAGTATTTTCAATCACAGACATACTTTAATTGCACTATGATAAATAAATCGATTTTTTATTTCAAATAGGCCTATATTGTGTTATATAAAATGATGTTATCCTGTACTGTAATTCCAGTTATTGTCTGTTTGATAACAATAATATATATGAACAAAACATCAACAAATTATAAATACAGTTCGCTGCAGTTGAATTACTCAATGCAGTAATGCCCGAGTGAATATGGACAGTATTGGTACCTATGTATATTATACGCGAGTCACGTAATTTTCAGACCTGTGTAAAATGTTTAGGCTTGGTATGATATGTAGTCAGTACTTTAGGAAACATGGTGTACGATACACAAATGCCCTCCTGGCACGACGGTGGAAGCACTCATTCAAGTCTAGGCCTAGGGCCTAGTCGTCTGTGACAGCCGGAGAATTGTTTATCTACTACTAGGCCTAGTACAGTATATAAATATTGTGAATTACAAAATATATTTAATTACAGTTAGGGGCCTAGTACACAAGGCCTAACTGTGTGGTACTGTATATTAGAAATAAAAACATTTTGAACTCAACCAAGTGACCCGCTCAATCATATCATATTCATAGCCCCCATAGGCTATACTGATGAGTTGAGTATGACATAAATACGAAGCTTGCATTGATTAGGCCTAGCTAGGCCAACTGTAGGCTTCCATAGGCTTGGAACAATATTATAAGGTGGTCAACGTTTATTTATTTTTCATTTTTTAAACCACTATTTTTTAAACATTTAAATAACCCGTAACATTCATCACTTTAAATACTAATAATGATATTAACAATTGATTTTGATATTCATGTGTTTTAAGTTACAGTAATTGCGCATGCATGATATGTATGTTAACGAACAAATAAAAAATATTTTTTTTTTTTTTTTCAACGACAGGTGACGATAAGGATGTGTTTATACAACACGCTTCTTATTTACACGCATGTTCGTAGGATGCGTGTTATCATCAAGGTCAATCCCCTAACCTGCATCGTTCATACATAAAAAATGAACTACCGTGTTAAACGTTCGTGTGTGCTTTGTGAACAGGAAGTTTCGTCAGATACAATAGTATTAGGCCAAAAAAAAAATGATTGTGACCGACCCTAAAGTGACGAAAATGAAGGCCAGCTTTTTTTTATTTGTGAGCCAAACTGCAATCGCGAAACCAAACAGGCTAGTGAAAATATATTGTCTTATTCGCCAAATTGGCGATCTTATTCGCCAAATTGGCGAATATATTTCACCTCTGCCAGACGTGTCAAAAAGAAGTGTGCAACCAACCGTGACTCAATCATGTGATAACCGGAATACTCGATTATCAATTTTGGGGGGGATCAAAGTTTTAACTAAATAAACGCTTTGATTACACAGTGGTTTGACAGGTTTTTAATAGTTATCACATTTTTAAACACCCTCATAATTAATTGATTCTACCAATGTTGATCTGCAAAGAACAACAGATCGTACATCGCACGAGGTTGTTAAGGCGGTGTTTTTTGGTTTTACCAAAGAATATATATATTCTTTGATTTTACTGATACTGAGTACTACGATCTGATTACGAACTTGTTAAATGATGAGTCGCCAAGCAAGTAGGCCTATACATTTAATAAAAATTTACCTAAGATTGTCGTAAGCTCTTTTGTTTAAACTTGTTATTTATATAGCGATATAATCCACCCGTTCCGGAATGCACGTTAAGCCTCTAGCCTTACTCCTCGCGATCGATCGATGTCTCTCCTGGTGGGGAATTACTTTAAAAACGATAAAAGATAATACACAAGCGGCATCTTTTGAATACTTATTTTGGTATCAGTCCTTCTTGAATACTGTAGGCATAGGCTAGGCTGTTGATTATTACCATGGAGATGATATAATATCCGACGAAAGCTGGTTAGTAATAATTTATTACATTGGAGGAACAACCCGAGGCTACTTAAAAAGGCTCCTTCAGCTACTCCAACCGGCCAAATTTGGCCGGTCGTCAAGTAGCCTTTTCAAGTAGCCTTTCCAGATGGTATAGTCATTACACGGAATCCATTTCTGTAAATACAACACGCCAACGTCGATGCGTGTAAATTTAGCGTGTTGTATAAACGGGCCCTAAGTACGGATTTCAACCCAGAAAACATTGTATTAGATTATATATTAATTATTTCTATTATCATGTTAATTAATTAATTGGATTATGTGAACAAATACTGTAATAAAATATTAAATCAATTTTAAAAATCTCATCTTTCTAAGTGAAAACCTTTTTCAAAATTGCAAAGTTTGCGCGATTTATTATTGTTTGTAGCTCCATGGTTATAGTATAAGGCGGTGGCCTTATGTGACCTAGTGCAATATATTGAATGTTATTGAAAGATCATAATGCACAATTACGGAAGAACAGACGAAAATCAATTAATAGATCCTGTTTAAGCAAAAAATTGATTTGGTAATCTCGGTGGGAAAGGGGGTTTGGAAGATACGGTGACGGTTGACAAATCACAGTGCATGATACGATATTATTCAATCCAATGGAATTGTATGAAATGTACTTTAGGCCTAATGATTGCAATGCAAGGATCCGATTGAAAAACTGAATTTGTATTTTTATAATGGTTACAAAATCGCCATCTGATGTTGAAATATTTATTTGAAATAACAATTACAGAAAAGATTATAGATTGGTATACAATATTCTTTTAATAATTGAATCAAAAATTTGAAATTCTACGTCAAATGACAATATGACAAACCCTTTATTCTTTATCGCACATTTGCATTTTTCGCTTTTTGTGTCGGCTAATGGCATCGATAGATTGCAGGCATCTTTTCCAAGCATTCCCCTGCAACCCATGAGGAATCGGCGATCTTAAAGGCACAGTACACTGCTTAACTTTGGCCATTATTGCCGGATCGAGTTTATTAGCCCACTGTTTACCTGATGTATTACAGCGCTCACGTTCTTCTTCAGTGCTTGTGGTGGTAGTTGTGCTGTTGAACTTATCCCCTCTTTGCATTTGACGATATGCTTCCGTCACCTATCTAAACGACGGAGCTCTGGTACTCGGACATTAGGGAGGTTTCGCAACCTTACCAATACGATAACGAATACGATAACGAAAACGGATACGTCATACATTTGTGAAACTTTTGAGATGATCCCCATTTCATATTCGTAATGCGTATTCGTGCTGACGAATATCACCAGTCATATTCGTAACTACAAAACGAGTATAGTTTTTGATCTATTTTGCACATTTTGCATTTGAATCAGGAATGATGCATGATTATGATTTAATTATAGATTTATTGAAAGTAATTTACTAAAGTAATTTACTAAAATGCCAAGTCAATTTTGATAAATAGGAGTTTTTAAAGTCCTCACTCGCTTTGATGTTACGCTAGGCCTAGGCAGCCAAGCACCAAGCAACACGTACCTGTGCTTCGCTCAAATTTACCGCAGTCATTTTGGACGCGCCTCAATATTTCGTTGTCATGCGAAACAGATTTTGTTATGGCTTACGAAAACGAATACGTGTGGGTGACGTATCCGTTTTCGTTATTGTATTCGTAAGATTGCGAAACCTCTCTACTGTCCTTATTTAACCAACACGTTGACCCATAGCCTATCCATTGTACAAGTCTACGGTTGCTTCACCTTAGCCCGCAGCCACACCCCACATGTACAGTATCAATTGCCTGAACTACAGCACCATGGTATTGGTAATGATAATGTAATATTTCTAATCTGCTATTAACTAATTTCAAGGATGCAAGTGACGGCCGAAGGATCGGTTGATACGTACTCTCATCCCTCCCCCTGAAAAAAAATTTAGATTTAAGTTTTCAACATGATTCATTAGTCGTCTTCATCTTCTTCTTCATTCTTTGGTTTGTCTGTTTGGTCTTTCTTCCATCTCTTAGCCAGTGCCAATAGTTTGAGACTTGGTTGGTTAGCTTCATCAGTTAGGAAAATATAATCATAATCCACTAAATCCCTCCTCTCAAACCCAATTCTGTTTTCGCTTTTCATTATTCTTGTAAGAAATTGGTAAGTCGAAATCCTCAAATATTCATAAAATGATGGAATATTGTTTTCCACAAACAAATTCCTCGCAATAACAAATCTGGGTTGTCCCAACAACCTCCGGAAAGCATCATTATAACAAACCTTAAGTCGGTCGATATCTTTTTAAAAACGATTAGACCATAAAGGAGAACAGTACGTTAATACAATGATCTGAACAAAAAACATTTGATTGATTTGGAGCAGTATGAAAATTACATTACATAAAACATTACCTCTAATACATAGAGATCTATATTGGCGTTTTATATCTGCCTCATCTCTTAGATTCGAAGTTAAAATATGGCCTAAGTACGTAAAATGATTAACATACTCCAGCGCCTTATCACCCAATACTGTTTTAGGAGTCCCATAGATTCTAGGAATAGTGGGACAAAACAGCATACAGTTAGACTTTTTATTATTATAAATAATATCATGCTCAGATGTAAAACCTACACACGTGTTAATCAGTTTTTGAAGGCCTGGGGCAGAGGGAGCTAACACAACCAAATCATCAGCATAGCATAAATGAAAAGTGAGCGTACCATCTAGATAAATATAATTATTAATATAAAATGTTATTATTATATATTAATATAAAAAAACAATAAATTTCGTGGGGTCGCGATCAAAACACAAACATTGTAGGTTCGCAATAAAAAAACAATGCCCCATACGTAGGCTAGGCTACGTGTGGGAACAAAGCAGTAATTAATAGCTGTAACTGTACATCAACGAAAGATGAATACATTTTAACACATAAAAATAAAAAATGTGTAGTCGGAAAGCAGCTGAAAATCCTCGCCACTGGTCTGATCCACATTTGCAATAGCGGGGAGTAAAGAAATGTACTAAAATAACAGGATTATGCTTTTTTACAGGAGATGGAGATAAAATTAGAAGAGACAATATGACGGCAACATTGGGATTAGTAGTCCATGCAGCAGCAGATGGTATAGCAATGGGAGCTGCTGCATCTACATCAAGAGTAGATGTGGAAACCATAGTATTTATTGCTATTATGCTTCATAAGGTATGTTTTTTTAATCTATATATAAAAAGCAAACATGCACGCCGCCGTGCAACATATCCTATCTTGTCTGAATTTGCACCCAACATCCATCTTGCTACGGAGATGGTCATGGTCTATATGAAAAGTTTGTAAATATTTTTTTTTTGTCACTTTTATTTCAGTTTACTGTACAAATTATTGAAATATATACAAGTTCTCTACTGTATATGTGACCCGATCTGGCAAAACCCTCTCTTTGTCGGCAATTCAAAATTCACCTAATCAGTCAAAATACGTCCAAATCGACTACCCTGGCAGATTACATGTTTTTGCATTTTCGAAATATTTCACTATCTAAGAATACGTCTACCTGATTTAAACTCCCGAAATTTAACTAAAATTATGAAAAAAGAGAGTTTTAAAAACATGTTTTTTCCTCAAGCCTAACAATTTATTCACGATCTACGCTAAAATTTTGCGTAAATTCAGTTGAAAGTTGCTGAGTTTTACGACATTTTGATCGCCAGTTCGCTGCACAATGTTGAAAGGTCACCCATCAAAATAAAGCTCATCCATTTGACATTCCAAATATGGAAGTTTTAGGGCGGAGTTTAAAGAAGGAACCAATGAAAACTTTGATTTACTATGACATCATTTCAGAAAATTCGGTTCTTCGAAGTTTCTGGAACAGCGAACTGCGTGTGTTGCTATGGCGCATCATCGCAATAACAAACGTTATTGGTCAACGCGCTAGATGTTATACGCTCTACGCGCGGAAATAAAAAGTTGTTTACATTTTTGTGAGGTTATTTTTATTTTACACACAGCATGTCGTAAATTGGAATAAAAACGATTTTAATATTCAAAGTAAAGTGTTCTGCAATAGCTGTAGTGTGTATTTGTTTATTCCATAGTAAAATAGACAAGTCAAAAACAATTCACGTCATAAATTCAATTGTATTTTCTATATTTTTTTGGGCTAGTAGGCCCTAGGCCTAATTTTATTATGGTTGTAGGCCTACTACTCACTGGGCCTAGCTTTATATTATTGTCAATAGTTTTATTTATACATTTTATATATCCAATCGGCTCTTAATTATTTATTTAATTTATTGTCCATTCCTTTCATATTAAATGTTTTTTTAAATCATTGGATTCAAGCCCAAACATCACAGCGAATCTTCCACGTTATAAAAAAAAACAAATGTAATCGTCAATACAGTGTAATGTTAGCTTGCAATTAGCTGTGACTCTGCAAGGCGCCTAACTTGTCTAGACTAACGCTAGCCCCCGTGTCGATGCACCGCTGCCATACACGGCCTGATGAACACCCATCATCAGTAGGTCTTAATACAGGCGATGACGGCGAAAATCTGAATAGGGGCGGCTAGGCCTAGGCCTGCTTGGTTTTTTGCCGTTGATATCGTAAACACTTCCGAAACCAGTTAACATTAACTTGGTAGTTATAATGCTGCTTTTCAATAGTGCAAAATAGTTAATTCGAGTGACTAAATAGGTTAAAACGGCGTCTGAAATCAGTCAAATTGAACATAGTGTCCACGCTGCTGCTATATCGCACACACTTCCTGGAATGACGTCATTGCGCCTTAGACCAAAATAGCGCGTTGCTACGGAGTGAGTTTTCAGCGCGTATCAAAAAGAATTTCATTGCAAACTTCAAACGCGATTTTCTCGTAAACTAATTGAATGATTTGTAAGTTTTTAAAATATAATAACTTTTTAAATATTTACTCAATTTTTATGAAATAAACACCATTGCAAAGCTTATGATTCAAATAATCCAAATATATAAAAAAATACAAAATGAATATTTCCGACAAAAGTAGGGTTTTGCCAGATCGGGTCACATATAATTATAAGGCATGTAATATGTATATTGTCTTGTATTTTTAAAATAAAACACAAGGTTATGTTCTCCATCTTTTCTCGTCACATGCAAGGTGCATTGTGATTATTGTTAAAACGTTTGTTTTTTTAGTGACATAGGCCTAGTATATTTAAAAAATAAATAAATAAAATTTACAATTAATAAAAACATTTGCTTATGACCTACATATAGTATATATACAGACATGCTGAATATTGCAGATTTCATATATTATTACAATTGTCTAAAAACATAATCAAGGGTTACATTTAAAATCTCTTGAAATAAAAAAGGGCTACATATTTATATTAAAACTTATACAGCATATTTCATGTTAATATAAAATACAATTGTAAATCGTAGGGAAGAGAGATCTCTAGCACATATATATTTTAATTATTCAATTGGTCAAATATCTTGTCTTTACTGTTTTTCCATTTTTGATCAGTATAAAAGGTATACGAATACTCATTATTTATGAGGTTTATAATTTCATTTCAGACCCCAAATATTTGCAGATTCTTTTTTTTCTGTCGTTTCTAGTTCTTTATATAGAGGATTTATGCCAGTTCTTATACTATGACGTTATCCAAATTCCTTCACTTGCACTGATGAAGGGCTAGTGTTGCCCGAAAGCTCTGCTAACTTTTCTGGCAGAATTTAACAAGGTGTTGAAATATAGAGATTTTCCCTCAATTAGTAATTTGTAAATTTGTTTTCCTATAAGTGTTGAGACTTGTATTTCCTCTTTTTGCAGCTTTGATGCAACGTCCTGTAGAATGTAAAATTAAATAATTGTTGGAAAACTGGGTGATATCTGGATTTGTATTTAGCCCTCCAACACTGCGTTGTTTAGAAAAATACTGTTGAAACGGATCCTGGTTGAACTTACGGCTCAAATAAATTCTACTCCTGGTACTTCAAGCAACAACTTAGTGAGCTCAACAGAATTAAAATGAAAATTAATTTAAATATTTTTATTTGCACACATAAAAAGATATTGCTATTGTGATGACCCAATTCAAGCTGTTAACGGGTCACAAACTTAATTATAATTGTTTATACCTTTTATCCGTAAGCCAGTAAGTGTTTGTTCGCTTAAACAGCATTTTGCGTTTCCCGTTCCCACTGTAGACTGATTTTCCCAGTCGTCGATGTATTTCAAAAACACGTCTGTCAGCCACTGAGAATGTAAAATTATCAAATAAATGTCTGAATGTAGGTAGGCTGGCTTATCATGCATAATCACATATGAAAAGCCATTTCCTTTATAACATGAAATAAATTTACTGTACCTACAGTACTATACTACAATAAGGAGCAAATATAACTGCATTTTGTTTAATTTGAATAAAGAACTAGAAATTATGACGAGGAGCTACCGTAATAAAACGTTCGGTATTGGAGCTGCGGTATGGGTTAAGGTCTGGATTTCTTTTATTCCTACCCTCGTAAGAATTCTTAACGTTCAAGCAATCGAAAAATTGAACGTCCTAACAAATTGTACCGTTGAGGAAAGCTGTCATCACCAAGTAGCTCTAAAGCGTTAGCAACAGTGCTACTAAGTACCTGTGAGAAAATGTGTTAAATAATATAAAAAATGTCAAATCAGGAAAGTAGGGTCGGTTGTGACATTATAGGTTCGTTAACATAGCTTTTGATCTTAATACCTATGCTGCAAGGTACACTCGCATCCGCAATGATGGTGTCAAGTAGATATGCTCGTTCTTTAGTTTATGTAAAATTCTTAGTCCAGGAGATTTCTGTTCAAGACCTATATCATGTTCGTAGATTTTTACCAGATGCGACCATTTGATTGGTTTTCCTTTGTTCTGTGGACAAGATTTGTGTTATTGGTTCTACAAAAAATAATGTATTTAACCGATTAAGATTTATCGGTTTGGATAACGTATAACTTCCATTAGCTTTCTTGAAGTTCTGCTGGACCAAGACTTCTCCCAATTGTTGTGTTGTCTTTATAAGGTGCGGGACATCTGAGAAGAAATATACGTCTCTATCGCGTGCATACAGGTTAACAGTCTTGTATTGCAGTCGGTAGTCGTCCGTGCTATGCATTAAAAAAAAAAATTCTGTTTGTGGATGCTCCGTCTGCAATAATCTGCACAGACGTTTAAGCTTAAGAATTCTAGAGCTACAACAATATTCCAGATAATTGGAAATAGTTGGTCCCCTGTCATCACTCGACATGGATAATATTATACAATGGGTAAACGGTGACTCGTAAAGATGGCCATCACCATGATTACTAGGACATGCGTTGCGCATTCACTTTGATTTCCTCCTACTGACATTCGGAACGCTTTGAGTTCTTCATTCAGTGCTCCCAGTTCTGTCATACCGTCGATTTTTCAGGTTTTGTAATATTATAAACCATCCTGCTCTTGATGTTCATCTATCGATAGGAACAACAACATTCTTTTCATAATCTTTTTGAGAATGAATCTTTATTTTTTTACTAAGTTGTAGATGTTTTATTCAATTGTATGGCTCAATGTGCAGTGATTAAATCAATGCATGTAAAATAATAATTCGTCATAGTGACAAATTAAATCTGGTTGTTTGTTATTATTGCTCTCATTTTCTTTTTTTTATAGGCGCCTGCAGCTTTTGGTTTAGTTTCATTTTTAATGCATGAAAAGGTTGATCGAAGCAGAATACGAAAACATTTATTTGTTTTTGCTATTGCAGCTCCATTTACAACAATTGTGACATACTTTGGATTAAGTCAAGTAAGATTGTTGTATTCTCTTTCAGTACATACTTTGAAAATGGTTTATTTCTGTAGTGTTTAGGAAATAGCTAAGGTAATTTTAGATGGAATTGCCACTTCGAGTTACTTATTAATAAAATTAAACTTTTTTTTAAAATTGATGGTAGAACAAATGATTTATTTGAACTGAATAATTGTTACATTACACTATTTATTTGCATATTATACTGTACTTCCTTGTGGTCCCATCACCTGTAATGTTTTATTAATTGAAATTTCCCAAATAAAGTCTACTGAATAATTTCTTCTCATTATTATTATATCACTATTCTTATTTTGAATAGTCAAGTAAGAAGGTTTTATTCTCTTTCCGTACATAAATTGAAAATGTTTTCTGTAGTGTTTGGATGGAAATAGCTATATAATCATTGAACTGAATAATTGCTACATTTACACTATTTATTTACATATTATACTGTACCATTTTCCCTCTGGTCTCATCTGTGATGTTATACAGTATAAATTAAAATTGTCTAAAAATAGTGCACTGAATAATTTTATTTTCATTTTATTCTCTCCTGTTCTTTTATTTGCAGACAAGTAAAGAGGCATTATCATCAATAAATGCAACAGGGATAGCTATGTTGTTTTCTGCTGGAACATTCCTGTATGTTGCTACTGTACATGTTTTACCAGAGATAGCTAATCTTGGTCACTCACATTCCCATGGTTTAACTGTCCCAGATGCTGAAAGCTTTACAGAGAATAGAAGCTCAGGATTTTCAAAACTAGAGGTTATTGCTGTAGTTGTTGGATGTATATCACCACTATTTTTATCACTAGGACATCACCATTGAGGTTAACTATACATTTTGCAATTTGGGGCACTATACTTAGTCAAAACTTTCTGTATCCTGTATCCCAGTGATTTGAGGCCAAGACATTTTAGTTGTATTGCAATATTGAGAAATGGGGTCAAGGATCAAATGTGACATTAGAGCAAATATAAATATGTACATTTTGAATAAGTCTTGAAATATCAACTCTCTAGCATAAGTGGTTTTTGAGATATGAGAAGACTGTAACGTGACCCCCTATATTTGCATATTTAATTTAACTTGTACTATACTAATTTGCATACTTTTGAGGTGTGTGACAAAGGTATGATTTTGTAAATTACAAAACTGTCCTATGCTGGTTAATAGAAACCTGTATCCAAGTCTCTACAGACATTTTAGTTACAATATGCAAATATTGATAAATTTTGTCAAGGGTCAAATGTCGTACTTCCAGTAATTTTTTCGCAAAATATTTCATGAGAGCAAATATAAATATATACATTTTGAATAAATTCAGTGAAAAACTCTTTCTGACAAGTAGTTTTTGAGATACGGTAACCCTGTAATTTCACACTAACTTGCATAAAGCTAATTTGCATATCATCAGGATGAGGTGAGATGCTCAAATGTTGATCTCATCATATCTGTCCATTTCAACAACAAAAATCTCTGTTTGCAATTTGTTAAACTCAAAATGCTAGATTGCCTAGCTTATATATACTGTAAAGAACAACATTTCCGTGCACCCTTTAACGATCCCAAAAATAAAGAGTGTGCAAAAATTGTGAAATCTTGAAAAATAGTTAGTGTTTGTTCAGGTGTAATTAAACACTAGACATGAAACTCGTCACTTTGACGAGTTAGTTATCCGCACCACGACAAACGCCACGTGCACGTCATACGTTGGAATATTGCACACAGATAAAGATTATGGCATTATGACAAGAACTGAAGAATATGATATGCTGTTAGTGCTGAATTCTGTCAATTTTGTGTCATATAGTATATACATGCAAACAGTATAATCTGTATACATATTACATACAGTGTAGAATAGGTGAAATTACGGGACCCGCCATTTATTCCAATTTTTAACATGGCGACGGTATCAAAATGAAACACTTAGATAGCAATTTCAGAAGGAAATTATCTTAGGAACAACATATTAACGTGTAGAAGAAATTTGAATACGTAAAATATAGATGCGCACCCTTTTAAATGTGATGAACTATTACGCAAAATATAAAAATACAACTTTTTTTATTCAACTGGCCATATGATGACGTCACAACATCCGATTGGCAAAATGTTTACATGAATTCGTATCTACAATCCAATTGCTTCCAGAAAACGTTTTAATCGTGATTATCACATTTTATTCTTACGAGCTATTACAGAATAAAATTTACTGTAAAGATGAAATTAATGACCCACGTAATTAAAATTTTTAGGCATGATGACGTCATAAAAATTAAAATATTTTTATCTCATGCTAAAGAAAGTTGATTGACCTACACAATGTATAAATGTAGGAGAAAAAGGAAAACAGATAAGCGTGATGCGCTCCATTGAATGTGATGAGCAATAACGAAAGAGACAAAAATCCTATATTTTACATTCGTGTGGCCATACGATGACGTCACAATGTTTTTTTAGCCTTATCGATGCATGATCCGATATCTACAACTCATCAACTTCTAGATTTTGTAATAAAAATAAACGGTTCACGGTTTACTTTAGAAACTATGACTGTTTAAAAAAAGACAAAATTTTGACGATTTTTTAAGCTTTTTCATAAAAAACGCGCATGAAATGTTTAATTCAACGTGTTCGTGTGGCGTTATTTAAATTGGAAAAGGTCTAAATTGTTTTCAAAATTACTAGGAAAGACTTGAAAAATATAATTCAAGAAAAAAAAAATGTTTTTAACGCTACGTGCGCACCGCGTGCGTAAAAAATTGCGCGCCCGTGGGAATTTTTGACATGCTCAAAATGACAAGAAACGCATAAAAAGTTGATTAGAAATTAATTTTGCGCATTTTGAAATTTTAAATGCGCGTGCGTGCGTAACTTCTTGTGAAACATGCCATTTCTAATCCGTAGAAAGTTTGCCCCTGATATTACTTAAATTTTGTCAAAGTGTCAATACTAAATGACTTTTGGTTTTTAATCTATGATCAATCATTGAAATTCATAAAATTGCGCGTAAGTCACGTTGCGCAACTATGACGTCATTCAAAAATAGGAGGTGCACAACTTCACGTAAATGCCCATATGTTGTCAAAGTTATGAAATGTTATGTTTACACATTTTAGAGAAACGCGATCCACAAAAAGGAAGGATGGAAAGAAGAATAATACAGAAAAAAAATGTTGATCTCATACAATAACAAGGAGTTATCCGCTTGGTATACCAAGCGGATAACTAATTAAAATAAATTGCAACCGACCGAAAATGCTAGGCCCTCCACACAGACTGCCTACACAGCCTGCGCTGCCTCGCTCAAACCAATGATGAAATTCCTCCGGGGAGCCATCGTCATGCTTGGCGCCGTGGGAGGATTGATCGCTCAAATAATGTTTGAATTGGAATTTTAAAAAAGCTTACAACCTTTCTTGACTTGACGAATCCTAAATCATATCAAATCAAGTTGTAATGTGTCCATAAAGTAATTATTCTACATGTGTAGGCCTAGCTTGTGTTGTAGCAAACGGCAAAAGTACCATCGCCATGCTCTCCAGAAATCCATCCGTCTGTTCGTTGTAGAAACAACAATAATTTGGTACATTAATTATGGGGGTGGTCCCTATCTAAGAGCCTATTAAACATGTGCATCACCCACTGTGTAGCCAAAACATTTATTTATTTACATCCCTATATTTACAATCGCGTATTCTGTAATTTTACTAACGTTTTGAAGTTTATCGCGGAGGTAAAATACATTCACCAATTTGGTTCAACAAGTTGCACAAGAAACTGAAATCGCGAAAATAAGGTTGCGAAATAGTTAAATGTAAAATCACGAATATTTCGGGCTTTACAGTAGTCCTGTTTATTAGCGAGTGAGTGGCCAAGCGGTTAAGATGATGGAACTGTAATAGTGGTGGTAGAATTAGTCTTCTCAGATAAGAACTATAAACCGTATGTCCAGTGTACACATCTGGCTCATGTGCACTTTAAAGAGCCTAGTACATCTTTCAAGATGAATAGGGGGTTACCACTGTCACACACAGACACTCAAATACCTTGGGAGCCATACTGATTTTTTCCACAAATCAAATATCAAAATCCAAAATGGATGCAAACAGAAACCTCTACCTACAGAACACACTTGAGAAATATAATGGCGTCTTTGTTTTCAAGAAATCTTGATAAGACTATAATATTCAGTAGTTCTATTGTTGAAATATGTTCAAAATATATTAGAAAATGCTATATCCAAAATCTATCTGCCCAGTATAAGTGACCTAATTTGCATAAAATCTTCCATCCTAATTATCTCTTAAAAAACATAAATTTTTTAAGAATTTTGTATAAGAATGTAATAAACATGATCCTAAAGATTCAGAAAAATGTATTTGATTTGTCTTTAAGGTCAAAGGTCATTCATTCCAGTATGCCATCTAAAATATGCTAATATTTCTTAATCTAATAGGTATTTTAGATAAAAATGTAAATACAAATATAAACCCTTAATATTCAGAATAGCACATTTGATTTGTCATATTACCCTGGGGTCAATAGTCACAATATAAAAACATTCAAATTAATCTTTAAATCAACGCGATCAACAAATTGACTGCATCTACGCCTAGTGGTAGATACAATCTCCAGACTATCTAAGCCTACAGTATATAGCGCCCCATATGGCTTTTGATAAAATACTAATGTATGGCTGAAGAGGTAGTGCCTGGGTCTCGCAACGCCATGCTGTAGCCCACAGCTGGGGTTCGAAACTGGTATTTTTATTTTTTTTTTTTTGCTCACTATCTTCTTTGTTGACCATCTTTTCTTACTAAGAGGATGTTTTTCTTTAGGTTACGAGAAAGAGGGCATTCACACGAGTAGGCCTATTTATACAACTATAATGCTAACCCTAGCTCTAGCCTACTCTTCTTAATTAAAAGAGTCCGGTGCGTCGAATCCACGTCTAGCAACGGTCGCGGGTTGGTTGAATCTTTTTTTTTTTTTAGAATTAAAAAATTAAATAAAATTAATTCAACCCCCCCCCCCCCCCCTAGTTGATATCGTTAAATATTAATTATTACCTATTTTAGACACATTTGACCTCTAATATATATGTTTCACTAAACCGATTTTGAAAATAAAATATTTTAGTAAATACAGTGTAGGCCTATTTATACACGATATTATGTCTTAATGGATAGAGATTGAGTATAGTGTCCCATACCCTTGGTCTTGCCTCATTTTGATGAAACTTTGCCAAAACTGCTATAAACTGTAATATCAATATTAAGTCATTTAATATTGAAGTATTTATTATACACACTTTTCAAATAATTGACGTTAAAATGTATGGTAACTTTTTGGTTTCTATTTTTGTGAACAGGACACATAGCCAGTCTTGTTTTCATGTTGATGCTGAATTGTGTTTTAAAAATTGTTAAAGATTAAGAATAAAACGATAAACTATGATTACTCTATACTTGTGTACCTCTGTTTAACTTTCGTTTGTTGCATTGTTGGTGCACACAACTGTGAAGTAATACAAATCATGCACTCCACCCGAGCTTTACAAATTTCGATCTTTCAAATTCACAAGTTATTTTTCAAAGCTTCTTTTGCCTGTATGTATGTCGTACCTTTATTTGGTAGCATTTCAAGTTATCTGGGCCAATGAAGTGTAGTGCTCTCTTCCTTACATCAGCAGTAACGTTCGCTGCCACTAGGTAGCCTGTCAAACCAAACCATTCTTGTATTGTTGGATCAAAATATTTAGACATTGTTGCTTACATTATAATGTTAACAGAGTTCAATTATCTACAATTCCAGTCAAAGCCTGGCTAACCGTTAGCTTTAAGGTTTTGTGCTTAAGGCAGAACCTTGTTTGTTTTTAATTATCTTATCCTTGGGGTACGTCGTAAAATATTTAAGATTGACAACTGAGGCGGGTCTTGGTTGGGAATAATGTAGCAGTACATCCAATCGTAAACATGCTAGTCGGTGACTTGGTTCTTTCGACTTTAAAATGAAGTGCATACTATTTAACTATTGATTGGTGTTAAAAAAGTATTTCAGAAAAATTAGGCTTAGGCCTATACATTTTTTATTACAAATATCGCATTGAAACTAATTTAATCTAACACTTGTTGTTTAAGTGTAGGCCTGTACGGTATCCATACACTTTATTAACATGGGTGTTCGAAAACTCCTTGAATTTAAACAGTATGTTATTTTGTTTTTTTACGCTTTGCTGGTCACGACATTTGTCACCTCTGCAAAATCCTGTAAAAGTATAAATGCTTGTACTATTAATAAAACAAATTTTCGTATGCCTATAGCATAGTAGTTTACGATACAATGTTGTTTTAATTGTTAATTTTGAAACATATTTAATGCGGTTTTCATACCCTTTATAATTTGCTAAAACACGCGCAGTACATGTGATGACGGCTATTAATTCGCATGTTTATACATTTAGGAGCTTTTCTCTCTAATAATTTCTAATGTATTAATGTTACAACACTCGGCACCACTGCTTTGATTACATAATCAACTGATAACGCTGTTGATGTAGATTACAGACCCTTCCTGTAAACAAAGGGGTATTATGCGCAGCAATATTAAGTCCAGTCGATACTTCATTCATTGTAATACTCTTACCGCTTTCACTAAGCGCCGTATTAATTTAGTTTTTGACTATTATTTAAGAATATTTTCAATAAATGTTTATGGTGCGTTTCGTGTTAATATGTATATATAGGACTATACATTATAAACAAAAATATTACAATAGACACAGTACTAATAATAACAATATTTAATTTGTAAAGTTGCACCATAGGTTGTTCAACCATAAGCCAATGGTTAAAAAACATAAAATACAGTAATAAAACTTCTTCCAACCATGAATAATGTGACTAGTTTACCTTTGAAATGAACTAATCTACAGAAAGTTTATTCTTGAATTAAAAATAATAAATAGGTTGTTATTATGTTTATATTATATCACGATGCTTAAAAAGTGATAATTCCAACGATACCATGTAAAAAATTTTTATCTTCATATGTCATACCGGTACTTAATAATAATTGTTTGTAAATGAAGTTATTATGTTTGGTAGTAAGTAATCAAAACTAAAATGGACAGTAGTCTGGATAGTTAAGAGTGCTTGTTGAGTTACAATGGCGAATACGTTATATAAGTAACTAGGTCTAAACAACAGAGAGAAACAAATATACAGCACCAAGAATGCAAATAATCTTAAATGTTAGCTAACAAAACAGTAATAAAAGTTATTTTAATATGCAAATAAAACACATTTTTTTTCATTCCAAATGTATAATCATTACAACTCCCTGATATCACAAATTTCAATTGGAAGGCACACGTCATTCCAAACGGATAGCACACTACTTCAATTGGATAGCACATCATTCCAAATGGATAGCACACTATTTCAATTGGGTATAAAAAATACTTTCCGAATTTAAAAACATTTGAAACTTCTTTTATATGTTCAATATAGGTTGCTCTATTCACAGAAACAAAATTTCATTCATGAACGTATTTTGTTGGTTGTTTTTTTCAAAATCGTTATTATGTTTAAAAAATGCATTGGAATTGTATGGTCTTTCATAAGTGTACATTTTGTAAAAACGTAAATTTAAAAAATCAGTAATATGGCTCGATAGTTATTTTTTTTTTGCAATATGGATGGAGCAACCTATATTGAACATTTATACCAAGTATCAAATGTTTTTGAATACGAAAAATATTTTTATCGATGTTTTTTGTATTTGTTTTAAGCAAAATTCTATCCATAACCCTAATTTTTAATGTTCAATGTGATATTTATTGAAGTGCTTTGAATACGTTGATGAAATTTGGAGGTATGAAACTTGGTTTGGAGTAGAATCAGCTTCCAGCATGAAATGTTAAAAATATGTTTATATTACTCATTAATTAATAATAATTATTAATAAATTAATTGAAAACTAGAGAGGGCGCTTTTCGACAAGAAAATGAATGTTTTTTTATTTGTGTTATTTTTCCGCTCGAATTCATTCAATGTACTTTAATATACACTGTTACATACTATTTTATTGGGAAGCCTATTCGCTTCTTTTCTTCAGAAAACATCTAATTTAGGTCTTAAAGTCACAAAAATACACCTCACATCACCAACCTCAAACACACCAGATTCTACCAACACACACTTCATCTCCTGAACTAACATAGTACAGTATAAGTCAAATTAAATGTTTTAAATTTTTTTATTGAAATCAATCTTCTGCAAAAAATATTATAATAGTAACAATAACAGAAAGGTTGATAGGTATTTTAATATTTTTTAAACTTAAAAAGGTAAAAAAAATACTGAATAAATGTTTATACATACATTATAAATGAAATAAAATAACTACTATTTTAGTAATGCATACACAAGTACAGAATATCAGAAATCAAAGAATTATGTGTCTAAATATGGCATTATTAGGCTAATTTGCTTTGAGAAAAACAATGCCATTGGCCTATACAAAATATCAATGCAATTAGACAAAATAGTTACATAAACAATTAATACTATATTGGTAGGCATAAAATAATAGTGTATATAAACTTTCCTTAAATATAAACAGTATAGGGCCTTACCAATTTATTTAATACATAATATATGAACTATATTACACAAAAGAAATTTAAATGAATTTAATATTATGTTCATATTATTATATTATATCAGAGATTTTCAAAAACATAGTTTGGTAACATTTAGTTTCTGTTTCAGACCTTTAATATTTAGAAATAACCTATAATAATTATAAAACATTCTTGTTTTCAATGCCATTATGCGGTTAAAAACAAGTACAGCAGCATGCATATGTAGATACAGTACACCTATATATTGTGAGAACATAATTTCAATAATTTCTTTGTTAGTTATCAACCTAGGGGTTAAATTATTAGGAAAACATTGGTTTATTTTTTATATGTGTACAGAAATTCGTTCTTCTAGCCTCAGATCATTCCTGAAGTTAGACATAAATCACATAAATTAGTATTAAGTAATGGATGAAGTACAGTACAAACATGTTTCAGGAGGATACTTTATGTTAAAGGTGATAATTAGTTTAAATGTTACCCCAATGAAATTTATTCAATTACCAGGTTGAAGTAGTATGGTGGAAACACTACTATATGTACTCTAGGGTCGTGTTCGTACGGTGGTTAAAATAAGCGCTTAATTTCACCCATGCCTCGGGTTATAAATTGAGCGTTGTTCGTACTTGAAATATTTAACCGCTTAAATGCTTAATCGACGAATCACAAACCGGAAATTACGTTTTAAGGTCAGTTGTCTTTACAACCTACGACCCCATTTTCGCACGCTAGTTTCGTGTTGTATATTTTTTACTCGCGATCTTTCTTTACAATAACAATTACTTGCTACCTTTTACACTGCTTATCCTTGCGACAAACCTTATGCCTCTTAACGCCGATAATCCTGCCGAAATATGCCTTCTCCTGACGACCATTATTTTACTCATTGACGAAGAATTTGAGCCCAATGTTACACGACGGAAACACCACCGACCAGCGGCTCCCCGACCAGCTAGGCCTACTAAGCGGTCTACACCAACAAGGACAGCACCAGCTGACGATCGCTCTCGAAGCGTGTATGGAAGAGCTTCGTAGGAGAAATGACGGGCCTAGGCAGCGAACGTTTGTCAAAATTTGACACATTGCCTCTATCGGAGATTTATTATCCTCGAAGGCCGAGTATAATTGGATTATCGCTGAAATAACCTGCAAATTTGGTGAACATTTTACCTCGAATTTTTTGTAGCCTGAGGCAAAAGTTAATTGGATCACGCGAACGGAAATCGGGAATAAGCTGGTATTTTCAACCCCTACGAACAGGCCCATGTAGAACACAGTCAGTTCTACCAAGGTTAGAGGTGGGCCGGGTGCCAACATTTGAGATAAGTGGAAACATGACCTTTTCAATAGTAAATTCATTACCAGCATTATAAATAAAATGTTAAAAAGATGAGAATGCAAGGAAATATTAGATTCATAGTCCTCATTATGCACAATGGTTTTCTACTATCACATTATTAAAATATAAAACAATCATATAGCCTTTAATGAATTTACATGGAGGTCTATCCAAATAAATTTAAATAAAAGGGTCGTAATATGTCTTTGTCTCCAGTTCGTGGAAAATGAACAAAAAATATTCAAAATATCCTGCCAGTTTGCGTTCAGTACAACCTGCTTAGTTTTTAATACGAGTACTGCTTTCTATACACATAACTTTGATTTCTGCAAAAAAAAAAAAATCTCTGTAATAATGTACTTTTTAATTACTGTAATAATCTAGGCGTAGATTATGTTGACCAGGCCAGTGAGAGGACGATCGACTGTACAGTACTAACATAAGTCCTCTAGGTGGATACAACTTATTTCTTGTCTACAAAGTGTACAGTAGTATGCTTAATAGTACTATTATTAGATTAGGTAGTTGGAGTAGTTTGGAGAGATACATCTATTTATAAGAGAGTACTTTATATTTATAGATATAATACCAATAGGTACCATGTATTGGGATGCAATTCAACAGTTATGAATAAAACAAACAACAAAAAACTCTGTATGCTTTTTTCTAGCTGTGAAATAAATTTTGGGTGATTATTCCAGTATTTACAGTCTAAATTTGATCTTTATGCACCAATAGGCATAAATGATTTTTAAATTAACCGGTATAAAAGCAAATTAGAAGCCATACATACTCTGTATGTTAGAGGAAATAAGCATAAGAGCAAATAAAGCCTTGACCACAGGATGGAATCAGTAGTACACGACTGTACTTACGTGTGGGCTAGGAATGATGGTAGTGCCAGTATACAGTGTAATTTAGCCTAAAGGCAATACCATGTAGCTGCATTAGCTTGCAGAAATACAGTAGACAGTTCATGAGACTTGGTGTGTGATGATTCAGTATGATAATTTGTGCTGTGAAAAAAAAAATATTGTAAAATATAACAAGGAAGTTATACTATAGTTACTATAATTAAGGGGTAACCGTAAAATATATAATAATAATAATAATAAATGCAATGGGAATTACTAATATTATGTAAACAATACAATATTAAGTTAAATTCATAGGCCGATATTATTTTATTATTATAAGGAAATCTGTTTTTGAATGAGAAAAAGCTGTCCCAACCCAGATTTGAACCCAGTATCAATAAAGCTATAAACAGAATAGACCATTATTGTAGCCGGAATTTAGCGTAGACCTACTCGAGGCCTAGTAAGATTAGCTAGAAGAATACAGGTCAACCCGCAATTCCAACTGGTAACTAAATTTTGGTATATTCGTACCCAAAATGTTGGCTCGCACTCTAGCAATCATCAAGGGCTGGCTCGTACTCTTCATGGGCTGACCAGTATCCATGTTTAATGCTATTAAAAGTTTTGGTACAGGTTAGCCAAAGTTGGTACGATTTGACCAATTATTTGAGTACAGGTTAGCCAAATTGGGTACGAGTTGGCATGGGTAGGTTGACCAGCACCCTAGAAAATGATAACAGGGGCGCAGCCAGTGGGGGGTCACGGGGTCCTGACCCCCCCCCCCCTTTTTTTTTAGAAAAAATAAATAAAAACATGAGACAACAATACAGATCAAATCATCCTGGAGATACTGTGGAAGATTACTACCGAGCAGTATTACCAAATCAACTTCTTGATCATTTACAAACCGAGTTAAAAACCCGTTTTTCTACCGATAACCGGCCATGCTTTAAAATATTTGGCGTAGCACCCGAGTCTATCGTGAAGTGTAATGTTGAAGAAGTCTTCAAGGAACTTGAATTTGGTACGATGATCTGCCAAGACACGAACATCTTCATTCCGAGCTTCAGTGATGGAAGCGACTGTGTAAAATTAGCGGATCCAGATGTGTTCCCGAATGTGCGTGCACTTCTTCTAATCGCGTAGGCCTATGCCCGTAACGTCTGCTGAAGCTGAGCGGAGTTTTTCGACTTTGTGGAGAACGAAAACCTGTTTGCGAAATCACATGTCTTATGAGTAGCTTTCGGGATTGTGCCTCATGAACATACACTTTAACATAAACATTAATACAGAGAATGTCATTCGCGAATTCTGTCTCCAAGCCAAGAAGAATGTTCCAAACTTATGATGCATCACGCGATGTCTAGAGCGCCGTTATAGTAACTGTCACACAGCCGCAATTACGGCTCTTTCGGACATGTAATATCTGGTAACCACCGGTAAACAACGGTAAATAGCCACAACTGTACACATATAAATGTAAAAAGTAAATTTAATAATAATCTTTGACAAACAACTCTTCCTTCTATACTCCAAACCCCCCCTAAAAAAAAAACCACAAAAAAAAAACCCCAAGCAATTCTCAAACAATGATACAGTATCCCTATTCCCACACAATTTATACACTTTCCCAAATTCCCAATCCTTCCAGACAAAATATCGACAATCTTCTTATTGTCAAATAAATCCCAGAAACCCCCCCTTACAAATACAATAATATCACAAGATGAATAATTAAACAATAATAAATGTCCACAATATCGTTCCTTCTTGCCTTTTCTCCTACGCTGACACAAAACAAATTCGAAAGATAAAAGTTAAAACAATTCTGCAACTAAACAACTCCCACGCCTCTGCTCCCGTTCTGCTTGTATTCCCAATTAAAATTCTTCTCAAACTGCAACTATTTTCTGACATATAAATAAATGAAATATAAAGTTAAAGTGTTTCTTGATGTCCTTCTGCACTGCAATCCGCTCCCCGATCAATTATTTCTTTCTCCTTTTCCACGTAACGTAATATCAGTATAAATAAAGTCAGTCTTCGATACTTTCAACAATTCTTTAAAAGCAATTAATTCTGCTATTTCCAACAGTTATTATTCGATTTATTAACTTCCTGTATATCACTTTATTTCATTTCTGCTCCAGCTCTATATCACCATAATTATTTCCAACTCACAATTTATTAACTTCATGTATATCACCTTATTTCATTTCTGCTTCAGCTCTATATCACCATAATTATTTCCAACTCACAATTTACTAACTTCATGTATATCACCTTATTTCCTTTCCGCTTCAGCTCTATATCCCCATACTTCTTTCCAACCCACAATTTATTAACTTCATATATATCACTTTACTTCCTTTCTGCTTCAACATAACATAACCCTCCTTCTCTGTCTCCTCTCCATTTTCCTCTCCCTCTCAACCTTCCCTCAATTGCACACATACCACCACCTTATCCTTCTCAACCAATCAGCAACTCACACACCAACTCAACTCTTACACCTCTCCTCCAATCAGCAACCTCCACACACTCCTTCTCTGCACACAAACACTCTGCTCCACTGGCTTCAAACAATAGTTTCCTAAAACAAAAGAAAGGTTCAAATAATGAAAACAAAAGGAAAAGTAAGAACATGGAGTAAACTCCATGGTAAGAATGACTTGCACAACAAATACAAAACTTATGTCACTTGTAACGTAAAATGTATGATAATAATTTAGAAGTTAGTTATTACAATTATGTATAAGCTATCACCTATACTATACATTCGAACAAAATAGTTATATTTTTAAACAAAATATTGTATGTACTGGGTATGATAAGCGTCTCACATACACACGGAGCCAAGATAGCTTCTTGGACTTGCACAGTGTATGAACTCTAACCTTACGGTTCTCATTTAATAATATCACTCCATGTTCAAATAATTCCTCCTCTGAGTTTACAGCCTCTCTACACAAATCAACAAACAAGCAAGAAAAACAGTGTTTATCTGTGGCAGCCTGGAATATAAAAATGTTATGGTAATGAGTCAACCACTGGGAAATCCAGATTAGCACGGGCAGATTCTGACACCGATTCTTGACTTTTCTTCTTTCTTGTCAATTCACTTGTTGGTGTGACAGGGTTAGGCATTTCACCCTTGTCTTGTGGTCTCTAGTTGTTCCATGATAATACATGGGTCTGCTACAGGAAGCATGTCCGATGTTGGTGAAGAGTGAGATGCCAAAAGTTGGAGTTCATCGGATGTGCCAGGAAGTCTGTTTTTACCTTGCCGCCCTGCAGCCTTCATCATGGTAAGAGATTTCCCATTGGGCACGTCCTCTTCTCCAATTGATGACTCCGCTTTCGGCCTACTCCAGATTTCAGAAGCTTGATAATGGTTTTCGGCTTCATCTTCGTGTGAGGATATGTGATGATGGGTTGAGCTACAGAGAGTATAAGTCATAGACCTAGTACGGGGCATTAAATCATTTCTGACTTTTCTCCCATGCTCTCTGTACAACCCTTTGCGGCGACAGTCAAACCTCCTATATTTTTCAAGAGCTTCGGTGATAGTAGCACAATGTTTCCGTGAAACATACTCACCAGCATCCTTGTCGTGACACCCAGTGCAGAACCATTCCACCTGTAGCTTTTGCACTCTAGATCTAGGTAGATCACTACAGGCTCTCTCGGTTACCGTCATGACTCTACGTCCCCATTTTTCTATAGTTTCGTGTCGTTCCTGTTTTAGAGACCGCTCACCGTCTCCGAAGCGTACACTGAGGACATCCATCATCTCTTTGAAGTCTAATGTTGGCTCCATCCTTAAAAGATTGGTTAAGAACTTCGCCGCAGGTCCCTCCATACACCAAAAAAGGGCATTGTTACTATCCCCGGTGGTAAGGTTCTGCGCCTTTGCGAAAGATCTGAACCGTTTCTTAAAAGGATACCAGTCATCATCCCAGCCATTAAAAGTTAGAGACTTGGGAATGTCTTTTTGTCTCAATAGTTTTTGTGATCGTTGGGAATGCCTATGCGAGTGTCGTCTTCTAGATTGAACACTCGTAGAATATTTACCATAAGCCCTATCCTGATCACTATCTTCGTCACTTGTACAACTCTCATCATTACTAGAGCTGGAGTCCATAAGACTAGAGCTACTAGAAGAGTCACTGAAACAATCCTCTGTCAGTAATCTACAAAGCTTAGACACAGATCTAGTTTTTGAGGTTTTACTACCTTTAGTGCAATGGTGACCCCGTACATTAAGACTAGAGTCTAAAGCTAACTAACAGTTCAGATATTGGTTGACATTCTGCTTTGGTTGCATACCTATAGTGAGTATTCCTACAACCTGAATCTGTCTTTTCTCTGTGGTCAGAACTAGGTTGGTTGGTACTGGTGTGTCTCCATGAGAAACTACCACCAGGTAAATCACCAGAATAAGTTCCAAATGGAACTTGTGCTGCATGGAACAGCTGAGGAGTGCTAGTGTTCTGAACCCAACTACTCACTAATTGAGGATTTGGTGTGAAATCCCAGCGAGTCGTTTTGGATGACAAGCACTTGATTCCAGTTAAATATTCTAAGTCACAGGGTCTAATATTTCCAAATTTGGACCTCCAAACAGTAATTTTCCTAGCTCTCTTTCCTAGTAGATGGACGAGATCCGGCTCTGTCCAGAAATTTATTGCAACATGAGGCATTCTTTAAAACATACGATACACTTAAAAGTAGAAAAGTATTGCCAGAGGTCAAAGACTTTCATTAAAATGTATCTAAATGTATGTTTTGCCACTAGTACTTATCCGGTTTAAGATGAATACTGTGTATAAACTAGGAATGTAAAATGTCATAAAATACCAATGCCTGTAATATTAGAATGGGCATAAAACTATTAAAACATTTGTGATACATTCACCAATTGCACAGCATTCAAATGATGACGATACTTCAAATCCAGATCTCGGTAATGCTCAACGAACACTGATCACCAGACCACTCCCCTCCACAGAAAGGCAGTGATAATCAGCGTGTGAAGTTGAAGTCACAAATCACGTGAACAGTCTTCAAGCTTTCCAGAAGAAAACAGACTGGCACGGAGTAAAAGTTGTAAGTAACACTTTACGATCTTCAGTGTGGTAAAACTAGCTGCAGTGTGAGATAACAGATTTTATTTAGCATAGAATACAATATGGATTAAAATACTGATAGACGTAGTAATAAATACAAGCACACCAGTATAATAAAATATCGTCAATGCAATAACACGCACACAAATATTGCAAAATGGCAGCTGGCGATACAAATACAGTTAAAATATTGCACCAGCAAACCTGCAATAACAAGCAACTAGATTAATAAAAAGACGTCGATACAGTTTAACAACACTTACCACTAAACCTTCCCCCGATGCAAAGAAAGGAAAGCGGTAATGCCACTGTGAAGTTAACACAATATATTACACACAGCCAGTATAATTTCTCAAGATGAAAAACCTGACTGATGGACGAAAAAGATGTTATCAATAAAAAACAATCAAAGTTAAAATTAGTGGTGCCACTCAGTTCAACGGCCACGCCTAGTATCCCACCAGGTGATACGGCCTAGTAAACTGCCCACTAATCCTTCAACTATAGCAAAATATTAATACAACTCCCGGTACGCATCGACTACCCTGTCGATACGCTAATCAGCAAGTATCCAAATGCCACAATACTGCGTGATTAACTTTATTACCGGTATGTTATACCTTCAATAAATATACCAACTTCAATAAACTAACAAATGCACCGTAAGTACAATAAGTTAATAGTTTCAGCAGAGGACGAAATACCTCGCAATCAACCCGATCACGTTAAGAATGCCAGCTGGCAATCAAGGCACCCGCCTCCCCACCAAAAAAAAAGATTACCGAGCTTTTGCTCGCAGCGCCAATGTTGTGATTTTAGGCTAGCACTGAAATGGCCTACTAAAGCAAGCAAATACACTCACCTTATTCAGTCCCGCAGTACCTAAACCACTACAGAGACTCAATGTCCAGTACCACTCTTAGCTAGGGTAAATACTGTTTATAGTACAGGGTACTGTTATGCATCAAGCATGTTTCCTACATGGGGTCCAGACATCAAGTGAGCTAACTAGCCTATCCTGGTGGGGTCAGCCATGCATTTCAACCAGCTGATTTACATGCAAATGAGCAAACTGGACAGGGTATTCAAGCGTGAGACCCCTTTCACAACACTAGTTTCCTTTTGCACCTGCCTTCTATTTTAACCAACTTTATCCTGAATACCACAGCTTAGAATTAGTAGGCCTACTTTAATGAAGAAAAATCACATAAAAGTAACAATAAATCCATTAAATTGGTGATTTTACAGACGTTGTTTTTCTCGCATTTCGCACACTCAATGTTCAATATTTTGGTTTCTATGGAACGCCAAAAGAGCAAAATTAATTAGAGGGCTAAAAACTCTGTGGAATCCATTTATATTTAACGCATTATTTGGTGAAAATCAAGTACAATTTCAAGGGTGTCACGAAACCTAAGACCACGAAAGCTAAGACCCCCTAAGACCTAAGATCACGAAAGCTAAGACCCAAGACCTAAGATTACAAATATTTATCTTTCGCACCTGCCTTGTATTTTAACTCCCAACATTTATTCTGAATACCACACCTTAGAATTGGCACTTTTATGAAAAAGAATCACATAAAAAGTAACAAATACATTTTTAAATTTATGATTTTACAGACGTTTTTCTCGCACACAAACTGTTTGCGAATTTCGCATGACTAGCCTACAGTACGGGTGTCACGAAACCTAAGACCACGAAAGCTAAGACCCCCTAAGACCTAAGATCACGAAAGCTAAGACCCAACACCTAAGATTACAAATATTTATCTTTCTCACCTGCCTTGTATTTTAACTCCAAACATTTATTCTGAATACCACACCTTAGAATTGGCACTTTCATAAGAAAGAATCACATAAAAAGTAACAAATACATTTTTAAATTGATGATTTTACAGACGTTTTTATCGCACACAAAATGACTAGCCTACAGTACAGTAGGCCTACCCCATGTTCAATGTTTTTGTTTCTATGGAATGTCAAAAGAGCAAAAATTATATAGAGGGCTGAAAACTCTGTGGAGTCCATCTACAGTGTGGATGGAACAATGTAAAATTAAAATTGTAATGATAATAGTATAATCATGCAAGTACGAAGAAATAAATACTGGCAAATAAATTTTAATTTAAAAATCATGATAAGTTTTTTTGTTTCGTTTTCTTTCTGTTTTTATACTTGTACTATTATTGTTGCTCTTTTGGCGCTCCATAGAAACAAAAACATTGAGCAGGGGAGCTCGACGAGTTACATTACAGTATACAAAGAAACACATCTGTAAAATCATCAATTTAAAGGATTTATTTATTTGTTATTATGTGTTTCTCCTTCTGAAAGTACTTATAAGTCCTAATTTTAAAGTGTGGTGTTCAGGATAAAGTTAGTCAACCAATTTGGAGTCAAAATACAAGAAAGGCAGGTGCGTAAGAAAAACATCCTCTGCACCAACACAATGGAGTAAATATATACCAACAAACAACCCGTCAAGTTTGTTTGTTGTAAAGAAAAAATATACATTTACTCAACGGGCGAAAATAATGTGAGTTTATCTATGTTTTGCGGTAGTATTAAATTATATTTATGGGAATAAATTAAACCTACTGTGTTTAAAATTATGTATGGATAAACAAGTATTGTTTTTAAGCTGTAGTATATCTTAGTATTTGTAATCTTAGGTGTTGGGTCTTAGCTTTCGTGATCTTAGGTCTTAGGGGGTCTTAGCTTTCGTGGTCTTAGGTTTCGTGACACCCACAATTTCAATAGATTTTGTCACTGTCAGTAAGGAAAAATGTTACTGTTCACCGGTGTACTGTTGATAATGTACACGGTTTCGGTAGCCTTTTAAAGAATAAAATAGAAAAATTCATCATAATATCCTTAGTAGGATGTCCTAGGTCTAGACTAGGTAGTGATGTTGATTTAGGATCGATTATTATTCTTTGAAAACAGAACAGTATCAGCAGTAACATATTACAGCATTTTTATTGACAAATTAACAAATATATTGAAATAAAACGTGTTTTTCACCAATAAATGCATGAGAAATTGACGCATTCCACTGAGTTTTAGTCCTCTATTATCGTTGCTCTTTTGGCGCTCCATAGAAACAAAAATATTGAACATTGGATAAGTGAAATTCGCGAACAGTGTGCGAGAAACACGCCTGTAAAATCATTAATTTAAGGATTTATTTGTTACTTTTTATGTGATTCTTTCATTAAAGTACTCATGAGGTATACTTCTAAGGTGTGGTATTCACACGATAAAGTTAGTTATCAAATTTGGAGTAAAAATACAAGCGAAAGAAACTAGCGCCAGGTTTATTAGTACGTACATGGACAACAATAAATAAAAATCGTTCGTAATATACATAGCTTACTAAAACAGGAATAGTGTATCATTATTAATATTACACCAATTATTATTATATCAAAATTGATTAAATTATTTTCTACATAGGCCTCTTATCTAGGTTAGGGCTAAGCATATTAGCTAAAGTTTAATTTTAGACCTAGTATTACAATTGTCGGACGTAAGCAGGCCCGTAACCAGGGGGGGATCGGGGGGATCGTACGATCCCCCCCGCTGAACAGCGAGTTCCGCTTGGCCTCCCACTTTTTTTTTGCTGGGCATACTAACACAACACGACGATTGTTCACTACAGGCCTAGTCAAGCCTTAATAAATTTAATTAATATATATATATATATTTTAACTAAAATATAAAAACCTAACACTAAAATTTACAAGATAAGTTCTATTTGATAACTGCTGAACATCGTGGTTCTGGAGCTAGCGAGCTGTACACAGAGCATAGTTGTTGTTTGGTTGACATAACAGGGTATTCCCCTACACAGGTCTCCGCGTGCGTGTGTGACGTGTCCAGCCAGCTGCTTGTAGAGAAAGCATGCAGCTCACACGCAAGTGCAAGATGCAATGGTTGAGTGAATTCAGGGATCATCTTAATTCCATGGTTTTTTACCTAAACACCACATGATGGTGAATATGCCTGTTAAAGTCTCAATGATACGATCCCTAATGAACCATGTTGTTGCTAGGAGGCTTGAAAGGAGGAGGGATCTAGCCTAATTTCGGTCGGCAAGAGAATGCCGTCCTCTGACAATAAGGTCGGCAATATTAAGGTCGGCAATTGAAATTTGTGGGCTGGAAATTACACCAACAATATAGTTCATAAACAAAAGAGAATAGCCGTAAATGCGATTTGCGGCCATAGGCCTATAGAGAAAAAAAAATCGAGGGTATTGGTTCCAGTGGCGGATCTAGCGGGGGCGTATTTTTTTTTTTAATTTAATAGATTTTAAAAACACGTATCGTTTCGACGGTCATCAATCACCGATGGTTTGCACTTTTTCATAGTGAAAATAGTACGTCGTCGGAGCACATCGTCAGCTTGATCGCATTCCACCAAGCATGTCCGTCGACATCCTTTGTGTACTATCAATCTCTAGCGTTACCAACGATCATTCACAGTTAAGTGTAAAAGGAGCAAGTTGATAAAAGCCACGTGGTGAGCTTGGTCGCGTTCCACACACACTAAGCAGGTCGGCATCCTTTGTGATCGTCACTCCCGTATTGTAGAGTAGCGGTACCTCAGACGATCAATAGAGTTGATGAAGCCACATGGTCAGTGCTACTATACTACGCGCCCATTTATTAAGTACAATAAAAACAAAGGCTAGGACTGTATAGTGCCTATGAAAATTATCCCGTTAGGGCTAAATTTTATTAAAACGTATTACTATTAAAATATTAACAATGCTGCAGCATTTCATGACCCTTGTTGTTTTATTTGCTTTCCCGTCGATGATTCTCATAAAACACATCGCGATGACATCATGACAAAAGAGGTGTTTTGTTTTTTTCAAATCACTAAATATAATGTAATCGAGCTGGACCGCTAATTTTTAAACGATCGTTTAAACCAGGTCGTTGAATATGCCGTGATTTTAATTGTCAAAAACATGACCGTCAGTCGATGGCTCGGAGTTTCGATAAATCTCGCGTCGCATGTGTTGCGTGGTGAAAACACTCTCAGCAAGTTTGCTTCATTAATATTCATGAGACTCTGTGACGACCCGCTTTAACGTGACGTCATTTTACTTTAGCTGCATGCGAAGTATAGTGATTGCGATCGACCCGGCGCGCGTGTAAAAAAATAATACCGGCCTAGGTATTAAAAGTAAAGGCAAGTTGTTAGCTTGCTTTTGCTACCCTAGGTAAGTATCAGCTGCATATTCCACATGTCGTAATTTGCGAGCTTTAGAGTGTTTGGTAAATGACATTATGAGATGTTTGTAAATCGTTTTAAACGACTTAAAATGCGCTAGAACGCCAAAATTTCCAGGGGCCGTCGGCCCCTGGATCCCGACCGGGGGCCCTTGGCGGCCCCCTGGCCCCCAGCCAATGTTTGCTCGCTTCGCTCGCAAAGTAGCTACGCCACCCCTATTTCAATATCCTGGATCCGCCCCTGGGTTCCACTAAACAACTTAACGATCCACCCCGCCGTCAAACCTGGTTACGGCCCTGCGTAAGTCTTTTTTCACACGCGCTCCAGAATTCTGTCGCAATTTTTTTCTTTGCGGCATGTTATTGGATCGCCATATCAGTTACCTTTTATTCACCGCCAGTTATTGAACTTGTCCTGGCAATCGCTGTTCACCTTATTTGCGAGAGAGGTACACGTGTTGTTCCTAGAGAATGGAATGTCAAAAATGTCTTTGGCACGCCGCTCAGAGAGAAGTCTGTGCGTTGCTGCTGAAACCACGTGCTATAGGAGGGGAATGCACCACAATCCTCTGAGCTGAGGGCTGAATCATTCCGCTACCTGCTAAATAGTACAGAGGGATTTTCCATCTCTCGGGTCTACCGGATCTAGGCGCAGGGGTGTGACAAAATATTATTTTCACTCTGCTATGTTCGAGAGACATGTGAGTGAACACGCTCGAAATGCCAACAAACATTGCAGTCATTTGATGAGTGTGTCGCTATAACAATTATTGTTTATCGAAAGTTGAAGACTGTCGTTCAGATTTTTGAACCGTAGTTTGGGCACTTTTGTAAAAGTATTTGTTTGATTTGACACGATATGACTTGAATGAAAAAACAATCGTTACATAAAAATAAACAACATGATGAGTGTATACACGAATCTATTTAGATACGCTTGTATCGATTGATTATTAGGCCTATAATATAGCATAATAGCACGTTAAGATATGCCTCGCACCTTTTTGAAATTGTAAACTATATGCCTCGCATGCCTCGCACTTTTGGAAATGATAAAATGATGCCTCGCACAAATATTTGGCATGCCTCGCGTGCCTCGCTGCCTCGCACTTTGTCAACACTCCCTCTCACATGCCCTCCTGATAAGTAGGCTGAAAACGCGACCGAAATTACTGGAACTCTAGCATACTAGCTAGGCTTAGATAGTAGTGATCCGTAGTATAGTACCATGGAACTATAATAAATGGTAGACGTACTAGTACTGTGTAGTATACTAACACGTCTGGCTCTACGAGGCCTTTTTATGCTCATGGGATGGCTTTTTTGGGCGTCCCAATGTAGGCCTATGCCTATAGCTAGGACAGATTTCCCATTCCTGCAGGCCTGTAGCCTATGCTCTAGTAGGGCGGCCGGGTGTACCCTGGTCGATTCACCCCTGGTCGACTCGTACCCATGCCAACTCGTACTTAACTTCCTACCCTAAACTCGTATCCAACCAAATAATTGGTTGATTTCCCGCTAGACTAGTAGGCCTAGCCTAGCTACAATATTCATTATGCCCTGCTAAAAAGGTAGATGAGCTACTAGACTAATTACGTAATTCGTATAATAATAACAATAATTGACTAAAAGGCCTAAAAGCGGCGGAAAACACCTAGGCCTATCCATTCTTGCATGGCAGTACGAAAACCTGCCTATGGTTGTACATCATTGTAAATTGTTAACAGACACTGTGCTACGGACAGTGTACCGTGTGTTAAAATTACAGCATTTATAGCAGACAACAACGTGTATAACTTGCTATAGTTTTACAGATAGCACCTGTGGACAGTAGCAGAATCGGGTGATTTAATGCACGTCTACAGCGTGTAGCATTTCAGGTCCTTTTTAATAACCGTAAACCGGTACAATGATTGGAATACCACCAAGATGCCACTTATTATGCATACATATGATACATACTGTCAAGGGTTTATTTAACATCTTGACCAATTATGTCACTTAAGGTAGGCCTACATACTTCCTACTTAGGGTGTCACGAAACCTAAGACCACTAAAGCTAAGACCCCCTAAGACCTAAGATCACGAAAGCTAAGACCCAAGACCTAAGATTACAAATTCTAAGATATACTACAGCTTAAAAACAATACTTGTTTATCCATACATAATTTTAAACACAGTAGGTTTCATTTATTACCATAAATATAATTTAATACTACCGTAAAACATAGATTAAACTCACATTATTTTCGCCCGTTGAGTAAATGTATATTTTTTCTTTACAACAAACAAACTTGACGGGTTGTTTGTTGGTATATATTTACTCCATTGTGTTGGTTCAGAGGATGTTTTCTTACGCACCTGCATTTCTTGTATTTTGACTCCAAATTTGTTGACTAACTTTATCCTAAATACCACACTAAATTAGGACTTATAAGTACTTTCAGAAGGAGAAACACATAAAAACAAATAAATAAATTCTTTAAATTGATGATTTAACAGACGTGTTTCTTTGTATACTGTAACTCCCCGAGCTCCCCATGCTCAATGTTTTTGTTTCTATGGAGCGCCAAAAGAGCAACAATAATAAGAAACAGAAACAAAAAAACTTATCATGATTTTTAAATTAAAATTTATTTGCCAGTATTTATTTCTTCGTACTTGCATGATTATACTATTATCATTACAATTTTAATTTTACATTGTTCCATCCACACTGTAGATGGACTCCACAGAGTTTTCAGCCCTCTATATAATTTTTGCTCTTTTGACGTTCCATAGAAACAAAAACATTGAACATGGGGTAGGCCTACTGTACTGTAGGCTAGTGATCATTTTGTGTGCGAGAAAAACGTCTGTAAAATCATCAATTTAAAAATGTATTTGTTACTTTTTATGTGATTCTTTTTCATGAAAGTGCCAATTCTAAGGTGTGGTATTCAGAATAATGTTGGGAGTTAAAATACAAGGCAGGTGCGAAAGATAAATATTTGTAATCTTAGGTCTTAGGGGGGTCTTAGCTTTCGTGGTCTTAGGTTTCCTGACACCCTTACTACTTATTACATACTACATAATGTCCATAGTAGATGCTGTTGCCAGAGGGCATTATCATAGAGCACAACTGTGGGTCATTGAAAGGGTCTGTTAGATCCTGTTTTAGAATCGCTCGAAGGACATCATAAACTAGTGTTGCCCTATTTGGCTCTCAGAGAAACCCAACATTATCAAATTGTGTTGTGGAATGACAGTAAAGTTCATATTTAAATAAAGCTGCAGGATCTTTACAATTAATTGGTTATAACGTTTAGTGGTTGCAAGAGCAATTGTTGATCAATGGACTGCATCTCCGCAAGGAACTGTTTCAGATCCAAATGTAATTTTTTTTAAAGAGAATCCATTATTTATCCAAATTATTGAGTATACTCTAACAGACCACTATACTATGTTATGCAGTGATGGCTTTCTACGAAATAAATCCCACTCTAAATAGGTTTACTCTTCGTTGTCTATAATAAAAAAAATATAAATATAAAATATAAATTTCAATTCAATTCAATAGTCTGAAACAGTGCCGATCAATCACTTCTTCTCAGTTATGAAGTTTGTATAAACATCGAGAGTCTTGTCTTATTTATTATCATATATTTTTGTTGTTCTGTTTTTATTTTTGTAAGTTATATATATTGTACATACAGTTTACGTATTATGTATTTTCATCATACAGATCTAATTAATTAATTAGTTTACATTTTGTTCTGATGTTATGTGTTAGTATTTAGAACTTTGTACCTTGATGTTTCTTTGTATTTTAAAGGTGATTCCTATGAATAAATAAAAATTGTCGAGTTGGCACATTTGTTGAATTACAAGTACGCTGATTTCGGTGTACAGATTATGATGAGCTGCTGCTTTGCTGCAAAAAAAGTAACATGTTCTTTATTGCTGCAAGATGTAATTTCTGGTACGTTCAGCTTTGATTTTATTGGAATAGCAACCATGTCTGAATATTACAACCAGAGTTTGGATAGTTCTTAAGTAGGTACGTTTTTCTTTAATCACAGGTAGTGTATCTATGTGTGAGAGTTAAATTGACAAAATTTAAGAGAATGATCAATTGGCGCGAATAAATTCACCTAGTAGTCCAGTTAGTTAGTATCACCGTTAGTATCCTATCTAATCCTATCATAAAAAGCAACTTGTGGTAATATCAGAAAACTTAGCTTGTGTTTTCTTGTTTAAATAAACTGTTAAAACCATTGTTAATTTTAAATTCAGCAGTGTTTTTACTACTGAACCTACTCGCGAGTCCTCCTAACTAATCAATCATGATCAACTTTGTTTTTAAATAAACATAAAAATGTGGTATTTTGAGGGAAAAAATGAAGATTGAGGGCGCGTTCACACAAGTAAAAATACACTTTTTTGCCTGTATCTAATTAAGTTTTAGCCATAATAATTTGAAAATAGTCTTATTTGATAGATAATTAAATTTTCTTTATATCAAAAAAAATAAACTTTATATTAAATACACATAATTCTGATAAATTCATGTGATTTGCTTAAAATCGGCAAATATAACACATTTTAATATTATAACAAATGCTAGTGATGTTAATAAATTACAAAGTTAGTGATCATAAATAAAATTCTTTTACATTTCTAACAAATGTTGTTATTATAAAACATATAAATGTAAATTTTTCGAACCATTTCACAAAAACAACCATTTTACGGCCAATAGTTTTTGAGATTATAGAAATGTGTACTACCAGTACAGGTCAAAGGTCAATAAAAATATTTCGGATCATTTTCTTGAAAAAGTTCTTATTAGACTGAATAGAAACATATACCTACAGATTAATTTGAGCCCTATTTAAAGTTTGTCCAACTGTTAGTTACGGAGTTATATGATATGTAGGTCAAAGGTCAAATATGCCAAAAATCATACTTCCAGCCATTTTTGGACAAACTTTTCCATTAGAACGAATATTAATATGCATCTCCAAAATAATTTGACACTAAAATTATTTCATTTAATCTACGCGTTGCAAAGATATGACCATTTTGTTTTCAATGGGTCAAAACATTCAAATTGAGGTCAGAGGTCAAAGATGAATTTTAGAAATTTGACAACATGGGTTTTTATAACCAGCATGATTCAAATATTCATAAAACACAATGTTTACACTTTCCCCATGATCTGCACACGAAAATACACAGGGATCTGGACTATAGTGGAAAATAGAACAGGCTTGATAAAGCGAATTATATAATGTTGAGCTCAGATAGTAATTGCTTAATTTCATTAAGGGTTAATCGTTGAAATTTGACCATAAATTTATTTTTAGTTTGTGTTTATATTTCAACGTAATTCGAAATTATTCAGGACCTTTCGGTTTCTTTCTCGTAATAAAAATTTGGCTTAAAGCGCTAAATAGAGAACAATAGGTACAGCTGATTGATCTTGCCTTTGTGGCGCTGGCGCGGAGCGCAAATTAGTTCGCTGTTTTTTACTTGATTCATAAATATTACTATTTAAACTTTAGATTGAGGAGTTTTTTGTTTAAAAACATTTCGTCGCACATGTTTTTACCCTACTTTTTAAAGAGTTTTATATATGCTAATTAGTAATTAATTAGAAAAAATCTTAGGATGTATAGCATTATTTTTAAACTTATTACAAAATTATTGTCAAGATGCTAGTTAACGTAGGCCTAAGTGTAAACTTTATACTTTACTTTTGACTGTTCAGACTTTGCGAAAATAAAAGACGCTAGCGAAAAACTGTGCTGTGTGATGATGCGCGCAAACCCTAACGAAAGTATAAAATGCCAAACTATATTATTTTGGGGTTTTTTTTCGTGGTGTATTAATTATTTGATACATAGCCTACAGATAAAAAAAGTTTAACATGAATCGATTGAAAAACAATATATAAAACCATTTGGAATCGTTTGTTTGTGTGTGTTCATTTACATTTTATTTTTGGTTTTGATATTTTACAAATTTTGTGTGTGGGAGATTTGCTAGCTATTTGCTACTTAAATTAAATTGTGGTCTAGCAATCAGTCGGCAGATCAACGACGACGCAATCATTCGATACGGTTGACTAAAGACTTTTTTTATAGCGCCGCGGCCGTATCCGGATATTCACCCCCTGGACATTTACCCACCGGAAAACTACCCCTCGGACAACCACCACCTGGAACACTACCCCCTTAGGACAACTACCCCTTTAGGACAACTACCCCCCGGACAAATACCCCCCGTACAACGACCCCCTTAGGACAACAACCCCCTTAGGACAACTACCCCCTTAGGACAACAACCCCCTTAGGACAATTACCCCCTAGGAACAATTACCCCCCGGACAATTACCCCCTAGGAACAATTACCCCCTGGACAATTACCCCCTCTCCCCCCCCCCCCCGGGTAATTACCCCGCGGACAACTACCTCTGACACAATACTCCCCCTAGGACATAGGACAACTACTTCCTGGACAATACTCCGAGGGCAAATAATCTTTTAGGACAACTACCTCCGTAGGACAACTAACCCCTGGACAACTACCCCCTAGGAACAATTACCCCCTGACAATTACCCCCGAAGAATTACCCCCCCCCCCTCCCCACCGGGTAATTACCCCGCGGACAACTACCTCTGACACAATACTCCCCGTAGGACAACTACCTCCTGGACCTGGACAATACTCCGAGGGCAAATAATCTTTTTGGACAACTACCTCCGTAGGACAACTAACCCCTGGACAACTACCACCCAGACAACTATCCCTTTAGAACAACTACCCCCCGGACGGACAACTACCACCCAGACCATTCAACAACCTGACTCTGCAACAGTGTATAATAGGAATTAATAACTATATTTTAATTCGTTACTTTGACGAATTACTATTCATTATTGTAAACAAAAGTAAAAGATTGAACATAAATATAGCCTGGTATAAACTGAAGATTGTCACACATGATCATAGGATAGTCGAACGTATTTATAGTACTCCCTGTATTTACTGTAAAGACTGGGTTCGCTAATTATAATAATAATTTTTGCGTCAGGACAATGCTTCGATAATAACCACTGGTCTTAAAAGAATTAATTTTTGTCTAAAATTTTTCATATATGTATTTTTGTACACTTGAAGAATAATATCACTTTTGATATTTGACCTCAATGTTCACTCACCGAATAAACGGCGATCTTTAAATAAATTCCCCTCAAATAAACGGTGACCATGTCACTCCCATGAAACATCATATGGAATAATCGGCGTCTATTGCCATTAGATTATACCCCCTCCCATTGAATAAACAACTTTCTTCCAATAAATGTCCACCTACAAACCATCTAAACAATAAACAGCCCAGGCCGTTTTTTCAATAAATACGGTACTTTAAATCTAGCACATCTAGGGTCTAGCGTGCTGTTAAACAGAATAAACAGTTAAAAACGGGTGTTTCGAAACTATAGACCCGAGACCAGAGATCAGAGACCCGAGACCCAATACGAAAAGGGAGACCTAAATATACGAAAAGGGAGACCCACGTACGAAAAGGGAGACCCCACTATACGAAAAGGGAGACCCTAATATACGAAAAGGGAGACCTAAATATACGAAAAGGGAGACCCAAATATACGAAAAGGGAGACCCAAATATACAAAATGGGAGACCCAAATATACGAAAAGGGAGACCCACTATAAGAAAAGGGAGACCCCACTATACGAAAAGAGAGACCACACTATACGAAAAGGGAGACCCTAATATACGAAAAGGGAGACCCAAATATAGGTCTCCCTTTTTGTATTGGGTCTCATGTCAGGTCTGTGGTCTCGGGTCTCTAGTTTCGAAACACACCCGTTAAAAACAGATGATTTCATTTTTACAGAAACCGGTCATATATATTTGTCTACTTTTGGATTGGTGGGGGGGGGTAGTTGACCTGGGGTTAGTTGACCGGGGGATAGTTACCCGGGGGTAGTTACCCGGGGGGTAGTTATCCTAAGGGGGTAGTTGTCCTAAGGGGGTGGTTGTCCGGGGGGTAGTTGTCCGGGGGGTTGTTATCCTAAGGGGGTAGTTGTCCTAAGGGTGTAGTTGTCCGTGGGGTAGTTGTCCGGGGGGTAGTTGTCCTAAGGGGGTAGTTGTCCTAAGGGGGTAGTTTTCCGGGTGGTAAACATCCGGGGGGTAACTGTCTAGGGGGTAGGTGTCCTAGAACCCGCCGTGGCATGGTATTTGTAGATCCGGCCATGGCGGTGGTACACGACAGAGGAGGCTCAGTAGTTTATACAGTGACGTAATATGGTCGCTGAGACGTCAAAATACTGCTATTTTTTGCCTTTTTTTAGTGTTTATCCTTAAAATTCAAGAAAGTGACATAGCCTATCGTGTTCGGCCCCTCAATAAACATCAGTGTGCCAAATGTGAGCACGTTCCGATCAGTGGTTTTGGAGGAGATACCTAAAATACGCGAACAATTTAGTAGCATTAATATATAGATAATATAGATATAGATGGCTATTGTTATTTATATTCATTTTTTTCAGACCTAATAATACAACAAAAAAGAAAAAGATTACATAAAACAAGCAAGACAGTTGGCAAGGGAAAAAAACAGGACACTATCCTGGCGGCTTGTCAAAAAGCAAAGAATGTCGCCTGATAGTGACTGGTTGGAAAAATTACAGTAACGAGGTTAAACATTTAACAATCCGGTTACATAAAGCAGAATAAAAATGACAATCATTGTAAATGAACATGTCTGTGATATAGACCGGAATCTCATCCCACATCCGTGGAAATGAAATAAAAACATTACAGAGTAAACAAGAAATATTTTTTACAAAAAACTCTGTTCGATTGTTGACGTAACAGTTTTAAAGATATTTTGTCCCCTTGAAAAAATAATTTAAATAAAAATGATGTATAAATAATATTACTTTATTATACTAAACAGACTCAATTTCTGTCACTTTAGTTTATTTTATTGCCAAGGTCAAGTCTGGGGGTCACTTCTAGATCAAGCATTAGATGCTTCAAGTGTCAACAAATTGTATCCTATTACAACCAAAAACTTTACTATTATAAATTATGGACTGTTTTCATAATAATTCAATGATTATCTTACAGCGAATTATCGGTCTAGATTGACAGTCAAATGGGACTCATTGTAAATACCATAAATAATGTTTTGATTATTTGACAGTGAATTATTATAATACTGGCCTATGTTGACAGGGTAACGGGACGATTCGGCCCTGAGACGATTCGGTACACTTAAATTTATCGGCTTTGATATGCATTTTATAAGCATAAAATAAGCTTTTTCCCCAAACTTTATTTTCAGAGAGACGGTAGGGTAGTACTACTAGGAATAAAGATGCAATAAAGCAAACATTTTGAAAACATTGTCGAAAATGATCTTTTTTTAGTCACGCGAACGATGTAAACAAGTTACGCCCTCTGTTGGCCGCTTGGCGAAAGCACGAAATAAACAAGGTTTCTGAAGTAATAAATTGAATATAAAATGACGTTTTTTTAGTAATTTATTATATATATTATATCAACATTGTCAATATCAATAAAATACGGATTGTTAAAAACCTTTAAAAAACTTGATAAATACCAAAAAAAAATTATATAAATTTGGTCTAAAGTGAGACGTTTCGGCCCACGAAATGGGATGTTTCGGCCCAAAAGTAGGCCGAATCGTCCCACCAAAAGTTGGCCGAATAGTCCCGGGCCGAATCGTCTCAGGGCCGAATCGTCCTGGAACCGTTGACAAAGTACCAAAAACGTCGGCCTCTAGAACTATAACTGCTGTTTGCTTTAGCTTCTGAATGAGTAGTCATCTTGGGACGTACCTGGCTAAAGCAGCAGCGTGAATAAAGCATTAGTACGAAACTTCTCATCTGAAAACAAGTTTCTCAATTCTACGTTCAACAGGTGTAGGTAGCAAGGCACCATCAATTAGAGAAATCTGTACAGAAGCACTTCACAACAAATTTAACACGAATGAATTTTATTCTATTAGGCCTATAAATAGTTGGTAATTTTAGAGTCCGCAACCTATGTTCGTATGACGGCCGCATGTCATAATCCATATGAAAAAAAACGTGGGAAGCATGATCGTGTAAAGCGTCTTTTATCTAGTACTTCTTCCATAGCATTTAAAAAGTTTTGTGTGTACAGCATTGGGTGGGCGATAGAAGCATCCGATCAAGAGTACCAAGCTTACATGTAATCTCAACCCATACAATTTCCAAGTTGTTGTGATTAAGCGCAGATGTTGGTTTACACGCATCACTAATGACCAGCACTACGTCTTCACCAACATCCTATTTCGATCGTTCTGAATATCTGGTAACCACTCTCTATAGTTATTTCTGCATCATTGATTTCATTGCCAAGCCACGTTTCTGTAGCCGCAAGGATGTGGGGGTTTTCTGTATCCACAACAAGCTGCAACTCCGTTAATTTATTGCAGACATTATGACGTTACAGCACTGCAGCAGTCCAGTAAGTTGCTAATAGGAAAAACCACACTGTTTAGGCTCACTTAACCCCGTACCCCAAAATGTACAGAAAATAATGAAACTGATTGTTTTGTTAAGTTGTGTACATATTATTAATAGCTAATACATGTACCTCAAAATTGTTATATAAATCAGAATTTATATAACTATTATATATGAATCATTTTAGCCAATTTTTAGCCAATTAAATAATCATAATGCAATAATATTGGCATATTTAAATAATATTGACATATTTGTAGATACGAGAATGTTTCCATTTTCAAAAAAGATTTTACCTTTTGTAATGTCATTAATTATTTAACCTATGGCTACTTGTATTACCCCTACCCCAAAAAAGGTAAACAATCATTATTAATCAGCAGGTAGGTCATTTGAAATACCAGAGTATTATTAAAACTGATTACTGTGTACGTTCTTACTAATATTGTAACATGTAGAAGCGGCCTACGGCTTAAATCATAAAGAAAATACAGTGCATTAGGGTACGGTGTCTAGAAAACTCAGATCTAGAAAAGTCAGATCTCAGATATATCTGAGTTTTCTAGATCTAGAAAAGTCAGATATCTGACTTTTCTAGATCTAGAAAACTCAGATATTCTAGATCTAGAAAACTCAGATATCTGACTTTTCTAGATCTAGAAAACTCAGATATCAATATCTGACTTTTCTGAAATATCTGAGATCTGAGTCATCTAGATCTGAGTTTTCTAGACACCCTCTCGGGAATGAGGATATTTTGTATCTATCTATTTTGGTGACTACTTCTTCGCATGCAGCTAAAGTAAAATGACGTCACGTTAAAGCGTGTCGTCACAGAGTCTCATGCATATGCAAAAGGTATGTTTGTCTCTGCTTGTACCAAATAAGCGCGTAGCGGCGCTATACAATCTTTGATTTTACAAAATGTTTTCAGTGATAAATGATGGTGCGATCTGCGATCGGTGGTACGGAAAATAAAATTATTCCGATATTGTTCCTGATAACAAAGAAGCAGATTAAATATAGTTGTTTATTTGACCCATTTGGCTTAGATGCCTATGCCTAGAAAGATTTTCTATGATACTACCTACTCACTAGCGGCCTAACTAAAGTAAAATACAGTATATTTGAGTAGTAGTTTATTAGTACACTACACACTATCAGGCCATCCATATCCTCCTTCATCGTTACCGCGTGGCATCGTGCAGATGTACACTAACCCAGCACGTGCAGATGTACACTAACCCAGCATAATGCTGGGTTAGTGTACATCTGCACGATGCCACGGCTAACTACACTTCCCACCCACCCTTCCTAGAGGTATGCACTGCGCTACCACTAGGCCTAGCCTATTTCGGATCTCATGTCTTGCAACATCTGAAAATACATAATGTACTAATAGTAATACTGTACATTATTGTTATTATTTTTTATTCGCACTGGAAGTATCTAGGCTTTCCTGTTATGTTAAAATTAAATATATTATTTATTATCCTCAGCAGTGAAAACAATTATATTATAATTATATATGCCGTGATTTTAATTGTTAAAAATATGATCGTCAGTCGATGGCTCCGGAGTTTCGATAAATCTCGCGTCGCGCGTGGTGGAAAACACGCTCAGCAAGTTTGCTTCATTAATATGCATGACGACCCACTTTAACGTGACGTCATTTTACTTTAGCTGCATGCGAAGAAGTAGTCACCATCTATTTTATGGTTCTAGGACACCTACCCCCTAGACAGTTACCCCCCGGATGTTTACCACCCGGACAACTACCCCCTTAGGACAACTACCGCCCCCCCCCCGGACAACTACCCCCCGGACAACTACCCCCTTAGGACAACTACCCCCTTAGGACAACAACCCCCCGGACAACTACCCCCCGGACAACCACCCCCTTAGGACAACTACCCCCTTAGGACAACTACCCCCCGGTCAACTACCCCCCGGTCAACTACCCCCCGGTTTTTAACGGGTGTTTCGAAACTAGAGACCCGAGACCAGAGACCTGACACGAGACCCAATACGAAAAGGGAGACCTATATTTGAGTCTCCCTTTTCGTATATTAGGGTCTCCCTTTTCGTATAGTGTGGTCTCTCTTTTCGTATAGTGGGGTCTCCCTTTTCTTATAGTGGGTCTCCCTTTTCGTATATTTGGGTCTCCCATTTCGTATATTTGGGTCTCCTTTTTCGTATATTTGGTCTCCCTTTTCGTATATTTAGGTCTCCCTTTTCGTATAGTGGAGTCTCCCTTTTCGTATAGTGGGGTCTCCCTTTTCGTACGTGGGTCTCCCTTTTCGTATATTTAGGTCTCCCTTTTCGTATTGGGTCTCGGGTCTCTGGTCTCTGGTCTCGGGTCTCTAGTTTCGAAACACCCGTTTTTAACCGATTATTCTGTTTAACAGCACGCTAGACCCTAGATGTGCTAGATTTAAAGTACCGTATTTATTGAAAAAAAACGGCCTGGGCTGTTTATTGTTTAAGTGGTTTTTAGGTGGACATTTATTGGAAGACAGTTGTTTATTCAATGGGAGGGGGTATAATCTAATGAAAATAGACGCCGATTATTCCATATGATGTGTCATGGGAGTTACATGGTCACCGTTTATTTGAGGGGAATTTATTTAAAGATCGCCGTTTATTCGGTGAGTGAACATTGAGGTCAAATATCAAAGTGATATTATTCTTCAAGTGTACAAAAATACAAATGACAAATTTGAGACAAAAATTAATTCTTTTAAGACCAGTGTGGTTATCGAAGCATTGTCCTGACGCAAAAATTATTATTATTATTAGCGAACCCAGTCTTTACAGTAAATACAGGGAGTACTATATAATACGTTCGACTATCCTATGATCATGTGTGACAATCTTCAGTTTATACCAGGCTATATTTATGTTCAATCTTTTACTTTTGTTTACAATAATGAATAGTAATTCGTCAAAGTAACGAATTAAAATATAGTTATTAATTCCTATTATACGCTGTTGCAGAGTCAGGTTGTTGAATGGTCTGGGTGGTAGTTATCCGTCCGGGGGTAGTTGTTCTAAAGGGATAGTTTTCTGGGTGGTAGTTGTCCAGGGGTTAGTTGTCCTACGGAGGTAGTTGTCCTAAAAGATTATTTGCCCTCGGAGTATTGTCCAGGTCCAGGAGGTAGTTGTCCTACGGGGAGTATTGTGTCAGAGGCAGTTGTCCGCGGGGTAATTACCCGGGGGGGGGGGTAATTCTCCGGGGGTAATTGTCAAGGGGTAATTGTTTCTAGGGGGTAATTGTCAAGGGGTAATTGTTCCTAGGGGGTAATTGTCCGGGGGTAGTTGTCCAGGGGTTAGTTGTCCTACGGAGGTAGTTGTCCTAAAAGATTATTTGCCCTCGGAGTATTGTCCAGGAAGTAGTTGTCCTACGGGGAGTATTGTGTCAGAGGTAGTTGTCCGCGGGGTAATTACCCGGGATGGGGGGGGTGTAATCGTCCGGGGGGTAATTGTCCGGAGGGTAATTGTCCGGAGGGTAATTGTTCCTAGGGGGTAATTGTCCGGGGGGTAGTTGTCCAGGGGGTAGTTGTCCTAAGGGGGTAGTTGTCCTAAGGGGGTAGTTGTCCGGGTGGTATTTGTCCGGAGGGTAGTTGTCCTAAAGGGGTAGTTGTCCTAAGGGGGTAGTGGTCCAGGTGGTGGTTGTCCGGGGGGTAGTTTTCCGGGGGGGTAAATGTCCAGCGGGTGAATATCCGGATACGCTATTTTATAGTTCATCGCCCTCATGAGGGCGGCCAACCACGCTCTGTTACAAATTTCCAATGCAAAAATCGCGGATTCATTCTTCTGATATACTGTATACAGTAGTAGGGATGTAGACTTACTGTATTCTCCAAATACAGCAGATATGTTCGGACCCCCAAAATGAAGACAGGAGCATGTTCATGTACATTGATTATTAACAACTTAGGGAGTTTTAAAGGAAGATTTGATTGGATTGGATATTAATAGAACTTGGTTTCATCATGTCAGGGAGTTGCAACTCCTTGGTTTCATCCCATACGAGCTATATTTCCTATACCATCCTGGCTAGTTGAGAATTCTCAACTATTTTATGTTTTTTTCTACCTTTCTGGAAAATGATATAATCCAAATTGTATTAACTAGATGGCACGCTCGCTTCGCTCGCGTACCATCTAGGGGTGCTCACAGATGGTTCTCGAATACAGTAGAATCCACGGACGGGGACTTTTTTGGGACACTAAACAAAAACGGAAGTGTCCCCCTAATTGGGGTATTCAGAAATAGAGACAACAAAACCAATACTGGATTCCATAAAGGACAATTAATTTATGTGGATTAAAGAAATTAGGGAGAAATGGAAATGTATGTACGGGAATTGGGCGGCGGCACGTGGTGGTGGTGATGGAACCGCAGTAATAAAGTTGATTGTATTTATATATTATAAGAACCAAACTAAATAAATAGACCTAGACATTCTGCGAAATGGAAATCGGAAATTCAAGCTCCTATTCAGTGAAAAATTAAACTGTAGTCTACCTAAATATTTAGGGCAAATCATCGGTTGTGGTGTTGAACTTCCTGTAAACATTTGTGTGAACCAAACTGGGTCGAATTTCTGTCATGAGTACTGATTTGTTGGCCTGTGATTTATGACGCCTAAGGGATCTATCTAGACTTATTTTTTAGAATAATGTACGTACCTGTCAGATACAATTGTCTTGTGTCGTATAATAAATAAGTACTGTAATAGTTACTGAAGTTACTATTACAATCTCGTCAATGAAAACACGAAAATGTATATGCACTTACTTATGAAAACGTATACAGTATTATACTCAGTTATTGAAACAGTAGGTTTAAAAAAGTTTCGTTTGTCTGTAAAATGATGTAATCAAGCTGTTTACATGAGTCTTAATTTATAAGCACATCAATAATAAAATAGTTTATCTATCCTGTAATTGGCGAGATTATGGTCGCTGTTGAATGAAATAAAGCCAATCGGTATCATATTTGTACAGAAACGTTTTCGCGGCCGAAGGGTGTAACCTAAATTCGTTGTATTATCGTCAAGAACTAACTGTAACTAAACTTACATAGAAAGTAGGGTATCATAAATTTGGCCTTAGCACTCGGGGGAGTGGCTAAGATGAAGTCCGTGGGACTACTAAATATAAATTGTAATGAACCTCGAGGGACATAAATAGGAATATTTCATGTTTCATTATCAATGTATAATAAATGGAAACTGTTTACCGATTCAAATAATAGAAATTGGTTTTTAACATTTTCCGAACCTATTGCAAGTTTATTCTCAAAGGGCCCATATATTATTTACCTACCGTATGTGTTAAACCAAGGGCTCATAAATTTACCTACAGTACTTGTGTTAAACCAAACTGGATGTTCCATTCATCGCAAATCAATACATTTGTATAATCGTATATTAAATCTATCAAAATAGTATTTTTTAAAGAAAATCGGCCTGTCTTCAACATTATGATGGTGTACTCTAGCAATCTATCAAAATAGTATTTTTTAAAGAAAATCGGCCTGTCTTCAACATTATGATGGTGTACTCTAGCTGTTCAACCGGTTTTCAGCTATTAAAAACAATTATCGTAGGAGGAGATAGGAAAATGCGAAGCCTCCTCGCTATGTAACATTAGGGTTGAGGGATGGGAAAGCGGATAGGTACAAAGAGGAACAATTTTTAAATATATTCTTTATCCACTGAGTAACGAAATATTTTGTTCATGTTTTATAGGCCTATAAATAATATACCTCTAAATACAGTAGGCCTAAAACATTTGCGATTTAATACTTTGTTAAAACTGTCACTGTCATAATCGATTGAAATATTAAAGTACATGTCACGATACACCACTACGACGTTTATATTTTTGGTAATTATTAATTAATACAAACGTTGAGAAGGAACTGTCAGTATAAAGTTTATTTGTATATCTAACAGTAGAGCCTATCCACAGTCTCAGTAATAAAGTTTATTTGTATATATTTTTATATTACATCTAACAGTACGAACATTCACAGTAAGAAATGTTCGATTCAAATGAAAAATAGTTAATAGGTATTTACAGTATTGTCAAAGTATTGCAAGTTTATTCTCAAAGGGCCCATATATTTACCTACCGTATGTGTTAAACCAAGGGCTCATAAATTTACCTACAGTACTTGTGTTAAACCAAACTCTGGCAGACTGAGAGATTGGGATGTTCCATTCATCGCAAATCAATACATTTGTATAATCGTATATTAAATCTATCAAAATAGTATTTTTATAGAAAATCGGCCTGTCTTCAACATTATGATGGTGTACTCTAGCTGTTCAACCGGTTTTCAGCTATTAAAAACAATTATCGTAGGAGGAGATAGAAAAATGCGAAGCCTCCTCGCATTTTTTTGGCGGGTATTTTTCAAGATGGACATCCATTAGACAGTGTATACCACGATCGGAAAACACCCCTATTTGGGGCAAATCTTTGAACCTAAATTCGTTTTAATCGTCAATAACTAATTATCTAACTCAATTTAATTAGTAAACAGGGTTACATCAGGCGGTTAAAATCAGTACCGAAAGTACGAACCAACTTTACATACCATCGAGTGAAAATTCTAGAAGTAAGGCGCGATTTACCGAATTTTGCCCTTACGTAAATTTATATATAGATACTACCAGTAATAAATATTTAGAAACACTTGCATACCTTCACTAATTTTAGTTGTTTGTAGTTTAAGACAATCTTAGTGATATTTAAATGAAAACAATACGATAAAAACTATTGTGTCTGTATTTTACAAGACTATGACTTCCGTATAACGTGCATTGTGGGTACTTCAATTTTTATAGAAAAGCTAGGGAATCCTAATTTAGTAGGCAGCATATGGGGGCGGGGCAACCAAACTTGCTTATCAAATCAAAGCACAGTAAAGCAAAGGATAAAATTAATGTACGATCCCGTTTAACACTGTTCTCAACTATAGTCATTTTGGTATACTTGAGCACAGTGATAAAGAATAGGATAAACTTAACAATATACAACAAAAAACATTAATGTACGATCCAGTTTAACACTGTTCTCAACTATAGTCATTTTGGTATACTTGAGAACAGTGATAAAGAATAGGATAAACTTAACATTATACAACAAATAACATTAATGTATGATCCCGTTTAACACTGTTCTCAACTATAGTAATTTTGGTATACTTGAGCACAGTGATAAAGAATAGAGGATAAACTTAACAATATACAACAAATAACATTAATGTACGATGTAGTTTAACACTGTTCTCAACTATAGTCATTTTGGTATACTTGAGCACAGTGATAAAGAATAGGATAAACTTAACAATATACAACATATAACATTAATGTACGATCCCGTTTAACACTGTTCTCAACTATAGTCATTTTGGTATACTTGAGCACAGTGATAAAGAATAGGATAAACTTAATAATATACAACAAATAGCATTAATGTACGATCCAGTTTAACACTGTTCTCAACTATAGTCATTTTGGTATACTTGAGCACAGTGATAAAGAATAGGATGAACTTAATAATATACAACAAATAACATTAATGTACGATCCAGTTTAACACTGTTCTCAACTATAGTCATTTTGGTATACTTAAGCACAGTGATAAAGAATAGGATAAACTTAATAATATACAACAAATAGCATTAAGGTATGATCCCGTTTAACACTGTTCTCGACTATAGTCATTTTGGTATACTTGAGCACAGTGATAAAGAATAGGATAAACTTAATAATATACAACAAATAGCATTAATGTACGATCCCGTTTAACACTGTTCTCGACTATAGTCATTTTGGTATACTTGAGCACAGTGATAAAGAATAGGATAAACTTAATAATATACAACAAATAACATTAATGTACGATCCAGTTTAACACTGTTCTCAACTATAGTCATTTTGGTATACTTAAGCACAGTGATAAAGAATAGGATAAACTTAATAATATACAACAAATAGCATTACGGTATGATCCCGTTTAACACTGTTCTCGACTATAGTCATTTTGGTATACTTGAGCACAGTGATAAAGAATAGGATAAACTTAATAATATACAACAAATAGCATTAATGTACGATCCCGTTTAACACTGTTCTCGACTATAGTCATTTTGGTATACTTGAGCACAGTGATAAAGAATAGGATAAACTTAATAATATACAACAAATAACATTAATGTACGATCCAGTTTACACTGTTCTCAACTATAGTCATTTTGCTTTAGTTAAGCACAGTGATAAAGAATAGGATAAACTTAATAATATACAACAAATAACATTAATGTATGATCCCGTTTAACACTGTTCTCGACTATAGTCATTTTGGTATACTTGAGCACAGTGATAAAGAATAGGATAAACTTAACAATATACAACAAATAACATTAATGTATGATCCTGTTTAACACTGTTCTCGACTATAGTCATTTTGGTATACTTGAGCACAGTGATAAAGAATAGGATAAACTTAATAATTTATTTTATTTATTTTATTTTATTTTATGTCTTTTGGCAATGTGGCCAAGGATTACCAATAGTGAATTAATCACTGTCCTATCAGATAGGTCGTAATCCCCCTGATACATGGGCTATTGTGTGAACCAGTTCACCGGGGTAACCCCCTATAATATACAACAAATAGCATTAATGTATGATCCCGTTTAACACTGTTCTCAACTATAGTCATTTTGGTATACTTGAGCACAGTGATAAAGAATAGGATAAACTTAACAATATACAACAAAAAACATTAATGTACGATCCCGTTTAACACTGTTCTCAACTATAGTCATTTTGGTATACTTAAGCACAGTGATAAAGAATAGGATAAACTTAATAATATACAACAAATAGCATTAATGTACGATCCAGTTTAACACTGTTCTCAACTATAGTCATTTTGGTATACTTGAGAACAGTGATAAAGAATAGGATAAACTTAACAATATACAACAAAAAACATTAATGTACGATCCAGTTTAACACTGTTCTCAACTATAGTCATTTTGGTATACTTGAGCACAATGATAAAGAATAGGATAAACTTAACAATATACAACAAATAACATTAATGTACGATCCAGTTTAACACTGTTCTCAACTATAGTCATTTTGGTATATTTGAGCACAGTAATAAAGAATAGGATAAACTTCGAATAAACAGCAAATAACATTAATGTAAGATGCCGTTTAATACTGTTTTAAACTATAGTCATTTGAGTATAATTAATCACAGATAAAGAATAAGATCAACTTTAATACTATTTATTAAATTAAAAAATAAAAAAACTAATTCTATATTAACACATATTATTTACATATACTTTCACTGCTGATTTCTAGTATAAACAGGCCATAGGCCTATACATGGCTGCAGTCGCGTGCTCAAATTTGAGTTGGTGTTTACCGACCGACCGATCGACATAGTGAGCTGTAGAGTCGCGTTTGAATTGCACGCTACTAAAAAGTTCACAAAAACCGTAGGACGGGCACAGGGAAGTTTGTTCGAAACTCCAACCCCTCCCCTGGCTATGCGTTTAGATTTTTCATGCCTCCTTTACAAACCAAGATTATTAGAATACTATTAGGAGGATCAAACACAATTCTTGTTGCCAGATTTCATTGACATTACAGGTATGAAGTCTATCAATATACAGTACCGCTTAATACAATACTTGTTGAGGCCATATCCATCTATACATTTTAGTGTTATTCCACTTTAAAAAAGTCGATTTATATCAATACTCATCAACATACGATATAACGATAGAATTTATTGCAACTTGTCCATGTCGTATTCATCTACAAATAAAGTGTCTATTACCGTACTTTTAAAAATCTATTTATATCAATACCTATCAACGTATGTACGTGTGCATATTATATATACAAAACTATATACATCAACATAAATGTCATATCATCTACAGTCATTAGTGTTATTTCACTTTTAATATTAGTAAATCCAAAGGCAAAATACTGAAATAATAATAATGCTGTGGTCTCAATGGAGATACAAAAAAAGAAGCGAAAAGCTAAATCAAAACGATAAAGTAAAACAGCCAGAAAAGTTAGCAGAGTTTTCGGGCAACACTAGCCCTTCATCAGTGCAAGTGAGGGTACTTGTACAAGATAGTGTTATTTAACGTTTAGTCGATTTATATCAATACACTCATCAACATTATGTACGTGCAATTCACGTCAACAATCAATAGTGTTAATTCCTCTTTTAAAAGTCGATTTATATCAATATACTCATCAACATATGTACGTGTCCACGTCATATTCATCTATAAATATTAGTGTTATTTCACTTTTAAAAGTCGATTTATCAATATACTCATCAATAAATGTACTTGTCCACGTCATATTCATCTACAAATCAGTGTTATTTCACTTTTCGAAGTCAATTATATCAATATAGGCCTACTCATCAACATTATGTACGTGCAATTCACGTCATATTTATCTACAATCATTTGTGTTAATTCCACTTATAAAAGTCAATTTATATCAATTACTTATGAACATAATGTACGTGTCCGCGTCATTCATCTACAAATATTATAGTGTTATTATGTTTTTCATATTATCACTGTGCTCAAGTATATGAACATGACTATAGTTGAGAACAGTGTTAAACAGAATGGTGTACATTAATGTTATTTGTTGTATATTGTGCTCAAGTATACCAAAATGACTATAGTTGAGAACAGTGGTAAACGGGATCGTACATTAATGTTATTTGTTGTATATTATTAAGTTTATCCTATTCTTTATCACTGTGCTCAAGTATACCAAAATGACTATAGTTGAGAACAGTGGTAAACTGGATCGTACATTAATGTTATTTGTTGTATATTATTAAGTTTATCCTATTCTTTATCACTGTGCTCAAGTATACCAAAATGACTATAGTCGAGAACAGTGTTAAACGGGATCGTACATTAATGTACGTTTTTTGTTGTATATTGTTAAGTTTATCCTATTCTTTATCACTGTTCTCAAGTATACCAAAATGACTATAGTTGAGAACAGAGTTAAACTGGATCGTACATTAATGTTTTTTGTTGTATATTGTTATGTTTATCCTATTCTTTATCACTGTTCTCAAGTATACCAAAATAACTATAGTTGAGAACAGTGTTAAACTGGATCGTACATTAATGTTTTTTGTTGTATATTTTAAAGTTTATCCTATTCTTTATCACTGTGCTCAAGTATACCAAAATGACTATAGTCGAGAACAGTGTTAAACGGGATCGTACATTAATGTACGTTTTTTGTTGTATATTGTTAAGTTTATCCTATTCTTTATCACTGTTCTCAAGTATACCAAAATGACTATAGTTGAGAACAGAGTTAAACTGGATCGTACAATAATGTTTTTTGTTGTATATTGTTAAGTTTATCCTATTCTTTATCACTGTTCTCAAGTATACCAAAATAACTATAGTTGAGAACAGTGTTAAACTGGATCGTACATTAATGTTTTTTGTTGTATATTTTTAAGTTTATCCTATTCTTTATCACTGTGCTCAAGTATACCAAAATGACTATAGTTGAGAACAGTGGTAAACTGGATCGTACATTAATGTTATTTGTTGTATATTATTAAGTTTATCCTATTCTTTATCACTGTGCTCAAGTATACCAAAATGACTATAGTTGAGAACAGTGTTAAACGGGATCGTACATTAATGTTTTTTGTAGTATATTGTTAAGTTTATCCTATTCTTTATCACTGTTCTCAAGTATACCAAAATGACTATAGTTGAGAACAGTGTTAAACTGGATCGTACATTAATGTTTTTTGTTGTATATTGCTAAGTTTATCCTATTCTTTATCACTGTGCTCAAGTATACCAAAATGACTATAGTTGAGAACAGTGTTAAACGGGATCGTACATTAATGTTTTTTGTTGTATATTGTTAAGTTTATCCTATTCTTTATAACTGTTCTCAAGTATACCAAAATGACTATAGTTGAGAACAGTGTTAAACTGGATCGTACATTAATGTTTTTTGTTGTATATTGTTAAGTTTATCCTATTCTATCACTGTGCTCAAGTATACCAAAATGACTATAGTTGAGAACAGTGTTAAACGGGATCGTACATTGTTGTTGTATATTGTTAAGTTTATCCTATTCTTTATAACTGTTCTCAAGTATACCAAAATGACTATAGTCGAGAACAGTGTTAAACTGGATCGTACATTAATGTTTTTTGTTGTATATTGTTAAGTTTATCCTATTCTATCACTGTGCTCAAGTATACCAAAATGACTATAGTTGAGAACAGTGTTAAACGGGATCGTACATTGTTGTTGTATATTGTTAAGTTTATCCTATTCTTTATCACCGTGCTCAAGTATACCAAAATGACTATAGTTGAGAACAGTGTTAAACGGGATCGTACATTAATGTTATTTGTTGTATATTGTTAAGTTTATCCTATTCTTTATCAATGTGCTCAAGTATACCAAAATGACTTTAGTTGAGAACAGTGTTAAACTACATCGTACATTAATGTTATTTGTTGTATATTGTTAAGTGTATTCTTTATTCTTATTAATTGTACTAAATTATTAAAAGAAACAGTAGTAAGCATAACATTTCCCCACTCCTACATTAGCATGGTAGCCTGGTAGGACATTGTAATGGTCGCAGGTGGCTCAACTTTATTACTGCAATGGGATGGACATGGTCCTACTACCACCTCCATCCAATAGGATTCCAGTAAATTTCCTTTACTACCAATCATAATTCAGTAATTAAATGACCCCTTAAGTTAACAAGGAAATCAGCTTATCCCATTATACCGGTAGGCTTCGTCGTTACAGGCGTACTGCGGTAATAGTTGAGAATTCTCAACTAGCCAATTTGGTATATTTTATATACCTGCCCATACATCATACATATGTAGTCAGTAGCATACTGACTATTTATTCATATAGGCCTAGCCTAGGCCTAGGTAATTTAAGCTGGTTAATAAAAATTAATAATTACTTCTCGGCTAGTGTAGTATAGGCCTATAGTCAACTGGTCTGGAGACACGTTAGATTGAGGACAGATGTAGGGCTAGGTAGGCCTCTAGGTAGGACCTCTCTAGCTAGGCCTAGGCCTATAATATATTCAATTATTCCTTCACTTGCACTGATGAAGGGCTAGGCCTATATAGGCCTAGGCTAATCTAATAAGCCTATTAGGCCTAGCCTGTAGTGTTGCCCGAAAAAAGCTCTGCTAACTTTTCTGGCTGTTTTTGTTTGTAAAAAAAACAGCCAGAAAAGTTAGCAGAGCTTTCGGGCAACACTAACTAGCCCTTCATCAGTGCAAGCGTTCTATACGCTTTATATATATGTATATATAACACATTAGGCAAAGAATTAATTCTAAACCGCCCGGTGATATACTGAAATTTAATTTAATTAATTTGAAACGATAAAGATGAGAAAATCGGTGAGAATGAGAAAAAGTCGCCCCAACCGAGACTCGAACTCGGACCGTCTGCTTGATATGCAGTTGCCCTAACCATTATTACTATTGGCCTACTAATCTAACCTAGCCTATAATATTGTTTTTTTGTTACATATGTTGTTACTTATTCTAGTATCACATCCGATGTTTAATTTATTGCTTTTTATTGTACATTTGTTTCTTAACATAAATTTATAGAATGTCAAAAGATACAGTATGTGGCCAGCAAAAAAGCTAAAAAGAGGTTTCTCCGTGAAAAGTTCAAGTTTCCATGCTCCATATACAAAGAGTAAGAGAAAACCCATACTGACCATCTTGAGGAAACAATCATCTGAATCAAGTATTAACATTGAACATATTCCTGAAGAATGTAGAGAGCCAACGCTAGCAGCAATTGTAGAAGGTATTGATTTAATCATTTGTATTTTTCATTCCTCTGAGGCTCCTTTGTTCTTTAAAGAATGAATTACTTTGTTATTAACATGATGCTTTTAATTATCTTGAAACATTTTCTATCTGTTTTTATCATTAATTTGCATCACTATAATTTAATTACACTTTTTAATCAGATGAATGTAATGTACAAATGGAACAAGAACCTGCTGCGCTTTACATGTTCCTGATTCTGATATTCATGTAAGTCATTTTAGTCAATTTTCACATTTTTATCCTTTTAAAGACAAAATAATCAAAATAGCATGTAGTAGGTTTTAAATGTAATTATTTCGGCTGTAATGTAGGGTCTTTAATTTGTAATTATTCTCATTTATTAGGTCAAAAATTGCTACCTTGCTGAGTTGATTGCACGAAATGGTATCTCATTGATTGGATTAAAGTCTGAAGTAATTGTCCTAAAAGATTTCGATGAAAGAAAAAGAAAAATTAATGTTTGTTCAATTTAATGTTGTTTTTTTTTTGTATATTTCATTAAGTAAATCATAAAAATCTGTATGTGTGTGTGTGTGGGTATGTGTGTGTATCCAACGATCTGATTTCTCTACTACACTGTATTAGTCCAGTCAAAAATCACCCTCACCATGGTATAAGAACGTACCCTAATCAAATTTCATCCGTAGGTTCTATGTATATAGGTAATAACATTTCTTGATGTTGCGTCTTGCAAAACTTGGGATTTTACGAGAAAATTAGACTTTTATACCCAATTTATAACCGCCTCATGTCGTATTATTGTGTACAGCGAATTCGACGAAGCGTGACTAAAATTACGAGACGCCGTTAGCGCCCGTTGAAAAATGCATTAACAAAGCTAAAAACCTACAAAATTAATAGTTTATACAATAATTTAAATATCGTTTACAATAAATTGTATAATAAAATACATAACATATAAAGAAAACCCAAGTATAATCTCAAATATTTACAGATATGTGTTTAAAAATGTACAAATCAAAATGGCCTTCCATAAAATAAAGTGCGCCCTCACTCGTCATACTTTTATCGGACTTGTATGGATGGTTAAAAAAGGCATTAATTATGAAACACGATGCGGTTTGTTAGTTATTGCCTCTGCAAGAGGCAGAATATTATATTTTCACAAATATATTTCTAATTTTTATCATGGAAAAAAAGAATTGTATATATTTAAACACATTACAACCTCCAGTATACCATCATGATGGATTAAGTGTATATTTGTATATCTGCTGAAGCGTAATGATCTACTACTACTAGTTTTGCTGGTTTTATTTTTAGACATTCTTTTTTTTTCACAGCATTACTTGCGTGGATATCACAATGCATTGCATATTTTGAACTATCATTCGCGATTATGATCTTAATTAGAGTAAGAACCAATCATTTAAGGATAATCCATTTCGTGTAGGCCTATACGAAAGATACTAGGCCCCCTACCTCAAGTAGCCCTACTTTCACTTTCCAACAATTATTAAGAGCGTATCAAAGGGGCTGGTTGGCATTCGTCTGAATCAACATTTATCATTTTTCCTTTTCACCCGCCGATGCCCCCATTGCCAATGGGGAGGAGGAGCCGGTTTGATCCTCTCTGAATCCGTCTGGCCTTCACATCGTACCGATGTGTGAAGTTTGAGCCAATAAACGTCATTCATGACGATTCTTTAAGTTCGAAGTCGTCTTCCAGAATTCAAAGCATTCTAAATTTAAAGTATTTTCCCGTTTTTCCACCGTTCACATTTCACTAAATAAAAGAAAGTGAGAATGTTGGAGTGTGATGTAAGATTCGCGAAAAACGACATACTGTATTACCCAATTCTCCCAATTTTTTAAGACGTGACGTATATTAAATACATTCTAATATAAAGTGTTTTGGTTGAGAGTAGTCCTACAATTATTATTGGACATTTTATACACAAAAGTATGTCATAAACGATCGGTTCACCTCCACGGCCTGAAAGTTCTCACTTGGGACAAAAAAGTAAAGTCCAGAAAAAAAGTTTTATATGCATTTATTTCAAATATTGTTATCCGCCGAGTCCGACGCATTTTAATGCATTTAGAAAATTTAAAAAGCTTGGGAGAACACAGTAGTTTAATTTGTTGGCTTATTCAAATACTTATAAATGACGTTTTAAACCTAAAAGATGTAGGCTATTTTTCCCAAAAGTGAAGATGAACATTAATTAATTAATTGTAAAAGAATAACACAGTTATCCGTCAGAAGTCTTCGAACAGAAAGAATCTTCGGTGGCAGGATTACATTTTCTAAAACACGAAATTGTCTCACACATCATACGATATGGATGCCAATAAACAATTCAAAGAAAATTAAACAAAACTAACAATCACAAGGATTCTTTGTTGCGGATAACCAATGAGAAAATATTTCAGAGTACTTTATTAATGTAAATCTTTATTATATCGTATATGCGAAATGGACTGTCATTTAAAAATGATTCTTACTCAAATTAATATTGACTATAATCGCGAATAAACAAATGCATTGTGATATCCACGCAAGTAATGCTGTGAAAAAAAGAATGTCCAGAATATAACCAGATAACTAGAAGATCATGACGCTATAGCATATACAATACGGCGCTTCACTTAATCCATCATGATGGTAGACTGGAGGTTGTATGTTTAAATATATACAATTCTTTTTTTCTATGATAAAAACTAGAAATATATTTGTGAAAATATAATATTCTGCCTCTTGCAGAGGCAATAACGAACAAACCGCATCGGGTTTCGTAATATTAATGCCTTGTATAACCATCCATACAAGTCCGATAAAAGTATGACGAGTGAGGGCGCACTTTATTTTATGGAAGGCCATTTTGATTTGTACATTTTTAAACACATATCTGTAAATATTTGAGATTATACTTGAGTTTTCTTGATATGTTATGTATTTTATTATACAATTTATTGTAAACTATATTTAAATTATTGTATAAACTATTAATTTTGTAGGTTTTTAGCTTTGTTAATGCATTTTTCAACGGGCGCAAACGGCGTCTCGTAATTTCAGTCACGCTTCGTCGCATTCGCTGTACACAATAATACGACATGAGGTAGTTATAAATTGGGTATAAAAGTCTAATTTTCTCGTAAAATCCCAAGTTTTGCAAGACGCAACATCAAGAAATGTTATTACCTATATACATAGAACCTACGGATGAAATTTGATTAGGGTACGTTCTTATACCATGGTGAGGGTGATTTTTGACTGGACTATATTACATATATGGCTTTATCCATATACTATACAAGTATCTCAAGATCAAACTTGTTATTTATGGAACGCCTCCTCTGCCTTTAGTTCACAATGGTCATGCAGTACACACCAATCGTCATGCAGTACACACCAATGGTCATGCAGTACACACCAATGGTCATGCAGTACACACCAATGGTCATGCAGTACACACCAATTGTCGTTCACATTTATCATGCAGTACACACCAATGGTCATGCAGTACAAACCAATCGTCATGCAGTACACACCAATGGTCATGCAGTACACACCAATCGTCATTCAGTACACACCAAACATCATGCAGTACACACCAATCGTCATGCAGTACACACTAAACATCATGCAGTACACACCAATGGTCATGCAGTACACACCAATTGTCATGCAGTACACACCAATCGTCATGCAGTACACACCAATCGTCATGCAGTGAAATATTGCGTCATTTATACCGCCACCTATCGACAAAATCGAATATCACGTGACGTTTATTAGACGGCTGTAAAACTAGGCCATCGACTCTAAGATTTCTTTTATGTTTGACATACTGTACTTATTTTAACCGCTACACATCTCTGTGAATGCTCTGTTTTTTTATATATACAATAATTTATTATGCGAGACACAGGCGCGGCTAGGAGGCCATTGCAATTATTGAATTCCATAAAAGAAGTTTAAATAGTCTTAGTTTTACAGCCGTCTAATAAACCTCACGTGATATTCGATTTTGTCGATAGGTGGCGGTATAAATTACGCAATATTTGACTGCATGACGATTGGTGTGTACTGCATGACGATTGGTGTGTACTGCATGACAATTGGTGTGTACTGAATGATGTTTGGTGTGTACTGCATGACAATTGGTGTGTACTGCATGACGATTGGTGTGTACTGCATGATAAATGTGAACGACGATTGGTGTGTACTGCATGACAATTGGTGTGTACTGCATGACCATTGGTGTGTACTGCATGACGATTGGTGTGTACTGCATGACGATTGGTGTGTACTGCATGACGATTGGTGTGTACTGCATGATGTTTGGTGTGTACTGCATGACCATTGGTGTGTACTGCATGACGATTGGTGTGTACTGCATGACCATTGGTGTGTACTGCATGACGATTGGTGTGTACTGCATGACGATTGGTGTGTACTGCATGATAAATGTGAACTGAAGGCAGAGGAGGCGTTCCATAGTTATTTACTTGAAAGCCATAGTGGTGTAATGGTTTGGGCATCTTTAATTAAATTATACTTAGTAGAGATTTCAACAATCTTCTTAAGAAATTATATTGTTTTCCTTATCTCTTTTTTTGTACAAGATGTATTTTTTTAAGATAATTATAGCTTTGAAGTGTTTTTATAGTTATTTAATTATTATTACAGGGTATTATATTATTTTATCGTCTTTGTCTTTCTCCAGAATTATAGCCACGTTATTATTACAAGGCGTTCTATACGCTTTATTAATGGATGTAGATGGGTGTATACCTGCTCTTGTAATAAAAGTCATTGTCAATTTGTTGATGCTTTGAATAACAAAGTAGATCAAACATTTTTTGGTATGTATGAATTATATGCATTTCATAAGTAGGAATAATCTTTAGAACAATTATACATGCTTGAATAAGGAAATAATTAATAGACAATAAGCTAATGTTTGCTTATTTTTTATGACATAAACGACTGAGAAGCTTCTGTTCATATTCTCGACAGATATTTGTCCTTTTAAGATCATTGTTTGTCAGACTTGATAGTGACGTTATACAGCATACGTGCTTGCCGATGTAGGGGTATAACTAATTAATTTTTCAGACCACACTGTGGTCGAGAAAATGTTTAACAGGTAATTAACAGACAGACACCCCCTTTGTAACCCAGTTTTGTTCTAATATCCTCATGATGGAATAAATTATACAAGGTGATCAACCATCACAGCACTTTACTTACAATTTGTAATTACTAGTTACAATTCATATTTGAAGATAATATTTTTAAAAATTGTATTTTATTTCAGAATTTAAACAACCTAAAGAATGCATTCACTTGGCAATAGCTAAAGAATATATCACTCAATTAGATGTTATGAATAACGTTTCTCCAGAAGATGATTTTTTTGGTATATTTGTTTTTTTTTAAATTGATCAATTTATTAATCTCATAAATAGATACTTGCTTATTATTGGTCAAATAGACATCATGACAAGCGTTTAGTCAGTATCATAGGTTTTTTTTTTCTAGATAGGAATTTATAAACAAAATATTTTAATAAATATTTACCACAAATTTATCATAAATTCTAGGAACAAATTATATTTTTTTTGTAAATTGATAATACAATAAGTGTGTTATTGTAAATCTAAAATTTAGTAATTTTTTTCACAAATATTTAAATATAGGATATATACGTGCTCCTAACAATTAACTATCTAACTTTAATTGTAATACTATATTTTCAAGATCCTGAAGTCAATGGCGATCATAACTATGCTTCAATATCAGAGGTAACATTGGATATATTATATTATACATTTATAATAATTAGTTCCCATTACAATGTAAACAAGCTTGATACTGTACCATATCAAAATAATGGACATGTAGAAACATCATGGCAACCAACTGAAAATTAACATATCCCTTAAACAGTATAACAGAATGGCAACAATGTCTTACTGCACTGAAACCAAAAGTAATATTGAAATTGAAATATGGCTCAATTTTACACTTATGTTTTGCATACCATTTCTTATTGATCTTGTTATATTGTTGGTTCATGTTTTGTGGAAAAAAGCCATTTTGATGTGTTTTAACTTAAACAAGTTTACTTTTTAAAGGAAGTTGAAATTCAGCAGATTCAAGATAGATGTGTTTGCATTTTCGACAAGACTACAGCAACATATGGAATTATAATGGTTATGAGCAACAGTTTCCGGTGTTCTGTGTGTAATTCAAGTGTGTGTAGTCACATAAGAATGGTAAATAGTTACAAAGAAACCCCATTCCATGACTTGCCAGATGAACTGTGTGACATTTTTACAGATTTCAAAACTACAAGCAATCAGTTTTTAGTACAAAAGTCTACGCTTAAAATACCATTTAGGAGAAGTACAACATTGACACATACATTATTAAGTCTTCATGATAAGATCCAGAAAATAACTGTGCTTCAACCAACTTCACAGTGCAGGAAATGCTCTTCTGACTCGGGAGAATATCAAACCGTTAACGAAAGATGTCCCATTACTGCTTCTCAAAACATCTACTTTGTAATATGTAAGTAGATTTTTTTAATGGTTTAATGTTTAAGGTCTACACCAAATACAATCTGGATTGATAGGTCAATTGAGAGTTTGCAATTCTGTTGTACATAAAATAAGTATTTTCATTGGGCATATTTTTTTTTTCTTATGTACTGTAGTAAACATGTGGATATGTCACCAGTGCCATGAAAAGAATGTGTACGAGGGCCTAGATGATGGACTACTGAATATGGGAAGTTATATTGTGACACATGAACTGTTAAGGAGCTACCTACATGGATTTCTACATGGGAAGTAGGTTCCTTACAAATATTTACCATGATTGTTAACTTACCATATATTTTTTAGTAAATTCATCAGCAATTTTAGCTTTAATAAAAGTTTATTTATTAATTATTTTTTCAGGTGTACATTGTTTGCATTTTACACACACTTAAAAGAAGTGCACCTAGACTTTGGATTGTCCAACTTCTTAACATACAACAAGCTGAAGAATGCATGGTAAATTGCAGTGAAATTATTATCATTTTTCTCTTTGTAGCACACAATTGTCATTGCATTTGCTTCTAATTTAGCTGTTTTATGGGGATGATTCTGATGAATATGAGTTTTGTCCTATTATTCTTTCTAGAAATGTATTTGTATGTTTCATTTCTCTAGATCATTAATTTCTTTCTGAATTTTATATATTAACATATGTGGAATTAATCAAACTCATTTGATCAATTTTTACCAATGCAACTGCACTGATTGATTGAATTTTGTTTGTGATAGGTATTGTTATGTCAGTTTACTAGACGTTGACTATCGACATGGATTCTGTTGCAATATTTGTGGTGAGAACCCAAGAACAATCATCTGTGATGGTACATCCCTGTCTTTCAGAAAGAAAATGTTATTGCAACCTGGTAATATCAAGGCACAGATTGATGATGAAAAGTTGCTTTATGGAAGATAAGTATTTCTCACTATTCCAAATGATTTAAAATTACTGTAATGCTCCTTAATAAAAGTTAAATTAGAAAATAAAATGGATATTTATTTTTATTTAATGCAGTAGGTAGGTAGGTATAATTATAATTATGTAAGTTAAGTTGTAAGAAGTTGTAACTATATATGTAGTTTTTTTTAAATACGTTTTTTATAGAATAGCTGGAATTAGATTAAATAATTACAAAGATAAAGTAATTTTCCTTTTATATTTTTTACTTCTTTCAAGGAAATGGTTTTTGTCGCAAATGCAACAACTCGTAAGATGTTAAAAAGATACTCAAAACTTACTTCTGTTTCTAGCATGTCAAATGAAGAATTTACAAGTATGATTTCTGCTTTAGAAAAGGAAATACCTGAGCTTGCAAACTTCATAAATGATATTGAAGATGGCATTCATTGCCCTCCTACTAAATATAAATCATTAATTGCTTCCCTTTCATCCAGTTCACCTGTTTGTGTTTTAATACCAAATAACAAAGGTCTACATGATGCCTTGCAGAAACTGTGTGATGGCGATGACATTCAATGTAATCCGGACCTCATAAGATCTCTTCAGGAACAGTCGCCTCTTCTTTTTGATATCTATAAAGGTTGCCGTCCAATATCAACATGCATGAAAGAACTACTGAAAATATTAAGCAAGAAGGCAGAACAACCTTTTGTAACCAAGGAAAACCACACTGTGGAAAAGACTTTAGAAAATCCTGAACTGGCATGTTTTCCTTCGCTTCCAATATTACGGGAGAGAGGAATGTATTATTCAGATAAGACAGTCTTCAAGAAAAAAGAGAAGTGTAAAAAAGTTTTTTCAGGGCATCCAACACTACTGCCAGGAATATTTACCATATTTTGCAGTCATGGTAATTTACCATTTATTTATTTTCAAATGTCATTGCTACAGAAAGTACTATGGGAAGGGTAAACATTTGTTTTGTATAATAAACTATGTGAAAAACTTTTGTTTCAAACAAGTTTGAATTTACATCTGTTTGTATGGTTTATTGATTTTCTGTTCGTGTGAGTAGATAATATATATAGTGAAATTTTTTTAAGGAATATGCTATGGATATCAGGTGATGAGGAATCATGAATCTGCTAATATTCCCTTTACAATCTTTCGTACCCGGTTTCCTACAGGTAAATTGTTTTCTTAAATAAAGTTTCTATTTTATAAAATTAATAACTCATTTTTAAAAACATAATGTATATTGCAATATAAATTAAATTCAAAACCATTACTATCATACAAGTGGAAAATCAACTTTTCCATGACCTAACAAAAGTAGAAGATGAATTTATATTGTTTAAAAAATAAGGTTAAATATTTATTTATGAATATTTGTTACAGAGAATCATATGCATAACTTCAGTTGTGGTATAACTGTGAACAAATGAGGTTCAGAAAGCATCAAAAAGTTATCATTACCTATTCATTTTTATTGGTATTAGCAATTGATAATTTTGATTAGTCAAATACTACAGGGGTTAATTTAATTATTTATTATTAAAATTTGGTCAACAACGGAAGAGGTATATGAATATGAACGTACTGCTCTATTGTCTTTTGTCTGATTTTTTTTCTTTTGTACTTGAAACAGCTCCAGATATGGTAATATATGATTTCGCATGCTCACTTCACAGTTACTGTCTAAGAAGAGATCCCCTGTTTTTTAGAGATACTAAGTTTTTTGTTGATCGCTTCCACTGGTATAACCACAAAGGTATCAGCAAATTTAAAATGCTTTTTATTATAATTCTTGATACTTTTTCAAGGTAGTACTAATAAGCATATGTTTCATTTATTGTGATAGTTATGTTGTCCTGAACATTGAATTTGAGAGTTTGAATTTACCTTAAACAATATTTTTTGTTGGTATTAAGATTTAAAACCTTGAACTGTCCTCATTCTCGTTTTTATTTACTGATATTACTTATATCTCCTGGTTCATAATAATTTTTTTTTTCATTTACAGCATGTTCTCGTGGATATAACTTGAATTTATACCTACAGCACAACACCCTGAATTCTCAAGTCAATGAACAAGGAAATGCTGGTCTGAAAAGAATTAAAGATCAATTGTCTTATATGACACAGCAAAATTTCATGACACACTGCCGGTTGTTCCTGTACAATAAAAACATTAACAAAATCAATGGATGAATTTTTGTTGTATTTATTATTAAACTTATTCTTGAAAATTAAATTTTTAATATATTAACTTTACAATACTTAGTATTGTATATTCTGGTACAGCCGCTCCATAATCTCTTTGCTTTTCTTCCTTATATCTATATTTTTTAATTTATACACTACTAACAAATATCTTTTTTATTAATATAATAATAATAATATATCAAAAATTTATTAAATAATATTCATCGCATAATATGCAATCTACGATAATTTAATTAATTGATATAACAAATTTATTAAATACATAACATCATTGGAATAAAAAGAACAAATCACATATCTACACATAATCATAACATCGTATACTCTATCTCTAACAATTTATTCAATCTTCTATCGACTAAAGCCGAAGTATAGTCGTTATCTCGGGACCGTTCTATGGCCACCACCAGGTAGGCTTACTTCATTAAGGCTTCTATGAATGGATGTACTGGTTGGGAGCAGGAACGCCAGTAGACCAAACCCAGTACCGTTTTGATTACGATCAATCGGGAAATTACCTCATGACGTTTATTATAAATCTATGTCATATATTTAAGGTTGTTATATATAATGTATAAAATTCTATGTATTGTGCATGATGAATGATAAATAAATTATACAAACAAGAAACTAGTTTTCTGTGAAAAGAATGAAATTAGACTCAAATGCAATTAATATTTGTCTCTTAGCGACTTACAAATTTGGCCATAATATTAAGGTATCATTTTATCCATATACCCAAAATGATACTCCAGGAACACAATGCTTTAACATATCAAAACGGCCTCATTGCTTATTACAGTGGTTTATTCATCATAATGCTTTAACATAGCAAAACGGCCTCATTGCTTATTACAGTGGTTTATTCATTAATGCATTGTGTTCCATATAGGCCTACCCATAATGATACCCCAGGAACACAATGCTTTAACATAGCAAAACGGGCCTCATTGCTTATTACAGTGGATTATTCATTAATGCATTGTGTTCCATATACCCAAAATGATACCCCAGGAACACAATGCTTTAACATAGCAAAACGGCCTCATTGCTTATTACAGTGGTTTATTCATCATATATAATGCATTGTGTTCCATATACCCAAAATGATACCCCAGGAACACAAAACTTTAACATATCAAAACGGCCTCATTGCTTATTACAGTGGTTTATTGATCATATATAGGCCTAATGCATTGTGTTCCATATACCCAAAATGATACCCCAGGAACACAATGCTTTAACATAGGAAAACGGCCTCATTGCTTATTACAGTGGTTTATTCATCATATATACCGGCCTAATGCATTGTGTTCCATATACCCAAAATGATACCCCAGGAACACAATACTTTAACATACGAAAACGGCCTCATTGCTTATTACAGTGGTTTATTCATCATATAATTATAATGCATTGTGTTCCATATACCCAAAATGATACCCCAGGAACACAATGCTTTAACATAGGAAAACGGCCTCATTGCTTATTACAGTGGTTTATTCATTAATGCATTGTGTTTCATATACCCATAATGATACCCCAGGAACACAATGCTTTAACATAGGAAAGCGGCCTCATTGCTTATTACAGTGGTTTATTCATCATATATAATGCATTGTGTTCCATATACCCAAAATGATACCCCAGGAACACAATGCTTTAACATAGCAAAACGGCCTCATTGCTTATTACAGTGGTTTATTCATCATATATAATGCATTGTGTTCCATATACCCAAAATGATACCCCAGGAACACAATGCTTTAACATAGCAAAACGGCCTCATTGCTTATTACAGTGGTTTATTCATTAATGCATTGTGTTCCATATACCCAAAATGATACCCCAAGAACACAATGCTTTAACATAGGAAAACGGCCTCATTGCTTATTACAGAGGTTTATTCATTAATGCATTGTGTTCCATATACCCAAAATGATAACCCAGGAACACAATGCTTTAACATAGCAAAACGGCCTCATGGCTTATAATTACAGTGGTTTATTCATCATATATAACGCATTGTGTTCCATATACCCAAAATGATACCCCAGGAACACAATACTTTAACATAGGAAAACGGCCTCATTGCTTATTACAGTGGTTTATTCATTAATGCATTGTGTTCCATATACCCCAAAATGATACCCCAGGAACACAATGCTTTAACATAGCAAAACGGCCTCATTGCTTATTACAGTGGTTTATTCATCATATATAGGCCTAATGCATTGTGTTCCATATACCCAAAATGATACCCCAGGAAAACAATACTTTACCATAGGAAAACGGCCTCATTGCTTATTACAGTGGTTTATTCATCATATATAATGCATTGTGTTCCATATACCCAAAATGATACCCCAGGAACACAATGCTTTAACATAGCAAAACGGCCTCATTGCTTATTACAGTGGTTTATTCATCATATATAGGCCTAATGCATTGTGTTCCATATACCCAAAATGATACCCCAGGAACACAATACTTTAACATAGGAAAACGGCCTCATTGCTTATTACAGTGGTTTATTCATCATATATAATGCATTATGTTCCATATACCCAAAATGATACCCCAGGAACACGATACTTTAACATAGGAAAACGGCCTCATTGCTTATTACAGTGGTTTATTCATCATATATAATGCATTGTGTTCCATATACCCAAAATGATACCCCAGGAACACAATGCTTTAACATAGCAAAACGGCCTCATTGCTTATTACAGTGGTTTATTCATCATATATAATGCATTGTGTTCCATATACCCAAAATGATACCCCAGGAACACAATGCTTTAACATAGGAAAACGGCCTCATTGCTTATTACAGTGGCTTATTCATTAATGCATTGTGTTCCATATACCTAAAATGATACCCCAGGAACACAATGCTTTAACATAGCAAAACGGCCTCATTGCTTATTACAGTGGTGTATTCATTAATGCATTGTGTTCCATACCCAAAATGATACCCCAGGAACACAATGCTTTAACATAGGAAAACGGCCTCATTGCTTATTACAGAGGTTTATTCATTAAATGCATTGTGTTCCATATACCCAAAATGATACCCCAGGAACACAATGCTTTAACATAGCAAAACGGCCTCATGGCTTATTACAGTGGTTTATTCATCATAGGCTATATAGGCCTAATGCATTGTGTTCCATATACCCAAAATGATACCCCAGGAACACAATGCTTTAACATAGGAAAACGGCCTCATGGCTTATTACAGTGGTTTATTCATCATAGGCTATATAGGCCTAATGCATTGTGTTCCATATACCCAAAATGATACCCCAGGAACACAATGCTTTAACATAGCAAAACGGCCTCATGGCTTATTACAGTGGTTTATTCATCATATATAGGCCTAATGCATTGTGTTCCATATACCCAAAATGATACCACAGGAACACAATGCTTTAACATAGCAAAACGGCCTCATTGCTTATTACAGTGGTTTATTCATTATATATAATGCATTGTGTTCCATATACCCAAAATGATACCCCAGGAACACAATGCTTTAACATAGGAAAACGGCCTCATGGCTTATTACAGTGGTTTATTCATCATAGGCTATATAGGCCTAATGCATTGTGTTCCATATACCCAAAATGATAACCCAGGAACACAATGCTTTAACATAGGAAAACGGCCTCATGGCTTATTACAGTGGTTTATTCATCATAGGCTATATAGGCCTAATGCATTGTGTTCCATATACCCAAAATGATACCCCAGGAACACAATGCTTTAACATAGCAAAACGGCCTCATGGCTTATTACAGTGGTTTATTCATCATAGGCTATATAGGCCTAATGCATTGTGTTCCATATACCCAAAATGATACCCCAGGAACACATACTTTAACATAGGAAAACGGCCTCATTGCTTACGGTATTACAGTGGTTTATTCATCATATATAATGCATTGTGTTCCATATACCCAAAATGATACCCCAGGAACACGATACTTTAACATAGGAAAACGGCCTCATTGCTTATTACAGTGGTTTATTCATCATATATAGGCCTAATGCATTGTGTTCCATTTACCCAAAATGATACCACAGGAACACAATGCTTTAACATAGCAAAACGGCCTCATTGCTTATTACAGTGGTTTATTCATTATATATAATGCATTGTGTTCCATATACCCAAAATGATACCCCAGGAACACAATGCTTTAACATAGCAAAACGGCCTCTCATTGCTTATTACAGTGGTTTATTCATTATATATAATGCATTGTGTTCCATATACCCAAAATGATACCCCAGGAACACAATGCTTTAACATAGCAAAACGGCCTCATTGCTTATTACAGTGGTTTATTCATCATATATAATGCATTGTGTTCCATATACCCAAAATGATACCCCATGAACACAATGCTTTAACATAGCAAAACGGCCTCATTGCTTATTACAGTGGTTTATTCATCATATATAATGCATTGTGTTCCATATACCCATAATGATACCCCAGGAACACAATGCTTTAACATAGCAAAACGGCCTCATTGCTTATTACAGTGGTTTATTCATCATATATAATGCATTGTGTTCCATATACCCAAAATGATACCCCAGGAACACAATACTTTACCATAGGAAACGGCCTCATTGCTTATAGTGGTTTATTCATCATATATAATGCATTGTGTTCCATATACCCAAAATGATACCCCATGAACACAATGCTTTAACATAGCAAAACGGCCTCATTGCTTATTACAGTGGTTTATTCATCATATAGGCCTAATGCATTGTGTTCCATTTCCATTTACCCAAAATGATACCCCAGGAACACAATGCTTTAACATAGCAAAACGGCCTCATTGCTTATTACAGTGGTTTATTCATCATATATAATGCATTGTGTTCCATATACCCAAAATGATAACCCATGAACACAATGCTTTAACATAGCAAAACGGCCTCATTGCTCATTACAGTGGTTTATTCATCATATATAATGCATTGTGTTCCATATACCCAAAATGATACCCCAGGAACACAATGCTTTAACATAGCAAAACGGCCTCATTGCATATTACAGTGGTTTATTCATCATATATAATGCATTGTGTTCCATATACCCAAAAAGATACCCCAGGAACACAATACTTTAACATAGCAAAACGGCCTCATTGCTTATTACAGTGGTTTATTCATCATATATAATGCATTGTGTTCCATATACCCAAAATGATACCCCAGGAACACAATGCTTTAACATAGCAAAACGGCCTCATTGCTTATAGTGGTTTATTCATCATATATAATGCATTGTGTTCCATATACCCAAAATGATACCCCAGGAACACAATGCTTTAACATAGCAAAACGGCCTCATTGCTCATTACAGTGGTTTATTCATCATATATAATGCATTGTGTTCCATATACCCAAAATGATACCCCAGGAACACAATGCTTTAACATAGCAAAACGGCCTCATTGCATATTACAGTGGTTTATTCATCATATATAATGCATTGTGTTCCATATACCCAAAATGATACCCCAGGAACACAATATACTGTAACATAGGAAAACGCCTTATTGCTAATTTTAGTAGTTCATAATGCATTGTGTTCTAGGCTATGTGGATGATTTTTCATTAAGTCGAACTGCAAACTTGGACTACTTCTTTTATGAATCGAATTTGTAATAAATAAATAATAATAAAACTAATAGCTCGAACTAGAACTTTTTCAAGTCGAACTTCGAACTATGACTAAAGTTTGGTTTAAGAATACGGGCGTAAGTGTTTAAAATCGTGTCCCGATACATTGGTGGGTTACAAAAATAAATATATGGACTTATATTATAATCAACATTATTGTAAAAATAAATAATTACATAAACCAAAGATAATATATGTTTCAGACAACCCTCTAAACATCATGTCCCGATCCTACATTGCCTTTATTCATTCATAAGTGTCAACATTAAACTCAATTTAAAATATATATAAAAATACTTAATTAAAAATTGCGTATGATACATTACTGTGAAAATATGTAAACAAGTATGATTTAGAAGAGATTGCAAAACCTATTAGACAAGACTAAACTTGATAGACTTTTCAAGCTACAGAAACACTTCGATCGAGTACTTTTAATCCATCGCTTCCTTTATTTTCATCTGCATTTACCTTTTTATTTATTTATCGTAAGCCCGTTTAATGTACTTGTATCACTCAGATAAACTACCTTTGACTTTTAATTCATACTTTCGGATAATGAGTGATATGTCCTTATTCCAATTTTCTATATAATTTACTGTTAATGTGTACCTTATTATAATTGAAATTATCGAAAGATAAAAAACATGATGTTTTTGGTGAATTTTTATTGTGTGAACATGTTTTTATTTGCTACCAGTAACATTCACAAAAATATGCACTTTTTACCATAAAATAGCTTTATTTTAGTGTTTGAAAAAAATTCTTCTGATATGATTCAATTCAGTTTATAATCATTACAGACTGACTTTTAAGATGTTTGCAATAAGGTTGTAATTGTTTGTGATAAGTTTTTAATTTCTACTAGTAAAATTCACAAAAATTTGTACTTTTTACCTCAAAATAGCTTTATTTTAATGTTTTTAGTGACATTTTAATAAAATTAACTTCTGATATGATCCAATTCAGTTTATAATCATTACAGACTGACTTTGACGATGTTTGCAATAAGGTTGTAATTGTTTGTGATAAGTTTTTTAGTTGCTAACAGTAAAATTCACAAAAATATGCACTTTTTACCTCAAAATAGCTTTATTTTAGTGTTTTGTTTTTTTTCTCTCTTTTGTGGTTAACCACCACCTTTATTCATTCTTTCATACAAATTTCGTTCACATTTCATTTTCATACATTAAATTTCTGTTTTCTACTTTTTTCGTTATTTTCTGATTTTTACTCTTTTAACCTTTATACATATAGTGGTTTGATTATATGCATACAAAAACTGTACATTTTAAAATACAAAAATGGATGCCACTTATAAGTTACAACATGCCTAGTGTATTCATATCTTTTAAAATATATTTAAACTGAATCCAGGGATTCTGGCATACAGGTTTTTTAAGTTCAGTTTTAATTTTAATTATGTATATGACGTACACAGCTATTGAATACAATTGGTTTTTTAATTGACATTTACTTCCTAACAGGAGTTCTTTGAACGAGCTACTGCTGTTATCTAGCTTTTTAAATATATTGTCAATTTTTCCCACATTATTTGATTACGTCTACAATAATAAAACATATGTTTTTCGTCTTCAATGACTCCACAATTGTTACATATGTTATTATTTTTCAGTTTCCAGTTATACAGTTTTAGATTTGTAGGTACAACTCTATTTAGTAATTTGTAATTCAATTGGGCAAATTTCTTAATTTTTTTGTTTTTCACTTTTAGTGTTTTTTGTAAAATAAAAAAAAAAAGAAACTTCTGATATGGTCCAATTCAGTTTATAATCATTACAAACTGGATTGGAAGATGTTTGAAATAAGGTTGTAATTGTTTGTGATAAGTTTTTCCAGTTACATTCTAGTGGGAACCAAGCTTAAATATGGATAGAGATTATCTTGTACGTCTCTACTTTAATTTAGGGTTTAGCCAAATGAAAGAGGTAAAATTAAATATCACGTACGTACGTAATAATAATAATACGTACGTACGTGTTATTTAATACGTACGTACGTGTTGAGCTTGGTTCCCACTAGAACGTAACGCAAGGACGTAAATGCAACGCAAGCGTTTTAACCAATGACAAGCAAAGTTATAGACAGTTAGCAATCACAAGCGAATAAGCCATCGCTTGTGATTGGTTAAAACGCTTGCGTTGCGTTTACGTCCTTGCGTTACGTTCTAGTGGGAACCAAGCTTAATTGGTCAATTCACTTGCGTTGCGTACGTCCTTGTGTTGCGTCGCTAGTGGGAACCACGCTTTAATATCACGTACGTACGTAATAATAATGCGTACGTACGTATTATTATTACGTAAGTACGTACTATTAACACGTATGTACGTATTAAATAAATATTACGTACGTACGTAATAATAATACGTAAGTACGTGTTATTTAATACGCACGTACGTGTTAATATCACTTACATACGTGTTAGTATTACGTACGTACGTGTTGATTATTACGTACGTACGTACGTAATATTAACACGTACGTACGTATTAAATAACATGTACGTACGTGATATTAATTTTTTTAAATTATTATTATTATGTCCCCTCTAGGGCTTCGTAATTATTGTATATTATTATTGATGTAATATTCTTTATCAACGTTTCAAAGGTTTCACAATCTGGTACCAGTGACCACTCCATAATATACGCTATATTGGGAAAATAAATAAATCATGACACGGTAAATAAATAGAAACACAAGTACAAATTTGTTCGAAATTTTTAAAAGATTTATTGAAAATGATTATATCATATATTTATAAAAATAGCGGCTTAAACGATTTCCCCAATTATTACGCATATTATACATTCGTTTACTACATGCTGTTTTCCTACAAATTAGAAATACATATTTAAATATTAATAACCTAATATATGTAAATCAATCTGGTTTTCGTCTATCATACTCTACATCTACAGCACTTGCCAACATTACAGAAAATTAGTACAGTGAAATCGATGAGGGTAGGATGGTCGATTTATGCATGCTTGATTTAAAAAAAGTACGGTAAACCATCACATATTATTGAGTAAATTAAGATTATATGGATTTAGTATACAATACAGTGGTTTAAAAGCTACCTTTCTGAAAGCTCCCAATTCACAAATGTCAATGATATGTTATCTCAACGTACGGTCATCAAATGCGGGGTGCCCTAGGGTTCAATCGCTGGCCCTTTGGCTTTCCAAATGATATCCCACATGTTGTTAACAAGTGTAAACTTAGTATGCATGCAGACGGCACTATTGTATATTATGCATCAGAAAATGAAAATGAAATTTATCACATCAAATTTGAACACATTTATGATTGGCTGAAGAATAACAAACTAAGTCTTAACATCTTAAAATCAGAATTTATGCTAATAGGATCAAGTCAGAAACTCCCCAAAATTGAAAACAAAGAACGTTCTGTCCACATAAATAATGTTTAAGTTCCTAGAGTATGCTACAGTAAACATCATGGTGTAAACATTGATGAAACGCTAAGCTGGAAATACCATATTGAATATACTTAAATATATATTAAAAGGTTAGGTATGCTTAAACGATGTAGACACATTTGTCAAAATAATATATTAAGAAATATTGCAAATTCTATTATTATTCCACATTTAACTTATTGTAGTGTAATCTGGGGTAATTGTGGATCAAGATTTCTAAAAAGAGTATAAACTGTACAAAATCAGCCCGAATCATATTTGGCCTATCTTTGAACACACCAAGTAAAGATGCACTTCAGCAGGTAGTATTTCTTATATTGTGGTTACAACCTGGAATAAACATAATATTAATATCAACAAGATGCCACAATCTCTGAACGTATTTAAAAAAGAAATTGCAAACATCTTTAAACAGGAAGCCTAATGCTGTATTATTTTATAAATTCTTTCTTTTAATGTTTTTCTATAAATGTGTATACACTGTATTATTTGTATATATTGCATTACCTATCACGAACTTGTGGAAGAACACTTATTTATAGTGAACAAGTTTTGTATTTTGTACCTTTGTATTTTCGTGATTAAATAAAGATTTTTATTAATTGTATCATTTGCCTTGTAACCATTATTGAATAAATGTTAAAGAAAAAAGAAAGAAGAATTTACTACACCTCTGACATTCTGTTGTGAAGTAATCCACGAATGTATCGCCTCATTTCAAGGCTACTACGGCTTATGTTAATTTTCTTTATGATCATGCCTTCCTGAAATCATGAGAATAAGAAAGAAAAGGTTTTTAATTTCACTAAAAAACAATAACAACTGCCAAAATACAACAAATTCAACATTTAACTAAAAGTATGTAGTAGGCAAAACGGAGAGCTAATTTTTATTTAAATGTTTAGTATTGGATAGCAGTAACATGCAGTATGTGACTGTCCAAAATAATCTGATTATCTCCCTTCCAGAGAACTATTCTTTCACACAAATGTAAACTGTTAAAGGAATTTAATGTTGGCCTACAAATGTATCAAGTATGTACTTTACAACAAAGTTTGTATATAGGAATTTTAAAAATTACTTTTAACATTGATTTAATCCTGTTACTTAATATATTAACTAATCAAAACATGGACATTTCTTAATGTCAATGACATGTTGCGAATTACACATACCATTTTCACAAGTTCTTCAATATTTTGCAGCATAAAAAGGCCGCAGTCAGGACCAGGTCCTTGCTGTTCTACCTAGAATATTGATCAAAGTTAAATGAAATTTATTTAGAATTTTTATGTAAATTTTATTTTAAATGTAAATTCATAATTTAGAATAAACAGTTATTGTTTTTTAAATATTAAAGAATAAACATTGGAAGCCTTGCCAAAAAACTTATTATAACATAAAAAGTTACTTCGTAACAATTTAATAGGAAAAAACTGTGAATTTCAGGTTATTATTTTTTTTTAAGTTGGTAGGACTTATTAAGGAAGTTGTTGTTTTGAATAAAATCTGTATAGATAGGTTTGTATAACAAATTACTAAAAATCCAACTTTGAAATATTAAGAATCTTTACCTCACACTTCTGTTCTTTGAGTGGGTTGGTCAATTTAAGGTTTTGGTCCTTACTCACTGCCCATAGGGTGCACAAAAACTCCCAAAAACACTCAACATCAACTGTTGAATGATGTAGTGAGTTTACTACGAAGTAATAAGTTCTGAAAGAAAAAGGTAAAAGTCGTAACATTTTAGACAGTTTTATAATTTATAATTTTTAACTTATTAAAATTACAAATATATGTGTTTTGTTATAACAATTAATTGTTGACAAATTCATCAATCATAATCGACTTCAGGATGTGTAGGTGTGTTGTTTGCTTAAGTTTAGATTGAATTACTAAATAATATAGTAGATATAGGGTTCTTACAACACATGACTCATTAAAGCCTAACATAAATAAGCAAAATAATAACTTTGATGACAGTTATTCAAAATTCTAATAATTTAAACTGAATTGTATATAAATAACTGTATAAATCTTAGTCAAAACCTTCCAGTTTCATCTGTTTCTCTTTCCGAGTCTCCCTCACTATTTCAATTTTGCACATGTTTATATATTTAGGTTTTTTTTTGTTTCTATTTTCATATTTTCTTACACCAGTGTTATATATGTTGAAGTCTAGTTTAATAAACAAATAACACAATTAAAAAAAGTCACCTTATTTTATTTTATTTTCAATCTTTCTACATAGCAAAAAAACAAACATATAAGTATAACAGGAGAGTAGCGGAAAAGCAAAAGTATAAAACTGTCATCTTGTGATGTGCTTGACCAGCCCCTGTCAACTTGAACGATACAATAAAACCGACATTTAACAAATTTAGAAAAATACATAGAAAAATAAGGTATAATAAAATGTTAACAAAAGTGTTATAAAAATGCAATTGCTATCTGAACAATCTGATTGTGTAAAAGTTAAAAATTCTGATTGTATAAAAGTTAAAAATTCTGATTGAATAAAAGTTAAAAATTATGAATGTATAAAAGTTAAAAATTCTGATTGTATAAAAGTTAAATTCTGATTGTATAAAAGTTAAAAATTCTGATTGTATAAAAGTTAAAAATTCTGATTGTATAAAAGTTAAAAAGTTAAAAAATTCAAAGTAGGTACAATCATGTTAATAAAAATATGAAAAGTTAAAAATCTATAAAATGTTGCTTTAAACTGTGTTTAAACTTAAAAAACGACTCTTCAATAAGATTGTTTCTGATCGTAGCACCAAGTTCTGAAAACATTTTAGGAAACCGTACTATGCCTGAGTATTTAAAAGCATCAGTACGAGCTCTACCATGATGAAAGGTGAGTATATCTAGGTGTCGATTATTAACTAAAAAAGAATCAACATATTCACTCATAAAATCAGATCGTGGAGAAATTATTATATTGGCAATGAATGTCATGTTTAAGAAATCACGCCTATTCTCTACTGACATTAGACCTAGCTCCTTTCTTCTATCTATATAATGTTGATCTAAATAACCTTTCTTCAAGATCATGCAGGTAGCTCTCCTCTGAACGGATTCTAGCATATTTATATGTTTTTTACGGTACACCCACCACACCGGAGAACAATAATATAAGCATGGCAGCACAAGTGTCTTATAAAGATGGAGAGCTACACTACTAGGGGCATTAGATGTGATTAACCGTATAAGACCAATAAGACGGTTACAATTTGATACTGCATCCTGAACTTGATTGTCCCATGACAAGTTACTTTGTATTGAGCAGCCTAAAATGTTTAATGAATCATTACAATCTAAAAGTGTATCAGAAATGCTGTATATAGGTTTGGGATATCCTCTTCTCCAAGTAAGTCGCATAGATTTGCATTTATTGGGATTCAGTTTGAGGCAATTTTTTTTTGCCCAAGAATCAATAGACGTTAGATCTTTTTGAATATTTGGGTCTGAATCCCTAGTGCAAACATTGCGAAAAATGAACACATCATCAGCGTATTGTATAATACTAGATGTAATGTATAGATGAAGGTCATTAGCATACATGACAAAAAGCAACGGACCCAAAACAGACCCTTGCGGCACGCCTGATTTAACAGGCAACCAGTCTGAAGATTTGCCTTTATATACAACACGCTGTACACGATTTGATAAAAAAGAAGTTATCCAGCTTAACGCAGTGTCATTGATATTGAATGTCAACAATAGCTTGCGGAGAAGAATATCGTGGGATATGGTATCAAACGCACGGCTGAAATCCAAAGTAATAAGGTCAACGGCTGGCGTTTTCGAATCAAGTGCACGTAACCAGTCAGTGGTTGCCGACACCAAGGCTGTGGTACAGGATCGACCAGGAAGAAAGCCGTGTTGATGACTCGCCAACAGGCTGTTACTTTGGCAGTGGTTAAGAATTTGTTGGAAAACAAGTTTTTCCAACATCTTGCACATCACCGACGTAAGAGACACTGGACGATAATTAAGTAAGTTACTTTTGTCACCCTTTTTGAATATAGGAACAACATTTGCACGCTTCCACAAAGTAGGAATTTTACCACATAACAGCGATTGATTAAAAAAGTGTGTGATAGCCGGAATAATTACCGGACAAGCGAGTTTAAGCATCCGAACAGTCACACCATCAGGACCAGAAGCTTTATTAGCTGCGAAGTTTTTGATAACAGATTCCACCTGACAACGTGAAAGATGAAAACCGGCAAGAGATGGAATGTCCAAAGTTGGTGAAGTGAGGCTCACATAATTAGGGGAGTCACTAAAAAAACTCACAAACAACTTGTTAAACTCGTTGGCGATTTGAGTAGGTTGTCTTATGGTATTGCCGTTAACCACAAAGGAGTCAATGAGTTGAGATGACTTTCGCTTGCTTTTTATAAAAGACCAAAATGACTTCCGGTTATCTTTCTTTCTAAACAGATTGGTAATGAAGTCACTGTATGCTTTCTTAGACGCGTTGCGTACTTTATTTCGTATACATTTGTATTTATTCCAAGCCAAAGTACTGCTTACTCTACGAGCTTTTTTAAACAGAGCCCGTTTCTCAAGAATAAGTCTATAAACCACAGGCGATATCCAGGGTTTGGCTTTTTTACGGGATCGACGAACTGGAATACTATCATTGACACAAGCTAGAAGGAAATCCGAAAACTGATCCCATGCCACATTGATGTCAGTGAAATCAATTAACTCCCATGGAGTCAACAAAATTAGGCTCTGATAATGTTCAACGTCTGCTTTATGATACTGATAACTTTCACGGACCACGTTGGGAAGTTTTCCAGGAGATCCGCGAATTCTAAACGTTACCATGTGATGGTCAGAATTGGCAAGACCTGCATCAATTTTTACTTCACACAATCGATCAGGACGGGAAGTAAATATAAGATCAATTATTGTATTAGAACTAAAATCATTTGATGATCTAGTTACGTCAAGAACTAGTTGATCAATACACATAGCATCTGCTAAAGACTTTAGGTTAGTTTTTAAGGGAGTATTGACATTATGCGAATAATCAATGTTAAAATCTCCCTGCAAGATGACGCCTGCATAGGAATCCAAATCCAGATTAACCAGAATATCCTCTAATTTGTCGATACTCCCAATCTCAGTAGGAGGTCTGTAATATGCTCCACAAATCCATTTTTCTGATCCTACAATCATTTGAACAAATATAATTTCAGTTGTTACATTTTGCGGAAGCTCAATAATAGAAGGAGAAAGATTATTTGCAACCGCTAACATCACACCACCTCCATGGCGATTTCTGTCCTTTCTAAATATCGTGTAACAATCAGTATCCAAGATTAATGAAGATGGTAAAGTAGAGTCTAGCCATGTTTCAGTAACATGTTTTCTCAACACAAAAATATAATGCGCTCCAATGCCATGCATCTCTGTAAAGATATAGAAATATTGTCTGAAGCAATCAATTTATTACATACACAGTATGGAAAGGAACATCAAAGGAATGAGAGAATTTTGAATTGATAATGTACAAATTGCAAAATATACAGTAAAAGTAAGTTAGTAACATTCAGTGTTTAGAAAACAAACATTGAATACATGATATAAATTTACCTTTCACGAATTGGAAATATCAGATATTTCTTGTCTGCAATGTCACCAGGAAGTGACTTTTTCAGATAACTTTTCATTGTCAATTTGTTTTGGATAAACTGTGAATCTACAGCTGTAAATATGTGAGTATCAGCACATGGATACTCGTGTTGTAGGTGCCTGTTAGTATAAAATGTGGGTAAAAGTTGAGTGTTAACAAAGTACAGATAAAAATAACCAAATGGTTTTTCACTTTTGGTGATGAGTAAGCTTGATGCAATTATGAAATCATGGTCAAATAAGCACATTTCAATCATTTGACAGTATTATTATATACAATTTACACAGTGCTACACAACACATTTATTACATTTTACAAAACAATTCAAACCGTTGCAAACCAAGTTAGAATTTATTCTCCACTGATTGTTAGGGCGTTTGTTGTATGGGAGAATCTATGATGATACTGTCTTTGGTTATGCAGTCTAACAGTACACTTGCCCTGTAAGTGAGAGGTCGCAGGTCCGAATTCTGCCAGACACGTTTTTTATACAATAACAAAAAACTTTCAGTAACATGAGATCATGTTTTCGAAAATGAGCACTTCCCTACCTTACATAAAAATCCACAATGGCACTGCTTATTCCAGCATTAAGGTTGGTTGAATTGATGTCTGTCATTTTTATATTTACAGATTTGGTTCTGGCAGTTGACTCTTTCCTTTTTGAAATAGGAGGCCATTGTAACAAGCTGAAAACAAATGTAAAATAATATTTTTAAGGAAATAAGAATTTAAAATCATACATAAATTACTGAAAGGAAAGAATAACCAAATATAATTTAAACCTACTCAAAATCTTTGTCCACTATACAACATACAAAATCCTCATCTTCCTTGAAAACATTGCTGGCCACACCAGCACACACACAGTGGTACCATGCCTGGCACTTTCCACAGCAAATCATCTCTTTATTGGTAGATGTGTGTCCTGTATCAATGACACAAAGGCCCAACTTCTTTGCAACACACTGACTACCCAGGACATCTTGGAACCAAGTTGTCTTTGCAGCAGGTCTTCTCTTTTTTCGAGTCTTTATATCTGTAATTACCAATAATATTGTCATGTCTGTTAACAGATTAAAAAAAAGGAAACAATTGTCGTATTTAATTGGGAACTTTCGTGTCCAACAGAAAATTCATTGAGCACTTTTTGCATAATTACTCAACCACTGACAGAAAAATTTACCAGCAATGGGTAGTAATGGTACTACATGGTTGATGAGTCTGGACTCTGATAAAAATCGACACCAAAGAATTCCTATAACAGGGCGTTCCTCAAATTGGCAACAAGGATAGATGTATTGCTTGCTTCCATCCTCAATTAAATTTTGTATTTCACATCCAGTTGCAATTGAAATGAATTGAACTTGTAACATTCCTTGAATAAGAAAGAAAATTATCAAATTATAACTTGAAAAACATAATTATTAGCAAAGTCATCCACACCCCGAACACCATCAAATTACAAACTATCAATAATTTTATTGTTCAAAACAGTTCAATTGAGCATTACAGAAGAGATAGAATTTGCTATGGTTACTTAATTTTACTTAATCTTTATTAATACAAATATATTTATTGATTTCCAAAGTGGTTCACTAAAGTTCTACAAAACTACAAAATGAAAGTGATACACATTAATAAAACACAAATTCAAGAAATTTGTCTACACTTCATACAAAAGAAAACTTTTAGAGGAAATCATGGAAGTGAATTGGATTAACGCATCTACTTTGCAGAAAAATAATACTGTAACTGAATTGATAATTATAATAATAATGTATACAGTGTGCTGTGGTCAATGTTTTATGGAAAAGGTAAGGTAAAAGTGAGTCCCGTGTTCTCTGAACGTAGGGGAATGGGCTGTTAGGAGCTCATTGTACTAAACCTCGGCATTATGTGGTAGGATGGCCAGTTCCTTTCCACGCCGCCTTTTTTCTCCCTAGTATTTTCAACCAGGTACTCGTTTACAGCTGAGTGGACTGGGAGTTGTCGGGAATTGAACCCGGGTCTATCTGTATGACAGTCAAGTGTCCTAACCACTCAGCTATCAACAACTCTTTTTTATGGAACCTTCCTAAAATTAATTACAATTTTGATCTTTTCTTTTTTATCGCTATTGTTTTAAAGCGGAGTGTGTCTAGTCAAAAAATAAGTATAGATTGATACATTTATTAATATTAATAATGTGATATCGACTTTGCAAAAAAATAATTTTTCCAGACAAAATATCTAAAACTAGAGTGTGCATTTCATACAAGGTCTCAGTCTTCATATTCATAATAATTATTATTTTTTGCAGCAGTAATCAATTTGCTAAAATATATGAAACACACCTGAATATGCAAAGTTTTTTGCCAGACAAAACAATTCTGCTTGGATGATGTAGTCTAGCAGCATATCAATTGTAGGATTTTCCTTAGGCCTCATGTCAAAAATTTCAACTGAGGCAGATACAGCTGCTAAAAAGGCTACCACCATAGCTATGTCAGCTTCACCATTAGTTGACAAGCCAGTAAGTATCTATTTCAACCAATGAGATAAAATAATTCAAACTTTACTATAAAACACTATCAATTACAAAGAAAAAAAAACATGTTTCCACTTACTTATCTTATTTTTAATTAGATTGATTGCACAACTTAATGATTGATATTTTGTTTTACTCAATGGATTACATATGAAACAAGATAAATTTATTCTTTATTCATACTTTAAAAAACTAAACATTCCAAGTAATTTTATGGTATGATGGTATATTTGGCAAACAAATATTAAGATACAAGTACTGTACATACACAAAATAAAAAATCTTTTATTAATTATAAAAATATAATTAAAAAAACAAATATGTAAAATAATTTTTTTGGTCACCAAAATAGTAAATTATCAAGACTTACATGTTGCTTTAGGTGGTTGTAATGTTCTACAGTCCTCTTAATTGCCATAAGGCGTAGTTGACATGGCTTGCCTTGCTTTCCAAACAAAATACGGGATATTGAATGATAAAGACAATTACCATCCCCTCGGCTTTTTACTGCAACGCAGGACTTTCCATTTACAGAAAAAAACTTATTTTGAAATCTGTAGGGTAAGAGTGGAACAAACATTTAGTGTTATAAACATGTACGACAGGCAATTTCTCAGAAAAAGGCTTTGCACACATCATGACTTTGGTTTGCTCTTTTGTTGTGGAACTTTTTGTATTTTATGATACAAAAAACCTACAAAGTCTAGATATATTTTAGTGATAAGACTCACCTTTCAAATAGCGCTTCATTTGTTTTATGGGTGATAAGTGAATAACATGGAAGCGTGCCTGGCACCTTTAATGCTATGTCTTTAAATTCTTGAAAGGAATTAACCTGGCAAAGTTCATTCAAAAGTTTTTCTGCTCTTTTCTGCACATAAATAAAAATTAAATACAAATTTCAATTAGAAAAAAGATATTACACATTATCATATTAAAATCCACATAATTATGATGATAAAATATCATAAATAGAAACAATAAAAAATGTAATACATTTAAAGATTTATTTGATTTATAGATTGAATATCATTGATTGCTTTAAAAGTAAAAAAAGAAAAATTTAACAACATTAAAATTTCTGCTACCTACAAAAATTAAGAACAAAAAAAAACATATTTACTTACCTCATCTAAAATCTCATCATTGTCTCCTTCTTCATGCTGTTTTTAGACAAAATAATTATTTAAAAAATAATGGACGAGAAAAAAACTATTTTTACCCTGAAATTTGGGGTAAAAATGTCAACATAACTGAATATTGTTTGACGGTTTGCAAGGGGAAGAATATGTATTAAATATTGTTTGCGGTAGCACCACGTATTAGTTCAATTAAGAACTTATGTGTTAATTGAACTAATACGTGGTGCTACCGCAAAAAATTATTTTAATAACATAACTGAAGTCATATATTCTTTAATATTTTAATTAATTAATTAATAATAAAGTAATAAAAAGTGTGTACAGTAATTAACCACAAACATTTTACTCCCACAGTTTATCATTTAAGATCAAATAATTAGATTTGGATTTGATCTTGGAATGGCACAGGAAGTGTAAATAGGGTGTGGTCTCTAACCTACAAACAATAAAAGAATTGTTTACCTCTTCATCTTCATCATTCTCTGTTTCTACATCTTCGTTGACTTCTTCTTTATGCTATTCAAGTTAAAATGTAAATAAATTCATAAAAAACCATAACATATCTACTACAATGTTTCAGTTGCTTAATATTCCAAATTTAATATTTTAATTAATCGATGAATAATAAAGTTATAAAAAGTGTGTACAGTAATTAACCACAAACATTTTACTCCCACAGTTTATCTTTTAAGATCAAATAATTAGATTTGGACTTGATACTGGAATGGCAGAGGAAGTGTAAATAGGGTGTGGTCTCTAACCTACAAACAATAAAAGAATTGTTTACCTCTTCATCTTCATCATTCTCTGTTTCTAAATCTTCGTTGACTTCTTCTTTATGCTATTTAAGTTAAAATGTAAATAAATTCATAAAAAAACCATAATATATCTACAGTACTACAATGTTTCAGTTGCTTAATATTCCAATTTAATATTTTAATTAATCAATGAATAATAAAGTTATAAAAAGTGTGTACAGTAATTAACCACAAACATTTTACTCCCACAGTTTATCGTTTAAGATCAAATAATTAGATTTGGACTTGATACTGGAATGGCACAGGAACTATAAATAGGGTGTGGTCTCTAACCTACAAACAATAAAAGAATTGTTTACCTCTTCATCTTCATCATACTCTGTTTCTAAATCTTCGTTGACTTCTTCTTTATGCTATTTAAGTTAAAATGTAAATAAATTCATAAAAAAACCATAATATATCTACTACAATGTTTCAGTTCCTTAATATTCCAATTTAATATTTTAATTAATCAATGAATAATAAAGTTATAAAAAGTGTGTACAGTAATTAACCACAAACATTTTACTCCCACAGTTTATCGTTTAAGATCAAATAATTAGATTTGGATTTGATCCTGGAATGGCACAGGAAGTGTAAATAGGGTGTGGTCTCTAACCTACAAACAATAAAAGAATTGTTTACCTCTTCATCTTCATCATTCTCTGTTTCTAAATCTTCTTTGATATCTTCTTTATGCTATTCAAGTTAAAATGTAAAAAATTTCATTAAAAAAACCATAATATATCTACTACAATGTTTCAGTTGCTTAATATTCCAAGTCCTTATCTATTACAGTTAATAAAATTTTCATATTTATGAGAGCTTCAATACAAACACATGACAAATTATAGTAATTAATTTATTCACTTACCCTTTTATATGCCTCACTATTTTTGTAGCTGTCTACAATGCGAATCAAGTCTCTTTTTGTTAACATACTTCCATCTATAAACATTTATTCTGTTACTTACAATTTATACAATAATCAAGTTTTTGATTCAAGAAGAGAGTGATGGATTTGCTTTGTTATATTGAGATAGCAGAAATGTTCTAGTTGAATAGCCTTAATAGAGTGGTGGATAGCTAGCCAAAAAACTGTCATATAGATATCAACAAGATTTCTTGAAGATGATACTATGTGAGAAAACATTAAAAATTAACCCAAAAAATAACATTTTTACACCCTAATCTGTTAATTTTTTTATTAGAATTTTTAATCAGTAGTTTTACTAAAACTTAAAATGGCAATGGCCATAATGTCATCACATTGTTTGTTTTTTTCATAGTATGTGCGAAAAATGTCAGCCCATATCAATTTTGCATAAAAAGTATTACCATACTTATTTGAGTGTTGTTTAATCAAATAAATATATGGTTATCAAATTTGCATTCCTTTATGATGAATTAGTTCAAAGTGATTTGCAAGTTAAAAATCATTGAATATTTATTTAGTTTAAGCAAAATAAAAATATTAAATATACAGTACAATACCTTCTGCTTTGTGAGTGGGTGAGATAAATTTTATGTTTTCAGGCCACCAATCTGGCTTATTATTAGCTAAATATACAGATTCACCTACCAGTGAGGGACCTAAACATCAAAATTAAAACAATATATATACAATATTAAAGAATTTCAGGCATATGGGATAACCCATGAAAAAGGAGGATATATACTGCAAAATAAAATAAAATTAAACGTTAACAGTAGAGAAAATCCGAACTTGATTGAAAAAATAGATTAAGAGACAACTAGAAGATATTTCGAATATCTGCAGACGGTACCGTTTCGACCTTTCGGGTCTCATCAGTGCAGAGCAGGATAGAAATATTGTAATGGATTGAAAAAATAGATTAAGAGCCAACTGGATGGAAGATATTTTGAATATCTGCAGACGGTACCGTTTCGACCTTTCAGGTCTCATCAGTGCAGAGCAGGATAGAAAATCAATGCATGTCCACTAGACTAGCTTAAGCAGGGCCTAGACCAGCCCATGCAGTGTACATTGTAATGATGTGTGTGGCCAAATCAGGACACTTTATATACATCACTCAGGTGGATGCGAATTAATTATATTTGTTATATTAATTAATTATAATTTTAATTATACAATATTATATAGCTCGTAGTGAAATTAAATATGAAGTCAACTTAGTTCACCTCATTATTGTTTTATTTTTGCAATAAAAAGCTTACCTATTTCAGTCACTAGCCTCACAACTATCCCCCTTAAACGCATTACGGAGAGTCCAATAGTTTCTTCCTTCAATAAATTATTTAATGTTTTGTACTCACAATGCACAGCTTTTTCCTTCTTTCTCATCTCAAATACATAATCTCCTGTTGTGAAAAATGATGAAATCTACTTAAAAACATTTGATAAAGAGCAGCAAATTAAGGTAACAGCTATATATTGGTTCTTTAAAGAGTAATGTCACACTTTAACCTACCATGATTTTTACCATCAAGTAGGGCATTATGAACCCCTACTTCAATACTACTTCTAACCTTTTGGAACACATCACAAATCTCGTTTGAACCTGCAGTAAATGAAATATAATAAATAGAATAAAATAAATCTGTGTTCCAATGAAATATAAAGTTGAGAAATGTCTTCCAGAATAGTGTGGACTTTATCATACAATTCATCTTTTTTTTTAAAAGTAACATACACACTGTACTATAATACATATATAATATAGTACTTTATAAGACTGCATGACTAGTATTAGACTAACCATCATATTTCACTATAATGTAATAAAGCTATCCCCATAAGGTTTATCGCAAATACCATTCAATCAAGAGGGTGCTGCATGGTTTTTTTATTTATTTTTTAAAATTTTATTTCATCTTCATCCAACAGCGACCAAAGTCGCCCATAATCAATAAATATAATTTATATAGATAATTAATTAAAGCCCCATTCCCTACGTTTTTTAGATCTAATTTAAGATCACAAACTATATTTAATGTAAAAATAATACTATATGGTCCTATTGCGATAACTTTTTTCGTGTTTAAACGGTTAAAAATGTGAAAAATAAGTCGATTCTAATAATTATAGCGGCCCGCTATAAATCCCAAAATGCATTGCGCGCGGATTGATATTTTTGTTTTTCACCTGTAATTCGCCCACTTTTCGATCGATCGTGAGGCCAAAACAAATGGAAGACTCCTAACTTTTCAGCGAAAATACCGGGTTTTCCTCAATTTGTATCAACGGAGTCTGGCAAAAATAGAAAGACAATTAATGCAGCAACTATACAACGTCAGGCTAGGTATATAGCTAGCGTACGATGTTCGTACGTTACCGATGTTTACCAGCTAGGCCTACAAAACTAAGCCTAGCTAGGCTAGGCCTAAGACCGTCCACGAGAGGTCGATCACCGCGAGCTACTTAGGTAGTGCATTGTTTTTCACTTTTTATCATAATTTACCATAAAACGTACATTTAAGACAAGGAATGACATGGTTTAATGTTTTTAAAGTGATATATATGTATTATTTTCCAAAAAACGTCCAAAATTGCAGGGAAGGGGTCTTTAAACAACACAATTAGCTAAAATTACAGGTAAATCAATACGATAGCAAATTATCATAAAGAAAGTAATTAAGTAGATGTAATAGCAACAGTAATCTTACAACGAAAACAATAAATAGTATCACAAAAAATATCAATAAACAGATTACAATAGCAAACAGAATTAAATAATCTAGGAAGACGACAGATCCAACCATCCCTAGTTACATTAACCCTTCCCGGTGGAACAAAAAATAACCCAGGATTTCTTAATCTATAAACAGGAAAGTTTAAAATAAGAAATAAAGTTACCATCAACAACAGAGTTCATACATTTATACAAGAAAATTAAATCCAATATATTCCTTCTATCTTTAAGTAAAGCTAACTCAGGATTTTGACCAAATTTACGGAAATAAAATCTACAAAACTTATTTTGAACACGTTGTAACCTAATAGACTAGAAGAAGAAATTGAATTAAAAATAACAGAGCAAAACTCAAGATTAGACCGAACTAAAGATTTATTTTATCAATGGTGGGATTGATTTGGGGGAAAATCAACCCGAAAGCCATGCTGTTTATGAAGGGAAACAATGTAAGAATCAGTGGACAATGCAATGTAAATGACAATTAACGGTCACCACCACCTAAGATTATGATATATTTAGACTTCCAGGCCTAGAGGGGCCTAGTTCTAGTACTAGGCTAGTCTAATAATGCTACTGCACTATCACTTACACGAAAAATAAAACAGTTTGATGATGCGATCAAGCCAATATCTCTTCATTGATGAAAGGTTTTTGGCCCCAAAACCTTTCAATCACCGTACATCGTACTCTTATTTGCAATATACCTTGTTGTTTATACTTACCAGAAAATTGCAACTTTCCATCTAGAAATGCAACTGTTGCAATAGGAAGGTTCTTTGAAATACTATTTGTCTGGAAACAAATAGAAATTGTTACATTTGTCAAATTGTTAACACATAGTTTATCTTTCTTATACTTACTAATTAGTAATATTATATAGGACCTACTGTACTAACAACAGATAGTCCTTAGGCCTAGACTATTGTCATTTGTAAAAAGTGCTTTTTTTGGAGGATGATGAGGCCCCTATTTACTGTAAAAAACCTTTAAAATGATTATTTTAGGCCTGAAATTAATTCTATATAATAATATATGGCAATGTATATAATAAAGTTACAGAGCAAAAAATAAATAAAATGGATGGCCTAAGTCATGTAAACATTATTCTACTGCAGTTACTGCAGTAATGACAATTTTCACTTTAAATTACCTATTTAGGCCTAGGTCTATTCAATTATTTCCATAAAACTATATCGTCCAAAACTTAAAGGAAATCTGATGTGCAGGGTCTTTTTTTACCATCAGAGCCATACATCACTGGAATTCTCTGGTCTGCCTAATTAATTATTTAATTAATATAATACAAGCCTCTTCAGTCAGTGAACATCTTTAGGTCTAGAATTGACAACTATTTTCAGCTAGAAATGGAAACTAAACTATTTCCATCAAACATTAAGTTAAGTTAAGTTAAGCCTTTTTTTGGATAAATAGGCTAGGCCTACTAACTAGGCTAGGCTTCGGCCTAATTTTAATGCATTGTTTTTTAATAATATTCTGCCTAATAAATGTCTGCATTTAAACATTGCAATCATACTTTATTGCAGTAAATATAAACGGTACTGCAGTAACTGCAGTAGAATAATTTTGAATAAGTACGTAGGGTCTAATTTATTAATTAAGACTCGCTTATTAGAGTAGGCAGGCCTACTCTAGTCTAGGTTTCTAGTTCCAGGCCTCTTAGTAGGGATAGATAGGGGCTATGCCAAGCCTACATCATATATAGGCCTAGGCCTAGCTAGTACCCAAGCTACGCGTAGCCTAGGTAGCCTAGGCCTCCTAGGCCTACTAGGCTAGGCTAGGCATAGCCCTGCTGGGCTAGGCTAGGCCTAATATTAAATAATTATATTTCATTATTTGGGACCATTTTAATTCAAGGCAAAATTAATATTATATAATTAAATTATACATACTCTTTTTTGTAACCGTTTTAAGGAGACACGTAGATATTTCTTCCTTAATTTTACTGCCTGTGACTGTGACTTTTTTTTTGCCATTTTTGTTAATATAACAGATCACACAGGGCCTAGGAGGAACGCTAAAAAAAGGTTCTGTGTTCCGCTCTCCATCCTCTACTACTCTAAAAGTTTAAACCAATCACAGAATAGACAAAGTAAACCCCCTAAGTTGTTAAAATTGATAGACTTATAAACTAACAAATCATAAAATGTAATTGTATATTAATTTATATTAATCTAAGCACAGCTGTAATTTATGGTAATATATCTTTAATTGCTTTGGTGGCATCTTTTATTTAAAAACAAACCAACAAACACGTAATGAATATCCACCATGAGCATGTTCATGTCTTCATTTTGACGGTCCGAATATAGCTCAATACAGACAAGCATATTTTAAAATGGCGGCCCTTTACGGCAGCATGTGTTTGCGACTGAAAACTGTTAAAACAATAAATAATTTTGTGAAACCTGAACGAATTCGTGTGAATAAATCTTCCAGAAGATACCAAATAAATATGTATCCATATGACGTACAACATACTCAATATATTGCCCAAATTTCAGTGTTTTCTACTGCTTTAGTGCACAATCTGCACCAAGGGCCAGGCTGCGGCAACAACACTGCTCGCAAACAACAGAAGCAGCAGAATGATACTCATGTATCCCCGAAGGCGGGGCCGTCATTTGATGGAGCAAAGCCTAGTTCTAGTACACTACCTATTGCAGAATTACTTAAAGAAGCTGAGGAGAATCAAAAGAAGCGCCAACAAGATGAGGCAAAAACTAAAGGGAAAAGGGGAATGGGAAAAGCTCAAAAGATAGCATTTGGATTTTTTGCAGTTGGAAGTATTGGGGCTGCATTACTCTCGTTTTATGAACTTGGTAAGACCTCTACTACGCGGATCTCTACTACTACTACTACTACTACTACCACCTACTAGCCTAGAGTCTAGGCCTAGGTTAGCTAGTATTATTAAGGCGAGGCGGCTAGGCTAGCTAGGTAGGCCTAGAACCTAGATGTTTTTGAATTTTTCGTGTATATTAGGCCGGTGTCAGATGAAATCGGTCGCGTTTGAAATCGGTCGCGATAAAATCAACTTCCGGTATTTTGTATGGCGCGCCGCTAGAACTATACGTTTAATGAAAACGGTCGCGCTATTTTGCATGGGACGCACTAGATACATTTTTAATGAAAACACTAATTATGTTTTAGTTAATTTTGAATATAGAATTTCTAATTTTACCTCGATCGTTATTATTTTTTTAGTACAGTAAATATAAATATTTATCTCATTATTTATAAATAATTTGTGTTTTCATTTTATCTTACAGGTGTCAATGAATAATTGTAATGTGTTCGTTTAGAAAATCGTTTTTAAAAGTGTTATTGAATAAGTTTTTGAAAAGATTAGCATGCCACTGTTTAAAGTTTTTAAAATGTTGAAATAATTCAACTGGATACCAGCTCAATGAGGTTTATGCAATAAAGGAAGATGATGTATGACGATGATTTTTAAGTTCGATATCCGCCACTCTTACGTGAGCATGGTTTTAGGATAATACTAATAAAATAATATTAGTCCAAGAGCATTATGCACTTGTCAATTGTATGACCCACTATACGACCCCCGGGAGAGGTGCGTCATTTACAAATAATTATTGACGCAGGGGTGCGTCAAAAAGCCTAGATGGTACGTCACATCAATGAACAAGGTGTGTCAATGTCCGTCACTTTACCACCCACCATATCATAAACAACATGGCCACAGTGCGTCAAAATGGGTGCGTCATGGTCACCTAAAGGTAAGTCACCTTTTTGACGCACGGGTGCGTCATGGTATTCAAACGTATGACGCACATCTGACAAATGACGCACCTCTCCCGGGGGTCGTATAGTGGGTCATGCAATTGACAAGTGCATTAGTTCATAAGTATAGGCATACCCGGACATTTTTGGTAACAAGCTAATTTTTTCAGGAAAGGTCCAGAACTATGATTGGAACATCATACTAAAAGTCCTGAAAATTCCTCTTTGTGCTCTCCGAGAAATCCAAGATGGCGTCCAAAATGGCTGCCATTTTAATTAGTCTATAACTTTGTAACCGCTTGTCATAGAGTAATGGTTTTGGTGTCAAATAGTTCACAGTATATACATTCCTATTTGCTCTAACAGAAAATTTTGTCAAAAAATGGCCGCTACAACAGTTTCTGGTAGTTTGACCTTTGACCTGGTCTTATCATATTTCGGTAATGGCTTGTCATAGAGAATTGAGATTAGGCCCAAATTGTTCAGAACTTGCATATTTTTATTTGGTGTAATGAAATATTTTATCCCAAAATGACCGGAAGTGAGGTTATTGACCTCTTATTGACCTATTCATATATCTTTTACCGTATCTCAAGAAATATTTATCGTATAGCGTTACTTTTGGTGTCAAATTGTTTGGAACATATACATTACTATTTAGTCTAATACAACAGTTTGCCCTAAAATGCTCGGAAGTAAGTTAAAATATTGAAAATTTAAAAAATCAAAGAGCTGCATAGGCAGAGTATATGAATACTGTAGATAAAATCAAACTTTTAACTTTTAAAAAATGCCTTAAAACATGTTTTGGGCATAGCACATCATCAGGTAAAGTGAATTGTTACGAAAAGAAAATCAATAAATTACAAAGAACAACTGTCAGTGGCTAATCAAAGTTGGTTAAAGTAAACAAAAGACAATATATATATATATATATATATGGCATATACCATGGCACATATCCGGATTGTCAAAAACAAATGTCAAAGACCCTTCTGCAATTTTTAGATTAGATTTTTAAACGTGACTTTATAGCTCACGATGTCGGTCGGTAAACACTAACTCATATTCATATTTTTTCGTTATTTGGACACAGGATATTAATACTTGGAGGCAAATATAAATGTTTTTAAACATTTTTTAACATTTTCAGCAATTTCGGTCGGTTGGTCGGTCAGTAAACATTAAACTCATATTCATATTTTTTCGTTATTTTGACAGTCAATATTAATACTTGGAGGCAATTATACATGTTTTTAAAAATTCAAAAAATCAACATTTTCAGCAATTTCGGTCGGTAAGTCGGTCGGTAGGTCAGTAAACAATAATTCAAATTTGCGCAAGCGCATGCAGCCATGTATATGGCCTTGTTGACTTATTAAAAATAACGCATTTTGAAACATTACTTGTTTTAAATGTTCGTTATATGGTTTATTTATGATAAAAAGAGAATGTACCCATATTTAACTGTTCTAAGATGAAAAAAATTATCGCCATACAGTATGCCCTATATAGGATTTATTATATATTGAAAATATGCAAAATCACTGTAACATTGATCAGCAGCATTCTGTTACAGTCATTCTTCATCTGATGTTGCATCTTCAACATCTTGGTGTTTGTTGCTTTTTTCATATCATTACCATCATGTTCATCTGTATGGATGTTGTTTCATGTTTGCCAAAAACAGTTATGACATTAATTTGTTTTCATCTTTAAACAGTTAAAAAGTTAGAGTCTAGGCTTGCCAGTTAGAGAACATCAAGAGTGCATTCTCTTTTAAAACAAGGAATGACCTGGTTTCATGTTTCAAAATGCATTATTTTTACAAATAAAATGGTCTTTACATTCGTTTTTTGACAATCCTGAGTAAATATATGCCATGTACATACTGTAGTGTTTGCCATTTGGGTATTTTCATGTGAAATGTATATGACCTGAAAATTTCATTTTCACAGTATCATAACGTCTACCGGTATACATTTCCTAAATTCAGGGAAAATTTTCATTAAAAAATTTTGTTTAGCAATATTGCTAATCAAACTGATTTTTAAGTCGAGAAACATAGTTTTGTATTGTATTTTTTGCTACACAATTTTCAAAATGTGTAGCAATAAGGTTGTTTTGTATAGCTTTTTGCTACGCTACACTGGCGAAAATGTTCTCTGAAATTACATAAAAGTTATACTTCTATGAACAAAAATAAATATCGTAATTTGTATATAAATAAAATAATAAAAATAATGACGTTATTTCAACAAAGCACTAATTCGCGTATGTAACGCGAGTTAAAGACAAATAAAGCATTTAAAATGTATTCATGACAATTGACATCTACATGGGTGACATTTTGTAGCAATAACATTTCAACCATAACTAGTATGAGAATTTAAGTTTCCCTGTGTTTTGGTCATGTCCATTTTTTGTAACAAGTGTTATGCTTGGTTCCCACTAGCGACGCAACACAAGGACGTAACGCAATGCAAGTGAATTGACCAATCACAAGCGATGGCGTATTCGCTTGTGATTGCTAACTGTCTATAACTTCGCTTGTCATTGGTTAAAACGCTTGCGTTGCGTTTACGTCCTTGCGTTACGTTCTAGTGGGAACCAAGCTTTACCGATATTCTTTGTTCTATCGCAGCAAAATTTACCCTCAAGGTTATTGTTCAAAACAACAAAACACTATTCAACTACCCAATAAAATGTAACGCTTGTTGTGGAATAACCCATTTTTTTGTTTAATTAACCAACTTTGATTAGTAACAATTCACTTTACCTGATGATGTGCTATGCCCAAAACATGTTTTAAGGCATTTTTTTTAAAGTTAAAAGTTTTATTTTATCTACAGTATTCATATACTCTGCCTATGCAGCTCTTTGATTTTAAAAATTTTCAATATTTTAACTTACTTCCGAGCATTTTAGGGGAAACTGTTGTATTAGACTAAATAGAAATGTATATGTTTCAAACAATTTGACACCAAAAGTAACGCTATACGATAAATATTTCTTGAGATACGGTAAAAGATATGAATAGGTCAATAAGAGGTCAATAACCTCACTTCCGGTCATTTTGGGATAAAATATTTCATTACACCAAATAAAAATATGCATGTTCTGAACAATTTGGGCCTAATCTCAATTCTCTATGACAAGCCGTTACTGAGATATGATAAGACCAGGTCAAAGGTCAAACTACCAGAAACTGTAGTAACAGTCATTTTTTGATAAAATTTTCTGTTAGAGCAAATAAGAATGTATATACTGTGAACTATTTGACACCAAAACCAATACTCTATGACAAGCGGTTACAAAGTTATAGACTAATTAAAATGGCAGCCATTTTGGACGCCATCTTGGATTTCTCGGAGAGCACAAGGAGGAATTTTCAGGACTTTTAGTATGATGTTCCAATCATAGTTCTGGACCTTTCCTGCAAAAATTAGCTTGTTACCAGAAATGTCCGGGGCAAACCCTAATGCTCTTGGACTATATGCCGTTATAAATCAATCTACCGGGCCTATACAGTAGGACTATGCAGTATGCTGTACAATGATAGGCCTAGATGTGAGAATAATAATGGATGGATAATAAAGGTGGGCACGATTCTCAAAGAGGTAATCTTGCTTGCACTGATATTTAAACATTTAGATTTACGAACGGCGTACTGATGTGAGACACTGAGTGGTACTTAATTATTTACATAAAGTGATTATTATAAATGAAGAAATAAAAGATATTCAAATTAAAAACTATAGTATCGCTGACGTATACGTAAATTATATACATCGTTTCACCATGGAACTATGTTTCACAAAAACACGTGCAGGCCTATGTTTCAAACGTATGGTTATTAGTAATAGGCCTATACGTCATCTTTACATGGCCATGGACAAACGATCGTACGTGTTTTGTCCATGATTTGACACACTAGTGCGTGTTTTTTTTTTTAAAGGGAATCCCCGTCAGCAAAATAACGTGCAGTTAACGTCTGCACGATCATAGAAGGCGCATCCACGATATGGCCTATTTCGGGGTTTATTTATTTTATTTTTATAGTAATTCGCCTTTTAACGATCCGCATATAATAATCATTTTTACTAGAAACTATTTTAGGCCTAAACATTAGAAATAAAAATATACCGTGCAACAATAATCATTATAGGCCTATACTTAATATTATCCTACATAACGTACGGACATAAATAAAATAGAAATTGAAATAAGGTGTTCCAATAGTAAGTTTTTAACGACATGGATATGATATATCTGCCACAGTATGCATAAGTATAAAAATGGATACGCTGGCTTTACGGGCTATACATTGTAACAATTATTGTTTTTAAATAAATTGTTCTCTTTTACGTAATTGTTTGCATAATATTAATAAAAGACAGACGTATATTCTCTATACAGTATAATATATTAATTACAGTCAGTGGCGTATCCAGGATTTTGAAGTTGGGGGGGGCCGGGAATTGCCAATTTGCCGACAAAATTGGTGTCATTATCTGTACATACACGACATCTCTGATCAATATGTGTTCTAGGATTCATATTGTCAGTCATATTGTCTTATATGGGATAACGATGCAAAATTAAAACCAAACCAACATTATCTGTTAGTATGTTGTATTCATATTACAGTAAAGAAAGAATTAGGAAAATCTGATTGGTAGTTTTTGAAATATAGGGTCTAAAACATCGCCGAAAATGATCGTTTTTAGCCACGAAAGAAGTAAAACCATTTGCGGCCTCAGTCGACAATTCTATTAACTACGCCATTTTTGGTTAAAATAATTACATATAATTACGTTTTTTAGTAATTTATTTTATATATCACCATTGAAAATATCAATAAAACATGTTATTAAAGACCCCTTCCCTGCAATTTTGGACGTTTTTTGGAAAATAATACATATATATCACTTTAAAAACATTAAACCATGTCATTCCTTGTCTTAAATGTACGTTTTATGGTAAATTATGATAAAAAGTGAGAAACAATGCACTACCTAAGTAGCTCGCGGCGATCGACCTCTCGTGGACGGTCTTAGGCCTAGCCTAGCTAGGCTTAGTTTTGTAGGCCTAGCTGGTAAACATCGGTAACGTACGAACATCGTACGCTACCTATATACCTAGCCTGACGTTGTATAGTTGCTGCATTAATTGTCTTTTTATTTTTGCCAGACTCCGTTGATACAAATTGGGGAAAACCCGGTATTTTCGCTGAAAAGTTAGGAGTCTTCCATTTGTTTTGGCCTCACGATCGATCGAAAAGTGGGCGAATTACAGGTGAAAAACAAAAATATCAATCCGCGCGCAATGCATTTTGGGATTTATAGCGGGCCGCTATAATTATTAGAATCGACTTATTTTTCACATTTTTAACCGTTTAAAGACGAAAAAAGTTATCGCAATAGGATCATATAGTATTATTTTTACATTAAATATAGTTTGTGATCTTAAATTAGATCTAAAAAACGTAGGGAATGGGGCTTTAAATGCTTATAAAATATATAAAGTTGTTTGGAATTCGGACAAATTCATTGCTCTAACTTTGTGTAGTAACGATCAGAGAGATTCATGGTACACGCGCGAGAGAAAACATTCCGCTGCGGGCAATTCGCATCCACCAATCAAATCAGCTAGAATCCTAAATCATTCAACCGTGAGCAATGCCAATCGCGAGAAAGCTCAGCTTTGATTGGCTTACAATGACATCATATCACAAAATGGTGGTTTTGTAGTTGAGCCTCACGGAATATTCTGTTCCAAAAATGAAATACATGGATATTTTTTATGGTATATGTGCTTTTTCTTTAAAAATTTTGAATAATAAAGGCCTCATATCGAGAAAAAAAACCGGGTTTTTGGCACTTATAATAAATATCTTAGACAAAAAAGCACATGGCATGTGGAACTATATAATCTCTTAGCGTAGGAAGACATACAAATCCCAGGTCATGAGAGGCTCAACTGCATGCAAAAACAAGGTTTTAGGGTAAGGTCAAAGACTTTTGAGTAAACAATCTACCGCGTAAGGCCGTACGTACATGCTACACATTTTTTACGTGTTTCGTTAGATGTAATGAAAATAAAAAATAGTTGATCTGAAGGGATCAATGATGATATGATATGTTAATAAACAAACACTCAAAAGAATTATGTTTACAGTTCAATTATTGTCAGAATAAATAGTTTATTTTTTTCCCCGGCACCTTTGTTTGCCGACGGCCGCGATGATGTGCCGACGGAAACGAAATCAGGGGGGCCCGGGCCCCCCGGCCCCCCTACTGGATACGCCACTGATTACAGTACATAATAAAATAGAGGTAAATTATTATATGCCTAATAAAATATTTTAGTGTCTAGAAATGGCCATTTTGAAAAGACACAGTCCTTCTCCGAGACCTGTGAAATAAAAAAAAAATGATTGATAATAAATATTTATTAACCGAAATAAAAAATATCCACATAAATAATCTGGTTCCTAAAAAATATCAATTAAATCTAGACTATATAAACGAAGAAAATGTAAATCCCGCTAGCATGCATCTCGATCACTCCATACAAAATAGCGCGACCGATTTCAAACGTATAGCTCTAGCGGCGCGCCATACAAAATACTGAAAGTTGATTTCATCGCGACCGATTTCATCGTAAACCATTAGGCCTAGCCTAGGCCATCAGGTGAAAATTCTAGTGTTCAATCCCGTTCCAATTTCTTAAGACTAAAAAAAATCCTCATGATAATTATTTGGCTTTGTTTTGTTTGTTTGTTTGTTTTATCTTTATACTGGGTGACCTCTTCAGTCAAAGACTGATCTCCCAGAGGGCCCAGTTGGTGATCAGTGGCTGTGATGTACTAATACACCGGGGTAACCCCCTACTCGTCTCGAAAGATGTACTAGGTTCTTTAAAGTGCACACGAGCAAGTTGTGTACACTGGACCTACGGTTTATAGTCCTTATCCGAGAAGACTCGTTCTACCACCAGAACCATGGAGTGAGTAAGCCTCGAACCCCTGCCGATGTTATGGCTACGTGATTACGGTTCCACTGTCTTAACCGCTCGGCCACTCACTCACTTCCGTTTCGCACCTGTCACTTATTTCGACTCAAAATTTGTTAAGTAACTTTATCGTGAGTACCACACCTTAGAATTAGGCCTCAAAAACACTTTTACGAAGGAGATCACACAAAAAGTACATTGTCGTTTACTTACAGAAACGAATAAATATTGTAAAATTAGCACCCTGGGATTTACAGTAGGCCTTGTCTTAAAAATGAGTCCAATTTTTTTATTTGAACTCATTTAAACAAACCCAATTTGTGTTTTGTATATACCATTAGAGTTGAGGGATGGGGAAGAGGATGGGAAGAACAATTTTTAAATATATTCTCTATTAGTCCGGTGGCAGGAGGGGGGAATCACCACCCAAAAGGGGACAAATTGCCATCCAACTTTTCTAGACCAGAATTTTCCGTAGATTACGAATATGGAAGGTAATCGATCAGGATAGGAAGCGTTTTCGAGATATAAGGGGTCAAAGTTCAAAATTGACCAATTACAACAATTTATTATGTATAATTATGTATTATAACAAATTTATTGAAGCACAATTTGGTCTTTTATTACATTTTTATGATTATAGGTATCTATTCAATCATCTTATGAAAAAAAATCCTTTGTGATTAAGGGTCAAATGTCAATATTGACCAATCATAGAACGTACCTATAAAACCAAATAAAAACTAATATTTAATAAAAATCGGATGTTTTCTCATCCTGTTAATCAATCATACGCAATGTAAAAGAGCGAATACATCATTTCATCAGTTGACATAAGGTCAATTTCATCAGTTGACATAAGGTCAAAGGTCAACATTTTAATACGCGTATTAGTTAACAAATAAATGCAAAGTTGTTATTGATGGTTTTACAAGTAATCAAATTATTGGATTAGTAAAGTTATGTTATTTCATTATAATACTGTATTTAATCAAATCAGACTTCGATCAGGATAGGAAGCGAATAGGAAGAGATAAGGGGTCAAAGTTCAAAATTGACCAATTATAACAATGTATTATATACATATGTATTATAACCAATTTATTAAAGTTCAATTTGGTCTTTTAATACATTTGTATGGTTATATGTATTGTATGGTGTTATTCAGTCGCCTTATAAAACAAATACTTTGCAATTAAAGGTCAAATGTCAATATTGACCAATCAACCAATTTTCATTTAAAACCAAATAAAAACTAACATTTAGGACAAAATGTTATGTTTTATCATTCTGTTAAGACATCTATCAATCATACACAATCAAAAGAGCACATTTATCATTACACAAGTTGACATGGGTCAAAGGTCAACATTTGAATAATGATATACTAAATAATGCAAAGTTATTCAAACTATGAGATCGATGTTCATAAATGTAATCACGTTATTTGATCAGTGAAGTTATGGTATTTTTATATTTTTTCTAGTGCGCATTATTTTAAATGTATTAATATACTGTAAAATAAATAATGAAATTAATATTATGACGATTAAAATGTTATGATGTTAAAATGTTGCGCTGACCTTCAATGATTTGCCACTATACAGTTGCATTTATTAGGGCTACGATATTCGTTTTTGGAAAATAAACTACTATTCATCAGAACCAGAGAATAGCATAGCCAAATCCAGGTGACCAAACTCAATCCACAACTCACTACACAGACAGACCACAATTTTTATATAGTTTGGCCCATACAGGAAAGAGTTTCCTGTATACAAAGGATTCTAAAATAACCTATATGGATTTGCCCGAATGAACCCTCTAAGGACCCTTTTGGGATCTCTATGTGGTGTGCTACATAAGGCCCTGTATTAGAAATTAGTATGGGGTAAATAATTCATAGATGAACTATGGAATAAAACTAAATGTGCACCCTCAATCTTTAAATAACATTTATGGATTTGCCCAAATGAACCCAAGGGCCGGTCGTTCTCCATGGATGGACATTAAGCCCCATAATGGAAATATAAATAAGGGGTGACACTGTGAGTTCATATAGACAGGCGCGGCCCATGAATTAAGCTGCCTGTGCACTCTCGATCCTTAAGAAAAATTTATGGATTTGCCCAAATTAACCCAAGGGCCGGTCCTCCATGGACATTAAGCCCCATAATGGAAATATAATGGGTGACACTGTGGGTTTATATAGACAGGCAGAACCATGGAATAAAGCTGCCTGTGCACTCTCGATCCTTAAGGAACACTTATGGATTTGCACAAATTAACCCAAGGGCCGATCCTCCATGGATGGACATTAAGCCCCATAATGGACATATAAGGGGTGACAATGTGGGTTCATAATAGACAGGCGGGGTCCATGGAATAAAGCTGCCTTGCACTCTCGATCCTTAAGGAACACTTATGGATTTGCCCAAATTAACCCAAGGGCTGGTCATCCATGGACATTAAACCTCATAATGGAAATATTATAAGGGGTGACAATGTGGGTTTATATAGACAGGCACATGGAATAAAGCTGCCTGTGCACTCTCAATCCTTAAGGAACCGATTTAGATTTTGCCTAAAATGAAACAACAGCAGGTCATCTATTTAGACCCTTCTGTGGTTCTCTATTGTATGTTCAGTTCTACATTTGGCTCCTGTATCGGATCAATGCATTTGGCTACATAAGTTACTGTGTTAGAAATATATCGGGTAACTAAAACTGTAGGTTCCAATATTAAGCCATGGGAAAAGCCTGTCTGTGCACCCTCAATCCTTTTAAAAGGAACCCATATGGATTTGCCAAAATGAACCAAGGGTAACTTCTGAATTCTCTATGAGCCGTACATTCCGTTTATTGGAGATACATGGATACCTGATTGAAATTGCTCAAAAGAAAGACATTGTACTGTATAGTAATAGTATTATTCCCCTTCCACACCTCTTTGAATTAAATCCGCCCTGATAGGCTCTTATGTACAGGATTTCAAGGCAATAATCACACTTGTATTTTTCAAACAGTATAATCTATTAGATTGAATAAAAATATCTATTATAAACAATTTGCCGTTAGAAATCTCTATGCCATATCGTTATTTAGATGAGAAAAACAGGTCAAAGGTTAAAATTACAGAAAAATAGGTGTTTCAGTCACTTTTTGAAAAAAATGTTGCATTATGGCAAGTATAAATATATATATTGTGAACAATTTAACACCAAAATTGGCTCCTTACGACAAATATTTATTAATTTATGTTTTTATAACCTTATTCAATTATGTCAAAGGTTAATAACTACACTTCCGGTCATTTTCAAGCAATATCATCTGTTATACTGAATATAAATGTATATCTTGGGAACAATTTGCTCCTATTTTTAATTCTCTCCGACCTGCCGTTACTTAGATATAGCAAAAAGAGGTCAAAGGTCAAAATTGCTAACAATGGGGTTTCCGGTCAATTTTCCAAAGAAAGTTCTGTTAGAGCTAATATAAACATATACATTGTGAACAATTTGACACCAAAATTATCTCACTACGTCCAGAATTACCAGAGATATAGCATGTTTTTATATTGGTCAATTTTGAACTTTGACCCTTTATATCTCGAAAACGCTTCCTATCCTGATCGATTACCTTCCATATTCGTAATCTACGGAAAATTCTGGTCTAGAAAAGTTGGATGGCAATTTGTCCCCTTTCGGGTGGTGATATCCCCCTCCTGCCACCGGACTATATCCACACAGTAACGAAATATTGTTTTATAAGCCTATCAATAATATACCACTAAACACGGTAAAACATTTACGATTTATAATACTTTTTTAAAACTGTCCCTGTTATAGTCGATTGAAATAGAAAAGTACATGTAACGATACACCAGGGAAAAATTTTATTTTAAAATTTTGTTTAGTAATATTGCTAATCAAACTGATTTTTAAGTTGAGAAACATATTTTTGTATTGTCTTTTTTGCTACAAAATTTTAGAAATGTGTAGCAATAAGGTTGTTTTGTATAGCTTTTTGCTATGCTACACTGGCGAAATTATTCCCTGTACACCACTACGACGTTTATATTTTTTATAATTAATTAATACAAACGTTGAGAAGCAACTGTCAGTAATCTACCCACAGTCACAGTAATAAATGTTCTTTGTATATTTTGTTTATATATCTAACTATGGAAGGCAATCGCCGCTAAAAATACAAAAGTAAAACAAACAACATACTTTCACAAACGAACAACGTACTTTCACAAACGAACAACCTACTTTCACAAACGAACGATCTAAATTAAACCAAAGAACGTACTTTCACAAACGAACAAACTAATGTAAAACCAAGAACGTACTTTAAAAAACGAACATCCTACTTTTTGCGAACAACATATTTTTTACAAACGGACAACGTACATTGATAAACGAACAACCTGCTTTACCAAACGATGTAGATTGCCGAATGAACGAAAGAAGGTTGTTCGTTTGTGAAAGTAGGTTCTTTGTTTTAGTTTATATCGTTCGTTTGTGAAATTACGTTGTTCGTTTGTGAAAGTACGTTGTTTGTTTTACTTTTGTATTTTTGGCGGCGATTGCCTTCCATATCTAACAGTAATCACAATCACAGTAAGACAGTTTCGATTCAAATGGAAACCAAAAATGGTTAATACGTACAGTATTTACAATATTGTCAAAGTATTGCAATACTATATATAAGTTTTATTCTCAAAGGGCCCATAAATTTACCTACTTGTGTTAAACCAAGGGCTCATAAATTTACCTACAAACTGTGATTCTGAGAGATTGGAATGTTCCATTCATCGCAAATCAATACATTTGAATAAACGTATATTAAATCTATCAAAGTAGTATTTTTAAAAGAAAATCTGCCTGTTTTCAACATTATGATACTGTACTTGAGCTGTTCAACCGGTTTTCAGCTGTTAAAAACAATTATTGTAGGAGGAGATAGGAAAATGCGAAGTATCCTCGTATTATTGTGTGCAGGTATTTTTCATGAGGACATCCATTAGACAGTGTATACCATGATCGAAAAACACCCCTATTTGGGGCAAATCGTTGAACCTAAATTCGTTTTAATTGTCAATAGCTAATTATCTAACTAAATTTAATTAGTAAACAGGGTTACATCAGGTGGTTAAGATCATTACCGAGATTCTAACCAACTCTCTATACCATCGAGTAAACATTCTAGAAATAACGCGCAATTTACCGAATTTTGCCCTTGCCTAGATTTATATATAGATACAGTATATTTCAATCTGTTATAGCTCCTCGGCATGAAAAGTGACAAACAAAATTAAAACTTATGGAAGCTGTTGAATGTAGATTTGAAATCATATAAAAATGTTGTCTATTTTATGTCATGACGTCATCATTATTATTATTTTATAAAGCGTCAATTCAAAGACCGAAGTACAACATTAATGGCGCTATGCATGTTAGTGGTCAAAAAAAGTTTTGAGCCATTTTTTGTAAAAATAAGGCAACAGAAGAGCAGTGTTTAATTTGTTGAATTAAAAAAGTAGGATTTTCATTTCTTTAGGTTCCAAAAATTCTTATGAATTTTTATAAATGTTTTATTTTGATGATGTTGTCATGTTAAAAATTGAAATATAAGATAGGTCTCGCAATTTCTTCTATGTACACTGTATATACTGTAATATATGGGGCATTCCACAGTATCTTTTTATTATGGATGGGACATTTTTGAGAATATAACTAGACATGTCTTAGAAATAAAAAAGAATACTGTACAAGATTCAAAGTAAAATAAATGTACACATATATGGCCAATGTTAATTAGTTTATGTCAAGTGAAAATATTAAAATTCATAAATATGAAATAATATTTATAAACTTAATTATTCGAAGAGTTATAAAGAGAAGCAATATGTTATCAAACTATTTATTTACACTAATTTATTACACAAAACTTCAAGCTATTAACACATTTAAGAAGAACCTTTACAAATTGGCGTTGGCGTCTGAATTTGTTAGTGGATCTAAGTTGCATCTCAAATTTTCTTCTATCCTTGCTTGGATTTAATATTACTGTAGGCCTACTTCTATTAAATTCAATCTTAACTAGACATGAAACTCGTCAATTTGACGAGTTAGTTATCTGCCCGACAAACGCCACGTGCATGTCATACATTGAAATATTGCACACAGAAAAAGATTATGACCTGATCTGAAGAATATGATATATTGTTAGTGCTGAATGCTGTATGTGTCATATTTACAGTATACATAGTATAATCTGTATGCATATTACATACAGTGTACAACAGGTGAAATTACCTGTCCCGCCATTTATTCCTATTTTTAACATGGTGACGGTATCAAAATGAAACACTAATATATCAATTTCGGAAGGAAATTATCTCAGCAACAACATATTAACGTGTAGAAGAAATTTGAATACGTAAAATATAGATGCGCGATCTTTTAAATTTGACGAACTATGACGCAAAAGATCAAAATACAACTTTTTTTTATTCAACTGGCCATATGATGTCACAACATCTGATTGGCAAAATGTTCACATGAATTCGTATCTACAATCTTCCAGAAAACGTTTATTCATGATTATCAGTTTTTATTCTGACGAGCTATAACAGATTGAAATTTACTGTAAAGATGAAAACAAGTGATCCACGTTATTTACATTTTTAGACATGATGACGTCATAAAAATTAAAATATTTTAAACTTAACGAATAAGCGAGATGCGCTCTATTGAATGTAATGAGCAATAACGAAACAGACAAAAATCCTATATTTTACATTCGTGTGGCCATACGATGGGTAAACATCCGAGAGGTAAAGATTCAGCATGAATTCATATCTACAACATATCTGCTTACATATTAATTAAATTGGGGGTCACCGTTGATTCTGAGGAGCTATAATAGATTCAAAATAGGCATAATTTTGACAATATTTTGTAACTTTTTCAACTAAAACGCGCGCAAATGGTATAAATCAACGTGTTCGTATGACGTCATTTTAATTGGAAATGATGTCAATCTTTTTGAAAATGACTAGGAAAGGCTGGAAAATCACAATTTAAAAGATAAAAACATGATTTTCGTACTCCGTGCGCATCATACGTGTAAATTTTTTCGAGCGCGTGGGAATTTTTGACATGCTTAAAATGTCATGATCATGCGTAGAAAGTTAATTTTGCACATTTTAAAACTTTAAATTGTGTGCGCGCGTAACTTCTTGTACAACATGCCATTTTTAATCCACAGAAAGTTTGCCCTTGATATGACTTAAATTGTCAAGTGTCAATACAAAATGACTTTTTGTTTATAATCTATGACCAATCATTGAAATTCATAAATCATGTTGCGCAACTCTTGACGTCTTTTAAAAATAGGAGGTGCACAACTTCAGGTAAATGTCCATATAACGATAAAGTTATACAAAATATATATTCACAAGGAATAGGGGATGTGCTGCTCACAAAAATCCGGGAAAGAAAGAAGAAAAGATGAAAAAAAACAACGAAAACAAATTTTTTTTTAAATAAAATACTTGATTATGAACAATTGGAGCTTACTGTGAAATAAAAAGTTAACTACAGTACTGTATATTTATGTGGAAAATGTTAACAAGATACCGTACATGGTTTTATAAAATGAAAAGGATTTAAATGTCCCGTCCTTAACAAAAATGTCTAACCCGTTCCAACAAAAAATGTCATCAATATATATTTTAAATATGATATTTTTACCAAAAATTTCCAAATATTTGTTTATAATGTATTGCATATAGTTTTTAAAAGGAGAAAACAAAATATTAAATTGTGGTATTAATACTTTTTACTGATGTAAAAAAACACCATAAAACTACAGTACTATTAAAATGTCGCGAATGGGACAATTATGAATTTTAAAATGTATTATATGAAATTTAATAAACAAAATGTGTTATAAAATGTTTGACTACAGTATGTACAATAGGATCATAGAGTAACTACATCTGGCAAAAAAATGTTTAAAGATTCATGATTTGTGAAATAATTATGATTTAAATGATAGGTCCCGTCCGTAACAAAAATGTCCCGTCCGTAACAATATATTTTTTAAATATATTTTCATCAAAATATACAATTTTCACAAAATGTGTCCATAATATAATGAGATTTACGCCCGTATTCTAAAACCGGACTTTAGTCGTAGTTCGAAGTTCGACTTGAAGAAGTTTTGCGCATTGATATCACTTTCCATTTTCTTACAACATAAAAAATTATTTTAATCGTTAATTATTAGAACAAGATCAGTATTAATTTAACAGTGAAGTACTTTTGATTAACAACAAACAAAATCTTCAAAATATATTTAAGAACCATGGCGGTACGGTAACTTTCACATTTTCTAGGCCTCCAACAAAGTATGATCGCGATGAACCACGCACTTCATAGCGTGACAAGAAAGCGCTAGGCCCCCTAAACATTCCATCGCGTGGTGAATTGCCGCATCTCCCATTGTCGCTATGGCGTGACGTAGTTCAAGTCGGACTTGCGCGAAGAAAATAATGTAATTTGTATACAGTTGTATATAAAGATGATTTTCATTATTATAACTTTAAATACCAATGTATATTTAATTAAGCTAATATAAATATTTATATTTCATTCTTCAATATCTGGCCAATATAACATCGTTTAAAAACCATTTAGTCGACCATTTAGCCTGCCCCCTCCAGGACTAAAAAAATTGATCAAAATCCGTCTCGATTTAGTCGAGGTTGGCCTGATTTAGTCGGTGATTTAGTTGAAGTTCTGTTTATGAATTAAAATGACGTCATTTTTTTAGTTTTAGCTCGAACTACGACTAAAGTCCGGTTTAAGAATACGGGCGATAGTCCTCAGGAGGAGAAAATGAAATATCAAGATTTATGCATCATGACTTTTTAAATAAATGTTGAAAATCCACCTAAAACGTCGCGGACAGGACATTTATGAATTTGAAATGCGTATGAAATTTATAAACAACAAAATAATAAATAAATATTTAAATTTTAAATAAGTATTTAAATTTTGAATAAATATTTAAATTTTAAATAATTACTTGATTATGTATTATTGAGACATAAAGTAACTATGAATATCTGTTGATAAAACAGTAATAAGATGCATAGTTTATGAAGTAAATAGGATTAAAAATTTCCCGTCCGTAGCGTAAAATATGATTTTTTTCATATTTAATATAAATATCAGACAAATTGTGAAGCAGTAATTTCTTTCTGAAACAAAACATATTTATATACATTTAGTCTAGGACCTGGGTCAGATTTGTATGCATTTAATTTAGGAGAGAATATCTCAACTGTTATAGGATAATTTGACACCAACGAACAACATGGAATGTGTGCCAAATTTGCTATCCGGGACGAACATGCCCAAAATCGGGTTCAAAGGTTAAAAATGTGTGGTTCTTATATCTCGAGAACCACTTGTCGTACAGATTTGCTTTTGGTGTCAAATTGTTTAGAATATACATATTTATATTCGGTCTAACACAACTTTTAGCGAAAAAATGACCGGAAATGCTTTTACTGACCTTTGACCCAAAAATGACCAAAAAAACACATTTTCAGTTTAAATTATTCTTTAAAATGTCAATGGACAAACTGTATGGTATCAAATGAAAGCATACACAATATGCTACCCATTGCTACCCGACTTCTATTGTACATTTTTATTTATGAAGCTAATTATATGAAAATGTGCATATTTTGATTAATTTTATACAAAAAATGAATATTTGGTAGTGTAATTGTTATGTTTATTTATATATATTAAATAATTTAAGTGTTTGGAAAAATGATTTGGTATCAAATGAAAGCCCATAAAATATTCTATCCATTGCTACCCAACTTGTATTCAAAATCAGTAATTATGATACTAATTTTGTTAAAAATGTGCATATTTTATCACTTTTTTACTAAAATGAGTATATTAAATAGTGTAAATTTATTTTGGTTTATTTATAATATTAAATAATTCAAGAGTTCTTTTTGTGTCAAATTGTTTAGAATATACAATGTATTTATATTCTGTCTAACACAACTTTTAGCGAAAAAATGACTGGAAATGCTTTTACTGACCTTTGACCCAAAAATGACCAAAAAACACATTTTCGGGTTAAATTATTCTTTAAAATGCCAATGGACAAACTGTATGGTATCAAATGAAAGCATACACAATATGCTACCCATTGCTACCCAAGTTGTATTGACAATTTTTTAATTATGAAGCTAATTGTATGGAAAATGTGCATATTTTCATTATTTTTATACCAAAAATGAATATTTGGTAGCGTAATTGTTATGTTTATTTATATAATATTAAATAATTTAAATGTTTGGAAAATGTGCATATTTTATTGATTTAAAATGTAACATATTGGACAAAGTAACATCCAATATGAATAATATTTTTAGTTAGGAGAGAATATCTCAACTGTTATAGGATAATTTGATCTAGATTTATATCTAAAAGTGATAAAACAGTAAATGTTCAAAATGCTTGGTAAATTTACCAAGATCTTCCAAACACTTGAATTATTTAATATTATAAATAAACCAAAATAAATTTACACTATTTAATATACTCATTTTTGTAAAAGATAATAAAATAATATAAAAATAAATAAAATAAAATAAACAAAATTAGCATCATAATTACAGATTTTTAATACAAGTTGGGTAGCAATGGATAGAATATTTTATGGGCTTTCATTTAATACCAAATAGTTTTTCCAAACACTTAAATTATTTAATATTATATAAATAAACATAACAATTACACCACCAAATATTCATTTTTTGTATAAAAATAATCAAAATATGCACATTTTCCATACAATTAGCTTCATAATTAAACATTTTCAATGTAAGTTGGATAGCAATAGGTAGCATATTGTGTATGCTTTCATTTGATACCATACAGTTTGTCCATTGGCATTTTAAAGAATAATTTAACCCAAAAATGTGATTTTTGGATCAAACGTCAGTAAAAGCATTTCAGGTCATTTTTTCGCTAAAAGTTGTGTTAGACCGAATATAAATATGTATATTCTAAACAATTTGACACCAAAAGCAAATCTGTATGACAAGTGGTTGTCGAGATATAAGAACACACATTTTTAACCTTTGACTTCGATTTTGGGCATGTTCGCCCGGTTAGTGAATTTGGCACACATTCCATGTTGTTCGTTGGGGTCAAATTATGTTATAACAGTTGAGATATTCTCTCCTAAATTAAATGCATACAAATCTGACCCAGGTCCTAGACTAATTATTGTATGTAAGATATTAATGGTTTTATAAAATACTGAAAATACTTTGCGCTGTTTCAAATTTCCTTGGAAAAGAAATCCTTGTGCAATTTAAAATTACACAAATCGTTCAAATTGCTCATAAAATCAACAAACAAAAATGGTAGAAAGAATAAAGAGGAAGAAAAGATTTTTTACAAACACAATAGGTGATCTGCCAAATGTGGATCACCTACTGTAATAAAGAAACAGATTCCTTCAATCACAGTACAAACAGATTCCTTCAATCACAGTACAAACAGATTCCTTCAATCACAGTACAAACATATTCCTTCAATCACAGTACAAACAGATTCCTTCAATCACAGTACAAACAGATTCCTTCAATCACAGTACAAACAGATTCCTTCAATCACAGTACAAACAGATTCCTTCAATCACAGTAAAAACAGATTCCTTCAATCACAGTAAAAACAGATTCCTTCAATCACAGTACAAACAGATTCCTTCAATCACAGTACAATAGATTCACCTACAGTATAGTAGTACTGATCACCAAAAAGATCATCAAAACTATACGTTCAGAAATAATTAAATATAATAATTGTTTGTTTTATCTGTCTCTAGGCCAGCCACCAATTGACGATAATGGCAATAGAGTAAGTATCTGACATGGACAATTTTTATTTTAGGTTTGTAATTTATTGAATTGATTATTGTTTAGGCTATCTGCATTAATGTGCGAATTGATGCTTAAAACCAACTAATAATAAAATTAGGATATCATTACAGCATGATAGTAATTGTTAATTTGATGATTGTAATGTGAATTTTGACATTAACATTTTTACCTTTCACCCACCGCTGCCCCCACTGCCAATGGGGAGGAGGAGCCGGTTTGATCCTCTCTCAATCCGTCTGGCCTCCACTTCGTACGGATGTGTGAAGTTTATGAGCCAATAAACGTCATCCATGACGATCCTTAGATTGAAGTCGTCTTCCAGAATTCAAAGTATTCTAAAGTTAAAGTATTTTTCCATTCAACTAAATATAACAGAGTGAGATGTTGGAGTGTGATGCAAGATTCGCGAGAAACGACATATTACCCAATTCTCCTTTTTTTAAGACGTGATACATTCTAATAAAAAAAATTTTGGTGGACAGTAGTCCTACAATGATTATTATGTGGATGGCGGCGGGTGAAAGGAGAAAATGAAAAATGTTGATAAGAATTAGACGAATCCGAAGCCAGCCCCTTTGATACGCTCTTAATTTTTGGAAAGTGAAAGTACTACAGGTATCATCTTTGGTATACGCGAAATGAATTATCATTAAATGATTGGTTCTTATACTCTAAGATTATAATCGCGAATGATAGTTCAAAATATGCAATGCATTGTGATATCTACGCAAGTAATGCTGTGAAAAAAAAGAATGTCCAGAATAAAACCAGAGAACTAGGAGATCATTACGCATCCGATAATCCATCATGATAATAGGTATATTAGAGACTGTAATGTGTTTAAATTATATAAAATCCCTTTTTTCCATGATAAAAAATAGAAATAAAATGAATTATAATATTCTGCCTCTTTCATTGAAAAAATGGCAATAACTAACAAACCACATCGGGTTTCTTTAATAATTATTAATACTTTATTATAACCATCCATACGCAAGTATTACAGGGAGTACAAGTGGGCGTATGACGTCATAACACTGCAAAAGCTTACCAACATTAAGACTGATTCTGTATGAAGATTAATTGACATACCAAAGTATGTTGTACACTACATGATCAATCACTTTTAAGTTGGTTTGATGGGCTTGGTTTGCTATGCTTTTTTTTAACCTCAATTTAATTACTAGAATCAGACCTATCTTGAATAATAAACAACTTTATATTATATTATTTTATATTTACTCAATTACTATAGATTCCAGATGAGTATGATGGTAAATTTATATTGTATGCATATTTTATGAGGGGAATTCAAGGATTCCAAAATTACAGAAAAGTGAGTATGATACAGTAGTTCTGATCGATTGAACTAATTAAGAGAAAAGAAAAGTGTGTATTTTGCTTGATGAGTTGCTGCAACCAAAATGTTTACATTTCTTGGTGTTTCAAATCAAATTACAACATTTTAAATGAGATTGGGGAAAAAATAAATAATAAATTTAGAGGAAAAAAAACACTCCCAGAGTGCATACTTCCACCTATTGTATAATTTTCCATTCCATTTCCAAAATTCTACTCCTCTCCCACTATTTACTCTGTTCATTGAGAATAACTTATTAACTTAATATTGGTTTTCTGTATTATTTGTGCTTGCAGATGATTGTTGAACCATCAGCAGAAAAGCTGCTTCCAGATCCATTAACTGAACCTTACTACCAACCACCTTACACACTTGTCTTAGAAATGACAAATGTACTTGTTCATCCAGAATGGACGGTAATTTTACCATTCTTTAACAAAATTCATTTGTATAAACAGTAGAATGTTCAAATATTCCCTATTTTCAACTCATAAACATTTGTTTGTTATGTCCCAAGGAATCTAAATTTGATACCATTGCATTCTCTCATCTCATTCTCTTAATCTTTTTAAAAAGTATTCTACAGGTTGGAGATTCAAAAAAAGGCCTGGTGTGGATTATTTTTTACAACAGGTTGGTCCACCAATCTTTGAAGTAGTAATATACACAAGAGAAATGGCATTTGTAAGTACTCACAACTCTTACCAGTTAGGCTGTTATTGTACACAATTTTAAAACTATACTTTTTTTTTATTACAAGGACGAATGTAAAAAATAATAATATAGAAATTAAATTTAAATACCTTTGACTGCCAGAGGTTTTTCCAGTTAGAAACTGCCACCGCCAGCGTTTTTAGCACAATTCGATGTTTTTATTAAAGCTGATTGAAACTATGTATGTGATCTGATTTTTATGTAATTTAGACTAAAATAATCATCAAGATTTTAGCTTTACAATGGTACCAAGAACGATTTTCAAATCGCAATATGTAAATCGTAATATTGAAATAAAAGTAACCCACTTTTCGAGTTTTTCGTAGTTTCGCGCAAGAAAGTCGAGATATTCGCGATTTTGTGCAAGACATCACAATATGAAAATATCGCCCGGTGAGATCAACAAACAACGAAAAAGTTACTTACACGGCACCGATAGGCCTATAAAAACAAGTTATCACTATCGAAAAATGTATTACATTTTATAATCATAAATCTTTCATCAATGTTTCGCCAAAATCCACATAGTAAAGACACCAGGCCTAGTTAACCAGGCCTAAAGTTGGTCCGGAACCGTTTTACGACTAGGCCTAAGGCTAGCCAAAGTACTACTAGCCTAGCTAGTAAACTGATGATCATATCCATACCATTCTAAACAAGTTTTTTGCGTGAAACTCGGTCACTTACAGTGAAACACCAAAACAATTAGGGTACTGTATACATACAATAATAAAATTAAAGACTTCATATTGAAAATGACTCCATTATTTTTTATTCAGATAACAAACAAACATGCCAATCCACAAAAACCTTTGTAATGCTTCGGCGGCATAGCTAGCGCGCGACCGATACACAATGCGCCAAGCCATCGCTCTACGCGCTACTGTGATTCGCGGTGTATGTTATTTCGACAGGTACCATTTTGACAGTCGTTCCTAACCAGATTAGTTACCTTCAAATAGTAAAATATTGACGGTCCAGACCGAATCTAGTGTCCATATTTGTAGTATATACCAATAAAACCTATCTACCGGATTTCGTAAAAAAACGCGAAACACGAAGATCTTCGTGTTTGGCAGTCAAGCGTTGTGTCCAAACACTTCCAGTCAAAGTTTTCAATCAAAACATATCTCATAATGCAATGCGCTTGTTTGGCTACTCTGTATGCATAATCATAAAACTTCCTCGCGATCTGTGTGAAAACACCTTCTCAACCGTGACGAGTTGTAAACAATCTTAATTAGCATCATGCATAATGCATACTCTTGGGAAAACAATTCCATTTGACGCACACGCACCCCTCTGATAAGAAATTTCACACGGGACGTCGTGTCGTGTACATACATCATCCACGCACGAAAGATCTAGAAGGATCGTTGGAAAAACAATTCCTTTTGACGTACACGCACCCTCTGATAAGAAAATACCATGTGCGTTCCTGCATGGTGCAGTCCATTATACGTCTAAAATTAGGGGTGTCCACTTTTAATAACAAAGTTAAACACGCACCTCAATCCGAAGATCGTTGGAAGTATATTATATTTATATTTTATCGCACCCACCTCAATAATCCAGCCAACAGATCATCGAAAAATCTTGTTTAACAACGTCGTACACTAAATTAACGAACGCGTTTTTACCGACCTCAAAGAAATGGTATAGTCCACAATACATGTGCAGAATTAATTCTAAATTAACAGAGAGAGAGGGGTCGGCGTCCGTCCGTGTTTTGAATTTTATATTAAAAAAAAGCTTTAAAAATCGAAACTCGGAAAATAACTATAATTTATATTCTACTACATAATGTCATTGGCTTGAATTTTACCGTGGTTGAAACCCTGTGTATGAATAGTTGTACTGTGTATGAATAGTTGTACTATGCCTACAAACAAATTGTTTTGGTATCATTTTCTCCGTTAGTATCAGAGTAGTTTAAGTAGGACTAGGCCTAGGCCTAGTAGAGTACTAGCCTACTGTAGTCGTATTCGGCCAACCTAGCTAGGCCTAAAAAACCGTGCTATTCTGTACTATGATCTCATCTATTTATTAGGCCGCTACCCGCGGAACTCGCGATATGTGGGCGGCAACATTTTGATTGTTGATATGAATATTCATCAATTGCGTTCCGCGAGCATTCCGAATGAATATTTTTGTATCGCACGTTCCGCGGAAACGAGGTTCAATGAACTATGAAGGTAAAATCGCGGAACTCGCGGAAAATTAGTTTTTGGACGGCCCCTTACTTTTATTCAATAAATTATACCTGTAAGAACCTGATTCGGGAGTTATCTCTCTCTCGAAGTGCCGTATCATGAGACTTTGGCGATCATATTGTGCCACAATTCTCTGTCTATTGCCATGTTCAGCAACTCCACTTCTTTGGTATTCTCACCCCTATTCCGAATCCAGCTATGCTGGCCAACCAAGTGACTCTTTTTCTTCCCCTGCTCCTTCTTCCTTCTATCTTTCTAGTTATTGCCAAGTTCTCCAGACCTCCCTTCCTCAACACATGTAATATGAATTTCATCTGTCTAATCCTATTATCCTTCAGTAGTTTCCTGCACATTCCAGCTCTTATCAACACATCTTCATTACTAACTCTATCTGTCCATGGAATTCTCAACATTCTCCTTAGAAACCACATCTCACAGCTTTCCAATCTTTTTCTGAGATCAGTTGTTATTGACCAGGCTTCACTTCCATACATCAGCACAGGATAGATGTAGCAGTTTAATACATGCAACCTGGTTTCCATACTCATCGCACAGTTCTTCAAGATATTCTCCATTTCTCTATTTCTCCAAATGCGAATTTCGCAAGGACTATCCTTCTCTTTATCTCCGTTACACACCTGGCATCATCTGTTATTTTGCTCCCAAGATAGTTAAAAGAGGACACCTGCTGAATTATCTGGTCTCCTGCTCTAAGGTTAAATGTTGGACTCTTCTTTTTTGACACTACTAAACACTCTGTCTTGCTACAATTTCAGACCCATCTTTTCACTCTCTACTACAACTACGTCCAGCAACCTTTTGAGATCTTCAGCTGAGTCTGCCAGTAGAACTGTGTCATCTGCATATGTGATGTTTGTTATATTTCTACCACATACTTTCAAACCCTTCTCATTCTCTAGCTCTCTCAAGATCAACTCGCTATAGTAGTTAAACAAGTCTGGTGACATTACACACCCCTGTCTCACTCCTCTTCTAATACTTGTGTAGTCACTGCACTCCCCATCTACCCTCATGCATGCAGTCCGATTCCAGTACAAATTTTGCAACAATCAAAGATCCTTTCCATGTAGGTCAAGCTTGCTAAGTTCTTGAAATAGCTGCTCATGCCTTACTTTGTCAAATGCCTTAGTGTAGTCTATGAAACACATGTATACATATTTCTGCATCTCCACTGCCCTTTCAGTTATCATTCTTATCACAAAGATGGCATTCCTGGTGCCTGAATCCTTTACAAAAGTAAAACCAAACTGCTCACTCCCAATCTCTGGTTTTAAGTAGTATCCTCAGAATGATCTTGGTGACATGACTCATGAGGCTGATTGTACAATTTTCACACTCTACAGCACCTGGTTTCTTTGGAAGGGCAATAAAAATGGACTTACTCAAGTCCTCAGGGAAGCTTCCATCATTTCCGTTAACTTTCCCACTCCATACTCTTCTAATGCCTCGATCATCTCAATGACTACACCATCTGGTCCTGCCGCCTTATTTTTTCTCAACATCTTGATTGCTGTTCGTACTTCTGCTTTCAAGATCTTAGGTCCTTCTTCTGAGTTAGGAAAGCTTGGCATTGCTTGTCTAACATCAAAAAACAGCTCCCCGGTATACTCATCTTTTCAAAATAGCACTCTTTTCAACAAGCATCCATTCTTTGCCTTAATGCATCCAGAGTTTGAGCAGCCAGACTTCCTTCCAGTGATCTCATTAAGTCTCTGATAAATCTTGTGGTTGTTGTTCTCTAGTCCACTCTCAATCTCCTCACACTGGGTGTTGAGCCACTTTTCTTTTGCCTCACTACACTTCTGCTTAATTTCTCTATCTAGATCTTTATATTCTTTACTTGATCTACTACTAATCTTCTGTCTATCCCTCATCATTGATAGTATCTCTTCCGACACCCATTTGTTCTTCCTTCTTCTCTCTTTCTTGTTTAAGGATTCTTGGGCTGTCTGCTTATTTAAATCACCACAGAAGTTGCTAAATTGACGTGTAAATGGGGAATAGCCTGACTTGCCTACTGGGCTGAATTGCGCACAGGTGTGGATGACACATACCACAACTTTTTAGTGTGACTGGCAAGCATGGCCTGTAAACCCCAACGGCATCCTGCACCTGCAGAATTAGCGACTATGTTCTTGGTACCATTTTGATGAATACTACCCCCATCTAATCCGGATTTACTCTATAAAGGGAGAACATGGGAAGACCAAGATCCTAAGTCCAGAAAGCAGAAGAAGCGTTAATTGCCTGCTATAAAATTGTCTGCTATCATTTCTGGCGAATCCGGATCACCCAAAGAATCTTGATCGGGGTGTGATCTACTGCAACCAGCAAGCATTGTTTGTGCTGAGTTCAAGCTTGAACAAGGAATAAAAACCCTGAAATGATAAAATTTTGGAAAAATCTCTGAAAATTCCTATCCGGCCCCAGGTGATTTTGTTATTCTTTTACACGACTGTTGACTCGTTGAAGTCAACAAACTTATTCTATGGCTTGTTCTCCCATGAAATTCGAATCTCACAGTCACGATTGTACTACAGACGCCTCGTGCGAGAGTCACTGCTATCATGGCAGATGCGGAGTTCAGGCTCAGTATGCCGCACAAACCAGCTAAAGCACATGGATATTTCCATGGCCACAAATAGTGGCCAGACAATCTGGTCTGTGGACTTCTTAAAGTCTACAGACTTATTTTATGACTTGTTCTTGCATTCAAAGCTAAAAATCTTATATTATATCTGGGAGTTGTAAGCTTGACAAACATAACAAGATGATACTCCTGAAAGCCCAACTAGACAACCAATCACAATTCGGTATCAAGTACACACCTTTCTGTGGAAGGCAGTACTAGCTAATATTCTTCAATAATGAGGCTCCGCCTACTTCCGCACTACAACAGCCTGGGGTTCAGTGACTTTTTAAAGTTATGTTGGCCAATCAAGGTATACCTTTGACATAGATTCATTAATCGATATAGATCATTAAGCCCTGTCTATTTATCACAACATGGTACACTGACTAAAAAAGGTGTTGCCGATTGTCCCGATTTCGAGGGCTGTGATGTTTTTAAAATAACTACATCAAATTTTAGATATTAGATTTTTTGTTTTTGGTATATACTATAATGGAAAATATCAAATCAATTATTCACGTTTGTATTTCAGACTGCATACCCTTTGTTAGATTCACTTGATCCTCAGGGATACATCATGTATAGGCTTTTCAGAGATGCAACCAAATATGCTAATGGAACACACATAAAGGTAAAAGTATAACTACATTTTTCTTAGAAAGGAGTGTTTTTTAAATGATTTCTCTAGGTCTATAGACCTAAAGCATCTTGAACCTTCTAACACCATCAATATTCCTTGGTCCTCCTCGTACTTGCAACATGTTCAGGGATCCTGTGAAATGCACATAAACATTCCATTATCAAATTTTGAAAATTTTGTTCATAAATAAAATGTTTTTATGTAAAATCGATTTTTTTGAATTTCCGAGTGGTCAATACTACAAAGACCTAGAAATCCAAATAAATGGTATTCTGACTTACTATATAGGGGGAATAACGTTTACAAACACTTAATTATCTATGCGACTATATTCGGGTAATAAGTGTGTTTCTAGAAAACTAACTTTGAAAATTGATGTCAGATTTAAAACACTTTCTCCTCGATATTTCCTATTAGTAAATAAAATTATGTTTTAAAATTACAAATCACAAATTATAACTCTTGCCTCTTGTACAAAAATGAAGTATTTTGGACAAGTAGTTCTCGAAAATGCAATTTCAGTTTATTAAGACTGCTCGCCGGCTTTTGAAAAATTCTGTACTATCTTTTAACACTAGCAGGTCTGAAAAGTATACTCAAAAGTGGTCCAGAATTGGGACCATGGTCCCAAATAGTCCCAAAATGTAATGGAATGGTCCTTGACCACATATCTCTGTATATTCATTTTGATAAAGATCTTGTAATTACTTTTTGAGTAATCCTGCTAACAAACAAACAAACAAACACACGCTACCGATTACATATACCTCCTTGGCGGAGGTAAATGATACACATGTTACTTATTGTGAGGGCGTGTGGCGCAGGGTGTTGGACGTACAACTACTGATCGTGAGATCGAGGTTCAAATCCAACTCTCGCCGCATTGCTTGTATCCTTAGGCAAGATATTTTACTTGCCTCTCTCCACCGATGTGTATAAAATGGGTACAGATCAAGACACAACTTTGCGCTGATTACTAGCTGCATTCTGGGAGTATGTTTCCTTGCGTGTTTGATCCAAAAAAATGACTGGGGTAATAATATTCAGGGCATTCACTAGGTTCGTTTGCACTTGAACCATTTGAGCAGTGCCCACAGCACACCCCATATGCAGAAACAACGACAATCCTGCCTTAATACAGCTGCATTTCAGTCCTTTGCCTATCGCCTTCTTTGCAGTTGCAGCATATTCCTTTTAGAAGAGCATCTGGTGCGATACTCCATGTAATTGTTTCCACCTTAGATTTCCGTTACTATCCAGATCCCATCCTCTTCCAATAGGCTCAAGAAGGGATTTGTTCAGATGTTTCCAGAATACAACTTGTAGATGAACCCGAAAAGAGTGCTGTGTAGCTGCATTTTCTGTTGGTGGTCCAACCATACTTAAACAGAAACTCTTCCTTGTCACCTATAACTATTTAGATATATCATAGAGGCCATCAGCCGTCATCTTCTGCTTGATGCACACAGATATTGTGATGCATGCTCAGTAGTTATCATCTTTGTTTGGGAGATTTGTTACCTATTTCCTACTTTTGTAATTAAAAACATTTTAATGATAAAATATAAATAAGTTAAGTTATAAAATTAAGTATTGTAATATAAAATGGACTTTAAAATCAACGCAAAATGTGCACTCCCTGTACTCGAAATTAGATGATGCGCTTGGACACAAACTTTTATATCTAATATTTTGTGGAAACACGACTTTGGAATCATTTTGTGTGTGTGTATGCTTTTTTGTTTTTTTTCCTTTTTCATTTACATTTTTTTAAATTTTAATGGTTATTTATATTGCGCAATTTTTTGACCGTGATTTACAAAATACATTCTGTTCCCAGGATAGGTGTAATTAAAAATGACGCGATCAGTCGATACTAAACACCGTTTTAATTTGGCAGCTCGGCATGGTGTTTGTAGATCAGGCCATTGCGGTACACAACGGAGAAGGTTGCATAGTTGATACATGATGTAACAACTCGCAAAACATGGTCAAATTATTGCTATTTTTGGACCTTTTTAGTGTTTATCCTTTAAATTCAGGAAAGTGACATAGCCTATCATGTGCGGCCCCTGAATAAACATCAGTGTGCAAAATGTGAGCACGTACCGTTCAGTGGTTTTGGAGGAGATACGTAAAATATGAAAAAATTTAGTAGCATTAATTTATAGATAATTGGGAGAGGGTGAGGATGATAAGTCAGTCACTGTAAGCCCACCTTGATGATCTTGGAATATCATCTGATAAACCAGTTATTGATCGACAGCATTGATATCTGTTCACAATTCTTTACGTTAAATCAGTAATAAATATGTACGTGTGCGACATTTCAACTTGTCAACAAATATTATTTGGTAATGACTAGATGTTGTTGCTAGGAGTAACTGTGCTAGTGGTAGAGCAGCGCCCCTATTAGAAACTTGGTCTGTGATTTTCAGGTGAAATGAGTGAACATTGCTATATTTATTCTATTGTAGGATCTTTCATGTTTGAACAGAGATCTGTCCAAAGTCATAATGATTGATTGCAATGTAAATGCATTTCAAATACAACCACGTAATGGTGTTGCTCTCAAGAAATGGGATGGAGATGACAGTGACCGTACCCTCTTTGACCTAGCTGTGTTTCTAAGAAGTAAGAATCATTCTTTTATTTTACATACAATCACAATATCATCAATATCTATTTCATACTTAATAATACTTTTTGGTTTGTCTGAACTTTATTTAAATTTCGTCACATTATACATTATTTTGACTTGACTACTCTTTGCCTGACAGTCTCATCATCTGCCACTCTCGTTTTCAAATGTCTAAACAATTTGACACACATAGGCATGCATAACAAACCTATTCACGCCACTTTCAAAAACTAGTGAAACAAGACGGTCCACTGTTATGAAACTTAAGGTCCCTTTTGCACAAAAAAAAGAGTTATCTCACAAGTTTTTGTGTTGGTAGAAAAAATATGGAACAATTTGCCCGTTGATTTGAGAACTGAGACTTCTGTAAGGGTCTTAAAATCAAAATTGTTTGATGTATTTTTTTATTAACTAAGTCTCTGCTGAGTTTTTAATGTATAATGTATACCCTGGTTAATAAAATGTAATAATAATAATAATAATCTGCATCCTGACCATTTTTCAAGTTAAACTCTATGGATTTAAGATACCATGCACCTTCAAAAAATGTAAAAAACACATCTAAAACAATTACTGCTGAACCGGAAATGCATGTATGTAAAATACATATAAACATACAGGCTTCATCTACTAGGCCAGGCCTAGGCCTATAGAGGCCTAGTTTCTTCGTTGAAATTACATTGGTGAAGATGAATTGATCTACTACTATTCTTCAGAAAACAAGACGCAAACATTAGTAGTAAAGCAATAATACAATTGTTTTGATACATATTAAAAATACCGTTATTTTATGCTTTTTTTGATAAAGTTCGATAGGCCTAGTGTAAATGACAACGGTTAATAATATTAACGTTTTAAGACAGTTGGTAGCGCACATGAGCGGATATGACGTAAATGTATCGAAATCGTATCATCGAGCACTCTTCCGCAAGAGCAAGTGTAAACACTCTTCCGCAAGAGCAAGTGTAAACACAATAGTAGGGGCCCGAGGCCGGCTTTTTGGGTAAGTGTGAACACATTGCGGGCTAAAAAGAAAGCTGACTTTGCTTCGTGCCGGCTAATAAATCGTCGAAGTATAAATAGGGTCATTGACACATAGACATGTGATCATGTTGGGTGCACTTTATGGTTGGCGAATCGATGCTGATTGGTGTTTTTAATCTCATATACGCAGCAGAAAGCATGAAATATAGGAGACATTGTTATGTTAAAGAAAATTGTGAATAAGGTACAGTTACAACAAATAAAATAGGGATAACATGTCGTATTGATTATATTGATTTTACGTTCCCTGAATTTTACGTCGATGACGTCATCATTTTCTTACATTGAGGGCGCAAATTTAAAATCAAAGCACAAAGACAACTTAGCCATGGCTGTGTACTCTGCTGTGTGTGAGACAAGCTACACATGTGCATTCCCCCTACAGCAGCGACTGTTTTTATTGATAGAAAATACAAGAACATTGATACTTTATTTAAACATCAAACAGCCTGTATATACTGTAATTTTCTAGTTAGGCATCGCATCCTGCTAGGCCTGCTAGCCTGGTCTAGATTATTCTAGGCAAGGCCTAGCTAGTGATCACCTGCATGCTGTACAGTAAAGTAGGCAAACATATATGGGGGTCAATTTAAGGTCAACCATGATTTTACGAATCCCATGTTTTACGTTTTCCTTTTGGACCCGTACTGTACGTAAAATGAAGGTTCTACTGTATTTACAATTTCGTCAGAAGTTATTTTTCAAACATTATAATCCATTAGAGTGAATATAAGTATGACCTGTTATTATAAACAATGTGCGCCTATTTTCAACTCTCTACGCCAAGAAAGCGGGTCAAATGCTAATACACGAAGAAAATGCATGTTCCGTTCACTTTTGGAAAAAAATGTTTCACTATGACAAGTATAAACATATATATTGCAAACAATTAGACACCAAAATTGGCTCCCTATGACAAATATTTTTTAAATATGGAATAAACTTCTGATTAAATTATGTCAAAGGTCAATAACCACACTTCCGGTCATTTTCAAGCAATATTATCTGTTAAACTGAATATAAATGTATATCTTGGGAACAATTTACTCCTAGTTTTAATTCTCTCCGACCTGCCGTTACTTAGATATAGCGAAAAGAGGTCAAAGGCCAAAATTGCTAAAAATGTGGTTTCCGGTCAATTTTACCAAAAAAAATTCTGTAAGAGCTAATATAAACATATACATTGTGAACAATTTTACACCAAAATTTGCTCACTACGTCCAGTATTTCCAGAGATAAAAGCATGTTTTATGAAAATATCGGCCATTTTGTTTATGCTAATTATGCAAAGTGCTGACAGCTGTCCAGTAAAAAAATTCTTCATCCTGATGGTATCGAGAATCAAAATCCATAAAAAAAAACTATAGAAAAGAGAGCGAGCAAACCCACTAGTTATTAAGAGAGCCAGTCACTAAAAATCAAACATTAGGTGGCAAGGGTCAAAATTTCGAATTGGCTCATATTTTTCACATTGGTAGACCTTGATGTAAGTAAACCTGATGTGTAGATTGTTTGGTAAAATATCGCTTAGTTTTCGAGAAAATCGAAAAATAACGATTTTCGGCCAATTTTGTTAATTTTTTGTGTATAATTTACATTAATTTTAACAGCCTCTGGAAGCCAAACGTAGCAACCTAGCGTTTTAATATTTTACACTTACGTTAACTAGCATGACAATAATTTGGTAAAGTTTCAAAAAATTTTATGAAATTTTAAGATTTTGACTAATTAATTACTAATTAGCATATATAAAACTCTTAAAAAGTAGGGTAAAAACAAACGCGTTTTTTTTCATGTGCGACGAATTTTTTTAAAATAAAAAAGTCATCAATCTAAAGTTTAGATACTAATATTTATGAATCAAGTAAAAAAAAATTGGGGAAACTATTTTCCGCTCCGCGCCAGAGCCACAAAGTTGTAAGAAATTCAAAGATTTTATCTGTCGGCAAGATCAATCAGATGTACCTATTGTTCTCTATTTAGCAATCCAAGTGGCTTTAAGCCAAACTTTTATTACGAGAAACAAACTTGAAAGATAAATTTTGAATTAAGTTGTAATTTAAACACAAACTAAAAATACGTTTCTGGTAAAATTACTAATCAATATATGAAATTAAGCAATTAACTAAAAATCACTCGCTTATTCTTTGTCAAACCACATTATTATAAATTATTCCATCCTCTCATAGTTTATAGGATAAAACTGAAAAACAAATTTCTTTTAACTTGTTATCGTTTTCCTGTTTGTCGAACCTGGTCGAACTTACTCAACGAGAATGTTTCAAAACATTAACCACAGTAGACAAAACACTTTACTGCGTATATTCGATAGATAACGATATCTTCATTGACGTTGACAACGGAACTGATTTGTTATCCATTTTAGTTTATGTCTTACAATGTAAAGACGTGTTGAAAATAATTCTTATATATAAAAAAACAAACAAAATGGAGATTTCATGTTCTTTTAAATCGGTTGTCGGCGGAGCTTGTGGATTCGATAGAAAAGACCGCAAACAGAGCATCACTGAAGTCCTACCTTTACAAGCATGCCAGAAGGAAATCGCTGCACACAGATACATGTTTAGGTTTACGGGCATCGATAGTGAGTGGTACTATTTGTGCAGCAGGAAAATGGAAAGGCGTGAGTCACATCAACAACATAGAGTATGGAAGCAGGTCCATGAAGGTGTGGATGGCGTGTATGGTATTGGTGCAGTACAAAATCTACTTTTGAGTAAATACTGTGTGCCCTTGAAGCTACCCAATTGAATTCATAACCAAGATACAACGTCTGATCAAAATAAATCAAGTATCATTTATTGCAGTAAAAGCAAGAATATAAGCCAAGACATCTCATGAAGAACAAGCTGATATAAATGACGACGACCAAATAGAAAGTGAAGAAAGTCCTGGTACCCCCAGCAAACTGTTCTTTTGTCGCGAACAAGGTTGCATTAGGTCATATCAGAGGTACTCTTCCCTAGAGAAACACTTAGATTATGAAAATCACAAGAACGCACTAGAACATGAAACACTTTATGACAGGGCAATGAAATTATACGCAACACAACTAGGAGAGAGGGTACTTCTAAAAATCCAGAACCAACAAGAACCAACGATTTGCCACGGTTTGACATTGGCCCCAAACTGCAAATGGGCTGGGCGTTAAAGTCCTCTGCAAAAAACCGACCCGATTTTCTGTACCACAGAAAACCTACCTTATTGATGTTTCTGACGCTGGAGAGCAGATGGGACAGAAAGCTGATCCATGTGATGTCTCACGAGAGATGAGATCGGCCAGGCACAGCGATGGTTCACATCTAGACTGAATTTTTAACAGCACAGCAAGTTTTTCTCACACTTGGCTAAAAAAAGGAGGACAGATGCAGTCGTTCATGATGATGATGATGACGAAGATGATGATTACGATAGTAATGAAGATGGTGACAAAGTCGAAGAAAATGGAGATGATTCAAAAACGGAAAAGGAAAGAGAAATTCAACTTTTGTCGCAAACCGTAGTACTGGACACAATAGGCTTGCAGCATCCAATAATGTTTGAAATGCATAATATTTGTGAACTGAAAGCTCAAGAAAAACTCTCCAGATTCTCTTTGCCAATGTTGCAAGAAATGTGTAGTTCTCTTGAACTTGATACCACAGATATAACCATAAAGCGCAAGAAGCCATACATTGATTTGCTGGGAAAGCTGGTTTCCGTGTGCAGTTGCTCGATTGATTAAGGTAGCAATGAATTCTTTAAAATAACAATTTAATATGTGGGACGATTCTGTTGTCTAAATTGTTAGTATTTAAAGTCGCGTTCTGTAATTTTTTTAATAAAGCGAAGGGATGAAACAATGGTTTACAAGTTTACAAACAATAATTTATTGTTTAGGCTACGAATTATTAGGAAATTTCGCACGAGCACATGAACGTTATCGGATGTGTCACCATTCTACTCATTTGCATAACAACAGAGTTCAGTGAACATTTGCATTAACGTACTTGCTCGTTTTGAATTCCCGCTTCGACGGGAAGTGTAGAACGCAAAGCATGTGTAGCGCACGCAATATACGCCACACGTATTAAAACAAATCATGGAATACCTTGGGTTTATAGAGACTAAGCCTAGCCAGGCATGTTTAATCATGTTTTGGTTAACATTTTCATTTACGCTATTTTTCAGAAATAAGGTTCTCGACGCACGTAACTAAAGTTTTTCGTAATGCTTGCGCACGCACAGCAAGTTGTTTACAAAGTGGGCGGAGCTTGGAAAATAGCGTTAACGTGATCGTGCGAATACTCTCTATATGAGAAGATAAGAACATTATGTTATATAGCCTGTTTTCCACTAGGCGAAATTATTCGCGCAAATCAAACATTTTCGCGTATACGCACACGTCAAATGGAACACTTTGTTGATAAAAATAAACTGCGCATGCGCGCGTATAGTGCAAAAAATAATAATATTATTATTATTATATTATAATAATAATAAGAATAAATTCACCTAGTGGAAAACATAACAGGTGATGAAGCTAAGCGCGTTATAATGTTGAGCTTAGATAGTAATTGCTTAATTTCATGGGTTAGTCGTTTAAATTTGACTAGAAATTTATTTTTAGATGTTTTTATATTAAAACGTAATTCCAAATTATTCAGGACCTTTCAGTTTACCTTTAAAGTTTGTTTCTCGTAGTAAAATTTACCTTAAATCTGTAAATAGAGAACAATAGGTACATCTGATTGATCTTGCCGACAGATGAAATCTTAGAATTTCTTACAACTTTGTGGCTCTGGCGCGGAGCGGAAAATAGTTTCCCCAAATTTTTTTTACTTGATTCATAAATATTAGTATCTAAACAGTAGATTGACTATTTTTTTATTAAAAAAAAATTCGTCGCACATGAAAAAAAAAGCGTTTGTTTTTACTCTACTTTTTAAGAGTTTTATATATGCTAATTAGTAATTAATTAGTCAAAATCTTAAAATTACATCAAATTTTTTGAAACTTTACTAAATTATTGTCAAGATGCTAGTTAACGTAAGTGTAAAATATTAAAACGCTAGGTTGCTACATTTGGCTTCCAGAGGCTGTTAAACTTAATGTAAATTATACACCAAAAATTAACAAAATTGGCCGAAAATCGTTATTTTTCGATTTTCTCGAAAACTAAGCGATATTTTACCAAACAAACTACACATCAGGTTTACTTACATCAAGGTCTACCAATGTGCAAAATATGAGCCAATTCGAAATTTTGACCCTTGCCACTAAATTACGAATATGTCTGATTTTTGGTGACAAGCACTCTTAAATAAAAGAAAAAAAGGGTTTTTTTTGTATAAGTAGTTTAATTTCTTTTGTAACCAAGGACTTTTTGGGTTTCCGGATTTCCTTGGACCTGATGGGATGCTATATCTTACTGCACTGTCCAACACATCTAAGAATTCATTTCAAGAATCGTTAATGTCACTGGTATTTAAGAAAACTGACCATGGAACCAAATGTAGTAAATTGTTTAGGTAAACCAAAATCACCGTTTGCATATTTTAGAAAGGATCTAGTGGGGTGTCACGAAAGCTCAGACCACGAAAGCTCAGACCCCCTAAGACCTAAGATTACAAATACTAAGATATACTACAGCTTAAAAACAATACTTGTTTATCCATACATAATTTTAAACACAGTAGGTTTCATTTATTACCATAAATATAATTTAATACTACCGCAAAACATAGATAAACTCACATTATTTTCGCCCGTTGAGTAAATGTATATTTTTTCTTTACAACAAACAAACTTGACGGGTTGTTTGTTGGTATATATTTACTCCATTGTGTTGCTTCAGAGGATGTTTTTCTTACGCACCTGCCTTTCTTGTATTTTGACTCCAAATTTGTTGACTAACTTTATCCTGAACACCACACTTTAAAATTAGGACTTATAAGTACTTTCAGAAGGAGAAACACATAATAACAAATAAATAAATCCTTTAAATTGATGATTTTACAGATGTGTTTCTTTGTATACTGTAATGTAACTCCTCGAGCTCCCCATGCTCAATGTTTTTGTTTCTATGGAGCGCCAAAAGAGCAACAATAATAGTACAAGTATAAAAACAGAAAGAAAACGAAACAAAAACACTTATCATGATTTTTAAATTAAAATTTATTTGCCAGTATTTATTTCTTCGTACTTGCATGATTATACTATTATCATTACAATTTTAATTTTACATTGTTCCATCCACACTGTAGATGGACTCCACAGAGTTTTCAGCCCTCTTTATAATTTTTGCTCTTTTGACGTTCCATAGAAACAAAAACATTGAACATGGCCCATGGGGGTAGGCCTACTGTACTGTAGGCTAGTCATTTTGTGTGCGAGAAAAACGTCTGTAAAATCATCAATTTAAAAATGTATTTGTTACTTTTTATGTGATTCTTTTTCATGAAAGTGCCAATTCTAAGGTGTGGTATTCAGAATAAATGTTGGGAGTTAAAATACAAGGCAGGTGCGAAAGATAAATATTTGTAATCTTAGGTGTTGGGTCTTAGCTTTCGTGATCTTAGGTCTTAGGGGGTCTGAGCTTTCGTGGTCTGAGCTTTCGTGACACCCGGATCTAGTGTGATGATCACTTTCAACTGGATTTTCGCAATTTAGAATTTAAAAAAAATTAGGTCAACTAGAGGTTGAGCTCGCGTCACTCTCTCCCCCTCTACGAAGTGTAGACAATGGTTCTAGGAATGATAATGACTCTGCTAAAAGGGTTTTATTAGAAGGATTCTGGCCTGGATGTTTGCGGTCGGTTACCATTATTGAAATCATTCCTAAAACTAATCCTACTACTAACCTGTGCCTTAGATGATTAAGAACATTTTTAGGTAAAGTGTTTATTGTTTTGTAGGGTCCTTATAGGGTGGAAGTAGGGAGGCGGAGTTAATTTGAGAAAAGTGCTTATTAGAGGGATATGTTTAATTTTTTAGTTTTAATAATATTGTAACATTTATAATCAAATAAAATCCTCTAGTAGATAATGAAAAGTGATAATATACAAATAATGAATGTTTATGAGTGTAATGGTACAAATAATGGCACAAGGTGAATGATGAAAGGTTATATTTCAACGAGGCGATGAGCCGAGTTGAAATATAACCTTTCATCATTCACCAAGTGCCATTATTTGTACCATTACACGAATACAAAACATTCATTATTTGTTTTATATAACATCTAAATAAATTCTTGTCATTTGAATCAAATAAAATGTAGCCCTAGCCAAAGCCTACTACATTTCATTCACATTGATTAAAAACAGTAACATTTGGTTTTTAATAATTTTATATTAAATGTTATATTTATATGGATTTCGTAAACACACCTACTTTTGTGTTAATTATGTCAACAAACGACCAAACAATCCTAGGCCTAGCAAGGCTAAAACGCCTAGGCTAGGCCTAGCCTAATACTAGCATGGCCTAGGCTAGACCTAGTAGCCTAGTACTAGCTTGGCTGAAAGGCAAAACTTCGACAGACAATTGGAACTTATCTAAGCTAATTATGGTTTTTCCAATAATTCCATGTCTTGTAGGGATGTCCCCATTAATTAATCAAAATCCTAAAAACGATCTAAAGCTAATTTAAATGCCTTTTTGAATGAAATTAGTACATAATGTCCAAATCATACACAAATATCTGCTGCTGTTGCGTATCTCGCTGTGGTGTTTACAAATGAAACTGAGACCAGACGACGGGTGGCGCTGTTGTATTTCACAGTACAGAGCCATATCATAGGGTAATTTGTGTACTAGATTTTTTTTCATCCGCGAAATGTTTTTTTTTTCGTACACAATGTTTAAAAGAAAAACGAAACTGAGGCCAGACGACAGGTGGCGCTGTTGTATTTCACAGTACAGAGCCATATCATAGGATAATTTGTGTACTAGATTTTTTTTCATCCGCGAGACGGTTTTTTTTTCGTACACAAAAATGTTTCAAAAAGTACTATTAAACGATCGTGATCGTTTAATAGTGCGTACTATTGCACGCCATGTGACCCACAATCGTCCAATCAAATGACAGGAATTTATTTAGGTGTTATATAAAAAAGAATAACAAATGCTTGGTAAATTGTAGATATAACAGTCCGATGAAATCTACTAAAAATAGTATAATTGTGTCATAAATATAATACAATATTTTACAGAATACAGAATTTTATTTGACAAACTCAAACTATTATAAATACTAAAAGTCATGAATACAAAAATACAAGTGTGATAAAAAGATCTTATAAAAATATGAATAAACATTGAACATGTTTGGTCTTTCCTTGCCTTTTATATTTGTTTTGTCTTCTTTGTATTGTATATGGCAGAAAATTGAATAAATAAAAAATAACGGCTGTTTTGCGAACGCACACAAAGAAATCATAAATCTTGTTTATTGTTCTGAAATCATATGTACATACTTAATGCATAAAAAATATGGTTACCGGTAAAACTGTCCTTAAATAGCTGTAAAGTTCACATTGTTAAACTGCGTATCTAATGCATTTTTCATTTGTTTTTCTACACTTTAGCTATAGCAACAAGTGGAGTTGATGATGTTAGACCAGTCTTAGATTTCTATAATAAAGAAGATGATCCAATTGAAACATTTAGAAGGAACCAGGCTAGGTTACAGGTAAAATAAGTTTTCAAGATGTCAGTTGTAAATATTCTGTTTTTAATGTAGCTAAAGTAAAAAATGCCAGTTAATGTCATAAATAACTGTTAATGTAGAACAATCCACTGCTAATATAGTAAAACCTCCAGCTTATGTAGAAAGACAAAAACCCTAAGCCTGTTTTTCTGTCGACATAACGTTAAGGCATCAATTAAATTTGTTTTATTTTATAATTTAGTTTGACTTACGGTACACTCGATACAACTCGCATTTGGCCAACAAACCATAATGTAAAATAAACAGAGAATTGGTCAGGGACTGCTAAAGTAAACAATATGTAGTCAAATAAAGAAATTAATTTTCTTTAAGGTTGTATTTTTTACCTCTCTGGTGCATTATGCACTAAAACCATTTAGCTACCCTTTTTGACATGGCTTATGGCTTATAACAAGCTCAAAAAACAACAACAAAAAACTGTAATTGTATATTTTAACATTCAAATATGTATTTGTTGATTTTTTTGTTGTTCTATATTATTTTTATTGCTAAGGGTCCGGTTATGTCTACTGTAATATACCTACAATCTGAAAAGCTAAACATTTTACATGTTTCTAAGTGTTTTTTATTACCTCAAAATGTGTACTGGACAAGTCTTTTATTTCTATAGATTTGTTGACTTTTTTGTTCTATGTTTTCTTAAAAAAGAAAGTATACACAGTACCTGTACTACTCATTGAGATTCAAAAGTGTAAAAATACATGAAAAAAACACTAGACCTACGGGTTTTTTTTTACCTATTTTAAGGTTACACACTACATTTTATAACTACTATGGACCTATGGTGATATTTGTTTCCGTCTTTAAAAGGTTATAATTGTGAAAGATGATTTTAATAATTTTAGCGGCCGGCTATAAATCCCAACATGCATCGCACACAGATTGATATTTTCATATTTTGATGTGATGCAGCAAAAATACCAGATCGTGAGGGGGTGTGACGCAGGGTGTTGGACGTTGGACTACTGATCGTGAGACCGAGGTTCGAATCCAACTCTCGCTGCATTGCTTGTATCCTTAGGCAAGATACTTTACTTACGTTTGCCTCTCTCCACCCAGGTGTATAAATGGGTACCTGGTTAGATCAAGACACAACTTTGCGCTGATTACTAGCTGCATTATGGGAGTATGTTTCCATACGTGTTTGATGCAAAAAAATGACTGGGGTAATAATGTTCAGCGCATTGAGAGCTTGCTTATATGCGCTATATAAGAATGAACTATTATTATTATTATTATTATCCCCAATTTGTATTAATGGATTCTTCCAAAAAAGGAAAGACAATGTCAAGCTAGGCCTATAGCTAGCATATGATGTTCGTATGTTTGCTCTTTACCAGCTAGGCCTACAAAAATAAGCCTAACTAAGCTAGGCCTAGAAATGAGAGAACTATCGATGCGCTCTACTTAGGTAGTGCATTGTTTTTTATCATGATTAACCTTAGAACGCATATTTATTATTTTTACAAAACATCAAAAGTTGCAGTTCTAGTGTCTTCAAAATACTACAATACAACATTGAAGAAGCCTACTACAGTGTAAATGCTTTACTCATTTTTTTGGCTCTGATTTGTTGCAGCATCTTTCAATGGTCCACGTTTTAAGCTTTTATTGCCTTTCTGCAAACATAAATCGCACATTGGTAGGACCATTTTGAAACGCTTCAACATTTCCTTATTCTTTGTTGCCCCTGTTTGGCCACAGTGGGCACAGATACCCTTATTGCCATTTACTTTTGTGGCACAATAGTAGGCTCATTCAATGGGTCTTGAACATGTTAATTCCAGACGTGCAAACACTTGTCTAGCAAGTGCACTGCCTTCTGACGTTATCATGCATCCACAGGTTTAGTCGTATTTTTGCTCAATTGATTGGAGTTTATTTATTTATTCATAGGAATCACCTTTATATTGGTGGCACACATTATCAGTTAATGGTGCTTCCATTTTTCAGACAAAATACAAATAACATAAGCTACAAAGTTCTAAATACTAACACATAACATCAGAACAAATTGTAAACTAATTAATTAATTAGATCTATGAAAATACATAATACGTAAACTGTACAATATATATAACTACAAAAATAAAAACAGAACAAAAAAAATACAGGATAATTAATAAAAATAAATAAATAAAATGAAACTTACAGATACATCCTCATAGAGATGTCTGTAGCTTGTTTACTATATTAATCAATTAGTTGAGAGAGGTAATGCTGATAAAATTGTAGATCTAGTAACCCATGCTTTCATTAAATATTTTTTACAATAAAAATCAAAGATTTCTCCTAATGTTTCATTTTCAGTGAATAAATTGTCTAGCATAAAGTGGTTTTTTAATTCTTGAGATCCACAATTAACATTATCCCAGTACATACTTAAATTATTGTCTATGAGGTTGTTCTTAAGATCCAAGTATACATCATTTCTAACAGAGTTTAAAGGACATTTAAATAAAAAATGGTTTACTGTTTCTTTTTCATTGCCGCTGCTCTCTAGGAGTTAATTGTTGTGAAGAATAGATACATCGTGGCTTTCCACAGTCACTACACTTAACGGTGTCTCTAACGTTTTGTGCAGTTGTTTTTGATGTACAGCCCTGAAAAAGAATACTACAGAATATTTCTGTATATACATTAAAATATACCTGTTCTGTTCTACAGACACTTTCTTTACATCATCAAGTTTTGATGGCATGTGTCTTCACTAGTCACCATATACTTCCTCAAAACTCTTGTAATGTCCAGGGTTTGATGGATCTGGCATAGGGTAAAGACCAATTTACACAGACGAGCGGCAACGGTAAGCGGTAATTGTAAGCGAAAAACCGTGTGGCTTTTCCCATTTACACAGCTTGCGGAATTCGCGAACGGAGTGTTGGAAAGTAGGTGCGTGTAGGCCTTGAAGCTAATGCATGTTACAGTCACTGCTGGCCTGGATGTAACTGACTGTCAGTTGGCCTAGCACATACAGACCTAAGTTTTAGAGGGACTTGTTGCCTAACAACGTACTAAAATGTATATTTTCTTTTCACTATCCTTATACGAACATTAGTCACGTCGTAGGTGTTTGAATAAAAAGAAGTTGCAAAACTAGGCTAGGCTTACTACGGCACTCGTATTTATTGTCGTCTTTTACTCGACGGACGCAAAAAAAGGTTTTGATAGATGACGTCATTTCAATCATGTCGTTGGTTGGCCAGAATCCATAATTACCGCGCGGTATTTTCACAAAATCGCATCTGTTTCTATCCTAGCGGATAGCGGATAACCGCTTGTCCGCTCCGCGTTTTGTGTAAATGGTCACACGCGATCGTAGAGAGAAAATGGGGGAAGCCCAGAAAAAAATGCATTTTATGATGTTCGAGATCACTAACGCAGTCTGATTCGATCATCTGTAAAGGGTCTTGCACACCTGTTCACAGTTCCGAACTTCAGGGTGGCGAAAGTATTTTTCCCAAAGACTTTCTCTGAAAATCCGAGAGAGGGCGTCCTATTTCGTCCCATTGTGTAGGGGGGAGCATTATGCATCTCTCTGCCCTCGCCTTTTGAATGAACATTTTAATATGCTGCGCTTTCCGAATGAATTGCCGATTCTTACAAAGGGAGGATATCGCCTTGTTGTAACTACGTATACGCCTTTTTCACGAAACAGAAGACATCTTCGATCGATGACAAACAATGCCGTGCAACGAAGCGTAACCAACAGAAATAACATAACGTTTTCAGGGGATTTCAGGACACCATGTTAATTAAAAAATCGTAACTCTTCAACGGAGGATCGTATGAGAAAAAAAATTACTGTAAAATGTTCTTAAAAGATTTTCCTATATCACTGTGTGATTTTTTCACTGCTTAAAATCTATCGAAAAAAACACCACAGTGTATAAGCATAGGCTGAAAACGCTATGTTATTTCTGTTGGTTAAGCTTTGTTGCACGGCATTGTTTGTCATCGATCGAAGATGTCTTCCGTTTTGTGAAAAAGGCGTATTGGTCCCTGGATGTAGCATGACTCAGATATCAATGCCCGCGGCGGCGTGAGCTGGGCCAACTTCTAAAAATAGAAGAATTGTAACTTTAATTAATTCGTACAAAGGGACACCACCCGGGTAGTGCGTAACTGTACACGCTTTGGCCCTTGTAACTTTATACAGTCTAGATATCGACGCTTGGACCGCAATGAAAATAAGTTTGAATCGTTCACCTTTGTTCCCGGCCTCAAACCCCTCCCCCGCTCATTGCGCACGCGCCTATTTCTCCTCTACTACTAGGCCTAGTACTAGTACCAGATAGAGAGTACTACTACCCTATACTATTCATATCAGTTATCCGTGGGTCTCTTATTTTATAGCAAAAATATCGCAGTATAGCCTAAATACAGTATTATTATTATTATACAGTACCGGTAATAGGTTAAATGATGTTGCACCTTCTTTTTTTTTGGACATGATGAATAGTGTGTGTCACGACGGTGGAGGCAGCAAGCAAATCAAACTTGTTTACACGCATATTAACCGATAGTTCGCACATGCGCGCGCTGTTGGATGTATCATATCTGTACAACAACAGCACGTGCGCTTTGTTTTGTCTAGACAATTCCAAATCGTGTTTCGGTAATAAAACAGACTGATAGAAGAAGTTACCCAGTTTCTAATCTAAAAACTTTTTTTTTTACTTTTTCATTTACAATTTTTTTTTTTCGTGTTGATGACGGGGGCGCACGTGCCCCCCCCCCCCCCCTTCCCCCCCTTAAATCCGCGCCTGAATATACTCCGATGTTTTGTGACGTATATTTGATTTGATCTTTATTAATTTGCTGTACAATTTTTATTTTGCTAACTACTGTACCTTCACATGCGCGGTCCAAAAATAAACAAAAAACTAAAATGGCTATCGCCACCAACGACCAACTTAATAGTTGAACCCAGGAAGTTGCAAGAAGGTGAACCTGTGAACTCACTGTGAACCCAGAAATTACTTCAACCGCGTACAGTTGAAAGTCAACCGATGAAATCAGAAATTTTGTTTTAAAACCCTTTATAATATCTTCCTAAGATAGAAATATAGAACAATATCGTAATAGTGAGAAATAATGATCGACGTTTCGCGGTACATCTTGAGATAGATCTGGTAGGTATCCAAGACGGAGATTTGTCGCGAAGTTTTTCCATTGTGCTCGCCTATGTCAGAATTGACCATTATTTATTTATAGATAATAAAGAAGAAAGGCCCAAGTATGAAGCCTTAAGGGACTAAAACATTTATTGATTTGGGTACAGATAAAGAGGATTTGATCTTTACAACTTGCGATCTATTAATAAAATTGTTGGCAAGAGAATTGCCAATAGATGTAAAATAACTATTAAATTGATTGGCTGTTTCTTTGTCAGAAGTTGTGAAACCACTTCCAGTTTTAACAGAATGGACAGAGGTTTTATTTTTAGGGATTATTTTTTTTATGATATTCCATAGTTTTTTGAAATTGTTTGTGTTTAATAATATAATGCTATATATATTATTATTATTTGCAATTGAGGAGTTATTTCATTATATGATGATCTTAACTAAAATTTGTAGTAGAGCTGTAGCTTGCTTGCCTTCCAATCCCAAGGTCCATGGTTCAATCCTGACATAGAGCCCGTTCGGACTTCACAATTTACACATGTAATGTGGTGTAAATTTTGAGATAAACCGGCTGTTTCAGAAACCCAACTCATGAGGTGAATTTTTCAATTACACCTTAAACTGCAAATAAATTTATAATAAACAATATATTTAGACGTGTATATTAGTCAGGGTCCTCGTGTATTTCCGTAGGATTTTAATGCCCAAAGTGAGATTTCACTTGATTTCACTTTATTATGGTGCTAGGATACCAAAAGTGCTAGGATACCAAAAATGCTAGGTAACAAATTTTCACGATCCCGTAACCATGGTAACAGCCCCAAATTCAAAATGGCGACCAAATGGCCATATCTCCATAACCCTTTGGTCTATTGACAAGATATTGCAGGGATGTCACCACGCTGGTCGGCCCCGACCAGCACTCAACATTTCCGACCACCACTATTATTTATTAATCATTTACGATATTTATATTAGGCCTAGGCCTAACTAAAATTCGTACTAAAACATTTTACCTAGCACATCGTTAATAACAGACAAGCTAGCCTCATATAGATAAGACAAAAGACTACAGCAAATGTTTCCGTGGTTACGTACGTTACTTTATTTGTAACACAATACCAGGCCTACCCTGCCCTGGTATTCATTGTTACAGCTTGTGAGTCATGGCGAACAACGTGCTACACAGCACAGTGTACAACTACAAGTTTAAAGTTCACATAGCGACCATTCAAGCGTTTTATTTTGCACAGATTAAAAATACAAATAAACAAAACAAGTACACAGTAATTAAAAATGTACAACTACATAGACCCAAACAAAATCATTTTTAATTGCTGAATGTTTTGTCACCCTGCTTTAATTATATTAATATTAATGTTACTAGTTTTACATTTTTGTACTCTACGAACTATTAAAAAAAATAAAAAAACATGCGCATGGTTCAGTGAGACCGGGCAAGTTCGTTCGTTTATGATCGCCGAGCATGGTACAATAATTACACGTCCCTGGGATAACTTCAGGTTGCTGAACTTCAGTTAACCCATAAACACGTGTCTGTTCTTGCCGGCCATGCACTACATGCTTGCCGCACAGTTGTGAAACAAAAAATCCGGAATTCGCGAATACGCTAAAAAACTCTCGCGCAAAAGAACACGAACATTATATCGAGCAACAAGTAGTAAGGTCTAGGCTAATAATTTATCTACAGTATTTGATTAGGGATTAGGCCTAAATAAAGAAGCGCCTGTTTTTGTGGAATTCAGATTTTGGGGCATCTATCTAAGCCTTGGCTAGGCCTAGTGATCGTAGTGTCTACAAGGCTAGGCCTAAGCCTGACGCGATCTATTGCTATTCATTTCGTAAGCGTTTTTTTGTTTTCGCGAATAATAACGGCGACTCCATGGTGGTACAAGGTTAGGCCTAGACCTGACGCAATTTGTTGTTATTTATTTTCATAATTCTTTATGTTTCGCTAAAATAACGACAAACCCGGGAAATTTTCCGACCGGCACTCCAAAAAGCTGGTGACATCCCTGTATTGGTATCAAAATACTCGGAATATATATATTTATATTCGTTGTAATAGAACATTTTTACTAATTGTAACCGGAAATGCTATTTTTCTGTACCATTGACCCTTGACCTTGACTCGTACTGTATCTTAAAAACGGCTGGTCATAGAAATTTAAAAATTGTCTCAAATTGCTCAAACCTTATATATTTATATTTATTGTAATGCAATATTTTGTTAAAAAATGTCCGGAAGCAAAGTTATTGACCTTTGACATAGAGAATAGCTTACAAGAATTTTTATTCAGTAGTCTATGGTCATATCTCCATAACCCTTTGGTCTATTGACAAGATATTGATATCAAAATACTCGGAATAAATATATTTATATTCGTTGTAATAGAACATTTTTACTAATTGTAACCGGAAATGCTATTTTTCTGTACCATTGACCCTTGACCTTGACTCGTACTGTATCTTAAAAACGGCTGGTCATAGAAATTTAAAAATTGTCTCAAATTGCTCAGACCTTATATATTTATATTTATTGTAATGCAATATTTTGTTAAAAAATGTCCGGAAGCAAAGTTATTGACCTTTGACATAGAGAATAGCTTACAAGAATTTTTATTCAGTAGTCTATGGTCATATTATCTTCATAACCCTTTGGTCTATTGACAAGATATTGGTATCAAAATACTCGGAATCAACATATTTATATTCGTTGTAATAGAACATTTTTACTAAATGTAACCGGAAATGTTATTTTTCTGCACTATTGACCATTGACCTTGACTCGCACTGTATCTAAAAAAACTGCTGATTATAGAAATTTATAAATGGTCTCAAATTGCTCAGACCATACATATTTATATTTATTTTAATTTAACATTTTGTTTAGAAAATGACCGGAAGTAAAGTTATTGACCATTGACCTAATAAACATCAACTCTATGTATAAGCATTTATCTATTTGAGCATAATCGGCATTTGTTTGTGGTAGGGATTAAAAAATGAGTTTATACGTATTATTATTTAATTTCTAATTCACATATTTAGTTTTATATATTTTTTAAATAGTAGGCCTATATACTTTATAGTGTAAGTAAGCACATTTATCTATGTAACTTTGGACAATAGTAAAAATTACAGCAGAAATTCATTGCACTGTATTCATTTTCCTCCCATCCACTTCACTAAAATGACGTAGTCAAATTGATTCTTCCTGCATTTTTCCTGAAATATTAATTGCTATACTTTTACATTTTTCCTGATAAGAAACTGGAGCTCCAAAATTTGATTAAAACATCTTTAATTACATCAATACCAAGCATTTATTGTGTGAGCATCCTCGTTGCCACTAAGACAGTCAAGGAGTGAGAGTGGTTGATTCTTCAACTTTTGTACCTTTAATGCTTGTTCTTCTTGAAATATTTTCATAAATGGAGGTTTCTCATACATTGAACTGCTGCCGGCCATACATTATTACGTGGTTAGACGTTCCTTGGACATTGACTGCCATTTTGTGAGTCATTATCACCAAGCCAAGGAACCAATTTAAGGAGTGAGATTGTTAAAAGTGACCAAGAGGTTTTTGATGTTTACAGCATCTTATGATTTTATCTCCTTCAAGCTACTAAATGTTTTTAGTTTCATTTTCTTTTCAGGGAGTCAACCAGACTTTGTTCACAAACTTCAAAAAGCTTGACAACTCATTTTTTTTTATTATATCTGTTTAAGATATATTTCTTGACTTCTTTTGCAATTATTAAGACAATGTTAAAAAAGGTGTTTATTTTGTTATGAATGTATTTTGATGAAATCTTGAACTATTTACCGGTATGTGTTTTGTGTTGAAGAGTGAGTTCGATGGTATATCTAGTTCGATTTCCTCATCTTAAGTAATGCCAACAAGACCACCATCCCATTTAAACTGTTTTCCTTCTGTTCTAGAGCCTGATCCGGGAAGAGAGCACTATTTAAATACAGATTTTTTTTCTTTACATTTTAAATTAATTACAATCTTTTATTCACTGTTATTGGGTCATCTACATCAAACCAAGCTGGTTCATTTGTGTTTAGATGGCAATAAGACGAGCATATAAATGAAAACCAGTAATGGGCAAAACAAATCTGCAAGATACCTTCCTAATAATATAGGTTATAATTACTATCAAATCTCAAATCTCACTTTGGCATATACTTTTAGACAAATCAGAAATCTTCAATTAATACATTTATAGAGGTTCAAAGTGGCAATTGAAAACAATATTTGAAAATGTGAGTTTAGAAAAGAACTGAATGCATAACATAATTATCCTAGTGAACGCCAGCTAGTGACCTGGAGGTTGTTGGAGTTCCACATTACTTAAGTATTAATGATGTATTCTTAGTAAAAGTGAAAATTACGTCAGAGTAGGGCCAAAACATCTGACCAATATTTATCCATCCTTGTAATGTAAAGCTATCCTCTATGTCTATGGTGAATAACTTTACTTCAGGCCATTTTCTCACAAAATATTACATTACAATAAATATAAATATGTATGGTCTGAGCAATTTGAGACCATTTTTAAATTTCTATGACAAGCCGTTTTTAAGATACAGTACGAGTCAAGGTCAAGGGTCAATAGTAAAGAAAAAAAGCATTTCCGGTTGCATTTAGTAAAAATGTTCTATTACAACGAATATAAATATATCTATTCCGAGTATTTTGATACCAATATCTTGTCATTAGACCAAAGGGTTATGGAGATATGGCCATTTGATCGCCATTTTGAATTTGGGGCTGTTACCATGGTTACGGGATCGTGAAAATTTGTTACCTAGCATTTTTGGTATCCTAGCACCATAATAAAGTAAAATCAAGTGAAATCCCACTTTGGGCATTAAAATCCTACGGAACCCCTATTTTCATACATGAGGAACCTGACTATATGTAAAAAATAAAGAAAACAAACATTATATACAAAATACATGAAAAGCATAAACATACATAGGTTACATTATTGGATAAAGGATAATTTTATTAGGGTTCATTTTGGAAATATCCTATAGAAAATATATACTTAAATTTAAACTTATAATGATAACTAGACATGAAACTCGTCACTTTGACGAGTTAGTTATCCGCACCACGACAAACGCCACGTGCACGTCATACGTTGGAATATTGCACACAGATAAAGTTTATGTCATTATGACAAGAACTGAAGAATATGATATGCTGTTAGTGCTGAATTCTGTCAATTTTGTGTCATATAGTATATACATGCAAACACTACAGTATAATCTGTATACATATTACATACAGTGTAGAATAGGTGAAATTACGGGACCCGCCATTTATTCCAATTTTTAACATGGCGACGGTATCAAAATGAAACACTTAGATAGCAATTTCAGAAGGAAATTATCTTAGGAACAACATATTAACGTGTAGAAGAAATTTGAATACGTAAAATATAGATGCGCACCCTTTTAAATGTGATGAACTATTACGCAAAATATGAAAATACAACTTTTTTTATTCAACTGGCCATATGATGACGTCACAACATCCGATTGGCAAAATGTTTACATGAATTCGTATCTACAATCCAATAGCTTCCAGAAAACGTTTTAATCGTGATTATCACATTTTATTCTTACGAGCTATTACAGAATAAAATTTACTGTAAAGATGAAATTAATGACCCACGTAATTGAAATTTTTAGGCATGATGACGTCATAAAAATTAAAATATTTTTATCTCATGCTAAAGAAAGTTGATTGACCTACACAATATATAAATGTAGGAGAAAAAGGAATACAGATAAGCGTGATGCGCTCCATTGAATGTGATGAGCAATAACGAAAGAGACAAAAATCCTATATTTTACATTCGTGTGGCCATACGATGACGTCACAATGTTTTTTTAGCCTTATCGATGCATGATCCGTTATCTACAACTCATCAACTTCAAGATTTTGTAATAAAAATAAACGGTTCACGGTTTACTTTAGAAACTATGACTGTTTAAAAAAAGACAAAATGTTGACGATTTTTAAAGCTTTTTCATAAAAAACGCGCATGAAATGTTTAATTCAACGTGTTCGTATGGCGTTATTTAAATTGGAAAAGGTCTAAATTGTTTTCAAAATTACTAGGAAAGGCTTGAAAAATATAATTCAAGAGAAAAAAATATGTTTTTAACGCTACGTGCGCACCGCGTACGTAAAAAATTGCGCGCCCGTGGGAATTTTTGACATGCTCAAAATGACAAGAAACGCATAAAAAGTTGATTGGAAATTAATTTTGCGCATTTTGAAATTTTAAATGCGCGTGCGCGCGTAACTTCTTGTGAAACATGCCATTTTTAATCCGTAGAAAGTTTGCCCCTGATATGACTTAAATTTTGTCAAAGTGTCAATACTAAATGACTTTTGGTTTTTAATCTATGATCAATCATTGAAATTCATAAAATTGCGCGTAAGTCACGTTGCGCAACTATGACGTCATTCAAAAATAGGAGGTGCACAACTTCACGTAAATGCCCATATGTTGTCAAAGTAATGAAATGTTATGTTTACACATTTTAGAGAAACGCGATCCACAAAAAGGAAGGATGGAAAGAAGAACTAGACATGAAACTCGTCACTTTGACGAGTTAGTTATCCGCTCGACAAACGCCACGTGCACGTCATACGTTAGAATATTGCACACAGAGAAATATTAAGGCATTATGACCTGAACTGAAGAATATGATATGTTGTTATTTCTGAATTCTGTTATTTTGTGTCATATAGTATACACAGTACAATCTGTATACATATCACAAACAGTGTAAAATAGGTGAAATTACGGGACCCGTATTTTATTTCAGAATGAAATTATCTCAGCAACAAAATATTAACGTGTAGAAGAAATTTGAATACGTGAAATATTGATGCGCGCTCTTTTAAATGTAATGAAATATAACGCAAAAGATGAAAATACGACTTTTTGTATTTAACTGGCCATATGATGACGTCACAACATTCGATTGGCACAATTTTCACATGATTTTGTATCTACAATACAATAGCTTCCTGAAAACGTTTTAATCCTGATTATACGAGCTATAACAGATTAAAATTTACTGTAAAGATGAAATTAATGACCAACGTAATTTAAATTTTTAGGCATGATGACGATAAAAAAATTAAAAAATGTTTAATTCATGCAAAAGATAGTTGATTGACCTAGAATATATTAAAATCAGGGTGAAAATCGACTACGAATAAGTGGAGATGCGCTCTATTAAATGTGATGAGCTATGACGAAAGAGACAAAAATCCTATATTTTATATTCGCGTGGCCATAAGATGACGTCACAATGTCCGGTTAGCCATATTAATGCATGATTCAATATCTACAACTCATCAACTTCCAGAATATGTAATTAAAAAAAAGTTCTCCATGTAGTTTAGAATCTATGACTGTTTAAAAATAGGCATAATTTTGACGAATTTTTGAACTTTTTCACCAGAAACGCGTGCAAATTATTTAATTCGACGTGCTCGTATGACGTAATTTTAAGTCGAAATTGTTTAAAGGTTGGTGACATTACTATAAAAGGCTGAAAAAACATGAATCACGCGAAAAAAATATGTTTTTAACTCTAAGTGTGCACCGCGTGCGTAAAACGTTTCGCGCGCGTGGGAATTTTTGACATGCTCAAAATGACATGAAACGCATAGAAAGTTGATTAGAAGTTGATTTTTCGCACTCTAAAATTTTAAACGCGCGTGCGCGCGTAACTTTTTGTGAAACATGCTATTTTTAATCCATAGGAAGTTTGCGCTTGATGTGACTTAAATTTTCACAAAGTGTCAAAACAAAATTATGTTTCGTTTTTAGTCTATGATCAATCATTGAAATTCATAAAATCGCGCGTAAGTCACGTTGCGCAACTCTGACGTCATTCAAAAATAGGAGGTGCACAAGTTCACGTAAATGTCGATATGTTGACAAAGTTACGATATGTTCTGTTTACACGTTTTAGAGAAACGCGACGCACAAAAATGACAGAAGGAAAGAAGTATAATACAGAAAAAAAAAAAAAAAAAGATGATGAAACAGGACGATTACAAGGAGTTATCCGCTACTAAGCGGATAACTAATAATACAGAAAAAAACTGTTGATCTCATACAATAACAAGGAGTTATCCGCTTGGTATACCAAGCGGATAACTAATTATAAAAGAATATTTATTGTACCGTATACCATAACAGAGATAAAGAACATAGTACACATAATAATATTTACATTAAACTCATTTTTAATCATTTTTTGATCAATCATAGTTCCTCTACAGTTTCTTTTTCTTAAGAAATCTTACCATTTCTTTATTTTTGTAAAATTCAAAGTTATTAAAATTATTATTTTTATTTTCTCAACTTTACAAAATGTTTCAAGGTGAATTGAATATTTTACCTTTGACTCAATGAAAACAAATTGTTAGCCTTTTGTGACAACAAAATACAGATGTAATTAATCTGACAATATCTGGCTAATGCTGATGGCAGTGTCAATGGTGTGCAGAAATATAACATTTTTTTTTATTGTTAAAAATATCTGTTTTGATTTTAGGAGGAGCAAGAACAGTTAGTGAGATACAATGCAGAGAAAATAGAAAAACCTGCAATAGCAAGTAGCTGGAAGCCTGCATTCTTTGGATCTCGAAGATAGACAAAGAACTAGACAATAATATATTCTGGCATACATTCTGTATTCATATAAATTGAATATTCTATTTCAAACCAAAACTCAATCCACTATTCTGCAGTTCTTGTGATTGTAAGCAAGAAGTAATTAAAGACGTATTGTCCTTTGAAACACAACAAATAAAGGTAAAAATATTCTAAATTTACATTGGCCATATCAAAGTTATATTAAAGTTAATTCAATTTAAGTCGAAAATTTGAGCCAAAAACAACAAGTTTACGTGATTAACAGGGAAATTAATTTGATTACGTCTGGAAAATCGCTGTGAGCGAAAGTAAACAAAAATTTCAAACCATGAGTATGCATTATGCATGATGCTAATTAGGATTGTTTACAACTCATCACGGTTGAGAAGGTTTTTTCACACCGATCGCAAGGAAGTTTATGATTATGCATACAGAGTAGCCAAACCAGCATGTTGCATTATGAGATATGTTTTGATCGAAAACTTTGAACAATAAAACGTCTGTATTTCAGTTAAATAAATTATTTTTTTAAGTAATTTTTTGTGAAAGTTAATAACTATTATGATACTTTAAAATTACCCACTTTTTTTCGACATTTTTTTTTTTTTTTTTTTTTGGGGAATTAGTCAAATGGACAATACATCTTTAAAATATGCTTGATCAATGACATTGTGTAATGTATAGATTTTAAATATTCTGTCATGATCCAGGATCAAACAACAGAAAGAGCATAGATTTGTGCTGTGCTCAAGAGGCCTGTTATCAACAACTTTAAAAATGGAAGTGCAAATAATATCAAAGAATAAAGTTCAGGTATACATTGTATATAAACAGTTTTTGTCACGCTGTATGTACATTAAAATTGTGGTCCCTATTTTGGACACAACTAGCACTTCCACATTCTGGACAGAAATTTCCCCATTTTGGACAAATCGGATTTCTCTATATTGGACAGCTTCCCTATTTTGGAGACAGCACTTCCCCATTCTGGACAGAAATTTTCACATTTTGGACAAATCGGATTTCTCTATATTGGACAGCTTCCCCATTCTGGACAGAAATTTCCCCAATTTGGACAAATCAGATTTCTCTATATTGGACAGCTTCTCTATTTTGGACACATCACTTCCCCATTCTGGACAGAAATGTCTCCATTTTAAACAAATGGGATTTTTCTATATTGGACAGCTTCCCTATTTTGGACAGCACTTCCCCATTCAGGACAGAAATTTTCCAATTGTGGACAAAATTCACCAACCCCTCTCCAACTTAGCCCCCCCCCCCCCCCCCAACACATGGTTGAGCCTGTGGCAAAACGAATTATTATGTTATGACACCCCTAATTTTTGCCACCGAGCTGAATGGTTTGATACGAATGTCTCCTCATGGCTTTGTGTAGGTTTTGCTAGTAAAATGTCGGTCAACTTCAAGTCTGCTGGAGACTGCCAAAATCCTTTTACGTGGAGCCAAAAAGCAGTTAAATGCGATGAATGCCAAGGATGGACTCACACTAGCTGCATGGGCATGAACACTGTTAATTATAAGTTCTTGCTAATTTGAACATTTCATGAATTGTTGCAATTGTGGAATGCCCAATAAAAATAGCCAAGTTGTGCACTTTATTACCAAAGCATGAAACTTTCCACAAAGTTTCTTTGATGTATATAGATTCAAAATATCGGGGGGGGGGGGGTTGCCAAGTTTCCAACGTTCGGTATGGCGGCCATCTTGATTTCAAAATGGCCACCATAAAAACAAAAAGTGTTCATATCTTGACAACTATAAACAGTAGAGACTTGATTCTAGTGTTAAATGGTTCACAACCCACATATTTCTATTTGCTCTAATGAAAAGTTTCGTCCAAAAATGACTGGAAATGACGTTTCTTCCAGTTTGACCTTTAACCTCTTATCTGTATATCTCAGTAACTACTGATCATTTTCAATCGATTTTGGTGTAATTGTAATTTTGTTCAGAATATAGACATTTATATTTGTAGTAATGAAACATTTTCACATAAAATGACTGGAAATACAATTTATAACCTTTGACATATATAATTATGTGAACATACTGTATGTGGTTTACATTGGTATAAATGCACCTAATTTTTTTACCGAAATAAATGACACTTAACGCAAAAATTACCAGGAATTATTATTCTGAATTTTTTACTTTTGATGTGATAGGATAGGCATAAAGTATGACAGATCACTGAGCTCATCTATGCCGACTTGTTTGCTAAACTGTGATGTGTCAATCGTTAGATAAAAGTTTTGGTCCTCTCTCCTTCATCTTTTCTTTTTTTTTTGTAATGTATTATACCATATGGACAATTGTCTGAAATAAAAGTTGAATTGAATTGTTAGATGCCATTTGGAAAAATTTTTGATGTAAAGTAGCATTCTTTCGTTGGCCTCTTTGATGTTGCATATGAGACAAGTTCGGAAAGTTCTCATTTTCATGAGTTAAGAGAAGAGAACACCGTCTTTCAAAGTACTTACTACAAACTTATCCTGCATTTGTGCAGTAGACCTACTTTCATTAGTCAGAATCTCAGATAATTCTTGTTCATTTTCGTTGCATCTAAAAAATGGGCCTTTGCTGTAAACCTTTCATCTGAATCCTTTTCCTCGATTTTCTCTAGTCATTGATTTTGTAGCAAAATCCGAACCAAATCAATTCGTAAAAGACATCTCAATATAATTATTCAAGTAATCCTCAAATTAGTGACATGGACCAACAATATACTGTTCTGTACAAGACCTTTTTAGGCATCCACCTGTGGACTTTCACTTTGAAGGTCTTGGTCTCCTAATCATACAAGAAACAATGTCTGATTTAATCAATCAAAGTAGTGGGTCCAGACAAAGAAGGGGGTGTAACACCATCCACATACAAAGAAGGGGGTATAAGACCATCCACAGACAAAGAAGGGGTATAAGACCATCCACAGACCAAGAAGGCGGTGTAGGACCATCTACTGACAAAGAAACAGGTATAGGACCACTTACAGACAAAGAAGGGGGTATAAGACCATCCACAGACAACGAAGGGGGTGTAGGACCATCCACAGACAAAAAAGGGGGTGTAGGACCATCCACAGACAAAGACGGGTGTGTAGGACCATTCACAGACAAAGAAGGGGTGTAAGACCATCTACAGACAAAGAAAGGGGTGTAAGACCATCCACACACAAAGAAGGGGGTATAAGACCATCCACAGACAAAGAAGGGGTATAAGACCATCCACAGACCAAGAAGGCGGTGTAGGACCATCTACTGACAAAGAAACAGGTATAGGACCACTTACAGACAAAGAAGGGGGTATAAGACCATCCACAGACAACGAAGGGGGTGTAGGACCATCCACAGACAAAAAAGGGGGTGTAGGACCATCCACAGACAAAGACGGGTGTGTAGGACCATTCACAGACAAAGAAGGGGTGTAAGACCATCTACAGACAAAGAAAGGGGTGTAAGACCATCCACACACAAAGAAAGGGGTGTAATACCATCAACAGACACAGAAGGGGGTATAAGACCATCCACAGACAAAGAATGGGGTATAAGACCATCTACAGACAAAGAAGGAGGGTTAGGACCATATTAACCGAGGAAGCATACAAAAAGGAGATGCAATCAAAATAGGCCTACCACTTGGAAAACAATAAATTGTAGAATAACTGAGGCTTAATTGTTGAAATATAAAGGGTTCTTTGTAAGGTCATTAATAATATATTGATATAAACACGATCATCATACTATTCATTTGACATTCAAATACAGTCTATCTCGAAAAGAAGCTCATACTATCACCTTTTAGAGGTTTTACGGTATTCCATAACATGTATGTTATTTCCTCTGTCAAAATATTAAAACTTTTAGCGAATCAGAAGGTGCCAACATCGTTGAACTAATGGTACCACCAAGCACAAAGTTTACCAATTTTATGTACTATATACAATTTAAGTCCATTAATCATTTAATATAATTAAAAGTCAAAATTCAAAATTAGGTGCATTTAAGACCAACAAACACCACATACAGTATATTCACATAATTAAAAATCAATAAATAAATGTCAAAGGTCATAAATTGTATTTCCGGTCATTTTATTTGAAAATGTTTCATTACTACAAATATAAATGTATTTATTCTGAACAAAATGACACAAAAAACGGTTGAAAATGACCAGTAGTTACAGAGATATACAAATACGAGGTCAAAGGTCAAACTTTAAGAAACGTCATTTCCGGTCATTTTTGGACGAAACTTTTCATTAGAGCAAATAGAAATATATAGTTTGTGAACAATTTGAGACCAGAACTAAGTCTCTAATGTGTATAGTTGCCAAGATATGAACATGTTTTGTTTTTATGGTGGCCATTTTGAAATCAAGATGGCCACCATACCGGACGTTGGACACTTGGCACCCCCCGATATTTTGAATCTATATACATTAAAGAAACTTTGTGCCAAGTTTCATGCTTTGGTAATAAAATGCACAGCTCATGTCATTAACTGCTCTACTATAACTTCAGATTTCAACTTGGAGCAGCAGGTTATGTATCCTACTCGACAGAATAGGATTTTGAATTTATTCTTCACAAATAACTCTACCCTAGTCAGTAGTTCCAATGTAATACCGGGATCTAGTGATCACGACGGAATTGCAGTAATCACCATGAACTTGAAACAAACACTAAATGTCAGAAACCGCACAAAGTTTATTTGCAAACATGATCGAACTCGAACAGGACATGAAAAACTTCAGTAACAATTTTGTAGAAACTATCACCCAGCAAAATTACACCAGGAGTGATGTTATTTGTGTGGAGGATTCGTAGAAACAATTTAAAACCAAGTTTGAATTGATGGACAAACATATACCAACTAAAATGTCTGGGAACAACAAACAAACTACCGTGGATAAACAATAAAATTAAGAGAATGTTACGGCTCAAACAGAAAGCCTACAACAAAGCCAGAAAATGTAGCAGACTGGTACAAATTTAAAAATATACGGACACACACCTTTAAAATAACAAGATCTGCTCACAGGAGACATATCCGTGAATTTTGCTTGGGATCAAAAAAACAGTTTTGGTCTTTTGTAAAAAGTTTAAAGAAAGACTCCTCTGGCATATCCAGCACTTAAAGATCAAGGATCGGTAATATCGGATAACATCGCAAAAGCGGAAATACTAAATGCCCAGTTCACATCTGTTTTTACTAGGGAGGATTTAACATCTATCCCCAAGTTGAGCCCTGTAAACACACACCTATTCCTGATATTACTGTTGGCACGGCATTGAAAATATACTCAAAGGACTCGCACCAAATAAAGCTCCAGGTCCTGATGGAATACACCCACATATTTTAAAGGAATTAGCCACTGATCTGGCCCCTATTTTAACAATAATCTACCAATGCTGGAAATTAGCATAAACATCACCCTAATTTTCAAAAAGGGGGAGAGACCTAAACCAAGCAATTATTGGCCAGTATCGCTTACTTCGGTGTGCTGTAAGTTGCTTGAACACATGGTCCACATTATGGACTATTTTGATAAACACCATACTCTCACCGATCAACAACATGGATTTAAGAGCAAGCATTCGTGTGAAACGCAACTTATCCAAACTGTACATGATCTCACCTTTGCACAAAATAGCCAACACCAGACCGATGTTGTAGTGATGGACTTGTAGTAGCACATCAGCGTTTACTTATGAAATTATCACATTATGGAATCTAACTTCATAATTGGATTTCTGCATTTCTTGTAAACCGATCACAGCGAGTAATTGCACTCCAAATGGGCGCGGCCAATGTTTTGTCTGGAGTAGGCCTACCACAAGGGGCGGTTTTAGGTCCGCTTTTGTTCCTCATTTATATAAACGATCAACCAAATGGAATAAACTGTACCACCCGTTTATTCACGGACGACTGCGTCTTGTATAACAAAAATCAAAATTACTGCAGCAAGATCTCGACACTCTGTTAATATGACAGAGAAAATGGCAGATGTCGTTTAATGTAAACAAATGCTTTCTCCTCAGAATTGCGGTATCAAAAAATCCAATTGCCGAACAATACAGTCAGGAAATTCCATCTTGTAAGAAACTCACACCCACACCTATTTAGGTGTTGACATTGCTCACAATCTGAAATGGAACACACACATTTACAGAATAGTTAGCACAGCCAATAAAACTCGGTTTTGCTCGCCGAAACCTAAGTTTCTGTAATAAGGACACTCAAGCAACTGCATACACTTCATTTGTAAGGCCAACCTTAGAATATTGTTCTGGGGTCTGGGACCCCTTCAACACTGAACTCGGACAAAAAATTGGTAAAATTCAACGGCGAGCAGCCAGAATGGTCCATAACAATTATGACTGGCAACAGAGTGTAACAGAACCAATAAAAGATCTGAATTGGGAACCACTTTCCATAAGGCGAAAAACATCATGTCTTGTTATACTTTACATAAAGCCACGGGGGCCATCTGGCTCTGCCACTCCATTCTTAGGCCAAAGGAAAAAAAATAGTTTGTTTGCTGTCATCCGCCGCCCCTAATTTGGCAAAAAATTTGGGGCGGAGATAAGAAAAAGTTGTTTTTTTACGTTGAGGGCGCTTTTAAAAAAAAAGTTTTTTTATGATTTTTTTTGGCCAAAAAGGTGTAAAAATCGAGTGTGCGAGGATGAAACAATAAAAATAATAACGTAGCGTATATTTCGGTGTATAATCGCACTTTTGACACGCAAATTTAACCTCTAAATTAAGGGTGCGTCTTATACACCGAACATAAATGCCTCAACACACAGATATCGGCGCTAGTTCCGTTTCGCACCTGTTTTTATTTCGACTTCCTTCCAGTCAAAATTACCATCTTGGCTTGATGAGGCAATATTATTAGTTAGTTATTTTGCCACCAGTGCTATCAGGAGAGTCTTTTATAGCGATATTTTTTGCTTTTTGACAATCCGCCAGGATAGTGTTCTGCGCTTTTTCTCTGCTTGTTGTTGTTCTTTGTAATTTTTGCTTTTTGTATTGTTTTTGCTTTATATTTTTTCTGGATAATAAATGAATATGAATATGAATAATATAACACATCCAGCTCATAACACTATACAACAAAATCTTTGAAACCAGAAGAAATGAAGAGAAGCAATGATAATTATACTTTAATCAACAAAAACATGACAAAACTGACATCAACCATTACCGACCAAACGAACATTATCACATGTACACAAATAATTTACAAAAGTAATCAAAAAACAAAATCAAAGACCGACTAGAAGTAAATAAACCATGGCTTTGTAGGACCATCTTATACAGTTTGTCAATCAACTAAAATAAAAAGGAAATGAATATCACCAAATCTTTGATTTAGAGATTATCAGAAAGCATTTGAGGGAAATATTATACCTCAACAAATATTGATTACGATCGTTCAAAGAGAAGTTAAGGAAGATTAGTAAGACAAGGCGACACTTAAGATCTTCACTGCATTGGAAGAGGTGTTTAATCAAAGAGCTAATCTAAAAAATAGAGTAAATATCACTTTAAAGACAAAATAAACAGTTAATTTAACCAAAATCACATTGACTTCCAGCCTATTTTTTGTTTTGAATTACAGTTTTTTTGGGTATGCACTATATCATTTTTTTCAATCCAATTTTTGGTGAAACTATTATGTGTGACATTAAAATTGCATATTCAACAAAAATATTTGTCAAAATTACTTTTGTCAGGGGGAAAATAAGTATATCTTTAATAGCATGTGATATTATTAGCAAATATTTCGTAGTTTTAAAACTTTCCCATTACAAACAATTGCCATAATTCTGATAACATTACAATACACCCATCCTCTGGGACTTATTTTCAAATGTAGCTAAAAACTTTCCAGTACAATTCCGGCCATTTAGATGTGTATAGATGCATGCAGTAGCATTGGAAAAGCGAGAGAGGGGGAGGTGGTTGGGGTGATGGAGAGACACATATTTTTTACATGTTTGTCTACACTATAAACTAGTTTAACAAAAAAGGTGTGATGTGCCCAAATATGGTAGTGATATGTTATTCATCGTGTCCATATATGGGCACATCACATTTTTTTGTCGCATAAAAATGTTATAGTGCAGACAGAGTTTAACATTTGTGTAACATGTAAAAAAAATATGTGTCTCTCCATCCACCCCAACCCCCTCCCCTCTATCGATCTCTTTTTATAGATTATTAATTGCTAAATATATGCAAAACGGATGGGTCATAGCTCAAAATGACATTTCCAATTGAATTCTGACAAAATATTTTGTTAGAGCAAATATAAATGTGTATATTCTAAACAATTTGACACCAAATTGAACTTTTTAGGACAAATAGTTACCGAGATATTGACATATTCAAACATTATATGATGATATGATATGATATGACCACTCTCGCATCCAGACGAGAGACGTTGATTCAAAAATTTGGAGAAAGGCTCTTGAAATCGGAATTGTACAGAACTATTTTGCCCGACTACCGCATTATTAATAGAGAGCTTAGATCAACCACGGTAGATAAACCCCCCTAATTAATATACCTGTTTGCAGAACTAACCGTCTTAAGACTTCGCCTGCCCTTACCATAAGTAGAATCCTTAATTCAAACAGTACCTGATCACGCTGAAGATGGCTATGTTATAAATATTTACATATATTGGCCTATGCATTTGTATATAAATTTTGTAATCTTTTTAACATAACATAATTTTATTTTTTTAACTGATTTTTTCAAATTTTTTAATGTTTTGTATAAATTTTTGTATTTTTTTTAATGTTTCTGTTTCCATATATTTATATATATATTTTTGTAAATCAACAATTTCAGCCTTCGGGCTGCATGTTTTTTATTGTATAAACCTGAATAAATAAAAAAAAAAAAAATAAATTAGAGGTCAAGGGTCAAAAAAGCTTAATTTATGGTAATTTTTTTGAAAAAAGTTTTTATTAGACTAAATATTAGATTTATTTTCTTAACATTTTGAACCCATTCTCAAATCTCTGAGATTGCGTGTTATTGAGATATTAGGCAATCAAGTTCAAAGGTCAAACTGAAAAATAAAGCCTTTGCGGACATTTTTGTATAATTTTTTTCATTATAGCGAATATAAATATATATCTTCCAAGCATTTTGAAAAAAAATTAATGTAAAATGTCCATGCGTTGTCAAGATATGGCGATTTTTAGTTATATAATAGAAAAATTGAGGTCAGAGGTCACAGAGGTCAAATCAGATTTCCAGTAACTTTGTTTTGGCATCTCCACACTATACTCTACCAAACTGCTATATTGAAAAATTTGTATCCAGTCTGGTAACATCCCACCCCTTTTTCTCCCCTTAGGGACTGGACTCTGCATGAATAACAAGTTAGAAAGAACTGACGGAATGGGGGACTTCCCTTCTTGTTGAGGCTGGGCGCGGCCGTCTTATACATCGACGATATACAAAATACCGATATTTTACTCTCAGTTAGAGGGTGCGACTTATACACCGAAATATACGGTAAACTTCTAAAATATTTAATTAGGCCTGCTAACAACGACCTACTGTGTAGTAAGCCTAGCCTAGGCTAGTTTAGACACGGGGCCTAACGCGCCCAAAACAGAATTAAAGTGTGAAACAAATTATGATGTTTGAGCTCGTTGTTTTATTCAGTGTGTTTTGTTACTCTCAAATTCGCGTACAATTAGGCCTAACAGAGAAATTAACATTAAAAAAAAAAAAACTTTTTTCCACCCGCCCCCCTTACCAAAAAAAAAAAACTTGACAGCAAACAAACAATTTTTTTTTTAAGCCTTATCTGTCGCCGGCTCAAAGGCAAACCCGTCGATCTTCAACCAGTAAATCATTCGTCCAACACCAAACACGCACTAATAAAAGTTCTCATATGTGCCGAGAACAACTAGGGACGGGAACGAACTACCTCAAAATATACAGAACATTGAAAAAATTGAATCTTTCAAGGAAGCATTAAAGGAACGCTTAAACAAGAAATATTTCTTACAAAAAACGCTGCTCGCTTATTGAAAAATATTTTTTATTTCAAATGTTTTTGAATGTCATTTTATTGTCACATACTGTAATAGTTATTTTACCTGAAAAAAATGTAATTTAAAGCAACAAATATTTAAATTGTCTGTCAGACAATGGTTTTTGGGTTTCTTTTCTTTTTTTATATGTGAATAAATATTATTTTTTTGTTACAGAAGTGAATACTCAATTTCTGTCACTTTAGTTAATTTTATTGCTAAGGTCAAATCTGGGGGTCACTTCATCACCCTAGATATTTCAATTGTGAAGTATCCTATTACAAACACAAACTTTAATGGACTGTTTCGATAATAATTCAATGAATATCTGACAGTGAATATACCAGAAATGCTTAGGGATTTGTAATTTTAGCATGACATGTTCTAATAGACTCTTTCCCAGGCGTTTTTTGGGTCTACTGTAGCAGCTGGAATCAATAAATCATAGTGGAGTTTCCATTTTCACAAAACTGTCTGTCCTTAGAACTATAACTGCTGCTTGCTTTAGCTTCTGATTGAGTAGTCCTAATGGGACGTAGCGGGCTAGAGCAGCAGCGTGAAAACATATCAACTGAAATCAGAGACTAAATATCAAAGACCTCGCATGCGCACAAACCCTGCTTTTTTTTATCCTTAAGGATCGTTAAGCAGTATTCCAAGTAAGAAGATGGTTGGAAATGGTACTCCTCGCGACGTTAAAATCATGATAAATAGCACCTTTAGTTGGCAAAAAATTATGCCTTCTAATAATTTCATTTGTAACTAAAATGTACTTTTTTTAACACATTTAAAAACTGTAATTTTACCTTGCACACTCAATATATTAATGATACATTTGGAAAGGCTCTCGTATTTTGGAAAAATGTTTGCCGCCCTCAAGTTGACATATTTTAGAAAATTACTAGCGGTCCCAAATTGACGTATTTGAGGTATATTCAGAGCGTCATTCTGACGACTGGAGTATTCTCTACTTCTACGAAGCGCCATTTATGCCTTTATTAACGTCCGAAAAAATACTACGGTAACCGGTCCAGTGGACCAAATTTGGCACCGGTGGAGCACAGTCATATAAAATAGAAAGAAGTCACTAATTTTAAAATATCTTCGTATGTTAATACACTGTGCTTCAGTGGACCCAATTTGGCACCGGCAGAGCACAATGATGGGCTATAAAATAGAAATAAGTCACTAAATTTGAATATCTTTTCGTATTTTAATACACTGTGCTCAAGTGGACTCAATTTTGCCCCAGTGGAGCACAGTGATATAAAATAGAAATAAGTCACTAATTAATGTTAATATAGTTTCGTATTTTAATACACTGTGCTCAAGTGGACGTAATTTGGAGCCAGGAAAGCACAGTGATATAAAATAGGAATAAGTCACTGAATTTTAATATCTTTTCGTATGTTAATACACTGTTCTCAAGTGGACTCAATTTGGAGCCAGAGGAGCACAGTGATATAAAATAGAAATAAGTCACTGAATTTTAATATCTTTTCGTATGTTAATACACTGTGCTCAAGTCGACCCAATTTGAAATAATAATTGTACGCATCTCCTCCGAAACAACTGAACGGTACGTGCTCACATTTGGCACACTGATATTTATTGAGGGACCGCACACGATAGGCTACAGTATGTCACTTTCCTGAATTTTAAGGATAAACACTAAAAAAGGCAAAAATAACAGTAAAAATACAGTTACTGTATAAACTACGCATCTTCCTCTGTTGTGTAACGCCATGGCCTGGTCTACAAATACCATGCCGGGCTGCCAAATTAAAACAGTGTTTAGCCGGTCAACTGTATCGAATGATCGCGTTGTTGAAGTGTTAATTAATTACACCTATCCTTTGAACAGAATGATTTTCGTAAATCACGGTTTGGCTCAGTGAGTAAAAAGTATAATAATTACAAGTGCAAAGTATAAAAAACCATTTAAATAAAAAAATTGTAAATGAACAAAAAGAAAACCCCAAAATATGAAAAGTCACCATTATCTAATTTCGACTACCACCATGTGTGTTGATTTCAAAGTGTGTATAAAGCAGCTGTAGTTTTATTATTGCAATAATTCTATAACTTACCAATTCATATTTTATCATTAAAATGTATTAACCTGTCGACTTCAACGTGCATAAGAGGCACGTTATTACTTTCTGATGCGCACCCTAGACTTAATATTCACACAGCACAAAGTACTGTATTGCTTTCATTTTGTAGCTTACAGATTATTTCAAAGTAAATGAATACTTTGTTTATAACAAAATCAATGGCCGTAAATAGTTCGGAATTTTATTCTTGGCAATTTGTTTTTTATATATTATATAATTTGTCAGAGGCACACGGGTTACTGCTGGACCACAAGTAAATTATAAAAGTAGCAAATAGGTAACAAATCTCCCACACACAAAAAATTGCAAAATATCAAAACCATTGAAATAAAAAAAAAATGTAAATAAATAAAAATGAACACACACAACAAAAAGATTTCAAATGGTTTGATTGTTGCACGTTAAAACAACTTTACAATTCGTGTTTTACTGATTTATCTCCACTTTTTTATTTTATCTATATGTATCAAATAATTAATACACCACGAAAAACACCCAAAATAATGTAGTTTGGAATGTTATACTTTCAATAGTGTTTATGTGCATCATCTAATTCCAACAGTTGAATTTTTCTTTAGTCTTTAGTCTTTTATTTTCGTAAAGTATGAACAGTCAAAATTAAAGTCTAAAGTTCCATATCCAGAGTATTGCTTTCATTTTTTAGCCTGAATTATTTCAAAGTGAAGGAATAGTGTATAACAAAACCAATGGCTGTAAATAATTTTATTCTTGATACAATTTGTTTTTATTTTAATAATTTTTTTATATTAAGGCGGAAAAAGACCGTGCAGATAACAGGTTACTGCTATTTACAGTTAAATAGTGTTAACATATTAATCATTTTAACGATGTTTAGGCCTATTTTTTAAAACATCCTTCTTTGGAACCTGTAAAATAAATTTAAAATTACAAAGTATTTAAATTCTAATTATAAATAACAATTTATTGACCAAATAAAAAATATCCATGGAAAATAATTAAATCAAGCTCCTAAAAACATCACTTGAAATATATTATAGACAACGAAAATGTACATGTCGCACCATACAAAATAGCGTGTTTCAAACGCGACCGATACCATCAAAATTATAACTCTAGTGGCGCACCATACAACATTCCAAAAAATTTTATCGCGTCCAAAATTAAACGTGACCGATATCATCATAACCCCATAATCCTGCCGCCACCACTGTTCTTACGGCTGCTGCCGATAACGGTGCGTACAGTTATTTTGCCGCAAATGTAGCTTCGTACCCAAAATTACTCAAAATTGTTTCAATACATCATCCAACCTACTCATGGGTTTTCTACAATATCATGTACCGTATAAGCACACAATTGTAAAAAATCGATATTTTTTTTATTTAAAAGTATTTTTAATCAATTAATAATTGTGCACCCTTCAGAAATCCATCGCCAGCTTAGCTTTGTGAAAAATCATTACTACGGGAAGAACAATATGATTTTTGATTATCTCATTATTCCATCAGATGTCTTTTTTTGTGGTGGTTTTAATATCCACATTGATAAAAATGAGAATATCGCTGCAAATAAATTTAATCGTCTATTGCAGTCTTTCAATCTTATACAGCATGTAAATGAACCTACGCATAATGGTGGTCATTGTTTTGATCTCATTATTACTAGAGATGTTTCTCTGATCTCGGGGATCACTGTAAAACCGGGTATCTCTGATCATTTTTCTATACTTTGTAGTCTCGATTTCAAGAAACCACCTCTTCCTAAATCTAAAATTAAAATCCGAAATATAAACAGTATTGATACAACAAAGTTTTCAAATGACATACAAGCTCGGTTGTCTGATAGGCATGATGGTACTTTGCAAAAAAATATTGAAAGATACTGTTCTTTAAGAGAAGTTATGGATAAACACGCACCATTAAAAAAAAATGTACCAAACTAAATTCTTCAAAACCGTGGTAGGCCTATACTGATGAAATTAGATCTGCGAGAAAACTCCGTCGCGTATTTGAGAGAAAATGGATGAAATCCAAAAATACCTTAGATAGACAGAAATATTGTCATCAGCGGTGTATTGTTAATATGCTTGTTGAAAGTGCTAAGAAACGATATTATTTTGATCTGGTCGAAGATTGCTCAGGTGATCAGAAGAAGCTGTTTAAAGTTGTAAACAATCTTTTACACCGTTCCAAATCGTCGGTGCTTCCATTTTCTCACTCAGATGAGTTGCTTGCAGAAAGATTTTCCGTATTTTTTAAAAATAAAATTGTTAATATTCCTAAACTTCTTTTATTGTCCCTCCCTTTGTAAATTTGAACCTGCAAGTGAAAAAGAAATTTCTGAAATTGTCAAAAACTCGCCTGCTAAATCTTGCAGTCTTGATCCAGTTCCTACTCTGTTAATTAAGAGAAATGCTGTTGGTTTTGTTCCACTAATTACACGTGTCGTTAATATGTCTTTGGAAACTGGGGTTTTCCCAGATATTTGTAAAATCTCGCACATACGTCCTCAATTAAAGATATCGGGTCTTGATCCTGAAAAGCTATCCAATTACAGACCAGTATCAAATCTGTGTTTTCTTGGAAAAGTAATTGAAAAAGTGGTATCTAAACGTATACTATCACACGTAAAGGATAATTCTTTACTTGATCCGTTTCAATCAGCGTATAAAGCACATCACAGTACTGAAACTGCACTGCTGCGCGTTAGCAATGATATACTTCGTGCGATGGATGTTGGAGAAGTAACTGCTTTAATTTTACTTGATTTGAGTGCTGCGTTTGATAAGGTAGATCATAGTATTCTGATTAAGAGGTTGCATGCTTCTATTGGTGTTGAGGGATGTGCACTAAGATTGTGTCAATCATACTTGGCGGACAGACCTCAACACATTTGTATTAGAGAGGCAATCTCTCAACCTACCACTTTTAATTTCTCTGTTCCGCAAGGATCTGTTTTAGGTCCACAATTGTTTACAATTTATGTATATCCTATTCGTGATATCATTAAGAAATATAATCTTAGCTATCATGTTTACGCTGATGACACTCAGATATATATATATATCGTTTAAACCTACCATGACACAGAGTGAATTATCAATTGATTTGCTTGAAAAATGTATCTCTGAAATTCGTGTCTGGATGGCCAAAAACGGAGTACATTCTATGTGGTTCGCAACAACAATTAGAGAAAATTCCATCTAGGAGGGTTTCCATTGGTAATTTTTGTACTAAAAATACTATGACAATGACGGCTCATATTTCTAAAATTACGTCTGCATCGTCATATCATTTAAGAAATATTCGAGGCATCAGAAAATAATTAAATCGTGCAGTTGCTCATGCATTTGTTAGTTCGCGTCTCGGTATGTGTAACTCATTGTTATTTGGTCTCCCACATAAACAACTGCATATAGGCTTCAGCTCGTACAAAATGCGTCTGCATGAGTTGTAACTAACTTGCCCAAATTTTCGCATATTACAGGCACCTTAAAAGAGTTACATTGGCTGCCTATTAAACATAGAATTGTTTTGAAAAATATTGTTAATTGTTTTCAAAGTTATTAATGGAACTGCTCCAGAGTATGTGACTGATATGCTGGACTTATACTCTCCTAATTTACGATCCAATAATAAGTTGCTTTTATTTCAACCGAAATCTCATCACTCGTTTCGAGATCTATTAATGCTCCGCGTCTGTGGAATGACATGCCTGAATGGATTAGGCATTGCCACAAAATTAATTCTTTTAAAAAATCATTAAAATCATACCTTTTTGCTGAGGCATATAGTATTAATGAAGCATAAACAAACAGTGTTGTGATTAGCGCCTTGAGGACTTTTAGTGGATATGTGCGCTATTTAAATTATTATATTATTATTATTATTATTATTATTATTAATGGCTGCCGGCAAAGAACATTGGTCAAGGACCTGGGTCAGATTTGTATGCATTTAATTTAGGAGAGAATATCTCAACTGTTATAGGATAATTTGACACCAACAAACATCATGGAATGTGTGCCAAATTCACTATCCGGGCCAACATGCCCAAAATCGGAGTCAAAGGTTAAAAATGTGTGGTTCTTATATCTCGACAACCACTTGTTGAATAGATTTGCTTTTGGTGTCAAATTGTTCAGAATATACATATTTATATTCGGTCTAAGACAACTTTTAGCCAAAAAAAATGACCAGATATGCTTTTACTGACATTTGACCCAAAAACACATTTTCGGGTTAAATTATTCTTTAAAATGCCAATGGACAAACTGTATGATACCAATGAAAGCATACACAATATGCTACCCATTGCTACCAAACTTGTATTGAACATTTTTAATTATGAAGCTAATTGTATGGAAAATGTGCATATTTTGATTATTTTATTCAAAAAATGAATATTTGGTAGCGTAATTGTTATAGTCCGGTGGCAGGAGGGGGGGGGGGGGATTATAGGTGTCTATTCAATTACCTTATAAAAAGAAAAATCCATTGTGATTAGAGGTCAAATGTCAATATTGACCAATCATAGAAAATACCTATAAAACCAAATGAAAACTAATATTTAACAAAATTGGATGTTTCTCATCCTGTTTATCAATCATACGCAATGTAAAAGCGCGAATACATCAGTACATTAGTTGACATAAGGTCAATTTCATCAGTTGACATAAGGTCAACAAGGTCAACATTTTAATATGCATATTATTTACCAAATAAATGCAAAGTTGTCAAAACTATGATATCGATGGTTTTACAAGTAATACAATTATTTGATCAGTCAAGTTATGTTAATTCATTATAATTTTGATTAATATAATCATAATACTGTAATAAATCAAATCAGACTTCAGGATAAGAAGCAAGCGTTTTCGAGATATAAGGGGTCAAAGTTAAAAATTGACCAAATATAACAATGTGTTATATATATAAACACATTAGGCAATGAACATTAATTCGAAACCGCCCGGTGATATACTGAAATTTAATTAATTAATTTGAAACGAAATGTGTTTTATATATATATATAACTTTTTATTTTTGTATCTCCATTGAGATCCAGCCACTGATACCCACAGCATTGTCATTTTTTTCAGTAATTTGCCTTTGGATTTATATATATATATATATATATATATATCGTTTCAAATTAATTAATTAAATTTAGTATATCATCGGGCGGTTTAGAATTAATGTTCTTTGCCTGTTGTGTTTATATATATAAAAGTATCTCTTCGGAGATCCCGCCTCGTGAATAAAAATACTGAAAGATGAGGGCGTATCAATTTGATCTCTGTTGCGCGTGCGTACAACTGAGGACTAGTGCTGTTCCGCCGTACCACGCCGAGAATGTTAAAGAGTCGCTATCCAATCGAGTTCGAACAATACCATGAAAGCCCCAGTGGTCTAATGGTTAGGACATCTGCATATCAAGCAGGCGGTCCGAGTTCGAGTCTCGGTTGGGACGACTTTTTCTCATTCTCACAGATTTCCTCATCTTTATCGTTTCAAATTAATTAAATTTAGTATATCATCGGGTGGTTTAGAATTAATGTTCTTTGCCTGTTGTGTTTATATATATATATATATATATATGTATTATAACCAATTTATTTAGTTAAATTTGGTCTTTGAATACATTTGTATGGTTATAGGTATCTATTAAGTCACCTTATAAAACAAATACTTTGCAATTAAAGGTCAAATATCTATTTTGACCAGTCAAAAAATTTGCCTATAAAACCAAATAAAAATTAACATTTAAGACAAAACCATACACAATCAAAAGAGCACATTCATCGTTACACCAGTTGACATAGGTCAAAGGTCAACATTTTAGCAAGTGATATACGGTACTAAATAATGCAAAGTTATTTAAACTATGGTTTGGTCATAAATGTAATCACATTATTTGATCAATAAAGTTATGGTATTTTTGATATTTTTTTTATTGCGCATTATTTTAAATGTATTATAATACTGTAAAATAAATAATAAAAATAATATTATGACTGTTAAAATGTTATGATGTTAAAATGTTAACTTCACCATTTCAATTCACAATTTCTAGGACTCTGGCCATTCACTGGTCCCCATCTATTTCTATTTAATGATCTTGAATTCATCGTTATGTGTTTGTCTTTTAATTGTTAAGTTCTGCAAATACTGTATGTTTTAATGATTACCTTTCATAAGAGACCACCAGGATTTCTTTCATTTTTGAAAATATTAAGAGAATATTGCCTGTTTCACTAGTTGACGACACATTTACTCAGATCCATAAACTTTACAAAGCTACCAAATCTAGACAAAAACCACATAATTGTATTTTGTTTACCAGTTAAGGTGCACAGACTGGCTATTCTCAGTTATCTGAGTACTGTACCTAGACAAATAAAAACCAAAATTATGTATTGCCAACATAAAGAAGCAGATCAAATCAGTTTATTCCCTCAAAATGAATATTGTTCTGACCAATCTTTGCAAAATTATTTTTTATAAGTTGTGCTTTAAACATTTATTTTATTCAAGGTCAGCGTTACATTTTAAGTCTGATTTGATTAATTACAGTATTATAATTATATTGATTAAAATTATAATGAAATAACATAACTTTACTGATCAAATAATTTGATTACTTGTAAAACCATCGATATTATAGTTTGCATTTATGACCTTATGTCATCTGATGAAATTGACCTTATGTCAACTGATGAAATGATGTATTCGTTCTTTTGACATTGCGTATGATTGATTAACAGAGTGAGAAAACATCCGATTTTTGTTAAATATTAGTTTTTATAGGATTGCATTTATTTGGTAAATAACTAATATGCATATTAAAATATTGACCTTTGATCTTATGTCAACTGATGAAATGATGAATTCGCGCTTTTACATTGCGTATGATTGATTAACAGGATGAGAAAACATCAAATTTTTGTTAAACATTAGTTTTTATTTGGTTTTATAGGTACGTTCTATGATTGGTCAATATTGACATTTGACCCTTAATCACAAAAGGATTTTTTTTCATAAGTTGATTGAATAGACACCTATAATCATAAAAATATACCGGTATTAAAAAGAAAATTGTGTTATAATACATAATACATTGTTGTAATTGGTCAGTTTTGAAATTTGACTCCTTATATCTCGAAAACGCTTCCTATCCTGATCGATTACCTTCCAGATTCGTAATCTACGGAAAATTCTGGTCTAGAAAAGTTGAATGGCAATTTGTCCCCTTTTGGGTGGTGATATATCCCCCTCCTGCCACCGGACTAATTGTTAATCAACAGAAGAATTTATTCGGGATATTTTTCTGGTTGTTTTACTTTATCAATTTGATTTAGCTTTTTCCTTATTTTGTTTTGTATCTCCATTGAGATCCAGCCACCCATTTTTCAGTATTTTGCCTTTGTATAAATTTATTTGATTAATTAAGATTAATTTGACTTTTTGAAATAGTGTTCATTGTTCCAAAAGAGAGAGAGAGAGAATAACTAGTTACTTTTTTGTGTATGTTTTTTGAAATCTTTATACAGTAATTGCTTTGTTAGTGGACCCTGGACGTCCAGGGTATGTATTAAAGTTATTCATTCCTGGCCTCATTAAATCTTCCTAATGTCTATCTCATGATCTTTTCATGGCATTTGCTTAGCTTTAAGGAGCATTTTCTTTCAACTTTGCAAGCATCAATAAAAACGCAATTACTTGATACCAATAATACCATCTGCTTCAGTTTCATAAAATGACACATTTGTTGGATATTACAACAGATTATAATATTTAATCAAATGTTATTTTGCAATACCAATCTAGAATTATGGACGATTATACCCTCGAAAAAATCTCATTGTAGATGATAATTTAACCGAAAAGTATTGCTACTAAAACCATATTACTTATCATGTACTTCTTACTTCAAATCTTGCGTATGGTATATTAATATGGGGCTCGGGAAATAACAAATATTGGTCAAAAATGTTTTCTTTTGGGGATCAAAGCTGTGGAATACATTTCCAGAAGAGATTAAAAATTGTCGAACTATTTATTCTTTTAAATGTAAATCACATGAGAGGTACATGAGTGGATACAGAAATGAGAGATAACAAGATGTACTAATAACTGTTTAATTTGTAATAATGTTTTATTAACCACTTAAATACTCTTAATCTATAAATTATAATTTGTTGTTAATTATTTTTCACAGAAATATTTTTTCTCATGGCTCTGCAAATAAAAGCTTCCTAATTCTCAGAGTTCATTTTTCACTGACTACAATGATCAATTGTACTTTCATTTTAATTTATAATTACTAGATTTTAATAGATAATTACTCGCTTCGCTCGCGTACCATCTAGGTCGTGCCCACAGATGGTTCTCGAATACACAGTAATTTCAGCGTAAAAAACGAAAGAGAGAATTGTCACAAAATAAGTCCAATTTTTTTATTTGGACTCCTGTAACATTAGGGTTGAGGGACGGGGAAGAGTATGGGTACAAAGAGGAATAAATTGTAAATATATTCTTTAAACAATCAGTAACGAAATATTGTTTCCATGTTTTATAGGCCTATAAATAATATATCACTAAACACAGTAAAACAATTGCTATTTAATATTAAAGTACATACAAACTTTTTAATGTTAAAGATAATATTCAGGTAGTAGAAGTGAAAAAATATGATTTATATGGCAAAAACGCTTCAGTAAAAACATTTTACAAAGGATTTTTAATAAACTAGAGGGTTCGCTCGCGCACCTTAGTGGGTGTACCCGAATGGCCCCCGAAAACATGACCAACGCCTCTGGAAACTGAACTTGACAGCAATCGGTCGTTATAGGAACGTAAAGGGGGAAAGTTACTCAATAGATTTATTTATTTGTAAACTAAATGTGCATTAATTAGTAATTTTCCTGTAATGATGTAAAAACTTTACAACAATTGGTAAAGTAAAATGGGAAGCAGAGTTTTTAAATAAGACTATGGTATGGAACAAAATATGGAATAACAAAGTCAAAGATATGAAACATATGGTAAAAGTTGCGCAATTCAATTTTAAACTTTTACATCGCATACTTGTTTGTAATAAAAGATTACATATTTGGAAATTGTCTAAAACTAATATTTGCGATAGATGTAAGAATGTGATAGAAAACGAAGAACATATGTTACTTAAGTGTAAAGTGATTAAGCCAGTTTGGAGGAAATTCAATAATCTTATTGTTGAATGTTTTCCCAATGAAACGCCAATACATTGGTTTGATATAGTTACTGGTTCCAAAGATAAACTTGTAAATGAGCTAACATCTATCTTTACGTTTTGTATATACAAATCCCGCATAAGGCTTAGTTTATTAGATAACATGATGGGTAACGAATCAAAAAGTATCTTGAATATGTTTAAGTTTGAATTAAAAAATCTTATAGAAAATGAATACGCATGTAATCAGTATAAAGCAGTTATAAAATGGAATGATGTTAAAATTAAATTATTAGAATTCATAAAATAAGAAAAATATAAAACTAGTACAAGCTGTAGTGTAAAACTAACACCTAGACTTATACTAAAACTAATACATGATAGAAATAAATGTATTAGGGTAAAACATAGACTGAAACACACGGTCAAGCATATAAGTAAACAAACTGGTAAATGTAAAGGGCCAACATAGTAAGAAAAGAACTTTAAAGGAATAGAAATAGTGGAATGAAACAAATGTTATACAAGGCCAAAACATAAAAAGTAGCATATAATGTGTTTATAATAACTATATTAAACTGATTCGTAAATGTAAATAGGTATATTAATGTGTGTATGTGTGTATATAATTATTTGTAACGGATGTAATATAAGGTCAAAAGAAATAAAGAAACAAATTGTGAGTACTGATTTAAGATATAATAAAAGAAACAGCTACTTTTTAATACATTTCTTAATATAAAGTAAATTTAAATGATAAATAGTTGTACTTTTACTATAACTTGCAATAAACATAAAATGTACGTTTTTAAAGCATACTTTTACTCCATCGATTTTATGTACATGTATAGATATAGTGCCTTTTTAGCTGTTATATTGCATTTTATTGTTCTTTATTTTATAAAAATGTATGTATGTTATGTAATATATATTTGTAAAAGGAATGAATAAATGTGGGTGACCCCCACGAAAGAGAAAAAAAAACAATTGGTATTAATCTGTAAGTGACCGAGTTTCACGCAACAAACTTGTTTAGAAATGGTATGGATATTATCATCCGGTTTACTAGGCTAGTAGTAATAGTAGGCCAGCCTAGGCCTAGTCGTAAAACGGTTTCGGACCAACTTTAGGCCTGGTTAACTAGGCCTGGTGTCTTTACTATGTGGATTTTGGCGAAACTTTGATGTAAGATTTATGAATTATAAAATGTAATACATTTGTCGATAGTGATAACTTGTTTTTATAGGCCTATCGGTGCTGTGTAAGTAACTTTTTCGTTGTTTGTTGATCTCACCGGGCGATATTATCATTGTGATGTGTCTTGCACAAAATCGCGAATATCTCGACTTTCTTGCGCGAAACTACGAAAAACTCAAAAAGTGGGTTACTTTTATTTTACTATTACGATTTACATATTGCGATTTGAAAATCGTTCTTGGTACCATTGTAAAGCTAAAATATTTATGATTATTTTAGTCTAAATTAGTTTTACATATAAATCAGATCACATACATAGTTTTTAAGTTTCTATCAGCTTTAATAAAAACATCAATTGGGCTAAAAACGCTGGCGGTGGCAGTTTCTAACTGGAAAAACCTACTGACAGTCAAAGTGTAAGAGGTGGTCATTTACGAGAGGTGTGGTCGTTAAAAGAGGTGGTCGCTTATGAGAAGCGGTCCCTTATGAGAGGAGGTGATCCCTTACGAGAGGTGGTCGATTATGAGAAGCAGTCCCTTAACAGAGATGGTTGCTTACGATCTGTGGTCGTTTTGCTTACAATTAAGAGGAGGTGGAAAGACTGATTTGCATTTGCACATGATTTTAGACATTTTTGTAAAAAAAAATATATAGCATTTTCTACATTAGCTGCAGGTGATAGTAACTACATAAGTTGGGAGGCAAATTTCGTTACTACATAAGCTGTTGACCGTTTTTACATTAGCTGGAGGTTTCACTACATTAGCGGTGGATTGTTCTACATTAACGGTTATTTCGACATTAGCTGGCGTTTTCTACATTAGCGGTTGTAACACGGCTCTTTCGGAAATCAAAAATTATTCGAACCACCGGGAAATAGCCACAATTGTACAACTCTCAATAATATGTAAAAGTAAATGCAATAATAACGTTTGGCAAAACAATTCTTTTCTTCCTAAATCCCCCAAAAAATCCCTGACAAAAAAAAAACACCCAATTCTCAAGCAATAATCAACCCTTAACAGTATCCCTATTCCCAACACAATTTCTATAACTCCACAAACTTCCCAATCCTTCCAGACAAAGTATCAACAATTTTCTTATTATCAAACAACTCACAGAAACCCCCTACAAATACATTTACATTAATACCCCATAATGAATAATTAAACACGTAATCAAAGTCCACAATATCGTTACTTCTTGTCCTCTTCTGTCTCCGATGCTGGCATATAAATAAATTACAAAAGATAAAAGTTAAAATGTTTCTGCAACTGTTGAACAGCTACAATGCCTCTGTTCCCGTTCTGCTGTTATCACCAATAATTAATATTTCCAAATTCTCGATACTTTAGTTAAGATCACCGTGGATGACTAATGGCATACAAAAATCTATCCTAACAAAACAAAAATTATATTATGAAATATATAAGTAAATTAGATAAAATAAGTCATGTGGTCATGATGATATAATGATAAAATATATTGTAAGTAATTATGATTTACTTTCAAAACCAATTTCTCATATTGTTAACAAATCACTTGAGAGTGGTTTATTTCCAGATCAAAGCAAAAACTGTGCCTGTGTATAAAAAGGGTAATAAAGATGAGGTTAGCAATTACAGATCGATATCTACCTTACCATGTCTATCTAAGATCTATGAGAGAGAAGTATACGATCAGACAATGTCATTTTTACTTACTCGAAGGATGTAAATCAGATTACAGATATAATACACGGAGTGCCCCATGGCTCGATATTGGGACCGTTATTGTTTCTATTGTATGTTAAGGATATGCCTGGTATATGTACGCAAACAGAAACAATAATGTTCGCAGAATGGTATTGATACTGCATTTAATATAATCGTCTAAGTATGTGGTTCAAAGCAAACATACTTTCTGTAAATTAAATATAAAACGAAATATATATTGTTTAAAGGCAAAACTAAACCAATTGATATTGGCTTAAATAAGCTCAAAATAAACGATGATGTACTAGAACGTGTAGAAAGCATACGATTTCTTGGTATTGAACTGGACCAGTTCCTGACGTTCTCCTATCACGTAAATGACATTGCCACCAACATTTCTATTACAATTGGTTCCCTCAATAAACTATAAAAAAAATCCTTCCCTATAAAATCTTATTAACTATATACAACCCACTGATCTTACCAAATATATCATATTGTATAACAGTCTGGGGCACTACTGATGCCAAAAACATGAAACGTATCCATGTACTTCAAAAAAGGCTTTAAGAATTATATGTAAAACAAACTACTACCATCCATCAATACCACTATTTATTAAAACTAATTCCCTTACCGTTTATGAAAATTTATTTCACCTTTTATGTTTAAATACAATAAAAATCAACTTCCATCAAATTTTAATTCCTTTTTGTTTGAAAAACAGTTATATTTTTTTAATTTACACGTGCGTAGCCTGTCACTTTTGACGTGCTCGTATAACGTAATTTCGAGTTGAAAAGTAAGACAAGAAAACAGAAATCGGGCAAAAAGAGTGCGCAATATCATTTAACGTGCAGTGGGCGCGCAAAAATCTGCGCGCTCATGGCAATTTTGTAAACGCTTAAAATTGCCTGAAACGTACTCTTATTTCATCGAAAATAAATTTTGAAATTTTTAAGCGCGCGTACGCATGCGATACATGCGCTACGCACGTAATTGTATTGCCATATGATGATTTATGCCCTGAAATGTATGAGTACCAAATTTTATTTAATTGTGATTCATGGTTGTGAAGATATGATTACAAACGTGATTTCGTTAAATCGTCCGTAGACCGCGTAATTTTTTATTGCGCACCGTGAAAACATAACCACATCGATTCCTGGCCATAAGGAATATACTGTGAAAAATTGACTTAGCTAGATTAAACTGATATCAAGATAAGGTCAGAAAGCGATAAAACGCATAGTGATACCGGACCGACCGACCGACCGACATAGTGAACTATAGAGTCGCTTCCACGCGACTAAAAATGTTTATATCACCAAAAAGAACACAAACATGGGACAAAGGGGAATATCTTATGAAGAGCCAAGAATATGGAACAATATTAGTAACGAAATTAGAATGAGTAATAATTTGTAAAATTTCAAAAGGAAAATTAACAGTTTATATATTATTGAATACAGGAACAATGTAAATAGGTGTTTATGTGAAAACTGTATTATTTGTAATCAAATATAACTGAATTATCAATTGTTGTTTTTAATATCAATATTTTTGTTAATGTTTAAGTTGTTGACTATTGAGAGGGGCGCCCAACTTAAAGCTTGCTTGCTGTGGCGTCCCTTTTCCACTTACCAACTTCTTTTCTTGCATTATATTATTTATGTTCATTATCGGTTGTAATTTTGTTATGCTACTCTGTATTTTGCTTTATTATTTGTGGAAATAAATATTGTTATTATTATTATTATTATTATTATTATTATTATTATTATTATTATTATTATACTTCAAGTGAGAAGCAACTACTCTCCTATTTGTAACAGTTATTCCTTTCTTTAATTTCCATATACAAATTACAATTAGTCACCAATAATCTCAATAATTAAAAGTTCTCAATAATTTCAAGTACAGCCTTATAGTATTACTTCCAACTCATTATTTCACCAATCAGCAACTCGCACCCTGACTGAACTCTTATACTTATACACCAATCAGAGACCTCCGCACCACTGGCTTCACACAATAGCTTCCTAAAACAAAGAAAGGTTCAAATAGTGAAAACAAAGGGAAAGTGAAAATAGACTTATGTCACTTGTGACAGGGGAATCCTTGACGGAGGCCTCTTTTCAAATAAAGAAAAAGGAAGTTCATTTCACTTAATCAAAGGCCTTTTCGAAATTAAAGGAAAAAAAAAATAAATTTGACTTGTTATACAATTCCGCATGTTCTATTACTAATCGTATGTTTTCTCCAATATATATATACCTTCAAGGAACCCAGTCTGTTCTGCCTGGTTATTGCTCAATCCCAATTCTACCATTAAAGAGCATAGCCAAGTTAGATTGCATTGCGAACTCTTGCTATTTTCTAACTCTAATTCCACTCTAGTAATAGTGGTTTATTTACTACGTAAATACTGAATAACCCCTGTTTCCAGTAAAAGACATTCCTCTATCGGTTAGAAATGAAGAAATAATAGCATCTTAAAAAAAACTAGGTTGCAACATTATAGAAGGCATACAGAAAATTAAGAATAAACGGGCGTTTTTTTAATAGAGACCGGGTTGTTCTAGTCGAGCCTTTTCAAGATACGTTAAAATAAACAGCTTTAACGCCAGAGTCTTTCACAGAGATCAGAAACATGAAATAAAATGTTTTGAATGTGGTCTAACCGGGCATAAATAAATTATAAATGAATGCCCAACAAAGTTAGGTCTATGCAAAAGAAAAACTGTGACAAGCTTGAACAGTGATATTACCACATCTGAAAGAGAACATCTTGTTCTACAATTCCGCATTCAATTATACAATTGTATAATTGTTATACCATTCCGCATGTTATATTACTAATCGTATGTTTTCTTCAATATATATATACCTTCAAGGAACCCAGTCTGTTCTGCCTGGTTATTGCTCAATCCCAATTCTACCATTAAAGAGCATAGCCAAGTTGGATTGCATTGCGAACTCTTGCTATTTTCTAACTCTAATTCTACTCTAGTAATAGTGGTTTATTTACTACGTAAATACTGAATAACCCCTGTTTCCAGTAAAAGACATTCCTCTATCGGTTAGAAATGAAGAAATAATAGCATCTTAAAAAAAACTAGGTTGCAAAATTATAGAAGGCATACGGAAAATTAAGAATAAACGGGCGTTTTTTTTAATAGAGACCGGGTTGTTCTAGTCGAGCCTTTTCAAGATACGTTAAAATAAACAGCTTTAACGCCAGAGTCTTTCACAGAGATCAGAAAAATGAAATAAAATGTTTTGAATGTGGTCTAACCGGGCATAAATAAATTATAAATGAATGCCCAACAAAGTTAGGTCTATGCAAAAGAAAAACTGTGACAAGCTTGAACAGTGATATTACCACATCTGAAAGAGAACATCTTGATCAAATAATAGAAATTGAAGAAGACAATGAAACAGCAGACGATGAACAGCATGCATCTATTGATTGACACAATACGAACAACGTCATAGATGTCCTTCAAGAAACCAGTTAATCCGAAAAACACTGTAGATTCTATGGAATTAGACGAAAAAGTTCAAATGATAATGCAAGAAGTAATTGAAGAACGAAAATTGTCAGCCAACAGACAACACAAGAGACCAAAGAATTCAAGATTACTACAACCGAGAAAAAGAAACAGAAGCAACGAGAAAAGAAAAAAAGACACTGAAAACAAGAACACTGAAAAAGCAGTTAAAAATACCGAATGAATGCGCCCCATTTTACTATGATTACGTCTCAGAAACCAGAAAATCTAGAAAATTGTGACCAAGCTGCAATCGCTAGGCAAACATTTGCGGCTGCAAAAAGAAAGAAACTAACAGAAAGTGGAGAAAAATGCTGAAAAGAAAGGGAAAAATCTGATTCCGTAAGTTAAAATATCACTTAGATAAACTCAATATAGAGTATTGTCAAAAGTAAATGTTTTTTTTAATCACAAATGTAAAAAAAAAATACATATATGACAAACGTAAATTTAAAAAAAATTCTCTATATTTAATATCTTGATGTAATGTTGTTCTGATAAAGCGCTATACAATCAAAAGATTGTCCCAAAGCGCTGAGAGAAAACAGAAAAAATACAAAGAAAAAAGATGGGTTTTTAAGAGTGATTTCTTTTTTTAGGATCAGGAAGATTGTTCCGCAGTTTAGGAGCTACAAAGGCTCGATCAACATAGGTCGGTTGGGTCGAACAAAAGATGGATTAGTTGGTCGACCTAAGAGATTAATTAATTATAAATTAAATTGGAAATATATGATGGGGATTTGTCGTGAAGAGATTATATGTAATTAACATAGGTTTTAAAATAATTCGTTGTTTAAGTGACGTGTATATAATATTGGTGTAATATGAGCAAATCTTGAAGTGCCGGATACAACTCGTGCAGTATTTAAAATAAGTTGTAGTTTATTAAGTTCTTTATTTGGTAGACCAAACAAAATGGCATTGCAGTAGTCTAACCGTGATGTTATGAGTGCGTGGACAAGTTTAATAAGCGAGGAGTGGGTTAAGGATTTGCGAATTGATCTTATGTTACTAATGATGTTGATATGTCTGAACATAGTCAAATACAACTCCGATATTTCTAACCTCCAACGATGTGTGATTGAGGTGTTGCCAATGCTGATGTTTCTAGCAATGGGCAAATTATTGGAGTGTTTTGAATTAAGAAATAAGACTTCTCTTTTACCAGGGTTAAAACAGAGCATGTTTTTAGTTAGCCAATCCTGAACATCAACAACACAAGCTGCGATAACCGACTTCGCCTCATTAAACTCTGCTGGTTGTTGCGTGTCATCTGCGTACACATGATATTGGACACCATCTTTTCTTTTAAGAAGTTAGTTCATAATGCAGAACAATCGACGTTGGTCTGATCCACAGCCATCAATTAAATGTACGAGGTCTGAGAGGTTAGTTTAAGAAAAGAAAGTTTTTAAATGGTTTGAAGACCAAAAACGATATTATATTTCTACAGGAAACACATCTTGACAAAAAAAACTACTAGTTGTAAAGCAAAACTGTGGAAAGGTACATCATATCACAGTTATGGTACAACAAATAGTAGAGGTGTTTCTATCTTATTTAAATCAAATTTTGATACGAAATACATTGATAGTGAAGGCAGAATGATTATTCTTAGTATAAAATATAAGACAAAAACAATTATGGTAATTTAATAAATGTGTATTCCCCGAATAACTACAAAGAAAGAGCCTTGTTCATCAAAGAAGCTGAAAAAAGATTGACACTCTTTCTACGGACGAATACATCATTTTCGGTGGTGATATGAACTGTATTCTAGATTGAAAGATAGATCAGAAAAATAGTTGTAATAGTTATGATAACTCACCATTAGTTCTGAACACATATTGTCAGACATATTGAGACAATGTCATTAAAGAAAATCTCAGTTCACTTGGTGTCGCAAAGACACCTACAGACTATTAGACTTTTGGTGTATTACAAAAGCCATGTATAAGAACGGAATTGTAAAAGTCATCAGATATAAGAAGATCTTCCCCTTTTTCCGACCACCAAGCCATTTCACTTAAACTGGTAAATGAAGACAATGATCGGGGACCTGGTATTTGGAAATTAAATAACAGCGTCATAAAATTAAGAAATATACAGTATTGCCATAAGAAAAATAATCGAAAATGTTTTAAAAAATAAAATAATCTCAACCCAGAATTGTTATGGGAATATCTAAAAATAAAAGAATTCTCTATCAAATATTGCATAAAAAAACAAAAATGCTCTGAAAGACAATCTGAATAAAGAGATCCAAATATTAATTGTTAACTTAGAAAACAGCTATAATGAAGAACTAGATAAATAAAAATAAAAGATCTTGAAATTATTTATTAAGCTGAAGCACAAGGTGCCAAGATCAGATCTAGAATAGAGTGGTTCGAAAACGGCGAACAGAACACAACATTTTTTTTACGGTTAGAAAAAAATAATGCAAAAAGAAAACATATTACGTTGCTAAAAAAAGAAAAATGGTAAAATAAACACTTAATTTATATTTCTGGAACAGCTGTGGTAAACATTTGAGAATGAACGAGAAATAACAATGCCTAAATACAAATAACAATGCCTAAAAATGTATTTATTTATAATTATCAGTTTCCGATATGTACTCATTTCCTATTTTCTATTTCTTATATTTATTAATTCTTTGTCCAGTTATAAAGAATAGTTGACTTGATTGAAACATAATTTAAATTTGTCTGAAAAATCGCTGGCTGCCTTAAGTAACAACTTAGGATCATTTTCGTTGTCTCCAATGAGTACCATCGTCTGCCCAAAATAGACTACGTAGCTTTCTGTCAAGAACAATTTTTTTTTTAAATTGTAAAGAGTATTGGGAAGAGGGAACAGCCTTGTTTGACATCTTCATTGACAGTAAACAATTCAGATTCGATGCCATTAAACAATACTTTACATTTAACATTTGTGTAAAGACCTTTGATAATGTTATAGAGGTTACCTTTTATCCCAATTTCTCTAATTGCAAATAGAAGTCTCTCCAGAATGTGTCAAACGCTTTTTGGAAGTCTAAACAAGACTGCTTGTCGGGTGGCAATAATACTTTTTAATACAAATATGTGGTCTTCGCAGTGCCGGTCCTTCCTAAATCCACCCTGAACCTCTGTTAACGGATCATGTTCTTCAATAAAGTTTGACACAGTCTGTGATAATTCTATTTTATATTTTTGATACACACGAGTTTAATGTGATGCCTCTATAATTGTTCAAGTCTCTGTGATCTCCTTTTTTAAATATTGGTATTATAGTTCCTATATTCCATTAGGTATTTTCTCTAATAATTTAAAAGAAAAGTTTACATCCGGGTATGAAGCTTCTCGCATACACACAGAGCCAAAATACTATTTTGGACTTGCACAGTGTATGGACTCTAACCTTACGGTTTAAATTAAATAGATCATTCCATGCTATCCATTCTAAATATCTTATTTTCAAACTTTTGCATATTTCTTACTCGTCTTATCCATTTTTGTCTTGGTGAAAAAGGGAGGGTATTTTATATTCCTCCCCTGAGTTTATAGCCTCTCTACCCGAACACGAACATTATAGAATAATGAAAACTGTCAAAAGTACGTTTTTAATCAATTTTTATCGTCTTTTTATTGCCATTTTGTTACTTATTTTATATATTTAAATTAATTGTTTTTTTAATTTAATTTTGTTTAAATGTAAAATAAAGAATGCAAAAATGGTTTTAAAAACATCAAAATCAATCATTTTATACACTGCCATCAAATGTTTTTATTACAACTACTTTTAACGTAATATTTTCAATGATAAACTAAGTTGGGGAGACATCAGCAAAAAAATTAAATCCCAGAATGTATTGTATGTGAACTTTATCTAAATTTAACTCCGGTAATCTGATGTTACTTTCGTTCTATAAATCCGTAATATGTAGTGTTTGGACGTACTGCCTCTCCTGTTGGGCTGGTAATGCTACCGGAGGGAATAAAGGACGCCTTAAAACTTTCATCCGTCGGGCTGGTAAAATGATTGGTCTAGAACTGCCTTCCATTACCGATGTGCACCAAGAACACCTCCAGAAAGATTTCGAACGCATTCAGTCGGATTACTCTCATCCTCTCCACAAAGTAATCATAGACCAACTTAATCCAAGTGGTAGATTGAGGCTCCCCAGTGTGAAAACAAATCGATATGCCAAATCCTTTATCCCCTCCGGTATCACCCAGTACAACAGGAAGTCAAGAAGATAATAACTTAACTTATTTTGTATTTTTTAGATGTTTTTATATGAATGGTTGTTCTATCCTAACAACCTGTTAGTGACGGTTTCATCGCTGTTGGTTGACAACTGAATAAAATTAAAATGAAAAATGAAAAATAATTGTATTTATTGTGGTTTTTTTTATGACGAGCAATGAATTTCTTTTTTGAGGATCAATAAATGTTATCTTAAGTGTTTTTTTATATGCGACTCTACTGCATCAATAAAAATTGTACAGTTTAATTTTACTTATTTCAACAATTATAAACCCAACTGAAACCACCAATGATTTCTCATCGTCAGTGTCCTTGTTGGTTCCTAGCTTGATTTGCTTGTACTGAGTACTCCATTTCTTATGTAACTACTACACAATTCTGTGCAGTCGCCTGATGACTAATGATAAAGTTAAAAGAAAGTGCATTCAAATTAGCAAGATTTGCAACTGAGAATGGTCATAATTGGTTAATTTGTTTGTAATGAGCAATTGATTGAACTGCATTACTGAAAGTCTTGTACTAATGAAGTTAAAAACCATTAAAAATTGCAAAAGTAACCAATTTGAATGGATGATAAATCAAATATCGCAATATCATTATTACCTTCACAAAAAAGGAGGTTATGTTTTCAAATCGCGCATAACCCCTACCCTATTAAAAGCCTAGGCTGGCTAGCTTGCTTTGCCTATGTAGTATTGCATGCTTAATTATTTTTCTTTGTTTTTATTTACAGGAATTAATATATTTATATACTGCCTGACCAAGTTGCTGAGAATTTATGAAACGCCAAACAAAGTAGCCTATGCATACACATAGGCCTAGGCCTATTATTAGCGACATTATTTACAAATAAATAATGTAATGTTAAATTATATAGGCTAGGCTTAATATATACTGTATATTAAAAATTGTGTAGGCTACTACTGTTACTTATTTATATTATTTTAATATAGGCCCTATCCCAAATAAACGGATTCATAAGTGGAATATTCAATTTTTTCCAAGAACTAGACTACTACACACTAAATAAAATTATTTTTAAATGTCTAAATTTAAAATTGGACTAATTTTGTTTATGAATTATGTTTGTGTTCCTGTGTGCAAATGTTGTATAAATCATTTGTTTAAAATTAAATTGTCTCATGTATAGGTCTAATACAATGATCTAGTTCAAATGTTTTCTAACATCAAATAATAATAATCTAAATCTGATAAGTTTGTTTTTTGTTTTAATGTAAATCAATTTTTTATGGCAATCTTGTACACTGGTGGGTCTGGAATAACAAAATTAAAATAGTAAATTAATGTAATATATTATTGCATGAACATTCATTTTTGGTGGTACAAACTCTGAATTGGTAATTAAAAAGCAATCAAAGTAGGCTGAAGTAATTTTTTGCTGTATTTGCAATAATCCAGGCAGTAATTGTTTTATCAACTTGAATTTGTAATTAAAAACAATATCAGCATTTTGAAGCAAATTTAGATTTATTCTTGTGTTTAAAAGAGTCTGTTGTATGGTATTAGTTTAGGTGTCGTTGCCACTTTTGCCTTGTACTATTATTTATTATTTTGAAGAATTGTAGGTAAAACTTAATCATGATGACGTTTACCATGCAGCCGATAGCCAAGAAGAAACAACTCCACCCATGTGATAAAGTCAATCTCCACATTCAACCATCCGCTTTAACGTGCAACCACTAAATTTCAATCTTCTTATCTGTATCTATATAAACATACATCTTTTGATAAATCAACAATTTTGTTTTTATTTCATTTAGATATTGGATATGATCAGGTGTTGGCCTACATATAATTAGAGATGTTAATTCAATATATTTTTTTTTTTTAACTTTATTTCTTCACTTTGTTTATTTAATCACAAATAGCAACATAATTGAATTTAAAAAAATCTTACTAAAATATCACAAACAACAACTCAAAACAATTTTAGTCTGTTGCAAAACATTAATAAAACATAAAACAAGTCAAATTAGGTGACATGTTTTAGAAGTAGCATTTGAAATAATAAATAGAACATTGTGTTAGAGGTGATGTAATGCATTTTTCTGATGTTGGGAAAGAATGAAACATATTTTGACATAATGGATAGCAATTTTTGTATCAATTTTGTTTACATTTATTAGTATAGTTAGTAGTTTTGACAAATGCACTAATAAAAACATATTCAGTTACCAGTATTCACTTCTTGTTCACTGCATGCATGCATAACTTGTTTCCATTGATGAAAAACAGTGTTACTAAAGAAATTGCTGGATAAACTACATAAGAATAAAACTAGAAAAAAAAAACTTTTGATAAAGTTCATCTGGTTTATATTTTGTATGATGATTATGGTTTTTTTTTTAATAGTCAAAAAAAAATCTTATTTAAAAGTAAATATTCTCAATACAATACATTTAAAATTACTATACTATATTCTGGTATTGTTTCTGAATAGGCATCAATTTATCTGGAAGACAAGAAATGAAGTTTAGGGAGATATTACTAATACTAGGCCTGGTATATTGGATAATTAAAAAACATGGTCGGAATACACTCAACCAGCCTGAATGTCTAAATAATAAATATTAACAAAAAAACACTACCTACAGTGATATAATAATAAATCATTTGCTTTATAAATAGCATTGTGTAAGAATTAGGATTGTGGGTATAGGCCTAGTTTGATAAGCATACCAATGTCCAAGTACAAACTCTAGGCATAGGCCTAGCCTAGCTAGGAGGTAGGCCTATGCCTAGCCTAAATAAAAGCAGAATTGTTTAGGTAGAGTAGGCCTCTAAGGCCTAGGCCCTTTCTATTTACAAACAAGTGAAAAAGTACATAATATGTTATTATAGACATACATATTATGTATGTCTATAATAATAATATGGTCTGAAAGTAAACAACAATTATGGTAGGCCTAACCTAGACCGGCTTGGGAATAAACTACTCTCCTTGTGTACTGGCATTTTAGGCATAACTAAGGTCTAGCCTAGGTAGGTAGGCTTAGCCTAGCCTTTATTTAGGGCCTGGTCTACTAGGCCTAGTTTATAAGGTCTATCAGCCTAAAATTAAACCTTACGAACTAATATCCATAAAGAAAACAACAACTAATGTCTTAACACTTACTTTAGATTAATTTTGGTAAGGTTTATTACGAAATAAACCATTAGTAAACCAAGTATTCATTTAAAAACTTCCGTTTTGTTTTTTAATTTGTCCCGATTTTGGGTCAGGCTAAGCCTAGCCCTAACTTAACATTTAAACATGTTTACTGTGTAATTAATGTATGAAGATCAGTAAAATATTATTATAATTATTTTTTAACAAATAAAACTATTTGTTTTATTGTTGAAAAGTGTAATTAAAGTGATGTTTTTTTACCGTAAAAAACTCTTTTTGTCGAGGTAACAAAAAAAACCGCCCTCAACAACAAAATATCAAGAAAAGTAGAGCTAGCGCCTTATATATGGAAAATTTAAACTTATCATAAATAATTAAAAAATAAACTAACAATTTTGATATTAATACCATATAATCAAAATAATAAACTGACAACATTCCGTGAGTTTCAGCTGGTTTAACAAATTATAGCCAAAGTTACGAGTTATGCTATATCTGGACTTAAGCAGGTTTCGGCCATCTACCAAAGGTTGATTTGCTTATATCTCAAAGACAAAATATCAAAACGTATCAAAACTTCACCATTATAACTACACACATATATATATACCTACTGGCAAAAAATTTTAAAGTTAAGTATTTCGGCGACCATCGCCAAATGTACTATTTCCAAGCAGGTAAATGCCATATTTTTTGGCCAAAAAAATACCAAAGAAAGAAAATTAATTTTGACCATTTATAATAATCGTACGTTCATGAAACTTCCCAGACTTCTTCTGTATATGTTATTTTATCGTATAAAAAAAGAAAATTTAATTTCCATTGTTTAAAAAAAAATGGCGATAATAAAACGAAAAACATCATTTGTCGTCAAATACGGTCGATGAAAAACATTACCCGATAAGAAGGCCAAGTTCAGAAACGGATTTCTTAAAAAGTGGTTAACAAAGGCTGGGTGAGTGATATGACCAAAAGGAACATTTTATCTATATTTATGTGAAAATCCGATCAAAATTAGTTATCTAAAAGAAAAGATATAGCAAAACACTATCTATGGTTTTGTGAGAAATTATGGAATTTTCCTGCTATATACGAACAGTGCATTAACATAGGAAATCCGTATCTCGTTACACTGTAAACGCAAGCAGGAAAATGCCAATAGATCTAGCGACGATATATATCGATGGGTCCAAGCAGGTAAATGCCATGTGATCTATATATATATATATATATATTCTAAACCGGGTGGTTTAGAATTAATGTTCTTTGCCTCTTGTGTTTATATATATATATATATATATATATATTAATCCAAAGGCAAATTACTGAAAAAATGACAATGCTGTGGGTATCAGTGGCTGGATCTCAATGGAGATACAAAATAAAAGCGAAAAGCTAAATCAAAATGAGTAAAGTAAAACAGCCAGAAAAGTTAGCAGAGCTTTCGGGCAACACTAGCTCTTCATCGGTGCAAGTGAAGGAATTTGGATAACGTCATAGTATAAAGCTGGCAAGTGCTGCCTGGGTGGACAGGAATAAAAGAAATATAACAAAGGGAGCCAGGGTGGTGGGTGGAGTCTGAATAAGAGTAGAAAACAAAGAAGGTAGCTTGGTAGAGATATAAACAATTTAGGAATGAGATTAAAAAAACAGCTTAAATGGTGGTTAATATTGAAACTTAAATTTTGGTAGTCAATGGAATAATTTTACCAATCTGGGAGTATGTTCCTAATGTTAAGTCCAAAAGGTTTTGTGGTTTTAAGTTGTAATTCCCAGTGGTTTTCCTTGTCTTTGCAAGTTTTGTCGCTCCATTTGACATCGTGGTCTATTGCAATAACTCTGAAATTTGCAATCGAGTGACCAGCTGAATTAAAATGTTCGGCTACAGGTTGATCAAGCTTTAATGTTTTGATAGCTGATCTGTGTTGTGTCATTCTCATACGGAGAGTGTTTTTTGTTTCTCCGACGTACTGTTTGCCACAAATATTACAGTATATGAGATAAATGACGTTTTTGGTTAGACAATTAATTGATTGTCTTATTCGAAAAATGCGGCCAGTTTGGTTACTCTTAAATTTTTCAGTAGAATCAACCAATGAACAAGTTTTGCAAGATTTGCCGCAAAGGTGACTGCCCAAATTTTGGCTGTCATAAGAGTTAATTTCACTCTTAAATTTAGATCTGACTAATATATCACGAAGGTTGGGAGGTCTACGAAATGCAATAATGGGTGGTTCCGGAAAAACAGTCATGAGACGTTCTGTGGACTGTAGAATGGACATATGTTTCTCAATAATAGCCCGTAATGGGGGAAACCTTGGGTGATAGGTTGTGACCATTGGCACTCTAGTCGATTTTTTTTAAAAGGCCATATACATTGCTGCAGTCGCGTGCTCAAGTTAGTGTTTACCGACCGACCGACCGACATAGTTAGCTGTAGAGTCGCGTTGAACGCGACTAAAAATTTGATTCGGGGGGGGGGGGGGGGATTCTATGTAGGGGACTTATACTGTACGCGGAGGTAGCAACTTTTATAGCAAAATTATGCGAATTTTAGCAACAAACATCCATGGCACTCCCATAGTGCCTTTAATAGCACCATGGCTTGATGGTGAATTAATGCAACTTATGCGACAACGTGATTGCACACATAAAAAGGCTAAAAAAATCGGAATCGGATTGGAACACCTACAAAACGTTACGGAATAACGTTACTGATAAAATCCGGACCAAAAAAAGGGAATATTTTAAATCAACCATCGAAAAGAACAAATGTGATTCGTCAATGCTATGGAAAAAACTAAAAGAGGTCCTTCCAAGCAATAAAAAATCAGCCCCAAATTGTATTATTTCCAAAAATGGAAGAAGTACTATCAACAATCCTGACGACATTGCTGATATTTTGAATGAACATTTCTCCACAATCGGTGAACGTATGGCGAATGCTACAACCAGTAGTACATCTGAATCAAACCAAAACGTTTTTGAGTCAAATTCACTCGAACAATGTATATTGCCAGATATCACAGAAGAATTTGTTCAAAGTCAAATATTAGTAATGTCTGCTGGTAAAGCAACAGGTCCAGACGACGTCAGTGTAAAAATGCTAAAACTAGCTTACCCACACGTGACAAAGTCATTCCCCATGTCCTAAACCTATCTATACGATGCGGACATTACACTACAGAGTGGGAAATGGCCTCTGTTACACCTATTCACAAAGGAGGAGACAAAAGTAACACTAATAATTATAGGCCAATTTCCATCCTACCAATTGTTTCAAAAATTTTAGAAAGGTGGGTACATTCGGCCGTCTAATAGTACCTTAATGTGAATAAACTGATCCCATCTTGTCAATCAGGGTTTAGACACTCAACTGAAACAACGCTACATGACTTAACCAACGAGTGTTTACATGCCATAGAACAGGGTAAAATGACTGGTACTGTTTTCATAGACCTGAGAAAGGCTTTTGACTCAGTTAATCATGAAATTGTGTTAGAAAAACTCAAATGTATGTGCATGTCACCATCCGTAATGGAGTGGTTTAAATCATATTTAAGTGATCGCAGTCAATATGTAAACATTGGTGGCACAAAATCGAAGACGCGGCCACTAAACATTGGTGTGCCACAGGGTTCGATTTTGGGGCCATTGCTTTTTATCATTTACACAAGTGATTTACAAAATTGTATTCCTAAAAACTGTAAGTTGTTCATGTACGCTGACGATTCAACCCTGACATGTAGTTTACCAATTATTGACGAAATAGAAACAAATTTAAATATGGTATTAGATATAGTACACAATTGGGCAAACAGAAACAAACTATAAATGCAAACAAAACTAAATCAATGCTCATCGGATCGAAAAAGAAAACATCTACTAACGACCTTAATCTAAAAATTGCAAATAATTCAGTTGAAAAAGGTAAACTCTTTTAAATGCTTAGGTGTCATAATTGACGAAACATTAGGTTGGTCACCGCATGTTGAGTACGTGAACAAAACAGTTTCTTCTAAACTAGGCATGCTAAATCGGATTCGCGACTGTATTCCACAAGGCTGCATGAACACACTTTTCACTAGTCTAGTAAGGCCGTCATTATACTATTGTTGTACAGTATGGGGTGGTAGGTATGCATCCCATAATAAAACACTTAATAAGTGTTTAAAACGAGCTGCAATGCTTATTTTAAAATGTCAATATCTGACTCCTTCAGTAGACATGTTCTCAGACCTAGGCTGGCTTTAATTTTCGGACAGAGTTTCATTTAAAAGGACTGTCCTTGTATTTAAATGCATAAATAAAATGACTCCCGAATATATGACTAATATATTTACACCCTTATCCTAGTCACGTGTAACGAGGCAGTCCACATTGTTGAAGTTAAAGATTCCTTTTGCGAGAACAGAATGTTTCTCCACAAGTTTTAGTCTTGTTGGTGCAACCCTGTGGAATAGCGTCGAAGAGGAGTTAAGAACCATCACATCCTTAGGGTTATTTACATCAGAACTTCATAGGAAGTATATTCAGCAAAACGCTATTATGTAAATGGTTTTTAACTCAATGCAGGGCCCCAATGGAAATCAGTCTTTAACTGTTTGGGCTTACCCTGGGTAAACAAAGTAATAATAATAATAATCTATATATAAATTTACGTAAGGGAAAAATTCGGTAAATCGCGCGTTATTTCTAGAATGTTTACTCGATGGTATATAAAGTTGGTTCGTACTTTCCGTACTGATTTTAATCACCTGATGTAACCCTGTTTACTAATTAAATTGAGTTCGATAATTAGTTATTGACGATTAAAACGAATTTAGGTTCAACGATTTGCCCCAAATAGGGGTGTTTTTCGATGGTGGTATACACTGTCTAATGGATGTCCGCCTTGAAAAATACCCGCAGACAATAATACGAGGATGCTTCGCATTTTCCTATCTCCTCCTACGATAATTGTTTTTAATGGCTGAAAACCGGTTGAACAGCTCGAGTATAGCATCATAATGTTGAAGACAGGCCGATTTTCTTTAAAAAATACTATTTTGATAGATTTAATATACGTTTATACAAATGTATTGATTTGCGATGAATGGAACATTCCAATCTCTGTTCCACAAGTGTCTATTCCCTCAGGCGTCGTAAAGGCAAGTACAGGTACTGTATACTCATAACAGAAATTCGATCCATTTTTTTTTCAATCTGTGCTGCAGAGGTTGGATATAAATTTTTTTTAAACGGATAATGAGCTAGCGTTTTCACTCGCCGTATATTATGTACACATCTTTATTATTGCAGTTAAACCACCCATATCATCACCCTTCCCTCACTGGCATGAGTAGCGTTGTAAAACCAGTAGAGGATAGGCCTACGGTACATCACATGCCCTAAACGCAACTTTGGTGGGTAGGGGGTGGGTAGGGTAGGAACCAACTTAAGTATGAATTTGCTCTAAGAAACAATTGAAAACCATTAGGCCTACTAATTAAGTTGAGTTAGATAATTTAATATTTATTGACGATTAAATCGAATTTATGATTTTCGCCGAATAGAGGTGGTTTTCACAAATTGTTTTACATTATATAAACATGTCGTAGTGATGTATCGTTACATGTACTGTACTATTTCAATCGACTATGACGGTGATAGTTTCAACAAAGTATTAAATCGCAATGTTTTACTGTGTTTAGTGGTATATTATTTGTAAAACATGAAAACAATTAATATTTCGTTAATAAATGGGTAAAGAATATATTTAAAAATTGTTCCTCTTTGCACCCATCCTCTTCCCCATCCCTCAACCCAAATGTTACATACAAAACACATTTTAAGTTTATTTAAATTTGACTTAAACAATTGGTCTCATTTTGTGACAAGTTTCTCTTTCGGAAGTAATTCTCAGGGTACTAATTTTACAGTACATAAATCACAGTGTCTATTTATTCGTTCCTGTAAACGACATGTATTATTGTCCTGCGGTACGTATACATTTGAAATCGCCAGTTTTTTTAACGCTGAAATTATTATGTATTCGAGAACCATCTAGTAATAATAATAATAATAATAATAGGAGAACAATTTTTTTCTGAATGCATTACTTTAAATATTAATAACTTTTATTCAACTAAATACAACAAATACAAATGCTAGGCCTAGACTACCAGGTTATTAGTGTAGAATTAACTATCTGCCCTTCGCACCTGCCCTTCGCACTTGAAGAATTACTGCAGAAATGCGTCAAGCTCGGGTGCTGTAAATTTCAATAATATTAGACCTTACCTCACACACAATGCAAAATCGATAGTGTGTAATAAATAAATAAATTGCACACATAATTTGGAAAGTAAGAATTTGTAGAATGTAAGCTGTCTGCGAGTACATAATATAAAGAATTGTCAACGTTTTTGTTGCAGGAGTGAATCATTTAAAAGTTTATTTTTATGGGGCAGTGTCACAACCGCCGGCTAATGTAGAAAACGCCCTAATGTCGAAACAACCGTTAATGTAGAACAATTCATCGCTAATGTAGTAAAACCTCCAGCTAATGTACTGTAGAAACACCAACAGCTTATGTAGTAAATAAAAAATCAACACCAGCTAATGTAGAACTGCCAGAGGTTTGATTTAGTAGATAAACTTTTTGGACAATTTTGTTTAACAATGTTCCTATATTTACAATACATCTCTCAACAGTGATTATAATTCCTATCCAGTTGATATTTTTTAAGCTATTTGTCCCGTTCTTTAATGTCAGACAAGATTTCAACTGACATCCAGGGTTCTGTTGTCTTATCCTTACTTTCCTTATTGGTGCAACAAAATCTATTATGAAATGTACACCACTTATCGTCGACTTCATTTTTTCCTACACAACATTAAAATGATCTGAGTTATAGTTTTTTGTTGATCGTATTAAGACTTCATTATGTTTATTACATTTTATGTGTTTCTTTTTCCTATATTCTATATTACCACTCTAACTGATAATACCTGGCTTATTACACAATATTAATATTATTACACGAGTATGTATCTATCATTTGCACAAGGCCAAAGGTCTTTAGAAATTTCTGGTATTTTGTGTGTTTGAGATGATCAACAAAGATGAGATTCCCTACGATATAGATTTCATTATTCATGACATCTTCAAAGTTATCCAAAAGAAACCGTAACCAGTTTTCTGAGACCTGTAGCTACAGGCAATAATGATAGGCTTTGTGTGAGGAAGAGTTACTTCTAACCAAGCAATCTCAAGTTGTGGTAATTCCAAATCTATCCGAGTAGTCCAAGTCAAATTAGAGTTAACATAGATACAGGAACCACCACCACCATGCCTATCGCGATCCTTAGGATGTAGATAGTATCCAGGGATTTCCACTTATTTGTTGCTGATCGTGGCGTCGAACCATGTTTCTGTGTCTGCTATTATAATCGGACTGCATTGTTTTGCTATTAATCGCAGTTAGGGTAGTTTGGAAGATACTGATAAGGAGTGAGCATTTAAGTGAAGCGTGTAGACAACTAAATACAGATTCTGCGTTGATGATGAATCTGGAAATGGTGGAAACCATTCTGTATCTTAACTCAAAGGCTGATATATTAAATAGTTCGTTTAAGGCCTAGGATCTTGCGTGAATTATCTCTTGAGTTTAGTGAACCCCTAGCTGATATATTAAATAGTTCGTTTAAGGAATGTAAACTTTCATTGCAGTGGATTGGATTGCAGGATTAGTCAAAGGTGGGGGGCGGTGGTGTTTTTACCAGACCCGAGAGATTGAGTACATGAGCCAACTTCTCCTAGATGGTCGGATACTCTTGCACATCAGATTAATTAATTAATGTAGAGCACGCTAGGGATCAGAAAAACGAACATACTCTTAGGCCTAAGCGTTCTATATTTTATAATTGATGCTGAAATTTGTTTCATAATTATGATTTTCCAAATGAATTAAAATTAAAAAGAATGCTAGAAATAAATAAAACATATTATTATTGTATATTTCTTTTTCAATTTTTTTTAAATTTTTTAAAAGCTATTCTTGACTAGGCTAATCAGAATCTATTGTGAATGATAGCAGAGGAAGTGCCGATGGATGCTGTTATAAACAAGGCAACTTGCATTACTACACCTGTCTTCTAACAAGCAAATCTGCTGCACATTTAATTTACCAATTAACCAGGAAAACATTTAAATACAACCACATCTTTGTTGTTGTGTAAATCAATAAATTCAAGTTGTTTTCTCCAATCTTCTTTATAAAACTAAAACAAATCCATACTTATTAGAAAATTTGACCAGGAAGAAGTCAATAGATAAAGTTTAAAAACACCTGTTTTAAAACCGTGAGAAATATTCTGAGAATCCACTATTGTCATACTCACAATTTAACATTAACTTTCAGCCATGTCTAGTAGATGCTTACTAAATTCAGATTTAAGTTGTTTGTAGGCCTGACAAACTTAACACCTTCACAGACTGTCTGACAAATTATAGGTGTTATATTGATTTTTGTTTATGAACAAGCATGTGAAACTTTAATAATCGTGTTTAAAAAAATAAATATAATTTAATGCAAATTTGTGCAAAAATATTCCTATGGCCGGTTACCCCCATTTTTAGTCGCGTGGACGCGACTCTATAGTTCACTATGTCGGTCTGTCGGTCTGTTGGTCTGTCTGTCGGTCCGGTATCACTATGCGTGTTAGCACGCGACTTATGGCTGTTGGCCTTGTTTAAAATTAATTATGGAAGCTGATGTAAAATTTGTACCTACCAGTAGTTCTGACGTCATCATATGGCCACTCAAGTTTTATTGAATTTTTTTAACCAATAGGCCTAAAGTGTGCATGATCAGTCATTACCAAACAACTAGATGCCCAATCACAATGCAACAGTTTGTCCTTCAGCTCATAGGTTAAGAATTATCGCATTTATCAAATAATTATCCGATTTGGTAAATGAGATAATTATCGGTTAATTTTTCTCGAGTGGAATCGGTTAAACCACAGGTAGTTTATCGGTTAATGTTTGGATGCGGAGCACGGCCATATATAATGTTCATTTGAGATAATATACTCTATATAGACTGTTTTTAAAAATTTCACATAATCAATACTAGGCCTACAGCAAATATATATTAGATTTTAGGTTTTGTCAACGAAAATGATAAAAAAAAAAAACAATCAACAAACCATTCTATCACAAAGAACATCAATTGATGCTCCTTATTTGCCATGATGTACTTTTTATGAAATAGTTTATCTTAAAAAAACATCCATGGAAGGTAATCATTTATGTTAATAGGTGAATTGCAAGCAGAGTCTGTAAACCTTTTATCAATGTTGCTAAATGAACTGCCCTTGCATTCACATAGGAGACCTTTAAATTGTAAATAAGAGAAAATAATTGTAGTACTGTACAGTCACATATGTAAGGACAAGCCATTTTGAAATTCAAAATGTCGACTGAAGGGATAGTTAAAACAAATGGCACCTAACTGTTGTCATCCATGGTATCATCGGAAAGGGAATTAGTAGAGGAGGAAATGGGGATTCCCATGAAACCTCTGAGGTATATTTTTAATGTGGTTTTTTTATAATTCCAAGTACCGTTGTCTATAGTAACCAGTTGTTAACATTTTCAAATCGTGTCCCATAGGGGTTTTTTTACCCAAATAGTCGGCCATGTTGGTTTTGACAAAGTAACAATGTTTTCGCATTTCTCAGGAACCAGAGGTCGTATGAATATAATTTTGATACCAAAGTACTCAGAATATGTATGTTTGTATATGCTCTTATGAAAGTTTTTCGTATAAAATTATGGAAGTAGGATTTTTTACATATGACCTTGTTTTTATATGTAGTCCATATCTCAAAAACCGGTTGTCATAGAAACTTTATTTTAGTCTCAAATTATGCAGAAAACCAACATTTATATTTATGGTAAGGCAAAAATTACCAAAAATGATATTTATGGCCTTTGAAATAATTTCATTAGGCCTAAACTGACCGGAAGTAGGACCTTTGACCTATGACCTCACTTTTAAATAATGTCATCTCAAAAACCGGTTGTCATAGAAACCGTGCTCCGCGCGTGTTTTCTGCCTTAATATGTGGTTATATACTAATTCGCATAGGAGGTGTAGGTATAATAAAAGCGGGCGCTTCCCTGAGAAAATTATTCTGACAAATTATTTTTTTTTAAATTGTTCAAATTCATTCCTCTTAATTTCTCTACGATTAGATGTGGCTGTAACGTATTGAACGCGCTACTAAAGTCTACGAAAAGAGAAAGTGCTCATCAAGATACATAATGGAGAAATGTGCTCACTGCATCATCAAGCCCACGTCCTCCCCTGTATACAAACTGGAGAGGGTTGGACAATATAATCTTCCTTCGAAAGATACGCTTTAATCTTTCCAGACATTTCATTACTGTTGAAGTGAGGGCCACCGGTCTATAATCATTTAGGGTACTGATAGTCTTACCCTTCGGTAGAGGGATAACGTGAGCTCTTTTCCATAACTGTGGAATGGCCCCCGTGTATATCGATGTCTGAAAAATCGTGGTAAATACGGGTTAGTTAATCAGAACGAACAGAGTTTAATTACTCCCCAGTGGGCACAGAACATAATTTCAATATTGAATCAACGTTAATATTTAGTTGTGTTGAAATGATTTTAACAGCGTATTCTAAACGTTGATTCAACGTTGAAATAACATTGTCTTTCTAACTAACCTTTTACGTTTATTTATCAATGTTAATTTGAAATAATGTTACAATTTAGTTGAAATTTTTGTTTAAGATAACAACACGTTTTCAACGTTGACAAAAAGGTTGAAGTTATGTAGTGTTTTTAACCAACTAATATGTTAGTTTATCAGTGTTATTTTAACGTTAATTTAACGTTGAAATCCAGTTGACAATTTTGGTTAAAATGACAATAATTGTTCAGCGTTTAAAAAAGTTTGAAATTATGTAGTGTTTTTAACCAATCATTACGTTTGTTCATCAATCTTTTTTTAACTTTAATTTAACGTTGACAATTTTTATAAAAATGGCAACATGTTTTCAACATTGAAAAACAGTTGAAATTATGTTGTTGTTTCAACAAATGATTATGTTTGTTTATCAATGTTATTTCAACGTTAATTTAACGTTGAAACCTTGTTGACAAGTTTGGTTAAAATGACAATATTTTTTCAACATTGAAAAAAGGTTGAAATTATGTAGTGTTTTTTACCAATCTTTACGTTTGTTTATCAATCTTATTTTACAGTTGACAATTTTGGTAAAAATGGCAACATGTTTTCAACATTGAAAAACAGTTGAAATTATGTTGTGGTTTTAACAAATGATTAGGTTTGTTTATCAGCCTTATTTCAACGTTAATTTAACCTTAAAATCCAGTTGACATTTTTGGTTAAAATGACGACATGTTGTCAACATTGAATAATGGTTGAAATTAATACGTTTTTTTGTCAATGTTATCTCAACATTAATTTAAAGTAATTTAATTTAAATTTAGTTAACATGACAATATGTTTTTATCATTAAATAAACGTTGAAATTATGTTGAAATTATGTAGAGCTTTTAACCAATCATTATGTTTGTTTAACAATGTTCTTTCAATGTTAATTTAACGTTAACAATTCTGGTTAAAATTACAACATGTTTTCAACATTGTAAAACATTTGAAATTATATTTTTCCTTCAACCAATTAATTCGGTTAAAATTACAACATGTTTTTATCATTAAATAAAATTTGAAATTATGCAGTGCTTTTAACCAATTATTATTTTTGTTTATCAATATTATTTCAATGTTAATTTAACGTTGAAATGCAGTTGACAATTTTGGTTAAAATGAAAGCATGTTTTCAACATTATAAAACAGTTGAAATTATGTTGTAGTTTTAACAAATTATTAGTATTAATATTAGGTTTGTTTATCATTTTTATTCCTACGTTAATTTAACATTAAAATCCAGTTGGCATTTTTTATTTAAACGGCAACATGTTTTCAACATTGAATAACGGTTGAAATTGTGTTTTAAACTAATTATTACGTTTTTTTATTAACATTATTTCAACGTTAAATTAACGTTAAAATCCAGTAAAAAGCATCAAGAATTCATGTTATATGCACGCCCTCTATAGTGTATGCCTTAACCTGATGGGGGAAAATAATGCGATCGGCGGCAATATCCATTTTTATGACGTTGTAAATAGTGACATTAAAAAGAATTACCTCTACCCCAAAATTGTCAAATATATGAAATTAAATGGGTTTTAAAAATGCGTTAAAAACCACCTCGCAAATGAGGATATTAAATGTTAACATCCATTTTTCAGTCTCACCGGATATACAGGTAAGTCATGTCAAATTCTTTAATTTATCCCACGCAATTTCAAACAACAGGGCTGAATAATATATATACATAGTAGGCCTAATCATTAAAAACAGAAACAATCAAATCACATTTAACTATGATTATTATGTACTTTTAGAATAAGATTGGCAACCGATATAAACGTTTAACTCTTTTTTGAAACCCATATTTTAAGTAGGCCTATATTACTATTCACTTCAGTCATCAAGTAATGCATTTCTATCATCAGGTAATGTTTTATTTTGTACCGGTAATTATTAACGGCTGAAATAAAGCACCCAACCGAGAATAATAATATAATTTTAGATATTTGTCCAAACAATTTTAATTAGAATCGTTAATAACTAATTTAAGATAATTACTTCACGTGTAAATATTGCCTACATGAAACTGATGATATTGTATTTTTTCGCTGTGTGATACCCATTATACACTTTAAATCATACCGCTCAACCTTTGGTACACCCACGGTTTGCAACATTTAATATTTCATATTTAGTACTATTAACGAACCCTGGTTAACCACAATAAAAACCTTGCAGGCTTTTAAAAAATAAATTTAGAACAGCCTAAAATAGGCCAATCTTCCGGTGTAACATGCTGAGGTCTACATCAATATAACATGTGCGCAGCAGAAATACAAAACCGTATAGCAATTAATTTCTGTGGCGATCACAGAACTCTGTGCCCAATAAACCCCAACAAAATACTGCGGAAACAATAAGAAGGTCTATCAGTTATTCTCCATGAATAGACTGTTATTTAAAATTATTCCAAACAATTAACTGGCAAAATTAATTGCAAATACCGGTAACAGTTTAATAATTATTATGTAAAAGAACATATATATTTCTCTTGCATAAACCATCATCTAATATAAATTTACGCAAGGAAAAAATTCGGTAAATCGCGCGTTACTTCCTTACTGGTATATAAAGTTGGTTCGTACTTTCGGTACTGATTTTAACCACCTGATGTAACCCTGTTTACTAATAAAATTGAGTTAGAAAATTAGTTATTGACAATTAAAGCGAATTTAGGTTCTATTTTAGGTTCCCCTATTTTCCCCAACTAGTGGTGTTTTCCGATCGCGGTATACACTGTCTAATAGATGTCCATCTTGAAAAATACCCGCACACAATAATACGAGGATGCTTCGCATTTACCTCTCCTTCTACGATCATTGTTTTTATTAGCTGAAAACTGGTTGAACAGCTCGAATACAGCATCATAATGTTGAAGACGATTTTCTTTTTAAAGAAAATACTCTTTTGATTTAGGATTTAATATACGTTTATACAAATGTATTGATTTGCGATGAATGGAACATTCCAATATAACTTTATTACTGACAATTCCACTTTGTATCCATCCTCTTCCCCCATCCCCCAACCCTAATGTTACATGCAAAACACAAATTAGGTTTGTTTAAATGAGTCCAAATCAAAAATGTGGCCTCATTTTGTGACAAGTTTTTTATCATTTAATTTAATTAATGGACTAGAAACGTGAATTTGAGTACAATTTTACTTTGAAGTAAACACCATACCCTACACTCTCTTAAATATAAAAATAAATCCATATCAGGTGCTTTTGATTGATTGATTGTTATTCGTTGGTTAGTCTGGGCCAAATTTTGACTTAAAATAATGGAAAAAGAAGAAGAAGTCATTATTAATATATTTATAAGGACAATAAAATTTAGGCCTAAACGTATAATTCCAATGTTGTCGATAAACTGCGGAAATCTGCAGTTTCTTGTCTCCTTTCTCAACGCCTTTTCCCTTTTGGCAAGCTGCTTGTTTATTTTTTGTTTTTGTAATATGTATAATTGTGAAAGAGATAATTTAGAGGGTTAGGCTTAATATTTTTTTATGTGTTTTTTACATTTAAGTGACATTTATGGGCCTGGTTTCGCCTAGAGACAACAAATAGTCGGCAGTTTATTGTCTTTATTGTATAGTAGTGCGAGATAATATTCTGCATAAATGCAGTTTCGTATATGAAAATTAGGTCCATTAATCACGTTGAAATGTTAAGTTCGTTTTTGGTCTATATTTAAACAAATCGGATTTCTCCTATTGGACATTTTTTTTTGGCACAGCACTTCTCTATTCGGGAGAAAGTTTCTCCATTCTGGATAAATCGTAGGTTTCTTTATATTGGACAGTTTTTATATTTTGGACACTACACTTTTCCCTATTTTGGACAAATCGGATTTCTCTATATTGGACACAGCACTTCTCTATATTCTTGACAAAAATTTCGTCATTTTGGACAAATCGGATTTCTCTATATTGAACAGTTTCTCTATTTTGGACACTGCACTTCTCTATTTTGGACAGAAATGTCCCAATTTTGGAAATCGGATTTCTCTATATTGGACAGCTTCTCTATTTTGGACACTGCACTTCTCTATTCTGGACAGAAATGTCCCCAGTTAGATCAAGACACAACTTTGCGCTGAGCTGCATTATTATTATGAGTATGTTTCCATGCGTGATCCAAAAAACGACTGGGGTAATAATGTACAGCGCATTGAGAGGTTGCTTATATGCACTATATAATAATGAACTACAGTATTATTATTATTATTAGTGTTATTATTATTATTATTGTTGTTATTATTATTATTATTATTTTGGACAAATCGGATTATTGGACAGTTTTGGACACAGCACTTCTCTATTCTGGACAGAAATTTCCCTATTCTGGACAAATCGGATTTCTTTATAGATGTATGGACACTTCTCTATTTTAAACACGATATAGCGCCATCTATCGCTTTTGTCGTTATTCTGGACAAAAAAATCCCTATTTTGGACACAAATTCCTCTATTTTGGACAAAATTCACCAACCCCTCTCCCTTTATGCATCCCGCTATGCATGCATGCATGAATTCAGGGATCATCTAACATTCCAACCGTGATGATAAATATCTCCTTATTTGAGACGACCCTGAACAGACGTGAACACACAATTTATGTCTTATAAAATTTTTTATTTCTTTCAATAGGCCAATTTTTTACACAAAATATGAATGTAGTTTCTTTACAGTATGGTCTACTAATTTTAATTGATGTGAATTTCTAGCTCACCTTGGTCCTGTTTCTGCTGCGAAAAATTACCGTGTGAATAAATTAATCACAATTTCTTGGCAGCAGAAACAGGACAAATTTTCAATACAGTTAGGCCTAAATGGCAGTCTGAAAATAACAGTTAAAACACCCAATTAGTTCCGGGTTTAAACGCCATTTAACCGCTTATCGCTCAATTTGAGACTTGTCAATAATTCGATATACTTAAACTTTACAGTAAAGCGTATGTATTTCCTCCATGGTTATATTGCGGAACTGTTCCATTTATTTACCTAAACAATGTATAAAATTACACCGATCATTCCGGTCGATAAGGTTAGGAAAAATAAACATTAATTGTAGGCCTATCATAATAATGTGAGAGGGAAAAGGCAGAAAAACTACATGACAGTGCAGTATTTACAATCGTCGTGTTACCTTTTGTCCTTCCAATTTTGTATGGGTAGAGGAAATGGATAATTTTAACTGCATTCCTGCAGTGATTTAAGAATTCCTGTGTTTACAGCGTTGGTATTTATTAACGATCCCATTGGCGTCAGCCTCACTTGTGTCGCGTGGCCATGTGTCACTCATCAGTTATATCATCACACACGCGCATTCGTTTCTCTGTACATTGCACTTTGTTTACACTCTTGTCTAGTGTATATATGCTTAGCATCATGTTGACAATACAATTTACGATCTACCAGTGTCTACTGCTTAGCTCATTAAATGGATGATTTGTCTGAAATTATATAGTAACTGAAAATGTAGTAAAATATTGCAACATACCTTTAAAAATGTATCTTTTATATCGAGGTTGTTGTTTTAGTCTCTGAAACATTTGCTTTACAAACACACACACAGCCACCATTGACTATATTGATTATATGTATAACCACCTATGTTCAATTAAAAAATCCAAGCGCATTGAGATAACTTGATGTCATTTAATAAAGCGATGTGTCAATGAGTCGACCGAATAATCGTATTTTTGGGGTTAATACTCCATGGTTAAATTATATCACATTTGAATGCCGTAATATGTCAGCAATTATGATACAAATTACGGCATACCAAGCAGGACGCGGTGTATCATATTTGGATGATTAAATCACAAAGGGATGCGATGTTTGTGACGATGGTTAAACATATCACACACTTCTGGCGTTCATGGGTATAATTGTATGGACCGTCTGCAAAATACATTTATCTAAAATGGTCAAAGGTACCGGTATTAATTATTATAATTAAATAATTCACTAAAACTGAGAGTACATTACGGTACATTTTGCATATCCGATCCATCTGACAATGCTATTACCGGTATACAATGAAGTAATGAATGTGTTTTGGAGTACGCGGTGAAAGGGGGTGTTTTATTTGACAATGCGGAGTACCAGTCCGTATATTTAAAAAAAGTATTTAAAAAAGACGTATAGGCCTAGTTGGTTAGTTGAGTTTTCTGATTACTCGATTTTTGTAATGAAAAACACGATGGAATAATTAGGAAGTAAACTTTAAAGCTCAGGTACAGGCATGAATTTTAAATATAATATTTGGTTAATTGTACATAAATCAAATATTTGTAACAGAAATCAAGACGAAAAAACATGAATTTCCCATAATATGGCCAAATACAAAATTTGGCTAAACTCTTCCATAACAACAGCCATTAAGTCGCGTGCTACAATGCATAGTGATACCGGACCGACAGACCGACCGACAGACAGACAGACCGACAGACCGACCGACCAACCTACCAACTGACCGAAATTACTGAACATGTTTAAAAATGTTGAAATGTTTAAAAACATTTATATTTTTTAAATGTACACGTGCGTAGCCTGTCACTTTGCTCGTATAACGTAATTTCGAGTTGAAAAGTAAGTCAAGAAGCAAAAATCTGCGCACTCATGGCAATTTTGTAAACGCTTAAAATTGCCTGAAACGTACTCTTATTTCATCGAAAACAAATTTTGAAAATTTTAAGCGCGCGTACGCATGCGTTACATGCGCTACGCACGTAATTGTATTGCCATATGATGATTTATGCCCTGAAATTTATGAGTACCAAATTTTATTTAATTGTGATTCATGGTTGTGAAGATATGATTACAAACGTGATTTCGTTAAATCGTGCGTATACCGCGTAATTTTTTATTGCGCACCGTGAAAACATAACCACATCGATTCCTGGCCATAAGGAATATACTGTGAAAAATTGACTTAGCTAGATTAAACTGATATCAAGATAAGGTCAGAAAGCGATAAAACGCATAGTGATACCGGACCGACAGACAGACCGACCGACAGACCGACCGACATAGTGAACTATAGAGTCGCGTCCACGCGACTAAAAACCAGGAAGACTTTTTTTAGTAGTTAGGTAGTTAACCTAATGTAATACCATGTCTGGTGACTCCCTAGACGGTGAAAAAAGATGGTGGATATATGGTGGATAATTTTTGCTATAGCATGAAAATAAAAATCTGAAGTTGAATAAAAATATCAGAAATGTAATATTCAAGTTATATTACCTATATTTAGTCATCTGATAACATTTTTTACCACACCGTTTATTTTTCATACCGGTAGCTTTTAAAATGCCTCTCTATTTACAAAATTTGTGTACAAAAGAATACAGATTTTACTGTGTAATTTGAACTATCCCCCACTGATAAGAAAGTGCTTATTTTCAACAAGCTTGTGTAACACAAATAAAATCTAAAAAATTATGAAACATAGGGGAAACTATAGATCGATAATTATTGGAATGTATGATCAATAGAAATTTTTAATATGATTATTGTGTTACACATTGTGATGTGGGGTGTGGAATTCCACCACACCAACATTATTATTAATGATTAACACAAACAAGAGTTTGTGTTAATCATTTAATTTTAGGATTCTTAAATGCGACCATATAGTATTTTGAATATACCGGTAGGCAATGCTTTTCTTAAATAATGAAAACAGTTCAATCAAATTCAACATGATAGGGTAAACGTGATAACAAGTAACCTCAAAGGTATTTATTTTTCTTCCATTTTTCTTCTTGTGAATAATAAATTAGTAATGATAACATTAACTACTGAACTTGTATTTCGTTTATAGTGTCTTAGTAGGTCTGTAGTATTTTATATTTACCTTGATTTACCTTGATCTTGGACATCTAAAGCAATGCTTGTGTGTCCCTCCGGTATATTCTATTACATGTTCTATCATATGGGGAAAACTTTAGTGGGTGGGTGTTTCCAAAACTTTTCTAGTCGATTTTTAAATTGATTAACATTTGCAGCTTCTATTACATCCTGAGGCAAGTTGTTCCATGAGTTTGTAAAAAATGTCTGCCGTATCCTTAAGTGAGTACGAGGTTTACTAATTTTCAAAAAGTGTCCTCTGATTCTAGATTCAGTGGTTAATCTAAAAAATCCTCATCGTTACATTTAGTGAAACCGTAGAACATTTTGAATACTTGAATCATTGCGGATCTCAATCTTCTGTATTCTAGAGTAGGAAGGTGCATTTTGGAAAGCCGTAAATCTGCTATCATTCTTGATGCACGATGATGAACCTATATGTACGTCCATCATGAGGCCTGTCATCAACCTATACACGATTTATAAGAACAAGAAAACAAGTCGAAGATCCTCGGGCAACCAACCCCACTAAAATGAATTAAAGGAAAATGGTATTTAAAACAGAAACAATCTAGGCCTAATCATAGATAGACGAGAACAATTAGTTATTGTTATTCTTTGCACGTTGTTGTGGCACTCAGTGAGGCTTTTTCTTGTCAAATAACAAAGCAAGAAACTCCAGAAGTCAACTGTGTTTATTTGGTGGGGGTTCAGATATCGCCATTGGAAATGATTTACATTTTGTTAATGTTAGGCCTATGGTGTAGGCCTATACGTCCATTTCATTTCCCACAGTCCACCAAGATATCGCCATTGGAAATTATTAAAAATCACACAACATAATAACAAAAATACATATGTAACTTGATGAAACATTAGTTTAGAGCAGATGTTTGGGTTAACTACTGATGTGCTATATGCTGCAACATTAATCTTTGTTTTGGATGGAGCAGTAGGCCTATGCATAAACATAAACATGAAGATTAATTGACTAGATTGAATAGACATCTCGCATTTTTAATAGAAAAAAACATAAACGGGTAAATTAAATTCATTTTTTGTTTCAAATTTCAGTTTTTTTAAAGTAGGCCTAAATAATTTTTTCTGTTAGGCCTATCCAATTTTTGGTCAAACTGAGTGATTATTAGCCCTATGTGACATTAAAATGGCATATTCAACAACAAAAATGTTGGCCTAAACTTATTTTTTCAGGAGGACAATATATCTATATAGGCCTATATAAATAAATAAATATCACTTTAAGATTAACTTATCGGCACGTAGGTGAATGTACACTAGTTTTATGTGACTCGACGATCAGCGAAGTAATGTTTCAAGCGTTTAAAAATAAATATATCAAATCCCGGGTATCAATATGAACAATTTAGAAAAATTTTACTAATCGTATGATTTTAAATAATAACTAGACTTGAATAATAAGTTTTTGATGAATCAGTCACTACAGTATAGTGAAAGGTGCATCTAATATGACAATATCAACGCTCTTATCTTGTTTTAATGTTATGTTTCCTTAAATAGTCAGGTACTGAAGGCTAGGCTAAATGATAAATGTTCCTTCATCATATCGGTTGCTTGCACTATGTGATATGCGTACAGTAGGAAAGGGCATGGTCAACGAAGTACTGCATGTTAATACAGTAATATAGGTCTATATAAAATATAATAAATAATAATATATTAAAAGTTAAAATTATCTAAAAAATCCATCCATGCTCTAATACATCATAACTATGCCACATTAGGCTGGATCCGCCGTAGTTTTTGTTTGTGCAACTCCCTGGTGCTAACATGTCCTTCTGCTCGCAGCATTCACTTGTAATTTGCAATTTCTAGAATTGTATTTAGTATTATATTTATTTGGGCTTCGTTTTGTTGTTCCACTAGAATTCTTTGCGTGGACTCACATTCCAATGAATGGCAATCTTTTGCCTCCCTTGTATCAATCGGTTTGCCATTAAACACGATTTGTTGATTCTTGACATGACACGCTAGTAAAACATGTTGCCCCTCCTCTCTGTGCAGCGGCACGCGACGTTACGTAAGTGAACAATAATACATAAAGAGGTATTTATATATTTGAAAGCCTTCGACACAAAACGGTCTTTAATCCGGTATTTTACTTAAGTAAATACTAACACCCATAAAAGCTGGCATATGGACAAAGCTTTGGAAAGCATCTGTCGCGTTCGATACCAATCTGTAGAACCTGTTCGCGTGCCTTTACACTCATCTATTGTCATAATCTAGCGTACCCCTGACGGGAGAACACAAACACACTCCCATTGTACACGTAATAAGGCAGGTGTTTTCTAGGCCATTTTATAATCCATTTTTGTTTTCTTTTGCGTAAACTCGGCAGAGTAACTGGTTTCCATTCACGCTAATCGGACAAAGACAATCATCTTTTATCTCAAAACTATTTTGTTTTAAAACTAGACAACGGTCAACGCTTCACAATCCTGACCCTAAATACTATAGGCCTACAAAACTACTTACGTGGAGTGTCATTTAGTTATAGACTACAAAATACAATTTTTGTTTAAAAGTACAAAATTAACTTTAGGCCTAGGCCTACAGGCTAATTATTTATGTAGAATATTTTCTTAAATAAAATAGATCAAATCTTAATTACAATTATACCGGTACTTTATTTAGTTGACAAAATTTCGAGATATGACTTAGGCCTACATTTAATTATGCCGGTCTCTTACTAATTTTGAACGATGAGAGAATGAGCATTTGCACATGGCTAGTATTATTATTGCATTGCCGTTTTTAGAGCAACTAAGTAATTACGATTTTCTTCATTCCTAACGTAAGTTATTGATTTGAGAAACAAAAAGAGGGGATACGTTTAGTCATACAGCTTTGATTATCATGCTCGCTAAATAAAAAATGTAAAATTGTGCTATAATATTCACCACATTAAACCATGACATCCGAAAATGTTTCTCCTGCAGAATCTGTGGAGGCATGTATTTATTATGGATGTTGATATCTAGGTCTATTTAAAGAAAGTATGTAGGTACATATTTAAATTTTTTTTTATTCAGACAAAATGCATGGGCAAAATATAAGCAGGTAAAATCGAATGTTTCAGTTGATTAAATTCAGTTTATTAACAAATCACACATTAAATTTGTATTGAATGAATTAAGTGAAATACTTATTATTTAAGGGAAATGTTTAATAACTTTAGTGTGATTGATGAATACGGCCCCTGCAGTGTATGTAATCCATGCATAATTGTACTTAAAACATGTCTCTTGGTTCTTCTCCAGTGATACTATATTTGACAGGAGTGACAAATATTGGTAATGATACAGTCATGTTTGTTTAAAACAATTGAAATAAACATATATAATATATACGGCAGCTGGTTATTAATCCTATGTTGCAATTTCAAGTAAGCTGATAATCGTGTCTAATAAAGGATTAGTCCCTATTGTTTTGAGGCTAATCTTAACTGAGGGTTTTAAACTGCAGATGCCTTCATGCCTTGTTACCAGGTGCTGAGACTTATCAAGGCTGCAGTGTAAATACCTCGTACCTATCTGCATATAGGCCTACAAAAAAAGCGTCCCCTAAGATAGGGGTGTCCCAAATGAGGGGTTCTAATTGTTGCGTTGACCCAACAAAGCGTCCCCTAAGATAGGGGTGTCCCAATGAGGGGTTCTAATTGTTGCGTTGACCCAACAAAGCGTCCCCTAAGATAGGGGTGTCCCAATGAGGGGTTCTATTGTTGCGTTGACCCAACAAAGCGTCCCCTAAGATAGGGGTGTCCCAAATGAGGGGTTCTAATTGTTGCGTTGACCCAACAAAGCGTCCCCTAAGATAGGGGTGTCCCAATGAGGGGTTCTAATTGTTGCGTTGACCCAACAAAGCGTCCCCTAAGATAGGGGTGTCCCAATGAGGGGTTCTAATTGTTGCGTTGACCCAACAAAGCGTCCCCTAAGATAGGGGTGTCCAAATGAGGGGTTCTAATTGTTGCGTTGACCCAACAAAGCGTCCCCTAAGATAGGGGTGTCCCAATGAGGGGTTCTAATTGTTGCGTTTACCCAACAAAGCGTCCCCTAAGATAGGGGTGTCCAAATGAGGGGTTCTAATTGTTGCGTTGACCCAACAAAGCGTTCCCTAAGATAGGGGTGTCCCAATGAGGGGTTCTAATTGTTGCGTTGACCCAACAAAGCGTCCCCTAAGATAGGGGTGTCCCCAACAAAGCGTCCCCAACGATAAGGGTGTCCCCAAGAAAGCGTCCCCTAAGATAGGGGTGTCCCAATGAGGGGTTCTAATTGTTGCGTTGACCCAACAAAGCGTCCCCTAAGATAGGGGTGTCCCCAACAAAGCGTCCCCTAAGATAGGGGTGTCCCAATGAGGGGTTCTAATTGTTGCGTTGACCCAACAAAGGGTCCCCTAAGATAGGGGTGTCCCAATGAGGGGTTCTAATGTATGTGTATTTTCATACAAATAAAAAATACGGAACTTTCGCAAATGAGCTATGCTCGACGCGATTATGAGATCATGTGTTCTGAATATGAGCACTGTTTCTATAATTTACAGTATGATTTATATTATATAATTTACACAGTACTACGCAACACAGTTGATTTATATATATATAGCATAGCTCATTTGCGAAAGTTCCGTATTTTTTATTTGTATGAAAATACACATACATTAGAACCCCTCATTGGGACACCAATACACCAGAAAATATTCTACATAAATAATTAGCCTGTAGGCCTAGGCCTAAAGTTATATATATATATATATATATATATATATATATATATATTACTTATATATATATAAATAATTAGCCTGTAGGCCTAGGCCTAAAGTTATATATATATATATATAATATCTCCATTGAGATCCAGCCACTGTAGCTTTTCGCTTTTTATTTTTGTATCTCCATTGAGATCCAGCCACTGATACCCACAGCATTGTCATTTTTTTCAGTAATTTGCCTTTGGATTTATATATATATAATATATATATATATATAAATCATAGGCCTACTGTAAGTTATAGAAACAGTGTTCATATTCGGAACATGATCTCTCTGCTCGACCACTACACTTATGAGCTGATTTGTGGACAATTTTATAAAGAGTTGTTGAACACCATTTCCATTTATTAAGTTGTGTCAAAGCAAAAATGTTTTTTACGCATCGGAATTAAGGTATTTCCGGTTTTAAGAAGGGTAATTTGATTTAATACAAGTATTGATATCCAAGTATCTACTCTTGAATATTAAATTATTCATGTAATTATGGCCTTTGTATCTCTCTGTTCTATGTAGCGATAATCTACACACAAGCATAAATGCATTTTGATACAAGCGTGTATAACAACACAATACGGAAAGGCCTACAAACAACATTCATTCACAAATAGTTATTTCAGATATTTTAAAGGGTTATACATAGACAAAAATAAAAACTTTAAACCAATTATTGTTACAATCATTTTTTGATGATGACAAAATGTAGCCTAATTCCAATGATTGATAAGCCTAGGCCTAATTTTCTTTTTTTTTTGTGCGTTCATTTCATCTTTATTCATCAATAGGGGCCTATAAAATAATGTTTTATATAGTAGGTCTATATATCATGATTATACTATATAACATTCATGCTAAAATAATAATGTAGTAAAACAATTTATAAATAGTAATATTTCATTTCAAATATTTATAGAATGATTCTTGTTGCTTGAAAAATAAAGTTTCGCTTGTTTATTTAGGTTTATAAAATTATAAAAATGCACTTTTAATAGTGACAAAACAAGTGTTTTGTACGTAATTATTTAAGCTATTAACAGGCTCATGTTCGTTTTCAATTATATAAAGAGTTGTTGAACACCATTTCCATTTATTAAGTTGTTTTATTAAATTTGCTTTATGCATAATAAACCAATAGATAAAAAATTATCAATATATTTCAAGTACCGGTAACAAGTATATTATTTTAAACATTTGTCCAGATATTATATTTATTATAAGTTCATTTATATAATATGTTGTTTCCGTAATCAAACAATAAATTAGCGTTATCTTAAACACTATTGCCGTGTGGACATGGCGTACCGTATGTTTACATTGTTGTCTTTGTGAATTCAGAATTATTAATAAAACTTCAGAGAAGTTTGACGGAATGTTCGCACGCCATCCTGGTCTTGTGGTCATATAAACTATTGGTAAAACAACCCAATATATTTCAGATCTTAAAGTAGGCCTACAACAGTAACGAATTTGAGATTTGAAAGCAAAGACAAAAATCAAGATGTTAAGATTTAAAAATATTCTCGATAGACCATAATGGTTAATTAGGCTACCACAATTTTTCTTGGTGTTTAATTGGCGTATAACATCTATTAGTTGTGGTTGTAGGATGACATGCTAGCTATACCCTATCAATCGACTGATATAGGCAGGTGCGTCGCCAGAAATTAATTCTTTGTGCCAATTGATAGGCCTTATCAAACGATTTGATATCAAACAACCGATAGGCTATCGGTAAAGTCATTGCTAACTGGTCCACTGAGTCTACTTAAAATGTTTGTACGAATGATTGCGTAAGCTATTGTTTTAGGGTTGTTCAACACAATAGTTTGTATGGCCCTGTGAGTTAGGTTTTTGAATAGTAGACTTTCTTGATTGAATATTAAATCAAGCACGTGCAGGGTTTCTTTACTAACAATCTTTAGACAAAGCTTCTAATTGCTGAACAAGCGCTACAGAAACAAAAGGGGCACGCGAACGTCTCTTGCCTGTTGCTATTAAGCAAACAATTGAATGTTTTAATTCTGCTGCAAGGGATGAAAGAAAAACAAAAGATCTGCATGCGAGTCGCTGATCAGGTGAAATATAACAAACACGCGTCATCTCAAACAGAAGACTCAAAATAATCTGTTAGGACTATTATTCTACTATAAATCAATTTACGAATTTTACGCCTTTGACTTGACCGTAACGTGTTGGACAAAAGCGCGGGACGTTTGGTCACATATTACCGAAGGATAACAATGTAAGTACAGTCGCGTGCCACCACCTGTCTGTATGTTGACATGTATAAGTGCAAACAAAATTCGCTCTTGTTGATTGTAATTGTTGATAACAATCGAATCGGCCGAGATAACATTGAATTGACTTTTATCAATTGTGTTCCTCTTTGTAATTATCTTGTCAAATAGAAAAGTCATTCATATAACACAGCAAGGTACACCCACACTTGATTACTGTATATCTTCTTTCTCCATAGAGGCGGAGTTAACACACTATGCCTATGGCATAGTAACCCGGAAAATGGAATGTTTTAGAGAGACACTGAACAATTGTTGAATTGAAACAAAATAAAACCAGACTAGTCTTCCCTGTAAATGTTAATTCTCTGATCATCACTACTAGGACGCAACGGGAAGGAAAGGGAAATGTCTAGTTAATTTTATCAATACCGATTCAATAATTGTCCGTAGTGGCTATCCTTTGCGTTACTACGCCATGACATAGAAATAATATTATATCTCTATGGTCTTACGCTACGGTTGTTTTCTACAATCCTCAACCACTGATGATGTTCGTATTACTATAGATTAATTAATACAAATGCAGATTAATTAATACAAATGCACATTGATGATGAAATTAAATTAATTAACCGGCATTTTTCATTTAATCCCTTTAACATCATTTTTATTTATACTGACTATCTGCCAAAACTACTTTAATTACACTTACGGTAAAGATATGATCTATAATTATTTTAATACTGGCTGAGTAAACTGAGGTCTATGTACAATAAGGCGTGCAGATTCTATTTTTCATTTATGAAATATGGTTATCCATTATCTTCAGTTTTAGGGTGTTGACCAAGTTTAAAGGTTAATAACAATGTGCTTATTTCTCACGCCATTTCACACAATCTAACATCACAAAACAAGATTTCATATTATTTGAATCCTAGATCGGCAAACATTAAACGTGAAGCCTTGCCGGGTGTATGTTGTGACTCCACTTGTACCACCAACCAGGCTTGCAGATGTCTACAATGAGAAAGCAATTGATCCCAGACTTGGGTGTTCGTTTTGATATGGCCGATAGCATGGACATGGAACATGTGCAGACCCGAGGAAAGATCAGGTGTTTTGCCTTTACTATTGGGCACTGTACAACTAGGCCTCTGTCGATATTATTTCTTTAGCCTATCCCGAGATCAATGTACCCTTACTCAATCCTAGACGTATATAAATATGTTTGTTTATATATGTTTATTAAAGTAAATTAATTATTACACTAATGCAAAGGTAGCTACTAGGAATCAGTTGCCGAAAATGTAAGCAAAAAAATGTCTGGGGACAACTCCGTAGTTATGATGGTACCGGTACCGGTACCATAGTTTTGAAATTACTGTCAATACTTGATACATTATTTCGTATCAACCGCTTACTGGTAGGCGGTCAATTTGTTGGTCATCGTATTTACCGGTACCCCTCAAAATCAACACTCCATCACCAATGAACACTGGGTTTATACAGTACCGCTTACTTCTTATTTCATCTAACCATGTTCTAGTATGGCAATACCTACTATTGCAGATAGGCCCAGTCTACTTTAAATGTCACCTAACCCAATCCCTTATACCAGTACCCCATCGAAATATAAACTTGAGCATACAGACAGGTAGGCCTATAATCCATAATAACCTACTGCCACCAGCAGTCACATATTACGGACGGGACCGTATCTATTTAAAATTGATGCCCATACCGTACACTATTAAAACTATTATTTTAAACCAAAACAATCTTTTAGTCTGTTTGAAATGACATGTTAAAGCATTATAACCAACAATATTTTTCATTTAAGAAGACAAGTACACTAGGGCCTCAGTTTTTTGTTTTTTTGAACAAGACTAGAAATTCTCACACAAGTGAATCCTTTATTTGTCTTGATTTGTTTTTTTTTTTAGTTTCGTTCGTCTCACTGTATTTTTATCGAATGTTGTGTCGTGTTTATACCATGGAGTAATAATGAATTACTCCCTGGTTATACCATAAAAAATAAGTACTTACTTCCCATAGTTACAAGATCTACCGAAACTGCCAATTATTAAATTGTCTACTTAAGTACGGTACGAAAGGTAATACAATTAAATCGACGGATTTAAGCTTGTGGGCACGCGAATTAAGTTCCAGAAACAATACCGGTAGCCTATCAAAAAGATCTTACCTAATTCTCGCATGATTAAAATAAAGATCATAAACTAATTACAGTAGACAAATCCGGCTCCAACTAATTTAGAAATAGCGACTGACTAACCCCTCCCCTACCGCTCCATCTCACCTCCATGTTACTACCCGTAATAATAATTGATAGGTCTGTATGTATGTTTTAAAAAAACGGGGTTTCTATTGGTGGAAGTTTTGAAGTTGGAACTTGGCCTATTTCAATTAAGCCTGGCCCTTTTGAATTGTATTCAAACAAAAGACTTAAAAATCTAGATGGCAGGTGCTGAACCCACTCGGTTACCCCAGCTGACTATACATGGTAGCACACTAACAATAGCCTTATTGTAAATAAACGCCACGCGACTCTGACAAAAGGTGTAATAATATTAATATGTTACCCTTTTTCGGCGAGAGAGTATGGCATCGTTGGTGTTTTTTTTTTTTTTAAATACGAATTTTACAATGTTAGATGTTATTGGGTGGCTTGCCATTCCTTAACTTTCGATCAATATATGGAGTGAAACACATTTCACGAGATAATTAATCTCTGTTTGCGGAAATGGTTGGTAGATATTACGACAATGCTTTGTTCCCTCAACCAGGGCACGCGACTCCTTTTCGTATGCTAATGAGCATACCACTATATAACACAAGTCACCGACTGAAATCGGCAGACTTGCTTAGAGAAAAACAACACACGTTACTACTTTAACGTTGAAATATAATCTTGTCAACATCTTTACTTGTAAAACAACTTGCCTCTGGAATATTTCTTGGATTTATATGTTTTGTTTCTATTACAGTACTAGGAAGTTTGATGAAGTGTTGGTTTTGTTGTCCGCCCTCTCGAGTCAGGTCTTAAGCTCCGCCCCCAAATGTGCGTTGCGTATAAGGCCGGCTATTCTGTAAAATATCAAACATTCAATTTATAGATCTGTTGGAAATATACCAAGTAGACGTTACGCACATTTGGTGTAACATTGCGCCTGTACGGCGTTGTTTCATCACCATGGCTTGCGTTCGTCTATCGTGCAGTTTTACGTTAATTACTGCTATTCAATTTTTATTAAATTTATCAAAGGTACGTATACTTCTTTCAATTGAATACACCCGTTATATGTTCTTATTTATATATTCATTCGTCACTTTTAATCTCGTAATTATTATTATTATTACTGTTAATGTCATTTTTTTAATTTATGAAATTGTATTTCAGGTGTCTTCGAATAGTTATTTCGAGATTAAACTAAATTCATTCTCAAATGATGCAAAAGTGGACAATATTGGACAGTGTTGTACGGGAAATTCTGATTATACCAATCATTGTAATTCATCAGTTTGCAGGACTTTTTTTCAAATATGCCTCACAAATTACCAAGTGGACATACCTATGTCACCAGAATGTACATTTGGACGTCAAGTTACGCCTGTAATCGGGGAAAATACTTTTAACGATTCATTTCAAAATGAATTTGTGAATCCTATCCGAATACCGATGGAATTTGTGTGGCCGGTAAGTGCAAATTTACGCTTTCTTAAAACCATTTTCGATGTTTTATAAATTATAGTTCGTAGTTTTAACTGTTTGTGAATTGTATGCTTCTTTCAAATACGGTACTTATTTTATGTTCACTTGAAAATAAATATTACATTTTATTCATTTAGGGTGACTTTTTGTTGATAATAGAGGCAATGCATGATGCCAGTGGGGTGCACGTTGAAGAAGGTAAATATGTTTTCCTTTAAATATTTCAGTAATATTGATTTGATCGTTATAAGAAACGCATGGTCGATAGTCGTTGTTACCAGCCCAGTAGCTTGTACTGTACCCTCAACGTGTTATTCTTCTTAAAAGAATAGAATCTATTATGTGTGATTGATGCCATTGTGTTAAAATGTCTTTTGTTAGATTCAATAGTCCAGCTGCTAAGGACTTGTGTTTACCTAGTCCATTCATGATCTAGGACTCTCAATTCAACATATTGATTGCCCATCTTGTCGCGTGTCCTCCACCAGCAAAATAAGATAAGCACCTTCAGTGTTTTAGTCGCCCGCTTATGTAATCTTATCAAACATTAGCAACCGGCAATTTAACTGTTTGTATTACATTACTATTATTTCACTTCACATTTAATTAATGTAATGTTTTGTTGGTTAGTTACGGAATGAACGCCGAAAGTAGCACCAGCTGGTCTGGGTTTTTTAATGCTTCGGGCGATTGTCGATCGTTTTTCAATGCATTTTGTATTGTTTAATAAGCAACACCATTAGATGAATACAGTAAACCTACTAAGAATCCATTGACAGTAGTTATTTAGAACAATTTTATGACTGTTATTATTATTTTGTATAACTATAAGGCATATAATTATTTGTTAATTTCTCAAAGGTTCCGAACGAAAATTGTTGACACGTTTAGCAATGACTGACGCTATTGACGCATCGAAGACATGGACCAACTCAACGCACATGGATCAAAATCATACATTGCACTTCTCTTACCGCGTAGTGTGCAATAATAATAGATATGGACCTCAATGTGCAACGGAATGTACACCAAGGGACAATTACTTTTCTCATTACACGTGTGATTCGGAGGGTAATAAAGTATGTCTTGACGGATGGACTGGCCCAAACTGTATAACTCGTAAGTTCTCATCTGTTCAGTTACATTTGTACTTCTTATTTCCGTCTTTGCTTACAAACCCCAACCCCAATGTAACGAAATATAATAATTAAAATTTTTTGGCCATTTTATAGCTGTGTGTGATGAATGTGTACATGGTTACTGTACTGCACCAAACCAGTGCGAGTGTCAAGCCGGCTGGAAAGGTGAACAATGTGACGAGTGTATCACACACCCCAGTTGCGACAATGGTTTCTGTTACACCGCGTTTCAATGTATTTGCAAGACCGGCTGGAGGGGTGTCTTCTGTAATTTTGGTAAATATCTTATTTTAGTTTTGTAATTATCTGTAATAAAATAAATTAGACGGTTGTCACTTTACTAAACTTTTTTATTCTACTTTTAGATGCAACATTCTGCACGGAGAATAACCCATGTAGACATGGTGGAATATGTGAGCACACTGATAATGGCAGTGGCTACCAGTGCAACTGTCCAACAGGTACAACTGGTTCACATTGCGAGATCTTAGAAGCAGATAACAGCTGCCAATGTGAAAATGGAGCTACATGTAGAGTAAGTCAACTTGCTAATTATTTTCATTTAAACATGGCATGTTGCCATATATTTGAAATCAAAATAGTTATCTAAATTCTTTTAAGCAAAAATAATTAAAGGAATTGCGAAATGTAATCTGTTAAAAAGTATCGTTTTAAATGGTCTATTCATTGTGATCAATTGAAAGCATTCATTTGAAAAGCATGCATACAACTGAAAGGTTATATAAATAACTTTGTATATTTAGATATTCCATAAATATTAAATTCTGTTCAGTTGTATTGTTTTCATTAATTGATTTGAAATGGAATGTGATAGTTTAAATCATGGATGAATTATGAAATACACTTGTACCCCTATCTTATTTAATTATATTTGTCTTTCAGTTTGTTGACGATGGTGTTCAAGTGTGTGATTGTCCTACTGGATATTTTGGTTCCATGTGTGAAAACTATGACAATTGTCAGTCGATTGATGCACTGTGTCAAAACGGTAAGTTTAATTTATTTTCGATAACTTTGTATATGTTAATTGTATATTTTGTGTTCATTAGACTGTAAAATCAACTTTATATAATGTATGTTTTTGGTTTGAATTTTCAGGAGGTACATGTTCAAATGGTGAAGATACATATTTATGTGCTTGTCCAGATGGTTTTATTGGAAATAATTGTGAAACAAACATCTGTTTAGATAACCCTTGTTTAAATGGAGGTACATGCATGGGATTGGAAGATAGTATGCGATGTGATTGCCCAACTGGATATAGTGGAATACATTGCCAAATACTTGAAAATGCGTGTTTATTACAACCTTGTGCTAATGGTGGAATTTGTTTTATTCTTGAAAATGATTATCGTTGTAACTGCCCTGAAGGATTTGAAGGAAAAGATTGCAGTGTGAACATAAATGAATGTGCCAGCAACCCTTGCAAAAATGGAGCTACATGCAAAGATCTTGTTAATAACTTTGAATGTATTTGCACACAAGAATGGCAGGGAGAACTATGTGATCATGTGTCTGACATTATGTCTACTACATTAGAGAATGATCAGCCTACACAGGAATCAATTCATGTTACACATACAAAAGTGTTGCAAACGAAGAAACCAGTTTCTAATGACAACTTACAGCTGTATAATCAAAATGAATCTACGGATACAGAACTTAAGCAGATTTTAATATACTGTTTCTGTGGACTACTTATTGTGTTGATAATTATTCTTCTCTGCATTATTGTATATAGAAAAAAACAAATTAATACTGATGACATTGAAAATAGACCTTGTGATAGTGAACCAAATAATAAAAAAGTTTACACAGACAATTTTACACAACAGAAAAAAGTATTACCATTATCAAGCATCAGTATTAAAGTTTGCAATGAAGAAAGTGACAGTTATAGTAAAGGAACAAGCAAACAATTTTCCAATTTTGAAGATTATAAAAAGGATATTTATTCACAAGTTTTAAAAGAAAATTCTGATTCTTTATCTGAAAAAATCTCTAAACATTCATACAAAAAAAAAATTCCAGAGCGAAGGAAACATACTGATATTTGCCAAGTTGAAAGCTATTCACCAGTGCTAATAAAGTAAGTAAACTTTTATTTTGTTTATTTTATTTGTAATATAAAAAAATATAATATATAAAATGTTTGTGAACAATAAATTCATAATTCAATTCAATTTCTTTATTGCTGCAAATGCCATCAAGGGCTAATATCTGCTTAAACATACTACATCATACAAACATATTTACATTTAAAATTGTTGTTATGATTACTATAGTTATTTTCATTACTAAATAAATAAATAATAAATAACCTTTTGCTTTTGCATATTACTAAATCACACCAATTTTTTTTTAGGTCCGATGTACAAGGAAAGCAAGGGAAACAATTAAATATTAGTGAAAACTCAACACTAAGGAAAGAGCAATGTTCGAAGGCAGATTGTTTAGCTACACAGGTAGGTAAAGTTTAATTTATAATTTTACGAATTTTAAGTTATGGTATAATACAATGTAGCTATATCTATTCACCAACTGCTAACTTGCATAGAAAACTATAATTCAAACACCCTAAAAAAATTAAAATTATTTTAAAACAAGGAGTACTTTACTTTGAGAAATTAGCCTTTAACAATAGATGGAGGCAGCTGGTAGGTAATTACCTGCATAATACAGTATATCACACTCGCTCTTAAAAGCAATTACATAAGGTTCAGTGCCTTAACTAATTGATCACATCAATAATATATCGGAATTGTACCTATACACAATATGCTTAAATTTCTAATTACACTCATACAATTGGTAAAAATTGTGACTTAACAGCTGTTAAAATGTGTACAAAATGATACTGTATTCTTGCATTCTACTTATTCTATGTTTCATTATATTTTAATAGGTTTAACAGACTTTGGTTCTACTAAAGAGAATGGTGCCTTGTTGCTGCTCAGTCCGTTCCATTTTAATCGCAACTTTTCCATCTGTGGCTGATACAAAAAAAAAGGAAATTATTAACTTGAGGCAAGATAACTGCTGAGGATTTATTTTTATTGCAATTTGTCACTTCTATTTATTATTAAATGTTATGTAATGAATTTGTATAAATATATCAAATTTGCTTGAAATAATTTATATATTTTTGTGATTTAAAAAATGCTAATTAAGCAGTATAAAAATAATTTTTTAAAAATGTAGGCATTCTGTTTTGTTTTACCATGGAGAAAATATTTAACATTACCTTTTTCCATGGTTCTACATAATTAATGGACCAAAGTATATATTTGAATTTCCAATTGATAACAATGTTATTTAACTATTTATAACTTGATAAATACAGTATATGTTAATGGTGAGAGAAGGAGTGAGAGGGAAGGAGTGAGGACATTAAAAGAAAAAGACAAAGCCTATTTTTCTTATAGAAATTATTGCAGATGAGCAAAAAAAACTTCATCAAAGAAAAATAAATTAAATTTATAAGATGAACCATTTTTGTATATGCTCTTTATTTATAGAAAATTCATGTGCATTTTGTATATACACTAAGAAAGAATAAATATGTGCAAGAAATATTTTTGCAAAATTTCAAACATATATTATTAATAAGCGTCTGTTTTTGTTGGTATAAAATAACTGCGTACACAAAACCATTTGTGTGTTGGTTCATTGTAACTGCAATTTTAACTTGCGAACTAGCAAGGTTTGCTAGTGGATAAAATGGTAAATGGTCATTAATAGAGGTTGTCCCTTACGAAAGGTGGATAGACTGGCGATAGTACTAACTATTTCCGTTACTACATTAGCTGTCGATCATTCTACATTAGCTGGTGTTGATTTTTTATTTACTACATAAGCTGTTGGTGTTTCTACAGTACATTAGCTGGAGGTTTTACTACATAAGCGGTGGGTTGTTCTACATTAACAGTTGTTTTGACATTAGCCGGCGTTTTCTATATTAGCGGTTGTAACAAGCAGTTATTTTCCAATAAACTGCAGAACTGGTGCACATATATTTTGAATACCCAAAATGTCAGAAAGGCCAATAACAATAATAACAGTGATTTATAATAAATACTGGAATAAGTTGCCAAATGGATATAATATTGCTGTGTATGTTAAAGTCTCAATCTGGCTTTCACCATCTTACAAAACAAAATACAAATGTTAGATATTACCAGTTTATTAATCACACATTTTTAACACTCTTTTACAATTACATTTCTTATTACAATAATTACTATTAAATAATTAAGTGGTAAATCAATTTAACGAAAATTGGAATGATGAGAAGTCCAGTGGTGCGAAATATTTGGCATTGTATGTCCTTGTTTGGAATATTGATTGTAATTGATAGAATGCTAAGACTTCATTTCATTCATTCATTTTCTCACCATTTCACATTGTAGCACTGTAGTAGTAACTAGATGGTACGCTCGATTCGCTCACGTACCATCTAGTTCCGATAGTACACTCGATTCGCTCACGTACCATCTAGGTTCTCGAATACACAGTAATATTCAAATGTACGTACCACAGGACTAATACATGTGGTTTGCAGGAACGAATAAATAGACACAGTGATTTACTTGAGTCAAATTTAAACAAACCCAATTTGTGTTTTGAATGTAACAAACATTAGGGTGTTGAGGGATGGTGAAGATGATGGGTACAAAGAGGAATCATTTTAAAATATATTCTTTATCCGTAACGTTATTATTTTTTATAAATAATATACCACTAAACACAGTAAAACATTTGCGATTTAATACTTTGTTGAAACTGTCACTGTCATAGTTGATTGAAATAGTACATGTAACGATACACCACTACGACGTTTATATTTTTTGTAATTATTAATTAATACAATTAACATTGAGAAGCAACTGTCAGTAATAAAGTTTTTTTGTATAATTATGTGTTTAAACAGTATCTACACTCACAGAAATTTGCGCTTCAAAAAATAGTTTATGTATTTATTGATCAAGGTTTTAAGTTTATCCACAAGGGCCCATATTATTGTGGGCAGGTATTTTTCAGCATCGACATCCATTAGACAGTGTACACCACAATCGTCAATAAATAAATATCTAACTCAACTTAAATAGTAAACAGGGTTACATTAGGTGGTTAAAATCATTGCCGAACGTATGAACCAACTTTATATACCATCGAGTAAACATTCTAGAAAGTAACGCGTGATTTACTGAATTTTTCCCTACTTAAATTTATAGATAGATTAGACATTCCATGATGTGATATCACTGATCAAACACTGGACAAATAAAATACTGTAAAAAATGTGATATAAATATCTGTGTAATCTTGTTAGTAAACAGTTAGTTCGCATGTACAGTATATATCTAGTATAACAAGCACGAATGTGCAATACTCGGGGTGCAGTAAAAGAAGCTGTAATGACGTCATAAGACCGGATGTAACGTCACATACATATCAATAAGCTCTACCAAATACGGCTATACGGTACCATCTTTGAGACGTGATATTGCTGCATCCGGTTTGAAATTTAAAAATATGGCTCTATAGCTTTAAGGACATGTCCCTGTAGTATATTCATGCCAAAATCCCAGCTCAATATTACAACGAATAAGGGAGGAGTAGTACTTTATAAATCGCACTTTTTACTCAATAGTGTCCAGATGGACGAAGAGGAGAAGATGAGTAAGTCCTAGACTCGGGTACCCCGAGTAAAAAGGCCTAAAAAAGTAATTGAGTTAGGAAACTGTATCACACGAAAGCTTATTGTACTACGGCTGAAAAACTGGGTATTTGGAAACCTCGGACTGGGTATGCGCAAACCCCAAAGCATGTCTGGGAGAAGAAAGTCTGAGACTATGCAGGCTGTAAGACCTGTTCAATTTTTTGGGCGAAAAGGTGTGTATAGGTGAAGAATTGTTTAGTGAGTATGTTTGTCGGCAGCTGGGAAATTGGACTTCAGGAATTCGTTCATTTCATACTATATTTCTTATATTAAATAGACTATAAATAAAAAAGCATCATTTAATAAACGTTTTATTTAGGTTGGTATACCCACTCTGGTTGTGACAGTACACTATGACTGAATTAGATTGTGATTTGGCAATGTTGTAAATGATTTTATAATATTTGTGGTTTGCTGATACTAATAGGCTACTGTGAAACCGAAAAACTGTTATTATATGGGTATGATAGTAGGGAGCAGCATTGGTATTGCCAACATTAACATAATTGCACTACTTTTATACTTTTTAACGGAAGCTTTCATAACCTTTCATGTCCCAGAAAAAAATTCAATTATATATGGGCCTAGAAATTAATGGATATTGAAAATATCAGAAACAAGCAGACAGCGGAGCTTCTGTATTGAAATCTTTTCAGCACAATAAGTGTGTCAGTCAGCACAGCACATTTAATTTCAAAATCATTTAAACACTTTATTTTTAATCTGTCTACCGAACCAAATAAATTAGAATGTGGTGATTTTTATTTTTGACTGCTACACATCTGCCATTACAGGCTGTCTTCTGGGAAAATGCATCAATTCAAGTACCCTTTACCCCACAAAAACTATACTTATATATATTTAAATGAAAAAGATAAATAAATTTAACTTAATAAATCTTTTCTCCATCAATCTATCCTTATATTAAATTTCATAAAACATTAGAATTTGGGCGCTCATAGAGTAATTTCCTTCTATATGACTGTAATGATGCATCGCTCTATACCTAAAACCAAGAAAGAATTCCTTCTTTCAACTAAAAAGTGTATATAATAATATAATATATTAAATGCCACTATATATTAAAAATGATATTTACCAAAGAATTATTGAAGAAATCTTGTAAACAGAACAAGAAAGCAGCCTTTAAGTTTGGTTACTTAAAGTAATTAATCACTGAAAGAAACATTCTTTTCATTTTATGTTGACAAAGTACTTTAAATTCGCCTCAAGAAATGTCCCACTTCAAATACTATGTACACCACCTCCAGAGGCGTAGGCTGGTTTATATCTGGGGATGTGTAAATGAAACCAAATATGCAGTCTTTAGGACCTCAAACGAATGAGGAAAGAAAATGTTGAAAAATAGAAGAGCTGCTTGGTCTAACTAAATACAGTATAATCATAGTGGACCAAACTCAACATGACAGTCATGCAATAAACAATGTTTAGCTACATTTAAAATTTAATATTATACAGATATTGACTGCTTAGAGGCTAAATATAAGATTTGACATCCCAGAGGGACTGATATTTTGTTCGAGAAAATATATATTGGATTTTATATGTTTAATGACAGGGACATGAAAATTACGCGAAAATTACTCAGTCAATATCATCCTACTCGAGAATAAATACAATATGATCCTCGCAGCGGTAGTCATGTAATGCAGCTTCAACCAATTACGTTCACGTATTTACATAGGCTATGTAATATAAAAAATTACTGGATTGAAATGCAAAAATATATTACAAAATGGTATTTCATAATTCATATATCCATTCATATATAAATGGTATTTATTTACTATGTACTATTTCACCATATACATAGCCCTTTTCTCACAGGCTGAGATGCCAGTATAGGTGCCTGCATCGGTGCCTGCATCGTTACCGGCATATATTCTCATGACTATCCTGCCAGGAATTAACCTGTATATACCGACTTTCAGTAAGAAAGGATGCAAGTATATCCGTCAAATAAAAGTGTCTGTCAAAATACTATTTGTTGAGGGTGTTCTTTATTATTTATGTTAAATACAGTATTCTTATGGCAACCAATTCAATTCTATAGTTTGTTTATGCAGTATATACTATGCACCCGTTCTGACAGATTGCACATCTCGCATTGCAGGCAATAACATTACTAGGTGTTGAGCAGGTCTGGCTGATGCCGGCATGTGACCAGAAAACAGAAAACCATACCGGCATGATAATAGAATATTCCCTGTATATTGCCGGCACACAGTTTTGTGAGACATAAGCTCATGTATGTGTATCATTAAATGGTTTAGACAATTATACTGTATTCACTGTAACAACAGAGTATCTAAGTCTACTATAATTAAATATTTTGAGCACAGAAATGTTCATAATATTTACAACTATTTAGACCTATACAATACACACATGCATAATGACTAATCACTAATACAATTATTCTCTACCATCTGCTCTACAAGACCACTTATAGGCCTACTACAAGAACAGACAAAGTATTGTATACAAAATAGCCTGTTGAATGCGGCTATGCCTGGTTGATTCATGACTAAAATTTCCTCCCTTCTTTCAAACAAAGGCAAACATGTTGGTATACTCCCAACATTTTAACACCAAATTTGAATTATTATACTGTATACCAATTATATCAGAGTTGGCCAAAAGTCTTCATACTTAGTACTAGTTAGTTAAAATTAATCTTCATTAATAACCAGTCAGATTCTGTTCATGATCCACTTAAGAAAATGCCATTGCAAACAAAACTTAGTGTTAAGAACAAAAGAGATGGTCAATGAAAACAAATACAAAGAAAAGTAGGGGCTTCAGAGTACACCAACAAAGTGTTTGATTGTCCAAAATAAAACAATACCATATAATTTAATGAGATTTTAATAGTACAACAAAAATATATAAAGAAACCATGTTTTAGTTGTAAATTGCATCAATTGTTGCAATAAGATGCAACAAATAAGCCACTCCCATCTCCACCTAGATTAATTATGTTTTAAGTTCCACCTTATCTGGCCTGGGGATAGCCACCATTTTGAAAATACAAAATGGCCACCTTAAAATATAGATTTTTGCTCATATATCAGCTTCTACATGTATGGATATGGTTTTGGTGGCAAAGTATATGTTTTGAGGGTCAAGGAATCCAAATACAGCAAATTCAAGCAAATGTTATGTAAAGGAATACAGTATACTGTAGGTTGACGTATGCACTCTAATTGACTAAGGTTACAGTTACAGTAGGCCTACACAATTTTTAATAAACCTCATGCTAGAAGCTGCTTTTCTTTTAGTTTTTGATATTTAAATTGTTTTTAATTGGAGAACTGATGATAAGACCTTTTGTTTGAAATCGTGTGAAACCCCAATAGCCGAGTTGTTAAGTAAGCTGGCAGGAATAAATGTGGGCTATCACGGTCCCTGGGATACTTCTGCCCATGTTGCAAGCAATTTCAAACGTCTTCCTTCTTGGGCAGAAACAGTCCACTGTGTCGCGGAAATTAGTTTCAAAAGATGGTTAAACTAAATATTAAATGTATTAATTATACCAATTAGGATGGTATTTATTTGAATAAACGCCCAACACCTCCCCAATAAAACATCACTTAGAATAATAATCTAATAAACGCCCATCCACATTTATACACACAATATTTTATTATATTTATAAGACAATTATATTGTAGTAGAATTTATCGGACTGTTATCTAAAATTGACCAAGCATTTGTTATTCTTTTGTACCACTTCTCATATCTATTAGAGGATTTTATTTGATTAAACATATCCCTCGAATAAGCACCTCCCTCGAATGAACTTGACCGCCTCCCCACTTCCGCCCTATAAGGGCCCTACCAACAACGTCCAAGCCAGAACGTCCTTCTAAAACCTTTTATTATTACATTCCGAGAACCATATCGTCTAAACTTCCTAGAGGGTGAGCGAGCGAAGCGAGCTCCCTCCTCTAGTTGTTTAAAAATGAGTATATCACGATGAATTACTTTCATCAGGCTGCAGCCTATTGAATTGTTTTTAAATGGCTTTTCATATAATGACTTCACTAGGAAACAGGTATGGTAGGAAGTTGTTAAACAATCAATATTTCCATTCTCAAATTTGTTCACATTGGGTAAATTGGGTGGACTATATCCATATAAAATCAATGGCTAAGGGGACTGGTTTAAAAGCAATCAATAATGGGCCTTTCAGACCTCCATAAAATAAATCGTTCCCACGGATTGTCCTCCATGTTGATTGGTTGAAATTCGATCTGGTTTATTCTTCACTCCTTTTATTCAAAAGTAATTAACATCCACAAATTCCTTTTCAACAAGTACTTTGGTTGGCTTAATCTAAAGTGTTATGAAATCACACCATTTTTATTCACTTGTCAATACACTATCTGAAAGCGGGAATAACTCATCAAAATCATGAAACAATATTTTCATTTTGGTGCCCAGCGGTTATCATAATAATCATTCACACTGTTAGGCAACAAGTCAAAGTACTTTGGGCTTAGCCTAAATACTGTCATTTTTTTAATCAAAACACAAGAGCTTTATTAACTATTAATGAGAATTTGTGTATATATTTTTGTTTTTTAAGTTTTTCTAATTTGGATGCATAATTATATAACTTTTTTTCTATTATTAATTTAAAATTCATTATTTTATTTCAAATCAAATTATATAGGTTAAAATATAGAATGAATGGTAAGTGATTGCATTCATTTTAGCCTGTTCAATAAAATAGCCAGTTAGCTCTCATAGCTCTTGCGTCACTTCTGTTAAGTCCAAAGTATATAATACTGATTGTATTTACAATAACATTACAATTGGAAGTCACAAACACTTATATTTGGTAATGCAAATCCTACTTTTAAAATTCATCTGGACATATGATGATGTCACAACATCCGATAGGCAAAGTTTTGACATGAATTCATATCTACAATTCTACAGCTTAGTTATAAACATGAGGGTTCAACGTTTATTTTGAGAAGCTTTAAGCAGATTCAAATTCACAGTAAAGGTGAATATTATTAAAATTATTAACATTTTAAAAAATTCAAATGGTTGTAACTCATGGTAAAGAACATATACAAATTGTGGAAAAAAGTGGGGTAGGTTATACTGATAAAGCAGGATGTCCTCTATTAAATGTGATTAACAGTACAAATAAGAAAATATATTCCTGTATTTAAAATTTCACATTATGAATTCATATCTACAATATATCACCTTTCATAATACATTTTAAAAATATGTGGTCACTGTTTATCCAATTATTTTCACAAATTTGAATTAAATTACCTTTTTCTGAGCCCATGATTTTTGATGTGCAATTATAGAGTGTAATCACCTAATTTTTACCTCAACATAGCAATAAACTTATCAGTATCATAGTGGAGAATTGAAACCGAATAGATAACTCTCAACATAGCATAGTACTTAGTAGCATACATATAAAGATACAGTTAAAATAATGAAGAGAACATCCAGAGATTAGAAAACAGTTATGGTTGCAAGGAAATTTGTATTATTGGACTTTGGACAGTCAACAACAAATTTGAGCAGAATATTCAACCTCTTCAATGAACTTGTATATTATGCAGATGTTGTTGTTCTCATTATAACTATTTAATCTACTCTATACATACCACACCAACCTTTACTATGAACTAATAAGCAGATGTTCAAATTCTCATAATTACTTTAAAATGTAAATTAATTATAACCAAAGCAAATGCAGATTTGAAAGTTGTTTGTTTATTCATTCATTAGTGAAATACATTATGCATGGGATGAGTAGAATCTTGCAATATAGAATGTGTTTTAATCGATTTTCAATAGAGCTCTTCTTAATTCCAATGATATGATTTGGGCCTATGTACTATAAGGGCAAATTTTAGTTTAGAGGGCAGAATATAGACAGTAGTGGATAAATGGTTGCTAAATAGTTTTAGTCTAGATTTTGGCGGTTTTGTGAGATTCTATAACTGAGATCGGTAAATATTGTGCAAATCGTTTGATGCTGCTAACCTAAGCTAGGTAATTTGTATGGACATCTATTGCATAAATTTTGTAGTGTTTTTTTATTGTGCTACATTGTTAACCAGTTAAAAAATGTAACATTGTAATAATTCGTCGTCGACACCACGAAGTGACACTAACCGCGTAATTGATGAAAACAGCGTTTCGAGAAAAACACGATTGAAGAAACGAGCTTCACAAAACACACGATTTCGTCCTCAAAAAATGTCACTAAGATTTTTAATTTACATACATACAAAGTTAGACAATCCAGCTACCCATTACTTTAATTTAATTTTAATCATATTAATTAATTACCAAGTAAATTAAAGTTAAACATTAGTGTCACTTCGTGAAACCGAAATATTCATTTCCCTACGCAGTTTACGCTTACGAAGTGACACTAATGCAGTTAGTGTCACTTCGTGAAACCGCAAATTCCATTTCACCGCGTATTTCTAGTGCGTTGGAAGTGACACTACTGTGTAATTCATAGCTTTCCAATGCAATGATCTTACATCATAACAATTATGTATGGTCCTTGATAAGTGAACACGATTATATATACATTACAAACAGTCATGTCTCTTTTAAGTCTTGCCTGCACTATCCGACTTGCTTCATCTTCCTTTTCCATCACATCTCAAGTACAATCTCTTCCTTGTTTATTGCATGGCCATCTCCAATGAGATGGCCATTTAATGTATTGTTTTCATTGATTTCCCTTTTGATTCTATTCATTTTTCCATTATTTTAGTTTGTTAGTTTTCATAAATTCTATTATTTTGATTTAATTTTTAATTGTTGTATGTTATTGTCTTATCAAATTGCATTTTTGTGAGGTTCTTTCTATCTAATGATCACCTTCGACTGGATGGACCACCCTAGTATAGTAAAATATTGTTGAAATAAATAAAATCAAACTTAATGTGACCAACATTAATGTGATGTGCTTAAATGGACACAATGGCGTAATCCCTACCATATTTGGGCACATCACACTTTTTTTGTCAAAATGGTTTGATAGTGTAGACAGGGTTAGGTTATTTATAAATGAAACAACCACATCAAATAAATCTAAAAACATAGGTTGACCTACTTTAACACTTTTAATAAAAACTACAAATTACATAGACATATAAATAGGCCTATCTGGAATGTACAGTAAGCATAATGTACATATTCATATTTTTTTTCCATATTATAATAAATATTAGTTATTTTTTCAACATTGAACAATTAATAATTCAGTAATACAATACTTATGCCCGTATTAATTTATATCAAAGATAATTCTCTATGGTTATAAATCATTAAATACTTAATCAATGTCGTTACATTATTTTTTTCTGTATCAGTATGCTTTTTAATTGATTCAATCCATTGTTCTGTGATGTACACATCCTCTAAAATGCTCATATAACATAAACACTTGCTACAGGCTGCCTACACCTCCCCTTTTTAAACCTTGGACTTGATACCTTCTCCCTTAAATTGAGGTAGACAGATTGCTTGTTGATCGAATTTCGGTTGTTGCCCCTTATCTTATTTTCTTGAAACTGTTATGAAAACAAAAAACACATTTTAACAGTGATTTCTTATTGTTAAAAATCAAGCAGAGTAGTTTAGCCTAGAATAGAGAGTCTACTCTAGCCAAGTAGTAGTAGTACTACTACTACTACTATTCCCTGGTCATACACATACTCTAGTTTGTTAGGCCTAGTTAGATCTGGGCCAGCTTATAGTTATGCCTAAACGTCACAGAAAAGTAAAGTAGGCCTAGGCCTATGCCTAGCTAGTACTAGGCCTAGGCTAAAAGTGTGACAAATTACTGTTTTATAAATTATAAAATAAATATATAATAGGCCTCGACATGACGGATATCTGAGCGGACTAAAATTCTTTAAATAAACTAATTAACTTACCGTCTTTCTTGATAAAATGCAATGTTCTGGAGTGTGCGAGCAGATCCTCCTAGCTAGGCTGTAGGCTAGGCCAACACAGTAAACAAACGCGCAAAATTCATTACCCGTGTGGCGCTGGCAAGCAGCACATACGGGTATTTAATAAATAGTGTCATTTCGTAAAAACGCAAATTCCATATGATGGTGTTTTTTTATATTGTCTAATTAATTTAATTAGTTAATTAATGATATTTGAAAGTTTAGATTTTGTGAAAAAATAGAGTTTGATATACATAATCAAAATACCGAAAAAAAAATTTTTTCAAAAATTACAGATTTTTAGGTTAGTGTCACTTCGTGGTGACGGTGACGAATTGTTGTACATTACTAATTCAATTTATGATAGTGTACCCATTTGGAGTTGGATAGCCGAGTGGTTAGGACACTTGACTGTCGTACAGATAGACCCGGGTTCAATGCCAGACAACTCCCAGTCCACTCAGCTGTAAAATGAGTACCTGGTTGAAAATACTAGGGAGAAAAAAGGCGGCGTGGAAAGGAACTGGCCACCCTACCACATAATGCCGAGGCTTAGTACAATGAGCTCCTAACAGCTCATTCCCCTACGTTCAGAGAACACGGGACTCACCTTACCCATTTGGGAAATGGCTATTTTTTAACTTCTTTGTCCTCCTGGCGGATATTAAATAATTGCTAACACAATTTGTACCTATTTTTGGTTTTTATCGTACTGAATAGTTAGGAATACCAAGAACAGGAACCCTTCTTTAAGAAAGTAAAATACTAATTATTTACCTGCTAATTAAAGAAACAGGAAATGTTATGTGGAGTAAAATATGAGTATACTATTTATTTTATTTTTCTACATAAAAAACTATTACCGGAAAAATTAACAATTCACCTTTCAAATGGATAAACAAATTCATGTACATTCACATAATTGGTCTATAAAAAGTTTTGCATTAAACTATGCTTAAACTTAAAAAAAGACTCTTCAATGAGATTATTTTTAATCATGACACTAAGTTCTGAAACTTTAGGAAACCGCTACACCTGATTATTTAAAAGCGTCAGTACGGGTTCTAGCATGATGAAAGGTGAGTACATTTTGGTGTCGGTTATTAACTAAAAAAGGGGGCATTTTATTGAAAAGTCAGAATTTTCAAATTGAGATTATTCAGAAATACTGAAACTACATAATCTAAGATTTAAAATGCTGAAAAAAATATTTTGATACCATGTCACTTCCAGAGATATCTCAGTCTAAAGGTTTGGCGTTACAATCAGTATTTTGAGAAAAATGCTTTTAAAGTTAAATAACAGTAAATGACAAATACAAATAAATAAACAGGGCATTTAAGTTTATGCCTTAGAAAAAGGGTATTCTAATTGTTTTATTTCAATTAAACTTCGCACCTTCGTTAATTAACTACTGTTCTATTATTATGCAAAATATTAAAAACAACCCACTGGAACACTTTCAATTTAAGCATAAAACCATACATAATTTAAACCATCTTTTTAACCAACATAGCACACAAAATGTTAACATTTATTTATTTATTTGTCTCAAAATAGAAAATAGAAAAAAAAAATGTAATTTTTTACAGCCTTTTATTGTTTATGGCTGTCTCTACAAAAAAAAGCACCAAGGTAATGTAAATAAATACTGTTTCAGCTATCATTTTCTGTAAAAATTTTAAAAAATTTTATTTTTCAGCCTTTAATTGTTTTTGGCTGTCTCTAAAAATCTACACATGCAACTTATGTCCGATTTCGCTTGCATCTGCCAAAAATGATGTTCTATTGGGAGGCGTTTATTCGAGAGAGGCGTTTATTCAGAAGGGCGTTTATTTAAATAAATACGGTATGTGTTTTTTGCATATAACATTGCAGCACAAGTGTCTTATAAAGATGAAGAGCTACATTACTGGGGCATTAGATCTAATTTAACCAAATAAGATCTTAAATGGTTACTTAATTTGATATTGTATTTTATAGAACAGCCTAATATCACGATCTAAACATATATTAGAAATTCTATAACATGTAGGTTTGGGATATCCTCTTCTCTGAGTAAGACACATAAGATGCTTTTATTGGGATTCAATTTGAGACAATTTTTTTCAAGTAAAAATAGACGTTCGATTTGGGTTAAAAGTGAATGAAAATGGTTGGTTGGAAATCCACACTTGGCGGATAACCTCCTAAATGTGGGAGGGCTTGATTATTGTATGGTTCCCTGCTAGTATACAGTATTTGTAAAACATTGGCATGTTTGCAATACATAGGCCATTAGCAGGATTATCAAACATATTATCTTACACCATCTGTCAATAAAATATCAGGTAGTATCGAGATGAAAGTTGACATTAATTTTGTAATGCCTTATTGCAATAAAGAACAAAAATATGATATACTTCTTTGTTTTATTCTGAAAATTTAGAGATATATAGGTATGAAGTATGAATATAATGATTTCATCATTATTGACACTCATTCACACATTAACAATAACAAGGTCATATACATGGCTGCAGTCGTGTGCTCAAATTTGAGTTAGTGTTTACCGACTGACCGAACGACCGACCATCCGACCGACATAGTGAGCTGTAAAGTCGTGTTGCATGCAACTAAAAAACAAGACCTGAACTGATCACTAGGATAATTTTGGTTATACAGTACATTCAAATAAAAAACAAATTGATATTAAATTTTGAGGTAGTCCAATAAAGAAAATGTTTGTACATTTCTATATTTCAGAAAGCAGTAAGATAATCACAAGGGCTTATACTAAGATAAAATTTACCTGTTGTTTTGACAACTATATTTTCTGTTAATTTTAGCTGATTCATTTTTCACTGCATTTTCAACAAAAACATGCACACGGTACACCGTAACCATAACAAACAATAAAACATCAAATCAATTTCCACACATATAAACATAGAGTGAAACATATTTGCGTAGTTTGTAATATAAGATGGAAGTGGGGATGGATGGGGAAAGAATGAACTCATTAAAGTCGCGTTCCCTACATTTTGTAGATCTAATTTAGGTCACAAACTAAATTTAATATAAAAAATAATATAAAAATAAATACTATATGGTCCTATTGAGATAACTTTTTTTGTCTTTAAACGGTTAAAAATGTGAAAAATAAGTCAATTCCTATAAATCCCAACATGCAGTGGGCGCGGATTGATATTTTTGTTTTTCTTCAGTAATTCACCAACTTTTCGATAGATCGTGAGCCCAAAAAACAAATGAAAGACTCAATTTGTATCAACGGAGCCTGGCAGAAACAGAAAGAAAATTAATGCAGCTAGTTTCTAAATGTTCGCTGCACAACTTCACGTGAATGATGATAATTTACGAAATGTTATGTTTGCAATTTTTAGAGATACGCGAGACACAAACATTACAGAAAAAAAGAAGAATTGGAAAAAGAAGATGATGATAATGATCTTTGACAATCACAACATTTTTATTGGTTATCCACAACAAAGTTGCAGATAACCAATACAAATTTTCAGGGAGAAATTTTATGTAAGGATGAATTATACTATAGGCAGAGGTATGCACTACCCTCTCAGCGGAGAGCCCTCTAGTTAAATGTGTACTCAAATGCTTCCCATAGATCTTACAAATTACTAAAATGACTAATATAGCTTTCACATTGTACAATCAAATATAAACAAGGCTGCAGTTGCGTGCTCAAGTTAGTTTTAACCAACCAACCGGCATAGTGAGCTGTAGGTGTATGTATTTCAATTTTATAATGGCTCAAATATATCAAATGAGACAAATATAAGAACCGCCGAATTATTCCCTCTGTGTCCAAATTCACACAAAACTGTGAGAAATTCTGAAGAAAACATTTTAAAAAAGAGACATTTCTATGTATAAAATATAGCTAAACCACAGGTTTTCAGTTGTGCCATCACTAAACCTAAAGGATAGTTGAAGCAAACTGCAGACTTCATAGCTAACAACACCTCAATTAAATCTGTAAAGCAATTCATGTGAGATATGGCAAATCTAATATTGACAGGAAGTCATGTCTGTTATTCTATTGGATCTCTTGTTAAAATAAAGTAAACTAAATTTTAAATGTATTATAGCATGCTACATTACACTTATATCTCAAAGGTGACCCTGCAGAAGAATTGGGAAAAATGAGGAATGAGAAAAAAAGAGGGATTACAAAAAATGGAAAAATGAAACTTCATATTAAAACAAAAATTGTTTTACCTTAAAAAAACAGAAAACCTTCTGTTTTATAATCAATAAAATAAGTTAAGTAAACAAATAGAAGTATTACAATATTAACTAGATAAAAAAAGTTTCATTACATTAAAATGATCAATAATGCAACCAAAAGTAACTAAAGAGAAATTCTCAACACAAACAATTAGATAATTACATTATAATTTCAATAACCATGTGTGAAACGATAAGGGGTTTATATCAACATGAATTGCTTTTAGTTTTATAGGTTGTAGACAATAACAGCTCTTTGTACACAAGTTACTTGTGTTATTAATAATAGTTTCTAGTTAATGTCTAGACAATAATCATAATAGTTTTAAAATACAAGTAAATAGTAATACTAATAATTTTCTAAAATAGAATAGTTGTTAAATTAAGAGTGACATATCTTACATATCTTGTGATTTATATTGGCTGCTAAAGGTAAAGGGGGAGTAAAAAGGGTGGGGGGGGGGGGGAGAAGAGAACACAATTTTAGAATGTTAGTTGATTGTTATCAACTAAAATGAAATGTGAGCAAAATAGATATTATTATAAAGAATTATTACTTAATAATTTTAATAATGTTGATTATAATAATAGTAATGATGATGATGATGATCTTAACTTTAATTGTGTTTTACCTAATGTTATGAGGATGAGAATTTGAAAAATAGAATTTTGACAGTGTTCTAATAAGCAATTATGTATGATTTTCACTTATATTTTTAATATTATATTTATTGTTACTGTTCCAGGTGTATAGAAAAACTATTATTAACCTATTGCCAAAAGCAGAAAGACCCAGTGTACCAAAAGATTTTAGACCAGTTGTAATTACTTTGAATTTAATAAAATGTTTAAATTTAAAGAAAACATTGGTAATGTTGATAAGAACCAATTTGCATATTTAAAAAAACAAAGGGGGTCAACGATGTTGTTAATTATTTCCTCCATGATATTTACCAACACCTTGATTCCAAACAAAATTATGTATGGTCTATCTTTTTCGATTTCTCCAGTGCCTTTATCTTGCCAAAGTTATACATAGTTTCTTCAGGGAGTTGTAAAATATTATTTTACAACTCCCTGGTTTCTTGATCGATAGACCACAAGGTTATGTTATTTCTCCCATTTGATTTTCATTTTATTTTAGTTGTTTTAATATTTTAAAGACCCATTTCCAATTGTTGACGTTTTGTTAAAATAATACATAAATATATTACTTTAAAAACATTAAACCAGGTCATTCCTAGTCTTAAATGTACGTTTTATGGTAAATTATGATAAAAAGGGAGAAACAATGCAAAAATACAGAAGAAAAACTAAAATATCAATGCGCACGCGAGGTTGAATAAAAATATATATTAATATTTCGTATTATAATAGATATAATAGATAAAATAGATAAAAAATAAAAGTGGGAAACAAACTCTCTTATGATTTCCAAGAAACAATCTCAAATCAAAGAGTATACTTTCTCTAGCAAATTAGAGTTGTTAACACTATTTTAATCCTATTTTATTATTTAAAATATTTTATGGTTAAGCATTGGATGTTTTTAAGGTAATTATACTGAAAAAGATAAGAAAAGTATAGAGAGACTGTATCATTAAAGCAGATCTAATGTTCACTGATTTACTGTTACAATTTTAATAGACTACGACCACCAAAAGCCAATGTATGTAGAACTTGGAATTCCTTTGTTGTAAATAGCATTAATATGTTTAATCCAATGTTCAACGATAACTCTATACTGTAATTTTAACAGTATTTAGCATTGGTCTATAATCCGTTTTTTTAACATTGGCCTAGCGTTTGTGCAATTTGCTGTATTTTTCTTGTAGTTTTATTGTCTTAATTATGCCAGGCCAAATGAATTTCCATTTTAAGTGAACCACTACCTTTCTTTTTTATTATAAAGAAAACCAAACATACTACACATTTTACACTATTGATTTCCATTTACACTAGCAAAAAAAACTGCCAGATAGACTATGCCCATACACTACATCAATCACCCGGTGTTGTCATTCAACATATAATAATATTATTAAATTATTTTTTTAAACATTAAAATTGTTTCTTTAATATTAAAATGACTGCATTCTTGCCATGTACATACATTGTTGGCGTAATATTTTATTTTATGAGCATAACATAATGTATCGCAATGGAGGACATTAATTAATTAAAAAATTAAATTATTAAATTTGGTACTTTTTTGTTTTATTCTTTTTATTTTTGTGGCTTAAAACCACCATTTTTATTCAACTTCAATTTCATTTTATGAATGACAGTAAAAATCAATGCATCTTCATTTTCACATGATTATCCCTTCTTTCATTATTTTGTTTTATTTTTTTCTCCTTTTCTCTACATAATTAACATTAATTCAATATAATGTCACCTTATATTTTATAATTTTTTTTTATTAGACTTAGTAATGCAGACTAATTTTTGATGACACAAACAAGAGAAGAACTATGCAAAAAAACGGTCTTATAGACTGAAAATATATACAGTACATTACATGTTATATTTCGTCTATAGAATTAAAGTTGATCAATGGATTTAGCTGTGTACACTACTGTATTGCATTGATTGAAATGGGTGGTCAAGGTTTCTTGATACAGATACCCACTAAAATTTCTGGTGGCCTTGGTTTTCGAGAAACTTCAGAGACATTTATTAAGAAATGTTAGTCGTTTCTCGCCAACACCCCATGCATCTTTGGTCTCTTTTTTTTTTGGAACCGAAACATTCAATACAATAAATGACATAAGAAGATATAAGAAAAATGTTTTTACCTCCAATCAAAAGAAATTACAGAAGCTTGCAGTCCTACATACAATCAAAATTACAGACGTACTGTACAAGTCACATTCCCTACGTTTTTTAGATCTAAATAAAGGTCACAAACTACATTTAATGTAACAATAAATACTATATGGTCCTATTGCGATAACTTTTTTTCGTCTTTCAACGGTTAAAAATATGAAAAATAAGTATATTCTAATCATTTTAGCGGCCTGCTATAAATCCCAACATGCATTACACGCGGATTGATATTTTAGTTTTTCTTCTGTGATTCACCTACTTTCGATCAATTGTGAAGGCCAAAATAAATGGAAGAATCGTAACTTTTTCAGCGAAAATACAGAGTTTCCCCCAATTTGTATTACGGATTCTGGCAAAAACAGAAAGACAATTAATGCAGCAACTAGACAACGTCAGGCTCGTACGTTACTGTTGTTTACCAGCTAAGGCCTACAAAACTAAGCCTGGCAAGGCTAGGCCTAAAGACCGTCCACGACAGGACATTCACCATGAGCTACTTATTTTGGATTTGGGGAAAAATCAGGGATTATTTCAAATAAAAAATAGAAAATGTCAAAAAATTACAATTTTCAACCAAGAGTGTTGTATACCCTGTTTGCATGTAAATCATATCACGTTTGGTATAATTATTAGATAGATAATTTATTTTATACCTATTTGGCTTCTAATGACCCCTAAATTTTATGTTCAACTAACATGATTTTGGTAGGTTTTAAAAAATAGTACTGAAAGAGTAGAGAAGGTTTGAAAACTATTGCAATTTGTTTTAGTTACTCCTTTTTTTGTTTCTCGAACCCATTGTTTTAGTACTTACTATAAACCTACATAATATTGACAATTTTGCAATAAATATAAGTTTATTTATGTATTTGCAGAAATTAAAATTTAATTCATTCCTTGTGATTAATATCCAAATATATTTTCGTTTTTCTACTTTTCGATCGATCATGAGGCCAAAACAATTGGAAGACTTTTCAGCAAAAATACCGGGTTTTCTCTAATTTGTATTAACGGATTCTGGCAGGTATTGCATTGTTTCTCTCTTTTTATCATAATTTACCATAAACCGTACACTTAAGACAAGGAATGACTTGGTTTAATGTTTTAAAGTAATATATATGCATTATTTTCACAAAACATCAAAAATTGTAGGGATTAAAATATTTGTTGGATAAGATTTTCCAATTTGTACAGAATGGGAGATCGAGCATAGGTTGTTCCAAATATCATCCCATTTAAAATCTTAGCATTTGAAACAGTACACTTGAACACTTATGGATGAATTCATTCCTCCTTAATAAATTAATTAATGACTCTATTGTTACAAAATTATTCTTTATGTACAATCCAGAAGAATTAAGTACTTTTTTGGTAATTGTTCCCATTAATCTACGCTTTGGGATTGCCTTAAATGGCATAACATTTTTCTTTGCACCACTTCTTTAAGTTGTAAAAATTCTTTAAAGTTTCATAATTTATTCAAGAATAATAATCTTGTTTGCATTCTTGGAGATTTAATAAAACATTTAACATAAAATTCTTTCCTTTGCATCTCTAAAGTTGTATAGAGATGCAGTGAAATTGAAATTAAAATAGAGAAACAACATATTCAGTGCCTTTTAATATCGACAGTGGTAGTTTTTCCATGATACTATTTCATTTGATCAAATTGATTTTTTTGTTACTTTAGTGGTTTGTTTCCTGTTTTTTTTACTTCCTAAAAAGTTATCATTTTGAGACGTCAGTATCAATCTATTTTCCTTTTTCAAGATTTCTATTTTTTCTCCGAAAAAATATATAAAAATACCTAGAATTTGCCTATATTAGGGTGGAGTTATGCCAATATTAAATTTATAGGCTTTAGAATGCAGAAAAAGTTCTTTCAACTTTCAATTTTCAATGAAAAAGAAAATTATGACCAACACAATATATAATATTAATAATATCCTGGATTTATATAGTGCCTGTTGTGAAGCGCTGAACATTATTACCCCAGTAATTTGTTTTGCATCAAACACCTATGGAAACATACTTCCATTAAATGCAGCTAGTAATCAGCGCAAAGTTGTGTCTTGATCTTACCCGGTTCCCATTTATACACCTGAGTGGAGAGAGGCAAACGTAAGTAAAGTATCTTGCCTAAAGGGCCTTTCACACCTGTTCCGGCACGGTTCCGGTCCGGCGAATCGAACGCCAATGTTTTGTTTTCACGACGCTCCACGCGGCCAAGCACCAATCGATATGCGCGTAGCCGCGTAAAAACGAAACATTGACGTTCGATTGGATTTGCCGTCGCCGGACCGGAACCGTGCCGGAACCGTGCCGGAACAGGTGTGAAAGGCCTTTTAGGAAACAAAACAATGCGGCGAGAGTTGAATTCGAACCTCGATCTCACGATCAGTCGAACATCCAACACATTGCGCCACACGCCCTATCATGTAATTATTATTTTATGCAAAAAAAAAAAACATATTTTATTTGCATAATATGTAAGTATTTCTATGACAGAATGTTAGATTTCCACGTCAATGACCTTTAACAGTCTGAGGTTGGACCACAAAAACTGTTTACACTTTGCCTTCTCCGGTGTAGTGAAACCAACACCGGAGAAGGCACATCGGAAAATATTCACCTTTGCTTCACCCCGTGGAGAGCACACCAAAGTGGTTGGATTTTCCCATTTACAGTACACTCGTCAATAAAAATCAACAACAATGTTTATCGGCTTCATCTACTAACAATTGCAGGGTTACAATGCTGTTGCTGTGATAGTGTATTAAGCATTAACAAGAATCATTAGGCTTATTAAGCATAGATAAAAAATAAAGGCTTATAAATGAATTTGTTGTGCTGAAGATTATACATATTTAGAAGATAAGTAATTTAAATGTAGGGCCTACTGTTGCTGGCATATGTAATTTTATAAATTTCAGTTTTTACTTTTACTTTTTTTGAATAGAAAATTACCCATTCTATATTCTTACAAAAATTGCAGCTGTTTCCATAGCATTATTTAGCCTTAAGGATCAGTCCATTGTGTAGAAATTATATTTGCAATATGTTGACATTATTCTATGATGGCTAATGACACTTGAATTCCCTTGCTCATTTCTCAGTAACAGCTGGTAATGTGTATAAGCCTTGTTTATAAAGACCTGTTGGTTTTCGCATAATTAAGCATGGGTACCTGGACATTCACTGGTGATAGCTCTGAACTCATCATAGATATCAATCATTAAGATATTTGTACTGTTATTCTGAATGCTGCAAGATCACCTAAGTATTGTGTGGAATGACATATCTACTTTTAGTACATTCATTACAGAATAGAATTACCGTATATGAATTAAAAAGATGTCTATAATTTCAGTATTTTAATGAACTTTAATGGGTTAGATTAATTTGTTTTAATTCAGTGTTTGTTTCTTCCAGATAAGCAATAAATATTCCTCTTTCGATAGCCTTTCACATGCCAAGTCGATCGTGTCGATAGATTCCGCACTTGAGTGGCTGTTCACATGAACCACTCACAAGCTGATAAACCAATTGAGAGCAACCCAAGACAGTTAAAAAGTTTGTGCTCCCAAAAAAAATGTTTTTTATTCCATACATACAGTAAATATCAGAATAACTCATTATGTCATCAAATGCAGACTTATTTCCAATGGTTTCCAGAATATTCAAAATCAGAAAAGTAAGTACAGTAGTACAGTCTTAATAAGCAGTCAAATACCTGTAGTTAAAAGTTGCACAGAAATAAAAGATGTTACTACACCCAAACAATTTAGTGATCAATCAATTTAGAATCAATTTTAATCAATCAACTTTATTTTCCAATACATTGATAAGTAAAATATTATTAAATTGCATATTGTTTATATAAATTTTACTTAATCTACAGTGTATATATTATATATGCAATAGAGAAAATAAAGGGATATTTAATGAGGATTTGTTTTTGCAAACTGTGCCAAAATACACAATAGGCCTACAAAACACAATCCCTAAAGTATTTGATAAGTAACAAGTAAACACTAATGTCTGTCTAGCCTATTTTACTACTAAAAACATGTCTTTATGTCCAATAAATGTTACATTTCCTGTAAAATAAAGTGTTGATGTAGTGTAATAATGTAAACAAAATGTTTGCATGACGGAAACCTCAATGCTCTGTTCATTTTGATGTTTATTCTTTTGTAAATTTAGCTTTTACAATCTATTGTAAAATTCTAATTCATTCTAGTTTAAGTATAAATTAAGATAAACTCTTGTTGTTAATTGTTTAATTGTTAAATTTGATTTGTGTATAATGTCTTACGGCCTTGTCGAAAAAAAAAACCATTGAGGTGAACAAGTGTTACCGTGATTAAATAAAGTTTTTATTATTATTATTATGGTCATATTTATAAAAAAAACGTTACCATCTGATTTATGGTCAAGTCGACTTAATCACCTTGGCATTGCGAGATTAACCAAACAGGGAACTTGCTGTGCAGAGAAGCTGAGACAAATAAAAAGAAAAGAGTATAACTTAATTTTTCAAATTTATAATTCAATCGAGGATGAGGAATCCACTGTTGAGCAAACTGATGTTGCTAATAATAGAAGGTGTATGCCGAAATTTATACTGAATAACACATGCTCCATTTTAAACAAATTGGATGAATTTACTTGCATTAAGATAGAAAAACCAGATATTTGTGTTGTATCTGAATCATGGATTACGAATGAAACCGCATCTGAACTTTGCACAAACGTTGAGGTGGTATACTATGTATGTTAAAGAAGATTTTAGAGCTGAAGTGCTAACAGATATTTTTGTACCAGATGAGTTGGAAGTCCTTTGTCTTTTAATTAAACACCCAAGACTACCCAAAACTGCACCATATATCGTTGTTGGTGAGGTTTACCTCCCACCAGGGTCCTCCTCCCAGATCTTATTAATCGATCATTTTATTTCCAGTTTTGCACTCCGGTTTAACACAAGCCCAGTGCTAAATTAGAGAGAATTTAATGTAGGGCTTGATGATTTTGTCTCATATAATGCTGCCCTTGGTAGGGATGCTTTGTGTAGGGTTTTTGCTTTCAGATATCCCAGATTTAACAATTGGTTTCACCTTTCAAATAGTACCACATCCATGTCAAAAGTTTGAACACATTAAGGGCAATACGAATAGATTTAAGAATAGCCCAATTATTTACATGACAAACTCATTGAAACCAATTAATTAACTTTCTCTTTCCTACAGTGCATCCTTGTATCACTATGGCTGAGTTTCCAACTCGTTCTTATCTTTTCTCGTGCAATTTCGTTGCAATTGTTTTTTATATATCATATTTACCATTTTTTTCCCGCATTGTGTGTTTTTCGTAACTTGTTTCTCGTAGCTTTTCTGATGTTGTAAATTAATGTAGGCTAATATATTATTTCTGCAATTCAGTTCGTTGGGCTGCAACAGTCATAATGTATGTATTTTTTCATTGATTTATATGTTGAATTGAATAAATATACCAAAATATTAAGTTGTATGTAGACTATGTAATGTGGGTTGCATGTCAAACTTTATAAAGACTGATATACTGTAACTTGGTGAGTGTCAATTAGTTAAATAACATTCCATACATAGACGGAAAGATTGTTAAACATGATTCAAGCAATTTAGCCTGAACATAAACAAAATTAGATCTTAACGAACCAACTTACCACTAATGATTAATGAGTTTTAAGAATGTACCCAATGCTTAGAGTATAATACATTTTAATTATGAAGAAAATAATTGCATACAGATCAAAGTTAATGTAGACCTACAACACTGAAAGATTACCTTTAGGTTCCAATAAAATGTTGTAGTTGGAAAAGTTTGCTTGTTAAATATCTAGGACTATACCAGCTTGTGCCTGCCACAAGACGTTAATAAACGACACGAGACTAAAGATAATATATTGTCATGCATAGCATGCAAGGTCAATAGCAAGCGACATACTTTATCATACATTGTAGTAGTCCGAAACGTGCAGTGCTCTGAAAATAGATCTCTATCTTCTGTATGTAACAAAACTTACTGTAGATGAAATGGCAATGTCAATGGAAATATGTTGTGGTCTCTCTTAATTTGTTAATAGTCTATTAGCACCCTCTTGTATACTCTGCTTGATACAACTAACCACCCTTAGTTATGACTGGTATGATGCTGACTTCAATGTTAATTCTGTTATATGCAACCTAACATTTGTAAGTTGGTAAACAAAGAAGAAAATTAACAAATTCCTTTGTAAAACATCCCACTGCTTGAAACCCTTGCAGGAGGCATTATTAGATTAATAATATATTTAAGTTGCTGCAAGGACAATTTTAATACTCTGTTTTCACCCATTGAAGTTAGTGATATTGGGACATACATAAAGGGTTAAAAATATTATTATCAGTTATCAGTTAAAAAAAAAAACAGTCTTAACTATTTCACCAGAATGGTCTATGGGTTTGCGTGGTGAGACCGATTATCGTTGACATGCTCATGTCCATCTCCCGCAGATAACAGAAGCCTTAAAGCTGAAATAGAGTTCCTCATGATAATCGTCTTAGCAGGGTATCTACATAAGTAATTGATTTTAGTAGAGATGAACGAAATACATGAATTACATATTCTCAAATATCAATTGTTATTTATTCTTGAATCCAGCAAGCTCTAAGGTGTTGATATTATTATGCCTCAATTATGATATCTATTCCAACAATCTTTTTTTCTGACCTTTTGGTAAAAACACAATCATTTTATGATTAGAATCAAAATTCTACGTAATAAAATCATAATTATGTTAATTGGCAGAAAATGGTAGACACAAAGATAATACTGTTAGGTTTGCGGTACAACATGTGTCTAAAAGGAAATTAAATACGGTAAGATGTTCTCACACTTCCAATAAACATAATTAAGTCTAGCTTATGCCAATAAGTATGAGTATAAGTATAAGTATTGAAATTCTTTGAAAGAGGTTAAATAAACACTCTTTTTTATTTAATAAACATGTAATAGCATATATTTCATTGAATTTTAAAATGTTGATATTTATAATATAATAGCACAAGCCAAAATTTGTTCCTCTATGTCCTCTTAAATCACAACTCTGATATTAACACCATTCGAGCTGGGGCACCTTTAAGTTTTAATACTCCTTTATGCATTAGTCTCTAAGAATGGCAAGCTTGTACAAAAAAGTTGTTTTTTAAGCCAATTTCTATTATTATTTTTGGCGCTGTTTAAGATCCTATATTGTGAAAACTACGAGTCAGATTTTCATAATTCTTTCTTTATTATAATATTGATACAAAATACTAACAGGCAATGTATAATTTGTTTGAAAAAATATTAACTTTTAATTTTGCATCGTTATCCCTAGTATAGTAGTACAGTATGTGGGCTGGGTCACTTTGACCTTAGAGAGTAGGCCTAGTGCCCCTACCCTGGAATATGTACATTACTATAGTTTAGTTCATGTTTTTTGTTCTGTACAGTAGGCCAGACTATATTTACACAAAATGTTTACTACTGATTGTTAAACAATAATAAATCACTAGATTGGATCTCGTCACGGTGACAAGTTCGGGTTATCTGCGCAAACGAAACATGCAGGTACGTTAAAATATGAACGCAGCAAATGATTATGACATCCTCTGACATGAAGTAAACGTTTACAGTGATAAATTGTGTCTATTGTGTGTCATACAGTTTACAGTATTTTTTACAGAATACACTGTATATATTATATACGGTGTAGCAAAGAAGAAATTATGAAACCAATATTTTATTCCAACTTTTAACATGATGACGTCATCAAAATGAAACATGAAGATAACAATTTTAGAAGATAATTATACATAATTACATTCATAAAAATTGGAAGATTTTTGGGTACTGTACGTAATAAGCAAGATGCATGCTCTTTTCAATGCGCCAAACTTTTAATCACATGGATAACTGTTCATTCCTAGGAGCTATAACAGATTGAAATATACTGTATAGATGAAATTAAGTAACTCACATAATTTTTCTAACGTGCATGTGAAAGAGAATTGATTGAGAAAGAACATATTCAAATCTAGGAGAAAATGGGATATGCATTAACGCGATGCACTCTATTATTTAAATGAGATTAACTAGTAGAAAAGAGAAAAAAAAACTTTTTTTTAATTTGAGTGGCCATGTGGTGGCGTCAGAACATCCTGTAGGTACAAATTGTAAATTAATTGATACTGTATCTACAGCTCATTAGGTTCCATAATAAAAAATAACTGATTAAAAATAGGTATATTTTTTAACAAATTTGCATTAAATCACCTATTCTTTAGCACACGATTATTAAAGTTCAAGATGCACGTGTGTCGTAGCGAGTGAGTGGCCGAGCGGTTAAGACAGTGGAACCGTAATTACCATAACATCGGCAAGGGTTCGAGGCTCACTCGCTCCATGGTTCTGGTGGTAGAACGAGTCTTCTCGGATAAGGATTATAAACCGTAGGTCCAGTGTACACATCTAGCTCGTGTGCACTTTAAAGAACATAGTACATCTTTCGAGACGAGTAGGGGGTTACCCCGGTGTATTAGTACATCACAGCCACTGATCACCAACTGGGCCCTCTGGGAGACCAGTCTTTGACTGAAGAGGTTACCCAGTATAAATATAAATTTCAATTCAATTCAATTCAGTTATCAAAAGTTCATTAAAAGGAATGAAATCTACTACAGAAGGTATGAAAAACAAAAGTCAATTGCAAAAACCATTTTCTACACTTTGCACGAGCTGTGCACACAAGTGTGTGGGCAAAATGCCAAAAAAATGGAACATTTTTAAATGCTCAAAATGACCTAAAATGTATGCGAAATTGATTAGAAATTAATTTTGCAAATTTTGAAATTTCAAATCATGCGTAATCGCGTAATTTTTGGCGTAGAATTCTATTTTTATAATGTAAAAACTTGATCTATATTATGAAATACACTTTTGTCAAGTTTAATTAACAAATTTTGTTCAGAATTTATGATCAACAATAAACACATAAAGCCAATATTTTTACAAAGTTATGTTCACAAGCAATAAGGGATATACTGCGCACAAAAATTGTGGAAAGAAAGAAAAACTAGATAAACGGACGGCATATGTTGGAATGTTGCCCACAGAAAAAGATTACACTATTATGACTTAATATGTTGCTAGTGGTGTTTTCAGTTATCACCGGGCAGTTTAGAATTAATGTTCTTTGCCTGATGTGTGTATATAATTATAAAAGTATCTCTTCGGAGATCCCGCTTTGTGAATAAAAATACTGAATAGATGAGGGCGTATCAATTGATCTCTGGTGCGCTTGCGTACAATTGAGGGACTAGTGCTGTTCCGCCGTACCACGCAGAGAGCGTTAAAGAGTCACTATCCAATCAAGTTTGAACAATACCATGAAAGCCCCAGTGTTCTAATGGTTAGGACAGCTGCATATCAAGCAGACGGTACAAGTTCGATTCTCGGTTTGGGCGACTTTTTGTCATTCTCAGATTTCCTCATCTTTATCGTTTAAAATTAATTAATTAAATTTCAGTATATCACCGGGCGGTTTAGAATTAATGTTCGTTGCCTGATGTGTTTATATGTATATTACTTGCACTGATGAAGGGCTAGTGTTGCCCGAAAGCTCTGCTAACTTTTCTGGCTGTTTTACTTTATCGTTTTGATTTAGCTTTTCGCTTTTTTTTTGTATCTCCATGGAGATCCAGCCACTGATACCCACAGCATTGTCATTTTTTCAGTAATTTGCCTTTGGATATATAAAAAAAAAGCATAAAGCTAAATCAAATTGATAAAGTAAAACAGCCAGAAAAGTTAGCAGAGCTAAATAAATATAAATATAATAAATTTCCAATTTTCCATCAAAATGAAACACGAAGATAGCAATTTCAGAAGAGAATAATCTTAGCAACAACATATTAACGTAGAATATAGATGCGCGTTCTTTTAAATGTGATGAACTATGATGCAAAATATGAAAATACAACGTTTATAATTCAACTGGCCATATGATGACTTCCAGAATGTTTAATAAAAATAAATTTCACCGTTTATTTTAGAAACTTTTTCATAAAAAGTCCAATTTGAAGTGCTCGTATGACATGATTTTAAGCCAAAATTACTAGAAAAGGCTGAAAAAACATAAATCATGTGACGTGCGCACAGCGCGCATGCAAATTACTGCGCGTGTGGACATTTGTACATGCTTAAAATGATATGAAATGTAGAATGTTGATTAGAAATTGATTTTTAGCCTTTTAAAATTTTAAATGCGCGTGCGTTCCTAACTTTTTGTGAAATATGCCTTTTTTTTTTCACAGAAAGTTAGCGCATGATATAAATTACACTTCTGTTTTCCATCTATGTTTTAAATACATGAAATTCATAAAATCGCGCGTAACTGACGCTGCGCGACTCTAAAGTTATAAAACGAAGTTTCCTGCACATCTACAGTTAGAGATCAATCTTCTGACAAAGTTATACAGTGTTATGTTGAAAAGAATTAGAGATACTTGTGACAAAAATTCGGGAAAAAAAAGAAGAATAATATAGAACTAGATTTGAACTCATCACTTTGACGAGTTCGGGTTATCCGCGCAAACACAACATGCACCACATACACTAAATTATGAATGGCCAATAATTATTATGCCATCCTATTACATAAATTAAATGTTTACAGTGTTGCTATTTTAAATGCGGTGAATTTTTACAAAATAGATGAAAATCTGACTTTTTTAATTCAACTGGCCATATGATACTGTCATGACATCAGATAGACAACATTTTTATAGGAATTTATATCTACAATTCAACAGACGAAATTAATTAGGTCACGTTATTCTAATTTTTTATTAAGAATGTGATAACAATTTAATTTTTTGAGAAAGAACATATTAAAATCTAGGGCGAAATGGGATAAGCATAAGCACAATGCGCTCTATTAAATGGGATTAACTAGTACTAAAGCGAAAAAATTTCTATTTTTTTTAATTCGAGTGGTGACATCAGAACATCCGGTAGGTACAAATTTTACATGAATTGATATCTACAACTCATCAGCTTCCATAACACATTTTAAAAAATTGGATAATCGGCCATAACTGATTAAAAATAGGTATATTTTTGTACAAATTTATGTAATCTACTACAGAAGGTATAAAAAACAAAAATTGATTGCAAAAACCATTTTTGTACGCTTTTTACGTGCTGTGCGCAAAAGTATGTGCGCAAAGTGCAAAAAAATTATAACATTTTGAAATGCTCAAAATGGCCTGAAATGTATGCAAATTGATTAGAAATTAATTTGGCACATTTTGAAATTTCAAATGCGTGTGCACGTAATTTTTTGCTCAGCACGCTATTTTATCATATCGAAAATTGCTACATATCATAAAGTATGGTAAAGTTTCATTGAAAAATATTTGTTAGTTCAGAATTTATGATCAACCATAACATTACATAAAATCATGTGTCACTTGCTCTGCTGAGCTCTGACATCATATAACAAAGTTTCTTGCACATCTACAGCTACAGTACAGGTCAATCTTCTGACAAAGTTATACAATCTTATTACAAGAATTAGAGATACACTGCAAACAAAATTCGTGGAAAGAAAGAAGAATAAGATAGAAAAAAAAAAGATCCTGACAATAACAAGGGGTTAACCAAAAAAATATGATGAAACAGGACAGTTACAAGGAGTCTGCTACTAAGCGGATAACTAATAATACAGAAAAAAAAGGTGATGATCCAATCCAAAACAAGGAGTTATCCGCATATTGCGGATAACTAATAATATAAAAAACTAGAATTGAACACGTCACTATGAACGAGTTAGGTTATCCGCCGCGCAAACGCCACGTGCACGTCATACGTTAAAATATTGCACACAGAAAAACGATTATGCCAATGTGACCTGAAGAAAAAAAATATTAGTGTGCCCTCTATTTTGTGTCTAAGTAATATACAGTATATAATATACAGTGCAGAAAAGATGAAAATAACGGGACCCACCTTTTATTCCAATTTTAAACATGATGACGTCACCAAAATGAAACCTGTACAGTAGATAGCAATTTTGGAAGGGAATTATTTTATAGTGCAACAAAATTCTTGGAAAGAAAGAAGAACTAGACATTGTACAATTATTACCTGAACTGAAGAATGATATGTTGTTAGTGCTGAATTCTGTCTATTTTGTGTCATATACTATATACAGTTTAAGTTAAATCATGTCAGTTCAAATTAAATCGCGTTAAAAAGCAGCTTAAAATCACTTTTCGTTCCGACCTCATAAAAATAACAAATTTAGGCCTAGGTAAATCTGCTAATGTGTTCATAAAATGAAAAGTTTGACCAAATTATTATAGGGTAATATATGCACTTTACCTCGATTAAATGTCATAGCAAGGCCGCAAAACCAAAAAAGTCCAGACATGAAAGGTGTTGATTGTACTCCATTACCTTGTAGCGCGTCAAATCGCGTCAGTTCAAGTAAAATCGCGTTAAATGCATTACAAATTTGGACACCAAGTTGAAAACTATTCCTATAATTTTTGTAAATGTATCAATAACTATCATGTATGTAATGCTTAAAATCCACAAAAACAGAGGCCACTCAGAGCTTTCTAGTTTGCTAAAAGTTTACTACCTGTATGCTTAGAAAAACAAATAGAAATAACATGCATATTCTATTTGTCCTAGTAAATGTTTTTATGAACAATTTACTGTATGTAAAGGTTGTCCCCAAAACATGAAAAATGAAGATTAATTATTATTCGATTCCTTCAACTAAAGACTGGCTCTAGATGTGGTAAATTAAAATGAATGGTTATGTTGCTCCCTAAAGGGTGAGGGTAAAATATAATCAGGTTGGTTTTATTTGTCGGTCATGTCCATTTGTGTGTATATTGTCTGATTTTCTTCAAAAATTCTGTTCTACCCAAAAAAATGCATTAACTTTAAAAGTTTTATTTAAAGTATTTAGTTGAAGAGAAAAATGGAGAAAAGTGTTCATTTCAGTCCTTCCAACCCATAGTTTTTAGGGGGAAGTCTTAAATTGGAAACAGCAACTAATTGTATAGATAGGCTATCATCCAGGGCTGTGGTACAGTCATCTTGCATAAAATGTATTGTATATAAAAGTGCAAATAAAAAAGTAAAAACCCTCCTTCCGGATACTATAGTATTGAGAGGACACCCCTATAAAGGAAACATTTTCATGCAAAATGAGGGGCAATATACCAACCCCTACAAAGTGGACAGTCCTAATAATTAAGGGGACATGAATACTTTTGAGTGCGCCAAATTGTTTTCCCGTCACAAAAACCATAAGACCAAAATAATTATATTCACTATTTTTACAAAAACAGATATTCATAATAATTATGATAATTTCTCGGTCTTTAACTCCATCTATACCTAATGTTTTCCCCAATATCACCTATTCTATATGACACATAATAGGCACAGCTCAAGAATATGAGCATACTATAGGCATAATTGTTTAATGAATTAAAAATGGCATGTTTTACACAAAGTTGTGCGGATAACTAACTCGTCAATGTGACGAGTTCATATCTAGTTCTTCTTTCTTTCCACAAATTTTGTTGCAAGTGTATTTCTAAATCTTCTCAACATAACATTGTATAACTTTAATCAGAAGATTGACCTCTATCTGAAGATGTCGTAATAAGGTTTTCGGTGCCGTCCGAGTTACGCAGCATAACTTATGCATGATTATACAATTTTTTAAAATTCAGAACCAAAATACATTTTTATTGAAACTTAAGAAAATAATAATTCATATCAAGGGTCAAATTTCTATGGAGTAAACATTGTGTGTTGCACATGAAATTACATGGGCACACGTGTTTAAAATTTCAATATGCAAAAAAATAACTTTTAATCAATTTTTTGTACATTTCATGTCATTTTTAGCATTTCAAAATTTTGGATTTTTAGCATAGAAAGAATATTTTTGCAATTGATTTTGGTTCTTCATACCTTTTCTGATCAATTTCATTACTTCTATATAAATTATGGCTAATTCTGACATAGGCGAGCACAATGGAAAATCTTCAGGACAAATCTCTGCTTTGGATACCTCTCAAAGGTAATTTGATAACATTAGTTTTCACTATTATGATATTTTTCCATATTTCTATCTTAGGAAGATATTATAAAAGGTTAAGAAACAAAATTTCTGATTTCATCGGTAGATTTTCAATTCAATTTCAATTGTACGCGATCAAAGTAATTTCCTGGTTCACGATGAGATTACGTGTTCACCTTGCAACTTCCTGGTTTCAACTAAGTTTCGCTGTTAGTGGCTAAAAAATTAAACATGTCCCTCGAATAAACACTTTTAAAAGAACTCCGCCTCCCCACGATCGCCCTACGAGGGCCCTATCAAATAATAAACACTATACTTTAAAATTTTATTAATCATCTAAGACACTGTGAAACAGAGTATGTTTAGATTTACAAATGTCAAGCATTTTCAATAATGGTAACCGATAGAAAACGTACAAGGAGAACGTCCTTCTAAAACCCGAGTCATCATTCCAAGAACCATCGTCTACACTTTCTAGAGGGGGAGCGAGTGAAGCGAGCTCACCCTAATTACGTAATTTGTAATTTATACTGTACATTTGAGAATACTTGCGAAAAAATTCGCAAGTAGTTCTCGGGTGGGACTCGAACCCACGACCTCCAGATCACTAGCCTGGCGTTCATACCTCTAGACCACCGAGCTTGCGCTGATGGCTAGTGGTTAGATTCGAGCCCAAGTAAGCAGCGGTTACTGCACCAACAGGATTGTAATTGTAGTTTTTCGTCAGGGAGTTGAGTAATTAGATGTTTTGCCCATATATAATGTATAACGTAGGCATCTTGGACACAAAATAGAGAGCACACTGACAACATTTTGTTTTCTTCAGTTTATAATGGCATAATATTTTTTCTGTATGACGTGCACATGGCGTTTTTTGTGCGAATAACTACCTCGTCAAAGTGACGATTTCAAATCCCGTAATTTCACCTATTGTATGGTACACTGTATGCAGTATTTACAGCATAACTGACAACATTTTGTTTTCTTCTTATTATAATGGCATAATCTTTTTTCTGAGCGCATAACGTATGACCTGCACGTAGCGTTTCTTGTTTGAATAACTACCTCGATTTCAAATCTCGTAATTTCACCTATGATCACTGTATGTAGTATTTACAGTATACTGTGTATATGTGTATACTATGGCACAAAATAGACAGAATTTAGCACAAGCAACATATTTTCTTCAGGTCATCATGTTCATGGTATCGTCATGTTTCATTTTGTGAAAAAACTTGATTAAAAGCGACAAATTCTGGTACATATTATATATCAAAATTTATAATGAATTTTTAAATGATAGAGGGCGGCAAACAATAATTTGCTCGTATCAGAGCCATTCACCTCTGTTTAAAATCTGCTAACCTATAACATGTTATATAAATCATAATACAGTAGCATAAATTTCTGTGCACATTTTATAAAACAGGCTTAACGTACGTGCGTGTGGCGTTAGTGGTGCGGATAACTAACTCGTCAAAGTGACGAGTTCATGTCTAGTCATACTTATTTCTTTCTCCCCAATTGTTTGTGTGTCACATATATATCTCTAATATGTGTTAACATAACATTCCATAACTTTGTTAACATATGAACATTTACATGTGCACCTCCCATTTTGAATGATGTCGGAGATTAGAAACCAAACATAATTTTCAATTTTCACTTTTTTTTTTTTTTTTTTATCATATTTATTGAGGGTGTTCGATCCACAGCACAATGGGAGAAAACAGGTTGAAAAAAAAATTTTCTAATTGTCAATCATCCATTTTATTTTTAGTCTCATAATTTAATTGAAAACCCCCACAGTTTGCTTATCGTGGAAACAGGAAAACTGAAGATGCAATAATTAAAAAAACGTTACTTTATACCATTGGTTATTTTTTAAGCATTGAGCTACAAACATAAGATCTGATATCCACTAATGAAGTAGAATGTTCGCCTACTTTTGTATCTTTATGTGGTACGTGTAATAGAACTTACTGGATGTCTCGACATATAATCAATAAGATTTGTCACATGTGTTTGTTTTTCCTGACTAATTACTGCATTTGGTACCTCCCGTAAGCAGCCACGGCCACCTTTTTTTGTATGGTAAAAAAAATGCCTCTCGTAGGCGGCCAAAAAAAATCGTATTGACTTTTGACAACAAAAATACAATTTAAATACTTATATGTGCTTATATTTTAGCTTTATTTCGAAGCTTGTGTGCTAAATCCTCTCCGAGGACTTTAATTCCTTCTTTAATTCTAAAATTGCAGATATCCGTCACGATATATCGGCGAATGTTGAAAGTTAATGCTCAAGAGAGAGATCCTGGAGAGGCCACATTTGATGCAACACCCTTACTGGAATATACGACGGTTTCTCTAGACGAAGTGCGAACAATCATCCTAAAATCAAAGAGTAAGTCATGTGAATTAGATCCTCTACCGACATGGCTCTTGAAGGAGTGCCTTGAGGAACTTCTCCCTTTGATAACAGCTATCCTCAATGCATCACTACAGACGGGTTACGTTCCACATGATTTTAAACATGCGCTTCTTAGACATCTCATAAAGAAACGTAACTTAGATCCGAAAACTCTCAAGAACTATAGACCTGTATCTAACTTACCATTCATGTCGAAAATCCTTGAAAAAGTTGTTGACGCAAGCCTAGAAGAACATATTGTAATTAATGGCGTTCATGAGTGCAATCAGTCAGCATACAGGAAATTTCACTCAACGGAGACTGCCCGTCTGAAGGTCCAGAGTGACATTATCGCGTCTCTAGACAAGGGTTACACTTCTGCGCTTATACTACTCGACCTTTCGGCCGCCTTTGATACAACTACTTCAACGGCTTTATCATCATTTTGGAGTACGAGGAAATGCCCTAGCATGGATTGCATCTTATCTGAAGGATCGTTATCAGTCAGTGTCCATTAATAATACGAATAATTTTAATCCACTTCGCCTTAAATATGGAGTACCGCAAGGATCGGTTCTTAGACCAAAGTTTTATTCGATGTACATCGTTTGGCGACATGGGCTAGGCTACCAGTTGTATGCGGATGATACGCAAATGTACGTTTCTTTTCGCCTAAATGACAAGTCAGAAATACAATCTGCTCTAATTTCGATGGAAAAATGTGTTTCAGATGTCAAGGTATGGATGACCCAAAACGGAAGTGATACTCTTTTCGTCGCGATACAATAAGACCAGTATAAATTTGGATGTGAATGTCGGAAACAGAGTTCTAAAACCAACGTCGACTGTGAGAGACCTCGTAGTAATATTCGATAAACATCTTACTATGGATTCACATGTACAATCCATCTCGAGGCAGTGTTATATGCACTTACTTAACATCTCTCATATCCGACATCATCTAACATTATGATGCCACAAAATCATTAATACAGTCGCTGGTGATCTCTCGTATGGACTATTGTAACACCTTACTTTATGGTCTGCCAACTACAACAATTAATAAATTACAAAAAGTCCAGAATACGGCAGCGCGAATTATTACGAAAAGCTGTAAATATGAGCACGTTACACCCATTTTGAAGGAGCTCCATTGGCTACTGGTGCAGGCACGCATAAAGTATAAGTTACTTGTACACACCTTCAAGGCATTGCATGATCAAGAGCCGACTTGCATCAATGATATGCTGAAGGTTTATCAACCAAATAGGACATTACGATCACATGATTCTCTTACTTTATGTGTTCCCAGAGTTAAAACCAAATCGTATGGTGAAAGGTGTTTCATGAAGGCAGCGCCGACTCTATGGAATGCTCTTCCATACCAGCTCCGCAGTGCTTCCTCCTTGAAAATTTTTAAAAGGACACTTAAAACACATTTATTTGTCTCTTTCGTATAATTTAAGATTACTTTTATAATTATTGCTTATGATGTTTGTCTTTATGATGTGAAGCGCCTTTGAGCATGAGTATTCATAAAAAGGGCGCTCTAGAAATCAATTTGAGTATACACCATTGATGCCGCGGTCTACATTAAATAACATTAATGACCTTATTATTGAAATCATCGGATCTATTTTACATTGAACTATTCTATTTTTCTACTACAATTTGTTTGGTCAATTATTGTGCAATAATATTTTTAATCAAATTAAATTAATATAAAAAAAAAAAAAAATAAATTAGATAATAATTAATATGTAAATAAATTGTATTTTTGCAATCGTAGTTTAAGAAATTCTGACCTATTTTGTATATCGTACATTTTATTTTTCTATTTTATGCGATTTTAATTAATGTGCAGTAAGAATATTTATAACTTACGGTAGTTTAAGAAATCTTATTTCGTATAATTTAAGGTTACTTTATAATTATTGCTTATGATGTTTGTCTTTATGATGTGAAGCGCCTTTGAGCATGAGTATTCATAAAAAGGGCGCTCTAGAAATCTGGTAAATAATAATAATAATTAGGCGCTTGATTTAATTATTTAAAGTAAATAAATAGATAAACAATAGTAGGCTTACACCTGCCGTTTTTAATAGGCCTGATGTTGTTTTGTTTTCAAGTTTTTAAAAAAATAAACGACAGGGTTCAGACTCTGCAAAAAGAGAATGGTTATGAATTCATTGGTATTGATAGGCCGCAGTTTTAAAAACATTTAGAAAATGAGAAAACTACACATATTTTGACTGACCATTTTCATTCATAAAAGCTTTTAAAATTTGTTTGAAAACTACCTGATTACAAACAATAAATTACAATTAGCTGGAGAATTTAGAACTACGAAAAATATTGTGCATACTGTAGGATAGCCATAATACGTGATTTTGGCCCTCTATCGGCAGAAAACCCTGTAATAAGCGACCACTTTTCTCGGTTTCGAGGATGGCCGCTTATGGGAGGTTCAATTGTAATTTGTAATACTCTACATAGGCCTATTTATGTACCATATCTCTAGCAACGGCATACTTTAGCACAAAGATCAAAACAAGTACAAGTTTAAAGACTCATTTCCTACATTTTTTTAGATCTAATGTAAGGTCACAAACTACATTAATGTAAAAATAAATAAATAAATAAATACTATATCTATTGAGGTAACTTTTTTCGTCATCAAATGGTTAAAAATGTGAAAAATTGAGCGATTATAATAATTTTTAGCGGCCCGCTATAAATCCCAACATGCATTTGCGCGCGGATTGATATTTTTGTTTTTCTTTTGTATTTCACCCACTTTTCGATCGATCGTGAGGCCAAAACAAATAGAAGACTCCTAACTTTTCAGCAAAAATACAGGGTTTCCCCCAATTTGTATCAACGGAGTCTGTCAAAAACAGAAAGATAATTAATGCAGCAACTATACAACGTCAGGCTAGGCCAATAGCTCGCGTACAATGTTCGTATGTTACCAATGTTTACCAGCTAGGCTTACAAAACTAAGCCTAGCTAGCAAGGGGACATTGACCGCGAGCTCCTTAGGTAGTGCATTGTTTCTCTCTTTTTATCATAATTTACTATAAAACGTACAAGGAATGACCTGGTTTAATGTTTTTTAAGTAATGCATTATTTTTACAAAACGCCACAAATTGTAGGGAATGGATCTTTAAGAGATTTCAAAGAGCCTGCTGATTTGGCTTAAAGCCCCCTTCCCTACGTTTTTTAGATCTAATTTAAGATCACAAACTATATTTAATGTAAAAATAATACTATATGGTCCTATTGCAATAACTTTTTTCGTCTTTAAACGGTTAAAAATGGGAAAAATAAGTTGATTCTAATAATTATAGCGGCCCGCTATAAATCCCAAAATGCATTGCGCGCGGATTGATATTTTTGTTTTTCACCTGTAATTCGCCCACTTTTCGATCGATCGTGAGGCCAAAACAAATGGAAGACTCCTAGCTTTTCAGCGAAAATACCGGGTTTTCCCCAATTTGTATCAACGGAGTCTGGCAAAAATAGAAAGACAATTAATGCAGCAACTATACAACGTCAGGCTAGGTATATAGCTAGCGTACGATGTTCGTACGTTACCGATGTTTACCAGCTAGGCCTACAAAACTAAGCCTAGCTAGGCTAGGCCTAAGACCGTCCACGAGAGGTCGATCGCCGCGAGCTACTTAGGTAGTGCATTGTTTTTCACTTTTTATCATAATTTACCATAAAACGTACATTTAAGACAAGGAATGACATGGTTTAATGTTTTTAAAGTGATATATATGTATTATTTTCCAAAAAACGTCCAAAATTGCAGGGAAGGGGTCTTTAATATTAGTTCAAATATTTTATTTACATTTTTAGCACATATTCAATCATAACGTGTCATACATCACCAATATTTTGGGGCATATTTTGTCCATGCTATGAATCAGTAAATTGGCAGTTCCGGCAGCCGAAATTATCAGACACCGCCTCGGCTAGCTGTCACCACCTATAGGCCTACTGTAATACTAGCTAGCTACTAATACTAGCTAGGCTACGCCTACTACTAGCAGTTGGCGCTACTAGCCTACCCTACCTATAGGCCTAACTAGGCATAGGCCTAGGCTAGGCCTCGTTTTGTTTCACGCCACCCTGTCTTGTATTAACTAGGCCTACGCCTATTAAGTAATAGGCCTAGCCTAGCTAGGCCTAGGCCTATTACTGTATTATATTTCGATTTGTTAATTAATTTCGTGAATACCACACCTTTTATTACAATCACCTCAAGTACTATTTATGAATTTGATGGAGAATCACATAAAAAGTAACAATTAAATCCTTTTTCATTGTATGGAGTATAACTATAGCCATGGCCTAGCCTAGACTAATTATACTTAGTCTGACTCAATATTTATAAGCAGCCTAATAATATATTGCATGCAAAGAGGTGGTACAGAGAAGATAGTCCCGCGCGTGTTCATGCATGCGAGAGCGCCGGCGCGTGATAAAAAGGATAAAAACCCTTTATATAAAATATATTTATATTATTATTGATACTATTTAATAAGATTATTTATCAACCAAGAGTGGCAACACGATAAACGATAAATGGGGATTGGGAAAATTAATTATAGAAATGCACTTTCTTTCAGATTTCTCTAAAAATACTAGGCCTATTTGATTAGGTACATTTATTGGGGGATAAACTTAAAACCTTTCACAATAAATACATAAAACATTTTAGTCGCCATTTTTGAAGCGCAAATGTATTACTGTGAGTGTGGGTACAAACACATATCCAAATACACTTTTATTACGGACACTTAAATTTTTGCTTCTCAACGTTAATTTTATTAATTAATTATTACAAACAAGGCCATGGCTGCAGTCGCGTTCGCAAATTTTAGTTAGTGTTTACCGACCGACTTTTTAGGCTATCCTGGAAAATCTTTTATAAATGTATTATTTGTAATGTCCGTAATTTATGTTATCACTTTGTATATGTATTTTTTATGATGATTTTCCTAATAAATTCAAATCAAATCAGACCAACCGACCGACCCACCAACCAACCAACTGACCGACCGGAGAGGTGTATCGTTACTGTACTTTACTATTTCAATCGACTATGACAGTGACAGTTTCAACAAACTATTAAATCGCAAATGTTTTACTGTGTTTAGTGGTATATTATTTATAAAACATGAAAACAATATATGTGAGCTGTTTCCAGGATGGCCGACATCTAAGCTCTTAACTTTTCATGCCTTTTTGTTTTTGCATTTTCACGCTGCTGCTCTAGCCCGCTACGTCCCATTAGGACTACTCAATCAGAAGCTAAAGCAAGCAGCAGTTATAGTTCTAAGGACGACAGTTTTGCGAAAATGGAAACTCCACTATAATTTATTGATTCCATCTGCTACAGTAGACCCAAAAAACGTCTGGGAAAAGAGTCTATTAGGACATGTCATGCTAAAATTACAAATCCCAAAGCATTTCTGGTATATTCACGGTCAGATATTCATTGAATTATTATCGAAACAGTCCATTAAAGTTTGTGTTTGTAATAGGATACTTCACATTTGAAATATCTAGGGTGATGAAGTGACCCCCAGACTTGACCTTAGCAATAAAATTAACTAAAGTGATAGAAATTGAGTATTCACTTCTGTAACAAAAAAATAATATTTATTCACATATAAAAAGAGAAAAGAAACCCAGAAACCATTGTCTGACAGACAATTTAAGTATTTGTTGCTTTAAATTACATTTTTTCCAGGTAAAATAACTATTATGTGACAATAAAATGACACATTCAAAAACATTTGAAATAAAAAATATTTTTCAATAAGAAATATTTCTTGTTTAAATTGTTCCAAGAGCGCCAATTACGATTGGAACCTACATTTTTTTACAATAGTAATATCAGGTCGATTATGTTTTAATTCCTTATTCGTGTAAACTGTCATGTCCCAAGTAATTCGAATGGTTTTATTCTCTGTGACTGCAAATCTCCCAGTGTACCCGCAATGCCACCTTGTCATGACGCTTTCTATACTCTCTCTGGGCGAGCATCTTGCATCCACTGATAATAATGTCTTACAGTTTCAAAGAGTATCCACATAATCTGTATAACGGTGTTTTATGATCTATACTGTATTTTATCGCATTCGTTCTTAAAGCTGGTTCTTGAGCAGCTAGTATCAAACGTTCTGTCTCTTTCCTAAGTCATCTCCCAGAATCTCCATGTAGGGCTTTCTCGTTCCAGCCCTTGGTGTTCTCCTCTCGCCACCTCTTCTGATAATCTATAAGATTTCCTTTTTCATCTTCTCCTTTAAAGCAAGTTGCAGCATCTACTGTAGTATTTTTACTCCACTAACAGCACATTATGTCGGTCGGTTGGTCGGATAGTCGGTCGGTAAACACTAGCTAAAATTTGAGCACGCGACTGCAGCCATGTTAGGCCTATATGGCCTTGTTTTGACAAGTTTCTCTTTCGGAAGTAATTCCCAGGGTGCTAATTTTAGTTGACTAACTAGGCTAAGCCTAATAAATAGCATGTGTATCTTACGATGCGTTGCACGATAGCCTAACTCGTCACTGTGACGAGTTCAAATCGAGTTGTTTTTATCATTTGAAATAAACGGATTGTTAACAACATAAAAGGTTATCATATTCAAACAATTAAATAAACGCGAGTGTTGTAATATAAAACTAACCGTCATATAAACCGTTTACAATGCCAATACCGTTGACTGCTGACACTTGTTGAACGGGTTTGATCGATGCTATGCTGTTTGTTTGTTTCGATTCAAACTAGTTTAGACACTCTGTTTGAATGGAGCATTATTAATAAACTTAAACTAAATCCAAATAAATGCCTTGCAATGCATATCAATTTTAGTAAACATTTATCCCCCTGTCCTGATTTGCATATATCTAATCACTCTTTGGCTGTAGTTCAGGAAGTTAAATTGTTAGGTGTAATCATTCAAAACAATTTAAAGTGGCAAAGCCATGTAGATAACATTTGTATTAAAGCTAACAAGAAAATGTTTATGATACGCAAGTTGAGAGAAGCAGGTCTTAATAGTAATGAACTTATTTCTGTTTATAAAGGTTATCTGAGACCGGTGCTTGAGTATGCAGCCCCTTTGTGGCATGCAGGTCTTACGCAGGGACAGGTGAATCAGATTCAGAAGCGTGTCTGCAAGATTGTGTTGGGCAATGAGTATACAACATACTCGGATTCTCTTGCCATTTTAAATCTTCAACCACTCCACACAAGAAGATGGCACTCTTGCAAGGTTTTTGCCTCTAAAGCACACGCCTCTGGTCAATTCTCCACCTGGTTCCCTGCCCCTCAGTATAGATCCTGCATGACACTTAGGCATAATCGTAAAGTGGAAAACTGCAGTTACAAAACAAAACGTTTCCAAACTAGTCCTGTCCCTTTTATGGTTGAACTTTTGAACAAACTGTAACTTTTTTATTTTTTTTTTGCTTGTTTTACTATTATTTGAGTTAACTGCAGTCTAATTTATTTGTTTTTATATATGTATGTATTGTTGATAGTGATTATAGTTTAAATAGTTTTTATAATGTAATACATATGCAATTCAGCCATGTATGTAATTTGTATGTGAATTTTGAATAAAATATACCGATATATATATAAATTGTACAATCGTTGTGGTGCGCAGCCTACCGTAGGCTAAGCCTAATAAATATCATGTGTATCTTACGATGCGTTGCGCGATAGCCTAACTCATCGTCACTGTGACGAGTTAAAATCGAGTTGTTTTTATCATTTGAAATAAACAGATTGTTAACAAACTATTTATTTAAGATTCTTTGATCGCACACAATTCACTTCAATTTTGTAATCACTTATGATCAATTTACCCAATGTAACTTAGGTGAGATATTATCGTGGTATGTTTCAAATTCAATCATTATTTTAATGACCTCAACATTGTACTGGTCAAGAGACAAGATAAGTCATTATTTATTAAAGAAGTTCATTCATTGTATTCTATGGAAACAAAATGTTTTATATGGACGCCAGAGCCTTGAGCAATATTGATAATAAAATCTATCATTATAGGCCTACACATGCAGAAGGCTGAGAACCGTACAATACATAACTTCCCATGCCTCCAATTTAAAGCATTACACAACCTGTCAGGCTATCGGCAACAGAAGACCTAATCATCATTCGATGTAGGCCTACAGTATTATTGTATACAGTACCGGTATTACTTACTAAAACAACTTGCTAACTAGAATTTAATTCGTCACTTTGACGAATTATAGGTGATCATTTTTATAATTTTACATTTCATTTTTAAAAAACATGTTTTAAAAAACATGCACGTATGTTAAAATATGATCGCAAGATGTTGATTTATATTTATATGCTTATAGTGCTAGTGAGTTGTGCCTATTATATGCCATATAAAATATATACAGTAGGTCTATATACTGTATACTATGTATATACAGTGTAGCATAGGCGAAATTACGGGACACACATCAAATTCTAATTTTATGGTATGATGGCATTATCAAAATAAACTTGAAGATGACAATCTTGAAAGATAATTAATTGAGTAAATAAATGATTTGGTCGAAAATTTGGCACGTAGAAGCGCGGTGCGCACTCATCATCTAGTATCGGCCTCAGACGTATTGGATTATGCCTTTCCTCTTGTCAAGGTGGGCACTGGACGAGAGAAGCCCTTGGTCAATGTTAGGACCAATCAAGGTGCTTTATAAACAGTCCTGGCTTTGTTTGTATCAAACCTGTTAGTGGCGGTAATTATTGCTGTTGGTTTCGATTGAATAAAATAAAAATAAAATAAAATAACCTTTTGAATATCTTTAGATATTCAAATATACGGCGATGGTGAAATTACACGACTTACGTTATTCAAGTTTTTACGCGATATGACGTCATCATGAAAATGGTGGCAACTCCTGAAAAAGTCAATTAATTGAGCAATCACTAGTCTTTTGAGCAAAAATCGGACATAAAATAACCGAGATGCGCTCTGTTGAATGCGATAACCTACAAAAAAAGATAACAAATTCTAATTTTTTAATTCAAGTGGCCAGTTTGATAAAGTCACAACATTTTGTACGTAAAATGTGTACATGAATTCATATCTACAACTCATTGGCTTCCAGAATAAGAATTATTTTCATTTGAAAATGACTTATTTTTTTACCATTTTCAGCACTTTTGTGATTTTTGTAATTTGTAAAGTGCTCGTATAGCGTTATTTTAAGTTTGAATGGATTCGGTTAATGTGCTAAGGATTTTGAGTACAATGTGATTTGTACAACACATTTTATTTGTTACGCTTTCTAAGAATCACGTGCGCAGTAATTTTTTTAAACACGCAAATGGCCTAATTCATGCTCTAAATTGATTAAAACTTAATTTTTGAGCATTTCACATTTCAATTTCACGTGCATGACCTTGGAACGCGTAAGTTTTTATTTGCTAATATTTTTACTCTTACGTGTAGTGAATTTTATTGATATGCGATGATGAGTTATGTAGATATGATTAATAATGTGATTTCACAAAATGGCGTATAAATGACGTCACGGATAAGTGATCACGCTGAAATGATTAAGTTAAATTGTTTGAAAGATCTTGTGAAATTTAGGGATCATTGACATTTAACTTTTTGAGATATTTGTTACACAAAATCTGTACAGAAAGAATAATAAAAATTTCATATAATAACAATAGGTGATCATTTTTATTCTAAAAAAACTCATTTATCTTCAGAAAAGTTTGATTTTATTACGGTATCAATAAAATGCAAAGACGTAGTTTTTTGTGGGAGCTGTACACACCTTTATTCTTGTTCTCTTTTTCGATGGTTTTATGTTTATATTGATATTTACGATTTGCACATTATACGACTAAAAGTTAATATCTGTATATATATAATGTAACATTTTAAAAATCAACTGTCAAATTCTCCTACGATTAGATGAGGAAATCTGTGAGAATGAGAAAAAGTCGCCATTATTATACTTTTCTGGCTGTTTTACTTTATAGTTTTGATTTAGCTTTTCGCTTTTTTTTTGTATCTCCATTGAGATCCAGCCACTTTCATTTTTTCAGTAACTTGCCTTTATATTTATATATATATATATATTTTATATTTTAAAGTCGCCATTATTATACTTTTCTGGCTGTTTTACTTTAGAGTTTTGATTTAGCTTTTCGCTTTTTTTTTTTGTATCTCCATTGAGATCCAGCCACTTTCATTTTTTCAGTAACTTGCCTTTATATTTATATATATATATATAAATCCAAAGGCAAATTACTGAAAAAAATGACAATGCTGTGGGTATCAGTGGCTGGATCTCAATGGAGATACAAAAATAAAAAGCGAAAAGCTAAATCAAAACGATAAAGTAAACAGCCAGAAAAGTTAGCAGAGCTTTCGGGCAACACTAGCCCTTCATCAGTGCAAGTGAAGGAATTTGGATAACGTCATAGTATAAAGCTGGCAAGTGCTGCCTGGGTGGACAGGAATAAAAGAAATATAACAAAGGGAGCCAGGGTGGAGTCTGAATAAGAGTAGAAAACAAAGAAGGTAGCTTGGTAGAGATATAAACAATTTTGGAATGAGACTAAAAAACAGCTTAAATGGTGGTTAATATTGAAACTTAAATTTTGGTAGTCAATGGAATAATTTTACCGATCTGGGAGTATGTTCCTAATGTTAAGTCCAAAAGGTTTTGTGGTTTTAAGTAGTAATTCCCAGTGGTTTTCTTTGTCTTTGCGAGTTTTGTCGCTCCATTTGACATCGTGGTCTATTGCAATAACTCTGAAATTTGCAATCGAGTGACCAGCTGAATTAAAATGATCGGCTACAGGTTGATCAAGCTTTAATGTTTTGATATCTGATATGTGTTGTGTCATTCTCATACGGAGAGTATTTTTTTGTTTCCCCGACGTACTGTTTGCCACAAACATTAGAGTATATGAGATAAATGACGTTTTTGGTTAGACAATTAATTGATTGTCTTATCCGAAAAATGCGGCCAGTTTGGTTATTCTTAATTTTTTCAGTAGCTACTAGAATCAACTAATGAACAAGTTATGATTGATCATATATATATGAAACGATAAAGATTTATTCTGTGCCTGTGATGTTTATATATGAAAAAGTATCTCTCTGGAAATCCCGTTTCGTGAATAAAATACCGTACTGAAAGATAAGGGCGTATCAATTTGATCTCTGGTGCGCGTGCGTACAATTGAGGGACAAGTGCTGTTTCGCTGCAGTGAGAGCTGTACGGGGCTGTACCACGCCGAGAGTGCTATCCTATCTAGTTTAAGCAATACAGTACCATGAAAGCCCCAGTGGTCTAATGGTTAGGACATCTGCATATCAAGCAGAAGTTTCCGGGTTCTAATCTCGGTTTTGGCGACTTTTTCTCATTCTCACAGACTTCCTCATATTTTATATTTAGATAATTCTATTTTGCCAAGCAACAAACAGACACACGCGATAGATTACATAATTATACAATTCCTTATTCTAAATATTTTTTCCTGCCTAATTCGCATGTGGGGGGGGGGGGGGGGGAGTAGAAAAAGCGCAGAATTTAAACCTTTATCAGAATATGTCGTAATAAGGTGATTTATAAAATGTTATGATTTATCATAAATTCTGAATTATAAGACATTTTTTAATGAAACTTGTTGAAAGTATACCTAATAATATGGGGCAACTTGTGCTACGCAATAATTTACACGCGCACGCGTGTTTAAAATTTCAAATTGCGCAAAATTAGTTTGTAATCAAATTCGCGTACATACAGGTTATTCTGAGCATTTAAAAATGTTCTCAATTTTTCTACAAAGCGTGGAAAAAAGCTTTCTGCAATTGATTTGGTTTTTCATACCTTCTTCAATAGATTTCATTCATTTTGATGAACTTGAATTGCAAAAAAACGACGCACGTGCACATTAAATTTTAATAATCGTGTGCTAAAAAATGGGTAATTTAATGCAAATCTGTAAATAAATATACGTATTTTTAATCGATTATAGCTCCTTGTTGATGGCTGGTGACCCCCATTTTTTAAATTATTAGGGAAGATGATGAATTCATGTGAAATGTGTACCTACCGGATGTTCTGAAGCACCATATGACCACTCGAATTTTTAAAATAGTATTTTTTCTCCTTTATACTATTGTATTGTAATAATAACTACTGTAGAGTAGCTTTGCGTCAGGGTATTAAGTAATTGGTCAGATGTTTTGCCCTACTCTGACGTAATTTGTACTTTATACTAAGTACATGAGAATACTCAAGTAATTCTCGGGCGGGACTCAAACCCATGACCTCCCGATCACTAGAGATGGCGTTCATACCCCTAGACCACCGAGCTTGCGCTGATGGCTAGGGTTAGATTCGAGCCCAAGTAAGCAGCGGGATGAAACATCATCGGCTACCCCCAGGGTGTGCGGCTTGGTAGTTTTTATTTAACTGCACCAACAGGATTGTAGTTGTTAATAACTACAACTAGGCCTAGTCCATGGGCCAGACATTTTTTCGGTCTCAAATTGGTGGCAAATGCTATCATATATTTTTGGAAAGCTTAGCATGTCTACTTTTCAGAAATCCATGATAGCAATGCCAATTGTACAGCATAATAATCATTTTTAAAGATTATAACACCGCCTACGGAAAATATGCAACAAAAAATGTTAGGGTAAGTGAAAAGATTTGCATTTTTTTGATATCAGGTATTTAGTGTAATATAACTAATATCCAACAAATATTGACGCCATTAGAGGTCAGAAGGTCATTGAACTTTAATAAAAAATGAAAAAAAATTTTTTTTTTTTTAATATTAACTTATAACTTTCAGTTAAAAAAAAAAAAAAATAGAATAGATATTATGCAAACTGATGTTTTCATGAACATATAGACCCAATAAACAAGAAAATTGAAATTAAAGATTAACAAAAAAATGAATATGCTATGTATTATGAAGAAATGTGTTCGTTTTCAGTAATTTGTAATCGTTTGCAATTATGGGGTAGGGGGTAACATTTTTGTGAATAACTTACAATTTAATTAACAGATTTGCATTTTTCTGCTATCAGTATGTAGTGTATAGATTGCCTAATTGTAATATACTTTTTAAAAATGAATCCAACATTTATTGACAACTTTAGAGGTCAAAAGGTCACTGACCTTTAATAAAAAATGCAATTTCTTCTAAATTAGCTTATAAATTTCAATTTTAAACACAAAAATACAAGATATCTTATGCCAACTAAAGTTTTCTTAAACCTATAGACACAATAAATAAGAAAATTGAATTTAACATTTTTTCCAAAAATTGAATATGCTGTGCATTATAAAGAAATGTGTTCGTCATTAATAATCGTTGACAATAATGGGGTAGGAGGTAACATTTTTGCAAATAACTTAAGATTTAGTGAACAGATTTGCATTTTCATGTTATCATTATGTAGTGTATGGATTTCTTTATTGTAATATACTTTTTTAAAATGAAAGCAGCATCTATTGACGTCTTTAGAGTTCAAAAGGTCAATGACCTTTAATAAAAAATGCAATTTCTTCTAAATTAACTTATACATTCCAATTTTAAACACAAACTTATAAGAGATCTTATGTTAATGTTTTCCTAAGCATATAGACACAATGAACAAAAAAATTGAAATTCAACAAACAAATATTCTGTGAATTCATGAAGACATTTTGTCGGCTAATAATAATTTGTTATTAAAAGTTATAGGGTAAGGGGTAACATTTTTTCTAATAACTTTGTATTTAGTGATCAAATTTGCATTTTTTGTATTAATATGTACTGTGTAAGTTGCCTAATTGTTATATTCATGTTAAAAAAACAAAACGTAACATATATTGACATCATTGTAGGTCAAAGGGTCATTGAACATTAACAAAAAATACAATTTCGTCCAAATTTAACATTAATAAAGTTTCAATTAAACACAAAAAGACAACACATCTAATACAAACTGGTGTTTTTTTTTCAAACCTATAAAGACAATGTACAAATACAGATTGAAGTTAAAGAATAAAAACAAATAAACATGTATAGGCCCTAACAATATGAAGAATTTTGACCGTATTAGTAATTTGTAATCCTTAATCCTTAAAAATTATGGGGTAAGGGGTAACATTTTTGCTAATAACATTGAATTTATTGAACATATTTTGTATTTCTTGGTAACAATAAGTAGGATACTGTATAAACTGTTTAATTAAAAATTGTTAATAACAAATGATGCAACATTTTGATCTCAAATAATATTACCAATACTGGTTGTGTAGTTTTATTTAAAGCCTGTAGACAAATTGTTAAAGAAAATTTTAGTATTTAGTGTTGTTTTGGGGTACAAAATAACATTATACATGACTTGTTGGAGGGTAAACATTATTTATTTATTTGAAAAAAAAGAAATTAATGATTTTGTTTTAATATGAGGATATGGAGCTTTATAAAAACATTTATTTCATCTTGAAATTGCAGGATGGATAAACTATTTTAGTCTCACTTAAGGCTTAAGGATTGCAGTTGAAAGAGTCGTGAGTTACAACCCTGGCACTAGGTCAGGATTGAACCCCGGACCTTGGGATTGGAAGGCAAGCACGTTAACCACCAAGCTACAGCTCCACTACTTTTGATAGGGTATTTGGTTATTTTTTTAAAACATATCCGGCTACTGTTTTTAGGCTATATAAATTGTTATTAGTTTACATATTGTACTTTAAAACAATTAATCGACTTATATAGTAATTTTAAAAATGACACTAGGGCCTACCAATTAAATTTGTATTTCATTTGTATTTAAAAGATATTCTTTCTATAAATGTTCATCTGACATTTTCTTTTATCTTGGTTTACAAAAATGAATCAATAACAATATGTAAATGTTTCAGATCTGCATATCAGCTGCAGTTTAGCAATTCACACTTTCTAGGAATTATTTCTATTATATTACATCGTCAAATTCCAGTAAAGCCTACATCATTTAAAAACAACTGGATATATATGGAAATCTTAAAAAGACATGATTTTGTTATCGCAAATTGAAGTATACTCTTGTGCAATGTTCTTTGACATTTTGGAATGTGATACTTTGCAAGTTTCCCGATCTTTTAAAATGTTATGAAAAAGCTGACAAAAATACTAGAACCAAGTACACTGGTACAGCACGTTATAGTCTTCAGTCCGTATTCTTTAGAGATGTGAAGGGCATCCAACAATGGATAGAAATACTATTTGGCTCAGTGGCGTCTGTGATAAATGAGGAAAATGTATAGTTTGCAAGGCAGTCTCTTCTGAAGATGTATCAGATATGATTTTCCTTCATGTGTAAATTGCATTGACTGGATCTTCTCACCTAACTTTAGGTGGTTGTGTCAGAGTTTTCCTCCAATATAATTGTTAATGTCCATGTCAATGTCTTTCTTGACACAATCTTTTGGGTCCTTTCCAGGAGTCCAGAAAATACAGAAACAGACTGAAGACCGTAACGTACTCCACCAGTGTTCTTGGTTAAACATCTTAATAGATATTAATGGTAACCTTTATCAAAATGGGGAAAACTTACAACCACCTTCGACCATGCTAAGATACATGGCACATACTTCAAACTGCGATATGAAAACATAGAGATACCTAGTTCTTTCAAACATATGTGGAAGCTCCACTGGTCTCTGAGGATGTAGTGTAAATTTCCTAGAAAGTGTGAATTGCTGAACTGCAGCTAATATGAAAATCTAAACAAATTGACATATTAATGAGTTTGAATAAACTAACTGTTTTCTTTTAATCAAGATAAATGAAAATGTAATTGTCCTGTAATATTACAATTACCATAACAGTTTTGTTTTTAAAAAAAAAGAAAACCTCAATCTCATTTGCATTTGCAAACCAGATGAACATTTATAACCTTATAATATCTTATCATTTACAAATAAAAGATATAATTGTTAATCTAAGCAATTTTCATTTCTATGATTACTATAGACAATTGAATGTTTTGATTATGTAAATTATAAAAAACAACTTACAACACAGAAGCTGGATATGTTTATTATTATCAATATGTAATAACAATGAAACATCAAAGGTATTTTTATTATCCTCATATTTAATATTCATTTATTTTAATTAATAATAAATCAAATAATGTATACCCTCCAAAAAGTCATGCTTTATGTTAATAATTGTACCCCATAACAATACTAAATGGTGAATTTTTTTCTATAGGTTTAATAAAATAAAAACCACATAAATCTATTGGTAAAAACATTTAACTTTTATTATAAGCAATGAAACAGTTTCAGTTCAGTTCAGTTTAGCTGTATCATCCTCTGTCGGATGTAGCCCTCCTCATGCTTTTGCCAATCCCGTCTGTTCTGTGCTGTCCTTGCCCACATGATGCCTGCATACTTTGTAATGTCGTCCCTCCATCGCCGTTTCTGCCTTCCCCTTTTTCTTGTGCCGGTTCTTGGTTGCCATTCTGTCATACGTTTTGTCCACCTGTTGTCATCCCTTCTTGCCAGGTGTCCTGCCCAACGCCATTTTGCTTCTTTTATTTTGTTCATTATATCTTTGACTTTAGTCAATTTCCTTATTACTGTGTTTTTGATTTTATCCCTAATTGTCACTCCAAGCATCTGCCTTTCCATAGCTCTTTGTGCAGTGGTTAGTTTTTGTTCCAAAAATTTTGTTGTTGTCCATGTTTCACAACCATAAGAAACAGTTTATATACTACTTATTGGTACCAAGAAATGCAAAATCTGTTCGCTAAATTCAAAGTTATTAGCAAAAATGTTACCCCTTACCCCATAATTTGAATGATTACAAATTACTAATGCAGTCACAATTCTTAATATTATTACACATGTTTATTTGTTTTTAATCTTTAACTTCAATTTCTTGTCCATTGCTTTTATAGGTTTAAAAAAAAAGAAGTTTGTATTAGATTTGTTGTATTTTTGTGTTAAATATGGAAACTTTATTAATGGTAAATTTGGATGAAATTGCATTTTGTTCAATGACCCTACAATGATGTTACGTTTTATTTTTTCAAATGAATATAACAATTAAGCAACCTACACAGTACATATTAGTACCAAAAAAATGCAAATGTGATCACTAAATACAAAGTTATTAGGAAAAATGTAACCCCTTACCCTAACAAATAACAATTAACAGACAAAATATCCTCATAAATTCACAAAATATTTGTTTGTTTAACTTCAATTTTCTTGTTCATTGTGTCTATATGTTTGGGAAAACATTAACATAAGATCTCGTATATTTTTGTGTTAATTTAGAAGAAATTGCATTTTTGATTAAAGGTCATTGACCTTTGACCTCTAAAACTGTGGAGTAGCTTTGCATCAGGGTATTCTGTTGATTACACCTATATATGCCTACTTTTAGATATTTTAGTCACCAATTTATTTTCAAGTTAACTGCTCATTAATGAAAACACTGAGAACATTTGTTTTTTTCTACTCTTTGAATGTCATCATTTTCTACATCATCAGCCTTTCTCTTAATACTAAATATAATAAAATTACATTTCTTTGAATTTAATAATAATCTTTTAGATTTAAACCATTCACAAATATAAAATAATTGATTGTTGACAGTACGATATAATTCAAAGATGTCATCATTACTGTAAAATATATTTCTACCATCGGCATATAATATAAAGGACAAAAATGTTTTACAAATATCATTAACATATAAAATAAATAATAATGGTTCTAGTAGTACTCCACACTATGTTTAAAGAGGTTGTCACTTACGAGAGGCAGTGGTCGTTAAGAAATGTTTATTTAATATGGAACGCCGGGATTGCCCTTTTTGGCGGAGAAATGGCATTCAACAGCGACATTGAGCGTCAGCTACACCATCCGGCGACTTGTGCATAATAGTTTAGTTCCCTATGTATTTTCGTGTGCAAATCATGAGGAAAGTGTAAACATGGTGTTTTATGAATATTTGAACATGCTGGTTATAAAAACACAAAAAAACTCAAACAATTTATTTTTGACCTATGACATCAATTTGAATGTTTTTTTGTTTGCTTTTTTTACAAAATGTCCAAGGACCTTCAAAGGTTAAGCTGTTATCGTTGCGCAATATAGTCGGCATACGATAATGCTCCGAATCCTTTAAGTCGCCAAATAAAAAAGTAGCCAAAAAAGTTATTCAACCGAAACAAAGTCGGCGCATTAAATTGCAGCTGAAATGAAAAAGAAGTTTTTTGAAAAAAAGTCGCCGAATGAAAAAGTAGCTAGCTGAAGCATAAAAAAGTCGCCGCTAAGTACCAAAGTCCGCAAAATGTTTAGGTCACCGAAAGAAATAGTGGTCACTGCATTAAAAGGACGCCCAAAGTGGCACTCCCAGCATTTCATAATTTAACTATTAAAGCAAAAACAACTTGTTGAAGCTGGCGGTCAACGAAATCAAAACAACAACAGCGGTGACTTCTTCCGGCGGGTGGCCGATGACAATAACGGTGTCTAATATCGTGATAACTACCAATTCCTTATAAATACACATGTAGTTATCTTTTGAATATTTTACATTAATTATGACACACCTATCCTTGACACTGATTACATATCATGTGCCCTGCATAAAATTTGATCCATGCAGGGTTTTTTGTGTGAATTAAATAATTAATGTATTAAATTTGTAGAAGGAATACAATATTTATGTTAAAAGATGGATTCGTCTATTTAACACAGTTCAATTCACATTTATTTACTCATCGTTTATAAATACAGTTTCATAGCATAAATGATGGCAAGGATCCTGCATAGAGAAGTTTACACTTCTGTTTTCGCAGGACCCTTTTACATAAAAAACATAAAACAATAAACACAACATAATAGATACAAAATAAAAAAAAAAACATTTCCTATATACATTTTAGAGTTGTTCATCATCAAAAAGCGATACTGTTTTTCTAACATGATTATTTATACATTTTGTCTTAAAAAAGAAGATATTCAGTTTATTACTTCCAGTAACTTGGGTCGTTAAATACAACAGTGCATCTTTCCTCTCATGAAAACATTTTATCCATAAACATTAATTATTATTCACTGTCATTGCTTATAAATTGTCCACACCAACACCTTCCCAGTTTGGTTATTATCATGATCAGTGGTTACATAGTTTTACAGCAAGCACTTTCTTTTACAACAAAAATATTTTTTATTTGATCTTGAAATGAATCCTTCATTTCATGTCAACTGAAAAATAAAGAATTAAATAATGAAAAAAAGTAAGAATTTAGTAGTACTGTAGTAGTAATTTGTGGGAAATAATAAAAATAATTGGGAAAAAGTGTCAATTAATGAATAATGAGTGAAAATTTTTAGATAAGGTGATGTTTCTCTAGAAAAATGTGATTAAAATTATAACAAATATAAGAAAAAGAGAAGTATACTCTAAGAAATAATGATATCAGTAATATTTTAAAACATTTTTAATTTTTAAATACGGGATTAATATGATATGAGTAATTTATAATAAACAATCATCAAACTATTTAAATTCAAATAGTGTACATAATGTTTGCATACTGGTAAAAAACATTACATTCCTAGTTGAAAGCAATGTGGTAGTAATGGACATACAATAAGGATTATATTACGATGAGTTGTATGTACTGTAATTAAATACAGTAGTAACAAATCATCTGTTGAAAACACAAGTTATTTGATATAGTATCAATGTTGTACTATTAATCCATAAATGAAACAATATCAAGTACAGTATAAAATATTAAAACCTTTTACTTAAAAAATAAATAACAATTCTTTCTAAAAGTTCTTATTTTTTTATTTTAACAATAGTTTAACTGAATAATATACTAGCAGATATACTAAAAATATTTTTTGCCTAATTGTAATTCAGTATGTTTTACTTAGTAAAATCAACATTTTTGATACATACTTTTTTAAATTGTGTGGCTTCTGGTTTAAATCAAAATATGAATTTGATACAAAATAATTGAATGCAAATATTAGAAATACACAAAAAAAATCCTGTTCGTAAAATGGTAGATCCGTCTGCCTACAGACAAAGGATAAAATTTGTTAACTAGTAGCTTCACTGAAAACACAATGATATGCCAGCACCAGGGCTTAAACCAGTAGTATTTATCAGTCATAAAATGAGAGCAGCACGTGTTGATGAAAATCTACTGTGCCTAGGGAGCCGTCCAACCAGAATGTATCAGTCAATAAGTAGTATCATTTGACCCAACTGCTGACCCAGTATGCATTCCAAAAGACTGCTGGCCTTATTTAGACTAGCAATCAGCAGGACACCACATCCTTAATGTATGCATACATCATCTTTATACTGATGGTATTATATTTTCACAACAGCAGCCAGTTTTCAATTGTGAGGATACACACAGACACAAAACAGAACAAAACATTCTTCTATCTACACTACAATACAACAACAAAAGTTAAATTATGCTTAATCATCAACATTCAATGTATGTTTGCTAATAAATATTATAATGGTTTACTAATTTAAAAATCCATAAGTATATTCATGTATATGAGGCTAAATAGGATAACAATATTCTTAACATTTTAAGTATAAGGATATCTTTGCATGAGATGCATACAATATAAATGTTTGAAGACATGGTATTACTATTAGTTTGACATTATTTTAAACAGGTTAAAAAATTCTTACAATGCACTATATATTTAACTTATTTAATGTAATGATGTAATGTATAATCATGAGAAACGTATTACTGATTTAGTTTTACTAGGGCCTGTTTTTGCTGACAATACCATATGGAATGTTAAACATTTGATTGTTATTATTTTGTGGGCGAGAATTATACCTAGAGACTCTAGAGAAACCATGGACCTATAATTAAGTATTGGTACGGTAGTAGGCCTAGATGTTTATTTTACAAATAATATAGCTTTACGTAAGACTTCCATAACTTGAACTGCGCTGTGGGTATGGATGACATGATTTTTAAAAAGCGATTACCAGATACCCTGAACATTTTCAGTTGCAACACGGTCAATTCTGTGGTTTGTGGTACTTTATTTTTTCAGCAGAAACAGACCCTTAGAATAATAATCGAACTGTTATCTACAATTTACCAAGCATTTGTTATTCTTTTTTACCATTTTTCATATCTATTAGACTTTAGAAGATTTTATTTTATTATAAATGTTACATATTATTAAAACTAAAAATTAAAGGTGTCCCTCGAATAAGCACCTCCCTCAAATGAAATTTGTGGATAAATAACAATAAAATACAGTATTTATACCGAATTTCTATTTGTGTATCTTTTTCTTCCGCCAATAAAAATACTGTTTGACACTCAATATACATAATAGTAAGGCAAGAAAAGAAGACAAGATGTAGGTAGTACAAGATGTAGGTAGTACAATATATAATAATACAAATTTACATAGTTTTTTGCAAATTGTTTTACTTCTGATAAATTATTTATAAAAAACTATTAATGAGATGTAATGTTTTACTGACTCATAGAAACATCAATAGTTACAAAATCCATAGGACCAAGAACAATAGTGTCACCATGGTGACATTGTGACTAGATGTTTTAAAATTACAAATTACTATAGCAATAAGTGGATTATAAAGCCATCTGGAAATTGGCCGATGAAACCAGACTGAAGATGTAAACCACTCACAAGTTTTATCAAGATAAAAGCAAGGCAATGTAACAACAGGACACAATCAGTTCCACAAGCCCTAAGCTTTTTGACTGATTTTCGATTGCCCAATTGAGAAAAATGGGGAGCGCATTAGCGCGATGCACTATATTAAATTAGATTAAGTAGTACAAAAAAGAAAAAAATTCTATTTTTTAAATTCCAGTGGCCATATGGTGACGTCAGAACATCCTGTAGGTAAAAATTGTACATGAATTGATATTTACAACTCATCAACATTTAAAAAAATTGGGGTAACCAGGCAACTTGAGGAGCTATAACTGATTAAAAATTAATGTTATCGTTATTTTGCAATTAAAGTTCATCAAAATAAATGAAATCTACTAAAGATGGTATGAAAAACCAAAATCAATTGAAAAATTGTGCGCACCCATGTGCGTAAAACGCAAACAATTTAGAAATGCTCAAAATTACCTGAAATGTACGCAAAATTGATAAGAAATTAATTTTGCGCATTTAAAAATTTAAAATATGCGTTAAATTTTTGCGTAGTATGCCATTTTTAACATGTCAAAAATTGCTACATATTACGAAATAGACTTTCGTAAAGTTTCATTGAAAAATAAATTTTTCTTAAGAATTTATGATCAACCATAACATTTTATGAAATCATGCGTCAATCTGTTGACAAAGTTATACAATCTTATGTTGACAAGAATGAGAGATATGCGTGCAACAAAATTCCTGGAAAGAAAGAAGAATAAAGAAGAAGATGAAAAAAAAGATCGTGACAATCACAAGGGTTATCCGCTAGATTTGAAGAAAATAAAATGTTAGTGTGCCCTTTATTTTGTGTTTAAGTATATACACTATACTGTATACATACTACATACAGTGCAGAATAGGTGGAAATAACGAAACCCGCCTTTTATTCCAATGTTTAACATGATGACGTCATCATAATAAAACGCGTAGATTTTGGAAGGGAATTATCTGAGCAACAACATATTATATTAACGTGTTGAAGAAATTTGGATACGTATAATATGGATGCGCAATATTTTAAATGTCATGAATTATGAAGCAAAATATAAAAATACGACTTTTATAATTCAACTGGCCATATGATGGTGTCACAACATCCGATACGCAAAATGTTTACATGAATTTGTATCTACAATTCAACAGCTTCCAGAAAACGTTTTAACTATGGGTATCACTTTTCATTCTGAGGAGCTATAACATATTTAAATTTAATGGAATGATGAAAATAAGTGACCCAAGTTATTTACACTTTTAAAAATGATAAATCATACAAAAGATAATTGATTGACCTATAGAAAATATAAAACAATGGGGGATGTGATGATCTATGACGAAAGAGACAAAAATCCTATTATTTATATTCGAGTGGCCATACGATGACGTCAAAATGTCCGGTGAGCCATATTGATGAATGATCCGATATCTACATTTTATTTACTTCCAGAATATGTAATAAAAAAAAACTTCATCATGTAGTTTAGAAACTATGACTGTTAGGAATAATTGTGACAAATTTTTCATCAAATTTTTCATCGAATTGTCCAATTTGAAGTGTTCGTAAGACGTGATTTTAAGTCGAAATTGTTTAAAAGTTGGTAAAATTACTAGAAAAGGCTGAAAAAATATAATTCATGCAAAAAAAGATGTTTTTAGCACTATATGCGCGCCGCGCACGTAAAAATGTGAGCGTGCCTGGACATTTTTACATGCTTAAAATGACATGAAAGGCGTAGAAAGTTGATAAGAAATTGAATGAACAAATCATGGAGTAAAGAATAAGACAACCCATATGACAGAGTGTGCAGTGGCCTTTTGTACCTTCTCATGACGCAAAAAAAACAATCCAAACAGTTAGAAATTCATTCTGAGCATGTTCAGAAATATATCCACACAAAAAAATACCGTTTGAAAGCCAGCGGTAAAATGTACGCGGTATTGTAATGCTTGTTAATTTTACGCTGCAGTCTGTATTTATATATAGGCTCTTCCAATACTGGACTTCTATAACGTTAATGGTTATTATAATTATATAATAAATTTTAATTTAGAGACAGAAAAAAACATTTAGCATGAAATTAAGGGTGTTGCCAGGGCAACTGGGGCAACCCTCTGCGTCCGTCCCTGCCTATATGTTTACTCAACTATGTCTGGTAGACCCATTCATAATATATTTGTTGATGATCAATGTTTGAATCGCAATAATGTAGAGGCCACAATTAGGCAGGCAATTACATTACTTTCCTTTTAGTGGTGTCATACAGTAGTAGTTCAGCCAATACTTTTGGGTCAGCTGGGGGACAATTTATAGTCTATACAATGAGAACTGTGATGGAATTGACAGAAATGTTATGGGTGTGTGCCAGCAATATCATGGATGTTATGCCAAATGTGATTTTTATTGTGTAAAAACGTAGGACCTAAAAAATTAATGCAATGAAGGGCCTGTTTCTGCTGCATATCCTCAAAATATGGTATATTTTATACCATATTTTGAGTACCCTGTTTCTGCTAGAAGTACTATCTTGGGTGGTCGTGTTAAAATTTATCTTTTTTACCCAACCTGCTTTTCGATTACCAAAGATGGGGACAAGTTATACCTTTCTTGCCTGAATTAGAATTTGTTATCTTTTGCGATGTTGTAGCCTCTGCTTCACAGTCATTGTTATTGACTACGACAAGTTCACACCCCATACTCTCCTTTAATTTTTGCTAAGTTACTGTATCTTTCTAGACCTGGCTGGCTGTTCCTTTTTAATTTTCTTGAAATCTTTGTTTCTTCAAAAGATTATTTGCAAATGTTGTGATGCTTTCAGAAAATCAAAATATACAGTTTTTTTTATTGGCAGCAGAAAAAGGTATCCAATATATGGTATAAATCTATAAATTCTGTATTTTATCCACAAATTTTGTGGGAAAAGAATGGTATACAAAATATAGTACAGGTATATATATTTTTTATGAGTGCCGTTTCCATTGCCAAAAATGCAGAAGACAGTACTAAAAAATATTTAAAAAATACTGTATTAAATACGGTATTTACTTGGTAGCAGAAGCAGGGCCATAGATAGTTCTGCCATTTTCTTTAATGAACAATGTACTTAAGTACATAATACAAATTAAGGAGATATTAAGGGTGCTTTACAACTTCACAGTATGTGTACAAACAATGAATATCAGGATGTTTTTTTCTTCACTGACATTGCTGGAAAATGCTTAACGTTGATCTATTAATCAATACAGAACAAGGCTGATTATTGTCACAAAGGATATCATACAAACAATGTCTTATAGCAAAATAATAGTCAACAATATGGTGTAGCCATTGCAAATTATTAACCTCATATGATATATGATGTATTTCTTTTCTAGCTCGTTTCTAGTTTTTGATTTAGCTTTTTGCATATTTTATTTCAATTGAGATCCAGCCCACAGCATTGTCATTTTCCTAGTAATTTGCCTTTGGATTTAAATCTAAAATAATATATTATTATTATTTTTGTTATTGTTGTTGTTATTATTGTTTTTCTTATTGTTGTTATTATTGGTAGTTGGTCATGTCTCAACTGCTTCCCGCAGTTGACATAACACCTTCCTCAATATGTGTGCTGTTCCCACGATAGCCGACATCTGAGCGCTCCCTACGATGTCCGGTACATTTAACTTTTCATGCTATTTTTTTGCATTTTTTAAAAATTGTTTAAAGAGAGCCAATTACTATTGGAACCACTATAACCTTTGCTCTGTGGATTCTCTTGATTTCAAAAGCCAGTTCTTGGTATTTTTCTACCTTTTCTTTCTCTCTGTTTATGATGTTTTGGTCCGCTGGCACAGCTATGTCAACCAATGTCCACCAATGTCCATTCATATGTGGGTCTACATTTCTTAACAATAGTAATATCAGGTCGATTGTGTTTTAATTTCTTTTGTAAACTGTCATGTCCCAAGTAATTCAAATGTTTTTATTCTCTGTGACTGCTAATGGCTGATGGTAATACCATTTGTCAGTACATTCATATTTTTTGCAAATCTCCCAGTGTACCCGCAATGCTACCATGTCATGACACTTTCTATACACTCTGGGTGTAGTAGTATTAGTAGTAGCATATATATATTGTATATATAGAATAATTAAAAATGCCAACATCTTAAGTTTAACAAAAACGGGAGGTGTGGATTTTTTTAAAGGTCAATAAAACCTTCTATTTATTAAAGCCCAGAATCGAAGAGGTAAAGAGTGCAGGGTGTGAGGTGACAAGCAGTATTTCATTTCATTTTCATTTTTATTTCTGTATTTTGTATTGTATTGCTATGGAGGAAAATAAATGTCTTTTGAATTGAAATGGTCGATAGGTAAGGGGAATCCCCTTTTCATTTGGAAAAAAAACCACAAAATATTAATTATTGTACAATGGCTTAAATATTGCAAAATCCATTGCATTCACATGCATATATATATCAACATTCAGTTAACTTTGTAATCTGGGAGAAAATATGAAAAACCAAGAGATTGCCATATTTAACAAAAATGGGAGTGTTGGCAATAATATTATATTGGACTGCATTGCAGTAAAGGTACTTTTGTACTATTTTAAAAAAAATGGAAATAATGATTACATAATTGTATTAATTAGTTAGCAAAAAAAAAAAAAGTGGGTACTTTTTGTACTGATATCAATGAAATATTAATACAATTAATTTGATTTCTTGTACAACATAGTTAGGATATATTTGAACATGGATTCTATGTTTTTAAGTGCAGTGCTTTTCTGCCAACCATCTGTTGTGCTGATTTGTGATCACAAGTCTATTTTGAGTAAAAATTACAACATGATCAGTTTATAAACAGCTAGTAAAACCTGTTTTGAAGGATGTCAATTCTTTAAAAAAAAAATTAGAAATGGGCCTCATTTCTCTAACAATAAAGTACTGTATTCTAAATTGTGTTTTTTATACAGTGACAAGTCAGATGTACAAAATGTATCTAAAAATTAAATAAATAGCAACATGATTTAAGAGTTGGTGCATTGAATATTACAATTCCAATAAAATACAATACAATATGACACATTCTATTATAAAATCTACTGCATGAACAGTTCATCATAGAATTACCATTTGAAACATGGAGGTTAACGACCAGGAATGATCACATCAGGAGTCAGAGGTCATCAATAAAAAAATACATGACTTTGAAATATGCATAATTGACAAACAAGTTTGATTATGAGTCCGTTTTCACATATACATATTTAAAAAGCGAGCGGGATCTGCCATACTCAATCTACCACACCTACAATATTTCCATAAGTAAGTTTGGATATGACAGATACCGTGTAGTTCCAGCGCAATTTGGGAGCCAAAATATATATTTTAAAATTGCTGTATGTTCAGACTCACAGCCTTATGCAAGGTAGCGTTATGTAAGTGGCGTACATATTTTTGTGTCTGAAGTAGGCTTTGGAACAGACAGCTGTTATGAATAATAAATAATGTACACTTAATAAAACTAGCAGCACAGGGCAGATTTAATAACGCTAATCCAATGATGCATCAGTGATTTTTCTAAGCGTCAAATCAATTTTCAGATTTTCAATTTTAAATAGTACAGTTGGCGTCGGAGATATGTTAGTAATCATAATTAGTTAGTAATAATATGATATAAGTAATCAGATAATTTTCCGTGTAATAAAGTATATGTAAATCAGTATATTTGAAGGTAAAATTATATAAATAACAAAAAAGAACTTTACAATGTAAACTCTAGATAGTTCTATCTGAACCAGATTGTTGTCTCTGAACACTTTTAACGCCACAGATGGTTCTCGGATACAGTCATTTCAGCATAAAAAAACTGACGATTTTAAATGTACGTACCGCAGGACTATAATACATGTCGTTTACAGGAATGAATAAATAGACACAGTGATTTATGTAGTCAAATAAAATTAGCATCCTGAGAATTACTTACGAAAGAAAAGTAACTTTATATACCATCGAGTAAAAATTCTAGAAGTAATTCGCGATTTACCGAATTTTGCCCTTACGTAAAATGCCGTGTAAGTAGCGTTTACTCCGTTTGTTGATCTCACCACACACAAAAATGAATATCTCTACTTTCTTGCATGAAACTATGAAAACTCAAAAAGTGGGTTACTTTTATTTTACTAATTACAAGTTGAATAACGTTCATACCAACCAGTGTAAAGCTAAAATCTTTAGGGGTCTTTTAGTCCTTATTACATATCAATCAGATCACATACATAGTTTCAATCAGCTTTGTAAAAACATAGAAATTGGCTAAAATTGCTGTCTGTGGCAGTTTCTAACGGGATGTGTTAAGGCCATACGGTTAATTGTGTCATTCATCCTACTTGTCCTACAATATTATGACGTTTACTAGTACACAAATCAATCTAGTATTAAAAGAATAAGCTTATAATACATTATCCTGTTCTTTATATTAAAAAAGACAAATAAAAAGTAGTATATGCAATTAGAGTATATGGGGGTGTAGGCAGATGTGACAGCGAGAGTAGTACTTTTTAAGAGGGCTTGTATAGTTTGATTTATCTTCACCATATTTCATAAAGTATTGTTATTAGTAATATTGGAGAGTGCAACCTTATACGGTGATGTTTGTACATTTTAAGCCATTCTGGCCATAAATGAAATATTCTTGTTCATATAATCGAGTTATGAGATGTGAAATAAAAATTAAACGATATAATAAGTACATTGGTACTGAATGAACAATCGGTGGAAATCTGCACACCAAAAAAAATGGAGAAAAATATAGGCCTATAGTATACTCTACTTTTTATTTAAAGGGGGGTTCCGGGTTTAAAATGAATAGTAAAAAATGGAAAATATATTTGTTTGTCTCTTGAACGGTAAAAGTTTCAATTTATATAAGCGCCCAGTGAAGCAGAACGAAGGCTGTGAAATCAGGCCAGATTACAAGTGCAGCTACGGCAAAATCACACTGTGGTTACAAAATAGGAAATTCGTGAAATGGTCCATCTTCCGACGACTCGTTATCATTAACCATATCAATTACTTTTGTAAAATTATACTTATCTGATGCAATTTTAGTCGGTCTTCCCATTTATAAAGTCAATTTTTTATGAAAATTCATCAAAACAGTGAAAAATTAGATATGTTTGCACTTTACGTTTGCCGATTTTCGCACCGACTTAGGGAAAAATCAAAATCAATGAAGCGTAACGTATACTGTACATTCCTGCTGAGGATCGAGCGAGACGACGATACACGTGCTCTCTCTGCTGCCCATGCCTGGCATCATCACGTGATAAGCAGATACAACAATACCAAACTGGTCGGGTCGAGTATACCCCGTCTATAATCACAACATGAACGATGTACAGTATTTGATTGAAGGTCGACTCGACCTACCGGAATGGTATAGATAATATAGCTCGAATGAGAGAGTTGGAATATTTGTGTAGTGCAGCCTATAGTAAAAGGCCTGGTAGTATCAATTCGCATAGGGTCTACTACACTAGCTAGCTCAATTTTTAACTGGGCCGGATCGGCTAGGTCTCCTTCCTACTACCTGGTCTACTTGCTTGATGCATGAGTATCCGCTTTTTTGGAGAGTAAACTAAGCCTATTTTATTTTAGGCCTACTTAGACGATCGGGACACCATACGTGTGGACGGCGATCGGACCTTGTTTTGCTTCAATATTTACAGCCAATTTTGTAGAACGTTTTAGGTTTAGATTGTTTAGGAGTTTGGTTGATAGGATGGGTTTGTTATTTATGGGCCAAACGTCTAGTAGTAGGCTAGCTCTAGGCCCATGGGCCCCATTGTTTTAACGTAGCCATCGTGGCATGGAATCCCTAGTCAGAATGGCTCTCGCCCATTAGGCTAGGCCTAGAGTAGTATTGTACGTGAAGCCGATAATACGATCTGTACTATCATGGAGTTTTACTCCATGGTACTATAGAGGTATAAAAATAGTATAATTTATGACTCCGTAATCTGTACTAAATTTTGTATTTCATTAAATGTCAAATAAATATATGCTACTACTGTTATTATTACACTTTAGGCCTAGCTTAGAAAATCTAAAAAAAATGTATTTCACAATGATCGGGTGGTCGTCGTTTGACAGGGGAGAGAGATGTAAATTAGTTGACAAACACAACGTACATGACGTCGCGAGTTTGGAATACGTGATTTTGTGAATATCTCATGAATATTAATGAGCTTCCCTAAGCTGCTGAAAAACAGACTTTCCATGAATTTACCCTAAAATGTATATGAAATTTAATTTTTTTAATTTCTCGTTATTACTTCTTCATTCTGACATGTCTATATTGCTATAATATTTTTTATTTAATAAATAAACGATATTTAAAAGCAATTTTAAACCCAGAATCCCCCTTTATTAAGCTGCAGCTTACAGGTCTTCGCCTCCTAGACCCTTTATACTAAATCTTTTTTATTGCCAAATCAAACAAATTTGCATTACTCTACCTTCTTTTCCACCTACATATTGTAAATGTTTACTCACAGTAGGCCTTCCTACAGTAACTGCAGCAATTTCTAAACGATGGTTGTGTGAAAGTGCACATGCCTAGTGCGGTTTCATTTAAACAAGTTTGGTCTAATAATAATTGTAGGCTTATTAAAAAATACTAATCTTCACTTGGGACCAATTTTGATGAATAAAAATGAAATGAATGAAAATTAATGTCAATAGATTACGTATACTAATGAAGTGATCAGATTAAAACAAAATAATGATGACCTCCACTACACAATACTTAAGTGCCTTCAGCAATTTACCTACAAATGCCTTCAATTATGAACTCAACAAAATCAATCTGTAAAATGTGGTGTAAATGCAGAAATCTATTGTGAAATTAAGTTCAAATTTTGCTAAATAAATTAGCGCCATGGGGAAGGCAAAAGAATTGAGAAGTTGCATGACATCAATATTTGAAAGCACTGTACACGGTTTTTTTTTTGTAGAACATTTGCCTCAAGGCATTACTACTAGTTTCCACTGGAATTCATTATACCATGGAGTTACTCCATGATTATACACAAATTTAGAGTGGCAAATTAAATCCAGTCTTTTTATACTATAACGGGAATATAAAAATGGTATGTAACTGTAGGGATTTGTGAGTATCAACGTCATGACTACAATCTTCCTCTCAATAGGAAACTTGTTGTCATGTTTTGAAACTGTTTCATACCTTCTGGCCTCTTGTAAATAATTGTTTGTATAGCTGTGTTCATCCATAGTACTTATTTTGTAAATTAGTTATAAAGACATTTATAAGGGCCTTGAAATAGCTCCAGGCTCTTTTGATATTTAACAAAACCCTGTGATACATGTAAAATTTAACAATAACAAATCATTAAAATTGGAAAGCAATTGGAGTTACCTTTATTCTTTACAAACTTTTGTACTTGACATATGTTGATGTTGTAATTTAAGAAAATGGAATAAATAAATAATTACTACAAAATTAACAAATAAATCTGGACAATTGTGTTAAGTAGTAGCCACCTCCTTCAACACACAATAAGCTGATACTTTAATAAGCGTAAAGTTTTTAATAATCTTACACATTTTTAAAAAACGGATTCAGTACATGCCCGATTAATACTTTTCTGAAGCTGTCAGTGTCATGGTCAATTGAAATAGTATAATTAAAATGTTATAGATGATTACAAGACTACAAAAGAACCATTATGAATAATTTGGTTTTTATTAACTTCATCTACTAAAGTTCACTTTGTTTTTTAAAATGCACATATTTTTATTGAAAGTCATTTTCAATTTAAATAGTACAGTAGATGCACAGTGGCTTAACACTTTTGTTTTAATCATTAATAATGAATTACCTAACTCATTAGGTTTTGAAAATTAGTACCAAAGTATGTACCAACTTTCTATACCCTCCCTTACATATATATAGATTTCATGATTTTTCAATAGCGTACAGGTATTTTAAATTAATGTGCTATTGTGATTCTATTTGTAGCATAATGCATTACTGTGTGCATAAATGAAATTTCATGTTACAATTCAACATGCCATTTTCTAACCAGAGATATTTCTATAATTTATGTAAACACTTCAGGGACTACCTGATATTGCTTTAAAAAAAAACCTAAAAAAAAAAAAATGTACCTCCATAGTTCATAATTTACATCTAAATGTTCATTTTAACAACTATATTAAAAGATGAATGGCCTTTTCCAAACTAGATGATTTAGCCAACATATATTCCGATGCCTAAAAATTAGAGGATATGCTTCTGCATGTTGTTGAATGAGTATTGGATTTGTATAAATAAAAATAACATGTTGTGTGAAATACACAACATAAAAGGCATACAAAAATAAATATAAAATTATTAAAGACACTAGACCTACATATTTTGGACCTAATTTAAGGCCACACACTACATTTTATGTAAAAATAAATACTATATGAATATATTGCGATCATTTTTTTGTCGTAACAATTACAAGTGTGAAAAATAAGTCGATTCGATTCTAATTTAAGCGGCCCGCTTTAAATCCCAACATGCATTGCGCGCGGATTTATATTTTTATATTGTGATGTGATTCATCTACTTCAACTGATCACGTGAAACTGTAAGCGAAATAACAGGTCTTTCCCAATTTGTATAAACAGATTCTGCCAACAAAAGGAAAGACAATTAATTCAGCACTGAGACTTCCTAGAAACTTCTAAGAGAGAACTTTCGATGCAAGCTACTTAGGTAGTGCATTGTTTTTCTATTTCTATCATAATTAACCTTAGAATGCACATTTATGAAATGACCCGGTTTAATGCTTTTAAAGTTATATATATGCATTATTTTTAAAAAACGTAGAAAAAATTGCAGGTCTAGTGTCTTAAACTTAAAATGAATCAAAATAAATGTAAAAATAATAAAATGCAGTGTGTAATACAAAACATGGCATCCAAGAAAAAATACAATGTGTCTTGCCAAGGACATAAGCAATGCAACTAGGGTTGGTCTCAAATGCCTAACACACAGTGCCATACTTCATTTATCAGCAAATAGTAAATATTATTCTTGTTAAATTTACTATTTTCTCCAACATGATCAATTGTCGAAAATAGTAAATCTACACTTGGTCCCATGATGTTCTTTCAACCAAACGTTTGAGCCATATAACAAGAAATTATGTCCTACCATTCAATTTCTGTTTATTTATGTTCTATCTGGACTAGCAGACATTGTATTTTGATTGGCTGATGGCATGACATCCGCAGAATATACTTGACTAGTAGATATGCAAGAAGTACTTGTTGACTGACCAATGTTACTAGAACCTGCAATGAAACATTAAGTAATAGTTATATCTTTATAAGAATTTGCAACTTACTGTAACCATGACTTTTTAAAATGTCTAAACTTACATTTTATTGATATTCCCAATAAAAAGTTACTAGTAAGGCAAACCATAGGTTTTACAAACCCTACCATGACATAGCATGAAGAGAACAATCAATACATGACAATAGTACCAATAACAAAAACAAAATATATTTAATGTGTCTACTTGCATAATTTGTTTAAAATAGGGAAATTGATTGGGTTCACAAATTATTTCACTTAAAACCTCTATTATAAATTAATCATCAGTTACTATAAATATGCTTAGAATTGCTTGTGTGAAAATTGCCTTAACATCAATTTAATTAATTTGTTGGACACCTAACGTAATAATTTCACAAGTCTGAAAACAATTGGTTTAGGAAGTTTTCATTTTGTTAAGCCAAATGACAATGATTTTATGCAATAATAATACAAAAAAAAAACAACAAAAAAAGCTGGTCAATACAAACGAAATACTGCCAAATAGGTCTGTTGTCTTTGGAGTAATTGTTAAAACCAACACCCACTTTACGCACGAGCACATTCAATAATTAACCCAACAAAAAGCATTGGTAGGTTCATGGAGAAATAATTATCCATGGTAGGTTTAAATATAAGCCATGTTATCAATAATTTTGTGCTTGAATGCTTAATGATCCTGATGTTGTATCTATTGTTGCATCATTGTAGGTCAACTTCCCATTACTTTCTTAAACTGTAAAAGAAGCTTTAAAGGGGAAAACCTGCAATTGCATTTTTCTAGACAGCATTTGGTTTAATATTTGTGAAAAGAAAGAAAACATTGAAATAAAACCACACCTAAAAAAGAGTAGAAAATACATGACAGTCAAGTCCCTTTTATTATGACATTTCAAACTTGGAAACAATTAGCAGTGCAAACAAAAATAAATAATGGGGTTTTGTCTCTTTGTCTTAATCATGGGAAAAATTAAAATGACAAATAAGATTAACAAATTAATGTTGTTATAAGACCATCTTTTTAAGATTGTGTGTCAAGTTCAGTTTTCTGTTCCAATTGCTACATGATTTATTTTATTTAATAATAAGTATTTTCTTACTATTAAACTGGTTTGGAAATTACCCAGTAATTTTCAAGAAAATACCAAAACTTACCAATAGGAGGGATCTAAATTTTATTTTTCTTGAGAAATTCAACACTATACCATTCTGCAAAAACTGAGGAAGCTAGAGGCAATTTCTCAAGGGCTAATTTTTAGACTGTCCTGTAATTAACACTGTAAAAACCTATTTTGTGTTTACATATTCCACACCTTTAAAATCGGAAACCTTTTGAAATATTTATGGGAAAGACTCAGTTGGAAGCCTGCTGCTGCTACTCAGCACATGCTGAACAATGATATTGACTAATAATAATAACTAGATTTAATTCGTCACTATGATGAATTATAGGTTATATGCATTGGTTTAAATAAAGATAATTGATTTTTAAAAGATATATAATGAAACGAAATAAGATTTTTTTTATTATCCATATTGTTTGTTCAATTTTATTTCTTATTGTATAGATTATACACATGATTTATAATCAAATCTAGTATATAAAGTAACTTACGTCTTTATTATTACCGTATTATTATTTAACAAATGTGGTTTATGACATTATACGCAGAAGGATCTTTGATCGGATTGTGATATCGGCTATGTGCGTTAGCAAAATACTATCTTCATATATTATAAAGATCGATCCTGACAAAATCAATAATTATCATTGTCATGCATATAACCTACTAATAATAAAAAAAGAAGAAGATAACTATGCTCATACTAGCAATTCACGTTTTGGCGATTGGAGTTGCCAATTAGAGAAAAAAAAACTGGAGAAAAGGCAAAAGTCAACATCACCCTCTTAGATTTGAGAAAAGGTGCTACAAGCTCTGAGTGAGGGGATTCCACTTTCAGTTTAGAAAAAAAATAAAAAATTATAAATTCGCTTGTGTGCAAGTATTTTTGTTATATTTATTGCAAAAATCAACACATAGTCCAATACATCAACATTTAGTTATTGGTGTAATCCAGGAGAAAATGTGGAAAACTGGGAGCACAATGTTAGGAAGAGTCTAAATTACGAGAGTCTCTCAGTGTTGGTATGTATGCAAACATTCTAGTTAACTTGTTATAACTCTACTGGTGTCTATTTTCATTACAGTAAGCTGTTTAAAACAAGCTATTGTAAATTAAAGAAATATCCTTAAAATAATAAAATTGGTAATAATTAGCAAATTAATTCCATAGGTATCATGCAGTGACTTGCATTCACAGAATTAGGAAGAATAACATAACCAAGCATACTATGTTACCAAGTCAACAACAAAACCAGCTGATACAGTAATAAATAGATGATGTTTTGATATAATAAGTACTGTTAGAAGTCAGTGTACTGACAAGGTTTTTGTGATGAACATTTGTATAGTTTTTAATTGATTTGATTTTGTGTTAATATTTCCAGCAGACAGTGTGTTTATATGGCAAGTTAGTTGCCACGGTGAATTGTTGTAATGAAATAACTCTAATATTAGGATCAACTATATTTTATAAACAAAGTCAAAAGTTATTGGTAATTTAGTTTAAATGCAACTTTCAAGTAATTAGTCATTGACTAAATTTTATTAAATAATTGGCTTCGATAAATACAAATTTGGTTTCATTTATAAAACTTTTATAATATATTATCTCCATGATTTTGATTATTATATTACTTGCTTAGTTAAAGATACTTTTGATATCGAGGAATTATGTTTTTCACAGGGGATTATATTTTCCCAAAGTGCATTGGTCACTGAAGTCAGTTTTGGAAAAAAATGACATTAGATCAAATATAAACATAAATGCTCTGAACAACTTGCATTCAATCTTATGTCTCAATGCCTAGCTTACTGTACTAGTTATGTAAGAAGACTGGGAAATGCCAGAAATGGTAGTTGTTGCAGCCACTTTTTAGAGTGAATATAAATACAGTATGTTTTGAACAATTTGACACTAAATGAATCCTGCATTGGTTGAAAATTACCCAGTTTTCCTAAAGTATGTTTAAAAAACCTAAACATTCCTTTTTTATTCCAAAATTAGTACCTATCTATGTTTTTTTTCACATACTACATGTTATGTAAACATAAGTACTAAAAAAACCTATTGCGATAATTTAAAAAATTATAAGTAGATTCTAATCATTTGACTGGCCCCCTGCAAATGCCAGAATGCATCGCGCACGAATTGATATCTTCATATTGTGATGTGACCATCGATTGTGATAGGGTAAACAAATAAAGAAACTGTAACTTTTCAGCGAAAATACCAGGTCTTCCCAAACTTGTAATAACAGTTTCTGCCAAAAAAAGAAAGACAATTAATTCAGCAACAAGACAACGTCGGACCAGGCCTACAGCTAGCGTATGACCAGCTAGGCCTATACTAATCCAAGTTAGGCCTAGAGACGTCTACGAGAGAACATTCGACGTAAGCAACTTAGGTAGTGAATTGTTTTCCTCTTTTTATTATAATTAACCTTAGAAGGCATATTTAAGACTGGTTTCATGTTTAAAGTGTTATATATGCATTATTTTTACAATTTTAATGTTCCCAAACTGGCCAAATTTTATAGTCAATGTATTTAAAAAGAATGTCATAGGATGGATGTGTAAAACAAAAGTGCTATTAAAAGGTGGTACCAATATGAAATGAACATGGACTTTGTTTAACTCTCTCATAATGTTATAGTGCTGGAAAATAGAAGAGCACACACATAAATAATAATAAATACCTTTCAGGTTTTGCTTTTCCCTAAACAAGAATTAATTTAGATTGCACTACCTACATTATGATAATACAATTCATGTAATTGATATACAGATACTGATCTGTACCAACATTATATGTTGTTTGGTGAAACATACTAAGTAACAAAAAAAGGATAAACATTAAAAGATTAAAGGTTGTGTATTACTGTCCAAAAGAAGCAAGGAAATACCATCAACAATTCTTCCTTAGTCACACTACAGCACTTCATCCTTTGCACCTTAGAAATAGATGGCAGCAAACACTTATTTATTAATGAATCCAAACACATAAACTATTTTTTTTAACAAAAAGCTGTTCATATCTTAATTTGGACACACAAGCAGGGAACTTTACAGTTAATATTATACAGTTGATTTTGTTCACTAATTTCTTTATTCACTAATTATTCAATTACTGTATCTTTATGGATTCTAATCATGAATGTTATTATTTGTGATTCGTACTAGGCGGTTATCATTTTTTAGGTGCTCTGCATTTCAGCATGCATGAATTGTGCTAAACTTTCTATCGCCACAGTGAATCTTTTTGCTCGTATTCCATTGAGCTTAAAAAATATTTTCATTGTGCTATCGTCAAAACAAATTTGTTCTGATGGAATGTGGGAATTTTCCAGAAAGGTCAGACAGTATTCCCCATCTCAATTTGATTTTCAAAACAAAATGAAGAGTTTTTATTTTATTTTCTGGAAATTTGGGAGGGAACTGCTTAGTTATTATTATTTTATTGAGCAGTTAGGTTTGTATTGTTTAGAAGTACAGAAAACAAAAACAGTCCAATAAGTCTTAATGTCAAGGTGGGCAATTCTAACATAATGATGGAACTTGATAAAGGTGTATCTTGATCTACTGTTTCAGAAACTGTATATAATACTATGTTAAGTCAAAATCCTTTGCAAAGTAATTAAATTAGGTAATTATACAGGTGAAGAAGTCTCGGTTGTTCGAAGTGTAAGAGTTCCAGTTCAGTATTTTTATTTGGAACTTGTAGTTAAAGGAAAACGTTCAGCTTTGTTTGGGAGAGATTGGCTCAAATTAGATTGGAAAAGTAGTTTCACTGTTAGGCATATGCTACGAAATGTGGTAAAAATACCCACATCTAAGTCATTTCCCAATGCCTTTAATGATACGGAGAATACTGGTATAAAAGGTGTCACAGCATCATTTAAGTTATTAAATCCTGATGCTAAACCGTTTTCCAGCAGGCTCGCCTTATTCCATACTCAATGATAGAGAGTGTAGAGGCTGAGTACACTAAACTAATTAAATCTCAAATGTTGCAACCATTGGAACTTAGTGAGTGGTCCTCTCCAGTGGTACACATCCATAAGAGTGATGGGTCAATTACAGTAGCTGTGATGCAGCAATTACAAAGCAATTAACAAATTAATTGATTAATTGATCTTTTGCAAAAGGTACACAGCCAAAAATGGGAGCTGTGCATTTAACCAACTGTTGCTGAATAAAGAATCCTCTAAATTTCATTTCATTTTTTCGTCTAAAAAAAAACAAATAAAATACACAAACATATTAAATAACAGCCAGAACATGAGACATGGCATCCCAAAAGTGAACTAAATCACTGTCGGGTGGGGACCCTTAGCATTAAAAACAGTAGAATTTAATTATTAAAATGGGCCCCAAGCACTGAGCCCTGGGGAACTCCAGACTGTACAAGACAGCAAAGTGAAGATGCACCCTCTCAATTTTACTTGTTGATGTCTTCCAAAAAGGAAGGAAGCAAGCAACTGTAAAACAGGACCACAGATCCCATAGCAATGCAGCTTCTCCGGCAATATTTGATGGCTAATTCTATCAAAAGCCTTGCTGCTAAAGTATTTTCAAAACACACGCACTACATCAGCGTCACGTTGTCTAGCTCGCTCATTGTGTAAATGCCAAAGTCATCATTCTTAAAAAATACACCATTTCAGTTAATTACCACCCTGATCCGTGTGTGCTTGTGTTAGTGGTATTCTTATTTACTCCCCTGTACAGAGTGGAGTGTATAATATCCTGAAGTTTTTTCTCATGTACAAAGGTTTTTTATATAATAACGGTGCAGTATAAACGATAATAATAAAAGAGAAACATGGTGTTCTGTTATTATTTTATAGGCATGAATTAAACATGAAATGTCTTGTATGTAAACGGCCGAAAATGTGTAGCGTATTTGGCGTTTTATTGATTTTGTGTTATAGACACAGCGATTACTGCAATCATTTGTATACTAAATTACATTGAGTTATTCACCCAGCTATAGGATATATATCAGAGGTAACAGACCACCACAACACAGTACACACAAGTGCACCATATCGGAGGCATTTTTTGAGTACCGCATGATCAAAAGTTTTTTTATCAAAGTTTATTATTAGGATTTATTTAAATTTACATTATGTAACCTTTGTTATTAAATGTGATGGAAACAGTTGCTCTAGCCTATTAAACAGTGTGTAAGCATCTATTTTTGCAAAATTGTTCTGACGCTCGGAGAGAGGGACAGCCCCTCCCAAACCCACTCCTTGTTTGCCACTTTCATGGCCATGCAAACTATCAAATATCCTAAATCCACCCATGTACAATGAATGAATATACACTGTATGTTACACATACAATTTTTAACATGGATAGCAAAAGGTGTTATATTGGTACAACATGAGGAACAAACAAGCAGTAATATAAGTAGAACTAATATATAATGCATATTATCTGTTTTAAGTGGTCAAGGAGATTTATTTACAATGTGTAAATTTGGTTACACTATTTGCATTTAAATATAATTACTTTACCGATTGTATTTCCTGTTCCATTTCAAAATATCTTTGTTAAAAATGAATTAACTGACATGGAAGATACATGTCATGCAAAAATACTGTCACGAAATCTGATACAACATTTCCTGCTTTCTTTGAATATCAACAAACATACTTTTATTTTAAAGGTAGTGAAAGGATTAAAATATTTTGCAAACCTTTTCTATAATATTCACAAAAAAAGAAGAATGCCTATTTCATCATGAGGTGGTTTCCCGAAAGATCGTAAAATCAAAACGGTACTGGGTATGACCAACTAGCGTTCTTGTCACCAACTAGTCATCCATTCATAGAAGTACTGATGTAGTAGCCTATCTGTATGGTGACCATAGAATGTGACTCGAGACATGACTAACTACGACTTTTAGTTGATAGAAGATTGACAAAATTTTGTTAAGAAGAGTTGTACTGTATGTGGATGTTAAATGAAATTATGTCAATAATGATAACACACTAGGCATATAAATAGTAATGTTTGTTAGTATAAATAATTTAATAAGATATAAGGAAGAAAAGCAAAGAGACCATGGAGCGGCTATTCCTGAATATACAATACTAAGTATCGTAGTTTTAAATTATAAATTTTAGGCGATCTTGTCAAAGGTCAAGCGCCTATAGTCTGTTACGTTTCGATATTCATTTGAGATTTAATTAGTTGTGCTTCTTCATAACCAGAAGCAAATAAATTTATTTTTGTAGAATAAATACATCTTTTCAAAATTTAGTTTGTTATCATATTGGTAGGAAAGGCATATAAGCCATGTAAATTGATGTGTACTGTAGTAATTATTCTGAATTATAATATCTGCTATTTTAAATTATTTTCCATAGCAACAGCACGTCTTGCAATCAATAATTTTGTATTTATTGTAAAACAGCAATTCAAGGTATAAAACATTAGCAAAGCCATTTATTAAAAATAAAATGCTATGGAATTACCAGGCTTACTTGAATAAAATAAAAGAAAATGATTGTATGGTTTTTAAACTTTTAATATTATTAAAGTTACATTTTTCTTTGTCTATTGTGGAAGCTAAACATTCAAATGTACTGTACTTTTGATTGAAAAATTTACTCTTCTGCAATGCAAACAAGTTCACCTAAGGTGATAACACTGGTTTTCACCAAAATCACCAAAAATAAATAAGCATTGAACTATAAACAGGGGAAGATTGAGGGTAGGGTTAATGGTTATATAACTAAGTAGAAAGCTAATATTTTGTGTCATTCATGCTTTGTACATTACCTGATGAGTGTGGACAGCTCATGAAACAAATTTGTAGTAATAAAGCACCATGAAGTAACCTAGTTCATAGTTTTTGTTGTTGTATCTTCATTGAGAGCCAGCCACTGATACCCACAGCATTGTCATTTTTTCAGTAATTTGCCTTTGGATTTATATATATTTTCTACTGTTTGTATCAATTTTAATCTGACTTTTTGTTGTACGTAATCCTGGAGGTAACTTTGGATAACTTTACCAAATTACGTCGCCTGTCCAAGAAATGTGTCAGGTATCGTCATCATTTACATACTTTTCTTTTACATCGTTCTAAACATTCGGCCCCTAAAGGACTTCAATTTTATGTCACATCTGGTATTCGTTTTGCAGATGATGGCATGTGTTCTCGTTGGAACGCTGTCCTTTACAAAAATGCTTGTCAACTCATTGAGATCCAAATTGGAAATTTCCGCAAAGTCCTCACTGAAATTCACTCTAGAACTAAGAAGTTGAAAAGAGAACTTCCTGCATCTGAGTTTCAAAACAAACTCAGGATTATCGCCAATGATTGTTGTAATGGCCCGAAGGGGACATCACAAATTTGGTCTATCTGCATTTCAACGGATGATTTCAGGGCTTTTAGGAAACCCTGCCGTTCGGACTTATAACAATAATCGGAGCAACACCTCTGATTCAGTTGTTGAAATGAATTGTCGACTTTCCGAAGGAGAGAAAAAACTTCTTTCCCGAGGACTTAAATTCTGCCCAAAACTAAGGCAAGTCGGCGCACAACACTAACTTTGGATATGGAGTCTCTCTCCAGAAGATTACGATTACGTGAATTTTTTTCTGATTCAGACAGCAGCACCACGCAAAACGAAGACACCATTAGCAAATTTAAACCAAAAAGTTATTTAGTTTAGTTATTTATTCAGGCTATTGAGGAGGATGTACAAAACTACGTCCCGGGTCCATTTAAACGTGACAATCTCTCAAAACAAGAGACTAGGCCATTGCCAAATTGCGTCAGCACAACAATATCATCATTAAACCCGCTGATAAAGGTTCTGCCACTGTGGCTATGGACATCATTTTATGAAGAGGAGTCCTTAAGACAGCTAAAAAATCCCCTTCATTATCGTAAACTTACAATGGATCCCACCCCGAAAATTGCAGATAAGATGGCTAAATCTGTTTCTGTGATGGTAAAAAAACACTCCATCGATCCTAAGATTGGACCTCATTTGGCACAGGTTAATATGAGTTCCAGGCCGATTTATTTCCTACCTAAAATCCGCAAAGCAGGCAGTCCTGGTAGACCCATTATTTCGGGCACTGGCACTGCTACAGAGAAAATTTCTGAATATGTGGATGATTTACTTAGACCATATGTGACTGATCTCCCTTCATACATTCAGGACTCCACGTACTTTATCCGCAAAATTAACCAAATTCAAAATTTACAATTTATTTATAATTCTGTTCTGGCTACATTAGATGTTTCATCGTTGTATACTAATATCCCTCATGTATTTTAAATTACAAACAAATTCCAGACAAAACACCTACTAAAGCTCATTTACGAGAACTGGTCATGTTGATTTTAACCAACAAGAACAAGAACTAGGAAGTCCTTTTGTTGTAAATAGCATTAATATGTACAATTCTAACGTTTAACGATAACTCATTGCTGTCATTTTTGTTTTGAATTCTTAATTGTTTTAACAGTATTTTACATGGCCTATGGCATTTTTGCAATCTGCATTTTGAATAGTTGTTCAACAGTATTTTAACATATATAGGCCTATAAATTGTAGTTTTTTCATAATTATGCCAAGCAAAATGAATTTCCATTTTAATGTGGACCAATAAAATTTCTTGAATCTTGTTAGATAATAATATGATACTATTATTATTATAGATATGAAATTATCATTTCAAATCAATTTGATTGTCCTTACATTAGTGGATTGCTATATAGTGATATATCTGATCATCTCCTTATTTCCTACCTCTCTGATAATGTTGCCACTAGCTCAAACAAGGAACAGTCCCTTCTGTCAGACAGAACAATACATCTTTTAACAATTTTTATCAAGTGTTTCTAATGAAACTTGGTTTGATATCCTTAATTCTAATGATCCCGACTTTGCTTATGACCTCTTTGATAACATTCTTTATGACCACCACTACGCGCTACTGAAAAGGAACAATACTAAAGAGAACAAACTAATTAAATCTTGGCTTGCTGAAATCTATAAAGCATAAACATAAACTTTATGCTGAATTTCTCCAGCCAATTAAATTAAATATAAACAATACCGCAATAAACTTAACTCCACTATCAAAAATGGAAAAAGAATACACTTCCAAGCTGTTTTCATCATGCAAAAAAATGATATTGAGTTGAACCTGTAAGACAATTATCTCTTTATTTAACACACACAAAAAAAATCTGAAATCACCACAAAAGCATTACTCCAATTAATGTGACCAACTAAAGACTAACCACTTGGGATTGGTAAGACATGTGAATGAGTACATTGAATATGCTAAGAATCCTATCAAGGACGTTATTGCCAATTATCTTATCATTGTTTGAATAAATAATAAAAAGAGAAACATCACAGAAAGAAGTCAGAATGTTATTATTCATTCTATTTTTAGTAATTAAATTCATTATTAAATGTTTTTTATATACAAATAAGATAAGACAAAAAAAATCTTCAATTCCCTCTTACAAATCAGTCAGTAAATTAAAAGAAAATATTTTAGATAGTTGGCCTAAACACATAAAATGTTGTAAAAAAACAGAAGAAATAAATTATGAAATCGAAAGAAGTTTGTTTAGATTTTGATCATTTAAACCTGTTTTTCTGTCGACGTAACGTTACGGCGAGATGCGCTGAATTGACAGGATTCGAAGATTTTACAGGAAAAGAGAAAAAACAATGTTAAAAATCTGCAATCGTTAAAGTTGAACCGGGTTCAGGACCGGTCGAAGGAATATTTTAAGGGGGTTTTCCAAGAGTTAAAGGCGAATTTTGTTAAATGACACTCCTAGATGGCCGAAGATGGTACTCTCGCACAAAAAATTCATGTTAAATGGCAACTCTAGTTCGCCGGAAACGACACTTTATATCGGGCTACAGTAGCAAACAGCAATACCATCGTATCCCGCCTATTTTTTAGCTGGTAAAACAAACATTTGTTTGCGTTCAATGCGAACGTCAGAGAATGTCCCAGATGAAGGTACTTCCGGTAAGGTAATGAATTCTATCAATTATAATCAATTAATACAAATTTGTTATTATTATTATTATTACTATCAATCAATAATTTTTTTAAAGTAAGACAAAAAAAAATGAAGCTGCTGCTATAAAAATATTGAACAAAATGTTAAATTATATTATTTTGAAATAAATGAAGTCAGTTAAACCACAATTTCCAACAATGTTGCTTAAACCGCACTCTGGAAAAGAAAATGTGATCTAAATTTGCAGAAAGAAGCAATTAAAACTGTTCAAACTTTGGAATGTCCGTAATTACTACAGAAATTTGGCCCAATATTACGGACTTAGGGAAATGAAGATAAAGTACTATGGCAATACTTAAATGGTGGGGATTTGTAAATTGTTAATATTACCAAAACCAAATAGATGATAATTAACTTCTGTAAAATTGCAGTAGAACATAACGTATTAACAATTAAAGAAATCGGGGTTGAAAGAGTCACGGAATATAAATATTTGGGTATGATACTATAATTGATAACAAATTGAAGTGGGAATCTAACACTCTTATGATCGCCAAGAAAGTATCTCAAAGACTCTACTTCCTCAGAAAGCTTACATCAGGTGGTTAAAATCAGTACCGAATGTACGAACCAACTTTATATACCATCGAGTAAAAATTCTAGAAGTAACGCGCGATTTACCGAATTTTGCCCTTACGTAAATTTTAGATTTTGATATGAACAAATAATTTGTGTTCACTCTGTTAGTTCCGTTTTGACAAAGACAAAGACATACAGCATTTTGCCAGCAATCAAAACAAAAGGTACGTGATCATCTGGTGTTCCTTTGTATGAAACAGTTCAATATTCGCTAAGTGGGCCCAGCTCACTGCAGTTTACACATCTGAGCTGTGTCATGTTATATCCAGGGACCAAAATGTGGCAGGGGGTCAGATCAGTCGCATATATATAATTTGGATATCATCATATTATTATGCAGCTAATTATCTGTTTTTTTAATGGTAAAAAAATTATTATGATCCGACTTTTACTTACAAAGTTACGTGCAATTTAAAACATTTATGTGTTGGAACTATCTGGATTATGTTTCGGAGAAATGTGCATTCAAAGTTTACCGGCGCGGTCCCACAGGGGCCTTGCTGAATGAATGCCCTAGCAACAGACAAGAGGACCTGGAGAACACGCTTTTATTATTGTTCTAGTTATCAGATGTTATTAAATTTCCTGACAATTTGCTCATGATAATACTTTATTTGTTTAGCAATTTCAATTTTGTCTTGATCTTTATACGCCATTATTAATTTAAATTTTTTACCAAGTAAAGTAAGTATACACTGCTCTCACGTTGTGTCCTGATTCCTCCTCCGAACAACATAGACAGCTATGACATTGTAACCATGCACAGTCGTGACCTTTAAAGTCATTGTGAGCACAATTGGCTAATCACAGCGCCGGATACACTGTGTTCATCTTTAATCACTAAAAGTTGTTATCATTGGTTAGGATGAAGAACAACTGAAATAAAGTCCAATAGAAATACCCCTCTTCAAATTACCTTTATATTCATAGTAAACGAGTCAGATTTCCCTTAGAAAATGGCGGCATATGAGGCTCTTGAAAAGACGATTGTACAGGCGAAAAATTGGCCAAGTTTTCGACATCTTACAAAATATAGCCTTACAATATGTATTTTTTACTTGTTTTAGGTGAAAAATTAAAATAAATAACAACATCGTATGATTCTAGAATACATAAAGGTGAAATTTAATCGATAAAATATTTTTAAATTTTGTTTTTTTCAACATGATTTTGCCTTTTCTAGGCTGCATCAGTTCGAGGATTACCGACAAGTGACTGGTTTGTCCGTGCCACAAAAGCGTAGGTAATTTCCAGAGAAAGTATTAAAAATCGGCAAATCGATTTTAATCAAGTTTACCGATGTGTTGCTTGCGGTATTGAACAAAGGGTGCTGTTTCCAAAGTCACTGCACTGATGATATCGTGGTAATTTGATATTATAGAATCGGTATAGGATGATTCCGAGTTGTTGGGTCCAATAAAAGTTTGACGTTAAATTTTTTCAATTCATTTTTTTTTTAAGGAAAACTTTTTATATTTCTTGTTTTATGTAGGACAAATGCCTATTTATCTATCTATTGTCGATTATTATCGTCCTACAGGTACAGTAGTGTAAATAGGCCTTAAACATAGAAAAACTGAAAATAATAATAATAATAATAGAAAAATGAATTTTAACAATTTTAAGCAGAACAGTATCACAATTTCAATTTTTATGTCTTGTAAATGGTAACGTCCTTTTTTGTGTACAGATTAATAGTTTTTTGCTATGACATTTTGTTTTTATAAGCTTTTTCGACTTACTGATGTTCTGCATGAGATTTTAATGTTTTAACTGTTTTTTATTATTGTACAAATGGTATATGTAATTTAATCTCAATTCAATCTTATATATTGCAATGAGTAGAACGAATAAAACCAGAAATATAAAATCAAACGAAATACAACAATTATCTGAATTATAAATCTAATCCCTGTATGTAACAATTGGCTAAAAACAATTAGTACAGATAAAACAACTTGCCTGTAAAACTAAATCCATAAGCAGCATAGGCTGCAGCTTGCCCAGCTGCTGCTCCTGCAAGAGCAGCAGCCATTGCAGCAGCACTTCCACTATTGCCTTTTCTAGGCCTACCAGGCCTTCCTGGTAACTTTTTAGTGTTTGAAGGTTTTGTACGTGGTCTACCTCTACTCCTCTTGGAATTTGGCGAGTCTGATAACCAAGAATATAAAAGTAAAATATGTTATTTTCATTGTCATATGGAATTCAGTATTAATTTCTTTTAGAAAATTGTGGAAGATCATAATCCATTGAGGATCGAAGCTTACATTATGGTTTCCTGTATTTACTGGAAATGGTGAGATTGTCTTTACAGTACAGTACATTGTGAAAGTGTCTTTATTCATTCATAATGGTATATTTATTAAAATTATCTTCACAGAAAAACTGAATTGTGACAATTTTTACATTATTAAAATATAACATCAAAAATTGAGAACCACACAATACATCATATAAAAACATTAAAATAAACGAGCACAACATCAAAACAAGTAAAAATTTAAATGACTGGCCAAGTGAATTGCAAAAATTACCTAACATATTATATTTTATTATTCTTACTTCAAACATATACAGAGAAATAAAATTATTTTCAATACAGAAGAAAAATCAGTTGCGGTTCCACTGACGAAGTTGGTTCGTCATGTATGGAATGGAGCTGTTACGATGTGACAGTCCGGAAAACAGGGACAGTAAGTTTTTTTGCACTTCGTAGGTCTCTGCCATGAGACTTAAACCTACTGAGTGGAATACACTCATCTTGGCTAGAAATTAAGGAGGCAAAAAATTTGCTACAAATTTCATTATGACGAACATTTAACTTTTACTTTATATGGCGAGATTATCGTTACAGGGTGAAGTTGTCTTTACAGGGTGAACTTGTCTTTACTGGGTGAACTTGTCTTTACTTGGTGATATTGTCTTTACTGGGTGATATTTCTTTACTGGGTGATATTGTCTTTACTGGGTGATATTGTCTTTACTGGGTGATATTGTTTTTACTGGGTGATATTGTGTTTACTGGGTGATAATGTGTTTACTGGGTGATATTGCCTTTACTGGGTGATATTGGCTTTACTAGGTGAGATTGTCTTTACTGGGTGAGATTGTCTTTACTGGGTGATATTGTTTTTACTGGGTGATATTGTGTTTACTGGGTGATATTGTCTTTCTGGGTGATATTGCCTTTCTGAGTGATATTGTCTATACATGACATCATTTTATGCCATAACTAAGTTTTCAGACATCGACCAGCTTATGTTAGTTTTGTCTAGAACTGCTAGGGATAAACATATCCCTATTAACCCTTTCACTGCGTATACCCGGTACTACCGGGTATAAACAAACGTCGTTGAAATACGTATACCCGGTAATACCAGGTATGAGCAAAACAATTATTTAATCGTATTTGCCTGTAATATATGGAACCCTCTATATTCTTTCGATGAACTTGAATAATTTTGCAAGTCATTAAAAAAATTTCCCAGCAAAAAAAAACGGCCCTCTATAGTTGTATTATCGTCTTGAAAATAATGCGCCCTCTATAGTTAATTATATATAGTATAGTATAATATAATAGTATTTCTATCTTGGAAAGTTGTTTTGAGTACAAATTTACCAGCCCCAATAGGGCAACATCGTGTTTATCACAACACACACAAAAAAAAATTCTGAAACAATAGTTAGTTTTTGTACTATAGCGAATTATTGGAAACTGTCATTATTTTCTCGATTTTGCCCCAAAACTTTGATTTGTGCATAATTTTTATAAAACAATAAAAATAATTTAATTTTTATTTTTTATTTTTATTTGTTATACGTATCTTCATGAATATCCAGTTGGAAAAACGTATTCCATAAGAATTTCTTATAGAAAATATAGTTTTTATGATTGAATAGATAAAAAACTCGAAATCCAAAATACCTGTAATGACGTCATGTGTGTCATCAATATGCAAATTACTTTTTTTTTTATACCTAACTGTAAACTAACCTTTTGCCCATCACACACCACAAAAATAATTACACAATTATCTCAATTAGTATTTTTTTGCAATTTATTAAAATATCATATGTTTTTCTTAAATATATATTACGCACAGAGGTGGGAATAATGCGCCGCAGTGAAAGGGTAAATAGACCCTTGATTAAGGCAAAGACAGAGCAATTTTCAGAGGAATTGAACCTAGTGGACTTTAAAGCATCCGATGGATGGATAACCAAGTAAAAAAGTAGACATGACATAAAACAATTGGTTATCTGCAGAGAAAGAGGCGATAAGATTGTCGGACTTTGCGTTGGTTATGAACCAAAGGATATTTGTAACTGTGACGAAACTGGTTTGTTTTTCCGTGCACTACCAGACAGGACACTAGCTGAAAAGCATGATGACGTTAAAGGAGTGAAATCTTCTAAGAAAGTAGTGATGTTCACATGCAGTATGACTGGAGAAAAGGTATATTTTTTAAATTTTCCTAATTCATCTTGTCTATCCTCACATCACGCAATCACTTATGTGCACATAATTTGTTTTTCTTATCATTCTTCATGTAAATCTTTAGCATATTTTAGTCATCTATATATAAATTTATGTAAGGGTAAAGTTCAGTAAATCGCGCGTTACTTTTATAATACTATACTGATTTTAACCACCTAATGTAACCCTGTTCACTAATGAAATTGAGTTAGATAATTAGTTATTGACAAAGCGAATTTGGCTTCAACAATTTGCCCCAAATAGGGGTGTTTTCCGATCGCGGTATACACTGTCTAATGGATGTCCATCTTGCAAAATACCCGCACACAATAATACGAGGATGCTTCGCATTTACCCTCTCCTTCTACGATCATTGTTTTTAATAGCTTAAAAAACCGGTTAAACAGCTCGAGTACAGCATCATAATGTTGAAGACAGGCCGATTTTCTTTAAAAAATACTATTTTTATAGATTTGATTTACGATGAATGGAACATTCCAATATAATTATTTGCTTTAACACAAGTACCTCTGTAGGTAAATTTATAGGCCCTTGGGGAATAAACCTAATACCTTTAGATATAATATTGCAATGCTTGGACAATACTGTAAATACATATTAACCATTTTTGGTTGCCATTTGAAATTTGTGAGTGTGGGTATTGATATATAAACACATGTACAAATAAACTTATTACTGTGAGTGTTGGTAGGCCCTACTTTTAGATATATAAATGCACAATATAAAAATAAACATTATTACTGACAGTTGCTTCTCAACGTTTGTATTAATTAATAATTACAAAAAATATAAAAAAATCGTTGTAGTGGTGTATCGTTACACTACTTTACTATTTCAATCGACTATGACATTGACAGTTTTAACAAAGTATTAAATTGCAAATGTTATTTATAGACCATCATGAACAAATATTTCGTTACTGAGTGGATAAAGAATATATTTCAAAATTGTTCCTTTTTGTACCCATCCTCTTCTACATCCCTCAACCCTAATGTTACATACAAAACACAAATTAGGTTTGTTTACAAAAAATTTGGACTCATTTTCTGACAAATTTCTCTTTCGGAAATAGGAATTATCCAATGGTGCAAATTTCAGTTGATTACATAAATCATCATGTCTATTTATTCGTTTCTGTAAATAATGCAAGACAATGTATTATAGTCCTGCGGTACGTACATTTCGAATCGCCAGTTTTTTTATGCTGAACCATCTGTGGGCTCGCTTGCGTACTAGTGTTACTCAATTTTTTGTACATGGTAACGTTGGGTTGTTTTCAGCTGTCTAATAACATAAAATCAGAACTCCATAACAACTTTTAAATCTTCACTATAGATAACATTAACCTTTAACCTTTTTGCCTTCACAATTGTAAATAGTTTTATATCTTTTTTCTTTCTTTTTGTTTTTCTTTATATTTTATTTTTGTTATAAACATGTTTACTGAACCACTTTGGAAATCAGTACATTTGTATTGAAAGTGTATTTCAGTTTAAAGAAAGAACAAATAAATACATAAACATAATCGTCTTATTTATTCATGTACATATTATGATTCGTTATGCCTTAACAATTGCATTATAATAGCATTATCCATTTTTAATAAAGCATCAATAAAAAGATCTTGTTTCCTCTTTAAATGGGTTTTTATTTACATTAATGTATTTTTTATCATTTTCGCTATTTAAAACCATAAACTGCCTGTGGTGTATAAAGCCAACCGAAAAGCCTGGAGGACTGGTGTGTTGTTTGATGATTATTTGACGAACTTGAACTGCAATCAAATGAGGTTTCAGGGTAGAAATATTTTATTATTTTCTTGATAACGCTTCCTCTCATGTTGGATTACAAAAGAGCAACGTCGAACTCACAAGAGTGTCTTCAAAATGTATTTTTTAACTTGAATTATTAGTTATTAGTTTACCAAACTAAATAAAATTATTGTCATTATTATTATTATTATCATATATCGTATCATATTAAACAGATATAAACAAACCATTGATAGCTTTTAAAGTGTCAGTATCTTCAAAAATAGCATCACTGCAAACATCTTCAACTGCAGTTTGTTGTACAGGAGTACTTGACAATCTTGTGCTATCACTACTCACAGACACCTGAAATTAAACATAACATGTTTTTTTCCTTAACAATACGTAAATATATAAATTAAATGCAGTAAAAAGTATTTTTTCCTAGACGTTTACATTTTATTTATTTCGGACATTTCACCTTTACAATGGCAATCACACTCACTGTGGTGTGGTAACAAAATTAACATCAACAGTATAAATATATAGTAGGAATTTCAGTAGGAAAACAAAATATATATGTACTATATTTACAAAGCAACAACACAGGGGAAAAGCAGAATATAATAATTTTTTTAGTTCTGATTGTTTCTCCGAAGCAGCTCTTGTATAGACATTTTCATAGATTTTTCCCTGATCCAGGCGGATTTACTCATTATTTTTCCCATGGTTAAAAAAGCCTGTTATTGTTTGAAACAAAGTGTTTTTTATTATCTACAATATATTTATCATTGGTATTGGGTTTGTTTTCAGCTTAAACGTGACATGAATCCATGGAAAACGATGTGACAACTGGAGTGTGTGGCCGCACCATCCAAGATTAAACATGATATTAATATTTAAAACAAATAGTTGTTTTCGTTTGTTGTTGTATGGGGTTGGGGACTGAGATGAGATATGGCATAATTAGTTGAAATATGTAAGAAAATATATAAGACTCACTAGGACCTCATCTAGACCATGGTTGGGACTGAGGTAAGAAAAATTTGAAAATCCAAACCAATTTTTTTTAGGTAGGGCTTCTGCGGTCAATTTAATGGTTGTCGATAAATTTTGAAATTTTGTTTGCTACATTAACCTAGATTAATGTGTTTATAAACTTTGAGTTGTTATCCTTAACCAGATGTTCTTGAATCTGTGTCTTTAAATGTCGGGAAGGTTTCCCAATTTACTGTAATAGGCATCAGTCCACACAATTAAATGATAGACCACACTGGATTTAGAATAAAAACAAATTACCTAAAATGTAAAAAAAAAAAAAAATTACCTAAAAATTATCAATTGTTATATGTTAATGTTTACATAATTTAGTAATATTATGTGGTTACAACTCTTTTATTTGTTTTACCCTTTCACACGATCGGTCGAGTGGGTGCATCACATCACAATATAAAAATATCCATCCGTGCATGATGCATTCTGGTATTTATAACGGGCCGCTCAAATTATTAGAATCGACTTTAAAACGTTTAAAATTATCGCAACAGGTCTATATGAAAATGATTATGCCATCCTATGACATGAAGTAAATGTTTACACTACAGTGATGAATTGTGTCTATTTTTTGTTATACAGTGTTCAGTAGTTTTACAGAATACACTGTATATATTATATACATTGTAGCATAGAAGAAATTACGAGACCCATCTTTTATTCCAACTTTTAACATGATGACGCATTAAAATGAAACATGACGATAACAACTTTATAAGATAATTATCTTCATAATTACATTCATACAAATTTGAAAAAAAAAAAAAAAAATCAATTGCGAAAACCATTTTTCTACTTTTTGTACGAACTGTGCGCAAAAGTGAGTGCACAAAATGCAAACGATTTAGAAAATTTATAAATTCTCAAAATAACCTTTTAATTTTAAATACGCGTACCCGCTATTGTGTAGCATGCTATTGCTAACATTTCTCCATAATATGAAGTATACTTTTGTAAAGTTTCATTGAAAAATATTTTTTGGTTCCGATTTTAGGATCAACCATAACATTTCATAAAATCATGCTGCGCGACTCTGAAATCATTTTTTCTGCACATCTACAGTTAGAGGTCAATCTTCTGACAAGTTAAGTTAAGTTAAACAAATGTTATGTTGACAAGAGTTACAGATATAGCTGCAACTAAATTCGTGGAAAGAAGATTAAGATAGAAGGAAAAAAAAGATCAATGACAATGTCAAGGGGTTATCCACTAAGTGCAGATAACCAATTAGTAAGTAATATTTTCGACACACAATATATTTGTTTTCTGTCTAATTTTTATTTAATGTATGCTTGTTAATGTATCTCATTGAGACTATGCCTCTGATATAAAAGTGGGTTCAGCTCACAGCCATTTTCAAAAAAAGTAAACAGGTAAATATGATTACAAAATGTGTGCAATCGACAAAATAGTAGAAATTTGTCAACAAAGTGTTTTATCCTCCTCAAAGTACTGTATGTAAATGGAAGTAGAGTGTATTAAATAATACGATAAAATGGTCAAAAGAACTGATATGAGAATAAAGGGTATTCAATAAAAAAAAATGTGAATACTTTGAATTTGGCAAAGTAATATCATTTTTTTGGTAAAGACAGTCAAGTATTATTCATAAACATACATAGGTAAAAAAAACATTTTAAAAAATGTATGCAAAAGAATCTTATTTAGATTTAATGAATATGGTATTTCAAAAGTTAAAATAATATTTTTTAAACAAAGAAAAATGTTTAAGGTCCAGTTCATACCTATGGTGTTAGGGATTCGTACAATGCTTGTAGAGTATTTGTGGAAAATGGTTGATAGAACTGTTTAAGCGTACAACACTGCTGTAATTAGGTTATATGCATTATCGTGCATATACCTTTATTGATTTCGTCACAACCTTTATTTATTCTTTCTTTAGCAGTATTTTGTCCGTCAATTATCTTGAGATAAATTTAAAATAAGTTTTCTGTTATGTTAATTTTTCTTTTTTAACCAGTAAACTAAATATTCAATAGAGAGTTTACGAAACACGACGGGAGCTCAGACAACGAGTGATTGACAGTGATAGCCACGCCCACTGGCGACACTGCGCCTGCGTAAGTAATTTCACCAGTTGTCGTCTAGTAGCAGACAACTGCAAAATTGCTGTTTTGCAGTTCACAGTGCACGAAAAAAAATTACAAACAATGACTTCTCAATTAGCTGCCCAAAGTATGTATGTTTATATTTAAAATGATCATCAATTAAATAATGGGATCCTAAATAATGTTTGCATCGATTTCTGATTTATGACCTAATTTAATAATAGATAAAATTATCACTTAAAATAAAGTGCCATTTGCTGCCTAAAAAAGTAGGCTAGAAAGAATAGGCCGCAGGTTGGCGCACCTAGGCTAGGCCTAATAGCTATTACTATCTAAGCTTAGGCTACTACTAGGCCTAACTAAACTACGGCCTATTCTATGCCTAGTCCTCCTACATATACTAAGTCACTAACTAGGCCTAGCTAGGCTGGGAAGGCCCTCTATTTTTTTACCTCCTATTCATATTGCCACGCTGTGTAGGTAGGCCAGGCCTATAATAGACCTGTCTACATTGGTTTACCTAGATTTGGTTTGAGGCCTAGCCTATAATATACTGAGCTATAACAACATCAATGACAGAATACTTTTATTCAGTAGTGTTATTGATTGATATTATACATACATTTTTTATCCTATTTTAGCAAAAAAAATATCTCCAACTAAGAAGTGGTCTCCAGAAAAGGATGACCAGTTAGTGAAGGAAATGATACATTGGATCCTTTCCAGTACAGAGAAAGAAGGCAGCAACACGGAAAAGTATGGAAAGACATTGCAGGCAATCTTTCACCATCTTTCGACTTTACTGTAACTTAGATGGAAGAAATGTAAGGGATAGATGGAATCTATTAAAGGACAAGTTGAGGGCAAAATTGAATAATGAGATAAGAGGGTCTGGTATCGCTCCATCAGCATTATCAGAAACAGAAGCTGCAATAGAAGATTTGCTAAGTCAGGAGTAAAATGCCTTAAACATAAGATCAGAGAGTGGTGATGCAGCCACAGCACGAGCTGCAGGTGAGGTCGTGAGGTGGTTTCCCGAATGATCGTAAAATCAAAATGGTACTGGGTATGACCAACTAGCGTTATTGTCACCGACTAGTCATCCATTCATATAAGTACTGATGTAGTAGCCTACCTGTACGGTGACCATATAATGTGACCCGAGGCATGACTAACTACGACTTTTAGTTGATAGAAGATTGAAAAAAATTGTTAATAAGAGTTGTACTGTATGTGGATGTTTAATGAAATTATGTCAATAATGTTTACACACTAGGCATATAAATAGGGATAAGAAATTGTATTTTTAGGTTTCTTCTATAGCCCTCTCTGTTTTTGATAAAGGTGGTCTCCCATCTAACTTAAAACCATTAAAAGATTACTTGCTGAGTCCTTTAAAGTGTATATACTGTATAAGGTAATTAATAATTGTGCAATATTAAAAACAATGCAATATCAACAACTTTTAAAGTAAACATGCTTATGTATTCTGTAGTAACATTAATATATTTTAATGTTCAATATAAAGTTTAAACAGTTGAGTTCATAATATATTTTAACAAATTGAATACACTGTATTACACACGGTACAATAATAATTGTGCAATATTAAAAACAATGCAATATCAACAACTTGTAAATAAGTAAGTAAATATGCTTATGTATTCTGTAGTAACATTAATATATTTTAATGTTCAATATAAAGTTTAAACAGTTCAGTTCATTTACAGTACTACAGTACTATAAATAAAATTGCCCTGAGACTTTACAGTATACCTAACTTACGTGTATCAATCTGATTGTATAAATATGATCCAATGTATTACTGTATTAAAATTATTAACTTTTAAAAGGTGTAAAATGATTTATTTTATAATTACTTGTATTGCCTGTATAATTTATCGGAAATATTCCTCAAGGGCAGGCGGATCTAATTTAAAGGTTTTGGATGTAATGTTGCCATAAAGACACGTGTGAGCATTTGTTAACAGACAACAAACTACATAGATCTTCCCAATTGCACTTAAGCCTATTTTTTGGGTTTTCTTGAAGTCCACAAATTTCCAATTTTCTATGATATCTCTGAATAGCCATTCAACAGACACCCTAGCCTGGCTCATGGATCTGTTAAAATCCTGTTGACCTTGTGTCAAGTTTCCTTTAAAAGGAGCCTGTAAATGGACACGAAGGGGATAAGCCGGGTCTCCATAAATGCAGAGAGGATCTCCATTTAGCCGTACGGCATAACGTTCTAACTGTTGTAATAAGTTGGATTCTCTTAACATGAAGGCATCATGGCGACATCCCTCTATTGGTCCGAACAGGTTTGCGATTAGTCCATTTGGCGTGACAACTGACTGAAATTTTAATGAATGTACATGGGCCTGGCAAACATTGGCACCATATCAATGTACCTGCATGGATATGCAAACCTTTTCAGCAAAATGCACAAAGTTTCGATGCCAGTAACTTTAAGACCGTTAACACATTTAACATCATCCTCTATCTGTAGAGCTCTCTGCAGTCGATAAATGTCTTCTTTTCGAAATCTTTAAATAAAATTGAAAGCATGTGTTGTAACTAAACTAAGTTGAATACCTAGCCTAGCCCTAGTAGTATAAATAAGTAGCCTATATTGGCTATAAATCATGAATAGGCCTAGGCCTATAATAATATTAAAAATACTGTATTATAGACAGACCAACAATTTATTAAATCAACTTGGTGACAATAAATTAGCCAAAAAGATTAGCTCATAATTATGCCAGACAATACTACTTTCTCTAAAGCCTACCCTACTGCCTAACTAAGTCTTAGTAATAGATGAATGATTGGCTTGTGGGTGACTTATCCCCGGACTTACCTGAAAAACGCATTACATTCGTCGTCATTGTAAGATTCCAGATTAAATTTATTGTAATCATTGTACTGAACATTTAAATTATTTGTTTTATTAAGATTATATAAAAGCAAATATTCCTCAGGGTCAATTATATCTTCATAAAGTGCGATATTTAATGCATCTTGTACGAAAGCCATGATGATTGTTTACAAACATATCAAGCCGAGCGTGACGCGACGTCGTCGTCCCATCGCGTATCGTAAACGAACTTTTTAAAGTGGACGACAACCAGCTTTTCACGCATCAGCGCGCACTGGTAATCCGTCGTCGTCCCTCTCCGTCGTGTTTCGTAAACTCTCTAATAATGAAAATCTAGTACTAAAAGGCTATAAACAATTCTCTGTACTTACCACACTAAGTGGACTTGGTATAGCTGAATCCCGGTTAACTATAGAATCATCATAATCATTACCAACAGGAAAATTGTCAGAATTGACATTGTTTCCTTTGAATTTTTTTGTGCCATTTTCTTTCTGAATATGAAAATAAATCATACACAGGGTATTTGATTTTTAATATCATAATATAAAATATTCAATACAAATTAGAATGTGAAACAAAGGGATTAAGTTACCAAATGTAAATGTTGAAGGGAGTCATATAGTGGTTACAAAAGTCAGGTTTGACATTAACACAGATGACAATTAATATTGATCACATGTCAGGGCACTCCTAACTTCATAGTGAATTATTTATAACCGGTGAGGTATATGTTAAAAACAACGTATGCTAACTCAGTGCTAACTAGGTGCCGTGACGCAATGAAATTACTAAAGATAAACAAATAATGATTAAAAGATTAACATTTTGCATAAGTCATATGAGTCATGGTTTTGTAGTGGAATTGAATGAAAATTACAGATAAAACAAGAACAGCTTTCACCATCGCGTTGCACCTTGCACTAAATACTGAATATTGCAAATGTTAAAATACGACTCATAAATTGTGGTCCATTTATCCTAGGTGTGCATGCGTAAACTAAATAGGTGCCCTGACGAATGAGATTTAGACTCTTCATTCCTCTAAATAAATCAGATCCTTTAACAAAACAAAAGCAACGGAAGCAACGTGTTCTAGCATAATTTGAGGCCGTTTTAATAAGATTTAGGTCCCCGGAAATTGCAACTATACTTGATAATTATATGAAACAAAATTACAAGTCTACAGGAGCCACCATGGTTGGGATGGAGGAAAAGAAAATTAAAAAATATAGAGTTGCTAGGTTCCCGGAAAATGGATTATTCTTCGAAATATGAAACAATATATAGTCTCCAGAGCTCTACCATGGTTGGGGCTGAGCGAAAAAAATTTGAAAAATAGAAATGGAAATTCACTTATATAAATTGATATATGAAACAAAATTATAAGTCTACAGGACCAGCCCACCATGGTTAGGATGGAGCTAAGAAAATTTTGGAAAATAGAGTTCCTGGAAATAAAACTTCTTATACTTTGAAATATGAAACAAAATATATATATAAGTCTCAAGGAGCCCCTGCCATGGTTGGGGCTGAGCTAAGAAAATTGTGAAAAATAGAGCTCCAGAGTTGCTAGGTCCCGGAAATTGGACTTATACTTTGAAATATGAAACAAAATATATGTCTCCAGAACAATCCCTACCATGGTGGGGCTGAACTAAGAACATTTTCTGCTTGATATGCAGCTGTCCTAACCATTCACATTAGGCATAGAAAGTTAATTCTATACTAGCCGGTGATATACTGGAATTTAATTAATTTGAAACGATAAGATGAGTAAATACAAATGTCTGTTTCTGCAATTAACCATACATATGGGGTATCAAAATGTAATTGAAATTGTACCAGGAAGGTTTTAAAATACATTTAAAAATGCCTCGAGTCTGGGGGTTTTGAAAAGGGGGTTTGGACAAAAACTACTTACGGTAGAAGGTAATTTTTCCAGTTTTCTCTTACAATCTACGAAAACAAAACACAAGAATAACATTAGTAATTCGGTATACCAATTACACCGGAATCTATAATGTTTAAATTTATAGGCAGAACGAGGTATAAACGAACAGTTGTATATACATACTCTGTGGCTCCTAAATACATTCCTATCATTTGAATGGATGTTTGTGGGTCACATGATAAAAAGTAAGTGCCCTATCAATCGCTCCACACAACAGTTTGAAATAAAAATACTTTGCGCATGCTACAGTGTGCATGCTACAGTGAGAGCGTTGTGAATGACTATAATTGTCGGTGGAACTGGAACTATGCGCGACTTCTCATAACAACAAAAAGAAATGGCGATCTCTGGTTGCAATTTTACTCTGTCGCGAGTGACATTACTAAATTACATGATGATGTAGACTCAATAACACCAAAATGCAAATCAAATATGTGGTAATCCCATCTTTAGATAATATAAAAAAAAAATTAGGTATCCTAGCCTATCCTAGGTCTATGTTTCAATCTGAACCCAATGTAGCCTAGGCTAGCTGGTCTACCTTTCATTCAATCTGAATGAAATGACAAGAATCTACTTAGATGTTATATAAAACAATATATTCTTGTCGCCTCATGAAAATATAATCTTTCATCTTTTACCTCTTGAAACTATTTATACCATTACGCTCATAAACATTCATTATTTGTTATACTAGTTGTCTTACAGTTCTTTTCAATTTCTTCATCATCGAGTAAGAAGGAGACAACTTCTTTTGGTTTTAATTGATCTGGTCGAAAATTACCACCAGATATTACCATTCGCTGAATCTTAATAAAAGAATTAAAAATATTTGTTAATCTATTAATGCAAGGTTATTTATTTATTATGTATAAAAATAGCAATTACCAATGCTGAATTTAATTGATTTACATTAAAAAACAATATATATTATATTGAACAAGGGCTAGTGTTGCCCAAAAGCTCTGCTAACTGTTCTGGCTGTTTTATTTTATCGTTTTGATTTAGCTTTTCGCTTTTTTTGTATCTCCATTGAGATCCAGCCACTGATACCCACAGCATTGTCATTTTTTCAGTAATTTGAATTTGGATTTATTATATATAGATATATGAATCTTATTATATTAATAGAAAAATGGTAAACTCTATACTTAAGTATATAGAATGCTTCTCCATCTACAATACAATTTGAGTTATGGAGCATATGTTTATAATATAATATACTTTTGGTAATGATTTTAACCACCTGATGTAACCCTGTTTACTAATTAAATTGAGTTAGATAATTAGTTAATGACAATTAAAACGAATTTAGGTTCAACGATGTGCCCCAAATAGGGGTGTTTTCCCAATCGTAGACACTGTCTAATGGATGTCCATCTTGAAAAATACCCACACACAATAATACAGGGTTGCTTCGCATTTTCCTATCTCCTCCTACGATAATTGATTTTAATAGCTGAAAACCGGTTGAACAGCTCGAGTACAGCATCATAATGTTGAAGACAGGCAGATTTTCTTTAAAAAATACTATTTTGATAGATTTAATATACGTTTATACAAATGTTTTGATTTGCGATAAATGGAACATTTCAATCTCTGTTCCACAAGTGTTTATTTCCTCAGGCGTCGTAAAGGCAAGTACACTCATAACATAAATTTGATCCATTTTTCAATCTGTGCTGCAGAGGTTGTATATAGGTATTTATTATGTACAATCAACTTTATTATTGCAGTTAAACCACCACCCACGATTAAAGCGAATTTACGATTTGCCACGAATAGAGGTGTTTTTTACAAATTGTGTTACCTTATATAAACATATATACAAATAAACTGTATTACTGACAGTTCCTTCTCAACGTTTGTATTATTTAATACTGTAATTACAAAAAAATTTAAACGTCGTATTAGTGATGTATCGTTACATGTACTGTACTATTTCAATCAACTATGACGGTGACAGTTTTAACAAATTATTAAATCGTAATGTTTTCCTGTTTTTAGTGGTATATTATTATTATTTGTAATACATGAAAACGATGAATATTTCGTTACTAAATGGATAAAGAATATATTTAAAAATTGTTCGTCTTTGCGAGCAAAGCGAGCGTACCATTTAGTAAAATATAATGCGACATTTATTTAGCACTATTTCGTAAATTTAGATACATAGAATATAGATGCGCGCTCTTTTAAATGTGATGAACTATGACGCAAAAGATGAAAATCTGACTTTTTTATTGATGTCATGAAAGTAGTAGATAGTTGATTAGAAATTATGTCAGTGTCTGGCTTTCGGCGGTCATATTTTAACGAGTAACTGAAGAATGAGCATCATTTTTCTTAATAATATCGTATTATTCTCTAGAACACAAAATTGGGCTGACTTTGGGAGTGGGACTATTAACCTGCTTTCTTTATAGCATTTTTCGATGTATTTCTGCTGGTGATTTTTTCCGTTTTGTTAGTTCTTCTGTACAACTCTGAAAACCTAAATCTAAAGAAGAGATATCAAATTTATTTGAACTCCCGCTTTGAATAAACTTTTCTATTTATACAATGGTAGAATTCATTTCTTGATTTAACAAACATCTTGATACAATAAATTCCCCCTCTGAATTTTGAACAACTGACGCTCAGGGCTTTTATTTGAATAAATATGGCACATCTTCAAGTTTCATAACATTTATTTACTGTACGGTATATTTTTAGAAATGAGAATGATGAGAATGATCCAGATTATGTTCAGTTGGTCCAGATCATGAAGATGTCGTCAATGTATCAAAGGGTATGTTCAGACTCACGGAGCTACGGTGGAATTATGTAAGCGGCGTACATATTTTTGTGTCTGAACCATGCCGCGGATTAGCGTTAGGGAGCTGTTACTCCGCGCCAGTGGCGTTAATAACTCTAGCGGGAGAGGGTAGATTTCATAACGCTAATCCAGTGATGCATCAGTGATTTTAACCTTAAGCAATGAAAATACACGACCACGATTAGCAGACAGCAACTACATACCCGTACCCTATGATACGACAGCGAAATAGCTAAGTCAAACGTATTTTCAGGTTCAGATTTTAAAGAACAGTAAAGTTGGCGTCAGTGATATGATATTTTCATAAATTAAATCAATTAATCAGATAATTGTCCGTGTAACAATTACGTTTTAAATTATTTTGAATTAAAATGCAATTCTACAAGTAGTAAGAACAAATCAGTATTTGAAGGTAAACATTATATAAATAAAAAAAAACAAAAAACAATGTAATTGTCATGAATGTATACATCTGCTTTGACCTGATCAGAGTGTATTAAACGCAAGGCATTGGAATGTTGGTCGTTGTGTCTGAACACCTTGGCTTTTAACGCCACGGATTACCGTACGCCTTGCGTAGATAACTCCACCGTAACTCCGTGAGTCTGAACATACCCTTAGTCAAACAAGTGGTTTATTAGGTTGGAGGGAGAGGACATTGGCCTCAAATCGTCCCATAAAAACATTTGCAAAAGACAGCGACATTTTTACGCCCATTGAAGGTAATGGTTTTTCCAAAAATAAAATTGTTTATTGGTTGGCTCCTTCTTTGTGTGGGATAATAGTATATATAAGGATATGAAACATTTAATGTATATCTAGTACTCAAAACAATTTATTCGATTATATACTCTGAAAAAAATCATGCCATGCCAAATCATTGCTTTGAAATCCACAAGTTTAGCTAAAAAAGTACATTTTTAAGCGTCACCACGCGCCCTTAATTTTAGAGCTTAAAAAAGAATAAATGACCAAAACAATTAATCATGTCAATCAATGTCGATGGAACTTGTAAAATAAAAAAAAAGAAGAAAAAAACCATCCTTCCTCCCCTGAAATTTATTATTTGACACTATAGATTCACATGACGAACGAGGTTGTACTATATCTATCATATTTTTGTCAGAGATGTTTTCTAATTTCAAGACCTTTTTCAGACTATAACTAAAATGAATTGTATTATAAAATATACTGTATGATTACTGTTATATATTGGTCTAAAGATATAGTTGATGAATTGTCCAACAAAAGATAAAGGCATACAACTTACTTCACTTTTTTCCTTTGCTCTTTGTAATATCTTTTCTTCAATTGTACCCTTACAAACTAGTCTATAAACTGTAACTTGTTTGGTTTGTCCAAGACGATGTGCCCTATCCATGGCTTGTTGATCAACTGTAGGATTCCAGTCACTATCATAGAAGATCACTGTGTCTGCTGCAGTTAAGTTTATTCCAAGTCCTCCAGCTCTGGTACTCAGCAGGAATACAAATATATCAGACCTTAAAAAATGAATACATGATGCTTTTGTTTCAAAATTACTCAGAAGACACCAAAGAATTAATCATATACAATCCACATGGATTAAAGTAAAAATTACAATAACAGCAACTTATCCTGCAGGATAAAAAATGCCCCTCTAGGTCCTGTTCTGCTGCTAAATATAACTGGTTAATAACAGTGTGAATAAATTAACCCTAATTTCTTGGCAGCAGAAACAGCCTGAAAATAACAGTATGGTTATGTGCCATTAGAGTGCCATTTTAACCAGTTATCGCTGTGCAACCTTCGGCTGCAACGCAAAATAACGGTTATTTGATTCACAGCTGTAGTACCTTAAATGCTTGACTGCCAGATCATATTGAATTTTGGGTAATGTTAATGTTATTAATAACGACCAACAACAAATTTAATCGGTTTATTTGGGAGAAGAAATTGAGCAGAAATGCGGTGGGCCTACAAATTATAATTATTTCAGCAGAAACAGACTCTAAAATGGTGTTAATCATCTATCTATATATAAAATGCACGGTACAACATCCAATCGGTCTGAATTTTGCACTCAACATCAATCTTGCAACAGGCTATATAAAAAGTTTGTTTGTACCAAATATATTAACTGAATTATAAATTATTAATTGAAAAATTAACCTCTGAATCAAAAGGCTACCAAATATGGAATTACCAGAGGGCGTCATTCAAGACTTTAAAAGCAGGAACTGCGCCAACGGCACCATTACAGTTGAGAGAGATGAGTCGAATAGTGTTTATACTGTATTATCCACCAAGATCAGTTGTAATTCACGTCCTATTACGTTTTACATCATCATGTAATCAACTCGAATTCGTAATAATGCGTATTTTACCCTTAAAATTGTTTTTTATGATCCATTTAACCAAAAATATTCCATACCAAGTGATAACTTCTCTCAATTGTTTTCTCAGTTCAACTCTTATAACATCAAAGAGATTCCGTGTAATGAGATTTTAATTGCAAAAAAGGCTACTTGGCTGAATCCTAAAATTTTGTGGATTTCCGGTTGCTGTGTTGGAAGTGTCCTTAGGGTATTGTTTTGACCTCTCTTTAAATAAAAGTATGTGCTGTGAAAATGTTAACATTTTGGTGGATCAATAGACACTAAATAACACAAATCAGTTGAGAAACGCATGTTTCTATTTTTTCCCAGATTGGCCCTTTTTAGATACTACTCTAGGAAAAGAGCTATATAAATCACTATTATAAAATAACAATAATAGGAGAACACTTTGCCATGTCTTAGACTGTATCAAGTTTTTTGGGTTTTACGAGAGGGTGATTTAATTTTAATGAAATATACTTTACAAAACAACGTTTCGGTCCGACTCAACACAGGCCCACTTACAACTGGCCCCGGAAAGATAACACCCAAAGCCTGTCTTTGAATACATTCTAATTGCTACAGATTGTTCATTTAACACATAATATTGTATTTGTCATGTGTGTGTTAAGGTCTGATTTACACACTTTAGTTTAGAAATATAGCTGGGTATTGCCTTTGCTAACAATTTGGTCTACTAGTTGGCAAGATAGATGATGAAATATGTACTCCTAAAAGTTTTTTTCTACTTCTCCTTTAGTATAGGATCAATTATAGACTTTACTTTACAACTCATTAGCATTTTCTGGGTATTTTTTACATTAATATAACTGTATGATTTACATCTGTCTAATTAATTGCCATAGATGTCTGGAGATTGCTCAACTGATCTCTGCCAATGTGTTTATAGATAGTTGTGTCATCCATGTATTTTATACAAGGCACATTTGGCAAAAGGTCATTAAAAAAACTATCTAAAATTGGCCTGATGGATTCCACCATTTAATGGCGCCTACAAAATATTGTCCCCAGTTGATTCTTTACATTCTATGACATAAGAAAGATTCAACCCACTTACCAAATTAACTCATGATATAAAAATTGTAAAAGCACCAACCTGCTTTGGAAATCGGCTACCATGTCTCTTCGATCTGAAATCTTTGAAGAGCCATCCAAACGCATATATGTATATTTACGATGCCACATGTACTCCTGAGAGATAGAACAGATGCATGCATGCAAGTAATTATATTAATAAATTAAACAGCATTATTTGTTCAGAACAAATTATATAAACAGTGCTTATTTTTGGATTCTAACTCCGTAAGTACAACTAGATTTGAGTTCAGGTTATCCGTGCAAATGCCACATGCACATACATTAAAATATGAACGCCGACAATTATTATGCCATTCTATCTCATGAATTAAATATGTTGACAGGGCTGAATTTTACCAATTTGTGTAATAAAGCATAACAGTATTTACGGAATACACTATATATGTTATATACAGTGTAGCATAGATGAAATTACGAGATCCATCTTTTCATCCAATTTTTAACGTAACATCATCAAAATGTAACATAAAAGATAATTATTCGTAAAACTAAACCCTACTCTGTTTCACAGTGTCGTAGATGATTAATAACATTTTAAAGTATAGTGTTTATTGTTTGGTAGGACCCTTATCGCGGAGGTGGAGTTCATTTGAGGGAGGTGCTTTATTCAAGGGATATGTTTAATTTTTTAGTTTTAATAATATGGTAACATATATAATCAAAAAAATCCTCTAATATGAAAATGGTAAAAAACGAATAACAAATGCTTGATAAATTGTAGACAACAGTGCAATGAATTCTACTACAAATAGTATAATTGTGTTATTATAAATATATACAATATTGTGTGTATATTTATGGATGGGCGTTTATTAGATAGTTCGGGGGGGGGGGGGGGGAAGGGAGCGATTTTTATTCAGGCATTTATTTAAATAAATACCATCCTAATAATTAACACAAGACGCAGATAGCCTACAGTTATTCCTGCCAGTTTACTCAATAAAACTCGGCTATCGGGATTTCACTCGATTTTAAACAAAATGTCATCAGATGTTCCTCTGTACTTTTATAATACTATTCCCCACAATATATTCCGATGCCTTAATTATGGCATATTTAATTTGATCTTTATTAATTTGCAGTATAATTTTTATTTTTTAACTACTGTACCTTCACACGTGCGGTCCGATCCGAAAATAAACAAAAAGGGTCATTCCATACCAAATCACCCAAAAAAAATGACATTTTAAACCCTACTTTCTTCAAATTTGCTCAAATTTGGTTTTTGGATTATTTTTAGCCAAAAAACCCGAAATTTGAGCGCCATACGACTAACGGTTCGCGCGCTACGTGCCGTCGTTTCTTCGCAATTTTGCGCAAAATCGACGCAGCAGGCTATATTTAAATGACCGTATCTCCGTAATGTGTGGACCGATTTTGTTGTGACAGGTATCTTTGGAAAGCTAAATGTTAAAGCTATCCAAATCTTCTATTTACTTTTGAGATAGAACTATTTAAAAGATGTATAACTTATTCTATTCCATTTGATCTAGGATTTGACCTTGTGGGACAAATTTTTTTTAGATGAAATTTTTTGAAAATTATCTCCTACATGATATTTACATAATATAAAAAAATTGGAGATATATTATTTTTTGTTTGCTTTCTAGCTCATTTCAAAGTTGGCTTACTTCAACAATTCTGGTATTTCTATACAGTGTAGATGCATTGTCGACATTATATCACTACCAAATTTACCTCTTAATACTATGGTTGTCACTGTCAGATTATTTAAGACTATAACAATGCTTTAATTATATTTTCATGCTCCATACAAAATAATTATTACTTAGGTAAACATCTGTACAACATTTGATTACCCCATTTGGTTAGCCAAGGATGTACAATCAGTTTATGGCACTCTTTTCACACTTTCAAGCAAATTGAATCATTTTTTTTGAAAACATTGATTGTTCTTTGCTGTTCATCATTATTTTGTATTTTGTTCACTTATTTCTTCACTCATAATTAGGCTATAATTACGTTATAAACGGCATGGACCGGGGTGACGATACGTGGGTTGGGGCAAGTAGGGTCCAGTCATTTCAAGTAAAAATACCACTTGCCCTGGTCCATGCTGTCTAGCTGCCATTTTTATGCAATTTTAAAACATTACTACAATTTTAACGTTTTTATAAAAAATGCAAAATAACCGCATAAATTTATAGGGCTATAATTACGTTATAAAACGGCATGGACCGGTGTGACGATATATGGGTGGGGGCAAGTAGGGTCCAGTCATTGCATAAAAATACCACTTGCCCTGGTCCATGCCGTCTAGCTGCCATTTTATGCAATTTTAAAACGTTACTACAATTTTACGTTTTTGTAAAAAATGCAATATAACCACATGATTTATAAGGCTATAATTATGTTATAAACGGCATGGACCGGGGTGACGATACATTGGTTGGGGCAAGTAGTAGTAGTCAATGCATAAAAATACCACTTTCCCCGGTCCATGCCGTCTAGCTGCCATTTTAAAATGTTACTACAATTTAACTTTTTTTAAATAAAAAATGCAATATAAATGCATGATAATATATAGGGCTATAATTACATTATAAACAGCATGGACCGGGGTGATGATACATGGGTTAGGGCAAGTAGGGTCCACTCATTTCAGAAAAATACCACTTGCCCCGGTCCATGCCGTCTAGCTGCCATTATATGCAATTTTAAAACGTTCTACAATTTTACGTTTAAAAAAAAAATGCAATATAACCTCATAATTTATAAGTCTATAATTATGTTATAAACGGCATGGACCGGGCTGACGATAATTTGGTTGGGGCAAGTAGTAGTAGTCATTGCATAAAAATACCACTTGCCCGGCTCCATGCCGCCTAGCTGCCATTTTATGCAATTTTAAAACGTTACTACAATTTTACATAATTATAGCCCTATAAATCATGCGGTTATATTGAGTTAAATAGACACGTTTCTCGCTCGCGACCAATCAGAAATAGTGGGTATAGATTTGTAAACAAACCGAACACCTCTCGCCTAGTGCGTGTTGAAGCATAGCGAAATGGCGACTGCCAAGTGCTTTTGTTGCAAGGTGCATCATAAATGTTGTATAGGTTGGATACATCGTGAATTTAACTACACAAAATCACTGAATAATATTCCGGTTTTTAATTTTCAAACACTTGCTGAGTGGTTTGCGTCGGCTCCGAAGGATAGTGGCGCAAAATCTTGGAAATTTTTCAAGGAAAGGTACGTCCACGATGTGCACGTGCTCGTGGCTCTCCGCCCGCCCGGTGGCGTTGCCTGATGCGGTACTTCGTCTACTATGCCTAGGAGGCTTGGGTGTCTGTTTAAGCGCCGAAGAACATCACATAATACATGGAAGATGCAATAGGAGCATGAAGAAGAATGAAAGATAATAATTAATATATTTACGCAACATTTGTAAATAAAATCAACAGTTAACATGTATTAAATGCACCGTATATGTGTCAAACCAAAAATGACAATACATAAATAAAGTCGATGATTCCGAACCAAATGCCCAAATAATTCTGCAGTGAATATAAAACATAAGTTTAGAAAATAAATAACATCCTTACCATGCCATTCCATCAAAAGGCTAGTTTTGACGATTGCTTTTTAAGATGATCATCTCTCAGTTCTCCCATGCTTTAACATACCTCTCGCTGTGTTTGTTTACCATTGTATACCCACTAAAAGGTCAAACTGACGGTGACCTAGCGAGCGCGAAACGTGTCTATTGTTTTGTATGGAGCATGAAAATATAATTAAAGCATTGTTATAGTCTTAAATAATCTGACAGTGACACCCATAGTATTAAGAGGTAAATTTGGTAGTGATATAATGTCGACAATACATCTACACTGTATAGAAATACCAGAATTGTTGAAGTAAGCCAACTTTGAAATGAGCTAGAAAGCAAACAAAAAATAATATATCTCCAATTTTTTTATATTATGTAAATATCATGTATGAGATAATTTTCACAAAATTTCATCTAAAATAAATTTGTCCCACAAGGTCAAATCCCAGGTCAAATGGAATAGAATAAGTTATACATCTTTTAAATAGTTCTATCTCAAAAGTAAATAGAAGGTTTGGATAGCTTTAACAATTAGCTTTCCAAAGATACCTGTCAAAACAAAATCGGTCCACACGTTACGGAGATACGGTCATTTAAGTATAGCCCGCCGCGTCGATTTTCAGGTTTTTTAGCTAAAAATAACCCAAAAACCAAATTTGAGCAAATTTGAAGAAAGTAGGGTTTAACCCATTGGGTGATTTGACATGGAATGACCCAAAAACTAAAATAGCTATAGCCACTAACGGCCAACTTAGTTGAAACCAGGTAGTTGCAAGGTGAACTCGTGAACTCATCGTACCCGGAAATTACTTTGACCGCGTACAATTGAAATTATGTTGAAAATCTACCAATGAAATCAGAAATGTTGTTTGTTGTTGAATTCATTGGACAAAGGTCACAATATTGACTGTGTGTATATTGACTACTGTAAAGCATTGGACAGTGTGCCCCCCCATCAACGATTACTTGAGGAGCTGAAAGCCTATGAAATTCAAGTAATCTCTAGAAGTTAATAAAACATTTTTAATTGGACGTTTGCAGAGAGTAAAGATAAATAGAAATTATTCAACACCTAAACCAGTTACCAGTAGTATACCTCAAGGTAGCTTTTTAGGCCCGATATTATTTGTTATTTGTATCAACGATTTGCCTAAATCCTTAAACTGCGATACAAAGCTCTTTGCAGACAACAAAAAAATGTATATGGTTGTAAATGATCTCAGTGAATCAAATACTCTACAGGATGACTTAAATAGTACTTGGAGAGGGCCAGAGAAATGGCAGCTTACCTTCAATAAAAATTAATGTAAAATTATTATTAATTATGGTCGAAGAAACCAAAAGTACAACTAACAAAACAAATATCACAGTTGTTCATGAGTAAAAGGATCTGGGAGTGCTTTTTGATACCTCATTGTTATTTACCAAATTCATTGACCAATGAACAAGTTTTGACGCAAAGGTGACTGCCCAAATTGTGTTTGCAAATTGTGATCTTTAATTATATCACAAGGGTTAGGAGGTTTACGAAATGCAATAAATACATATAAAAATATTGTATTAATCCGAATGAAATTTTGAATAAATGCCTGCCACAAATAAACAGTATAGGATAGGTATGTATCACAAATAAAAATAAATTTGGTTACTTTATGGTACTTATTATTGACTACAAATTTGTTTCGTATGCTAGCAAAGCTAACACACTCGTCAGGTAAAATGTACAACCATAACTGCAACAGCTCTACAGGGTTACATAAGCAGCAAGTCGGATTGTTTATTCAAGATTCAAGAAATTTTATTTGTCCATAAAAATGGAAATTCACTTTGCTTGGTAGATTAAAACAACAATAAAAAACAAACATAAAAAATGTTGCAACAATATTAAAACGTGCAGTATTATAACAGATAAAATACAAGATAAAAAGTTAAAAATAAAGAAACTGTTAAAGATGTAAAACTATTTAAAAATTGCATTATCGTCTTACATTAGAATTAAAAATATGAATGCTATTTACAACGAAGGATTTTCTAGTTCTACAAAGATTTGCTCTTGGAGGTCGTAGCCTAATACCTGATCTATAAGTTATAACAGATGTAACGGATGAGTGGGGTCTTTCATAATATTGTTTACTTTTTTCGCGCCGCGGCTCTAGCCAGCTATGTCCCAGGAGGACACATTCATTAATAAGCTGTTTCATAGCGGTAGCTTTAGTATCTAAGACTGACAGTTTTGTGAATTTGGAAACTCGACTATTTTATATACCCAAAAAACGTCTGGGAGAAGAGAGTCTATATGAAAGCCTTTGCTGATAATACAGTATTATTGAGATGTAGACGGAAATCTGTAAAATCTTGATCAATAAATAATAACTTCGTTTTTGCTGTCAACCAGGCCGGTATTATAATAAGTCACTGTCAAATAAATCATTCGATAATGGTCAAAACTTTATTTTGGCTCTGTCAACATAAAGGGAGGTATACAGTATTTACAATGACTTTCTTTGACTGTCAATCTAGGCCAATGTTATAATAATACGCCGTCAGATATTAAATCATTGAAACAGTCCTCGTAAATTTTTTGTTGGTTATCAGATGCCGTGGGGGGTCCAATCAATTATCGTCAGAAGGTGAACAATCAGTCTAGGTAGCAGCAGCAGATTATTAGGAACGCCTGCTCCATTAATTAATCCAGAAAAAGGTTTGTACATTATCTATTTATTTATTAGCCTTCTCCTAACACAATTATATTTTCTTTAAAAAAAAGGTTTTATAAGTGGTTTCAACATTTATGATAGTAATGTCACAGTTCTGTGTCTGGACGCAAGTTCATAGACCTACTAGTTATATTATTCATATTAACTGATACTTACTCTTCATTTACCGTAAAGTTCAGTTTTAATGAAATATATAATATAAATTGGCTTCGTAACAATTAATTAGTTTTGAAAAGGTTAGTTTTTTGGTGATAGGTGAAAATGACATGTAACTTCGTAATCAATTTATTTTTTTTTGTATAAAGGCCCAATTACACTATGACGATAACGACGGACGATAAATATATAGCATGCATTTTTTTTACATAAACCAAAAGAAATTAGAAAGGTTTTCGTTCTAGACCTATAGGATAATCATTTATGCTGTCTTTGATAAAAATAATGTTTTTCAAATTCCAATCAAATGACGTCATGATAAATAAAAACAATAAAATCGGTGTATTGTCACGATATTATTGGTCTTACTAATCATGACGTCATTTGATTGGACGTGTGAAAATATAATTTTCATCAAAGGAATTGTTCATATTTCTTTTGGTTTATGTATTAAAAATGCACATTTGTCTATTTATCGTCGATCGTTATCGTCCTAGTGTATGGGCCTTATTTCATTTCATTTATTCCACATTTATTTAGTCATCAATTACAGTACATCATAATTACAGTACAACTGAGAACAGGGATCCTGCATAAAAAAGCTATAGCTTCGTTTTTTTGTAGGACCCTTTTACATAGGAACTTTACGGTAAATGTTCAATTAATTGATCATTCCGATTTTATTAGTTGGACTCTTGCGCAGTTGCTGTTTAATCGTTGTTGTGTAATATCATTTCGAACCATTATACAATTGAAAGCAAAACCCGTTGAATCTCAAATCATTAGGACTAGAAATTTGGCTTATCAATCAAATAAATACTTTCGTTCAAAATGAAACTCCAACCTCTCTAATCAAAAGATTGAACTCGAAAACGGACCGTTTTTTTTAATTGGGTATGTTGAAACATTTCAATATTCATTTAAAAAAGTACATTAATTATGGTATTGATCAGTGGCTATAGAGGCGTAAAAACCCTCGGTCAATATCATGTAAAATGCACTGTGGAAGGGTCATTATTAAGACTGCAAAATTGGGCTTATCAACAAATAAATACTTTCGTTCAAAATGTAAAATCAAGGCTGAAAAATTGGGCTTATCAACAACAAAATATTTTATTATTAGACGCGATAACATCAAGGATAATCAGTATAATTATTAATATAGCCACTGTTACTTATAGTTTTATTCTACATGCTAAAGTAAATAAAAATCCACTAGAAAACAAACAAGTCTGAATGTTATGCTTATTAGCCATGTTATGTTTGTTACTGAGGCCTATGATTGTTTGTAATGTCCACATATTATTTCCGTGGGCATATCCATAGTGTATCACTCACAAAAAAGACGTGTGAGGTTCTTTCTTTAGATTTTGAAGAATGATTTGTGTTACAGATTGACACAAGAGTCAAATGCTCAAGATATCGGCTAACGCCATGGGACCCTTGGCTTATCAATGAATAATAAATACAGTACTACTTTCGTTCAATTGAAATCGGAATCTGACCGTTTCATTAAATTGGGTGTGATTAGGCCTAAACATAATAATTTATTAAAAAGGTACAATAAAAACAAATGCATCAGAGGCGTAAAGAACCCACGGTCAATATCATATAAAATGTATATGGTATAAGCACTGTGGTGGAAGGGTCATTATTATTAAACTGGAAAATTCGGCTTATCAACAAATAAATACTTTCGTTTAAAATGTAAAATAAGACTGTAAAATTGGGCTTATCAACAAATAAATACTTTCGTTCAAAATGTAAAATAAGACTGCACAATTGGGCTTACCAACAAATAAAATACTTTTTAAAAAAAATGTAAAATTAAGACTGGAAAATTGGGCTTATAAACAAATAAATACTTCCGTTCAAAATGTAAGAAAACATTTTTTAAATATAATCCTTAAGCTCTGTCTATACTATCAAACTAAATATGATGTGCCCATATTATATAGACATGACGATGTCATATCACTACGATAATCGGGCATATCACTACCATATTTGGGCACATCACACTTTTTTGGTTAAACTAGTTGGGACAGTGTAGACACAGAACTATGTGATCGAAACATAAGTCGGAATTGGACTGACGCGATTGATTTAATTGGGTATTTTTATTAATGTAATGATTCATTAAAAACTATAATACCGATACGCGTTTGGTATTGATCAATGGTGCAAAAAACCCTGAGAAATAATGTTATAACGCGATTTGGTGATAGCTTAGCAATAATACAACCCATACTATTATTATAAATAACTATTACAAATCCATTCATATAACTTTTCATCGCGAACCGAAAATGTATAAATGTTATTCTACAGACAGTAATTATATATTCAAAAGCCATATTATTATTATTATCAATACCTAAATGCGATAGTAATAACCACATACATTATTCCCAATACAAGTTTGTGCGTTTAATTCTAGAAAGAAACGACTGTGCTGACAGGCCAATGACATAAATCACAAGTAAAGTCCCAATTGTTCACTTGCGTTTTGATTGGCCGACCTATTATATTAGATTAATGAAGACTGTTCTTACAACTGTCCAGTCAAAAAGTTACGCGGCGTTTTTTGTAAGAAATATTTCTTGTTTAAATACTCTTTTCATAGATAAATGAACAAGGCGTTTAGATCAGCTTTAATAATGCGTTGTGCAATTTTACGTGGTCTCTCAATATTTTTCTTATCATTATCAGTATAGTTACCATAAAGACATCCAATGTTAAAAGATAAAATACTTTGAATAATACTTTGATAAAATAGAATTAAAATAGTGTTATCAACTCTAATTTGCTTGAGTTTTCTGAGAAAGTAAAGCCTTTGAGATGCCTTCTTGGAAATCATGAGAGCGTTTGACTCCCAATTTAATTTGTTGTCAATTATAGTACCTAAGTATTTGTATTGGGTTACTCTTTCAACCTCGGTTTCTTTAATAGTTATTACATTATGTTCAACTGCGGTTTTACGAAAATCTATTATCATCTCTTTGGTTTTAGTAATATTAAGTATTAAGTTCATATCCTCACACCAATTAACAAATCTTCCAACTTCATTAACAAATTCATTTACATTATGCTTACTGTCGCAAAGAAAACCACTAATTACAGTATCGTCAGCGTATTTTACAATATTGCAATCTTTACTTAAAATATTAAAACTGCTTGAATAAAGAGAAAACAAAATTGGGGAAATAACACATCCTTGAGGAGCTCCAACACTGATAGATTCTTTGTTGGATAGGATACCATTGCACTTAACCATCTGCGGTCTATTAATCAAAAAACTATATATAACTTTGGCGAGCTGAGGTGAGACATTAAAACTTAATAATCTATCAATTAAAACATGTGGTAAAATAGTATTAAAAGCACTGGAGAAATCGAAAAAAATAGACCGTACATAATTTCTTTTTGAATCAAGGTGATGATATGCATCATGGAGATAAGAATTTACAGCATCGTCAACCCCTCTATTTTTCTTATATGCAAATTGATTCTTATCTGCATTACCAATATTTTCCTTAAGTCTAGATACAATCAACCTTTCTATTAGCATTTCATTATATTTGAAGTAATTGCAATTGGTCTAAAATCTTTTGGTACACTAGGTTTATTAACTTTAGGCAATGGATTTATAATAGAAGTTTTCCATATGCGTGGAACAGTACCATTTCTAAAAATAATATTAAAAATATAAGTAAAAATTGGACATAGTTGGATATTGCACACTTTTAAAATTCTGTTTCAAATCCCATCTGGTCCAGTTGCCTTATTGACTTTTACACGTGCAAATTCTCTTAAAACCTCGTCTTCATTAACAACAACATTATTATTATCATCATTACCAATATTGTTATTATTATTGTTATTATTATTATTATAATCATTATCTTTAAGATTGTTAAGTTTCTCACTGGTAGCCAACATGTCTGTTTCATATTGACCATCATCAAATCTGCAGAAAAATTTGTTTAAGGAGTCCACAAAATTCTTGTCACATGTCACCTACGTATTTTTTCGGATTTTCTTTGTAGTCAGTGAGCATATGTATTGCCTTCCAGGCTGAACGCATGTCTTTATCCTTGAAATGTTTTTCCATTTTAGCTTTATATTTTTGTTTTGCTTTTAAGATACTAGCATCAATCTCCTTCTGAATTCGCTTCGCTTCATCTTTCTTACCGGCTGCATATTCTTTTGTCTTTTTGACTACGAGACATTTCGTTTCATGTAAGAACCATGGCTTGCAATTAGGGTAAATTTTTGTCTTCCTTAATGGTATCAGCACAATAGTTTATGTATGAACAAACAGCATTTACTTCAACATCGATAGAATTTTCGGATTCTGAGAAAACACCCCAGTCCGTAGATTCAAAACCACCCTTTAGCATATCAATTGTCTCTGTGCTCCAGATCTGCCTTTCTTTGACTACAGGCTTCTGTCTTTTTAAGATTGGCTTGTAGAGTGGTCTTAGAATCACGTTGTCATGGTCAGAGTTTCCCAATGGGGCACATGTTTTAGCATCATAAGCCTTGGGGATGTTTGAATAACACAGATCCAGAATTTCATTTCCTCGTGTTGGTTGCTGAACGAATTGTTTAAACGTAGGAAGAACAGTGTTTAGGTTACATTGGTTAAAATCTCCCAGAATGATTTTTACAGCATCTGGGGAATGCGATTCAATATTATTAACCTGCTCAGCAATATGTTCACACGCGATAGTATAATTTGCACCTGGATAAAAATAAAAATTTGCGGAAATTCGCGCGGTAAGTAGAAAGGTCTGATTCCAACAGTAAGTACTTCATAGTTGGGTGTACAGGCTTTCGACCAAACCTTCCAGTTGTTACAAACTTGTTGGTTAATATAAAGACAGACTCCACCACCTGTAGTTTTACCTGAATTTATGGTTCTATCACTTCTCAGTGGTGTGAAATTTTCAAGCTCAATGGCTGAGTCAGCGATTTCATCTTTGAGCCATGTCTCCGTAAAACATTATAGTAATGAAGCTTCTCTATATTCATGGATAAATCGTATATTAGCTCGCAGTTTTGTTCAGCAGTGATCTAACGTTACCAAAAGTAATGACTGGTAGAGGGTGTTTAGTTCCTCTTCTCCTTAAACGTTGACGGATACCACCTTTTTTCCCCCGTTTACGTTTACGTTTTGTTAGGCAAGTATTTAGATCCAAGCCCACAAGGTCAAGTGGCTTAGAGTAGTCAGGTTTACGGTACCGTTTACAGTGGCGTATTTAGGATTTTGAAGTTGGGGGGGCTGGGATTGCCAATTTACCGACAAAGTTGGTGTCATTATCTGTACATATACCTGATCAATATATGTTCTAGGATTACATAGTCATATTGTCTTATATGGGATAACGATGCAAAATTAAAACCAAACCAACATTATCTGTTAGTATGTTGTATTCATATTACAATAAAGAAAGAATTAGGAAAATCTGACTTGTAGTTTTCGAAATATAGGGTCTTTTTAGCCACGAAAGAAGTAAAACAATTTGAGACCTCAGTCGATAATTCTATTAACTACGCCATTTTTGGTTAAAATAATTACATATAATTACATTTTTTAGTAATTTATTTTATATATCACCATTGGAAATATCAATAAAACATGTTATTAAATGCTTATAAAATATATAAAGTTGTTTACTTAACGGAATTCGGGCAAATTCATTGCTCTAACTTTGTGTAGTAATGATCAGAGAGATTCATGGTACACGCGCGAGAGAAAACATTCCGCTGCGGGTGATTCAAACAAAAAAGCACATGGCATGTGGAACTATATAATCTTAACGTAGGAAGACATACAAATCCCAGGTCATGAGAGGCTCAACTGCAAAAACAAGGTTGAATAGGGTAAGGTCAAAGACTTTTGAGTACGTGCTACACATTTTTTACGTGTTTCGTTAGATGTAATGAAAATAAAAAATAGTTGATCTGAAGGAATCAATGATATGATATGTAAATAAACAAACACTCAAAAGAATTATGTTTACAGTTCAATTATTGTCAGAATAATAGTTTTTTTTTTCCCGGCACCTTTGTTTGCCGACGGACGCAATGATGTGCCGACGGACACGAAATCAGGGGGGCCCGGGCCCCCCGCCCCCCACTGGATACGCCACTGACCGTTTAAGTTCGTCTGCCGTGTAGGTGATTCGCATTGAGCGCACCATCATAGACACGTACGTAGGCCTAGCAGGAAAATGTTTGATAACAGTGACAAATAAAACTATAAACGTCCACAAGTACAAAATTTCATGTAACAACTATACATAGAATGTAAAAGAACAGCACATATAAATTCAGAATTTAACAACACGAATTTTACCAAGCGGGTCGCCACAGTGCAGCGCCACCAATCCTATATCTATATAAGTGAGAGAGTTTGTCTGTCTGTTTGTCCATTATACAAATTTTTGTTACTGCACGTAACCTTACATATGGGGTATCAAAATGACTGCAATTGTACCGGGAATGTTCTACGGTAAACTATATTTGAACATCATCCGCCATCTAGGATCCAAGTTAGGGGCCAAAATGTGGTAAAAATGGCCCACTTTTCGATGTTTGTTCGTTATAAAAATGTATGTTTCGGCATGTAACCATACATATGGGGTATCAAAATGATGGCAATTGTACCGGGAAGGTTTTAAACTACATTTCAAAACGGGGGAGGGGTAATTGTTGGAAGAGGGGGGGGGGAGAGATAGGGTGTGAAAGTTGGGGTTCAGGGGATAGTGGGGATTTTGCTTAGGCTAGGTGTAGTAGGTTATCAAAATTGGTAGGAAATTGTTTAAGTATTTTAATTATCCCTGGGAAGGGGATGAGAGTGTGGGGTGGGGATGTAGGCCTATCACCATGATTGAAACTGTACTGGGAATGTACTACATTTGAAAACTGCCACTGAGGAATTATGGGTTGGGAGTGATGGCTAACATAATTTTTCTGGAATCGTCCAGTATCTGGGGTGTGTTAGGAGGCAGAAGGGGGAGCGGAAATACTGGCATAATGAAGTGTATGATTGGAATTGTACTAGGAAAAGTTACTAAATTTTAACTGTCAAGGGGTAGAGTTGTTAAGGTTAATTGTGGCTGGGATGGTGAGAGGAGAAAGAAGGCTGGGGGCCCGCAGATCAAAATTAAATATTTTAATTATCAGCCAATATGACACCTATTCATTTACAAAGTTTACAACGTATTTAAACCATAGGCCTATCGTAGCTATGTATACCCCTCTCATTAGGTTATATGCATTATCATGCATATAACCTCTTGATTCTGTCAAAATCTTTATTTATTTATTTATTTATTTATTTATTTATTTATTTATTCTTTCCTTAGCACTATTTGTCCGTGAATTATCTTGGCATCAGTTTCATCTAACTAAGTCAATTTTTCAGAGTATATTCCTTATGGCCAGGAATCGATGTGGTTATGTTTTCACGTTGCGTAATCAAAAATTTAACGAAATCACGTTTGTAATCATATCTTCACAAGTATGAATCACAATTAAACAAAATTTGGTACTCATAAATTTCAGGTCATATTTCATCATATGGCAATACAATTACGTGCGTAGCGCATATAACGCTTGCGTACGCGCGCTTAAAATGTTCAAAATTGTCAAAATTTATTTTCGATGAAATTAGAGTACGTTTCAGGCAATTTTAAGCGTTTAAAAAATTGCCATGAGTGCGCAGATTTTTGCACGCGCACTGCGCGTTAAACGTTATTGCGCACTCTTTTTGCCCGATTTCTGTTTTACAATCTTTCTTTAATAATATCATCTTATTTGATTCACGTTTCAACTCGAAATTGCGTTATACGAGCACGTCAAAAGTGACTTGCTACGCACGTATAAATTAACAAAATGGTGAAAATATGCTAAATTTTAAAATTAATATATATCGTTACAATGCAGGGGAACACCTATTTTTTATTTCATTTTCTTGAAGTGTATGTATCATATGTATGATTTATTATCAAATTAAGAGAACAAAAGTTGATTAAGTCATCATTAATTGCATATTAAATTTAAAAAAAATAATTTTGACAATCAAACAAATTATGACATTTTCTTAGGCCAAAATAACAAACTTAACATTAACTTTCTTCCTTCAAAAGTTCATATATTAAAGTTAAAAGTATATAGTTTGACAGTGCATCATTTGTTTAAATATTAAAGATGTCATCATAGTAAAAAATTATAATTCATTGCGGTATGTAATACTCTATTTGCACCAAAGTGGTTACTGCATAGTAAATACACGGAGGAATTTTTCTGCAACTTTTAGTCAGTTGTGTATGGCTCGATGGTCTGTGCTCGTGTCTATGGCATTCAAGGTACCGAGATCGAGTCTCACCTTGGGAAACGAAATAAGATTTTTTTATTTATTATCCGTATTGTTTGTTCAAATTTATTTCTTAGTGTATAGATTATACACATGATTTATAATGAAATCTAGATAAAAACTAGACATGTAACTCGTCACTTTGACGAGTTAGTTATCCGCACGACAAAGGCCACGTTGATGTCATACGTTAGAATATTGCACACAGAAAAAGATTATGGCAATATGACCTGAACTGAAGAATATGATATGTTGTTATTGCTGAATTCTGTTATTTTGTGTCATATTATATATACAATATAATCTGTATACATATTACATACAGTGTAGAATAGGTGAAATGACTGGACCCGCCATTTATTCCAATTTTTAACATAGCGACGGTATCAAAATGAAACACTAAGATAGCAATTTCGGAAGGAAATTATCTTGGCAACAACATATTAATGTGTAGAAGAAATTTAAATACGTAAAATATTGATGCGCGCTCTTTTAAATGTGATGAATTATGACGCAAAAGATGAAAATACGACTTTTTTTATTTAACTGGTCATATGATGACGTCACAACATCCGATTGGCAAAATGTTTACATAAATTCGTATCTACAATCCAATAGCTTCCAGAAAACGTTTTAATCATAATTATCACGTTTTATTCTGACGAGCTATAACAGATTGAAATTTACTGTAAAGACGAAAATAAGTGACCCACGTTATTTACATTTTTAGACATGATGACGTCATAAAAATTAAAATATTTTTAACTCATACGAAAGATAGTTGATTGACCTAGATAATATAAAAATCGGGGTAAAAATGGAAAACAGATAATTGGAGATGCGCTCTATTAGATGTCATGCGCTATGATGAAAGATACAAAAATCCTATATTTTATATTCGCATGGCCATACGGTGACGTCACAATGTTCGGTTAGCCATATTAATGCATGATCCAAAATCTACAACTCATCAACTTTCAGAATATGCAAAAAAAATTACTTTCACCGTTTAGTTTAGGAACTACGACTGTTTAAAAAAGGGCATAATTTTGACAAATTTTGACGATTTTTTTAACTTTTTCATCAAAAATCCACGTAAATTATCCAATTCAACGTGCCCGTATGACGTAATTTTAAGTCGAAATTGTTCAAAAGTTGGTAAAATTACTAGAAAAGGCTGGAAAAACATAAATCACGCGAAAAAAAATTGTTTTCAACGCTACGTGCGTACCGCGCGCGTAAAAATTTGAGCGCACGTGGTAATTTTTTACATGCTCTAAATGACATGAAACGCGTAGAAAGTTGATTAGATATTGATTTTTCGCATTTTGAAATTTTAAACGCGCGTGCACGCGTAACTTCGTGTGAAACATGCCAATTTTTTTTCACATTCAGTTAGCGCAAGATATCAATTAAACTTTGGTTAAGTTTCAATTTAAATTGCTATATGGTTTTCAATCTATGTTAAATAGGCGAAATTCATAAAAATGCGCGTAAGTCATGTTGCGCAACTCTGACGTCATTCAAAAATAGGAGGTGCACAACTTCACCTGAATGATCTCATGCTGACAAAGTTATAACATGTTATGTTTACACGTTTTTGAGATACGCGAGACACAAAAATAGAGGAGAAAGAAAGAAAAAAAAAAAAAACTAGACATGTAACTCGTCACTTTGACGAGTTTGGTTATCCGCCGCGCAAGTGGTGAAACATTAACATTAAGGGGATAGGTTGACGACAAAAGGAAGTGTTCACGTTGGTATTATGACCTGAACTGAAGAATATGATATGTTGTTATTGCTGAATTTTATTATTTAAATTAATATATAGTATACACAGTATAATCTGTACCCATATCACATACAGTGTAGAATAGGTGAAATTACGGGACCCGCTATTTATTGCAATTTTTAACATGTTGACGGTTTTAAAATGAAACGCGAAGGTAGCAATTCCGAAAGGAAATTATCCCAGCAACAACGTATTAGCGTGTAGAAGAAATTTGAATACGTGAAATATTGATGCGCGCTCTTTTAAATGTAATGAATTATGACGCAAAAGATGAAAATACGACCTTTTTTATTTAACTGGCCATATGATGACGTCACAACATCCGATTGGCAACATTTTTACATAATTTCGTATCTACAATCCAATAGCTTCCAGAAAAAGTTTTAATCGTGATTATCACATTTTATTCTTACGAGCTATAACAGATTAAATTGCAGATTTTGCAAAGTTTCAAGTTGAAATGTTATTTGGTTGTCGAGCTATGTTAAATACGACAAAATCGTTAAATCGCGCGTAAGTCACGTTGCGCAATTGTAAACGTCATGAAAAGCTTCGCTTGACGACGTTACGTAAATGTCAATATGTTAAGATAGTTACCGAAATGTTATGTTTGCGAGTTTTAGAGAAAAGCGTTACACAAAAATCATACAGAAAGAAAGAAGAAGAATAAAAAGTTGATGATGATGATGATGATGATGATTTCGTACAATCACAAGAGGTTATCCTGCAACTTCGTTGCGGATAACCAATTAACTTTGTCTTTATTATTATGTAACAACAAATGTGGTTCATGACATTATACGCATATGGATCTTTGATCGGATTGTGATACCGGCTATGGTGTTCGCGTTCAAGGTCCTATCATATATTATAAATAATTAAAGATTCTGAGAAAATCAATCAATCAATATATCTTTTAAAAATCAATTATCTTTATTTAAATCAATGCATATAACCTATAATTCGTCATAGTGACGAATTAAATCTAGTTTGAAGTTGGATTTGTCCTGGGAAGAGTTTGTTTTAAAAAAAGAGTGTGGGGTGTGGTAAGTATAGGGACATACTGGCGTCGGGTGTTATATACTTAGAAACCTTTAAACTAATTTTGAAACCTGCCCTGGGGCGGGTATAATTGCTAGTTTGGTTATAATTGCCTATTGTTTGTGGTTCTTCAAGTAGATGCCAACTCAATTTTATCCAAAATAATGGATTTAAAATACAAATTATTTCTTCCAATGGTATAAAAATACAGTATATTCTTACTTGTAAAAGGTCTATCATTCTAGTCATTTGTGAGTAGATCAAAACACGATGTCCTTGCTGTTTCAGCTTTGTTAACAACTTGTCCAAAACATGCAGTTTTCCAGAATCACATACCATTGACTCTTTATCTGAAATATAACAAGGTTTATTTTAGACAACTTAGAAGTAGAAGCAAAACAAGTTTCAAATGTATTTATTCTAAAAGATGCGCCTTTAATGTTTGGGCTGCATGTTGAAATGAACTTAAGAATATACTGTACACCCAATAGCTTACTAAATTAACTGTCCATCCTTCTTAACAGCTTTAAACACTGGATCACATTCACACAAATGCAATAAAAACAAATCCATTATCCATAGTCAGCAATATCTTGGCTTTCCCAAAATATCATATTTGGAGAGAATATTTAGTGCTGGACCCAACATGGATCCTTGTGTTCTTGCACTCAAGAAAGAATCAATCCATGAAAGGGTGAGGCCACTGATGCCATAGTAGCTTAGCGGATAAACATAGATGAGGAACAAGCAGGATGACATGACCATGATGATGTAAAGTAGAAGCCCAGTCGTGTATAGATGTTATCAGTTGGGTTATAGTAGAGAGACGCTCACGAAATCCATGGTGTTAGTCTAAACTGATTTTATTTGGACTAAATAGTATGCTCGCTTAGTGTGTGCAGGGAAGAGTTAATTAATTGTAATTTAACTCTACCCTGGTCCGTGTAACATCTCTATGTCGTGCCCATAGATGGTTCTCAAATACACATAGTAATTTTTTTTTAAACTGCCAATTTCAGATTTACATACCGCAGGACTATAAACTACATGTCGTTTACAGGAACAAATAAATAAATAGACATGGTGATTCATTTTGTCTTTAACATTTGACATTAGACAGTGTATACAACGATCGGAAAACAACCCTCTATTATTATCTAACTCAACCTACTTGGTAACCAGGGTTACATCAGGTGGTTAAAATCAGTACTAAAAGTATGTAAATTTATATATAGATGTAGATGCTTGGTGGCTATGTGACTTTATAGCACAAGATGTTCCATGACTTGCAACAAAGGCAGGTAAACGGAAATTGGATGGTAATTTAATGGATCTGATTTAGCAACTTTTTATATATGGCTGTAACTAGGGCTATGTGGGTAAAATACCAATATCGTAAGATTGTTGAAACAAAAGGGCGAGTGTAGGTGAAAGTTCATGAGCCACAATTTTCATATAGCCCTTTTTTCAAAAGTCCTGTAACTTTAGTTCAGTTTAGTAAATTTCAGTTAAAAGCATAACTTAGTGTAGTCGCACAAACAGAGTTATATGACATGTAGGTCAAATGTCTAATATGCCAAAAATCACAGTTCCGGTTATTTTTGGACAAATATTTCCCATTAGCACGATTATGAATATGAAAATAATTTGACACTAAAATGATTTCATTAATTTAAGCATTGCAGAGATAGGTCAAACGTCAAATAACAATTTAGACACTTGACAACATGGGTTTATTATACCATTTTTATTTTTGGCATCTTAGAACTCACATTAGATAATATGTCCAGACCTCAGAAATTCTTGATTCATTATTTGTCTATTGTAACTTTTACAGCCAAATATATATGATAATCCAATTTATTATTGATTTTGGCCGCCATCTTGGAAAATTGGAAGCTGATTGGGTTGCTCCCAACTGTGTTGCAGAAGTTAGTTTCAAAAGATCTTTAAACTAAATAATGTAATAATTATTAATTAGGATGGTATTTATTTGAATAAACACCCATCTCCTCCCCAATAATATATTACTTAGAAAATATTTTTTATAAAACCCTAACCATCTCCCATCCACATTTATACAGACAATATTGTATTATACTTATAACACAATTAAAATAATAATAAATATAAATCGTTAAATCTGAATCATGCAAGAATTTATTTAGACTAGAAGGTATGCTTGCTTGTCTTCAAAATCAGCCTGTCTTTTTATATTCTAATTATGATGCTGTACTCGAGCTGTTCAACCGGGTTCAGCTATTAAAAACAAGTATCGTAGAAGGATGCGAGGGATGGGGAAGAGGATGGATACAAAGAGGAACAATTTTTAAATAAATTCTTTATCCACAGCTCAGTAACAAAATATTTTGTCATGTTTTATAGGCCTAAAAATAACATTTGCGATTTAATACTTTGTTAAAACTGTCACTGTCATAGTCGGTTGAAGTAGTAAAGTAGTGTAACGATACACCACTACAACGTTTATATTTTTTGTAATTATTAATTAATACAAACGTTGAGAAGCAACTGTCAGTAATAAAGTTTATTTGTATATTGTGCATTTATATCTAACAGTGGGGCCTACCCACACTCACAGTAATAAGTTTATTTGTACATGTGTTTATATAGCTAACAATACCCATACTCACAGTAAGAAATTTGCGATTTAAATGGCGACTAAAAATGGTTAATACGTATTTACTGCAATACTATATCTAAAGGTATTAGATATATTCACCAAGGGCCCATAAATGTTCCTACAGAGGGACTTTTGGTAAACTAAATAATTATATTGGAATGTTCCATTTCATCGCAAATCAAATGTATATATTAAATCTATCAAAGCAGTATTTAAAAAGTTGTATTCAAGCTGTTTAACCGGTTTTCAGCTATTAAAAACAATTATTGTAGAAAGAAATAGGTAAATGCGAAGCATCCTCATATTATTGTGTGCTGGTATTTTTCGGCATAGACATCCATTAGACAATGTATACCGCGATCGGAAAACACCCCCTATTTGGGGCAAATCATTGAATAATATATAATTATCGCTTTAATTGTCAATAACTAATTATCTAACTCAATTTCATTAGTTCATCAGGTGGTTAAAATCAGTACCGAAAGTATGAACCAACTTTATATACCATCGAGTAAACATTCTAGAAGTAACGCGAGATTTACCAAATTTTGCCCTTACATAAATTTATATATAGATGTTATATAAAACAAATAATGAATGTTTTTATATTTTATATTCGTGGAATGGTACAAATAATTTCATTCGGTGAAATATGAAATTACATTTTCACTCAGTTGTCGTCTCATAAAAATAGAATTTCATCTTTAATCTCATGAAATTATTTGTACCATTCCATTCATAAACATTAATTATTTGTACATTATAGTGACATAATTTTCTGAAAAAAACCTAAAATATGCACACTATACTATTTTTAAACATTAAATATACCTGGAATTTGAATGTGAGACCAACCCAGTTTAGGGTATAGTTCTTGAATGCAATTTAACAAAGGTGTACACTTGTTTGCTTCACCTGATCCATACTGTGCACAAGTTAGCACCATAGAATTTGCTCTATTACTATCGTAGGCGGCACTGCGGTCACTACAAAACCAATCTTTCACAGGTGCCATTACCTGAAATGTAAAAAACTCAAGAAATGAACTGAAAACAATTTTACAATCCTATAAAGGAATTATGTTTTCCTTCAAATGCATCAGCCGAGCTGAAATTTTGTTTAAAGTAAAAATTAGCAAATGTTTACTGTAAATATTTAGTTTAATCTAAAGATACATATTTATATAATAATATATTTTTTTTTTTCAAATTATTTTTTAATATGTCTTGTTTTCTAACCCATGAGGTGATGGAAAATTCAATTGTTAGAATATCTGCTACGTCAATATTGTAACAACTCAGTGAAAATAATTTGATATAAATTTAATTATAAGATGGTTTGGAAGAGCTGCTGGTTGTGATTTTTTAAATTTCTATGTTGCACACATATTGTTGATTTTCTTCCAAGATCAAACTTTTAAATTAAATCGTAAATTTAAAAACAAATATATAACTAAATTAACTAAATTAGATTAACTAAAGAATATAGTTGCTTCATTTAAAAAGAAACAGAGACAGGTTTTTTGTTTTGCTAGCTAACTATTAATTTTGGTTTTAATTGTTTGTGCTTGTGTTATTTTGATACAATCAAATGTGTAATGTTTTAAAATTATAAAATCAATTAAATATATCATTACGATAAAAAATGTCAAATTAAATATTCATTTCTTAAATTATATACAGTACCTTATGGAAAACACACTGAAGAAAACAAGCTGGTGCAAATGTAGGTTCGCAGCAATAGATAATTGAAATTCGTTTGTTGGAACCAGGACTGGCAAAGTTGGAAAAGGATGTGATAGTAGGATAAGTGCATTCTCCAATTGTTTGCTATATTTAATAAAAAATACAGAAATGGAAAATTAGAAGGATTAAAGGGAGGTTAACAAGAATTAAAAATCCAGTCACAAATACTACTGGTGATATTATAAAACACACCATATTTGCTATCAATTTAACTCAATTAATCCTCTTATTTGAAACATTGTAATTGAAAGTTTCTTTCTGCATATCATCTTTAAAATTTTATATAAAGAAATGGCGTAATTGCTTTAATTACCTTTTTCCAGAAAAGCTAATAACACCCCTCCCATTTGAAATTTTAAAAATGTGGAACTATCCCATGTCTATTTTCACATCACATGCGATTCTTTTGGTTTAAAAAAAATAATAAATGAATCAAACAAAATTATGAACCAATAAACATAGAGTTTGAAGGTTTTACAACATCATGTGATGGGGAATTTTAATACAATTCACTCATGTAGACCTGTGGCTAGTGTGGGACACATCATTTTATCTCCATCAGTACAATCCTTTGATGTCATCCTTCCAATTTCTAGAAATGTTTTGCAGGTGCCCGGTTCACAAGAGAAAAATGAATGAATGAAAAGGAGAGCATCAAGAATTGGTCAAACATTAATTTTGCAGATTTCGCGATCATTTTTTAAAGACATCGTTTCATACTTTTTTAAAACAATTCTTTTCAATATAAGTTTTAGGACAATCCTGTCATAAAGGAAGGCCCTGCTGAATTCAAAGTTTTTTTCCTCAGTATAAAACCACTCATTATATGAAAAAATATAATGCTAATGTGCACCCTAATTTTATTTACTTCTTTTTTTTATTTTTTATTCTGAGGTTTTACAATATGGCACTGATAAAGTACCTTTCTTGGACAACCTGGTGATGACCTTTTTGCTTGATGGGTGATTCTTGTTGGTGATCTGTGTGCCTTGCCAAGTCTTAACTTCAGGTGCCATGCACTTTCTGGCATATAGTGATATACATGATTTGTGTGAACATATATAGTTGAAACATTACTGGTAAAAATCAGATCTTGAAAAACAATGCTAAAAGCTCGATTTGGAGAACTAGTTGTCCATGAGGGCCACAATAGTAAACTGTTGATTGGAATGGTTTTTGTGCTACATACAGAGAAATAAAAGAAAAGAAATGATAAAGAAACCTTCACTTTTAAGTTTTAAAATTACATATAAGCAATCTCTGATCCAGGCATGTGATGAATAAGGTGTTATGATTATTTTTAATAATGTTAATTTATTGTTATTTTATGTTTTATATATTATATTTTAATCACAATTATTACTGATATTTGTTATTCTCTAATTATTACTAGGCATTTTGTATAACAAATACCAATATTTCATGTGCTGTTTTTTGTCATGTACCGTAACCTGCAGTCTTGTTAGGGGGTTAAGCTTAAAGTATCATACTTATTTGACCTCCTTTCACACTTCTTTGTTTTGTTTTTTTAAAGTACAAGTATCTCTATATATTTTGTTTAAATTAGTTTGATTACCTTAATGTTTATTACTATGATACCTGTTATCATTGTTTCACATAACTTGTATTATTTTTGAAGTGTGAAAAATTGAATAAAAGAAAGAAGAAGAAGAAGAAACATGAATAAATGGGTCAAGGTTTGAATTTCATAATTCTAGTAATTTTTTCAATATCTGACTATGTGAATGTGTAAGGGTTTACCAGAAGTCAAAGAAAATGCGAGTCTGCCGGGTACCCCCTGCTGCGTATATAGACCCAGGGGACCTTTAAAAATGGTACCAGATATAGAGGAATATGTGCTGCATAGGCAGGATCATGAATAAAAATAAAACCGACAAAGTTCTTGTTTCTGCCTCAAAATAAAATATTTATTGTAACAAGTACTTTCGACCATAGGTCATTATCAGGTACTGAGATACCACCTAATTTCACCACCATGAGATTCCCATTGACATCCTCATACCAAATTCACAAACGACAGACATTTTATCCACTGCCCGCCAGACCCCCTTAGGTTATAGGTTATTAATAGATACAGTATTGCATATACCACTAACTACCAATGATCTAGCGTATAGGAATACATAATGTATATACACTACATTTACTATAATGCAGTACGGTGTGTTTCTACTATATCTAATTGTTTTTTACTTGTATATAGTTTGCTATTTAAAAATAAAAAAGTAATATAAAAATAAAGTTTTTCCGATACTGCAAAATGCAGCTTTCTAATTCGCTGATAGTTTGTTTGTCATGTGAGCATCACTTGGGTTAATGCAGACACCATGCAAGATTCGGATCCACTGCACAATACAAATGGAAAAAAGAAAAGGAGTATTAGACCGGGCGCCCGGAAGATTTATTCATGTGAAAAGATACAAAAGGTCTGATAGGTGCATATTAGGGCGAGATGCAATATTCGACATTGCTGCCGGGTCACAGCATGTACATGGGGCCTGTGGGGATCATAACATAGGGGGGTAAAAATGCATTTATTCATGTGAAGCGATACAAGGATAAACTTTTTTGGATATCATTCGCAGTGGGTTACTAATGATTACATCACCAATGACAGCAACTTTATCCTGTACGGGGCGCCAAATAGCAACATTTTAGGGCCACGCCCAAATAGGTTTATTCATGTGAAACGATACAAGGTTTAATCTTTTTTTAATAGCAGCAGTACATATTGGGGAGGAAAAAACACCAATGACAGCAACTTTATCCTGTACATAAGCTCAGACAGCAGCCCTAAAGCTCCGCAGTTTCCCCCTATTCGGCTATATACTCGGCGTGTATGTCGTCTTATGGCGTTCAGCTGAGTTAGAAATACGTGATACGGACTCGGACTGACAATAAATACACAGTAGAATGCTAAAACAATAAAGAGAACAGTTGTTTCCTGTACCAAATCATCAAACATCAAACTCTTAGGAACTCGCCCAAAATGGGTTTATCCATGAAGTATGAATCATTTTTGAACAAATGTTTTTTTTTCACTTTATCCGGTACACAGCAGCTCAAATGCTTGAGGCTCCATTCGTGATCAACAATGTTGATACTACAAACACATTCACGATAACGAGTGACTTTTATTTTATAATTGAAATATATCTTTATTTTGGAATAATAAATGACACCAACAAAAACACTTAAAATAACCAACAGCAGATTTGTATTTTAGGGTAACATTTTGAACAATCAATATTATATCAAAATCATTATTTCGATCAAAATAATATAATTTTAAAAATATTTTTCAGATAAACTAAATAATTACACTCATAATGATCAACACCGGTACCGATTATTGTACATTATTATTATAACTTGATTTAAATATTGTTTTAATTACACACTAGACACTAGTGATATGTCTATATGAAAAAAGGCAACGAAATCTAAATTTGCAACATTTTTTAACATAACATAACAGTAAAGTAAATAATAGTTCGAATTCAACAAAATCACTTAGAGAATTGGTAAGGTATAGATTAGACTATCGATTGCACACAATTACTGTATTTTTAACTCAATTTAAATTTAAGAAAGTAACCGTTTCATGTAAATTAGACTGATAAAAACCAACAAAAAACTTAATTTGCCAACATTTTAAACATCGTTACTAATTGTCCATAATGGATCGACTACTGTATCGATTACTGCACATTGTTTTACTTTAATTGAACTAAAATCAAATTTTTAATTGTTACTGTACTAACATTAGACAGTGATATCTGATAAAAAGCAACATTAATAATACTGGACCAAATTAAATATCGTTACTTATCAACAATGGATCGACTACTGTATCGATTATTGCACATTATTTTACTAACTAACCTAAGAAAGTGATATCTGATCAAACGCAACAAACTGAATCGAATTAAATATCGTTACTTATCCATAATGGATCGACTACTGTATTGATTACTGCACATTATTTTACTATAACTGCCCAAGTCAAATTTAAGATTGTCACTGTACTAACATTAGACAGTGATATCTGATAAAATGCAACATACTCAGGAACAAATTAAATATCGTTACTTATCCATAATGGATCGACTACTGTATCGATTACTGCACATTATTTTACTATAACTGCCCAAGTCAAATTTAAAATTGTTACTGTACTAACATTAGACAGTGATATCTGACAAAATGCAACATACTCAGGACCAAATTAAATATCGTTACTTATCCATAATGGATCGACTACTGTATCGATTATTGCACATTATTTTACTGTAACTGCCGAAGTCAAATTTAAAATTGTTACTGTACCAACATTAGACAGTGATATCTGATAAAAGGCAACATTAATAATACTGGACCAAACTAAATATCGTTACTTATCAACAATGAATCGACTACTGTATTGATTATTGCACATTATTTTTCTCTAACTGAACCCAGGTCGAATATTTTACATGCAGTGTAACTACCGACACAGTGTAAAAGCACAATTGAGCAAAGACATCAAGGTTACTGGCTGTATGCATTAAATAACTGAATATTGTACATTCATCATATTCCATTACTAGCTGAACAGAATACACGATATAATAAAACCAGTAGGGGCTATTGGATTTCTTTTTACATGATTTGTGACAGCGTCATTTATAAATTTGATTATATCACACTGTAATGATACTGGATTCTTCTTGCCAACTATCTATGCATCAAATATTTCAGTATTTATATTTGATATTATACAATATTTACTTCAAAACTGTCAAATGTTTTATGTAAACGATTAAAACTATTAAATCAGCCGTAATGCATAATCTTTTGAGTTTCTCTATTCGTCATCATCACAGTCACATTCACTGTCATCACTCCAAGGTTGGTCATCATCGATTTCAGCTTCAAAATCTATTATTTCAAGTTATTCATCATCACTTTCTTCCAATATTCCTGCATCAGTATCGTCAAGAACTGTGTTTGATTCAGCACTTTGTTCCAAGTGTGGATCACTAGTCAACGTATCTGGTAGAGCATTTCCATCAAACCATTTAGGTACATACCTTCCATCACCATTATCAACCCATCCATAGTTTAGTGGGTGTAGGTTTTGTGTTGGCTGAGGGTATGAGCGTGTCTCCACATAATAGATACATAATTTGCCCTCAACAGATGCTGGGTGAGTGTGATTTCACATGGTGGCAATGACGAACAGTTGATCTTCTTGACTTTCTTCTTTCCAGTTGTCATTTTGCGAAACGATTGGTACCTGGCCTCATTAATGCTGTTCATGCTTTTAAACCTATATATATCTTGCATACATAGGCAGTGACTGCGGGTTTGTCCATCCTGTCACCACAAAGCGATCGCAATGCAGCAACATGTTTCTTGTCCTTCACTAAATATGTAAATGGGATTGACTTGCCTTTGCGGTAAAATGCCGAAGTGAAATCACACCCAGTGAGTGTGTGAAATGCAATGAGCGCCTCACTTAATCCCTCCTGCTTCTCTTCGAGATCTCTAGACACTGCTGACACATTAATCATACGTCGGTTGTTTGCCGACCCATAGTCCATTAGGATAGTACCTTGTCTTTTTACTGCAAGACCTATTAGAACGACGAGGACATCTGTATCCGATGATCGGATCTTTAAGTTCCCGTCAGTTAGATAAGCGTGGAATGCTAGCAGCGTGTCTGCCTCTTCATGGTCCCCTTAGAATGCTGTTGGTTCGTCTACTATTAACTTCCCGACTAAGTTTACCTTGAGTCTGATGCACTTTCCACCATACGATACATATAACGTCTTTCTCCCAACAATCTCTGCATAATGCTGGTTTGTTATCTCACGTAGAATGTACTGGGCAAATGCGTCTTTAAATTCCCCATTTTTTAGCAGCTCCGTACCTTTCTTGTGTTGTTGTTGCACCGCCCCGGTTATTGTGAACGTGGACCGGTATCTTCCGCTCCTCTATTATGCCTTTCAACATCTATTATAGATGGAGTAACATACTTGTCTAGATGTAGATAGACAGAATTTCCAGCAGCTGAGCATACCTTGATCATGATATCTGTAATTATTTTGCCATATGTGGATGAATTGTGTGGCGCCAAAATTTCATGAAGTACAAGTCCACCATCGAAAAGTGTTGCGTCGATCACCGGATCTGGGATGTCATTCTGATTTGATATTTGCGACTCTAAAATCTTGGTAAGCGTTGCCTTCTCTGTTTTTGTCGGAGTACCATCAGTATGTGCGATTGAAAGCGGTATATCAGTGATAGGGAAGCACAGGACCTGGTGTAAATCAATGGTAGTCATTGAAAGTAAATATCCAAATGCGTCACGAACACCCTCAGCAGCTCCAAGATCCTTTTTGTCTTTAGATGGTTTGCTCTTCATGTTTGCAGCAGCAAAATTTTGAACCTTTACACGCTTGACCGTCTTCAATAATCTTGTGTCGTCTGCCACACACTCCTTGTGAAATACATGCCTCAGCTTTGCTCCTTGCTGCAGTGTATCGAGTAGATACGAACGGGTATCCGGATGAACAGACTTCCCTGTGGCAATGTTGACTAATTTGCTTGGTGCTTCAATGGCAAACGGATTACATGTGTTGTGTAGTACGCCTAGTAGATTATTTACATCGCGGTTATCCCGTTCAATCCTCCGCTTACGTAACTGGTTAGCTGGGATTTCACCAGGCTGGATGCCACACATATCCTTCATCTCAGATACGGCCATACTACGTTGAGTAAGACAAACACACCAATGGCGAAATGCGCTAGCCGAATTAGCAAAAGAGGTTATTCCACTTGCCGAAGATGCGGCATCCCTGTTAACCGTTTGCTCTAGGGATATATCGATTGCACTTCTGGAGTATGTCTTTGTGGTTCTTCTGGTCGAGAAAGCACCAGCCTTTAGGATATCCAATGACTCCGGTTTGATGTGCTTTAGCTTTTCTACATACAGTGTCCCCCATCTTGCGTAATTCGGCCTGTTTAAAGCAAAAAACACTTCACCGAAGTATTTCCATGTATAGGTCCACATTATTTGTCTTCACACATCCTGAGTATGTAAAAGTTCATTCATTCAAGTTTTTGTCATAACAATAACATAAATAAATATAACTTTTTAAAAAGTCGTTGTTGTTGTAGTAGCATTTTACTATTATCAGTTCGAGTCCGACAGTTGAACCTACGACGTACGCGCCGAGTGTATAGCCGAATAGGGGGAAACTGCGAACCTTTAGGGCTGCTGTTTGAGCTTATGTACAGGATAAAGTTGCTGTCATTGGTGATGTAATCATTAGTAGCCCACTGCGAATGATATCCAAAAAAGTTTACCCTTTTATCGCTTCACATGAATAAATGCATTCTTACCCCCCTATGTTATGATCCCCACAGGCCCCATGTACAGCCTGTGACCCGGCAGCAATGTCGAATATTGCATCTCGCCCTAATACACACCTAACTACATCATCAAACCTTTTGTATCTTTTCACATAAATAAATCTTCCGGGCGCCCGGTCTATATTTATATGTGTGACTGGTTTCTTGAATAGAATCCATATTTCTCTCATTTTTTGCTTGCCATCATTTTAATATAAATATATATACTGTGCAAAACTATTATGTATAAGTTATTTCTATAAAATGTACAGAGTTTAGTCAGTAAATATGTTTAAATACATTTTTGTTTAAACTTCTCTGAGTAAAGTGTTTTACTTTTCTGCTTGTTTTTGTATTTTTATGAATGTTTTTTTTTATATTTCTTGTGTGGATATTTTCTGATATTTTTGTTGAAATGCTATATTTTATCTTTATGTGCTACTTGGTATAAGAGGATTTACAGGCTCTTGTCATATGAATTTAGTTTCGTTTTGTGTTTCCTGCCACTTCATTGTAGTTGTTGTTGATTGGCAATAAAGAATAACTGTTATATAGTATAGTAAGAGGCTGTCATGATTAAAGCAGTGTAGTAGAGGTGGACTGTCTACAGTTTTTTGGTATTCCTTACAATGTGATAGGTCATATAACATTGGTTGCTGGTGGTATCTACAATATCTAATGTAGGCTACTTGAGGCAAGGGGATCACTAGTCGACCTTAAGGGGGTCTCTACTTTATCTTTAGCAGGATTTGTCAGGACCAAGGGAGTCCATGGGTGGTCTGTATTCTTACAATGTGCCAGATATTGTTTGCTGGTGGTATATCTATCTATCTAAGATAGCTAGTTAGTTTGGGGAGGGGACTGGATGGGGGAGGAGTGTCTCTAGTCAAACATTAGCGGGGTCTGTCAGGACCGAATGTATAAGTGGTCTGTAATATCACATTTGGTATTCCTTCCAAACTGTATAAACGTCTGCCAAATGTGAGTCTATAAAAGAAAATGGAAAATGTGACGCCAAATGTAGGTCTACTTACTTTTGTTTTGGTGATTGATGTGAATGCCATACTAATTGATGATGTATCCTGTAGGCCTCTTTCATTATTAGAAGTAATGAAATCCATCTGCATAACAAACCAATTACCATTAAGTTGTGTAATTCACCTGCTGATAGGTTTATAAATCGTGTAAATGAAAAACAACCACTTCTGCATGATTCAACAGAACCAGGAAAGAGTGAATGATGAATATAATCCACGGAGAAAATGTACAGCTTCTTCAATAAAGTACTATAAAGAAGTATAAAAATATTTAACTGTAAATAGATTATATTACAATATACAAGGTCAGAATTTGATTAATTATTATGGTGTACAGTTCCAATCTTTCATTCTTTTATTTATTTATTTGGTATATATAAAACAATACAAAATGCCGCAAAATCTACAAGCATTGTATACAAAAAAAAAAAAAAAATCATTGAACATCAAAACACATTAATACAATGAGCACTATAATAGGTAACAATAAACACAAAATACCAACTTGCGTATAAAAAGTGTCCATTAAAATACTAACAAGAATTATTTCTTACAAAAACGCTGCTCGAATGTTTGTTAATCATGGTTCTTTCTTCATTAAATGATGTTTATCACATACCAAAAAGTCAGACACTGACAAAATACCAGATTGTAAAGGTCATGTCAGAGGCTCTTACAATTCCACTCCTTTCTACCCAGACACACCTTCCTCACCACCACATGGTGTAAACTCGCCCACCCATAAATAAGTTGTATTCTGTATTATAATTAGGTTCGAAGCATTTTTTCTCTGGTTTCATGATCCAAAGTTAAAATATGACTGGTTACTGCCCATGTGCTGGTTCTGGATCTCAGTTTACACCTCACTCACCATATTCATAAAATAGTGATCAAATTCAACTTACAGGTAGGTCTTTGTTTAATCTTTCTATTAATCATGGTCTTTTTTGATAGTGATGATACCCTGGCCACTAGCCTGGTCAACAAATTATGTTGTGTGTTTTAACTGGTTGATGACATCATTGTTCAAATGCCGTTAAATGAGAAGGTCAACTGTACTACATATTATGATGTATTATATAACACCCAAATAGATTCCTGTCATTTGATTAGACGAATGTCTGGTCAAATGCCCTATCAATCGCTCCACAAAGTGCAGTGAATTCCAATTTTTACCGGATGAAGCTCGGACATATAGTAGATCTATGAGTAGATTTAGTTTTATGAATATCAAGCATTTCAATAATGGTAAACCAACCGAAAACAAGCCAGAATGTCCTTCTAAAACCTTTTTACTCGAATCATTATCATTCCAAGAACCATTGTCTACACTTTCTAGAGGGGGAGCGAGCAAAGCGAGCTCACCCTCTAGTATAAAACAAATAATCAATCTTTATATATTTGTGCTATGGTACAAATAATGAAAGGTCATATTTTCACCTCTTGAAATTATTTATAACACACTCATAAACATTAATTATTTGTATATTATATATAGAATTTGACATTGCCGTAAAACAGACTTGCTGACCCCAGGGTCATAAAAAGCTGGAAAAAGATTCCAACTAATTTGATGTACTGTCCTCTGATCTGGCAAAGTTGGCCATTGTTGGTCACACATTCCATTTAAAAATGCCCCTTTTTTGTTTATTTCTTTTTTTAGTGAACAAAATATGAATTGCAAAATAACATTGATCCATTTTATCATACAAAATTGTAATTGTAAAATCAGTAAAGGTGAAAATGATGATAAAATAAGTAAAATCAGGTTAAAATTACATTAGATTGGGAGAAATGAAGAATCGTTATAAAAAAAACCATTAGTCTCTTGACAGGGTACATATTTGTATAGTGAGAACAATAGAAAGCATATGCTAATCACTTGTACAGTAGATCATGTCTAGCAAAAAGTTTGTTACCTTGAAACTGACCTTTTTTTGTCTGAGTTTATCTGATGTGCATCCCGGTAAATCAGCTTAGGAATACAATATGCTTGTAGATGCATGTACAATGGTGATCTTGTTTCTCTTCTTTCAAATAGTTCTGGGTGATTGCAAACCTTACAATATAAAATGTTTCATAAAATGTTACATAGAAAAATGGAAAGCTAGAATCAATTCAAAATACATTTGAACCAATTGTGGCTGTTTAAATTAATATTTTTAGCATTATAACCTAAATTTCATACATTTTGAAATGATACGATACCTTTCTAAATTGCATAACAAGATTCATGAGGCTGTTAGTAGTTGTCTGAATACTTGAAGAGGATGTCGAACTACTGGTAGACTGTAAGAGGTCTTCAATGGATATCTTTTGTTTCACAGCTTGATAAAGCAGCTTCTGTCTTCGAGACATGTTACAATAAACCAAAATCTCAATCTATTCAATAAAAGTAGTAATTAAAAATACAATTAAATTTCAGTATATCACCGAGCGGTTTAGAATTAATGTTCTTTGCCTGTTGTGTTTATATATAAAAGAGCAAACTCAACAAGTTTGTCCTCTATGCATGCCGCGGGACAACATCCTATCAGTGTGAATTTTGAACTCAACATCAATCTTGCAACGGAGATGGTCATGGTGATATAAAAAGTTCTTCTAATCCGCCAAATAATTACCAGTTTATTTATGGTACAGAATCTTAATTACAATTACGGCTACCTTTTGACGCCTATCATGATTTTGTTTACTCTGGATTTCCTAATTTGTAATCAAAAAGTATGTAATGCATTTTCATTTTACTTTGCAGTGCTTACATCAGTGTGCATGAGGGATAATGTACCTAAAAGTCCAATTGTATTCGGGATTGTCAGGACCAAATGAGTATTTCCAGTTTATCTATCAGTATAGTAACGTAATTGTTATAAAAGGTACATGCCTTAACATTTTGTCCCTATATACTGTAGCTTATGTTAGTTTTCAATTTTTGTCTATCCAATCCAAGTAAACTTTTGTAATGAAAGTCCTACATTTAAATAAGTGTTAATGTATATAAGCCTATAGAGTAATTTTTATAGTTCTTACATAAGCTTCCTAATTACATGTACATGAATACAGTATTAAGATAAAAGCGTCAAATTTAATATCTTATTTGTTTTGTGTATTTGCATTGTATTTCAGTAATAAATGGCTATTACCTGTATGTAAGGAAACATGTTTTTGTACTGTATGACATTAATTTAAATAATATTTAATTAATTATTTATGTAGTTTACTAATACTAATACTAATCAGCACAGAAACTCCTTCCTAGTAAATGCAATCCATGAGTTCAACTGTAGATTTTTAAGATAATGTTTCAGTTTAGTATTTATTTATGTTTGGCCTTTGACAATAAATTTTCTTGTATCTTGTTTAAACATTAGTTTAAACTTTCTTTCAATCATTTGTGTACAAATGAATTTAAAACAAAGAATGAGACTTCAATTATAATTCTTGCATATTATTTTATACATTTGACGTTTTCTCGGCGTGGTTGACATCAGCGGGGCTCACACCCGTTGAAGACGGGTACTAATGCTAGTGTACTATATATTTAAGTCACACCTGAGAGTAGAATATTCTTCTAAAGGACCACCACCTCTCTACTACTGTTAAGCCCAACATTTTTGCACACACACACAAGGGGGCGCGAAAATCGCAAAATTCCCTGCAATGTTGTTTACAGTCGATCAGGCCTGGCCTAGGCTTAGTTAGCCAGCCCTAAATATGGAAAAAATGTAAAATAAAATAGTTACAATAAACTTCTAATATTGTATTCTTTGAAACATTTACGAACCCCGACTATTATTTATATTGTTTGTTTAGGTATAATTAAAACATTAAAATAAATTGCAAACGATCGAAAATGCTAGCTAGGCCCTACTCAGCCTCGCTCAAAACATTGATGAAATTCCTCCTCACAGTGATCGACACACATGGCGCCATGGAAGGATTGGTCGCTAAAATAATGTTCGAATTGGAAATAAAAAGCTTACAAGATTTAATTTTTTATGAAATGTATAGTGTACTTGCTTAACGAATCCTTTGTCCATTAAATCAAACAAATTTTGTGCTTTACAGTATAACATTTTCAGAAAACATATTTTTACACCTCTTGTATTACTGTACATGATGGTGTTCATCGTAGGAGGTATAACTGTCGGACAATTTAATTTGTTGTTGGTTTTAATTTAGGTTTCAAAGTAAATTTAACAACTTTGAAGGTGATTTAAATTTGTGTTAGATAGAAATGTACCGAAGAAATTTAATAAGCTTAGTTTACCAACATAGCTGTACAGTGGTCGAAACATCCTTCATGCTGTCATTCATTGATTCTTCTTACCTCTTTTATTCACTTTGCTGCCTGCCAACACCTATTACAACCTGTTTGAACATTTATATCGTCAACTACAATTCACCCCGAATAAGATAATGACCGACTTTGAATCTGGCATGATATCAACAATTGCGCTAATGATTCCCCGGACGACTATGAAAGGCTGCAACTTTCACTTCACTCAGGCTATTTATTGAATGGTACAGAACTTAGGTTTATCAGTACAGTAGCATACCATCAACAACCTAGAAGTTAAGTGAATATTCCGGTCTCTGATGGCCTTGTCTCTCGTTTCACTTTGTTTGCAACCCCTTTTCGTACACAGTCAACCAAATGCCCACTGCAAATTATCCCGGTGTTCCTGATCTTTTACAGTATTTTAGACGTGATACCTGGTTCAATGGTTTTTTTCCCATCGCTATGTGGAATGTCACGGAGAAGACAGCCGAACAAACAACATTCTGGAAGGTTGGCATAACGCTATAGGAAAATGTCACCCAAATGTCTACAAGTTCATCATGGAAATGAAGGAAGAACAAGCTTCGTATTTAAGATGTTCAATTTATGATTTAATTGTTTTAAATATTTTCCTAATGTAGTATAGTATTTAAGATACTTAATTTAGTATTTTGTTTAGATATTTTTCTTACAAAATTTGTACAAAACAGGAGAGTTAGATGAAACAACCTATAAAGATATCTAAACAAAGGATGGCATTCCGCAAGATTATATGGTTTACCAAAACTAAAACACCAAAAACAAGACCAATCATCTCTTCAATAGGAACATATAACTATAACTTAACAAAGCATTTTAAGCAAATTACCAACCATATATTGTGCCACAGACTCATTTACATTTGTCAAAAAATAAAACATCTGAAATAACAAAACAAGTTTATGGTCTCGATTGACGTACAAAATCTATATACCATTAGACGAGTCGATTAATCTGGCGGTTAACTACATGTCAAGAAATGAGGAATGTAAAAAAACAAATACAATCTTAAGAAATTATTGATGCTTGCAACTTCTGGAACTCATTTCATTTACAATAATGCATATTATCAATAGATCCATGAAGTAAGTATGGGTTCGACACGAGCACCCATATTAGCTGATGGGTCACAATGAGGGAAAATGGCCAAGTGACAAAGATTGCCCAAGATGACATGTTCTGCCTGTTTAACAACGAAGAAGAATTAAACAAATTTCATCGATTCTTTAACTCAAGACACAACAGTATAAACTAAATAATAAATAAATAAAATAAGTTTTCTGGAAATATTTATCACAAGACTCTCTAATGGTAAAAGTGTAACATCAGTATTTAGGAAGAAAACTTACACTGGTCTCAATTTAGGATATTTTAGTTTCTGTCCCATGTTGTATAAAACAAGATTAATCAATACCCTGCTAGATAGATAGATAGACTGCACAAAATTAACTTGGATAGATTTACATAAAGACATAAATAATTTGAAAGATATTTTGCTTTAAAATTTCTACCTGATGAAATTGACAAATCAATTAAAACATTGTTCAATAAAAAGTATATACAAGACATCAATATAAAAAATAACGATGAAAAATATTATTTTAAGCTACTTTTTCTTGAAAATACTTTAGTAGCCACTAGTAATAAAATAACCAAATTATGTAACAACTATTGCAAAAATCTAAATATAAACATAGTATTTAATAAAACTAAAATTGGCAATTTTTTCAGTAATAAAGACCCCATTCCTTTTGATCTTAAATCCAATGTCGTCCATAAATTGAATTGTGGGGGCTGTGATGCCTCTTACATCGGGGAAACTTCCCGACATCTAAAGACAAGGATTCAAGAACATATGGGTAGGGATAAAAATTCACATATATACAAACACATTAACAACAATAGGAATTGCCTAGATCAATGCAGCAAAGAAAATTTCAAAATTATCGATACAGCCACCAATAGTTACAAATTAAAAATAAAAGAAGCCCTACTGATAAAAAGGAATAAACCATCTCTAAACAAACAAAAAACATGGTACAAAATCCATCTGAATATTTAAATACTCACATGTATAAAGGTATATATAACAAAAACGTCTAAGAGCGTATTTCATTGTACTGACGATGTTGTTCACAAACAACAAAATATGTATGCACAAATGTTTTTATTTTGTTATGCTGTCGGAAGTTCGGCAACATTATTCACGATATCACCTTAAACACGGTGTCAATCAAGGACATATGAATGTTGGAAAAGAAAAAATCCGTAACAGCAACAGCTGATATTAACTACTTTTAAAATTGTAAAACGTTCAGCATATTTCCAAAATGTATAATAGAATTATGTTTTTACTGTATTTGATCTACAAACAGGAGGGAAAATTTACTGTACATGCATCAGGGAGACACGTTGCCGGAACACTGGTATGATACATACGATTTTTACAGACAGTACCAAGGCCTAGTAAAAAAAACAAAACAATGATGGTAACCTTATCAGACAATTCATTCTCCACATCCTTCTTTACCCTTCTTAACATGAATGGCTTCAATATCATATGCAGTCTTGACAGTTGATCTAATGATTTAAAAATAATAATATCGTTGACTATAATGTATACGTACGGTAACCAGTAATTTAGAGATAAAAAGAGTAAATAATCATCATAAAATAATTTCATTTCAATAGAATTAATATTTTTAGTGATCTAATTTGAGATCCTGCTTTATTATTTGTAGACAATATCAAAATTCTACTAATGTGATTAGAAATTGATTTTGAGCCTTTTACAAAAATGTGCACAAAATATTTTGTGAGCACACATACAAGTTTTGTTTTTAATTGATATCTTACACACAGTTATGAAAATATGATTGAAAAACACCATTTTGCACACAATGAAATTAAATTGTCAGGAAAGTATGTTACAGGCTGTTGTTTTTACTCATTTATTTCTTGAATTGGATCAACTAAATTGTGTTTATATATATACGTAAAAATTATTTTATACAAATGTCTTTTTCTATGAATTATATTACCCACATGTAATTTGATAGATAATTCTTCACCACATTTCTTTTTTTCAGCATAATGTTTTGTCTTGCATGTGCAATAGCAATAAACTAATTTCTTTGATAATAACATGGAATGCTTTATGTTATTTAACTTTTAAGCTATCAATCAGTGACAAACAACATCCATACCTTCATTAACTCCTGTTTGCTTTTCTGCATGACTTTCAATATCCTTGGAAAACCATTCATTAAATTCATCATGACTATCAAACAATGTTGGCATTATAAAATGAAGCAATGCCCAAAGCTGGGGAAAAATGAAAGTACAGTAAAATTAACTCTCTTGATTCATTTATTTATTTATATACGTGGGAGGCATTACGTGTATATCTATCTAGATGTCTCAATGCCATACTTTTTCCAAAGTTTGTTTTTTGTTTTGCATGCATCCCTACATATAGATATGTGTGTGTGTGGTTTTCGGCTATGAAATTGTATTGAATTGTACTGGACTACCTATTAATGGAGTATCAAAATAATTAGGAATATACTGGGAATGTTTTTAAATATATTGGAAAACTGCCAAGGATTAGGGAGGGGTTGCGAGTGATGGGACAAACATGACTGGAATTTGTACGGTATGGGGTAGTTGGTAACAAAATGGCTACAATTGTACTGAAATGTACCGAAATGTACTGGGAAGTTTTCAAATTACATTAGATTTTTGAACTACATTTTTTTTAATGACCCGAGTGCGGGGCAAAGGCAAGTCATCATCTTATCATCATCTTTCTATACTGTGCAGAACCTTCTTTGAGTATCGTCGCACATGGGTTGGTAACATTTATGTAGCTATAGTCTTCCTAATTTTCCTCCTTTCAACTTTTTCCACAATTTATGTCAACATAAGAGATACAATTTTTTAATCTCTCTAATTATGTTGACTCCACAGCCTCTTGAGGAGCTGTTACTCCGCGCCAGTGGCGTTAATAACTCCAGCGGGAGAGGGTAGATTTCATAAGGCTAATCCATTGATGCATCAGTGATTTCAACCTCCGGTCAACGTCAGCCAATGAAAAGACACGACCGCAATTAGCAATCTATTCGCGCGGTTTTTTTTAATAGCAAAACAATATAGCCTATTCCTCGAGCTAGCCTAGATCAACAGCAACATTCGAATTAAAATGAAACGCGTTACATGGAAAAGTACAGAAGTGGCTGATTTGATTTCATTATGGGGCAGTCCTGAATTTATAGATAAGATAGAAATTAGAAATTGGAAAGCTAGCGCCGGCAACAAGATGGCTGTTTTTAAAGAAATTGCATCTAAACTGCAAAATTCTTCCCGACGAAGTTGGCGTCGGCGACATGATTTCACAAAATTAATTAAAATCATACAAATAATGGCAAAGTCATTGTCCGTGTAATAATTATGTTCGAAATTACTATCTTCTGTAAGGATTTGCAAAAAAATCGGCAAAAAAACCATTCCATTTGAAGGTAACATTGTATTATATTGCTAGGCCTAGCTGTGTTGTATTCGCGCGTGTCACTCTCAGCTCTGTTGTTGTTATTGTGTGTATGTATCCCATCGGCCGTTTCGGTATGACGGAACTTCTGCTTTAAACACAAGACGTTTGAAATGCTAATCGTTGTATCTGAACACCTTGACTTTTAACGCCACGGATTACCGTACACCTTGCGTAGATAACTCCACCGTAACTCCGTGAGTCTGAACATACCCTTAAACCCGGAAATTACTTTGACCGGGAAGAATTGAAATTGAGATGAAAATCTAATGTTGAAATCATAAATTTTGTTAAAAAACTCTTTATAACATCTTCCTAAGATAGAAATATGGAACAATAGCGTCGATGTGAACACTAATGTTATCAAATCTACGTTTCGCGGTACATCTCAGATAGATAAGGTAGGTATCCAAGGCGGAGATTTGTACCGAAGTTTTTGCATTGTGCTCGCCTATGTCAGAATTAACCATAATTTATATAAAGATGCACTGTTAAACTATATACTTTTAACTTTAATATATAAACATTTTAAGGAAGAAAGTTAAAGTTAAGTTTGTTATTTCGGCCTAAATATCATAATTTGCTTGATTGTCGAAATTAATTTTGTTAAATTTAATATGCAATTAATGATGACTTAATCAACTTTTTTTCTCTTAATTTCATAATAAATCATACATATGATTGATACATTCACTTTAAGAAAATTAAATGCAAAATAAGTGTTACCGAGCATTCTGACGATCTCATTAATTTTAAAATTTAGCATATTTTCACCATTTTGTTAAATTACACATGCGTAGCCTGGCACTTTTGACATGCTTCTATAACACAATTTCGAGTTGAAAAGTGATGATGATATTATTAAAGAAAGGTTGTAACAAAAATTTTTTTATAATTGCCTGAAACGTACTTTAATTGCATCAAAAATAAATTTGAAAATTTTAAGCGTGTGTATGCATGCGTTATACTGTATGTGCTACACACACAATTTATTGCCATATGATGAAATATGACTTAGCTAGATGAAACTGATATCAAGATAATTGACGGACAAAAATAGAGCTAAGGAAAGAATAAATAAATAAAGATTCTGACAGAATCAATAAGGTTATGCTTGATAATGCATAACCTAATAAAATAAAATAGTAGAAAACATCATATCCAGCAATGCAGTTAATTTAAACAAATACAAACTAGTGGGGTTCCTTAGCTCTAAAAAAGGGAAAATTCACAACTTTTAAGATTTGAGGCCATTTAAAATTTGACCATTGACCTCAGATAAAGTAACTAACTCGTAAAACGTACTTAGAAACACGAAAAAAATGGCAAAAGATGCAGAAGTACTACTTTCTATTCATGTTTAATAGAAACTTATGAATTTAACTCAATACCTTCAAAATGGAAAAAGGTGCACTAATATGATATTTACTGTGTGTTAACCTTTAGTATTGGTGACTTAATTAACATCATCACTACAGTAATTATGTAAAAAGGGAAATCATTCCATTTAATTATTATGCTGTTTGTATCTTAAATTTAAAAATAATTGTAATGCAACCTTCTCACAAAGATTTACTTTAAAGGCAAATGCAGTCGCAGACTCCTCCAACAACCAACCCACTCCACAAAAAAAACCTTACTTACTTTAAGGATACCAGTATAATGTTTTTCAGAGGATTAAAAATAGCTCCTTGTCAAGTAGACTGGGGTTACCTTTTATTACACACATTGTATAATGTAGCCTACAAAGTTATTTGCAAAGATAAGAATTACGTTCCTACAAATTTGAACTCTACACTCTCTATAGGATTAATTAAAATATAAAAATAAAAAAACATTAGCGGCCTTGGTAAATTCACCTAATAATAATTATTTTTAAAAATATGAGAACACTACGCCTCCAGATTGCTTGAAATTGCACTCGTAATCAATATTACAGCAAATACATATAAAACATTATGGGGTTTTGCATTGAAAATAAGGGGGACAATCCCAAAAAAATATATGTGGGGGTGGGAGAAGCTAAGTCTGTGTGAGTGAATAATCAGAACAATGTTTAAATGGACTTTAACAGATGGACTTGGAATGTTTAGGCAATTGATTAGAACATTGGCCCAAACACAACCAGCTTGATGATAGGCAGACCGGGAAGAGTGAAATAGGGTTTAATGTTGTTCAGGGCTTCTTTAGTTGGTGGTATGTTTTTATATGATTGCTGATTTTTGGAGAAAAGATTAGCATCAAACAAATGAAATGATTCCCCTCAGAATTCTGATACGCTCAAGACTGAGAAAGGACAATACGGTATTGTTTTTTTTATTTTATTTTTTTTAAATTTTTTATTCAATCGAAACCAACAGCGATAATTACCGCCACTAACAGGTTTGATGTGATGGACTTTGACCAGATTGAAGTAGTACTTCTGCATCCTTTGCCATTATTTTCATGTTTCTAGGAAGTGCGGTTTATGAGTTTTGAGGTATCGGACATTATCTGAGGTCAAAGGTCAAATGGCCAAAAAACTTAAAAGTTGCAAATTTTTTATACAAGTTGTCTACCAAGTTTTATGCTTCTTACCAAATTGGAATTATTTTGGGTCTAAGGAGCCCCACTATGTGGGGAAAAATTATAAAATCATGTTATAAGTTGATTGTTTGTGATAAAACATTATAAATCTTGAATTTACCTCTGCCATACTATTTTGAATTGGAGTGCCTGTGAGAAGTAGACGATTTCGGCAGTTGAAGGAAAGTAATATTTTCCACCTCACACTGAAATAATTTAATGGTAAATTATATGATGATGATAGGGTAAAAACATTTTATATTTAATTGGAAATATGAATAATTTTATGTGTGTTTAATTCATCAACATAAGTGGTAGCGACAGGCCATTTGAGTCTTTTCATGCCTATGATCACTTTCTCATGACTTAACTTCCAAAATTATTAGGTATTTTGACTTCTGTTCATGTCAAGAGCGATAGTGAATGTAGTTTACCATGTATATTTATCTTTATCAACTCATTCTTCAGAGCAGTCAGACAAAATGTCTTGTAAAGAATGTTCATGAAATGATGTAGTTCAAACCCTAAAATTTTCCTTTTAAAAAAAGATCCATCTTTTAAGAGAACACTTAAAAATAATTTTTTCTTAAAAGGAAAATCCTTGAATATTTATTGACTTTAATAAAATACTCAGTATTTAAGGAAAAATGTTCTTTACTTTTACCTGGTACTACTCTTGATGGCCTGTGCTTCATCCAATATCATATACTGCCATTTAATACGTTGAAAATATTTTACATCCTGAACTACTAATTGATAACTTGTAATCAAGATATGAAATTCAGAATCCTCAGTGTGAAACTGTTTTTGGCTCCAAAACTTCCTCAAAACACGTCTGTCATGTTGGTTACCCCAGTATGGCAGAGCCTAGGAATAAGATAATAATAATGACATTATTTTTTATATATTATATACACATTTATCTATTTTATTCAACCTACTTTACCTTCAGGCGTGGAGAAAACCTTGCACACTCCTGTTGCCAGTTGTGAAGAGTAGATGCTGGTGCAATGATAAGAAAAGGGCCCCATATACCTTGATTCTGAAATTAAAATCAATAGAACATATTTGAATTAGCTAAAAGTGTGGGATATGTGTCACTCAACAAGGCTGGGCAGGAATCTATTTAGATGTTTTTATAATACAAATAATGAATGTTTATTCGTGGAATGGTACAAATAATGTCATTCGGTGAATGAGGAAAGGTTATATTTTAACTCAGCTTCGCCTCGTTGAAATAGAACCATTCATCATTCACCTCATGTCATTGTTTGTACCATTCCACTCTTAAACACTCATCATTTGCATACTATGTTGCTTAGTAGAAATAGGAAAGCTGTAAAATCAGATAAAATACTAGATTTGAACTCATCACAACGAGTTTGGGTTATCATTAGTGTTAACACACAATGTGTAACATGAAATATGCACAATGTATGTGTATCTGTAAATATGTTGATATCGCTGAATTGTGTCTAGTTTGTGTCATATAGTATATGTAGTAGTAGTACACTGTAGTGGCAGGCCTTCTCAGGCGTAGCTGAAGGGGTAGAATTCGTCGATCCAAGGTGGGTTATTATAATAGCATTGTTCTCTTTTGATAGCTGGTAACAATGGTGTATATTTAACACCCTTCCAATGGAGGCATAGCAAAACAAAGCCCTGTAGTATCGCAATCCAAAAACAATACCTCTCAGTGGTATCATGTGGAATTGCGATAAAAAAACAATACCTTTCGAGGGAGAGTGTGCGATAAAAACGCAATACTTCATAGGTTTGTGATAAAAAAACAATGCCGTAATTAATAGCTGTACTATAGTTTATGAATGGATGAGTTATTATTATTATTATTATTTATTTCCTTTATTGCATCAAGTAAACAGTGATGAAGTTGACATAAATATTTTAAAAAATTTATCAATTATCAAAGTTACTAAAACCTATCATAGTCCACAAATCAGTCTTTCAATGGCCATCATAGTATATCCAGTAACACAAACCAAAAGGGGTTCACAATTTGCTTATCATAACTCAGTTCCTGATCATTCACCAATCATTGAAAACTCTGTGGAAAGTAATGAAGTGTTTTGTGCGTTGTGTCCTGACTTTGGGGAGGGTGAACGATCTAACGCGTCGGAGCTTATGGTTGTGTGAATACAAGCACACTGTAAGTGAATAAATGGCTAAATAATTATATTTACTAAAGGGTGAGCTCGCTTCACTCGCTCCCCCTCTAGGAAGTGTAGACGATGGTTCTCGGAATGATAATGACTTGGGTAAAAAGGACGTTCTCTTTGTACGTTTTCTGTCGGTTACCATAATTGAAAGTGCTTGACATTCGAAAAACTAAACCTACTCTGTTTCACATTGTCTTAGATGATTTTAAAGTATAGTTTTTATTGTTTGGTATGGCCCTTGGTGAGGAGGCAGAGTTCATTTGAGGGAGGTGCTTATTCGAGGGATATGTTTATGGCTATCAGGATTTCACTCGATTTTCAACAAAATGTCTTATCAGATCTCCCTATGTAATTTTATATTACTATTCCCCACAATATATTTCGATGCTTTATGGCGTATATTTAATTTGATCTTTATTAATTTGCAGTATTAATACTGTACCTTCACACACGCGGTCCAATTCGAAAATAAAAAAAAATCTTAAATGGCTATAGCCACTAACGGCCAACTTAGTTGAAACCAGGTAGTTGCAAGGTGAACTCATGAACTCATCGTGAACCTGGAAATTACTTTGACCACATACAATTGAAATTGAGTTAAAAATCTACCGATGAAATCAGAAATGTTGTTTTAAATATCTTCTTAAGATAGAAATATGGAATATATAATATATATTTATTGTAATAGTGAAAACCAATGTTATCAACTTTACATTTCGCGGTACATCTGAGATAGATTAGGTAGGTATTCAAGGCAAAGATTTGTCCTGAAGTTTTTCCATTGTGCTCGCCTATGTCAGAATTAACCATAATTTATATATAGATTATCAAACATTGATCAAAATAAATTCCATCAGACAAATTAATGAAAACTTACCTCAGCAAGATGAGTAACAAATGCAATGCTCTGTACAGTTTTACCCAGACCCATTTCATCAGCTAGAATACCATTAATTCCACAGTCATAAAGGTTGGCTAGCCAGTTCATACCCTTCAATTGGTAAGATTTCAATTGGCCATTGAACATTTTAGGCTGAGGCATCTCATTGTTACTAAGCAAGAAAGGATTAGCCAGATCAACTACAAAAAAGAAACGATAATTTTTTTTGCATTAATGGTGTTCAAAATTGGTTACTTTTATCAGCTTGAAGATTCATTTTCTTTCAGGATCGCATTTAAATTGAACACATACATGAAACTGCAAAAGAGATTTTTTTTTAAACACACTCTATATAGTACTGCAACCCCTCTTAAATATTTTCTTATTTTTTTAAATTAGTCTATGGGTACACAGTCTGAATAATAAACAGTAACATTGACTAGTCTAGACAGCAGTTTAACTTATATATTGGTAAAACGATTAGCATTTTATCACACACCGCGTTTCATAGTATACTACTTAACAATAGAAATGTCCAAGAATTACAGAAATCTACATTCAATCATTTTTTCCCTTTTTAATATAGCATGGATAAAAGAGAAGTATGCTTCAGCTCAAATGGCATCATAATCAGTTAAGAAGGGAAAACAATTTTTGTTAGTGTTCTGGATATTATTGAACTTACATCTTTGAGGAATATCAGCATCAAAAATTGCAGTTTTCTCCTCATGTTTCTTGAAAGCATTCTGAGCATTGTTTAGGGCAAGATCTTTAGCTTCACTGGAATCTAGATGAAAATAAAACAATTGTCAATTCGACAAAACAACCATCAGTTCATTTCATATAAAAACATAAATTACTGTATAAACAAAGTCTCAAAGTTGCTTTGTTAATTGATAAGCTTTCTTTACACAAATCAGCAGGTTTTGATACGATAACTACAGTGAGCATTTGAGATTTGCTAGTCCTTGTGTAGGTGTTAATAATCAGTATACTTTTTACATCTATGTAGACAGGCAAAGAGACTTGGTTAGATAAGCAAGATTCAATATCTGACTATGTAAGTGTTTAGTGGTTACCTGAAATCAAAGTAAATGGGAGCCTGCCGGGTACTGCTTGAAGGACCATGAAAGGCGCTTAAAAAATGGTACCAGATAGACGTGAGAGATACTGTACAGTACAGCTATTAATGACTGCTTCGTTCCCACGAGTAACCTTTTATTACGTTCCCACACTCTCACATGCGATAGCATAGGAAGGTATTGTTTTTGATCGCGATACTACGAGAGGCTTTATTTTGCTATGCCTCCTATGGAATGGGAATATACACCATTGTTACCAGCTATCAAAAGAGAACAATGCCAATATAATAACCCACCGTGGATCAACGAATTTTACCCCTTCAGCTACGCCTGAGTAGGCTTGCCTAGCTACAGGCCTTGACTAGGCCCAGAGCCCAGCGATTTTTTATATTAAATATTGATAAAAATTTCCATTTCGTCGTACAGGAGTTTCTCTAGAAAAATTGATTTAAATCAATATAATCCATGTTAAAATATCACAAAATAATACTACAAACAATTGCGTAAAAAGTAATTCTAAATATGGTACTAAATGAACGAATCAGTCAACACCACTAAAATAATATATTCGTTGAATAAAATTCAATAACCCATGACCCACATTATAGTGCACCGACGGGGAGCGAAAAAAACATGTGGAACATTGGTGGTTAAGTATGTTGATACAAATTGGAAGAAAAAAAGTTGGCCCACTTCACTGAAGTTCACTGGCCATACGAGTGCCGTAGGCCTAGTGTGAAAAATTCTATTTTGCTAATAATACGTCGTCGAATTTAAAACATAGTGACACGATGTTTAATTTGAAATTTTTATTGCATTTAAGGCAACATTTGGATGCATTTTATAGGTTTTATTTACGGAAGGCCTAATCTAGTAATACTGCTTGCTAGATTGGTACTCTGTACACACTCAAAAGTGTAGGGTGCGTGGTACTTTGTTTTTTTTTTTAAACATTAATTGCTAGACTCTGGGCCTAGCTAGCTAGCCTAAATCAAAATATGAGTATTTTCAATCATTGTTCCCCTTGATTCATTGATAACAATGTTGTTTGTAACACAAAACAATAGATGCAGGGCAAACAATGCCTCTCGTAGGATTGTAATAAAAAACAATGCAGTTCGTAGGATCGCGATCAAAAACAATACCTCGTAGCCACACATAGCCACAAAGCTGGAACGTGGGTTACGTTGTAGTAAATTTTAGCTGTACTGTAATTTAACAACAATGAGATGCCCATTGACATCCTCATCCAAAGACAGACAGACATTTTATCCACTGCAATACGGAGGGCCTAAAAAATGGGGATAGCATAGATGAGAGAGATACCACTCACAAATAATGCCAAATGAACAGGTGAGTTCATACAATACCATGACACCCGCAAGAATGAAATAAGCCCACACTTTTTATTTGTCAAAATTGGAATACATTTTAAGAAAATTTGGAGCTTTATCGATTCTCGTTCAACGTCAAATAACTGACGAATATGCATATGATATTAAAAGATTCGAAAGATTTCTCTCTCTATGTTTTGAAGTAAGTAAAGTAGTGAGTTTTACAAGATCATTATCAAAGTTTAATGTAATTTATTATTAGAAAAAAAGGCAAAATAAATTAAATAAAATAAAAAAGCCTAAAGTGTATAGGTGTCATGAAGATTAGTTATTCTAGAGATGTGGTTATCCAGAGGGTGTTGTGGTTCCAGAGGGGTTGTCCTAGGGGGCATAGAAGTTGTACTAAAGGGTAGTTGTCTGGGTGGTAGTTGTTCTAGAGGGTATTTGTCCTAGAGGGTAGTAGTCCTAGGGGGTAGTTGTCCTAGAGGGTACTTGTCCAAGGGGGTAGTTGTCCTAGGGGGTTAGTTGTCCTAGGGGGGTAGTTGTCCGGATATGCTACATGGGGCAGTTGTCCTAAGGGGTAATTGTCGTAGTGGGTAGCTAGAGGATAGTTGTCCTAGGGGGTAATTGTCCTAGGAGGTAGTTGTCCTAGGGGGTTGTTGTCCTAAGAGGGTAGTTGCCCCGGGGGTAGTTGTCCTAGAAGGGTGTTTGTACTGGGGTAAATGTCCAGATGGTAGTTGTCCTAGAACCGGTATCTACAATATTTAAGATAGCCTGGTACCTATAGTTCATATAACCAAATGTCTCTGGGCTGCCAGTTTAATACCCATCTTCCTAGTAAACTGTGTCAAGTTATCTTGGTACCAATTATTAACACTTTCACTGCCAAAAATGGAAATCTCCATCTTTAGAAAAACACCACCAGACTGCCAAAGACAGACATTTTCGTTCATACCTTTTTATTGTAGAATTGGTTAGAGTAAGTATCTATGTACCTACTGTAAAAATGTCAACACTTAATTCAATTTGTACCGCACATATTTTACAATTTTATTGTGACCTATTCTCGTTAATCCCAGCTACTAGCGCGTGTGTGTACAGCAAACATGCTTACTACAGATGAAGCAATTGCAGAAATATTTGCCGATTCCATCTCTGAAAATTACTATTTTCTAGAGGGTGAGCTCGCTGCCCCTCTAGAAAGTGTAGACGATGGTTCTCGGAATGATAATGACTCGGGTAAAAAGGTTTTAGAAGGACATTCTCCTGGTACATTTTCTGTTGTTTACCATTATTGAAAGTGCTTGACATTCGAAAAACTAAACCTACTCTGTTTCACAGTGTCTTAAATGTTTAACAATCATCATAAAGTATAGTGTCTATTGTTTTGTAGGGCCCTTATAGGGCAGATGTGAGGAGGTGGAGTTTATTCGAGGGATATGTTTATTTTTTCATTTTTAATAATATGGTAACTTATCCTAACGGGACACAGATAGCCCACAGTTATTCCTGCTAGCTTACTCAATAAAACTCAGCTATCAAGATTTCACTCAATTTTAAACAAAAGGTCATATCATCAGATCTCCCTATGTAATTTTATAATACTATTCCCAGCAATATACTCCGATGCTTTATGGCGTATATTTAATTTTATCTTTATTAATTTGCAGTATAATTTTTATTTTTTAACTACTGTACCTTCACACGCGCGGTCTGATTCGAAAGTAAAACAAAAACTATTAAAATGGCTATAGCCACTAACGGCCAACTTAGTTGAAACCAGGAAGTTGTAAGGTGAACCTGTAAATGGTGAACTCATCGTGAACCCGGAAATTACTTGGACCGTGTACAATTGAAATTGAATTGAAAATCTACTGATGAAATCAGAAATTTGGTGTTAAAACCCTTTATAATATCTTCCGAAGATAGAAATATGGAACAATATCGTAATAGTGGAAACTAATGTTATAAAATCTACGTTTCGCGGTCATGTGAGATAGATAAGGTAGGTAAACAAGGCGGAGATTTGTCCCGAAGTTTTTTCCATTGTGCTCGCCTATGTCAGAATTAACCATAATTTATATATAGATTATCCACAGATGGTGTTAGTATACTTATATCAAAGTTTGATTTATAAAATGTAATAAATTACGTAAGATTTATGTATGTTTAAAGAAAAGAAAAATTCCAGGCCTAGGGACGCTAGCTTAGGCCGAGTACGAGTGTAAACCCCTATTATCTAGCCTTTGTATTTTTAAATTTTAGAATATTATTTCAATAAAATATTTGGTATTCTTGGAAAGCTTACAGTATTTGTATGTCTTTATTTTGATGTATAGTACATGTCTATCTGATAAAAAACACCTCCACTGTGAGCTTTGAAAAACAGATGTATTTAGCAAAGTGTCTGGCGGTGATCTTCCTTAAGCGAGTGGCTGGCAGTGAAAGTGTTAAAAAGTCTAAATCTTGTAATATTATGTAGTAAAGACAATATTAGACCCATTGCACTTGCTTGTATAATTTTTTTCATGTTAAAGTGAACAAGGCTTCCTTCCAATAATAGTGTGAAAATAAATATAATTTGTATTACCATCAAGGAGTAAAGCAAAGACTTTTTTTTAAACAAAAATTTATTTATATGTATTAATTGTAACAAAAACTAATTTTAAAGGCATATAACCCAAACATGTAATGTAATATAATAAAAGATCAAAGAGGCAAAAAAAATGTGATACCAAAACACGCTTTTAAATTTGTACATTACCATAATCATCTGCTTCTACATCTACAAGTACACCTCCATCAACCTGCACCTCTCTCATTGGATTATTTTCTTCCAATTTACTTAGGATTTCTTTACGATGTCTATCGGTTTCTCCAGTCAATTTGCGACTCATGAAATGTGCATAAAGTTCAGTTTGTGTAATCAAAAAATTTAACTTTCTCTGCTGTCGCTTTGCCTGTATAATAAATAGAATTGTTTTTTTTAAACATATCTTTCTGATCTGGAAAAGCCTTACTATTGTCAGAAAAATGTTTAAATTATATGATTTGCAATGTTGTTTTATTTGTTACTTGTTACATTTTATACAATTTTATACACACAGAGTTTAAATGTTTGCAATGAAATTCTTGTTGTACTAGTTTACGACCAAATAGTACACTATACTACAAAAAATCATCGAAAACAAACCTTTACTAAAAGGCAAGATACACATTCTGTAGCAATAGGGTTTTTTTGGACATCACTATCCTATAAGCCAGGATGTGTGTGCGAGAGTACAGAAGAATAATTTATAGGTGAAACCAGTATTTTAAAGAAGAACTGTTTATTTTAAGAAGATGAATACATTTATATATGTTTTACAGAAGAAAGCAACCGTCTCAAGTCAAATCTACACACTATGATACTGAAAATAAAAAATACCAACCTCTCTTATTTCATCATCTAACTTGCGTTGTTCAATTGCTTGTTTTTCAGCTTTTCTTCTGTGTTCCTTTTCAACACGATCAAAGTGTTTCCAGTAAGACATCATTTCACGTGTCAATCGTCTTGCTTTTGGAACAGTCTCCTTGCATATACGCTGTGATTGTACCGCTGAACGTCTCATCTCCTTTTGACAAAGTTGCACAAGTTTTTTTGCATTGGTTATGTTATTAGAACGGAAAGATGATCGATGTTTATATGCCTATAAGGAGAAAATTGTAAGTAATTCAAGATTATAGTATAAAAATACGAATTTTTCATAAACATACAATGATTTTAAATATATTTTAATAAAACTATAAAAGTTTTATTAGCATTCTTTGTATACTTTGTTCCCTCTAGGTATCCATTTATTTATTTAATTACTAAATAAGGAGATGTTAAAGAAAATGGTTACATAGTTTTGTAATCCCTGTTTACATATTCGTCAGAATGTAGTCCATGAATATTTTTTTTATAAAGGACCAAAGGCGGAAATATTGCATTTGACGAAATAAAAGTAGATGGAAATGTGATTATTGACCTATGTATGACTTCAATGTTTGAATTAATTCTATAAGTTCTCTTGTAGATGTTTCTAGCTTAGTTAAGCTTAGTTTTGTAGGCCTAGCTGGTAATGAGTGGTAACATACAAACATCGTACACTTGCTATATCGTTGCTGAATTAATTGTATTGCTTTTTTTGCAGAATCCATTATTACAAATTGAGGAAGACCTGGTATTTTTATTTGTTTACCCTTTCACATAATCGGTTGAAGTGGGTGCATCACATCACAATATGAAAATATCAATCCGCGAGGGATGCATTTTAAGATTTATAGCGGGCCGCTAAAATTAGTAGAAAAATATATTTTTTCACACCTTTAAATAAAAACAAAAACAACTATGTAAGAAAAAATAAGCTTTGTTAATGAAAATGTGTTATAGATAATATGTATAAAAAGAGGAAACTATGTAATCAATGTGGTTAAATGATAATGTATGTATAAACAAAATAATATATGGAAATAGTTTTTTTTTTTTAAAGAAAATAAGTAAAAAAAAAAAAAAAAGTGGAATGAATCCACATAAGAGAAGAAAGTAAAAAAGTTAAATGAAAATTTAAGAAGTTATAGATGCAAAAAAGGATCTGCTGGTTTTGTAAACATTAAAGAACAAAAATATTAATATTAATGTTAAAGGATGAGAACAATATTATGTTAACAGTAAACATGTAGTAAGTAATGAGTATAACAGAGAATATGCATTGTTAAATGAAAATGTGGTAGATGAAAAAATCAAAAACAACTATGTAAGAAAAAAAAATAAGCTTGTTAATGAAAATGTGTTACAGATAATATGTTTAAGCAATGTGATAATATGTAAACAAATGAATAAATAAGTATATGTATACAGATGATTAAACAAACATTGTAACTATAATGATATGTGAAAAATATATGTAAAGAGAACAGTGGTTTGGAAATAAAAGTGGGATGAACCCACATAAGATAAAAAAAAAAAAAAAATAAGTTAAAAGAATAAAAATTTTGCAATAGGACCATATAGTATTTATTTTTACATAAAATGGAGTGTGTGACCTTAAATTAGGTAAAAAAATAAGAAGAAGAATATAATTACAAAAGTCATCAGGCAACTGAAACTAATCTAGGCTATATTTTGTTGTTAGATCAAATTTCAGCTCACAAACTACATTTAATGTAGAAATAAATACAATACTTTTTTAACGTATGTGTATTTTGCATTTGCGCGGATAACCGGAACTCGTCACATTGACGAATTCAAAGCTATTGAATGTTTATATTTGTGGAATGATACTTAATAATGTCATTCGGTGAATGACGCCCACTACTAGTATTTCTTTTTATTTATTGTATTATATATTATCTTGCATTTTAAAATAAATTCTTTATTTCATTGTAATGTTTATGATTACATCACAAGTGAAGCACCTCAATAAAAAAAATTCAGATTGAAAGATATTGAGAGTATTTTAAAGTAGAATAAATCAACAAAAAGAGTTTGCTATAAATAATCACTAACCTTTGGTATATCTTTTTTTGACATGGCAATCCATAGCTTTTTTCTTAAACCATCAATATCTTTTACTCCTGCTAACTTACGGCGTACTATAGAATCATGAAACTGGGAGACAGTTGAAACAGAGAAATGAGGACGTGGCACTTTTGCTTCTTCTAAATTCACAATCTTCAATTTTCCTTTTCTAAACTTATCCACTAAAATAAATTTGAATTTGTCTTTATTAATTCAATTAAACTTAAATATGTAACCATTTAACCAACCAAAGTTGTGATGTTTATATATGTAAAAATTATCTTTTTGGAAATCCCGCTTCAATAATTAATACACTGAAAGATAAGGGGGTACCAATATGATCTCTGGTCCACATTATCAGATCAGGAGAAAATAAATATGTTAAATGAATATATGAAGAGTATTTTCCTTAGATTTCCCACATTTTAATGCCCTCAGACTGTATTGTTTATTCACCTCTCTCCCTGTATTTATAATTCACCAAGTGCATGGAAACCATACCTTTTTCCTTTTTCTTTTTTTTTGGACCAAGAATAAGCCGTTCATTGTCTAAGTATCTGTCATATGTAGACAATAAACCAGCACCATAATATTGATGTTGATGTACCTGCAAAGTCATAAAATAGATCTTTGGAAATATTCGGCATTTTATATCTCTTTAACACTAACAACATTATACACTTATCACTTGCTTATAGGTGAAATACAACATTTGACATCCCCGGGGGAAATAATTTCGGTGAGGGAAAATATGGTCTTGAGAGAAAAGTATCATTCCTAAAGTCAAATGTTATATTTCACAGATATAAAAGGCGATATTTAATTGTTATGCTATATAGCCAGATATCTGTAGAACTGGCCGAGTCGGCCTCTTTGCGTGGTCAACTTACCGAAGAATGTTATCCATAAATTGAAAAATTGGTAAATTATATCATGAACATAATTTGTACCTTTTTGCTGTATGAGCATACGTCGATACTACAGTACATTTATGCATCGGTAAATTAAGGCCTAGTTGCAAATAAATTGATCTTTGCCTGAAAAGTATAACTACCGTACATTTAGGTGTACAAGTCACATCTGTATAAGACGGAGACTGAAATATTAGTATTTTTTGTGTAGTCGAGGTATAAAACGAACTTTCTAGGCCAAAATTTAAACATTTTACAATCAATACAATGTTATTTTAATAATAAAACAATGATATAATTTTGTTTGATTGCCAGTGACGATGCATTGTGTGGTAGGGCTTAGCCTATGTCTATTTAAGTGACTTTAGTTGCAATTAAATTTATACCTTGTTATTGTATGTATGACCATTATATATTATAAAATCAATCCAAACGATGTAAAAATTCAAATTAATGTAATCTTTCTTTCATTTAATTTCAGTTAAGAAACTTACTGAATCTAAACTTTTGCAATTTAAATGATTGAAATCGGATTATCCATTCAAAGGTTATGGTACGTTGAAGTTGCCAAAAACAATTTTTGCTTGAGAAATGGCATATTTCCAATTATATTTGGAACCATTTTTGAAGGGTTATAACTTTTATATTAATGACTTAAGTTCTTATTTTTGCCAACCCCATAGATACCACAGAGTTGTACAAGACTATTATTAATAGCATTTTGCGCGCGTTTTTTCCCAATGTCTCAAAAATGCCCAAATAATTCCTGTCTTAAAATGATTTGTAAATTTTGAACCAGTATACGAATTGACTTCTTTTTTTTTTGCATTGCACAGAATGTAAAATGTATTTTGGCAAGATTAATCATAACATTTCATAACTTTTTCAACTTAATGGACATTACATGAAGTTGTGCACCTCCTATCTTTTAAAAATGTCAGTTGTGCAACGTGAATTACATGCGATTTTATGATTTTGAATGATCAATAAATAGATTAAAAACCAAACATTATTTTATATTGAAACTTTGTGAAATTTGCGTGCATTTTATTTGAAAAAGTTACAAAATACTGTCAAAACCATGCCTATTTTTAATCCACTATAGCTCCTCAGGCTCACTAACAACATTTTATTTTCTTCAGGTCACAATAGCATAATATTTTTTCTGTGACATCATAATGTTAAAAATTGGAATAAAAGGCGGGTTTTAATAAACGCTTTACCACTATGTGGTGATCGATCGTGATTACACAGGCTAACAAAACTAGCTAGGCCTACATTAACAGAGTAGTACACTATAGGTACGCCTAGTTGTTGACTACTGTACTGTTAACTTTGTTTGACTTTTTAGGATGAGTACAGAAATGACCTGTGTATAAGACACGCCCAAAATTATAAATAAACCAAAATAAATTTACACTACCTAAATAAAATGTAAATTCATTTTTGTCAAAAATTAATAAAATATGCATATTGTTGGTTATTATTACACATTAAGTTAAACATTATAAGTTTCATAAACTGAATAATCAATTTCAGTGGGTTTATTTCTCTGAATATAGACAATAGACAATCATTCTAAACTCTACAATGGTCTAAAAATAATACCTCGCCTTGTGTATAGAACAGCTTTTGACAAGAGCGCTTGTATTTATGAACCTTAATAAGGTGTCGTATCTCTTCTTTAGTCATCATCTTATCATCATCTTCACTTTCCGAACTGTCTGTCAATAATATGTTCTTTATGTAGAAAAAATGAAACTAATTTAGTCAATGGGCCGGATATAGTTTTTTTTTTTGTTAATAACGGTATCAAATTTGTGGAAAATGAGTTTTTGAAAGTTTATTACTGTTTATTAATAAATTGGTTCAGGAGGGTTTTTAGGGAGGGAGGGTGGGGGGGGGGGAGATATGAGGGAGGCGTTTATTATGGAGAGGCGTTTTTTTTTTTTGGGTGTAATAAGGTAACATGTATAATCAAATAAATACCTGTTAGATATGAAAAAATACAACACAATTAATATCAAGAAGTCAGTAATGAATTCTACTACAAATAGAAATGTATTAGGGAGTTTATTTGAGGAATCAAATAAACACCTGGGCATTTATTCGAGGAGAGAATTTATGCCAAACGATCTACAGTACTATGGTAAATCAAAGAAATCAAATCTAGTTTAACTCTTTTTAACTTCCCATAACATAATATCCTCGACCAGTGAAACCATGGTGAAATAAAATGGAATTCACACACCTCTGTATTGAGCAATGTGCTTAGTTACCTTTAACCATTTTCTGCTTTTCTTCAACTTTGTAAAGTTATACAGCCGTCGTCTGTCTGTCTTTCTTTCTGTATTATAAAAAACCGAAGCAGTTAAGTACAGTATGCAAATTATTTTCGAAATATTCCTTGTACTACAGTATAAAAGGTTTTTTTTTTAAATGGTAAAAATTGTTTGTCTGCATGGCTTGACTAAACTTAAATGTCTAATTAGCACTAATAAAGGCGTTAATTAAGGTAATTTAGCATAGTGATGGTCACTTAAGAATTAATGATATTGATTCCTGATAGGTCAGAGAAAATTTCAGAATTGGTTTGGTCCATGTACTCGATATGCAAATTAAATGCAATTTTAGGGTAATTTGGATGGTTCCCACTTAAAATTGAACAGAACCAGTCACTTAAAGAATTGCCATTTCTGGGTCCCATAGACCATTCTATATACCTCAAACTATTTGTACTAAACTTGCTACCTAATAGTTCTTTCATGGCCCTGAGACATTAACGTAAACTTAAAAGGTGTTGTAAAATCAAATGCTTCCTGAACAGACCTGTCCTTTTTTGATTGAATTGATAAACAATTCCTAAAACTGAAACCAAACGTTACCACTACGATAGTATTGAAGTTCTATGTGTAAATTTATGGGAGCTTTTTACGGGAAAGAGCACAGAGGTGGATGTTGAAACATTCCTAGGCAGTGGATGTTGAAACATTGCTACACTGCATTGCAGGAAAAACCAATTGCATGAGTTAACTTTAGCCAAGTCCGGGAATCGTCAGGTACACAGCCGGTAGCAAATAAATTTGAAAATCCTAACCAAAACAGCACTTGTATACCAATGTACATGTATTATAACAGCCTCTTACTCATATTGGCATTTCTACGCTGACCTAGCCATAACAACCATGAGTGACTCAATTGTAAAGGCCTGAAGGCTGCAGAAGTGCACTGTTTTTGTTTTGCTGGACATTCTAACAGAATCTTGTTTTCGACTTCGGCAACACCAAGCAATGATATAAGGTGGGGTTTGGAGACAGGAAGGTGAGGCTATGCAGAAGTACACAACTCTTTAGTGTCGAGACAGTAGCCACAATCCAATATTACCTAAATTTGCAGTGTATTCTGAAATTGGGTAAAATGCCTTAAATGGCAGTGAATGTAGAAATTGATCGGTAGAGAGACAGGAAAATCAGTGAGCGGTCAGGAGATCAGTGAGTGAGCGGTAGTAGTGAAGACGTGTGTAGATTGTGCTCTGGTTTTGTTCGACAATCTTTTCACTCATACTTAACACTGTGCATCATAGAGCCTACAGTACTTGGACGGTACCAGTAAATTGTCGATGTTTTAAACAGCCCTGTACTAACATACCGTAATGTCGAGAACTAAGGACAGAGATCCAGCAAAATCCAAGGGTATTTCGTACTATTTGAGATCCGGCAAGGACGAAACAGGTGGAAATGCATATGCAAATGAGGTACCGGTATGCAGCAACAACGCTATTCAAGTTATTCATTAACTGCTCCTGTTGTTGATAGGCTTACACTAACTGAACCTGCTGCAGAAGAAGAAACTGTGAGTACTATTAATGCTGGCATTGTCCCCTGCAATAATGAACCTCCTAATTATGTTCTTGAGGAAATTGGACGCCATACTCGTGTCAAATGTTAGCAGTCGGGCAGCGACTCGCGCATGTCGAACTTAAAACCATAGCCATTTTTCTGGGAATTCCATTTTACTTGCTGTCCACACACTAGATTGTAGTAGCTCAAAATGTAAAATATGTGTTCCAGAACGAATTTGATATTATTATCGAGGGGACTACGACAGGGTTGCCCTTTATCTCCATATTTATTTATAATTGCGGCAGAAATGCTTGGGATATCATTGAGACAAAATAAAAACTTTTATATGTGTTCTTCTTGAAGGATGAATATTCACTGAATACAGCAATAGAAATTCTGGTCTAAATGTCAACTTTGACAAAAGTAATATTTTAAGACTAGGCACTTTTACCAATTTTAAAATTGACTGCACCAATTTGTGTTGGACAGATGGGCCAATCAAATACCTTGGAATATATGTTTCGGGGAACGCTTACACTTACTCTTAACTTTTAAAATAAATTGAAACAAATAAAAAGTGTTCTCAACATGTGGAAACTAAGAGGTTTATCTTACCAATTTTATCATATAATTTTTCAAATTTACACCTGATGTAGAATATATTAACAAACTACAAAATACGTTCTTTGATTTTCTTTGGGATGGAAAACCTGATAAACTAAAAAGGATTCAGGATTTGTATAATGAATGAAAAAAAATAAATAAAAAAAGAACGACGGACAACAAACCTTAAATGGGTATTTGAATACATTTCTTACCACATTTAAGCAAGATTGTATTTTGTACAGCAACCACATGCTAGAAGTATGATTGAATGGTGCATTGTAAAAAGGGGTTGTGTTCTAGCAAAGAACAAGAATGCTCAGCTTTTTCCTATTTTTACTGACCCATCAAACAATCATTTTATGTTTTTATGGTACATTTCTGACATATTGTATAAGTTTTAACATGTATGTTTAAAACACATTTCAACGTGTTTATCAGTGGCAATCAGTCAGCCATACAAAGGGGAGGTGTCAACTACCAAATGGAATAAACAGCCCCAAACGGCCAGCTTCCAAACGGCCTTTCCCAAAAACTTGTTTGGTCAGCTTGACATACAACAATAACAAACATGTTAAAATGTGTTTCTGCCGTTAGAAATAATGTGTAGTTTCTTTTGCGCCTTATGAAGGATAACATCATCCAGATGCGTCTGATGACTAGATTGGCTAATTTATGGTTTTACCCGACACAAAAATTAATCTACCTAAAAATATAATTTTAAAAAAAACAAGAACTACCTTGTTTATTTATATTGAATCCATTGGTATGTTTCACGGTATCTGCCTTAACATTCTTCTGCTGATGATGCGTATCTTTATGGCCATTTGGTTTAAAATCTCCATTTGTCAAGTTAACATTTTCATCTTCATAATCATCACTATCAGAATACCTGCATTATAAATATACATTTTATATTTGTTTAAACATATTCAACTGGTTTATAGTCAGTAACATCTAATAAAAATGAATGAATTTTAGTTAGTCGTGCTGTCACCATTTTGGAAAAAAAACAAAACCAAGAAGCTATGATCAATTGTTGGGTTGAAGTCTCTTCATTGTAAACAGTAGTACTCATAAGAATATTGTTTACATAATATCTAGTTGAATTTTTAAAATGTTACCATATTTACTTTCAGATTCTTTATCAATTTGGGTCAGAAAAATCATGGTATTTTGTAACCGACTTTCGGTTTTAGTTAAAGAAACCTTATTTAAATAACAATTTACGAGTCTTTTTTGAAAACATGCAGAAGAAATTCATTTCATTTCTGTTGTGAAAGGGTCTTGCACTGATGATAATTGATACTGATAGGCCTAGATATTTTAAATACATATTATTGATGTTTGGTGGTTAAATGTTTGAAATAATAAATATTAGCGTACAATTCAAGGATTCAGGCAATTAAATACATAAGCACATAATAAATAAAATAAATATATTGAATATTTTAGAGAGCCATACAATAGAACTTTTTCAACCTTTTTTCCTACTCAGGGCTCGATTTAGTACTAGCACGGGGTATACAGTTTCTAGAGAAAACAGCTCAGGGCTACCTAAAGTAGGGACGAAATTGGGACGAAATGACCTCATAAAAATAATTCCGGCATAAAAGACTCTGCTGTGGCTATATCAAGTGATGAAATACTGTAGGTCTCTCATAATAATCAAGCAAATCTCCCGAATTATGATTGGCCATTTATGTTTTTGTAACCCAGGTTATTGTGAAGTAGGCGGAGCTTCATTATCAAGAATGTATTGGTCAAACACATCACAGAAAACATAAGCATAAATAATGAACTGTGATTGGCCAAATGTAGTAGAATTTTGTCAATGCTAAAAATAACTTGTCTAGTCTTGTCAGGCCTGGTTGTCACAGATCAGAGCTACCTGTAGGAAAATTTTGTAGGGCCGGGTGGCTGGTTGACATGCTGGTGAGAACCCTGAATATAGGCCAGGTAAATCGATTCTGTGAATGTGGTAGGCATGAAATAGGCTATGCGACGCAAAGTTAATTTTTATAATGTGAACAATAAAGAATACGATTTTGTGTAATTTTTCATGCAATAATTTGTACAAAAAATGTGTAGCAATTCTCGAGTGTTAAAAAAGGTTAAAAGGAGAAGTTAAAAGGGGTAGTAACAAAGTGCGAGGCAGCGAGGCACGCGAGGCAGGGAAGGCATGCGAGGCAAGTCAGAAATTTATGCGAGGCATCGTTTTACCATCATCAAAAAATGCGAGGCATCATTTTATCATTTCTCAAAATTGCAAGGCAGGAAATCACCGAAATTGAAGTAGCCTAGGCCTAGGCCCGCTAGGCTAGTTTCAGGCCTCGAATTTGGGGATTTTAGGGGCAAGGCCATTTGGCCTCCGGTTTTCGTTGATTTGAGGGGCACCAAGGCCAAATGGGAGGGCACCAAGGCCATTTGTTTTAAATCGAAGGGGAACCAAGGCCAAAATTAAAAAATATTTTAATAACTAGGCCAAAATTAAAAAATAGCTTGTTTCCGGTTGAGCGCCCGGGTGGAATTTTTTTCAAAAAAAAAAAATTCTACCCGCAAACATTTTTGGGGGAATTTCCCCTATTCATCAGATTGCGTAGTAGTAGTAGTAGGAGAGGACTGTCTACATCTTTTTGTATTTCATTATATATAAATATTACGTGTATTTACGATCCATATAAATAATAATTATTAAGGTACGATGTTTAGCGTTCACAGTTGTTTCGTTTAGTTTCAAACAATGCGATAAAAAAAAGGCATGTGAAGCCAGGCCCAACAGGTAAAGACCCTACACTAAGGCGCAGCGGACGGAGAACACAGGTTACAAAAACAATTTGTTTGTAGGCCTACAACTATTCATACACAGAGTGTTAACCACGGTAAAAATCAAGCCAATGACATTATGTTGTAGAATATAAATTATTGTTATTTTCCGAGTTTTGATTTCTGAAGCTTTTTTGTTAGTATAATCCATATTCATAAGAATTCAAAACACGGACGGACGCCGACCCCTCTCTCTCTGTTTAGGCTTCTGCACGTGTATTGTGGACTATACCATTTCCTTGAGTTCGGTAAAAACGCGTTTGTTAATTTAGTGTACGACGTCGTTAAACAAGATTTTTCGATGATCTGTCGGCTGGATTATTGAGGTGGGTGCGATAAAATATAAATATAATATACTTCCAACGATCTTCGGGTTGAGGTACCGGTTTAACTTTAGTACTAAAAGTTGACACCCCTAATTTTACACGTATAATGGAATGGACTACACCATGCAGGAACGCACATGGTATTTTCATATCAGAGGGTGCGTGTACGTCAAAAGGAATTGTTTTTCCAACGACCGATCCTCTTTCTTCGTGTGAAATTTCTTATCAGAGGGTGCGTGTGCGTCAAATAGAATTGTTTTCCCAATGTATTGAATTGTGCTTGATCGGTTCGGCGCGCGGCGGGAGGATAGGCTAGGCTAGGAGTGCGTGTAATTTTTTTTTCAACGAAGGCGGCTAGCTCGATTATTGAGGCGGGGGTGGTGCGACTTTAATACTTTCAGTGACCTCCGATCGAGGAACGTTTTTAGCTTTATTATTAAAAGTGTACACCACTGTATTTTAATGTACTATCTATACCATTATTTACCACGCACGGCGGCCGGGACGATATTGTTTTGGTTATATAAATATGTTCGATGTTTTCTCTAAGTAAATGCGTTTTTTAGGGAAATCCCCTTTACAACGTAACGAAGACAGGCGATAGTTTTGCGTCTCGTCCGATATTCTTGACATTATTTTCTATCTACTTCAGTGGTTTTTATTGTGGTAAAACTCGGGAAGGGCACTCACGGCCAACGGAAAAAAAAAGGGCAGGCCAGTAGTGGCCGTGGGTGCTATTAATTTTCGAGGGCATTGAGGCCAACTGGGAGGGCACCGACGGCACTGGCCGCGGTGGCCGCGGTAAAATTCGAGGCCTGCTAGTTTCCTTTTGCACCTGCCTTGTATTTTAACCAACTTTATCCTGAATACCACAGCTTAGAATTAGTAGGCCTACTTTAATGAAGAAAAATCACATAAAAGTAACAATAAATCCATTAAATTGGTGATTTTACAGACGTTGTTTTTCTCGCATTTCGCACACTCAATGTTCAATATTTTGGTTTCTATGTAGACTTGCCCCAAGTCTGTATTTATTGTCTTTTTTTAAATATTTATTTGTTTTTATTTCGACCGCGATTTTTCTCTGAAAATACAGACTTGTGAAACACGTATAGAAATCGATTTGCAGACCGCAAACATCCGATAAGAATGACGTAGGTTATCATACCGTATTTGGCTATATGGGGCGGGCGGTATGTAAATATGGATTTCGAATCAACCAATGATCATTTTGTTTCAAAATGAAAAAGATAGAGTACGTACAGTGCTGAATGTACCATCGAGACTGAACAACTGTTGAAATATAAAATCGTGTTGCCAAGTTGTTTTGTTTATTAATTGTTTAGTCCTGGCCTAGGCCTCCTTCGTAGGGATACTCAACTCGTACGTATGACCTGCCAAATAGAACGCCAATAAAGTGCATACCACCACCGACCGGCACACAACAGGGCTACACCGGCACACAACAGGGCTACACCACCACACAGAACAGGACAGGGTATGGCTGGGTGGGAAATAAATTAAATTATCTCCGCATAATAAATGATCCATTCAATGTTTTATTTGCGGAGAAGCTAGCCTATCATATCTAGACGAGTTTTCATGTTCTTGGGAAAAATCCCATCAAATGTTTACCAGACTACTAGGCATATAAAATCATTTCTAGCTTTCAGAAACTGTTCATCAATGTACCCAAGTGCACATTGTCTAAACGTAATATAGCGCATGCGCATCGTCTTAGATGTTGAGTCTTTGAAATTCTAAAATATGAATATTAAATTAAAACAGTGTACGAGTGAGTAGCCAATCACATGCAGCTGAAACTAGTCAACCGGATAATCGTATGCACCAAGAATTCTTGGTGTCAAACCACGTGACTTGTGCGTGTTTCCCCAGACGGAGTATCCAAACTCAAGTAATACACGTATGAAACGCCATATGTGCAAAAATATTTATATTTTTACTAATATTAAGACAAAACTCCGTCTGGAGCCCAGACTAGTTTCTATGGAACGCCAAAAGAGCAAAATTAATTAGAGGGCTAAAAACTCTGTGGAATCCATTTATATTTAACGCATTATTTGGTGAAAATCAAGTACAATTTCAATAGATTTTGTCACTGTCAGTGTCAGTAAGGAAAAATGTTACTGTTGATAATGTACACGGTTTCGTTAACCTTTTAAAGAATAAAATAGAAAAATTCATCATAATATCCTTAGTAGGATGTCCTAGGTCTAGACTAGGTAGTGATGTTGATTTAGGATCGATTATTATTCTTTGAAAACAGAACAGTATCAGCAGTAACATATTACAGCATTTTTATTGACAAATTAACAAATATAATGAAATAAAACGTGTTTTTCACCAATAAATGCATGAGAAATTGACGCATTCCACTGAGTTTTAGTCCTCTATTATCGTTGCTCTTTTGGCGCTCCATAGAAACAAAAATATTGAACATTGAATAAGTGAAATTCGCGAACAGTGTGCGAAAAACACGCCTGTAAAATCATTAATTTAAGGATTTATTTGTTACTTTTTATGTGATTCTTTCATTAAAGTACTCATGAGGTATACTTCTAAGGTGTGGTATTCACACGATAAAGTTAGTTATCAAATTTGGAGTAAAAATACAAGCGAAGGAAACTAGCGCCAGGTTTATTAGTACGTACATGGACAACAATAAATAAAAATCGTTCGTAATATACCTAGCTTACTAAAACAGGAATAGTGTATCATTATTAAATATTACACCAACTATTATTATATCAAAATTGATTAAATTATTTTCTACATAGGCCTCTTATCTAGGTTAGGGCTAAGCATATTAGCTAAAGTTTAATTTTAGGCCTAGTATTACAATTGTCGGACGTAAGTCTTTTTTCACACGCGCTCCAGAATTCTGTCGCAATTTTTTTCTTTGCGGCATGTTATTGGATCGCCATATCAGTTACCTTTTATTCACCGCCAGTTATTGAACTTGTCCTGGCAATCGCTGTTCACCTTATTTGCGAGAGAGGTACACGTGTTGTTCCTAGAGAATGGAATGTCAAAAATGTCTTTGGCACGCCGCTCAGAGAGAAGTCTGTGCGTTGCTGCTGCTGAAACCACGTGCTATAGGAGGGGAATGCACCACAATCCTCTGAGCTGAGGGCTGAATAATTCCGCTACCTGCTAAATAGTAAAGAGGGATTTTCCATCTCTCGGGTCTACCGGATCTAGGCGCAGGGGTGTGACAAAATATTATTTTCACTCTGCTATGTTCGAGAGACATGTGAGTGAACACGCTCGAAATGCCAACAAACATTGCAGTCATTTGATGAGTGTGTCGCTATAACAATTATTGTTTATCGAAAGTTGAAGACTGTCGTTCAGATTTTTTAACCGTAGTTTGGGCACTTTTGTAAAAGTAAAATTTGACAAGATATGACTTGAATGAAAAAACAATCGTTACATAAAAATAAACAACATGCTATTTAGATACGCTTGTATCGATTGATTATTAGGCCTATAATATAGCATAATAGCATGTTAAGATATGCCTCGCACCTTTTTGAAATTGTAAACTATATGCCTCGCACTTTTGGAAATGATAAAATGATGCCTCGCACAAATATTTGGCATGCCCCGCTTGCCTCGCACTTTGTCAACACTCAGTTAAAAAGATGGATGTTTGGATCTTAGAAACTTTGAAAAATGTGTTGGTAATGGCAAGCCAAAGTTCAGTGCACATGCTAAGCAGGAGTTCCCTATTTGCATTTAATTTTGTCCTGCCAAATTTTCCTGGGGATGGTTCCCAAGTATTACAGTCTGTGCCAATCTGTGTGTTAAATTCGCCCAAATTCGGTTAAAAGACAGTGGAAACCGTAATAAGTAGTCATAACATCGACAAGGCTTACTCACTCCATAGGCTGCCTAGCTTTCAAAGCTATGAACAATACTGCCCCTCGATACATCACCCAACTATTTTCCACTGTTCCGATACGTTCTATGAGGACTAGGGCTGCTTCCAGGGGCGACTTACTGGTACCCAAAGTAAAATTGGAATGTTTCCGGCGCTCTTTTATTTATTCTGCTAGTATTTTATATAATTTATTACCTTCTGTTTTAAAAGAATGTACCAATATTAACTCGTTTAAATTTAATTTTAAAAAACACATTATATCGTATTGTCTAATTGAATATTTTTTTAGATAATTATTTTTTTAGATAATTGTTTTAAATTTAAATGTATATAGTAGATTCGTATTAGTTCAGTATAGTTTTATATATTTTGTTATTTTTAAGAGGGCCCCTGGATATCAGCTGACCTGCGGGTTCAGCTGGAAGGGTTACCCTCTCTAAATAAAGTTGAAATAAAAAATAAATGGTTCTGGTGGTAGGACGAGTCTTCTCGGATAAGGACTATAAACTGTAGGTCCAGTGTACACATCTGGCTCTTGTGCACTTAAAAGAACCTAGTACATCTTTCGAGACAAGTAGGGGGTTACCCCGGTGTACTAGTTCATACTCAGCCACTGTCACTAACTCATCATATATACACACTGGGCCCTCTCGGAAAACAGTCTTGCAGAGAGTTTTCTAGATCTAGAAAACTCAGATCATCAAATGGATCTTTTTGTTTGTTTATTTGTTTCATTTATTTGTTTTCCACACATTGAACAAAAAGAACACAATGTGTTAAAGGAGATCAAAATAAGTAAAAATTACTTTAAGCATTGACCACCTGAACAACTGCCAACATGACAGGAAAACAAATATAATAACAACTAGAATTTAATTCGTCACTTTGACGAATTATAGGTGATCATTTTTATCATTTTAATAAAATTAACATTTTTTAAACATGCATGTACGTTAAAATACGATCGTTAAAAGTTGATGTACGCCATCCTATGACATGATGCATATACCACTTATAGTGCTGAGTTCTACCTATTATGTGTCATACAATAATAGATGTCATTTTTGCAGCGAAACCGGACATATTAGCAGTAATTGCCGTCATGGTCAACCAGTGTTTTGTTATATCTGTGAACAACTTGGACACAAAATGAAATACTGTAAAGCAAAACATGTCAAAGATCAATGAAAAGTAGGCGAAGAATTTGAAGCCGGAACAGCTGTACAAAGTGCAAATACTAATATAACCAATTTTAATACTTCTGTTCCATTAACTAAGGATTATGCAAATGTTAAACCTGATAAAAATATTGTTACTAGTATATATAATTATAACAATAGCTCTTCTAAATGTAAGCAAACTCTTAATTTAATGTGTACTACTTGCCAAATTTGTTCATTATCTTATGATTTTTCTTGTTTTCCTATCCTTCAATCAGACTTAATAATTGGTGGTGCGACAATTGTTTTATACAAAACGCTTTAATGGAACTACCTTTTTGTAATTACTTTAACAATTTTAATTATGAAATAAGTAGTAAAAAGGGCTTTAAAATTGCCCACTTAAATATACAATCACTTAGAAACAAATTAGACAATGTCAAAACACTTCTCCATAAATATAACTATGATATATTTTGTATAACCGAAACGTGGCTAAGCACCAATATTGATAACAATGAGATTTTAGTAGACGGATACAAAATTTGTAGGCTTGATAGACCAAATACTCAAGTTCTATGTTATATTAGAATTGGTATTGCCTTTAAAGAAATCCAAGAGCTGAGATCTGAAAATGTTGAAGCTCTTTGGATTGAAATAAATTTACCATATTCTAAACCTTTACTTATAGGTAATATTTATAGACCACCTAATGCTAAAGTTGAATATTTAAATGAACTTGACAACATGTTCCAACAAAGTACATCATTATATAATGATGTTGTGATCTTGGGAGACTTTAACTTAGATATAAATAATAATACTAACGCAAGAAAAATTAATAAAATAGCTAAAAATAGTAATCTTAACCAACTAATTAATGAATTTACAAGAATAACTAACACTAGTAAAACAATTATAGATTTGATTTTTGTCACTAATTGTAATATTTCAACAGCAGGAGTATCAAGCCATGGAATAAGTGATCACTCCTTAATATATCTAATTCGAAAAACTAAAAAAACACATATTCCTCCAAAGTTTATAACCTCTCGTTCTTTTAAAAAATTTGACCAAAACAAATTTATAGAAGATTTAAAATGTATTGACTGGGATCAAATCAAGCTTTACTCTAATGTTAACACTGTCTGGTTGCTATGGAAACACTTATTTGGTGAGTTATGTAATCGGCATGCCCCTTTAAAGACAAAGAGAGTGAAAGGATCACTTCCTGAATGGATAACCACTGATTATATAAGATTAACAAAAGACAGAGACTACTATTATAAGAAAGCTCACAAAACTAATGAACCTGAAGATTGGGACAAAGCTAAAAATCTGAGAAATCAAGTTAATAATTTAAATAGGAATTTAAAAAGAAAATATTGTACAAATACTATTAACAAAAATGCTAAAAATCCCAAGAAATTATGGAATACAATAAATAAATTAATACCTAAAACTAAACCCAGTATAAATAATGTATATAAAGATAATAATAAAAACTATACATCCAATGATAAGGACATAGCCAATGTTTTCAATGCTCATTTTACTTCAATTGGAAGTTCTTTAGCAAATCAATTTACTAACCCCAATAATACTAACTCCAATAATTATACTAGTAACACTTCAGAAAATTGTTTTGCGGGTAACAAATTTGAATTTGATCTTCTTACCCCTGATTACATTTTTAACCAGTTATGTAAATTGTCAACTAATAAAGCTATGGGTGTTGATAACTTTGATTGCAAACTTCTTAAACTAGCTGCTCCGATAATTTGTGACTCACTCTCAGTCTCATATATTTGTAATCTTTCTATGTTCAGTTCTAGATTTCCAGATGAATGGAAACTAGCTAAGGTAACACCTGTATATAAAGATGGGGATATGTCAGACCCTTATAATTACCGCCCAATTTCTGTTTTACCCATACTTTCAAAACTCTTAGAACGTGCTGTGCATGATCAATTATACTTGTATAAGAACTAAAAACCTTATTAAAATCCCTCCCAATCGGGCTTTAGAAAAGGTCACTCTATAGAAACTACTCTTTTAGATGTTACTGATTATATTTTAGATAACTTTGATAAAGGTATTTCATCTGCTGCTTTATTTCTTGACTTGAAGAAAGCATTTGATACAGTTAACCATGAAATATTACTTACCAAATTAAGGAATTATGGCTTAAATGATATTGCACTTCACTGGTTTAAATCATACTTAAGTGGACGATCTCAAGTTGTTTGTATAAATTCAACAAAATCTGACACCATGAATGTTAATATTGGTGTCCCACAAGGATCAATACTTGGACCTTTACTATTTATTTTATACGTAAATTCACTTCCTGAATTTTTATCATGTAAATGTGTGATGTATGCAGATGATACAACACTCTTATGTAGTTCATCTGACCCTTTAATACTTCAGAATCAACTCAATATCAATCTAAACAAAATTATAGAATGGTTTGACCATAATCAACTCACACTAAATCTTAATAAGACCAAGCTTATGGTTTTCAGCACAAATCAGAAAACGGCAACATTTAAGAATATAACTTTACTTCATAATAACGAAACTATTGAAAGAGTTGATTCTTTTAAGTATTTAGGTGTCATTTTTGATCCTCAACTAAATTGGAAGGAACATATAGACAAAATGTCTTGTAAATTAGCTAAACGTATCGGTGTGATTCGTCGTATTAAGATGTATCTTCCTATGTATACTTTAAAAATGTTAGCAAATGCTTTAATTATTCCATTATTTGATTATTGTTGCTGTGTTTGGTCCAATTGTAACATAAGTTTTTCAGATTCTCTTCAGGTTTTAATCAACCGATTAGGTAGAATATTGTTATCAGTAGACATGTATACCCCTATTAATGATATCTTAAATACTCTTGGATGGAGTAGACTTACAGAAAAATGGAATGAAAATATTCTTATAATGCTATTTAAATGTTTAAAAGAAATAGCTCCAAGATACTTAACAATATTATTTCAATTTACTGTAGATAACCATAATAAATGCACTCGCTCCCAAAGTAATAATGATTTATCTATTCCGTTATGGAATAACTCTCAGGGTAAAAGAACTTTTGTTTATAGATCAACTAAATTATGGAATTCTCTACCAAATAACATAAAATCAGAACTCCATAATATGTCTTTGGCAACTTTTAAATCTTCACTATAGAAATCATATATGTATTAACCTTTTTGCCTTCACAATTGTAAATAGTTTTATATCTGTTTTCTTTCTTTTTGTTTTTCTTTTATATTTTATTTTTGTTGTAAATATGTTTACTGAACCACTTTGGAAATCAGTACATTTGTATTGAAAGTGTATTTCAGTTTAAAGAAAGAACAAATAAATAAATAAATAAATATGTACAGTATATACTGTATATCTATATACAGTGTAGCATAGGTGAAATTACGGGACTCATATCGTGTTCTAATTTTTTGGTATGATGGAATTTTCAAAATAAACTCGAAGATGACAATTTCGAAAGATAATTAATTGAGCAAATAAATATAAGGATTGGAAGAAAATTTTACACGTAGAAGCGCAATGCGCGGTCTTTGAAATTTGTATAACTTTGACTAAAGAAATTTAAAAACTACTTTTTAACTTCAACTGGCCATATGATAACATCACAACATCCGATAGGCTTAATTTTAATATGAATTCATATCTACATTTCATCAGCTTTCATAATAAGTTATAATCTTCAAGGTCACCTTTAATTCTGAAGAGCTATAAGATATTCAAATGTATGGTGTAGCTGAAATTACACGACCTAGGTTATTCAAGTTTTTACGCGTGATGACGTCATCAAAATAAAAATGTTGACAACTCATTAGAAGAATAATTAATTGAGCAAGCACATACTAAAAGTTGTGCGAAAATCGGGCTCAAATAACGGAGATGCGCTCTATTGAATATGATAACCCACACAAAAAGATAAAAAATTCCTAATTTTTAAATTCAAGTGGCCATTTGATGACGTCATACCATTTTGTACGTCTAATGTGTATATACATTTGTATCTACAACTTATTGGCTTCCATAATAAGTTAAAAAAATTGGGGGTCACCTGCCATTCTGAAGAGTTATATTCATTTTAAAAAGTCCTTATTTTTTACCATTTTTAGCACTTTTGTACAATTAGTGTGCGCATTTTGTCATTTTTAATGTGCTCGTATAGCGTTATTTTAAGTCGGAATGGACTCAAAATTGGTGAATGTACTATTACTAAGGATTGTGAGTAGAATGTGATTTATACATCTAATTTATTTTTTACGCATTTTAAGAATCGTGCGCACAAAATTTTTTGAAACGTGCAAATGGCCTAATTCATGCTCTAAATTGATCAAAACCAAATTTTGCGCGTTTTAAATTTTTAACGCGCGATTTCACGTGCATGACCTTGAAACGCGCAACTTTTTATTTGCTAATATTTTTACCCTTGACCTGAAGTTTACCTGTAGTGAATTTCATTAATATGTCATAATGAATTATGGAGATATGATTGATAATGTGATTTCACAAAATGGCGTATAAATGACGTCACGGATGAGTGATCACGCTGGAAAGCTGATTAGGATTTAGTTATATTATTTGAAAGATATTCTGAAATTTTGGTAATCATTGACATTAAACTTTTTGAGATAATTGTTACACAAAATAGTGTACAGAAACAATAAAAAGAAAAAAAAAAATAATAATAATAAAGATTTCATACAATAACAATAGGTGATCATTTTATTCTAAATGATCACCTAATAACTCTAAAATAAATGAATAACATTAAATGTTATCAAATAATTATGCCTTAAAAGTTAAAACTAACTAATACAAGGTTATTTACTGTAAAATCAACAAAACCGATTTCAAAAAAGATAAATTAGGAAATATAGTTGTTAATTAGTGATTGCTTATAGGTGATTTTGAAACTGGCTACGGATTTCTTAGATTTTAGCTGAATTGGTAGTTTGTTCCCATAATTTGGGGCCAAGATATAGTATGGAGTTACTGGTAATTTAATACAGTGAGGACTGACATTTTGGGTGAAAATTAGATGATGAAAAACGCGTTGGATAACTGTGATAAGTGGATGGTTTGGTACAGAGGGAAGTGATATAGGTTGGAAGAGAGTTTTGTGATAATCGAAACATAAAGATAGCAGTTTGTAATTTATTTAGGACCTGCGGGTTATAAAATAAGGGCTTAGAATGAGAGTTAGCAATGGCACGCATGTGCGGCATAATTAATATTGTATAACACAATAGACCAGGAGCTATTCAGCAAACGTCTTACTTTAGCAAATTCATGCGACTGAAATCGTTCGATTATTAATTAGAGGGTAGGTTATTTTAAATACTACAATATTACTGTATACGTTTTCTTACTAATATTGTAACTTGTAGTAAGATCTAGGACTTAAATCATACAGAAAATATGGACGTATGTAGGACAAAATCTGGCATCTCAGCAGTAATGTACAAACATTAACAATGTTTTTATTTCCAGATAACAGACAATTTAAGTAAGATTTACACAATTCATACGTCGTATTATAAGACTGTAACTGTTTTTAAAAATAAGCATAGCTGCAAAAAAAACCCTACCTAGTAGGTTCTCTGATGATCTGTTCTACACTGCGAAGAAGTGGCTCTAACCTAATAGCTTTCTTGATCTTTTGTATTTGAATGGGTTTAGCTAAGACAATAACACTTGTTGGAAGTTCTGCTAAGCCTGGTAGATCTGGAATTACTTTTGCATCACTCATTGTTGGTCCATTACTGTGTACATAAATGAGGAAGAAAAAACTTAATAAATGTTTTTTATCAATCAAGTAGCTGTGAAAGTGATAATCTATGTAAGATGAATGTAAGACTAAGAGTACATGTTATTTTAAAATTCTATTTTGAACTAAAATTAGTAACTGACCTGACTTGACAGTTTCAGTACTCATTTCATGAGCCCTTTCTTCAGAGTAACTCTACAGTATTGTTAGGCGAACACCAGCTAACGGTGAGCTTTTTGCTTAACAATATAGTCGTCACTCTGAAGAAAGTGCTCATGAAATTTTCGCGCCAAGGCTCTAGCCAGCTATGTCCCAGAACGACATATTCATTAATAAGCTGTTTCTAACTAAGGCTGACAGTTTTGCGAATTTGTAAACTCGACTATAATTTATAGGTCTCAGCTGCCAAAAAACGTCTGGGAAAGGAAAGTCTATGAGGGCTCACGGTTGAATGAGTTTGGATTCTCGCCCTTTGATTGGTTGACGTGAATCAACAGACTGGATAAATTTTCTCACTTGTATTGTACACCACCGTGAAGTCACGTTGTCTCTAGAGGGTATTCAGTTGCATGCCTACAGTACAGGTTGAGGTCACACACAAACAGGCTACAGCACATTGAAGTACACAAACCAGTAGTGGTGTTAGTAGTCTATGAGTGCTAGCTTACCTGTATAAACTGACAATAGCCGTGCTCTCCAGAGGGAAAGCTTTAGATACAAAAGTGAAAAGTTCCTAGAACACCCCTGTATTATCATGGACCAGTCCGCAACCACGCCCTCAATGTACAGTACCAACGTACCGCTGTAATCATTTTCCGCTTACTTGACTGCGGGGACGGCGGGAGGGACAACTCACAAGTGGCCCGAATCCCAACGAGGAACTAAGACCTTAGACGGAGGTTGCTCTCTGAACATACCGCGTAACAAATGCGTGATTACTGTGGAAGTGGAAACCGTCGAGCCATACTTGAATGGCCGCAAAAAAGCGCAGATCTGACCCAAGGATATTGCCTTAGGGTCTATGTTTTCTTGTCCAGCGAAAGAAGTGTCGTAGACGGCTGTTGTAGACGGTGAGAGTCGACTCTCGTCTAGATTTGGCCGCCAGGGCGGCTGAGCTGTCCGGTATGCCCGAGTCTCTGAGCTGATCCCTGACAATGACCAAACAGTCAGGTTCAGGGATTGTAGGTTGATCGTCGAGAACCTCGCACGATTTTGCATCAGTAGATCCCCGCGGACCGGAAGACGCAGAGGGTGATCGTAAAGAAGACTGGCAAGAAGCGCATACCACGCTTGACGAGGCCAGAACGGTTCGATCAACAGAACTCGGCATCGGAAGCGCTGAATGTGAGTCAGAACTATTGGTATGATCGATATTGGTGGGAACGCGTATGCCCATGACATGGACAGGGCATCCACCGTCCACGTATGTGCATCCTGGTATCGACTGCAGAACGTCGGGAGCTGCGTGTTCTCTGACGTCGCAAACAGGTCTATGTGCAGCCGCCCGAAGTGGTCGATTATTTGGGTGGCTATGCTCGACAACAGACTGCATTCGGTCAAGCGTAAAGCGAGTCGGGACAGCGTGTCCGCGACTAAATTTAGGCTGCCTAAAATATGCGATGCAGTCAGCATTATGCTGTGCGCGATGCACCAGTGCATGAGCGTCCATGTGTGATAGCAGAGAGTCGGAGACTTCGTGCCTCCTTGTCGGTTGATAAGGAGGCACGCGACCACAATTGTGTTGTCCGAGCAAATATACCTTAAGATAAGATTATTAAGTACAATATCTTAAGATTTTTAAGTACATTGACGAAGATAACTGCTCCTTTTGTAACATTAAAAGAGAAACAGTTTATCATTTATTTTGTAAATGTATCAGTTTGTTTTTTCAATGGTGTTCTCGAAATCTTGATATTCGTATATGTGTATCGGAAAGTGAACTGCTTTTTAGTAATACCCCATCCAATAGGATTAATTTACTTTTGTCAATTACTAAAGTTGTATATAGGAGTAAGTTTTCGGGCCTCCTCTCACTGGCCTCATAAGCTTTGTAAAAGATTACTTTACAATTAAAAAGTTTAGATTAATATAATGCATAATAATATAATGCATGCATATAAAGTGTAATAACCCTCCGACGTACTAAACAAAATGGACGTTGCGATTTTCTAGGCTCTGAAGGCAAATGATTTTTCTCTTTTAATTTTGTTATGCTGTCGGAAGTTCGGCAACATTATTCCTGATATCACCTTAAACACCTCGGTGTAAATGAATGACTTACGAAAGTTGGAAAAGCTCTCAAAAAAATCCGTAAAAAAGCCGATTTAATATAGGCCTAGTCTAGGGCCTACGGTGTACGATGAAATCGGTCGCGTCTGAAATCGGTCGCGTTTGAAATCGGTCGCGATAAAATCAACTTCCGGTATTTTGTATGGTGCGCCGCTAGAGCTTTACTTTTGATGATATCGGTCGCGTTTGAAATCGGTCGCGTTTTAACTCGGTCGCGCTATTTTGTATGGAGCGAGATGCATGCTACAGTGGCGGGATATACATTTTCTTCGTTTATATAGATTCTAATTGATTTTTTAGGAACTAGATTATTTATGTGGATATTTTTTATTTGGTTATTAAATATTTATTATCAATCATTAATTTTTTTATTTATTTCACAGGTCTCGGAGAAGGTGTCTCTTCAAAAAGGCCGTTTATAAACACGTTTAAATATTATATTAGTAGGCATATAATAATTTACCTATTTATAATATGTGCTGTAACTAATTAATATTATATAGAGAATATACGTCTGTGTCTTTTATTATGCAAACAATTACGTAAAAGAGAACAATTTATTTAAAAACAACAATTGTTACAATGTATAGCCCGTAAAGCCAGCGTATCCATTTTATACTATGCATACTGTGCGATACCATATTCATGTCGTTAACAACTTACTATTCGATCACCTTATTTTTATTTCTATTTTATTTATGTCCGTACGTTATGTAGAATAATATTAAATATATAATGATTATTGTTGAAATAGTTTTTAGTAAAAATGATTATTATAATGCGGATCGTTAAAAGGCGAGTTTGAAATAAACCCCCAAATAAGCTATATCGGAGATGCGCCTTCTTATGATCTTGCAGCTGTTTCCTCTAACAGAAAGTTATTTTGCTGACGGGGATTCCCCTTTTTAAAAAAACATGCACAGTATGTCAAATCATGGCCAAAATACGTACGATCGTTGTCCATGGCCACTAATAACCATACGTTTGAAACATCTATAGGCCTCCTGCACGTGTTTTTGTGAAACGATGTATATAATTTACGTATATACGTCGGCGATACTATAGTTTTTAATTTGAATATCTTTTATTTCTTCATTTATAATAATCATGTAATGTAAATAATTACAGTAAGTACAACTCAGTGTCTCGCATCCATACGCCGTTCGTATCTAAATGTTCAAATATCAGTGCAGATTACCTCATTATTAAATAATATTCTACTGAGCTGTATAGGCCCGGTAGATTGATTTATAACGGCAAATTATCTATATACAGTAGTTTATTATTATCCTAAAATCATGCTCATGTCAGAGTGGAGGATATCGAATGTAAAAATCACCGTCATGCATCATCTTCCTTTTTGCATAACCTCATTGAGCTGGTATCCACTTGCAGGTATAGAACGAGTTTCGTAATTAACTATGATTAAAAAATATGCAATAGGCACGTCTACTTGTTTAACTAATAAATTATTTCAACATTTTCAAAACTTTAAACAGTGGCAGCCAATCTTTTCAAAAATTTATAAATAATTAATATAAATTTATAATATAATAATAAATAAATAATATTCAATAAAACATTTTCAAAATGACTTTCTGAACGAACACATTACAATTCATTGACATCTGTAAAATAAAATGAAAACACAAATTATTTAGAAATAATGAGATAAATATTTATATTTACTGTACATTAAAAATGTATCATCTACGTGCGTCCCATACAAATTAGCGAGACCAAAATAACACGCGACTGATATCAAACGTAAGGCCAAATAAAAAAATATACTTGTTAAGCGTCACACCCTCATAAATTTTCAGGGGCGGGGGGACGGTTTTTTTGTGTTTTTTTTTAACTTTTTATAGAGGTATATTTTTGCGCGGTGGACGTTTTTCCCCACTTTTTTTAGGACGAAACGTCAAACTTTTAAAATGCGAAACAGAACAAAATTGACTATGTATGAAATATTATTGCTTATGACAAAATTGAGTTTTGTATTGTTTATATCCAGACGTAATTAAAACATTAAATTTAATTGCCACCAAGCGAAATTGTAGGCCCTAGGCTAACTAATCCGTCCAAGCTGCTACCCCCACCTCACTCATCGGCCATCCGCCGTCTCTCGCTCGACTCATCTATCCAGGAAATTCCCTATCGCGAGAAGCATGATTTGGTCTCAATAATACTAAATAGTGGGCTGATTTATAGTTTGAAAACAGCTTATGGCATTTCTTAAGTGAATTTTTATTCAACGTATTTATTCTTCTTTGATGAATCCTTTGCCAATTGCTGTGTAAATCAGTATTTAAAGTTGTGATGCAAAAAGTGTATGTAATTATTCCACAGGTAAACCAGGCATAAGGAAACCCATCGCCCAACAGGACCTCGTGGTGTGCCGATCTCGAGCGCGAGATCATCGTAAACAAAATTGGTAGAGTCCATTATGTATGGGGTGTTTCCTATTTACGAACCTATAAAAAAGCGCGCTTTGACCACTGTGTAGGCAAAATATTTATTTCGTTAAATCCCTAAATTGATAATCGCGTATTCTGTAATCACGTGACTGATGATGTAATCCTCAGCGACTAAATGCACATGATTTAATGTGTTGGGGAAAAAGCTTGCTGTTTACCACATTACATGATTCACGGTGCTATTCGCGTTTCCTTGACGTAAATCGGCGGCGTGTAAATGAAACAATTGTTTTCACCAAATTGCCGTTGTCGACATAGAGCGATCGGCGGCTAGCGTTGTCTAAGCTAAAAAGTACGTATTTTTCAAAAATTACACTAGCCTAACAAACATTTGCTAGTTTTGAAATTTTCAAATAGCAATTATGAAGAATCTACTAGCAAAATGCTAGTTTGCTAGCGTGAATTTCGAGCCCTACTCTGGAGCTGGGCCGGGCCGCTGAACTTTCCGTTGTATATCGGTAAAAAAAAAAAAAAAATAAAAAGAGAGGCGGCTGGATAATCAGGAGCGGGCGGTGACGCTTAACAAGTATGTTTTTTTATTTGGCCTAACTAATACCGTATATTTCGGTGTATAAGTCGCACTTTTGACACGCAAATTTGACCTCTAAATTAAGGGTGCGTCTAATACACCGAACATAAATGCCTCACCACACAGATTGTACATAGGCTAGGCCTAGGCTATCGTCACCTCGTTTGCTAGGCCTGAGTAGGCTAGGCCTAGCTACAGTAACTAACTAACGTAACGGCAACCTGCTTCTGCCTAGGCCTAGTTTTCAAGTCATTTTAGCATGATGTTATACTAAATATGATGAAAAGATTTGTTCATTATGGCGCTCCGATAAAATTTCATTTGTAAACGTTTACGTCGTACGATTGGAATAGTATTTATTTATACAGTAGTTATACGCACGATCGCCGTACCCCAAGCGCAAGCCCCTGCTTCTTTTGGTGGCACATGGTGTACGGTATTCGACTAGTATATTCTCCAGGTGATTATAGCATGGACCTAGCATACACACTTCTCGGATACATAGATACTAATCGAATACGATTGTCCATGAAAACGTGCGCCCTCTCGAAATGATCGAGCGAGGCTAGCCCACACACGTACGTGCGTGTTACACACACGGTCATGCACTCGATGTTGCGGCGAAACTCATGAATAACAAGTTAGAAAGAACTTAGAGCCTAGGTAAGAAAAAAACCTAAATAAAGGACGCCGTTGTAGATATAACAAAATATATTATTACAATAATATTGATTACAATTTAAAAAAACATTGTTTTGATGAAATATAAGGTGCGTCTTATACATCGACGATATAAAAAATACCGATATTTTACTCTCAGTTGGGGGTGCGTCTTATACACAGGTGCGACTTATACACCGAAATATACGGTATGATAAAAAGCGTATCTAGTGGCGCTCCATACAAAATACATACCAGATGTTGATTTTATCGCGACCGATTTCAAAGTACGCGACCAATTTCAAGCGTGACCGATTTCATCTGACACCGGCCCTACTAGCTAGGCTAGCCTAATATAATTAATGGCCTAGGCCTAGGGCCTAACCGAAAATTGGGACAAACCGCTAATTTAATTAGAGTAGGCCTAGGCCTATATCCTAGCTAGCTAGGCCTAACTAATTAAGACAGTACATACAGTAGAGAGGGTGAAAACTAATCAAATTAGACTAGGCTAGCCCAGGAGGCTAGGCCTAACCTACTACTACTAGCCTCGCTCTAGTAGCAAGGCCTAGGCTAGGCGGCCCTACCTAATCCCACTACCCTAGCCTACCTAGGGCCTAGGCCTAGCCTAGTCTAGCCTCTACTTGGGCCTAAAACGGTACCTTTAAAACACGATGCACTGAAGTCAACGAACCAAGTCGCCGTCGACAGAACACAGTTTATTTCCACAAAATGTTTTGCCGATTGCTTCGTCTGTGGAAGTATTTCAATTTCTGGCGCCCAATTCCTGCCTGTTGTACCGTAGCGCGTAGATCCCCCTGGCCTAGGCCTAGGCCAATAACAAAGAATATATCACAAAAAACAAAAAGCGTTAACAGTCTAGCCCTAGCAGCTAGAGTAGGTGGGCTAGTCGATAGGATGATACAGTATTATTTTTTATTGCATTCTGTTCTTCGTGGGCCGGGTATTTGTTTTCCACTGTGATTTTGCGTCGTGGCGCGCGTAACAGCGTCACTTTTGTGTTTCGAACTCCCTCAAACCGTCATAAGTCTGATAATTAATTTTGGTCGTCGTCGTGTCTTCTTGTGTTCTGATGGATGATGTGGAACGTGACAGCAAGATTTTTGTTTGATGCATGCCGGCCGTGTACTTCGTGGAACGGATGTTGTATGATGTGAATGATGATGTAGGTCTAGGCCTAGCCCTAGAGAGGAAGGCTTAGGCGAAGAAACCTAGGCTAGGCCTATGTCTTTATTACTCTTTTCGGCCTCTTTTCAATTAATTCATGGTATTTTTTAACGTATGTTGCCTGGCCTGGTTAATTAATGTTGAGCCTAGGCTAGCCCTAGCAGTAGTGTAGCTGTAGGCTAGTAGCAGCAGTAGCCTACTACTAGGCTAGGCCTAGCTTAGCTAGGCCTTTTGATCATTTCGGCCGCCGGTTATGGAATTGCCAATTCATGAAACGCCAAAAAGAACAAAATATGTATTGTTCATTTCGGTCGCCAGAATTGTAATTATGCTTGAATATGTATGACATGGCATGCATGTGTGTGTGAAAGAGTGTACAGAAATATTTTTATTTATTTTGAACTTCTACTAGGTTTTGAAATAATCACAACATAAGCTGCAACAAAACCTACTAGGGCAAGAGCCCATAACATATGATTTCACCCCATACCACCCAGAAGGTTTGACCTCTTAATGTTGTTAATAATTAATTATTAATTACTATTAATATTACCAAAAACATTTTTAAAAAGTTTGTCAGCCTGACACTGGGTCTGCAGACCCCCTAAAAAAATCCCTAAAAACGATTTATTTCACCACATCTCACCCATGGACCAAAATTTGTATAAACATAGAAGTGTGTGGGGACTGACAAAATATCAGGTCGGAAAGGTCATGTCAGCCCCCTTTAAAGTTTCCCCTCCCAAACACGTTAATTTCATCCCATCTCACCCATGAACCAACATTTGTACAAACATTATAATGTGTCAATACATAACAAAAAAACCAAAACTTACAGAATATCAGGTCATGTCTCACCATGAACCAACATTTGTACAAACAGTGTAATGTGTTAATGTACATAACAAAAATACCAAAACTGATGGAATATCAGGTCGGAAAAGTCATGTCAGCCCCCTTTAAAGTTTCCCCTCCCAAACACGTTAATTTCATCCCATCTCACCCATGAACCAACATTTGTACAAACATTATAATGTGTCAATAGGTGTCAATACATAACAAAAAAAACCAAAACTGACAGAATATCAGGTCGGAAAGTCAGCTGTCCTTAAAATAGCACCCTTCACCCATACCAAAATTGGTATAAACATTTTTGGAATGTCTTTGATAGTACTGTATTAACCTTCTAGGTGAAATGGGGTGAAATCATATGTTACGGGCTCCCAGACTATACACAGTAGTACACATCAATGTAAACTGTAGACTGGGATTAACTTAAATCTTTATTATTTAACACTTCCCACAACATAAGAACCATGATTCCTGCAAGGGTCTAGTTTAGTTATAAATTTTAAGCACACAAACCAACAATGGAATACACAATATACCAATTGATATCATGCACTGTGTTCTGAATCATATGGTTTATATTAAAAAGGTTGTTGAGACAAATTTTACACAGTTTACCAAAAATCTCATTTTAGGAAGTTATGTGACAGAGATGGAAGTAAGTTTCTTGTCTGATAATGTTAAGGAGTTATTGTGTAGTACTAACACTGAATTATTGTCATCTCCAACATGTCATCTTCAGCTTCCTCAGGGGACTATTCAATGGAAATCATTACAACATGTATTTAAAGGTGAGATATGATGTATTTTTTGCTTTGTGCTGTAGAAAAATCCTTCTTGACATACAGTACCAGAAACAACTGGGGAAGGTTACAAAAGGTTTAAAATATAATACATGGATGGACATAAAATTCATTGTCCATATCAAATGCAGATGTGTCATACATTGATAACTATTATAATATGATTTCACTATATTATGCAGATTTAGACCAACTTCCACCAGACTATACTGAACATGTTCAAAAGTTGGCGCCAGTTTGTTTTAAAATATCCAGCTGGTTGAAAACGCAAAACATAGAAGATTTGAAAGAAAAATATTCAAAACATCTTCAGTGGACAGGACAACCAGAGGTATTTAAAGACATTTTTTGTTGCAATTATGATATTATATTGCATTATGGAATGTGGTTCATACGGATTCCCGTTCATACAACCCCATAAAAAAAAACTATCCATTGATATGAATGATGAATCAAATGCATGGAGAGTGACAATTTGTTTGCATATTGTTCTGTGAAAACAACAAATTTACTCAACAGAACTCATTGTCAACAGGAAAATATATTGATATTCATCCACACGGTTTTTGTTATAACTGAATTCTGAATAACTTCAGGACAACACTAATTAACACCATGTTCTAAATTATAGGTTTTTTATGAATGTTTTGATGTGTTGCAGTCTAATAATGCTTGTTCAACACATGTAAGCCTTCTCCTATTGACTGCAACATTGGAAAGAGCTATGGGTGATGTAAGTGTTGTACTCAAGTTTTCACTTGCAAATCTTAGGACACGTAGAATGTTATAAAAAAAAACAAATGATGTATGTTTTTATTTTCGTGTGGTCCAAATAATTTCATTCAATTTTTGACCTCATGAAATTATTTGTGCCATTCCCATTATAAACATTCATTATTCGTATAATATTAAATAGTTGTAGTCATGTTGACTGACTTTTCAAGCTTCAGAACTTTACTCTGCAACCCTTAACAGTATAGAATTCGAAGTCTACTGACTTGGATACAAAATTTCCTGTATGGAAGAGTACAGAGGGTAACTGTTGGTGGACAGTCTTCTCCAAACCTCTATCCTGGAACAATCACATCGATTCTACAAAGTCATTGGGTTTTCTGCATCATAATCTCGGGAAATGTCCAAAAGATGCTACAACACTTTTTGCTGAATATTCAAGTTGTGTCTGAGATCCCATACAGTAAAAATAAACAAAAAATAGAGTCGGCTACGGGTGCATTTTGGGTGGAGGGAGTCATTGAACTTAACATTGAGGATAAATATGATAGTGAATGGCATTTGAACGTTGTAAACACACAAAGCAACAGTGGTGTTGGTAGTCTTGTCTGAGGGAATGGTGGGAGGGCGTTTATCTAGGTAAGCTAGCACTCATAGACTACCAACACCACTGTTGCTTTGTGTAGTCTATTTCGTGCCTAGCTTAGATGGATAAACCGATAATAGCCAGTGTAGCAGATACTAGATACTAGTCGGTGGTGGGAGACAAGTTACAAAAAGCTTTGGTTATCCATTACCTTCAGCTCTACTGTGCCTACTGGTGTAATGTTGTGGAGATAACGATAATTTTGACTGTGTTCGCCACCTAGGTGGCATTACCTGTATGCAACACCTATGAAACCACATGCAACTGATGCATGTGAATTGGTGGTGGAAGAGTGACTGATAAAGCTAAATTTCCCTACCGGTCCCTCACGCTCTTGCGCATGCTCCTCGTCGGAGAGTGTGACCATCATGTCACTTTCATAACCCCTGACAATGGACGGACCCTCAGCCACAGATGCCTGAGGCGGGGGATGTAGTTCTATATTTGGAACTGGGGAAGGGCCGTGGGAGAAGGTACAGAGGGAATCTCCCTTGGCAACACTCTCACAGCTGCTGCGATGGCTTACAGAACTGCCTGGACAGAACATCCGGGTCTGTAGAAGTTGCAGCGGGTGCAGGCATAGCGAGAATAGCATCATCATGTACGAGTGTAGGATCATGAACACAGTCGGCAATCCACGAGCAGTCAAGCATCTTGCTAGGTAATCTTTCCTAATACAAGCCACATAAAATGATACTCACCCCTAAAACAGATTTTAGGAAGGAGAGTGCAACTCGCGTCAGCATTCATGTGGAGTCATGCCGAGATACACCTGACTGGTGTATCAGAGCGGCTAGATCGATACGCAGGTACGTGTTGCTTGGTGCTTGGCTGCCTAGGCCTAGCGTAACATCAAAGCGAGTGAGGACTTTAAAAACTGCTATTTATCAAAATTGACCTGGCATTTTAGTAAATTACTTTAGTAAATTACTTTCAATAAAAGTATAATTATTATATTATAATGTCGTGGTACGTGAGACCATGCCCGGATTAATTTGGAAGTTTTCTCCCCGGGTATCAAGCGTGCGAGGCTTGGCTCAAATGAATGCAATATCAAGACCAACAGAAAGACAACAAGTTGTTGATTGCCGTTACCATACCATTTATTGTGTACGAATCAACGTTACTCAGAAAATAAAGAGAGCGAAGGAAAAAGCCCTGCAAATATACAAACAAGCGTTACATAATTTCAATATCAATCAGTTTATAACTTCACTTTACCACTGTATTACCACTATACTTAAACACACTGTGTACAAACTGGTTATCATTAGGAACAATACAATCAATTAAACGTCATTACAAATGATTAATACCTGAATCAACTTGAATGATGTATTTACTAATTAAGAACGAAAGATCGTACAGCAATCAACCATTTCTCTATAAATTGAAGTAAAGATTTGAGAACATTATTTGCTTTATTTAAGTTGTATGCATGCAATTTCGTATAATAAATTAACAGGCAATGATCCGTCTATCGTGTAATATAATTCTTTTTACTACTTACAATGGTAACCGTAACTTCAACAACGGCTTAATAATATATATACAACACGGTAACGAAAATCACATCTTCCTGTGTTTGCAACAAAAGCTTTTCTGACGCGCAGACAAAAAAACCAGGTAGTTAACCAAAACATCACCTATATGCAAATGCGCCAAACACAATGCTCGCAAAACAACTAGCAGCAAGACACTTATATGCAAATACGCAGAACGCACACGAACAACAACTGATCCATGACAATAATCATGAATCATTCCTGATTCAAATGCAAAATGTGCAAAATAGATTAAATACTATACTCGTTTTGTAGTTACGAATATGACTGGTGATATTCGTCAACACGAATACGCTTTACGAATATGAAATGGGGATCAGCTCAAAAGTTTCACAAATGTGTGACGTATCCGTTTTCGTTATTGTATTTGTAAGGTTGTGAAAACTCCCTAATAAATGTATTGGTAACCAAATATTCTTGAGATTTATTTATGAACAAAACAAAACCTGCCTGATAGATGGACGACACCGGATGTGAGATGCCATAGTTGCTACACTGCTTACTGCACATGCCAGCTCACACTCTGCTTCAAACCAGACTAAGGTTTGACGAGTTAAACGGCCATCAATATCATCAGCTACCAAAGTCACTGGAAAGGAAAGAAACATTCAGCTGATGGAATGCTGCAATGATCAATTAAGAAGGGACCTGATGCGATTGACCACAGGTATATTAACTACAAAGGCTGAAAACCGACATCCTTGCTGGAATGAGAAAGTTTGCTGTTAGAGGGGAGAAACGCATGGTTTTCCGTGATTATACGATCGTTTGCTGCTTTGTCATCTGTGTGCAAATTTACTGTAAAGTGTATGGATTCCCAGACCGATATTTTGATCAGGAGATTCAGCTTAACCTACTTAGGGAACGCAACCAAGATATGACATTGGAAGCAGTAATTTTGTATATTGAGACAAAGAAGCTTGTAAGCGCTCTTCGTCTCGTCTTTTAACTACAGCAGCATCGGCCAACAGCAACAGGCAAAGATTGGCTCTGACCCCATTTGTACATATTGCGGCAATAAAGGACATGGTGCGAGGAGTTCACCAACAATGCGCAGGCAGTTATGCCCTGCCTATGGTAAAACCTGTTCAAAATGTGGCATTAAACATCATATTGAATCAGTCTGTCGATCTTTGTCAAAGAAAGGTGATGCTAACAGTATAACATTCCATGCAGATATGGTTGTTGCTCGGCCTCTTGCTCTTGACCATCACATATATGATGACTTGAATGGTACTCGAAAATGGCATTCGAAAGATAGCAGGACCGTATCCATTCACCAAGCTCATGGTACAAGTCTTACCAGAGGACTATCATGCACTGGGGTATAACCTCTCACAAAGTACTCAAAAAATTGAAGCCTTGGTCATGGTTGATAATGGTTGTCAAAGTTGCTTGGCTGGTATTCGAATGAAAAATACATTGCTGCAGAAACATGATCTAAATGCATTGTTAATTTTTTTTCCGTAAAATTGTGGTGGTAAGTTGTTTTCATGTTCAACAATATATCAAACCATTTTTATTTGTTTTGTTTGCGGTACACAACGGAAGAGGTTGCGTAGTTGATACAACTTAACAACTCGCGAAACATAATAATAATAATACAGTATTAACAAGAACATAAATAATAAAATAATAATAAATAATATAAAAGATTATAAATTTAATAATATCCTCAATAATAGCCTAATAAAATTTCTAAAAACAATAAGATATTAACAATTTTGATAATAATGACAATAAATAAATATACTTATATAGGCCTATACTCCATCAAAAGTTAAGTTTTGTACTTTTTCACTATTGTATAATTCATTTCTTTTTCTTTTTTTTTAAACTTATGAACGCACCGTCATAAAACATGTGCCGCTGTTCTAAAAGCATCTGTTCAATAAAGCTATTATTATTATGGCCGCTGAGACATAAAATTACTGTTATTTTTTGCCTTTTTTTAGTATTTATCCTTAAAATTCAGAAAAGTGTTTCTTAATTTCGACAATACATGAGTACCACGATCATAAAACTTTGTCATTACTTGTTGACATAACTGTAAGCAATCTCTGTGGTTGCAGCAATGTGTGTGACGGAAAGTGACCTTAACTTTCTGCTCATCAACAACTGAGCGGGAGAACACTTTAAACCTGCAATTTGTGAATAACAATAGTCTAGTAGTGCAAGATGAAAATCACTTCCCTCATCAACAGACTTCTAACGAGTTGCTAATAGGTTTGCATGAAACGTTCAACTTGACCATTACTTCTGTCATATGTCTCTGTAGCTAGTATTGCTTCTTCAATCTTAGCTTTACTTATGGGCAATATTTCGTCTAGACTATGCACTCTATACTTCAACTGTTCAAGGGGTTGGGCATCACAATCAACCGTATCAGGATATGCTCTGCTGAAAGCATCAGCTATGTACATATACTTTCCAGGAACATACTTCACATCAAGTTCATACTTCATCAATTTGAGCAGTTAACGCCGTATTATTATAAAATAATTGTTTTCTTTGGCGGAAATCAGCCACGTACAACCATAAATACGGCGTTATAATGCCCTAAAATACAATCTGTTCACACGTACATACGCATGCGTAGTATATCAACAAACCTCTCGGCGCATTCACAGATTTTAGAAAGTTACATGGTACATTACTGGCCATCTTTGTGTCCAACATGCCTATGTAGAGTATGGAGTCGAGTCTTTTGCTTAAAAAATGTATAACATTCACAAGGTTTTAAATATCTAATTTAATATCAAACAATCAATTTGTTTAAAGGTTTTTGTTAAGATAATTAGGCAATCATAAAGTTACTGTGAAGATGATTTTAAACAACAAAATGTAAAAACTCCATGCACGCTCTACGCGTGCATGGAGCGCACAGCCAGAGCCGTTAAGTTAAATGCATTAAAGCTTTTTTTGTTGTTTAAAATCATCAAAATAATGTTATTATTATTTTAACAAAAACCTTTAAACAAATTGATTGTTTTGATATTAAATTTGATAGTTAAAGCCTTTTGAATGTTGCAGATTTTTAAAACAAAGGACTCAACTCCATACTTTACACAGGAATAGTTTTACACAAAAATGGCTTCAATCCATTCAAAGTCGCAACTCATTATGGCTCTGGGTTCGTTGATGTACTACGCGTGCTCATGTACGTGTGAACGGATTGTATAATTAGAGCGTTATAACGCCGTAATAAAGGCCTATTTACGGCGTTATAACGCCCTAATACGGCATTATAACGGCCTATTTACTGCGTTATAATGCCGTATTATTATAAAATAATTGTTTTCTTTGGCGGAAATCAGCCACCGTACAAACCACTTGAAACAATCACAAGCAAACCACTCCATAAAGCTAGAATATAACTAATGTTGCTCAAATTGATGAAGTATGAACTTGATGTGAGAGCATATCTTGATACGGTTGATTGTGATGCCCAACCCCTTGAACAGTTGAAGTATAGAGTGCATAGTCTAGACGAAATATCGACCATATACATACTGGTGCTATTTGTGTACAGAAAAACAAATTGCTAACATCTCCTTTTCCATTTGTGAGTAATTAACTTCGGCTGATGTTAACGACCTAGAGGCAAACGCAACCGGATGACCCTATTGTCGTTCACAAACTCATCCAGACCCTGACCTTCGAGTCATTTATATTGCCAACATTCTGCTCGTAACCCCATTATCGGGTCCCGCTTACAGTAATCATCATACTTCGTACTGTATCAAAATCATACATAACCTTCCGGACCCAGTTCGCCTACAAGAGCATTAAACATAAAGTTGTTGTAAATATCTAAGCCAAGCTCTTTCATAAAATTGCTACCTTTATTTCACCACTTTTACGTGCACTACCCATCGGGAAGAATTTGAATCAATGTTTGCACCTTTTCCAAGCAGCAGACACACTAGGACCATTAAAATCGAAGGGTGAAGACAGCTTAAATTTCATTCTGAGTGAATTTCCACTATTCTGACACCATATTAAAGTACGACTGTTCACCATGGTTCTTTAATTTAGCTGCTTTATCAACTCACCGAGCGCAAAGCATATTAACAGAACAAACTAACAGGGATGTACTGTTATTTCGTAGTCATCATGATGTTGACTTTATACTTTTACACACTTACATTTTGCAGGTGTATCTTACAAAGAACAGTCCATGTCCATCAATGCTGAAAGATCTGTTGGCTGCTCCTGAGCTTTGTTTACTGTTTGGATGTACTGCAGTAAGTATTCTACAATAAACATCAAGTGCTTTATATTTTTTTTTTTCGAATAAAATTGATGCAAAAAAATGTAAAATAACTACTTTTTTTTGGATACTTTAAAATTGGAAACCTCCAACATACTTTAGATTTAGAGATCATCACTGTTTAACCGTTTCATATGTACTGCATATTTTAAACATGGTTGTTACTTTACAACTTCTATTAAGGGGACATTTTCCTGAGAAAAGAGGAAAAATATGTTTTAACACAACGGCCAACCCCTAAAGGGACACATTTTCTTCTGTATTATTTCTACTGTATTACTTTTACAATTTTTTTCATTTTTGAATGATGTTTTGGGGGCTGTGTTACTAGAAGGTATATTGTTACAAAATATAAATTTGCCATATTGTGGTATTCAGCCTATTTAAAAATCCCAAAAATTTGCGGGTGATGGAGATTCGCTGCAATAGACAATTTGCAGTTTTTTGGCTATAACTTTTGAAATCTATGGTTGTGCTTTGCAAAAACATATAATATTTAGAATTTTTTAAGATAAAATTATTAACATATAAACGGTTATTGAGTAAATGAAAATTTAAAATCACGATAACGATCGACGATAAATAATATGCATTGTTCATAGTCATACATAAAACAAAAGAAATCTAAAAAGTTTTTATTGTAGAACTATTTAGGAACCATCTATGCTTTCTTTGATGAAAATGATATTTTCACACATCCAATCAAATGGTGTCATGATTAGTAAGAGCAATAATATCGTAAGAATTTTTTTGTTTTATTGATCATGACGTCATTTCATTCGATTTTTTAAAATATTATTTATTATCAAAGACAGCATAAATGTTCTATAATTCTATAATTTTCCCAGACCATCCCACAGCTGTACAGCCTAATTTATTCACATGAAATTAAAGTGTACCAAACAGTAGTTGAAAAAATAGTATTATCATAATTGAGTTATGTTTATGCTGTACAAAAAATGAGGATCAACGAAGAGGCCTACTATTCCGGAATCCACTGTGCATAGCCGTTTACCTGCCCTGACAGACGACAAATAAGACATTTATTATTTTTCATCCGTCATGACAGGTATTGTATGATTCCACCGTACATAGAAGTTTACCTGCCCTGACGGACAACAAATAAGAAATTTATTATTTGTCATCCGTCATGACAGGTATTGTACGATTCCACTGTGCATAGCCGTTTACCTGCCCTGACGGACGAAAAATAAGACATTTATTATTTGTCATCCATCATGACAGGTATTGTATGATTCCATTGTACATAGCCATTTACCTGCCCTGACGGACAACAAATAAGAAATTTATTATTTGTCATCCGCCGTCATGACAGGTATTGTACGATTCCACTGTGCATAGCCGTTTACCTGCCCTGACGGACGAAAAATAAGACATTTATTATTTGTCATGCATCATGACCGGTATTGTATGATTCCATTGTACATAGCCATTTACCTGCCCTGACGGATGACAAATAAGAAATTTATTATTTGTCATCCTTCAGGACAAGTATTGTACGATTCCACTGTACATAGCCGTTTACCTGCCCTGACGGATGACAAATAAGAAATTTATTATTTGTCATCCTTCAGGACAGGTATTGTATGATTCCACTGTACATAGCCGTTTACCTGCCCTGACGGATGACAAATAAGAGATTTTTTATTATTTGTCATCTGTCAACAGGGCAGGTATTGTACGATTCCATTGTGCATAGTCGTTACGTGACCTATAAAGAGATTGACAACCGAACGCAATATCTAACTCATCTTGATTGCAAAATTAGGTTCTGTTATCTATATTCTAAATGTTCCCGACCTTAAAGTAATTTATAAAACAATTTGATGAATCCTCCTCGACGTACCTCACCATCCCTTATTTGCTTAGGTCACACACGTGTAACAAATTAGATGTCATTACAACATGCATGTGAATATAATCTAACTAAAAATTTTCAAAATCACGTTCTATTATTGCGAATACGTTTTAATGTTTCATACATCAAAGTAAAAAAGTGTTATACTGTAGACATCTAGCTTGATTATAATTTATCCTACCCAACACACTTGCTAAAGTCTCGACACCGTATTATGATGGATGAAGCTGCAACGCATGTAAAAGAAATCTAACTCATCTCCATTGCATAATTAGGTTCCATATTGCAATTGTTTTATGTTCCATAGGGCGAATATTCCCGACTGCAAAGTAATGCTACAGTGTATTTGATTCGATTTCCCCTAAAAGTCCCCTACCTTTGACTAACCGTACCCACAGATCCCCATCATAATGTACCAATGAAATAATAGGTGAAAAAAAATATGATTATGTAACTCATATTTTTAAAGAACTGATAAATAAAATAGATAAATAATATTATTAAACCGGAATAGATTAAAAATGAAACTAAAAAACGAATCGTACGACGAAAAAAGAAAGTGAAAACTATGTATTAAAACATTAATTTGCAATTTTTAAATGAACTTCTGAAAATGCTATATTATAGTCTTATATGTATTTTCTAAGATTTCCAAATATAAGCTTGGAGTTATTTTTTTAACAAATTCTATAAGGAGTTGAATATACAGTAGGTGTGTTTTTAGCGAAAGCGGTTATAATTAAAAAATAGCGTGATGTGGGAAAAGCGAACAGGACTGAATTAAAGTTACTGGTTCAAAACAATGGACAGACTGAGAATGAGGCTGAATTAATGTAACACATTAACATTAAAGTATAATCAAACGTTCTGATAATGAATTAGTCGAATCGGTAGCAATTAACAGCAAGGAACCAATAATACAAATAATATATGTTAAAGTAACTGTATAATAACTATAAAATCAAAATGTATAAAATCAGACTAATAATAATACCAAATTCAGGTAATGCGTATCACTGAATGTTACTAAAACAATTAAATCAAAGCTAAGTATTAGATTAAATTAAAAATGTATATAGATTTATGTTAAAAACCAACACAGTCGTCTACAATAACAAAGCCACAAGTAGCAACTCAGACCGCATTAAATACGGCTGGTAATGGTAAAATCATCAATCAACTATTTATCGTCATCCTATAACACGTGTTTGATACTAATGTAATTGTACAGCGTCATACACCAAATAATAACAATGTATTCTAGTCTATCTATTCTATTTAACTAAAACATCATATAAAACTAAGGATACCATAACTATGATGTGAATATAAAGTAAGATACGGAACAACATTATTACTGTGGTTAAGGATAACGGTGTGGGTAATCATACCTCAATGTTTAATTCAAGTTGGTAACATCGGTATGTGACCGCACCCTTCTTTTGTTACTTTGTATCAGACTAACATCACTGTGTTACTTCATGGTATTAATGGTTAATAACCGACCTAACTCATAATTATTATAATTAATACTTATCTATATGTCCGATATGTTATTCCATTTCTACATTACTTTATGATATATTTACACTTAAAGATCGTTTACTTTAATAAACAAAATACGAACACAATATAAATTATAAATCGTACATGTTATTAATAATAATAAACAGAAAATTGGGTGATTGATGTCAGATCATTAGCTCATTGATGTTAACAGGCGGACTGCAAGACTATTTTCATGAATAGCGCTACCCTATACTAGTACTAGTCATCTCCTTTACAAACGAATTAAATTTCATTCACAGATAAAAATGTTACATATATTGATTGGACCTCCAACAAGTCTCAACCTCAGAAATATTTTCTGGCATGGATTTGCTTCACCAGGTGAAATTCCTATAATGTTAGTTGTTTTGTTATTTTATAAATAATATGTAGTTGAAAGACTGAAACAACATTTTTGTTATGATACTTGTTGTTGAGTATAAAATAATTTTTTCTAAGAATTTGCATGTCAATGAGGAGAGCGCAACTGGTCTACTAATTGGATATCATTGCCTTATCCCCTGATTTGTGAACTGGAATTGTATTTACACATTTCCAGTCATTGGACACAATTGATTCAAATTTGTTAGAAAAATGCAACATCAGCGAATCATCAGATGATTTCAGCCACGTTTCCGTGGTAAATAATATTTAATCGAACCTATTTAGTGTCATAGAATGTAGCTAGGTTTAGAGACTTATTTCTAATACTGCGACAGTAATAGTATAAGATAGTGAGACGGAAACATAAATTCATAAGTCATTTCTTGGTCCTGGATCTGGAAGGATGTCCCCTGATGTAATCAAAACATTGAAGTTAAAGTTGGCGGTAGACGCTGGGTAGTATTGCTTAGGTGCGTTTGAGAATTTTAATGGAATAATTATTGGATAAATAAACGTAAACGTGACGAGTTGAAGACGAAAGTCTGTTGTTCCAAACCTCACCTTACCACCACCGTACTCAAACTATCAAACTCATTGTGATGATTAGAAATCCAGTCACAACTCTGAGCAAAGATGTTATTAAATAGATCCGATAAGTGTTGATGTTATCAATATCGAGTTAGATCAACGATGGTAGGTTACATGAGCAAGAGTAGCCCAAAGGAGTGCCACTATAATGTTCCAATGTGACGGGCGATAAATGCTTGAACAAGGGTGGTAAAAAGTGAGCTGAAGCGTAAATTCGTGGCTAGGATGCTCCACGTATTCATGTCCGTACACTTCAACGATCACATTCAATCATTTCTTTTTACCTTAGGCATATGGCTAGGAGTTCTCGTGGGTTTTGCTTTGTCATGTCATATCTTTAACAAGACCAAAAAGAACTTCAAATTGATCTGAAGTGATTCTGAAAAAAAACAGAAACGTAATAATGCATACTAACATAGCCTACCTAGTTTACTTCTAGCCTAATAATATGTATTTTTTAAAAAGATAATAACTGCCCTATGATTATAGTTACTATTCTAAAAAGCAGCATAATGGTATGCTGCAGTATGTGAAAGCATAGGCCTACGGTGACTAACGCTGAAGAATTATTAGAAGTAATTGTAAAATTTCTCTCTTTCTAAGACTAATCACGGATTAATGTCTGGAACATCTTCGTCATCGGCAATCTGCCATTGTTAATGTTTACACTCGTTCAACTTCAATGATTATAATTTGAATAGCGTGCGAACTGAAGATGTCCGGGCTTGATGTGAACGTAGCTTTACAATACGAGTCCCGATGATTGTACTTTTAGTACGGTACTAACTATAATCAATTAATGCAAATTAATTATTATTATCAATTAATAATTTTAAAAGTTAGACAAAAAATTATGCCGCTGCTATAATATATTGAGCAAAACGTTAAGTTGTATTATTCTGAATTAAATGTTAAATAAGAAGTTAAAACCACAATTTCCAAAATTCATTTCATTCCACTATAAACTGCACAATAGTTCTGCTTAAATCATACTCCAAAATAAACAAAGAAAATAAGTAGCAGAAAAAAGCAAACTTTGCTCTGCTACCGGTATCACTGTTATTTCAAAGTTCGGAATGTTCATAATTACTGCGGAAATTTCCTAAAATGAATATACGGAAATACAGAACTATACACAAATTTATGATTTGGGCCTTATATTATGGAAAACCCCTGGAAAAATGCAAACATTATGGACAAATCGATGACCCATATTACAGGGTTTTTCCGAACACAGCATGTGTTGGCCTTCTTTCGTACCTCTCAAGATGCAACATAGGCCGGAAATATTACTCTTCTTGATTACAATTCTTGATGAATTGATACTCCCATAGCGCGGTAGGAATCAGCAAAATAATCGCATTTTGCGTTTAATGCGAACGTCTATGTAAGTTACTCTTGTTTGTTAATTTGTAATTCAACGTTATTTTTATAATTCTTGGAATTTTTTTATTTTAAAATGTCTTTGTTTGGAGAGTAGAAATTGAACTGATCCACCAACCAGTGGTAAGAAAATTCAGCGCAGGTCGAGGTTTCCCCTTCATCATCAACATCATTTCACTGTGTCGTCCAACATAGGATTTTTCATTTAGTAATCACAATCGTGACTCTCTAACGCATGCCGGCTTTCGGCCCATCCTTCATCACGTTGAACGACCACGGAAAATTAATTGTAATTTTTCCCTGATATTTCACTTTTTTTTTATATGTGTGGTGTTATATTATGAATACTCGCAAACTATACCAATTAATTTAAATGCATTTTCCTCCCAAATTGTGATAAAATATGGTCACGCATATACTTCTGCTAAATGCGTGACAAATATGTGGTCACGCATGTGTTTGTTCAAAATGCGTGTTTCGTTTAAAATCACTTTGGAATGGGGTACTGTCCCGGTTGGTAACTATGTATATATGCATTATTTTTACAAAATTTTAACAATTGTAGAGAATGGGTCTTTAAATATATATATATAAATAAATTTTTTTAATGAAATAAAACTATGTTTTTTTCTTCAATAGGTATGCTTATTTTCTAATTATAATAGCTGTAAGTTTAGGAGAAGTTCTTTGTTCTAATCATGAATTGGTTCAAATTCCACATCGTCAATGGTTCACATTTTCCAACATCAATCTAACAAAGCAAACCACTACAGGTATGGATTAAAACGTTTTAACTGTTAAAAAATTGTTTTTGTTTTATAAATTCCTTGCCCTCCATCAAGTATTTGTACAATCTTCATTATGCTCACTCTTCGGCAAAGTGTATAGTTGAATACTGTACTGTACTTTTCTAAAATTTAAGGCTAATTTGAATCTAAAAAAAATTGCAATTGATGACAATTTAGAGATATTAGAGAGGTTTCGCAATCTTACAAATACGATAACGAAAACGGATACGTCACGCACACGTATTCGTTTTCGTAAGCCATAAAAAAATCTGTTTCGCATGGCAACGAAATATTGAGGCGCGTCCAAAATATGACTGCGGTAAATTTGAGCGAAGCGAAGGTACGTGTTCCTTGGTGCTTGGCTGGTTAGGCCTAGCGTAACATCAAAGCGAGTGAGGACTTTAAAAACTGCTATTTATCTAATTTGACCTGGCATTTTAGTAAATTACTTTAGTAAACTAGAAAGCCACTCCGAGAGGGCATACCTCCGCCTACTGTAAAATTCTCCTACATAAGATTTCTCCGGTAAAAAAATATATATATATATTTGTGTGTGTCTTAATGCTGTTTGTGATTTAGGCTAATTTCATTACAAGCATTTGTATGCGCGAGTTGGGTGTAATGGTTATGTAACAAGCCTTTCAATTAACAATAGCTTCAGTCGACTAACAATAGAACAGCAACGCGAAAATCAAACGAGTGAATTTGAAAAGAAATAGGTTTTTTAAACTACTCGCATCAAAAAACGTGCACATTAAATCAAATTATGTTTTAAAATTACAAATCGCAAATTATAACTCTTGCCTCTTGTTAAAAAATGAAGTTTTTTGGACAAGTAGTTCTCGAGAAAATGCAATTTTAGTTTACTTGTTACTTTAAGACTGCTCGCCGGCTTTTGAAAAATTCTTTCCAATCTTTTAACACTAGCAGGTCTAAAAAAGTATACTAAAAAGTGGTCCAGAATTGGGACTGTGGTCCCAAATGGTCCCAAAATTTAATGGAATGGTCCTTGACCACATATCTATATGTCTATTCATTTTGGTAAAGATCTTGTAATTACTTTTTGAGTAATCCTGCTAACAAACAAACAAACTAACAAACAAACTAGCCTTCGCGCATAGCGCGATACTTGGCCAAATCAAAATTGGCCTCCTGACATTGACCCAATTTTCACCAAAAGTGTGTGTCTCATGCTGTGTGATTTAGGCTAATTTCACTACAATCATGTGTATACGAGTTTGGTGTACAGGTTATGTAACCAGCCTTTCAACGAACAATAGCTGCAGTCGGCTAACAATAGAACAGCAACGTGAAAAACACACTGGTGAATTTGAAGAGAAATAGGTTTTGTAAACTACTCGCATCAAAAAACCTGTATATTAAATCAATTTATGTTTTAAAATTACAAATCACCAATTATAACTCTTGCCTCTTGTACAAAAATGAAGTTTTTTGGAGAAGTTGTTCTCGAGAAAATGCAATTTTAGTTTACTTGTTAATTTAAGACTGCTCACCGGCCTTTGATAATTCTGTCCTTTCTTTTAACACTAGCAGGTCTGAAAATCATTTTTAAAAGTGGTCCAGAATTGGGACCGTGGTCTGGATTTTAACCAAAATTGGGCAGTGTCGTCCTTGCACCAGGTGACATGTATGGTAGTAATTTGGAGTCATTCGAACCAAAACTGTGAGCGCTAGAGTGATGACAAACAAACAAACAAACAAACACACACACAAACCGCACCAATCAACATACTTGGCCAATTTTCAATTTGGCCAAGTAACAAATGAAAGCACTCAGAAACTGAGTGAAGTACTTGGCAAAATATATCCACTGACTGGGAGCATGTTGAAAGATACAATTTTTGCTTTAGGTATTAGCTTTACATGGTTAAAATACTGATTAGGTTAATAATTTGTTTAAATAATGTTTAATACAAACAATTCCGGCATTGCAACAATGACCTTTCTAAAATCAAGATTGACCAGAATAATGGTCGAGGAGTGTCTTGAAGCTGTGCGGATTTGCGGCGCTTCTGCCTTAACCCATGTAGTAAGCTTAACCGCGTGACCAGTCGACTAATATTTTGGTCCATATCAAAGAATATGCCTATATTTAAAAAAAGACAGAATGCGTGCTTTTTAATATATCGTACGGAAGATAAGCTTTTGAGACATGACCAATATATCAGTTTTCCTGAAAATTAATAGGCATGTTCTGTAAATATATATACCTATGTACAGAATGAAATGAGGAAGGACACACGCAAGTACAGTACTAAAAAAACTAATTATCAACTAACAATAGTTTTATTTGAATAACAATAGAACAGGAACGCGAAAAACAAACGGGTGAATTTGAAAAGAAATAGGTTTTTAAAAAATACTCGTATCAAAACACCTGTACATTAAATCAAATTATGTTTTAAAAATTACAAATCACAATTTATAACTCTTGCCTCTTGTACAAAAATGATGTTTTTTGGACAAGTAGTTCTCGAGAAAATGCAATTTCAGTACACTTGTTACTTTAAGACTGCTCGCCGGCTTTTGAAAGTTTTGTCTCCTATCTTTTAACTCTAGCCGGTCTGAAAATAATATCATTTTTGTTATTTTTGAAGTTATTAATAAACCAATTTTGTTGATTTTCAATAGGCATGGTCTGAAAGTAAATACCTATCTACACCCAAAAATTCAGAAAGATAACTTGAAAACTGTAGGCGCTATCGTGCTAACAAACAAACAAATGAAAGCACTCAGAAACTGAGTGAAGTACTTGGCAAAATATATCCACTGACCGGGAGCATGTTGAAAGATACAATTTTTCCTTTAGGTATTAGCTTTACATGTTTAAAATACTGCTAAGGTTAATAATTTGTTTAAATAATTTTTAATACTAACAATTCCGGCATTGCAACAATGACCTTTCTAAAATCAAGATTGACCAGAATAATGGTCGAGGAGTGTCTTGAAGCTGTGCGGATTTGCGGCGCCTCTGCCTTAACCCATGTAGTAAGCTTAACCGCTTGACCAGTCGAATAATATTTTGGTCCATATCAAAGAATATGTCCATGTTAAAAAAAGACAGAATGCGTGCTATTTAATATATCGTACGGACGATAAGCTTTTGTGACATGACCAATATATCAATTTTCCTGAAAATCAATAGGCATGTTCTGTAAGTATAGAGCTATGTAGAGAATGAAATAAGGAAGGACACACGCCGGTACTAACAAAACTAATTATCAACTAACATTAACAATAGTTTAATTTGAATAACAATAGAACAGCAACGCAAAAAACAAACGGGTGAATTTGAAAAGAAATAGGTTTTTTAAAACTACTCGTATGAAAAAGCCGGTACATTGAATCAACTTTTGTTTTAAAATTACAAATCACAAATTATAACCCTTGCCTCTTGTCCAAAAATGAGGTTTTTTGGACCAGTAGTTCTCGAGAAAATGTAATTTCAGTTTACGTGTTACTTTGAGACTGCTCACCGGCTTTTGAAAATTGTCTCCTATCTTTTAACACTAGCCGGTCTGAAAATAATATCATTTTTGTTATTTGTGAAGTTATTAATAAACCAATTTTGTTGATTTTCAATAGGCATGGTCTGAAAGTATATACCTATCTACACCCAAAAATTCAGAAAGATAACTTGAAAACTATAGGCGCTATCGTGCTAACAAACACACGCTACCGATTACATATACCTCCTTGGCGGAGGTAAATTACTTTCAATAAATCTATAATTATATTATAATCATGAATCATTCCTAATTCAAATGCAAAATGTGCAAAATAGATCAAAAACTATACTCGTTTTGTAGTTACGAATATGACTGGTGATATTCGTCAACACGAATACGCTTTACGAATATGAAATGGGGATCAGCTCAAAAGTTTCACAAATGTATGACGTATCCGTTTTCGTTATCGTATTTGTAAGGTTGCGAAACCTCCCTATTGTGGATATCTGTAACCATTAACAAAGTTACATGGCATAACATAGAATGCTGGGAAGTCTCATTGAAATATAACCTTTCATCATCACCTCATGCCATTATTTGTACTATTACACTCATAAACATTCATTATTTGTATAATATTTTTGGCCAAAAAATAATAAATGAGATCACTTTTTAATTATTTTTGTGGTGTGTAGTGTGCAATATACCGCTGCTAAGATCGTAATCGTATATATCCTCGCGTAATTATCGTGTCCCTGTCATTAAACATATAAAATCATAATTATCGACTCTGGAAACATTAATGTACCAAGACCAGAAAATATTAATGACATTGTTGATCTAGCAGTTTTTAAGAACAAATAACTACATTTGATTCATCTTAATGCTAGATCCCTTCTGCCCAAACTTTCTGAGCTCAAAGTAATTGCAGCCAATACCAAGGCAGACGTTATTTGTGTCACTGAGACATGGTTGCATATGTCAATCACAGACAACGAAATAAAAATGAATGGTTATAGCTCTGTCAGATGTGACAGAAAATCAAAAATTGCTTTTAATGAAGTGCCTGTAACAGCAAACAGCAATCAGCAATCTGGAATCGGTATGGATTGACATACTTTTACCTAAGTCTAAACCTATTCTAATAGGGTGTGTCTATCGACCACCGAATCAGCATTGCTTTATCGATGATTTCAACACCCTAAGTGGAGGTAATGAAAAAGAGACCATTATATTAGGTGATTTTAATATCAACGTTCTCAATCGAAAGAATCCCCTTACAAAACAGTATAAAGAGTTGCTGAATAATCATGGCATGGACCAAATAATTAAAGAACCATCCAGAATTACGTCAACATCATCAACATTGATAGACCACATATTGTGTAACAACAAGCACACAATTACTCATAGTGGTATACTCATACGGTCTTAGTGACCACTTCATCACCTTTTGTATTAGAAAAAAGTCTCGTGCTAAATTAAACGAACATAAATTTGCTGAGTTTCGGTCCTTAAAAAATTATACACCCGAACTACTTAATTCCACATTATCTGAAAATATAGACTGGTCTAACGTGTATAACTCAAACGATGTAAATATTGCTTTTAATAATTTTCACCAGCACCTTATAACACTAACGCCCGTATTCTTAAACCGGATTTTAGTCGTAGTTCGAAGTTCGACTTGAAAAAGTCGTAGAGCTATTACTTCAAATTCGATTCAAAAACGAAGTAGTCGAAGTTTGCAGTTCGACTTAATGAAGTCGAGCTTTTAGTCAAGTTGCACACGTCTGGGTAACAAAGGCTATACATTGGCCAATGACAAGAGAGTATTTGAGGAGAAGACTAAATTTTGCGCATTGATATCACTTTCCATTTCTTACAACACTTTTTACGCATCAGGACTATATACATGAAAAATAATTTTAATCGTTAATTATTAGAACAATATCAGTATTAATTTAACAGTGAAGTATATTTGATTAACAACAAATAAAATCTTCAAAATATATTTAGGAACCATGGCGGTACGGTAACTTTTATATTTTCTAGGCCCCCAACAAAGTATGATCGCCACGAACCACGCACTTCATAGCGTGACAAGAAAGCGCTAGGCCCTCTAAACATTCCATGGCGTGGTGAATTGCCGCATCTCCCATTGTCGCTATGGCGTGACGTAGCTCAAGTCGGACTTGCGCGAAGAAAATAATGTAATTTGTATACAGTTGTAAATAAAGATGATTTTCATTATTATAACTTATACCAATGTATATTTAATTAAGCTAATATAAATATAGATATTTCATTCTTCAATATCTGGCCAATATAACAACTCAATGACTGTTACGTTTTTTATAAACATTGTTTAAAAACCATTTAGTCGACCATTTAGCCTGCCCCCTCCAGGACTAAAAAAATCGATCAAAATCCGTCTCGATTTAGTCGAGGTTGGCCTGATTTAGTCGGTGATTTAGTTGAAGTTCGGTTTATGAATTAAAATGACGTCATTTTTTTAGTTTTAGCTCGAACTACGACTAAAGGCGTAATAGATAAAATAGCTCCAATGAAGCGTATCCGCATTAAATCAAGAACTGAAGAATGGATGACAGGGGACATTCTTAGTTTGCTACGTGAACGAGACAGGCTGTTAAAAAAGTTCACTAACAACAAAACTCAATTGCATATTTATGAAGATTATGTTAAAATTAGAAATTTAGTTCAAACTAGTATTAAAAATGCTAAAGCAGATTTTATAAAAAACAAAATATTAGAAAATAAAGTAAAACCTAAGGAACTCTGGAGAACTTTAACAAATCTAGGTTATAGTAATAAGAACATAAGTGATGCAAAGATAGTGTTAAAAAACGGAGATAGTACTATAAATGACCCTAAAGGTATTGCAACAGATTCTTTACTCACGTTGCTCAGGATCTCAGAAATAAGTTACCTCAACAAAGCAATCAATTTCTACCCGGTTCTAGTTACTTTAAAACTCATTATGAAAAATATAACAAAATTTAAGCTTGATCCTGTGAGAGAAGAATTTGTTGAAAAGTTTTTAAGTTCAGTAAATCCTAATAAAGCCACAGGACCATTCCTGTTCAGTTTTAAAAGATGGAGCAATTTCCTTAAAAGGTCCCCTAACCCATATAATAAACCTTTCCCTTAAAACAGAAATTGTACCAGACCAATTTAAAATAGCAAAAGTAAAGCCGATATTTAAAAAAGGCGATCGTACTGACACAAATAACTACCGCCCTGTTAGCCTATTAAGTTGTACCTCTAAGATTCTAGAAAAGGCTGTGTATATCCAGCTAGCCAGACACCTGGAAGATAATGATGTGATAACAGATTCTCAGTCTGGTTTCAGAGAAGGGTTTTCCACTGAAACCTGTCTTACTCATTTATTGGATCATGTAAAATCAAAAATGGCCAATGGGTTTCTTACAGGTATGGTTCTGCTGGACATTCGAAAGGCCTTCGATTCGGTCGATCATTTCATTCTTTGTGATAAACTCAGAAGAATCGGATGCGATTCAACTAAATGGTTTCATTCTTATTTATCTAATAGGAAACAATTTGTTGAAATTAAGGGAGGTAAATGAAAAAATATGGCTATTGAACATGGCGTCCCCCAAGAGAGCATATTGGGACCTTTGCTGTTCCTAGTGTACATAGATGATGTTGTTTCATCAGTGTTGAATCAAAGTGTAAAGTGCTACTATATGCAGATGACTGTGCCATCTTGTATTCAGACCGAAACCCTAATACTATTTCGGCTGTACTTAGTACTTCGTTAAATCTTTGTAATGAGTGGCTTATTGATAACGGACTTACAATTCATCCAGGTAAAACTGAATGCATTCTTTTGGGAACTAAACATCGATTAAAAATTTCTCATTTCAACTCAATGCTCTTGAATGTGATATAAGGTATCTAGGTGTCCAGATTGACCAACAGGCTTCAAGAAATCTGATTGCCAATTCAGTAATAATAACTAGCGCAAATAGACGTTTAAAATTTATGTACAGACAGTCCAAATATCTTGATTTTTGTAGTAGGAAACTTCTCTCTTCAGATCTAAATTAGCCTATTTTTGACTATGCTTCCCCAGCATGGTATAATGACTCTTCTCAGGTACATAAACACAGGCTTCAGACTACTCAAAACAAAATATTCAGATTTATTACTGAATCAGATTCGAGATCTCATGTTGGTCAATCTGAGCTGAAATCAATCGGATATCTGAACGTTCCAGAAAGAGTTAAGTTCAAATGTTTATGCAATGTATATAAAATTTTTAATAATTCTGCCCCAATGTATCTAAATAGTAACTTTGTTCGTATTGTTGATTATCACTCTAGAAGGACACGTAGTGCCACAAATTTAAACTAGAATTTAATTCGTCACTTTGACGAATTATAGGTGATCATTTTTATCATTTTAATAAAATTAACATTTTTTAAACATGCATGTACGTTAACATACGATCGTTAAAAGTTGATGTACGCCATCCTATGACATGATTGCATATACACTTATAGTGCTGAGTTCTACCTATGTGTCATACAATATGTACAGTATATACTGTATATCTATATACAGTGTAGCATAGGTGAAATTACGGGACTCATATCGTGTTCTAATTTTTTGGTATGATGGAATTTTCAAAATAAACTCGAAGATGACAATTTCGAAAGATAATGAATTGAGCAAATAAATATAAGGATTGGAAGAAAATTTGACACGTAGAAGCGCAATGCGCGGTCTTTGAAATTTGTATAACTTTGACTAAAGAAATTTAAAAACTACTTTTTAACTTCAACTGGCCATATGATAACATCACAACATCCGATAGGCTTAATTTTAATATGAATTCATATCTACATTTCATCAGCTTTCATAATAAGTTATAATCTTCAAGGTCACCTTTAATTCTGAAGAGCTATAAGATATTCAAATGTATGGTGTAGCTGAAATTACACGACCTAGGTTATTCAAGTTTTTACGCGTGATGACGTCATCAAAATAAAAATTTTGACAACTCATTAGAAGAATAATTAATTGAGCAAGCACATACTAAATGATGAGAGAGAGATGTGCTCTATTGAATGTGATAACCCACACAAAAAGATAAAAATTCCTAATTTTTAAATTCAAGTGGCCATTTGATGACGTCATACCATTTTGTACGTCTAATGTGTATATACATTTGTATCTACAACTTATTGGCTTCCATAATAAATTGGGGGTCACCTGCCATTCTGAAGAGTTATATTCATTTTAAAAAGTCCTTTTTTTTTACCATTTTTAGCACTTTTGTACAATTAGTGTGCGCATTTTGTCATTTTTAACGTGCTCGTATAGCGTTATTTTAAGTCGGAATGGACTCAAAATTGGTGAATGTACTAAGGATTGTGAGTAGAATGTGATTTATACATCAAATTTTATTTTTTACGCATTTTAAGAATCGTGCGCACAAAAACGCATTTTTGCGCAGTAATTTTTTGAAACGCGCAAATGGCCTAATTCATGCTCTAAATTGATCAAAACCTAATTTTGCGCGTTTTCAATTTTTAACGCGCGATTTCACGTGCATGACCTTGAAACGCGCAACTTTTTATTTGCTAATATTTTTACCCTTGACCTGAAGTTTACCTGTAGTGAATTTCATTAATATGTCATAATGAATTATGGAGATATGATTGATAAAGTGATTTCACAAAATGGCGTATAAATGACGTCACGGATGAGTGATCACGCTGGAATGCTGATTAGGATTAAGTTATATTATTTGAAAGATATTCTGAAATTTTGGTAATCATTAACATTAAACTTTTTGAGATAATTGTTACACAAAATAGTGTACAGAAACAATAAAAAGAAACTAGACATGAAACTCGTCACTTTGACGAGTTAGTTATCCGCACGACAAACGCCATGTGCACGTCATACGTTGGAATATTGCACACAGCAGATAAAGATTATGGCATTATGACCTGAACTGAAGAATATCATACGTTGTTAGTGCTGAATTCAGTCTATTTTGTGTCATATAGTAAATACAGTATAATCTGTATACATATTACATTCAGTGTAGAATAGGTGAAATTACGTAACCCGCAATTTATTCAAATTTTTAACATGGTTACGGTATCAAAATGAAACACTAAGATAGCAATTTCGGGAGGAAATTATCTCAGTAACAACATATTAACGTGTAGAAGAAATTCGAATACGTGAAATATTGATGCACGCTCTTTTAAATGTAATGAACTATGACGCAAAAGATGAAAATACGACTGTTTTTATTTAACTGGCCATATAATGACGTCACAACATCCGATTGGCAAAATGTTCACATGATTTCATATCTACAATCCAATAGCTTCCAGAAAACATTTTAATCTTTAATTATCACATTTTATTCTTACGAGCTATAACAGATTAAAATTTACTGTAAAGATGAAAATACGTGAAAATATGATTTACATTTTTAGATATGATGACGTCATAAAAATTATAATATTTTTAACTCATACGAAAGATAGTTGATTGACCTAGACACTATTAAAATCTCGGAGAAAATGAAAAACGGATAAGTGGAGATGCGCTCCATTGAATGTGATGAGCAAAAACGAAAGAGACAAAAATCCCATATTTTACATTCGTGTGGCCATACGATGACGTCACAATGTCCGGATAGCCACATTAATGTTTGATCCGATATCTACCACTCATCAACTTCCAGAATACGTAATAAAAATAACTTTCACCGTTTAGTTTAGAAACTACGCCTGTTTAAAAAAAGGCATAATTTTGACGATTTTTTTAACTTATTGATCAAAAACGCTCACAAATTATCCAATTGGACGTGCTCGTATGACGTAATTTTAAGTCGAAATTGTAGGAAAAGTTGGTAAAATTACTAGAAAAGGCTGGAAAAACATAAATCACGCAAAAAAAGTATGTTTTTAATTTGCGCACGCGTGGGAATTTTTGACATGTTTAAAATGACATGAAACGCGTAGAAAGTTGATTAGAAATTGATTTTTCGCATTTTTAAATTTTAAACGCGCGCGTAACTTCTTGTAAAACATGCCATTTTTTGTGCACAAAAAGTTTGCCCTTGATATGACTTAAATTTTCACAAAGTGTAAAAACAAAATTACGCTTGGTTTTAAATCTATGATCAATTTAAAAAAATCATAAAATCACGCGTAAGTCACGTTGCGTAACTATGACGTCATTCAAAAATAGGAGGTGCACAACTTCACGTAAATGCCCATATGTTGACAAAGTTATGAAATGTTATGTTTACCCATTTTAGAGATACGCTCTGCACAAAAAGTGAGGGAGAAAGACTGAAGAATAATGCCAAAAAAGACACAGGACAGTTACAAGGAGTTATCCGCTAAATGCGGATAACTAAAAAAAAAAGAAAAATAATAATAAAGATTTCATACAATAACAATAGGTGATCATTTTATTCTAAATGATCACCTAATTATAGGATTCCAATAATTAAGGGCTGCGAACAAAAAACTTTTTATTACAACTCAATAAAAGCCTGGAACGCTATACCATTATATGTTAAAAGTAATATTTCATTAGAAATTTTAAATTGGCACTAAAAAAGCATCTCCTCAACATTTAATTCTCATGTGTAATAAATTATATAAAGTTTTTAGTATAATGCAATAAATCAAATAATTTTCTGTAATCTGTAAATTAAGAATTAATATAAAATAAGTGTAAAGATTAATTTTAATTTTTTTACTTTAGTGCAATAAATCAATATTTGTATATGGCTCTTATAATAAATCTTTTTTAAATTAATTAAATTTGTGTGAGATAAATTGTAATTTTTAAACTTTTATATTTATATACCATTTTTTGAAGGGTTCTTTTAATGTAATTTGTATGTTTTTTTTATGAGTTTCTTGTTTTTAGGACCCAAGTGGAAATAAGTTTTTAACTTTTCTTGGTATTCCTTGTAATCAAGGCCTGTGTTTCTGTGCAATTGTTTTTCTATTTTCTATGTATTATATCTTATTGTTTTTTAACCTTGATTACCAAATAAAGAAATTAAAAAAAAAAAAACTATATCAAAAGTTCACCACAAAATATTGGAAAAAAAGAAAATGAATGAATACATTCAAGAGTTTAATTTTTTAACAATATGATCAACATGATCCTCCCAAGAAAATAAACTGTCAAAACAATACCTAGATATTTATTCTACTGGAGGAAATTAAACATTTCTTTGGAGGAACAATATCCATACAAAATGTAATATAACACAAACAGATTCAGTAATTGTTCTTTCATGTCCACAGCTATTTACAAAAACATCCCAGATACACTTGAAGGCCTCTAAGTTGTTCTTCCAACCATTTGCGTTTTGCCACTCCTTAGCCTTCCACTTTTTGACCACCGGTCTATATTTTGGTGAAAGAAGAACAGGGTGACTGATATCATCCTTAGTAGATTTATACATATTCTAAGTAGATTTATTATTCATACATTTTCTACTTTACATCATTTAAGAATTGTTGTCAAAATATGTTTTATCCATTGCACAGTTATTGAAAATGTAGAAAAGGATGAACTGATGGCTATTATATATAATTCAAACTTCATACAGAAGAATATGATTTGCTTATGGGAACAAGCTTTGCAATACTACTATTCTGGAAGGTTTGTATTACTTACTACAACATTTAACAATAGTGTTTAGGCCAAATAAGACTTATTGTATTGTTTGCTTGTTATACTATATTAAACCAATTACATTTACTATCCTGATTTCAATCTTATTTTTACCTATTTTTATATGTTGTAACACCGTGCCTGTGTCTTCTTTGAATGATTTACTTAACATTGTGATTGTAGTTGTTGCTGTTTTCGTAGTTTTTAAAGCCCCATTCCCTACGTTTTTTAGATCTAATTTAAGATCACAAACTATATTTAATGTAAAAATAATACTATATGGTCCTATTGCGATAACTTTTTTCGTCTTTAAATGGTTAAAAATGTGAAAAATAAGTCGATTCTAATAATTATAGCGGCCCGCTATAAATCCCAAAATGCATTGCGCGCGGATTGATATTTTTGTTTTTCACCTGTAATTCGCCCACTTTTCGATCGATCGTGAGGCCAAAACAAATGAAAGACTCCTAACTTTTCAGCGAAAATACGGGTTTTCCCCAATTTGTATCAACGGAGTCTGGCAAAAATAGAAAGACAATTAATGCAGCAACTATACAACGTCAGGCTAGGTATATAGCTCGCGTACGATGTTCGTACGTTACCGATGTTTACCAGCTAGGCCTACAAAACTAAGCCTAGCTAGGCTAGGCCTAGGCCTAAGACCGTCCACGAGAGGTCGATCGCCGCGAGCTACTTAGGTAGTGCATTGTTTCTCACTTTTTATCATAATTCACCATAAAACGTACATTTAAGACAAGAAATGACATGGTTTAATGTTTTTAAAGTGATATATATGTATTATTTTCCAAAAAACGTCCAAAATTGCAGGGAAGGGGTCTTTAACCTGCATTTCCCTACTATTGATAATTTAATAAACTAGAGGGTTCGCTTGCACACCCTCTAGTGGGTGTACTTGAATGGTTTTTTCACCTATATGAATGCATGTGAGATTTTAACCTGTGCTAAAAATGAGTCTGGTAAGATGCGAAATGTATGCCAATTATGATTATGTACCCTATCAGAAATGATGTATGAGTACTTGACAGCAATTGGTGATCATAAAAACGTAAATGGAAAAAAGATACTCAATAGAATTGATAATTTGTAAAAATTTCATGGTTACTGCTGTATACTCTAGTAGTAGTAGCTAGATCAACTTTCTTATGCACTTTGAGGTCCAGAGAAATTGGTTTAGGGTGGTCAAACAATCATTATTGGCTTGGTTACACATTTTGAAAATGTGGCGATAGGTCAAAAGGTCAGGGTGAAAGGTCATAAGACCAAACACCAATATGCCCTTAAATCTCAACAACCACTGGTCACAGCGAAGTAATTTTGGTCTCAAATTGATCAGAAGGTATACATTTATATTCAGTCTAATGGGAACTACCGGTCGTAGACACTTGAATTTGGTTTTAAATTGTTCGAAATATATATTTTGTTATTTGTTACACATTTTGAAAAATGTTACAAAAGGTCAAAGGGTCAGGGTCAAGGGTTATATGAACAAATAAATAAAGGTACTTGTATCTCGGCAACCACTGGTCGCAGCAAGTCAATTTTGGTCTCATTTTGACATAATTTTATAATTTTTTGATATTAATTGTGCTGTATTTTTTTACATCTAGGTGGTATTTATTTGATTATACATGTTACCATATTATACCCCAAATAAAGATGCCTCCCTAAAAACCCTTTTGAACAATAAATGCCCGGGGCGTTTAATCGGATACACATAGCAAGTTACTTCTAGCATTCTGAAAAGAACTGTTGAGCTTGACGTTTCTATCAAAATGTTCTTGGGGACAGCAATAACTAGTACTTAAAATTGAAACAATTTAAAGTATCAGTTATTGCATAACATTACTGTCTAAGGATAAGTTATTGGTTATCCGCACTTGGCGGATAACCCCTTGTTATTGTCAGGATCTTTTTTTTTTTTTTTTTTCTATATTATTCTTTTTTCTTTCCCCGAATTTTGTTCGCAGCATATCTCTATTTTCTGGCCAACATAAGATTGTATAACTTTGTCATAAGGTTGACCTATAGCTGTAGATGTGCAGCCAAGCTTTTGGACGATTTTGGAGTTGCGCAGCGTAAGTTACGCGCGATTTTATGAATTTCAATGATTGATCATAGATTAAAAACCAAGTCATTTTCTATTGAAACTTGGTGAAAATTTAAGTCATATCATGCGCAAACTTTCTATGGATTAAAAATGGCATGTTTTACATAAAGTTACGCGCGCACGCTTGTTCAAAATTTCAAGATGCGCAAAATTCATTTCTAATCAACTTTCTACGCGTTTCATGTCATTTTGAGCATTTAAAAAATTCCCACGCGTGCGCAATATTTTTACGCGCGCGTGCGCACGTAAGGCTAAAACATGTTTTTTTTGCTTGATTTTTGTATTTTCAGCCTTCTGTAGTAATTTTACCAACTTTCAAACAATTTCGACTTAAAATCATGTCATACGAGCACGTAAAATTGAACAATTTGTGCTCGTTTTTTAAAAAAAATTTCAAAAATGTGTCAAAATTATACCTTTTTTTTGAACAGTCATAGATTCTAAACTACATGGTGAATTTTATTTTTTATTACATATTCTGAAAGTAGATGAGTGGTAGATATCGAATCATACATCGTATGGCCACCCGAATATCAAATATAGGATTTTTGTCTCTTTCGTCATAGCTCATCACATTTAATAGAGCGCATCACCACTTATCCGTATTCCATTTCCCTCAATTTTTTATATTGTCTAGGCCAATCAATTATCTTTCGCATGATATACCATTTTTAAAATTGTGATGACGTCATCATGTTCAAAAGCGTCAATAACTTTGGTCACTTATTTTCACCTATTCTGCACTGTATGTAGTACGTATACAATATATTGTGTTATACCGTATATACTTAGAGGTGACGCAAAATAGAGAGCGCACTAACATTTTTTCAATGCCATAATCGTTTTTTTGCGCGCAATATTCTAAAGTATGACGTGCATGTGGCCTTTGCGCTGCGGATAACCTAACTCGTCCGAAGTGACGAGTTCAAATCTAGTGTAGAGATATGTTTTTTGTTTGAAACATTATTAATAGTATTTCTGTTCATCTTTTAACCACATTTTCTATTACAATGAATGTAAATATGTATATTTCGAACAATTTGATACCAAATTTAAGTTTCTACGACCAGTACTCACAGAGATATGAAGATGCCATGATATGTGGGTCAAAGGTCAGAAATGACATTTCTGATAATTTTTGACTAAAATGTCCCATTAGATTGAATATGAAAGCATGCCTTCTGAACATTTTGTGACTAAAATTGACTTGCTGTGACGAGTGGTTGCTGAGATACAAGTATCTATTTATATTTGTTCATATAACCCTTGACCCTGACCCTTTGACCTTTTGTAACATTTTTAAAAATGTGCAACAAATAACAAAATGTTTATTTCAAACAATTTAAGACCAAATTCAAGTGTCTAGGATCAGTAGTTACGGAGATACATACATGCCCTGGGGTGTGGGTCAAAGGTCAGAAATTGCATTTCCGGTCATTTTTTACTAAAATGTCCCATTAAACTGAATATAAATGTATACCTTCTGATCAATTTGAGTCCAAAATTACCTCGCTGTGACCACTAGTTGTCGAGATTTAAGGACCTATTGGTGTTTAGTTTGATAACCTTTCACCCTGACCTTTTGACCTTTCGCCACATTTTCAAAATGTGTAAGCAAGCCAATAATGATTGTTTGACCATCCTTAACCAATTTCTGAAGTCAAATTCTCTGGACCTCAAAGTGCATACGAAAGTTGATCTCGCTACTAGAGTAGTAATGATGTAAACATCTAATCATAAGAATGTAAGATGCAAATAATATAATTGTTAAAGAACAGTGTACATGAAACCATATATATATATATTTGAACATTACACACAGGAGAAAACTGTCAATACAGGTGATCAATCGCTTATCACTTATAGGGTTACATTAACAGTTGTTTCAAAATTAGCTGGCGTTTTCTACATTAGCGGTTGTAACACAGCCTCAAAATCCACTAGAACAATATGTCTTTAAACAATCTTTATTTAAAAATCATTTATTAACACAATTTTGTATTTGTTGTTCAACTGATTAGATTTGGATTGTTCTTAATGCTATTACTACCACAAATGGAGATGGGAGTTAGGACAGTGTTTGTACAAGCCAACAACTGTCCTCATAGACTAGTCACAGCGGAGGTAAGAATACATAAATTTATGTAAGGGAAAAATTTGGTAAATCACGCCTTACTTCTAGAATTTTTACTCGATGGTATATAAAGTTGGTTCATACATTCAGTACCGATTTTAACCACCTGATGTAACCCTGTTTGCTAATTAAATTGAGTTAAATAATTAGTTATTGACAATTAAAACAAATTTAGGCTCAACGATTTGCCCCAAATAGAGGTGTTTTCCAATCGTGGTATACACTGTTTAATGGATGTCCATCTTGAATAATTCCTGCACACACAATAATATGAGGATCTCCTCCTACGATAATTGTTTTTAACTAAATGGTACGCTCGCTTCGCTCGCGTACCATCTAGGTTGTGCCCACAGATGGTTCTGGAATACACAGTAATTTCAGCGTAACAAAACTGGCGATTTCAAATGTACGTACCGCAGGACTATAATACATTGTTGTTTACAGAAACGAATAAATAGACACGATGATTTATGCAGTCAACTAAAATTAGCACCCTGGGAATTACTTCCGAAGGAGAAACTTATCACAAAATGAGTCCAAATTTTTGATTTGGACTCATTTAAAGAAATCCAATTTGTGTTTTGTATGGGTTTTTTTATATTAGGGTTGAGGGATGGGAAAGCGGATAGGTACAAAGAGGAACAATTTTTAAATATATTCTTTATCCACTCAGTAACGAAATATTTTTTTCATGTTTTATAGGCCTATAAATAATATACCTCTAAATACAGTAAAACATTTGCGATTTAATACTTTGTTAAAACTGTCACTGTCATAATCGATTGAAATATTAAAGTACATGTCACGATACACCACTACGACGTTTATTTTATTTTATTGGTAATTATTAATTAATACAAACGTTGAGAAGGAACTGTCAGTATAAAGTTTATTTGTATATAATAATGTGTTTATATATCTAACAGTAGATCTTATCCACAATCTCAGTAATAAAGTTTATCTGTATATATTTTTATATTACATCTAACAGTACGAACATTCACAGTAAGAAATGTTCGATTCAAATGAGGACTAAAAATAGTTAATAGGTATTTACAGTATTGTCAAAGTATTGCAAGTTTATTCTCAAAGGGCCCATATATTTACCTACCGTATGTGTTAAACCAAGGGCTCATAAATTTACCTACTTGTGTTAAACCAAACTCTGGCAGACTGAGAGATTGGGATGTTCCATTCATCGCAAATCAATACATTTGTATAATCGTATATTAAATCTATCAAAATAGTATTTTTTTAAGAAAATCGGCCTGTCTTCAACATTATGATGGTGTACTCTAGCTGTTCAACCGGTTTTCAGCTATGAAAAACAATTATCGTAGGAGGAGATAGGAAAATGCGAAGCCTCCTCGCATTTTTGTGGCGGGTATTTTTCAAGATGGACATCCATTAGACAGTGTATACCACGATCGGAAAACACCCCTATTTGGGGCAAATCTTTGAACCTAAATTCGTTTTAATCGTCAATAACTAATTATCTAACTTAATTTAATTAGTAAACAGGGTTACATCAGGTGGTTAAAATCAGTACCGAAAGTACGAACCAACTTTATATACCATCGAGTAAAAATTCTAGAAGTAAGGCGCGATTTACCGAATTTTGCCCTTACGTAAATTTATATATAGATAGCTGAAAACCGGTTGAACAGCTCGAGTACAGCATCATAATGTTGAAGACAGGCCGATTTTCTTTTAAAAATACTTTTTAACCAATACATTTGACTGGCTGCTGAAACTAAACACTGTTTTAATTTGGCGGCCCGGCATGGTATCTGTAGATCCAGCCATGGCGGTGCCAGGAGGTTGCGTAGTTTATACAGTGAAATAACATGGTCGCTGAGACATCAAATTACTTATTTTTTGCTTTTTTTTAGTGTTTATCTTTAAAATTCAGGAAAGTGACATAGCCTATCGTGTCCGGCCCCTCAATAAAATTAGTGTGCCAAATGTGAGCAGGTACTGCAGTTTCGGAGGAGATAGGTAAAATTACGCGAAAAATTTAGTAGCATTAATATATAGATTAATTTTGATTTATTGGTTTGATATCAAGATAATTTATCATTTTTTTCATATAGAGTTCAGTACTTTTGATGAGGTGAGTGCTACATTTCTGTTTTAAGCATTGAAATGAATTACAACTGTAGGTTGTTATTGTTTTAACAATATAGGATATTCATGGTTGTTTATATCTTCACAAACAAAAATATTTTGTCTGGTTTATTTTTCTTTTGGCATGTGATCATTATTCATTATGAATTGTTTCTCTGAAAATTTATAACATAAAAATGTATTTTTAGATGTTGTGTCTACAAGTCGAAGATGGAAAAAAGAATGCTTTAATTGCTAAAGTCGGAGAGTCATATATGGTATTTGTATATTGGTTTGTGTTTATAAATTTGACAGAAATAGAGAAGCTCTAAACTGCCCAGTGATATACTAGAAGTTCATTAACAGTGAAGAAACAAATCTGTCAGAAAGTGAAAAAGCTGCCTTAACCAGATTTAAAACCAGATTGGTATGACATCCTAAATCTTAGAACTCTAGGTCCTGGTTCAGCACCAAGGAAAATATTATTATTATAATAGAATAATATCATGTGTAAATTTACTGTTCTTTGTATATATTTTTCATACTTGCATAGATATTTTGAAGTTTAAAATGGCATTTACAGTTTCTTTATTCAACTATTTCCAATATTTTGTTTTGTGATGGGTCTGATTGAAACAATTTTTTTAATTCTAAACTAGATTCTAACCAAAAAATGGGGAACAAATTTTAAGTTAAAATTGTTGAATATTTATGTTACATAATTTTTTCTTATTGGTTGAATAAATATTACAAAACGAAACATCCAAAAATAATGGTTTCTACCATCCCAAAGGATAATATTAATGTATACAATATTTATTCGAGCCAAACTGTTCCATTACCCTAACAAAATTGTAAGAGAAGGCTTTTATGATATATTAAAATAAAATATGGTCTAAAAAAACAACCATTGTTTGTTTTTAGGCTATTGCTCTCTGTACAGCGGTAGCCTATTTTTATTGTCAAAAATTTCATTTCTTCTGCCCATTTTTTGTTGGTCACAGATCTCGAAAACAGCAATAGCAGTTATGTTGTAACTTGACCAGAAGATGCACGTATATATGTAGTTGTGCAACAAACTTTGGTTGAATAAAAATATGGTCGCATAGCGTAATTACGCACGATTTTCTGAAATTCTTAAATTGACTATAAAAACTAACAGCCTTTTTCAAATGAAACTTGGACACACGGATGCTTCATGCCAAGGGTCATCTTTCTGTATCATCAGCAAAATTTCGAACATTGGTTTGAAAATTAAAAACATTTTATGCATTTCACATTTAAAAAAAAATGTTTCCCTGCGCGTGTGCTTTTGCGTGCTTAGCTCATAAGCAGGTTAGACAGACCGTTTTTGCACTTGATTGTTGTTCTTTATACCTTTGTTCCTTCAATTTTGGATGAATTATGAATGTAAAATAATCAAATTTTGTGTGCCTAAAAATGGTTAATTTTATGGAAATTTGTTTAAAAATATGCCTATTTTGAATCGATTATAGCTCTCCGGGATGGCTGGTGACCCCCTATTTTTTTCACTTATTTTAAAGGGTAATGAGTTGTAGATATGAATTCATGTGAATTTAGACCGTAATTATGTTATGACGTCATCATATGGCCATCTGAATTTTAAAAATTGGATTTTTATCTCTTTCGGCACAGTTTGTCACATTCAATAGAGCGCATATCGCGTAAACATTATTAATTTTCTTCCAATTTTCAATAATGTTATTACTTAAGCATTCTCCTCCAAAACTTTATTTTTATTTTGAAAATGTCATCATAACATGGGTGGTGTAAAATATAAACTACCCAATACAGTCAAATGTTAACGCTTGTTGGACGATTTTGATCGATGCTATGCTGTTTGTACAATCATTGTGGTGCAGCTTACTGTAGGCTAAGCCTAATAATAAGCATCTGTATGTTACAATGTGTTGCGCAATAGCCTAACTCGTCACCGTGACAAGTTCAAATCTAGTAATTATTTACATGTCTAATTCCGATACCTATAGTGGCTGCCTCAATAATTTTTTTCTTCCACAAATCCCATAATCTTGATTATGACAAATTTTCGTACAACTTTCCTAGATCAGAAATGAATCTGAAAGGTCATCGGGATAGGATGCATTTTCGAGATATAAGGGGTCAAAGTTCAAAATTGACTAATTACAACAATGTATTACATTTTGGTCTTTTATTATATTTTTATGATTATAGGTATCTATTCAATCTTATGAAAAAAAGCCTTCGTGATTAAGGGTCAAATGTCAATATCAATATTGAACCTATAAATCCAAATAAAAACTAACATTTAACATAAAATTTTATGTTTTCTCATCCTGATAATCATTCATACCATTACTTATTTCTCCATGTTCGTACACAATGTAAAAGAGCATATTTATCATTTGATTTGTTGACATACTAGAAGGTCAAAGGTCAACATTTTAATATGCGTATTAGGTAGTTGCCAAATAAATGCAAAGTTGTTTAAACTATGAGATCAATGGTTTTACTAGTAATCAAATTATTTGATCAGTAAAGTTATGTTATTTCATATAATTTTGATTAATATAATTATTACTGTAATTAATCAAATCAGACCGTGAAATGTTACGCTGACCTTAAATAAAATAAATAGTTAAAGCAAAAGATTGGTCAAAACATGGTTGCAGGCCTTTAATTTTCATGTTGATGCAATAAGATATCTGATTGATCTTCTCTTTAATGTTAATATATATTTTTTGTTCAATTATTTGTTTAGGTACTCGGATAACAATTTACCATTTTGCACAAACTGGCTAGTATATAACTAGGTATTCTCAGTTATTGTACACAACGTTCATATTACTGTCCAACGTATCGACTACAATGATTACAACAAACCGTAAATAGCCTAACTTAGATATCAAGGCGCGATGTACATACATAACAGAGACCTTATTTTATTGTAATACATCAAAAAACCTTTTCTTACAATTTTGTTTGGGTTAGGCCCTACTGTATATTTTCATATCTATATTATCTCTTACTACTGAATATGTACAGAACATCATTCTAGGAGTGCATGCATAATATACTTGTACTCAAGTGAAACACATTATTTAACAAGTAGTATACTCATCCAAGGCAGTGTAATATCACAATTTTAGACTTTCACAATGAGAAATCAGTTTCTTTTTCATTAGTTAATATAAACATTAAAACAAACATTTTATTGTTTTAGCCAAGATACAGTAATATCAATAGTGGAAAATATGATTTGGAATTGCTACCAAAATTTAGATAAAAACAACAGTATTGAAATAATATGAATAAGATAGGCCTAGTACACCTTACTAATACAGCATGACGTACTGCTCTACTTTTTTTTATAAATACAGGAAATGTTGATGGATCTTTTAGTATACAAAGAAGGACCAAGACTACGCAATCACTTAAGTCATGGCGAGATTAATTTTTATCAGGTTGATAAGGAAACTGCTGATTTTGTGTTATACGTTTGTTTATCATGGGCCTGTTTGTTTCTGAATACAGACTTTACAGATACAAAAACAGTAAGCAGTTGCATGATTACCATATGGCACTTTACTATTTCTATTGTAGGATAATACAAAATATAAATCATAATATTCTACATTGATTCCGGAGGTCTAACTGGTATATTGCAAAACAATTTTCTTACATATTTTTTTAACCATTAATAAAGATGAAAATTTATCCCATTAGACCCATATAGTATTTAATTTTACATAAAATCTAGTTTGTGATCTTAAATTAGATAAAAAAAAACGTAGGAAAAGTGTATTTTTTCTCTTTATTTCTCATAAATGATATGTTATGATATCATCATTTGTTTTGTAGAATGGAATGATGGAAAAATTAAAAATTCATGGACAAGACTATAAATCAATATTTCATTACAAGGTTGTCTTAAAAAGAATGCTAATTAAACTGTTTACGACTTTGAAAAAATGGCAAGGTATTGAACTTCCAACCATTGACCAACTTATTTGTAAAAAGAATGCAACTGATGATAAACTGAATGAAATGCTGTCACAAGTCATTCAACAAATTGTTAACAACTTCACTCAGTTGTCTAGTGTAGACAGGTATAGTTAAAAACCATTATTTTTAAATATAATGCAAAATTATACAAAACATTACGGTAATAATAAATCAAAAAGAAATTAAACTTTTTTTTGAGTTAATTACGCTGGCTGTTACAACCGATAATGTAAAAAATGCCAGCTAATGTCGAAACAACCGTTAATGTAGAAAAATCCACTGCTAATGTAGTCAAACCTCCAGCTTATGTAGTAAATACAAAATTAACACCATCTAATGTAGAACTGTCAACAGCTAATGTAGTTGCTATTGCCAGCTAATGTAGAAAATATATATTTTACAAACCTATGTCTGAATCATGTGCAAATACATCTCTTTATTTAACTATCAGTCTATGCACCTCTCGTAAGCGACCAACTTTCTAAAATGACCTTACAAGATGTGGTCGATTATGAAAACGGGACAACTAAGAGAGGTGGTGTTCCTTTAAAAGAGGTAGTCACTTACGAGAGGTATGGTCGTAAGAGAGTGATGCTTAACAAGTTTTTTTTTTCCTTAAGTTGATTTATTTTTAATATTGTTTATAGATTACTACTCGCAAACCATGATCTGTCTACACTTGAGATTTTATGTGAAAATATATGTCTGTCCACACTCTTTCGACCAAAAATTGAACAAGAGGTTACAACTATTTTACAAAAGATTGTACATCAGTCTCAATGCATATCAGAAAATATTTTACAAATTACAAGTTTGCGATATGAACAATTATCAAAAAAGGAACTTCGTTCAAGGCAGAGAAAAAACTACAGCATACTTATAAGCAGGTACTGTTTATCATTCTCACATTTCATTTCATTTCATTATTTATTTGGTCTATTTAAGTATATACTAAACAAAAAAAACTGAAATTGGGGAGACCAGGATCAAGTGAACTTAATCACTGTAGCTGAGCCGGTTGACCCAACCCCAAAGTCAGTTTACACATAAAAGACATAAAGACAAAATACAGTTACAGCGAATCAAAATGAATATGAGGAGAAGAGAAGCTATTGAATTCTTAGAATAAAAATGTTGTACAACAAAATCAAACGATTTAGTCAAATAGTATGTTGATCCAATAATTAATTCATGCAAACTTTCAGTTTTAATTAACGGAACCTTCTTGATTCTATTTAAAAAAGATTAAATTCACAAATCATTTTAATGTGATCGATTTTTAAAAAACAGGTTCCCTATTGATAATGAATTACTTGAATTGAAAAGTTTTAATTTTTTGATTTTAATCACAGCAAGAATAAATCCGATAACTGCCAACTGTTGATATAATAATCCTATGTAAAAGGACTTTAGAATCTGCCACAGTTGGTATTGCATATTTAACTATAAAGTATATTAATATACATAATGTATGAAACTAGAACAAGATTTGAAGATTATAAGCTTTTGTAGTTTCAGTAATTTTGCTTTTATTTTTCTAGTATTCCTACAATTTTGAATGCCTTAAATCTTGTCAGTTTTATTGTTGTCACTGAACTTTATATGTCAACTAATCTACCAGATGTAACATTATGTGATCAACTGTATCTAATCAAGTAGGTTTTTATTCAAAGACTATTGACATTTATCATCTATCATTCGCTATAACATTGAAATGTTTAGAAATCCTCCCCTAGCCTTGAAGTTATCAATAATTGAATTAAAAATGAATGGAATTGGGGCAGGGCATTTTAACAGAGTTAGTCCAAAATCCATTGTGTTATAAGACTTCAGGAACTGAAATACAGTACTGTAGTATAATTGAAGCTGCTATTATACATAATCCTAGGTGTGCATTCAATGGTAATACCTCGCTATTTGTTTCTTGAATAAATACTCTACTTCAGAAATCCTTTAGAAATCCTCCCTTACGATCAATGTAGTTAACACATTTGTTGTTTTTTTTTATATATAGATTTCTGAAACAAGTTTTACAGTTTACAGAAAACATGGCAACGAATACATCAATTGAGCATAATAAATGGAGTGAAGGGCTAACACTGGTTACTTCATTCCTTAAGAAAGTCACTAATTTTTATGAAAAACAGAAGTTTTAATGGCTTTTCGATTACAAATAATTGGATATTAGATTATTATTGGGTAAAATGACGGAATTTTGAATTAAGTAATAATAGGGTTACAAAGATGGAAAAAGTTCACTGATCACTTGGCCAAGTCTCTCGCATTCAAACACTAAGTGGGGAAGTACTCGTTCATTGGCTAAGTTCCAAGTATGATCAAACATTAAGAATGATTTAATTCTGTATATCAAAATTTCAATATAAAATTTATTGACAAAAAGAGAGATCGACGTTTCGGTGCCGTCATAGAACCATTTTCAAGATCAAGTTAATACAAAACAATAATAATTATGTGCACTCAGCACCAAAGTTGGTGACAGGAAATGCTAATTGGGGGCTAATTAAGTAATTAGCTCCTCCTACTGAGTTAGATAAACAATTTAGCTTTGATGGAATCCAAAGTGTAGGTTTTATCTCTTTGATCCACAACATCTCCTTAATTAGGCAATCAAACTTATTGTTACATTTAGATAAGACTCTAAAGTATTCTGAGATATCACCAGTTATGCCATGAGGTGATTGCCTATAGTACTTTTGTTATGTTCATTAATGCATTTGTAAGCGTAACCGACATAGTTTGCATCACACAAACCACATTGAAATTTGTACACAACGCATTGTGAATTAATGATTCTGGGTTTCATTTCTTTTGGTTTTAAGGTGTCCCCTATCTTACGACTAGTAAAAAAATACTGGTAAAATATCATTTTCAATCTTCGCACTAATAAAGTATACGAAGAGGCGGCTGGTGCCATTTCATGGATGCACATTCATTAACTCACTAAAGATGACTGTGCCTTTCTAAATAAAACTTTCATGTGCTTAACATTCTGTCACAGAGATTGTTGGCGAAGGCTGCAGTAGCTGTCAACGGTAGCTGTTAACAGCATTTGCAACCTATGCCGAACGGTAGATGTGAGTGTGTCACTGCCGATCGAGGACAGTATCGTGGTGCCATAACAAAATCTTGCCGATAACCGACCGTGTGCCCAGTAATTTCACTGTATGTTTGTTGTGTTGTCTGTTGTCATTAATCATAGGTAATACATTGTATATACAGTATATTTATACTGATTTTCCAAATAACTTCAAATCAACTGATCCTATATAATCAATGCAATTGAATTATTATTATTACACATTATTAAGCTATGAATCTTCATTCATTCGTTTTATTTGGTAAAAATCAATATTGGAAAAAAAACAGTCATATAAAATTAAAGTAAAAATTGAATGTATACATATAGGTACATTATGGAAAGTTAACGATGGTTTAAAAAAAAATGTATTTCGCTTGAATTTTACTATAATATATTCCTAAAAATCACCAAAAAACACAATGCACTTTATTTGTATAATTTTAATAAGTTGAAAAGTGTTTTGAGTTTGAGTACCAATTCAGCTCATCCCACAATTAATCAGACTTTGATAGTGTGTCAGGAACTCGATGGGAATCGGCACTTACCGCATGCTGAGGAATCTGTGAAATGTTTATTACTCGACGTGCATGATTAAAATGCTATAGTGCATAGGAGTAGCAGTCTAATTATACTTTTCTTTACTTAAGTTCTACGCATGTCTTGTCTTATGGGCCTAGATATACTTTTATAGACGAGTGCATCATTGATGTACTCATTATAATACATTTGTTATCTATTTGTACATTATCTACTATTTTAAGGTTTAATATTTCTTTGAATTATTAGATTTTAGGTGGTATTGTAGGCCTAGTGTGATTTGGATTTTGGAGAGCCACATGGATAGTGCATGGGTGTTGGCAATCCACATCATAGCCTACTCCACCCACACATGTCTATGGTACATAAACATTGAATAAAATAATGGAAACTATATTACTAAAGTAATGCAAAATATTATCAATGCTACTGTAGGTTTTGGTGGAAATTTTAAAAAGCAGACTAATTTTCGATCAGTTTATAGATTATTATTTATGCAGTAGGTAATGCAGAAAGTATGACAAGACTATTAGGTAGATACTTATTTAACGCATATGCATGTCAATATGACACGCATACGCATGTCAATATGACACACATACGCATGTCAATACAGTATAACATTTAAAGATGTATTGTCTCCCAAAAACATGAAAAATGAAGATTAATTTAATCAAAATTTGAATAGGTTATTTTGTAGTTTTAATAAAGTTAATTCCTTCCCTAAAAAAAATGTTTTCTCGTATAAAATTGAAAAATAAATGGTCAAATTCAACTAAAAATCGTTTTGACTATTTTTTGCTTTAGATTACAGTTTTTTTCAGGTAAATAGATTTGTTTTCAATTCAATTTTTGTTCCAAGTGGATAACTATTATGTGACATTATAATGGCATATTCAAAAACAATGATTTTAAAAAAATATTTTTTCAGGGGGACAATACATCTTTTAAACATTTATTTTGATTAATATTAATGACAATTTTTCAATTATGTCTACATTTTCTTGGGTGTTGTTTTAAAAAAAATTATAATAAAAAATCGTATATTGTACATGTCGATTATATCTTTTATCAAATGTGTGGACCTTCTCATATTGCAGGTGTTATGGTATAGATGTTTTTGTTTAGTTATTGAGAACGTAACTTGAAAAACTTTTCTTATCGTTTTAAACAAGACTTGATGTTACATAATAAACCTGTTGTCCCATATATTCCAGACATTGTTTAAAATGTTTATTGCAAAATATATTAATGAGATAGCAATGCACGCTCTGACCAAACTAGGCGGAGCTTAGGCCTATTCCTAATAAATTATCTTGATTGGAGAATGAAATTCAGATGATCATTTATGGTAAACTCTAATCAATTTCAAGCATGCACAGTTAATTTTATGTAAAGTTCATCAAACTGAAAGTATTGTAGCTGTTTATATGCTGGTTAATTTCAGGATCTACCAATACAATGTTTTAATGAAGTATACCTGGTATGTTAGGATTTCTGTACATTTTATGTAATATTTCATCGTACAAAGGAAGATTTGTTTTAAAGGAAACACATTCTGGAAATGTTGAACTTCCAATTTGAAGAAACAATACTCAATGCATTGTGTAGTAGATTGGAACCAAGTGCCGTTTATGTATTGCCAATTGTACTTTCAAAGTAGTTAAGTGTATACTTGGTAATTTACCATTATAAAATTAAAAATTGTAAGTTTGAAACTGGGTTTAGCTACTTACTACGAAATTGATCCGATTTTCCTTCTACTCTGACGTAAATTGAGAACACTTACTGGTAATAGGCCAACATCTGACCAATTACTTAACTCCCTGACGCAAAGCTACTCCACACTAGTTAAATACAATTATCATCCTGTTGGTGCAGCCCTCAAATATTAACACGCCGTCGTTTCAGCAATTCTGGATGATCCTTTCGACTCTGTGAATATGTTTGAGCGCCATTTCCATGACGGAGTTTCTTCATGGCCCGAACCTGGAAAATCAAGAATCAATGCGAGTACACGCGCCCGATCCCCTTTTTTCGTAGTGTCATTACCGGGCCAATTAGACTAGTGGGAGGTGCCATTTTATCAAGAATGTTATGTGCGAGAGTACAATTTCCAAACATCTAGATTTTAGAGGTGCATTAAACTAAAATCGCTTTGTCACAGGGGGACGCTGATAGCAAGCTTGTTGCCAGTGAACTTATGTTTCCCAAGGTCAAATGGCTCGGGGTTTAGTCCTACCTGATGCAAGAATTATGGATACTGTTTTTATAGGTTTCTCAAATAATGTTTAAACTTATCTTATTTATTGTACAGGTGATGAAAACAAGCATAACAGAGTGAACATTATGTTTTCACCTATTTCAGATGTCGGTAACTGCAATGACAATATTAGTATTTTTCTGAATTCATCATCAGAAGGCCAGGGTAATTTGCAAATTTACAATATTTTTAAAATCTTAATTGCTATTCCATTCGTTTTCTTGACACTGCTTGGTAATTGTATGATTATTGTAGTTGTGTGGCGATATAAGCGGTTACAAATTCCATCTAATTATATTTTCGTAAATCTTGCAATTGCTGATATAACAACAAGTGTGTTTGTGTTGATTATCTCTGTTCTACATGTGTCCCAGTTTGATGCAGGAACAATTTGCAATCTACCATATTGCAGTGTGACAATGGCATGCAGTGTTTCATTGCTCAGTCTTTCAATGATAGCTTATGATCGCTATCTTGCACTTGTAAAGCCTTTAAAATACACACAGAGACTAACATCAGAACGGGTTGCTGTGTACTGTTTGATGTCGTGGCTGTATTCTTTAATTGTAGCAGTTTTACCATTAATACATACATGGCCAATAACTAAAGACAATGATATCTGTAACTATATGCATATTGGTTATACTATCATTATTCAGCTTGGATTAACATTTGTTCCAGCTTTTTTATTAATGTTGTTTTCATACATAAATGTGTGGTCTGTTGCAAGACATCACTCCAGAGCTATTTCTGCAGTTCAACTTTATCTTTTTCCTGCACTTTTTAACCATAGAAACTACCACATGTTTAAAGGTAGCAAATATTTCAGAACCCTCACACTAATACTTGGAGTTTATTTATTTACATGGGTTTTGGTTGTTATATCAGTTCTCATGGACATAATTTTATTTAGAAATGGAAGAACCTATCAATTATACAAATATACTGGAATACTTATTTTAGTTAATTGTAGTGCAAATCCATTCGTGTATGCATACCGAAACCAAGACTTCAAAGCAGCTTTTAAAAGGATTCTAACAAAAGTGTGGTGTTTGTATTCAAGAGGACGACAATCCGAATTAGAGCGACAACCATCAAGAGCTTCTGACCAACTGAGCAGAACAAATAGCTTGTGTATGAATTTACAACACGTACAGCTTGTTAATCGAGCAAACACAACTTTAACAGTACCTGTGCCTACCGCTAATGGTAGCTTTGCATCTTCAACCACATATCTTCAAAATACACCAAAACAGAGTGTGTAAATATTTTAACAATGTTTCTTTAAAAACATCTTTTTAATAAATTGTTTGTAAGTTTCCAATAAAGTAAAGGTGTTTTCTCCAAATGTATCTACACTATCAATCTCTACATCGACCTTTTCTACGTCTTCGACTAATCTCGAATGCAATTCTTCCATCAATTCGAAATAGTATTGATAGTAGACAATATGGAAATCAGAAGGGTAAGTCAACCATTGCCTTATCGATATTGTAAATCATAGACTGGTCTCACATGCTGAGAAATCGGAAAGCATCGGTACTCTGGTGCTGACCGTCTTCTCTAAAGCATTTGACTCTGTTGACCATACAACTGCATTTCATCATCTTTTAAATATGGGTGTACCACCTACCATCTTGCAGTTGGTGGTTGGTTCGTCTCATTTTGACGACAACGAGTTAAATATAAGAAGCTGTACTAATAATAATGCAATGTAATGCAAATTATTTTAGTAATTGTCAAACAGTTAAATATTGTAAGTGGATTGTAAATAGATTAATTTAAATTTCCCTCGAAATGAACAGTCTGATTCTACTAGTTCCACTGAAAATTAAACAAAATATTGAAACGTTGAACAACATTGAAAGTGTATGTGCATTTACTAATTAAGTTTCCTGTTTTGTTTTATTAAATAGATATACAAGAATGACACCAGAAAGATTTAATCGACTTGTGTCGTTAGTACTTTGACGTGTCAGATCAAGGGCTAATATGATTTCGAGGAAACTTAATAATATTTCGAGGGAACGAAATAATATTTCGAGGGAACGAAATAATATTGTAAGGAAACGAAATAATATTTCAAGGGCAACGAAATAATATTTCGAGGGAACGAAATGATTTCGAAGGAACAAAATAATATTTCGAGGTAACGAAATCATATTTTTCAACTGAAAGTGATACAGGTGGTCATGAGCAAAGAAAATATATTTGATAAACAAACTAAGAAGTATTGAAGATATCTCTATTATTAAACTCCAATATCTGTAATTTGTTTCAGTTATAATATATAGGGATAGTTTAACAACATGATTTAAATTTCGTCGACTCTCTGTATTCAAGTTAATATCTTTATGAGCGTTTTTCAAACAAAATGATACGTCACTTAGAATCTCTTTCTCTGTCTGCATTTTTTCAGGAAAAGTGTCAGAAGTTGTAGAGATAAAGTAGAGTTAGTATGTGCATGGACCTATAAATTACATCTATTAGACCTATGTAATTTATAGGTCCATGGTATGTGCTTCTGTGCTTTCCATTTAAGATATTTGTGCCACATGTCCAAAAGCCATATAATTCACCGGGTCGAAATAAGAATTGCTTCTTGATGTCATCTCTGTCCACCTTCACTCATCTCGGGTAAGAGTCATCACCAGGCATTATCTCGTCTTTCCCTAGTACATGAGTTTTTAGACCACAATCATGTACACTCATCAAATTAATCATTAATTCACTCTATTCAAAGCTAACGTATTTTGTTAAAATTGAAAATAAATTATCGGATTCCCTTAAAAATGAAATTGGTATACAACAGGGGTAATCATTACCATCTCTTTTATTTAATATCTTTCTACAAGACTTAAGTGATAATTAAAATTATACAAACAACCTGATAAAATACAGATTAGAGATTGTGAAATTAATCACTTATTATACGCAGACGATCTCTAGGAGGTTTACAGAGACTGATTAACACCTTGGGTAAATATTGTGATGACTGGGGATTAACTGTAAATGTAGAAAAAAAATGATAGTATTTAAAAATGGGAGCAAACTAAGAAGTATTGAAAAATGGTTTTATAAAGGAAAATCCATTGAAATTGTTGATTCGTTTTAGTATCTTGGGTTTGTATTTAGTGCAAATGGAAAGTGGAATAATACAATAGATAATAACTGTTGCCTATCAAAAAATGCATTATATGCAATGAAATCCAGCATCAAAATTTTAGATACTTACCTTCTAATAAATGGAACCATATATTTGATTTACAAAAAACACCAATACTCACCTATGGCTCAGAAATATGGGGATTTCATAGTTTAGCGAATTGAAAAGGTACACACAGAATTTTGTAGATATGCCACAAATCTTTCAGTTCTTTCAGAAATGGGACGTTTTCCGATGAATGTAACTTTCATATTAAATACTATTCGTTTATGGTTATATATCTTAAACACTAGTAAAATAAGATTCATATAGAAATATATTCAAATTAAAAAGGTTGAGATAAACGAAGAATGTTGGGCGATGCAAGTTAAGAATTTACTTTTTCACATAGATTTTGGATATGTTTGGATGATACAGCATGTAAAAGATCATAAGTAGTATTTCATTAGAGAAATTACAGGATATTGAAAGGCAAAATCTTATCGAAGAAATTAAACTTTCTTCAAGGTTTAAATATTACAAAGAAATTAAGACTCATTTTAAATTAGAAGATTTTCATATTGATATTCAAAACTTTAAGTTTAAACAAATCATGACTAAGTTAAGATTATAAATTTTAGATCTTTAAAACGAAAAGAGAAGATGGACAGGAATTGAAAGGTTAAAACGAATCTGTAAAGTTTTCAAATGTAATGAGGTTGAAAATGAATATCACTTTGTTTTAGTACAGTATGTCCGTACTACATCGAAATTAGACACTACTTTTTAAAACCTTATTATTTATTTAAGTTTATTTTACTAATGAAAAACAAAAAGAAAAAAGTAATCAATAACCTGGTAAGATTTGCCTTTTTCGCTTATAAAAAGAAAACTAATTATTTTGCTGTTACTACTTCTTAAATTTTGTAATATGTACTATTTTCTATTATTGTACTTGGGCCAGTGGCCTACATACTATTGAATAAATGAATGAATTATATAGACAACAACTTTAGACAGCCTTATATTTGGACAATCCTATGAGAAGTTACTATTTTAGAACATTGTGTACAAACAACAATTTATGCACATATATTAAAAAAATTATTTTAAGAATTCAAATTTTTGTGGCGGCCATTTTAAAATCCAAGATGGCCGACAGATTATCGCTTTATATAGTTAAGATTGTATAATGTGTAATACCATAAAAACGGACTAGTTCCACATTCATAATTTGTGTTATTGGTGAAATTCTGATTTTAAATAGGGTTATCTTGGCCTAATAAAATATCTGTATTAAAACTTATGTATTATTTGTTTATTATTTCACATTGGTTGATGACGGCAACGTTTGCTAAATGTAATTATTCTTTATTATTCAACAGGTTAATTAGGTATTGCAAAGGGCTATTATATATTATAAATATATAAGTCTCCAGGACTCTATATCATAGAGCTGAGCTGCTACGAAAATTGTGAAAAATAGAACTGATAGGTCTCTGGAAATGAAATCGTCTACAGGCCCAGCCCGCTATAGATGGTTAGGTGGAGTAATCAGATTCGGGATAGTAAAGGATAAATTTAGTGGCCCACCGTTGAATTCGTTCCACTTTAAATAAATTACGTTTAGAGGTTCCACTCCAGAAAGAACTACAATATTCAAGGTCACTCCTTATGAGAGCTTTATACAGGATTAACGCAACCTTTTGATGATGAACAACTCTAAAATGTATATAGAAAATGTTTGTTTTTTTTGTATCTTTTATGTTGTGTTTATTGTTTTATGTTTTTTATGTAAAAGGGTCCTGCGAAAACAGAAGTGTAAACTTCTCTATGCAGGATCCTTGCCATCATTTATGCTATGAAACTATATTTATAAAGGATGAGTAAAAACCTTAATTGGTGCAGTATAACCTATTGCACGTTTTATTATACCCATTTTCAAATTGGATTTTTTAACAAGGTTATCAATATCTTCATCCCAACACAAGTTGGATGCTACTTCTACACCAAGATCCTTAACAGTTTTAGCTCTCTCAAGAATACAACCATTCTTGTGATAAGCATATGTAATGGGACCTTTAGAACGGATAAAGATAACATTTGGTAACCAATCGGAGCAGACACCTTCAATCACAACACGTTGTTCTCTGTTCGAGATATACGTCGCCTTAAACCAATCATGGAGATGGGGGTGAAACCAATCATGGAGATGGGGGTGAAACCAATCATGGAGATGGGGGTGAAACCAATCATGGAGATGGGGGGTGAAACCAATCATGGAGATGGGGGTGAAACCAATCATGGAGATGGGGGTGAAACCAATCATGGAGATGGGGGTGAAACCAATCATGGAGATGGGGGTGAAACCAATCATGGAGATGGGGGTGAAACCAATCATGGAGATGGGGGTGAAACCAATCATGGAGATGGGGGTGAAACCAATCATGGAGATGGGGGTGAAACCAATCATGGAGATGGGGGTGAAACCAATCATGGAGATGGGGGGTGAAACCAATCATGGAGATGGGGGTGAAACCAATCATGGAGATGGGGGTGAAACCAATCATGGAGATGGGGGTGAAACCAATCATGGAGATGGGGGTGAAACCAATCATGGAGATGGGGGTGAAACCAATCATGGAGATGGGGGTGAAACCAATCATGGAGATGGGGGTGAAACCAATCATGGAGATGGGGGTGAAACCAATCATGGAGATGGGGGTGAAACCAATCATGGAGATGGGGGTGAAACCAATCATGGAGATGGGGGTGAAACCAATCATGGAGATGGGGGTGAAACCAATCATGGAGATGGGGGTGAAACCAATCATGGAGATGGGGGTGAAACCAATCATGGAGATGGGGGTGAAACCCAAACGAGCGTAGTTTATGCAAAAGAAGTTTGTGAGATACACTGTCAAACGCTTTTGCAAAATAATGAATAATGTTTTTTTATAGATCGCGAACATAATTCGTACTCTGTGCGTACACAGTGCACGACGTAACGCGTCGGTGAACTTCGCCTGGAAAGTAATAGTCAGGTCGCTTTATTTATTTATTTCTTAAATTTTTGTAATATATAATGGATGTGGCTTTGATGAAATTATATATTTCTCATGTTAGTGATATTGTAAATGTCATAAGCTATAATTTGATACTAAACTTGACATATTTATGTAATTTGTAATTGTTTTTATATTTTTACATAGCTACATAATATATTTAAAATGGGCGTGGTTAAAATGACGTCATTAAATTGTTCAGCCTCCCCACGAGGGGGCCCCTGAAGAGTAGGCCCTAATTCATTGATTATGTAGGCTTATCTGCATTATTCAGTAACTTAATGAATAAACAAGGAACATAAATTATTTATATTAACTTACTTCTCTAATTATAATATTTTATATCTCTCTCCATGCCACAATCTGCCATTATGCTTTTCAATTTCAATATAGGCTTATATATACACTTATAATATACACTTAATATAATATAGGCCTATATAATTTTTTACCACCCACCATGTAACAGTTTTTTTCTTTTGTGGCGTTTATGACGCAACGGGCCTCTAAATTATCCAGCTAATTGTATTTTATTGTTGATGATCAGGTGGTTTAGTAATATTTTGTTTATTCTATTGAATGAGATATCTCTTATTAAAACTAAGATATCTCTATTAAAAACAGAAATATCTTTATTTGATAGAAAACAAAGATATCTCTATTTAAAACTAATATACTATATATCATCAGGCAAAAGACATTAATTCTAAACCGCCCGGTGATATACTGAAATTTGATTAATTTGAAACGATAAAGATGAGGAAATCTGTGAGAATAAGAAAAGACTCGAACTCGGACCGCCTGCTTGATATGCAGATGTCCTAACCATTAGACCACTGGGGCTTTCATGGTATTGTTCAAACTCGATTAACATTAATGTTTAATGTTTTAAATAGAGATATCTTAGTTATAAATAGAGATATCTTAGTTTTAAATAGAGATATCTTAGTTCAGTCTTCGTCGAGATTATGCACCTTAGTATAAATCAAAGAGAGTGATGGGAAATCAGTAAATTTTAAATTTATATTTAAAAAGTAAAAACTATTGTTTGTGTGTTGTCTAAAGCCTAGTTATATATTAGTAGGATAGGCATAATATTAATAATACTTTACTGCATATGGCTAGGCCTAGAACTGTTGTATCAATTATTATTCTTGGCATGGTGATTATCCCTCGTAAAGTTAAATAGTTTTCTTTTCACACTAGACCTAAGTAAGTAAATTATTATTGATAATTTTGTAGCCTGCATAGTGAAAACATCTAAACATTATAGACCTATGTATTAGACCTAGCTAGGCCTATCTATGATGTCGTCATTTATTTTGTTTGAAGGGCCGGGTTATTCAATTTAATACCTAGGCCTAGCATTAAATATTGAAAGTCGTTTAAAACAAGAAGACTCACTGACACTGAATTCTGAAAAATGTTGGAATATCCTATGAACTGAATGTTAGGTTCTATAGTTAGGTAAGTTTACGCTTAATTTATAAGATTTATACTGTAGTTATGCTGTATTATTAATTACAATTTTTCATTTATAGTTACTGCAATTTGTTTATGAAATAAAGCGATATTACTTGGTTTTTCAACCAACAAATTACCGAATTTGAACAATTTCTTATTATGTGTGTAATGTTGTAACTTGACGTCGATACAACGTTGAAATCGTGACGTTTAACCCAACGTTGTAATTATGTCGTTGTTCGACGTCGATTCACCTTTTAAATCCAATTTCATTTCAACATTGTATCGTCGTCGTGACTGGACGTCGAAGTAACGTTATATCCGACGTTGACACAACGTCAAACAGACAACGTTGACAACTAAAATCCGACATGTTATCGACTGGACGTCGATTTAACGTTGATATTTGACATTAAAAACTGACGTCGATTCACCTTTCAAATCCAACTACAAAGTTATATCGACGTTGACGTAACGTTTATATCTGACGCTGACACAACGTCAGAAAGATGACGTCGATCCACCTTTCATATCCAACTACAATTCAACGTTGTATAGACGTCGTAATTGTAACGTGTAAATGTAACGTTGATATCCGACGTTGATACAACGTTGGCATAATGACGTCGATCCACCTTTCATATCCAGCGTCTTTTCAACGGCGTGTCGACGTCAGGGTGCGACGTCATCCAACGTCAATCCAACTGGTTGTCAGGGTTTGCATTAATTACATGTAAATACCTTGAATTTAATATCCATTAATAACTATGTAATGGTAGGTGTGCAAGTCAGATCCTGCATTAAGAGAGTGTGCATGAGACCAATTATAAAATTAATTTATTGATCAAAAATATGTTGTGCTTCTTTAAATACTAGCTTGCCACCGGCTGACGCCGTTTTTGTCCGAGGGTCATGCTAACTAGAGGCTCGAGGTTGATGATGATGTTGAGAGGCGGGTGTCACGAAACCTAAGATCACGAAAACTAAGACCCACTAAGACCTAAGATCACGAAACCTAAGATTAGATTGCCAATAGTTCCCTTTCGCAGCTGCCTTGTATTTTAACTGTAAATGTGTTTATCCTGAATCGAATACCACTACTTTTTATAATAATAATAATTACTACTTTTATGAAGAAGAATCAATAAATAACAAATAATAAATAACATTTTACAGACATTTTTTCATGCGAATTTCGCATACTCCAATATGTTTAATATTTTCTTTTCTATGGAACGCCAAAAGAGCAACATTAATAGAGGGCTAAAAACTATGTGGACTCCATCTATTTAACGGATATTTGTTGGAGAAAATCATGTTCAATTTCAATATATTTTGTCACTGTTAATACAAATAACAAGTTACTGTCGCCCTTGATGCTGATTTTAAGATTCTTTGAAAACAGAAAAGTATTAGCAGTAACAGATTACCGCATTTTTATTGACAAAATATATTGAAATTAAACGTGCATTTTACCAATAAATACATTAAAAGTAGACGCATTCCACCCTCTATTACTGTTGCTCTTTTGGCGCTCCATAGAAACGAAGTTATTGAACATTGGGTATGCGAAATTTGTGAATAGTGTGCGAGAAACGCATCTGTAAAATCACCAATGTTTATTTATAAATAATACCCAAGTATTTATTTGTTCCTTTTTATGTGAATCTCCTTCATAAAAGTATGAGGCCTAATTCTTTTTTTTTTCTTTTATAGGCTCGTCCCACTTTTATTCCAGTTTGCATTCGTTTACAAGTTTGTTTGTTGTTCCCTAAATTACATTAACCCTCTTTGGGAAGTCTTGCTGTACTGTAACCTCATTTGGAAGACACTGAACCAGAACGGTTGAATAGTTTTACATACAATTAATAAGTGTTTTTTTATTTTCTATATGATTCTTACACTTATTAAATTTGTCTGTTGTGGATAATTTCCATCTTTTTAGTCTTTTTTTACATATAAGGATTCGATGTAACAACTTAAAATTAAATTGAGCTACTTTTACCATGTGTTTCATTCTACATACCTTTCTATTCCATATTTCATTTCAGTCAATAATTTCATCTCTAAATTCTACTTCCCATTTCATTTGAGGATTTGGAATAATACATATCATTTATAAACTGCTTTAATAGTAAGACGATCTTATCCTATTACGAAATATATTATATTCTCTTAATTGTACATCTATGTGTGCATTTTCCAACTTTATTTGTTCTTTCCATATCTCAGGTATTGCATTTATTGTTGCAAAGTACTCAATTAATCTATTTTGTTTATTCGACAGAGTTGGAATAATTTCAGCTGCCGTCAATAACCTGTTATTAACGACTATATCGTTTACTGTTTTGTATCCAGAGTTTAACCAGGTGTTAAAATATAGAGATTTTCACTCAATTGATGTTATAAATTTGTTTTCCCATAAGTGTTGTGACTTAATTTCTTGTAAATTTTGCGGCTCTAAATAATATAAAATATAATAATAAACAATGTTTAACTTTAAAGCTGCTTTCAACATATTCATATAAAATACTGGCATATTTTTTAATTTAGTATGCGCTTCAGTATTTATTTTACTACAATTCACAGTATAATCAACTGGATGCATATAGTAGTTTGGAATACATTTCCAAATACCTGGGTTAGTCCACTAAGATATTAAAATTCACCATATTTATACAACCTTTATCTACTGTGTTTATTAGAGTTTTTCTTTTAATTTTTTCCCTTTTCCCCACAAAAATCACAATATATCAACTTTTGGAAAGATATATGATGGTACATCTATTATACAAGCATTGTATATTAATTTGGAAATGGCAAGAGATTGCCAAAAAACGTAAGGTTTCGTTTTTCCCATAGTTTTAGCGTATTGCCTAATTTTAAAACTGTATCATCCCAATTTCTTCAGACCCAATTGTTTGTTGTGAAACAAAGGTATATATTTACTCAACGGGTGAAAATATTGTGAGTTTATTTTTGTTTGTTTTTGTAATAAATATTTAATTCAATTTATGGTACTAAAGCATTAATAAATGAAACGTACTATGGTTAAAATGATGTATAGGTCAACAATTATTGTTTTTAAGCTGTCGTATTATCTTAGAATTTGTAATATAAGTTATGGGGTCTTAACGTTTCGTGATCTTAGGTCTTAGGGGGTCTTAGGTTTCGTGATCTTAGGTTTCGTGACATCCCTCCATATTAATCTTGCTCCTCAATCTATCTCTCAATTACTTGCTAAGATCTCATTTAATGGGCGCATGGCCACACGGCAGATCACTAACGGTGATCTCCCTATATCCAGACCTTATTTGGAACTTTTCAAACAGTCTTTTAGCTTCAATGCTCCAACTTTTTAAAATTCTCTTCCTTTAGATATCCGACTTGCCTCATCTTACTCTTCCTTCTAATTTCTGCTCAAGAACCATCTTCTTGTTTAGTTGATTCCTTTTTCCTATCTTTTCTTCTGTGATGGCCAATTTAATTTAATTTTATTCATTTAATTTCTTATTCTAAATTGTTTGTGCTTTATTTATTTGTTTTATAAATTATATTTATTTTAATTTAATTTTTATTGTTACATGCCTATGTCTCGTCATGGTGTATTTTTGTGAGGGTCCCTAATGATCAGCTTCAGATGGACCACCTTCGTAAAATATTGTTGAAAAAAAATTAATAAATAAAATCCTTCATATCTTTTTATTTAAATGCAAAAATATTTAAACATAACTAAGTAATGTGTCCCACCATACAACATGACAATTTGACTCAGCATTACTATGATTGAAGTTACTTGCATTATACAGTACTTGCTTAAACATTATTATAGTATTGTAACTATTTCTTTTTTGTTTATTATTATAGGTGTTTTATTTTTGTATTGTTTTTTTTATTACAGATGTTTGATAATCTGCCCATATATGCTGCTGGAATGAATAAGTACATCATTTCAACATAATAACTTCGATTATATCACCATCGAACAAAATATGCTAGACCTAGGGCCTAGCCTCAAAGAATATAATAATTATGGTGTATTTTATTCATCTTTGCTAATTTTAAAATTGTAGTTTAATCAAACTTTTTAAACAATGTGAAAATTAATATAATTCCGTATTTTTAGTCGCGTGGAAGCGACTCTATAGCTAACTATGTTGGTTGGTTGGTTGCGTAATTTAATTATTATTTCAGGCAATTTTAAGCGTTTACAAAATTGCCATGAGTGCGCATATTTTTGCGCGCGCACTGCGCGTTAAATGTTATTGCGCACTCTTTTTGCCCGATTTCTGTTTTCTTGACTTACTTTTCAACTCGAAATTACGTTATACGAGCACGTCAAAAGTGACAGGCTACGCACGTGTAAATTAAAAAAATATAAATGTTTTTAAACATTTCAACATTTCTAAACATGTTCAGTAATTTCGGTCAGTATAGTTCACTATGTCGGTCGGTCGGTCTGTCTGTCGGTCTGTCTGTCGGTCTGGTATCACTATGCATTGTAGCACGCGACTTAATGGCTGTTGGCGGGTGTCACGAAACCTAAGACCACGAAAGCTAAGACCCCCTAAGACCTAAGATCACGAAAGCTAAGACCCAAGACCTAAGATTACAAATTCTAAGATATACTACAGCTTAAAAACAATACTTGTTTATCCATACATAATTTTAAACACAGTAGGTTTCATTTATTACCATAAATATAATTTAATACTACCGCAAAACATAGATAAACTCACATTATTTTCGCCCGTTGAGTAAATGTATATTTTTTCTTTACAACAAACAAACTTGACGGATTGTTTTTTGGTATATATTTACTCCAATGTGTTGGTTCAGAGGATGTTTTTCTTACGCACCTGCCTTTCTTGTATTTTGACTCCAAATTTGTTGACTAACTTTATCCTGAATACCACACTTTAAAATTAGGACTTATAAGTACTTTCAGAAGGAGAAACACATAATAACAAATAAATAAATCCTTTAAATTTATGATTTTACAGACGTTTCTTTGTATACTGTAATGTACGTAACTCCTCGAGCTCCCCATGCTCAATGTTTTTGTTTCTATGGAGCGCCAAAAGAGCAACAATAATAGTACAAGTATAAAAACAGAAAGAAAACGAAACAAAAAAACTTATCATGATTTTTAAGTTAAAATTTATTTGCCAGTATTTATTTCTTCGTACTTGCATGATTATACTATTATCATTACAATTTTAATTTTACATTGTTCCATCCACACTGTAGATGGACTCCAACAGAGTTTTCAGCCCTCTATATAATTTTTGCTCTTTTGACGTTCCATAGAAACAAAAACATTGAGCATGGGGAGCTCGAGGAGTTACATTACAGTATACTGCTACTAGTGTACTGTAGGCTAGTCATTTTGTGTGCGAGAAAAACGTCTGTAAAATCATCAATTTAAAAATGTATTTGTTACTTTTTATGTGATTCTTTTTCATGAAAGTGCCAATTCTAAGGTGTGGTTATTCAGAATAAATGTTGGGAGTTAAAATACAAGGCAGGTGCGAAAGATAAATATTTGTAATCTTAGGTCTTGGGTCTTAGCTTTCGTTATCTTAGGTCTTAGGGGGTCTTAGCTTTCGTGGTCTTAGGTTTCGTGACACCCGGCTGTTGGCCTTGTTTAATGTGATTTAGATTTTGATAAACTTATTATACAGAACAATTAAATGTTGATTGTACACTGCGTGTATGTAAACTTGTTTTATTGCCGTATTTTGAATAATTAAAAATTTAGATTTATTTCGCTTTATCATTGAAAATCAAAATTTATTCATTTAGGCCTAATTAAACAATATAATAAACAAATGGATGAGAAGTTCCGACTTCTGACTGGGATAATTTGTCATTGAGCTATGCGGATCTAACTTGGTTTGGTGTCTTTTGCAATACTAAATTGATAAAGTTGATTTGTATTATTATTCTTATTATTGTTAACATAAATACTAGGCCTAGGGCCTAGCCTAGAAGAAAAAGCAAATTATTATTACTTCTACTCTCGAAATAAACATATACTGGGCTTACATACGATACAAAATCCCCTATCATGGACAACACAATGAGTGACGCACTAATCCAATAAAAAGCCCCTATTGTGGACAAAAAATCCCCCACGGACGATGATCGACTCTCGATGTGCCGCGCGTGTACTTGGGCAAGTTTGAGCAAGTTAGACTAGGCTCCATGCAGCAGTCACATTTTTTCATTTGACCCGATGTCAAGGGTCATATTTGTTGAGACGTGAAAAGGGCCGAAAGGTAACAGCACTGAATGATGAAAGCACTTAACGTAATTCTAAAAGGGCCAAATAGAAAAGCTCCAACGATGAAAAAGCCGTATGAAGATGAAAAAGCCGTATGAAATGGTAAAAGAGCTGTATGAAATGATGAAAGAGCCGTATGAAATGGTAAAAGAGCCGTATGAAATGATGATGAAAGAACCGTATGAAATGGTAAAAGAGCCGTATGAAATGGTAAAAGAGCCGTATGAAATGATGAAAGAGCCGTATGAAATGATGAAAGAGCCGTATGAAATGGTAAAAGAGCCGTATGAAATTATGAAAGAGCCGTATGAAATGGTAAAAGAGCCGAACGTAATGGTAAAAGTGCCGAACGTAATGGTAAAAGAGCCAAATAGAAAAGCACCAAACCAGATTTCACAAACCCTATAATTTTAATCGTACGCTATGGGTTTGAACGGGTCAGTCTAATTACCGAAAACGATCATAAACAACCGAAAACAAACTAAAAACAAAACAAAAAAATCTAAATATTTTTTTTTAAATTATATAAATTTGTTTTATTACTTACTTCAGAAAAAATCGAAGATTCCAAAGGTTTCACTTCCGCCGTGGTAACTCACTTCCGCCGTGGCATTCTGTAATTTGCCGTGGTGTTTCATTACTAATTTGCCGTGGTGTTTCAATACTAATTTGCCGTGGTGTTTCATTTTTAAGTTGCCGTGGTATTTTTGTTAAATTGCCGCGATGTTTTATTTTTAATTTGCCGTGGTATTTTTGTTAAATTGCCGCGATGTTTTATTTTTAATTTGCCGTGATGTTTTATTTTTAATTTGCCGTGGGTTATTTCAAATTGCCGTGGCTTTTTTCAAATTGCCGTGGCATTTTTTTTAAAGTTGCCGTGATATTTTTTGAAAGTTGCCGTGACACTTATAGGCTACCGTAATAACTGCTTATGCGCGCGTTTTGAATGATATTTATAACTCGACTACGGTGATTTTAATAATAGATTTTATTGTGAATTGTTATCGTGAGCTTGTTTTAAGTATACTTTATAGTTCCTAAAATTATCAATAATATTCTTTACAATATAATTTGAAAACTATAGGCCTAATTAAATTGATCATGATTAACGTATTCACAATTGTGAGGAGTACACGCGTTGGTTTCTGGATCAAAAATCGAAAGACTAAAATCAAAATATGTTTACAGATTCTTTAAAGATGTATTGTCCCTTTGACTAATTCAACAAAAAATTTCGAAAAAAAGTTGGTCATTTTGAAGTATCATAATAGTTATTAACTTTCACCAAAAATTAGTCGAAAAAAAAATAATTTAACCGAAATACAGACGTTTTTTTGTTCAAAAAATTACTTTGACTTCCAGTCAAAGTTTTCGATTAAAACATATCTCATAATGCAACGCGCTTGTTTGGCTACTCTGTATGCATAATCATAAAACTTCTTCGTGATCTGTGTGAAAACACCTTCTCAACCGCGATGAGTTGTAAACAATCCTAAGCATCATGCATAATGCATACTAATGGTTTGAAATCTTTGTTTACTTTTGCTCGTGACGATTTTCCAGACGAAATGTTATCAAATTAATTTACCTGTTAATTACGTAAACTTTTTGTTTTTGGCTCGAATTTTCAACTTAAAGTGAATAGCTTTAATATTACTTTGATATGGCCAATTTATATTTAGAATATTTTGTTTTTAATTTTTTGTGTTTCAAGAGACAATACATCTTTAAGTAAATGTACGATGTTATCATTGAGTTTGTACGCTTTTTAGTTGTATGTTGAACCCTACCATTTCTTTTACGCGCGCGGTTCTCTCAGTCATGGTCTTAGTAGCTTTAGAAACACCCATCAGTAGAGGGCGACATTAACACAAATTATTTTGTAAGTTTGTTTTCGGTATTTAGATTTTTAAACAAAATTTTCGGTATGTTTTCGGTTTTTTTCCCGGTTGTTTTTTGTTATTTATGGTTGTTTTCGGTAATTAGACTAACCGAGAAATAATATAGCATGTATTATATATTTGTAAAAAGTCCCTTTTATTTATTTAATTAAATTTGAATAAGTAGCTAGTAGCTGAACATCACAGACATAAGTAGGCATCAATACATTAAATTCTAGTTCTAGTTCTGGGTTCAGCTCCCAGGCAGGCTTTCGCCTGTCAGTGGTGCTAGCCTCTTTCTCCACCTTTTTCTATCCAGCATCTCTCCGCTATTTCTTAGTTCTTGTAATGTAGGCATGTTATTTCTATATAGGATATCTTTTATTGTCACGTCCATCCACCTTTTTCTTGGTCTTCTTTCCAATTTCAACATCTCTTAACGATTTTCTTATCATTCTTTCCTAGCCAGCCATCTCAGCTTCAATTTTATTTCTGATTGGTGTTATTCCTACTTGTCTCCGGGTCTCCTCCTCTTCTTATTTTGTCTAATCTGGTCTTATTGAAAATTCTCTGAGAGGTCTCATTTCTAAGGCTTGAATCCTACTCCAATCTGTTGTTGTTATTGCCAATGTTTCTGTACCATACATCAATGTGGGGGACAGGACTGTATCAAAGATTATTTGCTTGGTTTTCTTGGGTACATGTTTGTCTTTCAGAATAGGATGGTACAGAGCACCCACATTCCTGCTAAATGTCCCAATTCTCTCTGTTATATCCTGTTTGTTTTCACCTTCTCTCATGATGATGCTTCCTAAATATTTTGCTCTCTCTGCGTATTTCACAGTTTCTTCACTGATGGTGAAATGTTCTTCTTTCTTCCTACTGACACAGAGGATTTCAGTCTTTCGAGACGTTTAACTTCATCCCTGCTTTTATGAAGCAATGATGTATTGCAATGTCGTCTGCATAGGCCATGAAGAGACTTGTGTTAGGGTGGATTATGTTTTAATTTAAAATGTCTGATGACGCTGTCCATGCGATAAGTATAGGCGAAAGCTTTATTTTAAACACTGGGTTTCATCAGAGTTTACAAAAGTGAAACATATTGTTACTTTTAATCGTTTATTAAACCTAAGTGAAATTAAGAATAAATTAATTATAAAAGAAATTGGATTAATGAATACAATACACTTGAAAATGTGGATAAATGTAGTTAAGAACAACAATAAACAGGTAAATATGGTTACAAAATGTGACGTAATAGACACAATTTTAGAAACGACTATGAAATATACATATTTACACTTCGTCAAAAACATTTTTATTCCTCCTCCTCCTCCTTTAAATCAAACGTAGTTGATATGACCGCTTTAGGTTTGATTTAAATGTTATATTATATTTACTTTATGTATATACATATATATATAAAAGTGTCAAATATCAAAATTAGTGTAACAAATTGCGTGAATTCATTTTGATTATAGGGCCTATTTAGTGTATGTTACATCACCACCTGAAATGGGACAAATTGCCATCCAACTTTTCTAGAACAGAAGTAATCATTCAGGATAGGAAGCGAGATATAGGCCTAAGGGATGAAAATTAAAAATTGATCAATTACAACAAGGTACCTTTTAGCTTTTCGCTTTTTTTGTATCCCCATTGAGATCCAGCCACTGATGGTAATTTGGTATTTTATTACATTTTTATGATTACAGGTTAATAATACGTCATTGTAAAAAAGCACATACCTCATTTCATCAGTTGACATAAGGTCAATTTAATCAGTTGACATAAGGTCAAAGGTCAACATTTTAATATGCGTATTAATTTCCAAATAGATGCAAAGTTGTCCAAATTATGATATCGATGATTTTACAACTAATCAAATTATTTGATCAGTAATGTTTGTTATTTCATTATAATTTTGATTAATATAATTAATACTGTAATTAATCAAACTTATTAATTAATAAGATTAATTAATCAGACCTAACATTTTACGGTGACCTTAGGCCTAAATAAAATAAATGGTAAAGTAAAACTTATAAAACTTTTAAAAATTCATTTTGCAACGATTGGTCAGAACATTTTGAAGCAATAAACTATTTGATTTGATCTGCTTTTTTATGTTGGTAATATATAATTTGTTTTTTATTTGTCTAGGTACCCAGATAACTGAGAATACTTAGTTATGTACTATAGCCAGTCTGTGTACCTTAACTGGTAAACAAATGTAATTATGTGGTTTTTGTTTACATTTGGTAGTTTTGTAAAGTTTACGGATTAGTTTCCATTGGTTTTTCACGCCTTGAGCACTTTGGTGTATAAGCGTATACACAAATCTTACTATATTATTGGTTGTCACTTTTGTCATCTCCATTGCAATCAGAACATAGTACAACTAGTACGTCCAGGATATGTACATACCAACCCAGTGAATAGATAAATCTGGCACCCATGTCCATGATTTTCTGGACTATCCAAACAATAGCCTGTAGGCCTACACCAAAAGGGCATATACTTGCATTGCTATAATTAAAATGATTCTAAAAAGAGATGATTAACTCTGACCTTTGTTGTAGAGCACATGTTTCACAACTTCTAGAAACTATTCTGAGAAGATTTTGGTCATTGCCTAGTTCTGTAAAAAAGGTTTGATTATCTATATACATGACCACCAGGATTGATTCCTTATTTCTCTTTCGAAAAAAAGGAAGAGACATAATCATTTACAGTGAGCACCATCATCCGAGCATTGCTATTTATAAATATTAGTTGACATTGACTTGGTTCTATTAGTCTGCGACCCTTGCCACGGTCAATAATGATTGTTGATGTCCCATTCATTGTATCCTTTAGTCAATTGTTTTGCAATACTAGGCCTATGCAATGTTTTGTTATGAATAAGCTTGAATTGAAATGAAAAATATTTAGGTGTTTACGTTCGTTAGATAGACACAAGAAGCGTGTCAAATGAGTTTATTTCTCCTGACTTTGAACAGTATATATGCAACCTTGTGGAAGATGGACCTTATATTATAGAACAGGTTTCCTTTCTCTTCAGAAAACAAAATGTTGGTACTACAGTATGCACGGGAAAATGTTTTTATGAAAATAAAACAAAAACTATCTCTGGCTAGCAACCATATCGAGACTCATACTAACGATATGCCCTTGATAACAATTATGATCTGTCTGTGAAGATCCAGTTTTTACTAGCCAATGAAAGTAAAAATTTAAAGCATTATGGACAAAGATTGAGTCAATGTGTCGTCAACTAGGGAAACCGGGAATATTTTCAAAAGGGAAAGAAATCCTGATGGTGGTCCCTTATGAAAGCATACATAAAACATACATACAGTATTTGCAGTACAGTAACTTGACAATAAAAAGACACATTCGTAGATAACGTTTCTACAAGCTTGGACATTGCTTTTGGGCTCTGGGTTTATAAACCATACAGTGACGAATCAAGTGAATAGAAAAATATAAACTTTTTGAACAAAAATGATTTGCACATTTGTAGAATTTCATTTGCACGTTCAACGTCAAAACTAATCGTTTCCACATTTACCGGCGTGACGTTTGCACATACAGATTAGCACATTTGAGGTTATTTGCACATTTAAAGGCCATCACAACCGCACCGGAATACCTTAAATTAATATGTTATATAAACATGAATGTCACCTTCAATTCTGAATAGCTGTAAATGGTTCAAATATACAGTACAGATAGGTCGTGAAATTATACGACCCATGTTAACAAATTGTTAGATATGATGACGTCATTAAAATGAAAATGGTGGTAGCCCATAAGAAGGCTGTATGAGCAAGATTGAGAAAATCTGACACAGCCTATAAAGCGAAATACGCTCTGTTGAACTGATAATCTATAACGAAAAAGACAAAAATCCTATTTTAAACATTAAGGTGGCCAATGATGACAAATGTCCAGTTTAGGTTTTAAAAATAGATATGCGACATGTATACAATCAAAAACGTCAACCAGACTGCTTGTTGAAAAACATATTCGTTAAAACAACAATATTTTACGAATTGCGTCGATTTTATGATTTGTAACTTTGCAAGTTTAGTGTGACTGATTGTAAACTGGTTGTAGTGCTCTTGGATAGTGGAGCAATTAGATTGCGCATACGATTTCTATATGGGTTTGTTTTGTTGTTGATCCTTATTAAAACTGTAAATACCTTCAGTGGCTGTCTTAATATTTGTTTTTGTTCCACAAGTCTCATGTAGTATCGATAATGGTGGTTTCATTCAACATTCATTACATTTTTATTTTTGTTGATACAAAGAATAATCTTGATTATGTTTAATATCCCAAATTGGTTTATTTAGATTACTTACCGGTTGATTACTACTTGTTAAGATTATTTTCTTAACCATAACACACAATGGTCACTCACAAAACTATGTCTATCATGCTCATCAATAAACATAATTTGTCAAGGATTTTGAGCATAACATAAACATGTAGTCTATCGTGCTTTGTTGATTATTTCTTTGCTATGTTATTTTTTAAACCAGTTGTCAAGTACTTACTTGCTACGTTTTGGCTATTTTCAGAAGTTACCATTTATTTTTAAATATCCATTTGAAACCAGATGATTTTTCTTGAGAATCTATGTTATTTTACCTTCACAAAAATAGTACTATTAATTAAGGTTGTTAACTTAGAATTTTTAGTAAATTGTATCAACGTACACCGGTGTATTAAAAAAAATATTATACAGTAAAGTTATTGCGATATAAACGGCCTATAAAAAGTTATTAACGAAACTAACCACAGGAAGAAGGAAAGCCTTTGATGGCTGACGTCGTACGGTTTTAGCACTTCCGTTAATAACCAATGACGAGCATACAATACAAGAATATTTGTACGTGTAGATGGTCATATGGAGGTTTATACCTCCATGTTCATATATTCATCATTATGCGACAAAATTGTCAAGAGGCTTAGAAGAACTCGATGACCACAGAAGAAATAAACAAAGTGTCTGTATTGTTTTTTAAAGGTCAAATCTATCAATTGGAACAATGAGTTAAATAATCGGAAATAAAAACGTAATTGTTTATTGCGGTTTGTTTATCCTGATCTTTAAGAGGAAATGATGTGTTGGAAAGAAATGAAGTAACAGTTAAATAATCATACAGATATACTATATTCAAGTTAGACCTCCATGTTTACCGTACCGAGTTTCATGTTATACTGTATTATATAAATCTTTTAAAATAATTATTTAAAATTAAATTGAATAATAGAATGAATAAAACACAATAATACACAAACACAAATCATAATTTCCATGCGTAGTTTTATCAATAACTTATTTAAATAGTCTCACAACCAACGATGGGCTATATCATCGTAAAATAACAAGATGATAACATATTGAAACTCAAGTAGATTGTATGTTTATAAGAGTAAAATCATATGAATAACTATTGACAATAAAACAATAATCATATTCATCCAGAATAATATATTATTAATGTATAATACTATTATGATCATCATAACAAATTATTTTATTTAAAAAAATGTATGATAATGAAAACTATAAGTTAAATAAGATGAAAAACTTAATTAGTATGGTAACACGTTAACATATCTTGCATTTCACTCTCCTCAACAATTAAGTCTGTACAGCACGCAACTTCATTCATACTGAACACTTAAATACTGTAGTTACAATAATACATCTACTGTAACACAACTCATTGGAGATAATTACTGTATAAAGTATTAATAAAGTGTAGTGTGACCACTTCCTTTACTCCACAATATTACTGTATACATTTTCAATGTATTTCATGAAATGTTTTAATATATTAAGCATTTAAACATAGATTAATATACATTAGGTAAATACATTGATAAATTGGATTATTACTCGTGATTTCATTATAGCCTGTAAACAAAAATATGATTTGTAAAATTGCTAATCATCATATCAATCCAAATATAATAAAATTCTATAACCTAAATAAAAATAGTGCAAGCATGCACAAGAATGCTAATATAAAATCTGATTAGGTTTATTAAAATCTGATTAGGTTTATTAAGATTTCAGTTGAACGGGTTGTAATTCATTGTTATCACTGGGGTCACATAAACTAGCCAATAAAATGAAAATGATCAATAACAACAAAGGCACCGTTGAAATATTTCTTACATATTGAATACAATGTGAATACATTTTTTTAATGACACAAATTAACTACAGTAGAATAATAAACTATAAATATAATTGTATGCACAACTTGAAAACAGACAACAATCAAGGCACAGTTGATCTCCTCCTCAAAACTCTATGCAACACCTTAACAACATCCACTCACCATCTAAAAACCCTGTCGAATTTCTTTGTATTAATTTTACTAAAAAATTAAATGTCTGTACATATGGACATAATTTACATAGTATTTACATATTGTATGCAGTAAATGCAAAACAAACCATAGATATTAAACAAACACACTGTATATTTTATAATGTTTCCCAAGCAATGTTAAATAACAAAAAGGTATATGAAACAATATTATACAATACATTCTAAATATTTTGATCATATTAAGCTCTTAATATGTAAATATGACAATAAAAATAACACTATGCAATGACTTTGTTTAAAAAAATGATTGTGATTTTTTGATTATAGAATATATTATATTGGCATGCCTTAACAGAAGTTAAACCAATATAAAATATGTGGATTGTAAACATGGTAAAGTCCTCCAAATATTATCAGATAATGAATTATAAATAATAAATAACAATGATTAATATTAAGATACAAGATAGGTAAAGCTGGTAAAATACATCAGTTCAAAAAAGCCAAAACGAAAGACAACCATTGTATTGTAAATATTAATGCAAAAGCAATAAATAATATTAGAGTAGTATAATGATGTCTTTTAATACAAAATTAATATTAGTACTAAAATCTTTCTCAGCTGATACAGTGATTTTGTATTCCAGGCTGTTCAATAATGAGAAAAATAAATAAATTGATATCACTTTAAATCAGTAGATAACTAAATATATTTGGAAGAATTGTTTTAATCTTCTATTAAGACTACTACTACTACTACTACTACTATTTTTCTCCTACCACTACTCCTACTACTAGTAAAAAGGCAATACTGTACTATAATATTGATATAATATATGTCCACATCATTTATAAAATGTAATTACAACAAAGAATTTAACCAATCTTTACAAAATGAATCAAATATTAGATGTTTAATTGCATAAAAATAAGTTCAAGCCCTGCTGTTTTACTGTACTTCTTATCAAATAAAAAATATATAAAAGTCATAAAAGTATATAAGCTTTGTACGATAAACAATAAACTTTTAGTTGCATCATGGAGCTATATTATAGCTCCATGGTGGTATATTTTAAATTTTAAATCTACTCACATTATTACTATGTACCACGCAAATCTCTTGATTTACTATTAAAAATAAATTCAAGAGCCACGTGTAACTAAACATATATCACTTTCATATAAAAAAATATAGCATTAGGCCTACAACTTTACATATGATTAAATCTGCCAGGGGCTATGCACATCCATTAGTCAACTGGACCTACAAGAGCACCATATAAAACAGTGACGCTTGGATGATGCTTGAAATAAATGTAAACAACTATTCAAGATGTCTTGAAATGGTCAAATATTTATTTACATTTTTTTTAAAGCCATAGGCCTATATTGTGTTTTAAAATTACTGTTTATTGGAACATTTACATAGTAAAAAAGATAATTAGTTTAAATAGAAACATAAAGACATTTTTTTTTAATCTGAGAAAGACTGAGGATCATCCTTGAAGACAAACATTTTTGAAAACATGTAAAAAATGAATACAAATAAGAAAAGGTATTGAGTTGTCAAAGGCTATGTTTACAAAATTGTTAATCTCCCGGAACATGCTGCTGGCACTAGAAATTTTGAATCTAGTTAGCCAGTTGGTCATAAAAACCAAACAACATCAGATAAAATGTTAGTGTGAAAGTGGCACGATTTGCATAGAATTCTCATAAAATTACCTTTATATCTGAAAGGTCACTACACAGGACTGGTGTGTACCCTGCAAATTTGCCAGGTCAACTCTGGCTCCGAAGCCTCCCCTTAAATCCAGTCATTAAAAACTAGATATGGTAATGATTAATGATAGTTAATAAACCCGCAGATGTTTCATCATCATATATTACAAGTACAACAAATGTTATTACGCATTAAAACTGTTTGCCTTGGAAACATATTTCAGAAAAATTGCTGATAACCACAGTGTATGTTTATCACTCTTTGGCATGAATAGAGTAAAGCTCAACAATACTAACTAGCCATACAGAAAGTTAATAGGAAAACTGGATACTGAATACGGTACATACATGGCAGTTTTTAGCAGCATATCTACACACATAATAAATGCAATATACAAACAGTATATATCGTATACTCAAATCATAAAATGTATCTACAGTATTTCTCAACTTCAATTGCATAGGTTGTGATCAATGTAGTTTACACAGTGTGTATGATATTAAGTATTGATGTATTTAAAATACAACAGTATTCAAACTATAAATTTACACCTGATGGCAATGATATATTTTTAATACGTTAACAAACATAAAAATGAGTTGCTTTCTATAGACAAAGTATCATGACCAACATCCAGAGCATACTGAACTAAATTCCCGAAACGAGGTAAATATTTCCAATTGTTATGAATGAGTAATGCCAAATTATTCAAACTGATTTATTTTATATCAGGTGGTTAATTTTGAAGCAAATAATATCACATCTTTATGTCAATTGTCATGCCACAGTTTTAAAAAGCTAACTCATACAAAATCAGTGAGTGCATTCAGGTACTGAATTTAAGCTTTATGAAATCAAGAGACATTAAGCCATTTGTGAATAGGCAAATAGTTTTACAGATTAAATTGTATTACTTTACAAATTTCATTGTAGATTTTGCACTCTTTTAGTGACTTAATAATAAACATTGATGTAGCTGTCAGAAATAATTAAAACCTGGAAGACCAACACAAGGAGGTAAGCAACATAAATGGTTTCTTTTAAATTCAGTACTTAAACCCTTACATCTGGACAAATTATACAAATATTTAAAACAATGAATTTCATATTACATTATTAGAAATACTCAGTCAGGAAAAAGTTCACTCAAAAGAAAAACCATAACAATCATATTTCAGTCCCTAACTAAATGTAACTTAACTTAGAGATAAATAATGCCTAATAAAAATGTTGCATTAAATTTATGTAATAAGGTACAGTTGGATATTTTTTATCAGTTACTGTAGAATCAAGTATACTGTACTGTAGATACAAACAGATGCACAATCAACCCTCTTCCCTTCTACCACCATAACCACCATCATAACCTATACTATTTTTTGGTTTAGTATCTCGTGCGATTGAGTCGACATTTAAATGGACCTCTGTACATCTGTAAAACACCAATGTCAGACATTATTGATATCTGTTTGCATATTACGCTGGATTTCATTGGCACTGTCAATGAGCTACATGTTTGCTTCCACATATCCCACACTTGACACCAACTTTATGGCAAACTCTCAGTGGTAGGTAGCATAAAAGACAAGGTATGCACAGGGATATTGCAGAAAGAGCAGTCCATTTCTTACAACATCCCTCTTGTCGTGGGTCACATGAACAGCCTTCAGCATAGTCATTTTCACCATCTGAACAACAATGATATTGCAAACCCTCTGCCAAGCAATAGCAAGTTACTTTTTCAATACAGTGTAAAGCACTATCAGGCGCATATTGGCATTGCCCTCTTTTGTTCTGACTTGGATCAAACACATTTGTACAATGGACACAGTGTTCTTGTCGCACTTTAGGGTCTATTTTAAAGTTTTTATTGGGTAATGGTGGCACCTGTAGTAGACTTTTTGGCTGAGTTGAAATAGAGTGTCTATCGGTAAACTTTGTAGTATTTAACGTTGGGTAACTGTAGTCATGTCGACTGGGACAATTTTTTACAAATTGTACATAAGAATCCTTTGGTCCACTAGACACTTTACATGGTTGTTGTTCATGCATCGACTGCCATTCTTGGTGACTTTTGACCCAACATTTATTTTTCTCCATCCTATGTCTCGATAAGTAATGAACTCTATGCAGATATTCATACTGATTATTGTCACTACGCCTTGGAGGTTTTGTAATAACGCTTTTTAGCGTACTTGTATAATTATCTGATGAACGTGAAGTGAACAAGGTTGGTGTGTTTTGGTAGTCATGAACATGACTTGGTGATAATAAGGGTTCAACTGCCTGTAGAGGAAAAAAAAAATTAAGTTAGTAATGATAAATATTGAAAGACGAATACACAGAATGTGTCATCAGTTATAGTATAAAGAGGTCTACTGACAACCTTAAAGTTTAGTTTGCAGATCCACAATGTTTTCCCAAGTCTAAAAGGCCTTTTTAAATTTCTACAGTTTCAAGCCCTCGTCTTGAGTGTAAAAATTGATTTCAAACATCATCACAGAGGACTGCACAATTTTTTAACCTTTTTTTTCTAATCCTCAAAGTGAAAATTAAATTTGGTCTAATTTCTTAAGATCTGCTTTAAACGTCAATTTAACGACTCATTAAGATATTGTCCCCCTGAAAAAATAATAACACATCTTTTGTTAAATATGTCATTTTAATGTAACATAATAGTTATCCACTTTGACCAAAAATTGGATCGAAAGAAAATGTATTTACCTGAAAAAAATGTAATTTTAAGCAAAAAAAGATTGTCAAACTGGCTGCCAGCCAATGGGTTTTTGCTTGAATTTAACCATTTATTTTGTCATTTTATTAGTGAAAACATAATTTTTTTCCTATGGAAGTGATTAACTTTTCTAAAACTACAGAATAGCATATTCAAAATCAATACATCTTTAAGTGGTAAAATTGTAATTTAGCATGTATACAATGCAAACAGAGATGTACTGAAACTTGGGATTGAAAGCAGACAAGTTATACAATTTGTTTGTGTAGTTTGAAAAGGACTTTTAGGACTATTGATTTCAATATGAAACAAACAATATGAAGAAACGTGTTAATTTACTTTGCTTCATCAAGAAAAGCACCTTACATGGTGACTGTGCCTGAGATTGTGCCATTAACTTGTTTAAATATCTGTATATCCAGAGACATGAAAAAATGCCTCTGGATACTATAAGTACAGCATTCTGTGTGTGAAATAAAATTCAATTCATAGAAACTTACAACAAAAACATCATCATCACCAAGTTCAGTATCTGTAACCTGATTTGTTGATGACTCCGTTGAAGAACCTGTAAAACAAATTGAACAAGATATTGATATAAAAATATTATAGATACCATAAAACATAGCAAAAAAAAATTGATTTAATTTTGTCATTGCTAAAAGATTGATACTGAACAATACTGTAGTTGTTTTATTAGAAAACCTCAGAGATTTCAAAAAGACATTCCTTTCCGTGTCGGCCACTTGGAGACACTTCGGCCCATATTTGTTTGTCGGCTACCACATAATGTATATATTATTGCTACTAAATTATTCGCATAATTACTGTAGGCACAGTGATGTTTCTTCATAGGCCACACATAATAGGTTATATCACTTTCCTAAATTTTTAGGATAAAAACTAAACAAACGCAAAAAATAACAGTAATTTGACGTTTCAGCGACCATGTTTCGTGAGTTGTTGCGTCGCGTATCAACTACGCAACCTTCTCTGTTGTTTACCGCCATGGCTGGATATACAAATACCATGCCAGGCCGGCAAATAAAAACAGTGTGTTTAGTCTCAGCAGCCGGCCAACCGTATCAACTGATCGAATCGTTGAAGTTTTAATTAATTCCACCGATCTAGAATAGAATAGATTTTGTAAATCACGTTTAGCACAGTGAGTAAAACTCCATGGCCATTAGTATCAAACCTTAGTACAATCGAGTTTGAATCTGCAAAATGTGTAAATAATAAGTATAAACTCTTAAAGCAAAACAATCAGAACTAGACCACAATTTAACTAAAAATGTAGGAAAATAGGTAACAAAAAATGCCACACAAAAAAATAGTAAAATATAAAAACCCTTGAAATAAAAAAAAATGAATAAAAATAAAACACACAAACAAAAATGAATCCAACATAAAAACAACAATTATGGAAAACAATTAACAATGTGTTAATGTCGTGTTTCCACAACAATGTATTTTTCATTGATTTATGTCCAGTTTTTTGTTTTATCAAATAATACACCCAAAATATTAAATATAATTTGGTATTTTACATTTGTTAGTGTCTGCTAATCGACTACTACCACCATGTGTACTTTTTTGTGTTGATTTAAAGTCCATAACTGTAGTTTTATTATTGAATACACTTAATTCTAAAAATTACCAATTCAAATGTTATCATTGGGTCTGTTTCTGCTGAAAAAATAAAAATAATCAATTTTTTCTAAGTACCACAAACCACAGAAATGATCGCGTTGCAACTGAAAATGTTCTCCGACGTTAATCGGTTATCGCTTTTTAAAAATCACGTCATCCATACCCACAGCGCAGTTTAAGTTATGGAAGGCCGATGAGAGTTGGTTTGTTTACATCGTATCGCTGCCTAAAACTCTCACATGTAGGATTAAAAATTGAACTCGTAAAGCTATATTATTTGTAAAATAAACATCTAGTAGACTAGGCCTACTACCGTACCACATACAACAGAATAATGATGTTACATTTTTAAAGGTACGTCGGCGAGAAAAGTTCGTTTCGCCGTTCAGCGTTGGTGCTACTCTAGGGCCCAGCTAGGCTATATATTTCTACCGAAACAACAGGCCTAAAAAAGGATGTGCAAAACATCGTTTAGACTGGACCGGTGGGATGTAACGGTGTACTTTCAATGCAGAATCTTGGAGTTTCTGGGTATAATTCGCGCCCACAAAATAATAAAAATCAAATGTTTAACATTTAATTGTAATTTGGTTCACATCGATGATCGTCATCGTCGAAATAAACAGCATGCTTTGTGAATGAGGGTTGCAATACTCTAGAGGTCAAAGTGCGGTCAATAATCGCTATTTGTGTTGCAGCTCAAAACTGCTCCACAATAATCGGTTAAAACAAGAAATAATCGATTAAAACACGCAATGGATTAAGTATTTTTAATCGGTTATTTTTAATCGGTTATTTTATTTTGCGCTGTTTCTGCTGCCCAAAAATAATCGATTAAAAAAATAAACGGTTAATAATCGATTATTTCTGCTCACCAGAAACAGGCCCATTGAAATGTTTAAACTACCCACTGACAGAGTTCAACGTGCACTACCCTTTCATGTGCATGTTGTGACTTTTTGATGCGCACCCTAGAATAACATTCACACAGGAAAATTACACACAGTCAAAACGTAAGTTCCATATCCAGTATTGCTTTCATTTTTTAGCTTACAGATATTTCAATGTGAAGGGATTGTGCTTAACAAAATCAATGTCTGTAAACCGTTTTTATTCTTGATAAAAAAAATTTTTATTTGTACTTTTATCAGAGTGGACGTGCTTTTATTATACTTAGTCCTCCCACGAAAAGTGTTCTCCCCAGGCATTTGAAGCGTCATGGTGACATGATGCTTTGGTTCTCTACCGCGACGCTTTACAGTTAACCGTAACGCTTTAAACCTTATCCGTGACGGCGAAAATTTTCGTGGCCCTAAATTTTTGTGATTTTACATTTTAAACTATTTTGCAACCTTTTATTTTCGCGATTTGAGTTTTTTTGTGTAATTTGTTGAACCAAATTGGCGAATGTATTTCGCCTCCACGATGAAGATCAAACAACAATTAAATAGCGTCAGTAAAATTACAGAATTAAATATGCCATTGTAAATTTAGGGATGTAAATAAATGTTTTGGCTACACAGTGGGTGAGGCACATGTTTAATAGGCTCTTACTTAGATAGTGAACACCCCCATAATTAATGTAGTTGTACTTAATATTATTTTGCATTGGATGATTAAGTATAAAAGCACAATACTGGATATGGGATATGAAAGTGACAACGTGCATGAGAGGTGCAAGTTTGAAGTATGTCAATCAGTCGGCAGATTAAAATATGTTAATGATAAAATATGAATATGAAATAAGATAGAATAGTAAAACTACAGCTGCTTACGGACACAAAAAGTGTCTAAAAATAAAATTAAATGTTGCACTCAGATTTCTTTTTGGTGTAGATATTTTGTGAAAACACGACACCCATTTGAATAAGTTTTATTTGTGTGTGTGTGTTTTTTTTTTTAGTTCATTTACATTTTTTTCCATGGTTTTTTTATATTTTGCAATTTTTTTTGTGTGAGGTTTCGTATCTTTTTTGCTGGTTTTGTAATTATATTGTGGTCTAGTTTTGATTTTTAGCTTTAACCGTTGATAATTATATATGTCGCGGATTGAACTTGAATGTACTAAAAATTTATATCAATGGCCACAGCGTTTTACTCACTGAGCCAAACCGTGAATTACTGTCATTCTGTTCAAAGAATAGTTGTAATTAATTAAAACTTCAATGACGCGATCATTTCGATACGGTTGACTAAAGACTGTTTTTATAGCAGCCCGGCATGGTATTTTATATCCAACCATGGCGGTACCACTCGGCGGTACACAACAGAGGAGGTTGCATAGTTTATTCAGTGACATAACATTTGATTCGTCAAATTTCTGCTATGTTTTGCCTTTTTTGAGTGTTTATTCTTAAAATTCAAGAAAGTGACAGCCTATCGTGTGCAGCCTATCAATAAACATCAGTGTGCCAAATGTAAGCACATACCGTTCAGTGGTTTTTGGAGGAGATACTGTACGTAAAATACGCGAAAAATTTAGTGGCATTAATATATAGATTTTTAAATTACACCTGAACAAACAATATAAATAATATTTGGGGATCGTAGATGTTTATCGTAATTATTTTATACTGTATTCACTTTTTCCATACTAAGCCAAAGGCCTCAGGGAGCGTGCCCAAATGTTTTTACTCCGTTAAACTTGTTGTAACGCAACTTTTACCGTTATATGCAAGCTAATTTAAATGGGGTTAGGCGTGTTCAGTGAGGCATATCAAGCCCTCCCTTTACTAGCTACTATGCTGTTGTTGTCACTCCATTGTTTAACGCGTAATTAACGGGAGACCGGACATGCTGTTCAGTGTTGCGTAACGATGATTCCAACGCGTTATTAACAGTCCTTGTTATGGTATGTTGTGTGAAATCCTATGATGACTCAAAATAACGGGTTATTAGCAGTCCGGTCATTGTTGTTACAACGCGTTGTAACAACGTATATAATTATATTTATTAAATAATCATGTATAATACTATATCCTAGGCCTACCGTAAAATAAAAATATGTATAGGCCTAGGCCTACACGGTAAAATAAAAATATATAGGTCTAAGCATACTATTTACGATCCGATTCATGGTATTATTTAGCCTGGTACGTCGGGCGACACGTGTCTAAATTTCTAATAGCCGACTTTCACCTGAAAAAAAATACGTATTTTTGATCCCTGGATGTAACATGATATTGACGCGAATACCGCACTACAAAGAGCTAGGCCATGAACGATTCGTTAAAAGTACACCGCCAGACAATCGCGTAGCTATTGTTTAGATTACATACTATAAACAATTAATAACAAAGAAAGCCTAGAAAGATAAGCTCCTCTTGTTAAATAATTTTGCTTTGACTGAGCCATTTTGTGACGGTTTCAACTCTTATCCATAACATTTCATTAATTAAACAATCAAATAGATTTACACTTTAGACAATATTTTTTTAAATAATTTACTGTATCAGTTCAGACTGTGAAGAACATGGATTTCGAAAGGTACACTTTATTTAACGCCAGGAATTCTTCTCACGGAAATGTGCTGATTGCAATCTGCATAAGCAACCAAAGATCCTGTATCTTTCTGGGATTCTGCCTTTTCCCCAGATTTATTGTTATTTGTATATGACATAAAACCTCAGTACTGTGGAATAATGCTACTCTATAAAGGCCTACTGTCATTCAATACTATCGTCCGTTAGCTCGGCGTTTAACGGACACAAACACTCAGTAACCTGTGGAATAATGCTATACTCTGTATGCTGTCATTCAATACTATCGTCCGTTAGATCGGCGTTTAACGGACACAAAAACTCAGTAGATTGTGGAATGATGCTACTCTACTGTAATTCAATACTATCGTCCGTTAGATCGGGCGTTTAACGGACACAAAAACTCAGTAACCTGTGGAATGATGCTATACTCTATATGCTGTCATTCAATACTATCGTCCGTTAGCTAGGCGTTTAACGGACACAAAAACTCAGTAAATTGTGGAATGATGCTACTCTATTGTAATTCAATACTATCGTCCGCCGTTAGCTCGGCGTTTAACGGACACAAAAACTCAATACAGTATACCATGGAGCTATAAAATTGTATAGCTCCATAAGTATACTGTGGAATGATGCTATACTCTATATGCTGTCGGCGTTTAACGGACACAAAAACTCAGTAAACTGTAGAATGATACTACACTCTATATAATAGGCCTACTGTCATTTAATACTATCGTCCGTAAACTCGGCATTTAACGGACTCAAAAACTCAGTAAAACTGTGGAATATGATGCTATATAATACTGTCATTCAATACTATCGTCCGTTAGCTCGGCGTTTAACGGACTCAAAAACCCAGTATACTGTGGAATGATGGTATACTCTATATGCAGCTGTCAATCAACACTATCGTCCGTAAACTCGGCGTTTAACGGACACAAAAACTCAGTAAATTGTGGAATGATGCTATACTCTATCTGTCATTTATTACTATCGTCCGTTAGCTCGGCGTTTAACGGACACAAAAACTCAGTAATATAACCTGTGGAATGATGCTATACTCTATATTATGCTGTCATTTTAATACTATCGTCCGTTAGCTCGGCGTTTAACGGACACAAAAACTCGGTTAGCTCCGGGAATGATGCGTATTCGAATGATGCATAACTGTCATCTATCGTCCGTTAACTCGGCGTTTAACGGAACAACGCACTGAATAGTAAATTCGCGCTTGGTTGAGAGCAAGTAGGGGAATTCCCTTTTTTGCGACGCCTCCCTACTGCAAGAAGGCAATTGCACATTGTTTTTATATATTTATTTTATATATACTGTATAAGTGTTTTGCCGATTACACCATTTAGGCCTACTGTAAATAGATACAATAATTGTTAATGTACACAGTTTTTTTTTTGTATTTTGTAATAAACATGACACCCTTGCAGCAGCATCACGGAGGCTGCCAAAAACACTGTGGTGCGTGTGTACATCGCATCGCAGTGATAAAAAACCATGTGCTTGCTAATAACGTGACGTCATATCGCCCAAAGTTTCATCCTCTGTTTTTGGACACACTCGAGGTCAGCGATAGTTAAAGTAATAATTTATTTACGTAATACAATAATTGTTAATGTACACAGTTTTTTTAGTATTTTGTAATAAACATGACACCCTTGCAGCAGCATCACGGAGGCTGGCCAAAAACACTGTGGTGCGTGTTGTACATCGCTTCGCGGTGATAAAAAACCATGTGCTTGCTAATAACGTGACGTCATATCGCCCAAAGTTTCCTCCTCTGTTTTTGGACACACTTAACTCGCGCGGCAGCTACAGTCAGTAAATGTTTTAGCTCTAGATAGACGGCGACCGGTTTCTATATTGTTTGGTCCATACCATCGTCCATAAAGGCTATACATGCTGATACTATCGATACGACAGTCTGGGTTTTATCCGTGTTTACAATTTTGCCATTTTTTTTCTTCGGTCAAGTGTACGGGGTAAAAAATAAAAAAGGAATTAACGTCAAACATGCTAAACAAAAAATTAGTATATTATAGGAATCTTCTATAAGTTGAAAATGTTCAACAAAAATTGTGGAATTGTAGATGCTGATAATTTAATGTTGGGTAAGGTTGTTTTAACAGCATTTTTTTTTTTTGCCGTCGAAATGACGGTTTACCACAGCATCATCTGCAGTTTCAAGGCCCTTTCTACAGCAATTGCCGTCGATCTTCATATTATTATTAGATATTATTGTATTGAACTCTGTAATGTGTGGTGTGATATTGTCAGTACAAGGGTCCGTTAAATGAGCGTTTAACGAATATAAAAACGATCTGTTAGGTCGGCGTTTAACGGACGAAAACAACGGACGTTGTTCTTCCGTTGTACGCGTTAGATAGTAAATTCAATTTCATTGTACAGTATTAACCATGATACGCTCTGCTGAGTACAGACCGCCCAACTCATTAACGTTTTGCATATTATTAACGCATTTAAAAGTCTATTAACGGAGTAAAAACATTTGGGCACGCTCCCTAATCGACCGATCAAATTTTGCGAGCCATTTATTTTCATGATCGTTGTTCAATCGCGAAAATAAAGAATACATTTTGGGCTTTACAGTAGTTGAACAGTCAGTTCCCTAGAACAGGGCCCCTAACAGATGGCAATAGAATAATTATTTCGGCACAGCATGTTGGGAAGCCTGGGGCATTCCTCTATTATAGACATGCTAAACTCTGAAGACCAATTTAATTACTGCTTTGACACAACAGGCAGGCATTCTTCATCAAATTGATCTGACAGTGGTATGGTTGGAATTTCCTGTTACCTTACATCCAAACACAATTTCTACTTCCTATTTTTTAATGAAAAACCATTTCTTAACTGAACAATAAACAACAATTTTTAACAATGTTATAATCCAATATGTTGTTCAATAATATAAAGAAGGTCTATTAGTAGTACTGTAGTAGTCACACACTAACAACCACCGTTATTTTTCATGAAGTTTGGCAAGTAAAAAAATACATGTTTTAATACCAGTTCATACATGTACATAAACCAGTTTGGAGAGTGACAGCTCTCTATAGCCTTACATACTGTAGGGTGCTGAAAAGAACATTGTTGACACTTATAGACCTGTGTCATTTCAGCCGCAAAATGTAAATGTGTATGAAACTATGAATCGTTTGTGTTTTACCAACCAATGTTTAGTAGGCATTCTCTTATAATAGGTATTGCTAAATCAATGGTAGACTAACTAGTGGAATTGAAGCATTGTCCGTGTTTTACTATGTTGAATTAATGAAGCCTAAACAACTTGATCTGCATGAGAAGAGATAGACAAATAAGGTTTTCTCAGAGAGGAATACTAACATCCGGCATTTACAATAACCTATACAGATCCATTGAAATTCAGTTGATTGGATCAATAGGCTAGCATTGCTATAATATTCATCAAGGTCTCCAAAAACATGCAGTCAGAGTTTTTGGTTCACAAATTAAAAATAGAACATGCCAAATTATACAGTATAGTATAAACCCTGTATTTTAAATAATAAGGGCGAAGATAAAACAACACTGAATGTATTTTTATTTTCAAACTAGTATTAATTAAATAAAAACACATTCTTTTGACTGGGGTGTATTTGGTATTGTTTGTATGAACACTTTAATCAATAAAACAGGCATATAAATGCTTATTGATTGTAATTGTATGGATTTCACATTATTTGCATTATTTCTTAATTTACAGTTAAATTTTTTTTTTCATTACAAAGACTATAAAAGATGTAACATATGCCATCAATAATTATGATGCTATGCTAACGTTAGCCATTTGCGATAATAAATTAACGATTAAATATATTTATTGCAACTTTTGGGTTGAATTATACAAAAATATAAAATTATACTTAAATGAAAATATATCATATCCATCGACAACAAAAATCGATTACACAAAACATCGAAGAACAGACAAAACAGAAGTCAGGGGAAGATACGACTGTGCAGGGATGCTTATGCCTACCACTTGTGAAAAAGACCAAACTTTACAATGAAATTGTTTTATCGTTCCGTTTTTACTTTTGCGAATACACAAATGCCGATTGGAGTTGTCAATTGCCAAAAAATTTGATATTATTCGCAAAACTGGGCCTGGATTCTTTTGCTGTCATGTTTTATACCCCTTTCACACCAAAAGCAAAACTCCAGAGACACTCTGGAGTTGACGCCCCGGTGTTTTGGCGTGAAAGGTAAAATCAAGCAACTTTGGAGTTTAAAACTGCGGGGTTGAACAGCTGAACATTCTCCGGAGAGCGAATAGCAGGGACACCCTGGTGTTTTGGTGTGAAAGGTACCAACATCAAACTCCAGAGTTTTTAGGTCAAAAGGTCATCCTCACCAATCACTCATTGCGGGTCAAGAAAATAAAAAGTAGTATCAATAAAACATTATATTAGGGCTTTCAGTTACGTGACAAATTCCTTCGCAGCGATGTCCTCTGAATCGCGATCATATTACATTACACAGCGTGACCTATCTTCGCAATGGTAAACCGCAGCGTTCCCCATGTGGGACGTATTTTCCGAATTCGTTATTTTCGTCTTGTTTTACTCGGTATTTTTCGTCGCCGCTAGCAGTGTTGTGATTGGTTAAATCTCTTTCGAAAGCTTCCGAAGATTATGTTGTATGCTCGGAGAATCGTTTCCGAACTGAAATATTGAAATCCAAGCGATAGTCGACAGTGAAAAGTTAAAGTCAAAAGTTTACGTCATGTTTTCAGATAGATTTTATTATAAAGCACGCATATTTCACATGTAAGTACATTTATTGATTATTTTAGATTCTTACTGTTTTGTTTTTATAATTTTATATTAATAAATAGAAATGCTAGAGCGAATTTTATAGGATGATGTTATTTTGCGGCGAGACCATATTTCAGCCTCGTGTTTGCGAAAATGACGTTGGGATAGTCCATTTCTGTATAGGGGCAACCTTTTACGTTCGACGAATTATTGATAATTCATTTGATTTTTTTTTTCATGAAATATATAATATAATACTTTTGTATAATTCCGAATTCCAATATATTAATAATGGACAAAAGATACGGTGGAAACAAAAACATGTTTCCGTTTTCTTCCGTTAGACTACCCACGATGAAAATGGTATTGGCCTTGTTTACCTTTTTCGCTGAGCCTACTAGACTTCGTAAATTCTTATTTTTAGCGATATTTGGAAGTAATAATAGTTATTTTTATAATTACTTTGACATATATATCCAGCACTACTAGGCAGTACTGATCTATGTTTGTTAGACTCACGTACATAATTTTTTTTTAATAGTTTTTTACGAAGTCCATCTATATTACTCCCGGCGACTATATGACGTTTTGTTGCGTCGTAGTTCTGTGAATTAGGAAGGCCCAGCCAAGTAGCAGGGCCTAACCTAACTAGGGTAAAGCATTACCAATACTATCGTAATGTTATGTTAATTGTAATTGGTGTCTATTTTGTTTTTAATTCTTAATTATTATTGCAATATATAGTGCTATTTATTTGATTTTAAATAAATTATGATTTATTAATTAATGATGATTAATATATTTCCGTAGGTATCAAATAATGGCTGATCCAACTGAAGATTCTGTTCCTTCTTGTAGCAAAAGCAAACCCACTTTTATGGGATTTAAGAGAGAACTTGGAGAAAGAATAAACCATGATAGACAAAAGCGGGCAGCGGAAAGTTCAAAGAAAACTGAAATGACTTTATTTATACAAAATCCTAATTTAATTGTTGGTAAACTAAAAAAGAATTGATCACTTATTTATTTAAAGTGGACAAGGAGAGTAGGTGGTATAGCGGTACAGTCATTTGTTTTTGGTCCAACAATGGTCCCATATTAGAGGTTTAACATTAATTAGTTTATTGTTATTAGTTTTCAACAATTATATAGTAGTTTGGATAGATTGTCTTTGAAAATACACTAGTTTTTAGCCAAAATTGTAAAAAATATGCTAATTATATGCATATTTTTAATTAATTATTAATTTATTAATTATTAAATTACTATATTATTGAAGTTTAAGTTTTCATTATGCATTGTACCAAATATGAAAGCTGTACTTCTACAGATTATGCAATAAATGACAAATGTATATTAACTGTTAGTGTTATTTTATGTACCATTCTCAAAACAAAGAAATACAAAAGAATAACCTTTGACCCCAAGTCTAAAAAGTTCCTAAATTAGCGGTGTAAAATAATGAATATCTCGGCAACCGTTTGGCCATTTTAAATGATTTAAAGTGTTTTGAAAATGAGAAAAGTTGCTTTTTCTGATTTTCAAACTTTTAAAAGCATGTGTTTAGATAATAATTATGACCTAAAATGCCTAATTATATGACTTCTGAGACTTTTGAAAATAAGTATTAAATTAAAATAATTGTCAATTAAAATGATTCTAATGATCGTCGCTATGTAAACAAACAAAGTAGAGGGCAACATTTACAATTTTATTTTATAAACCCCGGTGTTGCTAGGTTGGTGTGAAATGTTTTGAATGGTGTCTCCGGAGATCACTCAGGAGTTTTGGTGTGAAAGGGGTATTATTAATATTGTAATCCCACATTTTGAATGAATAAAAAAAAAAAAATGCTACACATATAATATTACAAAACAATTTGGCTATTTTCATCGTTCAAAAAAATGTACAATGTTGCGAAAAAAATAAAAATCGCCAACCTTATTTTACCTTAGTGAGAATTACAGGACAACCTATAGCCACCTGGCCGTAAGTTATAGGATTTTGGAGAGCCTAGAACAGTATAGATTAGTACTAAATCAAGCCCTGCGACTAGGAATATGAAGTTTCATGAGTTAGCCTATATGACTTAGTACACGCTTATGCTTACGTTGTACGTGTGAAAATTCAAATGTCTATCTCCTATAAACTGGTTTTAATCAATTTATCAAAATAGCTAGAGTTTTCAATGATATAAAATGTCATCATGGATTTTAACTTTTCCATCAATTGTACTGTGTTTTGCATTTTCGTGCCCCGCCTTTAGGCAGTTATATTCAAGAGAACGGAAGTATTAGGAAACTGTGTCATACGGAAGATCACAGTACTACAGCTGAAAAAATGGGTATTTGGAAATACAGACTGGGCATGCCCAAACCCCATTATTTTCCATTTTTTTTTTATCTGGCTTATTTGTATCAAATACAACTTATGACTGTGTAAAATATAACATTTTCAATAAAACTTACCATCTGTAAGTTCCTCGACTGCTCTTTTGATTCCTCTATCAAATGCTTTTGCATCGTAGGTGTTATTGTACACTAACCCGAATTTCTTATTTTCTGACAGCCAGTGATGGAATATAGGTGATGGCTTACATAAGCGTAAATCTTTCTTTATTTGACAGTCAACTACCTGTAAAAAAGAAATTCAGATATTAGTCAGACAAATATCACTCCAACAAAAACTAATTCAATAAATAACAGAAAATTAATCATCCATCGGCATCATAAAGTATCCCACTTTTCCAGACCAGAATGTAATTAATTAATTGGTTAGAATAGGTGTAAAAGTGTTTTTGAGGGGTCACAGGTTGCTTCATGTTAAGGGTCATCTTCCTGTATCATCAGCAAAATTTTGAATATTGATATTTTCGCGTGTACGCTTGCTTTGAAAGTTAAAAATGCTAAAAATCAATTTCTAATCAACTCTCTACACGTTCCAGGACATTTTAAGCATTTCACATTTTTTTTTTTAAATTGCGTTGCGCGAGCTTTTGCGCACTTAGCCTGTACCCAGCCTAGAAAGCCCGTTTTTGCGCTTGATTATTGTTTTTATAGTTTTATGACATATGAACTTCAGACATATGAACTTTATTTTTAATTTGAAAAGGCCATCATACTCAAATAATTAAATAAATGTAAGTGGTGTAAAATAAAAAAATAACCCGTCATTTAAACCGTTTACAATGCCAATACCGTCAACTGTTTGACATAGCTTCCATTCTCTAGAAAATCAACTAATGTACCTCTCTTGCAAATATACACCACATTTTTTTTAACTTAATTCTAAATTCGTCACATAATCCGTCTCTGGTAGTTGTTATTTTGAGTTCATTTGGCTCAATGGTTTAACGACTCTACAGCTCACTATGTCAGTCGGTTGGTCGGTCAATAAACAATAACTTGAGCACGCGACTGCAGCCATGTAATGGCCTTGTTGTCAACAAAATTTACAAACAATGGCTACCCAACAAATTCAAACATTTTTTTGTTATGGCTACGCTTGCGCTACATTGAAAATAGCGTGTTAATCTAATCATGTTACTGATTCACAGCGAGACTGATTCTACCATGTGCTAGCTAAAGTATATTACAGTTTATCGGAGGTCTTTTTTTTTCAAGCTGGGGAGAAATACATTACCAATTTGGTGAAGGACAATTTTTGTTCTAATCGAGAACGATCAGGCTGGCCCGTATTCTTAAACCGGACTTAGTTCGAGCTAAAACTTTAAAAATTACGTCATTTTAATTCATAAACCAAACTTCAAATAAACCGGCGACTAAATCAGGCCAACCTCGACTAAATCGAGACAGATTTTGATCAATGTTTTTAGTCCTCGAGGGGGCAGGCTAAATCGCCGACTAAATGGTATTTAAACGAGGTTTATACAAAATGTAACACTAACAGTCATTGAGTTGTTATATTGGCCAGATATTGAAGAATGAAATATCTATTTTAATATTAGCTTAATTAAATATATATTGGTATATAATAATGCAAATCATGTTTATTTACAACCATATACAAATTACAATATTTTCTTCGCGCAAGTTCGACTGGAACGTCAAGATGCGGAAACTGGAATGTTTAATGGGCCTAGCGCTTTCTCGTCACGCTATGTAATATGTGGCTCGTCGCGATCATGCTGGAGGCCTAGAAAATATGAAAGTTACCGTACCGCCATGGTTCCTAAATATATTTGGAAGATTTTGTTTGTTGTTAATCAAAAGTAATTAACTGTTAAATTAATACTGATCTTGTTCTATAATAATCAACAATTAAAATTATTTTTCATGTATTAGTTCTGATGCGTAAAAAGTTTTGTAAGAAAATGGAAAGTGATATCAATGGGCAAAATTTTGTCTGCTCCTCAAATACTCTCTTGTCATTGGCCAATGTATAGCCTTTGTTACACAGACGTGTGAAACTTGATGCGACTCGACTTGACTACTTCTTTTATCAATCGAATTTGAAGTAATAGCTCGAACTAGGATTTTTTCAGACTAAAGTTCGGTTTAAGAATACGGGCGTTAGTATTATAATATATTATAGATTCTCATGCTTACCAGAATAACTGTAAATGAGTTTACATTAGGCAAGGTAATTGAATAAGTTAAAATTATTTTAATTTGGTGTACAGTTTAGTGACAGAAAGTGAGGAAATTCTATAATTCAGTATCCAAGACAAGGTTACAGTATCAATATCACTTAAGGAATTATAACACAGAGAATCATTCTAAGATTCCATATTGAGGTGGTTAGTAAAGTAATTTTTCTTCGAACCTGTAAGCCAATTCAATATTGATTCATGGGAAGCAGAGAGGCAATAAGCAAACTTGTTAATTAAATCAACACATTCATCTGGGTCCCATGGTCTTATTTTTTAATCATACTTGATTGGCTTTGTGTTCACAAAAAGTATGGTCACTGAACTGAATACAACAAACAAGACTTTATCAAAATCCTTTGTAAGTCATCCAAACTATTGTCTCATATTTTAAAATTTTAAAATTGTATATCTTCTGCCATATTTTATTGTTATGCAATTGTTTGATTTGTATGTTTATGCTGTTTGTTGTCATTGTCTACGCTGTTCTTTAAATTAAATTAAATTAAGGTAATTTTTCTTTTGACTTTATGGGCTATCCTTGAATGATTTACTTAGACTCTACAGACTTTATCCGCAAAATTAACCACACCATCCCAAAAACCTTGGTAGTCCCTATCACTGAATTAAACTGAGTTAATTTATCAGCTCTCAGTTGTTGATCATTCTGTTTACACGTGCGTAACGCCAACTTACAACGAGAACGAGACAATTTTTAACATAATGAAACAAAGGCCCATTTCTGTGTTTGCCGTTCTCCATAATAAAAATGCATCACGAGCAACATAATGCATGTCAGAAACATAATCATTCCAGCCCGTCACAATACATTCACTAGAAGCACGTTTTTAAGGCAAGCAACAATATCATTATGCAGGTCATAAATAGCAAGACGGTGACACATTTTAACATTACTAAGTAAATTGCCCCTAAAATCCCCAAATTCGATGCCTGGAAGTACCAGTGTGGTGTCCCCTAAATAGGGATGTCAGATGGAAGAGAAAAAGCTATAATTTTCTTTTCACATTTTTTTCTTTTTCATTCTTTTTTTCGTATTTATATGGTGTTTGATTATTATAATATATCACAAACTTGTGTAAAAACAATCAACAAGTCGTACTGTGCATCAGTCTCGTGAATAAATAAAGTTTATATATTACATAGCCTATGTAAATACGTGAACTACTGGTTGAAACTGCATCACATGACTACAGCTGCGAGGATCGTAAATCCTTGAGTACGATGATATTGGCCGAGTAATTTTCGCGTAATTATCGTGTCCCTGTCATTAAACATATAAAATCCAAAAAAATCTTGAGTACGATGATATTGACTGTGTAATTTTCATGTGGCAACACTCGCGTTTGGCGATAAATAAACAAAAGTCATCTACTGGGACTTGAACTCGCGATGAATTGTCACTCCATAACAAGACAACGCTTCATCCGATGCTCCACGCAACTTGCTTGAAGAAATTAATCAACTAAACTATTGACATCCACTCGGGTATGATATTATGTTCTCGGGGAAATATATATTTCCTCGAACATAATATCATTTTCTTGGGGATGTCAAATCTTATATTTATCCTCTAAGCAGTCAATATCTGTATAATATACAGTATACTGTACGTAAAAAGTTCTGTTAAATAAAATGGATTGGAAGGCAATATTAAAGCAAACAATCTTGTCTGCCCTCCTAAATACTGTCCTGTCATTGGCTAATTTATACTGTTGTCTTTATATTATTAGATGTGAAACTCAACTAAAATAATTCCTGCAAACTTACTGATTACTTCTTTTATTAATCAAATTTGAAGTTGTGGTTTTAACTACAACTTCAAGTTATAGCTCGAACTATTGTAGGACTAAAATTTGGTTACAGAATATAGCTGTTAGTATGGTTTTGTCACCTTTTTAAAGTGTAAATTAGTTTAAAGCCTCATTCGCACTGGACTTAATCCGGTCAAATTTTAGAGTGAGATCTTACCGAGGTCACGGATAACTTTTTCGGTAACTCTTACCGTCGTTCGCACTTGGACTAATTACACTCGGTAAGTCTCCCCGTCAGCTAGCGTCAAACTTACTGAGCCATAGAAAGTAATTGTTGAGGGCGCTAAATAGTGACCCTCTACTTCCGCTTTAAGCAAGCGCGCATCCACAGCATGCAGAAACCGAAAATAAAAAGCGCGAAGTTGACATTTTCACCAAGCAGCTCCTTCCGCGAACACATAACATATAATGGCCGAGACAAAAAAAAGAAAAACGGGAACCGTGAAATGTCTTCATCATCGGGCCTAGCTCTAGCCCTTTGATGTTGACGAGAAGGATGTTGGATTCAATTGTTGTTAGGCATCAACAAGTTGTTCAAAATGTCATACAAATCAGCCATGCTGCACAAATGCAGGCAACCTACAGTAGACACGATGAAAGCAAACAAAATTGTGTAATGATGAGCAGAATAAAAGTAGTATAAACAATCAAATGCCAAAACCCAGAAAGAACAACAAAGAGAAAACGCGCGAATTGTTAGGTCACATTGATTATACGCATGCGTCATTGCCCAGCAGAGCGATAAAGGACACCCAATTGCGATCAAGCTGGACTTTCTAGGCCGGTAACTCTCACTCTGTCAGTCTTCCTGAGACAATCTCACTCCGGAGGATTGACCGGCCGCGACGGTAAGTTTTACGGAGTGAGGCTTCCTGGGCTGTTCGCACTTGGATTTTTTCCGGTCAAATCGTTTGACTCTCTGTTAGTTTGACCGGATTAAGTCCAGTGCGAATGAGGCTTAAAAAACTACCATATGGTCTGTGTCTGCTGCAGAGCACCAATAAACTGATTATTTAAAAAATGCAATTCTTATATTGACTGCATTTCTGCTCAATTTTTGTTCCAAAATAACCTTTTAAATCAGTGGGTGGTCGTGGTCGACAAAAAGAAAAAGAGATTTACCTAAAATTGCAATTGGTCCTGGTGGTTAATTCAAACGTTACTGTAGTGACATAAACATCATGATCTTACCGAAGGATAAAGACAGAGCTACGGTTATCATGAACACCATGATGAAAGATGGGGTGTGTACGAAAAACTTAAAAAGGATCCTACTGTAGTGAAGTTGATTGAAAGTCAGCAGCTGTCAATAAATAAACGTTATTTCGTGTTGCAGCTAAAAATTGCTCAGTGATAACCGGTTAAATGGCATTCTAACACCAAATTGAATGGGTGTTTTTTAACCGGTTATTTTGTGTTGCCTTTTAACCGGTTACCACAAAAAAGAAAATGGAGTTAATTTATTCACAGCGTTTTTTAACCAGTTATTTTTATGCAGCAGAAACAGGCCCACAGTCAATTTCAGATTGTTATGTTAGCTATATACAGTGGGTATTGGGTAAGGGCAGTGATTAATTTATAGTAAGGAAAAAGTAAATAGAAATAGATTAGTACAAAGTTTATGCTTAAAGCACAGGCATTTGCTTGCATACAAAAAGATCAAACACAAGAGATTGTGGTCTGACCTCACTAACAGAAGATCTTTGTTCTTTGTGGTAAAAATCTTTTAGTCACCATTCTTTTTCAGGCTGTTTCAGTCACAGACCCAAGCACTTCAGAAACTAATTTAATAAAGTATTTTGATAATCTCAATCAGCTATCTACCGAAGTATGCTTAATATATTGATTACTTTCCCATTTCTTAGCTCAGCCCCAACTATAGAGCTAGTCATGGATACTTATACATTTAGTTTCATATAAGTATAATACAGTCAGTGCATTGTCTGGGGACATGCAGTACAGATAACAAATACTGCAACATTTGGGCGCGTAGACTATGTTTCGTACGCGTGGCAACTTTGTAGGTTTTGCGTGGCGTAATCTACGCAAGCTAACATGCTACGCGTAGTCTACGAAGCGATAGCTAGGAGGGGAAATCCCAATGTTCAGATTATTGTGTACTGTGCTGCATACACCACACACGGAATTAGTTAACAAATTTGAATACTAGTTTTCATCAAATTTAAAATGCGAATTACTTACTCACTGTGAAGTAATAATAAATGTATTAATATTAGTGTACATCTACAGTATCGGCCAACGTACGTTAACGACGGCGGTCGTTGTCTGTTTGTGTCAAATGGGTTACCTACTGACAGTAGGTATCCCAATGAAGCGGATTTTCGTTACCGCGATTTTAACACGTTCGTGAAATTTCAAAAAGTGACGTGTCTTTGAAGTTAAAAATATACTATTTCTTATATACCCATGTGAATAAAAATTATATGTCTGGAAAGATCTTGTTTAAGGGATTATTTTCATATATTTTTAATCTATGTTTATTAAATATTTTAATAGAAAACTCGAGTTAAAAATGAGGTACAAAAGCCAGCGAGCCGAAATCCGTGCGCTAAAAATAACTTTGGAAAACACCTACCCATTTTCAAAACACGATCGCACGAGGTCCATAATACTAGGTGGTGGAGTAATTTTTGTTGCATGTTATCAGGCTTTAAATACTCTTTATTTTGATAGGTAAATCGGTTATTATTTTTATGTACATCCGCCTCAAATGTCAATTTTAACGATAACAATTTTTTAGTCTTTGTCAAAATCTGGCTAATTTAGTATTGAATTAAAGTCAATTTATATTTCTGTTTGATAAACCACATCGTTTTATTTGACTTTGCGTGGACCTCGTGCGAAGAGGCCAACAAGACCAACCACTGCAAAAAAATAATCCCTATCATAAATATCAGTGTTTACCATTTTCCTTACGGGGGGGATTCAGTTCTCCGCTTATTACTAAATTACCGTCGCCCAGACAATGTGCATGGTATGCATGTATTAGCGCGTTAATTAATGATTGGATAACCCCCGCAGTGGACTGTTCCATTTTCTGAACTAGTCTTCGCCGCACACGAGGCATGTCGAAAAATGTCGCCTCTCATGGAATATTTGCTTCGAAACGTCAATTTTACCGATTTATTAAATTATTTAATAAGTGGAATATTTATAAATCTACTATATAAAGCAAGTACGTTAGGAAGAAATGTACCGAAGAAATTTAAGAAGCTTTGAATTTGCTATGCAGCGGCCGTAAGCCATTCTATGTAGGCGGCCGAAACGCGCTTTGGCCAGGGTTGCCGTTGTATGTATACGCTGTTTCTAGGCCTAAATTTTATTCCATATATTTCAATTCAAAGTGCAACTTTCGGTTAGAATAATCGAAAGGGAAATAAAATTAAACATGTTACCATTATACCATTGAGGTAATTATTTGTTAAAATGGACCTGAAATGGATTTTCGATTTTTTTCATTTTAGAATGATGTTTTGGGGGCTATTAGGTGTTGCTAGAATGTATATTGTTACAAAATATAAATTGGCCCTTTTGGGGAAAGCCCCATTTGAAAATCAAAAAAATTCGCGGGTGACGTCACTTTGCGAATATATTTCCTATCCCTCCAATGGAAAATTTGCAGTTTTTTGGCTATAACTCTTGAAATCTATGGAGTATTTTCTAAAAAATGCTTGTGCATTTGCAGAAACGTATTTAGAATTTTTTTAGATAAAATTATTACCGAATAAACGGTTATTCATCGAGTAAATGACGATTTAAAATCTTAAAATCAACGTTTTTTTTTCTGGCAATACCGAAGTTGGCCTGGCAACGTTGTCCGGGATACAGCTCCGTGCGCAATGATGCGTATCCATATTTTCCGTTTGTGTATTTTGTATATCGTTCGTAATTTATACTGCTAAAATGTGTTAGATTCTTTAGTTTTTAGTTTAGCAGAATTAAATTAGTAATATGAGATGTTAATTTATTTGTCACGAATCAGGCAGTTCAAAAACGAATTTTATTCATATTTTACTTTGGCTTGACAATGAGCGCAGCAAGTTGTTGATATCGCTTTGGTCCTTGGATGCACATGAAACGGAGCCTCGCCGCATGATGTGGGTGGTGGATCGACTCCGCGCGCTGGATTGGGGGCCTAGTAAAGGTTTGGGAGGTAGGCCTTCTAAATTTGGGTTTTAGAACAAACGAAGTACATTTTAGGGACCTATATTTCAACAACATTAGATATTGAATAAATTAGTATTAGTGTCAACGCTTCGCGTATCTTTCCAGGCCGTCGATCATTCACTGACTATCGGGCGGCATACACGCTCTGGATATCATCGTGTGTATGTGACATCGTGAATATAGAGGCTTCCGACGGCCGTTGAAATGGAATATTGCAATGGCGTGAGTAATTTTCGCTAATTTACCATGGTATCTTAAAATTTCGTTTTTACTCAAAATACTATACATTTTGTTTTTATTTGTATGGGTTTGTGTTAATTTGATACATTTAAATAACATGTGTGAATTTCTTGAAAATCGAAAGTCCATTTCAGGTCCATTTTAAATTTAAAATTTCTTTCCGATATTTCTTAGGCAGAATTTAGCGTCAGGCTTTTAGACCTAGGCCTATATAACTTAAGTTGTAGGCACGACCGAGTCTACGTTCGGCCCGGCGCTCGAAATGGATTAGAACACATAATAAGCACGGGCTTAATTCTTATTTTTGGCGGTTCGAAAATCAATTAAAATAATATAAGATTATAAATATAAATTTAAATACTAGAATTATAAAAAAAATGTATACTTACGAAAAATAATATTTAATGTCAATAGACCAAAGGGTGATAGCGGGGATTTGATTGATGCGCATGTGCAGAGGTGTCATAATCAAATAAAAACGCCCACACCTAGACCACATGTTTTTTAAGCTCCTTTATTTTGACGTAATTTGATAACAATGATGAAAATTGATTAGGTAAACGAGCCAAGCAATAATGACACAATAATTAATTGGTAACATTTCAAAGTTTATTAACACTAGTTAAGTCAAGTTCATTCCGTTTACGTTTTGCCATAATGATTTCCAAATTTATAATGATGCACAATTGTGAATTTAACAATAATTTAAACAAAACGAAGACACAAAGTGGAATGTAAATTGAACTTTATTAAAAAACAATTCATATGCTAAAAACAATAGACATTAAGACATAGCGCTTCGATGTGAAAAAGCCCACCGCAGTTCGATACGCAACAAAGCAATTGCCACCTCGTGAGTTAACAATGAACTGACCTGTCAATCACAGTGTAGCGCTCCATGGCAACATTATTTGATCGTACCGCGAAACGTCGCGCACTTCATGCATGGTCAGAGTATGGTTAAAAGCTTTTGTACATTGTGAATGTATTGAATCCGAGTCAGATACGACGATGTTACGTTGTTTTCGTAAATATTTGTTGTTTTTTAACTGTCAGTCCGGTTTTCAGACGCTAATTTTCGTGTTTTGTACTTCATAATTTGTCCGGATTCCGGAATTGGGTATTCCGGTTTTCATAATAAATTACAGTACATTTAGAATAGGGACAAATTGGGCCCTCCAAAAAAGTCCGGTTTTTCGTGAATTCCGGTTTTGGGAGAGTCCGGTATTTGGAGAGTTGACTGTAGCTATTCTCTATGTCAAAGGTCAATAACTTTGCTTCCGAACATTTTTTAACAAAATATTGCATTACAATAAATATAAATATATAAGGTCTGAGCAATTTGAGACCATTTTTTAATTTCTATGACCAGCCATTTTTAAGATACAGTACGAGTCATGGTCAATAGTACAGAAAAAAAGCATTTCCGGTTGCATTTAGTAAAAATGTTCTATTACAACGAATATAAATATTCCGAGTATTTTGATACCAATATCTTGTCAATAGACCAAATGGTAATGGAGATATGGTCATTTGGTCGCCCTTTTGAATTTGGGGCTGTTACCATGGTTACGGGATCGTGAAAATTTGTTACCTAGCATTTTTGGTATCCTAGCACCATAATAAAGTAAAATCAAGTGAAATCTCACTTTGGGCATTAAAATCCTACGGAACCCCTATTTTCATACACGAGGAACCTGACTATATGGCCAGTTGAAGTTAAAAAGTAGTTTTTAAATTTCTTTAGTCAAAGTTATACAAATTTCAAAGAGCACGCATTGCGCGCTTCTACGTGTCAAATTCTCTTCCAATCCTTATATTTATTTGCTCAATTCATTATCTTTCGAAATTGTCATCTTCGAGTTTATTTTGATAATTCCATCATACCAAAAAATTAGAACATGATGTGGGTCCCGTAATTTCACCTATGCTACACTGTATATAGATATACATATTATATTGTATATGACACATAGGTACAACTCAGCGCTATAAGTGTATGCAGCATGTCATAGGATGGCGTACATCAACTTTTTACGATCGTATGTTAACGTACATGCATGTTTAAAAAATGTTAATTTCATTAAAATGATAAAATGATCACCTATAATTCGTCAAAGTGACGAATTAAATTCTAGTTTATTTGTTAATGTTATGCACAAAATAATATAAAAATGTTTGAACTCCTTTTTTTTCATTTAGTTTAGTTAATTCTGATTTTTCAGACTTCTTTCTACTGTAGTGTATGACTTCTAGTATTGTCCCCACATAGACTCAATAGGAAGTTAGACTCATTTACCAGGAAGGATGTTTGTATTAAAAACCAGCAAGGACAGTTTCCGTTTGAAGTCCTCGTTTTGATCAAATACACAAAAATGCTAATAAATAGAAGATAAAGATATATACAACACACCTAAAAAATGTTGTAATGTTGCACCTTGAGAATTTTGTATTAGTCACAGCATTCATCTGCTTGCCATAAATACATTGTAATTATTTATAGAAAACAATGGTGTATAGGGAAAAATAACTTAAAATATTGATTTTAAAAATATGGTTATACTTACTGGGGCACATACATCTGTATTTTGCGTTGCTCGAACCCAATATTCACATTTTTTTGAGACGTCATCAAATACATGTTTATAAATGCCAACAGTGCTAAGTCCTCCTTCAAGTGGTATCCACATACCATCAGTTGGTATCATTACCTGGGCTTTCACTCGAACCATTGACTCTCTGAAAAAAAAACCACATACTTATTTTCTACAGATACACAGAACATTTCATTCAGGTAGATTCCTTCCATTACTATGTTGTTCCTAAAGCATACTGGAGAAAATGCTTCATGGAGCATACTATGTTAAAAGATGACCACTGTACAGTAATCGTAGAATTTTATGCTATGACAATTACGAATTCGTTTGCATCGTTTACTGAATAAGAAACAAATAGTACATTCGGTAAACGGTTTGAACATTTTGTAATACATTATATGTTATTTGTGTTTCTGTTGTTTTCAATTCAGGGGAGCCCGAATGAATTTTTTTTTCAGCGACAACACACGGTATAATGTAGTACAGTAGAGTACGCGGTGCAGTAATGATTTTGTCTTTTTTTTTTTTTTAATTAAAATACTTTTATTATAAAAAAAATATGGTATAATCATGTCTGATCTAAATATTTAAAATAAAAAATGTTCCCACGGTCTTGCACATTTTTCCACGGTCCCAGCTTTACTGCATGGTCCTAAAAAGGGTTTATACTTAAATGTATTTTTATTTAAAATAAACCTCACACTCACAGCCCCTAAAATTTTGAACAAAAAGGAGGCATGAAAAAATTGATGTTTTTAGTTTCTTCTAAATCTAAAGGTTAATTTTAGTGTTTCTTGTGTTATGTTTCATTGTATTGAATATAATAAATATTCATATGGTAAGTATCGATCAATGTTCAATATATGCTTCTGGCCTCCTCGCGTTCGCCTGGCCATCGATCATGCTCAAAAGATAAAACTGTCACTGCAGTCTAAGTAGAATAGGAATCAACAACATTGAACATATTACAATGATTGAAATTTTTTTTACCCATTTTACTCACAAAATCATGCAAAAACATTTTAATAAATAATACTTCATTTCAAAATCTACTGTTTACGTCTGAAATTCTTTACATTGATCCTGCTTAGGCCTAGGGCCCACATCGGCGACTTTTTCGCAAATCCACAAGATTATGCATAAATGAACATCCGTAGGGAGCGTTAGTGCGTTAACCGCTGTAAACTTTGTGTTTACTGCGTTACACAAAGTAATATAATTTTGACACGGCCCCTAAATACTTTTATTGTTTCCTTTATCCATCCTTTTTTTTAACGTAATACTTCACAAAGAGAGCAACTGTATTATAAATCATTCAATTATTTTTAACGAACAACAATAAAACATTAGATAGTAGTAGTAGTACTGTAACAAATTGTAAACTAGTAATAATAACAATTAACATGAATGATGCTGTGCATTACATAAAGGTACAGTAAACCCCAGACTGTGCTACAATTTTGCATGAAATTGGGGTATTGCTAAAACAAGCACGAATGTGCGATACTCGGGGTACAGCAAAAGAAGCTGTAATGACGTCATAAGACCGGATGTAACGTCACACATACACATCAATAACCTCGCTACCAAATACCATCTTCGAGACATCATATGGCTGCATCCGGTTTGAAAATAAAAAATCCGGCTCTATGGCTTTGAGGACATGTCCCTGTAGTATTCATGCCAAATCCCAGCTCAATACTACATCGAATAAGGGAGGAGTAGTACTTTATAAGTCGTACTTATACTCAATAGTGTCCGGATGGAAGAAGAAGAGGAAAAGATGAGAGAGTCCTAGTCTCAGGTACCCCAAGTAATAAAACGAGATATACTCTACCGGTATATCATATTACGTATACAGTATATTTCACCATAAGTTTAAGAAAAATAGGTTTCGCCAGGGCTCGAACCAGGTACCTTCTTACGAAACCTCTTGCACCAAAAATGTGGGTTACAAAAAGTTTTTTAAGCCATTTAAATTACAAATAAATATGGTAATTAAGCACAAAGCAAAATAAACATGTGTAAAAGTGATAATTACCGATTACACAAAATAAGTATTTAAAAAAGATATACTGTATATCATATTGCATATACAGTACTTTTCACCATAAAGTTTAAAAAAAAAGGTTTCGCCCGGTCTCAAACCGGGGACCCTCTGCGTGTTAAGCAGAAGTGATAACCACTACGCCAAGAATCCACATATAACAACACAACGCTGTGGTGTGTGTAACACATTGTGGCTTTTTAATTAAACAAATTAATTAACAAACAAGCACGAATGTGCGATACTCGGGGTACAGAAAAAGAAGCTGTAATGACGTCATAAGACCGGATGTAACGTCACATACACATCAATAACCTCGCTACCAAATACGGCTATACGGTACCATCTTCGAGACGTAAAAATAGCTGCATCCGGTTTGAAATTTTAAAATCCGTCTCTATAGCTTTGAGGACATGTCCCTGTAGTAGGCCTATATTCATGCCAAATCCCAGCTCAATACTACAACGAATGGGAGGAGTAGTACTTTATAAATCGCACTTTTTACTCAATAGTGTCCGGATGGAAGAAGAAGAGGAAAAGATAAGAGAGTCCTAGACTCAGGTACCCCGAGTAATAAAACGAGATATACTCTATATCATATTACGTATACAGTATATTTTACCATAAAGTTTAAGAAAAATAGGTTTGCCCAGGGCTCATACCAGGAACCTTCTGCGTGTTAAACAGGCTTGATAACCACCACACTACGAAACCTCTTACCGTATTTTCCGGAGTATAGGTCGAGACTTTGTGGGAAAATTTTAATTGCAAAATCGGGGGGTCGACTTATACTCCGACCATGCGATTTTTAAAAAAAATCATGCCGAAAAAATATGTTCAAAAGCCGTCAGCTGTCAAGGCCCAGCAAGGTCAGTGGCCTATCATCAATCACTCACAAAAGTTTTCAATTTAATACCTACATTGTACAAAATAATACAACTCCAACAAGTACTGGTCAATAAAATATTAATCACAATGACTCATTTTGATGTTAATATTACGCTTTTAAGATAATTAAGAATAAATAGTTTTCTTTATGCTTCTTATTCACTCACGCAAAAACATCGTAACACACCACAGACGTCGGAATGTCCATGCAGCATGTTTGTTATTGCACGATATTTTCATCTATACACATGCGCAGTTTGTTTGTTTGTTCGTAATTACAATTACTGCGCATGTCTATTCATAAAATAAATTCTCCTTAGTCGGGCGCGTGTACATTTACAGATAACGCGATTTACAACTACTCGCCTGTACAATTAATAAGCCTCCTAACGGAAAACTCGTTTTAATTTATTCGAGTGACGCGATAAACATCGCTGATGGCAAGTAACGCTACATCGCTGTCCTTTATTATAGGCTGGTGAAGACGGCGGCGAAGTCGTTGTCATTACGTCCGTCCGATATTGATTAGGCCTACACTTTAATAATATAAACAAACAACCACATTTCATACATTTCTAGCCCTCTTTGAACTTTAAAGTAAGTTGTGTTATTAGCCGATTTTGGGGGTCGACTTATATTCAGGTCATACCAAAATCAACGATATTCTAGGCCAAAGTTGGGGGTCGACTTATACTTGGGAAAATACGGTACACCAAAAATGTTGGTTACACAAAGTTTTTTAATCCATTTACATTACAAATAAATATGGTAATAAGCACAAAGCAAAATAGACATGTGTAAAAGTTATAATTACCGATTACACAAAATAAGTATGTAAAAAAATAATAAAAATAAGATATACTGTGTATATCATATTGCGTATACAGTACTTTTCACCATAAAGTTTAAAAAAAAAAGGTTTCACCCGGGCTCGAACCGGGTACCTTCTGCGTGTTAAGCAAAAGTGAAAACCACTACGCCAAGATTCCGCAAATAACTACATGACGCTGTGGTGTGTGTCACACATTGTGGGTTCTTAATTAAACAAATTAATTAACAAACAAAAAAGCACGAATTTGCGATACTCTGGGTACTGCAAATGAAGCTGTAATTACGTCATAAGACGGGATGTGACGTCACATACACATCAATAACCTCGCTACCAAATACGGCTATATGGTACCATCTTCGAGACGTCATATTGCTGCATCCGGTTTGAAAATAAAAAATCCGGCTCTATAGCTTTGAGGACATGTGCCTGTAGTATATTCATGCCAAATCCCAGCTCAATACTACAACGAATAAGGGAGGAGTAGTACTTTAAAAATCGCACTTTTTACTCAATAGTGTACAGATGGAGGAAGAAGAGGAGGAGAAAATGAGTAAGTCCTAGACTCGGGTATCCGGAGTAAAAAAGTTAATTATACTTTCAGGTAAAACATTATTTTTTGGTTAAAAAAAATTGATAAACGTCCAAAAAACATAGAAAACCCCATTGAACTAACACAAAAGTGATTGAATCGTGTAGTGTCAATATCAGTTTTTAAATTGTTAACTAATTTAACAATTTTATTTATTTTACACTCAAAACAACAACAATTTATACTTTTTAAATTGACATACCAAGTACTTAGTTGTAGACTATATGATTCAATCACTGTTATGTTGGTTCAATGGGGTTTGCAAGCTTTATCAATTATTTTTAATGAAAGATGGAAAATATTTCAACACACCAAGTCATACACTGCATGATTCAATGACTTTTATGTCAGATAAATAAGGTTTGCTATGTTTTTTTTTAGGTTTGCAGGGTTTAGCAATACCCTGACATTGCTTGCCATTGAATCACTGCTACTGTAGAGCCTCAAAGAAAGATAGTGTCCATATTTCCTAATTTGATTAGTAAAATCAATGCTTCAAATCCAGTTAACACTAAAGCCGGTTTTTCATGACAATACTGTACAGCTAAAAATTACTTTCCCCACATTCCAGCTTCATGGCTACAAGATATATTGTTTTTTTATTGTGATCCTACGAAATGCGATCCTACAAGAGGCATTGTTTCACCACGCGTCTTTGCAATGTGTTATAAACACCATTGTTACCAGCTAACAATGATTGACAAATACAGCAGTTACGTCAGATATACATTTAGCCTACGCCAAAAGTCAAGCAATCATCGTTAAAAACACACTCTACGCCATTGACTTCGTAACATAACAATGCAGTAGCCAAAACAACAGAGTCTCGGCCTATCGTATGAAAGATGTCAAAATGTTGCTTTTAACGCATTGCAATAAATACACAAACCAGTAGTGGTGTTAGTAGTCTATGAGTGCTAGCTTACCTGTATAAACCGACAATGGCCCGTGCTCTCCAGAGGGAGGGCTTAGATACGAAAGTGAAAAGCTCCTGGAACACCCCTGTATTATAATGGACCCGTCCGCAACCACGCCCTTATGTGGGAACGTGCCAACGTACCACCGTCATCATTTTCCGCGTACTTGACTGCGGGGACGGCGGGAGGGAGTTTATACAGGTAAGCTAGCACTCATAGACTACTAACACCACTACTGGTTTGTGTAGTCTATATCGTGCCTAGCTTACCTGTATAAACCGACAATAGCCAGATTAGCACCGGACTAGAACTAGTCGGCGGTGGGAGTAAGTTAACAAAAAGCAGAGCAAGTGAAGTGTACATACCTATAACCTAGGCTTTAGCACTGCTGCTGGTTGCAAAAATGTCCCTTAAATAATGCGCAGTAAACGTAGACTGTGTCCGCCACCAAGCCGCTGTCATAATGTCTGATACAGCAACGCCAGCGTACAACGCCCAGGATGTAGCAACACCCCGCACCTCATGCATATGTGCCGGCGGCAAAGTGCTGGATGACTCATAAGCGGCCCGAATCGCTGCCACGACCCAGTTAGCAATCGTGGATTTTGCGGCCGGCCGATACGGGGGCACCGATGTGACGAATAAGTGAGATATACCCTCTCGCAACATCTCTGTGCGGTGGATGTAGAATTTGAGTGCTCTTACCGGGCACCAGAATTTGTCCTCTACTACCCCCGAGAATGCGGACATTGATGGAACGAACACAGCCGGCGGCGAAAAATTTAACGTCTGGGACTTGGCCAGAAAGTCCTTCCTGAATATTAACCGAACTCCGCCACGCTCGAATCTTATATGGCCTGGCTCTAGCGTGAGCGCATGTAGCTCGCCTCGGCGTTTACATGAGGACAACGCCACCAGAAACGCTGTCTTAAGCGAAAGATTGTATAATGAAGCCTTGCTCATTGGCTCAAATGGCGGGCGAGTGAGTGCGGATAGAACGACGTTAACGTCCCAACGTGGAACTAAGACCTTAGACGGAGGTCGCTCTCTAAACATACCGCGTAACAACTGCGTGATTACTGCGGAAGTTGAAACCGTTGAGCCATCCTTGAATGGCAGCGTAATGGCCGCAATCGCGGACCGGTAGCCTGACACCGTGCGCACTTGCAAGCCTGACTCGTACAGGTAATGCAGAAACGCGCAGATCTGACCCAAGGATATCGCCTTAGGGTCTATGTTATCTTGTCTGCACCAGCGAAAGAAGTGTCGTAGACGGCTGTTGTAAACAGTGAGAGTCGACTCACTTCTAGATTTGGCCGCCAGGGCGGCTGGGCCGTCCGGAATGCCCGAGTCTCTGAGCTGATCCCTGACAATGGCCAAACAGTCAGGTTCAGGGATTGTAGATTGATCGTCGAGAACCTCGCACGATTTTGCGTCAGTAGATCCGCGCGGACCGGAAGACGCAGCGGGTGATCGTAAAGAAGACTGGCAAGAAGCGGATACCACGCTTGTCGAGGCCAGAACGGTGCGATCAACAGAACTCGGCATCGGAAGCGCTGAATGTGAGTCAGAACTATTGGTATGACCGATATTGGCGGGAACGCGTACGCCCATAAACCGTCCCATGACATGGACAGGGCATCCACCGCCCACGCACGTGCATCCCGGAATCGACTGCAGAACGTCGGGAGCTGCGTGTTCTCTGACGTCGCAAACAGGTCTATGTGCGGCCGTCCGAAGTGGTCGAATATTTGGGTGGCTATGCTCGGCAACAGACGCCATTCGGTCGGGCGTAAAGCGAGCCGGGACAGCGTGTCCGCGACTACGTTGTGGCTGCCCGGAATATGCGATGCAGTCAGCGTTATTCTGTGCGCGATGCACCAGTGTATGAGCGTCCATGTGTGGTAGCAAAGAGTCGGAGACTTTGTGCCTCCTTGTCGGTTGATGTACGCGACCACGGTTGTGTTGTCCGAGCAGACATGGACGTGTGAATTTTCTATGTTTGGAAGTAGCGCTTTCAACGTTCGGTCTACTGCCCACAGTTCTAAGAGATTGATGTGGGCTAACGCCTCCTCGGCACTCCAAACGCCGGAGACGTGACTTTGGTTGGAGCAACCGCCCCAACCCGCTTCGGACGCGTCCGTTTCTATTCGGGTGTCCGGAATTGATCTCTGAATTGATCTGCCCACTAACAATCGGCCGTCCGTTAGCCACCATTGGAGGTGCGTTACAATGAACGCCGACATCGGGACCACTTTGTCTAATGAGTCTGAACCTGGCCGGTAGAAGGCTAACAGATGAAGCTGCAGCGGCCGCATCCGTAGCCGACAAAACGGAACTAGATCTACAAAGCTGGCTAGGAAACCTAGCGTTCTCAGCCAGTCGTATGCTGTCGGAGCGGAAGCGGTAATCAGGCCTTGTATAGCAGCAAGGGCTTTGGTTACTCGTTTCTGTGAGGGGCACACTCTGCCCGACACGAGATCTATTTGCGCTCCGAGATAAATGGGATGCTGAGTCGGCACCAGGCACGACTTCTCCCGGTTCACAATGAACCCTACGCGTTCCGTTACGAGAAGGACGAAATTGAGACTGCTCACCAGCCGGTCCTTGGACTGAGCCACGATTAACCAGTCGTCTAGATACATGAATATGCGAATGCCGTGCTTGTGAAAGAACGCACCGAGCGCCCGAACTATGCGCGTGAACACGCGCGGGGCCGTTGATAGGCCGAACGGCATCGCGACGAACTGGTAAAGACAATTGTTGATTCGAAACCGCAACCAACGTTGGTCTTCTTTTGCGATTGGTACGTGAAAGTACGCATCTTTTAAATCTATCGATGCGGCCCAGTCTCCTCGTCTTAGCCCTAACAGGATCGATGAGACTGTCTCCATCCGAAACCTGCGGGGCCGAATAAATCGTTTGTTCAGACGTTTTAGATTTAAAATTGGTCGCCAGTCCCCCGAGGACTTCTCGGTTAAGAATACGGTTGATTCGTGGCCCGAGCCCGCATGATGTTCTTCGACCCTTACTACGGCTCCTTTTTGGAGCAGCGCGGCAATCCCGTCCATAAGCGCTCGTTGCTTTATTGGATCTTTGGGGATTGTGGTCGGACGAGGACCTCCACACACTGGAGGGCTCGTGAATTCTATGCGGTAGCCGTAGCTTAGTGTGGAGAGAATCCAGCTGTCTACCATCAGCTTCTCCCACTCTCGGACGAACCGTAGGAGACGACCTCCCACTGGTCCGGCCCCCGACGGCACGGACCTCGCCTGCACGTCACCGGTACCTACGGTCACCTCGTCGCGAACCGCGGTCCCGACATGCTCCCCTACCCGGCTTACCGCCACGCGCGGGGCGGGAATTACGGGGTCGCGACGGCCCAGGAGTCTGCCCAACCTCAGACTGAATATGGACCGACGGCGGCGGTTGTGAGACAATACGCGATGGCACCACCGGCAGTGGGGCTGGAGGCTTTGGACGCGAGTGCGAACGGCTCGCCTGGCGTTTCGGAAACCGCGATCTTGTCTCGCGACGTGCCTCTCGCTCACGAGCCCACTTATCTTCCTTCTCGGCGAAATTACCGTAGAAGAGATCCACAGCACCGAACGACTCGCTAGTTGTGAAGCGGCGGTAGTGCGCGGGCGCGATGTCCGTGGCCTGGAGGCAATTGACCCTCCGCGCGGCGGCCGAGGTGATTGCAATAGTCGCTTGTTGGTCCGCGACCAGGCCCGTAATCTGCTGAAGCAAGCAGATCACGTCCGCGTCAAGGTGCTGTGGATGGTCCGGATCCGCGAGGAATGACAAAAGGTAGCCCGACATCGAGACCGTTCGTAACGTCTCGCGTGCGCCACGGTCGACCGCGATTAGCGCCTCCTCAGTCTTAGCGGCCGAAGGAGACAGAAATCTGCCATTGGCGTCGAGACCCTGATCCTCGCGCGCGCGTTCTTTCGCTGCATCCGGGATCGGTGGTGCCGATATATATCGTAGAAACTGATCCTGCGGAAGCGGGAAGGCTGCTGCTAGATCTTGAGGAGCAGCTCTACGGGTCTTAGGCTCCTTCGCTATAGCCTCAACCCTAGCGACCAGTTCGGGATCCAGCGGCGCAACTGGACAGGTCGTGACCCGCTTCAATGGAGCACGCACTCCAAAGGTAGAGTACCTCTTCGAAGCCGGCGCGGGCGTCGGCGCGTCAAAAGCGTACTCCACTCCAATGTACGAAAGTACAGCAGGAACCACACGATTGACCAGAGCCTGCAAACCGTCTCCACCCTGTGCAACCTCGGAGCGCTCCTCACTAGGCAGCGAGGTCATGGTCCTATCACTGTCGTACCCACCGGCATCCGGCGATGGGTGCGTCCCTTGACCTTGAAAGTACTGCGGAGGCAGTACTGGCACAGGGGGATAATTAAGCGAGGATGCCGAAGGCACAGCCTCCCTCGGTAGAGCTCGCACCGCTGCTGCGATGGCCTCCAGAACGGCTGGGGACAAACCCTCGTCCTGCGTACCACTCTGCGGTGGAGGCGCAGCGGCCGTTGCAGGCGCGTCCGGCAAAACTTCCGGCGCTTCGATCTCTTCAACTAGCGGGGCCGGGGGCTCCACCTGAACCTCCGCGGGTGCGGGGTCTACCACCCGCGCACGCCCAGACGGACGAGGCAACGTCCAGAACCGCGAAGCCGTCCAATGTACACAAATGTCGCACGGCGACTCCTGGCTACAGGTGCGGCAGTGAATGCACAGCAAGTGGCGGTCCCACTTGACTGTCGCACGCTGGCCCCTGCATTGCACACATTCAGACTTAGGCATATCGGCGGACACAGCACGCAACCTAGCAAGATAAGGAACAATACAACCTTTGTTGTTGCCTCACGCAACAGTGCGTCCACGCCTCAGTCCAGGTGACAAAGCAAAATTCCTTTCCTTTGTGTTTAGTAGCGTGGCCGTTGAGCGGCCTAAAATCCAATGAAAACTGGTATTTTCCTTGTTTTAATCTTTCTTATTTCTACCCGAAATAAGGAAGACCCCGATTTGAAACGGATCCAAAGCAAAAAACGATATACAGTATCAAACTATCACAAGCTGTACCGCAACCGGCGTTCTATAAGGTGTTTGTAAGTAGGCTAGTATAGCATGTACAACGTACACAAGGCTAACACTCATGTATCTTTTCTCACACGTCGTAACGTTCTCACGTTACGAAAGAAAATGATGACGGTGGTACGTTGGCACGTTCCCACATGAGGGCGTGGTTGCGGATGGGTCCATTATAATACAGGGGTGTTCCAGGAGCTTTTCACTTTCGTATCTAAGCCCTCCCTCTGGAGAGCACGGGCCATTGTCGGTTTATACAGGTAAGCTAGGCACGATATAGACAATATTATACAGTCACCTACAGTACAAAAATAAATTACTGCTATGTATCTACGCGTAACCTTTTGTAGCCTAAGCGTAGGTAGATCAAAATAACCTACGATGCATTGTTATAATTACCTAATGTACTCGTCAATCGTAGGGTGGTTCGTAGAGTTAATAATCAACTTTAGAATCATGGATATTGCAAACAAATAATGTATTGTAATTTGTATACTAATTAAAATCTTATCTAAGGCTAGAAGATGTCATTTTTGTAGCCACCCTATTCATCAGTTATTCTAATTTTGCCGGACATCTGTTGACGAGACAACATCATGCCCGCATTAGGCCTCAGCTCACGCACTATAAATTAATAACACCAATAAATATACATGGCCTATATTCAGTTATTACTACAACATGTGTCGGCCGTACTGACTTTAAAAAAAACATGCGAGTATTTGAAGTTAAAATAGAGATTATCACTTTTTATGCCATGTGGCCAAAAAATCTTGGTCTGTATTCATTCTTTTGTCTGCAGTCCTTTTGATCGGCCAACCGACTGATTTAACACCGCTATTTCGTACATCCAGATAAATTTCGTTTTTACATAATTTAGAGTTGTTCATCTTGCTTTATTTTACTACGTACTACTGTTGAATATTTTGCTGATAATATATCGTATGTTCACTTTCAGTTTATAATCGCAATGTTCGTAAAATAGCATTTTAAATTTCGCGTTACCTCACGACATCATAGGTAGCCGTGTGCGGTCGTTCTTAGCCGCCTATAGCGTCAACATTTTGCCGATCAATATGACCCATATCTGGCCCATTGAAAGTTGTTTACTGAGGTTACGAAGCCAAACATTGTAACCTACGAAGCTAACAACATAGCCTACGTTCTATCTACAAAGCCAGCTCATAGGAATAGTTGCAGTATTTTCTTTCTGTACTATAACTAAATCACATGTGCGGGCGGTGAATCACACTGAATTGGGCTAACTTTTCAGCCAACTGCAGACAAGGTATCAACATTTTTGATTAGATTGATTTGATTTAGTTTTTTAATCACGTCACAATCCTGTTGACCGCCAAATTCCACATGCTCCAGTCAATAGATTGATTGAAATATATTTATACTGGGTACCCTCTTCAGTCAAAGACTGGTCTCCTAGAAGGCCCAGTTATGATCAGTGGCTGTGATGTACTAATACACCGGGGTAACCCCCTACACGTCTCGAAAGATGTACTAGGTTCTTTAAAGTTCACTGGACCTACCTACCTATACGGTTTATAGTCCTTATCCGAAAAGACGCGTTCTACCACCAGAACCATGGAGTGAGTGAGCCTCGAACCCCTGCCGATGTTATGGCTACATAATTACGGTTCCACTGTCGGCCACTCACTCACTTCCACTGTCTTAACAGCTCGACCACTCACTCACTACTATTCAATGTACTAACTTTACGCAGTTGATCATGGGTTATTGGACATATATTCAATGAATGTACAGTATTTCGATTAGCAGAGTTGGCCGATTGTCGTTCGTATACTGTACTATAGGGCCATATTTAAAAATTCACTTTTTACGCAATATTATTATTATATTGTAATATTTTAACATGGAAGGAATAAGGCCCTGTTTCTGCTGCCAACTAAATACCGTATATTATATATATTATACCATATTTTGTATACCGTATTTTCCCCACAAAATTTGTGGATAAAATACGGTACCGTATTTTCCGGAGTATAGGTCGACCCCAAGTATAAGTCGACCCCCAACTTTGACCTAGAATATCGTTGATTTTGGTATGACCTGAATATAAGTCGACCCCCAAAATCGGCTAATAACACAACTTACTTTAAAGTTCAAAGAAGGCTAGAACTGTATGAAATGTGGTTGTTTGTTTATTACAATTATTAAAGTGTAGGCCTAATCAATATCGGACGGACGTAATAACTCACAACGGCTTCGCCGCCGGCTTCGCCGCCGTCTTCGTCGCCGTCTTCGCCAGCCTATAATAAATGACAGCGATGTAGCGTTACAGTACTTGCCACCATCAGCGATGTTTTTTCGCGTCACTCGAATAAATTAAAACGAGTTTTTCGTTAGGAGGCTTATTAAATTGTACAGGCGAGTAGTTGTAAATCGCGTTATCTGTAAGTACACGCGCCGGACTGAGGAGAATTTATTTTATGAATAGACATGCGCAGTAATTGTAATTACGAACAAACAAACAAACTGCGCATGTGTATAGATGAAAATATCGCGCAATAACAAACATGCTGCATGGACATTCCAACATCGTGTAGTTCGTTTGTGGTGTGTGTTACGATGTTTTCGCGAGTGAATACGAAGCATATGAAACACAAACGAAAACTATTTATTCTTAATTATTTTAATAAAAGCGTATTAAATATAAACATCAAAATTAATCTTTGTTATATATTAATAGTACTTGTACCAGTACTTGTTGGAGTTGTATTATTTTGTACAATGTAGGTATTATTAAATTGAAAACTCCTGTGAGTGATTGATGATAGGCCACTGACCTTGCTAGGCCTTGACAGCTGACGGCTTTTGAACGAATTTTTTCGGCTTGATTTTTTTCAAAAATCGCATGGTCGGAGTATAAGTCGACACCCCGATTTTGCAATTAAAATTTTCCCACAAAGTCTCGACCTATACTCCGGAAAATACGGTATTTACAAATTTATACCGTATTTTTTGTACCCATTTCTGCTGCCAATAAAAAATACCGTTTTTTTTTTTACATGACAAAAGGTCAACATTCGTGTTTTTATTTTCTGTCGCTGTCAGCTGTTTTACACACGTGTATATATATATATATTCGGCGAAAATGTGGAGCGAAGGCGTCACAGCTTTACTAAATAAATTTGTGTGGGGAAGCTAAAATGTCTGGCCAACTAAAAGGTAATAAAAGGGACAACCACATTTATAAAGACATTTCTAAAATAAAAAAGCAGGAGTATGGAATAGACTTGTCTCCAAAGCAAGTAAACTCAAAGCTGAAGAGCCTGCGAAAGCAGTACAACATTGCAAAATACAATAACTCGGGGAGGGAACGAATTAATTGTCCCCATTACGATGTGTCTGTGCTCTCACAACATCTCTATCACTAGGGCTAGGCTGTTGAAAGTGAGACGTAAAACTTCCTTTATTGCAACTTTTAATTATCGATCAAATAAATGAATGGCAATTTGGGTAAAAAAGATGAAATTTAACACGACCACCCAAGAAGTATTGTTAGCAGAAACGGGGTACTAAAAAATACGGTATAAAAAATACCGTATTTTATACCGTATTTTGAGCAGTTGCAGCAGAAACAGGCCCTAAATGAATTTAATATCAATCGCTTGGCTACATTGGGTGTAACTGTAGGGGCAGAAGTTCCAAGGTGAGTTAATATACTAGCATTGTTCTGGTATCAATGCTATTAACAATAAATAGTAGCTGGTAAAAAATGGTGTTAATTTTTTTTATATCAGAGGCATAGCAAGACAAGGCCTCTAAAATTACATACAGTACTATGCAATAAAAAACCAATGAATGAACCACACAAAGGATTATGCATGGGAACATTCAGTAATTATAGCTACTCTGTAGGTCAAATTTATTTGAAAAGTGTTGACTAATTTATATTTTCATCTATTTTTATGACAAAATGTGCCATAAATGAGAACTTTGGAATGTTTGATTTGCGTGAATAGTGAATACAAAATATTCGTCTAGTGAAAAACAGGCCTTAGACACTGCAATTTTAACTGTAATTGGCCAGTGGATCACTGGTACCTGTACTGAGATTTTAAGTGATATTAAGGCCCTGTTAGACCGTTTTAGCGTACGACGCTAAAAGAATGTGTGTCTGAACAGTTAGGAATTAGCGTACAACGCGTCGTACAACGGTTGTAGCGTTGTAGTGGAAAACGGTTATTAGTACCGTTTTAGCGTACGACGCTACTGTAAGTCAACGTTGTATCCAATCAGAACGTTTCCTGTTATGACGCGAAACAAGGTTTTACCTAGGCTGACATCTTGTATCGTCAATGTGTGAGATGGATTTCAATAACAAAAAGGCCAGAATAAATAAGGCCTAACTACACTACAAATACAACTGTTACAGTACAAAGGCTACAAACTACTATCAACTGATTACCATTATATTTTCTAACAAATGACATAAATACATGCACCTTGTATTTAAACATAGGAAATACGATCCCATCCGCTTTTAGGCCTAGCTAGGCCTAGAGCCATTCACACATTTCATTCAAGCTAAAAACTAGCGTGGGACATCAAGTCACTCATTCATACAAGGCAGACTAGACTGGACAAGTTTAATGCTGAAAACCCCCTAACTCTTAAAAAATTCAGTAAACAAACAAGGGGAGCTGTGTCCCTTTTATTAGCAAGTTAAGGGTTATTTTCAACCGACTGGACCAAAGAATATATCTTTGACTGGACTGGATAGACTAATCACAATCAATTTTTTCTTCATCATTAGGAGGCCTACTTTATTTTCGTAACACAAGAGCCTGGGGAAAATGTTTTTTACTACAAAATAAAAACAATAGAAACAGAAATTTGGCTTTAGACTATATTTTTCTTAAATAAATGCTGAGGTATGTTTTATTTACGGCAAATTTTGTCATAATTGTAGGGCTGAGATCTTGGCCTATATACAGTGGAAATAATGATGAAAACACGTGGGTAAGAGCACATGAATATGCAACTAGAAACAACCTGAATGACGCACTTCCGTTGTAACGACATCGTACGCTATGGGTCTGAACACCTCGTTTTTTTTTTCTGTGGTTTGTAACATGACCTTGCTAGTAACGTTGTACGCTAAACGGTCTAACGCCATGGGTCTGAACATAGCCTAAGAGTGCAATTTGAGGGCAACTAGAGGTTCATAAACTCTAAAACTGTTCTTACTGTACCTCATCCGCAAGCATGGTAGGGCTGAGGTTGTGGAGTCTATCTCGCATCCTCTAAAGTACAGTATCACAAAATCCTGCATCCACCCAGGTTTACTGTATAATTTTGAGATGACTACACAATAATAATAAATTTAATAATATACACATACTTACACCAAACCAATACAAACTATAACAAATTAAGAAAACTTTACAGAATACAAATTAAATGGTGAGTAAAGAAAGTGTGCCTAGACTAATCTACAGTATACATACATCATGCAAACAAAAATGGACAGAATGGGTAACTTTAATTTAGCCCAAGATCTACCTTCCTAGTCCTTGCTTAATGATTCCATTCCATAATTGTGAATGAATACATCGAATACTTCTGAAATACAATTAAGATATAAACCATAATAATCAGTCAACTGTGTTAATGAATGCTGTGAATGAGGTACTGAAATTTACAGTTAAACCGATACAAAAGCATGTTAATCTTGTCAACATAAAGATTGACCTTAAACTGTAGATGTGCAAGAAACTTTTCACGCTGCTGCTCTAGCCCGCTACGTCACACGAGATGACTCATTCATTAGATGAAATCAAGCAGCAGTATAGTACTACACTTTGACATTTTTGTTAAAATGGAAACTCGACTATAATTTATAGGTACCACCTGTTGAATCCAAAAAACGGCTGGGAAAAGAGTCTAATGACAAATCCCAAGCATTTCTGGTATTTATGAATCCCATGATATTACTATAATTCACTGTCAGATAATCATTGAATTATTATCAAAACAGTCCATTGAAGTTTTTGTTTGTAATAGGATACTTGAAGTATAGGCTTGATGAAGTGACCCCCAGACTTGACCTTAGCAATAACAATAAGCAAGCAGCGTTTTTTGTAAGAAATATTCTTGTTTATATGACGGTAGAGTCGCACAGCACAGATTTTATGACATTTTATGGGTGCTCATAAATTCTTTAAAAAATGTAATTTTTCAATGAAACTTTTAACGAAAGTGTATTTCATAATATGGAGCAACTTTTGACATGATAAAAATGGTGTGTTACAAAAAAATTATGCGAGTACAACGCGTACAAAGAGTAGAAAATGTTGCAATTTATTTTTTTCCCCATTCTTTTTATAGTAGATTTCATTTATTTTGATTTTGTAAATTAACGATGCACGTGCATTTAAAACGACATCACTCATGTGTGAGCTGAGGCCCACGGGCATGAAGTCGTTTGGAGCGTAGATAAAAATTGTTTCGAAGTATAGACCACTATCTAGACTTAAGTACCCAGGAAATTGCATTGTAATTTTTTTTTTTGGAGGGTCAAAATTGCACTTATCAAGACAAAATTCAGCACAGCCCAAGGTTTCTCCTTTAGATATAATGCACATGACACATGTCTGTCACATAGACATTTTAATTGTACATCATTTACAATGCTAAAACATTAAATTCTCAAGCCACTCAAAAACTGTTTCGCGGTGTCAAAATTAATGTTTCTAAGGTGATCACAATGAATTTTATGATCATTATGAATGACATCTAGATAATTTATCATACAGTATAGTATTAGTGTACTGTATATGATGCAGTATTGTAAGTAAATGCATACTGTGGTGTTTTGTGTATTCATGAATTGGAAGGATTCAATTAGTCAGATTTAAATCTGTGTGTAGTCACTTCCTTTGTTTGAATAAATAGCTACATGTATGGAGTCATGTACATGTTTTCAATGGTGAATCTATATAAATTTATGTAAGGGCAAAATTCGGAAAATCGGTAATTAAGTTGAGTTAGATAATTCTAGTTATTGACAAATTTAAAACGAATTTAGCTTCAACAATTTGCTCCAAATAGGAGTGTTTTCCGATCGCGGTATACATTGTCTAATGGATGTCTATGCTGAAAAATACCAGCACACAAAAAAAGAGGATGCTTCGCATTTACCTACTGGCTACTGTTTTTTTTTCTGAATAGTCCATCAGTACAAACAATGCGCTAGACTATTAAAACGCAGAATAGATGTATTACGATTTACTGTATACTGATAAAAATAGATATTTATCTCGAACTAGGCTGTGGTAAAACTTGACGATGTTTGGTAATGAACAAAATCATAGTAGCAGTAGCAGTACTGTAGGGCTAGGCCTAACTATACCGATTATGTTATTAGTTGGCCGTCGGAATTTTAATATTTTATGCGATTGGGTGTTGGGAAGGGAGACTGTATTCCAAAATAAGTAAAGTTTTCATCCAATACAATGGGCTTTCATGACGTCTTTATTGTGTATCAACAATCGCTTAACATTTTGTTCATGATTCATTGTTATTTTTGCCGTTGTGTGTGACAAAAGCTAAGATGTAGGCTATGTCTGTTATTGAAAAGCCAAGGCAAAACATTTCAATTTTAATTCTAGATAGAATACAGAAAACCGTTTCAAAAGAGGTCTACTACATAATATACAGTAAGCTAGCCTCATTCTATGAGTTTGTTTGTGAATAAAAAAGCCCATCGGCGGCAAGTGTGTGCACTGATTTCTGTGACTCAGCCCTGGGGCTAGCTGTCTAAATCATAGTATTTGAGGGCCTGTCGTGACAAATATGGTTCGAGGCCCAAATCGGTCCGGCTGGAGCAGTATTGGCTCTAAATTTGTGGCTAAAAGGAGTCCGCCACTGCCAAAATAGCCTAGTTCCAATGACAGTTAATATTTTATGCGATTGGGTGTTGGGAAGGGAGGCTGTATTCCAAAATAAGTAAAGTTTTCATCCAATACAATGGGCTTTCATGACGTCTTTATTGTGCTTGAGACGATGAATAGATTGTTTAAATCGATACGATCGAATATTTGTAAAGAATAACGAGGAGCGTGAATGCGTCCGACGGCCAACTAATAACATAATCGGTATAGTTAGGCCTAGCCCTACAGTACTGGCTACTGTAGGCCTAAAAAGATAGTTTTGCTGTGTCGTGAGGTAAACACATGTGTCGTGGATTAGAGTTCTTTGATTTTCTCTAAGTAAAAAATAAATCAGCATGTGAACTTCGAACTATGGTTGTTTATTCCCAAGGTCACAATTTAAATTCTTTCATTTTCTGGTCAGCAAAGTCGGCCTGGTACGATCGTGGGTATAGACACAGGAGGAACGTCAAAACAACAGCCCGTAGGCACCAGTTGATTTCATGACTCGACCGACCATGTGCGAACAACAGTCGGCGGCTGAGTTCATCATCATCATCAATAGTCCTCTCGACGACGTAACTGTACTGTATCACAAAAATCGCACATTGATTTTATAAAACAGTTTACAGATACTCTACTTCTTATTAAACAGATACTCTACTTATTAATTTTAATATTGAAAGTTGTTTTTTGTTCATTTAACGTTAATGCGAACGAAATAAAAGTAAAGTTGAAGAATAAAGAATATAATACAGTATATTATTATTGTTTTGTAGTAGTACTGAATTGTTACACTAAATTAATATGCAGGAATATTCCTTCCTTATTTGATTGATGTGAAATTCAATAAATTTGTTGGGCGAACGGTGTCAGTCAGACTAGGCCTACTGTAGAAATAAAATGATTTTGTTCATTTACAGTTACAGTTTTACCACAGCCTAGTTTGAGATAAATATCTATTCAGTATACAGTAAATCGTAATACATCTATTCTGCGTTTTAATAGTCTAGCGCATTGTTTGTACTGTACTGATGGACTATTCAGAAAAAAAAAAAAAAAAAACAAATTACAAAATTTCCATGAACATCAGTCCTGAAACCAGTAATTTATGTGAGGTCAAATTCAAGGTCACACATGATTTGGGGTTTTTAAAGAACATCTTATGGTCATTCCTCGGTCTAAAAAATATTTAAAATGTGTAAAAGTTAACCAAAAAGTTACGGGTTTTGATGCTTTAACCCAGCCTAGGACATGCTTTTGTTGATATCTTAATCTAGGCTTACACTAAAGACAAACATTGAATTTAATTCAAGGTTTAATATTATAATTTTATTCGACTAAAGCTCTGTCTACAATATCAAACTTTATGTGACAAAAAATGTGATGTGCCCATATATGGATATGATGATGTTATATCACTAACTGTATTTGGGCATATCACCACCATATTTGGGAACATCACACTTTTTTTGTCAAACTAGTTTGATAGTGTAGACAGAGCTTTACACTTGTTTTTTTTTAAATATCAGACCTTAAAAGTGTACTGTCAGCGCGTAACTATTTTTTACAAACTGCAATGACGTAAATTGTGGACCATTTGATTGGTCAGTTTTAACGATCGTAACGTTAAAGTTGAACTGGTTTCAACTTTAACGATTTGAGATGTTAACGATATGTAACGTTGATTTTTTACCCCCTTTTCCTGTAAAATCGTTGAATCTGGCCATTCAATGTAACTTTACGCAAATCAACGCCACTTAACGATCGACAGGCTTATAAACAACTATTAAAATTCTAAAAGTTTGTCAAAATGTACTATTTTAGCAATTGTGTACATTTATAGTTTTAGTGTCCGAGTACCGCACCCCGTGCCCTAGTGACGGTTCCACATTTTACACCTTATTTTATTGATTTAAAGTTTAAAAAGATTATAGGCCCTAGGCCTTCTAGTCTCTAGGCTAGGCCTTCTAGTAGGCTATACTCTTTCAAACTGAACACTATTCAAATGCTGAAAGATAAATTCCTAGGCTAGGCCTAGGTAAGTAGTATTCAAAGTAGGCTATAGCAGTAGTAGGGCTAGACTAGGTAGGAGGCTAGGCCTAGCTTGGGGCTGGGCATTGCCTAGTATAGGCTAGGCCTATTTATTAGGCCTATTAATATTAAATGCATGAAAAGTTTTTTTTTAGACCAGAGAAAAAGAAAGTTACACCTAGCTAGGGCCTAGGCTAGGCCAAGAGTAGTAGGCCCTACTTACTCGTCTGTTAACCTATCCTCCATTATTAAGAATGTTGCTTTAGTATAGTTCCTTAGTTAATATCTATCCATATTCTTCGGGTTTGTCCATCTTCTAACAAATGTCAATTTTTTTAAAGTCAATCTTGGTCTTTCTCGCACTCTCTTACTTATTTAGCAGCAGTCAGACATTTTCGATGTATACTTATCATGCACAGAGCGGAAGCAATCAAATGCCTCGTCACACAGTTTTACCGGGAAAATTCACTGGAAATAAAAAGTAGTTCCATAGAAATACACTAAAACAAAATACTATCTGTTAAAATTCAAACTAGTAATTAGTTTGAAATCAGTAAAGTCAGTACTCTTTAATTTCACAAAAATTACAAATGTTTTAATAAGTACATATTGTTTCTAGATAATTTAATCAACATGAATGTCCATTTATAGACAGTAAGTACGACGACGGGGTCAGTACACTGTTGTTCATTCAATCAATGCCGTTATTGCTAATTATTCACGTGGAAATCGTACTTCCGCTTTTTAAGTAGCTACTACTAGAGTACAAGTGTTTGGACGGATATTATGGAACGCCATTACTGCCTTCTTCGGCTCTTTTACCATTCGACACTTTACCATTTTGGCTGTTTCACCATTTTATTTTTATATACGGCTCAGTCTTTTTACCATTACGTTCGGCACTTTTATCATTACGTTCGGCACTTTTTCCATTTCATGTGGCTCTTTTACTATTTCATACGACGCACAGTACAGTGAGAAGCTAGAATCAATTCAAAGTGTGTCAAAAAAAAGTCCAAAATGGTAAATGTGACAATCCAAACTTTTTAATATTTTATAAGGAAGAAGACATCTTAAATTATATAAATCCACTAATAATTTTATATTTTTGGTAAATTTTATTATTATTATTATTATCTTAATTGTAACCATGGAAACTGGGAGAAACTGGAAAATGAGCAAAAACAGTTATAAATTCGCTTTTATGTTTTCTAGAAAAAAAGCAACGGTTTTGATACTGCATGAAATTGGTATCTGTTATTAACCATATTAGGCACTCAAAATAAAATGTCAATTATTGCTTTATTTTGGATTGAAGGAAATACAGGTCGAAAATAATTTTAAAATAAAACCACTAAAATTCACGGCGATTCACGCGCTAATTTTGACATTAACATTTCGAGGAAAGCTTGAGCTTTATGTTTTTTGTTTTTTTTACACCATATTTAATGAGGGTGATCCATCCAGAGTAAGCATCTGGCCTAATGGTGCAATTAGTATGGTATAGATAACCTCGAATCCATGCCTATCACATGCTAGTCCGATATTATCATTACACCATAGTATTATCATTACCATCACTCTCCAGTATATTATGGGCGGCCATTAGGACCAAACTAGACAAACGTTGCCGTACGAACAATTCCGCTCCGGTAAGTCAAACAATTGGCGTTAAAGACATAATTCCTCGATATATATAGAATATGTCTGTATTACTATTATAACCAATTTATTGAAGTTCAAATTGGTCTTTTAATACATTTGTATGGTCATAGGTATCTATTCATATTTGCAGCTTACAAACAGATGAGGAATTGTTTCAGGTACATTGTCACAGAAAGTACATGCTTCATTTTGTCGAATACCAATTCTTGTCAAAAAAACATTTGTTGCAATTATTCTATTATTTCGTTATTTCCCCACAAAAATATTCTTGGGATATCTATATTTGTTTCTGGGTAATTACTTTGATTCAGATTATTCCAGGCTGTTACAACATCATTCCAAAAAGCATTCCTTTCAGAAGTTAAATTTTTGCTAACAACTCAATACATAAAATAAATAAATATGGTGAAAGAGGGTCGCCTTGACGACATCCTCTTTGTATATTAAAAAAATGTGTTGGGTAACCATTTACAAGAACACTTGATTTACATTCGTTATAAAAAATGTCAATCCACCTTAAAATATCATCACCAAAATTATAGTTTAAAAGGACTTTTTTCATAAAAGTGTGGGAAACCGTGTCAAAAGCCTTTTCAAAATCAATCATTAACACAAGACTAGGAATATTACGTAATTTGGTGTAAACTAGGATGTCGTACATTGTTCTAGTACACTCACCTATATATCTACCCTTCATGAAACCTTGTTGGTCCTCATTAATTAGAAGATTTAAAACACATTTTATTCTTCCGCTATACATGATGAGGCAATCTTATATACAACATTTAAAAGTGAAATAGGTCTCCAGTTTTGAATCAATTCACGTGGTTTATCAGATTTAGGTAATAGTGTTATTCAGCCCTGTGTTTGACTTATTGAGAGATGACCTGTATCGAATGCATAATTTAATGAGTTTTAAAAAACTCTACTGAAAAACCATCTGTGCCAGGACTTTTGTTATGTTTCATTTGTTTGAGGACTTTACTAACTTCTTCAAATGTGAGTTTCCCTTCTATTTTTAATTTATCACTTTCAGCTTAAGTTGTTTAGCACCCCTTAAAACCTCCTCAGCCTTGGCTGTATCAATAGGGTGTTCACTGTATAAATGTTTATAGAAAGTATATATGCTTTCTTTGATTTCTATCTGGCTATTAACTAAAGTAGAATCGTTTTCTTTTATGCAGGTAATTGTAGATTGATTAGCGTTTCTTTTTTCGAGATTAAGAAAATATTTGCTAGATTTTTTGCCGTCTTTACACCACTGTGCCCTTGATCTAATTATAATTCCTGCTATCCTGATCTTACGTATTTTCTCTAACTCTTCTTTTTTAACCGTCAAATCTTCTAATACAGATTTTTCTTTTGGATTTAGATTAAAAATATTTTCCAGAATTTCAATTTCCTTTACTAGTTTCTTTTCGATTTCATGATTTTTTTTGTTTTTTTGGCTAGAGTAGTTTAGTGTTACGCTTCTGATTTCCATCAAAAGTACATCTAAAAAAAGTTGATTATTTATACTAAACTCTCGGACATCCTCGTGATTTTCTTTCTTTGAATATTGATCAATAATTTTTTTTTTCTTCTACAATAGTGCAATAATCCATATCCTTAAAGATGTATTGTCCCTTGAAACACAAAAAATGAAAAAAAAAATATTCTAAATTTAAATTGGCCATATCAAAGTAATATTAAAGTTATTCACTTTAAGTCGAAAATTCGAGGCAAAAACAACAATTTTACGTAATTAACAGGTAAATTAATTTGATTACATTTTGTCTGGAAAATCGTCACGAGCGAAAGTAAACAAAGATTTCAAACCACGAGTATGCATTATGCATGATGCTAATTAGGATTGTTTACAACTCGTTGCGGTTGAGAAGGTGTTTTCACACAGATCGCAAGAAAGTTTTATGATTATGCATACAGAGTAGCCAAACAACCGCGTTGCATTATGAGATATGTTTTTATCGAAAACTTTGACTGGAAGTCAAAGTTATTTTTTTAACAAAAAAACGTCCATATTTCGGTTAAATTATTTTTTTTTCAACTAATTTTTGGTGAAAGTTAATAACTATTATGATACTTTAAAATGACCCACTTTTTTTCGAAATATAAAAAATAAAATTGTTTAAGTTTAAGTAATGAGTTGTTAAACTTCCAAAGCCCAGTACCTTTTTTAATATCGTTAAATTGTATTGAAAGTATAACAATTGAATGGTCGGTCCTATACCCCGGCTTAATAATACAATTTGTAACTAAATGCGTAAGGTCTCTAGAGTTTAAAAAGAAATCTAGTCTCGCTTGTTTGAATGGATTTTGTTGTTTCCATGTATAGGATTTAGTATTCCTGTTTTTTTCTCGCAAAATATCAATTAGATTGTCATTTTGAATTAGTTCTATAACTTGGTTACGTGCATTCTGATTATTGGTGTTTGCATAGTTTAGGTAATCGACATTAGGATTTAAAACCAAGTTCCAGTCGCCACAAATTATAGTAGGCCTATAAGGGTTTTCAAAATTATGTATGATATCCTCAATATCAGTATAAAATTGTGGGTTATCTCTATTTGGGCCATATAAATTAATTAAAGTAATACGTGTCTCTTTAATTGTTATGTCAAGAGTTACTAAGTTTCCAATTGTTATGATATTTTTGATATTCTTTCTAGTACGCATTATTTGTTAATGTATTATAATACTGTAAAATAAATAATAAAATTAATATTATATGGCTATTAAAATGTTATGATGTTAAAATGTTACGATGACCTTCAATGATTTGCCACTAGGACACATTTGCATTTATTAGGGGTACAATATTCGTTTTTGGACAAAAAATTACTATTCCTTAGAATCAGAGAATACCAATTCATCCAAAGGATCTGGCTAGGCAGGTGGCCCAGCCCACCCAATCCCCTACCTTTAATTTCGACAATGCAAAAGTAGTTTAACTTCACCATTTCAATTCACAATTTCTAGAACTCTGGCCATTCGCTGATCCCATCTCTTTCTATATAATGATCTTGGACTCGTCGTCATTATGTGTTTGTCTTTTCATTGTCAAGTTCTGCAAATACTATGTTTCAATGAATACCTTTCGTAAGAGATGAAATGCTTTAGATTTTTACTTTTGTTCGCTACTAAAAACTGGAATCCACAACTCACTACACAGACAGACCACAGTTTTTATATCAGTCTCGATATGGTTGGTAGCCACAGATAGTTTTACTGTGCATAATGTAGTACAAATGTTGTGTTCTGAAGAGAAAGAAAAGCTTGTATATATACTGTTCAAAGTTAGCAGTATGATGTCAGGAGAAAATAAACTCATCTGATTCTTTTCAATTCTTTATGCGTCTTTCTAACGAACATAAGATATTTTCATTTCAATTAAGCTTATTCATAATAAAAGATTACATAGTATTGGAAAACAATAGACTATTAGGATAAAATAATAAAAAGGGTCGGAGACTAATAAAATCAAGTCAATGTCAACTAATATATATAAAAAAGCAATGCTTGGAATGATTGTGTCCACTGTAAATGATTATGTCTCTTCCTTTTTTCGAAAGAGAAATCAATCCTGGTGGTCACGTATATAGAGATATTCAAAACTTTGTTGCAGAACTAGACCAAATGACCCAAATCTTCACCAATATTGACTGGAAGTTGTGAATGTGCGCTCTACAACAAAAGTCAGAGTTAATTATCTCTGTTAGAATCATTTTAATGATAGCAATGCAAGAATATGCCCTGACTAGTGTTTGGATAGTCCAGAAAATAATTTATGGACAGGGGTTCCAGATTTATCTTCACTGGGGTTGGTATGTACATATTCTGGACGTAAGTTAACTATGAATTATATTCTGATTGCAATGGGGATGAAAAAAGTGATAACCAATAATTTTAGTAAGATTTGTTAGACGCTTATTCACTAAAGTGCTCAAGGCCAACCAATGGAAACTAATCCGTAAACTTTACAAAACCACATAATTGGTGTGTTTTGTTTTAAGGTGCACAGACTGGCTATAGTATATAACGAAGTATTCTCAGTTATCTGAGTACCTAGACAAATAAAAACCAAAATTATATTTGCCAACATAAAGAAGCAGATCAAATTTACTCAAAATGAGTATTTCAGTTGGGGCGACTTTTTCTGATTCTCACTTTTTCCTCATCTTTATCGTTTCAAATTAAATAAATTTCAGTATATCACCTAAGCTTTGAACAATAATTGACATAATGTGACATCACGCTATTCGCACGGCGACGGACAAACGAGAGGAAATTTATCAAGAAATATTAAAATTAATAGTGTTCTTCAATAAGATTAATAATTCATACCTACAAAATGTAAAAGAAGTAAAAATACAGTAAAAAAAACTTCACAAAATGTAATTTTATCATTAAAAATCAGATAATGTATCGCAAGAAATCTGAGGGTTGTAACGATCTATTTATAAGTATTTGCATAATACCCTGATGCCTATTCGCAGCGTTTATCTGGCCTTTTAACAAAACATTTGAATTTGTAATATTTTTTTTTTATTTTAGATTTTGACAATAAAAAGATATAAAGTAAAGGTTCGTAACGGTAAGTTATTGGGACGAACTGTCAAATTTGGCCCAAGCAATATTTAAGAGCTGAAAGTGGTTTCCAGATCGACGCAATATTCATTGCGTGTCATCACACTGTGGGAAGGAACCGACGACGTATCCACGGTGCCGTATGTAGACGATTCTACACCGTTTTCTGCTTTACGTTCGTCGCAACTGTAATTATTCAACTTCTCGGTCGTAAGAGGGGAGATGCAAAATAGAAAATTAAATATAAGTCAGTGATTACAAACGCCGCACAGTGACTCAGAATTGGTGTGTGTTTGTGTTTGTTTGTCATCACTCTAGCGCTCACAATTTTGATTTGAATAACTCCAAATTACTACCATACATGTCACCTGGTGCAAGGACGACACTGCTTAATTTTGGTTAAAATCCGGACCACGGTCCCAATTCTGGACCACTTTTAAAAATTATTTTCAGACCTGCTAGTGTTAAAAGATAGGACAGAATTTTCAAAAGCCGGTGAGCAGTCCAAAAAACTTCATTTTTGTACAAGAGGCAAGAGTTATAATTTGTGATTTGTAATTTTAAAACATAATTTGATTTAATATACAGGTTTTTTGATGCATATAGTTTAAAAAACCTATTTCTTTTCAAATTCATTCGTTTGATTTTCGCGTTGCTGTTCTATTGTTAGTCAACCGAAGCTATTGATATTAATTGAAAGGCTTGTTACATAACCATTACTCCAAACTCGCATACACATGCTTGTAGTGAAATTAGCCTAAATCACAAACAACATTAAGACACACACAAATAGATATATATATATATATTTATATCCAATCTGCAGTGCAGCTCAGGTTTCGAAATGAATGTACCGCAGAACTGGCACAATATAGGCTGAGCCAGTTATGCAGGACATGGTACACTGATCATGAACACAAAGAGTGCACAAGCTCAACGGGCGTGCTTTGCAAAATGCTAATAGTATTCACAACATAAATACACCGTTTTATAAAATAAATGGTCATTTTATTTTTACACTGCCTAATATGGTAAATATTAGATAAATATTTCAAGCAGTATCAAATCCATCGCTTTCTTCTAAATAAAAACAAGGCCAACAGCCATAAGTCGCGTGCTAAAACGCATAGTGATACCGGACCGACAGACAGACCGACAGACCGACCGACCGACCGACCGACATAGTGAACTATAGAGTCGCGTCCACGCGACTAAAAACAGCAAATTTATCAAAACTGTTGTTTTGCTCGATTTTGGCACAAATGATTCTGGACCACAGTGTTGATCGCATTTATACGCTTATTACACTTATTTCACCAGTATATAAAGTTATTTATACATTGTATCATCTTAGTGACTTACATGAACAGTATATTAATCAGAGATTTTGTACCTGAACTGTGTGTTAGGCTGTTTTAAAAGCTTACCTAAGCTACCATTGTCTTAGCTGTTATTGTTCTGTAGCATAGGCTGTGTAGGCTGTTGTGTGCCTATCTGCTTTGTTGTTGTTTGTGCTGCTATGCTGACATTCTTTAGCCTAGCTAGGAATGTGTACTCTTCACCATTTATTTATTTATTTGGTTCAATGTACAACTACACATCAAAAGTATTATACAGCATATCTAGCTGCTGTTTGAAATCTATCCGATTGGATTCATCTACTTGGAGTTACATATGTAGGCTTCGACTTAACAATAAACAAGGCCAACAGCCATTAAGTCGCGTGCTACAATGCATAGTGATACCGGACCGACAGACAGACCGACAGACAGAGAGACCGACCGACCGACATAGTGAACTATACTGACCGAAATTACTGAACATGTTTAAAAATGTTGAAATGTTTAAAAACATTTATTTTTTTTTAATTTACACGTGCGTAGCCTGTCACTTTCGACGTGCTCGTATAACGTAATTTCGAGTTGAAAAGTAAGTCAAGAAAACAGAAATCGGGCAAAAAGAGTGCGCAATAACATTTAACGCGCAGTGCGCGCGCAAAAATATGCGCGCTCATGGCAATTTTGTAAACGCTTAAAATTGCCTGAAATGTACTCTTATTTCATCGAAAATAAATTTTGAAAATGTTAAGCGCGCGTGCGCATGCGTTACATGCGCTACGCACGTAATTGTATTGCCATATGATGATTTATGCCCTGAAATTTATGAGTACCAAATTTTATTTAATTGTGATTCATGGTTGTGAAGATATGATTACAAACGTGATTTCGTTAAATCGTGCGTAGACCGCGTAATTTTTTATTGCGCACCGTGAAAACATAACCACATTGATTCCTGGCCATATACTGTGAAAAATTGACCTAGCTAGATTAAACTGATATCAAGATAAGGTCAGAAAGCGATAAAACGCATAGTGATACCGGACCGACAGACAGACAGACAGACAGACCGACAGACAGACCGACAGACAGACAGACCGACCGACATAGTGAACTATAGAGTCGCTTCCACGCGACTAAAAACGAACGAGACGGGGATGCCGTGGCGGCGCATCAAAGCGGAGAAAGCAAAATATATCATTTTTTCAAGAATCCATCCCAAATCCAAGCAGTGCACAAACTAGAATTTCTAGAATTTCTTTTTGTTTACTTAATGCAAGATCAATTTGTGATCCGAATCAAACCGGAAAATCCACTTCAATATTTGAGCACATTATAGATAACGATTTGGACATTTTTGCGCTAACTGAGACATGGTTGCGTGATGATGACTCAATTTCTGCTGGCTGCATAACTCCAGATGGTTACATGTTTAACCATGTTCCTAGAACATATGGTCGTCATGGGGGAGTCGCCCTCATGTACAAAGCTGGTCTAAAAACACGCTCTCTGGACTTACCTGACTGTAGTAGGCCCTACTTTTGAATCGTTGGGAATTCAATTTAGTAACGGAATTCGAACACTGCGAATCATAGTTATCTATCGTCCTCCTCCTAGCAAGAAAAATAGTTTCACCATTTCACATTTCTTCAATGAGTTCTCTAACATGCTTGATACCATTGCATTAGTACATTCCGACTTGCTCATTGCCGGGGATTTCAACTTTCACCTTGACAAATCCGAGAATAGGGAGGTTATGCAATTTATGAGCCTTCTTAAAGTTTATGATCTTAATCAACATGTTAAGCAACCAACCCATGAGGCAGGTCATACTCTTGACCTGCTTATTTCCAAATCAACTGACACCTTTCTAAATGTCAATGTGGGCATCCCACATATATCTGACCACTCAGCTGTACATTGTAAGTTACAGTTAAATAAACCGCGCCAACTCAGAAAATAGTTTCTAGTCGTAACTACAAGAATCTCTGTGCTGACTCTGTTGTCAGCGAGTTACTACCACTAACACTGACTGTATCTCTTCCATGTGACATTGATGATGCTATATGTATGTACAACTCTACATTGCGTTCAATCATTGATAAACTTGCTCCAACTAAGTCACGTCTGGTGACTATTCGACCGCAAACTCCATGGTATACTGATGAGATACGAAAACAGAAAAAAGTAAGAAGGCAGCTGGAGAGGAAATGGCGTAAGACAGGTCTCGAAACTGATTGGCATGCTTACACACATCAACGCCAATGTGTATCATCACATATTCATACTGCAAAGTTGGAATATCACTCAGCGCTAGTAAATAATGCTGTAGGCGACCAGAAGCAATTATTCAAAATTGTAAACACGTTACTGCATAGAGGAAATAAGACACCCTTATCTACCTGTAAATCAACCAGTATTCTTGCTGAACGTTTCTCAGAGTTTTTTAATGAAAAGATCACTAAAATTCGATCAGGATTTCCTCAATCTGTTCTCCAGGATGCGCATACATTTAGTACAAGGGCTTTTTTAAGCTGTCAACTGTCTATTCTTGAACCAACCACAGATGAGGAGATCGAGAAATTGATCAAGGCATCCCCGATAAAGTCTTGTGAGCTAGATCCTATTCCAACTTGGCTTTTAAGGGATTGCGCTCCTGTAATAGTTCCAGTGCTAATGAAATTAGTTAATCTTTCACTTATCACATCCACAGTACCGCAGAATTTAAAGAAAGCACATGTACGGCCTTTGCTGAGGAAGACTGGCTTCAACCCAGAAGTTCTTAAAAATTATAGACCGGTTTCAAATTTATTCTTTGTTTCGAAGCTTATTGAGCGTGTTGTTGCAGTTAGACTCTCTAAGCATATGTCAAATCACAACCTCAATGAAACTTACCAATCAGCATACAAAGCTAACCACAGTGTGGAGACAGCGCTTCTACGTGTTCCGAATGACGTTTTGACATCAATAGATAATCAAGAACTTGTTATTCTAGTTTGACTAGACTTATCGGCTGCCTTTGACACAGTAGATTACTCACTGCCTTTTCATAGATTGTCACATGATATTGGGGTAAGAGATCAAGCATTGTCTTGGTTTACATCATATCTAAAGGAACAGAACCCAGGCCGTCTGCATGGTGATGTTTCAACAGATGACCTTCCTCTATTATGTGGCGTCCCACAAGGTTCGGTGCTTGGACCACAGCTGTTTTCCATCTATGTTGCACCAGTTGCTGAAATAATACGAAGACACGGATTATGTCATCATTTCTTTGCAGATGATATACAAATCTACCTTGCCAGACAAAGTTTCTGCCCGCCGTAAAACGGTCAGAAGCATGCACTGCTGAGATTAGAAAATGGATGGGCTCCAACTTCCTCAAGCTAAATGATAAAAAGACCGAGGTGATCCTATTTGGTTCTGTTCAGCAGAGAAAAAAGATCCGGTTTGATGACCTACATATTGGTGGCGTGCTAGTCAATCCATCAACTGAAGTTCGTAACCTTGGTGTACAACTTGATTGTAAAATGACCATGGAATCACATATCAACAAAATCTGCCGATCTGCTATTTTCCATTTATGTAACATCGCCAAGATCAGACGTTACTTGAACCATTGTGCAACAGAGCAGATTGTACATGCTTTTGTTACCAGTCGGCTTGATATGGGAAATTCCCTGCTGTATGGTCTGCCAAAGAAGCAGTTGCGGACTCTCCAGAAGGTGCAAAATTGGGCAGCTCGCTTGGTGATGTGTGCCAAGAAGTATGATCACGTCACACCATTGTTCAAAGAGTTAAATTGGCTACCCATGGAGTCACGTGTTAAATTTAAGATCCTGCTGCTGGTGTTCCGATGCCTAAATAGTTGCGCTCCAAAATATCTCTCAGAATTGTTGACAGTCAAGCGAGAACTAAGATCTAGTCATCAGGTGCTACTGGACATTCCAAGGAGCAAACATAGTTGGGGAGATCGGACTTTCAGTGTTGCTGGACCTAGGCTCTGGAACCACCTACCCTTGAACATTAAACACACATCATTATTGAGTCACTTTAAGTCACTACTCAAAACTCACCTTTTCTGATTTTTTCTACAGCGCCATGAGCAATGAATGTTGGAATGGCGCTATATAAATCGAACGATTGATTGATTGATTCACCACTGTGCGCCGTTTGTAAATCTAGCTAATTTATAACGGCCTAATCTACCATATAAATTTTATCCTATTATTAAATATAATGCAGCTTTCACGCGCTCCAGAAATTGCACTGCAGACTTCGTACGCGAGCTGCTAGTTGTTTTACCCCTTTGAAGATTTGGAACCCCCACTTTTACAGCGAACACCCTCCATCCCCGACATATGCCCAATAAGATCCTGGTTACGGCCCTGCGGTGTCATGAAGATAGATTAGAGAGATAGATATCTCAGTTATAAATAGAGATATCTTTGTTTTAAATAGCGATATCTTAGTTACTAAAGATATCTCTATTCTACAGAGTTATGCGACTACTGTCGAGCTGAACCAGAAACAGACAAACACATACTATTAAAGTGTAAAAGTGTTCAACTTGCATGGAATAATTTTAATTCCATGATTCAAGACTGCTATACACTTAACAAAACAGTTAATTACTGGATAGAAATAGTTACTGGAACAAAAAGTAAAAATGTAAATGAATTAATCTCATTGTTAACCTTTTGTATTTACAAATCTAAATATATCAAATCGTCAGAAAAATATACAAAAAGATCAACAATGATTTGGAGCTTTTTCCGAGTAGAACTCGAAACACAATTTATTAGCTAACCTAAAATTAAAAAGGAATACAGAAGTAACTTTTAATACACTTATTGTATTTTACTATAAAACAGAAAGATGAAAAAGAAGGAAAGAAATATAGATTGAAAAACAACGCTTCAATACGTTGACCAAATTTTATAAGAGGGTATGTGCCAATATAACCAATTATGTTATGTTTGAAAAGATAACCAATTATGTTATGTTTGAAAAGATAACCAATTATGTTATGTTTTAAAAGATAACCAATTATGTTATGGTTTAAAAGATAAAGTAAAAAGATATCTCTTATAACCATATTATTGTACATACATGTTATAAACACATTTTTTAAATATTTATTCTTTGTATATCTTTATCATGGAATAGACTAATGAATAAAAGTGGAATAAACCCACGAAAGAGAGTAAAAAAGGATATCTCTATTTAAAAATAACACCTGATGAAGGGCTAGTGTTGCCCGAATGCTCTGCTAACTTTTCTGGCAGTTTTACTTTATAGTCTTGATTTAGCTTTTCGCTCTTTTTTGTATCTCCATTGAGATCCAGCCACGTCACTGATACCCACAGTATTGTCATTTCATTAATTTGCCTTTGGATCTATTTAAAACTAAGATATCTCTATTTAAAAGTATATCAGTGAGGTAAAGCCGAAGGTTAGAGGGCGTACCCCAGACTGAAAAGTGATTCAAACAGGACGAGGGGGAAACCAACTAGATGGCGGCCGTAAATGTGTTCAAAAACATTATTTAATATATAAAAATAAAAATCTAATATAATACATTAAGAACACATACATTTCAACACATATTCTTGTCAAAGCACAGTGTAGTTTTTATAAATTAAACATATTGTTAATCGCAATGAAATGAATATTTTCTTGGTAATCTAGCATTTTTCGCGCCGCTGCTCTAGCCAGCTATGTCCCATAAGGACATATTCATTAATAAGCTGTTTCATAGCGGTAGCTTTAGTATCTAAGGCCGACAGATTTGCGAATTTGTGAACACACACAGACAAAACAATTTGTATGTATTGTTGAACATGAAAACAACTTAACAATTTGTGTTTCCGCAGCAATGTATTTTTAATCTATTTATGTTAAACTTTTTTATTTTATCTATATAATGTATCAAAAATAATGCACCACGAAAAACACCCAAAATAAATAGTTTGGCATTTTATACTTTCGTTGGTGTTTGCGTGCATCATCTAATACACACAGCACCATTTTCATTAGCGTCTTCTATTTTCGCAAAGTCTGAACATTAAAAAGTAAAGTATAATTAGTTCCATATCCAGTATTGCTTTCACTTTTTAGTCTACATATATTTCAAAGTGTATGACAAATCAATGGCCGTAAATACAATAGTTCCCAATTTTATTCTTGATGCAATTTGTTTTTATTTTAATAATTTTTTTAAGTACTTTTATCAGAGTGCGCTTTTATTATACTTGCCCATGCAAAGTATCTATCTCTATGGTACAACGTTGTATCAACGTTGAAATCAGGTTGATGTCTGACAATTCAAGGTCGATCTGCCTTCGTCGATACAACGTCACTATTTAACGTCAATACAATTGAAATCAGATTGAAGCCTGACCATTTAAGATCGATCTACGATATCGTCGAAACGTCACTATTTAACATTGATGAAGTCAGGTCAAAAGTCTTACAAGGTAGTGTCGGTCTGCCATTGTTGATACAACGTCACTATATTAACGTTGATACAACGTTGAAAATTAGGTTGAAGCCTGACAATTTAAGACCGATCTACCTTTTTCGATAATAATCAGGTTGAACAAGCTGTCGAAACGACGTCACTATTTAACGTTGATACAACGTTGAAATCAGGTTGAATACTGACAATTTAATCGATCATATTAAACGATGAACCCTTCACATAAAAAGCGTCGATTTTCGCACACAATTTTGTCTTTTTCCACGATTTATGTTGAGTAATAATAAATGTATTATTCGGTTTAATTTATGAGCATATCAATACCATACATTCTACGTGAAAAAGTCAAGCTAATGTGTTTGAAGTAAAAAAAGTTCATGGTCAAAAGAAAGTTAATCGAACACGCACCCATAAACTTTATTATTTTAGGTATAACAACATACAAGAAGTTCAAATAAAGATAACTGTATAATATATCAATGTCATAATCAACGTTATAACATTAAATTTAAAACTAATATACGTAACTGATCTTGTATGCAATAGAAAAACAATTGCCGTATACAGGAACATTCTCTATATTATTAAACCTGCTGTTTGTCTTTCAGTCGCTTAGTTTTCTTGGTACATCTCTGAAGAATCTAAAGAACCACGTTCCGTCTTAGATGCTAAAGAATGAAGTTTTTAAATAATGGTGGTCTGAGAAAATATAGGCTTAATTGTTTTCAAATATAAAATAAGAGTTAACACAGTTGGGTCATTTTTTCATGACCTAGCGACTTTTTGACTGTGTGCTTATTGATTAATAAAACCCGATTAATATATTTTTATGTCACCAATGAAAACTATAAAGAAGAATAAGAATTCGTCAAAAGATTGCTAATGATAGCAAACTCATACACGACTGTGACCGTCCAAAATTATAATAAAATATACTTACTTGTACAGTATCAGCAAAAAAACAGATATTTGTCTGCTTCATACGCATAGTTTTCAGTTAATTTACTTTTTAGCAGATTGTAGGCCTAATTAAATTAACATTGAATATTTAAAATATGTTTCAGAAAGTGCATTACTGCTTGATAAGCAATAAAGGAATGGCCCATTTGTAAATGACTTTATTTTTATGTTAAGGTAGGCTTACTCCCATTGGCTAAGGTTATGATAATTTTGTTTGTATTTTCTATTATTTTGTTTAAAGCGTAATGTAATCGTTATCGGTTAGAACACTATTTATATTCCACATATATTGATTAATACTGTATACACGAAATTGTTTGATCGAAGAATATCTTATGTCGGTAGACAGTACTTCATAGAAGACTATATTTTGGTGTATATCGAAAGTGTTTTTACGTCTCCACCTGAACTGAGTTACTGGTCAAAGTAAGATAGATTAACGTTGCCAATTGATATACTACTGACCAAAGAGGCAAAATAACGACTTGAAATTAAAATATGATAGTTCAAAGCAGACCATTAAGAGCGAACAATAAACCCAAGAGGTTTAATGATTTTAAGGTGTAAAAAAGTCATATATAGTGATGAGGTATGTTAATTTAAAATTCTTTTAATGCAAAGTTGGGTGTCTAGAAAACTCAGATATATCTGAGTTTTATCAATTGGATCGTCCCATTATTAATCAGAGGGTAGATTGTTTGAAATACTACAGTATTATACATGTTCTTAATTACTACTACTACCGAGATGTCTGCCCATGTTGCAAGCCGTAATGTCTTCTTTCTTGAGCCCACTCTGTCACGGCAGTTAGTTTCAAAAGATGTTTAAATTAAATAATGTATTAATAATGATTAGGATGGTATTTATTTGAATAAAAGCCTCTCCAATAAAACATCACTTTGAATAATAATCCCCCCCTCCAACCCAACTATCTAATAAACGTCCATCCACATTTATAATAACACAATTATACTATTTGTAGTAGAATTCATTGCACTGTTATCTACAATTTACCAAGCATTTGTTATTCTTTTTTACCACTTTTCATATTTGATTATAAATGTTACCATATTATTAAAACGAAAACTAAAAAAATTAACATATATCCCTCGAATATGCACCTCCCTCAAATGAACTCCGCCTCCCCAAAGGGCCCTACCAAACAATAAACACTATACTTTAAAATGTTATTAATCATCTAAAACACTGTGAAACAGAGCAGTTTAGTTTTACGAATGTCAAGCATTTTCAATAATGGTAACCGACAGAAAACGTACAAGGAGAACATTATCATTCCGATAACCATCGTCTACACCCTCTAGTGATTATTAATTAAGGTTAAGCTATCAGTAGTGACCGATAGTCGTGTATATTACTATGATTTTATTTTTATAGCATTATAAAGTTTAGTATGTAAATGTCACAAATTAAATTAAGTTGTTGAAGTAAGGGATATTGCGCGCATAGTTAGTCCCTAGTTAAGAATGACCTTTCCAGTTGAACCTGTAGTTTAAACCAAACAAACAAAATTATGTTGTGATTTGTTCTAGAATCAACCAAATTTTTACTGGACTAAATACTGACATAATGCTGTATTTTATGCTGAATAAATACAACTTACCAAAACGACAATTGCAATAAATGTAACCTTTATTCGCATTAAAACAAATATGCTTTAGAGCAGATGCTTTAGATCCACTATATTGTATAATATAATAAGTGTTACAAACCGAAATATGTAACACATGGTAGTGTTTAAACACATTTACCATATGTTGTTATGATCTGGCATCTGCTTGTGTAGTCCTTTATCTAAAACAAGTAAACACTTTTAATATAAAATGCAATTAGTGATAAATTATATAGCAAACTGTACCACAAATATTGTACTAATACTCTAATTCTTTTAAACAAAGTACTACTAAATTACTAAACTGAATGCAAAATATTTACAAATAGAAAAAAAAGCAACAAAGGATAAAAACATGTTTTGTAAACAAATTATTTTACATTATCACAATAAAATCCATTCTAAAATTTGAATTGACCGCTTAGTTTCTACTATTATAATAGTAATATAATCATTCATCTATGGTAAACAACTGGCTGACAAATTTGCCATGTTTCCTACTATGACTTATTCCATCATTTAACCACATAACAAAAGAAAGAACACAGGCACCTTCATCACTCTGATACAACACATTCCTTTGAATTACTTGCTATAAAAACTGTATGATTAATATGGTATTTCTAATAATAGTATTTCTGTAATGTATTAGCCAGAGTCAATGAAAGGCACCATGACATCTTCCCAAGTCAGTAATTTTATGTGTGGAAATCAGTCAAGTAAAATAATCACAGACAAATTGTCACCACTTTTATTAAAGGTAAAAAACATTATCTAGCTAAGGCTAAGTTATAGACAAATCAATTTATTTTACAGTTTCCACTGTACTTCTGCCTCCATAGATACAATAATTTCACATAGGCCTACAATAAAAATTCTATTGGACATTTGTAAAATCAGAATTATTGCAAAGCAGTTTCTTTGCATTCAAACTATTTATACTGTATAGTTTAACACATATAATAATAGTGTTATATATACTTATTTTTTATAAGCTACTGTGTAAAGCTAGTATATATTTGCAATAAGCCTACATAAAAACTGCAATAACATACAGAAAAAAAACCAAACATTTTATTTATGTGCATTACAGTACACCTAAAAAGTATTCAATGTCGACAATTACTGAAATGAGAATAATCATAATTATACTTTTCATCTGGAAAGAATTTTGACATACATATTTACAACCAAATATTGATGAAACACCATCATCATTTTTGTCTTTCCACAAATAATGTACTATAATATAAGGAAATACAGTCCTTGAAAATTGATTGATTTTAAAGAATACGCCTGAACCTTGTATATATAATATATATATTTACCAAATAAAAAGAAAATTGCCAATACAAGCCTTCCTAGTTTTCAATCACTTTCCACTAAAAAACAGTCCATAGATACTCTCCTTCGATGATGTTGTTAATGTTTCTTTGGGACCAGTGTTTACTTTGTTCTTGCTAACTGGTGGAGGTGGTTTAACCTTCACACCCATGGAGGATGTTGACATGAAAGAATCCATTCCAGGAATTTCAGTACCATCCTCCATAAACATATCATCGATAGAATACAGATCCTCTTCAGGAGGAATATTTGAAACTGGACTATTATGAGGCGACATTCCTGGAGGAGCAATACTCAATGGTGATTGGATACTATCTTTTTCTGTTAGTTTCTTATGAGTAAAACTTTCAGCTGGCAATTCTTTTGACTGAACAGCAGCAACACATTGTGGTGTCGGTTTTAAAATACATGGAGGTGGAGGACCATCACCAGATAATTGAATGATATTTGAAGGTGCAGGTCTGGTTTTCATTTCTTGGTTAATATTGTGTGATCTTTGAATTACAATTGCCGCTTCTAGCATCGCATTTTCCCTAGCTTCCTTCATTGACTTAGCAAGAGCTTCATCTTTCTGTACCTTCTCTAGTTGTTGTTTAGCTGCTAATTGTGCTCTGGCCATATGAGCTTGCATTTCCTTCGCAATATGAGCCATCTGCTGAGCTTCCTTACTTTTTTCATTTTTAGTGGCAGGTTTTTCAATTTTTGAATCTAATTTAGGTTTCCCACGACCTCTACTTACAGTTTTACGACCAGGCATTCTTCCAATAAAAGCAGGCTTTGGAATGTTTGCTGAAGGTGCAGTTGCAGTTGTTGTGACAATCAAACTGGCTGCACCAGACATTTTAGAAGAAACAGATTTACTGACGTCATGCTTTTTGTTCATATTATCAGGTTGACTCACCTCCTTACCACTGAAAGCTGCTGCTATGTCTCCTTCCCCAGGTAAATAGACTTCTTTATTTTCATCACCATATTTGTCCATCTTCTTTCCAGATGATGGATTCTTTTGAGATGGCTTTGGTTGAAATATATCAACAGACTTACGAACCTGTAATTCTGGGGGAAGTTTAGGTCCTTCATATATAAGTAGATTTGAAGAAGGCTGTCTAATATTAGCAGTCTCACTAATCTCTTGTTTTACATCTTTCATACAATCTTCATTCTTGAATGCAAACTTGCCAAATCCACCTTCTTTCTTGGTGACTTTAATACTACCTGGGTCTGGTTTATCATCGTCTTGCTTACCTAAAGCAGCAGCCCTTATCAACTCCAGTTCCTTCTCATAAAGTGGATTCTCATCAATGTATTTCTAGAAATGGTAAACACAATGGGTAACTAATAAAAAACTGGAACATCTGGATCTAGGTATGTTAAGGAGCATTCAATTTTGCAGGTGCATAAGCCATGCATACACATCACTGTTTAACATTGAACAGATCAGCAGCACAGTGAATACACAGGACTAAGTTCTTAATTTTTAAAATATGTATACATATGCCTATGTGTGTACAGTACTATGAATCTTTATACAGATGCTTTTTTTAAATCTTCCTCGTTCATTAGGCATTTTTAGGTTTTGACTAGTACCCATTTCACACGTACAATCTTTTTCAAATGTAGCAAGTTGTTACAAAGATTCATGCGTGTGAATCTTGTTACAAAGGCTTGTAAAACATCATAGGCCTATGCTATGTCAGGCCAAGTGAATAGATTGAGCATGATTTAATATACAAAAAGAAAACTTAAGATAGAAAATCTGTTGTTTTTGTAATTTTAACTGTTTTTTTACGAGTTGTTACAAAAGGTCAATAATGCATGTACTAACACAGTACAAATAACTCAGAAATTATTGATGTTTATAACTTTTTACAACTTAGTACATTTGGTCTACGTGTGAAATGTATTGGTTTTATTTTTAGAACCAACGTAAGAAACTACTAAAACATTGCATGTCCACAATGGGTTTAGAAGAGGAGGTTGTTTAATTCAACCTTATTTTTTAAAACTTGTCTCTTTGGAACACGATTGTCTGCTTTCTTTACCTGATAAGCCATGTTATGTTCTACACTTTTTAAATGTTCAGCAGAACAAGCTGCATCACCAAAAAAATTCTTGCAGAGTTTACAGTAAAATCCATTAACTGGCATCATGAAATCAACACCTGGTGGAAGAGTTCTTAATACATTATCAACTATTTCAAGATATTATAGTGCATCAATTGATTAGATTGTATGCTTTTATTAAAGTGTTCATATATTTTAAGTAATCCTATAACTTCAGAGCTTCAAGATTCTTTATCTAATATTATTTAGTTTTAATTAAAAAATATTCAAACATAATTTAAACCAAAGTCTGTGAACACACGAAGAAACACATCAGCTGAAAACATATTGTAGCTACAAACTCTATTGTAAATTAGATGTTTTTAACTTTATGCTTTTCAGTCATAATTAGTAGTTTGAAATACATGGGTTATAAAACAAACAAAAAAATAGAAACAGTGGAAACTCGCGTCATAGAAAATAACTTATAGTAATAATAAACATACCTTTTAAAGGAGCAGCAACAGTTTTTGATGATGATGGGTGTGGATTTGCTTTCATATCCGACATCCAAGGCCTATCAAATGGATCACATTTCTAGGAAAGAAACTTTACTGAATCAGTCAAAAGTAAAATCAGTTTTTTTGTTAGATTTTGAAAGTAAAACAAAACATTTAAAATGAAATATATATACAGCCTTGAGTACACAGCATTTGCATGTCTACTGTGTTTCAAAAAACTGAAAACCAACACAAACTGATAGAAGATGATTCTTGCACTAATTACGATACTAGTCATTACCGTATTATGATCACTGATGTCACTATGTGGCTAATTTTGACAATGGCAAATATGATCAAAGCATATGGGCAAGATCCAACTGTGAATCATTGTGTCTAGCTACATGGTCTGATGCAGCAATTATACAACTGCAGCAATCATTTGATCAGTTACGGTAGTTTATCTCAATGTGTAGAAAATGAACTGAAAATTGTAATTTTCTATTATAAAACTATACAGAATAAATAACAACAATAATTTAGTCACAATAGGTTTCATGGTGTGGAAATAGTAATACTGTAAATATTTCAAGGAAACACTACTCCAAATTAATACCCAACAAATTAAAATATTCTATAAGAAAAATATATGCCATACTTAAAATGCCTATGTTGTATTTTAAAGCTGTTATTATGTAACAAACCACCTAAAATTCTACTACAAACATGTTCTTACCTGTAGGTGTTTCTTTGAATGAAGATGAATAAAAACCTCATTCAATCTCGCTAGCGACATTTTGCACATCTTGCAAAAGTGAGAGCCAGGGTCAAAGTAAGAAAATTCAAACTGAAACTTTTCTTTTGGTTTGTTTTTGACACTTTCTTTTTCCAATTGTTTTCTTTCTTCTTGCTTGATATTTTCTTCTAAATGTTTTCTTTTTTCTTCTTGATTGCTTCTTTTGCTATCATGTCGCCTTTCACCTACATCTCGGTCATCAACCTAATCAAAATGCAGTATGTTCATCTGATTTACAAATTAGAAACTTTGTTGTTTTGTTAAAGTGGTAACAGACAATAATACTGCAATATTAAATTAAATGCAAGCTAAGGTATTAATAGCATGCATCTATAGAATATGGTATTGCTAAGTGCAACTCTTGATAGCTGAGTAAATAGGCAACCACTCCCGTAATGTTGTGTGATGTTTAGACATTATATAATTTCCTGTATGTGTACTTGCTAATATCGAAAATTATCTTGGAAAACATATTTTATGTTTACATGTTCATATTAGCTGACAAAAATGACTTGATATCAAATGCTACAAGTCAAGTCAAGTACTACATAGTTTAGATCCTACTCTTGAACTACTTGGTTGGTTCGTTTAATATTATAATAGTGAAAACCTTTAACAGTTATGTGATGCTGTTGATTTTGCATAACCTTACAATTTAACTACTGTATTTTGGAAATGCATGGTGCATAAACAAAATGAAAGGATCAAAAGATATGAGCAATCCATTACAACCTAATTATAAAGGGACAATACTTACAGCTTTGTTTTTTCGTCCGTCTTCTCTACTATCACTACGTTTCGGGGAATACTTTCGTTTATCATATCTCGAAGAGTCTCTGCTTGAACGGCGAATATCTTTACACTCTTTGCTTCTATCCTCTTTGTCTAATGTATCTTGTCTCTGTGGTGACATTCTGTTTCCATTCCGCGGAAAAGAGGAACGTTTACGAACAAACTCATTTGGCTCTGAACTAGACAATCTACTCGATTTTGAAGATTCTTTTTCTGGTGATACTGAAATGCTTCTATTTTCTCTAGCACTCTTTTCTTTCTTTGCACTTTCATTTCTCTTTTTCTCAGTGTAATCCCTTCTAAGTTGATGAATCTGATTTGCAATTGCATCTTGAAGCATAGTATTTTCCATCAGTACGGGATCTTTTGAATCTCTGCGATAGTTCCGTTTCCTTATTAATTCAGATTGCTGCTTACGTAGCCTACAAAGTTCTTCTTCCAACATCTCCATTCGACGAAGATATATCGCTTTTTCATCTTGTAATTGTTTTTTTTTTTCTGTCAACTCTTTATTTTTAGCAACAGATTCTTTTTTCTTTTTCAGAATCTCAAGAGTCTTCTCTTTTATATCATCTTCAAGTTCTTTTCTTGTCACAGGACGCTGCCTTGCTATTTTTTCAAATTTCTCCTTTACTTCTAAAACTGCTTGTTTTTTGGCATCCCGTTCATCATCAGAATCCGTATTAACAGTTCCTTGCCTTTCATTCAATTGTTCCAGTTCGTCCTCCGAGGAAAGGTATTCTGTGCTTACAACAGTTGGCATATTTACAAGTCCCAGTCTGCGATTTGTTTCTTTTTCTATGTCACGAACTGGCCTATCTCTAGTTGTTTTTGATTGTTTCTTTCTACCATCAGATTCTGAATCATCACTGGCATATTTTGGTCGTTTTCTGCGATCTATATCATCATCATCGTTATCACTACTGATTTCACGTCTTGACTTTCGTTTATGCTTCTTTGACTTCTCAAGTGATCTACTATGCGACTCAAAATTGATTTTCCCATCTTCTGGATGTTGCTGTTGTTGTTGCTGTTGATATCCATAAGTTGAGGAATACTCATAATATGGAAATTGCTGCATATATGGATTCGCATTAAATTGACCATGAGTAGGATTAAAAGGGCTCTGGTGGGATGAATACATCATATGTTGCATTTCAATTGGTGGAAATCCATGAATAGGAGGATGAACAATACCAACTGGTGGATTTCTTGGAGGAAAGGTAGGGTAATTAGCATACTGAATAGACGATGGTGGATATATATGCGAATCATTATAATTAAATGCTTCATTAGGACCTGGCTTACTTTGACTTTCATGGACTGCTGTTTTTGGCTCCATTGATTTTCGCATATTGTCAGTTGCTTCCTCTTTTATTAATGTGTCTAACCCTCCATCAAACCCTGAACTCAAGAAAGATGCTGACTGGTCAAACGTTCCAAATGGCACATCTTTAGAGTTTTGCGCTTGTTTACTATCTGGTTTAACATCACCTACTTCAATGTACGTGGAGTTTTTAGATTTTTGTTCAGTTGATGAAGTTTCTTCACTTTTTTTTTGCTGTTGAATCTTTTTAGCAAGGTCAAAATCAAAGCCTATGGCAGATAATATTTTTTGGACCTGAGTATTCTGAAAGTCAGGCTGGTTGGTTACTTGCAACTCTTCTGCTATCTCAGAAGAATTAAACTGTGGTACATACTTTTCTTCACTTTCCTTTAAAGGTGATTGATAATTTACTTCAGTGCTATTTTTTGTATTGTACTGATCATTATGATCCCTATGTTGCTCATTTTCTGTTTCATCATCTCCATACAAAAACTCTTCTTCATCATCAATTGATGGAAATCCAAACCGATTAGATTTTAAATTTTCTTCAGATGGTTCATCCAATAAATCAAGACCAGGCAAAGACCCTTCTATATTTCTAGAGAATATACTAGAGTATACAGACAACTCGGGTTCTGCTGTTGTTGGTACATTCTTTAATATAGACTTTATTGGTTTGTCAGGTTCTGGTTGGCTTACTATTGGAGCAGGATTTTTTGTCCGTTTTAAGATAGATTTAGCAGGCTTAATAGTGGGTCCAGACAAACCTGCTGCTTCCTTTAGTGTCTCAGTCAATGATTTAGATTTTTCTTTCATTTTATTTGCATCAAAACTTGAATGTGTTATGTGTGAAAGGTCATTTAAAAGTTTTTGAACTGAATTTTGGCCATCGTCTGACACGGCTTGTTGTAATTTAGAAGCATGGGGATATTTGTTATCAATCTTGCTTGGAGGATCTTCAACAAGCTCATGGGTGGAAACCCTCAGTCTAGGGTCATTATTTCTTGATTGTGTATACTTCATAGATTCTTCAGCTTTAAAACTATGTTGTGATACTGATGCTTGGTGCTTCTTTATTTTACCGCCTTTATCAGGAGAAGGCGACCTGCTGCTTCTTCTGGAACTACTACTGCTGCTTCTACTGCTACTATTCTTTACAACACTTGTTTTACTCTTACGATGATATTCATCATATATTTTCCTCTGCTTTTCATCGTGCATGGGTCCACTTGAATTATCAATTTGGTTCCCAGTTTGAAACTCATATTTTGAACTGTAAAAAACAATATATATTATGTTAATTATTGCAGGATTATTTCTATTATTTCATTTATTTATTATGTCCTGGGACCCCAAAAGCAACAGTCACCATAGAAAATGAAATGTCTGGGGTCCCAGAAGAACCTAATTACATAAAATTAAAAATTAATATACAGTTTAAAATACATTTAAAAACAAGAAACAGGGGAAAAAGAAAGCACCAAAATATGTATTTCTAATATATAGATATCCCACTATTCGTTCAATGCAAATGAACGCGAGACACTATGGGCGTTGCCATTTATTCAATTTCAAGGGTGCCTCGCACGTCAAGTAGAGAAACATAAAGTTATTGATACCAATTAACATAAAATGTAATGTTACTTTTATAGAAAGTAAAAATTAATCATATTTTTGTGCTTTGGAATGAAAAATTTGTGTTTCAATTATCTGAAATTGTTTTGGTACACCGGACTATCTACCATTTTTATTATTTATTTTACAATTAATTGTTTATCATTGAACAGAGATAGAGAAATTAATATCTTTAGAAACACTTCATGATCAGAGTGAATAAATAGATTCTAGTGATCATATTGTATTTTCATTCATCGAACATATATCTTTTTGTACTTCATTTATTACAAATTTACATGTATTTAGGATCCATAAATAAAGGCACTATATATCATTGTGTAATTTACAGTTTAACATTCTTCGATCAAGCCAAGGCCCAACAACAGAAAGCTAGAGCAGCGGAGAGAATGTGATTTATAAGACATTTGTAGGTTCTATGAAAACAGGCCGACATTTTGGGGGTTTTCATTTACTTACTTACTTGTTTACTTGTTTCCCCGTACACTTTCGTCTACGGGATCGAGGCAAAGCACTCAGTGCTTAAAAGCCCCTCTTAGCAATAAAATCATATTCTATATAGGGTGAAAACTTCAGCGGGTGGTTAGACCATGCGACGTTAAGTTTTGATTTGAACAAGTTCACAGTAGCACATGAAACTACATCCGTAGGCAGAGCATTCCATAAGAGAATAACTCTCCTGGAGAACGTGTCCCTCCTAATATTAAGACGAGAGCTTTTAAACTTGAGTTTATATGGGTGTCCACGGGTCCGAGATTCTAGATCAAATTCAAAAAATGTGTTGATCGAAATACGATCGAAACCTTTAACAATCCTAAAAACTTGGATAATATCCGCTCTCTGCCTTCGGTATCTCATGGTAGGAAGACCAAGAATTCATAAGGAATATTACGGTACCTAGGAATCAATCTTGTTGCTCTTTGCTGGACCTTCTCTATTTCATCTTGATCTCGTTTTCTAATAGGATTATAAACAGTGTTACAATATTCAAGCGTTGGCCTGACAATAGACTTATACAGCTTCAAAAATCCATCTTTATTCAAGAATTTAAAAGATCTATAAATCATTCCTAGTTTCTTATTAGCTCTTTTACAAATATCCGCTACATGCAAATTAAAGATTAAACTAGGATCAAAGGTAACACCTAGATCTTTCTCCTGCTTTACCTCATGTAGTAAATTACCAACCATTGAATACAAGAAATTGGGATTATCACGACCATAATGAAATACCTTACACTTAGTGTCATTAAATGGCAATTGCCAAACATTAGACCAATGGGAAGCACTGTCAATGTCTCTCTGAAATAAATCCGCATCATCAATGTTATTGACCACTCTATACAACTTGGTGTCGTCTGCAAATAAACGTATACTAGATTCGACAACATCCGGTAAATCGTTAATGAAGATTGAAAATAAGATTGGGCCCACAACGCTACCCTGTGGAATTCCACTTAATACTGGAGCCTGTGATGATAATTGACCATTGACACTAACTCGTTGTGTTCTATTTGACAAATAATTAGAGAACCAACCTAGTAGATTTCCCGTAATACCAAAACCTTTCAATTTGACTAGAAGCCTTTGGTGTGGCACACTATCAAAAGCCTTTTTATAGTCTAAATAGACACAATCAAAGCTATCATGGTTATCCAGGTTAGTAGTCCAACTCTCCAGGACATCAAGTAGTTGTAATGCACATGATCTACCTTGTCTGAATCCAAATTGCTCATTGCACAAAAGACCATTACTCTCAAGATACATTACAAGATCCCTAATAATCCTTTCCATCATTTTCCCTATGACAGACGTTAAACTAACCGGTCTGTAGTTAGCCGGGTCCTCCTTTTTGCCTTTTTTAATTATAGGTATTACAATTGCCTCCTTCCACGATAGAGGGACCTTCTGATCATTGAATAGACTGAGAGGGTAAGCAATTTGATCCTTTAATTCAATCAAAACCCGTGGGTGAAAGCCATCAGGGCCAGCTGACTTATCTATAACTAAGTTAGACAACAGCTTATGAATATCTTCTACATTAAACTAAATATCTGACAAAGAAGCCTCAATCTTTTCATCAAGATTCGGAACATTCGATAGGTTCTCCTTACAAAAGACACTGCTAAAAAAAGAAGTAAAAGACTCTGTAACGGGTTGGGTCTCGTACATGCTGAGCTAAAAATAAGTCATTAATGGTGTCGAAAAAATTATGACTGTTTTTACCATCTTCACCAGTCACATATCCTAGCTCCCAATTAATACAGTACTCCTATAATTGAAATCTCCAACTATAATAAAATCAGAACAAGAAAAGGATGCCACTTTTCTAAACAGAGAACACAAAGCAGAATTATTGACACTAGATCCGGCGTCACTTCTATACACACATCCAATTAAAAAGGTGCGATCTTTGACTCTAATCTCAACAAACATGGATTCCTCAAACAAAATATCTTTAAACAAAACAGGAGTGGCAGACATCCCATTTCGAACATAAATAACAACTCCTCTACCAGAAGAAAGCTTTTCATTTGGCAAAAACATCTGAAAACCAGGGATATGAAACTCAATTCAAAAAAGTACTTTTTTGGTAGAATCTCAGTCAAAGCAATGATATCTACTTTCTCTGAAGATAAACGCAACAGAAGCTCATTCTTCTTATTTAGAAGGGAATCATAATTTGTATAAAACACATTAAAAAAATCATTAACATCTTCTGACTGCGTAGAACTTACATTGTTAGGCAGTGTTCTCTTCCGATTGGGTAGTGCTTTGGGAACGAAACCGAGTTATTTTCCCCCTTCTAATTGCCTATCCCTCAATATGTCCCTAAGTTTATTATACTCATCACGTTCCTTTATTGTTCTATCATTACTTACTGCGCACTTTTTTTGTATAGCAATTTCAAAGGCATCTCTTTTGATACATTCCTCCTTGAAAACTACCTTTATAGGGCGGCACCCTTCTTCTCTGCGTTTACCCACCCGCAAAAATGTTCTCATTTCGACCTCTAGGTCAATATCCTTGAAAATACCTGTCAATTTACTGAGGTCATCATTTTTTCTTGTATCTGAGTCATTACTCTTGGACTCATCTATTCTATATAGCATCAAATTAGATTTTCTTTTCAATCTCTCATTTTCATCCTTAAGTCCATTTTCAATTATTGTCTTAACCTCCTCATTATTAACACTACTAGATGACCGTGATAACTTTTTAATATCCTCTTTATTGATCTCTACCTCAGATTTAATTGCTTCAATTGTTTTAATCATGTTTTTTTGTGTCTCATTAACATTATTAATAAGACCCATGAAATTGCCTACTGAGACTGAGCAGCTCCTACAGTACCAAAAAAAAGATGAGTCATCTTTGGATAGCCACTTATATTTGGCTTCATTAATTTTCTGACAATCTATGTGGAACCATAGCTTACAAAGACCGCATAAAACCGATTTGCCACCAGACATAAAATGGCAACCACATGAACCACATTCGTCTTCACCCTCGATATCTACTACCGTTTTATCAACTGTGCCTCCTGCATTACGTGATCTAGGCTTAGGCCTGGCACCTTGATCTTTGCTTTTGGAAGCCATGCCCTACTTACACAACCCTAGGCCTAGTGAAAGACAATCTAGTCCTTAGATTAAATACACTAAGAGCTCAAGCAGAAATTTGAAGCAATAAGAATAGGAATGATAAGGATATGAAAGTAAAAGATCGTAAAAAAAAACTTTACAAACCCCGCCAGCAATAATTAAGAAATTTCCGACTTCAGAAACAAGTCCCACCATAAAGCGCGCACAACAAACTAGGGGGCCTAGGCCTAGCCTATTCCTTAGCGTATGGTGCCTAGGCTAGAGGCCTGGTATAATGAACAGCTAAGGCAAGTAAAATAAGAGCACAAGCAACAATTCAATCAAAGATGAGCAAAGGGAGTTTTATATTATTTAAGAAATACCAAATCTATAAAAAACTAGCAAACAAGATTCAAAGACTTTCCGATTACAGATATTCGTCCAACCACAAACCCAGGCCTAGCAAAGACAATCTAAAAAAATCTCTCCAATCAAAAGATAAATCGAATAATACAAGGGTTAAGCTACATTTGTAGCAATAAGAAGAGTAATGGAGACTTTATGTAAGTAAAAATCGTGGATAAACTATACAAAACCAGCAAACAAGATTCAAAACTTTTACAACTTCAGAAACACGTCCAACCACCATGAAGCGCCCTCATTAATTTCATAGCAGTTTGACAGTGTTTAAATAATAGATAAAAGGAAATAAATCTGAAACTTAAAGTATTTTTAATTCTTATTTTCAATCACACACTAAATTGAAAACCTTTAAAAAATCAATAGTTAAATATAAAATATTGCTGCTCATGAATAATTTATACATGAGATTCAACAAGTGGGCGTAGCCTTTAGCATGAAATTCTATCGAGGACGATAAAGTTGCCATTTTCCAGTTTACAGACGACTAGAAATAATGTACATATAATCTTAAATATACAGTTCAAATTACACTTAAATGTGGAATTTTGAAAACTATAAATATTTATTTAACGAAATTTAATAGGGTCAAAATGCAAATGTTAAAAGCAATAAATTTTGCGCGGTGTTTGAATTTGAGGCCCCTAGCTAAGAAGGTTAGGCTTTGCTGTATTACCAGAGCCAAGCAATTCAGCCACTCGACGCGAGACAGGGAAGGGAAAGAGATACTGCCTTTTCGCGCTCAAGGCGATCTTTAACTGGTAAGGGCGAGTTTAATTTTGTGAACATAAACCGCACCACCTACCTTTTATTATAACCAAGTTAGCCCAGGGGTTTTGTTGGTAGCCAGCAATTGCCGCATTTGACCGTCTACTTTGGCATTTTCGCCGGCTACTTTCTGCCTACCTACACAGCCTAGCCTAGGCTACTGTAGCTTCCGGCGAGAGTAGTTTTATAACAGACATGAACCATAAGAGAAAAAAAATGCAGTCTAGCCTAACTCACGCAATATTTAGAAATTGTCTATGTTATTATATAAAGGGTATTCATTTGACTTGTGTTTGTTGTATTTATTACGACGAATTGTACGCTCTGCTGATGTAAATGCAAAGTTCAAACCAACAACAACAAATTTAAAACACAGCAAGGCGTGCAAAATACTGTAACACCAGTACTCAAGTCTCACAGTTCCCGAATCACTGCGAGTCGTGCAGCAGTAGTGCATCGATCCCCTGTATTATTCGCTGATGGTATTATACAGTATTGCACACCGCTTGTTATGCATATGATTTAAATATGTAATGCCATATTCATTTATGTAGTATAGAAGAATGCAGAAACCAATAACACAAGACATATTTAATTTGTGCACGTGTAATGGCTGAAATTATGATTGTGATGCAGTAATGGCATTATCAAGATGGTGAAATATGGGACGCAAAAAATATTTGAAGGGTTGAAGGAGATTGAGAAATTATAAAGAAAAAATGCTTTAGTGTCGTTAGTGCCTTTATTTTAAAGCAATACATGCTGAAGTGTCGATACAATCAATGGTATCAATGTTACCAAATTTTGGTCAAAGGTTTGATCTTGCTGAAAATGTTATAAGCAAACACAACAAAATCTTTAAAAAATAAGAACAAAGTTGCCAACAAAAAATATGTAAAGATCCAAGTGTTACACTATATACGGCCAATTGTGTTTTTTTATTGATTATTTTATGACTGTTTATTTTTCTGAAGAAATAATCCATCTTTAAAATGACATAATTAAAGCAACTAAGCTTTTTAAATATTGAGCATTATATTTAGTATAGGCCTCCTATTAATGTTTCTCTTCAAAATTAATATATTTTATAAACTCGTTCCATAAAAACATAGAGTAAGCATAAAAGGAACAATTTGGTTGGGACGCGATTTTTTTTTCCGTACGAAAGTTCCTCCGTCGGTTCGTTTCGGACTCAATCGACTCTTCGGTAAGCCACCGATGTTCACTGATGCGTGACAACAAGCACAAGACAAAACATGAGCAGCTTTTTTGCACGAGTGACAGATTTATACATTACTATACTATACTCACTGTAAATATGATAATAAATATTAATAGTAGTACTGAATCTCATAGTTGTAGTAACGGTAAGAGCATTATTATTATTGTAATAATAATAATAGGCCTACAGTACAGGACAGAATTATTGCAAAAATCCCAACGCATTCAACACGTTGTCGTTGCGTTGTGTTTGCGTTGCGTTGAACGGCTTTCAACGTTTAGTTGTTTATTCAACGAAAGTCATTATCAGCATGTCAAGTAAACAATGAGTTATTTCAACGCTAGCTGCTGCAGCACTAGACTGGCCGATTGCACGCCTGAACGATCAGTAACAACAACAGGCAAAATACCTATCGGCAGTCACTACCAGATATTTTAATATAAATAAAATATATATGAAGCTTAGATATATTTTTAAGTATTGAACGGACAATGTAGAATTTTAATAACTAGATTGGTACGCTCGCGTACCATCTAGATCGTGTCCACAGATGGTTCTCGAATACACAGTAATTTCAGCGTAAAAAAACTGGCGATTTCAAATGTAGTACGTACTGCAGGACTATAAATACATTGTCGTTTCAGAAACGAATAAATAGACACGATGATTAATGTAGTCAACTAAAATTAGCACACTGGGAATTAGGCCTACTTCCGAAGGAGAAACTTGTCTTAAAATGAGTCCAAAAAACTAAACTGTGCCTGTATAGTCGATTAAAATAGTAAAGTACATGTAACGATACACCACTACAACGTTTATATTTTTTATAATTACTAATTTATACAATAAACAGTAACCACATTCACAGTAAGAAAATTTTGATTCAAATGGCGACCAAAAATGGTTCGTACAGTATTTACAATATTGTTAAAGTATTGCAATGCTATCTTAGTTTTAAGTTTATTCTCAAAGGGCCCATAAATTTACATACTTGTGTTAAACCATGGAGGGCTCATAAATTTACCTACAAACTGGGAGTCTGAGGGCCTGTTTCTATAGAGCAGAGAATACGGTTTTAAATACCGTTCTTTTCAAGAACCGTTTTTTCTTGCCAGCAGAAATGGGTTCCCACAAAAAAGAACCGATCTTAAAAACGGTTTCAAAAACCCCAATTGATTGCGGTCTCGATCGCAAAGAACCGTTCTGAAACCGGTTTCCGTGGAGCAATTTTTAGCTGCAACACAATCGCGGTCTCAATTTGACCCCAAAAACTGAACTCTGCAGTCTGCTGCACTGGGACGATTGCGGTCAACTCGCAGTCAAACCCGCGCGATAGGACCTAGGCCTAAGTCATTTTTATTTCTCTAGATAGTGAGTATTTTATTTAACTAAAAAATGTTGACCGATGCCATTACGAGGTTCGTAAAAAATATGTGAAGGGAAGAAGATGAGGGGACTTGTCGGGAGTCGGAAGAAAGACTCACGTAGGCCTAGGCCTACATGTTTTTAAGAATATTGTAAAGCGTGTGAAAGCTAGACGAGTTCAACTTGACAATATCAGAGGGTGCGACGTACCTATACTTTAACCAAGGACCACAATAACGTTTCAGGTAATAATTCCCCCTTCTATGATGAAATGGATGCTATTTCTTGGGGATCGCACTATGCGAAAAAAAGTAAACATGACCTCGATCGATCCAATCGCGCTTCAACGAACTGCATTGTGGCGTATATAATGACGTCATTTATAACGAACGCACATGGACGGAACCGGTTTTATTGGAGTAAAAATTGAGCTGCAACGCGATCTTTATTTATAAACAACAGCCGAAACCGGTATCCAAAAAACCGTTCTTTTTTTATTTTTCAATAGAAACAGGCCCTTAGAGATTGGAATGTTCCATTCATCGCAAATCAATACATTTGTATAAACGTCCCGGGGGGGTCACTCTTAAATATTTCCATACGGGGAGGTGCCGCATTTACGGGTATATTTTCGAGGGCCTGGTAGCACAAGTGTGGGAAAATATGAAGAGTTGGTAGCACAAGTGTGGGAAATGACAGGGTGAAATTAGTAGTTTAAGTCCCTAGCCCGCCCACCCGTGTCAAAATGTCACGAATTATCGCCAATTTTGCAGGTATTTTAGCATACTGGATGCTATAAGCCCATCGCGGGGCCTATCGCTAAATACCTTTGAATAGCCTAGAGTTTTCGCATCATCAGCAGAAGAACACAAAACATCCAGCCTAGGACAAAATCATTCAACTGTGACCACTCTTGATGATCGTCGTCATGCGATGCGCGAAACTTTCAAAACACGTTCGTGATTTTTCCATGAACGGTCTCTTTGGCCATGCGCAGATCATGCTGGGAACCAGTAAAAATTTTGCGCCCTCTCTGGCGTGGCCTTGTTTCTGCCGTCTTTTTATAGAACACTGGATTTTGGTAAGTGGTAGTTCAAGTCCGTATATTTTTCAGTAAAACAGGTAGCGCAAGTGCCTCATGTCTCTAAGTGGCTGCTGCACCTCCCCGTTTGGTTTATATACAAGTGACCCCCCGGGATAAACGTATATTAAATCTATCAAAATAGTATTTTTTACAGAAAATCGGCCTGTCTTCAACATTATGATACTGTACTCGAGCTGTTCAACCGGTTTTCAGCTATTAAAAACAATTATCGTAGGAGGAGATAGGAAAATGCGAAGCATCCTCGTATTATTGTGTGCAGGTATTTTTTAAGAGGACATCCATTAGACAGTGTATACTACGGTCGGAAAACACCCCTATTTGGGGCAAATTGTTCAACCTAAATTCGTTTTAATTGTCAATAACTAATTATCTAACTCAATTTAATTAGTAAACATGCTTACATCTGGTGGTTTAAATCAGTACCGAGATTCTAACCAATTGTATATTCCATCGAGTAAACATTCTAGAAATAACGCGCGATTTACCGAATTTTGCCCTTACGTAAATTTATATATATAATACTGTATAGGCAGCCACAAACCAATGTACCATCAGATTCACAAACAGTAAACACGTCACACACACAGCATGCAGCAGCATTTATTTTGTTAATGTTAGTCGTCACAACAAGCAAGGCCTAGCCCTACGTACGTGTGCTTCAAAATGTAGTACATTAGTAATAGTAGTTATTTTTGTAATGTATTTTTAGGATTTTAATTGACCTAATTTATTTTAATGATATTCATAATTTGATTTATTAATGTGGACTAATACAATTTCTTGGATCTAGACTCTTGGAAAATATAAGTTTTAAATTTTAATGATATATTATCCCCTGAAAAAAAAAACAATTTTTGTAAACATTGTTGAATATGTTATTTTAAGGTCACATAATAGTTATTCACTTTGACCAAAAATTGGATTGGCACAAAAACTATTTACCGGAAAAAATATAATTTAAAGTAACAAATAGTCAAATTGTCTGTCAGGCAATGGGTTTTTGGTTAGATTTAACTGTTTATTTTATTTTTTTAATAATTGAAATCATTTTTTTTTCTATTGAATTGAGTAACTTAATTGAAACTCCAAAATGGCCTATTATTAAAAGTCTGAAATCTTTATTTTTCATGATTGAGGATAATACATCTTTAAAGGCCAGCTGTGGGCAAAAAATTCTATTGATAATTATCGATCTATAGTTTCCCCTATGTTTCATCATTTTTTAGATTTTATTTGTGTTACAGGAGCTTGTTGAAAATAAGCACTTTCTTATAGTTCAAATTACACAGTAAAATCTCTATTCTTTTGTACACAAATTTTTTAAATAGAGAGGCATTTTAAAAAGCTATGAAAAATAAACGGTGTGGTAAAAAATGTTATCAGATGACTAAATATAGGTAATATAACTTGAATATTACATTTCTGATATTTTTATTCAACTTCAGACTTTTATTTACATGCTATAGCAAAAATTATCCACCGTATATTTTTTTTGACCGTCTAGGGAGTCACCAGACATTTTATTACATTAGGTTAACTACCTACAGTAATTACTGAAAAAAAGTCTTCCTGGTTTTTATAGAAGAATTTTGCCAAATTTTGTATTTGTATTAAAGGCCAGGTGCGGGCAAAAAATTTCTATTGATCATACATTCCAATAATTATCGATCTATAGTTTCCCCTATGTTTCATAATTTTTTGGGTTTTATTTGTGTTACACGAGGTTGTTGAAAATAAGCACTTTCTTATCACTTTCTTATCTTATCACTTTCTTATTTTATTATTAGTTCAAGTTACACAGTAAAATCTCTATTGTTTTGTACACAATTTTTTTAAATAGAGAGGCATTTTAAAAAGCTATGAAAAATAAACGGTGTGGTAAAAAATGTTATCAGATGACTAAATATAGGTAATATAACTTGAATTTTACATTTCTGGTATTTTTATTCAACTTCAGATTTTTATTTTCATGCTATAGCAAAAATTATCCACCGTATATCCACCATCTTTTTTCACCTTCTAGGGAGTCACCAGACATGTTATTACATTAGGTTAAACCACCTAACTACCGAAAAAAAGTCTTCCTGGTTTTTATGGCAAAATTTTGTATTTGACCATATTAAGCGAAATTCATGTTTTTTCGTCTTGATTTCTGTTACAAATATTTGATTTATGTACAATTAATCAGATATTATATTTAAAATTCATGCCTGTACCTGAGCTTTAAGGGAAATTCATGTTTTTCGTCTTGATTTCTCTTACAAATATTTAATTTATGTACAATTCACCAAATGTAATATTTAAAATTCAAGCCTGTACCTCAGCTTTAATGTAAAATTTCCATTTCAATATAAATATTATTTGAATAATATTATTTTAAAAAGTATAAAAAACATACACTGTGCATAGGAATTCCTACTGTACATAATCATTTTAAATTCAAAAGTAATACATGGCATAGGCCTACACAAGCTTGGCTAGCTACAATACCATAAGAAAAGAGTCGTTCAACTTCAAAAAATAATATCTGATACGGCCTACTACAATACAATTTAATGGAATCACTTGTGTAACAGTGGCACACGTTAGACAATACCTAACGGTGCTACTATTGGGTCGTAGACCTAGACCTAAATATCTTTAAAATGCTATTGGGTTCTTAATGTAATTACTAAGTAGGCCTAGTATTTATTAATTAATGTCAAAGTTCGTATTAGTGTAGATTCATATATATCATATCATATATCTTGTGTATTTAGGCCTACTCAACGGCGAATATAAATGTAAATTTCCCACGATGTAAACGTAGAGACACGATCCAACACAATGAACTATGCCAACTAATAAAAATAATATACCGAACGTCCAGTCGATTCAGAAACGATGCCGACAAAAAGATCATAAAAAATTATCAGAACTTTTTAGTTTTTATTCAGTCGGTCGCTCAAAAAGACTGCCCACAGAAGACCGTGATTTATACAGACCTATTTTTTTTATCACATGACATGAAAAGTGATACTCTGTTTTACCGCAACCTCTCATGTTTTTTAACTCGGTACAAGGGGTGGCTGACAATACAGTAAATAAATAAATTACTGCTTTGTATCTAAGTGTAAGCTACGAAAGGTTACGCATAGATACGAAGCAGTAATTTCTTTCTGTACTGTATTGTCGAACCCAGTGATTTTTGGTTTTGTAATATTTGTCATCAATAAGATAAGACAGTATAAAATAGAATGGTTAAAAATGTATTTAACACATTAAAAATTACAACTACAACTATTGTACCTTCTCTGTTGGTGCTGGTTGATTTCAACAGGTGGTCCTAACCTTTCCAATGCTGATGGCTTCTCGGTCTTATAATGGTCATTGTCAACAGTTATCCTCAGAGATTCAGTGTCTTTAAACTCCTTCTACAAAATCAATAAAACAATTTCATGATTGGAAATATCAGTATAGAAAATAAAGCATCTCCTCAGAGCTCTCGCTTCGTGAATAAAATACTGAAAGATGACGGCATATCAATTTGATCTCTGGTGCGCTTGCATACAATTGAGGGACTAGTGCTCTTCTGCCATACCATGTCGAGTGTTAAAGAGTAGCTAACCAATTGAATTTGAACAATACCATGAAAGCCCCAGTGGTCTACTGGTTAGGACATCTGCATATCAAGCAGAATCTCGGTTGGGGCGACTTTTTCTCATTCTCACAGATTTCATCATCTTTATCGTTTCAAATGAATTTATTAAATTTCAGTATATCACCCGCCGTGCCTGTGACGTAAATTTTTTTAAATGTAACCATATTAGGCAAACCCCCACAAAATCGTCACGCTTGAGGACTATCACAACGGAAAGAAACTCGACAGTTCTTTTCAGAACTACATACATGGTGTACCGCAAACTTTATATCAATCAATATCAATTCTATATTTAATAGGCAGCCAATGTAAATCTGTTAAGGTGCCAGTAAAAATGTAGGCATTTTAGTAACCATATTTAGTATAAGCTGGAGCTGATGCAGTTGTTATGTGGAAGCCTACATAACAAGGACTTACAAATATCCAGACAAGAACTAACAAATGCATGTACTGTACAAGTTGCACTATTTAAGTATTTATGGATATTTCTTAATTGAAAATGAATGACGTAACTTAAGAAATATGAGTCATCATCTTGAGATTAGCATCAAGAATTACACTAAGATTTCTAACTTGTGTAGTACAGTAGAACCTTCATTTTACGTATGGTACGGGACCGAAAGGCATACATAAAACATGGGATTCGTAAAATCCGGCTTGACCTTAAATTAACCCCCAAAATATGTAGATCATAGCTAAAAAGACTGCTGTGTTTGCATACTTTACTTAATACAGCATGCAAGAGGTGGTCACTTACTAGGCCTAGACTATCTAGGCCGGGCTAGTAGTAGGCCTCTAGATGCAAATCCCGCCGCCAAGTTGATCCACCCTGGAAATTGGATTATGCTTCTGAATAAAACAAAATATATAAGTCTCCAAGACCAGCCCTACCATGGTTTGGGCTGAGCCCAGTCCACCATTTTGAAAAATGGAGCTGTTAAGGTCCCTGCAAATTGCACTTATATAATAATTGATATATGAAACGAAATTGCAAGTCTACATAATCAGCTGAGCTAAAACAATTTCGAAAAATAGAGTTGCTATATAGGTGTATACTGTATTTCTTTATGATTTAAGTCGTAGACTGTTACTACAAGTTACAATAATTATTATTAGTAAGAAAATGTAGTATTTTAAATATGCTACCCTCTAATAATAATGGAACGATCCATTTGATGATCTGAGTTTTCTCGTTCCATTTTGGAACTAGAAAACTCAGATATTGATATCTGAGTTTTGATAAAGTTTTATCTTTTGTAGGAGTTACAAACATTTTAATTTTGATGACATCATCATGTTCAAAAGTGTAAATAACTATCCATTTTTTATTTTGGCTAAAGACAGATTTATTTGGCTAAATAAAAAAAATTGGCCTTTAGCCATTTTGGGTATAGACAAACTGAAAAATATTTTGACTTTTGCCAAAACAAAATGTTAGTGCCACCCAAGAAATACCATTAGTGCTTAATTTACTACTACTACTGCTTTAATACTATGTCAGGCCCGTAGCTAGAATGCATCAGAGGGGGGTTTTCTTGACACCAATTATTTTGCGTGCACAACAAGCAACTGTAGGCTGGGGGCCACCAAGGGCCCCCGGTCGGGGTCCAGGGGGCGAGGGCCCTGGAAGCTTTGGCTCTCAGAGCAATTTCGGTCAAGTGTTAATCCGCTTACAGAGACTTTTTATCTACTAAAATCTGAGTTATGCGAGAAAGTATTTAGTACACTACAGTATTCTATAATTGATAATTAATTGCACGATTTTGGAAGTGGGGCCATTGTTTTTTTCGCTGGTAAAAGGCGGTTCGCCCAGACCCCCAAAAAACATGCATGTACTACGTAGTAATGTACTCACTACACAAAATGTCGTAAAAGATGCACTGGGTGTTTTACAGATCAAAGGCAGTTCAATTGGTCATATGCTGTCTAAATTATACTAATGTGTATATAAAATGTAGTACACCTTTACCTGTTGAAAAGATTTCTTCATCTTTCTTGTTGGATCTTCATTCAATTGTGTTACCATTGGTAGTGGTGGTGCATACCTACTCCCACTAGATGTATTAGTGTGAGGTGGCATTCCAGTACTAGGTTGTGCTAAACATTGCTGCTGGGCATCAGTAACTGAAGCAGATGACATATTCTCATCATGGCTGAATACTGGTTCTGTTGACCTACCATAATACAGGTCTAAGTTTGTTTCATGAATTTGATGCCTTGATGCATTAGGGGGTAATGGTGGTGTGACGGACCTAGGCCTACTAGAAGATTTTATAGGAAAAGCAGTCATAGGACCAGGCCTCATAGTATTATTAGAATTCTTCCAATCATGATCACTCACAGCAAAACTTGAATATTCATCTCTGTGCCTTTTTCCACTGCCACTTAACCATTTATCATTGTGTTCATAACTTTTCTCTGGACTTCTAGGCTGATGTCTAAGCCTAGTAGTAGTGGTAGGAGAATTATCTCTAGGCCTAGCCACAGTGTTATCATGAGCATGTGACCGTGTATCAAGCATTCTGCTTGATCGTTCATTAGATCGTCTTTTTGGACTTGGTGGGCTACGAGACCTTGATTTATTAAATCGTGGATCATTATTCCCTCTACCACGTCCTCGCCAACCACCTCTCCCTCTAGGCCTATGCGAAGCTCTGCCCCCAAAAAAGCCACCTCGTGCTTTTGCCGGAGGACCCATTCTGATTTAAACTTCCCTTTCGTATTTCTTCGCCTTCGTTAGATCTAGTAGTAGTACTAGGCTAGGCCTAAACTGGTGGAGTGGTGGAGTGGTAGTAGCACTACGTACGACGTGTGTATATAAATAATGTAGGCTAGGCCTAGGAGGTAGGCGCCCTACAAAAAGCGGATTGCCCAAACAAAAAGCCAGGCTACCTAGAGGATAGACAACAATATAACATGTTAATTATAAAAAAAAGTGGTAAATGTAAAAATATAAACATTAACAAAATAGTGTGACCTTCAATCATATTTTAATAACCTCACTTAATGAGTTTCCTACAATTCAAGCAAAAACGAAATTGTTATCTCTAAATTTGTCCAGTTATCTCCAGCATTTCACAAACAGGTCAACAAACACCACGATCCGCGTCGCGCGGGGAGGCCTGATCTCGAGAGGAGAGAGAGCTGCTGCTAGAGAGAGAGACCACACCGAGAAAGAATGATGGTGACGGCGATGAAAGAGACGACGGGGCCACCAAGCGACTTCAATAACTCCAGAGGGCGCCATATTTAAAAGGTCAATCGGGTCATCAGCAGAGCAGAGAGAGAGAGCTGAGAGAGGTGTTATAATCCGAATGCTAGAGGGCGTACTCCAGACTGAAAAGTGATTCCAACAGAGGGGGAACTAACAAGATGGCGGCTGTAAATGTGTTCAAAATAATAATCTAATATAATACATTAAGACCACATAAATTACAATACATATTCTTGTCAAAGCACAGTGAAGTTTTTCTAAATATATATGTATTGTCCCTTGGACTAATTCCAAAAAAATAAAAAAATAAAAATTCGAAAAAAAGTTGGTCATTCTGAAGTATCATAATAGTTATTAACTTTCACCAAAAATTAGTCGAAAAACAAAATCACAGACGTTTTTTAATCGCGACTCTACATCCCACTATGTCGGTCAGTTGGTCGGTCGGTAAACACTAACTTGACGTGTATATGGCCTTGTCTTTGATATCAGTTTTATAGCATATTTCTTATGGTGGCCAGGAATCGATGTGGTTATGTTTTTACGGTGCGCAATCAAAAATTTAATAATGATATTGATACCAAACACGTTTACATATGACATTTTAAGCAAATTTTATCAGGCTCCCATTATAGTTGTTATTGTAATTTACTTGCTGTTTATGCAATTATATGTATTTCGATAAAATATTAATAGACGTCGTCAGACAGCTGTAGTTTTGTGTGAAGAACACATGGTTATTACTTTACATTCTTACGTTAGTCGTTGGGCTGCCGATGATTGCCGGCCAAAGATATTGACGAAATACATTAGGCATATTTCGCGGGTTTGTTGACAATGGATGGGGGAGGTATTCGATTACGAAACTGTGGCTAGGTCTATAGTTTTAGGCTAGGACCGGAGTAGTCCTTGCATAATTATTATAGTCTAGACTAAAAATATAATCATTGCTGTAGCAGCCATTTTATCTCCTCTGCATGCAGAGTAAACAAGCATGTGACGTCACGTCGCTGATATCAGGAGGCATGCGCAGTGACTCGGAACGCGACTAGGAAGCGACAACGCGGAGAGGCACACTGCGCGTAACATTGTGTAAAGGGTCTTTCACACCTGTTCCGGCACGGTTTCGGTCCGGCGAATCGAACATTAATGTTTCGTTTTCACGCGGCTATGCGCCAATCGATATGCGCGTAGCCGCGTAAAAACGAAACATTGACGTTCGATTGGATTTTCCGGCGCCGGACTGGAACCGTGCCGGAACAGGTGTGAAACATGCTGAGGCGGCGGACTACGTAGTACAAAGGCTTGTCTTCCGAGCTCTCTCCTTCTATTTTTATACCTCCATGTTCAAACTTTACGAAAATAAAAACGCTAAACAAAAATGTTGCTGTGTGAATTATTTTATTTATTTTATTTTCAATCTTTCTACATAACAAAAAAAAACATGTAACATGTATAACAGGGGAGTAGCGGATCTTGTGATGTGCTTGACAAGCCCCTGTCAACTAGGACGATAAAATAAAACCGAGATTTAGAAAAAAACATAGAAAAATATGCTAAAATAAAATTAATAAAAGTGTTCTAAAAATACAAATTGCTATCTGAACATTCTGGTTGTATAAAAGTTAAAAAAATCGGATTGTATAGGCCTAAAAGTTAAAAATTCTGATTGTATAAAAGTTAAAAATTTAAAAATTCAGAGTAGGTACAATCTAAATGTACATTTACAAAACTTTTGGTTTATAAAAAATATGAAAAGTTAAAAATCTATAAGATGTTGCTTTAAACTGTGTTTAAACTTAAAAAACGACTCTTCAATAAGATTGTTTCTAATCGTAGCACCTGAAAACATTTTAGGAAGCCGTACTATCCTTGAGTATTTAAAAGCATCAGTACGGTAAAAAAACATTTTTAAATATTTTGACAAAAAGTGGGTCATTTTGAAGTATCATAATACAGGTAGTTATTAACTTTCACCAAAAATAGTTGAGAAAAAAAAATTTAACCAAAATACAGACGTTTTTTTGTTCAAAAAATAACTTTGACTTCCAGTCAAAGTTTTCGATAAAAACATTTCTCATAATGCAACGCGCTTATTTGGCTACTCTGTATGCATAATCATAAAACTTCTCGCGATCTGTGTGAAAACACCTTCTCAACCGCGACAAGTTGTAAACAATCCTAATTAGCATCATGCATAATGCATACTCATGGTTTGAAATCTTTGTTTACTTTCGCTCATGACGATTTACCAGACGAAATTTAATCAAATTAATTTACATGTTAATTACGTAAACTTGTTGTTTTTTCCTCAAATTTTCGACCTAAAGTGAGTAACTTTAATATTACTTTGATATGGCCAATTTAAATTTAAAATAATTTTTTTTTCATTTTTTGTGTTTCAAGGGACAATACAGAGATTTGTTACCTATTTGCTACTTTTGTAATAAGTGTGGTGTAGCAGTAACCCGTGCTCAGCACGGTCTTGTCTGCCTTAATAATTCGCATGTAATGATTAAGTATTATAACAGCGCAATACTGGATATTGGACTTTATGCTGTGTGAATATGTTAACATATTAATGTTAACATTTTAATACAAAATATAAATATGAACATTAGTAAAAAGGTTCATCTGGATCACTGTATAGTAAAAGTAAAAGTAAATAGTAAAAGTTGTCACCAAAAAAGACGAGAAACTAACAGAAATGAAAAAGATTAAACATGCGCTCGTTGGGTGCGAGTACCCTAATTGGTCCATGGACAAGATAATCCAAAAAAGATCGGAGAAAGGAAAACAAAATGTCAAACAAAAAACAAAAGATACAACCAAAAAAAAAACAAAGGTAACATAGGGATACCTTACATACCAAGAATATCAGAAGGAATTAGACGCTGCCTATCTAGTTACAATGTCAACACTTATTTTACTCCACAAAACAAATTAAGAAGCCTTTCAGTTCACCCAAAAGACAAAATAAAAAATGATGACAAATCTGGTGTAATATACCAAGTAAATTGCAACAACTGCGAAAAAGCATATATAGGAGAAACAGCCAGAACTTTATCCACAAGGATAAAAGAACACAAAGCAGATGTCACTTCACATTGTACAGGGATCCTAACACGTTCAGCCAGAAATTCAGCTTCAGAAATTGTTCATAACTCAGCCATCACCGATCACATGACCACTCACACTCATTTACCAAATTGGAACGTAAAAATACTAGGCACAGAATCATCATGGAAAGACAGGAAAATAAAAGAATCAATAAAAATAAGAAAACATGGTAACACTATGAACAGAGACGACGGCGGTTTGGAACTCCCAAAAGAGGAGGCCCCGACAATCCCATTTGGGAAAACCTGAACGATCTATAGATGGCGCTATACCATATACGAGATCTAATGGTAACAAGTCCAAGTCACAGAGACTCACTCATGATTAAGCTGCGTCGTTGACCAGCGAAAGCTAGAGTAAAAAACGTAAGTTTACGAATTTTATTCGACTTTGGATCATCCAAAAGAAAATTTACTTAAAATATAAATATGAATTAAGCTATAGAATTAGGATGTGATATTAAAACAAAATGTGCACTCACTAACTTGAATTTAGATGATGCGCTCCACACAAACTTTTATATCTGATATTTTGTGGAAACACGACTTTAGAGTCAATCATTTTGGGGTTTTTTTTTTCGTTGACATTTTTTAAAATCTTAATGGTTTTTATATTTTGCAATTTTTTTGCGTGAGGTTCGGTATCTTTTTCTACTTTTTTAATTTCATTGTGGTTTAGATTTTTGCATCAAGCGAAGATATTTACTATTTACACATATCGCCGATTTGAACTCGATCCTATAACATCAGTCAGAATCACTACATTTTCACATTGTTTTATAATCTTAATTATGATTGAATAAATATTATATTTTTTACATTGAATAATTTTGTGCCATCATTGTCTTTGCCCTCGACACGGCTACCGTTCCACTCTAGGACATACTGAACCTCAATATATAGGTCTAACACCAAGTATCTACACACATTGCAATAAGATTACGTTGAAGTGTGTGCAATTCTTTAATTCTAATACAATGTTTAACATCTTCTTCACCTGACCCACAAACCTTACACTTATCATTTAGATTATCATTTTTCATTTATTTGTAATTTTTCCAAGTTTAAATTTTAAACTTGAGCCATAAAAATCTGTTTTATCCAATAGGAGACTCTTTTATAAAAGAATAATCAAGCAAAGATGATTTTCTTACTACTTCTTGTTTCCAAAATGATTGTTTAATTGTATTTTAAAATGGCTTGACCCATTATTTATTATATCAAACTCAGTACCTGCACATAATATATCATTAAGAATGGCATTGAAATCGAACTTAATATATAAAGTTTTTTTCAAATTCATTAATAAATTGGTACTTTGAATTATAGTTCTTAAGTCTAATAACTAGATTACCATAAAGTGCCTGTTTTGCAGTGCTTACTCGCGCGCTTAAGTATTGTTCGCGCCATTTGTAATTGGAGAGACTCGATCCTTTGTATGTCTTTAGTATTTGAAGTAAGACATACAGCACAGTAGTCGGAAGGCCGATATTTCTTTAAATGATATCTCCATATTATACAACACGACGAATTGTTGAGTCTCTAGAATATATTAATGTATGCAATGATCCTCAGTATTACCCGTTGTGGAAATTGTCTTTGAGATTTCTAGAAATGTTTGCACCAAGCATGGATTAAGAAATAGAAAGATAGGCATCAGTTTGAGATCAAAGCTTCCATGACTCTAACCGACAGAGCGCGGACCGCCCGCAAGACCGCCCGCAATTTTACAAAATAAACACAGTTTACGCTAATGTTTTTATGACTTTAAAGTAGTATTTTATGACCTGTAGTAGCCCTAAATCTGAGACAACAACTAGTTGTTGTCTCAGCCTACATGTAAAATTACAAAATCAGCAAGGATACTTGGCCCAGACCTTTAGGTCTATTGGTAGGCTAATCTTAAGTGTAGTAGCTACAACGTGTAATCATGATCTATATACTCACCGTTGTCTACTTCGTGTGGGAATAATAATACAGTATAATAGACAAGGTACTTTCATGCATCGTTATTCGTTTGTTCATGGCTAAGTTTACCTTGCGTCTACTTTTCAAAACGAGCGCTAGTAGTAGTAGAGTCAGTGGTGACGTATCGCAACTATACATAGCCAGCCAATCCCCGGAGATCAGGGATCGCAGTTTTCATTCGATTAGGCCCGGCGATTGGATGTGATATGGATGACATAACCACTAGCCAATCGCCAGGCACTAGAATTTAAATATAATCACTTAAACGATAATTAAGGAGATTTATGAAGAAACCACTGATTAGCCATATATTAAAAACACGTTTGTTGTATACTTGAAACCTCAAACGTATATTTTAATTTTTTATAGATTAAAGCAATTTTTAATGACAGGAAGTGGCAGACCAATATGATAATTCAAATATAAAAATTGTATATTTTATTAATATTACCAACTACTTAAAATTTCCGGACGTAAGAAAGTGAACTTTTCGTAGTCCGATTGTGATGAAATTAAAACAGTATTGTTCAGCAATATATGGTTATTGTCAATCATCGACGCAGACATGTCAATAGCACTGCGCATACGATTTCTACATGGCTACGTTTTGTTCTCAAAAAATTAACAGTTGATTGGCAGCGTTCTATAGAGACACAGAGTTCAATGAGCGTATTTGTTTGATTGGCAGCAGTGCTTTAGTATAGGTTGGAAAATCAGTTATAGTGAGTATAGTAACAATTTTTAGTAAAACAATCTTTTCACTTCACCATTGCTAATACCCTTCCTCTTCATAACAGATATACCATTGGCAGCAACTTTATCATGTAAGATTCTTACATGATAAAGTTACTATCATTGGTATTTCCGTATATCCCAATGTGTAACAGTTACAATGCAAAAGAAATTAGCCGTGTTGCTCTTCGCATGATTAAACCTTGTATGACCAAACGGGCATTTTTGGGCTACTGTCTGGGGAAACTTGCAGGATAAAGTTGCCGTCAGTGGTATTTTTGTACATCCCAATGTGTAACTTTTATTTATAATGCAAATGAAATTAGCCGTGTGGCTCTTCGCATGATTAAATCTTGTATGGTCCAACAGGCATTTTTGGGCTACTGTCTGGGGCAACTTACCGGATAAAGTTGCTGTCAGTGGTATTTTTTTTGCATCCCAACAGTTACAATGCAAAAGGAATTAGCTGTGTGGCTCTTGACATGAATAACACCAATTTTTAGTGGTCACTTGGGGCTACTGTCTGGGGAAACTTACAGGATAAAGTTGCTGTCATTGCTGTTTTAACATTCTATACACATATGCGGAGAATGTCCCAACAACTTTTATCTGTGTGGTATTTCCATGTTTGACCCCACCCCCACTATTTGGTGTCCCCAGGAAAAATTTACAGGATATGACCCAGCAGCAATATTGATTATTAAATCTTAGCCATATATCTACATAATCAGCCCATCAAACTTTTTGTGGCTTTTTACATGAATAAATTCTCTCCATTTATTTTGTCATTTTTAGGTTTTTTTGCTTTTCTGTACTTTTTGAACTGTTTTGATGTACAGACAATTAGTCGCGTGGGTGGACGCGACTCAATAGTTCACTATGTCAGTCGGTCCGGTATCACTATGCGTTTTTTCGCTTTTCTGTACTTTTTGAACTGTTTTGATGGACAGAAAAGTTTTAAAGTACATTACTTTTTGAAAGTTCATTTTTTCTGAGAGCACGCGACTTATGGCTGTTGGCCTTGTTTTCTATGGAAGTGATTAACTTTATTAAAACTACAAAATAACATTCACATCAAAGATCAAACTCCGGAGTTTTGACACAAAATATATAGCCGGTCTATAAAAATAATATAACATATTAATGACTTGAAAACGATTTTTAAACCATAAAATTTCAATTTAAATGATTTTAATGATCGCCGCGACGTAAAACCAACAGAATAGAGGGCAGCATTTACGATTGTTTTTGACACTGTTTGATGCCTAGTTCAATTATCTATTAAACGGTTAAGAAAAATATATGGTTTTTTTTCTCACAAAAACGCTATTAAAAACATCTATTGCCTTTTATCACATCGGTGGCCAATTGTCACACGGTAACAGAGGACAATGGTTTTGGTCAACACAACTGTATTTTCAGCTACACTAGCAAACCAAACTAATAATGCTACACTGTACACAAACATTACATTAGGTTATACAAAAACTTTTATTCCACTTATCAAAAAAAAAAAAACTACAGAAACCAAATAACAGTCGCTATTTAAGAATACTAACTAACTTAAAATTACAAATAAAAAGGTCAATTTATACCAGGAAATTTATAGAAATCTGAAGGGATTTAACTTATTTGTATTCATTTACATACACATATTAACTACTTCATATTCATGTAGTCTGTAGCGTAAATACATTACTAAAACTTTCAAATTGATATGCAATACAAATAAAAAAAAAAGTGATATATCAATATGTACAGTGCAGTTTGAGTAATCATTATTTGTATTGGATTATTTGCTCAATAGCAATCAATTACTCTGTAGTCATGCATATTTCTAGATAGTATCAAGATTGTACTTTTTAGATGCTACCTGTAAATTTAAGTTTAGTCATCTTTTTTAGGACTAATTGATCTGGACTTGGAGCGAGATCTTGATTTACTCCTGTCTTTAGTTTGACGAGGCGATTTGCTTCCACCACCAGATTTGCTACGGCTACGACTTCTACTCTTACTTCTTGATCGACTTCTGCTCATAGAACGACTCTTGGAACGTGAATGTCTGGAGCGGCTGCGAGATCTTGATCGAGACTGGCTACGAGATGGGCTTCTGCTGCTTCTATTGAGGCATAATATAAAATACATGAAAGTAAATAAATCAAATCAGTACTACAGCTTACAGACTGTTGAGATACACGAGCACAGATGTAAGGAATGATTCGACCAACTGATGAGCAAACAAGACATAACCAAAATTGGCGGCTTTGATAATAAACCAAAAAAAATAAGCTCTATGGCTTTGAACTGTTTGCAGTCATCATGGAAATTTAATCCGTCAACTTTACGCAACATACTAAATACACTTTGGTTTAATGAAGTAGCTAAATTCAACAATTGAACTAATGTAAAGCCCAAAATATCGATCAGGCCTAGCCTAGGCATGGTTAGTCTAATTGTGTTTTCTTTTAAACATTTACGAACCCAGATGTTATGTTGTTTGTTCAGGTGTAATTAAAACATTTAAATAAATTGCTCAAAACAATGATGAAATTCCTCCTCACCGCGATCGACACGCGTGGTGCCATGGGAGGATTGATCGCTAAAATAATGTTTGAATTGGAATAAAAAAGCTTATGACATTTCTTAGGTAATTTGTTATGAAATATATAGTGTCAAGAAACTCAAATCACGAAAATAAAAGGCCGCAAAATAGTTAAAAATGTAAAATCGGCTTTACAGTAACTGAAAACAGTAGGTCTAGGCCTAAAAGAACGGTCCATTACAAAGGGCAACATGTTAATAATAATGAATATGCAGCCTAGTTTGCACATAAAATTGAAGTTAATAATTCTTGCATATAAATGAGAGTCCAACTATACAAAGTTACTTACCGATGGCTCTTGCGTGGCCGATCTTCTTCAATTCTGATACGACGTCCATTAATCTCAGAGTCATCCAATTTTGTAATAGCATTGCGCATGTCAGGAAGGGTAGCAAATTCAACAATCCTGAAGCAATTATAAAGTGTTATCAATTATATCATGTTGTAATGATGAGAATATTTTTCGCTAATTTACCAAGGTATCATAAAATGTAGTTTTTTCTCCAAATAAAATCCACTTTAAGAAATTCCACCAATTAGTGATCAAAATCCACAAGTTGCAGCACAATTTTTTGATATTGATATCAAGGAATTTCCCCAGACTGTGAAAGCACCGGCCTACATTTTATTTTGTAAATTTTCCTTAAAAAATGGTGAACTTTTTAAAAATTTGGAAAAAAAATGTTCTAGCTTAGTGCACACAGAGGTAGATTGGTTACAAGAAAGTCAACTTTATTTAATCAATTTTACTTTAAGGTACTGTAAATTGCACAAAAACCCATTGCACCATACAAAGCTACATTGTCTTTAAATAATTAGAATATACAATCAAGTTACCCTTCATTCTTGTGTTGTTTGTGAGCATCGGCAAACGTCACTTCTCCAGCCTGCCTCATGTAATCTTTCAAGTCCTGTTTAAATACACATACAAAATGCAATATATTAAAATACAAGAAAAGTTAAAAGCAGTATCTGTAAGACAAATCAGATTAAAACAAATATTTTCAAAAAAGTCAATGCAAATGAAGATAAATATATTGCTGCAATAGAAAACTCTGTGAATGGAATAGGGAAACTTGAATTGACATTCACTGCAGAGTCTTCTCAGTTGGTCTGGAAACATCAATGTATGCCATCATGTGGTACGGCACCTGTGTGTAAGGTATTGCTGGTTAGTGCACGAGGTGTTTGAAGGTTAAATCAAGCTTTATACTACTGTAGTTTAACTGTATAGACGTCAAAGGAATAGTATGTCACTATAATAACAAAATCTTGAATTAAAGTTTTTTTTAAAAATTGCAATCTTTTTTTCTAAAGCTGGATTTAAACAATTAAAAAAAAACAATTATGAACATTATGTTTTCATGCAAACAATTTCTAATTTACAAACATCAAAGTGTTTTCCTTTCCAATTAAATGAATGTGCTTCCAAACAGAAATTAAAGTGAAATTTCACATTCAAGTCGGCCAAAAAAATTTATACATTACAATTAGTATGTATTTCATGCAATTTATAATAATTGTGTAATTCAAGTCATGTCATTAACGGATGAGAAACAAATAAATCTAAAAAAATTAAAACTTACCAAATATACTCCTATTGTATATTTAAATTTAAAATCAATTTTTCCAAATTTTATTATTTCTTTCTCATAAATTTGTTTACCCGGGATTTTCTCATTACTATACCTGCACTGGAATGCCGATTAGAACACTCCTATAGAAATTACACCAGGTAGTCAATAGAATGCAATCAGTCACACAGATCAGATGGCGAGTCAACAGAACCACCGACATCTTTGGAGTAGCGGCCTACTACTCTCAGGATCAGTCAACCTAAAGGACTTGACACGTCTTTAGGACATGACCGCAGTTGAAATTTAGAAACTTTTAGATTGAACCAGGTTTTCAATCTGTCCATGGTGCTGATGTCGCCAATTCTTTTATCTTTTAATTTGCCATAGGCATTAACTAATAGCCAGATAGGCTCCAGAACGATTTTTCTCTTTAGAATGATGATGCAGTAGCCAATTTTGAAGACACGCATCTAGGCATCCTAGAGGTAGACTGGCAAGTAGTTTACTAAGCGGCCCTTGTCAAGTCTGTGCCCAGGGAGCGAGTGCCTCTCAACATCATCATCAACCTCTTAGAGAGCCTCTAGTTAGCATGACCCTCAGACAAAAACGGCATCAGCCGGTGGCAAGCTAGTATTTAAGGAAGCACAACATATTTTTAGTCAATAATTTAATTTTATAATTGGTCTCATGCACACTCTCTTAATGCAGGATCTGACTTGCACACCTACCATTATAGTTATTAATGGATATTAAATTCAACAATAATCAAGGTATTTACATGTAATTAATGCAAACCCTCACAACCAGTTCCTAAAATAAAGGGGAAAAACTGTATAGTAATCAATTAAAATATAAAAATAATTTAAAAACCTGAATATCAACAATAGTAATGAAAAGTAGTATTTACCTGCCAACTAACACGACTTGAAAGATTTTTAACAATAACTCTAAATTCAGTTCGCACTGGAGGACCATACCTGCAAAGTAGTGAAAACATTTATCACATACTGTGAAATACACCACATTTTTAAGAATAATTCTCATTGGTAAAAAATAAATGATGCTAAACCTACTTGTCTAATCCTCCTCTACTACGCCTTGGTGGTCCATAGCTGTAACCACCACCGCCGCCGCCGCCGCCACCACCACCTCCTCCTCCTCCTCCTCCACCACCACGATGATCATCTCGTCTTCCAGGACCACGAGCATGTTCAATAATAACTCTACAATGAAAACATTATTACAGAATGTCACTGAATTCTCATCATTGAACATTAACATAGTTTAGAATATTTTCAGAGTTACAATTCTTGTAATAAATATAGTCTTACTTATCACCACACAGTTCCCTGCCATTTAATTCATAAACTGCATCATCAGCATCACGATAGTCATCAAACTCCTAAAAAAAGTATTTCCTTGTTAAATGTTTGTTCAACATTTATTTCGAATGACAAATTTGTTCATAATTTACAAAAACAAAATCAAAAAAATTTTAATAAAAATACACAAATTCACACTGCTGACATGTAAAATTATATTAAGCTCTTTAATTGAACAAATCAACTTACTACAAATCCAAATCCATTTTTTAAGTTGATTTCTCGTATTCTTCCATATCCTCTGAAAAATCTTTCAACATCCTTTTCACGTGCCTGATAACTCAGCCTCCCAATATAAATTCTACTTCCCATTTTCACACCTACTGTAGGAAAGTTAGATACCATAAATAAACAAAATCCACAATGCCTAAGTCGAATCTAATGGAATACAGACCTTCATTTGAAGAAACAGGAGCACTCAACAGCTCCCCTTAAGTTTTCAAGAAGCTAGATTTTTCTCTCCACCACCCCCTCTCCCACCGGAGTTGGGGTGGAGTTTAGTTTATAATGGAGTAGCTATTAAATTGTGTTGATTATAAACATCAGTAATGTACAGTAGGCCTGGTGGGTATATTATTTATTAATTAGTACATACTGTATCTATGCAGAATAGATTTAACATAGGCCTTTTTTAAAATGATTACGACATGTGTAAAGAAAAAGGCCCGACCAGAATTTGGAGGGAAAAACATGCGAGTCATAGGAACAACAGTTAAGATAGAGTATTATTTATTATATTTCATGTCATGTGACACAAAATCCAGGTACACAACCTTAATTAATGTTTTATCGTCAGACGGCAGCCACCCGCTCGTACTGTGTTAAGAAAAAAAAGAAAAGAGAGATTGCGGTAAAGCAGAGATTATTGCGTTTCATGCCATGCGACCAAAAAAACTAGGTCTGTATTAATTACGGCCTTCTGTCGGCAGTCTTTTTGGGCAACCGATTGAATGTTCCGATATACTATATTTAGAATGAATTTGTTACAATCCTTTTTCTTTACATCGTTTCTAAATCGACTGGACGTTCGCTATATTATGTTTATTACTGTAGTTGGCTTGTTCATTGAGGTTCACCTGTGTTGGATTGTTTACATCGTGGGAAACTTCTATTTGCCGTTGAGTAGATAAACACGCACAAAGGAACGATTACAATTAAAAAACATATATTTTTTAGTAATTTACAACTTGGTCTTCCACCAGTTAAATTTAACGCATTAATTTCACACCTTATTTCACTAAAAACATCGTAGGGGTGTTTATTTTAGGTTACGAACTCCCTACGAAGTTCAGAACGCAGCTGATGGAAAGTTGTTTATTGAGGTTACTAAGCCAAACAATGTAACCTACAAAGCCAACAATGTAACCTACAAAGCCAACAACATAGCCTACGTTCTATCTACCAAGTCTTCGTAGGTAAAGTTGCAGTATTTTCTTTCTGTACTTCATTTATATAGGGAGCAACTTGTTTACATCGTTCGTGGCTAAAAACAATAATTTTCAGCGATTTACTAGACCGTATATTTCGGAAACTACAAGTCAGATTTTCATAATTTCTTTAATTTTAATAAACTAAAAACTGTGATAAATTAGAACCTTCATCGTACGGTACAGGACCGAAAGGCATACGTAAAACATTGGATTCGTAAAATCTGGATTGACCTTAAATTGACCCTAAATACGTAGAGATCGTAGCTATAAAGGCTACCACGTTTGCATACTTTACTGTACAGCATACAGGTGGTCACTAGCTAGGCCTTGCCTAGACTATTCACGTCAGGCTAGCAAGATGCGAGGCCTAACTAGAAAAGTACAGTATATACAGTCTTTGCATTTAAATAAAGTGTTATAAATAAAATATCAATGTTCTTGTAATTTCTATCAATAAAAACAGTCGCTGCTGCTGTAGGGGGAATGCATGTCTCTCGCACAGCCATGGCTTTGTTTGTTATGGGTTATTTTAAGCGTATGTAAATAGGTATCCCAATGAAAGCGTACAGAGGGGTATCACTTTTGAAATATTAAAAAAATTCGAATAAGTAGTATGACTTTGATGGTAAATAAATCGTGTTCACTCTTAATTAATACTTTAAAAATTTATATTGTTTGAAAGTACTTGTTTTAATCTATGTATAAGTGTGTTTACAATTAAAATTAATGAAGTAGTTGCCGAGAAAATGCGATTTTAAAACGGTTCTAAAATCCCGTCGAGCCGATTTCCGCGCGTTGAAAAGCTCATCGGAAAATCCCCATCAGTTTTCAAAACACGATTACCATTGAAGCTAGCGGATTAATTTTTGTTGTATGTTATCAGGCTTTAAATGAGCTTTAATTTGATGTGAAAATCGTCTTCTATAAACAGGTTTTTCGTAACGAAAGATCAATTTTGGTGACCAAAAAACAATTTTGAATCACCGTTTATGGAAATTTTTTTTATGGATTTTGGTATTAAATTATAGCTAAATCTACATTGAAATCGATAAAACATAGATTACAAACGTATTGTGCATGGTAATTGTGCAAACTACATTTTAAAATGGTGCATGAGGCGTAAATCCCGTTCAGAATTTCGAACCATTATAATCCGGTGAATATTGTAGTGAGTAAAATATTGTACTGTAAAGTACGCGCTAGTTTGTTGTGACGTTTTCCGTTTAATACATCAATGCACCCTATCAGCGAATGGTACGTTCCATATTTTGAACACGTTGTTTTAGTTTTCCTCGCTCGACTTCGGCCGGCTCGACGCGAGATGTGTGACAGCAGCGATGTCGGAGATTGACATGTCCTATTCCGTCGTAGAATATCTGGTTTTACACATTAATTTAACAACTTAAAATTGATGTAATGTGCGGAAGATTTATTATGCAAGTATACAATGCAAATGCGTTAGGTTAAAATGTACCGAAGAAATGTATTATTAAGCTAATTTACCAACGTTACATTTGACTCTGTATACGGCGGTCGAAAGTCATTAACTGCGACCGAAATACTTTAACGGGAGCGACTAAACTTTAGCTCCGTATTTCAATTTAATAACGTAATAATACGAAAAGAAAACAATTTTTATAATGTTATATATACTATTCAGGTAAACAATTAATTGTTTTAATTAACATTGATTATTTTAAATGAGTTTATTTTGACCCATATTGTGCGTTTGCCTTAAAAGAGCATTACTTAGCAGCCCGGCTTAGATTTGGTGTCATAATCATACGGGCCTAAAATCTTGTTTTACGTATTCAAAAGTTATATATAATAGTATTTATGATTGAAATTATAAATATAAAGTATATTAAAATATTCTAATAATTATACTTACCGAAAATTAGTGTAAAAGAAAGGAAACAGTACACACCGTTTTTAACATACAGTACAGAAAGAAAATACTGCAACTTTACCTACGAAGTAGCTTCGTAGTAGGCTACGTTGTTGGCTTCGTAGGTTCCATTGTTTGGCTTCGTAACCTCAATAAACAACTTTCAATGAGCTACTTTCTGAACTTCGTAGGGAGTTCGTAACCTAAATAAACAACCCTACGATGTTCTTAGTGAAGTAAGGTGTGAAATTAATGTGTTAAATTTAATTGGCGGAGGACAAAGTTGTAAATTAATAAAAAATAAAAAATATTTTTTAATCGTAATATTTTCCTTCGTGCATGTTTACCTACTCAACGGCGAATATAAATATAAATTTCCCACGATGTATAACGTAGAGAGAGACACGATCCAACACAGGTGAACCGCAACGAACAGGCCAACTAATATAATAAACATAATATAGCGAACGTCCCATCCAGAAACGATGCCGAGAAAAAAAGATCGTAAACAATTCATTCTAAATATAGCATCAGGACGTTCAATCGGTCGCTCAAAAAGACTGCCGACAGAAGACCGTAATTAATACAGACCTAGTTTTTTTTTGGTCACATGGCATGAAACGCGATACTCTCTGCTTACCGCAATCTCTCACATGTTTTTTTTTACTCAGTACGAGCTCGACGAGAGGGTGGCTACCGTCTGATGACGATAAAACAGTAATTAAGATCGTGTACCTGGATTTTGTGTCACATGACATGAAACATAATACTCTCTCTACTGTGCTGCTCAGCTAGCTCACATGTTTTTTCCCCTCCAAATTCTGGTCGGGCCTTTTTCTTTATACATATCGTAATCATTTTAAAAAAGGCCTATTTATGTATGTTAAATCTTAATATGGAATATATATTTATTTTGCATATATTTTGTTGGTGTCCTAGCGTAGGTGTCGTTGTTTTTATAATTCGCTAACCCAACAAGGTAGGAATAAATAATTTATAGTGTAGGCCGCCGAAACCGGCTAGGCCTAGCCTCGACTCTCTCTACGTGAGCTGAGGTCCACCGGCCGGGTCCGATGTCGTTTCGTCGGCGGATTTCCGTCCAAATTAGGATAACCGATGCGTAGGGCGGCTACAAAAATTGACCTATCTTTAGGTAGGATTTTAATTAGCAAACAATACATTGTTTGTTTGCATTGTCCATGCTTCTACGAACCACCCTACGATCGAGGCGTAGCCTAGATTTCATAACAATACATCGTAGGCTACGAACAATACATCGTAGGTAGGAGAGAACAATACATCGTAGGCTACGAACAATACATCGTAGGAGAGAACAATACATCGTAGGCTACAAACAATACATCGTAGTAGAGAACAATGACCTACGTTCTACCTACGATCTACCTACGAAAGCCTACGCGTAGATACGAAGCAGTAATTTCTTTCTGTACTGTAGCTACTACTACTATTGGCGCTACTGCAGTTTCGCACCACACCGTTATATCTTCGATTTCTCACCTAAATTTTTCTTTTTCACACTCACAACATAATATTATGTAACATGTTTATACGATTCGACCACTTACGAAGTAATTTTTTTTAAATAACAATACTTTTCAAAACATTTTAAACAATACTGAACTCGATGTCAACACACTGCGAAATGTTCGCCATCTTATATTTATCACTTAATTGCCAGAATGTATGCTTCATTTTCCCCAAAAAATGTAGAAACTATAGAGGCCAGTGTAATAAAATCCGATTACACATATAGGCCTAGGCCTATTTAGTTTTGAAAGGCAAGAAATATTTTCAGCTGGCGAAAGAGAGGTTTAATTAATATTTCATTATTAATATTAGTATTATTATTCATATTAATAGGTCCTATCAATGTTTTATGTACAGACTCATATCATATCGTCGCCGTTTTGATATGTACAGCTAGGCTAGCTAGCCGGTTCTTTATAAAAACCACTCTTTGCAGTTTAAAAATAAAAACAGAAAATAAAACATGCATTGATTTCTGGCAGTTTTCTGATTCTAAAATGGCCACAGTTCGATCGAGGTATTCGCGGAAATAGAGCTGTTTTGAAAGGCATTTTTTAGTGTGATAAAGGTAAATATAACGGTGGCTAAATCATGGAAACATGTTACATAATGGCCCAAAATTGTATGATGTGGGTGTGAGAAAAAAATTAAGCGATAAATCGAAGATTTAACAGTGTGGTGCGAAACTGCAGTAGCGCCCTACTATTAGTATTACTTAGTCTAAGCTTATTATTTAGACACCGATGAATTATTTGCATGGTTCTTCTTTTTTTAGGAATCACCTATTAGTATAGTATACAGTAGGCTACTAGCCTAGACTAGGCCTAGCCAAATTGCAAATACTAATACTTAGGAGATACCCCAAATAGTATTTGAAATACTAACTGTTAAACATTAAATACTTATAAAATAATTAATAATTTAAAACATTTGAACCTCCACTTACCTACTTTGAATTTTGTTAATATGAATTAAACGCGTAATTTATGCGATCTTTTAGGATACTTTTTGTACGTTACCACCGTCGGAGACACGACACTAGACGTAGACACACTACACCAACACAACAACCCAAGCCAAAAGCGCAGCACACATACATCCGGGAGTTTAAAGTGGTGATCGGTACTCTACGCATGCGTAAATATTGTAGACGGGTTTCTCAAAATCAATACCGTAAATCTTCTAATTTATAATTCACTAACAGTAATAATTAATAGTAACCCCTAGAGGATATTAGGATTTGAACCCATCACTCTAGTAATATAGTAGACTATCTTCACCAAGCACCGTTCTTTAATATTGTAAACATTGAAGTTAGCACTATCCTAATAGATATTTTACTATTGTTAAAGTATGTTGTATAGTATTTATACTGTAGGCCTATTAGGCTAGTCAATCCATGGAGTAATTACTCCATGGTCAATCTAGCAAAAAAAAACAGCCCAAAGTGAAACAAATTGCAAACAGAGATTTTTCTTTTTTAAATTGTCATATATGATGAGGAGGTCAAAATTTTAGCATCACACCTCTGTCACTCATCCCGATGATATGCAAATTAGCTTAAATATGCAAATTAGGGTGAAATTAATAATAATAATAATAATAATAATAATAATAATAATATTTATTCGGCAAAAGTTCATAAAGTACATTTTACAATTCATCTTGCCAGGAGCAAGTAATAGGCATGAGCCCTGTCACGCCAAATGAGGTACCACTGCCAAATGAGGTACCGCACTTAATTTGGCGTCTAAGGCGCCAAATTAGGTACTATTGCAAAATGAAGTTCTATTGTAATTTTTTTTATTACAGTTTATATAAAACAAACATATTTAAGCCAGTATTAAACTACAATATGTATTCTGTGTTGTTACGCCTGTTATTAGATCAAGCTATTACATTAAATTAAATATAAAGCAGAAAATAGTTATCCTTTTTTGATTTTCGTCGAATAGATCGAAGCGGAAGTGCTTCGGTCATGGTCCGCAAATTATATGATACGCCTTGTGTGCCAAAATGTTTTTACTGCTTTTAGTTGAATCACCGCGTGTACAGTTAAAACCAATAGATTGTGCTGCAGTCAGGCCCGTAGCCAGGGGGGTTTTTTGGGGTTCGGGCGAAACCAGTGGTGGCGCCAGCGGGGGGGCCGGGGTCGCCAGGGCCCCCCCGTCGGGGAAAGCTGGCCCCCCCGTCGGGGAGTATTGGTCATATTTGTCGGGGAGAAAAATATGATCATTTCTTTTCTGGTAAAAAATAAAACCATATTAAGTGTACTACTATATATTTTAAGTAACTGCGGCATTCCATTTTTGACGTACGTACGATATACTGACAGCGAAGTAAACGGTATGATGTGGTACGCATTTGTCTGGCGGTGTCTCTTTGTACGACGAATCTTTCATGGCTCACTGCGGTATACGCGTCGACATACATCCAGGGACCAAAATGTGTATTTTTCAGATTCCAGACGAAAATCGAAAATTCATTTGCAACTACGCATCGACGTACGTTCATACAGGGATAAAGGTACGAGTTATGTTCTCACGGTTCAGTTTACGAATTGTTTCAATTTACCAATAACCCTTGGTGTACCGCGTATATGTCCGCTGTCGGTTGGTTGGCCCGAACCATAAAACAGGGTCTGGTCACGTTTCTTTTCGCGCATAAATCTCGATCTAGGGTAGGTGGGTGAATAGGGTGGCTAGCCACCTCCCTTAATTCTAAAGGGAAAAAAAAGATGCACCAAACCCATGACCGTCGCTAGACGCGGATTCGACGCACTTGACTCTTTTTAAGAAGAGTAGGCTAGAGCTATAGTTGTGTAAATAGGCCTACATAGTGAAATAACTATTTATGAATTCAAGAGTCTAAAAAGAAAACGCAATTTAAAATCTTCGGAAAATACCCACAACTGAGTTATTTTCAAAACACATGCACTCCCACTACCAGCATCACGTTTTCTTAGCTCGCTCCTCGTGTGAATGCTGACGTCATCACTCTCCAAAAAATACACCATTTTCCGCCCTGGTCCGTGTGCAAGCGTTAGCGTGGACCTGTATATTTACACCCCTGTACAGAGTAGAGTGTAATATCGTGAACTTTTTTCTCGCGTATGAAGGTTTTTTATATAATGGTATACAGTATAAACGATAAAAAAAAACGATAAACATGATGTTCTTTTATTATTATTTCATAGGCATAACATAAACATGAAACGTCTTGTTCTATGTACACGGCCGAAAAAACGGCATTTTATTGATTTGTGTTATAGACACGGCGATTACGGCAATCATCATTGTATACGGTACTAAATTACATTGAGTTATTCACCCGGCTATAGGGTATATATCTGAGGTTAACCAGATCAACCACCAAAGCACAGTCGTACACTAAACACATGCACTATCGAGGCATTTTCGGATCAAAGTTTATTATTAGTTCGTCGAAAAAGATCCGTATTAGAGTATTTAGGAAAGATTTATTTAAATTTACATTATTATGTGACATTGTTATTAAATGTAATGGAAACAGTTGCTCTAGCTCGAACTCGAACCCCCCTTTTGCGCGAACCCCCCTTTTACCAGCGAACCCCCCTTGAAAAACAAAGGCCCCACTTCCAAAATCGTGCAATTAATTATCAATTATAGCAGATTTTTTGGTCATTTTACTTCTATTAGTCAGGTGGCTTAGCGACTAAAACGTTACACGGTGGACAAAAGCACCAAATTTGGCATGAGGCTTCTTTTAGACGTACTAATTGATTTTTGCCTAGGAGCCACCCGATTAGCTTCCGATTTTCCAAGATGGCGGCCAAAATCCAAAATGGCTGCCAGTAAATTGGTATATCATATATCTCTGGCTGTAAAAGTTACAAATAGACAAATAATGTACTGAATAAAGAATTTCTGAGGTCAGTAAAACCGATTCAGGAAATATTATATAAAGTGAGTTCCAAAATGGCGCCCAAAAATAAAAATGGTAGCCATTGAAATTGAAATACATATAATTGTATACAAAGTCACAAATAGTCCATTTCCTAATATAATTTAGTCTGCAAATCAGAAGGAAAGTGCAAGCATTGCATTTTATGATTTTTTTTACCATGCTAGTTATAAAAACCCATGTTATCAAATTTCTAAAGTTTTTCCTTGACCTTTGACCTCAATTTGAATATTTTAATCCAATTGAAAACAAAATAACCATATCTCCGCAACGCTTGCATTAAATTAAATAATTTTAGTGTCAAATTCTTTGGAAGATGCATATTAATATTCGTCCTAATGGAAACATTTGTCAAAAAATGGCCGGAAGTATGATTTTTGGTATTTTTGACCTTTGACCTACATGTCATATAACTTGGTAACTAACAGTTGGACAAACTTTAAATAGGTCTCAAATTAATCAGAAGATGTATGTTTCTATTCAGTCTAATACAAACTTTTCCAAGAAAATGACCCAGATTCTTGTTATTGACCTTTGACCTGTACTGGTAGTACACATTTCTATATTTCGAAAACTAGTGGTCGTAAAAGTTTTTTTATGAGAAATTGTTAGAAAAATATATATTTATATGTTTTATAATAAAACAGTTTCTATAAAAATGTAAAAGAATCCTAATTATGATAACTAAATTTGTAATTTCTTAATATCCAATAGTATTTGTTATGTATTAAAATGTGTTATATTTGCTGATTTTAGGCACTTAACGTAAATTTATCTGAACTATGGATATTTAATGTAATTTTTTTTTTTTAATATAAAGAAAATGTAATCTATCAAATAAGACCATTTAAAAACTATTCTGACAAAAACTTAGTTAGTTACAGGTAAAAAAGTGTACTTTTACTTATGTGAACAGCGCCCTCAATCTTTATTTTCCCCAAAATACCACATTTTATGTGGTTTCAGAATCTGAACTGGTTATAACTTTTTTTTATCGATTTTTTTTACAGTTACTTGTAATTTACATACCACCTCTACCATTTACTACAGTTACTTCATTTACATTTACTTCTGCCGTCCACAGATATTGTATGTGATTTCCTAGTTTACTGGCAGCCATTTTGGATTTTTCCCACCATCTTTGCAACGAGTGACCTATATTATGTACCATGTCTAAAATATGTTTCAATGACCATGATTAGGCCTACTCCATGTTTTCCAACTTCGTTTGATACCTATATGCGATTTCTGCAACCAGAATGATATTCCAGTTTAGGCTACTGGCAGCCATGTTGGATTTTGGCCACTATCTTAACAACGAATGACCCATGTCATGCAACATGTCTAAAATATGATTCAATGACCATGAATACTTATGTTTTGATAGTTCATTTGCCTATATGCAACTTCTGCAACAAATGAAATGTGATTTTCCAATTTATTGGCGGCCATTTTGGATTTTGGCCGCCATCTTGAAAAATAAATTACGACCAGAGTGGCTCCTAGGCAAAAATCAATTGGTAGGTCCCAACGAAGCTCCATGCCAAATTTGGCGCTTTTGTCCACTGTGTAACGATTTCCTCATTTTTTGTTGTTAAGCCACCTGACTATATTGACTATGTTTAAATCGATCGAATATACAGATTGTCCGATGTCAAAGTCACTGCTGAGCGTGAGATCGACAGATTGTTGAGAGATGATGGTTATAAATATGACAGAAAAATGGTCTGACCAATCGCGTGCTTCGGCCGGGCTTTTCGGAACGCACAAGATCACGTTCAGTTCAGTTCAATCTTGTTGGGGATTTTTATTTTTTTCCTGGAAATATTTTTCATTAAACCAAAAAATTTCACTGTGTAAACTTGAATAAAAATGGTGCTGAGTTAAATTGGTACGTGTACGTAGGCCTACCGTATATTTCGGTGTATAAGACGCACTTTTGACACGCAAATTTGACCTCTAAATGTTACCCTAATTAATTTAATTACCTACTAATACTTAAATTAATTAAAAATAGTGTACTACTCTGCAATGTAAGCCTAGCTAGTTACTCACTCCTGTCTAACCACAGCGGGTAACAAGTTTATTGAATTTTTAGTTAAGGTAAATTGTCATCCTCGACTGTATTAATTAATATTACAGTACGCATTAGATATTCTACCCAGGCCAGTAATTCTCTCTGAACTCGCGGGTGTGTATTCTAGCAGCAGCATGCAGCATCATCAGCGCAACACATTTATGGAAGAGTCCATTAATTACGGTGGTGTCACATTTTAATTACACAATAACTATTTCCCTTGATCACGGTGGTTTATTTTTATTACATCTCTATGTCAACAATTTTATAATCATGTAGGCAATAGTTCGTATGTCAAGCGATATCTAAAAGAGTGTGTTGTTATTGTGTTAAGTAGCTTCCCCTAATCTCATAGTGTATATGGCCAACAGTGCTGGCCACCAGGCAAGGAGCACATGGTTAGTGCTCTCCTCTCCTCATATTGCTGTAATGCATGCATGGAAATAGGAAAGATTTTCATATAGGCCTACCCACCATGATATTCCTGGTTCATTATCAGCCCAAAAAACTGAACATCATTTGGATTGATTTTATAATGGTCATATACACAATAAGAAGGTAAAGTTACTTAAATAGACATAGGCTAGCCCTACCCACACAGTGCATCGTAACTGAAACAATATGGGGATTTCCCTTTTCATTGAACGTTCAGTTGAAGTAGAGAACGATGTAATAAAGGCAATCAAACAAAATTATATCATTTGATTCTAATAAATATGTCTCAAATATCGTTGTTTTATTATTAAAATACCATTATTTTGATTGTAAAATGTTTAAATTTCGGCCTAGAAATAAGTGCGTCTTATGCATCGACTACATAAAAAATACTAATATTTCAGGTTCCGTTATGGGTGCGTCTTATAATACACAGGTGCGACTTGTACACCGAAATATACGGTACTATTTGTTTTTTATGTTTATAGGATAAGAAATTATTAAGGGCCTAATATAATATACTTTTTTGCAACAATAAAGCTGTATTTCATGATCAGTACTGTCATGCGCGATTTGAACGATTTGCGCAATTTGAAATTGCGCCAAAAAAATCCTTGCGCAATTTGAATTGAAACATATGTGTCTCAAATTGCGCAAGCAACGTATTAAATTGCGCAAGTAATCTGCAAATTGCGCAAGGTTTTCCGACAGATTGTGAAATCATGCACACCCATATTTTTATAGTAATTTCTAAGAATGATTCAAAATTAAAGATAAATATCGCATTTCCTTATTTTAGTAGTGCAAATATTGTTATAAGTTAGCATACCGTCGAAGAACCGACGAAGGAAAACGAAGCGGTGGTGTTCCACCAGGCGGGCGCGGCGCGGGCGGCCGGCTATACTACTCTAGCCTAGCTATAGGGTCCGGACTACTGATACTGACTAGGTTACATGGCCTAGCTTAAACTAATATTAAAAACTTAAAAAGTGAGTATTAAACATTATCTTCATTGAAATAGTCTTATTTATATAATAAAATACTAAATTTTAAACTCCTCTGCCTAGGCCTAGCCTAGCCATGTATGGGAAAATTTACAGTTCGTTTTCAAATTGCGCAAAGGTGTCATATTGCGCAAGAACTATCTTGCGCAATTTACAAATTGCGCAAGAATTCTTTGCGCAATTTCAAATTGCGCAAGGATTTTTTTGCGCAATTTCAAATTGCGCAAATCATTCAAATCGCACATAACAAGTACTACTAACCTCCATAATACTGTACTATATAATTTCTCTGCATAACTCAGATTTTAGTAGGTAAAAAATGTCTCTGTAAGCTTATTAAAACAACCGAAATTGCTCTGAGAGCCAAAGCTTCCAGGGGCCTTCGCCCCCTGGACCCCGACCCTGGCCCCCAGCCTACAGTTGCTCGCTGCGCTCGCAAAATACTTGGTGTCAAGAAAACCCCCCTCTGATGCATTCTGGCTACGGGCCTGGCAGTGCAGATTGTCTGTACAGTAATGTGGGCTGTCTGCTTGGGGGTCTGTCTATCAAGGTACAACATTTCGACGAAGCAAATTTAATATTTTCATTTTGTTTTAATATCTGTAGAATGCGTCGTCATTTATTCTGAAGCTAATACTGTAGGCCTATATACCGTAATCAGGCCCGTAGCCAGGGGGGGTTTTATGGTTCGGGCGAACCCCCCCCCCCCCCCCACTCTTTACAGCGAACCCCCCTTAACCGACTGCGAACCCCCATCCCCGACATGCCCAATACCTCACCCTCATCTCCGAAAATCGTCCAAATACGTGCCCCACAGTACAAAAAGTTGTTCGTAAATTAAAAAATTCGTAAACTCGTTCGGAATAACTCATACAGTACCTTCTTCCCTGTATGAGCGTACTTCGAGCGATATAGTCTGTAAAGAGTTGCAAATGAATTGCGGATTTTAACCTGAAAAATAAATGTTTGGTCCCTCCTGCATGTAACATGATATTGACGCGTCTCACAGCGAGCTGGGGGACGTACGATTCGCACAAAGGACACCGCCAGACAACTGCGTACCAATTGTTTAGATCACTGGCAGTCAGGCAGCATGCATAAAGTATATAGCCTTCCGACATACATCAGTATTTATGTGTGGCTATGAAGTATAATGTATCATAGAGGATTATAGTGAATATTAATATTTTACACTATAATATCTATGGTATCATGTACTGTAGTTCACATTATGGCATCCGATTATTTTTTTCTAGACCACCAGCCGATACGTAGGCCTACTCAAATGTATCAATATCACCTATTTACATTGGCATATTTAATTTCCTCAACACATTGCTGTAAATAAATATTATAGATAGAGCTATAATAAGAATTGCATTTGCCTTCACCCAGTGTGCTTTTTTCGGGGCTTCTCCTAGACGTACGTTCGCATTGAACTTGAACGCAAAACAAAATATCGAGTAAATGATCAAACAATCGGCGGTTCCGCACAGAGCACGCGCATCTAACATACGGCAACAAATGTTATCGTTGAAATAGTCAACGAGTCCAAGTACGATCGTTTTGCTCATGGGTAGCATGCTGCATGAGAGTGTCTTTTCCGGCCATCTAGGGGTGTCATTTAACAAAATTTGCTTCGCCTCAGGCCCCACCCCAGGTGGGAGTGGAGGGGGGTAGGTATGGGGGTGGGGGTGACCCAAATACTTAGTGTGCGAACCCCCCCTTGACAGATCCTGGCTACGGCCCTGGTAATCAGGCGGATTATTAAGGCTAGCTCACGTACAGCAGAATTCACGTAGAATTATGTGGTGTTGTTGCTTGATTGTAAATTGCCCAGATTCTTCATTAGAAAAGAACTGATCAATTTGAATTGAATTAAGGTTAATTCTAGAACTGATATTAAGGAGTAAGTCTTTAGAACAGATATTAAGATGTCCTCTATAAACGGAGTCCTCACAAACTCATATAAGAGGTCCTCTTGTAAAATCAGGTTCCCGTCGAATTTATTTTAGATAAGTAACTAAATTATCATGGATTTCGTACCCACCATTCCATCGATAGCTTTTTTTTTCTCTTTTGTGGCGCAAACACCACTTTTATCCACATTCATATATTATCTCATGTCATTACATAAAATCATATTATTTAACAGATTTGTTAATTCCCAATGTCGTTACAATTTATCAGTAACATTTTTACATTTATGAATTCCGTATTGGCTCCTATTTTCATTAATGTTCTTCGTTTTAAAATATTTTACACATAAAGAATTTGTGAGATTTTCAATTGTTTGTTTTAATTTTACAACCCGGATTAATGTATTTATTTATTTTATTTTTATTTATTCAATTTCTGCCATAAACATAACAATTACAATTTGTAATTATTGCTTATGATGTTTGTCTTTATGATGTGAAGCACCTTTGAGCATGAGTTTTCATGAAAAGGGCGCTAAGAAATCTGGTAAATAAATAAACAAAGACAAAACAATTATAAAAGGAGGCACGGAAAGACCAAACAGGTGTTAAAACCTATGCTAGTTGGTCAACCCAGAACAGAGAAAAATAAATTACGTTCTACAATAAAAGCATCGACAAGAAAGCGACCAACTACACATATTTTCAATATCAAAATTATTTTAAAAATAAATATTGAGATATTAATAGAAATAATTTTACATTTAGAAGTATTAAAATTCAAATCCCATTTTTTAGACCAGGTGCTCAGAGTATCAATATCAATCTGAAGTGAATGGCAATCCTGGACACTGTGAATTTCTCTGTAACATTTGGCATCATCAGCATAAAGAGCAATATTTGTGTCACAACTTAAATTATCAGGCAGATCATTAATATATAGGATAAACATTAATGGCCCTAGAATCGATCCCTGTGGGACACCTGATGATACTGGGAACCACTCTGAAGACTGACCTTCAATTACAACTTTCTGTGTTCGGTTTGTTATATAATTACGAAACCAGGTAAGTAAGTTACCAGATATACCATAAAAGATATAAAGATAAAACGAATTAAATCAGATCAGCACCACCCGTAACTCGTATCACAGTGAATTCCTTTTCTGATAATCGAGCAAATTAGAATTTATATTAACATAATAGTATTTCTTAAAGCTACCCATTTTTCTATACTTGTTTCTTTATTGTTATATCTTTCACATTCAATGTTAAGCATATTGCTTTCCTTTTAGTCCAGTCCCTAAGGGGAAATGATGTTACCATAGTGGATACAAGTGTGCCCTTTGGCATGTTGATAGAACATGATATGGAGATACCAAAACAAAGTTACTGGAAATCTGATTTGACCTCTGTGACCTCTGACCTCAATTTTTATATTTCTATCTTAAACAGCCATATCTCCGCAACGGGTTTGACAATTGAAATGATATTGGTGTCAAATAGATCAGAGGGTACATATTTATATTCGCTCTAATAGAACTTTTTTCCAAAAAACGACCGGAAATGTAATTTCTCAATGTTTTGACCTTTGACCTCGGCTTACTATATCTCAATAACTACTGGTCAAAATTTCTTGAAATTTGTTTCAAATTGTTAAGAGCATACATATTTATATATACTCTAATTAAACATGTTCTTCCAAATCCACAGGAAATGTCATTTACTGACCTTTGACCTTTAATGTTTAAATATGTCTGTATCTCTGTAACCAAATGTCATAAAAAGTTCAACTTGGTGTCAAAATGTTCAAAATGTAAACATTTATATTAGCCCTAATAGAAGATGTTATCATATTTTTACTGGAAATGCCAGTTTGAGGTATGACCAGGATATACTGTTAAGCGTGCGTGTGTCATACTTATAATAATATACCTAAAATATAGATTTAATGGACCAGAACTACATTCAATATCCTATCTAGCCTTTTACAACTTTTTTAAAACTTAATGTTTAATTTAATTTCAATATATAATTCCATCGCATGGTAGGCCTACACCGTAAGAGCAACACTTAATATCAACAAAAAATTAAATAAACTTAAAAGTTAAATAACATTAAAAAAAAAAAAAGAAAATCAGGATCTTAAAGAAAGAAAAGAAGAATTAACCAATGCGATTTGATACTCATAAAACATATGACCTAATTATCAATTAATTGCTTGAAGTATGCTGACAAAATAAAATGCTTGAAACAGTGAGGAAAAAGCGAAGAAAAGAAAAACATATGTTTAAAATATTAGAAATCTGAAAAGGATCAAAGACAAATTAATTACAAAGCTGATTTCTTTTCAAGAACATACTGTAGTGGAATATAAAAGGAAAACAAACCAGTGAGCAGTCAAAATTACCATCTTGGCTTGATGAGGCAATAACACATCCAGCTCATAACACTATACAACAAAATCTTTGAAACCAGAAGAAATTAAGAGAAGCAATGATAATTATACTTTAATCCACAAAAACATGACAAAACTGACATCAACCATTACCGACCAAACGAACATTATCACATGTACACAAATAATTTACAAAAGTAATCAAAAAACAAAATCAGAGACCGACTAGAAGTAAATAAACCAATATATAAGGCTTTATACAGTAGGACCATCTTATACAGTTGGTCAATCAACTAAAATAAAAAGGAAATGAATATCACCAAATCTTTGATTTAGAGATTATCAGAAAGCATTTGACTCAATAAAACAGGCATTACCATATTAGAGGGAAATATTATACCTCAACAAATATTGATTACGATTGTTCAAAGAGAAGTTAAGGAAGATTAGTAAGACAAGGCGACACTTAAGATCTTCACTGCATTGGAAGAGGTGTTTAATCAAAGAGCTAATCTAAAAAATAGAGTAAATATCACTTTAAAGACAAAATAAACAGTTAATTTAACCAAAATCACAATTGACTTCCAGCCTATTTTTTGCTTTAAATTACAGTTTTTTTGGGTATGCACTATATCATTTTTTTTTCAATCCAATTTTTGGTGAAACTATTATGTGTGACATTAAAATTGCATATTCAACAAAAATATTTGTCAAAATTACTTTTGTCAGGGGGAAAATAAGTATATCTTTAATAGCATGTGATATTATTAGCAAATATTTCAAATGTAGTTTTAAAACTTTCCCATTACAAACAATTGCCATAATTCTGATAACATTACAATACACCCATCCTCTGGGACTTATTTTCAAATGTAGCTAAAAACTTTCCAGTACAATTCCGGTCATTTTGATATGTATAGATGCATGCAGTAGCATTGGAAAGGCGAGAGAGGGGGAGGTGGTTGGGGTGATGGAGAGACACATATTTTTTACATGTTTGTCTACACTATAAACTAGTTTAACAAAAAAGGTGTGATGTGCCCAAATATGGTAGTGATATGTCATTCATCGTGTCCATATATGGGCACATCACATTTTTTTGTCGCATAAAAATGTTATAGTGTAGACAGAGTTTAATATTTGTGTAACATGTAACAAAAATATGTGTCTCTCCATCCACCCCAACCCCCTCTCCTCTCTCGATCTCTTTTTTTAGATTATTAGTTGCTAAATATATGCAAAACGATGGGTCATAGCTCAAAATGACATTTCCAATTGAATTCTGACAAAATATTTTGTTAGAGCAAATATAAATGTGTATATTCTAAAAAAAAATTTGACACCAAACTGAACTTTTTAGGACAAATAGTTACCGAGATATTGACATATTCAAACATTAAAGGTCAAGGGTCAAAAAAGCTTAATTTATGGTAATTTTTTGAAAAAAGTTTCTATTAGACTAAATATTAGATTTATTTTCTTAACATTTTGAGCCCATTCTCAAATCTCTGAGATTGCGTGTTATTGAGATATTAGGCAATCAAGGTCAAAGGTCAAACTGAAAAATAAAGCCTTTGCGGCCATTTTTGTACAATTATTTTCATTATAGCGAATATAAATATATATCTTCCAAGCATTTAAAAAAATAAATAAATGTAAAATGTCCCTGCGTTTCCAAGATATGGCGATTTTTAGTTATATAATAGAAAAATATAAAAATTGAGGTCAGAGGTCACAGAGGTCAAATCAGATTTCCAGTAACTTTGTTTTGGCATCTCCACACTATACTCTACCAAACTGCTATACTGAAAAATTTGTATCCAGTTTGGTAACATCCCACCCCTTTTTCTCCCCTTAGGGACTGGACTATTTTGAATGAATTCCATAAAGATTTACCCACTGGCTTATTTAATGCTGATTTATTCTATAAATAGTGAAGGCTGCAAATGTGTAAATATAGGCCTAATCTACTATTCCATCGATATAGCTAATTAAATTACTGTATGTCAATAAATAAAAAATATTATATAACACCTAAATAAATTCCTGTCATTTGATTGGAACGAATGTGGGTCACATGGCGTGCAATAGTACGCACTATTCAACGATCGTTAAATAGTACTTTTTGAAACATTTTTGTGTACGAAAAAAAAAACGTCTCGCGGATGAAAAAAAATCTAGTACACAAATTATCCTATGATATGGCTATGTACTGTGAAATACAACAGCGCCACCTGTCGTCTGGTCTGAGTTTCATTTGTAAACACCACCGCGAGATATGCAACAGCAGCAGATATTTGTGTACGATTTGGACATTATGTACTAATTTCATTCAAAAAGGCATTTAAATTAGCTTTAGATCGTTTTTAGGATTTTGATTAATTAATGGGGACATCCCTACAGGACGTGGAATTGTTGGAAAAACCATAATTAGCTTAGATAAGTTCCAATTGTCTGTCGAAGTTTTGCCTTTCAGCCAAGCTAGTACTAGGCTACTAGGTCTAGCCTAGGCCATGCTAGTATTAGGCTAGGCCTAGCCTAGGCGTTTTAGCCTTGCTAGGCCTAGGATTGTTTGGTCGTTTGTTGACATAATTAACACAAAAGTAGGTGTGTTTACGAAATCCATATAAATATAACATTTAATATAAAATTATTTAAAACGAAATGTTACTGTTTTTAATCAATGTGTGTGAATGAAATGTAGTAAACTTTGGCTAGGGCTACCTTTTATTTGATTCAAATAACTAGAATTTATTTAGATGTTATATAAAACAAATAATGAATGTTTTGTATTCGTGTAATGGTACAAATAATGGCACTTGGTGAATGATGAAAGGTATATATTTCAACTCGGCTCATCGCCTCGTTGAAATATAACCTTTCATCATTCACCTCGTGCCATTATTTGTACCATTACACTCATAAACATTCATTATTTGTATATTAACTTACAGTAGCATCCCACTCTCATCACCCCACAAAGTATAAAAGTGCATGCATGTTCCATATTAATTTATTTACGACGTATGAATTGATGGAACGAACAATCGAGATGAAAATAACGCATGCAATCTCCATTGCAAAATTAGGTTCCATTTAAGTATAAATTCTAATATTCCCGACCTCAAAATAATTAGTGTTATAACTACGGTAACTGTATTTAGCTTCCTAGAATTTCGTCCACCCCTCCGAACATGTTTTCAACATCGTATGAACAAACAAGGTGACCGACTTCATTGCAAAATTAGGTTCCATTGCATTATTGCGAATTTAAGGTTGTTTCCGACTTCGAAGTAATACTTACTTAGAATTTCGCTCACCACCCCCATTCCCATCCAAACTTGTTTCCCACATCGTAATATGAACAAACGAGATGACGACTTTATTGCAAAATTACGTTCAATTATTTGCGAATTTACGTTGTGTTCCCAACCTTAAAATAACTGTATCATGTATTTAGCTTGCTTAGAATTTCGCTCACCACATTCCCATCCAAACTGTTTCTCACATCGATATGAACAAATGAGATGACAACTTCATTGCACAATTATGATCCATTATTGCGCATTTATGTTCAAATGTTTCCGACATCAAGGTAAAAAGTACCAGCTGAATAAAATATCTAACATATTGCAAAATTAGTCTCTATTATTGGGAATGTTTCCGACATCAAATATTGTTAAAACTTTATGAAAATGCTGAACTAATTAGGTACCATTATTTATTTATTGTGATATGCATGTTCAACTGTTACATTCTATTACGGTACGTGACATGAAAAGATTGATAACAAAAGAGAACAAGGCAATATCTCATCTTTATTGTAAAATTTGGTTCCATTATAATGTTTCCGACCTTATGAGTTATTGTTTTGATGAAACAATTTGATGAATTTCCCCTCGACTACCTTTAGGCCTACCATCTCTTATTTATTTATTATAGGTCAAACATACATGTGTAATAAATGAGATGATGAAATTATAACGAATATCCAACTAACAATTTGCGACTTAGGTTCGCCATAGTATTGCGAATTTATGTTTTAATGTTTCAGACATCAAAGTAAATATAGTGTTATACTGTAGGTATAATAAGTGACAAAAATGTGATCATGTAACTAATATTTTTAAAGAACTTATAAATAAAAAACATAGGCCTAAATAACATTGGTCATATACATTTAAAAAAACGGAATTGATTAAATAGAAGCAATGTTAAACAAAAAAATGTATATAATAATAATCAGTAGAATAACAGGATACATTCATATTCAACGAATAATCATTTTAATTTGAAAACATAAACATAGAAATTCATAAAACCGAACAAAATAATAACGGGAATAATGTACCGACGAAAGGAAGGTCAAATCAAAATATTACTAGAAAATAATGCAGCAATAGCGTCCCATAACTCAAACACTAAACGCTTTAGCGCCAAAGGCAAATTGTCCCAGACCATGTCCGCATAACATGCAGACGTGACTTCAGACACTTTCCTTTGGCGCTAAAACGAGTAGTCTTCTTTTCCAGCTGCTTAGAAAGGGGTCGGAGGCTTCCCATCATGCATTTCGAGTTTTCTAGAATTTTCGATGAACAGTGCCTTTCGTTTTTTACACTAAAATAGTAAATTTTCGTCGTATGTTTCAGTTATAATGGTTTAATTTCATACAATGAGTAAAGGTTATTAGGTTAGAAATACTCCGGTTAATAATTTTCAGTTTGTGTTTATTTGGAAATAAGTAATATCAATATTTATAACACGATTAGCTCGCCAGAAACGTGCTGCCAAATTAAGTGACCTAGCCTTGTGCGATACAGGCCACGCGAACCTCATTTGGCAATGTCACTTCATTTGGCGTTACAAGCCCAAACAGAAAACTGCTCTTACTCCATCATTACTTATAAAATACAAAAATAACAAAACTAAGTAGCACAAATTAAGTCAAAATAAAACAAAACAAAGTTATAATGAGATACACCAATTAAAAATAAGCTGCATTGAATAAACAATATAAACAATTACAACTTAATATTTTGAGATCAAATGTTTGATTACAGGGTTAATTACCATATCTAAAAAACTACTAGTCCGAGAGAGTTGATTTTTTCACTGATCTATTCAAAATGTATATATTTATATTTACTTTAATGAAACATTTTACGAATGAAAAAACTAGGACCGTGATTCACCAGAGGTCCAAGCTAGGCTCCAGGCCGAATAGTCCCTGGGCCGAATCGTCTCAGGGCCGAATCGTCCCGCTACCCGGGGCCCGCTACCCTTCTAATAGTAACCCACTTACAGTATAACAACCCACTACTAATAACGGTAACCCATGGGGGTTACTATTTTAGGGTCACAAAAACTATTGACAAAATTTATGAAGACTGGTCCGTTTATGATACAACCGTATTTTAAAAATAAGGAGATAATGCATGTGGATCTCGGGGAGTGGGGGGAGGATTGAGTGTTTTTGTGAGTTTACAAAATAAAGTTAGAGTTTAAACAAATTTTATTCGTACTGTTTTATTATTTTTCTATGAGTTGCTGACTGGAAAAGTTGGGGTGGGTTACTATTTTCACGTGCCTAATTTAAGAGTAATAGTAACCCACTACTCTAGTAGTAACCCTGTTAGATCTTTCCCATGCAGCGCGCCCCCAGCGTTTGAAATTGTATTTGTGAGGTAGAACGAACTTTGACTTCGCGTCGGAAGAGCGCAACTAGCATCAGTCGGCGATGCACGTGGGTTTATTGATGGTAGAAAATGCCAGATTTGCGAGCGTAAATGCCAAATTACACATTGTGTTCAGTTGCAGATGATTACTAAATTGAGATAATGTTTGAAAGGAGAATATTGACATAAGATTTGAGGCTTAGAGCGGTCATATTCACGTAAGGATTGTTCTATGCATATTATTGATTTGACATGTTAATTAATTGTTTGTATTTGCTGTAATTCAGATGATGATACTGTTCACATTGTTTGCCATATTTTAATGTATTACTATGATTAGTACGGTAACTGAAGAAGTTAAGTAATACGGAATTTTAATAATTGAGCGTAAGCATTGAATGACGACGATAATGAAGGAATTTATGTTAGACGATTATAACATGTGCTTTGTGACGATTGTGACTGATTTACTTCAGTTTTATTTTATGGTAACTTGTATTTATACTTTGTATTTAGTCACCGAACGAACTAACAAAAGGTAGTCAGACAGACACGGTTGGAACATAATAAATTGAAGATTGTTTAACTGATGGTCATAGTGTTGCCTTGTTCGCGTTTGTGTGATTTGACTAAACGACGCCCTCTACATTCCAAACTTGCTCCGAGCCCAAGAGCAGTTACAGTGAGTGAATGACAACTAGCAGTGAGTGACGACGTCGACGACATCGTGTAAAGCTACTGTGGAAAAGTACTGGTTCTTCAACGACTGGAAGAACATCTGAGCACAACATGGCTACTCAATATAGTAGACAGCGGAGAAACTGTAAAGGCGCGATGACGCGAGCAGTGAACTTGTGGAAGTCTGCCCTTGACAAAGAGGGAGTAAACATCAAAACCGTTGAGGATCTCTTCCAGAAAGTGACAACTACATTTGAAGCCGTGTGGAGTCCGCGCATCGAAGCTTGTCCGACGAAATCGAAGACGACGAGGCCTACGCGCAAGAGGAGAAATGGATGGAAGAAGTCCAGGGTACTTTCCTGGAAGTAAGACTTGCAACCGAGAGCTTTCTGAAGGATAAGGTTAGTCCATCCAGTGATGGGAGTGCGGTAGTTGTACCTACCACTACTTCAGGTAACCATGATAATATTGATGGTGATAATGTTAGTAACATAAGTGTGTCATCAAATCGTTTAAGTGATTTCAAAGAAATTAAGTTAGCACTAGAACTGCCTAAGGCAGAATATCTCAAGTTTTCTGGCGATCCTATTGAATATTTTTCTTTCATAACTAACTTTGAAGTTAATATCGAATCAAAACTAAGTTGTAATGCTACTCGTCTGCAACATTTGAAGACTATGTGTAAAGGCAAAGCGCGTAGCTATATCGAGTGCTGTGACTTGTTAGGCGACGGAGGCTATGATGAAGCCAAATGCATTTTAAAGAGCCAGTTCGGTCAACCTCACATGATACTAGGCGCGCTAATGCATGAGCTTACCAACAGAAATCCTGTTAGGGCTAATGATGCCGATTCCCTTTGGGATCTTATCGCCTCAATGAAAAAATGCTTTGTTACATTAACTAAGCTCGGCTACACAAATGATCTAAATAGCACTACAAACATCTTAAAGGTGCAGGATCTTTTGCCCAACCACTTGCAAACAACATGGATTAAAAAGGCGCATGACATCCTAACTAGTGAAAATAGGGAGCCTGGGTTTAAAGATTTGCTTAGTTTGCTAGTAAAGAACGCAGAAATATCGTCAACGATGTTCGGTAAGAATCTATCGAAATCCAGACATTCTGCGAGTGACAGAAGGAGTCACGAGTCAGTTAACGTTCAGTCTAATCACATAAGTAGCAAGCCAGTAAGGTGTTTTGTTTGTGATGGTAATCACCAGGTTTACAAGTGCAAAGAACTTGTTGAAGGTAATTACGAAAAGAGAGTGGAAATTGCTAAATCCAAGAGACTGTGTTTTAGGTGTTTAGTATCCGGTCATATAGGTTCTAGATGCACAAGAAAATGGACCTGCAAGTGCGGATCTGAGAAACACCATAACATGCTGCATCCGCCTTCTCCCCCAGTCGTTGAGGTAACGGACGAAGCTAAGGTGAATTCTGGAGTTGTTTCCAGTGGAAACAAGGTATTCATGAGAATCCTGCCAGTGATCGTGACAGCGAAAAATGGAAATCAGGTAAGCACTTTGGCTTTGTTAGATCACGGATCAGACACAAGCCTGTGTTCTGAAGACCTCAGATGTGCATTAGGTGCTAGAGGCGAGAGACTAAAGTACACGTCATCCACCATCAATGGAGACTTGGAGAACGAAGGTTGGAAGTTTGATTTAGGAGTCAAAGGTAAGTTTGAATGCCAAGAAATGAATGTCGAATTTCTGACTGTAGCTAAAATACCAGCACCAATGGAGAGTTTCCCTACTGTCTAGGAACTAGGTAAGTGGGAACATTTAAGGTCTTTTCCATGGGAGAATCCGAAGTCCGCTAAAGTCGACCTCTTAATCGGAGCAGACTCACCTCAAGCGTTTTGGGTGTTGCAGGGAATAATTTCGCCAGTGTAGCATAGCAAAAAGCTATACAAAACAACCTTATTGCTACACATTTCTAAAATTGTGTATCAAAAAATACAATACAAAACTATGTTTCTTGAATCCAAAATCAGTTTGATTAGCATTATTGCTAAACAAAATTTTAAAATGAAATTTTTCCCTGTGTTGGATGAAAGAAAGGGAAGACCTAAAGACCCTTATGGCGTAAAGACACCTCTTGGATGGTCGATTATGGGGCCAGGAGGACACGGTACCAAGAAGAGTTATTTTAACCGAATCCACGTCAGTAACCAGCGGCTTCTCGATGAGATTCAACGTTCATGGGCCATCAAAAATAGTGGACTGTCAGACGAGCAAGACTCAAAGGAAGACATCAGAGCGCATGAAATTATCCGCTCAACTATAAAGAAGATGGAAGATAATCATTATGAGATGGGTCTGCTTTGGAGAAGAGAAGACCACAATCTACCCAACAACAAATCGATGGCGTTGTCAAGACTTAGCTCGCTAAAGAGAAGACTAGTATCTGACGAGACCATGCACTCTAAATATACCGAAGTTATTGAGGGTTACATCAAGAAGGGATACGCGGAGCCAGTGCTCAACGAAGGAAATGCCAGTAATGTCTGGTTTCTGCCCCATCATCCGGTTGTGCATCCTCATAAAAGGAAAGTTTGAGTCGTATATGACTGCGCTGCCAAGTTCGCTGGGACATCCTTGAATGATCATCTACTTAAAGGGCCAGGGTTTATGAACGATCTGTTAGGCGTGCTTATTCGATTCCGACAGAGGAAAGTAGCCATAGTTGCCGATATCGAAGCCATGTTCCATCAAGTAAGGATGATCGACTCCGACAGAGATGTGTTAAGATTCCTGTGGTGGGAGAACGGCAACCTAGATGCTCAGCCTAAAGAGTACCGGATGTGCGTGCACTTGTTTGGTGCAACCTCATCGCCATGCTGCTCTAGTAAAGCCTTGAAGCAGACAGCAGATGACAACGAGAAGCAGAATGAAGTTGGTAAGATGGCCATAGAGACCATACGTACTGGATTTTATGTTGACGATTGTCTCAGCTCTGTTGAAAGTATAGATGTTGCGAAGCACTTGGTTCAGAGGCTCTCTGGTATTCTTAGTGAAGGTGGCTTCAGACTGACAAAATGGTTAAGCAATAACAGAGACGTGCTCGATAGCATAGACGAATCTGAACGAGCTCCATCAGTGTCGCTCTTTCTCGATGAGTTACCTACGGAACGGACCCTTGGTGTCTGTTGGGATGCCGGAAGCGACAGTTTTACTTTTCAGCTTACTCCCAAAGACAAACCGATGACCAGAAGAGGACTGCTGTCAGTTACCAGTTCTGTATTTGACCCCTTAGGTATAGCTGCCCCATTTGTTTTATTAGCAAGGTCTCTTCTTCAAGAAGTTTGTAGGAGAGGTGCTGATTGGGATCAACCTTTAACTGAAGACGAGAAGAAGACATGGACTCAATGGCTCGACCGTACATCTATTCTATCACAGGTCAGCGTTCCTCGGTGGGTAAAACTTGATATAACTACTGCTGTGCAAATGCATATCTTCTGTGACGCGTCCGAAAAGGGGTATGCTGCAGTGGCCTATTTTCGTATCGAACCAGACGGTAAGAAGCCTACAGTTGAATTCATCATTGGTAGAGCTAGAGTTACACCGTTGAAACTTGTAACTATTCCCAGATTAGAACTGATGGCCGCAGTACTAGCCGCAACCCTCGACAGTACCATTCGAAGAGAGCTTTCTTATTCCATTAACGAGACCGTCTACTGGAGCGATTCTATGATTGTCCTCAGTTACATCAGAAATGAAAACCGTCGCTACAAAACCTTTGTAGCTAATAGAGTATCTAAGATACTTAGCGAATCCAGCAAACACCAATGGAGACACGTGCCAACCAAGGAGAATCCCGCTGACGAAGGTTCACGGGGTACTTATGAATTGGGTAAGTGGTTGACAGGTCCTGACTTTCTGTACAAAGATGAAGCCTATGGTAAAAGACGTTGGCGTCAGGTTCAATATTTAGCTAATATTTTTTGGACCCGTTGGAAGAAGGAGTACCTCCCTCTTCTCCAAAAGAGACACAAATGGACGACGCCTAGACAGAATGTGGAGGTATGTGACATTGTACTTTTAGTAGATGAAACCATGCCGAGAGGTAGATGGCCTATGGGCAAAGTTATCTCCGTCTACAAAGGCAAAGATGGAAAGGTACGTAGCGTTGATGTCAAGATTGCAGGTGGAGTTTTGAAACGTCCTATCGCAAAGCTTTGCATAATATACAGAGGATCCATCGCAAAAGATGTGAACCATTGTTAATTATACATTGTTAATTAGTTAAGATTGTTTGTGGAATAAAGTTCTGAAATCCTGTGTTGTGTGTTTGATTTCAGCGTGGGGAGTGTTAGATCTTTCCCATGCAGCGCGCCCCCAGCGTTTGAAATTGTATTTGTGAGGTAGAACGAACTTTGACTTCGCGTCGGAAGAGCGCAACTAGCATCAGTCGGCGATGCACGTTACGTGGGTTTATTGATGGTAGAAAATGCCAGATTTGCGAGCGTAAATGCCAAATTACACATTGTGTTCAGTTGCAGATGATTACTAAATTGAGATAATGTTTGAAAGGAGAATATTGACATAAGATTTGAGGCTTAGAGCGGTCCGGGGAGCGGTCATATTCACGTAAGGATTGTTCTATGCATATTATTGATTTGACATGTTAATTAATTAATTGTTTGTATTTGCTGTAATTCAGGTGATGATACTGTTCACATTGTTTGCCATATTTTAATGTATTACTATGATTAGTACGGTAACTGAAGAAGTTAAGTAATACGGAATTTAATATAATAATTGAGCGTAAGCATTGAATGACGACGATAATGAAGGAATTTATGTTAGACGATTATAACATGTGCTTTGTGACGATTTGTATGATTCCTTTTACTTCAGTTTTATTTTATGGTAACTTGTATTTATACTTTGTATTTAGTCACCGAACGAACTAACAAAAGGTAGTCAGACAGACACGGTTGGAACATAATAAATTGAAGATTGTTTAACTGATGGTCATAGTGTTGCCTTGTTCGCGTTTGTGTGATTTGACTAAACGACGCCCTCTACATTCCAAACTTGCTCCGAGCCCAAGAGCAGTTACAAACCCCTTCTGATAGTAACCCACCCTAAAATAACCCAGGGTTACAATTAGAAGATAAATTACGGTATTTAGGTCACCGATATTTTATCTAAAAAAAACGATAGGCAGTTTGCTGTTGCAGCACGTCGTCGCATATGCATTTGCCTTGATTTGAGGGGGGTCTGTATAGTTACCGAAAACAACCGAACCGAAAACAAACTAGAAATTCTTACAAAAAAACGCTGCTCGTTTGTTGAAACCTATAAATATCTTGGTACTTACATATCAAGAAACATATCAGATCATTTTTACATCGACCAAATCATCAATAAAGGTAATAGGCCTAGAGTCATTGCTTATATTAAGTCAATTATAGACCGATTTGATAATTTTAGTAGAATTTTCTATGGTGACATTTTATGGAAAACAATTGCTCTTCCTACAATAAATTATGCTTGTTCAGTGTGGGTCAGCCAAAGCAGGAAAGATATTTATAAAATTTGAGTCATGTCAATTACAAATGGCTCGGTACATCTTAAAAGCTAATAGAATACACCTAAAGAGGCCTTGTATGGGGATTTAGGGTGGGTTCCAATAAAAGTTATTCAAGATATATAGCCAAATTTATTAATTACGTAATGAACACGGCGGATAAACACCGTTGGCCTAATTTTATGCTTAATATTTTGTTATGCTCTACTACAAATGTAGAACCACGTACGCTATAAACTGATCCCCATTTTTGCTAGACGTGTGCGTCTATTAATATGGACATCGATTCGACGCACCCCCCCCCCCCCCAAGTCCCAAAAGTCCACTATTTCCTCGGTTGGTATTTTTTCTTGTTTTGTTTAACTAAAGACAATATCATTATATATATACAAAATTTACATTATCAATGGTATACAAACAAAAATATGTTAATATAAAATGAAAAAATACCGGTAATAAGGTTTATCGCAAATAGCTTCTACAATGCATGATGGGAAGGGTACGGGTACGCGTACGTACGTGATTTGTTGTTTGTACGTACGCGTCGTGACGTTTGCTCCCAAACCCTTCCCATCATGCATTGTAGAAGCTATTTGCAATAAACCTTATTAAATTACGGAATCTGAACTGACTACAAACTCGATGTGAAACATGCGCAGTCGATCGGTGTTCCACAAGGATCAATACTGGGTCCGCTTTTGTTTATCATATACATAAACGATATCGCAAACGTTAGCACTATTTTTAAAACTATAATATATGCAGACGATACAACACTTATAAGCACCCTCAGGACATGTAATCCAATTAACAACATTCTCAACATTGAACTTGATAAAGTTAGTGAATGGCTTAAATTAAACAAATTATCTTTAAATGTGTTGAAGTCGAAGTATATGATATTTCATATGAGTAAACGTCGTGTTGATACGTTGGATATAGAAATTGACAATGTTAAGATTCAGCGGGTTCATAATTTCAACTTCCTTGGTATAATAATTAATGAACATCTAAATTGGAATAGCCATGGTGATTATATTTCAAATAAGATTTCCAAAACTATTGGCATTTTAAATAAACTCAAGCGCTTTATCCCAGCAAATGTTATGAATATTTTATATAACTCTTTAGTTGTTTCACACATAAATTATGGTATACTGCTTTGGGGTTATGTTTGTAAAAGAGTAACAATATTGCAGAAAAAAGCTTTACTTATTATTACTCAAAGTAAATACAATGCCCATTCAGAACCTCTTTTAAAAAAATTCAGATTTCTAAATTTATGTGATATTCATAAACTATGCCAATTAAAATGTTACTATAAATATTCAAATAATATGTTACCTGATTATTTTCAAAGGTTTTTTTTAGAACTAAATTCAGCTTTACATTCGTATAACACACGTATTAAAGACAACTTTCATGTTGTGAGGGTCAATCATGAGTTTGCAAAGAAGTGTATTATGTATAGCCTACCTTTATTAATTAACAATACTGTAAATTTGATTACTGAAAAGGTAAATACACATTCTTTGAAAGGTTTTTCTACATATTTAAAAAATAATTTTATTTCAGAATATAATGATGTATGTTATATCCAAAATTGTTATCAATATATAAATTTACGTAAGGGCAAAATTCGGTAAATCGCGCGTTATTTCTAGAATGTTTACTCGATGGTATATAAAGTTGGTTCGTACTTTCGGTACTGATTTTAACCACCTGATGTAACCCTGTTTACTAATTAAATTTAGTTCGATAATTAGTTATTGACGATTAAAACGAATTTAGGTTCAACGATTTGCCCCAAATAGGGGTGTTTTTCGATCGTGGTATACACTGTCTAATGGATGTCCGTCTTGAAAAATACCCGCAGACGATAATACGAGGAGGCTTCGCATTTTCCTATCTCCTCTTACGATAATTGTTTTTAATGGCTGAAAACCGGTTGAACAGCTCGAGTACAGCATCATAATGTGGAAGACAGGCCGATCTTCTTTAAAAAATACTATTTTGATAGATTTAATATACGTTTATACAAATGTATTGATTTGCGATACATTCCAATCTCTGTTCCACAAGTGTCTATTCCCTCAGGCGTCGTAAAGGCAAGTACTGTATTCTCATAACAGAAATTCGATCCATTTTTTTTTTCAATCTGTGCTGCAGAGGTTGGATATAAATTTTGTTTAAACGGATAATGAGCTAGCGTTTTCAATCGCCGTATATTATGTACAAATCGTTATTATTGCAGTTAAACCACCCACATCATCACCCTTCCCTCACTGGCATGAGTAGCGTTGTAAAACCAGTAGAGGATAGGCCTAAGGTACATCACATGCCCTAAACGCAGAACAACTTTGGTGGGTAGGGTAGGAACCCCGGTAGGAACCAACTTAATGAATTGGCTCAAGAAACAATTGAAAACCATTAGGCCTAACTAATTAAGTTGAGTTGGATAATTTAATATTTATTGACGATTAAATCGAATTTATGATTTTCCCCGAATAGAGGTGGTTTTCACAAATTGTTTTACATTATATAAACATATACACGTCGTAGTGATGTATCGTTACATGTACTGTACTATTTCAATCGACTAGGACGGTGATAGTTTCAACAAAGTATTACATCGCAATGTTTTACTGTGTTTAGTGGTATATTATTTGTAAAACATGAAAACAATAATAATAATAATAACTGGTACTTGATATAGCGCATTATGCTGAAAGCCTCAATGCGCTTTACAAAGACAGAAAAATTTAGAAAATTACAAATTAAAAAGATGGGTTTTGAGGAGAGATTTGAAGACACTGGTGGAAGTAGCCTGACGGATTTCAATAGGCAACGCATTCCATAGAGAAACGGATGCCGAAGAAAATGAACGATTTCCATAAAACTTAGTGGAAGGATGAAATATATGGGCAAGAAGAGACTCAGATCTAGATCTCAGAGACCGCTTAGGAACATAAGGTTGAATAAGTTCAATTAATATTTCGTTACTAAATGGATAAAGAATATATTTAAAAATTGTTCCTCTTTCCCGTCCTCTTTGCACCCATCCTCTTCCCCATCCCTCAACCCTAATTTTACATACAAAACACAAATTAAGTTTGTTTAAATTTGACTTAAACAATTTATCTCATTTTGTGACAAGTTTCTTTTTCGGAAGTAATTCCCAGGGTGCTAATTTTAGTTGAGTACATAAATCACAGTGTCTATTTATTCGTTCCTGTAAACGACATGTATCATTGTCCTGCGGTACGTATTATTGTCCTGCGGTCGGTACGTATATTTGAAATCGCCAGTTTTTTAACGCTGAAATTATTATGTATTCGAGAACCATCTGTGGGCACGACCTAGATGGTACGCGAGCGAAGCGAGCGTACCATCTAGTATATGTAATTGAGATGGGTTGTAGCTGTTCTGATATGATTTTGTTAATGTTATGATTTGTTAATTTTTAAATTATATTATATACATGAGAATTATATATTATTTAAAATGTTCGGGTGGCTTCCATGCATGCGGCTTTTGGCCTTAATGGAAGGTTGTGTTTATGAACATTTAAAGTATCTGGATATGCCAGAGGTCTCTCCTGACAAGGCTAAATCAAAATTCTCCCTACCGTTTACAGACTTCTAGTTATCCGGCTACTCATGGCCTTATTTTCAGCCTGATTTGCGTGATTATCTCATAAAATACATTGTTTAATCCAGCAAGGTCGCCTTCAACTCCCCTGAGGACAAGCCAACCCTCCAAATTTGCCGGGCTGAGGTTGGTCCGGATAACCCAGGTGGTAGTACTCAAAAAAGCCATTAAGGGTCGTTAAGGCATGATTAATGACCCCAAAAGATGACAAGTTATCCGGATACTTGCTGTTCGTAAACGGGCCTGAAGTCTCCCTGGTCCTTTTGTATATTTTTTGCTTTGTATTTTTTTATTTATTTTTTATTTTTTTCTTTTGGATCAAATAACTGATTTGTGACTTGTGACCATGTGACGACAAGCAATAGCTTAGCGCTTCATGTACGCGGTACGCGGTAAAGTGTTTGCTGGAAATACAAACAACCGGCGAATTAGGGGAATGTGCGACGTCAAATAACGCAAATTTTGCCGGGACCCTAACGGGGCCTTTGGCGGGCCCCTGGCCCCCAGCCATTGTTGCTCGCTTCGCTCGCACCCCCATTATAAATGCTGCATACGGGCCTGAATTACCATAATAATCATTGGGCTAAGAGATTTAAAAAGGTGATGCATGCGGGATGCATGACACAACATTGCATTTTGGAAAAGTGAAATGCTAAGGAAGTCGTCACTTTAGACATAAATTAAGTCTAATCCATGCCTTGAAAAATATCTATTGGATTGTACAGACTTTCTAGGTGCTAGCCTCAAATTCAAGCTACGTTCCTAACACCCATCCTTTAGTTTACAGGAGTTGTAAGTGGCTTCCTGATTATGATGGTATCTGTAAAATGTGTAAGAATGGTTTAGAAGACATTCAACATTTTCTATTCACATGTAACCAACTCAATGGCATAAGGATTGAAGAATATACCAAATTAGAATATGTTAATCGATGTCAATCATTTAGATGTGTATGGGAAGATTTTATCTCTGGTGACCTGAACACCAAATTAAATCTTGTATTAGGTGGAACTGATAAATATACTATATGACTGACGTCGATTCCACAAATGTCTTTGATCGTTACTGTAGGCACTATGTTAAAAGAGCATGGGTACACAGATGTGTTGTTCTGAGCAAGTAATGTTCATATCAATTAAACCAAATGATTGATATATCTATCTCATTATAGGGTTAGGTCTACATTGTTGTTGCCCAATTTTATATTGTACAGTTCCTAACTTTTCCTATATGTTTATTTCTTGTTGTTTTGTATTTTTAGGTGTCAGTGGGTTTCCTACAGATTTAGTGATAATTATCAATATTGTAGTTACTGTATTCATTGGGGAAATTTCCTCCATGCTGTAGTCGAATTGTTTTGACATGTTGACCTACATTGATTTTTTTTATTATAATTGTTGTTTACTATATTATAATTTTTGTGTGTATAGTAGAGTGCCACTGTTGTAAAAGTGTAAATTCCAAATAAATTATTATCATTACAAGTGAGCCTTGGTTGGGTTGTCAGGATCTGACGAGTACACCAAAATTAGGGGCGGATCCAGGATTTTGAAATAAGGGTGGGTGGAGTTGGTTTCGGGGAGCAAAGGTCAAGTTTCCCGCTATGACATGTCCATTTCAAATTGAGAAGCCGAAAAAAAGCTAAACCGTCAAAGGGGTATTTTTATTTTATAGTTTACACCAAATCCTCCACTCGAAATTAATTCAATAGTCTATTACAGTATTTATTAAACTTTGTTTTGCGGTGGCCATATAACAGCTAGAAGTAGGCCTACTAAGACTTAAATAGATTTGTAATGCCTGACAGACATCAGCGGGCTCTTTAACTCGGATAAAATGATAAAAAGTATTGGAACCATGGTGGGGCCTGTAGCGAATTTACTTCAATGACACTCCTAGATGGCCGGAAATGGGTACTTTGCTCTCACGTAAAATTCATGATAAATGGCACCTCCGGTAATGACGCTCCCATATCAGTTGATTCTTGAATTTATTTTATTTGATTTCTTTTTTTTTGGAATGTAAAAATTGAGCGCAGCCCGAGATTTTCCCTTAACGTCATACGATAAGCGACCAGGAAAAAATGTTCCCTAATATATTACGTATTTTTGTTGATATGTGTGTGGTGTTCATTAAACGAATAACTGTTTTATACTTTTAAAATATAACAATTTATTTGAATGTATATAGTGATAAAAATGATCACGCATATACATATACTAAATGCTAGACAAAAATATGTGGTCACGCATGTATTTGTTCAAATCCAACAACGAAATTATGCTGCAAATCTGATTAGATCCGATAATGATCGGATGACGAAAAAGATATTCTTCCAAGATAATAAATGCTCGAAGCGTGCTAGAAATACGAACGGGTTGTTCCCGATAATGTTGGAATGGTCAGAAAAGCCTTCATTAACAAATCAAAGGCCCGCTTATTTTGAATCGGCATTTATTTATTATATATGCCATCTAGAACACTCTGTCAGAGTTACAGATTAAATTTTTATATTATATTGTTTCATTAAAAATCTTTGAAATGCGGCACGATGCGGTACATGAGGAATAACTGTTTTATACTTTTAAAATATAACAATTTATTTGAAAGTAAATAGTGATAAAAATGATCACAAACATAGGCCTACATTATCTCGGGGTGAGACGTTAATATTATGTGCACGGTAAAGAACTCAGTATACACTCTTCGAAAAGAGTATAGCTAGTCTTCTGGTATAATGTCCAATTCACCACTAGAATTTACTAGTATTTTAATACAAATTAAAATCAAGGTTAAAAAAATAATAAAAAATATAAAGTTAGTAAATTAGACAAACAATTACTACGTCCATTCTATTTATGAAACAAGTTAAATTCTTAATGCCAGCAGTGTACGTTTTATAAAGGATTCATTTTAAGTGCCCTTTTGAAACGACAGATTAATGTTGGTTTGAAGTTGTTAAACAGTTCAGCGTAATCTTTAAAAACCTTAACCATAAAGTATTGAGAACATCATGAGAACACAACTGAAGTCTGTAGGCCTAACATCTTTTTAGTATTAAATGTCATTTTCAAGGTACAAACGATTCAAGATATCAGATGTATTATCAACATCTAGTCAGGTTTGTTTAACTACAACAAACAGTAAATAACATTCTTTTAAGTATTAAATAATGCATGAGAACACAACTGAAAATCTTTTTTGTATTAAAAAATGTTTTCGAGTTACAAACTTGATTCAAGATATATTATCAACATCTAGCCAAACTAATTTTAAATGTGCCAAGGTATGTTTTTATACATACTGAAAGTTAAATGTTTTTGAGGTACAAGGCCTAAACTCAATAAAATATCATTTGTGAATTTTGTTTAGAAAAAGTACAAACTTTATTACACATGTTTGCAAAATGATTTATATTCTATATGGGGAAAAATACAAATTGTCTTTAGATAAAAAAAGGGTATGTTTTGGTATTGAAAATCATAAAACTAATCATGCAATTTATAACTTAATAGTAGGAGGGTAGGCGTTTATAATCAGTCAGTACAAAATGAAAATAAACAAGAAATATTTCTTACAAAAAACGCTGCTCGCTTATTGAAAAATATTTTTTATTTCAAATGTTTTTGAATGTGTCATTTTATTGTCACATAATAGTTATTTTACCTGAAAAAAATGTAATTTAAAGCAACAAATACTTAAATTGTCTGTCAGACAATGGTTTTGGGGTTTCTTTTCTTTTTTTATATGTGAATAAATATTATTTTTTTGTTACAGAAGTGAATACTCAATTTCTGTCACTTTAGTTAATTTTATTGCTAAGGTCAAATCTGGGGGTCACTTCATCACCCTAGATATTTCAATTGTGAAGTATCCTATTACAAACACAAACTTTAATGGACTGTTTCGATAATAATTCAATGAATATCTGACAGTGAATATACCAGAAATGCTTAGGGATTTGTAATTTTAGCATGACATGTCCTAATAGACTCTTTCCCAGCCGTTTTTTGGGTCTACTGTAGCAGCTGGAATCAATAAATCATAGTGGAGTTTCCATTTTCACAAAACTGTCTGTCCTTAGAACTATAACTGCTGCTTGCTTTAGCTTCTGATTGAGTAGTCCTAATGGGACGTAGCGGGCTAGAGCAGCAGCGTGAAAATACCAAATTACTAGGAAGTATGAAACAACAGGTATAGACCGGCAGCCCAGAGACATTTGGTTAGATGAGCTAGGTACAAATATCTGACTATTTAAGTGTGTTGGGGGTCACTTGAAGTCAATGAAAATGGGAGTCTGCCGGGTACCCTCTGCTGCGTCTAGACCGGGGGGACCCCGAAACGTGCTAAAAATCGGCCCAGGTTAGATGAGAGAGATACCACCTAATTTTAGCACCATGGGATGCCTATTGGCATCCTTATACCAGTATCACAAACGACAGACTTTTTCTCTGCTGCAAAAGGCCCGCCAAACCCCCCGAGGGAGGGCCTAAAATGGGGTTAGCATAGATGAGTGAGGTATCACTCAAAATTAATTCCAAATGAACAAGTTGTGTTCATACAATACTAAATGGATAACAACAGACTAATTGTCTGCTGCACCGCAAGTGCCAGACACCCTAAAGTTAGACTAGAGACCCCCTTCCCCCAACTAGCCCAGCTTAGATATTGTAGATACCACCAGCAACCAATATTATATGATTTAGCACATTGTAAGCAATACCAAATGACCTATTACAGACTATCTGTACACTGCCTTGGCCCTGGCAGACCCCTCTAAAGTTCGACTAGAGACCCTCCTTTCCCCAACTATCCCAGCAGATATTGTAGATACCACCAGCAACCAATGTTATATGATTTAGCACATTGTAAGCAATACCAAATGACCTATTACAGACTATCTGTACACTGCCTTGGCACTGGCAGACCCCTCTAAAGTTCGACTGGAGACTCCATTTACCCCAAGTATGGCCTAGCTTAGATATTGTGATACCACCAGCAGAAAAGAAAACACCATGTTTAATTGAATAAAGTTTAACTTTAATCGAACTAACACAAAACAATTGAAAATATATCACATCAATGACGATAAAATGACCATTACCATTTTAAAGGGGAAAATAGTTTAAGAGTTTCACTTCAAACTTATATAGGCTAAGCCAAATATAAACAAGTACGGATTCGAATTTTGAATTTTGAATTTTTCAAAAGCTGGCGAGCAGTCTTAAAGTAACAAGTAAACTGAAATTGCATTTACTCGAGAACTACTTGTCAAAAAAACTTCATTTTTGAACAAGAGGCAAGAGTTATAATTTCTGATTTGTAATTTTAAAACATAATTTGATTTAATGGGCACGTTTTTTGATGCGAGTAGTTTAAAAAACATATTTCTTTTCAAATTCACTCGTTTGATTTTCTCGTTGCTGTTCTATTGTTAGTCAATAGACTAAAGTTAGACTAGAGACCCCCTTCCCCCAACTAGCCCAGCTTAGATATTGTAGATACCACCAGCAACCAATATTATATGATTTAGCACATTGTAAGCAATACCAAATGACCTATTACAGACTATTTGTACACTGTCTTGGCCCTGGCAGACCCCTCTAAAGTTCGACTAGAGACCCCCCTTTCCCCAACTATCCCAGCAGATATTGTAGATACCACCAGCAACCAATGTTATATGATTTAGCACATTGTAAGCAATACCAAATGACCTATTACAGACTATCTGTACACTGCCTTGGCACTGGCAGACCCCTCTAAAGTTCGACTGGAGACTCCATTTACCCCAAGTATGGCCTAGCTTAGATATTGTAGATACCACCATTTAAATGACATTATGCTGGATAATACTATAATCTTAAACTATGTTTACAAATTGTCATTTTTTAAGGCACACATCTTTCTCATCATACTGACCTGTAAAATAAAAACAAAAATCAATTATTAATATAGGCCTAATAATAATAATAAATATTCATCGACCAAAGTAAAAATAATCTAGATCGTATAACATCATTTTATCGCGACCAAAATTAAACGCGACCGATTTCGAACGCGACTGATATCATCGTAAAACTCCGGCGGGGTTTCCCCATCTTCAGATGGTGCGTTGTAGTGCGACAACGGCGGAGTAATTCCGGGGGTTTCCCTTTGGTAAGCTAGCACATTAGTGCGACCGCGGAGTGATTAGTCGGTGTTTCCTCTCTAATGATGGGGGTGCGTGCCGATCGTGTGATCTGAGACTACACGTTCCGTGTTATTTTGTGCATCATTGCGACATTTTACGCACTTGTAAACTATTTTTTAACGTTTTGGGGCGACTTTGCGATAGGGCGACTTTGCGATAGGGCGACTTTGCGATGGGGCGACTTTGCGTTGGGGCGACTTTGCGTTGGGGCGACTGTGCGATGGGGCGACTTTGTCGGGGCGACTGTGTCGGGGCGACTTTGCGATGGGGCGACTTTGCGATGGGGCGACTTTGTATGGGGCGACTTTGCGATATGGGGCGACTTGACTAGCATCCGTCAACATGATGTGTTCGACCGGGCTACGTGTGCCGCTACTTCTTTTGAACTTATTTCTTGGCCTCTATTTTTCAAGTTTTAATATGGGATTTTCATCCAGAAATCAATGACTAAGGCCAGTCGATGGATACTCTGAGCCGGTAAGCTGCAACATTCCTAGCACCGTTGTATGTAAATGTTGGAATTTGTATCTATGCGGTCAAAGCAGTACGACTACGAGTGTTGTTGCATTCCAACGTAGCAGCAGACAGTCAAGGAAGACTCTACAGTGCACCACGTTTGCTCTATTCTAATTCTACTGTTACATTCTGTATTCTTTTAAGTGGCGATGTTGAATCGAATCCAGGTCCAGGTAATACTCAGACATCTTCAGTTAAGGTATACTATCAAAACATACGTAGCCTGAAGAATAAAATGGACGTATACAACTCAGATCTGAATGTACACCTAAGGCCAAATAAAAAAAAAATACTTGTTAAGCGTCACACCCTCATAAATTTTCAGGGGCGGGGGGACGGTTTTTTTTTTTTTTTTTTTTTACTTTTTATGGAGGTATAATTTTGCGCGATGGACGTTTTGGCCCACTTTTTTTTAGGACGAAACGTCAAACTTTTAAAATGCGAAACAGAACAAAATTGACTATGTATGAAATATTATTGCTTATGACAAAATTGAGTTTTGTATTGTTTATATCCAGACGTAATTAAAACATTAAATTTAATTGCCACCGAGCGAAATTGTAGGCCCTAGGCTAATCCGTCCAAGCTGCCACCCCCGCCTCACTCATCGGCGGCCATGGTCCCAGTGGTGGCGCCAGCGGGGGGGCTACGGGGGCTCTAGCCCCCTCGTCGGGGAGCCTAGCCCCCCCGTCGGGGAACACGGGTACTTTTTGTCGGGGAATATAATATACAGTAAAAAACGTTCGCGTTCACTTCATGCTTCAGCGCCTAGAAAACCACGACGTTCCATTGACCGTGAGAGTACGTCAGAGGGCTATTATGCACTTTTATGCATTCATTTATTGCCAGCGATCTAACTTACTACTAAACATTAGCTAGGTACGCACTTGTCTGGCGGTATCCCTTTGTACGAATCGTTCAACGTTGGGTCGAGACGCGTGATATCAAGTTCCATACAGGGACCAAAATGTGTAATGTAGTTATTTTCCAGGCGAAGTTTACCGACGGTTACCGAAGGGAACACGGGTACTTTTTGTCGGGGAATATAATATACAGTAAAAAGCGTTCGCGTTCACTTCGTAGCTAGCTTCAGCGCCTAGAAAACCGCGACGTTTCATTGACCGTGAGAGTAGGCCTACGTCAGAGTGATATTATGCACTTTATATGCATTCATTATTGCCAGCGACCTAACTTACTACTAAACAATAGCTAGGTTCGCACTTGTCTGGCGGTATCCCTTTGTACGAATCGTTCAACGTTGGGTCGAGACGCGTAATATCATGTTCCATCCAGGGACCAAAATGTGTAATGTAGTTATTTTCCAGGCGAAGTTTACCGACGGTTACCGAAGGGAACACGGGTACTTTTTGTCGGGGAATATAATATACAGTAAAAAGCGTTCGCGTTCACTTCGTAGCTAGCTTCAGCGCCTAGAAAACCGCGACGTTTCATTGACCGTGAGAGTACGTACGTCAGAGTGATATTATGCACTTTATATGCATTCATTATTGCCAGCGACCTAACTTACTACTAAACAATAGCTAGGTTCGCACTTGTCTGGCGGTATCCCTTTGTACGAATCGTTCAACGTTGGGTCGAGACGCGTAATATCATGTTCCATCCAGGGACCAAAATGTGTACTGTATAGTTATTTTCCAGGCGAAGTTTACTGACGGTTACGTCGTGTACTGCGTCGACGTACGCTACACTACAGCAAAAACGAATTATGTTAATTGTTCGTATGTTCACCAATTTTTTAATTTACAAGTAACCTTCTGTACCGTGGGGCACCTAAAATAAATTTTTCATCCATTACTAAACAAAAAAACATGCCATTTTCTTATTATAGCTAAGTTATTACATTTTCAATGTCCTGTATGTCATGAATTTCTCACCACTCGGAAGTCCAGATAAACAGTTTCTTAGCTCAGCCCCAACAATAAAGCTGGTCATATTTCGAAGTACAAGAAGTGCATTTTCCGCGACCTAACATCTCTATTTTTCAAAAATTTCTTAGCTCAGTCACAACCATGATAGGGACTATTTTGTTTCATGTTTTGAAGTATATTAAGTCCAATTTCCGGGACCTCCAACTCTATTTTTCTAAATTTTCTTTGAACTTTTATTTTTTAAATTGAAAAATATGGATTGAAACAGTCATCGCGCATCGTTTTTTTGCACGCAGTATTTTATTTATGCATTATAAAAAATGGAAAAAATGGCTACCCTAAATCTGATTAAAATGACCTCAAATAACGCTAGAACGCGTTGCTTCCGGGGGCTTCGCCCCCTGGACCCCCACCGGGGGCCCTTGGCGGCCCCCTGGCCCCCAGCCTAGTGATGCTCGCTTCGCTCGCATAGCCCCCTCGTCGGGGAATGTAGCCCCCGCGTCGGGAAGATCCTGGCGCCACCCCTGCATGGTCCGCCGTCTCTCGCTCGACTCATCTATCCAGGAAATTCCCTATCGCGAGAAGCATGATGTTGGTCTCAATAATACTAAATTATAGTGGGCTGATTTTGAAAACAGCTTACGGCATTTCTTAAGTGAATTTTTATTCAACGTATTCATTCTTCTTTGATGAATCCGTTGCCAATTGCTGTGTAAATCAGTATTTAAAGTTGTGATGCGAAAAGTGTGTGTAATTATTCCACAGGTAAACCAGGCATAATAAAACGCATCGTATCGCCGGGCCCATCGCCCAACAGGACCTCGTGGTGTGCCGATCTCGAGCGCGAGATCATGGTAAACAAAATTGGTAGAGTCCATTATGTATGGGGTGTTTCCTATTTACGAACCTATAAAAAACGCGTTTCGACCACTGTGTAGGCAAAATATTTATTTCAGTAATCCCTAAATTGATAATCGTGTATTCTGTAATCACGTGACTGATGATGTAATCCTCAGCGACGTACTAAATGCACGTGATTTAATGTGTTGGGGAAAAAGCTTGCTGTTTACCACACATGATTCGCGGTGCTATTCGCGTTTCCTTGACGTAAATCGGCGGCGTGTAAATGAAACAATTGTTTTCACCAAATTGCCGTTGTCGACATAGAGCGATCGGTGGCTAGCTAGCGTGGCTAAGCTAAGAAGTACGTATTTTTCAAAAATTACACCAGCCTAGCAAACATTTGCTAGTTTTGAAATTTTCAACTAGCAATTATGAATAATCTACTAGCAAAATGCTAGTTTGCTAGCGCGAATTTTGAGCCCTGCTCTAGAGCTGGGCCGGGCCGCTAAACTTTCCGTTGTATAGGCCTATGGGTAAAAAAAAAATAAAAATAAAAAGAGAGGCGGCTGGATAATCAGGAGCGGGCGGTGACGCTTAACAAGTATGTTTTTTTATTTGGCCTAATTCAGAGCAATTTGGATATTGTCGCACTTACGGAAACTGAACTTTCCGTTTCTAATTACACATTATTTCGATGCGATAGAGATACTGATAAACGCGGTGGTGGTATCCTGATGCTAGTGAATAACAAATTTACCTGTAACCGAGTCAGTGGGAAAGCCACTTCGCGTTTTGACCGTTAAATCGTGTAAAATCGACTTACTTCCGCATTGACGATTTTGAAGCGCCACCTATCGTTGAAAACTGAAACCACGATTTTTCGTCGCCTAGCAAATAAGTGCTGTTTTATTTTAAGCTCTCAAGAATATTTAAGAACCGCCCAACATTACCTATTATGGTAAAAGCATTTCCTAATAAGTATAATTGAATAACCAATCGGTTTTCTTCAAAGAAACCGAAGCTAATACAATACATTCGGCGACAGAAGTCGGGACTCGTGAAATTTATAAATGTGGTACGATTTGACTACTGTTTTGTTGTCCATTTTCTGAATAGTTGGAGGTGCATCCCAACAAATTAAAAAAATTGTAATCAATTGTTTTATCAAGAATAATATTAGTTTAATCGAGTATGATATATTTCTATCCTGTTCAAAATGTGTTGGTGTATTCTCAGGCCTCGAAAGGTAGGTACATTTTCTAGCTGTGAGCGTGGTTTCGGCAACGCGAGACACGTGTGTCAGTATAGGCGATAGCGAGACGTGTGTTGGTACTGTGTTGATGCTGATCCGATAGTCGTTAAGTTGTACTGATTACGAGTATCATTGGTCCTGGCCGGCCTAGCCTGGTGATCTGATCCCCCCCCCCCCAAAAAATACTTTTTTTCAATCAGTATTAATATTATTTTATTTTTCATTTATTATTTGATTTATTAGGCTCAATAGATGCCTAGCTAGGCTACTAGTAGGCCTAGGCTAGATTATATAAATAATAATAGTAATTACTATAATTTAATTAATAAAATACAGCTTCCATTTGCCTTACTTTTATGTCATCATATAATATTATAATTATATATACAACCAGGACATTAACATTTTTTTAAAATAATATTTATTATTTTTTCTGACACTTTCAGGAATCGTTGATGATGCAGAGTTCTTTGTCTTTGTGACTTCAAACTGAGAGTGAAGTGGATAAAAAGATGACACCGGTACCTACCGACATTGTCATACCCAAACTATAATTTAATTATTTAAAACAAAATGTTGAATTACAAATATATATGTATGTTGCAGAGGATTTAGATGAATTACAATACAAATATTTATGTTGAATGCAAACCTACTACACTATACTCTGTAAATGATGTTATTGTCATGTGGTAGACCTTAAAAATTGAATATTTATTGTATGTTAGGCCTATTTTATATTTTAATAATACTCTATTAGTTTAATATTACTATTAATTTATATTATACAGTACTAGGCCCCTAGGCCTAGTTTGTACATGTTTTTACCCCAAAAAAATGAATAAATAATTTGTTATTCAATCTAATTGCTTGTTTGTTCATCAATAACAAAACAATTGTAAGCAAGTATATAACAGTTCTTGTTAGCCGCTTATTTCAGGTCATATTATTAATATTAGCTAGGCCCGACGCGCCCGATCACAACGTCACTAAGTGACTTTCCGCCCCTGGAACAATCGCTCGCTAATAGGGCTAGGCCTCGGACTCGTATAAAAGCTATTATAATAGTTATGATAAATATTCCTCAACTAAAATGTTTACTGTGATAAATAAACAAGTAATAATATACGTTGTATTGGAATGTATTTATTTATATGAATTCTTATACGCGGACAATTATAAACATCGCGTATATCGTTCGCTATAAATAAATTCATAAACACGATGACGATGTGTTTACAAAATGGCGGTTTCGCTAGTTTTCGATGGAACAAATAGTGGTACCTTTAGTTTGAATAGTCGGAGCTGCATCCCAACCACCGAATTTTGTATCTTAATATCGTATTCTGTAGATTATTAATTTTTCTAACAGGGATTTTAAATTCAGGACTGTTCAATTTTTCTAAATATTTTATTTTAATGATTTTCTAGGGTACAATTTCGGAAAAAAGACATTGGTTGATTTTGCCGTTAAATTACAGATTATCGTTTTGTTCAAATACATTTAATTTTACATGACAATATATTAAAACCATTTATGAATTTATTTCACAAACAACATTTTTCCGATAATCAACTAAATTTACAAATATTGTGTTTTTCCAACACCCTAAAATTTAGCCATTTTGAACTAAATTAGAAAAGTAGGGCGCCCTCTCCGAGTCGAAATTTGACACGATTTGTCGACTGGCTGTCCCACTGGAGTGGAACGCCTAGAAAGTGATTCAACGGAGTTCATGTGCAGTGGTGGCGCCAGCGGGGGGGGGGGGGGGAGCTACGGGGGATCTAGCCCTCTCGTCGGGGAGCCTAGCCCCCCCCCCCCGTCGGGGAATACGGGTACTTTTTGTCGGGGAATATAATATACAGTAAAAAATGTTCGCGTTCACTTCATGCTTCAGCGCCTAGAAAACCACGACGTTTCATTGACCGTGAGAGTACGTCAGAGGGCTATTATGCACTTTTATGCATTCATTTATTGCCAGCGATCTAACTTACTACTAAACATTAGCTAGGTACGCACTTGTCTGGCGGTATCCCTTTGTACGAATCGTTCAACGTTGGGTCGAGACGCGTGATATCAAGTTCCATACAGGGACCAAAATGTGTAATGTAGTTATTTTCCAGGCGAAGTTTACCGACGGTTACCGAAGGGAACACGGGTACTTTTTGTCGGGGAATATAATATACAGTAAAAAGCGTTCGCGTTCACTTCGTAGCTAGCTTCAGCGCCTAGAAAACCGCGACGTTTCATTGACCGTGAGAGTACGTCAGAGTGATATTATGCACTTTATATGCATTCATTATTGCCAGCGACCTAACTTACTACTAAACAATAGCTAGGTTCGCACTTGTCTGGCGGTATCCCTTTGTACGAATCGTTCAACGTTGGGTCGAGACGCGTAATATCATGTTCCATCCAGGGACCAAAATGTGTACTGTAGTTATTTTCCAGGCGAAGTTTACTGACGGTTACGTCGTGTACTGCGTCGACGTACGCTACACTACAGCAAAAACGAATTATGTTAATTGTTCGTATGTTCACCAATTTTTAATTTACAAGTAACCTTCTGTACCGTGGGGCACCTAAAATAAATTTTTCATCCATTACTAAACAAAAAAACATGCTATTTTCTTATTATAGCTAAGTTATTACATTTTCAATGTCCTGTATGTCATGAATTTCTCACCACTCGGAAGTCCAGATAGTACGCACGCATACACTTGGGAGGAATAAACTTATTTCCCCGACTGAAAAAGCTCTACGCTTGCGTTTTTTAAGCCTCTAGGCCTGATGTTTCCAAAGTATAAAATGCAATTTTTTGAAGACCTGCAGCTCTAGTTTTAAACAGTTTCTTAGCTCAGCCCCAACAATAAAGCTGGTCATATTTCGAAGTACAAGAAGTGCATTTTCCGCGACCTAACATCTCTATTTTTCAAAAATTTCTTAGCTCAGTCACAACCATGATAGGGACTATTTTGTTTCATGTTTTGAAGTATATTAAGTCCAATTTCCGGGACCTCCAACTCTATTTTTCTAAATTTTCTTTGAACTTTTATTTTTTAAATTGAAAAATATGGATTGAAACAGTCATCGCGCATCGTTTTTTTGCACGCAGTATTTTATTTATGCATTATAAAAAATGGAAAAAAATGGCTACCCTAAATCTGATTAAAATGACCTCAAATGACGCTAGAACGCGTTGGGGGCTTCGCCCCCTGGACCCCCACCGGGGGCCCTTGCCGGCCCCCTGGCCCCCAGCCGGCCTAGTGATGCTCGCTTCGCTCGCATAGCCCCCTCGTCGGGGAATGTAGCCCCCGCGTCGGGAAGATCCTGGCGCCACCCCTGTTCATGTGGATAGAGATTCAGCTAAAGCGGCGTATTAGCCTACTTGTTGGATTATTCTATAGACCACCGAACGCTACACTCGATGTCCTCCGTCGTTTTACTTCGTCTGTGGAAATCGCTATGCTCTACTACAAAAACAGTGAATTCCTCATTCTTGGAGATTTCAACCTGACCGAAATTAATTGGAGTAGGAACCCTTATTCTGCTCCAGCTCAGTCCATGGGAGAACACTTACTTGAATCCAGAAAAATACAAACAGTTAGTATACACAGTCTAATTGCATAGTAACATGGGACATCTTGGTCCAGAACGAGTTGTACATAATGGCACGAGAGAGGTTTTATTGGCCACATATGGAAGCAGAAATAGAGCATTATATCACCAAAGTCTGCCGATGTCTGATCCAGAAGAAACCAGTTCGTATAATTAGAGCTCCTTTAGTCAATATCATTACGACTCAGCCCTTTGAACTTGTTTCTATCGATTATGTACACTTGGAAAAGAGCAAAGGCGGATATGAGTATATTTTGGTGATAATGGACCACTTTACTCGATTTGCGCAAGCATATCCGACAAGGAATAAGAGCGGGAAAACTGCAGCCAACTTAATTTTCAATGACTTTATATTGCGATTTGGATTTCCAAAGACATTGCACCACGACCAGGGTAGGGAATTTGAAAATCACTTATTTACCAATCTGGAAGCTTACTCTGGGATCGCACATTCACGTACCACACCTTATCACCCTCAAGGCAATGGCCAAGTGGAAAGGTTCAATCGAACGTTGCTTGGAATGTTACGAACCTTGCCAGAAAACCAGAAAGACAATTGGAAGGAATCACTCAATAAAGTTGTACATGCTTATAACTGCACCCGCCATGATTCAACAGGGTACTCACCGTTTTATCTACTCTACGGCAGACCTCCTCGTCTACCAATTGACATTGCCTTCGGGTTAGACAATCAAGACGATGGAAAGACTGTTAACACACGAGAGTATGCACAACGATGGAACCAACAAATGAGAGAGGCCTATACATTAGCCGCAGAGAGTTCCAACAACAGTGCCAGAAGAAGTAAAACTCATTACGACATCAGAGCCAAAGGTGTACTTTTATTACCTGGTGATCGTGTACTTGTTCGAAGGCTTGGGAAGACAGAAGGTCCTACCAAATTACGAGCATACTGGGAAGATAATGTTTATGTTGTAGTTGCACAGAAGAGGAACGATATTCCAGTCTACGAGGTAAAGCCAGAAATTGGTAGTGGACGGCATCGGGTTCTTCACAGAAACCTACTTTTGCCATGTGACTGCCTTTCAGATGACTTCAATCCTAGTGTGGCACCGAAACAACAGAAACCTAAGACTACTACACCTTTGCGTAAAAAGCCCACCACCCCAGAATTAGTAGCACACGCAAATACACAGCAATCAGAGGAAGATGGGTTGTATACCACCAGAGCAGAGGATGATACTGACAGTGAGGATGAGGAGGTAGCAATGACGGTAACGTTTGTCAATCAACCTACAAGTAATGTGGATGTACAGGATGACATAGCTACAAATTGCAGTGAAGTACAGGATGCAATAGCAGCCATTCCGCCGGTAGTCGAACCCCCAGTTGTAGTCGGACATCCGGTAGAACCTGTTCCAGTCAATGTCGAAGTGGATGTACCTGCACCAACTAGACCAACACGAAATAGGAGACCGCCAGAACCACTACAGTATTATACTTTAGGCACTCCACAATGGCCACCGTATGTAAATATGATCCACGCGCTACCCCCACAATTTCCAGTTTATTTTTACAATACGTACCTATCTAACCCACAACTTAATATTTAGAAGTACATAATTATCAGAAAATGTTTGTAATGATATGATTGTATAGATGACCAATTTCAGTTTGTTTTATTTATCCAGTTATAGTAGATTTATTTTTGAACATTAATTAACATCTAAGAAGATACTGTTAGAAGATGTGCACATGTAAGAAGAGATGAGCGTGCACATGATAAGAGCAGCTACTACAGGATTGTTGTTATTATACAACGAATGTCACACTTTATCGGGTGATCTGTTCTACGACAACATGTTCTCTTGGAACCTGATCAATTTCAAGTGGACTGCAAAGCCCGGAAGCTTAACATGAATTTGTTTTGTTTGTAAAGACATTTCTTTTCTATAAGTGGACATTTCTTTTTATTTAGTAGCCTGATATAGGAAAATAATAATTGTGCAGTATTTGTTCTTACAACTGGATATCTTTATTTAAAAATAGTAGACTCATTGTTTATGGTTAAGGTTCCCTTTTAAGTTATGATGTCGGGGACGCCATCACATTGGCGGGGGGAGAGTGTAAGCAGCACAGAAATTAGACCCCTATAAAAATTAGACCCCTATAAAATGTAGTTCAAAGACCTGTGGAGTATCACATGACCTCCTTTGCATCTAAGGTTGGGTCTCAGGAATTTGACTTATCATTAAATAGTCAGATACTGAGACACCAACAAGTGCATTTACGTCGTGTGTTATTTCACAGGTGAGTACATTTCTTTTCATTATTTTAGACTTTATATACTTTTATGTTTAAATGAAATACTTTTGTCTACTTAGACAAGTATTAATTTAATCTTTTATTATCGTTTATAGATGTAGAATAGAATGGTTTAATGTATAACCTGAATCATTATAATAGGATAAATGATTATGATTATTAATTATACATATCCTATGATAGGGACTATAATGTATTGTAATTCTCTATGTTAACTAGTAACTTTTGGAACTGTAAACATACATTATTATAATATTATAAGCATATGTATATGATAGTCCCATATCCCCCTGCACTGAGTTAGTGACCTTGTTAATAGAGTACAAGGTATACAGGGGTATGCTACTGAAACTGGAATGTTGCTATGGTAACAGAGGTCAGTAGGCTGTTTAGGGTATGCATGTCTCAAGGGTACCATCTATCAGTTAAGTTAAGTTGATGTATAAACCCAGATGTAATTTGATTTGAGTTACGATTAAATAGTCAGATACTGAGACACCAACAAGTGCATTTACGTCGTGTGTTATTTCACAGATCATTTTGGGACCCGTAACACAAGTCAAATAATCTTCCTTCTGTCATGAGTAATGATAACATTTCATTCCAGTCTAATTATGATAAAGCTACCACATTTAATTCTTATTTTCATTCTTTTTTCAGTGAGCCTTCTCCGGACGTTCCCTGGGACTATCCAGGTCTTCCTGACTATCTGTGAATCAGCATTCTGTGGAAAAGGCACTTAGTAACATTGATATCAATAAAGCTACTGGCATTGATCAGATTAGTAACGTTGTCTTAAAGGGTGCCTCCTCCTCACTCTCTTATCCGCTTTGCAAATTGTTTCAGCTATCTTTTAATTCTGGGGTTTTTCCTTCATCTTAGAAACACGCTAATATTGTCCCAATTCACAAGAGTGGTCCCAAAAAACTAATCTGTAACTATTGTCCTATTTCGTTATTGCCTACTATGTCTAAGATTTTTGAGCGCATTGTGCATGATGGTTTGTCATCACAGTCCTAGGCAGCATGGTTTTGTCTCTGGGAGATCATGTCAAACCAACCTCGCACTGCTTCTTGCTACATCATACGATGCAATTAACAGCAAGAAGCAGTGCGATGTGATTTACACTGATTTCTCTAAGGCTTTTGATTCCGTTTCCCATGATTTGCTTATTTTTAAACTTTCAAAATAATATATTAATATAAAAAGATGTGAACGTTTTAAAGCCCATCCTAAAAGTTAGTTGAGAATAATAACCAACTAATAATGTTGGTGGAAGAACATTTGTCTTGTCTGGAATCAATGAAGATGATGTAGCTGACGCTGTGCAGAAATACTAATAATAAAAGATGATGATGAGAATACAAAATACAGTAATAAATAGCAAATGATAGTAGTAGGCCTGTGTTTAACTTGAAAAAAGGTGTCAAAATCATTAATAAAAACTAATTAATAAAGGTAAATCAGCAAATGTGTTTACTTTACTGTAGTTTTGTATTTTTCTCAATAAATTAGTGACGTACAAAGCTGAGGGTGGGGTGGGTTACTATTTCCAAGTACCTAGATTAAGTTTAGTAAGCTTCTACAGTAATCTACACCAAGTAAGTTTGTATGACAAAATGTTATCAAGTACATGCAAACATGATGTTATATTTCTTTTTAAACGGATGAATAGAGATTATAATTGAATACATTGACTATACAAGATTGTTTTTTTAACTTGTTTTTGGTCGAAAATAAATAGAAAATAACATTGGAGCATGTTAATAACATGTAGTTGATAACATTTTATATAATAAAAACTATATGTTGACAGACACTAATAGACCTACGCTGTGGACAACACTGATGCAGTGTAATACAACTTTGGATGTTACAAGAATTATGGACAAGAAAATCAACAACTCCATCCATAAACATCATCATGTGCTAGGGTTCTCCTAATTCATTTTTAATTCATGTTTAATGTAGTAAACCTCATAATTATGGCAGCCTTCATCTGTAGCTGTATGTATTAGATAAAAGCAGGTGCACACAGAATTGAAGACAACTTTTATAACTTTATTTCATCTTTGATTTAATTTAATGACAAATTAAAATAAAACTTACAAAATACTAAAAAACAAACTGTAAGGGAAGAGCTTAAATTAATTCAAAATAATTATTTCTTATAAAAGGTAACACATTTAATAGTTTAACCTGGAAAGGCTAAAGAATTAAGGCCTATGTAAGCATCTATGTAACGTTTGTTAAAAAATGTCATTGAATACAAGTCCTGGCCAATCATTCATGCAACCAAACACTATGGAGCTGCTGCTGTATAATGTTGATGAGTTTCAAATGAATAGGTGAATACATTTAGACTTCTACTTCAGTATGCTCATTCTATGAAAATGCTCCTTCAATGACAGTCCAAACAGCAACACACTGTGGGTAGAAGAATATTGCAGGATTTAACCAGGTTTCACAATAAGCATGTTAAGTGTTCATTTAATTGACTGCAAACATTAAAATTGTATCAATAATACTACTAAAAGTACAGTTGTTTAACAATAGTTACTTTTGGTTTTTGCATTTGGGTGTATAATTAAATATGTTTAAAATATGTACTCCCAAATGGGTTCTATAAGAACTCTACCCCTACACATGTTTAACTACTTGAATGTGCTGTAATATTGTGTTGTCTAATAGATTAGATAGATAGATTTCTCAACTAATTATTCTGTTAGATTTGTCTCAAATATTTACTCTTAATTGTGTCCTATAACCTGAACTGCTGTGTTTAATTTTGTCCTACAACCAATTAAACTAAACTGAATTGCTCTGTTTAATTTTGTTCTACAACCAACTTAAATAAACTTCTCTATTTAATTTTGTCTTACAACCAACTAAACTAAACTGAATTGCTATGTTTAATTGTGTCTTACAACCAACTAAACTAAACTGAATTGCACAAGTCTAAATATATGAATGTTCTGTATTATTGTGTTGTCTACTAGATAATTTCTTAACCAATTATACTTTTAGATTTGTCTAAAATATGTACCCTTAATGATGTTCTATAATAACTGTACCCCTACACATGTCTAAATATTTGAATGTTCTGTATTGTTTTGTTGTCTACTAGATAATTTCCCAACCAATTATACTTTTAAATTTGTCTAAAATATATTATCTTAATTGTTGTCTACAATAACTGTACCCCTACATATGTCTAAATATTTGAATGCTCTGTATTATTGGCTAATAGATGAATTGCTGTGTTTAATTGTGTCCTACCAACTAATCTAAACTGAATTGCTCTGTTTAATTTTGTTCTACAACAAACTAGACTAAACTGAACTGCTATGTTTAATTGTGTCCTACAACCAACTAAACTAAACTGAATTGCTCTGTTTAATTGTGTCCTACAACCAACTAAACTAACCTGAATTGCTCTGTTTAATTGTGTCCTACAACCAACTAAACTAAACTGAATTGCTATGTTTAATTGTGTCCTACAACCAACTAAACTAAACTGAATTGCTCTGTTTAATTGTGTCCTACAACCAACTAAACTACACTGAATTGCTATGTTTAATTGTGTCCTAAAACCAACTAAACTAAACTGAATTGCTATGTTTAATTGTGTCCTACAACCAACTAAACTAAACTGAATTGCTCTGTTTAATTGTGTCCTAAAACCAACTAAACTAAACTGAATTGCTCTGTTTAATTGTGTCCTACAACCAACTAAACTAACCTGAATTGCTCTGTTTAATTGTGTCCTACAACCAACTAAACTAAACTGAATTGCTGTGTTTAATTGTGTCCTACAACCAACTAAACTAACCTGAATTGCTGTGTTTCATTGTGTCCTACAACCAACTAAACTAACCTGAATTGCTGTGTTTCATTGTGTCCTACAACCAACTAAACTAAACTGAATTGCTCTGTTTAATTGTGTCCTACAACCAACTAAACTAAACTGAATTGCTGTGTTTCATTTTGTTCTACAACCAACTAAACTAAACTGAATTGCTATGTTTAATTGTGTCCTAAAACCAACTAAACTACACTGAATTGCTATGTTTAATTGTGTCCTAAAACCAACTAAACTAAACTGAATTACTCTGTTTAATTGTGTCCTAAAACCAACTAAACTAAACTGAATTGCTATGTTTAATTGTGTCCTAAAACCAACTAAACTAAACTGAATTACTCTGTTTAATTGTGTCCTAAAACCAACTAAACTAACCTGAATTGCTCTGTTTAATTGTGTCCTACAACCAACTAAACTAAACTGAATTACTCTGTTTAATTGTGTCCTAAAACCAACTAAACTAAACTGAATTGCTATGTTTAATTGTGTCCTAAAACCAACTAAACTAAACTGAATTACTCTGTTTAATTGTGTCCTAAAACCAACTAAACTAACCTGAATTGCTCTGTTTAATTGTGTCCTACAACCAACTAAACTAACCTGAATTGCTCTGTTTAATTGTGTCCTACAACCAACTAAACTAAACTGAATTGCTCTGTTTAATTTTGTTCTACAACCAACTAAACTAAACTGCTGTGATTGTGTCCTACAACCAACTAAACTAAACTGAACTGCTGTGATTGCGTCCTACAACCAAAAATGTCTCAACCAATTATACTGTTAGATTTTTCTAAAATATGTAATCCTAATTGTGTTCTATAATAACTATTACCCCTACACATGTCTAACTACTTGAATGTCCTGTATTATTATTCTGTTAGATTTGTCTAAAATATGTACTCTTAATTGTGTTCTATAATAACTGTATCCTTACACATGTCTACTTGAATGTCCATTTGGTTGTTCAATAGATGATTTCTCAACCAATTATACTGTTAGAGTTGTCAAATATGTACTCCAAAATGGGTTATATAATAACTGTACCCCTACACATGTCTAACTACTTGAATGTCCTGTATTATTGGGTTGTTTAATGGATGATTTTTCAACCAATTATACTTTTAGATTTGTCTAAAATATGTACTCTTAATTGTGTTCTATAATAACTGTACCCCTAGACCTATCTAAGTACTTGATTGTCCTGTATTTTTTAGTTGTTCTACAGATGATTTCTCAACCAATTATACTGTTAGATGTGCTGTGTTTTATTTTGCCCTAAACAACTAACTAAATTGAACTGCATTCCTCTGTTTAATTTTGTCGTAAGTAATTAACTAAACTGAATTCCTTGTTTAACTTTGTCCTAAAGCAACTAACTAAACTGAACTGCATTGCTGTGTTTAAATTTCTCATACAACCAACTAAACTGAACTGCATTGCTGTGTTTAAATTTCTCATACAACCAACTAAACTGAACTGCATTGCTGTGTTTAAATTTCTCATACAACCAACTAAACTGAACTGCATTGCTGTGTTTAAGTTTCTCATACAACTAACTAAATTGAACTGCATTCCTCTGTTTAATTTTGTCGTAAGTAATTAACTAAACTGAATTCCTTGTTTAACTTTGTCCTAAAGCAACTAACTAAACTGAACTGCATTGCTGTGTTTAAATTTCTCATACAACCAACTAAACTGAACTGCATTCCTGTGTTTAATTTTGCCCTTAACAACTAACTAAACTGAACTGCATTGCTGTGTTTAAATTTCTCATACAACCAACTAAACTGAACTGCATTCCTATGTTTAATTTTGCCCTTAACAACTAACTAAACTGAACTGCATTGCTGTCTTTAAATTTCTCATACAACCAACTAAACTGAACTGCATTCCTATGTTTAATTTTGCCCTTAACAACTAACTTAATTGAACTGCATTGCTGTGTTTAAATTTCTCATACAACCAACTAAACTGAACTGCATTCCTATGTTTAATTTTGCCCTTAACAACTAACTAAACTGAACTGCATTGCTGTGTTTAAATTTCTCATACAACCAACTAAACTGAACTGCATTCCTGTGTTTAATTTTGCCCTAAACAACTAACTAAACTGAACTGCATTGCTGTGTTTAAATTTCTCATACAACCAACTAAACGGAACTGTATTCCTATGTTTAATTTTGCCCTTAACAACTAACTAAACTGAACTGCATTGCTCTGTTTAAATTTCTCCTACAACCAACTAAAATTAACTGCATTCCTGTGTTTAATTTTGCCCTAAACAACTAACTAAACTGAATTTCTCTGTTTATTTTGTTCTAAACTAAACTGAACTGCTGTGTTTAATTGTGTCCTAAAACCAACTAAACTAAATTTCTCTGTTTAATTACTAAACTAAACTGTGCTGCTGTGTTAAATTGTGTTCTACAACAAACTAAACTAAACTAAGCTGCTGTGTTTAATTTTGTCCTACAACCAACTAAACTAAACTGAATTGCTCTGTTTAATTTTGTTCTACAACCAACTAAACTAAACTGAATTGCTCTGTTTAATTGTGTCCTACAACCAACTAAACTAAACTGAAATGCTGTGTTTAATTGTGTCCTACAACCAACTAAACTAACCTGAACTGCTGTGTTTAATTGTGTCCTACAACCAACTAAACTAAACTGAATTGCTCTGTTTAATTGTGTCCTACAACCAACTAAACTACACTGAATTGCTATGTTTAATTGTGTCCTACAACCAACTAAACTAAACTGAATTGCTCTGTTTAATTGTGTCCTACAACCAACTAAACTAAACTGAATTGCTCTGTTTAATTGTGTCCTACAACCAACTAAACTAAACTGAATTGCTCTGTTTAATTGTGTCCTACAACCAACTAAACTAAACTGAATTGCTCTGTTGTTTCATTTTGTTCTACAAACAACTAAACTGAACTGAATTGCTGTGTTTAATTGTGTCCTACAACCAACTAAACTAAACTGAATTGCTCTGTTTAATTGTGTCCTACAGCCAACTAAGCTAAATTAGAATTGCTGTGTTTAATGTTGTTCTACAACCAAATAAAATAAACTTAATTACTCTGTTAAATTGTGTCCTACAACCAACTAAACTAAACTGAATTTCTCTGTTTAATTGTGTCCTACAACCAACTAAACTAAACTGAACTGCTGTGTTTAATTGTGTCCTAAAACCAACTAAACTAAACTGAATTGCTCTGTTTAATTGTGTCCTACAACCAACTAAACTAAACTGAATTGCTCTGTTTAATTGTGTCCTAAAACCAACTAAACTAAACTGAATTGCTCTGTTTAATTGTGTCCTACAACCAACTAAACTAAACTGAATTGCTCGGTTTAATTGTGTCCTACAACCAACTAAACTAAACTGAATTGCTCTGTTTAATTGTGTCCTACAACCAACTAAACTAAACTGAATTGCTCTGTTAATTGTGTCTTACAACCAACTAAACTAAACTGAATTGCTATGTTTAATTGTGTCTTACAACCAACTAAACTAAACTGAATTACTCTGTTTAATTGTGTCCTAAAACCAACTAAACTAAACTAAACTGAATTGCTATGTTTAATTGTGTCCTAAAACCAACTAAACTACACTGAATTGCTATGTTTAATTGTGTCCTAAAACCAACTAAACTAAACTGAATTGCTATATTTAATTGTGTCTTACAACCAACTAAACTAAACTGAATTACTCTGTTTAATTGTGTCCTACAGCCAACTAAGCTAAATTAGAATTGCTGTGTTTAATGTTGTTCTACAACCAAATAAAATAAACTTAATTACTCTGTTAAATTGTGTCCTACAACCAACTAAACTAAACTGAATTTCTCTGTTTATTTTGTTCTAAACTAAACTGAACTGCTGTGTTTAATTGTGTCCTAAAACCAACTAAACTAAATTTCTCTGTTTAATTACTAAACTAAACTGTGCTGCCGTGTTAAATTGTGTTCTACAACCAACTAAACTAAACTAAGCTGCTGTGTTTAATTTTGTCCTACAACCAACTAAACTAAACTGAATTGCTCTGTTTAATTGTGTCCTACAACCAACTAAACTAAACTGAATTGCTCTGTTTAATTTTGTTCTACAACCAACTAAACTAAAGTGCTGTGATTGTGTCCTACAACCAACTAAACTAAACTGAACTGCTATGATTGTGTCCTACAACCAAAAATGTCTCAACCAATTATACTGTTAGATTTTTCTAAAATATGTAATCTTAATTGTGTTCTATAATAACTATTACCCCTACACATGTCTAACTACTTGAATGTCCTGTATTATTATTCTGTTAGATTTGTCTAAAATATGTACTCTTAATTGTGTTCTATAATAACTGTATCCTTACACATGTCTACTTGAATGTCCATTTGGTTGTTGAATAGATGATTTCTCAACCAATTATACTGTTAGAGTTGTCAAATATGTACTCCAAAATGGGTTATATAATAACTGTACCCCTACACATGTCTAACTACTTGAATGTCCTGTATTATTGGGTTGTTTAATGGATGATTTTTCAACCAATTATACTTTTAGATTTGTCTAAAATATGTACTCTTAATTGTGTTCTATAATAACTGTACCCCTAGACCTATCTAAGTACTTGAATGTCCTGTATTTTTTAGTTGTTCTACAGATGATTTCTCAACCAATTATACTGTTAGATGTGCTGTGTTTTATTTTGCCCTAAACAACTAACTAAATTGAACTGCATTCCTCTGTTTAATTTTGTCATAAGTAATTAACTAAACTGAATTCCTTGTTTAACTTTGTCCTAAAGCAACTAACTAAACTGAACTGCATTCCTGTGTTTAATTTTTCCCTAAACAACTAACTAAACTGAACTGCATTGCTGTGTTTAAATTTCTCATACAACCAACTAAACGGAACTGCATTCCTATGTTTAATTTTGCCCTTAACAACTAACTAAACTGAACTGCATTGCTCTGTTTAAATTTCTCCTACAATCAACTAAAATTAACTGCATTCCTGTGTTTAATTTTGCCCTAAACAACTAACTAAACTGAACTGCATTGCTGTGTTTAAATTTATCCTACAACCAACTAAACTGAACTGCATTCCTATGTTTAATTTTGCCCTTAACAACTAACTAAACTGAACTGCATTGCTCTGTTTAAATTTCTCCTACAACCAACTAAAATTAACTGCATTCCTGTGTTTAATTTTGCCCTAAACAACTAACTAAACTGAACTGCATTGCTGTGTTTAAATTTATCCTACAACCAATAGATCAAACTACAATGTACTCTTAATTGTGCTCTACAATAACTGTACCCCTACACATGTCTAAATACTTGAATGTCCTGTATTATTGGATTGTTCTATAGATGATTTCTCAACCAATTATACTGTTAGATTTGTTTAAAATATGTACTCCCAAATGGGTTCTATAAGAACTCTACCCCTACACATGTTTAACTACTTGAATGTGCTGTAATATTGTGTTGTCTAATAGATTAGATAGATAGATTTCTCAACCAATTATTCTGTTAGATTTGTCTCAAATATTTACTCTTAATTGTGTCCTATAACCTGAACTGCTGTGTTTAATTTTGTCCTACAACCAACTAAACTAAACTGAATTGCTCTGTTTAATTTTGTTCTACAACCAACTTAAATAAACTTCTCTATTTAATTTTGTCTTACAACCAACTAAACTAAACTGAATTGCTATGTTTAATTGTGTCTTACAACCAACTAAACTAAACTGAATTACACAAGTCTAAATATTTGAATGTTCTGTATTATTGTGTTGTCTACTAGACAATTTCTTAACCAATTATACTTTTAGATTTGTCTAAAATATGTACCCTTAATGATGTTCTATAATAACTGTACCCCTACACATGTCTAAATATTTGAATGTTCTGTATTGTTTTGTTGTCTACTAGATAATTTACCAACCAATTATACTTTTAAATTTGTCTAAAATATATTATCTTAATTGTTGTCTACAATAACTGTACCCCTACATATGTCTAAATATTTGAATGCTCTGTATTATTGTTTTGGCTAATAGATGAATTGCTGTGTTTAATTGTGTCCTACAACCAACTAATCTAAACTGAATTGCTCGGTTTAATTTTGTTCTACAACCAACTAAACTAAACTGAATTGCTGTGTTTAATTGTGTCCTACAACAAACTAAACTAAACTGAATTGCTCTGTTTAATTGTGTCCTACAACCAACTAAACTAAACTGAATTGCTCTGTTTAATTGTGTCCTACAACCAACTAAACTAAACTGAATTGCTCTGTTTAATTGTGTCCTACAACCAACTAAACTAAACTGAATTGCTCTGTTTAATTGTGTCCTACAACCAACTAAACTAAACTGAATTGCTGTGTTTAATTTTGTCCTACAACCAACTAAACTAAACTGAATTGCTCTGTTTAATTTTGTCCTACAACCAACTAAACTAAACTGAATTACTCTGTTTAATTGTGTCCTACAACCAACTAAACTAAACTGAATTGCTCTGTTTAATTGTCTCTTACAACCAACTAAACTAAACTGAATTGCTCTGTTTAATTGTGTCTTACAACCAACTAAACTAAACTGAATTGCTCTGTTTAATTGTGTCCTACAACCAACTAAACTAAACTGAATTGCTCTGTTTAATTGTGTCCTAAAACCAACTAAACTAAACTGAATTGCTATGTTTAATTGTGTCCTAAAACCAACTAAACTAAACTGAATTGCCGTGTTTAATTTTGTCCTACAACCAACTAAACTAAACTGAATTGCTCTGTTTAATTGTGTCCTACAACCAACTAAACTAAACTGAATTGCTCTGTTTAATTGTGTCCTACAACCAACTAAACTAAACTGAATTACTCTGTTTAATTGTGTCCTACAACCAACTAAACTAAACTGAATTGCTGTGTTTAATTGTGTCCTACAACCAACTAAACTAAACTGAATTGCTCTGTTTCATTTTGTTCTACAAACAACTAAACTGAACTGAATTGCTGTGTTTAATTGTGTCCTACAACCAACTAAACTAAACTGAATTGCTCTGTTTCATTTTGTTCTACAAACAACTAAACTGAACTGAATTGCTGTGTTTAATTGTGTCCTACAACCAACTAAACTAAACTGAATTGCTCTGTTTCATTTTGTTCTACAAACAACTAAACTGAACTGAGCTGAACTGCTGTGTTTAATTGTGTCCTAAAACCAACTAAACTAAACTGAATTGCTCTGTTTAATTGTGTCCTACAACCAACTAAACTGAACTGAATTGCTCTGTTTCATTTTGTTCTACAAACAACTAAACTGAACTGAGCTGAACTGCTGTGTTTAATTGTGTCCTAAAACCAACTAAACTAAACTGAATTGCTATGTTTAATTGTGTCCTACAACCAACTAAACTAAACTGAATTGCTCTGTTTAATTGTGTCCTAAAACCAACTAAACTAAACTGAATTGCTCTGTTTAATTGTGTCCTACAACCAACTAAACTAAACTGAATTGCTCTGTTTAATTGTGTCCTACAACCAACTAAACTAAACTGAATTGCTCTGTTTAATTGTGTCCTACAACCAACTAAACTAAACTGAATTGCTCTGTTTAATTGTGTCTTACAACCAACTAAACTAAACTGAATTGCTATGTTTAATTGTGTCTTACAACCCACTAAACTAAACTGAATTACTCTGTTTAATTGTGTCCTAAAACCAACTAAACTAAACTGAATTGCTCTGTTTAATTGTGTCCTACAACCAACTAAACTAAACTGAATTGCTCTGTGTTATTGTGTCTTACAACCAACTAAACTAAACTGAATTGCTATGTTTAATTGTGTCTTACAACCCACTAAACTGAATTACTCTGTTTAATTGTGTCCTAAAACCAACTAAACTAAACTGAATTGCTATGTTTAATTGTGTCCTAAAACCAACTAAACTACACTGAATTGCTATGTTTAATTGTGTCCTAAAACCAACTAAACTAAACTGAATTGCTATATTTAATTGTGTCTTACAACCAACTAAACTAAACTGAATTACTCTGTTTAATTGTGTCCTACAGCCAACTAAGCTAAATTAGAATTGCTGTGTTTAATGTTGTTCTACAACCAAATAAAATAAACTTAATTACTCTGTTAAATTGTGTCCCACAACCAACTAAACTAAACTGAATTTCTCTGTTTATTTTGTTCTAAACTAAACTGAACTGCTGTGTTTAATTGTGTCCTAAAACCAACTAAACTAAATTTCTCTGATTAATTACTAAACTAAACTAAGCTGCTGTGTTTAATTTTGTCCTACAACCAACTAAACTAAACTGAATTGCTGTGTTTAATTTTGTCCTACAACCAACGAAACTAAACTGAATTGCTCTGTTTAATTTTGTTCTACAACCAACTAAACTAAAGTGCTGTGATTGTGTCCTACAACCAACTAAACTAAACTGAACTGCTATGATTGTGCCCTACAACCAAAAATGTCTCAACCAATTATACTGTTAGATTTTTCTAAAATATGTAATCTTAATTGTGTTCTATAATAACTATTACCCCTACACATGTCTAACTACTTGAATGTCCTGTATTATTATTCTGTTAGATTTGTCTAAAATATGTACTCTTAATTGTGTTCTATAATATCCTTACACATGTCTACTTGAATGTCCATTTGGTTGTTGAATAGATGATTTCTCAACCAATTATACTGTTAGAGTTGTCAAATATGTACTCCAAAATGGGTTATATAATAACTGTACCCCTACACATGTCTAACTACTTGAATGTCCTGTATTATTGGGTTGTTTAATGGATGATTTTTCAACCAATTATACTTTTAGATTTGTCTAAAATATGTACTCTTAATTGTGTTCTATAATAACTGTACCCCTAGACCTATCTAAGTACTTGAATGTCCTGTATTTTTTAGTTGTTCTACAGATGATTTCTCAACCAATTATACTGTTAGATGTGCTGTGTTTTATTTTGCCCTAAACAACTAACTAAATTGAACTGCATTCCTCTGTTTAATTTTGTCATAAGTAATTAACTAAACTGAATTCCTTGTTTAACTTTGTCCTAAAGCAACTAACTAAACTGAACTGCATTGCTGTGTTTAAATTTCTCATACAACCAACTAAACTGAACTGCATTCCTATGTTTAATTTTGCCCTTAACAACTAACTAAACTGAACTGCATTGCTCTGTTTAAATTTCTCCTACAACCAACTAAAATTAACTGCATTCCTGTGTTTAATTTTGCCCTAAACAACTAACTAACCTGAACTGCATTGCTGTGTTTAAATTTCTTCTACAACCAATTGATAAAAACTACAATTTACTCTTAATTGTGTTCTATAATAATTGTCCCCCCAGACATGTCTAACTACCTGAATGTTCTGTATTATTGAGTTGTTCAATAGATGATTTCTCAACCAATTACACTGTTAGATTTGCTGTTTATTTTGCCCTAAACAACTAACTAAACTGAACTGTATTGCTGTGTTTAAATTTCACCTACAACCAACTAAACTGAACTGCAATCCTGTGTTTAATTTTGCCCTAAACAACTAACTAACCTGAACTGCATTGCTGTGTTTAAATTTCTTCTACAACCAATTGATAAAAACTACAATTTACTCTTAATTGTGTTCTATAATAACTGTACCCCTACACATGTCTAACTACTTGAATGTCCTGTATTATTGGGTTGTTCAATAGATGATTTTTAAACAAATAGTACTGTTAGATTTGTCTAAAATATGTACTCTTAATTGTGCTCTATAATAACTGTACCCCTACACTTGTCTGACTACTTTAATGTCCTGTATTGTTGAGTTGTTCAATAGATAATTTCTCGATCAATTAGACTTTTAGATTTGTCTAAAATATGTACTCTTAATTGTGCTCTATAATAACTGTACCCCTACACTTGTCTGACTCCTTTAATGTCCTGTATTGTTGAGTTGTTCAATAGATAATTTCTGAATCAATTAGACTTTTAGATTTGTCTAAAATATGTACTCTTAATTGTGTTCTATAATAACTGTACCCCTACACATGTCTGACTACTTTAATGTCATGTATTGTTGAGTTGTTCAATAGATAATTTTTCAATCAATTATACTTTTAGATTTGTCTAAAATATGTACTCCTAATTGTGTTCTATAATAACTGTCCCCCTACACATGTCTAACTACTTGAATGTCCTGTATTATTGTGTTGTCCAATAGATGATTTCTCAACCAATTACACTGTTAGATTTGCTGTTTTATTTTGCCCTAAACAACTAACTAAACTGAACTGTATTGCTGTGTTTAAATTTCACCTACAACCAACTAAACTGAACTGCAATCCTGTGTTTAATTTTGCCCTAAACAACTAACTAACCTGAACTGCATTGCTGTGTTTAAATTTCTTCTACAACCAATTGATAAAAACTACAATTTACTCTTAATTGTGTTCTATAATAACTGTCCCCCCAGACATGTCTAACTACTTGAATGTCCTGTATTATTGAGTTGTTCAATAGATGATTTCTCAACCAATTACACTGTTAGATTTGTTGTTTTATTTTGCCCTAAACAACTAACTAAACTGAACTGCATTGCTGTGTTTAAATTTATCCTACAACCAATAGATCAAACTACAATGTACTCTTAATTGTGTTCTATAATAACTGTACCCCTACACATGTCTGACTACTTTAATGTCCTGTATTGTTGAGTTGTTCAATAGATAATTTCTCAATCAATTAGACTTTTAGATTTGTCTAAAATATGTACTCTTAATTGTGTTCTAAAATAACTTTACCCCTACACATGTCTAACTACTTGAATGTTCTGTATTATTGAGTTGTTCAATAGATGATTTCTCAACCAATTACACTGTTAGATTTGTTGTTTTATTTTGCCCTAAACAACTAACTAAACTGAACTGTATTTATATTTCACCTACAACCAACTAAACTGAACTGCAATACTGTGTTTAATTTTGCCCTAAACAACTAACTAAACTGAACTGCATTGCTGTGTTTAAATTTCTTCTACAACTAACTAAACTGAACTGTATTCCTGTGTTTAATTTTGCCCTAAACAACTAACTAAACTGAACTGCATTGCTGTGTTTAAATTTCTTCTACAACCAACTAAACTGAACTGCAATCCTGTGTTTAATTTTGCCATAAACAACTAACTAACCTAAACTGCATTGCTGTGTTTAAATTTCTTCTACAACCAATTGATAAAAACTACAATTTACTCTTAATTGTGTTCTATAAAAACGGTACCCCTACACATGTCTAACTACTTGAATGTTCTGTATTATTGAGTTGTTCAATAGATGATTTCTCAACCAATTATACTTTCAGATTTTTTTAAAATAATTACTCTTAATTGTGTTCTATAATAACTGTACTCTTAAACATGTCTAACTACTTGAATGGCTATTGGGTTGTTCAATAGATGATTTCTCAACCAATTATAATTTTAGAGTTGTCAAATATATGTACTCCTAAATAGGTTATATAATAACTGTACCCCTACACATGTCTAACTACTTGAATGTCCTGTATTATTGGGTTGTTCAATAGATAAATTGAATTGCTCGGTTTAATTTTGTTCTACAACCAACTTAACTAAACTGAATTGCTGTGTTTAATTGTGTTCTACAAACAACTAAACTAAACTACATTGTTGTGTCTACATTTGTCCTACAACAATTAACCAAACTAAACTATGTTCACTTTTGTTTCACAACCAACTAAATTCCATTGCTGTGTTTAAATTTGTCCTACAGTACAATTAACTAAACTATACTAAACTGAATTGATGTTTTTAATTGTTTTCCTATACAGAAAATAACTAAACTGAACTGTATTCCCCTGTTTAAATATGTTCTACAACCAACTAAACTACATTGCTGCTTCTAATTTTTCCCTACAGTAAATAACTAAACTAAACTGTATTCCTTAGTTTAATTTTGTCCTATAACAACTAACTGAACTGTATTGCTGTTTTTAATTTTCCCTACAGTAATTAACTAAACTGACTGCATTTCTGTGTTTAACTTTAGTCTAGTACAAGAAGATTTAATTTGTTCTACATTAAATAGAAGCTATTCTAAAAGGTGTTTTGTGTATGTTGGTGTGTGAGTGTGTTTATGTATGGTTAGTAGATAAATGAAACATTGTTAGTAAATTAAAGCAAAACATTTATAATGAGTTTACTGATTACCTTAATTATTAATAAGCCATTAACTTGTATGTGAAGTGGAGGATGTCTAAAACCACAGCAGTAACTGAGAAAAAAAATGAAAAAGCACATTTTAATAAACATTAGAAGTTGTCTAAAAAAAGTTTTAATTTTGGGTTTGAAATGTAATACTTTACTAACAATTCTCAGATGTGTTACATTACACTTTTCTCGCTTCATTTTTAATTGTAAATGTATTTGCTTTGTATTGGCTTTAGAATTAATTTAAGAAACCTGTTAAATTACATTTCTAGTCATTGACTTGGGTGCTTTGTTGTATTTAATTGGGCTTAAAATTGTTTAATGGTCATCTTGTTTTAACATGAATTAATGTGTATGAAAATAAGACTATTAGTTATATTCAACCATCTCCTTTTTTTTCTTCCTAAATGTATTATTCATCTTGTTTCCACTTCCACTTCTAGATTATCCTCTTTCTTATCCATTATCACTGTTTAAAAAAAACCCATTATATTCAGTCATTAGTATACAGTACTAATAAAACTAATAACATTTTTAGTGCATTATTCATTTTTATGACCTAAACAGACTGTATTTCTGTGTATAATATATTGTGAGCTTTAACAATGTACCCAAACAAGAACAGCTGATGGAGAAGGGAAAGCTAAATTGAATTTGGGCATTTCAAATTAACTACTTTTTTACTGTCTTTTGTAATTGTGTTGTCAACTAATCACATTAGACATTTTGTTTGATAAATGTAATGTAAATTTAATTTCTAATTGTACTGCTACAATTATTACTATTATCTGATGGTTTAAAGCGTAAAGCAATATTGAGATGACCAATTACCTTTAAAAGACATCAAATTGTGAAGTAAGACTTGTTGAAAGCAACAATACTTGGTACTAATCATAGCAGAGGCTGAAAATATAATTAATAAAAAAAATATGTGAATAAACATTTTTACTTGTAGTACTAGCATTTTTTTTTATTATCATTTTTCCACCTAAATTACCTCTTTATTTTACATTTACTCTATTTCAATACTATATGTTATTAGTTTGACTGGCCTCATTACATGTCCTACCATTGATTTCATCCTTTATTGTAATATAAAATATTAATTTAATTGATTGTTTTAATGTAAGGTATGATTTTAGTCATATATTCAACCATATATTTTCTGCTCCTTCATCTTGTTATTTTCCTCTCTTCTAGACCTTTTTTCCATTTGTACCATCATGTTTTTCACTGAAAAAAAAAACTGAATACAGTCAACACCAACAGCATTCAATAGTTACTATTTTAAGAAATCTCTTTTGTTACCACTAGGCCTACTACCATTATTTGCATTGAATTATTATTATTTATTACTTTATTTATAATTTTAAGGAGTAATTGTTATTTTTATGACCTAAAAATAATTGTATTTTCATATGTTGTTAGTAACATTAAAACGTTGATTAAGCGTGGGACTTAAAATACCTGAAGTTAAGTTGAGTTTTGAGTCATCAGAAATTGAATAGGCTAGTTGATTGAATACTCCAAACCGGACACTAAAACTAAAAATTTATTTGCATTATAATATAAGTCATATAGTATTTTTAATTCATGAAAATAGTATTACAAAATTATGTTTAAAATATTTACGATGGATGCTTGATTACTGATTTAATGCGGGGCTTGTTCTAACTAAACTAAACTGCTGTGTTTAATTGTGTCCTACAACAAACTCCTAATTGTGTCCTATAATAACTGTACCCCTACACATGTCTAACTACTTGAATGTCTTGTATTGTTGGGTTGTTTTATAGATGATTTCTCAACCAATTATACTTTCAGATTGTCTAAAATATTTACTCCTAATTGTGTTCTATAATAACTGTACCCCTACACATGTCTAACTACTTGAATGTCCTGTATTGTTGAGTGATTTAATAGATGATTTCTCAACCAATTACACTTTCAGATTGTCTAAAATATGTACTCTTAATTGTCTTCTATAATAACTGTACCACTACACATGTCTAACTACTTGAATGTCCTGTATTATTGGTTTGTTTAATAGATGATTTCTCAACCAATTATACTTTCAGATTGTCTAAATATGTACTCTTAATTGTGTTCTATAATAACTGTACCCCTATACATGTCTAACTAGTTTAATGTTGTGTCAATAAATGATTTCTAAACCAATTTTTTCCTACAATTAACTAAATAAACTGCAATGTTTATGTGTTTATTTTTTCCTACAGTAAATAACTAAACTGAACTGTATTGCTGTGTCTGCATTTGTAATACAACAATTAACCAAACTGTTCATTTTTGTCCAACAACCAACTAAAACTAAACTTCATTCCTCTGTTATTTTTTTTTCCCTATACAGTAAATAACTAAACTCAACTGAACTGCATTCTCCTGTTTAAATTAGTTCTACAACCAACTACTAAACTACATTGCTCCGTTTAATTTTTATATACAGTAAACATAAACTAAACTGAACTGTATTCCTCCGTTTAATTTTAAGCAACTAACTAAGCTTTATTGATGTTGAATTTTGTCCTACAACTAATAAGCCTAGATCAAACTTTTGTTGTGTTTAATTTTGTCCTACAACTACATTGTTATGTTTAATTTTGTCCTACATTAAATACAAGCTATTCTAAAAGGTGTTTTGTGTATGTTGGTGTGTGAGTGTGTTTATGTATGGTTAGTAGATAAATGAAACATTGTTAGTAAATTAAAGCAAAACATTTATAATGAGTTTACTGATTACCTTAATTATTAATAAGCCATTAACTTGTATGTGAAGTGAAGGATGTTTGAAACCACAGCAGTAACTGAAAAATGAAAAAGCACATTTTAATAAACATTAGAAGTTGTCTAAAATAAAAGTTTTAATTTTGTATTTTATTTATATTACATTTCTAACAATTCTGACTGTTACATTACACTTTTCTCACTTCATTTTAATTGTCAATGTATTTGCTTTGTATTGGCTTTAGAATTAATTTAAGACACCTGTTAAATCACATTTCATGGCATTGACTTGGGTGCTTTGTTGTATTTAATTGGGCTTAAAATAGTTTAATAGTCATTTTGTTTTAACATGAATTAATGTGTATGAAAATCGCCATACAGATAAGTATACCATATTTTTCCTGCTCCTTCATCTTGTTATTTTCCTCTCTTCTAGATATATTTTTCTCCATTTGTACCATAATGTGTTTCACTGAAAAAAAAACTGAATACAGTCAACACCAACAGTATTTAATAGTTACTATTTCATAACATCTCTTTTGCTACCATTATTTGGATTGAATTAATGTTTATTTATAGTTTTAAGGAGTAATTGTTATTTTCATATGTTGTTAGTCACATTAAACATAAGTTGAATAAGCTTGGGACTTAAAATACCTGAAGTTAAGTTGATTATTGAGTCATCAGAAATTGAGTAGTTGATTGAATACTCCAAACCGGACACTAAAACTAAAAATTAATTTGCTTTGTATTTGTAAATCATAATAGTATGTTTAATTCGTGAATGTTAAAAATATTTGGGATGGATGCTTGATTTAATGCAGGGATTGTTCTAAGCTAGCTGTTAATGATGTAGAAGGGAAACCTACAGTACACCTTCTGTAAATGTCTAGGCTAGGCCTATGCTAGAAGTCAGATAGGCCCTAACATACATAATGTAGGTAGGGCCTAGAAAACTGTCAAAGCCTTTACTAGAGGTTCTAGCCTAGGCCTAGTCTAGTTTTAGGATGTAGGCTACATCTAGGCCTAGGCAGGCTTCTAGCACTGAGTACTACCTCTAGGCCTAGCCTAGCCTGAGACAGGCTAGGTAGGAGTAGGCTAGGCCTATTAGGCTTCCAGGCTAAAGCTGTAAATAATAGGCCATGCTTATTTCTAGACATAGGACTAGTCAGTGCCTATCCTATGCCTAGATTCCAGAAAAGTTAGGTCTAGGCCTACTCTGTTTATGGACTTACAAACCTGTAAACAGACACTAGGGCCTAGGCCTAATGTAGACCGAGGCCTAAGCGGTAAGCCTAATTAGGCCGCCTGGGCCGGGCGCAGCAGCCCCCCGGCTGCACACAAGGTTTGGCATTTTATGTGCATCATAGACCTAAGGCCTAGGCCCCTAATTTACCTCTCATAGATTACCGCCAGAGAGTCAGATAACAACATTAAATATATAACATTGAACTATAACTATTTAAAAATCTATATTACAACAAAAATAAATAAAAACTTACGGTATACCTGGTTTATCTATAGTTTGCTGTAGGCTGTCGATGCTGTTGGGCCTAGGATGCTGTGGTTCCAGTGAAAATGCTTAGGATTTTTAAATTTCGTGACATTTAATCGCCAATTTAATTGTTTTAAAACTATATAAATCAATAAAATCAACGTCTAGTGGATGCAGAATGTTTTAATGATTACACACATTAAAGGAATTTTTGTTTCTAAAATGTTAAACAAAATAAATCGTAATTTAATACAAGACCTGCCACAAGTCCTTAAATTTGAAACGTCTTCCAATTTTAAAATGATAACAAAATTCCGAAAAATTGTAATATATACTTTTAAAATAATCATTTGCTAACTAAATGATGACTAATAATGAAAATAAAGCTTTTCATTATGTAAATTGCAATTTAATGATAATAAAGATATTTTAATAAGTCATTTTACATTTATAATAAACTTTGAGTGAACGAGACAATTATATTTGAGTTCTAGCGACCACAAAATCTAAAAAAAGTCGGTTTTTATTAAAAATATAAACACGCTTAAATTCAAAAAATCAAAATAGCAGATCGATAGTATGTTAAACATAGACTAACATACCTAAAAATAGTTTGTTTTCGTAAAGTAACCACGTTGTAAAAGCATTTTCAAAATTAAGAAAATACGTAGCAAACGGCCAAAATGAGCAATATTTTTTTAATATCTCCGAATTTTTTTAGTTTTATAAATCCAAATTTGGCACACATAATCCAACAATATATATGAACACATTGTACAAAAATTACATTTATTGAGTAAATACGTTAAACGCAATGACTATTTGAGTTTTGGTACGTAGCAAAATGACATCCCAATTTTTCGCGAAAAAATTCAATATAGAATTATTTTTTTAAAGTAACTTAAAATTAAGATAAATCGATGAAATTTCGTATACACGTTCTTTATATGATCTTCTATCGTATACAACAAAGAAATTTCAAATCGGATAAGTAAAAAAAAAATTAGAAGTTCAAGACGGTTTAGGTTGGTTGTTGTCAAATCAGGCCTATCAAAACTACTACCCGATAAGTAGGCATGATTCAGAAACCAATATTTCAAAAAGTGCGTGATAAGAAAATATAAGCTGATGATAGGGTAAACTCTATTAAATTGTCTTTATAAATGTGGTTATCCGATCAAATTTCGATCATTTTTACAAAAGTTATCGTAATTTAAAAATTTAAATTCTCAAGACGCTTTTGGCCGTTTGCTCCTATCGATGAGCACTGTAATTGAATAGGAAAACATATACGTCACAGGTCAAAATGCAAAGTAGCAAAGGCCATTTGAGAAATAGCACTATATATCCATCGTAGCAAAGGCCGTTGAGTTCTATATATATATATATATATATATATATATATATATATATAAATCATACTGTAAATTATAGAAACAGTGCTCATATTCGGAACATGATCTCATAATCGCGTCGAGCATAGCTCATTGGCGAAAGTTCCGTATTTTTTAGTTGTATGAAAAAATGTCTCTGGCTGGATTCGAACCTGCAACCTCTCGCTTACAGGGCGAGTATCATACCACTAGACCACAGAGCCATGTATGGTATTATCACAGATTTTCACCCACCAGATACATTCTCTCATACAACAAACGCCCTCACAATCAGTGGAGGCTTAACAAGTCAGAATAAATTCCAACTTTAATTCGCAACGGTTTTTTAAATAATATTGTGTATATGTAAATCAATGATATATATATATATATATATATATATATATATATATATATATATATATATATATATATATATATATATATATATATTTTATCTGTATTTTATTGTTAACCGTTTTTGATGTATTGTTTTTTGTTTCAAACCTGTTAGTGGCGGTATTTATCGCTGTTGGTTTTGACTGAATAAAATAAAATAAAATAAAATAAAAATACTCATGATATTAACGGTTTCAGGACGATTCGGCCCTGAGACAATTCGGCCCGGGACTATTCAGCCCGCTTTTGGTGGGACGATTCGGCAAACTTTCAGGCCCAAACATCCCACTTTGTGGGCCGAAACGTCTCACTTTAGACCAGATTTATAATCATTCTTTTGGGTGTTTAACAATCCGTAATTTATTGATAATGATATTGACAATGTTGATATAAAATATATAATAAATTACAAAAAAAACGTAATTTTATATTCAACTTATTACTTCATATTTTTCTATGTATTTTTCTAAATTTGTTAAATGTCGGTTTTATTGTATCGTTCAAGTTGACAGGGGGGGCTGGTCAAGCACATCACAAGATGACAGTTTAATACTTTTGCTTTTCCGCTACTCCCCTGTTATACTTATATGTTTGTTTTTTTGTTGCTATGTAGAAAGATTGAAAATAAATAAAAATAAATAAAAACCTTGTTTATTTCGTGCATTCGCCAAGCGGCCAACTTGTTTACATCGTTTGCGTGACTAAAAAATGATCATTTTCGACAATGTTTTCATTCATTCATGCTTTATTGCATCTTAATCCCTAGTAGTACTACCCTATAGTCTCTAAAAATAAATTTTGGGGAAAAAAAGCTTATTCTATGATAAATTTAAGTGTGCCGAATCGCCCCGGGCCAAAGTCCCAGGGCCGAATTGTCTCAGGGCCGAATCGTCCTATTACCATATTAACATCGATAGTTATGGTGTTCAGGAATTATCTGAACAATTTGAATCTTTTAAGGATCCAAATTTGGATGTGGAAACCTCAAATCAGTTAATGAAGTATATATATGTCTGAAAAATGATGTTGGTTGAACCTAACGAAATTCCCTTAGGGACACGAATGGACCAGGTTATTGATAGAAAGTCAGGCCAGTACATTTATAAAACGATTACAGAAACATTTCAGTATGTTCTATTCTTAAAGTATTACCTATTATTCTACAAAAGTATGTTTTAGAATTAATGGAAGGAGAGGGTAATGTGCAATGTGGATGTCCTGCTAAATGTCAATATCTCAAATATATTGTGATGGTATAATCAGCATGGATTTCTTAGTCGAACATCCAAATGATTTACGCTTTCAACTTGATTACGATAATGTTGAGGTGGTAAACCCACTAGGTAGTCAAAATGTATTCATAGGCCTATTTTATTGCTGTATTGAAAAATCTTCCAAGACGATATAATTCTACAATGAATAGCATCCATCTATTAGCCGTGTGTTAAACTGCTGATATGAAAAAATGGAGTGCGACACCGGTGTTAAAATAACTTTCAATGGAAGAAATACTACAGTTCATGGTACATTAGTTTCATTTTGTGGTAACACATTGGCAGCACATGATTTATATTGGAAATATTCTTTTTTTCAAACCAATAATTAGTAAAACTAACCGTGACAGTTTCGCTGTCCTGATCGGACAGCTTCTTCAGAAATAATGACGATCTATCATCAAACAGACTAACCTCATTATTTCTGAAGAAGCTGTCCGATCAGGACAGCGAAACTGTCAAGGTTAGTTTTACTAATTATTGGTTTGAAAAAAAGAATATTTCCAATATACTTATACCTACAAACCAGATGAACATTTTCAATCATCACATGATTTGCTTGGATTCAACTGCAAACATGCTTTGTAGGCTTTGAAAAGGTACACAAGATATTCAGACATTTTTTCTAGAAGACTTGGAGCTGAGGAATATAGAGGAGCATGAGCAGCTCAAATAGCTCAGAGAAATGGATCAGACCCAACAACAGGGATACGAAGACCATGTTTGCTTGATCGTTTAAGATGTTTACACTCGGTAACTAACTTTATTGGTGAACAGATTTATTTGTGTTGATAACTTTTTGTCATTAAATGAATTCAATCGACGTGTCAGTTCCATGCATTTCGTGTGATCGAGTCAGAAACACCTACTTACAACAATGGAAAAACTTAATACTCTGATAGATTATCTTCCATTGACTGTACTAAATTCCCACACTGTACATTCTTCAGTATATTTATGTCCTCGATATTCACTTGTTAACAGATGTCACTGAAATTAGCAAGCTTTTTTTAAAGCAACATTATGGTTTTGTAATTGTTACATTTCAGGTGTTGAAGGTTCTGTTGGTTTTAAGGGTTTGTGATGTTAATTAATGTTGCTTTCTTTTATTACTGTATTTTCTGTCTGAATGTATTTGCTCTCTTTTCTCATTTTGATCATAATATTGTATATATATCGTTACTGTCCCCCTATGTTTTGTCACATCATGTTTCATGCATGCAACTGTATCATGTAATGTTTTATGCTACTTATTTTTCTGTATATAAATTTCAAATGGGCCATTCATTTTATCATTGATTTTTATTGATGAACTCTGCTGATGATTGAGATTTAATTAGTTCCAATTAAATAAAATAAAGATATGTTGATAATTTTTAGTACAGGGTTGAACATTAATTCTACTACTGAAAATAAATTTTTGATTATCATATGAATAATCACTTAATAATTCAGTGCTTAAAACATTCTTATACAGTGTAAATTAGCAGAAACAATCAGAGAAGAACCTCATTTAAAAGAAATCGCAAAACACATTGGGTACGTTTTCTTTATAATTACACACCACATTTATTGTTGTCTACAGTAGGCCTATAAAGTCATATTTTCATTCAGTTTTAAAGTAATAATAATAATTATAAATGGGGCTTATTCAACTATCAACAAATTTCAAAGGGCATGTTTATAGGAACATTTAAGCTTGTAGAGATGTACTGTAATAATACTTCTTTAAGGATAACAAAGAAGATAACTTTTTTTAAAGCTAATGATGTTGACCTAATGGTCCTAAAAACGCTTGACGAAAATGATATGCAATCGCTGGGGATAGAATCATTTGAGGTAACACAAAAGCTGAAAATATTTATTCAAAATTTAGATGAAAACAAAACTAACACATCAGACTCAGTTTTGGTATGTGATTTGGTATTTTCATTACAGATTTTTATTTGTAAAACATTCAACATTATATTTGTTCTCCTATTCATCTCTCAAATCACTTGCCTCTTTTGATCAACTAATTGGAATTAATTTTGTGCTTAATTTCAAATCAAACTATAAACAAAATATACAGACTAACTTGCAGTAAAACCAACCAATTTTTGGATTTTCCTGGCTAATATACTAAAAGTCACATGGCACTGTTTATTCTTGCTTTACCAAATTAGTCTTAAAACAGTGCTTTAACCTAATGATCTCTTCATAACTTGTTATTAGAATGTGTCCACAAGTAGTACAGTTGAAGAAAATGAATGTAGGCCTCCTAGTACCAAAAGGAGATGTGACAATGTGGTAGGTTGTTAGCTGGTAAAAAGCGGTAATGTACAAACGTCATAAGCTAGCTATAGGCCTAGTCTGACGTTGTCTTGTTGCTAAATTAATTGTCTTTTTCTTTGTCCTTTTTTTGGCAGAATTTATTAATACAAATTGGGAAAGACTAGGTATTTTCGCTGAAAAGTTAGGTTTTTTTTAAAGTGTCATTAAGCATGATCTCTTTCATAAATAGTGATTAGTACAAAAGTTGATATTCAAGAACCTACGAACTTACAAAATAAATCAAATGACAAAAAGAAAGCATTTGTTGCACTTGTCAGGTGAAATACAAAACATGATTTTGTTTGCTAGCCATACAGTAAAGTGCCTATAGTAAATACAAATGAAGTTTTGTCATTTTATATATTATACTGATACACAGTACAATAAAATAGACATTTTATTTATAAAAGAAGATTGTTTAATATTTGTTATTGTTATTAATATTGCCATAGTAGACCATAGCATTAAATCCCAGGTTTGCGGTAAAATTTGTCTATGACAAAATATATTTATGAAGCTGCTTTGTACAACATGTGTGCTTGATTGTCAATTGCTATAATCCTTGATTGCCTGGGAAACTGTGTAACATTTATTTATGTTTTACAGCACTTTACAAGAAATATTGCATGCGTGTAATATCCATTGAATGGATATTATTGGATTCCATATCCATATACAAGATACAACAAATTGATAATTACGATTTATCTGAAATAAGAAATAACAAATGAGTGTTGCAGAAAACTTAGATGATACAAGTTCAGAGGAGAGGAGAATTTTAAACGAAAGAAGATATCGGACTGTGAAGAAGTTGAAACAGAAGATGAAATGCAACATATAACACACAACAAATTAAAACACAAACAACATTCTTTTAACAGTGATGACTTCAGATGATGAGTAGATAAAACAAAAGTACAAAAGAAAGAAGATAACAGACCATGAAAGAGATGAAACATCAGAAGAGGACATGTGGCATACAACACACAAGAAATTAAAACAAAAAAACAGAAAGAATAAGAAGAAAGAAAAAGAAGAAGGTGGAAAATAACATATCTGTTCAGGTTATAAAAAAAAAATGGTAAAAGAGTTTGGGATCAAAAGCAGTATGGCTACTATTGCGGTAAAGGAGATTTTAAAATAGTATGTCATTGGTGTACATGGCATAAGAAAGAGCAATTAGTAATAGAAATAGAAGATTTATCATTAAATACAACAGCTAGAAGTGGGAAGATAGCAATCTTCAGAAACAAAAGCAATCTAAAACATAATTTTTTAGTATGGGAATCGGGTATTGGCCAAATTATACCCAGAAAAAGACCTGCTTATATTTCAGATGCTGATGATTACGCCCCATGCCTGATATGTTCTGGTTCTTTTAGGAGAAAATGGCTAGCGAAGCATGAGAGGGTGTGTGCTAAAAAAGGACGAAAAGGCAAAAAAGAGTGCAGGCAGCTGAAAAAATGATCATACCTTTTGGAGAAGAAATGTTCAACCAAGTTAGAAACGATATCCTGATCTATGGATCTAAGTTAATAAAAACAAGACCTGAAGACCACAAATGTTTGGCAGTGTCCCAAAAAAATGAGAGATCTAGCAAAGTTGGTACTAGCTGCTCAGACTGAACATCAATCAATTAAAAGGATAAGAGACTGCATTGATCCAAAGAAATTTTGCACAGTTGTTACTGCAGTTAAGAAAATAGCAGGATATTCAGAAAAAGATAATACATATGACACTCCTTCTTATGCAAGGAATATTGGCTATGAGTTGAATAAAGTGGTTGCTCAACTCCTGGCAAAAGCACTACAAGAAGACATGAGAGATAGTAAACGACTAAGTAGGGAAATATGATGTATTTTCGAGACATAAAGCTGGCAGAATGGTCTTCTGAAATATCAGGTATTGCTCATCACAACCTAAATAAGCGAAAAAGGAATAAGCCGCAAATTTTGCCTTTAGCTGATGACTTGAAGAAGTTCATTGCTTATTTGGATAGCCATATTGACAAGATAAAAAAAGATCAGACCTCAACAAGGGATTGGTTAGAACTGAGTCAAGGACTGCTGGCATATGTGTGTCTCTGTTCAACAAGCGTCGCTCAGGGGAAACAGAATAACTTCATTTGAAAGACTACGTAAAGGGTCTTGATTGAGATGATCACATACCAAAGGAAATTTTTGATTCACTTTCAGAAATAGAAAAGGCTGTTGTATTAAAGCTTCACAGAATTGAAGTGGCAGGTAAACGTGATAGGAATGTTCCTATTCTGCTGAATTTTGCATAGGAAGGAGCATGGTCAAACAAATCAAATTTCTCAATCAAACAAGAAATTCTGCTGGTGTAAGTGATGATAATCCATATGTGTTTGCCAGTCCATATTACTTTTTCAAACTAAAGTGTCCGAGTGTTACCAGAAATTTTTAACTGCATGCTGCTCAGAATCCAGAAATCATCCGGGCAACAAAATTAAGAAAGCATGTTGCAATCATGTCACAGGTACTAAGTTTAAAAGAAAACGAATTAGACCTGCTGCCTACATATATGGGCCATGATGTAAAGATACATAGGGAGTTTTATCGACTGCCCGAAAGTACTCTACAACTAGCAAAAGTCTCCAAAATTCTAATAATGATGGAAAATGGAACCATGGGATAACAAAGGAAAGTCTTTGGACGAGATAGATATCCCACTCGAAAAAAGGTAAGTTACTTTCACAATACTTTATTCTAATGACATTATTTTGATTTCAAAGCATTTTGTACATGAAAAACAAGTTTTCCATTGCCTGTTTAATTTTTTATTTTAAATACTGTTCAATTTGTTGCAGCTGATGATGAAGGTGATACAATTGGATCATTTAGTCGAGCAAGTTTGTGTAATTATTGTCTTTAAAAATAGTACCACCTTGTCTGGAGCGAATGTATTATAATAAAAATAACAGAAAAAGAGATTAGTCATATTACAAGCCATTTGTTTATAAAAGTTAGTGTTTGAATTTAATAAAAAAATTATTATTATTATTACTTTTAGTTCCTGCTAGTGATGAAGAAGGTGTTGAAAGTGGTGCCATAGAGGAAGATGTACCCATAGGTTTGTCTATATTGCATTTATTTAAACACATTTCTACTATGAAGTTATTTTAAATTGTATATATAACATGTTGACATCATGGTACCTTCCAATTCAATCCACTGAAATTATTATTAGACAGAAATTGGCACATTTATAGCATCTTGAACAGTTTCCAAATCATTTAATTGTGTTGGGTGCACACATTTGCATGTTATGCCTATCACATTGATTTGAGCATTTGAGCTGTCACCTGCTAGTTATAATATTTAAATAACAAACAGCAATGTAGTAAACTCATTAATGCAATATTTATAATGATTTGGTTTCACATAAAGGTAATTACTTTCTATTGTCATTTAACATACAGTAGATGATGATACTGTAGTGGTAAATGTTGGGATCTTCCCACTTGATGGCGTGGTTTGTGGGGTGTATCATTTAGTTTTGAAGCAGGTATAAATTAAAGTGCTTTTGAAACCAGTGCTTTTAAAAAACACCAAACCATATTTCCAAAAGAAATCATTTGTTTTCCGTAGTTAAAAAAAAACGGCATTATTCGGCAAGGCAACCCTGGACAGCACAGGAAAGGGTTGCTGTTTAAATGTTTTTCAAGGAAATGGTTTGTGATGTCATTTTTGCTTGGGCTCGGGGTTGTAGGCTATCGAAATGTAAAATTATACTACAAAAGTTTTACAGTATTTGAATTATCCTCAGCAATATACATATTTTTTAATCATTAAGCAATATGACACCTATTCATTTACACATTTACAGTAGCAAAGTACTTTAACCATATCGGTCTCTTGGATTGTCTCATTACAGGCATCAATTCCTGTGTGAACATATACACGTTTTTTACTGTTACTGTGTTCTACTACTATATTTGAACATCATCCGCCATCTAGGATCCAAATTAGGGGCTGGGATGGTGAGAGGAGAAAGAAGGATGGGGGAACGCAGCATCAAAATTAGATATTTTATATTCAGCCAGTATGACACCTATTTATTTTACACAGTCTACAACGTACTGAAACCATAGGCCTATCATAGCTATGTACCTCTCAATTTAAAGCTGAAGTTGAATTTGTCCTGGGAAGAATTTGTTTTTAGAAAAGAGTGTGGGGTGTTATTGAAAAGGGTGGGGTTGATGAGTAAAAAGAGGTACTGGCGTCGGGTGCTATGTACTGAGAAGGCTTTAAACTAATTTTAAAACCCGCCCTGGGGCGGGTATAATTGCTAGTCTATATTATAAGTGAGAGAGTTTGTACGTTTGTCTGTCTGTCTGTTTGTTCGCTATTGTAGTAATACGGGATATTACAGGGTATGGTCGGATGTCACAAAAAGAAACGGCAAAGCACTGTTGGGTTCATATGATTTTATTTGAGTAACAAGAAATACAGCAAAAAGAAAAACCTGAAAATATATAATACATTGTATTAAACTCCATGCAAAAAAATGTAATTAAGGATATATATATAATAAACTTAATAATAGACTAAATTAAATGTGAGCAGCAACGCATAATGTCAACTAAAATTATCAAAATACAATTATTCGTGAAAATAAAGGATTTCCAATTCTCTTTAGAAAACGACCACATTACACTATATATTACGGTGGCCCACAACTGTCACGCACACTATATAAATCATATTCACACAATTAAAGAAGGAATCACACAATTAAAGAAGGAATCACAGAATTAAAGAAAAATTGCACAATTAAAGAAGAAATCGCATATAAACAAAAGAAAGCATGAAAATATAAAACGAAATGCAAAAATAAAGAAGAAACGCGCAATTAAAGAAGAGCTACAGTATGCACAATTAAAGAAGTCCGCAACAAATTCGAAAGCTCCTCGCACAATTAAAGAAGTCCGCAACAAATTCGAAAGCTCCTCGCACAATTAAAGAAGTCCGCAACAAAATCAAAGCTCCTCCCACAATTAAAGAAGTCCGCAACAAAATCAAAAGCTCCTCGCACAATTAAAGAAGTCCGCAACAAATTCGAAAGTACCTCGCACAATTAAAGAAGTCCGCAACAAATTCGAAAGTACCTCTCACAATTAAAGAAGTCCGCAACAAATTCAATTCCTCACTGCAGCAGACGCACGTGTTCAACTGAGATGATGTTTTTTTGTCAAGCTTGTGGTAAACATGGGCCTATTCAGCACAAATTTTGTGCCAATTGTGGGACCAGTATTTTTGGTAAGTTTTATTAAGTAATATTTATTTGAGGGATATGTTCCAGTGGGTTGCCTTTTTACTAGGTGGGTAGGCCCTAATGCCGCGGGAAGGTAGGTTTGCATGGATCATGGCTCCATCATGCATGGATCTAAACAGGCTAGAAGATAAGCCTGTTGCTATAAAAGCCCAATACAGACCTACCATATACAGGTACGTCTCCCTCCAATTAAAGACCCCTTTAATCAGGGAGGTACAAGCTCCCTACTCTAATTAAAGACTCCCTCCAATTAAAGATAGGGATACCGAGAGCTGACTCCATTTTCATTACCACGATTAAACAGCGCGCACGTTACTACGCGCGCAATGTCATTGACGCGGTGTTTTTTTTTACTTTGGTAAACACTTTTTATTAGGTAATTATTCTGAAAATAAATTAATTATGAAAATATCCTTTTGAGTAAATATTTATTTACCTATTATTCTATGAGATCAAGTATTTTTTATTTCCATTTCATTCAACCAAAAATGTGAATATAAGTGGTTAAAAGATCATTAATATTGCCTAGCGCGTATAGCTTTTACTATACGAAACCCTCGGAAGGCTCAATGACCTACCATTTTCAACCTTATTTTTGTAGTTCTCTAGAGATATCGAAGTCGCATATTAAGGGGACACTTTCCTTTCAAACGAGGGGATATAGGGCCTAATTAATATTTTAACACACGACCAACCCCTATTTATATTCCATTCTGGTTATATACATGTAATACAAAAAGGATCTCGGTGTCAAGTCTTTGACTTTCCAGTCCGACATTGTCCAATTAAATGTAAAATGTTATGATATTTTTCATTGGCCAGGCCTAACTGTTACCCCACTTCGTATCACCAACATTGTCAATTTTGGCCCTAATATATTAAAGATTTATAGTCCCTTGACACAGTACAAATAAAGATCAATCAATTTCAATTTTGAATAGACCATAATATAGTTATATGAAAGTTATACACTTTACGTCAAAAAATCGAGCGAAAAACAAACAGTTTATCAATCAATCGTTCGATTTATATAGCGCCATTCCAACATTCATTGCTCATGGCGCTGTAGAAAAAATCAGAAAAGGTGAGTTTTGAGTAGTGACTTAAAGTGACTCAATAATGATGTGTGTTTAATGTTCAAGGGTAGGTGGTTCCAGTGGCTCAAGTACTTGGTGTTTGGAAGGATCAGCCCCTGTTTGCCCCCCTGACAAGACCCCTTTGTTACACGGCTGATCATCATCTTTCCATTGTACAATTGTTTTTTTTAAATTTTAATCTTAAATGTATACTGTATGCCTACTTTGAAATTGCATGAAAAGTATTGTTACAGTATATTAATTAATTAACTCTAATTATGGTTACTCATTTTCAATTAAAATAAAAGAAGAAGAATCTATGTTTATCATTTTAACTTTGTTGATTTGTTTTTTCAAGATCACGCTAAGTCTCTGGGATATCCGTATTAAGGGGACACTATTGCTGTGGTTGAGTTTTTGATGTGCATGGAAATTGATCCAGGCTAGTTATTCCTAGACTTTACTGCCTTACTGCAATCGCTGTATAAATCACCTACGGTACTACTTCATAACATTCGTTGTATTATTATGTAATGTTTTTTTGCAGATCCTGACAAGCCAACTACTAGTACAGCACCAGATATACCACCATCATCAAGTTTCATGCCTACAGGTAATTAGACAAAAAATAGGATCAGGCATACTGTAAGGCTATTAAAGAAGATGACGACGACATTAAAAAAATGCGAAACCTCACTATTAGTAGTTAAAACACTGTTAATTTTGAATTACTTGAAGAAGTACAGAGAAGAGGTGGGAAAGGAATTCAAGCGTATAGTGTTCTATCTGTGCACTCTGGAAGACCATCTCTTGGCAGAAAAGAAAGAGATTGATAGTGAACACGATTCTGAACCTCTCACTAAGCAGATGAGAGTATTTGATGAATTTGATATCACTACCTTTGATGATAATGCATTTACAGCAGAGTCATTGCTAAGCAACGTACAACCACAACATACAGCCACTGAGAACAATCACAGCTCTACAGCAATATCCACAGAAACCACAAATCCACCAGTAGCAACAAACGAGCAAGTGATAAATACATCATGCACAGAAGCTGAAGAATTTGACAGGAAAGAATTGTCATTCAAAGAGAAACTGGAAAACATTGGAAAGGCATTTCAAGAAAGTGGTGATCCGGAAATTCTATCTGTACGTCGAAGGAAGCTCTGGCAGGACACTGCTCAAAAACTTGGTCATCTTTATGCGAATTGCATAAAACCATTCAGTGTGTCATTCATTGGAGAAGCTGGTATTGATGCAGGGGGCCCGAAAAGAGAATTCTTTTCTTTACTTTTTGATGACTGCAAAAAGCATCTCTTCGCTACTGGTGATGGTAGCAGTTTCACCTTACTCCATGATGTTGAGAAGATGAGAAAGGGGGAATTTCAGCTACTTGGTAACATGATTTCTATTGCACTGCTGTATGAATGTGCAGGGCCACGTTGCTTCACCCCCTCATTCACTGCATGCTTACTGAATGGTCCAGAAATTCGACCAACCATTCAGGAGATTCCCGATTTCGAAATTCAGGAGAGATTAAGATCTTTAATGGCAGCAAAAGATGATGAGGAATTTCAGGGTATGATGTCAACCTTTGAAGAAAGGTTTTCCTTTGGTGTGACCCGGTTCAAGGTTCCCTTTTCTGAAAGGGAAGATATGATCAGAAATATTGGCCAGCATTTTTGTATTTCCGCTTGCAATGAAGAAATACAAGAGGTTCGAAGACGAATGGAGGTTATCGGGGTGCTTAAGGTTTTAGAAGAGCATTATGAGGAAAGTAAACATGAGTTCCTTCTGTCAGAAATTCACAAAGCTTCAAGTATTCTCGGTATATTTACCAGCATAGAATACACACATGTGAAAGAAGGGGATTCGCTTGATAGGGGGAAAAGAGATTTGGAAGAAGACATATTTTATAACTTCACAAACTGCATGGAGATTCTACAGCACGAGGGTGCGGTGCAATGAAATTACCCCTTATCATCCTTGAAGATGATGGCTCTGGGAGGGAAATTAACACTGTAATTACTTTGCAGGAAGTAACAAGATTTGTCACAGGATCAAAATATGTAACGGCGTCATTAGAGGGCAAAGGCACGATTTGCTTCGACCACTTGAAAAGAAGTGGCACACTCATGGTCAACACATGCAACATTGTATTGACTTTTCCTGTTTTGGAGAAATACTATGGATCTCCAGATGTTTTTATTAAGAGTTTCTTTGAAGATATGCGTTCAGATTCTGGCTTTGGTATGTTATAGCATGGATAAACATTTCTGTTACACATCAACACATTTATTTTACATCATATAGTATTAACATAGTATATTTCTTTCTTTCATTTATTTGGCATCTCAAAACATAACAATTAAAAATACGTCAATAATATATATAATCACCTTAAATATTAAAATACATCAAAAAAGCAAATAAAAATGGCTGGATTAATGAGGTCTGACGATGCACGGGAAAACACATAAAGTCGTTTAAAGTAAAACAACTTAATTCCAATGTGGTCCCTAAAAAGATAGTAATTATAATTTTAACAAAACAAACATTATAAGACGGGGTTCATAAATATATAAGCACATAAGCAAAACATCTGATATAATGGCACAATAATAATTTATCTATGTTTAATTTTGTAATATTGTTTCAATTCAGTTTTAAATTTAGATGTGTTGGAAATTTGTTTAATATAGTCAGGAAGGTTATTCCATTCTCTGATTGCATTAAAATAGAATGTATTGCATTCTATGCCTTGGACTTTAGGTACAACGAAATTGAGTTTACTACCACGAGTGAAGTGACCATGTAAGTCATTAACTCTACGAAAGTTTTCGTTTAGGTATGAAGTACTTCTGCCCATAAATATCTTATGAACTTGGCTAATTTGCAAGAACTTTACTCGATATTGTACATTTAACAATCCATAATCGTCTAATTGATACCTATATGTCTTCTGGGTTCAACTCCTTTTATGAGTCTAACCATTTTGTTTTGAGCAATTTGTAGTTTTCTTTGGATAGCTTTACTGGTTCCACAGAATCGAGAAGATGCAGCATAATCAAAAATACATTGGATGAGAGCAGAGCATAATAGTTTACGATTCTTACAACTTAGTATCTTACGTTGGCGGTACATAAACTTAAGCCTATTATTTATTTTCTTAATGGTTTTACATGCATATTCAGAACACGTTAAATTTTGATCTATTTCAATACCCAGATACTTGACACAATTAGTAGTGTTGATATTGTTACCATTTGTTGAGACATTAAAATTGTTAACCTTTTTAGTTTTTCTCTTAGAACCAAATAGTATACATTCAGTTTCATCCAGGTTAATTGTTAATTTATTGTCTACAAGCCAATCACACAAGGAGTCTAGTGTTGACCCTAGCTTCTTAGAAATAATATCTGGATTTCTGTGTGAATAAAATTGCACTGTCATCAGCGTATAGAAGGAGTTTACAATCAGGATCAATACAAGTTACCATGTCATTAACAAAACATAAGAACAAAAGGGGTCCAAGGATACTTCCTTGAGGAACCCCGCATGTAACAGTACAAGATTGAGAGCAATGATCATCAACAGTTACTATTTGCTTTAATTCTTATTGATAAGTAAGATTTAAACCATTCAATAGATCCAATACCCATTAATCATTAGCTTATTAAATAAAATGTCATGATCTACAGTGTCAAAAGCCTTCTTTAAATTGACCAACACCATACCCGAGAAATTTCCCTTAGAAGTTTGGGTTTTAAGGGAATCAACTAAGTCTATCAAACATGTGTCAGTAGAGAAGGCAGCTCGAAATCCAGATTGATATTTATACAATACGTTGTTTTCAGTAAAGTATTTTTCGATTTGAATAAAAACAGCCTTCTCTAAAATTTTAGACATTGTACTGAGTATACTTATAGGGCGATAGTTTCCAATATGGGTTCTACTACCTTTTTTATAAAGAGGTATGACCTTGGCCTTTTTCATGTCTTCTGGGACTGTACTGGTACTAATTGATAAATTAATTATGTAGGTAATGGGAACTTTTAGAATTTCAGCCCCATCTTTTATGAAGCGGGGAGGTATCTTATCGACACCCGTGCTTTTTGTCGCATTAAGTTGGTTTAATTCACTATATATAAAGTCTTCGTCCACTGAGTTGACCATAAAGTTATTGCCAATAACGGTTCTATAGAAATCCTTAAGTTTGGACGATGTCATACACATTCTTAGGGGATGGAAGTTTACTGACCAAATTGGCTGCAATAGTAGTAAAATATTCGTTGAAGCAAGAAGCAATTTTGGCTGGGTCGAAACATTTAGTACCATTGGGCAGGTCAATAACCGTTTTAGCACTATCCTTAGATTTATTACTATAGCCTAGACCTTTAAACATTTTCCATAATTTTTTAGGGTTATTTTTATTTTTTTCAGCCTTGTTTAACAAATGATTTGATTTAGCTTTATTTATATCACGCTGTATTTTATTTCTTAGTTTGCGAAATTGTATTAATAAGTCGGTATTTATAGTCTTGTTTTTATTATACATATTTAATAATTTATCTCTGGTTTCAATGTCTTGTAATATTTCTCTAGTTAACCATGGTTCCGTTCTTGGTTTCATCCTAATGTTTTTAAGGGGGGCAATGGAATCAATAGCAGCCAAAAGTAATGCATTAAATTTATACAGAGCTTCATTTACATCTCCGATAGAGGTAACTACTGACCAATCGATATCTATTAGTATGTTTCTAAATTGATCAACGGTATAGTTTTTTAGTGATCTGATATATACATTTTTATGTCCATTGAACTTAAGTTTAATAGTTTTCCGTGTACAAAATGTCATTAAGTGATCGCTTAGACCTGTTGCGATTGTACCCGATTGGCTTATCTTATTCTCATTATTACATAATATATGATCGAGGCATGAAGCAACTGTAGGGCATATCCTAGTTGGTTCAGTTACTTTGTTACTTAAACTAAACATATTTAGAATTTGATTATAGCTATTCAATAAAGATGACTTTGTTAAAGTACATATATTAAAATCGCCAACAACAATTAATTCACTGTCCATTCCAATTTTAGATAACATATTTTCAAACAGAGTTAGAAAGTTCGTTTGCTTTGGTGGTCTGTAACATGTTCCAATTATAATGGGTTTGGTTTTAGGCAGGTTCAGTTCAATCCAAAGTCAGGGTTCGTACGCGTCCTTAAATTCCTTGAAAGTCATGGAAAAATAAATCTCTTTTTTCAAGTACTGGAAAGTCCTTGAAATTGGCATTTGTCCTTGAATGTCCTGAAAATTGTTAAAATACAATAAAGTTATATGAATTCTTTTTAATAAAGTTTTGAAAACACTGAACAATAAAAGTATTAAGTATGAAAGTACATGGAAGATAACAACGTTTGTACGTGCCGACTTTTCCGCCGCCGATAAATGCTCGTACATGAAATAGGCTTTCTTATCAGGTTGGTTGTTGACTGCAGAACGCCACTGGCCAGTGATGTTCAGATGACAATCACCTTTAAAAAACTTTGCCCAACTATTCTTTTGTTCCCCCACAGTACATTATTGCATAATAGCTATTACTATTGAAATAAATACTTGGCCCTTTTTGTGTTCCGATTTTGTTTAAAAATTAATTTAACGAATGTAATATTGTAAACATGCATAGCATTTTAGCATTACACTTTAATTAGTGACTATACTCGCATTCTATTTATAGCCTCTGATAAGCTATAAATAGAATGCGAGTATAGTGACCTCTCTCAGCGAGGCTCTCTCACACCGCAAGCGCGTATATTAGCGGTCTCTATATGGCTGCCGATGAGTTTTTTATCGTGCGTTTCTCGTCAGTGGAAATCTATCCAACATGCCGCGTACATGCTTTTTTCAAGAGTCCTGGCTTTTTGATAGCAAATTTTCCCCGTGGATTAACCGTGCGTCAATAAAAACGGAGGCAAAGTGTAAACTATGTAGAAAAACATTAGATATCTCCAACATGGGACGGTCGGCGTTAATATCTCATCAAAACGGAAAAAAGCATAAACAACAAATGGAGTTGAGGTTTAACAATACGACGCAAGAAGTTAATCAATTTTTTAGTAAGTCCAACCCAACAACATCCACCACTAAATCTAATAGTACCATCACCAGTATTATTGAACAAGAAGACATACCAGGAACTAGTGTTGATAATAGTATACCGAAACGTACGAACCCAAGTGGCCCGGCGACGATGCAGTATTTCAGTAGTAGTGAGGAGATTCGTAAAGCAGAAATATTGTGGGCCTTATTCATGACTAACCGGCACTATTCGAACAAGTCGATGGATGAAATAAATGAAGTATTCCAGGCGATGTTTCCAGATAGTGGAATAGCTGCAAAATTTAGTTGTGGTGAAAAAAAGTCTGCTTATGTTGTTAATTATGGGTTAGCGCCATATTTTAGGTAAGTTTTGTTTGATATCGATTGATATAGGCCTACAATTTAGATTAAATAAATAATTGTAATAGGCATTTCTGTATTGAGTAATAGCCTGGTGAGTATGAAAAACAAATGTTTTTAGTCTAAGTTTTGTTCATTTTAGGTCATTACTTCTGAAACGTGTTACGGATGAGTCAGATTACGTTCTACTATTTGATGAAAGTCTAAACAAAGGTACACAACTAAAGCAAATGGATATCCATGTCCGATTTTGGGCTAACAACCACGTGGAAACTAGATTCTTTGATAGTACATTCATGGGTCATGCTACTGCTGAGAAAGTCGTCACCGATTTTAAGATATGTGCAGACAAACTAAATCTCGCAAAATTACTTCAAATCGGTATGGATGGTCCAAACGTCAATTGGAAGTTTTATAAACTTCTCTCTGCCGATATAAAGACGAATTACAATACATCAGTTCTCAACATTGGGTCGTGTGGCCTTCATGTAATGCACAATGGGTTTCAAAGTGGTGTGCAGTCAATTGATTGGAAGGTCTACGACATACTGTCTAGTTTACAAATACTGTTCAAAGACACCCCTGCTCGTCGGGAAGATTTTGAGAACGCTACTGGCACACATGTGTTTGGCCTTAAGTTTTGTAAACACAGATGGGTGGAGAATGCTGCAGTTGCGAAGCGGTTTCTCAGTGTTTTTCCGCACCTTAAAACGTACATCAAGCAGGTGACCGAAAAGAAAATAAATGACCCAAAAACAAAGTCGTATGACACTCTGAAGGCTGCTTCAGTAGACTTATTTACGGTGCCCAGAATGCACTTTTTTGTGATGGTGGCCACACAAATGGAAACGTTTCTTAAAAAATATCAAACAGATCAACCAATGATACCGTTTCTTGAGAAAGATCTAGTGGCATGTTTGAGAGGGCTATTGAGATTGGTCATTAAACCAGACGTCCTTTCCGGGCTCGTGAATGGCCAAAGTTTCACTAACTTTAATATAGATGAAACGAAAAACCATTTACTTGCTAACAAAGTAGACTGTGGAATATTAGCTTCAGAGCATATAAAGGAGTTGATCAAGAAAAAGAAGGTGTCCGAGTTACAAGAACTCAGGTTTAAAAATGAGTGCAAGACCATGGTTCTTACAATTGTTAAGAAAGTGCTATCTAAATGCCCACTTGGTTTCAGAATCGTTCAAAAAGCGAAATTTCTCGATCCAAGAAATTTTTGTTTAAGTGGTAATGCGCGATCTCTTAATGTTGGTAGACTAAAGGCTGTATTAAAAATATTAGCAGACAACCAAAAAATCAACCATGACATGTGTGATGAAATTGTTAATCAGGCAAACGAATTCTATGATTTTGTTGTGTTAAATAATTTATCAGATTTCACTGAATACGATCCTAAATGTAGAATTGACGAATTTTACTATGACCGCCTTAGCAAAACCACTAAGTATCACGCATTCTGGGGGGTAGTAAAATTGATTCTAATGCTTTCCCATGGCCAGGCGACTGTTGAGAGAGGTTTTAGTGTAAACAAGGAGGTAGCGGCTGTCAATATGTCAGAGAGTACATATGTTTCGAAGCGCGTTGTATGCGGTCACATAGCTTCAGTTGGTGGTGTTTTGTCTGTAAAGATAACGCCCCAATTAATTACTTCTGTGAGTGGGGCTAGGCAATGCTATAATCTCTATCTTGATAATGAAAAACGTAAAGCGGCAGAATCTTCAAAGGCTATTAAGAGAAAATCGACGATCGATGAGTTAGATAACTTAAAGAAAGCCAAAAAAAGATGTATTGCTGATATTATGGGTTTAGAAAAATCGTCTGCAAAGTTTTCCGATCAAGCTGAAAGTAAAGGTAGTCTTACCCTCATTGCCAAAGCTAATAGCTTGCGTAGAACCGCTTCTGAAAAAAAAGAGCAATTAGCTCAACTAGAGGAAGACATTAGACATAAATTAGAGGAAATCAAAAATAGCTAGGCTATTGTGTAGATTAAATTAGCAGAAATTGCTAAGTTATAAAAAATAAACAATGTAAAAATCGTAAAGATCGTTTTGAATAAAGTTCAGAGTGAATTAGAATATGGTTTGATTTCTTTTATTTATACCTTCTAAAAAAAACATACGATATACAGAAACGGCATTTAAACTCCGAATTCCGAACGAATTGTAGAACGTCATCCTATAGTAGTATCAAATTACCAAATATCGTCGACAGTGCAGTGACTATGGAAACATCAGCCTTTGTTCAATACACGCCGTGACTACCCTCGATAGGCGCGGAAGTCTGGCGCGGTTCCACAAAGGCTTTACCAGGGAGTTGTTACAACTCTTTACGCTTTACTACCGTTACGTGTCATTTTACTCGATTTCCCACGCCTATGTTTTCAGTACTGTATGTTTTTTTAGTGGCTACAGTTAGTAGGCCTACTTGAATTTCTGAAAAACATCGTAACTACGAATTCATTTTTTTTTATTAATCTGTTGAACTTAATATTTAGGTATAATAATGTCCTTGAAATTTTAAAATGTTGACATTGAATGTCCTTGAAATGTCCTGGAATTTTACTAGCTCACAGGTGTACGAACCCTGAAAGTACTTCAGCTTCGTCGGATTCAATATCTGAACGCCGGTTAAACGCGATGTCATCCCTTATATACGTACATACGCCACCGCCTTTGCGGTCGCGATCTCTTCGTAGAACTGAGTAACCTTCAATTTTAATTTCGTTGTCAGATACCGAATCATCAATCCATGTTTCGCTAATGGAGATAATACCAGCTTTACTTTTATATGCAATATCGCGCAGTTCCGGTAGTTTGGGGATTATTGATCTAGAATGTGTATTCCTTTCTATTTAAACCGCGTGAAGTCTTCAGGAGCGACGTTATATAATGGGGGTGGCGTTCTTAATCCTATGTCATCGTTATGATTTCCACAGGAATCAAATGAGAGATGTTTCCAGCTGCATTCCACGCATACATAATTAAATTCAGTATTGTTGTTTACAATGTACTTGTATCTTTTGGGCGTCATGAAACCATCAGTACACTTTATATGAGTCCACTTATTACACTCATCACACGATATGGCTCTGCTTCTGGTAGTGACGCGCCGTTGACATTTACCACAACAATTGTTTGATACACTGGTCCAGGATTGGATTCGATGTCACCACACCATAGTAAGCAGATAATTAAAGTTCTACATGCAAGCTGTCTGGGGTTCCGATGAAAATTATAATCATAATGCGAGAATTTTTTGGTTGATGTAAATAGGTACGTATAACACTCACCGACTGCATTCTTGAAATCTTTCGATGTATGGTTATCCAGATAAATTGAAGAAGGGCATAACTTATGAATGACTTGTTCATGTTCAGGATGATGGTGTGATCTTTTCAACAACATAACATATAGCGACAGCGCCAGAAAAATACCATTCATACTTCCCGCCATATGTATCCTTATACACAAATAGAAAGGAAAAGTACACTCACCAATTGTGCTTGACGAAAACAAAGGCCAGCACGTCCTCGTTCTGCAGTGGAATGTATCGAGTTATGCGGTAACAAAATCCCAGGTGGTCATGGAATGCAAGTGAATTCGCTTCGTCGTTTGGTTGTTAAAAGTCAATGGCTAGATTCTTAGTTAGTACCCTTATCCAATGATCAGCAGGGTTACCAAAATGAAAAACATCACAGATACACAATCAATCGAAATACAATTACAGAATTCAAACTTTCACTGTAAAACTACCGGTATAATACAAACAATCAAAACTAAAAAAATAGCAGGTTAAACTGTAATAAAACTTGTTCAGGTATGGCATAAAATAGCGTTAAAATTGTGATAGCGAATTAATTCCAGTCATAGCTCAGGCCGGTTGCCATAAGTCATCGGCATCTACTGTAGTCCCCTTTACAATCAATGGTGGAGGCGAGAATATTTGAGTTGAAAGCAACTATCGGGTCCTAGCGGAGCTCGCTCTTAACACGACCGTTCTGGACGAAGGTGCATACAGGTATGATAATAACATGTGATAATTAATAACAATCATTACATATCATAACCATTTTGATGATTATTATTACATATAACAGTTTTTATCGTATTCAAACTAAATTAAGCTTGAGTCATTCTGTGACAAAACGACGTAACTAGTTTTTGAGAAAATGTATAGTCATGTGATAATCAACATTTCAAAATTTAAATATAAGTATAAGTAGTAAAGTAAAGTGATATGTCCTCTTTACAGTAACAGACAGTTATTACACTACCGTATTAGAAAAACATTGTAACCCATTAAAAAAAATAATTGGAGGCCAATTTCACTGCTAAATTTATGACTACAAAATTGCTTCTAAAGTGTTGTCCTCTATAATCAGTCAGTAATTTATTAGTTAGTTATTACGTATACAACGATTTCCCAACGTGTCTGTCTTTATGATGTGCTTCCATTTTCTGTTTCTATGGCTAAAGGCGGGTTTCCATCGGGCGCGGTAACGGTAGCCTTAGGAGTGACAAAATTAAATGTTGTACCCCTGGTGAAATGGTTATGATGATCAGAAATTAACAAAAAGTTATCCTTAAGGAAAGAAGGCGTATTAAAGTTATAACGAATTTTGTGAACATAATTTAATCTTAAAAACTTATTTCTGAGGCTGACATTAAGAAACCCAAGATCGGAAAGCTCTTTGGCACCTATGTGAGACCTCGGACCAACATTTAAAATGAAACGTGCCATCTTGTTTTGGGCAGTTTGTAATTTATGTTTAAGATTCTTATTGACACCGCCGTACCATGCCGAGGCAGAATAGTCAAATGTACATTGTATTAAAGCAGTGCTTAATAGTTTACGACATTTTTTAATCAAGCACGAACTTTGCCTATGTAAAAACTTCAACCTTGACTTAAGTTTACTGATTAACACTAGTTGCAATAATATCACATGATACATATTGGTCTAAATCAATACCCAAATATTTAACTTGCTTAGTACTTTTGATTCTACGGCCCATTAATTCTACAGAAAACTCTTTAACTTTGTTAAGCTTCGCTCTGCTACCAAAGATAATACTTTCGGTTTTGCCAACATGTAAAGATAATTTGTTTTCAGTTAACCAGTCCTGGCACTTAGCTAGGACAGTACTTAATTTATGAGCGATTTTGGTGGCATCGTGATGAGAATACAGAATCGTAGAATCATCAGCATAAAGCAATAATTGAACATCAGAATCAATACAAGAAGCAATATCATTTAAATAACATAGAAAAAGAATAGGGCCCAAGATGCTACCTTGCGGTACACCATGAGTAACTATAAGAGGTTCAGAGCAGGTACCATTCACACTGACAACTTGTATGCGGTTAGCGAGATAAGATTGAAACCAGTCAGTACACTTAAAACCCATGCATTTTAGCTTGTTAATTAAAATTACATGATCGACGGTATCGAAAGCTTTTTGTAAGTCAATTAGAACCATTCCAGTAAAAAGGCCTTTGGACTTATTGTTTTTTAAACCGTCGATGAGATTTATGAGGTTGCTTTCAGTTGAATGGGCCTGCCGAAAACCGGATTGATAGGCATAAAGTATATTATTTTTGGAAAGATACCTTTCAAGTTTCAACTTGTATAGCTACAGATTTTTCAAGAATCTTAGATACCGTAGGCAGAATACTAATCGGCCGATAATTCTCAACACTTGTTCTAGTATTTTTCTTAAATAGAGGGGTAACTTTAGCAGTTTTAAGATCATGAGGAAAACAATTAGTTTTAAACGAAAGGTTAATGATATGAGCTATCGGTTCAGCCAAGATTATCGCACCGTCACGTAAAAATCTTGAAGGAATATTATCTAGACCGACGCTAGGATTGCCTGCTTTGTGGATTTTAGGTAGGAAATAAAATCTGCCTGGAACTGGATTGACCTGTGCCAAATGAGGTCCAATCTTAGGATCGATGGAGTGTTTTTTTATCATCACAGAAACAGATTTGGCCACCTTATTTCCGGGGCGGGATCTGTTGTAAGTTTACGATAATGAAGAGGATTGTTTAGCTGTCTTAAGGACTTCTCTTCATAAAATTTGATGTCCATAGCAACAGTGACAGAACCTTTATCAGCGGGTTTAATGATGATATCATTACGCTGACGCAATTTAGCAATGGCCTGCCTCTCTTGTTTTAAGAGATTGTCACATTTATCTGGTTTTGGACATCCTCCTCAATAGCCTGAATAAATGTTTCTAAAGCTGGACAACGATTTTTACATGGATTCCAGGAACTTTTTGGTTTAAATTTGTTAACGTTGCCTTCGTTTTGCGTGGTGCTGCTGTCTGAATCAGCAAAACATTCACGTAATTGTAATCTTCTGGAGAAAGACTCCATATCCAAAGATAGTTTTTGTCTTGGTTTTGGGCAGAATTTAAGTCCTCGGGAAAGAGAACATTGTTCCTATTTATAAAAAGGACGATAAGTCGCAATTAAAAAATGACAGGCCTGTCGCATTGACATCACTGTTTGGTAACACCCTTAAAAGTCTTGTGATGGAGGATCTAACTAAACACCTTAATGAATTTGGCCTTATGTACAACTGACGATTCGCTACTTGCCGAAGCAACTACTTCGTGGACCCTTGGTCTTGATAGAGATGCTGTGCGTATCTATGTGGTCTCTTTTGATTATTCCCGTGCATTTGATTTCGATATCTCATAACATCCTTACAACCAAGCTGGAGCGAACGTATGGTATCTCAGTTGTGGCAGTTATAAGACAAGAAATGGACGTCGAATTTGACAAGGTCTTTTTCTGGACAGACAGTATGATAGTTTTGAATTACATTCATAATAGAAATACGAGACTCAGTGTGTTCGTGGCCAACCGGCTACGCATGATTCATGAGGGCTCGGAACTTAATCAATGGTGTCATGTTAGGAGTAAAACCAATCTAGCTGACCTTGCATCTAATAAATGAGGATGAGGTTGCTATGTGGCTATGAGATCCGTCGGAATGGCCACAGCTATTTCAAGGTAGTCCATTGAAAATTGATGATCCTGACGTAAAGGAAGTCTTTACGGTAGTAGAACAAAACCGTTGGATGAATGATCTGATTAAGCGGTACTCTTCCTATCACAAACTAAAGAAGGCAGTCGTATGGTGGACTAAATTTATAGGTTACTTGTCCCACAAATCCGTAACACCAATAATAACAGCAACTGAAATGGAACAGGCCGAGATCAGATATGTACAGGAAGAGTTTTTCAACGAAGAGATTGATGCGTTGAAGGGCCAAAGGGATGTGAAGAAAACTAGTTGCCTTGCAAAATTAAACCCGACCTTGGATAAATGTGTGCTAAAGGTTGGAGGGAGATTGAAGAATTCGGAGTTGGACGAAAATGCCAAGCATCCAATTGTATTGCCGAAGCATCGTCTTTCAGAGGTGATAATTAACGAGGTTCACAAGCGCACAGGTCATTGTGGCAGGAATCAGTTAATTAACGAGGTGCGAAAGAAATTTAGGATTGTCACGCTTCCATCGGTTGCGAAAGCATGTGTTACGAGATGTGTCACTTGCAGAAGATACCAAAGAAAATCCGAAGAACAGCAGATGGCCGACCTTCCATCTAGCAGAGTATCCACAGGGAGTAGACTATTTGCTCATACAGACAGGCATCGACTATTTTGGCCTGTTTGAGATAAAACGAGGACACTCAGTATTGAATCGATATGGTGTATTGTTTACATGTTTTACAACCAGAGCCGTACACTTAGAGGCAGCCCAATCTTTGACAGATTCATGCATAAATGCATTGAGGTTTCTGGCTAGACGCGGTCATGGCGTCAAGACCATTACTTCAGATAACGGAACAAATTTGGTAGGCGCAAGGACCGAATTGCGACAGGCCCTTAACAGTTTTGAACATGACAAGGTTCAGGAGAAGATGTTAGCAAACAGTATTGATTGGAAGTTTAACCCTCCAGCGGCATCACATTTTGGAGGCATATGGGAATGTTTAATAAGATCATCACGAAAGGTGTTATACGGTGTATTGAAGGAACAACCGTTAAGGCTTGACGATGAAGGGCTTTGCACTCTGTTTTGTGAAGCAGAGAATATTCTGAATAGTCGCTCACTTACTATCAATCAGGACACGCCGGATGATTTTGAACCATTAACCCCCAATCATTTGTTAATTGGAGCTAACGTAGCAGGCTATGCACCAGGAGTATTTGTCAAAAAAGACATAGTTAAAAGATGGAGGCAAATACAATACCTTACGGATTTGTTTTGGAGGGGTAGGAAAAACAAATATCTAACAACATTTCAAGAATGACAGCGATGGCACCGGTTAAGGAAAAACATAAGTGTCGGAGATGTTGTAATACTGAAGGATAATTGTCCAAGAGGGCATTGGCCTATGGCTAAAGTGGAGTCAGTCTTCATTGGAGACAACAGTGTTGTCAGAGCATGCAAGGTAAAAACCCAAACGTCAACTTTGGTTAGACCTATTACCAAGGTTGTGCTACTGCTTGAAGCAGATGGAGAGGTGTAAATTGTAGAAATTGCTTAGAAGATAATCCAATTATATTGCCTTTAATTATTGTTTTGTTTAAGATATGGATTATATGTTACTAAACTTTATCAGTGTATTTATCAGTATATTGTGTGTAGTCTTGTTGTTGTCTACCTGAATCTAACTCCGTGAACAGAGGTTGTAACACCAGAGGCTAAGTACACAGGTAATACTGGCAAGATGCAATGCTATAAATGCAATGGAACTGGACATTTGCCCAGCAAGTGCAAATTCTTAAAGGCAGACTGCCGATTCTGTGGCAAACAAGGCCACATACAGGTCGCATATGCAGAGCAAAACGTCGAACCGCAGGAAAGCTGAACACCACAGCAAAACAAAAACAGAAAAAGTTCCAAAATCAAACCCAAGAAAGGTCCATACAGTCGATACCGACAGTGATAATGAGCATCTATTCAGATTGGATGAAATAAACAAAGTTTCTTCTTATCATAAGGCAATATGGATAAAGCCAACAATTAACAACGTGGAAGTGGAAATGGAAGTAGACACGGGATCCGGACTGTCGATTATGTCAACAAAAGACTGGGAGCGGTATTTTCCGAACACACGATTGGAATCATGCACCCAAGTCTTCAAAACGTATTTTGGTGAACGTACAAAAGCGAGTGGCCAGCTCAGCGTGAATATAATGTACAATGAACAGCAACATAAAGGCAACTTACATATTGTCGACCATGGTGGCCCTCCACTATTTGGTAGAGAATGGTTGCAAGCAATTAAGCTACCATGGAGTAATTTGTTCCACGTAAAATCTAATGTTGCTATCACACAAGCCAAGATCGATGTTATGATCAGGAAATTCCCGACGCTACTAACCAATAAGGTGAGGCTGCTGAAGAATAAAAAAGGAAAGCTATCGCTAAAGAAAATGCAACGCCCATATTTTGCAAAGCTAGAAATGTCCCCTATGCGTTGAAACCGCTTGTGGAGGTAGAATTAAAACGTCTGCAAGAGGAGGGTATCATATCCCCAGTGGTCTTCAGCGAATGGGCAACTCCTGTTGTCCCTGTAGTTAAAGCAGACAAAACAATACGGCTATGCGGAGATTACAAGACTACGCTGAATAAGTACTTAAAGCCTGACAGGTACCCACTACCCAAAATCGAGGACATTTTTGCAAAGCTATCAAATGGAGAATAATTCAGTAAACTCGACCTCAAAAACTCTTACCAGCATTTGGAAATGGAAGATAAGGCAAAGAGCTACTAACCATCAACACACATAAAGGACTATTCAAAGTAATCTTGGATGATATGATCATCACAGGAAGGACAGATGAGGAACATCTAAAAAATCTAGAGCGAGTGCTAACGCAACTAAATAATCATGGCCTCAGCCTTAACAAAAGCCAAATCATGCGCAGGTTGCCAGCTACCGCAAAAGGAAGCACCCAAGGCACCCCTACATCCGTGGGAGTGGCCGGACAATGTTTTTGACCGCATTCACATAGACTACTACGCAGGACCGTTAGATGGTATGATGTACTTGGTGGTGGTTGATGCCCATTCTAAATGGCCAGAGGTACTGGCAACCAAAGAAAGTACATCGTCGCAAACAATCACATTATTGTGAGGATTACCCAAGCAATTAGTATCTGATAACGGACCTCAATTTACATCAAAAGAATTCCAAGAATTTATGAAAATGAACGGTATCCGACACATCAGATCTGCGCCAAATCATCCCGCTACCAATGGTTTAGCCGAAAGATTCGTTCAGTCATTCAAGGCAGCACTAAAATCGGCTAAAGGAGAAACACATTCTAAACAAATTAAGCTAGCCAACTTCCTACTCGCATATCGTAACGCACCGCATGCAACAACTGATGCAAGCTTAGCGAAATTGTTCTATGGCAGAGACCTTCGCACAAGACTGGACATCATGCGACCTGACATGCAACAACGCGTTATGCAGAGACAAAGTAAACAGAGAGTAAGCCAGGGTAAAGAAAGAAACCTTGATATTGGGCAGAAGGTAGCTGCACGAGACTACCGCGGTAAAGATAAATGGATCGTGGGTGAGGTGATAGCGAAGCGTCAAAATATAGTGCGCCCCCCCCCCCCTCGCTTAAACAAGTAACGAACTTTTGCGTGGGATTGAGAAGTCGCGCCAAAGTTTGTATGGTTAAGAAACAATGAATGAAAAGAGAAAAAGTGGAGGGATGTACTGTGCTTGTCACATATCTATCTATATCAAATATATGTGTGTATGACGTCACAGTCGGGAGTTCCCAGAATGCTTGGAAATAAAGTTACACTCTCTCTCTCATTGATCTCATATAGTCGTCTGTCATTTTATTTCTTGCAACTAATAATTGCAATATATACGTTTAACAACGTCACATGGTGTCAGAAGTGGTGCATTTTATTGTGTAAAATAATTTGCAATGGAATCATTCAGGTTTAAAACCCCTGAAAGTTTTGATTTTGATGGGCCAAGCATTTCCACGCAGTGGAAACGATGGAAGCAGCGCTTCGATTTATTCATGACAGCCACCGATTCAAACGGCAAGGGCGATAAAACGAAAATAGCGATCCTGCTCACGGTACTCGAAAAACGAGGGCTTGAAATTTTCAACAATTTTACATATGTTGAGGGTGAGTCAAAAGATAATTATGACAATGTATTAACCAAGTTTGAGAACTACTGTAAAAAGAGAGATCCAGTCATGGCCATGCGAGCCAAATTTTGGTCGTATCAACGACCAGAAGGGCAAGGTTAAAGCTGCTTTCACATCGCGCCCGGATTCGGTCCGGCGCCGTGAGAAAATATCGCGAGCGTTGAGCGCGCTTTCACATCGAGCACGAATTCGGTTGTTCGTGTCACGTACGTTTATTTTGAATTCAACCAAGTGGAACCAACATTGCAATTTTTGCAATGGAAATCTTTGACAGCGATAGCGATGATCTTGCAAAGCTTAGCCTCTGGCTAAACAAAAAACGCGAACGACAATGGGTCAACATTGTCAATAAAAAAAGAAAGACGCATGGTCAGTTCGAAACTTTAGTCAGAGAAGATCTTGAAGTGGATCCCGACAAATTTTTTAATTTCTTTAGGTAAGTCTCTAGGCTAACTTATCTACTGTTTAGTGTGTGTGTCGATGTCATGAACTTAATTGTTAATTATAGCCTAGTCCGACGGTCAATTGCAACAATATTATGTCATGAGTTTTTTCCGTTATCTTTTTAACTGAATGTGAATAGTTTTTATAATGATAATGATTTGAGCTTAATCTTAACTAGGCCTAGGCCTATATATATTGTCGCGTTAAGTTCTTTGTTAGTTAGGCCTTACATTTTTCAAACTTAGTGTTTATGATATAGGCCTATGTTAGGCCTATACATTGTGTGTCAATGGAAGGAAATAAATGAATGAACAGGGTAGACGATTAGGCCTACAATGTCATAAGCTTATTAGTTTTTGTAACCTGTAACACCTATTATTGTAGGCCATATAAAATCTACTAAAATATTGATTTCTGTTGATATTACAACTTGTCTGACTGACTTACTGCATTCATCATTTTTATGTTTTTATTCTCTTCCAGAATGACTGTTCAATTTGAGATATTATTTGATTTAATTAAGGATGACATCTCAAAAACAGATACAAATTTCAGAAAGAGCATCACACCCAGAGAGCGCCTAGCAATATGTCTAAGGTACGTAAGATTTGATTCTGCTAGTAGTGCAATTTTTATTGACCTAATATACTGCTCCAAGTGTGTACTAGCCTATAGTAAAACATGATACGATATAGAAAGCCATGTGGGTAACACCTCGCATCTTTATTAAGTGATGCGCACGATACTTAAACCTTTGTAATAAAAAAAAAAACCCAATGTCAATGTTTAGTGCTTATGAAGAGCCGCGCTAATAAGTAGGACATTTATGATAATTGAACACATAGAAAAAAGGCGTTTTTATGCAGACCTACATTGAGTTTATATATTTTTTGTATATCTTTCTCTAGATTCCTTGCCTCAGGAGACAGTTATACCTCTCTGCATTACAATTTCCGTGTAGGAATTAGCACAATAAGCGCGATAGTCTTGGAGGTGGCAGATGCTATCTGGAAAAAACTCCAACCAGTATATATGGCCCCGCCTACTAAAGATGAATGGGCCGACATATCAGCCGATTTTGAAAGACGGTGGAATTTCCCAAACTGCGTCGGAGCCATTGACGGGAAGCACGTAACAATCAAAGCCCCTGGCAATTCTGGTTCCCTATTTTATAACTACAAGGGAACCTACTTCATTGTGTTAATGGCCTTAGTAGATGCAAATTACAATTTCATCTGTGTAGACGTTGGCAACTATGGTTCTAGCAGTGATGGAGGAATTTTCTCTAGAATGCAATTAAAAATTGCTTTAGAAGAAAATACTTTAGGCATACCACCACCTAAAGTTTTACCAGATATGCCAGAGTTGGGTCCAGTGCCCCATGTGATTGTAGGGGATGAAGCATTCCCCCTCAAAACAAACGTCATGAGACCATACCCAGGTAATAAGACAGACTGATTTTTATTTTATTATTTATTGCGGTGGCAGGTCTAAAAAAATATAGCAATACTTTGTTGACACCAACACATCATAAAGAATTATTAAATAGAATTATTTATATTTCAGGTAAAAAACTTGACAGAAAAAAAAGGATATACAACTACCGCCACAGCCGTGCTAGGCGAATCTCTGAAAATGTCTTTGGCATCCTGGCCAACAAGTTTCGCATTTTTCATCGTAAGCTGGAGCTGAAGCTGAAGCCGGCCAACGTGGACAAAGTTGTACTGTGTGCAACAGTCCTGCATAATTTTATACGTAAAACGGGGCCAACACCAATGGGGTCAGATGATCCAGATATATCATCAATAGAATCAGTAGAAGGCCTACTCAGTTTGGAGCACAGTGGGTTCCACAGTAGCAAAGACGCTATTGACGTCCGAGAAAAACTGTGTAAATGGTTCAGTTCTGATGTTGGTATTGTCTCGTGGCAGGACCGAATATGTCTACCATCAGCGGTCCTATGAGAGAGTTATTAAAGAAGGAAGTAGCGTGGTCTTGGGAAGAACGCCACGACCAATCGCTAAAACATTTGCAGAGTTTGTTAAGCTCAGAGCCAGTACTTAAGTACTTTGATCCGAATAAAGAAGTAGTAATCCAATGTGACGCATCATCTTTTGGACTAGGAAGTGTTTTAATGCAAGATGGTCACCCGATACGCTATAGTTCGCGATCACTAACGTCAGTCGAAATGAACTATTCTCAGATAGAAAAAGAAATGCTAGCTATTTGTTTTTCACTTGAAAGGTTTAACAACTATGTCTACGGACGTTCAGTTACGATCCAGTCTGATCACAAACCTCTTGAGTCAATCACAAAGAAACCAATTCACAAGGCGAGTCCCAGATTACAGCAGATGATGCTACGACTATTAAAATATGATATAAATGTCACATATGTTCCAGGTCGTGAAATGTATATCGCGGACGCACTGAGCAGAGCGGTTCCGATGGAAACTGTCACGAATGATCCTGAAATTCTACAATATCGTATACATGCCGTACATGAGCTGTTGAGTATGAGTAAAGCTAGAATAACGGAATACAACAAGCGACTAACGAGGACGAGACACTAAAGGAACTATCGAAACAGTGCCATATTGGCTGGCCTGAGCGACGTCGGTCAGTCAGCGTAAAGATAAGACAATTTTGGCCGATGCGTGACGAAATTTATGAACACGAGGGACTAATGTTTATTGGGCAGAAATTGATAGTACCAGAAAGCAAACGAGAATTCATGCTTAACCGCATTCATGATGGTCATTTAGGAATAGAGAAATCCAAGGCCAGAGCCAGAGAGTTGTTGTACTGGCCCGGTATCACCAATGCGATTCATGACATGGTATCAAGATGTACGACATGTGCGAAGTACAAACGGAAAAATCAACGTGAACCAATGATACCTCACGAAATACCTGAAATACCCTTCTATAGAGTTGGGGCAGACATTTTCAACTTTGGAGGAAATGATCACTTAGTAGTTGTAGATTATTATTCAAAATATCCCGAAGTCGTAACGCTACGCAACAAAACTGCCAAAGAAGTAATCGGCAGGCTAAAAGCGATTTTCGCGACATTTGTAAGCGACAACATGCCTTTCGCAAGTTTTGAAATGAAAGAGTTTGCTAAATCATGGGGGATAGAACTAATCACATCGTGCCCCACCTATGCACAAAGCAATGGTCAAGCTGAACGGTGCATACAGACAGTCAAGCAATTGTTGAGGAAAGCCGCTGATGACTTTCACGGAGACTTTCATTTAGCTTTACTCGCTTATCGAGATGCGCCGTTGGGAGGTATCGGCAAATCTCCAGCACAGTTGCTGATGAACAGAAGGCTTAGAACACGAATTCCTATCGCATGCGAGCAACTTAAGCCTACACTGATTCCAGACGCACATAATTCGTTGATCGTCAGACAAGACAAACAGGCGGAATATTACAATCGTGGAACGCGAACGCTGCAATCACTGAAAGGAAACGAGATAGTCCGTCTCAACAAAGGCCGAGAATGGGTCCCCGCGAAAGTGTTATCTGTTACCCCGAGATCATATATGGTCGCTACGCAAAACGGACAAGTGTATAGACGCAATCGCCGACAATTAAATCAATTACATGAAGAAGATATTAATGTTGAAGGGGAAGTGGATGAAACTCCTATCGAAACTCCGCCGAGGACACCTGATCCTCAAAAGGAAGAGGTAGTCATGACCAGACCAAAGCGAAATAGACGTGTACCCAAACATTTCGATGATTTCATAATGGACAAATACTAATTAAAAGACTCATTGTTCATAATTTCTCTGCCAGATATTCATGTTTTATTATACCCCAAATGTTTACATCATCATAGTTTAATTGTTTCATTAAGAGTTTGATATTGTGATTACGATTGTTGTTGTTGTTAATGTTTAAGAAAAAGGGAGATGTCACATATCTATCTATTAGTGTAGGCTGGTATGTCGTTTATATGAATGTCGTGTATATTTTTTGTTAAAAGCAAACTTTGACTTTATTTCATATCTTGATAATATAAGGAATGAAAAAAAATATGTTGCTATTTTTTCTAAAGAAATTTAAAGGACCAAATTCAAGATGGCCGCCAACATTCAAATAACCCTATTTAAAACCAGAATATCACCAACACAAATTATGAATGTGGAACAAGTCCGTTTTGATGGTATTACACATACAATCTATGTACATGTTATGTATACATAAACTATGTAAAGCGATAATCTGTCGGCCATCTTGGATTTCAAAATGGCCGCCACTAAAAATTAAATTCTTTAAATAATTTTTGTTGTTTGTACACAATGTTCTAAAATAGTCACTTCTCATAGGATTGTCTAAATATAAGGCTGTCTAAAGTTGTCAATGTTCTCTATATAATAGATATATAATACCAACCCCTACTACTGTATGACTCTTTGAACTACCTAATCGTTCAAAGTTGGAGTTGCAAAAGTATGGAACAACTTACAAATTGATATCAAATATTCAGCAACAATTACTTCTAAATCTGAATTATAGATCTCATTTCTTTTCATAAAAGTGAAACTTTTATTTCAATGTTTGTATCTCGAACAGGACCACAATATAAAACAAGTGTATTTATACCTTATTAGCAATTATACCCGCCCCAGGGCGGGTTTCTAAATTAATTTAAAGCCGCCTCAGACCCCAGTGTCTCCCTCTACCCACCAACCTCCACCCCTCTTCAATAACATCCCACACTATTTTTTTTAAACAAATTCTTCCCAAGACAAATTTCAATTCAACTTTAGGGGTAGGGGTATACATAGCTATGATAGGCCTATGTTTTAAGTACCGTACGTTGTAAACTGTGTAAATGAATATAGTCCAGGAGTAATTAGACTTTGAGGTAGAAATAAATATGCTAAAGCTGAATTTTTCAGGATAGGTCCCTAATGTTGTCTGAAACAACATACTAAAAGTCCCCGGGTTTCCCCGTTGTGCTTCAACCCGATAGCGCCATTTTTCAAAATGGCGGCCATCTTAAAATTATTTACCATATGCTGACAACCAGTAGGTGTAAGTAAACAATCTTGGTGTCAAAATACTCAGAAGACCCATATTTATATTCACTGTAATGAAAAAGTTTAACAAAAAATGGTCAGAAATGCCTGTTTTGACCTTTGACCCTAAATTTGGATTATCTCAATATCTCATCAACGACTGGCCGTAGAGACTTCAAAGTTGTCCCAAATTATTCAGAAGATGGCCGCCATTTTGAAAAATGGCCCAATCAGATTGAAGCACAACGGGGAAACCCGGGGACTTTTAGTATGTTGTTCCAGACAACATTGGGGACCTATCCTGAAAAATTCAGCTTTAGCATATTTATTTCTACCTTTGGCGCTTTTTTTGTCTAATACTCCTGGACTAATAGGTGTCATATTGGCGGATATATATATAATTTAGATACTGCAGTCCCCAGCCTTCTTTCTCCTATCACCATCCCAGCCACAATAACAAACCTAATTCCTCCCATGGAGAGTTCAAATGTAGTAACTTTTCCTAGTAGAATTCCAATCACGTTATACTTCATTACGCCAGTATTTCCGCTCCTCTTCCTCCCTCCCAACACATCCCAGATACTGGGTGATTGTGACGTTTCCGGTACAAATTATGTTATCCATTACTACCAAGTTGTCATAACCCCTCAGTGCCAGTTTTCAGATCCAGTTTAAAACATTCCCAGTACAGTTTTCCTCCCACACAGTTCCAGTTAATTTGATAGCCTACTACCCCTAGCTTAAGCAAAATTAAATTCCCGGTACAATTGCGGTCATTTTGATACCCCATATGTATGGTTACGTGCTGAAACAGAACAAACATCGGAAGTGAGGAAAAGTGGGCCATTTTGACCACATTTTGGCCCCTAATGCTTGGTTCCCACTAGAGACGCAACACAACGACGTAACGCAACGTAAGGGATTTGACCAATCACAAGCGATGGATTTATTTGACGGTCGCTTGTCATTGGTCAACTGGTTTGCGCTGCGTCTACGTCCTTGCGTTGCGTCCTAGTGGGAACCAAGCTTAACTTGGATCCTAGATGGCGGATGATGTTCAAATGTAGTTTAGAACTTTCCCGGTACAATTCTGGTCATTTTGATAATATGTAAGGTTATTTGCAGTAACAAAATTTGTCTTTCACTTATAATATAGATTGTGAAATCCTGTATAAATATGGTGTTAAATAATAAATGCGTTATTGCCATGTAATTCAATGTCTGAAACTTCAGGGCCATGGTCACCAGTATGGTTGGTAAGTTTTCAACCTGTCAACTTTTGGCAGAAGCTTGAAGGAAATAAAGATACAGCTCATTCACAAGCTTCATAGGCAGCATTAACTCCCACTTCTCATCTTCTACAATCTCAACCGATTTCATTAGATGAGCCTTAAAATGACCACCATTATACACTGGTTTGATGAGTTGTGGTATAAAAACTCATGTACTAGGGAAAGACAAGATACTGCCTGGTGATGGCTCTTTCCCGAGATGAGTGGAGATGGACAGAGATGACATCAAGAAGCAATTCTTATTTCGACCTGGTGAATTATATGGCTTTTGACATGTAGCATTGTGAAAATAGTGTTGAGGCCAGTGCTTTTGTTGAAACTGAACTTGTGTTACCTATACAACAGTGACACAAATATCTTAAATGGAAAACATCTCTAAAAGATGTCACAGAAGCACATACTCTACAACTTCTGAAACTTTTCTAGATAAATGCTCATGACCACCTGAACTATGGCCGGTTACTTCCACTGTATCACTTCCAACAGATTACTGATATTGGAGTTTATGAGACGACATGTATGTGTGACAAAGGGACTGGATTGACATCAATTGATCAACGTCATTAAGCATGGTATCATTGGAATAACACAAATTAATGATTTCATCAGAGCTGGCAAATCTAGTTGATGAGTTTGAAAGCCAACGTTTAAAGAGAGATGATATCTTGATTAATGAAGAATGCTGCGATTCTCACAGAGGTGTTTGTTGGCCATGGCATGATGACATTGGACAGAAAATGTTTGAGGAATTGGTAAAAGTTTTGTAGAAGGCAAACTGTCTATATGGGATCCTAAGAAAAGGACGAATATTGGCAAAAAATATATATGACGATGAATACAGGTGACAAACTAAACAAAGTAAAAGAGGACTCCTATAGTGATTCTTTGTCGTATCACATAGTCAGTTGGTACAGTACTATATATAAGAAAGTATGAGCATTTAGGGGTGAAATGAGGTATTGCAGTACTTTTGCCGATTTGTTTCTGAACAAGCTTGTTGGGATCACAGATCAGTCTGTTGAAGTTTGATGGATACCATAGTAGAGAACGAAGGAAGGGCAACGCATTCAAGACAGCTCACTGATTAGAAATATTTCATTTGGTAGAGTTAGTTGTCATTTAACTGAAGAAGTTTATGAGATGTTTTAATATGAAGAAGTGTACATACTATACTATACCTCCTAATGGTCAACATTTTGTGTTAATCACCATGTTGTTGTCATAGGCATATCATTTTGTGTCATTTCAATCTAATTTAATTTAACTTACACACGTTTTAATAAGAAATTTAACCCATTAAAAAAAATGGCGCCATTTTCAAATTTAAAATTTCCACCATTTTGTGTTAATAACCATGTTGTTGTCATAGCCCTATCATTTTATGTGATTTCAATCAACGTCATAACTTGCACATGTTTTAATAAAGAAATTTAATCCATTTTTTAAAAATGGCAGCCATTTTGAAATTCAAAATGTCAAAATACTGATGAAGATAGGTTTATAATAATTTTTATATAGCAGAGAACCCATATGGCATTAATTTTAACTTAAAATATTATTCATAATGGGTGTTACTTTGTCCAATATGGTACATTTATTAGATATTTTATGTATTGGCGGCCATCTTGGATTTGACACCCTTAAGCTTTTTTAAAAAAATGGCAACATATTTTGTTTATTACTTTACATCCTAAAGACACTAAATCAGCTGGAATTTTGTTTTTAACAAAAAAATGACACGAAATTACATAGTGGCCTACACAATCAAATATATGTGTGTATGACGTCACAGTCGGGAGTTCCCAGAATGCTTTGTAATAAAGTTACACTCTCTCTCATTGATCTCATATAGTCGTCTGTCATTTTATTTCTTGCAACTAATAATTGCAATATATAATAAGATAAGATTGACCTATATCTGTAGATGTGCAAGAAACTTCGTTTTTTGATTTTCGAGTCGCGCAGCGTAAGTTACGCGCGATTTTATGAATTTCAATGATTGATCATAGATTAAAAACCAAAAGTCATTTTGTATTGAAACTTGGTGAAAATTTAAGTCATATCAAGCGCAAACTTTCTATGGATTAAAAATGGCAGGTTGCGCAGAAAGTTACGCGCGCACGCGCGCTTAAAATTTCAAATTGCTAAAAATCCATTTCTAATCAACTTTCTACGCGTTTCATGTCATTTTGAGCATTTCAAAAATTCCTGCAATATTTTTACGCAGGGCAAAAACATGTTTTTTTGGCTTGATTTTTGTTTTTTCAGCCTTCTCTTACCAACTTTCAAACAATTTCGACTTAAAATCACGTCATACGAGAACGTAGAATTGAACAATTTGCGCGCGTTTTTGAAAAAAAAAAATCAAAAATTTGTCAAAATTATACCTTTTTTTAAACAGTCATAGATTCTAAACTACATGGTGAATTTTATTTTTTTTTACATATTCTGGAAGTTGATGAGTTGTAGATATCGAATAATGTATTAATATGGCTAACCGGACATTGTGACGTCATCGTATGGCCACGCGAATATATAATTTAGGATTTTTGTATCTTTCGTAATAGGTCATCACATTTAATAGAGCGCATCTCCACTTATCCATTTTCCATTTTCACCCCGATTTTGATATTGTCTAGGTCAATCAATTATCTTTCGCATGAGTTAAAAATATTTTAATTCTTTTGACGTCATCATGCCTAAAAATTTAAATTACGTGTGGCATTAATTTCATCTTTACAGTAAATTTTAATCTTTTAATAGGTTTTTTAAACTACTCGCATCAAAAAACGTGCACATTAAATCAAATTATGTTTTAAAATTACAAATCACAAATTATAACTCTTGGCTCTTGTTGAAAAATGAAGTTTTTTGGACAAGTAGTTGTCGAGAAAATGCAATTTCAGTTTACTTGGTACTTTAAGACTGCTCGCCGGCTTTTGAAAAATTCTGTCCTATCTTTTAACACTAGCAGGTCTAAAAAAGTATACTAAAAAGTGGTCCAGAATTGGGACTGCGGTCCGAAATGGTCCCAAAATTTAATGGAATGGTCCTTGACCACATATCTATCTGTACATTCATTTTGGTAAAGATCTTGTAATTACTTTTTGAGTAATCCTGCTAACAAACAAACAAACAAACAGACAGACAAACAAATGAAAGCACTCAGAAACTGAGTGAAATACTTGGCAAAATATATCCACTGACTCGGAGCATGTTGAAATATACATTTTTTTTGCTTTAGGTATTAGCTTTACATTGTTAAAATCCTGCTGGGGTTAATAATTTGTTTAAATAATTTTTTGATACAAACAACTCCGGCATTGCAACAATGACCTTTCTAAAATCAAGATTGACCAGAATAATGATCGAGGAGTGTCTTGAAGCTGTACCGATTTGCCGCGCCTCTGCCTTAACCCATGTAGTAATATATCAATTTACCTGAAAATCAATAGGCATGTTCTGTAAGTATATACCTGATGAAATAAGGAAGGACACACGCTGGTGCTAACAAAACTACTTATCAACTTACAATAGTTTAATTTGAATAACAATAGAACAGCAACGCCAAAAACAAACGGGTGAATTTGAAAAGAAATAGGTTTTTTTAAAACTACTCGTATAAAAAAGCTGGTACACTCAATCAACTTTTGTTTTAAAATAAAAATCACAATTTATAACTCTTGCCTCTTGTACAAAAATGATGTTTTTTGGACAAGTAGTTCTCGAGAAAATGCAATTTCAGTACACTTGTTACTTTAAGACTGCTTTTGAAAATTGTCTCCTATCTTTTAACACTAGCCGGTCTGAAAATAATATCATTTTTGTTATTTGTGAAGTTATTAAAAAACCAATTTTGTTAATTTTCAATAGGCATGGTCTGACAATATATATCTATCTACACCCAAAAATTCAGAACGATAACTTGAAAACTGTAGGCGCTATCGTGCTAACAAACAAACAAACAAACATACATACAAACAAAGTGAATACTATACTTGGCAAAATTCTTTTTTGCCAAGTAACAAATGAAAGCACTCACAAACTGAGTGAAGTACTTGGCAAAATATATCCACTGATTGAGAGCATATTGAAAATTTTTTTGATTTAGTAGGTATTAGCTTTACATGGTTCAAATCCTGCTAGGGTTTATAATTTGGTTAAATAATTTTTAATACAAATAATGACCTTTCTGAAGATCTCAAGATTGAACTGGGAAAATATGGACGTCTAAAGAGAATGATTACAATTAAATAATACTCTCTTTAGTGTCCATCGACTCTAGTCTAGGGATTAGGGCCTTTTATTTAGTGAAATAGTTAATAGGCAATACTAGTAAGTAATGCTAATCATTATTATTGGTACTATAGTTCCACAGAGTTATAGATAGCCTAATTATTTTGAATTTAGTATAATACTAATAATAGGTTAGGTTAGCCTATCTACTAACTACTATATAGCCTACTACTACTACTACTAGGCCTGCCTACCATTGCAATTAGATGAATTGTTCGAAAACAGGCGGATTGATAGGCCTAGCTAGATAGAGTAATACAACACACCTTTCGTAGTACAGCAGGTATTTTGAGACAGAAAGTATACTTTTAGTGTTAGTGTTATATATAATCTAGCATAGAATAGCTAGCCGCTAGGCCTATGCCTAATTAAAATCATAGATCCGGTTACCTAGCTGAACATACATACAGCCATTTGACTTGGAATTTTAAGTAGATAATTGATTACAATACCATCTGTTTGGTAGTGAGGGCCTTCATGTCACAAACAGGGCTGTTAAAATAATTATTTTCCTAGCTAGAGTGGGAATTAACTTTGGTACCTCCTCTGTTGTTACATTACTAGGGCTAGCCAGTGTCAATTTTAGTACAGTATTAATTTGATGATTTGGTACATTAATTTTTTTTTTAAATTTAAATTGTAAAATTGTTTTTCCTTATTCTATACCTCTTTACTTCACACTGTGCTTTATTGTTTTACGTTTAGTCATGCAGAAAGACATAGCACAGCTTCTGGGCCGACCAGGACAACAGTTTCTACTCACCTTCCTACAACATCGACGCCTATAGAAGGTGCTCATTTAAGAACTACACTATCTGGTGGTTCAGGTACAAGGTATGAAAATTTAGATATAATACAAATTTTGTTATGAAATATATTACTAATAATATTAATACTTAAATTAGATCACATGGGATTCACATAGTGAACGGTTGCTTTCTACACTCACGATTACATGGCTTCAACACTCACTACTAACTGACTTCTCAATAGGAACTCTACAAATATAACTATAAAATATAGAAATTGTCATTGATCATAAATTGTTCTTTAGAATTTCTTCAATATCTGGAATTGATAGATTGAGCAGTAACTCAAGTACTGTAACCGCTTTTCCAAGTGCTTCCAGTTCTTCAAAACTGTCATCTTCTGAAGATGGAAGGTAAGTTTAAACTAAAATTGCAGCGCTTTACACTTTTCTGTTTCACTTAATTGAACAGACAGCAAAATCCTTGTCTGTGGCTTGATAATACCCTGCACTCTTTATACACTATGCCAATCTGATTACTGTTATTGAGAAATAAAATGGCATTAAAACTGTTATTTTTTTAGTATAAGCAACATTAAAGAAGAGGACAGACCCAGATGCTCTGCTGAAATATTAAAGTAACTGAATTCTGTATACTTTTCATTTTATATGTTACAATGTATTAATTTTAATTACATAGTTTAAAATCCTTTCCCCCTCGATTGCTAGTGTTTCTAATCACAAAATTAAGAGGTTGACCTACTGTACAAAGGTACTGGGGAGATATAACAAATTGGCGACGAGGATCGGATTTTAAATTCTAAGTGAAAATGGCTGGAATTTCACCACCAGTACCGTTTCTACCTACTATATTTACCGTTTTTACCTATCTATATGCTTGGACCTTTACTATTTTTAATTTATGTTAATGACTTACCTAATTCCTCTTCCCTCTTAAATTTTGTTCTTTTTGCTGATGACACTAACATTTTGTTTTCATACAAAAATATTACTGAACTTAGTTAAGATTTCCAATTGGCTCAATTTAAATAAATTATCTTTGAATATTAATAAAACTAATTATATTTTTTTTAATTATAAAATAAAAAATATAGACTCGGTTGTTATTAAAATTAATGATAGTGTAATCAAACAAGTTATTGAAACAAAATTTCTCGGTGTTATCCTAGACTCAAAGTTATCCTGGCAGTCCCATCGTAACAATATTTCAAATATAATTTCTAGAAACATTGGAATAATGAATAAACTAAAGCACTATCTCCCACAGCACATTCTTTTATCTTTATATAACACCTTAGTTTTACCCTATATTAATTATTGTAACATATCTTGGGCTACCACAGACGAGTCCTGAAGCAACCAATATTGACAACATCTTTAAACTACAAAAACGTGCTACCAGGATTTGTGCAGGGTCAACCAGAATAGCTCACACCAAAAACTTATTTAATAAATTTAATATACTTAATGTATTTGATTTACACAAATTACAAACTTATATTTTTATGTATCGTCTAAAAAATCACTCTTACCAAATCATATTATTTCTTTATTTCCTAAACAACAACCTGATATTTACAATTACAATACAAGATTTGCTAAAACAAATATTTTATCTGAAAAGCATACATTTCATTTAAGAAGAAAATCGATTTTTTATAATGGTCCACAAAACTATGGAATTTATTAAGTATTTCATTAAAATCTCTTCCTAATCTACCTTTGTTCAAATCTAACCTAAAAAAGTCTTTGGTCGCAGCATATGGCAGCTAAATCTCCTGTTCTTGTTCTTCTTGTTTCTTTTCTTCTTCGCTTAATTGAATTGAATACCTTTCATATTGTTCATCTTGTAATTTTACTATTGTCTTAGCAATTTAAGCTTCTGTATTTTTATTGTAAGCCGGACTGCTATAGTATACCTTCATTATTTTTTAAATTTTATTTTTTTAAATTTTTAACCCCTTTTAACTGGTGGTCGCGACTTAAAGTTGTCCGCAACTTATTTTGACCTCCATCCGCACATTTTTGATGTTTTTTTTGTTTATTGTAATTTTCTTATTTGCAATTTGTAATTTTTATCTTTTATTTTAAAATGTGTGGAGAAACTAATAAAACAAACAAACAAACAAACCTACTCCAGGCAAATCAACGTTAAAGTTTGAACAATGGTTTGGATTTTTTACAAATTATACACTTACGTCTGGAAGTGACCGATGCAATGCTGAAAGAAGAAAAGCACTTTTACTACATTGTCTTGGTACTGAGGGTCAACGTATTTACAGCTCTTTACCAGAAAGAGAAATTGATCCAGATGATGAAATTAATTCATATGATGCAACTGTTGCCAAATTGCGGGCACATTTCAACCCAAGATTAAACGTTGTAGCGGAAAGATACAAATTTCGGCAACGTAGACAACTCCAGGATGAAACATCAGATGAGTATGTAAGAGAACTTCGACAGTTATCAATTTCATGTAATTTCGGTGTAATAGCTGATGAAATGATAAGAGATCAGTTAGTTGAGAAAACTAATTCTTTCCGTATTCGTGAAAGATTACTTCTGGAACCTGAACTTACATTAAATACTGCCATAGAAATTGCAAGGCAATGCGAACATTCTGCAAAAGAATGCCAAATAATAGGTAAAGCTGAACTACCAGTACCTGTTGAGCAGATACGAAAGAGTACTGTAATTACAAACCTAAACAACAGCCAGCAAAATACAAATCTAGTGAGTACTGTTTTCGTTGTGGTTCGAAATCGCACAAAGCAAATGATGTCAAATACAAGGCAAAGAAAGCTAAATGTAATAAATGCCGTAAGATAGGACATTTTGCTAGTGTTGAAATTGAAAATATTGATGAAACCATATCTGTTAATGTGATGGTTAACAGAAAATTACGCACTGACGTATTGATAGGTCATTCAGCAAAAGTGAACATGACCATAGATACTGGTTCACCAGTTACAATTCTACTCAAGAGAATCTATAATCGATATTTTGTCAACGAAGCTCTACAAAAGGCGTCAATCAAACTGATGACCTACTCCAAGGAACCGATACATGTGTATGGATTTGTGAATTTACCAGTTACGCTTACAAGTGAGCCAGAGAATAAAGTGCACGCGAAGATTTACATCGTAGAAAAAGGATCGCCTATACTCGGAATGGACTTGATTAGCAACCTAACTATTAACATTGTGAAAGGACAAATTGCTTGCGTCCAAGTCGCTACAGATACTACTACAACTGATGCTGAATATAAAGAAGAACTGAAAAAGAACTATCCGAGATTGTTCAGTGGGAATGTGGGACCCGCGAAGGATTTCGTACATAAAGTTATGGTCCGCGAACACTGTACACCTAAAATACAGAAATTACAAAGCTTACCATTTACGGTAAGAGACAAAGTTGCCAAAGAACTTGATAGGTTAGAAAGCCAAGGAATTATAGAGAAAATTAATGCAAGTCCTTGGGTAAGTCCTATTGTTGTAGTAGGTAAAAAATCCGGTGATGTACATATTTGTATAGATTTAAGAGAAGTTAACAAAGAACTTGTAGTTGACCAATTTCCTTTACCCGATATTTCAGAATTATTCAATTCATTGCATGGTGCTACTGTATTTTCTACGTTAGATCTTAGATCTGCGTACCATCAATTAACATTACATAAAGAAAGTACAGTAATACATCAGAACCATTAAGGTATTTGCTAAGGAAAGAAAATGCATGGTGCTACTGTATTTTCTACGTTAGATCTTAGATCTGCGTACCATCAATTAACATTACATAAAGAAAGTAGGGATTTAACTGCTTTTATTACGCATCAAGGCCTTTACCGTTATAAGAGAGAATGTTTTGGTATGAATTGAGAACTGCTTTGGGAATGTTTGGATACTATGCAAAATTTGTACCAAATTATGCGACTACATCTGAACCATTAAGGTATTTGCTAAGGAAAGAAAATGCGTTTGTGTGGGGTACTGAACAACAAGCCACATTTGATAAATTAAAGAATAGTATTGCTAAAAGTACTGCATTGAATTTGTTTGATCCCAAATTATCAGTGATTAAGTCAAATTAAAGATAACATTGAAATTCCTATTGCATTTACATCCCGTACATTGACAAGTGCAGAGCGTAATTATTCAACGGGAGAGAAAGAAGCATTAGCTTGTGTATATGCTTGTAAAAAATGGCTTAATTACTTATGGGTAACAAATTTACATTACGTACTGACCACAAGGCTAAGTTCATGTGCTACAGGTCATAAAACCATGCGAATTGCTAGATAGGCAGAGTGGCTACTTAATTTAGATTATGTGATTGAATATAACGGAAAATAATCCTACAGTTGATAATAGTGATGAATATGTATTAAGTTATATATTGGATGCTAACACTTGCATTACAAAACAAGAGTTAATTAAGGAAACAAATACTGACCATGTGTCAACATTACTTAAGAAGTATATTACAACTGCATGGCCAAGTAAGAAAATGTTAAACGAGGAATTAATCCCAAAATCATTGCAATGTAAAATAATTGATCAAGCATTTAATCTTTCTTTATTCTGAAATACACTTTCAATACAATGTACTGATTTCCAAAGTGGTTCAGTTCTTAACTACATAAATGTAAACAAAATACAGCAGTACATAAATGGACAAAAGAAAATATAAAATTAAACCTAAAATTATCAAAAAGTTTTGAAATTTGTAATTTGAAAGTTGATACTGTCATATCATAAAGATCATTTTTTATTTTGTTAGGTAGAAAGTTCCATAATTTTGTAGATCTGTAATTAAAAGTTCTTTTACCTTGAGTATTATTCCATTTGGGTATTATCAAAGTGTTGTTACTTTGACTTCGTGTACCTTTATTGTGACTCTCTTCAGTAAATATAAATTGAGTTGATAAATAGGGTGGTGCATGTCCATTTAGGCACTTGAAAAGTAATATTAGAATATGTTCATTCCATTTGTCCTTTAGTGTACTCCAACCAAGTGAGTTTAGGATATCACTAACATGAGTTTTGATATCTACAGATAATAATATTCTACCTAATCTATTTAATAAAATTTGAAGAGAATCTGAAAAGTTTACTTTACAATTTGACCAGACACAACTACAATAATCAAATAAAGGAATAACTAGTGCATTGGCTAACATTTTCAGAGTGTTTGATCTTGGAATAAAATATTTTATACGACGTATAACACCAATGCATTTGGCAACTTTTGATGAAAGGCTATCAATATGATCCGCCCATGTTAGTTGAGTGTCAAAAGTTACACCTAAATATTTAAAAGAATTTACTCTCTCAATAATATGGTTATTAAAAGAAACAGAGATATTTTTAAACTTACTATACATGTGAGTAGTACTAAAAACCATAAGCTTTGTCTTTTTAATATTTAATGTTAGTTGGTTACCATTAAGCCATTGAGTAACTTGATTAAAATTTACATCTATTTCATTTTGAAGCCTAAGTGGGTCAGATGAACTACATAAAAGTGTGGTATCATCAGCATACATGACACATTTACATGATAAAGAATTAGGAAGTGAGTTAACATATAAACTAAAAAGCAATGGTCCTAATATTGAACCTTGAGGAACTCAGATATTTACATTCAGTGATTCAGATTTACATGAATTAATACTAACAATTTGAGATCTTTGACTAAGATATGATTTAAACTATTTAAGCTCGGTACTATTTATTCCAAAACCCCTTAATTTATTACGCAAGATTTGATGATTTACCATATCAAAGGCCTTTTTTAGGTCCAGGAATATAGCAGCTGTTGAAATAATTACTTGGATCTGATTTATCTCCTTCTTTATATATGGGCGTCACTTTTGCTTGTTTCCATTCATATGGAAAAATTGATGTAAACAATGATAGATTACAAATGTAGCAAAGTGAATCACATATTATTGGTGCTGCTAATTTTAAAAGTTTACAATTTATATTGTCAATTCCGGTGGCTTTATTACTGGAAAATTTGCATATTTCATCAAAAATATAGTCAGATGCAAGATAATCAAATTTAAATTTATCTACAAGACTGTAATCTGTTGTCTTATTGATATTAGTATTTTAAAAATTTACTTGCTAAAGAATTTCCTATTGACGTAAAATGAATATTTAATTCATTTGCTGTGTCCTTATCCGTAGTTGTATAATTTTCATTTTTATAAACCCTATTTACAGTTGATTTTGGTTTTGGAATTAGTTTATTTATGGTGTTCCATAGTTTTTTTGGGTTTTTAGTATTTTCTTTGATGGTGTTAGTACAATATTTCTTTTTTAGGTTCCTGTTGAGATTGTTCACTTTGTTTCTTATTTGTTTAGCTGTGTCCCAATCTTTAGAATCATTAGTTTTATGAGCCTTTTTATAATAATAATCCCTATCTTTAGTTAATGTTATGTAATCTTTTGTTATCCATTCAGGAAGTGAGCCTTTGACCCTCTTTGTTTTAAGAGGGGCATGGCGATTACATAGGCTACTGAATAAGCTTTTCCATAGTAACCAAGCTGAATTAACATCTGTTGAGAGTTTAATCTGATCCCAGTCAATACTTTTAAGATCATCAATAAATTTATGTTCATAAATTTTGTTTAAAGAACGAGATTTAATAAATTTAGGAGGAATATTAACTTTTTTGGTTTTTCTTATTAAATAGGTTAAAGAGTGATCACTTATACCAAGACTTGACACCCCTGCTGTTGAAATATCCAAATTTGTAACAAATATTAAATCAATTATAGTTTTACTTGTATTAGTTATCCTAGTAAAATCATGTATTAGTTGGTTTAAATTACTATTTTTGGCCAATTTATTAATTTTACCTGCATTTTTCTTGTTACTTATATCTAAATTAAAATCACCTAAGATCACAACATCGTTAAGAGGTGCATTGTTGAAACATAGTGTCAAGTTCATTTAAATATTCAGCCTTTGCACTTGGTGGTCTATAGATATTTCCTAAAAGTAATGGTTTAGAATATGGCAAGTTAAATTCAACCCAGAGAGCTTCAATACTTTCAACCCTAAAATTGTAGATCTCTTTAAAGCGGATACCATTTTTTATATAGCATAATACTCCACCACCTGATTGTGAAAGTTGTCTATCCAGTCTACATATTTCATATCCATTTATCCATATCTCATTATTATCAATACTGCTATTTAGCCAAGTTTCAGTTATACAAAATATATCATAATTATGTTCATTAAGGAGTGTTTTAACACTGTCCAACTTATTTCTAAGTGACTGGATATTTAAATGAGCAAGTTTAAAACCTTTTTTATAAATAATATCGGAATAATCAGAACTTGAGTAACTTAAGGGATTATTATTAAAAGGAAGTTCTGATATGGCAATTTTTCTAAAGCAATCATTACACCACCACCTATCTGGATAAGTAAATAGATTATTGTCTATATTATAAGATAAATTAAAGTTTAAAAAACAATTATACTCTAGTAGCTAGATCAACTTTCGTATGCACTTTGAGGTCCAGAGAATTTGACTTCAGAAATTGGTTTAGGGTGGTCAAACAATCATTTTTGGCTTGGTTACACATTTTGAAAATGTGGCGAAAGGTCAAAAGGTCAGGGTGAAAGGTCATAAGACCAAACACCAATATGTCCTTAAATCTCAACAACCACTGGTCACAGCGAAGTAATTTTGGTCTCAAATTGATCAGAAGGTATACATTTATATTCAGTCTAATGGGACATTTTAGTTTAAAATGACCGGAAATGCCATTTCTGACCTTTGACCCACAACCCAGGGCATGTATTTATCTCCGTAACTACTGGTCGTAGACACTTGAATTTGGTTTTAAATTGTTCGAAATATATATTTTGTTATTTGAAAAACATTTTGAAAAATGTTACAAAAGGTCAAAGGGTCAGGGTCAAGGGTTATATAAACAAATAAATGTACTTGTATCTCGGCAACCACTGGTCGCAGCAAGTCAATTTTGGTCTCAAAATGTTCAGAAGGCATGCATTTATATTCCGTCTAATGGGGCATTTTAGTAAAAAATTATCAGAAATGCCATTTCTGACCTTTGACCCACATACCAGGGCATCTTCATATCTCTGTAAGTACTGGTCGTAGAAACTTAAATTTGGTATCAAATTGTTCGAAATATACATATTTACATTCATTGTAATAGAAAATGTGGTTAAAAGATGAACAGAAAATACTATTACTAATGTTTCAAACAAAAAACATATCTCTACACAACTTATCCTTAGACAGTAATGTTATGCAATATGATACTTTAAATTGTTTCAATTTCAAGTAGGCCTACAAGTTATTGCTGTCCACGAGAACATTTTGATATAAACGTCAAGCTCAACAGTTCTTTTCAGAATGCTAGAAGTAACTTGCCATGTGTATCCGATTAAACGCCCCGGGCATTTATTGTTCAAAAGGGTTTTTAGGGGGAGGGGAGGCATCTTTATTTGGGGTATAATATGGTAACATGTATAATCAAATAAATACCACCTAGATGTAAAAAATACAGCACAATTAATATAAAAAATGATAACATTATGTCAAAATGCTTGGTAAATTGTAGATTATGGTAATTAATGAAATGTGTTGTGATACAATTATTTTGTAAATGCATGTGGCGGAGCGTTTATTCCACATGATGTTCTATTGGAGGGAATGGAGGCTTTTATTCAAAGCGGGTGTTAATTCGAATAAATACTCGAGCTCAACAGTTAAGAATGCTAGAAGTAACTTACTATAGTTACCCGAATAAAAGGTCCGGGCATTTAGTTATTCAGGGAAGGCGTTTATTTTGTTTGGGTGTAATAATGGTAACATGTATAATCAAATAAATACACCCCAGATAAAAAAAAAAAAAATTAATATAATAAGAATAATAACTGGATTAAACCTCATTCTATCCTGTTGCAAGTACAATCATGTAATAAAAGGTATCACAGACAACTATAATAGACCAATTCATTGTCATTATTCCGTAACACTGTTGCATAATATTTTTGAATGTTACCGACAAAACGTATACATAATATGTATAAGTTTTGTCGGTGTATATTATACACGTCTGTTCCCAGTGTAGATAATAAAACAATATATGTTTCTGGAGATTTATTATCAATACCACTAGAAACTTTGACATGTTTTAGGTACTGAATTCATTGACAATATAAGCATCAGAGGTTATCATGATAAAATCATACTACAACACTGTACTACAGTACACAAGGGTGTTTTCAGGAAAGCTGGACATATTGTACAATAGTAATGAAGCTATGTATTGGCATTTAAAAATATGCAAAAGATTGTCAAATTGTAGTCACAAACAAACAGATGATAGAATGAAGATCCATTATGAGTGCAATTGTGTCAGGATAATGATATGTCATTGTTTTATATCATTATACTGGCACCTGGAAGAGAAGATCCATTTAATGTTATCTATGACAGTGTCACTTTTATTCTAAAAGACAGAAACATTTCGTTAAAAAGCATAAAGAAGAAAACGAATCATGTAAAGTACCTTTTATCAGTTGAGAAACGAATTATAATTATTAAAATTAGAGTATACACCCGCTTTGAATAAAAGCCTCTCTCAAATAAACGCCACCATTCCCTCTAATAGAACACCATGTGGAATACGCCCGCCACATGCATTTACACAATAATTGTATCACAACACATTACATTAACTACCATAATCTACAATTTACCAAGCATTTTTTTAACTTTTTGATATTAATTGTGCTGTATTTTTTTTTACATCTAGGTGGTATTTATTTGATTATACATATTACCATATTATACCACAAATAAAGATGCCTCCCCTGCCCTTTGAACAATAAATGCCCGGGGAGTTTAATCGGATACACATGGCTAGTTACTTCTAGCATTCTGAAAAGAACTGTTGAGCTTGACGTTTCTATCAAAATGTTCTTGGGGACAGCAATAACTAGTACTTGAAATTGAAACAATTTAAAGTATCAGTTATTGCATAACATTACTGTCTAAGGATAAGTTATGTACTGGTACTGGTACTGGTATGTTTTTTGTTTGAAACATTAGTAATAGTATTTCTGTTCATCTTTTAACCACATTTTCTATTACAATGAATGTAAATATGTATATTTCGAACAATTTGATACCAAATTTAAGTTTCTACGACCAGTACTTACAGAGATATGAAGATGCCCTGGTATGTGGGTCAAAGGTCAGAAATGGCATTTCTGATAATTTTTGACTAAAATGTCCCATTAGATTGAATGTGAAAGCATGCCTTCTGAACATTTTGAGACTAAAATTGACTTGCTGCGACGAGTGGTTGCCGAGATACAAGTATCTATTTTTATTTGTTCATATAACCTTTGACCCTGACCCTTTGACCTTTTGTAACATTTTTAAAAATGTGCTACAAATAATAAATATTTATTTCAAACAATTTAAGACCAAAATTAAGTGTCTACGATCAGTAGTTATGGAGATACATACATGCCCTGAGGTGTGGGTCAAAGGTCAGAAATGGCATTTCCGGTCATTTTTGACTAAAATGTCCCATTAGACTGAATATAAATGTATACCTTCTGATCAATTTGAGACCAAAATTACTTCGCTGTGACCAGTGGTTGTTGAGATTTAAGGACATATTGGTGTTTGGTCTTATGACCTTTCACCCTGACCTTTTGACCTTTCGCCACATTTTCAAAATGTGTAACCAAGCCAAAAATGATTGTTTGACCACCCTAAACCAATTTCTGAAGTCAAATTCTCTGGACCTCAAAGTGCATACGAAAGTTGATCTAGCTACTAGAGTATTATTACAAGTTAGCCTAATATTTAAAGAATGTACACTTTTACATAGGTTATTAACATTATTATTAGTAATAATACATAAATCATTATTTTCTGGTAAGATATCGTAATCATTCAGTATTGTCCCGGCTTGATCTTTATTGAGTTTAATACTTTTGGTAGTTGAAATGTCTTGAGAGTTTTCATTGTCTAGATAGTTTTTAGTTGAAGATAACAATTTAGGACTAAAAGTTTCATTAATTTCGGCATTGACTTCCTTACCTTCTGCTCACCTAGTATCATGTTGATTGGGACAATACTTTGCTTTATGGCCTTCCTGTTGACAAATCCAACATAATACAGGTGTACCATGTCGACAAACCCGTTGAACATGTCCTGTTTCACCACAAAAATGACAGGAACTAGATGGTGTCCCCAATCTCCAGGATCTCTTCCGTAAAGCAGATGTTCCATACTTGTTTAGGTGTAATCCATGTCTTGTGTATTTAGACTGAGGCATCTAGACCACACGTTGACAGAAAAGCTTTAGAATTATTTATAAAGTTACCTTTGAAAATTGATTGTAGTCGTTCGTTCGCCTGGAGTATTTTTATTTATTTTTTATTTATTTATTTCCTTTATTGCATCAAGTAAGCAGTGATGAAGTTGACATAAATATAATAGTAAATATGTAAACACATAGTATAACACAGTCCAAACAAGTAATACTAAAATAAATCATAGTCCACAAATCAGTCTTTCAATGGCCATCATAGTACATCCAGTAACACAAACCAATAGGGGTTCACAATTTGCTTATCATAACTCAGTTACTGATCATTCACCAATCATTGAAAACTCCGTGGAAAGTAATGAAGTTTTTTGTGCGTTGTGTCCGGACTTTGGGGAGGGTGAACGATCTAACGCGTCGGAGCTGATGGTTGTGTGTGGGAGGTTTAGGTAAGAGAGAGTGTAATATATGATCTTCTTTTTTCATTTTATCAAAGAATTTTCTTGACAACTTCTCGCGGCGTTCAGATAGAGTGATGATGTTAAGGTATCTGCGGGTATCAGCATACGAGGTACCATCGGGGCATATTATGTTACACGCTCTTCTTTGGACATGTTCGATTTGGTCAGATTGTGCTTTGGATAAACTCGGGGACCAAACAGCACAGGCATATTCGAGAACTGGTCGTATCACTGCTTGATAGTATCGGAGCAGTTCCAGTCTATCTAGGCCAGACCTCTTGAGTTGCTTAAGAAAAAACAACCTTGGTACAACGCGCTTGATTAAACAGTCAACATGCGTCTGCCACGACAATTTACGGTCAAGATTGACACCTAGTAACTTTGTTTTATTCTTTATATCAAACCAACAGTGTAAAACACCAATAACAGGTTGAAAATAAAAGCTAAACTATAAAATATGAGCCTATAAAAATATACAAATGAAAAAGAAAATTTTAATAATTTCATTAATAATACATTTAAATTGAGAAAAATTACAGTTAAAAATATCTAAAGAATTATTTTTTAAAATACAAGAATTGTACAATGACGAGAGTCTACAGAAAATACCATTTTTACAAACATTGACACGAGAAAATTTAACATGAAGAAAGGGTTTACTACGAAGATTACGAACAGGAACATTAAAATAAAACAACGAAACAAGATCACAATCAAACTTAGAAGTAAGACATTTATACAGGAAGTGTATGCTCAACACACTTGACTTCAGATCCATTCACAGTGATTGGGTCAAACTCAGTTGGTGTTCTCTTACATGTAATGCGCAGTTCAACCGATTTTTTCTCATTCAGTTTCATACCATTTTCTTCGCACCATTTAAATATACTGTTCATACTATCTTGAATTTTGCACTCGGAGTTCTTATTATATCTTTGGTAAAAGGTGGTATCGTCCATATATTTCATAAGCGGCAGATCGACCTGGAGGTCATCAATGAAGGCAACAAACAGGATTGGACCAAGCCATGATCCTTGTGGGATTCCTCCGTTTGGTTTTAGCCATGGTGAGAAGATATTCTTCAATTTCACTCTGTGTTTTCTATCTGCAAGAAAAGCTTGAATCCATGCTACAAGAACTTCGTCGATACCTATGTTCTTTAACTTTCTAATTAAAATGTGGTGGTCAATCATATCATACGCTTTGCTAAAATCCAATAGGAGAGCACGTACTTCCTCGCCATCATCAGTGGCTTGGTACCAGTGATGCAATGATGAGATGAGGGCGTCAGTTGTTGAGACCCCCTTTGAGCTACCAAATTGGTTGTTTGATAGTTTGTCTTTCAGCTGGTCCCAAACAAGACTACCAATTAAGCTCTCTACAATTTTTGCAGCTACAGATATTAACGAAATGGGTCGGAGATCGGTTTGGACACAGCGAGGGAGGTTTATTTTTGGTATTGGCACAATATTAGCCATTTTCCAGTCATCCGGGATATACGACTCTTTTGACTCTATTTTGATATTGAGTTGTGGGTCATCTAGACGTTGGCAAATTCCTGATACATAGATTTTTCCAGATATTCTGTTCTGCAGATCATGGACCAGTACTGCACATCAAGGTATTGTACGAACTAAAAACAGGATTAGAGAACTATACTGGTTTCCTGCTATAGATCGTAAAGTAGAAGATAAAATTCAGAATTGTGAACCGTGTCAAAATAGTGATAAGACGGCTAAAACTTACAATGCGCCATTACAACCAGAATGGCAAAAAGTTGCTATTGATATAATAGGCCCATTTGAAAAGGGACCTAGAAAGTGTAGATATGCTATTGTGCTAGTTGACTATTTCAGTAAATGGCCAGAAGTTTCTTTTACTAATGATATTACATCTACATTTGTATGTTATTTTCTAGACCAGATATTTGCAAGAGAAGGATTACCAAATGAGTTGGTATCCGATAATGGGAAACAATTTGTATCCATAGAGTTTGAAAATTATTTAAAAGAGAGAGGTATTAAGCACATTAGAACATCATTGTACAATCCTAAAAGTAATAGATTAGTTGAGAGAATGAATAGAATTAAACATACCATTCAAATGGCCAATGAAAATAATAAGAATTGGAATGAGGCCATGTTAGAATTTCTCATGATCTATCGATCTACACCACATGCTGTTACACGCATATCTCCTGCAGAATTATTACATAAGCGTAAATTAATTACTACACTAAATGTAAGACCTACAGATGGTTACCAAAATGGAATTAAAAATACTGAGGTAAAGGAATGAGTTAAAAAGTTCCAAAGTAAAAGTAAGAAGTATTACGATGATAAGAAAAATGTGAGGAAACCACAATTTAAAGTTGGAGATTCAGTACGAATTAAGAATCCGAGACATGTTGATAAATCAAGTAATAAGTTCTATACTGGAGGTAAAATTAAAAGAATTGTTAGTAATGCTACATATGATGCTTTACATAATGTCTTAGATCATTTATCTTATATTTATATTATATTTTATTTATGTTATTTAAGGAAAGTCTTTAAACAGTGATTGGGTTCGCTTGTGACAATCCTGGCTTTTTGTTTCATTATATATTTTTATGTATTCTGTTGTAATTGTAATGAGCCGATATTGAATAAATCAAGTCAAATCAAATAAAATCTTCTCTGTTTGGCAAGGGAAAAGTTAAACTAGCATCAAAGCTTGAAAAAATCAGTAATCTAGAGAAAATGGATGTGTTTTATTCAGACACCCCCCCACAAATGAGGGGATACACAAAGCAGGCATCTCATTGATGCAACTAATGTGGTAATCCATTAAGAGTAAATGGTAGCGAAGGGTAGCTTAACAATAGAGCGTCTACCTCATCCAGTGGCGTATCCAGGATTTTGAAGTTGGGGGGGGGGGGGGGCCGGGAATTGCCAATTTGCCGACAAAATTGGTGTCATTATCTGTACATACAAGACGTCTCTGATCAATATATGTTCTAGGATTACATAGTCATATTGTCTTATATGGGATAACGATGCAAAATTAAAACCAAACCAACATTATCTGTTAGTATGTTGTATTCATATTACAATAAAGAAAGAATTAGGAAAATCTGATTTGTAGTATAGGGTGTAAAACATCGCCGAAATGATCGTTTTTAGCCACAAAAGAAGTAAAACAATTTGCGGCCTCAGTCGACAATTCTATTAACTACGCCATTTTTGGTTAAAATAATTACATATAATTACGTTTTTTAGTAATTTATTTTATATATCACCATTGGAAATATCAATAAAACATGTTATTAAATGCTTATAAAATATATAAAGTTGTTTACTTAACGGAATTTGGACAAATTCATTGCTCTAACTTTGTGTAGTAACGATCAGAGAGATTCATGGTACACGCGCGAGAGAAAACATTCAGCTGCGGGTGATTCGCATCCACCAATCAAATCAGCTAGAATCCTAAATCATCCAACCGTGAGCAATGCCAATCCCGAGAAAGCTCAGCTTTGATTGGCTTACGATGACATCATATCACAAAATGGTAGTTTTGTAGTTGAGCCTCACGGAATATTCTGTTCCAAAAATGAAATAGGACCTACATGGATATTTTTTATGGTATATGTGCTTTTTCTTAAAAAATTTTGAATAATAAAGGCCTCATATCGAGAAAAAAAACGGGTTTTTGGCACTTATAATAAATATATCTTAGACAAAAATTTAAAAGCACATGGCATGTGGAACTATATAATCTCTTAGCGTAGGAAGACATACAAATCCCAGGTCATGAGAGGCTCAACTGCATGCAAAAACAAGGTTTTAGGGTAAGGTCAAAGACTTTTGAGTAAACAATCTACAGCGTACGGCCGTACGTACGTGCTACACATTTTTTACGTGTTTCGTTAGATGTAATGAAAATAAAAAATAGTTGATCTGAAGGGATCAATGATGATATGATATGTAAATAAACAAACACTCAAAAGAATTATGTTTACAGTTCAATTATTGTCAGAATAAATAGTTTATTTTTTTTCCCGGCACCTTTGTTTGCCGACGGCCGCGATGATGTGCCGACGGAAACGAAATCAGGGGGGGCCCGGGCCCCCCGGCCCCCCTACTGGATACGCCACTGACCTCATCCTACAGCACTGGAGGAAATTAGCACATATTGAAATTGATGCCACCAAATACAGTTGAAAAAACATCAATGGTGAACTAACACCAGTCCTAACATTAGACTAATATGCTAATATGTTATCTGTTTTAACTGTAAATCGGGAAATGGTAATGAGATGTGTACAACGAATAGATGTAATTGTACAACGAATAGATGTAATTGTAGAAAGAGTAAGCTTAAATGCTTAAGTGCATGTGGGTCATGTATGGGCAAATGTGAAAATGGCTCATGTAACTTTTCATTAAGTGACCATGATTTTTCTGATGAGGACACCCAGGCTTTACTGACACAGTAATAATCTGGCTAGTCTCAACAAAAAAAAATCATCAGCTTTCATCTAAGTGACGGTGTATGTTTTAAATAAAGTTGATTATTTGGTAAAAATAACATATCATTGTACGTCTATAATTACATGTACTGTAGATTTTAAACTATTACCAATAATAAGGAATCTTTAGTAAGCAACCGACTGGGAGCAATATCCAAGTTTTGGTGTTATTACATGATGAATGTGATTTTTTTCTCAAGGTTTTCTAAGGTTAAAAGTCAATAAAACCATACTTCTTGTCACAATTGGACATAATGTTCAATTATACCAAATGAGACATACATGTTCTTAACAATTTGAGACCAATATGAAGATTATGCGACCAGTAGCTATCGAGATATAATAAGCTGAGGTCAAAGATTATACTGTGTATACTGTATAGTATATGACACAAAATTAACAGAATTCAGCACTAACAACATGTCATATTCTTCATTTCAGGTCATAAATGCCATAATCTTTTTCTGTGTGCAATATTCCGTAACCAGAATTCGTCATAGTGACAAGTTCAAATCTAGTTTTACCACATTTTGTTTTATTTTAACTTCAATTATATTTTCTAGGGATGTATCAACCTTCTTCCACGTCTTCTCTTTTTCCTTATGATTTTTCTTTTTGCACTCCTCCTCCCTCTCCTGCTTCTGCTCATTCTCTAGAATCATCTACAACTAATTCTCTACCTACGCTCCAATCTTCTCCTTTCTTTCCTTCAAGCCAGTATTCTTCTCCACTTCACACCCCTACTTCTAATATATCCCTAGTTTGTTTTCCACCAACTCCTCCTAATTATCCTTCCTTTGGCCCCATTTACCCTTTCCTCACTTAGTTCCCCAACTGCGTTTTCTGTTTCATGGTATAGTATTGTTTTATTGCTTTCTATACTACTGTAACCCCAGAAGTTAAAGTCACGCTATAGAGGGCGTTCATAGAGAGAACCTCGTGGGTAAAAAGAGAGAGGTGAGATACATCATTGCTGTCCATCACATTTTTAAATATGTTTGTTTTACTTTCATAAAGGGATGTGATGTACCCAGCGGACAATAGGCCATTCTTCTACATAACCAAATTCAAGTTGTGCAACAGATTCTTCCATTGGAAAGTATCAGATAAAAGGAAAGACCTCTTCCTTCTAAAAGGCGTGAAATGATTCGAATATTGGCCAACGACATTTTCAAAAAATGTTGTAAACCAACAAGGTTGCTTCAAAGGTAGTTTCAGAATGTTCAGAAAGTTTTAAAGTCTGTTTGGATGATATAGTTGTTGGAACTGGTCAGGATTTAAAAAAGCTATGAAGGATATTCATTCAAAAAAAAAGATTGGAGTTTAGACGATATAAAAGACTATCTTGATAATACATATCCTACTGTACGGCTTCTTATAAATGATGGCACTAATTCCATTGCAAATTTAAAGTATGAGTGGCCATTTCTGTTTGAGAAAATTGGATTACTCCATCATTTCAAAAGATTAGTGGGTATTGAAATATTTGACAGTTAGTACTAACTAAAATTCCCAGAGTATTACAGTTCTGAGTTCATGAATGCAAAACAAAGAACAGCACTCAGGAAAATTTTGAAGGAAATAGTGGAAGCAAAGCATGATGGTACCAAAGGCCCTGATGTTCTTGGCCTTTTGATGGTATTGGCAACATTTTTCGGAGGAAACAAATGAATTAATAATTGTTAATGTTAATCCCCAGGCAGTCCAATATTTGCCCTTGGTGACTTCAATCATTGTCGTCTGAATCGTGTACTGACAATTTTTAAGCAGTACTACATCACATATACAACAAGGGGAGATCGAACACTCGATTTATGCTACGGAAACATAAAAAAAACTTACAAGTCCTATAAAATGCCTGCTATCGGAGCCTCTGACCACGACATGATCCAGCTATTGCCTGTTTACAAACAGAAGTTGAAGTCCGCGAAACCACAAAACAGACACATTAAATTATGGCATCATGAGAATATTGAACGCCTTCAAGATTGCCTTGATAAAACGGATTGGGATTTATTTATTAATTCCGCTGCGGACATTAATGAACTAACTGAATCTGTCTCGTCTTACATCAACTTCTTCGTGAAGACTTGACCATTCCATGTAAATGTGTCAAAGTTTTTCCTAATGATAAACCGTGGGTTGATAAGAGCGTTAAGGTTGCTCTTAGAAACAAAAGGTTAGCATTCAAATGTAATGATAAAAATAAATTAATACAAGCAAAACACCAGTTAAAAAACAGTATTAAAAAGAGTAAAAATAAATTTTAAAAAAAAGGTTGAAAATCACTTTAAGGATAAAATGGAATGATAAAAGATTGATGACAGGTTCTAAAAAGAAGGCTTCCTTTGAGAAGCTTTCCGGGTTTGATGAAGCAAGCCTGGCGGAATCCTTAAATAAATTCTATACCAGGTTTGATGAGTCAAACTTTAAAGTAGGTCAACTGAGATTTGTAAAAATTTAGTTTCTGAGAGTAACCCATTGATAACCTTAGATGAGGTAAGACATCTTTTTTGCAGGACTAAATCGAATAAAGCCGCAGGCACTGACAGACTTGGTGGAAAACTGATTGGAAGTTGTGCTTCGGAACTGGCATACATTTTCAGCACATTTTTTAAATGTCGCTTAGTTTATCAGTTCCATCTATTTGGAAACATTCACTTATTGTTCCTGTTCCAAAGCTGTCACCTGTTATTAGGCTTTAAACGATTTTCGTCCCATTGCATTAACTTCGCTAGTTATGAAATGTCTTGAGAGGTTTGTAGCTAGTCTGATTAAGCCTGTTGTTGAAAATAAGTTTGACCCAATGCAGTTTGCATACAGAGCGCATCGTGGTGTAGAGGATGCTACAGCAACACTCCTACATTTCATACATAAACATATAGATCAAAAGGGTACTTATTCAAGAGTTTTATTTTTTGACTTTTCCTCGGCCTTTAATACAATCCAATGTCATGTTCTTTTAACCAAGCTCTTGAAACTCAACATTAATCCATCATTGTGGGTTAGAAACTTTCTCAAAGTCAAAGTAAACAAACACACCTCTAATATACTCTACAATAATACCGGTTTGCCACAAGGATGTGTCTTATCCCCCTGCTGTACATCCTCTACACCAATGACTGCTGCCCTCTGTCCGATTCCTGTATGGCAGTCAAGTATGCCGACGACACTGCTCTTGTGGGTCTAATCACAGAAAGTAAGCCTGACTCTATAAATGAATATTATAATGAGGTGTCAAGGTTTACTGACTGGTGTAATGATAATTATTTAAAATTAAATACCAAAAAGACATGTGAAATGATAATTGACTTCCGGAAAATAAATTACATGAAAATCTGAAAATTGGAAACGATAACATTAGGGTTGTGTCTGAATTCAAATATTTAGGTACCACTATTGATGATCGGTTAAAATGGAACCAAAATACACTCAGACTTTATAAAAAGGGTAAACAAAGACTTTAATATATGATATGCGTCAGCTAAGAAAATTTAATATTGACAACACAATTCTTAAACTTTACTATAATTCTATGATTTCTAGTGTTATTTCATTCTGTTCTACAATCTGGTTTAACTGTTTAAGTCAAAAAGATTATGCATTATGCATTATTAAATAAAATACACAGAAGGATTTAGGATTACTGCAATGACCATAGATGATATGACATCTACCTATGAAAATACTGTGATCTCTATGGTAAAACGTATCCTATCAAAACCTTCTCATCCCCTCTTCAAAGCATATAATTTTCTCCCATCATTAATCCGACTTCAATCCCACCATGTATGAACAACTCGTTATTCCAAATCATTTATCCCTAAGTCAATTACAGTTTTCAACAACACCGTTACTAGATAACTTGGTTCTGTTTAAGTAATTTATTGTGTATAATGTTTTTGTACAATTTTGTATAGTGTGTGTATTATGTTCTTAGTGTACAAAAAACGAATTTTATTAGACCTAATAAATGCTGTGAGAGCAGTGCATTATCATTAAAGTATGTTATAATGATTCTATTTTAAGGTCTATTTATATATGTAATCGCGTGTGATTGTTTGTTAGCAGGATTACTCAAAAAGTAATTACAAGATCTTTCCCAAAAAAAAAAAATACAGATAGATATGTAGTCAAGGACCACTCCATTCAATTTTGGAGGCGTTCCGGACCATGGTCCTAATTCTGGACCACTTTTTAGAATTATTTTCAGACCTGCTAGTGTTAAAAGATAGGAAAGAATTTTCAAAAGCCGGTGAGCAGTCTTAAGTAACAAGTAAACTAAAACTGCATTTTCTCGAGAACTACTTGTCCAAAAAACTTCATTTTTGTTCAAGAGGCAAGAATTATAATTTGTGGTTTGTAATTTTAAAACGTAATTAGATTTAATGTACACGTTTTTTGATGCACTCGTTTGTTTTTTCGCGTTGCTGTTCTATTGTTAGTCAGCTGAAGCTATTGTTAGTTGAAAGGCTGGTTACATAACCATTAGATCAAACTCGCATACACATGCTTGTAGTGAAATTAGCCTAAATCACACATAGCATTAAGACACACAACATTTTTCCAGAGACTAAATATGTAGAAGAATTTTACAGTAGACGGAGGTATGCACTCTCTGAGTGGCTTTCTAGTTATTATTGTTATTGTTTTACAAAATACACAATTGTATTTATTGTCTACCATTTCACTGTAATTATAATTTGGATTGCAATTTACTTCTGCCCACCTACATTTGAAGATGTTGAGCCATGTGTTGTTTGTAGAACAGACAAGACATTTTTAATATGAATTTAATCTGTTTCATTTAGGTGACAAGTTTAGAAGCCGATATTTACACTGAAGTTCTTCCAATCACTCCTTGTATAATAGCCCTTGGTAAGTAATAATGCAATGAAACTCTAAAAAAAAGCATTGGAAAAGTTTTTTTTTCATGTTATTGCATTTACTATGTTTGTTGTTGAAATGTTATATATTCCATCTTTTAAAATGTTTATTTCAATATTCAATTCAATTATCTATTTTGTCAAGCACTTTGGCTCGAAAATTGTCTTGCATGGGTAAAATACAGACAGTATGACCAACAGGATAAAATACAAATGCAATACATACTAAAATTTCAGGAAAAGGTAAAACATGGCAAGTAGTAAAATATCATTAAATGGTTAAAGAACAGAACACTATATGCAAAACTTAGATAATACATATATTGAGCTAGCATTAATGTTACGATACTGTTAAATACATAATAGAAAAATAACGCTTAAAATAGAACGACCTTTCGACTCCATCATGGGGTCATTATCAAGTCCAATGACCCCATGATGCAGTCGAAACGTCGTTCTTTTTTAGGCGTTATTTTTCTATTATGTATATTTACAATAAACGTACCCTCATTCGATACTGTTAAATTTCCAGAAAAGTTCTTTGTCACAGCTGCTTTCTTTTTAATACAGGTACTTCAGCACTGACCTCAACTTCTTTCATGCTAGTTGTTGACCGAGAAATAGTAATTTGCAACATCCACTCCCCATTAGAGGCATTATGCATGTTGTTTGCATCCTTTTTCGTTTTTAACATTGAATATGGAGATAAAAACAGTGCAACTTTAGAGTTTGTGCAATGGTAAGTATTAATATTTAAATGGTATTTAAGATTCATGTTAATTAAATGTTGCCTTTTCAGATGCTCCTGGGGTATGAAAAATAAAAAACTCTCTACTTTTGTTTAATCAACAATGTTGTCCCTTGTAATCACTAAGAATTATCTGAAGTCTCATATCAAAATATAATGAATAATTTGTCATGCCTGCTTGTATTTTATTTTTTTTTAGCTGTTTGGTTCGCATTAACCCTATTGGTCCAAAACAAAGAAAACCGTAAAAAACAAAAAAGAAGTAGTGTTAATCCAAAAGCAGTTTCTCTCATCAATGGGCTGAAAGATTTTGAATCTGATTGGAGCCAGTAAGAAAGTTTTTTGAAAGTAACACTAAATGGAAATTTAGGTAAATTGAAATACCCAGATGATCATTAAATAATTTCTTACTAATAATTATGTTGTACTAAAATAATCACTATTCACTATGCGACCGAGAAGGTAAGACGTACATACGGAGCTCCGCCACAAATATTTTATACTTTGCCAACACTACACATGGTTCTTAATCTTTAGGATTTCATAAAGTAGTAAGTTATTTTACCTTTAAATTGCATCATTAACAGTATTTAATCATTAAAATGAGTACTAGAAAGAGTAAAAGTTGGCCGATCCAACACCTATAACTGACTCAATTGAAATTTCCCCTACTACTAGTGACACGTCAGCACAAATAAACGCCCTTAGTAGTGAGCTCCAGAAATTGGCAGCTGATATTAACTCAAAAATTGACAATGGAATTAAATCAATAAAGATAATCAACAGGTATTGATTAACAGAATGGAAGAAATAGAAAATAAACAATATGTTATGGAAAAATCACTGGAATTTGTTTCGGAAAATACAACTAAAAAAAAATCGGAAGTGACTGGACTGGAGGCTGGCTCACTTCAATTGAGGGGAACTGAAAGAAAAGGGTGACAGAAAAAGGAGAAGGAATTACTCAAAATGGAAAGATACACTAGGAGTTTAAGATTTTGAGGCATCCCAGAAAAGGAAGGATGTCACAACAAGTGTTTTAAAGTTTTGTTCCATTGTACCATATGAGGGGGTCATTCATGCATAGCGGCCTCTTGGATTGGATGATGGGGTGGTATATAAAGTGTGTGCGGGGACGGTGCGAGGTTGAACAAGGAGTTGGGAGTAAGCTGATAGGGTGTGGGAAACTACTAATGTTGTATGGATAAGATGCTAAGCGGAGAAAATAAAGAAAACCAAAAAGTAAGAGATATTTGATGCACACTTCAGCGATATTGTAGTCTTGTAATAAATAACTTCTAAACTAAGGTTTCTTTTACGGCTGATAATTGAGTGGTACAGGATTGAAGGACGGCTTGACTAATGGAATAACCAAAACATTCGGGAAACCAGAACACTTGTGAGTACAAAACCGCAGTGGAACGTGATATAGTTTTAATGATATTATTTGTGTTTTACGCATACTTTCAAAACTCTTAGAAAGTGCTGTGCATGATCAATTATACTTGTATTTAAGAACTAACAACCTTATTGATCCCTTCTAATCGGGCTTTAGAAAAGATCACTCTACAGAAACTACTCTTTTAGATGTTACTGATTATATTTTGGATAACTTTGATAAATGTGTTTCATCTGCTTCTTTATTTCTTGACTTGAAGGAGCATTTGATACAGTTAACCATGAAATATTACTTACCAAATTAAGGAATTATGCTTAAATGATATTGCACTTCACTGGTTTAAATCATATTTAAGTGGATGATCTTAAGTTGTTTGTATAAATTAAAAAAAATCTGAAACCATGAATGTTAATATTGGTGTCCCAAAAGGATGAATACTGGGACCTTTAGTATTTATTTTATATATTTACTATGATGATACATCAGTAAATTGGATACTATTAGAGAAAAGAAGAACGGTTGCAGAAATAATGCTATAATGTTATTATGTACAACGCTTGTCTGTGAAATAGCCACCTGATTTGAAAATTACATGGCATTTTTATCAACGTGTAAACTATTGTCAAACAAATTATTGTGATTATGAATATGGAATAGATACTAAGATTATGAATTAACAAAAATTATATATGTGAAAAAAAAATAGAATCATTAAAAAGATTTATTCGGTTGATATTACAAATAAAATACAATAGTATATCTGAACCGTAATTGAAATAGTAAATAACGAATTATTTACCTGACGTTTCGACAACTATCAATTGGCTTTCTCAAACTGTAGTGACACGTATGTCACCGTTGACCTCTAGATTACGGGGTCAACACATTGGTCCACACTTGACTGAGTTTGTAACTGCACTCATCTCTATTAAAATTGGGGGTCTTCCTGATCCAGATGGATTCCTTAACCCAGCGTCTTAATCCCAATCAACAGAGTGATTTGTTCAGTTTGGTCAGTAATTGCTGTTGATTTCTGTTTGCGATTGTTTGCGTTTCGATTGTGTGTAGCTCATTTCGAGACCAAATCAACGTTCTTTTGGTGTTCTTTTAGTCGAGTGCCCAATTTTCGTCCTGTCTCACCAATATACGATCTGTTACAACCAGCACAGGGGATCTTGTATATGCAATCTGTAATACTGAGGGGTGGTACCTTATCTTTTGGCTGCTTACGGATGGTGTCCAAAGGTCTCACTGCGGTGAAAACCCCTGCTTTTTTTAAATGTCGTTGGGCTCCGTTTAATACTCCTTTTACATACGGAATGACTACCATCGTTTTGGTGTTCGGCTTGTCCAATTCTGTCCTATGTTTGTTGTCTTTAGTTGTGTTCATGTCGGTTTGTACTTTTTTGAAAGTCTACTTAGGATATTACCACACTGTGCTAGAGTATCTTTGATGTGACGTTCCTCTTTGTTTTTATCTGTCTGCTCAGTTATGAGTTTCTCTTTTCTGTCGAAAAGTGTTCTCACTCATTGAAATTCAGGTATTGGTCTGTGTGTGATTTCTTTCTGTAAACTGTTAACTTTAACGAACCATCCTCCTTTCTATGAACCAGGTAGTCTAGAATAGGAAGTTTTCCTTCATTTTCTTCTTCATACGTAAACTTGATGTTGAATAGTGGTATCTCCATTGTTTAAATATTGTGTCCAACGTAAGACTGATCCTGTTTTGATGATTTCCAATTTTAATAGGGATGAGGGCGGTTACAAACGCAGTCAAGTGTAGACCAATGTGTTGACCCTGTCATCTAGAGGTCAACGGTGGCATATGTGTCACTACACTTTGGGAAAGCCAACTGATAGTTGGCGAAACGTCAAGTAAATAATTCGTTATTTACTATTACAATTACGATTGAGATATAACTAACTATTATATTTTATTAAAAATGTAGTCATTCAATGAGTGTATAATACATGGTTAGTTTCAACAGTAAATTCATTTTAGACTGTGGGCTACCGTAACCCCCCCTCCCCCCCCCTGGGGATTTTATGACCCATACATTTTTGGAAACCTCACACATATAGGTTTTCAAATCAGGTTGTCTGCACATTGCGCAGTGGTGCGTAAACCGATGAGGGCGCTTTTTCCAAAATGGCCGCCAAATTTAATAAAATATTATATATATTGATAAAACAGTAATTTATATGCTAAAATTAACTTGTTTTTTAATTGTTCTGTATTGAAATAATGTGTGGTCAGGTCATGGTATATGTTTGTATTCCGAAAAGTCAATATAGAGGGCGCATTTCAAAATGGCCGTCGAAAATCATAAAACTTAACAAAATTGAAGTAATTACTAGAAATGATTATATAAACAATCAGAAAAATGTCAGAATGTCATTTTACCATTCAATAATTTAACTGGTACTGACATTATTTGATTAAACTAATAAAATAATATTATTATTATTAAAATAATACAAAAACTTCTATCAAACAAATTAGTTGATGCATGACATTCAACTTTAAACCAATCAGAACACAGATAGCAGTGTAGTAGTCTAGTTGATCAGTTGTATGAAACCAGTCTAGTCTATATAACATTGAGCTAAATTATCGAAGAAAATTGTGCTTTTTCAACAACAAAGTTAATTCATAGTAAGTATTACAAGCAATTTGCTCTCCTAGTACAGTACATGGTGCAAAATGTGGACTAGCCTAGGCCTAGGAGAACTTGGTAAAACTGCACAGTTCTGGCTTAACTATATGGATCGAGTTTGGCTTATCCTTCAATTTCAAAGAGCAACTAAGAAAACAATTTTGATTTGCATTTAGCTAGCCTACAAAGAATGTGTAGTCTGTTTTTTAGCTACGACCACCTAAACTATGCTAGATATACAATGGTGTATTTCCTGTCTCTCCTAAACATATCAGAGACACATCCCGGAGCAGAGGAGCTCTTGCGACACAATGGTTTCAGCGTTAAACGATCACAAATTCCGATGTCGAGAAATGCTGTTGACATCACAATTGAACAAACTATCAACCGTCACGCAAAGTGCCATGGTGGAATCATAGGATTCAGCAGGAACTATTCGGCATATCATAGGTGGTGCACGACAAGACACAGTAGGGCTGGTTACCTGCAAGCCACAATGGAAATGGCAGACATGGATAACATGGAATCGACTTCACACAAGGGCTTGAAGTCCTCACACATCATCAACAGTGAACAAGATACTTGCAAGGGTTCTAGCAGCATTTCATAATTTTGTAAATCCTTTTGTTGTTGAAAACAAGAACGTCCTCTACTGTCTGTCATCAGGTGCACCAGTATCAGATGAGATCGAACGTGATCTCCTCCAGGCTGATAATATTGGAAAACAGGCTTACGACAAATTTGTTACGCAACGACTTGTTGAAGGCACAGTAAGTTTTCATCATCCAATCAAGAAGTGTAAACTAAAGACATTTGTACAACTTGCCAAATCCTGTAAGATCTCGGGACAGTCAAAGAAGACCAAAGAAGTAAAAGCTGAAAGAAATGTATTTGGTCAGCTTGTACTTTTAGCAATGAAGCATGACATTAGTATGGAGAGGGTGCTTAGTTTCTCATTGGGCCCTGTTCCATGGGCATTTGCAACGGCTGATGGTGTTCCAGTGAAGACAGACAAGGCAAAGCTTATGCATGCATTGGTAGGCGAATCGAACACAATAGAAAGGCCGGCTGGAGAAACCACATATATTGTTCACTGAATGGCTCTGCTGCAAGCACAGATGGCTTTGCCTGATACATTTGGAGACCTGGCAGAGAGTATATTTGGACAGCTGCCTAAGGTAAAACGTGTGGACTTTGTAACTGATACCTACCTCCCACTATCAATCAAAGGAATTGAAAGGGCTAGAAGAGGTTCTTCTAAATCCCATATAATTAAAGGAGTCAAGACTAAAGAGCCACGAGACTGGAAATCGTTTCTGTCAAGCGATGACAATAAGATGACACTAACAGAATTTCTACTAAGTGAATGGAAAAAGAATAAATATGCACCAAGTCTTCATGGAAGAGAAGTTGTATTTGGCTATACGAATAAATGCATAAGTCTGAAGAGCAATGATGGCCAAGAAACTATGTCTGAGGAACTTACAGAGTTATCGTCAACACAGGAAGAGGCTGATACGAAGTTGATTCTCCACTGTCTGCAAATTGCCAGAAATTCATCATCCAATTCTACCATAATCATTCGATCTCCAGACACAGATGTCTTCATTCTTCTGCTTCATCACACCCAGGAACTGACTCAAACAATACTATTTGATACAGGTGTTGGCAATAAAAGACGTCTTGTAGATGTGCATAAAGTCATAAGTGATGGGGGAAATGATGTGTGTCATGCCCTTCCCGCATTACATGCATTCAGTTGTTGTGACACAACCAGTGCATTTGTTCGTAAGTGGAAACTACTACCTTTGAAGATCCTCAAACAGCACCAGGAATTTCTTGGTGCATTTCTGACTCTTGGCCGATCATTGGAAATTGCAGATGAAACTCATGAAAGCTTGGAGCATTTTGTGTGCCGTCTTTACAACACTAAATCTACTGTAACTGACATTAACACTTTGCGACATGATAAATTTCTGGAAAGATTTAGTGTCAAGCCAGGTGCAATACTTTCGACCTATGATGGCATGGATATGAGCCTCCCTCCACCTTGCCGAGATGCTCTTAAAATGCATGTTAAAAGATCTAATTATCAAGCGTTTATTTGGTACCAAGCACACCAAGCCGTACCAAATATCCCTCAACCAGACGGGCATGGTGTATTCAAAATGAAAAGTTGGACTTGAAGTGGACGGAAGGTGATATGATGCCACATGAGCTGGTTGACGTATTGGTAGAGGAACAGGAAGAGGAGGATGAGGAGGAGGATGATGATGAGCAAACTGAATTTAACAACTTGATGGACATTTTTTTTGACACGGAAGAAGACTAGATAATCTTGTTATTGAAACTTTTATTGTAAATAGTAAGAAATGGCATTTCCAGTTACTTTTCCATACAACATTCTACTAGAGCAACTATAAAACCACATGTTCTGAAAAATTTGCAACAATTTCCAAATGTATACTACCAGTAGTTAGAGAGATATGACAAAACCAGGTCAAAGGTCATAAAGGTCATAAATGTCACTTCCGGTAATTTTTTGACAAAATGTTTCATTAGAGCAAATAGAAATATGCATATTGTAAACAATTTGAGATCATTTACAAGTGTCTATCATGTAAAGTCAATGTTATGTCTTTAAAATATGGAAAAAAACCCAATAGTGCACTTTTATTAGAATTGTTGGCAGCCATTTTGACAAAACGGTCAGAAATGGCATTCCCAGTCCCCTTTACATAAAACTCTCCATTAGAGCAAGTATAAAACCACATGTTCCAAACAATTTGCGACAAATTCCAAATGTGTACTACCAGTAGTTATAGAGATATGACAAAACCGGGTCAAAGGTCAGAGTGACAAAAATGTCATTTCCGGTCAAATTTTTACAAAACTTTTCATTAGAGCAAATAGAAATGTGCTAACTGTAAACAATTTGAGACCATTTATAAGTCTCTACCATGAGTGGTTGCCAAGATAGAGGCACCTGAGCCTATGGGCAGCCATTTTGAAAACGCGCCCTCACAGGAATACGCACCACTGCGCAATGTGCAGACAACCTGATTTTAGTTCGTATATGGGTAGGGTTAAAAAAAATACTGGTCCCGAAAAATCCCCAGGGGGGGGGGGGAGGGTCCCGTGTTTGAGCCCACAGTCTATTTGTTTAATCATAGTTGTAGGTGGCTGCCAAAATAAGTTAAAATATTGAGTTATAAAAGAAACAAACTTTTAGAGATACCCTGATGTATTTATTAAATATAATGTATGTATTTTACAAAATGTGTTGTTTAGCAAAGATTATAATAGTTCCCCACTATGCAGGACCAGATAGATAAATTGATGGCATTATGGTATAATTTACAAATTTAGAAAAAAATTGAAAAATAATTAATTAATAACTTATTATCTATATTATTTCCTCCATGATTGTATGTTGTACTGTACTAAAATAATTGTTTACAAAATAAATGATTACAGACTATTTCCTGTTTATTTCAAACTTTAGCTGTTATATTACAGTATGTATGATATGAGATATGTCAGTGAAATGCTCGACGCTGATTGAAAATTTACTCGGCACTAACTAGCTTAAGTCTACCCTAAACTACTCGCTGCTGATTGGCTGCAACTGCTCTAGCATGTAGTATGTACACAATTTTAGGCCTCGGAAAAAGGCGTGGGAGGCATATATTTGTTGGGTGTAATGGTAATATGTATAGTGTAATCAAATAAATATCGGGGAGTTTATTGTTCGGGGGAGGCATTTATTTTTGTGGGTGTAATATGGCAAAAGTATAGTGTAATCAAATAAATACCTCCTAGATATGGCCAAATTATAATAATTAATATCGTTTTCGAGAGAGGCGTTTATTTCGAATAAATACGGTAATATAGCAAAGCAGTCAGGTCTCCGACAAAAAACATACACAGGAAGACGCAAGGAAGTTTTTTTATTGGAATGTGTATTATTTGTAAACTTCAGAGTAGTAATGTAGTGAAGAGAAAGACATCAACAGAGGACGAGGTTAGTAGCTATGCACACGGTGTATCAGCCTTACATTGTGTATACAAAAGTTTTGATAACGGTACCTTCATCATATACACTGCGGCGTCGGCTGAGAGATATGCGCGGAGGTGCGCTTGCCTAGTCTACAGTACATGAAAAATGTGTGAAATATTTAACTCTCTCTAGAATTCATTTATAGTTAAATTTAAACTTTCAAAAAAATCTATATTCCGGAAAATGGTATATTTTATGCATAGGGGTTTTATATTTTGAATTTATGAAATATTAAATTCTAACTTTTTTTTTTGTCTTTTGTGAGATTCACTCACTTTTATTTCATTCTTTACAATTGTTACAATAATCTATATCAATTTTGTTTCTAACTTTAATTCACCAACTGGAGACTTATATATAACTGGTAACATTCTTATCTTTGCAAGCTTGATTCTGCATAAGTCTGATTATTTTATATTTAACTGCAAACATACAGGTGAGATAAAACGATGCACTGTATATAGAGGAGTTTTAATCCATGGTTATGGTTGCAGTAATAAATAATGTATGTATATGTAATGTAAAATAATAATGTTAATCTTCTAATTATGTTGTTGTCATCTATGTCTTTCGTTTCAGAATACAACTACAAAAAAGTTGAAAGAAGGAAAGTGGACCTCAGCTAACTTAGCAGCGCTGAGAAAATTCAAGCGTACTGCTCAGCTAATATTTATCGGACCTCTCAAAGAAAAGAGTGAAGATGTCAAAGTTCACTATCTGCTCATATGGATAGGTGAAACGGGTAGAGACATGAAAGATAGCTGGGACCTCACAGAAGAAGAAAATATATAAGTTTGGATAAGCACTGGGAGAAACTAGAGAACTATGTAAAATCACAGTCTAATTTTAGAGTGTCAAGATTTAGATTACAGGCACTGAAGCAAAACGAAGGTGAGACAATCGACTCATTTTACACAAGAGCAAAAATAATTATAGAGGATTGTGGTTACACAGATAAAGAAGAACTAATAAATACAATCATAGCTGGTGTACGCGACAATAATATAAGACGAAAACTAATCGCAAAAGACGGACAACTAACGCTTAGTGACGGACTGAAATAAATTGGTACCCAGAAACAGATGACGAAAATACAGGACAGCATTGCGCATGTTCAGTCGATAAAGAGATATGCCAATAAATCAGCTTTTGGAAAGAGTAAACATAGCTACAGTAAGTGACCAAATAACATTGACTGTACACGTTGTGGGGAATAGCACCCTAAAAATGAATGCACAGCCAAGAATACGAAGTTTTACCATTGTGAACGAAAACAAACATAAAGCTGACAGCCTATGGTAACAACAAAATAACAGTGTATGGAGCGACAAATATCACTTGTACTCATGGTACAATGATCAAGAAATTGAAGTTCCATGTTACAGAAGACAAGGGTAAGACAGCCTGTCTAGACTTCAACCAATCACACTGAACTGTTTAGCAAGCTCCTTCAATTTTAATGATTGTTCAATTTAATGCTTCGCAATTTTTAAATTTTTATATCTTTGTATTTTTTATTATTGTTTACTTATATGTTCAAGTGCAGTATATGGAGAGCCATCTCGATGGTGCTTTGCAATCATGGCAATCCTCAGGGTGCTGCACCGCTGTCTTGTTGTTATGTATTTTTGTGCCTGAAAATTGAATAAAATAAATAAAATAAAATGTCCAGTGGAACGATGCGATATCACTGAAGTGAATTCGGATTCACCAAAAGGCATACTAACCAAACAGTATCCAGAAGACAGTTTCGAAGAGGCGTAGGGAAATTTCCAGGAAATTACAAAATTGAGCTAAAAGATGGAGCAGAACCTGTTGTGCACCCACCCAGACATGTTCCAGAATATCAAAAAGCCGCTCTGAAGAAAGAATTAAACAGAATGATGGACCTTGACATCATTAGAAAGGTAGATCAACTCACAGATTGGGTTAACAGTGTTTAGGTAACAAAGCCATCAGGAGATCTGAGAACATGCCTTGACCCCAGGGACTTAAATAAATGGGTCAAGAGACCGCATTACTATACACAGACACTTGATGAAGTTGCCACAATATGTTCTATTGTAACATTTTTAGTAAGCATGACAACAATTATTACAATCTTAGACACAAATATGCAATGAATGTACCTTTCTCAAGACTAACTTGTGGCCAAAACTTTATTCATATAAATGGACCTAAACTTTATTTCTGTAATAAAATTCCAAGCATGGTGCATAAGCATGGCAAAAGTTTAAAAAGGTCCATTAAAGAATATCTTTCATTAATGTATACCTCAGATGGTAACCTAATTAATTAAGATACTTTATTCTATTTTTTTTTTCCATTTATATAATGTATGTAAAGATTAAGTGTTGTATTATTATTATTTGTATAATGTAAAGAGGGACTACAGCGACAGGCCCATTGGGCCTTTTGTAGTCTCTCGACTATATATATTATATGCCAACCACTGTTATGATATAATATTTTTGGTCAATAAATGTTTCTTGAATTGAATTGAATTGAATGACATACTACCTAGACTACAAGGTGCAAAGTATTTTACAAAAACTTGATGCACGATCAGGGTATTGGAGTATCAAACTTGATGACGTCTCTGAAACACTGACAACATTTAACACCCCATATGGACGTTATTGTTTTAAGTGCTTACCCTTTGGGTTAATATCCGCACAGGACGTGTTCCAAAAGAAAGTTGATAAAACCTTTGATGGTCTAAACGGTGTTGTAGGGATAAGCCGATGATATGGTAGTATTTGGAGAAGATGAAAAAACTCATGATGCGAATCTCAAGAAAGTTATGGAGAAAACTAGACAGGTCGGTCTAAGATAAAATATTGACAAATGCTTTGTAAAAGAAGGACTAATAATAATTTAGGTATTTGTATATAAGCGCCAGAATCAACTAAACCGAAGTAAAAATCAAAGGCGCTTATATTGGATGTTAAAAAGATGCGTTTTAAGTTCTTTATAAAAAATAGCAATAGAAGTTGAATGACTGAAATCAGACAGCGAAAAAATTGCCGCAATTCAGGAAATGCATGCACCTACATGCAAGGTAGAATTACTCTTGGTACTAGGAATGGTTAATTACTTAGGACGTTTTAGAGTCGATCACCAAGAAAAATCTGAAAAACATACCAGCAAGATTATTGAGAATGCTACTCAGGATACAACCGTAGGAGTATACCGTTGAATATGTACCGGGCAAAGACATCCCAGTAGCTTATGGACAGGCAAAGGTGAAGAGCTCAAAGAAATTAACTGCACTATTGATGAAATAGTAAATGCGTCGACCGCTTCCAGGATTGAGAAAATTAGAGAAGAAACTACAAATGACGATCAATTGCAGGCCGTTTCAAAAATGATAACAAAAGGTTGGCTGGAATACCACAACGAATGTCCAGAGCAAATCCTCGCATTCTGGAATTTTCGAGATGAGTTAGTAGTGCACGACGGAATTGTACTAAAAAGAAATCGTATTGTAATTCCAAAAATAATGAAGCAAGATATTCTTGAGCAAATACACACAGGCCACCAAGGCATTGAAAAGTGTAGACTGAGAGCGCGAGAAAGCGTATATTGGATTGGCATAAACAGCGACATCAAAAATATGGTCAAAAAATGTGAATCTTGCCAAGGAAACCAAACTTCTCAACAGAAAGAACATTTTAATCCACATAGAAGCAACTAAACCGTGGGACATAGTAGGATAAAGGAAATGATAGTGGATTATAGTTCTTTTGTTATTGTCTGCAAGTTAACTTTGATAACTTCAATGGAAATTGTGAGCAAACTTAAGATAATCTTCTCAGAGTTTGAAATACCAACAGTTTTCATAAGCGTGAACGCGAGAAAATATGAATTTTTGTTCATAAAGGAATACAACTTCAAACACTCCACAAGCAGTCCTCATTTCCCACAATACAATGGGAAGGCAAAGCAATATGTAGGTGTCCCAGTAACCAATAAACATAACAATATATAATTTAATATACATTTATTTTCAGGCAATCGTATTATTGTGGACGAGGCCAGAAGGGCATATATAACAAACAGACGACAACAGAGTTAATTGGTGATAAGCCATGAAGAGGTAATAATAAATCAAGAAAAAAAACCATGTAAAATAACATTTTATCAACATTAATTGTTATTATTATTTATTTTTAGCATTATTATTATTGTTACGTCTTCAAAGGTTGATCCTATAACTCACCGCATCCTTATCACTATCTTATTATTGCTTGTGAATATTTATTATTAATAAGTTTTGGTACCAGTATTTTTCAGGCTCTTGTGGTAAAGGCCCGGACAGTACAGAATGAAATAATGAAAAGGTAGACCTAATTCATGTTTATTTTGTTTTTTTGCAAAACTTTATTTTATTTTATTTAGTTTTTTTTATTAATTTATATATTTTGTAACATAGTTTTTTTGTGTACTGACTCATATTTTAGACAGTTTTTATGAATTATTTTAATAGTGTGATATGAACTGGAGAATAAGGAAATTAGATACTTAAAAAATTAGTTTTTAAATTATTGTGTGCTCATTTTTACCATAGCTACTACAGATTGAGGAGGGGCAGAATGGCATTAATTATAAGTTGGATCGACTGGTGAGTTGTCAAAACCAGGAAGTTAACAAATAATTTTACAACTTCCTACGTAAACCAACAATTCCGCCTTACTTTTTCCCATTACTCTCTGGTAAGTTATTATCAACAAAGAATATTTGTTGGGGGACAGTCCGATGTCTTGTTGTACAGCACAAGCATGAATTACTAACATAATAAAGTCAAAATTAAACCATATTTTCACTTACTTTAGTGGACTTAAATCAACAATATGGGTGCCAAGTCGGCAAAGAAGCCTGAAGGCTATTGAAAACAATTATGCGGCAACAATCATGCATCTGGAGAACATGTCTACATCACAAAGGGGTGAAGAGGCTGCTTACGGCCAGAGGCATCATGAAGGCAATGAAAACCACTAGATTTGTAATTCTAGCCAAATGTAGTGTGGGTTTCCAGCATGAACACATATTCATAGGCCATGTTTAAGGAAATCATATAGTACACCACATTAAAGTTGATAAGGCTCAAGACAGTGCCTGAAGAATCATCAGCTATATAAGCTGACTAATGATTAATAATAAATATTAATAATAATAAGATAGAACCAATTTATGTATCATAATTTATTATCTTCTTCAGGTGAAAATCAGCAGACTTACATAAACCTCAACAATAGAAGGCAGTCCTGTTTGATCTCCGAAGCTACCCCAGACAGCAGTGATTTCAGTAACATCTTGGATGATACTGTTAAGTACCTTGATGCAAGATCTGCAAAGAACAAAGGACCATTGTTTTGTTTCGAAATATTTGACATTTTGAAATTGCCCCATGATAGGCAGGCAATGTCAACCTATGGTGACAGAGACATTGAACTGCTTGTAAAGCATTTTGAATCTGTGTTGACAGATGATGAAATCAAAGCGATCCCTGATAAATGGTCAGATTTGAAAATTTGGATGTCAGCCCACAGAGGAGTTGGACGATTTTTTGATTTATATGGGGATCTGCTAAGAGAGAATCCACCATCTGAGTAAAGCTCTTGTTGTGGTGCAGGCCCTTCTCACTCTAAGTCCATCCAAAGCTGCTTGCGAAAGGAGGTTCTCCACTATGAATCGGGTAACATGCCACAGAACACAATCTAATGCAGATATCTGCAGATGGATGTACTCCCCAGATAAGGCGGTAGAACATTGGTTTTTCTCTGCTAAATGTACAAGGCATCTTGAGCACAAGACCCCAGCAAAAGCGAATGTTGTGGTTGATGAAGAATCAGAATCTGAGGAGAAACATATTGTTGAAGAAGCAGCAGCAGAATTCGAATCTCGATCAGAGGATATGCCTATCGATGAAGAATCAGATTCTGATTTTTAAGTAAGTCTGGCAATCAACTAAAAAATGTTGAACATTACATAATTCTACAACAATGTACCAAGATTATTCAATTAGCCATGCAGTATAGACCAATTTTTTTTAAAATACATTACACGCCATTATTAATTATTTTTTACTGTACTTATTATTGATTAACATTTCTAAAACAATATGTGCAACTGTAAAGAAAAGAAATTTATAAACCAACATTATTAAAGTCTTTATAATATCTGGCTTCATTCTTGAGTCTCCATCCAATTCCTTTTTCCAGTTACTGTTCTAGAATATTATAAATTTACTCACATGGGTTTGCTTTAGAAGAGTCAATTTTATTTTTAAAAACCAATTAGTTTAAACTACACATAATTTAATTATAAGAAACAATTACATTATTAAAGTACTTTTTATTTTAAATTTAACATGATAAAGAAAAGAAATTTATACAAACCCAATATTATAATATATGGCTTCATATTTGGGTCTCCATCCAATGCTTTTTTCCAGCTACTTTTGTAGAATATAGTTCTTTAACTTTACATGCATGGTTTATTTGCTATATTTAAATACTGCCACTCAGTCTCACTGTGTGTTTGTGTTTAAAAACTAATTAGTTTATTAAATTGTACTTTTTATTTGATATTTAACATGATATTTGTGAAGACTCTCTTTCATTTGTGTAAAGTCCACCTTATAGTAAAATTCTTGAAGAAGAAATACAGTAAAATTGAGTTAAACTAGTGGGAAAGTAAAAAAGGATGAGGGCAACCAAAATGATGAGGGCAACCAAATATTTTAGGATTCTGCGAGCCCTGATTATACCATTGTATAAATCAGGTGATCATAAAGACCTTAACAATTATAGAGGAATATATCTCTAATATCTACTGTATCACGTCCAGGGTGGTTTTAGAGCTAATCTTAGATGCGAAGATCACATTTTTGTTTTAAAAAGTGTTGTCTCTTGTAGGCTTATCGAAAAGAAAAATACTTACATGGCATTCTTGGACTTCCAAAAAGGCGTTCGATACTGTATGGAGGGATGGAATGTTAAAAGCTGTATGGGACTGTGGTATAAGACGTATATGGCGGCTGATATATTCATTGTATCATAAGTGTGAGGGTACAGTAACATTTGGAGATATTACAACAGATCCTTTTGAAAATGAGGAAGGTGTAAAACAAGGCTGCATCATTTCTCCTACACTTTTCTGTATTTTTATTAACGAGTTTGTAAAACTTTTAAAGTCACAAAACGTTGATATTAGAATCTCTGACATTTAATTATGGTTGTAATACTTGGTGTAATGGAAGTAAAGCAGATATTGAAAAGTTAGAACAAATATTTTAAGGACATCACGCAATACGCCTAAAGAAACTCTCTATGGTGACCTAATTGTCTGGGTCAATCAATCAAATATTTACCGGTACAGAATGAAATTTGTAGATAGAATTATTATGATGGATATGCATAGGTGGCCAAAGCTAATATTAACAATGATAAACCAAGGATGTAACTTCCAAGATTTTCGTTTCAAGTTTCTAAATTTACCGGATAAGCTTTTCTCAGAATGTAATAAACCTAATATTGTTATGCAATTAAGAGAAGGTAACGCAATACGCCTAAAGAAACTCTCTATGGTGAACTTGTCTGGGTCAATCAATCAAAAATTTACAGAATGAAATTTGTAGATAGAATTATTGTGATGGATATGCATAGGTGGCCAAAGCTAATATTAACAATGATAAACCAAGGATGTAACTTCCAAGATTTCGTTTCAAGTTTCTAAATTTACTGGATAAGCTTTTCTCAGAATGAAACCTAATATTGTTATGCAATTAAGAGAAGGTAAAGATTACTTAACGCCATGGTTTTTAAATTTCAAAGATACCAATTATAAATTGTTTCAGTGAAAGTGGCGATAGAATTTCTGATAGTGACAAAAGTGAAGATGAAGAAAGTAATATTCCTCTATCTGAATTAAACGATCTACGCTCATAAGAGAGAAAAATGCAACCGATTCTGATTTAACAGCCGAAGATGAAATAACTTTTATATGTCGGCTTTAATCTTAGCTTTGCATTATTGTTTGTTTAGTTTTAAAAACACACGACCATCAAATGGACTACAGGCCCTATAACTCAAATATAAATTTGTGCAATATTGGGCATTATTATAGCATTTTAAATTTACGATTTGTAGCAATGGAAGTTATTGTTGTTTAGTGATTTTAAAATTATTTTGCCGTATCTTGTATTACCTTACTACATTAAATGTCCTCGATAATAAAATAAATATTCCATTATTCAGTCTGTTGAGAGAATATACCATTTTACAGAATTGCCACCGCAAAGTAAGCCAACTGAACAGACATGTGAGGCTCTATCTCGTGACTTTGAGATATTCGCTGCTTGGGTGAGATGTTTTGAACATTTTGTTTTTGATAAGACATGTAAACAGCACAAGAATCCAAACAAAGTATCAGATCACACTCCTAGTAAAACAAACGACGATGAAATAACAGATATGGATGTAACACTTGAATGTTATGAATCGTTGGGCCAGTCAACACAAATAATAATAATAAGAATACTGTGTAGATGGCATAACAATCGATGAAATAGGTGAAGTTGAAGTGAACACATCTGCCCCAATCCCACCACCAAAGAAGACAACGTTGGCCAAGAATAAAACAGTTCAAGAAAAAAGGAATTCTGGAGAGGCCTATTTGTTAGAAAAATCAAACAAACAAATTAAGCCTATAAGTTCATACGACAACCAAGATTCTATTTTTTGCGGACATCACTTAAATACCAAGCGTTTATCATGCCAATTATAGATGGCCATGAACCTCCAAGAAAAAAGATACCATATATTTGGTTAGTTAATTTAATTTCACATAATTGATATTTTTCCTTATTTATAATGGCCAGGTTCTATATAATTGATGCCAGAAACAAGGTATAAACAAATCTCTTTAATATGTTTTAAAATACATGGTCATGCAATGCTTGACCTGAAATTGTTATTGAATATTGATAATACATTTTTACAATCATAAAATCCAACTGTATGTATGAATAAAATTGTTTTTATTAACTTTGTCAGTACATGTATTCAATAATAATGATTATGAGAAGACAAAATGATAGAGAATTTCATCATGTTCTCTTATTTAATAATAATCATCATGATTCTTAATTTACTTAGATCTGTATAAACCATCCATGAAGAGAGGAGCTGTTGTGGTGTATGTATATTTCTATGTACCGTAATTGTAGAAATCATCTATTATTGTCATTATTATAATTAATTTGATTTTTATTTTTCAAAAATACATCGTGTATACTGTAATTTTTGAAGGAAAACATGTTTTGACAAAACATTTTTTTCTAAAATCATTCCTAATAAACATAATTAGTAGTGAGAGAGTTATGCATTTTACTATTTACAGCCAATTGAAGACCAAGAAGACTCGCCTAAGAGTACAAAAATAGATGCAAGTATCCAGATATTTCATGTTAACTATTATTTATCATGATGGAATCAATAACAAATGGTTTATGCATAACAAGAATCAAATCATTCTATTTTTTTCTTAGGTTACCAAATACTCAATATATTTGAAAACACTCATGAAAAACTTTTGAAAAAAATTACTACTATATAGTACCCTTGATTGATCAGGCCTAACGAATCCCTAGTCTAAAATAATTTTAAATAGGACTTATAAATTGAATCGCTCCTGCAGCAGCAGTCGGCTTAATTAAGTTAATGTTATAAATTTCATGTTTTATATTGAATAGGTTAGACAAGGAAACATTTAAATATGTTGTCGATGAACTGAGACCCCACATTGGAAAATCTGACAACAACAACGGACCAACATTTTCTGCCGAATGGAGAGTAGCGATGACGTTATACAGGCTATCCACCGGAATGCCATTTAACAAGACAGCAAATCAGTTTGGTTGTGCAAAATCAACTGCTTGCACGGTCTACCATGAAGTCTGTGAAGCAATCGAAGCTGTTCTGATGCCGAAGTTCATAAACTTTCCAACTGGACAACAACTAAAGGTAATAATACAACAAACAAATTTTGAGGGGATGTCTGATATTTTCTTATTAATTTACCCTACACAAAACCAATCATGCAATATCTTTTTCTTTTGCACAGAAAAATATGGAAAAATTCAAGATAAAAGGTGGCTTTCCTCAAGTTGTAGGTGCCATTGACGGTACACATATCGCCATAATTGCTCCCCGTGATCAATCGCAAGATTATTTTAATAGGAAGGAATACTTTAGCATTGTGCTTCAAGGAGTGGTGGATGCAGACGGCATGTTTATCAACACTTTTTGTGACATGCCCGGGAGTGTCAATGACGCCCGTGTGTTCAACATATCGAATTTTGGTGAACGATTAAAAGACAAAAGTATTTTTGAACCATATATCGTAGAAACTGTAAATAATGTTCAGGTACCGCCACTAATACTAGGTGATGGGGCATACCCTTTACTGCAAAACTTAATGCGCCCATTTCCAAATCGCCCAAATCGCCAAAGGGAGCATGCCAGGTTCAACTATAAATTATCCCAATGCAGGGTTATTGTTGAGCATGCATTTGGCCGCTTAAAAGGAAGATGGCGCATACTTTTAAAGCGCAATGAACATGAAATTCAAAAGTTGCGCCCAGTTATTCAAGCCTGTTGCACATTGCATAATATTTGTGCTAGTAATGGTGTGCCGTATCAACCCCATTGGACTGATGATGAAGTTAGAGCTAGCCTTGGCAATCACCACAACCGAATGAACCCAATCACCGAAGGGCCCAGAGCCGAGCAAATTAGAAGTGCCATTATCCAAGAGTTGATGAAAGAAACATAACCTTCAATGAAGAAAAACAATTTAATGAACTTGGTGGACGGATTTATTGATAACCAAATATTTTTCTTTATCGCAAAATAAACATGTAAATAAAATACATTTAAAGGTGGAGTGATTAAAGTTAAGAAAGAAACTGGCATTTTTTTTGGTGAAGCTGAAACATTTTATAATTGCACAAGAATGTTTTTGTTAAGAAGTTATTATAAAATAGACATAAATATACTAACACAACTACTACTACTACTGTACTGATATATTAAAGTTGCAATTAAAAAAAAAGAAAATCTGTATTCACATGTATTTATTGAAGTATACCATATTAATAAAATATGCGACCAATTTACAAGTTTGAGTTGTAGTGCTATTTGCATGATCATATATTACACAAAGGATAAACATTACTGGTACTGATTCCACTGCTGACTGGGCCCAGGACCATACTGCATTTGTTGCTGCTGGCGGAATTGGTGATGGGCTCCTTGGTTTTGTGATTGTACTGTTTGGCTAAGTATCGCTAAAAATTGTTTCTGAAAATCCATATTTTGTTGTCGTTCTTCTCTCCTTTCGATCATTTGTTTTTCTATCAGTGAGACAACCTTATCCATCTTATTATCCATATTTTGCTGTACACGCTTCAATTCAACTTCTTGTCTTTCGTCAATAGTCCTCCACCTTTTAAAATTGTACTCTTGTAGTTCCTTGAGGCTTTTGGTGACCGCGTCAACTGTTCTGTCTTTCTTTGTTCTTGTTGATGTATCCTCATTTGCAGTTCCTATTTAAACAATTCAAAATGATAGATTTATATGAAAAAAAAAGTGTACCACAGAATCATCATTATTTGCAAATTTAGAAAAATGCTTACTGTTAAGTCTGCGTCTTTTGATCTGTACCGGAGTCTCGTGTATTGCATCATCCTCCTCATCCAATGCAGGTTGTGGGTTATGTGCAGTAGCAATTGGCTGACTAACTGCAGATGTCGCTGTAAAAAAAAAGTATTAGTTGTTTTACTGGCACTAGCACTGACAGTGCTAGTGCCAGTTTACAGTTGGGATCTGCAGGTATTCATAGTGAGAAAACATGTATTAGTTAAAGCTACACTTACTGGATTGTTCAGAGTGATTTGACTCTGTATCGACTGGTGAATTGTCAGTAGACGATTCTCTTTGAGGGGGACTGTCTTCATACTCATTTTCCCATCCTAAAAAAAAAAATGTTTATAAGAGAGATTGATCCAATCAGTGTGAATTTAGTGGAGGGCTGTCGGGTTGATATTTTAAAAATTCTTAAATCTTACCATAAATCTTTCCCCTTTTCCGAGGCCTAGCAAACATAGAGTCCCTATAACCTGAAATGCCATCATCAGAATCATCTCGCCATAGACATTCTGTACGGAATAAAACAATGTAAAAAAAAATTAAAATATTTGAATAGTTAACTTTGTCAGAGTTAGGGCCAAGACATGAATGATCAATTTTAATTATACAGCCAAGTTACCTTCAGCATAATCGTCCACACACTGCTTGCATGTAACCGCTGCTCCAAAGCCTTCTTCATGCTGTTCACCAGCACATGGTGGGATACCATGTGTGGGTTTTCCACACACTTTACATGTATGACTACCACACTCTTTACCACATACCCCACACAATGGAAAACCTGAGTGAAGAAAAAAAACATTAATGTGTGTAATTAGTTGTAGCTTATTTGGTTTACAGATTGAAAAGCATTCTGTAGTATTGGAGCTAAAACTGAACAAAGCGAGCGAACTTTAGTTTTTGCTGCAATATCATCATTTATTAATATTAAGTAGTACAAGATCTTTTGATTAAGTTCCAAGGGTCAACATAAATAACTGCTAGGCTTAGGCCCTGGTACTTTAAATTCAAGATGCCGTTTTTGTGTTGTCCATCATTTCAAGTAGTATGTTTAGGCCTATTACAACAAAAGGTTGGAATACCTGCTGGCCAGGCTTAGGCTGAAGTGAATGTAAAAATACTAGCCTAGGCCTTCTTTGATAGGCGACAGACGTTATTTAGGCCTAGTTAGGCCCTCTTTATTTATATAGCTAGGCCTTTTGCCTACTAGACAACATTTAGATTTTTAGAATAGCTTACCTTCTGGTCTTGTTGCCTGGGTTGTCATTTGCCTTGGATTGATAGGTACCACTTTCTTGACATTCTCGATATGTTTAGCAATAGAAGTAGTAGACCTACTAGGGTTAGTTGGAATGTTAACAAGCCTAGGCCGTCCTACTAGGCATTCGATTGTCCTAGCAATCCGGCGGGTGGGTTTACACTTGGTTTTCCGCCAAGTATCTCGTTTAAGGCATGGTAGTGCGGACTTGATGACTTTGGATCATCACGTTTGATGTTCGTTGTACCTTTGCCTGTACCTCGAATAACTATATCTCTAACAGCCTTGTGTTCTGCTCTCAAATTTTTGAATTTCGTGATGACTACACCCGCCGTTATCCCGGTGTGTCCTAGATCTCTCATTCGTTGAGCTATCTGTTCGTGAAGCTTAGCCTTCTGTCTGAATAGCTTATCCTCCACTTTTTCGGCAATTTCAGGTTCTTTCCAAATATCTATCAAGTCTCTCTCTTGATCAAAAGTCCAGAGGTGTCTCTTCTGTTTGGGCTTTTCCGACATTACGATCAAATGTTAAATATAAAATACTAAAATAGATTAAATAAGACGTACGAGCACGAGTGGTGGATCAAATGAAATGCAAGCGTCGGCGTGAGAGAGAAAAAAAACCCCGCGAAAAACGGTCAAAGGTTAAAAATTCCTTCAATCCTATTGGTCGGTTGCTGACGGCTGGACTTCCTGCTGCGTTGTTTATTTACTCAAGCCTCGTAAAATAACTCGCTATCCTTGGATTTACTAGTAAATCCAAGCGACGGAAATCGTCGAGATAAAACCTTCTTCTCGACGTAATTGAGCGTTCACATCCAAACTTATGGCGACATCGTCTGGATTATCTATTTAAATTATCTCGCCATAGTTCGATGTGAACGCCACTAATGTAATCATAGAGCTATACATTTTATATCTCCATGCTGTAGTTATGCATAACAAAATATCATTTCAATCATTTAGGAATTACACACTATTGCTTTTGTTGATTTGATTTATGACAGGAATGTTGCGAAAAGCTGCAGAAATGAGAGAGGACGAAAGTATTTTAAAAGACATTCGAGGCAAAAGCTGTTCTTGTATTGAAGTGCGATATCATGACCAATGTTACAAAAACTACACCAAAATAGTTGTTAATTCACGTAAACGACATGATTCTGGAAAGTGAGTAAAACGTAACTTTCTAAAACTCTGTTGGTTTTTGTAATTTACATTTTTAATTTTTTTTTATTTGCTTCAGTCTACTCTAAATGTTCAATTTTTAAACACCAAAATCTATAAAATATTAAAATATATTTTAATAATATTTATTATTATTTACAGGGAATTGGAAAGTGTTTTTTTAATATTATAAGCAAAGCTATAAGGTATTTTGCAGAGATGTAATTGATAAACGGTTACAGTATGGACAGGAGATACTAAGACTGGCAAAACTCCAAAAGCTTTTCATCAAATCAATTGAAAAAACAGAAAATGTTAACTTGTCAACTATAAGGTAGGCTGTCGACCACTTCTTAAAAATGATTGTAATATTTTTTAGATCCAGTTACTGTCATAATAATTTCTTCATTGTATCTGTGTTACAATTAATTATAATCAATTAATGCGTTATTTATAGATCAGACGTGTTGAAGAAGAAGCTCAGGATGGATTATCCTAAACCTAATTTTTCATTCACCCACAAGAAGGTTAGTTGCTTAGTGTGTTTATATTAAATGATTATTTCACCAGGGATAATTAAAAAAAAAAAATCTTTTTGTGATTGGTCAAACTAAATATTTTATTTATTTTTTCTTAATTAGAAATGAATCAGTTCTGGTGTACTTTAGCAATGTATCCCCTGGATTTGTGGCTGATCCATTTTTGTCATCAGGAAAAAGTACAACAGATGAATCATCAGAGTATGACATAGATATTCCAACTGCTTCTACAACACACAAAATCTCCACTGATGGTGACAATGGAGACAAACTAAGGACTCTATATTTTGCAGGTACGGTTAAAATACAATAACTTGTGTATATTGGTTTATTTTTAAATAACAACAATAAATGTTAAAGACCCCTTCCCTGCAATTTTGGACGTTTTTTGGAAAATAATACATAATCACTTTAAAAACATTAAACCATGTCATTCCTTGTCTTAAATGTACGTTTTATGGTAAATTATGATAAAAAGTGAGAAACAATGCACTACCTAAGTAGCTCGCGGCGATCGACGGTCTTAGGCCTAGCCTAGCTAGGCTTAGTTTTGTAAGCCTAGCTGGTAAACATCGATAACGTACGAACATCGTACGCTAGCTATATACCTAGCCTGACGTTGTGTAGTTGCTGCATTAATTGTCTTTCTATTTTGCCAGACTCCGTTGATACAAATTGGGGAAAACCCGGTATTTTCGCTGAAAAGTTAGGAGTCTTCCATTTGTTTTGGCTTCACGATCGATCGAAAAGTGGGCGAATTACAGGTGAAAAACAAAAATATCAATCCGCGCGCAATGCATTTTGGGATTTATAGCGGGCCGTTATTAGAATCGATTTATTTTTCACATTTTTAACCGTTTAAAGATGAAAAAAGTTATCGCAATAGGACCATATAGTATTATTTTTACATTAAATATAGTTTGTGATCTTAAATTAGATCTAAAAAACGTAGGGAATGGGGCTTTAAATTGCATAATTAAGGAAATGCTGTGGATCAAAGAGGTGAAAGCTGTATACACTCAAAAAACAAAACTGTTATGATAGTAAGTGATGTAAAGTGGTGTCGATCATAAATGCTGTACACAATACAGTATATATGCTTTAAATTTATTATTACTATGTTTCATTCACCCAATGCTATAAAATGTACTTTCAGGTACGATAGTAAATAATGCCATCAAATCCAACAAAGGTATGCAGAGTGAATGGCCTCCAAGAGCAGCGGACATTAATGATGTTGACATATCTGAAATTGTGCCATATGAGTTGTTTAATCTAATTGCAAAGTGTGTTGGTGCTGCAGAAGATACTACTGAAGAAACTCGAATGAAAATGTTATCGATATGCCACGACATCCTGTACCTTGCTTGGAAAGGAAGAAGGCAGACTTCGAAGTCACTTGCTCTAGGATTAACTGTTCGACATTTGACGGGGTCATCACATCTTCTTAATATATTAAGTAAGTTTGGACATTGTCCTTCACTGGACAAAGTGGTTTCATATGAAACTAGTTTGGCATTATACAGAATGGCAACCATGTATAATGTCCCTGATGGTTTTACTCCTGGCAAGTTGATTATTTTAGTCTGGGATTTTAATGAAGAAACTATGAGTGGTAAAGTAACAACTCATCACACTAATGGCATTATGCTACAGAAGATGGGTGATCAGAAATCAAAAAGAGTACTTGACAAACCTGTAGTAAAGAAAGGTATTTGTTCACTACCTTACGTTGAAGTCCAGTTGAATGAGTATCACCGTGTACAACGTGTAGGTCCAGGATGTCAAGTTGATACCAGTTCAACCAGTGAACATCTTCAGCTAATGATACAGCAAAATTAAAAGATTTTTCTTTTGTGATTGCAAGATTGTACTGCCAATCTGAAGTTCCAGGGGGTGGACTGGTTTTAACATCTCAACAAGCAACTACTCTATTCAGAAAACAGCAATCCATTACCTACCAGCAATAGAATCTTCACCTACAGATCTAACAACTGTAAACACAATAATATACCAAAGTCTCGACATTGCATTACAGAAGCTTGTGTTGGTTTTTGACCAAGCCATATATGCTAAGATCCAAGAAATTAGGTGGTCGAACGACCAATTGAAACAAAGAATAGTGGTTCGTCTTGGCATGTTCCATACCTGTACAAGTTTCATAGCAATTATTGGGAAACGGTTTGCTGATGCAGGATTGAGGGGACATCATGATTGAGTCTGGTCTTGTTGCAGGGGGTTCTATGAATGGTTTAATCTCTGGAAAGCATTATAACCGGTCAATTCATGCATATAAAGTAATGTATGAGGCATTTGAACAATTACGATTTGCTGAATTTCTAGAATCACTAGCAGAAGCAGATGTAAACATGATGAAGGAAAAGGTGACAAATGCAGTTTGGAAAAGAATGGAACCATCAATGGTTGAAGAGATATATCTTCAATATGCAGAATTTGTACGTAATAGTAAAGATCCCACTTTCCAATATTGGAGCTCCTTCTTGGAAATGATTTCATTATTAATGACGCTGATTCGTGCAACACGACAATCGGATTGGGAACTGCACCTGGCCATCATAAGATTGATGATCCCATGGTATTTCGCATATGATCGGACAAATTATTCACGGTACTTACCAGCATATTGGGCAGAAATGATGGAGTTGCCAACTACGCACCCAGAGGTTTACGACGATCTAAGTAAACGATGCTCATGGACCGTCCAGAGGCAGGACAGACACGCGTTTGCATCTATTGCTTGTGATCAAACGATAGAAGAAACCCTAAACCGGGACTGCAAAATTGAAGGTGGCATCCATCGTTTCACACTTAACCGGTCAGCTGTTAAGAGATGGATACTTGCACAGCCAGAAAGAGCAGAGATTGCACGATCGTGTGAAAACATGTGTAACTTGCACAAAGAACCAAGAAGCCCAAAAGAGCTAGACATTTCACGCACTAAGAAGGTAACCAAACTTGTTGAAGCAGTTGTAGCAACAACCTGTAGCATGATTAATCCTTTTTCATCAACATCAGATGAATTAGAAAACATCAGTTCTGGCTCTGTGGCTACAGAGCTGGTACAAAAAGACATCAGTAAAGCCTATGAAGTAGAAGAAAAACAAGCATCTGAGTATTTGAAATCAAAGATGGGCTCGGATTCCGGAATGTATAGCACCATAAAGCATAATCGACTTAGGACATTAAAAAATAACTTTGAAAAAAAGGTCAAGGCTGGTTCAATGACCACTGACAATAAATCGCTGTATTCCCGCTTGCTTGTCGTTGGGCAAAGTAGAGAGGTAGATTTGAAAGAAGTCCTGACATACTGCTTAGGCAATATTCCTTTTTCTTAATGAAACTTCTTGAAGAAAAAGCCAATGATGTACCGGACTTGTATGTCTCAAAGATTCCTGTTAAAGGGACACTTCTCATTGACGGAATGGCACTTCTACAAACACTAAACAATATACCTGAGACTTTCCAGCAATTGGCAAATGATGTGTTGAGAAAACTGATAGCGCTTGCCTCTTTCCACAAATGTAACAGGATTGACTTTGTTTGCGACACCTATCCAGAAGTAAGTGTAAAAAACCTTGAACGTTCTCGGAGAGCTGGCAAAGGAACCGAAATCATCAAAATTTATGGTAAAGATCAGAAAACACCAAGTCAATTCAAAAAGTACCTGGCAAGCAGGGCTGAAAATTAACGGTTGCCCGGTCGCCAATGGCGACCTTTATTTGGTAAGGGCGAGTATTAATTTTGTGATGGTCGACCCGTCTGGCGACTTCCAGAAACTGCATCCACCTACCTTTTATAACCAATCTAGGCCTAGGCTAATAATATATAAGCTAAGTTATAAAGCTTATACAAGCCTAATGGCAGTCCCTCGCAGTGGTGGCGCCACCGGGGGGGGGGGGGGGGGGATTGGGGGGGGGGATTGGGGGGGGGGGGGGGCTACGGGGGCTCTAGCCCCCTCGTCGGGGAGCCTAGCCCCCCCGTCGGGGAACACGGGTACTTTTTGTCGGGGAATATAATATACAGTAAAAAACGTTCGCGTTCACTTCATACAGCTTCAGCGCCTAGAAAACCACGACGTTCCATTGACCGTGAGAGTACGTCAGAGGGCTATTATGCACTTTTATGCATTCATTATTGCCAGCGATCTAACTTACTACTAAACATTAGCTAGGTACGCACTTGTCTGGCGGTATCCCTTTGTACGAATCGTTCGACGTTGGGTTGAGACGCGTGATATCAAGTTCCATCCAGGGACCAAAATGTGTAATGTAGTTATTTTCCAGGCGAAGTTTATCGACGGTTACCGAAGGGAACACGGGTACTTTTTGTCGGGGAATATAATATACAGTAAAAAGCGTTCGCGTTCACTTCGTAGCTAGCTTCAGCGCCTAGAAAACCGCGACGTTTCATTGACCGTGAGAGTATGTCAGAGTGATATTATGCACTTTATATGCATTCATTATTGCCAGCGATCTAACTTACTACTAAACAATAGCTAGGTACGCACTTGTCTGGCGGTATCCCTTTGTACGAATCGTTCAACGTTGAGTTGGCGAAGTTTACTGACGGTTACGTCGTGTACTGTGTCGACGTACGCTACACTACAGCAAAAACGAATTAAGTTAGTTGTTCGTATGTTCACCAATTTTTTAATTTACAAGTAACCTTCATTAGGTCCTGAGGTATGCAGATGTCTTATCAGTTTACATGTTTTTACTGGGTGTGACTCCACCAGTGCCTTTTATGGAAAGGGAAAGAAAAAGGCATTTGAATTAGCAATCACTGATGAGAAATATTTGAAGGCATTTGCGGAACTTGGAGATGAATATAGTGTACCTGATAATGTATTGCCAGTACTAGAAGAATTTGTTTGTCAATTATATGGCCAGAAGTGTGACCAAGTAAATGTTGCACGATACAAAGCATTTTGTTCAACTATTTCCGAGAAAAGTCTGCCCCCATGCAACATGTTAAAAGAGTAGCATTTCAATCAGCTGTAAACAAAAAAGCTTTAGTTTCTATAACACATACTCCATCTCCTAACAACTATGGTTGGACAGTTGAGGACAAGAAAATTTATGCCAAATGGATGACGCAGTCTCCTGCCCCAAAGAGTCTAATGGAAGTTATCAGATGTGGCTGCAAGGTGGGGAAATGTAAACAAAGGAGGTGTATGTTCATGTAATAAAAACAAGTTGCGGTGTTCTGATCTGTGCAAGTGCAGTGAGTGTGAAAACAGGACAAGAGAAGAAGAAGAAGAAAAAGAAGAAGACACACCAGACTATGGCATTGAAGATGATGAATTAGACTATGATGAATTAGACTATGAGGAAGATGAATATGAAATATAGTTTATACGGTTTTGAATGCAACAAAATCATCATAAAAAGTAACTGTAATGTAATAGGCCTACACTATAACCAATGTGAAACACTAACCATGGTTATGCAAACAGAAACTGTGATCATGTGAATAAAGAAAAAGATAAAAAAAAAATGAAAACAAAATGGAAACCATGAGAATATAAATAAATAATATAACCATGAGAATATAAATAAATAATGTAACCATGAGAATATAATAAAAACTGTAACCATGAGAATATAATAATAAAAACTGTAACCATGAGAATATAATAAAAACTGTAACCATGAGAATATAATAAAAACTGTAACCATGCATAATATAATAAAAACTGTAACTATGTAACCATGAGAATATAATAAAAACTGTAACCATGAGAATATAATAATAAAAACTGTAACCATGAGAATATAATAAAAACTGTAACCATGCATAATATAATAAAAACTGTAACTATGTAACCATGAGAATATAATAAAAACTGTAACCATGAGAATATAATAAAAACTGTAACCATGAGAATATAATAAAAACTGTAACCATGAGAATATAATAAAAACTGTAACCATGCATAATATAATAAAAACTGTAACTATGTAACCATGAGAATATAATAAAAACTGTAACCATGAGAATATAATAAAAACTGTAACCATGAGAATATAAAGAAAAATAGTAACTATGAGAATATAAAGACATTGTGTAACCATTAAAAGAAGTTGTGTAACCATGAGAATATAAAGAAAAATATTAACCATGAGAATAAATACAATTACATAGAAACAAAACAAATATTTTATGTTTGTATTTTATTTAATAATTTAAATTTACTATTGCATTGGTGTTTATTACTAGGAATATGTGTTCTATATGTTTCACAGTTAAATCATATCACTGATCAGTCACTATGTACATCCTACGGTATAAACTTCGCATTGCTGCTGTATTTCTACTGCTATTAATAGCCTACCTGTCGGGAGAAACCATTATACGAACAGTTGAAGCCATTTGTAATTATTAAATGTTTTAATGTCGGGGGATAATTATTAACTCTAAATTTCCTTTTTAGAGTTATAAATTTGTATTCACCAAATTTATTTAAAAAAATAAAGAATAAATCTATTTTGATAATAAATAACTTGCCTATATATTTCTTATAAACCGTGATAATAATAGTACAGTCTAGTTATAGTGCGCCACCAGTTGTTTCAGCCTCGCTAATTCGTAAAAAATCGTTGGCATATTTACCAACTTTAACGGTAATTTTCTACCAAACGCCAGGTATTTTTTTGTGGAACTTTTACTTTTTGTACTATTAGTATTTATTTAGAACAGTATATGTAGTAAAAAAGTATTATGCTTGATGAGGAACGGGATTGCTTTTCCAGGTATCATTTCAGCTTCGCCGTAAGGCCTATTAAAGTAATATATATGTTAGCTTGTGTAATATCTGAAGATAATTTTGTTAGTGATTTGCCTATAGGCCTTCTGTGAAACTGAACATATTTTTCAGAATTTGAAGACTACCGCTAGTACCAATCTTGCCGTTGCGGATGATGGACGATGTGAGTACATAAGATTTAATTTGTAATAATTTGATGTCTCTTCTTTATATAAAGAACTTAGTCAGAGTAGTAGGGCAAGCTGACCATTAATTATACCATATTCTATATTAACTTATTTGTAGTGGCTGATCATATGTCTGGAGAAAGCAGGCCTGCGGCGAAATCGCCATCATCATCATGTCCTCCTCCTTTCCAAGAGGATTCTGATACTAGTGGTAGGTTTTGAAAATAATTGTTTAGCCGTGAATTTGGTGTGTTATTGATTGGAAACAATTTACACATGTGACCTACAAGGATTTTATAAATACTTTTTAAAAACATTCCTCATGTGTACGTCGTTGTAAAGTTCTTGGAATATAAAAACACATCATTAACTATTATTTTTTTGTTTATAACAAGAATTTACATACCTGGGCAAGGCCAGATTTGGGGTCAGTGTCAGCAGGGAGAGTCTGACACTGGCTGAAATGTCGGCAACCACAATAATGAAATTGGCCCTAAATCTGCTGGAACTGGTCGTTTGCAAGGAAGAGTGCGCAACTTTATATAAGTATAGATGGGTTTGGCCGGGATAAGGTGGCGATGGCCGAGGTTAAGAGATGGGCACTTAGATGCGAGTAAATTAACAGTATCGTTGGTTACGAAAGCAGCAATCCCCTTTCAAGCCTTTATGTTTTTAATGTTTCTTTAAAACAACTCGTTTGTTACAGCACTATATAGGCCTACTGTATCATTGTAATGCATCTTATGCATGGACAATAATTAAACACTGTAAATAAAAACACAACACAACATTCTATGATTTGTGTATTGTATTGAGCAAAGGGAGCATGTGTGGACCGAAATTGTCCAAAAAACTAAATGATAAATAAGAGCAATAAAAAATAATAAATATACTGTCTAAGTATTGATAACGAGATGTATTGTGATTAAAAAATATGTCGACTTCTGAATTTTTATCAAAGCGAGAATCTCCAATAAAAAACGATCGAGATTCTCCAGTGGGATCCCGACATTTTTTTAAGCAAATCCCGGTGGGATCCCGCCGGAAATCCCGATCGATTTTTTTAAAATGAGGAAGGTATTTTACGCAAATTGTAAAAATCCCACCGGAAATCCTGATCGTTCTTTTTAAATCCAAGTGGATTTTACGCAAATCCCACTGGGAATCCTGATCGTTTTTTTACCCAAGAATAGTTTTAAAACTACTATTTGATTAAATCTGCAGCCATATGATACCTTATTTTCTAACAATTCTATATTATTCTTTTAAAACAAAAATCATATTGTTCAGACAACTATTGGCTGAAAAATTTTATTTTTTCATTAACACATCTCTAAACAGTTCGTACATTTATTTATACGTCATTGAAAATTGTGTGCTGTTTTTTAATTGATCGATCAATGTTGTTTCATTATTCATTCATATTAACTTTTCCTATGCTATTGTTTTAAATACACATTTAGTTATACTACTGTATTACACTAATTAAAGTATTTACTGTATTGCTACGCTAAATAATAAACTACTGTATTTTTATTTAAGGTAAATTTTAAACTTCTACACTAGCCTATACAAATGTGCAGTGAATATAGTGCATGTACCGTCAGTGTTTGAAAATTTGTTCCAGTATTATGGCACAGCTCCATGTGCTACATATTGTGATTTAATAACTCAAATAAAATTTGATTTTTCCTGCAGTCGAACTATATATTTCAGTGGCACCTTAGATTTGGAACAAAAAAAAAATTGCAAAACTTAAATAATAATTTCTTTTTTTTATTCATTAGATTCTAATAAAAGTGAATCGAAAGTAGAAATAAGTAATAAGTAATTTCAGAGACTGATGATGTTCAAGAATCTGATTGTAGTTCGTCAGATAGTTTTTCAAATGATGAATCAGTTGGCAGGAAACAGGTGAAAAAGACAAATGTTTACAGATGCGATGGGAATGATATAGAAAACTAGAAAGCGACTACCTACATACCGCCTACTGTAAAATTCTTCAGATTTAGTCACCGGAAAGTGTGTTTCTTAATTCTGTGTGTGATTTAGGCTAATTTCACTACAAGCATGTGTATGCAAGTTTGGTGTAAAGGTTATATAACCCGCCTTTCCACTAACAATTATAGCTTCAGCCGACTAACAATAGAACAGAAACGCGTAAAGCAAATGAGTGAATTTGAAAAGGAAATAGGGTTTTTAAACTACTCACATAAAAAAACTTTTACATTAAATTTAATTATTTTTTTACCAGTACAAATCACAAAATATAATTCTTGCCTCTTGTACAAAAATGAAGTTTTTTGGACAAGTAGTTCTTGAGAAAATACAATTTAAATTTACTTGTTACTTTAAGACTGCTCACCAACTTTTGAAATTTCTTTTAACACTAGCAAGTCTGAAAATAATTTTAATTCGGATTGCCTCCAAAATTTAATGGGTGGTCCTTGACCACATATCTATCTGTATTTTCATTTTGGGAAAGATCTTGTAATTACTTTTTGAGTAATCCTGCTAACAAACAAACAAGCGATCGATTACATATACCTCCTTGGCGGAGGTAAATAATAAACCATGTATTCCAGACACTGATACATTATCAATTTGCTTATCAGATGATGGAAGTTTGGATGAGAACTATGTTCAAGAATCTGATTGTAGTTTGTCCGATAGTTTTTCAGATACTACAGTTTTATCTCCCAGAAAATATGTTGGCAGGAAACATATGTCAAAAAGAAAAAGGTTGACAGAAAGGATGATGAGGATGATATAGAAGAAATTTGCGTCATGACCTCTTCCAATCTACCTTCCAAGAGGGTTTGGGATCGTCAACATTTCTGTGTTTTTTGTAATAAACAATTCTCTAAACTTGTCAGGCATTTTGAAAGGAGACATAGTGATGAGACAGAAGTTGCAAAAATCCTGCCTAAGAAATCCAAAAAGCGATCTTTGATTTGGGTGTTGCTTACTAACAAAGGTAATCATGCCCACAAGCCATATTATCTGGAAATTTTGATAATGTTGTAGAGGCAGTAAGGCTTGTTTCAGGATATGACAGTACAGAAATCAAGTATAAAATGCCATCACTGGCCCTTAAACTTGGACACTCATTGAAGACGTTTTCAAGAATAGGAAGAGCAGATGCTATTCAATCTGGAAATTCTGACCTCCAGGCAAATGCTGAACAATTTGAACAACTTTGTACATTAGAATGGAAAGATGAAGTTTCTCATCATGCTCTTACAACCCTCTACAAGGCAAAGTGGAACAAGCCAGGAATGGTACCTCTAGGTGAAGATGGAGTGGAGTTGGGGCTTGGTGGTTATGATGCTTGGCTACCAATCTTAGGGTCCTGGGTTCAAGTCCTGTCAGCAAAAAAAACATAGTTTGCTAGAGGATGCAGGTGAACCCTTTCTGGCTCCCTAACTAATAGGCCTTATAGCTATGCAAATCCAGATGACTACTGTCCATGTGCCGACTGGCCTGGGTTATTATATGTCAAAAAGAATTTTACAAACACAAATGCAAGCTAAGAGATCCAGATGCCAATAAGAAAGGCCAAAGAAAGCAGTACATTAAGACAGGAAGACTTCTCCTGCCTTCTCAAATTGATAATAGTTCAGTAATAGTCCAACAGTTGTTGAGACGTCTCCAAACAGGGGTTATTTCATTAGTTATAAAAGGGGATCCGTTGATAATTGCGATGGCCGAGAAATTGTTTAGTAAACATGGCCATAATCAAGAGCAATTTGACCATGTGCGTCAAACCTTGAGACAAACAGCTCGTCTTGTGCTTGAATACAGATGCATTAAGTGGAATCAGAATGGGTTAGTTGATCTTATAGATCCAAGCAAGTATGGAGATGTAATTATGTCAGTAAGGAGAGTAGCAGGGTTTGATCAGGAGACTCACCATTGTGAGAAACCAACTTCAGTTCTAAAGCTTGGGCATATGTTAAAGAAAGCAGCAATGCTAGTTGTCAGAAAATCATTAATCACTGGAGATGAACTAAATGTTACTATTAAAGCAAGGACCATACCTCACCAGCCAAGTCAACTGCTACCCTACCTCCGACAAACTCACAGCATGAAGAACCACCAACCAACGCTCAACAAGTGGAAAAGTCAATCGACCACGGGATCAGCATCACTACTCAAACGCCGCACCAAACCCCTGCAGACTCTACCACCAGCAATCTTGACAGAGACGACAGAGTCATTGCAGCCATCCTCAACACCAGCTACTACAACGGCTACCGTCAGATGCTCTGGTCGCGTCCCTAAGCCACCTGTGTGGCACAAGGATTATAACATGACTTAAGTCTTTGTCCTAGTAGTACGTCAAAGACTGGGGCAGTGTTACGTACTTAGTTGAAAATACAAAGTACCGTTTTGATTTTACGACCATTTGGAAAAACACCTCACAATGCAATATCTGTATAATAAGAATAGCTAATTTGGCACACATCCCATGTTGTTCCTTGAAGTCAAATTACCCTAGATAACAGCAACAACTCCTAAATTGAATGCATACAAATCTGACCCAGGTCCTAGACTATTACCTAAATGCAATCGCTAAAAAAAATGATATGATATATTATGAATTGCTAAGGTACAGTATACTTAGTTAGTTATAGTTTGAATGAAACTAACTAACGCACCGCATGTGGCGGTCCCACTTAAGTGTTGCTCGTGGGCCCCTGCACTGGATGCATTCTTGTTTTGGCATGATGACGAAGAACGCCTAAACAAAGCACACAAACACACCCTAACAGAGTATCTAACGTACTATGCAACAGTGGATACGCCTGACTGATTCTAATAAATGCTACACAAAGCCGGTGAACAGTCCCGGTATGTGAAACTCACTAAACTGTTGTTTTTATTTTTAGTGGTCTGCAGCTAGCACATCATGTTTTTATCTGAATTCTGCAGTGATACATGTTCATCAAAAACAAATAATTGTAAATACGGCACTGACTGGCAACCAGATTTACCAGAAGGCGAGGATGCTTCAACTCAAAATGCAATGATGGAAGAGATGAAAGAAATGCATTTGTGTAAGATTTGGTCAGTGCTGTCAACAAACTGCAGGAAAAAACTTACCCTACCCTTAGATCCATCATAAATGGAAATCATCCTTGAAGATATGACATTAATTCCTATTTGAACTTTTTGGAATATACACGCATTTCAATCGCTTAGTTGGAATTAATCTGCAGGACAAAATTATTCAAGCATTTGACTCAACGTGAACAACATAAGGGTACCATTTGCTCAAATTGAAAAAGCAAAGAAGGCAAAGGGGACCAGCGAACCAGAAGTTCTTGGAATTATGTACCTAATCACTGCATATCTTGGAGAGAATGGATGTGACATGTTCAAATCATGTAGAATTTGCATACTATTCTGGTGGTATAGGACCACATGATGTGTGCTGTTTTTGTGGAGAAAGTGATGCAACCCGCCCACAGAACCTACTAGTTGACTACAAAGTAGTTTTGCCTGTTTGTGCTGCATGTGTTCATGATGGAAAAGAAAATCCAAAGTCGCACAAAAGGCACAAAGATTAAAATAGTTTTGTACTGTACTGTGAAAAATAAATACTTTAATATTCTAAAAATGGTGTGAAGTAGTTTTATTCTGTATCTTGTTACTAAACCTTAAGAATTCGGATAAATACACAGAAAGATAGCGAAGGATACAATTTTCAGTAACATTAAAAAAATTAAAAAAACCTGCCCCTCCCTAACAATTTCGGGCATATGTTTGTCTTGTGAACCTCTGAGGGCCCCTAATGATCAGCAATAGCTGGATGGATCACCCTCATATATATTTTTTTTTTTGGCCTAATATTAGTACTATATTTGTATTAACATTTCAATGTATATGTAAAGATTAAGATTAGTAAAATGCAATGTTTAAATTGTAACAGCAAATTATATTGAATTATGTGTCATTGATTGTGTGTACACTACAGTTATTGTAGTAGACTACTGTTAACTGTCTGAAAACCTCCTAGCAAACATGGTTCATTAACCACCACTGTGTTAGGGAGCAGATTGAGATCAACTGATAAGAGCCAAATGCACTAACACTAACATTAAATAGGCCAAAAAAACAAAACAAATTGTAATGATTTTAAATTAAACTCTTAAAAAAAAAAATTCTATTTCAGTATAATTGTATTGTTTTTATTGATTGTGATGTCATTTGCTTAGGCTAGTATTTGTATTGTTACTTTGTACAACATCAATTGGTATGCTACCATTCTATTAATACAATTAAAGATTATGTCTCTTGAAGCAATAAAACCAATACAACATTACATATAACTGAGGTACAGATTTATTTATGCAAAACAAAAACCTTGCTTCATACAAGCATTTTAATATCCAGAATCGCCAAACATTTGCCCATTAATCTTGCATAAAATATTTATTATTGTTTACCGGCAGCCATTATTGGAATTACCACATCACACAAAAAAGGAGCATAATGTATACACGATTTTCAAATCATAAACTGCCATGATGTCATTTTAGAAATTTAATCAAACATTTACTGGTAATTAAGTAAATCGGTACACTCTTCAGGAAGACTTTCAAGGGCATTGTACCAAATATATCCAATCTGAACAGTACTAAATGACTTTAGAAAAGACAATGTATTATATGAGATGACCTATAACTTGTACTTTTCTTGCAGTTTTTTTTAGGAATAATTGGTACAGTCAAGCAAAAACAGAAGACAAAAGTTAATGAGTCTGAGTAGCTTCCATCTACTTTTCGGCTTAAGACCATTATGTACATTGGTTTATTTTGTCACTGTTCAGTTTTCCCCCACAATAAGGTTTAAATCAGACTCTGGGAACAAAACATTTTTGATATGTTGTACTGTATAGAGACATTAGGTCAAACATTACAACATATCAAAACATTTTGTTAAAAACAGAAGAAAAAAAAACTAAATGCCAATATTTTGTCATTGATAAATGGACTAAAAGATTTTGAGTCGGAGTAGCTTCCATCTCATCTCAAAAATATTTTTTAACGGTATATGTATACTTGTACTTAAAATGATTTACAGATATTTTGTGAATTAGTATTTATATACAGGTTTAAAATACAGAAAATATGTTTATCAATTTTACACTCGTATCTGTAAAATTTACAGAGAAAACTGTATTCAACAGTAACATATTGTCTGTATATTCTTTTTACTTTTACAATTGCAATCACATATTACAGACGGTTTTGGCTAAGTTAACATGCATTTTTCTGTAAAAATACACAATTATTTTTTACAGTGAAATATAACTGCATGTTTTTTTTATAAAAGGGAAATCCCGGTCAGCAAAAACACGTAGCTGTTGTAGAGGAAAAACCTGCAAAAAATGTTTAATTGCCTTAAACAAACGTGTATATGATCATTTCACTGAATTATGTAATAAAAAAATGTATGGAAAACAATCATACATCATTACTGAATTGTCTATTTGACACCCTATGAATGCGTGTTTTATTTTTTATAAAAGGGGAATCCCAGTCAGCGTAGAACACACATGAAATCTACGATTAATTCGACCCCATAGCCCTCCTGCAGGCTTTTTGCATAAAACAGGGTATTCTTAATTCAAACAATCTTATATACCAATAAAATGTACATAATGTTTTTATTGAGTCTAAATAGAAATAACTCTCTTAAATTCATCGATTGAAAATTTCAATTGTATTTACGTTTGATGATCAAAACCAATCTTTTTCGACTGAATATGATAATTATCAACATAAATTACGATCCAGTTGAAAATCAAGTTTCAGCTTAAAGTTTGATTACAACATCCAATCAGCGACTCTAACGCTGTGATGTGAGAGCGTGCGGGTACCCAACACAGCCGGCCGTTTTATGTTTTTTTTGTTCCCTCCATCGCCGGTCCGCCGACCAACCTCTTTCTCTCCTATCCTGCATACTGGTCAGACAAAATGAATGTGCCAGACCCAGACGAATTTCGATCAAAACTATCATCAGGTAATATCCCTGACGAAGTAATAAATGTTTTAGAAGGCATGTAGGCCTACTGTAGGCATTCATTTTAAATTTATTTTTAAGCATATGAGCTACACTCTACTGGGCTGGGCACAGCATGCATGATGAGTAGGCTAAAAAGGCGCAGCCTAGTACTAGTAGGCCTAGGAGTGGGTAGTAGTACAGTTCGAGCGAGAGCGCACTCTGGTATGGTGCGGCTCAGGCGGCCGGCTGCAGATGATAGCGTGATGCGGCCGTGGTCGGAAAGTAGGCCTTACGGTGTAGTATGTAGGCGGTGACTCTAGTAGGCTAGCCTAGTAGAACTAAGCCTAGCCTAGATTGCCTACAGTACTACTACTACGCCTAGCCTAGTAGGCCTTAATTTTTTAGGCTTTTTTTTTTCATTAATTAAATTCCATCTAACGGCATCTAATAATTAATATTATAAAGACTAGACAAGTAGCCTGATCATGGCTGATGCGGCCTATCTAGGGCCAGGCCTAGTAGTAGACCTAATAACTACTTTATAGGAGGCCTACTACACTGTTAGTAGGTCTAAGGGTCTACAAAATGAAGTCTGATCTTATTAATCTTTACTGTCCATGTTTTTTGGGGGCAATGCATCTTTATTTAAATTTTTATATCTCTGAGTAAAACATATCTGTTCTTGTCAATCTTGACCAACCCATCCCTGCCTAAACTAGCCCAACATACTGTAGGCCTATAGGTCTTAGGCCTAGCTACTGCTATCACTCTTCTATGCTAACCTACTGTACAGTATAGGAAAGCAGTATAATTCTCGATAAAATACATTTTCAGTTTACTTTTGAAAACTGTTTCCTATCTTTTAACACTAGCAGGTCTGAAATAATACTAAAAAGTAGTCCAGAATTGGGACCCTGGTCCGGATTGCCTCCAAAATTTAATGGAGTGGTCCTTAACCACATATCTATCTGTATTTTCATTTTGGTAAAGATCTTATCTAGGCTGCTAAAGTTTTAATTCTTTCCAAGTTCATTTTGGTGATATATTGGTAAGTATCCCCTAAATGGGAGTATTCTCATTCAGGGGACAATAACCAACCTAAACCAACACAATTTTTGGGTCCTGAAGATTAACTGCAGTATAAAGCAAATGCATACGTGTTAGCCAAATTTTTCATTTTTAGTTGTTGTAAATTTAACCAAAAATATTTCATGTAGAATGTTAGTTCACTTTGATTCTTCCAAATTCATTAAAAAGCATCTTTATTTAGGGTTTGATTAGGTGTTTTTAGTTCCTACTGTAGATCTAGCCTGCTAACACTGAATATACTAAAACACACCCGCATTTCAGGATCTGTAGTCTAGGTCTAGGAGGAGACTGACTGTGATCACTTGAAAGCAACAGGGCAGAAGACACTTTGTACAACGGTCAGGCTCTCTGTCAAAAAAACTTCTCCTTCATAAACAGTTTTGAGGTGAAAGCTCACTTTTAATCCATGGCATATGACGGTAAGATGTAGAGTGAAAAGTCTTCAGTAAACTTTTTTAATTAAATAACAAAACAGAAAAAAAATCCAACCGTAGGTTTTCTTAGCATATGTTGGTCAAGCTGGAGGGAACACATACAGTTGATAGATCTAATTGAAGACCTGCTATGATGAACATGCTGATCCATTTGACATCTTGCCAAACATGTTTTTATACATTTTTTTGGTTTTTTCCTCTTGATTAGCTAACTGTGACTCACATTTTGCAATATATTTCTTAATACCTGGATCTGAAAATGAAAATAACAATACTATTACCATTTTGTCCGAAGCTGGAGGAAATAATAATAATAATTATCATAATAATCATGATTTAGTCTCACTATCAGTTGCAAATCATAGAAGCAATACCGTTTTTAGTGGTATTAGATACTAAATACTAATGACTTTATAGTTCTTGTTGCCAAGTAGACATGTTTGGTATCATGGTCACCGTCTAAGCGGTATTCAGTTTCCAAAGTGAGTCGGCCACATCCAAAGAATTGTCAATATAGCTCAGAAAATTGATTCAACCTATTTGTAGTTGCTTTTTGCTATTGGTTATCCGCACTTAATAATAAATCCTGGTTATTGTCAGGAACTTTTTAGTTAACACACTCCTTTAACTGTCCTGTTTCTTTTTTTTCTATTTCTTTCACTATTCTTCTTACTTTTTATCATTTTTGTCTTGCATATCTCTAAAATTGTGAAAACATAAGATTTCATAACTTTGTCAACATATGGACATTTATCCTCAAGATTTTGATATTGTCTAGTTCAATCAATTATCTTTCAGATGATTTACCATTTTTAAAATGTTGATGAACTCATCATGTTCATAAGCATGAATAACTTGGGTCACTTATTTTCAACATTACAGTAAATTTCAATATTTTATAGGGCTCTCCTCAGAATAAAAAGTATATAAATACTCATGATTAAAACGTTTTCTGGTAGCTGTTGAATTGTAGATACGAATTCATGCACAAATTTTGCATATGGCCAGTTGAATTATAAAAGTCGTATTTTCATATTTTTACGTTCATAGTTCATCACAGTTCATCATCATAGTTCATCACATTTAAAAGAGCGCGCATCTATATTCTACGTATCCAAATTTTTTTTACACGTTAATATGTTGTTGCTCAGACAATTTTAAATCATTCCGAAAGAACATGTAATCATGAAGAATTTATTCATCAATAAAATACTTTAGGCTGCAGTGGGGTAATCATTCATTATGGCAAATATAAATGCGCTTATCAATATCATTACAAAAATAGTAAATTAGATTGCAAGACTTTTTTACTTCTTTCCGTAGTACGATTTTTATTTAAAATGGTTCAGCATTATATTGTCAATTCTTCAGACTACGCATACGATTTTAACATTAAGATTTGTTGCCGATACTGATATTAAATAAACAATTGATTGGCAACATTCTATAGAGGGACACAGGAAGAGACACAAGAGTTCAAAAGGTGTTTGTTTGGTACCAAAGCTTTAATAGCAGGCAATTGCTTTGGGTAATCATTTGATCTCACCACCGATGCAAATCCTTGTGTTCATTATTCATGGTGATATTATTATACACATGATGTTATTATTGATGACAGGTTTATGTTATAAATATTTTGTTTCCATGAGAAATTATAACCTGACTTCACTCTCTAGAAACATACCAATTATGCCTTGTGAATGTTGCTTTGCTTGATTAAAACTTTCCAATGAAGCCATAAAGTTGTGTTTGTAATAGTAAGCTAAGCCTTGTCTGTAAAATGCTTTAACATTCTTTTTATCCAGTTCAGTAACAAATTTACTATATTCAATTATTCTGTCATAGTTAGGTTGTGTACCCTGCAGTAAACACACTATGGAGGAAAAAAAATGTTTACATTATTCTTGAAGTGGACAACAAAAACAATTATACAATAATAATAATAATCCAGTGTTATATCAAATAATTATGGTGACCTATGGAGTTATGTTTGCATATCGTACGCGGCATACAACTCCATAGGTCTGAACCAGGAAAACATTAGTTGAAGCCACCTCTTATGACACTGATCTTTTGTTACGACAGCTCAAGGTACAAGATTAGTAAACGACGCTTAGGATACACTACATGCATCAATGATTTTGACCTCTAACCAATCAAATTTACCAGATATCCGCCCAAATCGTTTCTAATGAAAGCATTAGTTAAGCAAATCTAAACACTTAAACAATATTAATTATAATATGACATTGCTTGTGATACAGAAGGATAACTCCATGGATCTGAACAAACACCGAGAAACTGAGAGATTGGAATGCTTCATTCATCACCAAGGAACACGTGTGTATAAACCTATATTAAATCTGTTAAAATAGTATTTTTTAAAGAAAGTTGGTTTGTCTTCAACATTATGATGCTGTACTCAACCTGTTTAACCGTTTTTCAGCTATTAAAAACAATTATCGTAGAAGGAGATAGGTAAATGAAAAGCATCCTTGTATTATTATATTCGGGTATTTTTAAGGGGATCCACTCAAGTCGCCCTATCGCAAAGTCGCCCAATACAAAGTCGCCTCAACGCAAAGTCGCCCTGGCACATTCGCCCCATCGCAAAGTCGACCCAACGCAAAGTTTTTATTTCGGTATGGTATTTAAACCTTTATAAAGTGCCGCCGCTACAGTAGTATGCTGTTTTAATCATATCGGTTGCGTTTTATATCGATCGCATTGTTACTTTGGTCGCCCTAAATGTCGTATACATTAATGTTTATCTTATTATATACATAATATGTGCTTTTTGAAAATCATTTAAAATATAATTCCTTGTTTTGAAAGTTTCTAAAAAGATTACCAGTGATTAAAAGTTTTGAAAATGTTAATATAATATGATTTTAAAATTAGTTACCAGAGCCACAATTATATGAATCTTTCAAGTGTACACCAGCTCATTTTTGTAGGATAATATAATAATAATGTATAAATGTGATATCGTATAGTAGATTATTAAAAACAAACAGCGTTATGTAAGACAATGAGTGTTATAGGCTACTTATTGATCATTTTGCATTTATTGACAAGTATAATGTCTACTGTTATTTAATATTATTATGGTTTTGACTTATACTCATCGCCGATATGATCGTTTTACACGCAGGTATTTTAGTTATTTAGTAAAATTAAGACGCTACATTTTTACTATGAAAAAACCATCATACAGTATCGTGTGCGTGTTTTAAAGGGGAATCCAAGGTCATCAGAAACACGTATCAGCCATAAGGCACAGCTCCGATTGGTTTCAGAAATTGTGAGTCGCCTTTAAATTAACAGCACAATGATCATTTTACTGAAATTCCTTTCAATCCTTTTGGTTATAAAACAATCTAATTATCATACCTTATAAATATCCTTATACCGGGTGTTTATTTAATTTTAAATAAGGCCTAAACAAGACAGTGAAGCGGCACGAAATAATACGTACACGGACGTAAGACGAATACACACACACGCACGTCATTATTTTTACGACATATTTGGTGGATGATGCAATTTTATATTGGATAATGATGGGATTGCCTTTACAAATTGTTTACAAATTGTCATTTTTGACGGCACACACTAGACCTGTAAAATAAAAACAATTTAATTATTATTAATAAATATTCATCGAACAAAGTACAGTAAAAATAATTTAAATCACAACATCATTTTATCGCGACCAAAATTAAACGCGACAGATTTAGAACGCAACCGACATCATCGTATAATTTGTTAAATTCCATAGATAATCTGTAATCATGTTTTCAAAGAATACTGTACATTATTACAATCTATTCTAATTCTTTATACACATTTTTGTTCATATGAAGCAGACAGGCCTGACAAAATTTGCATTTTTATTAGACATTTCATGTTTTTGAAAATTAAAGGCAAGCGCAAAAATGTTGGGACTTTACAGTATTCCCGATAGGCCTTTTGCTAGGATTTTGATTAGCATATAGCCTCCTGTAGATGAGGATAGTTTCTTCATGAACAATACAATGCATTGAATCTTAGATAACAATACCACACCTGTATATTATACATTAAAACTTAGATTACACTACACCTTTAACAAGACAATTAAAAGAAATAGTTGATGAAATCTTTAGGGGCGACTTTGTGTGGGGCGACTTTGCGATGGGGTGACTTTGCGATGTAACATGTAATTTTATTGTACAAATTTTGCCCTTACATAAATGTATAACAGATTACACACAAACATCAAATATTAAAAATATAAAATTCATTAAAAATATAAAACCTTTAAAATCACAAGGAAAATTAGCAGCTATCTATTCAACAAATCCAGAGGCCTATTTATAAAAGCTATTGCAAAAAAAAAGAGAATGAGCGAAAGTAAGCACAATAAACCCTTAAACAAGATCTTTCTAGACATACCATTTTTATTCACATGGGTACATAAGAAATAGTATATTTTTAACCTCAAAGACAATACTTTTCGAAATGTCACGAACGTGTTCAAAAATGCTGTAACAAAATTCGCTTCATTGGGATACCTACTATTAATAACCAGGTAAGCATAAGTTAAGGTAAGCAGAAAATTGATAAGGAATACCAGGGCTCGATTTAGTACTAGCCCGGCGTACAATGGCTAGTAAAAACAGCTCCGGGCTACCTAAAGTATCTTCCTTTAAGCCCGGATGGCTAGTAGGTTGTGGGAACTCGAAATTGGGACGAAATGACCTCATAAAAATAACTCCAGCATAAAAGACATATGTCTTGGCAACATCAGCAAAAATACCACTCGCGCGCTGCTGTGGCCATAACAAGTGATGATGTAGGCGGAGCCTCTCACAATCAAGCAAATTTTCCGAATTATGATTGGCCATTTATGTTTTTGTCACCCAGGTTATTGTGAAGTAGGCGGAGCTTCATTATCAGGTCAAACGTGTCACAAAAATATGACCATAAATAACGAACTGTGATTGGCCAAATGTAGTAGAATTTTGTCAATGTTAAAAATAACTTGTCTAGTCTTGTCAGGCCTGGTTGTCACAGATCAAAGTTAGGGATATTTTGTAGGGCCGGGTGGCTGGCTCTATCCCTGTAGGTAGGCCATGGAGGCCATATTTTATAATATGCGTAGGCCTAGATAGAATCAAAAGCCATCGTTTGGCATCGTGATGGCTGCTCAGCAGCTAGGCCTAGCTAGATACTACCATTTTGGTAACAGTTGAGTAGAGTAGGCTAGGTGCTCCAATGCGATCTAGCTAGGCTAGGTAGGCCTACGTCTATCCTAGCTACCCTACTATAAATAATAGGCTCTCTAGGCCTAGCCTAAGGTAGACAGAATCTAATTAGTTTTCTTGGCTAGGTTGAAGCCCAACAACAAAAAGACCTCAATAAATCGATTCTGTGAATATGGTGAGCATAAAATAGACTATGCGTCGCGACGCAAAGTTAATTTTTATAATGTGAACAATAAAGAAATACAATTTTGTGTAATTTTTCATGCAAGTATTTATGTAAATGTTTAGCAATTCTCGAGCGTTTAGATTAGTGCGCCCTCTATTGTACAAAATGCCTGAATTCATTTATATGGCGGCCCTGCTATCACGGTGCGATAATAAGAGTGGGCTAGTAAAATAATGTATGGGCTAGTGAAATCTACAGTGACCTAGCCCAGTGGGCTAGCAACATGAAAAAGATAAATCGAGCCCTGAATACATACTGTATTTAAATGACACTGTTTTTTACCTGATAAATTATTATAACATCCAATTTCAATGATCCTCATTTTCTCTTTCATTTCATCAGATATAACAAACTGGTCAGAAATTTGCAACATTTGTGTAAGAGGGTTTGCTTTCTGCTGCAGACTCTTTATGAACAGTAATGCACGATGGTACTTTCCTATTGCTTTTCTGTACTCTTTCTGTTTATATAATGTATTCCCTTCTGTTTTGTAGAGATCTGCTTGCATGATTTTTTCAGCTACTGATGAAGGCAAAGATGTTCTACCTTCAAATATCTCAGTCATTGTATAACTTTTCTTTCAAACTATTTTTCTGTAATAAAAAATGTTAAAAATGTAAGATCCGACAACAGCAAAGACATACTGTACTTTTTTCAAAACCAAGCACAAAAGGAAGATAAGGCTAGAGGGGGTTAAGGCTTGGTTGAGTTGGTTCCTGAAAGAAGGGCACTTTAACCGAGGATACCAATCTGTTTTTTGATTGGCAAGTGTGGAGAGGCAGTGAAGTGTGTATTAAAGTACACCAGTTTCGTTACCACTACGACGATTTATCGTAAGTGGAAAGGAAACCGATCGAGTAGATTGTTATGCGAAAATGACGTGTCTGACGGTAGTATCTCGGCCGTAAGATTGTTGAACAGGAAAACGCTAACGTATAATACGTTTGTTACAACTATTACCCTGCATTTACAGGAAACCGACGATCTTGTACATTTTGGATGTTTACGCCGCGATTGTTACAACACTTCTGAAAGTTGGATTGAAGTCAACTTTGCATTATACGTAAGAACCAGTCAATCACTGTCCTCTACTGTGAATATATAATGGCATTGAGAGAAATAGTTGAATATTCACCTGATTCGTTTTTTTTTAAAGGTACAGGTATTTAGAACTATTGTTAGCTATTTTTAAAGTATATATATTTACACAATAAATGTTATTTTCAATTTAATACAATCATATAAGAGGAAAAATACTTCAGCTACAAGTCTACGCACCCACCCTGCTGTGGGTGATGGTCAACCCATAGTCATGCCAACGCATACCCAACTTGGCTATCTCGCACCTAAATAATTTGTTAACTCGTACCCACTTTGGCTAACCCGTACCCAAACCAACGTGTAACCATTCAAACTCGTACCTAATTATTTGGCTACGAGTTGGCATGGGTACGGGTTGACCTGCAAGTATTCCCTGCTGTTATTACAGTGAACCATGATGATGGAATGATTGTGCTTGCTAGAGCTCATCATAAACAATATTCAAAATTTTGTTTGAAATATTCCTGCAAAATACACCTCAGATGACATCATCATTGTTGTGATGGCCCAGTGGGTTTTCTTAACTTTTCGTAACAGTAGTCTTAACAACTGGGTTTCAGTAAAAAATTCAACTTATCGTACACAACTTTAAGCCTGTTATATCGCTCTTTACTTTGCGAACCGACACGGTCCAAACAGTCACTTCTGACGTTTTTTGGGGTTTGGGCCAACTTTGCGTAACAGTTATGCATTAATTAATTAAACCAGGTTTACAAACAATGTGTATGATTTTTAAAAGATTGCGTGTGTACAGGTTGTTTGGTCTAATTGCTGTTATGGAACTAGTTTCATGTTTTTCAGTGTTTATTTTTTCGCCCCAATTGCTCTGGATGTGCCTAGCCGTACCCGCCAGCACAAGCCATGCTGTTTTAGCTGCGAGATACATGAGCAAGGAGCTGCACGAACTACGTAATAAATACATGTGTTGTGAGGCAGCCATTGCTGAAATTCTGTACGAGTTGTCAAGACAAAACCCTTCGTTTTATTTATATAGGAAAAAGAATCGGAAGAGAGGGAAAAGAGGTGGTATTAAACAACGTTTACGCCGTAGATTAAATAGACTTCCATTGCCCTCAATTCTTCTAACAAGTATAACCTTATTTCTTGTGTGTTCACTGTGATCGTACTTCAAAATCGAATAAGTCTAAAGGCGGTGGAATATGTTGTTACATAAGGCGCCTTCGGTAAATTATTTCAAACGACAAGAACGCGTTCAGGCACGTTTGCTATTGTATTACGACAAAGGTCATAAAGACGCGTTTGGCAAGACGATTTGGGGGAACCCCGTTTGGATGCGTTTATTCACGTTTGGCATGTTGCTCCGCCCCATTGAACGCTTGACTGAGCAGCATTATTGTGTGTTATTTGGTACGATTCCTTCATTGAGTATTAAATTTCCAGATAATGGCATATTGTTCTTTACACGCCCGCCGTTTGTCAAGACGTACTTTACATAAAAATTACTTTTTAAAGCTTGGTACTAGGGCCTAGTCTCTAGGGGAGGCCTAGGCCTACTAATTATTTCAAAAACACATTTATTTTTCAAAATTGTAAAGGTTTTGAAACTTGAAGACCAATCAAATAAAATAAATATACCTGTTTCCCGTGTTTCAATTCACAAATCACTTTATTTGTTTGTATAATCCACATGTTTATGCCAAGTTTACAACGTGTATTTACAACACGGGCGCAGACATTTTGTATTGATTGTACCATGGAGTTATACTCTCCTTGCCTAATTACGGAAAAATATACAACAATGCGTACAATATCGATACCAACGCGATTCCTTGTCTGTGGGGATTCCCTCGATGATACGGCCCCGCACAGCCCACATTGCACTGTAATAAATAATGCGGCCTACACTATGATTTAATCCTACCTTGGGTTAGCGAATTATAAAAAACAACACCTAGGCTAGGACACCAACAAAATATATGCAACCCCATAAAAAATAAATGCGGGATCCCGCCGGGATGTCACGGGATCCCGCCGGGATCGGGATCGGGAAAAGATCGCAAATTCGGGATATCACGGGATCCTGGTGGGAATCGGCCATCCTGTCGGGATCGGGAAAAAATCGCAAAATCGGGACATCACGGGATCCCGGTGAGAATCGGCCATCCCACTGGGATCGGGAAAAGATCGCAAATTCGTGATATCACGGGATCCCGGTGATAAACGGCCATCCCGTCGGGATCGGAAAGATATCGCAAATTCGGGAGGGCGGGATTCGGTCATTTGGTTTGTGGCTCCCATCGGTCAACCAGGATTTTTTTGTTCGGGATCCCGCCGCTACGACGGGATAAGGATAGACGGGATTTGGTGTCCCTATCATCAGCTAAGCATGAATTCATTTAGCGATATCATGGCGGGATTTGTTTAATGATTCCATCGATTAGTGGGATTTGTCCTTGTAATCGAGAGTTGAGACCATCTATTTAGCATTGAGACGGGAATAGAACTTCTCTACTCTTCCACAAACTTAATATTTAGCGAAACATTGGTGCGTCTTAATTTCGAAATCGCCGGTGTATTCATTTCATTAGGTAATACAGTAATTCGTAACAGACGGTAAGTTATTATTTTATTATATAGGTTGTTTTTGATTTGAATTGAGTTATTTTTTGTTTTAAATACATGTACCACAATGATCAAACCAGCCGTGCATCCCTTTTTACAATATAGTATTAATTCTAAAGACAGTTTACTTTATGTACCACACCTTTTGCTGCGCTGCCACGACTACTTTGATCGTTATAGTTAATCACATTATTATATCATTATTTAACACCTCATCTTCAGTAATACCATGGAGTCCTAACTTATTTCTCCATGGTAATACTAACAACGAGTTGATTTCTTATCGTATTATCATCACATTGCACGTGACATTTACGCATCTCGTTCCCGCCTTGATTTAAATTTGTAACCAGACCACAGCAATTCTAGGCCGGTCGGCTACTAGCAGCGACGTACAACGCATTCAAACCGTAGGTGTTTTTGATAAATTTGTAGATTTATTCGTTGTGATTAATATTTATTAATTACACCTTATTGTTATACCCTATATAGTATCATAGTAGCTCCTTTAGTTGAAATATATATAGACCTAGAAGCTCATATTTGTGTTGCATTGCAAGTCAAAAAGGTACAGCAGCCTGCCTTGCCAGACTCCCCCTCCCCTTCCTCATCCGCTAGCCTACCACATCCTCCCCCTTGCGTATCCTACGTAGGCCTAGGCTCTTTCCGCCTATTTGATACTATAGGTCTTTGATACTAAGCTTTACTAGGCATAGGCCTATATATTATTATTATTTTGGTCTCTCCAGACACAATGTGAAAACTATTTTGTGCATAGGCCTATATTTATTAAAATGTTTATCATACACCACCATACTCAATAATATAATTATGAATATTGCTTTGTGTAAAAAAGGACTTGAACTCGGACTACTATGATATGAGTGTAAACATGCATCTGAAAAGTACTACTAGGCTAGTAGTAGGCCTAGGCCTATGACTATCTCTAGGCTTGGCCTAATTTTGAATTGGAAATATTATCGATGATGTTATGGCTGTTTCGATCCTTACAGTTAGGGAGGTGGCTATTGATTGGATCTCCTGCATAAAACGTATATTGCACTCATCAGCTGAAAACCAATGGCTTAATACCCTCAACAAGTTAATAAAACTCAACTTGGTCATAAAAACAATGGAAAGCTATTCAATAATATACAAAAAAAACTCAAAAGTGTTGTTTTAACTCGTTATTAAATCATAAACAACATATCGTAAAAGATGGATCAACACTGATAATAATGCCGGATGAGTATTGCAGAGGGTTTTGGAAATCTCATATGTTTTGGTTATATTGTATTACTATGATATATTATCCTACATCGGCAGATCGGTTGTTCAATCATTTACGATATTAATACAAATAATTAGTTAGAATAATTAATGAACATTGTTAGTAAAACAAAAAACATGCTTAATACAACAGACCTACTCAAAATATTACAGACTTTATTCTGAAATAAAAGAAGGAAACAGTAAATATTACAAACACATCAAACGACCAAAATGTTGCCAATTCTACCGATAACAATCAACAACAACAGTGAATCAGTTAAAATCTTTATTTTAGTTTAAGATTTAAGCACACAATTATCGTAATGAAATTTGTATATAATATAAAAATGCATTTTTATTGTTTTAACAGATTTCATTTAATTTCTAGACGTCTGTCCTTCTTGGAGTAAGAGTTTGGTAGAATCAGTATTTCAGAACGGGAGTACCGACCAGGATTTTATATTTACAAGTCTAAATTTGGCGGGATGGCACTTAAATCCCAATAAAAAACATCTCGATATTTTGGCGAAATTTTAATCGGGATAATGCGCAAAAACGAACGATACCGACGGGATCCCGGCCGGGATCCCGACGATTTTTTTTATAGGGAAGATAAATATATATTCCATGTTAAGATTTAAGATACAGTATGCCTTTTAAATTATTAAAGAAAATGCCCGACTCGAATTTGGATGGACAGTTCAGAGCAGCTAAGAGAGTATTATATTACGTTTCATGTCATGTGACACAAAATTCAGGTACCGTACACGTAATTAGCCACCCCTGGTACTGAGTTAAAAAAACATGAGAGGTTGCGGTAAACAGAGAGTATCGGGTTTCATGCCATGTGACACAAAAAAAACCTAGGTCTGTATTAATTACGGTCTTTTGTCGGCAGTCTTTTTGAGCGACCTACTGAACGTTCTGATACTATATTTAAAATATTGTTGACGATCTTTTTTTGTCCTGGATCGACTGGACGTTCGCTATATTATTTTTATTAGTTAGCCTAGTTCATTTTGTTGGATCGTGTCTCTACGTTTGTTTACATCGTGGGAAATTTATATTCGATTATATAAACGATTATGAATAAAAAATATTATATATTTCTTATTAATTTACAACTTGGTCCTCCGCCAGTCAAAATTAACACATTAATTTTCACACCTTGTTACTTCACTAAGAACATCGTAGGGTTGTTTATTAAGGTTACGAACTCTCTTGGAAGGACTTCGTTCTTGTGGTAAGCTCAGTTGAAAACATCCAGAGGTCAATTACTATACTTTACTGTAACTAAAAACATGTTGTTGTTGTTGGTGTTGATGCTGATCCGATAGTCGTTAAGTTGTACTGATTACGAGTATCATTGGTCCTGGCCGGCCTAGCCTGGTGATCTGATCCCCCCCAAAAAATACTTTTTTTAATCAGTATTAATATTATTATTTTATTTTTCATTTATTATTTGATTTACCGTATATTTCGGTGTATAAGTCGCACCTGTGTATAAGACGCACCCCCAACTGAGAGTAAAATATCTGTATTTTTTATATCGTCGATGTATAAGACGCACCTTATATTTCATCAAAACAATGTTTTTTTAAATTGTAATCAATAGTATTGTAATAATATATTTTGTTATATCTACAACGGCGTCCTTTATTTAGGTTTTTTCTTACCTAGGCTCGGCCGCGCCCAGCCTCAACAAGTTCTTTCTAACTTGTTATTCATGAGTTTCGCCGCAACATCAAGTGCATGACCGTGTGTGTAACACGCACGTGTGTGGGCTAGCCTCGCTCGATCATTTCGTGAGGGCGCACGTTTTCACGGACAAATCGTATTCGATTAGTATCTATGTATCCGAGAAGTGTGTACGCTAGGTCCATGCTATAATCACCTGGAGAATATACTAGTCGAATACCGTACACCATGTGGCCACCAAAAGAAGGGCTTGCGCTTGGGGTACGGCGATCGTGCGTATAACTACTGTATAAATAAATACTATTCCAATCGTACGTAAACGTTTACAAATGAAATTTTATCGGAGCGCCATAATGAACAAATCTTTTCATCATATTTAGTATAACATCATGCTAAAATGACTTGAAAACTAGACACAAGCAGGTTGCCGTTACGTTAGTTAGTTAGTTACTGTAGCTAGGCCTAGCCTACTCAGGCCTAGAAAACGAGGTGACGATAGCCTAGGCCTAGGCCTATGTACAATCTGTGTGGTGAGGCATTTAGTTCGGTGTATAAGACGCACCCTTAATTTAGAGGTCAAATTTGCGTGTCAAAAGTGCGACTTATACACCGAAATATACGGTATTAGGCTCAATAGATACCTAGCTAGGCTACTAGTAGGCCTAGATTATATAAATAATAATAGCAAATACTGTAATATTAATTAATAAAATACAGCTTCCATTTGACATTAACATTTTTTAGGTTATATGCATTATCATGCATATAACCTCTTGATTCTGTCAAAATCTTTATTTATTTATTTATTCTTTCCTTAGCACTATTTTGTCCGTGAATTATCTTGGCATCAGTTTAATCTAGCTAAGTCAAGCTTTCAGAGTATATTCCTCATGGCCAGGAATCGATGTGGTTATATTTTCACGATGCGTAATCAAAAATTACGCGGTCTACGCGCGATTTTACGAAATCACGTTTGTAATCATATCTTCACAAGCATGAATCACAATTAAACAAAATTTGGTACTCATAAATTTCAGGTCATATTTCATCATATGGCAATACAATTACGTGCGTAGCGCATATAACGCTTGCGTACGCGCGCTTAAAATGTTCAAAATTGTCAAAATTAATTTTCGATGAAATTAGAGTACGTTTCAGGCAATTTTAAGCGTTTAAAAAATTGCCATGAGTGCGCAGATTTTTTCACGCGCACGGCGCGTTAAACATTAATGCGCACTCTTTTTGCCCGATTTCTGTTTTACAATCTTTCTTTAATAATATCATCATATTTGATTCACGTTTCAACTCGAAATTGCGTTATACGAGCACGTCGAAAGTGACTGGCTACGCACGTACTGTAGTTAACAAAATGGTGAAAATATGCTAAATTTTAAAATTAATATATATCGTCAGAATGCAGGGGAACACCTATTTTTTATTTCATTTTCTTGAAGTGTATGTATCATAAGTATGATTTATTATCAAATTAACATTAACTTTCTTCCTTCCAAATTTCATATATTAAAGTTAAAAGTATATAGTTTGACAGTGCATTATTTGTTTACATTTTAAAGATGTCATCATGTAGTAAAAAATTATAATTCATTGCGGTATGTAATAATCTATTTGCACCAAACTGGTTACTGCATAGTAAATACACGGAGGAATTTTTCTACAACTTTTAGTCAGTGGTGTATGGCTCGATGGTCTGTGCTCGTGTCTATGGCATTCAAGGTACCGAGATCGAGTCTCACCTTGGGAAACGAAATAAGATTTTGTTTTTTTAATATCCGTATTGTTTGTTCAAATTTATTTCTTAGTGTATAGATTATACACATGATTTATAATGAAATCTAGATAAAAATTAACTTATGTCTTTATTATTATGTAACAACAAATGAGGCGCTCCAGCTCAAAGCGGCGCTGTGTCGCAATAGACCAACCTATGTAATAACTATCACAAAGTTCAATTTCAGCGAATTTGAAAAAATTTTCAATTTTATTTTTTTTACATAATATGAATTATTGATATGTGTTTTACCTACCCACGAAGTCTTATCATGAACCAATAAATATAAATGTGTTAAATTCCGTAATCTTTGAAGTGTGTTTCTTTTAAAATATCTGAAAACAAAAATGTAAAGTGCCCGAACGACAATAAAATACTCCATTTTTCGCTAGAAGTATCATCGGCTTTCTCCTTCGCAAACTCCGCCATGTTTGGTATCGGCAGAAAGCTTAGATTTTATTCTATCTAACCCCGCCCTTGATTCGTTGGAAAAATATTATTCTAACCAATTAAACATCGTCTTATTGCCGTCTTGTTGTTGCTATCTTGCCCAAACAAATCTGCAAAAACTACGTTGCTGATTGGTCAATTTTCATTACATCATTACTGAGCATGCGCATTTACTATGTTTACGCTTCGATCTGGCTACCGCGCCTGCGCGAAGTAGATCGAACAACACATGTTCCAGGGAAATTCTCACGAAAACATACTTTATTCATCTAGCGAGCGATAACTATTATTTATATTACTGATTTTTCGCAATACGTTCGTAATGTCTCGGAAGGACCCGCCTAAGGAAATTCTAGATACGTTAAATGGTGCCAATGATTTTGGTTTTATTTTAATAATGAGGATGCTGAAGTAATCTTAACCAACTCATGATGACCAACTAGTCTAGCTAGGGCCTAGGCCTAGCTAGTAGGCCTCCTAGCCTAGGTCTAGGCCTAGGCCTAGTACTTTTTGCTGACGATGACGAAGTGGAGAATGGCCATCCTAGGCCCGTTCTCCAGAGGGTAGACGTCCTTAGATGTAATGAAATGCCTCTGTAAGTACATTTTATTTTTTCTTGTATGTAAACTAAAATCCGTCTTGTCACATTAAATGTTAAATATCACTATGAATGAAGAAATGATATAACTTAAACTTTATATTATTAATATTACTAGGCCTATGGTCTACTAGCCTATACTAATTCAATAAATTAGTTGAGGTAAAATAAAGTCAACTTAGGCCTAGGCTTAGGCTAATTAAAAATGTCAATAAGCAAATTTGATTTTTACAAATACATTTATGCTTGTTTGTTAAATTAAACTGACTGTATTTGTTTTTCTTTAGTTGTGACAAAACTGCAGATTGGTGTAACATTCAAAATGATGAAGAACTGCAGAGAATCCGATCATTCAAACGCTGCAGATGTGGTAACGGACCCGACAAAAACGTTTGCCTAAAACAATTTGAGGAAGAATTTATGTATGGTGTATTACAAGGAGTATATTGATACGCCAGAACAAAGCCTACAGTTGCTCAAGAATGAAAACAACATACCTCTACTTATTTTACCAGAACCCATTCCATACCATCATACCTCTATGACTCGGTACGAGAGTTTTGTAAATTTGAGGCAAGGGATATTGTGTGTCCCGCTCCAAGCGAGTAGAGGTCCTGTCGCTATATGTTGTTGTAGAGTTAAAAATCCTGTTTAGCAATTTATTTATTTGCAATAAAATTAATATTGATTTTAAGTGACAGTTGCGGCAATTTTAACTGGTCAAATATTTTATTTTTTATTTGTTTTGTATTTATATTTTAATGTGCAATCTATTCACTTTTCTATTAAATGAAATTTTTTGACAATCATCTCATACTGGTTTAACTTTTTTAACAGGGCAATAACTTTAATAGCAATTTATTAATATACTTTTATTTATACTTTTATTTTATACTTTCATTTAATACAGTAATTAAAAAATGGGTATATAAATTTTCTCAGTGTCATGCTTTGTCGACTTTCATTTTGTTGGCATTCAGTTGAGAAAATACTGGTTTTGAAAATGATAATGTTGAAATAAATTAATGATTTTAACAACTAATGTTCTTTATTGTATTGTTATTGTGTGTGAAAAATTTCTTTAGAATCAGACAATGGGAACTTTACTGTTGCTATGGTGTTTTGACTGTCCTTTTCCAAAACCAGCACAGTTTACGCTCTGTTGATTTCAAAGTCATTTTCCTCTAAAACCTGGATTTCCTTTTAGTGAAAGTGCTGTTTAGTTTTTGGCTTATAACTTTGGATAGGTTCAACTAAATTTAATGTATGATATATCATTGTTAATGTAAAGCTTAATATGTAAAGAATATGAATTTATAAAAAGATAGGAATTAAAAAAACTGATCTGGATGCTGATTTTGAGCTGGAGCACCTCAAATGTGGTTTATGACATTATACGCATATGGATCTTTGATCGGATTGTGATACCGGCTATGGTGGTCGCGTTAGCAAGGCCAGGTCACGCCCTATCATATATTATAAATAATTAAAGATTCTGAGAAAATCAATCAATCAATATATCTTTTAAAAATCAATTATCTTTATTTAAATCAATGCATATAACCTATAATTCGTCATAGTGACGAATTAAATCTAGTTTTAAATAATATTTATTTTCAGGAACCGTTGATGATGCAGAGTTCTTTGTCTTTGTGACTTCAAACTGAGAGTGAAGTGGATAAAAAGACATTGTCATACCCAAACTATAATTTAATTATTTAAAACAAAATGTTGAATTACAAATATATGTATGTTGCAGAGGATTTAGATGAATTACAATACAAATATTTATGTTGAATGCAAACCTACTACACTATACTCTGTAAATTATGTTATGTTATGCATATAACCTATAATTCGTCATAGTGACGAATTAAATCTAGTTTTAAATAATATTTATTTTCAGGAACCGTTGATGATGCAGAGTTCTTTGTCTTTGTGACTTCAAACTGAGAGTGAAGTGGATAAAAAGACATTGTCATACCCAAACTATAATTTAATTATTTAAAACAAAATGTTGAATTACAAATATATGTATGTTGCAGAGGATTTAGATGAATTACAATACAAATATTTATGTTGAATGCAAACCTACTACACTATACTCTGTAAATTATGTTATTGTCATGTGGTAGACCTTAAAAATTGAATATTTATTGTATGTTAGGCCTATTTTATATTTTATTAATACTGTATTAGTTTAATATTACTATTAATTTATATTATACAGTACTAGTTTGTACATGTTTTTACCCAAAAAAAATGAATAAATAATTTGTTATTCAATCTAATTGCTTGTTTGTTCATCAATAACAAAACAATTGTAAGCAAGTATATAACAGTTCTTGTTAGCCGCTTATTTCAGGTCATATTATTAATATTAGCTAGGCCCGACGCGCTCGATCACAACGTCACTAAGTGACTTTCCGCCCCTGGAACAATCGCTCGCTAATAGGGCTAGGCCTCGGACTCGTATAAAAGCTATTATAATAGTTATGATAAATATTCCTCAACTAAAATGTATACTGTGATAAATAAACAAGTAATAATATACGTTGTATTGGAATGTATTTATTTATATGAATTCTTATACGTGGACAATTATAAACATCGCGTATATCGTTCGCTATAAATAAATTCATAAACACGATGACGATGTGTTTACAAAATGGCGGTTTCGCTACTGTAGTTTTCGATGGAACAAATAGTGGTACCTTTAGTCGGAGCTGCATCCCAACCGCCGAATTTTGTATCTTAATATCGTATTCTGTAGATTATTAATTTTTCTAACAGGGATTTTAAATTCAGGACTGTTCAATTTTTCTAAATATTTTATTTTAACGATTTTCTAGGGTACAATTTCGGAAAAAAGACATTGGTTGATTTTGCCGTTAAATTACAGATTATCGTTTTGTTCAAATACATTTAATTTTACATGACAATATATTAAAACCATTTATGAATTTATTTCACTAACAATATTTTTCCGATAATCAGCTAAATTTACAAATATTGTGTTTTTCCAACACCCTAAAATTTAGCAATTTTGAACTAAATTAGAAAAGTAGGGCGCCCTCTCCGAGTCGAAATTTGACACGATTTGTCGACTGGCTGTCCCACTGATATAAAGTTGTTTACGGGAATTCGGGCAAATTCATTGCTCTAACTTTGTGTAGTAACGATCAGAGAGATTCATGGTACATGCGCGAGAGAAAACATTCCGCTGCGGGTGATTCGCATCCACCAATCAAATCAGCTACAATCCAAAATCATTCAACCGTGAGCAATGCCAATCGCGAGAAAGCTCAGCTTTGATTGGCTTACGATGACAAAATGGTGGTTTTGTAGTTGAGCCTCACGGAATATTCTGTTCCAAAAATGAAATACATGGATATTTTTTATGGTATGTGTGCTTTTTCTTTAAAAAGTTTGAATAATAAAGGCCTCATATCGAGAAAAAAACGTGTTTTTGGCACTTATAATAAATATATTTTAGACAAAAAAGCACATGGCATGTGGAACTATATACGGACACGAAATCAGGGGGGGCTCGGGCCCCCCCCCCCCACTGGATACACCACTGCTCACAACATAATATTACTGTATGTAACATGTTTATACGATTTCTTTTTAAATAACAATAGTTTTTAAAACATTTTAAACGATACTGAACTCGGTGTCAAACAACACACTGCGAAATGTTCGCCATCTTATATTTAACAATTAATTGCCAGAATGTATGCTTCATTTTGCCCAAAAATATTAGAAACTATAGAGGGTAGGGTTATAAAATCCGATTAAACATGTATTTACTTTTGAAATAGAAATGTTTTCAGCTGGCGTAATAGAGGTTAATATTTCATTATTATTATTCATATTAATAGGGCCTATCAAAGAAAATTATCTCGGTCACTAACCAATACATTCAATAAAACATAAACAAATCATTTTCTATTTTTTAATACAGTGAGATAACAATATTTGCTATGATGATGACGATATGTTTTACATATTGAAATTGAAATATGGTTTATGATTTTTAAAACTGTGAATTGTTTAACAAAAATTAAAATGTTATATCGTCGCCCTTTTGATATGTACAGCAGGTTCTTTATAAAACCACACTGCAGTTTAAAAATAAAAACAAAAAATAAACATACATTGATTTATGGAAATTTTCTGATTCTAAAATGGCCACAGTTCGAGCGAAGTATTTGTGGAAAAGGAGCTGTTTTGAAAGGCATTTTTTATTGTGATAAATGTAATTTAACCGTGGCTAAATCATGGGCACATGTTACATAAAAATGGCCCAAAATTGTATGATGTGGGTGTGAGAAATAATTTAGGCGAGAAATCGAAGATATAACAGTGTGGTGCGAAACTGCAGTAGCGCCGGCCTAGCTAGGGTAGGCCTACCTACTAGTTAGGCCCCTAGGCCTAGTAGTACTAGCTAGGAGGCCCTCCTAGTACTAGTATAGCCTAGCCTAGTAGTAGTAGTAGAGAGAGAGGAGGCGGCCTACATTTATTTTATAGGCCTAATACCATTACCAGTTTCATTACATTTTTAGATGCAAATCATAATAACCGATACTATAAAGAAAAAAACTACTAACCTAAAAGCATAATATAACATGTAAAAACACTGCAGATACGAAAAGAGCACAGCTAGGCTAGCCTTGGCCTACCTCCTTTTTACGTACGTATGTTCTCCACACATACCATGCAAATATAGGAAAGTTAAGGCAAACTATAGAGGGCGTCGAAATATCTAGCGCGTAAAATCAAAGAACAAGAATCTCTCCTGTTGTGCATGTTAATAAGTTCTTTGGTAAAATCAAAAGTTTACACAGACGATGTTTTTCGCGATAAACTGAAAGTTTGAAAGCCAATTATTATATTCTCAGTTACAAGTACACTGTCACTAGGCCTAAGTAAATTTGCACATTTTAGTGTGTTTTACGACCATGCATGTAAGTAAATTCTATCAGGTGCCGTTTTCGGCCACCTCCACTGGACTAGGCCTACTAGCTAGGCCTACAATGTATACCATAGGCCAAAAAAAAAAAATTATTGTGTTGGCGTGGCCACGCCCGACCGACCCTAAACTGACGAAAATGAAGGTCGGCTTTTTTTTTTTTTTTTTGGGAGCCAAACGGCAATTGTGAAACGAAATGGTGAAAAATATTGTCTTATTTGCCAAATTGGCGAACATATTTCACCTCCGCCGGACGTGTGAAAAAGAAGCGTGCAACAACCAACCGTGAATCAATCACGTGATAACCAGAATACGCGATTATCAATTTTGGGGGGATCCAAGTTTTAATTAAATAAACGCTTTGATTACACACTGGTTGAGACAGGTTTTTAATAGTTATCACATTTAAACACCCTCTTAATTAATGGACTCTACCAATGTTGATCTGCAGCATGCAAAAAGAACAACAGATCGTACATCTCGGACGAGGTTGTTGATGGGGTGATTTTTGGTTTCACTGTGTACAGTACTACTACGATCCGATTACGAACTTGTTAAATGATGTAAAAGGCATGGATTCGCCAAGCATATAGGCCTATACGTTTAATAAAAATTTACCTAAGATTGTCGTAAGCTCTTTTGTTCAAGCTTGTTATTTATATAGCGATAATCCATCTGTTCCGGCATGTACGTAGCCTAGGCCTCTAGCCGGCGGGCGGACCTCTAATTAATAAGCCTATGCCTACTCCTCGATCGATCGATGTCTCTGGTTGGAGGAATTTCCCCGCGATAAGAAATCGCCGAAATATATCATAACGACCTACATTTTAATGTTTATCTTTAAATGCCAGTGTAATTACGTATGGATAAAACAATATAAAACTCAATATTTTTCATCTAAAATAATATAATAGACTTGCCGCTTGCGTAACTTCAGAGCATTAACACGACCTTGATTGTTTTTGTTGGAAATGGTAGCTAGAGCCTAGCCTAGGGCTAGCCTAGGCCTTTTTGCCTAAAAAAGCTAGGCCCTAGGCCTACGTTTATTTAATAAACCTTTGTTGAAACAATTATAGCTAGCGTGAGCCTATGGTGCTATGAAAAGTGTTTAAAAAGTCTTTTTGTATCATTTGTGTGAATTGTTTATTATTTTGCCGGCAACACATTTTTAGTCTGGGGAAAAAAAAAAAAACTTTTCCTACCGACCTACCCATTTTTGGGATTTACCAAAAACGTGGCCAACACAATTTTTTTTTTTTTTGGCCTTATGATAGGGGTGTGGTGTTTTATGTTTTATGTAGAGAAGGGTGTCTATTAAATGGGAAGGGGATGGGAAGACAATCTGTTATGTAACCTACAGTAATACAAAACATAAAAACTAGCAAGCATGTACTTTTTATTACGCCGTTGCTAAAGATACGGTACCGTATCCATGCTTTTAAAAACTAAAGATACGGTAATTATAGAGGGCGCTTCCGTTTGCTAAAAAGTACGGTAAAATTGCATTCCTAAAACTCGTACCTAAATATAAAACTCGTTCCTAAATATAAAACTCGTTCCTAAATATTAAACTCCTTCCTAAATATTAAAAACCTAACCTTCTAAATAATCTCTCTTAAATTAAAAACTAAAAAAAAGACGTCAAGAAGAGTATCGAACCTACAACCCCTTAAGCCAAAGCCTCACCACATGCCCACTAGGCTACACAGCTGGCTTGCAGAAAACAATAACCTATTTGATTAACATCCACATTACATAGCGCCCTCTATAATTACCGTACCTTTAGTTTTTAAAAGTATGGATACGGTACCGTATCTATATAAGGCATGTTATTATTAGGTACTGTGTTAGGAAATGACAAGATTTTGTAACAATATTACTATATTAAGTATTTATTATATATATAAACTAAACACTACAGACAGTATAATTATAATTAAAACATATTAAATACTAGGGGTAGGGGGGTGCGGTACTCGGACGGATAACACTATAATGTACACAATTGCTAAAATTGTACATTTAGACAAACTTTTAGAATTTTAATAGAAACTTACAAATATAACTGTAATAATAATTTAGTGTCGCCAAAAACAGCAACTAAATTCATATCTAGAAGGGCCCTGGATTACCTAGGCCTTCAAGGATCGGTACTCGGACGCCCTCAATGTTTTGTTTATATTTCACATTTTTTCATAAAAAATTTTTTTAATATACAAATATAATCATTTATTCTTTATATTTACAAAAAATTATTTATAATATTTGATTTTAATAGAGATATTGAATTACTTTAAAAAATGCGATCCACTAATTAATTTTAGTGATTAATTCCATGTTTTTATATATAGCGCCACCTAGTAGTGTCCGACTTCTAAAACAGGGGTACCATTTTGGTTCTTGGTATTTGAAGCCCTCTATCAGCCCATGGATTAAAGAATAGAAGGATATGCATCGACGGTGACATCAAACGATTTTCCAACGCGCTTGCCTATACTAAAGCACTGCTGCCACTCAAACAAACACGCTCATTGAACTCCGTGTCTCTAGCCGCAGCCCACTGTAGAACGCTGCGAATCAACTGCTACATTTTTTAAGAACAAAACGTAGCCATGTAGAAATTGTATGCGCAGTCTGAATGTTCTATTGACATGTCTGCGTCGCTGATTAATTGACTACAACAATATATTGCTGAACAATTCTGTTTTAGTTTCATCACAATCGGACTACGAAAAGTTCACTTTCTTACGACGGTTAATTTTAAGTAGTTGGTAATATTAATAAAATATGCAATTTTTTTTTTTTTGATATTACCATATGAGCCTACTGTTATATATGCATGTTGTAACGACGCCTTTGGCGTGCCATAATTGTTCTCTCTCTCTTCTGAATAAATGTTTAGTTGTACACGCTGTGTTTAGAGCCCTTACTTTACATATATAATTTACTATATACAACATAAAATTTGGCGACAAGGATGAGCATGGCAGTTATAATAGGAAAGGTGGAATAATTTGATTCATCTTTAGAAGCTTGGGATTCGTATACTGAACGGTTAGATCAATATTTTGTAGCCAACAAGGTCGATGATGATCGGAAGGTACCGGCATTGCTTGCACTCATCGGACCGAAAACGTACACGCTACTAAAGAATTTGTGTTCGACACTGTCTTACGCAGATTTAATTACAAAGCTCACGACACATCTTTGCCCAAAGCCATCGGAAATCGCTGAACGATTTCGGTTCTGTTAAGTTATCCCCTCATATGTAATGCACCTTTGACGTGTCATACTGTAATTATTCGCGGGTCTCTTCTACTGGTAAAACCTCGTGAGATGATTCAGTGAAAAATAAACCACACTTTGTTCTTTAATTTCCTGTAGTTTCTGTGTTATTATTTCTGTATATTCCCAAGCTTTAAATCCAGGTTATGGGCCCAGCCGTTTTCAAAGACTGCTTTTTAACGGAGATGAAGAAAAATATGAACTTTGGGAAATAAAATTTCTAGGGTACCTAAACACACTAAAACCAGCGTTAAAAAACACGATTACGTCTACACAGCCGGAGCCAGCCACCGACGAAGATAACCATAAAAATGAAAAGGCGTATTCGGAGCTGATACAATTCCTAGACGACAAGTCATTATCGTTGGTCATTAACGATGCAACTGACGACGGGAGGAAAGCTCTGTCTATTTTAAGAACCGAATATTCTAGCAAATCTAAACCAAAAGTGGTGCAACTTTACACCATAACTAACAACACTCGAAATGGGTGAGGAGGACTGCACGTCGTTCATTATCAGAGTGGAAAAGATTATCACATCATTACAAAGAGCAAAAGAAACACCTAGTGACGCACTTCTAACAGCAATGGTATTAAAAGGTTTGCCTGGAACATACGCTCCATTTAAAATATACATAAATACACAAGAAAAAGACATATCTTTTGTAGAATTTAAAACATCCCTAAGAAAGTTCGCAGAATCAGAGAAACTAAATACACCAGAATCTAATAACGACAGAGTGATGAAAGTTGGAAACCCACAAAACTCCAGAAAATGCTACGATTGCGGATCACCTAACCACTTGATAAAAGATTGCCCTACAAAAACCTGTAAATACCACAAGAATGCCAATCACCTTGACAAGGACTGTTTCAGAAATAAACCAAAGGACCAAATAAAGAAAGCGGAGGATGGATTTGAACATTCCTTTTTCTTTCAAGCGTCAGAAAACATAACATGTCAAGATGGTATTTTAGTAGACACTGCAGCTGCACCTCACATGTAGTAAATGACCGAGAGAAATTCTCCAGTTTCGATCCAACCTTTAAAAGCCTTAATCATACTATTGAACTTGCGGATGGTAGCGTAGCAAAAGGTGTTGCAGTAAAGAGAGGACATGCACACATAAACCTGATAGATGAAAACAACGAGAAAGTAGAAACTGTCTTAAAAAATGCCCTGTAGATACCAACGTACCCACACAACATAATGAGCGTAAGAGCTGCAACGACAACAGGAGCAAGAGTAACCCTTAGTAAAGAAGAAAACACAATCACTAATGCTGGAAGAACATTCAAAATGAGTATTATTGATAACCTATACTACTTACCAACCACAAGTGCACCTAGAGAAGTAGATAAAGTAAGCCTTGTTAAAGATTTACAATATTGGCATAGAGTCCTAGGACATTGTAACTTTGACGATGTACTAAAATTAGAAAAGGTAGTGGACGGCATGGAAATCAAAGGTAGTAAAGTTAATGAAACATGTAACATATGCACTGAAGGTAAATTTGTTAATGTAAGAAATAGAGAACCAAACAAAAGGGCCAATTGTCCATTAGCCTTAGTACATTCTGATCTGGCAGGGCCAATATCACCATTGGCTAAAGACGAATTCAAATACGCCATATCATTTACTGATGACCATTCTGGTTTTGTTTTTGTTTACTTCCTCAGAATGAAAAGTGATGCTGCAACAGCTACCAAACAATTTCTTTCTGACTGTGCCCCAATAGGCAAAGTTAAGTGCTTGCGAACTGATAACGGTGGTGAATATGTCAGTTCTGACTTCAAAAGCCTAATGACAGATAGAGGTATTAAACATGAGTTTTCATCTCCAAATTCACTCCATCAAAATGGAACCGCGGAACGTAATTGGCGCACTCTTTTTGAAATGGGTAGATGTCTTTTGCTGGAATCTTCACTGCACTGCCAAAGTCCTTATGGACTTATGCAGTAAGAGCAGCGGGCTATATTATAAGAAACCGTTGTTTCAACCAACGCCTAAATAAGACTCCTTTTGAGACCATGACAGGCTATAAACCAAATTTGGGGAAAATGCACATTTTTGGAAAACCTTGCTACGCATACATACATAACTCAAAGAAACTAGAACCTAAGAGTAAGCGTGGTATATTTCTGGGATATGATTCATCTAGTCCAGCATATTTAATCTATGACCCAAACACTGGCAAAGTTCAGAAATTCAGATTGATAAAAATTATATCTGATCAAACATCTAACACCAACCAACAAACACAAGACAGATGAAAGTGACGAAACAAATGTAAACTTGGAGGATAATGAGAACACAAATGAATCCCAAATTATTGAACATGAAAATACCTCAAATGTTAATTATGATAACTTAGAGGAAAATGACAACAATGGGGTAGATATTGATGATGCCCACAGAAGGTACCCTCAAAGGGAGAGAAAGTATCCCAATTACCTACAGGAGTGTGAGACTGAATTTGACAGTGATGATTCGATCTATCATATGTCATGTCAAAATGTTCCCTTAACATTTACAGAAGCTACAAATTCCCAATATTCAGAAAGTTGGAAAAGGGCAATGGATGAAGAATTACAATCATTGAAAGATAATAACACCTTTAAGATAGTCACATTACCCAATGACAAACACCTCATTGGCGGAAAATGGGTATTTGCTATAAAGGAATCGACCGAGGGTAATCACACGTACAAGGCAAGATACGTTGCCAAGGGTTTTAACCAAATAAAAGGCATAGACTATCATGAGACATTCTCGCCCACAGCCAATTTGACCTCAATTAGAACATTAATGCAAATATCTGTACAACATAACCTTATAGTCCACCAGATGGATGTGAAATCTGCATACTTAAATGCAGATATTGATACCGAAATATACTTAAGCCAACCTGAAGGCTACGAAATTAAGTCTGAAAATGGGGAAAAATTAGTATTAAAATTGAACAAGTCATTATGCGGGCTTAAACAGTCAGGTAGAAATTGGAATCAGCTGTTGCACAACCACTTGAAGAGTAATGATTTTAAAAGAAACCCAGCAGACTACTGTGTATATACAAAACGCAACAAAGATGACTTAGTAATTGTTGTAATATGGGTTGACGATATATTAATTGCAGCCACAAATGAGAATGTACTTAGTGATTTTAAGACAAATATGAAAATTAGTTTAAAATGAAAGACCTTGGGGAAATCAGCTATTTCCTTGGAATTGATTTCAAACAAGAAGCCGATAAGATAACTATGAACCAAACACGATATACACTGAAAGTACTTGAAAAATTTAATATGTCTAACTGTAAGACAAGGTCAACCCCCTGTGAAGTACAGACCGGCATCTGTCCAAATAATGAGAAAGTACAATTAGACAGATACAGGCAAATAGTTGGAAGTTTAATTTATCTAGCTACATGTACAAGACCAGATATCATATGGGTTGTCAGTAAACTCTCCAGAAGTTTAGCTGACCCCAAGTTAGAGGATTTAACCACAGCAAAACATGTATTAAGATACCTAAAAGGCACTGTAAATCATAAATTAGTTTACAGAAAATCTGATTCAATGAAATTAACCTCGTATTGTGATTCTGATTGGGCTAGTTCGGATGATAGGAAGAGTACCACTGGGTATATCTTTAGTTTGAATGAATGTAGTGCTCCAATATATTGGAAAACCAGAAGACCGCCTACTGTGGCACTGTCCACCTGTGAGTCTGAATATATGGGTCTTGGGGCTGCAACACAGGAGGCCCTTTACCTACTGCAGTTGTTAAATGATATCTGTCCCAATGAGTTTAAATGTGCTCATATTTCATGTGATAACCAAGGTGCTATGCATTAAGCAGAAATCCAGTGCAAAGACAAAGGTCTAAGCATATAGATATACGGTATCATTTCATAAGGGATGTCTTAAAAGATGGACAAATAGATATCCAGTATTGTCCAACAGAAGACATGGTGGCAGATATTTTAACTAAACCAGCCACCAAGGTTAAACTAGTGAAATTACAGTCTTCCCATATCTCGAAAACCATTAATGCTAGAGAGTTGATTTGAATTCAGAGTTGATTCAGAATGTACATATTTATATTCGCTGTAATGAAACATTTTACGCAAAAATTGTCTTGATTGAATTATGACATTTGACTCTTGACCCTATTTCTCAATATTTTCATATAATTCAACTAAAATATCTGTACAGACTGTTTTGGCCTCAAATGACTCAGATACAGGTTTTCTATAGCCAGCATAGAACTGTTAGTAATTCTCAAAATCACACCTTTGTTACTTCCCTAGAAAATATGCAAATTAGTAGTACAAGAAAGTTGCCATATCTCTCTCTCTTGGTCATTAGCGTTTTCGAGATACATAAGGCAATTCACTGTAATTTGCATATTTCATATAGCTTGTACTACTAATTTGCATACTTTCGAGTTGCTTGACTTTTGGAATTACTAAACGATCCTATACTGGCTATATAAAACCTGTATCCAAGTCATTTGAGGTCAAAACAAAGTCTGTACATACATTTTAGTTGCATTATATGCAAATATTGAGAAATAGGTTCGAGGGTCAAATGTCATACTTTCGATAATTTTTTTTTTCAATAATGACCCAGATACAGGTTTTCTATAGCCAGCATAGAACTGTTTAGTAATTCTCAAAATCACACCTTTGTTACTTCGCTTGAAAGTATGCAAATCAGTAGTACAAGAAAGTTGCCATATCTCTCTCTCTTGGTCATTAGCGTTTTCGAGATACATAAGGCAATTCACTGTAATTTGCATATTTCATATAGCTTGTACTACTAATTTGCATACTTTCGAGTTGCTTGACTTTTGGAATTACTAAACGATCCTATACTGGCTATATAAAACCTGTATCCAAGTCATTTGAGGTCAAAACAAAGTCTGTACATACATTTTAGTTGCATTATATGCAAATATTGAGAAATAGGTTCGAGGGTCAAATGTCATACTTTTGATAATTTTTTTTTTCAATAATGACCCAGATACAGGTTTTCTATAGCCAGCATAGAACTGTTTAGTAATTCTCAAAATCACACCTCTGTTACTTTGCTTGAAAGTATGCAAATCAGTAGTACAAGAAAGTTGCCATATCTCTCTCTCTTGGTCATTAGCGTTTTCGAGATACATAAGGCAATTCACTGTAATTTGCATATTTCATATAGCTTGTACTACTAATTTGCATACTTTCGAGGTGCTTGACTTATACTGGCTATATAAAACCTGTATCCGAGTCATTTGAGGCCAAAACAAAGTCTGTACATACATTTTAGTTGCATTATATGCAAATATTGAGAAATAATAATAATAATAATATCCTGGATTTATATGACCTCTAAGCGCTGTACATAAACTAATACGAAAAAAGGGAATTCCAACCATGCCAAAACGAAGGCGTGATTTTGGGAATTACAAAGCGGTCCTATGCTGACTAAAGAAAACATGTATCCGAGTTATTTGAGTCCAAAACAAAGTCTCTACAGACATTTTAGTCGCATTATGTATGCAAACATTGATAAATGGGGTCGAGGGTCAATCGTTGTATTTCCGGTAATTTTTTTGTAAAATGTTTCATTAGAGTAAATATAAATATGTACATTCTGAACAAGTTATTGAAAAAATAAACTCTCTAGCCTTAGTGGTTTTCGATATATAGGAACCTTTAATTTCACCCTCTAATTTGCATATTTCATGTAACTTGTACTAATAATTTGCATACTTTGAAGGTGAGTATACAGGTGTGATTTTGAGATTTACTAAACATTCCTATGTTGGCTATTAGAAACCTGTATCCAAGTCATTTGAGGGCAAAACAAAGTCTCTACAGACATTTTAGTTTCATTATTATATATGCAATATTGAGAAATGGGGTCGAGGGTCAAATGTCATAGTTCCGGGCATTTTTTTGTAAAATGTCTCATTACAGCAAATATAAATATATACATTTTAAATATTTTAGTGAAAAAATCAACACTCTAGCATTAGCGGTTTTCGAGATATGGCAACGCTGTAATTTCACTCCCTAATTTGCATATTTAATATTACTTGTACTACTAATTTGCATACTTTCGAGGTGCATGACGAAGTTGTGATTTTTAGGAATTATAATACAGTTCTATGGTGGGTATTGAAAAACAATATCCAAGTCATTGAGTCCAAAATAAAGTCTCTACAGACATTTTAATCACATATTTATGTAAATATTGAGAAATGGGGTCAAGGGTCAAAATTTGGTACTTCTGGACATTTTTATGTAAAATGTCTCATTAGAGCAAATATAAATATATATATATTCTGAACCAGACTGTGCAAAAATGAACTCATGAATGCTCAAAAAATAATCACCTTATCATATGTAACCATTTAAAAAAAAAAAATCTCTGTTTGCAATTTGTTTCACTCAAAATGCTAGATTGACTAGCCTACTAGTATCTACATCACTGAAAACAGCAAACCACAGTTCCACAAGCCAAGAAATGTCCCATATTCAATGAGGGACAAGGTCGAAAAAGAGCTTGGACGACTACAAAATCAAGAGATTATTAGCCCTGTGAAATACAGCGAATGGGCAGCTCCCATTGTACCTGTACTGAAGAAGTCAGGGCAAGTTAGAATCTGTGGTGACTTTAAAGTTACAATTAATCCTGTGATGAAAGTAGAACAGTACCCATTACCTAAAATAGAAGATATCTTTGCATCTCTAGCAGGAAGTCCGAAATTTACAAAAATTGACCTTAAACAAGCATATTTACAGATGGAAGACACTTCAAAGGAACTGTTAACTATTAATACGCATAGGGTTATTTAGATATAACCGACTTCCATTTGGTGTAGCCTCAGCTCCTGCAATCTGGCAAAGAGCGATGGACCAGGTACTGCAAAATGTACCCTTTAAATCTTGCATATTGGATGATATGATCATCAGCGGAAAAACAACTGAGGAACACTTAAAAAACTTGGACACAGTTTTAGAGAGATTAGAGAAATACAACTTAAATCGTGAGAAATGTGAGTTTTTCAAAGAAGACATCACATACTGTGGTCATGTGATAACTGAAAAAGGGTTACAGAAATCCCCTGACAAGATACATGCAGTTATGAATGCGCCAAAACCTGAAAACAAACAGCAAATGCGATCATTCTTGGGTTTAATAAATTACTATCGTAGGTTTTTGTAGGGATAGGGATAAAACGAGTAGGGATAAAACTTTTTCTCGGCACGCTTGCATATGATCACACATGGCCAGCATATCAAGGATCACATAACCCCAAAAAACAACAAATTGCTCTGTAGGAACTTCACACACATTATTATATTTGCATGTGTGCGCTCAGCGCGTAGAAGTTATGCAAATTGCTGTTGTTGTAAAATATAGCGAACGCGCAACAAGCGATTTCTCTCTGCGTCAAGTTTTCAACAAAAAAACATCAACATTTTATAAGCAAACCATTAGCGAGTTTTTACAAGTTTAACGATAATTAGTTGTCCTAATTATTAGCACTATTACATTACCACCGATGGCTAAACGGCCTTTGATGCTGTTAAGGTAGCACTTGCAGAGGCAACTTATCTGAAGCATCCTGATTCATCCGCCACATTATGTTTAATGGTTGATGCATCTAACTTTGCGGTTGGTGGTGTGCTACAACAGATGGTAAAAGACGTTTTATTTTTTTCATCCTCACAGATCACAAACCGCTCACATTTGCACTGAAAGCAAGCTCGGACCGCTACTCACCTTGAGAAATTCGTACCACCGATGTCCGACACACTAAGGGTTCGCAAAACGAAGTTGCATACGCATTATCTCGCATCAAACACCTTAAACACACCTGTCCTTACTGCAAAGTCGTCAGATGTCATTGACTTCACCGTCATGGCCGAGCAGCAGAAGAATAATGAGGAGTTAATTTGTCATTTGCAGGAGTCGACTTTTGATTTGCAGACGCACCAATAGCCATCAGTGATGGAACTATTGTATGTGACATAAGTACGGCACTCCTTGACCTTTTGTCCCTAAGGAGTTGCGCAGGGCCGTTTTTGATTTGTAACATTCACTATCGCATCCTGGAATTAGGGCTACATTAAAGTTAGTGAGATCGATACGTTTGGTCTAGCATGAATCGCAACGTACGTAACTGGGCGAAGTGTTGTGTTCAGTTTCAAAAGGCAAAAGTACATCGCCACACTATTACACCGGAACTTTTGCCACGCCAGACGCGCGTTTCGATCATGTCCACATCGACCTTGTTTGTCCGCTTCCACCGTCTGATGGAAACAGTTACCTATTGACATGCATTGACCGTTTTACGAGATGGGTAGAAGCCATACCTATTCCCAATCTTTCGGCAGCGACTATCGCTAAAGCTTTCGTTTGTAAATAGGTGTCTATGTTTGGGGCACTATCGACCATTACTACCGATCGTGGCAGCCAGTTTGAATCGCTGTTTATTGCGCTAGTGAACTGGGTACGAAACGCATACACACTACATCATACCACCCAATAGTCAATGGATTAGTAGAAATGTTCCATCACTTAAAGGTTCGCTTAAGGCCCTCGACGAGCCTCAGCTATTTATTTATTTATTAGTACTTCTTGGTCTTCGTGGCTATCGTCGGCAGTTTTCGGCACCACGTTACGTTTGCCAGGGCAGTTTGTTATGCCTTCTTCCACTAATGCTGACTTGGACCCTAGTAACTATGTTCATCGCCTGCAGCGCATTATGCAGAACATACGTCCAACACCGACGCAACACAATTCTCGTAAGGTACACTACCTAGAAAATACTTCTGCTGGAATGGATTAAAAAACTGGGAGGTTGGATTCACTGTTAAGGTTGTAATCGGAGGTCAAGGTTCCAATAATTGGAAAACGTTTTCCAAGCAGCAGAGAAATCAGATCAGAGTGAGAAGAATAAGGTATATTGTATGTACGACTCGCCACATTTGCTTAAAAGCGTCAGAAATAATCTAAAGCAACATACAATTATCATGGACAATCATGAGATCAAATGGAAGTATATTGTTGATTTCTACAACAATGATTCAAAATTGCCACTTAGAATTGCACCAAAACTCACATCAAAACATGTAGAACTTCCCCCGTTCTCTCCAATGAGAGTTTGTCTTGCAGCACAAGTGTTAAGTCATTCAATATCGTCAGGAATCTTAACCTACACTTCATTAGGAAAATTGCCTCCAGAAGCAGTTTACACAGCAGAATTCATAGACAAAATTAATCAGTTGTTTGATTCTTTCAACTCAAGAAAAATGTAAGATGCCAAGACATACCGAAGAGCAACTAAGGTTGATTCTCCTCACGCCAAATTTTGGAAGGAGTGTGTTGAAGGGCTTGAAGATAAAAGATGGGTTCATTTCACGTATCGTTTGTATGAGTGGATGGATACAAACAATTAATGCCGTTCTTTTATTGTTTAATGAATTAGTCATTGAAGGTACTGTAGTTTTTATTTTCTCCTCCGTTTGAATCAGGACTGCTTAGAAAATTTGTTCTCCATGATAAGACAGAGAGGTGGACATAGAGACAATCCCACCCCAAATGAATTTCGAGCTGCACTCAGGCAAATTATGAGGAACAAGATGATGGCTCCTTTGGGCAACTCAAATTGTCAGCCAGACGACGATGTGCTCTTTGATCTTTCAGACTCAACATTTTCCAAACAAACAAATGATTTAGTGAAAGACTGTGATGATCGAGAGGATACTGCTAGTAGGTCTATTCAATTTGAGTGGAATCAGTTAAATTATATTGTAGACTAACCTCATGTTGTTAAAGTTTTCCGTCTTCCGACATTACGCTTTCCACAATTTGTTTCCATTTTTTTCTGTTTATGGCAGGATGGTTTGTTATTGTGTTAGTGTTTAGTAGTCCTTGTAAGTCTTTCTTTATTTCTTTATTTGATTCATCCAGTTATTTCTTGGTCTTCCTACGGGTCGTTTTACTTTCCTGTTAGTTTCCTTCATTGTTTGTTTGATTGGGGTATCATCCGGTAATCTAATTATGTGTCCATACCATTTTAGTCTCCTTCGTTTAATTCTTTTACTCCATTTTTCTTGTTTTGTTATCTCGTATATTTTCGTGTTACACACTCTATCTGTTAATGTAATATCTATCATCTTTCGCAACATTTTCCTGTGATATCTATACTCTCTTGTAATTTTTTGTTTAGTACCCAGAGTTCACTGTTATATAAGAAAATACTTGCTATGTATGCGTCAAACAAACAGGATTTCACGTCTATAGACATCGTTTTGTGTTCTAGCAACGACTTCAGCTTGTTATATGCCAGAGCTGCTAGTGATTTTCTTCTTTTAATGTCTTTTTCTGTGTCCAAGTTACTACCGAGGTATTTGCATTCTTCCCTAACCTCATATGAGCACAATTGTGTATGTCAGTGGGTATCTTGGCAAGAAAGTTCTGGCGAATCATGATTGAAGTGTGTGTAAGGAAGCCCTAATAAACAAAAGTGATATCTTGCAACATCAAAGCCAACTTACAGCAATTTCATAATTTTTCTTTTCATAAATTACCTGCTATGATAGTCCTAGTCATGATAGCACCAATAATAAGTGATTTGGAGGAGATTTGCACAGGTTTTTTTTACACAAACAATGATGTTTTATTAGTATACCCAAAAAATGATGTTTTTTGCCCCCCAAAAAAAGCCAACTTAGAGCAATTTCATATTTTTTTGTCAATAAATGTGTGTCTTTTTCAGTTTATATATTTGTATATACCGTAATATCAATGATAATGATAGAACCAATAATAAGTGATTTGGAGGAAGTTTGCAGAGTGTTTTTTTTTAAGTTTACACGATTTACACTGTAAAATCTGACATTTTTTAAATCAAATTTTCGTTTTTCATGAAGGTGAAAAATAAACGTTGAAACTTACCAACGTTTCGTGCGTTAGCATCGCACTTTCTCAAGGTAGTGGTGTCAGCTTGGTTTGCCGACACTGATCATGGCATAGTCACGTGATCACATGCCATGATCAGTGTCTGCAAACCAAGCTGACACCACTACCTTGAGAAAGTGCGATGCTAACGCACGAAACGTTGGTAAGTTTCAACGTTTATTTTTCACCTTCATGAAAAACGAAAATTTGATTTCAAAAATATTTTGGGAAGGAGATAAATTTTTTAAATTTTATCCGAAAATCTGACATTTTACCAAAAAAATGATGTTTTTCGCCCCAAAAAAAGCCAACTTTGTGCAGGGTTTTTTTAAGCTTTGCGCTTGGTTTGCGCATTTGAGCAATACCCCTTGTGTTTTGTTTTTTTGTTTGGTTTTTTTTTTATCTTGTGGTTAATCACCACTCTTATTCATTTAATGTTTCGTAAACAACAATTTTCAAAATTTTTTCGCTATTTTCTTATTTTTATCCTCTTTAATATTAATAATAATTTTAATATTTTGGCCTATACGTAGTACCCAATGTTTTCTTAATGTATATATTTGTTTTGTCTAAAATATATGTTTACTACATTATTTTCTGCATATTTTTTTGTTATGTTATCTATTATACCTGTACATAATATATTGCATATTTAATAAAAAGTTGTTTACTTATGAAACGTTTGTTAACTTATTTATCATAATTTGTGTATCTTTTTCAGTTTATATATTTGTATATATATATATAATATCAACACATTCACATTCACACACACCGTATATATATAGAAATACATACCATATTATACAGATATTGCCTGCTTAGAGGTGAAATGTAAGATTTGACATCCCCAAGGGAATGATATTATGTTCAAGGGAATATATATTTCCTGAAGCGCAGCTGAGGGAAATATATAATTCCCCAGGAACATATCATCCCGAGGGGATGTTAAATCTTATATTTTACCGATATAAAAGGCGATATCCGTTATATTACATAGCCAACAACAAGTAGAATATCTGCTGGGTTGTCGGGTAGCTAGGCTAGGCCTCCTTTTTGTATTGTATGTAAACAAGCTGCCTAGACACCTTACCTTGCGAAGAATAATATACAGATAATTACTAATTAATGATTCCTTGGCAATAAAATATTCACTAGCCTAGTTCGTTTAAATAATAACTGAAGAATTTCCATCATTAATAATAATAATAATATCAGGTAGGCCGAAAAAATAATAATTCGTCTTCTTCGAGCCGAATCACCGGATGTTCAGTGCGTCGCGCGCGTACCGGTTACTAATGTGAATATTAACCAATCACAAACGGTCTTTCGTAACATCTAGGGAGGACTAATAACAAATGAGGGCGCTATGTATGCATAGTTTAAATAGTTTAGTTGATTAGTTTGCTATTTCCATAGTTTTGTTTTTATTAGAGGTTTTGAAGAATTATCATGAATTCGATAAAAGTTCACATTGCAGCAAGGAATTTTGTCTGGTTTGATTCGGACAGGATGATTGATTGATTGAAATATATATTTATACTGGGTAACCTCTTCAGTCAAAGACTGGTCTCCCAGAGGGCCCAGTTGGTGATCAGTGGCAGTGATGTACTAATACACCGGGGTAACCCCCTACTCGTCTCGAAAGATGTACTAGGTTCTTTAAAGTGCACACGAGCTAGATGTGTACACTGGACCTACGGTTTATAGTCCTTATCCGAGAAGACTCGTTCTACCACCAGAACCATGGAGTGAGTGAGCCTTGAACCCATGCCGATGTTATGGCTACGTAATTACGGTTCCACTGTCTTAACCGCTCGGCCACTCACTCACTCAGGATAAAGATCTTTAATAAAATAGCTATGACAACAAGTTCTAGATTAGATGGGCACAAATGCTGCCTTACCGATATTTTGCAATATTGTACCAAATACTCATCATCTGAAATCTGCAAACATTACTTTACGTAATAAATATACATACACTACATATCATCAGTTTTGTCCTGTTTTTAATGGATGGAACCTGCCACCTCCTGATTGACATGATGTATGTTTTCTTATAACAGGTTGACTTGCAATGTCACCATAACACCTACCGTATCCACGGTCCTCAACAGCTGACCTGAAGAAAGGTTCTAAAAACACCAAATGTCCGAGCACAATGTTTGTCATAGTAAAGAGGACAGCTGACAGTCGTCGTCAAAACAGGTAAGCATGATTGTTTTTATGTAAATTAAAAGACATAATAAGTATATTTTAAACTTCAAGGTCTATAGAAACAAGTAAAAATGCTTGAAGCATTCCAATTTGTCCGGGCTGCTTAGTTTCTTTTAGTTTACTTTTAGTTTACTTTTATTCTTTTAGCAGGTAAATAAAAAACATATATGCATGATAAGTGGTTTTCAAGGGGTTTTTAGGAAACATGGTCTTCCCCGATGTCAGAAATTTTGAGGGCATTTGAGGCCATCCCTTGGAAAACTGCTTTATAACAACCTGAAAATCGACTGAATTGATAATAAAAATTTTGGTTTATTTCAAGAAATCTGCTCGGTACTCCCAAAAGACCAGAGAGGGTATATGAAGAGATAAAGTATTCCTGATTCTATTCAATGCAAAATAAGTAAAAAGCAAGTATTTATAGTATGCAAGCGACAAAAAATGTATACCTAATTTTTGGTATGATTTTAGGTTATTTTACAAGGAATTCAGGACACACCATGGAGACACCGATGGAGCAAAAATGATGCTATTCTTTGACAAAAAGGTTCAAGATTTTAATGAGAACCACAATGATGAATGCGTAAAACTAGAGACAACCGGTGATGGCCAGACCATCATTGTTATTTGCACACCCCTTATGAAGCGAGTGCACTCTATGTGGAAAATCAGTAAAGAGATGGTTTTTGTGGACTCCTCTGGCAACATGGATTGCCAGAACTGCAGAGTCTTTTTATTGCTGAGACATAGCCCTGCTAGTGCTCTTCCACTTGGTGTTTTAATAAGATAAGTCCACTTTAACTGCCTTCAAGCTGCTTCATTCAATTTTACCACAGAGTGCTTTCTTCAATGCAAGTAATGGTCCAGGTACATTTACTGCTTTAGCTCTTGAATGCCTTATCTGTAAACAGTCATTCCATAAATGCTGTATACCTGTTATTACAATGTTGATTTAATATTTTACTGCTCATTTTGTCTTGAAAGTGCACTCCCTTTTAATCATATAATTAAAGATGATGAATTCCTTTATGAAATTCATCAGCTTAAATATGATCATACCATTGATTGTTTGTATATGAAATCTTTACACTTAAACCTGTTTGAAGCCAATGACATTAGTTCTATTGCTGATTATCTTATGTCGATTAATCATGAATTTGACATAACAGATTTCTCTAAAACATGGTTTGATAATAACAACAAACCTCCACCCTTAACACACATTACAGGGTACAGTATTGTTCAAACGGACAGGCGACATAAAGGAGGAGGAGGGGTTGCATTATATATAAAAGATACCCTTAACTATCAAATCAGAGAGGACTTAAATTTACCTTCTACATCATATGAATCAATGTTCGTGGAAATTGAAACTAAACCTAAAAACAAATTATAGGAATTGTTTATCGAGCAGTCGAACCATTCTTAGATTATATTTCAAAAAATACTGAACTTATTTCTAATGAAAAAAAACTTGCTTATATCTGTGGCGATTTTAACTATGACTTGATGAAATTATCTGGTCCAACAGCTAAATTCCTTAATTATATGTATTCAAATTCTTTTTCCCCCTTATTGATAAACCGACATGAGTCAATACAAACAATGCATTCCTCATAGATAACATTTTCACCAATATATTAAATAACATATTTTATCTGGCATTTTATTTACTGATGTCACTGATCATTTTCCGATATTTACATTAAAAGATGATATTATTTTGAATACTGAACAAAAATACATTTATTGTAGGAAAATTAATAGTAAAACTATTTTTGAATTGGGTATACAACTTAATGAAACTGACTGGGGCGACGTCTTTAATGTTATAAATTGCTGTAATAAAGCTTATGATATATTTTTTAGTAATTTTTCCAAAGCTTATGACAGTCACATTAAAATAACTAAAAAGAAAATAAATAGAAGAAAAGAAAGAAAACCATGGATCACTTCGGCCATAATAAAATCAATAAATACCAGGAATAGACTGCATAAACAATTCTTAAAAACTAATCATATATCGGCTAAAAATAAATATAACAAATATCGTAATAAATTGACACATTTAATTCGTATATCATGCCAGAAATATTATGGTAATAAATTTAATTTATATAAAAATTATTTTAAGCAAACATGGAAAAATATAAACAAAATAATGGGTAAAAATAAAGAAAAATCTGCAGTTTTTTCTTAAAAATAAGATTACAGATGGAAATGAAATTTCCAATTTGTTTAAATGTATATTTTAATAATATAGGTAACTAGCAATTATACCCGCCCCAGAGCGGGTTTTAAAATTAGTTTAAACCTTTCTCAGTATATATAGCACCCGATGCCAGTAACTCATTATACTCAATAACACCCCACACTCTTTTCTGAAAACAAATTCTTCCCAGGACAAATTCAACTTCAGCTTTAAATTGAGAGGCGTATACATAGCTACGATAGGCCTATGGTTTCAGTGTATATAAATAGGTGTCATACTGGCTGATAATTAATATATCTAATTTTGATACTGCGTTCCCAAGCCTTCTTTCTTCTCTCACCATCCCAGCCCCTAATTTGGATCCTAGATGGCGGATGATGTTCAAATATAGTAGTAGAACACAGTAAACAACGTGTATATGTTCACACAGGAATGGATGTCTATAGAGACAATCCAAGAGACCAGTACATAGCTGGATATGGTTAAAGTACTTTGCTAAATGTGTAAATGAATAGGTGTCATATTGGTTACTGATTAAAAAATATGTATATCTATATAGATAGATAGAAATCTTTCTTTATTCTGGATATTCATTCAATATTTGTAAATTGTTCTTCCTTGAAGTCCAGTTAACACAATAAAAATGGAAAATTATGAAAACGACTACAATATCACAAGAAGCAAGAGAAAAAAACAGTAATAGATCAAATTTTTAAACGATTGCAAAGTTAATGAATTTATAGAGCTGCGAATATCTGGTGAAAGATTATTCCAGAGTTTGACTGAGCGGTATTGAAATGTTCTTTTACCAGAATCATTATGCCATTTTGGTAAGACTAAAGTGTTTTTCGATTTGCTTCTTGTATTTAAATTATGATAATTATCAATAAAATCATAAAAATCAATTAGGTAATCGGGAACATTACCTGTTAAACATTTAAAAGTCATTATCGCTGAGGATAATTCCAATACAGTAAAACTTTTGTAGTATAATTTTACATTTCGATAGCCTACAACCCCGAGCCCAAGCAAAAATGACATTACAAACCAAACTATATATTATTTGCTGATGATACAAATATTTTTTTATCCCATAAAAATATTAATACACTTTTTGAAACACTTAACAGGGAATTACTGTGTGTCTTGGATTGGTTCAAGGCTAATAAACTATCGCTGAATATTGATCAAACTAATTTTTCATATTTTGAAAGTGACAGAAGACACGTCCGAGGGAATAAAAATAATTTAAAAATAAAAATTGATAATCTCTTAATTAAAGAAAAACAACATACAAATTTTCTTGGAATCACAATTGACACCCAATTTAACTGGAAACAGCAATTAACTAAAATTACTAATCAGGTTTCAAGGAATATTGGAGTAATGAGAAAACTTCAATATATTTTACCAACAAATATTCTTTTTTCATTATATAATACCATGGTTCTTCCATATTTGTCATATTGTAATTTGTTATGGGGAACTATTACAAATAAACATTTTCAATGCCCATTACTACTACGGTAACTACAAAGTTGGACCATCTCTTTAAATTACAGAAAAAAGCGCTTCGTATTTGTTCTAAATCAACTTATCTAGCCCATACCAAACCACTCTTTTTAAAATTTAAAACATTAAATATATTTGATATCAATAGTTTGCAATCTGCTTTCTTTATGTACAAATACGAAAATAATAAACTCCCAAAATCATTTAATAAATCATTTATGAAACATAGTCAACTACATAGTTATAATACACGCAATGCAAATGATTATCTTTTACCTAAATGTACAAACAGTTTGATCAAGAACTCTATTAAATACCAAGAAGCTAAATTATGAAATTCAATCCATGTAGATATTAAAAATGTATCTACAACTTCTAAATTTAAATTAGTATACAAGAACTATTTACTTTCAAGATATGATGAACGTTAAATATATATATTTTATAAGACCAGTTAAGATTGGATAATATGGTTTAAATAGAAATTGTAGCTTTGTTTTCTTTTATTTATTATTAGTTTATGTATATTTTATTTTCTTTTTTGTATTCAATGTTATATCTTAGGGTGGGTCAAACTTAAAGTCTCCCACATAATCACTTCATTGCATTTATGTATGTATTTTATTTTTGAAATCAAATTTTCGTTTTTCATGAAGGTGAAAAATAAACGTTGAAACTTACCAACGTTTCGTGCGTTAGCATCGCACTTTCTCAAGGTAGTGGTGTCAGCTTGGTTTGCCGACACTGATCATGGCATAGTCACGTGATGTTGTTGTGACATGCGCCCTCTCTGAGTTATTTCTTGAAAACCTCTGGGTGAATCCCAGAGGGGTCCGCCCTGGCCGGCCGTCTCACTTCTAACAGGTCATCATATATGTGTGGCAGCCACTTTCCTCCTTGGTCTCTGTTCATGTTGTTCTCAGTTTTTCTAATTGAAATTGCTTCTTGCCATCCTCTCTTGTTGATGTTTCCCTCTTTCTTTAACACTTTCGCCTCCCAATTAGGTGTATGGTTTTCCTTTATAGCATGGTCTGTGATTGCAGATTTATGTGTAATGTTTGATTGTGACATTCTGCTTGACCTTGTCATGACTCCTTTCGTGTGATCTTCTACATCTTTTTTATGTTCTTTTATTCTGTTTCCCAGTTTTCTACCAGTTAAGTTGCAATTCATGCAGGGTACACCATACACTACTCCACTTGTGTCCTCCGGCTTAATCTTATCTTTTGGGTGTACTATATTTTTATTTATTTATTTATTTGGAATTACACCTTTAGATCGGTGGCACACTTAGCACAAAGGTGCATCCTTCACAATATAATTAGATATAACAATTAACAGAAAAGTAAAAAAAAGGCAAAAGCAACTATTATCAACCCCTATCCTACCCCCCCCCCCCCCCCCACCCAATTTACATCGATACATACAGTAGATCATTACTTTACACAATGAATACAAAACAAGATATAGTAAAAGTGTATAAAATAAAATAAAATCAACTGATAAACACAGCTTATTACGAAACCCCCCCCCCCCCCCACCCCACTTTTTTTCAATTTACTTAATGTAGCAATGTAGATAACATAGTTATTGAGTCATGGAATTCAGTGAATCATTTCGAAATTTCCATGCTTGTTTTAGGTATCTTTTACAAAAACTATCCAAAATATTTTCACATTCATCAATTAAATTATCTGAGTATCCCAAAATATATTTAAGTTTGTCATTTTCATGAGAAGTATAAAAAGTATCAAACATATCTTTGCTGCCATTTCTATACATATCCACATATAAATTAAATAATTCCTGATTACGTATATTTTTTAAAGCTGGACAATTAAGGATGAAATGATGGATGTCTTCGTCCGAATTTGTACCGGGCCATGTATGTATGCTTACCCTGTTGTAAGTGACAAGTTGCTATACTCTTTAAAACAAAGATATGATCTTCGCATCTATACGAAGGTCGAAAGCCTCCCTGGACTTCCGAAAGAATAGCATTGTCTTCAAGATAGAGAGAGATATTTTTGGCAACTATCCTATTAAAAATGTTGGATATACAAGAGGTTAACGATATCCCTCGATAATTATTGAGATCATTGCGATCCCCTTTTTTGTAAATAGGAACAATTACACTAATATTCCACTCCCTTGGTATTTGTTCTAGTTTTAAAATTTGTAAAAATAGGTCTAATATAGATCTGATTAATTTGTCGCCACCATTCTTAATTAATTCATTTGTTATATTATCTAGACCTGGTGACTTATTATTCTTTGCCATTAGTATAGCCTCTTTTACAATATCATAATCTATCTTAACATCATACAAACAATTTTCGTCAACATCTTTATCATATGTACAATTTGTTTTTGTTTGATTTCTAATATTATTAACAAAACAACTTGTAAGGTTAAGTACCGCAATCATTAAGATTCATATTGGCTTTGCCAAGATTTTCCCAGTATATATAGATATGCGATCTTAATTTGTTTTGGGGTACAAAGGATAAAGGAAGCAACTAAACGTGAATGCCAAACGCTCATGAAAGTCATATTGGAAGGATGGCCAAAGCATTTCAGCGACACTCCTGATAGCATAAAACCATTGTATAGTTTAGGAAGTCACTTCTCTACTGATGATGGAATTATAACCTTTGATGATAAGATATACATCCCCACTGTTATGAGAAGCGAAATCTTACAGAGAATTCATGACGGACACCAAGGTGTTACAAAATGTAGAGAGCGGGCAAAATCATGTGTTTGGTGGAATGACCTCAGCAAGGACATAGCTAACTTTGTTGAAAAATGTAGTCACTGTCAACTCTACAAGAGAACACAGAAGAAAGAGCCATTAATAACAACACCACTACCGGACCGACCCTGGCAACGAATAGCTACCGACCTATGTGAGTTTCAAAACAACCACTACCTTATAATATCCGATTACTTTTCAAGATATATTGAAATCACAAACCTTAAAAAAAACACAACAAGCATGAGAGTAGTAGAAGCGATTAAAACTGTTTGCGCTAGATGGGGAATCCCTGAAACGGTCATCTCCGACAACGGACCCCAGTTCACTTCACGTCAATTGAAACTATTTGCAGTCCAAACAGCGAAAACTATGCTAAGACAAACAGACCCAACGTTGGCACTTATGATATATCGATCAACGCCCATTGAAGTAACAGGCTATAGCCCTGCACAACTGATAATGGGACGCCAGCCGAAAACTACACTACCAATACATGTAAAGAAGCTTCAACCAGAATGGCCTAACATAAACAAATTAAAGGAAAAAGATAGAGAAACAAAGAAACGTTACGAGCACTTTTACAACAAACGATACGGTGCCAAATCACTACCAGAATTGAAACCAGGTGACGTTGTACGTGTTAAGACATGCCACGATAAAATTTGGTCGAGTCCAGTAAATGTTGCAAGTGAAACAGATCAGCCAAGATCCAACATTGTCCAGACCGCAAGCGGACAACTAAGGAAAAATCGTCAAAACTTACAGCAAAACACAGGTCACACTGATTGCCACCTAGAACAATATCAAAACCGTATTCCAGAAACCAACAACAATACTACAACCGACGTAGCATCACCACAACCAAAAAAGAGCTACACAACTCGCACTGGACGACGAGTGAAGTCAGTCAATAAACTTGACTTGTGAACTTTTACACACAAAATATGTTGTGCAACGTTGTGCACCTTTATTGTTTAAGATGGAACTTGTTATTTTGAACTTTTGGACATTGTTTATTTGTTCTGTGGCTCATGATTAATGACAATGCTATCGTTTTGATAAATAATAGTATCAATACTTTAATGCATTTATTACTAATTAGCATAATAATATAGCACAACCACTGACTTAATAATATTTAATGATTTATACTATAATTATATTCTGTTCTTTCAACTCAAAGTAAGGAAGATGTCATGATAATATATATTACCGATACACCGCCCTCTATGTCTAATAATGAGACACAAATAAAAGTACACGGACGTAATATGGCCGACTAGAAACGAACCACGTTGTTGTGTTTGCCTATTGTAAATTGCCTCCTACCCCTCCACCTATATGACATAAATAACACAACTCAGTGGATTCCAAACCTATCCTATCAACCAAACTCCTAAACAATCTGAACCTAAAACATTCTACAAAATCGGCTGTAAATATTTGAAGGCTTTCCCTAAGTCAGTGCGAAAATCGGCAAACGTAAAGTGCAATTACATATCTAATTTTTCACTGTTTTGATGAATTTTCATAGAAAATTGACTTTATAAATGGGAAGACCGACTAAAATTACATTAGATAAGTATAATTTTACAAAAGTAATTGATATGGTTAATGATAACGAGTCGTCGGAAGATTGACAATTTCACGAATTTCCTATTCTGTAACACAGTGTCATATCGCCGTAGCTGCACTTGTAATCTGGCCCCATTTCACAGCCTTCGTTCTGCTTCACTGGGCGCTTATATAAATTTAAACTTTTACCGTTCCAGAGACAAACAAATATATTTTACATTTTATACTATTCATTTTAAACCCGGAACCCCCCTTTAAACAAAAGGTCTGAACTGATTTCAAAATGTCGCCATAACAAAAAAATCTACCTACCAACTGACTGAAGCCTTGTAACATCTCGAGATACGGTATTGTTCAGTCTATCTGAAGATCGTTTAACGTGAAACACCGTTTAATAGACGTGCATGTTCCATCTACTTATAAATAAATATATATTCACTCTTGATTCCAATTGAGCACTTTTGCAGCCTCAATGCATCTATATATAAATATATATAGATCTCTGATGCGTGTGCGTACTAGAGGACTAGTGCTGTTCCGCCGTACCACGCCGAGAATGTTAAAGAGTTGCTATCTAATCGAGTTTGAACAATACCATGAGAGCCCTAGTGGTCTAATCGTTAGGACATCTGCATATCAAGCAGGCGGTCCGAGTTCGAGTCTCGGTTGGGGCGACTTTTTCTCATTCTCACAGATTTTCTAATCTTTATCGTTCCAAATTAATTAATTAAATTTCAGTATATCACCAGGTGGTTTAGAATTAATGTTCGTTGCCTGATTTGTTTATATATAAATATATCTAATTCGTGGTAAATTTAACACAGATCATGAAAGCGAAAGTGCTCGACAATAAGTCCTAGGCAGCATGGTTTTGTCTCTGGGAGATCATGTCAAACCAACCTCGCACTGCTTCTTGCTACATCATACGATGCAATTAACAGCAAGAAGCAGTGCGATGTGATTTACACTGATTTCTCTAAGGCTTTTGATTTCGTTTCCCATGATTTGCTTATTTTTAAACTTTCAAAATTTGGTTTATCCGGTTCACTGTTAAGTTGGTTTAAAAGCTATTTAACTAATAGACAACAGCGTGTTGTCATTGGGGGAGAGACATCTGATTGGCTCCCTGTGTTATCGGGCGTTCCGCAGGGCTCGATCCTGGGCCCGCTTTTGTTTAATTTATTTATCAACGATCTTCCTTTAAAATTTAATCCTTCCGAGTCTCTTTTATTTGCTGACAATCTGAAATTGTTTAAAGTGATTACCACTCCACAGGATGCTTTTTCACTTCAGGAGGATCTGGATGGTCTCGTGGAATGGACGGAGAAGTGGGGGATAAAACTTAATGCTAATAAATGCAAATATTTATCTATAACACTTAAAAAAAGGCCTGTGCTCTTCAATTATAATCTGAGTGGACATGATCTTGAGATGGTTTATGTATGGAAAGATTTAGGTATTTTTATTGATAGTAAATTAAATTTTTGTTCACATATTAATCATGTGTTGTCAAAAGCTAATAGAATGATGGGCTTAATATGGAGAAATTGTAGGTTTATGAACGACGGCAGGGCACTTTTATCTTTATACAAATCTATTATACGTCCTCACCTTGAATATTGTTCCGCAATTTTCAATTCAATTTCTCCATGTCAGGCCCGTCGAATCGACACTGTTCAACGGAAGTTTGTTCGATTCCTGTCTTATAACTGTGTTAATTTTGCCTTTTCCATTGATTCTGTCAGCAATCGTCGAACGATATCTGATATGGTTTTTTTATATAATATTTTAAATTCTAAATATGACTGTTCATTAATTTCACTATTTAGTTTAAATGTTCCTGGTCGTACACGAAATAGACATTTATTGCATATTCCTTTTAGCCGTGTCGACTGTACTAAGAGGGGACTTTTTCATAGACTACCTTATACATTTAATAATCTAAATAGCAATCATATCGATATTTTTAATGATAGACTTGGTTATTTTAAGAGGACGATGATGTGTTCACTTCTTGAACAGTCTGCATAACCTGTTTTAATTGAAATTTTTTATGGCATGCCAATCTATGTTTTATATATATATATATATATTTTATCTGTATTTTATTGTTAACCGTTTTTGATGTTGTATTGTTTTATGTTTCAAACCTGTTAGTGGCGGTATTTATCGCTGTTGGTTTTGATTGAATAAAATAAAAAAAAATAAAAAAAAAATAAAAAATGTAGAGCCAAATATAAATAAATGATAAAGACGCTAGTAAATTACCAACTGAACATTTTATTGCACTACAGGCTGTTTCATGAGTATGAACTCAATCTTCAGGTGCTTGGCTCTGAATGATAGTCACAAATATATATATATATTTGTTATCGTTTCAAATTAATTAATTAAATTTCAGTATATCACCGCGTGGTTTAGAATTAATGTTCTTTGCCTGATGTGCTTATATTTATATAAGTATATCTCTTCGGAAATCCCACTTCGTGAATAAAAATAGTGAATAGATGAGGGCGTATCAATTTGATCTCTGGTGCGCGTGCATACAATTGTGGACTAGTGCTGTTCTGCCGTACCACGCCCGCCGAGAATGTTAAATAGTCGCTATCCAATCAAGTTTGAACAATACCATGAAAGACCCGGTGGTCTAATTATTATTACTGCCTTTCCGCTGAAAAGTCTGCCGACATTTCCGCTTGGGCTGCTCCGTAAATCTCTTTTACCAGTTTCTTCCAGTCTGATCTTTCATTGGCTAGTTCTTTAAGTTGTTTCATGTCTTTTCAATATTCTGACTGACAGTGTTCTCTATAGAGTAATCAAATCCCCAGTTGATTGTGACTTTTTACAGGCTGACCTCAACCCTATCATTAAATGGGGTGAAACAAATTGTATGTCCCTCAATCCTGGTAAATGTAAAGTCATGGAAATAACCCGCTCGAAAAACCACAACTCTTTCCAATATTTCATCCTAAATAATCAAATCGAAACAGTGTCCCACTATAAATACCTTGGAGTTACTTTAACGTCGGATTTAAAATGGAACCAGCATATATCCCAATCTGTTATCAAATGTAACAGACTTGTGGGTTTTATTAAACGTTGTCTTAAGACCAATGACCACTTTGTGCTTTTAAAACTTTTCACAACAATAATAGTAAGGCCAATCGTTGAATATTCAGCTCCCGTGTGGTTACCACATCAACAATGTACCATCAACCAAATCGAATCTATCCAAAGACGTTTCACTAGATCATGTTTTCCAGGCTATTTCCAAACTATATATTCCCTCCGACCATCTTACGAAGATTTTAGGCATATGGGTTCTCGTACCAATGCATTTTACCACTCTGCTTTTATTTCTTTTCCAAGGTTGTGAGATACCCTCCCTATTGAAGTGACTGATTTGTGCCTTTTTGGTTCCTCTAAGTTTTTCCCTGCCTTATTTAAAGCCCCATTCCCTACGTTTTTTAGATCTAATTTAAGATCACAAACTATATTTAATGTAAAAATAATACTATATGGTCCTATTGCGATAACTTTTTTCGTCTTTAAACGGTTAAAAATGTGAAAAATAAGTCGATTCTAATAATTATAGCGGCCCGCTATAAATCCCAAAATGCATTGCGCGCGGATTGATATTTTTGTTTTTCACCTGTAATTCGCCCACTTTTCGATCGATCGTGAGGCCAAAACAAATGGAAGACTCCTAACTTTTCAGCGAAAATACCGGGTTTTCCCCAATTTGTATCAACGGAGTCTGGTAAAAATAGAAATACAATTAATGCAGCAACTATACAACGTCAGGCTAGGTATATAGGTAGCGTACGATGTTCGTACGTTACCGATGTTTACCAGCTAGGCCTACAAAACTAAGCCTAGCTAGGCTAGGCCTAAGACCGTCCACGAGAGGTCGATCGCCGCGAGCTACTTAGGTAGTGCATTGTTTCTCACTTTTTATCATAATTTACCATAAAACGTACATTTAAGACAAGGAATGACATGGTTTAATGTTTTTAAAGTGATATATATGTATTATTTTCCAAAAAACGTCCAAAATTGCAGGGAAGGGGTCTTTAATGTCTTTTGCTGTTAACTTGTTATTTTTGTCTGCACCAGAAGGAGAGTACTCACATAGTGACTTCGTCACTTTTCTACAATCCGCCAGACTGGTGGCAGTTTTCTTGTGTTTGTATTTTTTTATTTTTTTATGTTATACTAAATATGATGAAAAGATTTGTTTATTATGGAGCTGTTTTAGGCGCTCCGATAAAATTTCATTTGTAAACGTTTACGATTGGAATAGTATTTATTTATAGTTATACGCACGATCGCCGACCGCCGTACCCCCAGCGCAAGCCCTTCTTGGCGGCCACATGTTGTACGGTATTCGACTAGTATATTCTCCAGGTGATTATAGCATGGACCTAGCGTAAACACTTCTCGGATACATAGATACTAATCGAATACGATTGTCCGTGAAAACGTGCGCCCTCTCGAAATGATCGAGCGAGGTTAGCCCACACACGTACGTGTTACACACACGGTCGGTCATGCACTCGATGTTGCGGGTGCGAAACTCATGAATAACAAGTTAGGAACAACTTGTTGAGCTGGGCACGGCCGAGCCTAGGTAAGAAAAAACCTAAATAAAGGACGCCGTTGTAGATATAACAAAATATATTATTACAATAATATTGATTACAATTTAAAAAAAATATTGTTTTGATGAAATATAAGGTGCGTCTTATACATCGACGATATAAAAAATACCGATATTTTACTCTCAGTTAGGGGGTGCGTCTTATACACAGGTGCGACTTATACACCGAAATGTACGGTATTATTTACTTTACTATTATGTTATGTTATGTTAAAAAAAATGTTGCAAATTTAGATTTCGTTGCCTTTTTTCATATAGACATATCACTATTAATCTAGTGTGTAATTAAAACAATATTTAAATCGAGTTATAATAATAAATGTACAATATAAGGTACCGGTGTCGATCATTATGAGTGTAATTATTTAGTTTATGTGAAAAATATTCTTAAATTATATTATTTTGATCGAAATAATGATTTTGATATAAAATTGATTGTTCAAAATGTTACCCTAAAATACAAATCTGCTGTTGGTTATTTTGAGTGTTTTTGTTGGTGTTATTTATTATTCCAAAATAAAGATATTTCAATTATAAAATAAAAATCACTCATTATCGTGAATGTGTTTGTATTATCGACATTGTTGATCACGAATGGAGCCTCGGCCATTTGAGCTGCTGTGTACCGGATAAAGTGAAAAAAAAACATTCAAAAATGATTACACACTTCATGGATAAACCCATTTTGGGCGAGTTCCTAAGAGTTTGATGTTTGATGATTTGGTACAGGAAACAACTGCTCTCTTTATTTGGTTATCCGCACTTGGCGGATAACCCCTTGTTATTGTCAGGATCTTTTTTTTTTTTTTTTTTTTTTTTCTATGTTATTCTTCTTTCTTTCCCTGAATTTTGTTGGCAGCGTATCTCTAATTCTGGCAAACAGAAGATTGTGTAACTTTTTCATAAGATTGACCTGTAACTGTAGATGTGCAGGACGTTTCGTTTTTTGACTTTAGAGTCCCGCAGCGTGAGTTACGCGCGATTTTGTGAATTTTGCGTATTTAACATAGATCTAAAACGAAAAAGCAATTTTAATTTAAACTTGGCAAAAGTGTAATTTATATCATGCGCTAACTTTCTATGGATTTAAAATGGCACTTTTCCAAAAAGTTACGCGCGCACGCGCGTTCAAAATTTCAAAATGCGAAAAATTTATTTCATATCAATTTTCTACGCGTTTCATGTCATTTTGAGCATTTCAAAAATTCCCACGCGTGCGCAATATTTTTACGCGCGCGTGCGCACGTATAGCAAAAACATCTTTTTTTTGCTTGATTTTTGATTTTTCAGCCTTCTCTAGTAATTTTACCAACTTTCAAACAATTTCGACTTAAAATCACGTCATACGAGCACGTAAAATTGAACAATTTGCGCGCGTTTTTGAAAAAAAAATTCAAAAATGTGTCAAAATTATACCTTTTTTTGAACAGTCATAGATTCTAAACTACATGGTGAATTTTATTTTTTTTTACAAATTCTGAAAGTAGATGAGTTGTAGATATAGAATCATGCATCGATTAGGCTAATCGGACATTGTGACGTCATTGTATGGCCACTCGAATATCAAATATAGGATTTTTTCTCTTTCGTCATAGCTCATCATATTTAATAGAGCGCATCTCCACTTATCCGTATTTCATTTCCTTCCGTTTTTATATATTGTCTAGGTCGATCAATTATCTTTTGAATGATTCACCAATTTTAAAATTTTGATGACGTCATCATGTTCAAAAGCGTCAATAACTTTGGTCACTTATTTTCACCTATTCTGCACTGTATGTAGTACGTATACAGTACATAGTGTTATACCGTATATACTTAGAGGTGACACTAAATAGAGAGCGCACTAACATTTTTTCAACGGCATAATCGTTTTTCTCTGCGCAATATTCTAACGTATGACGTGCACGTGGCGTTTGCGCTGCGGATAAGCTAACTCGTCCGTAGTGACGTGTTCAAATTTAATTATTTTTTTATTTATTTTTTTTTTTTTCTATATTCTTCTTTCTTTCCACGAATTTGTTCGCAGTGTATCTGTGTATAACTTTGTCTTAAGATTGACCTGTAGCTGTAAATGTGCAAGAAACTTCGTTGATTGATTGATTGATTGATATGATGTTAGAGTAACGCAGAGCAAGTTACGCGCGATTATATGGAATTTTATGATTGCTCATAAATTTTCAACACAAATATATTTTTGAATAAAACTTTACGAGAGTGTATTTTATAATATTGAGCAAATTTTGACATGATAAAAATTTATAATTAATTCGCGTACATTTCAGATCATTTTGCGCATTTTAAAATTTTCTAAATTATTTGCGTTTTGCTAACGCATTTGTGCGCACAGCTCGTACAAAGCGTAGAAAAAATGTGTTTTGTAATTGATTTTTGTTGGTCATAGTCGTTTTATAGTAGATTTCACTCATTTTCATGAACTTTTATTGTAAATTAATGATGCACATGCACGTTGAACTTTAGAAATCCTGTGCTAAAGAATGGCTAATATAATGCAAATTTTGTGAAAAAATATACCTATTTTTATTCAGTTATAGCTCCTCAGTATGGCAGGTTACCCCATTTTTTGTTAATGTATTATAGAAGCTAATGAGTTGTAGATATCAATTCATGTACAATTTGTATCTAAAGGATGTTCTGACGTCACCGTTTGGCCACTCAAATTTTTAAAATAGATTTTTTTCTCTTTTGTATTATTTGATCCCATTTAATAAAGCGGATTGCGCTAGATTTTAATATGTTCTTGCCAAATCAATTATCTTTCACATGAGTTAACAAAGTGATCACGTGATTAAAACTTATGGAAATTGTTGAATTGTAGATATGAATTCATATACAAGTTTTGTTTATATGATGTCCTCATATGGCAGTTGTTCAAAAAGTCAGATGTTTATCTCTTTCGTAAAAAATCATCGCGTTTAAAATAGAGCGCATCTCAGTTTCACGTTCCGAAATTTTTCAAATTTGTATGTGTATATAATGTAATTATTTAGATAATTAAATTATATAACATATATAGTGTATTCTGTAATATGCTGTCAACACTGTAAACATATTTATGTCTTACTCATAGGATGGCATAAAAATTGCCGGCGTGCCCAAAATTTTTCAACTTCTAAGAATGTATTTATTTAGATAATTATTCTCTAAAATTGTTACCTTCATGTTTTATTTTGATGAAGTCATCATGTTAAATATAAAAATAAAAATATAGGTCTCGTAATTTTTTCTGTGCTTTACTGTATATAAGTATATACTAGACGTACGTACGTAAAATAGGCACAGTTCAATAAATCGCTTTTTAAAGACCGCGGCTTTCACTTTTATCTGCCTGAATTTCCTCAAAATGTCAACATTTTGTTGCTCATAAAAATGTTCCTATCGGATGCTGCGAGGTCCTGCTATGGGGTCATGCTATAAGGTGCTATGGCCAGTAATTGGAAAGGTAGGATTTTTATTTGTTTTTTGTCATAGTTCATCACTTCAAACATATTACGCATCTCAGTTGTACGTGCCAAATTTCCTTTTAAAATAAAACATATTATGTTATCATTGAGATGAATTATTTTCCTAAAATGGACATACTTTTATGTTTCATTTTGATGGCATCAAACAATGTTGTTCCCGTAATTTCATTTCTATACACCATAATATACTACAGTACAACCAGTTACATGTGTGAATAATAATAATAATAATAATTACAAATTCTTGTCTTCTCTGCTCTCTGATTTGATTTAATGGATTAATGAAATTTATCTCAGTTACGTACCAGTGAAACGTGCTCAAATAGATATAATATTTCTGATGAAACTAATATTATCACACCATAACTGTTAAAAATAATCTTTTATTTTAAACAAATTGAAGAAATCACACAAATCTGTATAAAATGTGTACCGGTATTTATAAAAGCTTTCATTGGTTATTGCAAATGGTACAAAATTGTCAACATATAGTAGGCTGTTCATACTATACAGTAGTTCATCAACATTTTGGTGATCAGTAATTTTACTTAGTACATTATTTAAATGATAATTTGTTAGTTGAGGATTCATTAAACGCATATTTATTGTTCTATTTATAGAAGATTCTAATTTTTTAACAGTCATTAATATGATTAATAATTTAATCATTTGCCGCGTTTAGACAATTGTTATGAAAGAATGACTGCATTAGTGGATGCCTAAAACTCCGGATCCCATTATAATTGAAGAGATGAAACCATTCCATTGAACACCTAAAAACCAAAACAAAATAAATTAATTATTCTTGTAAATGAGTAGATTACTGTATTAGTAAATTCATGTGGACCTGTATTGATAGAAAAAAAAATGAAATTATGTATAGAATGAAGTATTGGTAATCGTATAAAATTAAACGTATTTTCTTCTTCTGTAAACTTTTTATTTTTTAAATTACTTGAATACCGGTAGATATTGAAAGATTTTTATCTGCACAGATTGCAACATTGCATATTCAAATTCAGAACAATATTTATAATAATATAACTCACATAAAAACAAGATTAAAATGTGTTTACTCACCACATATTGTTTCTCCTATACAGGAGAATGACATGGGTTGAAATTACAGATTATTCACTGCCCCTCTTGCATCGATAATAAATTGATTATTTTTCCAAATGAGTAAATTACTGTATTAGTAATTTCATGTGGACCTGGATAGATAAAAAAAATAATGTAAAAAAAACAATTATACAACTGAAATTATGTATAGACCTAATGAAGTATTGGTAATCGTATAAAACAAAACGTATTTTCTTCTTCTGTGAAATGTAACTTTTTATTTTTAACATTACTTGAATACTGGTAGATAGTGAACGATTATTATGTGCAGAGATTGCAACATTGCATATTCAAATTCAGAACAGTATCTATAATAATATAACTCACATAAAAACAAGATTTAAATGTGTTTAGACACCAGATATTTTTTTTCCTATACAGGAGAATGACATGGGTTGAAGTTACAGATTACTCACTGCCCCTTGTGCATAGAGAGTCATAATGATTTTCAGCTTGTTTTTATCAAATTGTTTTTTTTTATATGTATCCAGTTCTATTTTCAATTCTTAAAAAGTTTTTACAGAAATATAATTCAAATACTTAAAAACCATTGCTGTAATTAAAATTTAATTTGAATGGCTTCATGATAGCTATAATAAATTGGAATTACTTCAGCATGTACTGAATCAAGACCTTTGCTATAAACGTGATCAATCAATGTATTGTTTTCAGTGGTGGAACATGTAACATGTTGTCGGTACTGATTCTCTGACATTAAATTATTCACTCTAGAAGATTGTTTGAAAAGATTTTCATTAAAATCACCCATTACAATACATTTTGTACTCACTTTTTGTAACTCTTCCAAATATTTTCTCAAATTTTGACAGAATTGATTAATATCATAGCTTGGGGGTCGATAAATTACTGACACGGAAACTGAAATTGGACTTGTTATTAAGAATGAAACTGCTTCTATATCATTATTACGTATGTTTAATCTGCTTGTAAACGTGTTCTTGGTATACACTGCAACGCCGCCATGAGCCTGATGTTTTATTTTGGAACTCAGATCATTTGTATTGGAATACGAATCATACCTTGCTTGGTGATACAATTTATACGGCTCAATACTTACATCAAAAACATCATCATCCTTATTTAACCACGTTTCAGTTAGACATATAATACTAGAATTCATAAACAAATCATTGCACTGAAGATCAGCAAAATGTTGTTTAAGCCCTTGAATGTTATGTAACATTATTGAAAATTTAGAATCCGAATCATGACCTTGTTTTTTACATTGTACATATGATTCCATATTATTTAAGCATTTCTTTATGTTTGGATCACAATAAATCAGATTAGGATTAAGATGTTCAATAGTAAGTCCAGATATTGAAGTAACACGACTGAGGGCTACGTATGCTTGTCCAGGTGCAAAGGTATTTTTAAGGCAAACTACTGCTTCATTCATTGTCAATCCTTGGACTTTATGAACTGTGCATGCATATGCTAATTTCAGAGGAAATTGTTTTCGACTGTATTTATTCCCCATAGATTCTTTAAACATTTCAATTGCCTGAACACCGATTTCATTATTATCAAACTTTACTTTAATAGATACTGGTTTGGCGTTACGATTGGGTTTGACTATTTCATGAACATGTCCCATACATCCATTCGTTAAGCCTTTTTTAACATCTACATTTTTAATCAACATCACTCTGGCATTAAGTGCAATCCACAAATAATTTAGTAAACTAGTTTGACGTGAATTCCGAGGTTTGTCACAAATTTTGGTCTGTTTCTTGGCGTTTACTACACTATCTTCTGCTTCAATGCATACAATGTCTGTACAGGTTTTGTGCAACATTTTTTTATTCCATTCATCAACTTGTTTGTTGCGTGGGTAAATATGAACAGCATCTTCACATTCTTCACCTGTTTCACGTGATTTCAGAACTAATAAATCGTTATCAGACAAACAATCATGTTTTTCTTTTGTACGCAATTTGTTTAACAATAAAGCAAATTCTTTATCTTCTTTTTGCCTCATGATTTGATCTAACTGTACTTGCTTAAAGTTATCTACCCACAGTGAGCTTTCCAATGTGTCTTTATATAACGAACTGCCCATCACTGGGGGTAACTGATAAAAATCACCAACAGCAATTACTGAAATGTTACCAAATGGACTATCGTTGCGTACTTGTTTTATTTGCCTTAATCGTCCGTGGATATACCAAAGTAACCTTTGATTTACCATTGATATTTCATCTATAATAACAATTTGCAACTGACGCAACTGATTACGAAGTGCACTTATTTTTTCTTCTCCAAGTGGTTGATACGGAAGTGAAATATTAATCGGGATAGACAAAGAGCTATGAATTGTTTGGCCTTTAATATTATATGCTGCGATTCCTGTAGGAGCTAATTTCAATATTGACAAATCATCGGGATTTTCCATAATTTTTCCCAGAATACGTGTCGCTTCATTATAAATACAATTTACCAAATGACTTTTTCCTGTACCAGCGCCTCCAGTTATGAAAGTGTAAAATGCTTCAGGTTTTTTACCATTAACTTTGTCTAAACACCATTGTCTTGTCTTATAAAATATATGTTGTTGTTTTTCATTTAAAGATCGAATCATTTTGTTCAATTCTGGTCTTGGAATATTAGATGAATTAGACTCTACTTTAGATGTATGATTTTTTGGAAGTCCAAAATCTGGAATGAAAAATTCATCTTCTTCATCATCAACCTCTACATTTGGCTTTGGGTTGTCTAACCTTTCTTTTTCACTTTCTGGACATAATAGGCTCCATGCATCTTCTTGTGGTCCAAATTTTGATAAACATTCCTGTGCTTCTTCAACATCATCAGCACTTTTTTCATACTGTTCCATGTTTCCATGAACTATTGACTTTACCGTTTGTAATTGACAGCCACATAATTTCACACATCCTTCCTCATGAAATTGTTCGTACGTTTCAAAATTTGGAGGTTTTAACTGTTCATCTTTTCGAAATGGTAGAAATAACTGAAGTATACTCAAAAAATATTTCTCAGGTGCTGTATCCATTGGAAATCGAGGGTATCTTACTATAGCATTACTAGTTCGTGTTCTTTTTTGGATGAATCCCAACTGTTTTTTTAACTGAAATACATTATTTTTTTGTTTATTTCCTTTCATTTCTGATGAACTCAATATTCTATATTCTGAACAAAATTTTGCAAGGCACATTTTATTAAATTCAGAACTGTTAGGTCGAGCTTTATATTTGTCGATCTTATTTGGCAACCATGCACTTACATCATCATCTTCTTTGTTTTTAATTACACTTAGTGGTAAACTCATTCTGACAGGATTAGGTCCTACTGGGATGAATTCAACTTTCCTTGAACATTCTTTTAATCTTAAACTACAAACACGATAAATACTTTCTTGTGCAGACACTTCTCGATTATTCATATAAACATTACCAAGTTTTCGCAAACTTTGCCTAGCATCTTCATTGCCTTCTTTTATTTCTGATGCTGCATGATTTAACAGTAAACCCATTTCACGTTCAGATTTTGACATATATCCTATAACGTAAATTATACATGCATATACATTTGTAATATATTGAATATCCATATTAGCATTCCATGCTCTCAATAATGAAGGATTATATTGATTTACCCACACATCTTGAGGGTTTCTCTTTATAACTATTTTTTCCTCAGTAGCTACACAATTATTTGCTTTCTCAAATGCACTCTGTGTAATACCTAAACTTTGGAAAAGTTCTATTGCATTTTTATATGTTTCTTCATTAGTCACAGCATCTTTTACTGAGGTTAACAGCTCCATTGCTTGTTTATTGTCATCATTATCATCATTGTCTTTATCCACAATTGTAGGTCTCATAACAAATGTATTTCCAGAAGGTTGTCTGGGAAAGTTAAATCTGCAATTTGTTCCCTTTTTTTTACATGATTTAGAATGTCTTTTACTGTGAATTTGCACACTTTTAACAATTTCATTCAGTTCACGATCTACAGTTTCACATGGCACAGCACAAGAAATATATTTATCAACAAAATTAATAACTTCATTATCTTTATCTGTACCAAAAATAGGAGCATTTTCAACCCATACTAACATATGAACATGTGGACTTCCTCTCATTTGAAATTCAATTCGGTAAAAATAATCTACGACTTTACCAATAGGCTGTGCTTCAGACAAAATTACATTTTTCAAAAAAGTATGAAAGCGTTTGTCAAACATTCTTGCAACAGTCACCGGATTTGATTTCAACAAATTACATTTATCTGCCCATTCCAATTCTTCAATGTTTCTTTGGTCTCCTGACTGATTTAACAATGTCGTCATTATTTCTTTCCAACGGAAGTCAGCACTTGAGAATGAAAGAAAGAATGTTGGCTTTCCAATCTGTCTAACCATTGCTATTATATCTTTCTGTGTAGCTTGCCAGTACGGTGGAGTTCCACGAATTTGTTTTAAAAATTTATAACCCCTATCAGATTTTAAAATTTCCTCAATTTTGGCAACATTTTTCAAATCGGATACAGTAACTTTGCTAAAATCATCTTTTTTACTTGACCCTTTTCGCAATGCAATGGAAATACTTGATAAAATTTGTTGAAGTTCATATAAAGATTGAGCATAAAATATGTATTCTGTATTTTGTGCAAACCTGTTATCTATATGCATTAATCTATTATGAAAATAACGTCCGAGTGTTATTTTAACATCTCTCGTATCATGGAATGTTGGTTGGCCTGTTGGAAATAACACTGGAAATGATTTTGCTTCATTGCTTTTATTACTTAATAATGCAATAGGGCTATTATTTTCACACGGTGCACAACAAATTATGTCATTAAAATATTCATCTACCAAATTTTGTCGTCTGTCAACAGGTTGAAGACTTGTATCGAAGGTAACACCTACTTCTTCTTCATTTTCTTCTTCTTCATTGTTTTCATTTTCATTAGTAGTTTCACTTTCGATGTTATCTTCAGATAAATAATTGTGCCATTCTTCATTAATAGCTATATCAAAGTAGCACTTGTTATGATCTTGTAAATATCTAAGAGCTTGAATAACATTGGCAGTTTTAACAAATTTATATTTGTAATAACCTTTGTAAGACAACTTTCGCTTCAATTTTACAGATATTAATTGATCATCAACCTCTGGTCTAGGCAACATTTTTACAGTTTCAATAGTATTTGATGGTACACATACGACTGGTCCATGTATTCCATGCTGTCCACCTTTTGGTAAATTAATTAATTTCATAAAAGGAATGTTTAATCCAATCAAATGCTGCTCTAAATTATTTAAACACCTGAGCTCAGGAGGAATATCGTATAGTTGTAAATTGTTTGAATTAGCTTCTGCAGGAACTTTCCCTTTTAGCATTTTCCTGTGGCATGTGAAACAAATCCATAAACGACATCTTGGTGATTCAACAAATTGACAAGGATTATTACATTCATTATTACAAATATGCAAATACTTTTCATTTATACAAGCCTTATTTTTGTATTTAGCTTTGATGCACTTCATAACTTGATCTTTAAATAACAATTTAAGGCATACACAACAAACATATTCAGGACCACGAGAAACTGTTTTCCTGAAGTTTTCTAAAACAAACGCAAAATTAGTGTTTTCTCTTTTGATTTTTTCCCTATTCTTCATGTTTTTCTTCATGATTTTTTTTCGGAACCCTTCATCACCATGATACTTTTCTGTAAATTTTTGCTTACACCTTTGCTTAACACTTTCACGGAATTTTAAATTACCTTGATATTTCTCAGCCAATTTTAGTTTACAGTTTTGTCTAAATTTCAAATTACTCCGATACTTTTCTGCCAATTTGTCTTTACATTTTTGTCTAAATTTCAAATTACTCCGATACTTTTCTGCCAATTTGTCTTTACATTTTTGTCTAAATTTCAAATTACTTCGATACTTTTCTGCCAATTTGTCTTTGCATTTTTGTCTAAATTTCAAATTACTCCAATACTTCTCAGCCAATTTTTCTTTACAGTTTTGTCTAAATTTCAAATTACTCCGATACTTCTCAGCCAATTTTTCTTTACAGTTTTGTCTAAATTTCAAATTACTCCGATACTTCTCTGCCAATTTTTGGGTAACGTTTTGTCGAAATGTTGGATCATTGTGATACTTTTCTTTATTTCTTTGATTATTGTTTTGCATAGTTTTACGCCTAAAGATTGTGTCATTGTTGTATTTATTCTTCTTTATTTCTTTCAAATTTTGCGCAAATTTTTCATTAAATTTATAATTTAACAAATTGTTGAATTTTTTGGTTGTTCGGTAATCAAAATCTATATTGTAGTTATGTTTAGCTTTATTTCGTACTTTAACATTATATTCAGGTTCACATCTATACTTTTTGTGTTGTCTTTCTCTGTTTTCTTTCCTTTTTTGGAATTTATAATTATCATCACCATATCTTATTTTTTGTGCCTCTTTTACTTTACGTTTCTTTTCTTCTCTGTATACAGAATCACTTTGATATTTGTTTCTGATTTCATTTGTTTCTTCTGAATTATTTTTTTCTTCTTTTTCCCGTTTATTTCTCTGTCGATTCTTTTCTCTTTCTTTTTTAATTCTATAAGATTGTTTTCGTTTTCCGTTCAATATTTTTACTCTGCTTTCTGAAAAAGGGTTTTCAACAGTTTTACTCTGTTTGTGTTTTGGTTCTATATCTTCAAATGTGTCACAAGTTTCATATCGCGTTTGCTTTCGTTTCTTTGTTGTAGAATTCTTTACAGAAAAATTCGCCTCTGTATTTGACAGTTTATTGTGGGATGTCACATTCATATCAACTTTTCCTGTTGTTTCCTGAACATTATTTTGACTAACATTGACAGATTCCACTACATTAAAATGCACATTCATGGTGTACAAAATATATATACCATTGTCAGTTGTAACATCATCTATTCTTCCCGGGTTTTTAGCAGAAAACAATTGCCACGTCAAAAGTTGATCATTAAATGAATAAATATCTGTATTAAGCAAGTTTGCCATTGCACTTATTTCAGTATTGGATGCCCACGTTCCATTATCCATTACTCTTTTTTTTAACACATATTCCTTAACTGATCTATACTCGTGACTAAATGTATTAATAAACAAGTCACCAGTCTCCAATAAATGATTAGTAATTGCTCTTCTTAAAAGAAAATGATTATCTTCAGTACCAGAAATAATGTATGAAATTGCACGATAAAAACAATTACCATCACCTGTAATATTCGTAATTTGAAGAGGATGTCCAATCTGACTAGCTCTGTTAATACCACAATTCATATCGGTATGTTCACAATGAATGCCTACTTCATTACACATGTTTTTCTTTTGTGCTTCTGAGATAGGAATAAATTTAAAATTCTCGTCAGGTCTTCTTTCATACTGAACATTAACAATTTCAATATCACTATCACTTTGCCATCCATTACTTGATGAGACATGACCTTCTTTATTATGTTTTTTGCCTTTAACGTTAGAATCAATATTCTTGTCTGGTAATCCTGTACTACATTTATATTGATAAGACGTACTAGGTTCATCAACATCGACATTTCCAAAGTTGCTTTGTTCACAATTATCATCTAGCACAGAAGCGGAACATAACATCATAGACTTATTTTCAATATTTACACCAGTCAGTTCAAACTCGGTGTCATGTAAATTACAGTTCATTGACCTTGCTAATCTTATACAATAGTCGTACACACCTTGCCAAGATGTACTGTAAAGTAAAATACTCTTTCCATGCTCACTAACACGACCAAATCGATCTCTTGCATGTGGATCAAATATAAGGAAACCATTTACACGTTTAATAATAGAAAATGTGCTTCTGTTGAAATTCATAAAAAATGCATCATGTTGGTGTAATTCTTGTTCAAGAGCTTGGTTTAATGACAAGGCTCCATACTCAGCCATAAATTCGAGATTCCCATCTATTATGCCAAAAACTGATTCTTTGGGAGATATTACAAATGTGTTATCCAAGATATCCAATTCTTTCGGCAGTTCAGAAATCATTAAAAGGTCCTCGTGCATAGTGGAATCTTTCTGAATGTAACGGTACAACTCGTTTCCAAGAGTCAATATTGTATCAAGGTCTTTGGTGTAAAAATCATTTCCATTCCTCTTTGTAGAATAAAGAATAGCTACAAGACTATTTGCAACACACTGTTTACCACTTGCAAAGCCAAATCTATAATTCCCTTGATTAAAATTACCCTGTGCTACAGTTATATTTTCATTACTATTATATACTTGTAATTCATTTATTGATTGTGTTTTCTGCCTTTTTCGTGTATTTTTTTGTTTTGGTACATCATCGATTATCAATTCTTCCGAAAAATTATTTTTTGTTAAAACTTCAATGTCCACATCGATAGTATGTTGGTCACATTTAGGTTTAGTATGGGACCTAATTTTTTTAGTCATTGCTTTTTTGCATCCGTCATCAATTATGAATACTTCATTTTCCTCAAATTCACAACTTGCACATGTTTGATTTTTATGATCTGTACCATTACTATCAATTATTCTACTTCTGTCATTTATTTTGCTATTATGTTGTGCTTTCGCATCGTCAGTCGCTGTGTTGTCGTTTTCTACAGTACATTCTATTTTAAAATCCTCGTCAGTTTTCGTTTCAGAATTGTCTTTATTACCCATGTTCTTTATATCTTTCATAGTATCGCAATCATTCTTTAAATTCACATTACCTTGTGCTTTTTTGTTATCAATCTTCTTAGTTTTGACAAAACGACCTTTGTTATTTCGTAAACGTTTCGAACCACCACCTGATTGTTGTTGTATTCCGTTTGTTACTTTTGTATTTTTCAAAACATCACACATAGGCCTACCACTGTCGTCAAATATTGTTTGTGAATTTCCCAATACATTCGTTTTAGAATTTTCTTTGTTGTATTCTCTGTAAGTATTTGTATTCATATTCCATTCCATTTTGTTATTATTTCGTCTTTCATAGAAATCTTTTACACCTTTGCCAATATATTTTACACCTGGTTCTAAACTTATACCATTTATAACGGGCTTTCTCCTTTTCTTATTTCCTCTATTTTTACATCTTTTTTTTTTGTTGTCGGTTCTTTTCTTTGATCTTACTCTCATCCAATCACTACCAAGTAAATCTTCACTTCCTGTTTGTTGACATTTTAATTTGGCATTATTACAACGTTTTTCTTTATTTTTCGTTAATTCTGGAAAGTCTGCAGTGACAGATTCATCAGGTTCTAGAATCGTATATCTATTGAAATGACAGGGAATACCTATTTCACCCAACATGTTATTAACAAAATTACTATTCCCACACATTGAACAAATCCAAATTACCCTGGAATTACATAGTTTGTCTTCAAAAACATCTCTTACACATTTCACATGAAAATATTGACTACAACAGTCACATGTTATGCAATTGTCGTCTACTTTCACTTCAATATTACAGAAATCGCATGTATCATCAAACTCTGAAGTGACCTCTGTACCATAAGATAATATGTTTATGATATCATCAATTATTCCTTTAAATTCAGTTGTATCTTTCATAAATTCACAATTGACATTACCTGTATCATCATTTCTGTCGTCTTTGACATTCTCAGTTGAACAGCATTCATCAAGTAGGTCCAAGATGTCATTAACAACTATTTTAAATTCTGCTGTCTTATCCATAACTCCATTATTAACATTACCAGTTGTATTGACAAAAATCTGCTTTTTACTTGTAACTTCTTTATTCACATTCTTACACAAATAAATTATCATTGTAAAGATAATCAACAAAAAGATACCAACTAATGTTATGAATTCCATATCCATTATTCAAAATTTGTATAAGAAACAAACCTACAAATTTCTTCAAATTAATAAACTTTGTATTCTGCAATTCCAATGAATATTACAATTAAGTTCTTTTTATCAATTCAAGAAATCCTTGCTAAAACAAAATAAATTATTAAAATTCCAAAAACAATTCAATTATATATTGTCTTTTGTTTCTATGATTTTTAATTTTTGTCCTAATTTTTTTTCTTTTAATATATTTTTTTTTTGTCTGCTTTTTTTTCAATAGTTCAATTATACAATTTCACTGAATAAAAAAATTAGCTTCTGCTTAATATTGGCTTGATGAAATACTCTATATTATTTTTAACTTCTCTTTAATACTTGGTTATGCTAAATAGTTGGTTATGCTAATTTTTATTCTTTTTACAATTCTACTTAATAACAGATTCAAATAAAAGTGATCTTTAAATCTTCTTTAATTAATTCTTTTGTAATAAACTCTGTTTAATATTTATTTCTTTATAATAAGCTTCTGTTTTATTCTTCAAACTTTTGTTTATATAATCAAACTTTAACTTTACACTTTTGCTTTTGCAAAAATGGTTTTGTAATAAACTTTTGTTTATTAGTTGTTTCCTTGTGATTAACTTCTGTTATCTTCAAGGTTTGACACTTTTGCTTTTGCAAAAATGGTTTTGTAATAAACTTTTGTTTATTAGTTGTTTCCTTGTGATTAACTTTTGTTATCTTCAAGGTTTTACACTTTTGCTTTTGCAAAAATGGTTTGTAATAAACTTTTGTTTATTAGTTTTTTCCTTGTGATAAACTTCTGTTTACTTCAAGGTTTTACTGAATGTTTCAAAGATACTTTTAAAAAATGTTTAAAAAGAAATTGTGCATAAATATTAAAATTCGGTAACCCCTCGTAGAAACTCTCTTTAGAGAGTGGATCTTTTTCTAAAGACCCGGATCTCTTCTGAGATCCAGTGGGTTTATATAAGACAGTCACCTACAATAAAAGAAAAAAAAAAGAGTTAGTTATTAATTTTAAGATACACTGTACAGTACTAAGAATTTGTAAAAACACTGATTTATCTACTGATTCAATTTATAATATACACATCCCCCTTGTGGAATGTAACATGATCTATTGGGCCTAGCAAAACAAATTAGGACCAACTCACTACTAAATTCAGGATAGACCCATTTTATAAAATTGCAAGTTTGTGTCTGGAGAAACTGACCACCACATTTATGTTAAAAAGGATGATTGTCCCAAATTTTGAAGTAAATTATGATAATATATTTGTGACTTTGGTTTATACAATATAAATAAATCACTATAGAAGATATTTTGACCTAAAAATATGTCAAAACTTCATTACATGGAATGTGTCGGAAACAAATTCTTTCATAACAAGTTCACCTTCACAATTTTTCAACTTCTACGAAATCAACTTGTATTTTTGTTGCTTTTAATCAAACACTTGTATCAAATGATAATTCACATAAATTGTTATATTGTAATATTCAATAAAGTCCTAGTATAAACATATAATCTGAAAATAGGTTTAATTATTCAATGTTCTAATAAAACAGAATTTTATACACAAAAATATTTGGTCACTCAGTATTGTAAATTTACAGACAACACATGTTTATCAATTAAGGGAGGGCATAAAGTAAGGAAAATATGTTTTTTCCGTTTTACAAATAATTTTCTAATACTCACAGCTGTAACTGATACTGTATATTTTCTCTACAACTACAATCTAAAATATAAAAGGAAAATCATTAATAATTGCAATAAACAACATTAACACTTTTTCAAAATCAACATGCTTCTTAATCGAAAAAGTAAGAAATTTCCTCAAAATGACTTTAGGTATGGGCCGGTTGATTGGGGTATACATGTTGTCTTAATACTAATTTCATTTAATAATTTATTCACAAACAATAAAATCTGAATTATGTAAATGTTTCATAATAGAAAATGCCTACAAAATGACAGGCAACTGTTCACGAAGTAAGGAAAATATGTTTTCTCCATTTAACAGTTAATCTACTAATACTCACAGCTGTAGCTAACACTGTATATTTTCTACAATCTAAAAAAAACAAGGAAAACATTGATAATGGCAATAAACAACATTAACCCTTTTGCTAAATCAACATGCTTCTTAATCAATGTCTGAAAAATTAGGAAATTTCCTCAAAATGACTTTGGGTATGGGCCGGCTGATTGGGGTCTACATGTTGTCTCAATACTACTTTCATTTAATATCTCATTCACAAACCATAAAATCTGAATTATTTAAATGTTTCATAATATAAAATGTCTACAAAATAACCGGCAATAGTTCACAAAGTAAGGAAAATATGTTTTCTCCGTTTAACAGATAATCTACTAATACTCACAGCTGTAGCTCAAACTGTATATTTTCTACAATCTAAAAAAATACAAGGAAAAACATTGATAATTGTAATAAACAACATTAACACTTTTTCCAAATCAACACGCTTCTTAATCAATGTCTGAAAAATTAAGAAATTTCCTCAAAATGACTTTGGGTATGAGACGGCTGATTAGGGCAGGCAACAGTTCACAAAGTAAGGAAAATATGTTTTCTCCGTTTAACAGATAATCTACTGATACTCACAGTTGTAGCTCAAACTGTATATTTTCTACAATCTAAAAAAAAACAAGGAAAAACATTGATAATGGTAATAAACAACATTAACACTTTTTCCAAATCAATACGCTTCTTAATCAATGTCTGAAAAATTAAGAAATTTCCTCAAAATGACTTTGGGTATGAGACGGCTGATTAGGGCAGGCAACAGTTCACAAAGTAAGGAAAATATGTTTTCTCCGTTTAACAGATAATCTACGGATACTCACAGCTGTAGCTGAAACTGTATATTTTCTACAATCTAAAAAAAAAACAAGGAAAAACATCGATAATGGTAATAAACAACATTAACACTTTTTCCAAATCAACAAGCTTCTTAATCAATGTCTGAAAAATTAAGAAATTTCCTCAAAATAACTTTGGGTATGGGCCGGCTGATTGAGGTCTACATGTTGTCTCAATACTACTTTCATTTAATATCTTATTCACAAACCATAAAATCTGAATTATGTAAATGTTTCATAATACAAAATGTCTACAAAATAACAGGCAACAGTTCACAAAGTAAGAAAAATATGTTTTCTCCGTTTAACAGATAAACTACTAATACTCACAGCTGTAGCTCAAACTGTATATTTTCTACAATCTAAAAAAAAAACAAGGAAAAACATTGATAATGGTAATAAACAACATTAACACTTTTTCCAAATCAACACGCTTCTTAATCAATGTCTGAAAAATTAAGAAATTTCCTCAAAATGACTTTGGGTATGAGACGGCTGATTAGGGCAGGCAACAGTTCACAAAGTAAGGAAAATATGTTTTCTCCGTTTAACAGATAATCTACTGATACTCACAGCTGTAGCTCAAACTGTATATTTTCTACAATCTAAAAAAAAACAAGGAAAAACATTGATAATGGTAATAAACAACATTAACACTTTTTCCAAATAACACGCTTCTTAATCAATGTCTGAAAAATTAAGAAATTTCCTCAAAATGACTTTGGGTATGAGACGGCTGATTAGGGCAGGCAACAGTTCACAAAGTAAGGAAAATATGTTTTCTCCGTTTAACAGATAATCTACTGATACTCACAGCTGTAGCTGAAACTGTATATTTTCTACAATCTAAAAAAAAAACAAGGAAAAACATTGATAATGGTAATAAACAACATTAACACTTTTTCCAAATCAACAAGCTTCTTAATCAATGTCTGAAAAATTAAGAAATTTCCTCAAAATAACTTTGGGTATGGGCCGGCTGATTGGGGTCTACATGTTGTCTCAATACTACTTTCATTTAATATCTCATTCACAAACCATAAAATCTGAATTATGTAAATGTTTCATAATATAAAATGCCTACAAAATAACAGGCAACAGTTCAAAAAGTAAGGAAAATATGTTTTTTCCGTTTAATAGATAATCTACTAATACTCACAGCTGTAGCTCAAACTGTATATTTTCTACAATCTAAAAAAAAAACAAGGAAAAACATTGATAATGGTAATAAACAACATTAACACTTTTTCCAAATCAACAAGCTTCCTATTCAATGTCTGAAAAATTAAGAAATTTCCTCAAAATTACTTTGGGTATGAGACGGCTGATTAGGGCAGGCAACAGTTCACAAAGTAAGGAAAATATGTTTTCTCCTTTTAACAGATAATCTACTGATACTCACAGCTGTAGCTCAAACTGTATATTTTCTACAATCTAAAAAAAAACAAGGAAAAACATTGATAATGGTAATAAACAACATTAACACTTTTTCCAAATCAACACGCTTCTTAATCAATGTCTGAAAAATTAAGAAATTTCCTCAAAATGACTTTGGGTATGAGACGGCTAATTAGGGCAGGCAACAGTTCACAAAGTAAGGAAAATATGTTTTCTCCGTTTAATAGATAATCTACTGATACTCACAGCTGTAGCTGAAACTGTATATTTTCTACAATCTAAAAAAAAAACAAGGAAAAACATTGATAATGGTAATAAACAACATTAACACTTTTTCCAAATCAACACGCTTCTTAATCAATGTCTGAAAAATTAAGAAATTTCCTCAAAATGACTTTGGGTATGAGACGGCTAATTAGGGCAGGCAACAGTTCACAAAGTAAGGAAAATATGTTTTCTCCGTTTAATAGATAATCTACTGATACTCACAGCTGTAGCTCAAACTGTATATTTTCTACAATCTAAAAAAAAAACAAGGAAAAACATTGATAATGGTAATAAACAACATTAACACTTTTTCCAAATCAACATGCTTCTTAATCAATGTCTGAAAAATTAGGAAATTTCCTCAAAATGACTTTGGGTATGGGCCGGCTGATTGCGGCCTACATGTTGTCTCAATGGTAATTTCATTTAATTGTTTGATCACAAACAATAAAATCTGAATTATGTAAATGTTTCATAATACAAAATGTCTACAAAATAACAGGCAACAGTTCACAAAGTAAGAAAAATATGTTTTCTCCGTTTAACAGATAATCTACTAATACTCACAGCTGTAGCTCAAACTGTATATTTTCTACAATCTAAAAAAAAAACAAGGAAAAACATTGATAATGGTAATAAACAACATTAACACTTTTTCCAAATCAACAAGCTTCCTATTCAATGTCTGAAAAATTAAGAAATTTCCTCAAAATGACTTTGGGTATGAGACGGCTGATTAGGGCAGGCAACATTTCACAAAGTAAGGAAAATATGTTTTCTCCGTTTAACAGATAATCTACTGATACTCACAGTTTTAGCTGAAACTCTATATTTTCTACAATCTAAAAAAAACAAAGGAAAAACATTGATAATTGTAATAAACATTAACACTTTTTCCAAATCAACACGCTTCTTAATCAATGTCTGAAAAATTAAGAAATTTCCTCAAAATGTCTTTGGGTATGAAACGGCTGATTAGGGCAGGCAACAGTTCACAAAGTAAGGAAAATATGTTTTCTCTGTTTAACAGATAATCTACTAATACTCACAGCTGTAGCTCAAACTGTATATTTTCTACAATCTAAAAAAAACAAGGAAAAACATTGATAATGGCAATAAACAACATTAACATTTTTTTCATGAGTATATGTAAAACTATAATTTTTAATAGTTTGGAAAATATTATAATTGTCAAGAAGGTGCATGGTTCTTAAATTTAAAAATAAATGTTGTTTTTCGGTAACAATCCGACAAAATCATTAATAAATGTTGGCCCCTCTCTAATATTTCTATGTTGATTAATTCAATTTTTTTAAACTATATACTATATATTTTGATTATTGATTTTAAAGCATATTGAAATAAATTTTAATGTAAAAATGCTGGTTTAGCTTACTGTAATAACACTGGTCACAGACTGACATGTCAGTCTGTGACTAACTCGGTAACAACCAGACACTTTTTAATATCATATAAAAATGTAAAAATAAGGTTTTAAAAAAAAGTAACCTTATGAGTGTATGTAAAGCTATAATTTTTAATAGTTTGGAAAATATTATAATTGTCTAGAAGGTACATGGTTCTTAAATTAAAAAAATATTTTTTGGTAACAACCCGACAAAATTATTAATAATTATGTTGGCCCCTCCTTAATATTTCTATGTTGATTAATTCAATTTTTTTAAACAAAATCTCAAACAATATATTTAGTTCTTTAATTCTAAAAAGAAATGACATGTATAAATTAGGATTTAGTTGTCTGTTATAGGATTTAAGTAAACCTCATATTGTTTTATTTTTTAAGTTTTCTAAATATCATTATTTTAAATGGAAATATGTCTGTATATATCTCATTTTTTTTTTTACCACTTAAATATCCTGAAAGTATATAACATTAGCTTTAGTTTGATATCAAACATGTTAAGACTGCTAAAAGTTGAAAATTTTCAAAATCCAAAAAAAAAATTGTGGAATTGCCCTAATACTCACAGCTGTAGCTGAAACTGTAAATCTTCTGTTAATAAAAAACAATTACAATCTAAAAAATACAAGGAAAAACATTGATAATGGCAATAAACAACATTAACACTTTTTCCAAATCAACAAACTTCTTAATCAATGTCTGAAAAATTAGGAAATTTCCTTAAAATGACTTTGGCTATGGGCCAGCTAATTGGGGCCGACATGTTGTCTCAATGGTAATTTCATTTAATAGTTTGATCACAAACAATAAAATTTGAATTATGTAAATGTTTCATAATAGTATAAATGCCTACAAAATAACAGGCAACACTTCACTCCCAATCATGAGACCATAAATCATCTCTACAAATTATTTATTTTATGTTCACTATTTACGATATTCTAGAGATTATGAAGTACTGTAGAAACAATAATGTTATTACTGTACATGTATCTCTTCCAACTCTTTAGGAACTGATACAACTAAAAACTAGGCCTAGCCCCTACCTAGGAGGCCTAGGCTAGTAGGCATAGAAGAGAACTTCGCAAAAAGCAGACTCAGCTTGCTAACAATGCTAAGTAGAGTAGGCTATATTATACCGGTATTTAATTTTAAGGCATGGTATTCAAGATAAAGTTTGTTAACAAATTAGGAATTAATATATAGTTATAAGCCAGATGCAAAATGGAACTAGGCTAGCGTCACTATGCCTCTACTACAGTACTGTACAACTAAACCTAGGCTAGGTCTAGGCCTTCCTGAAGAGGTAATCTGGGACACGGCTAGGCCTAACCTAGCTAGGCCTGCCTAGGGCCTAGGCTAGGCCATTTCATTTTGATGGCAAACACAAAAACAATTAAATATTACAAATCAACAATCCAAATTAATCAAAATATATCTTACCTATTTCTAACTATTATATTTAACACAATTGTGTTTAAACTTTTTTAATATAGGCTATATGTTCGTTTTAACAATATAAAATTGCAAAGCAATATCGGGAGCAATACTAGGCTATAATATTACAAATCCAACATGGAGGTGTAACCACGTTGTTCTTTACTAATATGGCACGCAATCGTCGCCAAAAGTAACATAAATGCTGTAGGCCCAGACACAATTCACCACACTTTCACCATAAAAGTAGAGAGCGCATAAACATTTTTTCAATGGATGGCATAATCGTTTTTCTGTGCGCAATATTCTAACGTATGACGTGCGCTGCGGATAACCTAACTCGTCCGTAGTGACGAGTTCAAATCTAGTTATAGTTTTAGCATTCTAAGGAAATTTAAAGTAATAAATTATAGTATATACACAGCACAAGTACTTTATTTTAACTAAGGATGTGGTATATAAATGTGGGTAGATTTCAGAGTAATAGAAGTGTTAGGATGAATGGTATATTGTTTTTACAGGTAATTAAAACGGAATGTTAGTCAAGGGAGACACTTTATCAAAGTTCCAACCACAGTAATTGACAATGTATTTCTATAGACCAACGGGTATATCTAATAGTGGAACCACAAAAATGTAGGATAGGCTAATTTCTAATTGGCAACCAATGGGAATTCAGTGTGTTTTCAGTTGTTTACTAAAGATGCATACTAGCCTTCTTCATTGTTAAATTAGCCGTTCGATAGTTGTACAAACTTTTCAATCTTTGAAATATATTACTTTGAATCTCAGTACTATTAATTGTCCATATCATTGCCTTTGTTCCATAATAGGAATCGTTCAACCTTCATCAAAACGTTCATCTTACTTGGAGTATTTATACAACGGTTTATTGTATCATTTTGTTTACTTGCCGTATTTCAGTACATTTCAAGCGAATATTTATTCGAGACACAATTTCATTTATTATTCTTCAACGGCAGTTTCATTAATTTTACTGATATTATTAAAATGGCTCCAACAAGAAGCAAACGCTCAGCGCCGTATGATAATTGGTCAGTAGCGAAACTAAAAGGTGAACTTAAGAAACTTGGAATTGGACACTCATCTAAGGACACAAAAGCACAGTTGTTGCGCTTATTCAATGAAGCCGCAATTGCTCGGCCAGCAATCGAACCTCAAGCTGCCGAGAGTAGAAATCCTACAAACAGGGTACTGATAGACTTAGTTTCTAAGTTGTCAACAACAGTTCAAAATCTGCAACAAAATGTGGCATCATTGACACAAAAAGTGAGTTCGCTGAGCTCTCAACAACAGCCTGCAGTTGGTAGTCCTTCACTAATCAATAATACTGCCACTAGCTGTTGAAGAATCCTCACAAAGAGGAACACACATACGTACCAGGTTTGGATACGCTGCGGAATCACTGCCCATGGTGGAAACTATATCACCTGCAATCCGCCAACAAATAGTATCAGGTAGGAACATTAATCTTGCTTCTCTATTAATAATTCCTTCATTCAATGCTTTGCCCCGAGACAATAAAGATGAACTTAATTTGTTCAAACACGATCCACGATTGGCAAAATCCCTCAATATTGGAGAATTTATCCAAGCCTTTGGGATTTATAAAAATATCATGTGCACTGCCCACCCCCAGCGGAGAGAGGAGCTCGACAAATACGAAAGGGACATTGTAGACATGGCTTCTCGATACCCTGGAAATGGTTTTTATGAATATCACAAACAATTTAGCTTAATTGCGGCTTCACATTTGAGATACAACAATGTCCTTGTCGACTGGTCCATACGAAATAACACGCTTTTCTGTAACATTTTTGCCAATAGTCGCCCTAACACATGCAACTATTGCAGCAGCACACTACACAGTACAGCCTTCTGCGATATATCCGAAAACTTACCTAAGAAAGCTACTATGAATACGACCATCCCTAACGCAGACAACGACTGGTATGGTCGACGACGCGTTTTTCATCAAGGCAGAGAAATCTGCAACAATTATAACGGTGATAGAGGGTGTGTAAAGACAAACTGCAATTTAGCTCACATTTGCTTGTTATGTAAAGGCGGCCACTCACAGTCAGCATGCAGGTGGTCAAAAAACGGACAGGGGCCTCAAATGATAGGGGCCACTGCACAACGTTAAACGAAACCGCTAACTACGATACAACAATAACCACCCCTATAAATATTGAACAGCTACATAAGCATATGGCACTGTGTCCATACACGTATCTAAAGAACTATTTGTTAGACGGGTTGGTACATGGTTTTTCTACAGGTATCAAATCACTTCCAGAGCAATCGATTGAATGTAAGAACTTAAAATCGGCTACAAGGCAACCCGATACGGTTGCCGAATTGATAAAAACAGAAGTTACCAAGGGATATTTATTAGGCCCATACAACGTTATTCCATACAATCAATATCGCATAAACCCTATTGGCATCGCAGAAGGCAAATATTCAAACAAAAAGAGACTAATCGTTGACTTGTCTTATAGATAAAGAGCAGTATTCACTACAATACGTCAAAATAGACGACGCTAATTATTAAAAATCAGGGTCGTGGAGCATTATTGATAAAAACAGATATAACCGACGCATTCAAAATAATACCCATCCACCCCGGACTCAGATGCTACCATGGAATTAAATGGAACGAACAATATTACTTTTTTAAACAACTTGTTTTTGGCTGTCGTTCAAGTCCAAAAATATTTGACACACTATCCCAAGCAGTTTGTTGGATAGCTTCCAACGTTTATAACATTCATAATATTCTTCATCTTCTGGACGATTTTCTTGTAATTGAATCTCCGACGGCAAACGCACAGTCAACCAAAATACGTTTTCTGGATATGTTTAAAACCCTTGGTATTCCGCTATCAGAAAAGAAAACAGAAGGACCTTCTACGTCGTTAGAATACCTTGGTATATACCTCGACTCGATTAACATGGAAGCGAGACTACCAACAGAAAAAATAGCTAGAATTCAAAATATTACAACGGAATTCAGTAAGCGTGCCTCCTGTACAAAAAGAGAATTACTGAGTCTCTTGGGGCATCTAAATTTTGCTTGTAGGTTCATACACCCTGGCCGTTCATTTGTATCGCACTTAATCAGCCTATCAACAAAGATTGTAGGGCTGATTTAGCGATGTGGTCCCTGTTTTTAAAACGCTGGAACGGTGTATCTTTCTTTTTAAATGATAACATAACAATTGCTAATGACATTTCGCTGTACACCGATGCAACACGCTCATCGTTTGGTGGTATATATCGGAACGAATGGTTTCAGGGAAATTTCCCACAAATATACCTTACGGACAAGACGTCCATGGCGTTCTTTGAACTTTATCCCATCGTCATGGCATGTGTATTATGGGGTAATAATTGGTCTAGGAAACGAATAATGTTCTTTTGCGATAATATGGCCACGGTTGAAATTGTCTCCAAGGGTAGGTCCAGAATACCTGATATTATGAAATTGATGAGGAAACTAACATATCATTCTGCTATCCATAATTATCATATATGCGCTACTCATATTGCAGGGAAACATAACGTTATAGCTGATGCTCTTTCTCGCCACCGGATGCAGAAATTTCGACGGCTTGTACCAACAGCCAATGCTCTTCCGACACCATTCGTACACCATTCAGAGCTTCTAATGAATTGAAACTACAAGTTGAACAGTTATGGGACAACTCTATTTCTGATTCTACGAAGAGAGTATATAAATCTGCATTGCGGTGTTTCCTAACATTCTTGACCATATCAGGCGTACCAGTAAAGAAAGCAAAACTTCCGCTAATTGACGAGGACCAACTTATTATATACTTTGTTACCCACTGCCAAAAAGCGCTAGATCTGAAATTTGAAACAATCAACTTGTATCTGGCGGGAATACGTTTCCACTATATTAAAGCAGGTTTACGAGATGTTACAGTGGGGGCAAACAGACTCCACTATGTGTTACGAGGGATTAAGAAGTCGCAAAACACCTGTAATGCAAAACGCGCCCCGATAACGTCAGCAATCCTGAGCGATATGTGCGCCATACTTTCTGCTGGTAAGACAATAATTACACCTTTCATAGATATGTAGCAGACCTACCACATAGCTTTTAAACAATTCAACATTTACTTTTAATTTGATTATTTATACATCCTCTATATATCTCTTTATTTAACCTCACATTGACAGGTTACCTTCCTGTTACCTTCACTTTTCTAGCTAATGGATTTTAAGAATGTTAATGACTCTAACAGAAAACCACATTAATTCTCTTAATCCTAATTGGTCAGATGACCCTCGACCCTCGACTTTCTTATACCGAATTTAACTTAAAATGGAAGGACAACAGCAACAACGACAGCTACCGCAACCTCCAGCACAACCCCAGCACCAGGAACAACCTGTGGTGCCCGCTCCTGACGCAGCAACCGTCAACAGGCCAATTTCTTCGGTAGCGTTGAAACTGCCTCCATACTGGCCCAATGATCCGATATTGTGGTTCACCCAAGTGGAAGCACAGTTCACAACGCGTGGGATTACAGTAGATGCTACAAAATACGCTTACTTAGTCGGATCATTGCAACCTGAAATTGCGCAGGAAGTTCGGGATCTACTTCTCAACCCGCCTACTGATAACAGGTATGTGAACTTGAAAGATACCTTAATACGTCGAACAACTGACTCCGACCAACAGCGCCTCCGCCAACTCCTGACGGCCGAGGAGTTGGGGGATAGGAAACCGTCGCAATTATACCGACGGATGTTGCAACTCTTAGGCGACAGGCCACTTGAATCTTCAATTATGAAACAACTATTCTTAAGTCGCCTCCCAACTAATGTACAGCTTATCCTAGCTTCAACCAAGGATGAGTTGGACCTGGGAAGCTTGACATCATTGGCTGACAAAATTATTGAAGTATCTGTAACTGCAACTGCGCCAACAAGTGTATCGGCAGTACACACGGACAATACACCCTCCTTGTCTGCGACCCTTGAAAACCTGCAAAAACAGATTCAACAACTGTCAACGCAAGTTAATTCCTTGCAATCTGACCGACGGCACAACAGATATCAAAGTCGCAGCACAAGTCGACATCGAAATCGATCGAGTGGTAGGCATTCATCTCCTGCTCAACCTAACAGTACCGATCGCTCAGCTCAACATTCAAACAACACTCCTCAACTCTGTTGGTACCATGAAAAATTTGGAGTAAATGCTCGAAAATGCAATCCGCCGTGTTCGGAAAACTCCAACGCCGACAACTAAATGCGACGAATGTTGCTGGCCGTCAAATCGTAAGTCGCCTTTTCTTTATTGTTAATCAATTATCCAAACAACGTTTCCTCATAGACACTGGGGCAGAAGTTAGCGTTGTTCCACCTACTCACCATGAGCGTCTACATAGGCGACAAGAGTCTACTTTGACTGCCGCAAATAATACATCTATCAACACTTATGGACATCGCTCTGTAACCTTAGACTTAGGTTTGAGACGAACATCTCAATGGTTATTTGTTGTCGCAGACGTCACACACCCCATCATAGGGGCTGATTTTTTAAGACATTTTGGACTGTTAGTCGATATGAATAATCGACGACTCATTGACACTACCACCAACCTGAGTATTCAAGGTGTCGCCTCCAAAACTTCGCCTCTCGGTCTTATATTTACCACCCTTGAGGCTAAGTCCAATTGGGACTACATTCTTACAAAATTCCCAAACATTACACGCCCTTGTTATCAGGAAGCGTCGCTAAAACACGATGTGACACATCATATTCAGACCCATGGTCCACCAATTTCGTCACATCCTCGACGGCTCGCACATGACCGCTGCAAAACAGCCAGACATGAATTTGAACACATGATGCAGCTTGGAATTATACGCCCCTCTAAAAGTAACTGGGCATCACCTTTACATATGGTGCCTAAGAAAACTCCTGGGGATTGGCGTCCCTGTGGGGATTATCGAGCATTGAACAATGCTACTGTTGCAGATCGGTATCCTATCCCGTACATGCACGATTTTACAGCATCTCTGCACGGATCCACTATATTTTCTAAGATTGATCTCGTCCGAGCTTACCATCAGATACCAGTTGAACCTGCTGATGTTCATAAAACAGCAATTACTACACCATTTGGACTTTTTGAATTTGTTAGAATGCCATTTGGCCTCCGCAATGCCGCTCAAACTTTTCAACGTTTTATTGATCAGGTAACGCGTGGATTGGATTTTTGCTACGCTTATATCGACGACCTGCTTGTTGCAAGTTCCAACGCCGAGGAACACGAAACTCATCTTCATCAACTATTCACACGTCTTAATGAGTATGGCGTTGTTCTCAACCCAGCGAAATGCCAATTTGGAGTTTCGTCACTCGAGTTTCTTGGACATCATGTTGATTCGCAAGGTATCCGACCACTTCAAGTAAAGGTCGAAGCGATACAAAACTTTCCACAACCAACTTCTTTACGCAAACTACGTGAATTCCTTGGACTTATTAACTTTTATAGGCGATTTATACCGCAGTGTGCCCAGATTTTACAACCTGTCACAGCTCTACTTGTTGGGGCAGGTAAGAAACAGGATCTGGTATGGACCGACGCAGCTTTATTGGGATTTAATAATATTAAAGTCGCCCTCGCAAGTGCTACACTTCTCACCCATCCGCAGCCAGATGCACCTTTAAGTATCATGGTTGACGCTTCGGATGTGGCCATAGGGGGTATACTACAACAATGCATTGACAACAATTGGCAACCTATTTCATTTTTCTCACAGAAGTTGAAACCAGCGCAGACGCGATACAGCACATTTGGTCGTGAACTTTTGGCGGCATACCTTTCAGTTAAACATTTTCGTCATTCACTTGAAGGACGCTCATTTCATATTTTTACTGACCATAAGCCACTTGTATATGCTTTACTCGCCAAACCAAATCGTCACTCGCCGCGCGAAATCCGTCATCTCGATTTCATATCTCAATTTACAACGGACATACGCCATGTGAGTGGAAAAGCTAATGCAGCAGCTGATGCATTGTCGCGAATCGAACTTAATACTTTCAGTCACAACACAACTAACATTGTTGATTTTAGTCTTATTGCTGCTGCACAAAAGAATGACGATGAATGCACAAGCTACTTGAATCACCGTTTTCACTACAATTTCAAAACTTTCCAATTCCAACTTCTGACTCTACAATTCTTTGTGATATTTCCAAAGGCAATCCACGTCCATATATCCCACAAGAATTTAGACGCATAATATTTGACACTCTACATTCGCTATCACATCCTGGTATACGAGCAACACAACGTTTAATTACTGACCGTTTTGTATGGCCAGCAATCAATCGTGATGTACGACGATGGTCTCAAACATGCATTCAATGTCAACGTTCCAAAGTACACCGGCACACCGTTTCGCCACTCTCTACTTTTTCTACACCTGACGCCCGTTTTGACCATGTACATATAGATATTGTTGGACCTCTCCCTCCGTCAAATGGTTTTTCTTATTTACTTACTTTTATCGATCGTTTTACTCGATGGCCCGAAGCCGTACCTATTCCGGATATCACAGCCGATACTGTCGCACACGCATTTGTCAATCGATGGATCGCTTCATTCGGAATACCTTCAACCATTACAACAGATCGAGGAAGACAATTTGAATCTGCATTATTTCATTCACTCGCCAACTTACTAGGAACTAAGCACATTCATACAACTGCCTACCATCCTATTGCGAACGGACTTGTAGAACGTTTTCATCGACATTTGAAGGGTTCTCTCAAAGCACATAATGATCACACTAAATGGACAGAACATTTACCTATAGTACTTTTAGGCATTCGTACAGCCCTTAAGGCTGATCTAGGTCATAGTGCAGCTGAACTTGTTTATGGCACTACTTTAAGATTACCTGGACAATTCTTTAATTCAAACTCTGAACATTGTGATTATTCTAATTATATTGATAGATTGCGTGATAATATGAGTAAACTACGTCCCACACCTACCCGCACCAACTCTAACCGTAAATCCTATATCAATCAAGAAATATTTAATTGTACCCATGTTTTTGTGCGAAGGGACTCTGTTCGAAAACCCTTACAACGTCCATATGATGGTCCATTTAAGGTATTAAGTCGAACAGACAAACACTTTGTTCTCGATCTAAATGGTCGACAGGACACAGTCAGTATTGATCGCTTAAAGGTAGCTCATTTGGATACCGGTAGGTTGAGTCGACCTTCAATCAAATACTGTACATCGTTCATGTTGTGATTATAGACGGGGTATACTCGACCCGACCAGTTTGGTATTGTATACTGTATCTGCTTATCACGTGACGATGCCAGGCATGGGCAGAGAGAGCACGTGTATCGTCGTCTCGCTCTCCTCGCTCAGCAGGAATGTATACGTTACGCTTCATTGATTTTGAAGGCTTTCCCTAAGTCAGTGCGAAAATCGGCAAACGTAAAGTGCAAACTTATCTAATTTTTCACTGTTTTGATGGATTTTCATAGAAAATTGACTTTATAAATGGGAAGACAGACTAAAATTACATCAGATAAGTATAATTTTACAAAAGTAATTGATATGGTTAATGATAACGAGTCGTCGGAAGATTGACCATTTCACGAATTTGCTATTCTGTAACCACAGTGTGATTTTGCCGTAGCTGCACTTGTAATCTGGCCTCATTTCACAGCCTTCGTTCTGCTTCACTGGGCGCTTATATAAATTGAAACTTTTACCGTTCAAGAGACAAACAAATATATTTTACATTTTTTACTATTCATTTTAAACCCGGAACCCCCCTTTAACCTATTTGTGTTGTGTGTAAAAGGAAATTTAAAGTAATAAATTATAGTTTATACACAGCACAAGTACTTTCTTTTAACTAAGGATGTGGTATATAAATGTGGGTAGATTTCAGAGTAATAGAAGTGTTAGGATGAATGGTATATTGTTTTTACAGGTAATTAAAACGGAATGTTAGTCAAGGGAGACACTTTATCAAAGTTCCAACCACAGTAATTGACAATGTATTTCTATAGACCAACGGGTATATCTAATAGTGGAACCACAAAAATGTAGGATAGGCTAATTTCTAATTGGCAACCAATGGGAATTCAGTGTGTTTTCAGTTGTTTACTAAGATGCATACTAGCACACTTCATTGTTAAATTAGCCGTTCGATAGTTGTACAAACTTTTCAATCTTTCCCACCCAGCCATCCCCCGGCATCATCCAACACCTAACTCAACACAGGTGCTACTCATATGTTACTCATGTTATTCGCTAATTTGGCTGGTATAATTCTGGGGAATTATTTTGCCCCCAAATTCCACAATTTACCTAACGGATGTCACTTACATCCTTACCGATATACTTAATAACAACCATTTGATTTACTGGCTCCTGTGACAACACACTGGACCTTTCATACAGCGATGTCATATGAGTGGTAGCCCCCAAGAGGCCAAAATGTAGTTTATTATTAAGAAATAAATAAATATTATGTATTGTTAAATATGTATACTCTGAATAACTTGGAAGCTTAACCTATTTGTGTTGTGTGTAAACTGTGTATTTATTGTCAGTCCGAGTCCGAGTTCTAACTCAGCTAAACGCTATTAGACGACATACGCGCCGAGTATATAGCCGAATAGGGGGAAACTGCGGACCTTTAGGGCTGCTGTCTGAGTTTTTGTCATCCCAAATATATACTGCTGCCATTAAAAAAAGATTCAACCTTGTATCGCTTTACATGAATAAACCCATTTGGGCGTGGCCCTAAAATGTTGCTGTTTGGCGCCCCGTACAGGATAAAGTTGCTGTCATTGGTGATGTAATCATTAGTAGCCCACTGCGAATGATATCCAAAAAAGTTTATCCTTGTATCGCTTCACATAAATAAATGCATTTTTACCACCCTATGTTATGATCCCCACAGGCCCTATGTACAGGCTGTGACCCGGCAGCAATGTCGAATATTGCATCTCGCCCTAATACGCACCTAACTACATCATCAAACCTTTTGTATCTTTTCACATGAATAAATCTTCCGGGCGCCCGGTCTACTACCGTTAATACACATGTTTATTGATTGTGTATTGTGTCCTATCATTAAACATCACATTGGCGACGAAGATGATGGGATTGAAGTTAATTCCACATTTTGAAAGTTTCGATATACATGGAGAAGGTAACATTGACAAAAGATGGGAGAAATGGGTAAAACGACTAGAAATTTTTTTTGTTGCTGCCGACATTGGAGAAACGGCTAGGCAAAAGGCGCTACTTCTACACTATGGTGGGCAAGATTTGCTCGACGTGTATGAGACGCTTGGTGATAGGGGAACAACATTCAGTAGTGCCAAAGATAAATTGTCAGCATATTTGAAACCCAAAAAGAACATTGAATATGAAACATACATATTCAGAAACACGAAGCAAGAGCACGGAGAAAAGATTATAGAATATGTGACAAGGCTGAGACAGCTAGCAGTGAATTGTGAGTTCGCGAACGTAGACAAAGAAATCAAGTCGCAAATAATTCAGTGTTGCGCGTCCCAACGCTTACAGAGGAAAGCTCTCAAAACGCACGATATGTCGCTCAAGGCTCTACTCGAAGAAGGACGAGCATTGGAAATTAGCGAGCAACATGCAGCAGGCATTGAAGAAGGCGTGAGTTTTGTAAAACATAAGCTTACTCATCATGCAAATAATCATAAAGATAGAAATGTTAAATATGCTAGTAGTAGTAAGAAGAATAATGATAGACATACAGTGAAATCTAGTGAGTGTTATAAAGTTGGCCTCACACAGATGGGTGTCCTGCACGTGAACGACATTGCAATAAATGCAGTAAAATTGGGCATTATGCCAAAGTATGTCGCGGTGGTACTAGTAGTACATCAGGCAGTAAACACAAAAATGTGAAAGGTCAGAATAATGTCAAACAAATTCAAGATAAAGTAGTCAGAGTCAGATTCAGATAATGAATTGTATGTTGACTTAGACCCCATTTACACTTCAGCTTTTAGCGAGCTCGAGGCCGGCTCCGAGCCAAAAGTGCACAAGTGTAAACACTCTGGGAACAACCGAGCCGGCCTCGAGCCGGCTCAATTTTGAGCCTAGTCTAGAGTAGGCTTCGGGCCGGCAATTGCGGGCTTCGGGCCGGCACTTCGTATAGTGTAAACACTCGCGGTCATAAAATGAACGTTCTGGGTCAACTATAGCTTTAAGTTTACGAAACTTATTGCTGATGAATCGATAGTATACGCCTTTTTCACGAAACGAAGACATCTTCGATCTATGACAAACAATGCCGTGCAACGAAGCGTAACCAACAGAAATAACATAGCGTTTTCATGGGATTTCAGGACACCATGCGGCGCCAATGCTTATAAACTGTGGTGTTTTTTTCGATGGACTTAAGAAGTGAAAAAAAAAAATTTTAATTTTTTTCAATCACACAGTTATATAGGCTAATCTTTTTACAGTACAAATTTTGTCCATACGACTGTCCGTTGAGGAGTTACGAATTTTTAAGTAACTTGTCCTCCGAAAATAGGCTGAAAACGCTATGTTATTTCTGTTAGTTACGCTTCGTTGAACGGCATTGTTTGTGTTTTCATCGATCGAAGATGTCTTCCGTTTCGTAAAAAAGGCGTATTATCTACTACTATTCTTTAGAAAACGAGACGCAAACATTAGTAGTAAAGCAATAATACAATTGTTTTGATCCATATTAAATACCGTTATTTGATTCTTTTTTGATAAAGTTGATAGGCCTAGGCCCCTAGGCCTAGTGTAGATCGACAACTTTTTAACATGAGCGGATATGACGTGAATGTAGCGAAATCGTACCATCGAGCACTCTTCCGCGAGAGCAAGTGTAAACACAATAGTAGGGGTAAGTGTAAACACATTGCTGGCTAAAAAGAAAGCCGGCGTCGGGCCGACTTCGGGCCGGCTAAGAAATCGTCGATGAAGTGTAAATGGGGTCATAGCCTTAGAATCAGATAGTGATTCTACTTTTAATATACAAACTAGAAAACCAAGAATGAGACCAGAAATAACTGTTTTAGTTAATGGCCAAAAGCTGAAAATGCTTATTGACACAGGTTCAACTGTAAATGTTATAAATGATAATGTGGCACGTTTTTTAAAGGTTAAAATAAAACCATGCACCACACAGTTGTTTGCATTTAATGCTTCTGAACCACTACCTGTTAACATAAAACACAAAGATAAAATAATGAAATGTGAATTTGTTATTGTAAAAGGTTCAGCTGGTCCTATATTAAGTCATGAAACATCATGTAACTTAGGGTTATTTAATGCAAATTGTTTATGATATGACAACAGATGATGTGTACAGTAAATACCCAAACTTGTTTGTAGGCTTAGGTAAAATGATAGATACCCCTGTAAAGTTACACATTGATGAACAGGTTACGCCAATACGGCAAACACATCGAAGGATTCCGTTTCACCAAAGAAAAAATTTAGGTGAATGTTTACAATATCTATTTAAGAGAAGACATAATAGAACCAGCAGAGGGTTCAACCCCATGGATAAACCCGATTGTACTAGTTCCTAAACCTAAACAACCAGGTGGCGTTAGATTGTGTGTAGACATGCGTGAAGCAAATAAAGCTATTTCGCGAGAAAAGCATTTGATGCCGACCATTAATGAAATAATACATGATCTGAACGGAGCTGCGATGTTCAGTAAGATTGATTTAAATCATGGATACCATCAGTTAGTACTAGATGAAAAGTCTCGCTATATAACAACATTCACAACCCACAAAGGTTTGTTTAGATATAAGCGGTTGAGCTTCGGAATCATTGCTGCAGCCGAGAAATTTCAAAGTGTGATAGCGACAGCGATAAGTGGAATACAAGGAGTAAAAAACATTAGCGACGATATTATTGTTTATGGTGTAGATGCTAAAAGTCACAATACTGCATTACACCAAGTTTTAAAAAGACTACAGAGTCTGAACCTCACATTGAATAAGTCAAAATGTCAATTTCACATGCCCAGCATTGAATTCTTTGGTATGGTTTTCAGCGCGGATGGTATGCGAGCAGATCCTAACAAAGTTAAGGTGATCAAAAACGCGGAACCGCCAACCAGCGAGAGTGAATGTCGCAGTTTGCTAGGTATAAGCAACTATGTGTCGCGATTCATCCCAGGTTATGCAGAGTTGATATCGCCTATTTTACAGCTTGTCAAAAAGAATGCAGTATTCGCATGGGAAGCTGCACAACAAAAAGCACTGGATGAGTTAAAAGTTCGCTTAACATCAAAAGCAGTTATGTCCTATTTTGATCCAAACAAGTCGACAACAGTGCTTGTGGATGCAAGTCCACGTGCATTAGGAGCCATGCTTACGCAGGAAGGCAGAGTTATCGCATATTGCAGTAAAACATTGACAGATGTAGAGATGCGTTATTCGCAAATTGAACGCGAAGCGTTAGCGATCGCGTGGGCATGTAGTCATTTTCGAATGTATGTACTTGGAAAACATTTCAGTGTTGTTACAGATCATAAGCCACTGTTGGCAATTTTCAACAACCCGTGGTCTGAAGCCTCAACAAGAATTGAAAATTGGAGATTGAGACTCCAATGCTTTGACTTCACGGTATATTATGAAAAAGGAAAGAACAATCCTGCAGACTATGTGTCAAGATGTGACGTCACAAGATATTGATGATTTTGTGAGTCGCTCAGGTGAAAAACATGCATTATATGTAGTCAATTCTGCGATGCCACTTGCACTTTCAGTAGAAGAAGTTAGCAAAGCCACAAATGATGATATGACTCTTCAAGCTGTTAAAAAAACTATAATGACAAACTCACCTGCAGCATGGAAAAATGACATTGTCAAGAGATTTGCTTTTGTTCGCGATGAACTAACCTTGTCTTTCAGAAAATACAGTTAAAAAGTGTGTTGAGTGCCAAATTGCCACAACTTCAAAACAAAGAGAACCGTTACGTATGACACAGTTGCCAGAAGGACCATGGCAAGAAATTTGTATGGACTTTACACAGGTGGGCACTAAATATGCATTGATCATTGTCGATGAATATTCAAGATATCCGGTAGTGGAAGTTGTTCACTCTACAGCAGCTAAAGTTGTGATTCCAAAATTAGATAAAGTATTTTCAATGTTTGGTATACCAAAGGTGGTCAAGACAGACAATGGTCCACCCTTTAACAGTTTCGAGTTCAAACGTTTTTCTCAGCAGTTTGGTTTCAAGCATCGTAAGGTTACTCCACTTTGGCCTGAAGCCAACGGTGAAGCCGAGCGATTTGTCAAAACATTCAAGAAATTACTACACACTTCCAACCAATGGCAAAAAGATATGCACGCTTTTCTAAGGAGTTACAGGTCCACTCCTCATAGCACTACAAACGTTCCACCTGCTACAGCATTATTTGGCCGTCCAATTAGAACAAAGTTACCAGTGTTAGACCAAAAACATCCAACATTTCAACCACACTTAATGCAAACACGAGATGATGGTAAAAGAAAGGTGAAACAGTCTAACATTCAGATCAACGAGAAAGTGCTTGTTAGACAAAAGCAAACACACAAGATGGCGACACCATATGCTCCAATAATGATGAAAGTTGTTGCGAAAAATCGCAGTATGATAACAGCTCGCGGACCGGATGGTGATATCACAAGAAACTCTTCGTACATTTAGATTCAAACGTAGAACAGTTTCAGAGTAAGAAGAAGGAAATAAGAGAACAAAGCGATCAACACAGAAACCAGAACGATTAATTGAACAGTGCATGATAGATAAGAAAGAGTGATTTAGAACCATTGTTAGCAAAGAATGATTATGTTTAGTTGATCTACAAACAAATGAATACTGTGACAAACCAATCATGATGATTACTATGTTTTATTAGTTTTAGTTTTTGTAGTTTTTATTAGCACTGTAATTAATATGTAACACAATACTTCAATAATAGTGACTCATAACTTCACCTTTGACCCTAGGACATAAACCATATAATTAAAATTCATGTGATACACTATATTTCTAGAAAGGGGGAGATGTAATGTTGTATTCTTACAATACTGCCCTCTGGAGTATGATTGAATAAAGTACTCAGCAGAGTAGTGATAATGGCTACCGTTGATACACGTGTTTATTGATTGTGTATTGTGTCCTATCATTAAAGACCCCTTCCCTGCAATTTTGGACGTTTTTTGGAAAATAATACATATATCACTTTAAAAACATTAAACCATGTCGTTCCTTGTCTTAAATGTACGTTTTATGGTAAATTATGATAAAAAGTGAGAAACAATGCACTACCTAAGTAGCTCGTGGCAATCGACCTCTCGTGGACGGTCTTGGGCCTAGCCTAGCTAGGCTTAGTTTTGTAGGCCTAGCTGGTAAACATCGGTAACGTACGAACATCATACGCTAGCTATATACCTAGCCTGACGTTGTATAGTTGCTGCATTAATTGTCTTTCTATTTTTGCCAGACTCCGTTGATACAAATTAGGGAAAACCCGGTATTTTCGCTGAAAAGTTAGGAGTCTTCCATTTGTTTTGGCCTCACAATCGATCGAAAAGGGGGCGAATTACAGGTGAAAAACAAAAATATCAATCCGCGCACAATGCATTTTGGGATTTATAGCGGGCTGCTATAATTATTAGAATCGACTTATTTTTCACATTTTTAACCGTTTAAAGACGAAAATAGTTATCGCAATAGGACCATATAGTATTATTTTTACATTAAATATAGTTTGTGATCTTAAATTAGATCTAAAAAACGTAGGGAAGGGGGCTTTAAACATCACAGTTACCAAAACACATTCTCTTATGTACCACCATTCGACACATGTATTGGAATAAACGGTTCTAGGACACCTACCCCCTAGACAGTTACCCCCCCGGATGTTTACCACCCGGACAACCACCCCCTTAGGACAACCACCCCCTTAGGACAACCACCCCCTTAGGACAACTACCCCCTTAGGACAACTACGCCCCGGTCAACTACCACCCCCCCCCCCCCCCCCAAATCCAAAAGTAGACAAATATATAGGACCGGTTTCTGTAAAAATGAAATCATCTGTTTTTAACGGGTGTTTCGAAACTAGAGACCCGAGACCAGATACCTGACACGAGACCCAATATGAAAAGGGAGACCTATATTTGGGTCTCCTTTTCGTATATTAGGGTCTCCCTTTTCGTATAGTGTGGTCTCTCTTTTCGTATAGTGGGGTCTCCCTTTTCTTATTAGTCCAGTCAAAAATCACCCTCACCATGGTATAAGAACGTACCCTAATAAAATTTCACCCGTAGGTTCTATGTATATAGGTAATAACATTTCTTGATGTTGCGTCTTGCAAAACTTGGGATTTTACGAGAAAATTAGACTTTTACACCTAATTTATAACCACCTCATGTCGTATTATTGTGTACAGCGAATGCGACGAAGCGTGACTGAAATTACGAGACGCCGTTAGCGCCCGTTGAAAAATGCATTAACAAAGCTAAAAAGCTACAAAACTAATAGTTTATACAATGATTTAAATATAGTTTACAATAAATTGTATAATAAAATACATAACATACAGAGAAAACTCAAATGTAAACTAAAATATTTACAGATATGTGTTTAAAAATGTACAAATCAAAATGGCCTTCCATAAAATAAAGTGCGCCCTCACGAGTCATACTTTTATCGGACTTGTATATGAATGGTTATACAAGGCATAAATATACAAAACCCGATGCGGTTTATTAGGTTATATGCATTATCATGCATATAACCTCTTGATTCTGTCAAAATCTTTATTTATTTATTCTTTCCTTAGCACTATTTTGTCCGTGAATTATCTTGATATCAGTTTCATCTATCTAAGTCAATTTTTCAGAGTATATTCCTTATGGCCAGGAATCGATGTGGTTATATTTTCACGATGCGTAATCAAAAATTACGCGGTCTACGCGCGATTTTACGAAATCACGTTTGTAATCATATCTTCACAAGCATGAATCACAATTAAACAAAATTTGGTACTCATAAATTTCAGGTCATATTTCATCATATGGCAATACAATTACGTGCGTAGCGCATATAACGCTTGCGTACGCGCGCTTAAAATGTTCAAAATTGTCAAAATTTATTTTCGATGAAATTAGAGTACGTTTCAGGCAATTTTAAGCGTTTAAAAAATTGCCATGAGTGCACAGATTTTTGCACGCGCACTGCGCGTTATACGTTAATGCGCACTCTTTTTGTCCGATTTCGGTTGTACAACCTTTCTTTAATAATATCATCATATTTTATTCACTTTTCAACACGTAATTGCCTTATACGAGCACGTCAAAAGTGACAGGCTACGCACGTGTAAGTTAACAAAATGGTGAAAATATGCTAAATTTTAAAATTAATATAGATCGTCAGAATGCTCGGGAACACATATTTTTTATTTAATTTTCTTGAAGTGTATGTATCTTATGTATGATTTATTATTAAACTAAGGGAACAAAAGTTGATTAAGCCATAATTAATTGCATATTAAATTAAAAAAAATTCATTTCGACAATCAAACAAATTATGACATTTTCTTAGGCCAAAATAACAAACTTAACATTAACTTTCTTCCTTCAAAAGTTCATATATTAAAGTTAAAAGTATATAGTTTGACAGTGCATCATTTTTGTATATTTTTAGAGATGTCATCATAGTAAAAAATTATAATTCATTGCGGTATGTAATAATCTATCTGCACCAAAGTGGTTACTGCATAGTAAATACACGGAGGAATTTTTCTACAATTTTTAGTCAGTTGTGTATGGCTCGGTGGTGTGTGCTCGTGTCTATGGCACTCAAGGTACCGAGATCGAGTCTCACCTTGGGAAACGAAATAAATTTTTTTTTTATTATCCCTATTGTTTGTTCAAATTTATTTCTTAGTGTATATATTATACACATGATTTATAATGAAATCTAGATAAAAAATAACTTATGTCTTTATTATTATGTAACAGCAAATGTGGTTTATGACATTATACGCAGAGGGATCTTTGATCGGATTGTGATACCGGCTATTGTATTCGCGTTAGCAAGGTCCTATCATATATTATATATTATTTAAAGAATCTGAGAAAATCAATGAATCAAAATATCTTTTAAAAATAAATTATCTTTATTTTAATTATCAATGCATATAACCTATAATTCGTCATAGTGACGAATTAAATCTAGTTAGTTATTGCCTTTTTTTTACGCAAGAGGCAGAATATTTTATTTTCACAAATTTATTTATATTTTTTATCATGGAAAAAAGGATTGTATATATTTAAACACATTACAACCTCCAGTATACCATCATTTTTTTTTTTTTTTTTTTTTTTTTTTTTATTTCATCATATAATACATTACAAAGGAAAAACATAATCAAATAAAAAATTAAAATAAAAAGCAACAAACAAAAACAACAAAGATATCCATCTAACAAATTAAATAAAGGTTCATAAAAATTATTCTACTCTATAAACCATTTTATATTTGATTTATAAATTCTTCTAATTTTATCCATTTTCTATTAAAAATACTGTCCTCAAAATTCTGATGATAAATAAATTTTTCTGTTTCATAAAACCTTTTTAACTCGTTCATAACCATTTTGATAGTTGGCTTACATTTAACTAGTTTACATTTATAAATAAATGATTTTACAATTAGAATAATTGCATTAATGGCTTTTAAATTAAAAAACTGATGCGCATCTTGGTATCCGAAAATTATGCTCTCTTTACTAAAAATAAATTGCACTCCAGTTTTTTCTGAAATTTTTTCCTGGAGGAGGTTCCATATCCTTTTTACTATTGGACAATTACAGAACAAATGCTGAATGGTTTCAATTTTACCATCTCCAAATGAGCACATTGAAGTTTCTTTTATATTCATTTTAAATAATTGTTCATTTGTTGCAATTATTCTATTTACAATTTTATATTGAAAATATATTAAAGCAATATTCATTGTACACGTATGTGGAGCTAGGTAGATTGTTTTCCATTGTTCGTTATTGAATACAAATTTATTTTCTGCCCATTTCTTTTGTGCTTTCCATGATTTAAACATTGAGTTATTTAAAACATCATAAAAAATACGAAATCCCTTTCTTTGTTGAAAGAGTACTTTTATGTGAAATGGAATATCTGGCAAAACTGTTTTTTTAATTTCACATATCATTAAATTGTTAAATTTTTCCCTAAGAAGCCTTTTTAATCCTATTAATTTTATATAATTTATCTTAATACCATAGGTATCTTCGACTTCTTTTTTATTCATAAATTGCCCATTGCTGTTAAACAAATCATTAACAAACAAAATACCTGCTTTTTCCCAATTTCCATATCTTATACATTCGTTGCCTATTCTTATTACTTCATTATTCCAAATTTGCATTCGTAATAGCTCGTCAACAGACTTTGGATAATGAATAGAAATAAAATTACTCCATGCATCTATTACCTCTTTCCAGAAGAGAATTTTAACATTATCTCTAATGCTGGACAGACGTTTACAATTCGTTTCAAGTTGCATAGAGTTAGACAAATTTGTTAGGTACTTAAATAGCTTAAATATTGGGTTGTCTTCGGATTTATTGTTGAAAATTCTACGCAACCAAGTTATTTTTAATGACATAAAAAAAAAGTTCAAATCTACCATTCTTAATCCACCATGTAAGTAATCACTTTTCATCTGATGCCGGTTTATTTTATCAGGTTTGTTTTGCCAAATAAAACGAAAAAATAAATTATTAAGACGTACTACGTATTCATTTGATGGGTTCGGTAAGGACATGATCATATGAATGAGTTTTGGTAACAAGAGTGATTTAATAATAGTTATTTTACCAATTACTGTCAAGTTTCTTTTAGACCATTGGTTTATCATACGCTCTATCGTTAAAAACACTCTTTCATAGTTTACATTAATCATTTGAACTGCATCTAATGAAAAGTCAATACCTAAAATTGAAAATATGGCATTGCCTATCCAGTTTATCTTTTTTCTTGTTTTTAACCTTACATTGCTACCTCTCTTACTACCTATCCATACAACTTTTGTTTTTTCTTCATTTATTCTTAAACCGGAAATACTCTCGTATGTATCCAGTGTATCGAGTGTTGCATGCAGTGATGCTTCAGACCCATCAAGTATAATGGTAGTGTCGTCTGCATATTGAGATATTGTATATTCCTCATCTCTAATTTTAACTCCCTTAATTAGTTTGTTTTGCTTTATTAAATTATTCAATATTTCTGCACAAATTATAAAAATATATGGAGAAAGAGGGTCTCCTTGTCTACAGCCTCTTTCAATTTTAAAACGATTTGACATAGCACCGTTAACATTAACTGAGGAATACATTTCCGAATAAAAAATTGTAATCCACCTTCTAATAGACTCGCCAAAGTTAAACATTTCCATGGCTCTATCAATGAATATATGTGAAACAGAGTCGAAGGCTTCGTTTTTCGAAGTCAATTAATAATAGCATACCGGGAATCTTTAACTGTTCACTAAGACATATAATGTCATTCATTAGTCTAATATTTTATTAGTATACCATCATGATGGATAAAGTGTATATTTGTATATCTGCTGGAGCGTAATGATTTACTAGTTCTGCTGGTTTTATTTTGGACATTTTTGTTTCCACAGCATTCCTTGCGTGGATATCACAATGCATTGCATATTTTGAACTGCCATTCGCGATTATAATCTTAATTAGAGTAAGAACCAATCATTTAAGAATAATCAATTACGCGTAGGCCTATACGAAAGATACTACCTCAAGTAGGCCTTTCACTTTCCTACAATTATTTAGAGCGTATCAAAGGGGCTGGTCGGGATTCTTCTTAATCTACATTTTTCATTTTACCTTTTCACCCGCCGCCACCAACCACTTCCCCCACTGCCAATGAGGAGGAGTTGCCGGTTTGATCTCTGAATCCGTCTGGCCTCCACATCGTACCGATGTGTGAAGTTTGAGCCAATAAACGTCATTCATGACGATTCTTTAAGTTCGAAGTCGTCTTCCAGAATTCAAAGTATTCTAAATTTAACGTATTTTCCCGTTTTTCCACCATTCACATTTCACTAAATAAAAGATAGTGAGATGTGGGAGTGTGATGTAAGATTCGCGAGAAACGACAACATACTGTATTACCCAATTCTCCTTTTTTTAAGACGTGACGTAATAAATACATTCTAATATAAAGTTTTTTGGTGGAGAGTTATTACATTTTATACACAAAAGCATGTTATAAACGATTGGTTCACCTCCACGGCCTGACCTGAAAGTTCTAACTTGGGACGAGAAAGTAAAGTCCACAAAAAACTTTTTATATGCATTTATTTCAAATATTGTTTTCCGCCGAGTCCGACGCATTTTAATGAATTTGAATAATATTTATAAGCTTGGAAGAACACTGTAGTTTAATTTGTTGGCTTATTCAATTGCTTATAAATGACGTTTTAAACTTAAAAGATGTAGGCTATTATCCCGAAAAGTGAAGATGAAGATTAGTTAATTAAACGTAAAAGAATAACACAGTTATCCGTCAGACGTCTCGAACATAAAGAATATTCGGTGGCAGGATTACATTTTCTAAAAGACGAAATTGTCTCACACACATCATACGATATGGATGAATCAATTCAAAGAAACTTAAACAAAACTAACAATCACAAGGATTAACTTTGTTGCGGATAACCAATAAGAAAATATTTCAGACGACTTTATTCATTTAAATCGTATACGCGAAATGGACTGTCATATAAAAATGATTCTTACTCAAATTAACATTGACTATAATCGCGAATATACAATGCATTGTGATATCCACGCAAGTAATGCTGTGAAAAAAAAAGAATGTCCAGAATAAAACTAGGTAGATAACTAGGAGATCATTACGCTTTAGCAGATACAATACGGCGCAATTCACTTAATCCATCATGATGGTAGACTGGAGGTTGTAATGTGTTTAAATATATACAATCCTTTTTTCCATGATAAAAAATAGAAATATATTTGTGAAAATATAATATTCTGCCTCTTGCAGAGGCAATAACTAACAAATCGCATCGGGTTTCGTATATTAATGCCTTGTAAAACCATTCCATACAAGTCCGATAAAAGTACGACTCGTGAGGGCGCACTTTATTTTATGGAAGGCCATTTTGATTTGTACATTTTTAAACACATATCTGTAAATATTTTAGTTTATATTTGAGTTTTCTCTATATGTTATGTATTTTATTATACAATTTATTGTAAACTATATTTAAATCATTGTATAAACTATTAGTTTTGTAGGTTTTTAGCTTTGTTAATGCATTTTTCAACGGGCGCTAACGGCGTCTCGTAATTTCAGTCACGCTTCGTCGCATTCGCTGTACACAATAATACGACATGAGGCGGTTATAAATTGGGTATAAAAGTCTAATTTTCTCGTAAAATCCCAAGTTTTGCAAGACGCAACATCAAGAAATGTTATTAACTATATACGTAGAACCTACGGATGAAATTTTATTAGGGTACGTTCTTATACCATGGTGAGGGTGATTTTTGACTGGACTATATAGTGGATCTCCCTTTTCGTATGTTTGGGTCTCCCATTTTGTATATTTGGGTCTCCCTTTTCGTATATTTGGGTCTCCCTTTTCGTATATTTAGGTCTCCCTTTTCGTATATTAGGGTCTCCCTTTTCGTATAGTGGGGTCTCCCTTTTCGTATAGTGGGGTCTCCCTTTTCGTACGTGGGTCTCCCTTTTCGTATATTTAGGTCTCTATTTTCGTATTGGGTCTCGGGTCTCTGGTCTCTGGTCTCGGATCTCTAGTTTCGAAACACCCGTTTTTAACCGATTATTCTGTTTAACAGCACGCAAGACCCTAGATGTGCTAGATTTAAAGTACCGTATTTATTGAAAAAACGGCCTGGGCTGTTTATTGTTTAGCTGGTTTTTAGGTGTACATTTATTGGAAGAAAGTTGTTTATTCAATGGAAATAGACGCCGATTATTCCATATGATGTTTCATGGGAGTGACATGGTCACCGTTTATTTGAGGGGAATTTATTTATTTATTTATTTATTTATTTATTTAGTTGTCCGGGGGGTATTTGTCCTAAGGGGGTAGTGGTCCAGGTGGTGGTTGTCCGGGGGGTAGTTTTCCGGGGGATAAATGTCCAGGGGGTGAATATCCGGATACGAAATAAACAGCTAACTAACTATACTAAGTAGGCTTGGCCACTGCGAATGTTATGATTTTGGATTAGAGCTTGAGACAAAAGCTCTTGATGAGATCATTACTGGCGAAGGCAACAGCGTGTTTCATCTTGACCTAAATAAGATCATGACAAATTATGGTTCAAATGTGGTAAACAGTGCAGATTGAATTATGATCCAGGAGTTAAAGCCATAATTTGTTGTCCCCAACCAAGACCTATATCTTGCACAGTAGACATACCTGAAACACTGCCATCGTAAAGTAAATATACGTAAAGTGCATACAAGAATATCATTTCTGGCTGTTTGCACGGGTGTTACGAAGCAGCGGAGATAAGCAACTTGTTCCAGTTTTTGGAGATTTTATTTCAGCTACAGGCAAAAAACCCAAAAGAAAGTCAACCATCAACTATTTTACCCCATAACCCAGCCATTTACTGAGTATACAGTAATGCAAGAGATACTAAAGCGATCAGAAAATGCTACTAATGAAGTTGAAGTCTTCAATACATTTGACCTTGGGGTTATATGAAGGCATTTCCTCTCATTTGGAAATTTCCCGATGTTTACAAGAAGCATATGGTCACCCCAGGTCCGTTTCACACTGGTATGAACCACATGGGCATGGTGACAGGACATAAGTGTAGAGAATCAGGATACGACATTTCCACCAAAAGTACAGTAAAACAGACATATTTGTAGACTCGTTTGTTATCCGGAAATGAGACAATATAAGAGAAAAAAAGACAACATAACCAGTAAGAGAAATGATGAAGATGACGAGTATTACTTAAGCGACAAAGTAAAAGATTTAGGAAACATGGATGATTATGATGATGATAGAGAAAATATAAAAATGGAAAATAATAAAGATGATCAATATACATGGGTCTTCAGTGAAGATAATAGCAGCGAATCTGATAGTTGTACATCAACAAATAAATTCACGAATGCAAATACGGATGATTTTTATTGATTTAAGAATTGTGATTGACAATGGTGAACTACCAGAAAATGACCAAAATACTGATTTACAGACAAGTACCAATGAAGAACATGAAAATGATGATGAAATTGCTTCTGCTGTTGGTAAAATGACACTAACTATTAGCAGAGGGGATTGGAATTCAATCAAACCACTTTATTATGCTCTAGGTCAAAGGATGCTCGTAGCTCCTTGGATTGATATCCTATACAAAAAAGTAAGTTCTGCATTTCCAGAATGTGTTTTGGCGTTTATGTACAACCGTGTAAAATCAGTACGTAGTAGAAAACAGTCATGCAATTTTGTTTACAGCAAAAGTGGTGTGGAAAGGAGACCAATGCAGTGGAACATTTTTCTTTCAAATAGAAATACAACCCAATTTACGAACCTATTACTATGCAGTGCACAATAAAATGAAGAAATATTCCACAGTGGCAGTGACATCAATAAACACCAAGTTAAAGGGAAACGATAAACAGAGCTTGCCGATAGATTGTTGAAGGATGGGACGATTAATTATTATTATTCGTCTGTGTCGAACATGCCTAAAGAAGCTGTAAAGGCTGGGAATTTCACCGAGTGTCAAAATTTGTCAATACTAAGAAAAGTAGTATCTGATTCAATTCAGCGGGAACTACTTCACCGTGATAACATCCAAGAGATAATACTTTTGAAAGAAGAATATGCCAAAGATAATACTGATTACATACAATATGTGGCTGCAGATCCATTCACCATATTTCTCTATTGTGATAAGCAAATAAATGTAAGACGCAAATTATCTACAAATCATCAACTAGATATCTACTTAGATGCAACTGGATCGGTTATAAGTAAAATCCCACATCAAAAGATTCCTTTGTTGTACTCATGTGTAATAAGACAGGTAGATAAAGTTCCAGCTGTTTCTATTGCCGACATGCTCACAACCCGGCCATCACACAATAACAAATATCTCTAATTTCTTAGGTCACGTCAAACGTGCTGTAACCCTTACTGGTCGTCTTATTCATTCGTAAAGTTGAAACGGATTTATTGCACTAATTCAGAATGCACTTTCTGTCTCAATCTTATGAACATTAAGTCATATCTCAGGACCGCATACAATATTTCCACCAAAAGTAAAACAGACATATTAGTAGACTCGTTTACAACTGTTCATCTCTGTGCGGCACACATGATCAAACCATTTCGAGGAAAATGTAAATTAATACCGGTATCATCTTCCATTAATACTTGGCACTGCTATGTTTCGCACTTCTCTAAAACTCTACAAAAACTGATGAGGCATTAAACATATTTCATAATCCTGGAAAAACAGTTTGGTAAAAACATCATAGAAGATGAAAAAGAGAGTAGCTGCAAACAAGAGGGACTGCAAAACCTGTTAAAAGAAGAAGAAAACGTTGGATTTGATCATCAAACCATTCGCGAAGTGTCCCCGTTTCCTGTCATTTTCAACGTGCAAAGCACATCATGCTCTCTGCTTCATAATGAAAAGAATACAATTGATCCGAAATGTCCAGGATTTATTGGGATTTTAATAAACGATATAATGCCACTATACCCATTGTGGAGTGGACTTCTTCTAAATATTAATGTGAAATCAAACATTATAACAACTTACCTAGAGATACAAACGCACCTGTCGAGGGATGGTTTAAATCAATAACATTTGAAGTCTTACGAAAGCAATGCTTTAAGCAAACCGGCTCGTTCATTGGGTACTATAAAGGGCAGGATCCGTGAAGGAAATTTCCATAATATAAGAAATTTTAAGAAAAAGACACAAGAAAGCATTTCAATAAATCTAAGCAAAGAAGGTTGGCAAAAAAAGAGACAAAAGGGCCGGACAAAAGTGTTCCACCCAAAACAGTCAACGACAGACTACCAGCAGTACCATGATGGGGTGGAAGAGTACAAGGTGTACAACTTAGTAATACATGCACTGTAGACAACTTCCATTACAATCCAGCTTTTGGAGATTTTATTTCAGCTACAGGCAAAAAACCCAACAGAAAGTCAACCATCAACTATTTTACCCCATAACCCAGCCATTTACTGAGTATACAGTAATGCAAGAGATACTAAAGCGATCAGAAAATGCTACTAATGAAGTTGAAGTCTTCAATACATTTGACCTTGGGGTTATATGAAGGCATTTCCTCTCATTTGGAAATTTCCCGATGTTTACAAGAAGCATATGGTCACCCCAGGTCCGTTTCACACTGGTATGAACCACATGGGCATGGTGACAGGACATAAGTGTAGAGAATCAGGATACGACATTTCCACCAAAAGTACTGTAAAACAGACATATTTGTAGACTCGTTTGTTATCCGGAAATGAGACAATATAAGAGAAAAAAAGACAACATAACCAGTAAGAGAAATGATGAAGATGACGAGTATTACTTAAGCGACAAAGTAAAAGATTTAGGAAACATGGATGATTATGATGATGATAGAGAAAATATAAAAATTGAAAATAATAAAGATGATCAATATACCTGGGTCTTCAGTGAAGAATAGCAGCAAATCTGATAGTTGTACATCAACAAATAAATTCACGAATGCAAATATGGATGATTTGTATCGATTTAAGAATTGTGATTGACAACGGTGAACTACCAGAAAATGACCAAAATATTGATTTACAGATAAGTACCAATGAAGAACATGAAAATGATGATGAAATTGCTTCTGCTGTTGGTAAAATGACACTAACTATTAGCAGAGGGGATTGGAATTCAATCAAACCACTTTATTATGCTCTAGGTCAAAGAATGCTCGTAGCTCCTTGGACTGATATCCTATACAAAAAAGTAAGTTCTGCATTTCCAGAATGTGTTTTGGCGTTTATGTACAACCGTGTAAAATCAGTACGTAGTAGAAAACAGTCATGCAATTTTGATTACAGCAAAAGTGGTGTAACTTCCATTACAATCATATACATGGCCTACATACATAACATCCAGTGCAATGCATTTAAAAATCACTTAAAATGCCAATCGGACACAACTGTTGTACAACACATCCTTACCTGCTGCCTCCTAATGTCAGAAAAGCATTCACATGGTTGACATCATTTACTGAAGGTGAACTAAAGAAAGGACTAAACTGCTATGGGAGTGAATAAAAAATCTTCGACAAACATGTTTCGAAAATGTTGCAGACAACTGTAAAGAGCAAGTGCTCAAACAAAGAGTGTCCGCATCCGTACAGAGAGAAGAATACTAGAGGAATTGCAATAGGGTATGTAGGGCATGATGTAATATAAATGCAATAATATGGATTTTGCTTAAATTGAGATATTGTTAATTTTCAAATGATAATCATGATTTTTGATGATATAAAGAATACTGTATTGCGAAACACTCTGATTGCAACAAACATGAGTAGATGAATTAAAATAAAGTGTAGTTTATGGAAATAGTGGTTTACCATGCTTATTATTGTTGTAAAAGTTGTTATTTATTTATTTCAATAATCAAACAATAATTTGCAGAGTTCAAACACCTGACAAGGAAAGAGAAACAGACATTGAGCATATGGTAACCGACTGGCTAAATCCCCAACCAACACGATGCAGTGCTTCATTCAAAGGCAACAGTCAGCCAGAAACCAACTTCTTTACCGAAGAGAAAACAATATTGGAAACTGGAAAAACTGAGTAAGTTTAAACAATTTGCGTGTTACTGTAATAATTGTAATTTGTGTTTGTATAATTACTTTATTACATTCCCTATATAAATTAACATGATATTTATAAATAATGTAATTTATAAAAATATATGTTGATTTATCTGTTGGTGTCAAAATGGACGGAAGCACACATTTGTGTTTTAAGACTACTTTTAATGATGTACAATTACCACCAGCTCGAGTTTGATTCCGATAACATTTTAACATTTCAATTTATATAGCGCCTTTACAAGGATCAAAGCGCTTTCCCGATAGTCGGGACCTTACAGTATTTATTACACATGATGGGGTTTTTCGTTTTCGTACAGTTTATTTTGGCTTATCTTGGCCCCATCTTGTTTTCAAAAGATGATGTCAACCATCTTGGCTGGTATACCTAACGTACAATGCTTTATAGATGATATTATTATTTCCAGACGCGACAAAGTAGACCATGACAGGGCGTTAATGGCGGTACTTACCCGCTTAAAAGATAGGGGCATGACCTTAAATGATAAATGTGAGTTTGATGTTAAATCATTGAAAGTACTTGGTCATGTAATAGATGACAAAGGGATACATCCAAGTAATGAGTTATTTGGAAATGTTTTTTTCAAAACCAATAATTAGTAAACTAACCTTGACAGTTTCGCTGTCCTGTTCGGACAGCTTCTTCAGAAATAATGACGATCTATCATCAAACAGATTGACCTCTACTAGAGGGCCTATTCTGTTTGATGACAGGGTCATACATGTGACTGAGTTGGTGGGCGCCCTCATCTCTATTGATGATTTAGTTTCCTCGTCGGCGGATCCAGATGGCTTCCCTGATGCGTCGGTTGTTTACATCTGGTTCCTTGTCGATGATTTTAGGTTGTGTCCAGTCTATGATGTGGTTTAACTGGACGGCATGATCTGCTATAGCTGATTTGCTCAGTTCCTTTTCTGATTCTCGATGTGATTGACGAGTGAAGTTCCTTCTCTGTTGGGGGACCTTTTCTGTTTCTTTTCTATGTTCTTTTAATCTTGTGCCAAAACAACGACTCGTTTCTCCAATGTAAGTGTGATCACAATTAGCACATGGAATTTCGTAGACGCAATTAGCCACTTTTAATTTGTTAACTTGGTCTTTTGGGTGGACAAGCAGTTGGCGTAATGAAGTGTGGGGTTTCATAGCTGTGTTGATGCCAAACTCCTTAAACACTTACTAACACGCCACGAAAGTCCTGCTACATAAGGGACGACAAAAAATCCCTTACTTTCCATGTTTTCTTTCTTCTTGGATGTTACTTTTTTATTTTCTTTCATTTTTTTCCTTACTTGGTTGAATGACCACTTAGGGTAACCACATCTAGAAAGGGCTGATGTTATATTAACCTCTTCTGTATTACGATCTGCATCCATTGTGACAATAGAATTCATATGGTCAAATAGTGTTCTAATTATTCCCAGTTTTTGATGTACAGAATGGTGGGAATCAAAATGTAGGTACTGGTCCGTATGTGTCGGTTTTCTATACACTAGAAGTTTGACAGATCCATCTGGTTTTCTAATGATGAGAGAATCGAGGAAAGAAATCTTGTTTTCATATTCTTTCTCGTAGGTGAACTTTATGGGTCCAGCTGGGTCAGATGAATTGAGATGTTGTGTGAGATTTTCAACTTGGTCTTGTTTAACAATTTCAAGAACGTCATCCACGTAGCGTTTCCATAAACGAGGTTTACATTCTAAGGGTGCTGCCGCGATAGCTTTCTGTTCTAGAAATTCTAAATACATGTTCGCTACAATGGGAGAGGCTGGGCTCCCCATGGCTGCCCCAAATCTTTGTTGGTAAATGATCCCTCGTATTTAAAATAGATGGTAGTTAGAACGAACTTTAATAATTCCATGATGTCATCTATGTCCAATAGTGTTCTGTTTTTAAGATCATTATCCTCTTATAGTCGAGATGTTATGACAGTCAGGGAATCTTCTATTTGGATGTTGGTAAACAGAGAAACAACATCATGGGAGTTGAAAATTTCATCCTCCTCTATCATGACTTCAGTAAGTTCTTTAGCTAGATGTTTAGAGTTGTTGATGTGATGTTGTGTGCTTCCTACTAAGGGAAAGAGAATATCAGCAACGGTTTTAGCGGTTTCATATGCTATGGATCCTGTATAGTCCACAATAGGTCTAACTTTTTTACCATCTTTGTGTATCTTAGGTGTAGCGTAAATACGAGGGATGTTTTCTATCGTAGGAAATAGCAAGTGATACTGTCTTTTATTGATCTTATTCTGCTTTTTTAACCTAGTAAGATTTGATACTAACTCACTTTTATATCGGCGGGTAGGATCCTTTTTTATTTTATTTATTTTTTTTTTAGGCCCTCTAGAGGTCAATCTGTTTGATGATAGATCGTCATTATTTCTGAAGAAGCTGTCCGAACAGGACAGCGAAACTGTCAAGGTTAGTTTAATAATTATTGGTTTGAAAAAAAGAACATTTCCAAATAACTTATTACTACAAACCAGATGAACATTTTCAATCATCCAAGTAATGAGTTAGTGAATGGCATCGCCAAAGCAGCAACCCCTACAACCTACCAACAGCTTAAGTCATTTTTAGACCGGCAGGATTTTATGCCAAATTTGTTCCTTATTTCACATCTAAAGTGAACGCTATGAGGCAGATCCTAGTAACTGAACCATTCAATTGGACTGAGGAGGAAAATTCTGCTTTTGATAATATTAAATTGGATATTATTAACAGTTCAGGCCTTGCATTATTTGATCCGAGTTTTTGTCACAACGGATGCCAGTGGATATGGCCTCGGTGCGGTACTTACACAAATAACATGTGATGGTACACAAGTAACAGTGGCATGTGCATCTAGAAAATTAACGGGTCCTAAACGCAATTATTCGGTGGGGGAACGCAAAGCACTTGCCTGTGTGTGGGCGGTCGAAAAATGGCATACTTACCTGTGGGGGAGACACTTTACTCTTCGCACAGACCACCAGGAATTAGTAACTCTACCAATACAAACATCCGATTCAGCTATAAATGAGGATGATGACGATGAGGTTTGTCAAATTGTTTGTCGAATTCTGAATGAAACTATCCAAACTGCGCGATATGAAAATAATGAGACTAATTGCACTCACAGAGTTTTTAGGCACATATCGGGCAACGCGTCATGCCACTACAGGCGAAACTCCTTCGGTTTTATTGCATAGACGACATTTGAGAACTACGCTAGATATTGTAGGTGTTACTAACAACCTCCCTCAATTAAAACCTGAGGAAGTAGACAATAAGGTTAAAGAAAGAAAAGCACAATCCAAGGAGAGCTATGACATGGGTAAACGTGTTAAAAACAGATATTTTAACCCTGGAGATGTGGTTAGAATTAAGAAACGTTGGAGGGTACATATGGGGAAGAGTAAATTCACTGAACCAGTTACAATCAGACAGAAACTTGGTCAATATGCCTATATCATGACTAATGGGCAAAAATGGAATGTTAAGTATTTGGCTCTTTTTAAAGGGGAGATAGATGATAGTGATTTAATTGAGCTTCCCATTTCAGATAATATTCCTTCAAACAACATAGCACATAACTTAACAGAACCTCGTAGAGGCAGAAGGAATCGAAATCCACCTAGTTGGACTAGAGATTATATCATGGATGTTTAAAAGTTGATTATGATGTTTAATTTTAGATGTTTTATTGTTGCATACTGTTGATCTTAAAAGAGAGGGGGAAATGTGGTATCCGATAGTTTGCCGATGAGGGCGGTACAGGGCTCGCAGAATCCTAAAATATTTGGTTGCCCTTCGGGCAAGTAGGTTTTAGATTTTGATTGCCCTCATCATTTTTTTACTTGCCCACTATTTTAACTTAATTTTAACGTTTTATACCGCGACTGCACTGCGAAAAAACGTCGGTGAAAAACGCCTATGCTTAATACACTGTGGTGTTTTTTTCGATGGATTTTAAAGTAGTGAAAACAATTTTTCAAATTTTTTCAATTACACAGTGATGTAGGCCAATCTTTTAAGAACATTTTACAGTAATTTATTTTCTCATACGATCCTCCGTACAAGAGTTGCGATTGTTTAATTAACATGGTGTCCTGAAATCCCTTGAAAACGCTATGTTATTTCTGTTGGTTACGCTTCGTTGCACGGCATTGTTTGTCATCGATCGAAGATGTGTTCCGTTTCGTGAATGAAAAAGGCGTATTCACGTGGGTTTACTTTGGGAGCAAAAACGTTTTGCTTCTATTGTGCAATGAAATTCCGAAATCAAGCTATTTTGCGATATTTAAAATGTAGTAGCCTAGACATGGCACTAATTATCTTACAATTATTTAATAGATATATCTAAAATATTGCCTATAGAAATGTAGGCCTCCTAGGCCTAAAAGTAGATTTCAGAAACTTTGGTTTTCTTAGGCTCTTTCAATTTACTCCGAAATGATTTAATGTTATTTTTATTAGGCCTGAGTGCTTTAATTTAGTAGTTTTTTTTGACAGTATATAAAAGGATGACGATGACAAAAGTGTATTTCGACCGTGCCAACCCGATGTTGCCGTCATGAAGGCCCTAAAAAGATTTTTCCCACGTGAAATTGAAATGAATGCATGAAACGTACGCGAAACGTAAATAAACATTGAGAGAGGCCAATTCCTCCATGGAAATAAAATTAATTAATATATTACTCCATCCATGGCGAGAGAAAGTAAAAATACTTCTTCCAAGAAACCCTTCACAAGTTCTCCGCTTTTTGGGTTTAGCCGCTCTTATGCGGGAAATTGTAAGCCTCCTCTATCTGTTGTGCAAGGAGCTAGTAGTTGTCTCAGGCAGCGAGCCATTGAAATGTACGATTCCTACAACACGTAAATTGCTAGCCTAGAGAGCAGTGCGAGTCGCAACCGCTCTGAGAGTGCGAGGAGGAATTACCTACTGAGGCGAACTGCATGCGTGAGTGATTTGAACAACTCACGTGACATCAACATCCAATCAGAAAACAGTATTCTGGCTAGCTGGCAGTTTCGTTGAGCGAAAAAAAATATCGCCGTCCGTCTCTCTCTACGTGACGTGAAACAATACGCATGCGTATAGCAAAAAAACTCACAGCAGCTGCAGCCGTACGTAGTAGGAGCACATGGGTACGGTGTGTGGTGGAGAGTGCGGGCTTGTGGAAGTTTACTTGTTGTTTCAGTAGAAGCTCGCACAGGTTGGATAAAAACAACCATCTGCTCGCACAAGTTTGTGATTGAAAACAACACAAGGGAACTGTGCCGAATTGTGGTGAAAACCACGTGCTCCGCCAAGTTGGAGTTTTTGAAAGTTCAACTCTCGGCGATACCCGAAGAAGTGTATTATTTTCAATGTTGATAATAAAAAATATACTGTAACTATTTAAGTATTCAATGTATTTATTAAATAAATTATTAGGCCTATTAAATTTATATTCTGTAATATTTATAAAAAAAATGGTAGGCCTACTTGCCTGTGTTAAAAACATCGGCCGGTGCCTATTTGGCACAGACAATTAAAATTACGTATCTATTATAATTTAATAATATACTGTATTTTCAATACAACTGTACATTTGAACAATAATTACAGTAATTCAGCAAATTATTTATTACACACAAAACACATAACATAAATGTAATTAAACATAGGCCTAATCTACTATCAGGCTGTAGGCCACATAATTAATACTAAGTAGTAGATTCAGATTTTATTACCACCGTAAAATGATGTCGATAATTGAGAAAAACAAAAACATACTAGCCCCTATTTTATTTGGTTTATAGTATAACTAGGGAGTTGTTAATTAGAAACTCCCTGGTATAATAACTTCAAATAAGTTAAAAGCCGAGAGTTCAACGCTTCCTATTTCGCGATCAATGGATGCCGCAAGAGACCGCGTGCTATATGACAGACCTAGAAACTCTATACGCAAACGACTTGATACGCCCGACTGCATAGAAACACATGTTTTGGCTCCTGGAGATAACGTTCCATACCACCGAATTCCGATCCATACATTTACTTAACAAACACTACACTGGTCTCGACGTCAAGAGAATTCGTTCGTGCGCGACTATTATTTTCATTGTTACAGTTTTTCACAACCCCTGTAAAACATCGTGGACATTTTCGGTGATTTTAAGAGGTTGCCCGTCGGGACATGACATGTTAAATTTTAGTTGCCCGACGTATTTATTTGGTTGCCGCGGGACGTCGGGCAAGCGATTCTGCGAGCCCTGCGGTAGAGTAGACCGCATGGGTAGAAGAGTAGAGAAAGGAATAGAGAATAAAGGCTGTTATTGAAACGTTAAATACTGGTTATTTTCTAGCCTCATTTCATTGTTGTCTCTACCATACTTCACAAAAGAGCAAGAACTTCTGGAGGCAGCTCAAAAACAAAATACGAAGAGAAACTGAGGAATGATAACTTTGAAGTGGTTCTTAGATCTTGGGATAGGAAAAAGGAGCATGATGCGAGTTGGAAAAGGAAAAAAAAAATGGAGAGGAAACCAACAACAACAGAACATTTCGATAGACTGGTGGCTTTATATAAAAGGTAAGTGCGATTTCCGATTTAAAATTCCATAAAATATGTAACACAGTTGGAATACCAACTCTTAATGGCATCAGAAAAAAGCAGCATGAGCTTAATGACCTATTTGGTGTAGTTGTTGACCATAATCTTTATGCAGTGCAACAATCTTTCGAATGTAAAATTAAGAAAGCACTAAATATTTTTGAATCACACAATCACGGACTAGTTCTTGAAGATGGTGATACAGTATTCTGAAGATAACAGGCGATTGAACTACATTCGGCAAAAATCCATAAAATAATTACTCCAGCCCGGAATATATTGTTATTATTGCAAAAGGTCCTGAAAAATATGATCTCCTTAAAAATGTTTTTGCAGATATTTTTGCAGTTATAAATGCACACATGCATTTACAATAAATTGATGGCAAGAACATACATTTAAAATATATATTAGGAGCAGATTTAAAGTTTTTGAACGAGATAATGGGCATCAGAGCTGCATACAGTGAGTAGTCATGTATTTGGTGTAAAGCTTTTTTTTTATGAATTTTGTGACATGTCCTTAGAGTGGTTAATGACAGATCCAACAAAAGGTGCTAGAACACTTGCTGAAATTGCTCAGTGTGCGCAGGCTGGGCCAAGACAAAAAAATACAGGCAAACATTAATATAAAATACCAGTTGGACTGGCAGTGGCATCAACATGTTGACACTATTGAAATGCTATGGGAATCTTTCAGGCCTCTTCATACAAAAATTAAAAGTTACATGACTACAGGTGCCATCACTAGATTTAGCTCAGATGCAAAGGTATGGGTGAACAGCTACAAGAGGGTTTACCTTTTATATAGGTATGCATATGCATATCCTTGCCTATCATGTGCCAGAAATTATGAGACTGCATGGTAACATAAATCCTTTTTAAAACCTTTCTCTCACAGCAAAAATTTGAAAAGATGAATGAATTATTGACCAACTTTAATTTAATGGTTCCAATCACAAAAGCCTAGAAGGTTTGAAACAAGTGATGCTGAAATTTAACAGGGTTAAACAGTTATTCCCAACTTGCATCCGTGGTGTTGCGGAATACACCTGACGTCTGTGTGGAAGAACTGGGCACAACAAAACTACCTGCCCAACACTGCGTGATGTTCTAAACCAAGGAAAAGTTTAAAATCCAATCAAATAATATTCCAAATCTTCTATTAATATTATCTAAAAAATAGTCTGGTTAGAGGCATTCATTGGTTCATAAGGTGAAAGGAGAAATTATGTGCCTCCAGAGCCTCAGAAAAAAAAAAAAAAAAAAGATGCTTACACACCGTTTAATAGGCCAGAGCAACTGTTTGTTTCCATCACATTTAATAAAAAATGTTACATAATGTAAATAAATCCTTCCTAAATACTGTATGGATCTTTTTCGACGATCTAATATTAATAAACTTTGATCGAAAAATACTTGAAACAAAATAAACATTTGGTAATGCGGTACTCCGAAAATGCCTCGTATACTGTGTTTTGGTGGTCTGTTAACCTCAGATATATACCCTGCAGCCAAGTGAATAACTCAATGTAATTTAGTATACAAATGATTGCAGTAATCGCTGTGTCTATTTAAACAAAAATCAAGAAAATGGCAAATACGCCACATGCTTTTTTTCAGCCGTTTACATACAACAAGACATTTCATGTTTATTTTATGCCTATGGAAATAATAAAAGAACACCGTGTTTCTTGTTTATTTTTATCGTTTATACTGCATACCATTATTATATAAAAAAACCTTCATACGCGAGAAAAAAGTTCATGATTATTACACTCCACTCTGTACAGGGGTGTAAATATACCACGCTAAGGCTTGCACACACGGACATGGTGTATTTTTGTAGATTGATGACGTCAGCATTCACAAGGAGCGACCTAAGACAACGTGACGCTGGTGGTGGTAGTAGGAGTGCATGTTTTTGAAAATAACTCAGTTTTTATTTTCCAAAGATTTTAAATCGCGTTTTCTTTTTAAACTCTTGAACTCATAAATAGTAATTAAACTTTTCGCTCTTTCACTACGTAGGCCTATTTACACAACTATAATGCTAACCCTAGCAGCTCTAGCCTACTCTTTTTAATTAAAAGAGTCCGGTGCGTCGAATTCACGTCTAGCGCCAGTTGCGCGTTGGTTGCATCTTTTTTTTTTTTTGAGAATAGCCACCCTATTAAAAAAAAAACATAATTCACACAAAATGTGCACACCACATGCGTAAAAACTTTTACATTTTTTAAATAGAAAGTTGATTTGCTAACTTTCAATTTGAATTGTTATATGGTTTTCCATGTATGTTAAATACGTGAAATTCATAAAATCGCGCATAACTTACTATATTCTAAAGTCATATAACGAAGTTTCTTGCACATCTACAGATAGAGTTTAATCATCTGACAAAGTTATACAACTTATGTTAACAAGAATTAGTACCTTACACTTCTCAATTTTAGTTATTTGTTGTTTTACCAGACTAGGCTAGCAGCTAGCTACAGATACTGACAGTAATTACTAATGTCATGATTTCATATTATTAACGTTGACAACCCTTGCTAAGAGTGGATGATTCCGAAACAGTTGGATGAGCACTGCTGCTAGGCGTTGAAGGCGATTGCCCACTGAAAAAGTTCTGATGCACTATGAATTAATTTTTCTGTTGTCCAAAACAAATCGTATTGCACAGCCAATTTAGTACAAATTGATGTCGAACATGACTGCGGCCTACACACGCTTTCAAGCTTTTTCGCTTTCGGGAATTCCCTTTTGGGAATTCCCTTTTATCGTGTGTAAAAAAACTGAGAGTGATGGTCACAGAGAAGAGACGTACGCAAAAATGATCAAGTAATTAAGCAGGAAGTTGTTAATTAGAACTCCCTATTATATGTAATAATATATGTAAGCAGGCCTAGAATCATAATTTGTTTCGATCTTGTTTCTAGACTTTTGCCTGCTGCAATACTAGGAATAGGTAAAAAATCATCATATGGGCTAGACCTATGCATAGTCTAGTTTAAAAGGGCACTTCAGGAAAAGGGGGGTTTGTTGGAACCCTACGAACTACGGGCTTGAAGGAGAACACGCGAGGTTAGAAAGTCAAACGATTTTTTTTTAAAGGAATAAAAAACAGTCACGGACTACAGTATATATTTCGTATTATATTACGCAATAAATTATATTAACTTAAAAATCTGTCCTAGCAGATTACCCAGGGTCTGGGAGCACCACCCAGCTTACATACTGTTACTCATACACTACGCCTTATATTATTATTGTTACAACGATCAAGGATACGTGTCTGTAAATAAAGAGTTGAGAATGAATTGCCTATAATTTTCACCTGAAAAATAAACACATTTTGGTCCCTGGTTGTAACATGATATTGAGGTGTGTATCGTACTCATACAGCGAGGTGGGAAATGAACGATTCGTACAAAGAACACCGCTAGACAAGTGCATAGGCCTACCTATGTGTATATAGGCCTACATAAACTATGGAACGCCGTGGTTACCTACATCGTACAGTATGTGTGGCTATATAGTATACTGAGTGTAAATAGTACACTAACCTTATGGTAACTGTGTACTGTAGTTTACATTATAGCAACCGATTTTTTTTTTTAGGCCACCCACCGATGCGTACTCAACTGTATCAATACCTATTTATATTGATATATTTAATTTCCTCAACAAATTGATGTAAATAAATATTGAGCTATAATAAGCATTGAATTTTTTTCGGGGCTTCCCCTAGACGTACGTTCGTATTAATATTGAAAGCAACACAATGAAAACAAAATACTGAGTGAATGAAATCAGCAACAAAAAAAATGTTATCATCCTTTAGTTACGTGTGTTTATTGGAGGGAAAAAGTATGATCATTTTGCTCATTGGTAGCATGCTATGAGAGTCACAGCTGTTTCAACCAATGTAAAATAAATAGAAAAGGTCAATATTGGCAGACGGCTATATGTGCCTGAGTGTAAAACCGCGCGAATGGTTGAATCTCGTTCAACTTTGGCGACGTTTGCAACTTTTATTTAGTCCACTTTAAATTAATTTAATCAATTTAATCGATTCAATCGGTGTTCCGATGCCTAAATAGTTGCGCTCCAAAATGTTTGTCAATTTGTACAGTTTTTGTTTTATTGGTAATTTTCATAATTATTTGGAAAATCTAGGTAAATGTTTGATTAAATATATTTGCATGAGACATTGAATTGTTAGGAGGTGATGGTGAAAATCTGAAGAAAATTAAATATGATATAGTATTAAAGGTTGAAATATTAATATTTCTTTTCTTTTTTGTAGGCAACAGAGTTTCACAAAAGGGCTTTATGTTCCAGTTGCTTTTGTTGTGGAACAAAATTTAAAGAAAAGGATAAAAATACAATTTAGAAAATTTGAAAAGCCATCACAAATTGACACTAAATCAAATAAATGTAAACCAATTACCTATATACATTTGTACAACCTGCCATTTGCGAATTTGTAATGGGTATACCACCACGCCATCACTTAAATTTACAGAGCATGGACCAAATTGCTTGGCCTGATACTTACTTTAACAACAGCTACGACCTGGGCCAAAACTTAAACATAAATTGCAAGAAACTAGAAACACAAATGGTAGATTCACAAGTGAAAGAACACACTGTGGTTTAAATGTACAGTTCTTTGTTTCAGAAGACCGAAAAAAAGTATTTAAATGCAACATTTGTATGCAGCCCCTATCCTTTGACAGCATTCAAACGTCTTGCCAACATTGCTTTTGCAAGTTTTGCATACACAACATTTTCAAATCAGTTGGTAAAAAGTCTATTCAATGTTTGGGCTTCAATTATAATCTACCGCTGAATGACTTAAAGGAGACCCCCGATTATAGAAGAATCACTAATTTGCTAATACACATTTGCAAAGAGCAATTAATTTTACCGGAAACTCAACGCCATGTATGCAAATCACATAAAGAACAGTCATTTCTAAAGATTGGGAATGCAGTAACAGAAATTGAACAACTGACAACTGAAAGTGAAGTTTGCCCGAGGTGTAGGAATATGTTTAGCGCCATCTATAATAATATTAAGCAGGCGCGCTATCTTGAGTTACTGTATTGATATAGCTAGTATGCTTGTACTTCATGATCATTAAAATACCTCTCGGAGACACTAAAGAGTAGTCGTTGGTCGTCTGTTATTTCCGTATGCATTATAAGACCCTATGACACAACATGGTGACAGCGGCGGCTTACGGAATTTGAACGTTTGGACACCGTAGAACCTAGCCTAGTGTAAGTTTCAAATTAGCTGACAGTGCGTACACAGTACAAAACCCGGTAGGATGAATGGTCTGTCAATATTAGAGTAAACGAGGCAACTGTGATCTTTAAGATTGACACAGGAGCGATGATTAGTGTCGTAGGACACAATCAGGCGTATCCAAAGTGTACGATATTTATGATACTATTGGTGATGACGCGGATTTGTTTGAACAGGTAAAAGCGAAGCTTTCAACACATTTCCGACCACTACAAGATAGTTCTTTAACTACTGTACCTTATGTATCACCGGTTATATTATGGTCCAATGTATACACCAAATTTTGTACACGAAGTATACGACCTGTACAGGGCGTATGCCCAACGTACAAAGCGTATAGTCCATGTAAACCAAGAATACTCAAGGTACAAAGTATCATTTGGTCCAATATACACCAAATTTTGTACACAAAATATACGACCTATACAGGGCGTATGCCCAATGTACAAAGGGTATATAGGCCGTGTACATCAAGTATGCCCTATGTTTCAACGGTTATATATGGTCCAATGTATACATGAAATTTTGTACACAAAGTATATGACCTGTACAGGGCGTATGCCCAACGTACATAGCGTACATCCAGTCAGATGAGTCAAGAAAGGCCCTGGAAATCGAAGTTTCAATATTAGTGGCAAAAGGACAAGTAGGAGAGCCAGTCATCATAGGGTTTAATGTCATTGAAGAGATGTTGAAAGCTGATTGTGACCGAGCTAGTCCCAAGTCGATCCAGCATCTACTGTGTTCATCACTCCAATCTATCACTAAAGTCAAACAACCTCAAACACTCATCTAGATCTAGTAACAGCGACTGCTGATGAAAGAGTGGGTACGGTTAAGACAGGGAAAACATACATCCCTGATTTTGCAAGAAAGGCCAGACCGATTTTTTACTTACTGAAGGAACCAGGCTGTCACAAACAAGCGAAGCCAAAACGAAGGAATCAAAAGAAACATCAAAAGAATCAGACATCCCAAAATCCAGTTGACTGGAAAGAAAACCACCAGCAAGCGTTACTTCATCTACTGGACTTGCTTGTCTCGCCAAAAACAAGTGATGAGGGTTGTCAGTTATGGCTCACGCTAGCTTATTCTCCAAGTTTCACAATATATACAGACAATAACCCTTTGACATTATTCTCTCAACAGCCAGACTGAATGCAACAGGTTACTGTTGGGTCGCTGAGTTAGCCGATTTTCACTTCACTATTAAATACAGACCAGGGAGAGTCAACATAGATGCTAACGCCCTTTCGAGACTACCCTAAGAATATGCAGCACAGTGCCAGCCAATTTTCAAACCATCCACTCTTCAAGCAGAAATACTAGGCATCTTAAGTCAAGATAACCAACTCTCCTGGGATGAAGCTATTGCAGTTGATGTGACAACAGTAAGTAAATTGTCAGGAAGTAGAATGGAGATGAGTTTACTTATTTATAAATTATGTAGGAACGAACGATGAAGCATGAATCTATAGAAACAGTATTTTAAATTAAGGGATAAATCACCCTGTATGTTGCCGTGAATGATTATAAAATGTGACAACATAGGTATTAAACGATAAATTATGTCTGGATAGGAATGTTCGGGTTATTTACCAGTAGGGTAACACATACTGTGAGCGATTACTTTATGTGTTCGTTATAATTATGGGCACTCTAGGACAAGTTATAATGTATACGGTACTGAGGCCTAATGTATTTACTGTTCATTGATTCGACTCGCATACAAGCAGTTGGGTAGAAAAATGTAAGTGTCGTCCACTGAAACTTCTCAGAAAAGACATTAAAGTAAAGCAATCTAGATTTCAGAAGTGGAAACACCCACGGAATCTACAAAAAGGCATACAGTTTGTCGAGTTAAGTCAGACGGGGAACTGGATAACTCAAAAACCGTCAAACGACAAGTTCAGCTTTGAGGTATGTATTAAAAAATTACATCAAAAATAATCGTTATTAAAATAAAATATTACTATTTTACTCTATTTATTCCAATAAACCACTGCTTTGAATGAACTTGGGTATTCAAAGGAGCGTGTATAAGGTTTGTTTGTTTGCATTACATTCAAGTGACAGGTATTAAATAATTATTCTTCTAGTATAAAAACGATTTTACTAAATTAATTACGATGTGCAACGAAAAGGCAAGGCATTTAAAAATGTAGCTCACCTCCAGCCTTTAAGAAGCGTCCATTTCAGTTTTATAAACAGTCTACGTATATTTTTAGGTTGTTACCAATGACGATCTGGTTATTCTGTACGAGCACTTCTGTAAGAAGCTGAATTCAGAAAAAGAAAGAGCAACGCCGAAACACATATTCAAGCAAAACCAAAATAGAAACATGAAAATGTGGTGAGTCGAGGGTGAAGATGTAGATGTGTGAAGACAGTGAAGATAAGGTGGTGAGCGTGGAAGACGATGTAGATGTGATAGAGAACGTGGGAGATGAGGTAGAGAGCATAGAAGACGGTGAAGATAAGGTGGTGAGCGTGGAAGATGATGTAGATGTGATAGAGAACGTGGGAGATGAAGTAGAGAGCATAAAAGACGGTGAAGATAAGGTGGTGAGCGTGGAAGACGATGTAGATGTGATAGAGAACGTGGGAGATGAGGTAGAGAGCATAAAAGACGTTGAAGATAAGGTGGTGAGCGTGGAAGACGATGTAGATGTGATAGAGAACGTGGGAGATGAGGTAGAGAGCATAGAAGACCAGGGGCGGACCAAATTTTGGCGTTCTAGCTCATTGTAAGTCGTTTAAAACGATTTAAAACATCTCATAATGCCATTTACCAAACACTCTAAAGCTCGCAAATTACGACATGTGGAACATGCAGCTGATACTTACCCAGGGTACCAAAGCAAGCTAACAACTTGCCTGTACTTTACATCTAAATTTTTACAACGCGACAATGTTTTTCAGCTTTTTATAAGCATAAACTTGTCCTAGCCTAGGCCGGTATTATTTTCTTACACGCCTGCATGTGTGTGTGTGTGGCCGGCCTGGTTTAAACGATCGTTTAAAAATTAGCGGTCCGGCTCGATCATCATTAACATTATATTTAGTGATTTTAAAAAAACAAAACACCTGCAACTCTTTTGTCATCGCGATTTGTTTACGAGAAATGATGATAATTTCCATTGCACATAGGCCTACCGTGATTATTCAGTATACCCTATCCACACGCTATAAAGACATCACAAACATTGAGGATTAGGAGCCTTCCTGGCTGACGATGGTATCATTCGGGTTAGTGGTCGAATAGAACTGCAGACAACCCTCACCACTGACCAACGACATCAAAATTTGTTGCCATGCGATAGTCACATAACCAACCTCGTTATATGACATTACCATCTTCAAACAGGACATGGGGGTATTAAATGCACGCTGACTGATATAAGACAGAAGTTTTGGTTGGTAAAGGGTCGGAGGAGCGTGAGACAGGAACTGTCACAGTGTATCATGTGTAAGAGGATGAAAGCTCAGCCAACTGATCAAATTATGGGTCTACTACCGAAGTCAAGAATGCAGATTGGCTACTTTGGACCACTCGTCATTAAGCGTGGACGCACAGAACATAAACGCTACGGTTGCGTGTTTACTTGCATGACGACACGAGCTGTCCATAAAGAAGTCGCCCATTCCATGACGACGGATTCATTTATAAATGTATTGCAGAGGTTTATCGCTCGACGAGGAGTACCTCAAGAGATGGTCTCCGATAATGGCACGAAATCCGCGGGGCCAAGCAAGAGCTCAGACGGGCCATGACCGAATGGAACCGTCAACATATCGACAAGGAAATCAGCTGGTCATTCAACCCACCGAAGGCGTCTCACATGGGCGGAGTCTGGGAAAGACAAATTCACACTCTAAGAACCATCATGTATAGTCTTGATGATCGAGAACACCATTAACAGCAGGCCTATTACGAAACTGTCCGACAACCCAAGTGATGATCAACCATTGACTCCTAACCATTTACTCCTGCTGAGGAGTGGACCATCCTTACCTCCTAGACACCTCTACAGGAGACGGTGGCGACAAGTCCAGTATCTCGCTGATATATTTTGGAGAAGGTGGGTGAAAGAATACCTTCCATTGTTACAACATCGGCAAAAATGGGGTATAGAGAAAAGAGATCTTAAAATTGGTGATCTCGTCCTTATTACCAATAACTGTTACCACTGGGGTGGGTGGTGGATGTGAATGTAGGTAGTGACGGACATGCAAGATCTGTACTTATTAGAACTAAGGGTAGTGTCTATGAGAGACCTATAAGAAAGTTGTGTATGCTCGAAAGAGCAGATTAAGACCTTATAGTCGTGTTTACTATGTATGTGTATTTAATTGTTATAAAATTTCATTTACCTTTTTTATTAAGTGATTGTTAAACCCGTTTTGATTAAAGGGGGGAGTGTAAAGTATTGAAATATAATAGAACGCCCTTTATTATTTTGTGGATGTTGCTCCTAAAGTCTAATATATAGGGTTGTGACCAAATTCCAGGAGAGATGAATTTTGGGTTTGAACAGCGACACCTCCCAATTTGACACTTTTCTATTTTTTGTTGTGACAAATTGTTTATTTGGAACTTGTTTGCAACTTTGACAACTTGGTTAATTGTATGAAATATTTGTGTGTAATTTGGCACATGTGATTTTGACATGTAAGTTGATTCCGATTTTTTCTTTATAGAATATTTTATGTTTATAGTGTTGAATAATCAATTAAGACGTTAATTGGGCTTGTGAGAGTCTGTATCATTATCGATATACAGTAGTTGATTCAATCTAATACCCCTTTCACACCAAAACTCTGGAGTGATATCCGGAGACACCCCAGAGTTTATGACCATTCAAAACGTTGAGAAACTTCGGAGGTACCCAAGGTACGCCAACCTAGCAACACCGAGGTTTATAAAATAAAATTGTAAATTTCACCCTCTATTTTGTTTGTTTACATAGCGACGATCATTAGAATCATTTTAATTAATAATATTTTTAATTTAATAATTACTTTCAAGTCTCAGAAGTAATAATGTTTTATTGATACTACTTTTTTTAAACCCGCTATATATTTTGTACAAATATTTAAAGTATTTTGACCTTTTGACCTAAAACTCCGAAGTGTCCCCGCAGTTCGCTCTCCAGAGAATGTTCAGCTGTTCAACCCCGCAGTTTTAAACTCCTGAATTGCTTGATTAGACCTTTCACACAAAAACAGCGGGGCGTCAACTCGTCTCCGGAGTTTTGCTTTTGGTGTGAAAGGGGTAATATATATTATCGTTCATACCGTAGGTAGGCTATAAACTATAACTATGCATTATATATCGTATATATTTTTCTTTCCTTTTCTCCAGTTGCGAAAAAGATTTAATATGTTTAATTAGGATGTTTTTCATGATACATTACAGCAGTTGTATGCTATTTAGAATAACCTACTGTAGTTTGGAAATATATACATCATTTGTATTTACGGTATAACGATTATAAAGTGTAATGCCTGAGTGGTGCCTCATTTTGATTCATTGGAGGGCAATTTAAGTTTTGGTTGCCAATAGCAACTGGATAGTTGAGAGAGGATGGGTTATAAATTATAAACAAGGATGGATTTAATTATATTGCAGCTGTTTTGAAATGAGAGTAGTTCAAGTGCATCTGTTTACTGTGCGTCAAGGTCAAGTAGGTTTATATTTTGAACCTCATGGCTCATTTTAACTTATATGGTAATTATGTTTACATTATTACTTGTTGCTTTAATGGTAAAGTTGTTGTGATCGCTATTCTATTGATATGTTTATATTAATTTTAATTGGTACACTTATACACCTTTTAATTTAACTCATTATAATATCGCTGTAATTTCTTGAATAACGTTGCATTCTGTAACACATTATAGAAAGTAATGTAGTTTCCTTTATTTTCTTTTAGTCACAAGAACAGAACGGAAGATCGGTCTATTGTAAATAAATTGTAGATATCGTATTTAAAAGCATTTGCTCCAAACAGTTCCGGATTTGAAGGAGGCAGGCATTAGTAAAACTATGGTGCACCATTTGATGATGCCGCCAAAATCTAAAACTAGGAACAGTGTAATTTATAAAGGGCTTGTAAAAGCTAGAGTCCTGCCAAAATCAAACAACGCAACTAAGAGCAAGCATCCGGACCATCATTTTTGTCGATCGCAATGTTCTATGTTATCCGAGGCGTGTGCCTTTTTTGATGATGAATGTTTGCGGTTATCGTGCGATGAAAAAACAAGGTAAATGTTGGCACCCTTGCTGTGAGTAGATTTCAAGGTATTACCCAGTGTAAGATCAACCAGACTACCTTGATCGTGACTTCCCTTTCGAAAAAAAGCAAAATAATTCCGTCAGCGTACATGGTCTTAAATACAAATAAATCATTAGAACGGGCGAGTCCAAGAAGTGCCAAACCCAGGATCGCGCAGGAAAATGAAAGGCGATGCAGATCTGCATCTCCCCCAAAACGGAAAATGTTGCCAAATGGTCGATTTTTTACTGACCGTATTGGCAGAACCCGAGTTTGATATGGCAAAACAATAGCAAGATTCGCTCGTTCAACAGCACAGACACACGCCAACGACTTGTCCACAATTTATAACATTAAAGAAATACGACAAGGTAAATCTGTGGTATACATTTTGACGGACAGTGGTTCGGATTGGTCAGTAAAAAAAATAAGAACTCTAATTTCGCAGGGAAGGAGAGACTATGACTTTGACTACTACGCTGTGGCTAATCTGGCAGCAGGTCATTCGGCCGAAAACCCCATTGAACACTTGTGGTCCAAGAAAATATTAAGGAACAAAGTAAAATCAGAAATTGAAAAAGCCAAGGCTGATTATTATGCAAACTGAGTTCAGAGACATAAAAAGGCTAACCCAGCACAGTGGTACAAGCAGATTCGAATCATGACCAATCAAGGGAAAGCTAACTCTACTATTTAACATTCCAGATGACTTAATACTTAAATATTAGTAATTCTAAGGATGTTGCTAACTTTCTTAATAATAATTTTTTTAATATTACCAATGAAGTCTTGTAAGGGAGGAACTTCCGGCCTTTTGTCCGGATCCTAACCCAGACCCAGTTGTCCAAAATTATGAAGTTTATAATGCACTTAAAAATATTAAGACCAAGAAAGCTTCTGGCCCTGATGGTTTGCCTGCTAAATTAATTAAGGAATTTGCATATGAAATTAGCAAACCATTGGCTGCAGTCATAAATCAGTCCTTTGGTAATGGTGTTGTCCCATCCCAATGGAAAAGGGCCATGGTTATCCCTATTCCTAAAACTAATCCTGCGACTTGGGATAAACTTAGACCAATTTCCCTCACTGACCACTTTGCAAAATTGCAGAAAGTTTCATGTCTAAGTTGTTGTTAAATGACATGGATCCCAACCTTGACCACAACCAGTATGGTAATCGTAAAGGGATACTAATCATTATCTTGTTAAGCTTATGGATGTTCTCCATAGAAATGCTGATAAGAAACAAAGTGAAAGTACTGTAGTGGTTACTGATTTTAAAAAAGCTTTTGACTATGTTGAACACAATGTTTTAATCTGTAAGTTGATTAAATTTCAAGTCTGTCCATCTGTAATTACATGGATTATGAGTTTTCTAAGTGATAGAACACAATGTGTTAGATATCTAGACACCATTAGTGAATGGGAATACATTCATGGAGGTGTCCCTCAAGATACCAGCTTAGGACCCCTCTGCTTCCTTGCCATGGTTAATGATGTTTTTTACGATAAGATGATTGACGTATTTGTCGAACCCTATCTTAGCAAACAACCTACTGTAGCTTTATGCAAAATCACTTAAATGAACTATCGCAATGGGCGACAGTTAATAATATGAAACTTAATCCTAGCAAATGTTTAGTTATGAATGTTAATTTCTCTAGAGAAAATGTTAATCATGTTGTCAACATTGATGGACAGCCGTTGCACATTGTGAATAATACTACAATCTTAGGCGTTAACATTAGTTCTGATCTTAAATGGAGCTCTCATATCACTGAAGTGCTTAGCAAAGCTAATGGTAGATTATATATGTTGAAAGTACTTAAGCGATTCAAAATGCCAATTGTTGACTATTTACACTGGGTATGTCAGATCCTTAACTGAATATGCTGCTCCTGTGTGGCATTCTGGTCTTACCCAACTTGAATAAAATATGTTAGAGCGAATCCAAAAGCGAGCTTGTAAAATTATTCTAGGGCCTCTGTTTTCACACTATAATCTAGCTCTTGATCAGTGTAACTTAATACAGTTAAATGTACGTCATAATGAAATTTGTAGCAAATTTTTTGCCTCGTTAGTACAGTAACAATTTTAAATTTGACTTCGGCAGTTTTAGTAAAATAATGTGCAGTAGTCGATCCATTATGGATAAGTAACGATATTTAATTTGGTCCTGAGTATGTTGCATTTTATCAGATATCACTGTATAATGTTAGTACAGTAACAATTTTAAAATTGACTTGGGCAGTTATACTAAAATAATGTGCAATAATCGATACAGTAGTCGATCCATTATGGATAAGTAACGATATTTAATTTGGTCCTGAGTATGTTGCATTTTATCAGATATCACTGTCTAATGTTAGTACAGTAACAATTTTAAATTTGACTTGGGCAGTTATAGTAAAATAATGTGCAGTAATCAATACAGTAGTCGATCCATTATGGATAAGTAACGATATTTAATTCGATTCAGTTTGTTGCGTTTTATCAGATATCACTTTCTTATGTTAGTTAGTAAATAATGTGCAATAACCAATACAATAGTCGATCCATTGTGGATAAGTAACGATATTTAATTTGGTTCAGTATTATTAATATTAATTAATGTTGCCTTTTATCAGATATCACTGTCTAATATTAGTACAGTAACAATTGAAAATTTGACTTTGTTTCAGTTAAAGTAAAACAATGTGCAGTAATCGATACAGTAGTCGATCCATTATGGACAAGTAACGATGTTTAAAATGTTGGCAGATTAAGTTATTTGTTGGTTTTTATCAGTCTAATTCACATGAAAACGGTTACTTTTTTTAAAATTTAAATTGAATTAAAAATACAGTAATAGTGTGCAATCGATAGTCTAATCTATACCTTACCAATTCTCTAAGTGATTATGTTGATTCGAACTATTATTTACTTTACTATTATGTTATGTTATGTAAAAAATGTTGCAAATTTAGATTTCGTTGCCTTTTTTCATATAGACATGTCACTAAGTGTCTAAGTGTGTAATTAAAACAACATTTAAATCGAGTTATAATAATAATGCACAATAATCGGTACCGGTGTCGATCATTATGAGTGTATTTATTAATTAGTTTATCTGTAAAATATTCTTAAATTATATTATTTTGTGTTGTGAAATAATGATTTTGATATAATATTGATTGTTCAAAATGATACCCTAAAATACAAATCTGCTGTTGGTTATTTTAAGTGTTTTTGTTGGTGTTATTTATTATTCCAAAATAAAGATATATTTCAATTATAAAATAAAAGTCACTCGTTATCGTGAATGTGTTTGTATTATCGACATTGTTGATCACGAATGGAGCCTCGGGTATTTGAGCTGCTCAAAAATGATTACACACTTCATGGATAAACCCATTTTGGGCGAGTTCCTAAGAGTTTGATGTTTGATGATTTGGTACAGGAAACAACTGCTCTCTTTATTTATTGTTTTAGCATTCTACTGTGTATTTATTGTCAGTCCGAGTCCGTATCACGTATTTCTAACTCAGCAGTCTCAGCTGAACGCCATTAGACGACATACGCGCCGAGTATATAGCCGAATAGGAGGAAACTGCGGACCTTTAGGGCTGCTGTCTGAGCTTATGTACAGGATAAAGTTGCTGTCATTGGTGTTTTTGTCATCCCCAATATATACTGCTGCCATTAAAAAAAGATTCAACCTTGTATCGCTTCACATGAATAAACCCATTTGGGCGTGGCCCTAAAATGTTGCTGTTTGGATAAAGTTGCTGTCATTGGTGATGTAATCATTAGTAGCCCACTGCGAATGATATCCAAAAAAGTTTATCCTTGTATCGCTTCACATAAATAAATGCATTTTTACCCCCCTATGTTATGATCCCCACAGGCCCTATGTACAGGCTGTGACCCGGCAGCAATGTCGAATATTGCATCTCGCCCTAATATGCACCTAACTACATCATCAGACCTTTTGTATCTTTTCACATGAATAAATCTTCCGGGCGCCCGGTCTAATATGTGACATCTCCTCTTTTCTTAAACATTAACAACAACAATCGTAATCAAAATATCAAACTCTTAATGAAACAATTAAACTATGATGATGAACATTTGTGTATAATAAAACATGAATATCTGGCAGAGAAATTATGAACAATGAGTCATTTAAACATTATTTGTCCATTATGAAATCATCAAAACGTTTGGGCACACGTCTATTTCGCTTTGGTCTGGTGATGACTACCTCTTCCTTTTGAGGATCAGGTGTCCTCGGCGGAGTTTCGATAGGAGTTTCATCCACTTCCCCTTCAACATTAATATCTTCTTCATGTAATTGATTTAATTGTCGGCGATTGCGTCTATACACTTGTCCGTTTTGCGTAGCGACCATATATATCTCGGGGTAACATGTTCAGATAACACTTTCGCGGGGACCCATTCTCGGCCTTTGTTGAGACGGACTATCTCGTTTCCTTTCAGTGATTGTAGCGTTCGCGTTCCACGATTGTAATATTCCGCCTGTTTGTCTTGTCTAACGATCAACGAATTATGTGCGTCTGGAATCAGTGTAGGCTTAAGTTGCTCGCGTACGATAGGAATTCGTGTTCTAAGCCTTCTGTTCATCAGCAACTGTGCTGGAGATTTGCCGATACCTCCCAACGGCGCATCTCGATAAGCGAGTAAAGCTAAATGAAAGTCTCCGTGAAAGTCATCAGCGGCTTTCCTCAACAATTGCTTGACTGTCTGTATGCACCGTTCAGCTTGACCATTGCTTTGTGCATAGGTGGGACTCGATGTGATTAGTTCTATCCCCCATGATTTAGCGAACTCTTTCATTTCAAAACTTGCGAAAGGCATGTTGTCGCTTACAAATGTCGCTGGAATGCCATGTCTCGCGAAAATCGTTTTTAGCCTGCCGATTACTTCTTTGGCAGTTTTGTTGCGTAGCGTGACGACTTCGGGATATTTTGAATAATAAAATAATATTACTAAGTGGTCATTTCCTCCAAAGTTGAAAATGTCTGCCCCAACTCTATAAAAGGGTATTTCAGGTATTTCGTGAGTTATCATTGGTTCGCGTTGATTTTTCCGTTTGTACTTTGCACATGTCGTACATCTTGATACCATGTCATGAATAGCATTGGTGATACCGGGCCAGTACAACAACTCTGTGGCTCTGGCCTTGGATTTCTCTATTCCTAAATGACCATCGTGAATGCGGTTAAGCATGAATTCTCGTTTGCTTTCTGGTACTATCAATTTCTTCCCAATAAACATTAGTCCCTCATGTTCATAAATTTCGTCACGCATCGGCCAAAATTGTCTTATCTTTACGCTGACTGACTGACGTCGCTCAGGCCAGCCAATATGGCACTGTTTCGATAGTTCCTTTAGTGTCTCGTCCTCGTTAGTCGCTTGTTGTATTCCGTTATTCTAGCTTTACTCATACTCAACAGCTCATGTACGGCATGTATACGATATTGTAGAATTTCAGGATCATTCGTGACAGTTTCCATCGGAACCGCTCTGCTCAGTGCGTCCGCGATATACATTTCACGACCTGGAACATATGTGACATTTATATCATATTTTAATAGTCGTAGCATCATCTGCTGTAGTCTGGGACTCGCCTTGTGAATTGGTTTCTTTGTAATTGACTCAAGAGGTTTGTGATCAGACTGGATCGTAACTGAACGTCCGTAGAAGACATAGTTGTTAAACCTTTCAAGTGAAAAACAAATAGTTAGCATTTCTTTTTCTATCTGAGAATAGTTCATTTCGGCTGACGTTAGTGATCGCGAACTATAGCGTAACGGGTGACCATCTTGCATTAAAACACTTCCTAGTCCAAAAGATAATGCGTCACATTGGATTCTTTATTCGGATCAAAGTACTTAAGTACTGGCTCTGAGCTTAACAAACTCTGCAAATGTTTTAGCGATTGGTCGTGGCGTTCTTCCCAAGACCATGCTACTTCTTTCTTTAATAACTCTCTCATAGGAGCGCTGATGGTAGACATATTTGGAATAAATGGCGACAGATAGTTGATCATTCCCATTAAACGTCTCAGGTCAGACTTACAAGAAGGTGTAGGCATATCATAAATTGCTTTTACTTTAGAACTATCAGGCTTAACACCATCTCTACTAATTATGTGACCTAAGTATGTCAACTCATGTTCTTTAAGCTTAATCTTATTTCTATTAAATTTTACATTTTCATCTTTAGCACGCTCCATGACTTTGGCTATCACACTATCATGATGCTTTTCATCGTCATCGGTAGCGATTATCATGTCATCAGAAATTACAAATACATTGTCAATACCCCCAAATATTTGTTCGTTTCTCTTTTGAACAACCTCACTGGCACTACATAGACCAAAGGGTAATCTGTTAAATGAATACCTCCCAAATGGTGTGTTGAAGGTGCACAACTCAGTGCTGTGTTCCGTTATTAAATGGTATTTGCCAGTATGCATCTTTCATATCTATGTGCGTGAACAATTTACGCCCTGACAATTTACTTATTACATGCTCTGTTGTAGGAATCATGTGATGCTCTCTTTTAATTTCCTTGTTCAAATCTTTAGGGTTGAGGCATAGCCTCAGAGAACCGTCCTTTTCTACAACTACTAAACTACTCACCCAGTCAGTGGGCTGATTACACAGCTGTTTCAAACATACGAATTAAGTCATGCGCCCTCAACGTTACAAGTCGTATCGCTGGAGTAACAATACATAAACAATTACTTACAAATCCACGTGTGCAGAGTGGAGTCAAACGTCATTTAAAGACATGTTTTAAACAGCCAATGAGAATGAGATAAAAAAATAAAGGGTCGCTAAAAATATGAATATTCATTAAAGAGTCCCTGGATGAAACAAGCACGTTGTCGTTTTGTTTTTTACAAGGAATGTAACGCTGAAAATTAATGGAAGGGTGGACCATAAAATACAAGCATATACCAATTTACGCACGTGAGTGACATTTCCAAATTTGGTACATGTTTGTTTGTCCGTATCTTTAAAAAATGTAATTTTCACTCTAATTCTTTGGTACTGCATGATAATTTAGTTATCTGTGAATGTTATAACATAGTAATGGTCGAGAGGTGATGGTTGAATTTTTGAGCTATGGCCGTTTCAAATTGTGTCATTTTTAGGCTTAGGCTTGTGTCTACTCTAGTTGCAACACTGCCTTTCATGTGACAGCTGACCCAAATGAGTTTGGAAATGTTACATTATATTAATTATTTAGGCCTGGCTGTGTAGGGTAGGCATATACCAATATTATAGGCCCTATTTTTATTTTAATACTAGGCCTAGGCCCTAGCTAGACCTGTGCTCTCTAGCAGCCTACTACAGAGAAGCAGCTTTCCGGCTTAGTTAGCCTGGCCTTGAGTAGGCTAGCCTACTACTAGCCTAATAGGTATTAGTAGGCTACCTAATTAAAATTAGGCCCAGGATCTACGCCTAGGCCTAGGCCTATATATTTTTAATATTATTTAATCAGTATAATTAATTTTAGTTTTAATAAATTTACAGTATTCATTACAAAAACTGTAAATTTAATATTATGAGGATTATATATACCATGTATGCAATGACATAGGGAATATTATAGGCCTACCCTGTATGTAATAATTACAATATAAATAATGACAAGCATCATATTAACATTCGGTTTTGCTCATCACTGCATATTCAAATTAGTATGCAATCATATTAAATTTAATAAGTTAAGTTAATTTTATAAAATTGTTATAATAATTATTAATGTTATACTATTGTAGGTAGCCTACATATATAGAGCAGTAACCTGAAGTGGCTAAGCAGATTTGGACCATACCTACCATCTATATATAGGTAAGATTATTTTGCTGTTCAAGAAGTAGCAAATATTAAATTGTGTTTACCATGCTATTATTTTTCAATATTAACAATCAATCACTACCTCTGGCTGGGTAGGCTAGGCCTATATTATAGGCCCTATTTTTATGTTAATATACTAGCTAGACCTGTGCTCTCTATCACTAGCAGCAGCCTACAGAGAAGCAGCTTTCCAGCTTATTTAGCCTAGCCTAGAGCAATTAGGCTAGGTATAAGTAGACTACCTAATTAGGTCTAGGCTCTACGCCTATATATTATTATTTAATTATTATTAATTTTAATTTAATATATTTACAGTATTTATTTAAATAATGTTTCTTATGAGAATACCTGGTTATATATACCCTATGCAATGACATAAGGCATATATGCCTTCCCTGTATGTAATAATTACAATTATTATAAATAATGAATTTTAACATTCGTTTTTGCTCATCACTGCATATTCAAATTAGTATGTATGCAACCATATTAAATTTAATAAGCTAATTTTAAGTAATTCTTATAATAATAATGTTTTACTATTTTGTAGGTACATAGCGGCAACCCGAAGTGGCAAAAACATTTTAAACAGATTTGGACCAATATAGCAGCCTACCATCTATATACAGTAGGTAAGTTTATTTTACTGCTCAAGAACTAGTAAATTTTAAATTGTGTTTACCATGCTATTAATTTTAAATATTAACAATCAATCACTACCAGTGGCTGGGTAGGCTAGGCCTATATTATAGGCCCTATTTTTATTTTAATATACTAGCTAGACCTGTGCTCTCTAACACTAGCAGCCTACATAGAAGCAGCTTTCCAGCTTATTTAGCCTAGCCTAGAGCAATAGGCTAGGTATAAGTAGACTACCTAATTAGGTCTAGGCTCTACGCCTATATATTATTATTTAATTATTATTAATTTTAGTTTTAATATATTTACAGTATTTTATTTAAATAATGTTTATTATGAGAATACCTGGTTATATATACCCTATGCAATGACATAAGGCATATATGCCTACCCTGTATGTAATAATTACAATTATTATAAATAATGAATTTTAACATTCGTTTTTGCTCATCACTGCATATTCAAATTAGTATGTATGCAACCATATTAAATTTAATAAGCTAATTTTAATTAATTCTTATAGTAATGTTTTACTATTTTTTAGGTACATAGCGGCAACCCGAAGTGGAAAAATCATTTTAAACAGATTTGGACCAATACCTATACCTACCATCTATATTATAGGTAAGTTTATTTTACTGTTCAAGAACTAGTAAATTTTAAATTGTGTTTACCATGCTATTAATTTTCAATATTAACAACCAATCACTACCACTGGCTGGGCTAGGCTAGGCTAGGCCCTATTTTTATTTTAATATACTAGCTAGACCTGTGCTCTCTTGCACTAGCAGCCTAAGAGAAGCAGCTTTCCAGCTTATTTAGCCTAGCCTAGAGCAATAGGCTAGGTATTAGTAGGCTACCTAATTAGGCCTAGAGGCTATTATTAATTTTTATTTTTAATATATTTACAGTATTTATTACAAATAATGTTTATTATGAGGATACCTGGTTATATATACCCTATGCAATGACATAAGGCATATATGCCTACCCTGTATGTAATAATTACAATTATTATAAATAATGAATTTTAACATTTGTTTTTGCTCATCACTGCATATTCAAATTAGTGTGTATGCAACCATAGTAAATATAATAAGTTAATTTTAATTAATTCTTATTATAATGTTATACTATTACTATTAATATTTTTTAGGTACATAATAATATAGTATAGCGGCAACCCAAAATGGCTAAAACATTTTAAACAGATTTGGACCAATACCTATACCTACCATCTATATAGGTAAGTTTATTTTACTGTTCAAGAACTAGTAAATTTTAAATTGTGTTTACCATGCTATGAATTTGTAACTTTAACAATCAATCACTAACACATGTACAGTACAGCAGTAGTACTATCAATCAATAGTAATTAGTTAGTAATTGAAATATAGACATACTATAGTATTACTTTTACATGTTCATTATCATTAGGCATTGTTAATAGGAAATCAATACAATGCAATATTCCTTTAACATTTAAAAATGTACAATATTTTATGATCATTAATGTTAATGAATCATTCTTTGTTGGCTTTCTTGCATTTGTTGGGTTTTATTATTTCATTTTGTATCATTGGAGATGTGAAAGTCAGATGAGTCTAAGTTTGACTCTAATCCACACTGCTGTTTTGTGACGGTTGAGTTTGGCATGTATTAGCTCCCCGCCTTGTTCAGAGACCACCTTCCATTCTCTCATGAATGCAATAGCATGGTGCTCAAGCATATGTAGCTTAGGCTGTATTACACCTGGTGCAATATGCCTGTATTCTGCTAAAAATACTTGTATCATATTTTTTATGTAATTAAAAAAATACTTAATTTACACATTAATACATTTTATAATTTCAGAAATTTTGTGATGAAAAAGTCAATCTGTGGTGACTGTAGAATGGACCCGAGACCTGACTATCTTAGACATTTAAATAATAGAAAGTTCTGACAATTTTGTTGAATAGAAATGTACAATGTATGATGTAATCTTAATTGAAAATTGGCAGTTTTTAAACTATGTATATAAATTAGGATGAGAAAACAGTTATTTGATTATGAGGTATGTTCATTTAAATAAATTTGTTAGTATAAACTTTCAAAAAGAGTGAAGATATAAGGAAGAAAAGCAGATTATGGAGCAGCTGTACCAAATAAAAAAACTGTTCCCTTAAACGCCAGTGTGTTCTTTCACTTGTGAATGTAGTTTTTGCCCAGGTCATAGTTGTTGTAAGTTGTTGGTGTAGCATGCCAAGCAATTTGTTCCATGCCCTGTTAATGTAAATGTTAGCGTGGTAGTATACAGTATCCATTGCAAATTCGTGAATGGCAGGTTGTACAAATGTATATAGGTTGTGATTTTACATTTGTTAGATTTAGTGCAAATTTGTGACGGCTTTTCATATTTTAAAAATTGTATTTTTTATCTTTTTCTTTAAATTTTGTTCCACAACAAAAGCAAGTAGAACGTAAAGCCTTTTCGTGAAACTGTGTTGCCTACAAAAATGAAAAGAAATGTTAATTTTACCAACCTTTAATTTTATATTATATTTATCATACAGTAGTTTGAGTATTTTTGTATAGGCTTTAAATTTAAGGGCCTAGCCTAGGCCTGGTAGTTAGTAGTTTTACTAAATTTTTACATTTATGATGAATTATATTCAGTTGAAATAAATACAATGATAATAATTAAGCTTATTATTTAATCTATTGTAAATTAAAATGATGTATAGCATGATTACACTACTTATACGTACCAACTAGGCCTAGCTACAACCTAGGCCTAGTTGCGTACAGCCTAGCGAGCGGTTATCAGACGCGTTCATCGACCTCTCGCCAAATACGCTGTTTCGCATTTAACAAAACAGTCGAGTTTTTCAATGAAAATTTCTTGAGATTTTCACCGTCACCTCCTAACAATTCAATGTCTCATGTAAGCATATATAATCAAACTTTTACCTAGATTTTTCAAGTATTTATGAAAATTACGAATAAAAACAAAAAGTGTACAATTTGACAAGCATTTTTTCAAACTTTCCATTGTTTACATTTGCTAGGCCGATCGATGTTAATTTTTAAAACTTCCGGGTGTAAATAATTTCGTAAACTTGGTGTTATGCTTAATTACTTATTATTTCCAAAAAATCGGTAATTAAAAAACTTATTTTCTAACAAATAGTATAAAAATGGTTTTATAATATTTATGACGAAATTGATTAAAATAATTTAAAGTGTAGTTATAAAAGTTGCAAATGTCGCGAAAGTTGAACGAGATTCAACCACTCGCGCGGCGTCACGCTCAGGCACATATCGCCGTCTGACAATATTGAGGGCGCTTGACTTTTTCTATTTATTTTACATTGGTTGAAACAGCTGTGATTAGTGCGCGAGATTACGCCTTGGCGTTCCATCTCGTCTAATTTGTTTCTTAATTTATCATGTAAACTTATTGGTACTCTCCGGGGTGGATGCACCACCGGTACGGCGCCCTCTTTAATCTTAATGTTGTATGGTTCGCCAATGCAACCCAGGCCCTCAAAATTCTTTGAATATTTACTCATTAAATCATCCATTTTGATTGAATCTACATTGCGGTTAATGATGCCTATTGCTGTGCTCGAACTTAGTCCAAGAATAGGTGGACTATCTACCTCAGTAATGAAAAACTCATGAGCACTTGTTTGCATGCCATCGTTCCGTGAAATCTTCAAACTCACCACACCACAGTGTGGGATTACAGTGTTACTGTAACTATACAACTTGGCTTTACTCTCATTGACTTTCGTCTTAATATCTAATTTCTTAAATAATTGCAATATAATATATACGTTTAACAACGTCACATGGTGTCAGAAGTGGTATATTTTATTGTGTAAAATAATTTGCCATGGAATCATTCAGGTTTAAAACCCCTGAAAGTTTTTATTTTGATGGGCCAAGCATTTCCACGCAGTGGAAACGATGGAAGCAGCGCTTCGATTTATTCATGACAGCCACCGATTCAAACGGCAAGGGCGATAAAACGAAAATAGCGATCCTGCTCACGGTGCTCGAAAAACGAGGGCTTGAAATTTTTAACAATTTTACATATGTTGAGGGTGAGTCAAAAGATAATTATGACAATGTATTATTACCAAGTTTGAGAACTACTGTAAAAAGAGAGATCCAGTCATGGCCATGCGAGCCAAATTTTGGTCGTATCAACGACCAGAAGGGCAAGGTTTAGATGAATACATGAACGATTTGAGAACAATGGCCGACCACTGCAAATTTTAGGACGTAAACGCAATTTTAAGAGACAAATTATTTTTCGGGATCTCAGACGCAACACTTAAGGTTATGGGAGATGATGGTAACGCATCTTTAGAGACTGTAGTCAAACGTATGCGTAATTATGAGAGTTCTAAGCGAGAATTAACACCGATAATGTCTGATAAAGCTAATGTAAATGAAGTAAAGAATGCCACACACGCAAGAGGCCGCAAGAAGCACAAACAACAGTACAGCGACAAGGCGCGTACACGTAACCATAGCGAACGCGAAGTTCACACGAATTGTACGTGTAAACATCCACCAAGGCAATGTCCAGCCTGGAACGAACGTTGTAGAAAATGTAATCGCTTGGGACACTTCAGTAGATCGACATTGTGTCCAGGCAGACAGAATGGTGTTGGTAGTAGTGGTAAGCATAATTATAATTTTAATCCATCTAAGTTTAATAAGAAAATTGACAGTATCAATGCTAATGAATGTACATCTGATAGTAAATACCTTGTAGAAGAAGATGATATGTCTTTAACATTTGGTAGTTTTTATATTGATAGTGTTGGGAGAAACACTAATGACGTGTGGTTGTATAAGATAAACGTTAACAACACACATTTAATCAATGTCAAGGTAGATACAGGAGCGAATGTAAACTGCATTCCTAAGAGCTTATTTAAGAAATAAAATGACAGACGACTATATGAGATCAATGAGAGAGAGTGTAACTTTATTCCAAAGCATGCTGGGAACTCCTGACTGTGACGTCATACACACACATATTGGATATAGATAGATATAGATAGATAGATATAGATAGCTAGGCTTATCAGTATCATATTTAATCAAACGTAGGCTACTTAATGATAGGCCTAATATCTACAGGCATACTATATTACAGTGCAGCTACTCCAGAGAGTACTATAGGCCAGCCTATTTCAAATTTATACAGTTTCAGAATAATGCAGAATGCATTCCTGTACATCTCAGAAGCCATGGCTGCAGTGGAAATTGCATCTAAAGAAGCCGAATTACATATACTAAAGGCGAGGAGCAAGGCACAGGCTTTACAAACACAGCGGAAACACTCACCGCCGTTCTAAATGAAGATTTAAATGAATTGTTAACCACATCTCCCAACGAAACGTCTGAAGATCATGTAAAGAAATAAATTCCTGGCAGAAACCACAATGAGTGTCATCAACCTTACAAAAAGCAGTCCAGAACGCGTTACAAGGACTGTTACGGTACCGTTCTGTGACAGTGTTGTTGCTACTACTAGCAGTGCTAGTATTATTAATCGGACAGAAATACAGAATGCAACCAGACCAAAAGTGTGTACTCAACAAACTTATGCGGTAAACAGTATGATGAATCAGTACACACCCATACAAACCATCTCATCACACGGGGTGGCGAACACTAAACCTACGTTTACCATGGTTACTGAAGTAATGAGTACAAGACCCTGGATGTCCAGGTTCACTAGCGATGCGCAAAATAGAATACCGTATATGCCAGTGCCTATGAATGATGTTCAAACTATTATACAACATCAAATGCATGCCGTTACGACAAGTAATGTACAGAATACTGGACTTTGTACTGACATACCGGTACTAAATCCTACTGCATTATCATTCAATCCATCTCCTGGAGCATGTGTTTTGTCATGCCTCAGAGAAGCTTTATGGTGACGTTGCCTACTTACGCTCAACGGATAGTGACGGTAGTGTTCACATGAGTTTCATGCAGAGTAGCACCAAAACGCCTAACTTCCATACCACGCCTGGAATTACTTAGGGCTCTTCTTGGTGCACAACTAGCTCAGACTATCACGGATGCACTCCCCTGGATATCGTCATAGTGTAAATGGGCCTTAACGACCATAAATTTCATTGCTTATATTAATAATGTTTTTGCCTTTGTTAGATGAGTCAATGAGAAGTAATTGTATTAAGGAAATTCTTAAAGGAGACGAGACAATTGTTGACCATGTTATTGATTATAATTAAATGTTGTATAAATGTGCGCTATACAAGTACTAATATATATATTATTACTGCCTCTCTGCTGAAAAGTCTGCCGACATTTCCGCTTGGGCTGCTCCGTAAATCTCTTTTACCAGTTTCTTCCAGTCTGATCTTTCATTGGCTAGTTCTTTAAGTTGTTTGATGTCTTTCTTGGTTTTCAATTGTTCGGGATACTTGATGTTTGTGTTCTGCTTATAAAGGGTGAGTAGGTCGTTGCTGAGAGTTATTGGTAGGGTGGTTCTTGGTCTTCCTCAAAATTTTATATTGGTAGTGTTGCTGAAATAATAGCTTATTGCTGTGTTGGCTGGTGTACCTGGGTCTTGTCTAAGTATGTGACCCAATAGTCTCCATCTTGCGTCAACTATTTCTAACAAAAATGGTTTTGTTCCTGTCCTTCTGTATAAATTTATGTACTACTAGTAATAATAATAATGTCTGTAAATCAAAAAAGGTAAAAAAAAAAAAGAATTGAGACTAAAAGTGAGACTAGGCTAGAGGCCAAGGCCATAAGTCGTATGTAGGGACTATTTTGAATAAAACTCAACTGCTGTAATTTATTATCATGTATTCATATAAATCGAATTATTCCAAAACGGATAACCAAACAGGATACGAAAGATACATAGTTATTAAATCCTGCTTGATTACTTAATTATTGATGCAATTATCTACACAATATTCATATGTAATTGTTTACTGTATGTGTATAATCGCTCCGCGGCTTTAGCCAGCTATGTCCCAAGAGGACATACTCATTAAGAAGCTTTATCATCGCGCTAGCTATAGTTCTAAGGCTGACAGTTTTAAGAATTTGTAAACTCAACTCATAATTTATAGGTCCCAGCTGCTGGACCCAAAAAACTTATGGGAAACGGGAGTCTATGAGGGCTCATGGTTGAACGATTTTGTATGAAGGTAAACAAACTATTTTACTATTTTAAAGTTTATTTTTCATTTGAAAAAAATTAAGACTAATATATGGCGTTATCATTTCAGTGAAGAGCAATATTGATACCAAACATTATTATACGTCATGAAGTTGACATTGTCAAATGATTTCTGCCCTCTATATAAATTATTCTGATAGTGCCTATATAAATTATTGTTATAGATTATAAAATTATGTAACATGACTTTGTTATGCGGCAATTCTTACGTTTTTATAAACTCACACATATTGCTATAAATGTCACTTTTATTGTTTATTTTATTATTACAGACCTTGAAACCACAGCCTGCTTCACTCTCCATCCCTCCCTGTTCTTTACTTCCCTGGCCCCTGTTCTTTACTTCCCAGCCCAGTAATCTGTAATCATGGTGTAGTAGCTTACATGTAGTACATAAGAAAAACTCAGAAAAAGACTTAAGAATTACAATAGACCCAAAAGATTTAAACAAAGCATTACTAAGGGAATATCATCCAATGACTACAATAGAAGATGTATTAACTAGAACAAATGGATCCAAATTCTTTACTACTTGATGCAAACATGGGTTATTTTCAGTTAAAATTAGATGAAGATAGTACATTACTTACAGCATTTAATATACCCTTCGGTAGATATAAGTATCTTAGATTGCCTATGGGTATTTCGACAGCCCCAGAATTGTACCAACGAGCAATAAATGAAATGTTTGGAGACATCGAAGGAGTAGAGACTATAATGGACGATATTTTGATACATGGATCAACAATAGAAATACATAACCAACGGTTAGAAACAGTCTTGAACCGATGCAGAGAAAAAAACAAAGCTGTGTACTACAGAAGTTGAATACATTGGACATGTACTGTACTTACTGACAAAGGAGTAAGAATATCGCAAGAAAAAGTGAAAGCGGTCACACAAATGCAAAAATTCAAACACTATTTGGAATGGTAACTTATACATGTAAATTCATTCCAAACCTGTCATCAATTACAGAACCACTGAGACAGTTGATAAAGAGACGTAGCAATGAACCAAATTTTGTATTTAGGAAGAAAAACATCAACAAGCATTTGAGAAATTAAAAGAACTAATGAACTGCAGCCTATCAGACCCTATGATTATATCATGTGATGCTTCACAGTCCGGATTAGGAGCTGTATTAATGCAATATGGAAGTCCAGTAATGGATCTAAGGCACTAACGACAACAGAATATGCTCAAATTGAAAAAGAACTGTTGGCGATAGTATTTGCATTTAGAAAATTTCATACTTATGTATATGGGAGAAGTGATATTATTGTTAAGACAGATCACATGCCGTTAGTGAGAATATTTGAGAAACCATTGCGTCAGATTCCATTAAGATTACAGAAGATGGTGTTAAGATTACAACAATATTCATTTAAACTGATTGGAAACTCAGGAAAGGACATACCTGTAGCGGATGCACTTAGTAGAGCATTTGTATCAGATACTTATCCAGGATTAGTAGATGATCAACAAGGATTTTTAGTATGTGCGAAGGAAATCAAAAGCGTTTCATCATTTAGTGACGCAAAAATCAACAAAATTAAGGAAGCAACAGCAAATGATTCAGCATTAAGAAAAGTAATAGAAACAATACAAAAAGGATGGCCACAAACTAAATGGAGAACAGAAGCAGAAGTAAGACCATACTTTGAATTTCAAGAAGAATTATCAGTTGTAGAAGGTATAGTGTTTAAAGGAGATAGAGTAGTAGTACCAAAGAGTAAGTAAAAAGAAATGCTAGAAATTATACATCAGTCATTTAGGAATAGTAAAATGCAAACAATTAGCAAGGGATATACTTTTCTGGATAGGGATGAATAAACAAATTGAAGATAAAGTTTCACGATGTGACATTTGTCAGGAAAACAGAAATTATCAACCAAAAGAGCCAATGAAACCAAGTGAAATACCACAACAATTCCATGGACAGTAGTAGCAACAGAGTTGTTTGAATATTCAGGAACATCATTTATCATTGTAGTAGATTACTATTCAGAGTTTATTGAAATTGAATGATTAGACCCAGAAATAAGAAAATTGAGCAAAATATTTTCAGTGCATGGAATTCCTGAAAAAGTAATACCTCAGTTCAATTCTGATGAATTTGTTAAGTTTTCTGAGAAATGGAATTTTCAACATTGTACATCAAGCCCTTTGTATCCACAAAGTAATAAGATGTCTGAGCGAGCAGTACAAACAGTGAAGCGAATCATGAAGAAATGCATTGACAATAATAATAATAATGAGAACATATATCTGGCATTACTAAACTTAAGAAACACACCAAGAGACAAAGACATTGGATCACCAGCACAAAGATTATTTGGAAGACGAACAAGAATACCAACAGCAAAAGCACTACTCGAACCAGAAACCAAAAAAATATCTACAGTTCAAGCACGACTAAACATTCACAGAGAAACAGCGAAACGATATTATGATCATGGATCAGCAGATTTAAGACCACTTACAGAAGGAGATACAGTACGAATAAGAACACAGGAAAAAACATGGAAAAAAGCAGAAGTTTTACCGCAGAACAAACAACCACACCAACCACGGCCTTATACAGTTAAAACACAATCAGGAAGAATATACAGACGAAATAGACGAGATAGACAAGATTTACTCAAAACAAGAGAAGATAACAATCAACCACAATTACATAATTCTAATTCACAAAAATACAACACATCATACCGAAATAATGATAGCAACTTTGAAACACCAATCATTCAACCTCATGAATATGTGACTAAAAGAGGCCGATATTGAAATTGATTGGATTAATTAACATAATCAATGAAAATGTATAGTTTATAGTTATTGTTTATTAGTGAACCAGAAGGAAGGTTTTGCTATTTTGAAAAAAAGGAAGATGTTATGTATTGTATTGTATTTGAGTTATGCTGCCCTCTATGTTAATAAAACACACACAAAATGGCCCCTGTGTAGTTGCGTGTCTGACGTCTCATGTGTTGAGATAAAGTAGAACAGATGATTGCACAGCAACAGCCGGCGCACATACCTATGCCACATACATCAGGCTACCAACAGGCACATAACTACCAACCACAAGAAACACACTACCCTCCTAATTATGAAAATCTTTAAAATCTTTGTAGCTGCTACTGCATGTGTATTAAACATTATGTTTAGTTGTTATACAGTTTTTATTTATCTCTAAAGTACAGACCTATAAAGTATCTTTAAAATTTAGATTAGTTTTTTAAAAAACCTATAAAACTATATACCGTAATGCAATAATGTGCTAAGTTAATCATTCTGCCATTTAAAAAAAAAAAATAGGATTAGTTTTTATACAGTTATTTATAATACAGTTTACCTTAGTTTTTATATAATTCACCTTGTTTATACAGTTTATCTATATAAATACAAATCTATGTATGAAATAGTGTGCTATGGTTAATGTGTTGATCACATTAACACTATATATTTCACCGACTGCAACATGCGAGTGCAATACTGTACTATTACAGTATTAAAAACTTTTTATAACAAAATTACCCTTTTTTAAATGTTAATATGATATACAAAAATATAAAAAGTACAGTGATATCTTTCATTAGACATAAATGTTTATTTGGAAATACTAGCAGCAAAGTATTTGGTATATTTACTGTAGATATTTTATATAAAATAGTGCATGTTAAAGTATGTTTAAAATGTGTTTTGTAGTATTTAGAAATAAAAGATTAAAACTAGTTCAGAAATAGAGCAGGCGCTCGGATTTGACATTTTGATTATTGATGCGACGACAGGCGATCGACACTCGACAGCAAATTTTACAAAAACTAGAAAGTTGTGGATATTTGACATCACATCAATCATGTCGTTGATTGGCCAGAATCCACAATTAATGCGCGGTATTTTCACAAAATTGAATCTGTTTTAATCCTGATTTGCAACATCAACTTTTTGTTCTTTGTAGGTGTTCGTGCGAATGGGAATGACATGTGAATTTGCCTACTACTCGGGTGGGATAGGGCCATTTGACTTTGTGCTGTTTCTGTGGGGAAGATGGAGCTCACCGCCCACAAGAACTTTTAATGCAATACAAAGTGGTCTTACCAGTTTGTGAGGGGTGCAGTCAGCATAACAATAATCCAAAATCAGAAAAGACATGAAAGGTTGACTGCCACCAATAAGTAAAATTATATTATATCATTCTAAAACGAATATCTGTAAAGTAGGCAATTTTCAAATGTCTCACAGTGACAACTTGTACCATATAAAGTTGGATAAATATGTCCAGAAGTAATAATTTGATCATAAAAACCATATTTTCTTTGTAATGCTATACTGTAGATTACTGATTACTGTTTGTGTATCTGCTTGGAATTTGCTGATATATATATATATACATTCAAAAAACCACAAATACCAGTCTAAAAATTACAAGTACACTACTAGTTTTTATTTTTGCAGTAGTCATTTTTAAATATGTTATGAGGTCATGTGACTTCCAGGAAAGTTTAAATCTTTTCTGCTGTGTCCCTATTACAAAAATATAGAAATTGTCATATTGTACTTCTACAGGATATTGATGAATAAAGGTAGTATTTATCCCAACAGATAACAAAAAAGTTGTGTTGTATGTTTCTTGAGTTAAAACTTTGCTTATCGCAACTTGAGGGTAGGAAGCAGTAAATCTTGATATGGCCTTCCATTCACATTCGTCTTGTGCCAGATGTATGCAGTTCGAATGGCTGTCCAATTCTTGATGTTGGTGACACATTTTGTTCTTTGTATTCCCCTCTGTCTTTTCCCTTCTACTTTGCCTTTTGAAAGAGCTTGTTCTTAAAAGGGAGGTCCACCCAAAAATGTTCTATTCATAAAAAAAAAACATTTTTCCACCCGCCCCTCCCTTGCAGTTTTAAACAAAGAAGGGCAAACAAACAATTTAATTTTTAGGCCTTATCTCAACAACCGAAAACAATTTGTTTCATCAAATGGCTCTACCTCTGAAAATTACCTATCACTTGTGGTGTGCCTCAAGGCTCGGTCCTTGGCCCTATTCTGTTCTTAATTTATATCAATGATCTTTCAAATTCTTCTAATTTTTTTGATTTTCGTTTGTTTGCAGATGACACTAATTTATTTCATTCATTTGCTCACAATCTTCTTGATCTGACTGTTATTAACACTCAATTCCAGCAAGTCATAGATTGGTGCAACGCAAATAAATTGACAAGTAATCTTGATAAAAATAATTATATGATTTTCTAGTCTAAAAATAAATAATAAAAATTACACAACGGGGCTCATTGACTGTTAATAATGAAATAATTAAAGAAAGTACTTGTATTCATTTTGTAGGTATTAAATTTGATAAGTTTCTTTCATGGAAGTATCACATTTATGATATTAAAGCAAAAATTAAGAAAAAGGCTGGTTTGTTATTTAGGTTGAGACATTTTGTTCCTAGAAAAACTCTAATCATGCTTAATAATTCATTTATTTATCCAATCATAACTTATGGCATTGAAGTTTGGGCTAGTACATTTGAATCTTACTTAAATCCTGTTTTAATCCTACAAAAAATGATAGTTAGATGTATTACATTTTCAAGTTTTAGGGCACACTCTTCTCCTTTGTTTTATGAACTTAAAATTTTAGATGTTTATAAACTACATAGATTACATGTTCTTATTTCAGATATATTTTATAAGCGAACTCCTCATATGCTAACTAATTATTTTTCATCTATTGGACACTCTCATAGTACAAGATTTAATAATCTATATAAATTTACTTAAGAGCAAAATTCGGTAAATCGCGCGTTATTTCTAGAATGTTTACTTGATGGTATATAAAGTTGGTTAGAATCACGGTACTGATTTTAACCACCTGATGTAACCGTCTTTAATAATTAAATTGAGTTAGATAATTAGTTATTGACAGTTAAAACGAATTTAGGTTCAACGATTTTCCCCAAACAGGGGTGTTTTCTGATTGTGGTATACAATGTCTAATGGATGTCCTCTTGAAAAATAACTGTACACAATAATACGGAGATGCTTCGCATTTTTCTATCTCCTCCTACGATAATTGTTTTTAATAGTTGAAAACCGATTGAAAAGCTCGAGTACAGTATCATAATGTTGAAGACAGGCCGATTTTCTTTAAAAATACTATTTTGATAGATTTAATATACGTTTTTACAAATGTATTGATTTGCGATGAATGGAACATTCCAATCTCTCAGACTCCAAGTTTTTAGGTAAATTTATGAGCCCTTAGTTTAACACAAGTAGGTAAATTTATGGGCCCTTGGAGAATAAACTTAAAACTGAGATATAGTATTGCAATACTTTAACAATATTGTAAATACTGTACGTATTAACCATTTTTGAAATTTTTGAATTGAAATTGTCTTACTGTGAATGTGGTTACTGTTAGATAAACACATAAATACAAAGAACATTTATTACTGTGACTGTGGGTAGGCTCTACTGCTGGATATATAAACACATAATAATTTATACGAATAAAAACGTTGTTACTGACAGTTGCTTCTCAACGTTTGTATTAATTAATAGTTATAAAAAATATAAATGTCGTAGTGGTGTATCGTTAGCGTTAAAGGATAACGCAGAAGATATGACAGTTCATCACTCCTGTCACACATACTCGGTAATTAACACAACTAAACCTTTGCCAAATACTCCTATAATCCGCCATATTTATTGATTATTAAATAAAAGTGATAGCCTCTCTCTCCGCCGCTCTCCCCAAAATAATTTAGCAATTGCTAGAGTACCTAAGGCCTTCCTGAATAAAAGTTCCGTTTTTCATTTTAAAGATGAAGGGAAAATTATCGGATGCAATGGAGATGTGCCTTCGCGATTTTAGGATCGTAATGCGAGAGTTAAAGGATAAGCTGTACACCAAGCTGAAGACAATAACGGAAGACGAACTGTTCGTGGCAGTGACCAAGTTGCTGGACACCAAGTCCTACCGGTTCAATAGCACAGAAGAACTTGCACCATCCATAGCTATTGTCTACAACAGATTTCACGATGTTTAGACACCAATGAAGTAGATTTAGCGCTTGCCCAGTCAGAGTTCAAGTTAGTTCACAACCATGTGCTAACGTTCTTTAAATGCAATCAACCAGTAAACGTTTGGCCACAGCTTTTCGCGTTAAAAAATATACTGGGAATAAGGCACATCTTGAAGATTGCCGAGCTGTGTATCTCACTTCCGATTGGCAATGCAGTGACCGAACGCACGTTTTCGTTCTTGTGGCGGTACAAGCGCGCTATCGACCTTTTTTTGACTACTAACACAGATGGTGTAATCAGAAAGAGAAAGAGAAGTCCTGATGGCTACCGTACATCACAAAAGAAAAGGAGAACCAACGTCGCCGTTTATGACGAGACATTGTCATCCGAGTCGTCTTCCGAATCAAATACCAGTATTACATCAGACTAGTCATCGGACAAATAGCTGAAGATCGTCGGAGATTAGCTCCCTGCTACCTATTCTTGTCAATTATTAGCGGACTATGGGCCTAATATTTTACATTTAATATTATACTCTTTACTTGTCAATTTTTGATTAAATCAGGGATCTCCCTGACTACACTTGCTTACGTTTTTATTTATGATCATTTTATTATTTATTTATAATATGTACAAAAACATTCGTTTTATTTAAATAACCAAATAGGAATTAGTTTAGAGTTTTAGAGATGATCCCTCAATCAGTACCTGTGTAAAGTGTAAGACGATCCCCAATTCATTCGAATCGCCACCACCACGCCGGCGAGCAATTCAATTGTTATCATGGTTACATTTTTAATAGGTAGGCCTAGGCTAGTATTAAGTATATTTTAGTTATCCTCAACATAGCATTAACATTTATAACATCTTTCAATATTTAAACAATGATTTGTTGTATCACTACACTTTATTCTAGGCAAGGCTTCCTTCTTAGTCTTAGTCAGGCATAAAAACATCTTGAAACCTCTAGCACCACCATGCAATCATGCCTATTACTTAAAATAAACACTTTACGCGATTTATTGCCGACGTACTTTCTTGCTAATTTTGAGGGCTGCACTGTATTTATAGTCCTGCGGTACGTACATTTGAAATCGCCAGTTTTTTTACGTACATTTGAAATCGCCAGTTTTTTTATGCTAAAATTAAGGTTTATTAGCTCGCATACCATCTAGTGAATATAATTTAGCGTTACCTCAAGCTCGTATTTCTTTAGGAAAGTTTAGGATTAGTTTTGAAGGAGCATATTTATGGAATAATATTTCAGTTGAAATTCGTAGTATTATTTATGGGAAATCGTTTATAAATCAAGTTAAAAAATGTTTAATTGATGAATATATAGAATAATGTACGTTTTATGTTTTTCTTTTTAATTCCACCTGTATTTTTGTAATTTATATTTGTAAAGGGGGTTAAACTCGATTACAGAAATCTATTTTTTTAACCTCCTATTGCCATGCTGTAATTTGTTTAATTTTTTTTTTTAATATATATTTTTATATATATATTATTTTCTTTTTTTGGCAATAAAAGTTGAATAAAAAAAATAAATAGTGATCGTTTTCAACAGTTCCAGACTTCCTACAACAATTACCTTACAGCTAATTCTCACAAGCAGACATTTTTATTTAGGAGTTTATACTGCGACATAATAGGAACTCGAGAAGGAAATTGGGAGCTACATCTCGTGTAAGTGTAAGGAGCATGCTTCCATGGATCGTTGCCTATGATCACATCAATTATAGTAGATATTTGCCAGTTTATTGGATGGAAATGATTAATCTTGTGAACACCCATCCATCAATACATCGGAAATGTATGGAAGGAGAGTTTACCGTTCAAAGAAGTAACAAGGCTTTCGCCCAAATAACGTGTGATCAAACAATAGACTCCAAAACGAAAGGCGGTATGACTGGTTTCACAACCAACAAAGGCACAGTAAACAGATGGATATGGTCACACCATACACGGGGTGCTATCACGCGAGAATGCAAAGCTATGGCAGGCAAAAGTGTACAAAGCCAAACTTGAACAGATCTTTTGCCTAGTCGAATGAAGCATGACCGCTCAGATGTTGTTAAAATCATAGAGACCACAAATGCAATTATCAATCCATTTGGTTATGAGGAAGAAGAGTTTATACACATTACCTCTGGTGTTGTTTCTACTTTTGAAGTGAAAAATGATCTGAACACTGCACATGAAAGGGGAGAGGCAGAACTAATCAAGTTATGTGAACAACATATTAAAACAGAAGAAGTAGGTTTTTTCGAGAGCATGCAAAAGCTAAAACTTAAAACTTTCATTAACATGGGTAAAAAGGTAAAATCAAAAGTCCGGGGAAAGGAAGTTGTATTAAAATCTGACAGAAATTTAATGACCAGACTAGTAGTTATCGAAAAGTATCGGAAGATAGACCTGCAAGAATTGTTAAGTTATTCTCTTGGACCATTATCACTTCCATTGGCTTCTGCTTATGGAAGTCTTGTAAAAACCAACAAAGCAAATCTACTTCATGCACTGGAGAGTCAATCAGAAGAACCAGTTGTTGAAATTCCAAAAGGAGGCATATTCATTGTAGACGGTATGGCAACAATACAGCAACTTAGTATCAACAAAATGCAAGGCCAAAGGACATTTCTCAATTTAGCTGATGTGCTTTTACAGCGCTTGGTCAACAGAGCTAATTCTAACAACTCAAAGGAGATTCACTTTGTTACAGACACGTACAGAGATAAATCAATAAAGAATGCAGAACGTGAAAATAGAGCTGCCAGTAGATCTCAGGTGATGCGCATATATGGCCAATCACTTCCACAGCAATGGAAGAAATTTCTTTCAAATGATAGTAATAAGGAATCTGTTATAGAATTTTTATATATAATACGTATGGAGTATATATCACAGATTTCCTCATCTTTATCGTTTCAAATTAATTAATTAAATTTCAGTATATCACCGGGCGGTTTAGAATTAATGTTCTTTGCCTGTTGTGTTTATATATATATATATAAATATACAAGTTTCAGCATAGTAAATACGGTGGACAAACATTCAAGTGGATGGTCGAAAATGTACTGGAATATGCAGTATGTTTTGTAATTAAAATGGCTAATGAAATTCCAAGTACAATTAGTTCACTTAGTATCAACAAATTCAACTTTAAGAGGTACTTGGAGTCTTTCCCAGAAGGCAAAGAAGCCATAGCAATGAAAGAAATATAACGCCTCAGGAAATGCCCAACTAGACAGACATCGTACATACCTGTTGTACTTTCGTATCACTTGGCCTGCGACAACCGGGTCCTGCAGCTTCTAAAGTACCGCGGTCTCGGAAACAGTCCATCACAGCTTCGCCAACAAGTCTTAGAGCAACACACAAGGCGGTGGAATGAGAGAGTGGCTCTCTACTTAGAAAATTGCAAGAAGTTCTGTGGTTCTCGTGATGATTACATCATTGCTGCTTCTAAATTTGATGAGGTGTCTAAAATGATTCCTGTTCCCACTGTCCAATGGTTTCTCATCATCTACTGCAACGAAGTAATGGGAAGAATCGACGTACTCAAGGCTTCTATCACATCGACGTTCGGAAGAGTGTTGAAGATTGACTCGACCAAAAGGGTAAATAAATAATTAATAAACAATACTATTTCTGCAATTTACTTTAATATCTTTTAATTATTTGAATTTTTTTTTTGCAGATTGTGGGCACGCTTTCTTCCTAATAATTCTTATATATTTTTTTTTTGCAGATTGTGAGGAAGCTAGCCGGTCGTGCATGTGGAACAGGTGAGCGTGCTAGCGACTTACATTTCCAAGCTTACCTGATGGAAGGACTTGTTTGATGGAATTCAAACCGTGCACTAGTTGCTACCCAGTCTGGAGCACCCATCTCCAGTACATATAGTGGACTGCATCAGCATGCTCTCAACATACTGGCAGAGCAAGCGATTGGCAAAAAAGTGTACAAAAGTTTTATCATTCTAAAAAGTACACTGGAGAACTCATCGGAGTGAAGTATCTGTACAACCAGTCGAACAAAGTGCTCGAAACTCAATTTCCTGTTAAAACAGATACAATTAATGATGAAGTTTTTGATGAAGAAATTTAAACTTTTGATGTTGATGAAGGGTATGATGACAAGACTCAACCTGACTATAAACCACCTAAGCGTTGTTTTAAACCTCGAAATGCTAAAGAAACCTCACCACCGCAGCTGGAGTCCTTGCCTTCATGTGACGGTAATGATGATGATGGTGAAGGAAAAGCAGCCCTTATTGATAGAGTGAGTTAATTAAATTTGTATTATTTGCTTTTCACAAATTTTGTTTCTGTTTTGAAATAAAATGCATGAGTCTAATTATTTATTTTGTTTTCATATTTTACAATTTAGGAAATGGAGGATTCCACTGGACCGGACAACATTCCAGGCTACGCCAAAGTTGAAGCCCAGGCAGACTATCTTATGCAGTTTAAGAAAGACAGTGGAAAAACTATGTGAAGCGTATCCATCTACCGTATCTATCGAAGTTAAACATTTCCAGCGCTGGCTGCTCATTACCAAAGGCTACAAGAACATTCGTCGGAAAGTGCTATCGAATGGACACCTGATGTTGTTTGCTAAGCTTCAGTTGAAGATAAATCGTACGACACTCGTCCAGTGGTGAGTTTTAACTTGTTATTGATGTTTTTTTACACTACAGTAAATACATTCAAGTTTTTAAATACTGTGTTAGATTTATTTCCAACAGGTACAACAGAACATCAAAGAAGCAAGAGGGGCAAGTGCTGGAATCTGGCATCTCAGCAACATTATCCAAACTTGTCTCTGATAAAACCCTACTTGAACCTTTAACCAAGCCATCGGTGCTAAGCGTTCCTACAAGCGCTCCATCTTTCAAATTTGTCCTACCTAAAAACACTTCCGGCCTAGGAAACAGACCGTCGATCCCAGTTCAAGGCGAGATAGCAAAGCCACCACCATCAGTCCCTGAGGCTAGCAGTACTCCCATTCCTAGAACCAGACGTTCCAATCCTCCCGATTTATCCGGGAGTCTCCCGAATTTTAACATCACCTCCCGGTCTCCCGAATTTTAAATATATCTCCCGATTTCACACATTTCTATAAAATTCAGTATTATTGCATTAAATTAAAATCTATCTTCCCACGAAAGTTAATATTGCAAATTAATTTAATCTCACACGTCGTACGTACCACCCCGTATGATACAACGAACATGTAATGTATGTAAAGATTGTATAGCATAGTACAGCCATGGATGGTACAGCGTACTGTAAGGCGACGTCCTTTGTGTTTACCGACAGTACGCGATTCTTACCTTTAGCGATGAAGCTACAGTATCGCTTTATCAGTAGAGTAGGCGCACGTGTACTGAAACTTTTTCCTGGTTACAAGTTTGACCTAATTCCCATGCCCAGGGAAGGCATCGTTAGTGTAGTAGTAGTAGTAGTAGTAGTAGTAGTACTATGCGACGTCCTTTGTGTTTACCGACAGTACGCGATGAATCTACAGTATCAGTAGTAGTAGGCGCACGTGTACTGAAATTGCTAGTTACAAAGTTCTTTGACCCAATTGCAATGCCCAGGCATCGATCGTACCATCGTACAGTACTGTATGTATTCTCACTGCGCATGTATCGGAAAAGTACTTGTAGTATTGTATTTTGCGTACATACTTTCGCGAATTGCAATCACTCGTGACATTTTCTGGTTTTACAGTATGTCGGAAAAACGTAGTAGCGTAGTTTTAGAGACTAAAGAAAGTTGTAAAAAGAAAAAATATAAAACTAGATTTTCTAATGAATGGGAAAAATACGTTTCCGTTTGTTAGTGCGAGTAATCAACACGTTACCGAGAGTGAATACAAGTTTTGTTGCACTATTTGTAACGTGAATTTGTCATGCTCACAGGGAGGAATCAACGATGTTGCTGTACGCTACACTCCAAGTTGTTTGTTTTAATTTGTATTTTTGTTAATGAATTATTACAACTAAGTACAGATTTGATTTGTACTATGAATGGTTTTTTATTTAAGTGTATACAACAATATAAATTTAGTAAATAAAGTTTGATTTATAATCACCAAACAAGTTCTTTTCTTTTTGTTTGTATTACTCTGATTTGCAAAGAGCTGTCTTAAGATTCGTGTTGGTAGTACAGTATAGTTTTATTATTGAACGTTGGTGGCGACAGACATCACAGTGTTAACGTTGGTGGCGGTATACTCTCCCGATTTTTAATTCATTTAGGTTGGAACGTCTGTAGAACTACCCTTTTGTACAGAAAACGAGTGGGAAGGGAAACAGATCAAAATGTACAAACCAAGAACGTCTGCAATTGTGTGCTCAAAGTGTAAGCAACCAAGGTTAAAGGGGGATTCTGGGTTTAAAATTGCTTTTAAATATCGTTTATTTATTAAATAAAAAATATTATAACAATATAGACATGTCAGAATGAAGAAGTAATAACGAGAAATTAAAAAAATTAAATTTCATATACATTTTAGGGTAAATTCATGGAAAGTCTGTTTTTCAGCAGCTTAGGGAAGCTCATTAATATTCATGAGATATTCACAAAATCACGTCATCAGTGGATTCCAAACTCGCGACGTCAAGCTTGTACGTTGTGTTCTCTCTCCTTTGTCAAACGACGACCACCCGATCATTGTGAAATACATTTTTTGTAGATTTGCTAAGAAGCTAGGCCTAAAGTGTAATAATAACAGTAGTAGCATATATTTATTTGACATTTAATGAAATACAAAATTTAGTACAGATTACGGAGTCATAAATTATACTATTTTTATACCTCGAATTAATAGTACAGATCGTATATCGGCTTCACGTACTAGGCTAGGCCTAGACTAAATCATTTTATTCATGCCGGGGTGAGAGCCATTTCTGACTAGGGATTCCATGCCACGATGGCCATCATTCATGGGCCTAGCTAGCCTATTACTAAACGATTGGCCCATAAATAACAAAACTCAGTGGATTCCAAACCCATCCTATCAACCAAACTCCTAAACAATCTAAACCTAAAACGTTCTACAAAAATCGGCTGTAAATATTGGGGCAAAACAAGGTCCGATCGCCGTCCGCACGTATGGTCTAATAAGTAGGCCTAGTTTACTCTCCAAAAAATCGTATACTGCATCAAGCAAGTAGACCGGTAGTAGGAAGGAGACCTAGCCTAGCCTAGCCGATCCGGCCCAGTTAAAAATTGAGCTAGCTAGTGTAGTAGACCCTATGCGAATTGATACTACCAGGCCTTTTACTATAGGCTACACTTGTTAATATTAGCAATACTGTACTTATGTTTACAAATATTCCAACTCTCTCATTCGAGCTATATTATCTATACCATTCCGGTAGGTTGAGAGTCGACCTTCAATCAAATACTGTACATCGTTGTTCATGTTGTGATATAGACGGGGTATACTCGACCCGACCAGTTTGGTATTGTATACTGTATCTGCTTATCACGTGACGATGCCAGGCATGGGCAGAGAGAGCACGTGTATCGTCGTCTCGCTCTCCTCGCTCAGCAGGAATGTATACGTTACGCTTCATTGATTTTGAAGGCTTTCCCTAAGTCAGTGCGAAAATCGGCAAACGTAAAGTGCAAACTTATCTAATTTTTCACTGTTTTGATGGATTTTCATAGAAAATTGATTTTATAAATGGGAAGACCGACTAAAATTACATCAGATAAGTATAATTTTACAAAAGTAATTGATATGGTTATTGATAACGAGTCGTCGGAAGATTGACCATTTCACGAATTTCGTATTCTGTAACCACAGTGTGATTTTGCCGTAGCTGCACTTGTAATCTGGCCTCATTTCACAGCCTTAGTTCTGCTTCACTGGGCGCTTATATAAATTGAAACTTTTACCGTTCAAGAGACAAACAAATATATTTTACATTTTTTACTATTCATTTTAAACCCGGAACCCCCCTTTAACTAAGAACCACACTCGGTACTATGGAAATTGGTATTGTGCTGCAACAGCTGATGTGACTTTTGAAGAATGGAAATCGGCTATGGTTGCCAACGGTCACCTTCGTCAAGAGCGGGGAAAAAAAACAGCAACAAGAATGATTCCAAATGATTTTTGTAGCCATTGATAGAGTGTTTATACTGTTTCATATATATATCTTCTATTTTTTTTTGTTCTGTGATTTTATATTTACTTTTTACAAAATATTTTGTATTTTATGCAATTTGGCCATTGGGCCACCATATCTAATATATTCTGAATGTGCAATAAAGTTAATAATAATTTTTAAAAAAAAAAGGTTTTTAATGCTGCCAAATCCAAAGAGCAATGATTAATGTTGTAAATTATTTTGTAATTTTTATAAATTACATTCAGTTTTAATTATTACATTATAATTTACATTATATCATTCATTGCACTTTGTATTTGAAGGTCCCAAGCCTGTACAAAAAAATCAGAGGGGAAACTTTTGCAGTTAAGTGTACGGTACATTAAATGGTGAATTCTATATTCTTGTCAAGAGTATTTCCTTAGTAGTGTAAATTCTCAAATATTTTATATTTATTTCAAGAGCAATTCCACTACAATTCATTTTAATTCCTTCCACCAATTCTAATAATATATACAATATTGATTGACAATTGTTCACACGCTAAAAACACAACAAAAAAACGTCTCGTCATATTAAAAAAACTAACAATTAATACAACATACATATATTGTAGTCGTTTTAAACGGTAAATTTTTTTTAAACAAATTCATGACGTACTATAGTACAAGGATTTTGTTTCGAAAATTGGATAAAAAAATGTTGACTTTCTCAAATTTTAACAAAAAATTAATCTATTATTTAATATTTGTATTCATTTAATACATCGATCATGTGATAAACCCCTAAAATTGACAGTTTTTAGTATGCCGGTATTCAAAACAACCTCCTAGATTCTTGGGCCCCATTGGCCAATTGTCCAGTTTCCTCATTATCTAATGACCCAGTCCAATTCAGTTTTAATGACCCACATGGCTCTGTCCATTTCTTGTCCATTTCTTTTTGCGTTCTTTACTTTTCCGAATGAGAAGATTGAGCTGTACCCTATTGGCAGAGGCCGTAGCAAAACAGATGAAGAAACCGACCGACACGTCTCCTGCAACTGATTTACCAGAGGGAGATGGATCATCGGCGAATGAAGAAGAGATTACCCCTTTAATCAGTGACCTTCTCGAAGGTGAGCTGTCAACAGGGTGTCAATTGACAATGATGAACACTATTACCTTGGGGGTCGGACATTCTGCTTCCCACCAAAACAAAAATTTGGAACGATCGATATATCGAAATAAGGTCTCTGTTCGCTAACCAACGCGCATGTGTCGGTGACTACAGCAGGAAACCAATTGCGAGTCGAGAGCAACCAAAAACGGAAACAGCTCACGGTTTTAGAATGGCAACAGGAGTTCCACATCTATGCAGCCATTTTCTTCCCAAAGGAAGTTTTAAAATATGCGAACAGCATTTTGGAGTTGTCAATTACCGCCCAGAACAATACATGGCGAGCATACGATAAACAATTCCAAAGAGCCCGTCTACGACGCTCGTTGAAGTGGGAGGTACTGCACCCTGAACTGATGCTAAAGCTAGTGACAATGTCAATTGGTCCCGATGACCACTTCAAGGATTAACGTTAATCACGGTGCACCGCGTTACACAGATACAATTTTGACACAGCCCCTAACAATGTGTACAATAACCCTAATCACTGTACTATATTATCTTGGTAAAAGTTCTTTGAGATATTTGGGATACACAAGATGCCATTACCCTTTATAAGCCTGTACCATCTTAGCATGGAGGTATAAAAAAGGAGATTCAACTAGCTAATAGAGATTAAAATGCTGTGTGCTATATGAAATATGACTGACTTCCTCGGACGCTGATTGGCTCGCTCAAATGAGTTAAAAAATCCGCCTTCCGCTCTGCCACGCAGGACTTCGCCTTTCATCGTTGTCAGTGCAGCCGGTCGTTTATACGCTTGTTACAAGGCCCCTTAGCATTTAAGTCGCCCCGAACATGTATTTTAAACACTATTTTAGTTGTTTTAGCTTCTAGAGAGAGGGCTTGTGGGGTCAGAGGTTAACTTATCCGAAACCATATTGAATTGAAACCATTAAAAAATCAAGTAATATTTACCAAAATAACCAGAAGTTTTTATGGTTTTTATATTATATATCGATAACACGATAAGCTCGGAAAATGATTTTTTTTTGTAATAATTATTTAATAATTTCAATTTCAAACCGTGAAAATCCCGACCGTGTACACGCGTGTATATTTTCTCTACATGCATTGCAACATCGGGCTTTTTCTCGACGAGTCGCTTGTTGGTTCATCAAGTGTGACGTAATCAACAGGTTAGGAAGATAATGCTAGGGCTAGGTCTAGGCCCTAGAGTATCCTTCTTGTTTGATATTATAATTCGTGAACCTATTCAACATTGTTATTAATATAATTTATAGGCTAAATTATATTATAATTAATAAAATGGTGAACACGTTTTAGTACGACAGAGTAGGATAGGCTTAGTAAGGCTACTAGGCCCGGGCCTACTAGCTAGGCCTACTAGAGTCTAGGCCTAGACTACCACTAGCTAGTTAATTAGTTATCCGCTTGGTAGATAACTCCTTGTTATTGTATTGGATCAATATTTTTTTTCTGTATTGTTCTTCTTTCTTTCTTGCTTTTTTGTGCATCTCGTTTCTCTAAAATGTGTAAACATAACATTTCATAACTTTGACAACATGTGGCCATTTACGTAAAGTTGTGCGCCTTTTATTTTGAATGACGTCAGAGTTGCGCAACGTGACGTACGTGCGATTTTATGATTTTAAATGATTGATCATAGATTAAAAACCAAGCTTTATTTTTTTTTTTTAACTTGGTGAAAATCTAAGTCATATCAAGGTCAAACTTTCTATGGATTAAAAATGGCATGTTTCACGAGCATTGAAAATTTCAAAATGCGCAAAATTAATTTCTAATCAACTTTCGACGCTTTTTGTGCATCTCGTTTCTCTAAAATGTGTAAACATAACATTTCATAACTTTGACAACATGTGGCCATTTACGTAAAGTTGTGCGCCTTTTATTTTGAATGACGTCAGAGTTGCGCAACGTGACGTACGTGCGATTTTATGATTTTAAATGATTGATCATAGATTAAAAACCAAGCTTTATTTTTTTTTTTTAACTTGGTGAAAATCTAAGTCATATCAAGGTCAAACTTTCTATGGATTAAAAATGGCATGTTTCACGAGCATTGAAAATTTCAAAATGCGCAAAATTAATTTCTAATCAACTTTCGACGCTGATCATGACATTTTGAGCATGTCAAAAATTCCTGCGCGCGTGAAAGTTTTTCACACGGAGTATGAAAAACATATTTTTTTCTCTTGAATTATATTTTTAAGCCTTTCCTAGTAATTTTGAAAACAATTTAGGCCTTTTCCAGTTTAAATAACGCCATACGAACATGTTGAATTAGACAATTCGCGCGCGTTTTTTATGAAAAAGGTTAAAAAAGAATTTCCTGAAATTCTGACAGAAGATAATTCAGAATGTTTATTGACATGGATATGGAAATCAGCAATTTGCTGTGGAAACACTGAGTTCATGCAACTTTGTCGCAAGCAATCACCATCAAACCTAGCAGTGTTTAATAGTATTTCTGGATCAACAGTTGCAATGGAAGAGGACACAAATGGTGAAAGAACAATAAGGCACATGAACTGCTGTATATTTGTTGAGGGAAATCGCTGTGAAGTATGCACAATGTATAGAACAACTTTAATGTCTAAAAGGTCAAGAATTAATGATCAAAAAGCAGTAGACATTAGTTCTCATGCACGAACTGGTCAGTTAAACAATGATCAGTTAAGGAAAAAGTTGATGTTGGTGTCAAATGACTAAGTTTTTCCTGACCTTAAAGAAAAAGTAAGGAAGTCATTTGAAGATGATTCTAGTCCACTGCAAGAAACAATGTCTGAAGCTCTACAGAAACTGTGTCAGAACAATTTAAGGAAGGTTCTACACAAAGACTACTATGGGATGAACAAGTGGCTGCCAATAAATCATCTGCAACAGGTCGTCGTTGGTACCCAGCAATAATTCGTTTTTGCTTAGCGTTGCACATGAAGTCTACTGCAGCTTACCGTATTATTAGGAACTCTGGCTACTGGACCCTAAGGAACTACACACATTTTACTGATGCAAAGTCTGGTTTTAATCCTGATGTTATCCTGCGGATAAAGCATGATGTACATTTTAATGCATTACCTGATTTTAGTAAAATTGTTTCATTAAGTTTTGATGAAATGAAAATAAACGCAGGTCTTGTGTATTCTAGCAAATCGGGTAATCTTGTTGGATTCTCCAGTATGGGATCAATGAACGAAGCCATGGACAATTTTGCAAGGGAGTTGGACTCTGACAAAAATAAACAACAAAAGGAAGCATCACACATGTTGTCTCTGATGGTTCGGGGCATGTTTATGCCTTTACATGACACATTCGCACATTTCCCCACTCACGGCTGCAAGAGTTATAATTTATATTGGATCATATGGAAAGCTGTGACATGGCTAGAGTATGCAGGATTCAGAGTTTGTGGTGCAAGTCCAAATCAAAAATTTTAAGGACAGCATGGAACATCTGTTTCTTCAGAAGTTGTCTTTTCAACCAATAGTCCATATACGAAAAGGAATATCTATTTCATTTGCGACATTCCACACTTGTTAAAGACTAAAAGAAATAATCTCGAAAACTCTGGATTTAACTCAAAATCAAGAAACTTGCATGTGAGTTATACATTTTAATTTTTTTTTTTCATACCAGTTTTTACTAGTGTAAACACAATTTTCCCCCCACTTTATGCTACAGTGGGAAGCTCTTCATTTATTTTTCTCTTTTTTTTTGCAGTTTAATCATAAAGATCTAAAGTGGAATCAGTTGCTCACCTTGGTAGAAGAAGATATTGGATGTGGTAGTGGCCTAAGAAAACTCCACAAAATACGCCACAAGCATTTATACCTTACGCCAAGCTTACGGATGAAAGTTAAACTAGCTGTCCAGGTAATTTTAGTTTGTTTTTTTAGTTTTTAGCCATCTGAGATGCACTGCAATTTTAAATTGACTTCTTTCTTGTTGTCTAGGCAAATACATTTTTAAAAGTTGTTATCATAGTTGAGAATCTGTTAGAATATAGAAGTGTGGATGAATCAAGATTAAAGGTACAGATTTGTTTTTCAAATTGTTATTAAAGAATTTCAGATAAATTATCCTAATACACCTATTGAAAAAGGATCGTCAACACATAGTCAACCAAACATGAAGATCTGTTTACCCATGGAGTTATATTTTTATACCACCATGATTTAACTGAAAAGTTCAGCCAAGATTTACACTTACCCCAGTGAATTTGGGGTATACACCTAAGTGTATCCTTGCCATTTGATTGGTTGATAAGGTATCATGTGACATGCATTTTTTCAATCCATCCTTGCATTCAGGTGGCATATTGAATATTTTATTCATGGAATGGGCTAGTCCATCTTTCAATGGTTACTCATGAATTCATTTTTTACTGTCTTTTAGTGGCTTGTAGATGGTTTCCTCGGCTTTCTTAATACATGGGAGAATCAGTGTTTGGAAACACCAAATACAACAGCAGCAGAAAAGAACAGGATGTGCCTGAGTCGTGAAACACTAAGAATAACAGGTTATTTTTTTTCTTTTCATTTATGTCTAGCCATAGATTGTTTGATAGGTTGCAAAAGCACAATCTAATAAGTTCTTTATTTTTCAGTATATTAAAAAGTAAATGTTAACCAAGGATAAATCCAATGGGCTTGCGACCCCTGTCTTCTAGCCTGACACATCAAATCCTGTAAAGTAAATGTCAATCTTAATTCCTAATAATTGTATTGTTAAAAACTATATTAAAGCAAATATTAATACAATAAATGCTTATTTGAAACTTACAAAGGAATTGCTTGCTACTGATGGTGTGGACTAAACCAAGATCCTATCGAGGAATACTTTAGCAAACAGAGAGGATGTGGAGGAAGAAATGAAAACCCAACAGTTCATCAATTCCAACATAACGCATTGACACTACAAGTTGCAGGAGCCAGAAGTGTAACTGGTTCAATCCACTCAAACACCAGGATAGTAGTACAGTTAACCCCATCGTCTTTTCCATCGTTTGTCACTCTATTCAGGGAACACTATATAAGGGAGATAGCCTATTTGCTCTTCGTTCATTTCACGGGAATGTGGACAGTTTGCCATTAAATAAATACACTTTACGTTCAATCTGCAGGGACACCCTTATTAAAGGACACTTGTTTGGGTTTCTGCGGAAAACATGCCAATGTATCCCCTAAAGCTCTGTCTACACTATCAAACTTTATGTGACAACAAAATGTGATGTGACCATAATATATGGACATGATAATACCATACCATTACTATATTTGGGGATATCACTACCATAATTTTAGTACATCACACTTTTTTTCAAACTAGTTTTTGATAATACTGTATAATATAGTTTTAAGATAATGGTTTTGGATTTATAAATTTTTTGCAACCATGGCCGTAGTCATGGTTTGAAATTACAAGAGATACGCGTGGCATGCGACAGTACAAGTGCAACTTAGCTTAGTTATTTACCTGGGAAAATTTGGACATTACTAACCTACTAACTCACCAATGGTAGCAATAATTGGTACATAAAGCCAACTTAGCGGGTAAATAACTAAGTCTGAACAGGCCCTTATATAACTATTTGAAAGTGCTTTTAACCACAAAAAAATGAGGGAAAAATCAAGCTGTATTGTCTGCACCCACGTCATTATTAATTATTGGCAAGTCAATGCTATGATTATGCTGGTAAACACAACAGTAATAATATACAGAGATCAAGTAAGCAATCACTTAATCCTCCGATACAAAAGCGTTTGTTCAATAAATTTATCTCTTATCTCTCCTCCTTATGAAATTTTAAACACTGTTTTGCAATCGTAATATCATTTACAATGTTTAATATTACAAATGTCACTTTTCTATTATTTCCAATTACCATAATCCTACAGTCAAATGTAAACGAAATGTATAATTAATTGTCACAATATCTGCTCACAACTTGATTTCTGATTGAATAATTTGTGTGTGCTTGAAATTATTAACCGTTGTATTAGGTTCTTAACAACTAGTTTTTATTATCATGAGGTCCTAAAGCAAACAAAATTGTACATTTATGCACGATGACGTCATAAAAATTAAAATATTTTTAACTCATGCTAAAGATAGTTGATTGACCTAGACAATATCAAAATCAGGGTGAAAATGGAAAACGGATAAGTGGAGATGCGCTCTATTAAATGTGATGAGCTATGACGAAAGATACAAAAATCCTAAATTTCATATTCGCGTGGCCATACGATGACGTCACAATGTCCGGTTAGCCATATTAATGCATGATCTGATATCTAAAACACATCAACTTCCAGAATATGTAATAAAAATAATTTTTACCGTTTAGTTTAGAAACTACGATTGTTTAAAAAAAGGCAAAATTTTGACAAATTTTTGAAGTTTTTCATCAAAAAAGCGCTCAAATTATCATATTCTATGTCCTCATATGACGTAATTTGAAGTCGAAATTGTTTAAAAGTTGGTAAAATTACTAGAAAACGCTGGAAAAACATAAATCACTCGAAAAAATGACGTTTTTAACCCTACGTGTGGACCGCGCGCGTAAAAATTTGCGCACGTGTGGGAATTTTTGACATGCTCAAAATGACATGAAACGCGTAGAAAGTTGATTAGAAATTGATTTTTCCCATACTTCGTGTTAAACATGCCATTTTTAGTGCACAAAAAGTTAGCGCACGATATAAATTAGACTTTTGCTAAGTTTCAATTTAAATTGTTATATGCTTTTCGATCTATGTTAAATACGCAAAATTCATAAAACGCGCGTAAGTCATGTTGCGCAACTCTGACGTCATTCAAAAATAGGAAAGCACAACTTCACATGATTGCCCATATGTTGACAAAGTTATAAAATCATAATGTTAACTTTACACGTTTTAGAGATACGCTTTGCACAAAAATGACAGAAAGAAAGAAGAACTAGAATTTAATTCGTCACTTTGACGAATTATAGGTGATCATTTTTATCATTTTACTGAAATTAATTTTTTTTTTATCGGAAAATGTTGATGTATGCCATCCTATTATACGCTTATAGTGCTGAGTTGTGCCTATTATATGCCATATAATATGTACAGTATATATGTATATCTATATACAGTGTAGCATAGGTGAAATTACGGGACACACATCATGTTCTAATTTTTTGGTATGATGGAATTATCAAAATAAACTCGAAGATGACAATTTCGAAAGATAATGAATTGAGCAAATAAATATAAGAATTGGAAGAGAATTTGGCACGTAGAAGCGCTGTGCGCGCTCTTTGAAATTTGTATAACTGTGACGAAAAAGATGAAAAAACTACTTTTTAACTTCAACTGGCCATATGTTAACTTCACAACATCCGATAGGCTTGATTTTTATATGAATTCATATCTACATTTCATCAGCTTTCATAATAAATTATAATCATCAAGGTAACCTTCAATTCCGAAGAGCTGTATGATTTTCAAATTTATGGCGAAGGTGAAATTACACGACCTACGTTATTCAAGTTTTTACGCGTGATGATGTCATCAAAATAAAAATAGTGGCAAGTCATGAGAAAGTTAATTAATTGAGCAATCACATACTAACATTTTAGCGAAAATCGGGTACAAAATAACAGAGATGCGTTCTATTGAATGTGATAAAATATGACGAAAAAGAAAAAAAGCTTAATTTTAAATTCAAGTGGCCATTTGATGATGTGACAACATTTTGTACGTACAATGTGTACATGTATTCATATCTACAACTCAATGGCTTCCAGAATAAGTTAAGAAAATTGGGGGTCATCGTGCATTCTGAAGAATTATTTTCATTTTAAAAATGCCTTATTTTTCACCATTTTCAACACTTTGTTGCAATTAATTTGCTCATTTTGAACCTGCTCGTATAGCGTTATTTTATATCGGAACTGACTCAAATTTGGTGAATGTACTAAAGATGGTGAGTAGAATGCGATTTGTAAAAATAAATCGTATTTTTAAAAAAATATTTTTTTGCGCAGTAATTTTTTGAAACACGCAAATGGCTTGAAATGACACTCTATATCGGCCTACCAAACAGCAATACTGCTGGAATCTCCAGCAAAATGCAATTTCCACGAACACAATGTGTAGTGGCCTTTCGTACCTTCTTAAGATGTACACAAGCAATCCAAACAGTCAGAAATTTATTCTGAGCATGTTGAGAAATATATCCACAAAAAAAAATATGCTGACAGCCGGTGGTAAATTGTGCAGTTAATATTCAAAATCGGTTAAGCCATTAAAATATCCTGAAATATCCATATCAAGGGTTTTGCAACTGAACTCTAGGCAAGGGCACAGTTTGTCTACACACTCAGATAGGCAGTTTTTTGGAGGCCCTGTGTGAAAGACCACAGAAAGACAACATGAAATTCGCATACATAACCAGACATTTAACATTTATAGTTATTGTGACCATTTAGATTACAGAAAATATAGTCATAATTGATAATACTGAGTTTCAATTTTTTTCTAAGATGAAACTTAGGTGACATTTAGTTCTGATTTAGGAAATGCTACTTACATTAAACATGAAACTGCACACATTTAGATCGCTAGAGTGCAAACAAATATATATATTTACCATTTGTTTAGCATATTATTATTTCATTTTGGCCCTCATATTGTACTAGTGTTTTTACTTTTGATTATAGGACAATTTGAAGTGTGCATCCCTATTGCACATGATACTATCACTAAATCTAGAAAATCTAAGCATCAACAGCAATTTTGTAAGAACTATTGAAAAAGTGAGTAAAATAATTTGCATTAACTTCAATTAGCTATTTGTTCATTGTTTCATAAAAACAAAGTAGCAATGCTTTCTATGAGTAGACACATTTTATGTTATTTTTTCTGTTTCAAAAGGATGAAATTATACTACTTTGAAGGTAATTTAATTACTGCCATAGCTGTTTATCTTTATTAGCAAATCCTTATTAGTGGAACAATTTAAAATAAATAAGTAGGCCTAAATGTTTACTTTTATCTCAACTTTTATTCACAGATTACAAAATACAAGCAATGCGGAAAAGTACGCAAGGGTGCTAAAATGCTTATTGAAAAATTGCTGACTGTTATAGATAGAGAACAAGAGGAAATGGAAGAAAATGAGAGAGCCTTGGGTAAGTCTATAACATTAACAACAAAACTCAACTGTACAGGTTGTGTTAAAATACTTCTATAATGGAACATTCTTACATTGGAAAGTGATAGTACTGTAAATGTAACTTTTTCTCTGAGGTTTTTGTCTCCCATTTATTCATTCGATTGCGGCACTTATTTATTTGTGTTCAGGCAGTCTATAATTTCAGTATTTGGCAAATAATAATGTTTGAAATTAATTAGTTGTTATAATTAATTTATTAACATTTTATTGTTGTTGTTCATTAACAGATGAAGATAGAGAACAAGAGGAAATGGAAGAAAATGAGAGAGCCTGGGGTAAGTCTTCTATAACATTAAGAACAAAACTCAACTGTACAGGTTTTGTGAAAATACTTGTATAATGGAACATTCTTACATTGGAAAGTGATAGTACTGTAAATGTAACTTTTTCTCTAAGGTTTTTGTCTCCCATTTATTCATTCGATTGCAGCACTTATTTATTTGGGTTCAGGCAGTCAATAATTTCAGTATTTGGCATGTTTGAAATTAATTAGTTATTATAATTAATTTATTAACATTTTATTGTTGTTGTTCATCAACAGATGAAGATAGAGAACAAGAGGAAATGGAAGAAAATGAGAGCGCCTGGGGTAAGTCTATAACATTAACAACAAAACTCAACTGTACAGGTTGTGTTAAAATACTTCTATAAAAGGAACATTCTTACATTGGAAAGTGATAGTACTGTAAATGTAACTTTTTCTCTGAGGTTTTTGTCTGGCACTTATTCATTCGATTGCGGCACTTATTTATTTGGGTTCAGGCAGTCTATAATTTCAGTATTTGGCAAATAATAATGTTTGAAATTAATTAGTTGTTTTAAATAATTTATTAACATTTTATTGTTGTTGTTCATCAACAGATGAAGATAGAGAACAAGAGGAAATGGAAGAAAATGAGAGCGCCTGGGGTAAGTCTATAACATTACCAACAAAACTCAACTGTACAGGTTGTGTTAAAATACTTCTATAATGGAACATTCTTACATTGGAAAGCGATAGTACTGTAGATGTAACTTTTTCTCTGAGGTTTTTGTCTCCCATTTATTCATTCGATTGCGGCACTTATTTATTTGTGTTCAGGCAGTCTATAATTTCAGTATTTGGCAAATAATAATGTTTGAAATTAATTAGTTGTTATAATTAATTTATTAACATTTTATTGTTGTTCTTGATCAACAGATGAAGATAGAGAACAAGAGGAAGTGGAAGAAAATGAGAGCGCCTGGGGTAAGTCTATAACATTAACAACAAAACTCAACTGTACAGGTTGTGTTAAAATACTTCTATAATGGAACATTCTTACATTGGAAAGTGATAGTACTGTAAATGTAACTTTTTCTCTAAGGTTTTTGTCTCCCATTTATTCATTCGATTGCGGCACTTATTTATTTGTGTTCAGGCAGTCTATAATTTCAGTATTTGGCAAATAATAATGTTTGAAATTAATTAGTTGTTATAATTAATTTATTAACATTTTATTGTTGTTGTTCATCAACAGATAAAGATAGAGAACAAGAGGAAGTGGAAGAAAATGAGAGAGCCTGGGGTAAGTCTATAACATTAACAACAAAACTCAACTGTACAGGTTGTGTTAAAATACTTCTATAAAAGGAACATTCTTACATTGGAAAGTGATAGTACTGTAAATGTAACTTTTTCTCTGAGGTTTTTGTCTGGCACTTATTCATTCGATTGCGGCACTTATTTATTTGGGTTCAGGCAGTCTATAATTTCAGTATTTGGCAAATAATAATGTTTGAAATTAATTAGTTGTTTTAAATAATTTATTAACATTTTATTGTTGTTGTTCATCAACAGATGAAGATAGAGAACAAGAGGAAATGGAAGAAAATGAGAGCGCCTGGGGTAAGTCTATAACATTAACAACAAAACTCAACTGTACAGGTTGTGTTAAAATACTTCTATAATGGAGCATTCTTACATTGGAAAGTGATAGTACTGTAGATGTAACTTTTTCTCTGAGGTTTTTGTCTCCCACTTATTCATTCGATTGTGGCACTTATTTATTTGTGTTCAGGCAGTCTATAATTTCAGTATTTGGCAAATAATAATGCTTGGAATTAATTAGTTGTTATAATTAATTTATTAAAATTTTATTGTTGTTGTTTATCAACAGATAAAGATAGAGAACAAGAGGAAGTGGAAGAAAATGAGAGAGCCTTGGGTAAGTCTATAACATTAACAACAAAACTCAACTGTACAGGTTGTGTTAAAATACTTCTATAATGGAACATTCTTACATTGGAAAGTGATAGTACTGTAGATGTAACTTTTTCTCTGAGGTTTTTGTCTCCCATTTATTCATTCGATTGCGGCACTTATTTATTTTCGTTCAGGCAGTCTATAATTTCAGTATTTGGCAAATAATAATGTTTGAAATTAATTAGATGTTATAATTAATTTATTAACATTTTATTGTTGTTGTTCATCAACAGATAAAGATAGAGAACAAGAGGAAGTGGAAGAAAATGAGAGACCCTTGGGTAAGTCTATAACATTAACAACAAAACTCAACTGTACAGGTTTTGTTAAAATACTTCTATAATAGAACATTCTTACATTGGAAAGTGATAGTACTGTAAATGTAACTTTTTCTCTGAGGTTTTTGTCTCCCACTTATTCATTCGATTGCGGCACTTATTTATTTGTGTTCAGGCAGTCTATAATTTCAGTATTTGGCAAATAATAATGCTTGAAATTAATTAGTTGTTATAATTAATTTATTAAAATTTTATTGTTGTTGTTTATCAACAGATAAAGATAGAGAACAAGAGGAAGTGGAAGAAAATGAGAGAGCCTTGGGTAAGTCTATAACATTAACAACAAAACTCAACTGTACAGGTTGTGTTAAAATACTTCTATAAATGAACGTTTCATCTTATATTGGAAAGTAATTTGTATATTATAGCACAATGGGAAAACATCGAAGCACGGCTGATTGTAAAATTTTTTGTCTGGCTAGGCCTAGATGAAGCATAATGATTGTCAATATGTTCAACATAATAACTATTCATATTAGATTTATTTTCATTGAATGTCAGCTTTAAACAGTTCTATAAAGGAACTTTGTGTATTTGCATTTTATTTTTACTGTGGGTGGTTTACTATACTACTAGAGAATCGGGTTGTACAATTACCGAGCTTAATGAGGCAGAAAAAAGTAACAAACCAAGCTTAGCTTTCGAGTCAGTAAATCATAGACTTTAATAAATACTTACAGTACATTTTGTTGATTTAATTACCAAGGAGTAAATTCAAGAAACATCAACGTATTCAAATTGTAAAAAAAGACCTGTCTTATAAATCATGAATGTATTAAACTACCATAGGTTTTTATTAAACGCCTTATCGTAAAATTCTATACTAAGACCATTTGTTCTCACCGCTTTCTTGCATGTAGGTTTGAGATAGGAAATTACAGTGGCACAACGTGCACACAAAATGGAAATACACAATTTCATTTTCTATTGAATCCACCACTTATGACCACAACTAATTTAATTTACCCAAAAATAAAGTGTATTTGTCATTCCTGTGTCTTGTTATACTTTTAAATATATTTTTCAAATACGAAAAAGTCATATAAAAAGCCATATCGCTATTGCATTTTCTGCAAAGCCTCCTTTTCAAAACTAAGAAATCATATTGAAAATAAACATAAAATCATTGGGCGAGTAAAGGACGCAATGAACCTACCAAAAAAAGAGCGTGATGCTACATTTGAAATATTCAGAATTGAAGGTATAATGGAGTTTAATAAGAAGGCAATAAAGGAAAATCCCAAAAATCCATCTGTGCAACGAGAAAGAAAAAGAACATGCCCAGGCAAGATTGTTGTCTGCAATGTTTGCGGAATGTTCATAGATATGAAATATCAAAGACGACATGAACAAAATCACAACATGAAATCAGATGCGGCAATTACAGTGATCACAACACCAATTAGCACACTGACGTATGTGGATGAGTTGGACACACGGTTCGTATCTGAAGTTTTATCACGTTTTAGATGTGGTACAATACGAGATAGCTGTCTAAATGACAAGCTTCTAATTAAAGTAGGCCATGCAATGTGGCAAAGGGTTAAGAGTCGAGCGGACAAGGCGGTGGAGGTGCGGAGGCAAGTCATGACTAACATGCGAAGGTTGGCTGCAATCTACCAACACTTGCTGGAAACTGAAGATGTACTTGGACCTCTTCCAGCAAAGCAAGGTAACATCATTGACATTTTCACAAGGTCAAATTTTACACATCTCCTGGAAGCCATCAACACTTACACAAATGCAAATTCTGGATTGAAAGCAGGACTTAAAATAAGTTTGCTGTATTTACTCAAATCAGTTTCGAAAATATTAAGTGGATTGTTTTTAATAGCTGATAATGATCACAATTCACAGGAGATCAGCAACTTTCTCGTTGTGCTAGATATGCACAAGCATTCTTTTTTTGGTGATGCAGTATATGCCCAAAATAAAAGCAGGCAGGAGAGACTCCGAAGGCCACAAGAACAGCCAATATCAAAGGACATATCAACCTGGGTGAAAACGTTTCAAACACGCCACATCTTTATATTGAATTGCGGGACCTTGTCGTGTGCAGACTTACACTATACAATGCAAGAAGAGGAGGAGAGCCCAGTAGACTATTTATAAAGGACTGGAGAGAGGCAGATGCAGGTGTATGGCTAGATGAGCGACAATTGAAGAAGCTGGATCCTATTGACCAAGCCCTTTCGAAACAACTGAAGGTTGGGTATCAATCTGGGAAGGGCAAACATTTAGTGCCGACATTGTTTCCAAAACACACCCATGTTGCGATACGTGTCCTGGCAGCGGAGGATGTGCGGGAATCATGTGGCATTTCCAGTACAAATAGATACATGTTCCCTAGTACAAAGGGTTCAGAAGAGCATGTTTCTGGTTGGCATGCTGTACATACAGTATGTGAAAATGTGCAGCTAGAAAAAAGACACCTAATAACAGCAACAAAAAACCGCCACAGGGTATCAACCGAGTTCGCACTGATGGACATTCCTGCAACACAAAGGCAATTCATCTATAAACACTTAGGACACAGCGAAGACACAAACGTTCACATATATCAAGACCCTCTTGCTGTAAGGGAAATTACTGTTGTTGGAAGAGGGTTGCAGAAGCTTGATAACGGTAAATTAAATTTTTAATTGTTTTTAAATTCCATTTTATTAATCTTTCTGTCTTCTCCTTCCATACATGCATAATTCCTCATTGTATTTTCATTTGATTTTTATTTAAAAATTAGGCATTGTTGCTTGGTACAATGCAACCATCACTCTCCCAAAGCATAAACACCCTAAAAAACAGAGTCTTGCCAAAATCCAGCATTATCCCAAAATATTTCTGTCCTTTATACAGTCCATACAGCTAATTACCAATTACCAATTTTAACAATGAATTATTTTTATTGTGTTTTTCCATAGGAGATGACCCAGAAAACCTAGAAATGAATAATTTTACAGGTAAGCTTTAATATATATGTATTGGTTCTAAACATTTTAATTTTGTAATTTTAAAATATTTGTCATATTCATAACAATAGTCACAAAAATATGTTATTATGGTAGATCTTAAGTTCTTAAAAAGGACATGCAATCAAAGCAAATATACTTAATACTTCATTTATTTTTTATCAGCAGATGAAACTTTTGAAGAAGCAGAAGAAAATGAAGAAAACAGTGACATCACCGGTAAGCTTATAAAACATTAGTAACAAAAATCTATACCAGCTGGGGCTAAGATGAGAAATTAAGATTGACTCTTTCTATGAAGTTGCAATCTTTTCACACTGCTGCTTTAGCCAGGTACGTCCCAAGAGGACTACTCATTCAAAAGCTATAGCAAGCAGCAGTTATAGTTCTAGAGGCCAAAGTTTTTGGTACTTTGTAAACTAGGATGGGTCATGCTAAAATTACAAACCTCAAAGCACGTCTGGGAGAAGAGAGTCTATGAAAAAAATTGCTGATAATACCCTAGATGCATGTAGACAGTAATCTGTAAAATCTTGTTCAATAAATAATGACTTAATAATGAATAGGCCAGTATTATAATAATTCACTGTCAAATAATCAAAACATCATTTCTGGTATTTACAATGAGTCCCATTTGACTGTCAATCTAGACCGATATATATAATACTGTAATTCGCTGTCAGATAATCATTGAATTATTATCAAAACAGTCCATATACAGTAATAGTAAAGTTTTTTGTTATAATAGGATACAATTTGTTGACACTTGAAGCATCTAGGCTTGATGAAGTGACCCCTAGACTTGACCTTAGCAATAAAATATACTAAAGTGACAGAAATTGAGTCTGTTTAGTATATAATAAAGTAATATTATTTAGACATCATTTTTATTTAAATTTAATGAGCACATCATCTTTTACAGATTCAGTATTTTTTATTTTTCAATTGCACAATTATAACATATCAAACCATGAATTCTTCTTGTATTTTTTGCTTTAAATTACAAAAACAAATTTGAAATAAAAAATATTTTTAGGGGGACAATATATCTTTAAAATTGTTATGTCCACAAGCGAACAACGTTTTTTGTAAGAAATATTTCTTGTTTAGTGTTAAAATTAATTACTCCTTGTCCCATTTTCTATTTCAAGCTGTCCCTGTGTCATAAGAAAATGGCACGAATTATCATACACAAATTAGATTTCTGTAAAAAAACACACATGTACAATGTATCAAGAACGAAAATGTAAAAATTATCAATGTTATAAATGGTTTTTGTTTACTACTGTAGATGACCAGGATCACGATTACACAGGTAAGTTTATATTTAAAAAGGTTCGTTCTTCACACGCCAAAGAGCATTCAATTGGTTAAAGAGCAGTGCGTATATGTTTAGACTGGGTTCCAGCCCGTAAATAGTAAAAATAAATATTTTGGCACAATGGCGTTTCATATGTATAATATAATACTAAGATTTATGGACTAGGGAAATATGTGAAAATATCGATTTACAGACCGCAAACATCCGATAAGAATAACGTAGGTTATCATACCGTGTTTACTCATATGGGCGGGTGGTATGTAAATATGGATTTTGAATCAACCAATGATCAAAAGGACATCATTTAGGTTTAAAAAAATGAGTATGTACCATCAAAACTGTATTGTATTATAGTATTGCCGAGTTTTGTTAATTACATTATCAAGTCTAGGCATAGCCTAGGCTTTGTACATATGAGCTAAATGCCGAATGAATACCACCGGCAGATAGCTACCACATATCTCTGCATAAAAGATCATTCAATGTTTGATTTACGGAGAAGCTAGCATACCTATCATATTAAGACCAGACAAGTTTTCTTGGAAAAAATCCCATCAACAACTAGGCATATAAAATTCATTTCTAGCCTTCAGAAACTTTTACAACTCCCTGCTCTAATCATCACATCATCATTTTGCGAAGATACAAGTGGAGTTCGTGTACCCTGAGTAAAGATGTGTGTCTTCACATCGTCTAAATGTGACATAGCGCATGCGCATCATCTTAGTTGTTGAATCTTATTTTTGAAATTTCCAAAAATGCATATTAAAATATTTTAGAGTGAGTTGAAACTTAGTCAACCGGATAATCGTATGCACCATAAATTCTTGGTGTCAAAACATGTGACATTTATATATTTCCCCAATCTGTAAATCTGAGTATTATATTATACATATGAAACGCCATATGTGGCAAAATATTTATCTTTACTATCTACGGGCTGGAACCCAGTCTAATATAGGATGGAAGTCTGAGGTTGTCATATGTACCTGTAGGCCTCTACTTCTGTATTTAAGCATTTTATTGGAATATTGTTGAACATTATTTTTGGGCAAGTACAGTACTAAGTTATAAAATGTGGGCCGGTTGTCGGTTGCAAGTATCCGATAAAATAATATTAATATTTAATAACTAAAAACATTTACTCACATTTACATGTCACTGTCTTATTAAATCATCTCTCAATATACATTTCGAACTAAGCACGCACCGTGATTTACAATGAATTATTTACATTTTTATACCTGGAATCACTCACGGTCAATTTAGTCAGTATAGGTGCATGTTTCAATTGTATTATGTGAAAAGTAACTTAAAATCGCATTTTAGTTGAATATTTTACCTTCAATGCACAGGGAATGCAGCAATTTATTATTTTTTCATTTTTTTAGTTAAAAAGATAACTTTACATAAAAGACATAACAATGATGGTGAGTAATGAAAAATCAAAATTACACTTATATTTGACATACTTTTTAACTAGAAATGGATATGCAATATTTTCCCTTTATTATATATAAACCAATATTTATTCTGTGCGATGGTAAATTTCCCGGTTGGCAATTGTCCTATGGTAAAGGATTGGGCGGCAAACGGCGACAGGTCGCAAAGAGACAATTGGCAATCACGACAAATAGCAACAGAACAGGTAACAAAAGGCCAGATGGTGAATAGCCAAGTGGCAAATGGTTAATACTGGAAGCAGTAGAATTGTATAAAATGCAAAATCTACAAGTGACATGCTTGGCTTCTTGACCCTTAAGTGTGTTACTGTAACCCGCTCTATATAATAAATAAGTGTCCTCTGATTTTCTTTTAAAAAAGTGCTTTGTGATAATATTATATATTTTAATACCTAGAGCGAACTTACACGCACTGGAGCAGTGTCTCATAAGGCAAAGTTCTATCCTACTTCAAGAAGTTCTTAACAGGTGAAGAAAAAAAAAAGTTACCAGGTAAGAACACAATCATAAAATAGAGCAACAAATAATCACTGATAAACAATTTACAATTATCAAATTATTTGCAAATATAATTTGGTATCTGTTAGCTAATTTTGAAACTTGGTATATGTAATGATGCCCTAAATTGGTTTACTCCATATCTAAGTTATAGATCACAAGTTGTAAATGTAAATAGTTCAATTTCTGATTTAACTGAGAAATTGACATTGGAATTCCACAGGGCTCTATTTTAGGTCCTTTGTTATTTATTATATATGTAAATTCTCTTCCTGATGCTGTTGATTGTAAATGTGTTATGTACGCTGATGATACCACTCTATTATGTAGCTCCTCAAATAAAATCCTATAACTCTGCAAAACAATCTAAACTCAAATTTTTGTAAAATATCAAAATGGTTAGATAACAACAGATTGACTTTGAATGTTAAAAAAACTAAACTTATGGTATTTGGTACTAGTCACTTACTAAATAACTTCCAAAATATTTCACTTGATGATAATGGAACTAACATTGAAAGAGTGGAATCATTTAAGTACTTAGGTGTTATATTTGATCCTAAATTGACATGGAAGGATCAAATAAATAGTGTATCATCAAAGGTTTCTAAACGAATAGGGGTAATACGGCTATTATGCTGGCAAATTCTCTTGTAATGCCATTGTTTGACTATTGTAGTGCTGTATGGACTAATTGTACAAAAGAAACTTTAAAGACCCCTTCCCTGCAATTTTGGACGTTTTTTGGAAAATAATACATATATATCACTTTAAAAACATTAAACCATGTCATTCCTTGTCTTAAATGTACGTTTTATGGTAAATTATGATAAAAAGTGAGAAACAATGCACTACCTAAGTAGCTCGCGGCGATCGACCTCTCGTGGACGGTCTTAGGCCTAGCCTAGCTAGGCTTAGTTTTGTAGGCCTAGCTGGTAAACATCGATAACGTACGAACATCGTACGCTAGCTATATACCTGGCCTGACGTTGTATAGTTGCTGCATTAATTGTCTTTCTATTTTTGCCAGACTCCGTTGATACAAATTGGGGAAAACCTGTTATTTTCGCTGAAAAGTTAGGAGTCTTCCATTTGTTTTGGCTTCACGATCGATCGAAAAGTGGGCGAATTACAGGTGAAAAACAAAAATATCAATCCGCGCGCAATGCATTTTGGGATTTATAGCGGGCCTCTATAATTATTAGAATCGATTTATTTTTCACATTTTTAACCGTTTAAAGACGAAAAAAGTTATCGCAATAGGACCATATAGTATTATTTTTACATTAAATATAGTTTGTGATCTTAAAATAGATCTAAAAAACGTAGGGAATGGGGCTTTAAATACACTTCAAATATTATTCAATTAGGTGGAGTTCTGTTATCCGCAGATATATATACACCGATAAACGATATTTTTAAAACACTTAATTGGGTTACACTAAATGAAAGATGGAGGGAACATCTACTACTTACAACTTTCAAATGCATTAATGGCCATTCACCATCATATTTATCCTCAATGTTTAAGTTTAATGACTCCCTCCACCCCAAATGCACCCATAGCCAAATTTGTAAAACATTAATTACACCAAATTGGAAAAATGCTCAAGGTAAAAGAACCTTCACCAACTGAAACTAGAACAAAAGTAACTGGGAAACATATTTATAAACTAAAAAATATAGCAACTTTTATGTCATCCAAGTGATCCTACATTTTTTTTTTTATATATTTTATTTTTTATATTTTATTTGTTTTTAACTGTTCTGTATATATCTTTTAAATTAGGCCTACTGTGTATTTATGTTAATTTTTGTTTACTTTTGGAAAGCAGTACTGCGTTACTGAAAATGCAATCCAGTCAAAAGAAAGAATAAATAAAAAATAATAAATAATAATAATAAATTTAATCACTTCCATAGAAAAAAAATGAACTAAAATAAATTACATTTTTTCAGGTAACTATTTTTTCTTTTTTGACTCCAAGTGGATAACTATTATTATTATTATTATCAAAATGGCATATTCAACCGAAAGAGATGATAAAATGATTGCATTTTTGTTTTTCTAATTTTGCAGGCAAGAAAGAGGTAGCAAAGTTTTTGACATTGAATCCTGGATTCCCAATCCAAAATTGGATAGTAATAAAAACAAAGGTAATGAATGAAAAGATGATGCGGGATAAGGCAGCCAAACGATTGGTGGAGGGCAAGTTTCAATGTTAACAATTTTAAAAGGTTTGAAAAATGATAAACAATTGTTTGAAAAATTGATATAACATTACAGTATGTAAACATTCTGATTTTTTCTGCTGGTTGATATACTTGTTAGGTTATATGCATTATCATGCATATAACCTTATTGATTTTGTCAGGATCTTTTATGCATTTCCTTAACTGTATAGAAAATATTTATATTGTGAATATATTGGACATTATTTCTTTAAGTTAAGTCATTATACTCGGGTTTCTTTCTTAAGGGTTTCTTAAGAATCTTGTACGATTACAGAGAAAATTATAGACCGTTCGCAAAATAAGCAAATGGAAATGGGCAATCATCTTGCCCGCCATCAGGTCTGCTGCTGTGACATGATTGATGTCGCGAAGGCCAGCGATACACGGTAAACTATCCACCAATTTGATCGTCACAATCGTCACGGGATGTTTTTCTCATTAACACACCCATTCGCGCACACACTGTATTTAACTACCGGGGAATTAACCGGTACTAGCATGGATAATTGTTGTGCTTGAACACACCCTAACATTGTACAGTACCATCGCTTTGTTTGGTCATTAATCATGTTTATTAATGGTTCTACCAGATATTCGTCGTCATGGCAACGGCAACTCGGTAGCGTATCTACTAGAATTATGGGGAGATGGATCATGTACAGAGGCAGTTGGATGGAACACAACGGAACGGCAACATTTACACAAACATCGCCGAAAGAATTACTGACTGGTTTGGTGTTGCTGTTGTCGTCACACAGGTGACAAACAAACTGAAGTGTGTACATCGTGAGTACACAAAGGCAAGGGACAAAAACAACCTGACGGGAAGGGGAAAAATGACATGACGTTGACAGGATACAAGAGATCTACACAATCCTGCATTTGTACTTGACAACAATCGTCCTAATCCTAGGCCAGTTGAAGTAAATGAAGGTAAGCGTTGCCATGTAGCATCAGCAGGGCTTTAGACCCACCTAGCCTACTAGCCTCCTATTAGGATAGGAAAAAAAAATAATTTGTTTGCCCTACGCGCCCGCCCCTAAATCGCCAAAATCGAGGGGCGGAGTTTTTTAAAAAGTTTTTTTTTTTTGGAATTTTTTTTAAATGAATTTCGATATAGGCTAGTTTTAGAGCTAAAGTTAAAGAGGCTGTATGCGCCAGGCCTAAGCCTAGGTAGGCCTACTAGTAGTTAGTACTAGACCTATTAGTAGGCCCAATACCCAGTAGGCCTATACTATTGTTACTAAGAAAATATACACATTCATCGTTTAAATATCCACAAACAAAGCATAACACATTAATATAACAATTTCCGTTTTTAACTCCAATGTTTTATTTACCTACGAACAACGTTGCGCCTACTTTGCATTGCCAATTGATTGTATTGAGCGAACATAGAGAAAAGCGCCGTATCTTTTTAACGAAAATAGCCGAGTCAACTACGCCCTCTATCTATTTTATGTTGAAACTTCAACGCTTGTTTTTAGAATTACCGCAAAATTAAATGTGTGGTTTTATTTTTATCTATGACGCTTGGTTGCGCATGCGTATACGGCTAAATAACTCCTCGTGAAACGATGTGGTAAGTTCCATCTTGTGGTAAATTTTTCAAGATGTCTATCGTCACTAAAGCGTCATTGGTGCGTCAAACGGTTGTTCTTAACCAATAGTTTTTTAGATGCATTTGACAAAACAAAATGCGAAGGAGATGGAAGTCTTTCAAAGGTGCAACTTTCTAAAAAATAGGATGGCCCCTGGCTTGACATTGAGATGCATGAGCTGGTGGAGATGTTGCCCGAGTTAGATATGCGGCATGTTAACTTTTTATGCATTGAGTCTAGTCCCAACACAAACAAAAGCGCTTTTGATGTTCTTTTTGATGTTTTAAGATTAGGGATAACGATGCAAAATTAAAAGTTGTTATTTTTCAACCAATTTAAACATTAGATGTTAGTATTTTGTTTCAATATTCCAATAAAGAAAGAATTACGAAAATCTGACTTGTAGTTTTCGAAATATAAGGTCTAAAACATCTCCGAAAATGATCGTTTTTGGCCACGAACGTTGTAAACAAATTGCGCCCTCAGTCGACAATTGTATAAGCCACACCGTTTTTCGCTAAAATAATTACAAATAATTACGTTTTATAGTAATTTATTTTATATATCAACATTGGAAATATCAATAAAATATGTTATTAAATGTTTACAAAATATATAAAGTTGTTTATTTAACGGAGTTCGTACAAATTCATTGCTCTAAATTTGTGTAGTAACATCAGTACAGACAGACCATGTGACTTCGCGGTACACGCGAGAGAAAACATTCCGCTGTGGGTGATTCGCGTCCACCAATCAAATAGCCAGGATCCAAAATCATTCAACCGTGAGCTCTGCCGATCGCGGGAAATCTCAGCTTTGATTGGCTTACGATGACATCATATCACAAAATGGTGGTTTTGTAGTTGAGCCTCACGTAATTTTCACAATTTTATTTTAAAAATGAAATAAATGGACCTGCTTTATGGTATGTGTGATTTTTCTCTAAAAGATTTAAATAATAAAGGCTTCATATAGAGAAAAAACCGTTTTTTTGGCACTTATAATAAATATTTCTCAGAGAAAAAAGCACATGGCATGTAGAACTATATTATCTTGGCGTAGGAAGACAAACAAATCCCAGGTCATGAGAGGCTCAACTACAAAAACAAGGTTGAATAGGGTTAGGTCACTGGACCGTTCGAAGGTTTTTGAGTAAACAATCTACCGCGTATGGTCGTACGCGCTAGACAGTACGATATTTTAACCACATTTTTTACATGTTTGGTTGAATGTAATGACGATAAAAAATAGTTGATCTTATGGAATGATATGTAAATAAATAAATACTCAAAAGAATTATGTTTACAGTTCAATTATTTTCATAAAAATTGTGTTTACCAATGGACAAATAATCGCGTCAATGACATAGCGCGCATGGTAACGTACGCGGAGTTGAATCGTGGCAATAACAATGGAGTCAACTCTCGGTAACCCTACTTATTAAGATGCAGATATTTTCCACCAAGAAGGACCAAAATAGTAAGTTTATTAAATTGTTTGCCGATTGTTTTTGTTTTACTGTAAACTTTTATTTTACTAGAATACCTTCAGTTACCAGTGTCAATGAACAACAAAATCATGATTCTGAACATCAAAATAAATATATCTCATCTTTAATTGTAAAACAGGTGTTATGATCTTTACATGCCTAGGCCCTACAGTTACTACTCAGCTACTGTAATATTTATTTTTTTATTTTCAAAGATCTTAACAATAAAGATATTAATGACATGGAGAAAAGAGGTATAGAACGCTGAAAAAGATGGATCATATATTGTAATGGTTGGTATTCACTGTATTTAGTTTGAATAAAACAAGACTTTTATTAAATCAATGCTTAACAGGCCTAAACTTATGGATACTAAATGCGAAAATGTTTTTGTTCTATGTTTTAAAAAGAGTAACTTCATATTCAATGATAACGCTCATTTTTGTTTCTTCAGACTCTTACAAATGCACTCTGGCATATAACACTTCCAAAGAGTTAGATTGGCAGATAAGATAGTAAATTTAGTTATTAATAATATTTTAAAAAGCAACAAATCTAACCTACTTGCCTACTTGGACTAAAGTCAAAAGTTGTATTTGATCAATATTTTGTTTAGTATTACAGATGAGGATCATGGAACCAATTAAAGAAGAGGACATTAAAGCCCTTCAAGAAGTTGCAATTGATCCAACCATCGATACCAGCAAGTTGCAAACCAAACATCTTGCCAAATGCAAAAACGCATGTTCAATGTAGAACCAGGTAAGTTAAAGTGGTGCAATTTTTGTCCAGCTCGCACATACTTTCTTTAAATAAAAGGATGCGAGTGCAAGGACAAATTTGAAACATATATCAATTTGTTTTGCCCTATGTGCAGTACCGTAAATAAACTTTTTGAAAAAGACTTTGTTTTTGGTAAAGTGAAAGTACTGTAGTGTAAACCAATGATTTCTTTATTTCTCAACATACTCTAGATTAGAAAATGTAATGATCTGCTGTGGCCCACACAGATCCTCACCTGAATTACAATGGCTATCAGATCCAAAGATAGATGGAAGTGGAGACCACGAGAGATATAAAGATGTTGTTGGCTCCAGTACGACTGATGAGTTGAGACCCTCAAATCAACTGTATAAAGGAAAAGTCAATGAAGAAGAGCAAGTAAGCAATGACCATTTGAATAAATATGCTATCACTATCAGTTTTAGAATATATAGACTGTGTGGTATTAGTATTTAATATTAATCTTTTCTTTTCACTTAAGGGATGTTCTACAAGCATTCTGGCCAACGAGCTAAAGGGTATGTGAGGTGCAAGGAATGCAATAAACCAAGAGTGATCTATGCATTAGAACCAAAGAGAACAAGCATTAGGGAGATGATCGATCTGGAATCATGCATGGACCAGTATGATTATATGTGCGGATCTCAACTCATACCAGCTGCACATCCTCTTTTCAAGAAGAAAATTACATTATATTTTATTTTAATATTTTGAATTAAACAACATAACTTGTACTTATTTAGTTCCTACTGGCAAACTTCACTTAATGTCAATATATTCTGTGTGACTATACTTGACCTGTAAAATTTAACAAATTCTCTTTACAGGTGTTTGTGAGAATGGGTGTGACATGTTCAAATCATGTAGAATTTGCATACTACTCTGTGGTATAGGACCACATGATGTCTGCTGTTTTTGTGGAGAAAGTGATGCAACCCGCCCACAGAACCTACTAGTTGACTACAAAGTAGTTTTGCCTGTTTGTGCTGCATGTGCTCATCTGTTTTGTACTGTATTGTGAAAAATAAATACTTTAATACATTCTAAAAATGGTGTGTAGTAGTTTTATTCTGTATCTTGTTACTAAACCTTAAAAATTCGGATAAATACACAGAAAAATAGCGAGATATAAATATCAGTAACATTAAAAAAAAAAAGAGAAAAAAAGGCAGTCAAGCGTTGTGTTTCCAAACACGAAGATCTTCGTTTTTGGCAGTCAAAGTGTTAACCTTTAAATATAGGCCTAGGTGTGCTAGCAATAGCAGTGAATACATTTTACATTTATAAATTATATTGCCATTGCTGTCAGAATTTTTGAAAACATGCAGGCTATTAGGTATTAATATTATTTTGATAAAATTAATAGATGCCAGGCTGGTTGTACTGTTATAATATTGTTAATATTAATTACATATTAGGCCAAATAAAATTTATAACCAGTTTATCGTCCCCACCCGCGCCTAGTTTTTGCGCCGCATCAATTTTTATTTTATTTTTTATGTTAGAATTATTTGACTGGAATTTATATTTACAAAATGTTTACCTTTCCGTAAATCGTAATCCAAATACTGTAGGCCTAGATACCGTACGAGTACAGCCCACACATCGTAACTAGGCTCGGGTCAAATAAGGTCAACCTTACTTAGACATGCAGCAGCCGTTTTGCAGTATGCAACATGTGTGACTAATTAGTATGACATCCGTACATCCGGAACAGCGAGGCCCGACCGACTTGACATTGCGCAGTTTTGTTTCCGCGGTATACAGAGAATCTTTATTATTCGTTGATTTTTTACTTACTCGTTGTTGAACTACGATAAAATGGGGGTATTTGTTTGTGTTTTGATTCGCAAGAGGAATAAAGATATAAAGCCATGGTTTGCAAGGACAGTAATTGATAGCAGTACTACCTTTCGTCAGATATTTATTGACTTTGCAAGTGGTGAATTTGACGGCGGAGTGGCGGGTGATCTTGCAGAATTCAAGAAAGATCATATGAGTATTCGGCCGAGTTGGCCACCTACCACGGCGGTAGGCCCTACCCTTCACACATATACAACGTACGTAGGCCTAGACTACACTGTGTAAATACACTACTACTATTACTGGCATAAAATCTGGTGTGTTGCGAGAAGTGTATAGGGATTTAACAGGTGACAGCCCCAAGGCAGACAGTTTATCAGAAAAAGAAGTAGATGATCGTGTAAAGCAGATGTTTGATGAGGAGGACCCAGAGTTGGAATGGGATCGGAGATTTCTAAATAAGAAGCCACTTCAGTACACAAAATTCATGGAAAAATCTAAACATTACATCAAGTCTACAGTCTGGTCAACCACTTTGCCTCTAAGATGTACCATTTTGGGTATGCTGGTATAAAGAGCAGGTGTGTAGATCTAATAATAAACAATAGCTCCTCACCAGACTGAGTTTAATGTCCATTAAACCTGCTCATGTAAGAACATCTTCATTACTAATAAAGTAATCCCACTTGATGTTCATTATCATTCGCAAATGACTCTGTTGAATTATCCATAGTTTGCGGATCTGATGGCCGCACAATGTCCACGCTTTACTATCAAACAATGGAATCAGACACTGCTTGTACACCTTTACATTTGCTCAAAATAATACACAACCAGAGCAGATATTCAAGAAGCTATGAAAATGATATTATATAGGAAGTGGAATGCTCTGAGGTTTAGATGCATTGTAATTGGGTGGGTTTAGAATTTAACTTAAATATAGGTCCAGATTTTATTATTAATTTATTTTTATTTAGGCTTATTTTGGCAGTTATGCATTATAATGAAAACTCTGAGCCACCACTAAAGACGGTAAACTGCGGTATGCCCAAGGCTAAGCAAGGAGCGCATACTGTTAAGAAAGTGATGCAAGAATGCACATTTGGTAAGAATTTTAAAATAAAGCGTGTGCACAAGCCAACTGTAATAATTTGTAAGTTACATGACAGATTGCACTATATTCTCTATTGACTTGAACAATAATTGAACCATTTGAAAAGTCAAATTATACATTATAGGTAAATCTTATTGCACTTTTACAAATGATTTTGTTCTTACGGTACAGTATTATTATTTTTCAGGGTACCGTAAAACCTCGAAAAGAAGCCCATGGGCTTCTTTTCGAGGTTTTACGGTATGTGGATAACCTCATGTTGGAGGTAATGTGCATTGTTGAAGAGACAGCAGAAGATGTTGATGTTGTTGACGCGCCACCCCAACTCTGTTCAGGATTTGAACGCCCCGATAAAGAGACTGCCATTGCCAACCACTTCACAAGATTTCCAAATGTGAACAACTAAGGCTAAATTATGCAGTAAATAAATCAGCAGCCAGAAAGTCCACTGATCAACTGCAAATAAGTATAATACATACTCCAAGAAATGAGATACATTCCAAAAATATTTACTTGTGTGCATAATTTTTGAATAAATTGTGTCAGAAAAATGTATATTTTATTTCTATTTGATCATTTTATTTCTATCAGATACAGTGTACAATACTTTCCTTTATGAAGTACAGTAAATAATTGTATGTGGTTAATTGTAATCTCAATATAAGTTGGTGCTAAATGTTTACTCAATCCAAAAATCCAGCAAACTGGAAATCATCTTCCATAGCTGGTGGTGGGAAGTGGGCTCTTATGCAGGATACTGCACATGATGGTAAGACTACCCTTAAGTTTCGGCCCAAAAACCCCCCAACACCATCTGGCGAGTTGCCGGTAGGCAATATGTCTTCAACAGGTGCATCGTACTGTTGGCGGTAATGCAGCCATGCAATTTCCAACACATGCAAATTCAAACAGGTAGCAGTGAATCCAGGATGTTCAGTGATGCATGTGTAGGCTTCTCCACTGTCTGACCTTCCTCCAGCCTATGATTAATAGGGCCTACTTCCTGGCAACATCGACATTCGCGATACGTGGGTAGCATCTGGCAATGGCCACAATCACACCTGTATTATAAAAACAAAAATATTTTGTAATAATATTGTAGCGCTCTGAGATTTCATAATTTATAGGGCGCTATATTAAATATTTTTAAAATAAATCTGCATCTTGGCTATCTATCTAGCCTAGGCTAGGCCTATTCCAAAGTGCAAATTTGTTAAATAAAATGGTCAGTCTAATACCGTAATGTACATGTTTGCTTTCTACGATTCAATTCAATCTTTATTTCGTTAAAAAAATTCAATCTGGGCCCTAGGCTTATAGGCCTAGACGATAGCCGACCGTCGCCGGTGAGAGGGCTAGGCCTAGGCCTAGCCGCATGAATTGGAGTAGGCCTAACTAAGCCACAATACACACTGGCATGACGGAAAAATATTGTAGTTATCTGCTAGGGAATTGTTAATTATACAATAAAGTTATACTTTAATTTTTAATAGAAGAGATAGTACAACTAACCAATTTAATAACTCGGTTCAGAGTTGAATATTCTCTGCTTGTTGTAATGGTGGTAGGTGACGGTCACAGTCGCCATCTTCTGATGATGAAGAATCGTCAGAACTACAATCGGGCTCGTACATGTACGGCCGAATTTCATCGGCATTCCATTCAATATTTCGATTGAAAATAGTTTCTCCTTCATTCTCCTCGGTTTCGCATTCCACTACAAATGTTTCTTCTTCTAATTCTTCTGACGAAGAACTGTCAAAATCATAAACGATACGTGTTGACATCCTAGAGCTAGTACTGATTGCATTTCCTGTTGACGCCTCACGCTTGGCTTTCTGCTTGATTGTCGCAGTTCTCCTCTCTACGTCACGACAATTTGCCTAGCTTCGGGAATGCTTCGTGGCGAATTCATAGTACAGCGTTTTATACCAAAATATTACTAAATTAAAGTTAATTTGGGTTTATCATGAACCTATGACTGTTAATTATGTATTGTGCCTCATATGTTTGGTTTGGTCAATACCATGTTCGTTTATCTTTAATAAGGCTGATTTCCACTGTAAAAAAAAAAATTCTTTAAATGCCACCTTAATGCTTTATTAGCAATACATACCAAAGATTTAAAGTAATAAAAATTATATTTTGTAAATTAAACCAAATTATATTTTTAAAATAATTAAGTTACTGGCTTATGATTTTATGCTAATATACAGTGGAAATACTAATAGCTTTTATTGTTGTTGTTTATACTGTATTCACTTTTGTAAACTTTTTCCATACCTCGATTAGCAACATTTTGGAAAAAGTATTGTATTGTCTGAAAAAGCTTGCCAACTCCGATGATTCCTGTTATTTCAATTTGTATATTTTTTTTTAAAGTTATGAGTCATTTTATAAATGGACTTAGGTGTAAAGTACACAAACATGGTGCTTCATGTAGCGTAGATTGTCTATTAGAAATTTTTTATTGGGGAATTTTTCCATATGCAAATGTCAATGTTTTTTAACATCCACTTTTAATACGATTGTTTCATGTATGTCAAGTAAGGAATATAATGATGTCATCATGTGATATTCGAGAGTCAGTTTGGGATTTGTTGGTTCATAATATACCAACTGGGTTTGACCCTAAGGGAACTTCTAATGCAAGCATTTGAATGTCTATATAATACTTCTGCAGGTATTAAATTTGTAGCTAAATTGGAGAGTAAGCAAAAGTGTGATTCATGTCATTCAATAGAGGACATTAAATCTGTGACCAAAGCCATCTTTAATTATTCCCAAAGTGTGAACAAGATGTTCTCTTATAATTTTAATACATCTGTAGAAGCACTTGTCAAGCAATCATTACAGTATTCATTAAGGAATAATCATGAATTTTATTGCAGTCAATGAGGAGATTTAAGGGCAGTCAAAGGTCAGTGTGACATGCCAAATTTTCTGATATTAAATATTGGGCTTGTAGATTTCCAAAATTGTCAAAAACCTCCAATTGTTATCCCTGAAATTGCTAATATATACACGGTAGCCAGTTTATGTTAACATCTGCTATTCAAATGGAGCCAAGTCATTTTGTGGCAATATGCAGGAAAGATTCAGAATACTGTGTGATTAATGATATGGCAAAAAATGTTCAGTCATATCCTACATTTGCTGCGGCCGTTCAAAGAAACCCTACAATTGAAAGTAAGGCAGAACCACTAGCTAGTGGGAACGATGTAGGAACCAGAAGAGGTATTCATATAGTCATCTATGCAAAAGTTGTAACAGAAAGGACTGCCTCGTTAACAATATCACATCGCCATAAAATTGTCACAGACCTTGTTATCCCTAGTAGTACAGATAACCCCGATGTTGAAATGAGACAGAGCAGTTCTAACCATTTTAGTTCACCTGATATGCATAAAGAGGTTAGGGCAGATAAAAACATCACTACTAATACCAAGCCAGTCACAACTAGTACTCCTACTTATCGTAATAATAGTAAAGGTTTTCATGTCATCCCACCTTTGAATAGTACGCCTGTACGAAAATGCTTTCCGAAAATCAGGCCCATTATCCCTATGGAAAATAGTCATACCTCAGAATCCCTTTCCTTTCAAGACAAAGAAAATGTAAATCCAATAACAGACACACCTAAGATATTGCAAAAAAACAAAAAAAAGGAGTACATTGAGAGACCTTCAATCACACGAAAATGAGTTTGCTAAAAGAAAGTGTACCTTCCAAGAAAAAACAGTTGGTGTTGGAATTCAAATTACGCCAAAACATTTTAATGATATCAATGTTATAAATATATGTGCCCATAGTATCTTGTATATCGCATATGAAGACAACCTTTTTTATGACACCCAAGAAATATTTAAATTGTTAGGCCAGTACGGAGAAATATTTAGACGGGGATATGTAAAGTTCGATCAAATTCTTAAAAATAATAAAGTTGACCCAAGCAACTCATTTTTGACTTTAGGAAGAAATAGAAAATGGATAAAAAAGAAAGCTTTATTAGTGATTCTATCCAATGGGTCCTTTAAAAACCAACATCTGATCAATTTTGTTAAGAGTGAAATTGACAGAAACAATGCTGAGAAATCCCCTAATCTAAAGGTAAGTAGTACAGATGATGATGCAGATAAAGATACTGTACGATTCAAAACAGATGAAATATTTGCAGCCATGGGCATTAAAAAACACATACAAAAAGAAGGGTTTAAGTCTATTGACAGATGCCTTATTAGTCAGGGGTTTGTCCCTAATGAATGTTTCATTTTACGGGGTCGCAAAAGAATGTACATAACTCTTGATGCAGTGCACTACCTGGCTTCATTTCTACCACGCCAAATGTTACGATGCGACAAAAGAAAATCATTTACAGATTCATTAGTATTAGCACTTACGAAATTTGCCCTTGGAAACAACAGACTGAGTGGTACTCCAAAACAGAAATCTTTGTCAACCTTACAAGAATTTGTAAAAGACAGATTTACTGACAAGCAAGAATTCATAGATGCTTTAGCCACCATGATCAGCAGTACCTCTAGGAACACAGATGACAATATGAAACTGTCCGAAGAAGATATTACTTCAATGCTGTATAGTGCCAGGTTCTAAATCGAAGCGAGGAGCAAAAATAGTTAATAAGAGTGTAACTAATGTATACAAGTTAATTAATCCAATAAAGGCAGAAGATATTATCAATAGTAGAGAAAATTATGTGGCGTTCGATTGATAAATCGAATGAGAAAGTTAGTGCCTGATGTTTTACCATCAAGACTCAATGAATCTAAAGTTACAGCAAGACTAAATGAAGAAATGAAAGCAGTGTTATGTCCGCGTAGGATATCTACCGGATGGTACGTCGATCCTATACGTTTAGTAAAAGTATTGCTATTTAGATATCCATTCTTGGAAAGATATACATTTAAAGATTCAAGGAGGGTGGTCGCAACATAACTTATTTAGGGATTTCGTTTGTTAACCACAAATTTAAATTAGACGGCCACTCTTATCAAAATCCAAAGGAGGTTTACCCTGTAGCCCTATTCTATGAGAGCGATTCTAGGGACAACTTGGAAGAAAACATGAAGTATCATTTTATGGAAAGGCTGGTAACAACTGCCCCAAAAAAACGCTACGTTTTATTTAGGTGGTGATGAGATGTTTCTCCAAAGTGTTTTGGATGACTCCTCAACCTTAGGTCCCACAACTGAAAGAGGGTGGAACATATACCATGAATGTGGAAAAGATGCCAAAAAAAGCTAGTTGCTGAAAATGGTTTGAGGACAAATTTGAAAGTGCCTATGGACCGTGTACACCCTGTGTCATTACTTCCATCAATTAAGTTAGATCAAATATTGCCTTGCATCCTTCCATGGAGTACCTTCACTGGATATCTAGAGCTACTGAAAAGTTGCCAACTTTAGAAGTAGAAAAAATATTTTCACTATCAAACAAGTTTTCAGAAGTTAATGTCAACACCAACACTGATGACCTGGTCAAGAATTTAGAGACAAACATCAATTTGAGAGGAATTAGACATGGGAATTTTAGAATTGTAATTGACAAAAGCGGAAAACCAGAGCAAATATCCTTAAATAAGGATGATGCAATAACAATTGTTAGCCCCGCCCCTCTTGAAAAGGAGAAAGATTATCCCCATGTGCTTACTAATGTTGTTCCCTGTGTCAAAATGGTTAACCCTCTGCCTGATAATGTGAAAGAGTTTTTGAATTTGAATGAAGATTTAACCGAGTTTTCATGTGTATCTATGGTATGGGAAAGTTTGTACTCAATGTTTGAGATTTTGCAGAAAGAACCCCAGCACATCATTAAAGAGGGATGTATGTCAGGATTTACCAATTGATGTGCCTTCGTCGGTTTTCTACTGAGGGGGGGTGAACATAGTCACTATGATCGAAACTGCTTTTACTACCACCATACAACGCGAAATGGTGGTAAAAACAGTTTCGATCCAAACTATGCTCAATTCAACACACTTTGGAGAAGGCTTTCCTATGAAATTCAAAATAGTGAATGCGTTAACGCAAAAGAATTGTTTAAGGAATATGTTACAAGAAATGTAGCTGCTTCGAAGATACAACGCTGCTTTCGCACGTATTTAGTGAAGAGAGATCTACATAACTCTGGATTTATCCAAAACCCTAAGACAGAGGAAGAAAAATTAAATAACTTAAAGTGTCTGTCAACCTTAATACCAAAAGAAGAGTCCACTATCAAAAAAACAAAGTTGTTTTTCGGAAAAAACGTTCATAATAACCGGGAATGCTCCAAAACAGAACGGAAATAAAATGACTCAAACAGTCTCAGAATTATTAGCAAATAATGGAGGTAAAGTTAAAAAAAAAATTCAACCAAAACATTTGTTGTACTAACCAATTTGCCGAAAAATCATAACGCTAAAGTTCCAAATATTGTAAAACAAGCTATACGGAAACATTGTCATGTAGTGCAGGGTTCTCACCACGCCAGTCGGCCCGTCCGGCACTCAGAATTTCCGACCGGCACAAACAGGCTCCCGACCGGCACAAATTATTAGATCTAAGACCTAGCCTAGGCCTAGACAAAATACCTTGTCCTTAACCTTAAAAAAGCCAAATCTGTGCTATTATCTAACATAACAAAACAATAGCCTTTCAGTTCACCCCTTTGTCTTGCAAACAAATAAAACGTCGATCAATACAATACAAAGCCGTCGATAACCAACAACGCCCAACGAATCTTGTTAGGGTGGTGTTTATGGCTTTATGGATCGGGCACACCACGTACATAGTGGCTTGATGCAAATACAGTACTGGCAAATGGCCAAAAATCTACACAGTACACGTGCGTGAAGTGTTTGTGTCGACCGATCTCTTGATGAATGCGAAATTAAATAATTAGAAAATAAATAATAAAATTATGCTATATTTATATCATCTCATTGCATGCACATTAGTTATTATTAGTATATTATTAAAGTTGTTTCCAGTTAGTTACTGCAGGCACTCTACATTTATTCACAGTTAGTTACTGCCGGCACTCTACATTTATTCTCTTTTTTTTTTTACCGGTGCCGCTGTCAGCACTGCTTGACATCGGTCTCTCGTCAGTCTCGCTTTTATGTTATTTCTTGATGTTTTTTGTTATTCCTGATTAATGGTTTCGTGATATTTTGTATTTTGAAAGGTTGTGCTACTGAATTGTGATGTTTATATATTGAATTATGTACTGTATGTTGTTGTTTGTTGGTTTCAATTGCTAAGCCAAAGAACCTGTGTAGACTCATCACATCGGCCATATAGAACAATGAACACCGGCGTGATTTACATACCTACGAACCGTCAATGCAGAAATTTCTCTAAGCGACACAGGCCTAGAGGTAAGCACGGCGGACGTAATCTACGTAGGAGAATTAACGTTAGAATAACTGTCCATAATAGAAATTCTAATAAATACAACCGTGAGCGGAACCCAGTGAACTTGATTAACATCAAATGCTTGATTAACATCAAATGCCGGAGATCCGATATTAAAGAAGTTCCTTGTCCGAAAATTTTGTACACCAACGCTAGATCAATTTGCAATAAAGCGGACGAATTTTATTGTACTTTAAAAAGATATGATGCCAAGATTGCTGTTATAACCGAGTCATGGATGAAAGACGAGACGGAAGAATTTGTTAATGTACCTGGTTATGGAATTAGTTCTAAAAATCGTAGAATTCGTAGAGGTGGTGGTGTTGCCATTTTTGTGGACGAGAATTTACGCGCACCACGAATGCCAGTACGAATGCATCTGGAATAAAATTTCTTATAACACAGGCAAATGTTTAGAAGATATTTACATAGGGGACATATATTATCCCCCATCAGCTAATTATGGTGATGACCTCCTTGATCACATTTTTACGACTGTTGATGGAATTCGTATAAATAACCAGTCTGCTAACATTTTAATATTTGGCGATTTTAACCACCTTAATACTGACACGTTTTGTAGCAACAAAATGACACAGCTAATTAATTTTAACACAAGGCACGGTGCCACACTGGATAATCCAGATATGTTTAAATCAACGCGCCGGTTAGCTCCTCTTGGTAGAAGTGACCATTGTTGTGTCCTCATCGAACCGAAAGTCGCTTTTAAGGATTCTACATCAAACAAAATTTCTGTCAGACCCTACACCGATTCTGCAGTAAGACAATTTGGGCGATGGATAACAACACACGAATGGAAGTCTATTACCAGCAAAGTTGACGTCAATGTTGCTGGGTTTATGTCAATACTTAACGGGAAATTTTCATCATGCTTTCCTAGTAAGATATTAAAGAAGCGTTCAGCAGATAAACCGTGGATAGACAGAAAGCATTTAGTTGCAATCATACACAGCGTTGGCGTAAACTTAGGAACTCCGTACAGAAGGCCATATCCCACGCCAAAGCCACTTTCTACAAGAATTCTATTCAATGCCTCAAGCGCCCGGGGGGGTCACTCTTAAATATTTCCATACGGGGAGGTGCCGCATTTACGGGTATATTTTCGAGGGCCTGGTAGCACAAGTGTGGGAAAATATGAAGAGTTGGTAGCACAAGTGTGGTAAATGACAGGGTGAAATTAGTAGTTTAAGTCCCTAGCCCGCCTACCCGTGTCAAAATGTCACGATTTATCGCCAAATTTTGCAGGTATTTTAGCATACTGGATGCTATATAAGCCGATCGCTAAATACCTTTGAATAGGCCTAGAGTTTTTTGCATCAGCAGAAGAACACGAAACATCCAGCCTAGGACAAAATCATTCAACTGTGACCACTCTTGATCATTGTCGTCATGCACCCCGCGGATGCGCGATAAACTTTCAAAACACGTTCGTGATTTTTTCATGAACGGTCTTTTTGGCCATGCGCAGATCATGCTGGGAACCAGTACAAATTTTTCCCCCTCTCTGGCGTGGCCTTGTTTCTGCCGTCTTTTTAGAGAACACTGGATTTTGGTAAATGGTAGTTTAAGTCCGTAGTATTTTTCAGTAAAACAGGTAGCGCAAGTGCCTCATGTCTTGAAGTGGCTGCTGCACCCCCCCCCCCCCCGTTTGGTTTATATACAAGTGACCCCCCCCCCCCCCGTTTGGTTTATATACAAGTGACCCCCCCCCCCCCCCCCCCCCCCCCCCGGGCTCAAGCGAGATGACCCCAAGAAGTGGCATGATGGCATTTCTAATTTGTGTAACTTGAAGAAAAGGAAAACGTTTAGTATTCCGGGCCTTTCTCTTAGTGAAACCATTGAATCTGTCAATACGCACTTCGCGAGTGTCTGCTCTGAATTACCTGCTTTGCAACCCTCACAGTTACCATCTTACCTTCCAGCGTTGGAGCCACCTGTAATCTATCCAGGTCAAGTGAAAGCTGTTATGGATAAATCAAAAATCAAAATAATCAAGCCATCCAGACGACCTCCCACTTAAGCTGATAAGAGAATTCTCACCCGAGTTAGCCCCTCCTCTTGCTGAGATTTTCAACTCTGAGTTACGCGAGGGTAAATTTCCTAACATTTGGAAGACTGCTACCATTGTACCGGTTCCGAAGGTTTGCAATGCATCTAACGTTAATGATCTTCGCCCTATTTCGTTAACACCCATTTTCGGTAGAATCTTTGAATCGTTTCTAACGGCCTGGATCATGGAGGATATTGTTAATGATATCGATAATAAACAGTACGGAAGTCGCAAGAACTCGTCTACCACGCATTACCTTGTGGACTTTATTAACACTGTCTTATCTGACATTGATTCAGGTGGAAAGTTTGTGAATCTATGTGCCATAGATTTCACCAAGGCTTTTTTGATCGTGTGGATCACACGATTCTGATTAGTAAATTAATAAATATTGGGGTTCGTCCGTCTATAATTCCAGTTATTAGTAGCTTCTTAACCAATCGAAATATTAACACCAAAATTTGTCAATGTGTTTCGTCCACCGTAGGCATTACGTGTGGTGTAGGCATCATGTGTGGTGTCCCCCAAGGGACTAAGTTGGGTCCCATCCTTTTTTTAGTGCTTGTCAATGATGTTGCCCAAGATACTCCTAAGAGGTGGAAATATGTGGATGACTTAACCATCGGGGAAGTTGTTAATTATAGAAGGGGAAATGATAAAAAAATGCAAACTATCCTTAACAATGTTGACACTTGGTGTTCTAGCAACAGCATGCTCCCCAAACCTAGTAAATGTCATATTATGAGAGTGTCCTTTTTACAGGGCCACACACCGCAACCAATTTTTACACTTAATGACCATGTCATCGAAGTGGTTGAGTCTTTAAAGTTACTAGGGGTTGTAATACAATGTGATCTTAAATCAAGTTAATGAATGTGTTTCTAAAGCATCTAAACGACTTTTTACCCTTTCCATTCTTAGGAAATAGTAGAGTAGAAATAAGGTTTCACCTCAAAAAAATTGCAACAAAAGGTATTTCAACGGATTTTGGTAGTATTAGGTGTACTAAACAACAGAAAAAAAGTCTCAAGAATTTCGACCCCCGGAAAGTGGTTTTTTTTCAAGATGGCCGCCAAAATAGATAAAAAGTGAAAATGGCCATACCTCCTAAACTACTTGGTCTATTGATATAATTTTGGTACCAACATACTCAGAACATACATATTTATATTCGCTATAATAAAACATTTTGGGCAAAATTGATCGGAAATACCATTTCTGACAATTTGACCTTTGACCTTGATATGTTGTATCTTGGTAACCACTGACCGTAGGGAAACAAATGATGGCTCAAATTGTTCAGAATGTACATATTTACATTTATTGTAATGAGACATTTTGTCAAAAAATGGTTAGAAGTAAAGGTTATTGACCTTTAACCTTTATCTATGTAGAATTTCCATATCTCGGCAACTATGTGTGGTAGAGATTTAAAATTGGGCTCTAAATACTGAGAATATACTTATTTATATTTACTCTAATGAAACAGTTTGACAGAAAATGACCAGAAACGACATGTTTGACCATTGACCTTGATATGCTATATTTCGATAATGACTGACTGAGATACACCATTTATGGCTCAATTTGTTCAGAATATAATTATAACTTTTAAATTTCTAATTACGGTATAGCAGCAATTGATTAGATATTGTGCATGTATTTAGTACGGCATCTTAAACAACTGTTCCAACTTCGTCTTCATCATCGTCATCAATCTTTCTATCTACGTTGTCCCATTCTTCTAGTTGACACACTCCACAAACTGAAGTACATGCCAATCCATAGCGTCTACAACTGCAACATACATCCAGTAGTTACAAAGGATGATTTTCAAAGTTCTTCTGGAGCAGCAGTTTCCATTGTCATTATTGGCACAAATGTTTTATTACAAACTTTCCATCCCCACTTGGTAGCATCCATGGTATTATCTTTCTATAGCCATTGCATGATTTGACTGACATTCTGTAGCAGATGACGTTGGTGGTAGTTGTTGAGGCTAGGTTTGATAAATGATTTACCCTCAACAACTTTTTTATTAAATAGCTTGCATCTGTAGCTATTCAGGGAATCCAGTGACTTCGCTCCAAAAAGAATAGACATGTCCTTCAGTCCAAACTCCTCGATAGTTTAAAGTTTCTGATGCGGTTGAGTGAAAATATCGGCACACATGTCATATTCTGGGTTACTTTCAATCAATTTATTAAATGCCGCTTTCTTGCCGATTCTGAAAATCCTAGACGTCGAATCACAACCAGTGAATGCATGCACTATGGGTAATGCATTTCACATTTATATCCTAAAACAGATTTCAATCTGGTTACATTAATCACTCTAGTAGGCCCATCTTTTCCTTTGTCTAATCTGAAGTACACTTCTCGGTTTGTTGTATTTACATGATACAGTAAAAGTACCAGTAAGTCCGTGTCTTCTCCAATCAAAGTTACTGTATTATGTTCAGAGACTTCAACTGTTGCCAGAGCAATGTCAATATCGGCATTGTTTTTTTAGTTTTTTTTAAACCATATTTAATGAGGGTGATCCACGCAGCTATTGCTGATCATTAGGGACCCTCAGAGGTTCACAAGACAAACATATACACAAGATGCTCTACAAAACAAAGTCTTATTACAAGTCTTTGGGAGTGGAGTAATTTGGTCCTTAGAAAAAATCCTGACATGTGACGGGACTTGAACTCAGGACCCTTGGAGTGGTAGCCAAGCATCATAACCATAACTCGTTGGCTGCATGTCGTACAGGACATTCTTTTTTCTGTAGCTCATATGAAAGCATGTTGATAAATTTGTGTTTGTTCTCATGCCTTGACAGGAATTCTTCTTTCTTTCCATCAAATTCAGTTAGGACAAATCTCTCTAGACGATGTAATGAAATATGAACTAAGTCCGTTTCCACCCTCACTCTTCGAAGCCAAAGACACCTTTAGGAAGGCAAATAAACCAATAAATTGATAGAAAGTAACCTAGAATATGACACTGATGTGTGCCGATATTTTCACTCAACCGCATCAGAAACTTCAAACTATCGAGGAGTTTGGATTAAAGGCCATGTCTATTCTTTTTGGAGCCAAGTCACTGGATTTCCTAAATAGCTACAGATGCAAGCTGTTTAATAAGAAAGTTGCTGAGGGTAAATAATTTATCAAACCTCAACAACTACTACCACCAACCTCATCTGCTACAAAATGTCACAGTCTTAGAGTATACTATCAAATCATGCAATGGATAAAGAAAGATAATACCATGGATGCTACCAAGTCGGGGAAGTTTTTAATAAAACATTTGTGCCAATAATGACGATTGAAACTGCTGCTTCAGAAGAACTTTTGAAAATCATCCATTGTAACTGTACTACTGGATGTAAAACTGTATGTTGCAGTTGTAGATGCTATGGATTGGCATGTGCTTCAGTTTGTTGAGTGTGTCAACTAGAAGAATGGAACAACGTAGATAGAGAGATTGATGACGATGATGAAGACGAAGTTGGAACAGTTGTTTAGGATGCCATACTAAATACATGCACAGTATCCAATCAACTGCTGCTATACCGTAATTAGAAATTTAAAATTATTATTATATTCGTTTTTGTTTACTTTTCCGGTTTTTTATTCACTATTATTATTATTAAGAATGTATACAGTATGTTCTGAACAATTTGAACTTGAACTCATATTCTAAATATAATATAATAAATGTAAAATATTACAGTTACTTGATTCCCAGGAAAGCTCTTAATTCCATGGGTAGATTAGACCATTACGAAATAAAATAATTATATTCTGAACAAATTGAGCCATAAATAGTGTATCTCAGTCAGTCATTATCGAAATATAGCATGTCAAGGTCAATGGTAAAAAAAAATGTCGTTTCTGGTCATTTTTTGTCAAACTGTTTCATTAGAGTAAATATAAATAAGTATATTCTCAGTATTTAGAGCCCAATTTTAAATCTCTACCACACATAGTTGCCGAGATATGGAAATTCTACATAGATAAAGGTTAAAGGTCAATAACCTTTACTTCCAACCATTTTTTGACAAAATGTCTCATTACAATAAATGTAAATATGTACATTCTGAACAATTTGAGCCATCATTTGTTTCCCTACGGTCAGTTATTATCAAGATACAACATATAAAGGTCAAAGGTCAAATTGTCAGAAATGGTATTTCCGGTCAATTTTGCCCAAAATGTTCTATTATAGCGAATATAAATATGCATGTTCTGAGTATGTTGGTACCAAAATTATATCAATAGACCAAGTAGTTTAGGAGGTATGGCCATTTTCAACTTTTTATCTATTTTGGCGGCCATCTTGAAAAAAACCACTTTCCGGGGGTCGAAATTCTTGAGACTTTTTTTCTGTTGTTTAGTAGACCCAATACTACCAAAATCCGTTGAAAAACCTTTTGTTGCAATTTTTTTGAGGTTGGCCCCTTTTTTTCATTAGTTCTACTCTACTAAAAGCTTTGGCCCCAGCTAACGACCTGTTAACTGTTTTTACTACGTACATACGTCCAGTTTTGGAATATGCGTGTCCCTTGTGGCATAGCTCATTAACCAATATCCAATGTACTAGAATTGAAAGGGTACTAAAGAGAGCTCTAAGATGTATTTACGGTGCTAATTACATCAGTTATGAAAATGCTTTATGATTATGTTCCCTTGAAGCCAGAAGAGATAACTTGATGATGAAATTTGGGAAGGGGATACTACTCTCTAAACTCTATCGTGATATGCTTCCCCCTTATCGTAACCGCAGACGCAATTTGAGAAATTTTAATTTGTTGGATGCCCCCTTGTGTAAAACTAATCGTTGGAAACGCTCTACCATCCCTAACATTATTGATAGAATGAAGCTTCTAAAACTAAAACTTTGTAGGTTTATAACATTAATAATAATTACCGCATGTTTTGGCATTTTAAATTTTAAATATTTTTAACGGCTTTTTAATGATCTTATTTTCTGTGTACTTGTATATATTATATTGTTGTTAGAGTCTTTTAAATTTTTTACTTTGTACGTTGTTTGCAGAATTTTTCAGCCGTTGGCTGCCTTCTGTTTGTACTATTTATGTGTTTTTTATGAATAAATACCTATATATTAATTACTGCCGGCACTATACATTTATTCCCAGTTAGTTACTGCTGGCACTCTACATTTATTCCCAGTTTTTGGCATTTTTTCCAAAAAAGTTAGTTACTGCAGGCACTCTACATTTATTCTAGTTAGTTACTGCCGGCACTCTACATTTATTCTAGTTAGTTACTGCAGGCACTCTAAATTTATTCCCAGTTAGTTACTGCAGGCACTCTACTTATTCTAGTTAGTTACTGCCGGCACTCTACATTTATTCTAGTTAGTTACTGCCGGCACTCTACATTTATTCCCAGTTAGTTACTGCCGGCACTCTACATTTATTCTAGTTAGTTACTGCCGGCACTCTACATTTATTATAGTTAGTTACTTAATTAAAAGAAAATACAAAATGACAAGAGAATATCAAGAGCGCGGTATGCAACGATCCATCAAAGCGGCGCCTTTGTTGTAGGGCCGCATCGCCCAAGCACGCGACTGTATTGACATCGTTATCGCGGCAAAGGGCTTTGTGCGCGATGCGTCAATAAAGCTCAATCAGACTGTCACGTGGTTCTGATTCACTACTTTCGCACCTTCTTGCTACAAAACCAGGTAAAACGTATAAAATGATGTCATATTGTTCCAGAAGTTATTATCGTTCCAGAAGTTTATCGACTATGTCTTTAGCTAAATTTGGATTTACCTTGTCTAACAAACGGAAACGTAATGAAGAAAACCGACCACCAGCAACACCGGCTACCAAGAATTCTAAAGCCAATGTCAAGCAAGCCGGACATTTTCGGAACGAGTGGATGAGTACTTTGCAATAATGTTGGATGAAACAACCGATATTAGTGTGAGCGAACAATTGACTTTAAATTGCCGTTTTTTGGACGCATCTGGTAATCTCTGTGTTAGATTTTTTAAGCTAATTGAGCCACTAAAGCCAGTACTGGATAATAATACGGAAAACGTTACACTTAATGCCGAGACAATTGCCAAGCACGTAACTGCGTATTTTGCTGCAAATTAACTGAATTTTGACAATTTGTGCGGAATTGGGACAGATGGAGCAGCCGTGATGACCGGCAAACACAACGGAGTTGTAAAACGTCTCCAGAATCATGCAATTTCTGCAATTGGAATACACTGCTGCGGACATAAGACTTCAATTGGCTACCTCTCAAGCAGCAGCCGCCGTTCCTTTTGTGAACAAGTTTAACTCTATTTTACGTCAGTTGTATGACTTCTTTGACAATAGTGCCGTTCGTACCGCAGGTTTGCATTCTGTACAGGCAGTTCTGAACGAAAAGATCCTCAAACCAATTGAACCTTCTTCAACACGCTGGCTTAGTATTGAACATTCTGTGACGCGACTGAGGGACAGTTTCAAAAGTGTCTTAGTAAGCCTTGAGCGAGAAGGAGAAGAACGTGGTGACGCGAAAGCTGTTGGACTGTTTTATCTTAGCAGAACTTATCGTTTCATTGCTACGATGATGTTATTGTAAGCAAATTATGCAAGGCTTTTCAGGCACGGCAATATGAATTTGGACTAATTAAGCCGCTGGTGAAATCTACGATTAGAACAATTGAACAAATGAAGACTGTAAGCGGTGAAAATTTGAAAGCACTACCAAAGTTAATTGACAGTCTCAAAGCCGCTGACATCGATGTTAAAGAACGTTGTGACGACAAGGACTATTTTGAAAACCACATCTGTGCAAAATACATCGACACGCTAGTTTTGAACATTACCAATCGTTTTCACACTGCTGATGTTAGTATCCTGTCTAAATTTAGCGTCTTTAATCCAGAACTTCTTGATTCAGCTGACCCAACCTACGGAAACGACAGTATCACTGCTCTTAACAAACACTTTAAATCAACCGCCACTAATGCAGAAATTGTTAATGAATGGACACTTTTCAAAAACTACGCACATGAAAGTCTCCTGAAGCAGCCAAATTTGAAAGTAGACGCTGTAGTGGAATACCTGTGCAAAACCAAACTGGCTCGGGAAATATTTCCAAAATTAAATGTAGCAAAACTCGCAAAGATTTACAGGACTTTACCTTGCCACACAGCAGATTCAGAAAGAACATTCTCCCAATTGAAACTGATCAAAACTGTACATCGAAATAGACTTAGCCAAGCTAGCCTTGATGGATTAGTACGAATTGTAATTGACGGCCCTTCTGTGGAAGATTTTAACTACGAGGGCACTGTAAAACGATGGGCTCAAAAGAAACATAGAAGAATTTGAGTCAAAACTGACTAGACTTTAATGAAATCCAAAAAAAAATGCTTTCAAGAAAAAAGGTTTTTGATTTCTCTAAAGTTAATAATCTAAATAATAATGATGACTATTTTTGTATGTATATTGCAGTATATTGAATAAATTATTATTATATTGAAAATTGTTTCTTTGTTATTCAATCATTGATTGTTTTTTATTTTTAGTTATTAAACAATGCGTCCTCTGTGTTGATTGCGCGCTAAACTTTATTTAACCTTTTTTCTTTGCTGCGCCACGCATGCAGCGGCCTATCACGCACTCTTGTATAGTAAGCCGATAGTCTCACACACTCTCATCAGCAGCGACCGGAGATGAGCGTTTGTTTACACATGTAGCGATTATTCCGCGAAAACCACGTGTAACGTACGTTGCGTGTATGATGATAGGTGTACTGCTAGCCGTTTTGTAAACATTTCAACGGTCCGCCGACAATACAATCGAAACGTTATCCTGTCTACATATATCTTCACTACACACTTAATGTTTTATTGGCACATCATCGATAATTAAGCCTGCTTTAATACTAAACTAAACAGTTGAGTACCGTACTACTAACTCTAGGCCAACAAGCTTGGTAATAAGACTAGACACTAGAAAAAGCAACATTACATAAATACATACTAGTCTATTGGAAAATAAAAACAAAACAAAAATTTTTTAATCAATTTTATTTTTATTTTAGGGTGGGGGGGGGGGGGAAAAGACTAAAGTCGTAAACTCCCCCCCCCCCCCCCTCGGGTTTAATCGCCGACCGGCACTCCTGGCATGCTGGTGAGAACCCTGTAGTGGACTACACTTATGTTTACACATCTATTAACAACAATAAATTAGAATCCTTTTCAGCACATCAACCTGCTTGCCTCGACCAATTGAAAAGGAAGATATCTGTATTGCCAACGCTCAATCAAATTTATTTCAAAAAAAAATTTCGTATGGTTTCACACAAAAAAAAAAAAGTTATGTTGAAAAACAAAAGCTTTTTAAGTGTCCAAGAAATGTTGCAGTTTTCTATGCCTCATTGAAAAGGAAAGAATACATAAAATATAACAACATCACTTTTAAAGAATCTGGTTGTTTATTTGGAAAATACACAAAACAGTATCTTAAGTTGCCACTACATGAAATGTATAAACAAATGTAGTTGAATATAAGCAAAAAGAAAAGTTCAACCATTCACGAAGGATAGCAGAGCTAAAAGTCTACAACTTTGTTAGTAGGCCACAATATAGTGTAGTAAGGGAATGGCAAGAAACACCAAACTAAACTCAAAAGTCAGTAACGTTGTTTTGATCACAAACACTGAACATCTTGCGAAATAGACTTATCCAAACACAGCGATGATTAGCCAATAAGACTTATTTATTTTTCTTTTTGTGTCATTCTCTACAGTTTTTTTCCATGTAGTTTCTAGTCGTTCTCTTGACTTTTTACATAGATTCGGACACAGGTTTTTGCGCTGGAATATCAGTCTTTGGTCAAGTAAATGCTGTGATTTATTAATGCAAGGATGGAAAGCCTTTTTCTGTTATTATGTCATTTCTTGTCTCAAGTTGTCTAGATATTTGCAGTTCTTCCATCCCTCATCCATTTATTTTTATAGTGTAGTCCTCAAATTCAAATTGCTCTGATTGAAATGCTTTTTTTTTTTTGCTTGCCATAAAAGAAAAATATAACATTTAAAACAATATAGTTATATAGCAATGTATTGCGAAAACATTTTTAATTCTTGCTTGCATACAGGACTATTGTACATATTGTGGATGATTTTTTTAAATTTTAAGTGTAGTAAAATAGTTTGTGTACTTTTAATTGTAAAGTTGTGTACAATATAGTGTAGTACTGTACTGGAAACAAAACACAAAACCCAGTAACTTAATTTCATGGCGCTAATTCCTGTTGTCTTTTTAAAAAAGAAAATTGCTCCGAATGAAGTATTTACCTTAATAAATATTTGTTCGCTTCAAGTTAAAATACGGTATGCATTAAATTAATGCGTACATAACTACTAATTTATTTGAGCAATGTTTAAAATTCAAATTGCTGTAGTTATCAAAATGCTTTCTTTTTTTGCTTGCCTTTTTAAATGCTTGCATACAATACTGTATTGTACATATTCAAATCAAGTGTAGGACAATAGTTGTGTACTATTTTAAAGTTGTGTGATAAATTCAAAAGTATTAATGTATAAAATCTGTATGCATCAGGTTTTTCATCCCACATTGGTACTTGTGTACCTGAACGTAACATTTACATTCCAAACACAGCAAGTTGATTGTCATTTTCTACTTTAGCCTGTTACTGTACGATAAGTAATATTATTATTGTTCAATGTGATGTATTTTATTCATTACCTCTTCTATTTTAAATAATTTTGTAAACAAAAACTTAAATTGCTGTAATCTACTTTTCTATAATAATACTATATTACAAAAACATTTTTAATTCTTGCTTGCATACAAGCATATTGTACATATTGTGGATGATTTTTTTTAATTTTAAGTGTAGTAAAATAGTTTGTGTACTTTTAATTGTAAAGTTGTGTACAATATAGTGTTGTCTTTTTAAAAAAGAAAATTGCTCCGAATGAAGTATTTACCTTAATAAATATTTGTTCGCTTCAAGTTAAAAGATGCATTGAATTAATGCGTACATAACTACTAATTTATTTGAGCAATGTTTAAAATTCAAATATTTGTTCGCTTCAAGTTAAAAGATGCATTGAATTAATGCGTACATAACTACTAATTTATTTGAGCAATGTTTAAAATTCAAATTGCTGTAATTCAATGCTTTCCTTTTTTGCTGGCCTTTTTAAATGCTTGCATACAATACTGTATTGTACATATTCAAATCAAGTGTAGGACAATAGTTGTGTACTATTTTAAAGTTTTGTGATAAATTCAAAAGTATTAATGTTTAACTCTGTATTCATCAAGTTTTTTATCCCACATTGGTACTTGACCACAGCAATAAGTATTATTATTATTGTTCAGTGTGATGTATTTTATACATTACCTTTTTTTAAAAAAATAATGTTAGCTTCATAGCTAAGTATTTTGAAAAGCAAGAGTAGTACAGTACAGGTACATGTACAATGTAAATCACTGTATTTTATATCTGGTTTTTGATTTTTCATGTAGCCATTAATAGTTTTATGTTTTTTTTTCATTCCAACCCACAAGTACGTTGGTTGTCATTTTTATTTATACCGTAGTTCATTGATTTTTACAAATGTTTAACAGCAATAGAAATACTTTATTTTATATCTAGTCATTACAACTATTGCAAACTACTACTCTGCTTTAATTAGCAAATCAAAATAATGTGTTTTTATAATTCTATTTATATATAACTGTAAAGGCTTGTTGATTTGTTGGAATAAATGTTTTATGATGATTGTGACAACATATTGTATATTTTAGTTTTTATTTCGCTTGTTACCAACATTTTGGAGTTTTATCTCAATCTACAGTACTCATGTAGCATGAAGTAGTTCCAGTAGTCTATCACCTGGCAAAGATTTATTGGCTTTTTATAAAACCTGACATGCCATCAACTAACACCTAATTTTTGCCCTGGTACAAGGACATTCTAACCTGGTTGCAAACAGGACATTTGTGTAAAGGAGAAAAGTAACTCATGTGACATAAGTCTAGAAAAGGTTAGAACTGTTTTTAATGCAGGTACAATTGTACACAACGAAATAAAAGATTCACCTGCTATGAGTTGTAATTGGCCTCCAACATCAGACGATATAAATTTGAAGGAAGCAATAAAGATGATTCCATTTCACCTTTACAACTTAGGCGCCTTCGGTAAATTATTTTACAAGAACGCGTTTCGATTTTGACCGTCGTTGAAATGTGTTTGACAATCAACCGTTCTAATTAGTGCATCTAATTGAATATTCATGAAGAGGACCACGTTCCCGACACGCCTTTCCAAACGGAGCCGGAGCGTTGTAGCGCGTTTGTGTCACGCAAACGGCTTCCCTCTTTGTCTTGCCAGTTCAAACAAAACATCGACGTTCGAACACGTTTGTGTCACAGAGTCGCGTTTTCTATTATCTCGAACTCTTGCAAACTAATCGGGGAACCGCCTTTCGCGGCAAACATCATGGTATAATCGGACAGGCCGTATACGGTGAAGCCAAAACAACGTCTAATATTAATAATATGGTGAAGCATAAACAAACGGTTTTCGTAGATTTTAAAGTGAAATAAAATGTACAGTGCTGTATTTGTAGCGCAATGATTATATAACCGATCGGCAGTTCACAAATTGTAAAAATAACCGCAATTTATAGCTAGGCCTAGTTGATCGCGAGCGAGTGACAGCAAATTAGCCAAGTTCATAAGATATTTATGGGCAGAAGTGCTTCATACCTAAACGAAAACTTTTGTAGAGTTAATGACTTACATGGTCACTTCACTCGTGGTAGTAAACTCAATTTCGTTGTACCTAAAGTCCAAGGCATAGAATGCAATACATTCTATTTTAATGCAATCAGAGAATGGAATAACCTTCCTGACTATATTAAACAAATTTCCAACACATCTAAATTTAAAACTGAATTGAAACAATATTACAAAATTAAACATAGATAAATTATTATTGTGCCATTATATCAGATGTTTTGCTTATTATATGCTTATATATTTATGAACCCCGTCTTATAATGTTTGTTTTGTTAAAATTATAATTACTATCTTTTTAGGGACCACATTGGAATTAAGTTGTTTTACTTTAAACGACTTTATGTGTTTTCCCGTGCATCGTCAGACCTCATTAATCCCGCCATTTTTATTTGCTTTTTTAATGTATTTTAATATTTAAGGTGATTATATATATTATTGACGTATTTTTAATGTTATGTATTGAGATGCCAAATAAATGAAAGAAAGAAAATAAACACCCCATACATAATGGACTCTACCAATTTTGTTTACGATGATCTCGCGCTTGAGATCGGCACACCACGAGGTCCTGTTGGGCGATGAGTTTTCTTATGCCTGATTTACCTGTGAAATAATTACACACACTTTTCGCATCTTTAAATACTGATTTACACAGCAATGGGAAAAGGATTCATCAAGGAAGAATACGTTGAATAAAAATTCACTTAAGAAATGCTGTAAGCTGTTTTCAAACTATAAATCAGCTCACTATTTAGTATTATGAGACCAATCATGCTTCTCGCGATAGGGAATTTCCTGGATAGATGAATCGAGCGAGAGACGGCGGACCATGGCCGATGAGTGAGGCGGGGGTAGCAGCTTGGACGGATTAGTCTAGGGCCTACAATTTCGCTCGGTGGCAATTAAATTTAATGTTTTAATAATTACGTCTGGATATATAAACAATACAAAACTAAGTTTTGTCATCGGCAATAATATTTTATACATAGTCAATTTTGTTCTGTTTCAAATTTGAAAAGTTTGACGTTTCATCCTAAAAAAAAGTGGGCCGAAACGTCCATCGCGCAAAAATATACCTTCATAAAAAGGTAAAAAAAAACACAAAAAAACGCCCTCCTTCCCCTGAAAATTGTTGAGGGTGTGACGCTTAACAAGTATATTTTTTTATTTGGCCTTATGACAGTATTAATATTGCGCTATTTACCGTTACTAAATACTAGATATATAAATTTATATTTCAGAGTTAAAAAAAGTTTTAAAAAATCGTCGGTAATTTAATCTGAAAGAAATCTATTTTAACAGTACGGTGTTTGAACGTTATAATTTCCAGCCATTAAATAAATTTCACACGATGTAAACGAACGTAGAGACACGATCCAACAAAATGAACTAAGCCAACAAATAAAAATAATATAGCGAACGTCCAGTCGATCCAGAAACGATCCCGACAAAAAAAGATCGTCAACAATTTTCGTTGTGACACGCGCACTCATCATTTCCGATATGTTTTGGTACGCGCGCAGTCGGTCGCTCAAAAAGACTGCCGACAGAAGACCGTAATTAATACAGACCTAGTTTTTTTTTGGTCACATGGCATGAAACACGATACTCTCTGTTTACCGCAACCTCTTACATGTTTTTTTTTTAACTCGGTACCAGGGGTGGCTAATTACGTGTAGCTGAATTTTGTGTCACATGACATGAAACGTAATATAATACTCTCTTAGCTGCTCTAAACTGTTCCCGCAATTCACATGTTTTTTTCCCTCCATCCAAATTCTAGTCGGGCATTTTCTTTAATAATTTAAAAGGCATATCTTAAATCTTAACATGGAATATATATTTATCTTGCATATATTTTGTTGGTGTCCTAGCCTAGGTGTTGTTTTTTATAATTCGCTAACCTAAGTGTAGGCCGCATATTATTACATTGCAATGTTGTTGACGGGCTGTGCGGGGCCGTATCATCAAGGAAATCCCCACAGACAAGGAATCGCGTTTGTAGCGATATTGTACGCATTGTTGTATATTTTTCCGTAATTCGGTAAGGAGTATAACTCCACGCGCAGCATGGAGTATAACTCCATGCATGGTGTTTCTCCATGGTAGGCCTAGGCCTCCTCTAGAGACTAGGCCCTAGTACCAAGCTTTAAAAAGTAATTTTTATGTAAAGTACGTCTTGACAAACGGTGGGCGTGTGAAGAACAATATTCCATTATCTGGAAATTTAATAGTCAATGAAGGAATCGTACAAAATAACAAACAATAATGCTGCTCAGTCAAACGTTCAATGGGGCGGAGCAACATGCCAAACGTGAATAAACGCGTCCAAACGGGGTTCCCCCAAATGGTCTGCCAAACGCGTCTTCACGACCTTTGTCGAAATACAATAGCAAACGTGCCTGAACGCGTTCTTGTCGTTTGAAATAATTTACCGAAGGCGCCTTAATTGCATGGTGCATTGGTGCCACATTTGAACCAAACATGGCAACTTATGTTGATGTATCTCCTGAGACCCATGTTAAAATTTTATCCATTTGCCAGGACATTGTTTATTTAACATCAAAAGGTAAATAGCAAACTCTGAAGTCTCTTGGACTTGGATTGACAATACGACACTTGACTGGTTCATCCCAAGTGTTGAGTCTGTTGAATAAATATGGACACTGTGCTTCATGGGACACCATTATCGACATGGAAACAAGTATAGCAAAACTTCAGCTATTAACTGTAAATGAAATTCCAAGTGGGTTTGCTAAGCATGCACCAACAGCTCTTGTTTAGGACAATATTAATTTTGGAGAAGAGACCCTTTCGGGTCATGGAACAAATCACCACACAAATTGAATAATGTTGCAAAGGAACATCTGTTCCTCAAACACAAGCCTACACAAAGTAACTATAAAAAAAGACAGTCGTTCACTAAAGCCTCCAGTTTCAATAATAAATCCATATCATCGAACAAAAAGACAAGGTCCGCAAAAGCTTGGTCAGCAGGCACAACTTGAAAAAAAGCCTTTTCAAGTATCACTCATTCCAGCCCTAAAAACAGAATTGGTATTTATTTGTGCAGTTTAGAAAAAGTGAACCTGGCACAGTTCCTGGTTGGACAGGTTTTAACATAATGTTACAAGGTGAAATGAACCTGAAAAAGACAGCAATTCATTATCTGCCATTAATTGAGGCCTCACCAACACAAATGTCAACTGTGAAAACCATTATGGAAAAAAAGCATTGCTATAACAGATCGTCTTGAGCTAGAGCATGTTGTTCTAGTATTCGACCAAGCAATATATGCAAAGGTGCAAGAAATAAGATGGAAGAATGATGTATATGCAGCGTACTGTTGTTCGATTAGGAGAATTGCACACATGCATGTCATGGGGGTGATTGGCAGAAGATTTAAAGATGCAGGACTACAAGATTTACTTATAGAGGCTGAAGTTATTGCACCAGGCTCAATTAATGGTGTGCTAAGTGGCCACCATTACAATAGAGTAAGATCACACAAGCGTGTGTATGAAGCCCTTCAGCGGATAAGGTTAACCATGTTTCTTGAATCTTTGCCCACTAATGAAAGAGATAAGTATGCAAAAGTTATTTTTTGGGTCAACGAAGCATTCTCTTCAGATTCATTAAATGATATTTTATGTTCTGAATTATGTTGTAATTCTTTATATAGTTTTTTTAATTAAAAAAAAAACATAATTATTCATATGTAATATTTTCTTAATTTAATTTAGATAAAATAGTTTGTTCTTAGTAGATATGTTTTAATGCTATATGTAATTCATTTTATTAATATTTTACATTTAAAGTCTTGGTCTACTATTAATTATTACTTGAGAAATTTTAACCCACAGATATTTTATTTTATTTAGATTTGATTTTCTTTTATTTACAGCCATTTACTACAACTGCACGGTGCACAGTGGCATTATACGGGTAAAATTTTCTTTTATCACATACTTTACTTACATATATTTTTGCCTTTGATCAGTTTTTTTTAGTTTTGCAGGTGTTCAATAGACAGTACAGTATGTTCAGACCAACTTTTCGGCGCAGTGAAGAAGGTGCCTTAATTCTTGAAGATACATCTGCTGCTGTAGTATTTAACAGCTTGAGAAAACGACCAACTGGCAAGTGTCTAACTCCTGATGATGTACGCCAAGATGCCTTGAAGGAGGTTTGCAGGCTGGGTGGAAACACCAAAGATGAATGTGATGTGTTGGGCTGCTACAAGTTTCAGCATAGTAAATACAGTGGACAAACATTCAAGTGGATGGTCGAAAATGTACTGGAATATGCAGTATGTTTTGTAATTAAAATGGCTAATGAAATTCCAAGTACAAGTTCACTTAGTATTAACAAATTCAACTTTAAGAGGTACTTACAGTCTTTCCCAGAAGGCAAAGAAGCCATAGCAATGAAAGAAATAAAACGCCGCAGGAAATGCCCAACTAGACAGACATCGTACATACCTGTTGGTATTAAGCTACAAAAGGTTGAGGATGTCACAGATGAAACACTTTCTGGTACTGATGTTTCTTTGCAACCATCAACCTCATATGCACCAGGTAAGACTTATTCCATATTTGTGTTTTTTGTGCATTTTCTAAATTACTAATTTTAGGTTTTGCATTTTTAGTGCCTGTGTATGTTGTAGGTTTGCTGGGTTTAGGTTTTTTTTTTATGCATTCATTTATACTCAATCATAAAATTGTGTTGTTTAAATACATTGCTTTATAAGGCGTCATCTCCACTAAATATCGGACGAAGTGTATCGCGTCTAAAAATAGCAGTCCGTCTGCACGCGACCGTAATTTAATTTATCTCATTAAATTCTAATTTACATATTCATGAGGATTCCAGTTGTAGCCCCGCCCTTCAATACCGACGCAGAAACTTGCGACCGGTCGCGTCTGTACGTTGAAAGATTTATCGAACTCTGGTGCGTCCGCTTGCGAGTGTTGTGTGATGTCACCGGGTAGCCAGGCAGTCGCGAAACTAGGCTACTTCGGTCGTCCGTTCTGGGAACGCGAGGTGTCCCTTTGTACAAATGGTTCAACGGGCCCGGCTCCTTGCGGTTTACGCGTGATATATCATGTTCCATCCAGGTACCAAAATACGTAGTTACTTTCCAGGCGAAGTTTACCGAAGCGTACCTCGTGTACTTTGTATGTACGCTACACAGCAAAAGAGTACACACATTTACGATTAACCCTCTCTGTACAGTGGGGTACACCTACAATAAATGTTGTATTACAGGCCTACTGTATAGGCCTACATTTTGTATGACAATTGAACCAGATTGCCAAATTCCTCAATAAAAAGTTATATTTAGAGACAAGTTAAATAATATTCTTCGGTTTGTGTCGGCTATCTATAAAGAGTGATTTGACCTTTTGATCACGCACCATCGTGTATAAAACAAAAACAATTATATACAGTAGTAATAATAACATGGTTATAAACTTTGATTTACTTCGTCCGGTCGCGATAGTATGCGTGTACTATAGAATGTAGATCATGTGATAATAAATTCGGTCAACACGCTGCGTCTGCTCCAGACTACCTTCGCCGGTTTGCGACCTGTTTGTGTACGGCGTATCAAAAATGTCATATTTTTGTATGGAGACTCCATGGTCTCCCGTAATATCTTGTTTTTGTGATATTTTTGTGATGCCTTTTCTGAATTTTTATTTTTGCCATTCGCCTTTATAAAACAAACATTAAAGTAAACCTTTATTTTGTTAACGGATGAAATATTATTTACTCCATGGTTAACGTATGACGGATAAATGACACATAAGCGTTTTATTAATTTTGTAGTGTGGGATAGCAATTCTAATTACAGTATTAACCTTTTGTATTATAATCCTTTTGTATTTCGACACTGTTTATATGAAGCTATTTGACACAGCTGTTAAATTGTTAATTTCAGAAGCCATTGAATTTTCGCTTTGCGTTGGCTTTTGTTACTGACTGCTTATTTTTAATATACATCCTTGTCTAATAAGTTGTGCATTATGTAATAATGCGGGTAGGGTGCATACTTTATTTTACTTTTAACATGACATCAAAGAAAAATAGTACTGTATGAGAATACCACCCAACAAAAAATCAGCTTTGGAAAAGGCAGTTCTGACGACCTAAAGAGCCAAAAACGGTATAGTCATACACACATTTCCCTGTAAATGATAAATAAAAGGTTGAGAACATTTTGCCGTTTTCTTTACTAATATGGATATCATAATTATAATGCTTTCTCTAGCTTGACAGTTGTCATTGGTGAAAACCATAGAAATATTATAATATCTATATGGTGAAACGTTGGCTGTAATTTACAACTAGTGCGTTCAAACCATAACAATAACTAAAGTATATGTCCCCTATAACATACGATTTCATTCGACATTTGTTTTTTATTTTTGTGTCTTAGTTCTGAGTGTGATTAGGCTAATTGCACCAAAACCTTGTGAATGCGAGTTTGGTGTATATCCAGCTTTTCACAGTTCAAATCCCTGGTTTAAGTCCTGCTGAGGAATTTTTTTTCCTTACTAAGGTACTTAGGTAAAAAACTTCAAACAACGGTGGTCAAACTATGGTAAAATTACTCTTAAGATTTATTTAATATAATTTATTGTAACGCTCACAAAATCGAAACGCCCAGTCGTTTCATTTGTTCGAAAAAGCACCTTCAAGTCTATTGACAAATTTGTTAATTGACACTTCGAGTGAAAACCAAAACCGGCCTCCTGTGAAACGAGCAATTGTAGACAAATTCCCGCAAATTATTGAAATAGCAAAAATTTGTTTTTGTTTATGAATGTACCCAACAATCCGGGCGTTTTCCAAAAATCGCAGAAGAGCATCTATTTTAGGGAGGCTTTTACAATGTAACTCTGTTATTATTTATTATTTAAATTGTTAAGGCTGTTTCGGCATTGTTATGTTTAATTAATTACCTAGTTGTTTTAAATTCTTAATCATAAGAAACACCGTCGGCATTGATGTAAAATGATCTCAAAATCGGTTTTTTAGTGAACTGCTAGTGTTAAAAGAAAGGAGAAATTTTCAAAAGCCGGCGACCTGGTACTCAGCAGTCCAAACACAAGAGAATTACTTGTCCAAAAAACTTCATTTTTGTACGAGAGACAAGAGTTATAATTTGTGATTCGTAATTTTAAAATTTAATTTGATTTAATGTATAGGATTTTGATACGAGTAAATTCACCCGCTTGTTGGTTGTGAAGTTTTGACAGGCGCTTATTAAACTACAGTATAGGGAACATCTATCTATCCCCTTCGGCTTATTTGTTACAATTTAAAAACTCACAACTCAGTAAAGTGGTACAGTCCTACTGTACATGGTTAATTAAGTACCACTGTCTTCAGGCAGATGTTTAAGAACATTAGTTTAAGAACATTAAACGTATTGATAATAAATAAAAGGGGATTGTATTGTGTGCAGGAAAACGGAAGCCAACAGAAATAATATAGCGCGGCGGCTATACTCGTAACTTAATTTATCGGAAAATATTTTGAACTCAGTCGCCATAGTGTTTTACACGTAAAAACCACACAATGGCCAGTCTCATACTCCATGCTCATACCAGATAATATTATACATACAAGTCAATTAAATAGAGAATAATATTTTTATCTAAAGAGAAAATGGGATTCCAAAACAGGTACAAAAGCCGATGATCCGATCGAAATACATGTTGTACAAAAATAATAATAAATAAATTTGTTTTATTTTATGTCAATTTTAAATTATATTTATTTTAAATTTATTTTGTTGTTACATGTTTATGTCTCGTTATAATGTATTTTTGTGAGGGTCCCTAATGATCAGCTTCGGCTGGATGGACCACCCTCGGTAAAAATTGTTGAAAAAAAAATAAATAAATAAAAAAATAACCTAGGCCCTACTTGTTATTTTCAAAACACATTACACGTCGGCGAGGTCCAATGGCATGCGTGACTGGCGGAACAAACCAAATATTCCCCGCAACAAATATCAAGCTAACAGACCCTTTTCCATCGGGCGAAATCAGTTTATTACCTCCCAGGTTTATGCGTACCATTTCGTGACTTACTATCTCAAGTAGTACGAGAGAAATTCATGATGACATACAGGACATTGAACATTTAATAACGTAGCTTAATAAAAAGATGTTGGCTAAACGAAAATAGCATGTTTCTAGTTTAGTTATGTAGGCCTATACAGTAGGCCTGCAATGAAACGGCTATTTTAGGTACCCCCACCTGGGTATAAAACGAGTTAATTGTAAATTTAAAAATTCGAACTAGATCGTAAACATAATTCGTACTCTTTTGCTGTGTAGCGCCTGATGGAAAGTAACTACGCATTTTGGTCCCTGGATGGAACATGATATATCACGCGTAAACCGCCAATGTTGAACGATTCCCACAAAGGGACACCGCTAGACAAGTGCGTTCCTACAAAAATCTAGGTCGCAATCCGACGAGGGTGGTCGGAGTCAAACGCAGCCAGCGTGTCATTGACGGTTATCAATCACATGTTCTACAGTACACGAAAACTATCGCAACTGGACGAAGTAAGTCGAAGTTGGTCATGTTGACTGTTGTTACACACAATTGTGCGTGATCAAAAGGTCAAATCAAATGTTAGAAAGCCGACACAAGGAAGCGAAGCAGCCGTATTCACGTAGGCCTATTTATTATTTGTTTGCCTAATTACTACTACCATGCTACTACGTATATTTGTTGATTAAAGTCAGACAAGTCAAGGGGCCCGTCTGGGCGCCGTGGGTCGCGATCAAGTGAAGTTCCATAACAACAACTTGAAATCAGTCAACCACATAATGAGGGGCTGAGCTATTCATGGACGCACTAAAACGGAATAATTGTGAATAATCGGTAGTCCCTCGGACGCAACATTTTAGCTGCGTCCAGAAGGATGTCACAATACAATAGATATCGCGACCAGCTGCAGTACAATCCGTCCAATATTTAGTGGAGATGACGCCTAACATACTGTAGATAGTGAATGAAAGTAGTTTACTGATAAATATTCTTTAATTTTCCGTCTTACAGCTCAACCAAATACATCTTATGAACCTGTTAGTACTATGTCATCCACTACAATAACTATCAAACAGAGTGAAGGTTTATTTCATGTAATTTTAATTATTTTGTTTGATGTTTAAAACTAGAAAATGAAAATTACATAATGTAGTTTAATTATACAATTTTGTTTTGGTTTTTCTTGCAGATTGTCTCATACCAGATAAATGGAAGAAGAACTTGCACGAGATTGATCAACAGTGGATTTCAAAAACCTTATTCAAGAAATCGAAGAAGGGGACCGCAGAGTTGGATTCTACTAAACTCAAACAACTTTGGTATTATCCACCTCAACCGGATCCGCTCAACAAAAACATACAGTTACTTCGGTCATCGTCTTTTTCTTTGGTTGCCCCGCAAGACTTGGCAGGTCAAGCTGGTTTGCCCTCGGCCAGAATGCAAGAGCTATCCACTAACATCAGGCGGCCTCCATGGAATCGTTCGTCCGGTCCTGGATTGAGACTGCCACTACTTTCTTGCAACAGAGCAACTGAGGTGCTCTAATTGCAAACAAAGACAAATTGGCTGGAGTGAAAACATTTTAAAGCAACTTGATTTAGCACATCGCCTTCAGTTTCCTGTTGTACTTTCGTATCACTTGGCCTGCGACAACCGGGTCCTGCAGCTTCTAAAGTACCGCGGTCTCGGGAACAGTCCATCACAGCTTCGCCAACAAGTCTTAGAACAACACACAAGGCGGTGGAATGAGAGAGTGGCTCTCTACTTAGAAAATTGCAAGAAGTTCTGTGGTTCTCGTGATGATTACGTCATTGCTGCTTCTAAATTTGATGAGGTGTCTAAAATGATTCCTATTCCCTCTGTCCAATGGTTCCTCACCATCTACTGCAACGAAGTAATGGGAAGAATCGACGAACTCAAGGCTTCTATCACATCGACGTTCGGAAGAATGTTGAAAATTGACTCGACCAAAAGGGTAAATAATTAATAAACAATACTATTTCTGCAATTTACTTTTAATTATTTGAAATTTTTTTTTGCAGATTGTGGGGAAGCTTTCTTCCTAATAAATTTTTTTTGTTTTTTTTGCAGATTGTATGGAAGCTAGCCGGTCGTGCATGTGGAACAGGAGCATGGGCAACAAACGTCGGAAATGAGTACGGCCAGGTACTCATTACAGTCCTGACTGCTGCAGAAGGATGTGGCCTAAACAACATGACAAACGGCATCATTAACCGATATGCTTTGGCAGGCGTACCTCCTCCCAAGATTCTCTACGTCGATCGTGACTGCTGCGGTCATTCAAGCATATGGAAGATGTTCAGCGCCTGGCCTGATATGCAAATTCGCCTGGACATCTGGCACTTCTAAACTAAACTAAACCAACCTTCATGGAGAGCGGACACGGAAAAAATAGTGCTGCGGAAAGTGTCTTAAATCCGACCAAATTGGACTTTAATTACTAGTTATCGACCATATTGAGAATTATAGACGCACAGTCTCAACAAATTATATATTTTGTCATTTATTTTGCTCTATTTTACTGGTTTTCCTAATTTTAAAACCATGACTACCAATGAGGCCAGTAGTAGACGAACCCGCAGTAGCCAACCGGACCAGCCACCTGTAGACAATGAGGTAAACATGCATACTTTGCATGCATTGTTAACCAAATTAGACGCTGATATGAACTCCTGGTTTGATGCGCTAGCGTCTCAAATGAGCAAGGTTAATGCAGACATTAAAGGCATTCGAACTGATATGGCCGACTTGGAGACAGGGGTGAAGCATATGGACAAAGATATTCTTGAAATTAAGGAGGAAACCATACCAAAGTTGGAGTCAGAACTTAAGGATAAAATTCAAGAGCTGAATGCTAGCAGGTTAGAGTCGGAGTTTTACAGTAAAAAAGCAAATTTATTGTTCTTTAACATCCCTCAATCCAGTGCAAGTGAGGACACAGAGAATGCGATACCCAAACCGCCAACCCTATAGAAAGCGCACAATGGATGACCCTGAAGGCGATGATATTGTTACAGCCAAACATGCCAAATAAACTTGAATACTGATCAGATGATGTTAATTTAATAGTTAACATCCATATGTTGTGTTAAACTTTCTGTTGAATTATGATGATCAATAAAAACATTGAGTATTGTTTCTTGATTTAATAGTTAATTTTTGTTTATTTAAAACACATTTATTTGAATCAAAACCTCCACGGACGTAACAACGGTAAAATTTAGATTTTAAAAGTCGGAACATTTAAGACGATCCATCCAGTAAAACTTATCGTAAGGGCACTTCTGTTGAACATTATAAATTAAGACGATCCCCAAACCATTCGTTCATTCATCATGGCGCATGCATCACCTTTCACGCGATACGGTAAACAATGCTGTGCGCCGAAGCGTAACCAACAGAAATAACATATAGCGTCGTGAGCATACCTGTATTTTCCGAGGAAGCAAGTTACTTAAATAAACATATTTAACTCCAATCCATAACGAAATGTCGTAGTATGAACATACATTTTGCACATATTATGTATGGTATGTATGTTCAACCTTGTAATAAAAGCAAAAATATGTGTTGGTTTCGACCAATGCTGTATTGAGAGTTAGGCTAGTTGGATGCATACCAATGCATGATACAGCAGTAGTACAGGTAGTCGGGGTACCTTGACGCACCACACACATTTCATTTAAGCTTAGTCCAGGAAGAATGTTAGGCCTACTGGTATACTGCTGGCCTGCACATCGGATAATGCGCGACGTTTTTAAATTCGAACTTTTTAAGTAATTACCAAATTGGTATATAAAATACAATAGAAAAGATGGTTACTTTTAAAACACTAAAATGTGTTTTTGTTAACTTTCTACACACACAAAAAAAAATGCTACACAAATTGATTAAATTGCTAATCAATTTTCAAATTGATTAGCAATTATTGCTATTCGAAATTTTTCCATGGAAGTACTCACAATATTCAGAAATCTGAAATCTGGTGCTAGCAGCGGTTTCGACGACATTAAACCAGATATTATTAAATTTGTTGGGGAATTAATAGCATCTCCACTTGTTCATATTTTTAATTCATCACTAGCTACCGGTATTGTCCCGGAGAAGCTGAAAATTGCCAAGATAATTCCCGTCTTTAAACATGGTGAGACTGATAAATTTAGCAATTATAGGCCCATCTCGGTACTGCCCGTTTTATCCAAAGTTTTAGAACGTATAATTCATAAAAGACTCTATAATTATTTTTCTCGATTTAATTTATTGCAAGAGAACCAATTTGGTTTCCGCCCAAATATGTCTACTGAAATGGCTGTTCTACAAGCATATGATAAAATAATCTCTGAATTAGATAAGAAAAAGCATGTTCTTGGGATATTTCTGGACCTTTCAAAGGCCTTTGACACCGTTAATCACGACATTCTCCTGTCTAAACTACAGCCTTATGGTATACGTGGTGTTGCCTTTGATTGGTTCAGAAGTTACCTGACGGATAGAAAGCAATATATCTCTTTTAATTATCATAGTTCTTCTTCTTTAAACATTTGTTGTGGTGTTCCACAGGGCTCAATTTTAGGCCCGCTACTCTTTATTATTTACATTAATGATTTAGCAAACATCTGTAAACATTCCAATCTTATTTTATATGCAGATGACACTAACCTTTTAATTTCAGATAATGTTTTAAACCGTCTAGTTGATAATGTTAATTCCGATCTCTCGACTATCTCGAGTTGGTTTAAAGCAAATAAGTTATCGCTTAATGCTAATAAAACTAATTATATGATTTTTAAGAACAGATATAGTAACCGTGTTTACAATGACCTTAACATTTTCATTGATAATAATAACATCTCTCGTGTAACTAGTTGTAAATTTCTTGGTGTAATAATGGACGAATGCTTAACCTGGAATCAACATACAATCCATATTGCAAACTTAGTTTCAAAATATTCTGGTATTCTTTTTAGGCTAAAACCAATTTTACATGTCAATGTTCCATCATCCTTATACAAGACTCTAGTCCTTCCTCATATTCAATACTGCAGCTTGATTTGGGCTGACCACAATAACTGTCGCTTTGAAACTGTTTATCGCAAACAAAAGCGCATAATGAGTTTATGCACAAATTCTCAATTTCTTGAGCATTCACCACCATTATTTGCTAGTCTTAACAACTTAACTGTGTATGATAATCATAAGTTATCAAAAGGTGTTTTCATGTACAAATTTAAGAATAATTTATTACCAGCTAACTTTTCTAATTATTTTGTTAGAGTAAACTCAGTTCATAATTATGGCATCAGGTCCTTTGATACTTATCGTCCTTATAATTTTGTTACCGATATGGGTAGAAACACTATCAGAGGACATGGTCCAAAACAGTATTAATGCTTCTATTCGTAATTCATCATCTGTCAAAGTATTTAAAAAGTTGTATAAAAATAATTTGCTCTTAACTTATCAATGAGTGTTACAAATATGTTTACATTTACATTGTTCTTTTGCTTTTTTGGTTTTATCGCACTATCTTTGAGTTTATATGCCAACATGTTTAGCTAGTATTGTCTCGTCCTGTGCTTCAATTATGTTTGTATCATGTATTAATTATTTTGTTAAGGTGGCCAAATACTGTACGAGCTTTGCTCTTTTTTGGTCATCCTTCCATTTTTGCTTATATTCATTACACTTGTTTATATTGGAAAATAAAACTGAAACTGAAACTGAAACTTCATGAGGAGAATTGCTGCAGCTTGTTCAACAGAATCACATCAGTTGTACCCGATATTTCTCAAACTTCTTTCCGCTTGCATTTTTTAGTGGAGCGCTGACGATGTTGAACGTCTGAAGCTCGCCAAGCGTGAACAGCTCATCGCAAGCAAGAAGCATTCCAACCCAACAGACGACATCATATTGAAAAACATCAGCAAGAAAGAGTATGCTTTACATTGTCGCAGGACAACACGAGGGACTCGCGAGACTGCCAACCTAATCCGAGAGTTCCTGACTTCCCTCGATGGTGAAGAAGGCCATGACACGTCCCACTCTTAGACTATAAACAGACCTGGGATATCTGGAGCTCACAAGAGCGACACATCCCCTGCATCCAGGATCCAGAAGGCAGATGCTTAAGGGTGGAGTTACCTTGCCAGTATATCGTTGTGCAAGAGGCTCCACTTCTTTGGAATCGTTTCACCTTCACCTTAACAAGTTTATTCCAGGTACAGTATTACTTTTTATTTTGTATCTACCAAATCTTCAAACCTATCTACAGATTTTTGTATTTTTTCATTATTACGGATGTTTTATTTTTTTCTCAGGTGAGAGTGCTAGCGACTTTACATTTTCAAGATTACCTGATGGATGGACTTGTTCGATGGAATGCAAACCGTGCACTAGCTGCTACCCAGTCTGAAGGACCCATCTCCAGTACATATAGTGGACTGTATCAGCATGCTCTCAACATACTGGCAGAGCAAGTGATTGGCAAAAAAGTGTACAAAAGTTTTATCATTCCAAACAAGTACACTGGAGAACTCATCGGAGTGGAGTACCTGTACAACCAGTCGAACAAAGTGCTCGAAACTCAATTTCCTGTCAAAACAGATACCATTTATGATGAAGACTTTGATGAAGAAATTTACACTTTTGATGTTGATGAAGGGTATGATGACAAGACTCAACCAGACTACAAACCACCTAAGCGTTGTTTTAAACCTCGAAATGCTAAAGAACCCTCACCACCCCAGCTGGAGCCCTTGCCTTCATGCGACGGTAATGATGATGATGGTGAAGGAAAAGCAGCCCCTTTTGACATAGTGAGTTAAATTTGTATTATTAGCTTCTACCTCACAAATTTTGTTTCTGTTTTGAAATACAATGCACGAGTCTAATTATATATTTTGTTTTCATATTTTACAATTTAGGAACTTGCAGATTCCACTGGACCGGACAACATTCCAGGCTACGCCAAAGTTGAAGCCCTGGCAGACTACCTTATGCAGTTTAAGGAAGACAGTGGAGTGATAAGTCAAAGTCATGCTGAACATGTCGCAAAGTTGTGGAACAACCTGGATGCTTATGACAAAACCATTAAGCACAAAGCACGGCATCAAGATTACCTGACGAAAGGCAGGTTCAAGAAAAGTAAAACTATTTCCGTAATATCTGGTGTTGAAAGCACTCGACGGTAAGGCAGTTTCCAGCGTTTTTTACTTTGTTGCATGATGTGTCTTAAATCTAACTTGTTTCTTTGGTCAGAACACCGGGCCAGCTCAGTGGCCGGACTGCAATCGATATATGGAGTGTATTATTACAAAGCTATGTGAAACGTATCCATCGAAGGTAAACGTTTTCAGGGTTGGCCGCTCATTACCAAAGGCTACACGAACATTCGTCTGAAAGTGCTATCGAATGGACACTCATCCAGTGGTGAGTTTTAACTTGTTATTGATGTTATTTTACACTACAGTAAATACATTAAAGTTTTTAAATAACTGTGTTTGATTTATTTCCAACAGCTACAACAGACCATCAAAGAAGCAAGCGCAGCATGTGTTGGAATCTGGCATCCCAGCAACAATACCCAAACTTGTCTCTGATAAAACCCTACTTGAACTTTTAACCAAGCCAGCGGTGCTAAACATCCATCTTTCACATTTGTCCTACCAAAAAACACTTCCGGCCTAGCGACTCTAGGAAACAGACCGTCGATCTCAGTTCCAGGCGAGATAGCAAAACCACCACCATCAGTCCCTGAGGTTTACTCCCATTCCTAGAACTACCCTCTTGTACAGAAAACGAGCGGCTAAAGACATTTTGGAAGGGAAACCGATCAAAATGTACAAACCAAGAACGTCTGCGATTGTGTGCTCAAAGTGTAAGCAACCAGGGTTAAAAAAGAACCACACTCAGTACTATGGTAATTGGTATTGTGCTGCAACAGCTGATGTGACTTTTGAAGAATGGAAATCGGCTATTGGTTGCCAACGATCACCTTCATCAAGAATGATTCCAAATGATTTTTGTAGCCATGGATAGAGTGTTAAATACTGTTTCATATATATATATCTTCTATTTTTTTTTTTGTTCTGTGATTTTATATTCACTTTTTACAAAATATTTTGTATTTTATGCAATTTGGTCATTGAGCCACCAGGGATGTCACCACGCTGGTCGGCGCTGGTCGGCCCCGACCAGCACTCAACATTTCCGACCAGGATTCACAGGCTGCCGACCACCACTATTATTTATTAATAATTACGATATTTATATTAGGCCTAGGCCTAACTAAAATTCGTACTAAAACATTTTACCTAGCACATCGTTAATAACAGACAAGCTAGCCTCATATAGATAAGACAAAAGACTACAGCAAATGTTTCCGTGGTTACGTACGTTACTTTATTTGTAACACAATACCAGGCCTACTCTGCCCTGGTATTCATTGTTACAGCTTGTGAGTCATGGCGAACAACGTGCTACGCAGCACAGTGTACAAGTTTAAAGTTCACATAGCGACCATTCAAGCGTTTTACTTTGCACAGATTAAAAATACAAACAAGTACGCAGTAATTAAAAAAATGTACAACTACATAGACCTAAACAAAATCATTTTTAATTGCTGAATGTTTTGTCACCCTGCTTTAATTATATTATGTTACTAGGTAGTTTTACATTTTTGTACTCTACGAACTATTAAAAAAAAATAAAAAAACATGCGCATGGTTCAGCAGTGAGACCGGGCAAGTTTGTTCGTTTATGATCGCCGAGCATGGTACAATAATTACACGTCCCTGGGATAACTTCAGGTTGCTGAACTTCAGTTAACCCATAAACACGTGTCTGTTCTTGCCGGCCATGCACTACATGCTTGCCGCACAGTTGTGAAACAAAAAATCCGGAATTCACGAATACGCTCAAAAACTCTCGCGCAAAAGAACACGAACATTATATCGAGCAACAAGTAGTAAGGTCTAGGCTAATAATTTATCTACAGTATTTGATTGGGGATTAGGCCTAAATAAGGAAGCGCCAGTTTTTGTGGAATTCAGATTTTGGGGCATCTATCTAAGCCTTGGCTAGGCCTAGTGGTCGTAGTGTCTACAAGGCTAGGCCTAAGCCTGACGCGATCTATTGCTATTCATTTCGTAAGCGTTTTTTTGTTTTCGCGAATAATAACGGCGACTCCCCGGTGGTACAAGGTTAGGCCTAGACCTGACGCAATTTGTTGTTATTTATTTTCATAATTCTTTATGTTTCGCTAAAATAACGACAACCCCCCCCCCCCCCCGGGATGAACACCGGGGTACCCCCCCCCCCCCCCCCCGGGGGTTATTTTAGCGACCGGCACTCCAAAAAGCTGGTGACATCCCTGAGCCACCATATCTAATTGTATTCTGAATGTGCAATAAAGTTAATAATAATAATAATTAAAAAAAAAGTTTTTAATGCTGCCAAATCCAAAGAGCAATAATTAATGTTGTAAATTATGTTGTACAGTGTAAATTATGTTGTAATTTTTATAAATTACATTCAGTTTTAATTATTTACATTATAATTTACATTATATCATTCATTGCACTTTGTATTTGAAGTCCCCAAGCCCTTACAAAAAAGCAGAGGGGAAACTTTTGCAGTTGAGTGTACATTAAATGGTGAATTCTATATTCTTGTCAAGAGTCTTTAGTAGTGTAAATTCTCAAATATTTTATATTTATTTCAAGAACAATTCCACTACAAACAATTCATTTTAATGTGAATCAAATAATTCCTTCCAGCAATTCTAATAATATATACAATATTGATTGACAATTGTTCACACGCTAAAAACACAACAAAAAAACGTCTCGTCATATTAAAAAAACTAACAATTAATACAACATACATATTGTAGTCGAATTTACGGTTTAAAAAAAAAACAAATTCATGTACTATAGTACAAGGATTTTGTTTCGAAAATTGGATAAAATAATGTCGACTTTCTCAACTTTTAACAAAAAGTCTTATTCTATTATTTAATATTTGTATTCATTTAATACATCGATCATGTGATAAACGCCTAAAATTTACAATTTTTAGTATACCGGTATTCAAAACAATCTCCTAGATTCTTGGGCCCCATTGGCCAATTGTCCAGTTTCCTCATTATCTAATTGCGTTATTTACTTTTCCGAATCAGAAGATTGAGCTGTACCTTATTGGCAGAGGCCGTAGCAAAACAGATGAAGAATCCGACCAACACGCCTCCTGCTACTGATTCACCAGAGGGAGATGGATCATCGGCGAATGAAGAAGAGATTACCCCTTTAATTAGTGACCTTCTCGAAGGTGAGCTGTCAACAGGGTGTCAATTGACAATGATGAACACTATTACCTTGGGGTCGGACATTCTGCTTCCCACCAAAACAAAAATTTGAAACGATCGATATATCGAAATAAGGTCTCTGTTCCCCAACCAACGCACATATGTTGGTGACTATAGCAGGAAACCAAGTGCGAGTCGAGAGCAACCAAAAACGAAAACAGCTCACGGTTTTAGAATGGCAACAGGAGTTCCACATCTATGCAGTCATTTTCTTCCCAAAGGAACGCTTTAAAATATGCGAACAGCATTTTGGAGTTGTCAATTACCGCCCAGAACAATGCATGGCGAGCATACGATAAACAATTCCAAAGAGCCCATCTATGATGCTCCTTGAAGTGGGAGGTACTGCACCCTGAACTGATGCTAAAGCTAGTGACATGTCAATTGGTCCCGATGACCACTTCAAGGATTAGGACGGGGTTCAATCAGTCCTTTCGTGGACAGACAGATCACGGCCAGAAATCAAACAGCCAAGCAAGGCAACATTACCAACACTAGTAAAAGTTTAAGTCCTGCACTCGTACTTAACCGGTTACTCACCACGCCTCTTTACAAATTTAATCTTAGGGAATTTCAGTCGGGTTCAGATTTTATTGAACCACTTCCCCTCCGCCAGGAATCGCACGCAACCATCCTAGCACCCTTAACCACCCGGAGCAAATCACAAATTTTATTAAAATTGGTATCCAATGCAAAAGGTTAGCAGACCCGTTCATTCTCAGATTTTGTAGACAAATATTTATTATTGCCTACACCTTCATCTTTCATGGTTAAAAGACATTGAAATTCAACCTGGATTTAATAATAACACCATCTTAAGCGTAATGCAACAAAGGTTGCACACTTCAAGGATAGAGATAAATTGTGTGAAAAGCATTTGATGAGATGAGCTTAAGAAAACTGCTATCTTAAGATGAGAGTTATGATAGAATTGAAGGATTTGAAGATTATGGCGTGTTACTGTTAGAAAGGACATCAAAGGTTGCCAATCATGCACTAGTGTTCGTTGTTCAGGGGATTCTTTCCCATTGGAAACAGTAAATTGGCTACTTCTTGTCCAGAGATGCTGCGCCAGCAGAAAAGATGATTGATCTTCTCAAAGAATGTATTTTAAAAGTTACCTCAATTGGTCTAGTACCAAAGGTGACCAAGATAGTAGTAATGTGAATCTCTTTTGACTCCTTGATGTTAACAGAAGATAAAATCAATACTGCACTAAGAATTTAACATTGCATACAGTATGTATGTATAGCCAGAGCCTTGCAGCATGGCGCTACTCTACTATACTCTATACTCTACTACATTATACTGCGTGTTGTCCCTTTAAAAAAAATAGTTTAGCTCCAAAAATGGGAATTCCCCTGAATAGAAAACAGCGGAAACAACACACGTAAAGATAATGTATTACAAAATGTTCAAACCGTTTACCGCAGGTACTGTTTTTTATTATTCAGTAAACGAAGCAAACAAATCCGTAACTACCTCATGAATATGAATGAGGCAAAACGTTTGTAGCGTTAGCACTTAATGCTTCAATGAACATGGTTACACCCACCTCATTACGGAATTGTATATAATTGTATAAGCCTGTACCATCTCACTCTGTGCAAAAAGATAGGTAGACACCACACATTAAAGTGCATCCAACAAAGTGTGACGAATGTGGTGTGAGCAAAAAAGTGGAAAGAATAATGAAAAGAAGACGTAAAAAATGATTTTGCAGAGCCTTGATAGACCTAGTGGCAGAACTAAAGAAGCTAACACAATATCTCAGGAGCGATTTAAATTAAACGAGATTTGACACCTTTCATGTCCGGACTTTCAGCCTATGACTTTGGCAAGATGTTTTTGGTTTTGCGGCCTAGCGATGACGTTTAATTAAGGTAAATTGGGTGTTGCCCAAAGAAGAAAGAAACGTACTAAGACATCTGTTTGGGTCAACGAAATTAACAAAAAAAGAGCAAACATGGGCCAGTATATGTGTTTTATAAATAATGATTTGCAATCTATGGAAGACGATTATAAATATTACAGAATGACAAAGGAACAGTTTGAAACCATTTTAGACCTAATCATAAATTAGTGCCGACATAAAAAAACAAGACACTCGTTTTAGAAAAGCAATTACACACCCAGAGAACGTCTGTCCGTTTTTTTATAGTAAAATAAATAACCAAGTTTTATTTAAATAGGTAACCGACAATTACTAACAATAATCAGAATGAAGAAAAATATTTGTTTTTAATGGAATGCTATCCATATATTTACAACCATTGCATAAATAAATTGGATATTGGATATAATAATAAATCTTAATATTTATCTTTCTGTACAGGTTTTTGACTACAGGCGACTCAATGGATCATTTCATTATAACTATAGAATGGGCGTATCAACTGTCTCTATGATAGTGGTGGAAGTGTGCATAGCCATCAGGAATAGACTCAGTGGGATATATATGGCAATGCCATCATCATCTGACAATTTGGAACGTTTTGCTAGGGACTTCTACATACGATAGAACTACCCTAATGCATTGGGCGCGATTGATGGAAACCATGTTCATGTTACAGCTCCGAACAATAGCAGGTCTCAATATTTCTGTTACAAGTGTCCATTTTTCCATTGTACTTTTGGCATTGGTAGCTGATTATTGCTTTACATATTATATTGATGTAGGCAATTTTGGATCAGTGAGTGATGGAGGGATATACTCCAGAAGCTCCTTGGCAGAGGCAATCGATAATGGCAGAATTCAATTTACAGGGCCCACATCTTTACTGGATGCCCCTGAATTGGGTACAATGCCACATGTAATACTCGGAGACGAGGCGTTTCTATTAAAGTCAAACATGATGAGGCCCTTTCCCAGTAAGCACTGACGAAAAGAGAATTTACAATTACAGGCATTCTCGGGGAAGAAGAATATCAGAAAGTTACTTATGGTCAACTGTGTGCACAATCCCGGATTTTTTTAAGCGTCATCAATTTGTCTCCAAATAATGTTGATCATGTTATAAAGGCAACATGTGTCCTTCACAATTTCATAAAGAAAAGAAGCCCCATTGTGATGCCTACTTGTAACTCCCATTTGAAAGCACACAATCAATTTTATACAATTGTGAAGGAATCTCCAATTTGGATAAATTAGGTTACCGTGGGTCACACGACGCAATAGAAGTACCCGCAACAAGTTTGCAAGGTATTTTATTTCTGAGGCTGGCATAGTTTCTTGGCAAAACAAGCATTGTTTTGGAAATTAGAGTAATATAATGGATTTATGGAAACAGTCTGGTATTGGGATAAAGAAAAATTAAATTAGTACCCTGGTAACATTTCTCTCTACATGCCAGATAGTACAGTATATAAGTTTTTTAAATTCCTAAAAATCTTCATGCCACATGAATAAATATAGTTATGTCAAAATTTCGACATATATACTTTTTGTTTTATTTTTTTTTGTTGCTATGTCGAAATATTTATATTCATGCGGCAGGAATAGGTTTTCATAGATATTTAGTTATTGTTCAATTCGATGATAAAATAGACAACAAACTAAGAATGTAAAATGAAACTGTTCAATTTTTATTACATGTGAAAAGATGCAGTAGAGTTGCATATAAAAACATTTGATTCTTAAATAAAGAAATACACAGAATACAAAGTACTGGAATCAACAGTGTGTAGTTGCTTGCTTATAAATTAAACTGACTGCCTAACTGAGAAGGCACCTTTATTTATATTCTCTTACATGTGGGGTGCTAATTATGACCTCATCGAAATTGTAACAATTTTAAGTCACAATCCCTTATTTGGTATAGCACACAACAAGTGTGCATGACAGTAAAATTTATGGGCCCTTTGGGAGTACCTAAGTACAAAAGTCTGCAAAGTGCAGTAGGTACTTAAAGTGTGTTGGAGCACAAAAAATAACAGAGCTAGTACCAGTTAATTCCCCAGTAGTTGAATGCCATGTGTGTGCGAACGAGTGTGAAAACCATTTTGACCATCCATGACGATTTTGACCATCAAATTGGTGGGTAGCTAAGGGTGCGTTAGAGCGACACACCATGTTATTAACCGTGTACTTAACCGGTAGTCACTGTAAATTTTTTACCGGAAGTCGTCATCGTAATGTAGCCCATCATCGCATACTTTGTTTACAAATTTCCACAGGCTGATCCACGCGATTGATGATACAGTTGTAATTATTTTTTTTATAAAGTAAGTGACGGTGTGTATTCATGAAGAAGAACTCAGACCTAAAGTTCAAGATGTGTCTGATCGTACGTCTTTAGCTAACATTCCATCCTATTTCAAAGAAAATCGCAAAAATCGTCATGGATAACTACCATATCTTGGAATCTGACCCAGTAACTAAGAACATTTTCAATGTACATCCCATGATATCATATAAACGAGATCGTAATCTTAAAGTAGGTATCCCAATGAAAAAATTCAGATTAATTTTTTTACTTTTTCTTTCAGTTAACCATAAAGAACTTAATGTAATTAGCATTTTGCAATTTAAATGATTGAAATCCGATTACCCGTTCTAAAGTTATGGTTATTTAAAGTGGTAAAAAAATATACGATTTTTTGCCTAAAAATGGTGTTTTTTGCAGTTGAAATTGGAAGCATTTTTAAAAGGTTATAACTTTTACAATAATTAGTTAAAAGTTTTGAATTTTGTTAAACCTATAGATTTAACAATTAAATTATTGGTCCGCAAAGTGGTAGGAAAGCATTTAGCGCCCATTTTTGCTGGAATTCCCTAAAAAAATGAAAAAACTGCAATTTTTTAATGATCTGTAACTTTTGAACTACTGTACTAATTCATTTAATTTTTTTTGTACTTGTTAGAATGTAGTGTATATTTCATTAATAAATATATTTTAGATGTGTATATGAAAAAAAAGAATTTTTTAATGGTGAAATTTAAAATTATTGTTTCCTTTCTTTTACACTAATTTTCGGTAAGTATAATTATTAGAATATTTTAATATACTTTATATTTATAATTTCAATCATAAATACTATTATATATAACTTTTGAATACGTAAAACAAGATTTTAGGCCCGTATGATTATGACACCAAATCTAAGCCGGGCTGCTAAGTAAAACGCACAATGGGTCAAAATAAACTCATTTAAAATAATCAATGTTAATTAAAACAATTAATTGTTTACCTGAATAGTATATATAACATTATAAAAATTGTTTTCTTTTCGTATTATTACGTTATTAAATTGAAATACGAAGCTAAAGTTTAGGCCAAGTCACGGCTTACTCGCGATCAGTAGTCGCTCCCGTTAAAGTATTTCGGTCGCAGTTAATGACTTTCGACCGCCGTATACAGAGTCAAATGTAACGTTGGTAAATTAGCTTAATAAATTTCTTCGGTACATTTTAACCTAACGCATTTGCATTGTATACTTGCATAATAAATCTTCCGCACATTACATCAATTTTAAGTTGTTAAATTAATGTGTAAAACCAGATATTCTACGACGGAATAGGACATGTCAATCTCCGACATCGCTGCTGTCACACATCTCGCGTCAAGCCGGCCGAAGTCGAGCGAGGAAAACTAAAACAACGTGTTCAAAATATGGAACGTACCATTCGCTGATAGGGTGCATTGATGTATTAAACGGAAAACGTCACAACAAACTAGCGCGTACTTTACAGTACAATATTTTACTCACTACAATATTCACCGGATTATAATGGTTCAATCTTCGAAATTCTGAACGGGATTTACGCCTCATGCACCATTTTAAAACGTAGTTCGCGCAATTACCATGCACAATACGTTTGTAATCTATGTTTTATCGATTTCAATGTAGATTTAGCTATAATTTAATACCAAAATCCATAACATTTTTCCATAAACGGTGATTCAAAATTGGTTTTTTGTCACCAAAATTGATCTTTCGTTACGAAAAACCTATTTATAGAAGACGATTTTCACATCAAATTAAAGCTCATTTAAAGCCTGATAACATACAACAAAAATTAATCCGCTAGCTTCAATGGTAATCGTGCGATCGTGTTTTGAAAACTGATGGGGATTTTCCGAAGAGCTTTTCAACGCGCGGAAATCGGCTCGACAGGATTTTAGAACCGTTTTAAAATCGCATTTTCTCGGCAACTACTTCATTAATTTTAATTGTAAACACACTTATACATAGATTAAAACAAGTACTTTCAAACAATATAAATTTTTAAAGTATTAATTAAGAGTGAACACGATTTATTTACCATCAAAGTCATACTACTTATTCAAATTTTTTTAATATTTCAAAAGTGATACCCCACTGTACGCTTTCATTGGGATACCTACTTAAAGATCAGTTAGTGAATTCTAAATTAAAATCATCGAATCATAATGATGTTGGTATGACTAAGTGTAACAGAAATAGATGTAAGACCTGTAAACATGTATTATGTACTAGTAGTATCATAGGACCACGTAAGAATTTTGATATTCAAGATAATTTTAATTGTGTCTTTACTAATGTGATATATGCTATTATTTGTACGAAATGTAATGTAATCTATGTTGGAGAAACTAAACGAAGACTTGGGGATAGATTTGTAGAACATTTACGTTCCATTCATCTTAATACACCCGGTCTTCCTGTGGTAGAACATTTTCATGATAACCATAATATATTAATGATATACGTGTTACTGGCATAAAACAATGCAACTCATCCGAACGTGACCGTAGACGACTAGAAGAACGTATAATTTTTCAACTTGGAACCCAATGGACTTAATGTATCATTTAAATTATTTAGGAATTGAGTTCTATCTTGTCTATCTGATTGACATGAGTTATTATTATGTAATACCTTTTGTTTGTTAATGCTTTTGTCGATTTGTTATTTGCTTGTTCATTGTTACGCCCATATAGCCTATAATAGACTCCTTGTTTTCTATGTACCCTTTTTCTATATGTATTCGTCTTTTACCAATATTCTATCAGTACCTGATGATGACCTATGGTTGAAAGTACTAGTACAATAAATATTTTATTTTGAGGCAGAAACAAGAAATTTGTCTGTTTTATTTTTATACATGATTCTGCCTATGCAGCACCTATTTCTTTCCTGATATTAACCTTTAAATATAGGCCTAGGTGTGCTAGCAATAACAGTGAATACATTTTACATTTATAAATTATATTGCCATTGCTGTCAGAATTTTTGAAAACATGCAGGCTATAAGTATTAGGTATTAATATTATTTTGATAAAATTAATGGCAATAATAGACGCAAGGCTGGTTGTACTGTTATAACATTGTTAATATTAATTACATACCACCAATAACGCATTCTTCTGGCCTAAATATTTTGACTTTTTTTAACAAGAAAAAAAAGGAGTGTTTACTTAAAAACAATATATATTTTTTATTACAGACAATCTCGATGACATTCCCGACGACAATCCCGATGACATTCCCGACGACAATGTAATAAATGATTCTGACGTAAACATGGAGCCAGATGATGACCTTAATATTCGGCCACCAACAGCAAAAGCAAGACCACAAGGTATGAAAAATCACATTATATATGATGGTCTTTAATTTTATGAATTGCTTAAAAAGTTTAAAACAAGTTCAAGTTCCTGAAAAAAAAAACACCACATTTTATAATTATTTTGAAAACAGATACCTAATTTTTTTAACATTTAATCCTTCTTTGCATAATAGCCTACCAAAAAAAAGAAGAAAACTAAATTTGAGTCTACTCTTAATCGTTTCAATGAAGTGAGTGAAGAGCAAGACCGTAGGTTTGAAGAGAGGATGGCTGAGCGGCAAGAACGAATTATGGAGCGACAGGATCGAATGATGCGAGACTTCATGGACCAACAAAGGAGCATGATGGATATGATGTGGTACATGTCGCAGCAACCATATTACAACCACAGTATTCAGCATGGCAGCAGCCACCAAACACAAGTCATACACCGATAGCACGCTATCCACCAGTAACAAATCATCAACCAGTCACAAACCATCAACCAGTTGCACACCATCCAAGACAAACACTACAGGCCACACACATTAAAACGTCCACCAACAGAAGATTCAGCTACTGTGTCGAATATAATGATTAATGTATGGCCAGGCATACAGTAACTTATTCATGCAGTTTTATATTATTAATATGTATACATCAGTACAGTATTTTAATTATTTTTCTTTTTGACTTAGGAAAGATATGAGTAATTGTTGCAGGCTTTGTGGTGTTAGCAGAGTAACAGTAACACAAACCGATGCCTACAAGAAAGGTAGATTTCAATTGCAAATTCAACGTGCTTTCAACATTGACATCAGTGATGACATTGACAATGATTGTTTTCCCGAATTCATATGTGAGATTTGTGTTCAATATTTAAGAAGGTGGTGGGATAAAGCAAAGCGGAACAAAAAGGTTTTATTATGCATTCAGCTTGCCGAGTTTAAAGATAATGGCAGCCCAGAGTTTAAAATCAACTGTAGTGAAGTCCAAAAGTATGCAGCAAATCTTGGGTTTGGTAGTTGTATTGATGAGAATTTCCATGTTTTTGCAATTGTCAATAAATGCGGTAAAGTTAGCAATTTCTGTAGATGGGGGTTGTTGGGAAGTATATGCCTATGGAAAGCCAGTGAGTAAGAAGGGTCATCTTCAGAGCTTTGGCAAGAATTCTGAAGATATTGGTAAGTTGATATGCGCTGTGTCAAAAATGACCCATTGTGCTGGAAACACAGACATGGATTTGGTAAGCAAACAAGGCATATAAATTGTATATAATAAATTAATCAATTAAAGAGTGTGCCTATTTTCACAGAATTGACAGGAGGGGTACTGGTAGAAGACTGGATCCGTGATATGGAATACCTATGGCTGCAAGCACCATGCATCAGAGCTTGCAGTTTTCTACGATTGTAAGAAACCTGGGCGGATCAGCAAGAAAATTAGTATTGAATATCCCTGAACAATTACAATCACCCAGGATGGCATTTACAGAACTTAGACAACAATATAGTGACATGTGCGGTGGAGACCCACTGGCTACATTTTATACACGGACTGAACGCCCCAATGAACCCGGCTCAATATTTGCTGTAGAATTAGAGGCAAAACTTAGAAGAGCAGAAGCAATTTTAGGCAAAGGTCCCATGCCTGATTGGGATCGGATGTTGATACAGCAGTTTGTTCGTGGGTCAGATCAAGGCGGACTATACAATAGAATTACTCCAATGAGTAGGCAGCGACACGCAACAAACCTGTAAGTTAATTGGTCCAACAAAGATTAACATCAATGGCAAGGAATGTATGGCTTTACTAGATTCAGGATCACAGATTTTCAACCATTAATCAAGATATATATTCAGATATATTTGGAAAAATTGATAACATTTTAACTAACTCATTGGAAATCTTAACAGCAAGTGGAGAGTCTATGTCACATTTGGGCACGACCACTGTGAATATTGAAATAAAAGGTGAGTGATTCCATAATGTGCCTGTTTTTGTTGTACCAGCTACTAACTTCCGTAAAAATGTACCAGTGTTAAAAGACACGGGATGTATACGAATCGTATACGAACAAACTAGGCCATTTATAAATTATAACAGTAGTAATGTACGTAGGAGCTAAATAAAACATTTAAATTGCCATTACAAAAAATACGTACGTAGGCTGGCTCTCTGGCCTAGCAGCCCTAGGAGCTACGACATAAGACTAATTAGAGAGTAGTACTAGTAGGCAGTAGAGAATCATAAAATTAAATAAGGCTCTCCTATATTTATTAGATAGGCTTATGGTAGGCTACCGATAAAATTCAAAACACTTAAATACGCTAAACAGGTATAGGTATGCCTAGAAAGGACATATTCACAAATCGACGATGTTGTTTGCAGTTTTCCTTTATAAACATATGACAGAGGTCAATAAGTTCAGCCGCCGACGACGACCGAGCGTCGCTCGGTTGCAACTCGCAGTCGGCTCGGCTCTCTGGTGGCCAGTCATGCATATCATCGGGTACGTTCGATCCTCTCAGTTTAGTTTGTCACGCCACGTGCGAGCTTTTGGTGGTCAAATTACATCGTTTATGTTAAGCGATATTATTCCGCGAAGTGTGTTGTAGCATGGAGATGGAGTAATAAAAACCATGACCCAAAACAGAAGTGGGATCATGTTGATAATGTACATTAACATTATATAATAAATGTATATATACAAAAACAGCATAAACTGGATATTTAACGTAAAAAGAAAAACATTACGAATGATATGAGGGTACGTTTATTGTAAATAATACACAAATCAAAGACATAGTGTCTACTATATATTTTCAGGCTACCATTTAACCGGTTATTGAAAACTTATCCTTTTTCTGTTGCCAAGAAATCAATTGTTATTTTATTGCAGCAGAAACAGGATCTTGTGTACGATCAAAACTGAATTTTAAGGATGTATTGTTCCCCAAATAAAACCAGATTTTGAATATGAAGTTGATCACTTCCGTAGAAAAAAATAAAAAGACAAAATTAGTGGTTATAGTAAATACAATTATATCGATCAGATTGAATTGCTTTCATTTATCTCGGTGGTATTTCTGCTTGGTGATTAAGAAATCATAAATCATGTCTTTTTTTATTTCATGGTATTCCAATATGTTAAAAAAATAACCACCCTCAACTGTAAATAACAAATTAAATACGTCTACTAAACATTGTTGATTTCCCATGGACCCAACAATACCCTAACTATTTCATTAATAATTGTTTATTTGTAACAGAATATTTATTCATTGTCCTTTGTTAATTCAATTGTGTGACACTTACATTAGATTGTACATGCTGGTGCTATATATTATGTAAAAAGATGAGTCATGGTTATCAGATTCTTGAAAAAGATTATTTTGAGTTAGACTCATACTACATTCATTAAAATGATAAACAAATATCCGGCAGGCGTGTGTACAGAGGGGGCACAAAAATACTTTTAGCCACTAATATTGTACACAATTTTATTACATCCTTTTTAAGTAACAAATATTCAATATTATAGTAAAACGTCTAATTCACGAATTTATTAACATTATAATTCTATATTTAGAAGTTGGCCCAGCTAACGGCATAGAGACCAATAATACGAAGTTACAATCAAGGCGGTATCCTCGCAACTAGGCTCATAGTTGTTTGAATAAAACCTATCGTATTAAATAGTATCGCGCCCGCGCATATACAACAAAACGTTACAAAGGTTCACATATTTATATTAACGATTTTTTTCAAATTTACGAATACCGCTTCCTGTCATTTGATGGAGGCATAAAAATGGAGGCGTGGGGTACCTTACCAGGGAGATGTAAAATAATTATTTAACATTAACCTGGTTTTACTACCTTAGCGTGCAATTTATGGATTATATGTAGATTATGGTCTCAAATTGTATTCATTAGTGACAACTCTAGGAAATTTACAGCAAGATTTCTGTATTCCTAAAATGCTCTAAAACGTCGGAGCTTACAGGGCCTCTTTGTATTTGGCTGTTGAATGTTTTGTTGGCACCCCCTAATTCTGCAACGATGATGATATGAATAAATGCATCGTATTTCTATTTCACTGTTGTTGATTAGGTTATTAAAATAATACAATATAACCAAATCTAATAGATGGGGAAAAGATAGCTAGCTAATTTTTTGTCAAAATGAGTGTACCACAGACTCTTTTCCTCGCATATTTTTCCCAGGCCTGGCCTAGTTACTCTTAGTTTACTAGAGTGGATACTGTATGTTAATATGCCTATAGCTAGCTAGCTGCTAAAAGTCATCAAATTTACTATCTACTTGAGCCTACTGTAACTACATCCCATTTTTAATTTGTTATGGTAAGTTAAAAACCGTAGCCAAAAAATCCTGTTGGACAACTAACAATGATGGTTGAAAATGAATGAAATCTAATGCATCCATACATAGTCACACACAACATAGGCATGTAGTACACGTACACGTTTTGGGCGATTTTATTTGGATCATTCCAAATATAATAGGGAGCCACATGTATTCTACATTTTTGTTAAATCATAATTTATGGATTTTACTTACTCGTTTTAAATTTAATATACTGCGGGCACACTTTAATATTTATTTATTTATTTCCAAGTACATTAATATTAATTAAAGCACTTTCAAATTAATAACAGCACATTTTGTATGATTCACTTATTAATGGAATATACCAAAGGTAAAGAAATAGCTGAGGGGATAAACAAGGCGGAACAGCCTGGGTGTAAAATACAGCACCAATTTTTTTTATTCGCGAAAACTATGAACTAAATCATCATAGGGAATTTAATGTACATATACTGACTGAAAAAAATACAAACTGTACACTAATATTTATATTGAAGTCAAGATGCTCCTGGATAGCTGCCAACGTAAACGTATGCTATTGTCTTGTAAAAAGAGGGAAAGTCCCTTTTCGCTTGGTAATTATTATATGACGCAGTTTGTATACACGCGTCGTATACGGATCATATAATTAGGAAATTGTTTATAAATGATCGTATACGGTTCGTTATGCGGGCAGGAACTTCCGAATTGACGTATACGTTTCGTATACGAAGCGGACTTCCTATATGAAACGTAAACGAATCGTATACGTTCGTATACGGCTTTTTTGCAAAGGGATAGGAGCATAAAGAAGACTGAATCACCCCATTCTTTATATTTAAACATTTTTGTTAGTGTTGATGAAATGGCAATGGTGCTTTCAGCTCATTGTTCCTGTGTTGCTGGTTGTGGTGGAATCTGTAACCACATTTTTGCACTACTATATCAAATGGTAGATTTCTTTTCGGATGAGTTAAAAGAAACACCCGTAGACTTAAGCAAGACTAGCGTATAACAAGAGTGGCATATCCCTAGGAGAGAGTCCATAGTGCCTCATTACACCAAAGCTAAAAGAAAACGTGAGGAAACAGGCAAAAGGAAAAAGCCCCCTGTTTTCTGTAAATGATATGATCCAAGAACATCTTTAATAAAAAGTGCTTTCGAGTCTGCACCTATTATGGACGAGGTTTAAACAATATAGAAATTCGCATGTGTCATGCTTAGAAGATATTGCAAACTGTTGCAGAAGAGCAACGGAAAAAGAAGTGAATGTGCCACAACTGGTAGGAAATGAGGCAGGGAACGTGTTTGTTCCAACAAGGGACTGGAAGTCATTTCCCAATCTATATTTTAAGGCTGTTCCAAACATAAAATCTCTTCGTCACTTCAGGTTTGACTGTGACTGTCTTCATTATAAAAGCATTTGCAGATTCTGAAGAGATTGTTTTGCCGCCCATCTGGAATGTCAACCGAACGGAAAAATACCTATTCAAAGAAATCAGGCAGTACTGCGCTCAAGACAGTCGACAGGACCTGACATGTCCAAAGCCAGAAGATGTGTTGTCATCTTCTGAAGAAGAATTTGTGTAAATAGAAGACATACAGTACTGTCTGTGATTGATAATATTGCCGTCACAAATTCTTTTATGATGCGCATGCAGCGCAGAACACATCACACAAGATGTAGTTTGTTCTAAATAAAGGCATTTAATACTGTACCTTAACTTTTGTGTTGTTGCATCAATTTTTAGTAATTTTGTCATCTTAAATACCACCAACACCCCCCCACCCACAGGGTACACCACCCCCCTCAACCCCATTCAACCACTAATAACCTCATTGTATTACCAGTACTTTGAAGCCTCTCCTGTGGTTTCTTAAAGGAATGCTGAATTAAGCATTAAAAACATCATTCACATGTAGATAAAATGTAATAAACACGATCTGATCGATAATTTTTAACATTCATAACGTAATTTTCAATAAAATCGATTGTCAAACAGCCGTTTTTAGTATAGAATTGATAATTTTGATGGTCAGACATCTTGTCATCGAAAACGAGGCTGTGACGTCACTGAAGGGGCTCATTTCGCTTCCGGCATCTCCATGCTGGGACACAGTGTGAAATTCTCGTTTTCATCGTCAGTTTATAAAACATCATCAGCAAAAAAATAATGGAATACGGTCTAGTACCTTATCAACTAGAGCCAAGAAGAAAAGGAAAACCAAGAAATGATACAGATGATAATATGGAAGAAAATAACGGCCAAGAAGACGATAGAGAATGGCGAAAAAACAATAAAGAATGGTGCTCATGTGGAAGATGCGACTCGATGCCCACCGCCGCCGCGCCGACGAATGCCTGTGTTGTTATGAAATGAACAACGTGTGGGTGAAAAAATGGACGGCTTAGATTAGAAGATGAACTATGTATTGTAGATCATTTTAATTTTGACTTTGTTTGTTTACATCCTGAAGTTCTAAAAACAGCACTTGTCGCCCGTAGTGATATTAGAGTTCACGAACTGAAAGAACCGATTCCTAATGAAAGTTTTAGGTTCCAAGCGTATCGCCAGTTTACCTACTGGATTCATAATCGTCTAGCTAGCCTAGGCAAGGCAGTTCGTCGTGTTGTTCCTGCGTGTGTAGTGCTGAGAATCCGACAAGAATACCCAAGCAGCGATGGACAATACGTTGGATTCAAAGAAGCAGAAACCAATTAATAAATTATTTTAGCATTGTAAATACTGTAGTTATAGTGTGGTTGGAAAAGAAAATTAAAATGTGGTTGTTGTAAATAATTTAATTGTTGCTTTACTGTGATTATGACTGTACGCTTGTAACTTGTTCTATAGGGAGGCCCAGGTATTTGTAATTCAAGTATTGCTGTATAATATAGGTCTAGTTAAACCTATAATTAACGATGATTACCTAAGTTTCAGATTTCCATGTATTAATTACCATAATTGTTGCAGCAAAATAATTAATTACAACTGTTGAATATAACCATACATGGAGTTTTTCCATTTTTATTTCAGAACAAAGCATTCAATACATAATAACATAACCCTATTTTGATAAACAAGGACATACTGAATACTGAAAAGCTTTATTTGTCCATTATCATATAAAATAATAATAGAAATTATTTTCCAAATGATTGGCACAGATATATATTATATAAACAAACAATTAAAAAAATAGAATACACATATTATTGCACAAAAACTTAAATTTAAAAAGTAGATACAATTTGGAAGTTAAAATATGATAAAAAGCATAAAGTGCTTAAAAAAAGTTGTAGTTGAAAAAGTAGATACAATTTTGAAGTTAAAATATGATGAAAATGCATAAAACACTTAAAAAAGTTTCATTTACATATTAATCAAAATAAAGTATTTCATCAATGGTGGTGCGAGTTAATAATATGGATGGCATTTGCAACAAAGGCATATCTTGTTCTGTTTACATATGTAAATTAGGCAAATTACTATATTGTATTGTTGTATTTCCAATGATTTATTATAAAAAATAAATTTTAAAAAATATATTCTGTGCTCCCTGTAAATAGAAGCCGTCAATAGAGCCTATGCCAGTTCAAACCTGGTCCTGAATGCTTCAATTGTATCTTCTTTCGATGGCTTTATATTAGATGCAATATTTTTTGGTAGATCAGGTCTGCCTACATATCGTTCACCTAATACAATATCCTTATCATTGTGTCGAGCACGTACACTATCCATCAGCCTTTCTCTAAAAGAAAAAGTTTTCTTTGTGTAGACTTTCTTCACTACCCACTGTTTTTTTCGTTTTGGGAATGCCAAGCCAAACCTGAGAGTTCCTGCAAAGATAAAATGCCATTGCAATTTTTGATGTTAGAACTACTTTATAAAAATATGTATTGATTATCCAATTAGAGCTGTGAGAAACTAGACAAAAGCACAAAAATTATTAAAATTACTTTTAAAATTGAAACAAAATTTATTTAAATTAATTTAGTATTAAAAAACTCAAGTTACCATCATCAGTCGTTGCTTGCTCCCTCCCAACAGGAATTTCCATCTGCTCATCAAATGCTGTGTCAACTGTCTGTAGATCCACTAATTAATTCTGCATTCTCACTTTCCACAAAGTTCTCCAAGTTGATGGTCTTAAAAATAAAATAAGTACTAGGCTATATAAATAAACTAAAGATTTATATAACAAATTTAAATTGAGATAAATGTGTAGGCCTACACTTTTTGGCCTAGTCTTGTTGTGTTTGGCCGTTCACCTCGGTAACCTACAGTACTTTCCTTGGCCTACTAGCTAGAGTAGTAGTAGTAGCCTACTATTAGTATTACTAACTCTAGGCCTAGCCTCTACTATCCTAGTCTAGCTAGCCTAGGAGCCCCTCACTCAATGGGCGCTACTGCAGTTTCGCACCACACCGTTATATCTTCGATTTCTTACCTAAACTTTCGTTTTTTACACTCACAACATAATATTATGTAACATGTTTATACGATTCGACCACTTACTAAGTAATTTTTTTTAAATAACAATACTTTTCAAAACATTTTAAACAATACTGAACTCGCTGTCAACACACTGCGAAATGTTCGCCATCTTATATTTATCACTTAATTGCCAGAATTTATGCTTCATTTTACCCCAAAAATTGTATAAACTATAGAGGGCAGTGTTATAAAATCCGATTACACATATAGGCCTATTTAGTTTTGAAAAGCAAGAAATGTTTTCAGCTGTCGACGAAATAATAAAGGTTAAATTAATATTTCATTATTAGTATTATTATTCATATTAATGGTTCCTATCAATGTTTTATGTACGGACTCATATCGTCGCCGTTTTGATATGGATGTACAACAGCTGGTTCTTTATAAAAACCACTCTTTTTAAACATAAAAACAGAAAATAAAACATACATTGATTTCTGGCAATTTTCTGATTCTAAAATGGCCACAGTTCGATCGAAGTAGTCGCGAAAAAAGAAGCTGTTTTGAAATGCATTTTTTGTTATGATAAAGGTAATTAACGGTGGCTAAATCATGGGAACATGTTACATAATGGCCCAAAATTGTATGATGTGGGTGTGAGAAAAAAATTAAGCGAGAAATCGAAGATATAACAGTGTGGTGCGAAACTGCAGTAGCGCCACTCAATGTGTGGCCGAACATTAAAAAGCAGAATTTGGTATGTTACGTACCTTGTTTTTGGTCTTGGGCCATCGCTTTTGTGTCAGTAGTTTTTGTGGTTCCTGTCTTTGTTGGCTTGCTTGGCTAACCGCTTTACTGAAAACAAACTGTTTAGCCTTAGGTACAGCATTTGGCTTCACCTGGTAGGCCTAGACTTCGCACCAACAATACTGACTTTTACGGAGTCATCCTCAAACATTTCTTTTTAAAAATGGTCACTACATACTCTGGAATAAATATTAATGTGCGGTTTTTCCAACTTCATGGCTGCAACCCATTTCTTTAGCAAATCCTTATTGTTTAACGGCAATCGATGGAAACTAACATTGCGTATTCCTTTGGACTTCCTGCCTTTCTTATCCGATGCATTGCTGCATCCAAACGCCATACAAAACACCATTTTGTACTATTTTTTTTGTTTCGATAAATCACCAATAACTTCCAAGATAATTACAAACACAAATGAAATAGAGAAAGAATCTATACTACTCGAAAAAATCAATTTAATTAGGATAAACAAATCGTCGTTGTTTTCGATATTACAGCTAAACGCATACGAAACACAGTGCACACAGTGCTACACAATTAAAAAAACCCGGATGAAGGTACTTCCGCCCCTCCAGCTCCCACGGCTTCTGGGTAATATTTTAAAATGGCGGAACTCCATTGGCGACAACATTAATTGGCTTATAATTCAGAATGTGTAAATATATTAAGTTTAATGTAATGTATTTACTCAAAAACAGTAATGCTCATTTTAACTGTTCATTGTATTAAATTACATAATAATTAACAGATCTAGATATTCCATATGCGATTACTGCGCGTGGTAAGCTTGTAGAGAAGACTTACATTGAAGCATTAATTGAAGTGAATCTTGGAATTCTTAAAGTAATTGGACAGGAAGGTGTGGGTAAAACCTGTTTAGTCAATGCTTGTCTTGGAAAGGAGTAAGTAGATAGCTAAGCATAATAGCACAAACATAATAGTAATAGTTTTCATAAGCTTACATATAATATAAACAAAATAAATATTCTGTTTATAAGCACAGTGTTTATTATTTATGTTATATTTTAAAAATACAATAATATTTACCAACAATTAGTATTATTTTATTTATAATAAATATCCATATTTTAATTTGGAGTACTTGCCAATACTAAATAGTATGCCCGCTTTGTTGTTACGTCTAGTAAGTATAGTAAGTAGACGATTCCAGAAAAGTATATTTACATTAAATTAAAACCAAAATCAATGCACACAACATGCACTCCAGAATATAATGTAAGGCAAAAATTCATAAAGTAAAATGTATACTGAATTAATATTATGCTTTTTTCATATGTGACAAAATCAAATAATTACTGTGCACAATAAACTTCATAATATGAGTATATGTAGGCATATATATAAATGTAATTCTTGACGTTCAATGCAACTTATATAATATTTTGTTGATGTCTCACTATAGACTGGGAGAGACAGACGAATCTAAAGATATCAATAAATTAATTTCTCGTTTCTTTTATAATAGGGAACACAAACATAGCTCTGAAAGAAAGCATGTGTTTTTTATTCTGTGCGTTTGCCTGAACATGTTAATTAATATAACCTACCCACAAAATGTATTATTAATTAACTCTATTAATTGAGCTAATGTTGATGACTGACCTTGTGTTTAAATATAAACTTAAAATTTATATTATTTTGGTTCAATATTGTCACATATTCTAATATGACCACCAATGAATAAGTAAGGATTTTAATGATTATGTTAATTAATTATATTACTGCATTAATGTACGGGTGGATTTATCAAACTTGCTTTGCATTAAAAGCATCCTGACTTTAATTTAAATCGAAGATTCATGAATGAATAATCTTAAACCCATTTTTATTTTTACATTTTTGCTCAGATTGATTCGAGGACGAATCAATTTGTAATGTGTCTACTACTGTACTACTACTTCTTGAAACATAATAAATCAATCATTTTGAAAACATTTATTATGTAAATAATAATACTGTACTGTAAGAATGTGTTTAAAACCCATTTGCCTATATTGATCTCAATTGCAATGTTTGAGTAATATAGACAAAATATTTTAAACCTACCTGTTAACTAACTGCAATCTGTTTAATGTCCGAAGTTGGTATATTTCTGTTTAAGTTTTTTTCACATACAGTAGGTTACAGTATATTTATGTACAGAATGTCCATAATTGATGGCAACCCATATTTACAGTAAATAATTGCAAATACAAGTTCAACAATCACATAAACTTACTGTACAGACAAATATAAGTGATTTATTTACATAACTGTTTAACCCTTTGTTTAACTTTTTATATTTTTATCCATTTCAAACATGGTACAGTACCTAGTGTGTTTTCAGTAAATGTTGTACACAATTTATTAAATTTAACCATGTTTAATCCTTTGCAGCGAAGAGGTTTTGTGTTAAATTTCCATTTTAAAATTGTATGTCGCACATTAAATATGTTGTAATGATAATATAGTGTGATTTACTTCAAAAAATGTACACACTACTAAATTGCAATGCTGAACTGATAAATCCTAATTTCAGCAATTGTTTTTTACTACTGTATATTCAATTGCTAGATACGTAAAGGTGCATTTTAAAAAGTGGATTACACTTGTATTGCACTTAATATCATTTTGTTTAACTCTTCATAGGATTTGTCAGTTCTGTACATTTTAATTTCTGGTATGCTGATTTAGTTTTTTATAATGAATAGAATTTTATATTTTAAGAATGGTATTCAATGCACAGGGCATAACCATGGAGCATCTTGTGCTGTAGACTTTCTAATTGAATTTTATTACTATGGCATATTTTGTTTTTAAGGCTGATATTTCTGGTGGTGAGCTGATAAACTAAAATAAATTATGTTTGAAAAGATACCAATATAATATATTATCATGCCAATAAGATGTTTGGGATTGGTAGTGTCTGTATTGCCAAGAGCTTATGCCCCAAAATGAAAACACACTGCAAAGGTGTTATGTGCTCTACAGAAGTTGTGTAGTGGCAGTCAGTCATTTCAGTCAAGTCTAAATGGTACCAACAAGCTGTGTAGCATACCGCAACAAAGTGTATGGCCGATAAATCAGAATTGGAGAAGAAATGAATTTATTTGCCACATGTTATCAGTTGACAACAGCAATATTAACAGAGCCTTGTCATTTCTTAAATATTGTGCATGTAAATGGTCAGTATGTTGTTCTGGACAGCTTACCAAAGAAATTTGATGGTGGTTCCTGTGTTCCACCAGAAAGGTTTCCCACATTCTCGGCCGCACTTTATAAAAATCCAGATATTTTGATCAGAGTTCACATCTCCTGCACATAGGTGTGAATGTGTTATTATTAAAAATAAGCTTCCAGATAATGTCCAACCAAATCTAGGTCTGAAAGTGCAGTATAATGAATATGATTTGGTACAAGCAATATGGAAACATTTCAACTCCATGATAACTATCCTGCGTAAAGATGATATACCAACATTAAAGCATAAGGATCAATATGGATGGATACAAAGAATACAAAGATAATAACAGCTGAAAAAGCAGGATGAGATGATGAGTTTAAAGGCGTAAGTAATTTTATTATTTATTTGAATTAATATCTTACATGATGAAGCTGGTGGACATTGCCCCAACTTTTATGGAAACTTTCCATTTTCACTAGGAAGAATGCAATCAGAAGGAGGTGAACATGCAAACTACCAATATAATCGCTTCTTCTATACACACACAACCAGAAGTGGTGGGAAGTCTGAGGAGGCGTATGATTCCATTCTATGTACCATGAACAATATATACAAAAGAAATTCAAATTATGAGTGATAGTACTAGTAGTGGCAAACTTGCTGCTCAGGCTTTTCTGACCTATAAGAATAGATGTTTAGTTGAAGGCGGCATCCCAGAGTTTACCAATCCCTTGGCTATGAAGTGCCCGGTTGTTGAAAATCAAACTACCACTAGTACTACTAATGAGGATCATGCCACAGAGAACAAACTTTTCAAAAATTATAATTTTGTTTCAAGTGGGACCGTCCCAAAACACGAAGGAAAATCATACAACCATGACAAAATGACCAAACTAATAAAATGACATGGTGGAAGAGTTAAGAAAAGCCTACCAAAGCATACAAGCACCAAGAAGTACACTATTTTAGCAAATGAGAGTTTATCAACACAGCTAAAGATCAAAGGGGGAATTGGTGGCCGATGCCCCATTTTCTGTACCATTTGTGGATAGGACAAAAAATTCAATAGTACACACCTAATAAACACAACTATAAGAGCTGCCAAAGAGAGAATGAAAGTACTTAAAAAAGCTCATAAGCAGGAGGAGATGACTTTTAATTAAGCACATATGTGGAGGAGCTCCTTAAGGGCATTGCCATTAGATTTGTAAAATCTGAGGTAATCAGAGAATGTACTAGCATGAAAGACATCGATTTTTAAGAGTTATACCAAAATTTTGGAAAAGTTTCCACTTGATGATATTGTGGTAAGAAACTTGATTTCAGAGCAACGAACATTCAGCAACTATTGCCTGGATATTTGGCCATGCAACCTGATGATTTTTGGTTTAGGATTTCAAAAGTAAATTGTGCATCAACTGGAAATCCTTGATTTCCACAGCTAGCCAAATTAATGAAGCTCTTGTTAATTTTACCACACTCAAACTGTGATGTGGAAAGATGTTTCAGTGTCATGGGGCACATTAGGACGCAATATAGAGCTAGTATGTGTCATAAAACACTTGTTAATTTGTTGTCATGTAAAACTAATATGTTTTCATCTTGAAAGAATTTCATTTAGCTTCGATTTTGTATAGATGACAAATTTCGTTTTTGTAAAAGCACAAGTTAACGGAGTACTTACTCGAACGTTTCGATCTCTATCAGAGATCCTTCTCAACTGACTGCGGAGTGTTAATGCAGCTTGGTCATTCTTGACGTCATCTGTTGATGACGTTGTACGCCTCCGGTTGTAGGTTGGAGGTTGTGCGGGGCTCGGCCAGGTGATGTGTCAACAGATGACGTCAAGAATGACCAAGCTGCATTAACACTCCGCAGTCAGTTGAGAAGGATCTCTGATAGAGATCGAAACGTTCGAGTAAGTACTCCGTTAACTTGTGCTTTTACAAAAACGAAATTTGTCATCTATACAAAATCGAAGCTAAATGAAATTCTTTCAAGATTTAAGAGAAAAATATGGTCAAGAAACCATCAACATCGTACGCAAACAGGAAAATATCGCGAAGAAAATTTCACGGCAGAGAAATCACCGGGTATTCTCCCTTCATTGTAAGCGGTTGGACATTACCCCTCCGAGCCTGAAATTATATCGACCGATCAAATCGTCTAAAGCAGAGGAAATAATAAAACATGCAGAAAGACAGCTTTTACGTGAGAGAATAAGAATCACCACCAACAAAATCACACAGTTAGAAGGCAAAAAGAAAGATTTAAATGAGGAAATCGTATCGCTAATTCCCAACGGAGGGGACATCACCAATGTATGTAATCACGTAAACAAAGTGTGTGAAGCGGAATTCTTAAAATGCCGATCACGACAACAAAACAAACTGTTGTGGTGGAAAAACAAAGCAGAAAACGCAGCTAGAGATTTACATCAAGAACAGGATTTATCCGGTAAGATCTTAAGAGAAAAATGGGTGGTAAATCTGTCTAGTAAGTTGGTTAGTGAGGACGAAATATCAGCATTACAAAGGGGATTGAACTATGCGGCGAGCCCACGATCCATGCCCATTGACGATCTCATAGTAGCGGCTGAAAAAGCGGCTGATCTCGTCCCCCTGGAAGAACAAGACACCGTTCGCAGTAAAATTGTAGCTATTGTAAAATCTACCACTCTACCACCTTCAAATTTAACCCCCAAAGAACGAAAGGCCATAAACAACTTGAAGAAAGATAAATCTATTCTTATTCTCCCAGCGGATAAAGGTAGATCTACTGTCATCCTAAATACTAATGATTACAAAGATAAAGTGGGAACCATGGTGAGCGACACTAATGTTTACGAACTGCTAAAACGTAATCCAACACAAAACTATAAACGAAAAGTGGTCAACATCATAGGCAGGTTGTTCAAAGAAAAGAAAATCAACTACAGAGAGAAAGAATGGCTGTTTCCCACGGCTGAAATTGTACCTAGGTTGTATTGTCTTCCGAAGATACATAAACCAAATTGGCCATTAAGACCTATAGTAGATAACATCAACACCGTTTTTTACACCGTTGCACAATTCCTCACCAAAATCCTGGGTCCGCTTGTCGGAAACACAGAACATCATGTAACTTACTCAGGAGAGTTGGCGAGTGAACTAAAAGAAATAATAGTCAAACCAAGTGAAACATTTGTCTCGTTTGACGTAGTATCTCTGTTTACAAAAACACCAGTAGAAGAGGCCCTCAAAGTTGTCGAAAATCGCCTAACAACAGATCCGACACTTCTGGATAGAACTAAACTACATGTGACAGACATAATGGAGCTCCTCGGTTTAATTGTGAACAAAACCTATTTCTCGTTCAATGGTAACATTTATAGGCAAATACAAGGCATTGCTATGGGAAGCCCAATAAGTCCTATATTGGCGAACTTGTATCTAGAGTGGCTCGAACATCAAGCCATAAACACGGCACCCACTAACATCAAGCCTGTGTATTGGAAACGATACGTTGATGATGTATTAGCTATCATCCCCATAGGTACAGTACATACATTTAACACACATCTTAATAACATCGATATAACTGACAATATCAAGTTCACCACAGAATCGATGACAAACAACACAATACCTTTCCTGGACATGCTCATCACACTCAATGACAATGGAACAGTTACCACCTCAGTCTATCGGAAGCCCACTCACACAGACCAATATTTACATTTCAACTCACATCATCCACTCGAACACAAACTGGGGCTTATAAACACGCTTGTGGACAGAGCTGAGAAGGTAGTGGGAGATATGGATTTGAGGAAAGTTGAGATGGATAACATCAAGAAAGCGTTACACAACTGCCAGTATCCAGAGTGGTCCTTCCAGAGAGTTATGGAAAACCGAAAAAGGAAAAAGAACAAAGGACACGAACCACAGAAGGAAAAGATCAAGATGCGAGGTAGCATAGGAATCCCCTATGTAAAAGGAATGGCAGAAAGAATACGACGCACTCTCTCCTATCACAATGTCGGAACCTATTTCCTACCCCAAAATAAAATCAAGAATAGCCTCGTCCACCCAAAAGATAAAATCGAGAAGATGGATACATGTGGAGTAATCTACGAAGTCACCTGCCGCAACTGTCCACAAGTTTATATTGGGGAAACAGGGAGGGCATTACAAACACGAATTAATGATCACAAAAAAGATGTTACAACAAACACGGGGGGAGTAATGACTAGGGCCTCCAGAACATCCACATCTTCGATCATACACAAATCTGCCATTACAGAACATGTCATAAAACACAATCATGTACCGAACTGGGAGGCTACCATCTTAACCAAAGAGCCTAAACGCAAAGACAGACAGATTAGAGAATCATTACATATAAGGAGAAATAAAGAGAAGACCATGAACCGGGACACTGGAGCCCACGAACTCTCGCATTTGTACAATGATTTGATAGACACATCACCTGGCCGAGCCCCGCACAACCTCCAACCTACAACCGGAGGCGTACAACGTCATCAACAGATGACGTCAAGAATGACCAAGCTGCATTAACACTCCGCAGTCAGTTGAGAAGGATCTCTGATAGAGATCGAAACGTTCGAGTAAGTACTCCGTTAACTTGTGCTTTTACAAAAACGAAATTTGTCATCTATAATATGTTTTCAATGATGAAATGTAAAGATGTGCTTACTAACGCAAAGAAAGCAACCAAAAAACAACTTACAGAGCTAAATGCTCAAAGGCACTAAATGTGTTATGTTAATAATGTACATAAGATGAAAGATGAAAATAAAATATTGTATTGTAGCATTTTGAAAAACAGACAATTTATTTTTGTATATCTTTGTTGTGTAACGCGCGTCGCATAACGCGTCGTAATAATATATTTTTTACATAAAAAATCTTCCTATTTTTTGTCAATCCAAGTTGGGAGGTCTGCTTTAACCACCATTGTTATGTTTGTACATTGTTCTATCTGTGACTTTCATTCCTTTGGACACTTATTAGTGTTTTTATTAAATACAATCTTTATTCTATTTATTTCAGCTGTTCTATCCATCTATAAACAGCCCGGACCAGTTTTTTTCTTGAGGAAGTGTGGCGTCTTTGGGATCCACTGTGAGGGATTCTCTAATCAGGTCAATATTTTGTAGGACAAAATAAGAATAAGTATATTGTGGTATTTACTCTTATACATTATATTATACTGCACTACATGGCCTGCATAAGGAAATCAAGGTACACTTTTTGGTGGCTGGACACACAAAGTTTGCCCCTGACTGGTGCTTTGGCCTGTTTAAACAACGATAAAATGTATGCCACAGTTCAAATTAAATGATATTGCAGACACTTGCCGTTCCAGCACCAATACTGTAGTGAATATTCCACAGTTTGTTGGAACAGAAGATGGAGAATCCATTGTACCAACGTATAATTGAAAATCATTTTTGCAGGTTACTTTAAACCAGTAGTTAGGATTAAATCCTTCCACCATCTCAGTTTTTCTTCTAATACCCCTAGTGTCATCACATGCCAAGACTTTGCTGATTCAGAGGAGAAGATTGTAAAACTATTGAAGGTAGTTCCACCACTGGAACTGCCTCAACAATTCAAACCACCCGGCCTTGCAAATAAACGACAGTGGTACTTATATAAGAACATTATAGGCAGTTGTGCGCACAGGACCATAGAGCTGACTTAACATGTCCTATGCCAGGTGGAGAAGAACCTACTGCTATCTAAGCTATATGATCAGGGATCATAGATTGGACTCCAACCTATGGTCTCCAGATCACTACCCTGGCATTCATACCCAAGAATTATCAATGTAATTTAGTATAATGTACAAACTTAGTCAGAGTAGTAGGGCAAGCTGACCAATTACTCTGCTTCTTGACACACTGAGCTGCTACACAGTAGTTACATACAATTATCATTAATTATACCATATTCTATATTAACTTATTTGTAGTATCGAGTTACAAAAATAAGAAGAAGAAAGCTCGAACTTAGTCACCTGCGATAATCCAATAAAGAGGCTGTGCGATACCGTATTTTCAAAGGCGGAAGCGAACTACCGCGATAGCAGCGTTGTCTTTCATACCCACGTAATCCGCCGCTTAAAACTCGGCCCTCTATCGATAATTATACACGGAATTGTTGTGGAGAAATTATACCCGCACACACGCATAATGTTTTTCATGAGCAGTAGTGTATTAAATGTGTATTTTCTGTGCCCGCGGGAAGCCCGCGAAAAATTCCTTCGTTTTGGTACCAAATATACATTTCTACGATTCTTCTAGTGATTTAAAATTAGTTTATCATATTTTTTGATTCACCTTGTGTTCCTGATTCTTGCTGTATTGATTTTTATCATAATAATTGTATAGCCAACCTCAGCAACTTGGAATTTTGTGAGGAAAATGTAAGATTATTTAGGAATGTAAGAGTAAAATGTTAGTAATGTTCTGCACAAGTACATAACACGGATCGATATCATTTAGAGTTTCTATTGTGCTGAGGTTGGGGTTTGGCTCGTGAATGTTGATCCCTGATTAATGGTATTTTGTGGTTAGAAGTTTCTGAGTGTAGAAAGATAAGGAGAGACTTTATTGCTTTGATCTACTTTTATTGGTTTTGTCGAAAAGTGTAAGTTTGAGTATACACTTTGATAATAAGCTGAACTTTAATTTAAATTATCCCTTTGTTACTGAGTTAAACGTTCTAAGATTTACGTAGTATTGTATTTGTATTTTATTGATAGGTTCGAATAACCTACTTGAGATAACCAGTTGGGACACAATAAATCCACTATTAAGTCAATCTGAGTTCACAAGTTTTTTATCAGTTTTGAATATTGAAACAGATGGTGGGACAAAGCAAAAAAAAAACAAGAAATCGACATTGAATATTGATCTTGCAGAATTTACAGAAGATGTTTCTGTTAGCAAGAAAATCAACTGGGATAAAATTATTAAATATGCAGACGGTCTTGAATTTGGCCGTTGTGTTGATGGTGAGTTTCATGTTTTTGTGAATGTAACTTACACACACGCCAATAAATGCATTTCGATCAGAGAAACTAGTTGGAAACTTTACGGTTAAGGGAAGGAAGTGACGAAAACAGAAGACCTATGTAATCTGTCGGTGAACTTTGAAGACATTTTTAAAATACAAAATACAAGATACAAGATAACTTTATTGATATAATCGCACTGTCTGCTGTCTTGTTATTATGCATGTTTAGTACTGTGTATTACATTTTTTATTTGTCAATAGGCACTAGACTGTATTAAAAGGCCAAGTCTGCGCTGGTTCATTGTATATATAGTAACTGTTATATTAATAACTGTTTTTACTTAATAAAATAAATGTAAAAAAATAAACATAAATAAAAAAATATGTTTGAAGACTAAGCTTTGTAGTAAAATTTTTTTTTTTTTCCATTATGCAAACATTGCCTAAAACACCTTTTTGATGTATTTTCTTCGAAAACCCCCAGAATTTTTTATTAGGAGAGCAATTGCTCTCCTCGGAAATTTAGTGCTCTCCTGCTTTTTACTTAAACGAAGGACTGCTCACGAAATTACTTGTTATAGCAACATCGGGACACTTTTGTTTTAAAAGACAAATTGATTGTATAAGTATGGGGTCGCCGCTTGCACCCATCCTTGCTAACTTGTTTACGGGACATAACGAAAAAACGTGGTTAACCAATGAAAACTGTCCGAAAGTGGATTTATATTTAAGATATGTAGACGACACATTTTTCATTAACAACCAACAAGAAACCGAAAGATTCCAACAATTTTTTAACTCTAGACATCCAAATATAAATTTCACGGTTGAAAAGGAACAAAATAATTAGATTAGTTTTTTGGACGTATTAATTACAAGATTGGAAAATGGAAACACCAAAACATTGACATTTAGGAAGAAAACATACACTGGACTTATTCTAAGTTACTTCAGTTTTTGTCCGGGAATTTATAAAACTAGACTGATAAGCACTTTGTTAGATAGAATGTACAAAATTAATAACACATGGCTTGAATGTTTTCAAAAATATATTGTTAACGAATAACTATCCCAAAAGTGTAATTGACAGAGTAATCGTAAAGTACCTGGATAAGAAACACAACAAAGTTCCGGTTCCAAATAATGATGTCGAAAATTTTATTACAAATTACCGTTCATCGGTAATGTGTCTCGTAATACAAAAGAAAAAATAAATATATTATGCAACAAATATTGTATTAATTTAAATATCAATGTGGTGTTTAGTACCACTAAAATTAAAATAAGCAGCTTTTTTAACTACAAAGACCCGATTAGTAATGATCTGAAATCCAACGTTGTATATCAGTTAACATGTGGAGGATGTAATACCTCCTACATTGGGGAAACTTCCCGACATTTTACAACGCGGATAAAAGAGCATTTACATAGAGATAAAAATTTGCACATACAGTATATAAACACTTAATTAAAGATACGAATTGTAAGACACACAGTAACAAAACTTGTTTTAAAATAATTGATAAAGCAAACACGAACTATCAATTACAAATTAAAGAAGCCCTCAAAATCAAATGGAAGAGTCCAGAACTCAACAAACAAGTTCAAAGCTATGCAATTAACTTAAGTATTTAATGCAAAGTAGTAGTAGTAGTTTAGTACGTATTATAATACTACTTATTTATTTACACCTGTTATGCACAAACAAACCTATTTAAACCTCAAATGAAAATGCGTATAGCTCACTTCACTGATGATGTCGTATAAGAATATGACGAAACATGTCTGACATTAACAGTTTTTATGTTGCTTTCAAATTTCGTGTTAATTTTACTTTCTGTTCGGAAGTTTGGCCACATCATTAATGACTTTGCCTCGACTAGTACAGTAACCAAGCAGCCCCTTAGACAGATTGAGAAAGTTAACAAGAAGGTCGCAATAGCAGACGCGGATATCAATTTCTTAAAGAATTGTAAAACGAAGGAGTTGGAAAATACATGGCGTGGTAAATTTGGGCAACTTGGTGTAGAGAGACTTAACATTTTTCAAGACAAAGATAGTAATTATTCGTGGAAACACTCTGATTCTGCAATTCAACGTCTCGTTAGAACAGTGTCTGATGCTGTAAAAATCAGGCTGCATTGCTGGATTTCGGAATTACAAAATAATTAACAACATCCCAAATACCAAAGTCGTTCCGTTTAGAGCCAACCGGTTCAATGTCCTCTTCAGCAATGCAGCAGCTGTCTTCTACCACCGACATCACTTAAGAGACCTGTTCCTGAATGGTTGGGTGAAGGCAGAAAATAAGCTCCTTCAAACTGTTTTGGCTGACACTCAATGTGAACAGCTCCTAGCTGGCGTACAAGCCCTAGGCATTCTTCATAAACAACTGACTGAGCCATTTTGGAAGCTAACAGAAGATAAACATGTACATATTCTCCAACTTGGACAGACAGGATATCTACAATAAGCTAGGGGACTGGAGTAAGGATGCTACGCCACTGCTAGACAAACATTTGTCTTGTGTCTTTACTGTCAGTGATTCAGATGTCAGAGTGGAAACCGTGAAGGATGCTGTGTTTGATGAGTTGTACATCAACCAAAATGACGAATTTAATGAGTTGACCAAACAAGTTCTTCAAACACAGTGTACCCATTTACAGGTTCTATTTAAGAGAAGACATGCCGAGCAACTTGAGGGAGGACAGTATAGTGGAGAGATGCCTGGCCAATTATGGCAAGAAACAAAGGACATAAAAAAGGCCAATAAAATTGGTGAGAATGACTTGGGCTACTGGGCTCACATAATGGAAAGGGCACGCACCATCTTTGGGGGTAATGGCTGCAGAAGGAAAGATGGCCTTTTGTAGGAATTTCACAAGCCAGTATTTACGAGATCTACAGTAGAATGACCCCATGAAATTCAATACTGTTATGAAGAGAATTGGAAAAGTTACAAACAAATGGGCAAAGCATTATACCAATAGGACAAAACAAAACCTCAAGCAGAAAACAGATGCCATGCTGTCAGCTAAGGCACTTCATGACAAACAAAGACAAAGACGAGAAAAACTGACAAGACAAAGATATCTATATATCAGAAAAATGGGAGAGTGCAGGTCATCAGAAGACATTAATAAACTAATGGACAGTCAAAACTCAAAGACATCTAAACTGGAAGCTCTCAGGAAACATATAACCTATTTAAATTAAAGTGTAAATACAGCCTGACAAAGCAGTGTCCAATTTCCCTGAAAACAGGACTTGCATTCAGTACACCACAAGAGAGGGATTCTGTAGAAAAGCTGAAGTCAACCTTGAATGCTCTAATTAAGTTCATAGTTTCCAAAGCTACAGTCCCAATCACACAATGATGACCAAGACGATAACAGCAGTGATGAGAGGACAGATGAAAGCGATGAAACAGATGATGATGATTCAACAAATATTTTGCATCAAAGTTGTAATATAAAATTAACTTTTTATATGCGGTCGTCGGTCATTAATTATGTAAATTTAATATTTTATTATTTTATACTCATTTAAATTCCAGATCATCTAGCTTTGCTTACCATACAACACATTAAAACATTTCCAATGTTGCCAAATTTGGTACAGATCGGACAATTAATGAATAAGATATTGAATTTACGAATATTAATTAGGCAAATTTCCTATTTTTTTGGTGGAAAATTACTCTAATTAATTAAAAAATATAATTAGAGATATATTTTCAACTCTGAACAATGTGGCTTTGTGTCAAATGTATGTGTTCTAAATTTGGTTAAATTTAGATCAGGAAAAGTGGAGTTATTGAACAAAAACCATTTTTGTCATTTTTTCAGTGTTGCGGATGGCAGATTTTGCTACAATCAATTATTTTGAAATTTATTTCTTGTACAGCTCTCAAAATAGTAAGAAAATGGGTTTTGAGAATGATTACTCACAAATTTTTATTATAACTTAAATATGCATTTTTAGTGCATATAGCCATATAATTTAGCCTTTTCTGTACCATTTTCGTATACGAAATCGCCTTATTTTGGTCATCTTTAATTAGTCATAACTCTGCAATGGGTTGACCAATCCTGACCATTCAACCACCAAAATGTTTCCTTTTTCATGGTCTTGCAGTAGAACTTATAATTAAAATGATATAAAACATTTTGAAAAAAGTACACTAGCCCTACTATTAGTATAATAGTAGGGCTAAATAGTGCAAATATATTTGTCCCTGCTGCATGTTTTATTATGACATGTTCTAAATCATTTTTTGGTTACAGGTGTTTTTATCAACATTTTGAATTTTTTTTAATTTAATTGTGAAATACTGCTGTTTTTTGACATAGGATATGTCGCATAAGATTTTTCAATCCATGGGATGTAATACTAATACCAATCATTCTTGTATTATTTTAAATTTTGAATACAGATATGATTTTAATGGTGAAAAACACTGGCAAAGTAAGTTCCCCAGTATGCCATGCATTTCCAAAAAGGAATGAGTACAGTTCAGAATGTCCAACATTTCTGGAGTAATGCTACCAAGTAAAGTTCAGGCAAAAATAAAATGAGCACAGTCTAAGGCAATTGGTCATCACAAGACTGACACTAACAGTGTATAAACCAAGCAGATTGGACAAACAAAGTTCACATAGGGCAGGGTGTGATGATTAGTCTAGCAATGACATTATAATCTATGAGTTGAATGTGCTAATCCCAGATAAACATGTACAGCCATATCACTGAAGATGAAAAAACACAATATCATGATGAACTGTGTTTATTTTGTGAATTCACATCTTCCTAGTAAACTTCTTTTTGTACTTAAGGAAAATTGCCAAGGATAACCATAAGCGAATTCATTCTCACTATCCATCTCAAAGGTAGAAATCCAGTTCACAAAATAAACATAAGTCACAGGATGCTCTACATACAAAAAGTCTATGGGAGTGGAGTTGTTTTGTCACATGAGAAAAATCCTAACATCTGATAGGATTTGAACTCAGGACCTTGGGATATTATCCACCAAGCTCCGATTATGAGAGTTCATCACAGTTCTGGCAATCCCTTGGTGTTCTGCAAACCTTGTTTTTCCTATGCAACAAATTTATTTTTCATCTTTTCTATTTAAATTTTAATGTCATTTTTATTAGATCTGTTCTTTTTTCCATGTGCCACTATCTTTTCTTGTTCCTCTGTAATAAAGTTGATAGGAAATTATTGGTAGGAAACTACTGCTTCGTTGACAGATGATTATTTTAATTTATTCTTATATAGCTCATTACACTTAAAATCTCAATGTACTGTACAGTACCAAAAAGTGCATTATGAAAGTGTCGTATCACAGCCACATAGTTGTTCTATAGCTAGTTGTTCAGATTTGTCCATAAATATGTTGAAAATGACTTGGGGTAGAGAAGATTCTGTGTTTGTAAAAATAGTCATAGCATTTGTTTGGTACAACTACAAGTAATGTCTTCTAATGACGTTCATGTGTAACAAGGATTAGCAATTATTCAACTAAATAGTTAAATAATACAATTTTTTTAGCTGTTAATCATGCTCTGCCCTATGCTTTGTTTTAAATCTATGACAATCACTTTATTTTTGCCTCAACTTAACTTGCCTAGCATAGTACTAGGCGACGGTTTTAGCATACTTACCTTTTTGGAAACACAGTATCCTATAAACAGTCCAAAATTTTACATTGGCAATCAACTATTTATTTAACTTTAAAAATGTAACAATATGGTATTATTTGAAATTTGATGAGCAAACAAAATTTGTAAAGGAAGAATAGTCCTTAAATAATGTGAACTTCTTTGTAATTCATGTCAATGATTGAGAAACATTTTGGAGAAGTAGGTTTGAGAGACATTGCAATTGAGTTGGGAGTTGTTGCTCACGTTTGTTCTGAGCGGCCATCTTTACATCCAAAGTATGTATATAAAGTAAATTGTTATGTTGCAAAGATAGCAGTTGGCTGCTTCTAAACACCATAAATGATGAAGATGTCAAGTCCTCTAATGTCATTAACTGCCAATTGGAGTCTATAAGGTTTGACAACCTACAGTAAAGTATAATATCATAATGACATAACTTCTGCTTATTTTGTACAAGTCAACTGGTATTTATTTAGTGCTTGTATAACAAAGTACAGCAGTTAGCACATTGGTGCTTTATTGCTGCATACTATACCATACCTATTCAGATGACACCCAGTTATATGTTAGTTAGAATAATAAAGTACCAGGCATGCCCAATACCAATGTCACCATATGAGATGAATCCTTTCCGTTGAAGAAAAATACAAGACCTTTTCCAGGTAATCAACTGTCACCAAATTAATATTTCATTTCAGTGTCAATAAGAAGAGGGCATCACATCCAAGACAATCAACATGCATTATAAACATCTTTTCAACAAAGCTTTCCTACTCCCATCAAACAATTCAAACCATATGGTCTTTTTGTTCAAGATGGTGTCTGCTGCCATACAAATTTGAAAATAAAACAAATTGGATTCAAGAAATGAAGATATCCAATTACAGTGACAACATTAAAATAATAGTCATTTAAAAAAAAAAAAAAAATTATCGGAGAGAGTTTGTATTACTACCATCAAAATGAAAGAACACTATTAGTACTATACAGTAGACAACTCATTTATGGTACCTTCATTATAAATTACTGCAGCATTAATTTACATATTGACCAGGCATGGTAGAAGTCACAACAAAGCGACACAAATCTCAGTGTCAATGGCAGCTTGTGCAGCTCAAGGAAAAAAAAGTGCATGGGAGGGGGTCGCAACTGATGTTGCAACAGCTTAAAGATATAGGAATTGGTAGTGGGTACTGTATGTTAAACAATCGTCAGGTAAGTGACCCTTTGGGTCAGGAAATCCACTAATTAAATTATGATAGCATAAAGGAATACATGGAAATCTAATCATTAGCAAGAGTGTGAAGTAAAAAATGTATTTCTTATCAATTTTATGGACATAATAACTGAACTGTACAAAGTTATCTTCTTGAACATCAAATCAAACCACTGATCATTAGAAGATATGTGAGGTATGTTGCTAGTTATGAGCCATTTGCAATATTTAAACAGTCCACAGCAGTTGTTGTGGTGCTGAATTGATTCAAAATGAACAATCATATTGAGTACATGAACAACATTAAACAGAAAAATGGATAAACAAGCAGAATAGGGTGGATTAAGTTAATGCAAATGCATTAATGTTTTTTAACAAAGATGACATTAAAAATAAAAGATTTTAGACGGAAACTATGCATGGTTTCTTGACAGTTGAATTATGAAAAATGAAAGTTTTGAATACGGTACAATTTGATAAGGCCAAGTAACAAAAATTATATGTTTCCACATTTACAGAAAATTGAATTAATTGTTAATACACTACCTTAAAAACCCAGCCATGAGGAAAAGCTAAGAGCACAGAAAATCATGTACCATGCATTGTCCATTCGCCAACACCAATGGTGGTGGTAGATGATCCAGATATATTATCAGCAGAACGCCTACTCAGTTTGGAGCCGAGGGTTCAACACTATGATTGTACACACAAAAAAAGTACTCAACATAGTTAAATAAGTTTAAAAATCTTATTATGTAACATTCAAAGTTGTTTACATGATTCAACATTACTTTGCGTTTAGCATTGCTATTATAAGAAAAGCATGGACAGGTAAGAATTGTTGCTTGTATACATGTACACAATTTAGGTATATACAAAAAGAGTACTCAGTAATTGAAAGTGAATGTTTGGTCATTGTATGGGATGTGACTTGTGAGCAAGTTTGAACCTTATTTGTATGTATAATTCATCATTGAAACCAACCCTTAAGATGACCCCTTAAGTTCTAAAATGGTAGCAAACTGCCAATTAATGCTGTGGCCCTTAGCCCTTAAACCATATAGATTTGTAATCAAATTAAGCCATCAAGGAGATGAAAAATCATGCAGCATGAAAGAAATAAGATTTTGTGTAGAATTTGATGACTGTAAAGTTAGAAAATGAGGAGATCTACTCATGAATGGTAAAGGAGAGGAAACTTCTAAAAGTGAAACGACCTGTAACTGGAATTTCAAAAGAACTAAACAAACTTCTTGTGCATATGAAAAAAGCCTGCAGTTGAGATGCTATTCAATTGGAGCGATGCAAAAGGGAAGAGAGTTTGGAAACTCCAATGTAGGTTTTAATTATATGTGTAAAAAGTACATAACAAATTCTAGGTTATTTACTATAGTTAATTTTTAGCCAAGTTTCAATAAAAACACTCCAACATTAGTGTTAAATTATTTTTTGACAATTACTTGTTATACTTTGTTTGTTTCAGCTAGAATAACAAACAAACCAGGTCAAATTTAGAACTGCTAAATCCATTATATTGGCCAACTAAGAGAATGGCAACAAAGGAGAAGAAGAACAGTTTCAATATGTGGTAATGCTGCTGGATCATACACTAGATCCTTTTGTTATAACACACGTGACAAACATACCACCTGCATAACTGTTTGGTTGTTCAGCATCATTGTATATAATACTATGGATTTCTTTATAAAGAACATTGCCCAGTTCAATCAGTTTTGTTATTTTTAATACTTACATCCAGGCATATAACACTAGAGACAATACAACTAGCCAAAAAATGCATTGGTGTTGATATATTATGCCTTCCACAATATAACACATTGGCTATAGCCTCTTGAAGTGAGATTTTGGGCCATTGAAGAATGCATGATGATGAATGCACAACATTTTTGGAACAAATTCAAGAAATATTGACACTTAGTGACTTTTGTGAACTATTTGACAAAAGAAGAATTATCAATCAGCGAAATTACAGTTTCTGATACTGCTACAAATTACAAATGCCATAACATTATGATATGTATAAGCTATGGCTAGATAATATTCTGACAGTATGAACTGTTTTTGTGACACCTAATTCAAATACCAAAAAACACAAAACAAGACAAGAAAGTAAAGCAAGAAAGAAAAGATATAAAATTGTGGCCGGGAACAAAATAAAAAAGTATTTCAGACGTACATCAACAATTTTGTTGCTACAGTATGTTGGAATTAGGGTTGATGAAAGCCTTTGACCATCCCTCCATTAAGCACAATTACATCCATGCATTAGGACTGTACAAGATAAGGGGGAAAGGTAGGATATGAATCTGTTTGTAGTATCAGTCTAGGCCATTACTGTACTTGTACTCAAATTTAGACTAATTAAGAATTACAGTAAATAATGTATTTATTATGTCCGTTATGTTCTTTTTTTAAGCTTTAACCTATTCGAAAAAAAGTAAACTGAACGTTGGCGAAATGTAGTAGTATAAATGAAAATGTTATACTTATTATACTTAGTATAGATTAGCGTTTTGTCATTAATCATGATTAAGATGCCATACTCACTATAGCAATTCCAAAATGTATCCTATTGTCTATAATGTAATTACTTTCCCTACCTTCACAAATCAATATCTCCTCCTCTTCCTCCTCAGCTTTCCCTATCATTAATATTATTCATTGTCTCCTGCAATCCTACCTTTCTTTCGCTATTGTAATTGAAGCTTCCCCATCTTCTATATAAATCGTTTTGGTCTCTACAGCTACATATTTGTAATTGTTTCTTATATATCCCACAATACAGCTTTAAATCCTTCTTTCTTTTCTTTTTCTCTGGAAATTGTACGTCATGTAAGAATTTATAAATGATTTAATATATCAAATCAGAAATCTGAATTAATACAGTTCTCCAACTTCTTTAAATTATTGATTTCTTGCAATTGCAGTTTTTATTACATATTGGTATCTTGCATATCATAATAAATGTTATCAGTCTTTCCTAAACCTTTCTTCTTGTTGGTCTTTACAGCATTTTTAAATCTTGTATTATTTATATTGGTATATTGTAATTCTGAACTAACTGTGTCTTCTCACAATTATATCAGTTTGTGGCAATCAATACAGTTCCCCAACTTCTCTTTAAAATATTGATTTCTTGCAGTTAGAGTTTTTATTTATATCATTTGGTATATACGTTTAATTCAGAATAAATGTTATCAGTCTGTGTCAATTAATTCAGCTGTACCTAACTTCTTATGGTCTTTGTATTATTCGTATTGGTATTCTGCAGTTCAGAACTATCTTTTCAGAGTCTCTTCAGTTTCTGGCGATCAATAGCAGTTCTCTCAACTTCTCTTTAAAATATTGATTTCTTGCAGTTACAGGATTTGTTTATTGGTATCCTATTTAATCCTATCAGTCTCAGGCATTAATACAGCTTCCATAACTTCTATAATTTTTCTTTGCAGTTACAGCCGTTTTTATATCCGATTGATATTGGTATACTGTAATTACAACTTTTAGCTATCTTTCTGATCATCTCTGGCAATTGATACAGCTTTCCTTAACTATTAATTTGTCCCACAATCATAGCTTTATTTCGTTTTATAACTTCATATCTTATGTGTCTCCAACAATAATAGATTTCTCTTGTTTATTTTAAATTTCATAGACTATATTTGTATGAACCGATCACAGATGTTTTTATCTTCTCTTGACCTTCTGTGTCTGAATAAACCATCTTCCAATAATCATCAAAATTACTGATGTTCCTAAAACATTAAATAAAGATGTTAATGCTTTCATATTTTAAACTGTATAATATGTAGGCATGTTCAACTATAACAAAATATACTATAACTTTGCATCGTTTGTTTTTATGAATACCTTCTCTTTTTGTTTTTTTACTGAATTCATTTTTCAGAGTTCAAACCCCTTTGTAGGTAAATATGTTGATGTTTATAAAAACCGCTTAGTTTCTTATAAGTAAGTAAATAGTAAGTCAATATCTACCTCTCTCTCTCTCTCTTAGAACATGTTTTGATACCAAACCTAAGTGGAGCAATATCATGTGATCCATGGATATAGCATAAAGAAATGCATATTTTATTTTGTTATCAAAATGATATTATATCAGTTTTTCTTAATATCACATTTTTAAAGCCAAAAATTCAAAATCCATCCAGACTTAGTTTATTCCTAAACTTAAAATGGCATAATATATGTTTCCAAAAATAATTTAAAATGGATACTACACTCAAAACCTTTGGATTTGGAATCAATCAATCTTAAAGTTAAATATTACGTACAAATCATTGGTAATTGATTTTTTTAAATCAAATTATTGCTAAAATTAGAAATTTATGTAATGTATGTACTAAATGATGTCAGTGAGTTTTGCCGAATTTTTTTGCTCAGATTGACTGGACAGTATGCATTAAATGATGCTATTGAGTTTTGTGGAATTTGCTTTGCTCAGACTGACTGACTGACTGACAGTATGCATTAAATGATGTCAGTGAGTGTTGACAAATTTGCTTTGCTCAGACTAACTGGACAGTATGCATTAAATGATGCCATTAAGTTTTGCAGAATTTGCTTTGCTCAGACTGACTGACTGACAGTATGCACTGAATGATGTCAGTGAGTGTTGCCGAATTTCCTTTGCTCAGACTAACTGGACAGTATGCATTAAATGATGCCATTGAGTTTTGCGGAATTTGCTTTGCTCAGACTGACTGACTGACAGTATGCATTAAATGATGTCAGTGAGTGTTGCCGAATTTGCTTTGCTCAGACTAACTGGACAGTATGCATTTAATGATGCCATTGAGTTTTGCGGAATTTGCTTTGCTCAGACTGACTGACAGTATGCATTAAATGATGTCATTGAGTGTTGCCGAATTTGTTTTGCTCAGACTAACTGGACAGTATGCATTAAATGATGCTATTGAGTTTTGTGGAATTTGCTTTGCTCAGACTAACTGGACACTATGCCTTAAATGATGCCATTGAGTTTTGCGGCATTTGCTTTGCTTAGACTAACTAGACAGTACATATTAAATGATGACAGTGAGTTTTGCGGAATTTGCTTTACTCAGACTGACTGGACAGTATGCATTAAATGATGTCAGGGAGTTTTCCAGAATTTGTTTGGCTCAGACAGGTTGACACTGACAGTAGTGGCAGTGACTTAATTAGGATTTCAAATCCAGCAACTCAATGCATTTCTAATCATTGCTATTGGTCAGTTTTGTTTATTTGGTCAGATTGAAGTTGTGGCTGGAAAAAAATAAAAAGTAAAAAAAAAAATAGGAATTCACCATCTTACCAGATATTGCCAATGGGGATACTATTTCAACAGAAAAAACTGCACTTTTGAAGATTAACAACTCTGACATAAAATGTACAAACACCAACACAAATGAGAATAATGTAAGCAAGTAAATCCTGAAAATACAAAATAAATAGGTTAATATAATGATATTAGATTGGTAAATTCTACTTTGTTCCTTCATGATTATCCTGTTGGCTGCTTCTTGAAATCCTTCTCAGTGTTGATAGTATTTGTGTGATTCTGTGTCTAATTATACAACAACCTTCCTTCTGTCTCTTAATTTGAATTAGTTGAATCTAGAAAATATTGCTCATGAATAATATATTGAACAATAACTATGGTTCCTAGAGGGAAGTGCTGCTCTGTTGCTGAAAAGTCCTTATTCAATGGCATCAGAGTCACAGAAATAGGGTTACACCTAGGCAGCCAACAAAAAATTTGAGCTGGATAAAGAATTTAGAGTTTAAAGATGTATTGTCCCGAGAACATAAAAAATGAATTAAAAAATCAGTTTACAAAGTTAATCACTTCCAACGAAAAAAAATGTTTTCACTTATAAAATGACAAAATAAACGGTTAAATTCAACAAAAAACCAATTGGCTGGTAGCCAATTTGACTATTTTTTAAATTTAAATTACTTTTTTTCAGGTAAATATTAGGGAGGTTTCGCAACCTTACGAATACGATAATGAAAACGGGTACGTCACACGTTTGTGAAACTTTTGAGCTGATCCCCATTTCATATACATAAAGTGTATTTGTGTTGACGAATATCACCAGTCATATTCGTAACTACAAAACGAGTATAGTTTTTTATCTATTTTGCACATTTTGCATTTGAATCAGGAATGATTCATGATTATAATATAATTATAGATTTATTGAAAGTAATTTACTAAAGTAATTTACTAAAATGCCAGGTCAATTTTGATAAATACAGTAGAACCTCCATTTTACGTACGGTACGGGACCGAAAGGCGTACGTAAAACAAAGGATTCGTAAAATCAAGGTTGACCTTAAATTGACCCCAAATACGTAAAGATCGTAGCTGGCCGTGTTTGCCTTCTGTACATTATGCAGGTGGTCACTAGCTAGGCCTTGCCTAGACTATTCAGGCCAGGCTAGCAGGCCTAGCAAGATGTGAGGCCTAACTAGAAAAGTACAGTATATACAGGCTGTGCGATGTTTAAATAAAGTGTAAAATATAATTGTTTTCTATAAAAAAAAAACAGTCGCTGCTTTATGGGGAATGCACGTGCGTAGCTTGTCCCACACACAGCAGAATTCCTCACACAGCCATGCTTGTGGCTTTGTGTGCTTTGTTGTTGTTAAATTGCGCCCTCAATGTAAGAAAATGATGACGTCATCGGTTATTTTTAGCGTACGTAAAATCGAGGGAACGTAAAATCAGGGTACGTAAAACACAGGTTCTACTGTAGCAGTTTTTAAAGTCTTCACTCGCTTTGATGTTACGCTAGGCCTAGGCAGCCCAGCACCAAGCAACACGTACATGCGCTTCGCTCAAATTTACCGCAGTCATATTTTGGACAACACCCTTAATATTTCGATGCCGTGCGAGAAACAGATTTTTACTGACTTACGAAAACGGTATCCGAAAACGGATACCGTTATCGTATTCGTAAGATTGCGAAACCTCACTAATATTTGTTTTTTGATCAAATTTTTTGTCAAAGTGAATAACTGACAATTAAATACCATATTCAACAACAAATTTAACAAAATTGTTTTTCAGGGGGACAATATACTGTATCTCATGATGAAGGAATTGCAAAATTATGATTGTGTATCTCCAGGAATCAATGACATATATCTGTTAAAGAGTCAATATCCAATCGGGTTGTAACAGTATCATAAAAGTCCCAGTGGTCTAATGGTTAGAACATCTGCATATTAAACACAAGGTTCTCGATTCTAATTTCGGTTGGGGCGACGGTTTCTTATTCTTACAGATTTGTTCATCTTTATCGTTTAAAATTCTGATGCAAATGTTAACATTTAACAACAAATGTTGTAAAATTTACTTACTGATTATTATGTATGTAGAATGCACACACAACACGTAAAACAGCTGCAAGCAAGGTCCAGACTCCAAACAATCTAACAGCCAATGAGGTAACTGGAGTAAAAACATAAATAATAAATTCAATTACTAATTTTGTTTGACTTCCAACAAATGACATAATCTATTTATTGTTGACAAGCAAAAACATGCATATAAATATATAGTTATAATGCTTACTTAGTTAATTTCTTGATTCAATAACCCAAAACATTAAGATGATGCAGAGAAAGAACCATCTTAACTACTGTACTCCGTTCTCCAGCATTTTGAAGCTTCAAAATGAGAACTGGCCAGAACTCACTCATTTTCTTTTATATCAGATTTTTCTCTGCAAAAACCCCTATTAATACCGTATTAAGAAAACTTTTTTTGGCTGAGTCTAACAGGGAACATCTATATGAAGGGGACAATTTTAAAGTTCTACTGTAATTAAACTAAAAAATATACACTCTATTTTATCTTATATAATTGAACAAACTTCATCATTTTGGAAAGTTTATTGCAATATACAGAACTTACAAAATGAGTCACTTATCAATCATTGGCGAGTAAATAATTGCATATGTAGTGACACTATCAATATAAGAAAACATACAATTGTACATCATTATTCAATGTTATGAAAAACAAATTACAGTAGAATCAGGGAAATGATTCAAAGAGTTTAAACCATCTCAAACTGTATTCATCCTGCTAAACCTTGAAGCAATCAACTTTATTTCAAGTTCATGGTCAACACATATTGTATGCATTCTATAACTTTCATTTATAATTTAAAGATAATTATGAAAAAATAGTCATAAAGTGGCACTAACTGCATAGTAATTTAATCAGCATTTTGCAAAGTTCCTAAAAGAAATATATATTTTTTACTTGCATGCCTGTAGTTATTATAATCGTGTTGACAGTAAACGAAGGGGGACAGTAATTGATACACAAGATTAAAGCCCAATGTTTCATATTATTTTTTCGAAGACCATATATTTTTATGGTCTGCATAATGATTTGTCTGGGATCAAGACAGAGAGCAAGTTTTTTAAGTAAAATAATAATAGGTGACATCGGGTGAAAATCATATCATTCAATCCCGTTCCGAACTCTGAAGAATAAGAAAACTCCTCATGATAATTATTTTAATAATATTTTAAAAGTGATAACACAAAGTTTGACAAAAAAAATGTGTGGTATAAAACGTTTGTAATTTAAATTTGTTCTACTGGTTTTGACCCATGACCTTTTCAAAAAGTATTATTCAGTGGAATAAAATAGTTACTTATATAAATATCTTCAAATAACAAAATTACAAATTAACAGATGCTTACTATATAAATTTACAATAAAATTCAATGACAAAAAACAAGAAGATAGATAGATAAATAAAATTTTATTCGTCATAAAATAAGTAAGATTACATTACGAAAATTGTCTTCCTTGGCAAAAATATAAATATAAAAAGACCATATAAAACATATTTAAAATACTTATAAAACAAATTACACAAACAATTTATAATATACTGTCCAGGTATGAATAGTGAAGGCATCGGAATTACAAACTTTTAAATCGTGAATTAAAAATATGAATAGCTTTGGAACAAAGGATAGTCTAAAACGTGAAGTATTTGATCGTGGTGGTCTAACTCTCCCTGATATATTTACAGTAAATTCATTGTGTAATGAGTGAGAACTGTTTCCCATAATTTTTGTGACTTTACTCAACGTTTGTTTTTCATAAACACCATCAACATCTTTAACAATTGAACCAATTATTCTAGAAGCGGTTTTGCACACTCTCCTTACTTAGTCTAGTCTTATTCTTCTCTGTTAGATTTGCAAACCAGGCAATACATGTTACAACTAGAATAGATTGGATGACAACTTAAGTGTGACATTACTAACTTTAAAAGTATTAAGTTTTCTTAACCAGTACAGCCTTTGATTCCCTTTTTTAACAATCTCATCAATATTCTTATCAAATCTCAATTTATCATCTATGAACGTGCCAAGATATTTATATTCATGGACACGTTCAATAACGTTCCCGTCAAGTTTTAAGTATTCCTTATCGTTTCCGAAGATCGACGTTTCGGAACCATAATGGAACCATTTTCAAGATAAACTGATCGAATTATACAAAAACAACAAACACCAATGGGTGACAGAAAATACTAATTAATTGGTTAATTAACATCAAAGAAGGCCTACAATACCAAGAACTTAAGTTATTAAGCTCCTACTTCTTAATTAATAAACAATTTTAATGTATCCGCTTTGCATAAAATCCCACCAGGATTTATGGTTGGGATTCGTACAATCCCACCAGGCTTTTTTTTAAAAGCGATCAGGATTCCCACCAGGATTCATGTGATATCCCACCGGGAATTATGTCAGGATCCCACTGGCATCCCACTTTTTGGTGACATCATCCCATTAGGTTTTTTTTATTATAATCCTGCAATCCTGTTTGTATCCTGTTGGTATCCCACAGGAGTTTATTTTACCCACTGGGATTTCACTGCCATCCCACTATTTTTTTCATTATATCCCGCCGTTATTTTTGTGGTCCCATCATCTGTGGGCAGCACGACCTAGATGGTACGCGAGCAAAGCAAGCGTACCATCTAGTAGGTCTAATTAAGCTAGACCTAGTTTAAGGTCTAGTTTAAGGACTAGGCTAAGATATAAGTCTTTGCTTGGACGGTTCAATTAGGTTGTGATGTATATAAAATATGAATGAAAACACTTACGGTTTTACAGTAACCAGTATTCATTTCACATCAGTATTGTAAGAAGGCAAAATGAAAAAGACGGGCGAAACACACCACCACCAACGTCGCTTACAGAAACAAATAAATAGACACAATGATTTATGTAGTCAACCAAAATTAGCACCCTGCGAATTACTTCCAAAAGAGAAACTTGTCACAAAATTAGTCCAAATGTTTGATTTGGACTCATTTAAATAAACCCAATTTGTGTTTTGTATCTAACATTAGAATTGAGGGTTGGGGATGAGGATAGATATACAAAGAGGAACAATTTTTTAATATATTCTTTATAGTCTAGGACCTGGGTCAGATTTGTATGAATTTAATTTACTAGATGGTACGCTCGCTTCGCTCGCCTACCATCTAGGTCGTGCCCACAGATGGTTCTCGAATACACAGTAATTTCAGCGTAACAAAACTGGCGATTTCAAATGTACGTACTACAGGACTATAGGCCTATACATTGTCGTTTACAGAAACGAATAAATAGACACGATGATTTATGTAGTCAACTAAAATTAGCACCCTGGGAATTACTTCCGAAGGAGAAACTTATCACAAAATGAGTCCAAGTTTTTGATTTGGACTCATTTAAAGAAACCCAATTTGTGTTTTGTATGTAACATTAGGGTTGAGGGATGGGAAAGCGGATAGGTACAAAGAGGAACAATTTTTAAATATATTCTTTATCCACTCAGTAACGAAATATTTTTTTCATGTTTTATAGGCCTATAAATAATATACCTCTAAATACAGTAAAACATTTGCGATTTAATACTTTTTTTATTTTATTTATTTATTTATTTCTTTTAAATATTCATTGTACACTAATTTTCCCCGTGTATGGCAAGAGATTCCTAATTATATTAGAGAACATTCTTTATTTAGTTTAGTTAAAACTGTCACTGTCATAATCGATTGAAATATTAAAGTACCATGTCACGATACACCACTACGACGTTTATATTTGGTAATTATTAATTAATACAAACGTTGAGAAAGAACTGTCAGTATAAAGTTTATTTGTATATAATAATGTGTTTATATATATAACAGTAGAGCCTATCCACAATCTCGCAAGTTTATTCTCAAAGGGCCCATATATTTACCTACCGTATGTGTTAAACCAAGGGCTCATAAATTTACCTACAGTACTTGTGTTAAACCAAACTCTGGCAGACTGAGAGATTGGGATGTTCCATTCATCGCAAATCAATAGATTTGTATAATCGTATATTAAATCTATCAAAATAGTATTTTTTAAAGAAAATCGGCCTGTCTTCAACATTATGATGGTGTACTCTAGCTGTTCAACCGGTTTTCAGCTATTAAAAACAATTATCGTAGGAGGAGATAGGAAAATGCGAAGCCTCCTCGCATTTTTGTGGCGGGTATTTTTCAAGATGGACATCCATTATACAGTGTATACCACGGTCGGAAAACACCCCTATTTGGGGCAAATCTTGGAACCTAAATTCGTTTTAACCGTCAATAACTTATTATCTAACTTAATTTAATTAGTAAACAGGGTTACATCAGGTGGTTAAAATCAGTACCGAAAGTACGAACCAACTTTATATACCATCGAGTAAAAATTATAGAAGTAAGGCGCGATTTACCGAATTTTGCCCTTACGTAAATTTATATATAGAAGAGAGATTATCTTAACTGTTATAGGATAATTTGACCCCAAGGAACAACATGGAATATGTGCCAAATTTGCTATCCGGGGTGAACATGCCAAAAACCGGGGTCAAAGGTTAAAAATGTGTGGTTCATATATCTCGACAACCACTTGTCGTACAGATTTGGTTTTGGTGTCAAATTGTTCAGAATATAAATATTTATATTCGGTCTAACACAACTTTTAGCCAAAAAATGACCGGAAATGCTTTTACTGACCTTTGACCCAAAAATGAAAACGGTTCTAATATCCCGTCGAGCCGATTTCCGCGCATTGAAAACCTCATCGGAAAATCCCCATCAGTTTTCAAAACTCGATCGCACAATTACCATTGAAGCTAGCGGATTAATTTTTGTTGTATGTTATCAGGCTTTAAATGAGCTTTAATATGATGTGAAAATCGTCTTCTATAAATAGGTTTTTCGTAACGAAAGATCAATTTTGATGACAAAAAAACAATTTTGAATCACCGTTTATGGAAAATATTTATGGATTTTGGTATTAAATTATAGCTAAATCTACATTGAAAACGATAAAACATAGATTACAAACGTATTGTGCATGGTAATTGTGCGAACTACATTTTAAAATGGTAAATGAGGCGTAAATCCCGTTCAGAATTTCGAAGATTGAACCATTATAAGGCCTAAAAAAAAAAATTGTTTCTTTGCTGTCAAGTTTTTTTTTTTTGGTAGGGGGGGGGGGGCCCGCGGGTGGAAAAAAGTTTTTTTTTTTTTTTTTTTTTTTAATGTTAATTTCTCTGTTAATTGTACGCGAATTTGAGAGTAACAAAACACACTGAATAAAACAACGAGCTCAAACATCTATTCATAATTTGTTTCACACTTTAATTCTGTTTTGGGCGCGTTAGGCCCCGTGTCTAAACTAGCCTAGGCTAGGCCTACTACACAGTAGGTCGTTGTTAGCAGGCCTAATTAAATATATAGAAGTTAGTGTATATTTCGGTGTATAAGTCGCACCTGTGTAAAGACGCACCCCCTAACTGAAAGTAGAATATCGGTATTTTGTATATCATCGATGTATAAGACGGCCGCGCCCAGCCTCAACAAGAAGGGAAGTCCCCCATTCCGTCAGTTCTTTCTAACTTGTTATTCATGAGTTTCGCACCTGCAACATCGAGTGCATGGGCTAGCCTCGCTCGATCCTTTTATCGAGAGGCGCACGTTTTCACGGACAATCGTATTCGATTAGTATCTATGTATCCTAGAAGTGTGTACGCTAGGTCTATGCTATAATCAACTGGAGAATATACTAGTCGAATACTGTGTACACAATGTGGTTGCCAAGAAGGGCTCGCTCACGCTGGGGGTACGACGGTCGTGCGTATAACTATAATACTATTCCAATCGTTAACGTTTACAACAAATGAAATTTTATCGGAGCGCCTAAAACAGCTCCATAATGAACAAATCTTTTCATCATATTTAGTATAACATCACACTAAAATGCCTTGAAAACTAGCAGGTTGCTGTTACGCTAGTACACTGTAGCTAGGCTAGGCCTACTCTTTATTTAGACTTTAGTAATACTAATATGGGCCTAGGCCTTACCTTAAAAAGCCCAGGCCTAGCCAACGAGGTGGCGATATCTGTGTGTTGAGGCATTTATGTTCGGTGTATAAGACGCACCCTTAATTTAGAGGTTAAATTTGCGTGTCAAAAGTGCGATTATACACCGAAATATACGCTACGTTATTATTTTTATTGTTTCATCCTCGCACACTCGATTTTTACACCTTTTTGGCCAAAAAAAATCATAAAAAAACTTTTTTTTAAAAAGCGCCCTCAACGTAAACGCCCTTTGCGAAATTAGGGGCGGCGGATGACAGCCTAATCCGGTGAATATTGTAGTGAGTAAAATATTGTACTGTAAAGTACGCGCTAGTTTGTTGTGACGTTTTCCGTTTAATACATCAATGCACCCTATCAGCGAATGGTACGTTCCATATTTTGAACACGTTGTTTAGTTTTCCTCGCTCGACTTCGGCCAGCTCGACGCGAGATGTGTGACAGCAGCGATGTTGGAGATTGACATGTCCTATTCCGTCGTAGAATATCTGGTTTTACACATTAATTTAACAACTTAAAATTGATGTAATGTGCAGAAGATTTATTATTTACCAACGTTACATTTGACTCTGTATACCGCGGTCGAAAGTCATTAACTGCGACCGAAATACTTTAACGGGCGCGACTGCTGATCGCGAGTAAGCCGTGACTTGGCCTAAACTTTTGCTCCGTATTTCAATTTAATAACGTACTTACGGGTAGAAATACGAAAAGAAAACATTTTTTATAATGTTATATACTATTCAGGTAAACAATTAATTGTTTTAATTAACATTGATTATTTTAAATGTGTTTATTTTGACCCATTGTGTGTTTGCCTTAAAAGAGCATCTTAGCCCGGCTTAGATTTGGTGTCATAATCATACGGGCCTAAAATCTTGTTTTACGTATTCAAAAGTTATATATAATAGTATTTATGATTGAAATTATAAATATAAAGTATATTAAAATATTCTAATAATTATACTTACCGAAAATTAGTGTAAAAGAAAGGAAACAGTACACACCGTTTTTAACATACTTTTTCATTTTTTTTTTTTATAATTTTAAATTTCACCATTAAAAAATTCTTTTTTTTCATATACACATCTAAAATATATTTATTAATGAAATATACACTACATTCTAACAAGTACAAAAAAAATTAAATGAATTAGTACAGTAGTTCAAAAGTTACAGATCATTAAAAAATTGCAGTTTTTTCATTTTTTTAGGGAATTCCAGCAAAAATGGGCGCTAAATGCTTTCCTACCACTTTGCGGACCAATAATTTAATTGTTATATCTATAGGTTTAACACAATTTTTAGGCAAAAAATCGTATATTTTTTTACCACTTTAAATAACCATAACTTTAGAACGGGTAATCGGATTTCAATCATTTAAATTGCAAAATTCTAATTACATTAAGTTCTTTATGGTTAACTGAAAGAAAAAGTAAAAAAATTTATCTGAATTTTTTCATTGGGATACCTACTAGTATACTCATTTGTGTCAAAAAAAACAATAAAATATGCACATTTTTCACAAAATTAGCATCATAATTACAGATTTTTATTACAAGTTGGGTAGCAATGGATAGAATATTGTGTATGCTTTCATTTGATACCATACAGTTTGTCCATTGCCATTTTAAAGAATAATTTAACCAGAAAATGTGTTTTTTGGTCATTTTTGGGTCAGAGGTCAGTAAAAGCATTTCCGGTCATTTTTTCGCTAAAAGTTGTGTTAGACTGAATATAAATATGTATATTCTGAACAATTTGATACTAAAAGAACATTTGAATTATTTAATATTATAAATAAACCAAAATAAATTTACACTATTTAATATACTCATTTTTGAAAAAAAATTATAAAATATGCGCATTTTTAACAAAATTAGCATCATAAGTACAAATTTTTAATACAAGTTGGGTAACAATGGATAGAATATTTTATGGGCTTTCATTTGATACCAAATAGTTTTTCCAAACACTTAAATTATTTAATATTATATAAATAAATATAATAATTTTGCTACCAAATATTCATTTTTTCTATAAAAGTAATCAAAATATGCACATTTTCCATACAATTAGCGTCATAATTAAATATTTTCAATACAAGTTGGGTAGCAGTGGGTAGCACATTATGTATGCTTTCATTTGATACCATACAGTTTGTCCATTTGCATTTTAAAGAATAATTTAACCCGAAAATGTGTTTTTTTGGTCATTTTTGGTTCAAAGGTCAGTAAAAGCATTTCCGGTCATTTTTTCGCTAAAAGTTGTGTTAGACCGAATATAAATATGTATATTTTGAACAATTTGTCACCAAAACCAAATCTGTACGACAAGTGGTTGTCGAGATATTAGAACCACACATTTTTAACCTTTGACCCCGGTTTTGGACATGTTCATGTTTTATCCGATTCTCACCAAACTTAGCCACAATGATCAATGACCCATCATATAATTGTGGTTAAAATTTGAAGGGTCAGGGTCAAAGATCAAGGTCCACATAAAAAAAATAATAAAAATAAAAAAACCTCAGCGGGAATTGAACCAGCAACCTCAACTGTGAGAGGCTGGATACATAACCATTACACCAAACTCTCATCCACAACTTTAGTGTGCACGTTAGCCTATTTACACATAGAACTAATTTTTAAAAATATATATTTTTCAGGGACATTTTATGTAGAGGAATTTTACAGTAGGCGGAGGTTTGTACTCTCGGAGTACCCTCTAGTTTGTATATTTGTTTATATTATATCTAACATTACCAACACACACCATAAAGATTCAAATGGCGATCAAAAGTGGTTAATACCTATTTACAGTATTGTATAGCATTACAATACTATTTATGTTTATTCTCCAAGGGCCCATAAATTTACCTACTTTTGTTAAACCATGGAGGTGTGCAAGCATGGTTAAACCAAATAATTTGGAATGTTCCATTCATTGCAAATCAATACATTTGTATAAACGTATATTAAATCTATCAAAATAGTATTTTTTAAAGAAAATGGAATATTTGCTTCGAAACCTCAATTTTTACCGATTTATTAAATTATTTAATAAGTGGAGTATGTATCAAGCTACTATATTAAGCAAGTACGTTAGGAAGAAATGTACCGAAGGAATTTAAGAAGGTTTAAATTTGCTATGCAGCGGTCGTAACCCTATCTATGTAGGCGGCTGAAACGCGCTTTGGTCATGGTTGCTGTTTTATGTATACGCTGTATCTTGGCATAAACTTGATTCCGTATTTCAATTTAAATTGCACCTTACGGTTAGAATAATCGAAAAAGAAATAAATTAAACATATTAACTTTATATTATAGAGGTAATTACTTAGTTTAATTTGAAATTTGTCTGCTTTCTTCCCGATATTTCTTCGGCCGAATTTAGCGTTAGGCTTAGGCCTATATATAACTTAACTTGTAGGCGCGGCCGAATCTACGCCCGGCCCGGTGCTCGAAATGGAATCGAACACATAATAAGCACGGGCTTAATTCTTATTTTTAGCGGTTCGAAAATCAATTAAAATAATATTTATGATTATAATTTAAAAATTTAAATTCTAGAATTATAAAAAAATGTATACTTACGACAAATAATATTTAATGCAAAGAAACAATACCCACACAGTTTTTTAACACAATATATTTTTTTTTACATTTTAACATTTTTTAACAATATTTTATGTTGTATTTCAGAAATACCTACCCATCAATATAAATAACTAGGCTCGCACTGGCCGATCGCCAAGTCGCCATGGGCGAAAACGTTTCTGGATTAGCGAAAAATAAAACGTCTACTTTAGCCATTTTGGCGATGACATATGATAAAATAGATAATTAAATAATCATTTTAGCGAAAGCATAAAGTCCAACTGAAAGGTCCATTTGTCGATCTCCAAGCATTTATTTTGTTCGTTATCACGTTGTTTACTTCAAGCTCCATTTTTCGTCAACTTGTTTCATTGTACCAGGCGTCTCATTGTTATTTCAAAAAGATGGAGATAGCAGAGGTAGACTGCACAGAGAGACAGACGTTACATGACACATGGATGATGAAGTCTACCCAAACTATCACGTGTTGTGCGCTGCACAAACGATCGACTACGTAGCCGACGGTCGGCTAATTACCTGGATTGTCTATTTTTCGATAGGGGTGTACTTTTCAGATTAAAAAGAAACATTATAGTATCTTTGATGAATGACGTCTTAATCTTATCGAAATAAAAAATGTATGCGTTATGCATTTTAGAGTCTTCCAATTTAATGTAGTTTCATATTTTACCCTTAATAAACTTCCCTCGTGCGTCAGTGTAAACAAAACAACATGCGGGAAATGGTAGAGTCTAACGGGGATTTAGCTAAACACACACGTGCATCTGTGTTGTGTAAATAAATAATAATCGGGATAAATTTCTCGCCCTGACAGAAACGCTTTGGCGCAGCCTTGAGGGGGATGGAAAGACGTGTAGGCCTACTCTGTGCTTTGGCCTATATTATCTTACGTTTAACAACGATACGAGTGTTCGTTTGCTAGGAATTTTCGGCGGTTCTGCAGTTTCGCACCTCTTGAGCATACCCAATTTAAAAACATTAACCCGCTGCGCGGCGGTGATTCTAAGGACACGATTTTCGCATGGTACGCCATGGAAGCCGTCACACGCCAACATGACCAGCCAAGCGTAAAAAACAAAAGTAACATAGCGTTCAGGGGATTTCAGAAAACTGTAAAATATTTCTTATTAAATTGATAACTGTATGAATGCTGTATGATTAAAAACAATTTGAACAATTGTTTTGATCATGTAAAAAAAATACAAAAAAAAAATATTTTTTTTAATCATACAGTGATTTAGGCATGGTTCTTTATCTCAATGCCTTACAAAAATGTTCAGGGAACAGTGTATAGACCTGTTGTTGACATAGATAAATTGACTAAAATGTTTTTACCACTATATTTCAAAAATTTTAAATTTTGGCTATAAACCGATTCATTTGGCTAAATAAACAAGAAATATTTCTTACAAAAAACGCTGCTCGCTTATTGAAAAATATTTTTTATTTCAAATGTTTTTGAATGTGTCATTTTATTGTCACATAATAGATAGTTATTTTACCTGAAAAAATGTAATTTAAAGCAACAAATACTTAAATTGTCTGTCAGACAATGGTTTTTGGGTTTCTTTTCATTTTTTATATGTGAATAAATATTACTTTTTTGTTACAGAAGTGAATACTCAATTTCTGTCACTTTAGTTAATTTTATTGCTAAGGTCAAATCTGGGGGTCACTTCATCACCCTAGATATTTCAATTGTGAAGTATCCTATTACAAACACAAACTTTAATGGACTGTTTCGATAATAATTCAATGAATATCTGACACTGACAGTGAATATAGGGATTTGTAATTTTAGCATGACATGTCCTAATAGACTCTTTCCCAGCCGTTTTTTGGGTCTACTGTAGCAGCTGGAATCAATAAATCATAGTGGAGTTTCCATTTTCACAAAACTGTCTGTCCTTAGAACTATAACTGCTGCTTGCTTTAGCTTCTGATTGAGTAGTCCTAATGGGACGTAGCGGGCTAGAGCAGCAGCGTGAAAAATTTGACTTTAGCCATTTTGGCTATAGATAAACTGATTTGACTAAAAAAAATATTTTGACTTTCGCCAAATGGCTAAACAAAATGAAATGTTAGTGCTACCCCAGAATAACCTTACTAAAATACATATTACATTCTATGCAATGCAAAAAAAAAGAAAGTCAATTCATACACTGGTTCAAAAGTTACGAATCATTTAAAGACGGGTTCTTTTTGGGCATTATTGAGATATTTGGAAAAAATGAGCGCAGAAAGCCCTAAGACCAATTTTGGAGAGCGATATCTAAAAAAAAAATGTCGAGATCATCCTTTTTAACTTTGCTAACCACAGACTTAGCCTCAACCACACATACCAAGCCTGCGTGCAGAGGGTCCGAGGACAAAGTCTAAGAAGGGGGCTGGGGATGACTTTTGTTGATTGTGTCTCGAAATAATCGTACCTTGGTCTTCAGAACCTGCATAGAGTCTCTGAACAGTTGAACTTCCAGATATAAAACAGTTAAGTGTGTTTCCAAATGCCATGACACCAACTACACCGATCCAACTCCTCAAAAATGACTCAAACTTTGTTGTTGGTAACATCTGAATAGTATCTAAAAAAATAAAAATCAATAATTTGCAGACGTATGCAAACAAAAGCACTACACATCATACATCGCATGGTTAATCTGTACAATTATAAAATACTGAATTTCTATTACAGTGGCGGATCTAGGATCTGACAAGGGGGGGTGGCCACGAAAGTGGCAAACGAGGCGCGTAGCACCGATCAGGGGAGGGTTTGGGAAAATTTTTGAAAAAATAGATGCTTACACACTGTTTAATAGGCTAGAGAAACTGTTTCCATCAAACTTAATAACAAATATTACATAATGTAAATTTAAATAAATCCTTCCTAAATACATACAGATCTTTTTCGACGAACTAATAATAAACTTTGATCGAAAAACCTTAAAAAAAAATGAACATTTGGTAATGCGGTACTCCGAAAATGCCTCAATAGTGCATGTGTTGTGTATGTACCGTGTTTTGGAGGTCTGTTAACCTCAGAGATATATACCCTACAGCCGGGTGAATAACTCAATGTAATTTGGTATACAATGATTGCAGTAATCGCCGTGTCTATAACACAAATCAAAAAACGCCAAATACGCCACATACTTTTTTCATTTCATGTTTATTTTATGCCTATAAAATAATAAAAGAACACCATGTTTCTCGTTTATTTTTATCGTTTATACTGCATACCATAATATTATACAAAAAAACCTTCATGCGCGAGAAAAAAGTTCCCGATATTTACACCCCACGCTTACGCTTGCACACACGGACCAGGGCGGCGGAAATTAACTGCTGCAATGGAAAATGGTATATTTTTGGAGAGTGATGACGTCAGCATTCACACGAGGAGGAGGAGGAGGGGCCGGGGAGCGAGCTAGACAACGTGATGCTGGTAGTTTTAGGAGTGCATGTGTTTTGAAAATAACTCAGTTGTGGGTATTGTCCGAAGATTTTAAATCGCGTTTTCTTTTTAAACTCTTTGAATTCATAATAGTAATTGAACTCTTAGCTCTTTCACTGTGTAGGCCTAGGCCTATTTACACAACTATTAATGCTAACCCTCCTAGTAGTAGGACCTAGGTAGGCCTACTCTTCTTAATTAAAAGATTAATCCACGTCTAGCGCGACGGTCAATCGCGGGTAGGCCCTAGGTGTTTTTTTTTTTAGAATTAAGGGGGGTGGCTAGCCACCCTATTCACCCCCCCTAGATCCGCCACTGTATTAGTACCAACCCACGTTTAGGCTTCCATTTTGTTACCCTAGACATAGGCATCCCAAGGAGTTGTGTTGTGACAGTTTTAAAAAAGTTACTGGCACAACATGTTCCACCCCCTATTTTTAAATGTCCAACCTCTATTCAATTTCAAAATGACACACATGGACCAAAATCCCAATTGTGAACTACTTTTTATTATTATTTTAACAATTTTAGGCAGAATGTCATACTACAGTACAAGACAGATATTATGGCGGATTATTGCTTTTGTTTAGGTATATTATGATCTTAAAAAAAAAAATTGAAAACTAATAATATAGGGCCTGTTTCTGCTGTAAAAAAAATAACAGATTTAAATAATTATGTTACTAAATTACCCCTAATTTCTTGGCAGTAGAAACAGGACAAATTTAAAATAACTCAATTCAATTCAAAAATCTTTAAAATGGACCTGAAATGGGTTTTCGATTTTTTTTATTTAGAATGATGTTTTGGGGGCTATTAAGTGTTGCTAGAATGTATATTGTTACAAAATATAAATTGGCCCTTTTGGGGAAAGCCCCATTTGAAAATCAAAAATATTCACTTTGCAAATATATTCCTATCCCTCCAATGGACAATTTGCAGTTTTTTGGCTATAACTCTTGAAATCTATGGAGTATTTTCCAAAAAATGCTTGTGCATTTGCAGAAACGTAATTAGAATTTTTTTAGATAAAGTCATTACCGTATAAACGGTTATTCATCGAGTAAATGACGATTTAAAATCTTCAAATCAACGGTTTTTTCCTGGCAATACCGAAGTTAGCCTGGCAACGTTGTCTGGGATACAGCGCCGTGTGCAATGATGCGTATCCATATTTTAATTTCGTGTATTTTGTATATCGTTCGTAATTTATACTGCTAAAATGTGTTAGTTTCTTTAGCTTTTAGTTTAGCAGAATTAAATTAGTAATATGAGATGATAATTCATTTGTCACAAATCAGGCAGTTCGAAAACCAATTTTATTCATATTTTACTTTGGCTTGACAATGAGCGCAGCAAGTTGTTGATATCGCTTTGGTCCTTGAATTGGATGCACATGAAACGGAGCCTCGCCGCCGCATGTGGGTGGGTGGTGGATCGACTTCGTGCGCTGGATTGGGGGCCTACAGTAGGCCTAGTAAAGGTTTGGGAGGTAGGCCTTCTAAATTCGGGTTTTAGAACAAACAAAGTAAATTTTAGGGACCTATATTTCAACAACATTAGATATTGAATAAATTAGTATTAGTGTCAACGCTTCGCGTATCTTTTTAGGCCGTCGATCATTCACTGACTATTGGGCAGCATACACGCCCTCGATATCGTCGTCGTGAATATAGAGGCTTCCGACGGCCGTTAAAATAGAATATTGCAATGGCATGAGTAATTTTCGCTAATTTACCAAGGTATCTTAAAATTTCGTTTTTTCTCAAAATACTATACATTTTGTTTTTATTTGTATGGGTTTGTGTGAATTGGAAAAAAAAAAATAAAAATTTCAGGTCGATTTTAATCATCCCACACGGGGCAATTCAAATAAAAAGGTCTGGATTAAAATGATCTTACAAAATGTATACAAAATATCACAATACACAGTACAATATAACAAGAGTCAAAGTTTTCAAGAATTTAAGAGTCGGATGGCCACTGGCAAAAATGATTCCTTTTCCGGTTTGTTCTACATGCCAGGCATCGAAAGCGACGCCCATGAGGCATGAGCTCGGAAACCACTGAACAAGGCATGGTTAATAATTTTTAGAATAGCTCTACTTTTTTCTAGAGTTTGCATGTCACAGAAAGAAGATAAGCTATAAAATCGTTGTATTGTTTTTATTATTGCTTTTACTAATCATGTCGTCATTTTATTGGACGTGTGAAAATATTATTATCATCAATGGAAGCATAGATGGATAATCTATAGTTCTAGAATGAAAAGTTTTTTATATTTATTTTGTTTTATGTATGCAAAATGCATATTTGTCTAATTATCAATATCATCGATCTTTATCGTACTAGTGTATATGGGCCTTTACTTGAATTAAAAACCAGAAGCCTCCTCCAGTAAACAATTAGAATTAGTCATAGGACATACATTACTGTAAACACAATATCTGTGGTCACAACAAAAGAATTGTTTACAGATCACTGAATTTGGTTTACAAAATAACCACAAATGAAATACAAACCTTTAGCTAAATTCTAACAAATTCAATCATGCTGAATTTACAGTTTAAAGGGGTAGAAGGAAATGGTAAACTCAAGGCCTCAAATTTGGGGATTTTAGGGGCAAAGCCAGTTTGCCGCCAGTTTTTCATTAAGGGGCAACAAGGCCAACTTGAAAGGTGCACCAAGGCCATTATTAAAAGTACAGTAGTACAGTACATCTTCAAGCTCGAGTGGGAGTCGAGCAATAGTTTTAATATTTATTTCTAAAAAACGTGAAATTGAAAACAAAAGATTTTATAGCCGAGGGCTAGACTCCAAACTCCAATGTTAGAGGGAACCAACAAGACGGCGCCTGCAATCGGCCAATCAGATATGCCTTACGTAGTACGTCGCTACTATTAGGTATCCCAATGTAAAAATTCAAATTAATGATGGTACTTTTTCTTTCAGTTAATCAGAAGGAACTTACTGAACATAAACTTTTGCAATTTAAATGATTGAAATCGGATTATCCATTCAAAAGTTATGGTCCGTTAAAGTGCCCAAAAAACAGTGATTTTTGCTTGAAAAATGGCACTTTTTCTAATTATATTTGAACCTATTTTTGAAGGGTTATAACTTTTATACTAATAATTTTAAAGTTCTTATTTTTTCCAAACCCATAGATACAACAGAGTTGTACAAGAATTTTTTTTTTTGGGTGTCCGACATTTTTTTTTTTAGATATCGCCCTCCAAAATTCGTCCGAGGGCTTTTTACGCGTGATTTTCCCAATGTCTCAAAAATGCCCAAAAAGTTCCTGTCTTTAAATGATTCATAACTTTTGAACCAATGTGTGAATTAACTTCTTTTTTTTTGCATTGCATAAAATGTAATATGTATTTTAGTAAGGTTATTTATATTGACAGGTAGGTAATTCTGAAATACAACATAAAATATTGTTAAAAAATGTTAAAATGTGAAAAAAAAAAATATTGCGTTAAAAAACTGTGTGGGTATTGTTTCTTTTCATTAAATATTATTTTTCGTAAGTATACATTTTTTTAATAATTCTAGTATTTAAAGTTATATTTATAATCATATATTATTTTAATTGATTTTCGAACCGCCAAAAATAAGAATTAAGCCCGTGCTTATTATGTGTTCGATTCCATTTGGAGCGCCGGGCCGAACGTGGACTCGGCCGCGCCTACTACAAGTTAAGTTATATAGGCCCCTAGCTAAGGTCTAAATAAAAGCCTGACGAAAATTCTGCCTAAGAAATATCGGGAAGAAATTTTTTATTTAACAAAGTAATTACCTCAATGGTATAATTGTAACATGTTTAATTTTATTTCCCTTTCGATAATTCTAACCGAAAGTTGCACTTTGAATTGAAATATACGGAATAAAATTTAGGCCTAGAAACAGCGTAGACATACAACGGCAACACAGGCCAAAGCGCGTTTTGGCCGCCTACATAGAATGGCTTACGGCCGCTGCATAGCAAAATCAAAGCTTCTTAAATTTCTTCGGTACATTTCTTCCTAACGTACTTGCTTTATATAGTAGATTTATAAATATTCCACTTATTAAATAATTTAATAAATCGGTAAAATTGACGTTTCGAAGCAAATATTCCATGAGAGGCGACATTTTTCGACATGCCTCGTGTGCGGCGAAGACTAGTTCAGAAAATGGAACAGTCCACTGCAGGGGTTATCCAATCATTAATTAACGCGCTAATACATGCATACCATGCACATTGTCTGGGCGACGGTAATTTAGTAATAAGCGGAGAACTGAATCCCCCCCCCCCCCCCCCCGTAAGGAAAATGGTAAACACTGATATTTATGGTAGGGATTATTTTTTTCAGTGGTTGGTCTTGTTGGCCTCTTCGCACGAGGTCCACGCAAAGTCAAATAAAACGATGTGGTTTATCAAACAGAAATATAAATTAGCTTCAATTCAATACTAAATTAGCCAGATTTTGATAATGAGAAAGACTAAAAAATTCAATTTTTATCGTTAAAATTGACATTTGAGGCGGATGTACATAATAATAATAACCGATTTACATATCAAAATAAAGAGTATTTAAAGCCTGATAACATGCAACAAAAATTACTCCACCACCTATTATGGACCTCGTGCGATCGTGTTTTGAAAATGGGTAGGTGTTTTCCAAAGTTATTTTTAGCGCGCGGATTTCGGCTCGCCGGCTTTTGTACCTCATTTTTAACTCGCGTTTTCTATTAAAATATTTAATAAACATAGATTAAAAATATATGAAAATAATCCCTTAAACAAGATCTTTCCAGACATAATTTTTATTCACATGTGTATATAAGAAATAGTATATTTTTAACTTCAAAAACACGTCACTTTTTGAAATTTCACGAACGTGTTAAAATCGCGGTAACGAAAATCCGCTTCATTGGGATACCTACTACTATTGGACCCCATTGGAAATGGGCTGGTTTTTCCGGCCTAATGGGTGTTCCTGATGCTCGTTATTTTGTCTTTTGTCTGTTTGTTATTTTAATGTTGAGCATCAAATAAATTCAATCAATCAATCAATCAATTATACGCCTGTGTTGAGCCTATCTGCATGAGATCGATACACAACGCAGCATATTAAGCGTATGAACACGGACGCATTTCATATAATCCTTGTATACAAAAAATGCGATTAACAATATATTTAATTTATAAAAAAAACATTGTGCTTCAAAAAGAATGTGTTGTAATGTATAAGGTCTTAATTGGATTACCATTTTTTATATAAATGTTTTTGAACACATTTACGGCTGTCATCTTGTTGGTTCCCCCTCCTGTTGGAATCACTTTTCAGTCTGGAGTACGCCCTCTAGCCTTCAGCTTATAAAAACTCTCTGCTAAAAACGGAAGATACTGAAGTCAAGCGCGAAAACATGTGGTTTCTCTTTGCCCTACACAATATGTCTTGTAGTGTTATTTTTGTAAACAAAAATGAAATACCTGTACGGTACGTTTCTATCGGCATCCATTTGTAGACGATGAACTGAACATACACCTACAGTAGGCCTAGTCTAGTTTTTACTTTAATATTTATTAGCGTAGGTAAGTGTAGCTAGTTTGCCGGTGGAACATCGTGCCTCTAATTCAGTCTCCAGTTGTAATTTTGCACTGTCGTAAGTGACGATAAAATTACTAAATTACATGATGATGACGCAAAAAACAATTCAATTTTTAACTATAGTCAGTATAAGCTATAGAGGTAAATACTTTCTTTAGATGTTATTGCTATTTAATTAAACAAATAGGTATCCTTGCTTATCCAAGGCCTTGCAATCTCAACTAAATGTAGTCTAGCAAGGATTGCCTACAGTAGACTTACCTTTCATTCAATCGGAATGAATGACAAGAATCTATTGGATCATTTTTCAGGTCATGTTTGCTCTAATGTAATTAGGTTATATGCATGATATGCATATAACCTCTTGATTCTGTCAAAATCTTTATTTATTTATTTATTCTTTCCTTAGCACTATTTTGTCCGTGCATTATCTTGGCATCAGTTTATTCTAGCTAAGTCAAGTTTTCAGAGTATATTCCTCATGGCCAGGAATCGATGTGGTTATATTTTCACGATGCGTAATAAAAAATTACGCGGTCTACGCGCGATTTTACGAAATCACGTTTGTAATCATATCTTCACAAGCATGAATCACAATTAAACAAAATTTGGTACTCATAAATTTCAGGTCATATTTCATCATATGGCAATAAAATTACGTGCGTAGCGCATATAACGCTTGCGTACGCGCGCTTAAAATGTTCAAAATTGTCAAAATTTATTTTCGATGAAATTAGAGTACGTTTCAGGCAATTTTAAGCATTTAAAAAATTGCCATGAGTGCGCAGATTTTTGCACGCGCACTGCGCGTTAAACGTTAATGCGCACTCTTTTTGCCCGATTTCTGTTTTACAATCTTTCTTTAATAATATCATCATATTTGATTCAGGTTTCAACTCGAAATTGCGTTATACGAGCACGTCAAAAGTGACTGGCTACGCACGTATAAGTTAACAAAATGGTGAAAATATGCTAAATTTTAAAATTAATATATATCGTCAGAATGCAGGGGAACACCTATTTTTTATTTCATTTTCTTGAAGTGTATGTATCATATGTATGATTTATTATCAAATAAAGAGAACAAAAGTTGATTAAGTCATCATTAATTGCATATTAAATTTTAAAAAAATAATTTCGACAATCAAACAAATTATGACATTTTCTTAGGCCAAAATAACAAACTTAACATTAACTTTCTTCCTTCAAAAATTCATATATTAAAGTTAAAAGTATGTAGTTTGACAGTGCATCATTTGTATACATTTTAAAGATGTCATCATAGTAAAAAATTATAATTCATTTCGGTATGTAATTAGGTATCCCAATGAAAAAATTCAGATTAATTTTTTTACATTTTCTTTCAGTTAACCATAAAGAACTTAATGTAATTAGCATTTTGCAATTTAAATGATTGAAATCCGATTACCCGTTCTAAAGTTATGGTTATTTAAAGTGGTAAAAAAATATACGATTTTTTGCCTAAAAATGGTGTTTTTTGCAGTTGAAATTGGAAGCATTTTTAAAAGGTTATAACTTTTACAATAATTAGTTAAAAGTTTTGAATTTTGTTAAACCTATAGATATCACAGAGTTGTACAACTCTATTTTTTTTGGAGCCTCAACGAAACCTATTTTTTAAATTATTGGTCCGCAAATTGGTAGGAAAGCATTTAACGCCCATTTTTGCTGGAATTCCCTAAAAAATGAAAAAACTGCAACTTTTCAATGATCTGTAACTTTTGAACTACTGTACTAATTCATTTAATTTTTTTTGTACTTGTTAGAATGTAGTGTATATTTCATTAATAAATATATTTCAGATGTGTATATGAAAAAAAAAAATTTTTTTAATGGTGAAATTTAAAATTATAAAAAAAAAAATGAAAAAGTATGTTAAAAACGGTGTGTACTGTTTCCTTTCTTTTACACTAATTTTCGGTAAGTATAATTATTAGAATATTTTAATATACTTTATATTTATAATTTCAATCATAAATACTATTATATATAACTTTTGAATACGTAAAACAAGATTTTAGGCCCATATGATTATGACACCAAATCTAAGCCGGGCTGCTAAGTAAGATATGCTCTTTTAAGGCAAACGCACAATATGGGTCAAAATAAACTCATTTAAAATAATCAATGTTAATTAAAACAATTAATTGTTTACCTGAATAGTATATATAACATTATAAAAATTGTTTTCTTTTCGTATTATTACGTTATTAAATTGAAATACGGAGCTAAAGTTTAGGCCAAGTCACGGCTTACTCGCGATCAGTAGTCGCTCCCGTTAAAGTATTTCGGTCGCAGTTAATGACTTTCGGCCGCCGTATACAGAGTCAAATGTAACGTTGGTAAATTAGCTTAATAAATTTCCTCGGTACATTTTAACCTAACGCATTTGCATTGTATACTTGCATAATAAATCTTCCGCACATTACATCAATTTTAAGTTGTTAAATTAATGTGTAAAACCAGATATTCTACGACGGAAAAGGACATGTCAATCTCCGACATCGCTGCTGTCACACATCTCGCGTCGAGCCGGTCGAACTCGAGCGAGGAAAACTAAACAACGTGTTCAAAATATGGAACGTACCATTCGCTGATAGGGTGCATTAATGTCGAGGTTCAGGGGCCGAAGGCCCCTGAAAAAATTTTCTATATTGACCTTTATAAGACTCATTTTAATGATGGTTTATATGTGTAATTTTTTACATTTTTTTTTATTAATAATATTATCATTGTTCAGGTGAATGATTTTAATAAAGCAAAACATTACTTTTACCATGGACGTAATTATACGTACCTCCCGGTTTATACCTCCATGCTTTGACAGTGTAAGTGTAGGCCTACCATTTGGACCTAAACATAACTGCCTTTGTGGTTAACTTGCCCCTGAAGAACGCCTAGGTCTAGCTAGCTTGCATGAATTAAATTAAGTTGTTCGATTTAGCCGAGAATATTTTTTCAAGATAAAAACCTCTTATTGATATTCATGCCGCACAACAACCACGTAGAAAAACATCACGATGTACTTACATGAACGAACGTACATTTCGCCAGGTCTGCGGCCTGGGCGATGAATGATCTAGGCTATCATCCGAGCCATACTACAGTATACTCGCGCTAATGATGTAATTCACAAAATAAAAAATAATAACAGTACAAGATATATAGTATGTTTCAATTCAATGTTTTTTTAATAAATACACGTAGTCGGGAAGTTACTCCACAAAGCAGTCGGCGTGGAACGGTTGATTAGCCTACAGTTTAATTCGCCGTTTTTTTTTAATATTCTCCATGATTCATTCATACAGAGGAGATAAGAAAATCGCGCACAGCATGCAAAGCTAGCAAGCTGCATGCTAGGTTGTGATGTTCACTCAAGTGGAACTTGAGCGTACCGTCCAATCAGCATTAAGTACATGACAGTTCTGCTTGGTTGATTTTCAAAGCTGTGTGTTTTGTGCTAGGCTAGCTGCATTGTGCGATGTGAGCTTGTGTTAGCTAGAATATGCCCGATATTTCGCGGAAAAAAAAGGAATTTAGGGTGGGCGGACAGGTACGTCTGACGCTGGGCGGAAGGCCTTAAAATTAGCTTTAGACTGGGCGGGAGGCTTTTAGGCAGGGCGGCCCCGCCCGGCTCCGCCCTGCACAATTACATCCCTGGATTATACACATGATTTATAATGAAATCTAGATAAAAATTAACTTATGTCTTTATTATTATGTAACAACAAATGTGGTTTATGACATTATACGCATATGGATCTTTGATCGGATTGTGATACCGGCTATGGTGTTCGCGTTAGCAAGGTCCTATCATATATTATAAATAATTAAAGATTCTGAGAAAATCAATCAATCAATATATCTTTTAAAAATCAATTATCTTTATTTAAATCAATGCATATAACCTATAATTCGTCATAGTGACGAATTAAATCTAGTTTGTACTTTAAAATTTTAAAATATAATAATAACATTGCTGCATTTTCAAAGACAAGTCTTTCCTTACACATTGTTTGATTTTCAAGCTATAAAAAAGAAACAATAAATGCTAGGCCTACCTCGACAGTATTCGACGTCATGGAGAGACTACTGGGGAGAGAGAGTGTGATTGATAGACGATCGCGAATGTATGAAGGCTAGAGAGAAAATGCTGTGCTTTTAAAACATAGTCTACTATTGCCGTCTTCGTCTTATTATAGGCCTATCCAGAATAATTACAGACAATTTTTGTGCTACGGAAGTCGCCATCTTGCAGAGATAACAAGCAATATCGGTACATGCATCGGCGTTTGTCACCACAATTTTTCTGTGGTGCCCATTCTTATACACTGTTATGTTTTTTTCGATAGTGAAAAAATATTTTTATTTCTTTCAATCATACAGTGATGTAGGCCAATCTTTTAACATTTTACAGTAATATTTTTTCACATACGACCCTCCGTTTAAGAATTTAAGAATGAGGTGTCCTGATATTCCCTCAAAGCACTACAGTAGGTTATTTTTGTTTTTTTTTACGCTCCGCTGGTCATGACTGTTCACCATAAGAGAAGCTAACACCTTGTTCATTTATAAACATTAGATTAGACACCAGCTCAGAAGCTGATGCATGAGGATGATTAACATTTCACCACTCTGGCGTGAGCATGGTTTTAAGATACCGTATTATATACTACTGTATATAAATAAAATATATAGATAATAATATGCAGTTATAAATCAAACTACAGGGCCTAGGCCTAGGATAATATGTAAAATGATTATGTGAGAATAATAATGGATTGATAATAAAGGTGGAAAATGATTAGATTTATGAACGCCGGTATGTTAGACACCGAGTTATACTTGCTTGATAATTTTCTTGTATTACCTACAGTACGTTTCAGAACGATATGATTAGTTTTTTTGGTCTCATGGCATGAAACGCGATACTCTCTGCTTTACCGCAATCTTTCACATGTTTTTTTTAAACTCAGTACGAGAGGGTGGCTGGGTGATGACGATTAATAAGATCGTGTACCTGGATTTTGTGTCACACGACATGAAACATAATACCCTCTCTCTCTAAAACTGCTCACATATTTTTTCCCCTCCAAATTCTGGTTGGGCCTTTTTCTTTACACATGTCGTAATCATTTTAAAAGGCCTAAGCCTATGTTACAGGGCTCGATTTTTTAAATTTTACTAGCTAGACCACTGGGCTTGTTCAATGTGAGTTTCACTAGCCCACTGGATGTTTCACTAGTCCGCTTATTGACTAAATCTTACTGGGTATATACCGCACACCTGAATCAAAACTAACTAAACTACTGTAAGTTCTAGTTAGTTTATAAATACAGTAGTGCCACAGACAAAAAGTTTATCATGTAAAGCAATGAGTGAATGCACTAAATTGCTCTCCTTGTACTGTATTTCAAATAAAATATGACCACCCAACCCCACTATCCTCACACACTAAATCCTAGCACCTACTCATGGACTTCAAACTATACTGCGGTAATTTTTTTTATAGAAATCCGGCCATGGCCTAACTTGACTGGGTGCCATTGGCCAACCAGGCATACTTAACCTCTGGCTAGCTAGGCTACTAGGCCTATAATAATAAATAATATAGGGCTAGGCCTAGAACTAGGCCTAGAAATTAAAAACAAAAAAGTACCTGTATTTCACAAAGTAATACAAAAAAAATATTAATGACAAGTTACTAAGTATATCATTTGAATATTACATCTTAAAAATGTAATTAAGGAAAGGGTATTTGGCTGTGTTTACATACGGCGAAGAGCTAGACCAGCTGCTGGGATGGTGAGACTAGAGCACATGTTTTGTCACTAAATTTGGGTAACCAAATTGGTTGATTTTTTTCGGAGAAAAAAAATTAATTAAAATTCCAAAGACAGAAGTGAAGCATCTTCCTCTAATTAATAAACATAGGCCTACTTCTATTAAAAATTTTTTGTATTAACTATATTTTATACATTAAAATTGATTTGTTCAATAAAAGCAACCATTTGGTTGGTACTTGTTCTGGCTTAAAAGACTAGTTGAGGCATTTATCTGACACCGCACTGGATACACTGTGAGGTGTAATGGAAGTAAATTGGCACTTGAAAGCAGACAGGGGAATCCCCTTATTGGTGACTTGACACGCTGATTTAAGGAGCGTGATTAGTTGCTCTCCTTCGTTAACGAGGAACGTGATTGCGAAGGCACTCTATAAAAATGATGAACTACAAACAATTAGGCCAGTGGCTAGAGTATTTTAATAATGCATTTTAAAAGTCTAGGCCTAAATATTCTCTAGCCTAATTATTTCCACACTAGACACCCGGGCTTGATGGGCGGAAGATTGACTAACCCAGAGCAGTTTTAACTAGACATTGTACGCCGGACTAGTGAAATATCGAGCCCTGTGTTATATCTTAATATGGAATATATATTTATTTTGCATATATTTTGTTGGTGTCCTAGCCTAGGCCTAGGTGTCGTTGTTTTTATAATTTGTAGGTATTCCAAGGTAGGATTAAAGAATTTATAGTGTAGGCCGCCGAAACAGGCTAGACTCGACTCTCTCTACGTGAGCATAGGTCCACCGGCCCGATGCCGTTTCGTCGGCGGTTTCCGTCCAAATTATATGAATGTAAAAGAAGTAAAATAACCAACAAATACATGTATTATTTATTTGATGAACATTTTTGCGAATTTTTATGGTTTTTTTAAATTTGGCTGAAGGATTTTAAATTTGGCTGTTTTTCAAAACCTTTTGCCGAAAATTTGACCTTAGCGCGAGCATAGAATGTGATGTTTTCCTGAATTATTATATTCTGTTAAAACGATCAAAAACAGAAATTATAACGATCTGCTGCTTTTTAATACTCATTGTTCTCTTATTAAAGGCACTATGGGCGTGCCATAGATACGCATGTTTAGTTTGTTTTTGTTGCTAAACTCATCGTTTTAATTTTTAACATAAATTCGAATGATTTTTGCTACAAAATTTGTGTTTTCATAATTAATTAAGCCTTCTCTCGTTTGGTAGGTATTTGCAACATTCTGAGTCTCATTAGTACTAGTAGTATAGTAGGACCCTCTGCCGTCGGCGGCAGCTCGGAGGAGTCGATCGTAGAGAAGGAGCAGACAGCATGCAAAAAAAAAAAAAGAAAATGCCTCCTACACAGGCCTGCAAATCTATTACTGGAAAAATTACAAATTCATCATTACGTATGCAATCGCCCATTATACTCATGTCTACATACTTACTAATTAAATGCCTGTTTCAGACGTTTTGACGTTTCTTCAGTTCCGCGCTTTTTTGTGTTCTCTTCTTTGAAATTGATCCGATGATCCAGAGACCCATGCCCGACACACGATGATGATCGAGAGCTAGCTGTTAGCCTCTCAGAAAGTTGTGTGCGTATGGAACGGAAAAGGGGCATATGTTACAAAACACCAGCTAATAATGGCACGATGTAGTTATAGACCGGCAGCCCAGAGACATTTGGTTAGATGAGCTAGGTACCAATATCTGACTATTTGAGTGTGTTGGGGGTCACTTGAAGTGAATGAAAATGGGAGTCTGCTGGGTACCCCCTGCTGCGTCTAGACCGGGGGGACCCCGAAACGTGCTAAAAAATCGGCACAGGTTAGATGAGAGAGATACCACCTAATTTTACCACCATGGGATGCCCATTGGCATCCTTATAACAGTATCACAAACGACAGACTTTTTCTCTGCTGCAAAAGGCCCGCCAGACCCCCCCCCCCCCCCGAGGGAGGGCCTAAAATGGGGTTAGCATAGATGAGTGAGGTACCACTCAAAATCAATTCCAAACGAACAAGTTGTGTTCATACAATACTAAATGGATAACAACAGACTAATTGTCTGCTGCACCGCAAGTGCGAGACACCCTAAAGTTAGACTAGAGGCCCCCCTTCCCCCAACTAACCCAGCTTAGATATTGTAGATACCACCAGCAACCAATGTTATATGATTTAGCACATTGTAAGCAATACCAAATGACCTATTACAGACTATCTGAACACTGCCTTGGCCCTGGCAGACCCCTCTAAAGTTAGATTAGAGACCCTCTTTCCCCAACTAGCCCAGCTTAGATATTGTAGATACCACCAGCAACCAATGTTATATGATTTAGCACATTGTAAGCAATCACCAAATGACCTATTACAAACTATCTGTACACTGCCTTGACCCTGGCAGACCCCTCTAAAGTTCGACTAGAGACTCCATTCCCCCAACTGGCCTAGCTTAGATATTGTTGATACCACCAGCAACCAATGTTATAATTATGATTTAGCACATTGTAAGCAATACAAAATGACCTATAACAGACTATCTGTACACTGCCTTGGCACTGGCAGACCCCTCTAAAGTTCCCCCATTTACCCCAAGTATATAGCCTACCTTAGATATTGTAGATACCACCAGCAGCAAAAAAATAACCACCCAAAACAACATGTTTAATTGAATAAAGTTTAACTTTAATCGAACTAACACAAAACAATTGAAAATATATCACATCAATGACGATAAAATGACCATTACCATTCTAAAGGGGAAAATAGTTTAAGAGTTTCAATTAAAACTTATATATTATAAGCCAAATATATATAACAAGTATGGATTCGGGTAAATTTAGCATTCCTTGCCTTTGGATGTCAAAGATACATCCGTCTGTAACTCTTGGACATATTTTGAGAGAAAGCTTAGTAATCACCCTAATCAAATTCAGGATTGTAGTAACTTAATCTTAAGTGATTTGATTAATTAATAGTGGGTAATTTTAAATGCTGTATATTATAATCTTAATCCTGTATTCATATGTATATATATATATTTATAAATCCAAAGGCAAATTACTGAAAAAATGACAATGCTGTGGGTATCAGTGGCTGGATCTCAATGGAGATACAAAAAAAAAGCGAAAAGCTAAATCAAAACGATAAAGTAAACAGCCAGAAAAGTTAGCAGAGCTTTCGCGCAACACTAGCCCTTCATCAGTGCAAGTCTTATATAGATGCGTTGAGGCTGCAAACGTGCTCAATTGGAATCAAGAGCGAATATATATTTTTATAAAGTAGATGGAACACGGACGTCTATTACACGGTGTTTTACGTTAAACGATCTTCAGATAGACTGAACACTACCGTATCTCGATCGAAAAAAATATAAAAAAAAAAAAATATAAATATATATAATTTTATTTTATGTACTTTATTTATGTAGATATGTAGTACTGTATCTATTTAAAAAGGTATTTGAACAAAATTAGAGATCTCAATGAGATCCAAATTGACAATTGCCGCAAAATCCTCACTGAGTTTGACGTTGAAATTCACTCTAGAACTAAGAAGTTGAAAAGAGAACTTCCTGCATCCTAGTTTCAAAACAAATTCTGGATTATCGCCAATGACTGCCGTAAACAATCAACGGTAATGGCCCGAAGGGAACATCACAAATTTGGTCTACCATGCAGACTTGGTCATTTCAACACAAATGACTCTACCTTCGGATGACTTCAGGGCTTTTAGGAAACCCTGCAGAAGGTTCGTTGGGACATATAACAAGAATCAGAGCAACACCTCTGATTCAGTTGTTGAAATTAATTGTCGACTTTCCGAAGGAGAGAAAAAACTTCCTTCCCGAGGACTTAAATTCTGCCCAAAACCAAGGCAGGTCGGCGCACAACAAGTATCTTTGGATATAGAGTCTTTTTCTAGAAGATTACGATTACGTGAATATTTTGCTGATTCAGACAGCAGCACCACACAAAACGAAGGCAACGTTAACAAATTTAAACCAAAAAGTTCCTGGAATCCACCTAAAAATCGTTGTCCAGCTTTAGAAACATTTATCCAGGCTATTGAGGAGGATGTACAAAACTACGTCCCGAGTCCAGATAAACGTGACAATCTCAAAACAAGAGAGGCAGGCCATTGCCAAATTGCGTCAGTGTAATGATATCATCATTAAACCCGCTGATAAAGGTCCTGCCACTGTTGCTATGGACATCAAATTTTATTAAGAGGAATCCTTAAGACAGCTTCATTATATATCGTAAACTCACAACGGAACCCACCCCGGAAATTGCGGATAAGGTGGCAAAATCTGTTTCTGTGATGGTAAAAAAAAACACTCCATCGATCCTAAGATTTACAGTTACCAAATCCACTAGTAGCGTTGATTTTGTGGACACTATAGTGACCATAGAAAATGGTACTCTCAAAACTGACCTATTCCGTAAATCCACTGATAAAAATATGTACCTGCTCCCTAGCAGTTGTCATCCCCAACATTGTACTAAAAACATACCGAACAGTAAAGCATTACCTATTAGACGTATCTGTTCTTCAGATTTAGATTTTCAGAATCGTACCGAAGAACTAACCGGACATCTCCGGAGTAGAAATTACAAACCTATCAACCTAGGTTGCCTCCATTACGGGGCTATTAATTTATTGAGAAACATATGCCCATTCTACAGTCCACAGAACGTCTCAGGACTGTTTTTCCGGAACCACCCATTATTGCATTTCGTAGACCTCCCAACCTTCGTGATATATTAGTCAGATCCAAATGTAAGAGTGAAATTAACTCTCATGACAGTCAAAATTTGGGCAGTCACCTTTGCGGCAAATCTTGCAAAACTTGTTCATTGGTTGATTCTACTGAAAAATGTAAGAGTAACCAAACTGGCCGCATTTTTCGGATAAGACAATCAATTAATTGTCTAACCAAAAACGTCATTTATCTCATATACTGTAATATTTGTGGCAAACAGTACGTCGGAGAAACAAAAAACACTCTCCGTATGAGAATGACACAACACAGATCAGCTATCAACACATTAAAGCTTGTTCAACCTATAGCCGAACATTTTAATTCATCTGGTCACTCGATAACAAATTTCAGAGTTATTGCAATATTCCATGTGTCAAATGGAGCGACAAAACTTGCAAAGACAAGGAAAACCACTGGGAATTACAACTTAAAACCACAAAACCTTTTGTACTTAACATTAGAAACATACTCCCAGGTTGGTAAAATTATTCCATTGTCTACCTAAATTTAAGTTTCAATATTAACCACCATTTAAGCTGTTTTTAGTCGCGTGGACGCGACTCTATAGTTCACTATGTCGGCGGTCGGTCGGTCTGTCGGTCTGTCTGTCGGTCCGGTATCACTATGCGTTTTAGCACGCGACTTATGGCTGTTGGCCATGTTTAGTTTCATTCCAAAATTGTTTATACTGTATCTCTACCAAGCTACCTTCCTTGTTTTCTACTCTTATTCAGACTCCACCCTGTCTCCTTTTGTTGTATTTCTTTTATTCCTGTCCACCCAGGCAGCACTTGCCAGCTCTTATCCTTCACTTGCAATGATGAAGGGCTAGTGTTGCCCGAAAGCTCTGCTAACGTTTCTGGCTGTTTTACTTTATCCTTTTGATTTAGCTTTTCACTTTTTGTTTGTATCTCCATTGAGATTCAGCCACTGATACCCACAGCATTGTCATTTTTTCAGTTATTTGCCTTTGGATTTATATATATAAATATATATAGAGGATTAAGATTATAATATACAGCATTTAAAATTACCAACTATTAATTAATCAAATCACTTTGGATTAAGTTACTACAATCCTGAATTTGATTAAGGTGATTACTAAGCTTTCTCTTAAAATAGGTTGCAAGAGTTACAGACGAATGTATCTTTGACATTCAAAGGCAAGGAATTCCAGATCCTCACAATTCTTAACAGGAATGCTAAATTTACTCGAATCCGTACTTGTTTATATTTGGCTTATATAGGCCTAAGTTTGAAGTGAAACTCTTAAACTATTTTTCCCTTTAAAATGGTAATGGTCATTTTATCGTCATTGATGTGATATATTTTCAATTGTTTTGTGTTAGTTCGGTTAAAGTTAAACTTTATTTAATTAAATATGTTGTTTTGGGTGGTTTTTTTTTTGCTGCTGGTGGTATCTACAATATCTAAGGTAAGCTATATACTTGGGGTAAATGGGGAAACTTTAGAGGGGTCTGCCAGTGCCAAGGCAGTGTACAGATAGTCTGTTATAGGTCATTTGGTATTGCTTACAATGTGCTAAATCATAATTATAACATTGGTTGCTGGTGGTATCTACAAGATCTAAGCTAGGCCAGTTGGGGGAATGGAGTCTCTAGTCGAACTTTAGAGGGGTCTGCCAGGGCCAAGGCAGTGTACAGATAGTTTGTAATAGGTCATTTGGTGATTGCTTACAATGTGCTAAATCATATAACATTGGTTGCTGGTGGTATCTACAATATCTAAGCTGGGCTAGTTGGGGAAAGAGGGGTCTCTAGTCTAACTTTAGAGGGGTCTGCCAGGGCCAAGGCAGTGTACAGATAGTCTGTAATAGGTCATTTGGTATTGCCTACATGTGCTAAATCATATAACATTGGTTGCTGGTGGTATCTACAATATCTAAGCTGGGTTAGTTGAGGGAAGGGGGGCCTCTAGTCTAACTTTAGGGTGTCTCGCACTTGCGGTGCAGCAGACAATTAGTCTGTTGTTATCCATTTAGTATTGTATGAACACAACTTGTTCGTTTGGAATTGATTTTGAGTGGTACCTCACTCATCTATGCTAACCCCATTTTAGGCCCTCCCTCGGGGGGGGGGGGGGGGTCTGGCGGGCCTTTTGCAGCAGAGAAAAAGTCTGTCGTTTGTGATACTGTTATAAGGATGCCAATGGGCATCCCATGGTGGTAAAATTAGGTGGTATCTCTCTCATCTAACCTGTGCCGATTTTTTAGCACGTTTCGGGGTCCCCCCGGTCTAGACGCAGCAGGGGGTACCCGGCAGACTCCCATTTTCATTCACTTCAAGTGACCCCCAACACACTCAAATAGTCAGATATTGGTACCTAGCTCATCTAACCAAATGTCTCTGGGCTGCCGGTCTATTAGTAACAATCGTAGAAACACCAACAGCTTATAGTAACACATTTTTTGGCTTTAGCTTAGTACAAAATTACCCAAAAAGAAGAAAACTCAAAATTGACATACTTAGTTTTCGATATGAAAACACGGTTAATTTTCAAGAACGTAAGAAATCAAAGTATGTTTTGTTGGTCGAATAAATAAATGAAATGAAATTAAATGAAAGTAAATTGAGTTGAGTTGAGATGAAGAGAGAAGTTTGAGAAAATGTTGACTAAACTTTTAATTTAAGTTTGAAGCGTTTCCTTAATCGGTTTAATTGACAAGGGTCATTATCGTACTCAAATCGTTGACTGTAACCAGAATTTCCTAGAGTTAAAATGTTAAAGAAATAAATAAAGTTGTGATTGATTTTCGTAAAGGATCTGGGTCTAGCCTAAGCCTAAGTTTCTACTAAGTGACCCATATTTAGATACTAATAGGCCTACTAAAATGTATGGTTTGGCCTACCAACTCTGTACTGACATGGATCCCATGTGCATAGTCTCAATTATTTAAAAAAAATACAAGCTTAAATTTTGTTTTATTTTTATTAGGTAAAACAAACGGATTTATCGGTTTATTATTAATCAATTAAACTTACTATTACTTCCGTGTTTACAAATCATACGAACGTAAGTACGTATCTTGAATTCAACCAATCAGTCGCTGTCTGAGTTGGCCTTAAGAAGGGCAGCAGAGGAGATATCTATGTATTAACTATAGAATGGCACTTCGAAAGTGCATACATCCGCCTACTGAAAATTCTCCTACATAATATAAGATTTCACCGGAAAAACAAAATAATTTTTTTGTTATTCTTGAGTCTTAATGCTGTGTGGGATTAGGCTAATTTCACTCCAACCATGTGCATGCGAATTTGGTGTAATGGTTATGTAGCCAGCCTTTTAACCACTAATAGTTTCAGTTGACTAACAATAGAACAGCAACGCCAAAACAAACGGGTGAATTAAAAATAAATAGGTTTTTTAAAACTACTAGTATAAAAAAAACAGTAGTCCTACCAGGGAGTTGTTATTAGTTATTAACAACTCCCTGGTCCTACATTTAATCAAATGTTTTTAAATAATCACAAAATATAACTTTTATCTTTTTAACAAAAATGACGTTTTTTGGACTATTAGTTAGAAAATGCAATTTCAGTTTACATTTATTAATTTAAGACTGCTCGCCGGCTTTTGAAAATTGTGTCCTATCTTTTAATAGTAGCAGGTTTGAAAAAAATACTAAAAAGTGGTCCAGAATTGGGATACTGGTCCGGATTGACTCCAAAATGTAATGGAGTGGTGGTCCCTAACCACATATCTATCTGTATTTTCGTTTGGTAAAAAAGATCTTGCAATAACTTTTTGAGTAATCAAACAGGCAGACAAATGCGATCGACTACATATACCTCATTAGCGGAGGTAAATAATGTTATCGTCGTATAAATAGGAGTTGTTTTTTACAGTTCGTTTTCGTGTGGAGAATACATTGTTGATCACATTGTTAAAGAATTAAACTCTCGATCGAATGTATTGTCTACGTAAACTCAAAAGCTACGATGTTCACAACTTATGGCTCACTTTCTTTAATTCCATATTATGTGGTGCACTGAGCTAAATGTATAGGCCTACAGATGGAGAGATTATGAGAGGAAATATGGACAGACTGGGCGGATGACAGGGAACATTTTCGCCAGTGTAGCGTAGCAAAAAGCTATACAAAACAACCTTATTGCTACACATTTTGAAAATTGTGTAGCAAAAAATACAATACAAACTATGTTTCTCGACTTAAAAATCAGTTTGATTAGCAATATTGCTAAACAAAATTTTTAAATGAAAATTTTCCCTGGATGATAGTTGGCGAGTGTATGCCGACGTTGATATGGTCTACCAGGAGAGAGGGTGAAAATGAAAATTGCTATACAGTAGGCTTATGGCAGATCCATCCCATCCTCAATCCTGCCTCCAGGTTGATTGAACGGAGCGATAGACTTCGGTCAGCGTCGACACGCACGAACCCATAGAGAAATTCGTTTGTCCCTACTGGGATACAATATTTATAATGAATATTTTCAGAGATCTGTCTTAATTTGTTGTTGTTTCTTAATTTCATCATTGTATTCTTGAACCGTGTGAATTTCATGTGAAGGATTGAATAAATCTGTATCTGTATCAACATTGATATGTGTTTTAACTTTTAACTTGTTTATTTTTTTCAATTGCAGGACGCCACTGTAATTTTATATTTTAAGACTTGTTATATATATTAATGTTGTGTTTGTACCGACAGACCATATTAAACGTTAAGATAAAGTTTCACATTATATTACAGTTCATATTGTACGTACCTCTGCTGAAATGTTACTTTAGGCGTAAATTTCATCCACAACAATTTATTGATGGTCCCTATAGGTCTATAATTCTACACTACTCAGCACAATAGTGAAAAATGTGATGCGCCCATATAATTTCTACGATGATATCACTATATTTGTGCATGGGTCAAACTAGTTATAGAAACTAAGTTATAATACAACTTTAGAACTCAACTATAGGCATGTTTTAATTGCAAATAAATAAATATAGTTTTATGTTTATTTTTTATTTATTAAATTAAATTATTATTAAGTTAGTCCTAGTCATCGTGGCCCAAATACGTCGTCAGCATCGATTTTTTCATCTTGTAAATTCCATTTTAAAGTATTGCACAGTCACGAACAATAAAATATAATTAGTAGGAGTAGGACGACCCCATCCCACATGACGACACACCCATCGGTCTCCATGCATTCACACTCTTTTTTTACCTCTATTCAAACGTGGTAAAGTGAGTTAGGTTCTTTAAAGTTCTGATAATCTGATACAATACAACATGATTACCGTATCACTTATGATATTGTAATAGTATTCATATGTAGAATAGCTCAATAACCCCTTACAATTCATAGGCCTAATCATATTTTGGTCAAGGGCTTACTAATAGGAATGTAAAGAATGCATTTAAGTCGTTTCAATAAAAAAACAACCATGATAATTATAACAAATAACCATTATGAATTCCCGGGTCGTAGAACACTACACTTCTTCTATAATCTCAGCACGATATTATAATAAATTGTTGACGTAATATTAAGATGACATGCATGCTGGCTTCTTCATGAAACGACTATACCAGTGCGTTTTATATTTCTTTCTTGGGGCGAAAATTGCCAACATGGCTTCAGCATAAACATCCTTTAGTCCTTTTTGTGTTAATGCAGAGCATTCGACATAACATTCAGCACCAATCTTTTCGGCTAATTTATCCGCTGCTTCCACTGATACCATTTTCTTGTTTTGACGTTGGAGACGAGACTTTGTAAATCCGTCGTCACGAAGATCACTTTGGGTTCCGACTAATAAAAATGGAGTGTCCGGGTTATTTTCTTTAAGTTCTTTTACCCACAAGTCTCTGACATTTTCAAATGAATCTGGCTCCACAACCGAGAAGCAAATAAGAAATATGTCAGTCATTGGATATGCTAAGATGCGAAGCCGATCGTATTCTTCTTGGCCAGCCGTATCAAATAAACCAAGATTATATATAACGTTATTAATTGATACATTCACTGGAAAATAAAATAATTAAGAAAGATGAGCATTGAATTGGAAAAACAGAGAGGACATTTAACAATATCATGTACCATAGCCTACACTCTTGCATGGTTGTACAAAATAATTAACAAGGCCTATGCCGTGATCGCCGCAACAAACAATTCACTGTACTCATCCCCATACTTCCCTCTATTTTTACTTATACCATTTTAAGGACACATTTAATAATGATAATACACCAGTAATATTTTTAATTTTTAGTTACCGTTGGCGAGTTTCATAGGAAAGAAAGAGAGAAGGATCGTGGCCTCCTCTTCCCTCATCTCGAGCTTGATGTAATCAATTAAGTGGTCTAATCATATAATAATTTAAAACAAGTTCGATAAATGACAGTCGCATGTATGTAGGCCTATAATTTACGGCTCCATTCGTATTTAAGGAAGGACCGTATAAAAAGGTTTACTATAGTATTTATTAGTAGTTTAATCAGGAAGGTATAAAAATAATAATATTTTTATACCTCCCTGGTTTAATGGCCTTCCTGCTTCTCAATACAATATAATATATGCCTAGATATGTATAAAATATGAATCTTAAAACTTTTACTTACCCGAGTAATTATCGAAAACAGTGGGTATATGGTCCCGTGGAAATCTGTTTGTAGCATAGCTTATTAACATACACGTTTTTCCGACTCCGCCATCGCCTATAACAACACATTTCAGATTATTCATATCAAAAAGTAAGAAGTTAATATTTCTTCTTTCTGCTTCACTATTTCCCGCCTGTTGCTCTGTACAGTCTATATCCAAGTGACAGCAAATACCACACGAACAATTGATGACATCATTCAAAATACTGTATTGGGAAAAGTAACCGCGAAAGAACGTACACTCATCTGTGTTCATTGAAACATGACATTTGTTCACCAATCACAGCTTGTCATATTTTGAGTGAGATTAATATTTTATTTAGTGTACCGGATATTATTGTTTCCGATGGTTTTACACAACAATTATGAAGGAAGCGTGAGTGTATATTATTATCATTGTATTGCACAATCCCACAACACCTTCGCACACACGAATTCAATTTGGTTACTACAGTACTTATATTGAAATCATAAGGAAGAGCACGCCACCTTATTACAATCTTTTTTCGGTATTTTAGTAGAACTACGTCCCAAAACCGCATACCGAATACAAAGGAGGTATCTGAAGGACCTATGTTATGCAATAAGGTAAACAAAGATTAAATAAACCACAAAGTCAATAATACTTAACAAAGGAACGTAGGGGTACTCTTGAAAGTAGGCCTACATAATTGATTAGACTTGCCCAAGTCTGTATTCATTGTCTTTTTTATTTATTTATTTGTTTTTATTTCGATTTTTGTCTGAAAATAAGTCTGTATTCATTGTCTTTTTTTATTTATTTGTTTTTATTTAGATTTTTGTCTGGAGTATCCAAACACAAGTAGTATACGTATGAAACGCCATATGTGCCAAAATATTTATCTCTTTACTAATATTAAAACAAAACTCTGTCTGGAACCCAGACTAATTATTTATAAGCAAAAGAGCAACCATTACAAAATTACAATTCAATATTGTATTTTGAAAACAATATTATATTAAATTAAATCTTACAATGTTTTGAGTTGGCATTTCATTAATTACTATATAGCCTATAGGGTCTACAAATACGATTTTAAACCAATTTGTTAATGTGTTTGTTATTGTTACTACATTTTTTCCCATCGAACTTAAATAACTGTTACTTTTGTATAAGCATATTTGAAATTTGATTTGATTATAAATTTGGATATACAGTATTGTATTGTTAATTAACCGTCGAGTATAGATAACATGTTTGAATTGAAGTGAAGTGAATAGAACAACCAAAAAACAAATTGTTTTTCTGAAAAAGTGATCAATAAATCATGAAACTCAATTATGTTTATAGGCCTACATAAATATTTTCATTTTACTTAATCTTTCAACTACATTGCTGTATTAAATAAATTGAAAAGAAGATGGATGATGACGTTTTGGGATTGGGTGAAAGAAAGTTTTAAAATTTATGTTATTAAAAGTTTTTTTAAGCCCAGCGCACACTAGGCTGAGCCAACTGCTGACACGAGCAAACAAATTTGCTGCAAACTGTGATCGCATTCTATCGGACGCACACTAAACGCCTTCAGTACGCGATTACAGTTAACTGAGAGGCATACACAATTTTCGACCCGAAAAAACATTTTTGGCAATCATGAAATATTGATATGTCAAAGAAAAAGGAAATTCAAATTAATTAAACAAAATTGAAAGAGATTTAGAAAAAAAGTATAGTACTGTATAGTGTAGTGCAAATTTGTTTTCTCTGCAATTTACTCATCCGAATAAATAAGATAAACACTGTATATAACAAAAAACATTTCACAAATTCCAAATCATAAATTTGATCCTCATATATTTATTCTGAATACTGTATTACTTTTGTTTAAATCTAGTTTATATTTTTTTTTAAATGACAATTATAATGTACACAATTTAAGGTTAAAGATGTATTGTTCCCCGAAACATGAAAAATCAAGATTAATTTAAATCAGACTTTGAATACGTTATTTTGTAGTTTTAATAAAGTTAATCACTTCCATAGAAAAAAAAATGTTTTCACTTATAAAATTACTAAATAAATGGTTAAATTCAACCAAAAATCCATTGGCTGGCAGCCAATTTGACCATTTTTTGCTTTAAATTACATGTTTTTCAGGTAAATACATTTTTTTTTCGATCCAATATTTGGTCAAAGTGGATAACTATATGTTACATTGAAATGGAATATTCAACACAAATTTTTTTAAGAATTATTTTTTCAGGGGGACAATACATCTTTAAACAACAATATATGCAATTTAAATGTAAAACCAAATACAAATACTGTCAATGTCATTTAAATAAAATTGTAACAATCATTTTAAATGCAATGTTAATAAATAAAATATAGAAAGATTATTTGACAGCTAAAATTGTATACAAATTAAAAGAGAATATCCACAATATTGCACTGTAATGGGTTACTGTATTTGAAATGCAAAATATTATAAGCCTCAACAATTAATTTAATTAAAAATTAATTTATTCATTCAATCAATCAATAAGGTATTAATGATCCTGTTATGAGGATCATTATAGTAAAATAGTAAAAAAAAAAAAATACAATATGAACAAATTCAACGAACAATCAATATATGCACATTTATGAACATTATGAACTTGCACAAATACATTTTTTTCATTATAAAAAGTGCTCTGATATCTATGTTTTTATTAATACAGTATAACTATAATGTATAATATATAAAAAGAGAAAACAAAACCAACAAGGCAATCCTGCAACGTACATGGAACAAATTCAACTATCGATTGATAACACAGACAATATATATATATAGTATAATTATGTCACTATATAATATGTTTATATATGTTTACACATGCACATCTATAAACATTACTTTGTAATATCATTTACCGGCACCTTTCAATTCACGGCATCTGATTAGTAAATAGTTATTCCCATGCTCTCTCGAACTATACACATTTGCTATGCAAACTGCTTATGTCAGGCATATACACACAGTGGCGGATCCAGGATTTTGAAATAGGGGGCCCAGGGTCTAAAAAAAAAAATGTTAGGTGCCAAACTGAAATATGCTTTGCAATACATTTAGCAAAATTTAGGAAGATCAGGGCCGGCTGCCTGCCTGCCCCCCACCCCAATGAATTGATGACTAAATATCAAATATCAAAAAGTTTTAAATTGGTCTTTTTGTGTACAATGTTAGAACTAGTCTAGATATACGCTTTTCATCTCAGTATGATAATTTGACTTTTTTATCATAATTTTAAGGGTTCATGTGGGTTTTTTTTTCCATTTTATTGACTTGTTTTGTATTCTGTTTTTTTTTATGATGAATAAAAAACAAATAAAGTACGCTTTGGGAATATTAGGAAGTTTTCGCAGAAGCACCTAAATTACCCACTCAATTTGTTTTTAATGCGAGTGGTGTACGTTTTGTGCATGACACATGCGTTATGTTCTATACTTCAGTCTTGAAGCAAATCAAAATGAACAAGTACACGAACGCCAGTGTTTGCTAAAGTATGTTGTTATGCTAAAGAATAGAATGTTGGCATTAAAGTGAACATTTACGTGCTAGTGCGAAAACTCCCTATTAATTGCATAGCGGCAAGGGAAGAATTATCAAATGCAGTATAAAGTTCAAATAGTTACACAAGCACAGAGGAAAGGAGATAGGAAAATTGGTGAGGACATCAGTAAAGTGCTACAATGAGAGAAGATGAGAACAGATGATTACCATGATAACAATGATTCTTGACTTGACATTCAAGTGGTAAAAATAATAGTTTAATAGGAAAGTGAAAAATGTTTAGAGCTGCCATTGCACTAATTTGACAGTTGTACTTGACAAATTATTACACTATTTGTATCACCTTTTGGCCTAATTATTGAAGAGAATTTTGCTAATTCCAAAAAGACAAACATGTTTATTAATGACAGTAAGATAAACTATTGTCAATGTACAAGTATCTAGGAATTGTAACCATAATACTGCTCTTGTACATCTTTAGACACCTTCTTCTTTTTCAGATAGGCAAGCTTGCCTTTGCTGCTAACCATACTCTCCAAAGTCGGCTTGGCACTGCTGTATACTGGGCTCTTTGTCTGTGAAGAAACAATGCTAACATAGTAACTATTTTTTATTTATTTATTTTGTAGCCAATGTTCGATATTTTCAGTGACTAGGGGCTAATTTGATCAGGGAAGTATAAAATTAATTTTACTTTTACCAGATTCGATTGATATCTCTATCTCAAATATAATTATAACACTTTTAATAGTTCGTAATATATAACATCTAAATAAATTCCTGTCATTTGATTGGACGATTGTTGGTCACATGGCGTGCAATAGTACACATTTTTCATTTTTTGGTAAATGAAAAAAAAAATCTGTTCGTTTGGAAATTTTTGTAAAGACCATTACTTTAGAAATCCAATGATGATACAATGTGTATCATGACGAAAGTACATTTCAGACCAAATAAAAGCATTTAAATTAGCTTTAGATCATTTTTATGATTTTGATTAATTAATGGGAAAATCTCTACAAGACATGAAAATGGAATGGAAATAACAGAATTAGCCTAGGTCAGTGCCAGTTGCCTGTCAAAGTTTCGTAATGCATTTAGAAATAGCCTAAAAAAACATATTTACCTGAGGTCCAGCATAAACAGCTGAAAAATTTGCAAAGCTTCCTACAGCTTCATAATCTTTGGTCTTGGCACAAGTTCGCCGAAACAAAGCATTTGTCTTTTGTCTTCAATCAAAACACATAACCATAATGATTAATTTTTCAAAAAATAAATAAAATGAGAAATATGTCATTAATAAGTAAATATTTTTCCCATCATATAAAACATTTCTGAGGTGGTTGATCTAATTTATAGAAGAACATTTAATGTGATTACTATCTATCACATTAAATATATATAAAGATAATTGTAGTTATTATTATTACCGTATATACATTTGTAGCTACAAGTAAAACAATCTTACATGTTTATGCGTGCTAGCGTGGAATTTTTATCACTGGATAACTTGGAAGATATCTGTAATGCTGCGGTACCAGCAACAGTAATATCCACATTCTAAAAAATGAAGTAGAAATATGAATGGAGTTGGAATCATTAAAGGCCAGGTGTGGGCAAAAAATTTCTATTGATCATACATTCCAATAATTATCGATCTATAGTTTCCCCTATGTTTCATAATTTTTTGGGATTTTATTTGTGTTACACAAGCTTGTTTAAAATAAGCACTTTCTTATCAGTGGGGGGATAGTTCAAATTACACAGTAAAATCTCTATTCTTTTGTACACAAATTTTGTAAATAGAGAGGCATTTTAAAAAGCTATGAAAAATAAACGGTGTGGTAAAAAGTGTTATCAGATGACTAAATATAGGTAATATAACTTGAATTTTACATTTCTGGTATTTTTATTCAACTTTAGATTTTTATTTTCATGCTATAGCCAAAATTATCCACCGTATACCCACTATCTTTTTTCACCTTCTAGGGAGTCACCAGACATGTTTTATATTAGGTTAAATTACCTAACTACTACTTCCTGGTTTTTATGGCAGAATTTTGCCAAATTTTGTATTTGACCAAAATTCATGTTTTTTTGTCTTGATTTCTGTTACAAATATTTGATTTATGTACAATTAACCAGAGATTATATTTAAAATTCATGCCTGTACCTGAGCTTTAATCTAGGGCTATAACCAAAGAAGAAAATAAAAACATTAATAGTTCTGTTCACATTACATATTCTGTTCTGATATTATTAACAATTGAAATATTATATATTAAAAAAAAAATGTTTCAGAACTATCATTCAAGATAAAATGAGAATATAAAAAGTATTATATGCCAATTAATGACAGGAAATACAAAACAATGCGTATCCGGATATTCACCCCCTGGACATTTACCCCCGGACAACTACCCCCCGGACAACCACCACCTGGACCACTACCCCCTTAGGACAACTACCCCTTTAGGACAACTACCCCCCGGACAACTACCCCCTTAGGACAACAACCCCCTTAGGACAACTACCCCCTGGACAATTACCCCCTAGGAACAATTACCCCCTAGGAACAATTACCACCCGGACAATTACCACCCAGAAAACTATCCCTTTAGAACACCCTAACCACCCAGACCATTCAACAACCTGACTCTGCAACTATTAATTAATAACTATATTTTAATTCGTTACTTTGACGAATTACTATTCATTATTGTAAACAAGAGTAAAAGATTGAACATAAATATAGCCTGGTGGTATAAACTGAAGATTGTCACACATGATCATAGGATAGTCGAACGTATTATATAGTACTCCATGTATTTACTGTAAAGACTGGGTTCGCTAATAATAATAATAATTTTTGCGTCAGGAAAATGCTTCGATAACCACTGGTCTTAAAAGAATTAATTTTTGTCTCAAATTTGTCATATATGTATTTTTGTACACTTGAAGAATAATATCACTTTTGATATTTGACCTCAATGTTCACTCACCGAATAAACGTCGATCTTTAAATAAATTCCCCTCAAATAAACGGTGACCATGTCACTCCCATGAAACATCATATGGAATAATCGGCGTCTATTTCCATTAGATTATACCCCCTCCCATTGAATAAACAACTTTCTTCCAATAAATGTCCACCTAAAAACCACCTAAACAATAAACAGCCCAGGCCGTTTTTTCAATAAATACGGTACTTTAAATCTAGCACATCTAGGGTCTAGCGTGCTGTTAAACAGAATAATCGGTTAAAAACGGGTGTTTCGAAACTAGAGACCCGAGACCAGAGACCCAATACGAAAAGGGAGACCTAAATATACGAAAAGGGAGACCCACGTACGAAAAGGGAGACCCCACTATACGAAAAGGGAGACCCCACTATACGAAAAGGGAGACCCTAATATACGAAAAGGGAGACCTAAATATACGAAAAGGGAGACCAAATATACGAAAAGGGAGACCAAATATACGAAAAGGGAGACCCAAATATACGAAATGGGAGACCTAAATATACGAAAAGGGAGACCCACTATAAGAAAAGGGAGACCCCACTATACGAAAAGAGAGACCACACTATACGAAAAGGGAGACCCTAATATACGAAAAGGGAGACCCAAATATAGGTCTCCCTTTTCGTATTGGGTCTTGTGTCAGGTCTCTGGTCTCGGGTCTCTAGTTTCGAAACACCCGTTAAAAACAGATGATTTCATTTTTACAGAAACCGGTCCTATATATTTGTCTACTTTTGGATTGGGGGGGGGGGGGGGGGGGGGGGGGGGTAGTTGACCGGGGGGTAGTTGACCGGGGGGTAGTTATCCTAAGGGGGTAGTTGTCCTAAGGGGGTGGTTGTCCGGGGGGTAGTTGTCCGGGGGGTTGTTATCCTAAGGGGGTAGTTGTCCTAAGGGGGTAGTTGTCCGGGGGGTAGTTGTCCGGGGGGTAGTTGTCCTAAGGGGGTAGTTGTCCGGGTGGTAAACATCCGGGGGATAACTGTCTAGGGGGTAGGTGTCCTAGAACCAAAACAATGAGCACTATTGAACATTTTTGATCTTTCTTTTATGTCACAGATCAGATTGGAGATCACACCCACAGTCTACCTGAGAAAGCGCAAGCAGCCTTTGTGAAACATAGTTCTTGTACTTTAATTGGATACACCAAAGAACATCACATTTAAATTAATAATTTTAATTGTGAAAGAATACATTTTATCCCATAAATTTGGAATATTATGAATTGACATTATTGAAGAATATTTTTAATGGGATGTATTGTACTACTGTAGCATCATTTGCATTTCATTATTAAATACAATAAATGTTACCTCTTCAAATTCTTTAGTACTTTTGGTGACTCCACGTTCGTCACTGATAACACGTAGCATCTTTCTTCCATCTTTTTTTGTGTATTTTATTTGAGTCTAATATCATAAAAGCAATTTTGTTAAAAGTTATGTTTTGATTTATTCTTTCTGTCTTCATTGTAGGTTTCACATGGAAGGCTTAACACAGTGGCCGTATTCACCAATCACACTTAACTGAGATATTTCCCTTAAATCCTAAGAATTTCCCTTAAATCAAGAAAATATTAAGGGTTTCACTTAAGTGGTATTCACAAAGGGGTTAAGGTTAAGGGAAACCCTTAACTTGGTCTATTTTCCCTTTAACTTTTAAGGGACCTCTGAGGTTTTCTCTTCAGCCTCCCCCCGTCCCCCAACCCCTTACTCTTGTTTAAATATGCAAATTAGTTTTAGAGAGGAAAGTGATTGGATCATAGGGGAATTAAATTCTCTGTGATTGGACAATGGGACAACTCATGAATATTTATGATTATTTTTACCCTTAAGTTTTACCCTTAAATTAAGTGTTTTCCTTAGGTAAGTGAATCCCTTAACTCATTTGTGAATACCCCTTAAGTGTTTCCCTTTGTTAATGGAATTTTTAAATTTTAAGGGTAAGTATTTCCCTTATATTAGCCTAAGTGAGATTGGTGAATACGGCCACTGCAATTTAGAAGTAAAATTTTAAGACAATTTTTATCTTACATTTTCTCCATTTGTTCTGTTACAGTGCGTTCAAGAACATGGAACACCATTCGAAAAGAGAAGGGGATTGTCTGGGGCCTACTGATCTCGGTAGGCACTTCACTACTGGCTTCTGTGGGTCGTGGGTATAGACCCTAATCTAATGTTTTGTTCATTTTAGCTTGGGGATGATTATATAACATTTACATTCATTATGTGTTTCTAATGCAGTTGTTTAAAACTTAATTTCCAAAAATGATAAATTAAGAAAAACATTTTTGTCTATTGAAAGAGTGAACCAATAGCTCAGATGATGATTTTACCTGAAATGGTAACTTGGTCAAGTTAAGATCATTCTTTTGCCTGAAACTGAATGTCAGGGTACTCTTGCTTGTTACACAGCCTAGTGTTTGCTGGATCTTGCTTGTACCCTATAAATATAATAAATCAAAGAAAGAATTATTTTGATTAAAAAAAACTACGGTATTGTGTTTTAGAATACAGTATTAGGCACTTTTCTTTCTGATAAAAACGTGGCCATTCTTCCACAAAATATTAGGGACTTTCAGATTTGCACATCCACTTTAAAGATGACTGAGCAAAGTGCATTGTGTAAGAAATTCGAGGCTTAATGTTCTAATACGCATATTTCTTCTTCAATATCGAAACCAAATAAGTATGTTAATGCAACTATGCACGCTGCCTTATAAATAAATAGGATGATATCATACAGTATGTCGAAATTAATTACTTCTTCTGCTCCTTAGCTAATAAAAAAAACACCCTCCTACTTTTGAGTTAGACTGTTCATCAATAAACTCCAGGCAAGGATGAAGGATCATATTGACTTGAACATCAGTTGCTATGATGACATTTTGTGCTATCTCTCTCAGCTGTCTGGTTAATTCGGTAGAATGTAAGATATTTGTTTCTCCTCCTGAAATGGCTGCTGCCTCACTAACAACTTCCATTTCATGTTGATTCTCTTTAATTTCTATTCCAATGATGGATATTTTAGTCTGTTGCTCATATGCAATGTTTCCAATCTGAAGTTAAAGAGTCAATATTTTAAATAGATTTGAAAACATAAAAAATAGAATCAGGGTAGAATACATATGCTGAAAAATTTAAGATTTTTAACATAATGCTATTATTATCACAATAAAATGGAGAATGTATAGGACATACCTCATTATAGAATGATGTTCTCAAATTAGTTCTTTCCATGCTACCAACTCCAATATTTGGAATTCCATCAGTACAAAGAACAATTTCAGAACCTGGAATCTTGGATACCATACCAACACAGATTGCCAAAGCAGGCCCAAGGGCTGTTGAACCTGCAACCTTCAGATTTTCAACAGTAGACTTCAGGGAACTGGCAAATAAAGATTATATTGTCCACATTAAAAATGTATTTTTCTTCAAAACATGAACAATTAATATGAGTAAAAAAATAAAACTTTGAATAGACTATTTTGTAGTTTTAATAAATTTATCCACTTTCAGAAAAAATGTATGATTTGCTTAGAAAAAAACAGTTAAATTAACCAGAAATGCATTGACTATTTCTTTTTTTTAAACTATGGGTCAGATAAATACTGTTTCTTTTATTTACAACAAATTATCTTTTATTTACAACAAATTATCTTTTAAGGGTGATCTTTAATAAGGATGTATTGTACTGGAGGATGGCAAGAATGCACAAAGTACACATACTGAAAAGCCATACACACATTATCATGTCAAACAAATACAGTCATTAAACACAATTAACCCAGTTTATCATTACATATTAATAATACAATACAAATCAATATTATCATCAAAACACAATAATTGGAAAGTATATTATTGTATATTTTAAGCATACTCTGAATATGCAGCAGATACAAATAGTAAACAAAATGCCAAACCGAACATTTTTTATTGTTTCATTACCTCAAGGAATGGTCAATTTCTTTAATATCGGTCATCAAACCCTTTCCCAGATTCAGAAGTTGTTGTACATTTACTCGCTCAAGATTACGTTGAGTGGTACTTGTGTGAGGATTTGTGGCATCACCATAAATGATTACAGTGTTGTTGAAGGCTACCAAACTAACACGCTTTTTAGGATTTTCCAATTGCAAACGCTCAAGTTGCCTGTCAGAAAAACAGTACATAAATATATCAAGAGCAGGCAGATACCACGATCACAAAAAAGTGTGATATACAGTAATATGTGAGTGGTAGTCAAATTTCTTATAAATACAAACTCGCTCATGACCTGATTGGCTCAGATTAGGAGCGTCTAACCACGAACATGGCTAAAATCATTGACAATAATTTCTGTGATATTGAATACATTTTTTTTCTTCCATTTCCAAGATCAACAAATACCCATGAAATGTGAAGCTTTAATTTTGGAAGACATTACTTGTGGAGAAAGAAAACATGATCTTTCCTACCTTACAATAGCAATCCGCATACAATCAATACGGTTAACAGATACTTGTCGTTCACTACCAGACTTTACTTCATTCCACAATCCTACAACACAAACCATCAAACTTACTAAATAATATAAGATGTCATCATATTGGCCACAACGAGCCATTTACATACCATGGGTATTGCTACAACATTTATACAGTGAGATATTGTCATTTGGTTGGTTGGTTTACATTTTGATTTACATCAATCATACAATACAAAAAAAAAGCTGGTAATCAATGAATCTAAAGAGATCTTACAAACTTGCAATTAAATATGTGAACATAATTATAAACAAATGATTTTTGGCAGTGTTTAGTGTTTTGATTGATCAGCCAGTTTGGTTGAAGCTTAACAAATTTATTTAGTTAGGGTAAAAAAGTACACAGAGAAACATTTTTTAACAAAAGAATGACTTGCCATGATTCATCATTTTCACTTCAAACAAAATTATGGTAAAATTCAATGTAAGGCAACAAAATAGGAAAAAAAATTTTTTTTTTAAATTATTTGTGGAATGTTTATTATGGAATTTACAGTATTTTTTTTAAAGATGTAATTGTTTTACCTTGAAGATCAGGCATTGTAGTCTGTGATAGCATAGACGTGCTGATATCAATACAGTAAATAACAACACCTTGATTACTTTCAACTGAGGTGGCATTGTCAGAGACACTGCTGGCAAGGTGTGGTGATGCTTCTAGCAGAAAATCAACTGAATTTTCTTTTGAAATCTAAAATAAATTATATAAATTATATACACCATTAAATAAATACAGTAGGCCTATCCACAATATTGTTCATGGAACTATTTTCAGAGAGGGAAAAATGAATGTCACATGACATTCAGTAGTTTTTAATTAACTGGACATTACTACAAAGGCATTATAATAATAAATGAAAACTATGAGACTAGAAGTGCATATACTCTAGAGTCAGAGAGTGCCTACAGTATAATTTTCCTATATAACAAAATTGTGGGCTCGGGACTGTTCACAGAAAAAAAACCAAACAAAAACCTTTTAGGTAGAGGTAATAAAAATGTGTAAAATACCTCTTCAACATCCATACCGATATCTTTATTCTCACTTGAACAGAATTCACTGATAGAATAAAAGAAAGACAAATATTTTACAATTTACATTTGAAACAACATTAAATTTACATACTGTAGTTCCATTGATACATATTATTATTAGTTTTTTTTTCATCCCATTGGGATGGCCACTCTTGTGCTTGCCATAACAAAGTGATTCAACTGGTAGGGTTGTTAGCCTAATGCAGTTATAAACTTCAGAACACCAGGGTATCTTTCTTGGAGGTGCACTGGAAGTGCACACAAGCCAGACATGTACACTGAACCTCATGTACCATAGGAATAATGGCTCAGGAGTGCCTTGAAAGTGCACCGATATTATGATTGCAGTTTGGATTACCCCTGCCTTTACTGCACTTTAGTCAACTTCTCATACAAACAATATTCTAATAATACTGTTAATAACTGTATGAAATCTTAAAAACACAAAATCGGGTAATTAAAACACACAAAAAGTGGTTGATGGTTAAATAATTTCAAATATAAAAGTAGTTATTACCATTTCCAAGTTGTGGTTTCATCTGCTTTTTGAAGCTGTGATAAATGTGATAACACAACATTACATTTAATACAATGCATTGGCTCTCCAGCCATGATAGTAGGTTCTTCTTCCAATGTACTCAGTGATAACACCACAACATTAACATTCCTGTCTGAAGATTTCATTGGCTGCAAATCTATTTCAAGAAGATTTAATAGAAAAAGAAATTTAAACAATATTAACTCCAAATAGAGAGACAGAACACACAAAATTAGAAGTTTCGATATATTTGATCATGACTCATTTTGATGTCAAAGACTAATTCCTGTAAACACTTAATGGACTAGAAAAATCCAGGCAAATACCAAAATATTTATGTTAATAGTCTGTAAGTGTAAGAATGTATAGTTTTTGTTTTGTTAAAGGCCCACCATTACTAAAATGATAACTATCTGCAATGATGAGATAAATGTGCATTTTTCCTTCATAAAATAAATAGACTAGTTTTCATCCCAGAACTATGATAACCGCATGCTGCCTTTGATTAAAATAATGTTTTCACAAGCCCGATCAAATGACATCATTATTAGAATTATTTCAATTTTATTGTTCTTATTGATCATGGCATCATTTGATTGGATTTTTATTATTATTTTTATCAAAGACTTATGCATTAGTGGTTATTTTGTAGTTTTAGGATTAAAAGTGTCTAATTTCTTCGGTTTTATGCAAGAAAAATGTATGTTTATCTATTTATCGTCATTCGTTATCGTTCTTAGTATAAACAGGCATTTAAATTAACTGAATCAATATAGTGAATTTTATATCATTTTGATTTATTCAAAGCAATACAACTGATACTGCTTACCAATCCTATGTTTCCCGAAGGCTGAAATTTTATTTAAAGGTAGTTTATTAATGAATCAAAACAACAAAATAGTATTTTCTCTCAGGGCATTTCTTAATTAATAATAATAGACTGCTAATTCTTAAAAAGAGGTACTAAATTAAATATCAGACCACATGCATCAAAACACAACTGCGCTGCAATGATCGGAGTAATAATGTTTATGGTGCAATGAGAGCCTGCTTATGAATTATATAAGAATGAACTACTATTAGGCAATGCAAGGTACAACATCACCTATTGTTTTTCTTAACGTTTTTTTCCTGTATTTTGTGACGGCCTATTCTGTTGAATGGCACATGCTCTCTTCTCAAACATTTAGTCAGGTTAAAAGAGGTATTCCGTGTGCAATTTGTGGTGAAAGTTGGTAACTTGTCTAAATATCTTTAGTGGGTCAAAATAAACCAGAAAAACGTTGTTTCCCAATCTGTAACCCCGTGGGGGGTATTTTATGGGCCTTGCTAAAAAAATAGAATATATGTGGATACCATAATTTCACATATGCTGCTACACTGTAAAAAATTATACATTATCACTAAACAGAAAATGGACACAATTCTGCACTATAAACATATTTACTTCAGGTGATAGGCTAGGATGGCATAGTCAATTTTCTTTGCACTAATACCCCTTTTACACCGCCGAGCTTATAACAAACCTGTGTCGTGTCCGGATAAATTTCCATTTCACACCTGATTCATTAACCCGGGAATGACACAGGTTTTCGTGTATTTACACTGCAAAATACCAACCCGTTTATTGTTCTAGATCATTCGAAATATCGCCCTCTCTTGCACGAAGAGAGACCCTAGTAACGGTCTGCTCATTATACCTCCTACAATTTTGTTTTATGGCAATACACACACAAATTTAGTCTACTTGTGAAGAGTAATATCTTGAAATAAAAATGAATAATAAATAACCATAAGTTTTATTTATTAAATAAGCGAAGAAACAAAATCAATCTTATCTTAATTGTATGTAAATTAAATACTATAGTGAGCGAGGATAGTAAACAAACGAGTAAAGATACGCTGAGCGTTTTACACCGCAAACATGGGTTCATCCCGGGTGCGTCCCGGGTTGACTTGATGCTGAACACATTCCGCATCACTTATACCCATACCCGGGTAAATCTTTACGTCGTTTACACCGGCCTACATTTTCGCATTTTTGCGTCCCGGGTACGACTCGGGTTATATAATTCCGGATCAACTCAGCATTTTTACTGGCGGTGTAAAAGGGGTATAACATGTGCATGTTACGCTTGCCCGTCATTGCACTGACGCATACCACCTCAATGACAAATTTCATGTCTAGTTATTATTTTTATTAAATTATATATCTTTGATATTTTATTTGTTTGATGTTTCTTACATTTTTTTCCCTTCTTCTTCTTGCCAACCATTTTGCCTTTGTCACTAGCTGATTTCAACTTGTCCTTAGGAATGTCCGATACTGTGATCTGCTTACGAAAGCTGTCCTCAATAGTTGGATCATATTCTTCAAGGAAGTTATCACAGGTAAATCGTATTGTAATAGCAGATTTGCCAACACCTCCATCACCGAGTACCACCACCTAAACACAATGTTGACAATGTACAGGCCATATTTTAACTTAAAATGTTAGAGAGTAATGACGTATGAAATCGCCACAATTTTAATTAAATAAAAGTAATAAAAAATGTTTTAATAAAGTTTATTCTTTCCAATTATGGGGAAGGGTACATGCCATGGACCTCTCTTTGGATTTTATCTATTAGTTTTTGTGTGTGAGAAGCCATAATTTAGTACCATATTCAATTATTATAAACTAGAAATGTAGCTTGGGTTCGTTTGGAACTAATTTGATACACTTAGTCCAGTTCATTATATGAAAAGACAGTTTAAGCACATTATAAATTTGTTATTACTTTGATAATTCTTGTAATCTCATACCTTGTATTCAATACTAGTACGTGGTGTTTGACGAATAAGAGTCTTAAAAACTTCTTGAATGTTTTCGCCTGTTTTTGCAGAAGTTTCCAAAAAGGGAAGATTAAATTGTGCGGCAGCAGCCATTCCTTGCTCATAACTGACTTCTCGATTCTGATCAAGGTCTTTCTTATTTCCACAGAGCACCTAGAAAAAAAATCGTATAAATCTAAAATTATGCATACATTTTTTATATTACAGATTTGAGTAATGCTTTAATATAATTTATAATTTAAAAATAAAATTTAGATATTAAGTGACATTAGACAAAACCTTCTGATGGAAACAAGCAAAGAAAATATCAACAGAACAATCAACTTTACAAACTAAAATACAAGAAACCTGTATGATCCCAAATCAGCAGCAAACTACAGCTGTGTAATGAATTACTTTACATACATATTGAATCTAAATTTTGGACCATTCTTATATATTTGAATTCATTTGCATCAGTACAACATTTTATGAAAATGTATTCAATTACGGTACTGCTATACAGTTCACCTTAGCACAGCTGCACAAAGCGTAACCTTTAGATATAAGTAGCCATTATCTGATTCGGTTAAAAACAATAATGTACTTACTGCTGGGACAGATTTCGTCTTTCTGATCCTTGTCGTAAACTCATATATTCTTTTTGCATTCTCCAATGAGGCTAACGATGTGACAGAATACACAATAAGAAATGCCTGTCCATCTCTCATATACTGTAAAACATGGCAAACAAACGGTTAACACTCTTCCCCCACTTCACCTCTCCACAACTGTTTTAGATCTGTGACAATTTTCTAATAGAAGCAATTGTTGAGCCCGATAGCTGGATGTAGACCAAAAATTGTATTCTTACAGTACCTACAGTAGTCTGGATATGAAAATCACATGGCATGTAAACTCTAACCCACACTTCCATATCTTACATTTGTCATATTCGATTGAGACTTTACCGTTGACTACAACTTTTTCATTTTTGACCATTGGGATTGTTCTCAATGAAAAAGCTTATGTTGGTAAACGTTTTCAATTCAAAATATTTTCAGTTGAGCACAATTATTTTAGAATTTATCAGTTGAACACAAAAAGTAATCAATGAATCTTTATTTTGACCTGCCATGAAATATGCCAAATTTGTATTTATGGCGCAAATGTATTACTTAAATAAAATGTCTACAGTATGTAATCGTGTCAATATAATTTCTTATGATGAGCATGATGTCAAAGCACAAATGTTGTTTACCTGATCTCTCAACTTAGAGTACTCTTCTTGTCCTGCTGTGTCTAAAATATCAAGTAGACAGGTCTGCAAAAAAATAAAACAGCTAAAATGAAAGAATGAACTTCTTTTTGATGCATTTTTTTTAGACAGAAAACAGTTAATAATATTATATGTTAGCGCTCCCTGTTTGAAAAATCCTCCATCCACACCTATACCTCTGTCAAATCAACTAGCAAAACTCCGAGGACAATCTAGAGTTTAATGGTAAAATTACTCCAGAGTTCAAACCACAGGGGTTGAACAGCTGAATGTTCTCCGGTGGGTGCACTGTGAAGACACACTGGGACGGTCAATGTGAAACACTGAAAGGTACCAATTTCATTTAATTTAATTAATTTTTATTTAAATATAAACTCCAGTGTTTTTAGAGAAAAAGGTTCTCTCATATGATCAATCATTGCTTTAGTTTATTTAAAAATACAAGACATATAGGATAATAGGAGCGGCATGACATAAATAAAAAATTAGCAGACTTGAAAATTGATTGTTTGAACCTTTTACAGTTATGAGGTAAAAGAAAGTTTTTATTTTTAGATAGTGAACATAGATTAACAAACAATGATTACAATCAATATTCCCATTAAACACGCATATATACTTTTATTCCAATACTTAGTTTAGTGTCACAAAAACAAATTGTTACCTCACAATCATCACCTGCTGCGAATACTTGGTCTATAAGGTGTTCGTCAAGATTTATCAGTTCCTCATCTTCTACATCAACTTCATCCCCTTTTTGTGCAACATAGATAAACTTATTTCCAAATTCCATGGCAGAAGGTTCAGTTGCAAGCTAGGTAGAAATATAATGAATTTAAATGTATATCAAATTTTTTAGCATAAATTTTCAGTGAATTGCACAATGACATGGATAACCAACAAAAGTATAATAATCTGAATTATTCATAGTGGGTTGCGTAGTAAATTCGGCAATATACCAGAAGTAGCTCCTACTCTTTGTGCATTTGGACAAAAAAAAGAACAGCAATGGAATGTGTAGTACCTGTAGTGTGTGTTGTAAATTAATGTAAACCTAAAAAATCACCTCACCTATCTTGTTAAATAGAATGTTCAGGCTTTTAACCAATATTTCTGACTATGTCAAGTTCAACTTTATTTGACAGAGGACTAGATCAAAATAGGTATTTTTCTGTGTGTTCTCTCCATTCATTATTTGTTTTATAATGACCAGTCCTATAAGTGGGGCTTATGTCGACACAGAACTCAACTAGAATGAACTAATTGTGCAAAAGTGCTTATGTTGATTTTGAAAGCAACTGAAGAGAGTGATCCAGCGATACTGGAACTGATTCTAACTATTGATTACCATACCACGCGCACAACACGATTAGTAGTATAGGTAAAGGTATATTCTGGTAAATGAACCATAAGTTTAACTCTGGAAACTGAGGAAATTTGGATTAGGCTCTCCATGACAGCCAGCAGTGCAGCACCTACTAGATCAGAAAACGGAGACGATCCCCTGCTCTTTTGTTAACATGCACGCACTCACAGGACCAACGGCTTTACATCCCATCCGAAAAGCGATGCAATGCGAGTAAAGTATCTTGCCTAAGAATGCAATCAGTGTGGTACAGATAGACTTGAACCCTCACCTATAACATGCTACTGTAGTCTGATATCATTACACCATAAATGTCCATATGAACAAGTATGCATTTGGCCACCATCTTAAGGTCCAGAAAAGGACCCCCATGGGATTACAGATTGGACAACAATATTTTTCTGGTTTACTTTGACCCACTGAATATATCTAGCCATGTTGCCAACTTTCATCACAATTTGCACACGGAACCTGTTTGAACCCGACTATTATTATAGTTTACTGTAGTTTAATATTATGATTTTTGTTCTGTACATCAGTGAGGCCACGGAATTTGTTCTGAAATAAAAGTTGATTGTTTGATCGTGGATTTAATTAATTGATTGATAAGGTAAATCAACTACAGAAGGAAAACTATAATAAAAAAAAATTAAAATATAATCAAAATACATCCTTAAAACAGTGTATTTAATACCAGGTAGGCCCTGCTTTATGATTAATCAAGAATTTTAGACTATATTTTAATTAAAGACACCTTCCCTACATTTGTTAGATCTAATTTCAGATCACAAACTATATTTAATGTAAAAATAATACTATATGGTCCTATTGCGATAACTTTTTTCGTCTGTAAATGGTTAAAAATGTGAAAAATAAGTAGATAGACCAAAAAATAACTCCTGGTATTCTTTTTTAACGACATTACTGATCACTTTCCAGTATTCCAAATTCTAAAAAATTCTCATTCAAATCAAATAAAAAATTTAAAATGTAACAAAAAACATTACTCAAGAAAGATAAACCCAAAAAATATAGCATCTCTAGGGATTAACTTAATGAACACGAACTGGGACGATGTCTACCAAAATAACTCTGCAAATGAATCCTACAATATTTTTCTCGACAGATTTTCTTCACTATATGATACTCACCTCCCAAAGACAAGAACTAAAATTAACAAACGTAAACTTTGTAAACCATGGATAACAAAAGGTATAATCAAATCTATAAACACTAGAAATAAATTATATAAAAAATATATAAAAACACCAAATATGATTAATAAAACCAATTACATTAATACTTACAGAAATAAACTCACACGACTAATAAGAACATCATGTAAGCAACACTATACAAATAAGTTTAACGACTATAAAAATAACATTAAAAAAACCTGGAATATAATTAATAACATTCTCTGTAAAAACACCACAAAGACGCTACCTAGTTATTTTACAGATAATGGTACAAAAATTACTGACCCATCTCAAATTGCCAATAAATTCAATCGCTATTTTACTGATATTGGACCTAAACTTTCTTCAAAAATTTCGGCTACTTATGGCAACTTTACTGATTATCTAAGGAATCCCACTCAAAATTCAATTTTCTTCCTACCTACATCTGGTAAAGAGATTCTTGAAATAATTTCTAATCTAAAAAACAGTAAAAGTGCCAGCCTTGATGATATTGAACCCACGATTATTAAAGAAATTGGACCTTTTATTACCAGACCCCTTACCCACATCTTTAATCTATCACTAACTAATGGTGTATAAATTTCCATCATCCTTAAAAATCGCCAAAGTAATTCCTATTCATAAAAAAATTGATTCACATTCCTTTGAAAACTACCGTCCAATCTCAATTTTGCCTTGCTTTTCTAAAATACTTGAACGCCTTATACAAGACTTTACAACTTTCTTTCTTCACATAAATCTTTTCATGATAACCAATATTGCTTCAGACCAAAACATTCTACCGATCTTGCAATCCTTGACATTCAAAGTAAAATCTCTAACGCCTTATCTAAAAACCACCATACTATTAGCTTATTTTTGGACTTGTCTAAAGCATTTGACACTATTAACCACACAATTCTTTTAACTAAACTAAGTCACTATGGTATCAGCGGAACTCCTCTATCTCTACTTTCTAACTATCTTCAAAATAGACAACAAATCACCTCTTTCGGCTCCTACTCCTCAGAAGCTCTTCCCATAACCTGCGGTGTGCCCAAAGGATCAATTCTTGGTCCTCTACTTTTTCTCATCTATGTCAACGACATTATCAACGCTTCCAACTCTTTTGAATACGTCCTGTTTGCCGACGACACAAACATTTTTTCCTCCCATCCTGACTACAACACCTTAACCAGAATTTTTAATAAGGAAATAAAACATATCTCACTGGCTTAAACTTAATAGACTCTCACTAAATATAAACAAAACTGAATATATACACTTTTCTTCAAATAGAACACGCAATGACAATCAAAACACAATCCATATAGAAAACACTCCTATCAAAAGGGTTACTTATTCTCAGTTCTTTGGTGTAACTATAGATAATAACTTCAACTGGAAAACCCATATAACAAACCTAATAAAATTTCAAAAAACATCGGTGTCTTTAAACTCCAAAAACGGGCTATTCGCATTTGTACCAATTCTCACTATATAGCCCACGCAAAGTCCCTTTTCTTTAAACTTAATACCCTAAACATCTTCGATATTAACAAATTACAAATCGCCACACTTATGCACAGATATTCAAACAATCAACTTCCAAATATAATAATATACAAACATTTCTTCATCAAAAATAATGAATTTCACAACTATAATAAAAGAAATGCCAACAATTACGCCACAATAAATTTAACCCATAACACAATCCGAAATTCTATCAAATACCATGGTCCTCTAGTATGGAATAATTTAAGTCAATCCTTACTAAATACTAATAACTTAAATACATTCAAATCCAATTATAAACAATTCCTTTTATCACAATACAGATCGTATTAATACAACTTTTTCATTAAACTTTTTTTGTTCTCACCTCCTGCAAGTATATATGATAGTACATATACTATACCCTTTATTTTACGTTTGTCCTCTTGTTGTGTTTGTGTTGTCCTGTAGCGTAATTGTGTATTTAAAAAAAAATATATATATATATAATATTATTTCTACTACTTTAATTAATATTTAATTATTGTTTATTGTATTTGATACAATTATTAGTGTATTTTGTACTGGTGAAACCAGGCTTAAAGCTGTATATTGAGCTTATTTGGTCTATTAATGTATTTTGTACTGGTGAAACCAGGCTTAAAGCTGTATATTGAGCTTATTTGGTCTATTAATGTATTTTGTACTGGTGAAACCAGGCTTAAAGCTGTATATTGAGCTTATTTGGTCTATTAATGTATTTTGTGCTGGTGAAACCAGGCTTAAAGCTCTATATTGAGCATATTTGGTCTATTAATGTATTTTGTACTGGTGAAAACAGGCTTAAAGCTCTATATTGAGCATATTTGGTCTATTAATGTATTTTGTACTGGTGAAAACAGGCTTAAAGCTCTATATTGAGCTTATTTGGTCTATTAATGTATTTTGTACTGGTGAAACCAGGCTTAAAGCTCTATATTGAGCTTATTTGGTCTTTTCCAGGCTTTGCATTTTTTATTTAATACTTTGAATTATATGTAAAACTATTAAGTTTGATGCATTGTGAAATAAAAACGAACGAACGAACAAACGAAAATAATCTAGGGCCTAGCCTAGGCTAGATAGATATTATTATATTAGATTAATACAGCAAAATAAAAAAAATAAATAAATATATTTAAAATTATTTTATTTTTTAACAATTCGCTTCGTGTGGACTTTTTGCATTCCATACTTTAATGGGGCCGATTTGATCGATAGTTTTTGGCCGAGTATGGCTTGAGGCCAAGTATGGCTTGAGGCCGAGTGGACGTAAGGCCGAGTGGACGTGAGTCCGAGGACCTGAGGTCGAGTGGACGTGTGGCCGAGTTGACGTGGGGCTGACTGACTACTCGGTTCCTACTAAAGATTCAACACAAAGACGTAACACAACATAAATGAGTTGACCAATCACAAACGATGGATTATTTGAACTGTCGCTTGTCATTTGACTACACGCTTTGAGTTGTGTTTACATTGCGTAAGTGGGAACCAAGCTTTAGGGCCGACTTGAACGAGGCAGAGACGGTTTAGGGCCGAGTTGGATCGAATTCCTAGAGGCCTACTAGACGCCTACTAGGCCGAGTGCAGTATAGTAACAGTAGTTCTAGTAGTACAGTACTACATAATACTAGTAGGCTAGTAGTAGTAGTAGTAGTAGAAAGTCGATCCCTCATTGGAACTAGGCTAGGTAGGCCGGTTTACGATGAAATCGGTTGCGTCTGAAATCGGTCGCGTTTGAAATCGGTCGCGATAAAATCAACTGCCAGTATTTTGTATGGCGCGCCGCTAGAGATATACGTTTGAAATCGGTCGCGTTTGAAATCGGTCGCGCTATTTTGTATGGAGCGAGATGCATGCTAGCGGGATTTACATTTTCTTCGTTTATATAGTCTAGATTTAATTGATATTCTTTAGGATTATTTATGTGGATATTTTTTATTTCGGTTAATAAATATTTATAATCAATAATTTTTTTTTTATTTCACAGGTCTCGGAGAAGGACTGTGTCTTTTCAAAATGGCCATTTCTAAACACGTTTAAATATTTTATTAGGCATATAATAATTTACCTCTATTTTATTATGTACTGTAATTAATATATTATACTGTATAGAGAATATACGTCTGTCTTTTATTAATATTATGCAAACAATTACGTAAAAGAGAACAATTTATTTAAAAATTGTTACAATGTATAGCCCGTAAAGCCTGTACGATCGTTTGTCCCTAGCCATGTAAAGATGACGTATAGGCCTATTACTAATAACCATACGTTTGAAACATCATGGTGAAACGATGTATATAATTTACGTATACGTCGGCGATACTATAGTTTTTAATTTGAATATCTTTTATTTCTTCATTTATAATAATCACTTATGTAAATAATTAAGTACCACTCAGTGTCTTACATCCGTACGCCGTTCGTAAATCTAAATGTTTAAATATCAGTGCAAGATTACCTCTTTCAGAATCGTGCCCACCTTTATTATCCATCCATTATTATTCTCACATCTAGGCCTATCATTGTAGTACAGCATACTGCATATAGTCCTACTGTATAGGCCCGGTAGATTGATTTATAACGGCATATTATTTTATTAGTATTATCCTAAAACCATGCTCACGTAAGAGTGGCGGATATCGAACGTAAAAATCATCGTCATACATAATCTTCCTTTATTGCATATTGACCTATATCATTAAACGTATAGCTCTAGCGGCGCGCCATACAAAATACCGGAAGATGATTTTATCGCGACCGATTTCAAACGCGACCGATTTCATCTGACACCGGTAGGCCTACAGTACTACTGGATAGGCTAGGCATGGAGGTACCTCCATGGGCTAGGCTAGTTAATGAATGAGATGGTGTCGCAACAATCAAAATGATTTAGTTAGGCTGCTAAGCCCAGCAAACACGACGCGCGATGGATCATCGTAAATTATTGAAAATCAAAATTTGATTGAATCTATCTTACCTTATTAAAATACCAAGAACTTAGAAGTCAATAAACAGATCTAGGCCTAGGCTAGGCTATTATTATTGTTGTTATGCTAGTCGTCAGTGAGTAGAGAGTAGAACTGCAAAACCTTTGCTTTTTGACAGTTGTGCTGTTCGCGTACATCCGTCGTACCGTATGTTTATTCTTAGAAATGATCACTGTGTTTGGGATGTGATTGGTCCTTGACCATTACGAAAAGTACAAGAAAAGGCATGACTCTGTGCTGTTGTGAATATGGAATCGTAATAAGCAAACTCTTATTATGTTCAATATTTATTAGGGAATTTCCCACTTTGAAAGAAAATATTAAAAAGTGTATGGAACGCCAACACGGCAATAAAAAAGGCAACGACAACAATAATAATATTTATATTGTTGTTTTATATACATTTTCTGACGGGTTTAGTCGAAAAAAAGTACAGTATCGAGGATTCGTACTACCAACAGGGCCAGCTACATAGGCCTCCTACAAATATCGTCTAACCTACAAACAGGTCAACACACATAAACTGCGGAATTTGTTAGTTTAGTGACTCTCGGTTATCTGTATTATAATTGATATGAAAGTAAAACAATTTTTGTATGAAACATATACTATGAGGACCAACATCTTGTCAAAATATTTAGGATCAGGTGCCGTTTTCGGTCACCTCGACTTTAGTAGTAATAATACAGTACTACAATGACGTGCATTTGTATTGTAATATTCTTTAAATACATGAGAGACGTTTCTAGTAACACAATGCTTTTATTCTCTAGTTATTCGACATCATTGTTATCACAATCATTCGTGAGGTCTTCTATACTGAAGCCATGTTTTAGAGGACCTCACTAATGATTGTGATAACAATGATGTCGAATAACTAGAGAATAAAAGCATTGTGTTTATACTTGATTGTCAGATCATATCCTTGTAGTCTCATTAGTAGTCTTTGTAGTCTTGGTGGTGCACACATTAGATTTTTTAGTTGGATCATCTCTAACGGTTTGTGGTCTGATTCCACAATGAATGAGTTTCCATACACATATGTGTGGAACTTCTCTACTGCGTATACTACCGCCAGTAGTTCTCTTTCAATGTTCGCATATCTTTGTTCCGCTTCTGTTAATGCCTTTGATGTAAACGCAACAACTTTTTCGTCTTGTATGAGTGCTGCTCCCACTCCAATCAGGGATGCATCCACTTGTAGTTTCAACTTTTTGTTAGGTTGGAAATAGGTCAGTGTTGTCTGGTTACATATTGTTGACTTTATCTCTTCGAATGCTTTTTGTTGTGAGCCATTCCATTCAAATACATTATCTTTTTTCAGAAGTTCTCGGAGGGGTGCTGTTTTGTCTGACAGCTTGGGACAGAAGGGACTCATATACGTGGCGATGCCTAGGAAACTTTGTAACTCTTTAACATTCGTTGGTGGTTTTATTTTGCTGATGGCTTCAATGCGCTTTGGGTCAGCATGTACTCCATCTTTATCATATATCATACCAAAGAAATTTATTTGCGGTCGCTTTATTTCACATTTCTCTGCATTGAATACAAGCCCATATTCTCTAGCGGTTTCCATCAGGTCCATTAAGTTTCGATCATGTTCTTCTTCTGTTTTCCCAAATACAGCAACGTCATCTGCGATGCCTGTGGCTCCGATGCATTTCTCCAATACGGTATTTGATCCATCTTATGTTGAAAAACGTCTTGGCTGACATTCAGTCCAAATGGTAATCTTAGGAATCTGAATCTTCCAAACCCTGGAGTGTTAAATGTGGTAAGATAACTGGATTCCTAAGATTACCATTTGGACTGAATGTCAGCCAAGACGTTTTTCAACATAAGATGGATCAAATATTGGAGAAATGCATCTCTCTAATATATATATGTAATATATTACCCTCTGCACCTGTATCTACTTTTACTTTCAGGAAAGTTGGTTTGTTACGGTTTATTTCAATTTTGACATTTGTGAACACTTCTGTGTCACCATCTTTAGCGTTTATCTGGCTTATTTTAATTGCTTCAAATGTAATATTAGATTCATCTTCACTGTCGCAATCGCTATCATTGCTTTTGTTTATACCATGCACGTTTCTCTTACTTCTGTTAGGTGCATTTATATATTTGCCCTTTTGTTTGTCATTACGTTTTGACCTACATGCTCTACTAAAATGATTTTTCCTACCACAATTATTGCAGGACATGCCAAAAGCTGGACATTTACCATATTCATGTGATCTAGTGCATCTTGAGCATGGTTTACTTTTATCTCTATTTTTGGTTCTATCATGTTTATAATTATTAGACATACCTAATTGATCTACCGCTACTTGGTGATCAGTTTTGAGCTCTTTCCCTAAGTTTCTCGACGCTTCTGATGCCTTACATATTTTCATGCACTTATCTAAATTTAAATCATCTTCTCTAAGCAATCGTTCACGCAATTGATTGTCCAATAGTCCACAAACAATTCTATCCCTGATGAGGGATTCCTCAATTTCTCCAAACTCACATGTCTTGCTCTTGTTCTTTAGGTCGGTCACATATTGGTCTATCTTCTCACCTGGTATCTGGTTTCGTGAAAAGAAAGTGTGTCGTTCAAATGTAATGTTTTTCTTGGGGTTGCAATATTCCTCAACTTTGTGCATAACTGTGTTTAATCTCATCTTCTCAGCTTCATTTTCAAATTTAAATGCGTTATATACATCTAAGCCTTGTTGCCCAATAGTATGGAGTAGTAATGACGTTTGCGTTTCACTTGGTTTTCGTGACATTCCACTGGCAATGTTATATAGTTCAAATCTCTGTTTGAATCTCTTCCAATTCTCGGATATGTTGCCTGTCGATATATTTATTGGTTCTGGCTGATTTAGGTTCGCCATGATCAATATTAATTTTTTAATATTGTCAGTTGTTGTATACAGTGGTAACAAAATGTGTATGGGCTATTTTTTGCCTTCTGCTATCCGAATACAAAATCCAATTCAGTTCTCTCCGCACGTCACGTGTGTACTCTCAACAACACGTTTTACTATTCTATTCGTGCGGCGGCGTGTACGCTAGCCTATTTATTCTTCTAGCCTAGTATAGCTTATCGATTGACTTTATTATATGTTTCAATCCCACCGCTGCCACCATGTAATATTCTTTAAATACATGAGAGACGTTTCTAGTAACACAATGCTTTTATTCTCTAGTTATTCGACAGTATGACGTACTTGGCGTTTCATAGATTCTATTGGCGGCCGCTTTCGCTCGCGGCCGCTTTGGTTTAGTATACAATTAATTATAATAAGATGGGAAAATAGGGATGTCCCATGTATTAGTTTAGACGTGTAGTGTGCTGATTTGGTAAAATACTGCTTCTTTTTGTGCCTTATGTTTCAGCAACAAACGGACAACAACTATACGCCATGCACGCTGCAGAATTAATTGCAGTTTTCAATTAATACTTTTTACGCTTTATTTCTATATAATTTTCACGCTGCTATATCAAGCAGACGTTATATAGTAGTTCTAGAGGGGCTGACATTTTTTAGATTTTGTAAACTAGGACGGGTCATGCTCAAATTACAAACCCCAAAGCACGTCTGGGAGAAGAAAGTCTATAAAAACATTTGCTGATATATATATCTCGGTTGGGGCAACTTTTTCTCATTCTCCCAGATTTCCTCTTCTTTATCGTTTCAAAAATTAATTAAATAATTTTCAGTGTATCACCGGGCGGTTTGGAATTTATTTCTATGCCTGTTGTGTTTATATATATAAACAAATCAGGCAAAGAACATTAATTCTAAACCGCCCGGTGATATACTGAAATTTCATTAATTAATTTGAAACGATAAAGATGAGGAAATCTGTGAGAATGAGAACTCGAACCGCCTGCTTGATATGCAGATGTCCTAACCATTAGACCACTGGGGCTTTACTTTATTTAGACACGAGACTGATGTGCAGTGCAACGCGTTCAATCAATATTGATTGTTTTTACCAGTTCGTGATATTACAATAAAACCAACACCATATAAAAATACGACAAAAAAGATAGACAAGATTGAAATTGAAAAGAAAAAAAACCTTTATGATAAATACAGTATTATTGAGATGCGTGTAATCTGTAAATAATCTTATTTAATAAATAATGACTTTGTTCTTGTTGTCAACCTAGGCCAGTATTATAATAATTCACTATCAAATAATAAAAACATTATTTTAGCTGTCTAGGCTGAAATCTAGACCGAAATTATAATACTGTGATTCGCTGTCAGATAATTATTGAATTATTATCAAAACAGTTCATATAATAGTAAAGTTTTTGTTTGTAATACAATACAATTTGTTTACACTTGAAGCATCTACTTGATGAAGTGACCTTAGCAATAAAATAAACTAAAGTGAGTCTGTTTAGTGGTCTAATTGGCTTTAATATTATTTGGACATCATTTTTAATAATTATATCATCAGTATTTTTAAATTGCACAATATGACATATCAAAGTATGAATTCTTGTTGTATTTTACTTCAAATACAAAATTTATTTACTTCTGTAACAAAAAAAATAATATTTATTTACTTTAAAAAAAAAGAACAGAAACGTTTAATTATAACACACACACAAGTCACAAATCAGTTTATTTGATCCTGTAATATAATGATATACTTTTATAATTAAGGATCAACCTTTGTATTAGAATTCAAATAAGTTCACAAACTTGGCCCAGAAAGTCCAGAGGAGAGTTTGTCCAGGTGTTTTAAAAGTCCATTTAGTTTATAATTGAACCCCTAAAGAAAACACTTAGCTTAACCTTACGACCTCTCCCATCGTTAAACCAGGAGAGATTGACAATATTTAAGTACAGATTTGACAGTGTTATCCATCATTGAAATACCTTTTATACCGTTAATCACCTCTACTTAAAGATGTATTGTCCCTTTGACCAATTCCAAAAAAAAAAAAAAAAATAAAGATTTCGAAAAAAAAGTGGGTCATTTTGAAGTATCATAATAGTTATTAACTTTCACCAAAAATTAGTCGGAAAAAAAAAATCATTTAACTGAAATACAGACGTTTTTTTGTAAAAAAAATAACTTTGACTTCCAGTCAAAGTTTTTGATCAAAACATATCTCATAATGCAACGCGCTTGTTTGGCTACTCTGTAAGCATAATCATAACACTTCCTCGCGATCTGTGTGAGAACACCTTCTCAACCGTGACGAGTTGTAAACAATCCTAATTAGCATCATGCATAATGCATACTCATGGTTTGAAATCTTTGTTTACTTTCATTTTGACGATTTTCCAGACGAAATGTAATCAAATTAATTTACCTCTTAATTACGTAAACTTGATGTTTTTGGCTCAAATTTTCGACTTAAAGTGAATAACTTTAATATTACTTTGATATGACCAATTTAAATTAAGAATATTTTGACTTCATTTTTTGTGTTTCAAGGGACAATACATCTTTAAACACCCCTGGATTAACTTAGGACCAATCATTAGCTCCATAAATGACGTAATGACATTATGCTAATGAACTGAGCCAATATACCCCCAAGTTTCAGAAGAACATCCACACCTCACAGCCACTTCTTCGGAAGAACATCTACACCTCACAGCCACTTCTTCAGAAGAACATCCACACCTCACAGCCACTTCTCCAGAAGCAGACCAACACACCTCACAGCCACTTCTTCGGAAGAACATCTACACCTCACACAGCCACTTCTCCAGAAGCAGACCTACACACCTCACACCTCACCGACAGCATCATCGTATCCTCCGTTTCTGTTTCTCATTGTATTGTCTTGAGTATATAACGTATTATTGAATAAACAATATATGTGTTATTACAGTCAAGCGAGTAGAGTCCTCTTTACAAGTCAGGAACCTCATAACACTATATTACACAATCCATAAAGAAAAAAAAATACAAAGCAAAAAATATACAAAAGGAGCAGGGAGGCTTCCATTAAGGCCAAAAGCCGCATGCACCCGAACATTTTAAATAATATATAATTCTGTATAATAATAATATAACCCCAAAACCATTATCTGACAGACAATTTAAATATTTTTTTGCTTTTAGGTAAATGATTGTTTAGTTAACGTGAATTAACATTCAAAAACAAATTTGAATAACTATTATGTGACAATAAAATGACATTAAAAAACAAATTTGAAATAAAAAATATTTTTCAGAGGGACAATATATCTTTAAAACTATTAAGTCAACAAGCGAGCAGCGTTTTTTGTAAGAAATTTTTCTTGTTTAGGTATCCTTCCCTGGATATGGACATGGATTTTCTAAGGTGGGTATTGAATAATTTGTAACGATTTTATAGATACAGAAAGTATAAAGAAATTAGTTTTTATTCCAGTTACAAATAACAAACATAATTCTAAATCTAACAATAACGGTAGCATATTTAATAAAGATGACAGTAGTACATTAATAAGATCATACTGATTATTAGGTAATCAGTAAAACAAATAATATTATAATTGTGCCAATGAATCTGTACCATTTTGTTCTCAGCAACACAGAACGTTTGATAAACGTAATCGAAATGTTTGAAATTACGTTTTTTAGGTTTGGTTTTTCTAAAACGTTTTAAACACTTTTTTAAACGTTTCTGCGTAGAATAATAATACTAATAACTTTATTGTATCTCTTTTTTAACAGGGGCACTATCCACAAGGGATGTGCAACAAAATAATATAATAGTACACAACTATAATAGTAAACACTTAATTGATTACAATATAAATGAAAGTACAAGTGATTAAAAAGGAAAAATAAAACAATACTGAAATTAAAGTACAAATTAAGGTAAAAAGTACTACATATTTAAATATTTAAATATGTAGTACAAAAATCAATCATGTAATTTAAAAGTATTATAAATTTCATTGTGTTCTTCCCATGCAATTGTTAAGAATAGTTTACAAAACGTTGTGCAAGTGCAAATGCAAGTCTGCCCTGCTCATGCACATTGTGACTTTCTGAGGCGCACACTATATTAATATTCACACAGCACAAAGTTCCATTTTGTAGCTTACAAATATTTCAAAGTAAAGGAATACTCCGTGTATAACAAAGTCAATGGCCGTAAATAGTTCCGAATTCTGGACATAAATTTCCCATTTTGGACAAATCAGATTTCTCTGTTTTTAGTCGCGTGGAAGCGACTCTATAGTTCACTATGTCGGTCTGTCGGTCTGCCTGTCGGTCCGGTATCACTATGCGTTTTATCGCTTTCTGACCTTATCTTGATATCAGTTTAATCTAGCTAAGTCAATTTTTCACAGTATATTCCTTATGGCCAGGAATCGATGTGGTTTTGTTTTCACGGTGCGCAATAAAAAATTACGCGGTCTACGCACGATTTAACAAAATCACCTTTGCAATCATATCTTCACAACCATGAATCACAATTAAATAAAATTTGGTACTCATAAATTTCAGGGCATAAATCATCATATGGCAATACAATTACGTGCGTAGCGCATGTAACGCATGCGTACGCGCGCTTAAAATTCTCAAAATTTATTTTCGATGAAATAAGAGTACGTTTCAGGCAATTTTAAGCGTTTACAAAGATTTCTGTTTTCTTGACTTACTTTTCAACTCGAAATTACGTTATACGAGCACGTCAAAAGTGACAGGCTACGCACATGTAAATTAAAAAAATATAACTGTTTTTAAACATTTCAACATTTTTAAACATGTTCAGTAATTTCAGTCAGTTGGTAGGTTGATCGGTCGGTCGGTAAACACTAAGCACGCGACTGCAGCCATCTATATGGCCTTGTTGGACAGCTTCTCTATTTTGGACACATCACTTCCTATCTTTCAGCAGTGCAGTCGTACCGTATAATGATAGCTGCATGCATCTGCATTTAATTATTACTATATAGTATTAATAATCTATTTTATAATCGGATATAATCAGTAGTCATAATTTGACAATTGAGCACGCATTTGATATCTACATCGTCATTAATAATTAATTATTCATATGCTATTTCACAATATCGGAAAATAACATTAGCCGAACTTCAGAAGTAGGCCCTACACATTTTACAATGATTGTTTAGGCCTATTTAATAATTTTATCTATTGAAATATTATTTATTAATCTTATAAAATGAATATAATAATTTTAAAATTAAGATAATATACACTCAATACCATAAAATATTATAGTTCGGATATAAAAAGTTAAAGAAAATTAGAGATCACAACTTAAAGTAATAATGGATATAATGACTTCAACCAAAATAATTTTATAAAACTTAAAACTATACACTTCATAAATGATATAGGCCTAAATATAACTGTAGTATATTATATACATTCAATTACTACTGTAATTTTGATAAATTAGTTTTGACATTTTTAGTCGCGTGCAAACACGACTCTGTTGGTCGTGTAACGTGTATTATTATGAGCTATATATAACTGGTCCTTTTAAGGTGATTCAAATTATTGGCTTAAAAGCTATGATTCTTACTTATTTTACGATGGGAAAATAAAGGTCGGGAGGTTAATACACTAGTGGCAAGCTACTTGAGAGGCTCCATATGTCGGTGGTGAACAACCACGTTGTTCAGTTATTTAGAAGTAGGCCTAGATTGTATCAGGTACTAATTATAGTAATACTATATAAAACGTACATTTATATCAATTTTTTTATAACGACACTAATTTAGAGAAAGAAACCATGGAATTGCAATATCGGAACCTATGGCGCGCACAAACTGTCATTTATTCAGGCAATTATTTCAGTTTTTATATCTCTATTATCCCAATTAGAGAAATTAATAATTTCTTTAATAACAAGAACACTTGGTATAGACGACGCATGGGGTTTTTAAATAAAGATGCATCATTACACTTAAAATGCGTGTCGTTCTTTTCAGTATCGGTCATCAAATTTTATTTTATTAAGACTTTCATAATTATATTATTTATTAGACGGTTGCTTAAATAATCTGTTCTTATATTCATGGTAAATAAATTAATTTTAAAGTGTTAGTGTTTGTAGAGAAGGTCGGTGAAATAAAATTAATATAACTGTCAATCTTTGAGGCTACATTTTACAACCTTCTGTCTCATGCTTGAGTAGGCTCAGCACACAAAATGAATTTTGTCGATACAAAATGCATTTTGTCGATAAAAAATGCATTTTGTCGACACAAAAAATGAATTTTGTCGACACTGATTGAATTTGTCAACACAAAATGAATTTTGTCAGCACAAAATGAAGTTTGTCAGCACAAAATGAATTTTGTCCACACAAATTGAATTTTGTTGACACAAAATGAACTTTGTCGTCTCAAAATGTATTTTGTTGACACAGAATGAATTTTGTCCATATAATTAGAATGAATTCTATCGTTACAGAATTGTTTTTTTCGAATAGAATAAATTATGTGTCACATAATTGTATTTTGTTGACAAAATGAGTGATGTCCCGAACGGCGCCCCTTAAAATTCACCACACCTATTGGGTTGTCTTCATACACCAAGAGTTCCACGTGCAATGTGCCTTTTTTGTCTGAGAAATATTTATTAAAGTGATATCATGCCTCCTTTATTCTTCAAATCATTTAGAGAAAAAGCATGTACCATTACATTTCATTTTTTATCAAATTTTGTGAATATACCGACGTGAGGCTTGACTACATCAAAACCACGCCATTTATGGTTATCATAAGATAAGCCAATACATGCTAAGCTTTCCGAGTCCGATTATGGGGGGTGGGAGGGGGGAGGAGGGGTGTGTGTGTGGGGTGTATGTGTTGTGTTGTGCCAGTGGCTCACAGTGACTTGGTGTGTCCGAAACCCCCCGCGGTCCCGATCCATGTTATGTTATCCAATGTTATGTCACCCATGTTTAGCCATGGATTAATGGTTTACTGCCGGAAAAAGTTACGATGTTTTGCCGATTGCTGTGCGATACAAAGAGTGTCCATTAATATTGTTCTACTCCGGCCAACTAGAGGTGCTATTTGTCATTTTGTTGGATAGTACGATTTCTAATCTAATGGTGTCAAACAAAATTCGCTTCTATAGTAAGTTGTGTTAGTGCCTGGACCCCTACGCCTATAAATCCTGGATCTGCTCCAGACACTCAAAAGCACCAAATTACCCGTCACTCCTTGGATATATATTATAATACGGTAGTACTTATTTTGTTTGGCTAAATTTAACCGTTTATTTTGTCTCTTTATAAGTGAAATCATTCTTTGCGTGGAAAAATTGAATGAAATTGAATAACTTTATTAAAAGCTATAGCTTCGAATGGCCAATTCAAAATCTGATCTGAAAAAGTTTTTGGGGACAGTACATTCTTTAAAAATAATACTAGGTAATCTTAGAAAGAAGCCGAGTTAGATAGATTTTAAGTAAAATTAAGATTGATTTCAGTGATCGTCAGCTAAAATATCATAAGTAAAATTTTGAGGACATTTCTGTAGGCCTATAATGATTACAACCAACCCGTTGTACTAGATTTAATCATTTTTGCCGTTTCTAAATTAATCAATTCAGATATCAACGGACAGTTATTCTGTGTCTGTAATTGTTATATTACAATGAAAGTTATAATAGTGGCCTGAGCATAGATTTGGAGGTATAGGTCTGCCAACGGTGAAGACATTTTTGAATTGTAACAAACATGCAGATGTCCTGAAATATAGGCGGAAATGAATAATTTCACAACCGATTCCAAAAAACCAGTGCCACAACAGGGATTCAAAACTTATTTAATTATTCGTAGTTCCAATTACCGTAGACCGAAAGTTTTCTTGAATCAATAAAAACTAACTAATTCAACTCTCAAACATGCAGTATTTGTTATGTAAAACATACTGGATGTAGTTGTTGTTGTTGTAGTGGTTTTATAATATGATAAACATGTTTAACGAGATGTTAAAACAGATTCCACTTTATTCCTCGATGATAATTCAAAATTACACCAATTCAATTAACCCATGATAAATATGAATTATCAAGTACTATTTTCGACAAACATTGTAAAATATTTCTGACCATGACCACACGAAATGTTATATATATATATATATAATACAATTCCTTCTCAAACTTAATTTTTTACATCTCTAAATTTTTAATCTTTTTCAGTTTACTTTAATATTTTGTTTTTACTTACTATATAAGTTTTATATTTGAATACCTTTTCAGTGGTTTGTCATGACAAAGCATACTTTGTAAATGGTTTTTCTGTAATTTATTTACTGTATACTTGTTGCACATTTCATTGGGACTGTTCCTCTGATATAAAAGAGAAAAAAAAAGTTCAGTCCACACCGTCTTATTTTTCAGTATTATGAGAATTGCCAACAAAGGGAAATTATTGACTGTCGTCAAGTGAAAACAAATATTGTTCAGGGACTAAAATCTATACGGTTAAGAAATCAAATGTTCATCATTGGCTCATCCGACCGATCAGTTAGACTGTGTCTAACATTGATTAGAGAGTAAGTTCGAATCCTATACTATTCGTTTGAATGTTGGGATATTCAGTGGTTAGGTTCTTATTATGTATATATGAATATGTATTTCTTTACATATATGTGGGTGTGTAGGTTAATACTTGAAACTATCAGTGTATACTATACAATGAATTTAATGTATGTAGTTAAGTATAAAAGTACAGTCAATGAGTAAACAATAAGTTTGTAATTATAATCAATAGGCCTATACAAATGGATTTGTAAATAGATAATATAAACAAAAAAAGAAAGTAAATAATCCTTTGTATAATGTTCAGTAACTATACAGAAAACAATGCAAACAGATGGTTTAACCAAAAAATACTAAATGAAATATAAATGAATGTGATTTAACAAATATATGCCAGTAATGGTAGGATACTAAATGTTAAAATTATAAATGATATTAAAGAGGAAAAAAAGAAGAAAAATTAGTTAGAAAATGTTTGGAAATTATGTATTATTCATGAATTAATTTAGCCACATCGTGTATATTTAAACAAAAAGAAACAACATACATATGTTTTAAGTTAATAAGTACACAATTTTTATTAAAGATAAACACTGACATTTTTAACTTTAACGCTGAACCTAAAAAAAGTTGGTATGTTTAAAAAAAAAAACACAAGTATTTGACCTGATAAATCATACTATGTTCCTCTTATATAATGTTTATTTCTTAATATATTTGGTAAATGTAGATTAAATTACTTCTATAATCATGTAGAAATGATGATAAATACAAACTGATAACACAGTGCTTTTTAAAAAATAAAAATAATACAGTATATTTATTATACTGAAAATGGTTGCTTTCCTCTGTGACCTCTTTATAGTACTGTAGCCTAATTATATTTAAACATTCAACTGATTTTACTTAGTAGCAGTAAATCAACACTTTCTTATAAATGAATAAATTGAATCAAACTAACATTATACATTAAAGTATGTTAAACAGGAAAACAAACATAGATTCTGGCATTTTTAAAAATTTAATTTTATACATATTGTCTACATTCAATCATTATTTTTTTTAATCATATGTGTCCACAAGAGTATTCTTAAAATTTGAGAATCTATTATTCCCCACACAATATTAAACTATGCTGGATAACTTTAAAAAAAAATTAGTTTATGAAATATTACAAAATAAATTGTAGCAATGCATTATTTAATTTGACGAAACCTTCAGAGCTTTCGGTTAAAATTAAAGGATGCATTTCTTTGGTATTTCATCTTGTTTATCTTCTAATGTACAAAAAAACTGTACTCATTCAAAGGTGGATAGTATATATCTTTCTTTGAGCTGCAGTTACCTAGGTTTGTCAATCTCTTTTGTGTTGAGCCTGGGCAATTCCTCAGAGTGAAGTTCTTGTTGTAACATATCTCAACTTGCTGCAGAACTACTTGTTCTTTATTCTTAATTCATAAACAAAAAACCACAATAATTATTTTAAATAGTATTAAAATATACGGACATCTGATAAAAATAACAACACCTTTTAAATTTACAATGTAAATTTTTATTGGTAGCTGCACTTGAAATATATTTCTTTAGTTACCTATCTTCATCAGTGATAAATTGATTTGTTATACACATTAAAAACTGTGATTAAACATCTCCGGAGACAACAACAACAATAAGAATAATCAACATTTATAAATAATATAAATATATTTATAAAGTCCCCACAATTTTGTTACCAAAGGCACGTCCTCAAATTTGCTAAATAAATACAGTAAGTTGTTAAATTAATTTTAAATGAATTAAAAGTGGGTGAATGTTTTAAATACAGGATGCAACAAGGGAAAATGTATGACTACCATAAGAAACTGGACAAATAGCAAATAATTTGTTAACGTAACACAACAATTTATATAAATCTTGGGGTACCTGCGTCATTTTCTTGATTGTTATTTGTTTGTATATTTTTGCAGTAAAGAAAAGTGTAATTTGCTCAGTATTTCTGCATTGAACTTTTATTGTAAAATTATTATGAGATACTTTAGTTGTGCTTGCTACATTGATTCCAAAATATCTAATAATCTAAATAGAAATTAAAAATTGGTGATGTATGAAAATATTGTTTTATAGTTTAAATGATATAATATAATTTTGGAGGAATGATGATCAATTCAAAATGTTATGTATATAATGTTAATTACTGCGAAGCAGTTTTGCATCAGGGAGTTTAGAAATTGGTCAGGTGTTTGCCTTACAAAAAACAAAGGGCTCAGTAGTAATAGCATGGACAACATCTGACCAATTATCTAGCTTCTTGATGCAAATCTACATTGAAGTAGTATTATCATGCTGTTTGTGCAGTACTCGCTGCTTCTTTGGGATCAAATCTAACCCTAAGCATCAGTGTATGCCTGATGGTCTAGAGTTATGAATACCAGGCTGGTGATCTTGAGGTTTTGGGTTTATTTCCCAATTTCAAATGATTTAAATCAAATTCAATTAAAATTTGTTGAACTTACATAGAAGCACAATACTTTTGTTGTTACATTAAACGCCTTAAACAAAACACTGTTAATATTCGACAGGGAATAATTTCTTCCAGGCAAAATATGTCCAGATTCAAGGACACTGAAAAAAAACAACCAATAATCAAACATTTATATAGCGTTAAAACATTAGGTATTCAGGTGCGGATAAACAGGCTTAAACCCCTTAAAATTTAACAGCCATGTCTTTTTATCTCTATAAAAAAAAATAGAACACTGACTACACATTGAATGCAAATCAAATCAAAACACCATCGACTCTGTGAGAACGATCAAACAATCGACGGTTCCTGGCAAAAAAAGTATGATCGTATTGTTAAATTACATACATAGGAGTGTCATTTCCGGGCCTAGTCATTTGGGAGGTGCCATTTCATCCTGAATTTTATTTGTACCATCATTTACCTAAATCGCTTAGCCACAGGCCCCACTATACTTAGCGGTCTGCCCCTGGGTATTGTACAAGGAATCATTGGTCAAAGTTTGCATTATAAATATATACCTAGTTGTAAGTTAATTAATTTCTTAATCTATTAGTACTACAGTTAAGGCGTTTTTAAAATGTTTTTAGCGTTCCGTGCGCGTAAAAATATGCGCTCGCGTTTTCACTTGCTTAAAATGACATGAAACGCTTAGAAAGTTGATTAAATTGATTTTCGCATTTTGAATTTTTAAACGCGCATAACTTTCAGTAAAGCATGTCATTTTTTTTCCACAGAATGTTAGCGCATGATATAAATTAAAATTTTGCTAAGTTTCAATTGAAATTGTTATATGGTGTTCGATCTATGTTAAATGTGCGAAATTCATAAAATCATGCGTAACTTACGCTGCGCGATGCTAAAGTCATATAACAAAGTTACGTACACATCTATAGGTCAATCTTATGACAAACTTATACAATCATCTTATGTTGGCCAGAATTAGAGATACGCTGCGAACAAATTTTGTGGAAAGAAAGAAGAATATAGAAAAAAAAATCTCATGACAATAACAAGGGGTTATCCGCCAAGTGCGGATAACCAATGAATTGTTTAAAGTAATCATTTAAGAAAAATTGTATGACTAGAAAAATATCATTTAAAAGTTTCTTTAATGTACTTTAACTTCCAGATTTGTAGGCAGTAAAATGATAATAAACTAAATTATGCTTTGAGTAATGTACCAACTAAGCTTGGTTCACACTACAGACGCAACGCAATCGAGTCGACCAATCACAAGCGATATATTATTCGAACAGTCGCTTGTCATTGATCAACTTGCTTGTGTTGCGTCCCAGTGGGAACCAAGCTTTATACTACAGAAATAAGTGTATCAATATCAACATGTTAGTGTCAATATAGCAAATTCCATTCATGATATGATTTTCTGCCTAACATTACTGTAAGTGTCTTCAGAATAGTTTCATCATAATTTGGCAAGTTGTATCAATGTGATGAACTGGCCTGGGAAAGGTCATTAAGGCAAAGGTGAAACGACAATGTTTCCTTTGCATTTCCTTCTGGTTTGAAAATTAACCCATTGATTTGGAACACAGGGTTATAAACCTAAAGGATAGATTACAGCAGTACTAAGTGAAGTACTAAAATGACATTGAACAATTTCCCTACGATCCAATGGCCTATCTAAAGATATTCATTCAAATACAATGGGAAGTTTGCGGCCTAGGTCATATCATGGATCAGGTTCATGGTCATACCTTGTGCTCGGCTAGCCTGTGTTTTCCTAATTTGATGATGCAAAATTATCCATGAATTTGTGAGTTTCCCATGTCGCTTCAGTATATTTACAAAAGTTAGAGGGTGTTGTTTTTTTAAACAGCAATATACAAGAATATACAGCAAAACTAATGTTTGGTTTAAACAATTCATCTAAATTTAGAGAAATTACTCTATTTTTTATTTTAAAACAAAATTCGCCCAAGGCTATAGGCTAGGCTACTGACTGAATAAACAATTCAGAGAGGTTTTTTTTGGGAGCAGAAATGGGTCTAAATATCGTGATCGTTTGTGGATATTATATTATACGGTATATTCCAATATAATGTAACCCATTTTCTTTTTTGACCCATGACATGAGGTGATAGTTTGCTGTGCTTTTCTTAAATTACTCAAGCACACATGGGTAGCAAGGGACAATATGTGTATGGAGAATATACTGTATAAACAGTTTATGCTATACAAATGTGCGAAGGACTAAAAAAGGACACCAAAGTTTATAAACTCAAATGGAATTAAGGCAAAATTTGGGATTGACTTGTCCCAAAACACGCTAACAAAAGTATAATGTCTGTAAGAACTAAAATTCAAAATGAAAAGATAGGTCAAACAAACTTCCAACACAGGAATGGCAGTTTTGGTAAAAAAATTAGAATTTTAAGAACACCACCCAAGAAGTAATTTAGCAGAAACGGGGTAGCTCAAAATAAGGTATATAATAATATATAACAACAATAATACCATATTTTGAGTCATTTTTAGCAGAAACAAGCCCGAAGAGTTATTTGAATTTAGAGAAATTATTTACTTGCCAACCTCGGCCAAGATCATAGGCAAGGCCTACTGTATCCATGAGAGATGCTTGTATGTGAAAGTGAATGTAATCAGGATGGGATCATACTCGAGGAGGTAGTACCTGAGGGATATGGGTGTAGCCTGAATGGCAGATTTTAGGCAACCTGGATGGGAACATTGCCATAGAGGAACACATTTTGAGCTTTGATTCTATTGCAGTTGCAATTACATTACATAGCAGATTTGCAAAAAAATGTGCATACTTAGTCAGACTCAAGTTATTATGTAGATCAATTCCTTTCTGGAAATAGTTCAATTCACCATTTATTGCTGAAGTGTTCTCACCACAGGTTCCGTGTTTGCACCACTCATGTTGCCTAGAAAGTAAGAACATCTAAAAATAAACTAAAATCCTTTTCAAATTGTGTTGTTATATTTGTATAATTATTGGGATGACATAAATAAACTCCTGTCATTAATTACTGTATTTTTGTATTTTGTTGGAAGTTAAACTTAAAAATACATGGCCTGTAATAAAAACAACCAACCAAAGGAACTAAACTGCTAAAACTTGAAAATAGTTCCTTTCTGTAAATTAATGGATAAGAAACTTCCTCATTGAGTTTGTTAAAGCAAATAAGATTCTCAAAATTAAAAAAACAGAAGTTGTAAGCAAATCTGGTAGCGAATAACACAAACCTCAATTCAATACCATAATTAAACATAGATCAATTATTTGTAGGTCTACGTGCCCATTTCTGTTTTATTGATTTATTCTAATGTTAAAATTTATGAATTCATCTATCTAATTTGCTGGTCTGTTTTTGTTTTATTTTATTGGAAACTTTTTTTAATTGTAAAGGGCATATAAGCTTTTGCATTGCTCCTATCAATCCAAATTCCTTATTAATTATCCTTTTTATGTATTTTAACCTATGATGCGTTGCCAAATATTATCAAATGAAAAAAATGAAATAAAAGCCTTTTTGAAGAAATAGTTACCAGAATACTGTAAATGGATTCTCCAATATTAGATTTGGCCATGTTTGGTTCAGTTGTTTTACCAAAGGCTGCCAAAAAATATATTATAAATTAAGATAGCTTTTAACAAAGTGTTCATGTATTTATATTGACACTGACAGCTGGCTTTGTGATCTAAATATTGAGTTTGATAATAGATGTCATTCAAATTATTGACACACAACTTTTAACAAATATCTGCATATTGCCCGTGTGTTTGTAAACAGCTCTTATTATTCAACTAAATTCATTTGTCATGTACATGAAGCATTAACTACAGGTCACATGTAAAAAGCAAACAATGCACACATACACCTGCCAATTCCAAATACAGTTACACAATATGCTTCAAAAATTGAAATTACTGTACACTGAATAAAATGTATACATTTCTTAAATTGAATTAATACCAAAGTCAGTACATAGCAACAGAACTTGGTTTATTCTGAATCAGTTCATTACTTACAGTTATAGTCGAATCATTAAACATTTGTGGAGAATAGCAGTATTCTGGATTTGTTCCATTTTCCAGTGATGGCCTATAAAAAAACAACAAAATTAACTCCATTATCCTAAAAAATTATGAAAAATAACAACCCCCATCAACTATGTTCCAAATTAACTAAACCTCACGTCAACTTGGTACTGTAGACGTTTTTTTGCGACCGGACAATTCTTCGACAGGACATTTGCCAAACAGGAAACTTTGCCTACAGCACATTTAGCCAACAGGTCATTTCGCCAACATGGCAATTTTCGCCGAAAATCTTACGAGGTTCATTACTATACTTACAATACTGTTTCTATTTAAAATTCATTGATCGAGTGCCTTTGCTAAGTACAGTGTGAATAGCATCGCCACCCCCATACCTTGTGGTACTGCAAGTGTGGTAACAAAGGATTGTTCGTTTTGTTGCTTCCCAATCCAAACACATTTACATAGTTTTTCAAAACTTTCAACATTTGGATTTCGCCATCTTGTATTATGTGTGTCAGTATATCTAAAAGTGTATTCCCTCGCACATAGCAAAAGAACTGGTCATATTGACACATGTGTTGCACTTTTCATCGAAGCGCGGAATCAAAACAAACAAGTACAGTACGTTGAAGCAATTGTTTGCTGAACTATGTTGTTATGCAAATGAGTAGAATGTTGCCGTCATCCGTTATTGTTTAGGTGCTAATGCGGAAACTCCCTATTTCATAATTTGATGATGCTATGGCTTTTTCTGCTGACATTTTGCAGGTATGCACATATTCAGTGGTGCTTTGCCTCTTGTGGTACAGGTTGCTTGCCTGCTTGTGTTGCAGGGATATGTTCATCTAACCTGTCATTTATCCTATTTAGTAAACATATTGCTAATATTTTCCCAAGAACCGACAGGTACAGTATGATGGGCCTGATGTATTTTGGTGGACCCTTTTTCTTGGCTGGTTTTGGAATTGGGTGTAATATGACTTGGTATTAAATATAGTTCTGCTATGTGATTAAAAACATCCATATGTGCATGTTTTGCCATCAGAATATACTTGGTCACTTCCTGGACTTTCATTGTTTTTTAGGCATTTGGCTGCTTTGTCGGGTGTAAATGGAGACATCAACACTGTTTACATTTGTTTTGTCATTCAGTAAACATCCGGACACAGGCCCGTATGCAGCATTTGTAATGGGGGGTGCGAGCGAAGCGAGCAACAATGGCTGGGGGCCAGGGGGCCGCCAAGGGCCCCCGGTCAGGGTCGAGGGGCCGAAGGCCCTGGCAAAATTTGCGTTATTTGACGTTCTAAAGACTGATTTAAGATTCTTTGTTGTGGCTTGAGCTAGTTGAACGATGGACACCAGAACTTAATGCTTTCGGCCAACTCAGACAGCGTTGTACGACGCTGTCTGAGGCGCCGTATTCGATAGTGTCTATATTTCCAGCAAACACTTTAACTGCGTACCGCGTACATGAAGCGCTAAGCTATTGCTTGTCGTCACATGATCGACTGCGCATGTTTTACATCGAGTTTGTAGTCAGTTCAGATTCTGTAATTTAATTACCGGTATTTTTTCGTTTTATATTAACATATTTTTGTTTGTATACCATTGATAATGTAAATTTTGTATATATATAATGATATTGTCTTTAGTTAAACAAGACAAGAAAAAATACCAACCGAGGAAATAGTGGACCTTTTGGGACTTGGGGGGGGGGGGGGTGCGTCTGCACCCAACGCACCCCCCTGGATACGGGCCTGGGACATATTGCATCATTTTTAATGGTTAATTACATGTGCCAGAAATTGTTTATATATTTATTCTTGTATTCACTTTTTTATATTGACAGTTCAGTAGTAACACAGGAAGTTTGTCTTGTTTTATAAAGGAAAATTTTAAATTGGAACGAAATGTTTCAAACTAGTTCCTTTTACAGTTGTAGCATAGTGCATGGTCCACTATCATCTACAAGAAGATCGGACATCCATCATAAGTAAATTTAGTCACCATATTATTTCATTTTAAATTAAAATTTGTATTATATTCTATTCAAGGATAAGTAATATTGTAATAATGTGTTGAATTGAATTGGCAGTTTCAAATGGACGGTTTCAATGTCTTAATACCAAAATATATAAAAGATATATTCCTAGTAAAGTTGAAATCATTGTTAAGTTAAGGCTATTTTAATGTTGCCGGTGTTCGTAACATGTTTAAACGTTTTCAATTTAGTTCAAAACGCATATATATGTGTACTGATGACCACAAATATTGTCAGCAAAGTATCCTGTCTCCAAAATGTAACCTTTCGGGCTATTGTCTGCCAATCAAATTGTACTGTGTGTCAGTCAACCGTATAAATGGCAGAAAAATAGTATCAGCAAACTTGTCTGTTTGTTGTTGAGTGGCTGTCGGCCAATTGTTTGTCAACAAAATGTCCTAAATAACAGTGTTAAATTAGTACTTACCAAAGGCCATGTATAGTCCAGGTTTTTACATCACTTGGTATAACACATTTGTTCTAACAAAGAGACAGACATATTAAATTTGAAGTAAATCCTTACTTTTTTTACCTAATTAATTAACACATTTACTGCACTTTCACTGTGAATCCCACCTCTGTGCAGAGATTTTTTTTAAAGAAAAATCATAAATGGGTGATTTTTAAATACATTTTTAAGAAAGTACTAAACAGGTTTGATTTTTAAAAAATGAAAATCATATTACACAGCCTTGAAGTAGAAACTAGGAAATTTGGGCTTCTTTGTTCCTATTAACAATCAATTTACAGTTGAACATTAGATTATAATTTAAAACGGTCCTACTAAACACCACCAGATACCTACCAAAGCAACAAATCATACCACCAGAGAGCAGCCATTTGCTTGGAATTGATTATTAATGGTATATTATAAATTTCAAAAGCTGAGTTTGATCATCATAATAATAACGAAACAAACGTTCATCCGTGTCTCTTGTGTATTATATTCAGCGGTCAACTGTGAAACCTATACAACTACTGTATGTTCACACAATTTGTCTTTTTTTGTAGTAGAAATGTATTCTTTGGTTGATATTTTTTGGTCCTTTTTTAATGAAACCATAGAATTGGCAACAAAATGAATAAAAATGGTTGTGTAAATTGGATTTTTAGTCAAGCGTTTTCAGCTTACATTCTCAAATTCTGGAGAAAAATGTACAATCGGACATCTTTAAAAAATTAGTACAAAAAAAAAAATGACGCAAAAAATGAATGGAGGCTATTTTTTGCAAAACAAGGTTTAATTGGATGCGACGAACATGGTTTAAAAAAAAATGGAAAATAAATATGGTTTCATTAAAAAAGGACCAAACAAATATCAACCAAAAGAATACAAATTTCTACTACAAAAAAATACAAATTGTGTGAAGTTATGTATTCATTTTTAAATGTATAGTGTACAGAAAAGAATTTCTGCTTTTATTTGACCAAATAAATGATGTGAAAGCGTTATTTATTTTGAAATGTTACAGTTTACAGAAATTAATTTATTTAACCATTGGTAGCGCCTCACAGTTGACCACTGAATACAATACACAAAAGAAATAGATGAACACGTTCATTTCGTTACTATTTAGTATTATGGTGATCAAATGCATTCGATTCTGGCATTGCGACGGCGAGAAATTCACTTTTAACTTCAACTTTATCAACTTGAAAGAATTCAGCTTTATACCATTAGTAATCAATTCGAAGCAGGTGGCTGCTCTCGGGTGGTAGGATTTGTTACTCTGGTAGGTATCTGGTGGTGTTTTGTAGGACCCTATAAAATAAAACTTACATTTTGATCAGAAACTGAAATGCAAAATGATGGTGGCCAATGCTGTGAAAATGTTAGGTAATCCCAATCATTTCTTAAAGAAGATATAACATAAAAACTTAAGTGAGGTATAATTATAGTTTAATAATAAGTAATATACAGGTAACACCTAAATAAATTCCTGTCATTTGATTGGACGATTGTGGGTCACATGGCGTGCAATAGTACACACTATTAAACGATCGTTTAATATAATAGTACTTTTTTTGTGTAAGAAAGAAAAATCTGTTCGCGTTTGGAAAATATTTTTTTAATTCTATTGCTTTTGAAATACAACACTCAGCGCCACTTATTTTGTACTTTCGTTGCCAATGTTATATTGTTGTGACTGGTTTAGCGATGGAAGTACATTTTTGGAGATATATATATACTAATTTAGATAAAAAAGGCATTTAAATAATAACTTTAGATCGAGTTTAATTTATGATTTTGATTAATGGGAATATTTCTAAAAGACATGGAATCGTTGGAAAAAACATAATTAGCATGAGTTTCAGACTGTCGATGTTTCGTATTGCTGCCTGGCTGTCGCCTTGTTGATACATTTCATCATTCACCTCATGCCATTATTTATACCATTACACTCATAAACATCATTATTTGTATACTGTAATACTTGAAGATGAAAAATGAAGATTAATATTTTAATCAGTTTTTAAAGATTTTTCCAGGACAATATCATTTTTTTAAATTTTGAAATTTCTTCAAATTGCTCATAACATTAAATAATGCGGTGTATAAAGTTCCGGCAGAATGAACACAAATTTTAGGGATCTAGTGGTTTTGTAGGTTCAATTCTCGATCAATTGTCTTTATTCATCATCATCTTAATAACCCACCATTCCTAGAGAGATTTTTTGGATAGGTTTTTGGGCCGATCGTCTCAGCGTTAGCATAGGCCTATGTTGGATTCTGTGTATGTAACAATGGGCAGTTGAATACCGGTGCCAGAACCCTAACCACAGCATTATTAATATTATGATGAGCAGAGATTTCATTTTCAAGTTAGGTGCGAAATACAGCACCCTACATGAATACCCAGCCCAGCCTACAGTATACTGTTATCTAGGGTGCTTGCTGTATGCCTAGCTAGTGTAGTAGCCAGATTCTAGTCAAGGCACCCTATCGCAAAGTTGCCCCTCACAAAGTCGCCCAGACACAGTCGCCCCATCACAAAGTTTTCCATCGCAAAAATCGCCCCAACACAGGGTCGCCCCATCGCAAAGTCGCCCCTAAACGTTAAAATAGTTTATAAATAAGTGCGTCAAATCACGCAATTGATATTCTTGGGCAATTTGAACACAAAATAACACGAAACAGGTAGGCATACAAAGGGAAAGCCCCGCCATGTAATACCAGTAGTCTTAGGGCACAGTACATCGGCAACAAAGAGGAAGCCCCAACGTAATTACTTCACTGTCGGGCGCACTTACACGATAGCTCACTATCGGGGAAACCCGTAATTGCTCTGCATTACTCCAAATTGTTACGATGTCGGTCGCATTCAAAATCGGTCTTGTTTAATTTTGGTCGTGATAAAATCTAAATAATTTTTACTTTAGTCGATGAATATTTATTATTAATAATACATTTTTTTTAATTGTTTATTTTACAGGTCTAGGAGAAAGATGTGTGCATTCAAAAATGACAATTTAAGATAATAATATTATTTAGCATACTGTATGTTAACAGTACAGTTACATAATTATTTAAATGTGAAATTTTACAGGGACCGTAGGCTATGTCTGTGTCTCTCTTTTTATATGCAACAAACTACATGAAACAATTTTTATTAATAAACATTCAGTTTACTATTATTAGTATTACAATGAACATTTGATTAATAACCACAGAAAGGCAATCCCATCATTATCCATTATAAAATTGCATCATATTACCAAATATGTCGTAAAAATGATGATGTGTGTGTGTATTCATCGTATGTCCGTGTACGCATGCATGTATAAAATAATCATATCGGCGATGAGATTTATAACCATAATAATATTAAATAACAATAGACATACAGTACTTGTCAATAAATGCAAATGTTTTAACTAATCTATACGATTGGCCTACTACTACAGTACAGTATATCACTTTTATACATTTATTATTATATTATCCTAAAAAATGAACTGGTAACCACTTGTTGAAAAAAGATTCGTAATTGTGGCTATTGGTAACTAATTTTAAAATCATATTAAATTAACATTCTTAGAAACTTTCAAAATAAGGAACTATTTTTAAAATGATTTTCAAAAAGCATATTACTCCATTAAAACCTGTAAAATAAAAATTCAAACACAAATTATGTATATAAATTAAATAATTTAGTAATTGAATATTTTGCGTTTTGTAATGATTTATGACACTTTGAATTTAAGATACAAAGCTGTAAATTGGTATCTAGGGTCAATACTTTTCTATTTAATTTATTGTACCGGTCTAATTAATTTTCATTTTTAGAGACTCTCTTAATGGGTGTCACGGGGTCTTAGCTTTCGTGGTCTTAGGTTTCGTGACACCCCTCTCTTAATGGTAAGTAAGAACAATCAGAAAAGCTTTACCGTATATTGTATATACAGTATGCATTTGTTATTAGCACTTGTGGTTGCCTCGATGAAATATTAAACCATTTAACTCTTTTCAACTTTGTCTGGCATGGCTTTAAAGTTGGTTATACAGACCGAAAATGGGCAGAAAACGTTGATATTTACAGTGACCATTGACCTACTGTAGGCAACATTTAATTATAATGCAACTTTTCTTTTAAATACAAATGATGATGCTATTGCATAATGATAATGTGATGTTTGACTGGTTGCAATTCCTGATCTGTGTCTGGTCTAGATGTTTTAAATTATTTATAAATAGACAGCCTTCATATCTCTTCAGATATACACCAGACATGTGTTAACAAGTGGTACAAAAAATAAATGTGAGTGGGTAAATATTGTCTAGGTAAAAAGGCAGTGAAAAAATGTTGATGCTTTTTCACAATTTTCTGCCTGTAACCAAATTTAGAGCCATGTCAGACACAGTTCAAAAAAAGTAAATGGTCTAATATTTATTTTAGGCAACCACAAGTGCTTCAACAATACTTACTGTACATATGTACAATATACAAAATTTCTGATTGATATTAATTACCTTTTAACACTTTGACTGCCAAATACGAAGATCTTCGTGTTTCGCGTTTTTTTACGAAATCCGGTAGATAGGTTAATTATTGGTATATACTATAAATATGGACACTATGTTCGGTCTGGACCGTCAATATTTTACTATTTGAAAGTAACTAATCTGGTTACGAACGACTGTCAAAATGGTACCTGTCGAAATAACATACACCGCGCATAACAGTAGCGCGTCGAGTGATTGCTTGGCGCATTGTGTATCGGTCACGCGCTAGCTATGCCGCCGAAGCATTAAAAAGGTTTTTGTGGATTGGCATGTTTGTTTGCTATCTGAATAAAAAATAATCGAGTCATTTTCAATATGAAGTCATTATTTTTATTATTGTATGTACAGTATACCCTAATTGTTTTGGTGTTTCATTGTAAGTGACCGAGTTTCACACAACAAACTTGTTTAGAAATGGTATGGACATTATCATCAGTTTACTAGCTAGGCTAGCCTAGTCGTAAAACAGTTCCGGACCAACTTTAGGCCTGGTTAACTAGGCATGATGGGTTTACTATGTGGATTTTGCCGAAACATTAATGTAAGATTTATGATTTATAAAATGTAATACATTTTTTACAAAAAGTGAATTATTGCTAGGCCTAAAGTTAGCTAGGCCTACAGTAGGCCATTACATTTTTCAGTTAATAATAATATTGATATACAGATAGAATAGGCCTAGAGGCTAGGCCTAAATATTTTCATAAAACATGCCTATTTTTTTGCATATTAGTTAAAAAAAAAAATTAATAACTATATTAGATTACACGTTTATAAACATACAATGTTTATACCAAGTTTGATGGTCATGTGTTATTGAATTTTCCAGTTACATCATTTATGCACATTTAATTTACTCTAGTAGCTAGATCAACTTTCGTATGCACTTTGAGGTCCAGAGAATTCGACTTCAGAAATTGGTTTAGGGTGGTCAAACAATCATTTTTGGCTTGGTTACACATTTTGAAAATGTGGCGAAAGGTCAAAAGGTCAGGGTCAAAGGTTATAAGATCAAACACCATTATGTCCTTAAATCTCGACAACCACTGGTCACAGCGAGGTAATTTTGGTCTCAAATTGATCAGAAGGTATACATTCATATTCAGTCTAATGAAACATTTTAGTCGAAAATGACCGGAAATGCCATTTCTGACCTTTGACCCATAAACCAGGGCATGTCTGTATCTCCGTAACTATTGACCGTAGAGACTTGAATTTGGGCTCAAATTGTTCGAAATATACATTTAGTTATTTGTTACACATTTTGAACAATGTTACAAAAGGTCAAAAGGTCAAGGCCAGGGGTTATATGAATAAACACAAATAGGTATTTGTATCTCGGCAACCACTGGTCACAGCGAGTAAATTTTGGTCTCAAAATGTTTAGAAGCTATACATTCATATTCAGTCTAATGAAACATTTTAGTAAAAAATGACCGGAAATGACATTTCTGACCTTTGACATACATACCAGGGCATCTTCTTATCTCTGTAAGTACAGGTCGTAGAAACTTAAATTTAGTATCAAATTGTTAGAAATACACATATTTACATTCATTCTAACAGAAAATTTGGATAAAAGATGATCATAAATACTATTAATTACTAATCTTTTAAATGAAAAACATATCTACCCAACTTATCATTAGACAGTAATGTTATGCAATAATTGATGCCTAATGATTTCATTATACTGTAGGAATTAAAACAAATCCTTTACTGTTTGTAATAATTGTAGGCCTACTTTTGCTTATAATAATGCTAGAAATTATTGTTTACCCCCGAACATTTTGAGAATGCTAGAAGTAATTTACTGTAGTTACCCGTATAAAAGCCTCGGGCATTTATTTATTCAGGGAAGGCGTTTATTTTGTTGGGTGTAATAATGGTAACATGTATAATCAAAATAAATACACCCCAGATATATATATATAAATTCAAATTAATTAATTAAATTTCAGTATATCACCGGGCGGTTTAGAATTAATGTTCTTTGCCTGATTTGTTTATATATATAAAAGTATCTCTTCGGAGATCCCGCCTCGTGAATAAAAATACTGTATGTAAGATGAGGTCGTATCAATTTGATCTCTGGTGCGCGTGCGTACAACTGAGGACTAGTGCTGTTCCGCCGTACCACGCCGAGAATGTTAAAGAGTCGCTATCCAATCGAGTTCGAACAATACCATGAAAGCCCCAGTGGTCTAATGGTTAGGACATCTGCATATCAAGCAGGCGGTCCGAGTTCGAGTCTCGGTTGGGGCGACTTTTTCTCATTCTCACAGATTTCCTCATCTTTATCGTTTCAAATTAATTAATTAAATTTCAGTATATCACCGGGCGGTTTAGAATTAATGTTCTTTGCCTGATTTGTTTATATATATAAAAGTATCTCTTCGGAGATCCCGCCTCGTGAATAAAAATACTGTATGTAAGATGAGGTCGTATCAATTTGATCTCTGGTGCGCGTGCGTACAACTGAGGACTAGTGCTGTTCCGCCGTACCACGCCGAGAATGTTAAAGAGTCGCTATCCAATCGAGTTCGAACAATACCATGAAAGCCCCAGTGGTCTAATGGTTAGGACATCTGCATATCAAGCAGGCGGTCCGAGTTCGAGTCTCGGTTGGGGCGACTTTTTCTCATTCTCACAGATTTCCTCATCTTTATCGTTTCAAATTAATTAATTAAATTTCAGTATATCACCGGGCGGTTTAGAATTAATGTTCTTTGCCTGATTTGTTTATATATAAAAAAAATATATATTATATAATAAGAATAATAACGGGATTAAACCTCATTCTATCCTGGAGGAAGTACAATCATGTAATAAAAGGTATCGGAGACCACAATAATAGACCAAGTCATTGTCATTATTACGTAACACTGTTGCATAATAGTTTTGAATGTCAACGACAAAACTTATACATATACACGTCTGTTCCCAGTGTAGATAATAAAACAATATATATTTCTGGAGATTTATTATCAATACCACTAGAAACTTTGACATGTTTTAGGTACTGAATGCATTGACAATAAAAGCATCAGAAGTTTATCATGATAAAATCATACTACAACACTGTACTACAGTACACAAGGGTGTTTTCAGGAAAGCTGGACATATTGTACAATAGTAATGAAACTATGTATTGGCATTTAAAACTATGCAAAAGATTGTTGTCAAATTGTAGTTACAAACAAATAGATGATAGAATGAAGATCCATTATGAGTGCAATCGTGTCAGGATAATGATGTGTCATTGTTTTATATCATTATACTGGCACCTAGAGGTGAAGATCCATTTAATGGAATCTATCACTTTTATTTTAAAAGACAGAAACATTTCGTTAAAAAGCATAAAGAGGAAAACGAATCATGTAAAGTACCTTTTATCAGTTGAGAAACGAAATACAATTATTAATATTAGAGTATTCCTTCAAATAAACGCCACCATTCCCTCAAATAGAACACCATGTGGAATAAACATGCCACATGCATTTACACAATAATTGTATCACGTCAACACATTTCATTAACTACCATAATCTACAATTTACCAAGCTTTTTGACATAATTTTATCACTTTTTGATATTAATTGTGCAGTATTTTTTCCCATCTAGGTGGTATTTATTTGATTATACATGTTACCATATTATACCCCAAATAAAGATGCCTCCTTTCCCCCTAAAAACCATTTTGAACAATAAATGCCAGGGGCGTTTAATCGGATACATATGGCAAGTTACTTCTAGCATTCTGAAAAGAACTGTTGAGCTTAACGTTTCTATCAAAATGTCCTCGGGGACAGCAATAACTAGTACTTGAAATTAAAACAATTTAAAGTATCAGTTATTGCATAACATTACTGTCTAAGGATAAGTTGTGTAGATATGTTTTTTGTTTGAGACATTAGTAAGAGTATTTCTGTTCATCTTTTAACCACATTTTCTATTACAATGAATGTAAATATGTATATTTCGAACAATTTGATACCAAATTTAAGTTTCTACGACCTGTACTTTATGAGATATGAAGATGCCCTGGTATGTGGGTCAAAGGTCAGAAATGGCATTTCTTATCATTTTTGACTAAAATGCCCCATTAGATGGAATATAAATGCATGCCTTCTGAACATTTTGAGACCAAAATTGACTTGCTGCGACCAGTGGTTGCCGAGATAAAAGTACCTTTTTTATTTGTTCAAATAACCCTTGACCTTGATTCTTTGACCTTTTGTAACATTTTTCAAAATGTGTAACAAATAACAAAACATATATTTCGAACAATTTAAAACCAAATTCAAGTGTCTACGACCAGTAGTTACGGAGATACATACATGCCCTGGGTTGTGGGTCAAAGGTCATAAATGGCATTTCCGGTCATTTTTTACTAAAATGTCCCATTAGACTGAATATAAATGTATACCTTCTGATTAATTTAAGACCAAAATTACCTCGTTGTGACAAGTGGTTGCTGAGATTTAAGGACATATTTATGTTTGGTCTTATGACCTTTCACCTTGACCTTTTGACCTTTCGCCACATTTTCAAAATGTGTAACCAAGCCAAATATGATTGTTTGACCACCCTAAACCAATTTCTGAAGTCAAATTCTCTGGACCTCAAAGTGCATACGAAAGTTGATCTAGCTACTAGAGTAATTAGGCTTTTTCATTCATTCATTCATCTTTTTATTTCAAAATATCATGGTGACATAACATATCCATAGAAAAAGAGAGAAAACAAAATCTAAGTAAGAGCTCATTTTGCATACAAATGCATATTAAGTAGATAATTTGAATAATGTTGTACCTGTTACCTTGAAATTGCATTTAAAAATAGACATACTGTATGCAGACATAAACTGTGCCAAGTTTCTTTGTTATGGAATATTGTACACTGAAGTTACATCAATTATGCATATTACTTAGCTAGACTTTTATTGGTTTTCAATTACATTAAAAACAAATATTTTAGCAGTTTTCATGAGCACGTAAAAATGTTTCAGGACATTACAGCTCCTACTTTTTTTTTAACCAAAGGTTTCATTCTAAGAAAAAGTTAATTCACAATATATACAGATTATATTTTTACTTTTTTAAGACTTTAATATTGGCAAAAAAGCGATTTTGAAATTGGCTGAAATCGGCATTGAAATTGGGTAACATTTAACATAACTCAACAACCGGTAGTCCAATTTTAAAAGGTTTTTCTGTTCTGAGTTCCTCTCACCCAGCTGCATCTTATAAGCACTGAATACAATTTTAAAATGTGTGTGCTATGCCTAAATTAGTATTATACGACATTTAGCGCGACCAAAGTAACAACACGATCAATATCAAATGCAACCGATATGATTAAAAACAGCGTACTAGCTTCATAACGCAATAAATCTGTGGGGCAACTTTGTGGTGGGGTAACTTTGTGATAGGGTGACTTTGCGTTGGGCCGACTTTGCGTTGGGGCGAGTTAGGCTAACTATATGAATATGATGTCTGGTTACTAGGGGTAGCGGGACGATTCGGCCCGGAGACAATTAGGCACACTGAAATTTATCGGCTTTGATATGCATTTTATAAGCATAAATTAGCTTTTTTCCCAAAACTTTATTTTCAGAGAGACTATGGGTATTAATTACTACTAACTACAGTAGGGCCTAGTAGTAGGGGTTTACGATGAAATCGGTCGCGTCTGAAATCGGTCGCGTTTAAAATCGGTCGCGATAAAATCAACTTCCGGTATTTTGTATGGCGCGCCGCTAGAGCTATATGTTTGATGATATCGGTCGCGTTTCAAATCGGTCGCGCTATTTTGTATGGAGCGAGATACATGCTAGCGGGATTTACATTTTCTTCGTTTATATATAGTCTAGATTTAATTGACATTTTTTATGTAGAAACTAGATTATTTATGTGGATATTTTTTATTTTGGTAATAAATATTTATTATCAATAATTTTTTTTTTATTTCACAGGTCTCGGAGAAGGACTGTGTTTTTCAAAATGGCCATTTCTAAACACGTTTAAATATTTTATTAGGCATATAATAATTTACCTCTATTTTATTATGTACTGTAATTAATATAATTATTATATAGAAAATATACGTCTGTGTCTTATTATGCAAATAATTACGTAAAAGAGAACAATTTATTTAAAAACAATAATTGTTACAATGTGTAGCCCGTAAAGCCAGCGTATCCATTTGTATACTTATGCATACTGTGGCAGATATATCATATCCATGTCGTTAAAAACTTACTATTGGATCACCTTATTTTAATTTCTATTTTATTTATGTTCGTACGTTATGTAGGATAATATTATTAAGTATATAATGATTATTGTTGAGGCAAATCACGTGTATATTTTTATTTCTAATGTTTAGGCCTAAAATAGTTTCTAGTAAAAATGATTATTATATGCGGATCGTTAAAAGGCGAGTTACTGAAATAAACCCCGAAATAAGCCATATCGTGGATGCGCCTTCTACAGTATGATCGTGCAGCCGTTAACTGCACGTTATTTTGCTGACGGGGGATTCCCCTTTTTTAAATCATGGACAAAACATGTACGATCGTTTGTAACATCTATAGGCCTCCTGCACATGTTTTTGTGAAACCTAGTTCCATGTTGAAACGATGTATATAATTTACGTATATATACGTCGGCGATACTATAGTTTTTAATTTGAATATCTTTTATTTCTTTCTGTAAATAATTAAGTACCACTCCCTTTGACCCGGAAGGAGAGTACCCGTCAGGGTACCTACCAAGGGTTAAAGGTCTCAGGTTTTTAGTTGTTTTTAAATTTATTAGTGTTCCATGACCTTCTCATCAAAATTAATGTCTCTCATTGTTGTGCTATGTCAACATAATGTCAATGACGGCGAAATGTCCTCAATAATGGGGATAGCTATGCAAACAAGTAACAAGTAAGTAACTCAGTGTCTCACATCCGTACGTCGTTCGTAAATCTACATTGACATTATGTTGACATAGCACAACAATGATAGGCCTAGATGTGAGAATAATAATGGATGGATAATAAAGGTGGACACGATTCTCAAAGAGGTAATCTTGCACTGATATTTAATCCTCTTTGAGAATCGTGTCCACCTTTATTATCCATCCATTATTATTCTCACATCTAGGCCTATCATTGTACATCATAGTCGTACTGTATAGGCCCGGTAGATTGATTTATAACGGCACATTATTTTATTATAGTATTATCCTAAAACAGTGCTCACGTAAGAGTGGCGGATAAAAGGTAAAAATCATTGTCATACATCATCTCCCTTTATTGCATAATATAGGCTCGTCTACTTGTTTAATATTAAATTATTTCAAAATGTTCAAAACTTTAAATAGTGGCATGCTAATCTTTTCAAAAACTTAAACAATATCCAATAAAACTTTTTAAAACGAACACATTATAATTATTCATTGACACCTGCAAGATAAAATGAAAACCCAAATTATTTATAATTTATATTTACTGTACTTAAAAAATAATAACGATCGAGGTAAAAAAATGTTAAAGCCCCCTTCCCTACGTTTTTTAGATCTAATTTAAGATCACAAACTATATTTAATGTAAAAATAATACTATATGGTCCTATTGCGATAACTTTTTTCGTCTTTAAACGGTTAAAAATGTGAAAAATAAGTTGATTCTAATAATTATAGCGGCCCGCTATAAATCCCAAAATGCATTGCACGCGGATTGATATTTTTGTTTTTCACCTGTAATTCGCCCACTTTTCGATCGATCGTGAGGCCAAAACAAATGGAAAACTCCTAACTTTTCAGCGAAAATACCGGGTTTTCCCCAATTTGTATCAACGGAGTTTGGCAAAAATAGAAAGACAATTAATGCAGCAACTATACAACGTCAGGCTAGGTATATAGCTAGCGTACGATGTTCGTACGTTATCGATGTTTACCAGCTAGGCCTACAAAACTAAGCCTAGCTAGGCTAGGCCAAAGACCGTCCACGAGAGGTCGATCGCCGCGAGCTACTTAGGTAGTGCATTGTTTCTCACTTTTTATCATAATTTACCATAAAACGTACATTTAACTTTAAGACAAGGAATGACATGATATATATGTATTTTTCCAAAAAACGTCCAAAATTGCAGGGAAGGGGTCTTTAATAGTATTAGAAATTCTATATTCAAAATTAACTAAAAACATAATTAGCGTTTTCATTAAAAATGCATCTGGGCCTAGTGCGTCCCATGCAAAATAGCGCGACCGATTTCAAACGCGACCGATATCATCAAACGTATAGCTCTAGCAGCGCGCCATACAAAATACCGGAAGTTGATTTTATCGCGACCGATTTTAAACGCGACCGATTTCATCTGACACCACAGTACTAGGCCCTAGTAGTAGTAGGGATAAAGATGCAATAAAAGCAAACATTTTGAAAACATTGTCGAAATGTATTTCGAAGTAATAAATAATTGAATATAAAATTACGTTTTTTTACTAATTTATACGGTAGCCTATAAGTGTCACGGCAACTTTAAAAAAATATCACGGCAACTTTAAAAAAAAAGCCACGGCAATTTGAAAAAAGCCACGGCAATTTGAAAAAAGCCACTGCAATTTGAAAAAAGCCACGGCAAATTAAAAATAAAACATCACGGCAAATTAAAAATAAAACATCGCGGCAATTTAACAAAAATACCACGGCAACTTAAAAATGAAACACCACGGCAAATTAGTATTGAAACACCACGGCAAATTAGTAATGAAACACCACGGCAAATTACAGAATGCCACGGCGGAAGTGAGTTACCATGGCGGAAGTGAAACCTTTGGAATCTTCGATTTTTTCTGAGGTAAAGTAATTATTTGTGCATTGAAGTAAATAAATAATTATTATATTATTATTAATTTATTTAACTGCAGCATTTACGTGTTTATTGCACTAGGTCTAGCTATGCCTACTACTAGCCTAAGGCCTTAGGCCTACAGTAGTAGCTAGGTCTACTGTAAAAAAACTTGTTATATAAAAAACAGATTTATACTGTAAATATATTAAAACATTGTAGAATGTTATAGGGCCTAGGCCTACCTTGTAATAAGGCCTATGGTCTAGCCCGGCCTAGAAAGTTCAAGAAGAGTGCAATAAAGACGTAAACTGCTGCAGTTAAATATATTAATATAATATCATATTTACGATACTAATTGATGTGAAGCGACGCTGATTATAATTAATGTTGTATACATGTGCGCTATACAAGTAATAATAATAATAATAATATTTACATCAATGCACAAATAATGACTTACCTCAGAAAAAATCGAAGATTCCAAAGGTTTCACTTCCGCCGTGGTAACTCACTTCCGCCGTGGCATTCTGTAATTTGCTGTGGTGTTTCATTATTAATTTGCCGTGGTGTTTCAATACTAATTTGCCGTGGTGTTTCATTTTTAAGTTGCCGTGGTATTTTTGTTAAATTGCCGCGATGTTTTATTTTTAATTTGCCGTGATGTTTTATTTTTAATTTGCTGTGGCTTTTTTCAAATTGCCGTGGCTTTTTTTGAAAAAATTGCCGTGACACTTATAGGCCACCGTAAATTTATTTTATCAACATTGTCAATATCAATAAAATACGGATTGTTAAACACCTTTAAAAACATGATAAAAAAGTGGGCCGAATCGTCCCGGGCCGAATCATCAGGGCCGAATCGTCCCGGATTCGTTACCAGGTCAGGTGATTAATAATAATAATATACTCACGATGCCGTAGCAGAAGAATTTCCGCACGGATATGTTATACATGACACAAAAAGCACATTGAATGACAACAGTAGAAAATAAATCTGATACATTTTTAGTAGTGTGTAGAGAGGATATCTTAGGAGAAGAAGATCGATGTGTATCATCACCACATAACAAAGCGTCGTTGTCTCTGTCTCTGGGTGGTCTCAGCTCTCTCTCTGTCGTCTGCTGTACGGTATCACAAGAATGAGTATTCCGCGATTTTTGCATGAGAAATTTGTCACAGAGAGCTCCAGATAGTGATGCCCGCCCTCATAAGGGCGGATGTATACATACTAAATAAGACTTGATTTAATAGATATGATACATGTCACATTAAATAGAATTATGATAATATATTTTGCAATTGTAAACCATTTTATAATACATATTTATTAACAAACTAATGTACATTCACTTTTACAGACAATTATTTACTAACTTGCTAAATTAGTTCACAAAAAAGGCCTAACACAGCAACACCAAAAATCAACGAATCGTTACTCAGCACGGCCTATTCTTTACCATTGCCGAGAGTACTACTCCACGCCCGGTAAATTCAGTTTTTTTTTATGATATAAATTAGTATAAAATACATGTTATTAATAGGATAAAATGTTAAATTTCATTAACATTTATTTGTTTTACCAGAAACAAGTTAAACATAGGAATATTATTAAACTATCCTCCGTGAAAACGCGTAAACACCAACACGCCCGGTCACGCTATCGTAGCGCCCGGTTGATGAAGCGAACTGTTTATACGGCAGTTTTTACTAAATAAATTACCCATGTTTCACATGCGTATGTTGCAATTGGGAAAACTAGAGCTGCGATAAATCTAATTGTTGTTGCCTTGCTGATGCTTCTGTCTTTCCATATCTTGTGCATTAAACACATTGATGATTTTGCTATTGCCGGGACGACGTTTGATCTCAATGGAACATCCGCCCATGGTTTGAAATCATCGAACCAAGGAAGTTAAAGTGGTTGACAACTTCAATTAATTGGTTTCCTGCATGATCATTTTCAGCATACCTGATATTATTTAAAGTTCTGCCACCAATAGATATTCCGCTATTGCAGTTTTATAGAGCCAATCTCATAATATATTCTGCATAGACATTAAATAAGTTTGGAGACAGTATGCAACCTTGTCTCACCCCTTGTTTTATTTTAAACCAAGTACTGTCGCCGCATGCAGTCCTCATAGCAGCTTCCTGGTTATCATATAATGTCCTGAGGAGTTCTACTACATGTCTTGGAAAGCCCATTGCTATTAAAACATTCCAGAGTCTTTGATTCTGGACAGTATCAAAAGCTTTTGATCAATAAAGCACATATATATAGCGGACGGTTAAATTCAATAGCTCTTTCCATTATATTTCTAATATTTGCTATTTAGTCTCTTGTACCTCTTCCATCCACAAAACCTGCTTGTTCTTGAGGAATTTCACGACGAATGTATTGTTTAGTCCTCTCAACAATTATTTACAGCATAATTTTACTCGCGTGTGATATCAGAGAGATAGTTTTGTTATTGTTTTTGCATTCTCTTGTATCTCCTTTCTTGGGGAGCGGTATAAATATTGATCTAGCCCAGTCAGTTGGCCAGCTCTTATCGGTCCATATCAAGTTACATAGATTATGCATTAAAGTGATACCTTCATCCCCTGTCTCCTTAAGAAGCTCAGCTGGAATATCATCATATTCCGGTGTTTTCCCATCCTTAATTTTCTTTATTACAAATTCCACTTCTGATCTTAGTATATTTGGCATGTCATGTTGATCTACCTCCATTGCTTTTATAACTTGGTCTGAATATTTACTATCATACAACCTTTGACAATATTCTTTCCACCTATCCTTGATTTGGTGACTCTCAATTAGAATCGTACCGTCCCCATCTTTAATAACATTTAATTTTACAGCCCTCTTGCCAGTAATTTCTTTTACAGCTTTGAAGAAGTCTCTAGAATGATTGGTAACGAAATGCGATTCAACCTCTCTGCATTTTCTTTTAAGGAAAGGTCCGTTTATCTTGTCTAGTAACACGTTGGATACTTCTACTAAGATGTTTATATTGACTGCCGTCTCTCTCACTGTGTAAACCATTTGCTTTTATTTGCAGCCTCTCATCTGCCAGTGCAACCACCTTGTCCGATATCCAAGGGGCTCGGCATTTCTTTAGTTTTGGTAAATTTTTCCGAGCTGCTAATGAGATTGCATTTTTTGTCAACTCCCACAATTCATTCTGTTTCCATGTTTTTTCCTTTTTAAGAATTACTTTAAAAGAATTTCTGACTCCAGCTTGATATTGGTCATTTATTTGTTTAACATCATATCTGCGTGGTAGAGCGTCTCGTTTTACTATCTTTAGTTTGCAACGGATTTCAGCAGTTAAAAGTTGGTGATCTGAGTCGCAGTCTGCTCCTGGGTACGTTTTTGCCACTTTGACACTTGATCTCCACCGATGTATAATCAAAATGTAATCTAGGCCTATTTGATTTCGGTAATTTCCATCTGGTGATATCCAAGTAGGCCTATATAGTCGTCGTGGGTGCTGTGGAAATAATGTATTTGTTAAAACCAGGTCATTCTCAATGCAGAAATCCACCAGTTTTTCACCTCTCTCGTTAGCATGGCCAAGCCCAAACCTTCCCATTGCATGATTCTTCTCCAGGTTACTTCCAACTTTGGCATTAAAATCACCCATAATAATAACAATGTCTCTATTTGGGGTTTTATTAATAGTTTCTTGGAGTTTTGGTAAAAGTAATTAATTATCTCCTCATCTACTGAAGAGGTTGAAGCATACACTTGAATTATTGAGATATTGATTGGTTTTGCTTGAAGACGAATGGATATAATTCTGTCACTGATTGGGTTATATCCAAGAATAGATTTTGCAGATTGTCTTGACATTATAAAACCAACTCCATTACGCCTTAGTCTATCTGAGCCAGAAAAGTACACAGTGCATCCATCATCTGTTCTGAAATGACCTTTCCCAATCCATCTGTCTTCTGATAAGCCACATATCGGAATTTTGCATCTATTCAATTCTCTCTGGAGAATGTGCAGTTTGCTAGGATCAGTCATACTTCTTACATTCCATGTTCCGGTACGCAAGTTATGTCTTAAATTAATTTTTTCCTTTGTTTCATTCCTTTCATCAGCCTGTGGAGCGTCATTACAGGAACTTCCGTAGGAAAACAGTTGTTGCCCATTACTTTCCCCTCTGGGTCCAGAGGTATCACCTTGGTATGCCAGGCTGGCGACTACCCCACTATTTGAAGACTTCATCATTTAGGTTGGGAAAAAATAGTGAAGTGGGTTCCCGTTTCCTTCTTCACCAACAGTAGTCATCTAACTAGACTCTTCTTGCCAGCTATTGTCTATAAAGATCATTTGCCTGCCAAAATATATTTATCCATCAACGCTGTTGTCCATTGACGGCCACTTTTAACATAATTTCGTCTGTTCAGGATGTGGCTGTTACCAACATTTTTACTGCTAAAACATTGCTTGCCGTTGACCAATCCCAAACAAAGTATGGCAGAGGGCGTCCATCGCCGACTAACTGTGGTTGGTCAGCACCAGTTGCGTTTCGGTCATCCCGGATGGAAGCCCCTTGTGATGTTGTAAAATTAGATTAATATTAAGATATAAACCTTTTTTTTCTTTTTTTTTATTATTCATATTTCATACAGAGAAAAAAAAGAAAAAAAAGGAAAAAATAAACAAAAAGACGTGTCTTTCTATAACAAGCAGTAAAAAAGATTAATATTACAATAAATTAATAAAGTCTACCCATTGTTTCTCAAAATCAGATTCTCCATTTTGCCTTGCAATATACCTTAACATCATTAAATAATTACGTAAATAAATATTTAAAGCCTTAATACTTGGCAAAGTTTTACCAATTCTACATTTATAAATTAAATACTTTGTAAGAATAATAATTGTATTAACAGAAAAACATTGTGAAATATCTCCAAACAAAAGCGAATCAATTGTAAAAGTTATTTTTTTAAAGGAAATACTAATTTTGTGTTCTATATTTGACCATAGTGATTTTACATATTTACAGCTTACAAACAGATGAGGAAGTGTTTCAGGTACATCACAGAAAGTACATGCTTCATTTTGTCGAATACCAATTCTTGTCAAAAAAACATTTGTTGCAATTATTCTATTATTTATTCTATATTGGAACCATTGTTCCAAAACAAATTTGGAAAGGACGCAGTCAAGGCGGTTTTAATATGGTTCAAATAGAAGATTTTTTTGTGTGACAGTTTGTCTGTCACATTTAAAAGGAAGTTTGTACATTTGTTTCAATTCCTCATCTGTTTTATTGACATTAATTTTTTCTTCCCATTTTCTCATACTTTTCGGTCTGACAAAAATATGTTCTTTAAATTTGTTGTAAAAAGCTTTACACCCTGTTGGATTTTTAATAAAAATATCTAAATGAAAAGGAATTATTGGTGCTTGCAGTTTAGTTACTATGTTTTATTGAATTAATTATACCTTGGTACTGTAAAAAATTACATTGAATATTATAATGTTTTTTGAAATGTTCCCATGACATAAAAGATTTTTTTTTCTGAATGTAATACATCGTTAATATAAACTATTCCCCCTTCATACCAATTTTTAAAAAACACTGGCCTATTGGCAACTTTTATTTCGTTATTTTCCCACAAAAATATTCTTGGGATATCTATATTTGTTTCTGGGTAATTACTTTGATTCAGATTATTCCAGGCAGTTACAACATCATTCCAAAAGGCATTCCTTTCAGAAGTTAAAAAAACACTTTTTTCCGATATTATACCACTCATAAGAGGAACAAAACAATTAGAAAGAGATTTCCATTTACCCGAAGAAAACATGTATCTCCGGATCCATGTTAACTTTAAGGACTGAAAAAAATCTTCTATTTGAACCATATTAAAACCGCCTTGACTGCGTCCTTTCCAATTTTTAAAAAAACACTGGCCTATTGGCAACTTTTATTTCGTTATTTCACCACAAACATATTCTTGGGATATCTATATTTGTTTCTGGGTAATTACTTTGATTCAGATTATTCCAGGCAGTTACAACATCATTCCAAAAGGCATTCCTTTCAGAAGTTAAAAAAACACTTTTTCCCGATATTATACCACTCATAAGAGGAACAAAAAAATTAGAAAGAGATTTCCATTTACCCGAAGAAAACATGTATCTCCGGATCCATGTTAACTTTAAGGACTGAAAAAAATCTTCTATTTGAACCATATTAAAACCGCCTTGACTGCGTCCTTTCCAAATTTGTTTTCTACTTATTTTCTCACTAGATTTCCAAATAAATTTATAAAGTAATGTATTGAGCTTTGCAACACAATTTTTATTGGGGTTTGGTATGGTTAGAATTATGTGATTTATTTTTGGAATAATTAGAGATTTTACAATAGTAAGCCTTCCAAGAGGCGTGAGATATCTTTTTGACCATTATGCTAGTGAATTTTGTATAGATGTCATAAATTTATTATAATTTAGTTCTGGCATTTGAGTGTAGTCAACACAATACATGATGCCAAGAAGATTAAAGTGTCCATCATCTGGGCAATAGAAATCTTTTTCTTTACAAATTCTTTCTTTACAATGCGTTTTGCTCCCAATCCACATAGCACATGTTTTTTGGTAGTTAACCTTTAAACCAGATATGTTGTAAAAACTATCTAACTCTTTAGGCCTAAATGCTTCTAGCATACTATTTTCTGAGCCATCAATGTATATAGTGGCATCGTCAGAGTACATACTGATTTTAAACTCGGTGCCTTCTACATTAATACCTTTCATGTACTCATTTGATCTGATATACATAAAATAAATAAATATGGTGAAAGAGGGTCGCCTTGACGACATCCTCTTTATATATTAAAAAAAGGTGTTGGGTAACCATTTACAAGAACACTTGATTTACATTCGTTATAAAAAATGTCAATCCACCTTAAAATATCATCACCAAAATTATAGTTTAAAAGGACTTTTTTCATAAAAGTGTGGGAAACCGTGTCAAAAGCCTTTTCAAAATCAATAATTAACACAAGACCAGGAATATTACGTAATTTGGTGTAAACTAGGATGTCGTACATTGTTCTAGTACACTCACCTATATATCTACCCTTCATGAAACCTTGTTGGTCCTCATTAATTAGAAGATTTAAAACACATTTTATTCTTTCGGCTATACATGATGAGGCAATCTTATATACAACATTTAAAAGTGAAATAGGTCTCCAGTTTTGAATCAATTCACGTGGTTTATCAGATTTAGGTAATAGTGTTATTAAGCCCTGTGTCTGACTTATTGAGAGATGACCTGTATCGAATGCATAATTTAATTAGTTAACAACAAATTGTCCCAGACTTTTCCACAAAAATTTAAAAAACTCTACTGAAAAACCATCTGTGCCAGGACTTTTGTTATGTTTCATTAATTTTGTTTGAGGACTTTACTAACTTCTTCAAATGTGTGTTTTCCTTCTATTTTTAATTTATCACTTTCAGCTAAAGTTGTTTAGCACGCTTTAAAACCTCCTCAGCCTTGGCTGTATCAATAGGGTGTTCACTGTATAAATGTTTATAGAAAATATATATGCTTTCTTTGATTTCTATTTGGCTATTAACTAAAAGAGAATCGTTTTCTTTTATGCAGGTTAAGAAAATTTTTGATAGATTTTTTGCCGTCTTCACACCACTGTGCCCTTGATCTAATTATAATTCCTGCTATCCTGATCTTACGTATTTTCTCTAACTCTTCTTTTTTAACCGTCAAATCTTCTAATACATATATTTATAACTGCAAAGTTAACGAACAAAAACCTCACATAAATCACTTTAAATCGGTATATGAGAGGTATAAAGAAATTGAAAAGTACATTGTTTTTAAAAATAGCTAGGCTGTTGATATTTATGTATAAAAATAGCCATATATGTTTTGTAACTTGAAAAGGTTACTTTATTATTATTTTGTATTACTTTGTAATGTAACCAAGTTAAGTAATGTATACTGTTTTATGAAATATAGAAAATAAAATAATAAAAAAAAAAAAAGAAAAAAAAAAAGATTTTTCTTTTGGATTTAAATTAAAAATATTTTCCAGAATTTCCTTTACTAGTTTCTTTTCGATTTCATTATTTTTTTTGTTTTTTTGGCTAGAGTATTTTAGTGTTACGCTTCTGATTTCCATCAAAAGTACATCTAAAAAAAGTTGATTATTTATACTAAACTCTCGGACATCCTCGTGATTTTCTTTCTTTGAATATTGATCGATAATTTGTTTTATTTTTTCTTCTACAATAGTGCAATAATCCATATCCTTAAGTAATGAGTTGTTAAACTTCCAAAACCCAGTACCTTTTTTAATATCGTTAAATTGTATTGAAAGTAGAACAATTGAATGGTCGGTCCTATACCCCGGCTTAATAATACAATTTGTAACTACAGTAAATGCGTAAGGTCTCTAGAGATTAAAAAGAAATCTAATCTCGCTTGTTTGAATGGATTTTGTTGTTTCCATGTATAGGATTTAGTATTCCTGTTTTTTTCTCGCCAAATATCAATTAGATTGTCATTTTGAATTAGTTCTATAACTTGGTTACATGCATTCGGATTATTGGTGTTTGTATAGTTTAGGTAATCGACATTAGGATTTAAAACCAAGTTCCAGTCGCCACAAATTATAGTATAAAGGTTTTCAAAATTATGTATGATATCCTCAATATCAGTATAAAATTGTGGGTTATCTCTATTTTGGCCATATAAATTAATTAAAGTAATACGTGTCTCTTTAATTGTTATGTCAAGAGCTACTAAGTTTCCAATTGTATCTGTTTTTTGATTATGAACTTTAAATTGCATCTTATTACCAAACAATATGGCCGTTCCTCTAGAATTTGAGGTCCCAGGTGAATAAAAAAACATCATATCCCCATTCTGCCCTAATGATATTTTCACTTTCTTTATTTATATGAATATCCTGAAGACAATATATGGACCATTCTTTCTCTCTTAAGTATTCAAAGACATCACATCTTTTCTTTTTGTCTCCTAAACCTCTACAGTTAATTGTAAAAATGTTTAACTCAGTCATGGTAATTTAATATATTTATTACAATATGCAAAAGAACAGACTTAAATAACTTTTTATTAGAGCGATAAGACACACAAAAAAAATAAATAAAAAGAAAAAAACAACAAAAATAGAGAATAATCATTCGCATGTTCAGATAGTTCGGGTAGTATGTTAATGATATATTCTCAAATCTAGTTGGGCTCATCCTTACTAGCTGCGCATCTCCTGCGTGTTCTTGATTTCTTACTGTGGACAGTTTGGTATCGGATGCATGGTGGAAGTAACATCGGTATGAACGCAAATTTAACATCTGATTTTGCTTTTATATTTTCTAGATGCGTATCTTTTAATTTCTTTCTCCTTGCTGAGAGGTCGTCCGAAATAAAGATTTTATGTCCGTTCAACGTGTTGTTTTTCAGCGTTTTTGCAGTATTTGAGAGTATGTGCAATTTATCTCCATATCTCAATAGTTTCACGTGGATCGGTCTTGGATATTCTTTTCGTGATTTTTGTTTCCGTGCTGGTGTACGGTGTGCTCGCTCTATTTCAATGTCTACTGCTTCTTCAAGCTTCATGTGGTTGAAAAGGATAAACCTGACTACGTCCTCGCTTGACATGTTGTCTCCTGCACCGTAATTTTCCGGAACGTTATGAAACACAATATTATTCCTGCATGATCTATTCCTTAAATCGTCTATTTTGTTTTCAAGCCTTACAATTGCTTGTGACCTATGTTCTTCTGACTCTTTGTTCTTTAATTGTTCGGTAAAGGTTTGGTCTACCATATTTAATGACGTTTTTAGCTCCTCTATACTTTTCTTATTTGTAACATTTACCTCTTCTACTTTATTTAATCTGTTTTCTACCTTTGATATTTTTGTTTCCATAGAGTCTAGTTTATTTAGAATTGTATCTAGCTTTGAATGAATATCGTCAAGCGAAACAGGTATGCATTCCTCACCTGTGTTTTATTCCCGCCTTTCCTACTATCGGCACCTTTGTTCTTTTGTTTACTACGATCGTCAGGCGCTACCGATCTCAGGTGATACGTTATATTTTCCTGTTTATCCTGCTTACTTTAGCTATAGATTTTTCCATTTAGCTGATCTTGATAGTCAGGATGTTATTGAAATGTACTTACAGTTTATTGCAGTCGACAAGACGATTTAGGTACAAAAACTGCTATATATATTTTTTTTTCAGGAGCTCTCGATATGTACACGTCTTACTCCATAGCTAGTCAGACGCCCTCAATGTAAGTTGGTGGAAGACAAACTAAACAGAAGGTAATAAAGACAAGTTTATCTTTGTACATCTAATAGATTAGCATCTATTATAAAACTCTTATCATAGAAAAAGTGACGTTTTAATTTTCCCTCGTAATATATTTCACTTTTTATGTGTTTAGAAAATCAAATTACCAATCGTCAGTCAAAATGAAACTGACTGTCTTTGAACATCTAATAGATTAGCAGCTATTAAAAAACTCTAATCAGAAAAAAAAAAAGAAAAGCTTTTTGATAATCCCTCGAAATATATTTCTCTTTCTATGTGTTTAGGAAATCAAATTAACAATCGTCATTGTAGAAACATAGCAGGAATTTTTTTCTTTTTTTCTTCTATTCCTTCCTTTTCATTTTCTTTTCTCTTTCTCCTTTTTCTCTTTTTCCTTCATTCCACCCCCCCCCCTTTTTTTCTCTTTTTCTTTTTTCTCCCTTCCCTTTCCTTTCCTTTTCTCTCTTATCTTTTTTATTTAAAAAAAAAAAAAATCTTATCTTATCTTATTACATATAAATCATGCATCTATTCAGTGTGCTTTATTCTCAGCTTATCTCCTGTCGATTGTGGCCTATGTGGGTTTATTTTCACGATCATTCAGTTTTTGATCAACATAACATATTTTTCTCGTTCATTCTTCGTTCTATCTCTAGATATCCCTTTTATATTATGATGTCCTGTAAACCTCATAACTGCTTCCCTTTCCTTTACTTCTTCGAATACAATTTTTATTGGTCTGTTCTTTTTATCTTCTCTTTTTCCTATTCTTATTATTACTCTTATTATTTTTTTTCGAGATGGTACTCTTTGTCTTCCAACATTTCTTGTATTTTTACTAGATCTTCTTGCATTCTTTTAGTAGTATCCTCTATTTTAGATTCAACTATATCATATACAATCAAGTTCATTTTTCTTCTTTCTTTGTCTTCGTATTCTTTGAACATATCTTCAAGAACTACTGAAACTTGTTTATTCTCTCCTATTTTATTCATCTCTGGCGTTACTCTATTTACCTTCTCATCTAATTTATCTTGCTTAGTTTCTAAATCTTTAATTCTTTCATTGAACACATTAACCGTCTTCTTATTTTGTTCTTCCATATTTTTATTTACTTTTTTCTCTACATCTGATATTCTTTTTTCCACTTCATTTACTCTCTTATTAATTTTTATGTCCAACTCTTTAATTTGTATTTCAAGATCTCTATTTCTTTGTAGCAACCTCTTTTCTATTTCCTTAATTCTGTCTAGAATTACCCAACCCCGTGTTACTTCATTACATCAGACTCGAGCTACTTTTTGGTCTGGGACGTTTTGCTTTATGTTTTTTACTCATAGATTTATCGCTTACATTCTCATCCCCAGTAGGTGAAGGATAATCATCTTGACTGCTATTTCTGTTATCACGATCGTCAGGCCTGTCATTATGTTCAATAAATTGATGCATTGTTTTTTGTGCCATTATGCTAGGCCTAAGTCTCTGTATGTAACCTGGTAGGTGTTAATTAGTGTTTGATAAACAAATTTGTCACACTCAATAGCCTACTAGGATGAAAGGAAAAGTGGCAAGCTTATTTGTACCAATAAACCTATATCATGGTAAATGGTAAATTGGAATGGTATTACCGCCAGTGGCGACGTAAGTCAGAGTGCCAAACTTCTCGAAACTACTCTAACCAACATTTTAGATAAACATGCTCCTTGGAAAAAACACAGGGTACGTAAAAAAAACAGCTCCTTGGCTCTCTGGTGATGTAATTGAAAATATGAGAGAAAGAGATAAACTCAAAAGAGAATGTAAACATTCTAAAAATGAATCACTCTGGAAAAGGTACAGAAAGTATAAAAATATGTGCAATAAATTAATACGTAAAAGTAAAGCTAATTTTATTCAAGAAAGTATAAAAGAAAATAAAAACGATGTAAAAAAAACATGGGATACCATAAGATATTATATCGTCAAAAAAGAAAACTCAAACTATTCAAACAATTTGCAATGATAATGGCGATGTCCTCTATAAAGCCAAGGACATCGCAAATGAAATTAATACATTTTTCTCAAATATAGGTTTAAATCTTGCATCACAAATACATGAGCCGATAAATGATATAAATTATGATGAAATCGATGCTTTCACCGAAAATAATTTTGAATTTGAACACATCACATGTGAATTTGTATATAAATACTTAAATAATCTTTCAAAAAACAAAGCCACTGGTCATGATAACTTACCACCGGGCATTCTAAAACTGTCTGCCCCGATTATATCCCCAACAATTACAAGAATCATAAATCACTCCTTCACAACATGTAAATTCCCAAATACGTGGAAAATAGCAAAGGTCACGCCAATTTTTAAGAATGGTGAAAAAACTAACCCTAATAATTATCGTCCCATTTCCGTCCTACCTATACTTTCAAAAATAATTGAACGAGTCGTTTTTAATCAACTTTATGCTTTTTTGAATAATAATAATCTGTTATGTATAAATCAATCAGGTTTTCGACAATCATACTCAACATCTACTGCACTTACAAAAGTGACGGCAGACTGGTATAGTGCAATAGACGAGGGTAAGCTGGTCGGAATCTGTTTACTAGATTTTAAAAAGGCCTTTGATACGGTAAACCATAACATACTATTAAGCAAATTGAGACTTTATGGTTTAAGTAAATATGTTTTAAAATGGTTCGAGAGCTATCTGTCTGAGCGAAAGCAATTCACAAATGTAAATAATACATTGTCTGACTATACACACATCCAATGTGGAGTGCCTCAGGGGTCAATCGTGGGCCCACTTGCTTTCCTCTTATATATAAATGACCTATCGAAAGTTGCAAACAAATGTAAAATAAGTATGTATGCTGACGATACTATAATTTATTGTTCTTCAAAAAATGAAAATGAAATATACCAAAGTATAAATGAAGAACTTATACAAATCGACGATTGGCTAAAAAATAATAAATTGAGTCTAAATGTCTCTAAATCCGAGTTCATGTTGATCGGATCGACAAACCGATTGGCAACCACCAAAGAAAAAAATAGATCAGTTAATATAGATAACGATGTTGTACCACGCGTTCGATTTTGCAAACATCTCGGTATCATAATAGACGAACATTTATCATGGAAAAATCAGATTGAATACATTCGAGGTAAAGCTCTAAATGGATTGGGTATGCTTAGACGATGTAGCTATTATTTTCCACAAAACATATTAAAACATATTGCAAACTCTATTGTAATACCTTACTTGAGCTATTGTAACATAATTTGGGGAAATAGTAGTCAAACTCTAATGAAAAGAGTTCAAACTATCCAAAACAGAACAGCTCGAATCGTGTGTGGTCTAACATGGGACACACCTAGTAGTGAGGCACTAAGGCAAATTAATTGGTCACCTTTATTTTATCAAGATAGATATGAATGTTGTATGGTTATATATAAGGTTTTGACAGATAATGCCCCACCTTACCTAAATAATGTATTTACATTCAATGATATAAATTATAATCTAAGGCACAGTGATACACATCTATTCATCCCAAAGCCAAAAACCGATTTTAAAAAACGAAGTCTGTCTTATCGTGGAGCAATTATATGGAATAGTCTCAATGTTGATACCCTTCCAAATTCAGTTAAGTTGTTTAAAACGTATCTGAAAAATGCATTGTAAACAAAATGGTATGGTAATCTACGATCTAGGCCTACATCCAACTTTTAAAATGGCTAAATACTATGTAAAATGTGTGTTTTATCACTATTATTTTAAGGTAAATGAAATCCAAAAGATTTATTATGTATTACAGTTGAATCCCCATGAATTATACACTTCGATAAGGGTTTCCGTTTACACGGGAAGTACCGGTATGGTGTACCCTAAAAAGAGGTGTCAGATGAAGGGGATTCTGCTGTAATTTTGTTTCTTTTCAATTTCAATTTTTTTCGTTTCTGTTGTATTTATATGGTGTTGATTTCTTTTTGTTTTGTAATACAGTATCACGAACTTGTGTAAAAACAATCAATATTGATTGAACGAGTTGTACTGCACATCAGTCTCGTGTCTAAATAAAGTTTATATATATATCATCAAGACAGAATGATTTAAGCAAAAACTTATGTCCTGCCTTGGCTAGCAAAATGTAAAAACCGCTGTGTGGTTGAAGGCCTAGCAAACTATACCTCTAACTCCTTCTCCAGAATTGTATTGTAACGTTTCCCTGCCTCGTTGTTAGCGGGTTCGGCGTCGGTGTTATTCCGACGAAGATAAGTTAAGTAAGTACAGTAATATGACGTACAGAAGCACAAATTACAATCTGTTACGAATTCAGGAGGTGTTTTATTCTTTTCACAACTGCTGATACAGTACACAATAGAAATGATATTCGTATGCCCTACCTAATAATTGCGTGTAACTTCAGGTACAAAGTAATTCCTAGTATGGATTGGATCAGAAAATTTTAAGCCTATGACTCTTCCTGTTCAAGGTTGGAGCTCCACTCCTCACATGTGGGTTTCTTCCTCCTCAGATTACAAATCCACCCACCAATCAGAAGCCTTCTAAGAGGACTATTCCATAACAATAAGAGGGGTATCAAAATCGTTACACTGCCCCGCTCCCAGAACGATTCGTCCCCTGAATCGTCAATAAAAAAAATAAAACGAAATCAAACAAACAAAACTTAGACAGAGGGTCTACTATGCCTCTGCCGCATTCCTTAAGGGATTAAAAAAAAACAACTAGCTAATCCAACAAGTATTCTTCTGTCACTTCAATTCCTCCACTAGGCTAACACTTCCGTCTCGGTAATGTGTGAGTTTCTTCTTTTTGATTACTTTAATCTTGGAGAAACCGTGCAGGACGGTTCCTCTGTCGCCTTTTCGGATAGCGGGATGAGTTATCTGGTTCGGGTTCTGCCGAGCCTGACGAGTCTGGTACCTCAGGGATAATAGATGTGTGCCCTGTATTTGCATTTGGATCTGGTTCTGTATCGACATTCCCTCCCCCCGGTGTAGCCCAGCACGTTCCTGTAACGTTTCCCTCATAGAACTTGAGGAGGTCGAAGTGAACTACCCGGTACTTCCCTTTGGGACTTAGCTGGATCCGGTACGTTACTTCCGACATCTTTTTGCAGATCAGGTACGGACCACGCCAACGACTCTCCAGTTTTGGAGAGACTCCTTTTCTCTTGGTTTTGTCGTACATGAGTACAAAACTTCCCTCGTTCAAGGAAGGTCCACCTGCCAATCGGTCATATAACCGCTTCTGCCTCCGGGCGCTCTTCTTCAATGCTTCTCGCGCACGTACAGCATCAAATCTGCGCACTCATGGCAATTTTTGAAACGCTTAAAATTGCCTGAAACGTACTCTAATAAATAGTGCTAAGGAAAGAATAAATAAATAAATAAATAAATAAAGAAATAAATAAAGATTGTGACAGAATCAAGAGGTTATATGCATGATAATGCATTATAACCTAATTACTGTGAAATACAACAGCGCCACCTGTTGTCTTGCCTTTATTTTGTATGTAAACACCACCACGATATGCAGTAGTAGCAGCAGATTTTTGTGTACGCTTTGGAGATATAGGCCTATAGGTATAGATACTAATTTAATTCAAAAGGGCATTTAAATTAGCTTTAGATCGTTTTAGAATTTTGATTAATTAATGGGAACATCTCTACAAGACATGGAATCGTTGGAAAAAACATAATTAGTCTGGATTAATTCCAGTTTCCCGTCGAATTTTCATATTGGGACTATTGCTTTCTTTCAGCGATGCTAGTCAAGTCGCCCCATCGCAAAGTCGCCCCATACAAAGTCGCCCCTTACACAGTCGCCCCATCGCAAAGTCGCCCCGACACAGTCGCCCCATCGCAAAGTCGCCCCATCGCAAAGTCGCCCCAACGCAAAGTCGCCCCATCGCAAAGTCGCCCTAACACAAAGTCGCCCCATCGCAAAGTCGCCCCAAAACGTTAAAAAAATAGTTTAAAAGTGCGTAAAATGTCGCAATGATACACAAAATAACACGGAACGTGTAGGCATAAAAGGGGAAGCCCCGCCATGTAGTCTCAGGTCACACGATCATCCCCCATCATCATGAGAGGAAACCCCGTAATTACTCCGCCGTTGTCGCACTACAAACAACGCACCATCTGAAGATGGGGAAACCCCGCCGGAGTTTTACGATATCAGTCGCGTTCGAAATCGGTCGCGTTTAATTTTGGTCGCGATAAAATGATGTTATACGATCTAGATTATTTTTACTTTGGTCGATAAATATTTATTATTATTAGGCCTATATTATATTAATAATTGATTTTTGTTTTTATTTTACAGGTCTATGATGAGAAAGATGTGTGCCTTAAAAAATGACAATTTGTAAACATAGTTTAAGATTATAGTATTATTCAGCATAATGTCATTTAACAGTACATAATTATTTAAATGTGAAATATTTTATTGGGAACGTAGGCTACGTCTGTAACTTTTATTTTATATGCAACAAATTACGTAAAACAATTTATTTATAAACATTCAGTTTACTAATAGTATTACAATGAACATTGATTATAAGCCTGGAAAGGCAATCCCATCATTATATCCATTATAAAATTGCATCATATCACCACTATATGTCGTAAATGATGACGTGTGTGTATGTATTCGTCGTACGTCCGTGTACGTATTATTCCGTGCATCTTCACTGTCTTGTTTAATTTGAAATTAAATAAACACCCGATATGAGGATATTTATTAGGCATGAGATAATTAGAATGTTCTATAACCAAAAGGGTTGAAAAGAATTTCTTCAGTAAAATGATCATTCTGCTGTTGAATAAAAAGCGACTCGCAATCTGAAACATTCTCTGAAACCAATCGGAGCTGCGCCTTCTGGTATCTGTTTCCTCACAGCTGCTACGACGTCTTTCTGCTGCCCGTCGGGGATTCCCCTTTTTAAAAAACACGCACAAGATACGATGGTTTTCCATGGTCAAAATGTAGCGTACGATCATATCGGCGCGGCGATGAAATCCTTTTTTTTTATTTCTTCATTTTGAAAAGTCATAATAAAATTAAATAACAATAGACACATAACTTGTCAATAAATGCAAAGTGATCAATAAGTAGCCTATAACACTATTGTCTTACAACTACTGTAAATCTATACGAAGGCCTACTACACATTTATACACTTATTATATTATCATAAAAAATGAGCTGGTAGGTTGAATAAAGATTCGTAATTGTGGCTCTGGTAACTAATTTTAAAATCATATTAAATTAACATTTTCGAAACTATAAATCAGGGATAATCTTTTTAGAACTTTCAAACAAGGAAGGGACTGTTTTTTTAATGATTTCTAAAAAGCACATCACTCCATTAAAACCTGTAAAATAAAAATAAAAATACAAATTATGTATATAATAGGATAAACATTATAATGTAAGCCTAGGCCTATACGACATTTAGCGCGACCAAAGTAACAACGCAATCGATATCAAACGCAACCGATATGATTAAAACAGCGTACTACTAGTATTAGTAATAGCGGCGGCGCTTCATAGTCATACCGAAATAAAACCGTGGGCGACTTTGCGATAGGGCGACTTTGCGATAGGGCGACTTTGCGATGGGGCGACTTTGCGATGGGGCGACTTTGTAATGGGGCGACTTTGCGATGGGGCGACTGTGCCGGGGCGACTTTGTTTTGGGGCGACTTTGCGATGGGGCGACTTTGTATTGGGCGACTTTGTATGGGGCGACTTTGCGATGGGGCGACTTGACTGGATCCCGTCTAGGATAGTAGTAGGCCTAGGCCTGTTAGTATTAATTTGGCTGGGCCTAGGCGTTTTAGCCTTGCTATGCCTAGGATTGTTTGGTCGTTTGTTAACATAATTAGCACAGTAATTAAATAATAATATCGAATATAATTATTAAAAAACAAATGTTACTGTTAATATGTAATAAAAAATGTAGGCCTTGGGTTATAGCGTACCTTTTATTTGATTCAAATGAAAGGAATCTATTTAGATGTTATATAAAACATATAATGAATGTTTTATGTTTGTGTAATGGTACAATTTACAAATGAGTGTAATGGTACAAATAATGGAATTTGGTGAATGATGAAAGGTTAAATATCAACTCGGCGTTGCCTCGTTGATATATAACCTTTCATCATTCACCTCATGCCATTTTTTGTACCATTACACTCATAAACATTCATTATTTGTATATTATTTTATAATAATTAGCCGAAGTTGATAGTTGATTTACTGTCAGAGAGATCGACGTACGCTACAGGGTACGAATTATTCGCGATCTATTAAAAAAAACTATTCATTCATGTAGGCCTACATTACTATACAAAAACCATCCCATTTTCGTTTAGCCAACATCTTATTATAGCTACGTTATTACATTTCAAATGTCATGTTCATCGTACATCGAAAGTCCAGATGGTACGCACGCATATACATGAAATATACTGATTTCCCCGACGGAAAATAGTAGACCATTTTTTTTTTTAAATTGAAAAAAGTGAACATAAATCGTAACCTCTTGCTACAGCGTAAAGTACGTCGATACACAGTACACGACGTAACGCGTCGGTAAACTTCGCCTGGAAAGTAACTACAGTACACATTACACAGTACACCGCCACCACTGAGAATAATTGCGCGCATTCGATTAATTGATTTTGGAACGAAACAAAGTTTCGTTCATCATTTCACTTGTGATAATTTTCCTTAATCATTTAATATTGTTCAAAATTAAAAATTTTTAATATAGTATATTAACAAATAGTTATATCTACCAGCTTAAATTTTAACTTATATATATCTCTTCAAAAATGTACTTCCATCGCGAAACCAGTCATAACAATAACATTCGCGGCGAAAGTACAAAATAGGAATTTTATTTTATATTATATTTATTCTTTATACAATTTGTTGTTTAAAAAAAAAATAATTTATCAAAGTATACGGTACCATGTACGTGTCTTTTTATATGCATTTAAAATTTTTAAAATTAACTTCGGCACTTTTATCAGGAAATAGTGCGCTTTTATTACACATGGGCCTACTCCTCCCATGCGAATTTTATATAACCACATATTAAGGCAAAACAAGAAAAAAGACCGCACAGATAACTGTTAGTAGAACTTAATAATATTAACCAACGCTACATGAAACAAAATCAACCAATCAGATGACAAGGATGATATCCTAGATGTGTTAAAAAGTCATAATAATAGATTTCCTTATATAATAGTCTTTGTTGTTAAAAATTCACCAAACATGGTAAATAATTTTTTTCCAATTCATTCTATGGCATTTTATCGTTTGGTCACGGAGCAATATTTTGTTGCCTCGTTGTTTGATCGAACTTCTTCAAGTATTCCTTTGTTTACAAAAGAATGGATCAATACATAGTATTAAATTATTATTACTAGCCGGTCGACAGACAATAAGTCTGTTAATTCAGATGACACATTCAACGCGTTTAATTTGACATGTTGTTGTTTTCATTCACGAACATATTGATTTACAACAATGAAGACTAGACATCGGCTAGCTTGCGTTACGATTATGTCACCGTTTCTGTTGTATTTATGGTAGGCCTAAGTCAAAACTGTATGTATTCTTAAGTATAAATCTTTAGTTTGTCTTGCTTGAAAATAAGTTCTGTGTTTTTAATGAATCTGTTGATTTTAACTACTCAATTTTCGCACGGTTGGGGCCTAGGCCTATGGTTTGTCTATGAATCTAGTATCTTGTTCGCTTCTTGTCGGAAAATTGTAACCTCACAGAGAGCCCAGGTATGATCAGTTTCTGTGTGTGTACTACTCGAAATATGAGCTAAATGTGTACACTGTACCTACGGTTTATTAGTCCTTATCCGAGAAGACTTGGTTTACCACCAGAACCATGGAGCGAGTGTTACCATCGAATCCTTGCCGAATGGCTACGTGATTATCTATAGATAAAGGATACGTGTTACATTTTTTGTATAGTTTCTTGTTACTATACTAAGTATTTTATGTAGGTATTTGATTTTTGCAATTCTGCGAAGTTGCTTTCTGTGATATGTATTTATTTATATATTTTATTCTTTGTGCATGAATTTTAAGTTAGTATTGGTTTTACTAACGAGTTGTACAGTCAATGTTTTATCTTAAATTTTATTTTATATGTTTCGTATTCCAAAGTAGTGGTAATCTGTTCTTAGTTCTTGTTTATATTTGCTTTCTTTTTTTCATGTCTTCCTTCTTTTGACGTATCTGCTCTCCGTTTTATTAAGTACATTTAATTTTTTCTTTAAGGTTTTGCCAAATGTTCTACGGTTTGGTCGATATTTTGTTTTTTGTTCAGACTGACAAAATCGACATTGTCTGCGTAGGCTATTTCAGTTGAAATTCGATTAATATTGTCGATGTATGATGTATCTGATTTGTACCATACCACTCATAAACCTTCATTATCGACAATAAACGGCTTGGTAAACTAGTCAACTGTACTTAATTATAGGGTTCCTTATCGCACTTTTACAAGAAGTATATTTTATATAGGGCTTAATATACTATTTTTTATCATTGATATTATGTATTTAGGTGGTGGAAAAAATACGAACTAAGTATCTACAATGGTGTGCAGAATTTTGGTAATCCATTATTGCCTAATCAAGAATTACAGAAATTAGTCAGTGAATCAAGCAAAACAAAAAACCCAGAACTAATAGGTTATCAAAAAACCGTCGAAAAACTCAAGTATATTATGAATGTTTCAATTGATAATGAAAGTACTCACCACGTATCTACTATATTTAATACAACTTGGCAACAAAACATATCCAATCTGCAGGATATAAGGTAAACAGAAACTATTTTTTAATTAATGTCACAGTAGTTAATTAATTAACAGCCAAATTATATTAACGATGAATTTTTTTATTTTTAAAAATTTTTATTTTATTCAGTTGTCAACAGCGATGAAACCGCCACTAACAGGTTGAATCTAAATATAACGACAATAAATTAACTTTCGGCTGTTGTATGAAACTGTTCCAGCTACCATTTTTCTTTTTTATCTAAAATACTAAAGTAGCTTTTATATCCGAAGCCATAGTGGTAATTATTTATGATAACATGTGGTAGGAATTTATTTATGGAGTAGTGATAAACTGTTGCGTACAATATGAACATATTGTGCGACGATTTCTCTCTGCAGCATTGATATTGTATTATTGATTTATGTCTTAATGACTTTAGCTCAGTCCTGTACATCAAACAATTGCTGTCATGACAACGTCGATATCACCACTCTTGTATTTATTGTACAACAGCTATTATTAGTCCTATATTGTTTAACAACATGATTGCATTAAAAAAAATATTATAGGGCCGTTATTTTCAGTTAAAAAAAATTGGTTTGTTGGTATTCAAAGAATGATTAAGATCTATTGGTCATTTAGTCTAATTTATTTCAAATTAGTATTATTTTTTACATTTTAGGTCTGATTTGAAGAAATATGTACACACAGGAATGATTCTTAACCAGAAACAAGTTAGAACATCTCAAAGATTTGATTATTTGCTAATGTCAGGAGGTATAGGTATCAGGGAGAAGTTCCACAGAACGTTGCCAAAAGTATATTTATTTTAAATGTATTTTGCTAATCAGTTTTAATTTGATATAAAACTCTCTAGATATATAATGTTTGTTGAATGCAGGGTTATAACCTCGTTTATTACAGCATTATACAGTATGTGCCCATACATACCATGCACTCCTATTCATTTTCATTGAAAGTCCCGATGCTTGATAACGTTGTAAATACTAATCTCTAATATTTGTTAACATTTTAGCAAAATGGCTTTGAAACAGATTCTTTGAACTAATTCATTTTCAACTCTAATGTTATGAATATGATACATACAATATTGTACTGAGAAAAATAAAAATGATCATACTTTACAGTATTCTCTCGAAAAGAATGTATACAAGAGATGTTCTATTGTTGGTAATGGAGGAATATTAAATAGAAGTAAATGTGGCAAAGAAATAGATAAAGCTGATTTCGTTATTAGGTTTGTAGTATTCAATTATCATTTATTACAGCACATTAATCATGTTATCATCATCATCGTCATCATTATCTCAGCTTGTCTGTTTTGTGTTGTTTTATGAATTAATCCTACACGCCTTCAAATTGAATTTTTGTCTTACTCAGTCTGTCATTGGAAAATCAAAATTGTGGCATTGAAGGACAAATGCGTGACATACTGTATTATGCCCCTATATTGAATTAATAAAGTTCGAAATATTTAATCAAATGTCTTGCCTCCTCACCCTTTTTCGAAGTTGATTATTATGGTGACATATTCTTCTACAAAATTTAAAATCGTTTGTAATAGTTATTCAAATATAAAATTTTCACAAATAATGTGTGAACCAACCGTAATTAAATTGTATTGAATTATTCTTTTCCTTCTTTTTAGATGTAATGCACCACCAATCGATCAATTCAGAGAAGACGCAGGTGTTAAAAGTAATTTAACTACAGTTAACCCTTCTATTATTAAGGACAGGTAGATATTTAAAATCATATCAAATCAAATTTATTATCACCAATAAAACCATATATTTTTTTCACTAACTGTATTTAACTAAATAATTTAAAAACAAATATCTGATTTTAAAATAATTTTTTTTCTGGCATCAACAACCATAGGATCATACAGAGCTTTCTTAATGTTGAAATTATACTTTCATTTCACCCTAATCACATTTAACGTTTTTTGTTTAAGTTCTTATTTAATAAAATAATTACTCTATTTATTTAGATTTGGTAACGCAAAGAAAATTGATCAACAATCCAAGTTAATAAATAAAATGAAAGAATACACCAACTATATTTTCTTTCCAAGTTTTGCTTCTGATTGGATCTATGGCTTGAGCATTAGATTAAATGATTTACTGAACAGTAAATTGAGATCTGCAAAATTGGTACATGGAAATCCGAATCATTTCAAAGCAATTAGAGCATATTGGTCTAATAAGGGTATACATACATTTCTATCAACAGGTTAGTAGGCTACTCTACTTTTTCTTTCCACTAAATAAAAAAGGCAACCAAACAAATAGCTTTATAATGGGAAAATGTTGATTTTGCCCATTACGCCAATCTAAAATAATCTATTAGGAACTTTAGTCTGCAACATCCAAACTTTGCCAGTTGACAAACTTCGACACAAACTGCAGAAAACGTTACTGCATGGAGGAAGGTACGATGTACCTCCTGACAAATCCTGACGAATCAAATCAGTGATATTGAAAATAGACAAAATGATAACCTCCAGTAACAGGAACTGTGTGTAGGCATGACAAATTCATAGGTTTGGTCAATATGTTTGCTAGAGTAGAAGACTTATCATGTTACTTGTGTATTTCATGGTCCTCTTTAACATTTTTAAAGTTCTAACTTTTCTGTTATGTCTTTTAGGTTTTTACTTAACAACTTCGTCCCTATTGTTTTGCAATGAGATTCATCTTTATGGATTTTGGCCGTTCTTTACTGATATACACAACCGTCCAACCCCATACCATTACTTTGAAAATGTGGAATTAAAAAGAAGTCGCCATGCATTTGACAAAGAATTTAATGAACTTGCCAAACTACACAGTGATGGTGTTCTACAACTTCATGTCGACGATTGCAGTGTTGGCTGATGTTAAATTTTTAACTTTAAATAGATTGTAAATTGGCATTGAGTCTAATTTGTAATTTAGTTAGTTTTGTCATACAATGAAAGGTGGAGCAGATTATTATAATATGCAAGCAAATAAACTTATTTAACAATTTGAAGATACGATGCGCAACCTGTATAATCTACGCAAGCATAACCCTACCAACGTAGACCCACAAGACTATGTTCCATAATCTATGATAGGTATTTATGAGTGATAAATAAAATATGTTGATATAGGACTGTTTTGCGAATCGATTGATTGATTGATTGAATTTATTTGATGCTCAACATTAAAATAACAAACAGACAAAAGACAAAATAACGAGCGTCAGGAACACCCATTAGGCCGGAAAAACCAGCCCATTTCCAATGGGGTCCAAATTGCACATAACAAACAAGAGAAAATACAACATTTATAAAAAAAAAAATATATATATATATACTTTACAATAAAGCCCAGTAAAACAGAAAAATAAAAAGAGAAAGCAAACAAGTAATGAGAAAAATTGCACGTTATCAAGACCATTATAGTTATCAAAATTATTCTAAATATAAAATATTGCGTTCAAAATGTTTTTTAATATGAGATTTGAAGGTAGTTAAGTTGGAAATTAATTTTAAGTTTGATGGAAGAGCGTTCCAGTCTTTGATATCAGAGAAGAAAAAAGTAGAATGAGACTGTTTATTTCCTTTAAGTAGAGGTAAAATCAGATTAACATTACGTTGGCGTGTGTTATGTGTGTGGATTGTGGATGTCCGTGAGAAATGTTCAGATAGATATTGAGCTGCATTGTTATTGACAATTTTATGAACATTACAAAGCCTGAGAAATTTTACTCTACTTTCCACCTTAAGCATGCCAATGTCTGATAACTCCTTCTGACCAATATGAGATCGTGGTCCGAAACCGTAAATAAAACGCACAAATTTGTTCTGAGTGGTCTGTAGTTTTTGCTTCAAAACTTTGTCAATACCTTCATACCAAGTCGAAGCACAATAATCAAACAAGCATTGAATTAAGGCAGAGCATAACAGTTTTTTTCGTATTTTTGTCTAAGCAACTAGCCTGACGATATAAATACCTTAATCTACTATTCGCCTTTTTTATTACACTTTTGGCGATGTTGTTACAAGAGGCAGAACTATCAAGTTCTATACCTCGCAGGATATGGAAGTACTACAAAATCGGGTAGACGAACTACATAGTTATTTTTGGCATTCCAGAGCAGTCGGAAGGTAATAACTGTTCAGATTATATCCTAGGCTTCTTTAAAACATACCTGAAAGTGGATAGTAATAGGCCTATGGACATAGAACGAGCTCACCGTACCCCGACATTCCTGCCCACAGGCCACTTGTTAGATTGGAGTGGGGCCTTGATTGTTTTTTTAGTTCATATCGTAGTAATGCAAGGGGAGTCGCAATCTTTTTCAATAATAACTTTCCCTACACTGTTACAAAGCATAAAAAAGATAATGATGGAAATATGTTAGCTTTGGAGGTAAAGGTTGATGATCTAAAATTTACGCTAATCTCAATTTATGGGCCCAACAACGACACCCCCGGTTTTTACGACAATATGAGGGAAGTTGTTTTAGAATATGAAAACCCACATAATATCGTTTGCGGCGACTGGAACTGTATTTTTGACAAAAAATTAGACTGTAAAAATTATCTAAAACTTAATAATCCAAAGGCAAGAGAAAAGATAATAAATATTTGTAGTGAATTTAATCTTACAGATGTTTGGCGTGTTTACAACCAAGATGAACAAAAGTTTACCTGGAGACAGAATAAATTCAATAAACAAGCCAGGCTTGATTATTTCCTAATCTCATCTGAACTAAACAGCAAAATGCTGGATTGTAATATAAAACTAGGTTACCGAACCGATCACTCACTCGTAGATATTAAAATGACGATGAAGCAGATAAAACACGGGCCAGGATACTGGAAATTTGACAATACCTTATTAAAAGATATTCAATACGTGCAACAAGTTAAAGAAACCATAAATAGAGTCCTAAAACAATATATAGTGCAAAACGAAAAAGATAATAAAGATGCTAATAAAGCGCTGTTTAGCATCAGTGATCAACTTCTTTTAGAAATGATATTAATGGAAATTAGAGCAAAAACAATTTCTTACGGGGCTTATAAGAAAAAGATTGAAAATAAAAAAAAAAAAAAATTAGAAAGGGAAATAGAAAAAATAACACTTGATATCAATAATGGCGACGCCACGTTAAATGATACACTAGAACTTAAGTCCGGCGAACTTATGAGTAACAGAAAAGTGAAGATGGAAAGAATAATGATGAAAACTAAACTTAAATGGATCGAAGAAGGCGAAAGGCCCACCAAATTTTTTTTTAACATGGAAAAGAAAAATTTTGTTGATAAAACTATAAATAAAATAGTAAAGGAAAGCAACAATAGTATTCTGCAAAACACAAATGAAATTCTTGTTGAGTCTAGACACTTTTATAAAAACCTTTATTCCTCAAACCACAATACAGATGATGAAAAAAATATTGTAAAACTTCTTAAAACTATGAATACATTACCAACATTAAGAAAAGAACAACAAAATAAAATTGAAGGGCCAATTACTTATAATGAACTTTTAGTGGCTCTTAAGAGGTCACAAAATGGAAAGTCACCTGGTATTGACGGCTTTAGCTATGAGTTTTTTAAGTTCTTTTTTGCGGATTTAGTTTGCTATCTTTTGAGAGCTATTAACGAGTCATATAAATCAGGTCAACTGTCAACTTCCCAAAAGTCAGGAATAATTACTTTACTCCCTAAGGGGGATAAACCCAGAGAGTATCTAAAAAGCTGGAGACCTATTACCCTGTTAAGTGTCACTTATAAACTTGTTTCGTCATGCATTGCAGAACGAATAAAATCGGTCCTTGATATATTAATTAGTGAACAACAGAAAGGATTTATTAATGGGAGATATATAGGCGAAAATACAAGACTTATGTATGATATTATTCAAATTTGTGAAAAGAAGAAAATTCCTGGTCTGCTTTTACTGATAGACTTTGAAAAAGCGTTCGACTGCATTTCTCACACATTTGTTAACTGCGTTCTTAAACATTTTAACTTCGGACAATCCATTCAAAAATGGGTGAAAGTACTATATAAAGATGCAAGATCCTCAGTTCTTGTCAATGGCTTTCTCTCCGAATCATTCTTAATCGAAAGAGGATGTAGACAAGGGGATGGGTTGAGTCCATACCTGTTTCTTCTGTGCGATTCCACTACACGATATATTCTGCGAGTTTGCTAGTGTAGACTGCGCATTACTTTTATACATACAAACATTTCTAGAGATATTAGAAAAAGAACTATCGGAAATACCTTCAATTACTTTTTTACAGTCTCGTGCGATTCCACTATACGATATATTCACGTCGAAGCCGGTTTGGGCCATTGCCGTTGCAAAGTGTTCTACTACATTTGCTAACAACTTCTTTCTAATTGAAGTACCTACATTTTTGTCGAACATGTTTGGGGTTAATGTAAACAAGGTGAGATATAAAAATGATAAAAATGTGGTTATAGATCTCATTTCTGTGACGTGTTGGACAGATATTTTTTTTTTCTCTTTTGTGGCGTGAACCACCACCTTTATTCTTTCATATCATAATTAAATACATTACAAATAAATCAGTAATATCTGTCTTCATATGTTCTTTCTTTAATTATATTGTTTTCCGTTAATATTCTACATTTTTGTTGGACAGATATAGCTTTCTGATAATACAGTTAAAGCTGTAAGATTCTCATTTTAATTTGTTATTATTATGTTACTGTTTATCATTTAGATTGGTGTGTTAACCTCAATGCCAAGTTTTATTGCAGCAGTGACTGGCTTATTATCTGCTGCTGTTGCGGACTATATCATTCAACAAAAATACCTTAGTATTCTGAAAACAAGACATCTATTTGTTGTATTAGGTAGGACTAATCTTTCACAGTGCAGTTTTAAAACTTTAGTGGAATCTAAGCGGAAGTAATTTCATCCACTTTTAAACGATCTAGTTAAAACATTATTAAAAGTGTAAATTTTTATTTTTTCTAATATCTGAGTTGAAACAGGTGTTGTCCTATCTGTTGTCGGTTTTATTCCACTTGTTGTCAATGATTATAATGTATTGGCGGTTGAGATTCTGTATATTGTGTTTTTCGCTGTTTATGGTTTCAATAGTGCTTCGGTTTTTCCAAACGCAATGGATATAACAGACGAATATGCTGGATGTGTGGCGGGAGCCACACACACATTTGCAAGCTGCACTGGAATCATCCCGATTGTTACTGGACTTGTAATTAAAGAACAGGTAGGCCTAAATAAAACCACAATGGTAATTCGTAGTCTATTTAACCATTAAACAAAATAAACTTAGGCCTGTACTAGGGATAATCCGGAATAACTATAGATTTTTATTTAAAGAAAAAAAAATTAAGGTCAAAATATTCTAAATTTGAATTGGCCATATCAAAGTAATATTAAAGTTGTTCACTTTAAGTCGAAAATTCGAGCCAAAAACAAAAAGTTTACGTAATTAACATGTAAATTAGTTTGATTACATTTCGTCTGGAAAATCGTCGCGAGCTAAAGTAAACAAAGATTTCAAACCACGAGTATGCATTAGCATTATGCTAATTTGGATTGTTTACAACTCGTCACTGTTGAGAAGGTGTTTTCACACAGATCGCGAGGAAGTTTATGATTATGCATACAGAGTGGCCAAACAAGCGCGTTCCATTATGGGACATTTTTTGATCGAAAACTTTGTCTGTAAGTCAAAGTTATTTTTGAACAAAAAAACATTTGATTGAAATTTATATTTATACTGGGTAACCTCTTCAGTCAAAGACTGATCTCCCAGAGGGCCCAGTTGGTGATCAGTGGCTGTGATGTACTAATACACCGGGGTAACCCCCTACTCGTCTCGAAAGATGTACTAGGTTCTTTAAAGTGCACACGAGCTAGATGTGTACACTGGACCTACGGTTTATAGTCCTTATCCGAGAAGACTCGTTCTACCACCAGAACCATGGAGTGAGTGAGCCTCGAACCCCTGCCGATGTTATGGCTACGTAAACATCTGTATTTCAGTTAAATGGTTTTTTTTCCGACTAATTTTTGGTGAAAGTTAATTACTATTATGATACTTTATCCATAAACGTGCTTCTCACCATGATAATTATGTCCATAAAATGTTTATTTTCAGAATTCTCTCGAAAGATGGATTGTCTTATTTTCAGAATTCTCTCGAACGATGGATTGTCTTATTTTAACGGGTGGAATCAATTTACTAGGAATGGTGTATTTTATCATGTTTTCCGAAGCTGAACAGCAAGTTTGGTCAGAGCAGAAAAACAAGAAAGATGAGAGAAGCGGTCTAATTATAAAATAAATAAATATCATATCATAACATAGCCACGAAACGAGAATATGGACTAGGCTATAACAATTTACATTATAACACCAAGAATGTAGCCAAGAACAAAATAAGAAAAACTGCAGAGACTTTAACGTAGCCGGGGAACGATGTTTTTAATATCTATTCTTTATTTTATTTTATTTTATTTTATTTTATTCAGTCAAAACCAACAGCAATAATTACCGCCACTAACAAGTTTATCAAACTAATTTTTTTTTTATTCGTGTGTTGGTTCTGTTTATTATTCATAGCAAAACAAACAATAGACCCACCGAATGAACAGATAGCATTTTGTTTCTATTCAAATGGGAATGAGATCATATAATTTGAGATGGATAGATCAAATACCTCTCAACTCTGGTGTCACTATCAGGTTGTGAGTAAGTAAGTGATCCTCCATAACTTAGTTTACGTTTAATATACACAAGCTCATAAATGTGGGCCCATAGCCCGACATACAGTGCGATGAAGACCATCGTTTTCTTTTCATAATAACTCTTTAATTAATCTGTAAAAACTCAAGGATAATATTTAAGTTCGATTATCAATGACTTAAACACTTAGCACTCCTCCTAAAGGCCTTTTGAATGGTGTATATAATACTGTATCATCTGTTTTGTTGTAAATATTAATGTATTGCTGTTGTTAATGTTTTAAATACGAATACACATGGATAAAAAAGTTTAAAAATACACAAAAATAAAGGAAAAAAGAGGAGAATATTGGTTAATAACAAATTAAACATATGTGCATATAAAGATACAACAACAATAATATTTTAATTGTTATTATGCCCTTTATTAGGCCTATATTTGATTGATTTAGGTGTTTTCAAATAAAACAATTCTGCAAAACTACTTACTAACTAGTTTATTTTTGTAGTTGAAATCGTATATTTTTAATTTTGAAAAGACTGAATTTTACTATATTTTGTATTAATATGGAAATTTTTTTTTTATTCGGATCGTCTTCTGAAAAAGGCAGTGGCTGTCAAAGATGATCAATTTCATCCGGCCTGTAGTATGTTCCAGTTGATGCGCAGCGGTCGGCGATTTCGTTCTATTAAGCTTGGTTCCCACTAGAACGTAACGCAAGGATGTAAACGCAACGCAAGCGTTTTAACCAATGACAAGGGAAGTTAAGACAGTTAGCAACCACAAGCGAATAAGCCATCGATTGTGATTGGTCAATTCACTTGCGTTGCGTTGTTACGTCCTTGTGTTGCGTCGCTAGTGGGAACCTAGCTTAAAGGCCAATAAGGCACGATTTACAAATAGTTTCTTTCCAGGAGCTATTAGAGTCTTAAACATCATGTAGACACTTTTTGTAATGTTTTTGTTCTGAGTTCGTGTTGTGTCCGTTGGATATTGTGCTTCGCCAACAGAGCAAACAAAATTTCTATGTTTTTTCTTAAAACAAATGACAATAAATGATACTTGACTTGACTTGATAATGTAATATTCATGTACAGAACCTTGAGCCCTCTATAGTAATTAATAATAAAATATAATAGTTAATTAATTAATTAATAGTTTTGACTTCCTAGTTTGAAGAGAGCGCTCCATGCTGTGAATCAGAGCTGTCACGTCTGTGAAAATCGTAGCTCAGTTTTGACCCTGTACTTCAAATACCGTGTTTTGGATACCGGCACGAAGTTGGTTACTTATTCCTTATTCGATATTCAATTTTTGTTGTGAAGTTGGATCCTTATTCGACATTTACATTCACATGTATGGGGCGCAATATGTGTAATATTTTAATTAAATGATTTTATACTTACGGCTTAGACTAACTAGGGCTATGATTTATAGGGCTATAACTGCGTTATAAACGGCATGGACCGGGATGACGATACATGGGTTGGGGCGAGTAGGGCAGGCCCGTAGCCAGGGGGTTTTTGGGGTTCGGGCGAACCCCCACTTTTGCGCGAACCCCCTTTTACCAGCGAACCCCCCTTGAAAAACAAAGGCCCCACTTCCAAAATCGTGCAATTAATTATCAATTATAGCAGGTTTTTTGGTCATTTTACTTCTATTGACTATGTTTAAATCGATCGAATTGTCCGATGTCAAAGTCACTGCTGAGCGTGAGATCGAGAGATTGTTGAGAGATGATGGTTATAAATATGACAGAAAATGGATTGACCAATCGCGTGCTTCGGTCGGGCTTTTCGGAACGCACAAGATCACGTTCAGTTCAGTTCAATCTTTTTGGGGATTTTTATTTTTTTCCTGGAAATATTTTTCATTAAACCAAAGAATTTCACTGTGTAAACTTGAATAAAAATGGTGCTGATTTAAATTGATACGTGTACGTAGGCCTACCGTATATTTCGGTGTATAAGACGCACTTTTGACACGCAAATTTGACCTCTAAATGTTACCCTAATTAATTTAATTACAGTACCTACTAATACTTAAATTAATTAAAAATAGTGTACTACTCTGCAATGTAGGCCTAGCTAGTTCTCACTTCTGTCTAACCACAGTGTGGTAACAAGTTTATTGAATTTTTAGTTAAGGTAAATTGTCATCCTCAACTGCATTAATTAATATTACAGTACGCATTAGATATTCTACCCAGGCTAGGCCTAGTAGTACTCGCGGGTGTGTATTCTAGCAGCATGCAGCATCACAGCGCAACACATTTATGGAAGAGTCCATTAATTACGGTGGTGTCACATTTTAATTACACAATAACTATTTCCCTTGATCACGGTGGTTTATTTTTATTACATCTCTATGTCAACAATCACATAATTTTATAATCATGTAGGCAATAGTTCGTATGTCAAGCGATATCTAAAAGAGTGTGTTGTTATTGTGTTAAGTAGCTTCCCCTAATCTCATAGTGTATATGGCCAACAGTGCTGGCCACCAGGCAAGGAGCACATGGTTAGTAATATTGCTGTAATGCATGCATGGAAATAGGAAAGATTTCATATAGGCCTACCCACCATGATATTCCTGGTTCATTACCAGCCCAAAAAACTGAACATCATTTGGATTGATTTTATAATGGTCATACACACAATAAGAAGGTATATATTTAAATAATATGAAATTAAAGTTACTTAAATAGACATAGGCTAGCCCTACCCACACAGTGCATCGTAACCCTTTTCATTGAACGTTCAGTTGAAGTAGAGTACGATGTAATAAAGGCAATCAAACAAAATTATATCATTTGATTCTAATAAATATGTCTCAAATATCGTTGTTTTATTATTAAAATACCATTGTTTTGATTGTAAAATGTTTAAATTTCGGCCTAGAAATAAGTGCGTCTTATGCATCGACAACATAAAAAATACTAATATTTCAGTCTCCGTTATGGGTGCGTCTTATACACAGGTGCGACTTGTACACCGAAATATACGGTACTATTTGTTTTTTATGTTTATAGGATAAGAAATTATTTAAGGGCCTAATATAATATACTTTTTTGCAACAATAAAGCTGTATTTCATGATCAGTACTACTAACTTCCATAATACTGTACTATATAATTTCTCTGCATAACTCAGATTTTAGTAGGCAAAAAATGTCTCTGTAAGCTTATTAAAACAACCGAAATTGCTCTGAGAGCCAAAGCTTCCAGGGGCCTTCGCCCCCTGGACCCCGACCGGGGGCCCTTGGCGGCCCCCTGGCCCCCACCCTACAGTTGCTCGCTGCGCTCGCAAAATACTTGGTGTCTAGTATTCTAAGGCTAGCCCTACCCACACAGCAGTGCATCGTAACTGAAACAATATGGGGATTTTCCTATTCATTGAACGTTCAGTTGAAGTAGAGACTGATTACGATGTAATAAAGGCAATCAAACAAAATTATATCATTTGATTCTAATAAATATGTCTCAAATATCGTTGTTTTATTATTAAAAAATACCATTGTTTTGATTGTAAAATGTTTAAATTTCGGCCTAGAAATAAGTGCGTCTTATGCATCGACTACATAAAAAATACTAATATTTCAGTCTCCGTTATGGGTACGTCTTATACACAGGTGCGACTTCTACACCGAAATATACGGTGTTGCGTCGCTAGTGGGAACCTAGCTTAAAGGCCAATAAGGCACGATTTACAAATAGTTTCTTTCCAGGAGCTATTAGAGTCTTAAACATCATGTAGACACTTTTTGTAATGTTTTTGTTCTGAGTTCGTGTTGTGTCCGTTGGATATTGTGCTTCGCCAACAGAGCAAACAGAATTTCTATGTTTTTTCTTAAAACAAATGACAATAAATGATACTTGACTTGACTTGATAATGTAATATTCATGTACAGAACCTTGAGCCCTCTATAGTAATTAATAATAAAATATAATAGTTAATTAATTAATTAATTAATAGTTTTGACTTCCTAGTTTGGAGAGAGCGCTCCATGCTGTGAATCAGAGCTGTCACGTCTGTGAAAATCGTAGCTCAGTTTTGACCCTGTACTTCAAATACCGTGTTTTGAATACCGTCGCGAAGTTGGTTACTTAATTCCTTATTCGATATTCAATTTTTGTTGTGAAGTTGGATCCTTATTCGACATTCACAATCACATGTATGGGGCGCAATATGTGTAATATTTTAATTAAATGATTTTATACTTACGGCTTAGACTAACTAGGGCTATGATTTATAGGGCTATAACTTCGTTATAAACGGCATGGACCGGGATGACGATACATGGGTTGGGGCGAGTAGGGTCCAGTCATTTCAGAAAAATACCACTTGCCCCGGTGCATGCCGTCTAGCTGTCATTTTACGCCATTTTAAAACGTTACTACAATTTAAGTTTTTTTAAAATAAAAAATGCAATATAACCGCATGATTTATAGGGCTATAATTACGTTATAAACGGCATGGACCGGGATGACGATACATGGGTTGGGGCTAGTAGGGCCCAGTCGTTTCAGAAAAATACCACTTGCCCCGGTCCATGCCGCGCCGTCTAGCTGCCATTTTACGCCATTTTAAATCGTTACTACAATTTAACGTATTTTAAAATAAAAAATCCAATATAACCGCATGATTATACCGGGACTAGTGGTATTTTTCTGAAATGACTGGACCCTACTCGCCCCAACCCATGTATCGTCATCCCGGTCCATGCCGTTTATAACGAAGTTATAGCCCTATAGCCCTAGTTAGTCTAAGCCGTAAGTATAAAATCATTTAATCCCGGTCCATGCCGTTTATAACGTAATTATAGCCCTATAAATCATACGTTTATATTTCATTTTTTATTTAAAAAAAAGTTAAATTGTGGTAACGTTTTAAAATGGCGTAAAATGACAGCTAGACGGCATGGACCGGGGCAAGTGGTATTTTTCTGAAATGAATGGACCCTACTCGCCCCAACCCATGTATCGTCATCCCGGTCCATGCCGTTTATAACGAAGTTATAGCCCTATAAATCATAGCCCTAGTTAGTCTAAGCCGTTAAGTATAAAATCATTTAATTAAAATATTACACATATTGCGCCCCATACATGTGATTGTGAATGTCGAATAAGGATCCAACTTCACAACAAAAATTGAATATCGAATAAGGAATAAGTAACCAACTTCACGCCGGTGTTCTTTGCTGTCCTGTTAGTTTACCGTCGACGGCTAGTTAGCTAGGCCTAGCTGTAAAAACCTGTTTTATCAGAATATAAAAGCTAGAACTTTTTGGTAATATAATTATTTCAATTGTTTTTTTTTATTTTGCGTGGTTCTTTGGCGCGCCGGTTCTTTTACTTACTTAGGCTAGCCATAGAGATATTATAAATATCTCTAGGCCTAGGCCTAGGCCTAGTAGGGCCTATATGACATGTATGGGCTAGAAAGAGGCCTAACTAGTAGGGCTAGGCCTATACTAGGCCTAGCCTACTACTAGCTAGGCCTAGGCCTACTAGTGCTAACTAGGCTAGGCCTAGTACAGTAGGCCTAGCTAGGTAGGCCCTAGTCGGGTAGTAACAAAGTGCGAGGCACGCGAGGCAGAGAAGGCATGCGAGGCAAGTCAGAAATTTATGCGAGGCATCGTTTTACCATCATCAAAAAATGCGAGGCATCATTTTATCATTTCTCAAAATTGCAAGGCAGGAAATCACCGAAATTGAAGTAGCCTAGGCCTAGGCCCGCTAGGCTAGTTTCCTTTTGCACCTGCCTTGTATTTTAACCAACTTTATCCTGAATACCACAGCTTAGAATTAGTAGGCCTACTTTAATGAAGAAAAATCACATAAAAGTAACAATAAATCCATTAAATTGGTGATTTTACAGACGTTGTTTTTCTCGCATTTCGCACACTCAATGTTCAATATTTTGGTTTCTATGGAACGCCAAAAGAGCAAAATTAATTAGAGGGCTAAAAACTCTGTGGAATCCATTTATATTTAACGCATTATTTGGTGAAAATCAAGTACAATTTCAATAGATTTTGTCACTGTCAGTAATGAAAAATGTTACTGTTGATAATGTACACGGTTTCGTTAACATTTTAAAGAATAAAATAGAAAAATTCATCATAATATCCTTAGTAGGATGTCCTAGGTCTAGACTAGGTAGTGATGTTGATTTAGGATCGATTATTATTCTTTGAAAACAGAACAGTATCAGCAGTAACATATTACAGCATTTTTATTGACAAATTAACAAATATATTGAAATAAAACGTGTTTTTCACCAATAAATGCATGAGAAATTGACGCATTCCACTGAGTTTTAGTCCTCTATTATCGTTGCTCTTTTGGCGCTCCATAGAAACAAAAATATTGAACATTGAATAAGTGAAATTCGCGAACAGTGTGCGAGAAACACGCCTGTAAAATCATTAATTTAAGGATTTATTTGTTACTTTTTATGTGATTCTTTCATTAAAGTACTCATGAGGTATACTTCTAAGGTGTGGTATTCACACGATAAAGTTAGTTATCAAATTTGGAGTAAAAATACAAGCGAAGGAAACTAGCGCCAGGTTTATTAATACGTACATGGACAACAATAAATAAAAATCGTTCGTAATATATCTAGCTTACTAAAACAGGAATAGTGTATCATTATTAAATATTACACCAATTATTATTATATCAAAATTGATTAAATTATTTTCTACATAGGCCTCTTATCTAGGTTAGGGCTAAGCATATTAGCTAAAGTTTAATTTTAGGCCTAGTATTACAATTGTCGGACGTAAATCTTTTTTCACACGCGCTCCAGAATTCTGTCGCAATTTTTTTTCTTTGCGGCATGTTATTGGATCGCCATATCAGTTACCTTTTATTCACCGCCAGTTATTGAACTTGTCCTGGCAATCGCTGTTCACCTTATTTGCGAGAGAGGTACACCACACGTGTTGTTCCTAGAGAATGGAATGTCAAAAATGTCTTTGGCACGCCGCTCAGAGAGATGTCTGTGCGTTGCTGCTGAAACCACGTGCTATAGGAGGGGAATGCACCACAATCCTCTGAGCTGAGGGCTGAATCATTCCGCTACCTGCTAAATAGTAAAGAGGGATTTTCCATCTCTCGGGTCTACCGGATCTAGGCGCAGGGGTGTGACAAAATATTATTTTCACTCTGCTATGTTCGAGAGACATGTGAGTGAACACGCTCGAAATGCCAACAAACATTGCAGTCATTTGATGAGTGTGTCGCTTTAACAATTATTGTTTATCGAAAGTTAGAGACTGTCGTTCAGATTTTTGAACCGTAGTTTGGGCACTTTTGACACGATATGACTTGAATGAAAAAACAATCGTTACATAAAAATAAACAACATGATGAGTGTATACACGAATCTATTTAGATACGCTTGTATCGATTGATTATTAGGCCTATAATATAGCATAATAGCACGTTAAGATTTGCCTCGCACCTTTTTGAAATTGTAAACTATATGCCTCGCATGCCTCGCACTTTTGGAAATGATAAAATGATGCCTCGCACAAATATTTGGCATGCCGCGCATGCCTCGCTTGCCTCGCTGCCTCGCACTTTGTCAACACTCGCCCTAGTCTAGAGGCCTAGATTCCCGGGAACTAGCCTAGCTAGGCTAGGCCTATCCGCATAAGACTTCATTCATGGTCATATTTGTTGGTCACTCACCATCACCGCCGCACAGCGGGTGAATTTTTTCAAATTGCCTAAGTGGAGCTTAGCCTAAGCTCGAGAGATTCTTTTGTACGAAAGTGCAATAGCACCCATTCTCGGCCTATCTGGCTAGCTAGTAGGCCGAGGCTACCTACGGTACCTACAACCTCTTACTACTGTACTACTAGTACTAGGCTAGGCCTAGCCTGTACTAGCTGTAGGCTAGTCTCTCTAGCTATCTATGAAGTAGCCTAGCTAGTAGTCTAGAGTAGCCTAGTAGGCCTAGTACTAGTAGTACATAATAGACAGACGGCATTATAAACCAAAAGACCATCCGGTATACCAACCAGCTGCTTGGATGATTACGGGACGGTGAAATGTGCATTTCTAATTTAAAATTGATTAGTCTTAGGCCTAGAATATTAATTATTTATTGTTCTGCCGACCAATCTTAATTCTTACTCTTTTAAATTTATCCAAAAATGTCTGGTTTAACAAAGGCTTTTTTTATTATTAAATATTAAAATGTCGTCTTAAAATATACTGTCAATAACATTGTTATACAATCTTCATCAGGGTTAATGAAGTCTGATGATGAATACTGAGATGTCAATAAAGAAACAAGGTAATGCCAGTGGTAAATTTAAGCTAGCATGCCAACAAATTGTTGCTGGTGGTACAGCTGGTGAGTATAAAAGTTAAAATATCATTCATAACCACTCATCTTAATTATTCATTCTTTACATCGAGTTAAGTAAGGACAGTTAAGGCAGGGGCACCTCAAATAATAACCATACAAAAGTCATAGGTTCAAAAGCCATAGTTCTTGTGATAAAACAAGTCTTCTCGAATAATAATAAGCCTAAGGTAGAGTGTACACAGTAAGCTAATGAACCCAGTTGATCTTTCAGAAGAGTAGGGGTTTAACCGGTGTACTGGTCCATCTCAGCCCCTCAACCGAAAGAGACTCGTAATGGAGGAAATCGTCTATACCAGCTGTGTGGAATTCAGCCAAGTAGACTGCGAGTTGCATGTTGTCATTTATCTATTATTTTCACTTTTTGTTATCTTTAATGAATTTAATTGAAGCTGATACTTCTACTACAGTACTTATTGATAATAAATGTTTCTTTTATATGGACATTAGTGGCACATATGAAAAAGGAGGATGTGATCATCATTAATTTGACAATATTATTCTGTTGTAGGTTTTGTTGAAGTTAGTCTTATGCAACCATTGGATTTGATTAAAACAAGGTAAATGGAAAATTAATTGAATACAAACTTAAAAACAAATTTCAGTGACCAACTGATACCTCTGACAAAAGATTTTTCATATATTGTGATTATTATTGTGATGATCTATCATAACTTTATTTATGCTTATGAGATGTCTTCTGCATAAAAGCTTGGCCCACACCAATGTGTACACACACACATGCAATGCAATTTTAAACTGATTATGATCATGGAGCATGTTACAATCATGTTAAAACTAATAACATCCTCCACTTGATCATGGTCAGTAGAAGCATGGTCAGTAGAAGCATGGTCAGTAGAAGCATGGTCAGTAGAAGCATGGTCAGTAGAAGCATGATCATTATCATCTATAGTACTGTCATAACAATGAACTACATTCATTATCATACTTTTTGATGTTTTGTAAGCATGCATTTTATTCTAAAATTGCATGTTTTTCTTTTCCAGATTTCAAATTCAATCCATCCATACAGAACAGTACTCATCAATAGGTGATTGCATAAAGAAAATATACCAAAATGAAGGGTAAGATACCAATATCTACTAAGACATGCTTTTTAAAAGCTTACTGGTGGACAATCTGTAAATCCTTGGATGAAGTTTGTGTTTCTCATTTAAAAAAACATGAAAAATGAAAATTAATTAAATCAGACTTTGAATAGGTTATTTTGTAGTGTTAATAGGGAGGTTTCGCAACCGTACGAATACGAAAACGGATACGTCATACATTTGTGAAACTTTTGAGCTGATCCCCACTTCATATTCGTAAAGCGTATTTGTGTTGACGAATATCACCAGTCATATTCGTAACTACAAAACGAGTATAGTTTTTGATCTATTTTGCACATTTTGCATTTGAATTAGGAATGATTCATGATTATAATACTAAAGTAATTTACTAAAATGCCAAGTCAATTTTGATAAATAGCAGTTTTTAAAGTCCTCACTTGCTTTGATGTTACGCTAGGCCTAGACAGCCAAGCACCAAGCAACACGTACCTGCGCTTCGCTCAAATTTAACGCAGTCATATTTTGGACGCGCCTCAATATTTCGTTGCCATGCGAAACAGATTTTTTTATGGCTTACGAAAACGAATACGTGTGCGTGACGTATCCGTTTTCGTTATCGTATTCGTAAGATTGCGAAACCTCTCTAATAAGGTTAATCACTTCCGTAGAATAAACTAAATAATGCTTTCACTTATAAAATAACAAAAAAATGGTTAAATTTATGAGAGACAACCTCTCATTCGTATTCGTATTCGTATTCGTATTATTGGAGTGTCATTTCCAGCCAACTAGAGGTGCTATTTATCATGATTTTAACGTCGCGAGGAGTACCATTTCCAGCCATCTTCGAATGAGAGACAACCTTATTGTTAAGTATCCCTTAAAACAGATCGTTAAAGTTTCAACTAGGGATCGCGCATCACTTGATTTAATATATACTAATATGAGCGATGTTTTTAATGCACCTACTAAAGAATCACCTTTAGGACTGTCTGATCACAACGTCATCGTATGCACCCCAATCGTAGGAACATTTAAGTCGCCTAACGTCTTCGCTTACCATACAAAACGTAGCTGTAAACCGGGTGCCAAGGAAAACTTTGAATGCGACATTAATAACATTAGATGGCAAGATCTATACCGAATGGATGGATGCTGTAACCAGTTTGAACTGTATCATAAGAACATTTCTGAACTCTTAAATTTACAGTTCCCCCAAGTAACGATCAAAAGACTTCTTAAAGATAAGCCATGGGTAAATACTGCGTTTAAAGGTATCGTTTCTAGACGGCAAGCTGCTTTTGCAATTGACCCCATGTCTGCAGAATATAAGAAACTTAGAAATTTATCTAACCGAATGGCTAAATCTTTGAGAGGTGATTTTTATCGTAATAGTATTGCCCAGTTATTCTCGTCCGATTCTAATTCTTGGTGGAGGGGTATCAAACAATTTCTTAACCTAGGCAAGAGTACTAAGTACTTTAAAACTATGGCTAATGACTTATGTAACGGTAACGTATACGATCTTACCACGAAAGTTAGTGGTTTTTTCCAGTCCCTTACTTCTGAGTTCAAACCCCTTGAACCAAAAACCAATGATAGTAACACTGTAGTACCACCCCATTTAATTATCACGCCAGAGACAATTGAGTCTAAGCTTAAACGTGTGAAATGTAATAAAGCCCCAGGCCCGGACGGAATCCCTCCGTGGGTACTACGTGATTTCGCCAATGTCCTCTCCAAGCCAATAAGTGCAATAGTTAACTCCAGTTTAAGGGAAGGGGTCCTTCCCATGCTTTGGAAGTCAGCCGATATAATCCTCATTCCAAAGGTTAACCCACCTAAGGTTCTTGAGAATGACTTGCGTCCTATTTCGCAGACTTCCACCACCATGAAAGTTATTGAAGGGATTGTAGGGGAAATGATTTGGGTCCAAATTAAAGATAAAATCAAGTTGAATCAATTTGGTTGCTCTAAGGGTGTGTCTACCACTGACGCTCTTATAAATTTGTTAACCGAATGTTTTACTGCTACTGACCAAGGAGATGAAATGAGATTATTATTGCTTGATTTCAAAAAGGCTTATGATTTAATTGACCATAATATATTAATTGAGAAGTTGCATAATTTAGGGGATGAAGACCATCTAATCTCTTGGATCTATGCTTTTCTCTATGATAGAAAACAACGTGTTAAACTAGGCGATGAATTGTCCCCATGGACAGTCGTTAAGGGCGGTATCCCCCAGGGATCCTGGTTGGGGCCCATGTTGTTTATCATCTTTGTTGACGATCTTCTGGATGGGGTGCCGTGCATGAAATACATGGACGACACCTCCATCCATGAACGCGTCGGCAACGATGGGGCAACTGTACTCCAAACCACTCTTGACGAAACTGTCCAGTGGGCTAATGATAACAATATGTCCCTTAATATTAAGAAAACGAAAGAGATGAGAATTAGTTGTAAAAGGTCAAAGACTGCTTTTGAGCCACTCCATGTTGGAGATTGTAATCTGGAACGTGTTGACGAATTTAAACTCCTTGGTGTAATTATTTCTCATAATTTATCATGGCAACCTCATATTGACAAAATGATTAGTAAATGTAATTCTAGAATGTACTTTCTCAAACAGGTGCGGAGGGCAGGCCTGGATGCCCCCGCACTTGTCCAATTTTATACTAGTATCATTAGACCAATATTAGAATATGCGGCCCCAGTTTGGGGATCAAATATTACGAAACAACAGAGTCAACAACTTGAACAAATTCAGAGAAGGGCCTTTAAATGTATTTTTCCGCATGCTTCTTATTTCGATGCCCGCAGCTTCCTTGGTTTTTCTACCTTAGAAGACCGCCGTGTTCGACTGTGCAAGGATTTTTTTGTTAAAATCAGACCCCAGTCACAGATTGAATCATTTGTTACCGGAGGCTCCTTCTGCTGCTTATAATCTTAGAAGACTCAGTGAGTTCTGTATCCCTAGAGTTAAAACTAACCGTTCAAAAATGTTTATTATTAATCACGGACTATTCCAAAAATGGTAAACATTTAGTGTTCTGTTTTCCGCGACCTTTTGTACCATTGTGTGTAAATATTATTGAATAGTTCTGAAGTTTTTGAAATGTTTGAACTTTTTAAAAATTTAAAAAATTTTTAAATTTTTATACTGCAGGCCTATATCAATATTCTGTTGTTTTCAGTTAAACTTGTTTTTAACATTGTGAATATATATATATATAGTTTTTATAATAATTAATATTTAATTGAAATTTTGTTTTAAATTTTTGATTGTATGTTCTACCTTTCTTAATGTTTTTTATATTTTTTTATTGCATTTTATTTTTCTGAGTGAAACGCTTTTGTTAAACTTCAATCTTTCGTTTGATTGCAATAAAGTTCTATTCGTATTCGTATTCATTCGTATTCGTATTCAACCAAAATCCTATTGGCTGGCAGACAATTTGACTATTTTTCGCTTTAAATTACAGTTTTTTCAGGTAAATAATTTTTTTTTTTCGATTCAATGTTTGGTCAAGATAACTAATATGTGACATTAAAATAGCATATTAAAAAAAAATAAATTGTAAAAATTATTTTTTCAGGGCGACAATACATCTTTAACAGTAAATACTACATAAAATCTTTTTTTTTTTCAGTGCACCGATTAAATACATCATATAGGCACTCAGAAGTATGATAAAATTATTGATGTTTTGTAAAAAATATATACTGTATATTACATTACAAACATATCAGGTCATTCCTTGTTCTATGATTAATTGTGATAAAAAGATAAAACAATGTAGCTTAGATGTAGTTTGCATGAGGCTCCAGTCGTAGCCTTCTAACAGCGGTAACCTACCAACATCATACCCTAGCTATAGATAGATCTAGCTTTGTCTCATTGCTGAATTCATTGTCTTTTTTTTTTGGCAGAATCCATTATACAAATCGGGGAAGACATGGTATTTAAAAAGTTTATGGTTCTTGCCTTTTTTTTTCTTAACGATTGACTCTTACTTAAAGGTGGGTGCATCACAGGAGCAAAATGAAAATATCAATTCGTGCGTGATGCATGCTGGTATTTATAGCGGGCCACTTAAATTATTGGTTATCCGTACTTGGCGGATAACCCCTTGTTATTGTCAGGATCTGTTTTTTGTTTTTCTTTTTTTTTCTATATTCTTCTTTCTTTCCATGAAATTTGTTCGCAGCATATCACTAATTCTGGCCAACATAAGATTGTATAACTTTGTCATAAGATTGACCTGTAGCTGTAGATGTGCAAGAAACTTGCTTGTTTTATGATTTTCGAGTCGCGCAGCGTAAGTTATGCGCGATTTTATGAATGTCAATGCTTAATCATAGATCAAAAACCAAAAGTCATTTTGTATTGAAACTTGGTGAAAATTTATGTCATATCATGCGCAAACTTTCTATGGATTTAAAATTGCATGTTTCACATTGCAAGATTTCAAAAAATAAATTTTTAATCAACTTTCTATGCATTTCATGTCCTTTTGAGCATTTCAAAAATTCCCACGTGCACGTAGCGCAAAACAAGTATTTTTTTGGCATGATTTTTGTTTTTCCAACCTTTTCTAGTATTTTATCAACTTTTCAAACAATTTCGACTTAAAATCACGTCATACGAGCATCTCAAATTGGACAATTTGCGCGTGTTTTTGATGAAAAAGTTCCAAAAGTTGTGAAAATTATCTTTCTTTTAAACAGTCGTAGATTCTAAACTACGTGGTGAACTTTTTAAAAATTATATATTCTGGAAGTAGATGAGTTGTAAATATCGAAACATGCATGAATCTGGCTAACCGGACATTGTGACATCATCATATGGCCACTCAAATATAAAATATAGGATTTTTGTATCTTTCGTCATAGCTCATCACATTAAATAGAGCGCATTTCCACTTATCCGTATTCAATTTTCTCCCATTTTTTTTATACAGTATTGTCTAGTTTAATAAATTATCTTTCGCATGATTCACCATTTTTAAAATTGTGATAACGTCATCATGTTCAAAAGCATCAATAACTTTGATCACTTATTTTCACCTATTCTGCACTGTATGTAGTATGTATACAGTATATAGTGTATACTGTATATACTTAGACGTGACACAAACTTTAAGTTATAGTTTACTTTTTTTTCACATGTTTACTGAAAATTTATTGCAATACCTCATATAGTATTTATGTAGTTTGTGACTTTAAAATAAACCCAAAAATTGTTGGGAAAGTATCTTTAAGGCTACTTTGATCTATATTTCTTTAGCTTCCTTCCATCACCTAACTTTATCTTCTTCATCTTTTCTTATTTTTCAGTATTCTATCCTTCTACAAAGGGATTTTGCCTCCAATTTTGGCAGATGTTCCAAAACGTGCAACAAAATTCTTCACATTTGAACAGTATAAACAGTTGTTTTCCTTTGGTGCTCCCTCTCCAACTGCTCTTGTAAGTATGATTAAATCATTTATTAGACCCAATTAAAATGATTTGATGTTTTTCCAACGGCGATAAAAATTAGATTAAAAAGCGCAGTAAAAATCATGTTTTCCCAAATGTTTATACCAAAAGGCCATGCACTTTTAGTTTACATACATTTTAAACAGTGTTGGAATGGGCCAAAACAATTACGTTTTACCAGATCCTGAAAGCTATAAATCTGCTTTCACATTACGCTACGCTGAGAAAAATATCGTGGAAAATAGGAGCTTTCACACCAAATTTGTTCAGGGTGTCGAACCGAATCCGTGCTTTAATGGGATCAAGTTTAATTTAAGTTTATTTCGTAAATTGCCAATTGTAACATTATCTTTCTCTCATTATTTTTAGAGAGTTGCAGTTATAAATACATTTTTACATTATTTTGAATTTAATCTAGAGCTTCACTTTAGCTGGTTTGGCATCAGGGGTTACGGAAGGATTTCTGATTAATCCGTTTGAGGTAGTTAAAGTTAGACTTCAAGCAGAAAATCAAGTTTTTTCAAAGGTGAGAAAAATTATTGATTCAATTATTATTAAAACACAGCACAAAACCTTTTTGATCATAAGGTTTTTTTAGGGAAAGCAATGTTCATAATTTACTAGCATTTTCTGGTATGATTTGCATGTTATGATGATGCATTATATCTAGTTATTTTGTTTTACTGTATTCTATGTGCATCCAACATCATAACTTATGTGTCTTCATAAAATTCAAAACAATTATGCATGTTTCTACATGAAACAAAATTTAAATACAAACTAGAAAGCCACTCCGAGAGTGCCTACTGTAAAATTCTCCTACATAAGATTTCTCCGGTAAAAAAAGAAATATATATATATTTGTGTGTTTCTTAATGCTGTTTGTGATTTAGGCTAATTTCACTTTAAGCATGTGTATGCGAGTTTGGTGTAATGGTTATGTAACCAGCCTTTCAATTAACAATAGCTTCAGTTGATTAACAATAGAACAGCAACGCGAAAATCAAACGAGTGAATTTGAAAAGAAATAGGTTTTTTAAACTACTCGCATAAAAAAACGTGCACATTAAATCAAATTATGTTTTAAAATTACAAATCACAAATTATAACTCTTGCCTCTTGTACAAAAATGAAATTTTTTGGACAAGTAGTTCTAAAAAAAATGCAATTTCAGTTTATTCTTACTTTAAGACTGCTCGCCGGCTTTTGAAAAAATTTGTCCTATCTTTTAACACTAGCAGGTCTGAAAAGTATACTAAAAAAGTGGTCCAGAATTGGGACCATGGTCCCAAATGGTCCCAACATTTAATGGAATGGTCCTTGACCACATATCTATCTGTATATTCATTTTTATAAAGATCTTGTAATTACTTTTTGAGTAATTCTGCTAACAAACAAACAAACAGACGCTACCGACTACATATACCTTCTTGGCGGAGGTAAAAAATAATTAGAAAAAAAGATACAGATCAGAACTAAAAAATATTGTTATGTACATACCCACAAGCACAAAAGAGCCACACATTTGTTCATAAATGTTGGACAATAGTGTGATAATAAGCTGTTTTAATGTTGAGAAATTGTTCTAGCTATCAATTTCTTTTTTCATTATCTTCTGTCACTTTAATTAATTAAAAAAACATTAAAAGCATGAAACACTTTTTTTGAATATTTATAGTAAATTTTGTTTGAGTATTAAATTTTAATTTTAATGAAGTTCATTTATTGTACTCTTTGTCTTAAATATGTAATTGCATACTGTGTCATTTTTTATATTGACAGCAAATTAGTGCATGGTCTATGGCAAAAGTCATTGTACATGAAAATGGTTTTGGTCTGTCAGGCTTGAATAAAGGCCTCACGTCAACACTTTTTAGACATGGCATCTTCAATATGATCTACTTTAGTTTTTATCATAATATCAAAGGATACATGAAACCATACCAGGTGAGATTTTTTTATTTGAACTTCAATTTAACTAAATTTATAACTGTAAACAGATGAATTTGTGATAAGCAAAAATGGGTAAACACACGGCATGAAGCAAACACAAAAGGCACAATTGTGTTACAATACAGAATGATGTTACTTTTATGGCTTTTGTAACATTTTCATATTTCTAGAAAATCATATCGAATTAAGACATGCATTATATAATAAGTACATTAGTAAGTAAAAATAAGTTGTGAATAGTGGCTGTAGCTTGGTGGTTACTTACCAGTCCCTGGATTGTAGGCTGGGTTGTCAGCACTAGAGACGATTAGGCCTGGACAATCGGGTTAAGGTTAACTTAACTAAGGGCTAACCTAACTAAGGGCTAACCTCTACATAAACAACCAATAATCATCCAAATACAAAATCATGCAGCCAATTTTCCTAAAGGAATTAAACTACCGGGCTATGATACTATCAGGCCCTTAAAAATTGTTCTTCGGTCGTCCTGGTTGACATCCTGTTTCTGAGTACAAAGATTGACAACGACTATAAACTACCGAAGCCTTATTCACAGAAGATTTAAGAAAGCATTGTTTTATTTCTGACAAAGAAGTTTTACAGCCAAACACACCCATGAATAATAAACATTGTATGAAAACCACTGACATTAAGTTTGGCGGTGGTGTTTGATTGCTTTGCAAACGTGCCCTTTTACAAAGTAACACACCTTGCCACTTGCTTGCTTAATTTCTGTTTTAGTTTTTGTTTTTATGTACGTTCATTACGACTGTGACGGCCAGACGTTCTAAAGTCAATCATTACTGTGTACTGTCTGAGAGCTGCCTTATTGGACATTTATTCAAAATTAAACAGTAAAACAAAACAAAATAGATTGTACATTCAGGCTTTCAATGAAAGTAAATATTTGATTTTATATAACACCTATATAAATTCCTGTCGTTTGATTGGACGAATGTGGGTCACATGGCGTGCAATAGTACGCACTATTCAACGATCGTTAAATAGTACTTTTTGAAACATTTTTGTGTACGAAAAAAAAACGTCTAGATGTTATATAAAACAAATAATGAATGTTTTGTATTCGTGTAATGGTACAAGTAATGGCACTTGGTGAATGATGAAAGGTTATATCAACTCGGCTTTGCCTCGTTGATATAACCTTTCATCATTCACCTTGTGCCATTATTTGTACCATTGCACTCATAAACATTCATTATTTGTATACCATTCAACTCATAATCGTTCAATGTACAATTATTGAACAAAATATAAGCATAATTATATCAATCAATATGGTTGCTTTAATAGTTGAAATGCTTATTTTTGTTAGGATAAAAAACTTGAATTTCTTCGTAAATTCATGATAGGTCTTACTGGTGGAAGTATAGCATCATGTATTAACATTCCATTTGATGTTGCCAAGAGTCGTATACAAGGACCACAACCTACTGCTGGCCACATCAAATATAAAACCTGTTTACGTACGATTCATACTGTCTATGTGGAAGAAGGGTATGTTGAAAATATTACATTTATATTTACTATAGTTGAAACAAAATGATTCCATATATATATCCACTAACCCCGAGTTGAATGATAGTTAAGTGAGTATGTTCTGTACATCACCCCAAACCATTCAAGAATTAAGACTTACACATTATTATCAAGAAAGCCATAAAATTGCCTACTGTACATGATCACATTTTCACATCATCCACTGTTTCGAATAGTGTACCAAGTTCTTTATCATGCCCATGCGCAATATTATAGTGTAGGTTTAAAAAAGATTGCTAACAGTTAGTATAGGAGTATTTTTTATATATATAAACACTATATTTCTTGAAAATTAAACACTTTGGTCATATGTATTTACATTTCAGGGTGAAAGCTTTGTATAAAGGTCTTTTACCAAAAATGCTACGTCTAGGTCCTGGGGGCGCTATAATGCTGCTTGTTAATGAGCATGTGCTTGATTGGTTGCAGAATAACACTTGATGAATGAAGATGAATTTGATAAAGGTAAGAGAAATCATCAGTTTTTTTAAGTTCTCTTAAATATCTTGCATTCTGTAATCTCCTTCGCTCTTGCACATTCTCTCCCACCCAGTGATTTGGATTGTAAAAGTTATAGCTAGTTCATTCAATATCTGTAGCTAAAAAAAATGATAATTCCTTCATAAAATTGTAAAGATTAGTTGGGATTATAAAAGAATAATAAATTAATGTAGACTCAACTGGGAAATAGTATACAAATGAATGAATGGTACAAATAATTTCATAAGGTAAAAATAGAACTATGTAATTATTAGTTCCATTGCAGGAATATAAAACATTTATTATAAATAACACGCCTACTTTTAACGAGAGGCAAAGATCTTAAACCATTTGACGAGTGTTCCAATTTTATAACAATTATAGACTCTGCACGAATGCACATATAAAATTCAATGGGCATATAACAAAATTGCACTCTTGATAATGTAAGAGTTTAATGGAAGTGGTTGAGTTGAATATCACGTGATCCACAATCCTCCAATCAAATGACAAGATTCTAGTTAGGTGCTGAAAATGCTTGAGCTTGCTGTAAATGTTGATTTTGTCGTGATACTATTCTACATCCCTTGACTTTATCTTTATCAACCCATTCAATATTTTTAGAATAATGAATGTTTTTTTTTTCTTGAAAGTTGACCGGAAGAATCAATTAACATGAGCAGTATTCAACGCAATCATTTTAGAATAATACATCAACACATTTGGATATTTTTAAAGGAATGAATGTAGAGAATTAGTATACAGTACTTTTAAAACAAGAGATGAGCTATTTAATTTTTAACAATTCATACCAAAATGTATTTTACTATAGTTCAATTATTTGTTATAAAATACTTTGATTGTCGTCTACTAGTTAAAATCTGTATTGGAAAAAATATTTCTACTATTTTTGTACAATTATTAATGCTGCTAAATATTTACTACCAATAATGTATTTATGAAATGTGTTAGTATAAGTTAACTAATTATGTAAAAAAAATAGTTTTACATATAAAATCTTCCATATTTTTTGACTAATATATATTTTAACATTCTATAAAATATGCAGTTTCGAATGAAATGAGAAAAACTGCCCAGTGATTTACTGAAATGATTAATTTATTATAAGCAAATTGGCGAAAATGAGTCTGCTAAATATATATATATTTTAAATAATCAGTGCTGAAATGTACCAAACAAATAAATGTCTGTTTTTCAGTGTATTTGTCATTTGTGTACATTATTTTCCATCGAAGAGAAGTCTCGTATATTGAAATAATCGTTCAGTTATGGACGAATAAAGAATCTTTAATCCTAAATTATGGATTATAACATGGATTATAACATGGATTATAACATAGTATAGTTAGATAGAGGGACTGTTGAACCCACAAATGTGAAAACGCCCACAAATGTGAAAACAACCACAAATGTGAAAACGCATCACCCACAAATGTGAAAACAACCACAAATGTGAAAACGCATCACCCACAAATGTGAAAACAACCACAAATGTGAAAACGCATCAACCACAAATGTGAAAACAGCGCCCACAAATGTGAAAACGATCATCGCCCACAAATGTGATAACGCCCACAAATGTAAAAACAAGAGAGACTTTTTCGCCCACAAATGTAAAAAAATCAGATCAAATTTAATGCTAGATTCAGACAAACATTATATCATGATTGTATTGAGTTGTTTGTTCACGATACGTCTGTTAGGGTCGTCGTTAACACGTTGGATAATAATCATTTGCTGCTCGTGCGCGCGATATTTGCACGTTAACTCGTTTGTTTAATGAACGTAATAGTTCAAGACGATATTTGTTATTTGCTGCGCGCGTGCACGATACTACAAGGTCAAGGCCATGTTATATCATTGTTGCTTCTACTGTGTGGTTGTTGGCTTACTATTATGTACGTATAGTTATAAGTCGATGTTCGATATTTTTTTTTTGCGCGCACACGATACAATAAGGTCAAGGTTAAATTGCTACTTGTATGTAGTGTGTGGTTATTAACTCGTTGGCTTACTGTTATGTACGTATGTTCCAAGTCGATGCTCGATTCGATGTTTTTGGGCGCGTACACGATACTACAAGGTCATATATCATTGCTGCTTGAAGTGCAGTTGGGCTTACTATATTTATTAGTATTATGTACGTATTATAGCTCCAAGTCGATGCTCGGTGTACACGATACTACAAGATCAATGCTATACTCGTCGTTCAGTTATTGCAGTAGTTCCTAATGTTCAATTTTTTTACAAAACTATAACCACAAGATAATAATACAAGAGCTAGAGCAAGAACAACTAATAAAAGAATATTTCTTTATTTTAGAGCGATAAACAAATTGTAACATAGAATAATACCGTAACACCAATATCCAACCAAACATAATACACGATACGATAGTATCAAACTTGTCACGAACATGTATTCTATAAAACATACTATGAAATCTATAACAATTATACTAATGGACAAAACTTCCTACTATAGGCCTACTACTATTTACATTCGTGGTTTAATCTGATGCTTATTGTTTAATTTGTATATCTATTTTTAGCGGATAATTATAAAGATATACGGAGAATAATATTACCTATTGAATGCATTACAATTTAACTGATTTACTATCAAACGTATATTCGACAATTTTTATGTATAATATAATTATAAGTAAATAAGTCAACGTACAAGGTATAACGGTATTGTTAATGAGGAACAAACTGGCTTCATGAATTACCTAACAAAATATTTAAGGAGGAGTTGCAATGCGATTAAATAATGTTATCTACTAATAGTAGGCTTACACTTGATTGGAGATGCCTATAACACTAATTGTATGAGCATTAGAAGTCATAACAGTAAGCCAACGAGTTAATAACCACACACTACATACAAGTAGCAATTTAACATTGACCTTGTTGTATCGTGTGCGCGCAAAAAAAACATCGAATCGAGCATCGACTTGGAACTATACGTACATTTAACAGTAAGCCAACGAGTTAATAACTATAATAACCAGTAGAAGCAACAATGATATAACATGGCCTTGACCTTGAAGTATCGTGCACGCGCGCAGCAAATAACAAATATCGTCTTGAACTATTACGTTCATTAAACGAGTTAACGTGCAAATATCGCGCGCATGAGCAGAAAATTATAATAATCCAACGTGTTAACCACGACCCTAACAGACGTATCGTGAACAAACAATTATTGAAACAACTCAATACAATCATGATATAATGTAGTACCTCGATCAAAATTGTTTGAGTCTAGCATTAAATTTCATCTGATTTTTTTTTTTTTACATTTGTGGCCGAAAAATTCTCATTTTTTTTTACATTTGTGGGCGTTATCACATTTGTGGGCGATGATCGTTTTCACATTTGTGGGCGCTGTTTATTACATTTGTGGTTGATGCGTTTTCACATTTGTGGTTGTTTTCACATTTGTGGGTGATGCGTTTTCACATTTGTGGTTGTTTTCACATTTGTGGGTGATGCGTTTTCACATTTGTGGTTGTTTTCACATTTGTGGGCGTTTTTACATTTGTGGGTTCAACAGGGACCACTCTTATTCGGTTCACTATAATATCTATGATTATAATTATTAACAGTGATAATTATATAATCTCTCACTATTCGACATTTACCAATCACAATCATTACTAATACTCATGATTATCATGGCAGACAGTTACAGCTTTAGTATACTGAGTTTTTGGCACAACGTGTTTGCCGGCCGTGTGTTCATATTTAAAGAGACTTGTAACAATGATGATGACTTCTATCTATAATCAAAACAATTAATCAGGAATCGTATGACAACTTGTGAATCAATACTCAAGTTCGTGTTTAGTAGCCAACAATATGAACTCTAAAAGACTAATAATATGTAAAAATATGAGTTTGATTACGGTAAGTCAATTTTGTTTTATTTCACTGTAGATATGACGTCATGATCAATAAGAGCAATACATCGTTGCACCCGTCACGATTATTTGGTTGGACGTGTGAAACTGTTATTTTCATCATAATGACAATCCCCTGTTCTAGGGTGAAAACATTTATTTTGTGTTATGTAAGAAAAATGCATCCTTTGTAACTGTATTGTCTTCGATAAACGTAATCTATTATCTTCACCATATAATAGATATCATAATCGCACCAGTTAATAGACACGTTGTGTAGTTGGGCCTACCTATCCAATAAGGTCTAAAGTCTGAAACTATAGGCCATTGCGTTCTGTAGTCCTAATGTGTAGACATGGATGTGATTTTATTAGGATAATTATTTAGTCCATATACACAGTGGGACCTCTCGATCATATGTACCGTACGGTATGTGCAATATTTTATAGAATAACGTCATCTGTGAATTACAGAGTTTGTAAATTTGAAATAACTTAATGAAACTTTTATCTACTTGTCGCTTCATTATCTGAAGAATACTATACCAATACACCGGCAGAAGATGACCAGGGGCTATCACTCATTCACTCCGTGATTTTGCTTACTTCTTCATTACATAGTGGTATCCTCTTTACGCACTGTGATATCGACTTAGATAATCATATATAAATAAAAGTAGTGTCCTATCCGTACGCTATTTTTTATTTATCAAGCATTTTCTGTCGTTAACAACACGTGTTAATCCAATTCTAAGCTAATCACTGTATGGCTGAATCTGCCAACATAGCATCATGTAGTATATCATACATTCGTCTTTTACCACAAAATACAGACTGCAATATGATTTACTGTACTTCCTACTTACTGTTAAGGGTTAATGAAAGCGATGAGTACTGGAACCTTAAACAAGCCTACATATAGGCCTAGTAGTAAATTTAAAGGAGCTTGCCAACAAATCGTTGCTGGAGGTACAGCTGGTGAGTTTACAATTGTTTTATTTCAAATTATGTAGTATGTTAGCTGATTTTCCATCATGGCTGTGTCATCAGATGAAGTTGTATTTCATTCATAATAATCCTGGATATAGCGCCTAATGTTGTGAAACCTCTATGCGCTATACGTTATTACTCCGGTCATTTTTTGAGATTAAACACCTATGGAAACATACTCCCATAATGCAGGTAGTAATCAGCGTAAAAGTGGTTCCCATTTATACACCTGGGTGGAGAGAGGCAAACATAAGTAAAGTATATTGCCTAAGGATACAAGCAATGCGGCTTGAGTTGGATTCGAACCTCTCGGTCTCAGTAGTCGAACGTCCAACACATTGCGCCACACGCCCTTGTATTCACTAATTAAAATATTCGGAATCTTCCTTTATGATAGAAACATCCAACAAGAAAAGTTCAGATTAATCATTTATTATAATTACCTTACGAAAGAGAGAACTATGTTATGACACATATTTAATACACTATTTCCTGTCATCTTTAATAATAGTTATTTTGTTGTAGAATTAATTGTTATGTATACATTATGTTACTTTAGGTTTTGTTGAAGTTAGTCTTATGCAACCATTGGATTTGATTAAAACAAGGTACGTTTCCAACCCGTAACAATAACAAGAACAGGAAAATTGCCAGTAAGCTTGCCAAATAGCTAGCTCAGAGCGAAATGTTTTTAGTATATAGTAATGTACCATATATTTATAACCACTTTTTTGTTGTTTTCACAGATTTCAAATTCAGTCCATTCATACAGAACAGTATTCGTCAATAGTTGATTGTGTAAAGAAAATATATCAAACTGAAGGGTGAGCAATAGAAAATCAGTAAAATTCATATCTCATTATAACATTACGTAAAAGTTCGGGCGCTATCAGAAGCCCTATTTCACAATACTCATCCTGCTTCATCGCTGTCGAAATATAAGTGGGGTTAATATTATAAATGTTGTTGCAAAGGTTTATATTTTAGAGACAATACTCGTGTTTATGTGTATTTTGATGTATAGGCCTACTCTTTTCAATTTTTTAGTGTTTTATCCTTCTACAAAGGAATTTTACCTCCAATTTTGGCCGATATTCCTAAACGTGCAACAAAATTCTTCACATTTGAACAGTATAAACAGTTGTTTTCCTTTGGTGCTCCCTCTCCAACTGCTATTGTAAGTATGATTAAAGGATATTCGATAAATAATTTAATTTGCTTTCTACATTGATTTAGAAAATAATAAACGAATCAGAAAGCCACTCACTGTAGTTTGTGTTAATTTTTGTGGACGGCTTATGATGTTGTTTACTGCCCTCTGTCGTCGCGAACTAATTATACAGGTTTACAAAAACCTGATTGCATTGTTGCATTTTGATTGGTTAATGACGCATAATAGTTCGGTAATAGTTCTACATACAAGAAAAAGTGATATATAATGTCAATGATAATAATTAATGGGCTCTAATGCACTTCCAGCTTTTTGTAAACGTTTTGATAATTTTTGCCACGCGATAGGTTGTTAAAAATCAACCTGAAGTGTGCGCACGTCAGTTCTTTTCCGCATCCAAAGTTGGAGCACTGTCTTTTTGGCCTAGCTTTCTGGACTAGCCTTCATAAATGATTTACGATGAATAACATGCATATACATTTATTTCAGACCAATAGGTAGGCCTAAGTAGTCAAAAAGATGAGAAAAACACTACAAACATACTATTTATAATATTAAGTGATCTTTTAAAGATTTGCCAAAAGGAAACTCAAGTAAAGGTTCAGGCCTAGGTTGGTGTCAAGGAGGAAGCATGTTATGCAATAATTCATAAATAATACATTTAAAAAAAAAATTCTACTACTATAACATTATTTCTAAAGACAACATATCAATTGTATAGGCCAGAATAGCTTAATTTATTGAGAGAATGTGTATCTGTCCTATCTTCCTTCTGCCTGTTACTGCAGTTTTTCCACTCATACAAATATAATTTTTAAATTTAAATTTTACTACGGATTTATATTATTTATATGTCATACTGATTCGTGAAATAACTCATTTCTAGCTAGCTGTAACTTGATGATTAACGTGCTTGCCTTCCCACGCCGACGTCCAGGATTCAATCCTGACTTAACTCACTACCCTTTTACTCCACCTATAAGCCTCACATGTATTTAAGCACGATACAGTATAGTTAACCCGTCCTGTATTTGAATGAGAATAATTTAAAAAGAAGTAACGTTAATCAATTAAACTTAATTTTTATAGAGCTTCACGTTAGCTGGTTTAGCAGCAGGTGTTACTGAGGGCTTTCTTACTAATCCATTTGAAGTTGTTAAAGTTCGACTTCAAGCAGAAAATCAAGCTTTTTCAAAGGTAAGAAAAAGTGGTTGAGCAGAAAATAATAAATAATAAAAGTTTCAGTAATTTAATTTAATTACGATTAATTAGTTCTAAGGTAAGAAAGAAAAATTAACATTAATTATTGTTTAGTTTTTAAAATATCTTTGTTCATACTCCAAAAGAAGCCATTGTGTTAGGGCCTCCTGAAAAATAATTTTTTAAACAATATTTCCTTAAATATGACATACAATAGTAGACTTAAAAACATATCGAACCAAAAATGACATTATTAAATTATAGATTACCTGAAAAAATCGTAATTTTACGAAAACTGTCTTTAAAATTAACATTTTTATTTTGTGTCTTTGTGAACTGTGTTCTTTTTTTTCTGCGGAAGTAAATAACTACAAATTTGCAAATTCAAAGTTTTATTTTAAGGCCTATTCATCGTTTACATGTTTTGGTTGACAATACAATGTTTAACCTAGAAGTAGGTAAGCCTCTATCTAAGTACTTCCCATCTGTATTTATTATTTCGAAAACCCCACCTAGCTTCCCTTCGAGTGTATATCATGGTCAAACATCTGGAAAATGATCGTACTTTCTTAAAATGACAAACAAACGTATTTTTAACTCTTTTGTTTTCAAGAGAAAAGTAATTTCTGCTCAAAATTTCTATCATTCGTTTGCTCTTAAATATTTTGAGCTGATAAAAACGATTGCACATAGAGACACTTGTTAAAACGGCAGTAATTCAAAACACTTATTGTATTGTACAAAATGTGATTAACGACCAATTTTTAGTGTTCCGTTTATCACACTTATTATTTCGCATTTATCATTGTATAGTAAATGCTTAGATGACATATTCCACATTCCACAAACCAGTTGTTGGGATATGATCATACATATTATTTTCATTATTATTTAATATACCATTGAGTTAACCCAAGGTAGAGACTTTTAAAGTTGATAAAATAACCAATCGCTTTAATAATTTTCCAATGTCCAAGCACCATGCATGAGATATACACAGTTAACACCCACATCAGTAATAATTGGCCCATAAAACAAAAACAAAGCCTGAACAGACCCAAATTACAAGTTTATAGCAGTTGATGTTGAATATCGATCATTTTGAGTCTCGACATTTTTGTGTAGAAATTTCCCATTTTGTACTACAGTATTATTTAATAATAATATCTTCATTTAGAAAACGTTCAGATCAAATGTGAAGACTAAGTCACTTAAATTTATTTTAATAAAAATTAATTTTTTTTGCAAAATAATATTTTTAATGAAAATACACATTTTATACAATGTTGAATATAATATATTTGTGTCGAATTTTTTAAATCAATATATACACCACAACATGTTAAACTTTATTTGATCAAAATACATTTCAAAACATATCAATTTGTCATACAACTTGTAAATCATGTTTTGTGTAAAAAAACAAGTAAATTAACATCGAAGTGTAAAACAAGATTTACATGTACCCGGTAACAACATGTAATAATAATATAAATCAAGAGTTGATAAATTATTGGTATTTTTTCACCATTATGTTGATTGATATTTACAGACATGTTGCACTTGACCCGTAGCAATAAATTCATTTAAATACTCTACACTTATATATTAATAAATCAAATAAATATTTGTCATTGATAGCAAATTAGTGCGTGGTCTATGGCAAAAGTCATCGTACATGAAAATGGGTTTGGTCTGTCAGGCTTGAATAAAGGCCTCACGTCAACACTTTGTAGACATGGTGTCTTCAATATGATTCTCTTTGGTTTTTATCACACTATTAAAGTGTATTCAAAGCCATACCAGGTAAGATATGCTCTTTTTAAAATCTCATAATGTATCTAAATATTTTAATTAATTACTCAAATAAAATATCACTGCATCTTACATCTGATTGTAGTGTTTCTAGATTTACAATGATAATCTATTTAAAATAACATCTTGTTTTGTCTTTAAACAAAATATAAGTAGTTAGTCACATTGGCAAACATCCTCCTTTAAACAATATCATGTATTAACAAATAAATGAATAACGTTCTTGTAATTTCAATTTCTAAGCAAAAACAAAATTTATTCAAAATATTTGTTTAATCATGATGTTCATTTTCTCTCTCTTCCTACCTCTCTCTCTGTACTGTATCACCCACTAACGTAACAATCTACCACTAATGTCTATGATTTCTTAACATTTTCTCCTGTTGTTACGTTAGTGGTTAACCTTTGTTACGTTAGTGGTTGATGAAGTTTGTTACGTCAGTGGTTAAACTGTTGTTACGTTAGTAGTTAATGGATTGTTACATTAGTGGTTGATTTTGGTTACGTTAGTGGTTAATGTTACATTAGTGGTTGGATTTGTTACGTTAATGATTAATGTTACATTAGTGGTTGATTGTTACGTTAATGATTAATGTTACATTAGTGGTTGATTGTTACGTTAGTGGGTGATACAGGGGCAACTTTTTGTTTGTTTTCTTTGTTATCCTGATTATGTAGCAGTTTAAAAAAATGTTTATCTTGAAATGACGAGGACGAAATATCTTCAATGATGCATATTTCTATTGCCAAATATAATCCTTCCATCAAATCTGATTTTGTCATGCTTTAATAGTTGAAATGCTTATTTTTGTTAGGATAAAAAACTTGAATTTCTTCGTAAATTCATGATAGGTCTTACTGGTGGAAGTATAGCATCATGTAGTAACATTCCATTTGATGTTGCCAAGAGTCGTATACAAGGACCACAACCTACTGCTGGCCACATCAAATATAAAACATGTATACGTACTATACATACTATCTACGTGGAAGAAGGGTATGTTTGAAACACTGTTCAGTTGCCTGTAATATCTAAATTTAGCAGGTAGCCATTTAAAATTCATCTTATATGGTAGTTTTTTAATTTTTCAAAAAAGTGAATTTCCGGTAAGTATAATGAACTTGTAAGTTGTAATTAGTAATGGTTTATTTTATTCATTAGGATAAAATAATCAACAGTTATTACTATAATTGCATCATCTTTGATTACCAGTATGGATAGCTAAACAGTATGATGACAGATAGTTGCGACGGCTTTATTATTAAGTGTATTACCTGTAAATACAATAATTTGTTTACAAATTGCAACGAGGCATAAGTGAAACAGACACGTACGTTTTGTAGACATGTGTAGGTTTTATGTGCACGCTTGTCAATGTCAAGTCACAATCTGTAATAATTATATTCGTCGCACTTATACATATCACTGTGATAAAGTTGTCGCATTTTGTAATACCTTATCGCAATTTTTAATAAAGTCGTAATAACAGCTGTTGCATATTGTAATGGCTGCATAGCTGAATTAACACATTTTGTAATAACCCTTCTTTCACTTTAATGCGAGTTCCAAGTTGAAATGAAACATTTATCATCATCATCATCATCATCATCATCATCATCATCATCATCATCTTTATTATTATTATTATTAGTAGTAGTAGTATTATCACTATCATCATCATCATCATTATTATTATTATTATACTGCATCATACAGCGCGAAAACTCAATATATTATTACAAATAAACGACGAAAGAAAACGCGACGAACAGACAACTGATTAAAACCTGCTACAGATTAATACAAAGTGCTACGATTACAACACTTGGTGACGTAACAAACACTTCTGTATACAGTGACCAGTGACCTGTCGCACTATACTTCAGGCCGTTGGCCTACGTATTTAAAGGCAATTAAAATCAATATGATAGCCAATCTTTCTTAAAATGTATAAACTGTTGGTGTATTACTGTTATGCTTTAACATTTCAGGATAAAAGCTCTGTATAAAGGTCTTACGCCAAAAATCATGCGTCTAGGTCCTGGGGGCGCTATAATGCTGCTTGTTTATGAGTACGCGCTTGATTGGTTGCAGAAAAACACTTAAAAAGATGTATGTTATCAAGGTAAGAGAAAGTACCAATCTTCGATCAATTGTATATTTATCATGTTTATAACCGATATTCCAATGATCAGTTTCTATGTTTTTACAGGATGTTTGTTTCCATGGCTGCTTTATCATTTACTGTATGTTTACTAATCTTTTGTTTGTTAAATACTTACAACGAAGCAGATCATATATCAGGATGATATGTATTTGTGTCACTAGGTATGTATTGGAAACAATGTGACAAAATAATCAAACATTTCTGAGCAATTTCCGAGTGATATTTCACTCTTCCATGGTTTTAGTTTAATTCGCGTAAAAAAATAAAGCAGGAAAGAATGAGACTACCGAATCTTCTGACAATAATATGACTATGGTGACTCAAGATTTGCGGTGATTATTATGACGATTATTAATTTAAGTAACAATTTATTAACAACTAAGTAACACTTATTTATATAAAATATCCACATAATACATAACAAGTTTATATAGATCACATTTATTACGAAATACCTATAAGGCTTTGATGAAGGTACGATTTTCGCACAGGTATACACCTGCAAAAAATATCACCTTCAACGATGGTTGCACTTTCAATATCAGAATCATAAATATGGTCAAATATAGGAAATGCATACTTGTTTCAAAAAGTAATTTGCATAATATAGGCCTAATAATAATATTGTTGAAATAAATAAATGTGTTCAACAGCTATAAGACCAATGACAAATCACTTGTTGTGTTACGTCCTTGTTTTGCATTTCTGAATCAAGTATTAGGCCAAAGTTGAGCTTATGCAGAAGCCCTGTCCGATCAACATGTTTATTAAAAAAAATCGTAATAGATTTTGAATACATCGGTAAAAATTCTTGCCGTATTTTCACAGTAATGGTATCTTCTATATATTGCTTGTTTGCTTTACTTATACTTATGATACTGTACCGTGACTAGCAATGGAATATTATTCACAGAGTGGGTCTTAAACCAACTTTCATAATAGTTATACTGAATAAATATGTTTTAAATAAATAAATACAAGTTTAATGATAATGATGGGCTATTGCTACATATATTTAGTGTAATTTTGTTTAATTTAGTTAGTTATTAACGTTCATCTAAAGCCGAAAAGAAGCAGTGCATATTTACTATATACTTTAAAATCTGTAGTTAGTAAATATGAATATTTGTAATCGTATAATGATACTTTTTCAATTCAATTCAAAAGACATTTATTACTTTCTCCTTCACCTTGTCCATAAATTACGAAATGGCATTAACAACCTCCTTTCGATCGATCAAATGAATACCCTTTCTGTTTACGACGAAAATCTGTAAAATTTGTATTATTGTTTTTTTTTTATTAAGGCGTGGGTATTAACGCCATTGTGCCATGCGTTTGATGGTTTGATACCTTGGTCATATCAATGCTTCGACCTGAAAACAAAATGAAAAAACTGTTTAGAGCTTCTAACATCAACATACTTTAACAATTATTTTACCAATTTTCATGTAAATGCTTTAGAACATGCTACACCGGAAATACTCAAAATGTGTGCAGTTATTGTAAAACAGAATAGAAATAAATGAGATATATAAAAGAAACATTTTAATGTTTTGTAAGACAGTTCAGTTATTTTCATGTAGGCTTACATTTGTTTTGGTTACAAAAAGAATAATTCTTCAGTAGGCCTACCTTTACATAATGAATTGTCTTTAGAAATAATAATTTTGTTAACATTTCTTCTATGCCTATTATATAAATAAATATGTAGGAAGTATCACAGATAATCATTTCGTGAAGGTGCGGATCTAGAGTCCCGATAATCTAAAATTACGGGTTTCTCTCATGAATCCACACCTTGTCGTGTGTATTAGCTCACTTACCAATGTTACACGGAAAAGAAGAATTACTAGTTGTGATATGTTTGTAGGCCAATGGAGATGGTCTTAATACATTATTATTCTCAATACTACATGATGATTCATTTGAAGACCATATCGCCGGTGTCAAAGTGGTTGGTATTGCTGGGTTAGTATACGGCGGTACATAAGCTGCACTATGATGGTACGCCGGAATCGTCGGTGAAGATACTACAAAATTACCAACTGAACCAGTTTGCTCCTTTGAAATTATAAATTGTAAAATTAGTATATATAAACATTTTATTGTCATCATTTCATATTTCGCCATAACTAATACCGTATTAATTGCATATATGATCATCACCGCAGTGCACTTTATCGCCTTATGTTGTACGACGTATTTCCGGATATACATACTTTTAATGAGGACATAATAATGTATTATAGCAGCTAGTTCAATTGTAGGCTTACAAGAGTTATTCTGTATACAATAAGATTTTGATATTAAAATAAGATACAGTAACAGGTAACAATAATATAATAGGCCTATATATTAATTCGTTCTGTCTTTTATTTACTCAAAAATATTTTCTAAACTTTAAACAAAACAAAAACCATAATATATCAAAGGAAGGTTTAAGAATAGTCACAACATTAAATATTTAAATTGTGTAAAATGATAATAACCATACCTTTATATCCGTTTCGTAGTGACCCACGTTACAATTTATCTGATCTTTAAAATTGTTAGGTTGCCGCCTATAATCAGTTAGGGAGATGGCGTGTGCGTGTGCAGGTATCGTGTTTTCACCAGATGCTGTATATAGACTAGTTGGAAATGAACCTTTAATGAAATAAAATAAAACATAATTATTTTACTGACCATTATTCATTTACAGTATTATATCGGTCCTAAAATTGATTGAACCAATGCATTTTTATTACAGACTTTCATTTTCTATACACAATATGACCTAGCCAAAACTACAATATACACTATAGTGAAAATAGATTTAATAAAGTAATAATCAAAATATATTTTGTATAATTAAAATGAAAAATAAATCACTTAATTGGTTATGTATTCAGAATATTATAAATAAATAATAATTATATAATTTGTTTAAATTCTTTAATTTTGAACTTACAACATATCTACACATTGGCCGTTAACGGACAATAAGCATATTATTATGTATTTTCTGCCAACTACTTTATTTATAATTTTAGATTTGAATTTGAGTTTTATTAAATACTCGATCATATCCGCTCCTCCCTTTTCTTTTTAAATTCGACAAATTAGCAAATAATAAATTGATTTCGTACAAACGAACGGTACTATACCTTACGCTGCCCTCAATTGTCATTAGGGACTACGAAAGCCATAGGACGGTGCTCATGAATAATTTATGCATGAGCTTTAACAAAGTGGGCGGAGCTTAGCGTGAAATTCCATCGTCTTAACTTTTAAGACGATAAAGTTGCCATTTTCCCGTTTACGGAGAACGAATAGAAATAAATTTATATATACCTTTAAATATACAGTTTAAATTACACTTAAACGTGGAATATTCAGAACTCAAAATGATATTTGAACTTCTGATTTAATTGTTAATAACATTTTACTGGGTTAAAAGCGACGTTTGAATGCGAGGCACCTAGTCGGCGGAAGGCTAGGCCTATGCTGTATCACCCAGAGCCAAGCGATTCGCGAAATTCACACATTTTAATTATAGCATTGCTTTTCCCTTTCCTTGTTCTTTCGGGTAACACTAACTCTTCCTTCTTGGAGTACTCAGATAGGCCTAAAACAATTTAGGATAAATTAACAAATAAATTAACCTTTTATTTGCATCTGAATGTCAAAGAAACTAAATTAATTATAACTAAAATCGATTTGGAAATATTTGAAAACCAAATACAATTTATTGCAAATTTACACAATACATTTGAGAAAAATAATCTATTTATTTCTTGTTTGTGGTATCAGGGAAGTAAAACTTATCACGGTTTATCACCGTACATGCGGTTGCACAATATGAAATTGAAGTACAGTACTACTACTAATTTTAAAATATAGGCCTAAGTAAAGTACAGTAGCCTACTACCGTATGTCATGTAATTTAAAATATAAATAATGTTAATTGATGATTGACAATACATAGATAGCAAGTCAACATAAAATAATGAGGGAAAAGGGAAAAAATCGTTTAACAGAAAATAAAGTTAAGAAAGTACAATCCATATAAACATAATGTTTAATATGAAAGGTAGATAATATGTGTGTAGTGATGATATGTTAAAGATGGAAATTATCTGTGTAATACAGACAAAATATGACAATAAAGGTGGCATAAGCTAAATAAAGTAAAATAATGTAAGTTGGCCTATATCCTGAATGAATGTTGTGTTACATATCCTGAATGAGGAAAAAAAAAATAATGATAAACCAGGGAGGTAAAATAATTATGTAAAATAATAGACATTGTAGAACGGCTGCTGGGATATGAATGCAAAGTAAAACAAATAATAATAGTAAGGCTTATTCAATTGCAATTCCATAACCTATACGATTAAATTATACTTGTTACCAGAAACATAAATCACATTTTTAAATGATGCATAACAAAAATCGGATGAGCCAACAAAAGATAAAAATAAATAAATAAAGTTCAAATTAGTGGATAAGTGAAAACATAATAATTATGGGCACATGAAGCACACGGTTGCACTCATCCGGTAAATCGCTTGTGAAGTTACATTATACTATATATACCAAAAACGCTTGCTGTTGGCAATATCAGTAACATACCATGCACAAGATTGTCTTGTAGGCCTATTTATTTACATACGTTCACCTTTAGAGTGGCTAAGAGCAATGCTGTTACCAAGTGATCATTTATAACATGTCAGAATTTTGTTAGTTATTCTGTGTGTTGTTTTAAAAAGTAGCAATACGGTTAAGGCAGACAAATTGAGGAAACATTACCGGTATTGGTATATAAAATATTAAACATATAGTTACAGATTTGTAGCCGTTTCATCTTGTGCATAGAAGCAAATATAATAATTGGTAATAGGCCTATCGTATGTAAATCTATAGACTAAGTGTACTTTTATCATTGCTTTATCCTAACTCTATTAAAAAAAACACGTTTTTATAATAAGAACAAGTACTAGGCCTAATATAAGTACTTTGCATCACGGATACTGAACATGTTTACAAAAACCAGGCTTTAAACATTCCTTTCAACATAATAAAAGGCAATACATTTGCTGTGTTATGTTGCCACATTTGTATTTTGTATATCAATAGTTTTTCAAAAGTTTTCTATTGTTTTTGTGAGAACGAAGTGTCTAATGTAACTAACAAACCAATCTAGAAGACTTCTTAAACTTGATCTTGATGATGTAATCTATGATAATTTTCACTAAAGTGGTTAGCTTTCCATTCTTGCTTTCCTCTTTATCTAATATGCTACTGTGGCACTTTTAAAAGAACCACTGCAATACGATGGTCAATAATTGGAACAGCTAACTACAATTTAAATAAACAGAAAATAACGTATAGAACTACACACGTCGATGTTAGAAAAATGAGTACTGTATTTGAGGAACAGTATAGACTGTAAACTGTATGCAAAAAACATAAAAATATACTACAGATAGTTTTAGCAACACGCCGTAAATATTGAAAAATGTATAAACGGCTGATCATTCAATAGACTTAACATTGATATAACTAGGCCTATATGAAATCATTTTAACTTAATAATACCGGACATTGTATACGAGTTCGTCAATATTCCATTTGCGACCTGATTGTGACATACAGAATGGCCGAGAATGATTGAGTGCAGCATTCGGTTTAGAAATCGGTGGATACAGGAGAATTAAAGGTACCCCAACTCGGTCGCGCGGTTAGGATGAGATAGAGTATACACATTTCGTGTTGATTATAATATAGATTAACCGTCAATTTCTTTTGATTTATGTGACAGAAGGTGAAATATGAAAGTATGTGTAAGATAGATGGGAACTTTTGTACCTCATCGAATGTACCCGATAACAGTTTTACCGACTTAAATAGACGTTAATGTGTGTGAGCAAAATAAAAGTTTTGTGGCATTGTTGTAGGTGTAGATAGATGTATAAACCCTTCACACGTGGTAAAGACAACCACAAGCTGACCTCATTTTTGGGTGTTTGAACAAAACAATAAAGATGGATTCAGTTTAGATAGATACATCATTAGCCTATATTTCAAATTTAGCTTAAGTCGAAAGTACAGCAAACTAAACTACGTAGGCCTATGCCTTGATAGAGTATAAATCAACCGAAAACAAACCATCAACAATCATTAACAATACTTAAATGACTGGGTCTAAATCACTGAGGCCTATTATTACAGATTTTGCCTATGATCCTGACATTCAATATCATATGTCCAGATACAGTACAGAGAATCGAGTGTAATGATTTAATGTGCAAATATCGAGTTTACGAATACAAAAAGAACAAAATTAATATAGACGGAAATCGATAATAGAATATGATATTGAATTACCTATATCTATCTTAGACTAATCGTATGATGAACCAAAGGAATTTTCAAGAGCCCTATCAAAGCAAATTATATTTGTGAACGTTTTTACAAAACTGTGTCATTAATCATGTTCTAAATGAACTAAGAATGGAATGGTTTCGGTTTTTTTTAGACACGGTTCATTCTGATTAACCATTGTAGGATATAACTTATCTTCTAATCAAAACATTGCACTCGTGACAATCGGAAAATAAACAGCAATTTTGTTTTAAAACGAATTAATCTCCTGAAGCTTATTTGTATATGTCTGGAAGGGACCTATGCTATACTGCCAGAATATGTTTCGTCACCCGGTCACCCACAATGTCGGTCGAATCGACAAGACAAAACTGTATATAGACAAAATTGTACAGGATGCATCTTCCTCTATCTATTGTTTGATGCTTGTCACTGTCTTCTAAGGATTCACAACACAACATATTGCAGTATTCACAACACAACATATTGCAGGATTCACAACACAACATATTGCAGTACTTTATTATTATATTTTTATTATATATAATACAATTTGTTTCAATTTATGACGTCATAGTTTAGTGGCGTACTTAATAAAGCATAGTCATTGGTAACTGCGGCTATGATATTATATAATTGAAACCGTTAAAACCGTTAACAATATTAAGAAGACGAAAATTAATACTGATAATCAATCTGAGCATTTACCAGTTTGTATTAAGCTTTATTTTATGAACTGTTCAATTAAAACATTACATGAATGTTTCTGGTACCAAATAGGCCAAAAACTGTTTTTTTTTGCTAAAAAGTACAATTAAAAGTACGTTAGTCTTGTTGCTTGGAACAATTTAGTTAACAATGTAATGTAAACTTGATGCTAGGGCCTACTTATTGATATCAAACATGGTAAGAATAATAATAATTATAAGAATATTATAATATAACATCACCAATGTAAAGCGGTAGTACACACAATCATTGGATATTTCGACTCCGAAAGCGATTTTGACATTTTAAAATATATAAAAACGCATCAGACAGGCGTATACAATGTGTTTATGAAGACAACACTATTCATATTATATTCGACAACGCATTATTGTTACTTTGTTGTTTATTACTGTATACAGTATACGGTATTGCATTGTTGAAGAAGAATTAGGCCTTAGAACTTATTTGATCTTCCTATACTAACTACATTATAAACTGCTACAATGTCAATGTTGACTTTGTGTAACTGGAGGCCAAATAAACCATACATTTAAGCAGGTCATATGCCTAAAAGAGAGATTTTCTAATTTAAATCTTTTTAATTTGTTACTATTATGCACCACATTTTAAATTTTAGACCTTATGGGAAACGCATAGTAAATTGATATTGAGTTTACTGGAGTAATTCGGTGGCAATTTCAGTAAACTTATAGTAGTAAACGTGTAAGAAGTCTGTCTACATTAAAGTTGTTCTTTTATTAAAGGAAATTATAATAGATGTTGAGCCTTCTTGTGTTTATATGTAATGATGAGCTGGGCCGGCAAGTTCCGTTAACTGTTCTAGATTGTCGTTAGGTCATATTGAAGAAAATGATCTGATTCGACCTACAAAACGTGGTTTATACAACACCCATGGTTAAAGCAGAAAATAAGAAAATCGTAAATAGGCCTAAAATTAAAAACATATAGCATTTTCTTGACTAACGTAATCAAATTTAATTTGTGCGATTTTTTGCGAGCCCATCGTCTTATAATTCACCCGATTCTGGGTACTACGATCTAGGCTTAGGCTCTTACCTTTAGTATTAGGCCTATTAGTGGGGAACCTAATTTTCCAAAAATCAGTTCCGTGAGATTTTAATGCTCAAGTTGAGTCCTTGGCAGTTTTGGAATCCTTAGGACTAGTAGAATTCATTGCAACCGGGGAAGTTATGTAATAAAGTATCATTGTATCGCATAGTACCATTATATTTTTTAAGTTAGTTAGTCAGTTAAAAATAATAGAATAGTTTTCATTTAATTATGTATTGTTTATTAGGTTGATACTGCATGCAGCATACCGTGTGTGACTTGGCGGTGCATTGTTCTTCAATATTATAGAAAAACAATAGAAAATCGGAACACAGCTGAGTGCAATCTATACTGGAATTTGCCATTTACACACGATTTGATTGAATTTCCAATGCCGACAACGTAGTAAATTTAAAACAATCATTTGATGACAATAACATTTTTTCCGTAAATTTGATATCCTTATTTTCATGAACGTATTAAACAAAAAACTGGAATAATATTGTACGGTAATTACAGGCCTTATTTTTGCATTAGGAGAAAAGACCATTATAAAAAAATCTCGGGATACAAATTACAAGAAAAACAAAAAAGACTTTCCTTAAAATACAAACTCTGTTAATGGATAAAAAATAAACAAATTTAAATTAAACAAAAAGTAGGTCGTACTAAAAAAATCTAATTATTAATTAGTACTAAGCCAAATTTAGAGTCTATGTTCATAGTCAATTTGTAAACATACAGTAGGCCTATAACGATGAAAAAAGTTGTCATGTCGTTTACAATTTAACCACATTTTGTCCATGCAATATATATGTTTTTAACCTAAATTGGTCAACAGAATGTGAATTCAATTTATATATACACAATCAAGATGGGAACAAGAAATAGAAAAGTAATAATTTCGATCTTTATACTTGATGATCTCTTAACTTACAATAAATACTAAATAGTACCATATTCATTGTACACTAATTTTCCCCGTGTATGGCAAGATATTCCTAAGACAACATTCTTTATTTAACACATTTGTGACAGCTCTCCGGTCTTATGTAACTTTTTAATTTATTTTTCTCTTTTAACAATAATTTTTATCTGTAAATAATATTTATATTATATATTTATATATTTTTATATATCTTATACTCAATTTTAATTGTTCAATTTGATGCTACGCAATTTTTATATCTTTGTATTTTTATTGTTTACTTCTATATGTTGAAGTGCAGTATATGGAGAGCCATCTCGATAGTGCTTTGCACTCATGGCAATCCCCAGGGTGCTGCACCGCTGTCTTGTATGTATTTTTGTGCCTGGAAATTGAATAAAATAAAAAAAAAATAAAATAAAAATGTACATTTATTTTGTTTGCAAAACAAGCAACACAGAGTGCAATACGATAACTGGTGTATTGTAAATGTAAAAAAATATCAATCACACATTTTAAAATGTGTAAGGTTTAGTGATTTGTTATTGCAAATAAAACAATATCGTAATAACTTGTAGGCCTAATTAAAACAGTTAATTGTTTCCATTTCTCAAGCTATCCAATTGTTGGTTATATGCGGTTCAATGTCACATGGGAGCGCAAGACCACCACCATCACAGTCCAGCCTAGGGCTTTGTATAGAACCAATTTCCCAAATGAACCTTAAAATTAAATTTGCCTGTTGTATGCATTTCTTTCGGCTGTTGAATGATATCGAAATGATCGTAAATCAAAGCCTTGTAACCTTCCGAGATTGTTTTAATCGTAATGTAGCTCATGTCGGCTGTTGAACTCACAAAGTCCGACAATCGCACTCCATCCAATCGTTTTAAATAGGTAAATGGGTTACAGCTTTCTCAATTATTATTTCAATTTATGTTTCGCGAAAAAAAAATCTGTCTAATAATATTTACTGACTTTATTATTGTTTAATGTTTCTCGAATTATGACTTATTATAATTATTTTGAGGATGGTTGCATGAAGCAGCCATCGGTGCTACGAGTCATGTTTCTAAAATGTTAATGAGCTGCTGGAACAAACATATGACATTGTTAAGTTGCCCTACTGACTAATATAACTAATATTTTATTATATTAAATTATATACTTACTTGTAGCTTCTTCAAGTCATCAATATTCATGATTTGCATTTTCAAATTCACCGTAATATCAATCATAACTTTGAAAAAAGATTTCCAATTGACGCATGCGCATATTTGTGATTTAATCTTTGTTAAATGACATAACGTATTACATTGTATTCGTTTAACAATCTATTTATGATTTAAGGCAATGGCGACAAGCTTTAACGGGTGGGATTTGTATTATGTATAAAACATCTATAAATCATAAACGAATTGGTTTTTTAAATTTCAAACAGTCAGTGCTCGAGTTACAATGTGAAATGATATCTTACAACATGAATAACAAATTAAAAAAGAGTTTATGAGATACACTGATGACTATTAGCAGTTGTAGGACCTCTCGTCTGCTTAGACGCCGTAAACATTTCGCGTAATTCATATTTCCTCGTTCACAAACGAAATATAAAATAACAAAATTCCAACGTTCCCGCCGAGCCCTCGCACGTCAAGTAAACAGCCAGATCAGCTGTCAAAGGAACTTTTTGTGGGAGGTTTCTGTCGTTATTTAAATAATCATGATTTAATGTTCCCTTATGAATATCCAGAATAGTACTTCTAAACTTTGCAGTTTCAGCACATCGTCCCACTTAACGAATATTAGTTTCATTTTTTAAAATTTAAATTGTGCCATCCTTCACCAGAGAAGCATTATTTATTATTACTATTTTTTGTAATGTGATCGTGATAATAATCGATAAAAACACCATTCCAATAAAGTATATCAATTGTTAGTGAAAAGGTTAATCTGGATCTCTATATTTATGGTATCATTAATCAAATTTTCTTTTTGATGATTCCTAAATAACGATACATCTAATTTTCAGAATTGTGTACCGTATGTATATGAATATAGAATCCGAGCGGCCTAATCAATGCGATTTTTCGACCATAGGTCTCGAAAAAACCTTGAATCAATACTATCATTAAATGGTGTGGTGGTGCACCAAATGAAATATTTCTAGCGTTGCGCATGAAGACGTAATAGGCATTGAATATCACGGATATTAAATGATTTTGCGATAATTTGGAACTTTTAATTCTTTTGTATTTCTATTAAAAGAAACACCAGGGAATTTAACTCTTCCCTGGAAAAACAAACAATGGTTTGACATCAATAGATGCTATAAAATAAATTCATTTCAGCATTAATATCGTTTTCGTTGAAAAAACACAGTTCCTAAACATAGATTGAGATATGAAAACGAATCACGGATAATTAAAAGTTTATTTTATTTTTTGTTGAGATTATACATTTTGTTGATCTTTAAAACATGAATACTAAATAGTTGTTTGAAAGTGGGTTGACTTGATCCGAGTATGTAGTAATTCGGCGTGTTTTCGAGCTCAAGTATCCATGACAAAATAGCTATCTTTTATATATATATTATATTATATATATTAAGTCGAAACATAGTATAGAACCTTAATGACTAAGAAGTGGGTGGAAGATTATCAAATCTTAAACGCTTATTAAAGGGAAATGAAAGAGAACAGGTGGACTCGTGAAGGTCCTTAATTCAGTACAACATAATTTTGTTTGTATGTAAATGGAAAAAAGGCATTAACACTAAAATACTAGTTTTGAGATATTGAGCAGGAATCGTGATTTTCGAAGGAATTTTAATAGTGCTTTTTGAAGTTAAAAAATACCAAAACATGGTTCACGACTTCACTTGGCACAGTTTAACTCTCATCTCATTATAAATTAATTATGCTATTATAACTAGATGAGTTAATTTATACCATAACTTAGTTTTATTTAATCTACAATTGGATTTACGTCGAGGACCAATATTAATATGGGAAGACAAGAATCAAAGATAAGAAGAATATCAAAACACTGTATGTTTGGATCACAATTGTTGTGAAGATTGTTTATTTCCATAGGCCTATAGTATACCATCCTTTTAACGTCGTTTTATTTATGTTTGTTTTGCACTTTATACTTTCCATTACACTCTTTTGCGGTCAATGAATCGCTTAAATCGTCAAATTTCATGTGATCGTTAAATTACCAAGATATGAAGCATTTAAGTTATAATTAATCAATTATTATTATTTGCTTCTAGCATTTCCTTGTTCGTTCAATTATGATGAATAGTGTGTGTTACAGAATCAATATTGACCACGTGCAACCATGTAAATTACATGCATTGCCTGAAATTGAGAATTATAAGTCAATAATTCTAAGTGACTGATTTCGTTCAACAAAGCCATTTACGGATTGATTCTATAACAGCGAAGTCATGGGTTTAAAGATCCTTATCCTATATATGATATTACTTACGTCTTGTCTAAAGTTTTAATCGAGATAGGTCTTTGTAACATTTTCAAAAGTGGATATTGGCTATATACACCTGACATTTTTTTCAATCAATTTGTGTTTTTTCTTTGTTTTTCTTATTCGCCTGTTTTTTTTCTTTCAGTTTTATGATTTGTGTTTTTTTATATATTTATATGTTTGTTTTATCTGTTTATTTAAATGACCCTTGATTGTCAGTATTATGCTGATTAGGGTCACAAGGTTAAATAATAAAAGCAACAAATACAAAAATAACTTCGAATGGAAGAAACAGCGTAAGAATATTTTAAAATATAATGCTAAACAGATAATAAAAGTTTGTATTTGTTGTTGGATTCAGATTAACCATACACATAGAGCTGTAGAACTACGGAAACTAGTTAACATTGAAATGAAATCTGTGGATATAGGAATAAAGAAAATGTAAAACATTATCTCATAAAATTGGCTACGGGATTATTAAGCTTTATTCGCATAAAAAATATATTATTTATAAATTATACATCAATTATAATAATACCAATTATTGAATTGATTTAAGTAAATCGTTATTCCTTACCAATTTTCTCCAGTCATCTTTATCGAATACTAAGCAATGCTAAATGCCAAAAAGCTATTGGTATAACCTGTATTCAGATTGTTACACCGATAATGGATCAGACCAATTTGGAAAAATCATAATCTTTTATTAATTATTGCGTTTTAATGTTCCCCAATCATGCTCAAAAATTTCCACAACACAAATCAGACTGAACACATCTTACAAGGCGTCGCTAAACCTCCGTGGTTAAATAAAGTTGAATTGAATTGAAACAATCTTATAAAGCTGATATTGTCTAAAACGGACATAAAATATCAGGTTAAATATGGAATTTTTTCAAAATTCTATTTAAACTTTACTTTACTTTAAAAAAAATTTTTAAATCTACATTCCTAAAGACAATTGTTTCTTCGGCCATTGCATATAGGTAAGCCTTAACCTCTTGATATTGCAATATTAATGAATGATTATTACTGTATATAGTGCGGCGTATAGTTTCTGTTAATTGCTGTAACTTTTTCCCTTTGTAGATCGAAGATCATTTGATTTCTGAAATTGGTATATATTACTTTCATTATCTTAAACCACAACAAACTTTACCTTATTTTACTGTACACAACTCATATTGGCCACCATCCATATACTATCTTATTGGCTGTTGTGCAATTTTGCATATAAGCATCACTGTAATTGCATTTGTGCGGTATTACTCGAAACAAACAATATAAAACAATATTGTCAATAGAACTTTCTAAATCAAATAGGCATAGGAATTGTCTGATATTAAAAGTTATATATTTTTAACAAGGCCATTATACATGACTAAAAATGTAGGTATAGTCAGACTATGTGTTGGTATAGCCTTTCAAGAATGTTAATACAATGTTTCTAATGAGTAACGACATACACTGGGCTAGAATTATGCTTAGATGTTACATCATACGACATACACTGGGCTAGAATTATGCTTAGATGTTAAATTATTTTGTATACAAACGTTTAATTTTAAGTTGAAACATTTTTTGGAGAAAGGTTTATAAACTACAATATTACATTTTACGTAAAAGAGCAAAATATACAAAAAATAAATTGTATTACCTGTGAATTGTAAGACAATATAATTCAATTTGTTTAATATACAACCATAACAATTATTGTATCAATTCACAATTTTACTTGTATGTGTCCAATTATCGTGTATTATGATATTGTATACTGAGGCCCTGATGGATTTGATTGACCAATTGCACATTTTCAACGGGAAGCGATTAACGTGTTTGATTTAAAGTAGTATGAATTCATAAAAAAAACACCATTTTATATTAATGTGGTAATTAGAAAAAGAATAATGTTATTTATGAATTTTAATGACGCTTTCTATCAGCAAAATAATATTGCGATAAAAATAAAGGAATATATTATATCTATCAATGGGTAGCTGACATTCGGGTCAAATTGTAGGGGGTATATGAGATGAATGATCATGTCAGCTACATGACAGTCCACTTGTCAAAGTACAATGTTTGATTTACTTTGAATATACTAACTGTTATTTAAAAATATCAGTATGGAATGGTTTAATAATATCAAAACTATTGCTATAAATAAAAAATATATCTGTAATTCATAGATGGATGATCTGCTCTAATTGACATAGAAAGAAATGGTAAACAATGTGATGCATCCATCTGTACGGGGAACTTAATTAAACTTTCGTTTTCTACGGAAAAACAACAAAACAGCACAACCGAATATTCAACCTTAATGTGCTTTATTTACTCAAATTAAGTATGTTATAATTACTTTATAGGTATCTTGGCGCAAGAGTCTAGTCTTAGCCACTACCGTCGATCATAATCACTTTCAAGTTTGTGTTTACTACACTTAAAAAACGATTCCGTTCAAAGGTCAATAAACTTCGTTTAGACAACACATTAATAACGATCGGTACAAAATCTGATTTGCCAAATAAGTTTCTAATTATTATAGTGGTAAAAAAATGACAAAACAAAGTTGTAAGATTTTCATGCAAACAAAATAATTTACTATCATCTGGCAAGAAAACCATCGTTGATTTGTGGTCACAACACAAAATGACGGTACTACTCTTTATCATTGTTTACACCGTGGTTGTATAAAATACTTATATCATCTCATGACATTATGGTATTTATAGGCTATTTCGTCTTCTTTTCTGATTGTTTTATTCATTTATTTTGGTATAAAAAAATATCAATAATAAAAAGCAACATAAACAAAAAAAATATATATGGGCTGAACACAGCAAACATTTAAACACACCAATACAAATAATAAAATAAATAACATTAAAAAAAGGAAATTTCAAAATTCGTATACAAAATCCCAATTAAAATTCATACGCTTGTGAGTACCACAGGACGATAACGATGGTCGATAAATACAAGCATTTTTGTTACATAAAACAAAACAAATCTAAAAAGTATTCATCATATAACTATGGATTACCATCTATGTTGTCTTTGATAACATTTATATTTTCACACGTTCAATCAAATGACGTCATGATTAGTAAAAGCATGATATCGTGATCATGACGTCATTTGATTGGATTACAAAAATAATACTTGAATCAGCATTTATGGTTATCCTATAGTTTTAGAGTGGACACTTTTCGAATGTATTATGTTTATGTAAGAAAATTGTATGTTTATCCATTCGTCGATCGCCCTATTTCTCGCAGCTTTTTAAGACATTGAAAAAACTTTGTAAATTAAAATTGTTATCGCGAAGTTAAATTAAAGGAGATGTTTACCAGATTAGATATTCAATTACAATGGTTATAAAAATTACCAGGAAAGTGGTTGTTATCTTCTTCGTAAAAAATGTCTAATCTAATTAAAATCACTTACGCACTGTTATTCCTATTAAGCTACTTTATGTTTAATCATAGCGTACCTAGTTAGTATGCCTAATAGTGGTAAAATTCATGATGGACTACTCAAGTCATATTGATTAGTTATAGTTGTATCAGATTGTTGTGAGATCACCTTTTAATAATTTAATTATAATTACTAAAATACTACACCGAGATGATGATAATGACTGACGATGTTGATGTTTTCTGATATCAAAAAAAATATGAATGATATGAGAATAAATATTTAGGCCTATTTGTCAATTTAAAAACCTATTTGAATATGATACATTCGTAGGCCTCATCAGATAGGAGCAGGGTGCGGGTCAAACAATTTGTTAAAGTTTTTGAATATTTTTTTACTCATCCAAATTCAATCCTCTTTAAAATTGTGTAACGGTTCCGAACTGTCGTTGTCCTGATCGGTTATGTATGTTAGATGTTGTTAAGCCATGTTTCAATCCAATATTTAACAAACGCTCGGAACTGCTTATTTCCTTCTGTTTCACCGCAAACCAACATATTTTACAGCTACTAATTATCAACAAACCGCTATCGTGTTTTTTAAAAATGGTTAACAGTTCTGGTTCGAATACTTGTAAAGTGTGGGCCCGTAACAAACCGATATAACACAAGTGTTATCATTATGTCTAGCGACAATAAACAGTAGTGCAGTATCGCATCTTCCGACAGCAACTCCCAGAAACCTTGTTACCATGTGCTATGGTATGGGCCTGTTGTATACCGCTCGTTTATGTATTCGCGGCTGAAATTTAACCTACAAGAAATGTGTCATGTTTCCAGAAATGTTCAAGCTCCGTTTGTTTATATACATTCTACTAAAGTACAATAAAGATGGCCTAAATATTGGGAGCACAACATTTTACGGCAATCAAGTGTATTAGAGTTAAGTTCATTATCTTATTTGATAAGTGGTTATCCACTTACAGTGCTGTCCAATTACCTGCTGATAGATTGAATTACGTAAAAAACGTCTTCATTTGTCATCTTGATAAACACTTTAAATTGATATTAAGTTGTACAGATGTCACAATGATTTGATTACATTGCACAATTGTATGTTAAAGGAATACCGGTATTTACTTTTAAATACATAACAATATAACTAAATCGTTATATGGAGTCAAGATGAAAACTGGGCCCTATTATTTTCATACATAACATAAAAAGTACTCTGGCATATTTTACACTTTCAGTTAAACAAATGTGTCTTTACTCGTGCACTTATACGTACTTGTCAAGCATGAAACTACAAGATGATATAGCTAATTATAACAATTAAGTTTCTCTAGTTTACGGTAACCCGACTTTCTTATATTATTTTTATCACGTGGTGAAATCTCGACCACTTATTATAAAACGGTCAAGACAGAACAATTGTTACTTGTATTAAAAAAAAACTCTTAGGTCGCTCTCCAATGAGAGATTGTATTCAGTGTATAAGCCTACTGGACACTAGCCCCACCATACAAGTGTAATCAGATCTGTAATGAATATACAATTACACATTCATATTTGATCATTATATAATGTAGCTGTAAATTGTGTGCATTAAGCACACGTTTACCTATAGTAAAAATGATTTCACTTACCTGTAGGGTGATCGGCTGTTGATGTGCTATGTCGAAATGCTAGAATGTCATTAACTGTATGAGACGGAGGCCAGTGCCGGAGTGGTGTACAGGGACTTGATGTTGAAACATGCTTAGAATTAGAAGGTGCTGGACATGGGTATGGATACAGTGGGTTATAAATAGAGCGATGGTGTTCTTTACAGTCAAAACTACTCTGATAATGAGTACTATTCTGTCCAATTTTGTTTCTTAATATTCGACTAATCGAACTGACTGATGGTACATTGTATTTATCACATACACCGTCTGCTAATAATTTGTCCCGAATCTCCCAAGCAAATATACCCGGGTCTTTGTGTTTATATTCTCGTATGTGTTTAACAACTTTCGGTGTTGTGACTCTTGGTTTACTGCCTCCGATTGCACCAGGAAGAATTGAACCAGTTTCGTTGTATCGAGCCAATATCTTGCTAACACAACCATGAGATACCCTGAGTTGACGACTGATGTCACACGGTCGGATTCCAAGCTGGGCTAGCTCCACAATTCGAAGACGAATAGCATTTGGTAAAGGACGTCCGTTAACAAATACACCACCTAGCTGATTTACTTCACCAAATGTTTGTTCTGTGGAAAACACACCATAAAATGCCATTTTAACTTAGTTGTAAATGTTATTTAAAAATTGAAATAAAACAAAAATTCGTCAGGCAGTGTATCATCACTCTTGTAAAAACCCCACAGTCTATTTTGATTCCAACGATGTCTTTATTACTTCATTCTCACATGAATAACTAAGTGCAACAAGTCTTGGCCATAAGTTGGAATGTGAATTTATACTTGTCAATGGACAAGGGTTAATGCACGGCTGGTTGCTTGTTGTCAGTGTCCATAATTACGTTACAATAGCTTGCGGGAAAGCTCAATCTACAATCCATTTTTCTACCATTAAGGATCAAATTTGACACCAAAATGTGTTTGATTTTTGTTGGTAGCGTTTCCGATTGCAAGCATAATTTATTTGCGTCAGCCATCGATCGTCGGTTCGAAGCTGAGAAACTCTATCCAACAAATTGTCTGGACTATTGAATGTAGTTTTCAGTTTTAACTAAGCGAGAAAGTCTTTAATTGTCATGTATCAAAGTCAAATAAAAACGAGCTTACTTAAGTACTCTTAGACGGATACTTTTCTACCAATCTCAGTGTTGAAACCTACTGTAAACGGAGCGTAACAGCGTGCTCTTTAGCGTTCCATTTATAGCATTTGGAGTGAAATCTTCAGTCCATTACAACACTCAGTGATCATTTTCAAAAGCAATTAATATCGTTTAATCATGAAAGTGATACATTCTAAGCACTAGTACTATTTTTTATTAGGCCTACAATGTCTATTATTAGGCCTACTTGTGACGATTTAACAATTTATATGCATTTAAAAGGAATGTATAACTACATTCATACTATAAGTTCAGATACTATTATCCCAGTAATTTATAATAGTTTTAATTTAGATATGACAAGACCTACAATTTGGGAAGAAAAAATTAATCTTCACTATTATAGATTTTTTTTCCATTACATTATATTATTTCATCCACTCCTAAATTATGATATTCTAAGCGAGTATGACCGGCTTAGTAGTAAGTTTTTATACTTTTTTGTAAGTTTGTTCGTGAATAACAAGGCGATATACATGGCTGCAGTCGCATGCTCAAGTTATTGTTTACTAACCAACCGACCGACCGACCGACCAACCGACCAACATAGTGAGCTGTAGAGTAGCGTTGCACGCGAATAAAAACACCTACATTAGACCATATAACAATAATTAATTGTTTATCATCCCCTCCCTACCGATTAGTAAATGTCTTTCTTTTTGTAATAAGAATGCTTTTAAGTTAGGCTAATACAAGTAATAGAATATAGTTGGTTAATGATTTGTTTCTATCGTGTACAATCCGGGCTGTGACAATACATTTTCACCTCAGTACTGCAGTACATATACCTTAGAAAAAAAAAGGGGGCGGGGAGACAATTGAGGGAATGAGATTATAAACAAAAATGTGTTATGCATTTCAATTCCATGTTTATGCCATTTTTGTGTTTTGTTTTGTTCTGGTACAGTAATGCTAGAAAAATGCTAACATCTACAACTTCGTATGCGATAGTCATGTCTCTTTTGTTACCATTCGACAAGAGACAGTATTTTATGAAATAAACCTGTATTTGTTCTATTTTCATGTTTTGTAGGCCTATATGTATGTTTATATTTGGTTTTTCCGACTCAATCATCATTCAATCACAATAGATTTGTATATCATAATTATTTAGTACCGGTATGTTTTCTATATCATAGTATTTGTATTAGATATAAGATATTTCTAAGAGTAACGAAGTTGTAGGATTAATACATAAATAGATAGACCTTTCAGTGCATAACGAAATGTGATATTATACTCGTAACTTAACATTTAACAGAAAATAAATGTAAATTTAAACGATCGATATTAACTAAACAACGTTTTTCTGAAGAGGGGGTAAATCAGCCTTTATCGAATGCAACTCTATAATATGATTTAATAAGATGTATGGGTTTTTATTACACGTGGTTTGATTGGTGACGTAATGGAAGCAATTATATATCGTCACTGTAGTTCATTCACCAAGTTGCTAAAAAATGTTGAATTACAAGAATTGTTTGTGTCTGTTATAATAAAACTTTGCTATGTAGAAAATGCAATCAAATAGACAGCAGGAAAACCAAACCGATTTGTATATCCGCCATTTCCCTTGCTGTTTCCACAGGCTAAACTGTGAGATTTAAAAAACTAGGGCTATTTAGACTCAACATACACGCTTTAAAACATAGACTGAGCAAATTGATAGTGATGGTACTACGCTGATAAAACTCATCACGTGACGTATTAATTTAAGGTTGGTTGCCATAATGACGCAACGCAAGGACGTAAGCGCCACGCTATCGCTATCGTTGCGTCCCATAGTGGGAATCTCACACTTTTTTTCGTTTCACGCTGCTGTGTTAGATAATGGAAAAGCATATTTTTATATATAATTAAACGGCGCGCCGTGAAGTATAAAATGTAGCTTTAATGGGTAAAAAGTTTTTTAAAATCCGCTTTAAAGGTTTTTATTATATATAAATTATAAAATACAATTATTTTGTAATATTCTGGGGTACAAAAATCATCAAATCAAAACATTTCATCCATTGATAGCTAGCTAATTATATTACATAATATTTTTATCACTTTCAACATTAATATCATTACCATTTTATTACTGATTAATACAATGTGATTGAATAATTGTATTAAACAATGTTATTTTATGCGTATGTGTAAAATAAAAAGAAATTTTTAATTAATTTAATTAGAGAAATTAATTAAAAGAAAAAAATGATCATAAATATACTCTAAGTAATAGTTTTTATTAAATTTATGTACAAAAAATGTTTAAATAAATCAAATAATGTATGTAGGCTACAGATAGTGATATGAATTTTTGTAACTACCGAGTTTAGTTTTTATACAGGGTACTTATATTACTGTTATGTACACATTTTTAAGACAATAAAAGTGGGAAAAATAACAAAATAAAAAAAAAAAAGGTTTAAAATAAAAAATACATGGATATTTAACTTAAAAGAGATCTTTAATGAAGAGATAACTAAATTCTGTTGTTGGTGTTTATTATTCATTGACGATTGAATGTTGCTATAGGAAACTGATGACAATTGACATACTTTAACCATGAAAAGCATTTGTTCGTAACTTAAAAGTTTCTTTTAGACCCGAATAGGTGAGATAGGATTTCTCTGACGAGACTGAATGAATTCTGTATTAACTAGCTTCTACACAAATAAATTGTTATTATTCGACATATAATTATTCTGATAATAATATTATTGTTCATTTAATTGATTTGTTATTAGTTATTTATAGTTTCTGTTGAATTGCCATTTTTTTAACGGGACTAAATAACTATTTTGTTTATATTAATTATTTCAGTATTGTTTTATGTTATCGTAATTATATCAGTTTATAGACTTGTGTCTGATACAAGACAATGGCGTGTTATGTCTGCCCTGTACAGTGATGTTAGAATACAACAATCTTTGATGCTGGTGTTGATTCTTTTATCAACTTCATCAGGTCTAGTAGGCATTTCAATAAATTGACAATAAAACGAACATATTGATGATGCTGAAGTAACTTATCGTAAGACACTTTTTAAACATCATTAATGAAAAATTGATAAAGACAGACCCCACTATAGCTTAGTTGATGCAATGATATTGTACCAAACTTGTCTGATTTTAATTATATTTATAACGAATTTTGGCCGTGGAAAAGGTACAGCATACAAATATCAAAGAAGATTATTGAAGAAGATATATTTCTATACCCATGGGGTAAATTTATACATGGGTGCTTCATTGCCTTAATGAAATTAATATGTATAATAGTTGTATACAGTTAATGCACATACAGCAAACCAGCTCAATCGCCACATACTACAAACAATTAAGTAACTTATATAAGGCCTATTTTATCTTCATTCTCTTTGAGACAGTAATCAAATTATTGTCCTCAACCTTTTAGTGCCATAAAGTAAGTGTGCTTATATTCATTCATTTCGACACCAATTGGTATAACATTACATTCAGTTATTACTCCAAAATATGAATAATAATATTCAGTCACCTTTAATCAACTAACGCAAAACTAAATGATGTGCACACACACGCGGGAACACATCATCAGATAATCTATTCTGATAACTTCCGTTGACCATCTCAAATCCATACCTCAGCATATAAAACTCATAATTATATTTCATAATGTCCTAAACAATAATCAAATTAGTGTTACAGTAACTTATTTCAAATTTGTCCCGTATAGATTTTACTTGTACCTAATGGTACTGGCAGGTTTGAAAATGTATAAAAGTAGGTCGAGGCTAAACCTTCAAGCATATGATAAGAGACTGTAAATATTGAAGCTGTCTGATAGTGGTATTGTCAATTTTAATTCAGTAATTACATTTTACTAAATTAATTACAGGTAGCACAAACTAAAACCACGGATTCTCATCGAACTTCCGATGTTATTTTGAAATAGATTTCTACTATTTGAAGTTCGAATTTTGCTTATTATAATGTAACCTAGTTTAAAAGTGTCCTATTTAAAAAAACAACATTATTACTGTGTACTACAAGTTTATTTTCAAATCATCTTTAATATAATTATAATAAAACAGTTACAAAGTCTTGTAGGACTCAATATTAACACAACAACATTTGTAGGTTTATAAATATTTAATAAATACACCGTTTAGTGGGATCAATGTATAACCAATATCATAATTATAATAGTATAACTATGCATTCTATAGCATAATACTATATTATTGGTTGTTGTTCTACTTTACTTTAATGTAACTTAGCTAAGCTTTCAAAGAACCTATTATAATACAACAAAAAAACACAATGTACACATAACTACGAAGAGTGTATACATAAAAACTGTGCACATCTTGTATCTGACAATTTGATAATAATAATAATAATAATAATAATAAATAAGGACTAAAATAAATCATTTACTACCAAATTGTCTTACATATACCGGTAGTGGACTAAAACAAAATTCTTATAAATAAGTATGTTACTATATATAGTGAAACTGTAAAAAAAATCTTACCCATGGCACTACAATATAATTCGCTTGTCCAAACAGTAACGAAACTAGATAGATCTGTACCTATTTCTTTCTCCTGTGCAGTGTGGGAGATGAAAAGGTCAGAAAAAAGCACACAAAATGAACAAAAGAGGCTTGCAGAATACGACGATGGTGAAGGATTAATGAAGGCTGATGTAAGTGCGTCCAGACCCAAGCAAGCGATGACATAAAGTGTGTTAAACTTAAACCTCTCAATGTAGCCCTGGTGTACTTTAGCAACGCGGATCCAAACTAATCCTGGCCCACGATTGGTCAATGCTTTACCGCTAGGAAGTCTCTCGACCCTTTTTTCGTTAAAATATCTTGTTTTGGAAAACAATTTTTATACTTTTATACATAATAAATATAATAATATCGTTTGTTAGAATCCCATTGTTTTCTATGCACCGTGTTTATATTAGTGTTAATAAATATATTAGGCATATTAGCTTAACCATTGCAAGAAGCTATTTTATATTCCTAAGTATAAAGGTGTGTTGGTGGGTGTGAGTATGTTGAAGAGGAGGGAGGGGAGTAGCGGGGTGATTTTGACAATTGAATTGAATTGAATTGAATTGAATTCAATTCAATTGGCTTAACTATAGTGCATATTATAATTCAAATTCATATTTGTAAACAAATTATTAATTATTGTTAGTACCGCTTTATGATTCCGTTAAAGAAGTGGTAAGCCTATCGGTGCATTGTAGAGAAACCAGCTCTGCCACTTTTTTTCTGGCTGTTTTACATTATCGTTTTGATTTAGCTTTTTGCTTATTTTATTTTTATTATTTATCTTCTCGAAAACTCTTTTTACAGATGCAGATAATTATGGTAGCAACTACGAAATAGAAACAATTCCCCTATATCTGATTCACTGTTTGTTTTCCCAATTTGCCGTCCGCCGCAAACGAACGTGTCACACAACAAAAGGCAAACCATGGATATTATGTTTATCATTATCCGTATCTATAACTGTTCATTGTGATTTGATAAACCCAGGTCGGTTTATGAAATCCATGGGCTATTGCCGTACTGGCTAATTAATGTATACATGGTTTGTTATGTTTATGGAGTTCAAATCAAAATACCGTATGTATATGTACCCTACATGTTCTGGCTTTGTACAACGTCAAAATCCTATTTTTTTATATTGGTTTATATTTGGCCATTCTGTGTTTCCCAAAAAAAAAATCTTTCCTTAAAACGTTTATAAACATGAAATAATTATGGTTTTATAAGCCACTTATTTAGATATTCAATTTAAATTATTATTTTTATTTACGTACAAAATATATGTGCGCCCTGAATATAAACTGCTACAATTATAATCGTTCAATCCGAAAAAAATGACATTTGTAAAAATAATATACTCGATTCTCAGGGCTGTATCTCTACATATTATAGTTATTGCCAATTAATAGAAATCATTTGTTCTCCCTTGTATCACATGTGGTGCCTGTATCATATGAGGTTAGGTTATCTAATACTATTAATGCTGTATTTCCCGACATTTAAGATATACTAAAGAAATGAAATACAGTGCTAATCTATACACTCAACTCACAAACCTAACTTAACCGACATTCTAAAAACAAAGTGTATTGTATAATTGTTTATCTTCAATATTGTGTGCGTTAATATTAATAATATCTATGTATAGCATTACAATATTTTGTTTAAAGACATTGATATTAAGGTTTAAAAATTTAACAATAGGTTGCCAAACAAGAATCCCGTGTGTGATGACACACTCATATCAAGCTATATACTATTTGTTCCTGATTTTATATCTCATAATTGTAACAGTTGACGATGCTGGAACATTTGTAAAAATATTTATATGAAAGTATTTTTTATAATTACATTGTTTTTTTCATGTCTTTCAGCATTCTCTAAAAACTTTATTTCTTATTATTGATGAATTGGAATTGCTTGTATTGATCATCTCTAATCATGCTGTTTGGAAACCAATTTCAGCCTTCGTCTCCATTTAGAAATCAAACATCAAAACGGGTTAACCCCAAAATATTCTGGAACCTATTTAATTAGTATAGTCGGTACTTGTTTCGGAACAACGTATCCATACTCACACAAACAACCAAACGCACAGTACTTTATGAATCATGATATAGGTATTACATGGATGTATCTAAATTATATTTTAAAAATGATCAGTGAAGTTTTGTTTCAAACGGTATATACAAACCCTCCTAACAAAAATAATGACATTTTATGATGTGTTTAATTAAATAATGTATGCCTTTATCACATTGATAAGTTACATTGAACCATGATGGATACATATTTGATATATTTACTTTTAAAAAACATTTGCAACTTGTATCAAGTTGTATAATGTACGGTATAGACAAATAACACATTACCGGCATATAATTAAAAATGTTACCGGTATAGTAAATCATGGTATAACGTACGGTATGTAAACCGTTACATTCCTATAATTTAAAATAAGAAAACTTGTCGTATGATTTTGCATTTAGAATGGTGTGTTAAGCTGTCGATTGATCCACAACGTCCTACTTTGAAGGCCGTACACATGTAGGACGGGTGAAATTGTCATGTAAACCCTTTGTGGTACAATGCAACGCTGTGTTTATTACAAGTGCAAATTTGTATTTTATGTTTTGTGGACAAATACCTTAATTGGAATGTTTTTATTTAGGTTATTTAAGGAAACTTACTGAAAGGTGTTGATAAACAAAACACAATTGTTCTAAGTTTATAGTCGTTTGTCTTATGTGGTTTCAAGCAATGCATTGTCAATAAACTTCTCTAAGGATGGTGTTATAACATAATCATAATCACTCTGGAATTCATGAGTTTTTAGTGATTTATAAATGTAGATGCAATTATTGATGTTCTATTAATATCTAACTTACAATACTGACATTGAGAGAAGATATTATTCTGGAACGCATGCACATACGCAAATATACATGCACTATTGCGTCTTCTGAAAGCAAACATCATCCCAATTCTCTTGTTCTAAAGCGTACGTTTAAGTCGATCCTGTTGGTTCCAATCAACGTCGTTTTTTTTAAAGCGCGAATTTGTTTTAGAGGGCTAAGAGTTAGGTTGGAATATTTGTCGTCTATAGACACGATACTGCAGGTTGGTTATAGTCACTAGAACTGATACGGTATAGTGTACGGCAATAAACTCGTTTAGCCTACATGTATAATTTAACTTTCAATGTTTAGCATAAATCTAGTCTTATACTATTTATATGTATATAACATGGATTCAATTTACTTTGAGTATGTGTCTATAGTGGGTCTATCAACTTGATTGAGTTTGTCTCATTTGTTTGAGATATCCAGGAAATCAAATCAAATAAAAAAAACAACACTTGTACAAAATGGACAAGATGTTAGTTTTTCAGTATCCAGTGTTATTTACTTAAACATCTGCTTTTTATTGTAATTAGCAACCAACCAGGAAAGTGTTTGATTAACGAATTACATCTATAATAACTGTATTCCGTTAAACAACAGAAAATAGGTTATCGTCTTATTAATATAACCTTTTACACTTAAGTACATTGAATTTGTTTAGATAGTGTAAATAATGTTATGCCATATTGTACCTTCAGGCTGTGTTTTGACTCAGCTAAGTATTTTTTTTAATGATTACCAAATTTAGTATTATCAGACTCCTCCCTGGTATTACTAAACAGTGTTTACAATGATTTCAAGAGAATAAATTACTAGGATGATATCTATAGCAATTGTAAGTCAACATTTACAAATTAGGTTTAATCAAGTTTAGCATGGATTGGTTATCACTTTTTAGTAATAGTTTTATGTATTTTTCGATAATATATTCTTATTGATGTCCTTTCGGTAAACTTCAACAATACCACGTGAGCACTGTTCAAATTGTTTTCCAACTTTCCAATATGCCAACTAAATTATGCTATTAATCAATACCTGGCGAAATACTATGACTTTGATTTGTTCTACCGACGGTCTATACACCGTGCATTTTGCAAGGTCTGACGGCAAGATACAACCTATTAATATACCCACCCCGTACCGTAACAAATTAAAACTAAACTAGATTTGAACTCGTCACTACGGACGAGTTAGGTTATCCGCAGCGCAAAGGCCACGTGCACGTCATACGTTAGAATATTGCGCGCAGAAAAACGATTAAGGCATTGAAACAATTTCAGTGTGCTCTCTATTTTTCGTCACCTCTAAGTATATACGGTATACACTATATACTGTATACGTACTACATACAGTGCAGAATAGGTGAAAATAAGTGACCAAATTTTATTGACGCTTTTGAACATGATGACGTCATCACAATTTTAAAAATGGTGAATCTTGCGAAAGATAATTGATTGACCTAGACAACATAAAAAAATGGGGGGGAAATGGAATACAAATGAGTGGAGATGCGCTATATTAAATGTGACGAGCTACGAGGAAAGAGACAAAAATCCTATATTTTATATTCGAGTGGCCATACGATGACGTCAGAATGTCCGGTTAGCCATATTGATGCATTATTTGATATCTGCAACTCATCTACTACCAGAATATGTAATTATAAAAAAGTTCACCACGTAGTTTAGAATCTATGACTGTTTAAAAAAAGACATAATTTTGACAAATTTTTGAACTTTTTCATCAAAAATGCGCGTAAATTGTTTAATTCTACGTGCTCGTATGACGTGATTTTAAGTCGAAATTGTTTGAAAGCTGGTAAATTTTCTAAAAAAGACAGGAAAAACAAAAATCAACCAAAAAAATGATGTTTTTGCGCTACGTGCGCACGTGCGCGTAAAAAAATTGCGCACGCGTGGGAATTTTTGAAATGCTCAAAATGACATGAAACGCGTAGAAAGTTGATTAGATATTGATTTTTCGCATTTTGAAATTTCAAATACGCGTGCGCGCGTAACTTTTTATGAAACATGCCATTTCTAATCCATAAAAAGTTTGGGCTTGATATGACTTAAATGTTCACCAAGTTTCAATACAAAATGACTTTCGGTTTTTAATCTATGATCAATCATTTAAATTCATAAAACCGCGCGTAACTTACGCTGCGCAACTCAAAATTCATAAAAAAAAGTTTCTTGCACATCTACAGCTACAGGGTAATCTTTTGACAAAGTTATACAATCATATATTTGCCAGAGTTAGAGATACGCTGCGAACAAAATTCGTGGAAAAAAAGAAGAACATAGAAAAAAAACTAGATTTGAACTCGTCACTACGGACGAGTTAGGTTATCCGCAGCGCAAAAGCCACGTGCACGTCATACGTTAGAATAGTGCGCGCAAAAAAATAAAACGATTATGGCATGCATTGAAAAATGTTAGTGCGCTCTCTATGTTGCGTCGCGTCTAAGTATATACGGTATAACACTATATACTGTATACGTACTACATACAGTGCAGAATAGGTGAAAATAAGTGACCAAAGTTATTGACGCATTTGAACATGATGACGTCATCACAATTTTTAAAATGGTGGATCATGCGAAAGGTAATTGATTGATCTAGACAATATAAAAAAATTGAGTGAAATGGAATAAGGATAAGTAGAGATGCGCTCTATTAAATTGACGAGCTATGACGAAAGAGAAAAAAATCCTATATTTTATATTCGGGTGGCCATACGATGACGTCACAATGTCTGGTTAGCCATATCAATGCATGATTCGAGAAAAACAACTCATCTACTTCCAGAATCGGAAATTTTAAATATTTTCACCTCTGAGTTTAGAATCTATGACTTTTTAAAAAAAGGCATAATTTTCACAAATTTTTGAACTTTTTCATCAAAAACGCGCGCAAATTGTTCAATTCTACGTGCTCGTATGACGTGATTTTAAGTCGAAATTCATTGAAAATTGGTAAATGTACTAGAAAAGGCTGAAAAAACAAAAATCAAGCAAAAAAAAGATGTTTTTGCGCTACGTGCGCACGCGCGCCTAAAAAATATGCGCACGCGTGGGAATTTTTGAAAAGCTCAAAATGACCTGAAACGCGTAGAAAGTTGATTAGAAATGAATTTTTCGCAACTTGAAATTTTAAACGCGCGTGCGCGCGTAACTTTATGTCCAACATGCCATTTTTAATCCATAGAAAGTTTGCCCTTGATATGACTTAAATGTTCACCAAGTGTCATTACAAAATGACTTTTGCTTTTTAGTCTATGTTAAATACGCGAAATTCATAAAATCGCGCGTAGCTTACGCTGCGCGACTCAAAATTCAAAAAAAAAAGTTTGTTGCACATCTACAGCTACAGAGCAATCTTTTGACAAAGTTATACAATCATATGTTGGCCAAAATTAGAGATACGCTGCGAACAAAAATCGTGGAAAGAAAGAAGAACATAGAAAAAAAAAAAGAAAAAAAAAAAGATCCTGACAATAACAAGGGGTTATCCGCCAAGTGCGGATAACCAAAAAACTAGATTTGAACTCGTCACTACGGACGAGTTAGGTTATCCGCAGTCCTATAGCCACGTGCACGTCATACGTTGGAATATTGCGCGCAGAAAAACGATTATGCCATTGAAAAAATGTGAGTGCGCTCTCTATTTTGTGTCACGTCAAGTGTATACGGTATACACTATATACCGTATACGTACTACATACAGTTCAGAATAGGTGAAAATAAGTGACCAAAGTTATTGACGCTTTTGCACATGATGACGTCATAACAATTTTTAAAATGGTCAATCATGCGAAAGATAATTGATTGATATAGACAATATAAAGAAATTGAGGGCAATGGAATACGGATAAGTGGAGATGCGCTCTATTAAATGTGATGAGCTATACGAAAGAGAAAAAAATCCTATATTTTATATTCGAGTGGCCATACGATGACGTCACAATGTCCTGATAGCCATATTGATACATGATTCGATATCTACAACTCATCTACTACCAGAATATGTAATTATAAAAAAGTTTACCACGTAGTTTAGAATCTATGACTGTTTAAAAAAAGGCATAATTTTGACAAATTTTTGGACTTTTTCATCAAAATTGCGCGCAAATTGTTTAATTCTACGTGCTCGTATGACGAGATTTTAAGGCAAAATTGATTGAAAATTGGTAAATATATTATAAAAGACAGAAAAAACAAAAATCAAGCAAAAAAAAGATGTTTTTGCGCTACGTGCGCACGCGCGCGTAAAAAAATTGCGCAAGCCTGGGAATTTTTGAAATGCTCAAAATGATATGAAACGCGTAGAAAATTGATTAGAAGTTGATTTTTTGCATTTTGAAATTTTAAACGCGCGTGCGCGCGTAACTTTCTGTGAAACATGCAATTTTTAATCCATAGAAAGTTTGCGCTTGATATGACTTAAATTTTCACAAAGTTTCAATACAAAATAACTTTCGGTTTTTAATCTATGATCAATCATTTAAATTCATAAAATCGCGCGTAACTTACGCTGCGCAACTCAAAATTCATAAAAAAAAGTTTCTTGCACATCTACAGCAACAGGGCAATCTTTTGACAAAGTTATACAATCATATGTTGGCCAGAGTTAGAGATACGCTGCGAACAAAATTCGTGGAAAGAAAGAAGAACATAGAAAAAAAAACTAGATTTGAACTCGTCACTACGGACGAGTTAGGTTATCCGCAGCCCAAAAGCCACGTGCACGTCATACGTTAGAATATTGCACACAGAAAAACATTATTATGACTACTATACTATACTATAGGTCCCTGGACCTATTTGTTTATCACAAATAGCCAATCAGTACTTAGTCTTATTTGGCCTGCTACATTATAGCAGTAGGTAGGAAACTAGATTTGAACTCGTCACTACGGACGAGTTAGGTTATCCGCAGCGCAAAAGCCACGTGCACGTCGTACGCTAGAATATTGCGCGCATAAAAACGATTATGCCATTGAAAAAAAATGTTAGTGCGCTCTCTATTTTGTGTCACGTCTGAGTATATACGGTATACACTATAAACTAACTGTATACGTACTACATACAGAGCAGAATAGGTGAAAATAAGGGATCCAAGTTATTGACTTTTTTGGACATGATGACGTCATCACAATATAAAAAATGGTAGATTATGCGAAAGATAATTGATTGGCCTAGATAATATAACAAAATGGGGAGAAATGGAATACGGATAAGTGGAGATGCGCTCTATTAAATGTGATGAGTTATGCGAAAGAGACAAAAATCCTATATTTTATATTCGAGTGGCCATACGATGACGTCACAATGTCCGGTTAGCCATATCGATACATGATTTGATATCTACAACTCATTTACTTCCAGAATCTGAAATTTTAAAAATGTTCATTACGGAGTTTAGAATTTATGACTTTTTAAAAAAAGGCTCAATTTTCACTAATTTTTGAACTTTTTCATCAAAAACGCGTACAAATTGTTCAATTCTACGTGCTCGTATGACGTGATTTTATGTCGAAATTGATTAAAAATTGGTAAAATTACTAGAAAAGGCTGGAAAAACCAAAATCAAGCAAAAAAAAGATGTTTTTGCGCTAAGTGCGCACGCGCGCGTAAAAAAATTGCGCACGCGTGGGAATTTTTGAAATGCTCAAAATGACCTGAAACGCATAGAAAGTTGATCAGAAATTGATTTTACGCATTTTGAAATTTTAAACGCGCGTGCGCGCGTAACTTTCTGTCAAACATGCCATTTTTAATCCATAGAAAGTTTGAGCATGTTATGACTTAAATTTTCTCTAAGTTTCAATACAAAATGACTTTTAGTTTTTATTCTATGATCAACCATTGAAATTCATAAAATTGCGCGTAACTTACGCTGCGCAACTCGGACGTGACCGAAAACCTTATTACGACATCTTCAAATAGAGGTTAATCTTCTGATAAAGTTATAAAATGTTATGTTAAGAAGATTTAGAGATACACTAGCAACAAAATTTGTGGAAAGAAAGAAGAAAATAGAAAAAAAAGAAAAATAAAAAAAAAAAAAAAAAAGATCCTGACAATAACAAGGGGTTATCCGCCAAGTGCGGATAACCAAAAAGATCCTGACAATAACAAGAGGTTATCCGCCAAGTGCGGATAACCAACTAGATTTGAACTCGTCACTACGGACGAGTTAGGTTATCCGCAGTCCTATAGCCACGTGCACGTCATACGTTGGAATATTGCGCGCAGAAAAACGATTATGCCATTGAAAAAATGTGAGTGCGCTCTCTATTTTGTGTCACGTCAAGTGTATACGGTATACACTATATACCGTATACGTACTACATACAGTTCAGAATAGGTGAAAATAAGTGACCAAAGTTATTGACGCTTTTGCACATGATGACGTCATAACAATTTTTAAAATGGTCAATCATGCGAAAGATAATTGATTGATATAGACAATATAAAGAAATTGAGGGCAATGGAATACGGATAAGTGGAGATGCGCTCTATTAAATGTGATGAGCTATACGAAAGAGAAAAAAATCCTATATTTTATATTCGAGTGGCCATACGATGACGTCACAATGTCCTGATAGCCATATTGATACATGATTCGATATCTACAACTCATCTACTACCAGAATATGTAATTATAAAAAAGTTTACCACGTAGTTTAGAATCTATGACTGTTTAAAAAAAGGCATAATTTTGACAAATTTTTGGACTTTTTCATCAAAATTGCGCGCAAATTGTTTAATTCTACGTGCTCGTATGACGAGATTTTAAGGCAAAATTGATTGAAAATTGGTAAATATATTATAAAAGACAGAAAAAACAAAAATCAAGCAAAAAAAAGATGTTTTTGCGCTACGTGCGCACGCGCGCGTAAAAAAATTGCGCAAGCCTGGGAATTTTTGAAATGCTCAAAATGATATGAAACGCGTAGAAAATTGATTAGAAGTTGATTTTTTGCATTTTGAAATTTTAAACGCGCGTGCGCGCGTAACTTTCTGTGAAACATGCAATTTTTAATCCATAGAAAGTTTGCGCTTGATATGACTTAAATTTTCACAAAGTTTCAATACAAAATAACTTTCGGTTTTTAATCTATGATCAATCATTTAAATTCATAAAATCGCGCGTAACTTACGCTGCGCAACTCAAAATTCATAAAAAAAAGTTTCTTGCACATCTACAGCAACAGGGCAATCTTTTGACAAAGTTATACAATCATATGTTGGCCAGAGTTAGAGATACGCTGCGAACAAAATTCGTGGAAAGAAAGAAGAACATAGAAAAAAAAAAAAAAGAAAAAACTAGATTTGAACTCGTCACTACGGACGAGTTAGGTTATCCGCAGCGCAAAAGCCACGTGCACGTCGTACGTTAGAATATTGCGCGCAGAAAAACGATTATGCCATTGAAAAAATGTTAGTGAGCCCTCTATTTTGTGTCGCGTCTAAGTGTGTACGGTATACACTATATACTGTATACGTACTACATACAGTGCAGAATAGGTGAAAATAAGTGACCAAAGTTATTGACGCATTTGAACATGATGACGTCATCACAATTTAAAAAATGGTAGATTATGCGAAAGATAATTGATTGGCCTAGACAATATAACAAAATGGTGAGAAATGGAATACGGATAAGTGAAGATGCGCTCTATTAAATGTGATGAGCTATGCGAAAGAGAGAAAAATCCTATATTTTATATTCGAGTGGCCATACGATGACGTCACAATGTCCGGTTAGCCATATCGATGCATGATTTGTTATCTACAACTCATCTACTTCCGGAATCTGAAATTTTAAAAAAGTTCCCCACGGAGTTTAGAATCTATGACTGTTTTAAAAAAGGCATAATTTTGACAAATTTTTGAACTTTTTCATAAAAAACGCGCGCAAATTGTTCAATTCTACGTGCTCGTATGACGTGATTTTAAGTCGAAATTGATTGAAAATTGGTAAATTTACTAGAAAAGGCTGAAAAAACAAAAATCAAGCAAAAAATTTATGTTTATGCGCTAAGTGCGCACGCGCGCGTAAAAAAATTGCGCACGCCTGGGAATTTTTGAAATGTTCAAAATGACCTGAAACGCGTAGAAAGTTGATTAGAAATTAATTTTACGCATTTTGAAATTTTAAACGCGCGTGCGCGCGTAACTTTATGTGAAACATGCCATTTTTAATCCATAGAAAGTTTGCGCATGATATGACTTAAATTTTCACCGAGTTTCAATACAAAATGACTTTTTGTTTTTAATCTATGATCAATCATTGAAATTCATATAATTGCGCGTAACTTACGCTGCGCGTCTCGAAATTCGAAAAAAAAAATGTCATGCACATCTACAGATCCAGGCAAATCTTATAACAAAGTTATAGAATTATATGTTGGCTAGAATTAGAGATACGCTGCGAACAAAATTCGTGGAAAGAAAGAAGAATAAAGAAAAAAAAAAAACTAGATTTGAACTCGTCACTACGGACGAGTTAGGTTATCCGCAGCGCAAAAGCCACGTGCACGTCATACGTTAGAATATTGCGCGCAAAAAAACGATTACGGCATTGAAAAAATGTTAGTGCGCTCTCTATTTTGCGTCACGTCTAAGTATATACGGTATAACACTATATATTGTATACGTACTACATACAGTGCAGAATAGGTGAAAATAAGTGACCAAAGTTATTGACGCTTTTGGACATGATGACGTCATCACAATTTAAAAAATCGTAGATTATGCGAAAGATAATCGATTGGCCTAGACAATATAACAAAATGGGAGGAAATGAAACACGGATAAGTGGAGATGCGCTCTATTAAATGTGATGAGCTATGCGAAAGAGACAAAAATCCTATATTTTATATTCGAGTGGCCATACTATGACGTCACAATGTCCGGTTAGGCATATCGATAAATGATTTTTTATCTACAACTCATCTACTTCCAGAATCTGAAATTTTAAAAAAGTTCACCACGGAGTTTAGAATCTATGACTGTTTTAAAAAAGGCATAATTTTGACGAATTTTTGAACTTTTTCATCAAAAACGCGCGCAAATTGTTCAATTCTACGTGCTCGTATGACGTGATTTTAAGTCGAAATTGATTGAAAATTGGTAAATTTACTAGAAAAGGCTGAAAAAACAAAAATCAAGCAAAAAAAAGATGTTTTTGCCCTAAGTGCGCACGCGCGCGTAAAAAAATTGCGCATGCGTGGGAATTTTTGAAATGTTTAAAATGACCTGGAACGCGTAGAAAGTTGATTAGAAATTAATTTTACGCATTTTGAAATTTTAAACGCACGTGCGCGCGTAACTTTATGTGAAACATGCCATTTTTAATCCATAGAAAGTTTGCGCATGATATGACTTAAATTTTCACCGAGTTTCAATACAAAATGACTTTTAGTTTTTAATCTATGATCAATCATTGAAATTCATAAAATCGCGCGTAACTTACGCTGCGCGACTCAAAATTCGAAAAAAAAAATGTCCTGCACATCTACAGCTACAGGCCAATCTTATAACAAAGTTATAGAATCATATGTTGGCTAGAATTAGAGATACGCTGCGAACAAAATTCGTGGAAAGAAAGAAGAATATCGAAAAAAAAAAAAAAGATCCTGACAATAACAAGGGGTTATCCGCCAAGTGCGGATAACCAAAAAAAAAAAAAAAAAAAAAACTAGATTTGAACTCGTCACTACGGACGAGTTAGGTTATCCGCAGCGCAAAAGCCACGTGCACCATACGTTAGAATATTGCGCGCAGAAAAACGATTAAGGCATTGAAACAATTTCAGTGTGCTCTCTATTTTTCGTCACGTCTAAGTATATACGGTATACGCTATATTCTGTATACGTACTACATACAGTGCAGAATAGGTGAAAATAAGGGACCAAAGTTATTGACGCTTTTCGACATGATGACGTCATCACAATTTAGAAAATTGTAGATTATGCGAAAGATAATTGATTGGTCTAGACAATATAACAAAATGGGAGGAAATGGAATACGGATAAGTGTAGATGCGCTCTATTAAATGTGATGAGCTATGCGAAAGAGACAAAAATCCTATATTTTATATTCAAGTGGCCATACGATGACGTCAGAATGTCCGGTTAGCCATATCGATGCATGACTTGATATCTACAACTCATCTACTTCCAGAATCTGAAATTTAAAAAAAGTTCACCACGGAGTTTAGAATCTATGACTGTTTTAAAAAAGGCATAATTTTGACGAATTTTTGAACTTTTTCATCAAAAACGCGCACAAATTGCTCAATTCTACGTGCTCGTATGACGTGATTTTAAATCGAAATTGATTGAAAATTGGTAAATTTACTAGAAAAGGCTGAAAAAACAAAAATCCATCAAAAAAAAGATGTTTTTGCGCTACCTGCGCACGCGCGCGTAAGAAAAGTGCGCATGCGTGGGAATTTTTGAAATGCTCAAAATGACATAAAACGCGTAGAAAGTTGATTAGAAATGAATTTTGCGCATTTTGAAATTTTGAACGCGCGTGCGCGCGTAACTTTATGTAGAACATGCCATTTTTAATCGATAGAAAGTTTGCGCATGATATGACTTAAATTTTCACCAAGTTTCAATACAAAATTACTTTTGGTTTTTAATCTATGATCAATCATTGAAATTCATAAAATCGCGCGTAACTTACGCTGCGCAACTCTAAAGTTAAAAAACGAAACGTCCTGCACATCTACAGCTAGAGGTCAATTTTATGACAAAGTTACACAATCTTATATTGGCCAGAATTAGAGATACGCTGCGAACAAAATTCCGGGAAAGAAAGAAGAATAAGATAGAAAAAAAAAAAAAAGAAAAAAAAAAAAGATCCTGACAATAACAAGAGGTTATCCGCCAAGTGCGGATAACCAAAAAAGATCCTGACAATAACAAGGGGTTATCCGCCAAGTGCGGATAACCAAAAAAAGAAAAAAAAAAAGATCCTGACAATAACAAGAGGTTATCCGCCAAGTGCGGATAACCAAAAAAAAAAAAAAAAGAAAAAAAAAAAGATCCTGACAATAACAAGGGGTTATCCGCCAAGTGCGGATAACCAATTATCTGAAAACGTATTTGCAAAACTGAAGCAACACAGATATATCGGTCACTTCTCACTTGCAGCACTGAGATAATGTGTCATAAGTAACTAGCAATATTAACAATGTCAATGTTATTGAATGTATATATTATTTAAGTTCAATTGTCCATCTCTCTGGGTTTTCCGCATCATTTTGAGTGTATCGATGTGCACCCAATTGAACATTACCGGGTTCATAGAGACAATCAAACTTGACAAATAGAAATCAAAATGTCTAGAAAACTACTCCACGGATTCACTGTCCAAGACGATAAAAAGAAGACAATTCAGAAAATCCAGAATTCTGAAATAATTTTAAAATAGACCAACATATACTATACACTACAGTACGAGTATGCTAACCTAACCCATATTACAGGAACACATGAACATTAATGGAAATATGTTACTATATTTTCCAAATGTAACATGATAATAATTATATGTACAATATAACTACCTCTAACATTTCATTATAATTCATTCCATTTCCGTAATATAAAAACTTATTTTTCATTATTCAGCATTTAATAACATCTCAATTATGTATTTTTTTTTATCCCTAGAAAAAATATTAGATCTAATAATTGATAATGGAATATTTAAAAGTATATGCCTAAATGAAATGTAACTTATAGATTAATTTTTTTGTTTAGCTCTGAAGAAGCTTCTTTCAAAATATCGAATATATAATAACAAATATATTGTTGAACCCTCTTTTGGAATACCCCCATTGTATTAAGGGACACATTCGCGTGAAAGGAGGGACAAGATATATGTTTGTTTTTCGCCTATTAAGGAGAGTGGCACACTTTTGAATGTGTCAAATAATTGGTTTAATAAAAAAAAAAGACCAATAATATTCGTTTATATAGTTATTAATTCTAAAATATGGATATCATAAAAATGATGATGCTTTCTTTGGCTTGACAGTTTTCATTGGTGAATCGTTGGCTGCTAACGTTTCAATTCTTCTCAATTCCTTGTGTCCAGATCAATTAGTGTTCATTTTGGATTTTTTTTTTTTTTTTGCCCGTGAACTCCCTATTAAAAGGACATATTGAGTTTTTAGTTGTCCCTTGAATAGGAGGATCCGTAATCAGTAGACACCACTATACAAAAAGGGCTATTTTTCTTAAAAGTGTCCTACCGTATTTGTTTATTATTTGTATATGGAAATTTATTTTCTCTGATCATTTTTTAAATATTATTTTGAGTAGAAACTCTCTGTCTTACATGGTTCTAATTACACAGATAGTATCATCGCTGTTGTTATTCTCTAATTTGATTGCTACATTTTCAGGTCAATGAATCGTTCAAAACAGGACGAACAAACTATGTTATTCAGGTATCTTCGGATTTCCCTTCCCGGGTTAAAATCAGTCTCATTGCAACAAAACAATCTAACAAAGCTGTTCGATATTAACAAATAACAACCCGATTTAATTGGATGCGAAGGAGAGGGGGTTTCTTCGTACCGATCTGAGTAATTGCACTATAAATCTTACGTCAATTCTGTCTATAACCGATGACGGGACCTCCTCTATAGAAAACATTACGCGCATGATTACTGTACAAAGAATTGGAGTATTTATGACCAATGTAGGGTGTATGTGACGGCTGTTTTATAGTACATGGTATCCTGTATCATATCGAGGGCTTTAATCGAATTTACAGTGGCTTTGGTAACATTTCAAATTCCGTAATCCTTTCGGTATAGCGCTTATGTTTTTGCTCAAGCGTAACACAGCGTATCGGTTATAAAACGAAACGAAGTTATTATAAAATTAACGAAGCACACAACAATCTAAGACAAAAAAGTAACCATTTTTATTTATTTAAGTTTCAAGAATTGTTTTAAAGCATAATTTGATTAATAGATAGCCAGATAAAAATAAAAGTTAATTATAAAAGAATATTAAGATCATTCATTTTAATATTCATTTAATTTCAAGCAAACGTTTATTCTTCTATAATAAATACAGTAGAAACTACTGAAAGGCAAGCCCACACAGAAAAGACAAAACCACAGCAAAATAAGTTATAAACAGATGCTGCAGTACAATAATTAAAAAAGAAGGCTGCTCACAAAAATCAGTACCATATTATAGATAAAATGTAAAAATATTGTTAATTTGAGATTAAAAGGTTTTTTTTTAGGATTTGACATAAAACTTCTGCTGTCAACGGATGTCAATGCAATTTATTATTGGAATTAAGGTACTTATGGGGTGTTCACACGTATGGCGTAAGGCTGGCTTACGCCTAACGTAGTTTATGCATTTGTGTGTGAACTAGGCAGTGGCAACTCAATACGCCACGTCCCTGGCGTCATTAACGACAGCTACAAACCCCATCTCAATTAACGCAAACGACGCGTGGATAATGTTTATCTAATTTCATATCAATCAATTATTTTATAAACTGTCCAAAGATGTCGAGTTTCTAAAAATGTAAAGGCAGATTGTTCCAGATTCTAGGTCCTTTTGAAATGTCCAACAGCATTTCCTCACTTCGGGAGCGCTGCAAAACTTTTATCGGAAAATTAAGAGAAAAATGAAAACGTGATTCCATGGGTAACCAATTCAACAGTGGTGTTAAATAGATTCAGCAATTATCAAAATTTAAATAAGCTTAACCTTATACCTTGAATATCAGTGATGTCATGATGTCCATTGTAACGACTATGTTATTTCAATGTGAGGAATTATGTTCACACAAAACAAAACTAATTTGGTTACAAAAGCGTTGTAAATTTTGTTGATATATTAAACTTACATTGTCACCTCACTTGTCTAATAATGATAGCATTTTAAACAGTTTGTAAATGATTCTCGGCACTGTCATTGTTTAGAACAAAATACCTGTTCAAATCCAACAATGCTCTTCTATTCACAATTTAAATTTAATTATTAGTTTAAAAAAAATTATAATAGGCCTACATTTCTTTTAAAAAAATAAATAAAATTTACTAAGCAGAATAAGGGCTGGGTTAGATTTATATGTCAATGGTTGGACGAACTCTTCCAATGTGAACATACATTTGGATTCTGGGAAACAAAATTGTCGATCCCCAATTTGTATTTATATATTATGTAACGGATTCTGCCACAAAAAGAAAGACAATTTAATGCCAGTAGGCCCCTGACTTGCGTACGATGTTCTGTTTATGTAGACCTACAAAACTAAGCCTACCGTCCACCGAGAGGATGTTCGACGTGAGCTACTTAGGTAATGCATTGTTTTTTTTTTAAATTAACCATAAAACGTGCATTTAAGACAATTAATGGTTTATTGTTTTAAAATTAAAATAGGCCTATGCTATGCAAAAAAACGTCAACAATTTAAAAAATAGAATTAAATAACTGAATATAAACGTAATTCGTAACGTACCAGGGCGTCGGAAAATTATTAAAGAAGGGCTTCTTTTCCGGATGTTCAACTATTGATAAAGAAATGTTACGATATTCTAACTACACAGGCATGTAAGCGATATAAACGTAGGCTTCTGTGGCAAACGTTGTAAAAATCAAATAATTTTTATTTGTTTGGTCCTTCATGCTGGAAAATGAGTGAGAGTGAAGCGGGTGGAGAGAATAGAGAATGTCGTATCTATTTTGTGTTTTATTTTATTTTAGTAATGCAAACACATTAGGCCTATACAAACATAACAATACAACAAATAGCTAGATTGCGCCAAGGAGTGGCAAAAGAGGCCAACAGCTTCTGTCGCCAATTAGGCGTGCCACTCCAACAAAAAAGCTAAAACGTACAGAAATCAATATAAATATATAATAAAATTATATGGTTTTACAATGATTTTTTAAAATATCTTTAAAATGTGTCCAAATTTTGCATAGAAATGAATTTCTGTGTGTTATTCAAGCTGATTGATTAAGGTTTTAGTAACAATAAAATGAATATACGGAAACTAAACTACACTTTACCATAGAGGGCGTTATAGAGAAACCTCATGTGTTGACGAGCAAGAAACTTTACGTTTTGATTTTATAATGGACAAATGAACACATGGATACGAATCAGGCTGAAATCAAACGTTCTATGTATTTTGCCGACAGAGCGCGGACGACCCACCCCCACCCGCATAGGCGAACGCGAGTGCCGATTAGTGACGTATCTCAATTGCCAATCCCAGATCAAGTGTCGGGGTTTGAATTTGATAAGCAAGCTGCCACTGACTTATTTTTAAGTTTAGGTTGTGAAGTGTGATGATTTTGTATTTTTAGCCTTTGTTTGCAACGTACTAAAACATGATCAGTGCGAAAGTCTGCAGAGTGCAGAATTCGGCAATGAATGACTTCAGATGTTCCCTTTCGACAACTACAACAATTCTGTCACTCGCTGGAATCTAACAATTTGAAATAGAAACACTGACATAATTATTTACATGTCATAAGGAATAGGAACATTATTTTTGTTAGGCCCCTATTTGGTAACATTTATTAAACAAATGGCAATTAAATAATGATGATATCACTTCAATGAACGATATAAAGGTAATGATATACAAATGTTTACTGGGCTGAGGAGCATGGTTAAAAATATAGCCCGAGGTGATATGGAGACTATACTATATCCCGAGATGAAGTCCATGGATATAGTATGTCTCCAGATCACCGAGGGCTATATATTTACCATGCCCCCGATGAAAGCCCAGTCAATATTTATGTTCTATACCACACAATTCGGCTGTAGGCATGTGTAAGTACCATGTAGGCTACTTGGTTGGAGTAGAGAGTGGACAGACACAGCCCATCGCTGCAAAGTAGGCAAACATCATCAAAAAGCATACATTTTGATAATTCGTCGCTTCCAGATATTCAGTCAGTAGGAGCTATAAAATTATTATTAATTGTACACCTCCATGTTTAGCTATAATATCTAGCTAAAGGCTAGCTACACAATCTTTGCGTCGCGCGTGTGTATAGATCCGGCTGTATAATTGAAGAAACAGACAGTTTAGCCGGTCTATAGTTCGAGGGCATGGCGATAACTATAGACCAGCGGCGATTAACCAATCAGATGCCGTGAATTGAAAGGTACCGGTATAATAATATTTTTAATAATACATAAGAATTATGAGAATAAGAATAATATTGCCCATTCCTCACAATACCACTTTTGAAAATTCAATTAATTTTAAACTTTAAAAATAACATAATTCCAACCATTTACATTTAGAGACATTACGCAGAAATACAGAATTCCCTGTCAGAATTTCATTGAAAAAAGAGCAACCATGCATCATGTACCTAAGAAAAATTAGATAATAGAGAATCTATACTTATTGACCGAACAAATTAATCAGTTTATGACAAGCAACGCCATTCAGCAGACAATAGTGACACAGGTTCAAGCTCAATATTATATAATTACCTGTTGCTTTGCCTTTACATTGTTTGTTGCTAAGATACACTGTTTTTTGTTCTTGTATAGTAGTGCTTGTGTGTCAATTTCTTTAATCTAATATTTAGAAGAATTGAGCAATGCATTCAATGACAACGTAAATGAAAATGATTGTTAGGTAGCAAACAAGATGATATCCTTGTCGACTAATTATAATATGGTGTGCGTGGCGTTTATTGAGTTGCATCATACACCACATTTATAACAAACGTTATCACTGCTTCACTAAACATGTAGGTAGAGCAGACAGGAGAATGACGCTGCGCAATTACCGACTGTATATACAACTAGGATAGGGTAACCTGAGTTTTCTCGATGATATCACTTTAATAAAAGGTACGTGGTTTTAAAATTCAATTCTTCCAAATTATTAAAAACGTGGAAAATGGTAGGGCTAATTATATAATAATTTTTTTCTAGGTGGTCATTTGAAGTACACTATATTGTGCATTATTCATTAAAAGAGTTATAATTAACAAAAAAATTAAACATTTTGAAATGTACTCTTACGTTATATCAAAATTTATTACTATTCAAATTATGATGTGATAAAAAGCTTTCGCTTCTCGTTCTCTCAGTAAACAATAATGCGATCATTTGAAGAACCTTGTGTGAAGTAGTGTCAGTACTTGGTAGGTTTTTAAATAGAAAACTTTTTATGGAACAATTTCAAAAAGTGTAAGTAATTTAAATAAAAACGTAATAGTATGTTTTATTTTATTTATATTCATTATTTTAATACAGAATCTCTTTTTTAGAGTTTAATTTAAAAATCAGTTGTATTATTTAAAAACGAAAATGTCTGCTGAAAAAGAAAAAACAGTTACTTTTAAAGAAAATAATAAAGCTGATAAACAAGAAGAGAGACAAGAAGAGGAACAAAAAAAAAATAAAGACAAGGTGAAAATGCATAATGAGTATACATCTGAGAAATCATGAACATTTATTACATGTCATCATTAGCATTGATTAGCCAGTAAAAGACGAAAAAGAGATTCTTTATCTAGTTACCATAAATCCAATTATCTAGCTATCTATCAAGGAGAGAACGTAGGAAATCATTCGCCTATGAATATTATTCTATATTATTAGTTACCATTCGGCGTAAAAATCAGCCTTTATCTAATTACTGAAAACACAAAAAAACCATCAACTTTTCAAATTATTAGTTCAGTAACTCTTCTTGATTATTAATATTTAAAAGCTATTATCCATCTATTATTTGCATATAATATTGAACATATGGGTTCATAGTTCAAAATGTATTTACATTGCAAACATAATTTATGATAATTATGACAATTTAGATATTTAATTATAAATTAACGAACTGTAATCAAGTACTGTACTAATGTAATTTACTACTACAGGAAGATGGACAGAACGTTGTCACCAGGTTCAAAGTATACATCAATGTAAGTATTAATAAAGTCATAGAATAATTTCCATCATTTGTCAACAAATAAAGTGAAATGTAGTCACCTAATTAATATTGCTCTTTATTTCAAGGCAAAGATTGAAAACCAAGAGTTTTATGTCAATCCTGAAGGTGACGTCATCTTTTTGTGGATGGTAAGATTGATAACAATGTTAAACACACATGTAATTAGTTGACAACACTTAATGTGTTGCAACTTAATTAATATCTTATCTTTACGATATTGCGATATTGCAAATTAACCATAGGGTGGCAGAATTTGCTGTCACTTCAAATCTAGTTTGAATAATTTGTATTTTAATAACATAACATTGTTGTGGTCTTTCTCAAAGCGACTGGTAACCGTTGCAGTGGTATATAATTTTTGGATGATCATTTTACGAATCGCATTTAAAGAAATGCGTGAAGAGGTTTGTATATTAATTATACATTTCGTTAATATAATTATATTATTTAATTCCATTTGAGTTTATTCAAAAGAGTATACTCTTAGTTTGCTTATATCAAAAAAGTTATTGATATTTGGAATGAGTTAATTATTGATATAATTTAGCCCTAATTAGTTAAAATGTTTAAATTTCATATGTATCTAACAGCAAAAATACTCGCCAATTACAGGATGAAAATGTAATTCCTGATTCATATTCCTTTCAGTATTAATATAAGATGTAATATTTCATAACATGACCGAATATACTGTAAATCAAAGAATGGGTTGCAACAAATACGGTTTTTGTAACCTAATCTAAGAATCGATTTATGTTTAATAATCACGCACAATTTGTTATTAAATGAGTTTGTCTATTATTACTATTTTTGTAATAAACTGAAATTATTGACTATAATATGTTGTAATTTACAATTTCAACAACACTACTTTCCTAATAGGTTACACATCCATTTCAACAACACTACTTTCCTAATAGGTTACACGTCCATTTCAACAACACTACTTTCCTAATAGGTTACACATCCATTTCAACAACACTACTTTCCTAATAGGTTACACATCCATTTCAACAACACTACTTTCCTAATAGGTTACACATCCATTTCAACAACACTACTTTCCTAATAGGTTACACGTCCATTTCAACAACACTACTTTCCTAATAGGTTACACATCCATTTCAACAACACTACTTTCCTAATAGGTTACACATCCATTTCAACAACACTACTTTCCTAATAGGTTACACATCCATTTTAACAACACTACTTTCCTAATAGGTTACACATCCATTTCAACAACACTACTTTCCTAATAGGTTACACATCCATTTCAACAACACTACTTTCCTATAGGTTACACATCCATTTCAACAACACTACTTTCCTAATAGGTTACACATCCATTTCAACAACACTACTTTCCTAATAGGTTACACATCCATTTCAACAACACTACTTTCCTAATAGGTTACACATCCATTTCAACAACACTACTTTCCTATAGGTTACACATTCATTTCAACAACACTACTTTCCTAATAGGTTACACATTCATTTCAACAACACTACTTTCCTAATAGGTTACACATCCATTTCAACAACACTACTTTCCTAATAGGTTACACATCCATTTCAACAACACTACTTTCCTAATAGGTTACACATCCATTTCAACAACACTACTTTCCTAATAGGTTACACATCAATTTCAACAACACTACTTTCCTAATAGGTTACACATCCATTTTAACAACACTACTTTCCTAATAGGTTACACATCCATTTCAACAACACTACTTTCCTAATAGGTTACACATCCATTTCAACAACACTACTTTCCTAATAGGTTACACATCCATTTCAACAACACTACTTTCCTAATAGGTTACACATCCATTTCAACAACACTACTTTCCTAATAGGTTACACATCCATTTCAACAACACTACTTTCCTAATAGGTTACACATCCATTTCAACAACACTACTTTCCTAATAGGTTACACATCCATTTCAACAACACTACTTTTCTAATAGGTTACACATCCATTTCAACAACACTACTTTCCTAATAGGTTACACATCCATTTCAACAACACTACTTTCCTAATAGGTTACACATCCATTTCAACAACACTACTTTCCTAATAGGTTACACATCCATTTCAACAACACTACTTTCCTAATAGGTTACACATCCATTTCAACAACACTACTTTCCTAATAGGTTACACATCCATTTCAACAACACTACTTTCCTAATAGGTTACACATCCATTTCAACAACACTACTTTCCTAATAGGTTACACATCCATTTCAACAACACTACTTTCCTAATAGGTTACACATCCATTTCAACAACACTACTTTCCTAATAGGTTACACATCCATTTCAACAACACTACTTTCCTAATAGGTTACACATCCATTTCAACAACACTACTTTCCTAATAGGTTACACATCCATTTCAACAACACTACTTTTCTAATAGGTTACACATCCATTTCAACAACACTACTTTCCTAATAGGTTACACATCCATTTCAACAACACTACTTTCCTAATAGGTTACACATCCATTTCAACAACACTACTTTCCTAATAGGTTACACATCCATTTCAACAACACTACTTTCCTAATAGGTTACACATCCATTTCAACAACACTACTTTCCTAATAGGTTACACATCCATTTCAACAACACTACTTTCCTAATAGGTTACACATCCATTTCAACAACACTACTTTCCTAATAGGTTACACATCCATTTCAACAACACTACTTTCCTAATAGGTTACACATCCATTTCAACAACACTACTTTCCTAATAGGTTACACATCCATTTTTAGAGTGCATTTACCACTGTTTATACATTCTATAGCCTAATCATAAACATTTGACGATTTTATTTTTGTGAATGAATTTGCGTATATCATTGTATTGTACCATTGCCATTCACAGGAGCTTTTAAATTACACAATTCCGTAAAAATGGTCAAAGAAACATTATTAAAAAAAATATGTAAATTGTCCTTACTACATTATTATTTTAGTAATCATTTTGTATGTATTGTTGTATAAGTTATATGTTCTTTTTAAGGCTTTCTTTAGACGAATATTCGGAAGTGTAGACATATTCTGTGATGCTGTCTGTATTTTTGATATTTTGTTTAGTAATCGAGTTGCCTACCTTGAAGAGGGATTAATTGTAAGTATTCTTTTTGAATGAATTTATATTGTATTATCAAGAATAGGCTTTTGCCTTGAGATGAAAGCAAGATTAATTCATTTCTGACGTAAGTTTGAGAATTATGTAAATGATGCTGGAGCAACAACAATGCTGATGTTAAGATTTGTCTGTAGGATCACATATTTGACGGAAATTTGTCTGAAACAAATTCGAGTGTTTTTGGTAAAATTTGAGTGTCGCTGCCATTACTAAAATATCCTAAACCTTTCTAAAATTGTCTAAATAAATATTTATTAATTAATATTTGTATGTTTTTTTTAAAGGAGAATCTTTACACGTTATCTTCTCTTCTGGTATCTCCACTGATAACATATCGATACCCACTGAATTGTACTGTATGACTATGAAGTAAAATTTTTCTCAATACTTAATTTGTAGGTTAAGGATCCTAGAAAACTTTCTGCAAATTATCGTAAAAAGCTAAGCTTCAAATTGGATATTTTGGCAGTTATACCACTTGGAACTATAGCGTTATTCATTGGAGGTAATTCATAAATTATTTACTGCAGTGTTTTTACATAAAATATTGGTTTATCCTCGTTTTATCCCAAGTTTCAACACAATAATTAAGCACATCGGCTGATAAATGTTGTTCTACAATCTATAGGGCACTTTTTCACTAATGGCCTATTTATTTTTTTTTCTAATTTCAGATATCAAAATAACAGTATTCACATAGTGGGCCTATTTAAATTAGTTTCTTGCACCAGAATCAATTCATTAATATGCAGTGTTTATAGTAATTATTATTTGTACTGCTCCATATTTGATAGTCGAAAATATATTTTTCATAGCACACGAACTAATAAAAATCTCCATTTTGTGAGCATTTCAGTGGCTAATTAGTGTTTTAGATCCCATTAACGTTACCAAGACGATATATTATTTTTGTAAACATTCACGTTATTTGCATGGCTTTCAAGAATCGATATTGAAAGGTACGGCTTTACATAAAATGACAGTTATGACAAAGAAATGATGGTAACAAAAAAACCTGTGGTACTACAATTTGTATCTAAATGACTTCATTAGTTTGTAGTTTAGACAGCAACAATTATCTAGAATATTCAAAGAAATTTTAGTGAATAATTATTAAAAATAGTCTCTATGCAATACAATAATTCATTCCCGACGCGTTGCTTGACTTTATTAACTTTTGGCTTCTAGATTTTGATAAACTTTGTACTGAAATTTAGCAATATAGTCATACAAATGAATTAATATCATATAAAGAAAATATATATCTTAAATTATATAAGCATGATAAATATATTTGGATGACTTATTAATAGTTATTGTGTCCTGTCATTAAAATGGCTGAATTAAAAAATATTTCTATAATAATGTAGGTATATATTTATTTCCATTTTAAAAAAATAAATATATTTGTAATAATAAAGAAATAAATCATCGTGTTTCATTTTAGGAGCATCTGATATAGTACATATCCATTTTGACTTAGATAATGGTAAGTAAAAAAACAATGTTGTGGGTTGGTAAAAATCGATCTTAAATGTGAATATGCATAAATTAATATGTAATTTTATTACAGATCACATAATAATTCCGTTGCTGCGTTTACCTCGTTTACTCAAACTACATTCAATGATATACTTCTTTGACGTCTGTGACAGGTTAGTGTTAATATTATATATATATTATATAATATAATAATAATGATGAAGGGCTAGTGTTTACTTTATCGTTTTGATTTAGCTTTTCGCTTTTTATTTTTGTATCTCCATTGAGATCCAGCCACTGATACCCACAGCATTGTCATTTTTTCAGTAATTTGCCTTTGGATTTATATAATATAAATATATATTATTCATTTTTTGCTACTGTTCTTTTAAAAATAACTAAGGTAATTCACCTTACCAATTTAAACTTATAATAATTTGGGTAAATACAATTTAAAATAGTATATTATATAAATGGACAGCTGAAGAAAGTGATATTCCTCTTTAACTGCATTCGAATCAAATACATTTCGATTGCCACTTTTTTCATCCATCAAATTTAACTTCAATGTCTAAAATAAGCAAAACCTAGTAAAATTAATTCGTTTTTTGGTCTTTTATATGCAACAGATGTTGAAAATTCTCAATAACTTAACACTTTAAAGCTTTAAATAGCAAAGAAATTGCTCAAATATGTTATGTTTTTCTGTATAAATAAACATTAATTTAAATTTTTTAACGAAATACGTTCTACTAAACTATGTTGATCAATCCAGACATGACCTAAGCCCATTAAGAATATTAACATGTCTTACCAGTGCTCATCTCTACAGCATGTCTTACCAGTGCTCATCTTTACAGCATGTCTTACCAGTGCTAATCTCTACAGTATTCGAACACCGTAAAAGAATAAACTGTACACACATTCCTAGCAAATTATGATTACATAAAAACCCCCAAATGCATTTAGAAAAATAGTAGTGAAATAAATAAATGGTTAGAAATATAAACCAATATTTGTTTTAATTCATAGTCGAACCAGTAATCCAAATCGTCTACGAGCGTTCAAGCTAATTATGTACCTAGGAATTGTAATTCACTGGATTGGATGTGTATACTACATGATATCAGACGTAGGTGTAAATATTTATGCTATAGGATTAGATTTTTGTGATATATGATGTATAGACGGTATGTTCGAAACGTTCATTTGTGAATAATCTCATCAATGGTATTAACAATTAAAAAAATGTGCTCTGTTCAAATAGGCATCAGAAAGTGAGAATATCACAGTAAACATCAACTGACTTCTGACAAAATTTCCCTCTGTAAATCACTAAATTCAACCATTTGATATACCTCAATATACAATTAAGCTTCTACAAATTAAAATTTATTTACCTTTTCTCGATACAAGCACATATTGTATAGTGATCTCATATACTTCATGATAGTATAGGAGAAAATGTTAAAAAACATTTTATTAATTGCATCTTCATTCTGCAAATGAAAAAAAAACGATATCAACTAAAGGAAATGACGCATTGTCTGATTTCATTTCAGTATGAAGGATTTGGTACGAATAGCTGGGTATATCCTTTGCACGAAGACTGGCAAAACACTAACTTTTTAAGGTAGGAACAACTAAATGTATATTTTTTTGTAAAGTAAAATGTGTAACTATCTATACGTTATTTCTAAAGAGTGATTACTTTCAAAGAAATTTTACATTAAATTGCACACATTATTGACACTTACCATACTTTACTATAAATATATTTGTGATCTGTTATTAGTTTTGACTAAAAGAAATGGTTTATGTTTTTAATAAATTCATAAAATCAAGGCGGTTATGGTAAGGGTAAATATAAAGTTTCACTGTATTTCGAAATTTTGTTATGATTCTGAACAACAAATCATATTTTTCTAGATACTTTGGGAGTACGGAACCTGAACTTTTGTTATAGTGATTAGGTTCACTTTTAGGTTCCTGCCTATTCCCTTAGTTTCTGTGTTTTGTTTGTTTGTAACTGGTTTTTGGCAATAAATAATAATAATAATAATACCGTAACCATAACTCAAACAATACGATTCAAATAATTAACACTGTTAAAAGGCCTAGGTAATTTTCGGTTTATCATTATGAGGCTATTGTCTGGGTGTATCTGCGCATGTTTCTACTACATCCCCATTACCATGTCCCGTAGCATCTAGTTAATTATTAATATTAATTTTAACTATTACTATGATTTCTTTGTGGTCTTATTCTCTTCTCTTCTTATTGTAATGACAACCTTAAATACAAACTACTTCGTGTATCAACACAATGGCAAAAATTAATTATGATATAATATCAGTACAAAAATTACATAGACATTATGAAAATCTTAAACACCACAATTCTATTTTTCAGAAAGTATATCACCTGTGTATACTGGTCAATAATGACCGTCACAACAATAGGAGAAACAGAGTGTCCAGATACTGACATTGTAAGTTGATAAACTACCAACAACTTGGTACCTTTTCATTTTATTATTTTTGTATCTCTACAGCAAGTATATTCGATCGATGTTTTGGTCAATTGTTACTCTGACTACTATTGGTGGCACAAATTCTCCGATAACAAAACTTGTGAGTAATAGTATGGTATATCGCGGGACGCATACTTTATATTTTGGAGAACAAAACATATTACTGTATCGGATTGAGTTTGTAACCAAGGGATAACGTAACCTTAAACACAAGCTCCCATCAAATTATATTCTTTTTAAATTTTTTTTTTGAAATTTCATTTGAATTTTTATTTTCATTGATTAGGCGCGCCTACATTAATAAAATATTAATAGGAACAATTATTCATCATTATGGATTAATATAGTAATCAAATAAACGATATACTATATGAATAAAATAAGTTAATAATACAGTTGTATACATTAATAGCGAATTTTGGTAGTTTATCTTTTTGAATTTTGAATAATATATTATAATATTATGATCACTAATGATCATTATTTATTATTAGGTCTTTGTATGAATCATCCGCGACAATGCAATTTAATTCTGATGTTTAAAATCATGTGTAATTTTACAGGAATATGTGTTTACTGGTGGAACTTACTTGATTGGTGTGTTCCTCTTTGCTGCTGTTGTTGGAAACGTTGGAGATGTAATCAGCAACATGAATGCCGCCAGACAAGAATTTGTAACCAAGTTAGTATTTAATTAAATGGTAGACCCATTTTCATATTGGTGTCGATTCCATACCACCATCCCATATCATGATGTCATATACATTTTGGTACTGTCTACGAACGTTTGTTGTCAAGCTTCTTTCAACTACTGTATTAAGGGTAAATCCCCGATCAATTAAATTTATATCGAAAAAGGAGTTTCGTAAACTCACTAATTGTGTGTTCTGTTTATAATTAAAAAAAAAGAGATGTCTGACAATGTTGTGATGGCAAACCACACCTACACAGCCTATCGACATTTAAGTTAAGAACGGCGGTGTTTTGTTTTGCCGACAGATATATCATCAATTACTTTAGTTAGATTTGTTTGTCATTGTCTAATTATTCTGATGAATAACCATCGGGTGTGAATAAATAGAACATTGTTTTCAGGATGGATTCGCTAAAATTTTACATGAATCATCGAAAGGTTCCCGAGGATCTACAAAGCCGAGTAAAGAAATGGTCTGAATACGCCTGGACAAGGTAGGCATAGAATGAGTTCTCATGTTCCCTAGTTTGCTTATTGCCTTTACCAAGAAGGTTCTAAAATCACATCGGCTTATGTGTGCACGGAACGTTAGTACACAGTGCAGTGAGTTTAATCTGCAATATGTTTTCTTATTTAGAACTCAGGCCCTGGACGACCAATGCTTCTTAGATATTCTGCCTCCTAGGCTGCGCTCCGAAATAGCTAAACATGTTCATCTTGAAACATTGAAGAAGGTAATTTTTTCCCCACATAATTTCCAAAAAATAAAAGAAACGAGTGTGTCCACATTTAGTATAAAAGGTAGAACAAGACTATTTCAGCCCACTAAGACGCAACACAAGCACAACGCAAACGAGTTGATTATTGGCAAGCAAACGATTCCAATAATGTATCGATTGTGATTAGAAAAATGGCTTGTGTTCCCATGCATCGTTGCGTTGATTTCTAAGCCTAGTGGGAACCAAAAATTACTGATTGCAAAAAGCATGTTTGTCTAATATTTGGGAGACACGCCCTTTGATGATTCTTTTTTTATGTTTCATTGAAAAGGAAAATAGTTAATGCAGTACCTGTGATTTACTTTATCCTTAATGTTATTAAAGGTAAAAATATTTGAAGATTGTGAGCAGGGTCTACTCTGTGAGCTCGTACTCAAGCTACGCTCTCAAATATACCCACCTAGCGACTACATCTGTAGGAAGGGAGAAATTGGCCGTGAAATGTATATTATTAATCATGGGCGTGTTTCAGTAAGTTTTCTTTAGAGCAGCCTACATTATTAATTAAAAATTATTTCAGATGAAAACAAAATGGTACGGTAAGTCACATACATTTACAGATGTATGGTACAATTTTGATAAATTAGTTGCCTAAACATTAAGTTATAATTACCGGTACTACCATAACTACCATAATTATTAATTAATAATATCCTGAATCTTTGAATGCCTAATGCTGTGAAACCTCTAAACGCTGTGCATATTATTACCCTGGTCATTTTTGGATTAAACATACTCCTATAATACAGATATTAATCAGCGCAAAGTTCCCATTTGTACATTTCTTGTGACTAGCGTTGGATTCGAACCCATGAGCCAACAAACTGCGCCACACGCCCTTAAAATGCCTATACGAGTGCCCCTAATGTATCGCCAGTACTTTTGAAAACTAACTGTAGGTCATGATCCAAGATAAAGACACTGGTCAGAATGTAGTGGTAGCAACATTGCGAGAAGGTAACTACTTTGGAGAAATTAGTCTGCTGAAATTAGACGAAGGACAGAACAGGCGAACGGCAGATGTGGTGTCAGTCGGTTACTCAGAGCTTTTGTGTTTGTCTAAGAAAGATCTAATGATGGTAAAGTGTACAGTAATTGTAGTTTAAAATCTTGTTTTAACAGATAATACACATATTACGAATATAGGATAGACATAATGTAACATTTAGAAAATCCATAATTCATTCGTTGAACCTTCTCGGTGGTAACATTACATAAAACGTATCCTTATATCGTGCCATGTATTATTTGCTACTATCTATTGAAGCTATTATTATACGTTCAGCCCTTTGTAAATATTTTTGTTCGACTGGTCTGGTTATATCAAAATCCAACTTCTAGTGTGTGTCGTCTAATAGGCCTAATTGCTTTACTTCGAGACGAAATTCGGTCTTTTGTAATGTACCACAACTTTTATTCATTCATTGCTTGATTGTTCATACATAATAATAATAATTCTTAAAAGTCCCAACCTTTGTTATTTGATTCAAGATATAAATGGCGGAATAGTTTTAAATACAACTTTAGAACACGCCTCATATCTTTCAAATCAAAAATATTCTATAGGCCTACAAATACAAAACATTCATTATTTATTTAAAGAAGGCCTAATATATTTTCAAAATTTTGATATTTAAAAAGGACATAATATAGCATTATGTATTAATATAAAACATAATGTATACATACATTAATTAATTGATATTTGTATTTTCTCCTGTTAGGCTTTGGTCGAATACCCGGATGCAAAAAAAGTGTTGGAAAAGCATGGCAGAGATAGGATGGAAAAGAACAAAGAAGCCACGTAATAATCTTATTACTATCATCAACACTATTATTTCAATTTACATATTTTTATGATAATTATAAAATCCTAATTTTCAAATCAAATACTAAATATAGGTATGTATAATTACTCTCGACTATGTAAGTATACGGGATTAACCAAATTACAATTATTATTTAGGTCCTAATCACATCTTAATCTGTATACAGTATAGGCACAATATATGCTACTTCTTAAGAATAAAGATGACCAACCTACTATGAAATATCAAGGCCTGAACCTAATTTTAAAAATAATTAAAATGATACAAAGATGAAATCCTGTATCACAGAATATGATACTGTAAAACATTAAAAGATAAATTACAGAAAAACATAATGATGTTTTAATGCAAAAAATCTATTTGAATATGCCTACAGTTACAAATTATTATTTTTATAATGTCTTATTTGCCACTATAAAGATTGCAAAGAAGAAAATCAGACGCAAATTTAGTTGTTCAAGAAAATGCAGACGATCGATCAAAAGATCCAAGAGCTCTGATTGCCAAACAGCAGACAACTGCAGAAATATTGAGATCAGCAATACAAGGTGATTAGCAATTAACAACAAGCTGCTGTTCAGCTTTAGAAATGTGTCATTATTAAAAGTATTATATATAAAATATAATTTGTTTTAATGCCAGTGTGTTGGTAAGTTTAGTTAATAAAATACCAACATTTTGTTTTACTTAGGAAAAGAAATGACAGAACTTCGACATATTATCCACGAATTGAGATCATTTGACAGCATGGTAATTTATTAGATTTTCTTATTAGTAAATAAAAATGTCTATGCTTTAATTTATACTGTAGGGTTTTAGAAGCAATGTTTATCTAAAATATACAGAGCAAACAAGATTGAACAAAACGTGTTTTTTTTGTAAACGATCCTAAAAACACACACACTGTCGTGGACAGACGTAATGGCGCCGTAGTTGGCTGCCGATGAAACGATGGGACCCTTAGGCCTATAGGGGAGAAGAATGTTGTTGAAAAGGTGTAACATCTTAGTCCACCACAGCGCGTTGGATCACTTGTTGCTGGAATTGGCGCTTTACAAATTCGAATATATTATATATTATTATATCCTGACAGAGTAATAGTCCGATTAAATAAAATGATAATTAATATTATTTTTAACACATAAAGTACACACAATTGAATCTTAATCAAGAATAATAAAAATTGTTTTTACTTACAATTTCATTTTTTAGAGTACAAAAGATAAAATTGATCAGCTATCTCTCAAGGTAAATGTTATGACATATTTAAGTTAAGCACAAGCACCTGTTATGATGTTAATATTCAAATTATATAAGGACCTAGGTTGTTTTTTTGGCAATCATTTTATACACACATACATTTTATTAATTTATTATCGATGTGATTTGAATTGGTTTGACTTGTTTTGCTTTTTTAAGTGTGATCAGTTAAAAACAAAACTGACAAAGCGTAACATAGATCTACGACGAGCGTTGATGAGAGTATCGGAACTTGAGAATAAAGTTAACAGCAACTTTAGTAGTTCTCGACAAAGATCATCGCAGAGATTTCAAGAACTTCAACAATATCGTTATTTTAATAACAGAAAAAGGAAGTCTAGCAGTGGAGAGGAATCTTTTAAATACGAAGAAAGTAATAATATCCCATCGAACAAATCGCAAATAAGAAGAAAGTCAAAACGACATACCGGTATAAAAGTTCAAAGTAAGCAACAAAAACTCAAAATTAGAAATATTATTATACCGGGTATCTCTATTAATGGAGAACTACAAGAGGAAGCAAGAGAGTTTGTTTTAGAAGTGGAAGCTGATGAACTGAAAATGTCAGATACATCGGAGGAGCTCAATGAACTCCCTCTATCTGGTGCTTTGCTCTCGGTTAGTAACTTGGAATTAGAAGCCAAAGGGGCAGAATCTGACATGTGCTTTAGTGACAGTTGGGAAAGTGACTGATATTCAGTTATTTAAATTTAGCGATCAGCGTTTTAGATTGAGAGTGTTAACTCGTTTTTCTGATGAAAGCAGAAGCGAGCTCCGTGGTAAAATTATTCGTTGTGATTGCGGTACTATTGCATTGAAATATTTTATTGGTGGATGCAATATTTGTTGTTATTGTAGGCTTATTTTTGAATTTGAATAAATTAAAAGTAAGGAAGAGTTCGCATGTAATTTGACCAATCACGACATTCGAACTATCTCTTGTGATTTTTAAACTCAGTTGCGAACCAAACTTTATAAACAAAATATAGTGCAGAGGCCTATGCCTATTTAAATGTTTAAAAGTGCATGTAGGTAAGAGTAAGACCTACTATTTATGCAAAAGAGATAAACTAGAATTTATAATGTTTAGCATAAACTGGTAGTGTTTAAAGAGACATTTCTATAAAATATAATATATTGTATAGATTTGAGCAATAAAGAGTACCGTATTGTTTAAATACATAAAAAGGTGCAAAATGGATGTATATGCACTGTCAAAGAATTCATGATTTGTATTTGACAACAAAATGCTGCAAGTTTTAATATTTTCAGTATGGGTTAAAAAACATACTGTAGCTGTCATACAACGGTGAATGTACTGTTTATTTATTAACTTTAATTTTCCATATTAACAATCAAATCAATCAAAATCTTTATTTATTCACAAAAATATAAAATACAATATAATAGTACAAAATATAAAGCTCGTTCACCAAAAAATAAAGGTGTTCTTCCACATGTTCTAATAGGTAAAACAGTGAGTCATGCGTAATGTTCCTTACAAAGCATATGAAGAATATTTCATAAGAGTAAACTTAAGAAATCTATTTGTAACCACCATCCTGTTTCTCTGTCGCCTACTTTATCAAAGTATTTAAAAACAATTCTTTTTTTGCATTTACATTGATTATTTACGAAATTGAGCCGTGAAATGAAACATTTGTGCAAACAACCTCAATTGTGCAAACATGTTGCCCTCAATATGCAAACCACCATTATTTGTGCGAACATGTTGCCCTCAATGTGCAAACCACCACATTTGTGCAAACATATTGCCCTCAATGTGCAAACAACCATATTTGTGCGAACATGTTGCCCTCAATGTGCAAACAACCACATTTGTGCAAACATATTGCCCTCAATGTGCAAACAACCATATTTGTGCAAACATGTTGCCCTCAATGTGCAAACCACCATATTTGTGCGAACATGTTGCCCTCGATGTACAAAAAACCACATTTGTGCGAACATGTTGCCCTCAATGTGCAAACCACCATATTTGTGCGAACATGTTGCCCTCAATGTGTAAACAACCACATTTGTGCAAACATATTGCCCATCGGAGTCCATTGTAATCCAACCTTTTCAGCTCTTGCTGCTGGTTGGAATTTGATGCTTTTATACCTTAATAAATAAATAAATAAATATTGCCCTCAATGTGCAAACAACCACATTTGTGCAAACATATTGCCCTCAATGTGCAAACAACCACATTTGGCAAACATGGCACTCTCAAATGTGCAAATTTGTAAAAAAGGTATAAGCCTACTCCACTAATGTGCAAACATCACGCCGTTAAATGTAAAAACGATCAGTTCTGACGTTAAATGTGCAGCTGAAATTCTTCAAATTTTCAAATCATTTTTTTACAACCAAAATTGTTGATTAAAAATGTCAGTCGCGTGCTCAAGTTAGTGTGTACCGACCAACCGACCGACATAGTGAGCTGTAATCACGCGACTAAAATGGTAACCTAATTCTAAAAACACTCACGGGTTTTTCTAACAATGATTTATAGATATAGCCACTTATAAATTTAATTAGTAATACAGGCAGACATAATCTGTTTTGAAACAAAAAACAACAATCATGGGGATGGAGATGGTAACTTTTATACTATTGAAATTGAAGTCCATTATAGTTCTTATTTTAAAGGAAATTCACAAAACATAATGAACTGAGTTCATTAGATTTGATATCATTTTATTTAAATTGTAGTTCTTTTATAACAACTTAAAATTGTGAGGATTTTCTTGCGCAAATTGAATCAATATTAAAATTGAGCAAAACATTTAGAACAGTGCATTCTATTTGATAAAATCAAAGCTCATACAAATTCAGATAAAAGAATAAAATGTTACTAAAATTGCGCTAAGATTTCTTTGCAGAATCAAATTGCGTAACGAAATCTTTGCACTATTTTAAATCACGATTAACATTTACTCACTTCATTATTTTCCTGTTAATTAATCAATTAATGTAGTTGAAGACACACATTTATAGAATTAAATTTGCACATTTAACGTAAAAAACTTTTTACATTTATGGCCTGATGTTTGCACATTAGTGGATTATTCATGTTTACAGATTTGCACATTTGAAGGTGTCATGTTTGCACAAATATGGTTGTTTGCACATTACATTTGAGGGCAACATTTTTAAAAAAATGTGGTTTTTTGCAGAAATGTGACTGTTTGCACTTTTAACCGTTCAACAGGGTAACTAGTAATGATCATTTTTCCGGGTGGCTTCCTGTGCTCTTGGTTGTCATAGGGGTAAATTTTGGGTCCTCTGCTATTTAATTGTTAAATATTAAGTTAACAGAGCGCAGCAACCTCAAACGTCTTGATGGTTTCGTTTCGTTTATTTATTTTTTCCACTCACTTATATATATATGTATATATCATTTACATTTACATAACATATATTAAATGTGGGTGGATGGAAGTCACAGTAAGTTCACTGAACTTTAAGTCGTGACTCCCGTATGCCTAAGTATACTAACATTGCTACAGAGTAGACTAAAATATGAATATATAATAGTGAAAGTACATAAAATAAAGAAATAAAAAAATTTTAAATTATAGAAGTTAAGATAAACCAGGCAATTATATAATATATGATAAAAGGGATAATGATAACAATTAGAGTACAATATGAAATATAATTAAATATGGTATAATAACAAGTATAACGATACAATGTAGCGGAGATTATTGAATACCAGGGTGAAGGATTTAATGCCATGTATCACCACCAAATAAATAAGGATAAAAGATCGGCGAAAAATTATGTAGCATATTCTGACACCATTTTGTGTTTGAAATTAGATTTAAAACTAGAAAAGGAAGATTTCTGTTTAAGTTCATTTGAGAGTGAAGTCCAAAGTTTGGGACCAAAATAATACATAAAAAATCGTCGAGCCTTAACATTTAAATTATCAAAGATATAATTGTTAACAGAGGATCGGGTTTTATAGGAATGGCGTTCGTCAATTCTTGTAAATAAAGCATTAAAATGTGAAGGCAGTAAATTGTTAGATAAACGGTACATAAATGAGGCAACTTGTAATTTATTTAAATCATAAATGTTTAAAACGTTAAATCTTTTAAAAAGTAATTTTGTATGGGCTCTAAATGATTCTCCCGCGCAAATCCGAAGTGCACGTTTTTGTAGTTTAAAAAGGCGGTCAATTTGAGTTTTCTCTAGACTTGTCCAGGGGCATAACGTATTAAATTTATCTAGAGTAATTGCCCAACATAAATTGGCATAAGAAAGGTAAGGCAAAACTAAAGTATTATAAAGGGTTAATAAGGTTTTTTGAGGGAAGATATGTTTTAATTTGTTCAATATTCCAACATTTCTAGAAACTAGATTACTGATTTTATTTATATGTAGTTTCCAAGTCAGAGAGGCATCTATGGTTACTCCTAAAAATTGTGTTTCATTAACTCGTTTGATCATTTTATTATCAATGTATATTTGTTCATTTAAAGAATTTGAAATTTTACGTTTAGAAAATATTATATAGTTCGTTTTGAATGTATTAAGAGTTAATTTATTGTGTTTGAGCCAATTTGAAACTTTAAGTAACTCATCATTGACAATTTTAAACAAGGTATTTAATTTAGGATGAGAGAAAAAAATATTTGTGTCGTCAGCAAATAAGATAAAATTTAGTAATTTAGAGCTGTTTGGTATATCGTTAACAAAAATCAGGAATAAGAGTGGTCCAAGAATCGATCCTTGGGGAACACCACAGGTTAAACGGGAATAGGAAGAGTTAAAATTGTTTAAGGAAGTAAACTGAACACGATTGGAAAGGTAGCTTTTAATTAGTTTTAAAGGAAGGCCTCTGATACCGTAATTTGAAAGTTTATGAATTAAAATATCGTGGTTAATAGTATCGAAGGCCTTAGATAAATCAAGGAAAATGCCAACAGAAAACTCATTTTTACTCAGGGCAATTGTAATTTTGTCAAAAATATCTAATAAAGCAAGATCTGTTGAATACTTTTTCCTGAAACCATATTGGCCTTTAAATAAAATGTTATGTTTAGTTAAAAAGGAAGAAATTCGATTATGCATTATTTTTTCAATTAATTTTGAGAAACAAGGAAGTAGGGAGATTGGTCTGTAGTTATTGAAATGATGAGGATCTTCTTTCTTGTAGATAGGGATGACTTTAGCTATTTTAAAAGAGTCAGGAAAAATACCGGTTTGAAAAGAAGTATTAAAAATGTGAGTTAAGGGTTTGCATATAAAATTAGAAACACGTTTAATAATTTTATTGGAAAACCCATCAAACCCAGGAGATTTATTATCTTTGAGGGAAAGTATTATACTGACAACTTCATGCTCGGTTACAGGACTAAGGAGGAGAGAGTGCACACATGGACGAGGTAGGGTAGAAGTATAATTATCATTATCCGACACATGTATTTTGTTAACTAAATTTGGCCCTATACTAGTAAAATAATTATTGAATTCAGTTGCAATTTGTTGAGGATTATTTAATTCAATGTCATTGTTAATAAAGTGAGAAGGAAACGGTTTACGAGATTTCTTGCCAAGGACTCCATTTATTGTTTGCCAGGTTTTTTGGATGTTATTTTTATGGAATTCAAATTTGTCACTGAAGTAATTCTTTTGGGCAGTACGAAGGATTTTGGTAAGTACATTTTGATATTTAACATATTTATCTTTGTCCTTTTGCTTTTTAGATATAAGAAATGTTTTATATAATTTGTGTTTTTTGTCGATAGATTTAATTAAGCATTTAGTTATCCAAGGTTTTTTTTCTTTCCGAATATTTCGTCTGGAACGAGTGGTTTTAATGTTGTTATTATATAATGTACTAAATATGTCGTTGAATAAAGCGTATGCCTCATTGGGTTCATTGGAGTTATAAATACTAGTCCAGTCAACATTTGACAAATCATTACTTAAGGCAGAAATTAAAATATCATTGACTTTTTTTATGTATATATATTTTGATTTAGGTTTCAGGTGTTGGAGAGGTTCTGATTTATGTACTAACAAGAAAACAGGAAAGTGATCCGAGATGTCCGAATATAGAATTCCGGAAGAAATGTTATCGTATAGATTATTACAAAAAATATTGTCGATTAAAGTTGCAGAATTACGCGTAATTCTAGTTGGCCTAGTAATAAGAGGATAATAATTTGATTGAAATAAAGTATTAACAAAATCAGAAGTACCTTTATGTGTTTTGGAATTTAACAAGTTAATATTAAAGTCTCCTGAAATATATGCTGTTTTTTTCTCATTATTAATGGTGTCAATTAAATTAGAGATATCTTTATTAAATGTGTTAATGGATAATTCAGGCAAACGATATACTACTCCAAGGATTATGTTTTTTGGTTGTGCATCGATTTCAATGAAAAGAGATTCCGAACCATTAGTAATGATAAATGATAAATCAGGGCGAAGAATATATTTAAATCTCTGGTGTAGGTAAATGGCAACGCCTCCTCCTGGTCTATCAGCTCGTGAAACATGCAAGAGGTTATAATTGGGAATATTATAAAAGGAAAAAGGCGTATTATGATTAAAAAAAGTTTCGGTGAAGCATAGTGCTGAGAATTCATGGTTAATAGCACCTACGCATACATTGATATCGTTAAAATGTTTAACAAGACTGCGTGCGTTTAAGTGAAAGATACTAAATGAATAATCTTGTGTTGAATATTTGTTGTTAAGACTATCGATATATTCATAGGCACAAGATTCAATATTTTCGGAAAATAATTGGGCATTGTTGTCATTAATAATATCTTTAAAATTAATATCAAAAGGGTTAAAAATTAAAGAATTAAATCTATCAAAGTCAATTCTATCGTCACAAAAGTAATAGTGAATGACATGCAAGAATTCATCATTATCAATAATGTGATTAAATGGGAATGCATCTATATTGTCAAAAGGGTCCATGAGAATATCTAACGATACATAATGTGATCAGTTTATTCAATAGTATGTAATAAAAGATGCCTGGTAATGTTACGTAAAAACAGAAAAGTACAAGAACGTAAATATAAAGAAACAAGTTAAGAATTGGGGGGTAACAATAAAACAAAGGTGAATAAATGGTTTTAAGTGGTTTAAACATCTTATGACAATGCAATTATGTGAGAACAGACTCCTGAAAACGCTATTGTAAAATTATTATGTAAAATCAATCAAGAGGCTTATACAAATTAAGCAAAGTATGCAGATGTAAGGAAAATAATGAATAAAAGATTCTCAGTCTGTTGTAAAATTTAATAATGGATTGAATTTGTAAAGAAGAAATGCTTCTTAGACAGTCCAAGTGTTTACAACAACATTCCGATCACTAGTATGGCAATGGAATTTCGAAAAGTTTACCGGAACTATTTCAATGGAATTTCGAAAAGTTTACTGGAATGCCAGTTGAAGTTCGCCATTTTCCAGCCGTAAAACGAAGCTTGGTACCTTTATTGTACATCTCTTTTACTTGTGATCTCCATTTATTTTTTTCCAGTAGATCGGCAGCAGTAAGATCATCTATGATATAAAATTTCTGGCTATCTAGCGCAGAACTTCGTTGTTTCATAACTTCAATCTTAGAAGCGTATGAGAGAAAACGGGCAATGATATGCCTTGGCTTGCCGTTCATACTTTTACCATCTCGGTGGGCCCGTTCGATTGTTGGCCTGGGATCGAGTGTGAAAAAATCGGAAAGAATGTTCTCAAAGATTAACTTACAGTTTTCTTTTGTGTTCTCTTCCACACCAACAATTCTTACGTTATTACGACGAGAAAAGCGTTCCGTCTTGTTAATTTTTGCCAGCAGGTCAGTTGTACTACCTTGTAAATTAGCAACTGTTGTTGTCAGCTCTGTGACAGTCGTTTTTAATTCCTTGTTTTCATCTCCAAGGGCATCTATTCTAGCAGAATTAAACGATATTGCTTCGTAAAGCTCAGCTTTATTAGATTCTTGGCCTTTTAAAATCGATTCAAGTTTTTTTTAAACAAACGATTCAAACGATAGCTGGTCTTCGCTTTCGAATTCAGCGGGCTTGGTATTTGCTCGTGTAGATCGTGACATGGCTTGTCGTGATTGGCCTAGAAAAAATTAATATGCTAAGTAGTGCGTTTCAGGAGCTCGTTGTGTAAGCGTCTTACTCCGATCGAATCATGGTCAATGATGTAGCAGGAACGATCTGATTTTCCGTTGTTCTCTGACTCCTCTGTGTATACGCATAGGAAAATTAGCGCCATCAAATTGTTTTTGACTGATACCGATTCATTATCTTCCAATCTTGAAAAGACGTCTTGTGACATCAACTCGTCTTTGTCGCAGACATTTATAGCGCCCTCGTTTGATTTAAAAAGTACCTTATTAATTTGGAAAGTCATTAGCAGTGCTGTTTTCTAAAGACGATTCAGATTCAAGATCGTTGATGACGTTCATCACTCCAACATGATCCTGTTCAAGTAAGTAATGTTAGTAAGAAAGCATACTTTTAACAAAATAAACATTACTGTTTAGGAACCCGTTTATTTCATCCATGATAGCATAATAATATTACTGAGGGATTTTTTTTCTTTCAATCTGCTATCTAAGTAGTAGTAGGTCTTTCTGGAACATGTTTGATTTGAGGTATGTTTTTTTCTATAGGATTATATTTATATGACATAATATTTTTTTCAAATTACAAATAAAAATTAAACTGTTACCTTTATTATTCTTAAATTAAAGTCATGCATTATCATGCTGGCGTACTAGAATATTAACATGTATTTTATGTACAAGAATAATATTACATAACATAATATTTCTTCAAATTAAAAATCAAACCTAACATTATATCTCTATTATTTATAATTATCCTTTAATTGCATTAACGTCGTACTAGAATATTAAAATGTAAAACACTCAAAGGATAGTTAATTATTTTCCAAATATTCTAAATGAACGAAATGACTGTAGACTAATTCAGTAACGCATTTCTCTAAAAAATCTTAATATAAAATTAATCTAAAATATTTCTATTATAATAAATAAAGTAGAAAAAAAGAATGAAGAATTTAACGCTTAATTTATTGTATGAGATGAAACAAGGAAAAGGCGTGTCTTTTTGGTTGTTTCAGTTAGTTTCCATCGGAGTCCTGTAATTATAACTTCTCCTTAAATGTATCGGGTTTGGACGAGACCCATCTGCTCTTTTTTTTTTATCTTATGTGGGTTCATCCCACATTTATTTCCATACAACTGTTCTCTTTACATATATTTTTCACTATACGCTATACATATCATTATTTTTACAATGTTTGTTTAATCATCTGTTTACAATTACATATACTTATTTAAAGAGTTTTATTCATTTGTTTACATATTATCACATTGATTACATAGCTTCCTCTTTTTAAACCTGTTATCTGTAACACATTTTCATTAACAAGCTTATTTTTTTCTTACATAGTTGGTTTTGTTTTTTTTCATCTACCACATTTTCATTTAACAATGCATATTCTCTGTTATACTCATTACTTACTAAATGTTTACTGTTAACATAATATTGTTCTCATCCTTTAACATTAATATTAATATTTTTGTTCTTTAATATTTACAAAACCTTTTTTTTGCACTATAGGCCTAACTTCTTAAATTTTCATTTAACTTTTTTACTTTCTTCTCTTATGTGGATTCATTCCACTTTTTTGTTTCACTTATTTTCTTTAAAAAAACTATTTCCATATATAATTTTGTTTATACATACATTATCATTTAACCACATTGATTACATAGTTTCATCTTTTTATACATATTATCTATAACACATTTTCATTAACAAAGCTTATTTTTTCTTACATAGTTGTTTTTGTTGTTTTTTTTCATCTACATGCATATTTATTTCATACAATTATAATACGTTTATGTTTACTAAATCCATCCCATGGGTTTGTCCCATTTTATTTTTCTTTGGATTTATCTATGCAAACATATTTTCATTTAAACAATGCATATTCTCTGTTATACTAATTACTTACTAACTTTTTACTGTCAACATTATATTTTCCTCATCCTTTAACATTGATTTTTTTGATCTTTAAATGTTTACAAAATTTTTTTCCAACAGATTATCCTTTTTTGCATCTACAGTATAACCCATCAAAGTTTCATTTAACTTTTTTTTTCTTATGTGGGTTCATTCAATTTTTTTTTTTTTTACTTATTATTTATTCTATTATTTTTTTATACATACATTATCATTTAACAACATTTATGTTTAATGATCCATTAAAAAAATTAGACATTGTTTTTTTATTTTTAACCATTTTATCATTTCAAAATTCCACCTGCAGTAACAATGTGCATATTACATATATATATATATATATATATATATATATATATATATATATATATATATATATATATATATATATATATATATATATATATATATATATTCATATTATATACCTATAATATGAAAGCTTTGATGAATACACTTCACCACTTAAACCTAAACCTTCTTATCCTTCATCATTTTTTATCATCAATCTATAAAAAGCTTTTCACATTTTGTCTTTTTGTTTTCAAATCATCATGGTATACATATTTACAAAACATACAATATAGTAGCAAGAAAAAAAAACAAAAACAAAAAACATAATAGATTCATCATTCATGGTATCTCATTTACATATTTTCTTCCTTAATCTGGTTGAGCATATACAGTATACCTGCAGATTTACATATTTCTTATCTTTTTTTCAGATTTTAACATTTGTAGGAGATTGATTTTTTTTCTTTTTCCAATAAACCTAATATCTTTACTTTATAAATACAAAATGCTCCTAAAGTGTATAATTTTATTTACGTAATTATTGTCAGTTTCAAATAAAAATCTTTTGAAAGAAAAAACAGGAATATGTATGCTTACTGCTCTAATTATTTCGTTTATCTCTCTCCATAAACATTTTACTGTTATGCACTCTACTAACATATGTTTGTCATTCTCAATAACATTGCATGTGTCACAAAATGAGGAATTTACAAGTCTCCACCTATGTAATCTTTCATTTGTTGGCAATATTCTGTGCAACAATTTAAAATTAAAATGTGCCAGTTTTTTTTCTTTAAGACCAGAAACTTTCTTAACCCATATTTTTGTCCATGGCATATTACCAAATATGGATTCCCACTTAACCTGTGCCGTAGGTGTAATATATTGAGCATCTATTATGAATCTATATAATTGTCTAGACGTCATATTTAAGACCTTATTGTTTGTAATAGGTATATCATTTACATTAATGTCATGTGTTGTTTTTAAAATACATTTCCATTCTTTTGGAATGGCTTTCAATATACAAGAATATTCACTGATCCAATTTTGTGTACATCTTAACCTTCTTTTTATCTCTATCGCAGGCTTAAACACATTATTATTTATTACATCATATATTTTTAAAAACCCTGATCTAATCCAGTTACAGTTATATAACGGCTTCTTTTTAATACATATAAACTCATTACCCCATAATGATTGATTAATAATGTCATCATAGCTTATTGGTTCCTTATTTAATCTATTATTACAAGCATTAGCTACTGCTATAGACTTAATAACTGAGAGATAAAATGGTGGTACGGATATATTACACGGAACTTTTGATAAATTTGAGGTTAATGATTCTGGGCCTATTTTTTCTATATAAAATGTAGGTAAATATTTCCATTTGGCATCATCGTTTTCATACTCATCTGCTCTTTGTACAGTGTTAGAGCATGCACTTTCCAACTCCTCAGCGGCCAAACGGACTACCAGCAACAGATTTATACTACACCTCGACCGGATGTAGTTTAAAATCGTACCCAGAACATTTGCCTATGATATTTAATTAAAAGTTAATTATATTTGAAATCCAAGGGGAAAAGTTATTAAAATGAAGATAGTTGCAACGTGTGACAGCAACAGAAACTCTTTTAATATAATGTTCATGTTGTGTCTCGTCACGTCATGTTTATAGTGAGAGTACAGCGTCGATCGTGTATACATTCACTGGTACATTCAAGTCACTATTTTTAACATAGCAGATTCTAATTCTATCATAATAGTATTAGCTATTTTGTTTTGCTTTTGAAATTTGCTGTGGTATTTTTTGTTAAATTGCCGCGGTGTTTTATTTTTAATGTGCGATTTGTGATGTTTATTTTAAAATTGCCGTGGGTTTTTTTTTAATTGCCGCGGTTGTTTTAAAAAAAACTGCAGTGGTTTTTTTTGTGTAAATTGCCATGATATTTTTGAAAGGTGTCGTGACACTTACAGGCCACCGTAGATTATGCTCATGAGTGCAAATATAGTATAAATTATCACAGCGGTAATTCAGTCTTCAGAATATTTACGTTACATTTAAGCTCTTCGTGTAGATTGGCAAAAGTAATCAACAATATCCAACTGCATTACAAAGGTGTTTCTAATTATCAGTCGATTCTTTTGTTTGGATTCCTGCCGTTAGGACTACTAGGCCTACTATAATAATGGCAGCAATCCTTATTGGATTGGTTTCAACACTGAAAATGCGATCCGGTGCTGATCTGATATTTGTACTCACTAAAAAAACGGTATCTAAATGGTCTAGGCCTCAACATGTAGTTCTGGAATATCATTTTTTACTTTTGATTGTATAAGATAATTGTATTCAATGTAGTTTAGAGTATTTGATCCACTTTTGGAAAGTCAAAAAACACCATTACACATTAGACCTACAGTATGTTTTAACCAACGGAAAGCTTATTAATTAAGTAATTAATAATTAATTTACTTGGTCAAAATCAATTAAAATAACAAATACAAAAGTATAGACCTAAGCAAATAAAAATGGGAGTTTAAATTGTATAACACTTTATTAACAGCAGAAAACATGGTATCAGGAATTAATAAAAAAAAAACCAGTTATGATTATTTAAAATGTATATACAGTAATACAACTTTAATAACATTATTTAAAAAAAACCTGTTTAACAACAATTGACCTATAGATTTTGACGAGACTAGCAAGAAAAACCCCCCAAAACCCAGATTTACTTTCGTTGGAATCTTTAAACAAAATTGCAAGCGACATAATTGTTTTTAGAATAACAATTTTCCATAAGGTACTTTGATAATAAACATATATAATATTTACCCCACAGAAAGTATAGGCCTACATTAAGTGAAGTACTCTAATTAGCCTACTGGTGTATTTAACAAATTCCCCGTGTAAAGTAGCCTTAGTAGTATTTTTATTCTTTAATCAATAATCTAATATAGAGTAAACATGTTATCTCCTAAGAAAACATAAAACGTGCATTGTGACCTAAAACCACTATGCTTCTCAAATTTTGATCTAATTGCAATCTGTTTATCGGTAATTAACATTCTAACAGCCGGCCACGTAGATTGCGTTTATGAAACGATTGGAATATTTTCTTATAAAGGTGATCTTGGAATGAAATTGTGATTAGACCGGATATTAAAGCTCTTAAGAACATCTCGCTATTCATTTTTTTCATTTTACACGGGTGTATCTAATTCCATTTTCTGGTCAACCAGTCTCAGTATACTATTACCACTTTTGGCTCCGATTCCAAATACCCCTCTCCTGCCATTTGATTTTGACGTAGTACCATAATAGAATACTATATTTCAGGTACTCAGTCAATAAGCTGTGTATTGGCCCTATTTTGATTAAGGTTAATTCGGTAACACAGTATAATATGATATAATTTAGATGTTTAAATTTTTTTTTTATTTGGCTACCTTAGTCAACATTCGCTTACTTATTTGTTAAGTTAATAAAATTACTATAATCTACGCTGCGTCATCGGGAACAAAGCTTAAATACATTTCTAGACCTCCTTTTGGCCGACCCACAATTAGACGCCTTCACGATACCGTCTTTCGATAACCAGACTGTATCTTATGCCTTTCCATTGGCTTTAGGTTCTGAAAAAAAGACCTAATACAAACAGCCTAAATGGACGCTTACAAATAGTTAATTCTGGATACAAACGTAATAAATGCACATTTTATTAAAACAGATCCAGTTCAATTGTTTGTTTTATAATAATGACTCAGAACTGTGATTACAATAATTAGGTAGACTAGTTTTGTAAGTAAATCGTTGTTTAATATACACTTGTGTAACATTTTAACGTCAAGTCCAAATCAACATCCAACTCGCAGTGAGAATGCAAATGCAGTTTATGGTTCGTAGAATCGACTTATGCTGTGTATTTACACTATATTGTCTCTTTTAACTAGAGATATAATAGCAAAGGAGTTTAATTGTCTGTTTCGATTACATTACATTTTAAAACGAATAGCTGTTCTTATAAAATATTTAAGTGAAATTCTAAACATGATCAAAAGTCATAAAGATGACCTCATAACATTAGTACATACATGAGCTTATTCAATGCATGGCTGTATATGGATATAATTCCTTCTTTTATGAAATTCTAGAAAAATCGATACATGGCGCGATTTTTGGGCTTAATGAAAGTGTGTATTCGTCTCAACATTCTTAGACAATGCTTATCAGTCAAAGATGTTAAGATATGATATTCTGTCAAGATGAGAGCGCATCATATTGTATTCAGTACATTAACAAAACAATTAGGCCTACTGCTATAATATTGGTTTAATTGTTGCTATGCTGTAGCTAAATTGGTATGAGTAAATATACATTCATAAATATTGTTAAAAGGCAGAAGTGAAAATATAATAATATTAACAATAAAAACTCAATTAAATTTACTAAAATATGTCTGTAGAATAATTGTATAATTTATATCAACCAGGAATAACAAATGTGGTCAAAATGATTTTTATTCAAACAATAACAGTAGATTGATCCCAGGTTTCAGTAGGCCTAATTGTGGGATTTCGACAAAATTGCTTCGAATTAATTATTTAGAATTTTAGATATTCAGTTTCATCATGTAGCAATTCAATTGTTTAATTTAGAATAATACAAACAATTACTCTTAGAATAGAATGTGCTTATCTTACAACCTACAGATGAGAAAATCCCACGAGATAAGATAGTCTCATTTCTTTTACAGATAAATGACAAGCTTAGTAATAATGTACAATAATTACCGACACCTAACATTGGGCGGCGGAGGTAGCCTACGTTATTTTGTCACCAGTCAGTTACATTTATGCCGATAATTAAAATGAAGCTACCTCTAAATGAATACCACCTTTATAGAAGTGTTTTCTTAGACTAATTTACAGTTACATTTTGGTAAAAATGAGAAAAATATTAACTAAAACACCCAAAATGATTACGGATATTTGTCCAATAAGTCATACCTTTGCGTTGGTGAGTAATAATGGAATATGTCATTTAAAATAACATACCCTATAAATCGTTTGAGAAGAAGAACAACACAGATGTACAAAAAGCAATCTATATAGGAGTAATGCTTCTTGAAAACCACAGAGATTTGAGTAACTTTACTAATTACCAATCTAAAATATTTTGGATGGAATTGTCATCGTATAGGCCTACAATACCGGTATTAATTACTTTAACCAAATAAATATATCACCATTGTAAATGCATCTGGATACTGTACATGTTATAGTTAAGATGCACGTTTTTATTGATGCAGATTAGTAAATTATTAAATTATTTGGAATTATTTCAATATCATGTTTAGTATACCATATCGTAGTTCAGAAGAGTAATTTTTTTGTTATATTCTGTTCATGATTTTCTGTAGACAATCTATAATAATGATAATTTGATAAATGTCAGTTTTGGATAACATTTTATTTCAAGGTAATCTTAACTTTTATATCTACCAATTGAACATATCCGTCATTCCGATCCATTAGATTATGTGCATCACTGTACTGTATTATGACATCGGAACTGATTTACTAACATCAGAACTAGCCTGATTAAAAAGAAATTCATAGCTAATAATATCGCTACTTATATTTAGTCAAAGATTGTGCAAATCATGTGGTAGACCTCCCATCAGCGCATCTCCTTGTGGCCTAATAAGGTTGTCGTGCACTTTTCCTTTCCTTTCATTCACCGCCTAGTAAAACGTCCAACTTTCTTCGCCCTTCAGGTTTCCTTGTTAATACAATCACTCTCATTTTCCAAGCTCAGCAAATTTCCTATTCATTTTATCTTATGTTCTTAACTTCCTCAGATTTTCGTCTTAAGTATTTAATCAATATTATGATATGTATATTGTGGCAGGCCATCTTTCATTCAATATTCGTTTAAAACATTTGAAATTGTACAGTTATAAATTGTTTTCTATGAGATTAATAAAGTCAGACTTTGAATAGGCCATTTTCCCGTTTTTACTGCAGGAAAAAGGAAAAAAAAATAAATTTTTAAACCGACAATTTGTTATTTACTTTAAATTACAGTTTTTTTTAAAATATTTGTTTATATCCAATGTAACATTAAAATGGCATATTCAACAAAACTATTAAAAATTAATAATAAATTCAGGGGGACAATACATCTAAAACACAACGCAATAACGTCAGCACAATACAAGTAATTTGACCAATCACAAGCGATGTATTATCCAAAATGTTCTCTGTGATTGACCAACTCTTTTGCGTTGATCCACGTACACAATTGTGTTCCGTCCAAATGGCAACCAAGCTTAAAGTGTTGTGACTGTTTATATTTTAATATTACGCAGTACTTACTGTTTTTGTTGCATTTTAGTTTATAGCCAAGCAGTTATATTTTAAAGTGTATGGTTACGTACTGCTTATTATCCAAATAACTGTTTACCTTGCTGAAGATGGAAAATATCTCTATGCTTATACTGTTGGGCAACATATCTCAAATATACTCCAATGTTGGACCAACATATAACTGCACAGATATTGAGTCTGGGCCAGACTGTACGTGGACCTATTATGGATATTATGAAGATTTTATGCAAATCAAAGCTGTAAATATATTCTTCATTGTAATATCATCGTTCTTAATTTTATTTGGTAAGTATCTTTATCATTGTTATTATATTATACCTAATTGCTCATAATTAATTCACGGCAAATTTCTGTAATCATCAAATCGAAAGGAAACTCTCCAATCTTTTAATTCCAAGGAAACTATTACGTTTTAAATAGTTTGTTACGTTTACTTTGCCTACTAGTATCGTACTAGGTTCATCAATAACATATGACTTTGGAATGACGGCAGCAAAAACCAATTGGTATTAAATCATATATAAAAAAATAACCCAAATAAAATAACTAAAATACAATATGAAACTAGAACGGCACTCCGAGAGTTCATATACTGTAAAATTCTCCTACATAAGATTTCACGGGAAAAATAGTGTTGTGTCTTAATGCTGTGTGTGATTAGGTTAATTTCACTACAACCATGTGTATAAAAATTTGGTGTAATAGTTATGTAACCAGCATTTTAACAAACAATAGTTTCAGTTGATTAACAATAGAACAGAAACGCGAAAACAAACGAGTATATTTGAAAGAAATAGTTTTTTTTTAAACATACTCATATACAAAAAAACTGTACATTAAATCAAATTATGTTTTAAAATTACAAATCACAAATAATAACTTTTGCCTCTTGTACAAAAATGAAGTTTTTTGGACAAGTATTTCTTGAGAAAATTCAATTTCAGTTTACTTGTTACTTTAAGACTGCTCGACGTTTTTTTTTAATTGTCTCCTATCTTTTAACACTAGCAAGTATGAAAATAATATCATTTTTGTTATTTGCGAATTTATAATCAGAATGATAACTTGAAAATTATAGGCGCTGTCGTACTAACAAACAAACATACAAACACAGTAGGCCTACTAAAGTTGGCAAAATTGTGTTTTGCCAAGTAAAAAACAAACACACGCGATCGACTACATATACCTCTTTGGTGGAGATTTTGGAGGCAATCCGGACCACGGTTCCAATTCTGGAGCACTTTCTAATATAATTTTAAAAAACCTATTTCTTTTCAAATTCAGTGGGATTTTTTTTGCGTTGCTGTTCTTTTGTTAGTCAACTGAAACTATTGTTTATTGAAAGGCTGGTTACATAGTAAACATTAATTACACCAATTACGCATACACATGCTTGTAGTGAAATTAGCATAAATCACACACAGCATTTAGACACACACAATTATATATATATTTTTACCGGAGAAATCTTTTGTAGGAGAATTTTACAGTAGGATTATACACTGTCGGAGTGGCTTTTTAGTTTATAAGTGAAATCGTAATTTTTTTTAAATAACATTATTCAAACTGCAAGGTTGCCTATTCAAAGTCTGAATTATTTTTCTTTATTTAAAAAAAATGTTTTTGTGGTACGATACACATTAAACTGTGAATGTAATTGTTAAATAAATATTACAAATATGATGATTATTCATGTTTAGGTATATTTGGTAACACGCTCGTTCTATTAACGATTTGGCGACACAGTTCTATGCACACGGCTACCAACTACTATATCTTCAGCTTAGCTATCAGTGACTTGCTTATGTCATGTTTTGTTGAACCTCTCAAAGTTATGGAATTTACGTTTTCAGCAAACCAGTCATTTTTCAGTGACTCGCTGTGTTCTTTTACCCATTACGTCATGCCTCTGGTTGTGTTTACTGGTATATGGACACTAGTTTCCGTCTCAATTGACCGGTAAGTTTACTAAACGTTTAGTTTAATAATTCTCTTCTTTAAAAGGATTATTCTATCAAAGTGATTATATTGTAGGTCAAAGTTCAGTTGAAACATAAAGCATGGGGAGGGGTTGATCAAATAAAACTATTTTTGGAAAATAGAAATTCAAAAATGAATTGAATTACACTTCTAATAATTGGTCTAACAACAGCTAACAAAAAAAAGAAAATAGTACGTATGTCTCATTAGGCATTACAGCAATTCTTTTTTTCTATTAATCAATTGGTTCCATTTACATATAGGCCTAAAATACATTGGAAATTTGTCATTAACTTTGAAATTAATTGTTGTCAGTATAAGAAAGTATATTATTAAAACGTGAAATATAAGATACACAGTAATAAAATATGGTTTCAAAAACCTTGTTTTGTGAGGTTCTATAACAGAGGTCTAACTAAATTATAAATCAAGTGCTTTAGCTTTTACACAAAAGACATTTAATTAAAAAACATTTGAAGCTAAATGAAATTACTCGAAATTACATATCATTTCAAATCTATAATTTCTCCATGTTATTATTTACTTCTCATTATATTTGACCTCTACTACAGTATATCGACGCGGTGTAGTATTTTTTCCAAATATTTTACAATACCAATACCAACATTTATCCAAATCATGCGATTTTTGTAGTAACAGAACAGGTTTAAAAAAACAACGAGTTTAATTCATTAGCATGTGACGTGTAAATTGTCGAAAGTAGAAATTTGACATACGTCAGTTTTGTATCAGTAACTTTAAGGCATATTATTTCCATGATTTCTCACGTTCCATTTAATCAAGCGTCCAAATACACCATCGTCCACTTGGCTTAACTTCATTGGCGGCCTGGGTAGAATACTTAACAGGCTATTATATAAACACATGTCTTGAATAATAATACTCTTTAACAAATTACATAGAGAAAAGTTTATTCGTTTCATTGATATGAAATAATATAATAGTATTTATAAGGGGCGCCCTTCCAAAAAAGACCAGAGCGCCGTACATACATCAAATAAATAAAAAATGATAAACCTTAACATTATAAATCAATGAAACAAACTAATATTCGTATTATGCCTTTTTTCAGATACATTGTGATCCTATACCCGCTAAAGGCACGTGCGTTCAATACGAAATCACGTGCCAAACGCAATCTGTGCATCATCTGGTTGAGCGCGTGCATTGTGAATACTCCTTATTTGTACCCATTTAAAGCAACTAAATTTCATTTTGAGAGTAAGTACGGTACTATGAGTCGATTGATGTGCATTGATCGGTTTGGACTTACTTTTGGACAAGTTTTTAATTCAGTACTCTTTCTTGTGCTCTACTGTGTTCCAGTGGTTATTCTGACTTTCACTTGCTTTTCCATTGCCCGTCGTCTATTCTACGAAACAAATGAGGTGAAAATGCTGAAGAGATCTATTAGGCGCGAACACGAGAAGAGAAAAAAGGTAAATTATACTAGTTGATTTATTGTTTGTTATTGCGGTATCTTCATCATAACCGTTTACACTAATATGTCTAGTCTTATTATCGTACTTAATCATTTGTCATATTTTCATATCCATTTGTTTAAAAAATGAGAAAGAAAGATTTATTGGTATGATGGGTTTTATCATTATTAATTATAACTTATAGTGTATTGCATAACATGTTCAATTCTCTTCTTTTGTTATGACAGTAAGTTATTTGATACTATATTTGATTATTATGTTTAATAACACAAGCCACCTACCGCCGTATGTAATCAATATTACTCTTAGCAAATAATGTTTGAGTTTTTGAAAAGGCAGAAATTCAAGATTTAATCAAAATATGGCAAAATAAAAAATGGGCACGTGAGGTATTGCTTTATTCAAATTTCTTTAGATATTCCTCATAATATTTAGTTTCTATATCAGAACAGACAACAAAACAAAACGTGTATTTGTAATTTAATATAAAAACACGTATCCAAGTTATATACAACCGTGTCTCATTGTCGGCGACACAAACATTGTCATAATAAATATTGAACGTTGTTGAATGAGCACATTCACACTTATACGCAATTCGGCAAAGGTTTTCTGGTTCTCTGATTAAATTGGAAAATAGTCATGGAGATATGAAATTTATCATAACCTAGTTTTTGTTCACAAGGAAAATACATTTTGTGACAATAGTTGAAAGCGTGTGCTGAAATTAGCTACTCAAGGTTGATCTGGTAAACTTGTGTTTAAACTCCTTCAAATGTGACAAATTGCAAATCTAGTTTATATTCATTTCCACTAAAAAGAAAATTCGATGGAATTGATCAAGTTTGTATTAGTCACTTAAAATGTTTACGGGCTTAAGCAATGTTGTTGACATATGCATTACTTAAGTTGAAACTTGCCTTGTCATCTGGGTATGTTATGTATACGAAGTCACGTATGAGTAGAAATGAAGAAACTTTGTATAAATAATGTTCAATCTTCTACAATGTTCTGCCTTAAATGACTGCGTCTTATAAGAAATTGAGCATAATACTATAGTCAACGTAGCGATGATAATGATCATTTAATCAACATCTAAATATCACGAACTTAAATGATTGGAGCATCCAAACCACCATGTTCTAAAGAATAAAGTCTTTTTTGGGTTTGATAGATGAAGCAATAACAAATTTAGATTTGGGTATAGTGAATTATGATAAACTCTTATTTCTGCAAATTGAGTGATTTGTTTTATGAAAGATTATAATCTAACTCAATTATGTACACCTTAAACGTAAGGCCTGTCATTATAAACACAATTTAAGGTGTACAGATTATGAAAAATTCATTTCATTTGCTTTCATTCATAATTGCAGGTTGCTAAGATGGTACTGGTTGTGATTGCCGCATTTGTTGTTTCATGGACACCTTTTTTTATGGTCAACATGGCGAATTTAGTGAAACAAATATTACAAATCAGGAACTTTGTATTTATGTTATGCCTCATTCATACGTGTGGTACAATAAACAGTATAGTGAATCCATTCATCTACGTATGTATGAGTGCTCGATTCCGCCAAGGGATGTGTAATGTCTTGGCTTTATTCATTTTCCCCTGTGGCGGTAGACGTTTTGTCAGAAATATTGAAAACAAGCGCAAGATAAGTTTAAGCGACAGTGCTCGTTCATCTGAACAAGAATTTAGCTTAAGAAGAAAATCATCAGCAATATCGAATCTGTCATCTGATCATCGACGGCCATGCGCATCACTGCGAAATTTCGCGAATCGTGAAAGTACTAGTACACTTACACATACGACAGTCACGCGAATTAATGACGAAGGAAGCGATGAGAATTCTAACGCAGTGTCGATTAATAACCAAGAACAAAAAAGCTCGGTGTGGATGTAAATCCCACCGAGAACTAAAAAAACGAATCACCATCAAAACGAGTTAATAACACCAATATCGCTCTATTTACGTCACGAGGCAATTACGACTTTCGATGATTATATTTCTTCATAACTTCTCTCAGTACCTTCTTTTCTGAAATTGTAATTAATTACGTCTACATCTTTTATGTGTAATTCAAAGTAACAATAAAATAATGCACCGTACCAATTATTAGATTAAGGACGTTATGTTCAAATGTTAAATGTAACAATACAATACCTTTTGTACACCTCAACCATATTAATGAACATATACTAGTAAGTTAGACATGTTTGATTACAGTTCAATATTGCAATTGTGCATGTTTTTACCTTATGACAGAATAATGCTGGTTTCCTTGTTGCTATGAGCTAATTGTACCAATTATGATGGAAATTATTACTACGATCAGATGTATAGGTAACAGATCACGTGGTGTTTATTGACTGAGCCTATCATGGCTGCTTTAACATTCATGAGGCATTCGTCCAGTTACCCAAGGTAGAACCTGTGTCTTAACACTTATTGTTGATCGATTAGTAACTGTTTAGCTACCAGCTTGTTGTATTATATATATTTGTATTAGGATCTATTAGACCCAAATGTAATGGCGATGGCATACTACAATGAGAGGATCTAAGGATAATGCAGGTAGGCCTAAATGCATTCACCTCCTTGGTGATCCTCCCCTCCTCGATTAAGTGTATATTTCTACGAGGAGATTGGAACTTTGCTGTCACACGTTGGCTACACTGATGAGACAGCAACGTTAACATAATTCCTCATTGATTTGTGAAACTGGCAATCAAATGTAGAGATGTTATTTGATTTCATAATAGAATACATGCCTATAATGTCAGTGAGCGTTATCTTTGAGGAAATTGTAACGGTTAAATAAATGAACAAGTTACCCCTTGTATATAGACGGAAAGAAAGATATATTACAAAGGTCAATTTCATACTTGTGCCATTTTCTACACCTATATTTGTGGTTCAAGTTTAAGTTCATTTTATTTATACAAAGCAAAATTTATTATTAAATGTAGATAATAATATGTAGCAAAAGTGTATGCGTTGTGTCTGGAGAAACCAATAAATTCAAAGACCTTTAAGACTGGTTCTACCTGGAAAAAAGAATTCACAAAATACGGATCAGAGTTACCGACGATACACGCACTACACAAGAGACAAAGTATGGATGAAGACACGACAAACAAGGGTCAAAGTGGAGTTTGAAATTGGTAAAATTAGGGTGAAATATTTAAAGATGTATTGTCCCTTGAAACACAAAAAAATGAAGGTCAAAATATACTAAATTTTAATTGGCCATATCAAGGTAATATTAAAGTTATTCACTTTAAGTCGAAAATTCAAGACAAAAACAACAATTTTACGTAATTAATAGCTACATTAATTTGATTACATTTCGTCTGGAAAACAAAGTAAACAAAGATTTTAAACCATGAGTATACATGCATGATGCTAATTAGGATTGTTTACAACTTGTCATGGTTGAGAAGGTGTTTTCACACAGATCGCGATTATGCATACAGAGCAGCCAAATATGCGCATTGCATTATGAGATATGTTTTGATCGAAAACTTTGACTGGAAGTCAAAGTTATTTTTTGAACCAAAAAACGTCTGTATTTCAGTTAAATGATTTTTTTCCGACTATTTTTTGGTGAAAGTTAATAACTATTATGATACTTAAAAATGACCCACTTTTTTTCGTAATCTTTTTATTTTTATTTTTTGGAATTTGACAAAGGGACAATACATCTTTAAGTAGTTTTGTATTTTGATATTAGCCATGTTTTGTATTTTAATTTAAATGTTATGAAAGTTTGGTCAAGAATAGACTTCTTAAGTGAGTTCCAAAGTAAAGGCCCTGTGTGGTTATCGAATAATATTCGATTGTTTTAAAACGTATTCTAATAGTAAATAAAAACAGCACCAACAGAATAAAAAAAAAGGAATACATATCCATATATTGTACCAATTATCTACTATTTAATGGCATAAATCAGTTTGATATTTGTTGATATTATTTTGGGTGTGATTTACTGGGACTTTACTGTATATATAAGTGATGGGATTAGAAGGGTGTGGATACTGTTATAAAACAGTTATATTATAATTAATTATAATAGCATCAACGCAAAGCTTAAACTGAGCCACATCGTACCACTTTTATCATTAGCATAGTCATCATCAAATAAAACAAAACAAATGTTTGAATTGGGTCTCGTCTTACAAATCTCGTATAAATTAAATTAATCACAAATAAAAATCTTCGGAGTTTTTAGTACCGGTAGTTAAATGCGGTTTTAAAGCATAGTTACTTGTGATTACTATTATTAACTTAGATATTTGTTTCTTATACTCTGTCAATTGACGTACGCTTTTTACACTTTAATTAGGAAACCCAATTTAATTATTTCTCCATAGTGGAACGATAGACCTAAAGATTATAAGAACAAATTAAAATAATTATACATTATAAATCAGAGAAGAGTGCCATTTTTTTGTTTCTTTCTTTGTGTATTTCTTTCTTTCAGGTATTATTTATTTTGAAAATCAACCAAGATAAAAAAGTTAGGATAAATGGTATAATAGATTAGTCGTATTCAAAATTTCAGTTATGATTAAAAATGGCTGACTGAATGGTTGAAACCAGGAAGTCGCAAAGTGATTACTCACTGAACACGGAACTAACTTCACCGACAGTTGAAAATTTACCGATGAAATTCAAAATTTCGCTTTAAAACCCTTCATGATAGATGCAAACTAACTTATGGTTGTCTTGCCGGGTGTCCATCAGAATCCGAACTGTCAAAACTCACTGTAACACACAGCCGCTTCTTAAGAAAAATGATCCCTCATAGATTCACAAGTCAAGAGCAAACCCACAAAATAACACCACAGACACAGAGAGTGAAAAATTACGAAGGAGAAGAAGAAGAAGATGTGGACTGGATATTTATTATCTCAAATACAGGCACTATTAGCTTGCAGGAATATTACGAAATGAACCAACAACATAAATGAATCTGGCATGTAATAAGATCAAACAACGAGCCTGTAAAAATCCTCACTTTCCATTCTACCAAGCCAAAGAGACGAGGTAGGAAAATAAAATCCATCCCGCAAAGCGTAAAATAGACAGACAGATCGCAGCTCAGAGATAGGTTAAACTATACGAAAGAAACCGATAGTGGTCTAGTTGAATGCAGGTGTGATTGATGTGAACATCAACATGCAGTGTCTGTAAACGCTAACTGTATACAGTCAATACCATCTAAAATGTTGTAGAATATACCTATCGCGGTACACACATGTAACTTAAGGATGAGTAACTGATACGGAGTTGGTAACACGCGTTTTACATTGTGTCTACCTATTCCAGAAATAAGCATAATTAATATAATTAGATTTATGAAAGGATATACGATTGACGATAAAGATAACATTTTTACTTCTGAATTACGGATAGCTTTAATTAAGGGCTGATTACAAAATTAGTTTGAATACACTATCAGATCCTACGCGTTCGCGTTATCAGAAATTACAAATAATCACACCAACGTTCGGAAAAAAAAATCAAAATGATTAAATCTGACAGTTGTCATTATTGCAAAGACATTTAAAGTTATTGCATTCAATAGTGTTAACATTCAGTTGACATGTACGATACATTTTATTACAACTTGGTTAAGAATACTATTACATCGTCTGATGTGTAATTGCTTTAAAAAGGAGTCGCAGCACTAACATTTTAACAGAATACATTGAATGACAAGATGTTTTAATAAAGAATTATAAGTAAAATGGTGGATGCATAATTATCGCGTAGGCGCGCGCATGGTATGCATACATGTATTTAAGTGCAATGAACTAAACCTAAAGTTAATAGTGATATTATTACTTTTATGCATAGAACAAATCAAACACACTTTACGTTAACATAAATAAAGGTTTAGGGAAACATTCTGTTATAAATTTACTGACAAATGGTGTAAATGTAAGGGACTTCTTGAGTGTCTTAAAAGACATTGAAGCAAAACCTTCTGAAAACACAACATGTAACTCATACTAATTAATTTTGCATCTACTATCAACTACTTACTATGATTCTGTTCTCAAGTGTACTGGGTCCTATGCTATTCATTTTTTTCGGCAGCATGTACTGCTTTCGTTCCTAATTATACGATCGACGGACACTATTGCTTTTCAATTGTCCATGCTTCTGAGATTCCAGACCAGACAAATCACTATCCTCATTTAGGTCTACGCTTCTCGTCTGGTTTTCCACTACTTTTGGCCATTGTGTCTCTGTCATGGGCTTTGTGTTTTGACTAGACAAATGGTAACTTAAAATTGACAGTATAGGCCTAAGACAAAAATAAAAAATAAAAATAGCGTTTCATATTCCGCAAGGACGTATGCGCAACGCAAGTGAGTTGACAAATCGCGCCGGCCGTAATGGTCAAATTTCCTTGCGTTGCGTGGGAAGTACAACCATTATGTATTGACTATTAATTGCCTCTCATTTCTACCATTTTGCTCTATGATCACAGTTTACTAATAATGTATGATCATTAAGAATCAGAAAAACTTCAGAATAATTAATCACAATATGACGCTGCCGTCTAATATTGTCGAACAGCGCACTTCACTAATACGATACTATAATCATCATTTCAACGGCGTAAAGCAATTCATTTCAAATAATTACAATTTTAGATTAATAATGCTATTGTGTGTAGGCTTTTGACAATACTTGATACGTCGACTATATCAGAGGAAATGACAGAAGTGGCGCCGACGAATTGTTAACACGCAAGAGCGCGAGAGCATGAGTGTTAACAACATAGCCGATTTTCGAATTTGTTTACGCGGATCGGAAGCGTCAGCTTATACGCATGCGTATTCATTTTCCATCTTCAAAATCCCTCTCAACGCATGCATATAAGCTGACGCTTCCAATTCGTAAGAAAACATTTAGCCTAGTGGAAAATAGAACAAATGTTACTTTAAAAAAAAAAGAGGCGATAAGACGGAGATGGTCGCTGCTTGTGCTAAAACCCCGAGAAATGAACCAGTCAAAATAATACAGCAGATTGTTCGGATTGTCGAAACCTATTTTCCCCCCTTCTAATTAATAAAATACTTTATGGTATCGAAGCTAACACAATATATATTTAATTTACGTAAACAGTCTTGGCAGACATAACGTGAGGCAAATGTTCAGACTCAACTGGGATCGATTGTACATTGCTGAGGTGCTATTGTCGATCGATAACCAATAAACTGCTTTAATAAAGGCATTGTTACCTGAACATAAAAAGAAAATAATAACAGAACATTTTTGAATAGGCTCTATAATTGTCACATAAACTTGAATAAAAACTCGATTTGTTATTGTAATTTAAAGTAGAAACAGTGATTATAACACAGTATTTAATAATTTATGTTGTCTTTTTTATAAGCGAGATCATTAGTAGTTGATCAAGGTGAATAATTCTATTAAAACTATAAAATGACCTATTCACAGTTGTATTTAATTCATCTTTATTTTTCACGTTTTTGACGTTGCTACCTACTAGATTACTTTAACAAACTAAATGATTATTATTATTTTACTTTTCATAACAAGTGAAATGTCGGATAGTGCAAGCTAAAAAATAAATAAATAAACAAAACCCGGAAATGAGAAATATTACGACACAGAAAAATCCAAAGCTACCAAAGTACTAATTAAAAATGAAAATGACTACATCACAGCTGTAAATGTATTTTATACATTGTATTTACAGTATTTAACTGTTAGCTGTAACAGTACAGCCTATTACTTCGAGTACCGTAAATTTTCTAATAGTAACCCACACTCTAATAGTAACCCCTTCTAATAGTAACCCACACTCTAATAGTAATTTCCCTTCTAATAGTAACCCACACTCTAATAGTAACCCCCCTTCTAATAGTAACACAATAAGGGTCTCTTATTATGCCAATCTTTTCATTACGAAGACTGGTCGTGTATGATGCAGCCGTACTTTGAAAATAAGGAGATAATGCATGTTGATCTCGGGAGTGGGGAGGATTGGAGGGTTACTATTTTCAAGTGCCTTATTTAAGATTAGTAATAGTCACCCACTATACTCTAATATTATACTAACCCCGCTTCTAATAGTAACTCACCCTAAAAAAGAATAATAACCCAGGGTTACAATTAGAAGATTTACGGTATGCACATTGGAGGAATAGAAAAGAGTTAATGAAAAGGTTGAAAAGAAATATAGAATACTATTGATTGATTAAAGATGTATTTCCTCCCTGACAAAACAATTTTTAAGATAATTATTCAATTATATGTATAATATAAAAATATCGAGAAAAAAAAATGAAGCAAAAAAGATGTATTAGTAATAGTTAACGCCAAAACAGAGAGATAGAAAAAAACTCGCTAATAACAGCATAGGAATACAATTTTACTGTAGTATGCCCGTGAAACCTGGAAAATAAACAAATATATGGCTAGAAGGATAGAGTCATGGTTTTTAAATAGTAAAAGTATCATAGAAAGAAAGAGGTTCTTGAATGTGGAGATTTTCATATACTGTATATGTAATCAACGGAGTCTGCTAAAAGAGACCACTAATTAAATATCTTGGTCACACAATTAAATTAGGAGGAGAATGCTGACACAATATGCAGTAAAGTAGAAGACGTGGCATATCTCTCAGTCTCAACTCATAACTCATCAACAAAAATTTCATTAAAACTGCATATTGAAACTATAAACAGGGGAACTCTGGAGAACAATGGTCATCAACGTCTGCATGATAACCGAAGATGAATGATCGATTGAACGAAAACTGCAATACGCAAAAGAAGAAGGGGGTGGGGAGGAGATGTTACGTGGCACGCTCCGTAAAATCCCGCATCACATTAAAAGCAGTCTACAAGTTTATCGACATCAACAACTCACCGGAATTGTAAATTACATAATATCTCTATGATTCACCAAGGAGAAAAAGAAAGATTGACTAGAAGCTAAATAAGCTACATCTCTTTAAATTAGGTTGAAATTATTTTGAAGAAGCAATCTATATCTATAGGGCTACAATCTTTTATAAAGACTGATCATGTATAAAAATACACAATTCTATTTAATAGTATCATGCTATTTAAACATCCACCCGAATACTGGAATTTAAGTTTAATTATTCCTATCTTTAAACATTGGTGATAAGAGAGATTTGAACAATTACCGTGGAATCTCCCTTAATTAATACATCTTGTGTTTCAACATTAATTGCAATGAATGTATCGAGCTATTTGGAAAGTGATGCACTGACGAAAGCAAAGGGTGATTTCAGGAAAAAAAGTATAACTGCTTTAACGGGATTCCTGGACTTCCGAGAGGCATTGGATTCCGTCTGGAGAGATGGGCTCCTGAAAGCCAATATAGGAATAAGAGGGCGTTTGTGGAGAATTATTGACAACATGTATGCAAATGTAAAAGGAAAAGTAAAAATTGGGGATAATGTAACTAATGAATTTTAAATCGAACAGTTAAAATTCCATTATGTGTTCAAAATATAATTGATAATTGTGGTACACGTGATATTTTTTCTGATATTCGAAATGGTAATGATAACTTTGATGCCCACTGGGCTTCCAATAAAAATATTATGAAAGATCTAGATCTCTATCATTGGGTTGAAGAATGAACCAAACTTGAACATTATCTGCTTTATAAAATTGACTTTGAAGGAGCATCGTTAAAATTTAAGCTGCGGTAAAACCGACTTTCCTTAAAAGATATGGTCAAATGACCCTAATGCTAATGGTTGTTGTAAATTGTGCAACAGAAATGAAGAAGAAACCATTATTCACTTTCTCATGTAGCACTCTAGTAAGAAAGAAAAAACCAAATCGCTAAATTCAAAATCTATTGGAACTTAATCTTTGTAATTTTTGTGAACATTTTCAAAATTTAGATTTCATCGACAAAACTCTTCTTATTCGATGCAATGACAATGATTTATTTGATAATGCTATTACATCTTTAATTGACAAATTCTGTAAGTCATTGTCTAAATATTTATGGAAGAAACGATGTGCTCTTTTAAACTCAATTCAAGTCAATGCTGTTTAGTTATAAATTGTTTTTCAACTTTTGTGTGTCATTTTGATTTCTGTTTAGTTAATGTTAACAAGTTTTTAAGTATCTTTGTTTAATGCCTTAGTGTTGTGTATTACAACACTAAATGGCCACCTGAATTTAAAAATTAGGATTTGTTATCTTTTTTGTAGGTTATCATATTCAACAGAGCGCATCTCCTTTATTTGAGCCTAATTTTCGCTCAAATTTTCAGTATGTCCTTGCTAATTAATTATCTTTCTCATACGTTGTCACCATTTTCATTTTGCTGACGTCATCACGCGTAAAGTCTTGAATAACGTAGGTCGTGTAATTTCACCTTTAGCGTATATTTTAATATCTTACAGCTCTTCATAATTAAAGGTGATCTTGATGATTATAATTTATTATGAAAGCTGATAAAATGTAGATATGAATTCATATAAAAATTACGCCTATCGGATGTTGTGACGTTATGATTGACATGGCCAGTTAAAGTTTTTTTTTATCTCTTTCATCAAATTTATACAAATTTCTGATATTTTTTTCCTAAATTCATTGTCTTTCGAAATTGTTATCTTGTTCAAGTTTATATTGATAATGTCATCATACCAAATAAATTAGAACATGATATGGGTCCCGTAATTTCACCTATACTACACTGTACGGTCGTAAATTAACGTACGTGCATGTTTTTAAAAATTAAATGTCAGTAAAATTATAAAAATGATCAAAGTGACGAATTAAATTCTAGTTTTATTTATTTTTGTTTTGTATTTCACATTACATTCTATTATTTTTACATTTACAGTTATTTTGATTTATTTTTAAGTTAATAGTTTTATCTATTCTTGCATGCTGTATTTTACACAACATTTATTTTGTTTCATTTTAAGTTGTTATTTGGACGCACCTTTATCATGTGTGCCACCATTGTAAAAGTAAAGTTTCCAATAAAGTATTATTATTTTTATACAACAAGACAGACCTCACTATACAAAGTATGTATCTCCCATTTCTAGATTTGCACAGATATATTACATATTTATTACACTACTGATTCTAGATTTTAAAAGAATAAATTGTTGTGAAAATGCATAAATATAAGTATTTAAATGAATCAGTACCTACATCAAATCAATAAATAAATCATTTAAAAGTTAGTTTGTTTTAGTTAAAGGAGGAATACATATACAATTAATACCATCAAGTAATTGTTGTAATTCGTCATGGTGATTAGACATTAATGTATTTATCAATTCCTTTCTTTCGTTTACTTTTAATTCTAGTCTACTTATTTCATCCTTTATTCCAAGAATCCTTTCACTGGTTCCCAACAATTTTGATTCAACTAAACTTGATCCAGTTTTATTTTGTTTGTAAAGGAACCTTTGATGGTGAACACTCCTATGGACAATGCTTTTAGATTGGTAACCATTTATTTCTCCATCCGTTTCCTGCTGAATTTGAGTCAATTTCTTGGAAGGTATTGACAATCTGCTGTTATCCAAGACCTATTGAACATAATTACATCATTAGAAAAAACACATATAAAATATAAAAAAGTTAATAAATCACTGACCTCTCAACTTGGAAAAATGAAACGTCGGGAGGATTTTCGAAAGAATGTAAAAACTATAGAGGGAGCAATAATATTTTGGAAAGTAATAGGTAATTGGAGGTAATTTAAAATTAGGGGGCTATCAAAAAATAGAAAGATATTGGCATCTATAATAGTAAACACATCGGGAGACTTCAGCCATTATCAAGAGATTTGGGAGGTCTGGACAGTATATAAGGGAACACTTTGTTGTGTTTATAACCTGTCCCATTAGAGCATACAGTGTTTATAAACTTATTATATGTATACGACACAAGTCATTTATTTGGAAATTACCATAAGTAAGTAAGTAAGTACCATAAGTAAATCACACAAGCTATGATATGGTCTGTACATAATTCAACCCATTGTTATAAGCATTTAAAATTAAAACGTAGGTAATCTATTTTTCCATTTTGATTTCAAATTAAGCTAAACATAATACAACAACAGTCTCTTGAAATGTTCCAACAACAGTCTCTTGAAATGTTCCAACAACAGTCTCTTGAAATGTTCCAACAACAGTCTCTTGAAATGTTCCAACAACAGTCTCTTGAAATGTTCCAACAACAGTCTCTTGAAATGATCCAACAACAGTCTCTTGAAATGTTCCAACAACAGTCTCTTGAAATGTTCCAACAACAGTCTCTTGAAATGTTCCAACAACAGTCTCTTGAAATGTTCCAACAACAGTCTCTTGAAATGTTCCAACAACAGTCTCTTGAAATGTTCCAACAACAGTCTCTTGAAATGTTCCAACAACAGTCTCTTGAAATGTTCCAACAACAGTCTCTTGAAATGTTCCAACAACAGTCTCTTGAAATGTTCCAACAACAGTCTCTTGAAATGTTCCAACAACAGTCTCTTGAAATGTTCCAACAACAGTCTCTTGAAATGTTCCAACAACAGTCTCTTGAAATGTTCCAACAACAGTCTCTTGAAATGTTCCAACAACAGTCTCTTGAAATGTTCCAACAACAGTCTCTTGAAATGTTCCAACAACAGTCTCTTGAAATGTTCCAACAACAGTCTCTTGAAATGTTCCAACAACAGTCTCTTGAAATGTTCCAAAAAGGAATGTATTCATAATCAATGCTTTTATACATTTTTTGTATTAATAATTCAGACCTATTTTGTTGATTATATCACTGTAATGAGAATCATGTTTATATGAGACCTTATTTATTATTATCTGTTTGAGAGAAGAAACTTACCAAGGCTTTTACCATGTCATTCAAATGTATTAACTTGCATTGTTCTAAAGATGATAATAACTGACAGTTTAATTTGCGAAGTTGTTGAATTCTTCCTTTCCTACTATCATTATGAACAGTTGGAACATGTATGGCTGGAGTAAATACTTGCAAACCGTCTGAAGCAGTATTATTTTGCAATTTCAAATTAACAACACTCACCTTCAAATTATGAAGAAAATAAAGACTGGTAAATTATATACCTTACAAAATTTAAAGAATTAAAAAATAATTAGCTTTTTAAACAAAAATAATGTTTCGTACACAGTTAAATTTAACCAGAAACTCAATGGACTTTGAGAGAATTGGTTGACATTTATGTTTTTTTATCACTGATTTATCAAGTAATTATTTTTTTCATTCATTTATTCTTTATTTTGTAATCTTTTTTTTTTCTTTTGTGGGTGCAGCCCACTTTTATTTACTTATTTTGTAATCCAATGTATAACAGTAGAAAATATAACATTACATAAAGCAAAAACAGTGCGCATTCATTGATGAGCCATAAAGGGCATTTCTCATAATGCACATTTCTCATAATGCACATTTCTCATAATGCACATAACTAAAACATTATTAGAGTGTTTAATTCTTAGTGAGAAACCATTGTCTGATGTTTTCTTTGAAAGATAAGAAACCATTACGACAAACAATTATGTGACATTAAAATGGCATAATAAAAAAGATGTTGCATCAGGGGGATATATCTTTAATTTAAGTGTGATGTTAAATTAATAAATATTGGATCCAGATAATAATATTTCAAAAGTAAAATAATAAATTATATTTGTTACTGTTTCCAAGTACTAAAGACACAGTACAAACATTAATAACAATGTGTGCTTCAAAGTACTGTATACAGTGGAGACAATAAACAAAAAAATATAAAAACTATTAAAATTTGTACTTGTACTCCGTCAAACAGGTACGACAAGCAAAATTATACAAATGCATTAATAATAGTCTTACCATCCAGCTCCAAAATACAGATTCATTTTCCTTCCATTTTAAATATGATTCTAACTTACAATTTGTTCTCTCTAAAATCAACTGCACCTACAAAATTGAAATAATTTTTTTTTTAATTACAAAAACGTTGTGGCCAGCCACAGTGAAGGAAAACAGATAAATATTCAATATATCATTATTTATCCCTCATGGGGCAATTAAATTAGATTATTTTAAGTTTATAAATATATAATACAACAAATTATAAAATGTTAGTTTTCTAAAAAGTTAAGTTTAAAATAGTAGAGAGCTTTTGCTATCTAAATTGGGAAACGGTATACCGAGAAAAACTCAACTTATTGTGTATGACGTCACTGGTTAAGGGTTTTTTGTTAACTTCGTGGATCAAACACTTGTTTTCGTCCGATGAATCGTAATTGAAATATAGTTTGTCTGATGTAATTATTGTGAGATATTTGATAAAATTCATTCAATACTTGCATAGAAAAACACAAAAAAAAAACATTAATCTTTTATTTTTAAGCCTAATTAAATAGGGCAATACAGTACTTGTAGTAGCCTAGGTTGCTGGGTCTGCACGACCCTGTGCCATTAAGAGTGTAGCAGTGTACACAGAACAGGAAAATGTCTTGCTGTACCAATTTCCCATTAAGATAGAGAAAGCTCCCAAAAATAAAATTTAAAAATATAATTATTATAATATATAAAAAGCATTTGTTTTTGTTTAAATGAAAAGAAATAATGCAGACAAAATAATATTTACAATTTAACAAATTAAAAAAAATCTGAAAATATAAACTACAAATTAATACTGCAAAGGATTGCAATTCATTAACCAATTGCCATGACCATGAGTGAGAATAATCAGTGATTACTTGTCATCAACTTAGTTAAATATAGTGATGTGGGTTTCGTCATTGATTTGACCTTTAAAAATTAATTCTACGACAAGGGAATTTCATTCTTCCCTGTTTACAACAGTCATATTCTTAATTACTTCATTGTTGGCCCTAAGGTGTAGTTAAATCAGGGAGATGGTTAAAGGGAGACCTCAACGCATACTCTCCAAGAGTTTAATTAACACGTATACATGGTTTCTCAACAATAAATAAAATGTACCTGCAATACTAATGTCTAAAGCATAGGATAATGTGGGATAGTATACAAATAATGAATGTTTATGGGTGTAATGGAGTAATAGTTCATGAGGAAGTGAAAGATGAATGGTTATATTCATGTTAGCACCTACATTCCTCATTACCATAATAATGGTTATACAATTTTTAAATAGTATTTTTCACCTACAAAAACTCATAAAGACAACTTCATATTCATGATCTAAACACAGGGTAAACAGATTTACAGGGACTCACAATGTCAAAGATATTGACATTTTATTATCTGTTTATTTTTAGAGTCAAGAAAATCCCTCTTGTAGTAATACTGTATTTATTTAGTGATTGGGTTGCTCAGCACAACTAAACAATTAACAGTTTAACGTTATTACTAACACTATACAGAACACTAAAAAAAAGTAAGAAAAGAATAGAGGGCAGTATTATTGTTTTGCTGAAAAACTTTGTCCTTATTATGGCTGAATGTGAATGGGTCTTATTGAAGTTTCTTGTCGATGTGATTGTGAATGGTATAGCATTTCACAGATCCTCTAGTACATATTTCTCTAGAGTTTCATCCAGAAGGTTAATCCCCTAAACTGAGCAGTTCATACATGAATGTTAGGAACAACGGAAGGTCAGCCATAGCCAAATGTCTGCTGCTATAATAATAAATAAAGGGCAACTTGTTCCCTGAGGCTACTTAAAAAGGCTACTTAGGGCCTGTTCAGACCTACGGAGTTATGCTTTCGTATTGTACGCGGCGTACAAGTCCATAGGTCTGAACCAGGAAAAGATTAGTGGAAGCCACCTCGTACGACACTGATATTTCGTACGCTACGAAAGCTCAAGGTATGAGTTTAGTGGACGTCGCTTACAATACGAAAGTCACGCATCGATGAATATGACCTAGGTTAGATATCTAGCCAATCAAATTACAATATTCGCCACATCACATCGTGACATGTGCTCCTCATCGTATAGCCAAGCTGATCCATTTGTTGTGATCGGTGAACGTGCGAAAAAATCATACCTTTTGTTTGTTGTTACACTAGGTATACAGTATTATTATTATTAATATTATTATATTAATTAATTTAAAATGTCATCGAAGCGTGCGCATTGGCGAGAAACCGAAGTAAAATACCTTATTTCATTGTGGGGAAGCCCTGAGTTTAGAGATCGGTTGGAAGTGAAAAACTGGCGTAAAAGCACCGGCAACAAGATGTCTGTGTTCAACGAGATGGCGGACACGTTAGCAAATGGGCCATCCTCATAATAAAGAAGGATTTAAATTATATCTAAACGAAATTGAAGGGGTCGTCGTATAAAGCGGCGAAAGACCGAGTAAATAAGTCTGGAGCCGGTGCAAGTACGGGATTTGAACATTTTTCTGCTATAAATGATATTTTAGGCCTAGACCAAATATAAACCCAAACCCCAAAACGATCGGCTGGTTGGTATGCCTGACAACCCATCGATAATGCCGAGCCCAAGTGTTCGGTCTAGGCCTGTAACTCCTACCCCAACCACTACTACTTTTAATAACAACGAAGGTAGGTCTATACGTGCGTTAGAGTTTGGTTAATCGCCAGCGAGTGACATCATATCCGTTTGTAACGCAACTTCGTTGTAATGAATCTGAACACTTTGCTCTTACGACGCTCATTAAAATATGACCTTGGCTGTGATACGAAAGCATAACTCCGTAGGTCTGAACATACCCCAACCGACCAAGGTCCTCAAGTAGCCATTTCAAGTAGCCTTTCCTGGTGGTTTAGTAATTACACAGAATCCATTTCTGTTTTTACAACAACTGTGTTGATTTAGCTTGTTGTATAAATGGCCACTTAGGTCGTGTTTATACAACACCCTAAATTTGAACACGGCTTTAATTTTTAGCGCGTTGTTCGGACCGAGGTCAACCCACCTTAACGTTTGCTGTTATACTAGAAATCACGATACCGTGTTGTACCGGAAGTTTCATCAACACGCAGTGCATGCTACTACTAGGATAAAAGGTCAAATCGTTCGCTTGAATTGGCTGGGTTGTCAACAATCATCGTCGCCTCCTCGCTGTCCGATGTATTCGCGCGGTTTTTACCATTTTCATTATTGTATTCGTTCACGTTTGCATTGTTGTTTATTTTGTTCTCGGTTCATTAAAATTAATAAAAGTTATTTTAAGGGTTTCATTGTTTCATCTATACACTATGGAAGAAGATGCCAATTTAAAACCCATTTCTTTTAGTTTTTCTGTTATCTCTGAATACACCGAACTATTCCGACGGGTACATTACACGGAATCTCTTTGTTGTTATACAACACACTTCTCGTAGGCGTGTAGAATATGCATGTAATAGCGTGTTGTATAAACGCGCCCTTAGTCTCAATGTTATTGGAAGTAGAAAAGTGAGTCAAAGAAGCTCTCCAGATGGATTATTAATTCTAATTAAAAGAATTACAGTAGTTACCTTGTGTAGATATTGTGGATGTCGTAATAAGAAAACTTCCAGACCTGAGAGATGTTCAGAAAAAGACGAAATAGAAACATCACAAGTATAGCTGTTAATCTAAAAAAACACCAAAAAACAATGGAAATATTGCATTAGAAAACACATTTCAACACAAAGAAAGTATGATTGGTAAATTCCTAATCTGGTGTGCTTGAACACATTTTCTGTGTTCGATTTGTGTTGAGTTACAGTAGTAACTCAACGAACAAGCTTGTGGAGAATTAAAATGTAAATTAACGATGATCATTCAATTGACAAAATTTAGAAATTCTGTTCAGCACAATATTTCATAATTTATCTAGGATTCAAATCATTTTCTGTTTTATCTAAATTGAATACACCAATTAAACAATTGACTTTTAAGAATGCATCCGCTTCGATTGAAAATATATGTTTATCTTAATTTTTAATCTATTCCAGAATCAGAGCTGTTAAATGGTGTCAACAATGTCAACGATCAGAGCCAAACAAATGTTTAGTTATGTTCCTTCTCTCTCTTGTTTTTGCTTGTGTTGTTGCTTTGTATTTATGGTACTTTTTTTCTAATGTTTTACTCTTAATTTTATACTGTACATATTTATAATTTTATACTGTTGATGTTTCTTGACTGCACCACAGACTTTGTGAGTGCTAAACCATGTTTGGAAAATCTGGAAGTATACTCTCTGCCTACCTTGTGGAATAATGCTGTATACTCTTGAATATGAAGACTTAAACTTCTCATTCTCATCTTACATTTGCCCAAAAGCCAAGCAACTTGTTTAATCTTATCATCGCTCATTTCAATGTTTGATGAAAATATAATAGGATTGTCTGTCTTCTTTTTACCAAATTTTTGCAAACAATGTATATCAACAGGAATATTCTTAAGAGCATTGATTACAATTCTTTCAGCAAGATGTTCCTTGGCAAGAAGCCAACTAAATGCAAGAAGTAGATCTTGGCTTTCTGTATACTTGTTGAGTGCTACATGGTAACCATACATTTCCATGGTCTCTGTTACTAACGCAATTACTTCAGCGGTATTTGGATGTACTTCATTTGGCAACTGATCAGTAGATACCAAAACACACATATCAAACAACAGATTCCAAAGCGGCGTCACCTAGAGTAGTAAGAAACACATGTTATACATTATCACATGCCTTTTCAGGTTTTAAGATTTCCAAGCAAAAACATTACATTGTAAAGATTATATTATGTATATCTAATGCCAAACCAATACAATACACTATTTTTGGAGATTAGTTATTTTAGAGGTGTGGTTATGGGTGCAGGTCAAGTCGGCCCCAAACCGTCTCGGCCAAAGTCAAGTCGGCCCCACGTCAAGTCAGCCCCAAGTCAACTCGGCCTCAAGTCAACTCGGCCTCACATCAACTCGGCCAAAAACTAATCGGTCAACTCGGCCACAATAAAGTATGGAACGCAAAAAGTGCTTAATATTATTATGATTATTACTATCCACTCCTTAAAAAAATTAAGAAATAAGAAAATAAAAAAATGATATCATTGCCGATATGAATAGAAGTACCCGCGTTTTACAAAAACACGTGCAGGTACCACATTTTAGTAAATCGAAGACCATCATGGAGCTATTATAGCTCCATGGTTCCACCATTTGGCCATAGAAAAATGATCGTACTGTACATATCGTTTTTGTCCATGATTTGCGTTTTTAAAAAAGGGGAATCCCCCGGTCAGCGAAAACACGTCGTAGCAGTTGTAGATATCGAAATAGCTGCCAAAAGCACAGGGAGGCGCAGCTACGAATTGGTTTCAGATGTTGTCGCCTAATCAAATGCATACACTGAAGAAATCTACGCGTGATTCAACCATAGAGTTAACATTAATTAATACCTCAATGATTCAACCAAACAATCCAACCAAACAATCTTATTACACCTAATATATGTCCTCGCATATCGGACATGTTTATTTTGTATATATATTTTGACGCACGAACGAACATACGCGCCCACGTACGTGCATCATCATATAGGTGTATGCCTACAATGTGTTCCTATTTATTATCCAAATGTTCATATTTTTTGTAATCATTAATAATAGTATGAATGCTAGCTTATTAATCAATTGTTTGTTATGCGCAATTTCAGAACAATTTGTGCAATTTGAAATTTTATTAAACGTAAATAAAGAAAAATTGGTGAAATCCTTCTTTTTTTTGTTGCTAAAAGTATTATTGTCTAAATATTAATATTCATTAAAAGTCAGAATTATTCATAGGTAATAAAATGTGAAGAAATATAATTTTATCAATCCCCTTCCTTTGCACCTTTTGCATTCCATACTTTAACGGGGCCGAGTTGACCGATTATTTTTTGGCCGAGTTGACGTGAGGCCGAGTTGACTTGAGGCCGAGTTGACTTGAGGCCGAGTTGACTTGGGGCCGACTTGACTTGGGGTCGACTTGACTTTGGCCGAGACGGTTTAGGGCCGACTTGGATCGAAATCTTGTCTATCCAGGGGAGTTGTTCTAGATGGTAGTTCTTCTAGATGGTAGTTGTTCTAGTGGGTAGTTGTTCTAGTGGACAATAATTAATGTCCTAGGGGTAGTTGTTGCAGATGGTAATTGTTCTAGGTAGGGGGTAGTTGTCCTACTGTAGTGGGTAGTTGTCCTACTGAAGGGGTAGTTGTTGTAAGTAGGGAGTAGTTGTTGTAAGTAGGGAGTAGTTGTTCTACTGTAGGGAGTAGTTGTTCTACTGTAGGGAGTAGTTGTTCTACTGTAGGGAGTAGTTGTTGTAAGTAGGGAGTAGTTGTTCTAAGTAGGGGGTAGTTGTTCTACTGTAGGGGGTAGTTGTCCTACAGTAGGGGTAGTTGTCCTACAGTAGGGGGTAGTTGTCCTACTGTAGGGGGTGGCTGTCCTACTGTAGGGGGTGGCTGTCCTACTGTAGGGGGTGGCTGTCCTACTGTAGGGGATAGTTGTCCTACTGTAGGGGATAGTTGTCCTACTGTAGGGAATAGTTGTCCTACTGTAGGGGATAGTTGTCCTACTGTAATGGGTAGCTGTCCTACTGTAATGGGTAGCTGTCCTACTGTAATGGGTAGCTGTCCTACTGTAATGGGTAGCTGTCCTACTGTAATGGGTAGCTGTCCTACTGTACTGGGTAGTTGTCCTACTGTACTGGGTAGTTGTCCTACTGTACTGGGTACAGTAGTTGTCCTACTGTACTGGGTAGTTGTCCTACTGTACTGGGTAGTTGTCCTACTGTACTGGGTAGTTGTCCTACTGTAGGGGGTAGTTGTCCTACTGTAGGGGGTAGTTGTCCTACTGTATAGGAGGTAGTTGTCCTACTGTAGGAGGTACTTGTCCTACCGTAGGAGGTAGTTGTCCTACCGTAGGAGGTAGTTGTCCTACCGTAGGGGTAGTTGTCCTACCGTAGGGGGTAGTTGTCCTACCGTAGGGGGTAGTTGTCCTACCGTAGGGGGTAGTTGTCCTACCGTAGGGGGTAGTTGCCCTACCGTAGGGGGTAGTTGCCCTACCGTAGGGGGTAGTTGTCCTACCGTAGGGGGTAGTTGTCCTACTGTAGGGGGTAGTTGTCCTACTGTAGGAGGTAGTTGTCCTACTGTAGGGGTAGTTGTCCTACTGTAGGGGTAGTTGTCCTACTGTAGGTGTAGTTGTCCTACTGTAGGGGTAGTTGTCCTACTGTAGAGGGTAGTTGTCCTACTGTAGGGGGTAGTTGTCCTACCGTAGGGGGTAGTTTTCCTACTGTAGGGGTAGTTGTCCTACTGTAGGGGGTAGTTGTCTTACTGTAGGTGGTAGTTGTCCTACTGTAGGGGATAGTTGTCTTACTGTAGGGGTAGTTGTCCTACTGTAGGAGGTAGTTGTCCTACTGTAGGGGATAGTTAGTCCTACTGTAGGGGTAGTAATTGTTCGACATGCATCATTTCATGGTTCATCGCTATTTTGATGACCTAAAAAATGGACTTATATTAATTCTAGATTATTAATTAGTCTAAGACAAAAAACTTAAAAGATGGTTAGGAATCAATTTAGGGGAAGTGGAATGTTAGAGCCTGTCAACATCTGATTACTCTAAGCCCTGGTTCAGACACTTAATTGTTTGTTTGTTTGGTATTGAAATTGTATATAAAATGTGGATAAAATAAAATTAGATCTAAGTAAGATAGATGCATGATCTTAGTGTCTAAACACGCACTTCAGACAAAGAATTTATTAGGCCCTGTTTACATCTCAGTTTTTCCTTTGTATTGAAAAATATAAAATATGCATAAAATCAGAACTAAATTTAAGATAGATGCAAGAGATTGGTGTCAAAACACATGTACTTCAGACAAGGAATTCAGTTTTTGCCTTGTATTGAAATGACAGCTTTGATTTGACAACTGTATTGTCTCTAGTGACATGGTGTATCCTACACGTTTCTGTCTAATATTATTTGAAGTTCTGTTTAGACATTACAACATAATAAAAGAGTTTCTATACCTTCTTGGTCAGACAAGGAATTCATTAGATACAATAAATATGATGTTCATTTTTGGTTAGTCATTTTTCAAAATGGCTGCTAAATGTATCTAAAAAGTGACACAATTATTCAGCTAGATGAATGATCTTGGGCTACTGTAAGAATCCGTTAGATTTATAATAAATACATTTTAATAGTATTATAATTATATTTAGGCTTATTTTCTGAAATGGCCACCTAATTTTTGTATCTAAAATGTGCATAAAATCGAATCTAAATTAAGCTTGATGCATGATTTTTGTGTCTAATCATGTACTTCCAACAAAGTATTTGATTTATAATAAAAACTTTAAATTTATAACAACATGAGTTTAGACACCAATATCATTTACCTACAGTAGCTTAATGATTTTTTGAAAAATTAGGCAGCCATTAAAAAAATTAGCAGCCACTAATACTCCTAAATACAATAAAGTTTTAACCTAATCATATTTATTATAAATCTAATGGACTCCTCGTCTAAAGTAAACCAAGATCGTGCATCGATCTTATTATTTAAATCCGACTTTATGCAAATTTAATATAAAATTGGTCGCCATTTTGAAAAATGGCCATCATTTCAATACAAGGTAAAAAATGAAGTGTCAACAGGGCCTAATTGATTCCTTGTCTGAAGTACATGTGTTTAGACACCAAGATGGTGTTTATCTACCTTATTTAAATTTGACTTTATGCAAATTTTATATAAAATTGGTCGCCATTTTGAAAAATGGCCGCTATGTTAATATAAAGCAAAAAATGAAGTGTCAACAGGGCCTATGGATTCCTTACCTGAAGTACATGTGTTTAGACACCATGATCATGCATTAATCTTATTTAAATCTGATTTTATGCAAATTTCATATAAAATTGGTGGCCATTTTGAAAAAAAATGACCACCATTTCAAAATTAAAAAGTCTCCTCTGGTATAATTGATACAGATATCTTTGATATTGATCAAGGAGTAAAACAAGGGTGCGTTTTATCACCTTTTCTTTTAGCATCTAGGCATTAGAGTAAATGATACATGGATGGGTAGCCTTTTTGGGCTGATGACATTGTATTATTAGCTAATAACAGTGAATAAGAAATGAAAAGAGTGTTAGACCTTGCAGGAAATTTTGCTAAGGAATGGAAATTATGTTTTTAATTTTGAAAAGTCAAATATACTGATAACTGGTAAACGTGTTGATAAAGTAAGACAATGGAAATTAGGTAATGGCTTTATCATATAAATATCTCGGTGTACATATTTCTCGTAAATTAAATGACCATTATACAAATTGAGAATGTTATAAAAAAAGGTCAAAGATAAATAGAGTACATTAAATCAATTATCAGTACAGTAGCTTTGATATATATATTATGGGGATACTCTGTGATGAGACGAGTAAACCTTCCTGTGCGCCTGCAGCACATGACTTTGTTTTCAGTGATACAATCCGGGGATTCCCCAAAATAAAACGTAGTGTGTTATTACGGAATAAACATCAAAGCAGTAAAACAGTTGCCTGCCAAAAGTGGAAATAGTTTAAATTTATATTTTCAATAAGGTTCTCTGTCATTATAATTGCAGTAAAATAAAAAAAAGCAAAAAAAGTCGCTGTCTTATTATACAATGGTTTGTAATTAACATCTAGTTAATTTCTACATATACACTTTTGTGGGTAAATTGTATTCTTATATCCATAGCAATATGCTACGGTCGATTCATCTTTCCTCAATCAACAGTATTATTTTATAATATTGGGTTAAAAAATGTACTGGTAATGGTATTCCACTTGTATTGTAGGCATAGAATTAGAAATAACTAATAATAAATACTCTATTACTAATTAAAACTATTTTAACTATTAATTTATTTTTGCGATGGGGCGACTTTGTGTTGGGGCGACTTTGAGATGGGGCGACTGTGTCAGGCAGCCTTTCCAAGGCAAAACCACGTAACTCGCATTTTTGTCAATTTTGAGATTTTTACATTTAGCGAATTATTACAAATTTATGAACAGTCTGTAAAAATTTCAGGTTTCAGAGATCATTATTTTTAGAGATAGTACCACGTATCTTTAAGCAAAAAACAAATAATTCTGGTATTTTCCAAGGAAAAACAACGTATCTACCAGATACGTTGTTCTGCCACGGAAATGCATACGATTTACGCTTCAAATTCTCACAACCAGCTACAGTTACGTAATTTTGAGACAGAAACCGCTGATGCATGACGACATGCATAGCAACGATCTTAACTAAGTAAAAGATATTAAACAATACTAGCCCTATTTAGGCTAGACAAATAATTTAATGTATTAAAATTTATTCTAAGAATTAACTATATTTACGAAAAAGTTCAGGCAAGCTTGAAACTAGGCTAGGCTATTATTTTTGACAGACCTACATAATCTAGCCTAGTACCCCAGTACTGTCATTGGAACTATAGGCTAGGCCTAGCCTAGTAGTAGGATGGCCGTTTTTACATTGTTTGTACGTAGGCCTTGTAGTAGCAGGCTGGTAGGTAAGCTATAACATAATAATGCAAGTAAGTCTATACTCTATATCCTAAATAGTAGATCCAAATGGCTAAGCCTAGCTTCAAATGCATTCTTTGTTAAAGATGTATTGTCCCTTGAAACACAAAAAATGAAGGTCAAAATATTCTAAATTTTAATTGGCCATATCAAGTCAAAAATTTGAGCCAAAAAAAACAAGTTTACGTAATTAACAGGTAAATTAATTTTATTGCATTTTTCTTCTGGAAAATCGTCGCGAGCGAAAGCAAACAAAGATTTTAAACCATAAGTATGCATTATGCATATGCTAATTAAGATTGTTTACAACTCGTCTCGGTTGAGAAGGTGTTTTCACACAGATCGCGAGGAAGTTTTATGTTTATGCATACAGAGTAGCCAAACAAGCGCATTGCATCATGAGATATGTTTTGATCGAAAACTGTGACTGGAAGTCAAAGTTATTTTTTTAACAAAAAAACGTCCGTATTTCAGTTAAATGATTTTTTTTTTGAATAATTTTTGGTGAAAGTATGATACTTCAAAATTACCTACTTTTTTTCAAAATATTTTAACAAATTTTTTTTGAATTAGTCAAAAAGGGACAATACATCTTTAAGCCAACCTAGTTCGTAGGCAGCATAAAAAGAGTTTCAATCCATTTCTTATAAAATTCAGATCACAGTAACTGTTATCTGAATTTTATATATAGTTGTTTTGCCACAAAATATCACAGTTATGTTGTTTTGCCTCAGAAATGACTTTAATTCTATGCACATCATTTCCAAGGCAAAACAACGTATCTGTTAAAAGTGGTAATAACTTTTGATCAAGTTCTTTAAATTATTTAACATTTTGTATTTAATAATCAGGGAACATTTTCGCCAGTGTAGCGTAGCAAAAAGCTATACAAAACAACCTTATTGCTACACATTTTGAAAATTGTGTAGCAAAAAATACAATACAAAACTATGTTTCTGGACTTAAAAATCAGTTTGATTAGCAATAAATGAAAATTTTCCCTGATAATAATTATTATTTATATTATACTCATTCATGCAAAATTTCACATCATTACGATAATTTGTTGCTGAAATGCAAACACTCAAACTTCAATTCAATTGTTCTCGAAAATCAACATTTTGTAGTTACGGTACTGTACGTTGTTTTGCCTTGGAACGGCCGCGGGGCGACTTTGTTTTTGGGCGACTTTGTAAGGGGCGACTTTGCGATGGGGCGACTTGACTAGCATCCCCTATATAGGGCCTAGTAGTAGGGGGTAGTAGGCCTAGTACTAGCCTAGTAGTAGGCTCTAGACTAGCTAGGGCCTAGGCCTAGTGAGGCCTAGAGTGTAGCAGTCAAAATTTACTCACGGCTTCTTTCTTGTCAAATTTGGCCTGTCTAATAATTTCAGGTACAACTGAAAATGTACTATCTACTATGTACAGCATTTTACATAATGATTCTATAGACAACCTTACTTTTTGATGGGGTTTTCCACCACCACCACCACCAAATTCGACATTCCGCTTAGCCATTGTTTGGGCTTGTGTCAAGCTAGCCGACAATAAGCCAGCCGACAATAAGCCAGCCCACTTTTATTTTTTCCAGCCGACAATAACTATGAAACGCCGTTTGTGTATTTTTTACATTTTCAGTATTGCTTAAGGTTTTTATAGTATTAGAAATTCAATATTTGTGAGAAAATGGCGGATTGCTCCTGGGAGTCACTTGGTGGGATTATACTAGGGTACCTCCTTAGTCGTCCAGTATAAGTAAGAGTAGGACCGCTGGTCCTGTTTACTCAGCCCTCATCTTTTAAGTCTGAGTGTAACTCAATTACGTTTTTAATATTATAGTGAAATTTGATATTGTATTTGTGAGAAAATGGCGGATTGCTCCTGGGAGTCACTTGGTGAGATTATACTAGAGTACCTCCTTAGTCGTCCAGTATAAGTTCGGGTGGGACCACTGGTCCTGTTTACTCAGCCCTCATCTTTTTAATCTGAATGTAACTCAATTACGATTTTTAATATTATAGTGAAATTTGTTACTGTATTTGTGAGAAAATGGCGGATTGCTCCTGGGAGTCACTTGGTGGGATTATACTAGGGTACCTCCTTAGTCGTCCAGTATAAGTTAAAGTAGGACCACTGGTCCTGTTTACTCAGCCCTCATCTTTTAAATCTGAGTGTAACTCAATTACGATTTTTAATATTATAGTGAAATTTGATACTGTATTTGTAAGAAAATGGAAGATTGCTCCTGGGAGTCACTTAGTGGGATTATACTTGGGTACCTCCTTAGTCGTCCAGTATAAGTTAGAGTAGGACCGCTCGCCCTGTTTACTCAGCCCTCATCTTTTAAATCTGAGTGTAACTCAATTACGATTTTTAATATTATAGTGAAATTTGATACTGTATTTGTGAGAAAATGGCGGATTGCTCCTGGGAGTCACTTAGTGGGATTATACTAGGGTACCTCCTTAGTCGTCCAGTATAAGTTAGACTAGGACCGCTGGTCCCGTTTACTCAGCCCTCATCTTTTAAATCTGAGTGTAACTCAATTACGATTTTTTATATAGTGAAATTTGATACTGTATTTGTGAGAAAATGGCGGATTGCTCCTGGGAGTCACTTGGTGGGATTATACTAGGGTACCTCCTTAGTCGTCCAGTATAGTATAAGTTAAAGTAGGACCACTGGTCCTGTTTACTCAGCCCTCATCTTTTAAATCTGAGTGTAACTCAATTACGATTTTTAATATTATAGTGAAATTTGATACTGTATTTGTGAGAAAATGGAAGATTGCTCCTGGGAGTCACTTGGTGGGATTATACTTGGGTACCTCCTTAGTCGTCCAGTATAAGTTAGAGTAGGACCGCTGGCCCTGTTTACTCAGCCCTCATCTTTTAAATCTGAGTGTAACTCAATTACGATTTTTAATATTATAGTGAAATTTGATACTGTATTTGTAAGAAAATGGCGGATTGCTCCTGGGAGTCACTTAGTGGGATTATACTAATGGACCTCCTTAATCGTCCAGTATAAGTTAGAGTAGGACCGCTTGTCCCGTTTACTCAGCCCCCTCATCTTTTCAATCTGAGTGTAACTCAATTACGATTTTTTATATAGTGAGATTTGATACTGTATTTGTGAGAAAATGGCGGATTGCTCCAGGGAGTCACTTGGTGGGATTATACTAGGGTACCTCCTTAGTCGTCCAGTATAAGTTAGAGTAGGACCGCTTGTCTTGTTTACTCAGCCCTCATCTTTTAAATCTGAGTGTAACTCAATTACGATTTTTAATATTATAGTGAAATTTGATATTGTATTTGTGAGAAAATGGCGGATTGCTCCTGGGAGTCACTTGGTGAGATTATACTAGGATACCTCCTTAGTCGTCCAGTATAAGTTAGGGTGGGACCACTGGTCCCGTTTACTCAGCCCTCATCTTTTAAATCTGAGTGTAACTCAATTACGATTTTTTATATAGTGAAATTTGATACTGTATTTGTGAGAAAATGGCGGATTGCTCCTGGGAGTCACTTGGTGGGATTATACTAGGGTACCTCCTTAGTCGTCCAGTATAAGTTAGAGTAGGACCACTGGTCCTGTTTACTCTCAGCCCTCATCTTTTAAATCTGAGTGTAACTCAATTACGATTTTTAATATTATAGTGAAATTTGATACTGTATTTGTGAGAAAATGGCGGATTGCTCCTGGGAGTCACTTGGTGGGATTATACTAGGGTACCTCCTTAGTCGTCCAGTATAAGTTAAAGTAGGACCACTGGTCCTGTTTACTCAGCCCTCATCTTTTAAATCTGAGTGTAACTCAATTACGATTTTTAATATTATAGTGAAATTTGATACTGTATTTGTGAGAAAATGGAAGATTGCTCTTGGGAATCACTTGGTGGGATTATAATTGGGTACCTCCTTAGTCGTCCAGTATAAGTTAGAGTAGGACCGCTGGCCCTGTTTACTCAGCCCTTATCTTTTAAATCTGAGTGTAACTCAATTACGATTTTTATTATTATAGTGAAATTTGATACTGTATTTGTGAGAAAATGGCGGATTGCTCCTGGGAGTCACTTTGTGGGATTATACTAGGGTACCTCCTTAGTCGTCCAGTATAAGTTAGAGTAGGACCACTGGTCTTGTTTACTCAGCCCTCATCTTTTTAATCTGAGTGTAACTCAATTACGATTTTTAATATTATAGTGAAATTTGATACTGTATTTGTGAGAAAATGGCGGATTGCTCCTGGGAGTCACTTGGTGGGATTATACTAGGGTACCTCCTTAGTCGTCCAGTATAAGTTAAAGTAGGACCACTGGTCCTGTTTACTCAGCCCTCATCTTTTAAATCTGAGTGTAACTCAATTACGATTTTTAATATTATAGTGAAATTTGATACTGTATTTGTGAGAAAATGGAAGATTGCTCCTGGGAGTCACTTGGTGGGATTATACTTGGGTACCTCCTTAGTCGTCCAGTATAAGTTAGAGTAGGACCGCTCGCCCTGTTTACTCAGCCCTCATCTTTTAAATCTGAGTGTAACTCAATTACGATTTTTAATATTATAGTGAAATTTGATACTGTATTTGTGAGAAAATGGCAGATTGCTCCTGGGAGTCACTTGGTGGGATTATACTAGGGTACCTCCTTAGTCGTCCAGTATAAGTTAGACTAGGACCGCTGGTCCCGTTTACTCAGCCCTCATCTTTTAAATCTGAGTGTAACTCAATTACGATTTTTTATATAGTGAAATTTGATACTGTATTTGTGAGAAAATGGCGGATTGCTCCTGGGAGTCACTTGGTGGGATTATACTAGGGTACCTCCTTAGTCGTCCAGTATAGTATAAGTTAAAGTAGGACCACTGGTCCTGTTTACTCAGCCCTCATCTTTTAAATCTGAGTGTAACTCAATTACGATTTTTAATATTATAGTGAAATTTGATACTGTATTTGTGAGAAAATGGAAGATTGCTCCTGGGAGTCACTTGGTGGGATTATACTTGGGTACCTCCTTAGTCGTCCAGTATAAGTTAGACTAGGACCGCTGGCCCTGTTTACTCAGCCCTCATCTTTTAAATCTGAGTGTAACTCAATTACGATTTTTAATATTATAGTGAAATTTGATACTGTATTTGTGAGAAAATGGCGGATTGCTCCTGGGAGTCACTTAGTGGGATTATACTAATGGACCTACTTAATCGTCCAGTATAAGTTAGAGTAGGACCGCTGGTCCCGTTTACTCAGCCCTCATCTTTTAAATCTGAGTGTAACTCAATTACGATTTTTTATATAGTGAAATTTGATACTGTATTTGTGAGAAAATGGCGGATTGCTCCTGGGAGTCACTTGGTGGGATTATACTAGGGTACCTCCTTAGTCGTCCAGTATAAGTTAAAGTAGGACCACTGGTCCTGTTTACTGAGCCCTCATCTTTTAAATCTGAGTGTAACTCAATTACGATTTTTAATATTATAGTGAAATTTGATACTGTATTTGTGAGAAAATGGAAGATTGCTCCTGGGAGTCACTTGGTGGGATTATACTTGGGTACCTCCTTAGTCGTCCAGTATAAGTTAGGGTGGGACCACTTGTCCCGTTTACTCAGACCTTATCTTTTAAATCTGAGTGTAACTCAATTACGATTTTTTAAATAGTGACATTTGATACTGTATTTGTGAGAAAATGGCGGATTGCTCCTGGGAGTCACTTGGTGGGATTATATTAGGGTACCTCCTTAGTCGTCCAGTATAAGTTAGAGTAGGACCACTGGTCCTGTTTACTCAGCCCTCATATTTTTAATCTGAGTGTAACTCAATTACGATTTTTAATATTATAGTGAAATTTGATACTGTATTTGTGAGAAAATGGCGGATTGCTCCTGGGAGTCACTTGGTGGGATTATACTAGGGTACCTCCTTAGTCGTCCAGAATAAGTTAAAGTAGGACCACTGGTCCTGTTTACTCAGCCCTCATCTTTTAAATCTGAGTGTAACTCAATTACGATTTTTAATATTATATTGAAATTTGATACTGTATTTGTGAGAAAATGGAAGATTGCTCCTGGGAGTCACTTGGTGGGATTATACTTGGGTACCTCCTTAGTCGTCCAGTATAAGTTAGAGTAGGACCGCTGGCCCTGTTTACTCAGCCCTCATCTTTTAAATCTGAGTGTAACTCAATTACGATTTTTAATATTATAGTGAAATTTGATACTGTATTTGTGAGAAAATGGAAGATTGCTCCTGGGAGTCACTTGGTGGGATTATACTTGGGTACCTCCTTAGTCGTCCAGTATAAGTTAGAGTAGGACCGCTGGCCTTGTTTACTCAGCCCTCATCTTTTAAATCTGAGTGTAAGTCAATTACGATTTTTAATATTATAGTGAAATTTGATACTGTATTTGTGAGAAAATGGCGGATTGCTCCTGGGAGTCACTTAGTGGGATTATACTAATGGACCTACTTAATCGTCCAGTATAAGTTAGAGTAGGACCGCTGGTCCCGTTTACTCAGCCCTCATCTTTTAAATCTGAGTGTAACTCAATTACGATTTTTTATATAGTGAAATTTGATACTGTATTTGTGAGAAAATGGCGGATTGCTCCTGGGAGTCACTTGGTGGGATTATACTAGGGTACCTCCTTAGTCGTCCAGTATAAGTTAAAGTAGGACCACTGGTCCTGTTTACTCAGCCCTCATCTTTTAAATCTGAGTGTAACTCAATTACGATTTTTAATATTATAGTTAATATTGATACTGTATTTGTGAGAAAATGGAAGATTGCTCCTGGGAGTCACTTGGTGGGATTATACTTGGGTACCTCCTTAGTCGTCCAGTATAAGTTAGGGTGGGACCTCTTGTCCCGTTTACTCAGCCCTTATCTTTTAAATCTGAGTGTAACTCAATTACGATTTTTTATATAGTGAAATTTGATACTGTATTTGTGAGAAAATGGCGCATTGCTCCTGGGAGTCACTTGGTGGGATTATACTAGGGTACCTCCTTAGTGGTCCAGTATAAGTAAGAGTAGGACCGCTGGTCCTGTTTACTCAGCCCTCATCTTTTAAATCTGAGTGTAACTCAATTACGTTTTTAATATTATAGTGAAATTTGATATTGTATTTGTGAGAAAATGGCGGATTGCTCCTGGGAGTCACTTGGTGAGATTATACTAGAGTACCTCCTTAGTCGTCCAGTATAAGTTCGGGTGGGACCACTGGTCCTGTTTACTCAGCCCTCATCTTTTTAATCTGAATGTAACTCAATTACGATTTTTAATATTATAGTGAAATTTGTTACTGTATTTGTGAGAAAATGGCGGATTGCTCCTGGGAGTCACTTGGTGGGATTATACTAGGGTACCTCCTTAGTCGTCCAGTATAAGTTAAAGTAGGACCACTGGTCCTGTTTACTCAGCCCTCATCTTTTAAATCTGAGTGTAACTCAATTACGATTTTTAATATTATAGTGAAATTTGATACTGTATTTGTAAGAAAATGGAAGATTGCTCCTGGGAGTCACTTAGTGGGATTATACTTGGGTACCTCCTTAGTCGTCCAGTATAAGTTAGAGTAGGACCGCTCGCCCTGTTTACTCAGCCCTCATCTTTTAAATCTGAGTGTAACTCAATTACGATTTTTAATATTATAGTGAAATTTGATACTGTATTTGTGAGAAAATGGAAGATTGCTCCTGGGAGTCACTTAGTGGGATTATACTAGGGTACCTACTTAATCGTCCAGTATAAGTTAGACTAGGACCGCTGGTCCCGTTTACTCAGCCCTCATCTTTTAAATCTGAGTGTAACTCAATTACGATTTTTTATATAGTGAAATTTGATACTGTATTTGTGAGAAAATGGCGGATTGCTCCTGGGAGTCACTTGGTGGGATTATACTAGGGTACCTCCTTAGTCGTCCAGTATAGTATAAGTTAAAGTAGGACCACTGGTCCTGTTTACTCAGCCCTCATCTTTTAAATCTGAGTGTAACTCAATTACGATTTTTAATATTATAGTGAAATTTGATACTGTATTTGTGAGAAAATGGAAGATTGCTCCTGGGAGTCACTTGGTGGGATTATACTTGGGTACCTCCTTAGTCGTCCAGTATAAGTTAGAGTAGGACCGCTGGCCCTGTTTACTCAGCCCTCATCTTTTAAATCTGAGTGTAACTCAATTACGATTTTTAATATTATAGTGAAATTTGATACTGTATTTGTAAGAAAATGGCGGATTGCTCCTGGGAGTCACTTAGTGGGATTATACTAATGGACCTCCTTAATCGTCCAGTATAAGTTAGAGTAGGACCGCTTGTCCCGTTTACTCAGCCCCCTCATCTTTTCAATCTGAGTGTAACTCAATTACGATTTTTTATATAGTGAGATTTGATACTGTATTTGTGAGAAAATGGCGGATTGCTCCAGGGAGTCACTTGGTGGGATTATACTAGGGTACCTCCTTAGTCGTCCAGTATAAGTTAGAGGAGGACCGCTTGTCCTGTTTACTCAGCCCTCATCTTTTAAATCTGAGTGTAACTCAATTACGATTTTTAATATTATAGTGAAATTTGATATTGTATTTGTGAGAAAATGGCGGATTGCTCCTGGGAGTCACTTGGTGAGATTATACTAGGATACCTCCTTAGTCGTCCAGTATAAGTTAGGGTGGGACCACTGGTCCCGTTTACTCAGCCCTCATCTTTTAAATCTGAGTGTAACTCAATTACGATTTTTTATATAGTGAAATTTGATACTGTATTTGTGAGAAAATGGCGGATTGCTCCTGGGAGTCACTTGGTGGGATTATACTAGGGTACCTCCTTAGTCGTCCAGTATAAGTTAGAGTAGGACCACTGGTCCTGTTTACTCTCAGCCCTCATCTTTTAAATCTGAGTGTAACTCAATTACGATTTTTAATATTATAGTGAAATTTGATACTGTATTTGTGAGAAAATGGCGGATTGCTCCTGGGAGTCACTTGGTGGGATTATACTAGGGTACCTCCTTAGTCGTCCAGTATAAGTTAAAGTAGGACCACTGGTCCTGTTTACTCAGCCCTCATCTTTTAAATCTGAGTGTAACTCAATTACGATTTTTAATATTATAGTGAAATTTGATACTGTATTTGTGAGAAAATGGAAGATTGCTCCTGGGAGTCACTTGGTGGGATTATACTTGGGTACCTCCTTAGTCGTCCAGTATAAGTTAGAGTAGGACCGCTGGCCCTGTTTACTCAGCCCTCATCTTTTAAATCTGAGTGTAACTCAATTACGATTTTTAATATTATAGTGAAATTTGATACTGTATTTGTAAGAAAATGGCGGATTGCTCCTGGGAGTCACTTAGTGGGATTATACTAATGGACCTCCTTAATCGTCCAGTATAAGTTAGAGTAGGACCGCTTGTCCCGTTTACTCAGCCCCCTCATCTTTTCAATCTGAGTGTAACTCAATTACGATTTTTTATATAGTGAGATTTGATACTGTATTTGTGAGAAAATGGCGGATTGCTCCAGGGAGTCACTTGGTGGGATTATACTAGGGTACCTCCTTAGTCGTCCAGTATAAGTTAGAGTAGGACCGCTTGTCTTGTTTACTCAGCCCTCATCTTTTAAATCTGAGTGTAACTCAATTACGATTTTTAATATTATAGTGAAATTTGATATTGTATTTGTGAGAAAATGGCGGATTGCTCCTGGGAGTCACTTGGTGAGATTATACTAGGATACCTCCTTAGTCGTCCAGTATAAGTTAGGGTGGGACCACTGGTCCCGTTTACTCAGCCCTCATCTTTTAAATCTGAGTGTAACTCAATTACGATTTTTTATATAGTGAAATTTGATACTGTATTTGTGAGAAAATGGCGGATTGCTCCTGGGAGTCACTTGGTGGGATTATACTAGGGTACCTCCTTAGTCGTCCAGTATAAGTTAGAGTAGGACCACTGGTCCTGTTTACTCTCAGCCCTCATCTTTTAAATCTGAGTGTAACTCAATTACGATTTTTAATATTATAGTGAAATTTGATACTGTATTTGTGAGAAAATGGCGGATTGCTCCTGGGAGTCACTTGGTGGGATTATACTAGGGTACCTCCTTAGTCGTCCAGTATAAGTTAAAGTAGGACCACTGGTCCTGTTTACTCAGCCCTCATCTTTTAAATCTGAGTGTAACTCAATTACGATTTTTAATATTATAGTGAAATTTGATACTGTATTTGTGAGAAAATGGAAGATTGCTCTTGGGAATCACTTGGTGGGATTATAATTGGGTACCTCCTTAGTCGTCCAGTATAAGTTAGAGTAGGACCGCTGGCCCTGTTTACTCAGCCCTTATCTTTTAAATCTGAGTGTAACTCAATTACGATTTTTATTATTATAGTGAAATTTGATACTGTATTTGTGAGAAAATGGCGGATTGCTCCTGGGAGTCACTTTGTGGGATTATACTAGGGTACCTCCTTAGTCGTCCAGTATAAGTTAGAGTAGGACCACTGGTCTTGTTTACTCAGCCCTCATCTTTTTAATCTGAGTGTAACTCAATTACGATTTTTAATATTATAGTGAAATTTGATACTGTATTTGTGAGAAAATGGCGGATTGCTCCTGGGAGTCACTTGGTGGGATTATACTAGGGTACCTCCTTAGTCGTCCAGTATAAGTTAAAGTAGGACCACTGGTCCTGTTTACTCAGCCCTCATCTTTTAAATCTGAGTGTAACTCAATTACGATTTTTAATATTATAGTGAAATTTGATACTGTATTTGTGAGAAAATGGAAGATTGCTCCTGGGAGTCACTTGGTGGGATTATACTTGGGTACCTCCTTAGTCGTCCAGTATAAGTTAGAGTAGGACCGCTCGCCCTGTTTACTCAGCCCTCATCTTTTAAATCTGAGTGTAACTCAATTACGATTTTTAATATTATAGTGAAATTTGATACTGTATTTGTGAGAAAATGGCAGATTGCTCCTGGGAGTCACTTGGTGGGATTATACTAGGGTACCTCCTTAGTCGTCCAGTATAAGTTAGACTAGGACCGCTGGTCCCGTTTACTCAGCCCTCATCTTTTAAATCTGAGTGTAACTCAATTACGATTTTTTATATAGTGAAATTTGATACTGTATTTGTGAGAAAATGGCGGATTGCTCCTGGGAGTCACTTGGTGGGATTATACTAGGGTACCTCCTTAGTCGTCCAGTATAGTATAAGTTAAAGTAGGACCACTGGTCCTGTTTACTCAGCCCTCATCTTTTAAATCTGAGTGTAACTCAATTACGATTTTTAATATTATAGTGAAATTTGATACTGTATTTGTGAGAAAATGGAAGATTGCTCCTGGGAGTCACTTGGTGGGATTATACTTGGGTACCTCCTTAGTCGTCCAGTATAAGTTAGACTAGGACCGCTGGCCCTGTTTACTCAGCCCTCATCTTTTAAATCTGAGTGTAACTCAATTACGATTTTTAATATTATAGTGAAATTTGATACTGTATTTGTGAGAAAATGGCGGATTGCTCCTGGGAGTCACTTAGTGGGATTATACTAATGGACCTACTTAATCGTCCAGTATAAGTTAGAGTAGGACCGCTGGTCCCGTTTACTCAGCCCTCATCTTTTAAATCTGAGTGTAACTCAATTACGATTTTTTATATAGTGAAATTTGATACTGTATTTGTGAGAAAATGGCGGATTGCTCCTGGGAGTCACTTGGTGGGATTATACTAGGGTACCTCCTTAGTCGTCCAGTATAAGTTAAAGTAGGACCACTGGTCCTGTTTACTGAGCCCTCATCTTTTAAATCTGAGTGTAACTCAATTACGATTTTTAATATTATAGTGAAATTTGATACTGTATTTGTGAGAAAATGGAAGATTGCTCCTGGGAGTCACTTGGTGGGATTATACTTGGGTACCTCCTTAGTCGTCCAGTATAAGTTAGGGTGGGACCACTTGTCCCGTTTACTCAGACCTTATCTTTTAAATCTGAGTGTAACTCAATTACGATTTTTTAAATAGTGACATTTGATACTGTATTTGTGAGAAAATGGCGGATTGCTCCTGGGAGTCACTTGGTGGGATTATATTAGGGTACCTCCTTAGTCGTCCAGTATAAGTTAGAGTAGGACCACTGGTCCTGTTTACTCAGCCCTCATATTTTTAATCTGAGTGTAACTCAATTACGATTTTTAATATTATAGTGAAATTTGATACTGTATTTGTGAGAAAATGGCGGATTGCTCCTGGGAGTCACTTGGTGGGATTATACTAGGGTACCTCCTTAGTCGTCCAGAATAAGTTAAAGTAGGACCACTGGTCCTGTTTACTCAGCCCTCATCTTTTAAATCTGAGTGTAACTCAATTACGATTTTTAATATTATATTGAAATTTGATACTGTATTTGTGAGAAAATGGAAGATTGCTCCTGGGAGTCACTTGGTGGGATTATACTTGGGTACCTCCTTAGTCGTCCAGTATAAGTTAGAGTAGGACCGCTGGCCCTGTTTACTCAGCCCTCATCTTTTAAATCTGAGTGTAACTCAATTACGATTTTTAATATTATAGTGAAATTTGATACTGTATTTGTGAGAAAATGGAAGATTGCTCCTGGGAGTCACTTGGTGGGATTATACTTGGGTACCTCCTTAGTCGTCCAGTATAAGTTAGAGTAGGACCGCTGGCCTTGTTTACTCAGCCCTCATCTTTTAAATCTGAGTGTAAGTCAATTACGATTTTTAATATTATAGTGAAATTTGATACTGTATTTGTGAGAAAATGGCGGATTGCTCCTGGGAGTCACTTAGTGGGATTATACTAATGGACCTACTTAATCGTCCAGTATAAGTTAGAGTAGGACCGCTGGTCCCGTTTACTCAGCCCTCATCTTTTAAATCTGAGTGTAACTCAATTACGATTTTTTATATAGTGAAATTTGATACTGTATTTGTGAGAAAATGGCGGATTGCTCCTGGGAGTCACTTGGTGGGATTATACTAGGGTACCTCCTTAGTCGTCCAGTATAAGTTAAAGTAGGACCACTGGTCCTGTTTACTCAGCCCTCATCTTTTAAATCTGAGTGTAACTCAATTACGATTTTTAATATTATAGTTAATATTGATACTGTATTTGTGAGAAAATGGAAGATTGCTCCTGGGAGTCACTTGGTGGGATTATACTTGGGTACCTCCTTAGTCGTCCAGTATAAGTTAGGGTGGGACCTCTTGTCCCGTTTACTCAGCCCTTATCTTTTAAATCTGAGTGTAACTCAATTACGATTTTTTATATAGTGAAATTTGATACTGTATTTGTGAGAAAATGGCGCATTGCTCCTGGGAGTCACTTGGTGGGATTATACTAGGGTACCTCCTTAGTGGTCCAGTATAAGTAAGAGTAGGACCGCTGGTCCTGTTTACTCAGCCCTCATCTTTTAAATCTGAGTGTAACTCAATTACGTTTTTAATATTATAGTGAAATTTGATATTGTATTTGTGAGAAAATGGCGGATTGCTCCTGGGAGTCACTTGGTGAGATTATACTAGAGTACCTCCTTAGTCGTCCAGTATAAGTTCGGGTGGGACCACTGGTCCTGTTTACTCAGCCCTCATCTTTTTAATCTGAATGTAACTCAATTACGATTTTTAATATTATAGTGAAATTTGTTACTGTATTTGTGAGAAAATGGCGGATTGCTCCTGGGAGTCACTTGGTGGGATTATACTAGGGTACCTCCTTAGTCGTCCAGTATAAGTTAAAGTAGGACCACTGGTCCTGTTTACTCAGCCCTCATCTTTTAAATCTGAGTGTAACTCAATTACGATTTTTAATATTATAGTGAAATTTGATACTGTATTTGTAAGAAAATGGAAGATTGCTCCTGGGAGTCACTTAGTGGGATTATACTTGGGTACCTCCTTAGTCGTCCAGTATAAGTTAGAGTAGGACCGCTCGCCCTGTTTACTCAGCCCTCATCTTTTAAATCTGAGTGTAACTCAATTACGATTTTTAATATTATAGTGAAATTTGATACTGTATTTGTGAGAAAATGGAAGATTGCTCCTGGGAGTCACTTAGTGGGATTATACTAGGGTACCTACTTAATCGTCCAGTATAAGTTAGACTAGGACCGCTGGTCCCGTTTACTCAGCCCTCATCTTTTAAATCTGAGTGTAACTCAATTACGATTTTTTATATAGTGAAATTTGATACTGTATTTGTGAGAAAATGGCGGATTGCTCCTGGGAGTCACTTGGTGGGATTATACTAGGGTACCTCCTTAGTCGTCCAGTATAGTATAAGTTAAAGTAGGACCACTGGTCCTGTTTACTCAGCCCTCATCTTTTAAATCTGAGTGTAACTCAATTACGATTTTTAATATTATAGTGAAATTTGATACTGTATTTGTGAGAAAATGGAAGATTGCTCCTGGGAGTCACTTGGTGGGATTATACTTGGGTACCTCCTTAGTCGTCCAGTATAAGTTAGAGTAGGACCGCTGGCCCTGTTTACTCAGCCCTCATCTTTTAAATCTGAGTGTAACTCAATTACGATTTTTAATATTATAGTGAAATTTGATACTGTATTTGTAAGAAAATGGCGGATTGCTCCTGGGAGTCACTTAGTGGGATTATACTAATGGACCTCCTTAATCGTCCAGTATAAGTTAGAGTAGGACCGCTTGTCCCGTTTACTCAGCCCCCTCATCTTTTCAATCTGAGTGTAACTCAATTACGATTTTTTATATAGTGAGATTTGATACTGTATTTGTGAGAAAATGGCGGATTGCTCCAGGGAGTCACTTGGTGGGATTATACTAGGGTACCTCCTTAGTCGTCCAGTATAAGTTAGAGGAGGACCGCTTGTCCTGTTTACTCAGCCCTCATCTTTTAAATCTGAGTGTAACTCAATTACGATTTTTAATATTATAGTGAAATTTGATATTGTATTTGTGAGAAAATGGCGGATTGCTCCTGGGAGTCACTTGGTGAGATTATACTAGGATACCTCCTTAGTCGTCCAGTATAAGTTAGGGTGGGACCACTGGTCCCGTTTACTCAGCCCTCATCTTTTAAATCTGAGTGTAACTCAATTACGATTTTTTATATAGTGAAATTTGATACTGTATTTGTGAGAAAATGGCGGATTGCTCCTGGGAGTCACTTGGTGGGATTATACTAGGGTACCTCCTTAGTCGTCCAGTATAAGTTAGAGTAGGACCACTGGTCCTGTTTACTCTCAGCCCTCATCTTTTAAATCTGAGTGTAACTCAATTACGATTTTTAATATTATAGTGAAATTTGATACTGTATTTGTGAGAAAATGGCGGATTGCTCCTGGGAGTCACTTGGTGGGATTATACTAGGGTACCTCCTTAGTCGTCCAGTATAAGTTAAAGTAGGACCACTGGTCCTGTTTACTCAGCCCTCATCTTTTAAATCTGAGTGTAACTCAATTACGATTTTTAATATTATAGTGAAATTTGATACTGTATTTGTGAGAAAATGGAAGATTGCTCCTGGGAATCACTTGGTGGGATTATAATTGGGTACCTCCTTAGTCGTCCAGTATAAGTTAGAGTAGGACCGCTGGCCCTGTTTACTCAGCCCTTATCTTTTAAATCTGAGTGTAACTCAATTACGATTTTTATTATTATAGTGAAATTTGATACTGTATTTGTGAGAAAATGGCGGATTGCTCCTGGGAGTCACTTTGTGGGATTATACTAGGGTACCTCCTTAGTCGTCCAGTATAAGTTAGAGTAGGACCACTGGTCCTGTTTACTCAGCCCTCATCTTTTTAATCTGAGTGTAACTCAATTACGATTTTTAATATTATAGTGAAATTTGATACTGTATTTGTGAGAAAATGGCGGATTGCTCCTGGGAGTCACTTGGTGGGATTATACTAGGGTACCTCCTTAGTCGTCCAGTATAAGTTAAAGTAGGACCACTGGTCCTGTTTACTGAGCCCTCATCTTTTAAATCTGAGTGTAACTCAATTACGATTTTTAATATTATAGTGAAATTTGATACTGTATTTGTGAGAAAATGGAAGATTGCTCCTGGGAGTCACTTGGTAGGATTATACTTGGGTACCTCCTTAGTCGTCCAGTATAAGTTAGGGTGGGACCACTTGTCCCGTTTACTCAGCCCTTATCTTTTAAATCTGAGTGTAACTCAATTACGATTTTTTAAATAGTGACATTTGATACTGTATTTGTGAGAAAATGGCGGATTGCTCCTGGGAGTCACTTGGTGGGATTATATTAGGGTACCTCCTTAGTCGTCCAGTATAAGTTAGAGTAGGACCACTGGTCCTGTTTACTCAGCCCTCATATTTTTAATCTGAGTGTAACTCAATTACGATTTTTAATATTATAGTGAAATTTGATACTGTATTTGTGAGAAAATGGCGGATTGCTCCTGGGAGTCACTTGGTGGGATTATACTAGGGTACCTCCTTAGTCGTCCAGTATAAGTTAAAGTAGGACCACTGGTCCTGTTTACTCAGCCTTCATCTTTTAAATCTGAGTGTAACTCAATTACGATTTTTAATATTATATTGAAATTTGATACTGTATTTGTGAGAAAATGGAAGATTGCTCCTGGGAGTCACTTGGTGGGATTATACTTGGGTACCTCCTTAGTCGTCCAGTATAAGTTAGAGTAGGACCGCTGGCCCTGTTTACTCAGCCCTCATCTTTTAAATCTGAGTGTAACTCAATTACGATTTTTAATATTATAGTGAAATTTGATACTGTATTTGTGAGAAAATGGAAGATTGCTCCTGGGAGTCACTTGGTGGGATTATACTTGGGTACCTCCTTAGTCGTCCAGTATAAGTTAGAGTAGGACCGCTGGCCCTGTTTACTCAGCCCTCATCTTTTAAATCTGAGTGTAAGTCAATTACGATTTTTAATATTATAGTGAAATTTGATACTGTATTTGTGAGAAAATGGCGGATTGCTCCTGGGAGTCACTTAGTGGGATTATACTAATGGACCTACTTAATCGTCCAGTATAAGTTAGAGTAGGACCGCTGGTCCCGTTTACTCAGCCCTCATCTTTTAAATCTGAGTGTAACTCAATTACGATTTTTTATATAGTGAAATTTGATACTGTATTTGTGAGAAAATGGCGGATTGCTCCTGGAAGTCACTTGGTGGGATTATACTAGGGTACCTCCTTAGTCGTCCAGTATAAGTTAAAGTAGGACCACTGGTCCTGTTTACTCAGCCCTCATCTTTTAAATCTGAGTGTAACTCAATTACGATTTTTAATATTATAGTGAAATTTGATACTGTATTTGTGAGAAAATGGAAGATTGCTCCTGGGAGTCACTTGGTGGGATTATACTTGGGTACCTCCTTAGTCGTCCAGTATAAGTTAGGGTGGGACCTCTTTTCCCGTTTACTCAGCCCTTATCTTTTAAATCTGAGTGTAACTCAATTACGATTTTTTATATAGTGAAATTTGATACTGTATTTGTGAGAAAATGGCGCATTGCTCCTGGGAGTCACTTGGTGGGATTATACTAGGGTACCTCCTTAGTCGTCCAGTATAAGTTAAAGTAGGACCACTGGTCCTGTTTACTCAGCCATCATCTTTTAAATCTGAGTGTAACTCAATTACGATTTTTAATATTATATTGAAATTTGATACTGTATTTGTGAGAAAATGGAAGATTGCTCCTGGGAGTCACTTGGTGGGATTATACTAGGAGACCGCCTTAATCGTCCAGTATAAGTTAGAGTAGGACCACTGGTCCCGTTTACTCAGCCCTCATCTTTGAAATCTGAGTGTAACTCAATTACGATTTTTATTATTATAGTGAAATTTGATACTGTATTTGTGAGAAAATGGCGGATTGCTCCTGGGAGTCACTTGGTGGGATTATACTAAGGTACCTCTTTGGCCGTCCAGTATAAGTTAGAGTAGGACCGCTGGTCCTGTTTACTCAGCCCTCATCTTTTAAATCTGAGTGTAACTCAATTACGATTTTTAATATTATAGTGAAATTTGATACTGTATTTGTGAGAAAATGGCAGATTGCTCCTGGGAGTCACTTGGTGGGATTATACTAGGGGACCTCCTTAATCGTCCAGTATAAGTTAGAGTAAGACCGCAGGTCCCGTTTACTCAGCCCTCATCTTTTAAATCTGAGTGTAACTCAATTACGATTTTTTATATAGTGAAATTTGATACTGTATTTGTGAGAAAATGGCGGATTGCTCCTGAGTAAACAGGACCAGCGGTCCTACTCTAACTTATACTGGACGATTAAGGCGGTCCCCTAGTATAATCCCACCAAGTGACCCCCAGGAGCAATCCGCCATTTTCTCACAAATACAATATCAAATTTCACTATAATATTATAAATCTTAATTTAGTTACACTCAGATTTATTAGATGAGGGCTGAGTAAACGGGAGCAGTGGTCACACCCTAACTTATACTGGACGACTAAGGAGGTACCCTAGTATAATCCCACCAAGTTACTCCCAGGAGCAATCCGCCATTTTCTCACAAATACAGTATCAAATTTCACTATATAACAAATCGTAATTGAGTTACACTCAGATTTAAAAGATGAGGGCTGAGTAAAACGGGACCAATGGTCACACTCTAACTTATACTGGACGACTATGGAGGTACCCTATAATCCCACTAAGTGACTCCTAGGAGCAATCCGCCATTTTCTCACAAATACAGTATCAAATTTCACTATAATTTTAAGAATAGTAATTGAGTTACACTCAGATTTCAAAGATGAGGGCTGAGTAAACGGGACCAGTGGTCCTACTCTAACTTATACTGGACGATTAAGGCGGTCTCCTAGTATAATCCCACCAAGTAACTCCCAGGAGCAATCCGCCATTTTCTCACAAATACAGTATCAAATTTCACTATAATATTATAAATCTTAATTTAGTTACACTCAGATTTAATAGATGAGGGGTGAGTAAACGGGACCAGTGGTCACACCCTAACTTATACTGGACGACTATGGAGGTACCCTAGTATAATCCCACCAAGTGACTCCCAGGAGCAATCCGCCATTTTCTCACAAATACAGTATCAAATTTCACTATAATATTAGAAATCGTAATTGAGTTACACTCAGATTTAAAAGATGAGGGCTGAGTAAACAGGACCGGTGGTCCTACTCTAACTTAAACTGGACGACTAAGAAGGTACCCTAGTATAATCCCACCAAGTGACTCCCATGAGCAATCCGCCATTTTCTCACAAATACAGTATCAAATTTCACTATAATATTAAAGATCGTAATTGAGTTACACTCAGATTTAAAAAGATGAGGGCTGAGTAAACAGGACCAGTGGTCCTACTCTAACTTATACTGGACAACTAAGGAGGTACCCTAGTATAATCCCACCAAATGACTCCCAGGAGCAATCCGCCATTTTCTCACAAATACAGTATCAAATTTCACTATATAAAAAATCGTAATTGAGTTACACTCAGATTTAAAAGATGAGGGCTGAGTAAACGGGACCAGCGGTCCTACTCTAACTTATACTGGACGATTAAGGAAGTCCCCTAGAGTATAATCCCACCAAGTGACTCCCAGGAGCAATCCGCCATTTTCTCACAAATACAGTATCAAATTTCACTATAATATTAAAGATCGTAATTGAGTTACACTCAGATTTAAAAGATGAGGGCTGAGTAAACAGGACCAGCGGTCCTACTCTAACTTATACTAGACGACTAAGGAGGTACCCTAGTCTAATCTCACCAAGTGACTCCCAGGAGCAATCCGCCATTTTCTCACAAATACAGTATCAAATTTCACTATATAAAAAAATTGTAATTGAGTTACACTCAGATTTAAAAGATGAGGGCTGAGTAAACGAAACCAGCGGTCCTACTCTAACTTATACTGGACGATTAAGGAGGTCCCCTAGTATAATACCACCAAGTGACTCCCATGAGCAATCCGCCATTTTCTCACAAATACAGTATCAAATTTCACTATAATATTAAAGATCGTAATTGATTTACACTCAGATTAAAAAGATGAGGGCTGGGTAAACAGGACCAGTGGTCCTATTCTAACTTATACTGGACAACTAAGGAGGTACCCTAGTATAATCCCACTGAGTGACTTCAAGGAGCAATCCGCCGTTTTCTCACAAATACAGTATCAAATTTCACTATATAAAAAATTGTAATTGAGTTACACTCAGATTTAAAAGACGAGGGCTGAGTAAACGGGACCAGCGGTCCTACTCTAACTTATACTGGATGATTAAGGAGGTACCCTAGTATAATCCCACCAAGTGACTCCCAGGAGCAATCCGCCATTTTCTCACAAATACAGTATCAAATTTCACTATAATATTAAAGATCGTAATTGAGTTACACTCAGATTTAAAAGATGAGGGCTGAGTAAACAGGGCCAGCGGTCCTACTCTAACTTATACTGGACGACTAAGGAGGTACCCAAGTATAATCCCACCAAATGACTCCCAGGAGCAATCCTCCATTTTCTCACAAATACAGTATCAAATTTCACTATAATATAAAAAATCGTAATTGAGTTACACTCAGATTTAAAAGATGAGGGCTGAGTAAACAGGACCAGTGGTCCTACTCTAACTTATACTGGACGACTAAGGAGGTACCCTAGTATAATCCCACCAAGTGACTCCCAGGAGCAATCCGCCATTTTCTCACAAATAGGCCTTACAGTATCAGATTTCACTATAATATTAAAAATCGTAATTGAGTTACACTCAGATTTAAAAGATGAGGGCTGAGTAAACGGGACCAGTGGTCCCACCCTAACTTATACTGGACGACTAAGGAGGTACCCTAGTATAATCCCACCAAGTGACTCCCAGGAACAATCCGCCATTTTCTCACAAATACAGTATCAAATTTCACTATAATATAAAAAATCGTAATTGAGTTACACTCAGATTTAAAAGATGAGGGCTGAGTAAACGGGACCAGCGGTCCTACTCTAACGTATACTGGACGACTAAGGAGGTACCCTAGTATAATCCCACAAGTGACTCCCAGGAGCAATCCGCCATTTTCTCACAAATACAGTATCAAATTTCACTATATAAAAAATCGTAATTGAGTTACACTCAGATTTAAAAGATGAGGGCTGAGTAAGCGGGACCAGTGGTCCCACCCTAACTTATACTGGACGACTAAGGAGGTACCCTAGTATAATCCCACCAAGTGACTCCCTGGAGCAATCCGCCATTTTCTCACAAATACAGTATCAAATCTCACTATATAAAAAATCGTAATTGAGTTACACTCAGATTTAAAAGATGAGGGCTGAGTAAGCGGGACCAGTGGTCCCACCCTAACTTATACTGGACGACTAAGGAGGTACCCTAGTATAATCCCACCAAGTGACTCCCTGGAGCAATCCGCCATTTTCTCACAAATACAGTATCAAATCTCACTATATAAAAAATCGTAATTGAGTTACACTCAGATTGAAAAGATGAGGGGGCTGAGTAAACGGGACAAGCGGTCCTACTCTAACTTATACTGGACGATTAAGGAGGTCCATTAGTATAATCCCACTAAGTGACTCCCAGGAGCAATCCGCCATTTTCTTACAAATACAGTATCAAATTTCACTATAATATTAAAAATCGTAATTGAGTTACACTCAGATTTAAAAGATGAGGGCTGAGTAAACAGGGCCAGCGGTCCTACTCTAACTTATACTGGACGACTAAGGAGGTACCCAAGTATAATCCCACCAAGTGACTCCCAGGAGCAATCTTCCATTTTCTCACAAATACAGTATCAAATTTCACTATAATATTAAAAATCGTAATTGAGTTACACTCAGATTTAAAAGATGAGGGCTGGGTAAACAGGACCAGTGGTCCTACTCTAACTTATACTGGACAACTAAGGAGGTACCCTAGTATAATCCCACCGAGTGACTTTCAGGAGCAATCCGCCGTTTTCTCACAAATACAGTACCAAATTTCACTATAATAATAAAATCGTAATTGAGTTACACTCAGATTTAAAAGATGAGGGCTGAGTAAACAAGACCAGCGGTCCTACTCTAACTTATACTGGACGACTAAGGAGGTACCCTAGTATAATCCCACCGAGTGACTTCCAGGAGCAATCCGCCGTTTTCTCACAAATACAGTACCAAATTTCACTATAATATTTAAAATCGTAATTGAGTTACACTCATATTTAAAAAGATGAGGGCTGAGTAAACGGGACCAGCGGTCCTACTCTAACTTATACTGGACGACTAAGGAGGTACCCTAGTATAATCCCACCAAGTGATTCCCATGAGCAATCCGCCATTTTCTCACAAATACAGTATCAAATTTCACTATATAAAAAATAGTAATTGAGTTACACTCAGATTTAAAAGATGAGGGCTGAGTAAACGGGACCAGCGGTTCTATACTCTAACTTATACTGGACGATTAAGGAGGTCCCCTAGTATAATCCCACCAAGTGACTCATAGGAGCAATCCGCCGTTTTCTCACAAATACAGTACCAAATTTCCCTATAATATTAAAAATCGTAATTGAGTTACACTCAGATTTACAAGATGAGGGCTGAGTAAACAAGACCAGCGGTCCTACTCTAACTTATACTGGACGACTAAGGAGGTACCCTAGTATAATCCCACCGAGTGACTTCCAGGAGCAATCCGCCGTTTTCTCACAAATACAGTACCAAATTTCACTATAATATTTAAAATCGTAATTGAGTTACACTCAGATTTAAAAAGATGAGGGCTGAGTAAACAGGACCAGCGGTCCTACTCTAACTTATACTGGACGACTAAGGAGGTACCCTAGTATAATCTCACCAAGTGACTCCCTGGAGCAATCAGCCATTTTCTCACAAATACAGTATCAAATTTCAGTATATAAAAAATCGTAATTGAGTTACACTCAGATTTAAAAGATGAGGGCTGAGTAAACGGGACCTGCGGTCTTACTCTAACTTATACTGGACGATTAAGGAGGTCCCCTAGTATAATCCCACCAAGTGACTCCCAGGAGCAATCTGCCATTTTCTCACAAATACAGTATCAAATTTCACTATAATATTAAAGATCGTAATTGAGTTACACTCAGATTTATAAGATGAGGGCTGAGTAAACAGGACCAGTGGTCCTACTCTAACTTATACTGAACAACTAAGGAGGTACCCTAGTATAATCCCACCGAGTGACTTCCAGGAGCAATCCGCCGTTTTCTCACAAATACAGTACCAAATTTCACTATAATATTAAAAATCGTAATTGAGTTACACTCAGATTTAAAAGATGAGGGCTGAGTAAACAGGACCAGCGGTCCTACTCTAACTTATACTGGACGACTAAGGAGGTACCCTAGTATAATCCCACCAATTGACTCCCAGGAGCAATCCGCCATTTTCTCACAAATACAGTATCAAATTTCACTATAATATTAAAGATCGTAATTGAGTTACACTCAGATTTAAAAGATGAGGGCTGCGTAAACAGGGCCAGCGGTCCTACTCTAACTTATACTGGACGACTAAGGGGGTACCCAAGTATAATCCCACCAAATGACTCCCCAGGAGCAATCCTCCATTTTCTCACAAATACAGTATCAAATTTCACTATAATATTAAAAATCGTAATTGAGTTACACTCAGATTTAAAAGATGAGGGCTGAGTAAACAGGACCAGTGGTCCTACTCTAACTTATACTGGACGACTAAGGAGGTACCCTAGTATAATCCCACCAAGTGACTCCCAGGAGCAATCCGACATTTTCTCACAAATACAGTATCAAATTTCACTATAATATTAAAAATCGTAATTGAGTTACACTCAGATTTAAAAGATGAGGGCTGAGTAAACAAGACCAGCGGTCCTACTCTAACTTATACTGGACGACTAAGGAGGTACCCTAGTATAATCCCACCAAGTGACTCCCAGGAGCAATCCGCCATTTTCTCACAAATACAGTTTCAAATTTCACTATATAAAAAATCGTAATTGAGTTACACTCAGATTTAAAAGATGAGGGCTGAGTAAACGGGACCAGTGGTCCCACCTTACTTATACTGGACGACTAAAGAGGTACCCTAGTATAATCCCACCAAGTGACTCCCAGGAGCAATCCGCCATTTTCTCACAAATACAGTATCAAATTTCACTATAATATTAAAAATCGTAATTGAGTTACACTCAGATTTAAAAGATGAGGGCTGAGTAAACAGGACCAGCGGTCCTACTCTAACTTATACTGGACGGCCAAAGAGGTACCTTAGTATAATCCCACCAAGTGACTCCCAGGAGCAATCCGCCATTTTCTCACAAATACAGTATCAAATTTCACTATAATAATAAAAATCGTAATTGAGTTACACTCAGATTTAAAAGATGAGGGCTGAGTATACAGGACCAGCGGTCCTACTCTAACTTATACCGGACGACTAAGGAGGTACCCAAGTATAATCCCACCAAGTGACTCCCAGGAGCAATCCGCCATTTTCTCACAAATACAGTATCAAATTTCACTATAATATTAAAAATCGTAATTGAGTTACACTCAGATTTAAAAGATGAGGGCTGAGTAAACAGGACCAGCGGTTCTACTCTAACTTATACTTGACGATTAAGGAGGTCCCCTAGTATAATCCCACCAAGTGACTCCCAGGAGCAATCCGCCGTTTTCTCACAAATACAGTACCAAATTTCACTATAATATTTAAAATCGTAATTGAGTTACACTCATATTTAAAAAAATGAGGGCTGAGTAAACGGGACCAGCGGTCCTACTCTAACTTATACTGGACGACTAAGGAGGTACCCTAGTATAATCCCACCAAGTGATTCATAGGAGCAATCCGCCATTTTCTCACAAATACAGTATCAAATTTCACTATATAAAAAATCGTAATTGAGTTACACTCAGATTTAAAAGATGAGGGCTGAGTAAACGGGACCAGCGGTCCTACTCTAACTTATACTGGACGATTAAGGAGGTCCCCTAGTATAATCCCACCAAGTGACTCATAGGAGCAATCCGCCGTTTTCTCACAAATACAGTACCAAATTTCCCTATAATATTAAAAATCGTAATTGAGTTACACTCAGATTTAAAAGATGAGGGCTGAGTAAACAAGACCAGCGGTCTTACTCTAACTTATACTGGACGACTAAGGAGGTACCCTAGTATAATCCCACCGAGTGACTTCCAGGAGCAATCCGCCGTTTTCTCACAAATACAGTACCAAATTTCACTATAATATTTAAAATCGTAATTGAGTTACACTCAGATTTAAAAAGATGAGGGCTGAGTAAACAGGACCAGCGGTCCTACTCTAACTTATACTGGACGACTAAGGAGGTACCCTAGTATAATCTCACCAAGTGACTCCCAGGAGCAATCCGCCATTTTCTCACAAATACAGTATCAAATTTCATTATATAAAAAATCGTAATTGAGTTACACTCAGATTTAAAAGATGAGGGCTGAGTAAACGGGACCAGCGGTCCTACTCTAACTTATACTGGACGATTAAGGAGGTCCCCTAGTATAATCCCACCAAGTGACTCCCAGGAGCAATCCGCCATTTTCTCACAAATACAGTATCAAATTTCACTATAATATTAAAGATCGTAATTGATTTACACTCAGAATTAAAAGATGAGGGCTGGGTAAACAGGACCAGTGGTCCTACTCTAACTTATACTGGACAACTAAGGAGGTACCCTAGTATAATCCCACCGAGTGACTTTCAGGAGCAATCCGCCGTTTTCTCACAAATACAGTACCAAATTTCACTATAATAATAAAATCGTAATTGAGTTACACTCAGATTTAAAAGATGAGGGCTGAGTAAACAAGACCAGCGGTCCTACTCTAACTTATACTGGACGACTAAGGAGGTACCCTAGTATAATCCCACCGAGTGACTTCCAGGAGCAATCCGCCGTTTTCTCACAAATACAGTACCAAATTTCACTATAATATTTAAAATCGTAATTGAGTTACACTCATATTTAAAAAGATGAGGGCTGAGTAAACGGGACCAGCGGTCCTACTCTAACTTATACTGGACGACTAAGGAGGTACCCTAGTATAATCCCACCAAGTGATTCCCATGAGCAATCCGCCATTTTCTCACAAATACAGTATCAAATTTCACTATATAAAAAATAGTAATTGAGTTACACTCAGATTTAAAAGATGAGGGCTGAGTAAACGGGACCAGCGGTTCTATACTCTAACTTATACTGGACGATTAAGGAGGTCCCCTAGTATAATCCCACCAAGTGACTCATAGGAGCAATCCGCCGTTTTCTCACAAATACAGTACCAAATTTCCCTATAATATTAAAAATCGTAATTGAGTTACACTCAGATTTACAAGATGAGGGCTGAGTAAACAAGACCAGCGGTCCTACTCTAACTTATACTGGACGACTAAGGAGGTACCCTAGTATAATCCCACCGAGTGACTTCCAGGAGCAATCCGCCGTTTTCTCACAAATACAGTACCAAATTTCACTATAATATTTAAAATCGTAATTGAGTTACACTCAGATTTAAAAAGATGAGGGCTGAGTAAACAGGACCAGCGGTCCTACTCTAACTTATACTGGACGACTAAGGAGGTACCCTAGTATAATCTCACCAAGTGACTCCCTGGAGCAATCAGCCATTTTCTCACAAATACAGTATCAAATTTCAGTATATAAAAAATCGTAATTGAGTTACACTCAGATTTAAAAGATGAGGGCTGAGTAAACGGGACCTGCGGTCTTACTCTAACTTATACTGGACGATTAAGGAGGTCCCCTAGTATAATCCCACCAAGTGACTCCCAGGAGCAATCTGCCATTTTCTCACAAATACAGTATCAAATTTCACTATAATATTAAAGATCGTAATTGAGTTACACTCAGATTTATAAGATGAGGGCTGAGTAAACAGGACCAGTGGTCCTACTCTAACTTATACTGAACAACTAAGGAGGTACCCTAGTATAATCCCACCGAGTGACTTCCAGGAGCAATCCGCCGTTTTCTCACAAATACAGTACCAAATTTCACTATAATATTAAAAATCGTAATTGAGTTACACTCAGATTTAAAAGATGAGGGCTGAGTAAACAGGACCAGCGGTCCTACTCTAACTTATACTGGACGACTAAGGAGGTACCCTAGTATAATCCCACCAATTGACTCCCAGGAGCAATCCGCCATTTTCTCACAAATACAGTATCAAATTTCACTATATAAAAAATTGTAATTGAGTTACACTCAGATTTAAAAGATGAGGGCTGAGTAAACGGGACCACCGGTCCTACTCTAACTTATACTGGACGATTAAGGAGGTCCCGTAGAATAATCCCACCAAGTGACTCCCAGGAGAAATCCGCCATTTTCTCACAAATACAGTATCAAATTTCACTATAATATTAAAGATCGTAATTGAGTTACACTCAGATTTAAAAGATGAGGGCTGCGTAAACAGGGCCAGCGGTCCTACTCTAACTTATACTGGACGACTAAGGAGGTACCCAAGTATAATCCCACCAAATGACTCCCCAGGAGCAATCCTCCATTTTCTCACAAATACAGTATCAAATTTCACTATAATATTAAAAATCGTAATTGAGTTACACTCAGATTTAAAAGATGAGGGCTGAGTAAACAGGACCAGTGGTCCTACTCTAACTTATACTGGACGACTAAGGAGGTACCCTAGTATAATCCCACCAAGTGACTCCCAGGAGCAATCCGACATTTTCTCACAAATACAGTATCAAATTTCACTATAATATTAAAAATCGTAATTGAGTTACACTCAGATTTAAAAGATGAGGGCTGAGTAAACAAGACCAGCGGTCCTACTCTAACTTATACTGGACGACTAAGGAGGTACCCTAGTATAATCCCACCAAGTGACTCCCAGGAGCAATCCGCCATTTTCTCACAAATACAGTTTCAAATTTCACTATATAAAAAATCGTAATTGAGTTACACTCAGATTTAAAAGATGAGGGCTGAGTAAACGGGACCAGTGGTCCCACCTAACTTATACTGGACGACTAAAGAGGTACCCTAGTATAATCCCACCAAGTGACTCCCAGGAGCAATCCGCCATTTTCTCACAAATACAGTATCAAATTTCACTATAATATTAAAAATCGTAATTGAGTTACACTCAGATTTAAAAGATGAGGGCTGAGTAAACAGGACCAGCGGTCCTACTCTAACTTATACTGGACGGCCAAAGAGGTACCTTAGTATAATCCCACCAAGTGACTCCCAGGAGCAATCCGCCATTTTCTCACAAATACAGTATCAAATTTCACTATAATAATAAAAATCGTAATTGAGTTACACTCAGATTTAAAAGATGAGGGCTGAGTATACAGGACCAGCGGTCCTACTCTAACTTATACCGGACGACTAAGGAGGTACCCAAGTATAATCCCACCAAGTGACTCCCAGGAGCAATCCGCCATTTTCTCACAAATACAGTATCAAATTTCACTATAATATTAAAAATCGTAATTGAGTTACACTCAGATTTAAAAGATGAGGGCTGAGTAAACAGGACCAGCGGTTCTACTCTAACTTATACTTGACGATTAAGGAGGTCCCCTAGTATAATCCCACCAAGTGACTCCCAGGTGCAATCCGTCATTTTCTCACAAATATTGAATTTCTAATACTATAAAAACCTTAAGCAATACTGAAAATGTGAAAAATACACAAACGGCGTTTCATACTTATTGTCGGCTGGAAAAAATAAAAGTGGGCTGGCTTATTGTCGGCTGGCTTATTGTCGGCTAGCTTGACACAAGCATTGTTTGGTTGTGTTTTTTGTTGATGTTTTTGTTTGTAAAAAAACCCGCCACCTACAGTTTTCCCAAGCACGCACACACTTATTGCTGCTCTGGTTTTTCAAACGCGGGAGAGACGCAAGGGGTTAAAATATGGAAATCCATTATAACTGTATTATGAAAATTTTAACGGCGAATGTACTGCAAGATAGCACATCAACATTAGTCAGTCCCAATCAGTAAATGTTTATATCTGTGTCACATTTAAAAAAATAAATAAACATTTTTTTTATGTATGGGTCACGGGATGGGTCATTCTTCAGTATAATTGTCAAATTTCAGGTAATTGTCAAAATCGATTTTAAAACTTGCATTTTTTTAGTTTTAACAGTTTATTCAGATAAATGAACATGTATTACATGGCTAGCGTATGTTTTGCGAAATCTTTATTAGGCCTATATATATTTCGTAATTTATTCGTATTTTTAATGGTTCCATGTACATTTTAATTTAGTGGCAGAAAAAAACATTTTAGTATGAAATTAAGGGTGTTGCCCGGGCAACTGGGGGAAACTGGGGGAAACACCCCTTCGTCCACCCTTGGGAAATGTGACGGAGATGAGCGTAACGGAGATGATATAGGCCTACTTAAAATGGACAGGCCCGGGATCACCCCGTAGGCATGTCTGACAACGAAGACGGGTACATACTGCTAGATAAAAGCTTTAAAAAAAAAGAAGCTTAAAAAACATATCACCTGAAATCAGAGACTAAAAATATCAAAGACCCCGCATGCGCACAAACCCTGCTTGTTTTGATCCTTAAGGATCGTTAAGAATTCCAAAGAAGAAGAAGAAGCCGTGAATAAATCGTAATTCTAGTTGAAAAAACCCAGAAATTATAATTATTTAATGAGTTCTATATAACGTTCGGATATGACGTTCTATAAAGGTTATACACAACTGTAATTTTTCTAAAACCTCGTTTTATTAGCTTTTTTCCTCTTTTATTGAAAATAATGTGCGGCTAGTTTTATTTCCATCTTCACATGTTTACAACGCACAATCAAGTTTTCCCCCGCCGTTCCTTATACTGCAGACGGCGCTTAAATTATGTGACTGTAGTTTTTTCCAAACAAAAACTTTAAAGTTTGAGATTTAATGTATGCAGGGGGATGTCATAGGCCTATTTTGAATAATAAAATTGCATGAAAACATAATTAACTAACTTTTTAACAATTCATGAACAAACATCCTTTATCAAATATAGGCCCGGTGATCATAAAACTGAGAATGACCCATATACTGTACTCTAAATCACCTTTTAGGTTCAATTTAGGGCCACTCGATCCAAATCCAGTTTCTTCCAATTTCCAATTAAAGACCACCACAATTTAAATTAAAGTTTTTAAATGCATTTTTAAGGTAGAAGAACTTGCTGAATTTAAAGAAAAAGACAACATTTTTGTGAAATAACAAACTGATAACAGGTTAATTATATAGGCCTACTACCCCATTCGCAGAGCTTCAAAGACAGAAAATGGTCCAAGAAGTTTGTTTTTTAATTAGGGGGATACCTATATGTTAGGCCTACATCCGGGGCCTAATGACGGTACCACAAGACTGGTGGCTGGAAGTCGAAAAAAACAATACAGTATTTAAAAACGACGAGCCGGGTAGGCTGTTAGGCGTATTGAATATTTCACCTTCACCCATATTTAAAGTTAAACGGTCTTTTGGATAGTAATGTGAATATTTTATTAGTATTACTTAAAAAATGATTTTAATATTGAAATAATATTATTTTTCATGGAGCTAACTAGATTTTGTATATAGGCCTAGGTCATGTTTTAATGTAGGCTATGGTTACGTAGATGTTTGAAAGTGTCATAGTATCTTGCAATTTACTTCAATTTAATGAAATCTATATTTTTTTATTGTAGTATAACATAATATTAGATATAATATCAAACAAAGTAGGCCTAACAAAGTCAAAAACAATCCAACAAAGTTTTCTTTGTTCGTCGTGATAAAACAAATAACGCATGCGTAATACATTGGTTAAAACTCATGACGTCATTGAAAATAAAGCACAACAGAGAGAGACAGAGCAGCTTCGCGAGCAGCTGACGGTGATGGGGTGTATTATGGAATTGTTTCATAAGGATTCCGTCAAAATATTATGAACATTTTGTTAAAATATTGCCAATTGGCCGATCTAGCTGAAGTAGTCAGATAAGTACTTTATTTGAAGCAATTCTGGCCTCTTCGTCCGATTCAGAGAACGGTGGTTTGTCTCCGCCACCGCCGAAAAAACAACGCCTGTCTGCTGCTACTACTGCAGCAGTCATGCAAACCAATGGTTCGGGCCCGAGCTTTGAAAATGGAGACACTGCTGCTCCGTTGTTGGTTAACCTTAATGGAGCTGCAAGCTCGGCTAGCAGTAATGGATCTTTCGTACCAGAAGATGTTTCTCGTAATCCTGTAACGATTACTCTTAGTCAGGGCGACAAAGATATTATTCGCCTAATAGGGCAACATCTGAAAGATCTAGGTCTTCAGTAAGTATATAATTTAGGCTAGCCTTAGGTCCTAGCTAGCTAGCCTGGGCCTAGGACTAGTTATTTGAGGGCCGGACTGAGCCCTACCTTTATGCCTAGCCTAAGCCTAGGTCCAAAAGTAGGCGCTACTGCAGTTTCGCACGACAGTGTTATATCTTCGATTTCTCACCTAAACTTTCATTTTTTACACTCACAACATACTATTATGTAACATGTTTACATGATTACTAAGTAATTTTGTAAAAATAACAATACTTTTCAAAACATTTTAAACAATACTGAACTCGCTGTCAACACACTGCGAAATGTTCGCCATCTTATATTTATCAGTTAATTGCCAGAATTTATGCTTCATTTTACCCCAAAAATTGTAGAAACTATAGAGGGCAGTCAGTGTTCTCCCCAGGATTCACATCAAGCGTCACGCTTGGCCCCCCAGGGGGGTGGGGGGCATTCCGACACTAAGTACTTGAGTCACAGCCCCACCATGGTTGGGGCTGTGGCGAAGCGATTTTTGGTAATTTACACCCTAGATGGCCGGAAATGGTACTCTCGCACATAACATTTATGTTGAATGACACCTCTGGTTTGGCCGGAAATAACACTTATAGCGCGCTAGCAAACAACAAAACGATCGTAGCCAACTTTTTCCGCCGGTAAACATACGCGAAGAAACATTTTTTGCGTTCATTACGAACGTCAGGGGGAAGCCCCAATGAAAAAAATAGGCCTAATCTATTAGCCTACTCATCAGTAGGAAAACTCTAGTTGGCCGGAAACGAAACTTTATAGCGCACTAGCAAACAGTAAAACCATCGTAGCATACTTTTTCCGCCAGTAAACATACGCGATAAAAAAATGTTTTTGCGTTCAATACGAACGTCAAGGGGAATTCCCCGATGAAATAAAACTAGGCCTACTCATGAGTAGAACAACTCTGTAGTTGGCCGGAAAGACACTTCATAGCGCGCTAGCAAACCGCACGATCGTAGCCTGCTTTTTCCGCCGGTAAACATACGCGATAAGAAACATTTTTTGCGTTCATTACGAACGTCAAAGGGAATTCCCCGATGAAATAAAAAATGCCTACTCATCAGTAGGACAACTCTGTAGTTGGCCGGAAAGGACACTTCTTAGCGCGCTAGCAAACAGCCCGATTGAGCCTACTTTTCCGCAGGTAAACATACTGTACGCGATATATGAAAAAAAAATATGCCTCATAGTAGGCAACTGTAGTTAGCCGGAAACGACACCTCATAGCGCGTTAGCAAACATTAAAACGATCGTAGCCTACTTTTTTTTTTCGCCGGCGGGTAAACATATGCGATAAAAAAACATTTTTTGCGTTCAAATACAAACATCGGGGGCAAGTCCCGATGAAATAAAACTAGGCCTACTCATTAGTAAGACACCTCTAGTTGCCCGGAAATAAGACTTCATAGCGCACTAGGAAATAGGAAAACATTCGAAAGAGAGACATGGCAGTAACAAAACACGTGCTTACATCTCTCGGCGGCGGCCGGTGAAAGCACCATGTGACATACAGTATCGCAGTACTGATATCACAATACCATGTGACATCCCTTGTCACTCGACTTTCTCACGAAGTAGGGCCTAAAACATTCTAGCACCGATGTACAAATGTACCTTAAGTTAAGTGAAATAAGACTTTAGCGCACTAGCAAATAGGAAAACGATCGTAGCCTTCTTGAATGTATTATACGATCAAAGCAGCTAGCATTGAATTGCGCCTAGAAATCATTTGATGACGTGCGTATGTTACCAACGAAAGAGTAAATCCCACCGATAGAGTCGATTAATTCAGTGTGATATTGAAAATAATAATATCATCGATATTTATTTTTAATACACATAACATTTTTACAAGAAAAACAATACAATCAATCATTTACTTTATTTACAATATACAAGTTACTACACTTTAGACAACAGCCAAATACTAGAGATCGAAAGAGAGACATGGCAGTAACAAAACATGTGTTTACATCTCTCGGCGGCGGCCGGTGAAAGCGAGTCTCAGTTTAGTTGTTTAACACTTTGTTACGCAGTCTTTTGTTTTTCGTCTAGTGGTCATGTCACGTGTCTCGTATGCATTAGGCTCTTTATGCATGCCGCGCCTCAGCTCTAGAAAAAGTACCGTACCTGCCTGTTAATCTATTTTTAGATTGTTGTGGTTGATATTTTTAAGCGTCACGGATAAGGTTTTAAGCGTCACGGCCGACCGTAAAGCGTCACGGTAGAGAACCCAAGCGTCACGGTACCGTGACGCTTCAAAGGCCTGGGGAGAACACTGGCAGTGTTATAAAATCCGATTACACATATAGGCCTATTTAGTTTTGAAAAGCAAGAAATGTTTTCAGCTGGTGAAATAAAGGTTAAATTAATATTTCATTATTAGATAGTATTATTATTCATATTAATGGTTCCTATCAATGTTTTATGTACGGACTCATATCGTCGCCGTTTTGATATGTACAGCTGGTTCTTTATAAAAACTACTCTTTGCAGTTTAAAAATAAAAACAGAAAATAAAACATACATTGATTTCTGGCAATTTTCTGATTCTAAAATGGCCACAGTTCGATCGAAGTATTCGCAAAAAAAGGAGCTGTTTTGAAAGGCATTTTTTATTATGATAAAGGTAATTAACGGTGGCTAAATCATGGGAACATGTTACATAATGGCCCAAAATTGTATGATGTGGGTGTGAGAAAAAAATTAAGCGAGAAATACTGAAAGCGAGTTTAGTTTTGGAAGGTTACCAGTGTTTTCTGTCAAAAGATTCTGTGCGAGGCACTGGGTTATATGTCAAGAATGGTATTCCAGTATCAGAAGTAAAGTTTAATGAATTTAGAGAGTCCGTTTGGGTTATTATTAATTTACCTCTTGACCAGAAATTACTTGCAGGTTGTGTTTATCGTAGTCCAAGCAGTTCTAAAGAGAATAATGTTTTATTAAATTTGTTATTGGAGCAGGTAAACCATTTTCAAGCAGATTTTCTTTTAGTTGCAGGAGACTTTAATTATAGGAATATCGATTGGGTTAGAATGGAATCTCAAGGTGATTCAGATACTTCAGATTTTTTTGAAAATATTTCAGAGGAGGTTTTTTGGTTTCAGCATTGTGTAGAACCTACGCGTTTTCGCGGTAGCGACGTACCAAGTACATTGGATTTAATTTTTACACGAGAAGAATGTTTCGTTGATGCGATTATATTTGGTCCCCCTCTAGGCAAGAGCGATCATGCAGTTCTGTCATTTAGAATATGTGGATATCCTATAGTTGTTGAAAATTCTCCCTTAACTAGAAACTTTTATAAAGATGATTATATTGGGATTAGAAATTATTTAATTGACGCGGATTTAGTGAAGAACTGTACCCTGTAACCATGCATCTTCCTACCTCTCTGAAAAGCTAAAGGAATGCATAAATAAGTTTGTACCCCTTCGGTCTGCTTATCATAAGAAAACCACTAATAAACTATGGTTTAATAAAGAGATAGAAAATATAATCAAAGTTAAACACAAAGCATGGAATAAGTATCTTAAATGTAAAAATCAGAGTAATTGGAATAGCTTTGTTTTAGCTAGGAATCAAGCTACCAATGAAGTCCGCAAGGCAAGAGCTTCTTTAGAGAAAAAAATCGCATCAGATGTTAAAATAAATCCAAAATCCTTTTGTCATTATGTAAATAGTCAGCGAAAATATAAGCCTTTTATTCCAGACTTAAAAGATGATGAGGGAAATTTTGTGTCGTCAAAAATAAATAAAGCTGAATTATTTAATGAATCGTTTATTGGAGTTTTTACAGTGGAGAACCTTGAGGAGTTTCCTGAAATGTTTGCAGATGACACAAAAATGTATTTTAGCATCAATAATATAGACGATATGATTCAATTCCAGAATGATATTGATTTATTGTATATATGGTCCTCTACATGGAAGTGTAAGATCATGCATTTTGGTAACAACAACCAGAAGTTTAAATATAGTATAGGAGTAGGCGAGCAGAGGACAGAACTGGAAGCTGTAAGTGAGATGAAAGACCTAGGCGTTGTAATTGACGATAAGCTGAGTTTCAGATCTCATGTGTCCCATGGAATTTCTTCTGCTAACAGGAAGTTAGGTATTATATATCGAGCGTTGAAATTTTTGGACCCTTAGAGTTTTTTTTTGTTATACAAGTCACTTGTACGTCCAACCCTGGAATACTGTAATAATGTTTGGGTTTCTAAGTTTTTAGCGGATGAGGATATGTTGCAGAAGCTACAACAAAAGGCCACCCGATTCATTCCGGAACTAAGGGGTACAGAGTATGTATGTAGGCTAAAAATACTTGATCTTCCTACGTTAGTTTATAGAAGAAAGAGAGCTTCTCTGATCCAAGTATTTAAAATACTGAAAGGATTCGATAAATTGGACATTGAAACCTTTTTTAATATGTCAACTATCCATTATCATTCTTTCAAACTATCAAAGCCGCGGGTCAAAACTAAATGGGGATCAAATAATTTTGGAGAAAGAGTAGTTAACGATTGGAACGCTTTGCCGAGAGTTGTTGTAGAGTCAGTTTGAATTGAACATTGAATCAGTTTAAGTCTAATTTGAAAGAACACTGGAAAAACCACCACCAGAAGTTTCAGCCGTATGTAAGAGATGTGTAATTCCAGAGAGGAGAATAAGCAATTTGCTTTAGCCTTAATTTCAAGGTAATTCAAGGTAATTAAAAAAAACACAGTGTGGTGCAAAACTGCAGTAGCGCCCAAAAGTATAGGCCTAGGCCATACAGCAGCTAGTCTCTAGTTAAACAAATGTTTATTAATTTGTTGCCGCGCTAGGCCAGGGCCTACTACTTGCTTGGAGCTTAGTTTTAGGCTAGGCCTAGTCCTACCTAGACTACTTGGTTTTGGTTGTGATTCAAATCAGTCATGTCTCACATCGGTCGTGTTGTGCATTTCGGTTGCTGCGCTGAACCCGCTGCACTGCGTGAGTCGTGACTTGGTATGTAAATTACCTAATGTTATGGACCGCCGTCAGCCAGTTGGGATTGCTTATAAAACTATATTATAGTAAAGTACTACTTTATTATTACATTCATACTTCTTTTCCTAATTATGTGTATGGTAATGAACAATATGTCGGGAAAACAAAAAACACGCTCCGTATAAGAACGACACAACACAGATCAGCTATCAAACCACTAAAGCTTGATCAACCCGTAGCCGAACATTTTAATTCAGCTGGTCACTTGATTGGAAATTTTAGAGTTGTTGCAAGAGACTACTATGTCAAATGGAGCAACAAAACTCACAAAGACAAAGAAAAACACTGGGAATTACTATTAAAAAAAAACAAAACCTTTTGGACTTAACATTATGAACATACTCCCACATCGGTACAATTACTCCATTGACAACTCAGGCAGTGCTTGCCTGATATATCTATCTACCTTCACTTGCACTGATGAAGGGCTAGTGTTTCTGGCTGTTTTACTTTTTTGTTTTGATTTAGCTTTTTTTTTATCTCCATTGAGATCCAGCCAATAATACCACAGCATTTTTTTCAGTATTTTGCCTTTGGAGTTGTGTATGGTAATGAATATAGGCCTATTGAGATATAAAATTGAAAATAAATGAAAAATACTATAATTATTAATTATTATTTGTGTATAACTTATTATATATTGGGTACATAATCTCCTGTATATATCATATTATTATGCATTTATTATTCATTAACGATTGATTATTTCTGTATCTTTGTTGCACCAATGGAAGCCTATGGTTTGCAAAAAAAAGAATGTTTTTGTACTACATTTTGTACCGTATGCCAAAGGCAATTATTGCTTGCTTAAATCATGTCCCCCATACAGTAGTACGGTATGACCCTGCATGAATAAGCAAAGAAAAACATTTTGCATGAGATGTACAGTACACGACCGATTTGAAAAGCGAGCCATTCAAACCACGACCGATTTCAAGCCAGCTATGGCTAGGAAGATAGGTCTATGCTAAACCTGCTAATAATAGGCTGGCAAAACCTCTGTCAACTTACTAACTTACTAACTGTACCCAAGCAAGGAATCCATCAAAAGTAAGGAATATAATTTACTGTAGCTCACTAAATAGCAAATAATTGGCAATATTATTAAATTTAAATATAATGATGAATTTTGGGCTTATTCAACCCAGATTTGGTGTGATGATTCCATCCTCTTTTTGACCCAAACTTCGTACAGTTTTTAACTAAATGATTGTTAAATAATGTTAATATACATTGGTGATATTTATCATTTTTTAAAAAGCTGTTTAAAACAATCATGCATTATTTCAATTTCTGATACATTACCAACTATAGAATATCTTTGTTAAATTAAATATTTGAGAGAATTTCAATTTAACCACACTAAGCTTTGGCATGTGCAAAATACTTATTGAATAATTTCAAGTGCATGGCGATCGCTGTACTTTACTTCCCAAAAAAACAACCGTGTAGGCAATGATGAGTAAAAACAATGTGAAGTCAAGCTGGCCTAACTTCAATATTGGTTACAATCCAGGTTGTCTGTCATAGGTAATTTTTATGCTGCGAAGAAATAACCGGTTATTAAACCATGTGAATGAATTAGTTAAACCCAATTTCTTGGCAGCTGAAACTGGACAAATTTTCAGTAAACGGTTAAATGGCAGCATGAAAATAATTGTTACAAACCCCTAATAAATAATAATAATATAATAGATTTGGCCATTTATTTGCAATCAATTATTCATTGTTTTGCTGTTTATATTATAGCCAATCTGTTGAACAATTGATGAAGGAATCTGGATGTACCTTAGAACACTCTGCTGCAGCTCAATTCCGTACTCATGTAATGGAAGGAAAATGGCAGAACGTAAGTACTGTACTACTGTAATTACAAAACACCAAATCATGGCCTAAAAGTGGTCCAGAATTTGGATCCTGGTCTGAATTTTCTCAAAATTTGGTAAGATTCCTCTTTTAGTTTTAGTTATCCTTCTATACTAACAGAACAAATATTACAAACAAATACATTTCGGGCACAAAAATAACCTCCTTAGCGAACAATAATACATATACCTAGTTAAAAGTAGTAATTTTACATCAGGGAAGTCATTTTAAAATTTAAAAGGGCCTGCTTATTATTTGTTAACAATTTACGCATAGACGTTTTGTTTAAAAATAAAAATTCTAATTCCAGACAATGAAGCTATCATTTTAGTTACATCTGTACCAGGACAATGTTACAACAATACAGTACCTACTGTATGATATAATTAAGACATTTTAAAGAGCATTATTGGAATCCTGTTTCTTGTCAAATGCAGGATCCAAAGAAAAAGATAAAATGAACTACAAAGCAACAAGTGACTTAAAACATATTCTAAAGTATTTAAGTGAAATTTAAAACCTTTTAATTTGTGTTAAACGATAAATATGGATTTAGCATGTCTTGTCTAATCTTGCTTAGTTTCTATAATGAGTTGTGTCTTTATTTAAAAATTAAAAAAATGTTTACTTCAAACAAAATGCCCTGAAAATTCCTTTTATTTTTTTTAAAGACACCTTCCCTACGTTTTTTAGATCTATTTTAAGATCACAAACTATATTAAATCTAAAAATAATACTATATGGTCCTATTGCGATAACTTTTTTCGTCTTTAAATGGTTAAAAATGTGAAAAATAAGTCGATTCTAATATTTATAGGGGCCCGCTATAAATCCCAAAATGCATTGCGTGCAGATTGATATTTCTGTTTTTCTTCTGTAATTCACCCACTTTTTGATCGATCGTGAGGCCAAAACAAATGGAAGACTCCAAACTTTTCAGCGAAAATACCAGGTTTTCCCCAATTTGTATCAACGGAGTCTGGCAAAAATAGAAAGACAATTAATGCAGCAACTATACAACGTCAGACTAGGTATATAGCTAGCGTACGATGTTCGTACATTACCGATGTTTACCAGCTAGGCCTACAAAACTAAGCCTAACTAGGCTAGGCCTAAAGACCGTCCACGAGAGGTGAGTCGCCGCGAGCTACCTAGGTAGTGCATTGTTTCTCACTTTTTATCATAATTTACCATAAAACGTACATTTAAGACAAGGAATGACCTGGTTTAATGTTTTTAAAGTAATATATATGTATTATTTTTACAAAACGTCACAAATTGTAGGGAAGGTGTCTTTAATTTGAGCAATTTTGTTTTTTATATTCAGGCTGAAGAAGACTTGCAAGAAATTCGACTTCTTATAACTAGTCCACAAGAACTGTTAAAGATGCAATTTCTACTATTAGAACAAAAGTACCTAGAATATTTAGAAGAGGGTCAACTTAATGAAGCCTTGCATTGTCTTCGTCATGAATTAACACCTCTCAAGTATAACTCAGAACGGGTTCATTCGCTAAGCAGGTTTGTTACATTTGGAAGATTCACTTGGGCCTGCATTTCTTTAAAAAATAGAAACATATACATCATGAAATATGAATGTTGTCTATCCTGTTAAAGTTAAATCCTCTATATTACTCAAAATACATTTTTTAAGTCTGAAAAGCTTTCCGACAAATGTGATTTCTTCCAAGAATACTGCAATATTTCATTTTCTTTTTAAAGTTGCAGCTATAACATTTGTACACCTCTCTTAAGCTACAACCTAGACATTTTAGATTGGGCTTTTAGGAGATTTGACCTTATGTCATGTGTAAACAAATATACAGTATTTTTAAGGCACAAAAACTGTATAATATCCACAAATTAATTAGAGAAATATATGGTGTATAATATTAAGGTACATAAGGTGAATATCTTTTATTTGTAAAGTTCACTATACATGTTTACCATTGCCATTTCTTAAAGCACGATAGGTCAATGTGAGTAGTTATATACCAGAAATCGCCAGTATCGATGGTAGCATGTATTTATTTTATTTCACCTTATTTATAGAGGGTGACCCTAAACACTGTATGCTGCCAATCAAGGTCTTGATGAGTAATGAGAAGTGTCTGTGTGCGACAGTCACAGTGTGAATAGTCGTACACCAGGGTAACCCACTACTCGTCTCGAAAGATGTACTAGGTTCTTTAAAGTGCACATGAGCCAGATTTACACTCGACCTACGGTTTATAGTCCTCCACGAGCACTCGTTCTACCACCAGAACCATGGAGAGAGTGAGACTTGAACCCTTGCCGATTTTAAAATGGCATGGTATTACAGTTCCTCTCCTCTCTATACCGGTAATTCCCCACAATCATACTGTAGTGTTGGTTTGTTTTACATAGGGCTAAAAAAGTTCTTTTCTTATCCTAAGACAAACAAAGAGCTCAGGGTTTCTTATAATCTACTTATACTCCGTTCATTGATAATTTGCAATTTATTTTATATTCAGTTTTTTAATGTACACTAACAAAGATGAATTACATAAACAAGCCAATTGGGAAGGAAAAGGACTTGCATCTAGAACAAAGCTAATGGAGCAGCTACAAGGTAAACATACATTCATACCAAGAATTTACACTGTTATGAGGCCTAAAAAAAAAGTTTTTTTTTGTTTTTTTTGTTTTTTTTAATGCTAATTTCTCTGTTAATTGTACGCGAATTTGAGAGTAACAAAACACACTGAATAAAACAACGAGCTCAAACATCTATTCATAATTTGTTTCACACTTTAATTCTGTTTTGGGCGCGTTAGGCTCCGTGTCTAAAAACAGTCTAAACTAGCCTAGGCTAGGCCTACTACACAGTAGGTCGTTGTTAGCAGGCCTAATTAAATATTTTAGAAGTTAGTGTACCGTATATTTCGGTGTATAAGTCGCACCTGTGTATAAGACGCACCCCCTAACTGAGAGTAAAATATCGGTATTTTGTATATCGTCGATGTATAAGACGACCGCGCCCAGCCTCAACAAGAAGGGAAGTCCCCCATTCCGTCAGTTCTTTCTAACTTGTTATTCATGATTTTCGCACCCGCAACATCGAGTGCATGACCGCACATGTGTGTGGGCTAGCCTCGCTCGATCCTTTTATCGAGAGGCGCACGTTTTCACGGACAATCGTATTCGATTAGTATCTATGTATCCTAGAAGTGTGTACGCTAGGTCTATGCTATAATCAACTGGAGAATATACTAGTCGAATACTGTACACCATGTGGTTGCCAAGAAGGGCTTGCTCGCGCTGGGGGTACGACGGTCGTGCGTATAACTATAACACTATTCCAATCGTAAACGTTTACAAATGAAATTTTATCGGAGCGCCTAAAACAGCTCCATAATGAACAAATCTTTTCATCATATTTAGTACAAAATCACGCTAAAATGCCTTGAAAACTAGCAGGTTGTTGTTACGCTAGTACACTGTAGCTAGGCTATGCCTACTCTTTAGTAATACTAATAGGCCTTACCTTAAAAAGCCCAGGCCTAGCCAACGAGGTGGCGATATCTGTGTGTTGAGGCATTTATGTTCGTTGTATAAGACGCACCCTTAATTTAGAGGTTAAATTTGCGTGTCAAAAGTGCGATTATACACCGAAATATACGCTACGTTATTATTTTTATTGTTTCATCCTCACACACTCGATTTTTACACCTTGTCGGCCAAAAAAAATCATAAAAAAACTTTTTTTTTAAAAGCGCCCTCAACGTAAAAAAAAAAACTTTTTCTTATCTCCGCCCCAAATTTTTGGCGAAATTAGGGGCGGCGGATGACAGCAAACAAACTATTTTTTTTTTTAGGCCTGATAATGGTTGCTGCAAATCTAACCATATAAAATACCACTACAATTAGGCCAATTAAAAAAATATGTCAATGTCAAAGGACAATTACAAGTTTCTATTTTGGCAAGGCGAGCTCAGTGTCCTGTTGTTTAATTGTCTTGATGTAACACAGCCGTATTTGATGCCTATGAAATGTATTTCCAAATCTCAATTTTTAATTTTTTTTTTATAGTTTTTTTCCCGCCATCTGTGATGCTACCACCAAAACGAATGCATAATCTATTGAAACAAGCACTTGAGTATCAGCAGCAGAGGTGTCCTTACCATAATACTAAAATACCTGATAGCATAGAATCAGTTTCATTACTTACAGATCACACCTGTAGTAGGTAAGGTTAACATATATTATATTAGTATTTACTTTATTATTCTCATTTTAAGTGAGTTCATTCAATTTCCATCTCAAAGTACGTGGCAATTCTTTTCACAAGACAAACATCGTTTTTATTTATTTTGTAATTGTATGTATTTTTGAAAAATAAATATATTATCATTATTTATTTTGTTTTATATAGATTGTCATTTCCATGCAAGACTAAACAAATTTTAACAGAGCACTGTGATGAGGTGCTGTATAGTTGTTTTTCTCCAAATGGGTGCAAATTAGCCACAGGTTCTAAGGATGGTACACTGATTATTTGGGAAGTTGTTAAGGTAAATCAGGATAATCTAGCACTTTTTTTAAATGTTGACACATAATGTCTATTTGTGTTGTAGCCAGCATAAATAGTACTAATACCAGGACCAATAATCACCTAAATTGTGCTGCCAAATTTAAGAAATTATGGCATGTAACATGGCCAATTAAAATTATTATTATCATGAACAAAAGAACACAAGGACTTGAATCACTCTGAGCTCAAATGTCAACTGACATATATATTATTAAATAAGTTCATTTGGATCTGATAATGTAATGTGAAAAAAAGTTACTTTTATATGATCCAATATAGTGTCAAGTTTGTAAGATGATATCGGTACTACATTTCCAGAGAACTTGACGTTTCACCTACTAACAGCAAGGCATAATCATCATCACATATGATTATGCCTTGCTGTTAGTAGGCGAAACGTCAAGTTCTCTGGAAATGTAAGTACCGATATCATCTTACAAACTCGACACTATATTGGATCATATAAAAGTAACTTTTTTTCACATTACATATATATATATCATGCGTTTACATTTGAGGGTGTGTAGTGATGCAAAAAAGACACACTGTTTAAAAAGCGTGTTTGTTTGATTGACAGCAGTGCTTTAGCATATGCAAGCACGTTAGTTAATCTTTTGTCCATAGCATCATTCAGAAACAAAACACATGCTACGATCGGTTTACTTACAATGTATAATATGTCTATAATTAGTTTGTCATGTATTAATATATTAAAATAAAAGTCCTTAAGTATTAAAAAAATGATATTTTTTCAGGAAACACACAAACTAAAGTTGGCTCACACTCTTGATGGTCATTCTAGTGGTGTGTTTTTTATGTCTTGGAGTCCAGATAGTAAATTTATTATAGCATGTGGACCAGATGATTGTGCTGATTTATGGATATGGAATACTGAGGTATGGCTTCTTAATACTGTGCATTTAGAACATCTTCTTTTGGGGCACCCCTCTTAGGGGGCATGTGTTAACCAATGAATGATTAATGTTGATGTTCTTTTTCTTCATCCATCTACCTATGGCATTTTCACTTGTGCGAGATTTTCTTCAACTAATAATGAAAATTTTAGTATTTAATATTTTATTTAGCCAAATTAAAAAGGATAAATTTAATAAATAACACAGTTTACATGCTATGCCTATGTTAGGGTTAAAATATTGTTTAAATGTAAAAAATTATATTGTTACCGAGTGAAAAGCTAGCCCTTAATCAGCTGGCACCTCATCCTCAGTCTAAAATCGCTAAATTGTAAATAGCTTGTTGATATAAAGTTTGCGGTACACCACATATATTTAGTTCTGAGAAGTTATCGACGTTTCGATCAATATATTTTGATTGTCCTCGAGATATGAAAACATATTGATTTCACCATGCAAACCTTCAATAATATTTCTTGGGTAAATTTTTATTCAAGTTATACTGTACTTGAATTGTAATGTGTCTGTTTTAAAGTTGGGTGTAATTATTCCGCCATGACCTTGTTTTTCTGGAGCAAGAGGTACTGTAGATCCATGATGGAAAAATATATTCTTTTTTTCTTAAACTGGTTCTCTAATTGCTATTGGCTATTTGGCGAATGAATAGTGCGAGCGAGGTTATGTACACCTTTTGATTATCATGTAATGTGTTTTCTACCTTTTAGACTGGTATATTAAAAACTAAGATGACACATTCACCAGAAGATAGTCTAACATGTGCTGCTTGGAATGTAGATGGCAAGAGGTTTGTTACTGGTGGAATCAAGGGTCAATTTTATAGATGTGTAAGTTCAAGGGTCAATTTTATAGATGTGTAAGTTCAAGGGTCAATTTTATAGATGTGTAAGTTTTTGTTACAATTTTGCATTTAACATTACATTCTATTATGAAATGTTTGTTCATATGAACTTTGTAATCTGTGATATCAATATAGATTATATACAAAATTATACCACACGTGAGTGTATTTGAACAACATATGTGAACAGTATAGATCTACTGAAATGAAGTGATGTTTATGTGAACAGTATATTTTGTGAAAATGTTGAGAATTTTTCTGTTGACTGATCTGCATTAAAAAATCAATGTTATACTGTGCGTCTTCAAAAGTAATTGGATAATCTAAAAAGCACATTCTCTTTTCATTCAGCATATTGATGGTGGAATTATTGATTCCTGGGAAGGGGTTAGAGTTCATAGTATATGTACTAAGTCCGATGGCAAGACTGTTCTCGCATCGGATACGCACAAAAGAATCAGAGCTTACATTTTTGAAGAAATTACTGACTATAATGTGTAAGTAAAATACAGAATAATTAGTGAATTTATCAACCAGGGTGTGCCTATATGCTGTGTGGAGCTATGTACAGAATTCAAAGGACCAGGGTGTGCCTATTCTGTGTGGAGCTATGCCACAGAATTCAAAGGACCAGGTTGTGCCTATGCTGTGTGGAGCTATGCCACAGAATTCAAAGGACCAGGGTGTGCCTATGCTGTGTGGAGCTATGCCACAGAATTCAAAGGACCAGGGTGTGCCTATGCTGTGTGAAGCTATGCCACAGAATTCTATGGATGCGATTTTTTAAAGATATTATTGCAACATTAAAAACAAGGGGAAACACTGAAAAGTTCTTGGAATTTTCTTGAGAGCTATTTGATGGCGGTCAATGCACCAAACACTTGGATATATTTTGGCACATCCCTAAAGGAAAATAATGTTATGTTAAAGTATTAATATTTCAATGATCACTAGTTATAGATTTAAACGTTTTAAGGCTCTTTCACACCTATTCTGGTCCGGTGCTGGGAAATCCAATTGAACGTCAATGTTTCGTTTTCACGCGGCTATGCGCATATCGATTGGCACATAGTTGTGTGGAGCGTCGTGAAAACGAAACAATGATGTTCAATTCGTTGGACTGGAACCGTGCCGGAACAGGTGTGAAAGACCCTTTACTCTTGCTATTATCGCACTGAATGTGAGATGAAATTATGATATAATGCGTTAAATAAATATATTGATATTTTAATGCAAGTAAAAAGGAAAATATTAAATATTCAAAATTTGAATTTGAGATGAATTTGATTTAAGTAAATATTTATATCCATTTCCTACTTCAGCATTTTCTGACTTTCATTTCAGAATTCAAGAAGATCACCCAATCATGTCTTTTGTTTTGAGTTCTAATGAACGATATGCGTTGTTAAATGTTGCCAACCAAGGAGTTCATATGTGGGATATTAAGGATAAGATATTGGTGCGCAAGTTTCAGGGAATCACACAGGGCTTCTATGCCATTCATGCTTGTTTTGGAGGTGTAGGCGAAAATTTCATTGCCAGTGGTAGTGAAGGTATGTTAAATTTCTAGGTGCATCGAAATAGTGCCAAAGCCATGTTATGTCAGTAAATTGAAGTTAGACCCTTTTCTAATTTCTTTATAACAGTATAGAGCTCATGGCATTTAGGTATACAGTGCTTGCAGAACCTTGCTTGCAATTAAATGTCAGGCAATTAGAATTTCTCTACATATAGATCAAGTTTCTCCAAGCTGGACACTTGAATGTCTTATATTATTATTATTATTATTATTTATTGCCAAAAACCAGATACAAACAAACAAAAACACAGAAACTAAGGGAGTAGGCAGGAACCTAAAAGTGAACCTAATCACTATAACAAGAGTTCAGGTTCCGTACTCCCAAAGTAACAACAATGATATATAATAAACTATATAAAAATATTTAAATAACAAATAGACGAATCAACAGTGTCAATATAAAATAAACGGATAAAATACATTATAGTCGATTCAACAAAGTCAATATAAAACATGTGATTTAAGTTTGATAGCAAGGGAGACTTCCTTGTTATATGGACTGTGTGGTAACCCCTGGGTTTCCTAGGTTTGCTTTTGCAAGTTATCAATTCTACAAGACCAGCTGATTGACGTTCCTTTGAATGACAGATAAGCATTGTATTTCAAATTTGTTGATTTTGCAATTTACAATTTACTGCTGTCAAAAATATTTTTTATATGTGCATTGTTTATAAGAAACTTTGAAATATGTAATTGTAAATCATACTAAAATAATATATCTACAGTATAAAATTATCATGGTTACTGTAACTAATTAAAATTAAAATTTTAAAATTCTGCAACAGGTCGATCATCTCTTGTATAGATAGCTTTTTGCTTATATTTGTTATTTCCATTGAGATCCAGCCACTGAAACCCACAGCATTGTCATTTTGTATCTCCATTGAGATCCAGCCACTGATACCCACAGCATTGTCATTTTGTATCTCCATTGAGATCCAGCCACTGATACCCACAGCATTGTCATTTTGTATCTCCATTGAGATCCAGCCACTGATACCCACAGCATTGTCATTTTGTATCTCCATTGAGATCCAGCCACTGATACCCACAGCATTGTCATTTTGTATTTCCATTGAGATCCAGCCACTGATACCCACAGCATTGTCATTTTGTATCTCCATTGAGATCCAGCCACTGATACCCACAGCATTGTCATTTTGTATCTCCATTGAGATCCAGCCACTGATACCCACAGCATTGTCATTTTGTATCTCTATTGAGATCCAGCCACTGATACCCACAGCATTGTCATTTTGTATCTCCATTGAGATCCAGCCACTGATACCCACAGCATTGTCATTTTGTATCTCCATTGAGATCCAGCCACTGATACCCACAGCATTGTCATTTTGTATCTCTATTGAGATCCAGCCACTGATACCCACAGCATTGTCATTTTGTATCTCCATTGAGATCCAGCCACTGATACCCACAGCATTGTCATTTTGTATCTCCATTGAGATCCAGCCACTGATACCCACAGCATTGTCATTTTGTATCTCCATTGAGATCCAGCCACTGATACCCACAGCATTGTCATTTTGTATCTCCATTGAGATCCAGCCACTGATACCCACAGCATTGTCATTTTGTATCTCCATTGAGATCCAGCCACTGATACCCACAGCATTGTCATTTTGTATCTCCATTGAGATCCAGCCACTGATACCCACAGCATTGTCATTTTGTATCTCCATTGAGATCCAGCCACTGATACCCACAGCATTGTCATTTTGTATCTCCATTGAGATCCAGCCACTGATACCCACAGCATTGTCATTTTGTATCTCCATTGAGATCCAGCCACTGATACCCACAGCATTGTCATTTTGTATCTCCATTGAGATCCAGCCACTGATACCCACAGCATTGTCTTTTTGTATCTCCATTGAGATCCAGCCACTGATACCCACAGCATTGTCATTTTGTATCTCCATTGAGATCCAGCCACTGATACCCACAGCATTGTCATTTTGTATCTCCATTGAGATCCAGCCACTGATACCCACAGCATTGTCATTTTGTATCTCCATTGAGATCCAGCCACTGATACCCACAGCATTGTCATTTTGTATCTCCATTGAGATCCAGCCACTGATACCCACAGCATTGTCATTTTGTATCTCCATTGAGATCCAGCCACTGATACCCACAGCATTGTCATTTTGTATCTCCATTGAGATCCAGCCACTGATACCCACAGCATTGTCATTTTGTATTTCCATTGAGATCCAGCCACTGATACCCACAGCATTGTCATTTTGTATTTCCATTGAGATCCAGCCACTGATACCCACAGCATTGTCATTTTGTATCTCCATTGAGATCCAGCCACTGATACCCACAGCATTGTCATTTTGTATCTCCATTGAGATCCAGCCACTGATACCCACAGCATTGTCATTTTGTATCTCTATTGAGATCCAGCCACTGATACCCACAGCATTGTCATTTTGTATCTCCATTGAGATCCAGCCACTGATACCCACAGCATTGTCATTTTGTATCTCCATTGAGATCCAGCCACTGATACCCACAGCATTGTCATTTTGTATCTCCATTGAGATCCAGCCACTGATACCCACAGCATTGTCATTTTGTATCTCCATTGAGATCCAGCCACTGATACCCACAGCATTGTCATTTTGTATTTCCATTGAGATCCAGCCACTGATACCCACAGCATTGTCATTTTGTATCTCCATTGAGATCCAGCCACTGATACCCACAGCATTGTCATTTTGTATCTCCATTGAGATCCAGCCACTGATACCCACAGCATTGTCATTTTGTATCTCTATTGAGATCCAGCCACTGATACCCACAGCATTGTCATTTTGTATCTCCATTGAGATCCAGCCACTGATACCCACAGCATTGTCATTTTGTATCTCCATTGAGATCCAGCCACTGATACCCACAGCATTGTCATTTTGTATCTCTATTGAGATCCAGCCACTGATACCCACAGCATTGTCATTTTGTATCTCCATTGAGATCCAGCCACTGATACCCACAGCATTGTCATTTTGTATCTCCATTGAGATCCAGCCACTGATACCCACAGCATTGTCATTTTGTATCTCCATTGAGATCCAGCCACTGATACCCACAGCATTGTCATTTTGTATCTCCATTGAGATCCAGCCACTGATACCCACAGCATTGTCATTCAGTAATTTTCCTTTTGGATTTATATATTTTGTATTATATATACATAGTGGAAATGATGTTTCCACCAATAAATGGGAAAAAATATAATAAAATTTATAATTATAACTGTATGTTGTTAATATTATTATTATAATGCATTTAAGAACTCCATCCTGTATTCAGTAAAGTAAATTAAATACATTTTTACAAATTGCAGATAATAATGTTTATATATGGCATATAAAACGTGAACGGCCATTAGTAGTATTGCAAGGTCATACAAGAACTGTTAACTGTGCATCCTGGAACCCAAAGGTGCCTAGCATGTTGGTAACAGTTTCAGATGACTTTACTGTTCGTGTATGGGGCCCAGAAAGCAATGAAGGTTGGTTGCTTTTTTTAAAAACTGCAAATGATTTGTAAATTTCTTTGGGACACATTGTTTTGCCATGTTTCCTTTACATTTAACGAACACAAATAGAGTCGTTTTAATCTTTTAAAATTTGTTTTCCTATAGAAGTGATTAACTTTATTAAAACTACAAAATAACTCATTCAAAGTGTGATTTAATTGATCTTCATTTTTCATGTTTTTGGGTGACAATACATCTTTAAATGAATGATTTCTACGAACTTTGATTTTGAGTAGTACTGTATTGATAATAATCACAGAGCTTTGATGGTTAAAATTCTAACTTCCTGTTTTTATTTTTCTCTTCAAATTGGAAAACTGATTATTGTGTGATATGGTTCTATAATTGTCGATTACCACAGTATTGAGTTCAATTATGTCATTGTTTTTTTTCCAGATAATGTATGCAGTACAGCAGTGTGATGCTGGCTCAAATGTTCTATTTGAATGTACAAAATAGGTAAACAGGGATTTTAAGTTTTAACTTTAGCATGCCGACTAATATGAACTGTACAAAGCAACTAAACAATATTAAAATGTTACAATTTGAGGGATTGATCCATTTTGTTTCTTAAAGTAATTGTTTGATTGCATAGATTGCATATTGCCTTGTTCGGCATTTCTATGGTTACAATTTTAAAACTGTTAGACAGCAGATTCAGCAGAATGTGTACCAGCAAAGACATTTGTGTCTGTCTTTATTTTTATGGGATTCAGTTATGACAACGATTATGGGGTGTGATCATATTTGAAAAATGATTATTTGACACTAGATTCTACAACCTTGTATATACAGATTCTCTTCTGGCCTAGGCCTGGAAAAGTATATGAGTTGACTGTGCAGCATAGCATAAATTACAGCATGAGATCATATTTAAGCATGGAATTTTAGTTTGCCAAATAGATACCAGACTTGTGAACTTATTGCCTACCATCAGCACTGAACTGTGTCTAGACAAATGTTCTCATATCTAGCCAAATTCTGTGCAACACATCGTGTATGATCAGTGCAACATAGGACTCATCCTAAGGTACATAGTGTCACATGTAACATTGTTCCTATGATACAGTAGTGGCATACTTGAATCTCTCCAAAGAAAAGCATGCAATGATGTTTATGAATGTGAAACTACCGTTTGACTGTAATCCAATTGTTGAATTAATGTACAGTATTGTATAATAACTGCCTTATAATAGTGAAAACTCTACTTTCTTTGAAGATAATAAACATTATTATTTATATAGCACTTTTAAAAGGTATGTTAAACATGTATTGCAATTAGTATGATATCTTATACATTTCGATTGTGGATTTTAGGTTGGTAAAGACTATGTACTGTTTAAATGTGTCATTTAGATTTGTATAAGCAAATAACAACTATGTACAGAGGTTTTTCATGTACAATACAATCCATCAACAAATGTATTTAAATTCTTCACGAGTGCATATGATATTTTTACATACATACAAAATTGGAATAAGAGCAAAGATGCATCAAAACAGTGAGTGTGTTAATGTATTATTTTCTTGGGTTTTATAATTATCCTCCTATATTTCAAATAATTATTCTGTGATATTGTGTTAAGCCTGATTTTCACTAAAATGTTTTATACAACACGGAAATTTCTTTCTTTATACAAATGGAAGCCACAATGAGAGTGTATTAGGTTGTGATTCTGATTAGTATCTCAGTATTTTAGGGGTTTTATTAGAAAATGAATAACTAATGAAGTTTAGAAATTCAGACTTTTGCTGTTGTTTAGTAGTTTTACTTAAAGTTAAATGACATACAGTGACCGTTTATGTTGGTAGATTTTTTAAAAATTATTTTGGATAAAACTACTGTGTACTGTATGTAAGTTTATATTATTCAATAATTTGTTAATGAAAGTAAACTAGAGATAGTTTATTACATAATGTATTGGGGCCAAAATCCTGAGTCCACTAAACCCACACAATAACATTGTGAATATTATCTGTTTATTCTTATTTGACATTGTCAAAGTAGTATATTATTTGTTTCGACAATGATCACCTGTTATAAATTCCAAAATCCAGCATGCAACATGTATAGTTGTAAGTCAATGCAATTCACCCTCAAATACCACCTGGTAGCAAAATTAGGATGTACTAATGTAACTCCCACAAAATATCTGAATTTTGTTAGAACGTGTAAATGCTATTACTTTCGGCTGGTTAAACTTTTTCTAATATGGTGACTGGTGATTGGTTCTTATGTTGTTTGTGCATTGTACACAGTGTGCACAACATGATGGTGGGCTGATGTAAGAAGGTGTACACAGTGTGCACAACATGATGGTGGGCTGATGTAAGAAGGTTTGTGCATTGTACACAGTGTGCACAACATGATGGTGGGCTGATGTAAGAAGGTTTGCAAATGGTGCATTATACATCACAGTAGATTGTTAGCTAGGAGTAGAGAACCAACAGGTTTGCATATGGTGCATTTATTCACAATAATCTGGGAGTTCAAACAAAGTGAAATGTATGTTGGTGTTGTAGCTGATCTATATACGCGACTTAACTGTTTTTATATACAAAACCAGTTTTATGGAATAATGGAACAGCTCATGAAGATACAAATAAATGAACTTTACTCATTAATGGGTGATATATTTTGTACATAAGTAATTACAAGCTATAATAATCAGTAATAATAAATTAACTTTTGTAATTTCTTATTTACAATTTGTTTTGGCTAGAGATAAGCTTTTTGATATCTAACCAGATTAATAAAGTTTATATTGTAAATGCATAGTTTTAGATAAACTAGTTGCAGTGGCTGTATTTTGCTTTAATATTTATTTATCGTCTATTTACTGTAATAGTAAACTTGTATTTTGTGTAAATGTTTTTTTTTGTTTTCATTGTCAATAAAGGTAATAAATTACTGATGATTTAAACTTGTGCACAAGGTGAAATAAAGAGATTCGAATTCATCTTTTGGTTGTTTTTACATTTATTTATGCAGTGAACACCGGTCAAATGTTTTTAACATCCATCTCACAATTAAATGGTTGGTCAATATTAAAGGTCCTATGACAACACTCGCATCGCATCGCACACGTGTTTCTAAATAGGAGTTTACTACCAACAATAGTACTGTGATGGCGCTAGTTACTCTTTGTTATGCATGATTAATTTAAGACAAAAAAAAAACCTGAATGAATTTTACTATTGTCGTTACTTGCAGAATTCTGAACGGCAACATTTGAGAACCCCGATTTTGAATGTCGGTAGTTATTCGAATGAATAGAATGGCTGTTTAGCGTGTAATGGTGTAAATAGGTATTTGTATACCAATGTAGCCTTGGTAACCGTTAAAGATGGTTCCCAAAAAACATGAAAAATGACTAATAAAATCAGGTCATTTTAAGTTGTACTAAAGTTTATTTACTTAAAAAAATAATGATTTCACTTATGAAAATTAAGACCAAATGATTGTAATATTAAACTAATTTTACGAAAATGAGTAAAATCATTATTTTACATAGAAAAGCTCTAAATGTAACGCAAATTTAAAATTTCTTTTTGACATCCACTGCCATATAGTTAGAGCAGGTTTTAAAAGTTGTTTGAAAAAAATGTAAACATATGTAACAAAAATATATGTTATCCATTAAAGCAGGACTATTTTAAGAGGGTTGCCTAAAGACTCCAGGGCTGTCCAGGACAATCGGAGTATTTGAGCAAGTAAACACCGCATGGCCGCAAATGGTACTCTCGCCTGTAAAATTCATGATAAATTGCACCTCTAGTTCGCCGGAAATGTCACTCACTCTATGGTGCCCTAGCAAACAGAGGATTGTAGCCTATATTATTCCACCGGTAATAAACATACGCGACTAACAATATAGGATATAGGATTTGTTTTCGTTCAATGCGAATGTCACAGGGAAGTCCCCGATGAAGGTACTTTTGGTACGGTAATATATTCTAATAACTGTACTCAATTAATGTAAATTGATTATCAATTAATACGTTATAAAAAAAGTTTTACAAAAAAATATGAAGCTGCTGCTATAAATATATTAAGCAAAACGTTAATTATTATATTATTTTTTAATTAAATGCTAAATAAAGTCAAATGTTAAAACCACAATTTCCAAAATTCATTTTTATTTATCCACTATAAACTTCCACTTCAAAAATGTTGTTTAAGCCACACTACAAAATAAAACAAAGAAAATAATGATAGGACAAATACAGAAAGAAGCAAACTTTGCTCTGCTACCGGTATAACACAGTTCAAACTTCGGAACGTCCATTAATTACTACGGAAATTTGGCCTAATATTTACGGACGTAGATAAATAAGAAGATTAAACGAGAACTTACCTGTTCAAAGTTTGATCTTTATTTTATGAGGTAGATCGGAAATACAAAAATAGGCCTATACGCAAAATTATGATTTGGCCTAAAAATTGGCCTTAGATTATGGAAAAACCCCGGAAAAACGCAATAATTATGGACAAATCGATTATTAGTCTTGGCAATATGCCTAATATTTAAAAGGAATGAATATAGGCTATATTGCGTTTGTCGATTAATTTTTTTTTTGACGCAAAGTTCATGTGTGAATGCTTGATCCATTAGAAGTAATCTGTGATGGTTCTAGTAAAACTGCTATGCGTGGATAATTTGTGAATCGCAGTAGGCTACATATACGTTCATTGAGAAAAACGATAAATTGTATTATTTTGAATTAAATGCTAAATAAGTCAGGAATTAATTAAAACAACAATTTTCAAAATTTATTTTCATTTATCCACTATAAACTGTACAATAAAAATAATAAATATAAAACAAAGAAATTAATTATAGGAAATTTAATTGCAGAAAGAACGGAAAAACAAAACTATACGCAAAATTATGATTTGGCCTTAAATTATGGAAAATACGCAATAATTGAACATAATTGAATAAATGAACAAATCGACGACCCATATGACGGGTTTTTCCCGAACACAGTGTGTGTTGGCCTCCTTTCGTACCTCTCATTAGGAGAGAAATACATCTCCCTGCTCTCATGACGCGCGCAACACAAGCAACTAGAAGTAATCGGCGTAACTGCTTAATTCTTTATGGGGTACCTGAAACCAATAATGAAAATACTGATAATGAAGCGTGTAGTGTATTTAAAGACAACCTCAATGTATCAGTTGACTCTTCCGACATAGACAGGTCTCATAGATTGGGGCCTAAAAGAGAACCGGACCCCAAGAAGAAGAAAAATAGTAGGCCTATTATAATTAAATTCTCCAATTACAATAAGCGAAACGAGGTTTTTAAGGCCAAAAAAGGTTTTAAAAACTCGCCATACTTTGTACATGAGAATTTAACCATGAAACGCTCGCAGCTGTTGCGTGAGGTGAAAACCAAATATGCAGACGCTATCAAGTCCACCTGGATACTAGATGGAAAAATACACATACTTACGCACACTATGAAAAGAATCGTCGTCTGTACGCGCTCGGATGTATCTCGGCATGCTCAAGACCTGATGAAGTGAAGCGGCTATTTTGTTCCATTTCAGGCCCAGCTAGAAAACTAATTTACTGAAAACCGGAATCTGAGTTTTTTCGCTTAATTTATTCTTGATTTGATCTGAGACAAACTTGATTCATCAGATACTGTACTTTTTTAATTTTGGATATATAGAAGACTTGATTATGTTTCATTTATGTTTTAAATGCCCTTATGTTCTAAGCATTTCGTTTATATGTCTTGTTCTATGTTTTTTGTATGTATGTCTTGTCACTAGTAGTTTGGTTTATACAAATAAGCACAAATATATAATTTATACATTTACATATATTGAATCCCATGAATTGTTTTATCTGCTGTATGAACGTTAATTCTGATTTAGAAAATGTATTAATTGCAATTCACACAATCTACGTTGTAATGATGACAGCTGGCTGTGTATTGACTGCACAACCATTTTGTTTCCATTTAATATGATTTTAGATGACAATGCATTTAAACATGAAATAAAACACTTCTTTGACCACAATATTAATCTAAACAGTTTGCAGCCTTTAACCTTTGATCCTTTTTGTATTTCATTAAACAATATACTTAATGATGACTCTTTACTTTTAGATAACAATGATCCGTGTAATAACCTTATTGATGCTTTTAATTCAAAAATCACAAATAATGTCTTCCTCATTTAGCATTTTTAATATGAATTCTCGCAGCCTTGTTAATCATTTTAATGATACAACTGTCTTTATTAGTACCTTAAAACATAATTTTTCTACAATCTGTTTCACTGAAACCTTTTTTAATAATAACAAAACTTGTTTTTCTTTTTACAATATTCCAGGTTATACTTTATTGCATTCTTTTGGAACAAACAGAGCAGGGGGTGGCGTTGCCATATACTTAGACCAAAGATTTCAATATTCTGTTCGCAGTGATCTTTCTTCTATTATTTCTGAATCTGCCGAATCAATTTTTATCGAAGTTAAGACCGAGGCGAGGAATATTATTTTAGGTGTAGTTTATCGCTTACCCGAGTCATCATTAGTTACCTTCAATTCAAACGTATCCATTCTTTTAGACATTATTAATAATGAAAATAAAATCTCATATATTACTGGGGATTTTAACATTGATCTTTTAAAATCAAACACTCATAAACAATCATCCGAATTTTTGAGCAATATGTTTAAATTTGATTTTTACCCCCTCATTGACAGACCTACGCGAATAACCACTGCAACAGCCACACTTATTGACAACATATTTTGTAACAATGTTTATGACAAAATATCTCCAGGAATTTTTTACTCTGACATCTCTGATCATTTTCCAGTGTATTCTATTACTTATTTTGAAGCTGTACTTGCTTCTCTTAATGATAATAACAAATACGTTTGCTTCAGGAAAATAAATGATCAAGCTATTTCTTCTCTTGCAAATGACCTTCAGGAATCCGTTTGGTCCGATGTTTACAAAATGAAAAGTCCAAATTAATGATGCCTATAATTTATTTTAAAAATTTTTTTCCAAACTATATGATACTCATATAAAAATAGTCAGGTGTAAACGAAACATCCGGAAGGAAAAGAAACCTTGGATTACAACTGACATTATCAAATCTATTGATAAAAGAAACAGACTTAAATATATTAAAACCAAAAAAGAGTCGGACAGAAACAAATACACACAATATAGAAACAAGTTGACTCATTTAATCAAAATTAACCGTAAAAAACATTATAATGACAAATTCAATTCCTTTAAAGGCAATATTCAAAAGACCTGGCAAACCATCAATACAGTCTTAGGACGCAATACTAAAAACAAACTACCTTCCCATTTTATACACAACGGATCCATAATCACTGACCCACTCACCATTGCGAATTATTTTAATGACTATTTTGTAAACATCGGGCCAAACATTTCTAAGACAATAAAAACACCTACTAACCAGCATTTCACTTCCTTCCTCAACGCACCTATCAAAGATTCTTTTTTTTTTTTGCACCCACGTCAGAAGAAGAAATCTAAAATATTATCAACAATTTAAAAATTAACAAAAGTTCAGGCTATGATGATATAGCCTATCTAATAAGGTTATTAAAGCTATTTCCAAATTTATTTCTAAACCATTATCTTATATTTTCAACTTGTGCTTTTCTGAATGAATTTTCCCTGACTTACTTAAAATTCCCAAGGTGGTTTCTATCTTTAAAAAAGATGATTTTCATTCATTTAGTAACTACAGACCCTTTACTACCTTGTTTTTCAAAAATCCTTGAACTGCAGCTAACCTATGATAGATTATTTAATTTTCTCACTAAACACAGCATTCTTCACGATCGTTAATATGGGTTTCGAAAGGGATACTCAACTGATCTTGCAATTTTTGATATTTACGACCAAGTTACTAAAGCTATTTACAAAAATGATTTTACTATCGGTATTTTTCTTGATCTTAGCAAGGCCTTTGATACAATTGATCATGACATTCTCTTGAGAAAACTCGAATTCTATGGTATCAGAGGCCTTGCTCTTAATTTTTTTAGGAACTACCTTGGCAACCGAAAACAATGTGTCTCAGTTAAATCCTACTCTTCTTCTCATTCTAAAATTACATGTGGTGTTCCACAAGGATCTATACTTGGACCTTTACTATTTTTAATTTATGTTAATGACTTACCTAAAATTCCTCTTCCCTCTTAAATTTTGTTCTTTTGCTGATGACACTAACATTTTTTTTTCACACAAAAATATTACTGAACTTGTACAAACTACAAATAATGAATTAGTTAAGATTTCCAATTGGCTCAATTTAAATAAATTATCTTTGAATATCAATAAAACTAATTATATTCTTTTTAATTATAAAATAAAAAATATAGACTCTGTTGTTATTAAAATTAATGATAGTGTAATCAAACGAGTTATTGAAACAAAATTTCTCGGTGTTATCCTATACTCAAAGTTATCCTGGCAGCCCCATCGTAACAATATTTCAAATATAATTTCTAGAAACATCGGAATAATGAATAAACTGAAGCACTATCTCCCACAGCACATTCTTTTATATAACACCTTAGTTTTACCCTATATTAATTATTGTAACATATCTTGGGCTAACACAATTGATAAATTTCTTTACTTGTCCCTGGACGAGTCCTGAAGCAACCAATATTGACAACATCTTTAAACTACAAAAACGTGCTATCAGGATTTGTGCAGGGTCAACCAGAATTATATAGCTCACACCAAACACTTATTTAATAAATTTAATATACTTAATGTATTTGATTTACACAAATTACAAACTTATATTTTTATGTATCGTCTAAAAAATCACTCTTTACCAAATCATATTATTTCTTTATTTCCAAAACAACAACCTGATATTCACAATTACAATACGAGATTTGCTAAAACAAATATTTTATCTGAAAAGCATGCATTTCATTTAAGAAGAAAATCAATTTTTTACAATGGTCCAAAACTATGGAATTTATTAAGTTTTTCATTAAAATCTCTTCTAATCTACCTTTGTTCAAATCTAATCTTTGGTCGCAGCATATGGCAGCTAAATCTCCTGTTCTTGTTCTTCTTGTTTCCTTTCTTCTTCGCTTAATTGAATTTAATTACCTTATCATTGTTCAGCTGGTAATTGTACTATTGTCTTAGCAATTTAAGCTTCTGTATTTTTATTGTAAGCCGGACGCGATTTTTTTTTTCGTACATAAGTTGGGGACCCCTCATGAAACGTCACAAAATAAACATGAATAATTCATCAGTTAAATTTTTTATTCCGTGTGTACCCAAGCGTATAGCAAAAAGTGATTAAAACTGCGATACGATTTTTTCTAGGCCTAGGATTCTAGGTCAATTCATGTGATTGCCTTCGCGCACTCTTCTTCACACACCAACCTATGCAAAATGTGTCGAGGCTAATCGACAGCTAGGCAAGACCTTCAACTAAGTAGTAATTAGACATAGCCCATAGAAAGCTTAGACCCACAAGAAGAATGTGTATAATTTGTGTACTGTAATTGTTTAATTCTGCTATTTTATTCTCAAACAATATGCATGTACTCAAAGGAACTTTAAAAATGCGCGTATATCAGGGGTGGCGCCAGGATCTTTCCGACGCGGGGGGGTTAATTTCCCGACAGGGGGCTATGCGAGTGAAGCGAGCATCACTTGGCTGGGGGACAGGGGGCCGCCAAGGGCCCCTGGTGGGGGTCCAGGTGGGGAATCCCCCGGAAGCAACGCGTTATACCGTAATTTGAGGCCGTTTTAATCAGATTTAGGGTAGCCAATTTATTCAATTTTGTATGGTACATAAATAAAATACTGTGTGAAAAACACATTGCAAGAGGTCCGGTACGATGACTGTGTAAATCCATTCTTTCAAATTTAAAAATGAAGTTTTTAAAGTTCAATATGCCTATCATAGAAAATATACGCGAACGTAAAACCTACCCACGGGCCAAGAGGTATATCGTTATAATCGCAGAGACGTAGGCAGGTTGCTGTCTGGGGGTGCGAAAATTGTAAATGCGCGAGATATCCATGGTCTGATCTGTAAGAAAATTTTGGAAAATATAGCTGCTTGGTCCCCGGAAATTGCAATTATACATTGATATATAAAACGAAATTACAAGTCTATCAGAGAACAAGCCCATCGTGGTTGAGATGGAGCCGAAGGACATTTAAGCAACTAGAGTTGTTAGGTCCCCGGATATTGGATTATAGTATTTCGAAAAAAGAAACAAAATATATAAGGCTCCAGGACCATTAGGGTTGAGCTGCTAAGAAAATTGTGAAAAATAGACCTGGGTACGTACCTGGAAATTGCACTTATATAGGCCCATCATATTGATAAATGAAACGAAATTATAAGTCTACAGAACCAGAGCTAAGAAAATTGTCAAAAATAGAGCTGGTAGGTCCCTGTAAAACATTGAAATATGAAACGAAATTATAGGTCCAGCCCACCATGGTTGGGGTGGAGCTAAGAACATTCTGAAAAATAGAGTTGCTAGATCCCGGAAATTTAACTTATCTATACTTCGAAGCATAAAACAAGATATATACCGGTACATCTCCAGAACCAGCCCTACCATGGATATAAAAAAAAATTGAAAAAGTTCAATGCACTGACTGTATATTGTACATCGAAATATGAAACAAAAATGTACGGTAAGTATACATGACCAGCTCTATAATTGGGGACGGTTGAGCTAAGACAATTTTGAAAACTAGAGATGCAGGTCTTAAAAAATTACACCTATACTTAACAAGGCCAACAGCCATTAAGTCGCGTGCTACAATGCATAGTGATACCGGACCGACAGACAGACAGACCGACAGACAGACAGACAGACAGAGCGACCGACCGACATAGTGAACTATACTGACCGAAATTACTGAACATGTTTAAAAATGTTGAAATGTTTAAAAACATTTATTTTTTTAAATTTACACGTGCGTAGCCTGTCACTTTCGATGTGCTCGTATAACGTAATTTCGAGTTGAAAAGTAAGTCAAGAAAACAGAAATCGGGCAAAAAGAGTGCGCAATTTTGTAAACGCTTAAAATTGCCTGAAATGTACTCTTATTTCATCGAAAATAAATTTTGAAAATGTAAAGCACGCGTACGCATGCGTTACATGCGCTACGCACGTAATTGTATTGCCATATGATGATTTATGCCCTGAAATTTATGAGTACCAAATATTATTTAATTGTGATTCATGGTTGTGAAGATATGATTACAAACGTGATTTCGTTAAATCGTGCGTAGACCGCGTAATTTTTTATTGCGCACCGTGAAAACATAACCACATTGATTCCTGGCCATAAGGAATATACTGTGAAAAATTGACCGACCTAGCTAGATTAAACTGATATCAAGATAAGGTCAGAAAGCGATAAAACGCATAGTGATACCGGACCGACAGACAGACAGACCGACAGAGAGACCGACAGACAGACCGACCGACATAGTGAACTATAGAGTCGCTTCCACGCGATTAAAAAAAATTCAGAAATAGAGGCCTAAACAAGTTACCCTTTTTTTATTTTATTTGGAGGGGAATGCGTCCACAAGCGTAGACCATTTTCCGTCGGGGAAATCAGTTTATTTCCCAGATGTGAATCTGGAATTTCGATGTACGAGCAGTTCATGACATACAGGACATTGGAAATGTAATAACTTAGCTATAATAAGATGTTGGCTAAACGAAAATGGCATGTTTTTTTGTTTAGTAATGTAGGCCGAGCCTACAGTGAAAAACGTCTATTTCAGGTTCAGGTAATCGTAAATTTAAATTTAACAAGGCCAACAGCCATTAAGTCGCGTGCTACAATGCATAGTGATACCGGACCGACAGACAAACAGACCGACAGACAGACAGACAGACCGACAGACAGACGGACCGACCGACATAGTGAACTATACTGACCGAAATTACTGAACATGTTTAAAAATTTTGAAATGTTTAAAAACATTTATATTTTTTTAATTTACACGTGCGTAGCCTGTCACTTTTGACGTGCTCGTATAACGTAATTTCGAGTTGAAAAGTAAGTCAAGAAAACAGAAATCGGGCAAAAAGAGTGCGCAATAACATTTAACGCGCAGTGCGCGCGCAAAAATCTGCGCACTCATGGCAATTTTGTAAACGCTTAAAATTGCCTGAAACGTACTCTTATTTCATCGAAAATAAATTTTTAAAATTTTAAGCGCGCGTACGCATGCGTTACATGCGCTACGCACGTAATTGTATTGCCATTATGATGATTTATGCCCTGAAATTTATGAGTACCAAATTTTATTTAATTGTGATTCATGGTTGTTAAGATAATGATTACAAACGTGATTTCGTTAAATCGTGCGTAGACCGCGTAATTTTTTATTGCGCACCGTGAAAACATAACCACATCGATTCCTGGCCATAAGGAATATTCTGTGAAAAATTGACTTAGCTAGAGTAAACTGATATCAAGATAAGGTCATAAAGCGATAAAACGCATAGTGATACCGGACCGACAGACAGACAGACCGACAGACAGACCGACAGACAGACCGACAGACAGACCGACCGACCGACATAGTGAACTATAGAGTCGCTTCCACGCGACTAAAAATTGAACATACGAACAATAAAATAGATCGCGAAGATAATTCGTACCCTTTTGCTGTCGATACACAGTACACGACGTAACGCGTCAGTAAACTTCGCCTGGAAAGTAACTACAGTACACATTCTGGTCCCTGGGTGGAACATGATATCACGCGTAAACCGCAATGGGCCGGGCCTAATGTAGACTTGCCCCAAGTCTGTATTGTTTGTTTTTTTATTTATTTGTTTTTATTTCGACCGCGATTTTTGTCTGAAAATACAGACTTGTGAAACACGTATAGAAATCGATTTGCAGACCGCTAACATCCGATAAGAATGACGTAGGTTATCATACCTTATTTGGCTATATGGGGCGGGCGGTATGTAAATATGGATTTCGAATCAACCAATGATCATTTTGTTTCAAAATGAAAAAGATCGAGTACGTACAGTGCTGAATGTACGATCGAGACTGTTGAAATATAAAATCGTAATGCCAAGTTGTTTTGTTTATTAATTGTTTAGTCCTTGGCCTAGGCCTCCTTTGTAGGTCCTACAACTCGCACGTATGACCTGCCAAATAAAATGCCAATAAAGTAGGCCTACATACCACCACCGGCACACAACAGGGCTACACCACCACACAGAACAGGACAGGGTCTGGGTGGGAATTAAATCAAAATTATCTCCAGTGGGACAGCCAGTCGACAAATCGTGTCAAATTTCGACTCGGAGAGGGCGCCCTACTTTTCTAATTTAGTTCAAAATTGCTAAATTTTAGGGTGTTGGATTTGGAAAAACACAATATTTGTAAATTTAGCTGATTATCGGAAAAATATTGTTAGTGAAATAAATTCATAAATGGTTTTAATATATTGTCATGTAAAATTAAATGTATTTGAACAAAACGATAATCTGTAATTTAACGGCAAAATCAACCAATGTCTTTTTTCCGAAATTGTACCCTAGAAAATCGTTAAAATAAAATATTTAGAAAAATTGAACAGTCCTGAATTTAAAATCCCTGTTAGAAAAATTAATAATCTACAGAATACGATATTAAGATACAAAATTCGGTGGTTGGGATGCAGCTCCGACTATTCAAACAAAAGGTACCACTATTTGTTCCATCGAAAACTAGCGAAACCGCCATTTTGTAAACACATCGTCATCGTGTTTATGAATTTATTTATAGCGAACGATATAGGCCTACGCGATGTTTATAATTGTCCGCGTATAAGAATTCATATAAATAAATACATTCCAATACAACGTATATTATTACTTGTTTATTTATCACAGTATACATTTTAGTTGAGGAATATTTATCATAACTATTATAATAGCTTTTATACGAGTCCGAGGCCTAGCCCTATTAGCGAGCGATTGTTCCAGGGGCGGAAAGTCACTTAGTGACGTTGTGATCGGGCGCGTCGGGCCTAGCTAATATTAATAATATGACCTGAAATAACCGGCTAACAAGAACTGTTATATACTTGCTTACAATTGTTTTGTTATTGATGAACAAACAAGCAATTAGATTGAATAACAATAATAATAATTTAATTATTTATTCATTTGTTTTGGGTAAAAACATGTACAAACTAGTACGCTATAATATAAATTAATAGTAATATTAAACTAATACAGTATTAATAAAATATAAAATAGGCCTAACATACAATAAATATTCAATTTTTAAGGTCTAACACATGAAAATAACATAATTTACAGAGTATAGTGTAGTAGGTTTGCATTCAACATAAATATTTGTATTGTAATTCATCTAAATCCTCTGCAACATACATATATTTGTAATTCAACATTTTGTTTTAAATAATTAAATTATAGTTTGGGTATGACAATGTTGGTAGGTACCGGTGTCATCTTTTTATCCACTTCACTCTCAGTTTGAAGTCACAAAGACAAAGAACTCTGCATCATCAACGATTCCTGAAAGTGTCAGAAAAAATAATAAATATTATTTAAAAAAAATTTTACTTACTCGTAATCAGTACAACTTAACGACTATCGGATCAGCATCAACACAGTACAACACAGGGTGTCACGAAACCTAAGACCACGAAAGCTCAGACCCCCTAAGACCTAAGATCACGAAAGCTAAGACCCAACACCTAAGATTACAAATACTAAGATATACTACAGCTTAAAAACAATAATTGTTTATCCATACATAATTTTAAACACAGTAGGTTTCATTTATTACCATAAATATAATTTAATACTACCGCAAAACATAGATAAACTCACATTATTTTCGCCCGTTGAGTAAATGTATATTTTTTCTTTACAACAAACAAACTTGACGGGTTGTTTGTTGGTATATATTTACTCCATTGTGTTGGTTCAGAGGATGTTTTTCTTACGCACCTGCCTTTCTTGTATTTTGACTCCAAATTTGTTGACTAACTTTATCCTGAACACCACACTTTAACATTAGGACTTATAAGTACTTTCAGAAGGAGAAACACATAATAACAAATAAATAAATCCTTTAAATTGATGATTTTACAGATGTGTTTCTTTGTATACTGTAATACTAATGTAACTCCTCGAGCTCCCCATGCTCAATGTTTTTGTTTCTATGGAGCGCCAAAAGAGCAACAATAATAGTACAAGTATAAAAACAGAAAGAAAACGAAACAAAAAAACTTATCATGATTTTTAAATTAAAATTTATTTGCCAGTATTTATTTCTTCGTACTTGCATGATTATACTATTATCATTACAATTTTAATTTTACATTGTTCCATCCACACTGTAGATGGACTCCACAGAGTTTTCAGCCCTCTATATAATTTTTGCTCTTTTGACGTTCCATAGAAACAAAAACATTGAACATGGCCCATGGGGTAGGCCTACTGTACTGTAGGCTAGTCATTTTGTGTGCGAGAAAAACGTCTGTAAAATCATCAATTTAAAAATGTATTTGTTACTTTTTATGTGATTCTTTTTCATGAAAGTGCCAATTCTAAGGTGTGGTATTCAGAATAAATGTTGGGAGTTAAAATACAAGGCAGGTGCGAAAGATAAATATTTGTAATCTTAGGTATTGGGTCTTAGCTTTCGTGATCTTAGGTCTTAGGGGGTCTGAGCTTTCGTGGTCTTAGGTTTCGTGACACCCGTACAACACACGTCTCGCTATCGCCTATACTGACACACGTGTCTCGCGTTGCCGAAACCACGCTCACAGCTAGAAAATGTACCTACCTTTCGAGGCCTGAGAATACACCAACAAATTTTTAACAGGATAGAAATATATCATACTCGATTAAACTAATATTATTCTTGATAAAACAATTGATTATAATTTTTTTAATTTGTTGGGATGCACCTCCGACTATTCAGAAAATGGACAACAAAACAGTAGTCAAATCGTACCACATTTATAAATTTCACGAGTCCCGGCTTCGGTTTCTTTGAAGGAAACCGATTGGTTATTCAATTATACTTATTAGGAAATGCTTTTACCATAATAGGTAATGTTGGGCGGTTCTTAAATATTCATGAGAGCTTAAAATAAAACAGCACTTATTTGCTAGGCGACGAAAAATCGTGGTTTCAGTTTTCAACGATAGGTGGCGCTTCAAAATCGTCAATGCGGAAGTAAGTCGATTTTACACGATTTAACGGTCAAAACGCGAAGTGGCTTTCCCACTGTCTCCGCCTAATAAATGATCCATTCAATGTTTGATTTGCGGAGAAGCTAGCCTATCATATCAAGACGAGTTTTCATGTTCTTGGGAAAAATCCCATCAAATGTTTACCAGACTATTTCAAACTTTCATCAATGTACCCAAGTACACATTGTCTAAACGTAACATAGCGCATGCGCATCATCTTAGTTGTTGAGTCTTTGAAATTCTGAAATATGAATATTAAAACAGTGTACGAGTGAGTAGCCAATCGCATGCAGCTGAGACTAGCTGACCGGATAGTCGTATGCACCAAGAATTCTTGGTGTCAAACCACGTGACTTGTGCGTGTTTCCCCGACGAAGTATCCAAAATCAAGTAGTATACGTATGAAACGCCATATGTGCCAAAATATTTATCTTTTTACTAATATTAAGACAAAACTCCGTCTGGAACCCAGACTAGGCCTAATGTTAAACGATTCGTACAAAGGGACACCGCCAGACAAGTGCATACCTATTGTTTATTAGATCGCTGGCAATAATGCATGCATAATAAAGTGTAATAGCCCTCCGACGTACTTAACAAAAATAGAACTTCGCAGTTTTCTAGTCGCTGAAGCTACGAAGTGAACGCGAATTATTTTTACTTTATATTATATTCCCCGACGAAAAGTACTCGCGTTCCCCGACGTGGGGGCTAGGCTCCCCGATGAGGGGGATACAGCCCCCGTAGCCCCCCCCCCCCCCGCTGGCGCCACCACTGGCGTATATGAACACATGAGATGGAAAGATTAGAACCACGAGAATAAAAAATGTATTTTTGTGTATTGTAATTGTTTAATTTTGCTGACTTATTACTCGGACTGTGTCATACATAACAGTAACACACACGTCACACCCACACAGATTACTAGAATAGACATGGGCTTTAGAGACTAATAATTAGGCCTAATAGTATTAATAAAAACTATAATTTTAACACGTAATTCTTTAGTAATACATTATATTAAAAACACTATCATAAACTAATGGCAGATTATTTCGACAATCCACACAAAACGCAGCTATTCTTTTATGAAATCCCACGCCGCAACCACAGCGGAGATAGGCCTAGAATCGTATCGCAGTTATGTCAAAGATAGCGCCACGAAGTACGTGGCGCTATCGTGGCGCTATAAGATCTTTGGTGGTGTCGTGGTAATCGCTTCTTGTTGCTATACGCTTGGGTACACACGGAACAAGAAAATGTAACTGATGAATTATTCATGTTTATTTTGTGACGTTTCATTAAGGGGTCCCCAACTTATGTACGAAAAAAAAATCGCAAGCCGGACTGCTATACCTTAATTATTTATTTTTTCAATTTTTAACCCTTTTTTAACTGGTGGTCACGACCTAAAGTTGTCCGCAACTTATTTTGACCTCCATCTGCACATTTTTGATGTTTTTATGTTTATTGTAATTTTTAAGTTATGTGTCTATCTTATTTGCAATTTGTAATTTTTATCTTTTATTTTCAAATGTTTTTAGAGAAACTAATAAAACAAACAAACAAACAAAACTAGTCGAGTCAATCAGAAATTCATTCTGCGCATGCTCAGAAACTTATCTACACTTATCTGTGCGCGGTATAGTATAGTAGGCCTATTTATTTTATTAAAACATATTTAGGCAGGATTCAGCTGACGAGAATCATCATAAGTAAGATAGGTATGTTTTGTATCAACCTTAATAATAGGCATGTGGTGTATTGCAAACCTTCAAACAATATTATTATATTAATTTTTTACTGACAATTTTGTTTTTTTGCTTCTCGAGTCTCGTATTAATTCGACCCCATCATCCGGAGAGATTCTGTGAGAGGAAGTGTGGTGTGGTCGGATCAACCACGCTGTCATTTATTCAAGCAGGGATTTGTTATTAGATAAGATATCTTAGTTTTAATAGTGATATCTCTATTAATAGAGATATATTAGTTTAAACTAAGATATCTTAGTTGAACTAAGATATCTTTAATTCCGAATGATTTTCCGCCATACTCATTCCCTGCTTGTCGGCCTCCTGTTACGCTCAACTGAATCGCAAAACCTCTTAATCACCCGTTGTTGTTATACAGTAGCAATTCAAGGTTCACCTTTACAACAATTGTCTATAGATTTCTATAGAGAACGGAGCTCGGGTATTTTATAGAAGTACACAATTTCTATAGTCAATGAATGATTTAGGCGCCTAGACAAATTAAGTGGTTTATTTCTTGTCTTTTTATAAGAATTCAAATAATCTATATTCTTAGATTGTTCGACTTTCTATTTTAAATAATCACGGTCACGAGAAAGGGAAACAAATTAGTCCGTAAGCAATGGGATATCAGTTCCCTTCGCCTTGGTAGCATGAATCACTAATATCTACGCAAGATCAGAAATACGTTTTTTATTTCAAATGTTTTTGAATGTGTCATTTTATTGTCACATAATAGTTATTTTACCTGAAAAAATGTAATTTAAAGCAAGAAATACTTAAATTGTCTGTCAGACAATGGTTTTTGGGTTTCTTTTCTCTTTTGATATGTGAATAGATATAATTTTTTTGGTTACAGAAGGAAATACTCAATTTCTGTCACTTTAGTTAATTTTATTGCAAAGGTCAAGTCTGGAGGTCACTTCATCACCCTAGATATTTCAAGTGTGAAGTGTCCTATTACAAACACAAACTTTAATGGACTGTTTTGATAATAATTCAATGAGTATCTGACAGTGAATTACAGTCAAAAGTCAGTATTATAGTCAAATGGGACTCATAAATACCAGAAATGCTTTGGGATTTGTAATTTTAGCATGACATGTCCTAATAGACTCTTTTCCCAGACATTTTTTGGGTCTAGAAGCTGGAATCTATAAATTATAGTGGAGTTTCCATTTTCGCAAAACTGTCGTCCTTAGAACTATAACTGCTGCTTGCTTTAGCTTCTGATTGAGTAGTCCTAATGGGACGTAGCTGGCTAGAGCAGCAGCGTGAAAATTAAGTCCATACAGACTACTGTTTTCCGTTACACGCGTTGAGGTTTTGATAGCATGTATTGGAAAATTAATTTGTGGAGGGTTTTACTGATCCGGGAATGCTGTTTATCGAATATATTCCAGTTTAAATCACCAACAACAATAATCACTATCTGGAATAAAAGATATTTGATCAGCACTATATCAACAAATTCAGCATACGAATTCGGTGGTCTATAGACATTACCTATAACAAACGGTTTAGTGTTAACCGGCTCAATTTGTATCCATACCAATTTAACTGTATTTTCACAATATCAATGACATAAAAATCAACATTTTCATTTACATGAAGCTACCCAACCTTCCTGTCTATTTCTGTCTGCTCTAACTAGTAGGTATCTCGGGATTGCAAGTTCACTATTTATGTCCGGCTATATTTTGATCTAGCCATGAGGTCTCACTATATAATTCCTAAAACATGGAAACGGCATTCCGAAGTTAAATTCCGAACATAAACTACCTTATTGTAGAGACTTCTGACATTTAAATGACCAATTTTAAAGCCTTTTGTACATTCAATCAATATCGCATAATTTTCATAGTATGCATGGAACTGAACTAAAACAGGATAAACAACGGAGTCGTTACGTAATTCACCATTGTCTACATCGTTGTATAAATGGCTTCCTACATTGCTATGCTCGTTGAATGAGTGAATTGCTTAAAATGTTTATCAAACGCGTTACAAATAAATCGGGAATTATCTTTATCATTACCTTTACAGTTAGGGATCGGAAAGTTCTAGATAAAACCACTTTCTCGTTACTCTGCTAGTGATGGTATGTATGCGATCAACAACAGAAACTGCAGATATCACTGATGCATAGTTTTGCTTAGCCTACAGTCCGTAGTAAACTTGATCTTTTTCTCGTAAGGTTTTCATGAATGTATATAGCTCCCCTTCAGTTTCTTTTTGCTATACTTCATTTCTAACATTATACGAACTAAACTTCACTATATTCCTCTTCCTCTTACATTTTTCTTAACGTTTAGCCCCAATATATGTCTATATGGCTGTGTAATTTATACAACACCCTAAAGTTGAATCCGTCTTTAATGTTTAGCGTGTTGCACGGGCCGAGGTCAACCCCACAAAAACCTTGCAGTTATACATGAAATCGTAATACCGTGTTATACCGTAGTTCATAATCCTAAGTTTGTATAATATACTTGCATGCATTATGAATTAATATGAGTTTATATTAAGGATTTTAATAAAGGATGATTTCGTTTAAAATTTAGTTTATTCAATTATTGATTTTTTAAATCTGCTTTTGAAATTAGAAAAAAAATGTTTTAGAATTAGGATAAAACTATGCTACATTTTGCCAAATTATGCTAACATTTGATTAGCGTTAATGTTAAGTGCTAAATCAGTTAAAATATGCAAAAAAGCACAATTATCTACTAGATTTGGTAAACATTTTCACAGCACATACTTTTATTTAACGAGAGGTCAAAACAATACCCTGAGGACACTTCTAACACGCCAACAGCAACCGGGAATCCACACAATTTTAGGATTCAGCCAAGTAGCCTTTTTTGCAATTAAAATCTCATTACACGGAATCTCTTCGATGTTATACAACACACTTTTTGTAGGCGTGTGGAATATGCGTGTAATAGCGTGTTGTATAAACGCGCCTACTTTTACGTTTAATTTTTGCTTAAACAAATCCACAACAATATTGTCTGTTATCTCGCCTTGTTTCTCTTCTATTCCGTGAATAATCAAGCACTTCCATCCTTCTTGAATACTGTTCTTCTTCATCTAGCTCATTTTGTAAGTCTTCTACCTGTTGTTCGGCTTAGTTCTATAGAATCTATAATATTATATTATATATTATATTATATTTCTCATTATTTATGGATGATTATCTCATCAATTGGATATTGATAGTTATGCTCATTTTGAAATAATACAGTACCGGTACCATTTTTTTTCTAACGATTAAAAATGTATTATTTAAATTATATAATTGCAACTATGGGATGAGCATGTGATGAATTTAATATTAAAAATTATTATTATAAATTGATAAATTATTATCAGAAAACCTTTTCCATTTGTTATCGTTAAAAATGTAAAAAGATTTATATGATTTTTTCTAGACTAGTTAGACAAATTAAAAATCAAATAGAAATACAATAAAAAGAAGAAAAAATGCAGAAAAACAAAAACAATATGGCACTATTATTATTAGTGATTAGGGAATTAACTCCCCTATAGTATAATATGAAAAAAAGTAAATCAAAGAAAAGCAGATGGCGTCGTGGTAACGTAATTAAGGAATGTAATGTTTGTTTTTTTTATCCCATATTTTACTATTTTATATAACTGTTCACTAGATTAAATAAGGCACCTACTATTTGGAAACGCTCACTGATACAGTCCACTGGCAGAAAGTAGTAATCCTTAAACGCTAAATGACTATAATAGACCTGTAGTGCACTTACAGCGGTGCCTATAAAATGTCTTGAAAACATTTTTAAAGGGGAATGACGTTGGAGATAAATTATATTCTTAACAATTTGCATATCGTTTAGCCTACATAGGGGTATAGAATAATGTAGATGACGCCGCGGCGTCATAACTTGCTTGGTCATCTTGATTATTATGTTTTTTTTCTAGATTTTTCGTCCGCTTTTAATACTATACAATTACATTTTAATGAGAAAATGAATATTTTAGGTGTAAACCAGTTATGGATCAATAACATTTTAAAGGATAGGGAACAATATGTCTGTTTTGAACGAGTGTAAATCTGAATTCCGCAATGCAATACAATACAAGGCTGTGTCCTTTCACCAAATTTTCTCTCTTTTATACAATACTTTAAACTGTATTATACATGACCAGGTTTTACAAAGTGTTTTGTAAAATATGCAGATGATACCTGTCTTGTTGGGGTTGTAAATACATACAGATATTACTTAAAGCCGAAAAAGAGATTATTATTTATTATAGGAAACGTGATATAGACAGTGAGCTTACAATTATGACTGATAAGGTTGAGATTGTAAAACATCATAAATATTTAGGCAAAATAATTGATGATAAATCTAAATTGGACAAAAATTAAACATTAAATTACAAAAAAAAGGTGCAAACAGATGCCTTATTTTTTGTTGAAGACGCATGAAGAAATTCTATTTTTTTGCAATGGAATCGTAGTGTTGTTTTATGAATAAGTAATTTTATCAGTTTTAACATTTTAAAATGTTAACAAATAGCTTGGTTTTACAGCCTCGATAAACATATACTGTAGTATGAAGAGAGTAGAGAAAATCAGTAAAAAAGTAAGAACGCTGATAATATTGTAAACAGTGCTGCCACATTAGGATGAGAAACTTTCTTCCTACTGTAATGAGGCATGAAACAAACACGGAGTTTCTTAATTCATACGTCTTAAAAAATAAGGCATCTGTTTGCACCTATTGATAGCATATGTTGATTTTTCTTTCTAGATTTAAGTTTATCATCAATTATTGTGCCTAAATGATGTTTTACAATCTCAACCTTATCAGTCATAATTGTTGTAATCATCTCTTTTGTTTTCTTGCTATTCGATCAGCCTAAGTACACCAATAAAAGAGAACCGATTTATATCAGAGTATAACTTGTGTAGAATTATCTTTTACAACCCCAACACGACAGGTATCATCTGTATGTTCGCTATCCTTTAACAAGCAATTGATGCTTAAAAGGATAGACTGGTTTACACCTAAAATATTCATTGTATTGGTTGTATACTATTAAAAGCGGATGAAAATAGAAATAAACCCCCTAGCATAAGTATTAGCACAACCAAGATGATTGTCTTCAATCTTTCTTCAAAACTTTCTCTTGCGTTGTGACACTTCCATCATTATCTCTTTCTGTACTTGCCTTATCCGTATTCTTGATGCATTCCTGCTTTCTTTAATTAATTTCTTTAACCACCATGTTTAGACTAAATACTGCATTAGTATTGAGTGTATGCCTAATTTAATGTGTCTGATGAGTCAAAGAGTCCTAAAATGAAGAATCCCATGGGTCTCTTTCTAGGTAACTACACATAGTACAATGATTACAGACAAATACAAGTTATTTTGAGAAAAAAAATTAGTAGGTCAAGTGTTATAACGTTCGTAAAGCTAGTTACTTATTCGCCGTAGAGGTCGTGTATCCAAAAAATGTGAAAAAAAATCAAATAGTTTCATCATGGATTAAGGAATCCATGGTTTCATCGATCCATAACAAAATAAGTGGAAAATGATATGATGACATATTATAATGGTTACTATGTCGACATAATATTTATATTTATGTCGACTTGACAAGATAAATTATCTTGACAAGTCGCCAAGTGGATGGCAATTATAACGTATGTACGTAATACCATGATTCCATAATTTTACATACTAACTAGGCTGGTTGCTACTATTCAAATTAGGCGAACACGTCATAACAAACTTGTTAATTTAATTCATGATATTGTTATTGTTTAATGTGACCACGTTTTAAACTATTACTTATTTATTATTATCACATTTATCAAAATGGTGAAAAAGGTTGTTTTGCCACATGAAATAAAAAACAATTACCACCTCTTGTTGTTTCTTATTCTACTGGTTTGTAGAATGACGTCTGAGCCGGCGCCGTACGAGCAGTATGAAGATATCAACGCACAGGATAGAGCGTCTCGCTTTAACAAGTCTTTTACACTGACAGAAGGCTACAGTACGACTGAGCGGATTGCTTACTACGATGAATGGTCAGAGACTTATGACGAGGTATCGTTTTTGGCATGTTATTTAAGATACACCTCAGGGCGATAGCTTACAAATTGTGAATGCTAACAAATAAATGATACAAAAAAACTAAACAATACTATACAGATTATAGTGTACCGATTATTTTGTACTGATATTAAAGGGATCAGGAAACAATCATACAACCATGTTCATAAAGCATTTGAATGCGCGGGTCAAATGTCCACGAGGAAGATGCGTGCGAAAAATACGCATTCTCAACATGTTGAAGCTTTGTCAGACTACGGACCACAATGTCTTAACTTATATGCGCAACATTACCGTGCGAAACATAAATAATTTAGATTTAAAACAAGATAAGTCACGTTATTTTATATGAATACCTTTACTGCACATGTTCTCCGCATAGTTCCTGAATGATACGTCGCATAGTTTGCGAATCCAGAATACGTAATCAATGCAAACCCCTTGTGGATAGATGAATGACGCGGAACGAAAAGAAATAGAACTGCGCATGTATATAACCTACAGGCGGTGTTTTTGTCTCTCATGAATATGAAAATGTAATTTCAATAACACAAAATAGCATTAATAAATTGACATGACACCTTTGTTTTTAAGGACATGAGGTCATACGGCTTTACTGGACCGGAAATAGCCGTTGAATATATGAAGAGGTATTTCACAGACACCAATGCCAAATACCTGGATTGTTTATCTGGTACTGGTCTTTTAGGTGTACACGTAAGTTTTTGTAGGGTGTCACGAAACCTAAGATCACGAAAGCTAAGACCCAAGACCTAAGATTACAAATTCTAAGATATATGACAGCTTAAAAACAATAATTGTTTATCTATATACACAATTTTAAACGTAGTAGGTTTAATTTATTAATGCTTTTTACCATAAATTTAATTAAATACTTACCACAACCAAAAATAAACAATATTTTCGCTCGTTGAGTAAATATATACCTTTGTTTTACAACAAACTGGACGGTTTGTTTGTTGATATATATTTACTCCATTGTGTTGGTTCCAGGGGGTGTTTCCCTTTCCCTTTCCAAATTAATTCAACTAACTTTATTGAATTCTGAATACCACACCTTAGAATAAGTAAGAAAGATATTCACATAAAAAGTAACAAATAAATACTTGGTATTTATAAATAAAAATTGGTGATTTTACAGATGTGTTTCTTGCACACTTTCGCATATTCAACTTTCAATATTTTCGTCTCTATGGAGCGCCAAAAAACAACAATAATAGAGGGCTAAAAATGCGTCTACATTTAATGCATTTATTTGTGAAATACACGTTTAATTTGTTCAATACATTTTGTCAATTTGTCAATAAAAATGTTATAATATGTTAATATTATGATTTTGTCGATTTTATTCTTAAAGTTAACGAAACCGTGTAAACTATCAACAGTAACATTTTATTTGTATTGACACTGACAAAATATATTGAATTGAACATGATTTTCACCAAAAAAATTAGTTAAATAGATGGATTCCACATAGTGTTTAGCCATCTAATTATGTTGCTCTTTTGGCGTTCCATAGAAACAAAATATTAAACATAGAGTACTGTATTCGAAATTCGCATGAGAAAAACGTCTGTAAAATCATCAATTTATTTAAAGAATGTATTGTTATTTTATTGATTCTTCTTCATCTAATTCTAAGGTGTGGTATTCAGGATACAGTTTAGAGTTAAAATACCAGGCAGGTGCGAAAGACAACAATTGGTAATCTTAGGTCTTGGGTCTTAGGTTTCGTGATCTTAGGTCTTACTGGGTCTTAGCTTTCGTGATCTTAGGTTCTTGACACCCTCGCCGGGCATGCTCGAGCTTGCACTCAAGAGATCCACCCATCTCGTAAGCGATCACCTCCCTCTATTAAGAAGACCACCATATCTAAGGTGGTCGCTTACGAGATGGCCGCTTGTTGAAAGTTGGTCGCTTACGAGAGGTGGATAGATTGATTGATAAGTAAAGAGAGTGATGGTCTTTTAAAAGAGATGGTCACTTACGAAAGGTGCTCGATTATGAGAAGCGGTCCTTTATTAGAGGAGGTGATCACTTACGAGAGGTGGTCGATTATGAGAAGCGGTCCTTTAACAGAGATGATGGACCGTGGTCGTTCAATAGAAGTAGTCGCTAAAGAGGGTGGTTGCTTACGATGTATGGTCTGTTTTTAGGGAGGTGGATAGACTAATAGCTAAGCAAAGAGATAAATTTGCACATGATTTAGACATAGGTTTGTAAAATATATAATATTTTCTACATCAGCTGACGATAGTAACTACATTAGCTGGAAGGCAATTTGCGTTACTACATTAGCTGTTGACCGTTCTACATTAGCTGGTGTTGATTTGATTATTTACTACATAAGCTGTTGGTGTTTCTACATTAGCTTGAGGTTTTACTAATTAGCGGTGGATTGTTTTACATTAGCGGTTGTTTCGACAATAGCTGGCGTTTTCTACATTAGCGGTTGTAACAGGGCCCCGTGTCATCACAACTAAACGTCATACTTGCAGGAGGAAGAGTAAAATTTCACTATTTCTCTGATACTAGGCATCAGGCCCCCTCCGCTACTGTACGCATATGATGCGTGTTATACGATGACCTGTAATAATTAGTCTCACTACCATTTTTTGTTAAAGCCAGAGAAATTTACAAAAAAGCATTGATTGATTGTTCTTGCTATTGATTTACTTTAAGATCAATATTAAAAAATTGTACAGTACTATACCTTTTGTACTTGCTGCAATAACAGAGCAAGCTAGGATCATACATATTTGATAGAAAAATCCGCAGTAAATAATCGAAGATTCCAAAGGATTCCGCCGTGGTTACTAACTTCCGCCGTGGCATTCTGTACTTTGCTGTCGTGTTTCATTACTTAATTTGCCGTGGTGTTTCATTTGATTTTCCGTACGTGGTGTAAGTTGCCGTGGTATTTTTGTTAAATAGCCGTGATGTTTTATTTTTAATTTGCCCTGAGGTTTTTTTCCGTGGGGTTTTTTGTAAATTGCCCTGTTTTTTTTTGTAAATTGCAGTGGCTTTACAACAAAATTGCCATGACACTTACAGGCCACCGTAGTGTTAGCCAGCTACCAATTATTATCTTGTCAGTATACTGACGTTTCCTTAGGCCTACTAGTTACTTAAGCCGTTTCAGGTCGGCCTTAACTAAAATATGTTTAGGTCCATTGATTGTGAGCAAATAAGGCCTATTAATAATTAACGGTAAGGGTAAGCAATCTAGAGGCTAGAGTAGATGGTTTCACTTTTCTCCCAATTCAAATTAAAAGAACAGCTTCACGTCACTAATTGTTATTTGTAAAATGCATCATAAAAATGAATATACACAATTATCCTCTCTTTTATTAATATATTAAAAAAGCCTTAAAATCAACTAGGACGTTGGCCCCTCCCCTCTATCTTTAAGTAGACTGGATCCGCCGCTTAAAATATTTGTTAGAGGAAATTTGTAGGCAATTGTCTATCTGCTTGCAGCACTCACTTTGCAATTTCAAGTATAATAATAGGAATTGCAGAAGCTTTTTGTTGTATATTAATTAATTTCAAATAACACTTTTTAAAAAGAAAACCTTCATTGCATTTTAAAGTTGTATGGGTACCAGATTAACATTTAGTTTTCGTTCGATGTCTTTTTCATTTTGACGACTAGATTAAAGAGTTGGGGTACACAGACTTCCACGCAATCGATGCATCCAGCGTGGCACTGGAGAAGGCAAAATCCCGACAAGCTTATACTAATTTTATTCAAGAATTGATTACTGCAGAAAAAAAACTCAGCATAGAGACAGGTATATAGCCTACAGTGCTAGAAAGGATAGGGATAAAGGCATTAGACATGCTAAATGACACATTTTTGTTTCGATTTTCGTTCGAAGCAGACAGGCTAAATGTAGGCTACATGTAAACAAACCATATTTTGCATGATAACCAAAATAGTATATCATGTTTATTATAAAGTAACAGTGGCCTACCAGCTTCAGTCGCAGATGATGGGCTAATCCAGAATTCATGAAGCATACGCTAATGTAATTACCTATTTCCCATTTCTTTTTTTTTTTAAATTCCCTACTTTATGTTCTTAAAGATACATATGATGGTTTGGTGAGTGTTGCTTGTTTTGCATCCGGGCATTTGGAACCAGACTGTGTTGACGATTGGTGCCGTATTGTTAAACCAGGTAGGCCTACTACGTAGACAATGATTTCACATTATTTACCTCCGCCAAGGAGGTATGTAGGCCTAGTCGATTGCGTGTGTCTGTTTGTCTGTCTGTTTGTTTGTTAGCAGGAATACTCAACAAGTTTTTGCAATATCTTTACCAAATGAAAATACAGATAGGCCTACTGTAGATATCTGGTCAAGGACCACTCCATTAAATTTTGGAGGCAATACGGACCAGGGTCCCAATTCTGGACCCCTTTTAATATTATTTTCAGACCTGAGTGTTAAAAGATACGAGACAATTTGCAAAAACCGGCGATCAGTCTTAAAGTACGGTAACAAGTAAACTGAAATTGATTTTATCGATAACTACTTAATGTCCAAAAAACGGCAAGAGTTATAATTTGTGATTTGTAATTTTAAAACATAATTGATTTAATGTATTTCATTTCAAATTCACTCGTTCGTTTTTGGCTTTGCTGTTCTATTGTTAGTCAATTTAAACTATTGTTAGTTGAAAGGCTGGTTACATAACCATTACACTAAATTCGCATACACATGGTTGTAGTGAAATTAGCCTAATCACACACAGCGTTAATTTTTTTTCCCGGTGAAATCTTTTCTAGGAGAATGTTACAGTAGGCGGAGGTATGCACTCTCGGAGTGCCGTTCTAGTTCATTTTGTAACGATATCTTCAGTTGAATCTGAGCGGTGTTATTGACTTGCAAGTTTTTTACTTTTGAGAGATCACCATTGACTATGCATGTCAATCTTTTATATTAATAACATAACACATTCCATTACGGTAACAATACAAACTAGCCCCCATCTATTCTTCGAATTCATTTTTAAAAAGCTACGTGTAAAGGATTGTTCCCCTATTAAGTTCGCGATTAACTGCTCACTACAGTTTATGTGAAATGTTCTTCCTCCGCGATCAAAGTCTGATGATCAACGTTTCCTTGTTGAAACGCCAGCGTGTACCTTCGGTTAACTGCATCTTGAATGGCAGTCTATCATTATCAACTTACAGCATTCTTTATATGTGTTGTATGGCAATTTTTATTCCTTTTCTAAATAATTGATTTAACATTTTTTTCACGCTTATTTAGGTGGCATTGTGTTGATTGTAATGAATCAACGATGGCTATTTCATGAGCCATCTTACAACGAAGGAAAGCTTGAAGCAGTCTTCCAGAAACGTGTCAATGAAGGCAAATGGGAGTTAGTTGTTAGAGAACAGAGAGATAAATATTTTGTTAAGGATGTAGCAGAAGTTTTTGTTTTCAATGTGAAATAAAGAAATATACACACACGCCTGTGCCTACAGTACATGAATTACATTTAATTCATATAAAACTAAATTTATATATCTCCCAAATGACTTTCATGGGTTATTTATCTCTCTGTCTGGTTTTTACTGTGTAAAGTATATTGAGATGCAAATAAATAAAGCAAATCGATTTAAATTACAATAATAAAGTAAACATTGATAGACTGGTAAACTAAAATGGATATTTTAAGCCAGTGAAGTTATTTAAAAATAAATGATACACATGATCAAACAATTAATTTAAAAAACATAGCTTGGCTGCTTTATTTTGCAAAACTTAAAGACGTTTGATTTTTTTTAAGGATGAATATCGCTCTTCTTTGTGAATTGAAATGAATACTTAATGCATTAACATGCAGCACTGGTTAAAAGTACAAGTAATGTTGATATTATTCTGTATATCTATATTTCGAACTTAAAAAGGTTGTTATCTTTTTAACATCGGGAAAGAAATCCTTGCTCTAATAAATAAAGGTATAGATGTAAATGGATATCAATTGCCTACAAATTATCCGATTAACTAAATAATTACTTATTTAATTTAAAAAATATTATTACTCAGAAGACAAAACATAATTCTTTGGTAACAACGCTTTAATTTGAAATGTTTTTAAAAGCATTAATATTTATCCAGATTATCAAGTTTGCATTTAAATAGAATAAAACAGCAGGCTCCTTGGCTTAGTAGTAATTAATAATAATAAAACAGCAGGCTCCTTGGCTTAGTAGTAATTAATAATAATAAAACAGCAGGCTCCTTGGCTTAGTAGTAATTAATAATAATAGTTTATTATGTCGGTAACTAAAAACTCCAAACAAACAGACAATAGGATTGCTATAATAAAGTCGAAATTCCACTTGAATGGAAGGATATTTGTAACAAAATAATACTTGATTCCCAATAGCTGCCAGAGTAAAATTTTCAACAAACTGGAAAACCTAATCAAACACATATTTTACTTTTAAGACTTGTTTCTATTAGGTCTTTATGTGCACTTTAAAAAAAACACATCCATCACTTCTCTAATTTCGGTTCTATAACTAATCCCGATTGAGATTTAAAAAAAAAAATAGCCTCTTCATTAGATATCCTGGATATACTATTGATTTTGCTCCTTTTCCATGATGAAAAAAAAACCCACTACACTTCTGCACATGGTCACATTATGTACTGTAATAATAGTGTTATGAGGTTTCTGACTTGTAATGAAGACTCTACTCGCTTGACTGTAGTAACACATATATTGTTTATTCAATAATACGTTATATACTCAATACAATACAATATAACGAGAAACAGGAATAGAGGATACAGTGATGCTGTCGGTGAGGTGTGAGGTGTGTATGTCTGCTTCTGGAGAAGTGGCTGTGAGGTGTAGATGTTCTTCTGAAGAAGTGGCTGTGAGGTGTGTCTGGGCTCTTCTGAAACTTGTGGGTATATTGGCTCAGTTCATTAGCATAATGTCAATTACATCATCTCAGAGGTTACTGATTGGTCCTAAGTTGATCCAGGGGTGTTTAAGTAGAAGTGATTAACGGTATAATAAGGTATTTCAATGATGGATAACACTGTCAAATCTGTACTTAAATAGTGTCAATCTCTCCTGGTTTAACGATGGAGGAGGTCGTAAGGTTAAGCTTCTTTAGGGGTTCAATTATAAACTAAATGGACTTTTAAAACATCTGGACACACTCTCCACTGGACTTTCTGGGCCAAGTTCGTGAACTCAATTGAATCTCATACAAAGGTTGATTTCTTAATTATAAAAGTATATCATTATATTACAGTACTGCTGCCCCGATGCCCACGTACGATTATTCGAACATAATAAACTGATATTATTTTACCCAAGTGACAGAATTAGACTTTCAAACGATGGACAGCAGTGGTTAAATTATTATTTGGTTTGATCATTACTGTAGACCTAGAGCCATTGTAAAATACGTGCACAAAAGACCTTCTTAAAATAATAATGTCTAGCGCACTTTCCATCACCACTGTAATCAGTATGCTATCGCTTATTGAACCACTAGACCACATAACTATTCAAATATATTATGCATCTGAGCGTACGTTCATAACAAGAATCATATTAAGTACTTTCAACAATGATTCGGATAGCAAAAATAAGCGGTAAGTATCTCTATTTAAAGCTCATAGTCCATTCATTTTAACTTTTTACTTGGAACTAATTGCAACAGAATTTTTTTCACCGGAATGCATTTCCGCAGAACACCATACTAAAAGTCCCAAAAAAATCCTAATAGGGGAAAGGTGTCTAATTTGTATAAATCCAAAGTGGCCGCCAAAATTCAATAATTTGACATATATTTTGACATAAAAACGGCCTATTTGAATGTTTAATGTTCCGAATGAGGTCCATGGGCTTTCATTTGAAAAAAGGTTACAATTTGATTTATTACTGGATAATTTGCATACAAATTAGCATATTTTTTAATGATCGCTAAATTCTTATGTTAATCCTATTATCTGCTGGTTTTCATGAATATATATTACTTTTTGTTCATACCTTTTCAAGTAGAAAAGTATTTTGTGCCTTCTTGGTAGGTGTGGTACAAGCATACAGTACTTAGAATAGAAATTAACAATTTGTAATAAACTGTAACTGAAATGGAAGGTGGGTCAAATATAACTGTACATTATGTCCTAATTATGTGAGTTATATGGCATCTGATTTGTTCCTTGTTCTACTGTAAAAAAATTATCTTGCTCATTTAGCGCCAATCAATTAGTCATGTACTGCAAGTCTTGTGGCTCGGAATTCCTGCAGCTTCTCTGCATTCCGTGGACACATTGCAGAAGAGACCATGGTGTCAATATGTACACCTATTCGTTTGCACACTGAGTCTTGCAGTCTGTCACGAACTCCCTTTACGTTTCCGAGCGGTTGAAAATACTTTAGGAACTCCCTTGTGACATAAAAGTATACACACAAAATCCACAAAGTTGTAAAATAACTCAAAACAAAGCTTTAATTTCAGTCAACTTCAACCTTCGACAATCCAGTAAGCACTTTAAACAACAGCTTCACAATAACTTTTACAATCGAATATCCAACAACCTTACAATAGTTTTACACATCCCTTTATATACAAGATGTTCCTATCCTTCTAGATCGTTCTTTATACTTCTTATTCTAGGGATTATATCCCTTTATATACAAGATGTTCCTATCCTTCTAGATCGTTCTTTATACTTCTTATTCTATGGGATTACAGTTTCTATTAATAGCACTTCTGGAATGTTCCTGATTGTTCTTATATTAATTATACATGGTTTCTTAAATCTAAACATACTCTTATTCTAGAATATTTATGTAGATACTGTACTATGTTACTGAACATTTAGGAATGAATGGTAATTTATTACTCAGTCACAGTAGATAACATTCAGTAGTTAAGATAGTGCTGGAGATTTATCAGTATGATTGGGTAGAAGGGTAACTTAGCACTTTTTTTGTGCACTTTGTGACAAAAGCACCAAATTTGGCACAAACCTTCTTTAGGGTATATCTAACAATCCTAGAAGGGGTGCCCAAAAATCGAAACAATTTAACGACGTCATTTGGACCACGCCCTTTTTTTAGTATTACGTAATTAGGTGAAAACTTAAATCTTCGTATATACATACCAAGTTTGGTATCAAATTAAAACTCATGACATGTACATTGCAATACACACATAAAAAATATATGATTTCTTTTCAGACGGAATATATAGGTCAAATAATGTAATTTTCTGTCATATTGAAGGGTATTTCAATCAAAACGTGCCAATATTGTGCTGTGTTATGAACATTGTAGTTATAAGAACAACAACATTCATTTTTGTAATAGTACGAATATATATTTATCCTGTACCAGTTACTTTCCTTTAAAATAATATTAGGAACCACTGAAAAAAAGTATATAAAACATATACTGTATCAAACTTGGGCTCAATAACCACTGGACTATTAGTAAACCGACAAAAGACCATTTGACTGACAATTATGGCGTTAGCATCCATAACAATACATGGAGGTGATTATCAACTTTACTTTTATGAAATTATTTATCTGGAAACAAACACTTATAATGGTACAGAGTTGCTAGATGACGAACAAGTTCCACGGCATGGGTAACAAGACCACTGCACTGCTGAACGGCACTTGCAGTTCCCTGAGCAAAAAGGCAACTTTTTGCAGCCACACTTTAGCAATTCCCTGCATGCCTTGGATGCTTCAGGTAGTATTGTCCAGACTGGTGTCCATGTACTGCCGGTTTTAGTCCAACCAAAGTCTTCTGGTGATGGAGCATTCTGCTGTGGCTGTACACTGGTGGTCCAAATGCTTGCTTGGTATATGGATCTGTTGGAATGCTGTAAAAGTGCATCCTGCAATAAACAATTTAAAGATTGGTGTTACCTTTTAATGAAAGAAAAACATGAACCTGATAATAAATTATTAAACGACAATTGACAATTATATGGAAGCTCCCCTTACCTGTGTAGGAGGAATGTTGTCCATTGTCCGTGCCTTTCTTGAAAAAAGATCTTGTCTTAGCTTAGTAACACTTCTTAAAGTACTTGTCTTGTCGTATAGATGACATGTAAACTCCTCTAGCAACTGGAATTGAGATGAGTTGACTCCTAGAGATTTGAAAGGGTGATGTGCCATGAAAAGAAAGGCTTCTGTAACTGCTGGAAATGAGTTCCACGTCTCCCATGCGGAGTGTTTTGCTTTTCCGAAGAACTGGGATATAGTATCGGACCCAGTAAATGCATGAAAAACTGGCAGCCCTCTTGACTTATCCTTTCCTAGGTTATGGCAGATGGTATTTATATTAAAATATTGGAAGTGCTTACCCATGCCAAATGCGACCCAGATACACGTACCAGGATAACAGGCTATTAGATTGCAGAAAATACCAACCAGGATAACAATGACATCAGTATCAACTGTACGCACCAAAATAACCCTGCTACCTTTCTTTAAGGCATCATCAATGTGAATGCACATCTTGGAGTCGGCCTCTTCATGGTCGCAGATTGACATAGGTTGAGTAGATGTCAACATACAAAAGACTCGCCTACAGGACATATATCAAGAATTACTTACTATTTAATATGCCTTTTTAATTAATTATTGGTATGAAACTGTATAAGTAAATTAATCGTTTGGTTACAAACAAAATAAATTAGTATGTATCATAATAAAACTTACCTGATGCAGTCAGAGTAATCATGGGTAGACACCTTTGTAGTTAAAAAGTTAAATAACTCCTCTTTATTTACTGAATCTTTCAGAAAGTCTGAAAAATTCCCTGGAATCTTTGTTTGTCCCCCAACTTTCCTCCTGACCCCTTTTCCTCTTTTTTCTCCTGTAGACTGCTTAAGACTATCTGTTCTGTAAGTGTCCCACACTATATCAATTCTGTTACTATTCTGCAGCTGCTGTCTGGTCCACGGTAGAAAGACCTGTCATACAAATGATACAAGAATAACGATCCGCATATAGAAGTGACCAATTATATGGTGGTTAAACAATAGATACAATCCTGAATGCAAAGAAATGTACTCACCTTATCATCACCGTAGTCATCAAATGTAAATGCATGGTTGCTGGAAAGAGCATGGACAATAGCAGCTCCGTCAAACACCTTTACATCAAAATATGTAGGAGGTTCAGGCTGGCCTTCAGTCTCCAAATGCTGTAGCAACTCAGACTTCTTAGTTGGTAGTCGAAGCTTTCCATTTACTGCCAAAGAGGGTGGCCATGGCTGGTTTTCGTGCATGAAGAAGTCTTCCAAATCTCCATCACGAGATTGACTTGCAATATACTCTTAACTTGTTGCTTTGTTTTGGACACTGATTTTGACCATGGTGTTTGATGGCTTGTTGAATAATTGCAACACTTCTGTCGAGAATAACTTCCTTGAAATATTTTTGGTACTGGGTAGTACTTACATCCTGAATTGTACGAACTGTCACTACTGCACTTTCATTGGCACAATCTCGAGCATCCAAGACCAGAAGTTCTGAACAATTATCGAGGAATTGGTTGCCTGCATTGCTCAGGGAACTGCAAGTAGGCCTACCCTTCAGCAGGTCTTTCTTGCACTGGTCTTTGTTATCCATGCCGTGGAACCTGTTCGTCATCTAGCAACTCTGTACCATTATAAGTGTTTGTTTCCAGATAAATAATTTCATAAAAGTAAAGTTGATAATCACCTCCATGTATTGCTATGGATGCTAACGCCATAATTGTCAGTCAAATGGTCTTTTGTCTGTTTACTTAGTCCAATGATTATTGAGCCAAGTTTGATACAGTATATGTTTTATATACTTTTTTTCAGTGGTTCCTAATATTATGTTAAAGGAAAGTAACTGATACAGGATAAATAAATATTAGTAGTTGTATTACAAAAATGAATGTTGTTGTTCTTATAACTACAATGTTCATAACATAGCCCAATATTGGCGCGTTTTGATTGAAATCCCTTTCAATATGACAGAAAATGACATTATTTGACCTATATATTCCGTCTGAAGAGAAATCATATGTTTTTTATGTGTGTATTGCAATGTACATGTCATGAGTTTTAATTTGATACCAAACTTGGTATGTATATACGAAGATTTAAGTTTTCACCTAATTACGTAATACTAAAAAAAGGGCGTGGTCCAAATGACGTCGTTAAATTGTTCCGATTTTTGGGCACCCCTTCTAGGATTGTTAGATATACCCTAAAGAAGGTTTGTGCCAAATTTGGTGCTTTTGTCACAAAATGCACAATCTTCATAAAAAATGGAAGTTAGCAACCCTGCTAATAGGCCCGTTTCTCCTGGCTGCATATACTTCTTTCCATTGCATATTATCTGAAAAAAAGACACGAAGGCTGTGATAACCACCTGTAGAAGTTTGTAGCAATGTTTGAGGGTCCACATGGTACAGACGTAAGCCTATGTTCCCTTGTAGAATTCTTTAGCCGGGTGTGTAGAAAGCGATGACCTCGAATTGGACGACACGACCCCAACGACTCTTGGCGTTCCATATCTGTTCGTTTGTTCGTGTCGACACATTCAGTATCAAATGGCGATATTTCTGTATTTTTTCAATCAATTGCTTGCTTGCCAGTATTATATAAGGTATGGTTTAAAGATCTTTGGCTATGTTCGGCTTCGGGATGTTATACCACACTTAGGCCTAGGCTAGGCTAGGCTATAGGGGTCGTCGGTTTCGTGTTATGGGTTGTCCAATTCTAGGTCGTCCAATTCGAGGTCGCCCGGGTCGTTGGGGTCGTCCAATTCGAGGTCATCGCTTTCTACTACACAGCCTACTGTAGGGCGTCTAATCGTTCTAAATCCCAATCACATTGAACCCTTTGGTAAACATCCGGATCGGTTTATGGTAAATTGAGCATTGTTTTCAGGTATACATGAATATTTTGCATAACCAGACTAGAGAACTGTATGATCAGAAGCGAACTGTTTGGTGATGTAATCCCCAGTTTCTTGTTCGTTGAGGAAGTGTAATGCTTACTTTTTCACGTCTCGTGAATGATAGCATAACAACAAATGATACGTAGGCCTACTAAATAACTCGTGTTACTATTACTATGCGGTAGCCATATTTATTCAGTAAAAGACATAGCGCCCTCAATCAGGGGCACGATATTGTGACATTTACTACTGTATATCCATGTTCTAACCAAAGTAGAGCTGTCTTGAATGTCATTTTTTACTTTAGATCATTAAGACATTGACTGATCGTATTTATGTTTTCTGTCAAGTCGGTGGTTTGATTATAAACTATTGAAATGATCTCAACATTTCAAAAGTAAAACTTTGTCTAATCCCTCACTAGATGCTCGCAATTTAAGATATGTTATGATAAAATACAATAAAATATAAAAAATACAATTATTTATTTACAATCTCATTCAACAGCGGGAAACCCGCCACTTACAGAATGGAATAATATTTACTTTCTGCTATATACATATATAGTTTGTTGTTTTGTAGAGCACTCTTCTACGGTGGCTGATTTCCGCCAAAGAAAATTTTTTTTTATAATAATACGGCGTTATAACGCCCTAATTTAGGGCGTTATAACGCCTTAATTTAGGGCGTTATAACGCCGTATTAGGGCGTTATAACGCCGTATTAGGGCGTTATAACGCCGTATTAGGGCCTTATAACGCCGTATTAGAGCGTTATAACGCCCTAATTAGGGCGTTATAACGCCCTAATTAGGGCGTTATAACGCCCTAATTAGGGCGTTATAACGCCGTATTAGGGCGTTATAACGCCGTATTAGGGCGTTATAACGCCGTATTAGGGCGTTATAACGCCCTAATTAGGGCGTTATAACGCCGTAAATACCGCGTTATAACGCCCTAATTATACAATCCGTTCACACGTACATGCGCATGCGTAGTACGCCTCCACAGCGTCACGTGTAAGAAGAAACACAGAAATCAAAAGTAAGTATAGGCCAAGTAGTTATTATTATTGTATTATAAGAAACATGTTTATACCTTGGACAATATAATTATTTGATTGAAAATTAGCCTTGTAAAATGTTACACTATAAGTGAAGTAGTGCAAGTGGCGACAGATAATGAGTCAATCAATGGGCCAGACTAGCCTACTGTAGGCCTCCTAATAATAAATATTTACACTAGGCTAGGGCCGGCCCTAGGCTTGCACTTAGCCTCCTACTGTACTGGGCCTAGGCCTATTTCTTTATGGTGGCCGCACAGAGGAGGAAGTGCGTGATTTCGTTAGACCTGCCGGCGGGCATAATAGCTATTATATACATTTACTTAAAGATGTATTGTCCCCCAAAATCATGAAAATTTTTAAAATCGGACTTTGAATAGGCCATTTTGCAGTTTTAATGAAGTTGTTCACTTCCATAAGAAAAAAAACGGGGAAAAAAAATTATTTGACCTATAAAAAGACAAAATAAACAGTTAAATTACCCCAAAACTCATTGTCTTCCAGACAATTTGACAATTTTTTTGCTTTAAATTACATTTTTCTCAGGTAAATAAATTTTTGTCAGACCCAATTTTTTGTGAGAGTGAATAACTATTATGTGACATTAAAATAACATATTCAACACAAATTTTCTTAAAAAAACATCACTGATTTGTTTCTTTAGATAAAGGCTAATACAATAAAGAAAATTTTGTTTACTACTTTTTATATATAAATTTAGTATTATTATAAGTGGTGTTTAATTATTTTGGGTGGGAAATATGTTTTTATTTAAAAAGGAGAAATGTTTCACTTTGTTTTGGTTTTTCAGATGTCGGATTCGTCAGATTCAAATGATTCGGAGTCAAAAAATGCAACACTCTTAACAAGATTAAGAAAAAAATTCTTACGAGATGAAAGTGAAACAGAAACAAAGAAGAAAAAGTCCAAATCATTTTCACGCCCCGGAAATTCAAATGCAACGAAAACTCTAAGAAAGATCCAGATTGGACTTAAGGTGGATGGAAAACACATTAGAAAGGAATCCACTGGCGGAGGGCGAAGAGAAGCTAGAATGGAGAAGAGATCTTTGAAGAAAGATATAGTGGCAAAGGCTAAAGGATTCTTTTTTGCAACTGGAAATAAATTTGGACCAGTGGAACAATATACATTTGACCTTCAAAATTTTGAGGAAAAAGCAATGAGCGAAAGCGAAACAATAGGAGAGCTTTATGAATCAACAGGCCTCCCTCTATTAAGGTTCTACTTAATTGCTACTTCAAGAGGTTTGATTGGAATAGATAAACCATCAACCAGCCGTGCATGGATGGAAAGTGAAATGGGAGAAGATTTACTTCCGATAGATATGTCTGATATTACTTCAACTGATAGTGATGCTAATACTTTTGTGGATCTAGGCACACCAACTGTGCAAGCAAAAGTAGTAGCCAATAATCTTATCAAATGATTTATTGAATTACGATACGAATGAGGTCTGTCTATAATGAATGACTTGTTAAATTATGAGGTTGAGGTTGAGAGTGAAAATCCTGTCATTCCCAAGTATACTAAAGTAAGGCTGCACCGGGGTCATGTTTTGAAAGAACTTACAGATTTCTTTATCAATACTGACCTTGATTGTCCTATTGAGGTTGAAATGGTTATGCCTAATGGCCAACTTGAACTTGGTGAAGACTTTGGTGGTGTATTAAGAGATGTTCTTAGCGAATTTTGGGAGGATTTCTACAATTTGTATACTGTGGGAGAACATCTGAAGGTACCCTGTATACGGGATAATATGAGCAAAGAAAAGTGGCAAGCCACAGCAAAAGTTCTGGTTATCAGATATAAACAGGAAAGTTTCTTCCCGTTCAAATTAGCAGTACCATTTTTACAATATGTGATGGCTGGAGATGACACCATTATCAATCAAAACCATCCATCAATGATACCCACTTTTTTAGAATTAGTTGCAGACAGTGAAAAAATTGTTTTAGAAACGGCACTGAACAACTTCTCAGATGTGGATGAAGAGGACCTATTTGATATCCTCGACAATTACAAGGTAAAAAGAAATGCTACGAGTGAAAATATTAGAGCAATTCTACAGGATGCTGCCCACCGTACCTTGATACAGGGAACATCATACATATGTAGATGCTGGCACAGCGTGTTTGTAGAACACTTAAAACCCGCCCTATATACGATGAACATTGAAGATATCTGTCAAACAGCTATACCAACAACCAAGCGCGTCATAGCTGCGTTAAATCTGCCACAAGATGCATCAGAAGAACAAAGAAATACTAATAAACTTCTTCTCAAATTTATAAAGAGTCTGTCTGTGGACAAGTTAATGACGTTTATGAGATACACTACAGGTAAGTTCATTTGAAAATAAGGTTTTTAACCGATGTTAAGGCTAGCCTCTATCCCTAGACATAAATACTTTTTTCTAAATTAGTGAAAAAAAAGATTTTTGTATATTTTAAAGGGTATTACTAACTGTGCAACAACAAAAAATTTTAACCAATTACTATTGATTAGATGACAACAACTAATAGTAATACTAATTAATATTATTATTATTATTAATTAGTTGGAAGGAGGTTTCTCGAAGGTTTTTTTTAGATTATCTCCTTTTATAGCTCTATATGATCTGATTAATAATTGGTTTGAATGATATTTATTTTTTAGGGATTTGCACTTTGAAACCAGTATTTTTGCCAGAAAAATTTATGTTTTTCAACCAAAAATTTTAATAATTTTGTTTTATATTGTCTTCTTTTTAGATCTAATCATGTTATTGTTATAATCAATATAATATAAGTGGTTTGCAGGAGGTTTGAGTTTTTTTTAGATTTGCGCTGTGAAATCTTTAATGTAAAAATTATTTTTTTTACTCAAAAACTGGCAAACTTTACATCATTTCAATTTTTTTTCCGCATAAATTATCACCTTTTATAGTTCTAGTTGTGATCTAATCAATGATCACTTTAAATGAGGTTTGACCTCAAATAGGAAAAAAAAAATGTTTCACTATGATTGATAAAGATGAACCCTATCCCATATGTTTTCAGTTTTTTCACTCAGTACTACTAGTAGTAGAGGCTAGCCTTAAATTATTAATAATATTTTATTAAATATCATTATATGTATTTATCTTTTTATTTCTTTATTTAAAGGAGCTAATCAAATGTTGGGAAAGAAAATAACAGTGCGTTATGTTCAACAGTCTGACTTTGAGAGACGTCCAGTTGCGCATACATGTGGGTGCATCCTTGAATTGGCTTCCAGCTTCAAGGACTACATTGAATTTCGATCAGAGTTCAGTGCTGTGTTAGAAAATAACATTTGGGTAATGGACATTGTGTAGAAAACTAAACAAGTAGCTAAAAAAATGATAATATGTGATTTTAGCATGATATAGACAATCACGATTATGCTTATTTTTTTTATTTGATATTATGTTCACAATATTGAGCAGCAAATGTCAATATTGTGATCACTGCAGTCGAGGTGTAAAGCTCGGAGATGTATCCAAGTGTTGTGATATACTGTAATACAGTATATGATAAATGAAACCTCTTCTTAAACATTTTAAATCTAAAATGATATATAAGGGAAGTTTTGTTTGTTGTTTTTTTTTTTTAATATGTTTCCATTTGTGATATTTTGAAAGTGTTGTTTGTAAATGATATTGACCACTTCTTTAAAAAGTAAATGATTTAAAATATTTGTTGTTTTATAATAATTATGGAATCATGTTTATTTACATGTATTCATATATATATATATATATTCGAATCAAGTCAGTGTGCACTATGGAGTGAAAAAAATATTTTTCAAAAGAAAAGTTCAAATCGTTACCAAACAATAATACCATCATGATTATGTTATATTTTTATTTGATATTATGTTCACAATATTCAGCAGCAAATGTCAATATTGTGATCACTGTAGTCGAGGTGTAAACCTCTGAGATGTATCCAAGAGTTTTGATATACTATGATATGATAAATGAAACATCATTTTATTTTAAGTTATGTAAAAGGTAATTTTTGTTTATTGAAAAAAACATTTGTGTTATTTTGAGAGTGGTAAATGATTACTTTAAAAGGTAATCATGTGTTCCAAGAATATAGTTCCATAGTTTTTGTATTGTACGAAACATCTTAGTGAAATAATGAAAAATTAAGTACAGTATTAGGCCTAACGATGTTATTGATAAGATTTCTTAAATCCGTTGCCATACATATTGTTTGTTTGTAAAAATAGATAAGTTGATTATAATATGTAAAAAACAGTTAACTGGAAGAATAATACTGTTTTATTCATAATTTACTTTGCACAAAATGCACTTTACTAAGCATATTCTAACGCATAACATGGTTAGTGGTTTCTATAAATATTTCTTAAAAATGTATGCATTATGTAAAAACTTGCCGCATCCCCATATACATTCCAGGTAAAAGAAAATCTCATTCATAATGTAATACTGTAGTAAAAGTCTTAATTCACAACCTTATCTTGGCAGTTTTATGTGTTGGCGTTGAATTGTAACTAGTCTATTGAAGACATTTATATATAATATAAGCATTTGAATAAAGAGTTTTATTATTCATGCAAAAACATGTTTCATTAGCTTATTCCAGGTATTAAGGTAACTTGAAAGTTCAGGGGAGCCATGGAGTATGAAAATAACTGAAATTTAAGGCTACTGAAATTTTAAAAACATCACAGAGGGGTTGTGTGTTGGAAATGACCATTGGATATCAACATGACCGGAATTTGAACTTTGAAGGTTTTAAACTACTGGTGTGGGTATTTCTTCTATTACATAATGACAAATGCATATTAGCCAGCTGGGTATTCAGCATTCATACATGCATGTTTACGGCAACAAATATATCTGGCTCTTTTGTTTACATACATTATGTAACTGACAACTGGGACAGTGGCTTCCAAACGACACAATTCATTTTAACCATAATACTGATTTGCAAATTCCATTACAAGGAGTGGATGCGTTACGAATGATTTCCAGTATGACTCGCCTTCCCATAACCAGCAAATGATGATGTCTTACAACCTGCAAAGACACGAAAGGTGATTTGATTTTTCAGCCACTTTGTTGTTCACTATACCAGATATCGTTCTTTAGTATGTTTTTGCTATACGAGTTAAAAAGTGCACATCATTACACATCAACTGTCATGTTTTAGCACATAAGCTTCTTCGTGATTGCCATAGCAGATCATTTCTCATTGTTTACCTTGCATCTTGAAAGTCTACTCACTGTTACCAACTCGTATCATTCTTGTACTGTTCTCTCTGTATTCATTATTTATAGGTAACTAAAATGCCTGACAGCAATGTTTACTTAATCCTTAAACTGGTAGTGAATGACTATCATGTTTTTAAGTTTTCAGCTTCTGGAACATCTGTGAGTATGTCAACGCCATTCAATAAGATATGTATAAAGTCAGATTTGGCTGAAGAAATTGAAATTGGTCTATGATCATGCTCTACTTTATGATATTCACCAACTTCAATGGTTGGTCAACAGATTTTCTGTCCGCTTTTTTTTCGTAAATTTTGTTTTGATATGCACTATTAGAAATGGTTGCCTTATAGAAATCCGCAAGATTTTGAGCAATGCTATCTCAGTGGCTTATAAAATTCTACTTTTTTGCTCTTTCAATAAGTTGTTACTTTAAATGTGACCTCTTCCTCATCATCCGTCAGGTCGAAAAGATATTGTGTATTATGTTTATGTACCATGTCATGCAGAACCTATCACTGAATGAATTGTTTCTTCTTGTACCATATAATTCTATTTTGAATCATAAATGATCCACTCAGTTTTTAAAATATTTGGTGCTGATTGCTTATGGAGTTTGATCTTTTATCACCGACGAGCATAAATAATATAGTCATAAAAGCAAAAACCAAGATAGCATAGATGCAAGTCTCAAGATGGAGAACCTTCTAACTTTGATAGAGTCCAATTAATTCGGGTGTTCAAAAACAGAGAATCAATTGACACAGGTTTCTCTTTCAAGATTTTTCGAAACAGAAACATCAGCAAAAACTTTTGTTATTGTATTGTATCATTCAAAGATTGAACAAAACAACTTCAATAATTATGTTATTTACCTTGAATTTACCTTGACCATCGTCATAACTGCAAACTCTTCAGTAACGTACGGGCGAAACTTGATGTGGTGGTCAGACTAATATTTAGCAATGCCCGATTTGAACTCATTGACCGATTGTGCCTACTACATGACTGGGTAATGAGTTCCAATCATCTACAACTCTTATCATCTACAACTCTTGTTATAGGGGCCAGGGTCTCTGTTTTTGACATTTCTCAAAAACAGAGACCCCAACACAATTTTTCAACTTTAGGTCGTATAGGGAGTCTCTGTTTTTTAGAGATTTCTCGAAAACATAAACCCCCAAAAGCAAGGTCATATACATGGCTGCAGTCGCGTGCTCAAGTTAGTGTTTATCGACCAACCAACCGACCGACATAGTGAGATGAACGTGACTAAAAAATTCTCAATATTACGTTATATATAGGTAGTAATAATATTATAGTAGGCTATATGGCGTTTCATACCTATAATACTGTACCTATTTTCCGGACAAAAATCGAAACGCTTACTGGTGGACAACATAAAAAAAGACAAATTACCAACAGACTGGGAAAAGTCTATAACAGTTTGTGTAATTAACCAATTTTCTATCTAAATTATGTTACAACACCTTTTTGAGAAAATGACACTTTTGTATTTAATTTCCTATGTTTTTATGTGTAGAATAAAATGTTTATCTGTATATAATTACTATAATATGATATGACTAGATGATCTTCAAAAATAGTTTTTTTTGTGTGAATAGATCTGTATAGGTAGATGATTTTCCATGAAAAAACGTAAAAATCCTATATTTTGACCTTGTTTGACCCTATAAACTGACCTTAAACCCCAAAACTGAGGATTGCATCCACCCCTATCATTTTTGTCAACCCACAAAGGATCCATCCAACATGGTTGCCTGCTATTAACCAAAAAATCCTCCAAACATTTTTTCTAGAGGACTTTTGAGTATGCTCTATTTTTTTCCTCATAATTAAATTTCTGGTACAAAATCCGAATTGTTTATTCATTCAATACTTTTTTATTTTGGATTTAGGAGTTCCAAATCTGGCCACGTTGGTACTTATTGACCTTCTATCGTTGATATATAAAGTTTTCGGTACACTACGTATATTGTTCTAAAAAAAACTGTTGAGTTTGTCGACGTTTCGATCAATATGTTGTGTTTGTCCTTGTTCTTGTATAACTTTTCGGATTGACCGCTCAAACCTTCAGGTTAAGGAAGGGAAAACTATCTCTTCTGGAGAAGACTTATATTTGTATGTGTCCATCATATCAATTTTTCAGTACCTTTTCTAAGCGGTTTATATCTTTACTTTTTGGATACCAAACAACCGATGCATGTTCTAAAATTTGTCTTATGATTGACTTGAAAAGAGTAATCAATTTTGCTTCAGAAATCCACTAAAACATCTTTTAATGATGCCTATCCTCTGATAAGCCTTCATGCAAACTTCTTTATGACGAGTAATTTCAAATCTTTCGATATTAAAACCAAGATCTTTCTGGTTAACAACTTTTTTACATATTGAAGAGAAGCGTGGAACCTTAAAATTAGGAACCATTGCTTTGACCAGGATGACAACATACCTAAGTCCTACTGTAGCAGGTCACAATCATCATATATAGCTTATAATTTCTTTTAATATTTTAATATCGTCCGCAAACATTTTGGCAGTTGCTTCCCGCCATTCTTTATTCTTATTCTCATTCTTTATTTCCTCTCTCTCTTTTTAAAAATGCCGTCACCATTTCATACCATTTATTGTGCAATGTATTAATAACGAATTGCAACACCTTAATAGATAGCATATACCCTAGGCCTATATTTCTTTGATTTTATGTTTGATATACAAACAAACGGTAAAAAGCGTCAATGAATGATATATATTGTATGTTTGTTATGACAGTGATAAACCCAAAACAACAACTGCGATAACGTAAACTAGGTAATTTAAAAAAAGAAGATTAAAAAATGAAAACTCCACCTCCACTAAATGAACACACCAATTGAAGAATAAACACTCATTGTCGATAATCATTTGTACTTTTATTTTCTGTAGAGATCTTATATACTACCATTTGTTTTAATCTAATCAATACATCATACATAACGGAAACAAAAAATATCGATTCTTTCATGTCACGATTATTATGTATCCTTGGTTCTCTATTGTTCATCCTGTATATCAATGATATGCCGATGACACATCTATGTTATTTTCAATAAAACATTTTAACTATCTGTATGAAGAACCTAAATTAATAAAATAGTAAATTAAATACGTTATTTTTCCGGCAATAAACTTTCTAATAATTTCAATAAATCAAATGCTTTATGGATGAAACAATCTTATAAAATCTCCAAATCTTTAATGACATTGAGATTCAATTGGTAGACCTCGTTAAGTTTCTTGGTGTATTGACTCTTATTTAAGCTGGAAACATCAAATGCAAACAGGAAAAACAAAATAATCTTGACAGAGACTTCAATATCAACCTTTTAATTTGCACAGATAATTAAACAATTAATTACTACCAATAATTGAAATGTTTACTCTCTCTAGCAACTGAACCCATCAGAATAACAAATAAATAAGATACACATGAACATTATTGCCAGGAAAGTGGATTAACTTTTTTGTAAGATTATTTTCTTAATTGCTATTGGTATCTACGAACAGCAGCATTTCTAAACTGGTGTCGGTGTCTTCTAGGCTTGCCAAACGCATTCGACACATTTCTACATAAACTATAAAATATGATATAATTATATAAAATATGCCTTTTCAACTTATTAAAGCTCTTTTTCTGACCTCTAAAATGTACCATGATGTACGTTTTATTTATTAAAGATGTATTGTCCCTTGAAACACAAAAAATGAAGGTCAAAATATTCTAAATTTAAATTGGCCATATCAAAGTAATATTAAAGTTATTCACTTTAAGTTGAAAATTCGAGCCAAAAGCAAAAAGTTTACGTAATTAACAGGTAAATTAATTTGATTACATTTCGTCTGGAAAATCGTCGTGAGCGAAAGTAAACAAAGATTTCAAACAACGAGTATGCATTATGCATGATGCTAATTAGGATTCGTCACGGGTGAAGGTGTTCTCACACAGATCGCGAAAAAGTTTTATGATTATGCATACAGAGTAGCCAAACAAGCGCGTTGCATTATGGGATATGTTTTGATCGAAAACTTTGACTCGAAGTCAAAGTTATTTTTTGAAAAAAAAACGTCTATATTTCAGTTAAATTAATTTTTTTTTCGACTCATTTTCAGTGAAAGTTAATAACTATTCTATGATACTTCAAAATCACCCACTTTTTTTCGAAATCTTTTTGTTTAACTTTTTTTTAAATTAGTCAAAGGGACAATACACCTTTATCATTTTCATTGTATTATATTATATTAAAATGTAATTTAAACCAAGGCAGCTATGCATAAAGAAACATACAATGTACAGTTACCTAATGTAGCCTCCTTTGCAAATGTTGTATCTATATTACCATAAGTATTGTAATTTTTTTTTTTTGGTAGAAAATAAAATTTAACATTGAACTTGCGAACTCTGTATAATACAAGAATATTTCTTGTTGCTAAAAAAATCCAATTTCTCTTCTAACACAATCCCTTAGGTTGATGTAAAAGAGCATAGAACCTTCTGGAGTAGTTGGGATCTCCCATTCGTTGAATATGATTGTATTCAAACAGTATTCAAATAGATCACGATCACATGGGTATTGGTCTTTGAATTTACTGGATTCTTTACAAAGGTCTATTCTCCTCTGATCTACCTGCTTGATGTGATCCCTGCTGTGATAAACCTGTGGCAGCTGAAACATCACTAGAGGGCGTCTATTGGTAACATGGTCTTGCTTAGACCTTCTTATCAAATGAGTGTCCCATAACTCCGCTGTTCTATCAAGATCATCCTGCATAAATGTAGACAATGATAATCATAAATACATAATTCATACTAATCTAAATCCAACGTATTACAAGCTTGAAAACGAATAAGCGAGTTTCGAGTGATTGTTTCTCAGAAATGGCATCCATGTATTTATAGCTAACATTATTTAAAAAATGCAATATCTTTTGAACCAGGAGCTGTACAGTAGGTATGGCATATGAAGATGTGTTGAAATTTGTGTTGTGATCATGAAATACTATGTACATTAGCTAGATTGACATTGAGGTAAAAAAAATCTAATGTAGCCTATTTAATTAAACTACTGCATCTGTTAAAATTTGAAAGCGTTCCTTTATTAGGAAAAAAAACCCATAAATTAACAGACAACCAAAATTGATATGCCTTCCATTTTAATGCTTATAATTGATATTCTACATTTACATGAAGATGCCAGATGATCAACAGGCATTATGAGTGGAATATGCCTTCCTTACATTGGATACTGGTTGGTTAACGCACAAATTCATGACAGAAGTTACTAACCTGAATAAGCCTCATGAACACAAATCTAACAAGTTCTTTGTCCAATAAGTCACCAGAGAAGTGGCCTTCATGAATAAGATATTTAAAAATCAAAATCCAAAACTCTGTGCACTGCTTCCTTAATTGTCCCCACCAAGATTCTATCCTTTGGTTTGCCGTACTTTGGCCACTCAAGTAACTCTTTTTGCCAGCAAACGTGTCATCATGATTTCTGAGAAACATCTGAAATGCCGCAATATGCCCATTTTCTGTTCCTTTGTCTGTTCTGACAAGAGTAGGACATCCTCCTATCCTTTCGACTGCTTTCAAGAAGAAACCTCCAATATAAGCTGGATCATTTGTTGTGCTGTTCGCCTCAAGCCAAATTAGTTTTCTTGAAAACCCATCAATGCATCCATTAATACCAATGCCATACGGTTTGAGTTTGTCCATTGAATCGACATGCCATACAAAATTCGGCCCTCTGGCTGAATATCGTCGACGTACTAATCTTCGCCTTTTCCGAAGCTTCACCCCTTCTGGATCTAGTTCAAGTAGAATCTTTCTAACGTTTTCTCTACTAACAACCATACCTGCCTTTACCAACCTCAGATGCATCCAGCGATAACCATGTAACTCACCACCTCTTTGCAATAGATTTAGTATAAATCTTCTAACTTGATCAATGTCAGTTTGTTGTCTGTGACGGTACAGTTCTAGGCGCTGTAGTTCCCTTTGCAGCTGACAAATGCTTATGTTAACGTCATAACAGCAACTCAATGTGGCTGCTATTTCAACATGTGTATACCCAGACTTGAAATAATACTTGATAAGTTCATCCGTTTCATTCAATGCCACTTCCATGAAGATTAAATTATAAGAAAAAAAAAGTACAATTAACACCAAATTTACAAAGATATACTGAATATCTTTCACAAAAGACAGCTCACTGTTCCAACCTGTAGGCCTATGTCAGAACAACAACACATACAGTATAATGTTACAATGTCATAAAATTGTGAAATGCCACACTCACAATGATTTTCAACTAATGCCTATATTAATAATTCCAAATAAACGTATGATCTCCATTGAAGAAGTCTAATTATGTTTGTCTCCGTTTATAATGGTTATACATTAAACCATGGAGGGCCTCCATCACGATTAGGCCTAGCCTTATAATAGGTATTAGCAACATTATTACTAAATAAGTACTATTTAAGCATGGACCTAATTTATAGGTCTATGATTTAAGTAAGCAATATGCACAGTTCTAGTGTTAATTATAGGTGGCGCTATTTCGTGTAACAGTATGCCTTGAGTTGAGAAACTATTTTCCAAATTTAAAAAAATTGCATAATAATACTATAACCGGTCCTAGTTCTGAGAGCGGGATCGATTAAATTCCTGATTGTGATAATTATACTTATAGGCATCTTTCAGCTATGTCCAGCGCTAACAGGAAGCATACATTTTGATAACATAACAATTAACATGAAGCGCATCACACACGCACGCAACCCCTTCGGCCCACCATTTATTATAGAATACTGTAGGCCTACAGGCCTAGCTAGTAACTATTATTAATAATTATTATTAGGCTCAGCCTACCAGCCCATTAATTTAATTCATTATCTGTCGTCACTTGCACTTATAGTGTAAAATTTTACAAGGCCAATTTTCAATCAAATAATTATATTGTCCAAGGTATAAACATGTTTCTTATAATAATACTATTATATAAATGATATTATACCACCTGGAGTTGCCTCAAATTTAACGTATACGATCAATTCAAATAAAAATGAAACAATTAACTATCAACATAACTGTTCGCTAAATGAACATAATAATTTAACTGAAAATTGTAAAGTATTTTTAAATAATGGTCTAAGTATCCTAGGATTGAATATAGTTTCTCTACCAAGCAAATTTGATGAATTTAAGTATCTAATCAACAACAATTCTATTGTTGATATCATAGCACTCAATGAAACACGTTTAGATAATGTAATTAAAGATGAATCAATACACATTGATGGCTATGATATTTATAGAAATGACAGAAATAAGGAAGGGGGAGGGGTTGCAGTTTATGTAAATAGAGGAGGATGTTTTACTTGTAAACTAAGAAATGATTTCATGAAAATGGAGCTTGAGATAGTAGTAATCGAACTTTGTAAACCAAAAACTAAACCAATCATTTTAATAGCATGGTACCGCCCACCAAACTCAAAAATTCAACTTTTAGATATTTTTGAACAAATTTTAGAAGAAAACGAATGTCTAAACAAAGAAATAATAATAATAGGAGATGTCAATTGTGACACACTTTCACAAAACCCTACTTGCTATACACAAAAATTAATGGATATAACTAATAACCATTTTCTAACACAAATTATAACTGAACCGACAAGGATAACAAACCAAAGTAAAACTCTGATTGATCATTTTTATACATCCTTTCCAAACAGAATTTCTTCCTCGGGTGTACTTAACACAGGAATTAGTGATCATTCAGCTATTTACGCTGTCATTGGTAAAGAAGAAAAACCAAAACATAACCATAAATATAAAACAAAAAGGAACTATAATAACCTTGATGAGGAAAAACTACAAATTGATATGTTAAATGTAAATTGGCATGAAATAACTTAATATACAAATGTGAATGACGCTCTGCAGTTTTTTGAAGACAAGTTTTTACAAATTGTTAATAAACATGTACCTTTAAAGAAAAAACGGGTTCGAAATAAAGATAGTCCATGGCTCACAAAAAATGTAATATTACAAATGCGAAAACGTGACTCAATGAAAAAAAGAGCGAGTAAAGAAAATTGTCCTCAATTATGGAACGAATACCGTGAATTAAAAAACAAAGTAAATTACGATATCAGGAGATCAAAAAAAGATTATTTCTCTGAACAATTAAATACAAAAGATTCCAAAATAATCTGGAAAAACATAAGATATATTGTACCATCTAAGAATAAAAAAAGTGTTATAAGTAGTATAAATACAATAAATGGCCTTGAAACAGATTCTTACAAGATAGCTAATACTTTAAATGAGTTTTTTGCAAACATAGGACCTAACCTAGCTAAACAAATTCCTCAATTTGAAAATAACCATGTAAATTATGAATACCCAAATCAAGGTGAAGACAAAATAAATTTCACACTTGTTGACGAGGAATATGTATATAAACAAATTTTATCATTATCTGACAAAAAGGCTACAGGAACTGATGAAATTCCTGCTAAACTAATAAAATTAGCAATCAACTCAATTGCACAACCCATTACATTTTTAATTAATTTATCTCTAAGAACCAGCGACTTCCCAAGTAAATGGAAAAATGCACGAATATGCCCAATTTTTAAAAATGGCGACCGAAGTGAACCATCTAACTACAGGCCAATTTCTGTACTACCAATTTTATCGAAAATTATTGAACGCGCTGTCTTTGACCAACTCTATCCACAAATCAACCCTAAATTATACAATCAACAGTTTTGTGAACCACTTTGTGATATACTCAACTGTTCTTTTTCTGAAGGCATTGTCCCTTCTCAGTGGAAAAAGGCAGTTGTAGTCCCTGTGCCCAAGGTTCAGCCTCCTACTATTGACAAACTCAGACCTATCTCCATTACTTCTGTGTTTGCCAAAGTAGCTGAGGAGTTTATCACTGACTGGATCTTACAAGATATAAGTTCAAAAATCGATGTTAACCAGTTTGGAAATGTTAAGGGTTTGTCTACTGCTCATTACCTGACCCACTTGGTGCATTATCTCTGTCAAGGTGCTGAGAATAAGCACAATGTTGGTACCATGGTTCTTACTGATTTCTCCAAGGCCTTTGATCTTATCGACCATACCATCCTTGTTAATAAGATCATTGATATTGGTGTCAGGGGGGCTTTGGTACCATGGTTGTGTGATTTTCTTTTTATGCGTATGCAGTGTGTTAAATATAATGGTACCTTATCTAATTACTCTTACTTAAAAGCTGGTGTCCCACAGGGAACCAAGTTAGGCCCTTTATGTTTCCAGATCATGATCAATGATGCTGGTACAAATGCTAAAACTAAGTATCTGAAATATGTAGATGATCTTACATTTTGTGAAAATCGTAAGCTCTCATTGCCTGGTTTTTTACAAGATGATCTTAATTCTTTTTTCCGCTGGTGTAACGACAACTGTTTAGTGCTTAACCCCAAAAAATGTCAAGCCCTTAAGGTGTGTTTCAGTTCTACCCAACCTTCACACGTTGACATACACTTGGGAACTGATAAGCTCCAATATGTTAATAAAGCCAAGATCCTGGGAGTTTTTTTTCAAGACAACCTTAAATGGGACTGTCATATTGATTTCATCATCACTAAAGCTTCCAGGAAACTTTTCTTTTTACGATCACTAAAACGATTTGGTTTTAACATTGAAGAGCTTAAATTGACCTTTTGTGGTTACATTAGACCAGTGGTTGAGTATGCTGATGTTGTTTGGCATTCTGGCCTGTCTAGTAGATTAAGCGATTGTATTGAAAATGTTCAAAAGCGGGCTTGCCGTATAATGTTAGGCAATGATTACTTTTCTTACTCTGGTGCCCTTGAATTTCTTAAATTAGAGACTTTGGCTCAAAGAAGGGTGGAGCATTGTCGCAAGTTCGCTGAGTATCTCCCCAAAATTAAACAAACAGCTGATTTAATCCCACCGACCAGACATTGCTGTCATGGTAGGAATTTAAGAAATAAAAACAAAATTACCCAACTAGCGTCTAAAACATCCAGATTTACCAATAGCCCTATACCCTACTTCATCAAATTACTGAATTCTTAATTTTCTCCCCTGCTAGTTTGCGACTGCTCTCCCCTTCTTTGTTGTTTTTTTTTTTTTTTTCATTTTTTTTATATATATTTATATTTTTGATATGACATGTATTTTACACGCAATTTGGCTTTTAGCCACGAGTTGTAATTTTGGTCAATTTTTTGATATTTGAAATAAAAGTGAATAAATAAATACTTGGCCTATACTTACTTTTGATTTCTGTGTTTCTTCTTACACGTGACGCTGTGGAGGCGTACTACGCATGCGCATGTACGTGTGAACGGATTGTATAATTAGGGCGTTATAACGCCCTAATACGGCGTTATAACGCCCTAATACGGCGTTATAACGCCCTAATACGGCGTTATAACGCCCTAATACGGCGTTATAACGCCCTATTAGGGCGTTATAACGCCGTATTATTATAAAAAAAAATTTTCTTTGGCGGAAATCAGCCACCGTACTCTTCAGTTCGAAACGGTGCATTTTTGTTGTGAATACTATTAGTATTTTGCAAAGCACGCTCGTTGAGCTTGTGCACTCCTTGTGTTCATAATCAGTGTACCATGTCCCGCATGCGATTTTTTTTTCGTACATAAGTTGGGGACCCCCTCATGAAACTTCACAAAATAGACATGAATAATTCATCAGTTAAATTTTCTTGTTCCGTGTGCACCCAAGCGTATAGCAACAAGAAGTGATTACACAAGTGTGGTACGATTCTAGGCCTATCTCCGCTGTTGTTGCGGCGTGCAATTTCATAGAAGAATAGCGGCGTTTTGTGTGGATTGTCGAAATAATCAGCCTTTAGTTTATGGTGTTTTTAATATAATTTATTACTAAAGAAGTACGTGTTAAAATTATAGTTTCTATATTAATACTATTAGGCCTAATTATTAGTCTCTAAATCTAAACCCATGTCTATTCTAGTAGTAGCTGTGTGGGTGTGTGTGACGTGTGTGTGTGTTAGGTATGACACAATCCGAGTACAGTACTATAAGTCAGCAAAATTAAACAATAAACATTACACAAAAATACATTTTTTATTCTCGTGGGTCTAATCTTCCCATCTCATGTCATGTGTTCATATACGCGCATTTTTAAAGTTCCTTTGAGTACATGCATATTGTTTGATAATAAAATAGCAGAATTAAAAAAATACAGTACACAAATTATACACATTCTTTATTCTTGTGGGTCTAAGCTTTCTTTGGGCTATGTCCAATGACGCCTAGCTGTCGATTAGCCTCGACTCGACACATTTTGTGTGAAGAAGAGTGCCCGAAGGCAATCACGTGAATTGACTTAGAATCCTAGGCCTACTGTAGAAAGTATCGTATCGCAGTTGTGTAATCACTTCTTGTTGCTATACGCTTGGGTGCACACGGAACAACAAATTTAACTGATGAATTATTCATGTTTATTTTGTGACGTTTCATGAGGGGTCATGAGGTTTCATGTACGAAAAAAAAAATCGCGTCCCGCATACCTGGCTCAGTCTATATATTGTGCCAGTTGTGCGGTACATTTTATTTCGAAACCTTAGCTGCACTGACGAGATCTAATAAGATCGAAACAGTAAACATTATCAGTTCCACGTTCCTTCAGCAGACACCAGGCGCCGCAGAGAATATGTACATAATACAGTACTGTAACTGGTATTTGTTCCGTATATAAAAATGTGTGTATGGATTTCGACAGAAATATATGGCAACAAATATTTCAATTAAAAACAGTAAATAAAACATACATCAATCCCACATAAAAATACTATGTTATATTTAGGTTAAAAATTATATTCCCATTTATAAACTGTAAGTCGCTATTATGATCTAACAATCTTTGAATTAAACATATGGGATTTGGTACAAATCGGTTTCTTGACGTTTTCAAATTAAAGTAAAATAAAGAAATCTACACGCCTGTGAAAACAGTACTTAAATTACATTTAATTCATTATAAAACAAAATTTATATATTTTCCAACTGAAATTAATGGGCTATCCTTGCATCTCTCTGTCTGTTTGTCCATTGTCCGTTTCTCGTATTTATTTGAACTGTTTAAAGTACGATATATAAATTAAAGATATAAAACACAATCCTAGCATTTTTGTAATGGTTTTTTTATTATTTTTTTGTTACAGAAGTGAATAACTTTTGTATTTCTAGTAAAATACAACAAGAATTCATACTTTGATATGTCATAATTGTGTAATTGAAATTGAAAAGTATAAAATACTGAATCTGTAAAAGATTATGTGCTTATTAAATAATTTAAATAAAAAATTATGTCTAAATAATATTACTTGATTATATTAAACAGACTCAATTTCTGTCACTTTAGTTTATTTTATTGCTAAGTTCAAGTCTGGTCTAGATTGACAGTCAAATGGGACCCATTGTAAATACAAGAAACAATGTTTGATTTTTTGACAGTGAATTATTATAATACTTTCCTAGGTTGACAGCAAGAACAAAGTCATTATTTATTGAACAAGATGTTATAGATTTCTGTCTACATGTATTTATGTAATACTGTATTATCAGCAATTTTTTTCATAGACTCTCTTCTCCCAGACGTGCTTTGGGTTTGTAATTTTAGCACCCGTCCTAGTTTACAAATTATCAAAAACGTCAGCCTCTAGAAAAATAACTGCTGCTTGCTTATAGCTTCTGAATGAGTAGTCCTCTTGGGACGTAGCTGGCTAAAGCAGCAGCGTGAAAAACTACACTAGCACACCCGTGCCTACAGTACATAAATTTTTATTCATAATAAACTATACAAACTATACTTCTCAAATGTATATGTTGTAGTGTTGTAGTTGGGCTAGTACAGGCCATATCGCCCTGTTAAACAACATTGAGAAAATGAAAGTTACTTTCTGGCAACAGTTACTTTTTATGTAGGCAGTATTTAACACCTTCTGACACCCATCTTAGTTTTCGCCGCATTCGTTTGACTGTTGATAACGAAAACTAAATGTTGAGAATAAATTTAAAACATTAGTAGATATTTATATACGAGAGAGATATCATTGTAAGATTGGGCTGACTAACGCACAGATTTCACCGTTTTGTTTCCTTGCCTTATTTTGTATTACTATCCACGTATGTCATATGTACTGCACTAATAATATTTCATCTTATTTAACATCATAAAACGTAATAACAATAATATATTCAACAATATTTTTGACTTTATTACAAAATTATCTGTCTTAAATATCAGTAACAGAACTATATAGTTTATTTACAATACTGGAACATCTTTTAATTTTGCTTTTAAGTGTCGCCTATGTGCGTCTATTGATTTAATACATTCTTTCCAAAGTCTTTCTTCTTCACTGGGAGGAGCTGGAGCAATCTTAAATGTTTCTTTCTTAACTACATCCATTCGCTTAACATCTAATTTTAACGCCCCGTTTCTGCCAGACACATTTCTGCTTAACCTTTCCTCGTAAGTAAACAAATTCTCTACAAGTAGCCTAGCTACTTTCCTTCTATCATCATTGAATGCCAAAATTCTATTTCTAACTGATTCGGGTAACAATGAGTCTTCAGTATTTACATTTACCGGGACATTTACAATATTAGTAGGTGTGCTTATAATTTGATTAGGCGTAGGTTTATTTTCTAACACATTCATTCGTTGATGTAGTTGAATCATTACTCTTTGTGTGCTTTTTAGGTTAATCTCTAACTCATGGTTCTTTTTGACTAAGGCTGTGTTCGCCTCTTCTAGTTGTCGCATTTGGTGCTCAATTTTATTTATCCATGCTCTGGGGTTTTCTGCTGGCCACTGGGATGTTGCTAAAACTGTCTTTGTGTCTTCTTGCAGCGTATCCATTAGTTGTTGCCTTTCGTCGTTGGCTAAAGGCCGGTATGTGAAAACACGATCTTCTTCGCCATCTACAATACCATTTGATGATATAGTAGTCGTTGCTGCCTAAACACAAAATATATTATAAGATAGAAATTAAAATAATAAATACAAAAATGTAATTTAGGTTATCGTTCCTATTAAACCGTTTATCATTATGCACCGTAAAACTCACGTTACACGAGTTTCATGGCACATATGATAACAGTAAAGATAGAACGATAAAGAACGAAATGAAAATAAGTATCAATAATAAATACAGAAGTTGGGCTATTTGCAGTATTTGAGATACATTTTAGCATCTAAATATGTAGGCCTATTTAATTTTTTTTTAGAATGGTAATTCAATATTCACATTCCATGTTGGGCTATATTTAATTTATGTTAGTAGCAACCCCAACTAGTTGGCAGTATTTAACACCTGACACCCATCTCAGTTTTCGTCGCATTCGTTTGACTGTTGATAACGAAAGAAATTATCCAGTTCTTCTGAATATAATATCACTAACCTTTTCGGCATGTGCCTTATCATCACGATCCATCACCTCGTCGAGAATATCCATATGTTTAATTTCAATTTTGGAAGCTCGTCCGGAACAGCTACTGTCTGCAATGCTTGAAGTACGTTTGTACCTTTGAATTATACGTCTGATTGTAGAATGGTCTGGTACATGGCCATCGGTTCCTAGTACACTTTGTATACGGTTAACCGTGTAACCGGCAGCGTTGAGTCTGATTATTTTCGATCTGATAGTATACGATGTTCGTCCCATTGCAAAATAAATTTCGATAATAAATTTAAAACGTTAGTAGATACTAATTATATACCAGACGGGTATATCGTTGTTGTAAGGTTGGGCTGACTAACGCCCAGAATTTACCCTTTTGTTTCATTGTCTTTTTTTAGGCCTATTGTTATCTCTTTTATTTTGCATTATTGCACAGGGTGTTATCACACATAGTAAATAAAACAAATAGCCAGGCATGTAATAATGTAATAATATTGTTTCATCTTTATTTAATATCGAAGTAAAAAGGTATCAACATAACAATATTTTGACCACATCAAATCTTAAATATCAACATTAACATAAATGCATTTAAGGATCAACTAAACAAAGACAGAGCAATGGGAGATAAATTTTGCTACCAATTCTAGATAAATACAGAAGAAATGGAGGGCGTTTAAAAGGCATTTGCCTTAATCAAGAGCCCGAAGATTCAAGTAAGATTCAAGTAAGATCAATATTGCCAGAACTATTTATTTAAATCCTGAAACATATTTTAATTTTGCTTTTAAGTGTCGCACATTCTTTCTAAAGTTCTTCTTCTTCCTCGCTAGGTAGATTTACTTGAAAACTCCTTTCTATGATTTACATTTATTGATACGCAAATGATTGTAAGTTTAATCTAACATAAACCTATGGTAGGCTAAATGTAATCTTTTAGTAAATTATTTTTTAAAAGATAAAACCTATTAAACAAGAAAGAAAATATTTTAAAAGTGATTAAATTTTGTAGACAAGTGCCTTTAGTTAAAATTAAATTTAGATTGTACGTACTTGGCATCCAAATGAGGCCCATTTCCTTAGTAGATTCTATAACCAACATTTACACACGCCTATTTAGCCAAAATACAGTATATACTAATAACACGTTATTCTTTCATTTCCGTTTAACAATCTTTTTGGCTAGTGGCCCATCATATAAAGAAACAATAATGAGGGACTTGGGGTAATAGTGACCAATCTTTCGATGAGTTAAAACCTTCTTTAGCTGACGAGGTGTTTCATCATCATAAGTAAGGTATGGTTTACATCGTTATATTTATTTTGTACTGACATTTTATTGTTTGTGAGTCTCGTATACGACCTGTTGGAAACATTTCAGGAGATTGGTTACGGTGGGAGAGAGAAAATCGACTATGACAGTGACAGTTTAACAAAGTATTTTAATACTTTAAAAATCGCAAATGTTTTACTGTATTTAGTGGTATATTATTTATAGGCATATAAAACATGAACAAAATATTTCGTTACTGAGTGGTTAAAGAATATATTTAAAATTGTTCTTCTTGTACCCATCCTCTTCCCTAATGTTAGGCCTACATACAAAACACAAATTGGGTTTGTTTCAATGAGTCCAAATCAAAATATGGACTCACTCAAGTTTCACTTTCGGAAGTAATTCCTAGGGTGCTAAGTTTAGTTGGCTACATAAATCATCGTGTCTATAATGTATTATAGTCCTGCCGTACGTACAATTGAAATCGCCAGTTTTTTTTTACCCTGAAATTACTGTGTATTCGAGAACCATCTAGTACATTATAATTCATAATGAGTGTGCATAAGTACAAATATGTAAAATGTCCATGAACTACCGGTACTACGGTGACTACAAAGTTGGACTATCTCTTTAAATTACATTTGTTTTACGGTTATTTGTTTATCTTAAGAAACTTTGCGTATCCTGTAAATGTACAGAAGAAACAATATTAACAGAATAGCCAAATAAGAAGCTACTGACGATATTTGGACCCAACGCATGCTCTCACAACACAGTATAGTGGGTAAGTTAGATCTCACTAAACGACTTTATGAAACATAGTTATCTACATAGTCATAATACACGCAATTCAAATGATTATCTTTTACCTAAATGTACCAACAATTTGATCAAGAAATCTATTAGGCCTAAATACCAAGGAGCTAAATTATGGAATTTAATCCATGTAGATATTAAAAAAATGCATCTACAACTTCTAAATTTAAATTAATATTCAAGAACTATTTACTGTCTAGATGAACATTAAATATATTTTATAAGACCAGTTAAGATCGAATAATATGGTTAAAATAGAAATTGTAGCTTTGTTTTCTTTTGCTTATTTTTAGTTTTTTCTTTTTCGTATTCGTATTTAATGTTATATCTTGGGGTGGGTCAAACTTAAAGTCTTTCTGACTTATATGACTCTCTCCCACATATACTTCATTGCATTTATTATGTATGTATTTATATTGTGGAAATAAATTAAATTGAAATTAGAATAAAATGTATCCATTAATCGACATTTATTATTTTGTTTATCTTTATCGTTTCTATATTTATATCCATAAACCTATATAAATAATTAAAGCAGCATTGTGCTGGTTATAATAAGCACTGTATCTACATATACATGTGCACACAAACACTTTCATATAATTTATTTATAAAACTATTTATTTTTCAATGTTTAGGGGCTGAACCTGTTTAAAGTTTAAACTATTTTAAACCCATCACTGTTTTGTTTTGTTTTTGTTTTTTTTTAAACCATATTTAATGAGGGTGATCCATCCAGCTATTGCTGATCATTAGGAACACTCAGAGGTTCACAAGACAAACATTATTATACACAAGATGCTCTACATAAACAAAGTCTTATGACAAGTCTTTGGGAGTGGAGAATTTGGTCCTTAGAAAAAATCCTGACATGTGACAGGACTTGAACCCAGGACCCTTGGAGTGGTAGCCAAGCATCATAACCACCAAGCCACAACTCCACTCCACTTGTTTATATCTGTGGGTAAATAAAAGAAAGAATACAACAATAACTCAGTGACGTTACAGAAAGATACATTCTAAATCTTGGTCATTGATGATAAGTTTATGATAAAGTTAGTAACATAATAAAGAAGAGGCCCATCGACTAGTAATTATCTGGAAGGCGATTGAGGACTGCTCGAGCTAGAAAAAAAGGGGGGCCTTCTTTTGTTCCACATTTAGTTACTGGCTTTTTAATAAATATATTGTTCGATAAATATTGGGACAATAAGGCTGGTTGCCCATTGTTGTGGAAATTGGCTTGTATTATAAATTGTATTATATCATTTTGTTAATAAATAGATTACATTTTGAGTGTATACATAGTGCTGGTAACTAAAAGTCATTCGTAACAGTCTTAATATCAATAATCAATAAATATGTTGATTTTTGGCACTCTGCCTTTTAATTTCAACTCATTTCTACTTTTCTATATATAAATTATGGTTAATTCTGACATAGGCGAGCACAATGGAAAAACTTCGGGACAAATCTCCGCTTTGGATACCTACCTGATCTATCTCAGATGTACCGCGAAACGTAGAGTTTACATTATTTTTCACTATTACGATATTATTCTATATTTCTATCTTAGGAAGGTATTATACCCGGGTTTTAAAACAAAATTTCTGATTCCATCGGTAGATTTTCAACTGTACGCGGTCGAACTAATTTCCGGGTTTATGGTGAGTTCACGGGTTCACCTTCTTGGAACTTCCTCTGGTTTCAACTAAGTTAGTCGTTGGTGGCGATAGCAATTTTAGTGTTTTGTTTATTTTCGGACCGCGCGTGTGAAGGTCCAGTAGTTAGCAAAATAAAAATTATATTGCAAATTAATAAAGATCAAATTGATAAGCTTATTTCAATAACTATGGTACTTCTGCCCATGTTGCAAGCCGTCTAGAACGTCTTCGTTCTTGAGCCGGAACGGCCCACTCTCTGTCGCGGAAGTTAGTGTCAAAAGATATTTAAACTAAATAATGTATTAATTGGGCCCTATACCAATTCGGATGTTGTTTATTTAAATAAACGCTCAACACCTCCCCAATAAAACATGACTTAGAATAACAATCGAACTATTATATACATTTTACCAAGCATTTGTTATTCTTTTTTACCACCTTTCATATTAGTGGATTTTATTTGATTATAAATGTTACCATATTATTAAAACTAAACATGGCCATATACATGGCTGCAGTCGCGTGCTCAAATTAGTGTTTACTGACCGACATAGTGAGGTTTAGACGTATCCCTCGAATAAGCTCTACCAAACAATAAACACTATACTTTAAAAAGACACTGTGAAACAGAGTAGGTTTAGTTTTCCGAATATCAATCATTTCAATAATAGTAACCGACCGAAAACGTCAGAAGTCAGAACGTCATTCTAAAACCGTTCTACACGTCACGAGTCATTATCATTCCGACATCCATTGTCTACACTTCCTAGAAAGGGAGCGAGCGAAGCGAGCTCACCCTCTAGTACTAATAATTGTTTGTATAGGATGAAATCTGAGGATGCGCCATATGGGCAGTATGGAGATATCAACGCAGACAATAGACTGTCTCGCTTCAATAAGTGTTTGACAGATAGCATCAGTACGACTGAACGGATTGCACACTACGATAAGTGGTCAAACACTTATGATGAGGTATTGTTTTGTGAATTAAAAATTTAAATAAAAGGGTCGGGAAGATAATAAAAAAACATACTAACATTTTATTAAGCACTTGAATATGCACAGGTCAAATGTTTCGACCAAAGATTTTATATAGCTGGTGTGTCGACATGCATGTTGTTAGACACGGTACGCACTCAGTATGTTGCCATACCAGGAGGTGAATGGTGATACCTAAATACGCGCGCAAATAAACTGTGCGAAACTTGATTCCCACACTAGGACGTAACACAAGGACGCAACGCAAGCGTGTTTACCAATGACAAACGACAGAATTGGTAAAATTAATGTTGTTGCGCTGACGATGTTGTTGCGTTGCGTCCTAGTGGAAAACAAGCATGCCAGTACATATCATAGTCATGCTTTTACTGGTTGAGCCACGTCCTTATTGGCCCAGCTTGCATCCAATAAGACATCATAAATTCATCATTATTGTGATTTTGATTTGAATGGTTTTTTTTTTCATGCTAAAACATTAAAATAAACAAGATAATTTAGCAATAATACTGAAGTGATACTTTAGTGACACGAAACCAACAGAAATATCAACATTAACATCGTCTGCTCACGACGTCTATATAAAATGTGGTGCTAAAAGCCTTTCGTATTCCATTTTCACGAATTACACATTTTGTTTATAAGGACATGAGGTCATATGGTTTTACTGGACTGGAGATAACTTTTGAATATATGAAGAGGTATTTTACAGACATACATGCAAAATACCTGGATTGTGGATCTGGTACTGGTCTTTTAGGTGTGCATGTAAGTGTTTGTTATCTCAACGATTAAAACAATTTTCACATATCACTGATAATCTATCTGCATTGGATTTCAAAATGGCGCCTATTTTGAGATATTTGTAACAATTTTATTTTGCTAACATGATTGGTACTTGTCTGGTCATCCACACATATTTATTGTTTATACTGTATGTTATTTTTTTGTTTAATGTATGAAACAAACAAAAAAGTATGAAACAAACAAACAAAATCAGCCTCACGATAATCTACTGCAGCCAATATCATGTAACTCTGACGCTAGAGCTGTGCAAACTTGGATTTATTAAAGAAATCATGAAAATCGCATCGTTTAGTCCAGGCGTAGCAAAAGTTATAATAATCTTATTTTAAGTTCACCCAGATTACTGTGTATTTTATCTTAATGTAAATTGTTAATGTTGAAACACGCCTTCAGGCCTGGCTAAAGTACAAGATTCATCATCTACGTCAATTTTTGTTCTTTTTTTCTATTCTATTCTATGTTGACTAGATTAAGGAGTTAGGGTACACAGACTTCCACGCAATCGATGCATCGAGTGTGTCACTCGAGAAGGCAAAATCTCGACAAGCATATTCTAAACTTATTCAAGAATTGATTACTGCAGAAGAAAAGCTCAGCATGGAGGCAGGTAAAAAAGTGTTAGAAAGGCGATGGGGTAGAAGCATTATAAAGTCAATGACAAATTGTATGAAAATGTTCTACTTTTTTTGTCTTAAAGATACATATGATGGTTTGGTAAGTCTCGCATGTTTTGCATCCGGGCATTTAGAACCAGACTGTGTTGAAGATTGGTGTCGTATTGTTAAAAAAGGTAGGCCTACTACGTAGACAATGATTCGCATTTATTATTTTGTAACAATATCTGAGCAGTTGAATCTGAGCAGTTTTAACCCAGTTTCTCCTTCTTGTCCTCCTTCTTTTAACCGTCTTTCTAAGACATTCAGTATCATTGACTTGTTGTTGACATTCATAATAATATAGTGCAACGACTTCTACTTTTTTACTTTAGGAGATCACCATCAAAATGTAATTTTAAACTAATATGTATTTTAATAATTTATAGTTTTATACCAATGGTATGAAATATTAACATTATGGAAACATAAAACAACTAACTCCCAACTGAAGTTTCGGTGAAATGATTTTTTCTCCGCGTCTGATCGACGTTTTTGTTGAATCGTCGGCGCGTACTTTCGGCTAACTGCATCTTCAATAGCAGCCTATTCATTATCAAATTAAATGAAATAAGATGTTTTATAATGTTTGTATTGTAATTTATATTATTTTTCTGAATAATTGATTTAACAATTGTTTTATTATCCTATTTAGGTGGCATTGTGTTAATTGTAATGAATCAACGATGGCTATTTCATGAGCCATCTTACAACGAAGGGAAGCTTGAAGCTGCCTTCCAGAAACGTGTCAATGAAGGCAAATGGGAGTTAGTTGTTAGAGAACAGAGAGATAAATATTTTACAAATGATGTAGCAGAAGTGTTTGTTTTCAAAGTGAAATAAAGAAATCTACATACACAAAAAACGAAATTTATATATCTTCCAAATGACTTTCATGGGCTATTTATCTCTCTGTCTGGTTTTTACTGTTTAAAGTATATTGAGATGCAAATAAATAAAAGCCAATCGATCTAAATCTATTTTTAGCCAGTAAAGTTCTTTAAATAAATGATACACATGATCAAACAATTAATTTAAAAAACAAAGCTTGGCTGCTTTATTTTGCAAAACTTGAAGACGTTTGATTTATTTTTATGATGAATGTCCCTCTTCTTTGTGAATTGAAATGAATAATTAATGCATTAACATGCAGCACTGGTTAAAAGTACAAATAATGTTGATATTATTCTGTATATCGGTATTTCGAACTTAAAAAGGTTGCCTATTAGGCTAAGTCCTTATCGTTTTAACATCGGTATAGATGTAAATGGATATCAATTGCCTGATACAAATTATCCAAATAAGTAATTACTTACTTAATTAAAAAAATATTGTTATAGCTACACAGATGACAAGACTTTATTTTTTGGTAACAACGCTTTAATTTTAAATGTTTTTAAAATCACTAACATCATTATCATCATCATGTGCACTTTAAAAAAAGAAACACATCCATCACTTTCTAGTTTCGGTTCTATAATTAAGCCCCATAGAGTTTTTAGTCGCGTGGAAGCGACTCTATAGTTCACTATGTCGGTCGGTTGGTCGGTCTGTCTGTCTGTCTGTCGGTCCGGTATCACTATGCGTTTTATCGCTTTCTGACCTTATCTTGATATCAGTTTAATCTAGCTAGGTAAATTTTTCACAGTATATTCCTTATGGCCAGGAATCAATGTGGTTAAGTTTTCACGGTGCGCAATAAAAAATTACGCGGTCTACGCACGATTTAACGAAATCACGTTTGTAATCATATCTTCACAACCATGAATCACAATTAAATAAAATTTGGTACTCATAAATTTCAGGGCATAAATCATCATACGGCAATACAATTACGTGCGTAGCGCATGTAACGCATGCGTACGCGCGCTTAAAATTTTCAAAATTTATTTTCGATGAAATAAGAGTACGTTTCAGGCAATTTTAAGCGTTTACAAAATTGCCATGAGTGCGCATATTTTTGCGCGCGCACTGCGCGTTAAATGTTATTGCGCACTCTTTTTGCCCGATTTCTGTTTTCTTGACTTACTTTTCAACTCGAAATTACGTTATACGAGCACGTCAAAAGTGACAGGCTACACACGTGTAAATTAAAAAAATATAGGCCTAAATGTTTTTAAACATTTCAACATTTTTAAACATGTTCAGTAATTTCGGTCAGTATAGTTCACTATGTCGGTCGGTCGGTCTGTCTGTCTGTCGGTCTGTCGGTCTGTCTGTCGGTCTGTCGGTCTGTCTGTTGGTCCGGTATCACTATGCATTGTAACACGCGACTTAATGGCTGTTGGCCTTGTTTTTAAATAGCCTCTGCATTTGAAATCCTGGATATGCTATTGATTTTGCTCATTTTCCATGATGAAAAGAAAACTCACTACACTTCTGCACATGGTCACATTATGTTCTGCTGCCCCGATACCCACGTACGATTATTCCAACATAATAAACTGATATTATTTTACCCAAGTGACAGAATTAGACTTTCAAACGATGGACAGCAGTGGTTAAATTATTATTTGGTTTGATCATTACTGTAGACCTAGAGCCATTGTTAAATACGTGCACAAAAGACCTTCTTAGAATAATAATGTCTGGCGCACTTTCCATCACCGCTGTAATCAGTATGCTATCGCATTGAACCACTAGATCGTGGTTGATAACGTATCGTTCATTAACATAATTATTCAATCTATTATGCATCAGAGCGTACGTTCATAACAAGAATTCATATTAAGTACTTTCAACAATGATTCGGATAGCAAGCATAAGCGGTAAGTATGTATCTCTATTGTAAAGCTTATTAGACATATCTAAAACTGAAAGTATAGCCTACTAGTTGGGGCCTGGTAATAAAGGTAAATTCAACATTTCATTTATCCTTCCAGAGTTGAGGTTATGGTTTCGCATGGGTTTTTCGTCTTATAAATTCGGTTTAAAAACAACATATTGCGTGTCCAATTCAATAGCGTGTTATATTTATGAAGATACGTAAAAAAAACCATATGTTGTTTTTGAGAGATCCATTCGTTCATACAAGCTCTGTTAAGAGTTTCTTTTATATTGTAGGAATATCATTTATAGGTTTCATGAATATTATCACCATTTACACAAATTTTTTATCGCGCTAGCATATGGACGCCAGAGGGGTATTTATCGTACAAGTTCAAATGTTTCTGATAATTCACAGGCTGATATAAATTTGATACACACAAAAACGTAATTCAGGAAACCAGAAGCGGATTTTAATATCTTATATTTATTTCTATTGTTGAAAGATTTAGTACTCTCTGTTATTTTAAAACAAAAGCAGTGATGAATTTCCTGTGTTTGTCACCATGGCAATCCAACCACAAAATACAGAGCTTCGTAAATGAAAGAATTTATCTGTGGCTGCGACACGATCAGTTCCACGCGCCGCAGAGAATATGTACATATAGTAGCCTGCCTGACTTGTTCTTATAACATCTCACATGTAATGGATGTTCTTCTACAATGTTACTTAATTTACTTGGGACCTGTTTTCATAAAGATATCTTAAATCAATAACAGTACAACCAATTATATTTGAATCTTAGTAATTTTAACGAGACCTTTCTCTATAGTGTGTGTGTTTCATTTAAATTTTTATAAATTAGACTATTTAAAGTATATGCAACCCAAATTTCAAATTTCGTTGGGTTGACAATAAATAATGATATGATATGTATATATATACATTTCGCTGGTTACTACAAAGTCATTTCGACTAGCATAGAGCCGGCCCGTATCAAAGTACAAACAATTAGGCCTACTTTTGATTATTAATTTGTTAGGCGTGTGAGATAAACCACATGGCTACCAAATAATATCAATTAAGGCCCAACCTTATTTTTTATAATATTATTGATAAAATAGCAAATTGTCAACGATGCGGGCGATTTTTTAAAGAGTCCAGAGTAATGTAACATTAGCGCACATTTATATTATGATAAACGCATAATCACTTTACATATTGGTTAAAATATTATTACTACTAATAAAGATAATGAAGGTAAATCCAACTAAAATAACAACCTCTACCGACATCATTTTTGTTTTGCATTTGTTTTTAAAATAGGTATATTGCGTTTAAAGATGCCATTTCACATTGTAATGCTGACGTTTTTAGTTTTGATTGGTGGAGATTATTGTCGATTATCGTCAGCGGAAGAGCACTCTAGGTTTCACGATAAAGACATTGTTAGAGACGAAGAGTAAGTTTTCTTTGTTATTTTAAAACTGTTTATTTTATGAGATAAAATTGAAACATTATTTATCCGAAATTTATTAATTCATTCCGAATTCATTAATTAATTCCGAAATTCACCACGTCTCAAACAGGTTCAAAACTAACAAACTCTCATTAAATATTGATAAAACTAACTTTATTCACTTCTCAAATCTAAAGAAACCCCTATCGAAATCTTCATGTTTTAATTAGGCAAGTTGATCATACTCAAATGGAAGCTGACAAAAAACTGAACTAGAAGCGTCACATTAATACAATCTCTCGATCTATAGGTATAATAACAACAATAACAAACTCAAATTTATTTTCCCTCAAAACATCTTACTTTCCCTTTATAATACCCTTATTGGTACATAGCTTTTTATCCCACCGTCTAAACTTTAATAACATATTCGCAAACATATTTTCCTTCTATTTCATATTGATTTTTAAAAAAAACAAATCATGTATTTACAAACACATTATTTTTTACTTTAACATGATTTTGGTTTTAAATTATTCATCAAACATATGATTATTTCATTATCATCATTACTAGCAAACAAAGTTATTGTATTTTCATTCATTGTTATAAACAATATACAGAGTATACTCTATACTACTATATCAGTCGGCTTAAGCCCTTCATTTTAAAATTGAGAAAATAGAACATCGCCTAATCAAAATCCAGAAGTTTACACACACTTTATCACATAACGCAGTTTTAACGCTTACACGGCTATGTTGGTATTATTTGGTATGGTTTTACCATTTGCAACCGTTTTAGACCATTTTGAGCATTTTGATTAAACTTTCCACACACAAATATGTGTAGTACTACATAATCAATTTTCAGACTTCACTAATTAATATTCTTCTATATTCTTATGTAAAAAAGTGCATTACCAACCATAACAATTTACTAAATTCATAACAATTGCGTAAACCTTTTTTATAGTCATATCAAGGAGCATCTTCAACAAGAAATGGACATTGACATTGAAGAGAAGATGTCGGATGAAGAGCTAGAGTTTCATTATTTTAAGTAATATAACGTTTGAATTATTACCTCCGCTTAATTATTCTTTACTCACAGATTTATGCTCTTGTCTTAATTCTTCACCTCCTATATTTCTTTATTCTTACCAATAATATTAAATTGTTGAATGGTGTTTTTCACCAACAATTACTATTTTGTACATTGCTAGTCAAATATTTCATAATGGTATGAGAAAAAAAATAGATAACGTATAATACTGTAATTATACGTAATACACAACGATAACAACTTTCCTTTTACAGATTACACGATTTTGATAATAATACCAAACTAGATGGCCTAGAAATACTCAATGCGATCTCTCATGTATTGCCGTTTGAACCAAAATCACCAGAAACAAAAACTGAACAGCAGATATTAGACGAAAAAATGGAATATTTTGCAGGTTGGTTAGCTATTCTGTTACATAGATATTGGCATATATCAGAAGGAAATCTGTTTTTAGGGAAGGTCACAGAAGCTTGAAATATTTATTTAGATACCGTAAAACCTAAAAAAAAAGCCCAATGAGCTGCTTTTCGAAAAGAAGCCCTTCTTGCAAAGAAGTCCCCTCTTTGATCTGCAAAAGTAATCTTGAAACGAAGCCCATCCCGAAATCCACTGGGCTTCTTTTCAAGATACTATGGCTTCTTTTCGAGTACGGTATCAAAGGAACAAGATGAATTAATGCCAGATACAGATATAATAACGAGTATCGTACATTCATTTAACAATTAAAATGGTATTTTGATCATAAATATGTAAAATTGACATGTAATGTCTAAGAAAACCCTATTATTGTAGAGAGATTCACAAACTTTCATATCAAAAAGTCCTCTTTTCGAGCTTTTACTGTATGTTGCATCATAAAGATAACTCACACTTGTTCCGTGATAGCTTTGAGTCTAAATAATTCAAACAATTAGTTTATATTTCTTTATTTTGCAGAAGTTATTGAGCAAGTTCTTCAGGAAGATGACTACAACAATGATGGTTATTTAACTTATTTAGAATACGTTTTATCAAGACGTAGAACGGATCGCCAAGATAGAAATAATTGAGTTCAATCTTGACTTATGCTTTATAGTCCACCAGTATGAAAGTATATGTACGTTTTTATCAGGCAGTATTTGCCATATATATCCGGACTGTATCATCTTTATTTCAGTTTCATAAAATAAAAACACAATATTTTAAGCATTAAAATCTTGCATATTAAATCGGTTTACAAAATAGTGAATTATATTGTTCAATAGACGTTTTTAAACTTCATCATTAAAATCCTGCTGTGGTTAATAATTTTGTTTAAATAATTTTTTAATACAAACAATCCCGGAATTGCAAAAAAATAACCTTTCTAAAATCAAGATTGACCAGAATAATGGTCGAGGAGTGTCTTGAAGCTGTGCCGATTTGCGGTGCCCCTGCCAGTCGACTAATATTTTGGTCCATGTCAAAGAATATGTTCATGTTAAAATAATACAGAGTGTGCTATTTAATATATCGATGGAAGATAAGCTTTTGTGACATGACCAATATATCAATTTTCATTAAAATCAATAGGCATGTTCTGACAGTAAGTATATACCTATGGACAGAATGAAATAAAAAAATGACTAAAAAACTAATTATCAACTAACAATAGTCTCATTTGACTAACAATGGAACATCAACGCGAAAAACAAAAGGGTGGATTTTAAAAGAAATAGCTTTTTTAAACTACTCGTATTAAAAAGGTGGTACATTAAATCAAGTTATGTTTTGAAATTACAAATCACAAATTATAACCTTTGCCTCTTGTCCAAAAATAAGGTTTTTTGGACAAGTAGTTCTCGAGAAAATGCAATTTCAGTTTACTTGTTACTTTAAGACTGCTCACCGGCTTTTGAAAATAATTGTCTCCTATCTTTTAACACTAGCCGGTCAGACAATAATATCATTTTTGTTATTTGTGAAGTTATTAATAAACCAATTTTGTTGATTTTCAATAGGCATGGTCTGAAAGTATATACCTATCTACACCCAAATTCAGAACGATAACTTGAAAAGTGTAGGCGCTATCGTGCTAACATACATACAAACATACATACAAACATACATACAAACAAAGTAAATACTATACTTGGCAAAATTCTTTTTGCCAAGTAACAAAGTGAATACTATACTTGGCAAAATGAATTTTGCCAAGTAACAAACACACACACACACACACGCACCAACGCACCCAATCCCCCACGGGATCCAGTCAAGTCGCCCCATCGCAAAGTCGCCCCATACAAAGTCGCCCAATACAAAGTCGCCCCATCGCAAAGTCGCCCCAAAACAAAGTCGCCCCGGCACAGTCGCCCCATCTCAAAGTCGCCCCATTACAAAGTCGCCCCATCGCAAATTCGCCCCATCGCAAAGTCGCCCCAACGCAAAGTCGCCCAATCGCAAAGTCGCCCACGGTTTTAATCATATCGGTTGCGTTTGATATCGATTGCGTTGTTACTTTGGTCGCGCTAAATGTCGTATACATTAATGTTTATCCTATTATATACATAATATGTGTTTTAATTTGTATTTTACAGGTTTTAATGGAGTGATGTGCTTTTTAAAAATCATTAAAAAAATAGTCCCTTGTTTGAAAGTTTTAAAAAGATTATCCCTGATTTATAGTTTCGAAAATGTTAATTTAATATGATTTTAAAATTAGTTACCAGAGCCACAATTACAATTTCTTCAACCTACGCGATACCAGCTCATTTTTTAGGATAATAGCCTATAATAAATGTATAAATGTGTAGAAGGCCTTCGTATAGATTTACAGTAGTTAAAACAATAACAGTGTTGTAAGACGAGTGTTATAGGCTACTTATTGATCATTTTGCATTTATTGACAAGTTATGTGTCTTAATTTTATAATGACTTTTCAAAATGAATATGATTGTTTTACATGCAAGTATTAGTAAAATTAAAACGCGACATTTTGACCATGGAAAAACCATCGTACAGTATCGTGTGCGTGTTTTTTAAAAAGGTGAATCCCCGACGGTCAGCAGAAAGACGTAGCAGCTATGAGGAAACAGATACCAGAAGGCGCAGCTCCGATTGGATTCAGAGAATGTTTCAGATGGCGAGTCGCCTTTTATTCAACAGCACAATGATCATTTTACTAAAGAAATTTTTTTCAATCCTTTTGGTTATAGAACATTCTAATTATAATGCCTAATAAATATCCTCATATCAGGTGTTTATTTAATTTTAAATTAAACAAGACAGTGAAGAGGCACGGAATAATACGTACACGGACGTACGACAAATACACACACGCACGTTATCATTTACGACATATAGTGGCGATATGATGCAATTTTATAATGGGATATAATGATGGGATTGCCTTTCCAGGAGTCTTACAATCAATGTTCACTGTAATACTATGTATATAATAGTAAACTGAATGTTTATAAATAAATTGTTTTACGTAATTTGTTGCATATAAAATAAAAGACACAGACGTAGCCTACGTTTCCTATAAAATATTTCACGTTTAAATAATTATGTACTGTTAAATGACATTATGCTGGATAATACTATATCTTAAACTATGTTTATAAATTGTAATTTTTTAAGCCACACATCTTTCTCATCATAGGCCTACTGACCTGTAAAATAAAAACAAAAATCAATTATTAATATAGGCCTAATAATAATAATAAATATTCATCGACCAAAGTAAAAATAATCTAGATCGTATAACATCATTTTATCGCGACCGATTTCGAACGCGACTGATGATATCATCGTAAAACTCTGGCGGGGTTTCCCCATCTTCAGATGGTGCGTTGTAGAGTGCGACAACGGCAACGGCGGAGTAATTACGGGGGTTTCCCTCTGGTAAGCTAGCACGTTAGAGTGTGCGACCGCGGAGTGCGACCGAGTGATTAGTCGGGGGCTTCCTCTCTGATATGGGGGTGCGTGCCGATCGTGTGACCTGAGACTACATGGCGGGGCTTCCCCTTTTATGCCTACACGTTCTGTGTTATTTTGTGTATCATTGCAACATTTTACGCACTTGTAAACTATTTTTTAACGTTTTGGGGCGACTTTGCGATAGGGCGACTTTGTGATGGGGCGACTTTGCGATGGAGCGACTTTGTGTTGGGGCGACTTTGCGATGGGGCGACTTTGCGATAGGGCGACTGTGTCGGGGCGACTTTGTTTTGGGGCGACTTTGCGATGGGGGCGACTGTGTAAGGGGCGACTTTGTATGGGGCGACTTTGCGATGGGGCGACTTGACTAGCATCCGCAGCCACCCACCCACACCAACACGCGATCGATTACACATACCTCCTTGGCGGAGGTAAACAATACCAAGAGAGCCCTTGGTCTGGTTAGAACATCTGCATATCAAGCAGAAGGTTCCGGGTTCGAGTCTCGGTCCGGTCTCTTTATAAATAAGGTTAAGTTCAGCTTAGGCAAAAATAATATTTTTATATTATAAGCAAATATTGATAATGCCAAACCTTATTTTTAGCACAATTCGCTGATTTCACAACAGATGCTATAATGCCGTTTTGGCGTGCCATGAACTTGTTGTTTGTTGTTGTGTTTTATAGAAACATCCGGGATGTCGAAATGGGCGTGTGACGTCGCGTTTAAATGCCAAGAGAGAGATGATGCTGTGGGATTTTCCCTAGGCCTAGTCGTAAGATTAAAAATAATTATAAGGTTTCTCTAGATAAATGACTATCTATGTAGAATGGAAATTGTGGTGAGTTTTTTGGTTTTCCAAAGACGCCTATGCCTAATTAATACTTAATAATAAGCTAGGCCTAGCAAGGTCAGGTATAGCTTGGTAGGCCGCCTAAGTTAAGGGCCTACTAGCCTAGCCCCCTAGCTAGTAGCTAGCTAGGGGTGCTGGTCAACCCGTACCCAAACCAACCCGTACCCATGCCAACTCGTACCTAAATATTTGGCTTACTCGTACCCATTATTTGGCTTACTCGTACCCACTTTGGCTAACCCGTACCCAAACCAACTCGTACCCATGCCAACTCATACCTAAATATTTGGCTTACTCGTACCCATTATTTGGCTTACTCGTACCCATTATTTGGCTTACTCGTACCCATTATTTGGACTACTCGTACCCAATTTGAATAATTAGGCCTACTTGTAATGATTTGATCGGCGCAAAACTAGTGGTATGCTTTTGACGTATGAATATTTTTATATTTAAATTGTTTTTTTTTATTTTACAGGTCTCGGTGAAATGTGTGCTAATAAAAATGACCATTGATTTGATTGTAAACTTCGTTTAATTAGGCATATATTTGTTAACATTTATTTAAATGTAGTATTATAGTTTTATAAACGTATGTTTGATGTGTCTTTTTATTTATTTACGTAAGAACATTAATTAATAAAAAAATATTTTTACTGTTGTATAGTATTACAATTCAATTAAGCCCAGGTAAAGTACCAACAACGTATCATTTTTATACTTATCAATTTTTATTCTTATCACCTTATCTTCCCTGATTACATTCGATCATGGAGGTATACCTCCATGATTCGATCAAGTAATTATTGTTTCTATTGTATTGGTATATTTAAAATTGGTTGAATTAACGACGCCCTGTTTTAATCAAAAAGCCCACAGGGCTATGGAGTCGAATTACTCATAGATTTCGTGTTACGTGTTTTTGCTGACCGGGATTAACCTTTTATTATAAAAAAAAAATGACGTATGATCGTTTTCCATAATTTATTTATTAATAATTCAGTGAAATGATCATGTACACTTACTGTAAAGTCTGCAGGGCTATGGGCGTAGATTTCGTGTTACGTGTTTTTGCTGACCGGGATTAACCTTTTATTATAAAAAAAACACGCATTTATAGGGCGTCAAAGAGATGACTCATTAATGACGTATATGATCGTTTTCCATATAATTTTATTTATTAATAATTCAGTGAAATGATCATATACACGTACTGTAAGGCCTGCAGGGCTATGGGGCGTAGATTTCGTGTTACGTGTTTTTGCTGACCGGGATTAACCTTTTATTACAAAAAAACACGCATTTATAGGGTGTCAAAGAGACGACTTAGTAATGGCGTATGATCGTTTTCCATATATTTTATTTATTAATAATTCAGTGAAATGATCATATACACGTACTGTAAGGCCTGCAGGGCTATGGGGCGTAGATTTCGTGTTACGTGTTTTTGCTGACCGGGACTAACATTTTATTACAAAAAAACACGCATTTATAGGGTGTCAAAGAGACGACTTAGTAATGGCGTATGATCGTTTTCCATATATTTTATTTATTAATAATTCAGTGAAATGATCATATACACGTACTGTAAGGCCTGCAGGGCTATGGGGCGTAGATTTCGTGTTACGTGTTTTTGCTGACCGGGATTAACCTTTTATTACAAACAAACACGCATTTATATGGTGTCAAAGAGACGACTTAGTAATGGCGTATGATCGTTTTCCATATATTTTATTTATTAATAATTCAGTGAAATGATCATATACACGTACTGTAAGGCCTGCGGGGCTATGGGGCGTAGATTTCGTGTTACGTGTTTTTGCTGACCGGGATTAACCTTTTATTACAAAAAAACACGCATTTATAGGGCGTCAAAGAGACGACTCAGTAATGACGTATGATCGTTTTCCATATATTTTATTTATCAATAATTCAGTGAAATGATCATATACACGTACTTTAAGGCAATTAAACATTTTTGGCAGATTTTCTTCTATAACAGCTACAGTGTGTAAAAAAAAAATAGACAACGCAATGTGGCGTACGATCGTTTTCTATTTTTTTTTTTCTTAAATAATTCAGTAAAATTATCTGTTTGTTTACAGCAATTAAACATTTTTGGTAGATGTTTCCTCAATAACAGCTACGTGTTTTTGCTGACAAGGGATTCCCTTTTAAAAAAAAAAACGCATTCTATAATATTCTACAAATAAATGACCCACACTCGTTTTTCCATGGCAATTCAACGGATGTCGTCTTATTTACTAAAATAATATAAACGTTCTGAAGGCCTACCTACACGTGTCTGTACATACGTATCTGTCAGCGATAAGATGATTTTTTTTTTAGTTTTAGTAGTATTTTATTTCGGTTTTTAGTCATAATAATACAGTAATAATCATTATAAAATGAAAACGTAATAACAGCAAATGTCGTCGTTAGTAATTAAATGTTAAATTATTGGAGGTTACCTTTTATTATTATTCTCACATCCATCATGTCCTAGGGAATTTGTTTTAAAAACGGCAATAATCTACTTAGATTCATTATTCTAAAATGGTCCTTAGCAGCAAAAATGAGGCTGGTATCCACTTAAATAGTTTCGTGATTTTAAAAATACGAGTGACTACTTAAAAATGTTTTCGAAATGTTAAAACAAAACTTGCAAAACAAAACAACAAAAACCATTTTTAAAACGATTTTCAAAAAGCACATTACTTCATTATCTGTAAAATAAAATGAAAAGTGTGTACAGGCTATTCGTAGTAAATAATAGATCAATAACTATTCAAAAATGAAAAAAAAAATAGAATGCAGCACAGCCGACCACTGACATCTTCCATGTAAAACAACGCCCTCAAGTATTAATTTAACTACGACCCAAATACGATGAAAGCTGTGCTTTTTTCGTACGAGTCTGTACATAAATTATACTTAGGTAAATAGTTTTTGCCATTATAATATCGAACATATGATCTAAAAATGTAATAAAACTGGGTTTAACTGTAATAGGCCTATATAAATATACTTTAAATAGCATTAAACTTGGGTACGGGCCAGCCAATGATGGGTACGGGTTAGCCAATGATGGGTACGGGTGAGCCAAAATTTTGGGTACGAGTAAGCCAAAATTTGGGTACGAGTTGGTGGGTACGAGTTGGCATGGGTACGGGTTGACCTGTATTCGCTAGCTAGTAGTAGTAGAGGCCTACTAGACTAGCCTTACTTTACTAGCTATAGTTATTAGTAACGGCGGGTCCGACTGATAGAGCGACTAGCTTAGCCCATAGTAGGTAGGTCAGCAGCTGCTACTACTATGTAGGGTGTCCAGCATAGCCTACTACTATGTGGAAACATCTTGTCACATCTTGTTATAGTAATACATTTTTTTTATTGGATATTGTTTCATAAAGAGTACATTTTTGTTTATGGAGGAATTTCCTTCCTTCCACATAAAGAAGTGCACTTGCTGACTAAGTTTTTATTGTTGGTGGAAGGTTTAAACAACCTAAGTTTAAATTAAGAGCTTCTCTACTCGAACACAAACTCGAACACAAATAGGATCACAAATAAGATAGTTTAACAAGACAATTTTAATCATGTATTTTACCGCCATTTTTCATTTCTACATTTTAATTAACATCGTATCTAAAATTTTAAATGAGAAAATATATGGTTAATAATGAATTCTGGCATCTTATTATGTAAATATACCGGTATTTTAACTACTCTAAACACTTACTTTTAATTGTCACAAATGTACTTATATGTATATAATATATTCATCAATGAGAATTTAAATAAACGTGAGAAGAACTCACACAAGACAAAAAAAGAGCTTATTGTAGGAAACAATTTAAAAAAAATTATTATTCAGCCATGATACTTACTGTTATACTTTTATTTTGAAATAGGCAAACTATCATTTACAATATTCTTTCAATTTTAGATTTGTGGTTGTTTTATTCAATAATGGATTTCATAGATGTGCTTCCTCCTGAAATGATTTGCAATATACTACTGAACCTGGACTCAAGAAGCATGTGCAGCATGTCTGAATCCTGTAAGATATTGCATGACATGGTTGAGACTGATTGGCTCTGGATGAAGTTGTGTAGCAACCATTGTGATACATCTAATCAACTGTTTCTCAGTGACCGAAGTCAAGGTTTGTCTTGGAAAGTAAGGGAATGATTTTTGAAATTGTCATAATATACAAAATAATGAATGTTTATGAGTTTATGCTGAGAATATTTCATGAGTTGAAAAATTGACTGCTCTATATTTAATGAGGCGGAGCGAGTAAAGAACTCAGACAATTTTTCATATATAAAATATTCTCTCCACACAACGAATACAAGACATTCATTATTTTTGTTTTATAACAAACCTAATTTGTTTCACTTTATTCATCGTAAATTATTGACAAATGATAGGTTGGGAAACTAGGCTAAAATAGGCAGTACTCTAACTTCTGATGCTGGGAAGAACAGTTATAGGGGGTAATATTTTAGGGGGTGGTGTCAGGATACTATGGATAATGGTTAGCCATGCATACAGTGTATAGAGCAGGAGCCCAGAGGGGTCAACCTAGCTGGAAAGTTAACCAATTTCTATGCATGTGGCAATTATCTACGTACATACCAATGTATGGAAATGACAGTCTGGCGCGTTTCTTTTGGTGGGTGTGGCTAGGAGGGACATTGTAAAGGGTAAAAAAAATGAGCTAGATCAGCTGAAAAGTTAACCCCATGAAATATTTTGCAAATTGTTTGACATAGAGTGAAATATAAGGAATGGCCATTGCCAGACGATTTTAGTGGTGGGGGGTGCCTGCCAGACCCCTATTTCTGGGGGGTCAAAAATGAGCTAGACAGCTTAAAAGTTAACCCTCTAAAACTGGTGGGAAAATGTTCAATAAACTCATAATTATCATGAATGACCATTGCCAGACATTTTCAGTGGTGGATTGTGCCCGCCAGACCCCGTCAAACACCCAACCCCCCAAAAATTGAGCTAGATCAGCTGAAAATTTAACCCCATGAAATATTTTGCAAATTGTTTGACATAGAGTGAAATATAAGGAATGGCCATTGCCAGACGATTTTAGTGGTGGGGGGTGCCTGCCAGACCCCTATTTCTGGGGGGTCAAAAATGAGCTAGATCAGCTTAAAAGTTAACCCTCTAAAACTGGTGGGAAAATGTTCAATAAACTTATAATTATCATGAATGACCATTGCCAGACATTTTCAGTGGTGGATTGTGCCCGTCAAACACCCAACCCCCCAAAAATTGAGCTAGATCAGCTGAAAAGTTAACCCCATGAAATATTTTGCAAATTGTTTGACATAGAGTGAAATATAATGAATGAATATCGCCAGACGATTTTAGTGGTGGGGGTGCCTGCCAGACCCCCATTTCTGGGGGGCCAAAAATGAGCTAGATCAGCTTAAAAGTTAACCCTCTGAAACTGGTGGGAAAATGTTCAATAAACTCATAACTATCATGAATGACCATTGCCAGACATTTTCAGTGGTGGATTGTGCCCGCCAGACCCCGTCAAACACCCCACCCCCAAAAAATTGAGCTAGATCAGCTGAAAAGTTAACCCCGTGAAATATTTTGCAAATTGTTTGACATAGAGTGAAATATAATGAATGGACATTGCCAGACGATTTTAGTGGTGGGGGGTGCCTGCCAGACCCCCATTTCTGGAGGGCCAAAAATGAACTAGATCAGCTTAAAAGTTAACCCTCTAAAACTGGTGGGAGAATGTTCAATGTACTCATAACTATTATGAATGACCATTGCCAGACATTTTCAGTGGTGTGTGGTGCCCGCCAGACCCCGTCAAACACCCCCACTCCCAAAAATGAGCTAGATCAGCTGAAAAGCTAACCTTTTAAAACATGCTGTAAAATGTTCAGCATGATCCCTAGTATAATAAATGACCATTGCTAGACATTTAAAGTGGTGGGTTGTGTCCGCCAGCCCATTAAACACCCACCCACCCCCCCCCCTCCCCCCCAAAAAAAAACATGAACTAGATCAACTCAAAACCTAAACTTATAAAACAAAATATATGGAGCAATTAAGTACACTAAAAAACAGCATGAATGACTAAAATGAGAACTACACCAAATATCAAACACCCGACATTTTAGCATATGATACTTTATATAGTACCTTATTCTATCTACAGTAGTTTTCATTAGTTACAACAAAAAACAGTCTTATTTAATAAGCTATGACTTTTCTGCACAAATTATTTTAAATTAATCCATATATTCCTCTTCACTCCATGCATCGCCATAAGAATCACTTGATTCTTCAATCTCTGTTTCTTCCGTTTCACTGTCAATTTGTCCTTTTTTATTCTTGATGGACGGCATTGAGCTGTTGCAGTTTCCCCCAATTCAAGACCAGCAAATGTTCTCAGCTCCGTGACTGCCATGGCTCGTTGACTCATAGTCAATGACCACTGGCGCATTGCATTTTCTGAATTAGGAAAGGCAACAATCCCTCTCATACTTGAAGAAGAATCACGATTGACCGTCTGTTCTAAGGAAAGGTCAACAGCTGATCTACTGTAGTGCTTATTTGTACGTCTGATGGAAAATGCTCATTTTTCCAGTACTTTAGGTCAACGTTTTTCAGTTTCTGTATGAATAGAGTTCCCCATCTGGCGTAGTTAGGTCGGTTCAGGGCAAAGTAAACAGATAATATGGTTGGAAATACATTAATGTAGCCAGTGACATCATTTGCTTTCACACATCTCTGAAGTTCTCTATGGAGTCGATTAATAAGAAAAATGTAAATAGCCCAGAATTGTGCTGTTGAACCTATATTTCCAGTAAGCACTGACTGGAAGTAATTCTCGTACTTCTGCAGGTGATTAATTATAACAGGATCCGATATATGTTCTTCAATCAATGATGGGTCCAAAGGTGCAGTTGACATTATTTCTTGAAATGTGTGATGATCTTCTGCATTTATTTCTTGAAGAAAGCGTTTACACAACTTTTGCTCCAAGACATTGGCAAGCAATTGGTGAATTCTAGTGCACCTGTTGTAAAACTTTCCTTTGATGAAACCCATCATTGACCCCTCAGCCAAGATATCTGCTTCTTGGAGAATATATTCGATACCGCTGTCGTTAATGTACGTTCCAACTGCTCCGTAGAACGCCAACTCTGTGAAAATTGCCCTGTAATACTAAAAGCTTATCAAATAGGGGGGATTGTATTGTTTGTATGGAGTAAGCTTTTAATGCTACTGCCAAATCATATGTCACAACTGCATAGTCTTGTCTGCATAGTGTTGGCCAGTTTCCTTGGCAATAGCCATAGTCTGGATCATTTTCTCTCTCTAACCACATCATTGTTTTGATATAGGATCCATGTAGCAAATGCACTGAACTGGTAAATGATTATTGATATACTTGCTCATGAATCCGACATGTAGGGGTGTATCTCCATCATTCAGTTTCCAAAACCAATACATATCCAATGCCTTCAGTGGTATTTGGTATTCCATTGGTTTGTCAGTGATTGTACTACATTCTCTAACATTTGTAGTTGATGTGGCATTGGAACTTATAAATAAAGCTTTATTTATACCTATCCTAAAAGGTGGTATTTCTCTCCAACAAATTTCCGCCTGTTTCTACCATCCCGAAATCCAATAGTATTCCTATTGAGCAGTTGGTCGTCATGCAATATATTCTGATATGTATGTCCAACTGTAGCGTGTAGAGTTTCTTTACCATCAAGTGTTTCTACATTTGTATCATTATTCTCCCATACACATGCAGTTGCCAAGGTTGGGTCAAGCCGGATACCATCTGGGGCGTCGCGTTCATCATCTTGAACTGAATAGGCAAACTCAGTCTCAAGGCCTTTGCTTTCACTACTAATACAATGTCAAAATTTGCATAGCCAGTTTTGATCCTGTCAGAGATGTAAAACATAAACCAACGACAGTGTGTTTCCATGGTTTCACAGTTCCACGAGATACATTATAGATGGCATCAGATGCAATGGAAATAACCTTTTTATCAAACTTGTCTTTGTTTGCATCATTGGAATTTTGGTCGATGCCACCAAGAAGACTCCTAAAGAATAATTCTAACTGTGATGGTATCTTGGGAGCACACTCTTTTAAGTTTTGAACTGTAGCAGGTCTTTGTCTGTGGGAGCTGCATGATTATAGATCTAAGATGAAGAGCAGCCCATTTTATTTTATTATCCTGTACATATTGTTCAGAATTATCATAAAGTCGAGCAGTGGCTTCTTCTCCTATAAGAAGTGATCTATAAATGAAGTTACCTCTTCGTCTGTCTGCAGGTTTTACTTTGATTTCATCTTTAAATTTTTATTGAATTTTCCTTGTAAGATTTTGGGACGAATATGAGTTGATATCACTTTGATTTCCTCCATTATTGACAAATTCGATTTTGTAAAAGCTTAGCAAATCAGAGACAAGTATAGCTCGTTGTTTTCCCAATACTTAATAATAATTCAATATGTTTCAGTAGGGATGAAAATGCCCTTTTGTGACTTCCATAAGATGTGTTACTTCAATAAGATGAATGCTCTTCTGTTGAACCATCATGTTTATCAGTTTCTAGAAGAACTGAACTCGGCAAATCAACGCCACACCGAATTAGACTATTGATACGTTGGTTTTTTGAAAATTTTACCCGCTGGGAAAGTGACTTGCACCCAGAAACCGTTGCTATCTTAAGCCTTTTCTCTTCTTTCCCATTTTTTCGGCCTTTTCCACAAAATATGCAAGTTCCCTTTAACATGCCACACTCATCTGATTTCTGAAGGACACTACTTTGTTTTGTTTCACGGCAGTGTAATACCTATGACATACAGTAAAGGGTGATAGCTGATTGAATTTTTAGGTTGTTTCATAAGAAAAACCTTGTTTGTTGTATCAGCATGTTTGTCAGACTTCATTTTCTTACGTAATGCAGCAGCATTCTTTACAGTTGACCATATCATTTCACTGAACGCTCTTAACATACAATCGTTGTCCGCCGTTACCGTTTGGCAGATGTAGCACTTTGAAATATGATGTACCACTCTCTATCATAATCAAAATGCATTTAATAAAATAAACCTTTGTTTTGAAATGTTGATGATAATCAACAACATTATTCTCTAGGGAACCATTATAGAAGATAAGTCAGTTTCTAAATATGTCCTTTAACTGCATAAACCAATTGACTAATTGATTTACTTTTTTCCACACCACAAAAAGACAAAGAAGTCTTGTTCTGAATACCTATTTTACACTATGTTGAACTTATATACCATAGTAGCACATTTGGGAATTAGGTAAGGGGTTGGATGGATGGGGTGGTTCTATAATGAGCAAATAAAAATGTCTGGTAATGACAATTCATATCCTTGACAGTATACTACACATTTTCCCACCAGTTTTACAGTGGTTAACCCTTGGCCTAATCTGGGTCATTTTTGGGGGTTGGGTGTTTGAGGGGGCCTGGTGGACACAACCCACCACTTAAAATATCTGGCAATGGTCATTTATTATACTAGGGATCATGCTGAACATTCTACAGCATGTTTTAAAGGGTTAGCTTTTCAGCTGATCTAGCTCATTTTTGGGAGTGGGGGTGTTTGACGGGGTCTGGCGGGCACAATCCACCACTGAAAATGTCTGGCAATGGTCATTCATAATAGTTATGAGTACATTGAACATTCTCCCACCAGTTTTAGAGGGTTAACTTTTAAGCTGATCTAGTTCATTTTTGGCCCTCCAGAAAGGGGGGTCTGGCAGGCACCCCCCACCACTAAAATCGTCTGGCAATGTCCATTCATTATATTTCACTCTATGTCAAACAATTTGCAAAATATTTCATGGGGTTAACTTTTCAGCTGATCTAGCTCAATTTTTTGTGGGTGGGGTGTTTGACGGGGTCTGGCGGGCACAATCCACCACTGAAAATGTCTGGCAATGGTCATTCATGATAGTTATGAGTTTATTGAACATTTTCCCACCAGTTTCAGAGGGTTAACTTTTAAGCTGATCTAGCTCATTTTTGGCCCTCCAGAAATGGGGGTCTGGCTATTTCACTCTATGTCAAACAATTTGCAAAATATTTCATGGGGTTAACTTTTCAGCTGATCTAGCTCATTTTTTTTACCCTTTACAGTGTCCCTCCTAGCCACACCCACCAAAAGAAACGCGCCAGACTGTCATTTCCATACATTGATATGTACGTAGATAATTGCCACATGCATAGAAATTGGTTAACTTTTCAGCTAGGTTGACCCCTCTGGGCTCCTGCTCTAGTAGCTACATCCTACTAATATTAAAGTTATATCTAATAGTCATGATCACCACCACTAGAGGGAAGTACAACAAACAGTGCACTGCATATCTAAAATGAGTTAATTTCAACCATAATAATTTTCATTTTTATTTTTTCAGGAAACTTATATACGCAATGTTGGCTGTAATCTGATAAAGAGGAAATGGAAACATGGACTTTTCAGCAATATTACTTGCTATGAAGATCTTCCATCGCAAGTGTTCTGTCAAATGGACCGAGAAACATGGGGGGAAATACTAGAATTAGAGTTAACAAGATAGAGATGCAAATTGTTGGCATAGTGTTTCATACTGAAGTTCACTAAAATGTGTAAAAAATGAATGAAAACAAGATGACTGGATTTTATCAAAGATATGATTTGATTTGATTTGATTTGATTTATTTCGGCATCAGTACATAAAATATCACAGACATACAATTACATACAATATGAAGTGCTTGGTGGTTTTGGATGTTTTGCTACTATGTTCTGGGTTCAAAGCCTGTCAAATTTATTTTGTTATTTTTAACTGCAATCCAAAAAACTTCAAGACGTTGTTTGTGTAGGACATGTTATGTCCTGTAAAACAGATTGCTGCTTCTCTTGAAGACAGACAGCGTAATGCAACATAAAATACATTTCATCGGTTGCAATATTCTTCTATATTTATATATAAATCCAAAGGCAAATTACTGAAAAAATGACAATGCTGTGGGTATCAATCAGTGGCTGGATCTCAATGGAGATACTAAATAAAAGCGAAAAGCTAAATCCAAACGAGAAGTAAAACAGCCAGAAAAGTTAGCAGAGCTTTCGGGCAACACTAGCCCTTCACCATTGCAAGTGATTATTTATATATATATCTATACTTCAATATTTCATTATATTCTTCAATTGCACATTTTAAATTTTGCTATACTGTTGCTAATAGTATTTTTAAATCAAGGAATTATAATAGTTTAGAAAAATGTATAAGAAAATGTATATTATTTAACTCATTTAGAAAAATAAGGATTTAAAATAGCTCTTAAATTTACCACTAAATTGTTAATGTAAAAACATATATTTATATATTATTATATTGTAAATATAAATAGTTTTGAGATGCAATATGCAATGATGCATATGGTTTTATAAAATATGATTTTTAATATAATAGAACTTTTAAAAATGTTTACATACTAAAATTAGTAATACAAGAGTGCATATATTATCAGAGAATTTTAATAGTTAAATCTGTCAATATCTAATGTTATTGACTATTATAAATTATCATTTCTTATTTTATATATTTATTTTTCTAATTTATTTTATCAAATTTACAAAATTGATCTCCAAATTTTCGTTTATAGTGAAGGACAAATTTGGTTTCAAATATTATTTTATCAAGTTTTAATTACAAACATAGTATTTCCTCTTAATCAAGGCAATCTAACAACTTGTGTTGTAGTCATAATGCATAAATAATACTGTATTTTAATTGGCATTTTATTATTTGGTTAAAATTTAATTATAAACAGATATACCCGAGTCGACTCTTACGACTCTTTGTGTGTGTGTGCTCGTGGTAAACCGTTTACAATAGCGCATCTCTACTAAAGCATGGTTCCCACTAGCGACGCAACGCAAGGACGTAACGCAACGCAAGTGAATTGACCAATCACAAGCGATGGCTTATTCGCTTGTGATTGCTAACTGTCTATAACTTCGCTTGCCATTGGTTAAACGCTTGCGTTGCGTTTACGTCCTTGCGTTACGTTCTAGTGGCAACCAAGCTTTAACGACCACCATCTCTCTTAAGGGACCAATTCTCATAATCGACCACCTCTCTTAAAAACGACCAAAATATCTTGCACGGGACCACCTCTCAATATCGACCATATTTCATAACGACACCTCTGGTAAGCGACCACCTTTTTTAAAGGACCATCTCCTCTCATAAGGCACCGCTTCTAATAATCGACCGCGTCTTGTAAGCGAGAACCTAGCTCTCTCCGATCCTAACAACCATTAGCCCTACCTCTCGTAAGCGACCAACTTTTTAAAAGTACCACCACCTCTCGTAAAGCCACCACCTCTTGTAAGGGTCAAACTCTAATAGACCACCTCGTAATCATATCTTAATAATAACCACCAAACGACCACCTTCTCTCATAATTGACCACCTCACCTCCACCACATCTGATGATACCATCTATTTTATATTTATATTATATTTATATTTTATTAATTTCAGCAAACACAGTTATACAGACATAAATACAAACAATTAGCTAGATTGCGACAAGGAGTGGCAAAAGAGGCCAATAGCTTCTGTGGCCAACAAAAAAGCTAAAACGAACAGTAGCCTAATCAATATGAATATATAATAAAACAAATTATATTGTTCTACAGAATATCTTTAAAATGTGTCCAACTTTTGCGTAGAAATGAATTTCTGATAGCAGCCGGTAGCCCATTCCACATACGAATAAATCGATTTGGAATAGGCCTACAATATTTGTTTGCTGTCGGTTTGAGATATTAGATGTTTGAAAGTTAAAACATTCATTCAATGCCTGCTATCAATAATCAGCGTATTTAAAATCAAACAGTTTTGTGTAGCTTTTATAAAATATTTAAAACAAAAATAAAAGTGAAATAATTGCTTTTATTGATTCAATAGTGTATAATTTAAGTGCAAGTAATCTGTTTGCATAAGACTGTTCCAAAATTCGCTGGTGAAGTAAATCTGCTAGCTCTTCTTTGAATCTTCTCTATCTTATCTATCTGACATTGTCGGTAAGGATACCAGAGATTGGAGAACAGTATTGGACATGAGGCAAAACAAGAGATTTAAAGTTGCAGCAGGACTGAAGTAGAACATCCGGTTGCAATGGAATAAAACCCAGCATCTTATTGCATTTTAATGTAACCTTGTGCACTTAATGTGACCAAGACAAATCATGAGATATTACAACTCCAAGTAAAGTAAAATCCTTAACATCTGAAAGCAAATTTCAATCAAGTAAATATGTTGGAGTAGAAGGAACGTCTTGCCTTCTCGACAATGTTAGCACTTGGCCATCACTTCTCCTCGTAAGCGCCCACCTCTTTTAACAAGCACCATAACCCCTTTATTTGTTTTAGTGACCACCTCTACGTTAAAGAAGCACCTCTCGTAAGACCATCTTCTAAAGGATCACCTCAGTCGCTTTTAGAGTGGTTGTCGATTATGAAGCGGTCCGTTATGAGAGGAGGCGGTCATTTACTAGATGTGGTCCCCGAGAGGTGTCGTCGTTTATAGGTAATCGATTATAAGAAGTGGTCCGTTTAAGGGAGGTGGCCGCTTTTGAAAGTCGGTCACTTTCGAGAGGTGGATGTAAGATTTGCACATGATTACACTATAAAATATACTACTGTATAGGCCTAACATTCTACATTTGCTGGTAATCTATATCATAAACATTATCTTGGGGAAATTTCCGTTAACTACATTTTAGCCGTTGACTGTTCGGGATCCAGTCAAGTCGCCCCATCGCAAAGTCGCCCCATACAAAGTCGCCCCTTACACAGTCGCCCCATCGCAAAGTCGCCCCAAAACAAAGTCGCCCCGGCACAGTCGCCCCATCGCAAAGTCGCCCCATTACAAAGTCGCCCCATCGCAAAGTCGCCCCATCGCAAAGTCGCCCCAACGCAAAGTCGCCCCATTGCAAAGTCGCCCCAAAACGTTAAAAAATAGTTTACAAGTGCGTAAAATGTTGCAATGATACACAAAATAACACAGAACGTGTAGGCATAGGGGAAGCCCCGCCATGTAGTCTCAGGTCACACGATCGGCACGCACCCCCATCAGAGAGGAAGCCCCCGACTAATCACTCCGCGGTCGCACTCCGCGGTCGCACTAACGTGCTAGCTCACCATGAGAGGGAAACCCCCGTAATTACTCCGCCGTTGCCGTTGTCGCGCTCTACAACGCACCATCTGAAGATGGGGAAACCCCGCCGGAGTTTTTATCGGTTTTAATCATATTGGGTGCGTTTGATATCGATTGCGTTGTTACTTTGGTCGCGCTAAATGTCGTATACATTATAATGTTTATCCTATTATATACATAATTTGTGTTTAAATTTTTATTTTACAGGTTTTAATGGAGTGATGTGCTTTTTAAAAATCATTTAAAAAAATAGTCCCTAAAAAGATTATCCCTGATTTATAGTTTCGAAAATGTTAATTTAATATGATTTTAAAATTAGTTACCACAGCCACAATTACGAATCTTTCTTCAACCTACGCGTGGATACCAGCTAATTTTTTAGGATAATATAATAAATGTATAAATGTGTAGTAGGCCTTCGTATAGATTTACAGTAGTTAAAACAATAACAGTGTTGTAAGACAATAAGTGTTATAGGCTACTTATTGATCATTTTGCATTTATTGACAAGTTATGTGTCTTAATTTTATAATGACTTTTCAAAATGAAGAAAAAAAAGGGGATTTCATCGCCGATGTGATTGTTTTACATGCAGGTATTAGTAAAATTAAAACGCGACATTTTGACCATGGAAAAACCATCGTACAGTATCGTGTGCGTGTTTTTTAAAAAGGGGAATCCCCGACGGTCAGCAGAAAGACGTAGCAGCTGTGAGGAAACAGATACCAGAAGGCGCAGCTCCGATTGGATTCAGAGAATGTTTCAGATGGCGAGTCGCCTTTTATTCAACAGCACAATGATCATTTTACTGAAGAAATTCTTTTCAATCCTTTTGGTTATAGAACATTCTAATTATAATGCCTAATAAATATCCTCTTATATCGGGTGTTTATTTAATTTTAAATTAAACAAGACAGTGAAGAGGCACGGAATAATACGTACACGGACGTACGACAAATACACACACGCACGTTATCATTTACGACATATAGTGGTGATATGATCCAATTTTATAATGGATATAATGATGGGATTGCCTTTCCAGGAGTCTTACAATCAATGTTCACTGTAATACTATGTATATAATAGTAAACTGAATGTTTATAAATAAATTGTTTTACGTAATTTGTTGCATATAAAATAAAAGACACAGACGTAGCCTACGTTTCCTATAAAATATTTCACATTTAAATAAGTACGTATGTACTGTTAAATGACATTATGCTGGATAATACTATATCTTAAACTATGTTTACAAATTGTCATTTTTTAAGCCACACATCTTTCTCATAATACTGACCTGTAAAATAAAATAAAAAATCAATTATTAATATAGGCCTAATAATAATAATAAATATTCATCGACCAAAGTAAAAATAATCTAGATCGTATAACATCATTTTATCGCGACCGATTTCGAACGCGACTGATATCATCGTAAAACTCCGGCGGGGTTTCCCCATCTTCAGATGGTGCGTTGTAGAGTGCGACAACGGCAACGGCGGAGTAATTACGGGGGTTTCCCTCTGGTAAGCTAGCACGTTAGAGTGTGCGACCGCGGAGTGCGGGGCTTCCTCTCTGATATGGGGGTGCGTGCCGATCGTGTGACCACCTGAGACTACATGGCGGGGCTTCCCCTTTTATGCCTACACGTTCTGTGTTATTTTGTGTATCATTGCAACATTTTACGCACTTGTAAACTATTTTTTAACGTTTTGGGGCGACTTTGCGATAGGGCGACTTTGTGATGGGGCGACTTTGCGATGGAGCGACTTTGCGTTGGGGCGACTTTGCGATGGGGCGACTTTGCGATAGGGCGACTATGTCGGGGCGACTTTGTTTTGGGGCGACTTTGCGATGGGGCGACTGTGTAAGGGGCGACTTTGTATGGGGCGACTTTGCGATGGGGCGACTTGACTAGCATCCGACTGTTCTACATTACTGATGTTGATTTTACTACATAAGCTGTTGGTGTTTCTACATTTGCTGGCCATACTATAATCCGAATTACCTTGAGGAAATTTCCGTAACTATAACTGTACTTAGCCGTTGACTGTTCTACATAGTAAGTTTGTACAGGCCCTCTAGAACGTTGTTCTAGGAAGGAAGAGAATTATATGATACCCCATTTTGGCTACCATCTAATACCCGATTATTCTGAAACCTTATGCAGGTTTAAGCTGCAGTACATCAACACATTCAACGTAAGCTAAGTATGTTTTAGATCAATGATATAGCATTCCGTGACACACTAGGTAATTCAGTAATTGTACATTCGTATTCAATAGAACATTTGAAGGATTGCTACTGAGGTAATTGTTGTTCGGGTGATTCAGCGGTGTGTACAACGGCAACGGCTGCTGACCGATCGCCCTGGTAAACAATGCCTCGTCTGTTATTTTGTTCGATATTTATTATGATAAATACATGAGGAGTAGGCCTACATAAAGAAAAATTCCGACTCATAGATAGCTGGCCTACTTGCCTTAGTGATTAATAGTGGTACGTTCACATAGCTCCATGTTCACATCTATAGATATATATTTATTTGTTCGATTGTAGGTCTAGCCTGTGTGTGTGAAGGTCATTTAGGCCTAGCCTAGAGTTGTTTTGATCCTTAAGGATCGTTAAGCAGTATACTAGTATACGAAAGAAGAAGAAGAAGGTTAAAATACATAACACCTCGTACGATTGATATGTAAATATGATCTGCCACTGCTACCCTTAAGTCTTACCCTTCCCTCATTAAATATAAAAGTGAACGCTGTTCATAATTTTTAGTTAAAAATGCCTCCGGAAAATGGTACCGTATAGGCCATGCGTAGGGGTAATGAAATATGAAAAATCAGCTCTGTTTTTCAAAATTTTCTTATTAGTAGAGTAGAAATAAGGTTTCACCTCAAAAAAATTGCAACAAAAGGTATTTCAACGGATTTTGGTAGTATTAGGTGTACTAAACAACAGAAAAAAAGTCTCAAGAATTTCGACCCCCGGAAAGTGGTTTTTTTCAAGATGGCCGCCAAAATAGATAAAAAGTGAAAATGGCCATACCTCCTAAACTACTTGGTCTATTGATATAATTTTGGTACCAACATACTCAGAACATACATATTTATATTCGCTATAATAGAACATTTTGGCCAAAATTAACCGGAAATACCATTTCTGACAATTTGACCTTTGACCTTGATATGTTGTATCTTGGTAACCACTGACCGTAGGGAAACAAATGATGGCTCAAATTGTTCAGAATGTACATATTTACATTTATTGTAATGAGACATTTTGTCAAAAAATGGTTAGAAGTAAAGGTTATTGACCTTTAACCTTTATCTATGTAGAATTTCCATATCTCGGCAACTATGTGTGGTAGAGATTTAAAATTGGGCTTTAAATACTGAGAATATACTTATTTATATTTACTCTAATGAAACAGTTTGACAGAAAATGACCAGAAACGACATGTTTGACCATTGACCTTGATATGCTATATTTCGATAATGACTGACTGAGATACACCATTTATGGCTCAATTTGTTCAGAATATAATTATAACTTTTAAATTTCTAATTACGGTATAGCAGCAATTGATTAGATATTGTGCATGTATTTAGTACGGCATCTTAAACAACTATTCCAACTTCGTCTTCATCATCGTCATCAATCTTTCTATCTACGTTGTCCCATTCTTCTAGTTGACACACTCCACAAACTGAAGTACATGCCAATCCATAGCGTCTACAACTGCAACATACATCCAGTAGTTACAAAGGATGATTTTCAAAGTTCTTCTGGAGCAGCAGTTTCCATTGTCATTATTGGCACAAATGTTTTATTACAAACTTTCCATCCCCACTTGGTAGCATCCATGGTATTATCTTTCTATAGCCATTGCATGATTTGACTGACATTCTGTAGCAGATGACGTTGGTGGTAGTTGTTGAGGCTAGGTTTGATAAATGATTTACCCTCAACAACTTTTTTATTAAATAGCTTGCATCTGTAGCTATTCAGGGAATCCAGTGACTTCGCTCCAAAAAGAATAGACATGTCCTTCAGTCCAAACTCCTCGATAGTTTAAAGTTTCTGATGCGGTTGAGTGAAAATATCGGCACACATGTCATATTCTGGGTTACTTTCAATCAATTTATTAAATGCCGCTTTCTTGCCGATTCCGAAAATCCTAGACGTCGAATCACAACCAGTGAATGCATGCACTATGGGTAATGCATTTCACATTTTATATCCTAAAACAGATTTCAATCTGGTTACATTAATCACTCTGGTAGGCCCATCTTTTCCTTTGTCTAATCTGAAGTACACTTCTTGGTTTGTTGTATTTACATGATACAGTAAAAGTACCAGTAAGTCCGTGTCTTCTCCAATCAAAGTTACTGTATTATGTTCAGAGACTTCAACTGTTGCCAGAGCAATGTCAACATCGGCATTGTTTTGTTTTGTTTTTTTAAACCATATTTAATGAGGGTGATCCACGCAGCTATTGCTGATCATTAGGGACCCTCAGAGGTTCACAAGACAAACATATACACAAGATGCTCTACAAAACAAAGTCTTATTACAAGTCTTTGGGAGTGGAGTAATTTGGTCGTTAGAAAAAATCCTGACATGTGACGGGACTTGAACTCAGGACCATTGGAGTGGTAGCCAAGCATCATAACCATAACTCGTTGGCTGCATGTCGTACAGGACATTCTTTTTTCTGTAGCTCATATGAAAGCATGTTGATAAATTTGTGTTTGTTCTCATGCCTTGACAGGAATTCTTCTTTCTTTCCATCAAATTCAGTTAGGACAAATCTCTCTAGACGATGTAATGAAATATGAACTAAGTCCGTTTCCACCCTCACTCTTCGAAGCCAAAGACATCTTTAGGAAGGCAAATAAACCAATAAATTGATAGAAAGTAACCTAGAATATGACACTGATGTGTGCCGATATTTTCACTCAACCGCATCAGAAACTTCAAACTATCGAGGAGTTTGGATTAAAGGCCATGTCTTTTCTTTTTGGAGCCAAGTCACTGGATTTCCTTAATAGCTACAGATGCAAGCTGTTTAATAAGAAAGTTGCTGAGGGTAAATAATTTATCAAACCTCAACAACTACTACCACCAACCTCATCTGCTACAAAATGTCACAGTCTTAGAGTATACTATCAAATCATGCAATGGATAAAGAAAGATAATACCATGGATGCTGCCAAGTCGGGGAAGTTTTTAATAAAACATTTGTGCCAATAATGACGATTGAAACTGCTGCTTCAGAAGAACTTTTGAAAATCATCCATTGTAACTGTACTACTGGATGTAAAACTGTATGTTGCAGTTGTAGATGATATGGATTGGCATGTGCTTCAGTTTGTTGAGTGAGTCAACTAGAAGAATGGAACAACGTAGATAGAGAGATTGATGACGATGATGAAGACGAAGTTGGAACAGTTGTTTAGGATGCCGTACTAAATACATGCACAATGTCCAATCAACTGCTGCTATACCGTAATTAGAAATTTAAAATTATTATTATATTCGTTTTTGTTTACTTTTCCGGTTTTTTATTCACTATTATTATTAAGAATGTATACAGTATGTTCTGAACAATTTGAACTTGAACTCATATTCTAAATATAATATAATAAATGTAAAATATTACAGTTACTTGATTCCCAGGTAATTCCATGGGTAGATTAGACCATTACGAAATAAAAATAATTATATTCTGAACAAATTGAGCCATAAATAGTGTATCTCAGTCAGTCATTATGGAAATATAGCATGTCAAGGTCAATGGTAAAAAAAATGTCGTTTCTGGTCATTTTTTTGTCAAACTGTTTCATTAGAGTAAATATAAATAAGTATATTCTCAGTATTTAGAGCCCAATTTAAAATCTCTACCACACATAGTTGCCGAGATATGGAAATTCTACATAGATAAAGGTTAAAGGTCAATAACCTTTACTTCCAACCATTTTTTGACAAAATGTCTCATTACAATAAATGTAAATATGTACATTCTGAACAATTTGAGCCATCATTTGTTTCCCTACGGTCAGTTATTACCAAGATACAACATATCAAGGTCAGAGGTCAAATTGTCAGAAATGGTATTTCCGGTCAATTTTGGCCAAAATGTTCTATTATAGCGAATATAAATATGCATGTTCTGAGTATGTTGGTACCAAAATTATATCAATAGACCAAGTAGTTTAGGAGGTATGGTCATTTTCACTTTTTATCTATTTTGGCGGCCATCTTGAAAAAAACCACTTTCCGGGGGTCGAAATTCTTGAGACTTTTTTTCTGTTGTTTAGTACACCTAATACTACCAAAATCCGTTGAAAAACCTTTTGTTGCAATTTTTTTGAGGTTGGCCCCTTTTTTTCATTAGTTCTACTCTACTATATAGCTTAACCCCAACCATGGGAAAATGTGCCGTGAAATGTGCAAAAAGTCACATCTGTACAAACATGGCACCCTCAAATGTGCAAATCTGTAAAAATGTATAATCCATTAATGTGCAGACATACCGCCGTCAGTTTTGACGTCAAATGTGCAAATAAAATTCTACAAAATAAAATGTCCAAATCATTTTTTTCAACCAAAATCGTTTATTAAAAATGATAGCCTTAATTCAAATGTGCAAAAAACTACATTGTGCAAACATGGCACCCTCAAATCAATGTGCAAACCTGTAAAAAGGTATAATCAGTTAAATATAAAAATAATCAATCTTGACGTTAAATGTGCAAACGAAATTCTACAAGATTCAGAATACGGTCATCGGGCCCTAGGATATCATGGGTCACATCCCCTTCTGAGACTTCAGCTGTAAGCTAACAACTTATGTTACTTACCAGCAATAATAGTAATAATAGCTTTGATTGATTAATAATTCTATAATAAAATATGATTATATCAACGTAAGATGAAGCGGCTGACTTGCATGGACGACTTACTACCGTATTGAACTTAACTGTAGGCTTATGTCCGGAATCCCCATAAGGCTAAAGCTAATGGGCGTAAGGCTAATCACCTTGCACCTGACAGCTGTTGCAACAAGCTGGAAGGGCATGTCAGTCTACGAAGTGTAGATCCTGACCAGTTGCTGCGCCCGTGACTATCCCCTATACGTCAGACAGCTAGACATACTGAATGTAAATGGAGGATACAGCACTTCCATGCGCGACAATTCCATGCCCAGACCGGAATATAAGAGCAATTATATTATGTTGGACCTCCTCTGTCTGTCTGTGCCACATTCTGATAAGTTAGTTATCACATCGTTACATAATCACGGAATAGGGAAGAAAAAACGTTCCTGTTGACCCTCTGTGCGGAGAGACAACTGGTATTACTAACACATTGTACAACCTGGAGTCATCTCCGTTGGCAACAAGTAGATTTTGTCATCATCAGACAACGCGATTTTCATGTCAACCATCAACTTGCCATTCAGACTAGCATACGTTAAAATATTAACATACTTTAAAATTTAAACGCCAAAAATGATTATACCATCCTATGACAAAGTAAATGTTTAGAGTTATGAATTGTCTAATCTAATTTTTAACATGATGATGTCATCAAAATGAAACATGAAGGTAACAATTTCAAAGCATAATTATCTGAATAATTACATTCTTAAAAAGTAAGATGCGCGCTCTTTTAAACGCGACAAACATTTACGAACTGTGCGGAGAGACAACTGATAATTACTAACACATTGTACAACCTGGAGTCATCTCCGTTGGCAACAAGTAGATTTTGTCATCATCATCAGACAACGCGATTTTCATGTCAAGCATCAAATTGCCATTCAGACTAGAATACGTTAAAATTTGAACGCCAAAAATGATTATACCATCCTATGAAGGTAACAATTTTAAAGCATAATTATCTGAATAATTACATTCTTAAAAAAGTAAGATGCGCGCTCTTTTAAACTCGACAAACATTTACGAACGAGATAAAAAATCCGACTTGTTTAATTCAAATGGCCATATGATGACATCAGATAGACAAATCTGTATATGAATTTATATCTACAAATCAGCTTCCACAATAAGTTTAAATCACGTGGATCACTTTTCATTCCGAGGAGCTATAACATGTTAAAATATAACGTATCGATGAAATTAAGTAACTCACGTTATTCTAATTTGTTATATGATGGCGTAATAAAAATTGAAAGTGTTTTAACTCATGTGAAAGAAAATTGATTTAGCAAAAAAATATTAAAATCTAGGAGAAAATGGGGAACGCAGTAGCGCAATGCGCTCTTCTCAAATGGAATTACTTAGTACAAAAGAGAAAAAAAATCTAATTTTAAAATTCACGTGGCCATATGGTAACGTCATCCTGTAGGTACAAATTGTACATGACTTGATATCTACAACTCATTAGTTTCATAATACATTTTAAAAAATGAGGTAACCGGCCATCCTGAGAAGCTATAACTGATAAGAAATAGGTATATTTTCGCACAAATTTGCAGTAAATTACCTTAGCACACGATTATTAAAGCTTAACGTGCACATGCGTTGTTATTTTGCAATTAAAGTTCATTAAACAAAATGAAATCTACTACAGAAGGTATGAAAAACAAAATTCAATTGCAAAAAACATTTTTGTACGAGCTGTGCGCACAAGTGCGTGCGCAAAACGCCAAAAATATAGAAAACTTGAAAATGCTCAAAATGACCTAAAATGTACGCGAAAGTGATTAGAAATTAATTTTCCGAATTTTGAAGTACGTAATCGCGTAATTTTTTTCCGTAGCATGCTATTTTTTTGCTTTATATTATGAAATACACTTTTGTTAAGTTTTTGTTCAGAATTTATGATAACCATAACATTTCATAAAATTGCGCGTAACTTACGCTGCGTGACTCTAAAGTCATATAACGAAAAACAAAATTCTTGGAAAGAAAGGAGAATAAGATAGAAAAAAGATCCTGACAATAACAAGGGGTTATCCGCCAAGATAAGAGATATGGCAATGCCTTAAAATGTGGGTCAAATGTTAATGGTACTTACGGTAATTTTCTTTCATAAATACTTCATTAGAGTAAATAGGAATGTTTTGCCTGGCGCCCATCAAAAATTGAATTCGTATAGGGTGAGGGGTAACCTGTACACCAAATTTGATGCTTTCGGAAGAAACTGAACACCCTTATTTAAAGACAGACTCCACTAAAACTAAAATGTACAGTTACAAACTTTAGACGAAATACAAACTAAATACTGTAATTGTTTTTAGACTTGTTAGTCACCAGTTTTATTTTTAATAGGAACACTTTAATAGAGTAACTCTAGTCATAGAATGTTGCAAAACAACCATGTCGAATCATAGCATTCAAACATAACAACAAAATAATATACACTTTAGAGCTAGCAAAAATAAAAGTCAAATCCCGCAGATTTTGTACGTTACGTTTAAGGTTAAAAAATTCTTTTTATCTTAACATCATCAACGAAAATGAGGATGATGATCAACATAATGCTTATTATAATTTATAAATTCAGATTCAACAGAGTTTTTATATTAATCATTTTTAACACAGTTCAATAACTTTCTATTAAAAGTAACATTAACATTGGTCAATAGAAAAATATCTGTAATCTGGAAAAGTAATATTTGTTCAATAAAAAAACATGTTAGAACTTTAAAATAATACATTAAATTAGATTGCTGTATATAAGGAGTCAAAATGAATGTCGAAATGTCTGGTCGGTGAAATGTTCGGTCCGCGATAAGTCTGTCGAGACGAAGTGACGTTCCGTTGTAACCTTAATTTTATTTATGTTCTTTGTAGGATGTCGTCTGAGCCTGCGCCGTACGGACAGTATGAAGATATCAACGCAGACAATAGACCGTCTCGCTTCAATAAGTGTTTGGCAGATAGCATCAGTACGACTGATCGGATTGCACACTACGACACGTGGGCAAAGACATATGACGAGGTTAGAATTGTGATAAAGGGCAAAAACAACACTTTTTAAACGCGCGAGTAAATGTGTTTAAAGCCTGTTTTCCATTAGGGAACATAATCACGCGAATCAAACATTACTTGCAAACATTTCTAGTTCTGATCATAATTGCGCAATTTTCATATCACAGATCCATGGTCTGAAATGGGTTGTTTCTTAACGCTTAAAGGATGAACGTTTCGCATGTCTGTTTTTTTACTATGGAAAATAATTGCATAGAAATTTTAGATTGATATTAAACATTTTCTTTTTCAAGGATATGAGGTCATACGGTTTCACTGGACCAGAAATAGCCGTTAAATATATGAAAAGGTATTTTAAAGATACTAACGCCAAATATTTGGATTGTGGAGCCGGTACTGGACTTTTAGGTGTACACGTAGGTTATTGTTACTCGGCTTCATTTAAAAAAAACAACACTATTATAACAATAATAGAAATTTGGAGATAATCTCCTACAACCGACAGCTTTTTTGTATTTGATTTTCGACTCATTTTTATTTTATTTCATCAAAACCAACAGCAACAAAAGTTGCCACTTAAAGGTATGAAACAGAACAGATGCAATAAATCTATGTAAAATAAATTTAAATAAAAATATGTTAAATAGTAAAAATTAGCCTATTGAGCACAATGGATGGTACAAGGATTAGCATTATCAATCCGTTTCTATTTCGTTTTGTTGACTAGATTAAGGAGTTGGGGTACACAGACTTCCACGCACTCGATGCATCCAGCGTGGCACTGGAGAAGGCAAAATCCAGACAAGCATATACTAAATTTATTGAAGAATTCATTACTACAGGGAAACTTGGCATAGAAACAGGTATGATAGTGCTGAGGCCTTTACTTGTGGTGTAGTACTGATGATTTTACCAGGAAGGTTACGAATGAAACAGCTTCTATCGTATGACATAGCGCTCGCAAAGAGACATAATTAGTTAGTTTTTAGCTTGAATGAATGCGTAAATGGCATGGCTCTAGCTAGGCCTAAAAGAGGACGGGATCTCAGTCCCGATGTTTAAATACAAGGTGCATTTATTTATTTCATTTGTTAGAAAAAATAATGGTATCAGTTGATATGTAGTTTGTAGCCTAGTTTTTTTTCAACAGTTGTATTTGTAGTCAAGTTAGGCCTTATTTATTCTAGCCTTTGCTCTAGCTAGGCCTAAAAGAGGACGGGATCGCTGCAATCCCTATGTTTAAATACAAGGTGCATTTATTTATTTCATTTGTAAGAAAAAATAATGGTATCAGTTGATATGTAGTTTGTAGCCTAGTTTTTTTCAACAGTTGTATTTGTAGTCAAGTTAGGCCTTATTTATTCTAGCCTTTTTTGTTGTTGAAATCCATCTCACACATTGACGATACAGCCTAGGTAAAACATTGTTTCTCGTCATAACATGAAACGTTCTGATTGGATTGCCGTAGCGTCGTACGCTAAAACGGTACTATCAACCGTTTTCCACTACAACGCTACAAGCGTCGTACAACGCGTTGTACGCTAATCCCCAACTGTTCAGACACACATTCTTTTAGCGTCGTACGCTAATACGGTCTAACGCCATGGTTCTGAACAGGGCCATATAGTGTCCCCTACGTCTGCACATGGAGAAATAAGTTACGAAGGAGTGACATAAATCACACATCAAATGAACAGACCTCCTCTCCGCTAATTGAATTATCTTACTGTTACGTAACATTTTAATGGACGCTGATTTGTCATGTGTCAAATCTGAGCATAGGATATCCATTGGTTTGCTTGTGATGCGTCATCACCTGAGACTCGACCAAACGGACGGTTCAGCGGAGACTGCCTGCGACTGCATCACACAACGTTCTCAAAAACGTACATTTTTTTGTGCTTTAAAAACATCAATAATTAATTTGTATGTAAATGTCGTTTTCTATCTGCATTTACTACTGCGTTTTTGGTCTTTAGATACATATGATGGTTTGTTGTGTTGTGGTTGTTTTGTTCCTGGGCATTTAGAACCAGATTGTGTTGAAGATTGGTGCCGTATTGTTAAAACAGGTAGGCGTGACACGATTATTATTTTATTTCTATGGCCGTTGTCTGTCATTCATCTGGATTGATGAAACTAAGCCAGGACTGTTTAAAACACCTTTGGCTGGTCCTAACATTGATCAAGGGCTTCACTTGTCCAGTGCCCATCTTTACTAGAAGAGAGGCATAAGCCGATACGTCTGAGACAGATACAGGTGCTGCTGCCATAAGATTTAGCAGCGCTGATTTCAAATGCCTAATGTGACCCCAGCACCATATACAACACCCAATATTTCCAGATGGTATCCCATTCAGCTAGCTCGACCAACCCAGCGTTATCTTCGGTGATCTCACAAAAAGAAGAACCGATGTTTCAACGTGGTAAGGCCGCATACACGATACACGATATATTTATTGTCACTTTTGGAAAATACAAAAGTAATTTTTTTTCTGATGCTAAAACAAGTAAAACAATTATAAAGATAGTAAAAACAGGCAACTTAAAAAAGTAGATATGGTGTGGATTTCACATAATTTTGTAACAATAAACGTAACCACCAAATGACCACGTAATATGAGGTACAGCTTTGAATGAATGAATCTATATTAGATTTTCCAATAATGCCCAAAAGTAAACGTTACCGGTCGACCACAGGTGTTTCTGCCTGTCATATTATTTATGTTGAGATTCTCTGTGTTTAGAGAAGGATGCTTTAGACCAGGTCCGCCTTATATTATTAGCCAATCAAAATCGTATAATTTTTGGAGGGACAATGTTATCCTCCTCTGAAGCCTAAAATTTGCATATCCAGTATAAAAGTAGAATGTAATAGATATTAGAGAAGAAGAGAGAATAAGATCAGAGTAGATAAACGGAAAGATGATAAAGAATATATTAAGGCTTGACTGGTAGTGTTAGAAAGATGTATTAAGATAAATTCACTACACTGCCAATGAACGAATTGTTCAACTTATTTGTTTAGTAAACAGCGACGTTTCAAAACCTATCCATGCCTATTGATTTCTATTTTTAGTTATGATGTCATACAGCGTATTTAATCCCTGTCGCTCTTTCTGTATTGTGCGAGCCCTTGCTTTATTTTGGTATCGAGCTTTTCTCCATTTCTTAATGATTTATCAAAACAGTTTTTTTCTGGCTTATTAGGTGGTATTGTAATCATTGTAATGAACCAACGGTGGCTATCACAAGAACCAGCTTACAACGAAGGCAAACTTGAGGGTGCCTTCCAGAAACGTGTCGACGAAGGCAAATGGGAATTAGTTGTTAGAGAACAGAGAGATAAATATTTTACAAATGATGTAGCAGAAGTGTTTGTTTTCAAAATAAAATAACTAAAATGCGCATGCACACACAGACACACCTGCACAGAGTCGTCAGATCTAATTTTCCGTTATAGGCCTACATTATACAAATTAATAGACGCTTACTATACAAATTAATAGACGCTTACTATATAAATTTTATTGTAAAGACATATTATACAGTACAATGTAACCTGTACGACAAATAACACTATACTTAAATTCCATAAAAGTAATTTCAAACCATGTATAAAAAAGTTTATGTAATAAAGAAATTAACAATTCTTTAGAATATAATTATATGTTATTTATTTTTGGTGATTTCCGTCAGTGATAAGTATAATGTTTAAAGTGATTTAAAATTATACACTATGGAAATGTAGTCACAGAACCGACCCCAGGGGTGGCGCCAGGACCTTCCCGACGCGGGGGCTACATTCTCCGACGAGGGGGCTATGCAAGCATCACAAGGCTGGGGGCCAGAGGGCCGCCAAGGGCCCCCGGTGGGGGTCAAGGGGGCGAAGCTCCCGGAAGCAACGCGTTCTAGCGTCATTTGTGGTCATTTTAATCAGATTTAGGGTAGCCATTTTTTCCATTTTTTATAATGCATAAATAAAATACTGCGTGCAAAAAAAACGATGCGCGATGACTGTTTCAATCCATATTTTTCAATTTAAAAAATAAAAGTTCAAAGAAAATTTAGAAAAATAGAGTTGGAGGTCCTGGAAATTGGACTTATTATACTTCAAAACATGAAACAAAATATATAAGTCCCTATCATGGTTGTGACTGAGCTAAGAAATGTTTGAAAAATAGAGATGTTAGGTCCCGGAAAATGTACTTCTTGTACTTCGAAATATGACCAGCTTTATTGTTGGGGCTGAGCTAAGAAAATGTTTAAAACTAGAGCTGCAGGTCTTCAAAAAATTGCATTTTATACTTTGGAAACATCAGGCCCAGAGGCTTAAAAAACGCAACCGTAGACCTTTTTCAGTCGGGGAAATAAGTTTATTCCTCCCAAGTGTATGCCTGCGTACCATCTGGACTTCCGAGTGGTGAGAAATTCATGACATACAGGACATTGAAAATTTAATAACTTAGCTATAATAAGATGTTGGCTAAGCGAAAATGGCATGTTTTTTTGTTTAGTAATGGATGAAATATTTATTTTAGGTGCCCCACGGTACAGAAGGTTACTTGTAAATTAAAAAATTGGTGAACATACGAACAATTAACATAATTCGTTTTTGCTGTAGTGTAGCGTACGTCGACACAGTACACGACGTAACCGTCGGTAAACTTCGCCTGGAAAATAACTACAGTACACATTTTGGTCCCTGGATGGAACATGATATCACGACCCAACGTTGAACGATTCGTACAAAGGGATACCGCCAGACAAGTGCGTACCTATAGCTATTGTTTAGTAGTAAGTTAGATCGAATAATGAATGCATATAAAGTGCATAATATCACTCTGACGTACTCTCACGGTCCATGAAACGTCGAGGTTTTCTAGGCGCTGAAGCTACGAAGTGAACGCGAACGAATTATATTCCCCGACAAAAAGTACCCGAACCGTCGGTAAACTTCGCCTGGAAAATAACTAAAATTACACATTTTGGTCCCTGGATGGAACTTGATATCACGCGTCTCGACCCAACGTTGAACGATTCGTACAAAGGGATACCGCCAGACAAGTGCGTACCTAGCTAATGTTTAGTAGTAAGTTAGATCGCTGGCAATAATGAATGCATATAAATTGCATAATAGCACTCTGGCGTACTCTCACGGTCAATGAGACGTCGCGGTTTTCTAGGCGCTGAAGCTACCAAGGGAACGAACGCGAACGTTTTTTACTGTATATTATATTCCCCGACAAAAAGTACCCGTGTTCCCTTCGGTAACCGTCGGTAAACTTCGCCTGGAAAATAACTACATTACACATTTTGGTCCCTGGATGGAACATGATATCACGCGTCTCGACCCAACGGTGAACGATTCGTACAAAGGGATACCGCCAAACAAGTGCGTTCTAGCTATTTTTTAGTAGTTAGATCTCTGGCAATAATGAATGCATAAAAGTGCATAATAGCCCTCTGACGTATTCTCACGGTCAATGGAACGTCGTGGTTTTCTAGGCGCTGAAGCTATATGAAGTGAACGCGAACGTTTTTTACTGTATAGTTATATTCCCCGACAAAAAGTACCCGTGTTCCCCGACGGGGGGGGGGGGGGGGGAGCTAGGCTCCCCGACGAGGGGGCTAGAGCCCCCGTAGCCCCCCCGCTGGCGCCACCACTGACCGACCCGGGTTTAAGTGGGCAACGTTGTGCCTTAGTAGATGACCTAACCAGCTAATTACCAGGCACGACAAAATTAAATCTCATAAAGGAACTTAGCTGTAGGAGGTTTCCGGAACAATATTATAATTCAAATATAAACATCGCATATTTCATTATAGGTCTAAACAACAGCGGTCGTAAGAAAATGAACTTTCCGTGGTCCAATTTTGATGACAACATTAAAGGCAATTGTTTAGAAAAATGTTTGTTAATCCTCGATGCATATACATCATGTCAATAGAGAGACTGAAATTAGACTGCACACGAGTTATTATGGAACGCCGTTTACGCAACATTTCGATGATATGGATTTTATGACGCGATATGTGAATGAAATGCATCGATATGAATTGAATGGCGCGATAACATTTTCATATATCGCGCCATCCAATTCATATCGATGCATTTCATTCACAAATCGCGTCATACAATTCATATCATCGAAATGTTGCGTAAACGGCGTTCCATAAGTTATACATAAGTACAGTTAAGTTCTATCGTTGTGATTGATTTAGGATATTACCATTGATTTGCAACTTCCTATAGAGGGCCGCGGTGTTGGTAGAGATTGTTTGAACTTTATTGACAGAGCATTGACCATACTCGTACTCCGAAATTTTGTTTAGCTGCAGCAGTGACTGGGTGTAATAAACATCATTTCTTCAACATAAGCTAAGTATGTTTTAGATCAATATCATAATAGATAGTTAGGCCTACGACAATTTGTTTATGCCACTCTGTTGGTACAGAAAATATGTTTGATAGCTTAATACAATAAGGGGTGAGGAAAGGGTCGTTTCGCTTTTTTTTTGTATCTCCATTGAGATCCAGCCACTCCCACAGCATTGTCATTTTTTTCAGTAATTAATTTGCTTTTGGATTTGTATGTATGTATATATATATAAACAAATCAGGCAAAGAACGGTAATTCTAAACCGCCCGATGATATACTGAAATTTAATTGATTGTTTAAACGATAAAGATGAGGGAATCTGTGAGAATAATAATAATAATAATAATAATAGTTCATTCTTATAAAGCGCATATAAGCAAGCTCTCAATGCGCTGAACATTATTACCCCAGTCATTTGTTTTGGACCAAACACGTATGGAGCTAGTAATCAGCAAATTTGTGCCTTGATTAACCGGGTACCCACACACCTGGATAGAGAGTTTTGTAGAGCACTCTTCAATTCGAAACGGTGTAGTTTTGTTGTAAATACTAATGGAATAAGTGTACTATGTCCCACATACCTGCCTCAGCCAGTTCTGCGGTAGGGCCTACATAAACATGAGCTGCACTGACGAGAGCTAAGATAAGGTCTTGTCACACTATCAAACTAGTTTGTCCAAAAATTGTGTGCCCACATAAAGTTTGATAGTGTAGACAAACCTTGAGATTGAAACAGTAGGCCTACTGTATGTAGATTGCATAATAACCAATACCGTACTATATATTTCAGAAAGAATTATATGGAGTTAATAGCAGAGTTTAAATAATGGTCACGCGTAGATTGCATGGTGATCAAACGGTGATAAACGTTCACATTTACAGTATATCATAGACCTATTTATCTCATCAGATCTCATCGATTGCACTGAGGTCACTTAAGCTTCACTCAAACCATGGAGCTATAACATTTTATAAAATTTTAACAAACAACTAGATGATGCATATCGATTTAACCATAACCAATGAAATGACTTGGTATCAGGGCCGTGATGATCTAAACAATAGGTTTGCGGTTGTCTGGCGGTGTACTTTGTACGAATCATCTGTGGCCTAGCTCGCTCTAGTGCGGTATTGGCGTCAATATCGTATTACATCCAGGCTGCAGGGACCAAACATTTATATTTATTTTTTTCAGGTGAAAATCGGCAATTCATTTGCAACTCTTTCGTATTGCTCGACGTTATTCACAAATGAATTTTTCAATATATAAAATAACCTTTTATACTGCCTGGGGCACGTGTTTGGAGGATTTTCAGAGATGAGGTGACGGGTGTTGGGCATGTCGGGGATGAGGGGTCAAAATAAAATAAAGTTTAAGCAAAACAACATTGACAGATATGTAAACACTGATTCAAAGCTTCCACCATAAGGAACAAATTAAAGAAACCAAAAAAAAAAACAAAAAAAAAAAAAAAACAATAGAATATTAAAGACATACATATAATAATGGAAGGTTCTGTAATAATTATTTCCGCGCAAAAAAGTTTGTTCGATATTTCTATGCATCTTTTAGATATTTTTTACATACTTGTCAAAAATTGTGTCAAGATTAAAGTTTATTATTGAAAAAATGGTCATTACGCAGATGAATTTTTAGATCTACATTGACGAAGTTATTTTTAAATAATCCTATTTTAATTTCATCAAATATATTTGTATAACCAAGGCAATCTAACAAAAAAGCTAAGCAGCTCGCCTTGTCAAAATTGAAACTCATAAAGAGTTCTTTGATCTTGTGTCTGGCTGTGACAAATACCAACAGTAATATACCCATTATATCCGCGGAGTGGTGTCTGTTAATTAAACATCTGAGGGCTAATTGGTCGATCGAAAATTCAGTAAAACATTTTAGGGGGATCGTGTCGCAGTCAAAGATAAACCCTTTTGATCTCCAGAGCTGTTTTTTCATGCCTTTCAATGTTGTTTTGCTTAAACTGTATTTATTTTGACTTTATTGTAATGTTCAACCAAACCCTTTCCCGCATGAGAGTAAAAAGACCGAGATGCATTATTATTTCCCTTAACACTTGCATTTTGTATACTGTATTGTTATGAGGTCAAACCTTTTTTACTAAAGAGTATTCCTCTGCTACAAAAGAGTGTACCTGTGTTGTTATGAGGTCAAACCTCTGCTACAAAAAAGTGTACTTTATCAAGCCTTACTTCTGTTTTGTGTAAACTCCTTGAGAAGTTTATAAAAAATATATTAGGTATGTACCATCTTGAATCTAATAATTTATTGAGCAACCACTAACACGGGTTTTTTCGGTCCCGTCGATCCTGTCTTACCCAACCTTTAGAATGTTTACACAATGATAAGGACGATGGTGACCCAATTGATATTATCTACAGTATTTTGATTGCAGAAAGGCTTTTGACACTTTCCAAATTTATGGCTAACGGTATAAATTGTATTCTTCTCAAATGGATTTCAAATTTTCTTAGTTCTAGACGTCAATGTTTCCGTCAAAGGATCATTATCTCCATAGCTTCCCGTTTTCCGTGGTGTTGCCTCGAGGGCTCCGTCCTGTTTTATTAAGCGATAATTGTTCGCAGATGATGCCAAAATGTATAGACCAATACGTACCCCAAATGATGTAACATATACCTTTGTACGAATCGTGCTCAGCCCATCCGGTTTACGCGTGATATCGTGTTCCATCCAGGGACCAGAATGTTGTAGGCCTACTGTAGATTTTCCAGCCGAAGTTTACTGACGCGTTACGTCGTGTACTGTGTATCGACATCTGGGAAATAAACTGATTTCTCCAACGGAAAATGGTCTACGCTTGCGGACGCATTCCCCTTCAAAAAAGGGCAAACAGGGCCACTTTTTAGCCCTCTAGGCCTGATATTTTTTAAGTACAAGCGTAATTTTTGAAAACCTGCATCTACTTTCCAAAACTTTCTTAGCTCAGTCCCAATTATAGAGCTGGTCATGGATATTTATACATTTCGTTTCATATTTCGAAGTACAATACAGTCAGTGCATTGTGTCTCGCGCATTTACAATTTTCGCACCCCAGACAGCAACCAGCCTACGCTACGATATACCTCTTGGCCCATGGCTAGGTTTTACGTTCGCGTATACTTTCTATGATAGGCATATTGAACTTCATTTTCAAAATTGAAACAATGGATTTACACAGTCATCGCATCGGATCTTGTGCAATGTGTTTTTCACACAGTATTTTATTTATGTACCATAAAAAATGGAAAAAGTTGGCTAACCTCTGATTAAAACGGCCTCAAATTATATAACGCATTATTTCCTGGGGATTCTCCCCCTGAACCCCAGCCTAAGTGATGCTCGCTTCACTCGCATAGCCTCCGTAAGTGAATTTAGCCCCCACATCGAAAAGATTCGGCGCAGAAATGCACAACTTTGTATGTTGGACTACGAAAACCACAACATAGTTATTGCTTAGGTGTATGGCGCGCCAAGCTGTCATTTATTCAAGCAATAGAGATATCTTAGTTTTTAATAGAGATATCTTAGTTTTAAATAGAGATATCTTAGTTTTAAATAGAGATATCTTAGTTTCAAATAGAGATAGCTCTATTAATAGAGATATCTCTATTAACAGAGATATCTCTATTTAAAACTAAGATATCTCTATTAAAAACTAAGATATCTCTGTTAAAAACTAAGATATCTTAGTTTTAAATAGAGATCTCTATTAATAGAGATATCTCTATTAATAGAGATATCTTAGTATCAGAAACAAATCGAATTCATTACCTTACCACATTGTTTCAAGTCCAACACTTAAAATTGTAAAAAAAACACGAGGAGCCCATACGAGTAATACTGATCTTTGCCTCCTTTTTTCGATTAAAGTAAGCAGTTGAAATCAGTGGGGCTCACACCCGTCGAAGACGTGTACTAATGTTGGTAAACAATCTATATATAAATTATGGTTATTTTTTACAAAGGTGAGCACAATGGAAAAACTTCGGTACAAATCTCCTCCTTTGATACGTACCTTATATATCTCAGATGTACCGCGAAACGTAGATTTGATAACATTTGATTCCACTATATATTGTTTCATATTTCTATCTTTGGAAGATATTATAAAGGATTTTATAAAAAAAAAATCTGATTTCATCGGTAGATTTTTAAAGCTCAGGTACAGGCATGAATTTTAAATATAATATCTGGTTAATTGTACATAAATCAAATATTTGTAACAGAAATCAAGAAAAAAAACATGAATTTCCCTTAATATGGTCAAATACAAAATTTGGCAATATTCTGCCATAAAAACCAGGAAGACCTTTTTCCAGTAGTTAGGTAGTTAACCTAATGTAATAACATGTCTGGTGACTCCCTAGAAGGTGAAAAAAGATGGTGGATATACGGTGGATTAGTTTTGCTATAGCATGAAAATAAAAATATAAAGTTGAATAAAAATATCAGAAATGTAAAATTCCAGTTATACTACCTATATTTAGTCATCGGATAACATTTTTTACCGCACCGTTTAGTTTTCATAGCTTTTTAAATTGCCTCTTTATTTACAAAATTTGTGTACAAAAGAATAGAGATTTTACTGTGATTTCACTTAAGAAAGTGCTTATTTTCAACAAGCTTGTGTGACACAAATAAAATCCCAAAAAATTATGAAACATAGGGGAAACTAGATCGATAATTATTGGAATGTATGATCAATAGAAATTTTTTGCCCGTACTCCGCGCGGTAGGAGTAATTTCCGGGTTCACGGTAAGGTGTGTCAATCACCTTGCAACTTCCTGCATGGTTTTTAGTCGCGTGGACGCGACTCTATAGCTCACTATGTCGGTCGGTCGGTCGGTCGGTCTGTCTGTCGGTCTGTCTGTCGGTCTGTCTGTCGGTCCGGTATCACTATGCGTTTTATTGCTTTTCTGTACTTTTTGAACTGTTTTGATGTCAACATGTGGGCATTTACGTGAAATTGTGCACCTCTTATTGTGAATGACGTTAGAGTTGCGCAACGAGATTTACGCGCGATTTAACGATTTTCTCAAAAACCAAATAACATTTTATATTGAAACTTTGCAAAAGTTTAATTTATATCAGGCGCTAACTTTCTGTTGTAAAAAAAAATGTGTGTTTTACACAAAGTTACGCGCGCACGCACATTTAAAATTTTAAAATGCGCAAAACTAATTTTTAATAAACAACTTTCTACGCGTTTTTTGTCATTTTGAGCAATTCAAAAATTCCCATACGCTCGCAAATTTTTACGCGCGTGTTGCGCACGTAGCGTTAAATACATACTTTTTTCGCGTGATTAAAGCTGATTGGGTGATTGGGTCACATTGGGTGCAATAGTACGCACTATTAAAAGATAACTTAATAGTACTTTTTTTGTGTACGAAAAAGAAAGTCTGTTCTCGTTTCGAAAATATTTATTTTTTATACTAATGCTTTTGAAATACAACAGCGCGACCTTTTTTGTACTATCGCCGCGAATTGAATGTTATGACTGGCATTGCGATGGGAGTACATTTTTGGAGAGATATAATAATGTACTAATTTAGCTCAAAAATGGCATTTAAATTAGCTTTAGATCATTTGTAGCATTTTGATTAATTAATGGAAACATCTCCAAAAGACGTGGAATCGTTGGAAAAAATATAATTAGCCTAGATAAGTTCCAGTTGCCTGTCGAAGTTTCGTATTCGGTATTGTTGTCTTTCAGCCTTGCTAGTTGGCCTAGACTAGGCCTGTTATTAGTATTAGGCTAGGCATAGGCGTTTTAGCCTTGGTAGGCCTGTGATTGTTTAGTCGTTTGTTGACATACGGTAATTAACAATACAGTAGGTGTGTTTATAACTCCATATAAATATAATATTTAATATAGGCCTATTATTAAAAATTAAATGTTACTGTTTTAAAGATGAAATGAAAATGAAGATTAATTGAATCAGACTTTGAATAGGTTATTTTGTAGTTTTAATAATCACTTTCATAGAAAAAAAAAAATGAAAAAAATAATGTTTTCAATTATAAAATAACATGATAAATGTAATAGTTATTAACTATATGTGACATTAAAATAGCATATTCAACCAAAAAAATTTTAACAATTTATTTTTCAGGAGGACAATACATTTTTAATCAATGAGAATCAAATGTAGGCATTGGCTAGGTCTAGGTACCTTATTTGATTCAAATGAATCTATTTAGATGTTATATAAAACAAATAATGAATGTTTTATCACATTCATGTAATGGTACAAACAATGGCTTTGGTGAATGATGAAATGTTATATTTCAACTCGGCTTCTCCTCGTTGAAACATCACCTCATGCCATTATTTGTACCATTACACTCATAAACATTCGTTATATAATAATATTATATGAATTTTTCGTCTTTTTCCTTTGTTTGTCTTATGTGGGTTCATCCCACTTTTATTTCCACTTTTATTTCCATCATTTTCATATAAATATAGTAATTTGTACATATTTTTTCTAACATTGTATTTTTCTTATCGTCTACATCGTTTACATACATTTTGTTGTTTTAATCATTTCTCTATCCATTATCATTACTCATTTTCTCTTATAATTTATACATATCATCTTTGTTAGTTCTCATAAATATTTTCTACATCTATTTCTTTCTTAATACATACATTATCATTTAACAATAATATTATTAACTTTTTTTATTAACCAAATTTTCTATTTACAAACATATTTTTTGTTTAAACATCTATCTACAAAAAGCTTTTCACACATTGGTTTTTTTTTCCAAATTTTTTATATTAAATTGATAGTTATACATGGATAAAGTATTATATTAAACCATTAAACTTACACACAATTTTTCTAGCAGTACATTCATACTAAATACTAAAGATGAGAACATTAAGTTAACAATAATGCTAGAACATTTTGTCACTAACTCCCTTTACGTATGTTTCCGAGCGGTTAAAAATAAACTCTCTTGTGACATAAAAGTAAACACACAAAATCAGTAAGCACTTTAAACAACAGCTTCACAATAACTTTTACAATCTTATATCCAACCTTCTTTAAAATAAATGCTTCAATCAAAAATCCTTCATCATACTTCCTCTTATATACAATTATGTTCATAACCTTCTAGATCTAGACTTCTTATTCTATTGGATTACAGTTTCTATTAATAGCACTTCTGGAATGTTCCTGATTGTTCTTATATTAATTATACATGGTTTCTTAAATCAAAACATATTCTAGAATGTCCACGTAGATACTATGATACTCTATCTGTTAGGAATGGTAATTTATTACACATTTAAATAACTGCATAAATAATTAATATAGTGAGATTAATACATTAATATTTGGCAATACACCATATTTGCAAAATAAGCCAAAATAATTTAATGTAATAATATTATTACACATTTAAATAACTGCATAAATAATTAATATAGTGAGATTAATACATTAATACTTGGTAATACACCATATTATTTGCAAAAATAAGCAAAAATAATTTAATGTCATAATATTATTACACATTTAAATAACTGCATAAATAATGAATATAGTGAGATTAATACATTAATATATTATGGTAATACAGTACACTTTATTTTCAAAATAAGCTAAAATAATTTAATGTAATAATATTATGAAATAAACTTACAACATGCCTAGTAGCAGGGTAACTTAGCACTTTTCTTGTGCACTTTGTGACAAAAGCACCAAATTTGGCACAAACCTTCTTTAGGGTATATCTAACAATCCTAGAAGGGGTGCCCAAAAATCGGAACAATTTAAGGACGTCATTTGGACCACGCCCTTTTTTTAGTATTACGTAATTTGGAGAAAACTTAAATTTCGTATATACATACCAAGTTTGGTATCAAATTAAAACTCATGAAATGTACATTGCAATACACACATACAAAATATATGATTTCTCTTCAGACGGAATATATAGGTCAAATAATGTAATTATCTGTCATATTGAAGGGGATTTAAATCAAAACGCGCCAATATTGTGCTATGTTATGAACATTGTACAGTAGTTATAAGAACCACAACATTAATTTTTGTAATAAAACTACTAATATATATTTATCCTGTACCAGTTACTTTCCTTTAACATAATATTAGGAACCACTGAAAAAAAGTATATAAAACATATACTGTATCAAACTTGGCTAAATAATCACTGGACTAAGTAAACAGGCAAAAGACCATTTGACTGACAATTATGGCGTTAGCATCCATAATAATACACGGAGGTGATTATCGACTTTACTTTTATGAAATTATTTATCTGGAAACAAACACTTATAATGGTACAGAGTTGCTAGATGACGAACAAGTTCCACGGCATGGGTAACAAAGACCAGTGCAAGAAAGACCTGCTGAACGGCACTTGCAGTTCCCTGAGCAAAAAGGCAATTCCCATCCACATTAGGGACATGAATACACTACCTGTAAACATCAAAGAAGATTTTAAGAAGTTCTGGGTTATTTAAAAAACAACAAGAAAGTTCTCCTGTATGCCCATTGACCAATCTCATGAGCAGAACAATGAATTAGTAAAAGGAACTGGGGGTGCAGTCGGACTTACAGAAAATCCAACAGCGTTTAAGAGGTGGATGGTGGCGGAGCCAGAACAAGCGAGACTGATTACAGAGTTCGAGAGTCAGTTCATGGTTTATCATCCGAATGACTTTCAGCAACGAGAACAAGGACTCTCTACCCAAGAAACATATAAAGTTCAGGTCAACAGGCTACACAAAACAATTTCAAATGCAGGCAACCCATTCCTCGATAATTGTTCAGAACTTCTGGTCTTGGATGCTCGAGATTGTGACAATGAAAGTCCAGTAGTGACAGTTCGTACAATTCAGGATGTAGGTACTACCCAGTACCAAAAATATTTCAAGGAAGTTATTCTCGACAGAAGTGTTGCAATTCAACAAGCCATCAAACACAATAAGCTGCCGTTGTTCAACACACCACGGTAAAAATCAGTGTCCAAAACAAAGCAACAAGTTAAGAGTTTAAAAAGTGACTGCAGCCTATTCAGTCGACTGTATATTGCAAGTCAATCTCGTGATGGAGATTTGGAAGACTTCTTCATGCATTAAAACCAGCCATGGCCACCCTCTTTGGCAGTAAATGGAAAGCTTCGACTACCAACTAAGAAGTCTGAGTTGCTACAGCATTTGGAGACTGAAGGCCAGCCTGAAACTCCTACATATTTTGACGTAAAGGTGTTTGACGGAGCTGCTATTGTCCATGCTCTTTCCAGCAACCATGCATTTACATGTTATGACTACGGTGATAAGGTGAGTACATTTCTTTGCATTCAGGATTGTATCTATTGTTTAACCACCACATAATTGGTCACTTCTATATGCGGATCGTTATTCTTGTATCATTTGTATGACAGGTCTTTCTACCGTGGACCAGACAGCAGCTGCAGAATAGTAACAGAATTGATATAGTGTGGGACACTTACAGAACAGATAGTCTTAAGCAGTCTACAAGAGAAAAAAAGAGGAAAAGGGGTCAGGAGGAAAGTTGGGGGACAAACAAAGATTCCATGGAATTTTTCAGACTTTCTGAAAGATCCAGTAAATAAAGAGGAGTTATTTAACTTTTTAACTACGAAGGTGTCTACCCATGATTACTCTGACTGCAAAGAAGTTTACATTACATCAGGTAAGTTTTATTATGATACATACTAATTTATTTTGTTTGTAACCAAACGATTAATTTACTTATACAGTTTCGTACCAATAATTAATTTAAAAGGCATATTAGATTAGTATGTAATTCTTGATATATGTCCTGTAGGCGAGTCTGATGTATCCCGGACATCTACTCAGCCTATGTCAATCTGCAACCATGAAGAGACCGACTCCAGGATGTGCATTAAAAGGTAGCAGGGTTATTTTGGTGCGTACAGTTGATACTGATGTCATTGTTATCCTGGTTGGTATTTTCTGCAATCTAATAGCCTGTTATCCTGGTACGTGTATCTGGGTCGCATTTGGCATGGGTAAGCACTTCCAATATTTTAATATAAATACCATCTGCCATAACCTAAGAGAGGATAAGTCAAGAGAGCTGCCAGTTTTCCATGCATTTACTTCCCAGTTCTTCGGAAAAGCAAAACACTCCGCATGGGAGACGTGGAACTCATTTCCAGCAGTCACAGAAGCCTTTCTTTTCATGGCACATCACCTTTTCAAATCTCTAGGAGTCAACTCATCTCAATTCCAGTTGCTAGAGGAGTTTACATGTCATCTATACTACAAGACTTTAAGAAGTGTTACAAAGCTAAGACAAGATCTTTTTTTAAGAAAGGCACGGACAATGGACAACATTCCTCCTACACAGGTAAGGGGAGCAATTGTGGTTTAATAATTTATTATCAGGTTCATTTTTTTTCTTTCATTAAAAGGTAACACCAATCTTTAAATTGTTTATTGCAGGATGCACTTTTACAGCATTCCAACAGATCCATATACCAAGCAAGCAATTGGACCACCAGTCTACAGCCACAGCAGAATGCTCCATCACCAGTACATGGACACCAGTCTGGACCATACTACCTGAAGCATCCAAGGCATGTGTAGGGAATTGCTAAAGTGTCGCTGCAGGGAACTGCAAGTGCCGTTCAGCAGGTCTTTCTTGCACTGGTCTTTGTTACCCATGCCGTGGAACTTGTTTGTCATCTAGCAACTCTGTACCATTATAAGTGTTTGATTCCAGATAAATAATTTCATAAAGTAAAGTTGATAATCACCTCCATGTATTGTTATGGATGCTAACGCCATAATTGTCAGTCAAATGGTCTTTTGTCTGTTTACTTATATATATATGTTTTATATACTTTTTTTCAGTGGTTCCTAATATTATGTTAAAGGAAAGTACGGTAACTGGTACAGGATAAATATATATTAGTAGTTCTATTACAAAAATAAATGTTGATGTTCTTATAACTACAATGTTCATAACATAGCACAATATTGGCGCGTTTTGATTGAAATCCCCTTCAATATGACAGAAAATTACATTATTTGACCTATATATTCCGTCTGAAGAGAAATCATATATTTTTTATGTGTGCATTGCAATGTACATGTCATGAGTTTTAATTTGATACCAAACTTGGTATGTATATACGAAATTTAAGTTTTCTCCTAATTACGTAATACTAAAAAAAGGGCGTGGTCCAAATGACGTCGTTAAATTGTTCCGATTTTTGGGCACCCCTTCTAGGATTGTTAGATATACCCTAAAGAAGGTTTGTGCCAAATTTGGTGCTTTTGTCACAAAATGCACAATCTTCATAAAAAATGGAAGTTAGCAACCCTGCTATAGTGTGTGTACCATTTAAAGATATTTTGAATAAAAAAATGCAATTTAGTGACCCCTAAAAGTCTCGCGTCCTGGGACAGTAAATTACCCGTATGGGATACAGGCAACGTCTTCAAGGGATTAAAATAATTTTAAATTTTATCCATGGGTTTTTACAGACTGGCTTATTGAGCTCAGTTAGTTTAACTAAATGTAAATTATATATTAAAAACACCAGAACATGCCCTATTTCAGGAGTTCGAACTTCTACTTCCTGTGTAGGAAAAAACGATTTAGTTTATGTAACCAAGGATGGTTCTGGTATTATTCCTCCCAGTGACAATTTTTCAGGGGTCATAGTATTATGAATTATGTAGAGGATAAATATGGATCTTGTAGATTTAAGATGTTACGTTATTATTACTATGTACTTTATTTATTTATTATTTCAGTCCTTGTTGAAATTGCCCCACGCGGGATGAATAAAGAATTTGAATTGAATTGATGATAACGTAAACCGCAATATATAAATATAAATAGTATAAATAATTTCTTATATTTACAGTCACACTCTAGAAGGAGTTCCTTAAACGAACTACTGCTGTTGCATATTATTTTACATACGTTTGACAAGTTTTCTCGGTGCGGTTCAAATCAGCGGGGCTTACACCCGTCGAAGACGGGTACTAACTCTAGTATCTTATATAATATCCAGAATCTGAATTGTTTCATCAACCTAATTTAAACTACATGGTCTCTTAATTTTAACATTTTTTCCAATCCAAATGGCGTTTGTTTTCTTTTTATTCAAAGTCATACCAGACACCTTACACAAATTAGTAACAATATTTAAACCAATCTCTATGCTTTCTTCGTTTCCTACAAAGAGCACAGTGTCATCCGTATATTAATATTAGGTAAAGATATACCTTTATAACCTGTATCATTTCTTATATTGCAAGTCATGACTTCCACAACAGGTATAAAGAGTAGCGCCGACAATGGGAAACCCTGTCTAATTCCATATTCCATTTCGAAACTTTCTAACGTCGAACCACTATTAATGATAACACATTCTGTCTTATTATTTTGTTTGTAAATGGGTCTCTAGCGATATTTCGAATTGATCGCCATCAATTTGGAATAATCAGAAGAATCAAAAGGATAATCAACAACTGCCTGTTCGAGATGTCGGATACTCTTTATAAAGGCGCTGACAAGCCAAACACTGGTTGCAACTTACTTAATTAATGATGCTTCTGACAATGCCTAATTATTCAAATTTAAGTATGTTGACGATCAAAGCTTTGTTGAGGTCCGTCGTGTTGATCATCCTACTTAAATATGTTGATTCGGACATTTACGTTCTAGACAACTATATGCCAACTTTATAACAAATATTTAAAGCCATGAATTACAAGCTTATTTCAGAATCACCCACCCGTCCCTCCAAACTTAGTCATGGGGATAGGTAGTAAAATGCTGGATTTAGTTCCCGGAATAAAAAATGATTGGTATTCATATTCATGGCAATTTTGAAGAGGGATATATTGTTTGTAGTATGATTTCAAATATTAGTCGTAAAGGATCTATTGGTCGTTTAGCTTGTCTTCTGTGGACGAAAATCAGTCAAATCGGTCGCAATTAGTCGAGGTAAATGTGATTTAGTCACAGATTTAGTTCATTTTCAGAATTAATTGACTTTTTGCAACGTGATTTCACTTTCTAAAATCATTTGTAATTAAATTGTTTTTTTGCAATTTGGATTTACTGTATTTCGTAATTATATTGATGTTTAGGATGACGACTGAGCCTGCACCGTACGGTCATGAAGATACCAACACAGACGATAGACCATCCCGCTTCAAAAAGGCAATATCTGGAGGATTCAGTGTTGCTGAAAAGATTGCCCACTACGATGCATGGGCAAATACGTATGACGAGGTATAATATTGTGAACATAATGGGCACAATTTATTAGCGTTTGTTGAACGCGCGAGAGACAGATTTTAAGTCTGTATATAGATAACCTGACAGAATTACTTTCTTGAGTTAGTCTCGGAAGCATAATACATTTATATTATACTTTTTCCTTTTAAGGATATGAGGTCATATGGTTTTACCGGACCAGAAATAGCTGTCGAATATATGAAGAGGTATTTTAAAGATACTAGCGGCAAATATTTGGATTGTGGAGCCGGTACTGGACTTTTAGGTGTACATGTACGTTTTTTTACTCTTCTTAGATGTAGTCCTAAACATACTATTAGAAATTTTACAGAAAATTACAAAACCTTTTCTTTTAAAACAAAAACGGGTTCACAACTCACTTTACAGTTACTTGAAGTTAGATTAATATAATCTATCGTTCAATTTCTTTTCTTTGTTGACTAGATTAAGGAGTTGGGGTACACAGACTTCCACGCACTCGATGCATCCAGCGTGGCACTGGAGAAGGCAAAATCCAGACAAGCATATACTAAATTTATTGAAGAATTCATTACTACAGGGAAACTTAGCATAGAAACAGGTATGACAGTTAGTAACGGAGGGATAATCAGACTTTGTTTAGTCGTTTAGGTCGGTCTACCAACATTTGCTATTATATGGATTTAGTTGTGAGACTCGCTTCTTGATTGTAATCACTCCCCGAGAAAACCTCAAAATGTTACACTCCAAACTTAATGCTAAGACAAAAATGATGAAGATGGTTTTGGTAGTTGGAGTTGCTGACAAAAATGTGTCAGAATTTAAAAGTCGACAATAACTTTCTTTTCCCGAATTCTAGATACATATGATGGTTTGGTGTGTTGTGGTTGTTTTGTTCCTGGGCATTTAGAACCAGATTGTGTTGAAGATTGGTGCCGTATTGTTAAACCAGGTACCGATAAAATGATGTGTTCACCAGTTGATTAAGTAAATTTGTTAGACTTTATCTGAATATATATAACTAGCATTTTATTAGACCTTAGATTTTGGAAAATTTGGAGCATTTAATAGATATTTGAGCGACTGACACATTATGATGACTACGTCACCTAAATAGAAATTCCATCGCGTTATGCACCCTACTTCATGTGGTTTCCCTTCAACGACTGTGTGTTTTATGTCAGTATGCTCACGATGTAGACTCATAATTATTGAAATCAATAGCATATTAACATAATGTAACTTATCTGAACCTGCAATCCGTATATTTAGTCAGCCATATTCAGCCATGTTCTTCGTCATCTAAATTACATTTATAATTTATTTCAACTAAAGTTACTAAACAAACAAAATAACTGCAAAAATGCCCTGTTTTCGAAGTATTTCCCGCCATTTTTAAGTATAAATAATTTGAGAAAAGAAAAATTGACACCCCCAAAATAAAAAAATAATAATTGAAAATTGTGTCCGATATTTTTCAATAATGTACTTTTGAAATATATTAATTTGAAAATAAAATACTACATGAACTTTTATAAGGAAAAACAAAAACCCGTTTTGGTCAATTACTCAAAAGTAGCTTTTTGTAGATACCCCTTTTCTCAAAGTACATAGTAAGGGTTTTCATGTTGAAGCTCTATTCCATTTTAAAAATAAATTATCTGAATATTTTCGTTTGCTTCATTAGGTGGAATTGTGTTCATTGTGTTGTGCCAACGATGGCTATCGCAAGAACCAGCTTACAACGAAGGGAAACTTGAGGGTGCCTTCCAGAAACGTGTCGACGAATGCAAATGGGAGTTAGTTGTTAGAGAACAGAGAGATAAATATCTAACCGAGGATGTAGCAGAAGTATTTGTTTTTAAAGTGAAATAACAAATGTGTAACACTTCATGTCAAAACGATGTTTTAAATGGTAATATAATAATTAATTTAGATATTATACATAATAATACATTTTAGAAACGTTGAAAATGATGAGATATGTGAGAGCTAAAATAAAATTAAAATTCTTTTCTGGGCTTTCATGGTTGGTATGTTCGATTGGCTCTAACCGCTCACACCAGTGATAAATACTGAAATTACTAAGAATATAGGAAAGTTTCTTCTAGTTCGATTCTCACCGAGAAATGATGTATAATTATATATTGTACACCGTTGAAGGTATTACTTTAATCAATCAGATGAATATAAATGTTCGGAAAATGAATGAATAAACAAAATATGGAATTGACTGATCTTGTGGTTTCTTACCTTAGTGTCATCAAGTGATCTATGCAGAAAAGTAAAAAACAGTTATTTTAACACCTGTAGTTATTTCTTTTTAAAATAGCCCTCTAAACAAAACAAATTCAAATTCTCATTTTTTGAAGAAAAAAAATGTATATCATAAAATTTGCAGTTTCTATAATTATGGATAAAACAGGAATGTTTTTAGGGTAGTAGGCCTACTTACTGTAAGTTAGTACTTGTATGTTGTGCCATATCAACACCAACACATTAATATTACAAGCACAACACCTTATATATCGTATCAACATACATTCCAAATACTGCAATCAAATGTGAGCAATGGCATAAATGCACATTTTTTTTTGTCAAAAATATATTCTAGAAAAATGATAGTATAGTTTTTTTATTTTATTCAGTTGACAACCAACATGATGACCAACATGGCGATGAAACCGCCACTAACAAGTTAAATCTAAACATAATAAACTATAATAATACATTCAAATATGCAACAATAACATTATAGAGATTTAACAATTTTACATCTTTTAAAATTTAATCATTTTAAATAATAAAATAAATCAAGTATAGTCAGGTTCAAAGATAAAAACGTTGTTGCCAAATCTGTAACCCCGTGGCGGGTCTTTTATGGACCTTTACAAGGTGGCGGCCAACATATTCAAATAACTTATACTTTCTTAATGGCTGGTGTTACAGGTTTCATTTTAGTGTCAAATAATTCACAACATATATCTATTATTACATAGCCTATGTAAATACGTGGACGTGATTAGTTGAAACTGTATCACTTTACTACTGCTGCGAGGATCGTAAATCGTATTATTTCCTCGAGTACGATGATATTGACACGACAACCACTCGGGAATGATATTGCTCTCGAGAATTATCCTCAGCTAGCGCTTCGGAAGCAAAATACCATTCCCTCGAGGCTGTCAAACCTTATATTTTACCTCTATGCAGGCAATATCTGCATAATATTCACTCTAATACAACATTTTGTCCAAAAAGGGCTGCAGCTACCATTTCTGACATTTTGAGTTTTGACCTTTTCCTCTTATAAACTATTACTGTAATGCAAATTGTTCAGGTCATATATATTAATATTTGATCTAGTGAACTTTTTTGTCCAAAAGTGAACGGAAATATTTTATTGACCTTGACCTTCTATCTCGATAACTACTGGCCATAGAGATATGTATTTGGTCTTAAATTGTTCAGAACATTATATTCATTCTAATAAAACATTTGATCAATATGTGGTCAGAAATGACTGCATTTACCTTTGACCTCGGATTTCTTGTATCTCAATATATAGTGGTCACAGAAAAATAACATTTGACTTAAAATGGTTAGAATATATATTTTTATATTCATTATTACAAACATGTTGTGTCAAAAAGTGCATAAAACCGACGTAATTTGTTTTCACTTGTAGTGAGGATGTGATTTCTGACATAATTCCGTAATTCTATTTCTTAACACAGTTGGTTTTGTTTTAATATGGGGATTGAAAGAGTCTGATGATTGACGAAAAGTATCTAAAAGTATGTTCACAATGCAATTTTGTAGATAGACAATACTGGTATGAACACGAGTCTGAAAAAATACCGGTCTAACAAGCTATAATTCTAGTAACTATCGGACAAAATGTTTGTTATAATGAAAATAAAAATATATATGTTCCGCCCAAATTAAATCAAATGTTATCTTTCTGTGATCAATATATATGAGATACAATAAAGCCGAGGTCAAAGGTCAATTCAGCCATTTCTGGCCATAATTTGCTAAGATTTTACATTAGAATGAATATAAACAATTTGCAACAATTTCAGACCAAATAGGCCTACATGTCTCTATGCCCAGTAGTTATCGAGATAGAAGGTCAGGGTCAAAAGTCAATAAAGCCATTGTTGGCCTCATATTGATAAAATGTTTCATTATAATTAATTTTAACATATGTTCTGAAGAATTTAAGACCAAATACATGTCTCTATGACCAGTAGTTATCGAGATAGAAGGTCTGGGTCAAAGATCAATAACAATATTTCCATTCAGTTGAAACTGTTGTAAACTGAATGCTTAAACATTGACGCGCGCTGTCATTGGCGTCGAAGTAAAGCTAAATTATTTTTTGTTCTAAAGAATTATGGAACGAATTCTATGTCTCTACCTGTTGAATGCTTTAACAATAAACGCGTATGTCATTGGGGTATTGAAGATGAATATACATCAAACGAATGCTATTGTTTAAACGGCTTATTTAGTTATTTATTAGTTATGTATTATACCCGTCTACTACCTGTTGAATGCTTAAACAAAATGATGCGCGCTTTGCCAGATTAGATTATCGTCGACAAAGAGATGGTTTATTGCACAGGATTGCTGTTTCCAATCGTCATAAATGCTTACACAATAAACGCGCGGGCTGTCTCCTTGCGGTATTGAAGATAAGCTTTTCATTAATTTTTTTTCTAAAGCATTATCGAACGAATACAATGGTTTCTACCTATTGAATGCTTAAAAAAATGATGCGCGCTTTGCCAGATTAGCTCTATCTTACTTCAACCTTAAATTCCCTACATAAACTCTAAAGCTAATGAAATACTCACTCATGCTGCTATTCACTCTATCATGATGCACCGATCCTTTATTGAACTAGTGCCATTCAGGTTTTGCTAATCCTTTTTAAAAGATGCCTCATTCCTTCACGTTCATAACCAAAGCCCATCGCCATTTGCATACACGAAATTGTACATGGTATATGCATAATAGTGAAACGTGTTGGTGTACAAACTGTTGTCACTGTTTTGTAACATAACCTTTTGTAAAATGTATTTTTTTTTAAATTGTTTTTATGCATAGAATTAGTGTATAATTATTGATATAATTCGTTATTTTAAATAGGCTAAATTAAAAAAAATAATAATTAAAATCTGAATCATCACTGTTAAAAATGTCTAATGTGAATTTGAATAAAGGTGACGTAGGCCAGACAAAAATGATAGACCGGATTTTAACATGTCATATACATGGCTGCAGTCGCTTGCTCAAATTTGAGTTAGTGTTTACCGACCGACCGACCAAACGATCATCCAACCGACCGAAATAGTGAGCTGTATTGTCGCGTTTGCACCAATAAAGGTGGTATAAGATGTGTTGCATACAAAAAATGAATGTGGATGTTACCTGCAAAAAGAAGCATACAAACAGGACAGGTGTTGTTGTTCAGTACATACGTAGCCGTATCACGCCTAACGACAATAAAATACACTGCTGTACCCCATGTCTGCTGACGGTAACACACCCAGAGCACCTAACTCCTAAATATTAACATAAGCTAACTAACCCTATAATCTCTCTAAATGCAAAGAGATATTCCGTGTGCAATATGTGATGAAAGTTGGCAACTTGTCTAAATATCTTTAGTAGGTCAAAAAAACCAGAAAAACGTTGTTGCCAAATCTGTAACCCCGTGGCGGGTCTTTTATTGACCCTTAAAAGATGGCGGCCACAATATTCAAATAACTTATATTTTCGTAATGGCTGGTGTTACAGGTTTCATTTTAGTGTCAAATAATTCACAACAACGATGATATTGACACGACAACCACTCGGGAATGATATTATGCTCCATCGAGAATTATCTTCAGCTAGCGCTCGGAAGGATAAATTCCCTTGAGCAAAATATCATTCCCTCGAGGATGTTAAACCTTATATTCTACCTCTAAGCAGGCAATATCTGTAAAATATATTTACTCTAATACAACATTTTGTCCAAAAAGGCCTGCAGCAAAGGTCAATTCAGCCATTTCTGGCCACAATTTGCTAAGATTGTTCATTAGAATGAATACAAACATATGTCCGCAACAATTTAAGACCAAATACATGTCTCTATGACCAGTAGTTATTGAGATAGAAGGTCAGGGTCAAAGGTCAATGAAGCCATTTCTGGCCACATATTTATAAAATGTTTCATTAGAATTTTTTACATATGTTCCGAAGAATTTAAGACCAAATACATGTCTCTATGACCAGTAGTTATCGAGATAGAAGGTCTGGGTTAAAGATCAATATAACAATATTTCCTTTCAGGTCTCTCGGTTGAAGTTGTCATTGCATTGTAAACTGTTGTAAACTGAATGCTTAAACATTGACGCCGTGGGTAATTTCCCCGATTAATCGTAATCAAAATGGTACTTGGTTTGGTTTACTAGCGTGCCTGCTCCCAACCGGTACATCCATTCATAGAAGCCTTAATGAAGTAAGCCTACCTGATCTGAAGTCAAGTTCAATATTGAATATCGAAACGTGGCAGGCTGAAGGCGCTTGACCTTTGACAAGATCGCCTAAAATTGTTTAGTATATTAACTTTACAATACTTAGTGTTGTATATTCTGGTACAGCCACTCCATAATCTCTTTGCTTTTCTTCCTCTTACATCTATATTTTTTTAATTTATACCAACAACTATCTTTTTATTAATATTATAATAACTAGAAGGTGAGCTCGCTTCACTCGCTCTCCCTCTAGGAAGTGTAGACGATGGTTCTCGAAATGATAAAAATGTTCTCCTTGTACGTTTTCTGTCGGTTACCATTAATGAAAATGCTTGACATTCGTAAAACTAAACTACTCTGTTTCACAGTGTTTTAGATGATTAATAACATTTAAAGTATAGTGTTTGGTAGGGCCCTTTGGGGAGGCAGAGTTCATTTGAGGGAGGTGCTTATTCGAGGGATATATGTTAATTTTTTTAGTTTTAATAATATGGTAACATTTATAATCAAATGAAATCCTCTAATAGTATGGAAGTGGTAAAAAGAATAACAAATGCTTGGTGAATTGTAGATAACAGTGATAAATAGTATATTTGTGTTATTATAAATGTGGATGGACGTTTATTAGATAGTTGGGTTGGGGGGGGGGGGGAATTATTATTCAAAGTGATGTTTTATTGGAGAGGCGTTTATTCAAACAAATACCATCCTAATAATTATTAATACATTATTTAATTTAAACATCTTTTGAAACTAGTTGCAGAGTGGGCCCAAGAAAGAATACATTACGGCTTGCAACATGGGCAGAAATCTCGGTCCTAACGGGACACAGATAGCCTACAATTATTCCTGCCAGCTTACTCAATAAAACTCAGCTATCGGGAATTCACTCGATTTTAAACAAAATGTCTTATCAATATCATCAAATCTCCCTATGTAATTTTTAATACTATTTCCCATAATATATTCCGATTTTTTATGGCGTATATTTAATTTGATCTTTATTAATTTGCAGTATAATTTTTATTTTTTAACTACTGTACCTTAACACACGCGCGGTCCGTTCCTAAAATAAACAAAAATTTAAATGGCTATGACTAACGGCCAACTTAAGCTCCAGTCCTACTATCTGTTTTTTCTTCCTTCTTCCAAAGGGACACTGTATTGATTGATGGAAAGTGCCTGTTTCCAGACACCTTTAGGGTCAAATCTATTATTTTAACTGCTCCCTTGTGTATAAAAGAGAGAAAATAGCTGAAACCAGGTTGTTGCAAGGTGAACCGGGAAATTACTTTGACCGCGAAGAATTGAAATTGAGTTGAAAATCTACTGTTGAAATCATGAATTTTGTTAAAAAACTCTTTATAATATCTTCCTAAGATAGAAATATGGAACAATAGCGTCGAACTGAAACTAATGGATGTACTGGTTGGGAGCAGGAACGCTAGTAGACCAAACCCAGTACTGTTTTGATTACGATCAATCGGGAAATTACCTCACGGCGTCAATGATTTATATATATATATAAGCTCGTTGAGTTTGTGCACGCATTGTGTTCATAATCAGCGTACCATACGCATACCTGGTTCAGCTTATATATTGTGCCAGTTCTGCGGTACATTTCATTTCGAAACCTGAGCTGCACTGACGAGATCTAATAAGATCGAAACAGAACTGTCTGCAGATTGGATATATATATATATATATATATATATATATATAAATCCAAAGGCAAATTACTTAAAAAAATTACAATGCTGTGGGTATCAGTGGCTGGATCTCAATGGAGATACAAAAAAAGCGGAAGGCTAGATCAAAACGATAAGTAAAACAGCCAGAAAAGTTAGCAGAGCGTTCGGGCAACACTAGCCCTTCATCAGTGCAAGTGAAGGCATTTGGATAACGTCATTGTATAAGAGCTGGAAAGTGCTGCCTGGGAGGACAGGAATAAAAGAAATACAACAAAGGAGGCAGGGTGGAGTCTGAATAAAAGTAGAAAACAAAGAAGGTAGCTTTGTAGAGATATAAACAATTTTGGAATGAAACTAAAAAACAGCTTAAAGGGTGGTTAATATTGAAACTTAAATTTTGGTAGTCAATGGAATAATTTTACCGATCTGGGAGTTTGTTCCTAATGTTAAGTCCTATATATATATATATATATATATATATATATTTATATATATAAACACAAGAGGCAAAGAACATTAATTCTAAACCGCCCGGTGATATACTGAAATTTTAATTAATTAATTTGAAACGATAAAGATGAGGAAATCGTTGAGAATGAGAAAAAGTCGCCCCAACCGAGACTCGAACTCGGACCGCCTGCTTGATATGCAGATGTCCTAACCATTAGACCACTGGGGCTTTCATGGTATTGTTTGAACTCGATTGGATAACGACTCTTTAACATTCTCGGCGTGGTACGGCGGAACAGCACTAGTCCTCAGTTGTACGCACGCGCAACAGAGATCAAATTGATACGCCCTCATCTTTTCAGTATTTTTATTCACGAGGCGGGATCTCCGAAGAGATACTTTTATATATATATAAACACAAGAGGCAAAGAACATTAATTCTAAACCGCATGGTGATATACTGAAATTTTAATTAATTAATTTGAAACGATAAAGATGAGGAAATCTGTGAGAATGAGAAAAAGTTGATATATATATATATAAATTTTATATATATATATTTATATATATATATATATATATAAAATTTATATATATATATATATATATATATATATATATATCAAATTTACAGCTACCAAATCCACTAGTAGCGTTGATTTTTTGGACACCATAGTGACCATAGAAAATGGTACACTCAAAACTGACCTATTCCGTAAACCCACGGATAAAAATATGTACCTGCTCCCTAGCAGTTATCACCCCCGACACTGTACTAAAAACATACCGTACAGTCAAGCATTACTTATCAGACGTATCTGTTCTTCAGATTTAGATTTTCAGAATCGTACCGAAGAACTAACCGGACATCTCCGGAAGAGAAATTACAAGAAGGAATACATCGAAACTGCTATAAAGAAAGCAAAAAATATTCCTCGATGTCAAACACTGACGTACAAACCACGTTAGCCAAAAAATTCGACCAGAGTGCCATTGGTCACAACCTACCACCCTAGGTTGCCTCCATTACGGGCTATTATTGAAAAACATATGCCCATTCTACAGTCCACAGTCTCAGGACTGTTTTTCCGGAACCACCCATTATTGCATTTCGTAGACCTCCCAACCTTCGTGATATATTAGTCAGATCCAAATTTAAGAGTGAAATTAACTCTCATGACAGCCAAAATTTGGGCAGTCACCTTGCAAAACTTGTTCATTGGTTGATTCTACTGAAAAATTTGAGAGTAACCAAACTGGCCGCATTTTTCGGATAAGACAATCAATTAATTGTCTAACCAAAAACGTCATTTATCTCATATACTGTAATATTTGTGGCAAACAGTACGTCGGAGAAACAAAAAACACTCTCCGTATGAGAATGACACAACATAGATCAGCTATCAAAACTTTAAAGCTTGATCAACCTGTAGCCGAACATTTTAATTCAGCTGGTCACTCGATTGCAAATTTCAGAGTTATTGCAATAGACCACGATGTCAAATGGAGCGACAAAACTCGCCAAGACAAAGAAAACCACTGGGAATTACTACTTAAAACCTCAAAACCTTTTGGACTTAACATTAGGAACATACTCCCAGATCGGTAAAATTATTCCATTGACTACCAAAATTTTAGTTTCAATATTAACCACCATTTAAGCTGTTTTTTAGTCTCATTCCAAAATTGTTTATATCTCTACCAAGCTACCTTCTTTGTTTTGCACTCTTATTCAGACTCCACCCTGGCTCCCTTTATTATATTTCTTTTATTCCTGTCCACCCAAGCAGCACTTGCCAGCTTTATACTATGATGTTATCCAAATTCCTTCACTTGCACTGATGAAGGGCTAGTGTTGCCCGAAAGCTCTGCTAACTTTTCTGGCTGTTTACTTTATCGTTTTGATTTAGCTTTTCGCTTTTTATTTTTGTATCTCCATTTCAAATTATATATATATATATATAACTGACCGAACTGTTTCATTAAAATCGTATAAAAGATAAAAGAAATTAAAAGAAAATCAGAATAACAAGGGAATATATATTTGGATGAAGTGTAAAAGCATTGTATTGATCATTTGAGAATAAAATGAATAAAATAGTGGTTAACGCCACAAAAGAGAGAAAAAAAAGTGTTATCGTTGTGATTGATTTAGGATATTACCAACTTCCTATAGAGGGCCGCGGTGTTTTTTTAAGAAAAATGAAGTACCTACAAATTGACAAAACTATACTTAAATTGTTTTATAACTCTGTAATTCTCAGTGTAATACTTTTTTGTAATGTTTATTTTTTTTTATTTCGTATTCTTTCAGTAGGGTAGCCCTCTCAGTAATAAAATAAACTGCTCTTCCGAGGGGCCCTACGGCACATTTAAACAAAATTTGAAAACAACTTAAACTAAACTTAAACTTAAACTAAACTAAAACTTAAACTAAAACTTAAACTAAAACTAAAATTCAATGCATGTTCTCATTATTATTATAACTTTTATACCATATTTAAATATATTTCACTGGAACCATCCTAGACCACCGGCAACAATGAATCTTAAGAAGTGATTTAAAACGGTTATAATTGTTTTGTTTTCTTAATTCATAAGGTAGGCCATTCCAGAGTGAACTTCCATAATAAACAAAACTACGTTTGTATATTTCGAGGTTACATCTGGGCAAATACAACAGATTATTTTCATAGTTTCTGGTTTGAATATTGTGTACACTACTAATACATTGCAAAACATCACATAAGTATGAAGGTACAGATTCTTGTAAACATCTAAATATTGTACAAATTGTATGATATTCAATTCTTGTCTTAATTGTTAGCCAACCTAAATCATAATGCATTTGTCTAACAGGAGTTCGAATATCAGCACCTAGTATTAATCGTGCAGCTCTATTTTGTACCCTTTGCAATTTTAAAATATGGGCGTTTGAACCAGTACCCCAGACTGTTGAACAATAGTCAATATGTGATAAAAATAGAGCATTGTGTAATCTTTTAATAATTTTAGGAGATGTAAAACTTTTCAATCTATAAAATAGATGTAGAATTTTTGATAGTTTTGCACATATAGAATCAATATGTACTTTCCATGAGAGTTGTTCATCAAATGTAAGTCCCAAATATTTAAACGTCTCAACTTTCTCAATCGGAATGTTATCAAAAATTACTGTTTCATCTGTTGTTTTATTAACACGTGCATGAGTACCAAAAAGCATGTATTTGGTTTTATCAATGTTTAGAGTTAATTTATGTTTATCTAACCATTGTTTTACATTTTCCAACTGTTCAGTTAAAACTGTTGTAAGCTCTTCATTTGATTTACATGCATAAAAAAGCGCAGTGTCGTCTGCATAGAGGACTGTTTTACAAATCCCATCAACACTATCATGTAAGTCATTTATGTATAAAATAAACAACAAAGGGCCAAGAATTGAGCCTTGTGGTACCCCATAGTTGACATTTAAAATTTCAGATTTTTTTCCATTAAAATTAACAAATTGTTAGCGATTTTTTAAATAATTAGGTCAAGAAAAATTGCTCCAGTTACCAAGCCATTATCAATATTTTTATATATATAATTGCATACATCTATCAGTGTAGTAGAAGTTGAATGTAACGACCTAAAACCAGATTGATTTTTACATAATAAATTAAACTCATTTATCAAAACTTGATTATGGATGCATCTTTCAAAAACTTTCATAACAATAGGTATAACAGATATTGGACGGTAGTTGTTAAGTTCATGTTTACATCCTCCTTTATAAAGCGGAGTAACCTTAGCACATTTCCATTCACTTGGAATAACACCAGATCTTAATGACCAGTTAAACAAAAAGGCAAGACTTTGAGAAATTTGTGAAGATGCAATTTTAAGTAACCTAGCGGAAATCCCATCAATTCCAGTAGCTTTTCCAATTTCTAACTTTTCCAACAAAGCTTCAATTTCATTTCCACTAATATCTTTAAAGTTGAAACGTTGTTGAAATTGTGATAACGATTCAACGGTAATATCATTTTGGTTGTCATTAAAATGGGATGCAAGTTCATTAGAAATTGAACAAAAATATTTATTAAAATGATTAGCAATATCAGTTGGATTGTTTATTTCATTACCGTTTACATTGAGAGTTGTTTTAGTTTGTTTCTTTTTATTGGGTAAAAAGTCTTTCATGGTTTTCCATAATGTTTTAGTGTCATTAACATTATCCTTTAATTTATTATTTATATAGTCGCGTTTTAGTGATTTAGACAAATTATTTAATTTATTTCTTGCCTTTTTGTAAGAATTCCAATCATCTATGTTCTTAGTTTTTTCGGCTTTTTGTTTTAAATAATCACGGTCACGAGAAAGGGAAACAAATTCGTCTGTAAGCCATGGAATATCAGTTCCCTTCCTCCTGACCGTCACCATAGGAGCATGAATATCACAAATATCAGTAAAAATGTGTTTCCAAATGTCCCAAGCCTCGTCAGCATCCTCGGACGCCTCACAAATACTCCACGGAGCAGATGCAAGATCAGAAATAAACAAATCTTCGTTAAATTTCCGGAAGGTTCTCGTATGTAAAATACGCGGGGGCAATTTTATTTTAATTTTTTTACGTATTGCATATATCAATGAGTGATCGCTAATTCCAATTGGTACAACTCCAGTTTTGCTTATAAAGTCATCCCTATTTGAAAAAATTAAATCAATACAACTACTACTGTTTTCCGTTACGCGCGTTGGAGTTTTAATATACTGGTTTAATTGGAAAATTTGGTGGAGGGTTTTAATGTTCCGAGAATGCTGTTTATCAAACATATTCCAATTTAAGTCACCAACAACAATAATCTCTCTTATACTATCTAGTATAAAAGATATTTGATCATGCATTATATCAACAAATCCAGTACACAAATTTGGTGGTCTATAAACATTACCTATAACGAACGGTTTAGTGTTAACCGGCTTAATTTTTATCCATACCGATTCAATTGTATTTTCACCAAAGTCAATGACATCAAAATCAACATTTTCGTTTACATAGATAGCCACCCCACCTCCGTGTCTATTTCTGTCTGTTCTAACTAATAAGTATCCTGGGATTGCAAGTTCACTATTATGTATATTTTGATCTAGCCAGGTTTCACTAATTCCTAAAACATGGAAACGGCATTCCGAAAGTAAACTCCGAACATGGTCCACCTTATTATAGAGACTTCTGACATTTAAATGACCAATTTTAAAACCCTTTGTACAATCAATCTCGCATAATTTGCATAGTATGCCAAAAGCAGGATAAACAATAGAGTCGTTACGTAATTCAGCGTCGTCTACGTCGTTGTCTAAAAGGCTTCCCGTACGATGTTCGTTTAACAATTGAATTGGTTTAAATGGTTTATTACATGCGTTACAAATAAAATCTAAAATCATCTTATCTACATAAAATACAATACAAATTTAGGACATTTAAAATTCTCTTACACATTACCTTTTACATTTAGGTAATTGTTTAAGATCGAAAGTTCTGAATAAAACAACTTTCTCGTTACTGCCAGTGATTATGGTATGTGTGCGACCATCTTGTGTCCAAACTGCAGATACCACTGATGCATAGTTTTGCTTTACAGTACGTAGTAAACTTGATCTTTTGCTCGTAAGGTTTTCATGAATGTAGATATGGCTCCCCTTTAATTTTTTCTTTGCTCTATATACTTCATTTCTAACATTATACGAACTAAACTTTACTATTATTCCTCTTGCTCTTCCGTTTTTCTTAACTTTTGGCCCCAATCTATGACTCCTGTCTATGCATGTTTTATCTACTTCTACGCTTAGCTTTTTCTTAAACAAATCCAAAACTATATTGTCTGTTATCTCACCTTGTTTCTCTTCTATTCCTTTAATAATCAAACAGTTCCTTCTTGAATATTGTTCTGCTTCATCTAGCTCATTTTGTAAGTTCTCTACCTGTTGTTCTACTTTGCTGAGACGATCTTTAGTATCGTCAAGTTCGAAACGTATTGCTTCAATTGCTGCATCCGTTACAATTTGTGTAATGCTTTCAATCAGCTGGTGTTTAACAATGCTCGCAATTTTCTCGGCTAGGTCATTGAAAATACTCGTATTTCCTTTAATTATATTGGAAATTTCATTTTGTACAGTAATAGTAAGCGGTTCCACATCAATGATAGGTGCTGTATCAGTGTTCAGTTCGCAACACTCCTTACCGCTGTCCTTTTTACCACCTTTCATTGTATTCTTTCCGGCCATGATGGTGTATTAATACGTACATGTACAGCAGACAAACACCGGCAAGTAAATGCTAGGCTACAGGAGTGCCCTAACTCAACAACTGTCCTGCGGGAAATTTGAACTGTCACCGCGTAGTGAGGCTGAATGTAGTGAGGCTAGAGAGAGCGATTTAGTACACGTCTGCTCTTAACGACGACTACACTATAGTATAGTATTGTTTGTACAGTGCGCCACCATGCGCCTTATCGAGGGACATTGTTTTTCTCTTGAGTTAGTTTTGTTCGTGTTATATAGTCGGTTGAAATTATATTCGTTTATACTTTAATAAAGTGTTCATATCTTCATAAAGTAGTAGTGTCTTTATTGCCGTGGTGGAAGCGCATTACCCACGACCGCTAAATCGCTTCAATAAACAGAAGACAGAGACACTTCATACCTTTATAAATCACTGAACATTTTTTCCGCCCGCTAGGCTACCGGACTCGACCTCGAAGTCTAGCTCGCATTATATAAACGTAGTCTTTCTTTAGGTAAAAGTGTATGTGATTACCTTCTTACTAACTCAAACAACTTTAAACTAATATCTTATTTAAGGATTGATGACCGTGTTGAATCTGATCATATGCCAATTGCCTTTAGTATTCAATTCAAAGACAAAGAACACACTAAATTGATTGTCAATGAAGATGACACGTTTACCCAGAGTACGTTCAAATGGTCCAACAGTTAAATTAATGCATCCAAAGTCAGATGGGAACATGATGTCATTGAAACTATTGATAATGATTTTATGAATGCTATCTCTCAAAATAAAATTGATGAGGCAGTTTCACATTTATGTAAAATTTTTGAATACGTATGTAAAGGAATTAAGTATACACAAACAAGTAAATCTTCAACTTCTACAAAACGAAACGAATGGTTTGATAAAGATTGTAAGGAACTTAAAATGCAGGTTAAAGAATCATTAAAGAGATCTAGAATTATGCGCACTCAACCTTTTTTAAATAATTATATTCAGATAAAAAAGCAATATAAATCGCTGTTAAAATGCAAAAAAAAATTAACTTTCATAAAAAAATACGCAAACAAATTATCGATGCACTCAATACAAAGGATAGCAAAACGTTTTGGATGAAGTTGAAGACAAAACAGAAATTATCTTGTGAACTTTCTATTAATAAATGACTTATTCATTTTAAGAACCTATTTAAAAACGATGAGTCTATTGTTAGCTTTGAGTTGCGAAAAATCACAGAATGCCAACAGAATGAGGACAATGATAATTTAAACCATGACATAACGTTGGATGAAATAAATAGAGCATTTAATTCTCAAAATAGTGGAAAAGCTCCCGGCATTGATGGAATGAATTTTGAATTCTTGCTAAACGCCCCCAACATTATTTTTGATATTTTAAACATTCTTTTTAACGCTATATTTTTAGTTGGAAAATTTCCCAAACAATGGGCAACAAGCTTAATTTACATATTCTAAATTCTAGGTTAACACAATTTACAAATAGCAAAAAGTTAATTCATGAGGAACAAGCAGGCTTTCGTAAGGGATATAGAACGACAGATAATATATTCATTTTAGATACCGTCATCTCTAAATACTTAGATAAAAAGCGGGGTAGGATTGTTGTTTGTTTTGTTGATCTTAAACGTGCCTTTGACTCTATAAATCATACACTTTTACTACATAAGCTGAAACATATCGGTGTATCAGGCAGAATGTTAAACATAATACATTCCTTATACCAAAACTTATCTGCTCATGTTAAAATTGGCAACAAACTTAGTCCATCTTTTAATTGTTCGATTGGAGTACAACAAGGTTCTCCGTTGTCGTCCTTACTCTTTAATATTTACATTAATGATTTGAGTGGTATACTTAATCAGGTAAACGATTTCATTCAAATTGGATATTGTCATATGAATCATCTTCTTTATGCAGATGACTTAGTGCTTGTTAGTGATACGGTGAAAGGTCTCCAAAAATTAATAAATAAACTTGAACTTTATTGTGATACTTGGAAACTTACTGTAAACACTACAAAATCCAAAATTATGGTTTTTAAAAATGGCCGCAATTTAAGGAACATTGAGAAATGGAAGTATAAAAATATTCAATTAAAAATTGTTAATTCGTATAATTATCTTGGTGTTATTTTCAGTTCAAATGGTGCATGGAACAACTCAATGCAACATAATCAACAAAAAGCAAATCAAAGTTTATTCTGCTTAAAATCATTTATTTATCGTAAATTATCTTTACTTCCAATTAATTAATGGAACCATATTTTTGATGTGAAAATACTTACTATTTTAACGTATGGAAGCGAAATCTGGGGAATGTTAAATAGCACAAACATTGAAAAAACACATATTTATTGCAAGTTGGGAAAAATGCACCAAATCCCGCTATTTCTTCTGAGTTAGTTAGATTACCACTTACAGTTGTTATAAGATTTTGGTTACATATTATTACTTTAGATCATGACAGATTCATTTTTAAGTGTTATGAGTTTCAACTTAGAAAAGTTAACCGTAATGAGAATTGTTGGGCACAACAGGTCAAACACTTACTTTTTAGTCGCGTGGACGCGACTCAATAGTTCACTATGTCGGTCGGTCTGTCGGTCTGTCTGTCGGTCCGGTATCACTATGCGTTTTATCGCTTTTCTGTACTTTTTTAACTGTTTTGATGTACATTACTTTTTGAAAGTTCATTTTTTTCTGAGAACACGCGACTTATGGCTGTTGGCCTTGTTTCTACTGGTTTTGGTTATATATGGTTACAACAATGTATTAATAGTAAAGGTTTATTTTTGAGAGAATTTAAGTTGCGCATATGTGTGACCTGCTCTGGCATAGTGAAACATAACTCGCTGATCTTTATTCAGTGTATTGACCTATAGAAGTACTATGTACGTTAAAAATCACTATCTTGGTGAAAATAGGGTTTTCCCCTTTTTGGAATCTACAACTATTTAAGAATCAAGATCAAGTTTCATTTCGTGTGAATTAAGTTTATAAAAGGGCTAAATAAGTGATTTTAATGAGTACCTATTTTGTCTTGATTTCATTTTGTTGCAAAAAAATGAAATAAAGTGCATGAAACACTGTTAGAAAACTGTGCAGTTTATGAAAATATTTGTATAGCTACCTTTAGAAACATGGTAGAGTCTGAAAATTTAAATATTCATAAGCCATATTCAGTGGGTATTTCAAGTGGTTTTCAATATTTTTGGCTTCTTCAGCGGGAATTAGAGGAGGTAAAAAGCTTCTCTGACGTGATTTTTACACAACAGAAATCCGTTGTCAAGGATACGCCACGTAATGGCTAGCGCGTAATAGAAATACAGTACTGTAATTGGCTTATCCTTATAATGACCTTTGACCTGTTTACTTTTTACGCGGAGAAGAGAGTGTAAACAATTCAGATTTAAGATAATCGATGGATCTAGTCTAGGGCCTAGGCCAAATACAATGACTAAAAAATAAAAACATAATGAGAGTAGCAAAGGACCTATGATATCAAATTATTACAGCCAGTGTAGTGACTAGCCTAGGCCTACTAAGTAGCCTTTTGGACTACAGGCTGGGTCCTTCTAGGCCTACTTGTCCTAGCCTAGGCCCTAGGGTAGGCCTAGCAGGTCTAGACTAGACTAGCTAGGCCTAGGTAGGCTAGCTAGGTAGGTTGCAGGGCAAATAGGCCTAGCTAGGATAGGTAGGCTAGGCCTAAGTGGCACTTTTATTTGCCTACATATCACATAGGCCTACCATATTTATTGTTTTTACATAATAAGTATTGTATTAATTCATGTTATTGTAGGCTATTATTATGCACTTACATCAACATAATTTCATGAACATTACACAATTTTAAGTAAATGCTTAAAACAAACTTAATACATTAGTATGTGCTTAAAACATATCCATTATTTAATTGATTAAAGCAATCGCATAATGGTATTTAAGTTGTATTTGTTATCTAATCAGCAGGCACTACACAACTAAAATTTAAATTATTTAAGTAACTTTTAAGAACGTACTTAAATCCAGTAGTTCAAGAAATGGTATTTAATGTTATATAACTTAATTTATTGTATACATTTAATTAATTCTTAAAGAATAATACAGTTTTTTTAGTGTAAAAACATTAATTTACCCCCTTTTTTACCATTTTAAGCAAGTGCTTAAAAGAAACACAAGTATGTACTTAACATAGAATGTGGAAATATTTTTTTGTATGCATTGTCACAGTAATCAATATCCTACCAAAAAACATTTCATTGTATCATATTTTGTGAATGTGTGATACTTAGAAAGTATACACTATTAGATTAACAAATATTAATTTGTGTTGTTATTTTATAAAATAACATTGACATTCAATCATGATTTTCTCAAAACTGTTATTTGTATATTTCTTTATACATGCTTCGACTTAACGTACAATATCTCGGGATCCCCTTCATGTTAAATATTAAGTTTGGTATCATTGTAAAGGATATAACATTTCCTACCAGATAGAATACAAATCTGAAAAATTTAAATTTTCGACTTATGTTTCACTTTTCCAGAGCAGGTCACATGTGATATTGAAAAACAAAAATGCATTCAAAAATTTAGATTACATAATAAGTTAAGGCTCTTTTTTCTTTATAAAAAGGAAATATGTTTAAGTTATCACTTGACCAACATCATTCATTTTAAACAAAGAAGATTATTAACTAAGTTACGTTTAGGGATATTAGAGCTAGAAATTGAAAAGGGCAGATGGGAAGGTGTAGAAAGATATAAGAGAACGTGTAAATTATGTAAAAAGAACATTGTTGAGGATGAATATAATTTTATTTTGAAATGCACATTTTATAATGATTTAAGAAAAAGTTTTATTCCAAGATTTATTCGTGTTTTTCTTTCTATTAATAAGCTATGTTTATTACTTTTCAACACAAATTTTACTTATAATTTAGGAAAATACGTCTACTTTGCTTTTGAAAGAAGAAATCATTATCTTAAGTTATAGTTATTTCTTATTTGTTTGTATTAGGGCCAAAGGCCAATATACATTGAACTAATAAATTCCCTGAAAAGGGAAAGAAAGTAAAATATAAACGTAGTCAATCGAACGCCCTCTCAGTCGACAATCTTCACGCACGTGAGTAAAGCCCAGCCTTGTTTACGTTACACCATCAGCGTCTACTGCCCACAACATGGCTACTGCGAGAGCCCCAAAACAATGGCAGATTACCAAAAATGAAACAGCGACAGAAACAGCGACAGAATTTAGTATACATTATAACTCTTGATGCCAATTTTTCAAAATTCCTAGTTAACACATTTACTTGGATAAAGAAAACTACAGGAAATCCCACAAGGGGAATACCTGACGACGACACTGTCCCAGCCGCTTCTAGAAAAACCTCACTACAAAAAAAATGTTCAATTTGACCTTATGTTAGGCCAAATTGCAAAGTTTTGCTCAGTCATATATACGAATTCTATTATTAAGCAATCAACATCACTCTCTGACATTTGGCAGAAAATACGACAACATTTTGTTTTCCAGTCCTCTGGAGCGCACTTCTTGGATCTCTCAAACATCAAACTGCTAACCGATGAAAAACCTCAGGATCTCTACGACTTGTAGCTTTTTTTAGGACAATCTTTTAACAAAAGACGGCGGTATCACGCACCATGGTGAGGAGGTGACCACAGACGAAGACTTATCACCGTCACTGGAAAACACTATTATTGTCATGTGGCTACAACTTATAAACCCGGGCTTGCCACAACTCGTCAAACAAAAGTATGGAGCAGAGCTACGAATAAATCACTCGCCTCTCTGAAACCAGAAATTTTGCAAGCTCTTTCTTCACTGGATGAACTTCGCAATATCGATGACTCCAAAGCATGTCGCACGGCTATTTTCAACAGACAGTACAGGCCCCAGTATAACAAACTTGTCTAAACAAAAGCCACCAAACAAAACTTTCAATAAATCTTGCATTTTGTGCCAATCTTCTGGTCGACCACACACCTCACACTCACTAATTTAGTGCAGATTTCTTCCAGCAGCTGATAGAAATAGTCTCGGCAATTCACGCTTCGTACACGCTGAAGACGACTATACTACAACCCCTGACGAAGAACTCTGTATCGAAGACCTCACTCAGAGTTCACAACATGATATACCCATGGGCCTAATTGACAAACCAGCTTCAGCCAGCCGAGTCAAGGTAATTTAATCACCATTCCTGAACACATACTATCAACATTTCCCAGTGAAGTTGACACTCGACACTGGTGCCACAACCAATATCATTAAGGCATCGCTTGTCAGTTTTATTGATATGCCTATGACACAGGCAATTCAGATTGCTCACCAGGCTGATGGAGTAACACCTCTTGATGTTGTAGGTGAGGTCAATTGTATGCTAACAAGAGGCGAATAAACATTTCAACTTGACGCGTTAGTCGTAAAACAGCTAGACGTTGATGTACTCGCAGGCAATCCATTCTTAGTCAGCAATGATATTGCCACCCGCCCAGCTAAACGCCAAATCGTCATCAATGGCTCCACCATACTCAATTATGGCTCTCAACCAAATCCTACACAGTTGATCCAAAGATTCCAGGCGTGCTTACTTCGGTGCCCAACACAAACCACATTACTTCCTACAACTAACAACACCTGATAACTGTGATCCAGACTCACTTCTCGCTCTTGAACCTAGATTTGACAGCAAAGTTAACCAACACTCTCACTCAGATAAAACCTGGCTAAATCCACAAGAAATACAATCAATCGGACACGCTATTCGAATCATCAATAACACCAACGACCCCATTGAATTATCTCGTCATGATCATCTTTTCCAAGTCCGTCACATTTCTATGGTTACTAAAGCCGACACTCACGTCCCTCATATTCCTCGTACATCCGAACTCCCCCCAGAAACACGTAAACAACTTGCGTCTCTACACGCCTAGTATGACCATGTTTTTAACCCGAAGGTATCAAAGTAAAATGGGTTCAGTGGTAAAATTGGAGCAGTGGTTAACATGGGTCCTGTGCAACCACCTCAACGGAAAGGGAGATTGTCTCATTATAACCGCGACACATTATTAGAACTGCAAGCCAAATTTGACGACTTAGAAACAGAAGGTGTTTTCGCCAAACCAGAACAAGTCAACACCACCGTTGAATATCTCAATTTATCCTTTCTCATCAAAAAACCAAATGGCGGCAGTCGTCTTGTAACCTCATTTGGGGAGGTTGCCCAATACAGTAAACCACAACCGTCATTAATGCCAAACATCGACAACGTTCTGCACGACATTGCCCGATGGAACTTTATTATTACCACCGACCTCTATCAAGCATACTATCAAATTCCTTTGGCTTCAAACTCCATGAAATATTGTGGAGTCACTACACCATTCAAAGGTATTAGAGTCTACACACGCTCAGCAATGGGCATGCCTGGTTCGGAAACATGCCTCGAAGAACTTATGTGCCGAGTACTGGGTGATTTAATTCAATTCAATTCAACGTAAACATTTATTTTCTTTCTTTCAATCAATAATAAAACAAATGAATAAGGTATTACAAAAAAAGTAAGTACGAGTTTCAAATAATACATTTCATGAATATAATATATAAACACGACAGGCAAAGAACATTAGTTCTAAACCGCCCGGTGATATACTGAAATTTTAATTAATTAATTTGAAACGATAAAGATGAAGAAATATAATATAAATATATAGCCTATTGTAGTGAATATTTTAGTTGGTTCCGAGCTTTCTCAGGCGTATATATAACTCCACGCGACGTACACTGTCACTGAATGATAACTCATACAAAAAGTATATTTAACTCAACTAGAACTTTTATTCCTTGTAACTCGATTAATACATCTTACTACCAGTCAAGCCTTATTTTCTTTATCATCTTTCAGTTTATCTACTCTGATTTTATTCTCTCTTCCTCTTTTTTATCTATTACATTCCACTTTTATACTGGACATGAAAATTTTAGGCTTCAGAGGAGGATAACATTTTCCCTCCAAAAATTATACAATTTTGATTGGCTAATAATATTTGGCGGACCTGGTCTAAAGCATCCTTATCTAAACACAGGGAATCAGAACATAAATAATATGACATTCCCCTTTTTGGGAAAAAGATTGTGTCAATCTTTCCAAAAATTTAACATTTAAAACCATTTTACTATAAACTATCTACAAATAACACCTCTATAATATTATTATTCACGGCTTAATCCATCTGCATTTCCATTTAATGATCCTTTCTTGTAAATAACTTTAAATTTATATCCTTGTAAAAACAGAGCCCATCTCATAAGTCTAATATTGGCACCCTTCATTGAGTCCATCCATCTCAATGCCTGGTGGTCAGTATGAACTTGAAATTCACAACCATACAGATAATACTTAAGTTTATTGATAGCCCAAACAATAGAGAGGCACTCTTTTTCTGGCACAGAATATCTCTGCTCATGTACAGATAACTTTCTACTTAAGTACACAATGGGATAATCATTACCCTCACCATCTATTTGGCTCAGCACTGCACCTATGCCATAATTTGAGGCATCGGTTTGCAATATAAACATCTTATCAAAATTTGGGGCTTTTAGTACATTATCATCAGTAAGTCGTTTCTTTAAAGTTACAAAGGCATTTTCACATTGTTCATTCCACTTAACGGTATTACTTTTACTCTTTAAAGTTAAATCAATCAATGGCTTAGCAATATCGGCATAGTTCTGTACACATTTTCTGTAATAGCCAGTTAATCCGAGAAATGATCGGACTTGTTTCTTAGACAAAGGTCTGGGAAACTTTTCCACAGCCTCAACCTTATCAATAATGGGTCTAATTTTTCCATTACCAATCTTATGCCCCAGAAATTCTACCTGTGCATAGGCAATTTTACATTTCAAAGGCTTTGCTGTCAATCCAGCACTACTTAATCTTTCTAATACATCATTCAAATGAAAAATATGATCTTTCCAAGTTTGACTATAAATACATATGTCATCTATATATGCCTTAGCATATCCCTCAGTACCTTGTAATACCTTATCCATTAATCTTTGGAAAGTACTAGAGCTATTTTGCATACCAAATGGAAGTACATTGTAACAATACTGTCCAAATTGTGTAATAAATGCTGATTTGTCTTTGGTCTTAGGATCCAGAGGCACCTGGTAAAATCCTTTAGTTAGATCTAACGTAGTTATGTATATTGCGGATGATACCTCATCCAACATTTCGTCTATGCGAGGCATAACATAAGGGTCAAATTGTGTAGTCTTATTTAGTGATCTAAAATCTGTCACCATTCTAATTTGATTCTGGCCTTTCTTCAGGGCAATAATAGGTGCAGCATAGGCACTAACTGTAGGTTCTATTATACCCATAGCCAACATACTATCTAATTCCTCTTTCAATTTACCCTTTAATGCTTGGGGCGTTCTATATGCCCTATGCCTTATAGGCATTTCACCATTAGTCTTAATTTCATGTGTCACTAAGTGAGTTCTACCTGGTACATCCGAGAATACATTCTGTTGGTACTTTAACAATTCTGTTAATTGTTTAGTTTGTGTATCATTTAAATTACTACTAACGTTAACATCTCTCCATGTTTGTGATTGATTATAAGACAATCCTATGTCTATTTCACTATCTAACTCATTGTCATGGACTGTTTCATTTAAGTCTACTTCTTCTATCGACTGGACATTTGTTACTACATAATAACCATCTTTACTTATTTCTACTTTATCATACCATCTCTTTAACATATTAACATGTAGAATTTGTTTTTCTTTTCTTCTACCTCCTATGTATATTTCATAATTTACATCATTGACCTTTTTTGTAACAGTGAAGGGGCCTTGCCATTTACTGTCTAACTTACTATTTCCTACTGGAAGGAATATCAACACTTTGTCCCCTTCTACAAATTCTCTATCAATAGCATTTTTGTTATAATTGTGGGACATAATTTCTTGTTGTTCAAGTTTGTTTACATTAGCATCTTTCATTAATTCCTCCATTTTTTCTCTTATGTCTAACATGTATTTGATAACATCAGTAGATGTTTCTTCATCTTCTACCCAATTACTTTTGAGTAAACTCAAGGGTCCCCTCACCTCTCTACCATAAAGCAATTTAAAAGGTGAATGGCCCGTCACTTTACTAGGAACTTCTCTGTATGCAAACAGAAAGGGGGGTATGTAGTTATCCCAATTTTTTCTTTGCTTAACTGTAAGTGTCCTTATCATATTTTTCAATGTACCGTGAAATCTTTCAACAAGCCCATTGCTTTGGGGGTGGTACACTGTAGTCTTTAATTGATTAATCCCCAACATACTACATATAGATTGCATAATTGAAGACATGAAATTAGTTCCTTGATCATGTACAATCTCTTCGGGTAATCCTACTCTAGTAAAGACTTCTATTAGAGCCCTGGCTACTGTTTTAGCTCTAACATTGGGTAACGGGATAGCATCCGGATATCTCGTAGCATAGTCAATTATAGTAAGCATATATTTGTTATTACGGCTTGTTCTAGATAAGGGTCCAACAATGTCTATCGCTATACGTTTAAATGGTGTACTTATAATCGGTAATGGTATCAAAGTATGTTTCCTTTTACTTTTACCCTTATCTACCTTTTGGCATTCCTTACAGACTTTACAATAGACTACAACATCTTTAAATATACCTGGCCAATAGAATTGGTTCAGGATCCTACTTTTAGTTTTCTCAACACCCATGTGACCTGCAAATGGCACATTATGACCTAAGTGTAATACACCCTGTCTACACTGAGTGGGTAATACAATCTGTTCCACTTGGTTATTCTTATCTTTAATACTACTCCAATTTCTCATCAATATACCTTGTCTCATAAAGAAACATACCCTATGCTGACCTATTTCTTCTATGGGGACTACCCTGTCAAACACTCCTTTGAGTGAGTCATCATAAGTTTGCAATTTGATCAGTTCTTGTTTAGTTAGGTTCAGCTTGTGCTGTTGTTCATAAGTTTTATGTTTGACTGTTTTATCTTTAGCTTTATCCTCATTTTCGTCAAATAAATTATTCATTTCTGTTCCATTCATATCATCTAAACACTTAGTTATATTTACTTTGTTGTCATTTACTACTGTTTTCAACAATTGTACATTAGTTTCTTTAGGCGGCTCTTCTATCGGCTTAAAGTTAATATCTTTCCCAAACAATATCATTTCGTCTTGTATTCTAACATCATTTTCTATTCTGGCTTGCTCCCTAGTTAGGACGAACATTTCTTTAGCCATTGTTTCCCCACAATTCTGGTCCAAATCATGACCCAATAACATGTCCCTCTGTAATCCTTCGATTACGGCTACAATCACTTTTCCTGTCACTATCTTACTTTCTATAGCTACCTCAGCTAAGGGGACGGTAATATCGCCTCCTATACCTCTTAACGTAACCCATTTTCCTGGCAAGTAACACTTGTTAGGCACTAGACTTTCCTTAACAGCTGACTGGGTACATCCCGAGTTTCTAAGCATAGTTATATCCTGTCCTTCTAATTTTCCTGGTATTGTACACTTCTCCATTTTATTTTCTACACTATCCATAACTACTTGGGGTCCATCTGATTTTATTCCTTCACATCTTAAGCCATCTTCCACATTCGGGCCCTTCTTAGTGTCACTAGTCTTTCCTTTTGCTACCATCTTAGGACAATCCCCTATTTTATGTCCCTTCTCCTTACAATTAAAGCATAGGCCATTAATCCATTCATTTGAAGGTTCTCTCTGTTGGAAATTTCTACCATAGTTATGGAATTTGCCTCCCCTTCCGCGATACCTATTGTATCCTTGCTGCCTAGCTCCAGGGTTATTCTGAGTCGTACTATTCTTATGTTTACTATTTTCTTGGCCCTTATAATACGTAGGCTTATTTTCAGAATTTACGGCATTCCAATAGCCACGGCCACCTCTATTAGCTATATAATCATCGGCTATCCTAGCCATATCATAGCTCTTATTTACTTGTTTATATCTAAGATAAAGCCTCAGATCTTCAGGCATTTTATCAAGTGCCTGTTCCATTATAATCATTTCAATAATGCCTGCAGCATCATCTTCTTTTACATTAGCACATTTCATCCAACATTTTAAATAATGGGAGAGCTCATTCAGCCATTCCCTGATGGACATATCTTTAACTCTGTTTGAATTTCTAAATTTAAATCTGTAGGTCTCTGCGGACACATCATACTTTTCTAAGATTGCCTTCTTTAAGGTATCATAATCTACACATTCTTTTACGGTTAAGGATGCATATGCTGTCCTAGCTTTACCAGACAGTTCAGGTGCTAACCTAGCGGACCACGTATTCTTATCCCAACCTGTGGCTTCTGCCAAGTGTTCAAATGTTCTAAAATATATATCAATATCATCTGATTCCTTCAAAGTAGGAACCTTTACCTTCATTTCATCTACTATATTCCTAGCATTACTGTAGCTAGACCTATTTTCTAATTCCATCATTTTCACTCTTTCTTGTGATTCAATTTTTCTTTGCTCTAGGCCTATCTCTGCTTCTAATCTTAATTGGTCTTGTTGGTATTGTAATTCTAACTTTTTGTTTTCGGCCTCGAACCTCATTCGAAAATATTCGAGCATCATATCTTTAGGCATACCGCCGGGTATTTCGGGCAAATCAATATCCCTATCCATTTTATCATATATTTCATTGACTATGTCAACCATAACTTCTTGGTCAACCATATCTTCCCTAGTATCTTTTTCTGACATAGTCTTATCTATATTTTTACCCGATCTTAAAGTTGTCATGCTATCATGCTAATAACAATTTACTAATGAAATATGAAACTTATGTATACAAAATATGTTATAAAAGTATTTGTATTACCTTGATTCCATTCAGATATGTAAAAATATGAAATCCACATAAATTTTTAAATGCAATACAATATAAGACATTAATTTACTTCAAAGTCACAAACAACGTTCCAAGTTCGCTCCGTACAAAAATTTACTTTCGAAATAAAAATAGTTTACAAAGTCAGCTTTGCAAATCTTCTCAAAATTTACTGGGCTTCCTTCTGTTACTTCAGACTTCAGTCTTCTTCTTTCAGATCTCGGTGAATATATATCTCCGATGAATATCCAGCAGTCTTGAGCTCAACAGTACTTCTTCTTCGTTGTAATATCCAAACAACGGTATAAAAACTGTCAGGAATCCAGATCTTCGTAACCATTTAACTTTTTGGTTACTGATTTAACAGGCCCGTAGAGTAGGCACTGTCACTTCTTCTTCTTCTTCTTCTTCTTGATACTTAAAGGGGGGTTCCGGGTTTAAAATGAATAGTAAAAAATGTAAAATATATTTGTTTGTCTCTTGAACGGTAAAAGTTTCAATTTATATAAGCGCCCAGTGAAGCAGAACGAAGGCTGTGAAATCAGGCCAGATTACAAGTGCAGCTACGGCAAAATCACACTGTGGTTACAAAATAGGAAATTCGTGAAATGGTCCATCTTCCGACGACTCGTTATCATAAACCATATCAATTACTTTTGTAAAATTATACTTATCTGATGTAATTTTAGTCGGTCTTCCCATTTATAAAGTCAATTTTTTATGAAAATTCATCAAAACAGTGAAAAATTAGATATGTTTGCACTTTACGTTTGCCGATTTTCGCACCGACTTAGGGAAAAATCAAAATCAATGAAGCGTAACGTATACTGTACATTCCTGCTGAGGATCGAGCGAGACGACGATATACACGTGCTCTCTCTGCTGCCCATGCCTGGCATCGTCACGTGATAAGCAGATACAACAATACCAAACTGGTCGGGTCGAGTATACCCCGTCTATAATCACAACATGAACGATGTACAGTATTTGATTGAAGGTCGACTTGACCTACCGGAATGGTATAGATAATATAGCTCGAATGAGAGAGTTGGAATATTTGTGTAGTGCAGCCTATAGTAAAAGGCCTGGTAGTATCAATTCGCATAGGATCTACTACACTAGCTAGCTCAATTTTTAACTGGGCCGGATCGGCTAGGTCTCCTGTCTCCTTCCTACTACCTGGTCTAATTGCTTGATGCATGAGTATCCGCTTTTTTGGAGAGTAAACTAAGCCTATTTTATTTTAGGCCTACTTAGACGATCGGGACACCATACGTGTGGACGGCGATCGGACCTTGTTTTGCTTCAATATTTACAGCCGATTTTGTAGAACGTTTTAGGTTTAGATGGTTTAGGAGTTTGGTTGATAGTAGGATGGGTTTTGTTATTTATGGGCCAATCGTCTAGTAGTAGGCTAGCTAGGCCCATGGGCCCCATTGTTTTAACGTAGCCATCGTGGCATGGAATCCCTAGTCAGAATGGCTCTCGCCCATATTATTATTAGGCTAGGCCTAGAGTAGTATTGTACGTGAAGCCGATAATACGATCTGTACTATAGAGGTATAAAAATAGTATAATTTATGACTCCGTATCTGTACTAAATTTTGTATTTCATTAAATGTCAAATAAATATATGCTACTACTGTTATTATTACACTTTAGGCCTAGCTTAGAAAATCTACAAAAAATGTATTTCACAATGATCGGGTGGTCGTCGTTTGACAGGGGAGAGAGATGTAAATTAGTTGACAAACACAACGTACATGACGTCGCGAGTTTGGAATCCACTGGTGACGTGATTTTGTGAATATCTCATGAATATTAATGAGCTTCCCTAAGCTGCTGAAAAACAGACTTTCCATGAATTTACCCTAAAATGTATATGAAATTTAATTTTTTTAATTTCTCGTTATTACTTCTTCATTCTGACATGTCTATATTGTTATAATATTTTTTATTTAATAAATAAACGATATTTAAAAGCAATTTTAAACCCAGAATCCCCCTTTAAATCATGTATCTTAAACAAAAATTTTCACCGCTGCCACCATGTAGTGAATATTTTAGTTGGTTCCGAGCTTTCTCAGGCGTATATATAACTCCACGCGACGTACACTGTCACTGAATGATAACTCATACAAAAAGTATATTTAACTCAACTAGAACTTTTATTCCTTGTAACTCGATTAATAAATCTTACTACCAGTCAAGCCTTATTTTCTTTATCATCTTTCCGTTTATCTACTCTGATCTTATTCTCTCTTCCTCTTTTTTATCTATTACATTCCACTTTTATACTGGACATGAAAATTTTAGGCTTCAGAGGAGGATAACATTTTCCCTCCAAAAATTATACAATTTTGATTGGCTAATAATATTTGGCGGACCTGGTCTAAAGCATCCTTATCTAAACACAGGGAATCAGAACATAAATAATATGACACCTATATAGACTATTTTTAGTATATGTATATATGTACATACATACATATAAATGTTCGGTTCAATGTAACCGTCTAGAAAGTGCTCAATACGGTAAAGTAGAGCTAAAATATATACGTTAAGTCTGGAAAATAAGTAAAAACTACAGTTTGGTCTCTACAGGCTTGTTTTGTGAGTCGTGCAACTCACTCATCAGGAGACTATAATGAGAAGAATCAATTACAACGCTGCTTATAAGCACATTTACTTGTAGAATTAGCATTTACAGGTGATATGTTTTGGAATGTCAGCTGTTATGTAACAATGCTTTCTTTCTGTGCCGGCAGGCGGACACAAGTTCGTTACGTTTGTTTAATGTCGATAATTCAGGGTGGCGGATGATAAATAATTTCTCTTTGAGGCAGAGATTGCATTTTTTGTTTGCGCTACTATATGCTTTAGTAGATGTCAAGATGCGCCATGAGATTGTATAGTCTGTGTTATTGTCCTTGAGTGTCCAAATATGTTTACTGAGTTCAGTTGAGTTTCTAGAACGTGAATTACGGAATGATGAGGTGTGATTTCTGTATCGTGTTTTAAAATCATTTTCAGTTAGTCGGCAGTTGCATGTTTTGTTTTCTTGCGTGTTTTCCACGGATGTTGTTTCGGGCTGGTTGAGTATTCTCTTGTTGTGACTGTCTATTATCTGTTTCATATTGTTCATACAACTGTAGCTAATCTTGATAGTGTTTCGGTTGAAGATTTTTCTTAGTTTGTTATCTTTTGGAAAATGTTTGTCTACTAGGGATAGGAATTTCTGTCCAATGTTTGTGCTGACGTTTTTGCTGAACGGTGGGTTGTACCACAGAATGTCTTTTCGTTGTCTGTTTTTTCGTCTTGTCTGGATTACCGGCTCGTATTTTAGTGTGTACTGGTATCCACTGTCGTTGAGAGTTTTCTGGTATACAGGGGCGGCTTGGTCGAATGAATTCTTGTCGGATGACAAGGACGAGAGTCGTCTGTTTATTCCGGCGGGTATATTATTTAGGATGGTCGGTGGGTGGTTACTTTGTTGATGGATATACTGTAACGTGGCGTTTGGTTTGGTGTAGGGCTGGTATGTGTTCTTCGCTAGGTTGAGTGTGACGTCTAAGAAGTTGATGACTTGTTTGTTTGCTTCTATGGTAATGCGTAGGCCGTTATTTATTTAATATTTGGCATATGTCTTTTTTAATATTTTCTGTGCTTTTATGTGTGGTGTCTGTGACTGCAAGGCCGTCATCTCTGTAAAGTCCTATGTTGATTCCTAGTTTCTGTTGTAATTGGTGTAACAGGAAGCTTCCAACAAGTTCACATGTTTCTGCGCCATCATAACTACCCATAGTCACATCGAATGCTGTGGGGCCTTTCTTTTGCCATGGTTGCTGTTTGTGTGATAGTACTGATTTTTTGGTATGTACGATGATGTCTCTTTCGTCGTTGGTAATATCATCGTATCTTTTAGCGAAGTCTAGTGCTTTATTCAGCAGGTCATTGCTGATAGAGGGGTAAAATTCTACGATGTCGAAGCATATAAAGTTGTGTTGTTGTTTCTTGTCGATGCTCTTAAACCATTCGATGACCGATGAGGTATTTTTCCATTGATTGGTGCAAAGTTTTGATGTAATTTTGCTGTTAATACAATCGAGTATAGTTTTGCTTATCTTGCCTATCTCGGATTTGGTCGGGTTTATTAATCGGCAAGTAGGTTTGTTAGTGAAGTTCGGTTTGTGGTCTTTGAGGGTTATGAAAGCATCTTTATTTGCAGTTGTATCCACTCTGTCAGCGATGTTCAATTTTGTTGCAATACTTTTGTTTTTTCTATGAATCGTCTGTACGAGTGCAGGTTCTGCTTTCTTGTATGATTTGGTGATGTTTTCTTCTAGGAGGTTGTCATACGTCGGTGGGTCTAGTTTGTAGAAATTTGTGGTTTTGTCGGCTGCAATTAGAAGTTTGGGCTCGTTTTCAATTTTCTTGGAGTCGGTTTTTAACTTGTTGAGTAGAGGGTTGTCTACATACATATATATATGTATGTATATATACACATTAGGCAATGAACATGTATATATATATATATACATACACACATATACATATATACATACATATATACACACAAACTCATCAGACAATAAACATTAATTCTAAACAGCCCAGCGATATACTGAAATGTTAATTAATTAATTTGAAACGATAAAGATGAGGAAATATAATATAAATATATAGCCAATATAGACTATTCTCAGTTATATATGTAAGGATGTGGACGACAACACAAAAGGAAAAACACGCCTTTTCTCACTTTTACCACGGTCCGGTGGTGTATTTGGTTTTAATTTGTTTTTAGCATAACAATAGAGATCAGTATGGTCCTGAAAACCACATAATAAATACAATGAGAAACAAAAGTAAATAATATTCTAAAATACAAGCCAATTCTTAGTAACGACCTCAACTTAACAGGCGACTCTAATAAAAAGGATTCTCTCTGAGGACTGCGACTATTACGTCAAACGGCACGTCTACCTAAACAGCCTCTGTATACTTTGTTAGAGTATACAAATACCTAATTAATTACCTACACAATTGCATCATAAGTGCCTGAATATTACTATTATATTACTAGAACAAATGCATGTTGGAATTTACTCACACTATTTGAATACTAAACTTAGTCTATTCATTGAATCAAGGAGTTATAATCTTAGGTTTGTGTAAAATATATAAACAATAACAAATCCATGGGCGCAGCCATTTTGTATGACAAATAGAGGGCGCACTACATGACGATCTATCACGAGCATGGTAGCCTCGTGTATACAAATTAATCAAGTGTGAACTGTAGGATGAACTATTTTATACAAACTGTTAACTAGAAACTATCTTCTATAAACTAAACATTACTAAATCTATCTAAACATATTTTGTTAATACAAAGAAGGTTTATCACAAAAGTGTATATTATAACATTATATGGCATAAAATCCTAGTTCAAAGATTGTAACACAATACTATTCAATAGGCTTCCTAACTGCACATTCCATGAGTCAAGGTTAACCCAAAACAAATGTCTAGGCCTATGAATGCAATCATCTTAAAATACAACATTAATGTTTCTTAAACATAACAGAATCTTATAAATGTATAACAAAGTAATGTATGTATAAAGTAGAGTAATTACCTTTTAATCAGATCTTTAATTAAATAAGAGACAAAACTATCTGCTTCCTTGACCGGTTCATGAATACAAAAGAAAGCAAATCATTTGAAAAAGACTGTTACAATTATAGGGGGCAGCAACACCTATAGGGGGCAGTATTTAATTATCACATGATTAGATTAATCCCCACACTCCCCTGTTTAAGCCGAGTTTGTCCTCAAACTTAATATTATTCACAACAAGAAGAATCTTTTCAGCATTTTCAGAGTCAATGCCAGCATCATCAGGCCAGTCAGGGTAAACGTCCCCAGTACCATCGTCTTCAACAAAGGACTCTACACATTCCCCTTCGGCTCCCACAAAGTGTCTCATCTTCTTCTCTGGGAGAACATATACTGTGTTTCCATTACCATGGGCAGCACGCCTAGTTGCTTCTAGTTCGGCTCTTAGCTCATCAACCGTCCTCTGCACATCTCGCAACGATGCCTTGCTTGCCATCACTGATCTCTAATGTTAAAGCCAAATACGATCCACGATCCCACTTCTGACACCAAATTGTAAGGATGTGGACGACAACACAAAAGGAAAAACACGCCTTTTCTCACTTTTACCACGGTCCGGTGGTGTATTTGGTTTTAATTTGTTTTTAGCATAACAATAGAGATCAGTATGGTCCTGAAAACCACATAATAAATACAATGAGAAACAAAAGTAAATAATATTCTAAAATACAAGCCAATTCTTAGTAACGACCTCAACTTAACAGGCGACTCTAATAAAAAGGATTCTCTCTGAGGACTGCGACTATTACGTCAAACGGCACGTCTACCTAAACAGCCTCTGTATACTTTGTTAGAGTATACAAATACCTAATTAATTACCTACACAATTGCATCATAAGTGCCTGAATATTACTATTATATTACTAGAACAAATGCATGTTGGAATTTACTCACACTATTTGAATACTAAACTTAGTCTATTCATTGAATCAAGGAGTTATAATCTTAGGTTTGTGTAAAATATATAAACAATAACAAATCCATGGGCGCAGCCATTTTGTATGACAAATAGAGGGCGCACTACATGACGATCTATCACGAGCATGGTAGCCTCGTGTATACAAATTAATCAAGTGTGAACTGTAGGATGAACTATTTTATACAAACTGTTAACTAGAAACTATCTTCTATAAACTAAACATTACTAAATCTATCTAAACATATTTTGTTAATACAAAGAAGGTTTATCACAAAAGTGTATATTATAACATTATATGGCATAAAATCCTAGTTCAAAGATTGTAACACAATACTATTCAATAGGCTTCCTAACTGCACATTCCATGAGTCAAGGTTAACCCAAAACAAATGTCTAGGCCTATGAATGCAATCATCTTAAAATACAACATTAATGTTTCTTAAACATAACAGAATCTTATAAATGTATAACAAAGTAATGTATGTATAAAGTAGAGTAATTACCTTTTAATCAGATCTTTAATTAAATAAGAGACAAAACTATCTGCTTCCTTGACCGGTTCATGAATACAAAAGAAAGCAAATCATTTGAAAAAGACTGTTACAATTATAGGGGGCAGCAACACCTATAGGGGGCAGTATTTAATTATCACATGATTAGATTAATCCCCACATATATATATATAAATATACAATATTTATATATATAAACAAATCAGGCAAAGAACATATAAATATATATATATACAAATATATATATATATACATACATACACACACACACATACATATATACAAATCAATTGTGTAAATGCACTGTGTAAATTATATATAAATAAATAAATAATTTTTATTTTTTTTAATATATTGATAACATCAAATAATACCTTATATAAAAAGAACAGCAACATGTAGAAAAAAGGATGGCAATCCACGAAAGGCAAGCCTGTGATGTGGAAGCCCACAATGAAGTAATAAATAAGTTAGACAGAACAACAAACACACAGGTACAGAACAAACTTACAGGACACAAATCACAACACAAACAGACATCAACAAACAGAACATGCACAGACACACACGAACACACATCACCAGGGGAAAACATTAATATTTAGAAATGAGGAAAGATTTGAATGTTTTATTAAATAAAAATTTAGTAGCCGAATGTTTAATTTTAAAAAGAATTTTATTCCAATTCATGGGACCAGTATATCTGATTGAATGTTTAAAGGCAGTGAGTCTTGGTTTTGGCAAATGTAGGTCTTGTGCAATACGAGTATTAGACCGGCAGCCCAGAGACATTTGGTTAGATGAGCCAGGTACCAATATCTGACTATTTGAGTGTGTTGGGGGTCACTTGAAGTGAATGAAAATGGGAGTCTGCCGGGTACCCCCTGCTGCGTCTAGACCGGGGGGACCCCGAAACGTACTAAAAAATCGGCACAGGTTAGATGAGAGAGATACCACCTAATTTTACCACCATGGGATGCCCATTGGCATCCTTATAACAGTATCACAAACGACAGACTTTTTCTCTGCTGCAAAAGGCCCGCCAGACCCCCCGAGGGATGGCCTAAAATGGGGTTAGCATAGATGAGTGAGGTACCACTCAAAATCAATTCCAAACGAACAAGTTGTGTTCATACAATACTAAATGGATAACAACAGACTAATTGTCTGCTGCACCGCAAGTGCCAGACACCCTAAAGTTAGGCCCCCCTTCCCCCAACTAACCCAGCTTAGATATTGTAGATACCACCAGCAACCAATGTTATATGATTTAGCACATTGTAAGCAATACCAAATGACCTATTACAGACTATCTGTACACTGCTCTGGCCCTGGCAGACCCCTCTAAAATTAGACTAGAGACCCCTCTTTCCCCAACTAGCCCAGCTTAGATATTGTAGATACCACCAGCAACCAATGTTATATGATTTAGCACATTGTAAGCAATCACCAAATGACCTATTACAAACTATCTGTACACTGCCTTGGCCCTGGCAGACCCCTCTAAAGTTCGACTAGAGACTCCATTCCCCCAACTGGCCTAGCTTAGATATTGTAGATACCACCAGCAACCAATGTTATAATTATGATTTAGCACATTGTAAGCAATACCAAATGACCTATAACAGACTATCTGTGCACTGCCTTGGCACTGGCAGACCCCTCTAAAGTTCCCCCATTTACCCCAAGTATATCCTTAGATATTGTAGATACCACCAAAAAAAACACACAAAACAACATATTTAATTGAATAAAGTTTAACTTTAATCGAACTAACACAAAACAATTGAAAATATATCACATCAATGACAATAAAATGACCATTACCATTTTAAAGGGAAAAATAGTTTTAGAGTTTCACTTCAAACTTATATAAGCCAAATATAAACAAGTACGGATTCGAGTAAATTTAGCATTCCTGCTAAGAATTGTGAGGATCTGGAATTCCTTGCCTTTGAATGTCAAAGATACATTCGTCTGTAACTCTTGCAACCTATTTTAAGAGAAAGCTTAGTAATCACCTTAATCAAATTCAGGATTGTAGTAACTTAATCAAAAGTGATTTGATTAATTAATAGTTGGTAATTTTAAATGCTGTATATTATAATCTTAATCCTCTATATATATTTATATATATAAATCCAAAGGCAAATAACTGAAAAAATGACAATGCTGTGGGTATCAGTGGCTGAATCTCAATGGAGATACACAAAAAAATTGAAAAGCTAAATCAAAAGGCTAAAGTAAAACAGCCAGAAACGTTAGCAGAGCTTTCGGGCAACACTAGCCCTTCATCATTGCAAGTGAAGGATAAGAGCTGGCAAGTGCTGCCTGGGTGGACAGGAATAAAAGAAATACAACAAAAGGAGACAGGGTAGAGTCTGAATAAGAGTAGAAAACAAAGAAGGTAGCTTGGTAGAGATACAGTATAAACAATTTTGGAATGAAACTAAACACGGCCAACAGCCATAAGTCGCGTGCTAAAACGCATAGTGATACCGGACCGACAGACAGACCGACAGACCGACCGACCGCCGACATAGTGAACTATAGAGTCGCGTCCACGCGACTAAAAACAGCTTAAATGGTGGTTAATATTGATACTTAAATTTAGGTAGACAATGGAATAATTTTACCAACCTGGGAGTATGTTTCTAATGTTAAGTACAAAAGGTTTTGTGGTTTTAAGTTGTAATTCCCAGTGGTTTTCCTTGTCTTTGCAAGTTTTGTCGCTCCATTTGACACATGGAATATTGCAATAACTCTGAAATTTGTTATCGAGTGACGTGACCAGATGAATTAAAATGTTCGGCTACAGGTTGAACAAGCCTTAATGTGTTGATAGCTGATCTATGTTGTGTCATTCTCATACGGAGAGTGTTTTTGGTTTCTCCGACGTACTGTTTGCCACAAATATTACAGTATATGAGATAAATGACGTTTTTGGTTAGACAATTAATTGATTGTCTTATCCGAAAAATGTGGCCAGTTTGGTTACTCTTAAATTTTTCAGTAGAATCAACCAATGAACAAGTTTTGCAAGATTTGCCGCAAAGGTGACTGCCCAAATTTTGACTGTCATGAGAGTTAATTTCACTCTTACATTTGGATCTGACTAATATATCACGAAGGTTGGGAGGTCTACGAAATGCAATAATGGGTGGTTCCGGAAAAACAGTCCTGAGACGTTCTGTGGACTGTAGAATGGGCATATGTTTCTCAATAAATTAATAGCCCCGTAATGGAGGCAACCTAGGTTGATAGGTTTGTAATTTCTATTCCGGAGATGTCCGGTTAGTTCTTCGGTACGATTCTGAAAATCTAAATCTGAAGAACAGATACGTCTGATAGGTAATGCTTTACTGTTCGGTATGTTTTTAGTACAGTGTTGGGGATGACAACTGCTAGGGAGCAGGTACATATTTTTATCAGTGGGTTTACGGAATAGGTCAGTTTTGAGAGTACCATTTTCTATGGTCACTATAGTGTCCACAAAATCAACGCTACTAGTGGATTTGGTAACTGTAAATCTTAGGATCGATGGAGTGTTTTTTTTTACCATCACAGAAACAGATTTTGCCACCTTATCCGCAATTTCCGGGGTGGGTTCCGTTGTGAGTTTACGATATATAATGAAGCTGTCTTAAGGATTCCTCTTAATAAAATTTGATGTCCATAGCAACAGTGGCAGAACCTTTATCAGCGGGTTTAATGATGATATCATTACGCTGACGCAATTTGGCAATGGCCTGCCTTTCTTGTTTTGAGATTGTCACGTTTATCTGGACTCGGGACGTAGTTTTGTACATCCTCCTCAATAGCCTGGATAAATGTTTCTAAAGCTGGACAACGATTTTTAGGTGGATTCCAGGAACTTTTTGGTTTAAATTTGTTAACGTTGCCTTCGTTTTGCGTGGTGCTGCTGTCTGAATCAGCAAAATATTCACGTAATCGTAATCTTCTAGAAAAAGACTCTATATCCAAAGATAGTTGTTGTGCGCCGACCTGCCTTGGTTTTGGGCAGAATTTAAGTCCTCGGGAAGGAAGTTTTTTCTCTCCTTCGGAAAGTCGACAATTAATTTCAACAACTGAATCAGAGGTGTTGCTCTGATTCTTGTAATATGTCCCAACGAACCTTCTGCAGGGTTTCCTAAAAGCCCTGAAGTCATCCGAAGGTAGAGTCATTTGTGTTGAAATGACCAAGTCTGCATGGTAGACCAAATTTGTGATGTTCCCTTCGGGTCATTACCGTTGATTGTTTACGGCAGTCATTGGCGATAATCCTGAGTTTGTTTTGAAACTAGGATGCAGGAAGTTCTCTTTTCAACTTCTTAGTTCTAGAGTGAATTTCAACGTCAAACTCAGTGAGGATTTTGCGGCAATTGTCAATTTGGATCTCATTGAGATCTCTAATTTTGTTCAAATACCTTTTTTAATAGATACAGTACTACATATCTACATAAATAAAGTACATAAAAAAAAATTATATATATTTATAATTTTTTTTTTAAATATTTTTTTCGATCGAGATACGGTATTGTTCAGTCTATCTGAAGATCGTTTAACGTGAAACACCGTGTAATAGACCTCCGTGTTCCATCTACTTTATAAAAATATATATTCGCTCTTGATTCCAATTGAGCACGTTTGCAGCCTCAACGCATCTATATAAGACTTGCACTGATGAAGGGCTAGTGTTGCGCGAAAGCTCTGCTAACTTTTCTGGCTGTTTACTTTATCGTTTTGATTTAGCTTTTCGCTTTTTTTTGTATCTCCATTGAGATCCAGCCACTGATACCCACAGAATTGTCATTTTTTCAGTAATTTGCCTTTGGATTTATAAATATATATATATACATATGAATACAGGATTAAGATTATAATATACAGCATTTAAAATTACCCACTATTAATTAATCAAATCACTTTAGATTAAGTTACTACAATCCTGAATTTGATTAGGGTGATTACTAAGCTTTCTCTCAAATTATGTCCAAGAGTTACAGACGGATGTATCTTTGACATCCAAAGGCAAGGAATGCTAAATTTACCCGAATCCATACTTGTTATATATATTTGGCTTATAATATATAAGTTTTAATTGAAACTCTTAAACTATTTTCCCCTTTAGAATGGTAATGGTCATTTTATCGTCATTGATATATTTTCAATTGTTTTGTGTTAGTTCGATTAAAGTTAAACTTTATTCAATTAAACATGTTGTTTTGGGTGGTTATTTTGTTGCTGCTGGTGGTATCTACAATATCTAAGGTAGGCTATATACTTGGGGTAAATGGGGGAACTTTAGAAAGGTCTGCCAGTGCCAAGGCAGTGTACAGATAGTCTGTTATAGGTCATTTTGTATTGCTTACAATGTGCTAAATCATAATTATAACATTGGTTGCTGGTGGTATCAACAATATCTAAGCTAGGCCAGTTGGGGGAATGGAGTCTCTAGTCGAACTTTAGAGGGGTCTGCCAGGGTCAAGGCAGTGTACAGATAGTTTGTAATAGGTCATTTGGTGATTGCTTACAATGTGCTAAATCATATAACATTGGTTGCTGGTGGTATCTACAATATCTAAGCTGGGTTAGTTGGGGGAAGGGGGGCCTCTAGTCTAACTTTAGGGTGTCTGGCACTTGCGGTGCAGCAGACAATTAGTCTGTTGTTATCCATTTAGTATTGTATGAACACAACTTGTTCGTTTGGAATTGATTTTGAGTGGTACCTCACTCATCTATGCTAACCCCATTTTAGGCCCTCCCTCGGGGGGTCTGGCGGGCCTTTTGCAGCAGAGAAAAAGTCTGTCGTTTGTGATACTATTATAAGGATGCCAATGGGCATCCCATGGTGGTAAAATTGGGTGGTATCTCTCTCATCTAACCTGTGCCGATTTTTTAGCACGTTTCGGGGTCCCCCCGGTCTAGACGCAGCAGGGGGTACCCGGCAGACTCCCATTTTCATTCACTTCAAGTGACCCCCAACACACTCAAATAGTCAGATATTGGTACCTAGCTCATCTAACCAAATGTCTCTGGGCTGCCGGTCTATATTATAATTGTGAACTTCGTGATTAAATTTGAAAAGATGAGATGAAGGAGAATCAGCTGTCAAAGAGTCATAAATAAATTACATTTGTTGAAAAAGATTGATATCAGCTAATTTAAGAAAATTATGTACGGAAAAAATAGGGGAAGTATGAGAAAGACGATTCGAATGGGTAATTAGCCTAATGGCCTTTTTTTGTAAAATAATAAGTCTATCTATAGATGTCTGGTAATTATTAGCCCAAACAATATTGCAATAATTTAAGTAGTGCAAAATAAGAGAGCAATATAATAAACGCAAAATTGTTAAAGGGATATAGTGAGAAAGCCTATAGATAATTCCTATATTTTTTTAAACCTTCGAAGCGACCGAATCAATATGACATTTCCATGTTAATTTAGAGTCAAGAAAAACTCCAAGAAACTGGACGGTATCAGTGAGAGGAATATTAATATTATTTAACAAAATTAAGTTATTTCCAAGAATGAAGGATTTGTTAGGACTGTGAAAAATAATAGCACTGCATTTTTTAAAGTTTACCGAAAGTTTATTAGCTGAAAAATATTTTAAAACAGACTTAAGTTTGTTATTAACAACATCAAATAGTGTATTAATGTCACTATGCGAATATAAAATAGTGGTGTCATCAGCATATAAGAAAGACGAGAGAATAGAGGAATTATAAAAATCATTAATATAAATTATGAATAATAGAGGGCCAAGCAATGACCCTTGTGGAACGCCACACGAGATGGATCGGAAATCCGATGTATTATTATTGAATTTTGTGCACTGAGTGCGGTCAAGAAGATAGCTCTTGAATAAATCAAGTGCAATCCCTCTAACGCCATAGTGAGAAAGCCTAGATAACAAGATGTTGTGGTCAATGGTGTCAAAAGCTTTCGATAAATCAATCAAAATTCCCATGGATAATTTATTTTCTTCAAAAGCATCTAAAATATAGTTAGTCAGCTCAATAAGTGCCATTGAGGTGGAGTAGCCTTTTCTAAATCCAAACTGATGCTGAAAGAGGACATTATTCTTTTGAAGAAAGGAATAAGTTCGATCATATATAATGCGTTCAAATAATTTCGAAAAAATAGAGAGAATGGAAATAGGGCGGAAGTTGCTGATTTCAGAGGTGTTACCGGGAGTTACAATAGCGCGCTTTAATTTGTCTGGAAAAATACCGCGTGAAATCGAAGAATTAAAGATATGACAAAGGGGTTTGGAAATAAAATATGCAGATTGTTTAATAACAAAAGTATTAAATCCATCTAAACCAGGAGCTTTGTTGTTGCCAAATGAGGAAATAATTTTGAGAATTTCATTTTCATCAACTGGGTTTATAAATAGAGACTGCGCAACGGAATTGGGTAAATAGTCAGTAATACTAATATTGCGATCATGTGGAATTTTACTGGCAAGTGTGGGTCCAATGTCAACAAAAAAGTCATTAAAGCTATTAGCAATAATCTTTGGATCGCTAGTTAAGGTGCCATTACAATTAATACGTTTTACATTGTTGCTTTTGCTGGGAGTAGTATGAAGTACATTTCTAATTGCAGACCAAGTTTTTTTAATATTGTGTTGATGTTTGGTGAAGAGCTTAAGAAAGTAATCAGATTTTGAAGAGCGAATTATAGTAATGAGCAAATTACGATATCGTTTAAACATCGTTTTATTCTTAGACGTTGAGTTTTTTAAAAATCTGGAATAAAGTTTTTGCTTGTGCTTAATCGATTTAAGAATGCTACTTGTAACCCAGGGCTGGATATTTACATTCTTTTTTAATTTGGACTTAAAAGGAAAACAGGTATTATAAATGTCATTTAAAGATGTTTCAAATAAGTTGTAAGCTGAATTTGGATCATTATTGGAAATAACATGATCCCATGACGTTAAATAAAGTTTTAATTTAAATTTGTTAATATTTTCGGGACTGAAATTTCTAGAGGGTGGAAGTTCATGATTATTATATTGTTTATCAATTGGAGTGTAAACAATATAAAACACAGGAAGATGATCGGTAGCATCGCAGAAGAAAGCTCCACTTAGATTTTCATATCGAAATTCGTTTGTATGAATATGATCTAGGAGGGTTGCCGTTGTATCGGTCATTCTAGTAGGTCTGTGAAAAAGAGGTAGAAATGAGTTGCTAAAAAGAGAATTCATAAACATATTAACACGATTATCATACTGGTATTGGATTAAATCGATATTAAAGTCTCCGAGTAAGTAAACAGATTTCTTTTCACCATTTAATTTAATTAATATATCATCAAACAAATCAGAAAAATAATTAAAATCAAGACTACCAGCTCTATAAATACAACCGATAATAATATTAGATTGGGAGGATTGTTCAATTTCGATAAAGGTAGAATCACAAACAGATTCAGGCATGCTGACATCATGTCGAACTTTAAATTAAAGATGTTCGTGGACATATATACCAACACCACCGCCGCGCTTAAGTTCTCTGTTTTTAGAAACAAAAGCGTAATTTGGATTATCAGTGTCAAGCCATGTTTCACTACTTGCAATGATATCAAAAGTAAAATTAATGGATTTAAGAAACGTACATATAGAATCAATGTTACGTTGTAAGCTTCTAGAGTGTATCATTGATAGACAATTATTTCTATCAATATTTTTAGTTGCATTTATAAAATCATCAGAGTGGTAGTATTTAGAAATAATTTTATTGGTGTAAAATTGATTATCAGGATCTCTTTCAGAATTTAAATTTTCAGCGTTCGAGAAGGGGTTAAATACAATATCATCATGCGTGCCCCTGGAGGGATGCGTAGGACGAGACGACATAGAACAATTAGACGGAACATTAAACAAGATTCAGGAAGGATGTGTCTCAAAAATCGCAGATGATTTATACATTGGAGGCAATACACCCCAAGATATTCTTCTCAATTGGCAACGAACACTCTCTGCCTTATCGAAAAATAACCTACGCCTTTCGGCACGAAAGACACACGTCTGCCCTAAAACTACTACCATATTAGGGTTGATATGGTCAAATGGGACATTACGAGCCAGCCCACATAGGATTACAGCACTTACTTCAGTTAAACCTCGAGCAACCATTAAAGGATTACGATCATTCGTCGGCGCATATAAGGTTTTAGCCGAGTCCTCAATGGCATTGTCGAAGTCCAAAGAGAAAAAGTATCTGCCAACAAGACGTTTCATTTGATGTTTGGATGGATGATGAAAACGGAGATGAACGGCGGTAAGAAGGCCATCGATAACATTACGGGGAACTACAATGCGGTCTCTAATAGGTTGGAATGGCTGTTTGTCGAGTACGACAAGAAGGCCGTCGCTAGCAACCGTGGCGGATCTTAGGTACCGCTTAACATCAGGAATCTTAACCATTTTCTTAGATGGACGGGTTCCTTGTGTGAGGTATGAATGAGTGCGTCTAAGATCAGGACATTCTAATTGTGTGGCTAGCCAAGCTGCACGGTTAGTAAATGGCATTTTTGAAGTTCCTTCAATCACGTCGGAGACTGTAAATGCCCGCACCACGAAGTCTTCAATCTCTGCGATAAATTTGCAGATTTGGCATGATTGGTCCGAACATTCAGGTGAGTTGCGGCTGGCAAAGTCTGTTGGAACGTTAGCAATTCCGGATATGTGTTGAACATCTACCATGTAGCGACTAATTAATGATAAGAAGGTAGTGACTCTTGAGCTGGCAGAGGATTCACCACGTTTGTTTGTTTGTTATAGGCCTGGACGCAAGGACGGCTATCGGTGAGTACTTGAGTGGTGTGCAAAGATTGTATGATATAGGGTGCAAAATGTTGGACAGCTGAGCCAATACATAGTGCTTCTATCTCACATGGTAACCATGTGACCTGGTGTTTTCGAAGTTTTGCATTGAAAAAAAACGGAGTGGAGCTGTGGCTTGGTGGTTATGATGCTTGGCTACCAATCTAAGGGTCCTGGGTTCAAGTCCTGTCATATTATGTCAGGGTTTTTTTCTCATGACAATTTACAACTCCACTCCCAAAGACTTGATAATAAGTCTTTGTCTATGTAGAGCATCTTGTGTATATGTTTGTCTTATATGTTCTAGTGCAGTATTTGGAGAGCCATCTCGATAGTGCTTTGCACTCATGGCAATCCTCAGGGTGCTGCACCGCTGTATTGTCATGTATTGTTGTGCCTGAAAATTGAATAAAATAAAAAAAATAAAAAAATAAAATAAAAAGACTTGTAATAAGACTTTGTTTATGTAGAGCATCTTGTCTTGTTTGTCTTGTAAACCTCTGAGGGTCCCTAATGATCAGCAATAGCTGGATGGATCACCCTCATTAAATATGGTTTTAAAAAAAAGCATTCCACATAGTCTTAAACTTCAGTCAACATCACCTCTATCGATATCGCCAATTTGTGTTTGTTATCTGTGAAACTGTATCATCATATACTCTATCCTCTCTCATGACTTCGGAAACTCGCGATCAACTACGTACTGCCATTGTTACTCTTTGCGCTGAACTAAGACCACTTAGGGACGATAATCTCACTATTCGACAACGCACCAGGTTTCCTCGGATTGGACCAAGATCCCATCTTAAGAGAACTGGGTATTAAGATTGAATTTGGTAGGGTTAAAAACATTAACAAAAATCTAGTTGCAGAAAACGCAGTCAAAGAACTCGGTGTTGAATGTCTTAATGTTAATCCTGAAGGAGACTCTTTAACACCTGTCAATCTCGCGATCGCTACTGCTAATTTGAATTCCAGAATTAGACAGGGTGGCCTATCTGCACGAGAAATCTGGACTCAGCGGGACCAAATTACTGGACAACAATTGCCTATCGAAAACCGACAGCTCATCCAAGAAAGACATTTTCTCTCCGTTCAAAATCATGCTGCTAGCTCCAAGTCCAAAGCCCATGGTTCATCCACTCCTGCTTCTACAAATGGGTCTATCAATCTTGGTGATTTGATATTCTTGTATGGAGACCGAGACAAAACCAAACCTCGTGATAAGTATATGGTGGTAGAAATCTGGGACGACCGCTGTCATACGATGTCCGAATCTCAGATTGCTATCGTGTACAACCAACATCATTTTTGCATTCACCTAACGATCGCATTCGAGGTTTACCTAACGACCCAGACTCTGATTCCGACTCACACGTTGACAACACCACTCCACCAGTTGCTATAACTACACCGCCTCTCGAATTATCTTCTGACACTCACACTTTTAATGGCAATCCTCAACGTCGTTCTACTAGAAGCAAACAGGCGCCTAGATGGCAAAACACTGAAGAATGGATATTAAACCCTTAGACTTTGCATTTGTTTTTAAAATTGGACTTTTATTTTGTTTTTATTTTTATGTTTTTGAAAGAAAGGTGGAAGGAAGAGGTTATGTTTGTTGTTGTTGTTAGTTCATTTTTATACTGGGTGACCTCTTCAGTCAAAGACTGATCTCCCAGAGGGCTTAGTTGGTGATCATTGGCTGTGATGTACTAATACACCGGGGTAACCCTCTACTCGTCTCGAAAGATGTACTAGGTTCTTTAAAGTGCACACGAGCTAGTTGTGTACACTGGACCTACGGTTTATAGTCCTTATCCGAGAAGACTCGTTCTACCACCAGAACCATGGAGTGAGTGAGCCTCGAACCCTTATGGCTAGGTAATTATGGTTCACTGTCTTAACCGCTCGGCCACTCACTCACTCACTCACTCACTCACTCACGCATTGCGCCATCACACACGTCCTCGTGTGTTATTGTTTGTACAGTGCGCCACCTTGCGCCTTATCGAGGGACATTGTTTTTCTCTTGAGTTGTTTTGTTCGTGTTATATAGTCGGTTGATATTATATTCGTTTACACTTTAATAAAGTGTTCATATCTTCATAAAGTAGTAGTGTCTTTATTGCCGCTCCTTCTTTAGATTAAGGTAAGCATCACCTAAGGTAAGCTCAGCATCATTTTCCATTGCATTGGTTGAAGACTTTTTTTCAGGCACGTTTAATCAAATAGATTATTATACAAGAGGCCTTCTTAAACGTCTTCCTATGACAAAACGGCCTACTGTGTTGCGGAATAATGTATTAATTATACCAACTAGGATGGTATTTATTTGAATAAACTCCCGGAACACCGCCCCAATAAAACATCAATTAAAATAATTATCGCCCATCCACATTTATACACACAATATTGTATTAAAATTTATAACACAATTATACTATTTTTAGTAGATTTCATCGGACTGTTATCTGCAATTTACCAAGCAGTTGTTATTCTTTTTTACCAATTTTTATATCTACAATAAACACTCTACACTGTGAAACAGGTTAGTGAGTAGGTTTAGTTTTACGAATATCAAGCATTTCAATAATGGTAACCGACCGAAAACGTCCAGGCCAGAATGTCCTTCTAAAACCTTTTTACCTGAGTCATTATCATTCCGAGAACCATCATCTACTCTTCCTAGAGGAGGAGCGAGCGAAGCGAGCTCAGCCTCTAGTATACATAAAGCGTGGTTCTCACTAGCGACGCAACACAAGGACGTAACGCAACGCAAGTGAATTGACCAATCACAAGCGATGGCTTATTCACTTGTGATTGCTAACTGTCTATAACTTCGCTTGTCATTGGTTAAGCGTGGTTCCCACTAGCGACGCAACACAAGGACGTAACGCAACGCAAGTGAATTGACCAATCACAAGCGATGGCTTATTCAATATACAATAGTACGCACTATTAAAAGATAACTTAATAGTACGTTTTTTTGTGTACGAAAAACAAAATCTGTTCTCGTTTCGAAAATATTTTTTTTATACTAATGCTTTTGAAATACAACAGCCCCACCGGCTATTTTAAACTATCGCCGCGAATTGAATGTTAATGACTGGTATCGCGATGGAAGTACATTTTGGGAGAGATATAATAATGTACTAATTTAGATCAAAATGGCATTTAAATTAGCTTTAGATCGTTTGTGGGATTTTGATTAATTAATGGGAACATCTCCAAAAGACGTAGAATCGTTGGAAAAAACATAATTAGCCTAGATGAATTCCAGTTGCCTGTCGAAGTTTCGTATTTGGTAATGTTTTCTTTCAGCTTTGCTAGTAGGCCTAGACTATAGGCCTGTTATTAGTATTAGGCTAGGCATAGGCGTTTTAGCCTTGGTAGGCCTGTGATTGTTTAGTCGTTTTTTGACATACGGTAATTAACAATACAGTAGGTGTGTTTCTAACTCCATATAAATATAATATGTAATATAGGCCTATTATTAAAAATCAAATGTTACTCTTTTAATCAATGCGAATCAAATGTAAGCCTTTGATAGGTCTAGGTACCTTATTTGATTCAAATAACAGGAATCTATTATATAAAACAAATAATGAATGTTTTATCATATCATATTCGTGTAATGGTACAAATTATTGCATTTGGTGAATAATGAAATATTATATTTGAACTCAGCTTCTCCTCGTTGAAACATCACCTCATGCCATCGTTATTTGTATAATAATATTATATGAATTTTTCGTCTTTTTTCCTTTTTTTGTCTTATGTGGGTTCATCCCACTTTTATTTCCCTCATATACATTTTCATATAAATATAGTAATTTGTACATATTTTTTCTAACATTGTATTTTTCTTATCGTCTACATCGTTTACATACATTTTGTTGTTTTAATTTCTCTATCCATTTTCATTATTCATTTTCTCTTATAATTTATACATATCATCTTTGTTAGTTCTCATACATATTTTCTACATCTATTTCTTTCTTTATAGGCTACATACATTATCATTTAACACAATTTATGTTTAATAATATATTATTAACTTAGACTATTTCTCCCCCCTCTTTTTAACAGTTTTATCTTTTTAAATCTCACAAGAATGTGCATATAGCCAAAGAATATATAGGCCTATCACAAGAATGAGTATTCCGTGATTTTTGCATGAGAAATTTGTAACAGAGAGCTCCAGTGAGTGATGCCCGCCCTCATAAGGGCGGATGTATACATACTAAATAAGACTTGATTTAATAGATATTATACATGCCACATTAAATAGAATTATGATACTGGTTTTTGCAATTGTAAACTATTTTATAATACATATTTATTAACAAACTAGTGTACATTCACTTTTACAGACAATTATTTACTAACATGCTAAGTTTAGTTCACAAAAAAGGCCTAACACAGCAACACCAAAAATCAACGAATCGTTACTCAGCACGGCCTATTCTTTACCATTGCCGTGTACTACTCTACGCCCGGTAAATTAAGTATTGTTTTTATGATATAAATTAGTATAAAATACATGTTATTAATAGGACAAAATGTTAAATGTCATTAACATTTATTTGTTTTACCAGAAACAAGTTAAATATAGGAATATTACTAAACTATCCTTCGTGAAAACGCGTAAACACCAACACGCCCGGTCACGCTATCGTAGCGCCCGGTTGATAAAGCAAACTGTTTATACGGCAGTTTTTACTAAATAAATTGCATAAAACGAACAATTAAATATCCAAATAGTATTTAACATGATGTTGGCATGTAGTTGATAACATTTTTTATCATGAAAATACTACCGGTGGTCTGAGCCTTTGATTATTGAAACCGTCACAAAAAGTTGCATACATCCCAGATACATCCACACTTATAGCGGCGCCCTACCACATGGACAATATTACTGTTACAGGGAAAATCGCGGATTACTCATTCTTGTGATATATATTCTTTGATATAGCCTATACATATTTATCACATACATGTAACATTGATAAATACACATTCAACTACTCATACATATATAGACAATACAAAAAGAAATACATTGCAAATGTTTTACTTTATCATTTTGAAATTACATATTCATTTATTATCTCACTTTTTGTAGAATCAAAGCTTTGATACTCACAGCATTGACATTTTTCCAGTAATCTGCATTTGGATTTATACCTATCTATATGCAACTCTACAAAACACAAAAATTTATCAATGCTTTTTGTAATAATAATTTAAAATACTACAGTTTTTATTAACCAAATTTTCTATTTACAAACATTTTTTTTTATCTAATAATAAATATCTACAAAAAGCTTTTCAAACATTGTCTTTTTTTTAAATCAAGTCCAATACATATTTGATTTAGTTTTATCTTCTTTAGTAATAGTATATATGTATAGTAATACATGGATAAAGTATTATATTATACCATTACACTTATACAAAATTTTTCTAGCAGTACAATCATTCTAATACTAAAGATGAGAAAATTAAGTTAACAATATTGCTAGAACATTTAAATAACTGCATAAATAATTAATATAGTGAGATTAATACATTAATATATGGTAATACACCATATTTGCAACATAAGCTAAAATAATTTAATGTAACTAGATGGTAGTCGTGCCCACAGATGGTTCTCGAATACATAGTGATTTTAGCGGTAAAAAACTGGCGACTTCAAATGTACTTGCAGGACAATAATACATGTCGTTTACAGGAACGAATAAATAGACGCGGTGATTTATGTACTCAACTAAAATTAGCACCCTGGGAATTACTTCCAAAAGAGAAACTTGTCACAAAATAAGACCAATTGTTTTGTAACAAACTGAATTTGGATTTTGTATGTAACATTAGGGTTGATGGATGGGGAAGAGGATGGGTGCAAAGACGAACAATTTTTAAATGTATTCACTAAACACAGTAAAACATTGCGATTTAATACTTTGTTGAAACTGTCACCGTCATAGTCGATTGAAATAGTACAGTATATGTAACGATACATCACTAATATGACGTTTATATTTTTTTGTAATTACATTATTAATTAATACAAACGTTCAGAAGAAACTGTCAGTAATAAAGTAAAGACCTCTATTCGTGGTAAATCGTAAATTCGCTTTAATCGTCAATAGATAATTATCTAACTCAACTTAATTAGTAGGCCTAATTAGCTTATATCGCACATCTGCGACACTGAAGCTGGTAGGTACCACCAGCAACATTATTACAGTACATTATGTTATTTTGGTTAATGATTACGTAAATATGATTCCATTTTACATATGAAATAATAGTTGATGCTGCTTTAGCTTGTCTGTTCCGAACAAAAAACGAAAAAAAAATGATGAAAATCCGTCTCGATTTAGTAGAGGTAACATATTTAGTTGAAGTTTCATTAATTAATAGGAAATACTCTGCTTCAATGCGTTGCGCATCACTGACCGTTTCATGAATTTTGGACCCTCTCGTAATTATTTGTTTTGGTTATTAATTAACCAAAAACTCGTTTTACATTACGTAACGTTGTTTTATTATTTCAGCGATTTGTTTACTTGGATATTTGGGATTCAACTGTGTTATTATTGATTGATGTTGGTTGGGGGTTTTAGATGTGAATCTGAGTCGATTATTGTCACAGTCATATTTTATTTAAAGGCATTGATTGACTTTTTGAAACGTGATTTCACTTTCTAAAATCATTTGTAATTAAATTATATTTTGCAATTTGGATTTACTGTATTTCGTAATTATTGATGTTTAGGATGACGGCTGAGCCTGCACCGTTCGATCATGAAGATACCAATACAGACGATAGACCGTCCCGCTTCAAAAAGTCAATATCTGGAGGCTTCAGTGTAACTGAGAAGGTTGCACAATACGATGCGTGGGCAAATAAATATGACGAGGTATAATATTGTGACGATAATGGATGCAGGACAACAACAAAATACGCACAATTTATTAGCGTTTGTTGAACGCGCGAGAGACAATTTTAAGCCTGAATATAGATAACCTGACAGAATTACTTTCTTCTGTGATTACGGACATTTGAATATAGCCTCGGAAGCATATATATTATACTTTTTTTCTTTTAAGGATATGAGGTCATATGGTTATACAGGACCGGAAATAGCTGTCGAATATATGAAGAGGTATTTTAAAGATACTAACGGCAAATATTTGGATTGTGGAGCCGGTACTGGACCTTTAGGTGTACATGTACGTTTTTTTTTACTCTTTTTAGATGTAGTCCTAAACATAATTATTAATATTAGAAATTAACAGAAAAATGACAAAACCTTTTCTTTTATTACAATTATAGTTACTTGAATTTAGATTAATATATAATCTATCATTGAATGAATAATGTGGTAGTTAACCACAAAAGATTTAAAAAAAATATAATCTATCGTTCCATTTCTATTCTGTGTTGACTAGATTAAGAAGTTGGGGTACACAGACTTCCACGCACTCGATGCATCCAGCGTGGCACTGGAAAGGCAAAATCCAGATCAGCATATACTAAATTTATTGAAGAATTCATTACTACAGGGAAACTTAGCATAGAAACAGGTATGACAGTTAGTAGCGGAGGGATGAGCAGACTTTGTTTATAGTCGTTTAGGTCTACCTACATTTCCTATTATATGGATTTAGTTTTAAGACTCGCTTTTAGATTATAATCACTTCCTGAGAAAACCAAAAAATGTTACACTCCAAACTTTTTTTTTCTCTTTTGTGAGGTTCACTCACCTTTATTTCATTTCAAAACCTAATCATTTTGATAAATAAATAATTGTTTTTTTATGTTTGTTTATTATCTTTTTAACTATATAAATATTTTCATTTATTAAGTTTCGCCTTACATCTTTAAAAAAAAACTCTGTAAGAGATCATTTATACATTTACATTACATATAAACTGAAACAATATCAATAAATAGAGAATCAAAAGCAACTCAATAACTAGTTTCTTGTATAGTATAGCATTTTCCGTGCTTCTTGTTTACTCTCCTTTTTATTGTTTTTTCTTTTTTTTTCTCTTTCTGTTTTATTTACACTCCAAACTTAATGCTAAGACAAAAATGATGAAGATGGTTTTGGCCGTTGGAGTTGCTGACAAAAATGTTTTTTTTTACTTACTATGTCAGAATGTAAAATCGACAATAACTTTCTTTTCCCGAATTCTAGATACATATGATGGTTTGTTGTGTTGTGGTTGTTTTGTTCCTAGCCATTTAGAACCAGATTGTGTTGAAGATTGGTGCCGTATTGTTAAACCAGGTACCGATAAAATGATGTGTTCACCAGTTGATTAAGTCAATTTGTTAGACTTTATCTGAGTACAGTATATATAACTAGCATTTTAATAGACCTTAGATTTTGGAAAATTTGGAGCATTTAATAGATATTTGTTGAGCGACTGACACATTATGATGACTACGTCACCTTTAAATAGAAGTTCCATTGCGTTATGCACCCTACTTCATGTGGTTTCCCTTCAACGACTTTATGTTTTATGCCAGTATGCTCACGATGTAGACTCATAATTGTTGAAATCAATAGCATATTAACATTAATGTAACTTATCTAAACCTGCAATCCGTATTTGGTCAACCATGTTCTTGTTACTGCAAAGTTATACTGTGAATAATTTTCTACTTTGAGAAAAGCGCTTAGCTACATTTTTTTCGAATTGAGATTTTTGTCTTATTTGACCTAAGTTAGGCCTATACTTTATCACTTGAATTGATCAGTTATCCCAAAATATGTCAATAAATATGAAATTTATAATAATAATAATTATTATAATAATAATAATTATTATAATAATAAAAATATTTTGACAAAAGGCCTCAACTACAGCAACTGAATAACAGTATGATGAACCGAATATAATATAATGATGCAGATTAATGCTCATATTATATGTAAAGCCTTTTTCATATATTTTGTAATTTTTTTTACAAATTACCTGATCTAAATTACATTTATAATTTATTTCAACTAAAGTTTCTAAATGTTTTGATAAATTTTGATAAAAAAATCAAACAAAAAATTGCAAAAATGCCCTGTTTTCGAAGTATTTCCCGTCATTTTTAAGTTTAAATAATTTGTGAAAAGGCTTTATCTGCAATTTGACATCCCCAAAATAAAAAAAAATAATAATTGAAAATTGTGTCGGATATTTTTCAATAATGTAATTTTGAAATATATTAATTTGAAAATAAAATACTACATGAACTGTTGTAAGGAAAAACAAAACCCGTTTTGGTCAATTACTCAAAAGTAGCTTTTTGTAAATACCCCTTTTCTCAAAGTACAGCAGTATTGGTTTTCATGTTGAAGCTCTATTCCATTTTAAAAATAAATTATCTGAATATTTTCGTTTGCTTCATTAGGTGGAATTGTGTTCATTGTAATGAACCAACGATGGCTATCGCAAGAACCAGCTTACAACGAAGGGAAACTTGATGGTGCCTTCCAGAAACGTGTCGACGAAGGCAAATGGGAGTTAGTAGTTAGAGAACAGAGAGATAAATATCTAACCGAGAATGTAGCAGAAGTATTTGTTTTTAAAGTGAAATAACAAATGTGTAACACTTCATGTGAAAACGATGTTTTAAATGGTAATATAACAATTAATTTAGATATTAGACATAATAATACATTTTAGAAACGTTGAAAATGATGAGATATGTGAGTGCTAAAATAAAATTAAAATTCTGGGCTGGGCTTTCATGGTTGGTATGTTCGATTGGCTCTAACCGCTCACACCATTGATAAATACTGAAATTACTAAGAAAGTTTCTTCTAGTTCGATTCTCACCTAGAAATCATGTATAATTATATATTGTACACCGTTGAAATGTATTAATTTAATCAATCAGATGAATATAAAAGTTCCGAAAATGAATGAATGAACAAAATATGGAATTGACTGATCTTGTGGTTTCCTAGCTTCGTTCACATGAGGTTTTATCGTGCTTTCGTATCGTGATATTGAATATCACGTTAACAGGAAGAGCGTTCACATAGAATTTAACATCGTGATATAAGTATGCTAATGAGGTGCACTAATGCGTGAAAGGCCAAACACACATGTTCGGAGCACACGTGAGAAGGAATTGTTTTTTGTAGTGACGTGGGCCTAGCCTTTATGTAGTAGCTATTTAGCCAGCAGGCCTAAGATAACAAATAATATTAACTAATAGGCGTTGTCCATCGTTCTCTTGCGGATGAGCCATGGCATCTTTGCCTCAAATATTTCGTGTCAAAAAGTAGGTGTACTGATTTCTAATCAGTAGGTTAATTTGTATAGCGCCATCGTGCGGGTCCCTTTGGACAGATATGAGAACGTGATAATTAATTGTTTGTTTAGAGGACATAATAATCAACAAAGTTGTTATGTTGAATTTGAGCTACGATACCGGAACCGGTAATGCATTGTTATAGATGTTTTTTAGCTTTAGTTATGATACATTTAATATTCGTGACTCCTTCTTGCTTAGGCAGATTGGCATTATTTAGATGGCGAGGTCGTTTAGACTCGCCGCCTAGAGCATGGAGGGTTGGAGTGGCATGGCCGGAGCAGGTTGTCATGGGTGTCGCTGTTCTGTGGAGCCCACCTTTATGCCCTCAGTTTGTTTGTTTACATTGTTTATTTAAATTGTTATTTACTGATTATTATCATTACGTTTACTGATAGCAGAATGATTGTAGAAGTTATGACGTGAACTTTAAGATTACTTTATAGTTATTTAGTCTATTTAAGACATGCAAATTTGCATCATGTATCACACAGTTAGCTGCACGTCATGGTGTGTTGTGCACATCTGAGCGGTCGGTCCGCTTGACGAAGCATAGATTACGTCATGTATGGTTGAGATACGTCATTGTTCTCTTCCTAAGTTTTAATGTTGTATTTACCTCAGTTTGAGGTTGTATTTGCTGATTGCTATTACTTGTTTGTTTTCAGTAATTTACGGCTAGAGGCTAGAGATTAGAGGTTAGAGATATATGAAGAAATAAAGGCTGTAATACAGCATAAATGAGCCAGTAAATTCGTCGGTAGCGTTTCATTCTTAAGTACGTGTACTTACAGTAAATTACGGAGGTATTTCAACCAATCCTGAAAGTGAAGCAAGATGCCCGCTAGCACATCTGATCAAAAGGACAAGCTGAAACACTCCAGAAGAGTAAAAAGGGGAGCATTCACTAGAGCCTTAAATGTATTAAAAGCAGCGACAGCTGAAGAAAATGAGAAGGAAGTAGTAGAGAATGCTCTTGAAAGACTGCTAAATGCGTCTAATGGAGTAGAACAAGTTCATGATGCACTCGTTGCAATACTTGACACTGAACCTGAATTAGAAGAAGCAGAAACGTATATTGAAATTGTGTTATTAGAGTTCACACAAGGTCTGCAAATAGGGAAAAAATATTTAGCAGATATCAAGGCAAGGGAGACATCAGTGGTGGATACTACTACCAGCAACAGGGAGGATGATGACCGAAACGTAAGCAGCAATGCAATTGCGAAATTCCTAATGAAGAAAGATTTGATCAGCAATGGTTTGATTAAATTTGATGACAGTCCATTAAATTACAGATCATGGATGGGTACGTTTAAGGCAATTGTCAAAGAGCTATCCTTGAGTGCACGAGAAGAGTGTGATTTGATGATTAAATGGCTAGGTCCTGAATCGAGGAAAATAGTAATGAGGTTAAGGGCGGTTCATCTAGACAACCCTGAAAATTGCCTAAAGGACATGTGGAAACGCTTAAATGAAGAGTATGGTGCCCCAGAGTTGATTGAGAGTGTTCTATTAAAGAAATTAGAAACCTTCACGAGGATCAAAGATGACCATCAGCTGAAGGAAATGTCAGACCTGTTAAGGGAAATTGAAGTAGCGAAATCAGATAAAAGACTACCAGGATTGGCCTGCTTTGATACCGCAAGGGGTGTTAATATGGTGACAGAAAAACTATCATACCAACTACAAGACCGGTGGCGTACAACCGGGGCAAGGTATAAAGCCGATAAAGATGTGTCGTTCCCGCCATTCAATGTTTTTGTAGAGTTTGTTGCAAAAGAGGCCAAGGTACGTAACGACCCGTCATTTCAGGTTACATCTGCATCAAAAAGCCGTGATAGCCATAAGGGAAATAAATCTGGTGATTCCGCAAGAGCTTATAGTACTCAGTCCAAGCAGAAAAGGTGTTTTTGTTGTGACGGAAATCACACAGTGGAAGGATGTGATAAATTTAAGGGTTTAGAATTGAAACAGCGAGAAGAGCTAATAAGAAGGAAAGGATTATGTAGAGGTTGCTTGAAAAAAGGGCACATATGGAGAGAATGTAAGTGCCGAAGGATTTGTGATATATGTAAAGGCGAGCACCCTACTATCATGCATAGATTTTCAAACAGTACTGCTGAACCACCTGTAGTATCTTCGAACAGTGCAGCTGAACCACCTGTAGTATCTTCAAACAGCGCAGATAAACCACCTGTAGTATCTTCAAACAATTTGTGCAGCAATACATGTGACAATGAACAGTGTTGCTCTTCAATAGTGCCTGTGTGGATTGAATATGAGAAACAGGAAAGCATAACATACGCCCTTCTTGATGAGCAGTCAGACTCCTGTTTTATCTCAGCAAAACTTGCACAAGAATTAAAAACCAAGGGTGTCCGCATACAACTGGAAATATCAACAGTACTTACAAAGGGATGTGTTACTTCGGAGAAGATAAATGGTTTGAAGGTGAGAGGACTTAAAGAAGGGAAAACTATAAGTTTACCAGCAGCCTATACTCGGGATTCCATACCAGTATCAAGACACCAGATTCCTACTCCAAACTCAGTGAATGGTTGGCAACATCTACAGAAAATAAAAAGTGACTTAAGTCCACTTCTTAATATTGAAGTTGGTCTAATAATAGGCCACAATTGTTCTAGTGCACTGATGCCAAGGGAAGTGGTACGAGGTAATCATGACGAAGATCCGTATGCAATTAAGACCTTATTAGGATGGGGTGTGGTAGGTGTCGTTAAGGCACGGAAGGGAGAACCCACCAACAATGTAAAGCAATTCTCCTTCAAAACAACTACTAAAGAAGTAATAAAGGTGCTGGAAAGAGATTTCTTGGATGATCGTATAAATGGAAAAATGATATCAGTCGAGGACACGAAATTCTTGAACGCTATGCAAAAAGGATGCAGAACAGAAAATGGATATATCCAACTGCCATTATCATTTAAATTGGAAATTCCGAAGTTGCCTAACAACAAAGTAGCTGTTGGTAAGAGGTTAATTCAGCTGAGACACAAAATGATAAAACAGCCAACATTCGCTGCAAAATATAAAGAGTTTATGACTAGTATCATAGACAAAAGTCAGGCAGAAAAGGTACCTACAGAAGAACTTGAGTATGAAAGAGAGTATGGGACTGATGCTGCTGAATTCGTCCGCAGAGGATTCTACGTGGATGATGCCTTAAAGGCTGTTCCAACGATCGATGGTGCTATCAGTTTGATAAAGAGAACTGTGGATATGCTTAGCAGAGGCGGCTTTAGGTTGCACAAATTTCTCTCTAATTCTCCAGAGGTATTGAAGTCCTTACCCACCACGTCAATTGCTTCCAAAGTAAACCAGTTGGACTTGAGTGATCTTCCTACAGAGCGGACGTTGGGTATATTGTGGAATGCAGCGGAAGATACCTTTACATTTGAAGCCAATTTGAGAAATAAGCCATCAACTAGAAGAGGTATTCTGTCTACGGTGAGTGCTATATTTGACCCTCTTGGGTTTGTTGGTCCTTACGTTCTGTTGGGTAAACGCATATTGCCGGAGATTTGTGCTGGTGGTGCTGAATGGGATCATCCAGTTGGTGAAGAAACCCTTAGATCATGGGAAGAATGGAAAAAGCAATTGGTGTACTTGAAAGACGTCAGTATTGAAAGATGTTATAAGCCAATAAGCAATAGAAATTCAGAAATTGTATCCACCGAGCTACACCATTTTAGTGATGCGAGCGAGAAAGGATACGGTCAGTGTTCATACTTACGACTTGTTGATAAAGAAGGTAAAGTGAAGACATCACTCTTAATTAGCAAATGCCGTGTAGCTCCTAAGAGAATGATAACTATACCAAGGTTGGAACTGGCAGCTGCAGTGGTATCGGTTAAGGTTGCATCCATGCTGAAAGAAGAGATAGAGTATCCGAACGTCACTGAGTATTTCTGGACTGACAGCCAAGTAGTCATTGGATATATTAATAATGAAGCGAAAAGGTTTAACACCTTTGCAGCTAATAGGGTGCAACAAATTCACGATGCGAGCACTAGTGGTCAGTGGCACTACGTAAGCAGTGCGGATAATCCCGCTGATATTGCATCACGTGGAATGGATGCTGAGAAATTGAGAGATTGCGAGAGGTGGTGGCATGGACCAGCTTTCTTAAACCGTGAAAAATATACAATCAACCAGTTACATATTGAAATAAAAGATGACGATGTGGAAGTAAGGCAAGCTAAGGTGTTTGCAACACAAGTGAAAACTGAACTGACCACAGACATGTTAAGAAGAACTTCCAGTTGGCACAAGGTACGACAAATACTTGCAAGGTGTTTAATCTTTATTTATAAATTAAGAGGATGGAAGCGATCCGGAGAAGTTACGGTAGAAGACCTAACTAGAAGTGAAAAATTGATAATTAAAGCTGTGCAATACAATGAATGGAAGGATTTGAATGCGCTGGTGAAGTTAGACCCAGTCGTAGACAACGATGGATTGCTGCGTGTAGGAGGTCGTTTAAAGAAAACTAATCTACCAGAAGAAATTAAACATCCAGTAATCATCCCTGCAAAAAGTGATTTAACCCGATTAATAGTCGGTCATTACCATAATCAAGTGTACCACCAAGGTAGAGGGATTACTCTTAATGCGGTGCGAGCTGCTGGGTTCTGGATGATAGGTGGCGTGGCATCTGTCTCAAGATATATTCACGACTGCACGGTATGTCGTCGACTTAGACGACCTACAGAACTCCAGCGTATGGCAGATCTACCAGTCGAAAGAGCCGAGGCAGGTCCTGCCTTTAGTTACTGTGGCGTAGACTTCTTTGGGCCGATCATTGTAAAAAATGGTAGAAAGGAACTTAAGCGCTATGGTGTGCTATTTACATGTTTGGTGTCTCGAAGTGTGCACCTGGAGATAGCCAGCTCGTTATCGACAGATTCCTTTATGAATGCCTTTCGGCGATTTTTATGTAGGAGAGGACCCGTCAGACAAATGAGGTCTGACCAAGGAACCAATTTTATTGGTGCCACAAGAGAGCTGAAGGAAGCAGTAAAGGAGATGGATCAAGAGGCAATTCGCATAAATATGCTAAGGTTAAATTGTGATTGGAAATTTAACACACCCACTGCAAGCCATCACGGAGGAGCTTGGGAGCGTATGATCAGAACAACCAGAAACATTTTTGATAGCTTAATGCTTCAGCATAAGGCGTTATTGAATGATGACATGCTGAGCACATTTATGACAGAAGCAGAAGCAATAATTAACAGCAGACCTTTATGTGCTACTAACGATGCATCTTTAGAACCGCTGACACCATTTCACTTGATAACGATGAAAAGCAGTGCGGTGTATGCTCCGCCAGGAAACTTCAAAAGGGACGGGAAGTTTAGCCGGAAGCTCTGGAGAAGAGTCCAGCACCTGGCGGATACGTTTTGGAGTAGATGGCAAAAAGAATATATTATCAATTTACAGCAAAGACAGAAGTGGACTAAGAAGAAAAGAAACATAAGCATTGGAGATATTGTACTTTTGTATGAAGAAGGTGTCCCGAGAAATCATTGGGAGCTTGCTCGAGTTACCAATACCAAGCCGAGTGATGATGGTTTAGTGAGAAGCGTCACTGTCACTGTAACACATTGTCATTTTGTTACCGCATAACTCGATACATTCCGCTGCAGAGCAAGGACGTGCTGGCCTTTGTTTTCGGCAAGCACAATTGGTGAGTGTACTTTTCCTTTCTATTTGTGTATAAGGATACATCATATGGCGGGAAGTATGAATGGTATTTTTCTGGCGCTGTCGCTATATGTTATGGTGTGAACAACATCATTGGATAGGCCAGTAACCAAGATTGTGTTGTTGGTTCCTAAAGATCAGTAATCTAACACTGCAGTTGTAGAAATTATATAATTTAGTAATTGTTTGAATCTTACTTTGTTTATTATTGATAATTATACCATTGTTTAATTTGTTTGTTAGAAATTGTAGTCAATTTATGGGAGGCCTGTACTGATTTCTAATCAGTAGGTTAATTTGTATAGCGCCATCGTGCGGGTCCTTTTGGACAGATATGAGAACGTGATAATTAATTGTTTGTTTAGAGGACATAATAATCAACAAAGTTGTTATGTTGAATTTGAGCTACGATACCGGAACCGGTAATGCTTTGTTATAGATGTTTTTTAGCTTTAGTTATGATACATTTAATATTCGTGACTCCTTCTTGCTTAGGCAGATTGGCATTATTTAGATGGCGAGGTCGTTTAGACTCGCCGCCTAGAGCATGGAGGGTTGGAGTGACATGGCCGGAGCAGGTTGTCATGGGTGTCGCTGTTCTGTGGAGCCCACCTTTATGCCCTCAGTTTGTTTGTTTACATTGTTTATTTAAATTGTTATTTACTGATTATTATCATTACGTTTACTGATAGCAGAATGATTGTAGAAGTTATGACGTGAACTTTAAGATTACTTTATAGTTATTTAGTCTATTTAAGACATGCAAATTTGCATCATGTATCACACAGTTAGCTGCACGTCATGGTGTGTTGTGCACATCTGAGCGGTCGTTCCGCTTGACGAAGCATAGATTACGTCATGTATGGTTGAGATACGTCATTGTTCTCTTCCTAAGTTTTAATGTTGTATTTACCTCAGTTTGAGGTTGTATTTGCTGATTGCTATTACTTGTTTGTTTTCAGTAATTTACGGCTAGAGGCTAGAGGCTAGAGATTAGAGGTTAGAGATATATGAAGAAATAAAGGCTGTAATACAGCATAAATGAGCCAGTAAATTCGTCGGTAGCGTTTCATTCTTAAGTACGTGTACTTACAGTAGGCCTAAGTAGCGAGCGTGAATTAATTTGAAAACAAACCTGGCCCGTCTGTAATTTCACCTCAACTCACGCTTACCTTTCCGAAGTTGTTACAATTTCGGCATTAATATAAAGAACGTTCAAAATCGATGATATTTATTAACTCCGTAATTTTGCAGAACTTTAGTTTTCAAAACACATGATTTTAACTAGGAAAATCTCATCTTGTTTAAAAATGGAGTTGGTAGGTGATTATTTACACAAACAAACATTTAACCGTACACTCTCTATTTGCTAATCGACTCCTATTTGCACGACCAATTGAATGTGGACGAATTTATTCTCCAGGCTATAGGTAGGCCTACGTATTTTTTAGTGTCCCGTCACATACATTGGTCTATTAAATAACACCACAAAAACTGTACTACATCGAATATTCTATTATTACAGTACTTTAATTTTAATATATTTACTGACATTCATGACAACAATATTTAATATGTATATATATCGGTCTAAAATAGTTAGTAAGTAGGCCCTACCCACACCGTTTACGTACAATACATGTTTTACTTCGTGAAAAAAAATTCGGCCTAGAAATTTACGATGTCTATTTAGTATAAATTAGCTTTGTTTAAAAAATCAGTTCCCTGTCAAGTCTCTATAAATTGAAGAATATGAAATCATCTACACAAGCATCACAACGATATTTTATTATCCATCTCGTAAATAGCAGAAGTGTCGGCCTTTTCGTAAGATCATGCCTGCATGGTGGATCGAGTGTGGGTCCATTCTAGCTTTCACATTAATTTCCGGTTCGTTCTCCCGATTTTAATTTTTCATTCTTCAATCGTCTAACTAACTTGATGTATGATATCCGAAACGATATAGTGGTGTTAAACCTAAGCAATTTAAGCAAAAACAACTTGTTGAAGCTGGCGGTCAAAAAAATCAAAACAACAACAATGGTGACTTCTTCCGGTGGGTGGCAGTAAATAACCAAGCGCTGATTGGTTGAATTCCGTCTCTGCATATAACGGTCACTAATATATCATGATAACTTCATAAGATCATGATAATTAACAGGCTCTCCGAGAGCACCTTAGCCGGAATTAACGTGATATTCAAGATCACGTTAACGACTTCCTGCAGGTTCACATAGAACATCATGATAATTTATAAAGAAATTAACGATAATTTCTGAACGTGAACCTAGCTAATCATATATGGATTGATGAAACTAAGCCAGGACTGTTTAAAGCACATTTGGCTGGTCCTACTATTGACCAAGGGCTTCTCTCGTCCAGTGCCCATCTTGACCAGAAAAAATGCATAAGCCAATACGTCTGAGACAGATACAAGTGCTGCTGCCATAAGATTTAGCAGCACTGATTTCAATAGACTTGCTCCAAGTCTGTGTTATCTTTTTTTTTTATTTATTTGTTTTTATTTCGACCGCGATTTTTGTCTGAAAATACAGACTTGTGAAACACGTATAGAAATCGATTTGCAGACCACACACATACGATAAGAATGACGTAGGTTATCATACCGTATTTGGCTATATGGGGCGGGCGGTATGTAAATATGGATTTCGAATCAACCAATGATCATTTTGTTTCAAAATGAAAGAGATCGAGTACGTAGGCCTACCAGTGCTTAATGTACGATCGAGACTGTTGAAATATAAAATAGTAATGCCAAGTTGTTTTGTTTATTAATTGTTTAGTCCTTGGCCTAGGCCTCTTTCGTAGGTCCTACTCAACTCACACGTATGACCTGCCAAATAAAACGCCAATGAAGTAGGCCTACATACCACCGGCACACAACAGGGCTACACCACCACACAGAACAGGGCAGGGTCTGGGTGGGAATTAAATCAAAATTATCTCCGCGTAATAAATGATCCATTCAATGTTTGATTTGCGGAGAAGCTAGCCTATCATATATCAAGACGAGTTTTCATGTTTCAAAGATCCCATCAAATGTTTACCAGACTACTAGGCATATAAAATAATTTCTAGCCTTCAGAACTTCCATAAATGTACCCAAGTACACATTGTCTAAACGTAACATAGCGCATGCGCATAATCTTAGTTGTTGAGTCTTTGAAATTCTGAAATATGAATATTTAAACGGTGTACGAGAGATCTAGAGTAGCCAATCGCATGCAGCTGAAACTAGTCAACCGGATAATCGTATGCACAAATAATTCTTGGTGTCAAACCACGTGACTTGTGCGTGTTTCCCCAGACGGAGTATCCAAAATCAAGCAGTATACGTATGAAACGCCATATGTGCCAAAATATTTATCTTTTAACTAATATTAAGACAAAACTCCGTCTGGAACCCAGACTATGATTTCAAATGCATAATGTTACCCCAGCACCATATACAGCAGCCAATATTGCCAGATGGTATCCCATCCAGCTGGACTAACCCAGCGTTAACTTTGGTGATCTTACGAAAAGAATAACCGGGGTTTCAACGTGGTAAGGCCTCATACACGATATATTTATTGTCAATTTTGGAAAATACAAAAGTAATTTTTTTTCCCATGCTAAAACAAGTAAAAGATTGTAAAAACAGCCAACTTAAAAAAGTAGATATGGTGTGGATTTCACATAAATTTTGTAACAATAAACGTAACTATCAAATGACTATGTAATATAAGGTCCAGCTTTGATTTGATTAGAATTTGGAAACTTATTACTAAAATACATACAAAGTGATAATATTAACTACTGAATCAATATTAGATTTGTTAATAATGCCCAAAAGTGAACGTTACCGGTCGACCACAGGTGTTTCTGCAAATGAACGAATTGTTTAACGAAGTTTTAACTCGGAATTTTGAGTATTTTTAAGTATCAGAAAAGACCATGTCCATTCGGATATGAATATTCTCATTCATCCAGGTAATATTAAATTTAGAAAGATATCAATCTAATCCACTGGACTTATTTGTTTAGTAAACAGCGACGTTTCAAAACCTATCCATGCCTATTGATTTCTATTTTTAGTGATGATGTCATACAGCGTATTTAATCCCTGTCGCTCTTTCTGCATTGTGCGAGCCCTTACTTTATTTTGGTATTGAGCTTTGCTCCATTTCTGAATGATTTATCCAAACAGTTTTTCTCGCTTATTAGGTGGTATTGTATTCATCGTAATTAACCAATGATGGCTATCACAAGAACCAGCTTACAACGAAGGCAAACTTGAGGGTGCCTTCCAGAAAAGTGTCGACGAAGGCAAATGGGAGTTAGTTCTTAGAGAACAGAGAGATAAATATTTTACAAATGATGAAGCAGAAGTGTTTGTTTTCAAAATAAAATAAAATGCGCGTGCACACACAGACACACCTACACAAGGTCGTCAAATCGAAATCCCCATATATATAGCATTTCCGTAATACATATTATACAGTACAATTTAACTTGTACGACAAACAACACTATATTTAAATTCCATAAAAGTAATTTCAAACCATGTATAAAATAGTTTATGTAATAAAGCAATAAACAATTCTTTAGAATATAATTATATGTTATTTATTTTTGGTGACCGATTTCCGTCATTGATAAAACGGTTTTTTTTTTTGTAAGTATAATGTTTAAAGTTATTTAAAATTATACACTATGGAAATGTATTTCCATGTACGTCACAGAACCAACCCGGTTTAAGTAGGCAACGTTAGATAACCTAACCAGCTAATTACCAGGCACGACAAAATTTAATCTCATAAAGGAACTTAGCTGTAGGAGGTTTCCGAAACAACATAATAATTCAAATATAAACATCGCATATTTCATTATAGGCCTAAACAGCGGTCGTAAGAAAGTGAACTTTCCGTGGTCCAATTTTGATGAAAACATTAAAGGCAATTGTTCAGAAAAATGTTTGTTGTCGATTAATCCTCGACACATATACATCATGTCAATAGAGAGACTTAAATTAGACTGTGCATACGAGTTATTATGGAACGCCGTTTACGCAACATTTCGATGATATGAATTTTATGACGCGATATGTGAATGAAATGCATCGATATGAATTGAATGGCGCGATAACATTTCATTCATATATCGCGCCATCCAATTCATATCGATGCATTTCATTCACATATCGCGTCATACAATTCATATCATCGAAATGTTGCGTAAATGGCGTTCCATAAGTTATACATAAGTACAGTTAAGTTCTATCGTTGTGATTGATTTAGGATATTTCCATTGATTTGCAACTTTCTATAGAGGGCCGCGGCAACTTTATTGACAGAGCATTGACGCTACTCGTACTCCGAAATCTTGTTTAGTTACTGGGTCATCATTTCTTCAACATAAGCTAAGTAGGCCTATGTTTTAGATCAATATGACATATTATATTATAGATAGTTAGGCCTAATACTATTATATTAGTATGTTGTTTTGTAGAGCACTCTTCAATTCGAAACGGTGTATTTTTGTTGTAAATACTAATGAAATATTGCATAGCACGCTTGAGTTTGTGTACTCGTTATGCTCATAATAAGTGTACTATGGCACGCCAGGACGGACATGTCAAGTTGACCTCGCTCGTGTTATGTAGAAATCGCTCGTGTTGAGTTTACACATCGCCCGTCTGTTATGGAGACATCGCTCTAGTTGAGTTTACACATCGCTCGTATTATGGAGACATCGCTACAAAAGAGTGTACTTTATCAAGCTTTACTTTTGTTTGTGTGTACGTAAATTCCTTGAGAAGTTTATAAAAATATATTATGTACTATCTTGAATCTAATACTTTATTGAGCAACCACCAATTTATTGAGCAACCACTAACACGGTTTTTTCGGTCCCGTCGATCTTGTCTTATCCAACTTTTAGAATGTTTACACAATGATAAGGACGATGGTGACCCAATTGATATTATATCTATTTTGATTGCAGAAGGCTTTTGACACTGTACCGCATATGCATTTATGTCCAAAATTAAGGCTAACGGTATAAATGGTATTCTTCTCAAATGGATTTCAAATTTTCTTAGTTCTAGACGTCAATATTTCCGTCAAAGGATCATTTTCTCCTTAGCTTCCAGTTTTCCGTGGTGTTGCCTCAGGGCTCCGTCCTGTTTTATTAACGATAAATTGTTCGCAGATGATGCCAAAATTTACAGACCAATACGTACCCCAAATGATGTAACAAAATGTACCTTTGTATGAATCGTTAAACATTGGGCCCAGCCCATCCGGTTTACGTGTGATATCGTGTTCCATCCAGGGACCAGAATGTTGTAATGTAGTTTTTCCAGACGAAGTTTACCGACGCGTTACGTCGTGTACTGTGTATCGACATCTGGGAAATAAACTGATTTCTCTTGGACTTGCTTCACTCGCTTCACTTGCATAGCCCCCATCGGGGAATTTAGCCCCCGCATCGCAAAGATTCGGCGCCACCGCTGGAGTCATAAATGGTTGTTACATTTCAAATAGAAAAAGAAAAGAAATGCACAACTTTGCATGTTGGACTACGAAATCCACAACATAGTTATTGCTTAGGTGGCTCATTGTTAACTACGGTACCTCTAAATTATTATTATTATTTTATTTATATAGCGCTTTTCCAAATTAGTATAAAATGATCAAAGCGCTTTACATCAGCACACACAACAATGAGTCACTTCTTAGGAAATAGATGTGTTTTGAGGGCTTTTTTAAATTTTAAAACCGTGGTCTGTTCCCGGATCACAGACGGGAGTTTGTTCCACATCACCGGTCCAAAAAATTGCGATGGGAAACAATGGGAAACCTTGTCTAATTACATATTCCATTTCGAAACTTTCTGACGTCGAACCACTATTAATAATAACACATTCTGTCTTATTATTTTGTTTGTAAATGGGTCTCTAGCGATGTTTCCATTCGAATTGATCGCCACCATTGGGATAATAAGGAGAATCAAAAGGATAATCAACAACTGCCTGGTCCTGAGATTTCGGATACTCTTTATAAAGGCGCAACTTCACAAAGGCTTTTAGCTCCATTGATCTATGGTGTTCGATTGCCTTGTACGTTCTTAGCAGACGCCAAAATGATGCGTCGTTACCATTCCGAATTCTCTGTATGGGTAACTCTTTCTTGTGGTGTCCCTCGGGGCACCAACTTTGAACCAATTATATTTAATTTCTGTAATTAATGATGCTTTTGACATACCCAATCATCCAAATTTAAGTATGTTGACGATCATAGCTTTGTTGAGATCCGTCGTGTTGATCATCCTACCTATGTTGATTCGGACATTTACGTTCTAGACAACTATATGCCAACATTATAACAAATATTTAAAGCCATGAATTACAAGCTTATTTCAGAATCACCCATCCGTCCCTCCAAACTTAGTCATGGGGATAGGTAGTAAAATGCTGGATTTAGTTCCCGGAATAAAAAATGATTGGTATTCATATTCATGGCAATTTTGAAGAGGGATATATTATTGTTTGTAATATGATTTCAAATATTAGTCGTAAAGGGTCTATTGGTCGTTTAGCTTGTCTTCTGTGGACGAAAAATCAGTCAAATCGGTCGCAATTAGTCGAGGTAAACGTGATTTAGTCACAGATTTAGTTCATTTTCAGAATTAATTGACTTTTTGCAACGTGATTTCACTTTCTAAAATCATTTGTAATTAAATTGTTTTTTTGCAATTTGGATTTACTGTATTTCGTAATTATATTGATGTTTAGGATGACGACTGAGCCTGCACCGGACGGTCATGAAGATACCAACACAGACGATAGACCGTCCCGCTTCAAAAAGGCAATATCTGGAGGATTCAGTGTTGCTGAAAAGATTGCCCACTACGATGCATGGGCAAATACGTATGACGAGGTATAATATTGTGAACATAATGGGCACAATTTATTAGCGTTTGTTGAACGCGCGAGAGACAGATTTTAAGTCTGTATATAGATAACCTGACAGAATTACTTTCTTGAGTTAGTCTCGGAAGCATAATACATTTATATTATACTTTTTCCTTTTAAGGATATGAGGTCATATGGTTTTACCGGACCAGAAATAGCTGTCGAATATATGAAGAGGTATTTTAAAGATACTAGCGGCAAATATTTGGATTGTGGAGCCGGTACTGGACTTTTAGGTGTACATGTACGTTTTTTTACTCTTCTTAGATGTAGTCCTAAACATACTATTAGAAATTTAACAGAAAAAAATTACAAAACCTTTTCTTTTAAAACAAAAACGGGTTCACAACTCACTTTACAGTTACTTGAAGTTAGATTAATATAATCTATCGTTCAATTTCTATTCTTTGTTGACTAGATTAAGGAGTTGGGGTACACAGACTTCCACGCACTCGATGCATCCAGCGTGGCACTGGAGAAGGCAAAATCCAGACAAGCATATACTAAATTTATTGAAGAATTCATTAATACAGGAAAACTTAGCATAGAAACAGGTATGACAGTTAGTAGCGGAGGGATGAGCAGACTTTGTTTAGTCGTTTAGGTCGGTCTACCAACATTTCCTATTATATGGATTTAGTTGTGAGACTCGCTTCTTGATTGTAATCACTTCCCGAGAAACCCTCAAAATGTTACACTCCAAACTTAATGCTAAGACAAAAATGATGAAGATGGTTTTGGTCGTTGGAGTTGCTGACAAAAATGTGTTTTTTTTTTTGCTTCCCATGTCAGAATGTAAAAATCGACAATAACTTTCTTTTCCCGAATTCCAGATACATATGATGGTTTGGTGTGTTGTGGTTGTTTTGTTCCTGGGCATTTAGAACCAGATTGTGTTGAAGATTGGTGCCGTATTGTTAAACCAGGTACCGATAAAATGATGTGTTCACCAGTTGATTAAGTCAATTTGTTATACTTTATCTGAGTATATATAACTAGCATTTTATTAGACCTTAGATTTTGGAAAATTTGGAGCATTTAATAGATATTTGAGCGACTGACACATTATGATGACTACGTCACCTAAATAGAAATTCCATTGCGTTATGCACCCTACTTCATGTGGTTTCCCTTCAACGACTGTGTGTTTTATGTCAGTATGCTCACGATGTAGACTCATAATTATTGAAATCAATAGCATATTAACATAATGTAACTTATCTGAACCTGCAAACCGTATATTTAGTCAGCCATATATTCAGCCATGTTTGTCGTCATCTAAATTACATTTATAATTTATTTCAACTAAAGTTACTAAACAAACAAAATAACTGCAAAAATGCCCTGTTTTCGAAGTATTTCCCGCCATTTTTAAGTATAAATAATTTGAGAAAAGAAAAATTGACACCCCCAAAATAAAAAAAATAATAATTGAAAATTGTGTCCGATATTTTTCAATAATGTACTTTTGAAATATATTAATTTGAAAATAAAATACTACATGAACTTTTATAAGGAAAAACAAAAACCGTTTTGGTCAATTACTCAAAAGTAGCTTTTTGTAGATACCCCTTTTCTCAAAGTACATAGTATGGGTTTTCATGTTGAAGCTCTATTCCATTTTAAAAATAAATTATCTGAATATTTTCGTTTGCTTCATTAGGTGGAATTGTGTTCATTGTGTTGTGCCAACGATGGCTATCGCAAGAACCAGCTTACAACGAAGGGAAACTTGAGGGTGCCTCCCAGAAACGTGTCGACGAATGCAAATGGGAGTTAGTTGTTAGAGAACAGAGAGATAAATATCTAACCGAGGATGTAGCAGAACTATTTGTTTTTAAAGTGAAATAACAAATGTGTAACACTTCATGTCAAAACGTTGTTTTAAATGGTAATATAATAATTAATTTAGATATTATACATAATAATACATTTTAGAAACGTTGAAAATGATGAGATATGTGAGAGCTAAAATAAAATTAAAATTCTTTTCTGGGCTTTCATGGTTGGTATGTTCGATTGGCTCTAACCGCTCACACCATTGATAAATACTGAAATTACTAAGAATATAGGAAAGTTTCTTCTAGTTCGATTCTCACCTAGAAATGATGTATAATTATATATTGTACACCGTTGAAAGGTATTACTTTAATCAATCAGATGAATATAAATGTTCGGAAAATGAATGAATAAACAAAATATGGAATTGACTGATCTTGTGGTTTCTTACCTTAGTGTCATCAAGTGATCTATGCAGAAAAGTAAAAAACAGTTATTTTAACACCTGTAGTAATTTCTTTTTCAAATAGCCCTCTAAACAAAACAAATTCAAAATTCTCATTTTTTCAAGAAAAAAATATATATATCATAAAATTTGCAGTTTCTATAATTATGGATAAAACAGGAATGTATTTTAGGGTAGTAGGCCTACTTACTGTAAGTTAGTACTTGTATGTTGTGCCATATCAAAACACCAACACATTAATATTACAAGCACAACACCTTATTATATCGTTTCAACATACATTCCACATACTGCAATCAAATGTGAGCATTGGCATAAATGCACATTTAAAAAAAAATATATATTTTAGAAAAATGATAGTATAGTTTTTTTTTTATTCAGTTGACAACTAACATGATAACCAACATGGCGATGAAACCGCCACTAACAAGTTAAATATAAACATAATAAACTATAATAATACATTCAAATATGCAACAATAACATAAACAAAGATCGGAACATTATAGAGATTTAACAATCTCGGAAGTATAAATTCCTTTGAGCAAAATACCATTCCCTCGAGGATGTCAAACCTTATATTTTACCTCTAAGCAGGAAATATCTGTATAATATTCACTCTAATCCAACATTTTGTCCAAAAGGGCTGCAGCTACCATTTCTGACATTTTGAGTTTTGACCTTTTCCTCTTATAATCTATTACTGTAATGCAAATTTTTCAGGTCATATATATTAATATTTAATCTAGTGAACTTTTTTGTCCAAAAGTGAACGGAAATATTTGTATTTTTATTGACCTTGACCTTCTATCTCGATAACTACTGGCCATAGAGATATGTATTTGGTCTTAAATTGTTCAGAACATTATATTCATTCTAATAAAACATTTGATCAATATGTGGTCAGAAATGGCTTTATTGACCTTTGGCCCTGACCTTCTTCTATCTCGATAACTATACTGGTCATAGAGAAATGTATTTGGTCTTAAATTGTTCCAAACATATTATGTTTATTTTCATTCTAATGAAACATTATTTTTATCAATATGTGGCCAGAAATGACTTCATTGACCTTTGACCTCGGATTTCTTGTATCTCAATATATAGTGGTCACAAAAAATAACATTTGACTTAAAATGGTTAGAATATATATTTTTATATTCATTATTACAAACATGTTGTGTCAAAAAGTGCATAAAACCGACCTAATTTGTTTTTACTGGTAGTGAGGATGTGATTTCTGACATAATTCCGTAATTCTATTTCTTAACACAGTTAGTTTTGTTTTAATATGGGGATTGAAAGAGTCTGATGATTGACGAAAAGTATGTAAAAGTATGTTCACGTCGCGTGCTCAAATTTGAGTTAGTGTTTACCGACCGACCGACCAAACGATCATCCAACCGACCGAAATAGTGAGCTGTAGTGTCGCGTTTGCACCAATAAAGGTGGTATAAGATGTGTTACATACAAAAAATGAATGTGGATGTTACCTGCAAAAAGAAGCATACAAACAGGATATGTGTTGTTGTTCAGTGCATACGTAGCCGTATCACGCCTAACGACAATAAAATACACTGCTGTACCCCATGTCTGCTGACGGTAACACACCCAGAGCACCTAACTCCTAAATATTAACATAAGCTAACTAACCCTATAATCTCTCACTTGGGTTCGAATCATTTTCTACCGATTGGAAGTCTGAAGCACTGACAATTCAGCCGAACAGCTGACTGACAAGAAGGCGTTTGACATAACGCTTTTGAAGAAGAGGCTATGCCTGTATGGTATCAGTAGTGGCTCAGTATCCTGTATAGGATGAAGGTCGCGATACTGGATGGTTTTTATTTTCTGCAGATATGATACTTTTTGTATCGAGTAGCACATGATATCAAGATCAAACAAAGTCTTCACGACGTATTACCTTACTTGGAGGATCCAACATTTACCGTACAATGAAGTTGTGTCACTATTTTTACGTACACGTACACTAGTTATTTGTATAACTTTTCACTGTATGCCATGGTAATTATGCGTTGGTAATTATTAGAAATAACAAACATTTTGGTTTGGATCAAAGTAAATTAATTTCAGAAATGGTTAAATTCATGCATTTACTCATAATATATTTTATTATAAATAAAATTCAAAGTAGAACTGAATTGCGATTTATTTTTACATGATAAAATTTGCAATGTATAGCCTACAAATAATATAAATCTCAAACACACACAAAAAAGACAAATAAAGGGCAACGCCCAAAACGACAAAAATAAACCAAAAATCAAGGCAGAGTGACATACAAGGGAAATGGGTAACAGTCGAAAAGGAGAAATATAAATATGTATGGTTGTAATTCTTCTGATATTACTATTATTACTATGAATTACAGTGGATAAAAATACTTAGACATTGATAAAAAAAATCTAGTGAAACAGTAGGATAAAATTATTTGTGGTTCCACTGTCTAATCATGCTTGGGATTGCACAAGTTTGGTATCTAGTAGTCATGCAAACAGCAACAGTAAGTTTCTTTTCGCTCTCATGAGACAATGAGACTTAAACCTGCTATTTCTATTAGGGATAAATTCATTATGATTATCAATTAAAGAAAATTGCTGCATAGCATATCTCGTTGTTCAAAAAACCTCTAATAAAATCATTTACACTGCACAGGGTTTGTCGATAGTTCAAACACTGAGGGCCAAAATAATTGTACATGCTCTTTTGAATAAGTATAAGATTCTGCTTGAGTTAGACCAAAATAGGGGCACACACAGGGGCAGAATATTCCATAATAGGTTTGCCATAACCAGTATAAATAGTAACAAAGGCATTCTGAAGAGTTTTAGCAGTCTTATCACATATAGGCCTAATCACCATTACATACATGAGAGATATGTGAATCATTTAAGATTCGAGCAGATATTAACACCAAGAATTGTAGCGTTACTAACGTTAGAAAGCAAGTGATTATCAATTTTTAAATCAATATGATTATTATTATTCTACTCTTGAAAAGTTAACATTCATAACCAGACATTTCTTAGGATGTAATACCATATTATTTTTGAAAGTTCATTTAAGTGATTTTGCATTCAACAGTGATAACATCAACATATTAAAAAATATGAGGTTTGTCAGAAAAGACATTAATCATTGAGCAAGGAAACAGAGTGGCCCTAACCGTTGCCTTGAAGGAAGAAAGTAAATGGATTTTTTGATGAATTAGTTCAGCTTCAATGCACCAAGTTCGTTACAAAGTGAAATATTAATAAATCATTAATAAGGATATTGTTTTGATAAAAGTGAAAATATTCTTCTTTCAATACTATAACGTCAATTAGGTCTAATTTCAATTCAGAAAAATTGAAATTTATTGTTTAAAATTATTTTAGTTTTATTGTAATTCTTTTACTACAGATATTGCATGCTTAGAGGTAAAATATAAGATTTGATTTCCACTAGGGAATGATATTATGCTCTCGAGAATTATATTTCCCTCAGCTAGTGCTTCGGGAAACATAAATTCCCTTTAGCAGAATAACATTCCTTCGGGGATATTAAAAGAAGTAGAATATCTACTAAGTCGGGTGTAGCTAGGCCTCATTTATGTAAGCCTGCCTATAGTTATGCGTTGCATTCACCTTACCTTTCGAATAATATTATACAGATAATTACTGATTAATGATTCCTTGGCAATAAAATATTCACTAACTAATAACAGAGGAATTTCCATCACTAAGCCTACATTAATAATAATATTATTATCAGGTAGGCCTAGGCAGAATCATTATAAACTAGAATTTAATTCGTCACTTTGACGAATTATAGGTGATCATTTTTATCATTTTATTGACATTAATATTATTTAAACATGCACGTACGTTAACATGCAATCGAAAAAATGTTGATTTATGCCATCCTATTATACGCTTAGTGCTGAGTTGTGCCTATTATATGCCATATACATTATGTACAGTATATACTGTATATCTATATACAGTGTAGCATTGGTGAAATTATGGACACACATCATGATCTAACTTTTTGGTATAATGACATTATCAAAATAAACTAGTGGATAACAATATCGAAAGATAATGAATAGAGCAATAACATATATCAATTGGAAGAAAATTTGGCACGTAGAAGCGCTGTGCGCGCTCTTTGAAATTTGTATAACTTTGACTAAAGAAATTTAAAAACTACTTTTTTGCTTTAACTGGCCATGATAACGTTACAACATCAGATGGGCTTAATTTGTAGGCCTATATGATATGAATTCATATCTACATTTCACCAGCTCTCATAATAAGTTATAAACATCAAGGTCAAACTTTAATTCAGAAGAGCTGTAAGGTATTCAAATATACGTTGTAGGTGAAATTACGTAACCACCGTTATTCAAATTTTAAGATGTGATGACGTCATAAAATGAAAATATTGGCAACTCATGAGTAACATACTTGGTTGAGGTAGAATATATTAACAATTCAAAGAAAATTTATTACAGATAAGCGAATTGCGCTCTGTTAAATATGGTGGTCTATGATAAAAGAGGAAAAAACCCTATTTTAAAAATTCATGTGACCAAATGATGACATCATACCATTTTGGACGTCAAATGTTTATATACTTTTATTTCTACAACTCATTGGCTATCATAATAAGTTAAAAAAATTGGGGTTCACCTTCCATTTTTTACCATTTTTAGCACTTTTGTACAATTAATGTGCGCATTTTGTCATTTTTAACGTGCTCGCATAAAGATCAAATTAAATAATATAAAACATATTAGGAGTAAATTGTTTATTTTCGGACCGCGCGTGTGATGGTATAGTATAGTACATAAAGATCAAATTAAATATATTCATAAAACATTAGGAATAAATTGTGGGAATAATTATATAAAATTACATCGAGAGAACTGATGATGATAAGAGCTTTTGTTTGAAATAGAATGAAACCCCGATAGCCGAGTTGTTAAGTAAGCTGTCAGGACTTTATGTATACTGTGCGCTATCCGTGTGGACCCTGGGATACGTCTGCCCATGTTGCAAGCCGTCTAAAACGTCTTCCTTGTCGCGGGATAATGTATTAATTATACCAATTGGGATAGTATTTATTTGAATAAACGCCCGGAACACAGGCCCAATAAAACATCAGTTAAAATAATTATCGCCCATCCACATTTATACACACAATATTGTATTATATTTATAACACAATTATACTATTTTTAGTAGATTTCATCGAACTGTAATCTGCAATTTACCAAGCAGTTGTTATAGTCTAGGCAAAAAATGTGAAAAAAATGAGTTAGGGGGAGTGGAATGTTAGAGGCTGTCAACATAGCCAGATATCCTAATTAAACCCTTCTGATCACTCTGAGCCCTGTTGACACTTAATTTTTTGCCTCGTCTTGAAATTTTATATAAAATGTGCATAAAATCAGATCTAAATAAGGTAGATACACAATCTTGGTGTCTAAACACATGTACTTCAGACACGGAATCTATTAGGCCTTGTTGACACTTCAGTTGTTGCCTCGTATTGAACTGGTGGCCATTTTTCAAAATGGCCGCTAATTTTATATAAAATGTGCATAAAATCAGATCTAAATAAAGTAGATACACAATCTTGGTGTCTAAACACATGTACTTCAGACACGGAATCTATTAGGCCTTGCTGACACTTCAGTTTTTGGCTCGTATTGAACTGGTGGCCATTTTTCAAAATGGCCGCTAATTGTATATAAAATGTGCATAAAATCGGATCTAAATAAGGTATATGCACGATCTTGGTGTCTAAAGACATGTACTTCAGACACGACGGAATCCATTAGGCTTTGTTGACACTTCAGATTTTGCCTCGTATTGAAATGGCGCCCATTTTTAAAAATGGCCGCTAATTTTATAAAAATGTGCATAAAATCGGATCTAAATAAGGTATATGCACGATCTTGGTGTCAAAACACATGTAGGCCTACTTCAGACAAAGAATCCATTAGGCCCTGTTGAAACTTCATTTTTCCCTTTATAATGAAATGGAGGCCATTTTTCAAAATGCCGACCAATTTTATATAAATGTACTTAAAATCGGATCTAAATAAGGTAGGCCTTAGATACACAATCTTGGATTCAAAATGGCGACTTATTCTATTCTAAATATGGTAGATTCACGATCTTGGTGTCCAAATAGAAATCCATTAGATTTATAATAAATATGACTAGGTTAAAAGATAATTGTATTTAGGCCTAACTGGCTGCTAATTTTTTTAATGGCTGCCTAATTTTTCTAAAAAGTGCTTAAAAGCGGAACTAATTAGGCTAGATAAATGATCTTGGTGTCTAAACTCATGTTTTATCAGGCAAGGAATCCATTAAATCTATAATAAATAAATTTAAATAGTTTGATTAATTAATTATTTAAGTTAAATGCACAGTAGCTAACATTTTTCAAAATGGTTACCTAATTTATCTGTTCATGAAATCGAAAATCTGTAATTTATTTTACAAATTGGTAAAGGTTTAGTTTGTATAGAGCCATGACTAGGATTTTAAAGCATCAGCTTTTGTTGAATTCATTTGCATGTAACTTCACAGATGTTTCATCTTGACTGTAGGCCCTCCTATTACATAAACTAATATTATTTACCTCCGCTAAGGAGATATATGTAGTCTATCGCGTACCCAAATTATAAACCCCAGCTGGATTTGAACTATGTCAAGCTAATATCTAAAGCAAAAAAATGTATCATTCAACATGCTCCCTATCAGTGGATATATTTTGCCAAGTACTTCACTCAGCTTTCATTTGTTTGTCTGTTTGTTAGCAGGATTACTCAAAAAGTTATTGCAAGATCTTTGCCAAAATTAGGGTTAGATAGATATGTGGTCATGTTCCGTACTCCATTACATTTTGGAGGCAATCCGGACCACGGTCCCAATTTTGTCCTAGACTATTATTCTTTTTTACCAATTTTCATATCTACAATAAACACTATACACTGTGAAACAGGTTAGTGAGTAGGTTTAGTTTTACGAATATCAAGCATTTCAATAATGGTAACCGACCGAAAGCGTCCAGGCAAGAATGGCCTTCTAATGTTTTACCCAAGTCATCATTCCGAAAACCATCGTCTACACTTCCTAGAGGGGGAGCGAGCGAAGCAGCGAGCTCACCACCACCCTAGTAAATAATAATTCGTCTTCTTCGAGCTGAATCACCGAATAGAATGTTCAGCGCGCCGTGCGTACCAGGTTACTACTGTAAGTATTGACCAATCACAAACGGTCTTTCGTCAGATCGATAGAGGGTGAATAACAAATGAGGGCGCTATGTACGCATAGTTTAAATAGTTTAGTTGATTAATTTCTTCAATTTTAAGTTTCATGGCGCAGCGGGTAAAACGTTGTATCGTGATAATGTGGACTAACCTTCGCATCTCAGTATATGACTTTTGTTATAAATATAAATATACAGGTCCTGAAAAATTTGCATTAAACTTTTTCTCTCTAAGATTATTAGTTATCAGAGTAGGCCTAGGTAAAAGGTAAACATTCCAGAAATGGTAGTTGCAATCATTTTTGTACAAAATTTTGTATAAATATAAATATAATATGTTGTAAATTAGTTGACACTAAAATGAAACCTGTAACACCAGCCATTACAAGGATATAAGCTATTTAAATATGTTGGCATATAAAACCCCCCCACAGTGTTACAGATTGGGAAACAACGTTTTTCTGGTTTATTTTGACCCACTAAAGATTTTTAGACAGAAGTTGCCAACTTTCATCACAAATTGCACACGGGACCCTATTTTATGACGTCTTTTAACCTAAAAATGAATTACCTTTTGAAAAATTACTTTCAGGAACTGATTTTTATGGATCTATTTTTATTATAAACATTGTTATGCCCTGCGGTTTAACAGTCGCGGATGTTGATATTTATGTTGGCGCCATTGTGATGTGATCCGAAGACGCGCACGCGAGAATCAGTGGTGATAGAGTGGGGGGTAGGTTTCCTAGGGTTATCGTCTTACAAGGCAGCTGGGAGATAGTCCAAAAGGATTAGTTTTCCGGATGATAGTTGTTTAGATGCAATAAACATTGACAGCATTTCCTGAAATGAAATATTGTTTTGGACTGTGTCTTTTTGGTCAACAATTGGTGGTGATGGTAAATAACATCTATTAGTATTACATTTACAAATGTATTCTTATTCAATACATATTTTTCATGTAAAAGGAAACACCAAGTGTTTGTGATAAATTAAAAGAAACAAAAATTATATTGATAAATACTATATAATATTAGGTCAAATTACAAGCATTTGATTTACTAAAGATAAACCCAATCAATTGAGCAAGGTCCAAATTAAAATTATTGAACTTTGATTATTGCGAAAGTGCTAGAGTATTACAAATCGAAAAGTGCTTAGAAACGCTAACAGAACTAAATGTATAAATGTCAAATTATAAAAAAACAACATTATACACTCGTTGAAATGTTTAATTTGTTTTGGCAAGCAAGACCTGCACTGCACTCAAATCCCGTCCTCAAGTCATATACTGTAGTAATAGTATTAATATAAGTATAATTTTATTATATATAATGTACATAGCACAGCAAATACTATAAACAAAAATATTAATATTTTACAAAATTATTTGGAAATTTATGTACAAAGGCAACATTGATGGCGCATCCGTGTCACTGCTGCTTATAATGTTAAGCACTTTATTTGTATAGCTTTATTCTAAAAAATGTAGATCAGTGACAGACAAGGGTTATTTTTTCGTACATCCAATACCTTGACAGAACAATTTTTTAAAACTCAGTAGCCAAATTGTATGTAAAAATGTTACAGTGTGGAAGATCAACGTTGGTCTGTGAAAACATTCTTGAGACAAAAGACATGTTTTGCAGGTTTGAATGAACAATGTCTAAAGCCTAGACTAAACTTTAAAACATCGCACCCTTTTTTTGTCCAACTAGTTAAATAGTCTAGACAAGGCTTTGTATAAATGAATGATCTAAAATGGAAGATATATTATAACTTAATCTTATGTGTCAAAAAAATCATCATTTTGCTGGTGTCCGTTTGACATATTAGCCCAGCCTTCATCATCATCTACATCACTATCTGTGTTAAGTGACTGTTGTTTTTTCCTACGTTCTGCACTGGTAATAGGATGGAATTTCTTAGCAGGACTGCTTCTTCCATCGTATATTCTTTCCGAGGATGTTGATTCTTTACTGACTGTTCTGTTGTTGCTATCATCAAGCCAAGAATCATCTGTAACATTTAACAACAAGAAAAATAATAGAATGCCAAACTATGGCATTTATTGTATGGCATCAGGGTCAAAACCAGATTGCAGAGCTAGGAAAACATTTCTCATTTTTGACAGTCAATATAAAATACTACTTTTGACATACTGTACTATCAACATTATTACTGAACTGAATAGTTTTAATAGATCTACTATAATTTATATAATGGAAAGGCCTATGGTATAAGAGAAAGTGGTATATGTTCAGCCAAGTTTTTATGTAAGGTAATTATTGTATGCTTTTTATTAATTGTAACTTTGAATGATACTTGTCTTTTTTGGAAGGGTGCCATATAAATACCATATATTATTATTAAATATTATTATTAAGTTTGTAGATAAATCAAGTATCAAGCGTCATGTACCTGCATAAAACACTGTACAAAAAGATATTTTACTAACCATCATCATTGTTATACGTTTCATCTTTTTCAATATCGTAACTAAGTTCATCAGCTCCAATTTGGTTAAATTGTTTAGCTCTCTCCCTCACTTGCTTTGCCTTTGTTTCCCGTTGTCTCTGTTTCATCTTTATTTCTTCTTGTGCATGGGCTCTTTTGTTATCTGCACTCGACATCTTTTCACTTATCTTTAAATTTTTAGAAGAAAAATATATTCAACTTTGTTCTTTGATAATGAAACAATATCTTAAAATAAAAAAGAAAATATATCTCTATATAAAAATATGCTGGATAGTAAACAATAAAGTCTATTAAAGGATATAGTAGTTCTTTGAATTTGACTGCTTTTTAAATTATTTAACAATATTGTTGATTTGGAAAGACATATGTTAATTTGTCTAGGAAAGGTTGATCAAAATTTGATTTGAATGACTGATAACCAACTAACTAAATAATAATAACATTCAATCTAATACAGCGTAAAATGCAGGGCGCCTTTAACAGACAATGACTGAACAAGTATTACTCAAAGAATGACTCACCAACTAACCCAGTGACTGATAACGAACTAACTCAAAGACAGCGTCAGTCATTGCAACCAACTAAACATAGTGATTGAATAAACAACCAAACTTAGTCAATGACTGACCAACTATAGACTTGCCCAAGTCTGTAGTTATTGTCTTTTTTATGTTAGTCCACCAGTCAGCGTTTCGATTTTTGTCTGAAAACTATAGACTTGTAAAACATATATAGAAATTGATTTGCAGACCATAAACATTAGATAAGAATGACAAAGGTTATCACCGTATTTGGCTATATGGGGTGGGAGGTATGTAAATATCATATACCAATGATCAAATGATACGTACGATCAACAATTGTTGAAATATAAATTGTTTTAGTGTTGCCAGACTATCACTATCACCCAGACTAGGCCTCGTACTCGTATGAGCGAACTACCAAATAAAACACCAATATAGGTAGGCCTACTATACATACATTCCATTGGCATTAGCTACCACGCAGGGCAGGGTCTGGGTAGGAATTAATAAGATCCATTCCAATCACTGTTTGATTTGCGAAGAAGCTAGCCTATCAATATACCTGTTCTTGGGGAAAATCTCATCAAAGATTTACCAGACCTAATCATTTCTAGCCTTCAAAAACTTTCATTATCACATCATCAATAAACGAGTTGGAGATCGTCGTGTACCAAAATGTACCTACTGTACGTGTGTGTCTACACATCGTCAAAATGTAACATGCACATGCGCATCATCTTAGTTATTGAATCTTTGAAATTTTTAAAAATGCATATTAAAATGTTTTTGATTGAGTAGTCAATTGCATGTGACTGAACCAGGTAATCTTATGCTCCATAAATTCTTCTTGTCAAAACATTTTTGTACGCGTTTTCTTAGATGGAGTTTACGACCTCAATTTAATAGTATATGTATGAATGTGCCAAAATATTTATCGTACTGATTAGGTCAAAACTCCCTCTATAACAGACTAACAACTCAATCACCAGCTAACACGATCAATGACTATGACAATTTCAGTTCCTGAATAGCCAAGAGACTAAAAAACTGAACTCATGATTAAATACCTGACTTATTGACAAATTAAACTGACTGAAAATGAGAATTAATTGGACAAACCTTATTTTTACTCTCTTCAACCATCTCTTTTTCATTAAATTCTTTGGCAGCTAAAATATCCTTTCTAAACCTCGAGGTTCTTTTGGCACTTTTAGCTCTTCCTTCAATTACCTGAAAAGATATTAGACAAACTACCCAAATTAACAACATTAAATTTTTATATTTTACATATTAATGGGTACAATAATACTAGTGCCAGGGTTCTAACTCATGAATCTTTCAACGTCACTCTTATAAGCCTCAAATGAGACTAGTTTATAAGCATGATAAATTATAAAATAGTTTATCCATCTTGTAATTGGCGAGTGAAGAACATACCTGTAACTGCCAATTGTGTGTTGTGCCTGTGTTGGTATACTTAAAGCCCCCTTCCCTACGTTTTTTAGATCTAATTTAAGATCACAAACTATATTTAATGTAAAAATAATACTATATACTATACTATTGCGATAACTTTTTTGGTCTTTAAACGGTTAAAAATGTGAAAAATAAGTCGATTCTAATAATTATAGCGGCCCGCTATAAATCCCAAAATGCATTGCGCGCGGATTGATATTTTTGTTTTTCACCTGTAATTCGCCCACTTTTCGCTCGATCGTGAGCCCAAAACAAATGGAAGACTCCTAACTTTTCAGCGAAAATACCGGGTTTTCCCCAATTTGTATCAACGGAGTCTGGCAAAAATAGAAAGACAGTTAATGCAGCAACTATACGTCAGGCTAGGTATATAGCTAGCGTATGATGTTCGTACATTACCGATGTTTACCAGCTAGGCCTACAAAACTAAGCCTAACTAGGCTATGCCTAAGACCGTCCACGAGAGGTCGATCGCCGCGAGCTACTTAGGTAGTGCATTGTTTCTCACTTTTTATCATAATTTACCATAAAACGTACATTTAAGACAAGGAATGACATGGTTTAATGTTTTTAAAGTGATATGTATTATTTTCCAAAAAACGTCCAAAATTGCAGGGAAGGGGTCTTTAACTAATGGTCACACTTCAGTGATTCTATTGTGATGGGTAGCAACACAAGCGCAACCATGTGGTTTATGCAAATTAGACCTAAATATGCTGTATGCTTGTACAGTGATTAGTTCTTTTGTGATATATAGCTTGTTGAGTAAACACAAAAACCGCTTAGCCTGAAGGTGGACTGAGGTTTAGAGGCCTAGATTAACTTGGGTTTATTTAGAAGCTTAATGCTGAATGAACTCTAGTAGCTAGTAGTAAAGGCTTATGTAGCCCACAGCTACCTACTGTAGCATATATCTTTGGTAAGCACAGATACCTGTGTGTTGTATTCACTTTAAATGCCTATCATTATATAGTTGTGTAATATAGTAAGCAATGGTCATTTATATTGTATAATTTGCCTTATGACATTTCAGTTATATTTCTGTCAGGCCTAATGCAGTTTATGTTAATTCTTAACAAAGTATGTTATTTAATTCATATTCATATTCATTTATTATCCAGAAAAATAAAACAAAAAATACAAAAAGCAAAAATTACATAGAACAACAACAAGGCAGGACACTATCCTGGCGGATTGTCAAAAGCAAAACAATCGCTATAAAAGACTCTCCTGATAGTGCTGGTGGCAAAATAACATTAACAAGGTTAAACATTTAACAACTCGGTAACATAGAATTTATATAAAACAGAATAAAAATTGCAATCATTATAAATAAACATGTCTGTGATATATACCGGAATTGTAGTAAATCAGATCAATATATGGATATATGGAATGGATAGAAAGATAAAGATGGAAATAAAGTTTGCATTTGCAAGATATGAATATAATATAATAATTGTTTTTGTGCAGTTACAATACCTTTCTCCTTCTTTCTTCTGTGACTTGTTGTCTTTCTGCTAACAATTCAGCAGTCACCTTTGGAGGTGTCTGTTCTAGTTTCTAAAACAAAACAAATTATAATAATCATTAATGGATTTAATAATAAAAATTTAACAGTACTATATAACTGATATAATTAATTAAACTTTTGAATAACAAAATAAACTAATTGAATTTCAGTTGAAAAATTTGAATTAATTACAATAATGTACAAGTTTCGGCATAAATAAACTAGGTGGACATACCAAAAGAAAATTCCAGTTGAAAAACCAGTTACAGCGAGTGAAATGGATAGTTTAACTTTAATTTGGTAACTGCCGGTTTACCGGTATAACTGATTTATATAACTGACTCTGTGGGTCACATGGTGTGCAATAGTACTCACTATTGAATGATTGTTTAATAGTACTTTTTTCATGTACGAAAAAAAATCTTTTCGCATTTGGAAAATTTTTTTTTTATACTATTGCTTTTGAAATACAACAGCGCCACCTATATTTTGTACTTTCGCTGTGAATGTTATGACTGTTTCGCGATGGAAGTACATTTTTGGAGAGATATGTACTAATTTAGATCAAAGAGGCATTTAAATTAGCTTTAGATCGTTTGTAGGATTTTGATTAATTAATGGGATTACAGTATATCTCTACGTTGGAAAAATCATAATTAGCCTAGATGAGTTCCAGTTGCCAGTGTTGAAGTTTCGTATTTAGTATATCTGCCTTTCAGCCTAGCTAGTAGGCTAGGTCTAGGCGTTTTAGCCTTGCTAGGTCTAGGATTGTTTGGTCGTTTGTTGACATAATTAACACTACAGTACTGTAGGTGTGTTTATGAAATCCATATAAATATAATATTTAATATTATTATTAAAAACCAAATTACCAACCAAGTTACTGTTTTAATCATTGTGAATCAAATTTAGGCCTTAGGCTAGGCCTACCTTTTATTTGATTTAATTTTCAGGAATCTATTTGGATGTTATATAAAATAAATAATGAATGTTTTGTCTTCGTGTAAAAGGTAAATAATGGCATTTGGTGAATGATGAAAGCTTATATATCAACTCGGCTTCGTCTTGTTGAAATATAACCTTTCATCATCATTCACCTCATGCCATTATTTGTACCATTACACAAATATAAAACATTAATTATTTGTATATTATTTCGTATTTTACTGTAAACATTTCCATTTGATTCCCATTTCAGTCAAAACCAGTAAAAAAACAGTTTACAATCATATAATACATGCATTACAAGTGTCACTGTCAAACTGGAATTCTACAAGGGAGATGTATTACCTGTAGTAATCGCTTTGGAGGATGTCTTTTTATGATGCTGTCTTGTTTTTCTTCATTATCTAAGACCACATCAAATGCCACACCTTTTGAATCTACAGTGCAGTTAATATGAAATCAAAAAACACATTTGGTTATTAATTACAGAAAGTTACATTACAAATTGTTATACAAAATTGCTTTTAAGTTGTTGTGACATTTCTTCTTCAATTTGATAATAATGTATTGGTAATATTAAAAGAGGACTGAAAAAAGCCTGTCAAGTGGGGTATACACTGATTATGTATGATGTGTGTGTTACAGAATGCCAAAAAAACTACAAATAAAATATTGGGAAGAAGATAAAATTAAAACTTGTTTCAGATCATACACTTAGTGATGAAAGATTAACTGAATCATGCAAATTCACATTTACATGTTATTTTTTGGCTTACACTACAGTAACTAATTTTTTTTTTTTTTTAATTACTTCAATGTACTGTATGAATACTGTAAACTGTAGCCTTGTAATTATTATCTAAGAAAGAGTCCATTTTATTAATTTATTAATGTCATTTTAGCAATTTTTCTTATTGTTTAATAATATTTTTTTTTGTATTGTATGTGTTATTTGTCTGTGTTTGGTCCTCCTGTAAGGGTAAAACCTTGAATTTCCTGTTGGCTGGGAAAAGAAATACTATGTATATGTAACCTATCCTATTGAATAAAATTAACTAAATAATAAAGATAAAATAATTAGAGTACACGGTTTTACACTAAAGAAACTTGAAAAATGATTTAGTTAAGACCGTATCAATGTCAATGTTATTTTTATCATTATCTGTATGTTGTGTTGTTGTATTAAATCAACAGAAACATTTAAATACAGTAAGAAATATATTACAGAGTACTTAATAACCTTTGCACAATAAATTGAAACTGACTTGTTGTTTTAAATTGAACAAACAGTGGTAACCTTTAAATGCAAAAAGTATAAAAATAAGCAATTGTCATCAAGGATTGGTGAGTACACTGTAATCACTATGGACACTCTTTGTTGTATAAATTCTCATTTCCTACTGACGAGCACTAAATGTGATTGTAGAGTCTTATACTCTACTTATAGCTGATATTATGTAAACATCTCTATTGATTAGCACTTTAGAAACACCTGTACTTATCCTTAGCTAAAAATCATTTAGACGATATAAATTGAATTTATACAGGCTGAGTAAATTACTGTACTGATTCAAAATATGATGATAAAATGACTTGCAAATTGTACTTAAAAACTCAGCTAAAATAATATCAGGCATCAATTTCAGATAAAATTTGTGGTTAAGAAATGTACAGTACATTCAAAATGTGTTACAGTTACACATTTCACAGTAATATAATAACGAAATTTCTCTTAAAATAGTCAAATTGAATGGAGTTATTGTTAAATTATACTCTCCCCACACAGGTGTATAAATGAGTACCTTGGTCAGGACAATTGCACTGATTGTAGCTAAAATATTGGCGAGTGTATAGGCCTATGTTTCCATATGTGTTTGATCAAAATAACTTTGGTATTAATGTGAAAGGTGTCATTTGAACATTGGAAACTGCGCTATGTAAATGAATACATTATTATCAATATACATTTTACACAATTATTAATTGAATGTTAAAAAAAAATTATAATTTACATTTTTTTACAATTTAATAGAATACATGAAAATTTTCATGGACTGTCGACTAGGCAACGAAAGCAATTTGTAATGTTTTTTTGTTATTACCTAACAGTTACATTATTAAATGCTGTTCAATGCTATTTTTAGAAGGTTATAAATATTAAAGCACCATGTAATCAAACAGTATTAATGTACTTTAAGTCTACTTTGTACTACTTGCATAATTGCTGATTATTATGGTTAATAAGTGTGTGCCAGTCAAATGTAATTAAAGTTTTGATGACATGAGTCGGGGAAAAAATCAATATAAGAAAAACCAATAAATTTTATTTAATGTCAGGAAAATTGAAATTCACTGATGGTAATGATGGTTTAAAGTAGGCCAGTTTATACTGTAAAATTACATAATTATTATAATCTTAGTTTTATAGATTGTTATTGGCAGGCATGCTAATTAATATATTTTATCAGAATATGGTTGGTTATATACTGTAATACGAATAAGATGATTTGCTGCAGTACGAAAAGAAATGATGCTGGTCGTTCTGACTTGGAGCAAAGGGGCATTTTTCATTGTATTGTTGTTTTAAATTGTCAAATTATATGAATAAGTGTCTTAACGATGTCCACCAAAAGCATGAAAATGAAGATAATCAGACTTTTAATAGGCCATTCTGCAATTTTAAACAAAGTCCAGTACAAAATTTCAACCAAAAACTGGCAGACAATTTGACTATTTTTTTTCTTTAATTTAATAGTTTTTTTCAGGTTTTTCTTTTTTCTATGACATTAAAATGGCATATTCAAAAAAAAAATGTTCAGGCGGTCAATACATCTTTGAAATACCACCACCTGTATACAGTCTTATCTAATTATCATGACCATAAAATAATGACTTACTTGGTATTAAGTTTGCTGATTGGGGTTGATGTCTTGACGTATTATCATTGTGCATTCTTCTGCGTTCATTTGTTTTACTTTTAGCACTGTCTATTCCGCTATCACGACAGGTTATCCTACTGCCTTCATTGTCATCACCATTTAATGATGAGTTGCTATCTTCTTCTTTATTATTGTTTGATGTAATTATACAGCTTGAGGTTGTTTCAGTTGTATTAGCTTTTTTCTTCAAGTTTAAATTTGAGTTTGTATTTATATCAGTAGTTGAATCTGTAGCAGCTGAACTTCCACAACCCATTTTTTTTTTATATTATAATTTGTGACACAAACTAAAAGTTTCAGGATATGTTACTGTACATTTCCTTGAAATGTGAAAATCTGATTTTGGTTGATTACAGTACGCCTAGTGTACATCAATCTGAAAAAGAAAACAAATTAGGCCTAGACTGGGTATATAAAGTTAATTGAAATAAATGCTTAAATAAAAATAGATTGAAATTGTATTTTTTTAAAGGATGTGTAATTCAATAATAAATGCATTAATATTAAAAGTATACGCATTTCACTGAATTTTTAACCATCTACTTTAGTTGCTCTTTTGGAGCGCAGTGTGCGAAAAACACGATATTTACGATAAGTTGAAAGGGAAACGAAATACTGTAGCATCGGAGTTTGTATTGAACAATCTATTTAAACTTGTTTTTAACACTAACAGACTAAAAGGCCAAACAAATAATGTCTAAAAGTATCTAGGTTAGGTAGGCTAGTAGTAGGAGGACTAATAGTAATATACAGCCTACCTAATAGGCCTACCTAGGCTATAGCCTATATAGGCTAAGCCTACGTAGGCCTAATTATCATAGCCTATATAGGCTAAGGCCTACTAGTCTAGGCCTAGCCTAGCTAGGCCTATGTATGCCTAGGCCTAGCTAGGCTAGGCCCTAGCTAGCTAGGACGGTAGGCTAGCCAGCTACACAACACATCATTATCTTTGATTTGCTACTTTCTTCTTTTTCGTTACAAAATAGTTTAGCTAGACCTACCTAAAGTATAGTATTAGTAGTAGGCATATAGCTGGTTAGTAAAAGTAGTGTAGTCGTCGTAATGTACATTTTAATTTTACACTGTATGCGTCTCAATTCATGCATCTGAGCTGTCACTTTTCTTGGACGAGAGTATCAGCAGTTCTGTTGGTACACGTCCACCAAGAAGGTACTACTACTGTTTGTGTAGGCGGTGTGTAGCACTAATTGGAATGTTCCATTCTATTTAGGAGAGAAATACATAATATTTTATTGGACAGAAAAGGAACATAATTATGTATAATATATACTTTTAAATTATAATTTATTACTTTTATTAATTTAGATTAATTTCAAGATTAGAAGGTAAATATATCAAGCTGAAATATCATAAGTTATTAGGCAATAGATAGACGTACTTACTCTTTTAAACTATAGACTATTCCAAAACTTCCCGTAGCAACCGTAGTTTGATATAGTTTTTGTGTACAATGATGTCATGGTCGAGAGGGCACGATCGATATTACAAGACATATTTGTAACAAAAAACGCCGCTCGACATCTTAACGTAACAGTTTTAAAGATATATTTAATTTAATTTTTTTAGGGGCACAAATTATTTGAATATGTCATTTTAATAAATAATTACTTTGACCAAAAGCTGGATCGAAAAAAAAATCACTAGTAAACATTTTTTGTAACGTAAATATTGTGTGGCCTCTGTCATGTACAGAACAATAATAATCATAAACTAAACTGGTACTGTGAGTATAGTAGTTCACTTAACCACAGTAATATTACTGTGGCTCCTTTGAATTTAGACAATTCAAACCACTCAAGAAAATAATACCACAAGGTGGGCTATATCCAATACGTTTCAACTAAAAGTATATTTTCATGTATTTAGTGTATTCAAATATAAAAACTATTAGTGGAATACGATATTTAATTGACACTTTTGAAACAAAATATAAAAAGAATTCATACTTTGATATGTCATCATTTTGGAATTTAAATAAAAAAATAAAAATTACTGAATCTGTAAAAGATGATGTTATTGAATAATTTAAATAAAAATGATGTATAAATAATCATTAAAGTCAACAGTGATAAACGGCCAGTGAGACCATCTCCATGGTGAGACCCAAATGTGCTATAAAGGTGTATAAAGCTATTAAAGTGTGAACAAATTGTATCCTACAGTAATAAGATTTGAGCTTGGCATGGACTGTTTTGATAATAATTCAATGATTGTCTGACGGCGAATTATTATAATATTCGCATAGATTATTTTTATTATTCAATGATTATTTGACAGTGAATTACTATAATACCGGCCTAGGTTGACAGCAAGAAAGTCATTATTTATTAAACAAGATTTTACAGATTACCGACACGCATCTTAATACTGGTATTTAATTATCAGCAAATGTTTTCATAGACTCTTTTCTCCCAGACGTGCTTTGGGGTTTGTGATTTTACAAAATTCAAAAGCTGTCGGTCTCTAAACTATAGCTTCCGCTTGATATAGCTTGGGAATATAGCTACCTAAAGGCGCGGTGCGAAAAATTATTTATTAAACTAACTAGCTAGTCAGTCATCATTGACTGAAACTTGAAAAAGAAAAGCTCTTTTTCAAATCTTCCAGAAATGTAGGTGTCCATACACTGTGTTGCAAAATTCCGACGATGATGGACGTGGATAAATGACTTTTGTAAAAATACACAAACTTTAGTCCAAATGAATGGGATTCCTAATTGATAATTATATTTTACTAACTGTGGAGCTTTTCGTCATCAGAGAATTAAGTAAAATCAGCAGATTTTTGCCGTCTGATGTGTAATTTTGTACATTGTAGCTAAGTAGGCCTATATTGACAAACTTTTTTGGGGGGACCCGGGGCAAACAACATCAGAGTAGGGCAAACATCTAACCAATTCCTAATTGAGAGCATCATGTGAAACTGAACTTGCCATAGACTCCTTCCTCTCAAGATATAGAAAATTATTATTGTCAAACCCCATTCTGCGTTTTGGGAATCATAAATCAATCAATGATGATAATTTTAATGATGAGATTAATAGTAAAAAAGAGGGCGCTAGACCAACAATTATGTGTTCTGTGTTGTTTCTTTACAATTACAGCGACTAGAAATTGATAGTTTCTGGTTTATCTAGCCTAATCTATTAAATTCATGAATCTTTTTTGGTGTTTGTAGTTCGGACGTTTATTATGGAGAAACCTCAAATAATTGTTCATTTGCAAAAATCGTTAAATTACACTTTATTTGACACAAAATGGATCCCTCGTAGTGCCAAAATGGTTGTTCTAGGCAACCACCCACGCGGTACAGGAGTGATGCAGATTTTTGAGCTTTCACACGGTCAAGTCAACCTTATACATGATGTAAGTGGAGGCCTAGGCCTAATGCTAGAAAACACATTTTCACTTCAGTGCTTACATAAGTAATGTAATTCAACCGATTTTTTAATATTTGTTCATCATGTTTAGGGTTTAAACAGTACTTTAATGAACATGCAGAGTTTTTTTTTTATAGTTTATACTATAAATAGGCCGCCTCCTAGCCTAGCTAGGCTACCTAACTTTAATAATTAAAATTAATTTGATGACTTGTTGTTGGCTTCTTTAATTTATTAGCCTAGTAGGCCGGTGTCTGATCATTTCGGCCGCCGGTTATGGAATTGCCAAATTCATGAAACGCCAAAAAGGACAAAATATGTATTGTTCATTTCGGCCGCCAGAATTGTAATTATTCTTGAATATGTATGACGACAGTGACACGCCATGTGTGTTAAAATGTTAATATTTTACTAATACTGTGGTATTAAGCCGAATCGTCGGCGGTCTTCAATTCCAGAAACAGCAGCGATATTTATGGCAGGATTGCCCGCTTTTCGATACATTAAAAACAATCTCATTTGCCGACTGATACGTAGCCCTACACCAGTTTTACTTTAAAATATATAGCTTTTATTTTATATAGAAAATATAGCTCAATACGGCCGTTTCAGCGGCAGCCAAAACAAAATATTGGTTAATTTTTCAACTAATAAAAGTGCGCATGATCAGTCATTACCAAACAACCAGATGCCCAATCACATTGCAACAATTTGTCCTTCACGTCAAAGGTTAAAAATTATCGCATTTATCCGATAATTATCTGATTTAAAATGAGAAAAAAAGAATATCCGCGTATTTGATCGAACCCTCTTTTTACTTGGATATTTGGACAAACAAATAAACAATGCATCGCGCGTCATCGCATGTTTATTGAAATTTAATATGAAGTGTACAAAAAGCAAAAAAACGTTATAAAAAAAAGATACACCTACTTGTTTAGCGCATAGTAACTGCTTAGCGTCGGATTTTTAGCTTGCCTTTGTTTTTTTTTTTATATTTATATATTTTATGATGAAATGCGTCCGACAAAGAAACATCCCCTCCGATATGTACGGTATTGTTAGCGGCGGTTTCATAGATCATTGTTTAATGAGCCTTGTAAAACTCATCCTATGGCATTTTGTTTGGAAATTAAATGAAACTTCCCTTATATCGCAAAGCTATCATTTTTTTAATAAGAAGGGGGTGATGCTGAAGTTTTTTTTATGTGCCAGTGGCACATAAAAAAAACTTCAGCATCACCGGCACATAAAAAAAACTTCAGCATCACCCCCTTCTTATTATGCCAGTCAAAAACACTTTTATTCGTATGTTTTACATTTATTAAATTCATTAAATTCATAACACATTTTTTACAAAGCACATGCATCTTCGTCAGGACCTGTAAAATAACAAAAAAATAAACATTTAATCAATATTCATTTTGACCAAAATATTTAGACGGTAAAATAATATAACTTTAAATCTACGGCAAAAAAAAAATGTATTTACATTGCAAAATTGATCTTTGGTTTGAATGACCATAGTTCTCTGTGGCGTTCCATAGACTTGGTAAAGTTACTTTTTTCACTGTAATACTGTACAGTTATTTCTGGCTATTTCAATTTGGCGCGCCATACTTGGTGAAATGAAATGATTATGAATTTGGTCGTTCCATAACCGACGGCCGAAATGATTGGCGGCCGAAATGCACTGTGACCAGTAGTCCTTTATAATTACTGTAATACTATTAAAAACAGTGCTAGCCTATAAAATAGATCTGGACCTATCTCCCCCTCCTGAACCTGCGTGGTTCCCTGTTCCATTACAACGTGGACAATGTGGAAATTGAATGCTCATAATTAAATTGATTAAATTAATTAAAAAAGTTAAACTATGAAATTATTCAAAAGTGTTTCAATATATATTCAAAATTGCGGCAACCATTTGAAACACCTCGGTCCTAGAAACCATCAATTCTGTGGCGGGTGGTGAGTGAAAAACATGTTTAAACATCTCTCCATGTGCACAATGAATTTACTGTACATGACCTAAGCTAGTTAGGTGGTTTGGTCGTTCGTCGCAAAACGACTCCCAATAAAAGACGACATGTCTTTGAATAGTACTGTATTAATAATACAGTAACGGGCCTATCAATACTGCAATAATTGAATTGTATTTTGGTCTTCAATAGACCTAAACCATACATTTAATCTCAATTGTGTGAAAATGCATAGCACCAACCAAAATAATAAATATCCCTTTCTTCATTCAGTGAACAGTAAAAACAAATCATATTTTTTTATTTTATTATTTTTTTATGTTTTTGATTACCACCAGTAAGAATTAAAAACAAAAGCTTGTACTATTCCCTAGGTACAGTAGGCCTAATATGCCTAAATTATAAGAATTTACTGATAATATATGTCTTTTATTTTTTCACTTTTACAGATAGAGAAACCAGCACAATTCAGGTGTGGGACATTTGGGGCCAGCAATTTAAGTCAACGTAATTTAGCTACAGGTGATTTTAAGGGAACTCTTGCAATATGGTAAAGTTACTGTTTTGAAATCTTATTTTCAACTAGTTCTGAATCACATCATTGTATTTGTTTTAAAGAATCAGTGCATTTGCAGTAACAATTTTTTGCTAAATAGACTGAGCACTATAAACTTAGATAGATTTATTTCTGCTGCGAAAAAATCCATTTAATAACTGTTTGAATAAATTAAACCCCAATTTAAATAAAAAAATAATAATTTATTCATAAAAGTGTGTGAAATATTTGTTATTTGCCTATAATTTTTGTTTTTCCGTATAATTTTTTTCCCCTAGAAATAATTGTCAAGTGCTACTTTTATACATTTCTGTATTCATTTTAAATTTTAAATATAAAATACAAAATAGTAAAAGTATTTATTTTAATCGATGTTTAGGAATTTGGAGAACACAAAAGAACCAACATTTAGTACACATGCACATGATGAAATTGTAAACTGTATAGATGGTGTAGGTGGTTTAGGAATTGGTGAAGGAGCCCCAGAGATTGTTACTGGTAGCAGGGATGGTAAGTTTAATATTTAATGAATCTTCTTTCCTAGGCCTCGGCATGGGAGTGTGATCGCTCCAGGTATGCCATTTTTAACACTAAAATGTGGTAAACTTCTACATGCCCAGATACAAACAGCACCCTGGAATGTGTTTAGGAGTGCAATAAACATAGCTGGATTTTCCAAAAAAAGACACAAGTTTGTGAATTTTGTAAAAATATATGAACATAAGACTGAGAGTAAAAATATTACCAGAATTTGATTTAAAGTACACTATATAAAGTATACTAAATAACATTTGTATAATGAAATGTTTATAATTTAAAAATGTGTATTTTTATGATTTAACAAATACGGTTAGGTCTTGTGAAAGTGTGGGATCCAAGACAAGCAAATAAGCCAGTGGCATGTATGGAACCTGCTGGTGGTGAAAACAAACGAGACTGCTGGACTGTAGCTTTTGGTAAATATAAATTTCTGGTAGTCCTCTATTGAGAAATTTATATCATATTCACTAGATATTTATTTATTTTATTTTTATTTTATTTTATGTCTTTAGGCACTGTGGCCAAGGATTACCAATAGTGAATTAATCACTGTCCTATCAGATAGGTGGTAATCCCCCTGATACAGAGGCTATTGTGTGAACCAGTTCACCGGGGTAACCCCCTACTCTTTTTCGAATAATGAACTGGGTTCTTTAAAGTACACACAGGTTATAACTGTGTACACTGGACCTACGGTTTATAGTCCTTATCCGAGAAGACTTGTTCCACCACCAGAACTAGGAGCGAGTCGGCCTCGAACCCTTGCCGATGTTGTTGTTGGCTCTTTAGGTACGATAAACGGCGCCCCTGCCTTAACCGCTCGGCCATATAATCTATCCCAAAATGTTTCCCTTTTATGCAATCAGTATGGTTTGATTGAGAGGCTGATTCACTTTGAGATCTTTGTTGTTTGTCTCTGAGCTGTTTCAATTTATTGCTCTCTCCATATAAAACAAAGAAGACAAAAATCAATAAAGAATACAATAAAGTAATATAATTTGTTATTGGGTGAGTTTTTTTTTCATTCTTGCTGTGGGTGCTGGCGATTGGGCCAAATTAGATAAACAAGTGCCCTAATATTTCTTACTAATACACATTGTGAAATTGTGTTTTAGGTCATGCTTTCAACCAATCGGATCGCTGTGTTGCAGCAGGCTATGATAATGGAGATATCAAATTATTTGACTTGCGTGCAATGAGCTTACGGTGGGAAACAAATGTCAAGAATGGGGTAAGACAAACCATTAAAGCATTTTATTCTATTCAATTTGAAAAGTGGAAAAGGTCATGGATTTGTTTTAAGAATCTGAAAGGTCAACATGAAAGGCATTGGTTTCCAATCCATTGCCTCTAAAGTTCAGCTTATGTTGACACATAACTAAACGCAACTTAACTGAAATGAAGTAGTTGTGCAACTATCGAGCTTGCTGAACAGATTTAAAAAGAACTAGCTGTACGAGCGCTTATGTCACATCCACGTCAAATAGCGAAAATGGGACATTAAGTGTTCTGAGAGCCGTTTCATTGTTTTAGTTAGCTGGAGCCTTTTTCGATAGGCTATAAATAGAAGTTACCGAGCATTTCGAGCGACGCGAGTTCTGACTTCTGTGTTTTATAGGCTGTCTAAATTTCCCTTTAAACGGGTTTATATTAAATTATATTGTTGTTTGATTTATTTCCGTTTATTAGGAACATTTATATTAAACAAAAACCACAACAATAGCAATTTTAGTTGATTATGGATTAATTTGTTCGAATTCTAAGATAAACGTCTAAGCCAAGTGTAAACATAAACAAAGCGAGTCATACTGCGAAAATAAAAAAGTGAAAACTAAATAATTTGTAATAATAGCTAATATAACATTAATTTGCAATTTTTAAATGAAATTCTGAAAACGCTATAATAATTATAGTCTTATATGCATTTTCAAAGATTTCCAAATATATTATAAGCTTGGGGTTATTTTTCAAACAAATTCTATAAGAAGTTGAATGTGTATTTTGAGCGAAATTGCGGTGTTCCACATATATACCAGAGGTAAATTAATATGACTCATAATAAATTGTTGTTGATTTAATGCTATTTGTATTGAAGTATGCAGAACAATCCTCTGTGGTCTGTAAAAAAAAACAACATTCAGTAAATAATAATCATTATTTAATTATATTTGTATATTTATTATTTTCTTAGGCCTATAAACAACGCGCGCCCGACAATGAACACGCGCCAATAATGCACGCACTACCCCATTATTATAGGCTAAAGCCTGTCTCTCCTACTGTACTACTAGGCCTTAACTATAATTGATTTATAAATAAAACAAAGAGGATTTGTAGAGTTTTATGAATAAAAACAGCTTCCCTATATATTATATGTTGCTCATATTAATTTACAAAACAAAATTGTTTTTATCTTATGGCGTAAAAAATGATTTTAGCTACAACCAAGTTTTTCATGAATTATTCATTAGTAAATAAAATCAAAAGTTCCAATTGGCCAGTTTGCAAAAACCTAAGATTTATTTTTAAAAACAAAGTTGCTTCCGGGTAATTGTCCACGCTGTCTCGTGTGCAAAAACGATTCGCAGCCGATAGAGGGCTCACTACTCTTTGTCCCTGGTGAATCGAGTGTGATGCTGACACTGGAACTGATTATATCTAGTCATGGTTACCATGCATGACATGATTAGTATTAGATTAGTATTCATGAACACTTGCATGGAAACATCAAACTTATCTCTACTTGTACTTGTTGCGGTTACCCATACCGCATACGTGGTGTGATTCAAAGTGTTTGGTTGTCCCCATTTCTGAAAAAAAATGGGCCACTGAAAGGATGTCGACATTTTGTGTGCATCTGTCAGCAGAGTTAATTAAGTTGCGTTGCGTTCTATTCGACATACTGTGGGTCACTGCTATTTATTCTTAAATATAATATATTCAGAAATTGAGCACTACCTGTACAGATGATAAAATGTTTTCAAAATTGTTCTTAAAATTCGATTATTTCTCATTTTAAAGTCTTATCTTTATCGCATATTTAATTTGTACAATTTTTTTTTAAAGGTATGCAGTTTGGAATTTGACCGCAAGGATATTAATATGAACAAGCTGGTAGCCACAACTTTAGAATCTAAATTTCATGTTTGGGATGTACGAACACAACATCCAAGTAAAGGATTTGCACAACTTACCGAGAAAGTGAGTCTAGACTATTACTATGTCTCAAGTTCAAGTATAAAATATATACATAAAATAGGTTTTTATTGTTTTGATTTCTATGACATAATATTACTATTTTCTTGATTTATGTTAGTATATATTTTTCATTATAGTAGTACTTTACTTATTATTTAATGATGATGCATACAAATAAGTTTAGCTCATAAAATGTTGTTTTCAGGCACATAAATCAACCGTTTGGGTAGTACGTCATCTACCTCAAAACAGAGACATCTTCATGACATCTGGTGGATCTGGTTCAATTTATTTGTGGAAATAGTAAGTAGCAGTCTAACTTATAGAGTTAAGACACATTCCTCTCTGATCATGACTACCATACAGATATAAATATATACGTATTTCATTAATATTTTTGTATACAGTACTTTTAAAATTCTAATTCAATATTATGAAATAGACATTTGGAATACGATTTAAATTTTATATAATTAAGTGTATAAATTTAGAATATGGGGAAATTTCATATCTGCCCTATTTTGCTTTTTTTTAAAATGTTAATCACCTCCCTTCCCTCTATAAATTGTTCAAGTACTGTAGACTTATTATCATCAAGATCATACAGATAAACATTTTGTCAAAAATAGCCATAAAACACAAAACATTGAAATCAGGTTGAGTAATAAATTCTTGCCTTTTTTTCAGCAACTATCCCTCCAATAGGGTTATGAAAGATGGCAATGTTGACATGGGAGTAATTGGGACTGTAGACTTGCAACAGAATGTTGTCCTATCATCTCAACCAATCGCAAGCTTTGACTGGAGTCCTGATAAAGAGGGCCTCGCTGTTTGCACATCTTTTGATCAAACTCTTAGAGTACTCATTTGTACAAAGCTGAATAGAATTTAATTTCTGTTGTTGATGTCAACATGATTGGATTATGATGCAGACTGGCCTCATATGACCTGTGCATATAATTGTAAGGAGTTGCTGTACTGAAAGCTTAAGAGCTACAAAGTGAAGGGTTCCCTGGTGAAGCTACCTGTTCGGACAGATAAAGAGAGGAGGTATCTTTGATATTCATATCTGATTTGTGAATGTGTATTATTTGTGCATATGAATTTTTTAAAATAAAATATTGTTCAGTCTTTTAGATGTGTGTGATATTATTTGGGTAACATTATTCTTTTTTCTCAAAACATACATATAAAGATATCTATTTTTTACAACTTTATGTCACAAGGCCTGTGCATTATGTTAATGTGTGTGGCTGTTGCTTATTGATCACTCCATCTTGATGAGATATTGCATCAAAACCCTTTTACCAAATTGGTTTGTAGATTTGTAAACAGGTGAGATCACTTATAGTTACACTTTATAAACACTTACTACTAAAAGTTTCCCATGTGAAATATTTATTACAAACCCCAACAGAAGAAGCACATGTACTTATTTTACACACATTTTAAACAAAAGTCAAATAACAACTTTTAAGTTGTTAGAAACTGGTACATGACAAAGAACATACACACATGGAATATGGCATGGAATAATCTCCTAAATTAATTAAGAAATCTCCTTTATTGCCTTTTATTGGACAAGTTTCATTGCTAAATATTTTTGTAATTATCGTGTAATTATGTTATGTGTACTTTAAAATTGCATTGCAAATACAAGTTGTACTGGAATCATTTGGGATTTTTAAAACCATATTTAAAATATTAAAGATATTTTTGTTCTTTTACAATACGGTATTAAAATTTGTGTTGTCTTGCTCAGTAGAAACAGGCCAACGTGTTATCACGTAAAATACTATACTATAAGTAAACAATAAATATGATCATTCTACATTGTACAATGTCTTGTAATTAAACATACCATTATACTTTGAGATAATATTGAATAATTGGTCAAAGTTTTAGCGAGGGCCTAGCATGTCCTCGGGACAAACCCACTCATTAAACTGAGTTTCAGTTACAATACCTAATTTAAGTGCTGCTTCCTTGAGTGTACTACCATCTTTATGTGCCAACTTTGCAATCTGCCCTGCTTTATCATAACCCACATGTTTATTTAATGCTGTTACTAACATTAATGATTCATTTAGATATTTACTAATCTGAGTTGTATTCGCTTCAATGCCCTGCACACAGTTTTTACTGAATGAAATACAGGAATCGCCAAGAAGACGTACAGATTGTAGAACATTTGCCACAATCATCGGTTTGAAAACATTCAGTTCAAAGTGACCGTTAGAAGCCCCTACGGTAACGGCTGTCTGGTTGCCCATCACTTGTGCTGCCACCATTGTCATTGCTTCACACTGAGTAGGGTTCACCTTTCCTGCAACGAAATTTAAAAGAAATTCTTAACCTGTATAAAAAATCGCCAACATGCCATTTATTATTAAATGGGCATGGAAAAGAGAAGGGAAAGCAACAATGGAAATAAATGCTTAGTTTATTAAATCCTGTATTACTTTTGTTACTTTATATTTTGTACTTGTACATGATTTAGTAAATAAGCCTTTGTTACTGTATATCACTTTTATGTTACTTTGATTTTAATTACTCCGTACACGTACACTCATTCAAAAATGGTGCTATACTGTTTAAAAGTTATAATTCAACATTTTGTTTTTATAGTTTTTTAAAAAATGTTTGCACAATATTCTCAGTATATAATCTACTGCATTATACTTTTTGTTATTTTATTCAATTAATGAACAAAACCAAAAACATTTTACATGCCAGATGGTTTGATGTAATTGTTCTGAATGCTCAGTACATTGCTGAAACCTTTGCAAGTAATTGTCGGGTGAAAACTGGCACTCACTCCATCAGTGCAAGCTTAGTGGTGTAGAGGTATGAATGACATGAGTGCTATGTAAGGTTGTGGGTGCGAGTGGCTTCAATATGAGCATTCAGTACAACTGTATCTGAGTAAGGCGAACCATCCAACTAAAATAATTTGTATGAATAAAAAAGTAAGTAAATTAGCACTGACCTGGCATAATGCTGCTTCCTGGTTCGTTCTCAGGTAGTAATAGTTCACCAATACCACAGCGTGGTCCAGATCCAAGTAACCGAATATCATTAGCAATCTTCATAAGGCTGCATGCAAACACATTTAAAGCACCATGTACTTCAACTAACACATCATGTGCAGCAAGTGCTTCAAATTTGTTAGGTGCTGTAACAAATGGTAAACCTAACAAAATACAGAAAAACAGCTTAAAATCTGAAGAATAAAGCAACGATAGTAAATTATGTTGCCCAAGGTTTTTAAATAAGTTCATTTTCAATGGTAATGCTATAGTGAGTTTTACAGTAATTGTTCAAACGTGATCAAATATTGCACAAAATGTTGATGCTGCGATTCAAGTTATGGTGATTTTTGTCTTGTTATTGTACAGTACTTTATGAACACTTTGTGCTACCCTTGTTCTGAATCTGCCCCTAATACTGTACATTGCCAACAATGCAATAAGAATTCATATATTTTTATTCAAATATTATTCAATACTTTTTGTATAGGCAGAGTATAAACACTACAGGCCTATAACAGTGTTTTCTGATAAATCATAATTATATATTTTTGCAAGAAAGGCTAACCTGTGTAATGAGATATTTGAGCAGCAATTTTTTCAGCAAATCCAATCCTTGTGTTTAATCCAGTTCCTACAGCAGTTCCACCTGTAAAAGCATATGAAAAAAAACATGTTTAACAAAATAGTGTACTTACAGAGTAGTGTATAACTTTAAAAAGGGTTATTATCATGCTCAACATGCCAAAAAACTCAGAGAACTCTTAAAACAAAACCGCCCCACGATTGTCTCTCTCATACAGGTAAGTCGAAACTGAAGCTTGCTTACTCTAGTGCCTATTGTATCTCCATTTAACTTAGCTTCATGGGCCAGGCATCACTGCATTGTGCATGTTTGTATGTGGTATGTCACTCCTCCCTTACAAACGAATCTGAATTACCTTCCCATTACTTATAAAATACCGGTACCCATTTCTGTCACCTAGTGAAGGTGGACAAAGTGGATAAAGATTGTGCTCCAGGACTGAAGTGACCGAACTGGTGCTTGAACCCACAAACTCTAACCACAGTGTACACTTATCTATGTAGAAACTTATTGTACATAATCACCTGCAGCTAACTGATAAAGTCGAGGTAATGTTGTTTTAACTCGTTCAATCCCATACTGCACTTGTGTCGTATAACCACTGAACTCTTGACCTAGAGTTAAAGGTGTTGCATCCTGCAAAGTTCAAAATATACAAATGTACTTATAAGTAAAACAACAGCAATCAATTAAACAAAACATCAATCTGTTAATGAAGGGACAGCAGATGTCAGTTTAGATTTCTTGTACGGTTTGTGTTTTATACTACAAAAGTGTTGATTCTGAATGAAACTTTATTTAAATGCATACTGTAGTTTGCCAGTTGTCTAGGGTAACTTGTTAAATATTTTGAATTATAATTTTAAAAAACTATTATAAAACAAAGTAAAATTAAACTTTTCAATAAAAATGAAATGTATTATTATAGAATAAATAGTTTTTTTAATTTGGTGTATTTTTATTAATAATAGACACGTTTCTCGCTCGTGACCAATCAGAAATAGTGGGTATAGATTTGTAAACAAACCAAACACCTCTCGCCTAGTGCGTGTTGAAGCATAGCGAAATGGCGACTGCCAAGTGCTTTTGTTGCAAGGTGCATCATAAATGTTGTATATGTTGAATAAATCGTGAATTTAACTACACAAAATCACTGAATAATATTCCTGTTTTTAATTTTCAAACACTTGCTGAGTGGTTTGCGTCGGCTCCGAAGGATAGTGGCGCAAAATCTTGGAAATTTTTCAAGGAAAGGTACGTCCACGATGTGCTCGTGTCTCTCCGCCCGCCCGGTGGCGTTGCCTGATGCGGTACTTCGTCTACTAGGCCTAGGAGGCTTGGGTGTCTGTTTAAGCGCCGAAGAACATCACATAATACATGGAAGATGCAATAGGAGCATGAAGAAGAATGAAAGATAATAATTAATATATTTACGCAACATTTGTAAATAAAATCAACAGTTAACATGTATTAAATGCACCGTAATATATATGTGTCAAACCAAAAATGACAATCGTCAATACATAAATAAAGTCAATGATTCCGAACCAAATGCCCAAATAATTCTACAGTGAATATAAAACATAAGTTTAGAAAATAAATAACATCCTTACCATGCCATTCCATCAAAAGGCTAGTTTTGACGATTGCTTTTTAAGATGATCATCTCTCAGTTCTCCCATGCTTTAACATACTCTCGCTGTGTTTGTTTACCATTGTATACCCACTAAAAGGTCAAACTGACGGTGACCTCGCGAGCGCGAAACGTGTCTATTGTTCCATGCTATTTGTTTTCTTATGTTTTAAAACTATTGAGCCTAATGCATGTTATCTAGATGTTCAGTATCAATCAACATCGTTATAATTCTATTTATTTTCGAGTATCACCAAATCAAATTATTAAAGAACATGAAATAAAAAAAGAGACTAAAAAGATGGGCAAGGGCAGTGAACAGAATCACAACAACAAAACACTGTGATCAATATCGTTTCCGGTTACATACATAATCAATACATTAATTAAAGATATTGTGCCGCTAAAAAAATAGTTTTCTTCCAATTTTGTGATGAATCCACCATTTTAATATCATGTAGGGATTCACTTTGACAAAAAACTTGATGGGAATAAATTAATTCAAAGCAAAAAATGCTTAAACTGTCTGTGAGACAATGGTTTTTGTTAAAATTAACAGTTTCTTTTGTCTTTTAAAAAGTGAAATAATTTTTTTTTTTTTTACAGAATGGCCTATTTAAAGTCTGATTTTAATAATTCTTATTTTTCATGTTTTTGGGTGACAATATTGTACATCTTTAAGTTAACTAACATCACCTGTGTGTGAGTTCGTCCTATTTTGATAATTTCTTCAAATTCTTTAGATTTCTTGTCAAGTTCATTCATAAGTCGTTCCATTGCAGGAAGTAGGCAATTTGTTATCTCTGTGGCAACAGCAATATGCATTGCAGTTGGAAAAGTGTCATTAGAACTCTGAAAATGTAAAATGCAATAAATGATAATTAGAGTGACCTATTTAATTCAATACAAGTTTATTTAATGGGGCTGTGGACATAAAACAATTTTTAAAAATATTTGTATAGTACAGTATATAATATCGTCAAAGATTTTCTCATCTTTATCGTTTCTGAATTTTTTGTATTTCATAGGGCAGTTAAGAATAAGTTATGTGCTGGTTTTTGTAAAAGTATCTCTTTGGAGATCACACTTCGTTAATTACTGTATTAAATGATGAGGCTATATCAAATTGATTTCTGTTGCTCATGCATACTGTACAATTGAGAACTACAGTCTGCATTGCTGTTCCGTGTACCACACCAGGCTGTTGCTATCCAATCAAACTTGAAATGACATTTGCATTATCAAGCAGAAGTTTACAAGTTTGAATCTCAGTTTAAAATTTCTTCTGTTCCTGTAAATGTATATGTTAATTAATTTTATATTTAAGTGATTGTAGGAATGGACGAATGATGTCAGCTATAAAATATTTCAGGCTAGCTTTTTGTTCATTGACAGCTGATAAAGTGAAAACTGGTTAAAAAGCTTGTCTTTACCTGGCTTTTATTGACATCATCATTTGGATGTATCGGAGACTTGCTTCCCATAACACCGCCCATCATTTGTATAGCACGATTACTAATTACTTCATTCACGTTCATATTGGTTTGAGTTCCAGATCCTGTCTGCCAAATTACTAATGGAAAATGCTCTATCAACTTTCCACTTGCAACCTAATGATAACACATGAAAGAAATCGATTACTTATCTCTGTAAAAATAAAAAAAAATTGCTCATTCAATGATGGGCACCATCTTATTTGTGAATTTTATGACCTTTCTGCAACCTTATTGTGAAAATAAAGAAAAACCTAATGCAGCATTAGAACTAAAAAACAAATTGTTCGTCCAAAAAATTGCTGTTCCAATTTAAGGCAGATGGCTATAAGGAACATTATTAACATTTATTACCAATACTATGTTATATACTTTGTTTGTGGAAAATAAATAATAATAAAAAAACAAAAAAACATGCGATATCAGTCAGGAGATAGAGTAACCTAATTGGGTTAGATTTGTGTATGTAATGTAATATAAGTTGGATTCGCACAGACAAATGCGCCTTGTGAAAAATTGGCTTTAAGGGTGAGATCAGAAGATGGTGAACTACAAATAAATATACACAATCTTACTTCATCTGCAGCATCCATAATAAACTTAGCCTTTTCATTATCAAGTCCAAATTCTTTATTCACATAAGCAGCTGCTTTCTTAAGAATTCCAAATGCTTTTATTAAGGGAATCTGTGAAAATGGAAACAAGTTTGGTATTAAAACATCAGTATCGTATCAGTATTTAATGAATTGTCTTGCACAAGCTTCTCCCTTTTGATAAATAAATATCTTTGACGGATTAATATATATTATTATATTAGTGATTCACTCCTGGAGAGAACTGCATATATTGAAATATTTCTTCTATCAAACTTTATGTGACAAAAATATGCGATGTGCTCATGGACATGATGCCATCATATCACTACCATATTTTATTGTCAAACTAGTTTGATATGTGTAGACAGGGCTTTAGTTGATCAACCCTCTTTAAAAAGGCAACTTTTTTAATTCTAAAAGTTATCCTCATCAATAAAGTCCCTAGAAAATGTATTTTAATTTGTGGAATTTTGCATTGGTTTTTCTAGAGTATTCCATAGGCACTATGATATGAAAAACTTTTCTTTATATATTCTGTTTTGGGTTTATTCAATTTCAATACATCCTTTGATCTTGTATTATATGTGCCTAGTTTGGGTGTAAATAGTTCATTTAGATATGGTGGTGCTTGATTATGGAATATTTTATATAAAATTTTGGCTATCCAGTTTAAGTTTTGCATGCTTTTCCTTGTTTTTTTGTAATAATTTTGGCTGCTCTGTTTATGAGTTTGGTCAGTTTTTTAATCAGTTTGTTTTTTGTTGTTCTGAAGTTAAAAGATTTTTCTTCATTTGACAAAATTAAAGGACCAAACGTAGAATCAATATTAGCTCACATTATTGATATTATGTAACGTTATTATAATAGGCTCACTGTTCAGCAAACTTTAAATGTTCCAAAAACAGAAAGTACTTTGAACAAATTTGCAAGGATTATGTTTGGTTAAGAAAATGTTCTAAATTCATATCATATAGTACAAAATATGTCTATCATTTAGAATTGATAAGCCGGCATTGAATGCTGATGTAATGAAGGTCATAAAAAATGTACCGGCATTTGCTCCCTTTCACCTCCGATGTCAAAGTTAATGAGTGATCTGGCAGTATTGGCACCATAGTACTTGTTATCGGGAACTTGTAGATCTCCAAATCCATCTCTCTCAAATCGAAATGTTGTCTACGTTTTTAGATATAAACACAGAATTAGCATACTGTCATAAAAGGGCATACCCTAATTAATTAATATGCATAATTTGTAAAAAATACAGTTTACCATACTTTTTGCAGTTGCTCAATATGCTTTAAAACATTTTTTAAAAAAAGGGCCACATGAGTATCATGTATGTATGAAAATGGAGGATGCCCTTTTGTCCCCTGTAAGCGTGGTTCCCACTAGCGACGCAATGCAAGGACGTAACGCAACGCAAGTGAATTGACCAATCACGAGCGATGGCTTATTCGCTTGTGATTGCTAACTGTCTATAACTTCGCTTTTCATTGGTTAAAACGCTTGCGTTGCGTTTACGTTCTTGCGTTACGTTCTAGTGGGAACCAAGCTTAAGTCTCAATTGTTGGGGTGGTTGAAGACCTAATTTGCTTGAATGGGGGAGGGAGGAAAAATACCTTTTGTAATGCCAACAGTTAGCTAATCATAACGTGCAAAAGCCTGTCTCATTTCTATATCTAGTCAATACATTTTGTACATCCTGCATGCATACCTACCGAAGCAGTGGTCACTTTTTGTTTACTTTTCAAAAATTGATAGTGTCAACTTAACAATCGATTGATATGCGGACACATTTTCCAACTCTTTTCTCTAATCATTAATTTTTTTTTTACATTCACAATGCGGACGCAATTATTTTACGGTTGATATATTTTTAGCAACGCATTTTCTTCATTCAAGTTCATGCACTCAGAAAAAGGCTAGTTTACTTTTTTTGGGGGGGGGGGGGGTATATAAAAGGGTATAAACTATATAAAGTAGGCCTACTAGTTGAAGTAGAAAGAAAGAACAATATTACCTAAAATGATTGTTATAGCAATAACTAAACACCACCAGACCAGATACCTACCAGAGCAACAAATCCTACTGCCAGAGAGCAGCCACCTGCTTGGAATTGTTACAAATTGCAAATTTTAATTCTTTCAGAAACTGAATGGATGCGTTTGATCACCATATACAGTAACGACACGAACGCGTTCATCCGTGTCTATTGATTGTGTATTGTATTTAGCGGTCAACTGTGAGGCGCTACCGATGCATTTGGTATCTGGTGGTGTTTAGTAGGACCGCTATAGGTGGTTCAGCCGGCTCTCTCTGTCGTCCGTGGTCCCGATCTTCTGTTCCCCCTCCTATCTAGCTCTCTAATATAACGGATACTAGGCCTAGCAAGCCTACTATTACTAACTAGGCCTAGGCTAGCCAGCTAGAGGCTAGACGTCCAGCTAGGCTAGGGAGCTAGTAGGGAGGCTTGCCCTAGTAGCTAGGCCTAGGTTCCAAATGTCTCCAGTTTTTAAACTAAGGACACTTTTAAATAAAAATTACATCATTAAATATTACACTCTTTTACTATATATGCATACCATTTTTTGCGTTCGCGCACTTAAATTAGTCTGTCTGTTTACACCTCGCAAAACACAAATCAAGAAGCGACGGGAGCCCGGCAAATTCATCCCGAAATTGGCTCAGCTCTCCTCACCCCATCAGCGCGTGTACATTCCGTCAACTGTGGATATAGACCGTCAACAACCGTCGTTGTATTTTACATTAATTTATTTGAAATAAAGAAGTATATGATGTAACTTTGATAGGTTATGTTTATTTTATTTATTTACAATTCATTTAGTACTGTAGGCTGACAGTTACGGTGGCTGATTTCCGCCAAAGAAAACAATTATTTTATAATATACGGCGTTATAACGCCGTAATTAGGGCGTTATAACGCCGTATTAATAGGGCGTTATAACGCCCTAATTTAGGGCATTATAACGCCGTAAATACGGCGTTATAACGCCCTAATAAATATACAATCTGTTTACACGCACATGCGCATGCGTAGTACATCAACAAACCTCTCGGCGCATTCACAGGTTTTAGAAAGTCACGTGGTACATTACTGGCCATCTTTGTGTCCAACTATGCCTATTATATTATTTGAAAACCCAAAAAACAATAATGCTAACGATAACCACTACGGGAAAAGAGCTACGGTACAATCTGATACAGAAACACATGATGAAGTGTTTAGTATTGATGGAAGTAGTGAATCATCAGATGATGAAAATGTGCAGAAAGAAACAAGTGTGATCACTATAGAACAACACACAAACCAAAATGAGCAGGAAGATGATGACAGAGAGGAGCAGAGAGAAGAGCAGGAAGTGGACGAAAGAGAGGAGGAGGAAGTTGAAGAAGGAGAGGAACAAGAAGTACCGGGAAGAAAGTACCAGAAAGCTGAAGAAAGAGAGGAGCAGGAAGTTGGGGTAAGAGAGGAGCATGAACAGAAGAAGGTAACTGACTACTTTGAAAAAAGTATGCAAAAAAGTAAAAGTGTTAGCACAAACAAGAAAGCAGCGAGAGATCTGAAGGAACAGTCCGGAAATGAAGGCAGGACAGAAGAAAAAACAAAGAGTATTGGAAAAAGAAGTTTAAGAAAGAGAAACAAAAACAAGTAATTTAATCTTAATAATATGTATTCCAAATATTGTAATTTCCCTAGGAAGCTCTTTACTCTAATCTTTATGAATTTACATTGTATAACACTAAACGTTAGAGGAGCTAGAAATATAAATAAGCAACATAAGCTATTCCAATGGGTAAAAGATCAAAAAGCGGATATATGTCTGCTTCAGGAAACCCATCTAACAAATGAGATTATTAATAAATCAAACTTTGTTTGGGAAGGTGAAGCGATCCATAGTATAGGTAATTCACATAGTAGAGGAGTGTCGATACTATTACGAAAAGGTCTTGAATGCAAAATTGTTAAAAAGTTAACTGATATTGATGGAAGATATATATTTCTTAATTTAATGATAAATGAAAAGGAATTGGACATTATAAATATTTATGCTCCTAATGAAAGCAAAAATAGAAGTGCATTCTTTAGGACCATACACAAATGTTACAATGACTTTGATGGAGGGAAGGGTAATTCTATCATTCTAGGTGGAGATCTGAATTGCATTGACCAAAAAGGTAGCGCAAATAGGTCTGATAAATCTGTTTTTACGATTAAAAACCTAATGAAAAATTTAAATTTTATTTGAAATATATATTTTTTTATTGAAATATATATTTATACTGGGTAACCACTTCAGTCAATGACTGGTCTCCCAGAGGGCCCAGTTGGTGATCAGTGGCCGTGATGTACTAATACACCGTGGTAACCCCCTACTCGTCTCGAAAGATGTACTAGGTTCTTTAAAGTGCACACGAGCTAGATGTGTACACTGGACCTACGGTTTATAGTCCTTATCCGAGAAGACTCGTTCTACCACCAGAACCATGGAGTGAGTGAGCCTCGAACCCCTGCAGTTGTTATGGCTAGGTAATTACGGTTCCACTGTCTTAACCGCTCGGCCACTCACTTTGGAGATCCAAAAACATGAATAAGCGACAATTTACGTGGCGTAAGAGATTTAACAACATTTTCCGTAGGCTGGATTACTGGTTAATATCAGAAGATCTCTTTTCAAATGGAGATGCTTTAGCCTGTGACATTCGTCCAGCTATTCTCACAGATCACCAGGCGGTATCAATTAAAATAGATTTGCATGAAAAAAAACGCGGTCCTGGTTTATGGATGTTCAACAATAGCTTTCTGAAAGATGAAACATTTACAAAATTAGTGATTAAAATAATTGATGTTTCAATACTAAAAAATAATAGAGAACCTGTAAGTGCAAGTTTGTTATGGGAGCTTGTAAAAACAAAAATAAAAGAATTTTCAATTGCATACGGAAAACAAAAAAATAAAAACCAGAATAAAAAGAAAGAAAAATTACAAAAACAAATAAAAAACTTAAATGAAACAATTATGAATACTCAAAATTGTGATATAACCATTGAAAATAAAATTGAAAACAAAAAAATAGAGCTTGAAAACATTTATAATGTAGAAGCAAAAGGCGCGCAAATTAGGTCCAGAGTAAAATGGATAGAGGAAGGCGAGCGGAATACAAAATACTTTCTAGGGTTAGAAAGATCCAAAAGTAAAAAGAAACACATAAAAAGTTTAATTACTAAAGATGGGAGCTTAGCAACAAGCCCAATTGATATTTTAAAGGAACAAATACAACATTTCGAAGGTTTATACGCAAAAAATGTTATAAACCCTGGAAAAATTAATAAATACCTTTGTAATTCTATTATAAACAAGCTTTCAGAAATAGAAAAAGAAAATTGTGAAGGTTACGTCACTATTGATGAATGTAAAAAGGCCATTTCAATGATGGAAAAAAATAAAACACCTGGATCGGATGGTCTAAGTGTTGAATTTTATGTGTTCTTTTGGAATAATATTAAACATTTAATTTGCGATGCGTTAAATGAAAGTTATAATTCTCAAGAATTATCCTTTTCGCAAAAACGAGGTGTAATCACCCTTTTGTTCAAGGATGGAGAAAGAGAAAATTTGAATAATTGGCGTCCCATTACCCTCTTAAACACCGATTACAAAATTCTTGCACATGTATTGAGTAACAGACTTAAAATGGTTATTAAATCAATAGTAAGTTCAGACCAAAAAGGTTATATAAAAGGCCGTTTCGCTGGTGAAAACATTCGGTTAATAGAAGACCTGCTTTATTATACAGAGTGTAATGATATCGAAGGTGCAATAATTACCGTAGATTTTAAGAAGGCTTTTGACTCTATTAGTAGAGATTTTATGTTCAATGTTCTAGAAAAGTTTAACTTTGGAATGTTCTTTTGTAACTGGGTAAAAGTATTATACAATAACGTTGAATGTGTCACAGTTAACAATGGTTGGGTTTCAAACAATTTTAAAATGGAAAGAGGTATTAGACAAGGTTGTCCTCTATCTGCTCTGTTATTCATTTTAGTGGTTGAAGTAATGGCATCTAGAATAAGAAACAAAGATGACTATAAGGGTATTAAACTTCCAAATAATGAAAATAACATAGAAGCTAGAATAAGCCAATTAGCCGATGATACGGTTTTGTATGTTGGTAATGACAAAAGTATTAAGTCAGCAGTCAGTGTAATTGAACGTTTTTGTGAAGTATCTGGAATGACACTAAATAAAAAAAAAACCAATGCTTTTGGATTGGTAAATGGAAGAACAGAATAGATAGACCTTTAGAATTAAATTGGGTAAAACATCCGATCAAAATTTTAGGCATATATGTAGGGTATAATACAGAAGAATGTACCAGAAAAAACTGGGATGTTAAATTAATAGAAAAGTCTAGTCTAGAAAAGACTTTAAAACAATGGAATGCTAGAAATCTCTCAATTTTTGGTAGAATAATAATCCTGAAAAGTCTTGCACTATCTAAATTAACATATGCTGCAAATATCACTGATGTTCCAAAATATGTATATACACAAGTTACAAATCTAATATATAATTTTATTTGGAACAATAAAAGGGAAAAGATAAAAAGAAAAACTCTAATTGGTGATGTTGAGATGGGAGGCATTAAAATGCCTGATTTTACTCTTCATGTTAACGCACTCATGTGTGGCTGGTTAAAAAGAATTATGAATGATGATGGTGCTAAATGGAAAAATATTCCAATGTATTATATTAAAAAAATATGTGATGTTAATGTTTTACTTAATATGTCATGTTATAACATTATTGATGTTAATTCTGATAAAATTCCACTGTTTTACAAAAATATGATAAAAGCCTACATAATTATAACAGAATCTCTAAAAAAAAAACCCTGAAACTTATAACGATATAATGAATGAGCAACTGTGGGGAAACCACTACGTTAAACTAAAAAAAAATCGCTTTTCTACAAGCATTGGATTGACAGTGGCATTATCAGTATTAAAGACATTGTTAATAAGAACACTTTTTTAACATCAAACGAAATACTGGTGAAACTACAATGTAAAACAAACTGGTTAAATGAGTATTTGTGCATTATTAAGGCAATACCAATTCAATGGAAAAATATTATTAAGGAGGTAGATATTTTCAATTGTGATGATAATGATGAATTAGTTGGGACCAAGTATGAGATTAATACTACCAAACTAATATACTCATGGTTTGTGAAAGAATATTTCATTATTCCAATGTCACAACTAAAATGGGAAGAGTACTTCAATGATAACAACATTGATTGGAAAACTTCTTGGTTACGGAAAGTATGTAAAATGAAAGATAAGAAACTATATCACAATTCAATTATAAGATGTTACATAGAATACTGCCTACCAACAAACGGCTGTATCAGTGGAAAGTTAAGGAAACACAAACGTGTGACAAATGTGGAGAAATTGAAAATGAAAATCATTTGTTTTTTAGTTGTAGATTTATTCAGAAATATTGGAGGAAAATGCTTAGTATCTTTGTAAGTTTAAATCACAATAATATATCATTTAAACAATTAATACTAGGAACGGGAGATAAGCTAATAGATTATATTTACACTTTTGCAGCATTTACTATTTATAGAATAAAAATGTTATCTGCACTAAATAAGCCAGTGGGTAAATCTTTATGGAATTCATTTAAAAGCAATATGTTATATAACATTGAATGTGAAACATATAACAATAAAGAAACAAGTATAGAAAAATGGGTAGCTTTAAGAAATAAGATTATGATAATATAATTTCTAATTTGATACGATTAACCGAAAAAGAATTACAGTGATACGGGTTACTGGTGGTACTGAGCTATTATTGTTTTTTTTTTATCATGTATATAAATATATTGTATAATCCGGGTTGTAAAATGAAAACAAACAAATGAAAATGTGTGAACTATTCTAAAACGGGATAGATGATAATGATGATCCTGTCAAGTGTATAACAAAATATAAGAAAATTAATGAAAAAAGGAGTAATACAGAATTCATATATGTAAAAATGAACTGTAACGACATTTACAAGTTAAATAATACGATTTTATGTAATATGAGATAATATGAATGTGAATAAAAGTGGTGTTTGCGCCACAAAAGAGAAAAAAAAAAAACTATGCCTATTAGTATATTCTTTAATCCATGGTATAAGTCTTTGATTACGGACTGAAATAGTCGTCAATTACACATTACTAACAATGATTTAGGATCATCAGCTAACTTAATTTTCTTGCTTTTTTACAACTAAAACGCAACAAAGCCGGACAGGAATGTATCTCCTACCAAGGAATACATATTTGGAATAATTTAACAGATTATATAAAACAATCCCCCACTTTAAGTTTGTTTAAACAGAGATTAAAGCAACATTACCGTATAACAATAGAAATATTTAAGTTAAGTAAATCACATTATGTCATTTTGGTTTATTCTTTTTTTTTTGTACTAATGTTTGCTATTTTTTTTGTTAGGGTTACATGTTTAAAGCACTTGTGCTTATTTTGTATCCCATTCCATTATCATATTATTTGTATAGTATTTGTATATGTTTTTATATTGATTATGGAATAAAATAATGTCGATTATTGAAAAACTGCTATAAACGAAATATGAACTTGCTTTTTTATATAATATATTGATTAGTTAATTCAGTATACGATAAAACAACTGATTATTTGTGTAGACACATTTTTATTTCACAATTATTAAAATTAATTTTTATTGAACGAGAATTGAATTAGAATAGGCCTATAGTATACGCAGGCCTGTTGTGTTTATTCCTAAAATGGGCCACGTATTGTATGTCTTAAGTCCTACATTTCTGCACGACAACTAAAGTTTGTATGAAAAGAAATTACACATATTATTCGATAATTCTATTGACATTGCTTCAGTTCAATAAATAATGTTAATCTGGCTTTTGGTTTCCGGGCAGATTCATCATCAATTAAAGGCCACAACATCATTCCCGTCATGCTTGAGGTAAAACATTGTTGAAGTTATCATTGAATTTGTATTTCAGTGGCCGAAATGACATACTTTCATCCTAAAATTGCTTTGATGGATGAGTTTTTGGCATTGATGAAAAAAATTACAATATTAAGAATAAATAAAAGAACACATAAAAAAGACATTTTTTACTGTGGAAACACAACGTAGCTGCTCTAGAAAGCTCAAGGCCCAGTGATCGGCTACTGGCCCGTCCCCCTAAATCATGGTTGCTGCGACTCAAACAAGATCATAGGCGTATACTGGTTATTGTATAGGCCTAAGAGGAATACATTTTAAAAAGTCGAAATATGGTTAGACTCAACAGAACTAGTGATGGTCAATGTAATCAATTACTTTGTATAATAGTAGCTTCCATTCATGTTTTTTTTAAATGTAATCAATATCTCTTCATTATGGCAACCCGAATGCAATTCTCTCTGAGAAGTGAATTCAGAACGATTTTGACGGAGTTTTTAAACTATAGGTTGCAGTATTGTCATTTTTTCAAAAGACTATCTAAATAATCTCATAAAAATCCTACAATGCAGTAAACACAATTGTAGGTCTTGGTCTTACACTATAAAAACAGAATTTTGATGTATTCAAGCAATACAACTTTCCAAAGCGGTTCTGTATTTTTTTTAAAGTTTCTTTATGTATTATTACAATCAAATTATGCAGTTCAGCAATCAGGAATTCAATTTCATTTAATAGAATAATAGTTTCTTTACAATTTCTTTCGATCTCACAGCTTCATGTTATTCGTTGACTAGCCACACGACCAGTCACATTTCTTACAGTTTTTAGAAATCTTATCGTATAGTCAAGATCCACACTATATCATATCTCTTTAGATTGCTATCGTCGTTAAATCTCTGACGACGATGGTTGGATGTTTAATGGTTTTTGAACACTTTTGTAGTGTCATAAATGGTCACCACTTCCATCATTCCACGTACTCTTCTCTTCATGTGTAGCAATATATCAAAGACACGATGTTAATTAATTGGTCAATTAATGTTAATGTTGACATCAGAACTTACAGTATTGATGGATCGATCATGTGAAACTTTTTCAACCTGAATCTTCATGCAATGCAGTAACTCCATGCGAAATTGAGCCAACGATAACGTGTAGATTATAGGGTTCAAAACAAAGTTTAAAACTGATATGTCTAAAGTTATCAGAAAAATGTTTGATCCGATATTAATATTTCCATAAATAGAGATAAGCGTGAGGAGAAGTATCGGCACAAAACAGAGAACATATGCAGTACTTACTGCTAAAAACACTTTCAGGGTTTTGGCATGGATTGATGGTGGTGAGGGTTGTGTCTCCGGGGACGACACAGACCTCTGGTTTACTAGGCGTTCGTATAGAATGCTACCATATACAAAAGTCATTGTTATTAAAGTTGACAGAAATAACAGCAGGAAGCAGGCAGCTGATATGGGGTATAATATTGTTAAGTCTGTAATTCCACATTCTACTTCGGTTTCACCTGGAATTGGAACATATACTGGTGCCTGTGGATTTAAAAGAAAACCAATTATCCATGAGGATAAAATCATTAAAAGAGTTCGTTTCGACGTGTAGTTAACTTCAAACCAAAATGGCTTCATGATAGCGAAGTATCTTTCTATCGTAATAAACAGTAGATTTACAGTAGAAACTGCAGATATACTCCAGTTGATGCTAAAAAGTTTGCAATATATATGTAAGCCAGATGTGTCAATAAGTAAAATATGCAGACAGAAAACCAAACATCCTGTTGCATCAATAAATGATTGATTGAAAATAAACCATCGCGTACTCTGGCGCATTGATGTCACCCTGTTGATGACGAAAAGCACAAGGATATTTAGAATGAAACCAATGCCAGAGAAGCCGCATCCGATGTTAACGGTAACCCAACTTGCGTCCGTCAAATTCAAATCCATTTTCAGATGTCAGGAAAAACGAAATCGTGTTCATGTATTATTTTTGCATTGAATAGAAAATAGTTTAAAATGGTAATGGTGCTACTGGCCAATCACAATATCCGCATTTGTTTTACCCTACGGGGTTTTTAATCATCATCATACGATGAATATCAATTTGTGTGATTACTTCACATTAGGATATGCGTAATTTGCCGAAATGATGATCAATAAGTAACACACAGCAGCTGCAGTAATCTTCTTCTTTACTTTATTAGGCCTATGTGTTAGTTAAATTTTTGGAAAATCAGCTCCGTATTGGTTAGAACGGCCGCCGGTAGTGCCGGCCGGTAACCTCACACTTCGTTACTACTTGCATTAGAGTTTTTTCTAGACGCCCAGAGATAGCATCTGATGATGCGTTTTGGCCGGTCGGTTTTTTTATAAAAAAATTATCTTAATATAGTGGTTTTTATAGAACATAATAATAACAACTTTATTTTAAAACGGATGCAACTCTATTTTTTACAAGGCCGTTACTTACTATAAAACTATTTATACAAGTTTCATTTACAGTACATATGACTAAAAAACTATCCAAAAAGAGACACAACTGATACAATAAAAAAAAAAAAAAATGATTTCATGAAAAACATAGAGTTTCAAATATATCTTTGGTTATATATGTATATAAAAATATAAAAAAATCAATCAGAGTTTTATTTTGTTTTGTTATCCTTGTCGGTTCAGTTATAATTTGTGTTAGAAAATGGTTATTAGCTATATCCATTTTTATTGTGTATAACAAGTAGGGTTTTGTGAAAGTGTGTCACAATTGACATCTCATATTATTACTTCTTTGTTTACACATTCGTTCTCTTCTAAAATGTGTTCAAAAATATGTAAAATTTGAATTTTTAAGTTTGGTGGGGGGTTCCATGCTATTAAAATGATTGGTTTAGTTATTGGTTAACAAAGTTCAATACTACTTTCCTAATCTCCATTTTTATGAAATGATTTCTTAGTTTACAATTAAAACATCCTCCTCTATTTACATTAACTGCAACCCTTACCCCTTCCCTGTCATTTCTATAAATATCATAGCCATCAATGTGTATTGATTCATCTTTAATTACATTATCTAAACGTGTTTCATTGAGTGCTATGATATCAATAGAAGTGTTGTTGATTAGATACTTAAATTCTTCAAATCTAAAAATACTTTCAGTTAAATTATTATGTTCATTTAGCGAACAGTTTTGTTGATAATTGTTTGATTTTGATTTGAATTGATTGTAATCGTTGAGTTTGAGTCAACTCTGAGTGGTATTTTATCATTTATATAAGTGATTTTGTACTAATTCATTGTCATAATCATAGAATTTACGGCTAAACCCTCATGCATGGTAAAACTTACATTTCCAGTATGTAATCGGTGCTCTATGTGACGACATCCTCTACACATGTCATTCTCACCACAGTTGAAGCAGGGATTCAGAGCTTCCTGATTGAAGGATGAAACAGATGGGTTCTGTGTTTCGTTGTCTCGCTAGTGTACGTATTACTTGCACTGCTCTATTAATACTTCTTAGTAGGACTGATGTACCTTTCTGGTTGAGGTGTAGGCCATGTCTTGTAAAGTAATTCGAATGTACACCATGTTCATCTGGCCAAAAACCGTTTGGAGCATATCATTTGCTTCAGCAATTGTCTGTTAAAATTTGTATTGTCAAGACGAGGACAGATACCCGAGACGAGCACCTTTCCTGACATCCTTTGTTGCAAATATGTTGTTATTTGAAAAAAAGTCTTTGTGAAGTTTGCTAGTGTTAAAATCTTCTCGACTACAATCATTTGTTCCAACATGAATTATTATGTTATTAACATTTTTTCAGATTCATATGTGTCACAGCATTGTAAAGTTGACTAACAGTAAAGCCTCACTTTGTCCTGACTGATGTATGACTTGTTTTCAACATGGAATCTCCGATTATCAAATTTGTTGTCTTTACAGTGTGAGATGCATTATCATTTTGTTGGGCATTATATGTTGAGTTTTTGATGGCTTGATCACATTCAGGAATTAATGGCTCAGGTAAAGTTGGAAGTAACCTGAAGAAGAATCATGCAATGGGAAGGTTTGGGCTTGGCCATGCTAACGAGAGAGGTGAAACACTGGTGAATTTCTGCTGCATTTAGAATGACCTGGTTTTAACAAATAAATTATATCAACAGCACCCACGACGACTATATACTTGGATATTACCAGATGGAAAATACCGAAATCAAATAGATTACATTTTGATTAGACATCGGTGGAGATCAAGTGTCAAAGTGGCAAAAACGTACCCAGGAGCAGACTGCGGCTCAAATCACCAACTTTTAACTGCTGAAATCCGTTGCAAACTAAAGATAGTAAAACAAGACGCTCAACCACGCAGATATGATGTTAAACAAATAAATGACCAATATCGAGCTGAAGTCTGAAACTCTTTTAAGGTAATTCTTAAAAAGGAAAAAACAAGGAAATCGAATGAATTGTGGGAGTTGACTCGACAAAAAATGCAATTTCATTAGCAGCTCGGAAAAATTTACCAAAACTAAAGAAATGCCGAGCCCCTTGGATATCGGACAAGGTGGTTGCACTGGCAGATGAGAGGCGGCAAATAAAAGCAAATGGTTTACACAGTGAGAGAGACCGCAGTCAATATAAACATCTTAGTAGAAGTATCCAACGTGTTACTATACAAGATAAATGGAACTTTCATGAAATTAAATGTAGTGAGGTTGAGTCGCATTTCGTTACCAATCATTCTAGAGACCTCTTCAAAGCTGTAAAAGAAATTACTGGCAAGAGGGCTGTAAAATTAAATGTTATTAAAGATGGGGACGGTACGATTCTACTGAGAGTCACCAAATCAAGGATAGGTGGAAAGAATATTGTCAAAGGTTATATGATAGTAAAGATGCAGATCAAGTTACAAAAGCAATTGAGATATATCCAAAATAAACCAAATATACTAAGATCAGAAGTGAAATTTGTAATAAAGAAAATTAAGGATGGGAAAACACCGGGATATGATAATATTCCAGCTGAGCTTCTTAAGGAGACAGGGGATGAAGGTATCACTTTAATGCATATTAAATTTGATATGGACCAATAAGAGATGGCCAACTGACTGGGCTAGATCAATATTTATACCGCTCCCCAGGAAAGGAGATACAAGAGAGTGCAAAAACAATAGGACTATCTCTCTGATATCACACGCGAGTAAGAATTTGCTGTACATAATTGTTGAGAGGACTAAACAATACATTCCTCGTGAAATTCCTCAAGAACAAGCAGATTTTGTGGAAGGAAGAGGTACAAGAGACCAAATAGCAAATATTAGAAATATAATGGAAAGAGCTATTGAAATTAACCGTCCGCTATATATGTGCTTTATTGACTATTCAAACGCTTTTGATACGGTTCAGCATCAAAGACTCTGGAATATTTTAATAGCAATGGGCTTTCCAAGGCATGTAGTAGAACTCCTCAGGACATTATATGATAACCAGGAAGCTGCTGTGAGAACTGCATGCGGCGACAGTACTTGGTTTAAAATAAAACAAGGGGTGAGACAAGGTTTGCATACTGTCTCCTCACTTGTTTAATGTCTATGTAGAATATATTATGAGATTGGCTCTAGAAAACTGCAATAGTGGAATATCTATTGGTGGCAGAACTATAAATAATATCAGGTATGCTGATGATACTACTTTAATAACAGATAATGCACAGGAAATGGAAGGTCTGGTTGAAAAAGTAAGAAGGGAGAGTAAACAGTTTGGTCTTTTTCTAAATGTAAGCAAGACAAAGGTGATGATCATTAACCCACAAGAGGAGAACCCAATCATTCATGCAGGAAACCAAGTAATTGAAGTTGTCAACCACTTTAACTTCCTTGGTTCAATGATTTCAAACCATGGTGGATGTTCCATTGAGATCAAACGTCGTCTGACAATGGCAAAATCATCAATGTGTTTAATGTACAAGATATGGAAAGACAGAAGCATCAACAACAAAAATTAGATAAATCGGAGCTCCAATTTTTCCAATTGCAACGTACGCATGTGAAACATGGGTGTTTAATGCTGCAGATCAAAAAGGAATTGAGGCTTTTGAGATGTGGTGCTGGAGAAAGCTTCTAGGTATTCCATGGACTGCCAGAAAAACTAATGAAAGTGTAAGGCACGAAATAGGCAAGAAATTCACATTAATCAAATCTAGCCTGCAGCCTTGATGTTGATCAAATAACATTAACCATATTTTTAAATATATATTAAAATATACGAAACTGGTTTTTTTTTGCCAATAGCCTAAAGCCTGTTTTCCTGTCGACGTAACGTTACGGCGAGTTGCGTAGGGTTGCGTTGAATGTTTAAGGTGACGGTTACCCCACTTGCGTTCGTCAAATTCAAATCCACTAGATATGAAATATTTTGAAATGTTGGTCTTACTGAACTATCACAATATCCGCATTTGATTTACCCTACGGTGTATTTAATCATTATAACAAATGCATCAGTACAATACCAATGAAAATGCGATGTTGATCATAGTGGCAGTGTGTGTATAATTTGACAGATTAATTCGGTTAATTGTCACTTTAAAAATGCTGTACTATCTATACTCGATATATCCCGTAGGCTATGTGCATCACATATCCGGGACAAAAGCCATTTTTAATCATTATTTTTGATAATCGTCTTAAATAATTCTTCTATGCAATGTACTTTGTTATACTGGTCATTTTTTGATTTATGCAGAATAAGACCATTAAATTCCCAAAAATATATAGGATAAAATAACATATTCTTATATAATACCTTAATAAAAAATATATTTGCGTCGTTTCTTACACGCTAAACGTCAGATGACGGTACATCATCTGAAATTGAAACGCTGTTTAAGTCATCCTCACTGATTCTAATAATAGTAAGTGGTTTTACTATTTTCAAATTACTTATCAAGCAAAACTTAATCAGCGGGAACCAATAGCACAATTATAGGGATGAGTTGTGCATTCTAATTAATTATTTTCTCATTAAAATAAAAGTCTTGAAAGTATTTTTGACAGTAAGTGCGTAAATTCATTTTACATCTGAGCTCTGATTTTAAAGAAAATCACGAAAAGGTTAATGTCAATTGAGTTGAATAAAACTATGGATCGCCGTTCACAAAAGTGTTGGTGAGGATGAAATTTGCATAGATGATGAAAATTGCATTGATGATGAAATTTTCATTGATGATGAAAATTGCATTGATGATGAAAATTGTATTGATTATGAAAATTGCATTGATGATGAAAATTGCATTGATGATGAAATTTGCATTGATGATGAAAATTGCATTGATGATGAAATTGCATTGATGATGGAAATTGCATTGATGATGAAAATTGCATTGATGGTGAAATTTGCATTGATGATGAAAATTGCATTGATGATGAAAATTGCATTGATGATGAAATTTGCATTGATGATGAAATTTGCATTGATGATGAAAATTGCATTGATGATGAAAATTGATTTGATGATGAAAATTGCATTGATGATGAAAATTGTATTGATGATGAAAATTGCATTGATGATGAAAATTGCATTGATGATGAAAATTGATTTGATGATGAAAATTGCATTGATGATGAAAATTGTATTGTTGATGAAAATTGCATTGATGATGAAATTTGCATTGATGATGAAAATTTCATTGATGATGAAAATTGCATTGATGATGAAATTTGCATTGATGATGAAAATTGCATTGATGATGAAAATTGCATTGATGATGAAAATTGCATTGATGATGAAAATTGATTTGGTGATGAAAATTGATTTGATAATGAAAATTATAGTAAAGTGAAAGTTTGAAATAGGACTTTTATCATGACGTAGTAAACGATATAAATTGTAACGAAATTCATTGTAGCGTTATTTTCAAAACACATAGCACATTTTTTAATTTAGACATGATGATGTGTCACTAAACACAATATTGGAAAAACCTATAAAACTTCAGTCTGAACATATCGATAATTTTCACACGCTCAAGTTGTTTGGATAAGTCTTCTTTTAATTTATTTTATTTTTATTACACCTTATTTATAGAGGGTGACCCTAAACAGCGTATGATGCTGACAATCAAGGGACCCTCTTGACAGTGGCTGTGTGTATACTAGTACACTGGGGTAACTCATTACTCGTCTCGAAAGATGCACTAGGTTCTTCAAAGTGCACATGAGTTAATGTGTACACTGGACCTACGGTTTACCATCCAGAAGACTCGTTTTATCGAAGTTTTGAATCGATTAGGCACGGTGATTTTGGCTGTGATGTGATATAACCACTAGCTAATCACCAGGCATTACAATTTAAATATAATCACATCGATAATTAAGGAGATTTATAAAGAAAACACTGCTTAGCATGCAATATGTTAAAAACACGTTTGTTGTACTGCAAAACACAGCAAACTGTAACAACATACATGATCAAATGCATAATTTAATTTTGTATAGATTAACGCAATTTTTTATTTCAAGAGGTTGCAGGAAAATATCATAATTCATAAAAATTGCATATTTTATTATTACCAATTACTTAAAATTACCGGTCGTACGAAGGTGAACTTTTCGTAGTCCGAATGTGATGACATTAAAAAAAGAATTGTTCACCGATATATTGTTGTTGTCAATTAATAATCGAAGCAGACATGTCAATAGAACAATCAGACTGCGCATACGATTTCTACATGGCTACGTTTTGTTCTAAATAAATGTAACAGTTCGCAGCGTTCTATAGAGGGCCGCGGTTAGAGACATGAAGTTCAAAGAGCCTGTTTGTTTAGTTCGTATTTATAAATACATGTTTCCATGTTGCTGTCATATCCGTCACATTTATGGAATATACTAAAATAGACAAAATAACGGGTTAGGAATTATACAATTATTTCCATTATTAATCCTTTAATACTATACAGTATTTTTGCTCGATTAATAAAAAATGATTGTCTTAACATTTATTAGTATGATGTTATACGTTCAAAAATTAATAATTTTCAGAAAATATTATGACTGTTACTAATGTTTTACAAAATTCTATTGAACTAATATTACTAACCATTGACATAGTAGAAGAATATTGTTTATATTTCAATTATACCACATAATTGCGTTCATTACTGAAATATTTTAGGATTTAAAAGGGTTTAATATCCATGTGACGGAGATGAAATAATAAATATTAATAATTAAAAAAAAAAAAATTTAAATTAAAATAATACAGAATACAAGGCTTTTCAATACATTTCTTTATTATTTTACCTACCGTACTTATTATTGTTATGCAAATACAACCTGATAAATATCATTTTTTAGCTTAGAATAAATCAAAACAATAACAACAAAATATGAAATAAATGTACACATATATATTCATAAAACATACAATCAAGCTTACCATTGGGTGTGCATTCATAACTGCCGTCATCGAGTTCCAAACAAGATTGAGGCATTGGACATGGGTTTGGGTCACATGGACTGTTTCTTCTTTCTAGCAAATAAATGAAAATAACTAAGAAAATGATGTTCAAATAGTTTTGTTACAACACTTACACGCAGAACTCATATAAATAAAATCCAGGCATGGATTTTCACAAACTGTAAATGTTATTTCTCCTACACCCAACTGGGTCATTTGATACAAAGGCCTAGAATAATCCAACAATGTACCTCCATTTATAGTTTCATTTTTTGTTATTATTGTAAGAATTTTTTTTTTCTCTTTCGTGGGGCCAACCAACTTTTATTTCATTCTTCATATTACACATTGTAGTTATATATAGAAATTGTATAAAATGTCATTAAAAAAATGTTTTAAATATATATATATATATAAATAAAAATTAAAATAATAATGAAAAAATTGAAAAATAATACATGTAATTTTAAGAAATACAAGTTAATAATTTTCTTTTTACGTTACCCCATATCTTTTTTGCCTTGTTTATGTTACAAGCATATTGATTCTGTATAAGATTTTTTAGCTCAAATCTGAACAAGTTCCAGACGACTTTTGATCTAATTTTTGAATGCTTTTCTAATGATTCAATAAAATTCGTTTTATAAATACAAAAAGAAAACAATGATAATAATTCATTGACATTTTCACTTTTTCTTCAAGTGTATAGCATTTTAGAATCATGTTATTGAATTTTGTCCATACTTTTTGGATACTTTTATATTTCAAAAGCATGTGCTTGTCTGTCTCAATTTCGTTTTGGCAGTGTTCGCACATTTCTTCAGGAGATATTTTCCATATCTTTATTCGTTGTTTACATGTCAGAATCCGATGTAGCAGTTTAAAATTAAATTGTGCTACTTTTGTTACATGTTTCATGCTATATACTTTTTTTAACCATATTTCATTCCACTTAAAGTTCACATTTCTAAATTCTGTTTCCTATTTCGATTGACAAAATGGAGTAATAGTTATATTGTTGATAATGTGTTTATAATAAAATGAATTTTTATACTTTTTACAATATATTGTTTGTATTTCTTGTTTGTCTCTCTCTTTTTCATTGTTTATAACTATTTTCTTCCAGTTTGAGGGAATTGCATTTACAATCTTAAAATATTCAATTATTCCATTTTGTTGCTCTGAAGGGTGGGTATCAATTCTGTCGGAGTCATTAATCTGTGATTAACTATTATATCTTTTATTGTTTTATACCCTGCTTGTATCCAACTTTTAAAATATAATGTTTTTCCACTGCATTTTATAAAAGTGTTTTCCCACAATTGTTGTTTTTCAACTTCGTTTACATTTTGCGGGTATGTAACTGCCTGTATGTACTTATATTGTTAAAATACACTAACACTTTTAACATTTCTTTATACAATTCAGGCATACATTTCAGTTCTACATGACTTTCAAAATTGGGTTCACTAGTATTGACAGTATTGATTGATTTATGGAGAAACGCTAAGGAGCACGGTGATGTTATAAGAAAAGCACCAAAGCCTATAAAATGTCCTGGATTACGTGAACACTTTAAAGATCACTTTAATCCAGACAAATCTAGCCTTAAAATCCCAGATGAAATTAGCACACCTCCAGAATATATAATCAACCTGAGACAACCAGAATTTGAGATAGACGATGAACCTCCGTCCAAGAAAGAAATTATTGATGCAATCGGACATCTAAAAGGTCGCAAAGCTACCCTAGATGTCACTTCTGAAATGTTGCAAATCGCCACAGAGAACCCAGTATTCGTCGACCATGTACATATAGACTGTTTGTGGAAATTTGGAGAACCAAAGAAGTACCAAGCGATTGGGGACTGTCCAAATTAACAACCATTTGGAAAAAAAAGGCAGTCCACTTGATCCATCAATGTATAGAGGAATATCGATTGGGTCTACTTTTTCAAAAATACTTATGGTTATCATTCTTTCACGTTTTTCCATCTTTTATGAAAGTCAACTTCTACGCACACAGTTTGGATTCAGGTCCAACACTGGGTGCAATGATGCTATATATGTAATCAAGCAGATCCAGGAAATTGCATATCGCTCAAATCGCAAACTCTATACATGCTTCATTGATTTAACAGCAGCATTCGACCATGTGAATCGTAATCTTCTTTTCCTAAGCGTTCGTAATAGGTTTCACTTAAACCAGTCTACTACTATGATTGACATAATACAATCACTGTACAGCTCAACGAAACCATACCTTGCTGACGACGATCCGAGTGATTATAAGTTCGAAACATCTTCTGGTGTGCGACAGGGTGGTATTGAGAATACCAGCATGTTTAACCAATATTTTGATTACGTTATTAGAGTGTTCAAACAACGCTGTAAAGATGCTAGTTTGGATGGCCTAATGATACAATACCTAATTCCTATTGAAGCTACAAATCGTGCTCAAAGATGTAAAGCACCGTCTAAGGGGCATCTATGACGACTTTGAAAGTGGCTATGCTGACGACTTTGCTGTAAGCTCCTGGTCACAAGAAGAACTGCAAACCATTGTGAACATCTTGAATGAAGTTTGTCTGGAATTTGGTCTAAGAATTAGTGCCCCAAAAAGAGAAACCATTATATGGAACTGGAAAGAGGAAGTTGAAGAATACCCAAGATGCATCATACAAATTGGCGGCGTACACATTAACAACGTAACACACTTTAGATACCTTGGTGTATGGGCTACCTACAATGATGTTCATATTGGAGATCAAGAAGTAAAATACAGAATCAATTCAGCCAAAGGAGCATTTACAGATAATAGGGCATTGCTTACCAACAGAACGATCCTCCTACAAACAAGAATGATGTTTCTTAATGGTCTAGTTAGGAGTAGACTCACCTATGGTTGCCATGCTTGGAGGGCAACAGGAAGTGAAATGTCCAAACTTAGCACAACATACAAAACCTTCCTAAGAAGAATGCTAGTGAGTGGCTTTCAAAGGGTCTGCCCACCAAACCATGTAGACATATCCTCAGATGAAGAAACAGATGAAAACTATATAGACTGGCGTTACGTAATTGATAATGACGATCTCTACAAAATTACTGGCTGTCAACCGCTAGAAGAATATGTCTACAAGCAACAATTCAACTGGATCGGACATGTAATTAGAAAAGAAAATGAAGATCCTACAAAAATTCTTACTTTTCACACAACACAAAATAAACGAAGAGGTCGGAAGATACCATCAGTGCTTGATAGAGTTGTACAACAAAGTCAACTTACTAGATGCAACTTCATTGGAGCCTGCTTCAACAGAAATGTATAATTCCCAGCAATGTTTTAACTGTATATATGAACTGTTTTATAAGTTGTTTTGTGACTGTGCAATTTGGTATTAGTCACTCTCGTACTGTACATTTAAAAGTAACACATCCAAATGCCAACTTTAAGTCAATCGCTACCAGATGTCTCTGTGAGACGGTTATTTGAACCAGTACCAGTACCAGTATAATCAAATGGATACATATAATGTTTTGGTAAATATTTCCATTTACCTGGGTCAGGGCTTAACAATCTCTTAACCCAACTAAGTTTTAACGAACTAACCATTGTGCTAAGATGTACCATATTTAGACCACCTTCTAATATTGAATTTATAAGGGTTTTTCTTTTTATTTTTTCTCTTTTTTTACCCCACAAAAATCTATATAATACCTTTTCTACTTTTGGGAATACATATTTAGGCACATTTATGACACTAGCATTATATAAAAGTTTGGAAATTGCAAATGTTTTTATAATAATTATTTTTCTAAAAAAAGAGAGGTTTCTTTTTTGCCATAATTGCAATATTTGATCAAGTTTAGTGATTTTTTCATTCCAGTTCTTTTCTTCGCACACTCTTTTATTGTAGCCGACATATATCCCTAAGAATTTAACTGGATTCTTCGTCCATGTTAGATTAAAAGGTGCTGTTTCATTATTTTTTCTGGAACCTTTAGTTTTTTCTTTATTTAATTTTAATCCAGATATATTACAAAAAACCTCTATTTCTTTCAAAAAGTGTTTTAAACTAGTCTCGTCTTGTGTAAATAAGACGGTGTCATCTGCTAATTGACAAATTTTAACAGTACTTTCATTTACATTATCTATATTACATGGTAACCTAATGCCTTTACATAGAGGATTATCTCTTATATTATTAGCCATTATTTCAACAGCAAGTGTGAATAAAAGAGCAGACAGTGGACATCATTGTCTTACTCCACTTTCCATCTGAAAACTTACAGATAGCCATCCATTATTTTCTATAATACATTCTGTTTCTGTATATAGCAATGTAATCCATTTTGTAAATGACATTCCAAAGCCAAACTTTTGGAGGCATTTAAAAATAAAGTTTCTATCTAATGAATCGAAGGCCTTTGCAAAGTCTAGTAAAACTATTGCTCCGGGTAAGTTACATGTATTGGTCTGGAAAAGAACGTCTTCGACTAAACGTATGTTTTCTCCTCCAAATCGTCCGTTGATATAACCTTTTTGGTCGGAATCAATAATTGGGGCAATTACTTTTTGTATTCTACCCGATAGGGCATGGGCCATAATTTTATAATCAACATTTAACAATGTAATTGGTCTCCAGTTTCCATTTTTAAATAATAATTTTATTATTCCCTTTTTTTGTGTTTTATGTAATTTACTTTTATTGTAGCTATAATTTAAAGATGCACATAACATTTCTTTTATATGATTCCAAAAAACTTGTAAAATTCTACACTTAGTCCATCACACCCCGGACTTTTATTCAAGTGCATTTTATGAAGAGCACTTGTTAATTCAGCTATAGCTAGTAAACCTTCACATTGCATACTGTCATTTAATGAAAGTGTTTTGGATTTTGATTTTTCAAGATAGCTATTTATATTATTAACAGAAATATTTTTTGGGGAATATAAGTTTTTGTAAATATTGACCTGTTCTCTTAAAATTTCATTAGTGTCGGTAGTGTACTTTCCATTAGTTTTTAATAGGGTAGTAATTTGTTTTCTTTTTCCATTATTTTTTTCAAGGCCGAGAAAAAACTTTTTTCTCCCTTTTCAAACCATTCTATTCTCGAACGGATTTGGGCTCCTCGGGCCTCAGATGTGTATATTTCATCAAGTTGTTCTATTTTATTTTTTAATTGACAGTCAGTTTCTTGGCTGTAGGTTGAATCAAGTTTTTTTGTAAGTTTGCTAACTTCTTTTATCAACTTTTCTTTAGTATAATTTTTTTAAATTTTCTTTCTTGAACAATATTTACATGAGAACTCTTTTATTTTAACTTTTAAGTATTCCCATAAGCTGTCAGGTTTCAAGTTATATTCATTTTTTTTTGTCTTTTCAATTATGTGTATAACATTTAACGCATATCATCATTCAAGACCTTATTGTTTAGTTGCCATAATCCTGGACCTCTCTTTTTTTCATCGTTTATTATTTTCAAAGATATAGCTTGATGATCAGAGAAGATACAAGGTCGAATATCTGTAGAAATGATGTCACCATTTTTATAAAGGGCGTTTGATATGCACCAAAAGTCTAACCTTCTGTACGTATCCTTTCTTCTCCATGTAAATTGGGATTTATCTTTATGACTTTGTCTCCATATATCAATTAATGCTATTTATCGTAGCTATTGAATGTTTTTCTGATCTACCTTTTTATCTAATTTTTTTTTATAATTGTTTAATTCTCTTATTAATCTGTAGTTTAACGTCTCCATTTTCGTTAAGGTGTTACAATGTTAACAGGACCTCATTTCTGAATCATGTTGTCCTGTGTAAATATGTTTAAAATAAAATTAAAATAAATATGTAATGCTGAAGTTTTAAAAGTAAACATAAATTACATTATCTATATGACTTTAATGTGGTATTATTATCATAAGTAGATGTGCAGTACAAACCGTTTCTCATAGCAACCGCAAACATGATGTCAGTTACCAACAGAAACACTAAAGGAATCAAAAGTCGAGCCATTTTACAAACCATGTATCTAGCTGTTAACAACAAACAAATTTAAATATTATCAACATTATATTGTTTGAAGGTTTGCATGGCGAAATCAAATGTTTGCGGTGCACCACGTATATTAGTTCTGAAATGAGTTTCTTGACGTTTCGATCAATATGCTTTGATCGTCCGGAGTGAGAATGCAGAAAGTCCAGGAAACTGGGATTATAAGTGGAATAGAGTGGGACTGGTGTAAAAGTTTAAAACAATAGCAATTTCACACAGTGGGAGGAATTGAAAACGTTTCATCCTAAATTTGTACGCCGACATCTTTTATCGTCGTTTATCATTATGAAAGCGTTTCACCATCGATGTACGTTGACATCTTTTGTCGACTTCACAACCGTTTCAAGCATCAATATCATAGTCGTATTTCATCATTCCCGTCGTTATCATGGTTTTTTCATTATAACTGTCTCACTCATAATTTGGCCGTGGTAAAGCAAAACTAAATTTTTCGTCCATTATTTTTTTAAGCTAAATTGTACAAACCTGATAAAATCACAGTTTATGTATTGTTGATCTAAAATAGTTGTTGTACTGTGCAATGCTGTGTGTTGCTTGTAAGCTCAGCAATTTGAAATGAAAGCTTTTTATAAAATTAATTAATATAAGAAATGTTTTTAAAAATGTATTATTAACATTATTATACAGTATGAAATGCAAATTTAATTACGTCGTAAACATTTGTTCCAAAATAATAATAAAAAAGCAGTATTATGATTGTTATTGTTTTTACTCTGGTAGGACTAGAAACCACGACATCTGGCCATTAGTAAAATAATTATAAAGCTTTGTCATCAGACAATGAGTACAAGTGTAGCATCCACGTAATGGTCATTGGAATAGCGTTATGGAGATAGACATTATTTTTACCCAGTCAGTTTCAACAATTGACTGAGTCCTGTTTTTTAGCCGTTTATTTTCTTTCTACAAACGCTTTAAAATGCTCCTAGTTGCGAACGACTGGTCTAGTATGACTGGCACCACACATTTCATGGAATTATAATTAGAATGTCGCGAAGGGGTGTAATTTTAAGTTTTCCTAGCTTAATAGCTTCGAACATTTTCTGTATACACTGGTTTATGTAATGTAGAATGACATTAAAGAAAACATATCATTATTCAATTAGTTTTCCTCATGGTCTGAGGGCAAAGCTTTATAGTTTTTCACGCATGTGACAAGCAGTCAGTTGGATATTTTTAAATAGATCTTTCAAAAAAAGAAAATCTTATGTTTTATAAACATAGAAGCTAGGTAAAATTATTCGATGATTAGAGGAAAATTTAACAGTTATTTGATCATGGAGCTGATTTAAATCAAAATTCCTCAATAAAAAATGCATTGGTGGTTCAATCTCCAACTGACTGTGTTCATGTTCTACAATATAGTAGCTCTAGTTATTATCATCACCGATGTGTTGAAATGTGAATATGCTAACACGTTTGTGAAAAAACGGCCATATGTTTTCTTTATTTTAGGCCTAATACATTTATTCTATACATTGAAAAAATACTCTGTTTGTATCGTTATAAAATTAGAATATAGCATTCAATATAATATATCTGATATTCTACTTATAAATATGTGACAATAATATTTATCGGTATCTTTAGTTTAAAACACATACCGTACTGAGTTGAAATCTATAATTCACACGAATAAAGAAAATACGATATATAGAACCGCAATCCCAAATACAAAGTAAAATGTTATAAATACTGACCTACATTGGTTGGTTACGTTACATCATTAATTTACATTGTTAATCATTCTTTATACTTTTAGTTTTAATTTTTTGGACGCATCACATAAGTGATTACGTTTGCCACGCTAGTTTATTACTCACAATTCCAATTCATTTCCTAATAATTATCTTAGTGCTAAAACTGAGTCTACATAAAATGTTTTCATCAATAAAAAATACTCTCAATATTAAACTCATAAACATTAATTGTTTCTATACCATTGAACTCTGTAACATTTTCTTGCATATTTATCAATTCCTGAGTTAAACACACATACACTCGATAATATAAAAATAAATGAATACTTTCAATGATACAATTCATATAATCATAATTTAGCTATCACTAATCTATAAGCATCTATATAAATATAAACAAATCTGAAGCAAACTTATTAGGCTTCTAGCATAGCATGACTATAAAGGTTAATTCAAGTTTTTTTTCTTTCTAAACGTTTTACCATCACCAGATCATTCAGTACATGTGGTGATTCTCGTTTACACTTGAGTTATTGTCCTCTGCACTGACTTCATCGTCCTTAAAACGATTCTATTAAAATATAAAAAAATAATATATATTTATTCATGGTGGAATCTTAATAATCTTTATTAGTCTAGTTACTAGAATATTTTTGGTAGTATATATAAATTAATTATACATATTTAATTAAAAAAACAAAGTAAATATATTGGAAGTAATTAAACGAGATAAAATGTTAATAAATCAAATTAACTATTGTACTTACCATTGATACATCGTGTGCTTTGTTAACGAACCCACTTGCAACATACGGGTTCAGAAAACCATTCTTATCATTTATACTGCGAGAACGATCATCAAAGCTCTAATGTGACAAAAATAAAAAATAATTGAGTATTTCAGCTGGTAGTAAACTGGTATGTAGGCTACAATATCTTAATTTAGAGAGCAATCGTAATAGGAGATGTGAGTTAAGACCAACATGGACATTCAAATTTCTAAACTTCAAATGTTTAAACACTTTTTTAAAAGTGTTTAAACAACTGTTCATTTTTCTTTGCTTATAAATGTGAGAGCTTTAAATTCACAAGTCAGAAAAAAGGGTTGTCTTTTAGGACAAATAAAGATAATAACAAATAATTTGTCTTACAAGACTTGACTCCTCACGAAGATCATAACCATTTTCCGCAAGAGGTGGGTTATAAAACACAGGTGCTATTGCAGGCGATGCTCTGACAATCGTTGGTGTACCACCAATAATTCGATGGTCATCATCATCATAGAGAGCACCCTTTCGATGACGACGTCTTGCGCCTAAGAGCCAGCAACAGAATCCAGCGAGTATTATGAATACAAATATAAATGCAGCCACGGAGCCTAGAACCACGCCAATCACACCGAAATCATCGCCTGTAAGAGGATGATTGCATATCAGTTATTGTGATATTTTACATGCATTGTACTCAATAATGTTTGTTTTTATTTAGGTTCACAACACTTTTACAAAAATAAAATACATTTCTAAACAAAATAGGCCTATAGGCCTATGTCTGTTTTATTTTGTTTTAGACAGGGTTTTGTAGACAATTGTCTACTCCGTATGTAAACTATACTCATTGTTACCAATCTATATCTGATTATTCAATTCATACAAATAGAGCGAAACAATCACAACTCTTATGTACCTTTTTCTGGTTTAACTTCCACTTCGCAATAGTCACCCGTGTACGCATCTGCACATCTAAAAGATAATATATGAACACTGTACACTGTGTACTACAGCAAAGTAGTAACTTTATATTTATAAACTCTATATCATAACGCTTGGTTTATCCAAGTTAATTCTTAATGCATCAATTATTGAAGCACCCGATTGGGTTGTTACTCTAGTAAATTACATTAATAAATTACTCTATTCCAACATTCTATCAATATGGGATTCATTCTTGCAATGATATAAGTATTAATCAATGTACAATTAAACAACATTGTCTAGATCTGAGTAATGAAACAACCCCTCTGTGTAGAAATGTATATATACAGATTAAAGGTGAATCATTATATTTTAAGAAATGGATTGAATCTGGAATGATTACAATTGAAGACATAGTAGGCCTATCTTCAAAAGAGAAGATTATATAATAAGTTAATGAAGAAACATAATATATTAGAGTACTATTGTATTAACAAAGCTATTCCTAAAGATTGGTTCAGACTGTGTCTGTGTAGAAAATAATAATATAGAGGGTGTCTAGAAAACTCAGAACTAGAAAACTCAGATAAGACTTTTCTAGATCTAGAAAACTCAGATATCAATATCTGGGTTTTCTAGTTCCAAAATGGAACTAGAAAACTCAGATCATCATATGATTGGTTGGTAGGTCATTTGGATCATTCCATTATTAATCAGAAGGTAGGTCATTTGAAATAGGCCTACTAGAGTATTATTTATTATTATTGAAACTGGTTACTGTGTACGTTTTCTTACTAATATTGTAACATGTAGAAGCGGCCTACGACTTAAATCATAAAGAAAATACAGTGCACGTTACAGTTAAAATGTAGGCTTAAAAAGTAGGTATGTACGAGTTGGTGTGGGTACGAGATGGTTGAGGTACGAGTTAGCCAAGTTGGGAATAGGTACGAGTTATTTTGGGTACGAGCTTAGCTAGGCTCGGCCTAAATGCTAAGCCTATATTTTTAAAGGTGTATACTGTATTTCTTTATGATTTAACATAGGCCGCTACTAAAAGTTACAATAATAATTATTATTAGTAAGAAAACGTATAATACTGTAGTATTTCAAACAAGCTACCCTCTGATAATAATGGAACGATCCATTTGATGATCTGGGTTTTCTAGTTCCATTCCATCAATATCTGAGTTTTCTAGATCTAGAAAAGTCAGATATCTGAGTTTTCTAGATCTAGAAAAGTCAGATATATCTGAGATCTGAGTTTTCTAGATCTGTGGTTTCTAGACACCCTAATATATATAAATTAAAAATTAAGGAATCAGAATGTATGTTTAAATTGTTACATAAGATTCTACCTACTAATGACAAATTAATGTATTGGAAAAATAAAAACTTTAAAGATTGTGAAAATTGCAAGATAACTGAAAATGAAGTTCATCTTTAGGAAAAAATTAAGATAGCGGTAGCCCTTTGGAACAAAATATGTTGTTAATTTAAGAATTTTAATCTTACTCATTTTAACTTTAATTTATTAACCAAAGAGACGCTTTATATTAATCTACGTTTGTAGATACTCAAGTCTATTCGTATTTTCATATTTCATCAGAGCATATTCCATTATCGTAGCTCGAATAGATTCCAAGCAGACTTACAGTATTCACTATCAGAGAATAAAATTGCGCTACCATTTTCCACTTATAATATTGAATAGTTGAACATTTCATTCCCTACGCGATTTCATTTTCCCCTCATTTTTTATTTACAATCAATCATTGTAACCTTTACAACTATATCATTAAATTATAACTTTAAATTAAATAACTTACGTGCACATGCTAGCATATGTGTCCTGGTTTATTGAACATGTACCTCCATTCAAGCAGAAATTCGGCTGACATATTTCTGGTAAAACAGCAATTTATTTTAGTTTGACAAATTTGTAACTGGATTGTATCAAAATAATAACGTTGTAATTGTAATATTTATTGCCATCCATATAAAAAAAGAAGACAGATCAAACAATTTGTACAACAATAACACAATAAAAATAAGTTACATATATGGAATAGCAGAGGATAACCCTTTAAGCTCAAGGGCTTGTTTCAGAAGGGGTCCTCAACATAAAATTATATTAACGTAAAAATTCAAATATGAAGTATGATAATTATAATTTAGATATTATACAGATATTTTATAAGTAAAAGGTTTTAGAAAATATAAATTTGTAAATAACTTTGCTAAAGATGATAACAGTAGGCCTATTATTAATATTGATATACTTTCTACCAAATTTAACTTATAATTCTATTTCAAGCACCACTTGTGATACACACAATTTACAGTATTACAGAATTTTCCTATGGTACTAGGCCAAATAGTGTCGTATGGAGATCCAGCACTGAGCATCAGGTAGGAAATATTTACATTTAAAAATGTACTGTAGAAAGGATACATACCTTCTATAACTTGATATGATTCTGGTTCCAAATCTAGAATAGACTCAGCAAGCATGCCGTCATTAGCAACATTATCAAAAAATATGTCATTTACATCTGGTGCTGTCGTATTTGATTCATAATCAAACTGAACAACATACTGTACTTTTATACTTCCACTGGAAAACCCAAAAACATACACTCCGGTAAAGCCTGTTAATACTTGAAACACTCCAGTGAGTGCCTCAATCACTTTATTTTCCAAATCTAAATATTCTGCTGATGTTGAATCTGTATAAACTGCCGTAAATATTGCAGTGGCTTCTCCAATTTCAGCAATAGCAAATTCACCAGTAATTTCTTTGGATACTAGTGGAAGAAATATAAATGTACCGTACTTTAAATTAGTATTCTAACATGCATATGATATCTAAAAATTACGATAACTTTATGTAATGGTAGGCTGAAAGTGTAGTTGGGTTAATGTGTATCATTTGAATGGCCAGCATAAACTCAAAACTCTCGATTTTACTAGGCGGGAGTGCGCCGAGCTTTCAGCGAATGGAAAATGTATCCTCTTCAATATAAAAATAAAAAAAATATAAAACATCCATCATTTGTTTTATAGCACACACCTACAGTTTTAAACTAAACTTTAAATTATCCTTTGATTTCATAATTTAATAAAGTCGTTCAGAATAACTGGTTTTCAACCACAGAGAAGAGCAGTTATACACGCTATAGATTGTTAAAAACAGTCACCAGAAAATGTACACAAACAATATTTAAAAAAGGTAAATATAACCACTTACAAGAACTATTAAATATCACTTTACCATGCACTAGAACTAAATACAGAACGGTATTGATACTAAATTAACCAATAAGATAGTAAGAACACAACAACAATATAAAATATTATATATCTTTTAACTTTAAAAATGAATGTTATACTTACAGACGCAAACAGAACCTTTGAGATGAAAGCCTGGTTGACATTGGCATGAGTAACTTCCGTACGTGTTTTTGCAAATAAGATCATTGTCGCATATACTACTGTCAGATGATGTGCATTCATCCACATCTAGAAATGTAAGCATAAATTAATTAAAGTCAAGTTAACAAGTCAAGAGTCGATGGCACAACATCAGTGCATTGTATTGCATACAACGTGCGCGTGCATCATTGAATGTGTCTATACTTAGTGTTTTTCTGCTTGCACATAATCATTTAAAAAATTATTATTAACCTCTCTATCTTGATTGTACAACTGTAGAAATACAATAGTTAATTTTCCAACCTGTTTGGCACAAATCTCCGGTCCAACTTGATGAACAGGAACATTCATAACTATCTTCAACTCTTGTACACACACCTCCGTTTAGACATGTGACTACTGCACATTGTCCATTTCCTGAGTATCACAAAATCATGTTGAAAATATTACTGGGGCAATTTTATTGGTAAGAGACAAATATATTGACATTCTGCAATAATCGAGAACAAAACCTACCAATATAAAAAGCGCCGCCTTGGACTTTATTACCAGTTGGAAGGGTACCGTCATTAAGTACTGCATTCAAAACGGATTCTACATCAGCTTCAGTAACAGACGATCCTTCTTTAAATACGAGTGCATAGTCAACTACGACATCGTTGTTGTCATCAAAAGAATAGCCATTAATAGTAACACCAACTATACTAGATGCAAGTTCACTCTGTCTTAGAACATCTTCAATCTAAATATAATATAAAAAAAATTCCTATGATATTCTGCAGAATAAGAATGAAAACGACAATAAATAATATTCTATCGATTTGAAATTAATCATAAGTACAATTTAATTAAGAAAATTTGGATCAGTATACTATTTTCAGAACTAATCAATAATATTGTTTTTTTATTCGATTAATCCGCTTATTTTATGAGATTATGGAGAATAATATCGTGAAAGAAAGACTTTCTATTCAACGAGGCGGATCCGAGTTATATAGCACAGTCATGCTTATAATAAATGAAAATATTTATCCTATTCAACAAGCATTTGTTAGTCAAAATTAGGCAAACCCAATTTGTGTTTTTTATAATATGTAACATTTGGGTTATGGGGAAGTGAGACAGGTGCAAAGAGGCACAATTTTTAATTACTGTAAATTCTTTATCCACTCAGTAACGAAATTTGTTTGTTTTCAGTAAAATATTTGCGATGTAATACTTTGTTAAAACTGTCATCGTCATTAGTCGATTGAAATTAAAATAGAATGTAATGATTACTAGAAAACAAATAGACGGTTTGGACTTGTTTTTGAACAGCCAACAATCACCAGCCTCCGCGTCGCGCAACATCAACATCTTTATAAAAAAAACTGAACGTACAATATGCACATTTAACAGAACCATCAATTTTTTTTAATAAGGAATATATATTTCCTTATTTAAAAAAATTACTTATTAGTTAGTATATTTGCATTTGTGTAATTATTAATCTCTGATATGTACTTACATCCTCTTGCAGTCCTGATAGAATATTTGCAGAATCGTCTTCTGAAAAACCTCCAGTAATTCCACCAATGGAATTGAAAGTTGTGCTACCTTTTATCTCACTGGTAACTATGTCAGTTAGGAAAACAATTTTAGATACATTTAATGTAAATTTTTCTTTAGTAGTCAATTATTACGTCAATTACATACGATTAAAAACGACTGATATAAAACTTACAAGAATATAGCGATATTGTCAAAGTGAATGAACACGTAGCCATGTTGCTATTTTCATCAGTCGCTGTGTAAGTTACGATGTACTGCCCTGGGGTCAGACGATCACCAACATTGATATTGGATTCTAAAGAAACAGCTCCTGCATTGTCAGTCACTGTCGGTATGTCCCAGTGCACAAGTGCCGTCGAAGAGGAATCAAGAACATATGAGCTCTGACTGGATGGACAACCACTAATTGATGGCTTCTCATTATCTACAATTAAATGAAGTTAAATTTTTTTTACTGAAACCTTAAATGTAAGCCTAATATTTTTCCTTTAAATTGTAGGCTGCATTTTTAAAAATTAATATTTATTAGTGTACATCAGTTTAAAACTACTACAATAATATAATAATACAATTATTTATAAATATAACTGTTTAAAACAATAATAAAACATATCAGCCACTCTTTAGTTATTCAAATATATTTATGTTTTTGGTGACCGTTTGTAAATATTTTATATACGAAAAAAAGTCATGCTCATCAGATTCATGAAAATGCATGTTACAATAGATCAAAGGTTGAATTCTCAAAATGTGTTCTGTCGCTTTACTATTGGCGATATTTCTGACTTAGTCTACAAGTTAGTAAATGAAAATAAATCTACTGTTGACGTACCTACAACCGTTACGCTAAAACTAGCGGTGGCTGTATTATCGTAATAGTCTGTTGCCGTGTATATGACTTCCCACGTACCAACTTCAAACTCAGTTGGGTTGTTGTAGTTAGCTGTAAGCTGGTACGAGCCAGAGTTATCTGTAGCTGATGGCCTGCTCCAAGAGACGGTTGCTGTATTCCTGCCAGCTGCTGTCGTGGTAACTATGTCAGCCGGAAGGTCAATTATAACTGGTGGAGTTGTGTCTTGTTCTGAAATATCAAATCAGTTTTTTCTAAACAGTTTTCAAATTAAATACTCATTATGGATAAAAGAGTTAAAAATATACAAAAATTACGGGAAAATAAGGATTAAATTGGATAACAATGGATTCAAATAATTTATATGAAGATTGTAGATTTGCAACAACAAAACAATATTACTGCTTATATTGTAATAATCACGTTGAATAAATGAATATAAGTGGTGGTTGAAGCAACAAAAAAGGACAAAAATATACTCAGCAGTACTGTTATTAGACATTAGCAAAGTTTGAATGAACTTACCGCTAACAATAACAGAAAAACTACAAGTAACAACGTTATTTAAATCGTCAACAGCAGTGTATGTCACAGTTGTTGAACCGACAGCAAAAAGCGAGCCTGGGTCATATGTAGATGTCAATGTAAAGCCGGATGATTCATCAATCGATGGCACAGTCCACAATACAGATGTTAAAGATGATGACGAAAGCGATGCAATAGCAGTTTGATCTTCGGGACATGTGAGACTAATCAGGTCTACGAAGACATTAAACAAAATTGTGAAAAAGATTATTAGGAAAATAGTATAGCCTACACTTAGTATTGTCAAGCTTTGATCAGAAAGTAGGACGTTCACTTTCCATAAATAAATTAGGCAATACAGTATTCAAAGAGAGGATAAACAATTCTCTAAGATAAAAATAAGGTTAGATGCCTAAAGCCTTTTATCAAAGAAACCATTGACTTCATTCTCTTTTAAAGAAATTTGTATTTTATGACATACGATTCAAATAATAATTGTTACTGGGTCATATAATATAAGTTGATTAGTCAGATGGTTGCCTAAGACACAACCTGATAGTCAGCTTCATGCTGATGCCCTCCAAATCATACGTAATTGCTAAATAAGGTTAGAGGCAAGTAAAAATGTGATACAACATGTGATAATTAACTTAACTTATGGATTGTAATATTTTTTAATTTGCCCTCAGAAACAATCAATTATGCATGATAATCAATTGTATATTTTACTAAAATCTCATTACAATTGCAAGGTTAAGATGAAAACAGAACACATTACCAGTTACGATAACATTAAAGGTGCAAATCGCTGCATTGCCAGTGCCATCTGTAAAGGTGTATACAACCTCTGTCACGCCTTCAGTAAAGAAATCACCAGGAGAATAGTTGTTTTCAGTTGTAAACAATCCCGAATTATCTGTTGCTGTAGGTTGCGTCCACAAGACAGCTAATGAATCTGCATCATTTGGAAGCGTTGTACTAATGTCGCCACTGCATCCATAAATAAATGGTGGTTCTAAATCTTCTGCACCTTTAATTGTTAATAAAAGTGAATTAATTATTATTGTTTTGGCTAATATTACTTTATAATAATTTTTTTATATAATTTATTTGATACACTGAGAATGGCCATGTAGGAAGAAAAGAAATGGAGTAACGAGTGAAAAAAGGGATCATACACACTACTATAAGCTATCAAGATATTGATATGCAATATAATTAGTACACTTTAAATGTTTAATTATAATGCATTTATTTGTTATTTTTATATGTTGGTACAGCTGTTATTCGTTAAAGGACGATTGATTGGAATTAAATTACAGCCGGAGTGCAAGTTAATATAGTTTGATACAAACGACAGAAAAGGTAGGTATGTATTATGATTTTATCTCAGAATAATGGCATACATACGACACTAAGACAGAATATTTAATGTTGCGACTGATCAATAATCTATATATAATCATAACAATTATACTACTTACTTTGAATCGTAACAGTAAACTGAGCGGTGGCTGTATTTCCGTATTGGTCTACAAATGTGTATGAAACCGTTGATGTTCCCAAATGGAAAGTTGAACCAGGGGCTAGATTAGGACCCACTTGAGTTACTGTACCAGATTCATCAGTAGCTGTAGGTTCATCCCAGATCACGGATGTTGATGTCACTCCTAAGTCAACTGTAACAACGATATCTTCTGGAGTATTGTCAATGGTTGGTGGTGAATCATCAACTACAAATTAATTTATTTAATATTAAAATAGTACTATATTACTTTCTATAAAACAGTGGTAGTAGTATTTAATTAAATTCACCGATATATCAATGATTATTATAAAATCACAATTATTAATAACAATAAACGTTGATATAAAGATTGCGGTACACAACGTACATTAGTTCTGAAAAGAATTGTTGAGTTTCTCGACGTTTTGATCAATATGCTGTGGTTTGATTTCGCCATGCAAACCTTCAAACAACAACGTACTCTTACCTGAAATTGTCACTGTAAACATGTCAATTGCTGTATTCCCAGACGAGTCGGTAGCTGTATACACGACGGTCGTCGCACCAATGGGAAACATCTCACCAGGCGTGAACTGTGAGGTTACAGTTGCTGTACCTGAATTATCTGTCGCAACTGGAGTGTTCCAAGTGATGATTACGTCTGATGTTCCAGGTGCAACAACTCTTTCAATATCAGCCGGAAATGATGTGAACGTCGGGGCTTCTGTATCTGTCTGACCTACACAAAATATACACATAAACCTTGTAGTTCTCCCCAAGATATGAAATTGAACAAATTAGGATGGACGTGAAATTTACTAATTACAGTACTTGTGTATTTAAACTTAAATAAAAAGTTACTCTTTCTTGGGTAACAGGCCCATTGTTTAATCTAGTGACGTTCGACTAATAAACGCTGGGCCTATTTGTATTAACACTAAGATCAAAACTAGGGCAAATAATAGAGTAATCCAGCTAAATGCTACGCATACGTATTTTCAGAACATACCAATTACATTAACCGTGAAAGAGCACACAGCCTGGTTTAAGGACGAGTCCACCGCAGTATAAGTCACAACTGTTGTAGTTGTTTGGAACACATCTCCAGGATTATGACTAGCCACGACAACTGGAGTGCCTGAACTATCCGTTGCTGTGGGTGCCGTCCAGGTAACAGTTGTTGAGGTCTGGCCAAGTGGTGCAATCACTTGAAAGTCAGATGGACATCCAACTATTACTGGTGGATCAGTGTCAACAAATTCCTCTGAAAATGCAGATATGTTTATGATAGTAAAGCATGATGTAGGTGTAATAGACAGTGTTGGTTTATTAAATGTATATCAACCTTACCTATGACTACAATATTAAAAATGCACGCGGCGGTGTTTCCAGACGTATCGGTTGCCGTGTATTCAACAACAGTTGTTCCTAAATTGAAAGTTGATCCAGAAGAGAAGTTTGTATCTAATGACACAGCATCACCAGAATTGTCTGTAGCGGTTGGTTCAACCCAAGAGATTGGTAGCGGAATGTTAGCAGAACTTGTTTCTACTGTTATATCGTTTGGACACCCATTAATAGTTGGTGCATTGTTGTCTATGAATTCTAAACGAATGAAAGAAAAGCAAAATGTTTTTGTCTGTAACATAATAATCAAAACACATTTACATGGATGATGATATTGACGACATATTAAAAATAATGATGTCGACACCGGTATTTTATAACAGATGATTTATTGAATAATTTTAGAAATAATAAAAAAACATAACTAAGGATGTAGAAGACATATTGGGTTTTCGATCATTTTCATTATTCTAATAAACCATACTATTGATGCAATGCAGTACAATATTTGCAAAACAAATGAAAACAAATTACCTTGTACGGTAACCGTAAATGTACACTGAGCTGAATTTCCAGAAGTGTCAATAGCTATGTAACTGACAACAGTACTCCCGACACTAAATGAAGTAGATGGATTGTGCGTTGGCGTAAGTGTCTGAATACCGACGTTGTCAGTGGCAACAGGGTCATCCCATGATACAATCGTTGACGTGATACCCACGCTAACCGTCTCCAACACATCTTCCGGGCATTCTACCTCTGGTTGTACGTTGTCAATGGGTTCTTTTAATAAAAAAATTTAAAATTATAATTCAAGTTTGGTTGTAACGTGGACTCAACGCAACAACGACCAGTCACTAGCGACAGTTTGGATAAAACATTCTGTCGTGATTTGTAATATTACTCGCGTTCTAGTGTAAACCAAGCTTTACTTGTTTACTCATTGTATAAAAAAGAATAACATATCAGTTACATAAACGGAAAACGAACAGGACGCCATGTTTACTAATTGTATAAAAAAGAATAACATACCAGTTACATCAACGGAAAACGAACAGGACGCCATGTTTCCTGTATCATCTTCAAAAACGTAAGTAACTACCGTTGTGCCTATATTGAATTCATCCCCTGGTGAGTGTGAATCCGTTACTGATGTGACTCCTTGATCGTCTGTTGCAGTAGGTGGTATCCAGGTAACAACGGCTGATTCTGTTCCTTCAGCTGCTTCTACTTGGATGGTTGCTGGACATGATTCCACTACTGGTGACCCATCATCTAGTAATATAATTAAATAAGCCTTAAAAGGAAACTCATCTATTGTGTCTTATTTTTATTCGGATCATGTTGTGAACGGATTCCTTTCCGTTGTTACGGTTGAAAAAATAGAGAATCTAGAAAAGACCCTAAATTCCATGCTAAGAACTCTCGTGTTCAGTTCCAACAACCTGGATTTGTTTTACCTACTAATAATTTAAAATAAAATTATCAATAATTAGCAAGTAGAAGGAATTAGCAGTCTAGTCGGTAGTTAAATGAGCCTACCATCCCAGGTCAAACACATTATGTCAACGGTCAATGTCAACGGTCAATGTCAATGGTTTAAGTTCTGTGCTGGATGTTTATTAAAATAATAACTTTCTTTTTTAAACAAAATAAAAGCAGTTATCATACCTTCAACAGATACAGAAAATACACAATAATTTAAATTATTATACTGGTCCATTGCTGTATATTCAACTGATGTCACTCCAACAGAAAAAGTAGATCCTGGCACATGATCGGATACAAGTGTCACCGAAACAGTGTTGTCTGTTGCCGTTGGGGGTTCCCAAAGAACAGTTCCCCCAAGTTGTGTAACATCAGCCGGACAATTGAAAATCTGCGGTATTTCATTATCTATAACATAATTACAGTATAGCCTTTAACAAATATCAACCTTATAACATTTAGCACATTCCAGTTATCTACTGTGGATAGTCCGTAGTAGAACCATGCGATAAAAGGGCGATATTGCAATTTAAATGGCATCTTTAGGTTTGTTTGGTTGTGAAGGTGCACCATTCTTGAATTACACACATATTGATTTTGTAAACATTTTATTTTGTGGTGCTCCTATTAACGAGTAATGATCATGAGGTTTCTGAGATGATGATTTGAGTAACGACGACCATGCTGCGGTTATTTTGATATGTGCTGTTTACTAGATGTTTCTGGAAATATTGCGTAAAGAATAAGAAATACCTACCAATTACAGTAATAGTAAATGTACATTCAGCTTGGAATCCGTTAGTATTAACAGCTGCGTACGTCACAGTATGAACGCCGACCTCAAAGGCTGTTCCTGATTGGATTGAAGAAGTGACATTGACGTTAGTCGAGTCTACAACCGCTGGATCATCCCATGTCACCACTGCTGTTGGTTCTCTAGCATCTGTTGAAACTTGTTGTGATACCGGGCATTCGATGTCTGCAACGGTTGTGTCTATTAAATATAGAAAGAAAGATTACTAAAATAAATGTTGGTAATGTTGCTGTCAGAGAGACCTAATACTACACGAGTATCGGCTGAAACTATATTAAGTAATTGCAATCAATGTTAGTATTTGTATAACTTAAGCATCCTTAAACGTGCTTTTTGCAATTTATTTACCTATAACCGTGACACTGAACTGACATTGTGCAGTATTACCACTGCCATCAGTCACAGTGTAAACAACATCAGTGGTGCCTTCAACGAAAGTGTCACCGGGAGAATATGTTGATGTTATTGTTACTATCCCAGAATTATCCAAGGCGGATGGAGACGCCCAATCAACCACTGAAGACTCTGTTTGGATATGAGAGGGGCACCCATCAAGAACGGGTGGCTCGTTATCTAAAACAAAATGCAAAAAAAATTACAAACTACAAATTAAATAATACAAATAATATACAAAATCTCTTCTTTTTTCAATAGCATATTTTGTCAACTATAATGTTTTAATCCTTATTATTAATTAATTACCATATTCAGAAATAAATGCGTGTGGTGTACAAACGAAAAAAAGAAAACAGAAACAAAACTTACCATTAACGGTTACTAAAAAACTGTATTCCACTGTGTTATTATGAATATCAGTAGCGGAATACACAACAGTTGTTGTACCAATTTGGAAAACAGAGCCAGGCTGGATAGAAGCAGACAGAGGAGGTGTGTTTTCAGAGTTATCTGTCACAGTAGGAGAAGTCCATGAAACAACTACACTGGCACTACCACGATTGGAATCAATAACTATATTGGTAGGCACATCAGTTATTACTGGAGATTCACAGTCTACGATTGAAACAGATAAGAAATCATTAAGGTAAAATGTAGTATACTAAATATAATACCATGTGCCTAATAAACTACATACCATTCTTATAATAATGGTATGTGCCTAATAAACTACATACCATTCTTATATTAATGGTATGTGCCTAATAAACTACATACCATTCTTAAAATAATGTTATTCAAACAAGTTCTCGAAAATGTTGGAATGGTCAGACAAGCCTTCATTAACAACTCGAAGGCCCTCTTATTTTGAATCGGCATTATTTATTATATGCCATCTGGAACACTCTGTCAGAGTTACAGATTACATTTTTATATTATATTATATATGTACCTAATAAACTACATACCATTAACAATGGCCGAGAATGAACACGTTGCAGTATTACCAGCTACATCAGTCGCAACATACACTATCTGAGTTTCTCCAACAGAAAATGAATGTCCAGAATCAAAGTTATTCTCTACGTTTCCAATATCAGCATTGTCGTGTACAGTTGGAGCTGTCCATGTGACAACGCCAGTGTACAATTCTTGATCATTACATGATGTAATGTCATCAGGACAGTAGGTAAAATCAGGCTTGATAGCATCTGTTTAAGGTAAAATAAATAACGATTATACATATTCCATTGAATAGAATAGGCCTGCACAATGAAAATTATGTTTAAACAGTTATGGGTGATAACGAATAATAAAGAAAAACGTGCTCACCGAGAACCACGACTGCAAACTGACAGAGTGCACCGTTATTAGAAAGATCAACTGCAGTGTAAACCACAGTTGTTGTTCCAATACCAAAAGGGTCACCAGGTTCATGACTTTTATTGAATGTTGACACACCATGGTTGTCGGTTACTGTTGGTTCTGTCCAGGTTATGTCAGCAGTAGATCCAGATGTAAGCTCATGCTCAATTGTATCAGGACAATTGGCAAAAACTGGGATTTCATCATCTACCATATTAATTATAATTATTTATATATTATTGAGAATACCTATTGTTATATTTGGTACGGATAACACATTTATGATACTAAGCCATGGTTTACCTTCTCACATTTTCATTTCCATATATTTAATTTATGTATACTATGTTATGTCTTATTGTAAATAAACAATAAGTAGATATTATTACTGACCAGTAACGGTAACTGTAAATGTTTCAACAGCACTATTGCCAACTTCATCTGTTGCCGTAACGACCACTTCTGTGGATCCTATGGGAAACACAGACCCCGATGATGGGTTTGACGTCACAGCTACGGAGCCAGAGTTGTCTTCTGCTGTTGGTGTTAACCATTGGACCACTGTACCTGAATTACCAGGAGCAGCAGAAGCAGAGACGGCTGTTGGAACCGATGTAAATATAGGGATTTGGGTGTCTGTAAAATAAAATATTCAAAAATCCCATTTCATTGTTACTTCGGGTTCAGGGCTTTTTCAGCTCATATATGATTACTTGAGTAAAAAGTTTCACTGATAATACTACGTTACATTCATGAGGATGTACTCACCTATTACTGTGACTGTAAACTCATGGGTAATGCTATTACCAGCTTCATCAGTGAATGTGTACGTCACAACCGTATTCCCAATTGGGAACTCGGCTGGACTGTCATGTGATTTGGTAATTGTAACTGTACCAGCATTATCAGAAGCTGTTGGCTCATCCCATTCGACAGTTACTTCACCAGCTCCGGATTCAGCATTCGCTTCAATGTCGGCTGGTAAGTTTCCAATTATCGGTGCCTCCATATCTGAATTTAATGGAAAAATAGCCTGACATAACGCTTTTGGATAGATAGGCAATGTATAATAAAGTGTCAGTAGACGCTATACATTAGTAATGTGTTAATTGTCGCTAGAAATTATACGGATATGGTACGTATATCGGGTGTATGTAGTACACAATATAGTTTTACCTCGTACATAAATGTAGAACGAACACGTTCCAACATTACCGCTACTGTCAGTAGCCGTGTAGAGTATTGGGGTAATACCCAATGGAAATGTAGCACCTGGCGAGCTTGTTGAAGTCACGGTCGTTTCACCTGAGTTGTCAGTTGCAGTCGGTTCTTCCCAGGATGCAGTACCGTATGAGCTTCCTTCGTCTGTTGTGACTTCTATTCCTGCTGGGCATGTGATATTAGGTATTTCTTCATCTAAAATAACGCATTAATGCTATTAGTTTTTTGCTGAAGGATTAAAAAAATCTAAATCATCGTTAAGATAAAGAATACCATTCATTCTTACCTACAATATTTACGACAAAAGATACAGTATCTGTGTTGCCAGACACATCTGTTGCTGTGTAAGTTACTGTCGTCTCACCAACGGAAAACACTTCTCCTGGTTCATTTGAACTCTCTAACGTAACTCCAGCAGAGTTGTCCGTCACAGTAGGGGCAACCCATGTTACAACTGCGCTTGTTTCACCAGTATCAAGGATGACCGTTCTGCCCTCTGGGACGTCCTCAAAAACAGGAGCCTCGTCATCTTGAGGAAAAGGAATATGTTTTAATATCTATATACAAGTCGATCTCTCTCTTTTTGTCAATAAATTTTATATTGAAATTATATACAATTATCCTAAATAAAATTGGGTTTTTTTTTCAAGGTATGATACAACATATTCAATACGAAGCTTTCCTAAAGAAAGGATTTGAAAAAACCAAAATCATTATTACTTGTGCTATGACAACTTGACAACACAAGATACAGTCATTAAGTAAAACAAAAGCAATTTAATTGTAAAGAAAGAAAGAAAGAATATAATGTTTCTTACCTTCTATAGTAACATCAAACGATGTCGTCAGCGTATTTCCAGCCTCATCCACTGCCGTGTACGTTACAGTTGTTGTTCCAATGGGGAAATCGTCACCCGGATTGTGAGATGACGTCACGATGACAACACCAGTATTGTCATTAAAGGTTGGTATAGTCCAGTAAGCTGAACCAGTAGAACTGCCAGAATCGGTTGTACCTGTTGCATCACTTACTGAACTAACAAGTTCAGGTCCTTCATTATCTGAAGATATAATGATTGAACGTATTACCTTATTTCCATCAACAATTTCTGATAATAACCGTGCACAGATAGTCTGTACACTTTATTTGTTTCGTAGTTTTTATTGACTAATAGTAGTATTTGAATACAATTAAACATACCTGTAACTAAAACACTAAATGATTCTGTTACTGTATTTCCAGAAGGATCGGTTGCAGTATATGAAACAACAGTTGTTCCAATTGGAAATAATGCTGGCGATGTTTCCGTTACAACTGTATCCACTGAGCCAGAATTGTCGGTAATTGTTGGAGCAGTCCAAGAATGGCTAGCAGTAGCTTCTCCGGAATCTGTAGTTAACTCTGTCGATTCTGGAATGCTGTCTATCACTGGTGGTTCGTCGTCTATGATACATGAAATAAGTATATATTAAATGCACGTGTAGACGTATCAAGAGGGTTTGTCAATCACTCAATTTACTCAATTTCTAGGCCTACTGTGGAATAATGTTCAGTATTCTAGAATGTATTGTATATTTATTGTCCTTTTTATGTTTGTCCACCAGTCAACGTTTCGATTTATCTTTTTACTAATAAAAGACTAGTTGACCTCATACCTGTTATTGTTACAACAAAAAAATGCATGACTTCATTCCCGTTCGTATCAGTCACTGTGTATGTAACGGTAGTATCACCAATTGAGAAAATGCTTCCTGATGGTATATCAACGGAGACGGTTGGATCAGCTCCTGAGTTATCGCTAGCTTCAGGTTCATCCCAAGTGACAACAGCCGTTGCAGTACCTTCTGCTGTGGCTTGACTTTGGGCTTCTGGAGCTGATGTAAATACAGGAGGTTCTTCATCTGCAACCAATGAATAAACAATGTTACTTGTTTAGTTAAATTTGGTATCATTTTAAAAAAGACCACATTGCAATAATTAAATACACATGCAGTTCCAAACAAACGCATTAAACAAATTATCAAAAAAGTACAATATTTAACTTTTTTTAAATAGATAACTTACCAACTATATTAACTGTAAATGAACATGTAGCTAGGTTCGAATCTGAATCAACAGCAGAGTACACAACGGGAGTGCTACCGATTGGGAATACATCACCAGGGTTATACAAGTTAGTGACAGTAGGTTCACCAGAGTTGTCCGTAGCTTCAGGCTCAATCCAGATAACGACGGCATCATTAGAATTAGAATCTGTCGGTTGTTCAATATTGAGTGGACAGCCTATAAACACTGGATCTTCAGTATCTAAAGCAATATGACCATATACATGTTTTAATTATGACTAGTCAGTAAATATTAGTGAATATTATGAAAAAATGTAATTAAATATGAGCCATAAGAGAACATATTCTCGAATTTTGTTATTACTATTATTTCCTAACGTACGCTATATGGCAGCCATTACATAAAAGAAAAGCAAGCAAACATACTCCAAGTCTTAGCCAAGGTAAATATACATAGTTACATTTAATAATGTAAATAACAAATATCAAATATAATACAAAAGAAATACAAAAGATAATTAATTGCAAATCAAAGGACCGATTGTAATGTTTATTATATAACTCATTTACCATCCACGTCCACACTATACGAACATTCGGCACTATTACCAGCGGCATCAACGGCTGTAACCGTTACAGTTGTACTGCCAATACTAAACTCATCACCCGATTCATGTGACTTGACAGTTTCAACCACAAGCACGTTATCTATTGGGTTTGGATCAGGAAGAAGTACTGGTATAGAATCACTACCAATTGGTACAGTCTGCAAAACTGCCTCAGCTGGACATGACTGGAATGTTGGAGGTTGGTCATCTAGCAAGGTAATGAAATAAACAAGTTTGAATGTACCATATAATATTTAATCACGTTTCCAACTTCTTAAAAATGCTTCATTAGGATTAACATATAACTTCATATACCTTGATCTAGAGGCTGCGCATATGTGTCGCTGTATGTTTAATGAGTATAAGAAGAACCTCCTATGGTAGTCAGACCAGTGTCATGGTGGTAGTGATAAGTGGTGGTGATTGTTGTTTTTGGTGGTGGTGGTTGTTGTTGTCAGACCAGTGAATGAATGAATGAATGAATGATGAATTATCACAATAATGTACCTGTCACGGTAATAGAGAACACGCATGTTGCCGTATTTCCTGTGACATCAGAAGCAGTGTATGTGACAGATGTTTGGCCAACAGAGAAGTCTGATGAAGAAACTATTGTAGAGGTAAAGGTATCGATCATGTGATTGTCAACTGCACTAGGCTCATCCCAGTTTACGTTCGCTGTGTCAAGATCTTCATCTGTAGTTGTTGTTATGTCACCGGGGCAGTCCATGATTGTTGGGATTTGGTCATCTACATACATAATATAAAATGGGTTAATTTTACACAGTTGCGGCTATTTTATGGTCAGACAAGTGAATGAATGATTTATAACAATAATTTACCTATCACGGTAATCGAGAACACGCATGTTGCAGTGTTTCCTATGACATCAGAAGCAGTGTATGTAACACAAATATCAATAAAGTTATTTTAATATTAAGCTCTGTCTAGACTATCAAACTAGTTGGACAAAAAAAAGAGTAGTGCTCAAATTACAGTAGTGATATGACGTCACATTTTTTCGTCACATTAAGTTTGATAGTGTAGACAGAGCTTTATAATGCATTTTTTTTACCAACGACTACTACTATAAATGAACTTGAAACAGCATTTCCTGAATCGTCTACGGCTGTATACGTCACAGTTGTAGTGCCGACACCATATGCATCTCCACTTGCATGATCTGACGTAACAACCACATTGCCAGAATTGTCGACGGCTGTTGGTTCAGTCCAGGTTGCAATCGATGTTGATGAACCCATACCAGGACTCAATGTCAGATCATTTGGAATGTCAGAAAGTAATGGAGATTCGTCATCTATTAGAATACATGTATTATAATTTAGCCTCTAATAATACGCATTATTATGTACATATTTTGTATTATTTATTTATCTATTTTTGGTCACATCAACAATGAAATACCCCATCAGAATGGATTATATATAAAACAATTGATCTGAAAAATGGGAAAAGGAATCATCAGGAGAATGAACAGTCTTAACATCCTCACATCTGTTCTATTCCTCAACGGTTTTTTTTTCTCAACTTAACTGCTGCCTTGCCTACCGAGCTTCTACCAATGCCGTTCCTGATTATAATATCAGTTGTTTGATTCTCATAACCTCAGCCCGGAGGTCTGTTGGTGACCAAATACGCGATTGTCTACTAATTGTCCTTATTTTGTTCCTCGACAATTCTTACAAATGTTTAAACAATATTTTAGTTATAAAGCGCCTACATATTTTTACAAAATTCCCAATTACAAAGCCTTTTGGTGATATTATTTATTGCTAGATAAGTTGTTTTTTTCTTTTTATTCATTTATAATTTTAACGATTAAACCTTTTATGTACAGATTTTATATACTTAACTTGTTCTGAATATTTTATATCTTTATATGTTTTTTTGAGGGCCCTAATGACCAATTCCTTCACTGGAACTGGATAGGCCACCCTCATTAAAGATGGTGATAAATAAACAAAAATAAATTAATAAACAATTCAAGATCATCGCCAAAAAGTAAACACGGAAAAGAGAAGGCTTTAAAAAAGGTAATTAAAAAAAATATTAAATAAATTGGCTTAAATTTTGAAGGAATCCAGATACTGTAGGTGATATTTTATTATAGTTTTAATCACTGGGAATGTCTGACAGTGCTGGCGTTTCGTCATCTGTTAGAAGACACTGTATTATAATTGTAAATACGCATTATTATTTAAACATTGTTAAAATATTAAAAGTAATATTTATTCTACCTTCAATTGTTATCGTAAAACTTGAGGTTGCTTCATTTCCTGCCAAATCTACAGCAGTATATGTAACTGTTGTTGTACCAATTGAAAACGAATCTCCACTGTTATGCGATGATGATATATCAATTACTCCAACATTATCAGTGATTGATGGCGCTGACCATGTTACAGTTGAACTATCTGATCCTGAATCCGAGTTTTGTGTAACGTCAATTGGTAAGTTTGTGATTTCTGGAGGAGTTGTATCATGTTCTGTAAAAGAAGAAATATGTAGAAATAAGTGACAATCAGGTTACCACATTAGAAATATCTACCCAACCGTTTACCACAGTATCACCACCGTCAAGTCTTGTAACTACTGTCATATAATCATAACGTTTATTTAGGCCTAAGTAAATCATAACGTGAAACAAGTATCATACCATGAACAGTAACAGTGAATGATTCCTCTTGGTTATTTCCAGAATCATCAGTCACAGAATAAGTTACAAGAGTTTCACCAACATCAAAACTATCACCAGGTGAGTGTGTTGATGAAACAAATGTGGTTCCAGAGTTGTCAGAAGCTGAAGGCGTGTCCCATGTGATAGTACTGGAAGTCTCTCCAGATTCGGCAAATTGCACAATGTCGGAGGGGACATTTGCCAGAACCGGTGGTTCATTGTCTGAAAAATTCAAAACATACATAACATGGCACTGTAAAACTACTAAAATTGTAAATAACTAAATTGTACATTTTCTTCACAAACTGAATGTATTTTTATATAGCACTATTCTTGATATGTATTTCATTTGCATTCCTCTGTGAGTGATAATCGTTGTTTGTTTAGTGAATGAATAAAATAGATAACAGATACTCAAATGTTTCTTTTCCATAAGCATACAGTACTGTAATTTACTTTTACCTTCTACAGTTATTTCAAACGTGCATGTCTCCACATTTGCTGGTGACGCCGTATCAACTGCTACATAACTCACAGAAACCGATCCAATCACAAAGTCTCCAATTGTTTCTGTAGAGGATAGCGTGACTATTCCAGAGTTATCAGTTGCGGTAGGCTCAGTCCAATCGACATAACCCGTGTTCGAGTTTGTAGATGTAGACACAATAATATCACTTGGACAATTTTCAATTACTGGTGCTTCGATATCTGTAATGTGTATTTAAATTACTGCAGTTATTATAAAGAAAAAGACATCGTTATCAAAGAATGTGGCCAACTATATGAAATTTGTAAAGAATTTGATATAGTTTTAAAATCAAATTACCTTGAACGTCCACTGCAAACTCACAAGTATCAGAATTCCCCGATGGGTCTATAGCAGTATACGTCACTGTGATTTCACCAATATCGAAAAAAGTACCAGAAGAATGTGTTGACTCAAGCGATTCAACATTTCCCGAGTTGTCAAAGGGATTTGGTTCAGTCCAGGAGACGACGGCTCCTGCATTCCAATTTTCGTTGTTTACGACAATATTGTCTGGACAGGTTCCATTAAAATCAGGTGGCGAAATGTCTACAATATATATATATATATATAAATTATTATAATTTAACATTGTAGAGAATCATTAGGAATTATTAGTTTTACATTTGAAAGATACATTTTATAAGTCGACGTATTATCAATAAATAAAATCAATATCACTTTCTTTCCGTACGCCATTAAGGCTACTGTATATGGATCAAGAGCTTCTTTCTTTCCGTACGCCATTTAGGCTATATAATATAGATCAAGAGCATTTTTCTTTCCGTACGCCATCAAACCTAAAGAGCTTCTTTCTTTCTTTCCGTACGCTGGCATCATGAAATGCATTGTTTTACTGTACTATACGTTTGTTATATAATTGCTCTTCGAGTTACTACTATCTCATTAAATAAATATAATGTAAATCGTAATCATATGATTCCTTACCTGACACTTCAACAGTAAATAAACATTCAGCAGAGTTGCTCGATGGATCCGTTGCTGTGTATGTGACCTGCGTCACACCAACTGGAAAAGAATCACCTGGGTTGTAATCAGACGTCGTCACAACATTACCAGAGTTATCCGTTGCACTTGGTACTGTCCACGTTGCTGTAGCAACATCGGAGTCACTGTCTACATCAACTTCAACAGTAGTTGGACAGCCTGATATGGTTGGATTCTCATTGTCTATCAAAATGAATTGCCGTCCTCGTTATCGTTATTATCATTGTCATTTTTATTATTACTGCGTTTTATTATAATTTCATTTTACTAACTATTTAAAAAAAGTGAATATATTAAAGTAATCATACCATTAACAGTAATTAGAAACGAACAACTCGCCGTATTTCCAGAAACATCAGTAACCTGGTAAGCAAGTGTGTTTTCTCCGATTGGTAGATTATCCCCTGAACTGTAAGAGTGGCCATCTTCAGCTACAGTGACGGTCATTTCAGAATTATCACTGGAACTAATTGACCATGTGACTACCGCTGTAGCAGCATTAGACTCTGTGTTGCTTGTTATGTCATCTTGGCATAGTACAGTCGGTGGTTCTTCATCTAAAGAAATAATAATACTAATAAAATAAAATATTAGAATTAGGCGCCTATATTCAGAGGGAACTATCTTGGTTATGCAATTCAGTACTGTAAGGATAATTACAATATTTACCTATAATTGTAATATCAAAAGAGCAAGTAGCCGTATTACCATACGGATCCGCTGCAGTGATGGAAATCGTGTATGCCTGAACTGGATACTGGAAAGCGTACTCTGTCTGCACTCCAGTTGAAGTAATAGAAACAGAATCACTGTTATCAGTGGCCGTTGGCGATGGTATCGTCACTGACGCATAACTTTCACCGGTATCAGTCAAAATCATTGCTGGAAGAACTGGACAGGATATCATAGGATCTTCGTCATCTATGACAAAAATAAGCGTTTTATATTATATTGAGAAAATGAATAGTTTCCTACATTTCATTTAAAGTTTATTTAAGTTTGTTACTTACCTTCAACGGTGACAAGAAATGAATACGTATCTGTATTACCAAAATCATCAGTAGCTGTATATGTTACCGTTGTGTTTCCAATTGGAAAAACTGAATCTGGTGATACAGTTGAGGTTAAAGTAACATTGCCTGAGTTATCTGTTGCAGTTGGTTCAGTCCATGAAACAGTTGTATCTGGCTCACCCGGATCAGTAGACGATGTTATATCTATTGGTCCGTTGGTAATCGTTGGAGGTTCATCGTCTGTTATTGTGACAGTAAATGTGCTAGTTAACACGTTATTGTTGACGTCAGTTGCGGTATACGTGACGGTGGTTTCACCGATGGTGAATGTACTTCCCGATGCAATGTCCGATGTGACTGTCACAGGTTCATTTGAGTTGTCGGATACAGTAGGCTCTGTCCATATCACAATGGCATTATCAGTACCAACATCTGTTGATATTGCTATGTTTTCTGGAACATTACCTAACACAGGAGGCTCATCATCTACGAATTTAAATGTATGTCGATACAATTAAATAAATTCATCTTCTTCCGTAGAATTTTTCATTCATTCAAACTATATGTAGATTATAAAATCTACAGAATAGTTAAACCAATAAAATAGATTAGTATTAATACTAAAATCAAGAGCAGATATTACATATCTCCAATGGCTGATCTCCAAACATTAAATATATATTGGCCTCATTTGTAAAATTTAGGCCAAACATGGAAGCGTCTAAATTAATAATTATTATGTTTATTATTATATACACAATAAGTGGTTCGGAATTTGAATCCTGGTCCGGATTGCCACCAATATTTAATGGAGTCACTCTAACTATATACTTTTCAGTAGTTTGAATTTGGTAAAGGTCCGTCTAAAATTAGTAACATATTAAAAATATTTGGCGATCCTGGTCCGGATCGCCATATAAATTGAATTGAGTCACTTTAACCTTTCAGTGGTTTGAATTTCGTAAGTGGTCCAGATTAGGGTATACATGTAATAGAGTCGTTCGTGACCACATATCTAAACGTGGTTCAAATTTGGTAAAGATCCTTTTTAGTGTTGAAATTGTTCTGCTAACAGACCAACAAGCATATCGCAGACAAAATATAACTTCATTTGCGGAGGTAATAATAATTGCAATAATTATATACAAATACATGTTTTAACATAAATTAAAATGTAAAGTAATTCGTACCAGTAATATCGATCACAAAAGAACATTCATCGGTGTTTCCGGACAAATCAATTGCTTCAAATATTATTGTAATATTACCAATTGAGAACGTATCACCTGACTCAAATGAGTGACCAGAACTATTAATCGCCACAGAACCTGAATTATCCGTTGCTGTGACGTCTGACCATGTAACTGTTGTCGACGGTTGCCCTGGATCTGTTGATTGAGTGATGTCATCTGGACATGTGATTACTGGTGGCTCATTATCTTAAATATTAAAAATATTTAGAATTAAAAAATAATATAGGCTGATATAGATTAAACTGAGTTTTTTTTTAAATTCATAATAGGATTCGGTACCTCATTGAAACTATATTTTGTGTTCAGTTCATCACAACAAAACAAAATCCCCTTTTTTTACGATATACAGTTAGCCTACCTATCACTTCAATGTTAAACAAACATTCCGTTTCTAGTCCGGCTGCATCTGACGCAATATACGTCACCTCGTTAACACCAACGCCGAAATCACTTCCTGGTGAATGAGATTCCACAAAACTGTCAACGCCAACGTTATCGGTAGCAACTGGTGGAGTCCATGTAAAAGTGGACACTGCTTCTCCTGCATCTGTTTCTACTGATTGGTTTACCGGACAATTTGAAATTATGGGAGGCTGGTCATCTGTAAAGAAATTTGTTTTATTAAAACATTTATTTGTAAGCCATGGTGTTTCTGAATGAAACAGTAACACTAATTGTATCTAGATGGAATTAATGTAACTAAACATGCGCAAGCCTATATAAAATACTAAATAGAATATCATTTATCAGGTCAAACAGAGTTTTGTAAAATGAAATGAAGCCTAGAAAATGGGAGCCAATGTTTTGTTTTGATGAGGCTCAGACTCACCATATATGGTAACAACAAACGTGCAAACACCCAAATTCCCTGATGTGTCAAATGCCTCATATCTGATGGTGGTGCCACCAATTGGAAACTGTGACCCAGGAGTGTGGCTTGCTGTTGTTAAAAGGTGATTAACTTCAACGTTGTCCCTGGCACTAGGAGGTGACCATACAGACATTCCGGTATCAGACCCTGGATCTGTAGGAAGTTCTGTGTCACTAGGGCAACCAGCAAAATGTGGAGCCTCATTATCTAAAGATAAATAACAATGACTTTAATATTTCATTCTAAACTCAAATGTGCTGTCAATACGCATGTATCTAACACTACAACCATCAGAAAAAAGTTCAATACATTCCTACAATAAGGTGATTTGTTAATAATAAGGTTGGTTATTTAAATAGCATTACGCAAGAAGACACAAATAAAGACAGGTATGAATAAGAATCAATAAATTACCTTCAACTGTAATATTGAACACACAGAGCACAGTGTTTCCGGATGTGTCTGTTGCCGTGTATGTAACCTCCAATGGTTCCAATCCAAATAAGACCGTTTCTACGGGTGCATGCGTGCCAACCAATGTATCGACGGCAACATTATCGGATGCATCAGGTTCCGTCCAATTTACATAAGCAAAATTTTCATCCGTTTCTGTATCAATTACTATGTTCGATGGACAGGTTTCTTTGAAAGATGGCGCTTGGTTGTCTTGAAAGAAAGATTATGAATATACAATATATTACTATAAAGCATTTCTATAATCATGATAGTATGCATATTATTGTAATTTAAATCATATTTTCCACACATATTATTTTCTACGTATAGCAATTACGCAGGCATATGTAGAGTCTATACAGGTAGGTATCTCACGAAATAGACTATAATGCATCACCTGTCATGGGTTAAATGGAATTATGGGTTGGACATAATAGTATCTTAAGATGAACAATTATGTAGAAATTTAGGTCATTCAATTTTGTAGAAAGGATTTTTTTTTTCTAATCTAAATAAATACAACGGTTTAACTAGAAGTACTCAATTACGAAGACTAACTTTCTTTTGTATTTTAACTTGATCTTTCTGTTAACTAAATTGGCTATCGTTTTAATTTAGCTTGTAATTTTAATTATTTTGATAATAATTATATAAAACAATGTAGCAATGTTCAACTAAACTTACCATTTACTGTAACTATAAACGTACAGTTTCCAACATTTCCAGATCCGTCTTCGGCTGTGTAAATGACAGTTGTGTTACCAAAATTAAAAGTATTACCGGGTTGATGTGATTGGTCCTCAAAGGCAACTATGTCTGAGTTGTCAGTTACAGATGGTTCAGTCCAGGTTGCAGAGGCTGTTAACAATCCTTCATCCGAGTCTACGCGTATGTCAGAGGGACAGTTTGTCCATTGAGGTGGCTCAGCATCTAAGAGATGAACGTACATATGATAAATATGACAAAAATAAATGCTACATTCTACTTATAAATAATAATAAGCGACGTCGTAAAAAGGATAATGTACTTGGTTGCAGGGGAATGTTTGTCGCGCGTTAACCACCAAGTTGAATCAATGCAATATAATTCTAACAAAATTTACCATAAATAGTAATCTTATTTGGATTTACTGTTTAATCATTGATTCAACTGGGTTGTTAACGCGCGACAACTATCCCCCTGCAACCAACTACATTATCCTTTTGACGACGTCGCTTATTATTATTTATAAGTAGAATGTAGCATTTATCAGCGCTATTTGAACATTATTTCTGCAAAAAGTAGTGTCAGTTTAAAAAAAAATTAAAATTTGTTAAAATGTGCTCACACAAGCTCCACCCTTTGTTAACATAAACACATTTTGTTAGATAAAACCATTTCAGTTTCTTAACATTTTTTTATGTAAACCTACATAAAATAAAAACAAAAATGTGCCTACCAATAATTAGGATTGAAAAGTTACAGTATCCTGTATTGCCAGTTTCATCGACTGCTTTATAAATGATGTCATAACCAGGTCCAATAAAGTATGCGTCTCCCGATGAATGAATTGATAGTGCGGTGACAATCGGATTTGGATCTACATTATCAGTGACTACAAGATCATCCCACTGTATCACTTGTAACTTGGTGCCAGTTAATGTGTTTTCTTCCATATCATTTGGGCAATTGGTGAATTCGGGAGGTTGTTTATCTGCAGTAATAATAGTAGATTATATTGAAACTGTCTAAACATCTTCAGCTTTGTTGTGAGTTAAATGCCTTCATTTTAGCTTGGACATTTATTTCATTTCAACAACCACACTTACCTGTTACTTCAATGTAAAAAGTACAAGACACGTTTTCATTTCCAGAAAGGTCTGTACCAGTATAGAATACATCAGCATTGTCGTAGAATGCCGTGTAAGGGTCATGTGTGCTTGTGACGTTAAAGAAACCGGAATTATCAGTGTAAACTGGCTCTGTCCAGTTCACAATAACATAATCCATGTTATGTCCAATAGTTAAATATTGATCTTCCGGGCATATATCATAATATGGAACTTCATTATCTAAAAACAAAAACATTTTATTATATTTCATAGTGTTCACAGTTAGAAACAAAACTCGTACTAATAAAGATTATTTTCCTAATAGAAGTCAACTTTAGACGTCTTACCATTAAGAGTGACTGTAAATGAACACACTCGGCTGTTCATTGATGGGTCAGTTCCTTCATACGTCACAGTAATAGTTGATGTAAGTCCACTATCTAAGGTAATTTGGTATGGAGAGCTGTGACTTTCAGTAATTGTGACGGTTTCACCAGAGTTGTCAGTAAATATTGGTGTTGTCCAAGTTGCTGTTGCATAATTTTCACCTAAATCAGTGTTTAGTATTATATCTAGTGGGCAGGAATCGAATTCTGGATTTTCAGTATCTGGTATATAAAAAAAATAAAAAAATTGGGTTCCAGTAACTGGTATTGTGACGCATGACTTGATCATTTACATATTACAAAGTACTCTTGTTATTACGTAATGCTCTCTATTTAAGGCACGCCGTGCTATTGATCGTTTTGTTCAGTCACGGAATGGCGTAGAGCTATTAGACGTGTGTGTTTAAAGGCTAATAAAATGGTTCGTTATCTGGGCGTGTATAACGTACGGTATGCTCTCTGCGCCCAAAACAGTATGTAGAAGTAATTTAGATTACCTGACACAGTAATATCAAACGTGCACTGTTCCGTATTACCAGCTGGGTCAACTCCATCGTAGGTCACAGTGACTGTATCTGTGAGACCACTACTTAATTCAACTTGGATGCTGGGCGTATGTGAAGCTGTTACAACAACAGTTTCTCCAGAATTGTCTGTAAAGCTAGGAACAGTCCACGTCACAGTTGCAAAACTCTCTCCGGCGTCTGTGTTTGGAGTCATGGAAGAAGGACAGGCATCGTACACTGGAGTTTCAACATCTGTTAAAAAAACTCAGTATCTTTTTAATGTTTCTTTCCTATATATATTATTTTGGTTTATTTAAATAAAAAAAAATATTAACAATACAAAATTATATACAAATGTATTCATCATGGAAAATGAGAGATGAAATATTTAATACAAGAAAACATAGTCAAAATGTTACACATACCTGAAACTGTAACATCAAATGTACAGGTAATTGAGTTACCGGAAACATCTGTTGCAACATACGACACAGTTGTTGTAGATTCTAATCCACTACTTAGACTAACTTCAATCGAAGGAGTATGCGTTGGTACAACTGTTGGTGACAATCCAGAATTGTCACTAAACGTCGGCTGTGTCCATGTGACAGTGGCGTAACTCTGTGACGTATCAGTATTCTGGTTAATATTTGAAGGACAGTTCACAAACGTTGGATTTTCGGTATCTGTAGATTAATTTAGATAATAAAAAGAATACATATGTTCTTAAAGAAGAAACTAGAATGAGGTCTATATACTTTCACATTTACGTCATTATTGTGATGAATTTCCCTGTTTAAAATAAAAGTCTTGCATTTCAAGAGCTGAACTTGAATAATAAGTGTAAGTTAATAGTTACTATGTATTTAAACGTGTAACTTACCTGATACCGTCAACGTAAAAATACATTGTAGGCTGTTACTAGAAGGATCTGTTGCTTCATAAGTAACTGTCAACGTTGTTGACAAACCACCTGTAAGCGACACCTGTGTTCCAGGTGAATGAGTTTCAGTTACACCGGGAGTTTCATCTGAATTGTCACTGAAAGTTGGTGGTGTCCAAGTGAACGTTTGGTAGTCCTCACCTGTTGCCGTTGATAGGGCTTGATTTGAAGGGCACACATCAAGTGTTGGTTCTTCGTTGTCTAGTAAAAGAGATGCCAAGAATCACAATATCTATAAATTGTTTTTTGAATTACACACATCCAACAGTTATCATACCGGGTTGTCGAATGCATATATATATTCGCCTAAACTTAATTATATAGGTTTAGACAGATGGAAGTTATTTTGTACACTGTTTTAACCTACCATTTACTGTAACTGTAAAAGTACAATCTGTTGCAGAATTCAATGATGGATCTACAAGAGTGTACGTTATCGTTTCCATAGCTGTTAAACCAGAAGACAAACTTAGCTGGTATCCTGGTGATTGTGATGAGCCGGATGTGTACAATCCAGAGTTGTCACTAAATGTTGGTTCTGTCCAGGTTGTGGTGGCGTATGCTTCTCCCGGGTCAGTATCAAATGTTGCATCAGATGGACAACCTGTTATAACTGGAACCTCAACGTCTGATAAAAGATAAAAAGACTGTTTCAATTTCTTTCAATGATATACTGTTACTGATATATAATTAAAGTGTTAAAGTTATAATATATATAGCAAGACAGTATTGGTTTTTTTAAACATGCATTTTAAAATGTATTTTATACGTGATCAAATACTTTTTTGCAGATAAATATTAAGTACAATGTGTTTTAAAATTCAAATCATAATTACCAGAAACAGTAATATCAAACGTGCATTGTTCGGTATTACCAGCTGGGTCAACTCCATCGTAGGTCACAGTGACTGTATTTGAGAGACCACTACTTAATTCAACTTGGATGCTGGGCGTCTGTGAAGCTGTTACAACAACAGTTTCTCCAGAATTGTCTGTAAAGCTAGGAACAGTCCACGTCACAGTTGCAAAACTCTCTCCGGCGTCTGTGTTTGGAGTCATGGAAGAAGGACATGCATCGTACACTGGACTTTCAACATCTGTTTTTTTTTAAACAATATCTTTTTTAATGTATCTTTTTTATAAAAGGGAACAATTACGAAACTATATAAAATTAACATTTTATCAAGGAAAATGAGAGTGATTGAAATTTTTATATTATTAGAAAACATGATTAAAAAAAACTTTTTTAAATGTATAAATACCTGAAACTGTAACATCAAATGTACAGGTAATTGAGTTACCGGAAACATCTGTTGCAACATACGACACAGTTGTTGTAGATTCTAATCCACTACTTAGACTAACTTCAATCGAAGGAGTATGCGTTGGTACAACTGTTGGTGACAATCCAGAATTGTCACTAAACGTCGGCTGTGTCCATGTGACAGTGGCGTAACTCTGTGACGTATCAGTATTCTGGTTAATATTTGAAGGACAGTTCACAAACGTTGGATTTTCGGTATCTGTAGATTAATTTAGATAATAAACAGAATACATATGTTTTTAAAGAAGAAACTAGAATCAGGTCTATATACTTTCAAATTTACTTTATTATTGTGATGAATTTCCCTGTTTAAAATAAAAGTCTTGCATTCCAAAAGCTGAACTTGAATAATAAGTGTGAGTAAATAGTTACTATGTATTTGAACGTGTAACTTACCTGATACCGTCAATGTAAAAGTACACTGTAGGCTGTTACTAGAAGGATCCGTTGCTTCATAAGTAACTGTTAACGTTGTTGGTAAACCACCTGTAAGCGACACCTGTGTTCCAGGTGAATGAGTTTCAGTTACACCTGGAGTTTCATCTGAATTGTCACTGAAAGTTGGTGGTGTCCAAGTGAACGTTTGGTAGTCCTCACCTGTTGCCGTTGATAGGGCTTGATTTGAAGGGCACACATCAAGTGTTGGTTCTTCGTTGTCTAGTAAAAGAGATGCCAAGAATCACAATATCTATAAATGGTTTTTTGAATTACACACATCCAACAGTTATCATACCGGGTTGTCGAATGCATATATATATATTCGCCTAAACTTAATTATATAGGTTTAGACAGATGGAAGTTATTTTGTACACTGTTTTAACCTACCATTTACTGTAACTGTAAAAGTACAATCTGTTGCAGAATTCAATGATGGATCTACAAGAGTGTACGTTATCGTTTCCATAGCTGTTAAACCAGAAGACAAACTTAGCTGGTATCCTGGTGATTGTGATGAGCCGGATGTGTACAATCCAGAGTTGTCACTAAATGTTGGTTCTGTCCAGGTTGTGGTGGCGTATGCTTCTCCCGGGTCAGTATCAAATGTTGCATCAGATGGACAACCTGTTATAACTGGAACCTCAACGTCTGATAAAAGATAAAAAGACTGTTTCAATTTCTTTCAATGATATACTGTTACTGATATATAATTAAAGTGTTAAAGTTATAATATATATAGCAAGACAGTATTGGTTTTTTTAAACATGCATTTTAAAATGTATTTTATACGTGATCAAATACTTTTTTGCAGATAAATATTAAGTACAATGTGTTTTAAAATTCAAATCATAATTACCAGAAACAGTAATATCAAACGTGCATTGTTCGGTATTGCCAGCTGGGTCAACTCCATCGTAGGTCACAGTGACTGTATTTGAGAGACCACTACTTAATTCAACTTGGATGCTGGGCGTATGTGAAGCTGTTACAACAACAGTTTCTCCAGAATTGTCTGTAAAGCTAGGAACAGTCCACGTCACAGTTGCAAAACTCTCTCCGGCGTCTGTGTTTGGAGTCATGGAAGAAGGACATGCATCGTACACTGGACTTTCAACATCTGTTTTTTTTTTAAACAATATCTTTTTTAATGTATCTTTTTTATAAAAGGGAACAATTAAGAATCTATATAAAATTAACATTTTATCAAGGAAAATGAGAGTGATTGAAATTTTTATATGAGAAAACATGATTAAAAAAAACTTTTTTAAATGTATAAATACCTGAAACTGTAACATCAAATGTACAGGTAATTGAGTTACCGGAAACATCTGTTGCAACATACGACACAGTTGTTGTAGATTCTAATCCACTACTTAGACTAACTTCAATCGAAGGAGTATGCGTTGGTACAACTGTTGGTGACAATCCAGAATTGTCACTAAACGTCGGCTGTGTCCATGTGACAGTGGCGTAACTCTGTGACGTATCAGTATTCTGGTTAATATTTGAAGGACAGTTCACAAACGTTGGATTTTCGGTATCTGTAGATTAATTTAGATAATAAAAAGAATACATATGTTTTTAAAGAAGAAACTAGAATGAGGTCTATATACTTTCACATTTACTTTATTATTGTGATGAATTTCCCTGTATAAAATAACAGTCATGCATTTCAAAAGCTGAACTTGAATAATAAGTGTGAGTAAATAGTTACTATGTACTTGAATGTGTAACTTACCTGATACCATCAATGTAAAAATACATTGTAGGCTGTTACTAGAAGGATCCGTTGCTTCATAAGTAACTGTTAACGTTGTTGGCAAACCACCTGTAAGCGACACCTGTGTTCCAGGTGAATGAGTTTCAGTTACACCTGGAGTTTCATCTGAATTGTCACTGAAAGTTGGTGGTGTCCAAGTGAACGTTTGGTAGTCCTCACCTGTTGCCGTTGACAGAGATTGATTTGAAGGGCACATATCAAGTGTTGGTTCTTCGTTGTCTAGTAAAAGAGATGCCAAGAATCACAATATCTATAAATGGTTTTTTGCATTACACACATCCAACAGTTATCATACCGGGTTGTCGAATGCATTCGCCTAAACTTAATTATATAGGTTTAGACAGATGGAAGTTATTTTGTGTACTGTTTTAACCTACCATTTACTGTAACTGTAAAAGTACAATCTGTTGCAGAATTCATTGATGGATCTACAAGAGTGTACGTTATCGTTTCCATAGCTGTTAAACCAGAAGACGAACTTAGCTGGTATCCTGGTGATTGTGATGAGCCGGACGTGTACAATCCAGAGTTGTCACTAAATGTTGGTTCTGTCCAGGTTGTGGTGGCGTATGCTTCTCCCGGGTCAGTATCAAATGTTGCATCAGATGGACAACCTGTTATAACTGGAACCTCAACGTCTGATAAAAGATAAAAAGACTGTTTCAATTTCTTTCAATGATGTACTGTTACTGATATATAAATAAAGTGTTAAAGTTATAATATATATAGCAAGACAGTTTTGGTTTCTTTAAAATGCTATTTTAAAAAGTATTTTATACGTGATAAAATACTTTTTTGCAGATAAATATTAAGTACAATGTGTTTTAAAATTCAAATCATAATTACCAGAAACAGTAATATCAAACGTGCACTGTTCCGTATTACCAGCTGGGTCAACTCCATCGTAGGTCACAGTGACTGTATCTGAGAGACCACTACTTAATTCAACTTGGATGCTTGGCGTATGTGAAGCTGTTACAACAACAGTTTCTCCAGAATTGTCTGTAAAGCTAGGAACAGTCCACGTCACAGTTGCAAAACTCTCTCCGGCGTCTGTGTTTGGAGTCATGGAAAAAGGACATGCATTGTACACTGGAATTTCCGCATCTATCGAATTTAAGACAAGTACAAGTATTATTTATTCTAATACTTTAGATATTTCTATTAATACACTAAATTATCGTACACATATTACCTGTAACTGTAATTGTAAATATACAAGTTCCGACGTTACCACTGCGATCTGTTGCTGTATAAGTATTGGTAACTGTATTAACAAGGCCAGAATTCAAAGCAACCTGGTCTCCATTATCATAATCAAGACTAAGGGATGTGACACATTGATTGTCCGACTCAATTGGCTCTGACCATGTCAATGTAGCATAATTCTGGTTTGAATCCGTATTAATATTTTGATCAACTGGACAGTTGGTAAATGTTGGATTTTCAGTATCAACAACTAAAATGAAAACAAAATAAATTAAAACTAGAATTTAATTCGACACCTAATCAGTGTGAAAAAAAGATAATTTTACCGACATTTAGTGTTTTTTTTCAATCCAAACATATGCGTATTTTTTCTTGTATATGGTTTTATCTTAACTGTTTGTTTTGTATGGAGTCAGTGCAGAAACTGTTTAGGCCTTAGCCTATTCTCATTCCTGGTTATTTTTACATTGATGACCGAATAAATATTATTATTATTATTAACATGCATGCACGTTAAAATACCAGCGCAAAAAGTTGATGTATGTCATCTTATGACCTGATGCGTATACGTTTGTAGTGCTAAGTTGTGACTATTATGTGTCATTTATTTTATTTTATTCAGTTGACAACCAACCGCGATGAAACCGCCACTAACAGGTTGAATCATATAAAGAATGTAGTTGAAATTACGGGACCCACATGTGTTCTAATTTTTTGGTATGATGACATCAAAATTAAACACGAAAATGACAATTTCGGAAGATCATTTGAGCAAAAAGATATTTTGGAAATTGGAAACGTAGGAGCGCGGTAAATTTGTTTAACTTTGACAAAAGTAATGAAACAACTTTTTAAATTCAAATTGTTTAATTAATTGATATATACATATCAGCTTTCATAATAAGTTATAAACATCAAGGTCACCTTTAATTATGAATTACGCGACCCGCACTATTATGTCACTAAATGTCTAAGGGTGATGACGTGATGAATTTTAAATGGTAGCAACTCATGGGAGAGATAATTGGTTGAGCAAGCACAAATTAAAACTTGAGAGAAAATCGAGCACATACAAGCGAGATACTCTTTATTGAATGTGATTTTTTAATGACAAAAGAGAAAAAATCGTAATTTTTAAATTCAGGTGACCATTATGATGACGTCATAATATTATCAAATGTGTTCATGAGTTCATATCTACAACTCATTGGCGTCACACATTAGGGTCATCGTTTATTCTAAGGAACTATAAGAGAGTCAAAATAGGTATTATAATTTTTTACACAAATTAGAATTAAATTGCTCAATTATGAGAGAGCACACGATTTTCTTCGTTTCACATGCACGTGTTTCGTTATTTGACATTGTAAGTTCACAGAAAAGAAAGAAAATTTACCACATAGGGTATAAACAAAAATTAACTGTAAAAACGGACTTTATGCGTTAATTACTTGCTAACGCGCACGATTTCGCGAAAACTTAAACAATGTCCTGAAATTGATATTGATCCTTTTATAATTTTGACGCGTGATTGCGCGCAAAATGTCTGCATACGTTTTTGAAGATATGATTGATAATGTGATTTCACAAAATGACGTCACGGATAAAGGATAAGCCTGAAAGCTTATTAATAAATTAAATTATTTGTAAGATATTGTGAAATTTTGGTAATCATTGACATTTGACTTTTTGAAATAATTGTTATACAAAATCTGTACAGAAAGAAATGAAGAAGGAGAATAATACAGATTGTATACAATAACAGATGATCATTTTATTCTAAATGATCACCTAATTATTATGTAGTATCAGTCAATGGTATGTGTACCAAACCACAATTCTATCAGATAAAATGTCGGAAACACCACTGTCATGTTGCTTTGATCTCTAGGTTGAGCCTTTACTGCTAACCAAGGTACTAGCTAAATATAGCCTATTCCAATGCTACTATTTAGGTCTGACAAAAAGTAAATCGAAGATTTTAACTTTAAACAGATATTCATGTGTTATCAGTCAACGTCAACGTCGAAAGTACTACTATAAAACCAACAAACACTTACACATTTCGCAAACAGCAGTCAAAGAATCTGAACAACTCAAATCATTCCAGTTTAGATCAGTTAGTTGATTGACACAATTTTCATTGGTTCCTCCATTAGGTTCATTGGTATTCCAATCTGTAAAACATTAATACCACTTTCACAAAACAAAATTAGGCCTACGCTAATATTTCACCATATATGTCACCAATGTTGAAATACATTCATCTGGTTTCTAGTGATAATTTTTAAGAATGTTTCCTTATTTTACACAAAGGGAGCAATTCTCAAATTCTCATCAATATTCAGCTACTAATCATTGTACAATCGGTTTTTTTTGTACCTCATCAAAGACAAATCAGCATACCTGTGAAGGTAGAACACTCGCCATTATCAGACCACTCAAACGTTCCTTCTGTTGAAACATCTGAGTACCCAATCCAAACAGCAGCTGATGCACCAAGCTCATTCCTAATAAGATAGTTCTCGTCCGCTGACGATATAACCGTTAGAGTTGATTCTGAATGGTAATCCTGGCAGGAGGTACTAGCATCATCCCATGATTCCATAGTATCGTGATGGAAATAACAACTTCGTTGCCAGAGAACCCATGATTCTGGACATTTCACAACTGCATTTTATAAATAAATTATGTTATAAATCGTCAGTTACAACACTGCTGTTTTTGCGTGAGGAGATGTGAAATTATATATTTTCTAACACCGAAAAAAAAGTCTTATTCGAGGTTTACGGGATTAGAAATGAGATTAGAAAGAGTCGTGAGTTACAACATGACACTAAAGTTTAGATCAGGACTCTAAATCTTGGGAGGCAAGCAAGTTAACCATCAAGCTACAGTTCCACTACAACCTTACTTCTCGTTTCAGAATAATATGTTACTATTTTGTCTATAGTGTGTATAATATTTACCTTTCTCACAAACAACCGGAAGAGTGACGCTACAATCGTTATCATTCCATCCATTATCAGAAGAGCGTATTTCAGTACAATCCTCATTGCTACTATCGTCTGGTTGTCCCGAAATAAAATCTTAAAATATATTGGTATACGATAATTAAAAGTATCCTTTAATTATCTGGAGAAGGTATAATTAAGTTGAAAAAAGGGAGGCATCTACAGACAAGTCTAGACGAATAATTTTATTTAATTCGAATTTTAACCACAATATCTTTAGTATCCAAATGTCCAAAATAAACATATTTCATATTACAAGAAACAGTTGCAAATACTGCTCTCTATAGACAAATTATTATTACATGTATTAATGTAACTGTCTTCAGATTTCACTTAATTAGCATCTGCATTATGTATGTATTGTTTTTTTTTTTAAATCATTGGATATACAGTAGCTTCATTATTTTTATTATCACTGATTGAGCCACTGTTTTTAAACACTATTAAAATAGTATTAATAACTGTTAATTTATTTAAAAAAAAGTCTAATGACTAGACTGGCTATGTCTCTATACATTTAACAATGTTATTTCATTCATTTCAAAACAGTCTTACTTTCATAATATGAAACTTCAACAGTATTCGGCAACCATTCAAAAGTTCCTTCAGTGTTGGTATCAGAATAACCAATCCATGCGCTCACCCATTCCGAGTGGAGTTCAGTCATTCTCTCTACAACATAAGAGTTCTCTACATCACCCCCAATAACTACGATATCAGCATCCGCTTCAGTTTGGCAGAAGGTTCTAGAATCATCAAAAGATCGTCCTGTATTGTCAAATAAGTAACAGCTTCTCTCCCATAATTCCCAGCCATCCGGGCATTCTGTTAAAATTAGAAATTGTAAATCAATCAGAAATAACATTATCCCCTAACGCTCTTCGTCCTGTTTTCATGAAATTCAATTGGATTGATTTTTTCACAAAAAGCAGGAATAAATATACGTGACGCTAGAGACATTTCTGGCGCAAGGAAGGTGGTGCAGTCGAAAGATGGCAACTCGATGTAACTTTTGCCCGTCGAGGACGAATAAAGTGCCTTCCTGATCTGTTGCATTGGGAAAGTCGACATATCGTACACTGTTAAATGTCCAGACAGTAATAACAAATAATGCTGTTTGATAACAATAATATTATCAAATAATCTACCTCGAATGTGTATGTTAAATGAGCAAGTTCCCTGATTCCCAGCTCTATCTGTTGCTGTATACAACACCGACACGTCAATAAACTCGGCACCGCCTGTATAAACCTGCTCACCGGGAGCGTGGCTGCCCACCGTTGTCACGACACATTCATTATCGGTTGCTGTCGGTTCTGTGTAGTCTAAGTTTACGTAATCATAGGCCAATTGTGTATATTGTAAGACGTCGGATGGACATGTTACACCATAAGTTGGAGATTCAGTGTCCTCGGCTATAAGGCACAAAATAAATAAAGAATTTTATTCTAAAAAAAATATCAAAAAATATATCGTACATTCAGCTAAACAAATTTAACAACATTTAATTGAGTTGTACTGCAAATGTTACTAATTTAGTGTTAAATCCGAAAATCTGTCGGAGCATAATATGTAATTTTTTAATTATAGTTTAAATAAAAGAATAATATGTTTCCAAATGCTTGCCATTTGTTCAATAATACATCCATTGGTACCAACATCACTGTCAGTATACTTACATATTTCACATATATAGTGTTTTGAATCTGAACAAGTAGCATCATTCCACTGACCAGAGGGAAGCAAGAATTCAGCACAATCTTCACCTGAACCATGATTATCTGGGTTGCCGGAATACCAATCTATAAACATGATAAAATAATCATATTAAATATAGAATTTACAAGTGAAATGTCTTAAATATTTCTGTCTACACCGTCTATCCAATGCTAACTTGAAACATGTATTGTCCTTCCAAACCATGCAAAATGAAGATTAATAAAATCAGACTTTGGAACTGGCATTTTGCAGTTTTATTAAAGTTATTTACCGCCGTAGAAAAAAGCCCCATAAAAGAATGTTAATTTTAATTATAATACTATATTTAGGAAATTAGAGACCATTTATCGACGCAACAAAAACTTATGGAAAGTTAAGCTATTCTAAGAACAATTTTGTCGCTTTCATTTTTAGGACCCTAACAGAACAGTTTTATAAAGATGTTAATTCTGGGTAATGTTTTAGCCATAACTGTATTTTTGTTAATCTTTGAACTCATGTTTTTTTGCTTTTAATTAATTTATCTATCTATCTATTATCGATTGAATAAATGTTACAAAAACCATAAAACCGACCATAACCATCGTAAAACGTGTAGTATACTAATTTAGTACTTAATTGCATCAAATAATTTAAAAGAAATTTCGAATTACTTTCGTAGGATGGACATTCATCACCATCAACCCATACAAACGTCCCTTCTGTTACTGTATCAGAGTAACTGATCCATGAGCTTTCACTTAACCCCAGAAGGTTTAAGATCATGGAGTTTTCATCACTGTCAGAGATCATTACTAAATTTGAATTTGACTGGCTTTCTCCGCATGAAGTACTGGCATCGGTCCAACCCGTTTGAGTGTCGAAGTGTTTGTAACAATTGCCCCGCCATGTAATCCAACCAGATGGACAACGAACAGCTAATGAATAATACATACACATTAATTATACATTATGTCATGTTTTATTGCTCCAAAAAACGGAACTCTTCTTTCTTTTCCCCAACCATTTCTTGGTCTATTAAACGGGTTGTTACAAAAACATGAAGTAAAAGTTAGGTCAAATGAGCTATACAAATTAAATATGTTAAAGACATGAAAAATAAGAGCAAACAAAAAGTTCTAAAAAGATCGCACCTATTTCACAAACAGCGGGTCTTGTAGCTGTACATGTTTGGTCATTCCATAGTCCAGTTTGAAGTAACTCTACACAGTCTTCATTACTATTATGATCATCCGGGTTACTTCCAGACCAATCTGAGGTGAAAGATAATTTTTATTTTTAATGTGTATTTTAGTATTTTAAAACTGAATGTATGTTCAGAGATTGTCTAGTTACTTTCCCCTGTGCAGTGTTGTGTATAATTTTGTATTAAGTTTTCTATGGTGATTAAAATGCCTATTTGTACTGTATCTCACTCATTCAATATTCTATAAATCAATAAATCTTACTTGTGTATTCCGATACCTCTTCGAATAACCGACTAACCCAGGCAAATGTTCCTTCTGATGTTAGGTCATCATAGCCAATCCAAGCGCCATTATTCCAATTTCCCGAACCTAGTACACTATTTAGCTGATCTACGATCCATGTGTTTTCTTCGTCTCCAGCAATAGTTGCCAACTGTGAGTTCTCGTCTGCGTTCTGACATGCTGCTGCTGCATTGGCGTAAGTATTTGCATCGTTTACCACTAGGAAACAACTTCTTTTGTAGTAAGCCCATCCAGTCGGACAAACTAAATTCAGGAAAAAAAAGACACACATTATTTTTATGTTGTAATGACTAGAGAACAAGCAAAACTCATCGTTCATTCGTTAGATATCGTAAGGTTACGATATTATTTCGTATGTATTCTTTATTGATACATTGAAATAAATAGAAATAATATGTAAAATGCTCTCCAGAACAACGCAACTTCAGCCCCCCTCCTCCTCCAAACCAACTAATATGTTAAACGTAATATAATTCTATTCATAGGTATATAACTTACGAGTAACTAATATATCCCATTCCACTGTTGTGTTATGCCCGGCATTGTCAAAAACAGTATAAGTAACAGTGTAAGGAACGACGCCACCGGTATATGACATGCTATCACCAGATGCATAATTGGTATCTATGCTAGCAATTCCACTCAAGTCAGAAAATACTGGCGTCGCCCAGGTGGGTAAAGCATATTCCAAACCATCAATTATTTCAATTTCAAAATCCTCTGGATAAGAATTTGCAATTGGAGGTTCTGTATCTAAAATTGAAACGTAAATAAAAATAATAAATATTTAAAAGGTTGACAGTACATAACTGATGAAAATCATGTCAAATATTATGGGTTGGTTGAATGAATTATACTTTAGGCCTCTCACAAATACTGTATAATAAATTCTATAATTTTACGTGTAAATTACGTTAAAAATTATTTTTCTTTTAAAAATGCCGACTTCCTACCTGATATAACTGAAATTACAAAAGAACACGTTGCTGTATTGCCTGATACGTCAGTAGCCGTATATGTAACAGTCGTATCCGTCTGAGTATTCAACAGTGTACTGAACGTGTCACTAGAATTATAGTTTGACACAACGGTATTAATGCACCGATCATCTGTCGCCGTTGGTTCCGTCCATGTTACTACTATGGATAATTCGTCCTCTTCTGTGATGAGAATCTGGTCATGAGGGCAAGTGACTCCAAATGAAGGCTCGGTACTGTCAGAAACTGAAATGTAAAAGCGTATTTTTTACCAATTATTCGAGAGTTAAATATAGGCGCAGCCTAGGTTTCTTGTCTGATGTTTTGTTATGAAGTTGGCTTTCCTCGCATCTAAACTGACAATGTTCAAATTGAATTTGTCCAAATGAATTAAACACTTACATATTTCGCAAACATATGCTATGGTCTGGGAACATGACAAGTCATTCCATTGATCTGAGGACGCTTCCATTTCTACACAGTTTTCATTAACACCACCATTTGGTTCGTTTGAATTAAAATCTAAAAATAGTTACAATTTCAAAATAAGAAAAACATTTGCATTACCTTCATACTTTGCCTATTATGCACAAGATGTACTCTTGCTGAAAAACATAGACATATTTCTGCACTTTTTGTTTGAGATCAGTTAATCACTAACCATAATAAAAGCTATTATAATAAAGACGAACATTCGCAAAATTCATTTAATGTTCCGGTCGCGTTGACCATGGCCGAAAGTAGGATCTCTTTCACGTTTTTAATCGCCTGGCAAGTACAGTATACATATGTGCTTGTATTATTTTGTTACTAACTTACTTTCAAATGAAGAACATTTTCCAGAGGACGACCATACAAAAGTACCATCAGATGCAGAATCGGTATAACCAATCCAAGCATCATTTGCAAGACCAATTTCTTCTGCGACAACCCTGTTCTCATCTGCATTTGCTATAGTCACCAAGTAACCATTGTTGTGCAAGTTGTTGCAAGCAGTTTCAGCGGCAGACCACGTTTCTGTGCCTTCTACATACTGATAGCAATGACCCAGCCAGAACACCCAACCATCAGGACAACCGACCACTAAAGAATACGAGTGTAAGATGATAACACATTAAATAATTATTACAGTAGTTTTAAGATTTCTTTTCAGTAATATTGTATCGCGCGCAAGTACAAATTAACGATTTTTTTTCAGAATTCATATTAATTAGAAATTATTCAACAAGCCAAATACCAGATTTTCAGATTATGTTTTAAAAGTACATTTCAAGAGCATCCAGCACCGAAATACGTAAGCCTACCTTTTTCGCAGACAGCGATCTGAGACGTGGCAGTACACGACTGATCATTCCACGTGCCATCTGTATTTAATTCAGTACAATCTTCATTATTCGAATTGTCTGGTTGGTTTGATCCCCAGTCTATAATGAAAATAATAATTTTCAACGGACAAAGTTTTCAAATTTTGCATATATGGATAATCTATACCTTAGTAACTGTAAGGGTGGGTAGAAAGTTCTTTTTAGTATCAAAATGCTCAGAACATATTTTTATTTACTCTAATACAAAATGTTTTCAGAAAATGGCCGGAATAACCATTTCCGTAATTGTGACCTTTGACCCTAGTATGCTCATATCTTGTATGCTCTACTACTTGTAGTAGAGACATGGAATTGGACTTAACGATATATATGTTAGTATTTTGTCTAATGAAATATTTTGTCTTAAAGTGACCGGAAACCACAGTATTGACCCTTGACCTAATAGTCTCACATTTCGGTACCCAATGAGCATAAAATCGTAATATTGAGCTTAAATTATGCAAGACGTATATATTTATATTTTAGCTAATGACTAAATTTGTTAATATTTGGTCTAAATAAATTTGTTGTCCTAAGTGACCGGAAACAATACAGACCCTTGACCTGATAGTCTCACATTTCGGTAACCAATTGGCATAAAATCGTAATATTGGGCTTAAATAAGTATATAAATTATTATTTTTCTATAAAGGACTGGCTGGCTGGATGTAATATAATAAGATAATAATATATAATAAATGATAGTGACTTAGTGACCCAAATAATGTCAACTACTGATCATAGAGCGACGCATCATTGTGCTTATTCGACCTACTATTTAGCCATGGACCTATAAATTAACTAACCTTTAATTTGTAGGTCCATGATTTAGCTATCAATCCTATTTGACAAATTTTGCTTTAAATTACAGTTTTACATTTTTTTCTAGTGAACATAGGTGTAAAATTTGAAACGTTGTCATCCGTGTACCGATTCTGGCCCTTTGTACCCTAAGGCACCCTACTAAAAGCAGTATGACAAAAGAAGCGCGTCTTGAAGTGTTAATCAAATTTGGAAAAGGAGTGCACATTATAATAAATCTACTTCAGGACTATTTTAGGCAAAATGGATTGTACTTCTTTATGGTACCCTATTCATAATAATGGTTTGCTTACTTTCATACACTGACCCCTCACGTGCCGTTTGTTCTGCCCATTCAAACTGGCCTTCGGTAGAGATATCATTATAGCCTATCCAAACGACTGTCCATCCTGGATCGTCTGCGTCAAGCTTGCTTTGTAACCACATGTTTTCATCTTCACTTGAAATAACCGCCAAATCCCCTCCATCTTCACCTTGACAATACGTTTGTGCATCTGCATAGCTGCCCGTAGTGGTGTACACGAAGTAACAACTTTCAAAGTCTGTGTTCAGCTCCCATCCTATTGGACAATCTGTTGATTCAAATTTTTAAAAGCTATATGGATTAATTTGACTAATCGTTTGATAGTAGAAATAATCAATACTAAATACGACGTCATATAACCCTAGAGCTATGTAATGTCATAATTCTGTAGATTGCTTATGCGAGGTAATCTAGCAGCGCACGGGATGACGAGCAAACATAGTACAGTACTGTTGGTTGTTGGTTGTCGCAGCCAGACATAAGATCAAAGGAAGAGTTGGCAAGACAAGCCCAGTGTTATGTTGTTAAATTGCCTTGGGTTATGTCATTTTATATTGTAATACGCGTCATTGAAGAATTCGGAACAACTGACAGAAATATTTAAACGATTCAGCTTTTAAAGAATGTAAATACACGTTTTCTCCAATAACGATAAATCACTGGAACTAAAATTGTTCCTGTCCTAATAAAACAACAATTACGTAAGTTTATAAAAGAACACATTTAAAAAAGTAACAAAATATTTAATAGTAAACACGTTTAACCTTCACATTTACACTATCGTTGCCTAAAGCTTGGTTCCCAATATGACGCAACGCAAGGACGTAAGCGTAACGTAAGCTATTTGACCAATCACAAGCGATGGATTATTAGGATTGTCGCTTGCCATACTGGTCAACTCGCTTGCGTTACGTATACATCTCTTGTCGGAACCACGCTTAATGGGCATTCGGCGTTTTTCCTATGTTTAAAATGGATATGAAAGGGTTCCTAGCAATATCATTTTATTGGCTCAACGTGTAGATCAATCTGTTTTAAGCTTGCCATAGTCATACTTAATGTTTTGGAGGACGACAACGCCCTCAAAACGCCCCTGAGAAACCTGTGAAAAACTTTTTGTGACGTCACTAAAAGTTATTTTTGTATTACAGAGATAGGAATTTAGCAGTAAATCATTGATTGATGCAAAAGCATGGTAGTAATTACTTATCGCTTTGATATTTTTATTCTTGGATAAGTATGTTAGCCTAATCGAATAAAATTAATTCATATTATCAACCATGTTTTTTTTTAAACGGATTTTAATTTCGTTTTTCAAGGCCACCTTTTACGAAATTCATAGCCAAATGCCTATCTTGCTGGGTACACGGAGTTATTTTGCGCATGCGTGAGAATCACAGAGTCGATCACCTCGGCCTCTCTCTCGACCCTCCTCTCGCGAGCGATGTTATTTCGCTATTTATTATACACGTATTATTGAAACATTCATTTTATTATTATTTCATTGTAATTAACTGAAATTGATGGAAATTCGTCCACATCGTCTTGTTAACACGGGTGTTAACATCGTTTTGAAGAAACGGTTGGACGAGTAAATGGTGTTCGACAATGCCATGGCCTGGAGCTAGTTAGGCCGACTAGGCTAGGCTAGGCCTTTTTAGTAGTGATGACTGCTGGATACGGTGTTTAGTCGCCCGGCCAGAGGTGAGCTGAGAGCGTATGCTCCTTGATGTATCGTTGAGGGTGTTTCTGTTAATGGTAGGCACAATTGTGTTACTGTATTATGTGTATACACATTATTTATAAGTACGTTTATTAATATTGTTGTGTGCTGTAGTGTCCTGACTAACACATTATTAAAATATTTTTTTGTTATTACATGCCGCCCTATATAGCTAGCTAGGCAACACTGAATACTAAATACCCTGTATTATAGGATTCCCAATAAAATGAATAGAGGTGGATTTTCTCTAATGTAGTAATGGTTATAACAGGCCAGGCCTAGTTAGGGGTATTTGAGCTTGTATCATTATACAGTACAGTATACAGTAAATAAACAATCATTTGTATTTTTACCTACTTACAGGTCTATAATTGGAGTGCAACTATGATAATTGATGGACAGGATAAGCAAATGTATTTATTGATTGGAATGGAATCGCAAATTATAATATTAAGGTAACAGATACTGAGCATTGCTATTTTAAACTGTTGATCAAACCTACTTAATATATTATACCAAATTATTATTTTGTTTTGAGGGCAGATAAACATGTGCTTATTCATTTTCCTTTTTTCAGGTGAATAGAAAGATGCCCAGCGTACTTTATAATAGATGCTACTTGGATCATGCTTGCACGATACATATGCAGTATACTAAGACACCAAGTATAGAATGAGCGCAGACAATTAAAATTACAGAACTAAATATTTATGAAGAATAGTAAAATATGCATAATAAAATGCTTTAGACGTGAATGCTATGGTTACAGTTATACTGTAACTATGGTAATGTACTACCAGACAGTACACTAGTAGCAGTGCATCATATAGTGTTTGTTTTTAACCATCTAAATGGGTCTGGGTATATAAACAAATAAACCACTACTGTACTTCTTTTTTTATTTATTTAGCCAAATACTATGATTTATGAAAGAATCCATCTCTTGAATATGATGGAGCTGGCTGGTGTTGATAGAATTAAAATGTATCACTCAGGTCTCAAAAGTAATTTATGTCCCGTTTGAAAAATCCTGCTTGTTCCAAACTCATTATGATACATTTGTTCAATAAAATTCATTCCACACACTATTTCTGCCATATAATTTGTTGATGTTTACAATTTTATTACTAGTACTATTACAGTTCTTCAAAGCCATCTCATGTACTGTTGATTCCATAAATCTGCAAAGATAAGACCAATAAATGGATGGAAATGTACTATTATTTTTATTCAATCCTACCTAGGCCCTATAGTAGTATTAACTATTATATTTTATGACTTGGTAACAAACAGAAAGAGGTTATTATTTAATTACAGTTACTAACTAAACTATAATAATCCTCTACTCTGCTCTACTTTAATTATTAATATTATTACTATTTTAGTCCATAACAAAAGTCAGAGCCAAAAACAAGTTCAACACAAGCTTACCTTTTTTATTTACGTCGCCTTTTACATACGTCTACGCCCGCGCCTTGTCCACTTCCTGCAGGTTCGTCGGTGGACCGGCGACTACTACTCTCTTGTACTGTAGGCCATGGAGTAACTCCATGTGTAGGCCTAACCTAGCCTAGTATAGTACTAGCGAATTTAGAAGAAACTATAGTCTACTAGACCTAGCCTAATTTGTAGTCTGCGTGAGTGGTTTAGTGTGAGATGTACAAATACACACTTTCTTCTTTTTACGTACAATCTTTGCAGACATAACTTTTTATTGATTTGTGAAATATCGATATTTTCTACGACTGCAGCAACAGGGAGCTTGCAACACGCGAGTCTCGTGTAGGATGGGTTTGTTTATTTTGTTTACACCCACACACAGTCGATCCGCGCGAACGAGACAAGGCGGTGATTGGACTGTATTAAAATTCATTAACCAATCACAAAACGACTGCTGCCGTGGCTACAACCCCGGGTGTTTCAAACTCTAAATTTGACGATCTTGTACGTGCGTATAGAACGTTCATAAAAATTAAGATGGCGTGCCAGTTGGTCGGCCATTTTGCGGACGTTTTATACCAAAATTTAATTTGTTTATTTCTCAAGTTCTACTAGGTATTTGAATCTAATTTTCTGTGTGCTGTTTATTAACATTAAAAGGATTCATACAAAGTCATTTTTGTAAAATTTTAAAATCCTTTCATATCCATTTTAAGTACAATAAAAATATACGTACAAGATACAGTTGCTGTGAAGGCACACGTTTCAGACGGATTACCAGCTCTATCATAAGCTACATACGTGACGTTGATGTACGCGCCGTATTCTCTTTCAGGTATTGTGATAGAATGGCCAGGCGAATGTGATTCATCTTCACTTACAACACATTCATTGTCTGTAAACGTAGGTGGCGTCCACGTGACTGTTGCTGATGTGTCCCCCAGGGGTACAACAGTCTCTACATCACTAGGGCATGTTAATGTTGTAGGTATTTCATTGTCCTCAACTGAAATGTTGAAAAAAATAATTGTTTCTCAAAATACTAAATTTCTATAAAACATGTCCATACATATTCTTCCTTATATAATGTATTTAATTAAGATAGATAATATTTCTCTGTACAGAAATCACTAGGGCATGTTAATGTTGTAGGTATTTCATTGTCCTCAACTGAAATGTTGAAAAAAATAATTGTTTCTCAAAATACTAAATTTCTATAAAACATGTCCATACATATTCTTCCTTATATAATGTATTTAATTAAGATAGATAATATTTCTCTGTACACATCAGACTTCCTCCTCTGGCCATCTTTATCTGCTGTTAACAGTTAAAAAAAGACCTGAGAGCATCAAATTAAATTACACTAGTTATGCGTTCTTCACCCACAACTGTATTCCAGTGAAAACTTTCTTGTGATGTGGATATCCTTAATGGTCTAAACAAAAATGGTCTATTAGTGAATGCACGTGGTAAGCCTAAGTATTTTAATTGTTATTTGTTGTAAACTTAATAAAACATCCTATTTATGTATATGTAAGCTTGAATTCACTTACATTTTCTAGATTCACTTAAAAAACCTCTTTCAAGATTTCCTAAGTGCGGTTTTTTAAATTGCTGTTAACTTTGATTTTTGATCATAATTTTGTATTTTTAATGTACTAGAGGGTGAGCTCGCTTCGCTCGCTCCCCCTCTAGGAAGTGTAGACGATGGTTCTCGGAATGATAATGTTCTCCTTATACGTTTTCTGTCGGTTACCATTATTGAAAATGCTTGACATTCGTAAAACTAAACTACTTTGTTTCATAGTGTTTTAGATGATTAATAACATTTTAATGTATAGTTTTTATTGTTTAGTAGGGCCCTTTGGGGAGGCGGAGGTCATTTGAGGGAGGTGCTTATTCGAGGGATATATGTTAAATTTTTTAGTTTTAATATGGTAACATTTATAATCAAATGAAATCCTCTAATAAATATGAAAAGTGATAACAAATGCTTGGTAAATTGTAGATAACAGTGCGATGAATTCTACTACAAATAGTACAATTGTGTTATTATAAATATGTGGAACCATCCTAATAATTATTATTACATTATTTAATTTAATCATCTTTTGAAATTAACTGCCGTGACAGAGTGGGCCCAAGAAAGAAGACATTACGGCTTGCAACATGGGCAGACATCTCGGTCCTAACGGGACACAGGAAGATAGCCTACAGTTATTCCTGCAAGCTTACTCAATAAAACTCAGCTATCGGGATATGATTTCACTGGAAAAATGTCTTATCATCAAATCTATGTAATTTTATAATACTATTCCCCACAATATATTCTGATTCTTTATGGCATATATTTAATTTGATCTTTATTAATTTGCAGTATAATTTATATTATTTAACTACTGTACCTTCACACACGCGCGGTATGTTTTAAAATAAACAAAAAAAACTGAAATGGCTATGACTAATGGCCATAAGCTCCAGTCCTACTATCTGATTTTTTTTCCCGTCAGGGACACTGTATTGATTGATGGAAAGTGCCTGTTTCCAGTCACCTTTAGGGTCAAATCTATTATTTTAACTGCTCCCTTGTGTATAAAAGAGAGAAAATATTTTGTGCTCGCCTATGTCAGAATTAACCATAATTTATATATAGATGGTTCTCACATTTTAGTATTATTTTAGACTGTTTAATTATTATAATAACCCATTGAATCAACACTCAACATTTTTAAGAAACTATGTATTAGGCCTATATATGTATGTTGTAATGTTTTATGCTGGACCTTTTGAAAAACAACAATGTCCCCTTTGTTGGACAACGTTGATATTGTTATCCAGTAGAAATATGTTTTTTAAAAAATATTTTAAAAAAATAAAGCAAATAATTTACGTTGGCCGGTAGAGCCTCATTTTGAATCTTTTGAAAATAGACTCGGTACTTCAGATGGGTTCGGGTGCAATTAGAGAGGTTTCGCAATCTTACGAATACGATAACGAAAACGTATACGTCACGCACACGTTAGTCTGGGTTCCAGACGGAGTTTTGTCTTAATATTAGTTAAAAGATAAATATTTTGGCACAGATGGCGTTTCATACGTATACTACTTGATTCTGGATACTCCAGACAAAAATCGCGGTCGAAATAAAAACAAATAAATAAAAAAAAAGATAATACAGACTTGGGGCAAGTCTACGCACACGTATTCGTTTTTCGTAAGCCAGTAAAAATCTGTTTCGCATGGCAACGAAATATTGAGGGCGCTGTCCAAAATATGACTGCGGTAAATTTGAGCGAAGCGCAGATACGTGTAGTGTTGCTTGGTGCTTGGCTGGCTAGGCCTAGCGTAACATCAAAGCGAGTGAGGACTTTAAAAACTGATATTTATCAAAATTGACCTGGCATTTTAGTAAATTACTTTAGTAAATCTATAATTATATTATAATCATGAATCATTTCTGATTCAAATGCAAAATGTGCAAAATAGATCAAAAACTATAGGCCTACTCGTTTTTTGTAGTTACGAATATGACTGGTGATATTCGTCAACACGAATACGCTTTACGACTATGAAATGGAGATCAGCTCAAAGGTTTCACAAATGTGTGACGTATCCGTTGTCGTTATCGTATTCGTAAGGTTGCGAAACCTCCCTATTTACGGGCTATCTTACCCTATTTAACCTACAATATAAAATGTGCACTTCTAAGCTCAAACCAAACTTCCACTAGTTCAGGTAGTGTTTTATTAACTGCATTTAAATATTCTTTATTACTTACACATTTCGCAAACATAACCAAGTGCTGTACTACATTTTAAGTCATTCCAACGGTCTGAATTGCTGTAATCAAGCTCAACACAGTCTTCATCTCCAGAATTGTTAGGTTCACCAGAGTTAAAATCTGAATTATAGAAGAACAGAACAATATTTTACAATCGAAATCAGCGGACCAGAACTGTATATGTTGCATGCAAACTATGCGCCATAAAATAGTTGTCTTGATTATGTATCTTATTAGGCATATGCAATGCCAATGTCGTAATGGCAATATTGATTTTAGTATGAATCAAATAATATAAAATTTAAATATACAATTCCTAGCCGTACTACCAGATTTATCTGATATATTATTGTGTGATACAATGTTTATAACGAACTTGGGGTAAAATGGCTAAGACGCTCGCTCGGAGGTCATCAGAGAACTCAAACCAGCCAGTGGTACACTGAAAATTAATAAATGATGAAGATTAGGAAACCAGTGAAAGTGAAAAAAGCCGCCCTAAACGACATTAACAGACCAGAATATTCTTCTTGGTAGAGCGAATAAGTAGCCTAAAATTTGGTACAATATTAAAATGTTTGTTCTATTGAAGTACCGTACTACTCGAGGCGTTGTTTTCTGTTCTTCTGATGATGAGAATAGTTTCTCGAAACATGTCACATTTTAATGCAGTTTGCATATTCATTAAATGCCTCGCTATAGTTATTCTAACTCGTATAATGTTAAGCATTTAAAGCCCGGGCATCTAAGTTTTAAACATTTCAATGTTCACAGCCGATTCTCGTACGGTATCATGTCTTGCGCAAATGTAAAAAAAAGTCACTAATAGGACCTAACTCGTTATTATTAAAGATGTCAAAACATGAAAAATGAAGATTTATAAAATCAGATTTTAAATAGGCTATTTTACAATTTCAATTAAGTTAATCCCTAACCGTATAGGCCTACCTCTCACAATGAAAGACTCAAATTACGCTGGGGTAAACTAAGCAAACAGCTTCCGGAAGAAAAGCGTTGACATAACGCTTTAAAATAGAGGCTACTGTAGAGTGTCAGAAAAGGTATTCTATATACGTTTGAGGAGGCTGTGTCAGAAGATATAGGCTGCATGGTGTTATTGTTTCTAATACCGCTCGCTCGTTCATCTGGTGACTTTGAGAAAGTAAGACCGATATTATCTTCAATTCTGACAACTAGGCCTACTAGGCCTACAGTACTTAGTATTACTTACTTGTATAATCAGTGCATTCACCGGATTCAATCCAGACCCAAACATTTTCTACTTCTATATCTCTTAACCCTAGCCATACATCAGCACTGATGAGACTGTTATAAAGAAAGTTGCTTTCCTCGACGTTCTTTACAACAACCAAATCAGCCCCAAGGTTCATACAGTTTGTTCGCGCGTTTTCCCAAGTTTCGGTATTTGAAAAGAATTTGTAGCAACTGACGTCATACGCAGTCCACCCAGACTCACAGGTGATGCCATATCCTTTATGAAGTAAACGAAAAAAGAACAAAAAAACATATATCATATTATTTATTCATATTGTTTGAATCAATCGTGTCAACCAAAATAATGATGGTATGTTTTTAAATAATTTCCTTCAGAGATACTGATAATAAGATGTTTCATAGAATCACCGAATATGCTACATTATGGTTGTTGTGGGGTGTCAAGGAACAGTGACATCAAATGTCATCGTGTTTGGTCTCAAATGAAGAAAATAAACACAGGAAGTGGGATTTATATTGTCATATTATGCTTCTGTAAAATGTTTATTTAAATTGAAAGATCACTGTTTATGCGATTTAAATCTTTTCAATTTTATAGTGAGTGAGTGAGTGAGTGGCCGAGCGGTTAAGACAGTGGAACCGTAATTACGTAGCCATAACATCGGCAAGGGTTCGAGGCTCACTCGCTCCATGGTTCTGGTGGTAGAACGAGTCTTCTTGGATAAGGACTATAAACCGTAGGTCCAGTGTACACATAGCTCATGTGCACTTTAAAGAACCTAGTACATCTTTCGAGATGAGTAGGGGGCTACCCCGGTGTACTAGTCTACACAAACACAGCCACTATCACACACAGCCACTGTCACACACAGCCACTGTCACACACAGAAACTGTGCAATTGGGACTGGGCCGTTTTAGAGGTGTTTACCACCTGTTGGTCCCGATCCTTCACTAACAGTGTTAGTGAGAAGTTGAATAAATAAAAAAATAATAAATAAAATATAAATAGTAGGCATACTTTATGTTATGTAGAGCCATTTTATTATTATTAATATACTACTATCCTCTGCTACTTGTACAATGAATATACCATGGTGCAATGGAACAACAGGTTCTAGTAGAGTTTTAAAATTTAAATTTAAAGACATTAGCACGAGTAGTATGTTAATTATTGATCTATTGGAACTGTAGTAGAGTAGAGGATTAAGATGAGTCCCGGCACCCAGACATACAACATGCAGGCCCAATAGCATGGTGTCTATGAACTTGATCCGCAGCAGACCCCAGTACCTTTTCGTTTCCTGGTAGACGAGTTAACCTTGACAGAAAATCACCACTTCTCTGTGGTAACCTTGGGAAAAGTAAAGGCTAAAGGAGTATAGGGCCTAAATCTGACAGCCAAAAATTCCATTGCCTAATAAGTTCTGTTAATTATGACACACAATAGTTATACTAAAGGGGAATTATTGTTCATATCTCTCGCCTTTTTTGAATAATAGTTCCTAAAGTCGAATCAAACATTTAGTTCTGATTGACTGTGTTTACATCACAAAAAGTAGATGAAAATATTAATATGCATGCTCATTAGTCAATTCGCCAAATAGAAAATTGGTTTAAGTTATTAAAATTAATACTAAATAAATGTATAATGATCAACTAAATCAGAAATAAAGAAAGCTTTCAAACAAGCAATGCGATTATTCATGGATGTGAAAACAACCAACTTCAAAAGAAACAAGCAGTAACTGATAAATTGATTCAGAAATAAGCTACCAGTACCACCAACAAGTATCAAGTATCAAGTAGGCCTATAATCTTTATTCGTTTCCACAAGGAGAAAATTACATTTCTCGTCTTAAAATACATCATAATTACAATATTTATATCAACACGAAACAATACCAATTTTAACAAGGCCAACAGCCATTAAGTCGCGTGCTACAATGCATAGTGATACCGGACCGACAGACAGACCGACAGACAGACCGACCGACCAACCTACCAACTGACCGAAATTACTGAAATGTTTAAAAACATTTATATTTTTTTAATTTACACGAGCGTAGCCTGTCACTTTTGACGTGCTCGTAAAACGTAATTTTGAGTTGAAAAGTAAGTCAAGAAAACAGAAATCGGGTAAAAAGAGTGCGTAATAACATTTAACGCGCAGTGCGCGCGCAAAAATCTGCGCACTCATGGCAATTTTGTAAACGCTTAAAATTGCCTGAAACGTACTCTTATTTCATCGAAAATAAGTTTTGAAAATTTTAAGCGCGCGTATGCATGCGTTACATGCGCTACGCACGTAATTGTATTGCCATTATGATGATTTATGCCCTGAAATTTATGAGTACCAACTTTTATTTAATTGTGATTCATGGTTGTGAAGATATGATTACAAACGTGATCGTTAAATTGTGCGTAGACCGCGTAATTTTTTATTGCGCACCGTGAAAACATAACCACATTATTGATTCCTGGTCATAAGGAATATACTGTGAAAAATTGACCTAGCTAGATTAAACTGATATCAAGATAAGGTCAGAAAGCGATAAAACGCATAGTGATACCGGACCGACAGACAGACAGACCGACAGACAGACCGACAGACAGACCGACCGACCGACATAGTGAACTATAGAGTCGCTTCCACGCGACTAAAAAGGGGATAATACAGTGCCTTGTGGCGCGCCTGTATTGGAAACAATAACACCAGAACATACTGTTGGGCTAAGCTTCACATACTGCTTTCTGTTTGTTAGAAAATTCAGAATAAATAGAATCATATTAAAAGGGAATGGCCATATTACACAGCTTATCTACCAGTAAATGGGCTCGAATTGTGTTAAACGCAGAGGAAAGTCGTAATACATAGCACGGGCTGAATTTCCAACCTTTTATCTAAATGAAAATACAGCCTTTCAAGTTTAACTACAATCGCATCTTCTGTGGTCCGAGCACTTCTATATGCAAATTGCATGGGATCAGTATGCGTAGTGACTATTGGTTTTAAGCATTTTAAAACAATTTTCTCACATATTTTACCTACAACTGATGTTAAGGCCACTGGCATGAGATCATTCATATACTTAATAACACGAACTTTTGGAATAGGAGCAATAGATGATTGTTTCCATGTTTCTGGTAGTGAACTAGTTAATTAATTAATTAAAAATAATTGAGAAAATATACAACTGCATTGCACATGATTATAAAAATATTTGATTTAAGTTTAATGGGCCCGGGAGCTTTCTTAGCATTCACATTTCTAAAATACTCATTTGTATCAATTATGTCATTTATATTTAATTCAAGCTGACATTTCCGTTCCTTAATTTCTTTTGAAAAATCATATTTGTTAAAACTATTGAAAATATATTTAATTCATTTGCAAATTCTTTGTCAATTTTTGGTAGCGATACAGATTTTTGTTTATTATTTGTATGGCCACTCATTAACCTCATCCCTTGCCATTTCCTTTCATGTTATTTTCCGTGAACTTCTTTTCAACCTTATTTTTAAAATTGTATATTTCTTTACGTATTGCACATTTTAATTCTTTTTGGACCTCTTTTAATTTCGCTTTATTACCTTCAGCAAATGTTTTCTGTTTCCGGTTAATAACTAAATCTACGGTTTATTATTCACAAACACTTTAACCTTTTTAGTTGGGATAAGCATATCACTACAAAGTTCATATATTCAGACACTGTCTCCGTAAGTTCATTTCAGATCATTTCAGCGTTATTGATAAACATCTCCCAGTTCGTATCATCAAATGCATCTTGTAGGCGTTCTGTTGCTTCCGCTGTCCATTTCTTTACGACAATACAATCACCAGGACAATATTACCAATATAAAAAAACTATCATAGACATCATATAACGTTTAAAAATTCACAAAAATACACAAAAATTGCGAGCAGCGACCACACGTGCAGCAGCGACAGCAAGATTCCGGTGGCCAACAGAAAATTTAACAACTCGGTTTTGATTCTTCTGTTTCAATATATACCTTTGGAAGGTAACACAAATGGCTTTTTGACTGCTATTATTTCATTTCCATTCATTATATCATTAATTTTTCATAAATTATGTACACAAAACCACACAAATACAGAAAACAGTGCAAACCCTTGACAAAATATATAGGCCAATGGTCACATCATTCTCCTACATTCATTGCTCTAGCAGATGGATAAAATATAGCATTCATAATGATAAAATGTCTCTACATAACATACAGTCTACTATAAAGTTGAACAGATTTAAATTGCATAAACAGTGCTGCTAATGTCTTTTAATTTAAGTTAACATTTTACAGAAGCATAATGACAAAATAAATGCCACCTTTTGGTTTTAAAATTAAATTTCCTTTCATTTGAGACCAAACATGATGACATTTGAGGTACCGTAACTTACCATTGACCTCCACTCACCCGAGCCTACTTTTTAGGGGTAAATGTTGACACCCATACCTACCAGAATCAAGTGAAATTAGCTTCTTTTAAATTTTTCACAGATCAAACCTTATATCGGGATAATAATATACCGTGTATTATTTTACTTTCTTTCCCACTCGTGTTGTGGCCGTGACCGACAATGCTTGCGGAATAATTGCGTTGTTTGACGAGCCGAAATAATACGATTTTAAAAGTAAAACAATACGTTTATGGTGCTAACACAATATTCATGATAGTATAATATGCATAAATCGATACTTTCCGATTGTTTTCCATGGTCAACGACGAAGTTCCGATATAATACCCCATAATGAACTGTTTTGATTTAAGTTATAATCAATAACCAATGCCATAATCAATGGCTGTAATCAATCTAACCAATAGATCGACTATAAGTATTATATCAAATATAAATAATGGAGACCTTCAGATCACGCCAATTGATGTTGCAAGTGAAACCTGAACATTTTGTTTGCAAAAATAGATTTGTACTAAACGATCGATATGCTCATTTAGTATTGATAAAATAAAATAAATGACTTTGAAGTGTTTACACATTGCTGATAGTATAGTATTAAACCATCCAACAAGAATGAAAAATAATCATTAAATCAAATTTAAATTCGGAAAAACGGCATACAGTTGTACTGAATCATAATAATTAATTAATATTAATTTATTAAAAAAGAATTAATAATATGCCGATGATAGCAAATACTGAACGTGCTCGTTTCCAAATGTCAGATATCTGATTTAACTTTGTTAACGAACGAGTACGAATGTAAGCATTCAATTAATTGATTAACTATAATTCTTATTTTCAATTTAACTAGTCTGTTGTTCTAATAGAGTTATATTCCCGATTTGTAAATTACAGTAGACTTTCTTTAGGCTTATTATTTGGTTTTCTTGTGATTTAGTACAGTCGTTTTTACAAAATACGGATTTTTTCGAGAGCAGCTGATATAAATTACTTATAATAAATAGCAAAAGGTTCAGCGTGTTTCCGAAATGTACAATAATATTATTGGCAAATATAGCACAGTGATTATTTATAAGTGCAGCCCGTGAAAAATAACAGTGACTTTTAATCATATTGAAAATTAATGAAATACAGAAGTACAAGCTGAATAATAAAACACTGTTAAACAATGTTTCATTAAAGGTCTAAGTAATCTTTTGTGCATCATCTGTAGTTGTATTAAGCATGATAAACAATAAATGGAAAAGATGATACATATAATATTGTAAGTATAAAAAATGAACAGATTGTGTTGTTAAAAGAAGATGAGGTTATATTGGCAAAAATCAATTATTTGCTTTGACTTCAATTTTAAAAACGTTTGAAAAAAAGTGCCATCATTTGCTTTGGTAACTACTAACTGCTTCTACTTAATTATTTTTAGGTATTGAAGCAAAATGAAGCCTTAATATTGCATGTTTGTAGTTAAGTTTTTTAAGTAAAATTAATATGAGGAAAGTCAACAAAAAATATTAATAGTTACAAATAATTACAAATAAAGTAACATTGTTTAGGCCTATTGCTCGATAAAAGATGAAAGAAATTTAAGTTATCTGGTTACGATAGGCTACATTTTTACTATGTGTTTACAAGCATATATAACATATTTTAATTGATTTGAAAAATGGGGAAAAACACCACAACCACCATACAATAATAAAGTTACAATTTAAAATCACTAACCTGTTCTGAAGATACTTGCAATGGAAAATAATAGGAACAAGTTTTCTGATATTTTCCACATTGTGTTAAGATACGTTTTTCAAATTAAAAACAGAATATTTCTAAAAGAGGTTGAGCATCATCCTCTCAATTGTTCCAAGTTAATACAAAATACAAATAATTGTACAATTATATAAAACTTTAAATTCCATACCAAATTTAGTATACATGACGTAATCACGGTTAGAATGTGCCAACCAATCACATGCTCGTTGTTCCGTGCCAATATAATATAAATGCGCATGCTCATAGGTAGGATAAGTGATTTGAATGCAAACAATCAATGGGAAACGTACCATGAACTTAAAGACTGTATGTAATGTAAATTGATTCGTATTTTATCTAAATTGTTTGTTTTGTTTAATATAAATTAATTTATATATTTATTTAATCTGTAATTATTAATTCAATTTCTCTTGCCGGATTTTCCCACACTAATATTTTATAATTCCGTTACGTTTTCATTTGTATTGTTACAGTTAGAGAGGTATTGAAGTACCACACATAATACTATTATAATAAATTCGATACGTTTATTCTATCAGATTGTCTTCTAGTTGTTTTTGGAAAAATGATTTACACATTCTTTATTTATCTGGCATGGAACAGTAAGAACCAAACCTTCAACCCAAACCAAAACAAATTGCTATTAAAGTTTAAATAGTTTGTATGTTTGTTTTTCTTTGTACGATTAGTATTTATTCCATTCATTCACTGCTCCTATACAGTAATTTACTTTTCTATTGAATTTAACATAATTTAAGAACTTAAGCATAGGAAATCAACCGGACATTTTACTTTAAAATTGAACCGCGGTCCGCCAAATCTAACTGTAGAAGAAGAAACCAGCTGAAGTAGCAGAAATCTCTCAGCATAACAATGGCGCAGGGATTTTCACACCAGCCAAATCTTTCGCATACCCTACTACCAAATCCGTCCAAACTCGGTTCACTAAAGAACAATTTGGAAACGTACGCGCGTAATCTCTGCTTGCAAAGTTAATTCGTACTCTCGTTTTATTTTGGGCTACACTGTAGAATGTTAGTGTCCCTTTCTCATGGATCATTGAGAGCGTACATCTGTCACGTATGCCTAGTTGTCTACACCTACCGACAAGGTCATTTACCCAGTACATATTCGGGCGTGTCCTCTATTCAATTTGGGGATAACGGAACTTCGATTTTACAATACATTCCACTCAATTTCATTAAAACAATATTTGGATTGGTAGACAATGAAGCGTTTGAATGCACGTGTGGTATACAATTGAGAGTTATTATACTTTGGTATAATGATAATAATAAGCAATCATATTTATCAATATAGCGAATGGGTCTTTGATTTACAATAGACATTAAAAAAACCAACGAAATATTTTAATTGATTAAAAACAAAATATAATACAACAAAAGCAATTTCTTGAAAACAAATCCAGATTAAGAACCTAAATATTTGGAGTTTTGGAAAATTATAATATTTAATTTGAAAAAGAGGCTATGCTTCACAATATATTTATCCATTTATTTAGAATTTTAATTATTTTTACTTTTATCATACAGATTTTGTTTATAATGTATATGTTTGTATTTATACGTTTTAGTGAGGGCCCTTAATGATCAGTTCCTTGAACTGGATGGACCACTCTCATTAAAGATGATTAATTGTGTTGCGTAGCACTGTGTAAATTATATATAAGTCATAGGCCTACTGTCAAATTATTGAAACAGTTTGATTTATATTTAAACAGTATGATTTATTATGAATATGATATATATATATCAATATAAAATTTAAAATAATATTATTGTTCATATCCGACAAATTTATGTATGTTCTATATAATTATATATGGTGCACGCGCACCACAGAAAAAAAGTATACGGCCACATCTATCAGTAGGCCTATTTTTATTCACGAAGCTGGATCTCCAGAGTACGTGCAGCCATGTATATGGGCTTTTTATTCGCGAAGCGGGATCTCTTGAGAGATACTTATTATATGAACTTCTTTTCGAGATGTGCTTTCGTTTCGAGTCTACTTTAAAAACTAAAAAGGATCTAAAGATTATTTTCGAAATAAGTGCTGTGAAGATTATGAATTGGAACTGTACAATGATAGACATCTTGGTGGCGGTGTAGACATTGCCTGTCGACTTTAAAATGATTCAAGTAGATTAAGTTTATTTTATAATCGGCCCCTATATCTAGTATTTTAATTCCAGTCCTTCTCTCTTTTGTTGTATTTAAGTGCTTCTGCCTTGTGTTAACCATGCTGTAAGTGGTGGATTTGTTTCTGCTGTTGTTTTTTGTTTAAAAAATAAAGTAAAATTAGTAAAAAAAATAAATAAAGAAGAAGATTCAACATGCAATCACCGCATCACATTTGGACTATAAACTTAAAATAAATGTATAGTAAACACGATTATACAAATTATCATCAGTTTGTATCACCATGTTCTGAATTCTAGCAGCATTCACCAGAATAATAAACAAAAAATATAGTCACAGAAGAAGAAATCATGAATTGTTTATAAATGTTTTAAAGTTAAAAAGATCAAAAAATTTCTAGTATTATAGTCTATTATATCTACTGTGAAACTAACCGCTTATTCGCCATACATAGGTCTAAACACCTGAATATTTTTCAGTCTTTAAAGGGCCGTAGATACTGAGTATTTGCGCCACAGGTGAATAAATTGCGCCCCCGGACAACTACCCCCCGGACAACCACCCCCTTAGGACAACTACCCCCTTAGGATAACTACCCCCCGGTCAACTACCCCCCGGTCAACTACCCCCCGGTCAACTACCCAACTATCCAAAAGTAGACAAATATATAGGACCGGTCTCTGTAAAAATGAAATCATCTGTTTTTAACGGGTGTTTCGAAACTAGAGACCCGAGACCAGAGACCTGACACGAGACCCAATACGAAAAGGGAGACCTATATTTGGGTCTCCCTTTTCGTATATTAGGGTCTCCCTTTTCGTATAGTGTGGTCTCTCTTTTCGTATAGTGAGGTCTCCCTTTTCTTATAGTGGGTCTCCCTTTTCGTATATTTGGGTCTCCCATTTCGTATATTTGGGTCTCCCTTTTCGTATATTTGGTCTCCCTTTTTGTATATTTAGGTCTCCCTTTTCGTATATTAGGGTCTCCCTTTTCGTATAGTGGGGTCTCCCTTTTCGTATAGTGGGGTCTCCCTTTTCGTATATTTAGGTCTCCCTTTTCGTATTGGGTCTCGGGTCTCTGGTCTCTGGTCTCGGGTCTCTAGTTTCGAAACACCCGTTTTTAACCGATTATTCTGTTTAACAGCACGCTAGACCCTAGATATGCTAGATTTAAAGTACCGTATTTATTGAAAAAACGGCTTGGGCTGTTTATTGTTTAGGTGGTTTTTAGGTGGACATTTATTGGAAGAAAGTTGTTTATTCAATGGGAGGGGGTATAATCTAATGGAAATAGACGCCAATTATTCCATATGATGTGTCATGGGAGTGACATGGTCACCGTTTATTTGAGGGGAATTTATTTAAAGATCGCCGTTTATTCGGTGAGTGAATTTTGAGGTCAAATATCAAAAGTGATATTATTCTTCAAGTGTACAAAAATACAAATGACAAATTTGAGACAAAAATTAATTCTTTTAAGACCAGTGGTTATCGAAGCATTGTCCTGACGCAAAAATTATTATTATTATTAGCGAACCCAGTCTTTACAGTAAATACAGGGAGTACTATATAATACGTTCGACTATCCTATGATCATGTGTGACAATCTTCAGTTTATACCAGGCTATATTTATGTTCAATCTTTTACTTTTGTTTACAATAATGAATAGTAATTCGTCAAAGTAACGAATTAAAATATAGTTATTAATTCCTATTATACGCTGTTGCAGAGTCAGGTTGTTGAATGGTCTTGGTGGTAGTTGTCCGTCGTCGGGGGGTAATTGTTCTAAAGGGATAGTTTTCTGGGTGGTAGTTGTCCAGGGGTTAGTTGTCCTACGGAGGTAGTTGTCCTAAAAGATTATTTGCCCTCGGAATATTGTCCAGGTCCAGGAGGTAGATGTCCTACGGGGAGTATTGTGTCAGAGGCAGTTGTCCGCGGGGTAATTACCCGGGGGGGGGGGGGGAATTCTCCGGGGGTAATTGTCAGGGGGTAATTGTTCCTAGGGGGTAATTGTCCGGGGGTAGTTGTCCAGGGGTTAGTTGTCCTACGGAGGTAGTTGTCCTAAAAGATTATTTGCCCTCGGAGTTTTGTCCAGGAAGTAGTTGTCCTACGGGGAGTATTGTGTCAGATTTAGTTGTCCGCGGGGTAGTTACCCGGGGGGGGGGTAATTGTCCGGGGGTAATTGTCCGGGGGTAATTGTTCCTAGGGGGTAATTGTACGGGGGTAGGTGTCCAGGGGGTAGTTGTCCTAAGGGGGTAGTTGTCCGGGGGTATTTGTCCGGGGGTGGGGGTAGTTGTCCTAAAGGGGTAGTTGTCCTAAGGGGGTAGTGGTCCAGGTGGTGGTTGTCCGGGGGGTAGTTTTCCGGGGGGTAAATGTCCAGGGGGTGAATATCCGGATACACTCACTATGTATGTATGTCGGTAGGTCGGTCGGTAAGCACTAACTTGAGCACGCGACTGCAGCCATGTATATGGCCTTGTTAGCAATATATTTTGTATATCAACATTGTAAAATTTAATCAAATATGATATTAGATGTTATTAAATAAAAAGAGTGTTTATTTAACCTCATACAAAGAATTTCAATACATTATTTTCTCGACGTGTGTTGGACATGCCAGGACATGCAGCAGTCTTCAGAGACAACGGCACATGTGAGAAAATTCTTCCGCAGTCTGTTGGACCTATCAATTAGTCAAGTTTACAAAATATTAAAACTGTCGGCATTAACTCCCTAATGACCCGCACAAATTAGAAAAGAAAGGTGAGGTGGTGGAATTGGCATCTTTATATCTAAACGTTTATCGGTTATTTCTGACAACATCTTAGAATCTATTAATGATGACCTAGAGAGACGTTGGGTCAAAATTTAAAATGATAATAGCAAACCAATATATATATTTGTGTGACTTATTTTCCTGTACAAGAAGTTATATAATGAACTAACCAATGAACTTTATACCCAATTATTTACCCGAAATTATTAGAATAGAAAATGATGAAGATGATACTAATATTGTACTGATGAGGGATTTCAATGCAAGAATTGGAAATGTAATACTATGGTGATCCCATAAAAAAACTCAAATGGTAATAGGTTATTTAATTTTAGGAGCAACGCTAATCTTACAATTTTAAACGCCACTATCTTGTGAGAGTAAGTTGTACATGCAATCAACAGAGCACAATAGATTATTTACTGTGCTCTAAAGGGTTGATTAACCACATACAATCAGTTTTAATTGATAAAAAGGGAGAGTTTAATTTTGGTAGTGATCAAAATCTTATGTTGTTAACCCTTGACATAGCTTTGAATAAACACACCATTTCACCAATTAAACCAATAGTTATTTGGGACATTAAGAACAATCAAGATTTCACTTTATACCAAAAGAAACTTGAAGAAAAAGTTAATGGTTGGAATGCTAATGATTCAATTTGGGAATCCTAGAAAAATATCATTATAGAATCAGCAAAAGAAGGAATAGGAATTACCAGAGTACTAAATTGCAAATAAAAACCGTGGTTTGATAAAGAAGTAGACTTTGCCATAAAAGAAAGAAAATCCGCTTCACGCCACCATCGTCAATGGGTTCATTTAAATAGAAAAAAATAATGATAATACAGTATAGATAATAGCAACACTAACAACAACAATAATAAAAATGATATTGATACTGCTGATTTATGGAGTTTATATATTTGGAAAAACGGCATAAAGTTGAAACGCTTATTAAAAATAAAATAACAGAAAAAATGATTAATGGTTCAAGAGAAATAGCTAATAAAGGAGGTCCTTCCTGTAACGATTTCTAGAAAAAACTTCAAAGGCAACACGGATTTTGATTGCATCCAAGTTCCTGATTCTGAAGATAACCTTTGCATTAGGTCGTTGGGAAAATTTAGGTAAAGATAATATGAATTTGAATGATTGTAATGGTTTTCTAACTGATCGCCTAGTTAGAAAAATTAGAGATAACCTTTCTTACGATGTTCATTCTGATAATAATGGAGAATTCCTAAATGATATTGCTATTGATTTTGATATTGTTAAAGATGCAATAACTCTTGCAAAGAATAACAAAGCCTATGGTTGGGACAATATTACATTATTAAAAATGAAGGAATATATATTATTAAATCATTACTTGGCCTTTTCAACAAAATTATTAAATTGGAAGAAATCCAGAAGGACTGGAATAGTTCCATTATTATTCATATTCATTAGAAAGGTAGCCGTAGAATTTTGGACAACTATAGAGAAATATCATTAACTTCATGTGTTCTAAGATCTTTAATAGAATTGTGTCATTTAACATTTCAAACTTGAAAATGTTGATACTTTTTCCGCGGTCCCAGGAAGGCTTTCGCGCAACATAGATGTGAAGACCATATTTTTACTCTTAAGAGTATTGCTGCTTGCAGACTTGAAGAAAATAAACACACCTATAATATGGAATTCCTGGACTTCCGTAAAACATTCGATGTGTCTGGCGAAAAGGCTTACTTAGGCCTAAAGCCGTTTGGTCATCAGGTATTAGGGGTAAAATTTGGCGATTGATCGATAAACTTTATGAAGATGTTAAAGGTTCTGTAAGATTTGGAGATATGGACACAGAATTCTTCAATATTCAACAGGGAGTAAAGCAAGGCTGTGTACTTTCTCCAATCCTATTTAACATTTTCATAAATGAATTTAAAATGCTAGTAATAGTATCAAACAATGTTGGTATCAAAATAAATAACACGTTGATAGGTGGGTTATTCTGGGCAGACGATGTTGTATTAGTTGACAATAACGAACATGAATTTTCAAAAATACTTGATCTTGCAACATTATTTGCACAAAAAAACGGAAGTTACATTTTTACTATGATAAATCCAATGTTCTTGTTTTTGGGAAAAGAATTGACAGCCATAAACAATGGAAGCTAGGGGATAGATTTATTGTTGAAGCAGAGACTTACAAATACCTTGGTGTCCATATTTCTAGCTAAATGACAATGTAAGCACCAAAATGTAATTACAAAATGCAATAGGTCTATAGCTTATATCAAATTGTTAATTGACAATTGCAATAATTTTAACAGAGTATTTTTTGAGATATATTATGGAGGACAATCGGTCTACCTGCAATTAATTACGAATCAGCTGTTTGGTGTTCGTTAAATAAAGTTGATATTGATAAAATAGAAAACTTCAATTGCAAATAGCTAGATATATTCTTAAGGCGTCTAGAAACACGCCGCGTGCAATCTTATTTTTGGTGAATTGGGTTGGTTCCCAATAAATGTCACACAGGATAGTTTATTTTAATCCGATTGTACACATGGAATCACATCGTTGGCCAAATGTTTTGCTTAATGCCCACCACCGTAGATCTGACCAGGGAGTTGTAAAATACTCCCTGATCTGACCAGCTTTATGTTGAGATTAGGAACTAAGATTAAAGAACGTGCTTGTATTGATTTTGCGCTCCAGAATATTAGACTGGAGGAATTGGCAATATTCGGGCAAATCTATCTAATGCAATTGACGTTTGGAACCGATTAATAATGGAACAATAGACCAAAAATCAATGTATGTTCTTGGTTCATCTGTACTTGATCTTCCTGCAAATATTAAAATTACATTCGAGAGATTTTGTAGAGGTTTTTCACCAAACGGGCATGGAGAAAGAGAAGGGACATCAACAATGTTCTTTGCTTTTTAAATCCTGTATTACTTTTGTTAATGTTATTTTTTATATCAGTTTCCTTGTACTGTAAATAGGCCTATTGTTAAATCATTTTTTTTCTCTAACTTTTATTTTACTCTTACTCTGGATGCACCTTCACAAAGTATTACTTTTGTTAATGCTATTTGCTTATATCTTGTATAATTTAGTTTAAGTTTCCTTTTAGGCCTACTGCAAATAGGTCTTTTGTTAAATCATTTTTTTTCTTTAACTTTTATTTTACTTACTCTGGACGCACCTTCATTTCAAGAAGTGTGCCACTGTTTCAAAAGCGTAGCTTCCAAATAAATTACTTTTTGGCTAAAGCCGCAACGCGAAAGAAAGCTCACAGCAGTTAAAACTGCTAGTTCGCCCTCTAGAGTTTATACGTGTATTTCGTAAACACAATAAATGTGCAAGAAGAAAACGAGACAGCAGCTTAGCTTAGGCTACTAGGCCCTCTCTACAGTCTCCCCTCTAGCAGCCTAGAGTCCAACAGAGGTGTGATGACTTTTGTGAGAGGAAGAAAATCCAGCCGGCCCAAAACAAATAAATATTGAATGAAAAAAGAGAAATGAAATGTTATCGTTAAAGATGAGCTGCCTGATGTATTTGCAAGAATGTTCGTATTTGTTTTGATAGCGATGTTGTCATGTAAGTTTGATCAATTTTTATAAAGACAAATGTAAGTCTCCATTTTAAATTTGTAAAATTTTATTTTTAGGCTAGGCTAGTAGCCTACGCATATAGGCCTAGGCTAGGCCTAGTAATAGTAGTAGGCCAGGCTTTATGCATTGGACTAGATAAGAACAAGATAGGTTAGGTAGGCCTAGGCTAGTGGGTCAAGGCTACTTTGTTATTATATGACTAAGGCTAGCTAGGCTAGGGGCCTATTAGTATCTCCTAACTGTGTGGGCTAGAGGCCCAGCTAGACCTCTCTATCTAGGCTAGTCTACTCCTAGCTAGAGGCTACTAGATTAGGCATAGCCTATATAGCCTAGCCTACTTATACAGCAGGCCGGTCCTTCCCGGAGAAGGATTAGGCCAAGTTGAGCCGCCGACAAGTTGAGCCACCACCAGAAACACCAAATGCTAACTTTCGCCGGTGCTCATTTCTATTTAATAGAAGTTCTATTTATATTATTATTTGATATAACGATACGGTATATTCAAAAGTTTATATATCACGGGTTTTAGTATATATTATTAAATATTATAATTAAAGAAATAATTATGAAAATCTGACTTGTAGATTCTAAAATATAAGGCATAAAACATCACTGAAAATGATCGTTTTAGCAAAAAATTATGTATAACATGTTTGCCTGAGGGGGCAGTGGTATGAACTAGGCCTACTCAATTTTTCGGTAAAATAATTACAATAAAATCACCGTTTTTTAGTAAAATATTTTGTGTATTAACATTTAATAAAATTCAATAAAATATGATATTAAAAGATAGTAAATAAAAAATAATAATTATTTAACCTCATTCGAAGAATATCAATACTCTATTAGTCCTGAGAGACAACGTGATTTTACGTGGTAAGCCTACACGCGAGAAAAATTTTATGGAAAATATTATGACTACTTTCCTTTGCTGTGTTGTTATGACGGTTCAACTTGAAACCAACAACATTGTAGTATGTAATTATTTATATATAATTTATTTAAATAAACATAAAGACCATGAACTTATGTACTAGGACACCACTCTATCACTACGCGAAATGTCGTAAAAGACGCACTGGGCGTTTCATAGAAATTACCGGCGGCTCAACCGGTCATATGCCACGACAACACCCGACCGAACGCACGGAGAATGTCTGGAGTTCCGAGGTATTGAAAGAAGCACTCGAGTAGGCCTATGATCGAAAGAAAGTTATTTTTAAAATTAAAGTATGTTTATGCTTATGTGTGGCAACATATTTTTCTGATGTTAGCCTTGATCGTCTTGTATTGTATCATTTAAAAAGAATGTTTCTAACTGTATCTAATTTATCTATTGAATGTTAACCTGTTACATAGATACTGTAAATGAGTGTTTGTTAATGTATAATTATGTATAGAACTGATATGAAAATTATGTACTCAAATGTTTTGGTAACATTTCTATAACTAGAAAGCCACTCCGAGAGTGCATACCTCCGCCTACTGTAAAATTCTCCTACATAAGATTTCTCCGGGAAAAAAAAAAATATATATATATATTTGTGTGTGTCTTATTAACACGTTCACCGCCAAAGACGGAAATCTCCGTCTTTCAATGCCCAGCGCCAGACCGCCAAAGACGAAAATTTCCGTCTTTGGCTTTTTATTGCACAATTTGTTAGATCAGGTATATATGGACCGCATGTAGAAATTTCAACATCCAAATCGATCTGGACCGCAAATATTTTGATACTTTATTAACCCCTAGTGCCATTGACCCCAGCTGGCCTACATCGCGTCCTATCCGTAAACAACATAATGTGTTTACTGCGGACGAAGCAATTGCAGAAATATTGGCCGACTCGGAAAATGAGTATTTATTATCCCCAGATGATGTAGGTATATTTGTACCTAAATCTGGTTTATAAAATGTAATAAATAATTGGAGATAATTTAGCTAGCCTGGCCTAGGCTAGTTTGTAGAATAGGTTGAGAATCGTGACACTGACAGACGGTGCAGTCCAGGCTAAAATCCTCATTATCTCTGCTTTGTTCTCCGATTGAGCCTAAAATGCTAAAAGTGAGCCAAGTTCTTTGTACAGTTATGTGGTATTACAGTTTTATTTCAATAAAGTGTTTGGTACCATTGGAAAGTTTATTTCTATCTCATTATTTTAATGGAAAATGCATGTTATTCTGGATTACAAACACCTTTGCTATGAGCTTTGAAAAACAGGTAAATTTATCTAAAATGGCTGGCGGTGAGGGGTACTTCCTTTATTGAATGACTGGCGGTGAAAGTGTTAATGCTGTTTGTGATTGAGGCTAATAATTTCACCACAAGCATGTGTATGCGAGTTTGGCGTAATGGTTATGTAACAAGCCTTTCAAATAACAATAGCTTCAGTTGACTAACAATACAACAGCAACGTGAAAATCAAACAAGTAAATTAGAAAAGAAATAGGTTTTTTAAACTACTCGCATTAAAAAACATGCACAATAAATCAAATTATGTTTTAAAATTACAAATCACATATTATAACTCTTGCCTCTTGTACAAAGATGAAGTTTTTTGGACAAGTAGTTCTCGAGAAAATGCAATTTCAGTTTACTTGTTACTTTAAGACGGCTCGCCGGCTTTTGAAAAATTCTGTCCTATCTTTTAACACTAGCAGGTCTGAAAATAATATCAATTTTGTTATTGTGAAGTTATTAATACACCAATTTTGTTGATTTTCAATAAGCATGGTCTGAAAGTATATACCTATCTCTGCACCCAAAAATTCAGAACAATAACTTGAAAACTGTAGGCGCTATCGTGCTAACAAACATACATACAAACAAACAAACAAAGTAAATACTATATCTGGCAAAATTCTTTTTTGCCAAGTAACAAACACACGCTACCGATTACATATACTGTACCTCCTTGGCGGAGGTAAATAACCATGAACATGGATGATAAATGTGGTACTTACAGTATACAGTATGTAGTTAATTAAAATGTTATATGTTACTATACATTAATCAATTGCAGATATGTTGTCTTTTTTATTAGCTCAGAATGTCACTAATATTGCAACAAACATCTGTGACAGTATTTAGGCCTAATTTTTATTGGCCTATATTTTTATCATTGGTTATCGTTTAGGCAATTTTGTTTTTCTTGTAGTTTTATTGTCTCTTTTTTTATTGTCTTAATTATGCCAAGTAAAATGAATTTCCATTTTAAGTGGACCAATGAAATTTCTTGAATGAATTTTGACAATAATTTTATGCCATTTTTTACTCACTCACATGAATCGTGTTGAAAAAAAAAAATCCAAATTACAAACCCCACAGTTAAACACGTTTGAACCAACATTTAGTTTTCTTCATTAATTTATTACAGATATTACTGTATCTGCCATTACTTGATATCATCATATTATTGTTATTCTAACATTCATTTATTAATCATACTATATAACTATATCATTATATATAAAACAAAATATAATTCTTTATCTTACATTTACAATTTGAATGTGATATTGATTGACATCTAGAAGAAAAAGATGGAGACCTAATTAGAACCAATTTCTGAAAAAAGACCTATATAATACCAAACTCTCGCCATTTATTAGTATACAGGCGCTGGGAGGGGGGGGGGGGCTGCAACCGAGCTTGGACGTGTATTAGTAGGACTCACCTACAGTACTGTAGGCTTAGACCACTAACCCAGCTTTTAGATTTAAGAAATAAAAACATGAAGGATCAGATGAATTGAATACCAATGTACACAGTTATCGGCTAGACTTGTTTGTACATAGCCGTAGGATCAGCAGGATGTACAGTAGGATAGGCTAGCCTAGGCCTACTACTCCCTTAGGACAACTACCACCTAGTACAACTACCCCTAGTACAACTACCCCCTAGGACAACTACCCCATAGGACAACTACCACCTGGACCACTATCCTCTAGGACAACTATGTTGTATAGTAAAATATCACTGGATACATTACTGGCAATGATGAAACAAGCTATAGACAACTAGGATGTGATTTTTATCACTGGTGCTGCAATAACAACCTGAAACTAAACATAAAGAAAACAAAAGAAATGCAAATTGATTTTAGGAAAATTAAAGAACCCTTAGAACCTCTGATTATAAATGAAAATGAGATTGAAGTAGTAAATGAGTACAAATATCTGGGTTGTATAATTGACAATAAGCTAAATTGGATAAATAATGTAAATAAAGCCACATGCAAAGCCAACCAAAGGATGTTTATTTTAAGAAAAATGAAGTACCTACAAATTGACAAAACTATACTTAAATTGTTTTATAACTCTGTAATTCTCAGTGTAATACTTTTTTGTAATGTTTGTTTTTATGGTAATACAATGCAAAAAGATAAAATTAAACTTAATCGAATAGGAAATAGAGCAATTAGACTAGTAGGAGAGCACTTACCTGATGTTGAATCCTTGTATAAAGAAAATGTGTTAAAAAAAGTAAAAAGTATCATTGATGATGAAACACATCCTCTTCACAAACAATTTGCTCTCATGAATTCTGGCATAAGACTACGTGCACTTAATACCAAAACAAAACGGTTTAGGTGCTCGTTTGTACCTAATGCTATACACTTATATAACTCCAGAGTACAAAGGTAAAATGTAACCGATAATTTTTTATCTAATTTTAACAATTTTTAGCCTCTTAACTTTTTGTGTGTGTTTTTGTAAATTGTATTTTATATTTTTGTATTTTGCCAGTTTTCAAATCACATTTCTGTTTTTAAATGGACAATAAAGTATATATGACTATGACTATGACTATGAACTACCCTCTACTAGTAAAACTACCACCTAGGACAACTGCCCCTCTAGGACAATTACCTCCTAGAAAAATGATCGAGATAAACTGAGAGATGCCAAAAAGAGTACACTTGCCCAATCTGTCAGATTACTGAACTTCAAAAGCATACAGTAGGGAGAGAGATTGGTCGTAACTGAAAGCTTTTGAATCTTTCAATATGCGTATTCGTCAGGCGGGTAGGCTTATTTTATTCTTGCGTGACATGAAGATGCATATAGAAATCTGGAAACATGCAGTTTACCTAGCTACTCCAGTTAATAAAAAAAAAAGGGGTATTTTTTATAAGCCCCTTGGTATCGTTCACAGTGCTGACGTCACAATACAATGTGACATCTCCTCTAGACCAAGCGTTCTATGATAAACAGGCATTGTACTCCCGATTTTACTTCATTTTCAACCGAACATTACTTCCAAATCTTTATTACTTTACGAAACTTTTACCAAAGAATTTGTACTTGGACATGGATTTAGGTGCTACAGTAACTATTCATTCACTATCAGTATTTACAGAGTTTTAACTACCATATTATACTTACCTCGTCTACATAAAAAACAATAAAATCGTCCAAAATAATTAAAATGTTGTTAAAATTATGTTTTTCGATGTGTAGCCAGGCCATTCTAGCCCCTATAATGGCCTGGCCTAGAAAATTGTGGCCTGGCCTAGAAAATTGTCTTCCTTGGCAAGATAAGATACAATAAGACAAGCTTTAAAAAAAAAAATACTTTGAGAATTCAAAATTCTCTCTTGAAAATTGTTGATTTGTTATCATGAGTGCGAGTGGTTTTTCATAATTTTAGTTACTTTCTTTAAATAGGTTGTTTTTTTGTATGCATTCATTTTATTAATATCTTTAACCAATGATCCAATAGGGGTTTCTAGGGTATTCTAAAAGTAAGACCGTTTCTACTAAAATGTTTAACAAAAAATAAAATTATCCAACATGAATTCCAGTATTGAACAATTCATTGTTTGATAAAAGAATGTCGTCAGTCTCCCTGCAATTCACACTTGATGTCATTTTCATTCTCACAACCTTTATCATTAGAGCCAATTGATCAATATTGATCATAAACAGATCAGTGTTTGCTAATAATATAAAACCCAAACTGGCAATTAGCCAAATACCAATCAATGGATGACATGTCACTCACAAAGTTCAAGGTCATAAAAAGCAAATTAAAGCAGTTTTATTAAAGTCGTTTAAATGAACATATTAATTACATATTCCAAGAACATATTTTTCATTTTATTAATCTAAATGTTAATTTAAAGAAAAAAATATTAATGCTACGGTTTGCCTACAGAAAAAAAACAGCAAAATTAATGATGAAAAAATGGAGATTGTTGTAGTAAGTAGGAATTAAAAAATGTTAAGATTATGAAAGTGGCTTAACATTTCCAAATAGCCTAATTCATAACAATAAAATACTGCATACTTTTAGCATTGACCATTTTATCAACAATTACCAGATATATGTCATTCCTCAGTATTTCATCTTTTTATTGTTAATTATGTACTATTACCAAGGTAATTTAACAACAGGATGCTGAGTTTATGAGATCAAAGGGTTTATCTGTGGCTGCTACATGATCAGTTCCACACCCCTTAAGAGATCAAAGGGTTTATCTGTGGCTGCTACATGATCAGTTCCACACCCCTTAAGAGATCAAAGGGTTTATCTGTGGCTGCTACATGATCAGTTCCACACCCCTTAAGAGATCAAAGGGTTTATCTGTGGCTGCTACATGATCAGTTCCACACCCCCCCCCCCCTTAAGAGATCAAAGGGTTTATCTGTGGCTGCTACATGATCAGTTCCACACCCCTTAAGAGATCAAAGGGTTCATCTGTGGCTGCTACATGATCAGTTCCACACCCCTTAAGAGATCAAAGGGTTTATCTGTGGCTACTACATGATCAGTTCCACACCCCTTAAGAGATCAAAGGGTTTATCTGTGGCTACTACATGATCAGTTCCACACCCCTTAAGAGATCAAAGGATTTATCTGTGGCTGCTACATGATCAGTTCCACACCCCTTAAGAGATCAAAGGGTTTATCTGTGGCTGCTACATGATCAGTTCCACACCCCTTAAGAGATCAAAGGGTTTATCTGTGGCTGCTACATGATCAGTTCCACACCCCTTAAGAGATCAAAGGGTTTATCTGTGGCTGCTACATGATCAGTTCCACACCCCTTAAGAGATCAAAGGGTTTATCTGTGGCTGCTACATGATCAGTTCCACACCCCTTAAGAGATCAAAGGGTTTATCTGTGGCTACTACATGATCAGTTCCACACCCCTTAAGAGATCAAAGGGTTTATCTGTGGCTGCTACATGATCAGTTCCACACCCCTAAAGAGATCAAAGGGTTTATCTGTGGCTGCTACATGATCAGTTCCACACCCCCCCCCCCCTTAAGAGATCAAAGGGTTTATCTGTGGCTGCTACATGATCAGTTCCACACCCCCCCTTAAGAGATCAAAGGGTTTATCTGTGGCTGCTACATGATCAGTTCCACCCTCCCCCCCCCCCCCCTTAAGAGACACTGCACGATTTTTAAAACTACGGTTTGATGTGATTTTGTGTTTTCTATTGTTTTTTAAATTGATGAATAATCAATTTGAATAATACTGTAATAGTATTAGTAGTAGTACAATGTTCAGCAATACGAATGACTTGTCCCTTGTTTCGCCTCTTTGTTTTGTGCCATCAACAAGCAATTTGTGGCACATGCAAGCAAATTATCAAGACATAATTAAGTCACGTATGTAGATTTGTAGAGACAGCCAAAAGCAATAAAAAAAAAAATTACATTTTTGTTATTTTTACAGAAGAAGGTAACTAAAACAGTACAGTGTTTATATTATTATTACCTTGATGTGTTTCTATTTTGAGACAAATACATGCATACATTTGTGTGGTATGTTGTTTAAAAAATGGTGTAAATTATGTATGATTTTCATACAGTAAAACCTATCAATGTTTTATGCTTAAAGACATATTGTCTCCCAAAAACATGAAAAATGAAAATTAATTAATTTATCAGACTTTGAATATATTATTTTGTAGTTTTAATAAAGTTAATCACTTCCATAAAAAGAAAACGAAAAAAAAAATGTTTTCAATAAAAAAATTACAAAATAAATGGTTAAATTCAACCAAAAATCCATTGACTGGCAGCAAATTTTTTCTTTAAATCATGTTTTTTGTCAGGTAAATACATTTTTTTTCGATCCAATTTTTGGTCAAAGTGGATAACTATTATGTTACATTAATATTTTAAGAATTATTTTTTCAGGGGGACAAAACATCTTTAAATTCTATTCTAGTGGGTTGTTTTTAACGAAAATTTTGCATAATAATAGAACAATTAGTAATAATTAACGAAGGTGTGAAGTTTCACTGAAATAAAACAATTAAAAAATCCTTCTGTTTCAGTATTTGTGAACATTTTGAAAATTGTGACGTATGCCATTGTCTGATTTCCCTTGCATCTACCACATTTGAATCAAACAAGTGAAATTCGCTCCCTCTTCATCTTTTGAATTGATTGTGATAACCTAGTCATATCATGAATGGAAAAACTTGGACATATTTGGTTCTATTTTTTTAATTTAAATTCTGAACTTTGCCAAAATTGCAGTCAAACAAGTAGGACATTTTGCTATAAAATCCACATTTAAATAAATTATGCCTGTCAATTAATGCTAAAGGGGTTGTGAAACATGGCTAGCCTGTGGTTCTTTTTGGGCCAAACTGTGGTCCGAGGGCGCTAGAAATTTGGCAAGCCTGTGGTCCCAAAGGCGTCAGCATGAAATACGCAGCCAGTCTGTGGTCCGAGGGCGCTAGATAGTTAGGCCAGCTTGTGGTCCAGAGGGCTCTAGATAACTATTTAACTAAGTAGGCATTATTATGAATAACTAGTAAATATTTATCTTTATATTTTTAAATATTTGGGTATAGGCCTACCTACTGAAGTCTAGCCTAGGCCTGTGTTGCTTTTCCACAGTTTATCAGGCAAGTGCTTCTTTATCATTCGAGCCAGCTGTGCAAAATAAAAGTTTGCTTGTAATTTTCTTTTAAAAAAAAGGTATGTAAAAAAAGCTGTGGAAAAGTTATGTATAGCGCCCTTTGGACCACAGGGTGACCGAAATGTCTAGCGCTTTCGGACCACAGGCTGGCCCAAAAAGAACCACAGACTGGTCATGTGTTTCACGACCCCTGCTCGTCAAAATGTATAGTACAAGAGTGGTTAGTTTAGAGTGGTCGTTGTAGTCTATAGAGTTAAGATAAGATTGCCTTGTTCACGTTTTTCTCTTCCTTAGAAAAATAAAACAAACAATAATGATTTCACTATAAAAATGTTGTTTTTTTTGTTGAAAACCCATTGTCTATAATTACTGTACAGTTCTTTCAGGAAAATATTGATCCTGATCCACTAATATGATTCAAAAATTATTTTTACAGTATGCATCATATCACAAAGAAGTGTATAAAAAACTTTGTTATTATTTAAATAAATTGGCAGAAAAAGAATAGCCAACAAATTAAAGTGATCTTATCTAATTATCTTATGATTTCCAAGAAATCACTCAAAGACTCAACTTTCTCAGAAAGCTCAAGCAAATTTGAGTTGATAATATTTTAATTCTATTTTATTGAAGTGTTATTTTAAGTATTATATATTTTAGAATTGAAAGTTTTTATGGTAATTTATACTAAAAAAGATTTAAAAAAACATAGATAGACCACATTACATTACACAACGTATCATTAAAGCAGATCTAAAGCCATGTTCACTGATTTACGATATTCTTTCATAATATTATTATCCTTTACATTACTAGTAAAATTTTGAGATTAGACTATGGCCACCAAAAGCCAATCTATGTAGGCCTAGAACTAGGAGTTCAAATTTGCATTCGAACATGGAATTAAAATGTTTAACAATAACTCTATACTGTAATTGTTGTTTTGAATTTTAATCATTTTAATCGTTCTAACAGTATTTTAATATTGGCCTATTAACCATATTTTGACATTGGCCTATTGCGTTTAGTCAGAAATTGGATATATTTTTCTCATAGTTTTATTGTCTTTTATTATCTTAATTATGCCAAACAAAATTAATTTTCATTTTATTAGTGGACATACAATTTTTTAAATCTTGAATCTGTTCATTATTTTGTGAATTTTTTCCTGTTTTTCTTGCTTTTATACGCTCTACCATATGAATCAGTCAGTACTTCTATCTTATTTATGGCCAGTCATTTTACATTTAACAATTTCTTTAAATTGCCTTTAATTGGGTTTTCTTTAATTATTGTTATCATTTACTGGAACTCATGCTATAGTATGACTATCATCAGTAGCGTAACGCAGGAGTTTAACACTTTTGCTGGTGTAGCACACCTAAGGAGCCTTCCAATGCTAGGAAGTGGCACTGAGCTACTCATGCTCTGGGCTTTGGTGTTATAGCATCAACAAAGTATGAAAACAGTAGAGAAAATCAGTAAAACAGCTTACAGAATAATAGGAAAACTAAAGATAGTAAGAAACCCTAAAGATATTGTAAACAATGCCATAAGTAAAAAATGTTAACTAATTATGTCGGATGAGTATATAACCCTCTCCACCATTACCTTGTAGTAAGTCAGGGCATTAGTGTACCCAAGATGGAGAACCAATAGAATGAGGGATTTTACCAAATGTTAACCTTTTTAACTCATTTTTATATTTTTATGTGAATTTTTGAACAAACAAAAATAATTTCAAACCATGTACATATTTTACTGATGTTTGACCATGAATAAATGAATACTGAATGCTTTGGGGCCCCTGGGGTTAGCTACGCTCATAGTCGTTAGGCCACTGACTATCATTTTCATTGTGTTATGTTTCAGTTTTGGTGAGCCATCCTTTGAACAATGTATGTATTACTATTTACCTTTTGAGTTATATTTATTTAATATTTCCTGTATGTACTGATTGGATGATTATTTTATGAGGTGTTTTATTGTGTAGTTCTGATTGGATAGAAAACATACAACATCACCTTTTGGAGAAATAGTTACAGTGTATAAACTCTAGATTAAAAGCATCCTAATTTATTACCCACTGTACTGTATGCTTACAATACCAGAATCAAATTATTTGTTAGTTTTACAGGTATGTTTTCAATTGTATAATTGTATTTAATAGGATTGTGGAAACGGAGTGGAGGATAATATTAGGCAGTGTTGAAGGCAACTGGCCAACCTACCACATAATGCTTACAATGAGCTGTAATTAAACCGCTCATTCTCCACATTAAAAAAGTTTAGATATTTATTTCATGCAACTGACAGCGAGAAAACTACAAGATGGATATTATCCATTTAAAACTATAATTTAAAACTATTTTATAATGTATTATTATGCTTTACAGTAAAGTACTGTATGAACCCAGTCTCATTTGAGGGAGGGAGTTATAACCGTCACAAGGTCAGGATTAGCCAGTGTCACTAGGTCAGGATTGAACCCTGTACCTTTGGGATTGGAAGGCAAACACATTTAGCACCAAGCTAAAGCTCCACTACAAAAGTAGATGAATATAGGACAAACCTTTTACCCAAGTTGTTTTAATCATGGAGATTCTGTACTCCATGTTCTAATTAACACTTTATTACACAACAGGGTATCGTACACCTGATCCACTTAATCATTAAACCTGGTTAGGGTCATCATTGTACTGTAGCTATGTAGTAATTTAGCTGTCATTAAACCTTACTGATTCATTTTGTGATTACTGTAACTTTGGGTTATGTTCACACAAACCCAAGCTCGATTACTGAGAATCAAGAATGAGCATGATTTATTCTATCCTAAAACAAATACTATCAAGTAAAAAAATTTAAAGTACACTTGATTCATCGATACTGACGCCCTTCTCCGTGGATGTCGTGAATGCATCTGTGTTTATAACCTACCCTTGATTATTTTTGTTTTTATTTGCCAGAAAGTAGCATAAAAATTATGGGATTAAATTTTAAATTACACATACAGTACTAAAAGACACTTGTTAAAACTAGAAATGCAATTTTTGTACCAGCATTGGTCACATACTGATTTAAAGGTACCATGTTTTTAATTTGAGAGTATCACATAGCGACCTTTTATAATTTGATGGTGGATACAGTAAATACTAAAACCCACTTAATCGATTTAAATTCTATGTGGGTCGAATCAACCAATGCCGAGTACGGATAACATCAGTAAAATAAACACCCAACTCAAATTCATTATGAAAGTGGCCCATTTAAGACCAAGTACTATGTATGATCTTCAGAATTCGAGTCAACAATTTGAGTCAATAGATATTTTGTGTTTCAAAGTATATAACAACAATCATAGATTGGTGCAGTAGGAAGAGGGTTTGTAAGGTCCTTTTGATGTAAGGGCATGTAAAAGGAAGTACTCCAAAATGTACTATAAACTTCAATAAGTTATCTTGTTAAGGGTCAAACACCAAATTAGTATGTGTTTTTGTTTCAACTGCAAGTATACAATAAGTGGGTGTCTTTCAATAAACAAACAAGAAGCAACAAAGTACTGACTTTCTTCCTAATTCTACATCCTTTGATTTTGGTAGCAAATTTAAATGCATAACAGTTAAGTGTTATGTTATGTATACCCATTATAATAAAACCCCATTGTAAAACATTTTGACACTAGACCTACGTTTTTTGACATAATTTAATTCACACACTACATTTTATGTAAAAATAAATACTTTATAGACCTAATTGCAATAATCTTTTTTCGTCTTTAAATGGTTAAAAATGTGAAATATATAATTGATTCTAATAATGTTAGCGGCCCGCTATAAAATCCTAACAGCGCGCACGAATTGATATCGAGTCTTCTCGGATAAGGACTATAAACCGTAGGTCCAGTGTACACAACTTGCTCGTGTGCACTTTAAAGAACCTAGTACATCTTTCGAGACGAGTAGGGGGTTACCCCGGTGTAGTAGTACATCACAGCCACTGATCACCAACTGGGCCCTCTGGGAGATCAGTCTTTGACTGAAGAGGTCACCCAGTATAAAGATAAAACAAACAAAACAAACAAACAATTTTCATATTGTGATGTGATGCACCCACTACGATTGATCGCGTGAAAGGGTAAACAAATAAAAGAACCATAATTTTTTAGCAAATATACCAGGTGTATACTTGTTTTAACGGATTCTGCCAAAAAAGAAAAGACAAGCTACTTTTAGTGCATTGTTTTTATCATAATTAACCTTAGAACGCACATTTAAGACAAGAAATGACCAGGTTTAATGTTTTTAAAGTTATATAAATGTATTATTTTCAAAATGTCAAAAATTGCAGGTCTAGTTTTTTTTTCTTTAAACTGGGTGACCTCTTCAGAAGTCACAAGACTGTTCTCCCAGAGAACCCAGTTTAACAGACTGCAGGTACGATGTGAATGACAGTGTGTGCACTACAGTACCGTAGTACACCGGGGCAACCCCCTACTCCTCTCAAAAAAGATCATATAAAATTACGAATAAAATAAATCGAACATAGACAAAAATATAAACTAGATTTAATTCGTCACTATGACGAATTATAGGTTACTAGAGGGTGAGCTCGCTTCGCTCGCTCCCCCTCTAGGAAGTGTAGACGATGGTTCTCGGAATGATAATGTTCTCCTTATACATTTTCTGTCGGTTACCATTATTGAAAATGCTTGACATTCGTAAAACTAAACTACTTTGTTTCACAGTGTTTTAGATGATTAATAACATTTTAAAGTATAATTTTTATTGTTTGGTAGGGCCCTTTGGGGAGGCGGAGGTCATTTGAGGGAGGTGCTTATTCGAGGGATATACCGTATGTTAAATTTTTTAGTTCTAATAATATGGTAACATTTATAATCAAATGAAATCCTCTCATAGATATGAAAAGTGGTAAAAAAGAATAACAAATGCTTGGTAAATTACAGATAACAGTGCGGTGAATTCTACTACAAATAGTATAATTGTGTTATTATAAATATGTGGATGGACGTTTATTAGATAGTTGGGTTGTGGGGGGGGGGGGGGTTATTATTCAAAGTGATGTTTTATTGGAGAGGCGTTTATTCAAATGAATACCATCCTAATAATTATTAATACATTATTTAATTTAATCATCTTTTGAAACTAACTGCCGTGACAGAGTGGGCCCAAGAAAGAAGACATTACGGCATTACGGCTTGCAACATGGGCAGACATCTCGGTCCTAACGGGACACAGGAAGATAGCCTACAGTTATTCCTGCAAGCTTACTCAATAAAACTCAGCTATCGGGATTTCACTCGAAAAATGTCTTATCAAATCTCCCTATGTAATTTTATAATACTATTCCCCACAATATATTCTGATTCTTTATGGCGTATATTTAATTTGATCTTTATTAATTTGCAGTATAATTCCTATTATTTAACTACTGTACCTTCACACACGTGTGGTATGTTTTAAAATAAACAAAAAACTGAAATGGCTATGATTAATGGCCAATTTTTTTTTCGTCTTCCAAAGGGCCCGTTTCTGCTGCCAACCCAAAATATACCGTATAAATATACCGTATAAATATACCATATAAATATACCGTATATGAAATTCGTGCACCGTTTCCGCTGCACATACTTCGTGGGTGGGTTGTAAAAAAGTTGGCTTTCATTACCCAAAATGCATTTCGTGAGACGGAAGTATGGATTGACCTCGTGTAGTGAGGTTTTTACCTACCGGTACATGCTGACAAAAACAAAACAATGATGGTTTCTCAAAACGTCGTAGCATTGCTTTCTATTTTAAATCTAATGAGCAGAAGTAGCAACGAATTTACACCGCACATACAAGCACAATCTAGAAATGTCACTATAAATAAACTCTGTTATTCAAATTGAGTTTATATTATGCTATATTATCCTATATTGCCGTTTTAATTTCCATTTTCTATTATACAGTATTTTACCATGATTTTACATCACGTTGTGTAAGAACATTCGATTTATTGTAATTAAAATCTTGGTATCGCTTCTGTTGCCATGCAGTCTCCCCCCAACCTTCGCTTCCCCCCACAATTGAATTGCAAAAATAGTGATTTGTTCGGTCCACAGTGACATTTTGATCTGTTGCTTGCTTTTACACGTGTGTTTCAACTTTCAATGCAGCAGAAAAACCAAAACAAACGCGTCGCGCTCTGTTAGTTTTTGACCTCGTGTCATGAGTCGGGTCACATTTACGGTATATTTTGAGTGCAGCAGAAACGGGGAACGAAATATACGGTATATTTTGGAATATACCGTATAATATCCACAAACGATGGGGATATTTATGCAGTATATATACCGCAAATATATACGGTATATTTTTTATGAGACCCATTTCTGCTGCCAAAAAATATACCGTATATAAAATATACCGTATATATACGGTATATTTTTGGCAGCAGAAACGGGGCCATAGGGACACTGTATTGATTGATGGAAAGTGCCTGTTTCCAGTCACCTTTAAGGTCAAATCTATTATTTTAACTGCTCCCTTGTGTATAAAAGAGAGAAAATATTTGTAACTAAGTTGAACTTATCTTAAACCCGGAAATTACTTTGACCGGGAAGAATTGAAATTGAGAGGAAAATTCAATGTTGAAATCATAAATGTTGTTAAAAAACTCTTTATAACATCTTCCTAAGATATAAATATGGAACAATAGCGTCGGCGTGCACATTAATGTTATCAAATCTACGTTTCGCGGTACATCTCGGATAGATAAGGTAGGTATCCAAGACGGAGATTTGTACCGAAGTTTTTGCATTGTGCTCGCCTATGTCAGAATTAACCATAATTTATATATAGATATGCATTGATTAAAATAAAGATAATTGATTGATTGAAGATATATTGATTGATTGATTTTCTCAGAATCTTTAATTATTTATAATATATGATAGGATCTTGCTAACGCAAATACAATAGCCAGTATCATAATCCGATCAAAGATCCTTCTGCCTATATAATGTCATAAACCACATTTGTTACATAATAATAAAGACATAAATTACTTTTTATCTAGATTTCATTATAAATCATGTGTATAATCTATACACTAAGAAATAAAATTGAACAAACAATAAGGATAATTAAAAAAAATCTCATTTCATTTCGTTTCCCAAGGTGAGACTCGATCTCGGTACCTTGAACGCCATAGACACGCACCACCGAGCCATCCACAACTGACTACAGTTGTAGAAAGATTCCTTTGTGTATTTACTATGCAGTAACCACTTTGGTGCAGATAGATTATTACATACCGCAATGAATTTTAATTTTTTACAATGATGAAATCTTTAAAAATTAAAAAAAGTGATGCACTGTCAAACTATATACTTTTAACTTTTTAATATATGAACTTTTGAAGGAAGAAAGTTAATGTTAAGTTTGTTATTTTGGCCTACGAAAATGTCATAATTTTTTTAATTTAAAATGCAATTAATGATGACCATATCAACTTTTGTTCTCTTAATCTCATAATAAATCATACATATGATACATACACTTCAAGAAAATGAAATAAAAAATAAAAGTTCCCGAGCATTCTGACGATCTATATTAATTTTAAAATTTAGCATATTTTCACCATTTTGTTAACAATTTTGCGTTAAAAAGTGAATAAAATATGATGATATTATTAAAGAATGGTTGTACAACAAAAACCGGACAAAAATAGTGTGCAATAACGTTTAGCGCGCAGTTCGTGTGAAAAAATCTGCGCACTCATGACAATTTTTTAAACGCCTAAAATTGCCTGAAACGTACTCTAATTTCATCAAAAATAAATTTAGATAATTTTGAAAATGTTAAGCGTGTGATATATGCGCTACACACGTAATTGTATTGCAATATGATGAAATATGACCTGAAATATAAGAGTACCAAATTTTGTTTAAAAGTGATTCATGATTGTGAAGATATGATTACATTACAAACGTGATTTCGTTAAATCGCGTATAGACCGCGTAATTTTTGATTGCGCACGGTGGCCATAAGGAATATACTCTGAAAAATTGACTTAGCTAGATGAAACTGATATCAAGATAATTCATGGACAAAATAGTGCTAAGGAAAGAATAAATAAATAAATAAATAAAGATCCTGACAGAATCAAGAGGTTATATGCATGATAATGCATATAACCTAAAAACACTATCGTAAACATATAAAAAATATACAAAATATATTAGCAGTATATACAGTTATAACAAATTACATTTTCAATCTATCGTTTAATATTTGTGTTATATAATGGTAAGAATTTAGAACAAATGACTTTCGAAGACGATCATGATCTCCTCTTAATGGATGTTTGGCTACTATGTATTACATTGCTATTTCTTCTCTAGGCCACTTACTCGCTTTTTACATTTTGTGATGTTTTTTTTTTTATAGATATTAATGTCTTCTGGAAAACCAATTACATGATATACTAAGCTTCTAAAGGAAGGGAAGTTGACACACCTGGAAATTTACCACAGAAAGAACTTTACTATCAATCATGAGCTTCCAAGCGCCATATGCAATAATGCATTTCTTAGTCATTCTAACAACTCATCTTATTCTTGTGGCAACTCTGGAGGCTGATATAGCCAAAAGGAAACCAAATATTGTTATTTTATTAGCAGATGACATTGGCTATGGTGATGTCGGTTGCTTTGGTAATACAAGCCTTAATACACCGCATATTGACAGTCTAGCTAGAGATGGAGCGAAGCTTACACATCATTTAGTAACACCATTGTGCTCTCCAAGTCGAGCAGGTTTATTGACTGGCAGATATCCGATACGTTCAGGTTTGAATTATTATTTTATTTATAAATATTACTCTATAATTTGATTATTTCTGGCCGTACTAGTTCAAGTGAAAATATTGACTGATAATAATAAACTGTGTCCATAAAGGCAATACCATATTGAAATACCGGTTTTCATTAGATCACTGAAGTTAGGCCCGCTTCATAAAGGTCTTCAAAATAAATTCATTAATACTATGAAAATCAAAAACATATTATATTATAAGAACTAAGACCGTCAACTAGCTGATTCCAGCGGGGAAGGCAGAAAAAGGCTTTCTATAAAAAATAATGTTTTTTTGTGAACATGTACTTTTTGATAAATTATACTGTAGTTTTTTTTAAACATTTGTTTTATTCAACTCCATTATTTTACATTCTTACATTGATGTGCTCAATATTCTGGAATGCAATGCAAATATAGTGGTTTGTTGGTATATATGTTGAATCCTTGTATAAAGAAAATGTGTTAAAAAAAGTAAAAAGTATCATTGATGATGAATTCTGGCATAAGACTACGTGCACTTAATACCAAAACAAAACGGTTTAGGTGCTCGTTTGTACCTAATGCTATACACTTATATAACTCCAGAGTACAAAGGTAAAATGTAACCGATAATTTTTATCTAATTTTAACAATTTTTAGCCTCTTAACTTTTTGTGTGTGTTTTTGTAAATTGTATTTTATATTTTTGTATTTTGCCAGTTTTCAAATCACATTTCTGTTTTTTAAATGGACAATAAAGTATATATGACTATATGACTATGACTATGACTATATGATTAGCATAGTTGCATCCATATTGTATAGTCATCATGATAACTAGCTTATTGAGCTGTGATTGCGTTGATATTTATCCTACTTCTTAAAGATGTATTGTCCCCCTGAAATTTTTTTTTTGTGTGAAATGTGCCAATGCCATTTTTAATGTTAAATTTTCACTTGGACCAAAAATTGGATTGGAAAATTTTTTTTTATTATAACTCAATTTCAAAGCAAAGATAGTCAAATTGTCTGACAATGGGTTTTTGGTTAAATTTAACTATTTCTAACAATTATTCGTGTTTTTGGGGACAATAATATTTAACTGATATTATGTTTATGATTAAAATGCATTCACAAAACTACACGTTTCAGAAAATTATCTACAGCATAGAGGTCACTCCTATGGTGTCTATACAGTAGTTGACTATATATAATATTGTTTTCATCCTTAACATCTTTGAATTTTATGTTGGTGTGATATACATACACAGGGATGGTAGCTTACAGTATTATACGTGTAGTGTCGTTCGTGTCAGCCAAAGCTGGCTTACCAGCCAATGAAACAACCATTGCAGAATTGGCACAGAGCATGTCATATAATACTGCCTTGATTGGTAAGTAGTTCGACACACATTCATTGTGTTTAAGTTTTGTTTGACGTGTCTTTCAGTTTTACTCTTACTCTTATTTTCAGGCATGGCATCATTAAATATGTTGAGGATAGTACCTTTCCTTAGTAGTGATTCAGGGCTACCGCCCAATGAAAGTACTCTTGCCGAGTTATCTTTAACCGCAGGCTATAATACTGGTTTGATTGGTGAGTGGTGATGGTAATTATCATTGCTGGGCCTGCCATATGCTGTTTTTCATAACGTAACGCTTCAATTAGCATGCTTTTGTCTAATTTTTTCATTTCTGATTTTTTATTTCATAGTTTATATTGCGATTTAATAGATTATCACATGATTTTCATTTAATTTGGTGTTTTTTTCTATACAAATATTAATCAAATCAAACTTACATTTGACTGAACGCAAGAAAGACCAATAAAGAGCAGTTAAACAATTTGATCATCTTGAAAACTTTCAACATTATATAAAATATATGAAGATAATAAGTAACTTGAATATCAAATGTTGATGGCTCTCCTCGACCCTGTCCTGGTGGTAGAACAAATCTCCTTGGATAATGACTTAAAACTGGAGGTCTGGCTTATGTGCACTTTGAATAACCTAGTACATTTTGCGGGCGAGTAGGGTTACCCCATGCACTGGTCCAGCCCCTGACGTTCATCTGGGTAGGCACTGCTCTGCTGGCTGCCATTGATTTGTAGAGAGCTTGAGTTACCTGTTAAGCTTGACTATGATTATACATTACATAAAACAAATCATTTCATCCACAAATATTAAAATTTAAAATAATTACATACAACAGTAATTACCATAGTCTCAAAATTACGCCATACATACATTTTGTTTACATGTGTTTTTAAAAATTGTTGATTGATTGTTTTTACTATTTCATTCACATCTTTATCGATCATAAAACATGTTAAATTCAAAGAAAGGATAAGTTGAACAAAAACTTAAAAGGTTTAAATTTTTACACATTAAATTTCTTGTCGATGCTTTTTAAAATTTGATTAAAATTGTTTTGAATGTGGTTATAATCATTGTATCATAATCATTGGAAAAAAGAAAAGTGAAATAGTACGCGAGATATCCTTTATTTGTCTTGACAAATTTCATAATGCTTCATTTCCTGGATTTTTCATCTTGTATTTTATTGTAAAAGTAGACAATAGAAAGTATGTTGTATAGAAATTATAGTCATTTGTACTTTGTATTGCTCTTTTAAGCTCTGTCTACAATATCAAACTTTATGTGAAAAAACATGTCATGTTCCCATATATGGACATGATGTCATATCACTACCAATAGCATATCACTACCACATTTGGCGACATCACACTTTTTTTGTCCAACTAGTTTGATAGTTTAGACAGAGATTTAGCTACATTTTTATTTTTTTTAACATTTAAAAAATGGAGAGAATGATCTGATAATGGTCATATTGCCACCAATTAATACCAGTTATATAGTCCTTGTCTCGAGATTACCCTATAATCAAACAAATAAATAAACATTTTTTTTAAATGAATAATAAATAACACAGACAAGACAATTACAATACAATTACAGATAAAATGTGCAAATATCGGAGCCTAATTATCAGTTTGAATATAAAGGATAATAATCTTTCTTAATGTTCTTGCGGTAAACAGGGAGAGAAATACTATTTTTTATTTGGACATCAATGCTATTCTATAGACGTGGGTCAGACACTGATAAGAAGTGGTCAGAAGTTTTAAGTTTGACTAAGGGGCTTTTAAAAGTAGGCAATAGTCACTTGATTGTACTGTAATTGTGGTAAATATTGTAAAAATTATTCACTTTCAAAAGGACCTTAGCTGGACCATCCGCTGTAAATCACTATACTTTATGCTTATTAATAAACCTAGCATCATCATCAATGATTGTGATTATAAGGTTTGGCAATCCAAAATATAATATAGTATTATAGTACAATGCAGTACGGTATACAGAAATCTATAAATGGATGTATAAGAGGTAATTCATACAGTATTTATATTAAAAAGGAAGATAAAGATAATAGGCATATTGTATTTTTTTCTTTTTCAAAAAATGTTATTTTTTTATTTTATTAAACACATTACAATACATCACTTCAAAAAAAAAAAAAGAAAGATACATATTGACATACAGATATAATACATATTGTATTCTTTATATTTCAGTGTTTATTTTGTTTTAATTCTAAAAGCAAGCAATTTGATAACATACAAATGTACAGAGTCATCACAAATAATAGTAGTGCTCCCTGTAAAATGAATGTTAGCACTGTTGCTATACTATAACTGCAGCTGCACTGATCACATGCGCCTCAGTCACCTAATTGTGATGTAGGAAAATGGCCGAGAATTAACTGAACTCGGTGTTCGGCAGTTGCAAAGAAATTGGTCTAAAAAAACAAGTTATATGGCTTAATGGAGAAAGGCGCAAGTATCGGACTTGCCTCTTATGAGGAGAAAGAGGAAAACATTTTGGCTTAGTGCTGTTATATTATAGATAAATGGTAATCAAGTACATTTTTCAAGCCAAATTAACATGCTAGGAACTAGAAAAATTGAATGCTTTTTATCAAAGTCTATATTCTCAATGAACAAGAACACAATTACAGCCCAACCCACTTTATTCCTGCCCACAACCACCTCCCGTCCACTTCCAACGTTATTGCTGCCCTCAACCACCTCCCGTCCATTTCCAACCTTATTGCTGCCCTCAACCACATCCCGTCCATTTCCACCTCTTCAAAGCACAATTTAATCACATTTGTTTACACAAATTTAATATTAATATCAAGTAAAATTATATTTAAAACAATATTATTATGATGCAAGATAGAAACTAGAATTCTTACTGACTCTGTTCTCATTAAAAGAACAAGTAAACGATTACAAATGTTTAATAGGATGTTCATATTGATTTATTATTAGATTGTCATAACTGACAGTGAAATATAAGCTCTTAATGTATGTGCTAAAGTCTAGTTGACTGCAAATTGATCTATTTAATGTTTTCTTAACCAATCTACTGAAAAGTACAATATATTGTTGTTTGAATAACCTGATTTTAATTCATTTAGTTGTTGGATATGGTTATCAAGAACCAGCCTCCAAGATTGTTATCCAGTGTCTAGACTAGACAAAATATATATCTAATATTATTAGTTGTGTTAACAGCCTGCAAAGTTATTTAGAAATATTCATTTTAGTTTATTAGTTTTATCATCAAAAGAAAACTTTATTTGTATCATAGAAATGTCAAACAAAGGATCTAAAAATGATCCTCTAGATATTTTAGAGTAGTTCTGTCACAAATACATTCTATTAATCCAGTTTATCCTCCCAAATAAATAATATTATTGCAGCTAATCTGCATCTTCACCAGAAATTGTCTTGACCCCTGTAATTTCGACAAATGCATTGGAAAAAAAACAGACAAAACATAAAAAGAACATTTTGACACACTTTGCATGCCATACTTGAGCTGGTTGCACTGGCACATATCACCTCAATTTTAAAGGAACTTTAAAAGCAGTTGACTTGCTTGTAAAGTAAAGGAATACTGACGTAAATATGAAACACAAACAGCCTAGAAACATTAATAAATACAGTTAGTAGTCATTTTATTGTTACATAATTTGTCTTGTCTCCCTCTTTCAACTACCAATACATATACATACATTATGTTCTTTCAAGTTAAAAAAAAACAATAGACATTTAATAATTCCATTATTTCCACTTATTATAATAAAACTATTGGAGTTTTCTTAAATAACTATTGCCTTTGGCATAGAGTTACTCTAGCAGATTAATAACAGTATACAAAAAAAATGGCTTTATCTTGAACAATAGAAGATAATTAGACAGTGTTGATTTGGCTGTTAAATTAATGTACATTCATGAGTACTCTTTTTGTACAATTAGTACTCGTTATGCAACATTTATTATTTTTGTGTAAGGTTCTGTAAATTATAATCTTATGTTGTATAATACAGTGCCATGCTTTTATACTACTTTACTTCATTCTTTATATTTGTTTCTTTGGTTTTAATATTATAACATACTTATTTACTCATTTTTATGATTAAATATTTTTCAAGGCATTGTTGATATTTGTTTACATTTTCAAATGTGTACAATTGAAATATGGAGAAGAGATGTCAAACCATTGAGACATTGTCCATATCAATCAGTCAGTCATTTCGTTTTTTATAGTGCTGTTCCATTTTTGGTTTTACTAATATTTTAAGGAACATGTACCAATGAATACATAATATCTGCAATACAAGTTCGTTCAGTTTTTATCCACTTTAATCTAAAATCATACAAAATAAGTTATGGATTTTGGAACCATGTTACAATACAATGCAAGTCAATATTATGGCTGACCCATTTTTCTTGTACACTTATGAAAATGTTGAGATTGACTCTTTTTCATTTTAATAGCATTTATAGTGTTATTCTCTTTGCAACATGCCTTCGGCATTCTTAAATCAGTTCATTTATTTTGCACCAATATATTATTATAATTGAAACATTTATTAACAATGCACTTTCACTTTAAGCTGGAACATAGAACTAAAAGATATTAATTCTGGGTTAATACACAAACTGTTTTTATTGGCCACCAAAAGGGCAATTCCATGGTTTAAGTTCCTATTGTTTATAGAATACCGCTGACAAGTGATTGTGCATTTGTAGGTGATTCATTGGGTTTCTAATTTATTATACCGGTATTTTTCATTTTTATTGCTCTAACAGCAAATAATACTTCCACCATTAAAACAGTCCCAATGAGCTAAACAATGAATTTAAAACCTGTTTATATCTCAAATTGTAATAAATATCCTTGTTCTTGGTGTAAAGTTCAAGTTTGCTTGAATAAATTTATTCCAAGTGACCAAATGTCAAGATGGCATGAATATATTGCATTTCCCTCATATCAAAAACCACGAATTATTATAAGGCAAAATAAAAAATGTTCATGTCCCCTTCATCTTAAAATCTATTGTGCCGCATGACTGTATATAACTATTTGTTAGTAATTTTTTTTTTCGATAAGAATAATAATGTTAATTTAAAAGAAATTAAAATGATCACTTAATTTTCCATAAAAAGATGCAGGTACTATAGTGAATTGTTTTGAGGAGTGTTAATAGCAACTGGACACTAATACAAGTTATATTCTTGTTGGAACATCATAGCTACTAATAGTTAAACCCCGGCCTCCCTTTTAAACAAATTCAAATCAAAGTAGATTTAAAGCTAACAATGTTTTCTATTTGACCATGAAGTATATCTGGTACTTACTAGTTACGCTACAGGGATCTTAATCAATTTGAGGAAGATTTAGTTGTTACCTTGCTTATTTTTTTAATTTAATATTAATTTAGTATAATATTTCATTGTTTCTTACTTGGATGCAATGCAAGGACGCAAGTATTGACCAATCATGATGGATCACTTGAACCGTTGCTTGTGATTGGTAACTCAATTGTGTTGCACCTACATCGTTGCATGCATCTAAGTGAGAACAAAGCATTACCATTTTTGTTTCAAAGTTTAAACCATTTTAACTTTTAGTTTATCCAATTTTTAATAAATGTAGGGAAGTGGCATTTGGGACATGCTTGTGAAAGTGAAGGAAACTGTTCTCACCCGAATGGACAAGGTTTCAACTATTTCTATGGACTTCCACTAACAAACTTAAAGGATTGTGGAGGAAAGACTAATGTATTTATCGCTTGGGATTACCACATCTATCGTGATCTCTTTTTGATGGCGTTACTATTGTCCATTTCTATTATCGCCCTCTATCGACATGTCTACATTGATAAGTGTTCTTTGATTGTCTGTTTGGCGTTTACTTGGGTATTGATAGGGAGCGCATACTATTTTATAAACTCTATTCAAATCATGAACTGTATTTTGATGGAGAATCAAAAAGTGTTAGAGCAGCCTCTAACATACGATAACCTGACACAGCGTCTGACAAATCGTGCCATCTCTTTTATGGAGAGACATCAGAAGGATCCGTTCTTGTTGTTCATGTCGTACCCACAAGCTCATACTGAGCTGTTTGCATCTGAGAGGTTTCAGAACCAGAGCAAACATGGCAGGTATGGGGATGCAGTAGAAGAGATGGATTGGAGCATTGGAGAGGTACTAGCAACTATCGATCGTTTGGGTCTTCGTGATGACACATTTGTTTATTTTACTTCTGATAATGGTGGGTTTATGGAAGAACGGGGAGATGACGGTGAGCGTCAAGGTGGCTATAACGGACCATTTAAAGGTAGTAATTTATAAAAGTACAGTGTACAGTATACATAACTTAACCATTCAAATGGTTGTCAACATTTAACGCCCCTAGTGTATCCTTGTCATTTTATTGGTTGATTTTATATGCATTATTACCACCTATCCGCTCCGCGTTTTGTGTAAATGGTCATAAAGAATAATAGATTCTATATTTTTAGTACCGTTACTGCCCATCTGTGTAATTGTGCATGACTTTGATATCGAGTAAAGATGGAAGCAGCTGATTGTTTTAATCAAAGTTTGCTTTAAAACACTACATAAGTTATAAAAAAATATTTGAATGTTCTGTAGTTGTTGAATGAGAAGAATATTTTCATTATTGAAAGCCTGACTATATTCTCCCCATTCAACTTATAAACATTCATTACTTGTGGCCCACCATTCATTACTTGTGGCCCACCATTCATTACTTGTGGCCCACCATTCATTACTTGTGGCCCACCATTCATTACTTGTGGCCCACCATTCATTACTTGTGGCCCACCATTCATTACTTGTGGCCCACCATTCATTACTTGTGGCCCACAAATTTTGGAAAATTGCAATGCAAAAGATATTGTAGGACATTATTTTCTGATTTCCATCACTTCATTTTAGAATTTGTAGGCCATTACATAATAACTTATTTATTTTTAGGTGGAAAAGCAAACACATGGGAAGGTGGTATGAGAGTTCCAACAATAATACGTTATCCTAGAGTAGTACGTAGCAACCGAATCATACCGGAACCCACCCATGTCTTTGACGTGTATCCTACCATTGCATCACTTCTGGAAGTCCCTGTGCCTTCTGATAGAGTCATCGATGGAAAAGATTTACTGCCATTACTAAATGAAAAGAATAAAACCTCTCCACATGATTTCATGTTTCATTATTGTGGTGGTTACTTGCATGGTGTACGATATATACCAAAAACAGGTAGGAATTTCATTTTTAAATGTATGTTAATTTGAACAGTAGCCTACCACTTTAAATAAGGCTCAAATAATGTTTTATCTGATGGTACTTATAATTACCATTAGATTAAGCTGGTTTCCTAGAACTCGAGACTAGAATGCCTTAGTGTTCTTTGCATATGTCGTAAAAGTGTTGATTCAACTTAGAGGGCGATGCAAAATTAAAGAATATTGTCTATGTTGCATTGGTCATGTTGCATTGGTCATGTTGCGTTGCGAGGAATCAAACATCATTAAAAAGGCCAGCTGCATTTTATAATTTGTCGCCTCCAGATATCTCAAAGCATATTTGTTTCTTCCGCTAAACTTACTAAATCCTCTAGTACTGTACTGTACATCTACAAGTCAAACATCATAGGCTCTGCCTATTCAATTGAGGACATGCACAGTTTAGAAAAGTAGTGTACAGTAGTTGCAGGATGAAACAGACATGCACGGTTTAGCAGAGTAGTGTAGTTGCAGAATGAAACAGACATGCACAGTTTAGCAGAGTAGTGTAGTTGCAGGATTAAACAGACATGCACAGTTTAGCAGAGTAGTGTAGTTGCAGGATGAAACATGACATGCACAGTTTAGCAGAGTAGTGTACAGTAGTTGCAGGATGAAACAGACATGCACAGTTTAGCAGAGTAGTGTACAGTAGTTGCAGGATGAAACAGTCATGCACAGTTTAGCAGAGTAGTGTACAGTAGTTGCATGATGAAACAGTCATGCACAGTTTAGCAGAGAAGTGTACAGTAGTTGCAGGATGAAACAGACATGCACAGTTTAGCAGAGTAGTGTACAGTAGTTGCAGGATGAAACAGTCATGCACAGTTTAGCAGAGTAGTGTACAGTAGTTGCATGATGAAACAGTCATGCACAGTTTAGCAGAGTAGTGTACAGTAGTTGCAGGATGAAACAGACATGTACAGTTTAGCAGAGTAGTGTACAGTAGTTGCAGGATGAAACAGACATGCACAGTTTAGCAGAGTAGTGTACAGTAGTTGCAGGATGAAACAGTCATGCACAGTTTAGCAGAGTAGTGTACAGTAGTTGCATGATGAAACAGTCATGCACAGTTTAGCAGAGTAGTGTACAGTAGTTGCAGGATGAAACAGATATGTACAGTTTAGCAGAGTAGTGTACAGTAGTTGCATGATGAAACAGTCATGCACAGTTTAGCAGAGTAGTGTACAGTAGTTGCAGGATGAAACAGACATGCACAGTTTAGTAGAGTAGTGTACAGTAGTTGCAGGATGAAACAGTCATGCACAGTTTAGCAGAGTAGTGTACAGTAGTTGCATGATGAAACAGTCATGCACAGTTTAGCAGAGTAGTGTACAGTAGTTGCAGGATGAAACAGACATGTACAGTTTAGCAGAGTAGTGTACAGTAGTTGCAGGATGAAACAGACATGCACAGTTTAGCAGAGTAGTGTACAGTAGTTGCAGGATGAAACAGTCATGCACAGTTTAGCAGAGTAGTGTACAGTAGTTGCATGATGAAACAGTCATGCACAGTTTAGCAGAGTAGTGTACAGTAGTTGCAGGATGAAACAGATATGTACAGTTTAGCAGAGTAGTGTACAGTAGTTGCATGATGAAACAGTCATGCACAGTTTAGCAGAGTAGTGTACAGTAGTTGCAGGATGAAACAGTCATGCACAGTTTAGCAGAGTAGTGTACAGTAGTTGCAGGATGAAACAGACATGTACAGTTTAGCAGAGTAGTGTACAGTAGTTGCATGATGAAACAGTCATGCACAGTTTAGCAGAGTAGTGTACAGTAGTTGCAGGATGAAACAGACATGTACAGTTTAGCAGAGTAGTGTACAGTAGTTGCAGGATGAAACAGACATGTACAGTTTAGCAGAGTAGTGTACAGTAGTTGCATGATGAAACAGACATGTACAGTTTAGCAGAGTAGTGTACAGTAGTTGCAGGATGAAACAGACATGCACAGTTTAGCAGAGTAGTGTACAGTAGTTGCAGGATGAAACAGACATGTACAGTTTAGCAGAGTAGTGTACAGTAGTTGCAGGATGAAACAGTCATGCACAGTTTAGCAGAGTAGTGTACAGTAGTTGCAGGATGAAACAGACATGCACAGTTTAGCAGAGTAGTATAGTTGCAGGACATGGCAATTAAACTAATTAATCAGATGCCATGAATTGAAAGATGCCCGTATACAATTATAAATAATCCATGGCTTTTGATAATTGATTGAGGAAATATAAAACTGTTTTATTTCAGGTCAATATCAAAGACTGGTAGGATAATTTACAATTGGTATAACTACTATAATTTCTACTAAAAGCAACAAATACATTTTAATTCGGTACCATTTTGTGTCAAATTTAAATCACCAATTTATTGACAAGACATTGAAATAAAAAAATTAATGAGAATTATTAAATATTATGTCATACAGTAAGTGAAGTCAAACACAATAAATTGTTATGACAGGCACTAAAAATTATACTCGCAAGAACATTATCACGATGTACTACTGACTTCCATATACATTAAATTTGAATATCTCACCTCGTATAATGAAATTTCTTTAAGCATATCCTGAAAGATTAACTTTGAAAACTTGTATGCAATGTAATTAAAATGAAGTTGAAACTTGTTTTACTAGCATTAATGTTGATAATTTTTAATAAAAAGTTAATATCTACCACTACCAACCAGTACATTTATTTCCTGTTTAAGATTTTTTGTTAAAGATGTATTGTTCCTTTGACTAATTCCAAAAAAATAAAAAATAAAAGATTTCGAAAAAAGGTGGGTCATTTTGAAGTGTCATAATAGTTATTAACTAAACTATCACCAAAAATTTGTCCAAAAAAAAATCATTTAACTGAAATACAGACATTTTTTCGTTTTAAAAATAACTTTGACTTCCAGTCAAAGTTTTCGATCAAAACATATCCCATAATGAAACGCTCTTGTTTGGCTACTCTGTATGCATAATCATAAAACTTCCTTACGATCTGTTTGAAAATACCTTCTCAACCGTGACGAGTTGTAAACAATCCTAATTAGCATTATGCATAATGCGTACTCGTGGTTTGAAGTCTTTGTTTACTTTCGCTCGCGACGATTTCCAGACGAAATGTAATCAAACTAATTTACCTGTTAATTACGTAAACTTGTTGTTTTTGGCTCAAATTTTTGACTTAAAGTGAATAACTTTAATATTACTTTGATATGGCCAATTTAAATTTAGAATATTTTGACCTTCATTTTTTTGTGTTTCAAGGGACAATACATCTTTAAAGCCCCCTTCCCTACGTTTTTTAGATCTAATTTAAGATCACAAACTATATTTTAATGTAAAAATAATACTATATGGTCCTATTGCAATAACTTTTTTCGTCTTTAAACGGTTAAAAATGTGAAAAATAAGTCGATTCTAATAATTATAGCGGCCCGCTATAAATCCCAAAATGCATTGCGCGCGGATTGATATTTTTGTTTTTCACCTGTAATTCGCCCACTTTTCGATTGATCGTGAGGCCAAAACAAATGGAAGACTCCTAACTTTTCAGCAAAAATACCGGGTTTTCCCCAATTTGTATCAACGGAGTCTGGCAAAAATAGAAAGACAATTAATGCAGCAACTATACAACGTCAGGCTAGGTATATAGCTAGCGTACGGTGTTCGTACGTTACCGATGTTTACCAGCTAGGCCTACAAAACTAAGCCTAGCTAGGCTAGGCCTAAGACCGTCCACGAGAGGTCGATCGCCGCGAGCTACTTAGGTAGTGCATTGTTTTTTTAAAGTGAAATATATGTATTATTTTCCAAAAAACATCCAAAATTGCAGGGAAGGGGTCTTTAAGTAGATATATTAGTGAAGAAAAACAAGTGACTCTCAAGACCCACTTACACTAGGACAATAACAATTGATGATAAAAAGCTAAACATTTTTTTCACTAAAACAAAAATTAATTTTAGACAAGTTTTCATTCTAGAACTAACTGTAGGATAACCATTTATACTATCATTTATAAAAAAAATATGTCCAATCAAAGACGTCACGATTAGTAAGTGCAATAATATTGTGATGATACAGCAATTTTATTGATCTTATTAATCATGATATCATTTGAATGGATTTTAAAATATATTGTTTTTATCAAACACATGGTTTCCTACAGTTTTTTTTTCTACTTTTTTTTATGTAAGAAAAATGTATGTCTTTATCATAGATCAATATTGTCCTAGTGTGTAGCAGCCTTTAAAATGGCAATACCACTTGCTTCAGGTGTCATTTAACACACAAAATGTTGTTAAGAATCAAAGAGTAATTTCTCAGAAAATACAGAGAGCGATATGATGTCAAAATTTGTTTTAAATTCAAATTTGTTCTAGGAACTATGGACTAAAATAATAATGTTATTGAAATGATTAAGCATGAAGGTATCCCACCATGCCCTAAGGGTTGAGTTAAGCATGAAGGTATCCCACCATGCCCTAAGGGTTGAGTTAAGCATGAAGGTATCCCACCATGCCCTAAGGGTTGAGTTAAGCATGAAGGTATCCCACCATGCCCCAAGGGTTGAGTTAAGCATGAAGGTATCCCACCATGCCCTAAGGGTTGAGTTAAGCATGAAGGTATCCCACCATGCCCTAAGGGTTGAGTTAAGCATGAAGGTATCCCACCATGCCCTAAGGGTTGAGTTAAGCATGAAGGTATCCCACCATGCCCTAAGGGTTGAGTTAAGCATGAAGGTATCCCACCATGCCCTAAGGGTTGAGTTAAGCATGAAGGTATCCCACCATGCCCTAAGGGTTGAGTTAAGCATGAAGGTATCCCACCATGCCCTAAGGGTTGAGTTAAGCATGAAGGTATCCCACCATGCCCTAAGGGTTGAGTTAAGCATGAAGGTATCCCACCATGCCCTAAGGGTTGAGTTAAGCATGAAGGTATCCCACCATGCCCTAAGGGTTGAGTTAAGCATGAAGGTATCCCACCATGCCCTAAGGGTTGAGTTAAGCATGAAGGTATCCCACCATGCCCTAAGGGTTGAGTTAAGCATGAAGGTATCCCACCATGCCCTAAGGGTTAAGTTAAGCATGAAGGTATCCCACCATGCCCTAAGGGTTGAGTTAAGCATGAAGGTATCCCACCATGCCCTAAGGGTTGAGTTAAGCATGAAGGTATCCCACCATGCCCTAAGGGTTGAGTTAAGCATGAAGGTATCCCACCATGCCCTAAGGGTTGAGTTAAGCATGAAGGTATCCCACCATGCCTTAAGGGTTGAGTTAAGCATGAAGGTATCCCACCATGCCCTAAGGGTTGAGTTAAGCACATGGTAGAGAATTGTTTTAATGGAATCCATATTTTTAATTTCAAATTTTACACTGTTCCACAAGGCAAACATTTTTCTTGTATTTTTATTATTTTAAGAAATGTAAACAAACAGTAAATAATACTGAACTCATTTAAAAAAACATGAGAATTGCCCATTTATGAGGAAACTTGGATTTAAGACAGTATTCCATGCCCTCCAATAAACTAACAGTTTCTTGAAACAAACCATCATTATATTGCCTTTAATATTTAGGCCTGGGTGTGTTTTTTATTTCTTCCCTTTCTTTCTGGAATAGAAAATTAACATTTGAAAGGGATGGCACTTTAAATTCACTGATGTCATTTTGTATCCTCAGAAGAAACATTTGGGGCATGTGGGATTATACTCAAACAAGGTTCTAAGATATATATATATATATATATATATATAATTTGAAACGATAAAGATGAGGAAATCTGTGAGAATGAGAAAAAGTCGCCCCAACCGAGACTCGAACTCGGACCGTCTGCTTGATATGCAGTTGCCCTAACCATTAGACCACTGGTACTTTCATGGTATTGTTCAAACTCGATTGGATAGCGACTCTTTAACATTCTCAGCATGGTACGGCGGAACAGCACTACAGTAGTCCTCAGTTGTACGCACACGCAACAGAGATCAAATTGATACGCCCTCATCTTTCAGTATTTTTATTCACGAGGCGGGATCTCCTATGCGGACTATCCAATCGAGTCTCGGTTGAGGCGACTTTTTCTCATTCTCACAGATTTCCTCATCTTTATCGTTTCAAATTAATTAATTAAATTTCAGTATATCACCGGGCGGTTTAGGATTAATGTTCTTTGCCTACTGTGTTTATATATTATATAATGTATAATGTTCTTTGCCTGATACAGTATAGGAGGAAGATGATGATGTAATGATCAATTAAATATGTTTTCTATTTTCTTTAAGGTGACAAGGTCTACAAAGTAATGATGACTACAACCAAATTAAATGTCAATGAACTTGGAGAAAGAGGATGTTGGAAGACCTATGTATGCCAATGCTATGGATCATCTGTCGACCACCATAACCCTCCACTTGTCTTTGACATAACAACTGATCTCACAGAAGACAACCCACTAAATCCAAATGATCCTGAAGTGCAGGAGATTATCAAGAAGTCATTAGCAGCCATTGATGAACACAGGAAGACACTAACTCCAGTTCCAAACCAATTCCATCCTCTTAGACTTATACCAATTCCATGGCAGCAGCCGTGTTGCGGTACATTCCCATTCTGTAGTTGTAAAGAAGATAGTAATAATAATCCTGAAAATCAGATTATTGATTCTTTACAAAGAACACCAATTTCTGAGGAAATCGGAACCAACTCATGATGAAAATCATCGTATGACTTAAGTCAATGCTGAAAAATATAAATAATACATACGTATACACACTAGCACCATTTGCCAACGCTTTACAAACTTTGATATTGGTTTACGAGAATGTGACAATTGTCGTATTCGATTGGGAACTTTCGTTGTCAACGTAAAGATTCGTTGAGTACTTTTTGTATTCGAATTGTAAATTTGTGCTCAACAGAAAGTCATTCGAATAGAAAATGTTGACAACGAAAGCTTTTTCGTTAAGAACAATCTTAACACCTCAAAATACTCCGTTAAAGAAGTACTCAACGGAAAAACTGTACTCAACGTTGAAAGTCTAAATCGAATACGACAATTGTCATTGGTTTACAAGCATGTGACATTGGTTGTTAGTTTACAAACTTGTAACACGTGCCATTGTTTAAAAACACTTGTCATTTGTTTACAAACTTGTGACATTTGTCATTGGTTTACAAACTTGTGACATTTTATTGGTTTACAAACTTGTGACATGTTATTGGTTTACAAACTTGTGACATGTTATTGGTTTACAAACTTGTGACATTTTTCATTGGTTTACAAACTTGTGACATGTCATTGGTTTACAAACTTGTGACATTTGTCATTGGTTTACAAACTTGTGACATGTTATTGGTTTACAAACTTGTGACATGTTATTGGTTTACAAACTTGTGACATTTTTCATTGGTTTACAAACTTGTGACATTTGTCATTCGTTTACAAACTTGTGACATGTCATTGGTTTACAAACTTGTGACATTTATCATTGGTTTACAAACTTGTGACATTTGTCATTGGTTTACAAACTTGTGACATGTCATTGGTTTACAAACTTGTGACATTTGTCATTGGTTTACAAACTTGTGACATTTGTCATTGGTTTACAAACTTGTGACATGTCATTGGTTTACAAACTTGTGACATTTATCATTGGTTTACAAACTTGTGACATTTGTCATTGGTTTACAAACTTGTGACATGTTATTGGTTTACAAACTTGTGACATTTGTCATTGGTTTACAAACTTGTGACATTTGTCATTGGTTTACAAACTTGTGACCTTTTTCATTGGTTTACAAACTTGTGACATTTGTCATTGGTTTACAAACTTGTGACATTTGTCATTGGTTTACAAACTTGTGACATGTCATTGGTTTACAAACTTGTGACATTTGTCATTGGTTTACAAACTTGTGACATGTTATTGGTTTACAAACTTGTGACATTTTTCATTGGTTTACAAACTTGTGACATTTGTCATTGGTTTACAAACTTGTGACATTTGTCATTGGTTTACAAACTTGTAACATGTTATTGGTTTACAAACTTGTGACATTTGTCATTGGTTTACAAACTTGTTACATGTTATTGGTTTACAAACTTGTTACATTTTTCATTGGTTTACAAACTTGTGACATGTTATTGGTTTACAAACTTGTGACATTTGTCATTGGTTTATAAACTTGTGACATTTGTCATTGGTTTACAAACTTGTGACATTTGTCATTGGTTTACAAACTTGTGACATTTGTCATTGGTTTACAAACTTGTGACATGCCATTGGTTTACAAACTTGTGACATTTGTCATTGGTTTACAAACTTGTGACATGTTATTGGTTTACAAACTTGTGACATGTTATTGGTTTACAAACTTGTGACATTTGTCATTGGTTTACAAACTTGTGACATGTCATTGGTTTACAAACTTGTGACATTTGTCATTGGTTTACAAACTTGTGACATGTTATTGGTTTACAAACTTGTGACATTTTTCATTGGTTTACAAACTTGTGACATTTGTCATTGGTTTACAAACTTGTGACATTTGTCATTGGTTTACAAACTTGTAACATGTTATTGGTTTACAAACTTGTGACATTTGTCATTGGTTTACAAACTTGTGACATGTTATTGGTTTACAAACTTGTTACATTTTTCATTGGTTTACAAATTTGTGACATGTTATTGGTTTATAAACTTGTGACATTTATCATTGGTTTACAAACTTGTGACATTTGTCATTGGTTTATAAACTTGTGACATTTGTCATTGGTTTACAAACTTGTGACATTTGTCATTGGTTTACAAACTTGTGACATTTGTCATTGGTTTACAAACTTGTGACATGCCATTGGTTTACAAACTTGTGACATTTGTCATTGGTTTACAAACTTGTGACATGTTATTGGTTTACAAACTTGTGACATGTTATTGGTTTACAAACTTGTGACATTTGTCATTGGTTTACAAACTTGTGACATTTATCATTGGTTTACAAACTTGTGACATTTGTCATTGGTTTACAAACTTGTGACATTTGTCATTGGTTTACAAACTTGTGACATGTCATTGGTTTACAAACTTGTGACATTTATCATTGGTTTACAAACTTGTGACATTTGTCATTGGTTTACAAACTTGTGACATTTGTCATTGGTGTACAAACTTGTGACATTGTCCATAGTACTTAAACTTTTTATTGATTGGTACAAGCAATACAAAATAATAAGTTATCACACATTTTTTTAATTAATTGAAACAATTCTCGTTTTCTCTGTTTATTGATATAAATGTATTAGTTCTGAAATGAACAGTTGAGTTTCTTGTCGTTTCGATCAATATGCTTTGATCGTCCACAGGAGTTAGAATGAACCTTCAAACAATATATTTCTCTGTTTATTCGTAGACAAACAAACTATTAATGAACAATTTTGTTTACAATGGTTGTCACTTGTACACATTTGTAAATCTTGGCATGTCTTTTTATACTGATTTTTAATTTAGTTTTGCGTAGTGTAAATATAGAAATAACCGAAGTGTGTGTAAATATGTTTCACTAAGGTGTATGTGCAAATATAGTGTTAGTAATCATGGTGTAACTTGCTTGTCTAGAGGTAATGCAAATAATTATAGTTTAACAAAATTATTAATATATTTATTTTTATTACTATTTTTAAATTGGTTGTTTTTAATATTTTTCTATTTTATTGCTTTTTACAATTATTGAGTGTAAAAAAAAATTGTAGATCATTATCTCAGGAAATTAATCTGCTGCTGATTACGCTTAATAATGTTATTAATGCAATTAACACAGAATATGTAGTATCCAATACATTCTTAGATGAGACACCTCATTACCCATGGCTACATCGTCATAATACCCATTGGTACTTTAGTATCTTGTACCTGCAGATACCAATACCAATGGATACTTTAAATTGTATATTGTACCTGCAGATACCAATACCCATGGACACTTAATTGTATATTGTACCTGCAGATACCAATACCAATGGATACTTTAAATAGTATCTTGTACCTGCAGATACCAATACCCATGGATACTTTAAATTGTATTTTGTACCTGCAGATATCAATACCAATGGGTACTTTAAATTGTATCTTGTACCTGCAGATACCAATACCAATGGATACTTTAAATAGTATCTTGTACCTGCAGATACCAATACCCATGGATACTTTAAATAGTATCTTGTGCCTGCAGATACCAATACCAATGGGTACTTTAAATAGTATCTTGTACCAGCAAATACCAATACCAATGGATACTTTAAATAGTATCTTGTAACTGCAAATACCAATACCAATGGATACTTTAAATAGTATCTTGTACCTGCAAATACCTATACCAATGGATACTTTAAATAGTATCTTGTGCCTCCAGATATCAATACCAATGGGTACTTTAAATAGTTTCTTGTACCTGCAAATACCAATACCAATGGGTACCTTATAGTAACTTGTACCTCATTATACCCTTGGGTACTTTAGTATCTTGTAGCTGAAGGTACCAATACCCATCAATAGTTAGTATTGTACATGGGTACATCAGTATATTTGACCTAGAGATAATGTACCTCATTTACCCATGGTTACATTCTTGTACCTACATGGGTACCATAGTATCTTGTCTTGTATATCTACCAATTGGTACATTGACCATGTAATATAATCACATCATACATCAGTATGTGTAGTAAGTCCAACACCAGATATAAATGTGCATTATCATTAAATACCATTTAGAGGCAATATTATTTTAATTTATGAAGAAATATGTCCCAAAGTGTGAAATACCATTATGCCACTGCCATTATGGAAACTATTTATTTGTCTGTTCATCATTGCTTTCACATACAGTTACTACTCTATTTTCGATCTGATCAGAATCCAGTAGGCAACTGATAATTGTTTAGTTTCTTTATAACATTTAAAAGAGATGTATAATATGGATTTAGGTCTAGTATGCTACAATTAGGAGAATCACATTCAATTGCTTTTCCAGTAGCAACATGGAATAATAACCACACAGCTTCACCCTTATGATTGTGAACACTGTCTTTTGACATTAACTTACCTTAGGTAATAGTTTCATGTGTTAATGTATTTATTTTATGAATATGATATTCTTATTAAGATACTGTATGTATAATTACATGATTTAGAAATATCACATAAAATTCATGATCAATGGCACCTCTTGTTTGCCCTAAATGATATTCCCAGTGTGCTAGCAATCGGTAAATACTGTACATGTGACATAATATTTGTTGTGTATGTTAGATGAGTGTGTTCTTTTTGAAGACAGCTGATTTTTTTATCATTCTTCACTAAGCTCGATGTTTTGATTTGTGTTGGGTCGGAAAACAGGAGGCATTAGGTCTAATAATCTATATACTTGTTATTTATTTATACTTAATACAATTATACTTGCTGATATCCACCTAATTCTCAGTGATGTACCTATCGTAATAGGAATATTTGGTAATACAGCATCTCATTTATATCACATGTGGTGCCTGTATTATTTAAGGTTAGGTTACTACTAGATACATGTGAATGTTGTATTACCAAATATTCCTATGATACAGTACCAAAAATCAGCTGTGATATCCTATCTTTTGCATTGAATCCACGGCTGATTAGAACATACAGTATTACACTATCCTTGATTTTACTTAGCCAGCTACTCAGATGATTTGCCCTACTCTGACTAATTGTACTATATAGACTAAGATATATTACCAATTTTCAACTGTTCACAATATTTATTACTTTGTATATTTATATATTTTGTTGATTTAAACTTTACATATATACAGTATTGTATCTTCATTGAAAGTATGGTAAATGTATGGTTTTACTATCAATCAGGGGATAAGATAAGCCCCCTGCATAAAATCTGCTTTTACGGTACCTATGTTTTGATTACAGACAGATACTGTATGCAAGAAATCATTCCTTCACATCAAAAGGAACACTTTGCATCTTATTATTTTGTGCAGAGCAAACAATTATTAAATTTCTTTTAGATAACTGTTACTGTTAAAGAAATTGCAATTGAACATTGCATTAACATTAAAAAAAATATAAAAGTGTGTGCTATATAGTTGCTGAAATGTAGTGTAAATATTAATTTCTTAATTTTGATTTTGCTTATTATTGCATTGCTGTTGGTTACCTAGATATTATATAAGGGTACAATTATGACCCATTTAGGTTCAAGATATATTCATTTATTGCATTTAAAAAATGAACATTGTATTAACTTTAAATACGATTCAATGAATAGAGGGTGAATCCATAAATAATAAATGATTTTCACTTAGATTGCACATTTGAAGGATGGATGGTGATTAGTGAGGGTCAGCAGAGGCCCATTTAGTTTTTGATTATTAACTAATATTCAATTCACTTTTAATTAATTATTATTATATTAATTATTTTAATATCTAATTATAGCTAAAAATAAATTTAGTTAGTTAATATAAATATAAAATTAGTTAAGAATTAAAATTGTTTTTAAAAGAATGAGCCATATAATATATTAATGTACACTACTGATGGAAAGATGTATGTCCCCCAAAATATGAAAAACAAAGTTGATTGATTTGCCGAGAAAACAACACACAGAAAAACAACAATGTAATTAATTTGCTTCAAAGTGAATAACTATTATTAAATATTTTCTTCAAGGGAACAATATATCTTTAAAAACAGTTTTTAAAATAATTTACATTTAAATAGTATGTTTTTTAATTGTTATTCATCACATTTATTGTGAAAGCAATTATTTAACCCCTGATATACCCATATTATTGCACTATGTATTACCATGAAGGATATTATTAGACATTACATTGGACATATGATATGTGAAATGTATTATGCAAAATTAATTTATATTCTGAAGTCTTGCCATACATGATACAAAGCTATGCAATTGCTCATTTGAAATGTTAGATCAATGGTAAATTGTACGTATCGCTGGTTGAAGGCCCACATTCGGTTTTTTCCTTCTCAGTACAGTTTATTTTAAAGAAAAAGGCAAGCTGGTAAAGTGTAATATGTTAAATTGAAAAATGTCACTCCATATGAAATACTGCTTTATGTTTGTTGCCATTGGTTTTGAAATAGTAATAGTGCTGTTTTCTTCTTGAAATAAATATTTACGATATGCAAATTAGTGTACATTGTGTATAATTCAAGTTGCATTCATTCATTTTTCTCCTAGATGTACAAGGCTAAGGCAGTATGGCATAAATTAGGACATTATAGGGGCTCTATATAAGAATGGGTTCCCAAGCCAACAGATTTGCCAAGAAATGTGTCCTTAGTCTGGAGCTCTGGGTTTCATGCCTCAACATCCACCAGATTTTTTTCTTTTAGTAGTTTGCGAGATAATTTAGAACGAAATGAAGGCGAAAACAAACCGAAAGTAGAATGTACCGTAAATCGTGCGTGAAGCGTGAAACCTACCCCCATTTGTAAGGACTTATTGCCTGAAACCTACCCCCATTTGTAAGGACTTATTGCCTGAAACCTACCCCCATTTGTAAGGACTTATTGCATGAAACCTACCCCCATTTGTAAGGACTTATTGCATGAAACCTACCCCCATTTGTAAGGACTTATTGCGTGAAACCTACCCCCATTTGTAAGGACTTATTGCATGAAACCTACCCCCATTTGTAAGGACTTATTGCATGAAACCTACCCCCATTTGTAAGGACTTATTGCGTGAAACCTACCCCCATTTGTAAGGACTTATTGCATGAAACCTACCCCCATTTGTAAGGACTTATTGCGTGAAACCTACCCCCATTTGTAAGGACTTATTGCCTGAAACCTACCCCCATTTGTAAGGACTTATTGCGTGAAACCTACCCCCATTTGTAAGGACTTATTGCATGAAACCTACCCCCATTTGTAAGGACTTATTGCATGAAACCTACCCCCATTTGTAAGGACTTATTGCATGAAACCTACCCCCATTTGTAAGGACTTATTGCATGAAACCTACCCCCATTTGTAAGGACTTATTGCATGAAACCTACCCCCATTTGTAAGGACTTATTGCGTGAAACCTACCCCCATTTGTAAGGACTTATTGCATGAAACCTACCCCCATTTGTAAGGACTTATTGCGTGAAACCTACCCCCATTTGTAAGGACTTATTGCATGAAACCTACCCCCATTTGTAAGGACTTATTGCATGAAACCTACCCCCATTTGTAAGGACTTATTGCATGAAACCTACCCCCATTTGTAAGGACTTATTGCATGAAACCTACCCCCATTTGTAAGGACTTATTGCATGAAACCTACCCCCATTTGTAAGGACTTATTGCATGAAACCTACCCCCATTTGTAAGGACTTATTGCATGAAACCTACCCCCATTTGTAAGGACTTATTGCGTGAAACCTACCCCCATTTGTAAGGACTTATTGCGTGAAACCTACCCCCATTTGTAAGGACTTATTGCATGAAACCTACCCCCATTTGTAAGGACTTATTGCCTGAAACCTACCCCCATTTGTAAGGACTTATTGCATGAAACCTACCCCCATTTGTAAGGACTTATTGCGTGAAACCTACCCCCATTTGTAAGGACTTATTGCATGAAACCTACCCCCATTTGTAAGGACTTATTGCATGAAACCTACCCCCATTTGTAAGGACTTATTGCCTGAAACCTACCCCCATTTGTAAGGACTTATTGCGTGAAACCTACCCCCATTTGTAAGGACTTATTGCGTGAAACCTACCCCCATTTGTAAGGACTTATTGCATGAAACCTACCCCCATTTGTAAGGACTTATTGCGTGAAACCTACCCCCATTTGTAAGGACTTATTGCGTGAAACCTACCCCCATTTGTAAGGACTTATTGCGTGAAACCTACCCCCATTTGTAAGGACTTATTGCATGAAACCTACCCCCATTTGTAAGGACTTATTGCGTGAAACCTACCCCCATTTGTAAGGACTTATTGCATGAAACCTACCCCCATTTGTAAGGACTTATTGCGTGAAACCTACCCCCATTTGTAAGGACTTATTGCATGAAACCTACCCCCATTTGTAAGGACTTATTGCATGAAACCTACCCCCATTTGTAAGGACTTATTGCATGAAACCTACCCCCATTTGTAAGGACTTATTGCATGAAACCTACCCCCATTTGTAAGGACTTATTGCATGAAACCTACCCCCATTTGTAAGGACTTATTGCATGAAACCTACCCCCATTTGTAAGGACTTATTGCGTGAAACCTACCCCCATTTGTAAGGACTTATTGCGTGAAACCTACCCCCATTTGTAAGGACTTATTGCGTGAAACCTACCCCCATTTGTAAGGACTTATTGCATGAAACCTACCCCCATTTGTAAGGACTTATTGCGTGAAACCTACCCCCATTTGTAAGGACTTATTGCATGAAACCTACCCCCATTTGTAAGGACTTATTGCATGAAACCTACCCCCATTTGTAAGGACTTATTGCATGAAACCTACCCCCATTTGTAAGGACTTATTGCATGAAACCTACCCCCATTTGTAAGGACTTATTGCGTGAAACCTACCCCCATTTGTAAGGACTTATTGCGTGAAACCTACCCCCATTTGTAAGGACTTATTGCATGAAACCTACCCCCATTTGTAAGGACTTATTGCCTGAAACCTACCCCCATTTGTAAGGACTTATTGCATGAAACCTACCCCCATTTGTAAGGACTTATTGCGTGAAACCTACCCCCATTTGTAAGGACTTATTGCCTGAAACCTACCCCCATTTGTAAGGACTTATTGCATGAAACCTACCCCCATTTGTAAGGACTTATTGCGTGAAACCTACCCCCATTTGTAAGGACTTATTGCGTGAAACCTACCCCCATTTGTAAGGACTTATTGCATGAAACCTACCCCCATTTGTAAGGACTTATTGCGTGAAACCTACCCCCATTTGTAAGGACTTATTGCGTGAAACCTACCCCCATTTGTAAGGACTTATTGCCTGAAACCTACCCCCATTTGTAAGGACTTATTGCATGAAACCTACCCCCATTTGTAAGGACTTATTGCGTGAAACCTACCCCCATTTGTAAGGACTTATTGCATGAAACCTACCCCCATTTGTAAGGACTTATTGCATGAAACCTACCCCCATTTGTAAGGACTTATTGCATGAAACCTACCCCCATTTGTAAGGACTTATTGCATGAAACCTACCCCCATTTGTAAGGACTTATTGCCTGAAACCTACCCCCATTTGTAAGGACTTATTGCCTGAAACCTACCCCCATTTGTAAGGACTTATTGCGTGAAACCTACCCCCATTTGTAAGGACTTATTGCGTGAAACCTACCCCCATTTGTAAGGACTTATTGCGTGAAACCTACCCCCATTTGTAAGGACTTATTGCGTGAAACCTACCCCCATTTGTAAGGACTTATTGCATGAAACCTACCCCCATTTGTAAGGACTTATTGCATGAAACCTACCCCCATTTGTAAGGACTTATTGCGTGAAACCTACCCCCATTTGTAAGGACTTATTGCGTGAAACCTACCCCCATTTGTAAGGACTTATTGCGTGAAACCTACCCCCATTTGTAAGGACTTATTGCGTGAAACCTACCCCCATTTGTAAGGACTTATTGCGTGAAACCTACCCCCATTTGTAAGGACTTATTGCGTGAAACCTACCCCCATTTGTAAGGACTTATTGCGTGAAACCTACCCCCATTTGTAAGGACTTATTGCATGAAACCTACCCCCATTTGTAAGGACTTATTGCGTGAAACCTACCCCCATTTGTAAGGACTTATTGCATGAAACCTACCCCCATTTGTAAGGACTTATTGCATGAAACCTACCCCCATTTGTAAGGACTTATTGCATGAAACCTACCCCCATTTGTAAGGACTTATTGCATGAAACCTACCCCCATTTGTAAGGACTTATTGCGTGAAACCTACCCCCATTTGTAAGGACTTATTGCGTGAAACCTACCCCCATTTGTAAGGACTTATTGCGTGAAACCTACCCCCATTTGTAAGGACTTATTGCCTGAAACCTACCCCCATTTGTAAGGACTTATTGCGTGAAACCTACCCCCATTTGTAAGGACTTATTGCGTGAAACCTACCCCCATTTGTAAGGACTTATTGCCTGAAACCTACCCCCATTTGTAAGGACTTATTGCGTGAAACCTACCCCCATTTGTAAGGACTTATTGCGTGAAACCTACCCCCATTTGTAAGGACTTATTGCATGAAACCTACCCCCATTTGTAAGGACTTATTGCGTGAAACCTACCCCCATTTGTAAGGACTTATTGCGTGAAACCTACCCCCATTTGTAAGGACTTATTGCGTGAAACCTACCCCCATTTGTAAGGACTTATTGCGTGAAACCTACCCCCATTTGTAAGGACTTATTGCCTGAAACCTACCCCCATTTGTAAGGACTTATTGCCTGAAACCTACCCCCATTTGTAAGGACTTATTGCCTGAAACCTACCCCCATTTGTAAGGACTTATTGCCTGAAACCTACCCCCATTTGTAAGGACTTATTGCGTGAAACCTACCCCCATTTGTAAGGACTTATTGCGTGAAACCTACCCCCATTTGTAAGGACTTATTGCGTGAAACCTACCCCCATTTGTAAGGACTTATTGCGTGAAACCTACCCCCATTTGTAAGGACTTATTGCGTGAAACCTACCCCCATTTGTAAGGACTTATTGCGTGAAACCTACCCCCATTTGTAAGGACTTATTGCGTGAAACCTACCCCCATTTGTAAGGACTTATTGCGTGAAACCTACCCCCATTTGTAAGGACTTATTGCCTGAAACCTACCCCCATTTGTAAGGACTTATTGCATGAAACCTACCCCCATTTGTAAGGACTTATTGCGTGAAACCTACCCCCATTTGTAAGGACTTATTGCGTGAAACCTACCCCCATTTGTAAGGACTTATTGCGTGAAACCTACCCCCATTTGTAAGGACTTATTGCGTGAAACCTACCCCCATTTGTAAGGACTTATTGCGTGAAACCTACCCCCATTTGTAAGGACTTATTGCGTGAAACCTACCCCCATTTGTAAGGACTTATTGCGTGAAACCTACCCCCATTTGTAAGGACTTATTGCCTGAAACCTACCCCCATTTGTAAGGACTTATTGCATGAAACCTACCCCCATTTGTAAGGACTTATTGCGTGAAACCTACCCCCATTTGTAAGGACTTATTGCGTGAAACCTACCCCCATTTGTAAGGACTTATTGCGTGAAACCTACCCCCATTTGTAAGGACTTATTGCGTGAAACCTACCCCCATTTGTAAGGACTTATTGCGTGAAACCTACCCCCATTTGTAAGGACTTATTGCGTGAAACCTACCCCCATTTGTAAGGACTTATTGCGTGAAACCTACCCCCATTTGTAAGGACTTATTGCCTGAAACCTACCCCCATTTGTAAGGACTTATTGCATGAAACCTACCCCCATTTGTAAGGACTTATTGCGTGAAACCTACCCCCATTTGTAAGGACTTATTGCGTGAAACCTACCCCCATTTGAATTGTAAGGACTTATTGCGTGAAACCTACCCCCATTTGTAAGGACTTATTGCGTGAAACCTACCCCCATTTGTAAGGACTTATTGCGTGAAACCTACCCCCATTTGTAAGGACTTATTGCGTGAAACCTACCCCCATTTGTAAGGACTTATTGCGTGAAACCTACCCCCATTTGTAAGGACTTATTGCCTGAAACCTACCCCCATTTGTAAGGACTTATTGCGTGAAACCTACCCCCATTTGTAAGGACTTATTGCGTGAAACCTACCCCCATTTGTAAGGACTTATTGCGTGAAACCTACCCCCATTTGTAAGGACTTATTGCATGAAACCTACCCCCATTTGTAAGGACTTATTGCGTGAAACCTACCCCCATTTGTAAGGACTTATTGCCTGAAACCTACCCCCATTTGTAAGGACTTATTGCCTGAAACCTACCCCCATTTGTAAGGACTTATTGCGTGAAACCTACCCCCATTTGTAAGGACTTATTGCGTGAAACCTACCCCCATTTGTAAGGACTTATTGCGTGAAACCTACCCCCATTTGTAAGGACTTATTGCGTGAAACCTACCCCCATTTGTAAGGACTTATTGCCTGAAACCTACCCCCATTTGTAAGGACTTATTGCGTGAAACCTACCCCCATTTGTAAGGACTTATTGCGTGAAACCTACCCCCATTTGTAAGGACTTATTGCGTGAAACCTACCCCCATTTGTAAGGACTTATTGCCTGAAACCTACCCCCATTTGTAAGGACTTATTGCCTGAAACCTACCCCCATTTGTAAGGACTTATTGCGTGAAACCTACCCCCATTTGTAAGGACTTATTGCGTGAAACCTACCCCCATTTGTAAGGACTTATTGCGTGAAACCTACCCCCATTTGTAAGGACTTATTGCGTGAAACCTACCCCCATTTGTAAGGACTTATTGCATGAAACCTACCCCCATTTGTAAGGACTTATTGCGTGAAACCTACCCCCATTTGTAAGGACTTATTGCGTGAAACCTACCCCCATTTGTAAGGACTTATTGCGTGAAACCTACCCCCATTTGTAAGGACTTATTGCGTGAAACCTACCCCCATTTGTAAGGACTTATTGCGTGAAACCTACCCCCATTTGTAAGGACTTATTGCGTGAAACCTACCCCCATTTGTAAGGACTTATTGCGTGAAACCTACCCCCATTTGTAAGGACTTATTGCGTGAAACCTACCCCCATTTGTAAGGACTTATTGCGTGAAACCTACCCCCATTTGTAAGGACTTATTGCGTGAAACCTACCCCCATTTGTAAGGACTTATTGCGTGAAACCTACCCCCATTTGTAAGGACTTATTGCATGAAACCTACCCCCATTTGTAAGGACTTATTGCGTGAAACCTACCCCCATTTGTAAGGACTTATTGCGTGAAACCTACCCCCATTTGTAAGGACTTATTGCGTGAAACCTACCCCCATTTGTAAGGACTTATTGCGTGAAACCTACCCCCATTTGTAAGGACTTATTGCGTGAAACCTACCCCCATTTGTAAGGACTTATTGCGTGAAACCTACCCCCATTTGTAAGGACTTATTGCGTGAAACCTACCCCCATTTGTAAGGACTTATTGCGTGAAACCTACCCCCATTTGTAAGGACTTATTGCGTGAAACCTACCCCCATTTGTAAGGACTTATTGCGTGAAACCTACCCCCATTTGTAAGGACTTATTGCGTGAAACCTACCCCCATTTGTAAGGACTTATTGCGTGAAACCTACCCCCATTTGTAAGGACTTATTGCGTGAAACCTACCCCCATTTGTAAGGACTTATTGCGTGAAACCTACCCCCATTTGTAAGGACTTATTGCGTGAAACCTACCCCCATTTGTAAGGACTTATTGCCTGAAACCTAACCCCATTTGTAAGGACTTATTGCGTGAAACCTACCCCCATTTGTAAGGACTTATTGCCTGAAACCTACCCCCATTTGTAAGGACTTATTGCCTGAAACCTACCCCCATTTGTAAGGACTTATTGCCTGAAACCTACCCCCATTTGTAAGGACTTATTGCGTGAAACCTACCCCCATTTGTAAGGACTTATTGCATGAAACCTACCCCCATTTGTAAGGACTTATTGCGTGAAACCTACCCCCATTTGTAAGGACTTATTGCGTGAAACCTACCCCCATTTGTAAGGACTTATTGCGTGAAACCTACCCCCATTTGTAAGGACTTATTGCGTGAAACCTACCCCCATTTGTAAGGACTTATTGCCTGAAACCTACCCCCATTTTCCGTCAAATTCTACAGGTTAGATCTTCCCAAGTGCAATGTTTTTTTACAGTTAGTCCATTTGGATTATTTTGAAAAATTTAAGACCAAAATTAAAGCTCTATAACAACTGGTGACCTTATGAACAATATTTTGCCTATGGGAACAACAATTTGATATTTAGGTATAATTATTACAAAAAGTCCATATTTTTTAAAAATCATCTAAAAGCTCTTTGTTTTGAGGTTTTAAATTATAATATTCAACAATCGGAATAGACAGAACTATTAAATCACTATGAGAGTACAACAGTGCTTTATATCCATTATATTTATTTCTCATATTTTTATTGTATACACCGTAGTATCATCCTTGCTTGTGATATATATTTCAAAACTTTAGTTCCATCTCCCTGGGCCTTTAAACCTTTAGTTACATCTCCCTAGGCCTTTAAACCTTTAGTTCCATCTCCCTAGGCCTTTAAACCTTTAGTTCCATCTCCCTAGGCCTTTAAACCTTTAGTTCCATCTCCCTAGGCCTTTAAACCTTTAGTTCCGTCTCCCTAGGCCTTTAAACCTTTAGTTCCATCTCCTTAGGCCTTTAAACCTTTAGTTCCATCTCCCTAGGCCTTTAAACCTTTAGTTCCATCTCCCTAGGCCTTTAAACCTTTAGTTCCATCTCCCTAGGCCTTGCCTAAACCAGCTTACAGTATGCCATAATGCTTCAGATAGTGGTAAAATAGTTCAACAGATAAAAATATACTGTATATATTGATTATATACTGTATTGCATGCATTGATATCAAAACAAGTGATATTCACGCCATGAAAGCGCAGGTTTTGGTAGGACTTCTGTGACAGTGACCTTTTGTTTTCATGATACACCAGGAAGTATCCTAACACCCCTTTAAATTCCTGAAGTGCTTATTTCAAACTAGCAATCAGCAGTGAAAATATGGTTAATATGCCTATACTAGTCTAGATCATGATTGTTTTCTCTTTTGGGTTAATGAACTCCATGTAAAAATTCTGGTGTTGAGTCAAACACCTGTGTGGCTGGATGGAAAAAAAACGAAAAGTTGCGAAGATAATATCAAAAAGCACATTATCTACAATTTTTGTTTATTTAATTTTGAAAACAAAAACTTCTCCTACATCTTTGTTAAAATATCCATCTTTCTGTTCTCTAACAACTAACTCCCATTTGCCTTCGTCGACACGTTTCTGGAAGGCACCCTCAAGTTTCCCTTTGTTGTAAGCTGGTTCTTGAGATAGCCATTTTTGGTTCATTACAATGATCACAACACCATCTTAAAATAAGCAAACAAATATGTTAATTCATATCATTTATGTTGACTTTAGATACATGTCTAATGTTTTATCAGCAGTATTAAACCAAACATTTTGAATCACCATCTAATACAGTAGACAAAGGCTAGGTTATATAAGGACACACCCACAGACCATGACAAAAAGATGTCATTGATTGGAGTCAAATTAAATTAGATGTATTGTCCCCCTGAAAAAATAGTTTAAACAATTTTTTTGCTGAATATGCCATTATAATGTCACATAATAGTTATCCACTTTGACCAAAAATGGGATGATAAAAAAAATTAAATACTTGAAAAAAAACTATATAGTACAGGAAAACTATGAAATATGGTTGAAAAAATTGCAACAGAATTTATTTCACCACAATGCATTTCTATAAGGTCCCTATATGAACATACTAAAAGTCTAGAAAAATCCAGGTAGGGGAAATAGGTTTTTTTAAACAAAATGGCCGCCAATGGCGAAAATTCCTAAAAAAGGACAAAAAAACATAAATGATAGATCTAATTACCACTTTATAATAGTTTTTACAATGGTTTATATATTTCTTTACAATTTCGAAGATCTGACCTACAATAAACACATTATTTTAAGTGCTGTTAATTAGAAAATGGCCGAAAAACAAATGTTTAAGTATCTAGATATATCCCTATTGTTATAATAATATATAAAACGCAGTCCTTCCTATATAAGACATAGGATTACGGTGTCTATTAATAAATCAGTTCATTCACATTTGTACTGTTATAACAATATATTACAACATTGGTGGTGCCAGTGGGGAGGGGTATAGGGATGGGAGATCAAATGAGAAGGGTGAGGGAGTCTGTCCGTCCCCCCATCCCCTCTCCACAATTGGCTATTTTTTATGTAGACAATATGATGATATTTCCTAATATAAAACAATACCCCATTGAGTGCTGTTTCAAGGATTTTCATTTTTAAAAGTGAGTAAAACTACCCTTTACCGGTATAATATTATCGGCCCAGCCAATTGATGCGGGTTGCGCTCTCCACCCCTCCCCACCCCCCTCCCCCTCATCGGGAAAATCCTTGCGCCACAATCTATTACCGTATTTATTCGGATAAACGCTACATTTAGAAAAATCGAATAAATGCCCCCCTCCCCCTCCATAGGACATCATTTTGAATAACCTACGCCACCGCACCCCCTCCCCTGCTCCCATCGGACATCATTTTGAATTTATTTCCTCGAATGTACGCCCCGCCAGATGCATATTATACACAATATTGTATTTTAACACATCTCTATTTGTAATAGAATTCACTGAATGGTGTTGTATTTGTTCATATCTAAAGGGTGTATTTATTTGATTATACACGTCGTTTCCCACATTACACCCCCAAAAATATACGCCTCTCCGAATAAACTCCTCACGACGATTACACTCCCCCACTACCCTCCTTAAAAATCAACCACCAAGGGCATTTATTTAAATAAATGCGGTAATTTCACTTTCATCTTGTCAGTATCTCATCCTCCATCTATTGGTGGGGAATTGAGCATGTGCTGATGCCGTGGCATTCTTAAAAAATAGTGGAGCAGCAGTCCAAACCATATTTTCTGCAACGGCAATTCATTTTACTACAACCTTATTTATAGGTACATCTAATCAACTTTAATAGTTTCTCTGGTGCTGGTAGTCAATTTGTCATCAATACTTTCCATCCCCAGTCTGTGGGTTGAAGAGTATTTCCTATCCACTGCTATACCTGGTAATAAAGACTCACGAAATGAAATTTTGCAGCAAGGGAATAGATTTGCTTTTTGCAACTTTCTCAAAGTAAAGAGGCTGTCTAAAGTCTCCATTGACTTCCCTCCATAATATATAGGTACCAATGCCAAATTCCTGATGCAATGTTTTCTTTTTTTTTTGGAAACTGTTTGGTTTACAGAATTTGACATACAACTCCTACTGTGATGTGATGATTTTTAAGACCAACACCTTTTCCTAAACCAAATTTACTTACGGCCCATAATTATAGCCTTTAAACACAATAGTAACAAACATACATGGTACATAATAAGTGTCTTTAAATGTTGCTGTTTCGGGCCAAGAGGTTTGATGTAGCAAACAGTGGGCAGTGAGATGAAGGTTTCTGAGTAGTCTAGCAGTGTGTATGGAGTCAATGGAGTAAAAGAGGGCTGCAGGAAAAGTATAAGATTTTTTTTTTGACCAAATGATGCATTGTGTATGACTGTCTCACATAGATGATGAAATAGTATATGTGAGGGAATGTGCACTGCTTCTTTATTGATGAATATGGTTGGTTTGACCCATGTGTTCTTTCCTCTTAAATTTATATTCTGTCACGGTTGCTTCATTTATTGATTTAATACTGTATGTTCTCGATGGGGGAGCACTGTGAATGCATGTAAAGTCTGTCCTTGGTGTGAAGCTCTGTAAAAATTAGTTTGCTTTTTATACATGGAATCCAGGGATATGATACTACATCCCATCTATTTGGTATAGGAAAAGGTCTTAAAAAGTCTTAACACCTGGGCAGTAGTATGCTTACAAACTCTGTAAAACCAAACGTCTCCAAAAAAAAAAGAAACCATCGCATCAGAGGAATTGGCATTGGTAGCTATACTGTATGGAGGAGGAATACGTTCTGGGAGAAAGTAGCAAAAAGCAAAACAGCACTTGAAATAAAGTCTATTCCCCCTACAACAAATGCTGCAAAATGTCATTCCCTGTGTGTATATTACCATGGTACAGCAGTGGATAGAAAGTACTCTTCAACCCACAGACTGGAGGATGGAAAGTTACAAATGGCGTGATGTGTCCATTGATGACAAATTTACCACCAGTACCACTGTTTGTGACGAATACCACGGCATCAGCACATGCTTAATTCCTACCTATAGACAGAGGATGATAACTGGACAATGAAAATGAATGGATTAATAGATTCTAAGATTGTATAATTCTATTGTTGTGACAGTAAAAATGTAAATGAACTGTTTTATTAGACACCGTAGTCCTGCATTATAATGCATAGGACTACGTTGTCTATTATTATAACCGTGGTGATATCTTGATACTTAAATGTGTGTTTTTGTTGCTAAATAGCATTTAAATTAATATGTATATTGCAGTTTAAATGTTTGACACTAAGAAATATAAAAAGCATTATAAAAACTGCTATCAAGTGGTAATTAGATATAAAATATATGTTTTTTGTTCATTTTTAGACATTTTTCGCCATTGGCGGCCATTTTGTTTAAAAAAACCTATTTCCCCTACCTGGATTTTTCTAGACTTTTAGTATGTTCATATAGGGACCTTATAGAAATGCATTGTGGTGAAAAAAATTCTGTTGCAATTTTTTCAACCTTTTACTGATTCTGAGCATATCTTTCCTCTACTAATAATTTACACAAAAAATAGTCAAATTGGCTGCCAGCCAATGGACTTTTGGTTGATTTTAACCATTTATTTTGTCATTGTGTCAAGTGAAAACATTATTTTTTTATCGTATTTCTTTCTACGGAAGTAATTAACTGTATTAAAACTACAAAATAAACTATTCAAAATCTGATTTAATTACTCTTTATTTTTCATGTTTTAATTGTAATTTTTTAAAAATATTAGAAATAAAAAAGGATGTAGACAAACAATCTGGCCTGGCGGAAAAAAAGGTATTTTCAAAGAAAGTACCATACTGGATAAGCCCACCCCCAACTTTTGGCTAATTTTCACATCCACCTACCGTTTATTATATCAAGCTAGGCTAATATTAGCTAGGCTATATCATATGTTTTGTTCACACTCCATCCATTGCTTTTAAATTGAATGTTTAAAATAAGATATTCTACGATAAATGACACGAACTATAAGTTTAATTTTTCGATGCTCTACACTTCGTGTATAGGCAGCGTGAGACTCGTATGGTCGTAAAAACAAATGGGCCACCGAAAATGGTAAATAAATACACAGTACAGTATATTACAAAACCAGTGCATGGGCCCGGATTAATTTTGTATACAATTTTTTGTGTGCCTGGTTGCACACTGTAAAATAATATCTTAGAATTCCAGCAAATTATGTGCTGTTTTTGACGATCTGCATTTTTGGATCCTTGGGTACAAGTCCACCCCCCAAACTTCACGTGATTTCATGTTCAAGGGGGGTTTCTTCTTTTGATTATTACTTTTTTTAAATCCGACCTTCCTGTGAACTTAAAGTGTTCTCCCCAAATTACATTCAGGTAAGTTTTAAAATGTTGAGATATCCCATTTCACAAGAAATCCATAGACCATATCCAAGTAGTAAGCCTACCTGGTTTAACAATACGGCACCAATCTTCAACACAATCTGGTTCTAAATGCCCAGGAGCAAAACAACCACAACACACCAAACCATCATATGTATCTAAAGAACATAAAAGTAGGGAATTCAGAAAGAAAACAAAGACAAAAATGTTTCTTATTATTTTCCATTTTTCCAAATTTATATGTGGAATATACACATTATTAGTGAGCTTTTGCATCGAAACAATACAAAAGATTCTGTTAATGCATATAAGCCAAGTATACCTGCACTGTTTCTTTCATCATCAGGACTGTATTGGTAGATATATTTAATGTTTATTTATTTATTTGTTCTTTCTTTTAATTGAACACTTTCAATACAAAATTTACTGATTTTCAAAGTGGTTCAGTAAATACAACATATAACACAAATCAATTAGTATTAAAATCAAAAAGAACAAAGAAAAGAAATATAAAACTATCTACAATTGTAAATGTAAAAAAGGTATGCATATGTTGGTTAGAGTGAAGATTTGAAAGTTGGAACTTGGCACATGTCTCCTTTTGTCTACCACTACTAATTAAAATTGTTGCTTCTTACTGTACCTGTTTCTATACTAAGTTTCCCTGTAGTAATGAATTCTTGAATGAAATTTGTATATGCTTTACAAGATTTTGCCTTCTCTAGTGATACACTGGATGCATCGAGTGCATGGAAGTCTGTGTACCCTAACTCTTTAATCTGGTAATAAACGAAAATTGATTGTATGATAATAATAGGTTGAAAACAGTTTTTCTTTATAAACTATTCTTTGTAATGAATCTATTTTTTTTTAATATAATGCTCTTGATTATAATGCCACAAGAAATTATATTAAATGAAACACTTTTGGAATTTAAATTTTATTGATTATGTTCTTTTTATTGTAAAGCTGCTTTATTTTTTTTAACGTATGATATTTATACCTCCAAACTAAATAAAAGGAACATACATGTATGCCTAGAAGACCGGTACCAGATCCACAATCCAAGTAACTGGAGTTGATGGCTGTAAAATATCTCTTCATATATTCTGCAGCTATTTGCGGTCCAGTAAAACCATACACTTCCATGTCCTTAAAAATATAACATTTACCATTTCTTATTCTCGTAATCACGGATGAAGGGTGGTCTTGAAGCTTGGTTTACAAAATCAAAATAACTTTAGATATATTGTAACACTAACAGTGTAAATCTGGTTTTAAACTTATTTCTGCAAATCAATATTTGGTATGCTGGTGGTAATAATAATCATTTTCAGTAGGTTGTACAAATGTCCCATTTCTGGAAGTGCTGTGCATGTGAGTTTCCCAGGGTGGTGTGGGGGGGGGGGGGTTATGGGGGGATGGGGTCGTCTGGTGATGGGGTGAGGCGTGAGCTAAGGGAGCTTTTTACAACTAAAATAAAAATATGAACTTCTCTTATATCTATTTTTGACAAGACTAAGGCATATTAAAATTTTGCCTGCCGGCGTTATAACATATATTTATCTTATAATATTATTTACCTGGTCATATGTTTTTGCCCAGGTATCATAGTGTGAAATTCGTTCATTTATACCAACGTCTTCTGACAAAACATTTTTTAAGCTGGAATGTCTAGTATCACTTGTATATTGTCCAGGTTCTGATTTTGACGTCATCCTTTGTCTTCCAAGGTAAAAGTAATTTCTGCAAAAGAGTATCAAAGGAACTTTAAATAGACAAAACTTACCAAAACCAATCTCAACAAAAAAAGAAAATGACTTTAAAAAATTCTTCTAGAAAAGATTAGCCTAGATATGCTAAATAATGACAAATAATAAAAATAATTCCATATTTTCCAATTCCAATTACATAGGCCCTACTACGATTATGGATAATCTATACAACAAATTACAATTAAAAATAGCAACAAAAAAAATCTAAATCTAACTAGAATTTAATTAGTCACTTTGACCAATTATAGGTGATCATTTTAATAAATTAATTTTTTTTAAACATGCACGTACGTTAACATACGATCAGAAAATGCTGATGTATGACATCCTATTATACGCTTATAGTGCTGAGTTGTGCCTATTATGCCATATACTATACTGTATATCTATATACAGGGTAGCATGGAAATGGACTCAAATTTGGTGAATGTACCAAGAAAGATGAGTAGTATGCAATTTGTACAAGAAATTCGTATTTTTTACGCTTTCTATGTACGCACGCAAAAAAACGTGTTTTTGTGCAGTAATATTTTGAAACCCGCAATTAATGGCCTAATGAGATATTATAGTGAACTAAGTCTCATTATGATAAAGATATTGTGAAATTTTTGTAATCATTGACATTAAACTTTTTGAGATATTTGTTACACAAAATCTGTACAGAAAGGAAGAAATAATAAAGATTTCATACAAAATTACAATAACAATAGTACTAGTAGTAGTAATAGTGATCATTTGATTCTAAATGATTGTATGAATGATGTGACCCGATCTGGCAAAACCCTCTCTTTGTCGGCATCTATATATAAATTTACGTAAGGGCAAAATTCGGTAAATCGCGCCTTACTTCTAGAATTTTCACTCAATGGTATATAAAGTTGGTTCGTACTTTCGGTACTGATTTTAACCACCTGATGTAACCCTGTTTACTAATTAAATTAAGTTAGATAATTAGGTATTGACGATTAAAACGAATTTAGGTTCAACGATTTGCCCCAAATAGGGGTGTTTTCCGATCGTGGTATACACTGTCTAATGGATGTCCATCTTGAAAAATACCCGCCACAAAAATGTGAGGTGGCTTCGCATTTTCCTATCTCCTCCTACGATAATTGTTTTTAATAGCTGAAAACCGGTTGAACAGCTAGAGTACACCATCATAATGTTGAAGACAGGCCGATTTTCTTTAAAAAATACTATTTTGATAGATTTAATATACGATTATACAAATGTATTGATTTGCGATGAATGGAACATCCCAATCTCTCAGTCTGCCAGAGTTTGGTTTAACACAAGTACTGTAGGTAAATTTATGAGCCCTTGGTTTAACACATACGGTAGGTAAATATATGGGCCCTTTGAGAATAAACTTGCAATACTTTGACAATACTGTAAATAACTATTTTTGGAACTCATTTGAATCGAAAATTTCTTACTGTGAATGTTCGTCCTGTTAGATAATAATAAACTGATAGATATATAAACACATTATTATATACAAATACACTTTATACTGACAGTTCCTTCTCAACGTTTGTATTAATTAATAATTACCAAAAATATAAACGTTGTAGTGGTGTATCGTGACATGTACTTTAATATTTCAATCGATTATGACAGTGACAGTTTTAACAAAGTATTAAATCGCAAATGTTTTACTGTATTTAGAGGTATATTATGTATAGGCTTATAAAACATGAACAAAATATTTCGTTACTGAGTGGATAAAGAATATATTTAAAAATTGTTCCTCTTTGTACCTATCCGCTTTCCCATCCCTCAACCCTAATGTTACATACAAAACACAAATTGGGTTTCTTATGAGTCCAAATCAAAAATTTGGACTCATTTTGTGAAAAGTTTCTCCTTCGGAAGTAATTCCCAGGGTGCTAATTTTAGTTTACTACATAAATCATCGTGTCTATTTATTCGTTTCTGTAAACGACAATGTATTATAGTCCTGCGGTACGTACATTTGAAATCGCCAGTTTTGTTACGCTGAAATTACTGTAGGCCTATATTCGAGAACCATCTGTGGGCACGACCTAGATGGTACGCGAGCGAAGCGAGCGTACCATCTAGTTTTCAAAATTCACGTAGGCCTAATCAGTCAAAATACGTCCAAATCGACTATAGGGTAGGCTAGGCCTACAGTTTAGGCACCAATTTGACTGGATGAATACTGACGAAGGACCACATAGTGCGTATTATTCGCTAAACATTACAACATTATACATATCTCACTCAGTCTGTTTTATTTTTTACACTCTTTAATTATTATTTATTAGATATTTTAACATTAAAACTTGTCATTTGATGGTTAATTAACTGTTTTTAATTAAAATTCACAGGTAGTTTACGTACGTGGATCGGGACGTGGATTTTATGGCTACGATCGACAGTCGAGTAGAAGTTCTTTGGTAGTACCAAAGAATATATATCACAAGAATGAGTATTCCGCGATTTTCCCTGTAACAGTAATATTGTCCATGTGGTAGGGCGCCGCCATAATAGTCCAGATCCCTATGTATTTTCGTGTGCAGATCATGGGGAAAGTGTAAACATTGTGTTTTATGAATATTTGAATCATGCTGGTTATAAAAACCCATGTTGTCAAATTTCTAAAATTCATCTTTGACCTCTGACCTCAATTTGAATGTTTTGACCCATTGAAAACAAAATGGTCATATCTTTGCAACGCTTATTTTAAATGAAATAATTTTAGTGTCAAATTATTTGGGAGATGCATATTAATATTCGTTCTAATGGAAAAGTTTGTCCAAAAATGGCCGGAAGTATGATTTTTGGCATTTTTGACCTTTGACCTACATATCAAATAACTCCGTAACTAACAGTTGGACAAACTTTAAATAGGGCTCAAATTAATCTGAAGATATATATTTCTATTCAGTCTAATAAGAACTTTTTCGAGAAAATGACCCAAAATCTTCTTATTGACCTTTGACCTGTACAGGTAGTACACATTCCTACAGTCTTAAAAACTATTGGCCGTAAAAGGTTTTTTTTTGTGAAATTGTTCGAAAAATTTACATTTATATGTTGTATAATAACAATATTTTATAGAAATGTAAAAGAATTCTATTTATGATAACTAACTTTGTAATATATTAACATCACTAGCATTTGTTAAAATATTAAAATGTGTTATATTTGCTGATTTTAAGCACTTCACATGAATTTATCAGAATTACGTGTATTTAAATATAAAGTTTTATTTTTTTGACATAAAGAAAATTTAATTATCTATCAAATAAGACTATTTTCAAATTATTATGGCTAAAACTTAATTTGATACAGGCAAAAAGGTGTATTTTTTTACTTGTGTGAACAGCGCCCTCAATCTTAATTTTTCCCTCAAAATACCACATTTTTATGTGGTTTCATAAATTTAACAGGTTATAACTTTGTTTTAAAGATTATTTACAGTAACCTGTAATTTACATACCACTTTTATAACGTACTAGGTCAGTTTCTGAAAAAAAATGAGAAAAATATTTTGATAGCTTGATATTTTTGTTGAGGTTATTACATGATACACACCAAAAAATATTTTAATTTTGAGCTAAAAGTCCATCTTTTTGGTTTAATAAAAGCTATCTAGCAGATATTAATACACAAAATTCATATTTTATTGGATAGATATTATGATTATCTTTCCAATAAAATATGCTGTTTGTGTAAGAATGTCTGTACAAGATTGTTGTACTGAACTAAAAACATGGATTTTTAGCACAAAATCAAAATCTTTTTTAGCGTGTACCATGTAAAAACCTTAAGAAAAATATCAAGCAATAAAAATATTTTTTCATTTTATCTCAGAAACTTACTTAGTATATGGTAGAAGGGGTATGTGAGTTACACTTCACTGACAACAAATCTTTTAAAAAGTTACAACCCACTAAGTTTATGAAACCACATAAAAATGTGGTATTTTGAAAGGAAAATGAAGATTGAGGGCGCTGTTCACACAAGTAAAAAAAATACACCTTTTTGCCTGTATCTAATTATGTTTTAGCCATAATAATTTGAAAATAGTCTTATTTGATAGATAATTAAATTTTCTTTATGTCAAAAAAATAAAACTTTATATTTAAATACACGTAATTCTGATAAATTCATGTGAAGTGCTTAAAATCAGCAAATATAACACATTTTAATATTTTAACAAATGCTAGTGATGTTAATATATTACAAAGTTAGTTATCATAAATAGAATTCTTTTACATTTCTATAAAATATTGTTATTATACAACATATAAATGTAAATTTTTCGAACAATTTCACAAAAAAAAAACCTTTTACGGCCAATAGTTTTTAAGACTGTAGGAATGTGTACTACCTGTACAGGTCAAAGGTCAATAAGAAGATTTTGGGTCATTTTCTCGAAAAAGTTCTTATTAGACTGAATAGAAATATATATCTTCAGATTAATTTGAGCCCTATTTAAAATTTGTCCAACTGTTAGTTACGGAGTTATTTGATATGTAGGTCAAAGGTCAAAAATGCAAAAATCATACTTCCGGCCATTTTTGGACAAACTTTTCCATTAGAACGAATATTAATATGCATCTCCCAAATAATTTGACACTAAAATTATTTCATTTAAAATAAGCGTTGCAAAGATATGACCATTTTGTTTTCAATGGGTCAAAACATTCAAATTGAGGTCAGAGGTCAAAGATGAACTTTAGAAATTTGACAACATGGGTTTTTATAACCAGCATGATTCAATTATTCATAAAACACAATGTTTACACTTTCCCCATGATCTGCACACGAAGGCACTTTTTTTGACATAGGGATCTGGACTATAAGTGTGGATGTATCTGGGATGTATACAACTTTTTGTGACGGTTTCACTAATCAAAGGCTGGACCACCGGTAGTATTTTCATGATAAAAAATGTTATCAACTACATGCCAACATCATGTTAAATACTATTTGAATATTTAATTGTTCGTTTTATGCAATTTATTTAGTAAAAACTGCCGTATAAACAGTTTGCTTTATCAACCGGGCGCTACGATAGCGTGACCGGGCGTGTTGGTGTTTACGCGTTTTCACGTAGGATAGTTTAATAATATTCCTATATTTAACTTGTTTCTGGTAAAACAAATAAATGTTAATGACATTTAACATTTTTTCCTATTAATAACATGTATCTTATACTAATTTATATCATAAAAACAATACTTAATTTACCGGGCGTAGAGTAGTACACGGCAATGGTAAAGAATAGGCCGTGCTGAGCAACGATTCATTGATTTTTGGTGTTGCTGTGTTAGGCCTTTTTTGTGAACTAAATTAGCATGTTAGTAAATAATTGTCTGTAAAAGTGAATGTACACTAGTTTGTTAATAAATATTTATTATAAAATAATTTACAATTGCAAAAACTATTATCATAATTCTATTTAATGTGACATGTATAATATCTATTAAATCAAGTCTTATTTAGTATGTATACATCCGCCCTTATGAGGGCGGGCATCACTCTCTGGAGCTCTCTGTTACAAATTTCTCATGCAAAAATCGCGGAATACTCATTCTTGTGATATATATTCTTTGGTAGTACCAACATTACATTAGTAATACGTTGCATGCTCCGCCTACTTTATGTTTATTCAACAAATGTTATGCATCACTAACTCTCGCTTCTTTTCCGTGATACAGAATATTATTACTGTATTAGTAATTACGGTGGCTGATGATTTCCGCCAATAATAATAATTTATAATAGCACGGCGTTATAACGACGTAATTAGAGCATTATGGCCCTTTTATCATTTACGGACATCTGAGGTTTGGATTTCGCGACATCGTTGAATACTACTCTACAGAATTGTCGAAACTGGTCATCTAGTGTAGGCCTACATGAATTGTCGAGATTGATAAAGTTGGATATGTTGTTATCTTGAGACCTACTTCTGATTGGGGCATTTATTACCCATCCCATTCGGGTTCTCGTCGCAAAAGGTCCTTCTTCATCGCCAGTTCTTACTTCTTGCTGCATCAATGGAACATCACTTCCTATCAGCAAACCAATTTCTGCATCAAATATAAGGTTATGCATCTCGGTAAAAAATCCTTGAACACAACATACTTTATGGGAACAGGTTCAGATAGAATTCAGTTAGGAGTTGTAACTCAGATGAGAGATCTTGGTGTTTTAGTTGATAATAAATTGAATTTTCATGATCATATCGTTGAAGTTGTTAAAAAGGCTAACTCTAGACTTGGTTTAATTAAGAGAACCTTTGAATATTTAGACAGTCATTTAGTGTCTATCCTTTATAAATCAATGGTTAGACCGATTTTAGAATATTCTAGTACGGCTTGTCTTCCTCAGTTTGTTGGTGATTCTATTCTCTTAGAAAAAGTTCAGCAAAGAGCGACAAAACTTGCTGTGGAAATTGAAAACTCAACCATATAGTGACCGAATGAAATTTATGAAACTGCCATCATTAGCATTTCGAAGAAAGAGGTCTTGCTGCTTACAGATTTTTAGAATGATACAAAAGTATGATAATGTTAATCCGGGTGTCTTTTTTGAATTAGCACCATCTACTGTAACTAGAGGCCACAATTTTAAAATTAAAAAAGTTCATAGTAAATCGAAACACAGACAGAAATTCTTTTCAATATCTGCAGTAAATGATTGGAATAGTTTGCCATATCATATAGTAAATGCATCCTCTATAAATAATTTTAAAACCCATCTTGAAACACACTGGAAAACCCACAACCTAAAGTTTGAGCCATATAACCAAGATGTTCAAAGAGGGACTCACAAACCTTAACAGGTTTATAGTCTAAAGGTCAAGGTAAGGTAAGGTAAATCAATTTGATTTAACTCAATACCATTGAGATGTCGGCAGTATTGAATGTCGCCTTGGCTAGCAAACGTTCGTCGACATCGGTAGTTCTGGTCTTGAGTATACCTTTGGTAGGATTGTGCAGTTATTGCCTTTGATGTCCAAGACATCAAGTGAAGTTACTTGACAATTCACTAATGAATTGGGATGGTGCATTGTTGTTAAATTTAGTTCTGTATTTGTGTAGAAGATGATTTGTGCAGAACGTCGTATTGGAGCCGTTGTCCAGGAAAGCATAGGTAGTTACACATTTGTTTCCCCGTGCCCTGACCCTAACTGGGACAGCTAAACTAATCTTTGGTCCCTTGGATTTAGCAGCCATGTTCGTGGTGGTGGTGGTTGGTTCGTTTTGGTTTGTAGAATCTACAATCGTTGAGAGTGTGTTTGATGCCGCTATGGTTTTCGACTCGGCTTTTGATTCGGCCGGTGATGGCAATTCGACTGTAGACGGAACATCTTTTCTAAACTCAGGTTTTGGAGAATGGATAAAGGTAGAGTGCTTCTCAGGGCAGATCTTACAAAAGCTTCCTTTAGGACATGCGCTAGCAAAATGTCCGATGACAGTTTCTGCAGATGTGTTTCTTTTGAATAAACTTCAGTCTGCTTTCTACGGACTTCTTCATAAACTGTTCACACCTCGATAACCAATGTGTTTCAGAAGATAAAATACACTTAAGTTGTTGTTGTTTGGAATCGCTATTCACTGCATAGTTAATTTTCTTAGAATTTGTTGGTTTTCTGTCTTTACTATAATTCTTCTCTTGTCCTCCAATAGCAGTAGCTCTGGCCTTTGCAGTGACAACCTCAGATATGTCCTGAATGTTGACGTCATGGTTATCCTTTTGGATGATGTTGTCTATTTCGTCACGCCATGATACTCGTAACCGATGCTGTAGTCTATCGATAAGTTTCTTTAAATTGTCTAGAGACTCAAGTTTAGCTAAACAGCCTAACTCTTTTAAAGTGTTAACACAGCTTGTCAGGTTGATGGCAAGTTTCTGAAGACCTTCTCCATCATCAGACCTGATAATAGGTCCGCTGACTAGGCGTGTTATATAGGCAGTTGCAATGATGTATGGTTTCCCATATCGCTTTTCAAGGAGACGCATAGCTTCTTTAAATCCGTCTTTCATTATGAGGAAACTTCTCATTAGCTCTTGAACATCACCTTTGGTATATTGAATCAAGTAGTGCAGTTTAGTGTCGCCAACCTTCTTTTTAACGAGGTGTTGCATGAATAAATTCGCAATTATTATTGTTATGTTAACTTATGCGCGGTAGATTTTACTAAAGCCTTTGATCGTAGATCATACTATAATTGTTAACAAATTAATAGATATTGGAGTGAGATCATCCATAATACATATTATCTGCAGCTTTCTTACTAATAGAGGCATTAATACCATAGTGGGTATAAGAAAGATCACATGCGGTGTGCCCAAAAGCACTAAATTGGGCCCAGTTTTATTTCTGGTCCTATTTTTATTTTTTATTTTTTTTATTTTTATTTTTATGTCTTTAGGCAATGTGGCCATTAATTAGAAATCCTAATTAATGATGCCAGTCTGAGAAGAAAATAGAAGTATGTGGATGATCTCACTCTAGGTAAAGTTGTAAAAAAAAACGATTATCTCTATTTACAGGTCTCTCTGGATGATTTGGATGACTGGTGTGTAAAGCTAATAATATGTTGCCAAAACCGTCACATGCCATGCCGTTGCCATGCATGTCACAGACATAGTTTCTAAGGCATCTCGAAAGATGTTTGCTTTATTTGTGATGAGGAGGTCTAGTGCATCTGTGGTGACCTGATCAAGATGTTCTGTTGTTATATTAGACCAATTCTCGAGTATGCATACCCTGTGTGGCATGGCGCAATTAATTAAAAATTAGCATATAAAATTGAAGCTGTTAAAAACAAGGCCAACAGCCATTAAGTCGCGTGCTACAATGCATAGTGATACCGGACCGACAGACAGACCGACAGACAGACCGACCGACCAACCTACCAACTGACCGAAATTACTGAACATGTTTAAAAATGTTGAAATGTTTAAAAACATTTATATTTTTTTAATTTACACGAGCGCACTTTGGACGTGCTCGTAAAACGTAATTTCGAGTTGAAAAGTAAGTCAAGAAAACAGAAATCGGGCAAAAAGAGTGCGTAATAACATTTAACGCGCAGTGCGCGCGCAAAAATCTGCGCACTCATGGCAATTTTGTAAACGCTTAAAATTGCCTGAAACGTACTCTTATTTCATCGAAAATAAATTTTGAAAATTTTAAGCGCGCGTACGCATGCGTTACATGCGCTACGCACGTAATTGTATTGCCATATGATGATTTATGCCCTGAAATTTATGAGTACCAAATTTTATTTAATTGTGATTCATGGTTGTGAAGATATGATTACAAACGTGATTTCGTTAAATCGTGCGTAGACCGCGTAATTTTTTATTGCGCACCGTGAAAACATAACCACATCGATTCCTGGCCATAAGGAATATTCTGTGAAAAATTGACTTAGCTAGATTAAACTGATATCAAGATAAGGTCAGAAAGCGATAAAACGCATAGTGATACCGGACCGACAGACAGACAGACAGACCGACAGACAGACCGACAGACAGACAGACCGACCAACTGACCGACATAGTGAACTATAGAGCCGCGTCCACGTGACTAAAAAGCTCTAAGAACTATCCTGGGAAAAAAGTATATATCTTACGATTTAGCTTGCGGCAGCAAGGAGGGAAAGTCTCGTCCTTTTCTTTGGTCAGGGTGTCATAAAATCGTCTTTGCACAGGGATATGCTCCCTCCTTGCCGCAAGCGAAAATTAAACCTTAGATCCAAAGGTGGAAATCTTGAAGTGCCTAAATGTAAAACCGACAGATATAAACGGTCTGCTGTACCTGATATTGTTGAGCTGCTTAACTCTCAATAAAATGCACTGTTTTTTATGTTTTTAAATAACTTTTTTATGTTTTAGTATAATTGTTTTATATTTTTTGGAGAGACCTCTGTTATTTGTTTTTCTTTATTGACATTCTGCATGTTATATAGGATTCTTCTAAGTAAATAAATAAATACATTTTAATGTTCGGGTGGCTTCCATGCATGCGGCTTTTGGCCTTAATGGAAGTCTCCCTGCTCCTTTTGTATATTTTTGCTTTGTATTTTTTTTTTTCTTTTGGATCAAATAAACTGACTTGTGACTTGTGACTTGTAATATCATTGTATATAATGCTAAAAATAAATTAAAATTTAAATCTTTAAGTTGGTCTGCAGCCCAAATGTTATACAGCTATGTTTACAGAAACACTAATAATAAGGAACAATAATGAAGATGCAAAGATTATAATTCTTGGTGATTTTAATGGTCATGTAGGAGACAAAATTAAGGGGGGAGATTTAGACATTAACTTTAATGGTCAAAGTCTAATTGACTTTTGTGATAACAGTGACCTAATTATGTTAAATGGTAGTGAGGTTTGTAGAGGTGTTTACACTAGAACACACAAAAATCAAGAAAGTATAGTAGATTATGCATTTGTTTCTGATAATGTTTATGAATCAACAGATACATTTCTAGTGGTCGATGATTATGGTTTAATTCATCTAGGGAGTGACCATAATATTCTACTAATGTCGGTTAAGAAATCACAGTACAATGAAACCAATCATCAAAATATTAAACCAGGTAAAAAACATTGGAATATTCCACAGGATTGGAAAGAATTTAAAATTAAAATAAAATGAGGTATTTGATGGTTGGGATCCCATTGACTTGTGTGCAAATAAAGCTTGGGAACAATGGAAAGACAAAGTGTTAGGCGTAGCATAAGACATACTTGGACAAAAGAAATTGAAGGGTAATTGTAAATTTTGGTTTGACAAGGAAGTTGAAGTAGCTATTAAACAAAGACAATCAGCTTGTAAAACCCACCGTCATTATGTAAAAATGAAAAATAATCAAGAATTTATTACAGAATACTGTCAACTACTTTAGGATGAATATCAAAGTAAACGTAAAAATATTGTAAGTCTTTAATTAAACGAAAAATCCTGAAGAAAAGAGTAGATCGATGCTCACATATAATGGAAAAGGGTGGCCGTGAACTAAAATAATTGTGGGTTGAACTAAAAGGAAAACAGTCTTCTAAAAAAACTCGTTATTAATTCCTGGAACAAATATTAAAACATCTGACCCAATACTAATGAAAGAAGCACTTTAAACACATTTCACAAACATAGGTAATGTTAAGGAAAAGAATAACGATATAAATGTTAACCAGGTATATCCACAGATATGTATAGATCATATATAAAGATTTTTATTTATTTTTTTACAAAAGTGGAATCTGTACAGGAGTATGGTACGCGGAAGAAGAGTGACTTCCGTATTCCTCTGAAAAGAACAAATATAGGACAGAGAAGTATTGCCTATAGAGGGGCAAATATTTCGAACCGTTTACCTGAAAATATAAAGTGTTTAACTAAAATCGGAAAATTTAAAAAGGAAATACAACAACTATTAAGAGCCATTGTCTGTAAGAATCAAAGAAATATATCAAAAAGAGTGGCAGACTCAAAAAAATGGATTTCTTTCAAATTTTGCACATGGCTATATATGTGTTGAGAGAAATCAAATATGAAGTATTTTTTATTTCACACATATATTTCCATGGCAACGGCAAAATTTGTGTTTTTGACAAATTTTGTCCTTTTTTAAGGTTTTTTAAAATGGATATTGGTACTACTTTGATGAACGATATTTTTGTTTTGTTCATTTAATTATAAAAAATAATTAGTGTATGCATAATAACAATGCATTGTGTACCTGTTACAAATTTTTTTATTTTTTTTTATTTCATACTTTGGGAGATACCATTTATTTAAAAAGGGGTGTTTTTCACTTTTTTTAAATTGTTCAATGCAACTAAACTTTACTTCACCATAACGCTCAAAGTGGTGTATTTTTTTAGCTGATTTATTACAAATAGGTAGTTCTAATGTTTAATAATTGATTTCTAAAATAAAATACTGGGGTAAATTTAAAATCTACAAGCAGTGTTGCGAGAAACATAGGCATTTTTATAAAAAAAAAACATGGTATATTAGTAAAAACATTTTATTTTCTTTGATTATTTGATTTGAAACTCATTGGTCAGAAAAATTCTTAATGTTTTATATAGTTCTAGTTGTGTTGTGAGAAAAAAAATTAATTTTTAATTATAGATACATAACAAATATTGAAGCCCTTATTTGAAATTTCATTTCATTTAAGGTCAGCATGTAAAATATCACACTTTATTATTAAATATTGGTTTTAAATTCTATATTTTTTTTACTGTGATGGTTGGATTCAGTATTAATTATTAATTAATAATTATCTGATAATTATTTAATTTCCCTTAGTTATGCATAGCAACAGTTACTATGGTAACTAAAAATGAGATATTCTTTAGATTTTGCATATTTATCTCATACAAATTTAAATTTGTAGATTATTAGCAGGCATGCCTTATTTGCATTTTCAAATTACCGTTTCACAAGGTCATATTCGTAAGCACTTTCTTCTGTGATTATTTTTATTCATGAAAACCCCGTATTTTATTTACAGCGGCCACCTCCCTTAACGGACGCACTTTGAAAAGCCTGTTTGTTCTTCCTATCTAATTAGTGCATTTGGTGCTTACCGTAAGCAGCTGCAGGCACCTTTTTATACTAAAAATGAGATTTTTTGTAAGCGGCCAATCGAAAAATGTGATACTTATTGCATGGACCTATGAATTAGAGGTGCATGTTTATTGTATTTCTTTATATATTAGCTTTATTTTGAAGAGGTTTTAAAAACATTACTGTGAAGAGATGAGAAAACTACACAGATTTTGACCGACCATTTTTCATATGATAAAAGTTTTTAAAATTTGTCTGAAAATGCTAAAAAATACTAAACCACCTGATTATTAATAATAATAGGCCTACAATTAGCTGGAAAATTGAGAGGCTCGTTTCGTTAAGAATATCGTATATAGCCATAATAAGTGATTTTGGCCCTTTATCGGCAGAAGGGGTAAGGGGTCACCGCCCGTAAGCGGCCACTTTTCCAGGTCCCGAGGGTGGCCACTTACGGGAGGTTCAACTGTATTTAAAAAACAATTATCCTTAGTTATGCATAGAAACAGGTTCTAAGATAACATAAATAATACATTTTGACATAACTTGACCCAACAAATGACCCTTTCACAAGGTCAGACATTTTCTGGGATTCAGTAGATAAGTAAATTTGGGAAAAGGTAGTAAAGCTATGTAATCTATTGTTTGTAGTCATGAAACCCCATATTAAAAATATTGTACTTAGTTACGTATAGAAACAGTTGCTACAATACACTAGGCCTATAGGTCATTTGACCTCAATATGTAAAATTTTTTTTTTTCATGAAACTCCATATTTAATTTTTTTTTTTTTAAATATCATTTGTAACGTAAACAGGTTTAAGATAACACTAAAGGTCATTTTTTTTACCTTTATTCAGATTCGTCAAGACTTTCTTTCTGAGATTATTAGGATTCAGTATTTAAAGTAAATTTGGCAAAAAGTAGAAATGTAAAACTATGTAGAAAAAATGTTTTGTATTTATGAAAAACCCCTTATTTTTTTGAAATTTTCGCATAGAAACAGTTACTATGGTAAAATGTTGACCTCAAAATGAATGAATTTACAAGGTCAAGTTTGTCATTAATGGAATGCAGTAGAAGTAAAATTGAGAAAAATTACAAATGCAATCAATTCTTTGTATTTATAAAAACGCCATTTTTTATGTTTAAAAAAAAATTACTTTCCTTAGTTACACATAGAAATGCTTGCTAAGGTAACACTATAGGTAAAATATGAAAATTGTTGAGAATTGTTATGAACTATCTTGTAAATTTTGATCAAACAATAGTTGTAGTAAAGTGGGGACCTGTCCTGTTTTGCATTCTGACCCCTTTTGACCTCAAATGACCTATTTACAAGGTCAGATTTTTTGGGAGGTCTTTCTGTATCTCTTTACACAAAATAGATTAAAAATTTATAAAAACCATTGACGCAATTATTTCCAAGTTTAACATTATTTTCCATCAACTAAATATTTCAATGCAAAATACTGTTTTTCTGGCAATTAATTGAAATAAACCTGGCAACACATTCTCCTATTTTATCTAAACTATTCGTATGACTCTAGTAGCATTAGGACAAGCCACATATACATTTTATTATTGGATTAGCCATATTTAAATTGTGTTTCATGTGTTTTGTTTGTTGATATTTTGTTATATTTTTTATATTTTTCGTATTTTCCTGGCAACACAAAACCTATGTACGAAATTTACCCCAGTGTTTTTTTCGTGATTATTGTTGAAAAACATATTGACTATCAAATTAAAAAACCTCATTGATTTAAAAACACCACTTTGGAAGTTATAGGTACGTTTATGAGGTATACTTTTATAAAAAAAATATTTTTTAAAAACACCCCTTTTTAAAATAATGGTATCAACCAAACTCCATTTTGTAATTTATTTTTTTTCTACATTAAATGGAACTCAATACATGTTGTTTACACTGCTATAAACAAAAACTGTATACTGTAAGTATTTTTGGTTAAAATAAGTATACAAGTTTGTACTTTTTCACTATAGAAAATCTGTGAAAAATGGAAAAAACATCAAAATTTGGATAATTGACCGTTGTCATGACAACGGAGGCTAAAAATTAAAATGAATGTTGTAGATATGCTTTTTATTGAAATGTCTATTCATGGTAAAAATTTGAGAGAAATCCATTTTTTTACATCTGCCACCAAATCTTTGATTTTTACAGACAATGGCTCTTAATAAATAAATACTGACTCATGTAGAGTTCACTTTTGTTACTTTTACTTTTTATTTCTATTTGTTCTTTTATTGTTTTATTTGCTAATTAGATATCAGTATTATAGGGTAATGCGTTTAAGAGCTTCGGCTTATTGCATATCCGTTTTGTATCAAATAAGTTTTCCGTTGATTATGATTTAGATTAAACTTATAGAAATATTCTTGTAAAAGAAATACTGTATATATATATATATTCTGTTGATACAAATAAATAGTACGTATAAGTACCGCGAATGATGAAGATGTTAGTTTTGCTATTTCGGACTCCAAGAATAATGAGTGTCCTGGAGCAGATTCAATAACAAATGAAATTATTAAGAATGGTGGAGATGGAATAGTATCATCTCTACACAAGTTATTTCAGAGATTAATTGAAATTGAATCTGTTACTGAAAAATGGAATGAAGGTTGTATTATCCCATTGTATAAAAAAAGAGACAAACTTGATCTGAATAACTATAGGGTAACCCTCAATTCATGTATAGGAAAAATATTCAGTAAAATAATTTCTCAAGGGATTATACAAGCTACTAAAAATGTTGGGATACAGGGAAAACTCCTAAACCTTATTAAGAACATGTACTCTAATGTGAAATATAATGTTATTTTTATTGATGTTAAAACAGATATATTTGATATAAATGAAGATGTGAAACAGGGATGTCCTCTTTCACCAGCTCTATTTTCTATATATATGAATGAACTGAACAACATAATTAAAAAAAGAAATTTAGGAATATCTATTTCAAACACCCAGATTGGAAGTTTATTCTGGGCTGATTACGTTTTCCTAATCGGTAAAAATGCACACGATCTTGAACAACTTTTAAACGCTGATGGTAACTTTTCAAAAATGTGGAAACTTAATTTTAATTTTTGAAAAATCAAATGTACTAATAACTGGTCAAAGAGTTCATAAATATAGAAAGTGGAAACTAGGAGATAATTATATTGATGAAACAGTTAAATATACATTTTGGTACGATTATAATTAGAAAAAATAATGACAATGATCATATTGAAGAGTTAATTAAAAAGGGCAACAGAATAATTGTCTACATAAAATCAATTATCGATAACCAGGACGACTTCCACAGAGTATACATGGTAATTTGTCATGGAATACAATTGGTCTTCCCTCAATTAATTATGCATGTTCTGTTTGGCTTCCTGGTAACAAATCATTAACCCAAAAACTTAATAATTTACAGTACCAAATGGCAAAATTAAAAGCATCTAGAAATGTTGCCAATAAAGCATTATTAGGTGATATAGGAAGGCAATCCATTGAAACATTAGAAAACATATTTAGAATAAGTTACTTTAATAGACTTAAGACGATGGAAGAGAATAGGTGGCCACATTTATTATGTAAAGAACTTCTGGAGGTTAGATGTCAACAAGATGGAAAAGGAAAGTGTAACTTAAATGACAAATTCAATATGGAGCCTCAAGGTTATTGGTTAAAATCTTTTAAGAAAAATATTTCTGAATGTAATAACCAAGATTGGTTTAAAAAGACAAAAACAAAAACAACATTAAATGATTACGTTAAATATAAAAATACACCATATTTGTTTTATCTAGATTTCAACACAATGTCAAAATATTTTATATTATCTTTTAACCTCTGTCTGTGTAAATCACTTAAATATTCATTGATATGAGACTATGAGACTATGAGACTATGGGAGCAAATACCAAATTACATAAAAGATTCACAAACAATTTCAATATTTAAGGCTGCTCTAACAAAACACTATATTTCATGTTATGTATAGTTTATTTGTATTTTTCTTGTATATGGTTTTATCTTAACTGTTTGTATTGTATGTAGTGAGTGCAAAATCTGTTTGGGCTTTAGGCTATTCTCATTCCTGGTTATTTTTACATTGATGACCGAATAAATATTATTATTATTATTATTATTATTATTATTATTATTATTATTATTATTATTATTATTATTATTATAAAAGACATATATAATGTAACCTTCACCATATTGTTTATCATTGGAATAAAAGTGGGTTACCCCCACAAAAAATAAAATAAAAGAAGGCAGAAAGCGATTATGATCAGATTCCTACTCAGGCCATTGTCTCATTTGTAAAAGTAATTCAATAGAAACAATTGATCAATTCTTGTTTGGTTGTGTAAGTTTATCCTCCATAAGAAATACTTGTTTTAATGAATTGAAAAGTGACTTATTTACAATTAATGAATATCATTGGGACATTTTTATTAATGGTTCAACAGAATTTAAGCATTACTTGTTACTAGACGACATATATAACTTGTACCAAGATAAATCAATTTGCTCCATTTTTTATAGGAAAAGTAAATCATTTTCAATTTGCACTTAGAAATCCCTATGGCATGTCGTTATTTAGATGAGAAAAACAGGTCAAAGGTTAAAATTACAGAAAAAATGTGTGTTTCAGTCACTTTTTGAAAAAAATGTTGCAGTATGGCAAGTGAACAGTTTGACACCAAAATTGGCTTCCTACGACAAATATTTATTAATTTATAAATTATGTCAAAGGTCAATAACCACACTTTTGGTAATTTTCAAGCAATATCATCTTTTAAACTGAATATAAATGTATATCTTGGGAACAATTTGCTCCTAGTTTTAATTTTCTCCGACCTGCCGTTACTTAGGTTATAGCAAAAAGAGGTCAAAGGTCAAAATTGCTAAAAATGGGGTTGCCGGGCAATTTTATCAAACAATGTTTAGAGCTAATATAAACATATACATTGTGAACAATTTGACACCAAAATGATCTCATTACGCCCAGTATTTCCAGAGATATAGTAATGTTTTATGAAAATAGCGGCCATTTTGTTTATGCCAATTATGCAAATTGCTCAATGCTGACAGCCGTCCAGTAAAAATGAATCATTCTGATGGTATCGAGAATCAAAATCCATTAAAAAAAAAACTATAGAAAAAACATTGCAAGGTTATGGAAAAAATAAGCATTTGGCTGCTGGACTACAATGGCTGAAATCTGAATGCCTTTGTACACTTTGTAGGCCTACTCCCTGAAAGTGAAACTGTTAAAACTAGGCTTACCTATAGGGTCTGTACTCTTCTAGTACTACTTCTTACTTAGCATATGCCTACTCTGAAATTATGTAGATTTCAAATAACTATGCAAAATCGCATTACCTACTGTATGATTTATAGTAAATCAGTGTTGTAGCGCGTACCCAGTAACTATGTCAGTTGACTATCCAGGAGGTGAACGCGCGTGAATAATGTCGTAGATTGAAATAGACTGTACAGAAAAGTTAATAATATAAACGCTAACCAGTGAATACTAATGTTTATAAATGCTAACCAGTGAATACTAAAGTTTATGAATGTTAACCAGTACCAGTTTAATATTTGTTTAGTTACTAATGAGTGTATTTTGACGGGTCGAAAATATTACAGTAGGCTTATGCTAGGGATTTACCTGACAAACAGTGGCAAATTAAGAAATAATGTTATAATAGCTATTCAATCATAGTAAGTTATGATGACAATATTTCATGCTTTCAGATTTGAATGAAATCTTGTTTCTGAATAAATCATCTCAAACACAGGTGAATCTCAGTGCTTATTGTTCATTATAAAAGATACTTTCCTTACAATTCAAATTGTTTTTACTGACTGACGCACAAGGAAGATATAGGGAATGATCACATGGACAAGCTAAAAGCAACCAAAGGAAACCGCAAGGGCATCTTAACACTAGAGCCTTAGGTGGATTAAGACAACTCATTGATAGCCAACCATCGGAGCAATAACTGCAGGAAGGACTATTAAGAGTTAAAAGAAAATTTGAAACAATTGAGCAATCTCATGCAGAGTTAGTCGAGTAGATAAATGATGATGATGATGAAATTCAAAAGGAAGAAGGATGTAGGTTAAGATGGCAAAAGGAATATATGGCAGAAGTCCATACTATCAAGACTGAATATAAGACCAAAACAGTATCTTATAACAACCTCAGCAAAAGCAATTCAAGATGTTGAAACAGAAACATTAGAAAAGACTCAACCTGATACTATAGATAATGATAAGGTAAACAATAGTGAAAATCATAATGTTGTAAGTCAAGATAATGTTGTTGAAGCTATAATGTTAACAATCACAATAATGTATTGATAAAACTGAAAGGAATTGGGATAGTCTAGTAAAGGCACTATTACTTCCCCGTCCCCCCTGAAACATTATGACGGGGACCCTGTATATTATCATTGCTTTAATTATAACTTCTTACCAGAGCATGATGTCAGGAGTTAATGATGATAGTAAGTTGAACACCTTAATATTATTTTGTAAAGGTAAAGCTCTGGATGCAATTCAATTCTGTGTCATGAAACCATCCACTGAAGGATTTAAAGCAGCTTGGACACCTTAAGGGAAATATTTGGTAATACAGCAATCATTGTCCAGGTATGATTTTGACTAGAGGAAAGGTGAATGTTTGAATGAGTTTTCAGATGACATTGAGAAAACTGTTATGAGACACTAAGTGAACTCGGTTATATATATATATCAGATGGAGACTGAAAGACGGAGCCTATGATACACGCTTTATAATAGGTAAATCAAGAGTAGCACCGTTAAAGACACTTACTGTTCCGAGTCTGGAACTTCAAGCGGCTGTCGTAATAGCAGCTAGAATTAAAGCTGCAGTAACCGAAGAATTGACGCTGAGGTTCAATGATATTATCATGATGAAAGACAGCATGGTAGTTCTGGGTTGGATCTGGAAGCCCAGTAGTCACTTGAAATCATTTGTAGGCATCGGGGTAGCAGAGATTCAAAGCAAAACGGAGATGAAGAGTTGAAGACATGTGCCAGGCAGCGTGAACCCAGCAGATGATGTTTCCCGAGGAATTCCAGTAGAAATCATAAATGGTCGATGGCTTAATGGACCCGAGTTCCTCCAACGACCCATGCAGAAATGGCCCCCACCCATGAAAGAATTGAAATAGAAAATAATAACATAAAATTATTAAATATATTTTTGATACTCTACATATATTGTTAAAACATTGATGAAATTGAATTTGTATTTTATATGCAAACGACCCCAGAGATCAGGGAACAGGCATAAGTTGATGTGGACCTCTAGTTATGAATTAAATCATGGAGTAAAATAGTTATATATATATAGGTATTTATATATAGGTATTTATTCATATCATTAAAAAGCCGTTAAAATTCTTTAAAAATTCTTTAAAATGCCAAAAGACCCAGATAAACCAAAGCATGCGGTAATTACTAATTCGTTAATTATTATTAATGTTATAAACCTACAAGGTTTTAGTTTTAGAAGCTTCATTCATTCTATCAATAATGTTAGGGATGGTAGAGCGTTTCCAACGATTAGTTTTACACAAGGGGGCATCCAACAAATTAACATTTCTCAAATTGTAACCGCGGTTACGATAAGGGGGAAGCATATAACGATAGAGTTTAGAGAGTAGTAGCCCCTTCCCAAATTTCATCATCAAGTTATCTCTTCTGGCTTCAAGGGAACATAATCCAGACATGGATAAAGCATTTTCATAACTGATGTATGCGTATTCATTCAAATAAACGCCTCGCTTTAAATAACCTCCTCCCTCAAATAAACAGATATGGCTGGATATCATTATTAATTGAACAGTATTTTCGGTACCCCGTGACAGATTGCACCTCAATATATCACGATAATAACTTGTATTATAGGGGATTCAATATGTTACGGATTGTCTAGAATGTAAGTTACCCCCGTGACGTGACCGATTGCACCCCCTATATGTTATCACTTTGTATGTATTTTTTATGATAATTTTCCAAATAAATTCAAATCAAATCAAATCATTAAACAATCGTTTAATAGTACTTTTTTTCGTGTACGAAAAAAAAAATCTTTTCACGTTTGGAAAATATTGTTTTATACTATTGCTTTTGAAATATAACAGCGCCACCTATTTCTGACTTTCGCCGCGATTGAATGTTATGACTGGTTTCACGATGAAAGTACATTTTTTTAAAGATATTTATGTACTAATTTAGATCAAAAAGGCATTTAAATTAGCTTTAGATTGTTTTGTAGGAGTTTGAACAATTAATGGGAATATCTCTACATGCTAGGCTTAGGCTTGTTTGGCCGTTTGTTGACAAAATTAACACTACAGTAGGCGTGTTTATAAAATCCATATAAATATAATATTTAATAAATGAATAAATAAAATAAAAAATAATATATTATTATAAACCAAATGTTACTGTTTTAATCAATGTGCATCAAATGTAGGCCTTTGGCTAGGCCTACCTTTTATTTAATTCAAATGACAGGAATCTATTTAGATGTTATATAAAACAAATAATGAATATTATAATGGTACAAATAATGGCATTTGGTGAATGTAGAAAGTTTATATATCAATTACCCTTCCATTAGTTGTATCATTACACTCATAAACATTTTTTATTTGTTTATTAACTATCTATTATAGAGGATACAATATTTTAGGACTGTCTAGAATATAAGGTACCCCTGTGACAGATTGCACCCCCTATAATGTAACAGTTATTAACTATATATTATAGGGGATACACTATTTTACGGATTGTCTAGAATATTAGGTACCCTGTGAGAGGTTGAACCCGCTATATTATAACAGTTTATAATATCATACGGGATACAATATTTTACGGACTGTCTAGAATATTAGGTACTCCCGTAACCGATTGCACCCCAAAATGAATATTTTACGTGTCTTTGAAGAACACCTTATTTTTTATTATTTTATTTATTTATTTGGTATAACACTCAAAATGCAACAAAAGTTGAAAATCTTATAAGTTTACAAAAAGTACAACAATGAAAACAGAGATAAAGATATAAAACATATAGGCCTATACTAAAATTATAATAGAAGAGAACAAATTATTACATCTTACAAAAATATAATATTGCACAAATTTTTAATGTTTGATTATTATTTGATCTAATTATTATAATTTCAGAAATATATACAGGTTTAAAATTATTCATTATTTATTATTTATAAAGTCCTCTTAAAAATTAAATTTAAAATGTCATTAATTCCAAGAATCAATATAATTACTGTATTACTATTTTCTTATTTAAAAGTCTTATTGCACAACGAAAAGTTGAATTTCCATAACGGTTAGTCCTACATCTAGGAACACTGTACTTGTAGACAAAAAACACAAAGTCCTCTCGTGATGCTTGATGTTCTCAGGTATCCACGAAGTGAAACGCCCAGATTTTACCAGACTGTTTCCAAATTTGGCAAGAGGCCTACACTTAACCGTCTGTCTTGTAAAGATGCTACATTCAAGATTTCTAAAGTGTCTTGGTACCCCGTGTAGTTGTTATAGTCGATAATGATCTTAAAGGTTCTGATTTAACGTGTTTTTTCAATACTAAAATATAATAGCATATAAAATTAAACCAACCATCTAATTCTTATGCCCACCATGCTGGGGCTGAGAATATGCAGAATCGTTAAAATACAAATAGGTTTCAGTATTGGTAGTTACTAAAAGAGGTTCGAGGATGGGAAAATGAAAAGTACTTTAAAAAGGGTTAAAGGTGTTTACATTTTTAGAGTAAAATTTAGAGAGCGTTCGCCCTTACTAGTCATCATGCCAATGCTACTACTGTCTTAATTTTTCTTAATATACATGGGACAAGGTACAGTAATAAGAATAACGTTTAAAAAATGTAATTCAACTATATGTGTGGTCTATACAGTTTCTTAAAGGGACAGGTAGAACAAGTTCATATAACATGTCTTCTTTTTTTTGTAAACATTTTCTACTAATTTAGTTTAGAAATATTAATTATATTTAATAATACTACTCGTTTCTGCGCTTATTGTAGCTTTTTAGCGCTTCACCACGTATTTTTCGCGCCGCGCCTTTCAGACCGGCAGCCCAGAGACATTTGGTTAGATGAGCTAAGTACCAATATCTGGCTATTTAAGTGTGTTGGGGGTCACTTGAAGTCAATGAAAATGGGAGTCTGCCGGGTACCCCCTGCTGCGTCTATACCGGGGGGACCCCGAAACGTGCTAAAAAAATCGGTCCCGGTTAGATGAGAGAGATACCACCTAATTTGACCACCATGGGATGCCCATTGGCATCCTTATACCAGTATCATAAGCGACAGACTTTTTCTCTGGTGCAAAAGGCCCGCCAGACCCCCCGAGGGAGGGCCTAAAATGGGGTTAGCATAGATGAGTGAGGTACCACTCAAAATTAATGCCAAATGAACAAGTTGTGTTCATACAATACTAAATGGATAACAACAGACTAATTGTCTGCTTCACCGCAAGTGCCAGACACCCTAAAGTTAGACTCCCCAACTAGCCCAGCTTAGATATTGTAGATACCACCAGCAACCAATGTTATATGATAGCACATTGTAAGCAATACCAAATGACCTATTACAGACTATCTGTACACTGCCTTGGCCCTGGCAGACCCCTCTAAAGTTAGACTAGAGACCCCCCTTTCCCCAACTATCCCAGCTTAGATATTGTAGATACCACCAGCAACCAATGTTATATGATTTAGCACACCTTTGGCAGACCCCTCTAAAGTTCGACTAGAGACCCCATTTACCCCAAGTATGGCCTAGATTCGATATTGTAGATACCACCAGCAGCTAAAAAAAACACCTAAAACAACATGTTTAATTGAATAAAGTTTAACTTTAATCGAACTAACACAAAACAATTGAAAATATATCACATCAATGACGATAAAATGACCATTACCATTATAAAGGGAAAAATTGTTTAAGAGTTTCATTTAAAACTTATATAAGCCAAATATATATAACAAGTAGAGTACGGATTCGGGAAAATTTAGCATTCCTGCTAGATTTGTGAGGATCTGGAATTCCTTGCCTTTGAATTTCAAAGATACATTCGTCTGTAACTCTTGCGACCTATTTTAATAGAAAGCTTACAGTAGTAATCACCTTATTCAAATTCAGGATTGTAGTAACTTAATCAAAAGTGATTTGGTTAATTAATAATTGGTAATTTTAAATGCTGTATATTATCATAATCTTAATCCTGTATTCATATTTATATATATAAATCCAAAGGCAAATAACTGAAAAAATGACAATGCTGTGGGTATCAGTGGCAGGATCTCAATGGTGATACAAAAAAAAAGCGAAAAGCTAAATCAAAAAGATAAAGTAAAACAGCCAGAAACGTTTCGTTTCGTTCGTTCGCTGGGTGGACAGGAATTAAAGAAATACAACAAAAGGAGACAGGGTAAAGTCTGAATAAGAGTAGAAAACATAGAAGGTAGCTTAGTAGAGATATAAACAATTTTGGAATGAAACTAAAAAACAGCTTAAATGGTGGTTATTATTGAAACTCTTACATTTTTCAGTAGAATCAATCAATGAACAAGTTTTGCAAGATTTGCCGCAAAGGTGACTGCCCAAATTTTGGCTGTCATGAGAGTTAATTTCACTCTTAAATTTGGATCTGACTAATATATCACGGCAGTGTACAGATAGTTTGTAATAGGTCATTTGGTATTGCTTACAATGTGCTAAATCATATAATATTGTTTGCTGGTGGTATCTACAATGTCTAAGCTGGGCTAGTTGGGGATAGAGGGGTCTCTAGTCTAACTTTAGAGGGGTCTTTCAAGGGCAAGGCAGTGTACAGATAGTCTGTATTAGGTCATTTGGTATTGCTTACAATGTGCTAAATCATATAACATTGTTTGCTGGTGGTATCTACAATGTCTAAGCTGGGCTATTTGGAGGAAAAGGGATCTCTAGTCTAACTTTAGAGGGGTCTTCCAGGGCCAACACAGTGTACAGATAGTCTGTAATAGGTCATTTGGTATTGCTTACAATGTGCTAAATCATATAACATTGGTTGCTGGTGGTATCTACAATATCTAAACTGGGCTAGTTGAGGGAAGGGGGTTCTCTAGTCTAACTTTAGGGTGTCTGGCACTTGCATTAATTTTGAGTGGTACCTCACTCATCTATGCTAACCCCATTTTAGGCCCTCCCTCGGGGTAAAATTAGGTGGTATCTCTCTCATCTAACCTGGGCCGATTTTTTAGCACGTTTCGGGGTCCCCCCGGTCTAGACGCAGCAGGGGGTACCCGGCAGACTCCCATTTTCATTGACTTCAATTGTGACCCCCAACACACTTAAATAGTCAGGTATTGGTACCTAGCTCATCTAACCAAATGTCTATTTATGCAGCTGTTATAATATTAAGACCGAATCATTAAGACACAGTTACCAGCGGTAGGTTATTGTTTACTACGGCTCAAAAATTGGATATTTGGAAACTCGAACTGGACATGCTCATTTCATTTAATTTATTTCGTCTTTTTATAAATAATAAAAAACCAACAGGTCACAAGGTACAGAGCACATTAGGGGGTAGACGGGATTGTCAAAAAGTGTTACAGTATTGGTTTACGATAAACGCTGGTTGTATACCACATTAGTTTGTCAACAATGGACATGTCAATCCTCGCTCTAAAACCGTTAGCCATCATGAACCGTGGTGATGGTACTTTCGTAGGGCTATTAAAAAACCAGGATTAATGAGATGAAGTAAGCTGGCCACTAATCCATTTAAAAACGTTGAATCAACTTACACTTTTGACCATTTATTAGAAACAACTTGGTGATGCTTAACTTTGTACTTTGTACTTTATGCTTTCTAAATTTATACTAAAATACAATATATTAAAAATACTGTACATATTAATATTCTGTACTAAAGCCGTATAATAAAGACTTTATGTAAGTATGAGCACTCTCCACCCGTGTGCATGATAAACTTTTGTTTTAACATTATTGAGGGCCCTTTACATAAACATTCGAGAAAACAAACATAAAGCACAAACATCACAAAATAGAATACAGAAAGTTGAGGGGAAAAATCATTAATACAAATTTGTTTATAAGACTATTTAACGGTTAAACGATGGAAAATATTATAATGATGAGAGTACCACGAAGCTAGGCCTACATAACCCATGGATTTCATATCAAACAAGTAAATTGAGCGATACATTTTGATAACTTTCTGGTTCCTGTTTATAGAGGATATACAATTGTTGAAATTATTAAATAATATAAATTATATCTCCTTTTTTATATTTTAATTACCGTTATTATAAAACAAATCCAACATCATTAGGCCTACACAATAATATTACGCACTGATTCCTAGTACAATGGCCCACGACATTGATCTGATAATTATAAAATAAAAACTTTTTGGATATTAAGACCTATATAGATATTATAACTACTGTATCTTGTAAATACTTTTTATCTGGTTTTCATTCTAAATGATAACTTATGTTCGCATGGTCTTTACCATTAAATTATCTTTTTTATTTCCAGAAAATTTTGTATTTAAAAAGTGATAACTGAGTGCTTAGGTATTCTCATGCGATCAATTCACTTCATTCTTCTTTATACTTTGTATGGTGACCATGCCATTATCATAACTTGCATCCTCGAGTCTATCAAGATCAAAGCTAGTTTTTCCCGGTGGCTTGTAAATAAATAACGCCAGAGAAAAGAAGCACAATGATATTAATTTTAAAGTTATCATTATTGCTAAAGTTAAATGACTAAAACGTTTGTTGTCGTACAACCAGCAAGTTTTGGAACCGTCACACTGTGTTTCCCACAACAGACACTGGCTATCGATAATAGCACCGTACAAAATTGGTCCGGGAACATTGCCTAAAAACATTAAACAACAAGAAATTATTGTATAAAATATCTCCACATACTATCTATTTCCGAGGTATCATATGAATATTTTGGTAACACAGCATTACATGTTGTACCTGTATCATGTAAGTGTACATGCAACCAATTTCGAAACTTACCTAGCAATCGGACAAGAAGTGAACTTATTCCAAGCGCAAACGACCTTTCATTCAATGGAACACACCTTTTAAAAAAAACACAGAAATTACACATATAGGTAAGGTGTTCCAACAACTGAAAATCAGACTATTTAGTAAACGGTTTATTGGTATAGTCTTCGGTAATCTGGCATCATTCTGGTAAACTAGTCGTCATTGAGTTAACAGTTAACTAGACTAATGACTATAGTTAACAGTTAAATGGTTAGTCAAATGACAAGATATCCAATTTACTAATGTCAGTTAACTTTGGATTTATAACTATAAATTGTCTGGTAGTTTTAACTTAACGTATTTACCTTATGACACCAGTCATCCCAGGAACTAAAGCAAAAAGTGCTGACATAACCATCAATGTTATCAAAACAAAGAACACAGCTTGGTTGTCACAACTCACAGGACATGCTTCATTGCTTGCAATAGGGGTTGTTGCATCCCAGTCATCCGGAGGGATCACGCAGGAACAGTCGTCATATGTTATTAACTGACAAAAAGCAATCATATATATTAAATCAGTTTTAAAAATTCCTATATATTAATTATAGAATATTTAATAAATTTAATTAAAGAGTAAAATAAAGAATATTTCATTCTGCTAAAGCGTGGTTCCCACGAGCGACGCAGCACAAGAACGTAACGCAACGCAAGTGAATTGACCAATCACAAGCGATGGCTTATTCGCTTGTAATTGCTAACTTTCTATAACTTCGCTTGTCATTGGTTAAAACGATCGCGTTGCGTTTACGTCCTTACAGCTTGGTTCCCACTAGGGACGCAACACAATGACGTAGACTCATATTTATTTATTCATGCGTGCGTAGACACAACGCACGCGATTTGACAATGACAAGCGACAATTCCATCGTTGCGCTACATCGTTGGCTCTTGTGGGAACCAAGCATGAGGCAAGATGTTGTTAATTGGCTAATGTCTAATTAACAACTCCAAGTTACAATAAGTAACTGTTGATAATGCTAATAAAGATGAAACGTTACTTTATCCTGCTTATTTCGTTGTTTACATCCAGCGTGGCAGGCTGAATAGTACATTATGTTATCTGCACCACAAACCGGATCGTATGAGCCGGAGCATTGACAATCAGCGTTACAATTAGATGTTATATTTTGTGAGCTGCTTTCTTGTAGTGGTATACTTCTGTAATAACGTTAGATGAAAAATATTATATAAGTTTTAACTTTGCTACAATCATTACTATTATCTCCGTCGTCACATCACTACAAATGGTTTACTAAGTAAAAGAATCCATCAGCCACAACCATCAACAACCATCCACCATCATTGTCATCACCACCACCAACATTTCCATAATCAAAACCACCATCATTCCCCTCAATCATCACCACTATCATCAACATTACCATCATCATCACCACCATCATTTCATCATCATCATTACCATCAGCACCAACATCATCATCACCACCATCATCAACATTACCATCATTGTCACCACCATCACCACCACCAACATTACCATCACCATCATCATCATCATCATCATCACCACCATCATCAACATTACCATCATTGTCACCACCATCACCACCACCAACATTACCATTATCACCATCATCATCATCATCATCATCATCATCATCACCACCATCATCAACATTACCATCATTGTCACCACCATCACCACCACCAACATTACCATCACCATCATCATCATCATCATCATCACCACCATCATCAACATTACCATCATTGTCACCACCATCACCACCACCAACATTACCATTATCACCATCATCATCATCATCATCTTCATCACCACCATCATCAACATTACCCTCATTGTCACCACCATCACCAACATTACATCATCACCATCATAATCATCATCATCATCATCACCATCAACATTACGATTCTTTATTTTAATTTGATCAGTCAAACAAAGCAGCTATGTGCCTGCTTCCTCCGTTGACAATTAAATAATGAACTTGTTCATGTCACTGTGAAAAAGATTAACGCTTCCAGTTTCAGCAACCGTTACGAATAACAAATTATACTAACTTGTTATTGTAATCCACAGTAACGCCTGCAAACTGGGCGTTAGGGCAGTATACTACGAAGGCAAGAAACATCACTGTTGAAATACTCAGACATATTAGAACAAACTTTAGAGCACCGCCAACATCTAATTTGAGTGTCTTCATAATCCATCCACCAAGAATGGAACCAACCAATGCACACGGTATCACTATGAAACCTAATTAGAGATAATTTTTAGAACATCATCAGGATCAGAAATGCTAGAGCCTATAGCTAATGTGTACTGAGCAGGTTCCCTCACTCCAGACTCCAAAACCTTCTCGTAACTGATGTTATATAACAATAGGAGATAAATTCTTTGTTATAGGTCATGTAAACACAATGACAAGATTAAGCAGCGTCAGTATGATGAATCTGATAATTACAGACAGCTAGTAAATTATTTGAGATGAAAAGGTATGAAACAACTGTGAACGTTTCGAGGTTGTTGAAACTTCCACCAACAAACCATTAGCATGTGAAAGTAAGTACGTTAAAATCTTAGAATAGAAAATCCTACAAATTGAGTTCAGCTTCAAATTTAGAGGCTTACGCATGTGCATCATTAAACACTAACAAGAAACGTTGTTTCAACAACATCAATGCTGGAACCTTAAAAAAACACAAAATAACCAAGAATAGGAAGCTTTAATGAATACATTTTTCACACAAAATGACATGTGGTTTGTATTACAAACATATAAGACTAATAAAATAAAACTTATTTCATATTTCACGCCAAGGAGCACCAACATGTGCAAACGTAAAAAAAAAAAGTAATGCATATCTTATTCAAAGTAAGTGATTAAAACCATTGAAGTAGTTAAAACACGATTACAATTACTCTTACCAATAATGATAGCAGCCTGGCTAGATGAAATACTGAACTGTGACTCCAAAAACTTGGGAATAAACGTTGACAAAGATGATAAAATACCAAATTCTAAAATAGCTGCTACCGTTATACACATGTACGGGCCATTACGACCAAGAGTTGCTACAGCTTTTGGAAAATCTTTGAAGCTGTTTCCGAAGCCAGCTCTGGTTTTAAACTCCACACCTCCGTGCGATTGTGATTTTCTTTCTGCTGCAATTTTCTCATGCCCTAAGGAATATAATTAGAATAAATCATATATGTTGATACTAAAAAGTGAGTTCAAGATGTGCATTTACTTCTCGTATTGTAACCAAAACATATTATTGTCCTTGTTTTATATTATGCTGTCCATTATCAGTAACGACAAATTGAATTCATTCGTACTTTCCAGCAAATACTATCCATGTTACATGTACATTCACCCATAAGGAAGAGTACAATTACAAATTGTACTCTTCACTGATTCACCGACCAACCTTTTAATGAATAATGGGTATCCTGCTTCCTACGTATTTATACCGTTATGCATTACGTCATAAATCAATTAATCACGCATAACGGAGAATAACTAGCGCCATCACATTACTTTGCGTTAGTCTATTTTATCCAGATTTAGTTTTTTCATCTATTAATCAATTTTTAAATCATGTTATAATAGCGTCGTTACCTTTGAGATATTTAGGGAAACAGAGAAAAGGAATAGTGATAGATAAACTGATAGCTCCTGTAATTAGGAAACCAATCCACCATGCTCCAACCCAAGTTGGACTCTCTGGGGTAATACCAAACCTAATGAAAAAAAAAAGAATTTGTATACAAATGTTTCACATTAAACAATACAATCTATGCAACTAATGGAATAGTGCCATTTTTTTCTAAACAAATTTAGAATTTGATATTTCTATATGATGTGGTAATTTATGTCAGTGCCACGTGCATTTCCATATGCGAATTAATTCGTGCGAATCGAAGGCGGTTGAATAAATTATACGTATAGTATGCAAATTTATATTCCCATCTTCCAAATCTCTTTCTGCGACGAATTATTGTCTAGAGTTCGTTCGAATGGTTTTAAAGTTTGCGAAAACAACAATTGCGCAACCAATCACATCTCTTTTCTTCTTTTTCGTGAAATCACCCACCTTTATTGTAAATTCTTCTATTCTCATTTACATAGCATAACTTGGTATTATACAAGTATTCTATTACAATCAATAGAAACCGATGTATAATGTTCATAACATGTCAATCTTAAAACGATCAAGTTACATTTTTGGCATAAAGATAAATAGACTCTTTACAGATGAAGAACCGTTTATTAAAAAATTAGTGAAATATATAATATATACATATTTTATATTTAAAAGTGCACTGTACAATCAGTAAATGAGTTGCTTCACGCTCATGCAGACCCGATAAAAGGTATTCGCTCTTGTAGTGGAATTATTTATCTGCCTTGGATTCCCGTGAGTAAATTTCTTTATGGCTTAAATGATCCACTACACATTGTTGATAGCACAAATCTGTGGTTGATTGTGTTTGATCAAAGAACGTATAACACAAGAATCTCCTGTTCTTCAAATTGTATTCAAAACACAGTACCGGAAGTACAGGGTTAAAAGGTAAAACTGGGCGCCATTTCACAGCATGGAGCAGCGCCCCCTCCAAACTAGGAAGTCAATTACTCTACCCCCTAGAGTATTAGCAGATCCCCTCTATGATTTTGACTTTCTAATTTGATGCGGGCGCCCTACTCCATGGCTCACAATGGCGCCACCCATAGCTCTATTCTATCCCACAATGCCTTTCGAATGTTACGCGCTTCGGACGAACAGGAGATTCTTGTGTTATAAGTTCTTTGGTTTGATTTATACTTTGTTTGTATTTTATTGTTTGTTTGAATTCCTGATAATTATGATTGTGATATTTATTTAGTTAAGTAGTTAGTTTATTAATAATTGATTTGGCGTATAACTTACTCTTTCTCTGCGTCTACTGATAAATCCGTGTACAAAGTCAAAAAAAGTCCACCAAATATATAACCAAATGACGGACCAAGTATTGCCATACAATTGAAAATACCTTGAAAATTGTATAAAATAATTTATTTTAAATAATATATATACAAAATAAAAGAATTTTATTCACAGTAACAAATTTATTCTAGATGCCAATAAATAGTAAAATGTACAGACAATAATCGGATGGGGGCCAAACGCGTCATTTGTTAAAGCACAATTAATAATAACACCTATACCTATCCTTCTTGAAATGAAAAATACAAGGTCTATAATGTCAGGTAAACAATTTAAAGAAGTTTAGTGCTATTAAGAGTATGTGTGCAATATTGTAGGTGTTGAAAATGAAAAGAATTTTCAATATTTTTTTTTCAGATTTACATATTTAGCATTGTAGAGGATGGGTTGCAAATTCTAAAGCTTTAACAAAAACGAGAATCCGCTTTATCTATATCAAAATCGGAAATTATCTGTGACGCTGTTGGACTTGTGTACATTGGGTGACTAACGGGGTTGACGTTACCACTCTGTGAGCACGAAAATAAATGTGCAGAAAGACTTATTATATAAAACATGTAACATAAATATTGGTGAGGAGAGAGAGAGAGAGAGCCTGGTTTTATGCATAACTGAGGATAGTAGGTCTACTCACCATAATAGAATGGCGCATCTTCCGGCATAACACTATCATCCATAAATGTGTATCCTAAAGTGTATACAGGTGAAGCACCTAATCCATGCAAAACTTGTGCAAATATAAACATCCAGTAAAACCTCGACACCCCCTCTTCATCTGTTATGTCCTTATTGCATTCATTAAAGGCTGTTCTATTCGCGTCACACGTCGAGAACTGTTCGATTTCGTCTTTGTCCTGGTATGGACCAGACAGAAAATGAGGTAATGCGTACATAAAAGAACCAGCAGCAAATAGTGCAGCTCCAATTCCAAGGAGACGTGGTTTGTGACTTCGGTCTCCGAAGTATGTTACAAATAATATTACCGAAAGTACGGCGATATCGTATGCGCTGGAGATGGTACCAGTTTTGATACTAGTAAGATTAAATCGTCGTTCTATGCTAGTTATCGATGCGTATACTAGTCCACTAATAGCCATTCCCTGAGCTAGAGCATACATACACCAAAAGAACAAATATCCTTGTGGTCGGTTAAATACTTGAATGCAAGATGGTTCCCATCCTAGCCATCCACACGTACCTTCTTTCTTCTCATCCTCTCCATCAATAATTTGGGTGGTACCGTTTCTTGAATTTGATTTTTCTTCATCAGTCTTGTTGCTCAATTGTACACCGGAATCAGCTCTTGTGTCTGTGGCCATCTTTTAGTTTCTCCAAAATAATAACAATAACAATTTTATTACAATTCTTTTTCCCCTAACAATAAACTGTAAACTTCATCCAAACGTTACTTAAATGCTAATAGTTATTTCGTTTGGATGTTGGACTCACTATACACACATTTGTAGTGCAGAAATATCCGATTATAGTTAATGATTAATGAAAACCGGGCGTATCCAATGCACACTAATTTGTTTGGTTGCGTAGACTTAAGATAGGCCTAGCGTAATAAAAAAAAAGCCTGTCTAAAGTCACGTTTCCACAGTAAACAGTCTAACTTGATGTTGTGTTGTGGTTTGATTTGATATGTTGTTTTTGACAATATACAACCTAAACTGTTAAATGTTTAAATTTTGTAAACAAAAAGGTTCACATGTAAGCATAATGTCAGCAAATGAGCCGATATAATGTCATACCAACCGCACCGCCGGCATTTAGTTTGTCTATTTACGTTGTTACGTACGTCATCATTATTTGCGATAGGGAAGGGGATGCTGGAATTAATCAGTAGACAACAATATATTCGTGATGAACTCATTAATCATTTCTATTATTTATACATTCGTTTCCTTAGTTATAAAAAATTGTCATTGGCTAATTGATATTTTCATTGAAAAGCAAATACAATGACCTGGTGGTACTTATTAGCAAAGGCAATTTCTTCCATGAGCCTGTTATTACGAGGATGGCTTTCGACATTTGAAAAGATTTTCGGTAATTCTCGCTCCACACCCTTCCCCAACGATAATTTCAGCTCATTTTTAAGTCCAAATCGGCGGCGGTGACGACGTGGTGCAGTAAGCTGACTGTCTACCGACAATTCCTGGGCAATGTTGAATTTTTAAAAAAACGGTAACCTCAAGGTCATAAAAAGAACAAAATCAAAATGGTGGTGATGTTGAAGATGATTGAAAAAATGATAATATAATACCTTCTAATACAAATATCACTGGTTTGAACCTGGACATCATCGGCAATACAATCACAATGGTCAGCTGTGAACAAAAACGTTCGATGTTTAAAGTATAAAATAATGTCTATAGAATATAATTAATTTAAACATAAATTTAAAAAACATCTAAATAAAAGCAAATATTAATTAAACATATTACCTTCTTGGACCACCATTGTTTTCATTGTCCAAAGCAAAACTCTGCTTGAACTCCGACTGACCTTCTACGACATTGTCCACTACTTTGAGCTGATCTCTATTGAATTCAAATAAATATTAAGTTCAATTTTTATGGATGACGTTGCGATCTAAGACAGATACAAATACAACATATATGAATTATCAGTATATATAAGAAGAATACAAACAAGTTATTCTTAATATAAAATTGAAAAAGTGTAAAGTAATAGTTACAAAACATGCTGTTCTTCTAGATCCGCTAACTCTTCTGAGTTATGTGCCTTTCTAAAAAAAATAAAGAATAGCAAGTTAGAATTAAATGGTTTTGTTAATCATAAATACTAATTAGATAACTAGTCCAATGTTTACATCTAGGCTAGACAAAAACACCGCATAGACCATGGATTCTTTATTCCATGCATAGACATACCTTACATTGCTATTACCATTGACATCGTCTGTCGCGAGTTTAAGTACGCCTGTAGTAGGTAGTGGTTGTGCATCATCAGTAGGTTTATCGTTAACATTAAGGTTCCTTTTCGACTTAATTGATCGTCGAATTCTCGCAAACCTGGAAGTCTTCTTCTCTTTCTTGTCTTTACTATCCTCTTTGCTATGCGACAGTTTTTCTAAATCCATTGTTGCTGGTGGTGGTGGATCATCGACGGCTGAGTTCTTAGTTTCTGACTTTTCAGTTGCCACTGCCTGAGCATTTGGAAAATCAACATCAGTTCCTTGTTCATCCAAATTAAATTCCGTAACAGAGTCGCGGCGAAAATAGCATAAGCTGAAAGTATTTCCCATTATATGTTACTTAGTATACAATGTAAAGCACGAGCTAATCTCACAGTAAACTTGTTTTTTGCGTTTATGTTGTGATTCGTAGATAAGGCGATTGCATTTGCGTGTTCTGTATCATAGTAACTTCCACGCGCGCACGAGGCGTTGTTTAAGCCGATACAAAAAACGCCCAACAGCTTCGCGCGTGACTCGACCATAGTAAATATTGACCACACGGCGTGACGCCCGCATGGTCTCTCCTTGACGCTTTGTTCCCGTGTGCGGAAGATTGATGTAGAAGATGATTGAAAATGATGATATTGATAATGTAGATGATTGATAATGATGATGGTGATAGTTACTTTGAAAATGACAATATTAATTATTATATATGATGATGCAGTGATCGTAGGAACCTTAAATCACTCACACTACCTTTGATTATAATAATAGTATACAAATAATTAATGTCTATGAGTCGAGCTCAATGGATACATTGACTGCTCTATTTAACGAGACGAAGCCGAGCACAGCAAGTTGATTTCCGAACGCGATCAGTCTAGCCAACAACGATCGCGTGGCAAAAATTCTCCAAATAATAACACAAAGCTGAATGTGCATTAGAGACGTTCATTATAATCTCATATAAGATAGAGGTAATTCCAAATGACACGTGATGCGTAGGCCTAATTGACCAATCAAATTGAAAGAATACAACAGGTGTGTTATAATAATAATTTTTATGGAAAGGACGTTAACATCATAATCAATCAACCCAGTGGGCAAAAATTGGTTGAATTAACGTTAATTCAACGTTATCTGCAAACGTTGAAATAACGTTGAAAAAGTGGTTGAAAATGAAAGTTTGCCTCAACGTAAATGTCAACGTTGAATCAACATAGAAATTATCAACGTTGAAACAACGTTAAAATAGGTAACGTTGAAATAACGTTTAAAAAATGGTTGAAAATGAAAGTTTGCCTCAACGTAAATGTCAACGTTGAATCAACATAGAAATTATCAACGTTGAAACAACGTTAACCTAAGTAACGTTGAAATAACGTTGAAAAAATGGTTGAAAATGAAAGTTTGCCTCAACTTAAATGTCAACGTTGAATCAACATAGAAATTATCAACGTTGAAACAACGTTAAAATAGTTAACGTTGAAATAACGTTGAAAAAATGGTTGAAAATGAAAGTTTGCCTCAACGTAAATGTCAACGTTGAATCAACATAGAAATTATCAACGTTGAAACAACGTTAAAATAGGTAACGTTGAAATAACATTGAAAAAATGGTTGAAAATGAAAGTTTGCCTCAACGTAAATGTCAACGTTGAATCAACATAGAAATTATCAACGTTGAAACAACGTTAAAATAAGTAACGTTGAAATAACGTTGAAAAAATGGTTGAAATGAAAGTTTGCCTCAACCAAAATGTCAACGTTGATTCAACATAGATTATCAACGTTGAAACAACGTAAAAATGTCTACGTTGAAATTATCAATGTTGATTCAATGTTGAAATTATTAACGTTGAAACAACGTAATAATTAAGTTGAAATGAAAATTTGCATCAACGTAAATTTCAACATAGATTTAACGTTGAAATTATCAACGTTGATTCAATGTTGAAATATTAAAGTTAATTCAACATTATCCGCAAACGTTGAAATAACGCTGAAAATCTGTTGAATTAAAGTTTAAATTTTAAAAAATATTAACGTTGATCCATTGTAGAGTAATCAACCAAATTCAAGGTAGAAAAAATAACGTTTAATCAACGTATACAGATCAACGTTGATTCAGTGTAAACACATTTTTACCGTTGATTCAACATAGAAATTATCAACATTAATTTAACACAGCAATGGTTTAGTTATTAGAAGAACAGCTTATAGTAACACAACCAAAATAAATCAAGCTGAAATCTGGCATATTTGCAATGGTAATTGATTTGTTGAATTACTATATCTAATTTGAATCAACGGTTTTAAAGTAGTTGGTAGTAAAGTTACTGTTACGTCGCAGAATCCATCAATAGAGACATTTTATAAATACTGTATATCTTACTAATCTTTAATTTCTATAAAAACATAAAATAACATTTAATCAGGTGTTATCAAATCATCTGGCAAAATCCAAGCAACAATCAAATAATGTACATCCTCACTGACAGTTCTCAGGTACCAATGTTAAGTATAAAAAATATACTAATAACCAGTTTGTAATATGTTTGCCAACTAACATGATTGAATAACTATAAATATTGGCTGATTACAGTAAAACACAATAAATACAACACACGTCACAGGTGCCTTGTGCTAATGTTGCAGAAGTCCAAATGATGGCAATAACACAATACTGTAATTGCATTGTTCCGATTAGTCAATAAACAGTTGCCTCGATTCCTGTGTTGACATTGTCCTATGCTTTCCAAAAGTGTGGCAATATTATTTTTCCAAACCTGAAACAAATTCAATCAAGTTACTGTAGTTTTAAACAAAAATAATACAGTAAAAAATTTATTGAAAGATTTATTGTCCCAAAAAACAGGAACAATGAAGATTAATACAATCATACTTTGAATACCTTGCCATTTTGCAATTTTAACAATTTAGATATTCACTTGCCGTAGAAAATAAACAAAAACAAAAAAGATTTCACTTAACAAAAATACAAAATAAACAGTATATTTAACCAAAAACCAATTGTGTGTTTAAATTGTCCCCCTTTTCAGGTACAAATGCATTTTTTAAAATCTAATTTTTGGTCAAAGTGAACAACTCTATAGTGACGGCATACTCAACAAAACATAAAAAAAAAAATTGTTCCGTTCAATTATATCTTTAACACATTGTTCAAAAATCATACTGTACATAAACAAAAAATCAATTCAGAACATCATTTCACACTTACACGTAAAATATGCAATCAATTCAATTTATGTAAATAATATTGCAACACTGTATTAATATTTACTCCGTGGTTAGGATTCTGGCACCGGAACTCAACTGCCCAGCGTTAGGGAATCCGACACGCTATTGCGCATGCCCAGAGCAAGGTAATCGGCGACTCTATTTTTGTCTACAACAGACTAAAGCGTGGTTCCCACTAGCGACGCAAGACAAGGACGTAACGCAGCGCAAGTGAATTGACTAATCACAAGCGATGGCTTATTCGCTTGTGATTGCTAACTGTCTATAACTTTGCTTGTCATTGGTTAAAACGCTTGCGTTGCGTTTACGTCCTTGCGTTACGTTCTAGTGGGAACCAAGCTTTACAGCGATGGATCATTTTAATAGCTGCGCCACGGCGAACTAGCCGGCCTACCCCCGCGGACGACTAACTAGGCCACAGCAAAGATAGTGACACTATCTTTGGCTACACAGTACATCCCTAGTTAACACTCCAACTCTCGGGTAATGTGGTGCACGGTCTGTGGCACTAGTGCAACAAGCTATAATTACTTCGCTCTGGGCATGCGCAATAGCGTGTCGGATTCCCTAACGATGGGAAGTTGAGTTCCGGTGCCGGAATCCATCCTAACCACGGCGTAATATTTATTCAATATTAAAGTTAAGAACTATAAATACCAACCAACCTTTTGTATATAAAAATATTGATCATCCATTAGATTTTTCTCGTTTGATTCACATAGAAAAGATTATACATGTACTTCATTATTTTGTACTCTAGTCTAGCTAGGCCTAGGCATAGGCCTAAGGGCCTTACCTGTAGCTAGGCCTACAATCTGAAATAAAAGAAAGCGAGTGAGTTTAACAAATAGCCGTCCTAGGCTAGCATGTGTTTGTATACTATTAATACTAATAGCAGCTACTGTAGACAGCCTAGCAAAAAGCTAGCTAGGCCAACTAATTATATATTATAAATATAATGTTATATTTATGTAGGCCTAATATGTATACTTTTGCTTTGGATAAATAAAGAAAGAATTGAACTAAAGGCCTAATACATACCATTTTATAACCATAATAAGTACAGTACTGTAGTTATCCTTGGCAAGGCAAATGTTTGCCCTTGACAGGCATGATACTAAATGCTTCCACTAGGCCTAGTGAGTGAATTCAGTTCATCAGTTTGGCTGCCTGCCTAGCCTACTACTACCTAGGCCTATAGCGGCCCTAGCTATGGCTGCATGTGTGGCCAGGCTAGGCCTACTACTAGACTAGAGGCTAGCTATTGATAAAAGGGTAAAATAGTCAAGCTCTAAGCTTATAAATTAGTAGATCACAAATAAAAAAGATTGTTTTCCTACCTGAAAACATACTTATTTGACAATTTCAATGATGTCTACACACCACTACTACTACTGCTGTAGGCCTAGCTAGCCCAAGTCGAAGTAACTGAAATAACTGACACCGGTTTCAAAATTTTATCAAAACGAAACTAACCAATGACAAGCTCGTATCTTATGAAATTTGATCTTGCATGAAAGGATCATTCAATTTTCAACACAACTTCAGTGACATTTTTGTATTATACAGAGACAATAATATTTGCCAATCTAAAATTCCTAAATAACCAATAATCATTTGTTTTACAATAAAGGATGATAAAAAAAAACCGCCAACTGAAATGTAATGTTAATTTAACGTTGAAACATCAATGTCAACGCACTTAAACACATAGGCCTATTATTTAATATTAAACGTTAAAAACATGTCATTTTAACCAAAGTATTAAATAGAATTTATCTTTAATTTAACGTTTAATTAACATTGAAAACAAAAAGAATAATTGTTTGAAAAAACAACATAATTTCAAGAGTTTTTCAACGTTGAAAACATGTCATTTGAAAATGACAACTGGATTTCAACGTTAAAATAACGTTGGAATAACATTGAAAAACAAAAATAATAACTGTTTGAAAAAAGTTACTAGTTAGAAATACAATGTTATTTCAACGTTTGATCAACATTGATAAATTAACGTAAATTAATAGTTAGAAAGACAATGTTATTGCAACGTTGGATCAACATTGATAAATTAACGTAAATTACTAGTTAGAAATACAATGTTATTTCAACGTTGGATCAACATTGATAAATTAACGTAAATTTCTAGTTAAAAATACAATGTTATTTCAACGTTGGACCAACATTGATAAATTAACGTAATTTTCTTGTTAAAAATACAATGTTATTTCAACGTTGGATCAACATTGATAAATTAACGTAAATTTCTAAATATAAGACAATGTTATTTCAACGTTGGATCAACATTGAAAAATTAACGTAAATTTCTTGTTAAAAATACAATGTGATTTTAACATTGGATCAACATTGATAAATTAACGTAAATTTCTAGTTAAAAATACAATGTTATTTCAACGTTGGATCAACATTGATAAATTAACGTAAATTTCTTGTTAAAAATACAATGTGATTTTAACGTTGGATCAACATTGATAAATTAACGTAAATTTCTAGTTAAAAATACAATGTTATTTCAACGTTGGATCAACATTGAAAAATTAACGTAAATTTCTTGTTAAAAATACAATGTGATTTTAACGTTGGATCAACATTGATAAATTAACGTAAATTACTAGTTAAAAATACAATGTTATTTCAACGTTGGATCAACATTGATAAATTAACGTAAATTGTAACTAGTTAAAAATACAATGTTATTTCAACGTTGGATCAACATTGATAAATTAACGTAAATTACTAGTTAAAAATACAATGTTATTTCAACGTTGGATCAACATTGGAAAATTAACGTAAATTTCTTGTTAAAAATACAATGTGATTTTAACGTTGGATCAACATTGATAAATTAACGTAAATTACTAGTTAAAAATACAATGTTATTTCAACGTTGGATCAACATTGATAAATTAACGTAAATTACTAGTTAAAAATACAATGTTATTTCAACGTTGGATCAACATTGATAAATTAACGTAAATTACTAGTTAAAAATACAATGTTATTTCAACGTTGGATCAACATTGATAAATTAACGTAAATTTCTAGTTAAAAATACAATGTGATTTTAACGTTGGATCAACATTGATAAATTAACGTAAATTACTAGTTAAAAATACAATGTTATTTCAACGTTGGATCAACATTGATAAATTAACGTAAATTTCTAGTTAAAAATACAATGTGATTTTAACGTTGGATCAACATTGATAAATTAACGTAAATTACTAGTTAGAAAGACAATGTTATTTCAACGTTGGATCAACATTAATAAATTAACGTAAATTTCTAGTTAAAAATACAATGTTATTTCAACGTTGGATCAACATTGATAAATTAACGTAAATTACTAGTTAAAAATGCAATGTTATTTCAACGTTGGATCAACATTAATAAATTAACGTAAATTTATAGTTAAAAATACAATGTGATTTTAACGTTGGATCAACATTGATAAATTAACGTAAATTACTAGTTAGAAAGACAATGTTATTTCAACGTTGGATCAACATTGATAAATTAACTTAAATTACTAGTTAGAAAGACAATGTTATTTCAACGTTGGATCAACATTGATAATAAAATGAAAATTTCTAGTTAGAAATACAATGTTATTTCAACGTTGGATCAACATTGATAAATTAACGTAAATTTCTAGTTAAAAATACAATGTTATTTCAACGTTGGACCAACATTGATAAATTAACGTAATTTTCTTGTTAAAAATACAATGTTATTTCAACGTTGGATCAACATTGATAAATTAACGTAAATTTCTAAATATAAGACAATGTTATTTTAACGTTGGATCAACATTGAAAAATTAACGTAAATTTCTTGTTAAAAATACAATGTGATTTTAACATTGGATCAACATTGATAAATTAACGTAAATTTCTAGTTAAAAATACAAGGTTATTTCAACGTTGGATCAACATTGATAAATTAACGTAAATTTCTAGTTAAAAATACAATGTTATTTCAACGTTGGATCAACATTGATAAATTAACGTAAATTTATAGTTAGAAAGACAATGTTATTTCAACGTTAAATCAACATTGATAAATTAACGTAAATTACTAGTTAGAAGGACAATGTTATTTTAACGTTGGATCAACATTGATAAATTAACGTAAATTTCTAGTTAAAAATACAATGTTATTTCAACGTTGAATCAACATTGATAAATTAACGTAAAACATTTGTTAGAAATACGATGTTGTTTCAACGTTAAATCAACATTTATAAATTAACGTAAATTACTAGTTAAAAAGACAATGTTATTTCAACGTTTGATTAACATTGATAAATGAACATAAAAATTCTATTGAAAAGAAAATGTTATTTCAACGTTGATTCAATGTTTATTAATAAACGTAAAAAAAATAGTTAGGGAAAAAATGTTATTTCAACGTTGATTCAACGTTTGAAATACGCTGACAACATGATTTCAACAAATCAACTATATTTCAACGTTGATTCAACGTTGAAATTATGTTCTGTGCCCACTGGGAAGTGATGATCAAGTTTCATGTAAATTGCGGTTTTTATGTAATCACTCTCAGGTCGCCATTATAAGGGAACTTTAGAGGGTCTATAGATAATACACGAGATCTCACGGCTAAAGAAACTGCTGCCATATCAGCCCCTCTCTCTCTCTCACCAAAGAATATATATATCACAAGAATGAGTATTCCGCGATTTTTGCATGAGAAATTTGTAACAGAGAGCTCCAGTGAGGATGTATACATACTAAATAAGACTTGATTTTTTAATAGATATTATACATGTCACATTAAATAGAATTATGAAGATAGTTTTTGCAATTGTAAACTATTTTATAATACATATTTATTAACAACCTAGTGTTTATTCACTTTACAGACAATTATTTACTAACATGCTAAGTTAGTTCACAAAAAAGGCCTAACACAGCAACACCAAAAATCAACGAATATTACTCAGCACGGCCTATTCTTTACCATTGTCGTGTACTACTGTACGCCCGGTAAATTAAGTATTGTTTTTATGATATAAATTAGTATAAAACACATGTTATTAATAGGAGAAAATGTTACATGTCATTAACATTTATTTGTTTTACCAGAAACAAGTTAAATATAGGAATATTATTAAACTATCCTTCGTGAAAACGCGTAAACAGCAACACGCCCGGTCACGCTATCGTAGCGCCCGGTTGATAAAGCAAACTGTTTATACGGCAGTTTTTACTAAATAAATTGCATAAAACGAACAATTAAATATCCAAATAGTATTTAACATGATGTTGGCATGTAGTTGATAACATTTTTTATCATGAAAATACTACCGGTGGTCCAGCCTTTGATTAGTGAAACCGTCACAAAAAGTTGTATACATCCCAGATACATCCACACTTATGGCGGCGCCCTACCACATGGACAATATTACTGTTACAGTGAAAATCGCGGATTACTCATTCTTGTGATATATATTCTTTGCTCTCACTAATGAAAGCGATTTCGGCGCTTCATACACAAATGTAAAAAAAAACATGGTTGAAACCAGTGTTTGTCACGAGAGTGGAAAACCTCAGCAAAAGTATCAACTGTTCTTTTCTATTTACAAAACAAGATAAAGCGGCGATATTTAAATTAGGATTATGATGAATAGGCTACTCGAGTTAGAAATTAAACGAGTTGACAGTAGCTAGGCTAGGCTAGTACTACTCTCTAGCTAGGGGGCGGGCCTAAGGCTACTAGCTAGGCTAGACTACTAGCTAGCTAGGCGAATACCCAGCTGCGCTATGTATGGGTGCTGGTCAACCCGTACCCAAACCAACTCGTACCGAACTTTGCTAACTGGTACCCAACCAAGAGCAGGAGCAGCAGGGAAGGGGGAGGGGTGGATGTAACCTAGGCTAGAGGTCTATAAGTAATAATCTATATTATAAGTGAGAGAGTTTGTCTGTTTGTTTGTTTGTTTGTCTGTTTGTTCGTTATACAAATTTTTGTTACTGCACGTAATCTTACATATGGGGTATCAAAATGACCGCAATTGTACCGGGAATGTTCTAAGCTATATTTCAACATCATCCGCCACCTACGATCCATGTTAGGGACCAAAATGTGGTCAAAACCCCCACTTTCGATGTTTGTTCGTTACACAAATTTCCGTTTCTGCACGTAACCATACGTATGGGGTATCAAAAAGATGGCAATTGTACCCGGAAGGTTTTAAACTACATTTAAAAAATTCCCCCGACTCCTGGGGTTTTTGTGGGAGGGGTGGGGGCGGGGGGTGGTGTGGTTGTTTGTGATGTCATTTTTTGCTAGGGCTCGGGGTTGTAGGCTATCGAATTGTAAAATTATACTACAAAAGTTTGACAGTATTTTAATTATCCTCAGCAAGGCGTATATAGATTTACATATTTTATTCATTAACCAATATGACACCTATTCAATTACACATTTAGCAAAGTACTTTAACCATATCCAGCTATGTATCGGTCTCTTGGATTTTCTCATTACAGATATCCATTCCTGTGTGAACATACACACGTTGTTTACCGTTACTGTGTTCAACTACATCACGATGCCTCCAAGGAAAAAAAGTATTTAATTATTCCTGGGAAGCGGCTGGGAGTTTGGGGTGGGCCTATCACCATGACCGAAACTGTATTTGGTTTGTTTTAAACTACATTTGAAAACTGCCACTGAGGGATTATGGGTTGGGAGTGATAATAACATAACTTCAACAAATCACCCAGTGTATCTGGGGTGTGTTTGTAGGGGGAGGTGGAAGAGCGAAAATATTGTCGTAATGAAGTAGCCTATATGCTTGGAATTGTACTAGGAAAAGTTACTATATTTGAACTGTCATGGGGAGGAGTTAAGGTTTGTTGATTGTGGCTGGGGTGGTGAGAGGAGAAAGAAGGCTGGGGGCCCGCAGTATCTAAATTAGATATTTTAATTATCAGCCAATATGACACCTATTCATTTACACAATTTACAACGTACTTCAACCATTATTAGACCCATCATAGCTATGTATACTCCTCTCAATTTGAAGCTTACGTTGAATTGAATTTGTCCATCACTGGGAAGAATTGGTTTTTAAAAAAGAGTATGGGGTGTTATTGAAGAAGGGTGGAGATTGGTGAGTATAGACAGATACTGGCGTCGGGTGTTGAGAAGGCTTTAAACTAATTTTGAAACCCGCCCTGGGGCGGGTATAATTGCTAGTAATACTATAATATAGATAGGATGGGTCTACCTCTAACCTGGTTAAAAATAAAAAGGCCTTTCACACCTGTTGCGACACGTTTCCGGTACTACAGCGAATCGAACGTCAATGTTTCGTTTTCACATTGCTCCATGTGGCTATGAGACGAAACATTGACATTCAAATAGATTTGCCGGAACCGTGGCGGAACAGGTGTGAAAGCCCCTTTAGAGTAGGCCTCTACACTACCATTTTTTTTAATGATTTTGGCAATTTAGAATTGGGTCAGTTAACTATTTATTTGCTCAAGTGCAGTTTAAAATTGCGCAAGCAAGAATTTCTAATCCCAGACCAGACAGTAACGTGGGATTGAAAAATGTTTCCAGAGATTTTTTTAATAGAGATTGTTTGAACATTCAGAAGGCTCCTGTAGAAAACGTCAGATTTTCTTGCGTAATTACAATTACGCAAAAGGAGCGTAGTAGGCATAATGCACTTGTCAATTGTATGACCCACTATACAACCCCCGGGAGAGGTGCATCATGGGTGCGTCATTTACAAATAACTACTGACGCAGGTGTGCGTCAAAAAACCTAGAAGGTACGTCACTTTACCACTTAAAACATAAACAGGTTTTATACAAATGTGTGCGTAATGGTCACCTAAAGAGTAAAGCTAAGTCACCTGGGGGTCGTATAGTGGGTCATACAATTGACAAGTGCATAAATGGGGAAATCCCAGTTGTAATTTGCTCCTCTCTGCACTCCGGCCGATCGCACTACGTCCTTGGCCAACTTAACTCATAACCCATCCATCCGTGAGGATCAAAGCTGTTCTCTTCGTTCAACAATCGTGCAACATATAATAGCAATGTGTAATCAGATAGTTAATCTACTTATGAAAAAAATATGTGAAACGAATATATACCCGTAGTTTATTAGTCTACAAGGCCTATGCCCAATTTATAATTCAATTTAACACAGGCTGAAGTTTCCTAAAAAAACCATTTTCTTTTTAAAGGTATACATTTGACCTGTTAAGTTGGAGAAGATTTTGTGCCATACTAAGGATTCTGTTCCCATCATTATTGTCATCAATATCTGCTTTATTTTTACTTTTACTTGTCAGCGCAGTAGGTGGTAAGTTAATTAGTTTATAGACTAAAAATACGACCATGATGCATCAAAGACATGCAATTGGCGCAGTGTGTTGGACGTTGAACTTCTGATTTCATGATCTGGAGATTCGTCGCATTGCTTTGTCCTAGGCCTTAGGAAAAGATGGTTTACTTAACATTTTCCTCTGCAAATAGGATCCTTGCAACATTATTACTTTTTGGACCCATTTCTGGTTGCAAAAAATGATGTGCTTTAAATATTCAAACTTTTATGATCACTTATTTTGTACATTGATAATTTTATCTTAACAATATATCTTTTTTTAGAACAAATTTTTATCTACTTTGTTGGACTGATTCCAAGTAAGTTTTATTATGTTTTGGGCTATCAAGATTTGGCTGGTTTCCTTCAAGAGACGTGGAAAGCATTGCTTCTTATTATTTGCATTGCATTGGTACGTACATTAGTATGCGTTATATACTGTACATGCCAAAAAATGTAATCAAATTGATTTTTTAAGGGGAGGCAGTTTTTAATGAAATGTTTATTAGAAAAGAAGTGTTTTTTAAATAAAAAATTGCTTCAATAAGTTTAATAGTCAATTCTCTCAATACCAGACTTTTTTTTATGTCCGAAAAGTCTTAAATTCTTTTTCACTATTAAAACACATTTGGAAAAGCAGACATGCTAGGGCAGCCCAAGAGTGTCCAGTATTGAAAAAGTTGACTGTAGTTTATTACTAGAGTTTTTCATTTCTAGAGACATTTGCATTTGTACATATAGTAGGAATATTGATTGGTACAGACTAAGGCCCTGAATAAGCCATTATATACTCTTTTATTATTTTATAGTTTTTTTTTATTATTATATTCCCTTTCAACTGCACCCTTATTTTACCTACATGACCTTAAAATTGATGTGATTTCATAAACCATCAATTTATTTATACAGATTTTGTATTTTTGTTTTTTTTTTATTTGTAGGCAAAAAGCTCTAAGCAGTACATAAGTTCCTTGCTGGCCGTGCAATGGCGAGACCTCCTCACCAGCTATCTTCAACATTTTTATTTAAAAGATATTAATTATTACAAGATCAATGTTTTACAAGTTGGACAGATTGATAATCCGTAAGTAAATAAAGCTATCAACACAAATGATTATATTGTGTGTAGTTGTTTAGTGTTTTATTTTCTAGTCAATAAGCACAATTATGTTGCTTCAAGTTGCACTGGTTGCTTATCTAAACTTGTCTGTCGTGTTTTTTAAATATTGATTGAACGTAAATAGAAATAAGTTTTCATACAATGTTGCACTGATGAGGGCTAGTGTTGCCCGAAAGCTCTGCTAACTTTTCTGGCTGTTTTACTTATCGTTTTGATTTAGCTTTTCGCTTTTTTTTTGTATCTCCATTGAGATCCAGCCACTGATACCCACAGCATTGTCATTTTTTCAGTAATTTGCCTTTGGATTTATAAATATGTTTTAATAAATATGTTTTAATAAATATAAATATGTTTTATGAAGTTGTTAATATGAACATTTAAGGGACCAACGGATTGCTGATGACGTAAACCAACTGTGCACAAAATTTAGCTCAATGGTAGCATTGCTAGTTATATCTCCATTTACCATCATTTACTACACAGTGAAAGTAATTGAGGTGTAAGTATAGTATAGTATACTTTGTATATTTTATATCACTTTCTGAAAGTCTATAAAGTGCTACCTGAATATTCTAAAGTAACACAGCAACCGATAATTTTCAACCGGTGTGCTGATCTCAAGTTTTAACCAGACCTAACGTTGCTTAACTTCAATGGTCTGAGAACCATTGGTTTACTACTGTAATAATAATAATAATATATTTCAATAATAATATAATAAATATTTCAGAACTGGTTATGTTGGACCATTGTGTATATACAGCTTCTTCATTCTTACAAACTTCATCAACAAGTTTATTATGTCTCCAGTTGTCAACCTCAAAGTGAAGTTAGATCGACAAGAAGGCGAATTCAGGTATGCATTTTGTCATTGAAATGAGCAACAAGTAAGGTATCCAAAAACACATTGAGACAAATTTATGTGAGGTGTTCACATAACTACAAAATTAATAACATAATAGATACAAATGAAAAATATTGCTGAAATGTCATCAAATGCTTTACAATAATCGAGTGTTGTATTGTGAAATTTGGTGGTTTGACCCTGGATCCTGGGTTCAAATCATGTCGATGTCAGAATTTGTTGACAATTCCACCTTTCAAAGACTTTGTATAGAGAATCTGTCACTCTTGGAAATCCTTGGTTGTGTGCCTAAAAATTTTTTAAAAATTCACATTCACTACAACTTGTCCTAAGTTCGTCTATTTTTTTATTTTTTGTATTTAATGTATGCTTACCTGTAATAATAAAGCTATCATGCTTATTTTGTATCCTATTCCATTTTCCATTTTGTTACGTATTATTTTATGTTCGATTTTGGAATAAAAATGTCAGTGAATGGATATAGTATTATTGAATCTTGACATATACCAACCATTAAACCTGGCTATTCACATGATTAATTAACCCAGTGCTGTATAACACATCTTTTGTTGTAGAAACAAAAATTAAAAGCTGTCTGTTTGTTAAAAATTGTATAAAACTATAAACTAATATCATTGATAGATTTAGATTTATCAGTAATTCGTCTTTCTTTATCAACAGGTTTAAGCATATGCAAATAAGATCACATTCCGAAACCATTGCATTCTACCAAGCTGCAAGTGTTGAACATAGTAGCACTGATCATAAACTAAGCACACTCCTGAATACATTGAGAAATTATGTCAATCGTGAATTCTGGTTGCAAGGTAAACTTTATCAATATGTGTAAATAAATAACTGTTGTGATGAATATATCAATCATATAATGAAAACAAAAGCCTTAGTAGTGATGGTAAGGGTATGTCAAGAAGAAGACTCAAGTTTGTTAAACAATACATTTTTTATTTGCACTGTGATTAATATACTGAGTCAGTGATACTGGGAAAATGCAATGCATACAGCTGCAGCACAAGAAAGTCTTGTTCAATTAAACTTGCCCCTAATAGCCAGCCAGTCTTTCCAAGATTAAATGTGCCCAAGAAGACTGACCCAGTGAGATTATTCATCCTGGAAAGGCTAGTGCAAATAAAAAGAGTTGGGTTAATTACATCAATCGTCACTTGTTTATGGCTTGGTTATTTTTTTTTTTTTGGTGAAACTGATCAATTCCAAATGTAAACGTCGGTAAGGTGTAACTGTTGGAATGTTTTTCATGATCTTGGTTTTACTTGTACACTACTTTGACTCTGGCAATTAATCAAGTTGTTAATGCATTGATATTAATGATTATTAAAAATGTTTTATGTTTTGCTATAGTTTCAATGAACGTGTGTGATTATATTGGTAGTATTGTGAGCTACATCATCATAGCCATACCAGTGTTTAAAGGTGAATACAGTCATCTTAGTCCTCAAGACATCAGCAGTCTTGTTAGTGCTGTAAGTGCAATGCTAATTTTTAAACTTTTACATTTAAGTTTTCATCCATCCAATTTACTATCAAATTACATACAATTTTCTTGCCAATATTTTAAATTATTTGCTAAATCTCCTAGTATTTACGTAATCTTAACGCTATTTAATAGGCAGTGTGTTCATTCATGTATGGCCTCAATATGTCCTACTGAGGAGCTTGTCGCTACTCCCTATTGTTAACTTACTCTATTTGCACTTGTTGGTATAGCGCCCTCATTTGTCTGTAACTATAGGCTGGTTTGATTGTTTGAAATTCTTTACTAATAAAGTCTCAGTTAAGACCGCTATATTGCAATCGACTTTGGTGAGAGGCTTAACTAAGACTTTCTCGATGGGCTTAGGGCTTAGATCTATAAGCCTAAGACAAAGTCTTTATATTGCAATCCGTCCCAGTAATACTCACTATATACTCTTAATACTAAAACAGACCTCTAATAATCATTGGAACTTCCCTATGTTTTAAGCGATCTCCCACCTCCTGCTAAAGGCATCATTTCTCCACATCGTTTTTGATGTACAAAAAACACCCTGATATTTCATAAACATGACATGACATGGGTTAGAGACCGACTTCCTAGTTCTCATCTCACCTTTCGAGGGGGTTACCCCGGTGAACTGGTTCACAAAATAGCCCCTGTATCAGGGGGAATTACCATACCATCTGACAGGACAGTGATTAATTTACTATTGGTAATCCTTGACCACTTGTTCCTAATATAAAGACAAAATAGAAAACAAATAGAAAAATGTATAGTACGTGTTTCATGATGTCATTTTTTATTTCAGAATTCTTTTGTTTGTATGTATTTGATATATTCATTTACTCAACTCATTGATCTTTCAAATCAAGTATCTGATATTGCAGGTCTTTCTCATAGGTAAATATTATGTATGTCATTTCCAGTTTACATTGGCTGCAGAGACCTGAAATGAGTGGGGAGGGGATATTTCATGAATAAAAGAAATGGGTGACATCAAGTTGCATTAAAAGAAAAAAAAACAATTTTAATGTGTTGTTAAGTAGGAACACATAATTGCATTCAGTTTACCAGCAATTAAAGGTGCACAGACTGGCTAGACCGGATACACACTTGCAGGAGTTTTCAGTTATGTTAGCAAATACTATTTTTTAGGATTGGTGAATTGATGGAGGTTTTGCAGGAACTTGATAAAGATGAAGTTAAACCACAAAAGGAATCAACACCAAAATCTCCCTTACCTATTTTCAAACACCAAAAGTTAATTAATGAATACAGTGATGAGGATGACAGTAAGCTGCCAAAGAATGAGAGAATGAGACAGAATACAGTAATAGAGCTAATGAATGTATCTGTCTTCCCACCAGATGGAAAAGAAGCCTTAATTAAAGGTATGTTTACACTGTAGGCAGTTTTCAGCCAAGCATGTAAACCTTGGCATTAACAGGTGATGTCCACATTAAATTGATTTGCATATGACAGTGTAGTTTAGCGAACAGTTGTTCTTTATTTTGATTTAGGACAGAAGCATTGACCTTTTAAACTTGAATAAAAAACAAAAATAAATTTAACATTTTCTTAATTAACAATTTTATAAATTAATCAACAACAATAATGGGAGAATTATAAAAATGATAATTTCATCATCATTCAATACCCTTACTGCAGGCAAGCCTTTCATAAAGCCTAGCTATAGGTTTAGGTTACTACTGTAAGTATTTGCCTGTGGGTATGCTGCATCTTTTGTAGTAGTCCACCCCTGAAAACAAAAAGTCCTAGGCATACAGTATTGCTTGACACCACAGGGGTCATTTAACATTTAAGTTTTTGTAGAAAAAGTTTTCTAATTTCACAATGTGTTACCAGTGGTTATACAACTTTCAGTAAGGCGTATGTACAGTATAACTCAAAATTGAACTCATAGTCATAAACTGCCTATGGAACTATTACATTAAGCTTGTTCCCACTTGGATGTAAGCACACTACAAGTACATTTGACCAAATATGGCATGATAAATTAATTGAACTGTTGTGATTTGTCAACTCACTAAACTCAAGCTTGAATCTACCATCAAAAAATGCTTTCAGATTTTGTTGTTATTAATAAAATTGGAATGTTATAAGATGTATTGTCCCCCAAAAATATGAAAAATGAAGATCAGACTTTGAATACCATAGGTTATTTTGCAGTTTAATTAAAGTTATAGAAAAAAACAATAAGGTTTTCACTTAATAACATAAAAATGTGGTTAAATTCAACCAAAAATCCATTGGCTGGCAGCCAATTTGACTATTTTTTGTTAAGATCCAATTTTTGGTCACTATTATGTGACATTAAAATGGCATATTCAACAAAAAAATTTAAAAATTTTTGTTCATGGGGACAATACATCTTTAAACATTGGATACTGTTTGCCTTGTACATGCAGCACCATACAAAGCATCCCACAATGCAACATACAATTAGCTTCTGGGCAGCTGCAAGACATGAAATGTGAAAAATGAATTGTTGTTTTATTGTCATTATTGTTGCAGACCTTTCTCTTGTCATCAGCTTTGGAAGGAATATCTTGATAACTGGCGACACAGGCAGTGGGAAGACATCATTGTTGCGATTGCTCTTTGGTCTGTGGCCTCATGTGCAAGGCACAATTCACAAATCAAATTTATTCAATACAAAGAATATGTTTACTTTACCACAAAAGCCATACCTTATAAATGGATCATTGGAAGATCAGGTAAGATCTTGTAATTTGATCAGAACTCATCTTGGTAATATTAATGCAAGGAACAATTCACAAATCAAATGTATACAATGATAAAGAACATGTTTGCTTTTACCCCAAAAGCCATATCTTATATTGGATCACTGAAACGTTAGGTAAGGTCTAGTAATTGGTAATGAAAGCTTATTTTATTATAAACTCTATTTTTTTATATATACATTTTATTGTTGTTTAGCTTTTGATGCTTGTATTTGTATTATCAGAATTCGACATGTAATAATGCCAGGCAGTCGTAAATGTACTTATAATTAGATAGTTGCTCCCAGTCAAGTTCAGTTCTTCTTTAACAATGGTAAACAATTTATGGTAAATAAAGACAATAAAGATATATTAAATTGTCCCCCTGAACAATTTGGTGATTAACCTACATTAAAAATACAAGAAGACAATGATACAATAAATTGCATAAATCTTCATTTTTCATGTTTTTTTTGTGGGGTAAATACATCTTTAATAAGTTTGATTTCAGAAAACACCATATATACACAACTTACATAATTCTATACAAATTCAATTCTGCTGCCTGTTGTCCAATTGTGATTCAGTAAAATTCACTATTCAAAAACACTCATTGTTTTTGTAACTTGCCATTTCAGTTCTTCAATTTAATATGTTTGATAAAAACGGTATTTTCAGAACATAAAGGTTCAGAAAAAACATTTATATTTTTTATTTGCACGCCTGCTAAAATTTTAGCTAAAGTGTAGTTAAATTGTAATCTTAATCTGTTGATCATTAAATAGTTAAATAAGCCTAAACATCAATTTCCATTTTACATTTTTTTTTTTTTCCCATTAGTGCTACTTAATGCTGTATCAGTAATGTGCAAATTGTTTTTGTGCAAAACACTTACGGTAATAGTAAACTATTACATAAATGATTTTCCTATTGTATTGTACACAATTGTTTGCATTTAACTACGCTAGTACCAGATGATTCCTGACCAATCGTGAGCAATTACATGCTCTCTGGTTGACCAGGTTGTAAGCAAGATTCTGTGAAAACATTCTTGAAATTATGTTGATGCGACAAAAAATCAGTATACCTCGTTGTTAGCCTGGCTTTAAAACACGAGAATGATGAAATCGGGCAAACATCTTGGACTAGCTTGTCACTTGTAATACAGATACCTGATAACGTATGATACTTTTAACTATAACACTATATTTTAGTTCTTGGCTACTTTTTTTATGACTTAAATTTTTTTAAATACATAGATAATTTATCCAGATAAAAAGAAAAAGAGGAATGAAAATCTACTGGATGTAATCAAGTTAGTTGGACTTAATAAGTTATTATCTCGTGTACAAGACATAAAAGATCCAGTGCCGTGGAGCTGGAATAATGTACTTACACCAGGGGAAATGCAAAGAATCTCATTTGCAAGACTATTTTATCATAGGCCTAAACTTGCCTGTAAGTATTGATAAAACATGTTAATGTTTATCTACAGTATCCATTTTATTTTCTTCCATTACTTACAAGCGGCAAATATCAAAAATTATAATATACTAATATTTCATTTAGGAAACCCAGATACTTTAAGCCATCTTAAGAATATCTTCTATTGAGAGTGTTGACTGCATCATTGCATAAAATATTTTTAAATTTCAGTTTTAGATGAATCCACAAGTGCGCTGTCTGTGACTACAGAAGCTAGTCTTTATGAACAGTGTTTAGCCTATGACATCACCCTAGTTAGCGTTGGCCATCGCGACTCCCTGCGTCAATATCACTGTGCTGAACTTAAACTATATGGAAATGGTTCCTGGAGATTGGAAAATATCTCAGCTAATATACTTACAGTATTGTAGGTGCAGCCTTAACAATTGTTAAAATTGTTTAATATAATGACATGAAATTAATAATACAATTTTTTAGGGTGATCAGTGACCCAAAATTGACAGTAATTTGTTAATATAATAATATAAGATTTATAAAGCGCACATATCCACAAAGTGCTCAAGGCGCTTTATATTAATAAATTATACCACAAATAGAGCTCTATTTTATATCCGTTGCTTTTAAATTGTGATTTTCTGTCCATTTTTTAATATTTTTTTTATTGTTAATGATTTCAGTAATTTTCTGTATTTATGTAGGTTAGAGAGATTTTCTCAACAAATAAAGATTTTAATTTTATACATAAATTTACATAGATTTAGAAATCTCTAAATAAACATAGCTAGACAAAGCTATATTTTTAGAAGTCTTTTAAATAGTTTTTTTATCAAGACAAATTTTATACTGTATTATCAAGCAAATTTGTATAATCTATGTAACTATATTATATGTCTGAAGCAATAATTTGCTAGTTGAGGTACATTTTGACTAGGATAAAACGTTTTAAGTCTTCCATTCATACTGTACTTATAAATCATGTATGATAAAATAGTATTATTGATAAAAGTATTAAAATATATATAATATTGATCAGATATCTGAGTTTTTGTTCTTTTATTCTTAAGTCCAAGGGAGCTTCACAAAGTAAAAATGTTTTATTGGTGCAATATTTTTTGTATTTTGATGTTTTTTAGGGGCAACTGACTCTTTGAGTTATAGTAAATGTTTGCTTTAGTTGCCCCTGACCATTGTGCCTTGTTTCTGTTCTGTATTATTTTAATGTTTATTGGTCGAATAAATAAATGAAATGAACCAATGTTTAGAGCTGATTTGACCATTTTATAGTATGGCTTTTTTAAACATTAGAATCGTCCATATCTTTTGGTCATAGTACTAGTATGTGTGCATGTAGTTATACCTGTATGCTAAGAATATAAAAATAGAAAGGTTTCAACTTTGATTGTAGCTGTCAACAAGGGAAAGATTACTGTAAATCTATTTTAGGATAAAAAAAATGACACAAATACAGAAATGCTTCACCTTACATAAGATTTAATAGTTTGAAAAAATGAAGAAAAGGAAATTCAAGGCGACAATGTAAACATTTACAGCCCACGTTGATTGTTAAATGTCAGTCTGTACACATCACAGTTTCTTAAACTAGAGACCAGTATCATAAATGATGATAAATAGAGTAGCCTAGATGATGACGATTTTTTCATGAAAAAAAACAACCCACATGTAAAAACTTCAATTCTGTTTCAAAGTGCATGAAGATATCCTCTGCACACACACAGCGTAATCTAACTATCAATCCTTAATGATTAAGATATTTAAGAAGTGTACAACAACTGGAGCTGTTTTTTTTTATTATCAAACAAGTTTTGATCTAATGTTACTGATAGAATAAAAGAAATGGACAGAAAATGAAGAATAAAACGGCACCAAAAGGTCATAAATAATTAGAAATGTTACATTGATTTTATAGACTAATGTAAAAAATAATGATTAAGTGAATTCCTTTTTATGTTCTTTATATTAAAAAGTGCTAACAACAGACTTGCTTATTATATACTGCATATAAATGTGTATATTTACAAATATAATAATAACATAAAATATTTACATCTCAAAAATATCAACACAATGGTTTTCAAAATGAAATTCATTGATTGTTTTTTCTTTTTTTGCTTTGCACTTGAAAGCACCCATACAAACCATTTGAAAATACAATAGTAGCATGGCATCTCGTTTTAATAAGTTATTTGACAAATAATTCTTGTTAATTTTCATAATACAAAATAGTTTCCTATAGATTTGAAAATGTATAACATTATTACACATTATGTAATATTATATAAATATGTGTATTGAAATTAATATGTTATATCATATGAAAATTCACCATAGTTTGTCTAGCCTTTATAATTACCATATTGTGAATGGGCACTCTGTTTGGTTTGAATACGTGTGCACTCCTTAATAGGAACAATTGCCAATCTCCACTTTAAAATATACATCCAGATATAGAGGATGCTTTTATTCTTGTCTACAAAATATCTTATTTGCACAGAACTGATAAACATTATTGACTAAAATTCACTGTACTGTAGAATGTCTCATAAAGTAATATAATAATAGTCTTTATGATAATAATAGTCATAATATAATGTCCCTCAAGCCTAGTTTACACCAGCAAACTTTAGTTTGCAAACAAAGAAATCTCAATTTGATCAAGTTTCCTACTAAAATCCTAGGTTTAAGCGCTCTGTTCAAATAAGCCAACCCATTTTTCTCATCACAATGATATAAATCATATTATAACTACAACTATATTATAAATGAATGCATATTAAATTATGATGTATTTATTCAATAATTTAATACAAATATTATTGTTATATAATAAGGGAATACAGTATACAAAACATTATGATGTATTAATTAAATAACTTATTAATATTTATTATTACAAGGTTTTTACTATGTGAACATAATACTTATACTTGTACATGTTTGTGAAAAATAACTTACTGGTCATGAGTGAATGTTTTACATCAGAACCTCTGTTCAGGGTAACCTCTATTCGAGGGACACCCTATTCAGGGACAGCTCAAATAAGGGGACACCCTATTCAGGGATTCCTCTATTTAAAGGATACCCCTACTGCATCATTCATGATGTAATCATTGAGGGCGGTAGAGATATTTACATATATAACACTTACGGTGTATATTTCTTCACAAAAGACTTTACAAAATGCCTGAAATACACTACATTACATTTAGAAAACAAACGTAAACAAAAGATTTCTATCATTGATACATTTTTCATATTTCTAAACCTAAACACAACATCAAGAAAGCGTTGAAAATACATTGCACATTTTACAATTTCTAGCACCTGAAACATTTTACAGGTGACGGTCATTGATTGAATTAAGAAAACATGAAAGCATGAAAGATTGTACATTTTTTTTAAATAGTAAATTTATAGGCAAATATTCCTGATGTTGTTTTCTTTAGTATGAATTTCTAAAAAAGCATTATGAATAAAATCAAAGAATTTATCTTGTACACTACAATCTTGAGACCAAGAATACATATTGGAGCAATAAATAAATTAGTAAATGAAAATGAAAATGTCACAACATTATGCTGTTTGAAACAAACATACCATTTATAAGATATAATTAAAAAAATGATAATAGTAATTTAATATTAAACTAGTATTTCAATTGTATATTATATGAAAATTATATATGATATATAATGTAAATAAGACCTGATAATTATATTAAGTAGATGAAATCATATATAGCATTTTTAGCAGTAATAATATATGGGCATAAATAATGAAAGCCGTGTACACTTTGACCTCTAACCCCACACATAAATGAAACCATTAACTATTTGAAAGACAATTTAATAAGCTGTTATATTTTTCTTCCCTGTTCGTTCTCTGCTGTTACCATTTTCTGCATCTTTAACGTTTCGTCGTTTATTGCGTTTGATCTTGGCCATATCCTCTCCAAAAACGTCTCCTGTTCGTAGTGCCGATATGAGATCATCAAACTCACCGACACCATTCTTGCCTTTTCCTTTGTTTTCTTGCTGCCCCTTTTTGTTCTTTTTCTTTCTTTCCTTTTCCATTTTCTGTCAAATTTAAATTAAAATCAGTAATTAACCAAGAGAAAATTTTAAGCAATAAAACAATAAATTTACCTCTTAAGTCCACACAGGAAAACTGTGTACATTGGATCTAGGTTTATAATCTGAGAACTAGATATCCACCCCAAGAACTAGGAGCTAGTCGGCCTCGAAACCCCATGCCAATAATGTTGGATTGTTAGGTAAGGTAAATATAAAACATTGCCTAAATATAAAACATGAACTTAATTAATGTCATTTACCTCAACTTCTAATTGAGCCCTCTTTTGTTCCTCCTCTCGCTTCTTCTTGAATTTGACATTGTCTGTTTTTGCATCATTAAATGCTTGTAAGAATGCAGCAAAAGTTCCAAAAAAGCTTTCAGGTTGAGATGTACTTGGGTCTTCACCAAACATTACAACAACCTCAGAAAACTAGTTAAAATAACAATATTATCGATTGGTATTCATTAAAGCAGAGAGAGTTAAATAGAACAGTCTGGATGGAAATGAAGAGATTCTCGTCATTCAAGAAACACAAAACACATCTGTTCTAAAAACGCTCAATTGTCAAAAAAAAGTGGCATTCAGATTTTGGCTGCAGAGTAGAAGATCAACAGCACATGCTACAGGTTATTGACCAGCATCAACAATCTTTTTTAAAATTGAACATAGAATAGTATACGAGGGGCATATATACGAGATAACCAATAAAATGACAAGGGGTTTTATTATTAAACATGAAGATGAAGACATTGATGAGACATTGCGAAGAATATTTATCCCGATGAGGAAGGGTTACCATGAAAAAAAACCTAAATTTCCCAAAAAAATTAATTTTGGAAACAGTATGTAAAAGGCCAAGAGAAAACAAAAAGTAAGCGTGTCTGCAAAATGGTTGAAGTTTGTCCAAGTAAGAAATCAAACAGTAGATCTGATGTTATTTTCAAGAGGGGCTTATAGGCATAGTCTAGCCTTGACTCTGGATCCAGCAAATGCTGAGCTCCGGAAACAAGTAAAAAGAAATGAGATTTTGTAAATAAAAGGAGATCATGGCCTCATATTAAATAAATACAATTGCCTTCTGTCAGTTGTTGTAGGTGCTGAAATTCGCAGCACTGACATGATGTGACTCTAAGAGGAGAAGCATACAAAAATGGAAATTAATATTATTTTAAAATGTTTTACCTTGGTTTTTGCCTGTGACATTTGTGTCTCTAGCTTGTCAAAATTGATTGTGGCTAGTGTTATGAAGTCACTCATTGCAGGAACAAACTTGTCTCCTCGTTCTGAATTCCTGCCTCTCTGGAATTCCAATTCCTTTACAACAGATACAAAATAGGTTACTTACAATTACTATATATTCATATTCATATTCATATTCATATTCATTTATTATCCAGAAAAAATAATACAAAAACAATACAAAAAGCATATATTACATAGAACAACAACAAGCAGAGAAAAAGCGCAGAACACTATCCTGGCGGATTGTCAAAAAGCAAAAAATATCGCTATAAAAGACTCTCTATATTGGGCAATAGCTGAGGAAAAGATGTTTGTGTCAACTACTAAACCCTGTTGTTATTAAGCTTTGCTTTTGACACTTTAATCAATCTAGCGGAGACAAGGTTATCATGTCATCATATATAATTGTGTCTATTTTAGGCACAGATCACAATTTGTAAAGAATTTCTCACCATTTTTTATGCCTTATGTATGTATGATCTGCATAGGAGAAACATTCAATATATACATTACAGCACTTACATTATTAACTTGTTGTAGTCCAGTTCCTATTTGTTTGATTTCACCTTCCAACTCACCCATACTAAACAACAATAATATTTGTAAAGAGAATATGAGAACAAAGAATATGAATGTAATGAAAAGTTTTAACCATGAATCATGTTCACATAAAGTACCATGTCCAACAAGATTTGCTGGAAAAACTGCATTAACACATTGGATTTCCATAGATAAGATGGTATTGAGTCTAAATGTAGGCTAAAATTGGGTGTGGATTATACCCAGTTATATAAGGTAATATTATAATTCATATAAATGTTAAGATTAAAACAGATTCTATTTCACTCACTTGACTTTACAAGCAATAAGAATATCTGGAATTTCTTCATCTAATCTGTACACATCAGGAAACTGCAACAAAATTGCAAATACAGTGTAGTAAAAATAATATTAAGAATTAATATGGATTGTAAATGCAACTTTCCCAGTTGTTTAAAGTGTTACCATATCTTAGAATTTCATTTCAAAGAGATATTTGAAAAAGTTGCATTATATTTTTCAGACTTTATTGTTTCTCTCATCAACATTGGCTCAAATCTGACGGTGTAGGAAAGCAAGATGTGTCAAATATGCAGAGTTTGAGACAGAGCTATTGTTTTATATCGACACGGTTTTCATTAAAAAAAAAAAGTTTAATAGTTGAAATTTGCATAACTCAAATGTTTTATGCCAGGCACATTGGGTTTGACAAATTTACCAAGACGAACGGTTATGGTAAGCGGAAAACCATGTGCATGTCCACATAGAATCTGTATAAATCCTGATCATGTTTCCGCTCAATTGCACATCCGCTCTGCGTTTTGTGTAAATGGTCATAAGAAATAACATAAATTCTATATTTTTGTTTTCAGCTACCATTTTCCGCTTTCCGTCACCGCTCGTGTAAATTGGCCTTTAGGCAGATTTGATTGTATATCAATTGCGTTTTCCACCTTAACAAAATCACAAATAGTTACCTTAATTTCAACCATTTGTAGCAGGTAGTGTAATAAGGTCATGTTCTTGTTCATACTTGATTTTGTATCAACAATCTTGTTTAAACTAGATAATTTAAATCCTGATGCATTGCCCCTTGACCCTTTGTTCATGTAGTTACCATATGCTAACACTATCTCCAGTAAACGTCTCAACTTTTTACTGTTGATAACCTGCTTTGATGCTTTTAAAACCGCTGCCAAAATAAAAAGCAAGACAATTGCATTGAAAACAGAGAATATACAAAAACAGAAACATACTCCCAGCCTTAGCTGTGTTTTGGCCTTACCAGGTACTTGCAATTGTACACCTGGGTGGAGAGAGGAAAACGTAAGTGTCTTGACAAAAGTAATGTGACGAGAGTTGGACTTAAACTCCTGATCAGTAGTCCAGCGTCCAACACACTACGCCACATACTCTTATTAACTTATTACTTAATACGAAATCCTGTTTAATAATTATGACTTATAATAGAGTAACTAGTCTCTAAACTGGCATTAAGAGGGTTAGGTAGTATTAAATTGTTAGAAATGTCATTGTTACTGAAACTAAAATCATCAAATTTTGCAATTACCTTCAACTTTAGGTTTCACATCATTCATTCTTTCTTGAAATTTCTTCTTACAATATAGAGATTTTAATCTCTGCTCGTAGTGCACAATTCTACAAAAAAATAAAAAAATAAATCTTTTGACCTGAAGAACTAATTAACTATATATCAATAAAATACCAAAAAAAAGGAGAAATTATAAATTGGTGAGTTGTTTTTCTCTACTCAGATGTAATTTATACTTGGTAATTTCTCAGGAAGAACTTGAACCCATGACATTTAGATCCCTAGCCTGGCATTCTACCTCTAGACCACAGCGCTTGTGCTGATGGCTAGGGTCCGATTTGATTCCAAGGAAGCAGCAGGTATAGCAACAATAAGATGGTAATAACTGCAGCGAAATAGCTTTGCGTCGGGGAGATAATTGGTTAGAGTTAAATATTAATAGTTATGTGAAAAGTCAATATTTTTTATATTGGTGTCGACTGTTTTATACGATCTAACAAAACCTTTGGGTATATTGACAAGTACTACAATGTTGGAAGAAGTTTGGTGGCATACCTGCTCATGTCAAGTAAAAACTTGTCAGCTCTGGCCATGTTGTCTTGGTCTTTCTCATGTTCTTTTAACATACTCACTTCCTCTGGAGTTGGAGTGTATTTCAATAACTATAACAAATTGTTCAAAAGATAAAAAATAATTGTATATATGTATTCTCTCATTTGCTGCCAGGTGAAAATGTATGCAGTACAATCAAATCACAATCAAAAGAAAAATGATGCACCTTATCTTTATATTTCAATACTCAATGGTAAAACACGATTGTTGGCAGTACATTACTATAATTATAACAAATCAAATGTGCCATTAACACTGTGAATTCATATTAAACAGTAATAAAGTGTTTGAGACACTGTGTAACATAACAATGGTTCTGCATAGCATAGCTCACAATGGATATACTGTAGTCCCATAAATTGACCGTGTGATAAAATGCCTCCGAAGGCTCCGAAAGGACTTAAACATGCAACCTATCACTGACAAGGCGAGCGTCATAACCACTAGACCAAATACCCTTTGAATGGCTTATTTTATTATTTTTTTTGTTCAAATTCTGTATTAACTTTCAATATAGAACTTCTAAACAAACATATTACAATACCTGTTCCAACATATCTTTAGGAATATCCTCTCCTTTGTCCATTTCCAATATAGCTTTTGTTAACTCTTTATTTGTGAGTTTTATTCTTGATAATAAGATGGCTAAATTTTGTGCCCTTCTGCCATCAATCACAGACAGTTCCTTGGGTTTGGGTGCCCGGAAGCTACCGTAGCCTGGATCATCTTCTTCAGTTCGTGGTTTCTGGTACGCTGAAAACGTTTTATCAAATTCCTCCAAATCCATTACTTTTATAACCTATCAAAACATGAATTTGTTTATTATTTTGAATTGTGCTTCAAGAACAATTAAAACCTTTTCACCAGGTGTTTGATGATCATCCAATGAGTTAATAATAGAAGTCATATCTTAATTTACTAGACAACCTTTATTAATATAATTATATTAGCTTTATTTTATTATCAAATAGTTTCAACAAACACATTTCTAAATAATGATTTATTGATTAAATTATAAATATAACTAATATCTTCTCTCAAATATTGCCATATTGCAACAACATTATCCATAACAAATACATTTGCAGCATAAAATGCTGAATTGTATTACTTGTAAAAAATTATAGAAAAATACCACAGAAGAAAGCCAAAAAAACAAAAATGTTATCAAATAAATAAAATACCTTCATTTCATCCAGGTCTTGCCATACAGTTCCAACAAGTTTCATATCAGGTATTTTAGACCAGTTGAAAGACTTAAGTGGCTGTGATGGTTTTGGAATGTTTTTTGTTTTTCCTGGCACGGTCGCAAATCCAGGTCTGCCAAAGCCTGGCGGGGGTGGTGCACCGGGTGGGGGTGGTGCACCAGGGAATGGTGGCGGTGGAGGGGGCGCTCCACCCATTCCTGGTGGTGGAGGTGGACCTGGTGGAGGTGGTGGCGGTGGTGCTCCACCAGGTGGTGGTGGCGGCCCCGGTGCAGATGAACTGGGAGTGTTGCTTAGTTTCTGCTCATCTGATAGGCTTGGTGACATACTTGATACATCTTTTACTAAATGTTCCAATCTTTGCCTTTCTCCTTTTTCTCTATCAGCCTAAAATAAAACCAAAAAACAACAATTAAAACTTGTTTGGTGATGTCTAGTGAAAGATCATCAACTAACTCTGAAAGCATGTTTGTTTGTTATTATTTACATATACAGGCCGACCTCTTCAGTCAAAGACAGGTCTCCCAGAGGGCTCAGTTATGATCAGTGGTTGTGATGTACTAGTACACCAGGGTAACACCTCTACTCGAAAGATGTACTAGGTTCTTTAATATGCCAATGAGCTAGCTGTGTACACTGGTAGTCCTTATCTGAGAAGACTCATTCTACCACCAAAACCATATGCCCTTGTCAAAGTTATGGCTATGTAATTACTTTGTTCCACCGTCTTATAAATTAAATTGATCAATTAAACTACAATAAACTGGATTTTCTATATCTTGGTATAAACAAATTGTACCATTGCCCTTTTTCCAGCATACTAGCATATTACAAAAAGGCAAAATTAACTAATATTTTGGTATAGCAACCATTTTCTTCATTGTGAAAATGACTAAATTTTAGTTTCATATCTTGTAATTTTAAAGAATATATTCCATAATGCTTTACTGTTATCAGAAATAACTGGTGTTATCATAAATGTGAGTACTCTTTAAAAACTTATTTTGTATTCAATTGTAGACATTTTAAATTGAAAATAGCAAATGAAAAGGTAGTGACTAAAGTTTTACCAACTACTGTACTATTGTGCTATTTAAAAAAGAGAGTTGTTCTAATAACAATCGATGAAACATAGAATATGTTAGAAAATTTTAAATGAATTTAGTAGATTAATGTGTAAACCATAAGATATAAAACGTGTTATTTGTGTGGTAAAAATGGTGAAGTTGAAAAAGTATTAAGAATAGAGATCCATAACAAAAAAGCATTTAAATAAAAATATAAGCCGCATTGCATAACTATAGGTCAGCTCAAAAAATCGTTATCATGTTATATCAACATGATTGATGCTAGCTGGGTATCACCAAGAAAACAACACAAATACATAACCTAAACACAGATTGTCTATTGAGTACAAAATGTTATAAGGCAATTAAATTAAGAGTATAAAAAAATACTATCTAATTGGCCAGCAGACACTAATGCTTAGTCCCCAAAAGGCTTTGAAATCTTTTTGAAAATCTTTCTAAATCCAGAAATATCCTTTTTTCACTTTTTGCCTTTCAAAAACAAAAATGATTAAATATTTATCTGTCCACAAAAAAATACAACTGCTAAACTAATCTACAATTTATCACAAAACAAAGGATGAATAACAAACTAACACTATGTTCAGATTCCTGGTGTCAAGTTATCGTTATGTATGTGGCGTACATATTATTATGTCTTAACTAGGTCGCGGATTAGCATTGGAACAAGACATTGCCACTAATCAGATGTTATGAAACCTCAGTAGCACATGACACATGGTTTATGCAACATCAAGAAATCACCACGAAATGTGTTGTACACTAACTTCAAAGAGATTCCTGTATATATTAAGAATTACTAAAGAATGCAACATTTTTTGTTGTTTTTAGTTTCATGGTTGCATTTCTCATGGTTTTCACAAGCGCCTTGAGCACTTTGTGGATATGTGCGCTCAATAAATCTTATTATTATTATTAAGAATTTAATTGCAAGAAATACTATTTTAGTGAATCTGAAAATTGTGAACTCTCCCGACTAGTCACAACTTTATGCTGGTAAAACTTGTGATTTGCCAGTATTTTTAATACGAATATAAATCTGACAAATATCCATGGTACACATGAAATGTGCATTTGAATAAAAACTCAGAAAAAGACATCATTTTTGGTATGAAACATACAATATATCTCAATAAAAATTCATCCCAACACAAGAAACCATGTTTGGGAAAGAGAGTCCAGGAATATCCAAGCTGGCCTTTACAATTCAAGGCAGAGTACCATCAATGTAGAAAACATTATTTGTTATTAAATGGTTAAAATGACAAAATTTGAAATGGTTTAACATATGACATTTTTCTAGACTTGCACTATGGTGATATTCCATTTAACCTATCTGAATTATGGCCATGAGTAGTAAAGTTGTTGTTCTTAGTTAAGAAAAGGTAAAAAGGAGTTAGTATTAATTATTAATTTAATCTAAAATGATTTAAAATCTCAATATAATCTATGCTAAAAACATAAAATTGATGTTGTAAACAAAAATTTGGATGTGAAGACGAAAAAAAACCCTTGTTTTGAATGAGGATTTTCAATACTTACGTGAACATAAGATAGTTTGAAGGGTTTGCCATCCTATGGAATGTGGTGGAAAGTGTTATCAACTAAGCTTGAAGGAGGGGATATTTCTTAAAGTTATTTTAAAACACAGAAAGGAAGATTACATAAAGAAGGTGCAAGAATGTCCTAATGTGCATTTAATAAACATAGATGCTTCATTAAGACAAAGATTTATTGTGCAGTATCTTATAATATGTTGGAGCACCAATCATATTGGAAGCATAGCTCAATTGTAATAAATCACAGAAAGGAATAGAATCATTATCCATCATAACTGGTTGTTATCTTGTACATATTGGCCAACATTTAAACACATTTTGCTTTGAATATTTCCCAAATTAACAAAGCAAAAACTACTTGAATATCTTTGCAGTTTCCATTGGCGAAATCACACTTAAGGCCAATTTATATAGACAAACGGTAACAGTAAACGTTAAACAGAAAATAGGCGGTCGAGTGGATACAAATAGATACAGATTTTACATGGAATAAGCTACACGCTTTTCTTTTTACTACTAGAGCTCATCTGTGTAATTGGCATTTAGGCAAAGAATAACTTACATTTAAATACAATTCTTCCATCCATCATACAACTTTTTAATTAATTCAATAGTTTAGTGAAACATGTTGGTGTTATAAAGTTTTCCACGTATGTGGTTTATGAAAAGACATGTTGAGTGTTTCATCGTTCTGAAACTCAGCAGTTGTTTTGAGAACTACATACGTGGTGTACGGCAAACTTTATATCAACATATTGATAAAACTAGACATTTTCTTAAGGTCCTTAATTATTTTTAAACATTCAGTTAAAAAAATCATGAGAATGTTCAGTTTTGTGGGAGATTAAACAGTATTTTTATTTCGATGCTGAAATGAACACACAGTAATAGCAACAATGAAAAAGATTAAATACCTCAGTTTGAATACTTTGTAATCTCTGTTCATATTCATATTTGGTCCTTTCAAGCTCTGATTTAGTCTCGTACAACTGTTGTTGCATTGATTTTAATGCACTCATCGCATCGTCCTAAAATTAAAGCATTTATATAACAGATATCATATTCTTGTGTTCATCAAGATACTTGCAGATAAAATAAAAATTTAACATTTTTTAAATGTAATCTACAAAGGGTTCTCAAGAATACGGAATGTCCATAATTAATATGAAAATTCAGTTCAATTTAAACGGAGATAAACACAAAATAATCTACAAACTACAAAATTATAATTTGGCGTAATGAGAAACACTAATGCGTTAAATACAATAATTCCAGGTTTTTCACATTTTCACATCCACGTCAAACCTTCTGTTTTCATAATGCTACATATGTCAAGTCAAAGGTTGTTAATTCAACATATTACATATTATTATTATCTTATTGTGAAGAAAACAAACAAGCATTACCCTCTCAACTGTTGTTGCTTCCAACTCCCGATCTTTTCTATCAAGTTGGCTTTGAAACTCATCACATTCTGAAACAAGAAAACATAGAAAATCAATCAAGTGTAAAAATACGTTTCTTTGGGAGAGTACACCTCTATTATGGGGACACTTTATTAGATCTTGAAGGCATCCCTATAATAGGGGTTCTACTGTATGCCTTTATACTCATCACTTGATTTCATTCTGGAAATTTGTTTCATAAACAGCAGAACCTCTATTAAGAGGACACCTTCAAGACAAAAATGTGTTCACCTTACTGGTGAACTTTCTCCTGAATAGGAAATTAAAACATGCAGTATATTTCCCTTATTTGTGTCTAAAGGAGGGGTTGTACTGTACAATGTGTATATCCTCAGCTATGGTTGGTAAATGGCAGATCACAAAAAACAGCAATGGATTTAGACAGGCTTAAGGCTAAGCCTGGATATCTTTCAATTGCAAAAAGTCCTGCTGTTATGATAAACAACCATTTTTTAGCCATTACTTGATGATGTGTAATTAAAATTTCTCAGCATGACTCTCAAATTGTTTGCATAAATTATATTGTTTGTCTGAAGGTTAGTGAGGTTATTCATAAAGTTTCTCACAATTAATTTTATTACTATAATATAAGGCCTTCTTCACATTGATGGTGTTACAGCATTTTAGCAAACAGTGTATATTTTGTGTCTGTATGTAAAAAGTGTTCTGAATTACGAAACTTCCGTTTTAAAGATTGCTTTGTGTCATATTTTTCTCTGTGGATTACAATTTGACTTTTATGCTACCAGTGCTATTCTAATATGCTATAACTTCAATACCCAGACAACCATTGTTACCTAAAAACCACTATATATGGTGTTAAAATCAATTTTGATTGTTTGTTTGTTTGTTTGTTCTTTCTTTAAACTGAAATACACTTTCAATACAAATGTACTGATTTCCAAAGTGGTTCAGTAAACATATTAACAACAAAAATAAAATATAAAAGAAAAACAAAAAGAAAGAAAACAGATGTAAAACTATTTACAATTGTGAAGGCAAAAAGGTTAATACATATATGTTTTCTATCGTGAAGATTTATAAGTTGCCAAGACAGTTCTGATTTTATGTTATTTGGTAGAGAATTCCATAGTTTTGTTGATCTATAAACAAAAGTTCTTTTACTCTGAGAGTTATTCCATAACGGAATAGATAAATCCTTATTACTTTGAAAGCGAGTGCATTTATTATGGTTATCTACAGTAAATTGAAATAATATAAGTATCTTGGAGCTATTTCTTTTAAACATTTAAATAGCTTTATAAGAATATTTTCATTCCATTTTTCTGTAGGTCTACTCACTCAAGAGTACTTAAGATATCATTAATAGGGGTATACATGTCTACAGATAACAATATTCTACCTAATCTGTTGAATAAAACCTGAAGAGAATCTGAAAAACTTATGTTACAATTGGACCAAACACAGCAACAATAATCAAATAATGGAATAATTAAAGCATTTGCTAACATTTTTAAAGTATACATAGGAAGATACATCTTAATACGACGAATCACACCGATACGTTTAGCTATTTTACAAGATATTTTGTCTATATGTTCCTTCCAATTTAGTTGAGGATAAAAAATGATACCTAAATACTTAAAAAGAATCAACTCTTTCAATAGTGTCGTTTCCGATTTCTGATTTGTGCTGAAAACCCCAATCATTTTTATAGATATAACTTACTTTGCTGCATTTCTTTCGCCTGTTTTTTACGCACAACATCTTGATTAATAACTTTTTCTATAATTGTTTTAAAGTTAAAATCTACGACAGATACATCAGGGTCATGGCCATCTTCATGTTGGAGGACAATCTGTTGAATGAGCATGTCTACTAATGCCCACATATGCGCACTCTGTGACACTGAGCCATCTGAAATAAACGGTTTAAAAAAGTTTATAATGGATAATAGACAGATCATACAAGGTAGAATACATACATAACATATGTAGAATAGACATATCATGCAAGGGAAGAATAGACATATCATTTAATGGGAGAATAGACAGATTATGCAAAGGAAGAATAGACATATCATGCAAGGGAAGAATAGACATATCATTTAATGGGAGAATAGACAGATTATGCAAAGGAAGAATAGACATATCATTTAATGGGAGAATAGACAGATTATGCAAAGGAAAAATAGACATATCATGCTATGCAAGGGAAGAATAGATGTATCATGCAAGGGGAAAATAGACAGATCATGCAAGGGAAGAATAGTTAGATCATTTAAAGGGGAGAATAGACAGATTTTGCAAGGGGAGAATAGACAGTCAATTCAATTTAGAGAGATCATGAATAATTTTTGGATTCTAATATTGGTATTTGAAAAAAACTTTAAAAATCCACTTAAGTGAGAAGCAACTTGTCAGCATTGGTTAGTTGCATTGATTTCCAGAAAAAAATTGATTTATACAACCACAAGAAACTCGACTAAACTATTTATATCTCCTTTAAGTTAAGTTTGAATAAAATATACTTACTTGGAAGGAGTAAGAAGTGTTCTAGTATGGACATAAGGTGTGGATAAGCCTGTGTGTGTGAGATCTTGCGAGTAATAACTTCAAACATAGTATTAGCATTCCTTGAGTCAATATGGATCTAAAAGTGTTATATAATAACAATTACAAAATGGTAATAATTCTACTAAATAACAAGAAAATATTTTATTGCTTTATAGAAGTATATTAAGTCTTTAATTAATTTTATTTAGTTTTTTTTTTACTGTATATAGAGTCAACTCAGTGTTTAGCTTTCTGGTATCGCATTCTCACAATATCCCTTATTACTTGGCAACAACACAAGCGTTTAATTTACGGCCTTTAATTTAATGGTTTATTAGACCTTAGACATACTTCATTTTCAACCAAAACATTACTTCCGAATATTTTATTTATAGATCTAAAAAATGCATGATTTGACAGGCTGGCGCTGCTAGCAATCTCTAAGGCGGGGCTAGATAGGCTTAATTGTGTATTTAATTATCCTAAGCACTGACAAACTTAACTTTAAATGAATGTATGAAATAGGTAGCAATGTAAAAATAATGATTTTTAAAGTTATGCTTACCATTTCATATCTCTTGGCCAATTCACGCTCATCTTCATTCCGAACAAGATCAAAGATATCCAAATGTCTACAAAAAAAGTAAAAGTCAAATTGATTATAATTAGTCACACAGTTTGAATTACTAGGAAGAGCTACTGTTTTCCTCTCACCATTTGGTATTTTAAATTTAAAATGTATGATAGTTATAAATACAAAGGTATGAGTTATCTTGTAAATACATGATAGATGTAATTGTATTTACAAAATTGAAAACAATATTGATAATTATTACAAGTTTTATATGTTTTCTTACTTTTTTGAAACATATATAATGACCCAAAGTGACCTACCTGTCTAATGTTGCATTATCATGCGTTTTTAATTTATCAATGATCGGTTGAATACCAAGCATTAAAAATTCATAACGAAGATGAATTCTGAACTCGAGGTTGTCCTGAAAGAATAAAATATGTAACAATATTATTTACATAAACAACATTTATGCGAGATACTAATAATAGTTTGGGGGGGGGGGGTGGTGGGTCTTGAAGTTGATATAAATAAAACATCATTTCAGGTTTTACGGTATCTTCAAGTCTGTTATCTATGACAACGTTGCTTAAAATACAGTTTCACTAGTACAGCACAATATTCCAATTTTAGCTTTTAAATATGAAAATAATTGATACAGTAAAAATAAATTATTGAAATTAATAAAGGACAAGGTTGATAGTCAATATAAATCACTTTCTCTATTATTACATATTTTTTTCTCAACAAAAACAAAATTCTCTCTAAAAGATTGTATGTTGTACATGTACACATATCCAATGTATTGCAATCCTCATTACAACTTGGTGTTAGTTTAAGCTGAGTTGGGTGTATAATAATAGGTCATTCTTATTATAGTGCTTCATGCCCAAAGCCTCTAAGGGTTTCACAATTTTACCCTGGTTATTTTTTGATCAAACAAAAATGGAAACATATTCCCATAATGCAACCTTAGTGCAGTAGTGTTATCAGTTACCCATTTGTACAGTTGGGTGGAGAGAGGCAAACAAAAGTAAAGTGTTTTGCCTAAAGAAACAAGCAATGGAACGAACGTTGAACTCCTGATCTCGCGATCAGTAGTCCAACGTCCAAGACACTGTGCCACATGCTCTTGTTGGATGTGTTGCAGGCTTTTAAAGAATTCTTTACAATGTAGAAGACAAATGTTAACGGTTTTATATTTATATTCAGAATATTTATTTCATTTATAATTTCAACAAAGGCCTTACCTCTCCTGTTCTGTATCGAATGATAGCATTAATGAATGACATGATGGAAGTTTTAAGATTAACTTCCTCACGATACCGCCCTGTGCTCCTATCAAGATCATTCACTAAGGTCTGGGGAGTAAAAATATATTATTTATTTTATTGTTCAACTGATGTGCCTGGAAACAGCTATATTTAAAACAAAACATGTACATAACTGTGCAAGATATCATGGATAGAAGAACATAATACATTCATCTGGCAAAATATTCATGTTAGCTAAAACTAGCCATTTTAACTTTTATGTAACTTAAATTACGATAACTGTCTTCTACTCAAAATCATTCTAAAGTTATGGGGAAACAATCATGGCATGACTTTTAAGGGCAGAAGGGCTTCCTCTAGAACAGAGGTGAGGAGTACTGTAACATACTGGAGAATATCAGGGCTATGACCAATATTAATACTAAAATTGATGAATAATCACAATAATATTATGTTGATGCTGATAATATGTATTCAATGGACTGAAACTGCTTGCATGAAAATATGTTTCAGGTTTGACTTTATAGATTTTATTCACTGGTTTGTATAAAACACCTAAAAGAAAATAATATATATTTGATATGTGAATTATATAAACGAGCATATTTGTTTATAGTTTACCTGAAATCGTGTTCTTTCACAGGCATACTTTTGAAAATGTGTCATTGCTTCTAGAACTTTCTTTTGTCCTCCTGGTACAAGGCACATGCCTCCCAGCATCTCCATCACTGCTATTTTAGTCTTAATATTCTCAGTGCTTAAACTTTGTGTAATAATCTTGATACCGGTTGGATGAGCTAACACATGTGATCTACCAAGCTAGAAAATTTAAACAGAATACATTTACAAATATTTGTTTTTGTAATTGATGACATCAATGAATTTAACACAGTATCAGAAACCTTTGGAAACCACTTTTGAGAGGATACATTCCTGTGAAACGACAAACAGTAAATAATTTTTAACACTACATCCAACCCCTATTCAGGGGACGCCTCTATTGAGGGGACATTTCCTGAAAAACCACAAAGGGAAGACGTGTTATAACTACATGGCCAACCCCTATTCAGTGGACACCGCCCTTTAAGGGATATTTCAAGAAACCACTATTGTGTTACTGTATAACAACAAGGCCAACCCCTATTCAGAGGACACCACTATTGTGGGGACATTTCCTGAGAAACGAGAAGGGAAGACGTGTTATAACAGCATGGTCAGGGAAAATTCTTATTAAGGTGACACAGGGTAAACTTAACTAATTGTATTTGTTTAATTGCATGTATGGTTATATGTTTGTAGAATCAGTCTTTCCCAACGAATAAACTCTAGTAACCTCATTTTGTTGGACCATACCTTTATTTGGCACATGGTTGAATTAAGGGAATATCCTTGCCAATTTTATGGGTTAGCAACGTTTGTTAAATTGAAAGGTTTTCAGTTTAAATTTGTGTTTTATATTTAATTTCATTTAATTTTCAATTTATTTTTAACACAATTGTATTGTACCAAATAATTTCCAAAGTTGAGATTGTCAACATGCTCTTGGGGGACATAGACTGTATTTGAAAAACTTGTGCAAAATAAATGGTTATGAAAGTATATATCAAGAGTATAGAAAATTGTGTCATTCTCAGTATGTCTTTTGTTTTAAAACTTATCAGTTCAAACTATGTATATGACCCACATTTTCTTGTTCTGGTAATCAGTTTAAGATTGTCTTTAAAGTTTTGAAATTCCTACAAACAAGTTCGAGTTAAAACAATTGAACTAAGTTGAAAGCAATCCCACAAACCAATCAAAGCCTAATAGTAGAGCAATCAGGAAGTCCCTTACTTATTAAAACAATGTGTTTAAATGATCAATGTTTTAGTGATACACCAGACAATTTGTATATTTTGACAAGACTTTGGATGTCTCAAGAGGTATTTGTAAATAAACACACATCTATCACATACATTCATTTGTCTAGATCGAAATATTCTAAAAGCTTTATGAGCAGAGCATTTGCTAAAACAATCAAACTGTATTTTTATTATGGAATTTAATTAACACTAAATTTAAAATTCAGACATTTCAGCATTTGCTGTTTAATAATCTTTTAGGTTAAAATACTGTTATATATAAAAAATATTTCCTATGATAACAAAACCACACATGGTTCATGTTTAAAACTTACTGAATTATTCATAAGAGCTTTAACACAGCCAATGGCTGAGGTATGTATGGAGCTTTCAGTAACTTCAAAATCCATTTTCTGTAGGAAATCTAACAGCACTGATAGGCCATCCAGCTCAATGAATCTGGTCACAAATCTGTTAAGAATAATGTTTAAACATTGTTTATTTTTTTTACTATTTCTATTTATTTTAATATATCCACAAATCACAGAAAGAAACTAATTGCTTGGGATTTACATAACAATCAAAATTGCACTGATCAATATAAAGACAAAAACAAATTTACCAATTAGATATAAAAAATATATGGTTAAATTACTAATTATAAAAATGACGGTACGCATATGCACTTATAAATATATATATAAAAAAACTCATTAACAATTTATTTATATTCTGTCTATTGATATAACAAAATAAGATGACAGTTGCAGAATACATTTTGCTATCACTATAAATTATCTACCATACATTTAGCCTCCCCCTATGCAACACCTTTCATACATAAATACCTCTCCCATACAAGACAATCGTTTAAATTGTCTCTTTGGAGGTTGGTAAGCTGATATTAGCAAGTTTTTCTTCTCAAAATTATTCTACTGCAGTTTCTGCAGTAATCCTTTGTTTGTTAATGCAATTTATTATTGGGGGGGGGGGGTAATTATATGGTACACATTGTTTATTGCAGTAGTGCCTTATAAATTCTACATTTTTAATCATACATTAAAAATAAATAACAGTAACAAATTTAGTTAATGCAGTATAAATTGTAAAGTAATTTTGACTTTATCGCTACCTCATTGGTTGAGTTCTTAAAGCAGTTTTCAGGCTGTCAACCATTTTTGTTCTTGAATCAATATCTTCTTCTCCATGACTTAACATCACCATCTATAGAGGAAAAGAATTATAAAACATTTAGTTGCTGTTTTCAATCTGGCAAAATAAGGTGTTCTTGGGTGGGTTCAATAATGTGTACATTGATCACATAACTTACTGTTGTCATTGATCTTAATTTATCTAGGTATGATGCGATGGGTGGGTTCAATAATGTGTACATTGATCACATAACTTACTGTTGTCATTGATCTTAATTTATCTAGGTATGATGCGATGGGTGGGTTCAATAATGTGTACATTGATCACATAACTTACTGTTGTCATTGATCTTAATTTATCTAGGTATGATGCGATGGGTGGGTTCAATAATGTGTACATTGATCACATAACTTACTGTTGTCATTGATCTTAATTTATCTAGGTAGGGTGCGGTGGGTGGGTTCAATAATGTGTACATTGATCACATAACTTACTGTTGTCATTGATCTTAATTTATCTAGGTAGGGTTCAGGCCATGAAGCTGAGTTTGGATCATCTTGTTCCTGTAAAAACATAATACAAATTGTAAGTATACATTTGTTGCAAGAATTGTGATAACATTTTTAATATACAATATTTCTTTCCAATAATTTTTCTGATATGTTCCTGATACTTTTCCTATAAGTATGTTTAATTGTGTATATGTTATATGTTGGCATGGTACATCATGAAATGTATTTAATTAGCAGTCCATGCTTTGTGATTTAATGTTGTTGTAACAAATGTATAGTATTCATCAAAACAGGATATGTAGTTTGTCACGTAGCTTCACATTATTGTACACCTAAGCCATAATGAACCATCCGAGGATGACACTATCATTTATCATGTTCGTTGCAGGAGAGTGCATTTGATAACTACTTCCTCTGCAAAATGATTCATTATCAATGTTGACAGACTGGTTTGAATTAATATCATAACTAAATGTAACTGGATACAAGTGGAAATAATAAAACACTTCAACTTGGTGATGTAAGTTCACACAGGTCAAATTTTACACAGAACCCTTGGTAGACATTTATTAAATTCTTATAATAAAAAAAAGAATAAATCATACAAATAATGAATGTTTTATGAGTGGAATAATTGTTTCATGAGTTAAATAATCAAAGTATATCACTCAACAACTTAAAATGTTCGATCCCATCCATGAATACAAAACATTTATTATTTGTAAGACACAGTACATACTATACTTAAGGCCAAGCCCTAGGTCCTAAGAAAAATATGGCACTGAATTTGTCTGGGACGTAAAGCAAGGGAACAATACAGGTTGATTTTCAAGGCACAACATTCACCAATTCACAGCATTCACCAATTAAACAATCCTGAACGTCAAACCACCTAATTGTGAGGATATATCCTTATAGCTTACTTACTTTTAATTTACTTACTTAACTTAATTTATTTAAAGATTTAATTTATTTTGTAGCGGTTTTTTTGTACAGAAATGTTATATTATTGAAGACACCTTCCCTACAATTTGTGACTTTGTGAAAATAATACATATATATTAGTACTTTAAAAACATTAAACCAGGCCATTCCTTGTCTTAAATGTACGTTTTATGGTAAATTAGGATAAAAAGTGAGAAACAATGCAATACCTAAGTAGCTCGCTGCGAAATGACCTCTCATGGACGGTCTTTAGGCCTAGCCTAGCTATGCTAACAGTTTTGTAGTCCTAGCTGGTAAACATTGGTAACGTATGAACATTGTACGCTAGCTATATACCTAGCCTGACGTTGTACAGTTGCTGCATTAATTGTCTTTCTATTTTTGCCAGACTCCGTTGATACAAATTGGGGAAAACCCGGTATTTTCGCTGAAAAGGAGTCTTCCATTTGTTTTGGCCTCACGATCGATTGAAAGGTGGGTGATTTAGAGAAGAAAAACAAAATATCAATCCGCGCGCAATGCATTTTAGGATTTATAGCGGGCCGCTATAATTATTAGAATCTACTTATTTTTCACATTTTTAACCGTTTAAAGATGAAAAAAGTTATCGCAATAGAATAATATAGTATTATTTTTACATTAAATATAGTTTGTGATCTTAATAATTTTATTAATTGTAATAAACTGAATGAATGAATGAAAATGAATAAAAGGGAATGAACATTGGTCTATAGAATTTTTATTTTCATGATTTACAATTTGTTTATGTTTATACCAAAGGCATTATTCTAACCAACTGTTTACATTGACATAATAGACTTAATTACCGGTATGAAATAACCAAATCAGTAGCCAACTAGCTGTGTATATCCATAGAGATATTATAATATCTCTATGTTCACTATAATCTCTACACTGTATGGTATATCTAGTGCTAACACTAACAACAGGCATGAATTAAGACATGTCAACTTTACACAGACTTTTATTACAAAAGTAATGGACTGGTGATATTCATGAGTACGCAATTTTATTTTAAAATTATAATTTAAATGGTTTCAAATATTAAAAATCTAACTGTAATGGAGATTGTATTAATGTTTACAGTACTATAGTGCATATTAATGTTTAATTTATTAGCAATTACCCGCTTCATGCATGACTAGATTAAATGGAATTAGCTTTAAAATCCTCATAATTAGCAAATCAATTATTAGTCCATCAGCTCTAATCTTTATTCATTATCATTTTCTGTATTTAACAAGTCATTAAACAAACTACTACTATACTATCTCAATTATTATTCCAACCATTTAAGGACAATTTAAAACTTTTTTAACATGAAATGGTGATAATTAATTCTCATGTTCTGGTTTGTTGGTTAAGATCGATGAGATGGAAAGGAACTGGCCATACCTCATAATGCCGAGGCTTAGAACAATAATCTCCTAACACTAACAGCTCATTCCGAATGAGTCGTTAGAAGTCCCCTATGTTCAGAATGAACATGGGACTCACCTTTACCTTTTTACACCTATATCACCGGTAATGCAATTTCTGATTTTGAATAAAATTAAATTAAATGACATTATTATCATTAAAAAACCAAAAAAGAAAGAAATGACTGATGAAATGATTTTATTTTGAGTAATTGCTGTAGGTAATTGCAATATGATCTTAGTTTATAAACAAACTACCCAAAGTGGTTTCCAAGAACACAATTCTTCTGGTGTTTTTCTTCAGAAACATGCCATAAGACACCTAATATCAGAATGGAGGAAGGTAATAAATAAACAATACTGCCAAAACACCTAATATTTCATAATGTGTATGTCATGACCTTGGCATTCAGTCTGACCTGGGTTGTTTCAAAACAACTAATACAGTATTCACAATCAGCTAAAGTGCCTTTCACACACATTACAGTACAAACAGAAGGAAACCAAATTAATTTTACAAAAGAATGAAGTAGATCGCAAAACCTTCACAATTCAGTTATTCATAACTCGTTTGTAAACGCAATAATTCATTTATATGAAACCGACCAATTTTGTCACCTCCATAATTTTATGATATAAAATTTGACACATTTGTGATTCAATTTATCCAACTATTTCCAAATCTCTTTTTAAACTCTCTCATATCCTTTCTTGACTCACAAGTTTTTTTTATACAATACAATATACAGCCTTGACAACATTGCAAAAATGGTTAACATCAACACTTTAAATAATATATAATAATACTAATACTAATAGCACTTTGCATAGCATCCTTGTTTATAGTTGCCAAAGCAACCATGTTGTCAAAATACACAGGTGCATACACTTTGTTGTTGTTACTGGCTAAATCTCCCAAGAATAACAATATAATGCTCTACAGAAAAATGAATCAAAATTTTTTCATTTAGAGACTGTGTAACAACAGGTACATTTAATACATTTGTGGTGGCACTACTAATCTGTGAAGAAGCTTGTGGCCTATTTTGCCAATCCTTAGCTAAATCAAGCCTTTTGGTTATTCTTTATTTGACAAAATTAATATTTAAAAAACAATAAAAATAAATTTTCAATTTCTGTATAGTACAATATTTAGGATACGAGTCTTACATAGTTATAGTTTTGTATCGTACAGAGCAAAATGCTTTTGTTACCGATCAAAGAAAAACTCTGGTATGAAGGAATCAATTTGATTGGTTTGTAATTTAACTTTAAAAGTCGAATCTAACTTTTCATATGAAAATCAAGGTCAGTCTTGCATTAGAGCTATGGTTTACAACACTATTGTTTTTTCTCAGTTCAGAATAGAGTTGTAGTTGTACTAGGAGAATAATCTATAACTTGCACTGCTGCAGCCTGAATTGTACATAGATGTTAACAACAAAGAAAATAACTTTCATTTCCCTTTAAGGGTACCACGGGTCATAAAGCTGCCACCAACTGGCATGATCATGGTCTGACAAGTCTGCTACGATGGACCAGAACAACTTGCTTTTTTTTTTGAGTGGCACGACTAATTGGCGACAGAACCTATTGGCCTCTTTTGCCACTCCTTGGCGCAATCTAGCTATTTTTTGTCTTGTTTTGTTTGTATAAATGTGTTTGCCAAAATTAATAAAATAAAAAATAACATAAAAAATGTTATGGATAACGATCATAATTATGTGTAAAGACATGGTGTATTAGGTCAGACCATTTACCAGTATCTGATAAAGCCAGATTTAATTAACTTTTAAAAAACCACCAGTTTAGAGCAAGCCACATCTGATTAAGCTACAGTAATGACATACAATTATGACTTTCTGTTCATATAATAAGTGTAGTATAGACATGTGATAATTTTAATTTAGAATAACCTAGTTTTAAAAACGGATTTGCAGTGTACGGATACAGATTAGGATATGATTCAGAAACAAGAGCCTATTGGCCTCCTCTCATCACCATCACGTCTTGACAACTGCTACAGTAAATCCTTGCACAATACTTGTTAAATACTAAATTTAATATTTTGTATAAATGTTTTATCTTCTTTAATGTATTAATCATGTTTAAATGTTTTTCATATTTTAATCATTGTACTACTGTATGTTGTTTGTTTTAAATGTAGGGTTGCGGATACTAACATATTATGGCGCTTTGTTGATGACGCAACCCCTTAGCCGCATGCGTTGAACATATAATGAAAAGAAAATGAAATCTATTTATCACCATTATGTTTTGTCTACATGTTTTTAACAGACAGAAAATTTTTATGTATTTTGATGTGTATGTGTATATTTTATATTGTTCTTACCTTCTTTTTACTGCAGTAAATTTGCCATTTCTTTTCTGGTGGCAAGTTAAACATTGCTTCTCTGTGAGGAGCGGATAAGTCCAGCTCATCCTAAATAAAATGATGACAAACAATTCATGTTTAAAATACGGACATTTTTTTAATGCTAGATATGTTTAGGTCTAGTCAACAAGCATTTATGTTTTACATTTAATTATCTATCCATTCATTTTATGTACTTTCACTATTATATATTTATATTTTAGTCTACTCTGTAGCAATGTTAGTATACTTAGGCATACGGGAGTCACGACTTAAAGTTCAGTGAACTTACTGTGACTTCCATCCACCCACATTTAATATATGTTATGTTATGTAAATGTAAATGATATATATATATAAGTGAGTGGAAAAAATAAATAAATAAAATAAAAAAAAATAAAAATTCATAATATAATTATTTATTCCTTGGGGAGCTGCCTTTATTGCTATATACTCGATACAAAATATCAAAAGAGTCTAAACTTGTTTAGATGTTTAGAAAAAGATTCTTAACTTCCTTGAGAATTAATCTCCTCCTAAACATGAAAATGGAATTTAATATTGAATGACAGACCATCTTAAAATTCCAATCCTACTACCACCATCCCAACGAGAGATAATACTATAATCTGTGAATGCAAGGCCTAGCATAATCTCTGTATTAAATATTACTATAAAGGCAACTAACAGCAAACTGACAGCAGATTTAAAAATTTGGAAATTAAACGGTATAAATTATTCAAAACTTAATGGTTAAAAGCAGAGCGACTTTCAGGAAAGAGTTGAACTCAGAAATTATAAATCAAGCGCTGGTGCCACAATAATTAAGAATTATATTAGTATATTTCAATACATGTATTTCAAGAAATGGCCAAAAAAAACAAAAAGTTAGCCATCATGACTGTGTAAAAAGATTTAAACACAGTACGTGTGAACACCTTGGTATTTGTTAAATGTTAAATGCTACAGTAGTTTCATATTATTATTATATAAAAGATCTGGAATAACTAACCACAAGTTCAATGAACTTTGCATTGAGTTCTTCCATTGATGGCATAGGTTCTGCATTCTCCAATTGATGGAGTGCCATTCCATTTTCTGTATCATATTTGATTTCTGGTGTATCTCTTCCAAAACAACAGAACATCTTGAAAAGATTATGCTTGACTGTCTGTTGTCAACAATGTTTCAACCTGAAAGAAATTAAACCAATAATAATTAAAAATAATATATAAATTAGGATCTAAATGGATATCCCAACATTACTTGCTTTATTGGAAAAATCTGATTTTTTCTTATCTTAAAAATTCTAAATTTAATAGGTTCATTTTACTGCTCAATTTAATTATTACAGTTTTAAAATTGGTTAAGTTTAGTTTAGGCCACCATTTTTTGCCAAAAAATTCGAAGATTTTTCTAAGACTAGTGTCAGGCCATATTAGTCACTGCACACATGAATTCTTGCTGTCATAACCTAACAAATAACACACAACTTACATCTTTATATTTGATAATTATAATACAATCATCTCCATTAATACAATTAAAGTACAAGAGACTAATACAGGATCTAGCTAGCACTTTGCAATGTCAAATGTACTTCCTATCCATGACCTTGTGAGTGGGTGAATAATTTGTAACAATGACCTTGCCATCAGTGAGTGAAAAGTTCTAGTGTTTTGGTTTGTAAACTCATTTTCCCATTAATTAATGTACAGAAATTCTGTGTATAAATACTGTTGATCGTTAAGCAGGAATTAACTGATTGCAACACCAAAAACAAATATATCATAAATATAATGCACTCTGGTTTTTTGTAGAGTGGTATGTACCAATTAGGAGTCTGATTTAACTTCCATAAATCATGGTTATCCAATTTTTGAAGCATTTATTACAGTATATATTTATTTAATCTTTTGTCTATAAAATTTGACACATATACTCATAACTACTGTATACTAACATTACAATCCACCAACAATATTCTTGATATTATCATGGAGTAATGATATTATGTTATATTTTTCATGTAATGAGGAACTTATTTGATGTTACCATACCACAATGACATCACAAAAAAATAAATGCCTCCCTTGAAAAAAAAATTGGCTCACTCGAATAACAAGGGGCATTTTTTGAATAAATACTGTACAGTGTTATAGTTTCTTCATTGTGTAACCATTGAGTTTTGTAATAGCTAAATAAACATACTGTGATGTAATTTCAATGATAACCAACAGACAACCTTTTATCTATACAAGTAAATTGATTAGGCTGTAAATCAATCATGCTTTAAATAGTTAATCATTGTGAACTTTATGAATGAAGGAAGCTGCTGTATGCAAATCAAAGTTCAAATCTCAAGCAGTTTAAAATCAATATATGTAATGTAATGCTAAAAATAGATTATGACTCACACAAAATGTCTGAGAGTAATTTCATGCCAGCATCCTTAGATATTATAATTCAAATTGATAATTCATAATATAATAATATTGTTACTGTAGGTCTTTTCATAAATTATTCACTAAAAAATAAAGAGATTTGAAGGTGATGATAATACAGTAAATTGTTTGCCTTTTCTTTACTCACAAAATATGGAATGGAAAAACCCATCTCCTGTAATACAAATAGACTGTATGTACTGAGATTGAGAACAACAATTAAATCTAACCCCAATACTAGAGCAACCCAGGAGCCAAATCGTAAGCGTAAATGGGGTATATGGTGGTTTCTATCTGTATGCATAGTATTTTCTTAGGTCCTATAAAGAAGTCAATGTTTTGTAATATTCAGGTCAATTAAGAATTGGAAAGATTACAGTATTACGAACATATTTAGCTCAGCAGGTTGGAATAAATGGTCGATATTCTCAATGCAATTTATTTAATTCAACAAATACGTTTTACATGGAAAATAATTTAAAAAGTTCACCATAAAAATGACAGAAGTACAGTATCCTCAATAATGGAAAGAGTATTAAGTTTTAGTGGGTCAGCTTGGGTTCCATATTGATGGTTATCAAGTGTCTCTTGACCATGTCGTTTATCTTCCCAATAATCTGTATTTTCATACCAATTTCTGATGACTTTGTTGATGGTGATCTCTATCAATCACTCTAGGTACAACACTTCTAATAGCAGCACCTACATTTTTAATTTAAACCTAATTGGATTATTTCAATAACTTGACCTACTTGAATTAACCACCAACAGTAGGGGTTCACAACAATTGTACATTTAATAGCTTTGTAGTCTATTTTTAGACATGGTATTTGATAACTATTTATTTCATTTTTTTAGACCTTTTCAGTTCACAGATCATGATATCAGCAGTAGTAAAAATTACCTTCTGTTTTGGCAATAATTGCTAAAGTGTGAAAAAAGCACCAGTGCATAAGTATTGATGCAAATTAATTTGTCAGACACACAGGATAAAGCATCTTTTTCTCATATCAAGATATTAGAGAAAAAGAATGTAAATATTATTAATAACCATATTTAAAAAAAATGTTTAAATCATCCCTACCTTGTGTTTATATAAATCCACCAAAAATGATTACAATATATTATTGAATAATGCAAGTTTGCAATAATTGCTAATATTTGGCCATCAATGTGGCACACAGTTGTATCTCAAAGTGTAGGTCTAACTGCTGTAAACTTGTGTTGTGTATGCACACTTGGACCAATCAGATTGGAATAGTCTATTTAATTAGAGGGATGTCTGACCTTCCTTTTGGAAGGAAGCTGTTATTAGAAATGGAAATGTCTCTATACAGCTGATAGCAGCTGACAAGAATAGGATGTAGTCTACTAAATATTTAACCTATTAAAACTATAATGTTCTATTAAAAAAACAAGGCATAATGATATAACGAAGTATTGTTCCAATAAGGAAACATTAATGTCAGGGTGTTTAGACGCTACTGCATAGAATTGTGTCGTGTAGGCAGATCTAAAAGGAGAGTCAGATGGTAACGGGTACATGGGCAACAACACCCCTCTCCATCAAACATATGCACACATTAAATTGTGAAAATGATAAAACTAAATGGCTAAACATAGGACATTATGCTTCATATCACAATTTTTACTGTCAGGCACCTTCTTTCTTTCACCCTTCTATTATAAAATCCTGGATACTGGTGTCATTCCAACATCAATGACTTGACATGGTGGTCTCAAATTTAGCTTTTATTCATTATTGGCAGAGCCATTTCGTAATATGCTTAAAATTGCTAAGATATCCATGTAATGTAATCTAAGAGAGCGTTGAGCATTGATAGCAAAATACCCAATGGCTACGGATATTATAAGACCTACATAATACGAGTAAAGTAGGCCAAATGTGTACAGATACTAAATTACACTGAATGAATTACATCTTTTTATAATGCTAATAATAATACATACAAGGACTTAATTTTTGTTTATAAACTAGCAAACTGAAAAACCTGGATATGTTTCAAATGTTCGCAGCCCAATTATAAAAATTTAACTCAATACTGTAAATACAAAACAAACCCCATCCATTACATTCAGACTACATTGAGGGGTAGCTGACTCATTTGAGTTACAGCGATGTCTGCCCCTGCTGCCCAGCATTTTTTCACTCTATTTTATATTTGATACTGGTCGAAATGAGTACAGTAGATCAGGCAGGGCTAGACCAGCACACCAAAATCTCCACAAACCATTTTATGCTGGTCGAAATGAGTACAGTAGATTAGGCAGGGCTAGACCAGCACACCAAAATCCCCACAAACCATTTTATGCTGGTCGAAATGAGTACAGTAGATCAGGCAGGGCTAGACCAGCACACCAAAATCTCCACAAACCATTTTATGCTGGTCGAAATGAGTACAGTAGATCAGGCAGGGCTAGACCAGCACACCAAAATCTCCACAAACCATTTTATACTGGTTGAAATGAGTACAGTAGATTAGCCAGGGCTAGACCAGCACACCAAAATCTCCACAAACCATTTTATACTGGTTGAAATGAGTACAGTAGATCAGGCAGGGCTAAACCAGCACACCAAAATCTCCACAAACCATTTTATACTGGTTGAAATGAGTACAGTAGATTAGCCAGGGCTAGACCAGCACACCAAAATCTCCACAAACCATTTTATACTGGTTGAAATGAGTACAGTAGATAAGGCAGGGCTAAACCAGCACACCATAATCTCCACAAACCATTTTATGCTGGTTGAAATGAGTACAGTATATCAGGCAGGGCTAGACCAGCACACCAAAATCTCCACAAACCATTTTATGCTGGTTGAAATGAGTACAGTAGATCAGGCAGGGCTAGACCAGCACACCAAAATCTCCACAAACCATTTCAGATACTCAACACCAATACAAACAATCAAAATTTCACCCGATTGAAATTTGTATTATAAGTTATTTTACAATTTATCACAATGTATCCTGATTCTACTTAAGTACAAAAAATATCATAATTTTAATTTTGAGAAAACTGTATCTTGTATTTTTGTGGAGATAATATGAATAAAGGTGGATAATAAAAAGTTGATTAATTAATTATATTAATATAGTTGAATTTATAAATTCAATTCCAGTGTACTGTATAGTAGGTTATGTGTACAGTATGTGAATCTACAGTACTCAGAGTAATATAATGTATAGTATTATTATTACTCTGGTTAGTGACAAAACATGGTATTAATTATGTTGATGTTTGCCAGTAAAAGCTTCTAGTGTTTTTAACTTTGTCAGATTTCACACTATGAGTGATGCTTTTGAAATAAAGATCATTGAGGCACACAATGCGTACCATTATATACAAGATGCCTACAGACAAATGTAAAACACAATTCATTCCAGCTGGGTGAGAAGAAAGCACAGACTGCAAAGAACAAAGATCACATTTACACTTGTTCGCCTGCCTGTCCACAGTAATGCATAATGAGCTAGTGTAGTGTGTGATTATACAGCTATTTCAGGCTTGTTTGGGAAAATACTATCTTTATTCAAAACAAACAAACTGAACAACTACATTTAGTTGTAAACAGTAAGTAAAACAGCCATGCATTATAATTATTATTAATGGTTTGAATACAAAATGAAATATTAAGCAAAATATACAAAACTTCCACCCTTCCCACACACAAAAGTGGATGTAATTTCATGTTCAATAGGATCAGTTTGTGTTAATTGTTATTTTCAGGTTTTTTTTATTCAGAGCCTGTGTATCTACAGTATTGTTCAAATGTATAAATTCCCTTTATCTATATTGATAACTGAATTAAATATAATTTATTTGCAATAATCCTCCTCATAAAACAAAATGACAGGAATATGATCACAGTTGTCAACAACTTATTAATTGTCCATAAACATTCAATTTGCTAAAGCACGCCTGCTGTTACTAATACTAATACAATGCTTCTATATTATAATTATTCATATTGTGACATTGTGCTTTTTTAATGTCTCTTTTACTGTCAGGTTTTAACAAATAAAGGCGATCAAGGAATAAAATAATTTTTTCTTCATTGCTGCATTTTGTAAATGTTGTTTTGTGCTATAGTATGTTTGAATTATATTGTAAAGTTTTAACTTGTTTAAGTAATTTTATGGTCGATATAACTAAACGTCTTTTGATAGTTTGTGTTCAAAAGTTGAATATGATGTGCGATATATTTCAATTAAAATAAAAAGCATTTAGCAAGAAAGTGGGTCTGTATAAATGATATTTCCTACTGTGTAATATACAGTACAAGGTTTGAAGAAAAAAAAAAGAGGTCAAAAGTTACTGAGTACCCATACCTCAAAGTAATGGCCTTTAAAAGAAAAAAAAATTACACAGACTCTCTTTCTTAATATAGATTATATAATAATAATTTAATATACTGTACTTTGTAAAAAAAATGTAAGGAGTTCAATGGGACGATTTTAAACTAGTACTAGTAGTACTGTACCCATTATACCATTCAAATTTTCTATATCTATTCGAAATACTATCCCTGAAATTGTTTAACTTTTGTAAATTCTAATTAAAGTTAATAGAGCTTGTAGTAATAAGTCTATACAATGTTTTCAATATTTTATAGGTCAAATTTCTGAAAAATTATGTAATGGTATAGCTGGGTAATCACAACACAGGTGGAAACAATGGACCATTCAAGGTAAAAAATATATAATATCACAGGCGTAGGTTAGGCCACAAGTGAAAGAAATTCAGAGAATAAAAGCCCAGTCCATAGGCAGTATAAACCACAAAAACAGTCATCAATAAAAATTCATTTTCACAATGGAGGACCACAATGGAAGGCTTTAAATTGTTGACTAATGCCCTGTGGAGAAACCACATTGAAGTGAATACCTAGTCATACTATTACTTTCATTTTGTAGTGTGTAAATATAAAACAAAATGGGTATCACCAAAAAAAAAACCATAAGAGACAGGAGGAAGGTGGTGAACAGAGTGTTTCTGTTCATCAAGAAGCGTTATTTATATTTGAGACAAGTGGTTGGCAAATAACCATCACACTAAAAGCACTGTTTAACCTCTACAAATCTGTTTTTTCATAGAAAATTGGAGAGAAAGGAAGACTGGGACATGCACAGTTTAAAAGTAGGCGGGGCTTAGTGTAAATTGCCATCATCCAACTCTTCTCATCCTGATGCGTAAAGTCCCTATTTCAACTGGACCCACTACTATTCATAAAGTTAAGCTGGTTTTACTCTTATCTCGCAACACAAGTAATTTGACAAGCCATCTTTTTTTATTGGCCCAGGCAGTTTTGTGCTATAGTAGTGGGAACCAAACATTAGTTACAAATATGAATTCCTAACCTGTCTACCTAGGATACAGGCAATTGAGAAGAAAACAAATTAGAAATTCTTTATACTGTGGACGTCACAATTCTATTTTTGTGAAACCTACAGTAGTCAATGAACTGACTAAGTGTCAAGTATGTACTTAAATTATTTAATTATAACAAACTTAATTCAATTTCCCTGGAAATAATACAAAATAAAATTCCATTTTCTGATGATAGATTTTAAGATCCAGATGTCTTGAGACTTTAAAAAGTTATCCCTGAGAATGTTAATTGAGAATAAACAACATAGAGTTTAGAACTCAGTTTAGACTAGTATGAAAAACTGCTTTTCAAATCTATTAACCTGGATAGAACTAATCAGTACCTTTCATATTTGTAATTATATTTACAGTCAAAATCTGGATGTGTGAAAGAAGACGTTTAGACCATGTTATAAGCATGTGTGTACCTTCATAAACACATCATCCACAACAAAAAGTTAGAAATATCCGGTCACCATAACTTGTGCCCCCTGATATTGATCATCTTTCCTCTTAAAAATATTACCGTAATATTTTCTTATGTAGGTGTCGCAGACTTATTTATACCTGCATTGCAATTTCTGTTTCCGACTGTTTTAGTCCATGGTACTACTGTAGGGCTAATAATCACCATTATTTTGTGTTGCAGTTGAACATCGATAACAGGTTAAATGGCGTTCTCACTTCCAATCGTTTGCGGGTTATTTATTCACACGGTTATTCCTCGGCTGTGTGAAAAGGGCTCTGAGTGAGTGTGCTTTGGATTTTGGCACAAGCCTCAAATTAAAGGCAAACTGCTTTCTCATCTGGAATAATTATATGCTGTGTTTAGCACATTACAGAGGTCTGGAATGCTAACTTTCACAGAGTTCAACTATAATAGTTAGGTTTATGTAAACATGTATTCTTATGGACTTGTTTTTGTTAACTCTAGGAGGGCTTAATCATATGAGTGGATATAATCCTTAAAATAATATTAGAACTTACAATTGTGAGCACAGTACTATCAAAGTTACTAACACATTTTAACAAACTCCTGTTGAATGAAGACTGCATGATACACATGACATTACTGTACTTCAATAAGGAACTCTTTTTTTTTTTATTAATCTGCTTTCCTACTTTCGACCAATATTTTTCAGTTTTATCTTATACCCTTTTCACATCTGCATAAATTGTTACAACTTGTAAGAATTTGTAACCTGGTTTGATCTCCAGACTTATTATGTTTTCACACACGCATACGCGAACCTTGTGAATTCTCGGGAGGAAAGAATAGCTGCGCGCTATTTGACTACTATGATTGGTCAATTAATACCAGGGCAATACACGTGCGTCACGTGCAGTAAGAATTCAGAACATCTCAGAACAAAAATACAGGCCTCTTGTTGGTGTGTTTTTCTTCCGAGATTTCACAAGGGACCCCTGTGAAATCTCGGGAAATTTCCCACAAAATTTTCTTCACACTATGCAAAGCTGGATACAACAACTTGTTACAAGTTGTTTACATTTTGCAGATGTAAAAAGGGTATATAACATAGAATCATTTATTTGAATTGAACATTTATTAGAATATTAGTCCCCTTGACATAATGTACGGTAGTAGGCCTACATGGGAGGGGTGCTCAAGATTATTAAAAAAACAGGATGCTGATATGCATAAAATTGATATTAATTAATAACTTATTGAAAAGTTGTACATTATCATTATTCCAACTGGCACCACTCCTGATATGCTATCTGTGTACAAATAGATAAGCACTGTATCCATGCAAACAATTCACCAGTTGCATACAAGATTAACATTTCCAACTACTGTACTACTAACTGTGTATTCTATAATGATTGGTGATAATGTTGCGAATCCGGAATAGTTTTCAAATCATAGAATTATCGTAATTGTCAGCTTACCTGAATATTCAATTTCTTGGTTGATAATTACCATGACTATCAACAACATTTTTTCTTTACATTGTGAAAACTCATCATTACATTACAATGTACAGTAACTACTACTGTATACTGTATTGTTATTGTAGGGCCAATAAATACATGTTATGAAAGGCATTTTGGGTAAATAAAATTTCAGAATTTCAGGAAAAATAGTCTCTATTTTGTGAGGATATAGAACATGTTTAATAAGTTTCAATACTGGAAACTATATTAATTCATACAATATTAAATAAATTTCTTCATTAAAATTGTAAAAATAATTAGTCATCCTAAAGTAGTTTATTTCAAACAATTAATTGATTTTATACCTTTCAAGTTCATAGAAACCATACATCACACACTCCAGGGAAAGCAATTAATTAATTTAAATGTACTGTATGGTCAAGAACAATAGATGGACACTGATCAGACTTCCAACTACAAAGATAAGCATTTGCCTACTAAATTTTACTCAAACAGAAAAATGGTTGTTGAAAACAAACCAATTTGCATTTTGGTTTAGAACAAGATAGCATTTCAACATACAGTAATATTTCTAACAAAAATGAATATTTTAGCACACATGGCATTTCAAATATAATATTTAAGAGCTGGAACACAAAAATTATAAGACAGGAATACAGTACCACAAAAAAAAAAGGAGGGGGGGGGGGGGTAATGGGACTTTAATATTGTGTGAATGTATGCCGTTCATGTTATAATCTGTTTTGAGGTGTACAGCAAATCTACTGTATATTCGTCTACCCCTCAAGCAAGCCAACCAACGAAGGAGACGATGTGGCGCATGCTCAACAACTCAAAATGAAACAAAAGTCCATGACATTACTTACAACTAAAGACTTTGGGCAAATTTACTGCAAAAGTTGCAACACATTCTCTAAAGTTTGTTTTCCACTAGAACGCAACGCAGGGATGTAAACTGCAACGCAGGGACGTTAACCGCAACGCAGGGACGTTAACCGCAACGCAGGGACGTTAACCGCAACGCAGGGACGTTAACCGCAACCGCCTTACATCCTTACGTTGAGTTCTAGAGAAAACATAGCTTTACTGATCTTATAGAGTACAGCTAAATAGTGAAATTAAATGATTATTTCTGCTACCAAGAAAAATTTAAGCAATTCAATTACAGCATAAAAATAAGCCCTAAAGAAAAACTTAATATGTGCAGTTAACATTAAACAACTCTTACACAACCTAAAACTAACAACATTAGATCAAATGTGAACATATGATACTGTTATGACGTCTTTCAACATCTTGCTTGTTAAAATAAACAGAGTTTGAATGCAATAACAAAACCACTGTTTTTAGAGTTAGCAGTGAGAGAATAAGTTAGGAAGAGTGTGTAAAACAGCCTCTAGAATAACAAACCCTAAGGAATTTAATAAACTTATGAAAAAAACACTTTCATCCATTACACAATGAATAGCAACAAATCTGGCAGAAGTTGACCACTACTAAATAAAACAATTCATGTTTTAGATTATTATTCTAAAAATTGTACCTTAGACCAGCTTTGTTTTGATGGTTTTTTTTGTTTTTGTTTTTGAGTGCTTATAATATGCTTGTTTTGGTTCAGTTGATGATACAGTGGTGCTTGATTTGGATTTGTATTACCCCAAACTATATACACTGCTTTATAACTGTCAGGAATGGTATGATAAAAAGTGTCCCTACTGTTTTTTGTCTTCCACTTTAATTTCCAACAGATTAAACATTTAAATGACAGTTTAGTAATGGCATTGAATAATTAAATCAGCTAGCCTTGGTTTACTGTGTATATAACAGACCTTGCATCAGTCCCAGTCACACACTTCCTATAGGATGTACTAATTGAGGGTCTTGGGACTGTTGTAGACTGATGAAACTACTATGGTTCAATAGTTTCCTGATAACTTTCTTGGCCTACAGTGTAAATCTAAACTGTCAAATATCAAGGTTAAATCTTCCAAAATACTTCTTTTTTCTGGTTCAGACTGTCAGCACTAGATTTGGAAAGTAAAGATACTAATAACTTTCCTAATGCTACATTGCTATACCATGTCAAATAGAAGCTGTGTGATAATTGATCATGGCCAGAGTAAACTGGTATAGTGTCTAGACCTAATCCTTGCATTATGAATTCTGGTGTCAATGTGTTGAGCTAAAGCTGACCACATTTGGTTCACACACAACAAAAATAATTTGCAGTGTACAACTCTTAGTGTTACTGTTAAGCACTCATACCACATTTAAATACAGTATTAAAATAGAAGCATAATCAATTTTAATACATTTTCTAATAATCAACAATTTATGCTTCCCTTTCAAATAAAACACATTAAATTTGAAGGAATTTTCCAAATTAAATAGCGGTGAGTTGAAATGCTATGGTACTAATCAAATCCAAATTAGTATATAATCCATGAAATTTAATTTCACAGAACTAGCAAGGTTTAATGCATAAATATATGAACTGTCCATGACTCCTAGACAATAATGTCATGTACAGTACAGATACAGTATACAACATACTGTCTACAAGGTGTAGTAAGTGGAGGAAGGCTCATCATTATGCACCAAGCAAGGTAGAATGAAAATCACATGGGTTTGAGGAGCAAAGAATATAGTTACAGCAAACAAGAAACAGATGGTATTTAGCTCTCTGATAATTAAGTGTATAATTTTGAAAGAAAGTATATGTTACGGTACTGTTTTTTTTTTCTAATATCTGAGTTAAATACAGGCAAGTTTGAGGTTTTGCTTGTTCGACATTAAAATGGAAAAATAAAACAAAAATTCAATAAACCCTAGTTATAATACGGTAAGTCACATGCCATGCCAGTACAGGTACAGTGCCAAAACATACCAATAACATGAATTGCTGTTGGCCCTCCCATTTTGTTGGGGAACATAGATGTTTCCTTCAGTTCAAACAGTTTTGATAAAGTTACCATTTTTCCAATTGGTACCTTTAAAAATCTAGCTGTACTGTACCACAAATGTTCCCATTATTCTTTACTAGTGACAATGTTTAACAAATTATTTCTGAAACAAAGATACAATTAATACATCGCACACATTGCTTATTATCATGAATAATCAACAGAGCGCAAACCAATGGTGATGACATTAAATGAAAGATTAATTTGCATAATTATCTACCAGTAATTTAACAAAAGAAATCCGACATAATAATAATATAGTATCCAAGAGATGGATATTTTATAAGGAAGTACTATATTTCTTTATGCTACGGCACGTAAAAAATAAAGGGTTTTTTCACTAAGTATTATATACTGTAGTTGGATTTACACCAGTCAATTTTAGATGGACAGACATTCTCTATTGTTTTAAAGAATTAAATTAAAAAGGAAAGGGTATACACAGAAACAATATGCCGCCGAAAAGATATACAAATTTATACATGAAAGCTTAGGGCATACTGTACTGCAAGTTTGAACTAATAATGAATATACCTTCTTATATGTACAACATGTTGTCATACGGTGGTTATCTCATCAAGTATTCTTTACTGCATCAGAAGACAATCATAAAAAATAAATTGACCTACTTTATTATTCATAAGTTAGTAGCGGTTTTGAATACTGTTAGATTTATAAAAATTGAATTTTTTAAGCATGGCCTGAACATGCTGCTGGTATCAGAAAACCAAAACATCCTCGAATCTAGTCAGCCGTTCACGAAAATTGAACTACAGTATAACAATAGCAAGATCCTTATTCTATATCTGATAGGTCACTACACAGTGTGTATACAATACAAATTTGTCAGTCAACTGCGGGCTCTAAAGCCACGATAAAACCAGACGGACAACATCCATTAAAACACATTTAGGAATGATGATTATTTTGGAGGCACAGTGAGGCCCTTAGTTTTAAAATCAGGAATAGGCAAATACTGTATAAATACAACATAGAACAAATATGTTAAATTAAACATTTAAATCTATACCTACTGTTAATTTATTTACTACTTTTATTAGTAGAATCTTAACCATGTGTTGTTTTTTCAACCAATCACATGATGGTAAATGTTTTTACTCAGGTCCTCTATTGTACCTAGTTATCAACATACCTCTGACTACAATTAAGCTGGCCTATGGACAGACAAAGGTGGGTCATTTTTTTAAACAATTGTACAGCTTATAAGCAACATATGATAGCATTGTTTCATTCAGTTGGAATGCTATTGTAATAGGCCTTTATGTTAAAGGGTGTCAGCTGAACAGTAAACACACTGCTATTTAAAAGAATACCCAGGTATGTTAAATCAACTAAAAACAGTCCCGATAATGAACGGAATATACGGGGCTTATGCACACACAGTTTAATCGTATATGACCGTCTCTTTCATTTACCATCCAAATGTGAAAATTCACTAGCAATTTTATACCTATTTATCAATGTCATCAACCTTCTACTGATTCAAATGTTTTTCTCTGGGGCTGAAACCTTAGAAATTGGTTTCATCTTTTTAAAATTCCTACATACTACCGAGGATTAAAGTTGTATGGCAACCCATAACTTGTAAAATGCCTTCCAGTCATCCAGCAAAGTTTATGTTTACAGTAAAAGTATTGGAAGGAATAAATTAAAATCTGCGATCCAGAAGGAAAGAAAATACTGGTGAGAATCTATGTTCAGACCTAAATTAATTTTAATACACATTTCAAGCCTAATGAAAAAAATAAGATGAGATTTCAACACTTTCATTCAAACACAAGTTTGAGGTTGCTGTTGGCTTGGGATTTCCCAACCATTTTTTTTTTGGCCTAAATTTAGATTATGCGCGACATGACATGAAGCTTGAGGTTGGGCCAAAAAGAGCAAGCCTCACACCGGATGCATGATACTTGACCTGTATGTTTAAAGTGTTGCCATCATTGTCTACTGTACTGTACACTTTCTTTTTAATTTGTTACATTGACTGTACAGTGCCACAGTTTTGTTTTTACAATTTAATACAATACTGTAATTTATAAATCACTGGTGTACAGAATTCATCTGTATCATTATCAACAAAAATCATCAAAAAAACTGTACTGTTTTAAACTTTCACATCAACAAAATTGTCCAATTATAGTATACAGCACCAAGTTGTACAGTACAGTAGGTCTACCATGGTTTTGAGTACCGTAGGGCCTGTAACGGCAAAATCCTTTATTGTGGACAATCTAAGACGACGTATGTTTGAGTTGTATACATTGATATTCAATATATAATACCAAACACTGGTTTGAATTTAGTGTACATTATGTGACTGTAAAGTGTAAACAAATTGTTAGGCTAACTGTGATACCAAGATTTCACAGGGTTTGTAATGTGTTTGAAAACTACACTAAGTTTCTTGGGATATTTACACTGTAACAACTATTTAATGTTTTAAGTGCAAGTTGTACAGTAACAAGTAAGTAAGTGTAAAAAGGACAGTATCTAAAACAAATTTAATTAAAGAATTACCTTATTATTAAGTACAGGTATACAGTATAAATTCCACAACTGTAATAAGATATTTGCTTTATAATATTAATATTGATCAATAAAAATAAAAGTATTTCTCTTTCTATTATGTAGTGTTGTAGTTGAATGCACAAGGAAATCAGAAATCTTTCAGGCGTGGAATTCTTTCACTGAATATCCTGTTGTTACCTACTGTAAAGATACCGAGTTTCTAATACAAATAAAATTGTAAAGAAAATAAAAAATAGATTGACAATGACAGTCCATATACTGTAATAATACTGTAAGGAAATAAAGCACAACCGATGAGTATTGGGTTTAACGTAGGCTACATGACATATATCAAATCATGACATTTTTAAATAATGATAAATAAATTAAAGTATGCATCGTTGAGAATTCATTAGAACCTGATATTTATTTAGCTTTTTTAGCCATAATATCCATGTATTTTTAACTTAATTTAAGTTATAGCATAAATTTAACACAGTTCCCTATCAGTATCAATACCATTACAGTGCAAAAGGAGAATAAAATATAAGTTACCTAGAGTTCTCTTTTGAGACCTTTGTTATTTTATATTTTCTTGTCTGACTGAGTGAATGAGTACCCAAATTCAATAATGGCACTTGTTGTTATTGGTTATCCGCAACGAAGTTGCAGGATAACCTCTTGTGATTGTACGAAATCATTCTGTATGATTTTTGTGTAACGCTTTTCTCTAAAACTTGCAAACATAACATTTCGGTAACTATCTTAACATATTGACATTTACGTAACGTCGTCAAGCGAAGCTTTTCATGACGTTTACAATTGCGCAACGTGACTTACGCGCGATTTAACGATTTTGTCGTATTTAACATAGCTCGACAACCAAATAACATTTCAACTTGAAACTTTGCAAAAGTTTAATTTATATCATGCGCTAACTTTCTGTTGAAAAAAAATTCCGTGTTTTACACAAAGTTACGCGCGCACGCGCATTTAAAATTTCAAAATGCGCAAAATTAATTTCTAATCAACTTTCTACGCGTTTCATGTCGTTTTAAGCATGTCAAAAATTCCCACGCGTGCGCACATTTTTACGTGTGCGGTGCGCACGTAGCATTGAAAACGTATTTTTTTCGCGTGATTTATGTTTTTCCAGCCTTTTCTAGTAATTTTACCAAATTTTAAACAATTTCGACTTAAAGATACGTCATACGAGCACGTCGAATTGGACAATTTGCGCGCGTTTTTTATGAAAAGGTTAAAAAATTCCGTTTAAAATATGCCTTTTTTTAAACAGTCGTAATTTCTAAACTAGACGGTCAAATTTTTGTGGATGACATATTCTAGAAGTAGATGAGTTGTAGATATCGGATCAGGTATTAATATGGCTAACCGGACATTGTGACGTCATCGTATGGCCACGCGAATATAAAATTTAGGATTTTTGTATCTTTCGTCATAGCTCATCACATTGAATAGAGCGCATCTCCACTTATCCGTTTTCCATTTTCACCCCGATTTTGATATTGTCTAGGTCAATCAACTATCTTTCGCATGAGTTAAAAATATTTTAATTTTTTTGACGTCATCGTGCCTAAAAATTTAAATCACGTGTGGCATCAATTTCATCTTTACAGTAAATTTTAATCTGTTATAGCTCGTAAAAATAAAATGTGATAATCACGATTAAAACTTTTTCTGGAAGCTATTGGATTGTAGATACGAAATTATGTAAAAATGTTGCCAATCGGATGTTGTGACGTCATCATATGGCCAGTTAAATAAAAAAGGTCGTATTTTCATCTTTTGTGTCATAATTCATTACATTTAAAAGAGCGCGCATCAATATTTCACGTATTCAAATTTCTCCTACACGCTAATACGTTGTTGCTGAGATAATTTCCTTTCGGAATTGCTACCTTCGCGTTTCATTTTAAAACCGTCAACATGTTAAAAATTGCAATAAATAGCGGGTCCCGTAATTTCACCTATTCTACACTGTATGTGATATGGATACAGATTATACTGTGTATACTATATATGAATTTAAATAATAAAATTCAGCAATAACAACATATCATATTCTTCAGTTCAGGTCATAATGCCAACGTGAACACTTCCTTTTGTCCTCAACCTATCCCCTTAATGTTAATGTTGCACCACTTGCGCGGCGGATAACCAAACTCGTCAAAGTGACGAGTTACATGTCTAGTATTGTTTTTGATTTTGTTATTGAAATAAAAGATTTACATACAAACAGATCAAATCAATCAATTATATCAACAGCTACTGTATGCCTATACCACAGTACACATAAGCAGCATACTGAACCAAAATATTGTAGTTTTTATTTAACAGAATAAATGTTAATTGACTTGACTGTTCTGAATAATTAATTTTTATAACAATTTATTTACAAGATATCCCTGACTGTTACACACAATTTAAAGGAAATTAGGAAGGCGGGGCAACTGTCTAGTTTGACGGTATCTTATAACCAGCTCAGAGAAATCAACTACCGGTAAGCACAAACCACAAAAATAGATGCAAGACACAGTCACTCATAATACAAGTATGTCAAACAATAAAATTCAAGATTAATTATTTTATTACAGTAATAAATAGCAGGGCACATTGAATCATTGATTTTTTTTAATATAAATTAAAAAGTAGTTCATCCTTTCATTTTAGGTGCCAAATGAGTGGAGCACCTACAGCAGAATGATGTGCTCCTGAATATGTCAATTAAATTTGTGTAATATTTAAACATTAGTATCTCTGACTAATATTTTGTATGCTACTAGAGAAACCATGAACAATAGAATATAAAATGATATTTTAGATCACAAAATATTGAACAGATGGTATGTGCCTACTATCTCTACGCTTTTTATATTGTAGAAAATAAATGTCAAATTGACTGTCATTTTCACAATTTAGTTTTTTGTGTTTATTATCCGAAATACTGTGTCCAAAAGATATAATTACTCAAGATCTATAGTAGTTTCAACTTTAAATTACAACTTATTTCAACTTTAAAGGGTGTACATACAATGCAAGTGAGTTGGCCAGTTACCTCACTGTGTGTGTGACCTAGTGGGAACCAATTTTAATAGCTGTATTTTGTAGTGAGACAAAAAACAGTCAGTATGGCAACCATACACTTTTTTTTTTTTTTAATGTTACTCATTTAAGCTTTTAAATAATCTTTTTGTGAAAAATGGCCATTGTTGTGCAGGTTGGGGAGGACAGGCAATATGGCCATGAAATGCATTATTAATTTGCTTTGTGGTATTGTTCTTTAACTCGATCGGATAACGACCTTTTAACAGATACAGATAGAGATACAGATTCATTTATTATCCAAAATATTAATGGAAATTACAGTGCTCATAAACCTTTAACATTCTCGGCTTGGTACGGTTGGAGCACAACTAGTCCTCAGTTGTACACACGCGCACCAGAAATCAAATTGATACGCCAGCATCTATTCAGTATTTTTATTCACGAAGCAGGATCTCCGAAGAGATACTTATACTGTATACAGTACATATAAACACAACAGGTATAGAAATCAATTCTAAACCGCCCGGTGATTCACTGAACATTAATTAATTCTTTTTTTATATTTATATACCTGTATATATTTTTTTTCCTTTATATTTATAATAATGTAGACAGTTTTGTTCTTGAGCTATGGAGAATTTTGTACTCTGTATTCTTTTTTCCGAAAAAAAAGATGAAATAAATTTATGAAAGCTACTAACTAAACACAAAATAATCTAAAGAAACTAAATCCATAAATCACTGACAGTATTCAGGTAAAAACATTTAACCAACATCTAAAAATTGTGTACTAGTAAAATAGAATCAAACGACAAATTATTGAATACCTAAAAATTGTCATGGTACTGTACTGTAATAAAAACATTAATCCTGATTTTCAACACAATGGTATTGTGTAAAGAGTGATATCTTTTTGTGGTTCATTGCACATCAAATCAAACAACCAATTGGATTACTGATTAGTAGAGTAGCCATATCATACTGAAACACTGGTGGTATTACATCACATTGACGGATATATCAGTTAAAGTTTATATACCACTTTTTTATTTTAATCTACATATTTAAGGTATTATTATAAACCTTTAAAAATTCACCCATACTTACTATACTACACAACCTGTTATATGATTAACCCTTAATTAACACCTTTGCCATCTGTGTGGAAGATTTGTTTTTAAAAATTTCCTTCTTCCAACCATGGATGGAGGTAAAAAGTAAAAGTGAAGCGGCAATATATTCAACACAATAAATTGTTGTATGTGCAGCGAGTAGCAACAGGAAAGTTGTTCTTTTTTCTTGAATGCGTATGGTTAGTAAAATACAGTATTGAGAATAGCAAGCATATTATATACAGCCCCTGTCCTGATGATCCATCTAGACAGAGTTCTCAACTTGATTAACTTAATTTCAGTAGTCTTGCCTGGCCCTCATAGCTAGCTAGCTAGCTAGGCCCAGGCCGGGCCTAGCATACTCAAAATTATAGGCCTAGCCTAGGCCACTAGATAGGCCCAAGTTACAGGTTTTTAGAAAGCCTAGAAAGAAGCTAGGCTAGATATCTACACAACACATGTAGGTAGCCTGCCCGGCGCCTGCCCTAGCCTACTTACTAGGCCTAGTAGTTAGGCCTAGGCCTAGTATGCCTTAGCCTATAGGCCTAGTAGGCCTAGCCCTAGATTACACGTATGTATGGCAATTAAACGTCTTAAATACCATCTTTGTTAAATTAAACATAACTCACCTATAGTATCAAATCGTGTTGTCACATTTCTAGAGTTATGCCACCTCTTTTTAACTACGATCTCAGATGACGAATGTGTTGATTTTTTTACTCGGCGCGGCGGCAGTGTGTGGTGGTGGTGGTGGGGTTGTGTTGTTTTGGTGGTTAAAAAAAGATGATAAAAAAAGAGGGAGTCCTCCATGTTTTCTAGATGTACGTACACAGTAGTTTAAAAATATAAGCTATAAGAGTCAATGAATATTTCCCCAATATTTCTGGGAAATGTATGAATAGCGTATAGCCTAGGCACACCCATATGTACAGATAATTAATTTTGACATTAATTAATTTAATTTTTATTCAAAATTTATGACGCTAAAAAAAATTATTGAAATCTGATGAAACTTTTCCACAAAACCTACTCAAGCTAGGTATTGCTAAACACCGCAAACCCCGCAAACCTCGCAAACCTCCAAAAAAACATAGCAAACCCCACCGAACCAACATAAAACTGATTGAATCATGTAGTGTACAACCCACTGGGTATATCCATGTAAAAAGAATATTAAATTTCTACTGTTAACTACTTATTTTTGGGGTAAAACATCATTTTTTGGTCAAAAATGATTGCTAAACCCCGCAAACCTCCAAAAAACCATAGCAAACCCGACCGAACCAACATAAAAGTGATTGAATAATGTAGTGTACGACCCACTGGGTATATAAATTATTAAATTTCTACTGTTAACTACTTTTTTGGGGATAAAACATCATTTTTTGGTTAAAAATTAGCCATCATTTTAGACCAAAAAATGATGTTTTACCCCAAAAATAAGTAGTTAACAGTAGAAATTTAATATTTTTTTTACATGGATATACCCAGTGGGTTGTACACTACATGATTCAATCAGTTTTATGTTGGTTCGATGGGGTTTGCTATATTTTTTTGGAGGTTTGCAGGGTTTAGCAATCATTTTTGACCAAAAAATGATGTTTTACCCCAAAAATAATTAGTTAACAGTAAAAATGTATTATTTTTTTTACATGGATATACCCAGTGGGTTGTACACTACATGATTCAATCACTTTTATGTTGGTTCGATGGGGTTTACTATGTTTTTTTGGAGGTTTGCGGGGTTTGGCAATACCCCTAAAGCTTGGTTCCCACTAGAACGTAACGCAAGGACGTAAACGCAACGCAAGTATTTTAACCAATGACAAGCGAAGTTATAGACAGTTAGCAATCACAAGCGAATAAGCCATCGCTTGTGATTGGTCAATTCACTTGCGTTGCGTTACGTCCCTGTGTTGCGTCGCTAGTGGGAACCACGCTTTGCTATGGTTTTAAACCAGATGCTAAATATACCAAATTTGGATCCTGGGCCTTCAGATATTTATTGAATTTGTTGTTATTAATGTCAATTAATTATATACTGTAAATCATCTGTATAAACATACAATGACAAAATAAAGCAAACAAATATAAATGGCACCAATGCACAAGCACATATATTCTTCATTCTGGAAATACTGTATATACAAAATAGACCCTATATAACATACAATAATCATATCACTTTGTGATTGTTTTGAAATGCAACCAATAGTAAGCACAGATTGAAACATGAGATAAAAAATATTCTTTCAACAGAATCTACACACTTTTCAGATTGCTGCAGTTTTAAAATATTTCAAAAACTTCTTGCACTACCCTCTCTGTATCAAATCATATTTATTTATTTATATAACTATTACAGTATGTTTGCACTTGATTAAGAATACATGGTACTACGTGGGTTTAAGCTTAATCTTAAATTTAGTCATTCTCCTGCATTGATGCAACTATAGGCCCAGCCTGGATATGTTGGTCACCAGAAAGCCAACCCAGGCCCCAAAATTTATATTCAAGATACCTTATACAAGAGTCAGTACTCACTGTAATATAGTACAAGCATGAGCTACTGCTTTTATTGGATTGGAAGCAACTGCTCTTAAAGAAGCACCAAATATTTCATAATACTGTACAAAATGCCATGTTTGTCACAATAACAATAAAATATATAACCACAATATAAAAAAAATGTAGGATAGTTTGTAAAGCAAGGCTTGTTGAAATTAAAATTATTATATTTGCTTGCTTTTTAAAATTTACCAAAATGTATTAGTTTACTTTAATCGTACTGTTCTTGGCACCATTTAAACAATAACCTTTCCCATAGTCTGGCATAACATTAACAAGTATGTGGAGATACCGCTTTGCTACTTAATGTTACCGTTGATGATGTCATTATCGACGTAATGTTTGTAATCCTTACAAACGTACGAGTTATGCATAGTAAAAACCATGATAGTTAATTGCTTACAAAATTATCTACAAACAGAACATATTGCATTAGAATATATTTCAACTCATCAAAATTGATAGAATAGTCAATAATTAATGTAAAATATCTTCAGATCAGTTATATAACTTAAAATATTATGTCCATAGTTCAGTTTATGTCTTAAAAAAATAAAAAAAATAATTACAAGATATTTACAAATCCTCCTTTAGTACACTATTGAGTTTTGGATTAGGAGAATACTACCAACCTCATTACATAGGTTTGATTATAATGCAAACTTGTTTTCATCTGAACAATGCTTAATAAATTAAAAAAAACTTAGTGTTTTACTGTACATTGTAATGATAAAAATATTATTGAGATAAAGACTACAACATAATTGGCAGGTTTTAAAAGGCATTTTGTTTTCTTGAATAATAGCAGCAATCAAAGAATACCTGTACCTGAATTTAAACAGCACAAATTTCAATGAAATATGTATGTTCTTTTACTACAAAGAGACATAAGTTTGCAACAAATATTCCATAAATACTTAGTTGACACTAAGGGCCTATTTCCATTGAACAAGAGAATAAGTTTTTGAAACAATAGTTTCAAGAACAGTATTTTCTTGCCATGTAAAGCACTTATGATCTTTGGGAATGACGTTAATTTTTTTTTTAAACCATAAAAGAGAACTCATTTAAGGGTCCTTCACACTTGTTCCAGCACGGTTCGGTGCCGACAAATCAAATGACAATTTTTCGTTTTAACATGGCTACTCACATGTTAATTGGTGCATAGCTGTGCAGAGAGTCATAAAAACAAAGCATCAATGTTCGATTTGATTTGCCGGTGACATACCTGTCCCGGAACAGGTGTGAAAGCCCCTTTACACAGTGCCCTCACTGGCTTATTATTAAAACAAGAATTGCAAAAAATAAAAATTATTTCACTTACAGAATATATGTAATTGTTTTTGGCGAATTAAAATATTCTTCATCATAACCTATTCAGGTTTGACCCTTTAAACATTGGTGCTTTCAAACTCCCCCTTTCGGCAATACCTACACTTTCCGCTTCTGGTTCGCAATATTAAATTATTTTGATTTATAATAATCACAATAATTAAATTATGGAAACTGAGTTGAAATTGTACTATTTGAAAATAAAGAATAACAACTTAAAACATTGACAATTAATCATTTAATTATAAATACTTTAAATGCCGTTGAAATGTGGAGCTAATGTTTACCAGATCATATAAATTATAATAAAATAAAATTACTAAGAATTTATGCCACAAACAAAACGTTGTTGAAATATATAAGCCCTGTGCAAAGGAACTTTACTTACTAAATTTTGTATTTACATAGTTAAAACATTTTAGTGATAAAAAAAGTTAATACATCGCAATGATCACATTATTTTAGCCAATTTTCACAACCACCATATTTCATTTGTTTTCATTAATCAAATGCAAATTTTAAGGTAAACAATTATCTATAAGAATATTAATTCATTTTCTGAAAACAATTTGTGCTTTTAAAATTTCACGATATTGACAAATAAACAGTTTCAGTTTAAAAAGAAATATTATTGCAGATAAGCAAAATGGGCAGAAATGGCTTATTCAATTCCTAGTAAGGTATACAATACAGTACTTATTTAAAAAGACATTCTAAAATTAGTTAAACATGAGTAATTGTAATATTTAAACAGTATGTACATAAATGTACAAATTGACAATGCTATTTTAAGTTCAAAATATCATGAGTAAACAACATTTTTGTACATATCACTATAACTGTAATACATCTATGAAACATAACATGCCATAAACAAACGATGCATGTATGTTTGTATGTATTCTGTAGGGATTTATTTAACAGGTTATTGACCACTATTCACATAAGTAAAAAAACCATTTTACATAATATTATATAATACTTAATACAAAATATGGCCAAAAAATGCAGGCATTTATACAAGTCAGTTGCCTACCACAGAATACTATTATATGGAAGGCTTTCAGATGGCAAGGATATTTGCTGTTGGTTACTGGTGTCATAAGCCATCATTGCTATTTCTATCCGATGACTTGCGGTCTGATGATCCATTGGGTGTCGCAACAGCAGTGGCAGCAGCAGCTGAAAAAAATTAAATGTAAGGTTAGAATTTCACGCTAGATAATTTGTGAAAGTGACATAAGCAGTGACACTGAATGTGTTTACCTCATTTTTAGTAATAGCAACATAATTGTAACATTTTAAAAATTGTTTTGGTTGATTTAAGGTGCTTTCACATGCCCTGATTTGGATTGGTGCCCTGAGAAAAATATCGTGGAAAATAAATAAAAAGAATAAAATTGTATGATTTAAAATCGGATGATTTTTTTCTTTCGTACAATCAGCAGTGAGCATTAACTTGACATGCTTGACAACGAATAACTGAATTTGCGCTCGATGTGAAAGCACATATGCGATATTTTTCTCAGGGTGTCGGACCGAATCCGGGCCAGATGAAATATGAAAATGTAAATAACTTAAAAAGGGATTTCGACATTATCATATAAATAAAGGCTATGCTGCAGGATATATTTTACCCTTTTTTTTTTTAATGTTTACCTTTTATTCAATCTTTGGCCAACAAATCGATAGGTTGACCACATAAGGTGAATAAATGTCACATACCTTTGTTTTCTCTCTCTTTCCTTCGTAACTTCTTTCTCCGTCTATCAATGCTTGCAACTTCACTTTTGAGGCTCATGTAAATTTTACGCATTTCATTTAACTGATGTTGAATAATGGATATTCTTTCTTCTGGATCGTGAATATTTGTCAAGTCTATAAGAAAATGGAAATATTTTATTTATTGTTTCTGGACCAGAGACAATTATTATTAGTGTTCTCTATTCTTCTCATAATATAAGTTATTCAGGGGCTGATTCAAGTGGGAGCCTAGGCAGCCCCAACCCCTTTCTCTTTAAATTTAAAAAATTAAATTAAACTTATTTAATTTAATTATTTGTATGCCATGGCACAAACCCCATTTCAAAACCTTTGATCCGCCACTGTTACTCATACTTAAAAACAAATATTTCCATCCATAAAATATGGTATACGCAGCTAAGCTCTTATTAAGCAGTAACTGGCCAAAATAAAATTAAGACTTGACTATACTTGTAAAACAAAAAATGTAACTGAAAACAATGAAAGAACACTGAGAATGAATTTTTAATGTTCTCTCTGTAATTTGTTGGTTGCTTCGTTACTTTACAACTATGAAATTGATGATGTCATCAATTTATTTATACAGTATGCTAATGAACTTACCAACTCTAAAGTTGTACTTTGGTGTGCGTCCAGATCTGATTATAGGCCTTCCATTGTGATCTGTCGGTGTTTTGGGGACTACCTTTTCTGCTCTTGTTTTGTTATCATTGTTTGAGGTATCATCAGTGTCACTACTACTGTGTCTTATTGGTTCTTTAATGTGGCGTTTCTTTTTTTCATCGTGGCTGGAATGTTTATGACTCCGTTTCTTTCTCTTGCTTGGTGTATCACCTGAAATGGTACGACGCCGCTTCTTGGAACTACCTGATCGCTTCTCTTGGCTGGTGCCATTCAGACTGTCTGCGCTAGTATTTGAACTGACACTAGCATCGCAATGTGGTGACCGATTGCCAATGGGTTGTACATCAGTCACACCCGCTACATCAATTAATCCATCACTATCACTTCTATTGCTTGGTTCATCATGGTGAACTTCCATATTCACTGATTGGTCAGCAGGAGATGATGGGTTTGGAGGTGAATTTTCTGGGGTAGTTGGAGGTGTAAGTGACTTGCACTTCTCTTGAAAAGCAGTACTAGGGTTGTAAATGTCCATTAAGGCTGCTGCACCCTCTTCCTCTTTTGAACGTGGCACTGACATCTTCTTATATTCTTTACTTTCATCCTTGTCTTTAAAATCAACATTTTCTGTTTCTTTTGATCTTCGTTCTGATATACTCTTCGACCGTCTTCGCTTCCTAGATTTCTTGCCTTCCGATTTGCTTTCTTTCTTTGGTTTTTCGTCAATTTCAATCTTGCAAGACGGTGTTTTCTCTTCTTGCATGTCCTGTACACTTTCCAGATTTTCCTGATAACCACTAGTTGATTCTAATACTACAGTTGTGATGTTTTCTAGCGACTTTTCAACATTGTGGTCTTTTTTCTCCTTTTTACCTTTTCCTTCCTTCTTCTTTTTAATTTTTCCTTCCTTTTTCTCTTTCTTCTTTTCTTTACCCTTTGGTGTTGCTATTTCAACTGGTACATCTATATGAGGTTGTTCTGATTGCTCTTCCTCAACCACAGGAACTTCATTTGCAATGTTCTCCTGTTTAATTTCAACGGTATCTTTCTCAGGTTCTTCCATTTCATCTTTGCTTTCCTCATAATTTTTGTTTACTTGCTCCTTTTCAACTTCATTTTCCTCTATCTGCACCTTAATGTCTTCACTTTCTTTTACAGGTTCCTCCTCTTGTTGTTGATCTGCATCTTTAACTTCTTCAGTCTTTTCTCCTTCATCTTTAACAGAGATTGAACTTTCACTTTCTGAATCTAAATTGTGTTTAAAACATAAAATATAATATTGTACTATTTTATTGAAATGTGATTAGTGTTATAAATGGAAAGACATTAGCAGATTCTATCAATATAATCAAGGATGACTTTATTTTTAGATTAAGGTAAGCTCAACATTTTAAATGGTGAACATTTGTCATATATATATATTTCGCTATCTTTTATTCAACAACAAGTATATACATAAAACAATTCATGGCAGTATAAACTGAATTGCGAACTGAGTAGTTAAAAACATTATACAAAATATACAGAATTAGACAAAATGAAGATTAATACAATACAATACAATATATCATTAATACAATACAATATATCATAGGATAGGATATCTTTTGCAGAGTTCTCACCACATTTTCTGGCTGGGTCAGCCTGTTTGGGATTTAAAAAATAGGTTCCCGACTGGCACAATTTGTTATTTAATGAATAAACAATAAAACTATTTGTGTTGAATATGCCATTCTAATGTCACATACTTACTTACTTACTTGAAAAAAAATAGTTTAACCCTTTCACTGCGGAGCATTATTCCCACCTCTGAGCGTAATATATATTTAGGAAAAACATGATATTTTAATTAATTGCAAAAAAATACCAATTGAGATAATTGTTTTTTTTCCTGGAAAAATTTTTAATGACTTGCAAAAATATTCAAGTCATCGAAAAAATACAGAGGGTGCTATATATTATAGGCAAATACGATTAAATCATTGTTTTGCCCATAACCGTTATTACCTGGTATACGTATTTCAACGACATCTGTTTATACCCGGTAGTACCGGGTATACGCAGTGAAAGGGTTAAAGAAAAAAATTGTGTCAGACAATGTAAATGGGTTATTTACATTACAAGTTTTATTATAAGTGTAATCAATATTTTTTTTTTCCTATGGGAAGTGAATTTCATTAAAAGATCAAAATGGCCTATTCAAGTTCAATTGTATAAATCTTTATTATTCAGTATTTTCTGTAACAACTTACCATACTCTTGTTTCAGTTTAGTATCAGAGTGTATTGAGGTTCTCCGTGTCCTTGGTTTGACTTAAACAAAAAATAAATAAACAAGATTTAATAATTAAATTTAAAATTTGTGTAACTAAAAATTAAAAAAAAAACACATCATAATTTAGAAACCAGAAAAACAATAATATTTAGTAATAGAAATAGAAAGAACATATTTACCATCAAGACCTGCTGCGAAGGGAGATTCACTCAAGCTATTTCGATCTGATCGACGAGTTCTTGTTAGCTTTGTTGATGAGACAGGTGAAGGAACTTTACGTGTTACACTATTGCTACGAGCGACAGGAGTTGTGCTAGACTTTAATGAAGGTCGTCCTCGTTTGCCTGGAGTCTTTGGCCGTTCTACTTCGCTTTTCTCAGGTTGGTCCTCTTTTTCTACCTTATCTGTATTGCTCGTTTCTAGTTCTTCTCTTGATCTGGTTACCTTTCCCTTTCCTTTACCCTTCTCATCCTTCTTTTCTCTTTTCTTGCTTTCTAAACTGTCCGCTATTTCCGAATCTTTCAATCTTAGTTGCTCGTCTTCCTTTTCTTTTTTCTCTAGTTCCAGTTTTTCTTTATCTTTCTTCTTTACCTCCTTTTCCTGTTTTTCACGTTCTTTTTCAAGTCTTTCGTTTTCTCGAATTTCCTTTTCATGTTTTTCTTTCTTTTCCTTTTCCATTTTTTCCTTCTCCTTTTTGATTCTTTCCTTTTCTAATCGCTCTTTTTCCTTTTCTTGCTTTTCTTTTTCCTTTTTGTCTTTTAATAGTTTTTCATGTTCTTTCTGTGTTCGCTCTTTCTCTTCTCGCTGTAATCTTTCTTTTTCTTCTTTTTCTTTCTTCTCTTTCTCCTTAAATTTTTTTTCTTTTTCTTTATCTTTATCTTGCTTCTGTTTTTTCCTCATTTTCACTCTGTCTTCCGAGCCAACTATTCGGTTGTTACCAATCCATTCGTCATGTCGTATATTCCACCCAACATAATGAACTCGATACATCTTTTGCCAGTGTGCTTCAACGTCAATTTCAATTATCTATACAAAAATTAAAAAATTATATTTAAATGTATTGAAGTAAATATATAAGATTGACTATAGTATAAAAATCAATACAAAAGTTATTATTTTATTAATTGTTCACATTCAAACATTTTAAAGCAACTGCGTAAATTTAAAAGAGATTGCACAAAACAGAAAAGAATGGAGAGAAAATGTGTATTTAGACTTCTTGTCAAGTGACAAGGCTTTAAATAAGTCATTTATATTTCAAAGCTCAAATACAGTAGACACTACTTACTTTAGCTTCATAAACTTTTTGTGTTCTTCCTCTACCATATAAAACTTTAATCTTCTCACCAAGTTGATAATCTGTATCAGTCTCGTGTATTTGGCTCAAACTACAAAAAAATGTAAATATTTGCTTACAATTTAATTTTAATAATGAATAGCAAGTTATAATTATGAACCATACATTTTGAAAAAAAGCTTCGACTCTGATACTAGATCTAAAAAGAGGTCTTTATTACAACTTTCTACACCAAGACACCTACACCTTTAAAATAAGGTTTTAAGCATGGTATAATAACAGTTGTTTGATGTAAATTGAAATTCAAAGAAAGGAAGGCTAAAAACCTTTTTAAAATACATTTTTGTACCTATTAATATATAATAAGCTAATGTAAAACATTGCTAGGTTAAAATGTACTGTCTACAAAAAGTTTTCGGAAAAAAATAATTAAATAAATGAATTTTTTGCTTGAGTAAAATTTCAACTGTTAGGCTAAATTTATAAGGTAAATTATTAATAGAATCCGAGTGTAATACCAACACCTAATTCATACATGGGAGAATACTTATTGATAATTTTTGTAAAGAAAAGTAATCTTGTGTTATTAAAATTTCTATTTCTTTTTGAAGATATAATATCTCCCTTTGTTTTTGTTGAATATGCCATTTTAATGTCGCATAATAATTTACTTTGACCAAAAACTGGATTTAAAAAAATTATTTACATGAAAAAACTATAATTTAAGTCCAATTGGCTGAAAGAGAATGCAAGACAATGCTTGTGGTTGAATTTAACTGTTTACTGCTTTTTTATAAAAGTGATAACATTTTTTTTTCCTACAGAAAAACTGCGAAATGGCCTATTCGAAGTATTTTTTTATTAATCCTTATTTTTCATGTTTTTGAGGGACAATAGGTTTAAATAGGACAGTGGTTGACGCATATTTTTATTGCATACTTACTCTTCAGTCTCTGTGATTTGCTTTTCTTTTCCTTTCTTGCTACTGTCGCTTGCTTTACTCTTTACATTAATCTTTCCTTCAGTATCATCTTCTTTATCTAATTCCTCTTTCTTGATATCTTTTGCCTTTTGTTTTTCCTCTTTCTTGTTTTGTCTTTTGACAGGTTTCTCCTCTTCTTCTTCAAGTTCAGTAATTGTTACCTGTTAGAAAAAACATAAATTATCATTATAAATTCCCTCTTTTTCAACGTAATCAACAATTTCTTCTTTTTCGTTGGTAGGAAATAACCATTTGGTGGTCTTGCATTTTTCAAATTACATGCAATCCACAAATAATATGGATTCTTCATGACTGATCATGTTGCTTCGATAATGAATGCCATGCTAAAATTAAATGTAAAACTACAAATGAGCACAAACAGTAAGTTACAGTGCATGATTGAGAAGTATAGCTTAATATTCATGTGTTCACACATTGCCATGCTTTGTACAAATATTGTCATGGCCATAATAAGGTTAAAGTAATGTAATTGTTAAAAACTAGCTAATGTTTTCTGGTTGGGGTTTGTGAATAAATAGGTACTTTTTAACCCTTATAATTCATTACTACCTTCACCAGAATGGCGAGAGGTTATGAGGTTAATCGGGTGTTTATTTCTTTCTATATTTGTTAGCAGGATTATGCAAAAAGTTATTGCCCGATTTTCAACAAATTTTTGGTGATGGTTTCATAGATGGATTTTCATATGCTTAGGCGGAGGTTTGCGCTAGTCCTAGTTTAATTAGTAAAAGACACTGTAAATAAAATACATACCCTTCTTTTTAGCATCGGAGGTTCTCGCTCAGTATCACTTTCTCCATCTTCATCTATTGTTCTTGTAGTGCGTGGTCTTATAGGAGAAAGTGTTGGACGTTCAAATGATGAGCGTCTTCTAGTTGTACGAGTTAATGGGCCAGGTAAACCAGGCCCCAGTTTTCTATTGTATTCTTCAAATGCATGTAGATATCTAAAACACAAGAAATGAATTCATTCTACATCCAATAAATCCCAAAACATAATCCACATGTATTTTAAGAGGCACTATATGTCAACAAATAATTATTAGTCCTCTCTCCATGACGGTTGTCACATAATGCTTTGTATTATTTACCTCCGCCAAGGAGGTATATGTAATCGGTAGCGTGTGTTTGTTTGTTTGTTAGCAGGATTACTCAAAAAGTAATTACAAGATCTTTACCAAAATGAATAGACAGATAGATATGTGGTCAAGGACCATTCCATTAAATTTTGGGACCATTTGGGACCACAGTCCCAATTCTGGACCACTTTTTAGTATACTTTTTTAGACCTGCTAGTGTTAAAAGATAGGACAGAATTTTTCAAAAGCCGGCGAGCAGTCTTAAAGTAACAAGTAAACTGAAATTGCATTTTCTCAAGAACTACTTGTCCAAAAAACTTCATTTTTGAAGAAGAGGCAAGAGTTATAATTTGTGATTTGTAATTTTAAAACATAATTTGATTTAATGTGCACGTTTTTTTGATGCGAGTAGTTTAAAAAAACTATTTCTTTTCAAATTCACTCGTTTGATTTTCGCGTTGCTGTTCTATTGTTAGTCAACTGAAGCTATTGTTAATTGAAAGGCTTGTTACATAACCATTACACCAAACTCGCATACACATGCTTGTAATGAAATTAGCCTAAATCACAAACAGCATTAAGACACACACAAATATATATATATATATTTTTTTTTACCGGAGAAATCTTATGTAGGAGAATTTTACAGTAGGCGGAGGTATGCCCTCTCGGAGTGGCTTTCTAGTTTTTTATTGTATTTATAAGTTTCATATGGACAGTTTGTCTGAAATAAAGTTGAATTGATTGAATTGATTGATTGATAGCATTGTGGGCCTGTAAATCTGTAAGCTTTTAAGGCACAATACAACTGAGTGTATCTATCTTTGATTGATTAACATCGTATTACATTTCTGTTCACTATTGCGTATATTGAGTGATTCTCATGGTATCTCTCATTCACTATACGTAATATTTAGTCTTTTAGTTAACTTACTTCATATAAGATGCTTTAATGTTATGATGACTGGAAGAGTTGATAACTGGTATACCCATTTTGAATGAGATCTCGCGCCACTTCTGCTGATCAGTAACTTTGCGAAATCCACCAAGATCTTGTACTAACTTGAATAGTTTGAACAGGTTTAAGTCTTGATATCCAAGCACAGGTGGTTTATTGATAGGTGTTCCTATTAACAAGCAAACATAATAGAAATACAATAGTCAAAACCATGTCAGTTTAGTTATTTGGGCATGAGGGCGTGTGGCGCAGGGTGTTGGACGTTGGACTACTGATCGTGAGACCGAGGTTCGAATCCAACTCTCGCCGCATTGCTTGTATCCTTTGGCAAGATACTTTACTTACGTTTGCCTCTCTCCACCCAGGTGTATAAATGGGTACCCGGTTAGATCAAAACACAACTTTGCACTGATTACTAGCTACATTATGGGAGTATGTGTCCATACGTGTTTGATCCGAAAAATGACTGGGGTAATAATGTTCAGCGCTTAGAGAAGCTTGCTTGTAGAGCGCTATATAAGAATGAACTATTATTATTATTATTATTAAAACCATGTGTCAGCTTAGTTATTTGGCCTTTTGTCAAAACATAAATTGAAATATTCTCATTTTCATTATCCCAAAAAGTGTATGTATATGTAAACATTTTTATCAGATTTCAGAAACTTTAATTCAAAGAGTAATCATTCAATAAATCCTTACTTGTAATTTATATTTTAAATCATTAACATTTATTTCCAGAAAGAATTATTTACAGATGCCTAGGTAAATCAAAGTGAAGAAATTACATTTTTAGAAAATTATGTACGGAGAATAGATTATTTAAATTCTGGAAAACAACAGTAGCCATTGCTAAAATCCTAAATACGCCTTGGATATGTGTACCTAGCATACAAGAAATTACTGGGTTGGCATTATATTTGCTTATATTTTTGCTTAAGCTGAAATATTTAAGAAGTGCTTAAGCAAATAACTTAATCTTATTTATCAAACCGTCTTAGCAATGTCTTAGCAGAAAAATTGTCTTAGGTAAATTTTACTTTGCACATGCGCAAAATTAAACTCTAGAGGGCAGCAAATTATGTCTTAAGACGAAAAATTCTTGCTTACGCATGCGTATTAGCTTTTTTCTCTTAGCGATGGCGGCGCTATAACATTTTTATCTCCGTATTTTCACTCCCAACAAGAGAGGGCGCATTCTGGCTACTATTGTTTTTATTACTTGAAATAGAGAAAGAGCACAACAGTCGGAAATACATACGAAAATCATTCGCTCTAAACTTAAATCAAATCAACATTTATTTATTTTTATCAATGACAGCGACCCTTGGCAGCCGATACAGTTTTCTAAAAGCTAGTCAATTGGGTCGTACCTATCCCGAAAATATTAGTTTTGCTCGTCCAATTTCTAGGCCATCTTTATGAAGATCGATATCATTATTTTAGCGTCCGTAGTACAGCGTAAAACGCACTAGCGTAGCCTTTCCGAATGTTCAATGTTCCGGCCTAGCGCGCTCGCGTTGTCAAAAAAGAATGTTTCTGTTGCAGAAATGAGATAAGACAAAATTTTTCATCTTAAGGCAGGGTGTTGTTCGTCTTAGATTTAAGACAAAATTAAGCAAATTTTTTTGCTTAGATATATTGATAAATCTGACTTAGGCAAAATCAAGGATTTAAGGCAAAGTTAAGACGATTTTTTTGCTAAGCAAGTTTGATAAATCCGGCCCCTGACCTCTTTCTTCCATGAATTTATATAAAGATGCTAGCCAGGCATCAGTTTCAACATCAAAGTCCTCATCACTTTCTTCATCACTATCTACTTCATCATCCGATTCAAATACAAAGTCCTCCTCCGTGATGACGCTACTATCCCAGTTATTTGGCAGGTTACCAGTCTCAATGTATGATACTGCTTTACTAACAGCTAACATGAAACAAAACAAACAAAATGTTCATTAAAAAAAAATTTTGCAACAACAATAAGTCAACTACTTAATTCAATTTTAAAAACTTGTGGCTGATTCAATTCAAACTCATTTAATATTCATTTCAGAAATTGAAGCATATCAACTGTGCTGAAGCTGCAAAACTATGGGAGTACATTTCCATACGTGTTGGATCCAAAAATGACAGGGGTAATCATGTTAAGCACTTTATAGGCTTTGGGCATGAAGTGCTATATAAGAATGAAATATTGTTGTCACTATCAAGCTATAATAAGAATGACATATTGTTGTCATTATCAAGCTATAAGAATGACATATTGTTGTCATTATCAAGCTATAAGAATGACATATTGTTGTCATTATCAAGCTATAAGAATGACATATTGTTGTCATTATCAATTTTGTTGTAGAATAAGAAAAATAAACCGTAGAACTGTACATATAAAATTACAACAGTGACAAACAAGGAAAAAAGAATAAATCTGTGGATTCTAGAATTAACATCGTAACAATTACTGAATAACTTACCTGATTTTAGGGTGTTGTTATCACCTTTATACAAATGATCTTTTGTTGTGAAAGCTTTAGTATTGTTCTTTGCAATGTTGTATCTGAAATAAAGATAATAAGCAAAATATATGTTGGTCTGTTGAAATCTGACAGATTTCCGGAGAAAAATAACAAATTTTAGGAAAGGTAGGGAAATTAGTGATCGGAAAAATCCTAACATTTTAAGGAGATTAGGACCTATATGATTATCCACAACTGTGCTGAGGCTGCAAAACCATGGGAGTATATAGCATGACATACTATTATATTATCAATGTGCTGTGGAGCTCAACCTATCTCAGAAAATTCAAGAATTAGTAATGCAAGTACAGTAGAACCTTCGTTTTACGTACCCTGATTTTACATTCCCTGGATTTTACGTACGCTTAAAATAACCGATGACGTCATCATTTTCTTACATTGAGGGCGCAATTTAACAACAACAAAGCATAATAAAAATGGCTGTGTGAGGAATTCTGCTGTGTGAGACAAGCTACACACGTGCATTCCCCTACAGCAGCGACTGTTTTTATTGATAGAAAATACAAGAACATTGATATTTTAATTTACACTTTATTTAAACATTGCACAGCCTGTATACTGTACTTTTTTAGTTAGGCCTCACATCTTGCTAGGCCTGCTAGCCTGGCCTGAATAGTCTAGGCAAGGCCTAGCTAGTGACCACCACCTGCATGCTGTAAATTAAAGTAGGCAAACACGGTAGCCTTTATACAGTAGCTACGATCTCTACATATTTGGGGTCAATTTAAGGTCAACCTTGATTTTACGAATCCTGTGTTTTACGTACGCCTTTCGGTCCCGTACCGTACGTAAAATGAAAGTTCTACTGTAAAATTAGGGAAACAAAAAGGGAAAATGCTCTTACATTTTGTTGTCTTTGAAGGACTTCAATATAAAGTGTTCTTTATTTTTCAAAACCTCTTTTGTTCTCTTTGGGTGAATAACCTAAAAAAAATAATACAAAAATAATAATCAACACATTGTTTACAGTATGAAAGATTAAACCTTATTAATAATTTCACTTCAAATTTGGCTTGTAATTTGAAATATAAAACTTTAAAAATGTAATTAAAATCTTTTATTATCATAAAATTTTATTTTATCGAAGCAATACAAATTTGTTTCATTTATTATACTGTAATTGTGAAGCATTAACACATTCTGAGAACTTACAAATACACCACACAAGTTCCTGGAAAATACTATACATTTGATTAAATGTTCTAAATTAATGACTGCTTCACAGAATTTTACAAAAGAAAAACAAAATAAATAATTTCTTCTACAACTTACCAGAGCTGGAAACCAACTGTTTTTCCTTTTTTCATTAATATCAACAATAACAACTTTCCCAACGTCCGCTGAGCCTCTGTCTCTAGTAGCAACGTTGGCAGTTCCTTTCCGTGAGCTGGGTGACACACCACTGTGCATTTGCTCTTCATCTATTTCACTGTAAAGAATAACACACATTTTCAAATATGTCAGATCTCAGGTTTTCTTTAGGTTTGAAACATATTTTAAGCACCTTAATTTAATGGCTCAACATTCTACTCATTTGCATAAAAACGTAGTTTGTGTTAAAGTACCTATTCCTTTTGATTTGGCTTCGACGGTAAGTGTACAAAATAACATAAAGAACTCTCATAAAATAAATAATGGAAGGTCTTGGGAATAGAAACTATTTTTCTGAAATAAGGTTCTTGACACACATAACAAGGTTTTCCTAATACTTGTAACACAAACAGATCGATTTGAGTTGGCAGAGCATGCATATTGCATGTTGGGAAATCGCACTAAAGCTGCTCCTGCAAAAGCTCCCTATTATCAGAATAGCCAATCATTAAATAGTAGACTTTTGTTTTGGATCATAGATTTTGTATCTCCAATGGTACTTACATGGGTTTTCGTTTCTTTCTCTTCTTCGCATCTCTGACAACAGGTGTTCCAAAATTCTCAGGATCTGTTAGTGGTAGATGATCCAATGTCTAAAAGAAACATAAAATATGGGTATTATGAGATCCCCTAAAGATTTTATTAGGTAAACTACAAGAACTATTTAACTACAATATCAGACAAAAATGTTCCTTATAAAACAAAAACAATCATAAAGGTGAAATCTAAAATCCAAACATCATGGTTATGATATAAAGTATCATCATAGTTCGTCGCAAAGAACTAACTCGTTTAAGGATCTCATTGTCATGTCGCGATTAGTATAATAATATTTATATAATTTACATTATTAATGATATTAAAAGGTCTCCATACAGTCATCCAATAGCCCAAGAAGACTATGATAAAATGTTTGTGCAAAAAATGTCTGTGACATGACAATCATTATCAATGCTAATGGAAGAAAGTTTTTAAAGAATTTTCAAAATAATATTTTTGCATTTTTAATTTAAATGTAGCCCATATTCAGATTACACTTGGAATGTAGTTGTCAAATCATAGAGGAATTATCCTCCTCCATGGTTGAATGTTGTGAACAATTTTAAAATAAACACACAATCACCATCCACATTTGTTCACAAATGTCAGGGCAAGTACAATATCTGCCAGTATGCTACAGTACTATAAACACTTTTTTTTCTGAAACTGTTTAGAATAGCTTGATTAATTTATCTAAATAATGAAACATAAAAGCAATTAATAAACTTGACATTGTTATTGGTGTCAGTGGAGGACAGGAAACTGTAGAGAGACACAGGGAATGACTAATACAAAACCATTAAGGAAATCGCAATATCCTTATTTGTGTACAAAACAACAAACCCAGCAATGAAGACTTTAGCTACCAACTTATTATAGGTAACAAAAATTACTGGCATGTCATAACATTCTCTGAAGAATTGTTTGTAAATGGTTTTAAATATTTGAATTAGATATTTTTAATATGTTCATTTCTAATATTTGAATACACCACTTTGTATGCCACTCTTGTTTTGATTCAATAGAATTATTCATTAATTAGTCTGTTATTAAAAGTAAAAGAAAGAATACAGAAACTTCCAATGATAATTGTCAACAATATTAAATTAGAATATTCTAAACCTTACCATTTAAAATCGAAATTAAAGGGCAAACGCTAGAAAAATCAAAGATACCTTATAATAATATAAAGAGTTTAAAATAATAAATGATATTAGACTATCATTAAGCTCACCTCGCTTTCATTAAAGTGGCGTTCACCTTGAAGGCAAAGAGATGATCTTCTAAGTGTCTTCTCATCTCCATCATCAAAAACTATAAGAATTATTAAAAAGTAGTTATTTAAAAAAAAAGTATTTATATGCCAAATGACCTCTTAAACTTGTGGACAGTACCGTAGTATTGTACTCGCTATCTACAATCTCCATGACAACCTACATACAATAACAATTAACATTTACAATCACTTTTCAATTTCAGGTTACTGTATTAAGCTATAGTCAAAGTAATTTAGCATGCCCATTTACACTAGGACGATAACAATCGACGATAATAATATGCAATTTTTATACATAAAACATAGGATATCTAAAAAGTTTTCATCCTAAAACTATAGGAAAACCATCTATGCTTCCTTTGATGAAAATAATATCACATAACCAATCAAATGACATGATTAGTAAGAGCAATAATACCGTGACAATACGACGATGTTATTGTTTTTATCGATGACATCATTTGATTGGACTTTTTAAAATATTGTTTTTATCAAAGACAGCATAAATGATTATCCTATAGTTCTAAAACGAAAACTTTTTCCAATTTATTTTGTTTTATGTAAGAAAAATGTATACTTATTTATTGTCGATCGTTATCGTCCTAGTGTAAATACCCCTTTAAACTCAACAATCGTATAGTTGTCACGTTGTTGAATTAAAAAGTTGCTACAGCATGTAAACCATCTAAAGACTTACCCACTGTATACATGCTAGCATCGGTAAGTTTTGTGATAACACCGTCAAGGTAAACACCTTGCTCTGGATGCCTTGCACTAACTCCAGCTCCAATCTTTTTTTAAAGAAAAATAACATACAGAAACATTGAAAATGAAACACACGACATACTCAGTAAAATTGTTGTTGTTCAAATTATTCAGCTTATATTACCATGTAATTCTAAGACTGAGAATGAATATGTTGAATATAAAGCATCTTTCTCTTTCTTTGGATACAACATGCTTCGTCTTATTCTTCCTTTAAATATTTCCTTTAAAACCAGTATGGCCGATTATTTTTAATTCAATTTTTTATTTGAAATCCCTTTTAAAGATTTTTATACATAAATTCATTAACATAATTATGTCATTCATTATTTTTTAACACAAAGTTTGTGGTACAGTACACGAAAAGGATGCGGTTCTGAAAAGAACTGTTAAGTTTCTCAACATTCTTCGTCCCAGGAGTGAGAATAATTATTACATTATTTATTTATAAATTGTCTGTATTGTTCTGAGGATACCTAATAATCAGCATTGACTGGATGGACAATATTAAAATGTTTCAGGTCAGTCTTACCTTTAGTGTACCATTTACAAATTCATCACTAACAATAGCTGCAGAAAGTCCCTTAAAATTTATCTATAAAGAAAAATATTTATAAATTATTTAGATTTATAGTATAGTATATATAGAATATAGATTTCCAAAAATTGTATTTAATTGGTTTTTAAATTATGTACAGTAAAAATATGTGTTATAATTTAATGTGATGTAAAGCAAGGAAATTGCTTCTTGCTTATTTTAATCATTCAAAAAATAAAGGTTTAGAATTAAATATGCTATAGGAAGTTCATTCCATGGGCTAGACATAAGACTAGCATTGCGACCAGCTGTTTCTATGCTTGAATGGACAAGCAATAATCATAACTTACTGCCAGTATTAAATACCATTACAAATATGTCCATTCAAAATTTCCAAAACCAATAAACAAACTGCTTTAATAGACTCATTTTATATGTATAATGTTGGAAGAGTTTTCATACATAGAAAGCAAAACTATGGATTTAGTTCAAACTTACTTTGCATTTGACATGCTTTGCTGTAGTTTTCACTTTGGCTTCACAGAAAGCCCCTCTGTACTTGGCACTAACATCAGTGCCCACTGTCAAGTATGCTGGACAGTCTCTATCCTACAAGCAAATTAGAGAGCAGACAAAATAATAACAATGGGCAAAAATAATTAAATATCAGTTACAAAATAATTGCAAGCTTCAAAACATTTTAGCGAAATAAATAAAGGTCAACTTATTTTTAAGCTTAACCTAAATGTAGTCTAAGTGTATTCATGAACAAACTCATAATGTCATAAAAAAAATGAAACAATATATATTAACAATTTAGCTACACAGACAGCAAAGTATCTTGCCTATAAAAAGATAATGTATTAAAAACAGTATGCAAGCGAGTTCAGACAGTAACTGCATTTGTTTAAATATAGCAACGAACACGCCTCAATATCACAGTATGGAGAAATGCTATGTATTTGTATACCATAGGAAACAGAAAGACATTGAATACATTGACCTTTTATGGGTCAGCGATTATGATTGCAATTTACTGAGCAGTACAAAACTTCAGCCTTCAATTTCTCCATGAAGCATTATCTGGCTAGTTGCCAAATGTTGCTTACTTGGCAAAATGAGTATTTTAATAACTGCAAGAACAGAAATAAATTTCTCCTACAGAGCCCGACATCTGTCAAAATGGATGACAATATTAAAGCTACTAAACAACATAGGTTGAGGAAAAGAAATACATCATACACATAGTACAGTAATCTACTGTATAATACCATGCCATCTATATATATAATTATAAGTAACACTATTTTCATTGATTTACTGTAAATGTACAGTTTATGATTACTGTCCACAAGAATCTATATTCTTTTTTATATTCATTCAAAGAATATTGGTTGAATTATCAGTATTCAATCATAATTTTTCCTGTACTTAATCTTCAGTAAAACTTCAGTACATATACTTAACAATATGTACAATTTCAACCAAATATCTAGGCCTAGATTCATAATGTAGATTATGTGTAATATAGGCATATAGGAATGTACTCTTTTAAAATTTGGCTAGCATGGCTTTTGTTCAGTCACTGGTGGGAGGCAGTAACCAATGCACCATTACGATATTACTAAGGTAATCATACCAAGTGGTAGACGAAAGATTTTTTAATAGACCATGTATCAATATTGACGGAATACTATGTTGTGTCTTGGGTCAGCCAGTGTGGGGTTCCAATAGTGAAAGACCTTTTAACATTTTTTAGGGTTATTTTTACTCACCATTGTCTGGCGGACAACACCCAAAAAAGACTGGTTTTACTCACCTTTGCCTAGCAATTTACTGTACCTTTTAGCAGCCACAAGCTGTGATACAAAACTGTGTCCCTAGCCACAGCATTATATTTACATTTAATTAACACAAAACAATAAAATACAGTCAAATCTACCAATACCAGACTCTCTGAAAACCAGACATTTTTTTTTTCAAAAGGAAAGGTACAAAATTCATTTTTACCATTAAAAACACCTTCCGAACACAAGACACATTATAGGTCAGCCCAGGCGAAAGTGTCTGTTATTGGGAGAGTTGACTGTACAACATATACCTTAAATAATCATTATTATTTTGTTTAATTTTGGCCAAAGAAAATCCTGAATTTAGGCCTAGGCTAGGTTTCTAAAAGTTTTATTTATATTTTATTTTGATTGACCTGTCTGCAATGATCGTAGCCAAAGCTGGAATGGAATACTAGGCCTAGTCTAGTTAATAACCTAGTCTATGAATAATATTGTAGCTCACACATAATCCTACAATATGGAAAACATTGTCTTCCTTTTTTGCTACTCTATATGCAATGCAGCAGCAGTTAGAATGACATTGACAGCAAAGTGAGTGGGTGGGTTGCATTTGAAACAAAAAACACTTCTTTCAATTTCAACATGCACTGTAACAAAAGCAAAATGGTGTTAAAAATCATTTAGTATGTATCTTAAACCACATTAATATTAAACCAAAATTGAGTGAAATGTTAAGCTCTAGCATAACTGAGGGTTGAGTAGCAAACGGATACAGTAAAAAGACTCAATCACCTGCATGCACTCCGCTCCGCCGACAGAATCCTCATGTTTGTCTCTACTCTGTGTGTAGAACTCTCGGAGAGGGGTAGGACAAAACTACATATAATTCGTACTTACCATTCTGGAAAATAACAAATCAACGCCCTTCAGATCACTGACATACACTTAATGCAATGTGACCAATCTGTCTAAAATCGTGGCTAAAACACTGTAAATTCAAACAATTTTCAAGCATCACTTTTCTAACATTCTCGTCAGGCAAGCTCAAAAACGGAATCCGTGGAAAGACAACAACTTGTCATGGGGGGTCGAAGGCTCTGATTGGCTTATGGTCACGTGGCACATAGAATACGCAATTAATGAATAGGGTTTTAAGTTTTAAAAATCATGATTTATGGCTGCAATATACTTGTACATTGTGTAGTATTTTAATCAAATTTTATTTTAAATTATATGATTTTTTTTAAATGTAAAGAAATTTTGACAATAATACATATAGGAGGTAATGATATAATATATAACAGTATTAACACCCGTAAACAAATTGTAAATTCCAAAAAGGTTGTTTGTTGACCTGTAGGTTCAAACGACATAGCGTGTCATTGTACAAAATATGGCGAACAAAGAGAGAAAATTCGGAAGTGATAGGCAAATGAACGGTCAACGTACCTCTGGACGACTTAATATTGATTGTATTATAAGGTATCTATTTAGTTTAGATATTTTAGGTATAATTGATGGTTTTAATTTTTATTAAAGAATGACTAAAGATAACATTTTTGATACTTTTTAAAACAGAAGCTCTTCTCTTTCCGGAAACTTGCATACGTAATGAGGACCCTGGAATCTGTATACTTTGTCAGGCTACAGCATCAGTGTGAACCCTGCACTCTGTATTATCTGTACACGGAGACTTTGGAACTGTCAACAATTTTACAGTTGGGGTAGACCTATGAATTGATGCCTAGGCCTATGTGTTGATATGTAGGCCAAGTGTTTTAATTTAATATTAATAATAAATGTACATTTCATATGTACATTTTCTGTACAGACAGGCAGCATGCATTTGCAAGATTAAGAATACAACAAAACTTTTTGTAATTGATTGTCGACTCTTGATCCATAACTTTTTCCCCTTTTTTTTAAACTTAATTAAAGACACTAGACCTACTTTTTTATCGACCTACACTACATTTGATGTAAAAATATATACCTATTAACCTATTGCGATAATTTTTTTCATCTTTAAACGGTTAAAAATATGAAAAATAAGGCGATTCCACTGTGATCGGTCGCGTGAAAGCTAAACAAATAAAAGAACCATAACTTTTCAGCGAAAATACCAGGTCTTCTCCAATTTGTATTATGAATTAAAGAAAGACAATTAATTTAGCAATGAGACAACGTCAGGCTAGGCCTGCAGCTAGCGTATGATGTTCGCACGTTACCGCTACATTCGACGCGAGCTACTTTGTGCATTGTTTCTCTTTTTTATCATAATTTACCATAAAACGTACATTTGAGACAAGGAATGATCTGGTTTAATGTTTTTAAAGTAGTATATACAGTGGAGTTGTTGATAGCCGAGTGGTTAGGACACTTGACTGTCATACAGATAGACCCGGGTTCAATTCCCGACAACTCCCAGTCCACTCAGCTGTAAATGAGTACCTGGTTGAAAATACTAGGGAGAAAAAAGGCGGCGTGGAAAGGAACTGGCCACCCTACCACATAATGCCGAGGCTTAGTACAATGAGCTCCTAACAGCTCATTCCCCTACGTTCAGAGAACACGGGACTCACCTTTACCTTTATATACAGTATATGCATTATTTTTACAAAATGTCAACATTTGTAGGTCAAGTGTCGTTAATTTGAAAAATGCAGTACATCTTGGTATTAAGAACAAACATGAAACTACTGTACTCCATCCTAGCCATATACTGTAGCATACAGTGTAAAAATTAAAATGATTATGAAAGAATAACTAATTTGTAGATCAAATTTTTAAAATTGGTTTAGAGGTATGAATGACAGTGATACTGGAGGTCATGGGTTCAAGCCCACCCGAGAAATACTTGCAAAAAAATGTGTAAGTGTTCTCAATGTACAGTACTTGGTATAACACAATTACGTGCTGTAGTGTAGGGCATACATCGCTGGCCAATCATTTAATTTCCATATTATAGTACTTGGTATCAAATGATTTATTTGTGGTTTAACAAATTGTTATCAAGTACTGTACAGTCTATATACTAATAATATTTGCCAATATAAAAAGAAATTAATGATTAATTATTCTTTATTAATAAATGTTTAATGTAATTCTGATTTTGCAGGTGATTAAGTTATTGGTAGAGCATGTTTGTTCTGAGTTCCTGCAGTGAAATGATACAGTATACAATTTTGGCACCAGCAAGCTATCTTTCACAATGGAGATGTTGTTTGGCTAAGCGTCACTCCAACTGGTATGTGATTAGGAACAACAGCGGTATCAATATTTATGCCTTTATCATCAAGAAGGATAATAACAGGTATTAATATCTCCAATTCTATGCTATGTTTACCTGGGAAGAGTTCTCCATACGATACATTTTTGGGCGAACACTGGATACATGTCCTGCCCATCAAAGCTGGTTTTTTTTAACAAGGCCTCAATGCTAGTGATCTAGTTTCAAGATTGGTGATGAAGTCACTCTACGATATTTAGAATGGAACATAGACAGATCAAGATCAGTATATTCTGATCCATGAGAGTTATCTGTATACTGTACACTGATCTTTGTATCTGTATGGGCATGTGGTGCAGTGTGCTGTTGACTTGGACTACAGATCGTGGGTTCGAATCCAATGCTCGTCATTTCCTTGGTCAAGACACTAGACTTACATTTGCCTCTCTCCACCCAGATGTACAAATGGGCACCTGATAAGGTCAAGACACGACTTTGCGCTGATTACTAGCTGCATTATGGGAGTATGTTTCCATGTATGGATTTACATGTATGTATGGAGTATGGTTTCAAAAATGTCCGGTGTAATAATGTGTATAGTACAGCGGTTTCACAGCATTAGGCCAACCAGTGTGATGAATATTAATTATTAAATCTTAAATAATTATGGTAAATTTTACGATTTTTTTATTTATTAATTTCAGAAAAATTTCACCATACATCTATTTTTACAATGGAACTGCATACAAACTGAGAAGACTACGATGATCAAAGTGCTTGATATCATCAAGTGCAGCTGACAGTATACAATACAGATAATTATGAGACGTTAAAGTATGCATTGCAAATAGAGGATCCATTAATTCAAGATTCAGTTGTAAGTATATAAATTGACATTGTAAACTTCATCAGGGTTCTCACCAGAGCCGACTATAGTGCATTCACACTTACACAAATCACTCATTTGACCATCTGGATAGATGAGCGCTTACTGGCTAAAGAGTTTAAGGGACACCAGAGCATGAGCAGTCCAATGCAACTACCCAGCGTTGCTGGAGTGCTAAACCTTTGCCCACTGTATTACGCCACTGCCTGTAGATGTAAAATACTGCATACATTATACAAGCTTAAAAATAAAGTAGTGAAACTAGAAAGCCACTCCGAGAGTGCATACATCCGCCTACTGTAAAATTCTCCTACATAACATTTCTCCGGGAAAAAATATATATATTTGTGTGTGTCTTAATGCTGTTTGTGATTTAGGCTATTTTCACTACAAGCATAAGTATGCGAGTTTGGTGTACCGTAATGGTTATGTAACAAGCCTTTCAATTAACAATAGCTTCAGTTGACTAACAATAGAACAGCAACGCGAAAATCAAACGAGTGAATTTGAAAAGAAATAGGTTTTTTAAATTACTCGCATCAAAAAAGGTGCACATTAAATCAAATTTTGTTTTAAAATTACAAATCACCAATTATAACTCTTGCCTCTTGTACAAAAATGAAGTTTTTTGGACAAGTAGTTCTCGAGAAAATGCAATTTCAGTTTACTTAATACTTTAAGACTGCTCGCCGGCTTTTGGAAAATTCTGTCCTATCTTAACACTAGCAGGTCTGAAAAGTATACTAAAAAGTGGTTCAGAATTGGGACCATGGTCCCAAATGGTCCCAAAATTTAATGGAATGGTCCTTGACCACATATCTATCTGTATATTCATTTTGGTAAAATCTTGTAATTACTTTTTGAGTAATCCTGCTAACAAACAAGCGAGTGAGTGGCCGAGGGGTTAAGACAGTGGAACCGTAATTACGTACAGTAGCCATAACATCGGCATGGGTTCGAGGCTCACTCGCTCCATGGTTCTGGTGGTAGAACGAGTCTTCTCGGATAAGGACTATAAACCGTAGGTCCAGTGTACAGTACACATAGCTCATGCGCACTTTAAAGAACCTAGTACATCTTTTGAGACGAGTGGGGGGTTACCCCGGTGTACTAGTCCACACAAACACAGCCACTGTCACACACAGCCACTGTGCAAATTGGGACTGGACCGTTTTAGAGGTGTTTACCACCTGTTGGTCCAGATCCTTCACTAACTGAGTTAGTGAGAAGTCGAATAAATAAACAAACAAACAGACAAACAAACATCGATCGATTACATATACCTCCTTGGCGGAGGTAAATGAATGATAAAATAAATATACCACTCTGAATGCAACATTTAGAGAACATTAGGAGATGGGATTACTATAGGATTTACTGTACTGTACAACTATAATATCTGCAACGTTCACCATGTTTCAAGTACGGCAGGGATGTAATTGTGCAAGGCCAGGTGGAGCCGCCCTATCTAAAAGCTTCCCGACCGGTGTAAAGCTAATTTCTGATCCGCCCACCCTAAATTATTTCGTTTCTTCGGTATATTCAACTTCAATTTATTTTCCACTGATTAATTCTAAATATAGTATCAGAACGTTCAGTCGATTGCATGCTAAACAAAAGATGTACCTAGATTTTGTTCAATACATTTATACCTGGAACATCATTGATTCACATTCATATACACTGATGTTCAATACATTTATATCTGGAACATCATCGATTCACATTCATATACACTAATGTTCAATACATTTATATCTGGAACATCATCGATTCACATTCATATACACTGATGTTCAATACATTTATACCTGGAACATCATTGATTCACATTCATATACACAGATGTTCAATACATTTCTATCTGGAACATCATTGATTCACATTCATATACACTGATGTTCAATACATTATACCTGGAACATCATTGATTCACATTCATATACACCGATGTTCAATACATTTCTATCTGGAACATCATTGATTCACATTCATATACACTGATGTTCAATACATTTATACCTGGAACATCATTGATTCACATTCATATACACCGATGTTCAATACATTTCTATCTGGAACATCATTGAATCACATTCATATACACTGATGTTCAATACATTTATACCTGGAACATCATTGTGATTCACATTCATATACACAGATGTTCAATACATTTATATCTGGAACATCATTGATTCACATTCATATACACTGATGTTCAATACATTTATTCCTGGAACATCATTGATTCACATTCATATACACCGATGTTCAATACATTTATACCTGGAACATCATTGATTCACATTCATATACACCGATGTTCAATACATTTATATCTGGAACATCATTGATTCACATTCATATACACTGATGTTCAATACATTTATACCTGGAACATCATTGATTCACATTCATATACACTGATGTTCAATACATTTATACCTGGAACATCATTGATTCACATTCATATACACCGATGTTCAATACATTTATACCTGGAACATCATTGATTCACATTCATATACACCGATGTTCAATACATTTATACCTGGAACATCATTGATTCACATTCATATACACCGATGTTCAATACATTTATACCTGGAACATCATTGATTCACATTCATATACACCGATGTTCAATACATTTATACCTGGAACATCATTGATTCACATTCATATACACCGATGTTCAATACATTTATACCTGGAACATCATTGATTCACATTCATATACACCGATGTTCAATACATTTATACCTGGAACATCATTGATTCACATTCATATACACCGATGTTCAATACATTTATACCTGGAACATCATTGATTCACATTCATATACACAGATGTTCAATACATTTATACCTGGAACATCATTGATTCACATTCATATACACCGATGTTCAATACATTTATACCTGGAACATCATTGATTCACATTCATATGTACACCGATGTTCAATACATTTATACCTGGAACATCATTGATTCACATTCATATACACCGATGTTCAATACATTTATACCTGGAACATCATTGATTCACATTCATATACACCGATGTTCAATACATTTATACCTGGAACATCATTGATTCACATTCATATACACCGATGTTCAATACATTTATACCTGGAACATCATTGATTCATATACACCGATGTTCAATACATTTATACCTGGAACATCATTGATTCACATTCATATACACTAATGTTCAATACATTTATATGTATGTGCTGTATAGGCCTATATTTGATGAGAGGGTTGTCTCATAAACGTCGACATGTTCGTCCATGTTATAGGAAAAGAAATTTTTGCCGTGTAAAGTTGGATTTGAAAGAACGTAAACGGCTATCAACGACATCTGTTAAAGCCTTGCCCCTCTCGTATTAGAAAAACCTGTAAGGATTGTGATGTGTAATACTTTCATTTTCTTATACTCAAAATATTTCATACATAGGACTTGTGATGTGAATCTATATAACTACCATTATATTGCACCTCAGCTCTTGTTGCCTTTAGTCCAATTGATTTTTTTTCGGGTAAACCAAAAGTTTCTGCTACTGTATATTCTGGAGGATTGTAAAATTTATTTAGCTTGTCTGCGGGTATTTCAAACTCAGACGTTTAAAAAATGTAGAGAAAAAAAAATGTTGTATATAAAAAATGTGGATTGTTATAATGGTACATAGGATAGGCACACTGTGTTTAAAAGTTAAATACATACCTTTGGACTTTCCATTAAACGGATATAGTTTACATTAAGCTTTTTTGTTACTGTATGTTTAATGATTCTTACAAATCTTCCATTGGAGATTTTGTGCTGTAGGCCTATATTTGATGACAGCGTTGTCTCATAAACGTTGAAATGTTCGTCCACGGTATAGGAAAAGAAATTTTTCCTGTGTAAAGTTGGATTTGAAAGAACGTAAACGGCTATCAACGACATCTGTTAAAGCCTTGCCCCTCTCGTATTAGAAAAACCTGTAAGGATTGTGATGTGTAATACTTTCATTTTCTTATACTCAAAATATTTCATACATAGGACTTTATTAGTGATCTAAAAAAAAATGTGAATCTATATAACTACAATTATATTGCGCCTCAGCTATTGTTGCCTTTAGTCCAATCGATTTTTTTTCTGGCAAACCAAAAGTTTCTGCTACTGTATATTCTGGAGGATTGTAAAATTGATTTAGCTTGTCTGCGGGTATGTAAAACTCAAGACGTTTGAAAAATCTAGAGAAAAAAAATGTGGATAGGGTAGGCACACTGTGTTTAAAAGTTAAATACAATACCTTTGAATTTTCTGTTATAGGATATACGGATACGGATATAAGTAGTTTGCATTAGGCTTTTTTGTTACTGTGTGTTTAATCATTCTTATGAATCTTCCTTTGGAGATTTTGTGCTGTAGGCCTATATTTGATGAGAGCGTTGTCTCATAAACGTTGACATGTTCGTCCATGGTATAGGAAAAGAAATTTTTCCAGTGTAAAGTTGGATTCGAAAAACGGCTATCGACGACATCTGTTAAAATAAGAAAAATGACTGCTTGTCAAAGCTCAGGTACAGGCATGAATTTTAAATATAATATTTGGTTAATTGTACATTAATGAAATATTTGTAACAGAAATCGAGACGAAAAAACATGAATTTCCCTTAATATGGTCAAATACAAAATTTGGCAAAATTCTTCCATAAAAACCAGGAAGACTTTTTTCAGTAGTTAGGTAGTTAACTTAATGTAAAAACATGTCTGGTGACTCCCTAGACGGTGAAAAAAGATGGTGGATATACGGTGGATAATTTTTGCTATAGCATGAAAATAAAAATCTCAAGTTGAATAAAAATATCAGAAATGTAATATTCAAGTTGTATTACCTATATTTGGTCATCTGATAACATTTTTTACCACACCATTTATTTTTCATAGCTTTTTAAAATGCCTCTCTATTTACAAAATTTGTGTACAAAAGAATAGAGATTTTACTGTGTAATTTGAACTATCCCCCCACTGATATGAAAGTGCTTATTTTCAACAAGCTCGTGTAACACAAATAAAATCCCTAAAATTATGAAACATAGGGGAAACTATAGATCGATAATTATTGGAATGTATGATCAATAGAAATTTGTTGCCCGCACCTGGCCTTTAAACTTCTGATATAAACCAATGATATGACCTCTCCCACTTCAATCACCAGACAACAATCCAAAAATGTTACCATTGCTCTCATCTAATACTTTCTTCTCGCATGTTAATTCCTTATCTTTGTTCGTCAGCAGAACATATCCTGACCTGCACAAAAACAAACAAACAAAAATCAGTGGATGGCACCAGTGTTACATAGCCTGAGGAATGGTTTCTGTAGGTCACTCCCTGAAATATAAACATGCTTCTGTTCCTTTGAGGAATGGTTCCTGTCCACTCTTGAAATTATAAAAGCGATGTGATTTCCATATGATGGTGTATACCGCAGGGTTGACTTTTGTAATACATTTATTAAGGACCTCTACCTCATGACTAAGGGCATCATAAAAATCTTCTGCTCTTTTTTTTTGTTAATTTTCTTTACTATAGGCTACTGTGGGTCCAAATAGGTGTGGGAACCAGTTGTAACATGAGGTTTTGTATGTACTGTATTGTCCCCTTTTCCCTGTATAGTAGTTCACTCTTGGTAATATAAACAGCGATGTGATTTCCAAATGCACTGACGTTACTTACTCATTTACTAATGCTGGAATTTCTTAAATTGTAACTATTTTTTTGTTCAACAAAAAATTTTGCAGGATGATGCGGATGTTCCTCGGAAAGGTGAGCCAACTGCAGGACCGAGCACCCTGGTTGCACTTGAACGCACCAAGGTCTTCAGGCACCCCACCCAACCTCAAATCCATCTCACCGGAGGCGATGTAGCTCCTCTACAGACAGATAAGAAGGAGGATCGCAGAAAATGCCACCCACAAACCAACCGGCTGGTTTGACTCATAGAACTTCTCTGAGTGCTGCACACTTCAGATGAGAGCGCAGCCGATCAAGATGAAAATGAGAGTCGAAAGCTCTTGGCTTCTTGTACGCCGTCTTCTTGACCTTTATGGACTTAAAGTTTCATGTTTCAATTTTAAATGCTGGACACTTGCCACCCATAATATCCAGTAAATTCACACAAAATATCACACTCATCAAACAAGACAAAAAGATCAATATCACCTGCCACTTACCCGAACCAGTCTTAAAATATATTTTGTAGTTGTCCCTGGAAACCATTGTTCTCTGGGGTCTTATTATCCCATTTCCCAGAGGTTTCATCTCCCGGTTGTTTTTAATAGTTGCAGGGATATTTTGATCTGCTACAGGTTTGGAAAAAGAAAGTACTACTTGAAAAGTGATATCTATATCATCGATAAATTCAACAACCTCGGATCCATCAATATATTTGAAAGCATTATAGGCATTTTAAGGTCCATGTTTGAATGTTTGGTCATGTTGCTTGTTCTGTTGTCTGTTGGGTTCTGCGAAAAACTCCTTCTATATCTGTCGAAGATTCAACTGGTTTTATATAATAATCTGCTTGAATTCCTGTGTGGTTAAAATCTTCAGCATTTTATCCAGAGTCCGATTATCCTCTTCGTATAATATCTCATGGCTTTTGTTGACGTTTTTATTGTTTTTATTAGGTGGTAACGAATAATACCATCTTCAACATCACCAAAGTTGCAAGTTTCTGCTATAATTTTCGTAGAGCAGTCAGTTGGTTTGCTGTCTCACCATTGTGTTCTGTTGTAGAACTTGTCACTCTAAAATGTCTGTTTCTTTTGTGAACAGTTGGATCTCCTGATTTTTTTCCCTGGCCGTATACTCGACGGGTAGCTTCCAGTAAGTTTTCGAAACTGTTCATGATTTAATTGAATAACACGGTATGGCGTTGGTTGTTGTCAATTCTCCATGACAACAACGTAATCTCGCGGGGTAAAGATGTCGCCTACAATTTTACGCTCAATCGTTGCATGCATGCTGTCCACCTCCATTTGTGTATGTTCCGCGACAAGATATTTTTGTGTTATTTTATTTTATTTTTTTTCCATCGCCAACTGCAGATATGCATTAGCGACAGCTGCATTGCGATAGTCTGGGAGCCCAGAAGGTTTTAATTAGCAATTTGAGTACAAAAGGTTTGAGGTGTGGAGTGTGTAGATATGGTCTATGTGACCCAGAAATGGCAATTCTTAAGTGACGGGTCCTGTTCAATTTTAGGGGGGAGCCACCCAAATGACCCCTAAAATTGAATTTAATTAGCATATCGAGTACATCGATCAAACCAATCCTAAAATGTTCTCCTAACTATCAGGAATCAAGATCCATAATTCTTAAGTGACCATTCCTGTGCTAAATTAACTTAAGAACGCACTTAATTAGTGCTAATTAGACATTTAATTAGCATTTTGAGTACATCAACGAAATTCACATGACATATACTTATGAACATACTGATTAAGGATTCATCATTCTTAAGTTTGAAATCCGGGGCCAAATCCACTTAAGAATGGGTCAAAGGTTAAAATAATTAAAATTTAAATTTAATTAGCATATCGAGTACATCGACCAAACCAATTCTAAAATGTTCTCTGACCTATCAGGAACCAAGATCCATAATTCTTATGTGACCATTCCTGTGCTAAATTAACTTAAGAACGCACTTAATTAGTGCTAATTAGACATTTAATTAGCATTTTGAGTACATCAACGAAATTCACATGACATATACTTATGAACATACTGATTAAGGATTCATCATTCTTAAGTTTGAAATCCGGGGCCAAATCCACTTAAGAATGGGTCAAAGGTTAAAATAATTAAAATTCAAATTTAATTAGAATATTGACCAAACCAATTCTAAAATGTTCTCTGACCTATTAGAAACCAAGATCCATTCCTGTGCTAAATTAACTTAAGAATGCACTTAATTAGTGCTAATTAGACATTTAATTAACATTTTGAGAAATTATGAACATACTCAAAGAACATTAGTTCACTTAAGAATGGGTAAAATATCAAATAGAGTATCTCTGATATATTCAGATCCAAAACCAAATGTGATTTGTGGGCTGTCTGGAATTAGGACAGGTCCTTTGCATCATCATATTTTATCTTATTGTTTAAGTGAATGTCTCTGGAATATATCAGATACAGGAATTTGTCTCCATGGATACATCTATCTAGGCTTGGGTGTCCAGCAGGAATTCCATCCCCATGTGCTATTCCATTATTTCAAAATCATTGAACCAACATTACCATTTGCTGATTTTACTCTATAGTATAGATTAGTAGAGTTAACACAACAGGATCATCTTTTCTCAGTATTATAATTGCTATATGTTTATGTTGTGCGTGAAGACATCTAATTGTAATGGAAAGCTTTACGGACCCAGATCAGACTCTTGAAAGTAGTGCTGAAACTCAGATGAAATCGTCCAACGTTTGCATTCTCCACATTGAAAAGCCCAAGCAAAAGTCAAAGTGGGGAAATATCCTCTCGTTCAGTGATAAACATTGGAAAGCGGTTTTACTGGCAGCAGAAAGTAGACGTAAAAAGCGTAATTTTGTGGAATCTGTATATCACAAAATTGTGCAAAAATTACCGACATCTCCTGACGAAAATGAAGGTTATCATGTGATGTGTTACAAGAATTTTACTGCTATACCGTCAGAAACTGCATCCACGGATAAGGCACCACATACACACAAGTTAGGAAGCACTGCTGAGAGTCCACATTTACGTTCAGCTACACCCGAAAGCGATAGGTCGCTGTCATCAACATCTGGTATTTTCCCTCCTCAATGTATATTTTGTGGAAATGCAAGAAAACGCAAGAAAGGTCAGTATGAAGTAGCTGGTAGTTGTGAGACAATTGAAGCTGGTCAGAGCATCCATGAGGCAGCTTCTGCTTTAAATGATTCCAAACTGTTATCCAAAATAAGTGGTATTGACTTAGTAGCCAAAGAAGCAAAATATCACCACTCTTGTAAAAGTGCATATTTGATGTCGGCCAAAAGGGTTTCAAGTCAGAGTGAATTGGATTCAAATGAGTCATCCAAACTAACCATGATACAAAATATCCATAACTATGTAGAAAAAGCAATCATCTGCAACAAAAGACCTGAGCTTTTGACATCAGTGTATGCCAGATATACTGATATGTGTACACTTTCTGAAACAACACCCATAAATAGTGCACAGAGTCTTATGCGTAATTTGATAAACAAATTTGGTAAGAAACTACGTTTCCACACAGAAACAAAGAAACTGGGAATTATTATTTACAATTCTGACACTGCCGATAAATCTGTACGTGTTGCATATGACTATGCATCGGATGATGAACACATTGTTACCAAGGCAGCTTTTCTACTTCGTAAAAACATATTTGGCATTCAAAAGAAAGACCTTCCTGAAAATCCTACCCTGGATGATTTAAAGGAAGGGGATGCTTTTCCCCCCAAGTTGTTATCCACATTTTTCACTGCATTGTACAGCGGAGCAGAACAAACTAAGTGTTCTGAGCAGGTGAAGCGACGTGTTAAATCATCTTGTGATGATGCACTTTTCATTGTCAAAAGAGGTAAAGTGAAACCAGCAAAGCAAGTGGCATTGGGTATGGCTGTAAAGACTGTTACAGGTAGCAAAAAGTTAGTACAGGTTCTAAATAGGTTTGGACATAGCCTAAATTACAACTGCCTTGAAGAACTTGAAACAAATACGGCTGAGAAAATACAAGAGAGGATGCTGGCATGCCCCATTGGAACCGTTAAACACATACCAATGGGACTTGCATTTGATAATTTTGATGAAATGACTCAGACACTTTCGGGTGCCAACACACTTCATGACACAATGGGAATACTATACCAAAATATATCAGACGAGCAAGAAACTAATGAAACAAATGTCACAGAAGGCCATTCCTGTGTAACTAACAAACAACAGAAAGGTAGAAAGCGATCACTAGCGCCACAGATGTCTGCTCTAGAGCCATATCGTAAGAAACCAAAAATGACCGTATTTAACTACAATGTTACAGATATTTCTAGTCTCCCTGATGTCAGCGCAGTGGCATGGAATATGGACTTCCTTTGGGTGTTAAAACATGCCTTGAAAGAGAATTACATTCCTATGTGGGTCGGTTACAATGCTGCATCATATCAAGACAATTTGCCAAAACAGGCAGTTCTATATATGCCAAATTTGCAACAACCAATCACTAGGTTAGATGTCATACAAGAGACACTCTTGATAACCCAAAGATGCACTAATGAATGTGAGCAGAAATTCGGAATCGTGACTTACGATTTAAATGCAGCAAAGCCAGCTATGCAAATACAAGCAACAGAAAAACCAAGGTTTGATGACATATTTATCATGTTAGGTGCTTTCCATGTGGAAATGGCCTTTTTTAAAGCTGTTGGAAAGCTTCTTTCTAATTCAGGAGGTCCTGATATGCTTACCAATACTGATGTGCTTGCTCCCGGGTCACTTAACGGTTTTCTAAGTGGAAAACATTTCAATAGATGTAAACGTTTACACCCCATATTGGCTCTTGCTTTTGAAATTCTACATTTTCGGGAATTCAGGAAAGACTATAGCAACAGAGAACAGCTAACGGAATTAACCAATGAACCAAGTCATGAAGAAGCCATCAACTCCGCTACATTTAGTCATGCATGTACAGCATACAAACAGTTTGCAGATTTGACACGTTCGGGAGCACATGGATTCACTGCTCAATTTTGGCTTATGTACATTGACTACATCCATAGCTATCATAACCTAGAGAGGTCAATCCGAACCAATAACATCAGTCTTTACATCTACTCTCTTACTCCCATTATTGGTCTGTTTTTTGCCACAAATCACATCAACTATGCACGATGGTTAACAAAATTCCAACTCGATCTCGCCAATATTGATAACTCGCATCCTGGACTCCGGAGTATATTAGAGAAAGGTGCATTCAGTATCCGGCGTACAGACAATGCTTTTAGTCGAATACCAGTAGATCTGACACTTGAGCAAACAGTAAATGCCGATGCTGCTTCTAGACTTAGTGGAATAACATCTGCAACTAACAACTATGGTGCTCGTCTACGATGGATGATTACAAGATCCACCCGTGCGTCATTTGTTAGCATTGTTCATGAAATGGCAGGACTGCTTTCAAAAGACGACATTGCTTCAGAGATTAAACCTGCACGAATACATCGTGACAACCGGGATCTAACTGCTGTAATAAAACACATAGAGGATACACATAATCCTTTTGATAGAGTGATAGACACATCTACTAAACTATTTAATATCAACACAGGCAAAGCCGTCAGTACTGTGGTAAAGGAAAGCTTACTGAACATACCTCAATGCGGACAGTCTAGACATCAGGAGTTTGTACAGTCTTGTGTCAAAGATCCTAGCAGATTTGAGCAAAGAATAAAGAAGACGCCAATAAAGACATTTGCATATGATTGTGCCAGCAACAAGAGCACAAAAGATAAACGCATAGCAGAGCTCAAGTGTAGCAGAGATCTAATGGGTCGACTAGTGTTGTTAGCGACCAAACGCAACCTTGACATGCCATATATATTTAGCTACCCCTTGACGCCTGTTCCGCTTTCTCTTTGTAATGCAGATGGAACTATGACCAAAACACCAAAAAGTTCACTGCTTGGTGTACTTGAGTCAAAAGTGAAAGATGGGAATATTAATCCTCAACATCCATGTGCCTACATAATAGATGGCCAATTCTTATTACATACGTTACCACCATACATTCCACCAAACTATGGAGGACTAGCCAGAAGTGTGTTGATTCAGGCTTTATCAGCAAACACACAAACCAAGGAAGTCCACCTGCTCTTTGATGATTATCCACAACCATCACTGAAAGATTTTGAGAGAGGTAGAAGAGGAGTTGAAGAAAGAGAGTATCTAATAACAGGACCAGAACAAGTTAGACCAAAACATATCAATGATGCCTTGAAATCCAGATCATTTAAATCTCAATTGCCTCAATTTCTCGCAAAAGAATGGCAGGACCAGACTTATGCTGACATATTCCGGGATAAAAAGGTGTTTCTTGATGTACCTGGAGAGTGCTACCTTTTTCGAGTTGTTGATGGTGTAGTTACTCGAGAAGATGTTGCAGCCCTCAGAAGCAACCATGAAGAAGCAGATACCAAAATATGTCTGCATGCTAAGTTTATTGAAAGTATTGGTCTGAGAGGAGATATAGTCATACGAGCATCGGACACCGACATAGCAGTTATAATGTTGTATCATTGCAATAAGTTTGCCTCTAAATTGTGGATGGATGTTGGTATATCTGCTAAAAATAGTCGTAGATACATCTGTTTGTCGAGTATACATCAGATACTTGGTTTGCAGTTATGTTTATCACTACCAGCATTTCATGCTTTTACTGGGTGTGATTATACATCTTCATTTGTACGGAAAGGCAAAGTGCAACCATTTGCTAAACTGTTGAAGAATATTGAAGCCCAAAAAGCATTCAATGAAATTACATGTGAAGGTTCATTAAGTGGAGATGCACAAACTACTCTTCAAAAGTTTACCGCTCAAGTATATGGTGCCAAAAACTCATATAAAGGCACACTGAATGAATTCCGGTACAGCATATTTGAACGAGGCTATAGTCCAAGTGCAACGTCAAAGAATCCACTTGAGAAACTGAAAGGCATTAATGCAAGTGTCATTCCACCATGCGAAGCTGAACTTAATTGCCATATTAAACGTGTATCTTTCATTGCTAAAATGTGGGCAGATGCTGACCAGACAACAATCCAACAACATCCAATTATTTCAAATGGCTGGGACTTTCAAAGTGGTCTTTATCAACCTATTTGGCATGAAGGGGCTCAGCTTCCAGATTCATTAATTCCAGAGAATAAAGACATAGATTCAGATTCAGATGATGATGACGAGGAGGATGATATGACTGTATCATCAGATGATGAATCTGCATCAGAGAATGAAGATGATCAACAGTAATGTTATTACAATATCGACACTAGAAGAAAAAAACTGTTGTTGTGGATTTTATCTGAAGTTTATGTAGACTTTTATGATAGATTTTTTTACATTTTGACATTTAGTGAAATATTCATTTAGAGAAATATTCTTAAGTGGATTTTGTGATATACCAAATAAAGAAACCGTATTCAAACAATCCAGTCAAGTGTAATTAAGTGCGTTCTTAAGTTAATTTAGCACAGGAATGGTCACTTAAGAACTATGGATCTTGGTTCCTGATAGATCAGAGAACATTTTAGAATTGGTTTGGTCGATGTACTCGATATGCTAATTAAATTTGAATTTTAATTATTTTAACCTTTGACCCATTCTTAAGTGGATTTGGCCCCGGATTTCAAACTTAAGAATGATGAATCCTTAATCAGAATGTTCATAAGTATATGCCATGTGAATTTCGTTGATGTACTCAAAATGCTAATTAAATGTCTAATTAGCACTAATTAAGTGCGTTCTTAAGTTAATTTAGCACAGGAATGGTCACTTAAGAATTATGGATCTTGGTTCCTGATAGGTCAGAGAACATTTTAGAATTGGTTTGGTCGATGTACTCGATATGCTAATTAAATTTAAATTTTAATTATTTTAACCTTTGACCCATTCTTAAGTGGATTTGGCCCCGGATTTCAAACTTAAGAATGATGAATCCTTAATCAGAATGTTCATAAGTATATGCCATGTGAATTTCGTTGATGTACTCAAAATGCTAATTAAATGTCTAATTAGCACTAATTAAGTGCGTTCTTAAGTTAATTTAGCACAGGAATGGTCACTTAAGAATTATGGATCTTGGTTCCTGATAGGTCAGAGAACATTTTAGAATTGGTTTGGTCGATGTACTCGATATGCTAATTAAATTTAAATTTTAATTATTTTAACCTTTGACCCATTCTTAAGTGGATTTTGCCCCGGATTTCAAACTTAAGAATGATGAATCCTTAATCAGTATGTTCATAAGTATATGTCATGTGAATTTCGTTGATGTACTCAAAATGCTAATTAAATGTCTAATTAGCACTAATTAAGTGCGTTCTTAAGTTAATTTAGCACAGGAATGGTCACTTAAGAATTATGGATCTTGATTCCTGATAGTTAGGAGAACATTTTAGGATTGGTTTGATCGATGTACTCGATATGCTAATTAAATTCAATTTTAGGGGTCATTTGGGTGGCTCCCCCCTAAAATTGAACAGGACCCGTCACTTAAGAATTGCCATTTCTGGGTCCCATAGACCATATCTACACACTCCACACCTCAAACCTTTTGTACTCAAATTGCTAATTAAAACCTTCTGGGCTCCCAGACTATTGGGTTTTCCTCAATTACTTTGTTGAAGTGAGGGTATTGTGCACTTGTAGTTTTGTTTTGTAGTACATGGTACTGGCTTGTCAGAGGACATAACAGACCAGCCTGTAAATCCATGGTCTACACAGACACCTCATCACTTGCACTATCTTGCACCTCAGACTTTTCTTTTCTGGCTTAGTTTTTACTCAAAATATGAGCCTCATGCTTAGCAGCATCAATTATGTTCCCGTGTTTTGCACTAATGCAAACATCGCACTGGTCCTTCCTCGGTATGAAAACAGACAGGTTTTGTTCATGAAACATTTGAGTAAATCGTGTTTGGCACACGGCTCGATACCCACCATTCTCTGCAGAAGATTTATACTCTGGGTAAAAATATTTTTTATTTCTGTAAGTGGAACTGTTTCTACAATAATTTGATGGTACTGACGGTAGACCATTTAGCCACTTCCTAATGCGTGGTTCCCACTAGCGACGCAACGCAAGGACGTAACGCAACGCAAGTGAATTGACCAATCACAAGCAATGGCTTATTCGCTTGTGATTGCTAACTGTCTATAACTTCGCTTGTCATTGGTTAAAACGCTTGCGTTGCGTTTACGTCCTTGCGTTACGTTCTAGTGGGAACCAAGCTTAAGGTAATCCACGTCTCTCGTTTCTACATACGCAATCTTTCCTATAGATAAAAACCAAAGCAGGGTAAGTATTTGAATAATAGTGAAAAGATGCTATTTGCATAGCATTATACATTGTTTGAGGAGTTAGCTGAGTGATTAGGACACTTGACTGTCATACAGATAGACCCGGGTTCAATTCCCGACAACTCCCAGATCACTCAGCTGTAAATGAGTACCTAGTTGAAAATACTAGGGAGAAAAAAGGCGGCGTGGAAAGGAACTGGCCACCCTACCACATAATGCTGAGGCGTATTACAATGAGCTCCTAACAGCTCATTTTCCTACGTTCAGAGAACACGGGACTCACCTTTATACATTGTTGTTAGAATGTAATATGTAAGATGTAAATAAGGCACAGTACCTTTAAGTTGTAGTGTTTCTTACATTCCCTGGGCCAAGTGTGGTCTTAAATGGCAGTGAAAATAGATTCAGCTATACTAATTTAGTCTTCCTCAAATGACACTAATTGAAGCTTTAGAGATGTTCATATCTCTTTTTTAAGGTGCTCGACTACATAAATTTGTCAGTACACCAAACGATTGGTTCATAAACAAATAGTATAGGCTTCCTATTACCATGTAATTCAATCACACTGATGACTTGTGTCCTTTTATTCCTGTCATGGTATGATCATTCTAATTAATGAACTTCATTTATACAGCAGAAAAGCATTGTAATCAATCATTTCAACTTTAAAATGTTGTCCTGCCTTTTGGCACATTTATATTTGTAATGTTTAATATCTGATTCTCCTCTCTATACCCTTAATTCTCTTTCCTAATCATTGCATTGAATTAATATTAAGCGAAATGACTATGGTCAATGCTTCCTCGATTCCATGCCAAAACAGCTGAATACAGGCAACATGTTTAACACATTTGGCACTTAAATTTCTTCAGTTCTTTTCCACTTAGTGCTGTTATTCTGTGCGCGTCTGGAGTATATCTCTTTATAGATTGCTATCGCCCTTCCATAGAATGGCATTATCAAGTATTTTCCAGAAATTTGGAGGTCATTGCAGAATTGATGCTGCTGTTCTTTGTAATTTGACACGGAGTGATAGAGCTCTGCCATCATTTGGTATTTCATGAGCATTGCAGCTTGAACTTTTACCTGGTAATTCGCTGTTTGACACAATGACATAGCATTTCTATAATAGCTAAAAATATGTGTATTGCTTTACTTACTTTGGAGAGACTGGAAACAATTATCATTATCGTCACATTGTTCTGACACCCCAAACTGCTTGTTGTCATTTGGTTTTTTTTAATCCCCAACAACTTCGGCATATTGAAACTTTTATTCAAGGAATTGTTGAACATTTCTTGGCTGGCTGAATGATGATCATTGAAATCAATAGTACAATTGTGCTTGTAGAATCCAAAACAACTCTGCTTTCTTGATACCTTAGATGAAGACCACTGTGACACAGTTTACTGCTTTAGAGATAGAACAGTGGAAGGATTGTTTACTTCAATTTTGACTCCTTTAGATTTTTCATGCTATGGTTCCGTCACACCAAGTTTTATAATTGTAATGTAAAAGCTTTTTATAAACACACATCATTAAACAAAAACATAATTGTGAAAGTTTAATACTGATTATATTTATTATAATAATGTTGTTGTTAGCAGGCAACACATCAAACTGTTAAGAGCAATAGATAGCTGATCATACCTGATTAATGGTAGTTACATAAGTATCAATACTTTTATTCATACAAGACTGAGTATTTAAAAACATATAGTATAAACATTAAAAATACACAAATTGATTTATAAATTGTTATTATAAACATTGCATGTGTGATCATCACATGAATATTACACTGGGAATTCAGTGCAGAGTGTGACGAAAGCTAGTTTATATTTAATTGACAATATCACTTTTATATTAGTATGATTTTTATTATTTTTGTATTTCATTAATTTTACAATATTTATTTTTGAATACTATGTAATTGAATTCATGTAATTTCAAACTTAATTTAATGACTTTTTATATACTTATCTGTATATTTATTTTAAGGCTTCATATTATTTGATAAGACAAGAATAAATTGTTGAATTATATCATAATTTAGATTGGCGTACAGTACCTTAATTTTATATATCAGAAAGACAAACTTGTGATAGACAAAAATACTAATGCTCTTGAATTATATGTATTAGAGTTCATGCCTAATTCCAACATCTAAACTACGTACTTTAAATTGGTTTTTTGCATTTACTGAATACAGTATATTATATATATTATATTTTTTGTACAGTTTATGTTATCTATAAAAGTGAATTTTCGAAATAAAGATGAAATGAAAAGAAATATAGTCACTGGTTACTAGTTTTTTTCACTATTGAATTTCCATTAATACAAATTTATTTCAATTTCAATGCACCAAACAGACAGTAAAACAAAATTATGTGAACACGTTTATTAGTACCATACAGTAGATTCCGACTTAATGCTTACACAAACAGTGCTCATTTTTTTTTCAGAATATGATCATTTGACAGGAACGCAACACATTTGATTATTAAATTTATATTAATTTATATATCAATCAAAGGCAAAGTACTTAAAAAATGACAATGCTGTGGGTATCATAAATATATATAAATATATTTTTACAGTAACTTGATACAAAAAGTTGAAAACAAAATTGATTGATTTATTGATTGTTTATGACAAGTAATTAATCAACAGTAGAACCTTTATTCAGAACCCACTAAAGTGTCCCCTGAATAGTGTTAAAATATACAGTAAACCCGCTCCTTTGGGGCACCCCCTGGTCCAAATCAGTTAGTGTCCATTTTGCTATAGCTTTTTGGTGTTTTTTTTTTGGTAGTGTCTACTCTTTTTCCATATTTTATGGTGCCAGCGGTGTTCTACTGTATTGGCCCCCCAAATTCCTTGAGGGGGAAATGTCCCTTTAATATGAGATCCACCAAGGGGATTCTATTGTATACATTCTTGGAAAAATATATGAAAATATGATTATTTTTTTTAAGTTTGAAAAATGTTTCTACATAAGGGGAAAAAGTTTTGTCTTATTGGGTGTAAAAATTATAATAAATCTATACCAAAAATATTTGATTGGTTGACAGAATGGTTATAAAAAGTGTAAAATGATTCAAGGGAGCTCACAAAGGTTCTCTTAAAAGTAACAGAGTATTTACAAAAATATTTCTCATTTTATTTACAACAGTATTGCAAAGCAAAAATATGTAAAGCTAAACAATCTATAAAGCAAGAAACAATAAGCTAAATTAAAAATGTATCTCAACAATTATCACAATACAAAACATCAAAATATAAAAAGAAACAATAGGAAAACAGAAGAAATTAAAATGTGTAAATGTACCTCAACAAATCACAAATCCTATCCTAAGTTTCTAGAATAAAACAACAAATATGAACATAATATAGAATGTTGCATGTAAAACCTGTTTTTGTTTAAATGGTTGAGTTGCGTTCAAATTCAAACATTGGCAGCGATTTGAAGACTCAACGACACTTGGCACAATTCAACGTGGACAGTAAAACAGGCTTTACAGCACATACAATCAAACATTTGTGGCACTAGGATCATAAAATGAAGCTGAAAAGGGGATACTAACAGTACCCTGTAAGTTACCAGATATATCATTGACTCCAGAGTCGTTACTTGGACATCCCTCTCCAAATGAAGAACTGCTTCGTGAAGTAAGTTGTCGTAGTGAATTCAGTGCAGACATCTGGTATTCATTGTCGCTGACAGGATCCACAGTAGGCGAGACATCTGACATAGAGATTATGCTAATGTCGGGATTCGGTTTGTCGTCAATATTGGTCTTTTTTGCCAATATTTGTCGCTTTTTATCAGCTGATATTTTGTTCATGTGAAAGAACCAGTCTGGATCTGAATGAACTTTCTTCATCTCTTCAATGGCCTTCTTCAGTTCAACACCTGCATCACTATATGTATCCCACTCCTGTAGTGCTTTGCAATAGTGATCTTGTGTTGCATTGTATTTCTCCAGGTCATTGACACGATAGAACATTTTTTCTACATGATCCATCAACCGATACTTTGGTAAAAACCTTAATGGTTGCGGTATGTGTTCTTCAGACGAATAGCTCATGTACGACACAATGAATTTCTGTGAGTTTTTCAGAAATTCAGGTGTTTGAAGCCGCATGAACGGTAAAAATAAATCCCCCATATTATCCTCGCAAACATCAATTTCTATTTGCCGGGACATGGCCCTCCATTTAATTTGAGTTCCTTGAGAGCACAATATGATAACTTTATCAGCTTCTTCGCATTCTCGGTTCATCCATTCATTTACTCCGATGCCAATTTCATTGGAACTCCAAAGGGCAGTGCGCACATTTAACTTGCAGAGGTTTTTAAGAAACACACAGAGTTTCAGAACGACCTCATTGTGATATTCATGATCATAGGAGTGGATTAAAAACACGCGTCTCATATAAATTTCTGTAAGATAAGAAATTTCAATGTTTTGGTTTTTTTTAATTTAATGAAGGGTTTTACTATAATAGCTATTTTTATTTATAACAAACTAAAATGTGATCAATATCATGCTTTCACTATCTATTAATTTTATCTGGAACCAAATGATTGATTTACATGGGTAACATTTATTTTTTCTTGTAGTGAATGTTTACGAGGTGAACGGTGAGAATATTTCATTCATTAAAAGATTGACTCAGCTCTGCCTTGTTAAATAGAGCAGTCAATCTTTCAAGTAATGAAATATTCTCCCCACACAACAAATGCAAAACATTCATTATTATATATTATTATACACACCTACAAATTAATCGGATGCTAAGATCTTAAACATTATTGTCGATTTCACGCAACATGGTGATTTAAGTATGTACATGGCCACAGATAATCAATGGAGCATGAAGCTTCTGTGCCTGCACCGAAAAACCATGTTTACCATTCACAAATCGCAGTTTTATAGCATTGAACTTTTCATTTTTGTAATCACAACATTGACACATTGTATAATGTTGTGACATTTCAATTTACATTAGAACTGTTATCATATGTAAGAAAAAAGTTTTTTTTTAATTCTAAAATGGGAGGAAAGATCTAAGCCATCATTTAAAAAGGCAGCACATTTTGGACACAAAGTAGATCAATTGTAGATGCCACACATTACTACAAGTTGATTTTTGGAAGTTCATCATACAGTAACAAAATGCTGAAAGTACTTTAGTGCCGTTTTAATTATCAATTTTAGATTTCATCTTTCTGTTCAATAGAGCTAATACCGAATGACTTGGGATAAATATTTAACCAATGGCAAGGATAAAATGAGGTGTATCATAATTATTATAGTAATCGTAATTTCAGTCTAAATTAAGGCTCAATTGTATAATACGGTATCTATGTTTACAACAAAGACCAGACTGGAAATAACATCAGCAGACTACTTTTGCAAAACATAGTTGTAAGAATTCTATTGTAATTTCTTTTCTTTTTTCTAACAAAAAAATAATGATATGTTATTTCTCATTTCCAGATTACATATAACAAAGTTATCTTTTCAAACATGTTTAAAAACATTGGGTAAAAAGACACTACTCTACTAGAAATTGCAAAGTGCAAGTGAGTGCTGGCATAACATAGTTTTGATGACGCTGCAGGCTCTCTAAAGACACAAACCGAATGTCTATATTACAACGTCTCTCATTGGATAACAAAAGACCTCCCACGGATGGATACAGTGGTACAATCGCCACCTGCAATAATTGATTTTACCGACAGAAAGTTAAAGCCGTAAACTTAGCCTCGGTCATATTAGGCAAATTTTTTTGTAGACAAAACATGACCTTTTGGATTTGACAAGCAATGATGCGTAATGGGTGGTGGAATTTAAATAATAAAAAAAAAATAAAGAAGAAAATATGAATAACTTCTACGCAGTAATTAAGTTTTTAAAACTTTGTAATTCGACAAAATTGATGAATGATTAAATTACCTTCGTTTTGCCCTTTATTATCTGTAATTAAAAAAATATTGATATTATATTAGTTTAAAGCAAATTTGATTTATCAACAGGATACTACAAATCAAATACGAAAGTAAAATAGTGGTTTTTTATTTGGCAGAGGTATCAACTTTAAAAAGCAAAATATATTGGGGAAATTTAGCAAAAATTGTAAAAACACTTTAAAACTATAGAGTGCACTTTTAAAACAATCTTAAGCATCAGCATCTATCATGAACAATGGCTAGTCGGTTTATTTATTAATTATTATATGTACATTTTTTTTATCAAAAATATTCAAGAGAAGTTGCACCTTAAGTTGACACAAAATATTGGTAAACATCAACGATTATTGGGAGTTTTTGGAGGTCTGAGGTATAAAGTTAAACAATTAGATGGATAACCTCATTAAATCTAGCTTCTTCGGAATTCAATGTTTTTACATTGTTTTAGAGAAGAGTAACTATTAATAACTGAATCAACTTCCCACTGTAGTACGACATACAGTAACTTAGAAAAGAATGCAGAAGCCTACATTGTACATTATGTAAGTATGTTTATATTTTTTCCCAAGTACATTTAATTTTCAGGTTTTCAGAAAATACAGGACAGAAAAATCATTTAAAATAAAGCAGATAACCACTTGCCATGTTGAATAATATATACATATTGTTATGTCATTTAAACTGGTAACAGAGACATCCAAATGCCTACTGTTTCCTACTCTTTATGCAGTGTTTTTTAATGTTGCTACAATCAAGCAAACAAATTAGGAAACTTTCCGACCTAATCTATATATATTGTGCACATGCAGGGGTGATGCAACATGCTTTCTCGCTCCCCACCTTCACAGAGTTTTGTTTATAATACATTCAAAATCAATTTCTACCTACCGTATATTGTTTTTTCGTCATTATCTGAAAATTAAAGTATTTTACATAATAAGTTTAATTTGATTTTTTTTCAACATAATTATGTCAAATATTAATTTTAATATTAACATTAGCAATGGGAACAAACAAATTTATATATCTTGTGTACAGTAAATATATATACATCTTGCTTTAAATTTCTACTGAACTATTATGGTAAATCAGATCATCTAAAGTGCTGAATTGTCTGAATATATCTGAAAAGGTCCTGTCCAGTCATGAATGATTGATTGATTAAATTATTACTACCTGTACAATAGTTATTATTACTACAGGACTAGGACAGTAGTAAAAAAAAGTGTATCATCCCACTATCCTAAATAATTGTAAAAGTCTTCATAAACTAAACATTGTGTTCTTTTCTTTCAATTGAAGGATGAAATGTTTTGCATGTTTAAATTTTTAATTTTGAAGTGTTTTTTGTATGTGTATGGAATCTTACCTTTATTTTTGCATACTAGCCATACAACAATTATGATGGCAATAAGTCCAATCAAGCTACCAATCACAGCAGGAATAACATAATCTTTAAATAAATATTTAAATTACAAATTACCATAGCAAACAACATAAATAAATACTAGAAATTGCGAAGTGCAAGTGAAAGCTGTGAGCAGATCTATAGTCAAGCCTACAGAAATAATTGATTATTAACCAATTATTTTTTAAGCGATTATTTTTGGATGATGGATGACATGATTTTTAAAAAGTGATTACCAGATAACATTTTCAGTTGCAACACAGTCAATTCTGTGATTTGTGTAGGGACTTGTTAAACAACTCCCTGATTTGTGGTACTTAGGAAAAATAGATTATTTTTATTTTTTCAGCAGAAACAGACCCTAAGACTACCTTTACCAACAAATGCTTTGTAATAATTATAGTAGTTTCCCTAAAAAAAACAACAAATCTTAAACATTTATAAATTTGACAGTTATAAACAAATTCTAAACCGCACAGAGACTGAAAATTATTTTTTACAAAATGGTTATATTTTCTTCGTCAGGTTTAATGAGTGAACTTTAGAGAGAGAATTTTAAAATGTCCAGAAAAGTCAGTGAAATGAAAGTAAGGTGAGTTGCGTTTAGTTGCTAAGAGCGCTTATGTCGATACAGTTAAGTTGAATGATTTACATAGAACTGTGTGTCGACATAAAATATCTTGATACCAAAAAATGCTTTGTAAATTATAGTAGTTTACTTTACCATTTGGTTCACCATCTAGTTTCTCTAAAAATAAAAAAAAAATAAATCTTAAAAAACATTTATAAATTTGACAGATATAAACAAATTATAAACGACACAGTGAATGAAAATGAATTTTCACAAAATAAAATGCAGTGTATTTTGTAGTATTCCAATATAATATTTTACAAGGTTTTTCTAAATAGACAAAATTAATTTTGGCATAAATTTCATTACGTATTTGCTTGTATATTCTTTTATTCTCATTACAATGTTGGCCTATACATTCATGTTTTATCCTTTGCAGTTCCGTGTATTTGTTTAATGTTAACCATTTGAAGACATGGCCCATATCCCATACAGGGTAATTTACTGTCCAAGGACGCAGGCCCGTAATTGCAGAAAGATACATTTACAAAAATGTATTTTGCATTTTTCCTAAACCTATTAAAAATACCTTATTTAGCTTCAGTCACTTGGGGTAGAAACCTTGCGTATTCAAAGGGTTAATGCACAATGCAGTGTATTCTGTAGTATTCCAAAATACTAAATGTAACTTTAGGCCTACCTGAGCATATTCCATTATCAATCTCAAAGCCATCTTCACAGGAACAAACAGGCTCACCATCTTCAACAACGTTACATAGCATATTGTCTCCTCCACAAGGGTCTGGAACATTTTCACAAGGGCGTTCTTCAAATCAAACCAATATTTATAAAGATAGAATTATTAAAATTTCATTTAGCATAATAAGCATTGTACAAATCATTATCTACTATAACACACCTGATTGTATCTTGCTATTTGATTGGTTAACATTACGTGACATTCATTATTTGTACTAAGATGAACATTACTAATAAACATTCAACTTTTTATACATTTTTGGAAACACGCAAGGTTGTTGACTGATTCCTGTTTGAAAATCAACCTTAAATGTGCGCTGGTACAGTTGAACCTCTGTGAGTGGCCACCTCCTTTACAGCCTCACTTTCAAAAGCCTATTTGTTCTTCCCATCTAATTAGTGCATTTTGTACCTCCCGTAAGCGTTTCTCCTACCCTAAGCGGCCACTTTTTTAAAAAAATTATTCACATTTTTTTGTATGATAAATTACCTCCCGTAAGTGGCCACCCAAAAAATTTACGATTTGCGATTTTACTAAAAATTTCTGTGAAGAACATTCCTGTGTTTTTTAGATGATGAGAAAACTAACTGACTATTTTTATGTGATAAAAGTATTTAAAATTTGTCTGAAAATCATAAATAATACTAAACCACCGGATTATAAACAATAAAATACAATTAGCTGGAGAATTTAGAGGCCATTTCCATAGTCAATACATGATTTTGGCTCTCTATTGGCAGAACCTCCTGTAAACGGTCACCTCTCGTAAGCGGCCACTTTTCCCGGTCCTGAAGGTGGCCGCTTACGGGAGATTCAACTGTATAACTGTTGGAGCGCTGACTTTTGAATGCCTAGCTGTCATGCTCTACCTGCTTGTTCTATACTTTTTCATCATACACTAAACTCCCCTACTCTCCTCCAGACTCTTTTCCAACATACTCTATATATACTCTTCCATCATACTCTATACACTTCCATCATACTCTATACACTTACATCATGCTCTATACACTTCCAACATCCTCTATACACTTCCATCATACTCTATACACTTCCATCATACTCTATACACTTCCATCATGCTCTATACACTTCCATCATACTCTATACACTTACATCATGCTCTATACACTTCCAACATACTCTATACACTTCCATCATACTCTATACACTTACATCATGCTCTATACACTTCCAACATCCTCTATACACTTCCATCATACTCTATACACTTCCATCATGCTCTATACACTTCCATCATACTCTATACACTTACATCATGCTCTATACACTTCCATCATACTCTATACACTTCCATCATACTCTATACACTTACATCATGCTCTATACACTTCCATCATACTCTATACACTTACATCATGCTCTATACACTTCCATTATGCTCTATTCTCTTCCATCATACTCTATACACTTCCATCATGCTCTATACACTTCCATCATGCTCTATACTCTTCCATCATGCTCTATACTCTATGTAACTCTTCTATCATATGCCCTATAGACCATGTTTCACTATGCTTTATACTCATCTTTTATACTTATTCTCTTCTGTTTGCCCTAAATGGTATATACAGTAATACTCTTAATATAAATGATGAACCTGTGTACCTTTAACATAAACATCACTTCTTTTTATCGTACAGTCAACCGCATGATTTGTTGAACACTTTTGTCCATTAGAGGTTGGTCGTGGTTGCAACTTTATGTAAAAATAAAAAAAGATATTATTTATTTTTTTTAAATTGCTCAATATTGTAAAATAATCTAGCTATATATATATAAAAACACAAAAAATGTGTCCATAATGCATGCCGCCATCCGCAATCCGATCCGTTTAAAATGTGCACCTTGCTATGGAGATGGTCATGGGCTACAGTATATAAAAAGTTGGTAAACAAAAGATTTACTAAATTATGACTAAAAAAATTACCTCTGCACCAAAAGGCTATCAAATATGAAATTTCCAGAGGGAATCATTCAAGCTTATAAAAGCTGAAACTCTGCAGATGGCATCATTACCATTTTGAAAGGTCAGGTGATAGGTACAATTTTAAGTATAAAGGAAGCCACATGGACGATTATTTATTTACAGTAATAATAACTGTATATATATATATATACGGCCCAATATCCGTCATGACTTGTCTACGGATGTGGGTTCTGTTGAGTTGATTGAAAAAAAAATATTTACCTGAAAAAAATGTATTTTAAAGCAAAAATAGTCAAATTGGCTGCCAGCCAATAGGTTTTTGGTTGAATTTAGTGTAAATATTAAAATTTACAAATGGCATATTAAAAGTCTGATTTTATTCATCTTTATTTTTTATGCTTTTTAGGGAAAATACATCTAAGAATATTAATGGTGTAATTTTTACCTCAACATAGTAGAAAGCCTGTGGAATGTCAGTCCAAATAACTTGTACAAATGTTTCGTTTTTATCCTTCCAGCTACTGACCTCAAACTGTAACAGGATGTTGAGATAATGATAAGTAAATAACTCAATTTTGAATAACTGTTGTAAAAAATCCATAAAATTTACAATTTGCCTACAAAATACCATATTAATAAACATAACATTTGTAAACCTTAATTTGTTTTTTAACTTAATTTTAAAACCGATCATCTTCATCGGCCAGTTTACACAAGAGAGAGAGAATCTGAAAGTATGAACTTTTTTTTTTACTATTAAAAAACTAACCTCTGCGAAATACTAAGGTAGAGTGGATAGGTTAAGTAATTTTAACACTAAACGCATGAATGAATGAATAATAATGAATAATTACTATATTTGTAAGTATAATTATTTTATTTGTTGAAATATTTTATGCTATTGAGGCTATGTTTCCTACCTGAAATTCCTCATCTTTTAGACATTTTGTATAGTTAGTCATATCAAAGTTCTCCTAAAAAAGGAAATGCCATGTAAAATTAAAACCATATAAAGGAAATATTTTCTGGATCTGTGACTATATGTGATAAAAAAAATGTTGACTCAATATTATATCAATATTGTAGGTTTTCATGGTATTAAGCCCCATTACTGATGAATAAAAATCCTGCGAACTGTTTGACGATAATGGCAGCCTAAGCCATACATTCTTTTCTATATTTAATGTGGTACATTGTTATATAAAATACTGGCCATTTAATCTTTTTAAATAAGTTGAACTGGACGCTTGGTCCCATTTCTTGCGGTTACATAAAAATCTCACCATAAGAAATGATTCAAGAGACAACAAGACAAATACTTTCTTACCACGTATATACTAAGACAGTACAGATGGCCTGAAATTGTTTCGTATACATAACCAACAAGTTCCTTCTCTGTAAGATATACTATGTACTTATCAAAATTGTATGGCGCAAGGTTGAAGACCAATTCAACTCGCTTATGCCCGCTAGGATCAACTTCATACTCAGATGGTGTCCACACACCAGGTAAATCTATATATTAAAACACACAAGTCAATTACAAAATAAATGCGCGTATAAAACAAATTTGTTTTAAGTATGGACCCAGTACGATACTACAGTTAGGTACTGTATTGATTTTGTTTGTTTTTATAAACAAACAAAAAGGGTTCAAGTGAATTTAAAGCTCTTTTTATTTTTCTACACAAGTACTAACAATCAAATATGTATAATACAATATTCAATCTGATATTTTATTTGTATACATTACCTTCTTCATGTGTGTCTTGACAATAAAAATCATTTCTCCTGTAGACGCAACCTTTTAAAAAACAATAACAAAGATTTTAATCTTTGTTATAGTGAGTGATACAAGGAATCGTTTGATATCAGTATCATAAATCACAATAACAGTAACCCATGCTCCGCACAGTCTTTTTAATTGTGCACTGTATTAAAAGTACTTTGACAAATTATCAAAATAAATAAAAAAATTGAAATTTTTTTGTATGGGAGATTTGTTAGCTACTTGCTACTTTTGTAATTAAATTATGGTCTACCAGTAACCAGTGCTACTCACGGTTTGTCTGCCTTAATAATAATTTGCATGGCATGATTAAGTATATGTGGCACATGCAAGGGGAAGCAGATATAAGTCGGAATTTTCAAAATTGAGATTTTTACAATACTAAAACTACATAATCCAAGATTTAAAATGCTGAAAAAAATATCTTGATACCATGTCTACTTGCAGAGATATCTCAGTCTAAAATTTGGGCTATTACAATCAGTGTTTTGAGAAAAATGCTTTTAAAGTTTAAAGATGTATTGTCGACCCTTTGTCAAATTCCAAAAAAATAAAAATTAGAAGATTTAAAAAAAAAGTGGGTCACTTTGAAGTATCATAATAGTTATTAACTTTCTCCAAAAATTAGTCGAAAAAAAAAATTATTTAACTGAAATATAGACGTTTTTCAGTTTAAAAAAAAACTGTGACTTCCAGTCAAAGTTTTCGATCAAAACATATCTCATAATGCAACGCGCTTGTTTGGCTACTCTGTATGCATAATCATAAAACTTCCTCGCGATCTGTGTGAAAACACCTTCTTAACCATGACGAGTTATAAACAATCCTAATTAGGATCATGCATAATGCATACTCTTGGTTTGAAATCTTTGTTTACTTTCGCTCGTGACAATTTTCCAGACGAAATGTAATCAAACTAATTTACCTGTTAATTACGTAAAATTGTTGTTTTTGGCACGAATTTTCGACTTAAAGTGAATAACTTTATATTACTTTGATATGGCCAATTTAAATTTAGAATATTTTGACTTTCATTTTTTTGTGTTTCAAGGGACAATACATCTTTAAGTATACAGGAAATGACAAATACAAACAAATAAACAGGCCGTTTCAGTTTTACGCCTTAGCAAAATGGTATTCTAATTGTTTTATTTCAATGAAACTTTGCACCTTCGAAAATTAATTATTGTTCTATTGTAATTGTAGTTTTTGCGTCAGGGAGTTTAGTAATTAGATGTTTTGCCCTACTCTGACGTAATTTGTACTGTATACTAAGTACATTTGAGAATACTTGCGAAAAAATTCGCAAGTAGTTCTCAGGTGGGACTCAAACCCACGACCTCCAGATCACTAGCCTGGCGTTCATACCTCTAGACCACCGAGCTTGCGCTGATGGCTAGTGGTTAGATTCGAGCCCAAGCTCGGTGGTCTAGAGGTATAAAGTACAAATTACGTCATCTAATTATTTATTGTTCTATTATTATGCAAAATTTTCATTAAAATCAACCCACTGGAACACTTTCAATTTAAGCATAAAACATGATAGGTTTTATAAAAATCATACATAATTTGACACCATCTTTTTAACCAACATACCACACAAAATATTAAAGTTTACTTATTTATTTGTCTACAAATGCGACTTATGCCCGATTTCCCTTGCATGTGCCACATATGCACACTCTTCCTGACCCTTGACAAATTATTTATTTTTTTAAACAAAAAAATTGTCAAGAATACAATTCGGAACTATTTACGGCTATTGATTTTTTTAAACATGGAGTAATTGCTTTGAAATATCTGTAAGCTACAAAATGAAAGCAATACTGGATATGGGACTTTGTGCTGTGTGAATATTAATTAGGGTGCGCCTCAGAAAGTGACAACGTGCATGTCCCTCATATGCACGTTGAAGTCTGTCCATCAGTCGGCAGATTAAAACATTTTAATGATAAAATATGAATTGGTATATTTATAATATTATAATAATAATGCTTACGGAATCTGAAATCAACACAAAAAGTAGTCGAAATTACATGATGCACTCGGAGACAAACTTTTACATTTTGGGTGTATTTTTTGTTGATATTTAGCGGATATTTTGATTTGTTTTATTTTTGTGTGTTTTTTTGTTCATTTACATTTTTTTTATTTCATGGTTTTTTTATATTTTGCAATTTTTTTTTTGTGAGGTTTCGTATCGTATCTTCGACTAATAGTTTTTGGCGGCCCAGCATGGTATTTGTAGATCCGGCCATGGCAGTACACAACAGAAGAGGTTTCGTAGTTTATAGTGACGTAACATGGTCGCTGAGATGTCAAATTACTGCTATTTTTGTGATTTTTTTTGTGTTTATCCTTAGAATTCAGGAAAGTGACATAGCCTCTCGTGTGCGGCCCATCAATAAACATCAGTGTGCCAGAGGCACATAACGATCAGTGGTTTTGGAGGAGATATGTAAAAACACGAAAAATTTAGTAGCATTAATATATAGATTATTCCTTGTCTGTGAACATTGCACTTCGTTAAAAATGTAATGTACTTTAACATGCTACCTATTTTGATCACAACATCATACTTACTTGGTGTCCAATAATACTTAAATGTTGGTTCTGATTCAACAGTATATGGCAATGTTTTAATACTGATCAAGTACTGCATGTTACCTGGTACCAAAATTGCTGTGCAATCAAAGAATATCCGTTTCTATAAAAAGATTGTACAGCTCAGTGAATTATAAGCAAATTATCTGTGACAATGAAATGCCTAAAGTGCTAGATTATGAGTGGAATTAATTGAAAGAAGCGTAATATTCTAATTTATAAAGTTCTGTGAATTCGGAAGTAAATTTTTATCTCCTCTACGAAACACCTCTGCACTACTTTTCACACTCAACAGTCACAATTTCAACTAGATAGTCACTCTTGTACATATATATATATATTTGTGTGTGTCTTAATGCTGTGGGTGATTTAGGCTAATTTCACTACAAGCATGTGTTTGTGAGTTTGGTAGCCAGCCTTTCAACTAAAAATAGTTTCAGTTGACTTACAATAGTAAGATTGTAAATCTGTATTTTGTAATACAAAAACAAACAGGTGAATTTGAAAAGAAATAGGTTTTTTAAAGCTACTCGTATCAAAACTTCTGTACATTTACTTGTTACTTTAAAGGCCAGGTGCGGGCAAAAAATTTCTAGTGATCATACATTCCAATAATTATCGATCTATAGTTTCCCCTATGTTTCATAATTTTTTGGATTTTATTTGTGTTACACAAGCTTGTTGAAAATAAGCACTTTCTTATCAGTGGGGGGATAGTTCAAATTACACAGTAAAATCTCTATTCTTTTGTACACACATTTTGTAAATAGAGAGGCATTTTATAAAGCTATGAAAAATAAACGGTGTGGTAAAAAATGTTATCAGATGACTAAATATAGGTAATATAACTTGAATATTACATTTCTGATATTTTTATTCAACTTCAGCTTTTTATTTTCATGCTATAGCAAAAATTATCCACCGTATATCCATCATCTTTTTTCACCGTCTGGGGAGTCAACAGACATGTTTCAGTGGCGGATCTAGCGGGGGGCGTGTGGGGCGTACGCCCCCCCTATTTTTTAAAGATTTTTTTTTTTTTTTTTTAAATTAAATAGATTTTAAAAACACGTATCGTTTCGACGGTCATTTTCATAGTGAAAATAGTACGTCGGAGCACATCGTCAGCTTGATCGCATTTCACCAAGCATGTACGTCGACATCCTTTGTGTACTATCAATCTCTAGCGTTACCAACGATCATTCACAGTTAAGTGTAAAACTAAAAGGAGCAAGTTGATAAAAGCCACGTGGTGAGCTTGGTCGTGTTTTACTAAGCAGGTCGGCATCCTTTGTGATCGTCACTCCCGTTGTAGAGTAGCGGTACGTACCTCCGACGATCAATAGAGTTTATGAAGTCACATGGTCAGTGCTACACTACGCGCCCATTTATTAAATACAATAAAAACAAAGGCTAGGACTGTAGTGCCTATGAAAATTATCCCGTTAGGCCTATATTTTATTAAAACATATTACTATTAAAATATTAACAATGCTGCATGCAGCATTTCATGACCGGGCCTTGTAGTGTTTTATTTGCTTTTCCGTCGATGAGTCTCATAAACAAATCGCGATGACAAAAGGGGTGTTTTGTTTTTTTCAAATCACTAAATATAATGTAATGATGATCGAGCCGGACCGCTAATTTTTAAACGATCGTTTAAACCAGGTCGTTGAATATGCCGTGATTTTAATTGTCAAAAACATGATCGTCAGTCGATGGCTCGGAGTTTCGATAAATCTCGCGTCGCATGTGTTGCGTGGTGGTGGAAAACACTCTCAGCAAGTTTGCTTCATTAATATGCATGAGACTCTGTGACGACCCGCTTTAACGTGACGTCATTTTACTTTAGCTGCATGGATGATGGATGCGAAGAAGTAGACGTCACCGCGATCGACCCGGCCAGCGTGTAAGAAAATAATACCGGCCTAGGCTAGGACAAGTTTATGCTTATATAAAAGCTGAAAAACATCGTCGCGTTGTAAAAATTTAGATGTAAAGTACAGGCAAGTTGTTAGCTTGCTTTGGTACCCTAGGTAAGTATCAGCTGCATGTTTCACATGTCGTAATTTGCGAGCTTTAGAGTGTTTGGTAAATGACATTATGAATTGTTTGTAAATCGTTTTAAACGACTTACAATGCGCTAGAACGCCAAAATTTCCAGGGGCCTTCGCCCCCCCGACCCCGACCGGGGGCCCTTGGCGGCCCCCTGGCCCCCAGCCAGTGTTTGCTCGCTTCGCTCGCAAACCTACGCCCCCCCTATTTCAAAATCCTGGATCCGCCCCTGTGTTATTACATTAGGTTAACTACCTAGCTACTGAAAAAAAGTCTTTCTGGTTTTTATGGAAGAATTTTGCCAAATTTTGTATTTGACCATATTAAGGGAAATTCATGTTTTTTCGTCTCGATTTCTGTTACAAATATTTGATTTATGTACAATTAACCAAATATTATATTTAAAATTCATGCCTGTACCTTAGCTTTAAGACTGCTCGCCGGCTTTTGAAAATTCTGTCCTATCTTTTAACACTATCATGTCTGAAAACAATACTAAAAAGTGGTCCAGAATTGGGACCGTGGTCCGAATTGCCTCCAAAATTTAATGAAGTGACCAAATATCTATCTGTATTTTTATTTTGTTAAAGATCTTGCAAGGTAACCTTTTGAGTAATCCTGCTAACAAACAGACAGACAAACAGACACACAGGATCGATTACATATACTGTACCTCCTTGGCGGAGGTATAGAAAGCCTTGACCCAGGCAGGTAAACATGGAATCGCAGAGGTCTGAAAACAGACGTCGGGTTGAATATAATAACCATTTTAAAAGATGTATAGATATGAGAGCCGAATTGGTATATCAAGGAGATCCACCTGTGATGTGTATCAACACCGTATAATGGAAGATTCTCGATGTTATGCATTGACATATAGCCAGTGATTTGTTTAATCTTCCAAAAAGACTGTAACTTCCAAGAACCTAGAGGTCTATAATCTATAATAATCCAAAAATGTTCTTATCTCAACCCCAACCACTGTGGGTCTAAGGTAGCAAGTCTTTAATACATTTAATTTGACATTCAGACCCATGCTATTCAAACCTGCTGAAAAGTTACTGGTACCGAGATATTTAATGCAATTACACGGAAACTAGGGGTTCAAATTCTGAAAACTCAGGCGAATGTATGAATCGAGTTATTAGTAGAGTAATAGTGTAGGCTGGTATGTCGTTTATATGAATGTCGTGTATATTTTTTGTTAAAAGCAAACTTTGACTTTATTTCATATCTTGATAATATAAGGAATGAAAAAAAATATGTTGCCATTTTTTCAAAAGACCTTTAAAGGACCAAATTCAAGATGGCCGCCAACATTCAAATAACCCTATTAAAAATCAGAATATCACCAATAATACAAATTATGAATGTGGAACAAGTCCGTTTTGATGGTATTACTGTACCCATTATACAATCCTAACTATGTAAAGCGATAATCTGTCGGCCATCTTGGATTTCAAAATGGCCGCCACTAAAAATTAAATTCTTTAAATAATATTTTTTAAATGTGTGCATAAATTGTTGTTTGTACACAATGTTCTAAAATTGTTGTCACTTCTCACAGGATTGTAAACTGTAAATATAAGGCTAAAGTTGTCAATGTCCTGTATAACAGATATATAATACCCCACTATGACTATTAAATTAAATAATCGTTCAAAGTTGAAGTTGCAAAAGTATGGAACAAATTAACAATTTATATCAAATATATTCAACATCAATTACGTCTAACTAGAGAGTTAGACCTCTAGTTCGCTCGCTCCCCTCTAGGAAGTGTAAACGAAGGTTCTCGGAAGGATAATGACTCGGGTAAAAATGTTTTAGGAGGACGTTCTCCTTGTACGTTTTCTGTCGGTTACCATTATTGAAAATGCTTGACATTCAAAAAACTAAACCTACTCTGTTTCACAGTGTCTTAGATGATTAATAACATTTTAAAGTATAGTGTTTATTGTTTAATAGGGCGGAGGTGGGGAGGCAGAGTTCATTTGAGGGAGAAGCTTATTCGAGGAATTTTTTAGTTTTAATAATATCGTAACATTTATAATCAAATAAAATCCTCTAATAGATATGAAAAGTGGTAAAAAATTATAACAAATGCTTGGTAAATTATAGTTAACAGTGTAATGAATTCTATTATAAATAGTATATACAATATTGTGTGTATAATTAATGTAGATGGGCGTTTATTAGATAGTTGGGTAGGTGGGGGGGGGGGGGTGTAGGCGATTATTATTCAAAGTGATGTTTTATTGGGAGGCGTTTATTCAAATAAATACCATCATAATACATTATTTCATTTAAACATCTTTTAAAACTAACTTCCGCGACAGTGTAGGCCGTTTCGGCCCAAGAAGGAAGATGTTTTTAGACTGCTTGCAATATGGGCCCTAATGGGACACAGATAGCCTACAGTTATTCCTGCCAGCTTACTCAATAAAACTCGGCTATCGGGATTTTATTTTTTAACTACTGTACCTTCACACGCGCGGTCCAATCCGAAAATAAACAAAAAACTAAAATAGCTATAGCCACTAACGACCAACTTAACTGAAACCAGGTAGTTGCAAGGTGAACCTGTGAACTCATCGTGAACCTGGAAATTACTTTGACCGCGTACAATTGAAATTGAGTTGAAAATCTACCGATGAATCAGAAATTTTGTTTAAAAACTCTTTATAATATATTCCTAAGATAGAAATATGGAACAATATCGTAATGGTGAAAACTGTTTTACATTTCGCGGTACACCTGAGATAATTCAGGTAGGTATCCAAGGCAGAAATTTGTTCCAAAGTTTTTCCATTGTGCTCGCCTATGTCAGAATTAACCATAATTTATATATAGATTCTAAATTACAGATCTCAATTCTTTTCATGAACCTGAAACTTGACAGGAGACAGGACCACAATATACAACAAGTGCATTTATAACTTATTGTGAAATCCTGTATAAATATGTTAAATAATAAATGCGTTATTGCTATGTAATTCAATGTCTGAACCTTCAGGGCCATAGTCACCAGTATGGTTGGTAAGTTTTCAACCTGTCAACTTTTGGCAGAAGCTTGAAGGAAATACAGATACACCTCTGCCTATAAATAACCTTGTAAATGAATGAACTCCTACTTCTCATCTTCTACAATCTCAACCAATTTCATTAGATATGTACCCCTTACAGACAGACCAGCATTATACACTGGGTTGATGAGTGCACATGGTTGTGGTATAAAAACTCATGTACTAGGGAAAGACAAGAATGCCTGGTGATGACTCTTGCCCAAGATGAGTGGAGGTGGACAGAGATGACATCAAAAAGCAATTAGTATGTCGACCCGGTGAACTATATGGCTTTTGGACATGTAGCATTGTGAGAATAGTGTTGAGGCAGGTGCTTTTGTTGAAACTGAACTTGTATTACCTATAAAACCAGTGACACAAATCGGGACACAAATATCTTAAATGGAAAACATCTGTAAAGGACAAAACCACACTAATTCTGCTTTCTCTCTACAACTTGCTTCTACAAATGCAGACGGAGAAAGAGATTCTAAGTTAAGTATGTATATGAGAGGACATGTATGTGTGGGACTTGCTGGATTTACACCAATTGATCAGGGTCATTGAGCATGGTATCATTGGAATAACACAAATTAATGATTTCATCAGAGCTGGCAAATCTAGTTAACATTTAAAGAGAGATGATATCCCGGTTAATGAAGAATGCTGCAATTCGCACAAAGGTGTTTGTTGGCCATGGCATGATGAAATTGGACAGAAAATGTTTGAGGCATTGGTAAAAGTCTTGTAGAAGGCAAACTGTCTATATGGGATCCTAAGAAAAAGACGAATATTGGCAAAAAAATATATATGACGGTGAATACAGGTGACAAACTTATCAAAGTAAAAGAAGACTCCTATAGAGATTATTTGCCGGTGAAATGAGGTCTTTCAGTTATTTTGCCAATTTGTTTCTGAACAAGGTTGTTGGGAACGGAGATCAGTCTGTGGAAGTTTGATGGATACAGTAGTAGAGAACGAAGGAAGGTCAACTTACTGTATCGCATTCAAGATTAGAAATATTTCATTGAAGGACTTTGGCGGAGTTAGTTGTCATTTAACTGAAGAAGTTTATGAGATGTTTTAATATGAAGAAGTATACAGTCAGTACTATAGACCTCCTGATGGTCAACATTTTGTGTTAATCACCATGTTGTTGTCATAAGCATATCATTTTGTATATTTCAATCTAATTTTATTTAACAAGTTTTAATAAGAAATTTAACCCATTTAAAAAAAAAATGTTGTTTTATTTGATTTTATGTGATTTCAATCAACGTCATAACTTGCACATGTTTTAATAAGAAATTTAATCCATTTTTAAAAAATGGCGGCCATTTTGAAATTCAAAATGTCAAAATACTAATGAATATAGGTTTATAATAATTCTTATATAGCAGAGAACCCATATGAACTTAAAATATTATTCATAATGGGTGTTACTTTGTCCAATATGGTACATTTATTGGATATTTTACGTATTGGCGGCCATCTTGGATTTGACACCCTTAAGCTTTTTTAAAAAAATGGCAACATATTTTTTTCATTACTTTACATCCTAAAGACACTAAATCAGCTGGAATTTTGCTTTTAACAAAAAAATGACACGAAATTACATAGTGGCCTACACTATAAAGTCAAATTATTGCAATGAAAAAGAACAAACTTTTTTCAGGATGTTGTTCAAAAAGACATTTATTTATATAGAGTGAATCTATATGTAAACTTACTATGTAAAAGAATACTTACAATTATACCATTTTCAGTTACAAGGTCATTTTCAGTTATGACATCACCATTAAAGTTTAAGTAATGACATTTCAGCTCAGTTACTCCTAGTTCTGTTATCTCTATTATTGCCCCAGTGTATATTTCAGAACCTGAAATAAAAATACATCATTACAAAGTCAGTCAACAGTCTGTATCTGTACAATTCTTTACTCAGTAAAAGCATCAAAGTATTTTGATATTGTACTAGATCACTGTAATATACCACATCAGTGTATTACTGCCATTTAATTGGTGGTTAGGCAATGTACAATGTGCCATTCAATATTATGCTGGTAAATTTTATCAAGCACAGATTTAGGCGAGACTAAACAGGCTTTAGTTCCCCCTAAAATTTAACAGCCATGTCTTTAACCTCTTTATGTTATAAAATAATTACTATCTTAAACAATTTTCTGTAACCCAGTGGGTGTGAAGTTGCACATTAATACATGTAAATAATATGAATGTTGTGTGATCAAGCACAACCACATGAATAATATGAACATTGTGTGATCAACCACAACCACTTGAATAAGATGAACGTTGTGTGATCAACCACAACCACATGAATAATATGAACGTTTTGTGATCAACCACAACCACTTGAATAATATGAACGTTGTGTGATCAACCACAACCATTTGAATAATATGAACGTTGTGTGATCAACCACAACCACTTGAATAATATGAGCATTGTGTGATCAACCACAACCACATGATGAACGTTGTGTGATCAACCACAACCACTTGAATAATATGAACGTTGTGTGATCAACCACAACCACATGAATAATATGAACATTGTGTGATCAACCACAACCACATGAATAATATGAACGTTGTGTGATCAACCACAACCACATGAATAATATGAACGTTTTGTGATCAACCACAACCACTTGAATAATATGAACGTTATGTGATCAACCACAACCATTTGAATAATATGAACGTTGTGTGATCAATCACAACCACATGAATAATATGAACGTGTTATGATCAACCACTTGAATAATATGAACGTTGTGTGATCAACCACAACCACATGAATAATATGAACGTTGTGTGATCAACCACAACCACTTGAATAATATGAACGTTGTGTAATCAACCACAACCACATGAATAATATGAACGTTGTGTGATCAACCACAACCACATGAATAATATGAACATTGTGTGATCAACCACAACCACTTGAATAATATGAACGTTGTGTGATCAACCACAACCACATGAATAGTATGAACGTTGTGTGATCAACAACAACCACTTGAATAATATGAACGTTGTGTGATCAACCACAACCACATGAATAGTATGAACGTTTTGTGATCAACCACAACCACTTGAATAATATGAACGTTGTGTGATCAACCACAACCACATGAATAGTATGAACGTTGTGTGATCAACCACAACCACATGAATAGTATGAAAGTTGTATGATTAACCACAACCACATGAATAGTATGAACGTTGTGTGATCAACCACAACCACTTGAATAATATGAACGTTGTGTGATCAACCACACAACATGAATAATATGAACGTTGTGTTATCAACATGGAGTAGCCGTAAACGTTTGGATTATAAAAAGTTAGACAACATAATTTTTTTTGGGGCCTCTAAATACTGGATCAGCCCCTGTATTTCTTTTTATAAAACAATGAAAATAACTCAAATTTTTCGTAGTTTTATTCATGTTATGTATCTTCATCATTACACGGTGTGACATATTCCACAATGGGTAAAAAAATTAAATCCAATAGATGTCAGATCAAATGACCACAAGTTTAGATGCAAATTACATTTTTTTTTCTCCTCCCTTAGACCAAACCCAACAAAAAATGTTTCCGACTTTTAACACAATCTGAGATTAAAGGAGTGTATGAAATTTACTTCAGACATTTGTATAGAGATATTCTTGTAACATTTCCCATAAACTCATCTCATGTCCAACAAACTCAAAGCAACAAAGTCAATTCATCCTGTTAATAAATTATTGTTATTTTTACTTACCATTCATATTCAAGTCAAATGAAATGTTTAATAGTGTGAAAGTTTCAGATCTGTCACCATAAGTTGCCACATAATAAGAAACATCAATATTTTCAGCTTGAGGCGCTGTTCCAGGGCCATTGTTGTTGTTATATGTATCGGGACATACACCTAGGAATTATATAAAAACATTCAATTAAAATAAACATTAGATACTGTAGGCCTATCATATATTACTTTAGTCATTATTTTTGTCACATCCATTTCTGAGTGACAGTCAAAACCTTTGATACAAAATAATAGTTTGTGACAATACAATGAATTAATATAAAATTAAGTTAATTAAAAATAAACTGTTAATTCATAATTTAAAAATCCAGACCCCGGTGGTGAGCTGCAACTTCCCGAAGTAAATCTATGGTAAATCTATGGCAAGAAATTAACATGTTTTGCTTTAAAAAATGCATGGATTACTTTTGTGGAAATGTAAATTTAAAAAATATTCATTTTCAGAAGATTGGAGTGGATAAGAAATGATTTCTATTTTGTCTAAATTTGAAAAAGCAATAACAATTAATGGTAGCATGATTCATATCTTTAATAATTATGCATACAAACTAGGACTTACTGAGATCTGTGGTATCATCACGTTCTTGGGTACAATTTTGCATTTCTCCAGCAACATTCTGGAAAAGTAAAAAAATGAACGAAAAATAATTGGCAGCCTATAATGTTATGCTAACTGTGTATCAATTGTCATGAAAATCAATAAGTATAGTCTGTTGGTATAACAAGAAAATTAATAAAACTAATTATTGTGGACAGTATCAGTGAAAAATATGAAAGCACTCCAAACTGAGTGAAGTACTTAAATAATATAAACTATATTTAGAGAGACATGGCTCACTACTTGATGTTTTGGATGAAAGATATATCTTATGGAAGATGCAAGTCAGATATTGATACACTGTAAGCTTTTGTGACATCACCAATATATCAATTTTTCTTAAAATCAATAAAATTGTTCTGTAAAGTAATACATATTAACACCGACACATTCAGGACAATATAACTTGTCTAAATTGTGCAAACAAACAAACAAAGCAAGTATTTTATTTTGATACTTGGCAATTTTCCAATTACTATGAGAAACTGTATGTGATTCAGGCTATACAAACGTGTATTTGTTGTATTCCTATTCAATTACACTAAAAGTGTTATTATGGTTAACCTTAATAATAATATAATTTCCTGATCCAAAAACCAACAAAAAAAACAGAGTACGTCAATCTGGTACATTATTCTAAATTGTAAATATTTTAACACAGTTCTGCCTGATGAGTCATTGATTAAATTTTGAATAGGTACTATGAATATAATAGCCTTATTATAGTTTCTAGTTCCTTGTTCCTAGTTCAAATACAATTAATTCAATGAAAGTCACTCATTTCTTATAATTATATTTTGAGTCTAATTGAATTATTTGAACACTATTTGTAAGGGTGTACGTGTTTCCATCAGCTCTCAATCCAATCACACACCCAAGCAGCCCAATCCCTGCAACCCATCATGAAATGACATGGCCAAACAAAATAGATAGTATTTATAATGAGTGAATGTCTTATTATCGACATAAAAAATGTGTTGTCTAATATTAAGATGTTCTGCAAACAATCTAAATTGAAATTGAAAAAACATCTTTGTTTGTATATGTAGCTTACAACAAACAGTGTAGCGTTGATAAAATGAATGGTGTTAGTTACCGAGTTTAACTAAAAAAGAGCTTTTGTCTAATTAACTGGGTCGCTCACATGATATGGACAGGGCGAGTTACAGTACTAGTGATTGCAAATGTAAAATCCTTCAATATACTGACATGACGCACTCAGAAAACTAAACTGTACATATATTGTGTGTGTTTTAAAAAGGCTGTGATGATTTTTTACTTGAAATTGGTCAGTAGATCAGCTCAATTTTTACTCTCCAAAAACAAATAAGTACAATTTCAAGAGGCCTAGAGGTACAAATTTGGAATAAAAAGTTTGCAGAATGCTGGCCTAGTACTTAGATAAGAGTAAATTTAATTCATTAACAGAATACAGTAGCACAGTAAATTGATTTAGACAAGTTGAAGTTGTAAATTGTACTCTTGGCTGCCTTTGGTTCATTTCTAGTGGCTGTATGCCAAGAGCTAAAGATTAAAATTAAAATGCCTGAATTTGAATGCTTCTAATTTCAATTTCCTTTTTTTAACAGGAAATATCTACAATATGTTCCCAAAATCTCAGATCTTAGGCATAGTAATTGATGATAAACTAAACTTTGAATAGTTGTTATTAAATGCAACCAGAAGCGTGGTATTATTAACAGATCTTAACCGTCGTCTGTTCTATAAGAATATTAATTAGACCATCAATGGATTATCACAGTCCTGTTGTTTGGAAATATATTCCCGAGAGCAAAATATCATTCCCTCGGGGAAGTCAAATCTTATATTTCACCTCTAAGCAGGCAATATCTGTATAATAAGGTTGAAAACAGTGTGAGATGGTTACAGAATCACAGGATTTATGAATACAATCAATGATATATATTTTCCATTGAAAAAAAAATGTTTAATGTTTTTGTGGAATATGCCAATTTAATGTCACATAAAAGTTATTTACTTTTTTACATGAAAAAAATGTAATTTAAAGCAAAAAATAGTTTTTGGTTAAATTTAACCATTAATTTTGTCTTTTTTTCTTCTACAGAAGTGATTAACTTTGTTAAAACTACAAAACCTATTCAAAGTATGATTTTCTTAATCTTCATTTTATGAAGAGAGTTGGAAGCTTTCAACTACATGTTAGTTCATTGTGCAAATGTGGGAATACTCGGCCGTGTGTCGATACTCGTCGATATAGGATTGATGGTTTGTAGGTCCACCAGGGCAACGACCGACAACACATCGATTGACTTGACCTATATTGTCACTACTTGGTCGTCGCATATCGAAGCTCCCTATTATTCAATTCAAAAGTAACAGTGACGATACAAAATACAGATTAAGACTAGACATAACTTGAAAATCAAACCTTGTAGAATCTCAAACTTAAGTGTTGTTATTGACCCATGAAATAACTTCTTGTCACTATTAGTTCTTTTCTTTCAGAACTGTGTGCCAAGAAGATACGGGAATATAATACAACAGGTCAACCAGACCTATACTAATATTCCTATAAATGTTCCCCGCAATGTGTCACAGGCATTGTGTGAGAATGAATGCCGGATTAATAAAATGACGGAAAAATAAGTAGGCATATATAGCTAGAATAATAATAATAAAACTATTTAATCACGGTATCACGTATTTCCACAAGGCCGTAAGACATCATACAAAAATTAAATTAACCATTAACAACAAGAGTTTAACTAAAACTGAAAATCCTAATTTACACTTACAGTAAATTAGAATGAATTAACATTTTAAAATAGTTAATCAAATCAATTCAAGGCGCTTTAAAAAAAAATAAAAAACAAGCAAAAAGAAGTACCTGCTGCAGAGGAAACTAAGTCTAAATTTAAACATTTTTCTTACATAATTCCTTTTTTAATTACCCAGGGTTTCGCAATCGACATGTTTTCGATGGAAGTGCACCAATTAATAAGTAATAATCAGGCCTACAACAACTAAGCATTATCTGAGTTCCACCTAGCCTAGGCCAGAGTCTAAAGTCTAAACACTTACCGTCCAAGAACAATTGGATTGGCATTGTGGATTCCATTGACCGTCTATAGGCCTACTACCCAACAAAGTCAAAATCAACAAGAAACACGGTAGTTGAATCATGTTTCAAGTCTTTAACCCTGTGTGTTTCAGTTAATTTTGTTGAAAACGGAATGACCGATCATGATATCATGTTGTGCGTTTTGTGAGTCTTCTTTTTATGACACTGACAACAATGTAGCTCGTCTGGGAAAGAAAGGGGATTTCCCTTTTCCAACTTCAATTTGATTATGGAACGCCGTTTACGCAATTTATTTACGACTCAATTTTTGACTTGATGTTGTTGTTTGAGTAAACCTTTTCTAGAAACTATACTAGTTCGTTGCGCGGGATCCAATAATTACAAATCTCACATTTACAATAAGTCAATTTACAAAACTTTGAATATTTTTATAATTATATAAACATTTTAATAATGTTTTGTAGTGATTTATGTGAACACGATTATCATGGATGGATCTCCTATACTAGTTTTGTGATTGGCTAATGTGTTGTTATTTCTAATTATTTCTGTTTTTTTTAATCTATTGTTATACCCCCAAAACAATGGTATCGCCGAAATAATGGCTAATAATCATCTCTGGTTTTTAACCACTTTCGCTACCATCTGAGAAAATCATCAATTATTAAGCTATTATTTATATAGGTATTAGTATTCAGTATTACTAATGCCTTGTCTCATTATGAGAAATACTGTAAGAATATGATGTATTGTCATGATACTAATAGATAAAACACATTTTGCTTCATATTATTGTTTGAGCTTAATTTTGCAATGCAATTAATAGAAAAAATATAACACAGTATGCAACAACATATATACATAACTTTTAAGGGAAGCATCCTCAATAAATATAAGTGTGAAATTTATGAGGACATAGCAGCTCATTTTTATTCATCTTTACTAACGAACGAATATTAATTAGATATAATTATTCGTCACTATGACGAATTATTGGTTAAATGAAGATAAATGATTTTTAAAAGATATATTGATTGATTGATTTTGTCAGAATCTTTTATTATTTATATTATAATGATAGGATCTTGCTAACGCATATACAATAGCCAGTATCACAATCCGATCTAAGATCCCTCTGTGTATAATATCATATACCACCTGTTACATAATAATAAGTTACCTTTTATCTAAATTTCATTATAAATCATGTGTATAATCGATTCTATACACTAAGAAATAAAAGTGAACAAATAATACGGATAATAAAGAAAAAATCTTATTTCGTTTCCAAAGGTGAGACTCGATCTCTGTACCTTGAGTGCTGAAAGATACGAGCACAGACCACCGAGCCATACACAAATGACTAAAAGTTGAAGAAAGATTCCTCTCCATGTATTTACTACGGTATGCAGTAACCACTTTGGTGCAGTAGATTATTGCATATAACACCGCAATGAATTATAACTTTTTACTATAAGGACATCTTTAAAGATTTGAAAAAAATGACGCACTGTCAAAGTATATACTTTTAACTTTAATTAATCAATATTTTAAAGAATAAAGTTAATATTAAGTTTGTTATTTCGGCCCAAGAAAATCTCATAGTTCGTTTGATTGTCGATTTTTTTTTTTAATTGAATATGCACAATGATGACTTAATCAACTTATATGTGCGTAGCCTGTCATTTTTTACATGCTCGTATAACGCAATTTCGAGTTGAAAAGTGAATCAAATATGATGATATTATTAAAGAAAGGTTGTAAAACAGAAATCGAGCAAAAAGAGTGCATATTAACGTTTAACGCGAAGTGCGCGTGCAAAAATCTGCCCACTCATGGCAATTTTTTAAAGACTTAAAATTTCCTGAAACGTACTCTAGTTTAAAAAAAAATATTTATATATACAAATTAACATTCTGTTTTCGCTTTTCATTATTCTTGTAAGAAATCGGTGAGTCGAAATCCTCAAATATTCATAAAATGATGGAATATTGTTTTTCACAAACAAATTCCTTGCACTAACAAATCTGGGTTGTCCCAACAACCGCTGGAAACCATCATTATAACAAACTTTAAGTTGGTTGATATCTTTTTTAAAATGATTAGACCATAAAGGAGAACAGTACATGTTACAATACAATATTATGATCTGAACAAAAAACATTTGATTGATTTGGAGCAGTAAGAAAATTTCCTACATAAAACATTACCTCTAATACATAGAGATCTATATTGGCGTTTTATATCTGCCTCATCTCTTACTTAGATTCAAAGTTAAAATATGGCCTATGTACGTAAAATGATCAACATACTCCAGCGCCTTATCACCCAATACTGTTTTGAGCCCATAGATTCTACGAAAAGTGGGACAAAACAGCATAGGCCTACAGTTAGACTTTTTATTATTATAAATAATATCATGCTCAGATGCAAAACCCACACACGTGTTAACCAGTTTTTGAAGGTCTGAGGCAGAGGGAGCTAACACAACCAAATCATCAGCATAGCATAAATGATTAAAACATACATTGTTAAAATAACATCCATATCTACTTTTACCAAGAGACGTACTGAAAGTGTCAACATAATAATGTATAATAGAGGAGACATTACACCCCCTTGCCTTACACCTTTTGTAACTGGGAAACTATCCGATAAACAGTTACCCCATTTGACTAGAAAACGTTGTTGTTGATACCAGGACACAAGGAACCTAATCACAACAAGGTGCACATTTCTCTCTCTCTGAACAATATAGGCCTACAGTGGTTAACTCGATCAAAGGCTTTGCTTGAATCGAGAAAACAGGCATATATCGGGCTACCATTGCGGTTAATTAATATGTGATTCATGTGAAGATATGATTACAAACGTGATTTCGCTGAATCGTGCGTAGACCGCGTAAAAAAACAAGGCCAACAGCCATTAAGTCGCGTGCTACAATGCATAGTGATACCGGACCGACAGACAGACCGACAGACAGACAGACAGACCGACCGACCGACCGACCGACCGACATAGTGAACTATACTGACCGAAATTACTGAACATGTTTAAAAATGTTGAAATGTTTAAAAACATTGATATTTTTTTAATTTACACGTGCGTAGCCTGTCACTTTTGACGTGCTCGTATAACGTGATTTCGAGTTGAAAAGTAAGTCAAGAAAACAGAAATCGGGCAATAACATTTAACGCGCAGTGGCGTGCAAAAATATGCGCACTCATGGCTATTTTGTAAACGCTTAAAATTGCCTGAAACGTACTCTTATTTCATCGAAAATAAATTTTGAAAATTTTAAGCGCGCGTACGCATGCGTTACATGCGCTACGCACGTAATTGTATTGCCATATGATGATTTATGCCCTGAAATTTATGAGTACCAAATTTTATTTAATTGTGATTCATGGTTGTGAAGATATGATTACAAACGTGATTTCGTTAAATCGTGCGTAGACCGCGTAATTTTTTATTGCGCACCGTGAAAACATAACCACATCGATTCCTGGCCATAAGGAATATACTGTGAAAAATTGACCTAGCTAGATTAAACTGATATCAAGATAAGGTCAGAAAGCGATAAAACGCATAGTGATACCGGACCGACAGACCGACAGACCGACAGACTGACCGACTGACCGACCGACATAGTGAACTATAGAGTCGCTTCCACGCGACTAAAAATTGACTTAGCTAGATGAAACTGATATCAATTAGATAATTCACGGACAAAATAGTGCTAAGGAAAGAATAAAAAAAAAGATTCTGACAGAATCAATAAAGTTATATACATGATAATGCATATAACCTAATAATATATCAACAAAACCATTTAATTTAAAGAAAATTTTAGGTTATCCGGTCTAAACGGAAGAACGCCCTCAGAGAGATGACGCTGTGTGTAGTGCGCGCATTTAAGAGATAGTTTCCAAGAGCTAGTAGTAACATAGTGGTATTCAATTGGATAGTTAGTGCGCTCACCGCGCTTACAATAGAACAGCGCAACCATTGTTACGTCATAAAATATTCGAAAATAACTAACGACTATTCCAAATTTCAGTCAGAATGAAAAATTCTTTCAATCGATGAACAGTGATTTCAAATTGCTCTTCATTAAAACGAAATAAAACCGCTTTTACCGTGCAATTCAGTTTGGAAATACTGCATCTATTTCCTATTACGTTTGCTATACATACATCATCTGCTATGGCAAAGTTGATATTTAAAAGAAGATATAATGCTTCTTTAGAAGAAGCCCAGAATGCGGTGAGATCAAATGAGTATCCCGCCGCTAAGTACGCTAGGTTCCTCCAGGTGAGGAATAGAAGGGCTCCTAGGCCTAGAAACAGGGGGTGTCCTTATGTCAGAAGAAACGCTAATGTTAACCCAACTTGTAAGTTACACGAATTAGATAGGCCTACACTTATAAAAACGGAAAACAAATCAGCTGATATCAAGTATTGTCATTTTAATCATGAATTAAATAGGCCTACTAGGCCTAGTGACGACCAAATTTTGTCTTCAAATGCAAATGATATGCCTATCATAATAAGTAGTGATAGGAGTAGTGATAGTGACATCATTATTAGTAGCAGCAGTGATAGTGATAGTGATAGTAGTAGTATGCCTAGTGACGACCAAATACTGTCTCCAAATACAAATGATATGCCTATCATAATAAGTAGTGATTGTAGTAGTGATAGTGAAATCATTGTTAGTAGCAGCAATGATAGTGATAGTAGTAGTAGGCCTAGTGAAGATCAGATACTGTCTCCAAATACAAATGATATGCCTATCATAATAAGTAGTGATTGTAGTAGTGATAGTGACATCATTAGTAGTAGCAGCAGTGATGGTGATAGTAGTAGTAGTAGCAGCACTATGCCCAATAGCAGTAGTAGCAGTAGTGGTGACAGTACTAGTAGTAGTATTAGTAGCAACAGCAGTGGCAGTAGCAACAGCAGTGGCAGTAGCAGCATAGGAGAAAAGTCTAGTAGTAGTAATAATAGTAGCCCTGTTGTAGTAGTAGGAAATGTTGATGTTTTGTTTCATTTTCCAGGTAGTGGTGATAACAGTTCTAACGACATTTCAAATGACAATTTTGAACTTGAATCTAATAAAGAATATTTTAATTCATTAATTAATCGTGAAAAAATATCTAAAAATCCATGGGCACATTTTGAATCACAATCAGTCAAAGATCATATGGTAGAATTTTTATGTAATATTCGATCTGAACTCATACGTTATGAATACATAATCGATTATGATAGTTCATCGTAGCCTAACAATTATAGAAAATGTACTAATCTGTGATAACACAGCATTTCAACTTGGAGATCTCGAAGAATTGGCAATTGCATCATTTGGCCTTGCATTGAAATGCGCTGAACGATACCAATCTAAACACATCATCTCTTATGCTTGTGAACGCCTCCGGAATCTTGGATTCTTTAATCCTAAAAAAAATTGCCCAAATAGAATTTAAAATATTACAGATAGTAAACTTTAATATCAATAGTTTCACTTGTCTTGATTTTTTTCACATTTATTGCGATATTGCTATCAGTAAAGCTACAACCAACAACAATAAACGTAGAATAGAACGAGTGAGACACGAATCTGTCAAATATTTGATTACAAATAAAATATCTCTTACAACAGTAAAGCCGTCAGCAATAGCTTACTTAATAATTAACGGAATTCTTGAAAAACTTGAATTACAAGACTCATTCTATTTTGAGAATAATGGTGATAGTTCTTAAACAATTTAAGATAATTTAAAACATAATTTAAGTAACCATCATTACGACAAAACAATTCAAGGGATTAGATCTAGAATATAGTTATAGCAATGTTAGGACTATTAAATTGATTAAAGAAACTAAACTAAATAGATTAGTCTAAGATGTGCAATATCTAAGTACTATGTAATGTAATAAGGTTTTAAAAATGTAGATTACTGCAGCACTTGTACTTAAGAAAAACAAAGTAAGATAAGCAATGTAAATTAAAAATAATATTGCTATTTTAACATTATAATGGAAAAAAAGCTCTAAGGAAGATATTAATAATACCAATAATAAATTTAATATAGATTATTGATAATAATGATTAAAATAAGTAATTTGTTTTAGTAATATTCCCGCTATTAAGTTAATGTAAGTTTTTAGTTAGTAATCAATACCAAAAAAGGAGGGGAAAAAAGCAACATTATTTAATTAGGTTAAAAAAAAATTGTTAATGATATTTAGTTGATATAAGTTTTTAGTTAGTAAGAATTAAAAAAAAAATTACGAGTTTTTATTTTAATAATACATTTTAACTAACTAACTTTGATTTAGTTAGTAAGAAATAATGATAAAAAAAAAACTAATATTGTAATTATTAAAATATTTTCCCTTATTAATTTCGTATATAATAGGTTTTATGCCTATATTATTGTATAGTAAATAATTAAAATAAGTAATTTGTTCAATAATCTTAACTTATTTAAGTTAATATAAGTTTTAGTTCGATAAGGAATTTATAAAAAAAAAACAAAAAAAAAACATCCCAGTCTGAAGTCGGAGATGCTACCTCATCGTGGTAGACTGGTGTCAACATTATTTAATTAGGTTAAAAAAAAATTGTTAATGATATTTAGTTGATATAAGTTTTTAGTTAGTAAGAATTAAAAAAAAAATTACGAGTTTTTATTTTAATAATACATTTTAAGAGCCATTGTCTGTAAGAATCAAACAAATATCAAAAAGAGTGGCAGACTCAAAAAAATGGATTTCTTTCAAATTTTGCACATGGCTATATATGTGTTGAGAGAAATCAAATATGAAGTATTTTTTATTCCACACGTATATTTCCATGGCAACGGCCAAATTTGTGTTTTTGACAAATTTTGTCCTTTTTTAAGGTTTTTTAAAATGGATATTGGCACTAATTTGATGAACGATATTTTTGTGTTGTTCATTTAATTATAAAAAATAATTAGTGTATGCATAATAACAATGCATTGTGTACCCGTTTCAAATTTTTTTATTTAATTTTATTTCATACTTTGGGAGATACCATTTATTTAAAAAGGGGTGTTTTTCACTTTTTTTAAATTGTTCAATGCAACTAAACTTTACTTCACCATAACGCCCAAAGTGGTGTATTTTTTTAGCTGATTTATTACAAATAGGTAGTTCTAATGTTTAATAATTGATTTCTAAAATAAAATACTGGGGTAAATTTAAAATCTACAAGCAGTGTTGCGAGAAACATAGGCATTTTTATAAAAAAAAACATGGTATATTAGTAAAAACATTTTATTTTCTTTGATTATTTGATTTCAAACTCATTGGTCAGAAAAATTCTTAATGTTTTATATAGTTCTAGTTGTGTTGTGAGAAAAAAAATTAATTTTTAATTTTAGATTCTGTAATTCCCAGTTTTAATGTCATTTTATATCCTCTGGAAATTTGAATAAATTATCAGATCGTTGTGAATTTTAATCTTTGCAACAGATTACTCCTCTCTTATTTTGAAGCTCCTCTTTCATTTGTTTACTTCTTTTATTTGCTAACCTAAGCAGATCCCACATGCCCATCCACCACCACTTTCGACTACCACCCCTCCCCACCCCCACCCCGACTATAACCACAAAAAGATAAACTGCAACACTTTGGTCGATCATCCACTATAGAGTGTCAAATGCATGCATTCAAGCACCACCCACACTGTCGCTACTATCGCCCCAATGAATAGACGGATTCAAACTCCTCCATCCCACCCCCTCCCCCTTTCTCCAAGCCCCCACCCACCCCAAGTTAAAAATTGCAATGCAAAAGATAGGACATAAAGTTAAGTTTTTAGACCCTCGCCTTCAACCACCTAACTATTTAAAAGTCCTGGATCCACCACTTTCCCCTCCCCAAAATAGAACCAATCAAAAGTCAATGATATACTCAGGTATGTTAATGCTACATAACAAATATTGAAGCCCTGATTTGAAATTTCATTTCATTTAAGGTCAGCATGTAAAATATCACACTTTATTATTAAATATTGGTTTTAAATTCTATATTTTTTTTACTGTGATGGTTGGATTCAGTAATAATTATTAATTAATAATTATCTGATAATTATTTAATTTCCCTTAGTTATGCATAGCAACAGTTACTATGGTAACTAAAAATGAGATATTCTTTAGATTTTGCATATTTATCTCATACAAATTTAAATTTGTAGATTATTAGCAGGCATGCCTTATTTGCATTTTCAAATTACCGTTTCACAAGTTCATATTCGTAAGCACTTTCTTCTGTGATTATTTTTATTCATGAAAACCCCATATTTTATTTACAGCGGCCACCTCCCTTAAACGGACGCACTTTGAAAAGCCTGTTTGTTCTTCCTATCTAATTAGTGCATTTGGTGCTTACCGTAGCAGCTGCGAGCACCTTTTTATACTAACAAGGCCAACAGCCATTAAGTCGCGTGCTACAAGGCATAGTGATACCGGACCGACAGACAGACCGACCGACCGACATAGTGAACTATACTGACCGAAATTACTGAACATGTTTAAAAATGTTGAAATGTTTAAAAACATTTATATTTTTTTAATTTACACGTGCGTAGCCTGTCACTTTTGACGTGCTCGTATAACGTAATTTCGAGTTGAAAAGTAAGTCAAGAAAACAGAAATCGGGCAAAAAGAGTTCGCAATAACATTTAACGCGCAGTGCGCACCCAAAAATATGCGCACTCATGGCAATTTTGTAAACGCTTAAAATTGCCGGAAACGTACTCTTATTTCATCGAAAATAAATTTTGAAAATGTTAAGTGCGCGTACGCATGCGTTACATGCGCTACGCACGTAATTGTATTGCCATATGATGATTTATGCCCTGAAATTTATGAGTACCAAATTTTATTTAATTGTGATTCATGGTTGTGAAGATATGATTACAAACGTGATTTCGTTAAATCGTGCGTAGACCGCGTAATTTTTTATTGCTCACCGTGAAAACATAACCACATCGATTCCTGGCCATAAGGAATATTCTGTGAAAAATTGACTCTAGATTAAACTGATATCAAGATAAGGTCAGAAAGCGATAAAACGCATAGTGATACCGGACCGACAGACAGACAGACAGACCGACCGACAGACAGACAGACCGACCAACCGACCGACATAGTGAACTATAGAGTCGCTTCCACGCGACTAAAAATGAGATTTTTTGTAAGCGGCCAATCGAAAAATGTGATACTTATTGCATGGACCTATGAATTAGAGGTGCAAGTTTATTGTATTTCTTTATATATTAGCTTTATTTTGAAGAGGTTTTAAAAACATTACTGTGAAGAGATGAGAAAACTACACAGATTTTGACCGACCATTTTTCATATGATAAAAGTTTTTAAAATTTGTCTAAAAATGCTAAAAAATACTAAACCACCTGATTATAAATAATAATATGCCTACAATTAGCTGGAAAATTGAGAGGCTCGTTTCGTTAAGAATATCGTATATAGCCAAAATAAGTGATTTTGGCCCTTTATCGGCAGAACCTCCCGTAAGGGGTCATCGCCCGTAAGCGGCCACTTTTCCAGGTCCCGAGGGTGGCCACTTATGGGAGGTTCAACTGTATTTAACTAAACAATTATCCTTAGTTACGCATAGAAACAGGTTCTAAGATAACATAAATAATACATTTTGACATAACTTGACCCAAAAAATGACCCTTTCACAAGGTCAGACATTTTCTGGGATTCAGTAGATAAGTAAATTTGGGAAAAGGTAGTAAAGCTATGTAATCAATTGTTTGTAGTCATGAAACCCCATATTAAAAATATTGTACTTAGTTACGTATAGAAACAGTTGCTACAATACACTATAGGTAAAATGTTGATGTCATTTGACCTCAATATGTAAAAAAATTTTTTTTTTCATGAAACTCCATATTTAATTTTTTTTTTTAAATATCATTTGTTACGTTAACAGGTTTAAGATAACACTAAAGGTCATTTTTTTAACCTTTATTCAGATTCGTCAAGACTTTCTTTCTGAGATTATTAGGATTCAGTATTTAAAGTAAATTTGGCAAAAAGTAGAAATGTAAAGCTATGTAGAAAAAATGTTTTTTATTTATGAAAAACCCCTTATTTTTTTTTTAATTTTCGCATAGAAACAGTTACTATGGTAAAATGTTGACATCAAAATGAATGAATTTACAAGGTCAAGTTTGTCATTAATGGAATGCAGTAGAAGTAAAATTGAGAAACATGTACAAATGCAATCAATTCTTTGTATTTATAAAAACGCCATTTTTTACGTTTTTTAAAAAATTACTTTCCTTAGTCACACATAGAAATGGTTGCTAAGGTAACACTATAGGTAAAATATGAAAATTGTTGAGAATTGTTATGAACTATCTTGTAAATTTTGATCAAACATTAATAGTTGTAGTAAAGTGGGGACCTGTCCTGTTTTGCATTCTGACCCCTTTTGACCTCAAATGACCTATTTACAAGGTCAGATTTTTTGGGAGGTCTTTCTGTATCTCTTTACACAAAATAGATTTAAAAATTTATAAAAACCATTGACTCAATTATTTCCAAGTTTAACATTATTTTCCATCAACTAAATATTTCAATGCAAAATACTGTTTTTCTGGCAATTAATTGAAATAAACCTGGCAACACATTCTCCTATTTTATCTAAACTATTCGTATGACTCTAGTAGCATTATGACAAGCCACATATACATTTTATTATTGGATTAGCCATATTTAAATTGTGTTTCATGTGTTTTGTTTGTTGATATTTTGTTATATTTTTTGCATTTTTCGTATTTTCCTGGCAACACAAAACCTATGTACGAAATTTACCCCAGTGTTTTTTTCGTGATTATTGTTGACAAACCTATTGACTATCAAATCAAAAAACCTCATTGATTTAAAAACACCACTTTGGAAGTTATAGGTACGTTTATGAGGTATACTTTTATAAAAAAAATATTTTTTAAAAACACCCCTTTTTAAAATAATGGTATCAACCAAACTCCATTTTGTAATTTTTTATTTTCTACATTAAATGGAACTCAATACATGTTGTTTACACTGCTATAAACAAAAACTGTATACTGTAAGTATTTTTGGTTAGAATAAGTATACAAGTTTGTACTTTTTCACTATAGAAAATCTGTGAAAAATGGCAAAAACATCAACATTTGGATAATTGACCGTTGTTAATTAATTATTAATTATTAATAATTAATTTCGTATATAATAGGTTTTAGGCCTATATTATTGTATAGTATATAATTAAAATAAGTAATTTGTTCAATAATCTTAAAAGTAAATATAAGTTTTAGTTCGATAAGGAATTTATAAAAAAAAAACAAAAAAAAACATCCCAGTCTGAAGTCGGAGATGCTACCTCATCGTGGTAGACTGGTGTCAACATCATTGGTAACCAAACTGGTACCAAGATGGCTAACAGCATCACGCATATCTTGTACCATAGTTACAGTCGCACACTAAAACCACACATGTGTGCTGTCACGGATGTAGGCCACTTATTGAGTGTGAAAATATCAAAAATAATCTAATATATAAAAAGTACGTACAGTATTATATTTGTTGGAAGGATTGCATGACAAAAACATTAGGTGTACAGGTAGGAATTATAAGTAAGTTTTAATTCGTCACTATGACGAATTATAGGTCCCGAGCATTCTGACGATCTATATTAATTTTAAAAATTAGCATATTTTCACCATTTTTTAATCTTACACGAGCGTAGCCTGTCACTTTTGACGTGCTCGTATTTACGCAATTTCGAGTTGATAAGTAAATCAAATATGATGATATTATTAAAGAAAGGTTTTTAAACAAAAATCGGGCAAAAAGAGTGCATATTACCGTTTAACGCGCAGAGCGCGTGCAAAAATCTTCGCACTCATGGCAATTTTTTAAAGGCTTAAAATTGCCTGAAACGTTCTCTAATTTCATCAAAAATAAATGTTGCCAATTTTGAAAACATAATCACATCCACATCGCTTCCTGGTCATAAGGAATACACTCTGAAAAATTGACTTAGCTAGATGAAACTGATATCAAGATAATTGACGGACAAAATAGTGCTAAGGAAAGAATAAATAAACAAAGATTCTGACAGAATCAATAAGGTTATGCATGATTAATGCATAAAACCTAATAATTGATTGAAATCGCGTTATATAAATCTGTGCAGTTAAAAAAAAACCTTTTCTCCTATTAAACCGGGATGCGACGCTAAAAGTAGCCCTACCGTCGTGTTCTTTATTAAATAAGTGCGCCCACTGAATTTTCTTTCCAAATGTATAATAATCACGGTACAGTGGAACCCCGATTAAAAGGGAAACAGGATTGGACCCGGAACAGGAGTAGTTTCCTCTTTAAAATATTAATGTCGAAATAGGGTTGAGTTAGAAAATGGATGTAAAAGTGTCAAGATGATTTTTACCACCCCCCCCCCCCCCCCCACCAAAAAAAAGGCGTAAATTACGACATACATATACATATATATTACGTACCGATGCCCAAATCAAACTTAAACCGCAACTTTTAGACATTCATCGCGCTCCATAGATACGCACTGTACTTGTTTTTGTGTGACGTATGGTCTATTCGCACGTGTGAATGGCCAGAAGTTGTGCCTCTGATGATACACGACGCAACATGCATCATCAATCAACACATCTCCGTTTTTGACACAGTACACGCGCGCGTGGTGTGTGTGTACGTAAGTCGTGTGGCAAAAAGGAAGGTAGGTATGGTAATGTGTGTGGTACGTTATTCAATTACTAGCCTAGTTCATTAGCTCAACAAGAAGTGATCTCAAATTTAATTTAGATCATTGGTTTCAGAGCTGTTTACGTGTAAGTAGGCCCCACCACACACAGGCTAGAGAGAGGAGAGAGAGGGCCTAGTTAGGCCTAACTTAACTAGGTAGGGTAGGCCTAGGCCTAGCTAGCCTAGCCCTAGCTAGGCTAGGCCTAGGCCTAGTCTCAGTCTAGTAGGCTAGGCGGGCCCTAGGCCTAACTAGGGCCTAGGCCTTGCTTGGCCTAGCCTAGGAGTAGTACTAGGCCTAGTAGTAGCCTAGGCCTCCTAGTAGTGTAGGCTACCTGCTAGGCCTCTACTTCTAGGTTACCTAGTAGGCTAAGGCTAGCCCTGGCCCTACTATCTAAACAGCTAGCTAGTAGAGGGCCAGCAGGCCTAGTCCTAGCTAGAGTATAGGCCTAGGCTAGGTAGGAGGCCTAGCCTAGTAGGGTAGTCAGTTTTTCTGAGTTTGCCACAACATTTCACATTCATTCATTGAGATGGGTGGTTTTATGGTGTCATTTCATCCCGGTTAGATTTTTATTAGTATATTACTAAACTACCCTATATTAATAAATTAACACTCACTAGCCTAGGGGCCTATCTATGGTGACGAGCATTACAATTTGTTTTATGTATGTAGGCCTAGCCAAAAATCCGCATGATTTCCGCTGAACGTCGCGAAATCCGAAAAAAATTACTATTTTAGGCAGGTTTTTTCAATGTAGCCTAACTCTGTTCTTATTTTACCGATTTTTATGGCTATTTCGGCACTGTAATAAATAATTAATTACCTATAATTATTTTTAATTCTTAATTTCATGGAAAATCCTAAAATCGTCCTATTTTATGTTAAAGTATAGGCCTAGGCACATTCGTAAAATTTTCTGATCCTGATACAAAAATGTCTATAACTTTTGAGTTCTCCAATTTGATGGCTCTTTGACCATGCTAAAACTGACCAATCAAACTTGTATATGAGCTAAAAAATAATTAGATTGGTTGATATTGCTAGTCGGCACACCCCTTTCTTTACAAAGCATTCTCTTTGATTTTCAGTACTGCTAGTGTTAAAAGATAGGAGACATTTCAAAAGCCAGCGATCTGGTAGGCCTAATGAGCAGTCTTAACGTAACAAGTAAACTGAAATTGCATTTTCTCGAGAACTACTTATAATTTGTGATTTGTAATTTTAAAACATAATTTGATTTAATGTACGTTTTTTTTATACAACTAGTTTAAAAAAACCCATTAAAAAAAAAAATTCACCCCGCGTCCATTATGCTATAGTGACTTTTTTTTTTCAATTTTCACAGTTGATAATTGTTCTATTGTTAGTCAATTTAAATTATTGTTAGTTGATAAAATTAATGTTATTCTGTTACTATTTTCAGTATTTTTTTAGTACCAGCATATGTGTCATTGTTTATTTCATTCTGTAAAACTTACATCTCAGTAAAGTGATACAGCCCTGCATGGTTAATTAGGCACCACTGTCTTAGGAAGATGATCAAGATCAGCCGATAAGAACATAACGCTTTAATATTAAATGGGCCAAAAAAACAAACAAATTGTAATGACTAGCGATATTCTATCTATATTAGGTCAGAATCAGCTTAGCATCTCTGCGACAGTCCTCTCCCAATGGTGGGGCCTGTGGCAAAGCGAAATTTAATTTGCATCCCTAGATTGTCAGAAATGGTAAAATTCGTGAAAAATGGATATTGATTGAATGTTCTTATAAATTTTTAACTGTTCTAGTCTGCTGTATATCGAATGTTAGTCCAGTATTACTATTATGGCTTGTGACTCAACAGATACAAGATCTCCATTGTCAGAAAAAAATGGTAATGTTAACTGGACAATAAAGAAGACCAATGAAATATCTAAGGTATGCCAGCTTGAATCGAACACTTAGAATGTATGTGTACGTAGGAATTTAAAATTCTTTTCAGTTTCTAATCAAATTGGAGCATATATATGATTATTCGTTACAGGTTTTGGAGTTTATCTTTTTGCTGCAAACACAATATAAAAACAGTAGAGGCTCAGTATTGAGTATTAACATGATAGAAGATGCAACCATTTCATCAGCAACAACAATGTGTTGTATTGTTGAAATTAAAGGTGATGGTGAATGGACACAACATTTTGATGTTGAACAATTATTTACAGGTATCAGATAACTTTCATAGTATTACTCAAACATTTATGTTATGGTAATGACGCACCCCTTAGTGCGCGTCAAGAAATTGACTTACCTTTAAGTGACAATGACGCACCCATTTTGATGCACTGTGACCATGTTTCATTGATATGACGTACGTAAGTTATTTGTTAATGACACACCTAGTGTCATACAGTTGACAAGTGCATAAATAATATCAACTATAACAACACTGTATATTAGAAATGGCACACCACCATGTGATGAAAAGGGTATGCCTACAGTATGTGTGTCCAAAATGTTCTCAGTGATCATGTCGAGTAAAATGTGTTATTCAAATAGGGTACTTCAGACTTTTTTGTATTTGATGAGTTCAGAAGAATTTGTACAGTATGGAGAAGATGTAATAAAACCCTAAATAAATTATTATATCTAAAGTTACAAGATCTGATTTAGTTGTGAAGCCCTGTTACAACTGGATCAATATCAACACCAAATTATATCAATATGAATCTATATCCGCATGTATAAAAGTATGAACTCACAAAAAGTTCTTGTTAATTCAAAGAATGTAATACTAGGCCTACCAACATTCTTGATGTTTCTGAACCAGACACTGAATAAAAAAAACAAAACAATTTTTTTCATTTCAAGGAGATAATCCATGTAAAAGATATATTGTCCCCCAGAAAAGATATTTACCTGAAAATGGAATAACTTGATTAAAACTACAAAATTCAAAGTCCAACTTTATTAATCTTCATTTTTCATGTTTTTGGGGGACAATACATTATTAATGTTAAAACAGCTCCAAATTTATAAATGCAAAAAATAAAAAAATCATAAACCAATAATTGAAGGGTTTTTGTTTTTAAAAACCCCTGTTTTGATTGTCATGGTTTCACTTGTGTTTCACTATAAATACCCTTGGCTCAAGTATTGTTATAATATGTTCAACTTTACTTTCGATTTTGTTGTATTCGTTGTTTGCTTTGTAAATATGCAAGTGAATAAATAGCTTTTTAAAATGCTGTTATCAAGTTTTATTATAATCGGACACTTAATCGATGAGCTGATAAAAACGATTGTGTTATTCATATTCATATATTTAAGTATTCGTATTTGTGCAATAGCTTGGTTTTACAGCCTCGATAAACAAAGTATGAAGAGAGAGTAGAGAAAATCAGTAAAATAGCTTACAGAATATTAATAGGAATTAAAGATTAAGAACGCGAAGATATTGTTAACAAGGTGCCATAAGTAAAAATGTGATTATGTCGGATGAGTATCACCCTCTCCACCATTACCTTGTCTTTATTAAGTCAGGGCGTTTAGTGTGGAATACATTTTCCATATGGAAAACCAATAGAATGAGAAACTCGTTTCTCCCTACTGCAATGAGGCAGTTGCATGAAACATGGAAATGTGGATATTTTTATGCTACACACACCAATCTTGCTTGATTTTGTATTTTAAACAATGTATTTTATCTGTATTTTATTTTAAACTATGTGTTTTTTATCTGTATTTTACCAAATTGGTTCTTTTTTTTATTATAACAGGAGAGATTGAACCATTATTGTCTGTTATACTAGCCACTGTTGGAACTTTTGAAATTGATGTCAAAGTTCATGAGGAGAATCAAATGAGACATGCTAACGTTTCAGTAGAAGATGGTGATGATATAGCTATTAAGTTCTCACAAACAGATTGCACTGGTGATGAGAATGATTTCTACTGTAAATATCTGGTATGTTTCAACTATATAGAGAGTTTTTGATTTGAGTTTTGGACTCCACAACATGACTTTGGTAAACTTCTGTATCTCAGACAGAGGGAAAACAGCAAGATCCCACCAAATTTGGCAGTTGACTTGTTAGTTGACTTGACACACATCTACCTAACCAATCAATTAATTGTGTTGGTTACAGTAGTTTTATTGAGAGCCATAGTGAAATCAACTCTCCAAAGTGGCTTTGGGTCACCACTAACTCTATGTCTAGCTGGTATTTAACTGACTTTTGCTGTTCTTTAACTTTCCAACTCACATAAACAAGCTTGGGTCACTCTTCCTGATGATCATTTCACTTTTGATTATATTTATCGGATATTAATCAGAAGTTGCAAAAGTATTTGCACTACATTCTGTTTCTGTTTTACCTGAAGATTGAACGAGTGAGTGAGTGGCCGAGCGGTTAAGACAGTGGAACCGTAATTACGTAGCCATAACATCGGCAGGGGTTCGAGGCTCACTCACTCCATGGTTCTGGTGGTAGAACGAGTCTTCTCGGATAAGGACTATAAACTGTAGGTCCAGTGTACACATCTAGCTCGTGTCGTGTGTACTTTAAAGAACCTAGTACATCTTTCGAGACGAGTAGGGGGTTACCCCGGTGTATTAGTACATCACAGCCACTGATCACCAACTGGGCCCTCTGGGAGACCAGTCTTTGACTGAAGAGGTTACCCAGTATAAATATAAATTTCAATTCAATTCAACTAGCTGACTGACTGCTTGGTTCAGTTGACCACCATTGAAATAAGCTTTTAATTAACCTCTAGGTCTAATTGGTTATCATATGTGGTTAAAATTATTATCTAATGTGAATACATACTTAATAAATTGTAAAATGCTAGTTTTAGTATTGAGAGCATAACTGAAATCGTTTTTATAAAGGATATTTTTTTTAGATTGTTATTACAAGAAAAAACCTGTTGCAATTGTTGGTAGAGCTCAAGAGCTATATCCACTCTGTCTTCGTGCTTAATAACTTGGTATGTGCTTCAGTTTTTTTGTTAACACAATTATGTCTTCTGCAGTTATTCAACAATTTTGGAAAAATTTTATATTTTTAGTGACTGAAGTAGAAGTAAACAAAAGATAGAAAGAAATGTTTTAAAAACAATTTTAGACTTTTGTTACTTTTATAGCCTTTGGTTGGCCTAAATATAGAAACATCACAACATTCAGAAAAGACAATGTTTGGGTAAGATTCAAATTATTTTTGCAATACAAAAAACTATAGATTCTTGAAGATCCCACCTTATTGTAACAAACTAGATTCTTGTTTCTTTCTTCTTTATACTGAGAACCTCAAAGACACAGCCACAGGGACCAGTAGCCTACTTAAGGAACTGGTTTTTGTTCTTATTCTAGAAGACTCGTTCTACCACCAGGACCATGTAATGAGTCATCTCTTGGTTGCCAATATTATGGCTACGGTTCCACTGTTAGAGCATCTAGTACACGCAGCCCTGGCTTATTATGTAACCCTATTTGTAGTGAGCTAATCATAACACCACCGCAACTGGATATCATATTGTGTGTAGCTCTGGCTGAAACACAATATCTAGTTAAACAATAAAATACAATCAGTAAACCTCTAGCTTTTCTATGGACCTGCAGCAACATTTTAAATATTATTAGTTCAGGTTTTTCAGCCAATGTGAATGTAGGCCGCCCTCTATACTGTAGTATAATTAGTATAGTAAATTACCAATAATGTATCTAGATCGAAATATGGTTTTGTTTAACCACCATCATAACATAGTGTGAGGTATACATTACCAAGAATTAGATGCACATTTTTCTATGCAAGACTGTTAAATTTTATTTTCGGTCTACCATCAATTTGTTGGTGTAGAAAAACATTCACTGTACAATATATTAATTTATTTTAACAGAAATAAAATTTATTGAAACAGTTGATAATGATTGCTGGCTGATAAAGTGTTGAACATTATATAAAATGCATAATTCTTATTCAACATGATATAGAAGACTATAGTATATATGTTGTAATTATTATAAAACATCACAGACACAGAATAAATTCTAAACCGCTTAATTAAATAATTAATTTGAAATGACAAAGATGAGGAAATCTGTGAGAATGAGAAAAAGTTGCCCCAACCGAGATTCAAACCCGGAACCTTCTGCTTGATATGCAGATGTCCTAACCATTAGACACTGGGGCTTTCATGGTATTCAAACTTCGATTGTTATATTATTATAACTATGTAGGGCTTAAAATGTTTGATAATATACATAAAGAATCACAAACAATAGGCAATAATGAACAAAATTAAACTTCCTGTCCATTCATGTTATGTGACCCTGTTGGACTGTGCCATTCATGTTTGTATTTTTACGTGATGAGAGTGTTACCCCTGCTAGCACGACACAAAACAAATTTGTCGTGTAATAAAGTACTATGAAGTAACCAAGTTTTATTTTTATTTCTGATACATATCTAGCTCTACCAGTGGTAGCACTGTAATCAGATGATCTAGTAATCTCTTGCTCGTATATGTTTTAATATATTATTTGTTTATTAATTTTGACAGGAATTATGATTGATAATTCAGTTAGTTATTATTCATGATTTATTCTGTTTAAACCATCTGTTTAATTGTTATTACTTGCTTAATGTATAGTGTATTTGTAATAGTTTTTTACTGTACTATAGTTGGCCATGGCAGGTGGATGTAGAATTGAAATAAATACAAATTAATATTTTTTATATTTAAAAGTGATTGATAAATGTAGAAAACATATTACTTATAATGTAGTATGTTTAAGTTTAAGAATTTGTACTATAAGATAAATAATAATAAATAAATGATAAAGACGTTAGTAAATTACCAACTGAACATTTTATTGCAATACAGGCTGTTTCATGAGTATGAACTCAATCTGAATGATAGTCACAAGTGAATACAAAAAGCTATAATGAAGTTATAAGGCAAACTGTTTATGTGAACAATAGTATGTTAATTAGCAAGTACAACACATCTCTATTTCCTGGACAGTCTATTGTTAACCAAATTCCTATTATCTAAATTACTGATAATGTGTTTGGTTGGGGACCCCTTTGGAAACAAGCCTTTGGGCTACTTAAAGGGATCCCCTGCTTATGTTTAATTTCTCAAGTTTAATGTTTGTATCATTCTATGTGTTTATTTTCATTCAAATAGTATGCCGGTTTATAATTGTACTGTTCTTGGATAGCAATATATATTACTTACTTTGAAAAATTTTTATTTTTGTCACAGACGGGAAGCAAAAAATTGCATCAATTGCTGTGGTAGACGCATAGTTACTGATGCTTTTTATTTCAGAAGGTAAACCTTTAATCTTATATGCAATATATTTTAACACTGTTAATGAAAATGTTCCACATAATTTATTATGGTAAATAACATACTATATTTGATAATGTTGTGTTGCATTTACAGGGTTACCTCATCAGAAATCAGTGAACACACTCGTGTTTGTCATAATGCCAGTCCCAAGTTTCTCCTAACGTGTCCTGTGTTGTCATCTGGAGATCAACCATCACTCAAGTTATTTGTCTCTGCCATCACTCTACCTTCTGCTGAAAACCAGACATCAAAAACCCTCAATATATCCTTTAAAAAACAATTAATATACACAAAAAAAAACTTCTGGTATCAAACCATCAAAAGTTATGTTCAGACGACATTATGTCTGAGGTAAAGTAATGTCAAACATGAATTATATGTGTATGTTTAGTTCCAATGAGCGTCCACATGATGCTTAATGCATTTCACTAGCGAGCTTGAGAGTAATTGCGTCTACACAACTTGTGTACTCAGAAGTAGCTCATTAAGAAATCTATGGAGTAAACTGTCTGATGTAAGGTTGAAGTAACTTAATGCAAAGAGCGTATTCACAGGCGCATTATACCCAAGGTTTACAACCAACAAACTGCTATTTTAGAGCTTACTCCCGACTCCCTAAATTCTTTTTAAATATGAAATGAGGAAGACGACTTTGAAGTTATTTTCCAACTTCTTGAAAAAAATTCAGCACACATTTATAGTATTCTTCCAATTTTTACATGGCTTAATCATGTTATGTGACTATTATTCTCTATCAGTTGTTTTGCAATAATTTGAAGGAAATTACTTTTGTTCAAACTACAAACAGACATTCTCATTTACACACCCCTTGGTCTGAAAGCAGCTTGTGAATGAGAAGTTCAAAAGCAAATTATATTATCAATACTTAATACGTATTAAAATATAATTTATCTATTTTAGTTGTATTATATTGTTACCTCAAGTACCTTTTTTTACAAAATTAGCAATGCCATCATTGAGGATGTTTGTAAAATAACATTTTTTAAATGAGGAATGTGTAAATAAGAAGGTTGACTGTATTTATATTTTGACAAATCTGTTATTTTAATTTTAATAGATATTGTAGTTTGATTGATTATTTATTTTCTTAACTTTGTATACATCTATTTCTTTGGTCCAGGTGGACTTCCATTTGGTTTCCAAAGTGTTTCCCAGTGCAATGTACTTCCATTTCAGCTGGCAAAATGGGAAGAGTTTGGACTTCAAGTTGGCCAGCAAGTGCAAAGACATAACTCAAATCATGGTAGGCTCACAGTTTATTTTCTTGGTTTAGCATAGTTTTCCTCAAGCAATTAAAAAAAAAACTTATTTCCATTGTGGTTCAATTTCTAATTCAATTTAATTGAAATGAAATGATTAACAGAATATACAGTTAGTATAACAAATTCAAAATTAACTAGATTTGAACTCGTCACTTTGACGAGTTAGTTATCCGCACGACAAACGCCACGCGCACGTCTTCATACGTTGGAATTTTCCACACAGAAAAAGGTTATGGCATTATGACCTGAACTGAAAGAATATCATATGCTGTTAGTGCTGAATTCTGTCAATTTTGTGTCATATAGTATATACAGTGCAAACGGTATAATCTGTATACATGTTACATACAGTGTAGAATAGGTGAAATTACGGGACCCCCCGTTTATTTTTAACATGGCGACGGTATCAAAATGAAACACTAAGATAGCAATTTCGGAAGGACATTATCTCAGCAACAACATATGAACGTGTAGAAGAAATTTGAATGCGTAAAATATAGATGCGCCCTTTTAAATGTGATAAACTATTACGCAAAATATGAAAATACAACTTTTTTTTATTCAACTGGCCATATGATGACGTCACAACATCCGATTGGCAAAATGTTTACATGAATTCGTATCTACAATCCAATAGCTTCCAGAAAACATTTTATTCATGATTATCACGTTTTTTTCTGATGAGCTATAACAGATTGAAATTTACTGTAAAGATGAAAAAAGTGACCCACATGATTTTCATTTTTAGACATGATGACGTCATAAAAATTAAAATATTTTTAATTCATGCGAAAGATAGTTGATTGACCTAGAAAATACAAAAATCGGGGGGAAAATGGAAAACAGATAATTGGAGATGCGCTCTATTAAATGTGATGAGCTATGATGAAAGATACAAAAATCCTATAATTTATATTCGTGTGGCCATACGATGACGTCACAGTGATCGGTTCGCCATATCAATGCATGATTCCATATCTACAACTTATCATCTTCCAGAATATGTAATAAAAATAACTTTCACCGTTTAGTTTAGAAACTACGACTGTTTAAAAAAATGCATAATTTTGACGATTTTTTGAACTTTTTCATCAAAAACGCGCACAAATTGTCCAATTCAATGTGCTCGTATGACGTAATTTGAAGTCGAAATTGTTTAAAAATTGGTAAAATTACTAAAAAAAGGCTGGAAAAACATAAATCACGCGTAAAAATTTGCGCGCGTGTGGGAATCTTTGACATGCTAAAAATGACATGAAAGGCGTAGGAAGTTGATTAGAAATTAATTTTGCGCATTTTGACATTTTAAATGCGCGTGCGTGTGTAACTTTGTTTAAAATACGCAAGTTTTTTTCAACAAAAAGTTAGCGCATGATATAAATTAAACTTTTGCAAAGTTTCAATTTAAAATGTTATTTGGTTTTTGACCTATGTTAAATACGCGAAATTCATAAAATCGCGCATAAGTCACGTTGCGCATTTCTGACGTTATTCACAATAGGAGGTGCACAACTTCACGTAAATGCCCACATGTTGACAAAGTTATAAAATGTTATATTACAAGTTTTTGAGAATTAATTTTGCGCATTTTAAAATTTTAAATGCGCCTGCGCGCGTAACTTTGTGTAAAATACGCAATTTTTTTTCAACAAAAAGTTAGCGCATAATATAAATTAAACTTTTGCAAAGTTTCAATTTAAAGTGTTATTTGGTTTTTGACCTATGTTAAATACGCGAAATTCATAAAATTGCGCATAAGTCAAGTTGCACATTTCTGACGTCATTCACAATAGGAGGTGCACAACTTCACGTAAATGCCCACATGTTGACAAAGTTATAAAATGTTATATTTACAAGTTTTTGAGATACACGTGACACAAAAATAACATAACAAGGGGTTATCCGCCAAGTGCGGATAACCAAAAAAGAAAGAAGAATAATACAGAAAAAAAAAGATGATGAAACAGGACAGTTACAAGGAGTTATCCGCTGAATGCGGATAACTAATTATCACAGTGAATAATTTAATGAACTTAATCTTTATTAACGCAATTCATTATATAAATGAATGGAAGTTGAACATAAAATATCGCATATAAAAAAATACAAAACAAAACACTCACTTATTCAAAAATAAAAAAGAACAAATACACAAATACTTCAATTCAGTTTATTTGTATTCACTTTCCAACAAACCTTAGTCTAGCCCAATTGCTTTCCAGTGTTAATTCAACTTATTTTGTTACTTTTCAATATTATCTGGATCTTGAAATATTGTTTTTTATTTCATTTCAGGACTTGTGTTACCTGACCAATCTTACCACATAATAAGAACATCTGATTCACTTTGTTCAAATGAATGGCAAACACTTCAGGTTTTAGTACTAATAGATTACAACACACATCATAGTATAGTAGAAAAAAAAGGCAAGTTTTCCAATTTATTTTAATATCCCAAAAACTTGAACACAAAATTAAACCGAATTTACACGATCTCAAATCATCAATCACATCACTACTTAAAATAAGATATACACAAACTCAATACAACTTAGATAAACAATTATCAATCTGTAACAAAACACACAAAACACTTTCACAAATTAATTGCACACCCAAACATACAGCCACATTAAAAGAAGAAATAAATAAAACCTAAATGTCATACTGTTGACAAAAGTGTAGGTTTATGCATAAATTTAATGAAATGGTACAAGAATACAAAAGAAAGGTAATAAGTGAAATATTATACAGATATTGACTGCTTAGAGGTTAAATATAAGATTTGACATCCCCGAGGGAATGATATTAAGTTTGAGGGAATATATATTTCCCGAAGTGCCATAACCGATATAAAAGGCAATATCTGTTATATTATATAGCCAAGAACAAGTCTGCTGGGTTGGGTGAAGCTAGGCTAGGCCTCCTATAGTATTTGTATTGTATTTAAACAAGCCTGCCTAGACACCTTACCTTGCGAAGAATAATATACAGATAATTAATAATTAATGATTCCTTGGCAATAAAATATTCACTTAGGCCTAGGTCGTTTAAATTAACAGGAGAATTTCCATCAATAAGCCTATTCTTAATAATATTATAATCACTGAATCAGGTAGGCCGAATAAACAATTCGTCTTCTTCTCTTCGAGGAGCCGAATCACCGGATGTTCAGCGCTTACTAGTTACTAGGTTACTACCGTGAGTATTGACCAATCACAAACTGTGTTTCATCACATTTAGGGTGGACTAATAACAAATGAGAGCGCTATGTATGCATAGCTTAAATAGTTTAGAAGATTAATTTCTTCAAGCAAGTTCCGTGGCGCAGCGGTTGAAACGTTGTCTTGTGATGGAGTGACAATTGCATCGCAAGTTCAAGATCCAGTAGATGACTTTTGTTTATTTATCGGCAAACGCGAGTGTTGCACACGAAAATTACAGTCCATATCATCGTACTCGAGAATTTATATGATTAATGACAGGGGACACGATTATTACGCGAAAATTACACAGTCAATATCATCGTTCTCGAGGATATATACGATTTACGATCCTCGCAGCAGTAGTCATGTGATGCAGTTTTAACCAATCACGTTCGCGTATTTACATAGGCTATGTAATATACATAAATATCATTAACAGTAAGAAATCCATCACAAAACTAAAAAACCACAATACAAAACAACTCGATTGGGCCTAAACAACCATAACATTACAGAAATCAACATGAAAGGACTACGAAACTCAAACATCAAATTGCCAACACTCAACATCATACCTAACCGCATAAACTTAACAATCCACCATCACCCGCAATAAAACAATATCACACTTACACTACACTTATTACAATCACATTCAAAAACCCATCATAATATGACACAGTTGGACCACTATGACTATGTTTACTGGGATCTACATACTATCCACGATACTATTGATGCCATTATTAAACCATGTCAACTATTAAATTTAAGTAAAGAAACAGAAACGTCATACTTCAAGAGTAAGAGGTAAGATAAGGTAAAAAACAGAAAGTCAGAGGTAGTATTTAAAGACCCCTTCCCTGCAATTTTGGACGTTTTTTGGAAAATAATACATATATATCACTTTAAAAACATTAAACCATGTCATTCCTTGTCTTAAATGTACGTTTTATGGTAAATTATGATAAAAAGTGAGAAACAATGCACTACCTAAGTAGCTCGCGGCGATCGGCCTCTCGTGGACGGTCTTAGGCCTAGCCTAGCTAGGCTTAGTTTTGTAGGCCTAGCTGGTAAACATCGGTAACGTACGAACATCGTACGCTAGCTATATACCTAGCCTGACGTTGTATAGTTGCTGCATTAATTGTCTTTCTATTTTGCCAGACTCCGTTGATACAAATTGGGGAAAACCGGGTATTTTCGCTGAAAAGTTAGGAGTCTTCCATTTGTTTTGGCCTCACGATCGATCGAAAAGTGGGCGAATTACAGGTGAAAAACAAAAATATCAATCCGCGTACAATGCATTTTGGGATTTATAGCGGGCCGCTATAATTATTAAAATCGACTTATTTTTCACATTTTTAACCGTTTAAAGACGAAAAAAGTTATCGCAATAGGACCATATAGTATTATTTTTACATTAAATATAGTTTGTGATCTTAAATTAGATCGTAGGGAAGGGGGCTTTAAAACAGACAAAAATATTAAAAGATAAATCAGCTTATAAACTAATTAAAGATGTATTGTCCCCCTGAAAACATTTTTTTTTTAAATATTTTTGTTGAATAGGCCATTTTAATTGCACATAAAAGTTATTCACTTTGAACTGAAATTGGATCGAAAAAAAAAATGTTTTACTCGAGAAAATCGTAATTTAAAGCAAAAATTAACCAACCGGAAGCTATTTGTCTGGAAGACAAACGTGTTCCGGTTTAATTTAACCCTTGACCTGAGTTAGCTCATAAATATTCATATTGTATGGATACATCTTGTGGATGATGGTTCTCTCAACAAACAGCCAACAACGCGACGATAGCAATGCATAGAGAGAGTCGAGTAGTGACGCGAGACGATCTTGAAGAAAACACGAAAACTATAGCTAGCAGAATACTAAGTAGAACTGCAGTTGGTAACTTTGATGTTGAATCTTATTCATTTAGGTGAGTTTTTGTTTCGCTAGCAGGAGAGGCCTAGCTAGGCCTAGGCCCTAGGCCCGAGTTTTCTGCTACTGTATACTAGTCTACTACATACTAGTAGGCCTAGTACTAACTAGCACAACCACATGGCAGGCAGTCTCGAGTAGCCTTACTGCTGCCTCCTGTTTCTATAAGTAGAGGTAGTAGGCCTAGGCTAGGCAGTACACTACCAGCTAGGGCTAGACCACCACCAGGAGGGATGTATTTTTTTTTTATAATTTTGTTTGGCATCCTGATAAATTGGTTTAATTTGTTAGGATTTCAACTATCTATTCTGCAGAGAAAATTACCAAATAAATCTAAATATTGTTTTGAATGTTTACTGTACAGTATTTTAAAAATATTTTCTGCATCAAATGCAATAGGTTCAAATCAACATTTGCACAATTAAGCATTTTATGCAGATATTTGACACAATTTTCTTCTTTTTTTTCAGGTATTAACATTGATTGAACAATAAGAGCAAGTGAAGTAGTGAGAAACACAAAATGTATCGGCAACATTCACAATTTATTGAAACATTTCTTACTATTAAAATGACACTTTGTAATGGATATGAGCGATCTTAGAAGACTATAGCTGCCGTAATTACTGCCACAATCAACACATTGATATTAGTAGACAAATTGACACAAAAAACAATACAGGAATTCAATAAGATATACTGTAACTGTATATAGGCCTATATATATTTTTTATTAACTCCTTTTGCAATGTAATATTTACAGTAACATTATGAAGTGTAAGTAAAATTGAAGAATTTATTCTGTGTACTGTTGTAGTAGTATTTTTTATTTATTGAATGTTATGTTTACAAAATAATATACTGTACAAATATTATTGCTTTATAAAAAAAATTATACAACATTTTACAAGCTGAACAGGAACATATTGGCCGAATGCAGCATCACAAATATTTTTCTTGCAATATCCAATCATATACAGAGTCTATCATCAGTTGTCTTTATGAAGTACAAATGTGACCTCTGTTCCAGTCTTCATCAGCTCAACGTCTTTAAATAAAAATGTTTAAATAATGATGTATAAATAAGTTAAATATTTCACAAAATCTAAAGTTTTTAATTTCGGCAAAGTACGAAAACCTGGAATTTGGTATTTATAAATAGGTCTAGATCATGCACATTTAGTGCAAAATGTGGGCTAGTGAAATTGCTTGCTTTGACAAATAAGTACACTAACTTTCTATGGTAAAACACATTACAACTAAGACTTAATAAAGAGAAAACAAATATTTGACTTACTACAGTACAGAGTTACATGGTAAAGAACAGTAGTTTGTGTGGTAAAATGGCTAAGCTGGCTTTTCCCCTCTGTCTACTTGTACAGTGCTGCTGGAGGAAGGTTCTCAACTTCAGGCTTGTAAGTTGTATTGTAACCATTTTCCCTGAAAAAATGTTTGTTTTATTTTTATCATAAAAACTAGTTAAACAAGATTCAACTGTAAATTATGTATATGGTACAGCAGGCTGGCTGTATTTTCGGATTGATGGCCTAGCCTAGGCCAGTCTATGAAGAGTACAATGTATAGGGCCTAGCTGGGCATTTTCTGCAGAGACCCGATTGTCCCAGCAGCCTGCCTCCTCTACTACTACTACTACTACTAGCCTAGGCCTATGCATGTATTATTCTAGGCCTAGCCCTGAAAAAATCCCAGGCTAAGTTAATTAATTACCTTCCTGTTATTACAAACGTCTGTCTAGTTTGCGTTATATATATATAATTATTATATTTAAAATAACCGTCTAGGCCTACTTACCGACAAATTAACAGCTTAGCTTTACATACGATCAGGGGAAACCCCCAGTCGAGTCGCGTCGATCTGTGGGTGTTGTGTACACAACGTGCATCTTCCATGTTTGTTAGATCAGATCCCAGCTGTGTCGATGCTCATTAACATATCATGCATATTTATGAGTTAGCTCTATCGGCCGAAATTTTGAGCTGACAAGTTGGGAAAATTGATTAACTTATTTTGCTTTTTTCTTAGCGAAATTAATAATTTTTTTCGGATTTTTTTTCGGCGAAAGTGAACAACTTTATTATAGCTACAAAATGGTCTATTCAAAATTTGATTTAATTGATCTTCATTTTTCATGTTTTGGGGGACAATACAACTTTAACGTTTAAGAGAGCCAGTCACTAAAAATCAAACATTAGGTGGCAAGGGTCAAAATTTCGAATTGGCTCATATTTTGCACATTGGTAGACCTTGATGTAAGTAAACCTGATGTGTAGATTGTTTGGTAAAATATCGCTTAGTTTTCGAGAAAATCGAAAAATAACGATTTTCGGCCAATTTTGTTAATTTTTGGTGTATAATTTACATTAACTTTAACAGCCTCTGGAAGCCAAACGTAGCGACCTAGCGTTTTAATATTTTACACTTACGTTAACTAGCATCTTGACAATAATTTAGTAAAGTTTCAAAAAATTTGATGAAATTTTAAGATTTTGACTAATTAATTACTAATTAGCATATATAAAACTCTTAAAAAGTAGGGTAAAAACAAACGCGTTTTTTTTCATGTGCGACGAATTTTTTTAAAATAAAAAAGTCATCAATCTAAAGTTTAGATACTAATATTTATGAATCAAGTAAAAAAAATTTGGGGAAACTATTTTCCGCTCCGCGCCAGAGCCACAAAGTTGTAAGAAATTCAAAGATTTTATCTGTCGGCAAGATCAATCAGATGTACCTATTGTTCTCTATTTAGCAATCCAAGTGGCTTTAAGCCAAACTTTTATTACGAGAAACAAACTTGAAAGATAAATTTTGAATTAAGTTGTAATTTAAACACAAACTAAAAATACGTTTCTGGTAAAATTTCAATTACTAACCAATATATGAAATTAAGCAATTAACTAAAAATCACTCGCTTATTCTTTGTCAAACCACATTATTATAAATTATTCCATCCTGTCATAGTTTATAGGATAAAACTGAAAAACAAATTTCTTTTAACTTGTTATCGTTTTCCTGTTTGTCGAACCTGGTCGAACTTACTCAACGAGAATGTTTCAAAACATTAACCACAGTAGACAAAACACTTTACTGCGTATATTCGATAGATAACGATATCTTCATTGACGTTGACAACGGAACTGATTTGTTATCAATTTTAGTTTATGTCTTACAATGTAAAGACGTGTTGAAAATAATTCTTATATATAAGAAAACAAACAAAATGGAGATTTCATGTTCTTTTAAATCGGTTGTCGGCGGAGCTTGTGGATTCGATAGAAAAGACCGCAAACAGAGCATCACTGAAGTCCTACCTTTACAAGCATGCCAGAAGGAAATCGCTGCACACAGATACATGTTTAGGTTTACGGGCATCGATAGTGAGTGGTACTATTTGTGCAGCAGGAAAATGGAAAGGCGTGAGTCACATCAACAACATAGAGTATGGAAGCAGGTCCATGAAGGTGTGGATGGCGTGTATGGTATTGGTGCAGTACAAAATCTACTTTTGAGTAAATTCTGTGTGCCCTTGAAGCTACCCAATTGAATTCATAACCAAGATACAACGTCTGATCAAAATAAATCAAGTATCATTTATTGCAGTAAAAGCAAGAATATAAGCCAAGACATCTCATGAAGAACAAGCTGATATAAATGACGACGACCAAATAGAAAGTGAAGAAAGTCCTGGCACCCCCAGCAAACTGTTTTTGTCGCGAACAAGATTGCATTAGGTCATATCAGAGGTACTCTTTCCTAGAGAAACACTTAGATTATGAAAATCACAAGAACGCACTAGAACATGAAACACTTTATGACAGGGCAATGAAATTATACGCAACACAACTAGGAGAGAGGGTACTTCTAAAAATCCAGAACCAACAAGAACCAACGATTTGCCACGTTTTGACATTGGCCCCAAACTGCAAATGGGCTGGGCGTTAAAGTCCTCTGCAAAAAAACCCGATTTTCTGTACCACAGAAAACCTACCTTATTGATGTTTCTGACGCTGGAGAGCAGACGGGACAGAAAGCTGATCCGTGTGATGTCTCACGAGAGATGAGATCGGCCAGGCACAGCGATGGTTCACATCTATTTAGCAAGACTGAATTTTTAACAGCACAGCAAGTTTTTTCTCACACTTGGCTAAAAAAAGGAGGACAGATGCAGTCGTTCATGATGATGATGGTGACGAAGATGATGATTACGATAGTAATGAACATGGTGACAAAGTCGAAGAAAATGGAGATGATTCAAAAACGGAAAAGGAAAGAGAAATTCAACTTTTGTCGCAAACCGTACTGGACACAATAGGCTTGCAGCATCCAATAATCTATATATAAATTTACGTAAGGGCAAAATTCGATAAATCGCGGTTTATTTCTAGAATTTTTACTCGATGGTATATAAAGTTGGTTCATACTTTCGGTACTGATTTTAACCACCTGATGTAACCCTGTTTACTAATTAAATTGAGTTAGATAATAAGTTATTGACGATTAAAACGAATTTAGGATCAACGATTTGCCCCAAATAGGGGTGTTTTCCGATCGTGGTATACACTGTCTAATGGATGTCCAACTTGAAAAATACCCGCACACAATAATACGAGGACGCTTCGCATTTTCCTATCTCCTCCTAAGATAATTGTTTTTAATAGCTGAAAACCGGTTGAACTGCTCGAGTACAGCATCATAATGTTGAAGACAGGCCGATTTTCTTAAAAAAATACTATTTTGATAGATTTAATTTACGTTTTTACAAATGTATTGATTTGCGATGAATGGAACATTCCAATCTCTCAGTCTGCCAGTTTGGTTTAACACAAGTAGGTAAATTTATGAGGCCTTGGAGAATAAACTTGCAATACTTTGACAATACAGTACTGCAAATACCTATTAACCATTTTTGGTCGTCATTTGAATCGAACATTTCTTACTGTGAATACTGTTAGATGTAAAAAAATATATACAAACATTTCTTACTGTGAATACTGTTAGATGTAAAAAAAAAATACAAATAAACTTTATTACTGTGATTGTGGGTAGGCTCTACTGTTAGATATATAAACACGTAATATACAAATAAACTTTATTACTGACAGTTGCTTCTCAACGTTTGCATTAATTAATAATTACAAAAAATATAAACGTCGTAGTGGTGTATCGTTACATGTACTTTACTATTTCAATCGACTATGACAGTGACAGTTTTAACAAAGTATTAAATCGCAAATGTTTTACTATATTTAGTCACCGTTAGTGGTATATTATTTATAGGCCTATAAAAAATGAAAACAATATTTCGTTACTGACGTGGATAAAGAATATATTTAAAAATTGTTCCCTTAGTACCTATCCTCTTTCCCATCCCTCAACCCTAATTAAACAATTTGGACTCATTTTGTGGTAAGTTTCTCTTTCGGAAGTAATTCCCAGGGTGCTAATTTTGGTTGACTACATAAATCATTGTGTCTACTTATTCGTTTCTGTAAACGACAATGTATTATAGTCGTGCATTTAAAATCGCCAGATTTTTTACCCTGAAATTACTGTGTATTCGAGAACCATCTGTGGGCACGACCTAGATGGTACGCGAGCGAAGCGAGCGTACCATCTAGTGTTTGGAATGCATAATATTTGTGAACTGAAAGCTCAAGAAAAACTCTCCAGATTCTCTTTGCCAATGTTGCAAGAAATGTGTACTTCTCTTGAACTTGATACCACAGATATAACCATAAAGCGCAAGAAGCCATACATTGATTTGCTGGGAAAGCTGGTTTCCGTGTGTAGTTGCTCGATTGATTAAGGTAGCAATGAATTCTTTAAAATAACAATTTAATATGTGGGACGATTCTGTTGTCTAAATTGTTGGTATTTAAAGTCGCGTTCTGTAAATTTTTAATAAAGCGAAGGGATGAAACAATGGTTTACACGTTTACAAACAATAATTTATTGTTTAGGCTACGAATTATTAGGAAATTTTGCACGAGCACATGAACGTTATCGGATGTCACCATTCTACTCATTTGCATAACAACAGAGTTCAGTGAACATTTGCATTGACGTACTTGCTCGTTTTGAATTCGCGCTTCGACGGGAAGTGTAGAACGCAAAGCATGTGTAGCGCACGCAATATACGCCACACGTATTAAAACAAATCATGGAATACCTTGGGTTTATAGAGACTAAGCCTAGCCAGGCATGTTTAATCATGTTTTGGTTAACGTTTTCATTTACGCTATTTTTCAGAAATAAGGTTCTCGACGCACGTAACTAAAGTTTTTCGTAATGCTTGCGGACGCACAGCAAGTTGTTTACAAAATGGGCGGAGCTTGGAAAATAGCGTTAACGTGCTCGTGCGAATACTCCCTATATGAGAAGATAAGAACATTATGTTATATAGCCTGTTTTCCACTAGGCGAAATTATTCGCGCAAATCAAACATTTTCGCGTATACGCACACGTCAAATGGAACACTTTGTTGATAAAAATACACTGCGCATGCGCGCGTATAGTGCAAAAAATAATAATATTATTATTATTATATTATAATAATAATAAGAATAAATTCACCTAGTGGAAAACATAACAGGTGATGAAGCTAAGCGCGTTATAATGTTGAGCTTAGATAGTAATTGCTTAATTTCATGGGTTAGTCGTTTAAATTTGACTAGAAATTTATTTTTAGATGTTTTTATATTAAAACGTAATTCCAAATTATTCAGGACCTTTCAGTTTACCTTTAAAGTTTGTTTCTCGTAGTAAAATTTACCTTAAATCTGTAAATAGAGAACAATAGGTACATCTGATTGATCTTGCCGACAGATGAAATCTTAGAATTTCTTACAACTTTGTGGCTCTGGCGCGGAGCGGAAAATAGTTTCCCCAAATTTTTTTTACTTGATTCATAAATATTAGTATCTAAACAGTAGATTGACTATTTTTTTATTAAAAAAAAATTCGTCGCACATGAAAAAAAAAGCGTTTGTTTTTACTCTACTTTTTAAGAGTTTTATATATGCTAATTAGTAATTAATTAGTCAAAATCTTAAAATTTCATCAAATTTTTTGAAACCTTACTAAATTATTGTCAAGATGCTAGTTAACGTAAGTGTAAAATATTAAAACACTAGGTTGCTACATTTGGCTTCCAGAGGCTGTTAAACTTAATGTAAATTATACACCAAAAATTAACAAAATTGGCCGAAAATCGTTATTTTTCGATTTTCTCGAAAACTAAGCGATATTTTACCAAACAAACTACACATCAGGTTTACTTACATCAAGGTCTACCAATGTGCAAAATATGAGCCAATTCGAAATTTTGACCCTTGCCACTAAATTACGAATATGTCTGATTTTTGGTGACAAGCACTCTTAATATACTACAGTATTCCAATTGTAGATTTAAAGAAAAAAAACCCATTATTTTCTAACAAATGGTTAATTTTCAAAGTTTTTTTTTTTTACAGAAATTTTGGATGCTATTCGTTCAAATTTAAGTACCTTAGTTACTAATCAAGCAGACAAGTTTAAAAGAGCCACACACAGAGCACTGAATAAACTGTGGATGAACAAGTCCAAGTCTAGAGATGTATGTATAAGGTGTTGTAAATCATTTTCAAATGGAGAAATTGATTTTTGAAACTTCAATTCTATTGTTTAATTTTGTTTTCTACTAAATCGTAACTGTACTGTATATATCAGTTTTTTGTCCTCACTACTATTCCCTTTAAAAGTATAAGTAGAAGGTAAAGGTTCCTCAAGCTTCTAGAAACTGAGAAAATTCGGATTAGCAGATTACCAGATCTGCATACAGGAAGACCACTATTTTTTTCTTTAACATGCATTATATGTACACAGGACCAACAGCTTTATGTCCCATCCGAAGAATGAGGCAATGAGAGTAAAGCATCTTGCCTAAGGATGCAATCAGTATGGTACAGTTGGGTTCGAACCCATGCCTATTACATGCTAGTCTGATTCCCACCAGTATGTGCCAGTTTATACAGCATCCACAGTATTTTCAGATGGTCTCTCATCCAAGAACACAACTGGCCCAACCGGTGTTTCAATGCAATAAATGTCCATATATTTGTTGTCTCTTTACACTACAGAAGCAGAAAATATTGGAACAGGCAATTCCAGTGACAGTGAAAGCAATAGGGTGTGTGTTTAAGCATAGTACAAATGAAGAGTTTAGACGACGATGTTTGGACAAGTTAAAAGTAAGTTTTATTAAAACTATCTTCTTTTGTTCTCTGTCAACTGTTCAATATTAGTTATTATCAATTTGTTGTTTGTTTTCTCTTTTTTTAATCTTTTTAATAATTTCTTAATCTGTCAGTTGCCCACCCTCATTACATAACCTCTATTCATTCCTTTTTTCTGCTTTTAATATATTTATTATTAATTTTCTTTGTATTCTTTCTCTCCACAGTATTTTTAATTTTATAGTCTCATCTGATTTGTTTATCCTATTCTTTCAAGACAAACTATAAGCCCAAATTAACTTTATGTAATACATTTCTTCTGTAATAGGCCTACTTGTAGAATACATATTTTGCATGTACCTTGAAAAAGTTAAAGAAAGGTTTTTTGTGTTTTCTCTATCTCAAACACTGTTTGAAGTTATAAGAAAAATAAAATGTGAAATCTCACTGTATAAAACTTATTAACATATTACAGGTGTCAAATAGCAGAGAATTACAAGCAGAGATGACAGCACGTCTGTGGTGTATTGCTAAGAGAAGATTCGGTGTTATGCAACCAAATACTTCAGGATGCAAACGTGCCTCCTCAACAAAACATTCATCTTCCAACTGCAGCCAAGTTAGTCATGTATCAGATGTAAGTAATTGCGCTACACGTCATTATTTATACACTTATTTAGGTGACGGTAAATTTGATTCTAACTAAGTAGTTATATACCACTGCAGCTTTCCATGCTATTGTTGAAAGTGAATTGGATAGCCTGTTTCTGCTAAAAAAAATTGTCTGCCAAACTGTTTTATAAAAAGATCATATTGCAGCTAAAATGCGGCTTTACGGAAACCATTTTTTAAACCAGTATATGACGATTGAGACTGATATCAATTGGGGTTTTTAAAACCATATGTAGAACCGATTATCTTTTATGTAGATCCGTTTCTGCTGGCAAGACAGTACCGTTTTTAAATACGTATTTCCCATGCTCAGCAGAAACAGGCACTTTAACACCATCTACTACGTGTATGGTGGAGCATCACTAAAGTGGGCAACAGAGATCAAATAGCTATGCCCACACAGTAAATCATTATCTTGCAGGATGCAACAAGTTTTGATGAATTTGGTGATATTGGATTATTAGTTTGGGATCAAATGACAGAACTGGCAGATGACGTTGTGCACAATTCTGAACTTGGTATTCAAGAATCAGAAGATACTGAAAACACTGTATTAAACAATTCATATGCTTTATCATCAATGAAACCAAAATAGGAATGAATTAGTAATTTGTGGGGTAAATTGGACAAAGTTATGTCTGGACAAGCATTTAAAATACCAACAAACAGGGGGTCTTATTTATTATTATTATCATTATTGTATTGTTGTATGAAATTACACCAACATTTTGTTATACATATAATATGCAAATTTACAATATGCATAGCGTTGAAAATTAGAGCACCTTTTGTCCATTATTTCTTATTTCTTTATTTGGACATTTCGATCCTTAATACATAACTAAGAATATCAAATTAATGTATAAAACTAATTTTGATATATCCATTGAGTTCCATTCATTGTTACCCCCAACATTGTCATTTTGTCAGTAATTTGCCTTTGGATGTATTATTGTTGTATATCTATACCGATTAAAAACATAAATTTGGTCGATAATAATTTCATTCTATATAATCTTGAATGCTGTCTGTCCTTGAAAGCCCTCTTTATCTAGGCACACTGCTCTTATTTTTTACTACCTTGCGTGCGTGTCACTTATAACATGCTTTAATAATTTCATAAATTAATTTCTAACTATAATTGCTATTGCAGGAGTTCTTCAACATGTTTATAACCTTTTTTTTCGTACATCCCAAATAATAGACAGAATTTGATTAAAATATTCAATAACCATAAGTACCATATCCATGATGTATGCTTATAACTAATAACCTTCTACATGTAAATGTCAATTTGCTTGATACCTATTATAGAGATAAGTAATTAAACACATGAGTAATGTTCAGAATTGGAAACTGAAACATCAATAACAACATAACAAGACTCATTAATTGTATAACGCTAATAGCTATTCCTCGATGTGGACGATCATTGTCTTTGGACTCTTAGATAGTTTATTCATTAATTCATTCTTTATTTCAGATAAATATCCATAGAGAGAACATACTATCAAAACAAAAATAAGTGTATCAGACCAAGGAGGTTTATACAACCCTGATCACATTACACCATCTACAGTATGCTACAACTTTGACTCTTTAAACATGCCATTGATTTTTCTAATTAAGACATCGCAGAGCTTCTCTAATATTCATAAAAGGAAAGTATACTACATTTTTAACATACACCACACTCTAAATGAGTTAATTAGTATCTCTATGGTTAATGATACAGCCTTCATTGAAGTTACCCCAAAGTGTCATACAATAAAATAACTTTTAACTTCATTGAGCAATGAGCAAATGTTTCTACATAGTCGCAAGCTTTTTTTTTTATGTCATCACATCAGACATTTTTTCGTGATTAAAAAGTTAAGTAAAATACTCTGTTGAAACAACTACATGCTTCTCTCCTAAGTGTCATATCATGTGAGTGTGGCCAATTAAAGCACTCTCTTCTCTGTCCACCAACAAAACCATGAAGCTAGTGAACTTAGAATTCTTGCCGATATCGTCAACTTAGCTTAACAACTCATTCTATGAGTCTGATTCTGGCCTAACACTTTTGTTACTTCGGAATAGGTTGCTTTTTGCTTCATTTCAAAGGTTAACTACAGTATGCCTTCACAAATTGTGACTTGCCAAAATCACCTGTGTCTTCTATAGTTCATGTCTGAACTTTTTTTCTCTATCCGCTTTCCTTCACTTGTCTCTTAGCTGTGAGAAGAAATTTGCATTGGTAAGTGCTTGACCAATGAAGTGCTTGAATGCATGTTGCCTGTCTGATACAAATGCAACGAAAAAATGATGATGTGGCGTCGACTTTCATTTTGAAGGTAGAATTCCCATTGTCCTAATAATGCCCTCAAACTTGTTACCTATGGTGCTGTACTGGCTCAACTGAATTTCAAATGGAGTGAAATTACTCACACTATACTCCAGGCCATTACTAATTTGCCAGTTGCAAACAACAATTGTGTCATCACATTGAAAACAAGCCCAGTACAGCCTAAAAGTTTGCTTGTACTTATGTGTCTTTAAAATAGTGAAACTGCAAGTTTATGATTTGATTTTAATTTATTTGGAAATTCATAAAAATTACATAACACTAGTTCTGACATTACAACTTCTATAAAAGATTTTCGAGGATATCCCAAAAGGCTTATTAGGTTATTTCTGTTGGGATTCTTCTATAATCTAAAAATTATAAATTATTGCGTTAACACAAAAATATAACAAAAATAAATATGTAATTGTAGTTTTGCGTGTCAGGGAGTTGAGTAATTAGATGTTTTGCCCTACTCTGACGTAATTTGTACTTTATACTAAGTTCTCAAATGTACTTAGTATAAAGTACAAAATACGTCAGAGTAGGGCAAACATCTAATTAAAAATAAATATTTTAATTAAAAATGACTAGTTATTTGATATTTGGTTTGGAAGTACTGAAAATTATACTTATGCTTTCAATTGCTAGATTAAGTCACATCTATCTATCTATCTAGGCATAGTTCATCCATATGTTGAAATACATAACATTTCCATTTCTGTCTAATTCTTGCTGTCCTAGTCCATGCAGCCATTCCAATGTATGCTGTTGGATCATCTCTCCACCTTCTTTTCTGTCTTCCTCTTTTCCTCTTTCCTACCCTTGGTTGCCATTCTGTTAATCTGTATGTCCATCTATTATCTTGAAATCTTGCCACATGCCCAGCCCATCTCCATTTTGACTGTCTTACTTTCTCCATTATATCTGTAACACAAAATTCATCCATCCTGCTTTTATTCTAAACAGAACTTCCTCCTTCGTGGTGTATTCCATTTTCAGTGTTTGTCCTAGATATTTATCTTTCACTTTTTCTAGTTTCCGGCCCTCTATTTCAATGTCTTCCTGTGTGTCAAGTTAGTCATGTATTTTGTTTTGTCTTTGTGGATAGTTAGTCCGATTGAATTAATCTATCTATACAGACTTGAGAGCTGGTTTTTCATATCTGCAACTGATGTTGAAATCAAGGCCACGTCATCAGCAAAACGGAGGTCTGTAAGCATTTCTCCATCAATAGTTTTTCCTCCCTTAAGCTCAGCCTTTTTGAATACTTCTTCGGTGGTTGCTGTGAATATCTTTGGGGACAGAGTATCACTTAGTCGTACCCCCTCTGTATATGAACCTTTCTTGATATATTATTATCAATATGGATTCTGGCTATTGCATCAGTGTAGATATCTTCTATGATTCTGACATAACCTTCGTCATAATTTATTTTTCGGAGCGCCTCAAACATATCCAAATATTCAATAGAATCAAATTCCTTTTGGTAGTCCACAAGACAGAGTTTGACTTGGTATTCACTTGCCTTTTCAATTAGCTAGTTTATTGCTTGTAGATGATCTATTGTCGAGAACCCTGCTCTGAAACCTGCTTGAGTCACACATAATGTAATTTTAAAAAAACAGATGAAAACATTTTTCAATGAAAAATAAAAACATAATTATTTAAAACCAAATAGCACATCATTCATATCTTCTTTTTTTTAAATTGAAAAACATTAAGTAGTAAAGAGTATTATGATTATTTTGTGATTGCAGAAATCCTCTGTCTCGCTCTCATAATCTTCTAAAGTGCCTCTTCTAATCATATTGTCTCTTTAAAGATTATACATGAGTGCTTTAATAATAATGACAGCCTCTCACATATTACTTAGGCCTACCAGTAATAAAATATCAATTTAATGTAGAAGAAATGTCATATTTGTGTGTGGTTACCAACCTTGACTTAATTACGTTGGAATTTCAATTGACCATACTGTAATAAATAACTTTCAATTAAACAAAGAAATTATAATACATAAGTTATTAACTTTCAATATAAACAGTTAATTAGCCATCAAGTGTACTGTATGCTTATATTTCTCTCAAAAATTTCTTGACGCAGATTGGAAATTTTGATTTTAAAAGGTTTTATATCACTGAACACCTGAGTGTATTGTTGCCATATGATTTGGTGATTCTTTAACTCCACAGTAATCTGGTTGCTGCCTTGTTTTTAATCTACAGTATCTCTTTATGAACCAGGACAGCAATTCACAGTAAGCCCTGCCTACTGCACATGTCCAATCTGCCATCCACAATTCACAGTAAGCCCTGCCTACTGCACATGCCCCAATCTCCAATCCATAATTTTCTAGGAAGGATAAACATCCTATTGATCCATCAAAATAAATGGTTCCTGTCATATAAGTAACCATCATTACAATATTCCTACCTATGATGCAGCTCGATTATATTACTAGAAAAGTAATTAAAAGTATTTGTATGTGCCAAAAGTAAAAACAAATTTGTTGAAACGTTTGTTCTGTTAAATTAGTGTTCCATTTTTCATTTAAATGAATCACTGTAACACTTAGGCCTGTTTGTCAGAGTTTTTCTTGGCTAGATTCGAATTGTACCTCAAGTTGACATTGCCTTAATAGTCACAGTTACTTATTAAGTGTTATGTAAGAAAAGAAGACATTTATATCCCTTAATTTGTGATAAAATAGTAAAAACTTAAAAATACATTTCACAACAAGGTGGATCCAGGATTTTTAAAGATGGTAGCGCTGACATACACTATGGTCTGTCACAAATAGATATCATAAGTTTAGCTGTCAAATAGTGCATGCCCCAAGCATAACCCTATATCTGCCATTAACACAATTTTGTCAATAGGTCATAATAAGAAATACGACCATATCAAGTGTCGAAATAGAAAAAATATGCATAATGATCTCTTACGCATTGTCAAATTATTGAATATAGTGTTATCGCATGTAATTCATTTCCTTGTGCATGCAATTAAAGTAGCAGACCCTTCAGTGTTAACAATTACTGTGTTTAATTACCAAATTAATATTCATGACACTGTAAGCAGCAGATTAACTCAGTATCTTAATGATAATATTATTTATTTATTATATTGTTGGTTATTACCGTAATGAGAAATTATTTCCCCCATGATTTACACAATAACAGTAATATATTCAGTTTTGTAACTATATAGAGCAGTTGCGCATAATAGAGTGTTTTGAGAGCTGATTGCATAGACATTATTATTATTATTATTATTATTATATTTTTACTTGACAAAAAGGTTGCTGCAGAAAATTCTTATTATGCTTATATAATATAATTTTATAGGCAAAATAATGCTATAGTTTAATATTACCTGGTAAATTTGAACTTAATTTATTATTATTTATTATTATTATTCGTAATTATGATTTTGTTAAATATGCCATTTTGATGTTCCATAATAGTTATTTAATTTGACCAAAAATTGGATCCAAAAGAAAAATTTTTACCTAAAAAACTGTAATTTAAAGCAAAAAATAGTAAAATTGGCTTCCAAAGCCTATCGGTGGTGGAATTTAACCATTTTGTTTTGTCTTTTTATAAGTGAAAACATTTTTTTTCTGCTGGATTTATTAACTTTATTAAAAATATGAAATGGCCTATTTAAAATCTGATTTTATTCATCTTCATTGTTCATGTTTTTGGAGGACAATTCATCTTTAAATGTATGTTTTTGTTAGTTTCAGGCATCAGAGACATTAACAAATGATGATTGGTTCAGTCAAGCTTTAACAGAATGTGATTGGTTGAATGTTCCAGAACCTGAGGAATAACTTTATGCTATTAAATGACAGATTGTTGGAAAGTCATCATTTTTTTAATTTTAAAGTTGATACCTTGATAAATGATTTTGTTAACCAAATAAAAGTTTATATTATTTAAATCTTTAAAATAAGTCAAATTATATGCAATCATAATATGTGCTAAATTCAGTGAATATAAATTGTTTAAATTGAATATCGAAATTGAATAAATCAACCAAATAAAAGTTTATATTACTAATCTTTAAAAGTCAAATTTTATGCAATCATATGTGCCAAATGCAGTAAATGTAATTTATAGAAATTGAATAAATTGATAAATATGTTAAATATCAATGATACTGTTATACAAATGTTTACTTTTTATTTATAGTTGCTCCAAGTTGATAAATGACGTTGTTAAATCAAATAAAACTATATTTTGCTTTGTTCAGTTTTTGTATTAGTTAATTAGTTAAATTATGAAATCATATATTTATGAATGTAAGTTTATTTATAAGTTCAAGTTGATAAATGACCCAGTTATACCAAATAAAGTTTACTGTATTGTGTTATTTATTTTTCTTTATAAAAGAAATATATTGCTTTGTTAAGTTTTCAGTTTTGTATTAGTTAATTTATTAAATCATATATTTTTATGAATGTAAGTTTATTTATAAGTTCAGGTTGATAAATGACCCTGTTAAACCCAATAAAAGTATACTGTGTTATTTATTTTTCTTTTTAAAAGTATTTTAAATTGTATGTAATCATATATACTATGTGCCAAATTGTTTACGTTTTCATTTATAAATTAATAAATGACCTTGTTAAACCAAATAAAGATATAATTGTGTTATTTATTTTTCTTTATACAATTATTACTATTAGTCACTCTTTAATTTAGTCAAATAATATGAAATCATATATGTGTGGCAAATAATAATAATAATGAATGTAAACAGTTTTACATATTTTATTTAAAAGTTGGTATGTGTTATATATATTATGAATATAAATTATGCAAATTGTATAAATAAATTATGTTATATATCAATGACAGTCACAGTCTCAAATGCTCAATTATAACAATCCCATCTAACAATTTGTGATATAATATTGTAAGATTTTTTTGTTTATGATAAGGTTTTGTTGCAGGAATGAAAATGTTTACTTTTTTGTCAAAATAACATATTTTCAATGCCCAAAATAACATTTTATATAACATGTGCACAACATGTCATATTATATAAAATTTGATCATTCCACAAATGCAAAAATATTTTTTGTTTTGTTTTTGCGATGTAGACAGGCTACTGATACCCACAATGACGTTTGTAAGTAATGTGTTTGTGTGTTGTCGTCAATAACCATCATGAATGAGTTGTGCCCTGAGAAGTGTATGCAACGTTCTATGGACAACAGCCAAAGAGTATAACAGCAATTGTGACAGATTCACAATTCAGATATAGTTTATTATTCTAATTTTCTAACTTTAAAGAAATGTGATGTGCCCATATATGGACATGATAATGTCAATACCATATTTAAGCATATCACTATATTTGGGTATATTTTTGTAAAACTAGTTTGAAAGTGTAGACAAGTTATTTTAAAATTAGATGCAATTATCTTGAATGTTCAAACCTTAAAAATGTAAGAGATACACATTTTAACTTACTAAAAATTGATTTATTGTATTGTGGTTGTGATACATTTTGGGAAAATTTTAGAAGTGGTACAATCGAATATCAACATCATATTTTACTTGATGACCTTTATTTAGAATTTCCATTTGAGAGAATAGGTGAAATTGTAGATTATCACTATACTAATTACTAACAATACTTAACTGCTGCATAGAAAGACTATACACTTAATATATAATATATAAATATTTACCGCACACCATATTATCTACTAACTTATATTTTACCATTTATCAAATTCAATAATATATATATTATTATTTTTTAATTTTGTCTTTCTCCAAAATTATATAATCTAACCTAAATCTAAATAAAATAATACAGTACTCACTAAATAGTATAATAAAAATAGTATCACGTTTAATTAAATTACAATAACTATTAAAATTAAATATAATAAGAACAAATAATCATATAATAGTTGCATTTATTTTATTAAGAACAGTATAATAAAATTGATTATAAATTATATATTTTTTTAATAATAATAATGATAATATTCGCTTTAAACTTAAAAATTGTAATAATACTGACTACAAAAATAATGATAATAATAAATAGATGATAACATTAACTCCATCATCTAGGTTAAGTATTGTTCAATCTGTAAGATTACCTTGTTTTTACTATTTCATTTTACTTGTATAATTCGCTTCTTATTTAAGACTTAAATGAATATTTTTGATACTTTTCTTTTTGTTTTTACATTGCCTTATAAACGCGTGCCGCTGATACAGAAGCGTGTGTTCAATAAATTTATATTTATCTCTTATCTTATCTTTGAAAATCCTGAATAGGCCTACTGTTTGATTAGTCCTCATTTTATGCAGACATCCTACCCCTTCTTATCGTGAAGTGTTTTTAAGAAACCCTCTTCATGCTTATTTTAAATATCTTTAAAAAAATGTATGTTCAATAATGTTTAAAAAGCCTGAATCACTTGTCTTAAATGATCAGACTCTTCCATTTTACTTTAAGGGTGTACAATAATCGTTAATAATAATTTTGTTATAACTATTATGATAGATTTATTGATTGTATATCGTATTTATCATTTCCAAATACATGGATAATTTCTTAATTTGTTCTTGAAGATCAATTTGCTGTAAATTAGAATTCGCGTTGAGTTACCAGTTTGAATAAACTCACTGTAGCGTATCATGAAACAACCCAACAATTCGTGCGTATCAATTCAACAGTTGTAGTTTGGCAGATCAGACGATTGCACACAGGAGGTGAGTTAGTTGTGATCATACAGTTAGACAATTACTTACGAAAATACACTACACCAGGCATGACAGTTTTACTATGGTAAGTTCAAATAAAGCAAGTTACTGATAACGGAATTTAATCATAGAAATGGTCAAGAAATAGCTTAATTATGTCATTGGAAAGAGGTTTAAGCTAGCCTATCTAAAGGAAAGCATTCCCTAACTAAAGTCGTAAGTAGGGCCTATAAGTGTCGTGTCTGGTGGTGATGGTAGACCATTGTTGGTTACAGGTTGGTGGTGTGGGTTAGCCTACTAACTTCTAATCCTGAGATTAATATCGCGATCGATCCTAATATCGGATTAATAATATTATCAGATTAATATCCACTGTGAAAATAATTTACCAACAGTTTTAAAAAAACCTGGTAACTGACTCACTCAAAGTGATTTTGCATAGATTGCTAAAAGTAGTATGCTATAAGTACTATCATGGTACTATAGAAAGTAAAGGAATCCAAATGTCCTTGTACTTTACAAATTCAGGAAAGGAACAGCAATTTGATAATAAGCACAATTCGAACATGAATACGCCAAGGAGGTATATGTAGTCGAACGCATGTGTCTGTTTGTTTTCGCAAGATCTTTACCAAAATTAAATTTTTATTAATTTTACTGTTATTTTCAGACCTGCTAGTGTTAAAAGATAGACAATTTGCAAAAGCCGGCGAGCAGTCGCTTAAAGTAACAAGTAAACTTAAATTGTATTTTCTCGAGAACTACTTGTCCAAAAAACCTAATTTTTTAAAAACCTATTTCTTTTCATACACACACCCTTTTATTTTTGTTGGCGCTGTTCTATTGTTAGTCGAAAGGCTGGTTATGTAATCATTACACCAAACTAGCAATTTTGTAGTGAAATTAGCCTTTATCACACGAAGTATTAAACACTAAAATAAAAAAAATGTTTCCGGAGAATTTTACAGTACAGAGTAGACGGAAGGGTATGCACTCTCGAAATGCCAGTCTAGTTAATAATTATACATCAACATATTGAGCAGAAGGTTCCGTGTTCGATTCTTGGTTGGGAGCAGCTTTTTCTCATTCTCACAGATTTCTTATTTATTGCCAAACACATGAGAAATGAAGATTAATGAAAAAAACACTTAGGTCATTTCGTAGTTTTAATATAGTTAATCACTTCCGTAGAAAAAAAACTTAAAAAGACAAAATAAACAGTTAAATTAAACCAAAAACTCATTCCAGTCAATTTGAATACTTTTTCTTTTAGTTAAATTATTTCACATAAATAAATTTGGTTTTTTTTCGATTATTATTATTATTTCAACTATTATGTGACATTAAAATGATATATTCAAAAACAAAAACATCTAAAAAAATATTTTTTCAGGGGGAAAATATATCTTTAACCATTTATAATTAATTAGAAGACATAATGTTGGTAACCAAACTGGAACCAAACATGATTGTTATCACAAAAAAAATTGTTTTAACACTTCATTCTTTATTGGCCATATTCATACATAACGACCAAAAAGAACATGATGAATATTTGTCCTTAGTGTCTTTGTTACGATTTGCACTACAAGGATTTTCTTCCATTATCCATTCCATAAATGGCGACTGATATACACAGTGACCTATTGAGCTGGGCAGACAATAGGAAATTGCAATTTGGAATAATTATTAGAATTTGTGTATAAAAACCAATTTCTCAACTTGCATTGCTGCTTGAAGCAAACTGGGACAAAATGACCCACAAAACCACCAAAGGAGAAACCTTTGCAATGATGTCATAGTCTACAGATGGATGTAGGAAGCCTATCATATCAAAAAATTATTTTAATTTAGAATTTCAAAACTTTATACTGTGCAAATCAGTTTGACAAAATGAACATATCGACTTTAAGTTCTGTGAATGCAAAATAACTTTGGTAGTTGATGTGATGAAAAGAAAGTTTTTGTTTCCACACAAGAAAGATACATCATTGACATCATCATCTGATGTCAAATTGATCATGTCTGTCATGAGTGACCCACGACAGGAAGCTCTTTATACAGACAGGTTCTTCGAAGAAGACTGCTGTGAAGCCATGTTCCCATTCAAAACATTCTTGAGATCTGAATTGGTTATAAAATTGTTCTCATAATAAAATAAAAAAAAATATACACATTATGTAAAAGAATACTTTCAATTCATACTGATTATCGTTTAATTAAAATTATTGGCTGGTGGTAGCGACAGGTAAAGTCAGCAAAATTATTTTGTTTTATGTTTTAAATTCAATTAATCTGTTTAACTTATGCAATTGTAATTGATCACAGTATAAACATATAGTGTATATACAGTAGTATTAATTACTTGTTGTCCTTAAAGTACTGTATTAGTCTTAAATGTCCAATATATTTCATTTCTCGTCTTGCAAAATTAAATGGTTAATACCAGTTAATACTGTACTTCACTCCTTGTACCTCTTTGACAGATCATGGAGAAATAAGTACTCTAATTCTCAATAGATAGACATTATCACAAACAAAAGTTGTTAAACAATTTGTTTATGATAAATACCTGTTAGCATTGCTCTTGTATCTCCATTCATAAATATACAGTAAACAGCCAATGTTTACATATACGGTATACTACAGTATAACCATGGCTAATGTTAATTTGATTGTTTAAGGGGCCATGCATATTGCGTTTGATCAAATAAAAGTATAAAATAGATATATATATATATATATGTTTACCTATACGGTATGCTAAATTAAAGTATAAAATAGATACAGTATATATAATACAGTACTGTATAACCTTAAAATAATAAAGATTCGGAGGTACTGTACTTGTAATTGATTGGTTGAATTTATTTGGTTCATACATAAAATACATTATAAAATAGACGAAAAACAGTACATCAAATTCAAAAGACTACACCAGAAAAGTACTAAACAACAGAAGGTGTCAAACAATGGAAACAGAACAAAATGAACCAAGGATAATTAGATAAAGTGTCACATTTTCAGTGTAACTTATTTCCATCTAAGTCCTTGTGTACATTTAACTGAGACATTGACATGTAATTGGGAACGCACCTTTTTAAAAAAAAAATAATTCTGATAATAAATGTATATTTGGTGTATTTTTTGGCAGCAGAAATCATGGATCTTAAAAATTTACTGTATACATTACAGATACCAATATATTGCATTGTATATTTTTACCATATTTTGCAACAGGCCCTAAAAGGTTGAGTGTACAGGCTATATATACAGTACTAGTGTTTCTTAACCTTATTACTTGGACTAAAATTCAATTTCCTAGGGTACAGTATATAAACTCTACATATTTCCTAATTGTCTATTTCTTATTTGTCGACTACCTTCTATTATTAAATAGATCTTGACAATTAAATTCTAATTGATTTATTGTTAATGTAATTAGTGTCATGGAAACTAAAATTACCATAAATTTTGTTTTCATTATTGATGGATACTTAAGTATCTTCAATAATCCATTGAGATTAAAAAGGTTTTACTACGAATCCAATGGAAGCTTTAGAAATCTTCAGTCAATTCCAAATCGATTCAAGTGGCCAACAAGTGGTTATAGGCAAAATCACCACAACCTACAATAAAGCTGTGTACTGTATAGGTTCTTCTCATTAGTGTTGAAAGTTTTGTTCAGAGGTCCAGGGTACACACATCAATATGTGTTTTTTGTAATGTTTGTTTTTATGGTAATACAATGCAAAAAGATAAAATTAAACTTAATCGAATAGGAAATAGAGCAATTAGACTAGTAGGAGAGCACTTACCTGATGTTGAATCCTTGTATAAAGAAAATGTGTTAAAAAAAGTAAAAAGTATCATTGATGATGAAACACATCCTCTTCACAAACAATTTGCTCTCATGAATTCTGGCATAAGACTACGTGCACTTAATACCAAAACAAAACGGTTTAGGTGCTCGTTTGTACCTAATGCTATACACTTATATAACTCCAGAGTACAAAGGTAAAATGTAACCGCTTTTGTTTATTTTTATAGCTCACGCATGTATTTTTAATGCTTTTATATAAACTTTAAATCATCGTTAGTGCAATATAATAATAAATCATATAATATAATTAAATAATAATAATTTTTATCTAATTTTAACAATTTTTAGCCTCTTAACTTTTTGTGTGTGTTTTTGTAAATTGTATTTTACATTTTTGTATTTTGCCAGTTTTCAAATCACATTTCTGTTTTTTAAATGGACAATAAAGTATATATGACTATGACTATGACTATATGACATATCTGGCTCATGTGCACAATCTAAAGAACTCGCTACAGCTTTATGAGAATACAGTAGGTGACTGACTACCCTGATGATGATTAAATTTAGCTATTTATTGAGCTATCTCTATGGTACAGTATTTCCAATCCATGTTACTATACAGTACAACATAGAGATATTATAGTGAACTACAATATTTACAATTATCAGTCAACTGTCGGAGCCAGCCAATCATATTCATGGCCAACTTTCTCACACAGAGATGACATTTTAATGATGAGTTGTTATCTCAGTTGCTTACAAGCAATCTGCTTTCGAGCCAAGCCACCATGTCAACAACTGTATAAAAGCATTATTTGTCATTAGGGGCGGAACCAGGATTTTGAAATAGTGGGGCCCAGGGCATTTAAAATATTGAAATGAATGGACACAATAAGTATTTGAGCCACAGGGATAGATAAAAATATTTAGAAAATTCAATAGAAACATGAAAAGTAACTAAAAATTAAATGCAAAGTATGTAAATATTGATTTAGGTAAAATACTGCACAATTTTCAGTATGTTGAAATTAAAGTTGGCATAATAAAGCTAGTAGTAAGTAGTTAGTAAGACTAATTATACATTTTATAATCAATATTACACAAATTTTTTAGATGCATACTGTACATTATAATTTTAATTAAAATCACATCCCCTGTCATCTGTTTATCCCACTCTGTTTTGTTTCCATTTGAATTATTATTTTTTAAATTAATTTGTGTTTTTTGGTAAACTTAGTTTTTTATCCTTCCATGTTTGATGTAGATTTAAATTAAAAATACATTAACATTTTTAATGTTCTGTATAGATCCCTCTCCATTGTTATTTTTAACATTGTAATACGTTTTGATTTATAGGTAAAGACATAATTCCATTACATGTTATGTGATAAACAAAAAATAAAATTATTCATTTTATAATGTTATGCTTAACAGTTTTTGTTAGTCAATTCGTAATTTTGATGTATCATATAAAGCATGAAATTATTCATGAGAGTGTTGAATTATGCACTAGTATAATAAATGTATAACAATAATGTAGATTTAGTTGTTAAGGTAATTCATTTTGCTATATATTTGCGGACATCATTGTGTTAGTTGTTAATTGATATCATAAAGCATAAGATTATTCATGTACAGTATATTGTTATGTACATAAATAAATAATAATATTAATAGGATAGGCTTTAATTGTGTGGTATTATATAATTGGTATAAATATACTTTTAATGCACTTCCTTCCTTGCCAATTGATTTTGGTGTGGGTATAACACACCTGAGTATTAGTTCTAATAAAAAATGAAAATTGATATCTTAATGTTGATATTATTGAACGACACTAACATTTAGATTTCCTGTTTTTCAAGGTTTTTCAAAAAATGAAGGCCGGCTTTTTATCCATGGAGAAGATAAATGCGATAGGTATAATTAATTTTTCACAGGATAGTGTTTTTTCCTACAAAAAGAATTAACAATGAGGTTAATTGCAAATAGCGTGCACGATGCAGGGCAGTATGCAGGATTTTATTTGGGTGGGTGCGGATTAATATATTTTGGACCATTTTCATAATATAATGTATAATACACTACAGATTTATTTTGGGTGGGGCGGGGTGCGTATGCACCCCCCTGCGTACGGCCCTGTGATGCATGATGGGAAGGGTTTGGGAGCAAATGTCACAACACGTACATACATGATTTGTTTTTTGTACGTATGCTTCATGACATTTGCTTCCAAACCCATCCCATCAGGCATTGTTTAATGACGTTCCTTATGAAATCAAGCTTTTGCGCGAAACCTTATACTGTACATAAGTATAACATTTTTTTTAAAGTGCCGATCGGCTATTCCACTGAACACCGGGCATCTAACATACGCACAATTTATTTTCCCACAGTTACAGTAGTCATGTGTGTATACCGGCAGAAAAAGTATGATAATCATTTCTAGCGCGCTACATACAAATAGAAATGTCGTAATGGCCATTTATTATTACTTTTATATCATTTTCCAGTTATACAGGGGTGACATCTAAGTTCACCTCGCCACCATGAGAAGGGCTGTGGCTCAACTACCTGTAATTCATTTCTCACCATTGTCAGCTCTAAAATTGACACTGACATTTTGTATTTTAATACTACGGAAATCTTTCATCAAGACTAGAATTTAATTAATTAAAAGCAGTTTTAGAAGTGTAAAGTTGTGTATGGAACTTTCCTTTTAAGATCAAAGAAGTAGAAAGATCATGTTTCTAATTTGTGCTGTGTTTATAATTACCCTTTGTTATACTGGAACTACACACTTATAATAGCCTATACACAATTTGTTGTTATCGGCTAAGTATTGATTAATGAAAAGATGAAGTACTTAGTGTATTGATTGATAATATAAACCATAAACGTACAGTAAATAACATGTAGAATAGGTACAGAATGCACATAAGTTACTATGGAAACTATAGATATATGGAAATAGATTAAACTACACAAAGAACAAATTGATGGGAACTCTCAAGTGTGATAAACAGTAGTACATCTTAATAGTTACAAGATATCAATGAAGAAATTTGAATGTATCTACTATAAATCAGACTGTTAGCGTTTTCTCATGATTTAGGTAAAACAAGTGAATATGGCAAAAAAGAATTATTGCAAAACAATTTCAAAGTTTCATGATAATACTACAGAATGTTATATCATAGAGATGTTTTAGTTTAGGCCGATGTCGGTTGTGAACGACAATGTCAATTAGAGTTACATTCATCTGAATGGTGGATGAAACTAAGCCAGGACTGTTTAAAGCACATCTTTGATTGGTCCTAACATTGATCAAGGGCTTCTCTCGTCTATTGCACACCTTGACCACAGGAGAGGCATGGGCCAATACATCTGATGCAGACACTACTGTAGATGCTGGGGATGCCATAATGATTTGTTTTACATTACACACCTACTTTTAACGAGAGGCTAGGCCAAATGACATTGCACTCTCGGTGATGTAATTAAGAATTCAATATAACATGTATTGAATAGCAAGTGACCCATAATCCTCCAATCAAATGACAAGATTCTACTTCGGTGTGATTTGCTGTTACAATAGATGAAATACTGGATATGCTGCTATATGAAGCCAAGTAGTTTAAATACGGCCATTATAAATTTATTATGTTTACTTTATATAATTCAACTACTGTTCATGTTGCATAGAGATATTATATTATTGCATCACCTTTCTATGATTGAACTTTTACCAAATAATTTAAAAATGTATTTTTTTTGTTTTTTTGCAGGCAATTGGTTAATGATTAGCTGCATGTAGAATTTTTATACATTACAACAATGGAGGAAGACACCAACAGTGGAAGCGTTACAGGGCGCAAATTGTTTATTTTGTGGTTGGTTTTCTTCTGTTACCTTCTACTTGGTGGATTAATTTTTAATGTGTTAGAAAAACAAAACGAAGATGAGCAGAGAGAAATAGCAAGACTTGTCAAACATAGTTTTTTGAACAATTACACTTGTTTAGATTCGGAAGCATTAGAAGAACTGATTGATTCTCTGATGGTTATTCAAAGCAACGGTGTGGATCCACGTGGAAATGCTACATCCCCATCCAAGTGGGATTTTACAAGTTCTCTATTCTTTAGTGGAACTGTAGTTACAACTATTGGTGAGTTTGATTCAAATTCAAGTTTTACCATATATTACCATTGCTGAATAATTTTATTCCATCATTTCTGTGTTGTTGGTTTGTATTTTATTGTTTATTTTTTGGTTTGCATGTCATTGTCAATAATCAATGATGGATTTTATTGAATTATATGTATCAGTTATATATTACTTTCAAGTTTGGTTTAATGGAACAAGGTATATATACATAAATTACTTTTTATGTTTAATAAAAACTTTGTTTAAAAAAGTTAGTTTAAATGCTATTCTAATTATGTGTAAAAATAATGAATCATTTTAAAAATAACTTATTCATTGAAATCATTTAAACAATAGAGATAAAATGCAATAGAAACGATGTTATGCTTTTAACATTGTAATTAAGTTTTTTTAATTCCACATAAAATGTTCACCATCCACTGTCATCATATTATTATTATCATATAAGTGATTAAGAAGTCAAATTTGGTCTCTCTTGCATACTAATCCAAACCCTAATTATATCAGCATTTCTAATCCTGTAGTTACAATCAAAATATATTAATTTAGAATGCCTATCTATTTCATACCGTATCCTTTATCACTGTATTAGATTGAAATTTCATTATTTACTTTGCCTTTGGGAAATGTCATGATTCAATCTGGTCATGTCAACTTCATACTTTACACAGAATTATAACATTTAACACAGAATCTTAAAAGCTGATGTTGATGGAGATCTGTATCTTTTCTTCAGTGTGTATATCATACTCCTCACTCAATGAATGTTTGCGCAATTTAAAAGCGTCTTTTGATGGGTTGGCATTATTTTGAATGAGAAATATAGGACATAATCAAATTATTAAAGTTTTCATGTATATTATTGTCACACAGTATTTACAGTTGCTGTTAGTAAAATATCGAAATTGATACCAAGTGGTACTTGTCCGATACTAGTCTGGGCTCCAGACGGAGTTTTGTCTTAATATTAGTGAAAATATAAATATTTTTGCACATACTGTATGGCATTTCATACGTATTACTTGAGTTTGGATACTCTGTCTGGGGAAACATGCACAAGTCACGTGGTTTGACACCAAGAATTCTTGGTGCATAGATTTTCCAGTTGACTAGTTTCAGCCGCATGCGATTGGCTACTCACTCGTACACTGTTTTAATATTCATATTTTAGAATTTCAAAGACTCAACAACTAAGATGATACGCATGCGCTATGTTACGTTTAGACAATGTGTGGAGACGTACACACGTGTGTACTTTTGTACGTTGATGAAAGTTTCTGAAGGCTAGAATTGATTTTATATGCCTAGTAGTCTGGTAAACATTTGATGGGATTTTCTCCAAGAACATGAAAACTCTTCTTGATAATGATAGGCTAGCTTCTCCGCAAATCTAACATTGAATGGATTTATTATGCGGAGATTATTTAATTCCCACCCAGACCCTATCCTCCTAGCCTGTCCTGTCTGTGTGGTGGTGTAGCTCTGTTGTGTGCCGGTGGTGGTATGTACCTTATTGACGTTTTATGGCAGGTCATAGGCCTACGTACGAGTTGAGTTGGCCTACGAAGGAGGCCTAGACAATTTGGCAAAACAACTTGGCAACACGATTTAATATTTCATCAGTTGTTCATTCTCGATCGTACATTCAGCACTGTACTGTACTCGATCTTTTTATTTTAAAACAAAATGCCCCATATATCCAAATACGATATGATAGCCTACGTCATTCTTATCGGATGTTTCGGTCTGCAAATCAATTTCTATACGTGTTTCACAAGTCTGTATTTTCAGACAAAAAGCAAAACGATGACGCAGGGCTGCAAATTAAGGGGTATTTGGTCGCATTTGCGACCTAATTTTTCTGTTTGCGACTAAAGAAACAGAATAGGTCGCGCATAGCGCGACAAGATCGTCTGCTTGTGCGAGTTGTTTCAAATTGAAGTCGGGTGTGTTTTCCCTATTTCAAACACTGTGTAATTTAATCTCTCTTAGTAAGTAACAAGGTGGGAAAATTATTATTTAATGTGTTATTTTTGACTGGCGGAGGAGGACCAATTTGTACATTACTAAGAAATATATAATATAATAGTTTTTATTCGTAAATATTTCATTCGTGTGTGTTTTTTTACTCTCAACGGCGAATATAAATTTCCCACAACGTAAACGTAGAGACACGATCCAACACAATGAACTATGCCAACTAATAAAAATAATATAGCGAACGTCCAGTCGATCCAGAAACATGCAAACAAAAAGATCGTAAACAATTCATTCTAAATATAGTATCAGAACGTTCAATCGGTCGCTCAAAAAGACTGCCGACAGAAGACCGTAATTAATACAGACCTAGTTTTTTGGTCACATGTCATGAAACGCGATACTCTGTTTTACCACCACCGCCAAACCTCTCGCATGTTTTTTTTACTCTCGGTACGAGGGGGATGGCTACAAAACAGTGTACCTGAATTTTGCGTCACATGAAACGTAATACAGCTCTAAACTGTTCCCACGGTTCGCACGTTTTTCCCCTCCAAATTCTGGTCGGGTCTTTTGTCGTAATAATAATTTACAAAGGCCTATGTTAAATCTTAACATGGAATATATATTTATTCTACATGTATTTTGTTGGTGTCCTAGCCAAGGTGTTGTTTTTATAATTCGCTAAACCAAGGTAGGATTGAATCATGTAGGCCGCTGAAACTCTCTCTGCGTGAGCTGAGGGCCTCGGGCCCGATTTCGTCTCGTCGGCGGATGTCCTGCCAAATTAGGACAACCGATGTGTAGGGCGGCTACAAAAATTAACGTCTAGGATTTTAATTAGCCAACAATACATGTTTGTTTCCATTGTTTATGCTCCTAACTAAAGGCGATGACATTGGTGTTTACAAATTACTAACCCTACGAACCACCGTACGATCGACGCGTAGATATTATCATAAAATCGTAGGCATGGCAACGAACAATATTTTGGAAATTACAGAATATGTTTAGCCATGGAGGAAATAGCGAACAATGACCTACGATCTATTTACGCGTAGGCTACGAAAGGTTACGCGAAGCAGTAATTTCTTTCTGTACCGTAAAAATAATAATTAATAGATCTTGCGTGAATATAAGTGGCGCATCATCAGGACCAGTGCCTAAATGTGCATAACCCAAATTAATTGAATTCTTCAGTGCTGAATTTTTATGTGCTCAGAAATCGATTGAAACAACCTATAATTACTCAAAAATCTCCCCCCCCCCCCTCCAAAAGCGGGGCCATTGGCGGCCCCCCTGACCCCCAGCCTAAGGTTGTACTGTATTTCATTTTTATACACCCCCCCCCTCCCCCCACTAAACTAAAAACGGATCTGCGCGGATGGGGTTTGAGGGAAGGGGGTTAGTTGTCGATGAAAAGGTGCTACTAAAAAAATTGGTGATGCTACCAAAAATTATTATGAGCCATCATACAAATTTGATAGTGCTACCAAGTAAAAAAGTTAATTTGCAGCCCTGACGTGCAAAATGACATAACAAAGACAGTAAAATTAATACAGACTTGGAGCAAGTCTAGTCCGACACATACAGTACTGTATTAATGAACATTTTAGGATTATTGAAAATTTAGCTTGATTGCACAACATGTGTCCTCAAAATTTAATTGATTGATTTGTATCATGTGCTGTTGAAGTCCCACTCAGCTGTTGGTAAACATTTTGAGAATTCTGTTTGATGGTGTACCGTAGACTGGTGAATAATCATAATCAAAATCTATCTATAACTGCAGGTCTACTTCGCAACCAAATCCTGAGTGCCTCCTTTTTGTGAGAATGCCTCCAAATTTATTCAAAATGAAAGTGCAAATGATTATATGAATAAAAGTTTTAATTTAAAACAGCAGTTGTATTTAATACAAGACAACTGAATGTACTGTATTCTTTGAAAGCCTTCCATTTTCCTATTCAACTTTGCTCTGACAAAGGCAGCAATTCAAATAATAAAAAATACTGTTGTTTTTCTTTTGTGACAGACTCTACTGTAGATTACTTTTTAAGATTATTAACATGTGCCTTCCAAGTTGATCAATTGTTGTGGTTATTTAATGTTGCTCATTAACCAAAGGAATTCATTTATGGTATGAAAAAAAAACAATTAAATTTCATTAAGATTTTAATTAATATTCACAAGCATTTTAGTAGTGTACTGTAATCCACACACCATACAGTGATGCTTGGTGAATTACAGAAGCTTATGAAACTATTTAACGATCTACAAAAGATGTTTTTACTGTTTTAAAAGTAAAATGTAAAATGACTCGTTATAGTCATCCTAAAATGTAATCTACTTTGTCAACAAAAAAAATGTTTCATGTAAGATTAAAATGCATTAGAAGCAAGTGAATATTTGTACATTGATGAACTGGTAGTGTAACTATAGTAATGCACTTTGTATAAGTACTTCATATTATGTTTTTCTTGTATTTGCCTATGAAAGATGATAGTGAATGGCTTAGCATTTTCAATCTATAATGGGTTTTATTAAAATTTATATTTTGAATAATAATTCGAAATTGTTATGTTCATAAACTAGATCTTGAATAATAGCCCCTTTCATACAGAGAGATGTGAAATGGTGGTATTGAGATGATTTGTCCAAGTGATGTCTCTGGTGTTAGACAACTTTTGGACTTATAGTATATAGTCACATTCCTTTCAGTAGGCCTAATTACTGTCACAGTTTTTGATTTGTGAGAAAGGAATTGCTCTATATGCCTGTTGATGTAGCATAGTATAACGGATTAAAATCGGCAGGACTGTTTAAAGCACCTTGATTGGTCCTAACATTGATCAAGGGCTTCTCTCGTCCAGTGCCCACCTTGACCAGAGGTCTGAGGCAGATACTAGATGCAGGGGCTGCCATAAGAGTCAGCAATGCTGATTTCAAATGCCTAACGGGACCCCAGCTCCGTATACAGCACCCGCTATTCCCAGATGGTCTCCCATCCAAGCTCTAACCAGGCCCAACGTTGCTTAACTTCGGTGATCTGACGAGAACCGGTGTTTCAACGTGGTAAAGCCGTTACATTAAAGTGGCCATATTTAGCCATAAACTCTGGCTTGTTTTTACTGCAATATTGCTGTAATTTCTGTGTGCAAGGACTTATAATAGCAGGTACTGTATTTATATGATGAATTACTGCCAGTCATTGTGTGTTCATCCAATACTTTCCATTGTGACATACAAACTAGCTAGATCTTTGAAGTTTGATTAACTATTCAATATATCTCGCATTAATTGTTACATCATCACGTTGAATTATTATATTCAGGTAAATGTTTACCCGCTAGTGGGTAAACATAAATCAGTCTAATTACTTCGTGTCTGAATCATTAAAGAATGCAAGACAAACAGTCTACAGTATGTCTTCTATTAAATATGGTTTAATTGGCATCTTCAGAGATATATGACTTTATTGGTTTGCAATTATTCAACTATATATTATCATCATTGCAAGTTAACTGTGTTTGCAAGGTTTGTTAATAATTGCACACCTAACTTTCTTTTTCAGGCACATGACCTACAACATTTCTTTATATACAGTAGACCACTGACCCATTTAACAAAATTATATACACTAGAGGGTGAGCTCGCTTCGCTCACTCCCCCTCTAGGAAGTGTAGACGATGGTTCTCGGAATGATAATGTTCTCCTTATACATTTTCTGTCGGTTACCATTATTGAAAATGCTTGACATTCGTAAAACTTTCACAGTGTTTTAGATGATTAATAAAATTTTAAAGTATAGTTTTTATTGTTTGGTAGGGCCCTTTGGGGAGGCGGAGGTCATTTGAGGGAGGTGCTTATTCGAGGGATATTATGTTAAATTTTTAGTTTTAATAATATGGTAACATTTGTAATCAAATGAAATCCTCTAATACAGTAGATATGAAAAGTGGTAAAAAAGAATAACAAATGCTTGGTAAATTGTAGATAACAGTGCGGTGAATTCTACTACAAATAGTATAATTGTGTTATTATAAATATGTGGATGGACGTTTATTAGATAGTTGGGTTGGGGGGGGGGGGTTTATTATTCAAAGTGATGTTTTATTGGAGAGGCGTTTATTCAAATGAATACCATCCTAATAATTATTAATACATTATTTAATTTAATCATCTTTTGAAACTGCCGTAATAGAGTGGGCCCAAGAAAGAAGACATTACGGCTTGCAACATGGGCAGACATCTCGGTCCTAACGGGACACAGGAAGATAGCTACAGTTATTCCTGCAAGCTTACTCAATAAAACTCAGCTATCGGGATTTCACTCGAAAAATGTCTTATCATCAAATCTCCCTATGTAATTTTATAATACTATTCCCCACAATATATTCTGATTCTTTATGACGTATATTTAATTTGATCTTTATTAATTTGCAGTATAATTTAACTACCGTACCTTCACACACGCGTGGTGGTATGTTTTAAAATAAACAAAAAACTGAAATCCACTCCTACTATCTGATTTTTATTTCGTCTTCCAAAGGGACACTGTATTGATTGATGGAAAGTGCCTGTTTCCAGTCACCTTTAGGGTCAAATCTATTATTTTAACTGCTCCCTTGTGTTTAAAAGAGAGAAAATATTTGAAACCAGGTTGTTGCAAGGTGAACTTATCTGAGGGTCTGTTTCTGCTGCATAACGCATTTTAACCGGTTATTTTAAAATAGATTAAAAATAGATAACAATAACAAGACCGCGTTTCTGCTCAATTTGTGCTCCGAAATAACCGGTTAAATCTATGGGTGGTCGTCGAGCAAAACGTCATCATTACCCAAAATGCAATACACTCAGACGGAAGTAGTAAGTTGGCTGTTTGTTTACATCGACGTCAGTACACGGTAGTACACACGTGTGTGATATCGCCATCTTAAACATGTTAACATAATAAAATGTTGTCTCCAGGTCTACAAGTTTTGTTTTTTGTAAAGCCTACTTACCATCGGTAATAAAATTAATTCTCATGGCGCCTTCAATAACATGGGGAGGGTCGTGCAGCGCCCGATCGCCTAGGATAATTTTTATCTAGCCTAATTCCTCAACAAAGGCGATATGACACACGGCCCTTCCCACGTGAACGACTGTTGTCTTTCGCGAGCGCGGTCCTACAAAAAACTAAACGGAAACAAAAACGAGACTTAGAATGTTGCAATACCTACCAAACGAGAGTAGATAATTGTTAATTAATTATGAAACCCTACCTTTTATAGCAAAAATCGTCCGAATTTATGTTAAAAACGACGAGTTTAGCCACAAAAACTTAATCAAACGAGAGTATCCAAGTCATAGAATATCGCACGCACATAGTGCCTTTAATAGAATAATGAGTATTAAACATTGTTTCGTATATTTATGTACTAACATAAATAATAACACATTTCTATGCTTAATAAAATCATATTTAATATATTATCAAAGGCTCTTATAACCTTTGTTTTCGGTCGATATGATGTTTTTCTAAAAAATTATATGTAAAACGATCAAAGTAAGATTGTTCATTGTTCTCGTATTAAAGGCACTAAGGGCGTGCCATAAATACGCTCATTTGGATTAAGTTTTTGTTGCTAAATTCATTGTTTATAACATAAATTCGGATGATTTTTGCTATAAAATGTGGGTTTTCATAATTAATTAACCATTATCTACTCTCGTTTGGTAGGTATTTGCAACATTCTGAGTCCCTTTTGTTTCCGTTTTGGTGTTTATATAGGACCATCCATACCCTTCGCGAGCGTGTACTAACGCCTCAAATTGCTTAGCTTGGGTAGTCCCTGGAACTCCACCCCAAATTCCTCTTTTACTTTCGCAAAAATGCTCTTATTTATTATTTGTGATTCTTTTCTATTGCCTGCCATCCTTCCCCGTACTTTCTCTCCCCCCACAACTGAATAACATATCTTGTGATTTCATTCATCCACATGTTCACTTCTTCGTTTGACTGTCAAAACCACGAGGAAAACACACATCGTATGCGACGGTATCTGACCCGGGGTCACAACTGTCAATCAAATAACAGTTATTTCGTGTTGCAGCTAAGAATTGCTCAGCGATAACCGGTTAAACAGCGTTCTAACACCGATTTAAATTGGTGTTTTTAACCGGTTATTTTGCGCTGCCTTTTAACCGGTTACCACAAATTTGTCCTGTTTCTGCTGCCAAGAAAATGGAGTTAATTTATTCACACCGATTTTAATTTATTCACACCGATTGTAACCGGTTATTTTGTATGCAGCAGAAACAGGCCCTTAAACCCGGAAATTACTTTCACTGGGAAGAATTGAAATCTAATGTTGAAATCATAAATGTTGTTAAAAAACTCTTTATAATATCTTCCTAAGATATAAATATGGAACAATAGCGTCGGCGTGAACACTAATGTTATCAAATCTACGTTTCGCGGTACATCTCGGATAGATAAGGTAGGTATCCAAGGCGGAGATTTGTACCGAAGTTTTTGCATTGTGCTCGCCAATGTCAGAATTAACCATAATTTATATATAGATACTAGTATATATAAATCTAAAGGCAAATTACTGAAAAAATGACAATGCTGTGGGTATCAGTGGCTGGATCTCAATGGAGATACAAAAAAATAGCTAATTCAAAACGATAAATTAAAACAGCCAGAAAAGTTAGCAGAGCTTTCGGGCAACACTAGCCCTTCATCAGTGCAAGTATACTAGTATATATATATACTATATTATTGCTTATCAAAGTTATTAAGTTTTGTTACAGTATACCCTTCTAGCAAAAGATATTTTTAATAATTTTTTATTGTCATTTAAAAAAATTTATTTTACAAAATTTCATACGCATCCAACATTCATACTGTACACGAGCAACTCGCCAATTACAAGATTACAAGATGGATAAACTATTTGATAATTTATCGTACAAATAAAAAGTAATGTAAGTCTCATTTGAGGCTTAGGGAGTGGAATTGAAAGAGTCGTGAGTTTAAACCCTGGCAGTAGGCCATGATTGAACCCTAGACATTGGGATTGGAAGGCAAGCATGTTAACCACCAAGCTACAGCGCCGCTCCACTACTACCTTGCACATGAAGGAAGATTTTCTCATAAGCCCTTTGTTTGTGTTTATTGTAATGCAATAAATATTGGAACATGCAAATATTAGTAATAATATCCACCCAGTGAATCTGTCAATAATTCCTAAGTGGCTTCATGTTTAATAGCTGTTTCTGAGTTAATATTGTTTGAATTGGTATCAAAGTGCATAATTGAGACAAGAAAGGGCACAGGGTTCATTATGAGTGTTTTTTGAGAACATTAACAAACTTAAAGCTCTGTCTACACTATCAAAAAAAGTATGATGTGCCCAATGTGTTAGTGATATGATATCATTGTGTCCATATACTGTATGGGCACATCACATTCTTTGGTCACAAAGTTTGATAGAGTAGACAGAGCCTAATAACAAATGTAGTGAGCATTATGGGACAAAGTTATTTGAATCTGACAGGTATGCAAAGACTTTGAGACCTGTCTGTTTCAAAGCAAGATTTTATTTCCATTATCTTTTGGATTAAGTTACTGTATGGTACATATAAAGTATAGTTTAAAAAAGAGTGTCTTCTTTCCTTGGCTCCGTATAATCTAACTTTAATTTCCTCACTTTCCAGTTAACTCAAAACCATTTTATAATTTATACATGCTTTTAATTGTGATGGTTGTGATGAGTAAGAGTAATGATTTCCAGCCATCAAACGGCGTATCACGGTAAAAGACTTTAAATAATGAATTAATTGTTGTGAACAGTATAAAGGGTTGTGGCAAGGGCCTTACTATACTTGTGTTTGAAGCGATCTAGAGAACAGGGAAGCCCATATCAAAATGTATTGTTATATACATTTGGGAACACTTTCCTGTGAAACTACAAGGGGCCATGTATAATATTTAACACTACAGTCAACCCCTAATAATAGTTGACTATTCTTGCAAGTTGTCTACTTAGCCAACATGTACAGCCTTTCCTAAAGCTTGACATTACTTTCTGGCTGTTGATTTTAGTTATTCTTGCTTATTTACTGTGTAAAGCATTATTGTTTAATTTAAATTTAAGTGATCCTATTTCAAGAAGTGTTTTGTTTTCCAAATTTTTTCTTACCACAGAAAAGAGTTTATGGTTCATTAAATATAGTTACAGTATATCGATTACACTTGCACAACACAATTTTTTCAGTAATTTGTCTTTTTATATAATAATTTAAGTTGTAATACTTTATCAACAATAAGGACCTGGAGTAGTAAGAATTTCAGCTTCATATGTAGACTGATTTCAATCCAAAAAATGAAATGTTGGTACTTTAATCTAACAAACTTTATACTGTACATTATAAGGTTCATGATTAAAGCTTAAAAATATTTAAAAGTATAATATTTTAAGAATAAGAATCAACTTTATCTTTTAATTGTGTATCTGTTTGTTTTATATATGTGGTTGGTTGCATGACATTTTTCATTTTACACACCTTCACTTTGATAAATTAAGCATGATAATTGCATGAAAACACATGAAAGCTGTTATGTTGTTTGGTGTTTCTTCATTGAAAGCGGCCTACTTTTTATTGTTGTGGCATCTTGGAACATTTTCATTCTACTGTTTTGTCCAACCTGGTGAAAGAACGTCATTGTATTGCTAATCTTTAATGTCTTCCAAAAACAGGTAAGGTAAACATTCTATTTATAATTTATATTGTAGTATTTATTAGTATCTTCAGACTTTGCCATTGTTAAAATGAAACAGACCACAGTGTTATGGTGTGACAGCATAGGGTGCGACAAATTTTGTGTCTGAGTAGTCACAGCTTTCACAAATTTCGGTGTACAAGATTAGTGTAGGACAATGATGTAATTCAGTGTCTTATTTTAATTTAGTACCTTATTCTAATTCAGCGTTTTGCGCTAATTAAAAATCTCGTGCTAATTCATAGTCTTCCAATACTTTAAAATCTTGCTATATCAAACTTGCTCTATATCAGCGTTTTGCGATGAGCAATTTTACTACGCAGGTTTCAAAGGCTTTCAGAAAAGCACAGCCAGCTTTGGCATTCCAAATCAAGAGGAAAGTAGATGGATATTCATTGTGATCACTATACAAGTGTTGTTACTCTGCAGCTTAACACTATATTTTTATTAGAATTTGATCATGCATAACGTCATACGCTAATATACCATAACTGTGGTATGAACAAACTATCTTGTACACTAAATTTCTTCCGCATTAAAATGTTGAATGAAATAATTATTTCAATAAATTTTATCCAAAAATACCTTTTGGTGATTTGCAAGTCTGAACATCTAATTTGTATTTTTTTGAAAAATACCATTGTACCTCCCCTAATAATCAGATACCCTGTTGTGTGCGAAAAAAAATGTCAGCTTTACTGAAGGCTGCCGCTTAAATTATTAAAAAGGTTTAGCCTTTTAAATGAGAATTATGGAAGCTGTCCACTAAATACAAGAGATTTTCAACCAGTTGTCATATCTATGACAACATTCACTTCTATTCTATTTGGGATTCTAGTTAATATTGTCGTTGGTATTATTCAATCTTTAATTTTGGAATTTATTTTTGGTCAATAGAAAATAACTTATTAATATTAACAACAAATTGACTATTAGTACAATATTACATTCTCTCAACTTATACATTTACTGGTGAAGATTACATACCGGTATGCATGATATTATATACCCTTGTTATAGTCAAAACTAAAATCGTGAATAACAAAAGCATAGGCCTATATGCTTTATTAATTTATTACCCATGTGCATCCAAAATACATTAATGTTTTCCTTTTATTTGTTTGCAGGTTATGGCCATGGATCTCCAAAAACTGAAGAGGGTCAAATTATCTGCGTTTTGTATGCTTTAATTGGCATTCCATTCACCGGCTGGTTGTTGAGCGTAGTTGGCGATTTCTATCACAGTAGATTTCATGTCATATGGTCATTTCTCGAACGGGTTATTCGTAAACATCTTTCAAAACACTTATGTCGGCCATGCGCAGTTGTTATAATACTGTTGGCTTGCTATTTCTTCTTGTTGATCATTCCTGCATTTGTTTTTATGTTTCTTGAAGGATGGAGTTTTCATATAGCTCATTATTATTCATTTATTACTCTTACAACTATTGGTTTTGGTGATTATGTCGCTGCAACAGCAGAAGTCTTAAATGAAGAATGGAAGGAAATGCTTTATGAAATATGCCTTGTTATTTGGTATACATTTGGTCTTGGATATTTATCGATTATTATCACAGGAATCGGTAGAAAAGAAAAGAAAATTGCGAGAAAGATAGGATTAGAAATCAAACAAAGGTCACAGAAAATTGATTTACAATTGGATGAATTACGAAAAAGAAGAACAATGAGAAAAGGAAAGGATAAACCTGTTGAAGTTTATAAATGTGAAGAGAATGATAATACGATATTTACCATGAGTGGTCAGAGTGGAAACATGGTGTTGTAGTATTCATTGATGCTTACAAGGTTTATTGATTGCCTTCACTGAACGAGAAAAAAAGTGATATATTTGCTGTGCCTTACTACTGATTATAGTTTTTTCTTATTTTTAAAGATGTCGTATTATTCGTCAAATGTAAATCAAAACTTAAAAGAGCCATTATTTTAGTTTTAATAAGAAATAAACACAAATAATGATTTCACTTTAAAGGAAAAAATAAAATATACTCTGAAAAATTGATTGAAATTGATCTCAAGATAATTGATGGACAAACTAATGCTAAGGAAAGAATAAATAATAAATTCAGACAAAATAAGTAAGATTATATTGCATGATAATGCATATAACAATGCCACTATTATGCCACTACTATGTCACTATTGTGTCAAAATGCAATGTCATAATTATGTCACAATGCAATCTTACTATTTGAATGCAGATAATAAAACATTAGAAAATGTTTTTTTTTTACATTTTAACACATTGTTCTTTTGATATTGCTTTCTTTTTTTAAACTGCATATAACTATAGCAATGAATATACTATTTCATAATGCATTATTTGTTGAATGGCATGTGTTGAACTATACCACCAATATAATACTGTTAACCCACTTTGAAATATTTATTACGCTTCACTACCTATAACCCATATTACACTTATTATATTTTACCACCTAATATGTTGCTTTTGCACATTATTTTACTAGCTATGAAGGTCTTGCTTTGTACGTAAGTTCAATAGGCCTAAATGAAGATAGTGAATACCAGTTCAATTCTATGTGATACAGATTTGGATTTTGATTTTACCTATGAATTGGAACTTAATTCAATTCAACTTATCGGCAGTGATAGGAGCTTTACCAAAAATCAATCTGAACAAAGATAGTTAACATACACTACAAACTACCAAACACCAAGGGTTCAGATAGTTAGCATACACTACAAACTACCAGACACCAAGGGTTCAGATAGTTAGCATACACTACAAACTACCAGACACCAAGGGTTCTTAGGTACCGTTGGTATCTGTAATCACGACGGAAAATTATGGATGTGCCGAGAGAATTATGTTTTGGCCTAAAATTATAGACAATAATTATAGAATCAATCTATGCACAGAATGAATGTTTGACGTGATGCATAAAAAACTATTAAAATTATAGAAAGTTGAAAACTTAAGTTTAAAATGTAACCTATGACATTGATTACTGAAACAGGTTGGGGGGATTTTCGTATCATCGGGGACAGAAGGTTTTTTCCTAGTTTGTTTGTGGGAGCAGAAAGTACTCCAGGCCCTACATACATACACAAAACTCAAACCCATGTTCCACAAACTATGGGGTACAAGATTGATATAATCAATCTATCTGCAAATCAATTGTGTGGGGTGTTTCATACATTAATTTCAGTTTTTTGGTTTTTTTTTTTCACCAGCCTTTGATGTTTGTAATCCATGGACCTATATTTATATAAACCTCTATGTACTGGAATATTAAATATCCATTATATTCTCTACTTAAAATCAACAGATTTCCAGTCTGCATAATAATAATTTTCCTGATTGTTTTATTTTGGTAATCTGTGATGATAAAATGATGGTATTAAATGCAGAGTGTCATATGACATCATAACATGATAGATCATTTGTTGTCGTTTTAAAACATATTAATATTCCATATTTGTATGGTAATATGATGCTGGCTTACCATAGTATACAGTACACGTTGATTGACTAAAAGTGCAATGTTGATGGAAATTATATTGGTAAGATTTTAGGAAATCTAAAATAAAGGTCACAGTATCAATTTTAATTGCTGGTAGAAAGTAGAGTTGTAGTTGGTAGTATTAAGATGCTTGACTATCACTGATCCTAGGGTCCTTATCCTATGGTTTGGGTTCAAATCCTGTGAGGATTTTTCATCTATGGTTATGAAATGTTAACCTAATGCTCAAATCTCATCTATAGCTCTTTTATTATTACTTGAGCCATTGGATAAACACATAGACAGCTCCCAGTAATTGTGTTTGACCATACAGGTATCCATTTACACCTGAGTAAAGAATTGACAATACACCTAAATTGAGGATTTACAGTAAACAAAAACTTAAATCAAATGGTTAATGCTTAAGCAATATAGTGTATAGTACAAGGTTAATTATTAATTACAAATTAAATTTATAGAATATTAAATACTATGATTATTTTTAAAATTACCCCTCCTTTTGCACACCTCACAATTCCCAGTGAAATGAACAACAGCAAATATATTTATAAAAACAAAATCAGCAAGAACAACAAAGTCTTAATAGCTTCTTTCCACTCACACCATTACAGAACATCTGTGTTGGTGCCGTGGTGTGGGTAAACCCCGGCATTATAGTGGTTACGCGACAGAAATTAAAATACAGGCTGTGACCATAATTTTAATGTGAAATCTTGTTTGATGAGTGTCTATTTCTTGCGTTTCTTGACTGGCTAATCCATGATTTCTATAATGGATGGTCCTAGGTTGGAAAACGGTTGAATGAACCTAATAATATGTCTGTTCTTTTGCATTATAATTCATTTTTATTGATCATTGGAATACTCTATTTAATCTATCTTTTACACATGAAAGCATTCGATGAGCAAATATTTATCTGTTTCATTTCAACTCTATTGAAGGTTCATTTTCCTGGTGTATATTAAAGTCAATGACAGTTGCTATAGATACAATTAGATATAATTTATATGTCAGCAAATCTGTTTTATAATTAATTTGAAGCATAATTAAGTAGAAAGGACTACCTTCCTTTTATTAATCCAGGATATGACTGATTAAATTATATCACGTTTCTATACTTGTGACCATGGATCTATGAATTCATTTTATATGTCCATTTTCTGAAGTGTGGCGGCAGCTTTGTGTTTGAGAGATGACAATACATTATTTGATGATAATTTTGAGGTTGAATTTTAATAGCAAATAGTGTATAAATTTAGTTAATTATTGAAATAATACATAATTACAGCACACCATTTAAACTTCATATCTTTAGTATAAATAATACATTCTATATAACCTTTTTAACTTGAATTATAAGAGTTTTAACTCTTAAGTGTAACTAATTTGTAACTTATTCAAAAGCCATAGTGTAAAAATAAATGGTTATCTGTGTACCATCGGGATGGTCAAACGAAGGAGACAGTAATTAACAGAGCATGACTGTTCATTCAAGACAGAAGACATAGACATAATGTAGTCTAGACTTTCTACAGGCAGACTTGATGTGAAGTTTCTGCATTAGCAAGCCTACAGTAGTCTTCAAAATGGATGAACAAAAAAAACACCTAATCAAAACCTTAAAAGGGGCTTACATGGATTACTAAACGGCCATTTTTATTATTGAAAAGTTTCAAAATGATGTCATAAACTTTGCTCCGTCTATCGGACCTAAAGTGTGGTTCCCACCATTGGGGCAACGTAATGCAACACACGCAATGTAACAAAATGCCCTTCCAATAATTGTGTTTGCCCCCGCCTGCGTTAAAGCGAACCTGCTTGTTGCTGGTCAACGTTAGCATGCCGTTGACCTTGACCTGTACTAGTTTTCCAGTGTTCTTTTGTCTTGCGTTGTTGCGTGAAATCAAACTTCCTGTGGCTATGTTTGCAGCACTATTATGTCGTCGGTTCCCACTTGTGATTATGCAATATAGCACTTTGCGTTGATACATCGCTGTCTTGTGTTGCGTTCTAGTGGGAACGCGTGGTTCCCACTTGAACTCAATGTCGCAGTGACGTATCGACGCAAAGTTCTGTATTGCGTAATCACAAGTGGGAACCGACAACGCAACAGTGCTGTAAAAATCACAAGTTTGATTTCACGCAGGTGGGGGCAAACACAATTTAAAAAAATGGAATTTTCTCACGTTGCATAGGTTACTTTACGTTGCGTCGCTAGTGAGAACCAAGCTTAAGTGAACGCAGTGTACTGGGCTTATACACATCCACAGATTAGTATTTTGTATAAACTACCATCTCCTTTCGTTTACCATCCCGATGCAATTAGGCTCTCTAATGGGTGCACATAAGGTAAGTTACGCAGCCAAATTGTAATTTGAGACATTCATTTATCGCATACATCCAGATCAGTCCCTGTTTTTAAGCACATTTGAAAGGTTACAACACAGTCTCGAAAAGACTGGCGTGTGCCCTGCAAATTTGCTGGCTTCCGAAACCTTGTTACAACCGCTAAAATAGACAATGCTAGATAATGTAACAACCATTAATGTAGAACTACCGCTTTATTTAGTAAATCTGAAAGCAACAACATGCGATTGTGAGGCAATCATTATAATAAGTGTTGACCATGTTACATTAGAATTGATTTATTACATAAGCAGTTGGTGTTTGTACATTAGCTTCATGTTTTACTCCATAAGCGGTGGATTGGTTTACATTTATGGTTTCAGCTTTATTACTTGGTGTTTTTTACTTCAGTGGCTGTAACAAGCCCTGCTAAATCCAGACTTACAGCAATTAAAAAATAGTTTATAGGAATGATGTAGTTATCTAGCGACATACCCGGAACGTCAAGTTTCGTAAACACACCCTGACCAGTCTATGACAGGTGATACGCCCCTGTTTTTTCATTTGAAAGACTGTTATGATTCTTACATAGTAAGCTAACAAACTGATAAATTGCACATAATATATCAAATTCAGAGTTGGATAGCCGAGTGGTTAGGACACTTGACTGTCATACAGATATACCCGGGTTCAATTCCCGACAACTCCCTGTCCACTCAGCTGTAAATGAGTACCTAGTTGAAAATACTAAGGAGAAAAAAAAAAGACGTGGAAAGGAACTGGCCACCCTACCACATAATGCCGAGGCTTAGTACAATGAGCTCCTAACAGCTCATTCCCCTACATTCTGAATGAATACAGGACTCAGAAAGTTGATACTGTTATTTTAACCTTTATTTATTCATAATGCAAATTTGATATTTGTATGTTCAATGAATCAAGAGATTACCATGAAGTAAAAATAAATTTATAAATTCATGAAGTGAAACTTCCTATGGGGAAATGAGCTTGCATTCTGTATCTTTACTATTTTCATAATCGATAGTGGCTTGTATAATGTATTGATTACTTGAATCCTGCATAAATGTTGATGAATCTATAAAAACATTTACCGTATTTATCAAAGCGGGGCGTTTATTTGAATAAACACCGTACCCATAATATGTAGGGTTAAAGCCATTGGAATATTAATTTTTTTCTGCATTTAATAATTTCATAAAACAGGCATTTTAATTAATATGTGATGCATCTTAAAGATTTACATGTTCTATGTTTGAATAAATTTAAAATGGATCACGACATTTTACATTAAATGATGCATCAATTTGAAATATATTAATTGTCTACCTCTAGTATTAAAAATAAGTAGTAGTATTAGTAATAAAGTAATTAATTTGAAATTTTAAAACTAGGACAAGCTATCACTTTTGAGTATGTGTACTATATTTATTGGGCCATCTGTTGCATATGCATATAACAACATATTGCATTATTGTGCGGATGGGTATACACATGGGCATATACTGTATACTGTATATATATTCCATATGCAAATATATTGTCCCCCTGAAAATATATTTTTTAAATTGTTTTCTTGAGTATTCCATTGTCTCTTTATACAAGAAATCAGTTTTTTGGGGGTTTTTTTCTATGGAACTGAATAACTCAATTTAAATTGCAAAATGCCTAATCAAAGTCTGGTTTTATAAATCTTTATTTTTCATAAAAGGGCAAAAATCTTGTTACACTGTTAGTAGTTTCAGGAAAAGTAGGATTCATTCAAAGTTCAAAGCCCCCCTGACTATTAGGATGGTGTTGGTTTAAACTATTTAACAATCTTTTTTATAAAGTGCATAACTTTTTACGCAAGTATATGCTTCTGATATAAAACATCACCTCTTACTTAGTAAGATATCTTTTGCATAAGGTAACATAATAGGTGGATACACAAAAAAACCAGATGTGAACTGGTTTGAAATACTAGTGATATACTTGATTGAAACTGTGATACATAAAATGGTTATTAATCAACAGAGGTTTAGACCTACTTAGGTTACACATTACAAATTGAGTGCAAACACAATCTACGAACACAGGATACATCAACATGAAACAGATGGAATGTTTTAGATGTATAAATAATTGTATGCATTTTCAATACTAAAATGTAGCTCATATATTTCAGAATAAACTTGTATATCTAGGTTTAAAAAGAAATTAATTGATACAAGACAAAATTAAGTTTTCATAAAGGAAAGCTGATAAATCTTGTAATGCATTAGATAAATCCGATAAAATATTTGTTTAATCTGAAAGTCTAAAGCACTGTCTACACTATCAAACTTGATGTGACAAAAAAATGTGATGTGTTCATATATGGACATGATGATGTCATATCACTACCATATTTGGGCTTATCACTATCATATTTTGGCACATCACAATTTTTTTGTCAAACTATTTTATCAAGATGGTATAGATAAGACAGAGATGATTCGATAAACAAATATAGCAAGATTTTGTAGCTTGAAGATTTTGTTACAGATAGTTTTAAAATAGCTTAAAGGACAACTTGAACGATTTTTACGATTTATTTACAGTGTTTACTAGAAATTTTTGTGATTTGCCAGACTTTGCCAGAAAACTAATTACGTAAATTTTGCGATGCACCTGTGACATCACAGCAATTTACAGCGACGGCTGTACAGCGACCGCGTGCAGCGATATCCTTAATCTCGCGATGGTTCTGAAATCAAATGTACATCCCTAATACGTTGTTAAATTAAATATGGTCCTCGGTCAAGTTGTCCTTTAAAGTATTGCAGTAATATTACAGACAATTATGTTTACATGGAATAAACAAATTGCAATTGCAAAAAGACCACTATGCAAAAAATCATTATTTTAATAATATAACAATTTTAACAATTTAATTGCAATTCAAAATATTGAGAAAACCTGTCTTTTGCCAATGAGTTAAGAATATCAATTTTCATCAATTTAATATTATAGATTAATAAATTAATCTTTATGTAGAAGGAATTAAGAAACAATGGTAATTTGGTTGTCATGGATACAATATCAAACTTGACATGTTTTTTTATCGTAATAATAAACACGTCACGCTTCATTTGTTATTAATATTTAATGTTAAAAATTCAGTACTGAACTACATACGGTAGGCCTACAGGAATATACAGAATATTCTTTGCGTTGAGAGTTTCTGGTTAAAACTATGGGAGGTGTCACCACAATAGTGATGAAACACATTGAATCACATAAAGCTTTTCCACCAATCACAAGAGTTATATGTACTGACATAAGATCTAAAAATGTAGGCTATATAATAACAATTTGCAGAAATTTCAAGGTTTTATATACTTCATTCCAAATTATGCTCCAGAATTGTGTTAATTATTTTAGACCTAATAAACTAAAAGTAAGATTTTTATCATTCTTTCTTTCTTGTAATATTCATACACAATGTAGGCCATTATGTATAGACATACTAATAGTTTGATTTCCTAAACAACTCTCAGACTTTACTAACCTATGCTTACAACAGTTTGGTCTAATGATGAAACAAGGTTGTACTCTGCAATCACATCTCACAATGAATAGATATAGTACCCCCTTCGCACCAAAATTTATCAAAAGTAAGGGGTGGGCTTATACCAGAATTAGTATAGTAATATAGTGGTATACAGTTGAAACTCAACATTCTTTAAATTTCCTATTCTTTAAATTTCCTATACTTTAAATTTCCTATTCTTTAAATTTCCTATTTAAATTTCCTATTCTTTAAATTTCCTATTTAGATTTCCTATTCTTTAAATGTCCTATTCTCTAATGTCCTCATTCTCTAAATGTCCTCATTCTAAATTTCAATTTCATTTTTAAATGAATAGGAAATGTCCTATTCATTTAATATCTTTTTAAAGCATTTTTTATATTAATACTAGTTTAGAGTATTGATTTTTAAATACTGTTTGGAAATAGAAAATGATTGTTATTTCGTGACAACAGAATAATTATGGCTTTCCATTCCACATGTCAAATGTGTACTGTATACACTTTTTATCATCAGCAGATGTTCAAATTTCTATTATCATTTCCTGAATTAATATGGTAACATTCATTTTCGACTATTTGTTTTAATCTGAGTGTTTTATGAAATCACAATATTCTCCAGATTATTATGAATTTTGTTATAAATATTCTGGTCTTGTGCCTGTAATTGCTTTATAATAGACTATAATCAACTGCATTAATATGCAACCCCTTTAAAAAAAATTATATCTAGACAATAATTGTAATTCATTTTCAATATTTTATTATTTGATAACCAGAATATCATTTCTATTTAATTGGTAGATTTTGTATCAAATTAGCATTGGTAATTAAAAAAAAAGTTTGATTGTAAATAGGAAGTTTAATGGTTCCATTGAACAACAATTGTCCACAACAGTAGCACCTATGATACATAGTACAGTATGGTATCACAATCTAGTATCACAATTAGGCCTACTGTATTTAGTTTCATATTCATAAAACAGACAAATTTCTTGTTTCTGCCTCAAAATAAAATATTTATTGTACGAGTACTTTCGACCATAGGTCATCATCAGGTATTGATAGAATATTGGTACGAATACATATAGAAAAAGGTTTTTCATATTCATCACTATTGAAAATTATTATTATCAATCATGTTATGTATTATGCATTTCTTTTCTAAATTTAAATACAAACAATTGTATAGTTTAATTTAATTATAATGTAGGTTTATTTGGGTATTTGAATTGTGTGTGTTTTAAGTATTTATAATAACAGTTGGTTTTGAAATCAGTAATATTAATATGATTGCTGATAAGCTGCTTATACCAAAATAAATTGTAAACTACTATATATTTTATTATAAACATTGTGTAAATTATACAGTATATGTATGCAATTGAAAAAATTTTAAATGTTATTAATAAATTTATGTATTATATTTTTTATTCCGCAATAAATTTGATAATGTAACGTACAGTAGAACAATTACAGAAAAAGCAAATGTAGAATGAGTGGTGTTTTTTTCTATTTAAAGATGTATTGTCCCTTGAAACACAAAAAAAATGAAGGTCAAAATATTCTAAATTTAAAGTGGCCATATCAAAGTAATATTAAAGTTATTCACTTTAAGTCGAAAATTAGAGCCAAAAACAACAAGTTTACGTAATTAACAGGTAAATTAATTTGATTACAAATCGTCGCGAGCGAAAGTAAACAAAGATTTCAAACTACGGGTATGCATTATGCCTGATGCTAATTAGGATTGTTTACAACTCGTCACGGTTGAGAAGAAGTTTTATGATTATGCATACAAAGTAGCCAAACAACCGCGTTGCATTATGAGATATGTTTTGATCGAAAACTTTGACTAATTCCAGTCAAAGTTATTTTTTGAACAAAAAAACGTCTGTATTTCAGCTAAATTTTTTTTGGACTAATTTTTTGGTGAAAGTTAATAACTATTATGATACTTCAAAATGACCCACTTTTTTTCGAAATCTTTTTTTTGAAATTTTTTTGGAATTAGTCAAAGGGACAATACATCTTTAAGACTCTCAATAGAAAACACTGTCATGAAGCACTGTTCACAAAATTGAAATGCATATGTTGAACATTTTCATTTCACACATTATCCCACACTTTTCACCCTTGATACCCGCATTGTCATTAAATGTAGAGTGGTTCAGGATCAAACAACAGAGCTAAAGTCTTTACCAGAAGGTCCACTTTATAATGTTACAAAAAATATAACTATACTCACACCATGAGTTCCATGTTTGTAGATTCACTGATTTTGTAGTAATACAAAATCCTGACATCAGGCAGGATTTGAACCCACGTTCCTGAATTGCTTCTGAGAATTAACAGTATAGATCAACGATTATTAGTATTAGTAGTAGTATTATTAGTTAGTTGTCTAATATCAATCAATCAATATTTGCTTTAATTGTTAAAGTTGTGTATTAAAAATTCAATATATAAATTATACACTGTAAAGTCTTTATTGTTTTTTCTTGTTATATTGTATCATTACAATATATTTGAATTAAAGTGACAAAAAAAGGTCATAATAATAATATTAATATTGATTTAAATCAACACTTTTTTAACAGAAGCACACATGCGTAGATGGTGCAGCCATACTAATTATAAAATGTTAACACAATTACTTGGAAACTATAAAAAAACAATAGAAAATACTAGTTTTGCAACAAAAATAGTAGTAGGTAAATTTATGGGCCCTTGACCTACTCCATAGGTCTGAACCAGGGAAAGATTAGTAGAAGCCACCTCTTACGACACTGATCTTTCGTTCGTTATGACAGCTCAAGGTACAATATTAGTGAACGACGCTTATGATACGAAAGTCATCAACGATTTTGACCTCTAACCAATCAAATTTACTCCTGCATACCAGATGTTTGCCCAAATCGGTGACACTTCAGTTTCAAACTTTATTACTGACAGTTGCTTCTAAACGTTTGAATTAATTAATAATTACAAAAAATATAAACGTCGTAGTGCTGTAACATTACATGTACTTTACTATTTCAATCGACTATGACAATAACAGTTTCAACAAAGTATTAAATCGCAAATGTTTTACTGTGTTTAGTGGTATATTATTTATAAAACATGAAAACAAATATATTGTTACTGAGTGGATAAAGAATATAATTTGTTCCTCTTTGCACCCATCCTCTTCCCCATTCCTCAACCCTAATGTTACATACAAAACACAAATTGGGTTTGTTTAAATTAGACTCAACAAATTTGGACTCATTTTGTGACAAGTTTCTCTTTTGGAAGTAATTCCCAGAGTGCTAATTTTAGTTGACTACATAAATCACCGTGTCTATTCCTTCCTGTAAACGACATGTATCATAGTCCTGCGGTACGTAAATTTGTAATCGCCAGTTTTTTTACGCTGAAATTACTGTGTATTCAAGAAACATCTGTGGGCACAACCTAGATGGTAAGCGAGCAAACCATCTAGTTCAACTAAATTCACCTCGCCAGCATGAGAAGGGCTGTGGCTCAACTAACGCATTTCTCACCGTTGTCAGCTCTTGTGTTTCACACAAACGTAAAAAATACTGACATTTTCTATTTCAATACTAGTTTACACAATTCATTGCAGTAAGATCACGTTGAAGTTTGTGCAATTCAAAATACAATGTAACTTACTACAAATTAAAAGGAAATGTTAAACATCGCTTCACCTGACCCACAAACCTTACACTTATTTTTTCCAAGTGGTAAAGTGTTTGAATGGAATTTAAATTTTAAACTTGAGCCATAAAAATAGGTAAGGTTCTAGGCCAGGTAACTCTTTTATCAAAGAATAATCAAGCAAAGATGATTTTCTTACTACTTCTTGTTTCCAAAAAGTAGTATATGATTGTTTAATTGTATTTTCAAATGGCTTGACCCAGTTTATATCAAACTCAGTACCTGCACATAATATATCATTAAGAATGGCATTGAAATCAAACTAATATAATCACAAGTTTTTTCAAATTTCTTAATAAATTGGTACCTTGAATTATAATTCTTAAGTCTAATAATTGTATTTGATATGAGTTTTGGCCAACAATTCATTTCCATACACATAATATTTCTTATATATTTTGCTTTAAAAATATCCTGGGTATACTTTAATTTGTTTGCCAACCTAGATCACCATTTTTTGCAGTGGGTCTACTCGCTTTAAGTATTGTTTGCACAATTTGTAATTGGTATGTTGTTAGTATTTGTATTACACATACAGCACATGCATAGTTAATAGTCGGAAGGCCGATCCTCCATATACAAACGATCAAAATTGTTGAGTCTATCTAAATCTAGTCTAGATTTAATGTACGCAATGATCCTATTACCCTTTTTGATAACTTGATTGAATGTGGAAATTGTCTTTTAGATTTCTAGAAATGTTTACACCAATTTACTTATTATATGTGTCAACTTCAGATATAAAAGTATCCCCCAATTTCCAAAGTTTTTCACTATTCAAATTCTGCCTATTATCAAAACATTTGACTTTTCACTATTAAAATTAAATTTCCATTTATTAGCAAATACGGATACTAAATCTAACATTTTATTAAATTCTTTTTCACTAACTGCTAAAAGTACGATATCGTCAGCCAAAAAAAATGCTACCCATGGAGATATCGTGTATGCGCACACCTAACGCGTGTTCTCGTAATAAGTTAGTGAGTTTGTTCATTTTTTTGCAAAACAAGGATGGGGAAAAGACCCTTGCTTAACAACTTCTTCTATCGTATATTTTGGTGTATAAGTAGCATATTTGACACGCAAATTTAACCTCTAAATTAAGGGTGCATCTTACACCGAACATAAATGCTTCACCGCACAATTGTACACTGACACCTCGTTAGCTAGGCCTAAGGCTTTAAGGTAAGACACAAAAGACTGTGTCACCAAATCTTACTTGCCCCTTAACATTGTCATATAGGCTACTTATAATATTCCATAATCTACTACGAATTCATATATTCCATATTTCCATTAGCAATCCATACGCTATCAAATGCTTTTTTATGTCAAGGCATGCTAAGGAAGTCTTCTTGCCTTCAGCAAGTCAGAGCATTATTTTTTTCTAAGAAGTCGGAAACTGTGTAATGTACAACAACTCTATTTTTGAAACGCAAAGATGTTAAAGTTATTTAGTTAACACCCTTTTTATATATTGGTACAACAATGCTACTATTCCATTCCGACGGTACCTTTTCAAGACTCACAATTCTTTTGAATATGGATAAAATTAGTCTATTTAAAATTGGCCCACCGTTTTTTAGTAATTTATTTGATAGATTGTCAGAGCCAGCAGATTTGTTGTTTTTTGATTAGTAGATAGCAGATTCCACTATATCTAATGTGAGTTTAATGTCAACGACATATATATGCATCTTGGCATGACAAACAACATAAATTTTAAAGTTTTTAAGTAATGTGAACAAAAAAGTTTAGATTCGTGAAAAAGCATGAGCCTCATGCCAAATCCTTGAGACGTGTATGAACAGTATTATAATCCCATGTCTAATCACTAAACCTCATGGAGACATTTTGTACTATTATGTTTGGACCTATGACTAAATAGATTTATTTTACACTTACAGAAAATGACAGAAAATGTTTCAAATTTATCGATGTTCAATATTTTCATCTTCACGGTCATCAATGAGTAGATTAATTATTGGTTCATCATTGATGTTTTAAATAATTGCTTTTTTGTCATTTTGATTGCTGTTGTCTTTTATGTCAACAATAGGGAATTCCCCTAAAACTAGTCAATACAAAGAGGGCAGCATTACTAAAATTGGGAAGACTAGATGGTACGCTCACTTCGCTCGCGTACCATCTAGGTCGTGCCCACAGATGGTTCGCGAATACATAATAATTTCAGCGTTAAAAAACTGGCGATTTCAAATGTACGTACCGCAGGACAATAATACATGCCTACAGGAACGAATAAATAGACACTGTGATTTATGTACTCAACTAAAATTAGCACCATGGGAATTACTTCCGAAAGAGAAATTAATTGTTTAAGTCAAATTTAAACAAACTTAATTTGTGTTTTGTATGTAACATTAGGGTTGAGGGATGGGGAAGAGGATGGGTGCAAAGAGGAACAATTTTTAAATATTATTCTTTATCCATTTAGTAACGAAATATTAATTGAACTTATTCAACCTTATGTTCCTAAGCGGTCTCGGAGATCTAGATCTGAGTCTCTTCTTGCCCATATATTTCATCCTTCCACTAAGTTTTATGGAAATCGTTCATTTTCTTCGGCATCCGTTTCTCTATGGAATGCGTTGCCTATTGAAATCCGTCAGGCTACTTCCACCAGTGTCTTCAAATCTCTCCTCAAAACCCACTTTTTAATTTGTAAATTTCTAAATTGTTCTGTCTTTGTAAAGCGCATTGAGGCTTTCAGCATAATGCGCTATATCAAGTACCAGTTATTATTATTATTATTATTATTGTTTTCATGTTTTACAAATAATATACCACTAAACACAGTAAAACATTGCGATGTAATACTTTGTTGAAACTATCACCGTCCTAGTCGATTGAAATAGTACAGTACATGTAACGATACATCACTACGACGTGTATATGTTTATATAATGTAAAACAATTTGTGAAAACCACCTCTATTCGGGAAAATCATAAATTCGATTTAATCGTCAATAAATATTAAATTATCTAACTCAACTTAATTAGTAGGCCTAATGGTTTTCAATTGTTTCTTAGAGCCAATTCATACTTAAGTTGGTTCCTACCCTACCCACCAAAGTTGTTCTGCGTTTAGGGCATGTGATGTACCGTAGGCCTATCCTCTACTGGTTTTACAACGCTACTCATGCCAGTGAGGGAAGGGTGATGATGTGGGTGGTTTAACTGCAATAATAAAGATTTTATACATAATATACAGCGAGTGAAAACGCTAGCTCTTTATCCGTTTAAAAAAAATTTATATCGAACCTCTGCAGCACAAATTGAAAAAAAAAATGGATCGAATATCTGTTATGAGTATACCGTACTTGCCTTTACGACGCCTGAGGAAATAGACACTTGTGGAACAGAGATTGGAATGTTCCATTCATCGCAAATCAATACATTTGTATAAACGTATATTAAATCTATCAAAATAGTATTTTTTAAAGAAAATCGGCCTGTCTTCAACATTATGATGCTGTACTCGAGCTGTTCAACCGGTTTTCAGCCATTAAAAACAATTATCGTAGGAGGAGATAGGAAAATGCGAAGCATCCTCGTATATTATCGTCTGCGGGTATTTTTCAAGACGGACATCCATTAGACAGTGTATACCACGATCGAAAAACACCCCTATTTGGGGCAAATCGTTGAACCTAAATTCGTTTTAATCGTCAATAACTAATTATCGAACTCAATTTAATTAGTAAACAGGGTTACATCAGGCAACTTTATATACCATCGAGTAAACATTCTAGAAATAACGCGCGATTTACCGAATTTTGCCCTTACGTAAATTTATATATAGATATCAGCTCCTACTGTACAGGCCTCATCATATCTTGGGACGGTAAATTAATTGTCTTGTATAGGATACAAGATGCAATTTCAAAGGCCAAGTAATTCCAATGACCTTGTGACCATCTTGCTAGGATGTAGTTAAATAATTCATTATTTTTTACCTCCGCCAAGGAGGTATATTTAATCGGTAGCGTGTGTTTGTTTGTTTGTTTGTTTGTTTGTTAGCAGGATTACTCAAAAAGTAATTAAAAGATCTTTACCAAAATGAATAGACAGATAGATATGTGGTCAAGGACCATTCCATTAAATTTTTGGACCATTTGGGACCACAGTCCCAATTCTGGACCACTTTTTAGTATACTTTTTCAGACCTGCTAGTGTTAAAAGATAGGACAGAATTTTTCAAAAGCCGCAAGCAGTCTTAAAGTAACAAGTAAACTGAAATTGCATTTTTTCAAGAACTACTTGTCCAAAAAACTTCATTTTTTAACAAGAGGCAAGAGTTATAATGTGTGATTTGTAATTTTAAAACATAATTTGATTTAATGTTCATGTCTTTTGATGCGAGTAGTTTAAAAAACTTATTTCTTTTCAAATTCACTCGTTTGATTTTCGCGTTGCTGTTCTATTGTTAGTCAACTGAAGCTATTGTTAATTGAAAGGCTTGTTACATAACCATTACACCAAACTCGCATACACATGCTTGTAATGAAATTAGCCTAAATCACAAACAGCATTAAGACCCACACAAATATATATATATTTTTTTTTTACCGGAGAAATCTTATGTAGAAGAATTTTACAGTAGGCGGAGGTATCCACTCTCGGAGTGGCTTTCTAGTTATTTAAGCAATACATTATTAAATCAACATATTTTTTAATTCAATTTTGTAATAATTTATTTTTATAAACACTTCCTATTTAAATTTCTTCTTAATTTGTTAGGGCTATGTATGACATTTATGCTTTCATTTTGTATATAATTCTATTTCCTGTGGTTTTGTTTGGAATTATATTTGTTCGATATTAGAAAACAATTGTCAGGAAAACTGATGTGTGAAAAAATTACTTTGGATTGCGTCCTTGTTTTGCATTTTCGTGAAATGAATCTTTATACAATAGCAGTCATGTTTTTAATAATCAATTACTTATAATAATAATATATCGTTTCATTCATTTTACATAATATATGTTTTTTTTAATTATTCAAAGGTTATGGCAAAATCACACCAGCTTCTCGGTCGGGTCAACAGTTCTGCATTTGCTACGCCCTCATCGGTATTCCTCTTTGCGGCTTTGTCTTGGCTGCTCTGGGAGAACGAATCAAGAACCGTTCCTTGAAATTTAAGGAGCATTGCCAGAAGAGGTTCAAGAAAGCAGATGTGTTCTATATGGCCATGATTTGCATCAGTGGGTTTTTCATATTCTTCCTGATTCCTTCGGTGGTATTTTCTTACTTTGAGGGATGGTCGTACCACATTTCCTTTTACTACACCTTCATTACTCTCAGTACCATAGGATTTGGTGATTATGTTGCAGGTAATAGTTTTTATTTTAACAATCTATAGAATACCACCATCTATTCATTCAATACTTATTTCCAATGTTGACTAAAGAAATACAATACATACTGTAAATAGAAAGGACATATTTTCCGAAGCCTGAATAATAAAATAAATATGGCATGGAACAGGCTAATATAAGGACAATAGAGTGGAAACTGTGTCCTGCCTAATATATTATGGAAAATACTTGAAACTTCCAACACAATTGGTATAACATGGATGAGAATGGCACAAAACAATTGGAGTCAAATTGGAGAGGCCTTTTCACCCTGCAGCTTGTTGAAAATGGCTAGAAATGATAATGAAGATGATAATGACAATTTTTATTTTTTTATATTTATTTTTATTTTATTCAATCGAAACCAACAGCGATAATTATCGCCACTAACAGGTTTGATACAAACAAAGCCAGGACTGTTTAAAGCACCTTGATTGGTCCTAACATTGATCAAGGGCTTCTCTTGTCCAGTGCCCACCTTGACCAGAGGTCTGAGGCAGATACTAGATGTAGGGGCTGCCATAATAGTCAGCAGTGCTGACTTCAAATGCCTAACGGGACCCCAGCTCCATATACAGCACCCGTTATTCCCAGATGGTCTCCCATCCAAGCTCTAACCAGGCCCAACGTCGCTTAACCCCGGTGATCTGACGAGAACCGGTGTTTCAACGTGGTAAAGCCGTATGACAATATTGACATCAAGCAATTATTTTATTGTACACAATATATAGACATATTTCTGTTGTATTTTTAAAAAGTGCATGTTTGTGTGGATTTAATTTTACTATAGTTTTACTGTCAACATTTATATTGAAATGTTCATTGATTTTTTTCAGGATCTAATTCTGACAAAAACTACAATGTTTTTTACCGCATTGCCATTTATGTTTGGATTCTCTTCGGCTTAGTTTACTTCATTCTCCTCCTTGGTCATGTTTCCGATTTGTTGTCAAGTGCCGGTAAAAAGGTAAAAAGGAAAACGTTATCGATTCGAGGGGTTAAACAGAAACACAAAAAAAATGAGAATAGACAACCAACTAGACAAACAAATGAAGAAATCTCAGATGTTGAAGAAATGTCTCTACAACAAATTAATGAGAGTAATTTGAAGACGGAAGCAGAGATTAATAATTCTGAGAGTGACGTAGAGGTAAAATCTGAGAAATTACCTGAACAGGAATATGATGCAGAAATGGAAATGGTTATTTAAAATTGAATTTAAATGGTTTTATAGCCTGTTCACATTGAATTTAAATGGTTTTATAGTCTGTTCAGAATGAATTTAAATGGTTTTATAGCCTGTTTACATTGAATTTAAATGGTTTTATAGCCTGTTTACATTGAATTTAAATGGTTTTATAGCCTGTTTACATTGAATTTAAATGGTTTTATAGCCTGTTTACATTGAATTTAAATGGTTTTATAGCCTGTTCACATTGAATTTAAATGGTTTTATAGCCTGTTTACATTGAATTTAAATGGTTTTATAGTCTGTTTACATTGAATTTAAATGGTTTTATAGTCTGTTCACATTGAATTTAAATGGTTTTATAGCCTGTTCACATTGAATTTAAATGGTTTTATAGTCTGTTCAGAATGTAATCATCACAAGCTAGGTATATTTACCCACACCTCCCAACTTGGACAAATGAAATATTTGACAGATTTTAACTATACTGTACTTCCGCAGCTGGTCTCTAGTTGAAATGAACACTTCATGCAAAATAGGAGTTCATTCCAAGCTCCATCCCCCTTTCCCCGAACAATTAGGAACATAATGGAAATGGATCCAGATATGATTATATAAACTGATTGATTTACCTCAACTATGGTACTGGTAGCATTCTTTATTTTACTGGTGTCTTTTCAAATAAAATTTGGTTGTTTAGTAGTTACCAATCTAATATTGACCTAGACATTAGACAGATGAAAACCATATTTAGAGCATTGTGGTCAATGAAATTGGTCAAAATAAAGCATCAAAAGTGGTCACACGAATGTTGATGTATATAATTGAAGTGTATTTTGACAAGTTGAAAATTGAGGAATCTTCTGCATATATTATGGGCAAGATTCAAGTATTTCGCTTAAACATTTATGGTATTATTTATTTAACAGAATATAATTTAACATAATTTGTATTTATTTAAATGCTTTGTTTTCTATGTCTATTTTAAGAAAAATAGGTATGCTGCTTTTAGAAAGTTAATGTGTTTTAAATTGTGTAAATATTGCATAGTTCTTGTATTTTAATTTTTTGGTTTGTTATTGGTTATAAAATTAAACCAAATTATATGTTCAGGGGAAAAGATCCAAGATAAAGAAATGTTTATCTGATACTGAGCTAAAAAATTCCAGCTTGCTGTAAATGTTCCTTTACAATAATGTTGCGGCTAGACGTTTACTATCCAAGTGAAAACTTTTATTAATTTATTATTCAAAGGTATTTTATATCAATTTTGAATGTAACTAAAATACTTGATAATCTATGCACTTTGAGTTTTATAATTAAATTTTAACTCCATTTTATATGTGCCTTAATGTATTGTAACTGTCATTGGGAATATTTGTTTGTCTAATACACAGATGTGTACTGGTTGTGGTAAGCTTATTTGTATGTTATGCCTTATAATAAGGCATAAACTCTTATTAGGAATCAAAAACATGGATGTAAATAGCATGTTCTGGCATGTTGTAGAAACAAAGAAAAACATTCAATAAACGAACTACTGTGTGGGATCCAGAAGCCATTTTCATCATTCACATTTAGACTAAAAACACTAACCTGTAAAATTAAGTACAGGTATCTCCTATTTAATTGAATACAATTTAAATAGAAACACTTAAATATTTATTAAATTGAGTGAAATACTTAATATTTATGTGAAATATCACACTTAAGTGTGATTACAGCCACTTAAGCTGTATTCACCATTCACACTTAGGATATTATCGAAACACTTGCACTTAAAATTTAAAAATGATCCTACAGTATCTAAATGAATACCACTTAAGGAAAATCTTTCATTAACTTAGCGTGATTGGTGAATATAGCTACTGGTCCTCTTCTATTTGCTGAATAGTGAGTGTAACACTTTAATTTTCAGAAGGCTTGTACTTAAATCAATCTTTGGTGGATTAATGATGAAATGTCTGTAAACTCTCCTTCTGAAATTGGTTTCTTCTGTTTTGACACTGTTCTGCATAAAGAAATAGGATATATACTGTTTTATTTATTTATTACCATATTTACTGAGGGTAGCCTATCCAGTTCCTCATAGAACTGATCATTCAGGGCCCTTTCATTTCGTTTTCATTGTCTCGTTTACCATACATAGCAATTTTCTAATGTGTAATGTCTGTGACAAAAAAAAAGAACCAATATTACACATAATAATGATCACTATATCAAAATATGTGTGTGAATAATGTATGAAACGATATTGTATAACAATTGTCGTATGCTATAAATGTGTCACTATGAATTGCTTTTGGATCGTCCTGTTAGGTTATCTAATATGTTGGTTTCATATATAGTTTTTAAACTAGAACGTTTAAAGTGCTTGTTACTATTACAGTAACAAGTTTATTTTTAAAAATTACATGTTACAGTGTTTTTGTAAAGACATCTTTTTATCTTAGTTTTTCAAACACTAAGTTCAAAGAAACCCACTTTAGTGTGGGAATTATTTTTTAATATCTTTACAGGCCCATATTCATTTTTATCTATTTATTTTAAATTACATATTTTTACTTTTAAAGTTATGTTATACCTTTTACTAAAATAGTTGCATCCCGAGGCCTAGATACTGATTTCACAAATCTCGGATATCACTGTTATTTATTTTCAATGTTAATACTGTATTTTTAATACATTTTGTATGTTACAATTACCTGATTTAAAAGGTTTTCTTTAAATAATTTGAGTAAAACTGTTTAATCAAACACACACATCCTGTCACCAATTTATAATATACCTAAATATAATAGATTAGACCTAATCTGCTAGCCAGAAGAACATTCCAGTTTGACACCTCTGAAACCAGTTATCACACCAGTAAACCAGTATCTATATATAAATTATGGTTAATTCTGACATAGGCGAGCACAATACAAAAACTTCGGTACAAATCTCCGCCTTGGATGCCTACCTTATCTATCCGAGATGTACTGCAAAACGTAGATTTGATAACATTAGTGTGCACGCCGACGCTATTGTTCCATATTTATATCTTAGGAAGATATTATAAAGAGTTTTTTAACAACATTTATGATTTCAACATTGGATTTTCCTCTCAATTTCAATTCTTCCCGGTCAAAGTAATTTCCGGGTTTAAGATAAGTTCACCTTAGTTTCAAATATTTTCTCTCTTTTATACACAAGGGAGCAGTTAAAATAATAGATTTGACCCTAATGGTGACTGGAAACAGGCACTATCCATCAATCAATACAGTGTCCCTTTGGAAGACGAAAAAAAAATTGGCCATAATCATAGCCATTTCAGTTTTTTGTTTATTTTAAAACATACCACACGTGTGTGAAGGTACAGTAGTTAAATAATAGGAATTATACTGCAAATTAATAAAGATCAAATTAAATATACGCCATAAAGAATCAGAATATATTGTGGGGAATAGTATTATAAAATTACATAGGGAGATTTGATGAGACATTTTTCGAGTGAAATCCCGATAGCTGAGTTTTATTGAGTAAGCTTGCAGGAATAACTGTAGGCTATCTTCCTGTGTCCCGTTAGGACCGAGATGTCTGCCCATGTTGCAAGCCGTAATGTCTTCTTTCTTGGGCCCACTCTGTCACGGCAGTTAGTTTCAAAAGATGATTAAATTAAATAATGTATTAATAATTATTAGGATGGTATTCATTTGAATAAACGCCTCTCCAATAAAACATCACTTTGAATAATAACCCCCCCCCCCCCCACAACCCAACTATCTAATAAACGTCCATCCACATATTTATAATAACACAATTATACTATTTGTAGTAGAATTCACCGCACTGTTATCTGCAATTTACCAAGCATTTGTTATTCTTTTTTACCACTTTTAATATCTATGAGAGGATTTCATTTGATTATAAATGTTACCATATTATTAGAACTAAAAAATTTAACATATATCCCTCGAATAAGCACCTCCCTCAAATGACCTCCGCCTCCCCAAAGGGCCCTACCAAACAATAAAAACTATACTTTAAAATGTTATTAATCATCTAAAACACTGTGAAACAAAGTAGTTTAGTTTTACGAATGTCAAGCATTTTCAATAATGGTAACCGACAGAATATGTATAAGGAGAACATTATCATTCCGAGAACCATCGTCTACACTTCCTAGAGGGGGAGCGAGCGAAGCGAGCTCACCCTCTAGTAAACTAAATTACAGTTAATTCAAACTGGTTTTAACTGGAATTTTTGCTTGAGGGTTACCTTGGCATATTGGAATAACATATAGGTACAAACATCTTTTGATGATAACTTCAGCAACATTGTTCAATTTCTACACATCTTTATTTATTATTCAAATCACACTAATACGCGTAATTGAATTAGCCTTACCAAAGAAGTAAAGCAAGCATCCATCACTTTTTATCTATATGCAAATTAAGTCATGCTTCCTTATTATAGAACTCATTGCCACCTTAAGTGTATCCATAAGAATGCTTTTAACAGGCTGCATTCGGATTCAGCAACTTATTTTCTAACTTCTTTTCATGGTTGTAAAGTTGCTGCATGTTTTTTTCTGAGTATGTGTTTTAAATATTAAATGTAAGGTTTATAACCGTTCTTATATTAAGCACAATGCAATTCAAATACATTCATTATTTATAAGTAGAAAGATTAAATTGCTTGTTTAAGAATGTAACTGTATTGACAGTAGAGGGAAACTGCGCTGTGTTGTGTTTTGCGCTATTCTCATGTAGTTTGTTTTGCCTTCGGTCTCTCGTATGCCGATTTGTTTCGTTGACGAACCATAACAGAAAATGGTTTTTACGAATAAAGTTCTGATTCTCCGAGATCAATTTTGCCTATTTCATTGATTCCTCTGTGTGGGCTTGTTCTTCATAATATTTCTCTATTTATATTGAGAAATAACAAGATACAGTAGAACCCCATACTACCAGAACACAACAACGTTTTCCATTTCTCTATTAAAAATGTATGTAAAAACATATATTCCTCTTTTTTGGTCACTGGAAAGTGTCCACATAATAAGGGATGTCACTACAGTAGGCAGTGGAGAGATCGGTTCCACTGTAATAATAGCATTTTCATATTTAATGAATTACCCCGGAGTTAGGGATAATAAAGTTGTATTGAATTGATTAAAATGTGTAATATAATTGTAAAGCAATCTACATTAGGAAAATTGTCAAGCATCCACTGTGTACACAAAGTTTGTGTATTTTATTGACCCAGCACTGTTGAAGCTTGCTGAACATTTTGAGAATATGAGCATTGTGAACAGCTAATAAACGGTTGGCAATGGTAATGTTATATCATTTTTTATCAGAAGTCACACACATTACAGAGGCATATTATTAGGCCTGCCGCAGACCAATGCAAGTTAAATTTTCGTGATCTGCAAAAGATATTGTGCAGAGAAAAAATGTCTTCTTTTTTGTTAAATTTCTTGTATAATAATATAATTGTTTACCTTCGTCTAATTACGCCACACTGCAAGCATATTATTTTTTAATTACAATTTAATTCAAAATATATATATTTCACACATATGTACTAAATGTTTATTGTGCACAGAAAATAATATATACAATGGAATGACTCATGCGTATAGCTTTACTTGTACAGTATCTCACCTGGTGCTCCAGGTATAGCTTATGCAAATTTGGCCAGCATGCTTGGATTGGACAGTAGCCTGTTGGAACTTGGTTGGTGGTGTGACTGTAGGCCTATAGAGACTTTGCTTTTAAGAATACTTACTGAGTATTGTAGCTGTTTTTACTTTACTTTAGAGGAATATCTTAGGTAAGCGTTGTTCTGTTAAATTCACTGCTTGTATCTTTATACAAGTATATGATACATACTTATAAGCTTGCTTTTATTTAAGCCTAATAATGTTGATATAAAGTTTGCGGTACACCACGTATATTAGTTCTGAAAAGAACTGTTCAGTTTCTCGACGTTTCGATCAATATCCTTTGATCTGAGGATGATCAAAGCATATAGATCGCAACGTTGAGAAACTCAACAGTTCTTTTCAGAACTAATATGTGTACCGCAAACTTTTTATCAACATTTGATTTTGCCATGCAAATCTTCAAACAATATTATAGGTCTAATAATATTCTTTATGTAGCGATGTACAGTAGGCCTATCAGGTATTACTTTTATGCACTTTACGTTAGTACTAAAGTTTAACATTTGTTTTGTTTGTTATAGTCAGTCAGTCAAGCATCCATACCGAAATAAAGAAACTGAATTGCTGTCTCCTTATTTAGCAGCTACAATTATTGATTTGCTCAAGGTTAATCAGTAAGAAGCGTTTTAATGATGTACGTGTACATCCGTTATTTGCCGTATTTTCATCATTTTTAAACATAATTGTTGTAACACAATACGTTTTTGCATACATTGGTCATAATAATATTTATATTGATCATGTATGCACTTATGAAAATAAACACATTATATAATATAGCCATAAAAGTAGGATTATGCCTATAATTATAACGACAATTACTAATTTACGAAATTTATAATAATAAAAACAATTACTAATTAACGAAATATGATGATAACAAATATTAAAGACATGTCTACAAAATAGTAATTCTAATATATTGTTACCTATAACGTTACTAAAAATCAATTGCATGCCCACCCTCTTTATGGCAAACTATTTGATTTCTGTATTTCCATGTTTTTTTAATGGAATTATGTTGCATTTGCTTTAGATTTATTACAAAAATGTACAATTTCATTTTAATTAATTAGTGTATACTTTGACTTGTATTGAAGGGTATTGCTAAACACCGCAAACCTCCAAAAAAACATAGCAAACCCCACCGAACCAACATAAAAGTGATTGAATCATGTAGTGTACAACCCACTGGGTATATCAATGTAAAAAAAATATTAAATTTCTACTGTTAACTACTTATTTTTGGGGTAAAACATCATTTTTTGGTCAAAAATGATTGCTAATTTTTAACCAAAAAATGATGTTTTACCCCAAAAATAATTAGTTAACAGTAGAAATTTAATATTTTTTTTACATGGATATACCCAGTGGGTTGTACACTACATTATTCAATCAGTTTTATGTTGGTTCGATGGGGTTTGCTATATTTTTTTGGAGGTTTGCGGGGTTTAGCAATCATTTTTGACCAAAAAATGATGTTTTACCCCAAAAATAATTAGTTAACAGTAAAAATGTATTATTTGTTTTACATGGATATACCCAGTGGGTTGTACACTACATGATTCAATCACTTTTATGTTGGTTCGATGGGGTTTGCTATGTTTTTTTTTAAGGTTTGCGGGGGTTTGCGGTGTTTAGCAATACCCTGTATTGAACTTAAATAAAATGAAAGCTTTATAGTCTGATTTTACAATCGCTTCCATTTTTTACAGTTTTGATAAAATTATGTAATTTAAAATCAATACATTATAACAGTCTTAGTTTATTTTTTCATCTTCATTGTCCGATTCACTTATGTCTCCTTCTTCTCCACTGCTAACAGATACCTCCATCGCGCTGGCATTCTTGTCCGTAAACATGATGTTGTGAAGTGGAAATTTGTCTTTCTTTTCATAATCTAAAATATATAATAAAGCTATAGTAAATAAATGATAAATTATCATCGACAATTAAAAAAATAACCGAAAGGGGTATTTTCTGAATGTTGTACGATTTTTGATGACGTTTTACCTAAATTCGTTTAAATCGTCAATAACTAATTTTCTAACCCCAAGTTAATTAGTTTATACTGGTTTTCATTAGGTGGTAAAAGTCAGTACCGAAAGTATGTACCAAATTTCTATATATTGAAATATATATATTCTATATATAGTGAAAATTCTAGAAGTTACGCGAAATTTGTCAATACGAAAATTTATATATATATATATATATTGTTTCGCATGTTTTTTAGGTAGCGAGGTTTTATGGTGTAGCATTATTCCTAGTTTGACATACCTCTTATGTTGTTTTCAATGTTATTGAGAAATCTATCCCACCAGGCACGTTCTTCTGATGTAAAAAATGTGGCAATAGTAAAAACGGTTTTCTTTAATCTTGACAAATCAGCATTGCTGAAATCAGGAGTGCATAAAAGTGGTACATCCGTAGGCTTATTCTTTAGCAGATATGGAATTGTCTTGTCCCGTGCGCACTCAGACCAAGAAGAATCTGTTGACCAGTTCTTGAAAGACATAACACATTTTCCTGTTTGGTCCAAAACAAATTTAAACTGGTGTGGTTTACTGTGGAAGCGTATATTGTCCTGCATATACGGCATTAACCAGTTCTTAATATCGTGCAGATATGAAATAACTCTTGACTTGATGGTAAACTTTTTGACGGAAGTTTCAACTGCCTTTTGAAGGTGGTCAAGTGTACAAGCTTGATTTGTATCCATATGTTTGGCCACGCATGAAAATAATTGATCGATATCTTCGTGAGTATGACCCGCCATCAGAAATCCTAACTTTATCTGTAATAAAGAGTAAAATAAGTTGTGACTGTCTGTCAAACACAAACTTTACGTGTGGCAAATTTGGGCGCGTGTAACCGTCCATGACAAATTGTGATTTGGGTTAAACTTAAATAAAATAGGTTTACATCATGAGCGTCAAAACACCATTCATTTTGATAAAATCGTAAGGTAATCGTAAATGATAAGATAATATAAAAATTAATTTTGTATTATATTATTATAATTTATATTTGCTTTAAAACTTTTATACAATGTACAAAGTCAAGTGTGGATGTGACTGAAATTGTGTATGAATTTGACGTGGTGTTACCATTTGATATAGTAATGTATATTCATACCTTTCGAAAAATCTTTAACTCTACGAGAAGAGCACATAGTCCCCAAACGAATCGATGTTTGATTCCCTTGCCAACATTATCCAGCTGTAGATATAGCACTGGTGGTAAAGGTTGTATTTCTGACAATACCCTCAGAATGATATTGCAGGTTAAATTGCAGTCGTCTGCAAACTGCTTTAGGTCAATAAAGCAGCGTCCATGTCGCCCATGAACCAAGACACCGGTTACATGTGTACCTAGTTCCCACATATTAGATGTAATCTCCGTTGATCCACCACCAAAAGATGGCAAACTGGTTTTATTTTGGTCCATTCCGTCGATAATCATTGATAAATACTTGTTCGGATTTTGGCGGGCTTTCTTTATATGCTTGTAGTACTTTCGACGCTCAGTACTGAAAAAAGGATAATCACACATATAACTATAAGATTTATTGATAATGTTTAGGGCGGCAACCCTGCAAAACCCCTAAAAAGACAATTATAATGTGCCGTTCGATGTTATTTACACAGGATTGCCTCTAAGAATTCTTTAAAATATACCAATCACATGGTAGGAGACGCCATTTTTTTATTCAAGGTGGCGGATAATTTTTTAATGTACTTTAAAACCTTCCCAGGACTCTCCAGTTCGGTCATCATTTTGACACTCCATGTTGTAGCAGCACACACGGGCACTGCAGGTGCTGTTGTCTAGATACGATAATCGGATGGTGTAAAGTTATGTGTAATAGTAGGCCTAAACATTTATATAACGTGCTTTAGTCATTCTCTGTGTTTTTGTTGATCGCCTTTCTCTCTACCCAACCCAATTGTCTTTGTAACTATTACTATAGTTCTAAATTATGTAGGCCTACTTACTTTTGTTTTCGTAAATGCTTCTCTCTCTTCATCAGTAGTATTTTCCGCTTTTGCTTTTGATGTTCCTTATGAAGCTCACATTTGATTCGTATACATTTGCCACATTTTGCAAAACGATTTTCCTATTTATGAAGTTGTAATGTAAAATAGTATAAAAAGTTTAAGGATATTCCCAGGATATTATAGACTCTTCATTCATTACTAGAAGTAAGAAACTGAGTTATTAGGGTACCAACGTACTCTGCATAACTCTCATTATGAGGTACAATTACTTTCGGATGTATACTGCTTATTAACAGTGTAGTGCATTGAGAGTTGATTTTACTGGAAATTGAACTCGCAAGTCTTTCTACATGTATCGTAACTACTAGGCTTTAATTAAGAACATGTCTAAGTAATTAAGGCTAAAACTATTTGATTTATTCAATTTCAGCATGACATAAATTACAATCATACAGTCATGTAAACTACATGATAAGGATTATCAGAAACGAACTAAATCAGATTTTTCTTTAACAGAATAAATAAATATATAATATAATTTTGAATAATTGAAAGAAATAACATTTCACAATAACAATCTAAAATTACAAAAAAAGATAAAATTTAAAATAGAGGCTTTTATCAGTATCACTGCTTTATGTTTTACTTATATCAATCTGAATGATTTACATTAATTTATCCTTATTCCATTAGCATAAGTCCTGCTACACTGCTTTTATTGCCCTTCTTTGGACCAATATTGAGTCTTAGTAGAGGCAATGTGCGTAATATAATAGGCTATTGTACAAAGCGGCTACTAAATTATCTGTCTGTGTTTTCGCAATCATTTATTTTAAATTAAGGCGAAGAGGAATGTTATTTGTACTCAATCCAGATAAGTGTAAATGTAAAATTACCTCAGGTATTACAATGTTTTTGAATTCAGAAGCCCATATCTTGTAAAACGTTGCCAATGCGCACACATCTTCATTTATTAGCTCAAATTCATCTTTCATGTACATGTACACATCGTGTTTGGTAAGCGTCGATGGTAGATACATTTTACCATTAGTTGATATTAGATCAGCGTGTTCATTACAAAACTTGATCAACCAAGCTCGACACTGCTGCGTTGAGTTGCTATACACCATCTTTCTTGAGAAGTTTAGTGGTAAAATATAACGACACCCTTCTGAAAAAGAAATAAAATGTATGTGTCTAAAATACGTTCTAATGTTATCTATCTATTAATGCTTAACTGGCTGTAGATAGATATGTAATTCTATTTTCAAATTAAAGTAATCGTGATGCTTAGTAATAGGAAAATTATTGATTATTATAAATCGATTCAGATTATGTCAAGAACATACATGGCATATCTAGCAAAATAAACACATTCGGTACCCAACCAAGTGTTCTTTTAATAGTGGTGTCCTCTGAATCAGGGTTGGCTTGTGTCCCTTTAATAGTGTTTTCTTTTGAAAGTGTCGCAAAGGAGAGATTGTAGTTGTACTTAAATGAACTCTGTATGGCGAAAATAATAATTTATAATAATCTATTACCAATAGCTTGCTTCCTTATTTTGTAAAACGTTGACCGGCCTATACCGTGTACTAGCATCCATGCTTTTGCACAAACATTGTTAGCGCCGACAAGTAGACAGATTTGTTTAGCTCCTTTAGACGTGCTGAGATGTTCATTGAAATATTCTAGCATCCAACTACGCTGTTCGTATTCAGTCTTCGCTTGGAACTCTTCCCGTGTCTGATTCATTTCTTTGAAAGTTAGCATACCAATGCACATTAATGTACAACAGCAGTTTAAATACAATCTGTGTATTGGCTGTAGGTGATTTCTTTTCCTGCCTAGAGAAACAAAACTTATATTATCCCTCTTTTTATTTTCTACAGGAACATAGCAAATGTTAATATTATTTACATTGTATGTCGAAGCATGTATTATACTGGGTACTAATTCAAGCATGCTTTGGCATAGAGACATTTGGTAAATATTACACGGCATAGGCACCCACCATTATATCACTGGTATATCGTATTACACGACATAGGCCACCCACCATTATATCACCGGTATATCGTATTACACGACATAGGCCACCCACCATTATATCACTGGTATATCGTATTACACGACATAGGCCACCCACCATTATATCACCGGTATATCGTATTACACGACATAGGCCACCCACCATTATATCACTGGTATATCGTATTACATGACATAGGCCACCCACCATTATATCACTGGTATATCGTATTACACGACATAGGCACCCACCATTATATCACTGGTATATCGTATTACACGACATAGGCCACCCACCATTATATCACTGGTATATCGTATTACACGACATAGGCCACCCACCATTATATCACTGGTATATCGTATTTAATAATACATAAAAATACATATAAACATAGAATTTCACTAATTCTTAAAATTTAGCAGCAGGAAAAAAATTGAATTGTATCTTAGTTACCATCAAATTATGTACAAATTACAAAATTCATATGGGCGTTCCATTATTATCGCATTAATTCATAATACATTTTGGTCTTTATCAATGAATGGCAGAATTCATGGTAAACTTTTCCAATCGTGTTAGCCAACCAGGAAAAAATGATTTTACAATACGACGCCACTGCCATTGAATATTATCAATACAAACATTGTCTATACATACGAACCTAGTGACAGATGACATCTATATATAAATTATGGTTAATTCTGACATAGGCGAGCACAATGCAAAAACTTCTCTACAAATCTCCGCCTTGGATACCTACCTTATCTATCCGAGATGTACCGCGAAACGTAGATTTGATAACATTAGTGTGCACGCCGACGCTATTGTTCCATATTTATATCTTAGGAAGATATTATAAAGAGTTTTTTAACAACATTTATGATTTCAACATTGGATTTTCCTCTCAATTTCAATTCTTCCCGGTCAAAGTAATTTCCGGGTTTAAGATAAGTTCACCTTAGTTTCAAATATTTTCTCTCTTTTGTACACAAGGGAGTAGTTAAAATAATAGATTTGACCCTAAAGGTGACTGGAAACAGGCACTTTCCATCAATCAATACATTGTCCCTTTGGAAGACGAAAAAAAAATTGGCCATTAATCATAGCCAATTCAGTTTTTTGTTTATTTTAAAACATACCACACGTGTGTGAAGGTACAGTAGTTAAATAATAGGAATTATACTGCAAATTAATAAAGATCAAATTAAATATACACCATAAAGAATCAGAATATATTGTGGGGAATAGTACAGTATTATAAAATTACATAGGGAGATTTGATAAGACATTTGTCGAGTGAAATCCCGATAGCTGAGTTGTATTGAGTAAGCTTGCAGGAATAACTGTAGGCTATCTTCCTGTGTCCCGTTAGGACCGAGATGTCTGCCCATGTTGCAAGCCGTAATGTCTTCTTTCTTGGGCCCACTCTGTCACGGCAGTTAGTCTCAAAAGATGATTAAATTAAATAATGTATTAATAATTATTAGGATGGTATTCATTTGAATAAACGCCCCTCCAATAAAACATCACTTTGAATAATAACAACCCCCTCCCCCCCCCCCCCACAACCCAACTATCTAATAAACGTCCATCCACATATTTATAATAACACAATTATACTATTTGTAGTAGAATTCACCGCACTGTTATCTGCAATTTACCAAGCATTTGTTATTCTTTTTTACCACTTTTCATATCTATGAGAAGATTTCATTTGATTATAAATGTTACCAAATTTTAACATATATCCCTCGAATAAGCACCTCCCTCAAATGACCTCCGCCTCCCCAAAGGGCCCTACCAAACAATAAAAACTATACTTTAAAATGTTATTAATCATCTAAAACACTGTGAAACAAAGTAGTTCAGTTTTACGAATGTCAAGCATTTTCAATAATGGTAACCGACAGAAAATGTATAAGGAGAACATTATCATTCCGAGAACCATCGTCTACACTTCCTAGAGGGGGAGCGAGCGAAGCGAGCTCACCCTCTAGTGTATTAAACGTACGTAATCTTCGATTCGTATCTAGATGACTGTCAACATTCAGTTAAGTTAATCTACCTAGTGACATCTGCAGAATCGGGTAAACCTTTATGAAATACTATTTTATGTAACTTAAAAGGTACAGGACTGTATTTATATTTTCTAAATCAAATAACAAAATTATATTTAATTTATCAACTTACCATTAATTTTGTGACGAGATGTTATAATTTCAGCATTACTTCTTGATTCAGATTTACTATAGTCAGTTTCTACAGTCTCTATATTTCCCCTGCACGAGACTAAAAGAGAAACAGAATATTAATGCAGGTATCTATCAACATTATTACAGAATAAAACAACTAGCTACAACTTGTTTGTGTTGTTACCGGTACTTTGTGGGAAAGCATTAGATTCAGTTTGTCAAGAAGAACATATAAAGGTGTTATACAATTTCAGCAAGTGCAGTCTGGATAATGGAATGGAAGATTTACAGAATTGTTCCTATCATGCGTGGGTTTCATAGTAGGCCTACAGTACTTCAAGACTGTGTTCTATCACCACAGCAAAACATTCTCCTAAAGTAGGCCTAACTGTAACTATAATTCTAGATACTACCCGTATGGTAGGCCTACTCCATTTGAAATAATCTCTACGATTAGCTGATCAACAATCGCAGTTTGGACATAAACTTTAAAATTAGAGGCACACTTATTTTTGTAAAGAAATTGCATCATTTAAACAAAATAAGAATATGAAAGAAACAGTAATGCTGTAGTTTGTAGTTTCTCATTTATAGGTTCATGCTATAAATATATACACCCATATAGATAATTCGTTCAATTCAGTTGTCCATAATGGTAAAATACGAGTATAGATATTTCAGAGTATACAGTACATTGATTTCCCAAACCTAATGCAAATTGCTTTTGCTCGTTTTTTATTTTTATTAAAAATATCTTCACATTCTTCATTAATATCTCAAAATATAGTTTTCATTTTATTGAGAAGCATACAATTTGACAACTTTTCCTTGTCACTTTTTTTCTTGAGAAGTATTTTATAACAATTATCAAACAACTCTTCCTTGCCATTTTTATATAGTTACGCAGATTCCAAGGCTCACTAGCTTTTTTAAAACTTCCTTTTGTTTTCAAATTGTTAAAGCACATCCTGCTTGTCAATAAGAATCCTATTATCTACGCCAACCTAATTGTTTATTTAACAATAGATGAGTCATTGGGTGTGGTATGAACATTTTCAGCTTTCAGATCATTAGCAACATACATTAGTGGACCCTCTTGTTTATCAGTGTTAAGCAATGAAAAAAGGAACGTTATTAATGTTCTATATCGAATAATACTGTATCAACAGCGAATTAACATAAATAATTAATTCAATAACCCAATAGGCCTAGTTTTGTTAACTTACCCACAAAGTAAATTTAAATATATTATTGTACTTACAGTTACGTGATTCTGTTATATCATCATCAGTATCGACGTCGGTTGTTGAAACCTCCCATGTTTTGCGCTGACAATCGTTATTTCTTGCTAAATGAATTACAAAAACCGTATTATTAAAAAAAAAAATAGAATGTATTATAGAAATAGCCATATTGGAACATCGAATAATACTGTGTCAACAGCGAATTAAATATATATATATATTTTAATTCAATAACCCAATAGGCATAGTTTTGTTAACTTACCCACAAAGTAAATTTAAATATATTATTGTACTTACAGTTACGTGATTCTGTTATATCATCATCAGTATCGACGTCGGTTGTTGAAACCTCCCATGGTTTTCGCTGACAGTCGATATTTCTTGCTACTGGAGAAACTTCTGTACGCGAAACTTCCTTGAATGAATTTTGATTAGAACACAGTTCATGGTTTTCGCTTGAGTAATGATGGTTGGAGTCACTTATCATGTTTACGATATGTATTTGCGATGATGCAAATTGATAGAATGATCATAAACTATGTGATCTAAAACTAGATGATTGTACCACTATGGAGCTAATAGCTCCACTCCATGATTGGACATGCCTTTAAAAAGCGCGCACTATTTCGATTGGCTGCTGCTGAGGCCACCTCCCAGTTTTTATTTCAACGGGCAATCAGCTTTATGCAAAGAAATAGAGTAAAAATGAAGGGTCATGTTAATCTGAATGAATAGATATATAGAATGAAATACCAGGGAAGAGTGAAGTTGTAATTTCAGTATTCCCTTGGCATACTCTTACAACGACCGTTTTCAGTTCTCTAAGAACAGAATAAAAAAACATTTTCTCATCATTAATTCTATTATAAAATGAGGATTCGTAAAGAATTGTTTAAAAAGAAAAGTTTGGAAATGAAGTTTTCTGCCTGGTGCAGCTGCAGCGGAATTCACTTGTCATGAAGATGAAGAAGGGTGTGTATTCATGTGTAACCTATGGCCTGTTAAATGTGTTTACTTTTTGCAAACCATATGATATAAAACTTGGGCTATCTTTCTGAAACAGAAACCATAAACAAAAGATGATCTAAATGTTATTTTAATTAGATATTTATGTTTCAATATATTTCTGTCTGTAATCTGTATTCTTACCATTTTCTCATATATATCTACCTTGAATTAGTTAATCCTTTTCTTTCTAGTGAAAGAACATTTTTGTACCGTACCGGTACATAGTTTAATAACTGTATAATATTGCTCTAGATCTTGCTCTTTGTAATAAAATATTACATTATACAGGATGTAAATAAAACAAAATTAGAGTACACTCATATTACATGGCAACAATATTTCCGCGGTAATCACTTACTGTATTCCTCAATTTAAACATTAACATTTATTTAGAACAATTATTATTAATACTGCATATAATTAATTAAGTCATAGAATTGATTTTGAAGACTTCTGATTGGTTGAAATTGTCGTTAATTACACGTCCGCATAAATACTGCGCATTTTTAAAAAAACCATGTTAATGTCATGGTAAAAAAACAATCCAAATTAAAGAAACTGTAATTTTGAAACAAAAAAAAGTCTAAAATATAAATTCTGCTAGTTTAAAATCTGTACCAGTTATGAAATGAAAAAAGGATTTTTGTTTTGGATAACACAAGAAATAAAAATATCTTTGTACAAATAAAATATATATGGGCCAAGAATGTAGGAGCTGAAGAAAACAAATTATTCATTATAGTAGAGAATGTTTAAAAAATAAAATACTCAGCAATCAACATCGAGATTTTTAAATTAATACAAAGCTATAACACAATTCTGGGTTGACATTATATTCTGTTACTTAGCCAATGGTTACTCCATGCTTAGCCTTAGAGATTACACATATGTTATTTGCAAGGTGTTGGAATCCTTTAATATACAATTTGTATACTATAAATAGACATAAATAAAGATCAACACAGTGTACAGAATTTATTCAGGAGTGTCAGATTTGGATCCATTTATATTGTGGATATTAATAGACGATTATAATGACATTGTAAATAATATTTCGTATTCAGTATTTTAAATGTCTCTGGGCAACTATTTATGTTTTATTCCCTATACTATGGAGTGATACCAAGTTACACAGAAAGTTCATTAATTTTCAATACATGGCTGCTGTGACGAAACACTTATTGCACGATGAGTATACCAGGCCCGTAGCCAGGTTTTTTTTGGGGGGTTCGGGCGAACCCCCCCCCCCCCCCCCCTTTTGCGCGAACCCCCCTTTTACCAGCGAACCCCCCTTGAAAAACAAAGGCCCCACTTCCAAAATCGTGCAATTAATTATCAATTATAGCAGATTTTTTGGTAATTTTACTTCTATTGACTATGTTTAAATCGATCGAATATACAGATTGTCCGATGTCAAAGTCACTGCTGAGCGTGAGATCGAGAGATTGTTGAGAGATGATGGTTATAAATATGACAGAAAAATGGACTGACCAATCGCGTGCTTCGGCCGGGCTTTTCGGAACGCACAAGATCACGTTCAGTTCAGTTCAATCTTTTTGGGGATTTTTATTTTTTCCTGGAAATATTTTTCATTAAACCAAAGAATTTCACTGTGTAAACTTGGATAAAAATGGTGCTGAGTTAAATTGGTACGTGTACGTAGGCCTACCGTATATTTCGGTATATAAGACGCACTTTTGACACGCAAATTTGACCTCTAAATGTTACTAATTAATTTAATTACCTACTAATACTTAAATTAATTAAAAATAGTGTACTACTCTGCAATGTAGGCCTAGCTAGTTGCTCACTCCTGTCTAACCACAGTGTGGTAACAAGTTTATTGAATTTTTAGTTAAGGTAAATTGTCATCCTCGACTGTATTAATTAATATTACAGTACGCATTAGATATTCTACCAAGGCCTAGTAGTACTCGCGGGTGTGTATTCTTGCAGCATGCAGCATCACAGCGCTACACATTTATGGAAGAGTCCATTAATTACGGTGGTGTCACATTTTAATTACACAATAACTATTTCCCTTGATCACGGTGGTTTATTTTTATTACATCTCTATGTCAACAATCACATAATTTTATAATCATGTAGGCAATAGTTTGTATGTCAAGCGATATCTAAAAGAGTGTGTTGTTATTGTGTTAAGTAGCTTCCCCTAATCTCATAGTGTATATGGCCAACAGTGCTGGCCACCAGGCCACCAGGCAAGGAGCACATGGTTAGTGCTCTCCTCTCCTCATATTGCTGTAATGCATGCATGGAAATAGGAAAGATTTTCATATAGGCCTACCCAACATGATATTCCTGGTTCATTATCAGCCCAAAAAACTGAACATCATTTGGATTGATTTTATAATGGTCATACACACAATAAGAAGGTATATATTTAAATAATATGAAATTAAAGTTACTTAAATAGACATAGGCTACTGGCTAGCCCTACCCACACAGTGCATCGTAACTGAAACAATATGGGGATTTCCCTTTTCATTGAACGTTCAGTTGAAGTAGAGACTGATTACGATGTAATAAAGGCAATCAAACAAAATTATATCACTTGATTCTAATAAATATGTCTCAAATATCGTTGTTTTATTATTAAAATACCATTGTTTTGATTGTAAAATGTTTAAATTTCGGCCTAGAAATAAGTGCGTCTTATGCATCGACTACATAAAAAATACTAATATTTCAGTCTCCGTTATGGGTGCGTCTTATACACAGGTGCGACTTGTACACCGAAATATACGGTACTATTTGTTTTTTATGTTTATAGGATAAGAAATTATTTAAGGGCCTAATATAATATACTTTTTTGCAACAATAAAGCTGTATTTCATGATCAGTACTACTAACTTCCATAATACTGTACTATATAATTTCTCTGCATAACTCAGACTCAGGTAAAAAATGTCTCTGTAAGCTTATTAAAACAACCGAAATTGCTCTGAGAGCCAAAGCTTCCAGGGGCCTTCGCCCCCTCGACCCCGACCGGGGGCCCTTGGCGGCCCCCTGGCCCCCAGCCTACAGTTGCTCGCTGCGCTCGCAAAATACTTGGTGTCAAGAAAACCCCCCTCTGATGCATTCTGGCTACGGGCCTGTATACAGTAGTTAGCCCCTGTATTTTGTATATTGTTTTGCTGTTTGTTTAACTACGGCAATCTAATAACAGGATCCTGAGCTCCAGAGATCAAAATATTTATCTGTGGCTGCGACACGATCTGCTGTTGCGCGCCCCTTAATAGACGCCGCTGTACTCTCTCTCGGTATTTGTCGCAGCCAGACATAAAAACTAACGAATGTTACATGATCCTATCTTGGCAAGGCGGGCTCAGAGTCCACTATTGTTGGATTTACTTGGTTTAACTGTAGGTCTATATGGAGTGAGTGCAAAATTCCTACTACCAAATAAATTATTATTGTAAACTGGGAAAGGAGTACCGTATGGTATAATCGCTATAACATTTTTATTCCAACACAGCAAAACCTATAGGCTATGAGTCATTTTATGAAACATTGTAGACCTTTGCCACGATGTGTAATCTCGTGTAAACAAGGAACGCTTTTTATCTTCCAATCAGATAACGTATTATTGAATACGCTGTAATGTTGGGCAGAAATAGTGTGCCATCGACATGTGACCGATACGAAACGCGACCGATATTTACCTGTAACCTAGAGCTCACAGGTAGGTAAATATAGTACAGTAGTAGTAGTCAGTATTTTTGGCCAAGTTATCATTTCAGTTGCTTATTCTGGAGGGTCATAGTATGAATGAAATTATAACTGGAATTTGTTAACTGTATACCTTGCGTGTTCCTGGCATAGAGGCACCTACTGTAGGTATAGGCCAAATCTGTGGCCGTTACTAATTAGTACTCCCAACATCTAATGAATTAGGTAGGTATACTGTACTATGCCCGTATAAATGATTAAAAACGTGCCTTGTCTAATTCGTGCCCAACTAAACTGGAACACCATCAACAAGCGCGATGTGCATATTCAGTACCATGAAAAGTCATGAGCCAAGCTCTCTAGGCATACCGTACTTTCAATTAAACAAAATATTTTTTGTTATATAGTTTTGTAAACAAACAGTGGGCTTAAATGTCAAAGTCTCGTGATATTCATATACAGCCTTCGAGGGCAAATCAAAGTTCTGATGAGCAGTATGTCAAATCATCTTCTGAGTACAAACGAGACGAATGGAGAAAAGTAAGAGAATTAGAAGAAGCGAGAAAAACCGGAAGTACTTCTGCTTTTGTGGATGAAGAGGGACAGTATGCAAAACTTTTTATTTTTACGAATTAAATAATTTATCAAATGCAGTTGTGTACTAAAATTGGAATTGATAATTTCATAATAATTTCCTTTTCCATATTTCAATAAAGAACAATTAAAGTGCGTTCGATACTGTTTATTTACTATTACAAAGCTATTAAAATATTTTAAAAACTTGTTATTTTTCAGAGATATCAATTCACATTTTCCACAGAATATACCAACAGTACCATGTTATGTTACCGGTGTGGATCGTTTGACCTTAAATCAAGTAAAGGGAGAGAAAAAGGATGTTCACAGTGGTATTGATCAATGGTACAAACAGGCTGTCTTGACGGTAAAAACAAAATACTGTCTGTACAATTTCATAAAATAGTTTACATTATTTATTTTACATTATTATATTCAGTTCAAACTCTCCATGTCGTATTAGTACTGAGTATATATCAACCTCATGTTTTCAGTATATTCAATCAGTACAGTATTACAAAATAATGTACTGGTTTAATGTATTGAATACATGAGGTTGTTGTACCCGACATTACTTCTATTTCAATTAATTTATATTTCATATACACTCAACTCATCCTGTTAATCAGAAGTCAGCACTGTACAATTTATTATTCTTAAATTAGATTAAACACACGGTTATCTACTAGCTCAGCTACTATGGCCTCAGTGGCCCCACTTGTACCACCATTTCATTTTTAGGGGAACGACACATTCTGTTTCGGTCAACAAAACATACGTCTGGGGTGCCATGTGATGTTGGGCCAACACTATTCCTTCTCTGCATAGCATATCCGAGAAATATCCAAAGCGAAATGTTTGCTGATGAAAGAATTATTTGTAGCGAGATCTTGTCCACAAACCATTATATTCTCCAGCAAGATCTGGACCTACTAACGATAATGTTGTATGTTTTACAAGATATATGGCCTTCATACGTTTTAGGATAATTACCAATATTGAAATACTATCTTCCTGATGTATTTATTTACTACTAAAACTTTCCTTCTGCCCACGCACCATCAAATATAGAACCAGTTATCAGCAATTGTATCCGTCTTTCATGAAGACTTGTAGTCGTTGTCTTGTATACGTTTTTCACGCTGCTGCTCTAGCCCGCTACGTCACAAGAGATGACTCATTTATTAGATGAAACCAAACAGCAGTTATAGTACTAGACACTGACATTTTTGCGAAAAAGGATTCTCGACTATAATTTATAGGTACCAGCTGCTGGACCCAAAAAACGTCTGGGAAAAGAGTCTAACGGTTGAACGACAAATCCCAAAGCATTTCTGGTATTTATGAGTCCCATGATATTATATGTCAGATAATTAATGAATTATTATCAAAACATTCCATGAAAGTTTGTTTGTAATATGGTTACTTCACACTTGAAGTATCTAGGCGTGATGAAGTGACCCCCAGACTTGACCTTAGCAATAAATAAACTAGATTGAGTCTGTGTTTAATATCAAAGTTATTCACTTCTGTAACAAAATTCACATACAAAAAAGAGAAAAGAAACGTTTGATTATAACTCAAAAACCATTGTCTGGCAGACAATTTAAGTATTTTTTGCTTTAAATTACATTTTTTCAGGTAAAATAACTATTATGTGACATACAGAATGAATATATATATATTTTTCAGAGGGACAATATATCTTAAAAACTGATACATCAATAAGCGAGCAGCGTTTTTTGTAAGAAATATTTCTTGTTTAATTGTACCCTTATTTATCTCAGTTCTCTTGTGACCTTTGTTCATTTGTTTTTGTACATTTTGGATATACTTCACTTAAACTATGTCTATAGGCTACTATCAAACTAATGACACAAAGTGTGATGTGCCCAAACATGGTAGTGGTATGCCAAATATGGTAGTGATATGACATCATTATGTCCATATATGGCTACATCAAATTGTTTATATAGTGTAACTTCGTTTGAGTTGCAAAGAAATCACTGCACCCAGAAAAAAGTAATCATGTATTGCCTTTTTTGTCGCAGTCCAATAAAGAACTGAAAGCTTCTCAACTTGAAGATGAAATGATAACAAGAAAGCAAACAAAAGAACAAGAAAAGGTTAATATTAAAATTAGAAAAACGTTTTGCATCTTTGTTTTGATGATAAAAGGTTTCCTTACTATCTGCTGTAATAAGCCTCATGACTTCAGATTTTCATTGACACATATATTTTGATTTGTTAAAAGACCGACATTGAAAATAGTGAAGATGAGGACAATTCGGGTGATGTGGCTGGTACAAACTTCGAAAGCAAAAGGTGCGTTCGAACTTTTAAATTAAGCAATGATAGGCCTAATAATTTATTGTTGGTACCCTTACTGAAAATTGTGCGTAATTATAGATGATTATTTATTTGATTGTAATGTTAGAGTACAGTCAGTAATTACACAAATAATCAATGTTTATGAGTTTGATGGTGAGAACATTTCATTCGATGAAAGATTGACTTGTATTCTACTATTAGTACAGCAATTAGTAGTAAGTAAAAAATACACTCGTTTGGTCAAATAAAGACATAGACTAGACCTAGAGGTAAAATAACAACACACACTACAATTACCTTTTGATTAATTTCAGACGTGTCACGAAGAGAAAACTGCGTATTCGGGAAGATATACCAAAGTATTTGTGTAATCTCGACCCAAACTCCGCGTACTACGACCCGAAAACGAGATCATTGCCTGGAAATCCATTCAAAGACCCGAACTCGTTGTACTATGACCCGAAAGTGGGATCATTGCCTGGAAATCCACTCGAAGACACAAAATCGGCATACTACGACCTGAACACAAAAATATTGCCTGGAAATCCCTTCAAAGACACAGACAAGCATCCGAATGAGTAAAGCTATCGTTTTCTAGTATTACAATTTAACTTTCTTTGAGATAGTTTTTCTTTTGAAAAAATGGATTACCCCGGATGCTGGTTCAAGCGGATATGCTAGCAAAATGACCAAGAGAGTGTTATAAAAATAATTCAAAAATTAAAGCACTACAGAAATAAGCCGCATGTATAATAAACAGTCTTCTCTATGCTTCGACATATAGAAGTCAACTGGTCGATAACAACTATAAAAGCCTGTTTTTCATTGTAGGCGAATTTATTTGCATGAATAGTAATAAACATTAGTAGTAGTTCATGGGTATTAATCGGATCTATTTCCAAAAATACTATTTCCATGAATTATGAATTATTTATTCGTTAACATAGTCACCTCCAAAATATGCCTCTAAGTCAAAGCAATGGTGATTAAACCCGTCCAAACCACTATACTCAATAATAAGTAAAAACTAGATTTAATTCGTCACTATGACGAATTATAGGTTATATGCATTGATTTAAATAAAGATAATTGATTTTTAAAAGATATATTGATTGATTGATTTTCTCAGAATCTTTAATTATTTATAATATATGATAGGACCTTGCTAACGCGAACACCATAGCCGGTATCACAATCCGATCAAAGATCCATATGCGTATAATGTCATAAACCACATTTGTTGTTACATAATAATAAAGACATAAGTTAATTTTTATCTAGATTTCATTATAAATCATGTGTATAATCTATACACTAAGAAATAAATTTGAACAAACAATACGGATAATAAAAAAAAAAAATCTTATTTCGTTTCCCAAGGTGAGACTCGATCTCGGTACCTTGAATGCCATAGGCACGAGCACAGACCACCGAGCCGTACACAACTGACTAAAAGTTGTAGAAAAATTCCTCCGTGTATTTACTATGCAGTAACCACTTTGATGCAAATAGATTATTACATAACGAAATGAATTATAATTTTTTACTATGATGACATCTTTAAAATGTATACAAATGATGCACTGTCAAACTACATACTTTTAACTTTAATATATGAATTTTTGAAGGAAGAAAGTTAATGTTAAGTTTGTTATTTTGGCCTAAGAAAATGTCATAATTTGTTTGATTGTCGAAATTATGTTTTTTTAATTTAATATGCAATTAATGATGACTTAATCAACTTTTGTTCTCTTAATTTGATAATAAATCATACATATGATACATACACTTCAAGAAAATGAAATAAAAAATAGGTGTTCCCCTGCATTCTGACGATATATATTAATTTTAAAATTTAGCATATTTTCACCATTTTGTTAAGTTATACGTGCGTAGCCAGTCACTTTTGACGTGCTCGTATAACGCAATTTCGAGTTGAAACCTGAATCAAATATGATGATATTATTAAAGAAAGATTGTAAAACAGAAATCGGGCAAAAAGAGTGCGCATTAACGTTTAACGCGCAGTGCGCGTGCAAAAATCTGCGCACTCATGGCAATTTTTTAAACGCTTAAAATTGCCTGAAACGTACTCTAATTTCATCGAAAATAAATTTTGACAATTTTGAACATTTTAAGCGCGCGTACGCAAGCGTTATATGCGCTACGCACGTAATTTAATTGCCATATGATGAAATATGACCTGAAATTTATGAGTACCAAATTTTGTTTAATTGTGATTCATGCTTGTGAAGATATGATTACAAACGTGATTTCGTAAAATCGCGCGTAGACCGCGTAATTTTTGATTACGCATCGTGAAAATATAACCACATCGATTCCTGGCCATGAGGAATATACTCTGAAAACTTGACTTAGCTAGATTAAACTGATGCCAAGATAATGCACGGACAAAATAGTGCTAAGGAAAGAATAAATAAACTAGATTTAATTCGTCACTATGACGAATTATAGGTTATAAGCATTGATTTAAATAAAGATAATTGATTTTTAAAAGATATTTTGATTCATTGATTTTCTCAGATTCTTTAATTATTTATAATATATGATAGGACCTTGCTAACGCGAATACAATAGCCAGTATCACAATCCGATCAAAGATCCCTCTGCGTATAATGTCATAAACCACATTTGCTGTTACATAATAATAAAGACATAAGTTATTTTTTATCTAGATTTCATTATAAATCATGTGTATAATATATACACTAAGAAATAAATTTGAACAAACAATACGGATAATAAAAAAAAAATCTTATTTCGTTTCCCAAGGTGAGACTCGATCTCGGTACCTTGAGTGCCATAGACACGAGCACACACCACCGAGCCATACACAACTGACTAAAAATTGTAGAAAAATTCCTCCGTGTATTTACTATGCAGTAACCACTTTGGTGCAGATAGATTATTACATACCGCAATGAATTATAATTTTTTACTATGATGACATCTCTAAAAATGTACAAAAAGGATGCACTGTCAAACTATATACTTTTAACTTTAATATATGAACTTTTGAAGGAAGAAAGTTAATGTTAAGTTTGTTATTTTGGCCTAAGAAAATGTCATAATTTGTTTGATTGTCGAAATGAATTTTTTTTAATTTAATATGCAATTAATTATGGCTTAATCAACTTTTGTTCCCTTAGTTTAATAATAAATCATACATAAGATACATACACTTCAAGAAAATGAAATAAAAAATATGTGTTCCCAAGCATTCTGACGATCTATATTAATTTTAAAATTTAGCATATTTTCACCATTTTGTTAACTTACACGTGCGTAGCCTGTCACTTTTGACGTGCTCGTATAAGGCAATTACGCGTTGAAAAGTGAATAAAATATGATGATATTATTAAAGAAAGGTTGTACAACCGAAATCGGACAAAAAGAGTGCGCATTAATGTATAACGCGCAGTGCGCGTGCAAAAATCTGCGCACTCATGGCAATTTTTTAAACGCTTAAAATTGCCTGAAACGTACTCTAATTTCATCGAAAATAAATTTTGACAATTTTGAACATTTTAAGCACGCGTACGCAAGCGTTATATGCGCTACGCACGTAATTGTATTGCCATATGATGAAATATGACCTGAAATTTATGAGTACCAAATTTTGTTTAATTGAGAGTCATGCTTGTGAAGATGTGATTACAAACGTGATTTCGTAAAATCGCGCGTAGACCGCGTAATTTTTGATTACGCATCGTGAAAATATAACCACATCGATTCCTGGCCATAAGGAATATACTCTGAAAAATTGACTTAGATAGATGAAACTGATATCAAGATAATTCACGGACAAAATAGTGCTAAGGAAAGAATAAATAAACTAGAACTTAAACTCGTCACTTGAGGACGAGTTTGGTTATCCGCCAGCAACAAAGCGTATCTTGCGTATTCAAGTACTTCCAAGTTATGACTTTTCCAAAAAAAGTAGGCTATTCAAAATTAAAACTGCCCTCTCAGTGTAATAACCAACTAAACCCTTTTAATTAATTGTTTTCCCGTGACGGGACTCGAACCCGGTACCTCTGATACCAAAGTCGGTTGCATTACACATCGAGCCATATGACCACCTGCTGACGAAAATCCGAAGAAAGAGTCCTCGTTCATTCGGTATGTCGTGAACCCCCTCGATGCAAGTTGATTATTACATATCAAACTTAAATCATAAATTTTACTATGATGAAATCTTCAAAAATTTTAAACGCTGATATTTTATGAAAGTACATACTTTCAAGTTTTATATATTAACATGTAAAGAAAAAAGATAAATGTTATGTTTATTGTTTTGCTCTTTGAATAAGTTTATGTTTGTTTGATGATAAATATTTCAAAAATTATATTTAATATGCAAATAATGTAGCCATCAAACACGTTTTAGCATTCAACACTATAATAAATCAGACCTATGATTCATACACTGCAAGAAATTAAAATAAAAAATGGGGGTAACCTTGCATTCTGATGAACTGTGTCATTTTTAAAAGTAGACATATTTTGGAACATTTTCACAATTTGTTGACGTTTTCGTGCGCAACCTGTCATGTTTAACGTGCTCGTAGAACGCCATTTCAAGTTGAAAAGTGAATAAAATAACGTAAAATTGTTAACAGAAGATTTAAAAACACAAATCGTGTAAAAGAAATGCTCATACCTGTTCCCTGCGCCGTGCGCGCGTAAAAATGTGCGCACCAGTGGCAATTTTTTAAACGCTTAAAATGACCTGAATCGTGCTCTAATTTAATCAGAAATTGATTTGAAGCATTTTAAAATTTCAAACGCCATTTACGCGCGCACTTTCTAATGTTACAAATTGCGATAGCGTTAAAAAAGTTAACTATTGATGTGAAGCAAACGTGGCTGAAAATGACGTTAAAAAATATTCATTTGTTTCGAAGTTATAACCAATTTAAGATTTTCAGAAAATCACGCGTAACTTACGCTACGCGGCTCTGACATCGTCAAAAAGCTTGGCTGGACAACTTCAGTAAAATGTCTATATGTTGAACAAGTTACAAAATGTTATGTTAACGCGTTACAGAGAAACAGCGTGCACAAATTAGGAGCATTTTAAAATTTCAAACGCAGTTTACGCGCAGACTTTCTAGTGTTCAAAAATTTGCTGAAGAGCGAAAAAGTTAGCCATTGATGTGAAGAAAACGTGGCTGAAAATTTCGTTAAAAAATATTTATCGGTTTCGAAGTTATGACCGATTTAAGATTTTCAGAAAATCGCGCGTAACTTACGCTACGCGGATCTGACATTGTCAAAAAGCTTCGCAGTACATCTTCAGTTAATTGTCTATATGTTGACCAAGTTACAAAATGTTATGTTAACACGTTCAAGAGAAAACGCGTACACAAAATCGGAGAAAGAAAGAAGAATAATAAAAAAAAAAAGTAACACTACAATAACAAAGGTTATCCGCTTGAGGCGGATAACCAACTAGAACTTAAACTCGTCACTTGAGGACGAGTTTGGTTATCCGCCAGCAACAAAGCGTATCTTGCGTATTCAAGTACTTCCAAGTTATGACTTTTCCAAAAAAAGTAGGCTATTCAAAATTAAAACTGCCCTCTCAGTGTAATAACCAACTAAACCCTTTTAATTAATTGTTTTCCCGTGACGGAACTCGAACCCGGTACCTCTGATACCAAAGTCGGTTGCATTACACATCGAGCCATATGACCACCTGCTGACGAAAATCCGAAGAAAGAGTCCTCGTTCATTCGGTATGTCGTGAACCCCCTCGATGCAAGTTGATTATTACATATCAAACTTAAATCATAAATTTTACTATGATGAAATCTTCAAAAATTTTAAACGCTGATATTTTATGAAAGTACATACTTTCAAGTTTTATATATTAACATGTAAAGAAAAAAGATAAATGTTATGTTTATTGTTTTGCTCTTTGAATAAGTTTATGTTTGTTTGATGATAAATATTTCAAAAATTATATTTAATATGCAAATAATGTAGCCATCAAACACGTTTTAGCATTCAACACTATAATAAATCAGACCTATGATTCATACACTGCAAGAAATTAAAATAAAAAATGGGGGTAACCTTGCATTCTGATGAACTGTGTCATTTTTAAAAGTAGACATATTTTAGAACATTTTCACAATTTGTTGACGTTTTCGTGCGCAACCTGTCATGTTTAACGTGCTCGTAGAACGCCATTTCAAGTTGAAAAGTGAATAAAATAACGTAAAATTGTTAACAGAAGATTTAAAAACACAAATCGTGTAAAAGAAATGCTCATACCTGTTCCCTGCGCCGTGCGCGCGTAAAAATGTGCGCACCAGTGGCAATTTTTTAAACGCTTAAAATGACCTGAATCGTGCTCTAATTTAATCAGAAATTGATTTGAAGCATTTTAAAATTTCAAACGCCATTTACGCGCGCACTTTCTAATGTTACAAATTGCGATAGCGTTAAAAAAGTTAACTATTGATGTGAAGCAAACGTGGCTGAAAATGACGTTAAAAAATATTCATTTGTTTCGAAGTTATAACCAATTTAAGATTTTCAGAAAATCACGCGTAACTTACGCTACGCGGCTCTGACATCGTCAAAAAGCTTGGCTGGACAACTTCAGTAAAATGTCTATATGTTGAACAAGTTACAAAATGTTATGTTAACGCGTTACAGAGAAACAGCGTGCACAAATTAGGAGCATTTTAAAATTTCAAACGCAGTTTACGCGCAGACTTTCTAGTGTTCAAAAATTTGCTGAAGAGCGAAAAAGTTAGCCATTGATGTGAAGAAAACGTGGCTGAAAATTTCGTTAAAAAATATTTATCGGTTTCGAAGTTATGACCGATTTAAGATTTTCAGAAAATCGCGCGTAACTTACGCTACGCGGATCTGACATTGTCAAAAAGCTTCGCAGTACATCTTCAGTTAATTGTCTATATGTTGACCAAGTTACAAAATGTTATGTTAACACGTTCAAGAGAAAACGCGTACACAAAATCGGAGAAAGAAAGAAGAATAATAAAAAAAAAAAGTAACACTACAATAACAAAGGTTATCCGCTTGAGGCGGATAACCAACTAGAACTTAAACTCGTCACTTGAGGACGAGTTTGGTTATCCGCCAGCAACAAAGCGTATCTTGCGTATTCAAGTACTTCCAAGTTATGACTTTTCCAAAAAAAGTAGGCTATTCAAAATTAAAACTGCCCTCTCAGTGTAATAACCAACTAAACCCTTTTAATTAATTGTTTTCCCGTGACGGGACTCGAACCCGGTACCTCTGATACCAAAGTCGGTTGCATTACACATCGAGCCATATGACCACCTGCTGACGAAAATCCGAAGAAAGAGTCCTCGTTCATTCGGTATGTCGTGAACCCCCTCGATGCAAGTTGATTATTACATATCAAACTTAAATCATAAATTTTACTATGATGAAATCTTCAAAAATTTTAAACGCTGATATTTTATGAAAGTACATACTTTCAAGTTTTATATATTAACATGTAAAGAAAAAAGATAAATGTTATGTTTATTGTTTTGCTCTTTGAATAAGTTTATGTTTGTTTGATGATAAATATTTCAAAAATTATATTTAATATGCAAATAATGTAGCCATCAAACACGTTTTAGCATTCAACACTATAATAAATCAGACCTATGATTCATACACTGCAAGAAATTAAAATAAAAAATGGGGGTAACCTTGCATTCTGATGAACTGTGTCATTTTTAAAAGTAGACATATTTTGGAACATTTTCACAATTTGTTGACGTTTTCGTGCGCAACCTGTCATGTTTAACGTGCTCGTAGAACGCCATTTCAAGTTGAAAAGTGAATAAAATAACGTAAAATTGTTAACAGAAGATTTAAAAACACAAATCGTGTAAAAGAAATGCTCATACCTGTTCCCTGCGCCGTGCGCGCGTAAAAATGTGCGCACCAGTGGCAATTTTTTAAACGCTTAAAATGACCTGAATCGTGCTCTAATTTAATCAGAAATTGATTTGAAGCATTTTAAAATTTCAAACGCCATTTACGCGCGCACTTTCTAATGTTACAAATTGCGATAGCGTTAAAAAAGTTAACTATTGATGTGAAGCAAACGTGGCTGAAAATGACGTTAAAAAATATTCATTTGTTTCGAAGTTATAACCAATTTAAGATTTTCAGAAAATCACGCGTAACTTACGCTACGCGGCTCTGACATCGTCAAAAAGCTTGGCTGGACAACTTCAGTAAAATGTCTATATGTTGAACAAGTTACAAAATGTTATGTTAACGCGTTACAGAGAAACAGCGTGCACAAATTAGGAGCATTTTAAAATTTCAAACGCAGTTTACGCGCAGACTTTCTAGTGTTCAAAAATTTGCTGAAGAGCGAAAAAGTTAGCCATTGATGTGAAGAAAACGTGGCTGAAAATTTCGTTAAAAAATATTTATCGGTTTCGAAGTTATGACCGATTTAAGATTTTCAGAAAATCGCGCGTAACTTACGCTACGCGGATCTGACATTGTCAAAAAGCTTCGCAGTACATCTTCAGTTAATTGTCTATATGTTGACCAAGTTACAAAATGTTATGTTAACACGTTCAAGAGAAAACGCGTACACAAAATCGGAGAAAGAAAGAAGAATAATAAAAAAAAAAAGTAACACTACAATAACAAAGGTTATCCGCTTGAGGCGGATAACCAACTAGATTTAATTCGTCACTATGACGAATTATAGGTTATATGCATTGATTTTAATAAAGATAATTGATTTTTAAAAGATATTTTGATTCATTGATTTTCTCAGATTCTTTAATTATTTATAATATATGATAGGACCTTGCTAACGCGAATACAATAGCCGGTATCACAATCCGATCAAAGATCCCTCTGCGTATAATGTCATAAACCACATTTGCTGTTACATAATAATAAAGACATAAGTTATTTTTTATCTAGATTTCATTATAAATCATGTGTATAATATATACACTAAGAAATAAATTTGAACAAACAATACGGATAATAAAAAAAAAATCTTATTTCGTTTCCCAAGGTGAGACTCGATCTCGGTACCTTGAGTGCCATAGACACGAGCACACACCACCGAGCCATACACAACTGTCTAAAAATTGTAGAAAAATTCCTCCGTGTATTTACTATGCAGTAACCACTTTGGTGCAGATAGATTATTACATACCGCAATGAATTATAATTTTTTACTATGATGACATCTCTAAAAATGTACAAAAATGATGCACTGTCAAACTATATACTTTTAACTTTAATATATGAACTTTTGGAGGAAGAAAGTTAATGTTAAGTTTGTTATTTTGGCCTAAGAAAATGTCATAATTTGTTTGATTGTCGAAATGATTTTTTTTTAATTTAATATGCAATTAATTATGGCTTAATCAACTTTTGTTCCCTTAGTTTAATAATAAATCATACATAAGATACATACACTTCAAGAAAATGAAATAAAAAATATGTGTTCCCGAGCATTCTGACGATCTATATTAATTTTAAAATTTAGCATATTTTCACCATTTTGTTAACTTACACGTGCGTAGCCTGTCACTTTTGACGTGCTCGTATAAGGCAATTACGCGTTGAAAAGTGAATAAAATATGATGATATTATTAAAGAAAGGTTGTAAAACCGAAATCGGACAAAAAGAGTGCGCATTAACGTATAACGCGCAGTGCGCGTGCAAAAATCTGCGCACTCATGGCAATTTTTTAAACGCTTAAAATTGCCTGAAACGTACTCTAATTTCATCGAAAATAAATTTTGACAATTTTGAACATTCTAAGCGCGCGTACGCAAGCGTTATATGCGCTACGCACGTAATTGTATTGCCATATGATGAAATATGACCTGAAATTTATGAGTACCAAATTTTGTTTAATTGTGATTCATGCTTGTGAAGATATGATTACAAACGTGATTTCGTAAAATCGCGCCTAGACCGCGTAATTTTTGATTACGCATCGTGAAAATATAACCACATCGATACCTGGCCATGAGGAATATACTCTGAAAACTTGACTTAGCTAGATTAAACTGATGCCAAGATAATGCACGGACAAAATAGTGCTAAGGAAAGAATAAATAAACTAGATTTAATTCGTCACTATGACGAATTATAGGTTATATGCATTGATTTTAATAAAGATAATTGATTTTTAAAAGATATTTTGATTCATTGATTTTCTCAGATTCTTTAATTATTTATAATATATGATAGGACCTTGCTAACGCGAATACAATAGCCGGTATCACAATCCGATCAAAGATCCCTCTGCGTATAATGTCATAAACCACATTTGCTGTTACATAATAATAAAGACATAAGTTATTTTTTATCTAGATTTCATTATAAATCATGTGTATAATATATACACTAAGAAATAAATTTGAACAAACAATACGGATAATAAAAAAAAAAATCTTATTTCGTTTCCCAAGGTGAGACTCGATCTCGGTACCTTGAGTGCCATAGACACGAGCACACACCACCGAGCCATACACAACTGTCTAAAAATTGTAGAAAAATTCCTCCGTGTATTTACTATGCAGTAACCACTTTGGTGCAGATAGATTATTACATACCGCAATGAATTATAATTTTTTACTATGATGACATCTCTAAAAATGTACAAAAATGATGCACTGTCAAACTATATACTTTTAACTTTAATATATGAACTTTTGGAGGAAGAAAGTTAATGTTAAGTTTGTTATTTTGGCCTAAGAAAATGTCATAATTTGTTTGATTGTCGAAATGAATTTTTTTTAATTTAATATGCAATTAATTATGGCTTAATCAACTTTTGTTCCCTTAGTTTAATAATAAATCATACATAAGATACATACACTTCAAGAAAATGAAATAAAAAATATGTGTTCCCGAGCATTCTGACGATCTATATTAATTTTAAAATTTAGCATATTTTCACCATTTTGTTAACTTACACGTGCGTAGCCTGTCACTTTTGACGTGCTCGTATAAGGCAATTACGCGTTGAAAAGTGAATAAAATATGATGATATTATTAAAGAAAGGTTGTAAAACCGAAATCGGACAAAAAGAGTGCGCATTAACGTATAACGCGCAGTGCGCGTGCAAAAATCTGCGCACTCATGGCAATTTTTTAAACGCTTAAAATTGCCTGAAACGTACTCTAATTTCATCGAAAATAAATTTTGACAATTTTGAACATTTTAAGCGCGCGTACGCAAGCGTTATATGCGCTACGCACGTAATTGTATTGCCATATGATGAAATATGACCTGAAATTTATGAGTACCAAATTTTGTTTAATTGTGATTCATGCTTGTGAAGATATGATTACAAACGTGATTTCGTAAAATCGCGCGTAGACCGCGTAATTTTTGATTACGCATCGTGAAAATATAACCACATCGATTCCTGGCCATAAGGAATATACTCTGAAAAATTGACTTAGATAGATGAAACTGATATCAAGATAATTCACGGACAAAATAGTGCTAAGGAAAGAATAAATAAACTAGATTTAATTCGTCACTATGACGAATTATAGGTTATATGCATTGATTTAAATAAAGATAATTGATTTTTAAAAGATATATTGATTGATTGATTTTCTCAGAATCTTTAATTATTTATAATATATGATAGGACCTTGCTAACGCGAACACCATAGCCGGTATCACAATCCGATCAAAGATCCATATGCGTATAATGTCATAAACCACATTTGTTGTTACATAATAATAAAGACATAAGTTAATTTTTATCTAGATTTCATTATAAATCATGTGTATAATCTATACACTAAGAAATAAATTTGAACAAACAATACGGATAATAAAAAAAAATCTTATTTCGTTTCCCAAGGTGAGACTCGATCTCGGTACCTTGAATGCCATAGACACGAGCACAGACCACCGAGCCGTACACAACTGACTAAAGGTTGTAGAAAAATTCCTTCGTGTATTTACTATGCAGTAACCACTTTGATGCAAATAGATTATTACATACCGAAATGAATTATAATTTTTTACTATGATGACATCTTTAAAATGTATACAAATGATGCACTGTCAAACTACATACTTTTAACTTTAATATATGAATTTTTGAAGGAAGAAAGTTAATGTTAAGTTTGTTATTTTGGCCTAATAAAATGTCATAATTTGTTTGATTGTCGAAATTATTTTTTTTTAATTTAATATGCAATTAATGATGACTTAATCAACTTTTGTTCTCTTTATTTGATAATAAATCATACATATGATACATACACTTCAAGAAAATGAAATAAAAAATAGGTGTTCCCCTGCATTCTGACGATATATATTAATTTTAAAATTTAGCATATTTTCACCATTTTGTTAACTTATACGTGCGTAGCCAGTCACTTTTGACGTGCTCGTATAACGCAATTTCGAGTTGAAACCTGAATCAAATATGATGATATTATTAAAGAAAGATTGTAAAACAGAAATCGGGCAAAAAGAGTGCGCATTAACGTTTAACGCGCAGTGCGCGTGCAAAAATCTGCGCACTCATGGCATTTTTTTAAACGCTTAAAATTGCCTGAAACGTACTCTAATTTCATCGAAAATAAATTTTGACAATTTTGAACATTTTAAGCGCGCGTACGCAAGCGTTATATGCGCTACGCACGTAATTTTATTGCCATATGATGAAATATGACCTGAAATTTATGAGTACCAAATTTTGTTTAATTGTGATTCATGCTTGTGAAGATATGATTACAAACGTGATTTCGTAAAATCGCGCGTAGACCGCGTAATTTTTGATTACGCATCGTGAAAATATAACCACATCGATTCCTGGCCATGAGGAATATACTCTGAAAACTTGACTTAGCTAGATTAAACTGATGCCAAGATAATGCACGGACAAAATAGTGCTAAGGAAAGAATAAATAAACTAGAACTTAAACTCGTCACTTGAGGACGAGTTTGGTTATCCGCCAGCAACAAAGCGTATCTTGCGTATTCAAGTACTTCCAAGTTATGACTTTTCCAAAAAAAGTAGGCTATTCAAAATTAAAACTGCCCTCTCAGTGTAATAACCAACTAAACCCTTTTAATTAATTGTTTTCCCGTGACGGGACTCGAACCCGGTACCTCTGATACCAAAGTCGGTTGCATTACACATCGAGCCATATGACCACCTGCTGACGAAAATCCGAAGAAAGAGTCCTCGTTCATTCGGTATGTCGTGAACCCCCTCGATGCAAGTTGATTATTACATATCAAACTTAAATCATAAATTTTACTATGATGAAATCTTCAAAAATTTTAAACGCTGATATTTTATGAAAGTACATACTTTCAAGTTTTATATATTAACATGTAAAGAAAAAAGATAAATGTTATGTTTATTGTTTTGCTCTTTGAATAAGTTTATGTTTGTTTGATGATAAATATTTCAAAAATTATATTTAATATGCAAATAATGTAGCCATCAAACACGTTTTAGCATTCAACACTATAATAAATCAGACCTATGATTCATACACTGCAAGAAATTAAAATAAAAAATGGGGGTAACCTTGCATTCTGATGAACTGTGTCATTTTTAAAAGTAGACATATTTTGGAACATTTTCACAATTTGTTGACGTTTTCGTGCGCAACCTGTCATGTTTAACGTGCTCGTAGAACGCCATTTCAAGTTGAAAAGTGAATAAAATAACGTAAAATTGTTAACAGAAGATTTAAAAACACAAATCGTGTAAAAGAAATGCTCATACCTGTTCCCTGCGCCGTGCGCGCGTAAAAATGTGCGCACCAGTGGCAATTTTTTAAACGCTTAAAATGACCTGAATCGTGCTCTAATTTAATCAGAAATTGATTTGAAGCATTTTAAAATTTCAAACGCCATTTACGCGCGCACTTTCTAATGTTACAAATTGCGATAGCGTTAAAAAAGTTAACTATTGATGTGAAGCAAACGTGGCTGAAAATGACGTTAAAAAATATTCATTTGTTTCGAAGTTATAACCAATTTAAGATTTTCAGAAAATCACGCGTAACTTACGCTACGCGGCTCTGACATCGTCAAAAAGCTTGGCTGGACAACTTCAGTAAAATGTCTATATGTTGAACAAGTTACAAAATGTTATGTTAACGCGTTACAGAGAAACAGCGTGCACAAATTAGGAGCATTTTAAAATTTCAAACGCAGTTTACGCGCAGACTTTCTAGTGTTCAAAAATTTGCTGAAGAGCGAAAAAGTTAGCCATTGATGTGAAGAAAACGTGGCTGAAAATTTCGTTAAAAAATATTTATCGGTTTCGAAGTTATGACCGATTTAAGATTTTCAGAAAATCGCGCGTAACTTACGCTACGCGGATCTGACATTGTCAAAAAGCTTCGCAGTACATCTTCAGTTAATTGTCTATATGTTGACCAAGTTACAAAATGTTATGTTAACACGTTCAAGAGAAAACGCGTACACAAAATCGGAGAAAGAAAGAAGAATAATAAAAAAAAAAAGTAACACTACAATAACAAAGGTTATCCGCTTGAGGCGGATAACCAATAAATAAATAAATAAATAAAGATTTTGACAGAATCAAGAGGTTATATGCATATCATGCATATAACCTAACTAGAACTTAAACTCGTCACTTGAGGACGAGTTTGGTTATCCGCCCACAAAAAAACGTATCTTGTGCATTCAAGTACTTTTCAATCATGACTTTTCCAAAAAGTAGCCTATTCGAAATTAAAACTGCCCTTTCATTGTAATAACCATATAAATCCTTTTATTTAATTGGTTTCCCGTGACGAGATTCGATCCCGGTACCTCTGATACCAAAGTCGGTTGCACTACACATCGAGCCATATGAGCAGCTGCCGAAGGAAATCCGAAGAAAGTTTACACGTTCATTCGGTATGTCGTGAACCACTCGATGCAAATAGATTATTACTTAGCAAACTAAATCATAATTTTTACTATGATGAAATCTTCAAAAATGTTAAACAGTGACATATTATGAAAGTACATACTTTTAAGTTGTATATATTAACATGTGAAGAAAAAAGATAAACGTTACGTTTATTGTTTTGCTCCTTGAAAACGTTTATGTTTGTTTGATGATAAAAATTTCAAAAATTATATTTAATATGCAAATAATGTAGCCATTAAACACGTTTTAACATTCAACACTATAATAAATCAGACCTACAATTCATACACTGCAAGAAAATAAAATAAAAAATGGGGGTAACCTTGCATTCTGATGAACTGTATCATTTTTAAAAGTATACATATTTTGCAACATTTTCACAATTTTTTAACATTTTACGTGCGCAACCAGTCATGTTTAACGTGCTCGTAGAACGCCATTTCAAGTTGAAAAGTGAATAAAATAACGTAAAATTGTTAACCGAAGATTGAAAAACACAAATCGTGCAAAAGAAATGCTCATACGTGTTTCCTGCACCGTGCGCGCGTAAAAATGTGCGCACCTGGTGGCAATTTTTCAAACGCTTAAAATGACCTGAATCGTGCTCTAATTTAATCAGAAATTGATTTGGAGCATTTTAAAATTTCAAAAGCCGTTTACGCGCGCACTTTCCAATGTTTCGACTTTCGGTAGCGATAAAAAAGTTAGCAATTGATGTGAAGCAAACGTGGCTGAAAATGACGTTAAAAAATATTTATCGTTTTTGAAGTTATGATCAATTTAAGATTTTCTGAAAATCGCACGTAACTTACGCTACGCGGCTCTGCCAGTGTCCAAAAGCTTGGCTGCACATCTTCAGCTAAATGTCTAAATGTTTACCAAGTTACAACATGTTATGTTATCAGGTTGCAGAGAAAAGCTGAACACAAAAATCGGCGGAAATCGAGAAGAATAATAAACTAGATCTGAACTCGTCACTTGAGGACGAGTTTGGTTATCCGCCCGCAACAAAACATATCTTGCGCATTCAAGTATTTTTCATTTGTGACTTTTCCAAAAAGTAGCCTATTCAAATTTAAAACTGCTCTTTCAGTGTAATAACCAAACAAATCCTTTTATTTAATTGTTTTCCCGGGATGAGATTTGAACCCGGTACCTCTGATACCAAAGTCGGCTGCACTACACATCGAGCCATATGAGCACCTGCTGAAGAAAATCCGAAGAAAGAGTCTTCGTTCATTCGGTATGTCGTGAATCCTCTCGATGCAAGTTGATTATTACATATCAAACTTAAATTATAAATTTTACTATGATGACATCTTCACAAATTTTAAACAGTGACATATTAGCAAAGTGCATACTTTCAAGTTTTATATATTAACATGTAAAGGAAAAGGATAAACGTTATGTTTATTGTTTTACTCTTTGAATATGTTATTGTTTGTTTGATGATAAAAATTTCGAAAATTATATTTAATATGCAAATAATGTAGCCATCAAACACGTTTTAACATTCAACACTATAATAAATCAGACCTACGATTCATAAACTGCAAGAAATAAAATAAAAAATAGGGGTAACCTTGCATTCTGATGAACTGTATCGTTTTTAAAAGTAGACATATTTTGCAACATTTTCACAATTTTTTGACGTTTTTCTGCGCAACCAGTCATGTTTAACGTGCTCGTAGAACGCCATTTCAATTTGAATAGTGAATAAAATAATGTAAAATTGTTAACCAAAGATTTAAAAACATAAATCGTGTAAAAGAAATGCTCATACGCGTTCCCTGCGCCGTGCGCGCGTAAAAATGTGCACACCAGTGGCAATTTTTTAAACGCTTAAAATGACCTGAATCGTGCTCTAATTTAATCAGAAATTAATTTCAAGCATTTTAAAATTTCAAACGCCGTTTACGCGCGCACTTTCGAATGTTACAAAATTCGTTAGGGTTAAAAAAGTTAACAATTGATGTGAAGCAAACGTGGCTGAAAATTACGTTAAAAAATATTTATCTGTTTCAAAGTTATGATCAATTTAAGATTTTCAGAAAATCGCCCGTAACTTACGATACGCGCCTCTGACAGCGTCCAAAAGCTTGGCTGCACAACTTCAGTTAAATGTCTAAATGTTGACCAAGTTACAACATGTTATGTTAACGCGTTGCAGAGAAACAGCGTTTACTAGGTCAGAGGTCAGAGTATGAGGCAACATTGTATTCAAGTGCAAGCTGATAAGTTTTAAAATTTCATTTGTTCTCTCTTATATTTTGGTTAAGTTTTCACTGCATGGTATTCTTTAATACTTTCTAGTCACCATTAAGGAAATAATCCTAGTAGATGAGTATTCTTAACAAAGATTAAAGCAGATTTAAAACCTAGGCCCAACACAAAACAATATGGCCTCCAGAGGCATGCATGGTAGCTCATCTAGAGAGGCTAGCCCCTCTATTGCTAGGCCTAACACTAGAAACACTAAGAAGAAAGGAAGCGATAAACAACCCAGTTCTAAGGCAGATGCTGAAACAAAATGCACTAAATGTTTTAAACCAGTGGAGGAAAATATGAAGTTTTTAAAATGTGACTTTTGTGGAACAAAAACTTGTGTTGATTGTACAGGCCTAGCAGAGTCAGTGTATGATGCCATAGTGTCTTGCCAGCTACCAAACTTTATTTGGTCATGTAATTCTTGCTCTAATGCAATACCTACGATCAAGAATGTTAGTAAAATGATGAAAGGAATTATAGATGATCAAAAAATACTATCAAAAAAAGTTGAGGATCTTAATGATAAAGTGGATACCATGGAAAATCATATCGAGGAAAAGATAAGAGAAGCTATTGATGATTTTAGGGATAGAGAAGCAAGAAAATGTAACTTAATCATACACAATGTACCTGAATCCCATCACGAAGACTCAAAAGATAGAAGGAAGGAAGACACTGTGTATGTTGACGATATTTTCAATGCCTGTCAGACCACTGGTTCGACGTTATCCTCAGTTATAAGATTGGGAAAAAGAGAAAGAGAAGGAAACAAGCCAAGGCTGCTAAAAGTGACAGTTGATTCGGTAGCCACAAAGAGGAACATCCTTGGCGGAACAAAAAACCTAAGGGACGGCAAAAGTGATAAATGGAGTAACATATATGTCACGCCAGACCTGACCCAAAAGGAGAGGGAGAAAAACAAGCTGTTAAGGGAGACGCTATCATTCAGACGAAATGAAGAAGGCAATGAGTCCTTAGCTATAAGAAGAGGTAAAATCGTTGATCTGTCTAAAGAACGTGTAAATTTAAACGCTAAAGAAGGATCAATAAAGGGCAACCAGCCCTTTCCAAGATAGCAGGAACCTTAACATATTTAGTACCAAAGAAAGTTGTTTAGTTTCATCTACTATTACTGATAAAGAAACACATTATTTATGTTCCAAGTCCAATAACAAAATAAGTCCTGAAGAAAATGTTTCAGTTTCGTCAAATAGAAGTGATAAAGAAAATAACTATTTATGTTCTGATTCAAGAAATGATGTTATATTGGAAGACCACAACAGTTTCAATGATACAAGTGGATCGAGTGATGATACAGAAGATATCTTACGAGCCAATAAAAAGGACCTCAATAGTAAAAAGAAACTATATTGTGTTTATACAAATGTAGATGGTCTAATCAACAAAAAAGCAGAACTAGAGAGCTACTTAAGCAGCAAAACTGATGCACCGGATATTCTAGCAATTACAGAAGTATTTCCTAAGCGACGAAGTAGTGATATCGATACAACAGTCCTTCAGCTAAATGGGTATGACATGTTTATAACAGACCAGCAGGGCAGAGGAGTTTGTATATATACAAATAAGGCGCTAAAGGCAACAAGTGTAAACTTCGACACACAATTAAACAACTTTAATGAAAGTGTCTGGTGCGAGATCAGACTTGAAAATGAAGAAAATATATTAGTGGGATGCATATATAGAAGTCCAAATTCTTCCAAAGAGAATAATGATGCTTTGTTAGATTTGATATCAACAGCCTGTAGAAGGAAGTACCCTTATCTTTTGATAACTGGTGATTTCAATTATAGAGAGATAGACTGGACATCGTGGATTTCGAGAGCTAGTGAGAATCATGGTAGTAGTAAGCTTGTTGATTGTCTTCAGGACAACTTCCTTTACCAAGTATCTAACCGAAATACAAGATATAGAGATGGTAATAGACCAAGTCTGTTAGATTTAATCATTGTGAACGATGAACTACTAATTGATGAAGTATCTGAATACAGCCCACTTGGAAAAAGTGATCATGTAATTCTTGAATTTTATTTAAACTGTTATTGTAAGATTGATGATTATCAACCAAGTAGATTTAAATTTTGTAATGGAAACTATCACAATTTAAGAAATGATTTAAAGGAAGTCAACTGGTCTGAAATGAATGATAAAGATGTAAACACAGCATGGAGTTTTTTTATAGATGCAATACATGAGGCAACTTCAGCAAATATTCCCAAAACTAAACCGAAAGATGGAATCAAAAAGAAAAGAAAATCAGCAGTATGGATGAACACGGAAGCTCTAGCTAAAATAAAGAAAAAGTACCATGCATGGAAGCGTTATACTGCTACAAAGCACTACAAAGATTATGAGAAATATACAAAATTAAGAAATGCAGCTTCAAAGGAGTCAAAGAAAGCTAAACGGATCTTTGAGAAAAAACTTGCAAAAAAAGTTAAGACTAACCCAAAATGCTTTTGGAATTATGTAAGGTCTAAAACAAGGATAAAGTGTGGAATTAGCCACCTGACTAAACCTGATGGGTCTAAAACAAAAAATGATGAAGAAAAAGCTTTTATCTTGAATAATTTCTTTTGTAGCACGTTTACATGTGAAGACATATCCGATGTACCAGAACTTACAAATAGATATAATGGTGTACCATTGAGCACATTAGCATTTTCAAGAGAGCAAGTCCTAAAGAAGCTGATGAGTCTAAACCCTTCAAAATCTCCGGGCCCAGACAGCATACATCCACGTGTACTAAAAGAAGCAGCAGAACTAATCGCTGATCCACTAACAAACATATTTAATAAATCCATAAAGGAAGGTATCATTCCTGACGACTGGAAGGTAGCTCATGTTTCCGCTATATTTAAGAAGGGCAACCCTACTAATCCAGGCAACTATAGGCCCATCAGTTTGACATCAGTGATATGTAAAGTAATGGAATCCTTAATCAGAGATGATCTAATGATGTTTCTGGAAGGCAACGATCTTATAAGTAACCATCAATATGGATTTAGAGCAGGCAGATCATGTGTAACACAACTGATAATGGTACTTGATAAATGGACAGCTATGATTGATGAAGAAGGTGGTGTAGACGTAGCATACCTGGATTTTAGCAAGGCCTTCGATACTGTCCCACACCAACGACTACTGAAAAAAATACAAGCATATGGAATTAATGGTAATCTTTTAAAATGGATAGAATGTTTCTTACTTGGAAGGAAGCAGCGTGTTGCAATTAAAGGAACCTTATCGTCTTGGTCCCATGTTACAAGCGGGATACCCCAAGGAAGTGTCCTCGGACCTATACTATTCTTGATCTACATAAACGATCTACCCGATATATTAGAAACCCACGCAGAGATGTTTGCTGATGATACCAAACTGTTCAATCATATTAAAAGTGGGGCTGACTGTGAAGCCCTCCAACGTGATATTGATGCTGCTAACGATTGGGCAAAAACTTGGCAGTTGAAGTTTAACGTCAATAAGTGCTGCATTATGCATCTTGGCAGGAACCTTGAATTGTACAATTATACGATGTCAGCGGAGGCTTTGCAGGCAAAAGAGGAAGAAAAAGACTTGGGCGTTATATTTGACCAGACCCTCAAGTTCAGCAAACACGTTGGAATCGTCAGTAATAGAGCCAATAGAGTTGTTGGTCTGATCAGACATACATTTAACTACCTTGATGAGGAAATGTTTGTTCCACTTTTTAAATCATTAGTGAGACCTCACCTTGAATATGCTAACTGTGTATGGTCTCCGTTTCTTCGTAAAGATATAACATGCATTGAAAAAGTTCAAAGGAGGGCAACAAAAGCAATTCCATCATTAAAAGACTTGGATTATACAGAACGCCTAAAACGACTAAATCTACCAACATTGGCCTTTAGAAGATTACGAGGAGATATGATTCAAGTTTTTAAAATGGTGACAGGCCTAAGTGGTAGTGGAATGCGTAACTTCTTCCCTATGAAAACATACGAGAGAAACCTAAGAAGGCACAGATACACCATATATAAGCGACGACCTAAACTGGATATCCGCAAGTACAATTTTTCTTACAGAATTGTTAACCTATGGAATAGTCTACCAGAGGAAGCCGTTAACACCACCACAGTAAACGCCTTTAAAAATAAACTTGATAAATTCATTGAAAGAAAATACAACAAATTTACTTTTATGGGATAAAGTGTATTGCAGAAGAATTTAAATCAAGGAAACGAATGAAAAAAAAAAACAAACAAAAAAAAAAACAAACCATGCAGTGATGACTTGATGAAATTGGGAGGGCATGACATGTACCATACAGAAATGTATGGTCTACTTACGAGCCCGACAAGACAGGTGATTACAGGTGATTACAGCGTGTACAAATTTGGAGAATTTTAAAATTTGAAACGCAATTTACGCGAAAATTTTCTAGTCTCCAAAAATTTGCTAGAGATCGAAAAAGTTAGCCATTGATGTGAAGAAAACGTGGCTGAAAACTTCGTTAAAAAATATTTATCGGTTTCGAAGTTATGACCGATTTAAGATTTTCAGAAAATCGCGCGTAACTTACGCTACGCGTATCTGACAGCGTCCAAAAGCTTGGCTGCACAACTTCAGTTAAATGTCTAAATGTTGACCAAGTTACAACATGTTATGTTAACACGTTGAAGAGAAACGTCGCGAACAAAAGTGGCGGAAAGAAAGAAGAATAATAAAAAAAAAAAAAGAAACACTACAATAACAAAGGTTATCCGCTTGAGGCGGATAACCAATAAAAAAAAAAAAGAAACACTACAATAACAAAGGTTATCCGCTTGAGGCGGATAACCAATAATAAAAAAAAAAAAGAAACACTACAATTCCAAGGGCTTATCCGCTTGAGGCGGATAACCAATAAAGATTTTGACAGAATCAAGAGGTTATATGCATGATAATGCATATAACCTAATTATTAAATTTAACCAAAAAGTCATTTAATTTTTTTCCTTTAATTTCAGGTTTTTCTAGTAGGAAAATAAGTGGATATAATCTTTTTTTTTAAACTGTTATGTCACATTAAAATAGATTATTCAACAATTTTCAGGGGGACAATAATATCTTATATAAATATTTATCTTCATTCAATGAACATTTGTAACAATTAATTTAAATTTAACACTCACTAGACGAATGGGACGCTGGCTTAACGGGAATCGACACATTTACAAATAACGGAGATACTTACTTAGTAGTTGTGAATCAGGATAACTGTGTACAGAACACAATAGTGTACATATGGGACAATTCGACTAATGAATGTAAAATTCATCAACCTATTCCTGTGGAGCATTGTTCGTACAGATCTACCATTTTCAAAGTAAGTATATTAAGTATTAAATAAATTCATCTGGTTCCAATTATAATTAACTGGAATATTTTTACTTTTATGTTGAACCAAAAAATACATACACAATACATACATACACCCATGCATACCTACATATTTATACCAATTTTTGGTTCATAAAAGTAATAATTTTCCAGTTAAGTTCAAGTACGCTACACACACTTGAGTGTGTATCGTCTTTACAAAACAGAAATTGGGAGGTGGCCAATTTTGATTGATATTGCTTTTTAAATTGAAAAGTCTGGCAAAAAAAAGAGTGCTGCAGGTACACTAATGAAACAAACCTAAATTGATATCAAAATGTATGCGAATCAACCAATCTTTCGAGTTGTTTTTTTTTGGTTTTAGCAATTAGCATGTTTGTATTAAAGCGCATCTTTAAGTATATTATTCTTTATTTACAGGTTGGCGGAGAAGTGTTTATGATAATAACCACAAGCAGAACGGAATCACGTGATGCTGATGACGATTTTGAACTCTATACTACGTCATCACCAATATTTAAATTAGAAGGGAGTATGTTCGTAAGTTACGGAGCGATACCATCACACGAATGTTATGATATAACATTTTTTGAACGAGATGGGGAGTACTTTTTGGGTCAGTCGAATAAACGAAATGCAAATGGTGGTACGACTAATCCAATCTTCAACATATACCAATGGGTGTAGTTGATGTAAATTTTAAAAGGTATGGCGCTCGTTGATTTTTAAAACTCGATATTACGGAAGCTGATTTTGAGAGGCCCTCAACAATACAAGCGACATAAAAACATTACAAGTAAAAATATATTTAAAGGCAAAAATGTAAAAAGGTTAGGAAGATTTAAAATTTAAAATGTGTCATTGTTAAGCATAACATTCTTTAATTTACTTTTAAAATTTAAAAAAGTATTGCAATTTCTAATTGAAACGTCTAAAGAGTTAAAATATTTAGGTCCTTTATAATTAAAAGAATGTTTAAAAAGTTCACACTGAGGTCTTGGAACAACGAGATCACACCTGGAAAGTTGCCGGGTAGACATTCTACCATTGGCAGTAATTCTGGCAAGCCCACGGTAGATGTTAGTTTGGGCGAGATTGGCAAGACAGTCCGTTTGATAGTCAGAATCAGTAGGGAGTAGAAATGGTGTTAAAAAAGTTGACGGGAATTAGGAGTAGTGTAAGGAAGTTGGAGAATAGTTTGCATAACCAATCCAAACTTCAACAATTACCAATGGGTGTGTATTTGCAGATCCTGCTCTCCTGTCCTGTGCCTTATTGAACTAAAACGTGCAAAAAACTTATTTAATATTTCAATGTTTGTTTGACACATTTAAATATTACTTGCTGTAGTAATCTTGTAATCTTTATATATGTATAAATCTATAGAAGTCTTATCAAGGTAAAAAGTGGTCAGAAAATAGACAAAATAGAACTAGAATAGTATGACTACATCCCTGTCGCTCTACACGTTGTCTACTACTTAGATGTATAACGTAACGTGATTATACCATGGATGAAGTACGTCCTCTATACCCAATACACGAGCGGTATTTTTATATATAATTCTTACAATATGGTATTGTTTATGTTGAACTTGTATGGTCATGTTTATGAAAAATATTGACTATTAGTATTAATATTTGTAAAATGCATATATAACAATGGTTAGGCTTAATAATTTATTTAATTAAAGATGTATTGTCCCCCTGAACAAATAATTTAAAAAATATTTTTGTTGAATAGGCCATTTTAATGATACATAAAGTTATTCACTTTTAAATAAAATTTGATCGAAAAAAAAAATTATTTACCTGAGAAAATCTTAAGGTAAAGTAATAAATAGTCAACCGGAAGTCGGTTGGCTGGCAGCCAGCTGGCTTCCGGTTTAATTTAACCCTTGACCTGAATTAGCTTATGAATTATGCATATTGTATGATTCTTGTGCGTGTATGTGACCTCTAGGTCATCACAAAAAAATACGACGTGATATGGCGAGACGACGTTGTGGGAAAGTTCTGTAGTTTAACAACAAAAAAACAACTCCTATCTTGAAAAAAATACTATGGCTAGGCCCTAGCAGATTGGTAAGTAAGAACTGTAGTTTCTATAGTGCAGTTTTGTTAGTTAGTATAGGAAGCCTAGTTAGCCCAGTACAGCTGTACTGGCCTAGAGTAGGCCTAGGCCTAGTAGTAGCTAGTCTGCTAGTAGTACTAGTTGTACTTGTAGGCCTGAGTGAGTAGTAGGCCTAGCTAATACTAATAGATCTAACTTGTAGGCCTTATTAATAGTTATTATCTGTGAGCATGGAGTAAAGAATAAGGTTTTAGTAGTGTGAATTTTGACACCACCACCTCGTCTTATTTTTAGTCTAATACTATAATAATAGTCCTTCATCATTATTCATATCACTTTTCATTCATTTTAAAACATTTAATTTTCTTTTCTATGTAGAGTTTGTGATTTAAAAAAATTATACATAACTTACGAGCAGCGATACCCAAAAAGCTAAAACTTGTGAATGGCTGCCAAAAATAAAAAAATAAGGTCACCACCAGGGCCAGGAGAGATTATGGTGCTTGGTTTTTCCTTCATGATTAATTACATTTTAATTCTAATATAAATTTGTGAAAATTGTAACTAGGCCTATACTGTACATCCAATAATGTAATTTTTTTTTCTCTTACAGAAAATGACCAAATAATCTAAGTTAAATATTTTTTGGAATGTGTACTTTACAGTACTTAGTACTGGTACTGTTATGTTGAAAATTCTTCTTTTTATGTAGATATTTTAATAAAAAATGTCTTTCTTTTAATAGGTATTAACACACTAATTGAATGAACAATATGAGCAAGTAGTGGAAAATGGTGAAGAAATCAACACAAAATGTGGTAGCAACATTCACAATATATATTTGAACGTTTCTTACTATGACACTTTAAAATGGATAAACAATCACAGAAGACAAGCTATTGCTGTAATGCCACAATCAACACATCAATTAATAGTTAATAAATTGTCAACAATAATGCAGAAATTTAATGAAATATACTGTACTAGTAATTAACTCATTTTTTTTACTGTACTGTACTGTAAATCTTCACACATTAAAATTATGGAGATTTTATCTCATGTACTGTAGTAGTATTTTTATTTATTTAATGCTATGTTTGCAAAATAATTTCAAATGTTATTGCTCTAATTATGTAAACTATACAACATTTTAAAAGCTGGAAAACAACCAACACATTTGCCGAATGCTTTATGATAGTCATCCAATATTTATCTTGTGTTCTACTACCGAGTCTACCGCCAGTTGCCTTTATGCAGTATTGATGTACCCTCTGTTCCAGTCTTCATTAGCTTAAGTCTATAAATTTAAAAACAATGATGTATAAATACAAAAGTCAAATAGAAAAGTTAAATATTTCACAATTTATTGCATACATATAATTATTATTTCTGTACATGAATCTGAAGTTTTCAATTTGGGGTACTACTAATGTACAGTAAGGAATTCATGAAAAGTGCATCTCCTCCCTCAAAAAGGCCTAGTCTAATTACTAGTGTTTTGGTTGCTATCAACAACAATCTATTCTACCGTCAACTTCTTTGGTACTGTATCCTGATCATTTTCCAAATGTTTTTTTTTTGTCATAAGTTACTCTTTTTTTAGACTTTAAAATTAATTCGAGCTCCAAATGTAATATCAATGGTAGAGTAACATAGTAGGCCTATTTCCTGTAGCTAGTTGTGGAGTGATGACCTAGCTAGGTGAGTACGATATATAGGACCTAGCTAGGCCTCAAAGTGGGTTCCCGTCTACTTTTCTTACCCGATATCTGCCTGCCTACAGCTGCTACACTACACAGTAGTAAACTACCAACTAGGCCCTAGATAGTAGGCTTATATTATAGCCCTAGCCTAGATAGCCAAGCCTATAACTATACGGCAAAAACGTCTAGTTTGCGATATATAACTATTATAGGAGGATGTCTCATTCATCTAAAATAAAATTCTACTTACGTTACCAGCAAATTAACGGCAGAGCTTTTTACATCATACGATCAGGGAAACCCCAGCACTTTCTTCTGTTCGTCCATGGATTAAAGAATAGATGGATATGCATCGACGTGAGATCAAGGGTTCCTTGACTCTCGCCGACAGACCGCGAACCGCCCACAATGTTACAGTTTAATTAACCGCATGGTAACATCGAAACGGTCGCGTGCCCAATATATTGTTTACTGTACATGTGCAACGACATTTAACCTTGTTGGCTACGCTTCTTTCGCGCGTTCTTTGGTGGCATGATGTTTTTAGCGCTAGCAACAATACATATTTGAACAGTATAATCAGTGGCGTAACGGCTATGTGCGCTCACTGGCTAAACCCAGGGGCCCTGAAGCTTGGGGCCCATGAGCAGTGCCCAGAGGAACAGGCATAAAATATGTCGAAAATGCTAAAAACGTCCGAGGCCTCGATCTTTTAAACTTGGAGGGCCACTTAGGTTTCCTAAACAAGTGGCTTCAGGCCTCTGCCTCACGCCACTGAGTATAATGTTTATTGAAAACAGTTATTAAATTACATTGTATGTTATTGTGAAGACCCTAGTGTAGGTCTACTTCATCAATATACCAGATAAAAACAATACTATATTGTTATTGGCTTAGAATTGTAGATGCTATAATTGTAATTAGTATAGGTTTCTGCCCCGATTGATCTACGCTAATGTTTTTATGACATTAAAGTAGCATTTTATGAGACAATAACTAGTTGTTGTCTCAGCGCGCCTACATGTAAAATTACAAAATCAGCAAGGATACTAGGCCTTCTAGGCTTACTAGTAAACCATATGATTTGCCGACATTGATACTGCCTAGGTAGGCCTAGGCTAATCTTAAGTGTAGTAGATACAATGCGTAATCATGATCTATATACTCACCGTTGTCTTACTTCTTGTGTGAATAATAATAGGTACTTCGTTTGTTCGTGATTAAGTTTGCCCTGCGTTTACTTTTCAAAACGACCGCTAGGTAACGTATCGCAACTATACATAGCCAGCCAATCCCGGATCTGGGATCGCTGTTTTCATTCAATTAGGCCCGGTGATTGGATGTGATGTGGATGACATAACCATTAGCCAATCACCAGGCACTACAATTTAAATATAATCACATCGATAATTGAGGAGATTTATGAAGAAACCACTGCTTAGCCATATATTAAAAACACGATTGTTGTATGTGTGAACACCGGCCACGCTAACAACATACATGGTCAAATGCATAATTTAATATTCTATAGATTAACGCAATTTTAATGACAGAAGATGGCAGGCAAATAATAATAATTCAAATATAAAAATTGCATATTTTATTAATATTACCAACTACTTAAAATTACCAGTCGTAAGAAAGTGAACTTTTCGTAGTCCGATTGTGATGAAACTAAAACAGAATTGTTCAGCAATATATTTTTGTTGTCAATTAATCATCGACGCAGACATGTCAATAGAACATTCAGACTGCGCATACGATTTCTACATGGTTACGTTTTGGTCTAAAAAAATGTAACAGTTGATTCGCAGCGTTCTACAGAGGGCCGCGGTTAGAGACACGGAGTTCAATGAGCGTGTTTGTTTGATTGGCAGCAGTGCTTTAGTATAGGCAAGCGCGTTATAAAATCATTTGATGTCACCGTCGATGCATACCCTTCTATTCTTTAATCCATGGTTCGTCGCACATGCTTGTTTATGTGGTGAAGATAACAGATCGGATCTCCCCTGTTTGGATGCTCATTAACATATCATGCATATTTATGAGTTGTTAGCTAACCATCGTTATTTAGGAATTTCTGAGCTTATGAGTTCGAAAAAATGGTAAACTTATTTTGATTTTTTATAAGCGAAATCAATATTTTGTTCTGATTTTTTTTCGGCGAAAGTGAATAACTTTATTATAACTACAAAACGGTCTATTCAAAATTTGATTTTTCTCATCTTTATTTTTCATGTTTTGGGGGACAATACAACTTTAAAATATAAGCATAGGTGTTAGATAATTATTATCCAGCACGTTTGTTTTTAGTCATATTATAATAAAGTTGAAATAATGCTGTAACCAGGGAAGAGTTAAATTACAATTGTAATTTAACTCTTCCCTGCTGTAACTGAGTTTGTGATTATTTAACAGTCGGAGAGCCGCGTTGGGAAATATGACCGTTATCGCTGAATTTTCGACTTCGCATGACGTCATAAATTTTAGAAGCCCTCTCTCGGCACAGAAGCGTCAACGTTTCGCGCTAAAACATTAGTATAAAGTATAGGCTACGTCATTTTATAGCTGTTTAATAAACATTAATAGGCGTAAAATTAACCATATATGGTAAGATCAGTTCCTTATATGTTTAAGATGTCACAGGTCACCTAATTTTCTGAATAATTTGTTGGATTTGTTGTCAGTGACAGTTTCTTTCCAAAGTTCGTGTGCAGCCGTCAAAACTGAAGTTTTCTAACAGTTGTTTGTTTACAAATTTCCCATTAGTGGGATTTGCATCCCATACAGTGAATTACCAAAAACTCGACGTATATGGATAAAGTAAGTATCAATAGTCTGTTTTACGTTAAAATTGGCTTGAAACCCTATTTAAGCTTCGATTACAGACTGTGCTTGTTATTAGCTGAAGGGTCAGATCCCTTCCTGGAATTGACATTCGTTATATTTTAGTTACCTAGGAGTACGTTATGTTGTAATTAATAAATAAAAATAATTCTGCTCTTTAGTGCTACTTTAAATCGTTGGGAAGAATAATTGATGCCTGTCTATTTAGCTTAAAATCAAGAAATGTCATTGTGTCGCGACAGTTTGTTATAAATAAGTTAATCTTGTACATTAAAACTAGTATTCAGTTGTGATTGATAATTGCTATACAGCTGCAAATTATACAACAACTTGTAGTGCTGGTTTATCTATTCTAAACTTATATAAACCACAATGTATTCTTGCTAGTAACAATATTCATAAACATAAAGTTATAAAAAGTACAAGAACATTATTATCGATATTTTTCGTAACAAATAAATCGATCTGTTAAGGCTTACAAGCAAACTGGAAGTTTGATAAAGCAAGCATTCATTGTTCTGCTTTAGGCCTACACACCTTGAGAAAAAATAATGAAATCGTGAATAACAAACAGTGATACAGAAACTGGTGGTGCTTGTTTTCTATCTTTAAGTTTTAAATAACACAGTGTATTATTGCTCCAATATGAATAATATAAGGAAGTACAAAGTACAATAACAGGCCTCTCATTGTTACCGATCTTTTTATCTAATAAACAAATCTTTCTAGTACCGGTAAATCGGAAGTGTGGTAATTGTAAAAGAAAAAATGAAACAAATTTATGCTCCAAATATTATTTGTTTTACAGCTTTATATAAGGCAGCTCAGACTGTGCTTGTTATTAGCTGAAGGGTCAGATCCCTTCCTGGAATTGACATTCGTTATATTTTAGTTACCTAGGAGTACGTTATGTTGTAATTAATAATAAAAATAATTCTGCTCTTTAGTGCTACTTTAAATCGTTGGGAAGAATTAATGATGCCTGTCTATTTAGCTTAAAATCAAGAAATGTCGTTGCGTCGCGACAGTTTGTTATAAATAAGTTAATCTTGTACATTAAAACTAGTATTCAGTTGTGATTGATAATTGCTATACAGCTGCAAATTATACAACAACTTGTAGTGCTGGTTTATCTATTCTAAACTTATATAAACCACAATGTATTCTTGCTAGTAACAATATTCATAAACATAAAGTTATAAAAAGTACAAGAACATTATTATCGATATTTTTCGTAACAAATAAATCGATCTGGTAAGGCTTACAAGCAAACTGGAAGTTTGATAAAGCAAGCATTCATTGTTCTGCTTTAGGCCTACACACCTTGAGAAAAAATAATGAAATCGTGAATAACAAACAGTGATACAGAAACTGGTGGTGCTTGTTTTCTATCTTTAAGTTTTAAATAGCACAGTGTTTTATTGCTCCAATATGAATAATATAAGGAAGTACAAAGTACAATAACAGGCCTCTCATTGTTACCGATCTTTTTATCTAATAAACAAATCTTTCTAGTACCGGTAAATCGGAAGTGTGGTAATTGTAAAAGAAAAAATGAAACAAATTTATGCTCCAAATATTATTTGTTTTACAGCTTTATATAAGGCAGCTTTAAAAGTTCAACAATATTTACTGATTAATTTTTAGTCGCGTGGACGCGACTCAATAGTTCACTATGTCGGTCGGTCGGTCTGTCGGTCTGTCTGTCGGTCCGGTATCACTATGCGTTTTATCGCTTTTCTGTACTTTTTGAACTGTTTTGATATACAGAAAAGTTTTAAAGTACATTACTTTTTGAAAGTTCATTTTTTTCTGAGAGCACGCGACTTATGGCTGTTGGCCTTGTTCATCAATGTGTAGCTTATGGAGTAACAAAAAGGAGTCTTGTAAATCAAAATTGCCCATGTTTGACCATTTCAAATTTACTTCATTGATGTCGTTTGTAACATTTGCTACAATAGTGTGATATACTATACAATTATTACATGTTCTTTTAATTTTAAATACAGTTTCATGACAATAAATATCAGCTTTATTAAGTATTTCTTAGTTTTCATTGAGAATTACCTTCCAGTTTATTGGGATAATGCAGAATCGCACCATACAAACGAAATTTTAATTACTTTCAATTCCATACTTTGTTTCAAGATCATTCTGCGAGAGGAAAGATCCTTTGGAATTAGTTACATCTTTAATTGTACGGATACCTGCATTCCACCACAAGTTTTGAATATTAAAAGTTCTTTTAACGAAACAGCAATTGTAAAGTACCTGACAATTATATTTCATTTGCAGTATCTGGATTTAGTGAATATTGGTATACACTCCAGGCTAGCAGTACGGTTCTAGGACACCTACCCCCTAGACAGTTACCCCCGGATGTTTACCACCCGGACAACTACCCCCTTAGGACAACTACCCCCCGGACAACTACTCCCCGGACAACTACCCCCTTAGGACAACTACCCCCTTAGGATAACAACCCCCCGGACAACTACCCCCCGGACAACAACCCCCTTAGGACAACCACCCCCTTAGGATAACTACCCCCCGGGTAACTACCCCCCGGTCAACTACCCCCTGGACAACTACCCCCCCCCCGCCCCCAGACATCTACCCCCTCCCTTAGGACTATATTTATGTTCAATCTTTTACTTTTGTTTACAATAATGAATAGTAATTCCTCAAAGTAACGAATTAAAATATAGTTATTAATTCCTATTATACACTGTTGCAAAGTCAGGTTGTTGAATGGTCTGGGTGGTAGTTGTCCGTCCGGGGGGTAGTTGTTCTAAAGGGATAGTTGTCTGGGTGGTAGTTGTCCAGGGGTTAGTTGTCCTACGGAGGTAGTTGTCCTAAAAGATTATTTGCCCTCGGAGTATTGTCCAGGTCCAGGAGGTAGTTGTCCTACGAGGAGTATTGTGTCAGAGGTAGTTGTCCGCGGGGTAATTACCCGGGGGGGGGGAATTGTCCGGGGGTAATTGTCAGGGGGTAATTGTTCCTAGGGGGTAATTGTCCGGGGGGTAGTTGTCCAGGGGAGTTGTCCTACGGAGGTAGTTGTCCTAAATGATTATTTGCCCTCGGAGTATTGTCCAGGTTCAGGAGGTAGTTGTCCTACGGGGAGTATTGTGTCAGAGGTAGTTGTCCGCGGGGTAATTACCCGGGGGGGGGGGGGGGTAATTGTCCGGGGGTATTTGTCCGGGGGTAGTTGTCCTAAAGGGGTAGTTGTCCTAAGGGGGTAGTTGTCGAGATGGTGGTTGTCCGGGGGTAGTTTTCCGGGGGGTAAATGTCCAGGGAGTGAATATCCGGATACGTAGCAGTACATCTCTATAAAATGTGGATAATTTTGTAAGCAGAGGAGAATATGTTTTTCTCACAAATGGCCTCAAACTCTATGGTTAAAAAAACTTTCCATTTTGCATCCCCATCATCCAGGTACCGTTTTATCCAACACAATTTAAGAGAATGGATGTAACTCGAAATATGTGACATTTTTAAACCGCCCTTGTTTTGTTTTCCATCCCAAAGAAAATCAAAGAACACATTTTGTAGTTTGTTAATATATTCTACATCAGGTGTTGGTAAATTTGAAAAATTATATGATAAAATTGGTAATGCCAAAGACTTGATTATTAATACTTTTCCAATCAAAGATTAAACTCTTAGTTTTCACATGTTGAGAACGCTTTTTATTCGATCCAATTTATTTTCAAAGTTAAGTGTAACAAGTTGATTAGCGTTCCCCGAAACATATACTCCGAGGTATTTGATTGGCCCATCTGTCCAAAACAAATTCTTGGTACAATTTTAAAATTGGTATTGGTAAAAGTGCCTAGTCTTAAAATATTACTTCTATCAAAGTTGTCATTTAGACCAGAAAATGTAGCAGTTATCAAGAATTTCTATTGCTGTATTCAGTAAATATTCATCCTGCAAGAAGAACACACAGTATCATCTGCTAGTTGATTTATTCTTATCAGTATTTGTAATGGTAATACCTTTAAAGTGTTTATTTTGTTTCACTGATATCTCAAGCAATTCTGCCGCAATAAATAAATAAATATGGAAATAAGGGCAACACTGTCGTAGTCCCCTCGATGGTTAAATAATTCGAGGTAAAGCCATTATTAACTACACAGCTTGAAATATCAGTATACAACATTAATTTAAACCAGTTTTTTTTATCATTTCTCCAAACCAAATTTGTCGAGGAATTCTTTAACAAACTTAATCTTATCGAAGGCCTTTTCGAAATCAACAAATAATAACAAATTATTTAAAAAAAAAACGCTAAAGAAAAACATTTAAAAATGTTTTTCTATAGCGTTTTTTTTTTCATCTAATACAAGACGAATATTTTCTCTATGTAGCGATTTAAAAAAAAAACGTTTGGTCCAGGTTTATTATATTTGCCAACGTTTCTTTCATTCGTGTAGCAATTAGTTTTGCTATATTTTTGTAGTCTACGTTTAGTAGCGATATTATTGGACGCCAATTTTTTAACTCTGTTGGATTTTTTTCTCCTTTTGGTAATAAAGATATAACTCCTCTTCGTTGAGATAACATACCTGTATGTTGGGAATATGAAATTGATTGCATTAAACATACCTAACAACATTCCAAAACATTTTATAAAATTCTATAGGCAGAATATCAGTACCATAAGGAGACTTATTATTTTTCATAGATGTTATGGCTGCTGAATATTCTATATCTAGAAGTTCCGAATTACATTTTTTTAAAGTCATTTTCTGAGATTCTCTCGCACTCATGCTGCTCAGTCTTGGGTTCTAACTCTAATACTAACCTCTGTATAGTAAACTACAAAAAATCCAAAACAGAGCTTTACGCTTTATTCTCAAACTTAATCCTATGTCACACCTCTCTGATGATCACTTTAGACTAGCCCATACCATTCCTCTTCAGAAAAGACTCAACTACCAACTTGGTTGTCTTACTTTCAAAACCCTAAATCTTCTTGCTCCTCAATGCTTATACCATCTCCTCACTAACATTACTGCCAATGGGAGGATGACTACTCGTCAAATCTCAAAAGGAAATCTTCACATTCCTAAACCCTCTCTTGAAATTTTCAAACTCTCCTTCAGGCCCCTCATTTCTACAATGATCTTCCTCTATCTATCCGCAATTCCTTATGCTTTTCCTCTTTCAAAACTAGACTTATGACTTTTCTCAAAACTATGTAATCCTTTTCCAGATTTTAAATTGTAAAATAGTAGGTTTATTTATATATATTTTATATTTTGCTTAAAGATATATTGTCCCCCTAAAAAAATATTTTTTTTAATTTTTTTGTTGAATATGTTATTTTAATGTCACATAATAATTATTCACTCTCATAAAAAATTGGGTCTGAAAAAAATGTACTTACCTGAGAAAAAATGTAATTTAAAGCAAAAAATGGTCAAATTGTCTGGAAGACAATAAGTTTTTGTCTTTTTATAGGTGAAATAATTTTTTTCCCCCGTTTTTTTTCTTATGGAAGTAAACAGCTTCATTAAAACTGCAAAATGGCCTATTCAAAGTCCGATTTTAAAAATCTTTATTTTTCATGATTTTGGGGGACAATACATCTTTAATTTAACATATCAGTTATTTTCTATTTTTCAAATTTTCTTACTCGGATTTTTACGCCCGTATTCTTAAACCGAACTTTAGTCGTAGTTCGAGCTAAAACTTTAAAAATGACGTCATTTTAATTCATAAACCGAAATTCAACAAATCGCCGACTAAATCAGGCCAACCTCGACTAAATCGAGACGGATTTTGATCGATTTTTGTAGTCCTGGAGTGGGCAGGCTAAATGGTCGACTAAATGGTTTTTAACCGATGTTTATGAAAAACGTAACAGTCATTGAGTTGTTATATTGGCCAGATATTGAAGAATGAAATATCTATTTTTATATTAGATTTATTAAACATACATTGGTATAAGTTATAATAATGAAAAACATCTTTATTTACAACCGTATACAAATTACATTATTTTCTTCGAGCAAGTCCGACTTGAACTACGTCACGCCATAGCGACAATGGGAGATGCGGAAATTCACCACGCGATGGAATGTTTAGGGGGCCTAGCGCTTTCTTGTCACGCTATGAAGTGTGTGGTTCGTCGCAAACATACTTTGTTGGAGGCCTAGAAAATATGAAAGTTACTGTACCACCATGATTCTTAAATATATTTTGAAGATTTTGTTTGTTGTTAATCGAAAGTACTTCACTGTTAAATTATACTGATCTTGTTCTAATAATTAACGATTACAATTATTTTTCATTTTATATAGTCCTGATGCGTAAAAAGTTTTGTACGAAAATGGAAAATTTCGTCTGCTCTCTTGTCATTGGCCAATGTATAGCCTTTGTTACCCAGACGTGTGTAACTCGACTAAAAGCTCGACTTCATTAAGTCAAACTGCAAACTTCGACTACTTCGTTTCAGTGGTGGCGCCAGCGGGGGGGGGGGGGGCTACGGGGGCTCTAGCCCCCTCGTCGGGGAGCATAGCCTCCCCGTCGGGGAACACGGGTACTTTTTGTCGGGGAATATAATATACAGTAAAAAATGTTTGCGTTCACTTCATATAGCTTCAGCGCCTAGAAAACCACGTTCCATTGACCGTGAGAGTACGTCAGAGGGCTATTATGCACTTTTATGCATTCATTTATTGCCAGCGATCTAACTTACTACTAAACATTAGCTAGGTACGCACTTGTCTGGCGGTATCCCTTTGTACGAATCGTTCAACGTTGGGTCAACACGCGTGATATCAAGTTCCATCCAGGGACCAAAATGTGTAATGTAGTTATTTTCCAGGCGAAGTTTACCGACGGTTACCGAAGGGAACACGGGTACTTTTTGTCGGGGAATAAATTATAATATACAGTAAAAAGCGTTCGCGTTCACTTCGTAGCTAGCTTCAGCGCCTAGAAAACCGCGACGTTTCATTGACCGTGAGAGTACGTCAGAGTGATATTATGCACTTTATATGCATTCATTATTGCCAGCGATCTAACTTACTCCTAAACAATAGCTAGGTTCGCACTTGTCTGTCGGTATCCCTTTGTACGAATCGTTCAACGTTGGGTCGAGACGCGTGATATCATGTTCCATCCAGGGACCAAAATGTGTACTGTAGTTATTTTCCAGGCGAAGTTTACTGACGGTTACGTCGTGTACTGCGTCGACGTACGCTACACTACAGCAGCAAAAACGAATTATGTTAATTGTTCGTATGTTCACCAATTTTTTAATTTACAAGTAACCTTCTTTACCGTGGGGCACCTAAAATAAATTTTTCATCCATTACTAAACAAAAAAACATGCCATTTTCGCTTAGCCAACATCTTATTATAGCTAAGTTATTACATTTTCAATGTCCTGTATGTCATGAATTTCTCACCACTCGGAAGTCCAGATGGTACGCACGCATACACTTGGGAGGAATAAACTTATTTCCCTGACTGAAAAAGGTCTACGCTTGCGTTTTTTAAGCCTCTAGGCCTGATGTTTCCAAAGTATAAAATGCTATTTTTTGAAGACCTGCAGCTCTAGTTTTAAACAGTTTCTTAGCTCAGCCCCAACAATAAAGCTGGTCATATTTCGAAGTACAAGAAGTGCATTTTCCGGGACCTAACATCTCTATTTTTCAAACATTTCTTAGCTCAGTCACAACCATGATAGGGACTTATATATTTTGTTTCATGTTTTGAAGTATAATAAGTTCAATTTCCGGGACCTCCAACTCTATTTTTCTAAATTTTCTTTGAACTTTAATTTTTTAAATTAAAAAATATGGATTGAAACAGTCATCGCGCATCGTTTTTTTGCACGCAGTATTTTATTTATGCATTATAAAAAATGGAAAAAATGGCTACCCTAAATCTGATTAAAATGACCTCAAATGACGCTAGAACGCGTTGCTTCCGGGGGCTTCGCCCCCTGGACCCCCACCGGGGGTCCTTGGCGGCCCCCTGGCCCCCAGCCTAGTGATGCTCGCTTCGCTCGCATAGCCCCCTCGTCGGGGAATGTAGCCCCCGCGTCGGGAAGATCCTGGCGCCACCCCTGCTTCGTTTTTTAATCGAATTTGAAGTAACTACTCGAACTACGACTTTTTCAACTCCTCACTTTTCTTAGGATGTTTACCCTGTCTTGATAACGAAGTAATCTTGCATGGATTACTCTCGGTTTTCCATCTTGTTTAGGCTTGCTGGGTGCACTTTTATGTTGTTTATGAAATGGTTAAAAGAGCTATTGGGAGGCCTAATAGATAATACCAACAATACTAGTTTTGGTAGATTTTGTTACCGTAGGCGTCCATCATAAATAAATTACAAATTTTGTAGATACTGATGTTCCTTTATTTATTCTCTGAACTATCTCTTGTATCTCTACAGATTACAGTATCATTAGCAACTTGAATAAACACCGTGAAAACTTGTAGCCTTATTGGAGCCTATGGTAAAGATACTTTTAACAATGATTATCTCTAAACATTATGTCATAACAAAATGTCTTATTCTCTCTTATCACTTTTTATCTATCTGAACTCTAGAGGGCCTCCTGTAAGTAGGCTGCAGTTACACTCCCACCCAAATCATCTATGATTTAACCTTAACTCCCACCCTTGCCAGAATAAACACAAGTAATGCAAAACTGGAAGTATATTAACAATATTTACCAAAACTATAAAGAATAAGTTAACAGTTTGTATTTTTGAATTCTTTTCGTTCACTTGTTGAAGCTCGACTTTTATATTTACAATTTGTTCCTTTAATTCTTTTCCTTGATTTTCAATCCAATTTTATTCCGATTCTGCTCCGTCGATACCTTCTCTTCAGATATATCATTTATTCCTTTGAAGAGCTTTTTCGTTTCCTCCTCTAGCATAATCTCATGCTTTTCAGTTAATTCATCTGTGATTTTCTTTGTAACAGCTTCAATCTCTTCTGCATGAGATTCTGCTAACTGCTGTCGAATGTTCTGGAATTCTTGAACAAATTCGTTCTCTTTGTCCGATTTTTCAGTACAGAATTGAACCTTGAAATGGTCTTCAACTTCTTCTACTTTGGGTTTCATTTTGCGATCAATTTCAGCAACAACTTCAGAACGCTGTTGGTTTAATGCAATGCGATGGATATCTTCTTGATGGGCACTTTCATCTTCAAACCTTTTCCGATATTCATTTTCCAATCTTTCTTTTTCATCAATAAACTGGGTAACTCTTTCATCTAACTCTGAAGTTTTTCTTCTGCATTTCTTGGTCATCAAGCTCTCGATGAAGTTGCAAATTTACATCTTCTTTTTTTCCATTTTCTCTGTTAGTTCCTTGTTGTGATTATTAAGAAGTGCAACTTGATCTTCGAAGTTTTTTTGGATGTTCTGACAAGCCTCCAAGTCCATCTCTTTCTCATCTAATTGGTCTTGGAGTTCCTTTAAATTCTGTTCTAATGCATCTCTAATTTTGTTATTAGTTTCAGCATCTTCTTCACATTTCTTTTGCAATTCTTGCATTTCATTCTGGTGTCTTTCCTGCAGCTATGACTTAATCATAACAATTTGTCGTCCATAAGTCTCATCAAGTTCTGCATGTAGTAAAGCCAATTGTTCACTAATGTTAGGTGGATTAGACGCTACAACCTGTTGAAGTTGTTTGTTCATATAAGCAAGTTCGTCATCTGATTTCCTTTTAACCAGATCTCTTTCTTCTTTAATTTCTGCTAACTCATCATTTTTCTTAGCATACTTTGTGGCTAAATCCTGCAATAGTGTCTCTTTCTTAGTGACAGTCTCTTGTAACTTGATAACCTGCATTTGTGCTTCAGTCATCTCGTGAGCTGAATCTCTCTCGTTTACATGTAGACTTGTTGGATGTCTCCTTTGGCAAATTTTACAAATACATTTCTGGTTACAGTTCCTTGACACATGGCCATGTGGTAAGCAGCTGAAGCATAGACCATTTTGCTTGATGTATTGCTGTTTTTTGGTTTCAGGTTTTCTGGCAAACGCTCTGCAGTCACTTAGGTGATGGTTATTCATTTTACACATGAAGCATGATGGCATTCCACTGATACTGGTGGCTAGCGTTTGAGATTGGTTTCGATATCTTGAACTTTTTTCTGTGAATTTTGTTTCATTTTCTGGTATTAAGGTAACAGGATCGCAAACAATTTCAGCTTCGGTCGTTAAAAATGTGGAAAAGTCATTGAATGTTGGATAACTACCCTTGATTTGCATAGCGCTCACTGCGTTTCTTCGCCATCTATTCACTAACCAATCTGGTAATTTTTGAAGAATTTTCCGATTTTCTCTGCTGTCATTAAGAACTTCCAAGCCTTTCATTTCCTTCATTGCTATGTTGCATTGGTTCAGAAAGTCAGAGAGTCGCCTAAGGCCATTGTAATCTCTTGCTTGAATCCTTGGCCAGCTGTCTAATTTGTCTCTAAATGCTTCGGAAACTATAAATGGATTTCCATATCTTTTTTCTAAAACTGCTTTAGCGTTTTCATAAGCATGTTCACCTTGTAGCAGAAGGTATCCACTGACAACTTCCTTTGCTGGGCCTCCTATGTATCTCTTAAGGTAGTGAATTCTGTCTGCTTTAGAAATTCCTTTATTTTCGATTAAACATCTAAAGGATGCGTTCCAATCATAGTACTTAAGAGGATCGCCATCGAATATTGGTGGCTCTGGTGCTGGTATGCGGTTCATACTGAAGGCTGAAGAAAAGGCTTCTGCTAAAGCGTTTAAGTCTGTGGTACTGCTAGATTGATTTTGAGGCATTGTCGGTTGGGTTGTTGTTGCTTGTGTCTGTGTCATTAGAGGTTGAGGTTTGGTTAGGTTGCGAAACCTTAGTGCATGATCATTTGAGGTTTGGTGTGGTGTGGTCATAATTTCTCGATATCCGTTCTGAATTTCCTGTTGAATTGCATCAACTCGTGCATTCTCTACAGCTGCAGCTTGTTTAGCCTCTAAAACTTTGAACTCTGCTTCAGCTTTGGCATGTTCTGTTCTTTGCTGTGCTTCCCGCCTTATTTCTTCAAGCCTTGCTTCTGCTTTCTTAATTTCCATTTCAGCTTCCTTTGCTGTAAGGTCTGCTTTCTGTTTAGCCATTTTTTCAGCAAATTGAGCAGTTTTGTTGGCTGCAGCAGCATTCGCCACGGCTTGAGCTTTAATGCTAACAATAGATCGACATGAACTCTTTGATGCTGCAGATTTTGAGGCTTGACACTCAAGGGCTAATGCATGTGCCTTATCCATAGCACTTGTTATACTAGCTTTGATGGAGTTGGCAATGGTGAGATATATGTTCTCATTCTCCAGGTGATCTTTGCGATGAATACCATCTCTATCTTGTGCATACAATTTATTCAATACGCACCAAGCATCACTATATTCCTTTAATGCAGCTTTAGCTTTGCATAATGCAGTTTGTATCTCAAATACGTCGCTTGGAACATCTTCTAGTTCACTTGATGCTTCTTGAGCCTTTCTCTGAGTTTGACTCAACAGTTTTACTTCAGTAGCAATGCTAATTGACAGGTCCTTATCTGTAGGGCGTCTCTCACTTTGTTCTTTTAGATTCATTGAGTTTTCATCAGCTAAGTTTTCACTGTTACCGTAGGCGTCCATCATAAATAAATTACAAATTTTGTAGATACTGATGTTCCTTTATTTATTCTCTGAACTATCTCTTGTATCTCTACAAATTACAGTATCATTAGCAACTTGAATAAACACCGTGAAAACTTGTAGCCTTATTGGAGCCTATGGTAAAGATACTTTTAACAATGATTATCTCTAAACTTTATGTCATAAAAAAATGTCTTATTCTCTCTTATCACTTTTTATCTATCTGAACTCTAGAGGGCCTCCTGTAAGTAGGCTGCAGTTACAGATTTGTCCTCTGAATTTGGCACGATAGATCACGACATCCTTGTCAGTCATTTGTAGAGGGAATTTGGTATTACTGGCTCTGTTTACATTGGGTAACTAGCTACCATCAAGACCGTTATAGTAGAGTTGGTGAACTTGGTGAATACTCTAGAAACCATATTTTCCAGTACGGTGTTTCTCTGAGGGGTCTATGGTTGAACCTCTTATTTTCACTGTGTATGATCAACCTATCGCTGATATTATTAAGCGTTTTGATGTAGCTTATCACATATATAATACGCTGACGATACACAATGTATGTCAGTTTTGATCATAGGTCGGAGGATGGTTTATCGGCTGCTAAACACAAACTTATTGGGTGGAACATATCACATGCTGTCGTGTAAACATGGTATATATTAAACTAATTAGTCATTTTGGCTGGTGGTCGTGGTACACCATGACTGAATTATTCAACATTTTGACTAATGTACGAGCATGTTTGAAGTTATGCTATATAAATAAATGAGTTATTAATGTGAATGGTTGTAAACATGTTCTGTTGTAGTATTCTTTGATAGTGGGTTATATTTGTGAGGTGTGTCTGAAATGGGGTTTTGTTAGACGACCATGGCATGATACTAAGGTGTATTAATCAGTTTCGGTAAACGAGCTCTGTGACGGATATAATAGAGGAATGAGAGTCAGCAAGGTTGGCAGTAATGCCAGACAATGCCGCCTCTCACTTTGTTGTTAAATAAAAACAGACCTAATCAGGCAGACGTTTCAGAATTAACTAATAGTGAAATAGCCCATGTGGTGTACATATAAATGTGTACGAGGGTATGTGTGTTTCTGTACCGTAGGCTTTTGTCATGAAAGTAAAAAAGCACATACCACCTAAATCGAAACAAATAGATGTAGAAGTGAGAGGTACGCTTTCTTTCAAATTCTAAATCGAAATTTCCTTTTTCTAGACTGGATTATGAGTTATTGTTTGTATTGTTATGTCACTGATCATATCTAAGATAACTACTTTTGTATAAGGTTCGTATCAATAGACAAATGGTGTCTTGTACCACCATGGTACTAATACAATTTATTACTGATTGTAAAGAGTCATTCACAATAGTTTCCTAGTCAGTAGAAAACTTCCTTCTAGACTTACTATAGGCAAGACAATTATATTTTTGTATGAACATTTCAAAGAAACTTCACTTGTGCACTGTTAAAACAATTCTTGTAAAAAAACGGTAAATTACTTGCAATCTGGACGCCAGTAATTTACCGTAATGTAGAATTACAGGTACTGTTGAAAATAAAATACTGTAAAACTACAGTAAATTACTGTTGGTCATAAAGTCGGTTGTCTACCGCAATGTAGAATCACAGGTACTGTTGAAAATAAATTACTGTAAAACTACAGTAAATTACTGTTGGTCATAAAGTCGGTTGTCTACCGTAATGTAGAATCACAGGTACTGTTGAAAATAAATTACTATAAAACTACAGTAAATTACTGTTGGTCATAAAGTTGGTTGTCTACCGTAATGTAGGATAGACTTGTGACATGAGTACTTCAACTATAGTGAAAGGAGTGGTGCAATTCTTCTAGAAAATCGTCATAGATTGGCTCTGTACGGTACAATTTAGAAAGTCAGACATCTAGTACAGTTCAGTTTTAAGTATTAATGTAAGTTGTGCAATTTATGTAACAGTAGGCCTACTTTTTTTCCAAACATTTATTGATATGATAGGTATAACTCTGAGTTTATTTTTCTTATTTCATACACATCCAACAGCTAGCACAAACTCGCCAATCACAGAATGGATAAACTATTTAATAAATTATTGTGCCCTAAAACTAAGTCTTATTTGAGACTTAGGGAGTGGAGTTGAAAGAGTTGTGAGTTACAAACCCTGCACTAGGTCCGGATTGAACCCCGGTCCTTGGGATTGGAAGGAAAGCACGTCAACCACCAAACTACAGCTCCACTGCATTGTATAATTGATACGCTAGATGACAGACAGGAAGAGAGTGGGGTTGAAATGGCTTGTTGCCGTTAATTTTACTTAGGCCTATATTACTTATACAATCATGATGGAAACCGCCATCGTTTATTGTCGCAACAATAAACAAACAGATACAATTCTACTGTTTACTGTTTTCACTTTTAAATGACAGTTCTAGTAACAGTACCTTTCATATTTTAACTTAATGGTTAACATTCAATTTGTTTGTTGGTTCTTTCCTCTGCAACCGTTCTCAGCTTTCTTTTCCTTGTGAAAAAGTAAATATAATATTGTTCAATGAAGATCATCAATCATTCAAAAGGATAAATTGTCTTAATCAATGAGAATGAAAATGAAAAAATAATTTAAAACATTTTGACAATGACGAATTCTCATAATTTGATAATATGTGTCCAGTATTATGCAAATTGGATGGTTCTTCCATGTTAGGTCCTCTAAAGTTAGTTTTGTATAGGTAAATTTAGCCTAAACATATAGGCGAATATTAAATTTAGTACTTTACTTTTTGATAAACTTCCGATAATGTTACTTTGCAAAACAAGATGAATTGATCCATAAACAGTTTATTTTAAATACAACAAATTACATTTTTCAGAAATGAAGACAGAAAACTGACAATATGGCAACAGGTAATGTTAAAGATTGAAAATAACTGATTTCATCTTGCATACTACCAACATTTCAAATTAAATTTCTTTAAAATGTTCTCTTTTAAATAATTTTATAGATTTTACTGTGAATTTAGTGAACGTTTCAGGATGGTATGATGACCACAACCTCTTTCGACAGCTGAAAGTGTTATACCACGATTTAATTACAGTAGCGAACATAGACAAAGCCAAGAAAACAATAGACTTACTGCATCAATTAATGACATCAGGATATTTGAGTTCAGACAAGCCTTCGTTACTTTACGAAACAATCAAAGTAACTCAAACATTTGAAGTAATGAAAGTTGTCCAACAATCTTTCTTTGAAGATCAAGAAATCAAAATTACAACGTTCACTCCATATCGACACTGGATTTTAGATTTCGGAAATGGACTTACACAGGCTGATGTAGAAAACATTGATGCACTGTACAATGGTACTGCGCTAAAGAAATACCAAGATGCTTGGAGTATGATTTTGGATTTTGAACACAGACAAATACTTTGTGAAGACAAAATTGAAGAATTTATTACCAGTCTTAACAAAATTGGACTACACTCAAAGGTGGAATGCCTGACTAAAGGTATGTTGTAGGACAAAATTTGCAAAACCATGTTTATTTGAGGAAAACTATGAAAATAGTGAAATCCACATTTTTTTCCGAATAGAAGTACCTAAATAATGTAACAAACAAATAAAACAACTTAAAAAAATTGTTTGTATAGTTTTCACATTGACCGACTGGCTTCCAACGTTTTATAATCTTCTTAATTATAATAATTACTAATGTTTAATGTGAATATTTCTGAAATGGAAACATTGGAATTGTATTTTTATCAATGAAATGGATAAATGGTCTGAATTTATGATTCGAATGATAGACTTGTCATGAGGTAAAATATTAATCTATTCTTATTATTTATTTATCAGGTCAAACAGTAGATAAATAAAAATAGACGTTTTTTCCACTCTATCACAGCTCACCTTTGGCATGGGCGTCTCTATTTGTCATCGAATATGTTCGATTCAAATCTAAATTCTTTGATATTTTTTACGATTAACATTGGACGATCATAACAGTGGTGATGATATCGTGATTAGGGGATCTAGGATTCTAGCCTGAATTACGGTTCTGACGTGCTATAAAATACTAGTTTATAGTGTTTCAAAAAGAGCGACGTTTCGGAACCATCATGGAACCATTCTCAAGATCAAAATGAGTAAAGAAATTATAGTAAATGTCTCTTAATTCGTTTTTGTATTGCATCGAGAACAGTTTAACACAAATAACATTTTCAGATGAGTATACCACTAGTATGAACTTTTGCCAATGAGCTATGCTCGACGCGATTATGAGGTCATGTTCCGAATATGAGCACTGTTTCTATAATTTGACAGTATGATTTATATATAATTTACACAGTGCTACGCAACACAATTGATTTATATATTCCGTACCACGCCGAGAATGTTGAAGAGTCGCTATCCAATCGAGTTTGAACAATACCATGAAAGCCCCAGTGATCTAATGGTTAGGACAGCTCAAGCAGGACGGTCCGAGTTCGAGTGGATCGGTTGGGGCGAATTTTTTCTCATTCTTACAGATTTCCTTATCGTTATCGTTTCAAATTAATTAATTATTATATTTATATTTTCTTCTTTGTTATTTAGCAGAGGAAGGGCCGAGAAGTATGCAAACAGAGAAAGTGCCGAGAAGTATGCAAACAGAGGAAGGTAATTTTATACTTTTATGATGATTTTGTTGGTTTATATACATATCATGTAACAGGACATAGACAGTTTAGGGAGAGAAAATCAGTAAGGGAGATAATAGCCGCCGGAAGTTTTTTTTAGGAATTACGAGGCAAAATAAAAATGTTCAGCAGAAGAGAAATCAAACCAAAGAAATTAGTAATAGATTTTAAAATGAAATGAAATTGGCAATGCAATTAGTAATTTGAAATGCAATTATTATTAATTAATAATCCCAAAATAATTCCATTTACCAATTCAATTGTTAAATTCAAACCATAATCGTGCAGTTCAATAAAAAGAAAAAAGAAAAACTAATCGTCACAAAATCTCAATTCACTTCACATCCTAGGCAACAACAAGTAAATTAAAAGTTAACAAGGACAGAGTACGCATATGACGATAACCTTCCTTTCATTCCTTATAATGCTATTCATGTTTAATCATTCAAAGTGGTCCATTTAAAATAATAACATTTCGATATATTTACATAAAGCTTGATCTAAAATTAGAAAAACGTCTTCTTGATAAATTACTTTTTAATTACGATAGTTTGATTTACAAATTGGCATAACGCCGGGTGGTGTTTTCTCAATGTTTTTGATACATTTTGTAAATTATCAGATTTTAATTCTGTGATTCTGCGATTGACTTGTAAATCTAGTCTACAAAAATGTAATTCAAATTTTAGAATAAGTAGGGCCTTTTCTGCTGCCAAGTAAATACCGTATATAATACGGTATTTTTTTAAATACCGTAAATGTTTGGATGCAGAAACAGCGCTCATAAAAAATATACCGTATTTTTTTATACCGTATGTTGAGTAGTTGCAGTAGAAACGAGTCCCGAGTCATTCATGCATGTCAGAAATATTTTAATATTAGTTCACTCAATGTAGTCTGATATGACAATTTTTTTAATGATAGTGATACTTTCATAAAGGCCTACCGTATACGGTTAATTTTATTTTTTTACTATGAACTTATAAGAGAAATAAATTTTACTTTGATTGATTTATAAGTGCGTTACTAAAAAAATGAAATCTTTTTAGTGAAAATGTTTAACACCTTATTTGCAATGTACTTAGCCTAAGTGCAAAGTAATGTTTACAATGAGAACATACCTTATTTTATTTATTTTTTTTTTTATCATTGTATTTCTATTTTTGTAAATGATAAATGTGTCTGTTAATTAACAAAAATGTATATACAAATGTATTATCATTGTTGCCTAGTTATTCACCAAGTTGTGGAAAAAAAAGTGAATACAATTTTAAGGGAAATATTTATTGAGTTAAATGAAATGAGAGATTGGTGAATACGGCCACTGGGCTCTATTTTTCCATTCTATTTCGGATTTGTGATAAATTTAGTTTTCGTTTTGCTGTCCTCTGTTGAGCATATTTTCAACTGAAGTTTTTTTTTATCTTCTGATTATCAAAAATTATGTTTGTCGCCCTCTATAAATCTAAATGTACAAATTAATACGTTATACTAAGCGTATCCGGACAACTACCCCCTAGACAATTACCACCCGGACAACTACCACCCGGACAATAACCCCCTAGAACAACTACCACCCATCTACACATAATTAATTTTGTCAATACAGAATGAATTTTGTCTATACAGAATTAATTTTGTCAACACAGAATTAATTTTGTCTACACAGAATGAATTTTGTTTACACAGCTCAGAATGAATTTTGTCAATACAAAATGAATTTTGTGTTGACTACCCCCTTAGGACAACTACCCCCTTAGGATAACAACCCCCGGACAACTACCCCCCGGACAACTACCCCCCGGACAAGTACCCCCTTAGGACAACTACCCCCTTAGGATAACTACCCCCCGGTCAACAATCCCCCGGTCAACTACCCCCTCCCCCGGACAACTACCCCCTCCCTTAGGACTATATTTATGTTCAATCTTTTACTTTTGTTTACAATAATGAATAGTAATTCGTCAAAGTAACGAATTAAAATATAGTTATTAATTCCTATTATACACTGTTGCAGAGTCAGGTTGTTGAATGGTCTGGGTGGTAGTTGTCCGTCCGGGGGGTAGTTGTTCTAAAGGGATAGTTGTCTGGGTGGTAGTTGTCCAGGGGTTAGTTGTCCTACGGAGGTAGTTGTCTTAAAAGATTATTTGCCCTCGGAGTATTGTCCAGGTCCAGAAGGTAGTTGTCCGCGGGGTAATTACCCGGAGGGGGGGGGGGGGTAATTGTCAGGGGGTAATTGTCCAGGGGTTAGTTGTCCTACGGAGGTAGTTGTCCTAAAAGATTATTTGCCCTCGGAGTATTGTCCAGGATCAGGAGGTAGTTGTCCTACGGGGAGTATTGTGTCAGAGGTAGTTGTCCGCGGGGTAATTACCCGGGGGGGGGGGGGTGGTAATTGTCCGGGGGGTAACTGTCAGAGGGTAATTTTTCTAAGGGGTTTTTTTCCGGGGGGTAGTTGTCCTAAGGGGGTTGTTGTCCTAAGGGGGTAGTTGTCCGGGGGGTATTTGTCCGGGGGGTATTTGTCCGGGGGGTAGTTGTCCTAAAGGGGTAGTTGTCCTAAGGGGGTAGTTGTCCTAAAGGGGTAGTTGTCCTAAGGGGGTAGTTGTCCAGGTGGTGGTTGTCCGTGGGGTAGTTTTCCGGGGGTAAATGTCAAGGGGGTGAATATCCGGATACGATTTGGATGCATGACAGTCATAATCACTGGAACTGTTGGGGGGTTTAGTTTTATAAACTGAAATCTATCAATTACATTCGAATTATGAATAGTGGAAAAGAAACAAATGGAAACACAGACGTTGAGGCAAGCACTATTTCAATTTCAGGAACGGCAGACGATAATACACCGGCTGAAATAAGATGCCGGGCTATCAAACGTTTTGTTGTCGATGAAGATGTGGAGCAACAGGATACGTCGGCGTGCAAATCCTGGATTGACGAACATGTGTTCATTATTATAGGAGCAGTTATGTTAATATTAGTAGTTGTTGCAGTCTCTGTCACGTTGGGTCTTCTTTCCATTGAATCAAATTCCACTGGTAAGTACTTCTTGGCTTTCATCTTAGCTTCCTGCGACGCTTGAAACAAACATTTTTCCAGCCTCCTGCGTAAATGGTTCGTGCTTGGTACTATGATAAAGACCGTTTTGATCGTTATAATTAGTTTTTTCCTTAAAGTATAGCTCCCCCCAGCTCTTACGTTTAAGTGTGTGATTATACAAAAAAAATAGGAAATATGACTATTTCCCAACAACTCATTTCTAAAACGTCGGGCAGAAAATAGTGTTTTTTAATATATTACAATTTTTTCCAGTAACTTAAAGGAGAGGTTATTAGTTTACAATACGTCAATAAACGCGTTATACTTCGCGACGTACGAGTTGTGTTCGTGGTGAACGCATTGGTGTAATTTTTGGTTAATTAGGCCTAATGAATGCAAATTTTTAAGGCCCATGTGATATTTCTTCAGTATGTTTTACATATAACATTATGATTTGCACTGTACAACAGCATCATCTTAATTAAGTTGCTTATTAATTTTAAGCCAGCTTTCTACTTAGCCTAACTAGCTAGGCTTGGATCCATGTCTAGGCCTATATATTCATAAGTTCGAAAAGGCTTGGTCGTTTCGCCCTATTTATCGTTACTGGGTTTTCTCGCACATTAATAATTTTGAAACACAAAATCATCTACAAACAAATTGTATTGTTCACATCACAAAATTGTTAAGTGACGTGAAAGAAAAAGAAAAATTGTTCAGGTACCCTAGATCATGATGTGTAGTCCGAAGCTGGGTGGTTGCCATAACAAACTTCACTGCTGCTGTAAGGCCATCACAGCCTAGCTAAGCCAAGCAGCAGCATCAGTACATACCTAGTAGGCCAAGGCCTAGCTTTATTGAATATATAGCCACGTCTTTCTAAGATCTCCTTAAAATAGACATTTTAGTAATTATCTCATAATCACATCATTACACAGTGAAAACAATGTAGGATCACATCCAGAATGTTTACATATACTACTTTCCAACCGTCAAAAACTACATCGCGACGAGAACAGATCACCGTGCAAGTGCAGTAGATAGTGTTATCGTGAAAAACTCACATGATCATTTTACTGCCTAAATTAATATAAAAAAATACCAATTGACCTTATTATATTGGTGGAAAATTTACGCAAAATTGCGCAAGGTATACTCAATAAAAAATACAGTAATGGAAAGATCTGGAAAAATTACATCAAAAACATTTTAAGATTTTTTCTAGTATCTTTAATTAGTTCAAGTGCGGCGTTTGAGGTCAGGTGTTTAGCACGAAACCCATATCGGTGGGTGTTTAAAATTTAAAATTTGGTTCGATAGTCATTTTATATAGACTATTATGCATTGCCTGTTCAAAGATTTTTGAAAATACAGGTAACACTGATATCGGGTGGTAATTTATAATTTCATCAATGTTTCCTTTATAGACAGGGATAATCTTTGCAATTTTTATTTTATCGAGAAAAATACCAGACTCAAAAGAAATATTTTTATTATGTGAGTTAGTGTCCCGCGACGCTGGAAACAAAGCTTTTTCCAGCCTCCTGCGTAAATGGTTCGTGCTTGGTACGTTTTGATCATTAGTTTTCTCCTTAAAGAAGAGATCCCCTCAAACTTTTATTATGTTTAGAAAAGTTTAATTAAAGTGATTATACAAAAAAAAAAGGAAAAATATGGCAATATATTTAATAATATGGAAATAGTGCTTTTTAATATATTACATTTTTTTCTGCAGAGTCAACTACAATGGCGATTGGTACGACCACACACGAGGCATCAGCAGTAAGTGAATTTGACACGTCCAACACGAACGGTCTTGCATTACGATCGACAACCATTACACATACATCAACTACAGAATCAACGGCGAATGCTAAGACAACACCGATAAGTACAACTATAATACAAAATTCACCAACGACAGAGTTAACTAATGGTACAGCCATAATATGGCAAATTGTTTTATCATTTACTTCTGAATTAAACTTTAAGGCAATTGGTTGCAACTTAAGTCCAATATAGGCCTATTCGACTTAATATGCAATATATCACAATCATGTCATTAGCACAAATGCATAGATTAAGATATCGGACAAACTGAAAATGTAATCTGGCATCACATGCATATATTCAGTTTATATTAAAAAATATTTAATGATATTTACCAGGATTTAATTAGTATAGATAGAGATAGCCACATGCGATGGTAAAATAGACCTAACTAGAATAGCTAAATTACGTACATTTCCTGTTGTTAATATTCATTGTCGTTGCAATGTAAAACAAGAATATTTCTTACAAAAAACGCTGCTCGCTTATTGTTATTGCTAAGGTCAAGTCTGGGGGTCACTTCAAGTATCCTATTACAAAAAAAAACTTCAATGGACTGTTTTGATAATAATTCAATGATTATCTGACAGCGAATTATAGTAATATCATGGGACTCATAAATACCAGAAATGCTTTGGGATTTGTCGACTCTTTTCCCAGCCGTATTTTGGATTCAACAGGTGAAATTATAGTGGAGTTTCCATTTTAACAAAAATGTCAAAGTGTAGTACTATAAAGCTGCTTGATTTCATCTAATGAATGAGTCATCTCGTGTGACGTAGCGGGCTAGAGCAGCAGGGTGAAAAATACTTTTACTTCTATCAAGTTTAATCATCACTGTTCCGACGTACGCAAAGCAGAAAACGATGTGTAATAATATGTACGATAAACGGCAATATGCTAACGTCGTCGGCTCTAATTAATTAACCAATAATTAATATAATTAATAATATATAATAATAATAATTATTATTATTATTATAAAGTGCTTTAAGAATACGATTTATTTTATCGGAAGAAACAATTGAGGAAAATATATAATTATTAAGAATTAGAATGTTGTAAGATGTAAATGAAACACTGGTAAACAAATGTTAATAGAAATGCGTGCGTTTGTTTTTGCGTGTAAAATTTTACCTAATAAAATGAACTTGAAATATTAGTAAAACACCACTACTCAAGAGAAGATGCTAAGGCATTGAAGAATTTATTTTTTAGATATGTTTCTGAACAGGCTCAGAATGAATTTCTGACTGTGTGCGTCATGAGAAGGTACATGGAAAACCCCGTCATATGGGTCGTTGATTTGTCCGTAGTCATTGCATTTTGCCGGGGATTCCCCATCATTTAAGTATTTCCGTAGTACCCTATTTATTTATCTTCATTTCCCTACGTCCGTAATATTGGGCCAAATTTCCGTAGTAATTACGGGCGTTCCGAACTTTGAAATAACAGTGTTTAATTGCTTCTTTCTGCAAATTTCTTTCATATTTTCTTTTCTGGAGTGTTGCTAATAGGCCTAGTAATTAGTTTGGGGACTTCCTCTGACGTTCGTATTGAACGCAACACAAATGTTATCCTTAGTCGCATTTTTATCCGAATTATTACTCATTTTGTTTGTATATTATTGACATGATATGATATGTTCATTTATTCTGTGCATGTTAAAATATGTTAAATGCATACGGTATCGCCGCAAATTACTCAATTATTATTTTTATGTTGAGTCTGATATGTTCGTTTTATTTATGCACATGTGTTCTTAAGACCTAAGCTCCATGATAAAACATTGAATTACTCCTGTATTGTATTAAAAACTAATCAAATGAAGACGACAAAGTTTTATTAATTTATTTTTTTTATCACTAATTTTCTTCTTGATTCTGCTTCTATTGATGTGTGAGTTCCTGATATTCCTCTTTACACCTAAGCAATGGAAGGAAAAACGTTTTAATTAAATTTCTTTTTTTTTTTCTTAGCATTTCTTTTTTCATAGCCAAACTATTAATACGCCGTCTGTACTAAGAGAGTATTTAAACTGTGTCACTGATAGTTAAATTTGTTTTTCGCCAAGACTCCATGATACAACTAAACTGGAATGGAAACAACAAATCTAATAAATGCAAATTGTAGTGGAATAACGTTAAGAATGATAACACTGTAATGGTAGTAATAGTCATAAAAAATACTATACAACAAAGCATGAGATGCGATAACTAGGCCTAATAGCAAAAACAATAGCACGGTCTAAAATATGCGTGAATGGCGCGGCGCGCCATAGAAATCTGTTGTGGCCGAAACTGTCTGTGGCCGAAACGGTCATATTTCGTTAGTATTAGGGTAGGCCTAGGCGTTTTAGCCTTGCTAGGCCTAGGATTGTTTGGTTGTTTGTTGACATAATTAAAGATGTATTTTCCCTTGAAACACAAAAAATGAAGGTCAAATATTCTAAATTTAAATTGGCCATATTAAAATAATATTAAAGTTATTCAGTTAAAGTCGAAAATTCGACCCAAAAACCTAACCTAATTAACAGGTAAATTAATTTGATTGCATTTCGTCTGGAAAATTTTCGCGAGTGAAAGTAACCAAAGATTTCAAACCACGAGTATGCATTATGCATGATGCTAATTAGGATTTTTTACAACTCACAACAGTTGACAAGGTGTTTAATAATTTAAATGTTAAAGTAGTAATAATAACTGATCTAACCCCGGCAAATACTAGTAATCTGACGTGAACCAAAAACAAAAACGAATAGCACATATTAATTGTTACTATTTTCAATGACAGCTCAATCATCCCAGAGAATGTCGTGCAACAGACAAATAAAATATCTCTATACGAGCACGTTAAAAATGACAATAATTATGCATACATTAAGTGCCCAAAAGTGCTGACAAATTTCTTTTCCATCCCTTTTTAAAATGCAAATACTCTTTAGAATGGAAGATGACCTCAAAATGTGTAACTTATTACGAAAGCCAATGAGTTGTAAATATGAATTCATGTGCATATTAGACGTACAAAATGGTATGACGTCACCATTTGGCCACATGAATTTTTAAAATAGAGTTTTTTCACCTTTTGTCATAGATAATCACCTTCAAGAGTGCATTTCGCTTATCTGTGCTCAATTTTCGCTCAAATTTTATTATATGCTTGCTAAAACAATTATCTTATTCTCTTTTTATCAGTAAAATTATGAAAATGGTGTCTTATAATTCGTCAAAGTAACAAATATTAAATTCTACTTATTTTTTGGATTTGTGTTTTACGTGACAATGTTTGACTTCTTGTAAAAATCCACTATTAATGGTATTTTTCTTCTTGTTATTTTCTATGCAACAATAGAAATAATTGTTTATAAAATTTCATCAATGTTTCCTTTATAGACAGGGATAATCTTTGCAATTTTTATTTTATCGAGAAAAATACCAGACTCAAAAGAAATATTTTTATTATGTGAGTTAGTGTCCCGCGACGCTGGAAACAAAGCTTTTTCCAGCCTCCTGCGTAAATGGTTCGTGCTTGGTACGTTTTGATCATTAGTTTTCTCCTTAAAGAAGAGATCCCCTCAAACTTTTATTATGTTTAGAAAAGTTTAATTAAAGTGATTATACAAAAAAAAAAGGAAAAATATGGCAATATATTTAATAATATGGAAATAGTGCTTTTTAATATATTACATTTTTTTCTGCAGAGTCAACTACAATGGCGATTGGTACGACCACACACGAGGCATCAGCAGTAAGTGAATTTGACACGTCCAACACGAACGGTCTTGCATTACGATCGACAACCATTACACATACATCAACTACAGAATCAACGGCGAATGCTAAGACAACACCGATAAGTACAACTATAATACAACATTCACCAACGACAGAGTTAACTAATGGTACAGCCATAATATGGCAAATTGTTTTATCATTTACTTCTGAATTAAACTTTAAGGCAATTGGTTGCAACTTAAGTCCAATATAGGCCTATTCGACTTAATATGCAATATATCACAATCATGTCATTAGCACAAATGCATAGATTAAGATATCGGACAAACTGAAAATGTAATCTGGCATCACATGCATATATTCAGTTTATATTAAAAAATATTTAATGATATTTACCAGGATTTAATTAGTATAGATAGAGATAGCCACATGCGATGGTAAAATAGACCTAACTAGAATAGCTAAATTACGTACATTTCCTGTTTTTAATATTCATTGTCGTTGCAATGTAAAACAAGAATATTTCTTACAAAAAACGCTGCTCGCTTATTGTTATTGCTAAGGTCAAGTCTGGGGGTCACTTCAAGTATCCTATTACAAACAAAAACTTCAATGGACTGTTTTGATAATAATTCAATGATTATCTGACAGCGAATTATAGTAATATCATGGGACTCATAAATACCAGAAATGCTTTGGGATTTGTCGACTCTTTTCCCAGCCGTTTTTTGGATTCAACAGGTGAAATTATAGTGGAGTTTCCATTTTAACAAAAATGTCAAAGTGTAGTACTATAAAGCTGCTTGATTTCATCTAATGAATGAGTCATCTCGTGTGACGTAGCGGGCTAGAGCAGCAGGGTGAAAAATACTTTTACTTCTATCAAGTTTAATCATCACTGTTCCGACGTACGCAAAGCAGAAAACGATGTGTAATAATATGTACGATAAACGGCAATATGCTAACGTCGTCGGCTCTAATTAATTAACCAATAATTAATATAATTAATAATATATAATAATAATTATTATTATTATTATTATAAAGTGCTTTAAGAATACGATTTATTTTATCCGAAGAAACAATTGAGGAAAATATATAATTATTAAGAATTAGAATGTTGTAAGATGTAAATGAAACACTGGTAAACAAATGGTAATAGAAATGCGTGCGTTTGTTTTTGCGTGTAAAGTTTTACCTAATAAAATGAACTTGAAATATTAGTAAAACACCACTACTCAAGAGAAGATGCTAAGGCATTGAAGAATTTATTTTTTAGATATGTTTCTGAACAGGCTCAGAATGAATTTCTGACTGTGTGCGTCATGAGAAGGTACATGGAAAACCCCGTCATATGGGTCGTTGATTTGTCCGTAGTCATTGCATTTTGCCGGGGATTCCCCATCATTTAAGTATTTCCGTAGTAACCTATTTATTTATCTTCATTTCCCTACGTCCGTAATATTGGGCCAAATTTCCGTAGTAATTACGGGCGTTCCGAACTTTGAAATAACAGTGTTTAATTGCTTCTTTCTGCAAATTTCTTTCATATTTTCTTTTCTGGAGTGTTGATAATAGGCCTAGTAATTAGTTTGGGGACTTACTCTGACGTTCGTATTGAACGCAACACAAATGTTATCCTTAGTCGCATTTTTATCGAATTATTACTCATTTTGTTTGTATATTATTGACATGATATGATATGTTCATTTATTCTGTGCATGTTAAAATATGTTAAATGCATATGGGTACCATATGGGATTCATCTTGTTTTGCACCCGATACCCATGTGGGTCCCATATTGAGTGGCCTATCCCAGAACCCACATGGGGCCCATATCCGAAGACTTCATGGGCAAATTATGTGTTGCCCATATGGGATTTTAACAGTTTTGCACCCAAGCCCCATGTGGGTCCAATCTTGGTGAGCCCATTCCAAACAAAACCCATATGGGGCCCATATCTGAAAACAAATGGGTATCATAATTGGTTGCCAATATTGGATTCTTCTGGTTTTGCTCCCAGTACCCATGTGGGTCCCATCTTAGGAAGCCCATCCCATACAAAACCCATATGGGCCCCATATCCAGAAACGTATGGGCATTGCAATGGGCTATCGAAATGTAAAAGAATCCACAGATGCACAACTTACACATACAGGACAATTATAAATACTGTTATGGATTTATTATTTATAATTTGCGTGACAAAGGCTACTGGAAATAGCTGAAGTGAGTACTTGATGAGTGATTTATAGAAAGTTAAATTCTTTACAACAACAAAAATACTAAATGATCTATAAATAATGAAAAATTTGACAATGTTCAACATGAATCTGTAGCGTTTAAACCAAGCGTCGTAAAGTTTATCTACGGGTTTTATTTCGGGCTTATCAAGCCTTCCATCGCGCCCCATCAGTACTTCTTTGCCTTCTACAAAATTTTCACTTTGTCATTTGTTGCCACAATATTTGATTTTGGGTTCCTGAAAAAAGAAACAAAAATGTAAACTCAATTATTTACGTATCTTAGATTGCCAAATTTGTAAACAAAACACTGTTGAGGACAGATTTATTTCGATCGATTATGATATTTTTAATAATGATTTAAAAAATAAATATATTCCAAGATTTATTTATGTTACCCTCCTATTAACAAGTTAATATGTTTATATGTTAATATTGTTTTATTATTTTCTATAATTTAGAAAAACAATGTCCACCTTGCTTTTGAAAGAAGAAATAATTATGAAATTTGAATTATAGTATTATAAGTGTACATGAATACGTTCCTTAATAATTGAAAGAAGACTAATATATAATTCAGATAATTCAGATAATATTTATTTAGATATGAATGAATAATACAAAATAGAAAAAAGATATTAAAGTGAACCTAGATAAAGCAGTAATTGGTAGTCATTATTATCATGGATCCCTTCTAGAAGTTAAAAACTTGTCTCGTAGGGATCCACAACAAAACACATTACTAAAAAAATAAAATAAACCTAGAATATATAATTACATAATTTAGGATAAGAAATTACAGTATAATAACATATAACTAACATCTTCTTTATAAAAATTATTTAAATTATGTGATTTAAACGCACTTACCGATGTTAGATTATACAGGCATCTTATTTTTTCTGAAATTTCTTTCCAGTCCGATTGATTTTTGTTAGCTAGTGCTACAATGTTATTGTACTGGCTATCTCGGCTACATAATACGAGCCTATGATCTGAAAATGTGTTAAATAGAAATATAACTTAAGATGATTTTTATATAATAATTATACACAAAACATGGACCTCCGACATTTTATAATCTGCTAGCCATGGCCTAGCCTGCTTCTTAAACATACATGCTGCACACATGCATTTAATGCCTAAAATAATATTGTAATTAAAAGCTTTACATTGTTACATTACCGGCCGTATTATATAATAATAAATAGAAGAGTATTCAAATTAATAACTTACCTTACATCTTGTTGCACTATAGTTTACTTTTGAAGACATAATTAGGCTTTCCAGCTTAAATTTCGTTTATCTCTTAGTTTTAAATAAAGATATCTTAGTTTTTAATAATAGAGATATCTCTATTAATAGAGATCTCGATTAATAGAGATATCTCTATTAAAAACTAAGATATCTTAGTTTTAAATAGAGATATCTTAGTTTTTAATAGAGATACCTTAGTTTTAAATAAAGATATGTCTATTAATTAGTTTTAAAGATATCTTTATTTCTGAATAAATGACAGCTTGGCGCGCCATACTCTACTGTTAGATATATAAACACATAATATACAAATAAACTTTATTACTGACAGTTGCAACGTTTTAATTAATAATCATAAAAAATATAAACGTTGTAGTGATGTATCGTTACAAAGTTTACAATTTCAATCTACTATAACAGAGACAGTTTTAATAATGTATTAAATCGCAAATGTTTTGCTGTATTTAGTGGTATGTTATTTATGGTTTATGGTTTTATGGTTTTAAATTTATATAGCGCAAAATACAAATATAGTCTCTATGCGCTGTTTAGCACAAGTGTGAAAATGAAAAAATGTTGATGTAAAATAAACCATGAAATAGCCTAAAAACCGAATAAATTGACCAAGACAACAGAAAAAGTCCGAAAACGGAATCTCACATCACCTATCACCACACTGTTTCACTAACTTGTCAAGACATGTGTAATGGTGATGTGAGCATCTGACTATCCTGCCTAACAAACAATAAAATTAATAAAATGTATATTTATAGGCCTATAAAACATGAAACAATATTTCGTTACTAAAAGTAGAGCAGTTAATGCCAGGAGGTGTGCATGAAACTTGGCACAACATTTCTTTGATGTATATAGATTCAAAATATCGGGGGTGCCAAAGTGTCCAATGTCCGGTATGGCGGCCATCTTGATTTCAAAATGGCCACCACAAAAACAAAAAAAAATGTTCATATCTTGGTAACTATACACATTAGAGAATTAACTGGTCTCAAATTGTTCACAAACTATATATTTCTATTTGCTCTAATAAAAAATTTCGTCCAAAAATTAAAAAAAAATTTCTTTCAGTTTGACCATTGACCTCGTATTTGTATATTATCTCTATAACTACTGGTCATTTTCAATCGATTTTGGTGTCATTTTGTTCAGAATAAATACATTTATATTTGTAGTAATGAAACGTTTTCACATAAAATGACCGGAAATACAATTTATGACCGTTGACGCCAATTATGAACACACTGTATGTGGTTGACATTGGTATAAATGCACCTAATTTGACTACATAAATTATATTGTCTATTTATTCGTTTATGAAAACGACAATGTATTATCCTGCGATACGTACATTTGAAATCACAAGTTTTTTTACGCTGGAATTACTGTGTATTTGAGAACCATGTGTGGAGAGGGCGCGAGAAGCGAGCGTACCATCTAGTATCTTTAATTAGTTTAAGTGCGGCGTGTGAGGTCAGGTGTTTAGCACGAAACCCATATTGGTGGGTGTTTAAAATTTAAAATTTGGTTCGATAGTCATTATATATAGACTATTATGCATTGCCTTTTCAAAGATTTTTGAAAATACAGGTAACACTGATATCGGGCGGTAATTTATAATTTCATCAATGTTTCCTTTATAGACAGGGATAATCTTTGCAATTTTTATTTTATCGAGAAAAATACCAGACTCAAAAGAAATATTTTTATTATGTGAGTTAGTGTCCCGCGACGCTGGAAACAAAGCTTTTTCTAGCCTCCTGCGTAAATGGTTCGTGCTTGGTACGTTTTGATCATTAGTTTTCTCCTTAAAGAAGAGCTCCCCTCAAACTTTTATTATGTTTAGATAAGTTTAATTAAAGTGATTATACAAAAAAAAAGGAAAAATATGGCAATATATTTAATAATATGGAAATAGTGCTTTTTAATATATTACATTTTTTTCTGCAGAGTCAACTACAATGGCGATTGGTACGACCACACACGAGGCATCAGCAGTAAGTGAATTTGACACGTCCAACACGAACGGTCTTGCATTACGATCGACAACCATTACACATACATCAACTACAGAGTCAACGGCGAATGCTAAGACAACACCGATAAGTACAACTATAATCCAAAATTCACCAACGACAGAGTTAACTAATGGTACAGCCATAATATGGCAAATTGTTTTATCATTTACTTCTGAATTAAACTTTAAGGCAATTGGTTGCAACTTAAGTCCAATATAGGCCTATTCGACTTAATATGCAATATATCACAATCATGTCATTAGCACAAATGCATAGATTAAGATATCGGACAAACTGAAAATGTAATCTGGCATCACATGCATATATTCAGTTTATATTAATAAATATTTAATGATATTTACCAGGATTTAATTAGTATAGATAAAGATAGCCACATGCGATGGTAAAATAGACCTAACTAGAATAGCTAAATTACGTACATTTCCTGTTTTTAATATTCATTGTCGTTGCAATGTAAAACAAGAATATTTCTTACAAAAAACGCTGCTCGCTTATTGTTATTGCTAAGGTCAAGTCTGGGGGTCACTTCAAGTATCCTATTACAAACAAAAACTTCAATGGACTGTTTTGATAATAATTCAATGATTATCTGACAGCGAATTATAGTAATATCATGGGACTCATAAATACCAGAAATGCTTTGGGATTTGTCGACTCTTTTCCCAGCCGTTTTTTGGATTCAACAGGTGAAATTATAGTGGAGTTTCCATTTTAACAAAAATGTCAAAGTGTAGTACTATAAAGCTGCTTGATTTCATCTAATGAATGAGTCATCTCGTGTGACGTAGCGGGCTAGAGCAGCAGGGTGAAAAATACTTTTACTTCTATCAAGTTTAATCATCACTGTTCCGACGTACGCAAAGCAGAAAACGATGTGTAATAATATGTACGATAAACGGCAATATGCTAACGTCGTCGGCTCTAATTAATTAACCAATAATTAATATAATTAATAATATATAATAATAATAATTATTATTATTATTATAAAGTGCTTTAAGAATACGATTTATTTTATCGGAAGAAACAATTGAGGAAAATATATAATTATTAAGAATTAGAATGTTGTAAGATGTAAATGAAACACTGGTAAACAAATGTTAATAGAAATGCGTGCGTTTGTTTTTGCGTGTAAAATTTTACCTAATAAAATGAACTTGAAATATTAGTAAAACACCACTACTCAAGAGAAGATGCTAAGGCATTGAAGAATTTATTTTTTAGATATGTTTCTGAACAGGTTCAGAATGAATTTCTGACTGTGTGCGTCATGAGAAGGTACATGGAAAACCCCGTCATATGGGTCGTTGATTTGTCCGTAGTCATTGCATTTTGCCGGGGATTCCCCATCATTTAAGTATTTCCGTAGTACCCTATTTATTTATCTTCATTTCCCTACGTCCGTAATATTGGGCCAAATTTCCGTAGTAATTACGGGCGTTCCGAACTTTGAAATAACAGTGTTTAATTGCTTCTTTCTGCAAATTTCTTTCATATTTTCTTTTCTGGAGTGTTGATAATAGGCCTAGTAATTAGTTTGGGGACTTCCTCTGACGTTCGTATTGAACGCAACACAAATGTTATCCTTAGTCGCATTTTTATCCGAATTATTACTCATTTTGTTTGTATATTATTGACATGATATGATATGTTCATTTATTCTGTGCATGTTAAAATATGTTAAATGCATACGGTATCGCCGCAAATTACTCAATTATTATTTTTATGTTGAGTCTGATATGTTCGTTTTATTTATGCACATGTGTTCTTAAGACCTAAGCTCCATGATAAAGCATTGAATTACTCCTGTATTGTATTAAAAACTAATCAAATGAAGACGAAAAAGTTTTATTAAATTTATTTTTTTTTATCACTAATTTTCTTCTTGATTCTGCTTCTATTGATGTGTGAGTTCCTGATATTCCTCTTTACACCTAAGCAATGGAAGGAAAAACGTTTTAATTAAATTTCTTTTTTTTTCTTAGCATTTCTTTTTTCATAGCCAAACTATTAATACGCCGTCTGTACTAAGAGAGTATTTAAACTGTGTCACTGATAGTTGAATTTGTTTTTCGCCAAGACTCCATGATACAACTAAACTGGAATGGAAACAACAAATCTAATAAATGCAAATTGTAGTGGAATAACGTTAAGAATGATAACACTGTAATGGTAGTAATAGTCATAAAACATACTATACAACAAAGCATGAGATGCGATAACTAATAGCAAAAACAATAGCACGGTCTAAAATACGCGTGAATGGCGGCGCGGCGCGCCATAGAAATCTATTGTGGCCGAAACTGTCTGTGGCCGAAACGGTCATATGCCGTTAGTATTAGGGTAGGCCTAGGCGTTATAGCCTTGCTAGGCCTAGGATTGTTTGGTTGTTTGTTGACATAATTAAAGATGTATTTTCCCTTGAAACACAAAAAATGAAGGTCAAATATTATAAATTTAAATTGGCCATATTAAAATAATATTAAAGTTATTCAGTTAAAGTCGAAAATTCGACCCAAAAACCTAACCTAATTAACAGGTAAATTAATTTGATTGCATTTCGTCTGGAAAATTTTCGCGAGCGAAAGTAACCAAAGATTTCAAACCACGAGTATGCATTATGCATGATGCTAATTAGGATTTTTTACAACTCACAACAGTTGACAAGGTGTTTAATAATTTAAATGTTAAAGTAGTAATAATAACTAATCTAACCCCGGCAAATACTAGTAATCTGACGTGAACCAAAAACAAAAACGAATAGCACATATTAATTGTTACTATTTTCAATGACAGCTCAATCATCCCAGAGAATGTCGTGCAACAGACAAATAAAATATCTCTATACGAGCACGTTAAAAATGACAATATGCACACATTAAGTGCCCAAAAGTGCTGACAAATTTCTTTTCCATCCCTTTTTAAAATGCAAATACTCTTTAGAATGGAAGATGACCTCAAAATGTGTAACTTATTACGAAAGCCAATGAGTTGTAAATATGAATTCATGTGCATATTAGACGTACAAAATGGTATGACGTCACCATTTGGCCACATGAATTTTTAAAATAGAGTTTTTTCACCTTTTGTCATAGATAATCACCTTCAAGAGTGCATTTCGCTAATCTGTGCTCAATTTTCGCTCAAATTTTATTATATGCTTGCTAAAACAATTATCTTATTCTCTTTTTATCAGTAAAATTATGAAAATGGTGTCTTATAATTCGTCAAAGTAACAAATATTAAATTCTACTTATTTTTTGGTTTTGTGTTTTACGTGACAATGTTTGACTTCTTGTAAAAATCCACTATTAATGGTAATTTTCTTCTTGGTTTAATTAGTTATTTGTTATTTTCTATGCAACATTAATAGAAATAATTGTTTATAAAATTAAATGAAATAACAAAAATGAAATTAGCTAATTTGTCCAGGTTTTACGTGACAATGTTTGACTTCTTGTAAAAATCCACTATTAATGGTATTTTTCTTCTTGTTAATTTCTATGTAACAATAGAAATATTTGTTTATAAAATTATTTATAAAATTAAATGAAATAAACGAATGAAATTGCTTTTTAAGATAGTGTTACAGTACATTTACCTTGATTAGCTAATAAAATCAAACCAATTTAATGCTTTACTAAATGTATAGACTCAGTATTTGATATTACATGTTATAGGCATCAATAGGGATTACCACCAAGAGATTTAATGGTGTTTCTTGGTCACCTAGAACTTCTCAAATTATTGATTCTTACATTATTATTAAACTTCAAGGCCAGGTGCGGCCAAAACATTTCTATTGATCATACATTCCAATAATTATCGATCAATAGTTTCCCCTATGTTTCATTATTTTTGGCATTTTATTTTTGTTACACGAACTTGTTGAAAATAAGCACTTTCTTATCAGTGTAGGGATAGTACAAATTTTGTAAATAGAGAGGCATTTTTAAAAAAAAGCTATACAAAATAAACAGTTTAGTAAAAAATGTTATCAGATGACTAAATATAGGTAATATAACGTGAATTTTACTTTTTTTTTTATTCAATTTTAGAATTTTATTTTTATGCTATAGCAAAAATTATCCACCGTACATCCATCATCTTTTTTCACCTTTTAGGGAGTCACCAGACATGTTATTACATTAGGTTAAACTACATAACTACTGAAAAAAAGTTTTTATGGCAGAATTTTGGCAAATATTTGATTTATGTACAAATTACCAGATATTATATTTAAAATTCATGCCTGTATCTAAGCTTTAAGGTTTGTCTACACTATCAAACTGTATGTGTCAAAAAATGTGATGTGCCCATATATGGACATGATGATGTCATATCACTAACATATTTAAGCATAGCACTACCATATAAGGGCACATCAAACTTTTTTGACACATAGAGTTTGATAGTGTCAATTCTTTTATAGAGACACACTCTTTTCTATCAGAGTTAAAATACAATCTTGCGGTTTAGTTGTTTCATGTGTGAATAAAACAAAAGATAGAGGCCTATATTCTTTGCTAACACCTATCAGAGTAATAAGAGGAGGAGTTCCATTGGATGGTTGTAACTCAGATATGATGATTCAGATCAGCCACATTAAAAACTAAAAATTGAATAGAAAAATGACCTTAATATAATGACAAATTAAGCCAAACTATGAATAATTTTGTATATCCTAACACTTGATTTTGCCTAAAAAATATCAGTGAGTTTTTCCCACCATAACACACGTCAAACTTTATACATTTTAGAGTGGTTGATGGGGGACTGTGGCAACATTTCACAATTTTATCCTGTGAGTGGTGAATATGTGATACAACCAAGTGACGGAGGACCACAAATTAATGTGTACTGTGATATTAGGGAAGATGGAAATTGGACGGTAAGACAACAGTTATCAAGAGTAAACCCATCTTTATTAATTATTCTATAACACACAAACAAAAACAAAATGTATCCATCATCATTACTATAAGGACTACCAGGGATCAGCATGGACAGAAAACATTTATTATAGAGAACAATGTTAATGATTTGGGAGATAAGCCTTTACCAGCAACAGTGCGACGTTACAGAAAATTAAGTTGAAAGGCCAATGATTTATACTAATGTTCCAAATCATGCATACTAAGCACCAAGAAGCAACTTAAGTGTAGTCAAATGATACACTATTGACTTAGTGTACTTTAATCGTAATAATACTGACCAGGTTCTCATTTCATTCAGTTCTATTTATGCTTGTTCAGTAAAGTAGGCTAGAGTATATATATATAACTAAATCTTTTTATGATCAGGTGATACAGAGAAGACAAGATGGATCAGTTGATTTCTACCGTAATTGGACAGAATACAAAGAGGGTTTTGGAAATGTGAACACAGAGTTCTGGCTTGGTAATGAACAAATCAACCGTTTAACAGCTGATGGAAATTTTGAGCTAATGGTAGAAATGACAGATCACTTGAATGTAACAAAGTTTGCAAAATATTCCCAATTCCATGTTGGTACTGAGGACTCTAACTATGTTTTGACAATCAGTGGATACACAGGAACTGCAGGTTAGTATATTCAATCAATTTTATCTGAAGAAAGTAAACAAAGAATTAACATTGATACTTTTAGCACTCCTACACTCTTTGTAAGTTGCAGTAAAAATAGTCTATGAACTACTCACATACTGTATGTTTTTCTTTTATTTATCACATTTGAAGTGTATAATAAAATTAATGTTTAGAATTACAACTGCTTAAATAAATGATAAGGACATTGACTGGGACAGAACCTAAAACATGTACTGTACCCAAGGTTCCTAAAGTTTAGGGTAATAATTTGTAGCGTGAAATAGAACATAGATAAATGAGGAACCCATGTTAAAATGTAATAGTATTATTATTCAAGTTGACAATTTTCTAGTGTTTTCTAATCAATATAACTCTCCAGTGGGAACACGTTTGTTTAATGAATTTGTTTACATATTAATCTATTTGCAAATATTGTAGAAAACATCAAGTAAAAAGATAGAAATCAAATTTCACCAAGGTATTTGGAACTTATTTAGGTTAGAAATAAAAGAAACTGATTTCAAATGAATACTGTAAATGGAAATATTTTCGCATACAGAATGATTCGCTTAACTACTTTCTTGACGTTTTCGCGTATTGATATTTTCACAGATTTCATTTTAGTCTAGGCCTAAAGTAAAGTATAAAAGTGTCGACACGAGCTATCATATTAACTTCCTATTATTATAGCTGAGGCCCATACAGTGGGCCTTAAGGTCTAGCCTACATTCCGTATTCACAGTACTACAGTAGTAAATTAAAAACAAATGTTTCTATATTTGTTTAGTCCTTTTTATATTCACAAAACTTCCAATAAACTAACTGCAAAAGTATCTTGAAAATATTCTTTTTTCAAACCAATAATTAGTTTTTACTAATTATTGGTTTGAAAAAAAGAATATTTTCAAGATACTTATACCTACAAACCAGATGAACATTTTCAATCATAACTGCAAAAGTGTCGATCACTGCTGCAGTACTGAGACAGTACCGTAAGAATCTGTAGCTTTTTTCGGTTTGCATGTTGTTTACATTCAACCCAAAATCTGCGAAAATTAAACCATTGCAAAAATAACGGCATATAAAATGTACAGTGTATTATGCAACATACTAAAGCTGAAAAAAGTTGGACCAACGTTAAGAAAAGCTCCTAAAAACATCTGAAAAATAGAACAAAACAGTTATAATAATGATATTATAATCTAATCTATTATTATAATCTAAATTGTCTATAATGTAAATTGTTGGATGGCCTTCCCACTTCAAAATTCTTTCTTATAGGCCTGAAACAAATCTAACAACATTAAAATGTTCAAATGCACTCATGGTACAACTTATCTATTCTGTAATGGAACAACTCTCAAGGTCAAATGACATTTGATCATTTTACTTCAGCAACTACATTTGTTTTAATGTAGGCATATATGAGGAAGTCGAGGCAACAGTATGTGTATAATTAATATCCAAACAAGCTTGCTAAATAATTGCACAAACAGGTTAAAGAGTGAGTAAAATATAATTACTGCCAGTAACTACAGAATTATAGAATTTTCTACCCAAAACAATTTTTTTGGTAAAATCAGACAAAACACAGTGAAATTAAAAACAAATTAAATGTAATTAAATAATAAAAAATACTATTTATAGACCTAAATTGTGTTTATGATTTAATGTATGGCAATTTGACAAAAAAAATTAAATATGTTAATAAATTACAAATTATAGGATATTTTATTATTTCTATTTTCCCTTTTATATCAAATACCTTTTATTTTATTTTTAATACAAAGAAAAACAAATATTTAAAATGAATTTTAATTTAAAGATATATGAAGTAAACTAAAGATGATATGTTTTGTTTGTTTAGGTGATTCTTTGGCATACCAAAACGGTCAACAATTTACAACGTATGATACAGACAATGATAAGCACAGTGGTAACTGTGCTGAGTTTAACAAAGGTGCTTGGTGGTACAAAGACTGTGGTTCTTCAAACCTGAATGGCCTTTACCTTACACCAGGTACAGCTGATTGGTCAGGCATCATCTGGTGGTATTTCCATAAAAATAGAAACAGTCTCAAGAAGACAGTGATGATGGTTAAAAGAGCACCATAAGATAGTTGTCATGATTCAAACATGAATGGCTTTACCTACACCAGATACAGTTGATTACAATGGCATCAACTTGTATACTTTTGATAGAGGCCTTAAGACAACAGTGATGATGGTTAAGAGAGCAGCACAAAATAATCAGAATCTGTAATTATTGAATAATTTGACTTATGAATAATATATAGGAATAACGAAGATTCCTCTTTTGTTTCTTTTAGCTATTATCCATTTGGAATTATCATTAAATAATTGTATTGTTAAATAACAGCTCGTTATCTAATCCAAATGTTACAGAATTAATAATCGAATATATTGTCATATCACTTGTGATTTGTTTAAACATTATTAGTATTTTAATTTATATAATAATATAAATATTATGTAAACTTTCATTAGGCATACAAAGATTAATAACAGTTATTTTTTTAAATTTTATTATTATTTGAATTTATGCTATAACTACATATATAATAGTAACATTAATATTAATTGTTTTTAATTACAAAATAACATTAAATTGATATTCAATCAGTGTATCCTTTCATTACTGATAAATTAGTAGTTTGTAAATCTAACTTTAGGAGTATGATTTTTAGTCTATATTGAATCTTGTTTTAAAGTTATTAAAAATGAAATAAAAACATATAATGAATGTGTATGTATTTTTTAATGTAAAGATGGCTTTTTTAAAGATATTAACAATCAAACAAAAAAACTCCAACATTGGATCTTCATAATAATTGTTTTGGAAATTCACTAAAATTTACTTATTTATGCAAATACGAGGGGGTTTATTCAGATATGAATACAAACAATATACATACAAATATATTATTCACCAACTGTTCTAATACCACACACGTGAGACCAAAGACGATCAATTATTAATTACATTCTAAGTGCATGTATAGAGGTAATTGGCAAGTTACTCGATGTTGGATGGAGATGAAATAAAAAATAAAAATGGCCTTCTATCAAATAAAGCGCGTCGTATTCTTCAATACATATCAACAATATAGATGGATATAACGTTTTAGTATCATTTTGATTTTCGATTTCGATTCTTACTGTTTCAGTATATTTTATTTTATTCGTCATTATAATCAATGCATTAAAGAGAAAAACGAAATGCATCACCAAAGCGGTTACTAGGGAGAGAATGTGAATTTATTAATTATCGCAAGAAGCTTTCTCAAATAATGTCGTCGTTATCACAGTTGTTCAGCTGTGACGTTTGACTACACGGCCCATCTGAATTGAAAGAAAGAAGACAAACACCAGGTGCTGGAAAACATTTCTATTGGCCATACATTCCAATAGTTATCAATCTATAGTTTCCCCTATGTTTTATATTTGTATATTAATATCAATCCATTACTTGTTGGTCAAGTTAGTGAAAACCAAACATGTATGATTTACCCTTCAAACTTGAAAATTTTGATACCATTAAGATTTTTGACTTGAAAGCTATGTAAGATATTGTTGCTGGAGAGAATCGACGTACCTATTTAAATAATATTTGTTTTGTCAGTCATCAAAATAGATTGATACAGCTAATTCAATATAGGAAAATAATTATGTGTTTGTTTAATTTATCTTCATCACATAATGAATTATACAGTTCGTAAATTCTATACTTATATATATAATTTATTGGAGATAAACACGTTTTCTTATGTTTTATGTCTCCTAAAAAAGAGTCGAGTTCATTTAATATTGGAAAATTGAACAAATTATTGATTGTAGTGGCCATATATTTATATCTTGTGTTTACTACAGAATTGTTTATCCAGACTACTGAAATTATTTATGTTATTAAATATTTTAACTGGTCAGAGTTTTAAAGATGAGAAAAAGAAATGGCACAGAAATTCATGATTATCACAGCAAATGTACCACTTTTCTGTCTGGATTCAATTACATTTTTTAATATAATTTATGTTTTAATGTTTTTTTATGAGGAAGTGCATACAGAAAAAAAGAAAAGATTCGATTGGAATACGTAGGACTTGCAAATAAAAATTATAACTGGACACCCATTATGAATTGTTGCAGGTATTGAATCAGATCAGGTGCTTCTCAATAAAACAGAAATAAATTAAATATTTTTAGAAAGTAATCTGTATTTTAATTATTGTAATTTGAACACCAAAAAATGCGTCTAAAAAAAAGAGCATGTATATCTTCATGATTTTTCATACATTATTATTTTATTTATTTTATTCAATCTCATTCAACAGCGGGAAACCCGCCCCTTAAAGAATAGAATAAAATATACAAGGGCTAGTGTTGCCCGAAAGCTATGCTAACTTTTCTGGCTGTTTACTTTATCGTTTTGATTTAGCTTTTCGCTTTTTATTTTTGTATTTCCATTGAGATCCAGCCACTGATACCCACAGCATTGTCATTTTTTTCAGTAATTTGCCTTTATATATATATATATATATATATAAATGTTCGGTTCAATGTAACCTTAAGACCTAAACATTACAAAGTTATACAATCTTATGTAAATCATATCTTACACTCAGCATGTTGATTGGTGCACACTGACATGTCTATTGATGTGGTTGGATAATGGAGTATCAACTCTGTCTTCATATACATATAAGATGAAAATATAGTTCGTACCACAATGTTAAGAAACTCATTCAGGCGTACGTCGAGCATTTGAAGACGAATTGTAGATTTTATTGGCACGATAACCGTTTCATTCGTCAATACATAATTCTAAAACGTCGCAATGCTAACTTCAACTTTAATAATTTTCTTTCTTCTGCTCTTTGTTGTCGGTGATCTTTCGATCAATACATATGATTATACGGTTATCCTAGAGGGGCATGCTTTTGAAGGTTGGAGTTACGAGTTGAAGAATATACACAAACTAAATTGTTTGCTGGAATGTTCCAAGAAATCTGATTGCTTGTCGGTTAACTATAACCAGAAGGATCGTGTTTGTCAAATCAATAAGCAAATACTGGAAACGTCATCAGTTGAAAACAACATAATTCAAGCGCCTGAATTTTGTTACATTGAAAGGAGTAAGTATACAATTTTGCAAACTTATTAAAGATGTATTGTCCCTTGAAACACAAAAAAATGATGGTCAAAATATTCTAAATTTAAATTGGCCATATCAAAGTAATATTAAAGTTATTCACTTTAAGTCGAAAATTCGAGCCAAAACAACAAGTTTACGTAAATAACAGGTAAATTAGTTTGATAACATTTCGTCTGGAAAATTGTCGCGAGCGAAAGTAAACAAAGATTTCAAACCACGAGTACGCATATTGCATATGCTAATTAGGATTATTTACAACTCGTCACAGTTGAGAAGGTATTTTCACACAGATCGTAAAAAAGTTTTATGAAATATGCATACAGAGTAGCGAAACAAGCACGTTTCATTATGGGATATGTTTTGATGGAAAACTTTGACTGGAAGTCAAAGTTATTTTTTAAACAAAAAAACGTCTGTATTTTAGTTAAATGATTTTTTTTTCGACAAATTTTTGGTGATAGTTAATAACTATTATGATACTTCAAAATGACCCACCTTTTTTCGAAATCTTTAATTTTTTAATTTTTTGGGATTAGTCAAAGGGACAATACATGGATTCTTTATATAGAGGTTCACATCAATGTTGATTGGTAGTGATATTTTGTTGCTGTTGAATTTGCCTAGGAAATGTTCTCTATTTTTCCCAATAATATACCAGTGTGATCTTTTTTTTAAACAACAATCTTTTTTAATTTTTTTTATTTTAGAGAGTTTTATGAGGGACTGTGGTGACATTTTACAATATAATCCTTCTGCTAATGGTGGTGAATATGTGATACAACCAGGTGATGGAGAACCAGAGATTACTGTGTACTGTGACATGAGGGAAGATGGAGGTTGGATGGTAAGTATACAGTAGGCAACAATTTATTCAAAGAAATTAGAAGTACCGTTGATCCAACATCACTGCCACAGCTTACTAATTCATTACTAAAACAGTGCCAGGGACAGAAAACACTGATATGGCTTTAGAAGCATAAACATAACTGCGGAAACTTTCAGGTTGACAAATATGTTTTAGTTTTAACCGAAAGAGCGACCATTATATACTAATGTTCCAAAACTTGCATACTAAGAACCAACAAGCAATTTATTATTACTGGCAGTTAGGTTCTCATTTCATTCATTGCTATTTACGCTAGTTGATGGGCCTGTCATCACTGTTTTAGTAAAGCTAAAGTAGAGTAAAGATTACTTTCTTTTCATTATCAGGTGATACAGAGAAGACAAGACGGATCAGTTGATTTCTACCGAAATTGGAAAGAATACAAAGAGGGTTTTGGAAACGTGAACACAGAGTTATGGCTTGGTAATGAACAAATCAACCGTTTAACAGCTGATGGCGAATTTGAGCTATTGATAGAAATGACAGACCACTTGAATGTAATGAAGATCGCAAGATATTCTCTCTTTCGTATTGGTACTGAGGACTCTAACTATGTTTTGACTATCAGTGGATACACAGGAACAGCAGGTTAGTATATCTTTAATCAATTTAAACAAGCATATTGTAGGGTTTCTTATGCATTCTTAATCAGGTACAAAAGAAATAATTATAGAATCTTAATCTACCTAATGAAATAAAGTTATAATACCTTCTTATGTATTAAACAGGTGTTTTATTGATAATGGAAAAAAAAAGTTGGGTGGGGAACTGAAAATCCGTGTACCTTTTAATGAACAGTCTATTTACTTGCATACTGCATGTTGTAATTTAAGTATAATAACTATGACCAATAAAACCTTTAAATGTAAGGTTTTAAAACTGGAGTTCCGTGTACATATCTGGCTCGTGTACACTCAAAAGAAACCAGATCATCTTTCAAGAGTGGGTGTAGGTGTTCTTATCTGATCCATTCAGACCCTGTCGTTGTGGGCAGACGAACGGGCACCGTTTGGTGGCAGCACACGACACGAAAAGACACTAAGGGGAGAAAAAAGTTATAGCATGTGTCGTCCACACTAGTTAGGCTACAAGTCAAGCCACATTTACATTTACATTTCACATTTATTACATTTACAAAATATAAACAAAAATATTTAAAATAAAACAACCATATGATATTATAACAGTTACGAGAATTAAAACAATTTAAAATAAATAAAATAGAGAAACAAAAATAATATTTATAATTGCGTTATGATTTAAGTTATGGCATACAATTCTTTTACAGACAAATTTAAATCAATATAAAATAAATTACGAATTGTAGGTTATAATTATAAAATTATAATATTCACTTTCATATATCTTTTTGTTTATAATTCACAAACACAATTATTAATTTAAAAATAAATGTGAATTTAAATATTTATAAAGTAAACTAGATTATCTAATATTTGTTTGTTTAGGTGATTCTTTGCAATCGTACCACAATGGTCAACAATTTACAACGTATGATAGAGACAACGATAAGAGAAGCAGTAGTAACTGTGCTGAGGCTTATAAAGGTGCTTGGTGGTACAATGACTGTTATTATTCAAACCTGAATGGGCTTTACCTTACACCAGGTACAAATGATTACAATGGCATCAACTGGTCTAATTTTAATAATGGCCTTAAAACAACAGTGATGATGGTTAAAAGAGCAGCATAACAAAATAAGAATCTGTAATTATTGAATAATTTGACTTTTGTTTTTTAGCTATTATAGGCCTATACATTTGGAAATATCATTACATAATTATATTATTAAATAATATAGCTAGTTATTTATTCTAAATGTTATAAATGAATAATAGTGATATTGTCATATCACTTGTTAATTATTAATTAATATAATATATTAATACGCTATTATATGTTTTAAATATATTAAAAATCAAACAAAACAACTCCAACATTGGATCTACATAATAATTGTTTTTGGAAATCATAAATTTACTCATGCAAATAATGAGGGAGTTTTATAAATTAAAAATATTATTCACCAACTGTTCCAATACTACACACGTGAGACCAAAGACGATCAATTATTAATTACATTCTTAGTGCATGTACAGAGGTAATTGGCGAGTTACTCGATCTTGGATTTCTATTGATCATACACTCCAATAGTTATCAATATAGCTTTCCCTTATGTTTCATATTTGTTGGAATTTTATTTCTGTCACATGATCTTGTTGAAAATAAGCACTTTCTTATCAGTGGTGGTGGTGGGGTGGTTTGTGGGGGATAGTTCACATTACACAGTGCTTGGTCTGGGAAAAGCGCTGCATAGTACAACTTAATATTAGGCCTATATGAAAAAAAGATTTCATTTTCTACACTACGATATTATTATATTCCAAACTTCGTTGTCCTACGTCCCATGTAGGCTAGCCTGAGTGGCCTATAACAAGCCAATAAAATTAAGTTTTGAACAAGAAATATTTCTTACAAAAAAACGCTGCTCGCTTATTGAAAAAATATTTTTTATTTCAAATGTTTTTGAATGTGTCATTTTATTGTCACATAATAGTTATTTTACCTGAAAAAAATGTAATTTAAAGCAGCAAATACTTAAATTGTCTGTCAGACAATGGTTTTGGGGTTTCTTTTCTTTTTTTATATGTGAATAAATAGGCCTATTATTTTTTTGTTACAGAAGTGAATACTCAATTTCTGTCACTTTAGTTAATTTTATTGCTAAGGTCAAATCTGGGGGTCACTTCATCACCCTAGATATTTCAATTGTGAAGTATCCTATTACAAACACAAACTTTAATGGACTTTCGATAATAATTCAATGAATATCTGACAGTGAATATACCAGAAATGCTTAGGGATTTGTAATTTTTTTTAATGTCCTAATAGACTCTTTCCCAGACGTTTTTTGGGTCTACTGTAGCAGCTGGAATCAATAAATCATAGTGGAGTTTCCATTTTCACAAAACTGTCTGTCCTTAGAACTATAACTGCTGCTTGCTTTAGCTTCTGATTGAGTAGTCCTAATGGGACGTAATAAATTATATAATAATATAGGCCTAGGCCTAAAACTAAATTAATAATTTATTACATAGCGCCCTCTGTAGTTCTCTTTTTCGTCGCGCTGGCTACACATGTAAATTAATAATAACACACAAAAAAGGGCTGCTAGGACTGGGTTTTGGGGCGATTCTTTTTAATCGTATGTATAGCTAATACTAGACATGTAACTCGTCACTTTGACGAGTTTGGTTATCCACCGCGCAAGTGGTGCAACATTAACACTAAGGGGTTAGGTTGAGGACAAAAGGAAGTGTTCACGTTGGCATTATGACCTGAACTGAAGAATATGATATGTTTGTTATTGCTGAATTTTATTATTTAAATTCATATATAGTATACACAGTATAATCTGTATCCATATCACATACAGTGTAGAATAGGTGAAATTACGGGACCCGCTATTTATTGCAATTTTTAACATGTTGACGGTTTTAAAATGAAACGCGAAGATAGCAATTCCGAAAGGAAATTATCTCAGCAACAACGTATTAGCGTGTAGAAGAAATTTGAATACGTGAAATATTGATGCGCGCTCTTTTAAATGTAATGAATTATGACGCAAAAGATGAAAATACGACCTTTTTTATTTAACTGGCCATATAATGACGTCACAACATCCGATTGGCAACATTTTTACATAATTTCGTATCTACAATCCAATAGCTTCCAGAAAAAGTTTTAATCGTGATTATCACATTTTATTCTTTCGAGCTATAACAGATTAAAATTTACTGTAAAGATGAAATTGATGCCACACGTGATTTAAATTTTTAGGCATGATGACGTCAAAAAAATTAAAATATTTTTAACTCATGCGAAAGATAGTTGATTGACCTAGACAATATCAAAATCGGGGTGAAAATGGAAATCGGATAAGTGGAGATGCGCTCTATTCAATGTGATGAGCTATGACGAAAGATACAAAAATCCTAAATTTTATATTCGCGTGGCCATACGATGACGTCACTATGTCCGGTTAGCCATATTAATACCTGATCCGATATCTACAACTCATCTACTTCTAGAATATGTCATCCACAAAAATTTGACCGTCTAGTTTAGAAATTACGACTGTTTAAAAAAAGGCATATTTTAAACGAATTTTTTAACCTTTTCATAAAAAACGCGCGCAAATTGTCCAATTCGACGTGCTCGTATGACGTATCTTTAAGTCGAAATTGTTTAAAATTTGGTAAAATTACTAGAAAAGGCTGGAAAAACATAAATTACGCGAATAAAATACGTTTTCGATGCTACGTGCGCACCGCACACGTAAAAATGTGCGCACGCGTGGGAATTGTTGACATGCTTAAAACGACATGAAACGCGTAGAAAGTTGATTATAAATTAATTTTGCGCATTTTGAAATTTTATATGCGCGTGCGCGCGTAACTTTGTGTAAAACACGCAATTTTTTTTCAACAGAAAGTTAGCGCAGGATATAAATTAAACTTTTGCAAAGTTTCAAGTTGAAATGTTATTTGGTTGTCGAGCTATGTTAAATACGACAAAATCGTTAAATCGCGCGTAAGTCACGTTGCGCAATTGTAAAAATCATGAAAAGCTTCGCTGCACATCTTCATGTGCACGACGATATGTTGAGAAAGTTACAAAATGTTATGTTTGCAAGTTTTCGAGAAAAGCGTTCCACAAAAATCATACAGAAAGAAAGAAGAGAAATAACTAGACATGAAACTCGTCACTTTGACGAGTTAGTTATCCGCACGACAAACGCCACGTGCACGTCATACGTTGGAATATTGCACAGAGATAAAAATTATGGCATTATGACCTGAACTGAAGAATATCATACGTTTTTAGTGCTGAATTCAGTCTATTTTGTGTCATATAGTATATACATGCAAACAGTATAATCTGTATACATTATTACATACAGTGTAGAATAGGTGAAATTACGGAACCCGCAATTTATTCAAATTTTTAACATGGTTAAGGTATCAAAATGAAACACTAAGATAGCAATTTCGGGAGGAAATTATCTCAGTAACAACATATTAACGTGTAAAAGAAATTCGAATACGTGAATTATTGATGCGCGTTCTTTTAAATGTAATGAATGATGACGCAAAATATGAAAATACGACATTTTTTATTTAACTGGCCATATGATGACGTCACAACATGCGATTGGCAAAATGTTCACAGGATTTCGTATCTACAATCCAATAGCTTCCAGAAAATGTTTTAATCGTGATTATCACATTTTAGTCTTACGAGCTACAACAGATAAAAATTTACTGTAAAGATGAAATTAATGACCCACGTAATTAAAATTTTTAGGCATGATGACCTCATAAAAATTTAAATATTTTTAACTTGTGCGAAAGATAGTTGATTTACCTAGACAATATCAAAATCGGCGTGAAAATGGAAAACTGATAAGTGGCGATGCGTTCTACTAAATGTGATGAGCTATGACGAAAGATACAAAAATCCTAAATTTTATATTCACGTGGCCATACGATGACGTCACAATGTCCGGTTAGCCATAAAAATACATGATCCGATATCTACAACTCATCAACTTCCAGAATTTGTCATCCACAAAAAGTTGATCGTGTAGTTTAGAAATTATGACTGTTTAAAAAAAGGCATAATTTTGACAAATTTTTGAACTTTTTCATCAATAACGCGCGCAAATTGTCCAATTCGACGTGCTCGTATGACGTAACTTTAAGTCGAAATTGTTTAAAAGTTGGTAAAATTACTAGAAAAGGCTGGACAAATATAAATCACGCGAAAAAAATATGTTTTTAATGCTACGTGCGCACCACACACGTAAAAATTTGCGCACGCGTGGGAATTTTTGACATGCTTAAAATGACATGAAACTCGTAGAAAATTGAATAGAAATTAATTTTGCGCATTTTAAAATTTTAAATGTGCGTGCACGCGTAACTTTGTGTAAAACACGCAATTTTTTTTTAACAGGAAGTTAGCGCATGACACAAATTAAACTTTTGCAAAGTTTCAGTTTAAAATCTTTTATGGTTTTCGATCTATGTTAAATACGCGAAATTCATAAAATCGCACGTAAGTCACGTTGCACAACTCTGACGTCATTAAAAAATAAGAGGTGCACAAGTTCACGTAAATGCCCACATGTTGTCAAAGTTATGAAATGTTATGTTTACACATTTTAGAGAAACGCTCTACACAAAAATAGCGAGAAAGAAAGAAGAATAATACAGAAAAAAATATTGATCCCATACAATAACAAGGAGTTATCCGCCAAGTGCGGATAACTAAAAAGTTGATGTTGATGATGATTTCGTACAATCACAAGAGGTTATCCTGCAACTTCGTTGCGGATAACCAAAAAAAAGTAACACTACAATTCCAAGGGCTTATCCGCTTGAGGCGGATAACCAACTAGATCTAAACTCGTCACTTGAGGACGAGTTTGGTTATCCGCCAGCAACAAAACGTATCTTGCGTATTCAAGTACTTATAAGTTATGACTTTTCCAAAAAAAGTAGGCTATTCAAAATTAAAACTGCCCTTCAAGTGTAATAACCAAATAAACCTTTTTAATTAATTGTTTTCCCGAGACGGGATTCGAACCCGGTACCTCTGATACCAAAGTCGGTTGCACTACACATCGATCCATATGAGCACCTGCTGAAAAAATCCGAAGAAAGAGTCCTCGTTCATTCGATATGTCGTGAACCCCCCTCGATGCAAGTTGATTATTACATAATGAACTTAAATCATAATTTTTACTATGATGAAATCTTCACAAATTTTAAACAGTTACATATTATGAAAGTGCATACTTTCAAGTTTTATATATTAACATGTAAAGAAAAAAGATAAACGTTATGTTTATTGTTTTGCTCTTTGAATATGTTTATGTTTATTTGATGATAATTATTTCAAAAATTACATTTAATATGCAAATAATGTAGCCATCAAACACTTTTTAACATTCAAGACTATAATAAATTAGACCTGTGATTAATACACTGCAAGAAAATAAAATAAAAAATGGGGGTAACCTTGCATTCTGATGAACTGTTTCATTTTTAAAAGTAGACATATTTTGCAACATTTTCACAATTTGTTGACGTTTTCGTGCGCAACCTGTCATGTTTAACGTGCTCGTAGAACGCCATTTCAAGTTGAAAAGTGAATAAAATAACGTAAAATTGTTAACCGAAGATTTAAAAACACAAATCGTGTAAAAGAAATGTTCATACGTGTTCCCTACGCCGTGCGCGCGTAAAAATGTGCGCACCAGTGGCAATTTTTTAAACGCTTAAAATGACCTGAATCGTGCTCTAATTTAATCAGAAATTGATTTGAAGCATTTTAAAATTTCAAACGCCATTTACGCGTGCACTTTCTAATGTTACAAATTGCGGTAGCGTTAAAAAAGTTAACTATTGATGTGAAGCAAACGTGGCTGAAAATGATGTTAAAAAATATTCATTTGTTTCGAAGTTATAACCAATTTAAGATTTTCAGAAAATCACGCGTAACTTACGCTACGCGGCTCTGACATCGTCAAAAAGCTTGGCTGGACAACTTCAGTAAAATGTCTAAATGCTGAACAAGTTACAACATATTATGTTTACACGTTGAAGAGAAACAGCGTGCACAAAATAAGAAGAGTAAAATATTTCAAACGCAATTTACGCGAAAACTTTCTAATCTCCAAAAATTTGTTAAACATTCCAAAAGTTAGCCATTGATGTGAAGAAAACGTGGCTGAAAATTTCGTTAAAAAATATTTATCGGTTTCGAAGTTATGACCGATTTAAGATTTTCAGAAAATCGCGCGTAACTTACGCTACGCGGATCTGACATTGTCAAAAAGCTTGGCAGTACATCTTCAGTTAATTGTCTATATGTTGACGAAGTTACAACATGTTTTGTTAACACGTTGAAGAGAAAACGCGTGCACAAAATCTGAGAAAGAAAGAAGAATAATAAAAAAAAAAAAAAGTAACACTACAATAACAAAGGTTATCCGCTTGAGGCGGATAACCAATAAATAAATAAATAAATAAAGATTTTGACAGAATCAAGAGGTTATATGCATATCATGCATATAACCTAATAAACTAGATTTAATTCGTCACTATGACGAATTATAGGTTATATGCATTGATTTAAATAAAGATAATTGATTTTTAAAATATATATTGATTGATTGATTTTCTCAGAATCTTTAATTATTTATAATATATGATAGGACCTTGCTAACGCGAACACCATAGCCGGTATCACAATCCGATCAAAGATCCATATGCGTATAATGTCATAAACCACATTTGTTGTTACATAATAATAAAGACATAAGTTAATTTTTATCTAGATTTCATTATAAATCATGTGTATAATCTATACACTAAGAAATAAATTTGAACAAACAATACGGATAATAAAAAAAAACTAATTTTGTTTCGTTTCCCAAGGTGAGACTCGATCTCGGTACTTGAATGCTATAGACACGAGCAAAGACCACCGAGCCATACACAACTGACTAAAAGTTATGGAAAGATTCCTCCGTGTATTTACTATGCAGTAACCACTTTGGTGCAGATAGATTATTACATACCGCAATGAATTATAATGTTTTACTATGATGACATCTTTAAAAATTAAAAAAAAATGATGCACTGTCAAACTATATACTTTTAACTTTAATATATGAACTTCTTAAGGAAGAAAGTTAACGTTAAGTTTGTTATTTTGGCCTAAGAAAATGTTATAATTTGTTTGATTGTCGAAATTAATTTTGTTAAATTTAATATGCCATTAATGATGACTTAATCAACTTTTGTTCTTCTAATTTCATAATAAATCATACATATGATACATACACTTCAAGAAAATTAAATAAAAAATAGGTGTTCCCGAGCATTCTAACGATATATATTAATTTTAAAATTTAGCATATTTTCACCATTTTGTTAACTTACACGTGCGTAGCCCGTCACTTTTGACGTCCTCGTATAACGCTGTTTCGCGTTGAAAAGTGAATAAAATATGATGATATTATTAAAGAAAGGTTATACAACAGTAATCGGACACAAACAGTGCGCATTAACGTTTGACGCGCAGTGCGCGTGCAAAAATCTGCGCACTCATGGCAATTTTTTAAACGCTTAAAATTGCCTGAAACGTACTCTAATTTCATCGAAAATAAATTCTGACAATTTTCAACATTTTAAGCGCGCGTACGCATGCGTTATATGCGCTACGCACGTAATTGTATTGCCATATGATGAAATATGACCTGAAATTTATGAGTACCAAATTTTGTTTAAAAGTGATTCATGTTTGTGAAGATATGATTACAAACGTGATTTCGTTAAATCGCGCGTAGACCGCGTAATTTTTGATTGCGCATCGTGAAAACATAACCACATCGATTCCTGGCCATAAGGAATATACTCTGAAATATTGACTTAGATAGATGAAACTGATGCCAAGATAATTCACGGACAAATAGTGCTAAGGAAAGAATAAATAAATAAATAAATAAAGATTTTGACAGAATCAAGAGGTTATATGCATATCATGCATATAACCTAATAAATAAATAAACTAGATTTAATTCGTCACTATGACGAATTATAGGTTATATGCATTGATTTAAATAAAGATAATTGATTTTTTAAAGATATATTGATTGATTGATTTTCTCAGAATCTTTAATTATTTATAATATATGATAGGACCTAGTACCTTGCTAACGCGAACACCATAGCCGGTATCACAATCCGATCAAAGATCCATATGCGTATAATGTCATAAACCACATTTGTTGTTACATAATAATAAAGACATAAGTTAATTTTTATCTAGATTTCATTATAAATCATGTGTATAATCTATACACTAAGAAATAAATTTGAACAAACAATACGGATAATAAAAAAAAAATCTTATTTCGTTTCCCAAGGTGAGACTCGATCTCGGTACCTTGAATGCCATAGACACGAGCACAGACCACCGAGCCATACACAACTGACTAAAATTTGTAGAAAGATTCCTCCGTGTATTTACTATGCAGTAACCACTTTGATGCAAATAGATTATTACATACCGAAATGAATTATAATTTTTTACTATGATGACATCTTTAAAATGTAAACAAATGATGCACTGTCAAACTACATACTTTTAACTTTAATATATGAACTTTTGAAGGAAGAAAGTTAATGTTAAGTTTGTTATTTTGGCCTAAGAAAATGTCATAATTTGTTTGATTGTCGAAATTATTTTTTTTAAATTTAATATGCAATTAATGATGACTTAATCAACTTTGGTTCTCTTAATTTGATAATAAATCATACATATGATACATACACTTCAAGAAAATGAAATAAAAAATAGGTGTTCCCCTGCATTCTGACGATATATATTAATTTAAAAATTTAGCATATTTTCACCATTTTGTTAACTTATACGTGCGTAGCCAATCACTTTTGACGTGCTCGTATAACGCAATTCCGAGTTGAAACCTGAATCAAATATGATGATATTATTAAAGAAAGATTGTAAAACAGAAATCGGGCAAAAAGAGTGCGCATTAACGTTTAACGCGCAGTGCGCGTGCAAAAATTTGCGCACTCATGGCAATTTTTTAAACGCTTAAAATTGCCTGAAACGTACTCTAATTTCATCGAAAATAAATTTTGACAATTTTGAACATTTTAAGCGCGCGTACGCAAGCGTTATATGCGCTACGCACGTAATTGTATTGCCATATGATGAAATATGACCTGAAATTTATGAGTACCAAATTTTGTTTAATTGTGATTCATGCTTGTGAAGATATGATTACAAACGTGATTTCGTAAAATCGCGCGTAGACCGCGTAATTTTTGATTACGCATCGTGAAAATATAACCACATCGATTCCTGGCCATAAGGAATATACTCTGAAAACTTGACTTAGCTAGATTAAACTGATGCCAAGATAATGCACGGACAAAATAGTGCTAAGGAAAGAATAAATAAACTAGAACTTAAACTCGTCACTTGAGGACGAGTTTGGTTATCCGCCCGCAAAAAAAACGTATCTTGTGCATTCAAGTACTTTTCAATCATGACTTTTCCAAAAAGTAGCCTATTCGAAATTAAAACTGCCCTTTCATTGTAATAACCATATAAATCATTTTATTTAATTGGTTTCCCGTGACGAGATTCGATCCCGGTACCTCTGATACCAAAGTCGGTTGCACTACACATCGAGCCATATGAGCACCTGCCGAAGGAAATCCGAAGAAAGTTTACACGTTCATTCGGTATGTCGTGAACCACTCGATGCAAATAGATTATTACTTAGCAAACTAAATCATAATTTTTACTATGATGAAATCTTCAAAAATGTTAAACAGTGACATATTATGAAAGTGCATACTTTTAAGTTGTATATATTAACATGTGAAGAAAAAAGATAAACGTTATATTTATTGTTTTGCTCCTTGAAAACGTTTATGTTTGTTTGATGATAAATATTTCAAAAATTATATTTAATATGCAAATAATGTAGCCATCAAACACGTTTTAGCATTCAACACTATAATAAATCAGACCTATGATTCATACACTGCAAGAAATTAAAATAAAAAATGGGGGTAACCTTGCATTCTGATGAACTGTATCATTTTTAAAAGTAAAAAAAATCAAAATAAAGAGTGCCAAGCCTTGATTCAACGTTTCGATCTTTATTTGATCATCATAAATATCATCATCAGGTGTAACTAAAAAAACAAACTTATGTTTTAACGTTGTTTCCCATGCTGGGATTCGATCCCTGTGCGGCTAATAGCAAAGTCGGTGGCACTACACATCGAGCCATAAGGACACCCGTTACATATGTCACGAAGAAAGATTCCTTGTCCATTTGCTATTTCATGAACCCCTTGATGGAAATAGATTATTACATACCGAATTAAATCATGATTTATACTATGATGGCATTTTCAACAAAATAAAAAAGTCACATATTTTTTTTATAAAATAATATTGACGGGAAAAACTACGTTTATTGTTTCACGCTTACAAAACAATTGTTATTTTTATATCATTTTATTTAAATGTTTTCCCGTGATGGAATTTGATCCCGGTATCTCTGATACCAAATTCGGTTGCACTAACACATCGAGCCATATGAGCACCTGCCGAAAAAAATCCGAAGAAAGAGTCCTCGTGCATTCGGTATGTCGTGAACACCCCTCGATGCAAGTTGATTATTACATATCAAACTAAATCATAATTTTAACTATGAAGAAATCTTCACAAATTTTAAACAGTGACACATTACAAAAGTGCGTATCTTGCGCATTCAAGTACTTTTCAGTTGTGACTATTCAAAATTAAAACTGCCCTCTCAGTGTAATAACCAACTAAACCCTTTTAATTAATTGTTTTCCCGTTACGGGACTCGAACCCGGTACCTCTGATACCAAAGTCGGTTGCATTACACATCGAGCCATATGACCACCTGCTGACGAAAATCCGAAGAAAGAGTCCTCGTTCATTCGGTATGTCGTGAACCCCCTCGATGCAAGTTGATTATTACATATCAAACTTAAATCATAAATTTTACTATGATGAAATCTTCAAAAATTTTAAACGCTGATATTTTATGAAAGTACATACTTTCAAGTTTTATATATTAACATGTAAAGAAAAAAGATAAATGTTATGTTTATTGTTTTGCTCTTTGAATAAGTTTATGTTTGTTTGATGATAAATATTTCAAAAATTATATTTAATATGCAAATAATGTAGCCATCAAACACGTTTTAGCATTCAACACTATAATAAATCAGACCTATGATTCATACACTGCAAGAAATTAAAATAAAAAATGGGGGTAACCTTGCATTCTGATGAACTGTGTCATTTTTAAAAGTAGACATATTTTGGAACATTTTCACAATTTGTTGACGTTTTCGTGCGCAACCTGTCATGTTTAACGTGCTCGTAGAACGCCATTTCAAGTTGAAAAGTGAATAAAATAACGTAAAATTGTTAACAGAAGATTTAAAAACACAAATCGTGTAAAAGAAATGCTCATACCTGTTCCCTGCGCCGTGCGCGCGTAAAAATGTGCGCACCAGTGGCAATTTTTTAAACGCTTAAAATGACCTGAATCGTGCTCTAATTTAATCAGAAATTGATTTGAAGCATTTTAAAATTTCAAACGCCATTTACGCGCGCACTTTCTAATGTTACAAATTGCGATAGCGTTAAAAAAGTTAACTATTGATGTGAAGCAAACGTGGCTGAAAATGACGTTAAAAAATATTCATTTGTTTCGAAGTTATAACCAATTTAAGATTTTCAGAAAATCACGCGTAACTTACGCTACGCGGCTCTGACATCGTCAAAAAGCTTGGCTGGACAACTTCAGTAAAATGTCTATATGTTGAACAAGTTACAAAATGTTATGTTAACGCGTTACAGAGAAACAGCGTGCACAAATTAGGAGCATTTTAAAATTTCAAACGCAGTTTACGCGCAGACTTTCTAGTGTTCAAAAATTTGCTGAAGAGCGAAAAAGTTAGCCATTGATGTGAAGAAAACGTGGCTGAAAATTTCGTTAAAAAATATTTATCGGTTTCGAAGTTATGACCGATTTAAGATTTTCAGAAAATCGCGCGTAACTTACGCTACGCGGATCTGACATTGTTCAAAAGCTTCGCAGTACATCTTCAGTTAATTGTCTATATGTTGACCAAGTTACAAAATGTTATGTTAACACGTTCAAGAGAAAACGCGTACACAAAATCTGAGAAAGAAAGAAGAATAATAAAAAAAAAAAGTAACACTACAATAACAAAGGTTATCCGCTTGAGGCGGATAACCAATAAATAAATAAATAAATAAAGATTTTGACAGAATCAAGAGGTTATATGCATATCATGCATATAACCTAATAAAGATTTTGACAGAATCAAGAGGTTATATGCATATCATGCATATAACCTAATAAACTAGATTTAATTCGTCACTATGACGAATTATAGGTTATATGCATTGATAATTAAAATAAAGATAATTTATTTTTAAAAGATATTTTGATTCATTGATTTTCTCAGATTCTTTAAATAATATATAATTATATGATAGGACCTTGCTAACGCGAATACAATAGCCGGTATCACAATCCGATCAAAGATCCCTCTGCGTATAATGTCATAAACCACATTTGCTGTTACATAATAATAAAGACATAAGTTATTTTTTATCTAGATTTCATTATAAATCATGTGTATAATATATACACTAAGAAATAAATTTGAACAAACAATACGGATAATAAAAAAAAAAATCTTATTTCGTTTCCCAAGGTGAGACTCGATCTCGGTACCTTGAGTGCCATAGACACGAGCACACACCACCGAGCCATACACAACTGACTAAAAATTGTAGAAAAATTCCTACGTGTATTTACTATGCAGTAACCACTTTGGTGCAGATAGATTATTACATACCGCAATGAATTATAATTTTTTACTATGATGACATCTCTAAAAATGTACAAAAATGATGCACTGTCAAACTATATACTTTTAACTTTAATATATGAACTTTTGAAGGAAGAAAGTTAATGTTAAGTTTGTTATTTTGGCCTAAGAAAATGTCATAATTTGTTTGATTGTCGAAATGAATTTTTTTAAATTTAATATGCAATTAATTATGGCTTAATCAACTTTTGTTCCCTTAGTTTAATAATAAATCATACATAAGATACATACACTTCAAGAAAATGAAATAAAAAATATGTGTTCCCGAGCATTCTGACGATCTATATTAATTTTAAAATTTAGCATATTTTCACCATTTTGTTAACTTACACGTGCGTAGCCTGTCACTTTTGACGTGCTCGTATAAGGCAATTACGCGTTGAAAAGTGAATAAAATATGATGATATTATTAAAGAAAGGTTGTACAACCGAAATCGGACAAAAAGAGTGCGCATTACCGTATAACGCGCAGTGCGCGTGCAAAAATCTGCGCACTCATGGCAATTTTTTAAACGCTTAAAATTGCCTGAAACGTACTCTAATTTCATCGAAAATAAATTTTGACAATTTTGAACATCTTAAGCGCGCGTACGCAAGCGTTATATGCGCTACGCACGTAATTGTATTGCCATATGATGAAATATGACCTGAAATTTATGAGTACCAAATTTTGTTTAATTGTGATTCATGCTTGTGAAGATGTGATTACAAACGGGATTTCGTAAAATCGCGCGTAGACCGCGTAATTTTTGATTACGCATCGTGAAAATATAACCACATCGATTCCTGGCCATAAGGAATATACTCTGAAAAATTGACTTAGATAGATGAAACTGATATCAAGATAATTCACGGACAAAATAGTGCTAAGGAAAGAATAAATAAATAAACTAGATTTAATTCGTCACTATGACGAATTATAGGTTATATGCATTGATTTAAATAAAGATAATTGATTTTTAAAAGATATTTTGATTGATTGATTTTCTCAGAATCTTTAATTATTTATAATATATGATAGGACCTTGCTAACGCGAACACCATAGCCGGTATCACAATCCGATCAAAGATCCATATGCGTATAATGTCATAAACCACATTTGTTGTTACATAATAATAAAGACATCAGTTAATTTTTATCTAGATTTCATTATAATCATGTGTATAATCTATACACTAAGAAATAAATTTGAACAAACAATACGAATAATAAAAAAAAAATCTTATTTCGTTTCCCAAGGTGAGACTCGATCTCGGTACCTTGAATGCCATAGACACGAGCACAGACCACCGAGCCGTACACAACTGACTAAAAGTGTAGAAAAATTCCTCCGTGTATTTACTATGCAGTAACCACTTTGATGCAAATAGATTATTACATACCGAAATGAATTATAATTTTTTACTATGATGACATCTTTAAAATGTATACAAATGATGCACTGTCAAACTACATACTTTTAACTTTAATATATGAATTTTTGAAGGAAGAAAGTGTATGTTAAGTTTGTTATTTTGGCCTAAGAAAATGTCATAATTTGTTTGATTGTCGAAAAATTTTTTTTAAAATTTAATATGCAATTAATAATGACTTAATCAACTTTTGTTCTCTTTATTTGATAATAAATCATACATATGATACATACACTTCAAGAAAATGAAATAAAAAATAGGTGTTCCCCTGCATTCTGACGATATATATTAATTTTAAAATTTAGCATATTTTCACCATTTTGTTAACTTATACGTGCGTAGCCAGTCACTTTTGACGTGCTCGTATAACGCAATTTCGAGTTGAAACCTGAATCAAATATGATTATATTATTAAAGAAAGATTGTAAAACAGAAATCGGGCAAAAAGAGTGCGCATTAACGTTTAACGCGCAGTGCGCGTGCAAAAATCTGCGCACTCATGGAAATTTTTTAAACGCTTAAAATTGCCTGAAACGTACTCTAATTTCATCGAAAATAAATTTTGACAATTTTGAACATTTTAAGCGCGCGTACGCAAGCGTTATATGCGCTACGCACGTAATTTTATTGCCATATGATGAAATATGACCTGAAATTTATGAGTACCAAATTTTGTTTAATTGTGATTCATGCTTGTGAAGATATGATTACAAACGTGATTTCGTAAAATCGCGCGTAGACCGCGTAATTTTTGATTACGCATCGTGAAAATATAACCACATCGATTCCTGGCCATGAGGAATATACTCTGAAAACTTGACTTAGCTAGATTAAACTGATGCCAAGATAATGCACGGACAAAATAGTGCTAAGGAAAGAATAAATAAACTAGATCTGAACTCGTCACTTGAGGACGAGTTTGGTTATCCGCCAGCAACAAAACGTATCTTGCGCATTCAAGTACTTTTCAGTTGTGACTTTTCCAAAAAGTAGCCTATTCAAAATTAAAACTGCCCTTTCAGTGTAATAACCAAACAAATCCTTTTATTTAATTGTTTTCCCGTGATGCGATTTGAACCCGGTATCTCTGATACCAAAGTCGGTTGCACTACACATCGAGCCATATGAGCACCTGCTGAAGAAAATCCGAAGAAAGAGTCCTCGTTCATTCGGTATGTCGTGAATCCCCTCGATGCAAGTTGATTATTACATATCAAACTTAAATCATAAATTTTACTATGATGAAATCTTCACAAATTTTAAACAGTGACATATTAGCAAAGTGCATACTTTCAAGTTTTATATATCAACATGTAAAGAAAAAAGATAAACGTTATGTTTATTGTTTTGCTCTTTGAATATGTTATTGTTTGTTTGATGATAAAAATTTCGAAAATTATATTTAATATGCAAATAATGTAGCCATCAAACACGTTTTAACATTCAACACTATAATAAATCAGATCTACGATTCATAGACTGTAATAAAATTTAAAAAAAAATGGGGGTAACCTTGCATTCTGATGAACTGTATCACTTTTAAAAGTAGACATATTTTGCAACATTTTCACAATTTGTTGACGTTTTCGTGCGCAACCAGTCATGTTTAACGTGCTCGTAGAACGCCATTTCAAGTTGAAAAGTGAATAAAATAACGTAAAATTGTTAACCTAATTTTGAAAAACACAATTTATGTAAAAGAAAAGCTTATACGCGTTCCCTGCGCCGTGCGCGCGTAAAAATGTGCGCACCAGTGGCAATTTTTAAACCCTTAAAATGACCTGAAACGTGCTCTAATTTAATCAGAAATTGATTTGAAGCATTTTAAAATTTCAAACGCCGTTTACGCACGCACTTTCTACTGTTACAAAATTCGGTACGGATAAAAAAGTTAACAATAAATGTAAAGCAAACGTGGCAGAAAATTACGTTAAAAAATATTTATCTGTTTCAAAGTTATGATCAATTTAAGATTTTCAGAAAATCGCGCGTAACTTACGATACGCGCATCATACAGCGTCCAAAAGCTTGGCTGCACATCTTCAGTTAAATGTCTATATGTTGACCAAGTTATATCATGTTATGTTCACGCGTTGTAGAGAAACAGCGTGTACAAATTTGGAGCATTTTAAAATTTCAAACGCAATTTACGCGCAAACTTTCTAGTCTCCAAAAATGTGCTAAAGATTGAAAAAGTTAGCCATTGATGTGAAGAAAACGTGGCTGCAAGTTACGTTAAAAAATATTTATCGGTTTTGGAGTTATGATCAATTTAAGATTTTCAGAAAATTGCGCGTAACTTACGCTACGCGGATCTGACAGCGTCCAAAAGCTTGGCTGCACATCTTCAGTTAAATGTCTAAATGTTTACCAAGTTACAACATGTTATGTTAACACGTTGCAGAGAAACGTCGCGTACAAAAAGTGGCGGAAAGAAAGAAGAATAATAAAAACTAGATTTGAACTCGTCACTACGGACGAGTTAGGTTATCCGCAGCGCAAAAGCCACGTGCACGTCATACGTTAGAATATTGAGCGCAAAAAAAAAAAACGATTATGGCATTGAAAAATGTTAGTGCGCTCTCTATTTTGCGTCGCGTCTAAGAAGTATATACGGTATAACACTATATACTGTATACGTACTACATACAGTGCAGAATAGGTGAAAATAAGTGACCAACGTTATTGACGCATTTGAACATGATGACGTCATCACAATTTTTAAAATGGTAGATCATGCGAAAGATAATTGATTGATCTAGACAATATAAAAAAATTGAGTGAAATGGAATAAGGATAAGTAGAGATGCGCTCTATTAAATTGACGAGCTATGACGAAAGAGAAAAAAATCCTATATTTTATATTCGGGTGGCCATACGATGACGTCACAATGTCCGGTTAGGCATATCAATACATGATTCGAGAAAAACAACTCATCTACTTCCAGAATATGTAATTTTAAAAAAGTTCACCACGTAGTTTAGAATTTATGACTGTTTAAAAAAAGGTCTAATTTTGACGAATTTTTGAACTTTTTCATCAAAAACGCGCGCAAATTGTTAAATTCTACCTGCTCGTATGACGTGATTTTAAGTCGAAATTGATTGAAAATTTGGTAAAATTACTAGAAAAGGCTGAAAAAACAAAAATCAAGCAAAAAAAAGATGTTTTTGCGCTAAGTGCGCACGCGCGCGTAAAAAATTTGCGCACGCGTGGGAATTTTTGAAATGTTCAAAATGACCTGAAACGCGTAGAAAGTTGATTAGAAATTGATTTTACGCATTTTGAAATTTTAAACGCGCGTGCGCGCGTAACTTTCTGTCAAACATGCCATTTTTAATCCATAGAAAGTTTGCCCTTGGTATAACTTAAATTTTCACGAAGTTTCAATAAAAAATGACTTTTGGTTTTCAATATATGATCAATCATTGAAATTCATAAAATCGCGCGTAACTTACGCTGCGCAACTCCAAAATTGTCCAAAAGCTTGGCTGCACATCTACAGCTATAGCTCAATCGTATGACAAAGTTACACAATCTTATGTTAGCCAGAAGATAGAGATGTGCTGCGGACAAAATTCGTGGAAAGAAAGAAGAACTAGACATGAAACTCGTCACTTTGACGAGTTAGTTATCCGCACAACGACAAACGCCACGTGCACGTCATACGTTGGAATATTTCACACACAGATAAAGATTATGGCATTATGACCTGATCTGAAGAATATGATATGCTGTTAGTGCTGAATTCTGTCAATTTTGTGTCATATAGTATACATGCAAACAGTATAATCTGTATACATATTACATACAGTGTAGAATAGGTGAAATTACGGGACCCGCCATTTATTCAAATTTTTAACATGGCGACGGTATCAAAATGAAACACTTCGATAGCAATTTCAGAAGGAAATTATCTTAGGAACAACATATTAACGTGTAGAAGAAATTTGAATACGTAAAATATAGATGCGCACCCTTTTAAATGTGATGAACTATGACGCAAAATATTAAAATACGACTTTTTTTATTTAACTGGCCATATGATGACGTCACAACATCCGATTGGAAATTTTTTTACATGATTTCGTATCTACAATCCAATCGCTTCCAGAAAACGTTTAATCGTGATTATCACATTTTATTCTTACGAGCTATAACAGATTAAAATTTACTGTAAAGATGAAATTAATGCCACATGTAATTTAAATTTTTAGGCACGATGACGTCATAACAATTAAAATATTTTTAACTCATGCGAAAGATAGTTGATTGACCTAGACAATATCAAAATCGGGGTGAAAATGGAAAATGTATAAGTGGAGATGCGCTCTATTAAATGTAATGAGCTATGACGAAAGATACAAAAATCCTCAATTTTATATTCGTGTGGCCATACGATGACGTTAAAATGTCCGGTTAGCCATATTAATACATGATCCGATATCTACAACTCATCAACTTCCAGAATATGTTATCCACAAAAAGTTGACCGTGTAGTTTAGAAATTACGATTGTTTAAAAAAAGGCATAATTTTGACAAATTGTTGTACTTTTTCATCAAAAACGTGCGCAAATTGTCCAATTCGACGTGCTCGTATGACGTAACTTTAAGTCGAAATTGTTTAAAAGTTGGTAAAATTACTAGAAAAGGCTGGAAAAACATAAATTACGCGAAAAATATATGTTTTTAATGCTACGTGCGCACCGCACACGTAACAATTTGCGCATGCGTGGGAATTTTTTACATGCTTAAAATGACATGAAACGCGTAGAAAGTTGATTAGAAATTAATTTTTCGCATTTTAAAATTTCAAACGCGCGTGCGCGCGTAACTTCTTGTAAAACATGCCATTTTTTGTGCACAAACAGTTTGCCCTTGATATGACTTAAATTTTCACAAAATGTAAAAACAAAATTACGCTTGGTTTTAAATCTATGATCAATTTAAAAAAATCATAAAATCACGCGTAAGTCACGTTGCGTAACTATGACGTCATTCAAAAATAGGAGGTGCACAACTTCACGTAAATGCCCATATGTTGACAAAGTTATGAAATGTTATGTTTACCCATTTTAGAGATACGCTCTGCACAAAAAGTGAGGGAGAAAGACTGAAGAATAATGAAAAAAAAAAAAAAGACACAGGACAGTTCCAAGGAGTTATCCGCTAAATGCGGATAACTAACTAGACATGAAACTCGTCACTTTGACGAGTTAGTTATCCGCTCGACAAACGCCACGTGCACGTCATACGTTACAATATTGCGCACAGAAAAATATTAAGGCATTATGACCTGAACTGAAGAATATGATATGTTGTTATTTCTGAATTCTGTTATTTTGTGTCATATAGTATACACAGTACAATCTGTATACATATCACAAACAGTGTAAAATAGGTGAAATTACGGGACCCGTATTTTATTGTAATTTTTAACATCTTGACGGTTTCAAAATGAAATGCAAAAGTAGAAATTTCAGAATGAAATTATCTCAGCAACAACATATTAACGTGTAGAAGAAATTTGAATACGTGAAATATAGATGCGCGCTCTTTTAAATGTGATGAACTATGACGCAAAATAAAGAAATACAACTTTTTTTATTCAACTGGCCATATGATGACGTCACTACATCTGATTGGCAAAATGTTTACATGAATTCGTATCTACAATCCAATAGCTTCCAGAAAACGTTTTAATCGTGATTATCACATTTTATTCTTACGAGCTATAACAGATTAAAATTTACTGTAAAGATGAAATTAATGACCCACGTAATTAAAATTTTTAGGCATGATGACGTCATCAAAATTAAAATATGTTTAACTCATGCGAAAGATAGTTGATTGACCTAGACAATGTTAAAATCTCGGTGAAAATGGAAGATGGATAAGCGTGATGCGCTCCATTGAATGTGATGAGCAATAACTAAAGAGACAAAAATCCTATATTTTACATTTGTGTGGCCATATGATGACGTCACAACATCCCTGAAGAAAAAATTCTGCATGAATTCATATCTACAACATAACTGCTTTCATATTAAATTAAAAAAATCAGGGGTAACGGTTGATCCTGAGGAGCTATAATAGATTCAAAATAGGCATAATTTTGACAATATTTTGTAACTTTTGCAACTACAACGCACGCAAATTGTCTAAATCAACGTGTTCGTATGACGTCATTTTAATTTGAAATGATGTCAATCTTTTTTAAAATGACTAGGAAAGGCTGGAAAATCACAATTTAATAGAAAAAAACATGATTTTCATGCTGCGTGCGCACCGCACGTGTAAAATTGTTCGCGTGCGCGGGAAATTTTGACATGCGCAAAATGTCATGAATGGCGTAAAAAGTTGGTTAGAAATTAATTTTGCACATTTTAAAATTTTAAATGCGCGTGCGCGCGTAACTTCTTGTAAAACATGCCATTTTCAATCAACAGAAAGATTGCCCTTGATATGACTTAAATTTTCAGAAAGTGTAAAAAAAAAATTATGCTTGGTTTTTAATCTAAGATCAATCATAAAAAATCATAAAATCGCGCGTAAGTCACGTTGCGCAACTCTGACGTCATTCAAAATAGGAGGTGCACAACTTCACATAAATGCCCATGTTTTGACAAAGTTATGAAATGTTATGTTTACCCATTTCAGAGAAACGCGCCTCACAAAAAGGAAGGAAAGAAAGAAGAATGAAACTCGTCACTTTGACGAGTTAGTTATCCGCTCGACAAACGCCACGTGCACGTCATACGTTAGAATATTGCACACAGAAAAATATTAAGGCATTATAACCTGAACTGAAGAATATGATATGTTGTTATTTCTGAATTCTGTTATTTTGTGTCATATACATAGTATACACAGTACAATCTGTAAACATATCACAAACTGTGTAAAATAGGTGAAATTACGGGACCCGTATTTTATTGTAATTTTTAACATCTTGACGGTTTCAAAATGAAATGCAAAAGTAGAAATTTCAGAATGAAATTATCTCAGCAACAACATATTAACGTATAGAAGAAATTGGAATACGTGAAATATTGATGCGCGCTCTTTTAAATGTAATGAAATATAACGCAAAAGATGAAAATACGACTTTTTGTATTTAACTGGCCATATGATAACGTCACAACATTCGATTGGCAAAATTTTCACATGATTTTGTATCTACTATACAATAGCTTCCTGAAAACTTTTTAATCGTGATTATCACATTTTATTCTTACGAGCTATAACAGATTAAAATTTACTGTAAAGATGAAATTAATGACCAATGTAATTTAAATTTTTAGGCATGATGACGTTAAAAAAATTAAAAAATTTTTAATTCATGCAAAAGATAGTTGATTGACCTAGAATATATTAAAATCGGGGTGAAAATGGACAACGAATAAGTGGAGATGCGCTCTATTAAATGTGATGAGCTATGACGAAAGAGACAAAAATCCTATATTTTATATTCGCGTGGCCATACGATGACGTCAAAATGTCCGGTTAGCCATATTAATGCATGATTCGATATCTACAACTCATCAACTTCCAGAATATGTAATTTAAAAAAAGTTCTCCATGTAGTTTAGAATCTATGACTGTTTAAAAATAGGCATAATTTTGACGAATGTTTGAACTTTTTCACCAGAAACGCGTGCAAATTATTTAATTCGACGTGCTCGTATGACGTAATTTTAAGTCGAAATTGTTTAAAAGTTGGTAACATTACTATAAAAGGCTGAAAAAACATAAATCACGCGAAAAAAATATGTTTTTAACGCTACGTGTGTACCGCGTGCGTAAAAAGTTTCACGCGCGTGGGAATTTTTGACATGCTCAAAATGACATGAAACGCATAGAAAGTTGATTAGAAGTTGATTTTTCGCACTCTAAAATTTTAAACGCGCGTGCGCGCGTAACTTTTTGTGAAACATGCTATTTTTAATCCATAGAAAGTTTGCGCTTGATGTGACTTAAATTTTCACAAAGTGTCAAAACAAAATTATGTTTCGTTTTTAGTCTATGATCAATCATTGAAATTCATAAAATCGCGCGTAAGTCACGTTGCGCAACTCTGACGTCATTCAAAAATAGGAGGTGCACAAGTTCACGTAAATGTCGATATGTTGACAAAGTTACGATATGTTCTGTTTACAAGTTTTAGAGAAACGCGACGCACAAAAATGACAGAAAGAAAGAAGTACTAGATTTGAACTCGTCACTTCGGACGAGTTAGGTTATCCGCAGCGCAAAGGCCACGTGCACGTCGTACGTTAGAATATTGCGCGCAGAAAAACGATTATGCCATTGAAATAATGTTAGTGCGCTCTCTATTTTGCGTCACGTCAAAGTATATACGGTATACACTATATTCTGTATACGTACTACATACAGTGCAGAATAGGTGAAAATAAGGGACCCAAGTTATTGATGCTTTTGGACATGATGACGTCATCACAATTTAAAAAATGGTAGATTATGCGAAAGATAATTGATTGGCCTAGACAATATAACAAAATGGGGGGAAATGGAATACGGATAAGTGGAGATGCGCTCTATTAAATGTGATGAGCTATGCGAAAGGGACAAAAATCTTATATTTTATATTCGAGTGGCCATACGGTGACGTCACAATGTCCGGTTAGCCATATCGATGCATGATTTGATATTTACAACTCATCTACTTCCAGAATCTGAAATTTTAAAAATTTTCACCTCGGAGTTTAGAATCTATGACTTTTTAAAAAAAGGCATAATTTTCACGAATTTTTGAACTTTTTCATCAAAAACGCGCGCAAATTGTTCAATTCTACGTGCTCGTATGACGTGATTTTAAGTCGAAATTGTTTGAAAGTTGGTAAAATTACTAGAGAAGGCTGAAAAAACAAAAATCAAGCAAAAAAAAACATGTTTTTGCCTTACGTGCGCACACGCGCGTAAAAATATTGCGCACGCGTGGGAATTTTTGAAATGCTCAAAATGACATGAAACGCGTAGAAAGTTGATTAGAAATGAATTTTGCGCATTTTGAAATTTTGAACGCGCGCGCGCGCGTAACTTTATGTAAAACATGCCATTTTTAATCCATAGAAAGTTTGCGCATGATATAACTTAAATTTTCACCAAGTTTCAATAAAAAATGACTTTTGGTTTTTAATCTATAAACAATCATTGAAATTCATAAAATTGCGCGTAACTTACGCTGCGCAACTCGAAAATCAAAAAACAAAGTTTCTTGCACATCTACAGATATAAATCAATCTTATCACAAAGTTTTACAATCTTATGTTAGCCAGAATTAGAGATATGCGTGCAACAAAATTTTTGGAAAGAAAGAAGAAAATAGAAAAAAAAGAAAAAAAAACTAGATTTGAACTCGTCACTTCGGACGAGTTAGGTTATCCGCAGCGCAAAGGCCACGTGCACGTCATACGTTAGAATATTGCGCGCTGAAAAACGATTATGCCATTGAAAAAATGTTAGTGCGCTCTCTATTTTGTGTCACGTCAAAGTATATACGGTATACACTATATTCTGTATACGTACAACATACAGTGCAGAATAGGTGAAAATAAGGGACCCAAGTTATTGACGCTTTTGGACATGATGACGTCATCACAATTTAAAAAATGCTAGATTATGCGAAAGATAATTGATTGGCCTAGACAATATAACAAAATGGGGGAAATGGAATACGGATAAGTGGAGATGCGCTCTATTAAATGTGATGAGCTATGAGAAAGAGACAAAAATCCTATATTTTATATTCGAGTGGCCATACGTTGACGTCACAATGTCCGGTTAGCCATATCGATGCATGATATGATATCTACAACTCATCTACTTCCAGAATCTGAAATTTTCAAAATTTTCACCACGGACTTTAGAATCTATGACTTTTAAAAAAAAGGCATAATTTTCACGAATTTTTTAACTTTTTCATCAAAAACGCGCGCAAATTGTTCAATTCTACGTGCTCGTATGACGTGATTTTAAGTCGAAATTGATTGAAAACTGGTAAATTTACTAGAAAAGGCTGGAAAAACAAAAATCAAGGAAAAAATAGATGTTTTTGCGCTACGTGCGCACGCGCGCGTAAGAAAAGTGCGGACGCGTGGGAATTTTTGATATGCTCAAAATGACATGAAACGCGTAGAAAGTTGATTAGAAATTGATTTTTCGCATTTTGAAATTTTAAACGCGCGTGCGCGCGTAATTTTCTGTAAAACATGCCATTTTCTCTCCATAGAAAGTTAGCGCATGATATAAATTAAACTTTTGCCAAGTTCCAATTTAAATGGTTTAATAGTTTTCGATCTAAATTAAATACGCGAAATTCATAAAATCGCGCGTAACTTACGCTGCGCAACTCGGACGGTACCGAAAACCTTATTACGACATATTCAGATAGAGATCAGTCTTCTGATAAAGTTACAAAATGTCATGTTGAGAAGATTTAGAGATATACGCGCAACAAAATTCTGGGAAAGAAAGAAGAATAAGATAGAAAAAAAAAAAAAAAAAAAAAGATCGTGACAATAACAAGAGGTTATCCGCCAAGTGCGGATAACCAAAATAATACAGAAAAAAAATTTGATGAAACAGGACGATTACAAGGAGTTATCCGCTACTAAGCGGATAACTAACTAGACATGAAACTCGTCACTTTGACGAGTTAGTTATCCGCTCGACAAACGCCACGTGCACGTCATACGTTAGAATATTGCACACAGAAAAATATTAAGGCATTATGACCTGAACTGAAGAATATGATATGTTATTTCTGAATTCTGTTATTTTGTGTCATATACATAGTATACACAGTACAATCTGTATACACATCACAAACAGTGTAAAATAGGTGAAATTACGGGACCCGTATTTTATTGTAATTTTTAACATCTTGACGGCTTCAAAATGAAATGCAAAAGTAGAAATTTCAGAATGAAATTATCTCAGCAACAACATATTAACGTGTAGAAGAAATTTGAATACGTGAAATATTGATGCGCGCTCTTTTAAATGTAATGAAATATAACGCAAAAGATGAAAATACGACTTTTTTTATATAACTGGCCATATGATGACGTCACAACATTCGATTGGCACAATTTTCACATGATTTTGTATCTACAATAAAATAGCTTCCTGAAAACGTTTTAATCGTGATTATCACATTTTATTCTTACGAGCTATAATAGATTAAAATTTACTGTAAAGATGAAATTAATGACCAAAGTAATTTAAATTTTTAGGCATGATGACGTTAAAAAAATTAAAAAATTTTAAATTCATGCAAAAGATAGTTAATTGACCTAGAATATATTAAAATCGGGGTAAAAATGGACAACGAATAAGTGGAGATGCGCTCTATTAAATGTGATGAGCTATGACGAAAGAGACAAAAATCCTATATTTTATATTCGCGTGGCCATACGATGACGTCACAATGTCCGGTTAGCCATATTAATGTATGATCCGATATCTACAACTCATCAACTTCCAGAATATGTAATTAAAAAAAAGTTCCCCATGTAGTTTAGAATCTATGAATGTTTAAAAATAGGCATAATTTTGACGAATTTTTGAACTTTTTCACCAAAAACGCGTGCAAATTATCTAATTCGACGTGCTCGTATGACGTAATTTTAAGTCGAAATTGTTTAAAATTTGGTAACATTACTAGAAAAGGCTGAAAAAACATAAATCACGCGAAAAAAATATGTTTTTAACGCTACGTGTGCACCGCGTGCGTAAAAATTTTCGCGCGCGTGGGAATTTTTGACATGCTCAAAATGACATGAAACGCATAGAAAGTTGATTAGAAGTTGATTTTTCGCTTTCTAAAATTTTAAACGCGCGTGCGCGCGTAACTTCTTTTGAAACATGCTATTTATAATCCATAGAAAGTTTGCGCTCGATATGACTTAAATTTTCACAAAGTGTCAAAACAAAATTATGTTTGGTTTTTAGTCTATGATCAATCATTGAAATTCATAAAATCGCGCGTAAGTCACGTTGCGCAACTCTGACGTCATTCAAAAATAGGAGGTGCACAAGTTCACGTAAATTTCGATATGTTGACAAAGTTACGATATGTTCTGTTTACAAGTTTTAGAGAAACACGACGCACAAAAATGACAGAAAGAAAGAAGTATAATACAGGAAAAAAATTTGATGAAACAGGACGATTACAAGGAGTTATCCGCTACTAAGCGGATAACTAATAAAGAAAAAAAAAAAAAAAAAAAAAAAAAAAAAAGATCCTGACAATAACAAGGGGTTATCCGCCAAGTGCGGATAACCAAAAAAAAAGAAACACTACAATAACAAAGGTTATCCGCTTGAGGCGGATAACCAATAAATAAATAAATAAATAAAGATTTTGACAGAATCAAGAGGTTATATGCATATCATGCATATAACCTAATAAAGATTTTGACAGAATCAAGAGGTTATATGCATGATAATGCATATAACCTAATAAAAGACTTTTCAAATGCATCGTACAAAAGCGAGTACAGTAGTACAACGTGTGATGTTGAGTTGTATTTAGGCTATAGCGCCATCTATAGACGAATGTCAAATAAATAGGTTGTTGGCCTAGCGATGTAAAACGTGTACATGTGCGTATTTATTGTTGTACTAAAACATCATTATAAAGCCTTCCAGCGTCCAGTGAGAGACGTTCACATGGTGTCAGAAGTGTTAAAGATCTTCAGGATCAACTGCCGTTTTGGCTCCGGAGTTTTTTTTAGGGTTATTCCATTATTAAAGTGGGGGTGTGTGGTTATGAATATTGTGTGCAGGTACGTCAATAGAAATGACATTGAGAGCCCTCTTCTGTCAGTTGACTGGTTCCCGGTCTACCGCCTTGTAATTGACTTAATCATGATTGAATTCCAACAACTTAAGAATATACAAAATGTTTACATAATTATATAACAATGTAGATCTATCTAATAATGTTTTTATTTTTTTGCAGATAAAGGAGGATCATCAATACAATAAAATGATAAAAATTCCAGGCATTTAATATACGGTTTACTGATAAAATATAATGTACCAATGAAATAAACCTGGTGTTCTGAAACATATTTTAATAACTTTTGCCGGCCTAGCGCCTATGTGTATCTAAATCTATCTAAATAATTAAGTTAGTACAGTATTAACAAATAAAGGGTTAGGGTTATGTATAATAAAATGATAGAAATGAGGCATTATCTAATAATGTTTTTATTGATTTTTTTTTCAAATTTTTATAGTTTTAAAATTCAAGTACCGTTTTTATAGCGTTATGTATCCTGTAAATGCTAACCTAAAAACGTTATCTGAATGTTTCTTTTTACGTTATAGAAATGTAATAAAATAACGGTTATTAGTGAACCTAAACATTAACCAAACACTAACGTTAGAAAACCACTATGTGATTGCTGGACTGCCACAATGGAACAATAGACCTAGGTATGTATGTTAAACAAAGAAATCACGTCAAAGCAGGGTGGAGACGGAATTTTAAGACAAAGGCGTTCTATACAAATGCAAATCTGGTGGTGGAATACAACATGATCAATGCTGACAGAAATTCACGTAAACTCTGCAGTAAAAAAAATGTAGAAACATTATTTGCGTATTAAATCACTATATAAAATGTTCAGCTTGTTTAATTAATATACTGTACAATAATAACCGTACTATGATTTTCTTTTTTAACCTGTTTTGAACGTCTCTTTTATCTACTACAAGGAATAATTTCGCCAGTGTGGCATAGCAAAAAGCTATACAAAACAACCTTATTGCTACACATTTCGAAAATTGTGTAGCAAAAAATACAATACAAAACTATGTTTCTCGACTAAATCAGTTTGATTAGCAATTTTGCTAAAATTTTGAAATGAAATTTTTCACTGTACTACAGACTCCCACTTGTAATTTTAATGCTTGTCGATATATGATTTCTATACTGTACTTACTGTTTATTACAGCTCATACATAGTTGCTATTCTCTTGAGGCTCAAGACGACCAAATAGACAGTTTGATATCCAAGTACAACTTGTAACTAGAATTTAATTCGTCACTTTGACGAATTATAGGTGATCATTTTTATCATTTTATTGACATTCATATTTTTTAAACATGCACCTACGTTAACATACAATCGGAAAATGTTGATGTATGCCACCCTCATAGTGCTGAGTTGTGCCTATTATATGCCATACAATATGTACAGTATATACTGTACTGTGTATATCTATATACAGTGTAGCATAGGTGAAATTACGGGACCCACATCATGTTCTAATTTTTTGGTATGATGACGTTGTCAAAATAAACTTGAAGATAACAATATCGAAAGATAATGAATTGAGTAATAAAATATAACAATTGGATGAAAATTTGGCACGTAGAAGGGCGGTGCGCGCTATTTAAAAATTGTATAACTTTTACGAAAGCGATGAAAAAAATACTTTTTAACTTCAACTGGCCATACGGTAACGTCAAAACATCCAATAGGCTTAATTTTTATATGAATTAATATAAGCTTCGCTTGACGACGTTACACAAATGTCAAAATGTTAACATAGTTCACAAAATGTTATGTTTGCAAGTTTCAGAGAAAAGCGTTGATGTTGATGATGATTTCGTACAATCACAAAAGGTTATCAGCAACTTCGTTGCGGATAACCAATAAAGATTTGATACAATAACAATAGGTGATCATTTTATTCTAAATGATCACCTAATTATGAATATTAAATTCCTGCTTCCAGACAACGTCACACTTGGGTTTAATCAGACCTTAAAAAACCTAGTATTTTATTTTCTTTACCAAAATGATTATATATTGTACCGTTACTACTGTATTATTCCAACACGTAATTGCTATTCTCTATCTCTCTCTCTTTTATTTCTAGGCGTTTTTTAAAGATAAATCAGTCCTTAAAAACCTAGCTATTTTGGTTTGAAATAATCATAACCTATTGTACCGTTATGTTGATTTGTTAAACAGTACAGTACATAAAATTTCATTAAATTCAATCTTCAATTTGAATGAAAAGGCTAAACGGTAGTGTTTCAAATTTTGAGTATAAAAAAAAAATGGTTGGGAAGAATAAATATTAATAAAATATATGTAATCAGGTTAAGAAACAAAAACCGCTGTAGCATAGTTTTACTTTTTTTTATCGCTGCACAAAGGTGTCTCATTGAAGCTTACAATATTACATAATAAAGCATATAACAATATCACTCATGCCGACATGGAGCTATGTATACAAACTAAAATATGGCACATGTATATAAACCAAGATCAGTTGTCTTCAAATCACTCATTTTTCGAAAAACTTTCAACTATATTATAGGCCTACAACTCCGATATTTTACTGCGTTCTCGATTTGATTTTACTGCGATTTAAACCAAGGACCATGCTGCCGAAGATAGGACCACATTTGTTTAATGGATTTGATGACTACCTGGACTTTTTCCAACGAAGGGGTTTTTATCCAACTGTCAAGGATTGCTCGTACTGTAATGTACCAATGTACATGTCTACTCGTAACCGTAAGTGTTCTCATCATTAATTATTATAATTACATTTAAAAAACGTAATTTAAATATTTATAACCTGTACCATTATATGTATACTTATGTCTTTATTATAACCTGCATTTTATGTGCAATTATTTAGTAATTTTATGTACCATTTATTCAGTTACTGTAATGTAAGTTAAGTAATTAATTAAGTGTAAGTAAATAATGATGTAATTTAATAAAAAATATTTATATTATTGAAATGAATTTCTAAATAAAAATACATTGTCAATTTAATTTTGTTGTTGTTATGTTTGGTTTATTTTTTGCTATCCTATGTATTATGATAATTTTGCTATTCTATGTATTAGAATATTTATATATAACAGCATATCAAAATCTTTTAATAAAGAAACTAAACAAAATTTGTAAAAAGTATACATGAATGATTTGCATTTGTATAGAACGCCTTTGTCTTAAAATTCCGTCTCCACCCTGCTTTGACGTGATTTCTTTGTTTAACATACCTAGGTCTATTGTTCCATTGTGGCAGTCCAGCAAACACATAGTGGTTTTCTAATGTTAGTGTTTTGTTAATGTTTAGGTTCACTATAACCGTTATTTTATTACATTTCTATAACGTAAAAAGAAACATTCAGATAACGTTTTTAGGTTAGCATTTACAGGATACATAACGCTATAAAAACGGTACTTGAATTTTAAAACTATAAAAATCAGAAAAAAAATCAATAAAAACATTATTAGATAATGCCTCATTTCTATCATTTTATTATACATAACCCTAACCCTTTATTTGTTAATACTGTACTAACTTAATTATTTAGATAGATTAGATAGATTTAGATACACAAAGGCGCTAGGCCGGCAAAAGTTATTAAAATATGTTTCAGAACACCAGGTTTATTTCATTGGTACATTATATTTTATCAGTAAACCGTATATTAAATGCCTGGAATTGTTATCATTTTATTTTATTGATGATCCTCCTTTATCTGCAAAAAAATAAAAACATTATTAGATAGATCTACATTGTTATATAATTATGTAAACATTTTGTATATTTTTAAGTTGTTGGAATTCGATCATGATTAAGTCAATTACAAGGCGGTAGACCGGGAACCAGTCAACTGACAGAAGAGGGCTCTCAATGTCATTTCTATTGACGTACCTGCACACAATATTCATAACCACACACCCCCACTTTAATAATGGAATAACCCTAAAAAAAAATTCTGGTATCAATTGAATACAGTCAAGTCCTCTGTAACGGTTCGAGCATGGCTCAACGCGGCGGACAACAACAACAGCAACAGGCCTCGTCATCGGAGCAGCCTAGAAGGGCAGGAACGGCGTATAAGGCAAACGTACCTGTGCCAAATAAATTAGAGTTACATACGGAGAGCTCCGAAATAGCTTGGAGAAAATTTAAAAGGCAGTGGGACAATTACGAAATTGCTTCTAGACTTAAAGATGAGTCAAATGCATACAGAGGGGCCGTATTATTAGCGTGTATAGGCGAGGATGGTTTTGAGACATATGACGGACTTCACTTTGCAGAAGATGAAGACAGACATGACATTGATGTCATACTCAGAAAATTCAAAGATTACTGCATAGGTGACACAAATGAAATCTACGAAACATTCAAGTTCAACCAGCGGGCTCAACAGACGGCTGAAGGTATAGATGCCTATGTAACTGCACTACGTAAGCTTGCCAAAACATGTAACTTTGTAAATAATGATAGAATGTTACGTGATAGAATAGTTAGTGGTGTCAAGGATGAGAAAATCCGACAGAAATTATTAGCACAAAAAAACCTAACATTACAAACCTGTATCGATACATGCAGAGCACATGAAGCATCGCATTCTCAAGCAAGAGCGATGACCAGCCAGGCATCAGTGTCGGTGGTGCAGCAGCAAAAGAAGAATAGTGATCCAAAGAAACGGTGTTACAGGTGTGATAGACAGCACAGTAAAAGTGAGATTTGTCCAGGCAAGTTGTCGAAAATGCACAAAAGTGGGACATTTTGCTGTAGTGTGCAGAAGTTCACATCCAAGTACCAGTAGTAAAAATGAAACACCAAAAAAATATGGTAGACAAAAGAAAAGCTCACTGCGTCTATTACAGGAGGAAGAGCAACCTTCTGTTAATCAACCTCTTGCTGATCAATTCCTTGGGGCTGTGACACAAGAGAAGAGTGTGACTGATCCATGGTGCGTTGAAATAGAAATGGAAGACCAGCTAATCACAGCTGTTTCAACCAATGTAAAATAAATAGAAAAAGTCAAGCGCCCTCAATATTGTCAGACGGCGATATGTGCCTGAGCGTGACGCCGCGCGAGTGGTTGAATCTCGTTCAACTTTCGCGACATTTGCAACTTTTATAACTACACTTTAAATTATTTTAATCAATTTCGTCATAAATATTATAAAACCATTTTTATACTATTTGTTAGAAAATAAGTTTTTTAATTACCGATTTTTTGGAAATAATAAGTAATTAAGCATAACACCAAGTTTACGAAATTATTTACACCCGGAAGTTTTAAAAATTAACATCGATCGGCCTAGCAAATGTAAACAATGGAAAGTTTGAAAAAATGCTTGTCAAATTGTACACTTTTTGTTTTTATTCGTAATTTTCATAAATACTTGGAAAATCTAGGTAAAAGTTTGATTATATATGCTTACACGAGACATTGAATTGTTAGGAGGTGACGGTGAAAATCTCAAGAAATTTTCATTGAAAAACTCGACTGTTTTGTTAAATGCGAAACAGCGTATTTGGCGAGAGGTCGATGAACGCGTCTGATAACCGCTCGCTAGGCTGTACGCAGCTAGGCCTAGGTTGTAGCTAGGCCTAGTTGGTACGTATAAGTAGTGGAATCATGCTATACATCATTTTAATTTACAATAGATTAAATAATAAGCTTAATTATTATCATTGTATTTATTTCAACTGAATATAATTCATCATAAATGTAAATATTTAGTAAAACTACTAACTACCAGGCCTAGGCTAGGCCCTTAAAATTAAAGCCTATACAAAAATACTCAAACTACTGTATGATAAATATAATATAAAATTAAAGGTTGGTAAAATTAACATTTCTTTTCATTTTTGTAGGCAACACAGTTTCACGAAAAGGCTTTACGTTCTACTTGCTTTTGTTGTGGAACAAAATTTAAAGAAAAAGATAAAAAATACAATTTTTAAAATATGAAAAGCCGTCACAAATTTGCACTAAATCTAACAAATGTAAAATCACAACCTATATACATTTGTACAACCTGCCATTCACGAATTTGCAATGGATACTGTATACTACCACGCTAACATTTAAATTAACAGGGCATGGACCAAATTGCTTGGCATGCTACACCAACAACTTACAACAACTATGACCTGGGCAAAAACTACATTCACAAGTGAAAGAACACACTGGCGTTTAAGGGAACAGTTTTTTTATTTGGTACAGCTGCTCCATGATCTGCTTTTCTTCCTTATATCTTCACTCTTTTTGAAAGTTTATACTAACAAATTTATTTAAATGAACATACCTCATAATCAAATAACTGTTTTCTCATCCTAATTTATATACATAGTTTAAAAACTGCCAATTTTCAATTAAGATTACATCATACATTGTACATTTCTATTCAACAAAATTGTCAGAACTTTCTATTATTTAAATGTGTAAGATAGTCAGGTCTCGGGTCCATTCTACAGTCACCACAGATTGACTTTTTCATCACAAAATTTCTGAAATTATAAAATGTATTAATGTGTAAATTAAGTATTTTTTTAATTACATAAAAAATATGATACAAGTATTTTTAGCAGAATACAGGCATATTGCACCAGGTGTAATACAGCCTAAGCTACATATGCTTGAGCACCATGCTATTGCATTCATGAGAGAATGGAAGGTGGTCTCTGAACAAGGCGGGGAGCTAATACATGCCAAACTCAACCGTCACAAAACAGCAGTGTGGATTAGAGTCAAACTTAGACTCATCTGATTTTCACATCTCCAATGATACAAAATGAAATAATAAAACCAAACAAATGCAAGAAAGCCAACAAAAAATGATTCATTAACATTAATGATCATAAAATATTGTACATTTTTAAATGTTAAAGGAATATTGCATTGTATTGATTTCCTATTAACAATGCCTTATGATAATGAACATGTAAAAGTAATACTATAGTATGTCTATATTTCAATTACCAACTAATTACTATTGATTGATAGTACTACTGCTGTACTGTACATGTGTTAGTGATTGATTGTTAAAGTTACAAATTCATAGCATGGTAAACACAATTTAAAATTTACTAGTTCTTGAACAGTAAAATAAACTTACCTATATAGATGATAGGTATTGGTCCAAATCTGTTTAAAATGTTTTAGCCATTTTGGGTTGCCGCTATACTATATTATTATGTACCTAAAAAATATTAATAGTAATAGTATAACATTATAATAAGAATTAATTAAAATTAACTTATTATATTTACTATGGTTGCATACACACTAATTTGAATATGCAGTGATGAGCAAAAACAAATGTTAAAATTCATTATTTATAATAATTGTAATTATTACATACAGGGTAGGCATATATGCCTTATGTCATTGCATAGGGTATATATAACCAGGTATCCTCATAATAAACATTATTTGTAATAAATACTGTAAATATATTAAAAATAAAAATTAATAATAGCCTCTAGGCCTAATTAGGTAGCCTACTAATACCTAGCCTATTGCTCTAGGCTAGGCTAAATAAGCTGGAAAGCTGCTTCTCTTAGGCTGCTAGTGCAAGAGAGCACAGGTCTAGCTAGTATATTAAAATAAAAATAGGGCCTAGCCTAGCCTAGCCCAGCCAGTGGTAGTGATTGGTTGTTAATATTGAAAATTAATAGCATGGTAAACACAATTTAAAATTGACTAGTTCTTGAACAGTAAAATAAACTTGCCTATAATATAGATGGTAGGTATAGGTATTGGTCCAAATCTGTTTAAAATGATTTTTCCACTTCGGGTTGCCGCTATGTACCTAAAAAATAGTAAAACATTACTATAAGAATTAATTAAAATTAGCTTATTAAATTTAATATGGTTGCATACATACTAATTTGAATATGCAGTGATGAGCAAAAACGAATGTTAAAATTCATTATTTATAATAATTGTAATTATTACATACAGGGTAGGCATATATGCCTTATGTCATTGCATAGGGTATATATAACCAGGTATTCTCATAATAAACATTATTTAAATAAAATAAATAAATATATTAAAACTAAAATTAATAATAATTAAATAATAATATATAGGCGTAGAGCCTAGACCTAATTAGGTAGTCTACTTATACCTAGCCTATTGCTCTAGGCTAGGCTAAATAAGCTGGAAAGCTGCTTCTCTGTAGGCTGCTAGTGTTAGAGAGCACAGGTCTAGCTAGTATATTAAAATAAAAATAGGGCCTATAATATAGGCCTAGCCTACCCAGCCACTGGTAGTGATTGATTGTTAATATTGAAAATTAATAGCATGGGTAAACACAATTTAAAATTTACTAGTTCTTGAGCAGTAAAATAAACTTACCTACTGTATATAGATGGTAGGCTGCTAGGTATTGGTCCAAATCTGTTTAAAATGTTTTTGCCACTTCGGGTTGCCGCTATGTACCTACAAAATAGTAAAACATTATTATAAGAATTACTTAAAATTAGCTTATTAAATTTAATATGGTTGCATACATACTAATTTGAATATGCAGTGATGAGCAAAAATGAATGTTAAAATTCATTATTTATAATAATTGTAATTATTACATACAGGGAAGGCATATATATGCCTTATGTCATTGCATAGGGTATATATAACCAGGTATTCTCATAAGAAACATTATTTAAATAAATACTGTAAATATATTAAATTAAAATTAATAATAATTAAATAATAATATATAGGCGTAGAGCCTAGACCTAATTAGGTAGTCTACTTATACCTAGCCTAATTGCTCTAGGCTAGGCTAAATAAGCTGGAAAGCTGCTTCTCTGTAGGCTGCTGCTAGTGATAGAGAGCACAGGTCTAGCTAGTATATTAACATAAAAATAGGGCCTATCATATAGGCCTAGCCTACCCAGCCAGAGGTAGTGATTGATTGTTAATATTGAAAATTAATAGCATGGTAAACACAATTTAATATTTGCTACTTCTTGAACAGCAAAATAATCTTACCTATATAGATGGTAGGTAATGGTCCAAATCTGCTTAGCCACTTCAGGTTACTGCTCTATATATGTAGGCTACCTACAATAGTGTATAACATTAATAATTATTATAACAATTTTATAAAATTAACTTAACTTATTAAATTTAATATGATTGCATACTAATTTGAATATGCAGTGATGAGCAAAACCGAATGTTAATATGATGCTTGTCATTATTTATATTGTAATTATTACATACAGGGTAGGCCTATAGTATTCCCTATGTCATTGCATACATGGTATATATAATCCTCATAATATTAAATTTACAGTTTTTGTAATGAATACTGTAAATTTATTAAAACTAAAATTAATTATACTGATTAAATAATATTAAAAATATATAGGCCTAGGCCTAGGCGTAGATCCTGGGCCTAATTTTAATTAGGTAGCCTACTAATACCTATTAGGCTAGTAGTAGGCTAGCCTACTCAAGGCCAGGCTAACTAAGCCGGAAAGCTGCTTCTCTGTAGTAGGCTGCTAGAGAGCACAGGTCTAGCTAGGGCCTAGGCCTAGTATTAAAATAAAAATAGGGCCTATAATATTGGTATATGCCTACCCTACCCAGCCAGGCCTAAATAATTAATATAATGTAACATTTCCAAACTCATTTGGGTCAGCTGTCACATGAAAGGCAGTGTTGCAACTAGAGTAGACACAAGCCTAAGCCTAAAAATGACACAATTTGAAACGGCCATAGCTCAAAAATTCAACCATCACCTCTCGACCATTACTATGTTATAACATTCACAGATAACTAAATTATCATGCAGTACCAAAGAATTAGAGTGAAAATTACATTTTTTAAAGATACGGACAAACAAACATGTACCAAATTTGGAAATGTCACTCACGTGCGTAAATTGGTATATGCTTGTATTTTATGGTCCACCCTTCCATTAATTTTCAGCGTTACATTCCTTGTAAAAAACAAAACGACAACGTGCTTGTTTCATCCAGGGACTCTTTAATGAATATTCATATTTTTAGCGACCCTTTATTTTTTTATCTCATTCTCATTGGCTGTTTAAAACATGTCTTTAAATGACGTTTGACTCCACTCTGCACACGTGGATTTGTAAGTAATTGTTTATGTATTGTTACTCCAGCGATACGACTTGTAACGTTGAGGGCGCATGACTTAATTCGTATGTTTGAAACAGCTGTGTAATGAATTTTAAAATAGACACGGGAGCTGATGTAACTGTCATAGACACTGCAAACATACCGAAAGGGAAATATCCCCTTTGCAAAGCTGATCGAAAGTTATATGGTCCGGGTAGAAACTTAATCCCAGTACTTGGAAAGTTCACAGCTAAGTTGAAACTCAAACAACAAAATACTGAGAGTATACAGGAGGTATACGTTGTAGAAAAACTGGAACAATCTTTGCTAGGGAGACCGGCTATTGAAGCCATGAAGTTAATTTATAAGGTTAATACTGTCAATGTAATATCAGACAAGTACTACAGACAGAATCATCCTAAGTTGTTCAAAGGATTGGGTAAACTGAAGGATACTTATAAAATCAGGCTGAGTCAAGACGCAAAGCCATTTGCCGTTTGTGCACCAAGAAGGGTACCAATACCACTGCAACAAAAGGTAGAAAAGGAACTACTGTACATCGATTGCAGAATTTAGACGTCATTAGACCGGTCACAACACCAACAGATTGGTGTGCACCAATTGTAGTAGTTCCTAAGCCAAGAAATGACACAGTCAGACTTTGTGTTGACCTAACCAAACTAAACGAGAGTGTGAAAAGGGAAAATTACCCTCTGCCGTCAACTGATCAATTGTTAGCCCAGTTGAAGGGTGCGAAGTTTTTTACCAAGCTCGATTGTAATAGTGGGTTTTACCAGGTCCCATTAGACGCAGAGTCACAAGAGTTGACTACATTTATTACGCCATTCGGGCGTTTTTGTTTTAAAAGATTACCTTTTGGAATTTCGTCGGGTCCAGAAATTTTTCACCGAATCATGGCACAGATGCTATCAGGGATTCCGGGTGTGATTTGTGACATCGACGATGATTTGTGACATCGACGATGTTTTGATATCAGGTCAAAGTGAACAGGAACATGATGACAGAGTACACAAGGTTCTACTAAAAATGGAATCGGCTGGAATCACGCTGAATGAAAAATGTGAATTCAAACTCACGAGTATTAAGTTTTTAGGTCATGTTCTGTCAGCACAGGGAGTACAGATGGATCCTAACAAGGTGGAAGCTATACAAAAATTCCCAAGACCAACCAATGTCCCAGAACTACGTAGATTAATGGGATTGGTTAATTTTGTTAGGAAATTCTCCCCAGATCTAGCAGATGAAACAAAGCCGATGCGTGATCTACTTAAGAAAGAGACAAAGTGGATGTGGGACGTGATGCAGGAGCAAGCTTTTACTAAACTGAAAAAGAAGCTGTGCTCACCACCAGTACTAGCTCACTATAGTCCACATCTACCTACTAAAGTTTCTGCTGATGCATCATCATATGGACTTAGGGCAGTGTTGCTGCAAGAAACAGAGATGTGCTGGCGACCAGTCTTTTATGCTTCGAGATCGATGACCACAACAGAGCAGCGATATGCACAAGTTGAAAAAGAAGCTTTGGCTGCTACTTGGGCTTGTGAAAAATTTGCAGATTTCTTAGTTGGCTTACCAACGTTCACTATAGAAACAGATCATCGCCCATTACTTGCACTTTTGAAGACAAAGGCTATTGATGAGCTTACACCGAGAATCCAAAGATTTCGTATGAGATTAATGAGATATACATATCAGATGAAATACACAGCTGGAAAAGACTTGACTACAGCTGATGCGCTTTCTCGAGCTCCAGTGGGACTTCCAGATAAAAGTGAAGTTGAGTTGGCGGAGTCGACAGCTGCATTTGTGCATGAAGTAGTTGATGCATTAACAGCAACAACACAGAAATTAAACAAGATTAAAGAGGCACAAATGGCTGATCCCGAATGCACACAGGTGATAAAATTTACCAAGGAGGGATGGCCTAGGCAAGGAAGAATCGACTCCAATCTTATTCCGTACTATCAAATCCGAGATGACCTTACAGTATTAGATGGATTGTTAATGTTTGGCACCAGACTTGTAATCCCGGATCCTCTAAGAGGTGACATCTTAAGTCGTATACATGCAGGACATCAAGGGATCGTAAAATGCAGAGCTCTAGCTAAAATATCGGTTTGGTGGCCAGGGATTAGTAAGACAATCCAGAATCTAGTAGACAAGTGTACAGTATGTGAAAAAGAAAAACGACAGCGACCAGAACCGTTGCAGCCAAGTAAAGTTCCAGAATACCCATGGCAGCATTTGGCTATGGATCTTTTTGAGTGGAATGGACGTAATTACTTGCTTGTCGTAGACTATTTTTCTAGATTTATAGAAATTGCATACCTTAAGTCATCCACCTCATCAGAAACAGTTATTGAACATTTAAAGAGCATATTTGCTAGACATGGAGTGCCAGAAAAGGTTAGATCAGACAATGGCCCTCAATTTTCATCATATAGTTTTGCTCGATTTGCAGACAATTATGGATTTTACCATGAATGTAGCAGTCCATACTTCCCACAAAGTAATGGAGAAGCCGAAAGGGCGGTTCAGACAATCAAGAACTTGCTGAAAAAAGCGGATGATCCATATATGGCATTGTTAAATTACAGGGCAACACCATTACAATCAGGATTTAGTCCAGCTGAGATGTTAATAGGAAGGAAAATACGAACAAGAGTTCCTATTGTGACCAACAGCTTGACACCAGACTGGCCTCAATTCGACAAAATGATTGCAACAGACCAATCAAGAAAAGAGAAAATGAAAATGTCATTTGATAAAAAGCATAGAGCAAAAGAACTATCAAACTTACCTGTGGGAGAGAAAGTGTGGATAACACACCCAATGGAACGAAGTGGTACCGTACATCGTAGAGTTGCACCAAGATCATATGAGATCCAAACTTCAACAGGAGTTACAAGGCGAAATCGAAAACACCTTAGTAGACGGTCAGAGTTGTATCCTCCGAGGATGCATCCAATACGGGAGGGATCGACCTTGCCCCCGGTGGCAGGTCAAAATAACAATGATTTTGATTGCTTTACAGATACTGGTACTGAACAGATAGAAGGTCCTCAACTTAACCACAATCAACAATATAAGACCAGAAGTGGGCGACTAATCAAGCCCCCAGAAAAATTGGATTTGTAAATTATGCAACAATGATTAAACTTAAATTGTTAACTACGAAAAATCAGATGACTTGTTTATAATGCATATAACGGATGTATGACGTTAATTGTTTAGTTGGTGTTATAATTTTAAAAGGACAAAAGAAGACGCATGTTTGGTGTTTAAACTTCTATAAGAATATTTATTTAAAACCTTGTTGTACAAGTTCCTCCAGAGAAAGGGAGATGTGATGTTGAGTTGTATTTAGGCTATAGCGCCATCTATAGACGAATGTCAAATAAATAGGTTGTTGGCCTAGCGATGTAAAACGTGTACATGTGCGTATTTATTGTTGTACTAAAACATCATTATAAAGCCTTCCAGCGTCCAGTGAGAGACGTTCACACAACGCACGTCCATAACCCATATATAAATCATTATCATTCATTTCTGGTTTCGTCATGCTTCATGCGTAATCATAATATAGGTAGAGAAATATAATGATTTTTAATGTTTTCTGCATGAGAAGAATAATAGTACTGTAGGCAGAGTGACGGAGATACGATAGGCCTACAGTAATTGAATCATACCTCAACAGAATTCATATAACAGGTATGTTGCATTGTAACCATACATTTTCAAAAGTAATGTTTCCTCACATCGTGGTAAAGTACGACCGAGCTATAGCATTGTGAGGTCCATAATTGTAAAAAGTAAAATTGCTGGAAATTGTCAAAAATGGCCGACACTGCATTGATAGTATTGAGTAAAGAGCTGCTGATTGCTGATTGATTGATTTTATAGAAATTATATACGTTATAAAAGTGTTATTAATGTTAATAAACTAAAACTAATAAACAACAATAACCTCTCGTTACACTATATGTTCAATTACCCTCTAGCAATGTGTTGCAATTCATATGATCATGGAGAAATAATTTCCCCATGATATATGATAAAGAGGACCACAATACAATTCATTGTACACAGTTGTAGGTTGCGAATCGATTTCCTGTTCAATGCTGGATCCAATCGGAATGTGCCATGTGACCGAAATAAAATAACAATTACCAATTTTAAAATTGAATGAATTGAATTTACCACACCAAATTCAAATGAGATCGCGATTTGAAATTAGATAAAGCTAATAGAGATAAAAGTTTTGGAAGACATAATGCCGAAAATGTTTGTGACTACATTTTTTAAATACATTGTGGCATAATTAGCTTAACTTCTCAAATTATAAATTCTTATTTGCGTAATTTGGTGCAACACATATCTAAATGACATCACAGTATCTTACTACAGAAAAAAGCACTGCGGGCAATGACATGGCTTAAATACAATAATTCTGTTACAGGTAGGCTACCTTTCGAATATAGACTACTTAAAGTAGGAATAATAATGTATTATGTTGTAAACAATATGAATCCACGACTTGTAAACCTCTTTAAATATGGATACAACACACAATTACAATACTAAAAGAAGCAACTCTTACAACCACAAAGACGCGGACGCTTACACTGCGCCGGACGCGATTTTTTTTTCGTACATAAGTAATAATAAACATGAATAATTCATTAGTTGTTCACAATTCACGTGATTGCCTTCGCGTACTCTTCTTCACACACACCACCATCCACCATGCATATTACTTCTAGGCCTTATATTAGCTAGCTCTCTCTCTCTCTCGCTCTTCTGCCTGTTCGTTCAAAAGAAGAACGGTTGCTGTTACACATCTTTCTGCGTATATGAACACATGAGATGGAAAGATTAGACCTACGAGAATAAAGAATGTATATCATTTGTGGTGTTTCGAAACTAGAGACCCGAGACCAGAGACCCGAGACCCAATACGAAAAGGGAGACCCCACTATACGAAAAGGGAGACCCAAATATACGAAAAGGGAGACCCAAATATACGAAAAGGGAGACCTAAATATACGAAAAGGGAGACCCAAATATACGAAAAGGGAGACCCAAATATACGAAAATGGAAACCCAATTATACGAAAAGGGAGACCCAAATATACGAAAATAGAAACCTAAAATATACAGTTATTACGTCGGCCCAGAGCCGCCTTAAGTGTAAAAACTCAAAACCAAAGTTTTGTTCACAGCCAGTGTTTTAGGTCGGCCCAGGGGTTGCCTTTCGAACGTTCACAACGGTTGTTTTCCGCCGAACAGGAAGATTCAGGCAGCTCGCTTGGCATGCTGGGAAGGGGATATTCTCAAAACACAATATAGTTGACCCTATGAAGGCGACCCAAACAATTTCAATCATTATCCAATATGACACATTACACATGAGTTAAAGCAGATGTTATAAACATCTGTATTATTTAATATACAGCCGAGAATGTTACATTCTATTTTCACTCCTTTCTGCATTAATTAATATTTACATTTTATAAAAATAGATGGGAAACCACCACGAAAGATTGAAATATATATCATTATTTCTATTGACAGTCGATTCTCAAAATTTTCATCAATGCAACAACATACTCCCGCCCTGGCTAGTAATTATATACAAGGCCCTTGTTGCCTTTACTATATAAGGAAGCGGCGCGACCCTAGGATGGGTAGGAGGAGAGTTTGCAGGCTTATTATATGTACACAGCGTTAAAAGCTTCACAACATATATAAATAAATCCAGGCTATTACTCAATATTTTTTACATCAAGTTTCTGCTTTAATATGATTTGTAAAAATATGTTTTCAATCAATACAATGAATCAATGTACACTTATGTGGATAATGAAACAATGCAAAATTATAATTTTAATGATAATGATATAATGATGATAGTAACGAGAGAATAAATACTTTCACCCGAACCATAAAAAATCCACCCTGGCTACGGGCCCGAATTGGCTGTCGGACATAACAAAAGTTTAAACTTGATTGCGCTCTAAAAAAAAAGAACTGAATATATTAAAAAACGATATTCAATACATAAAAAAAACCTCATATGCTCAAACTATAAGTAAGCTCGCAACCTATTAGTAGTAAAAGAGGTACTTTAGCCCAAAGTTGACCTTGGGGTATTTCATGGTGGTTGCGCAATAGTTATGTAATTTCCACCAGATGTTTCTAATGAAGGTCATTCATGTCCTGGTACTTCAACCCAAGGTTGACCTTGGTGTATTTCCTGGTGGTTACGTAATAATAATAATAATAATAAATAATATATTTATACAGGATAAAACAATCAGATAACAGTGTATCTGTTTTACATCGTGGTCCTGTCTTAATCAAAATATACAAAAAGAGAAACTTAATTAAATATAATACATGTCAGTTTTTTATGAAAAGGAATGAGCTTTGTATCTAGCCTTAAAGGACGTAACTGTTGGGGCCGATTTAATATTAACTGGTAAATTGTTCCATATTTTTGAGCCTGCAACTTTAAAGGACGAATGTAATTTCCACCAGATGTTTCTAATGAAGGTCGTTCATTTCCTGGTACTTCAGCCCAAAGTTGGCCTTGGTGTATTTCCTGGTAGTTACATAATAGTTATATAATTTCCACCAGATGTTTCTAATGAAGGTCGTTCATTTCCTGGTACTTCAGCCCAAGGTTGGCCTTGGTGTATTTCCTGGTAGTTACGTAATAGTTATATAATTTCCACCAGATGTTTCTAATGAAGGTCGTTCATTTCCTGGTACTTCAGCCCAAAGCTGGCCTTGGTGTATTTCCTGGTAGTTTCGCAATAGATATGTAATTTCCGCCAGGTGTTTCTTTGTCTCTTATTTATTAATTTTTCGGCGCGATGTTCTGGTACGTGGTGAGTGACGTCATTACTTTATTTACGATTTAAGACGGTGAAACAAAGTGAAGCGGCTATTGTTGTACTATTTTCCAGTTGTTTTGTCTATTTTTGCGTAGAGTATCTCTTTACAGTATTTCATTATGTCTGAAAGTATATATTTTTCGCAAGGGAGTTGTGCAGATAATGTTATAATAATTAGCGATGATGAGGAGACTGTTGTTCCAGGCAGTGATAGATGATCGTTACACGGGGGGGTCGAAGAGGTTATCCCCGCCGGTATAGTTGAAGGAGTCGAGAGGAGTAAAAGGCCTACAAGTTGTATATTTACGTACGTAGACGAGGTGGAGAGAGAATTTTTGCTGAAAATGGAGCGTTTGATTAAACAACCAGTTGTTTCCTTTTAATTGCTTTCAGTGCTTCCCGTTTAGGTATAATAAATTATTTTTCTGGCGCGTATTTTTGATTTGTCCTTTCACTACATCTCTCAATTTTTTCCTTTGTTGTTTTAATTAAGGTGTTTCCTGTGTCCATGTTTTCCGTTTGGTCGAAGGCTAAATGCTAATGGTCACTGTTGTGGGAGGATCTTCCTAATTATGTAAGGGCTGTTTGACCAATCTTAATAGCGGACACATTTCCTAAAGGAAGTTCCAAGTACCTTTGTTTGCATAAATTATTAAATTTAATTAGTGTCATGGGATGGTATAAAAACAGCGTAAGTGTGGGTAATTTTTCATACGCTTACTGATTATTCTAGACTTATTACTGATTTTTTTACAATGGCTCATTACGAATCATCATCATCATCTTCCGATTCTAACGATAGCTTGTTTATCGAATGCCAGAGAGCAGTAGAAGCTATCGTTAGTTTATCGCGAAACAATATCGAAAATATCGATACCGACGATGTTATCCCCGATGTTGACCTACTAGAAGATTTCGTATTTAATGACCAGGATCTTGATTTAGATGTTAGCCAGAGTTTTTCCGAAGCCGATAGCCTCTCACTTTCGGATATTTGTAATAACGCTATTGAGATAGTGCAGGAGCTATCGGCTAATTTGCGTATTGATGACGTAGAAGTAAGTGTTTGTTTATTTTATTTTTACGTAATATTTATTTTACCGTGTATAATTCTTAAAAAGTAGATTGTGTGTAACCGAACGTGTGTTTACAGCGTTTTACGGCTTCTTTGTGTTTCTTTCTAAGTTATTTATTTATTTTTAAAATTTTTTTGTTTACCGTGTATATCTCATAAAGTAGTAGTTTATGTAATTGGGGCATTTACAAAGTGTTTCTGCGTTTACGGTTTATATACGTTTTCCTTTCTAATTTATCTAATTATTTTTTTTCTGTATAGTACGGTGTTGGTGCTCACACCAAATGTTTGAGTTTGAGAGGAAACGTCGAGATTAATGATTCAGCGGAGTCTTCGATTATTGAGGTAACTATCGTTTTATTTTCTTTACTACTGCTGTTGTTGTTGTTGTTGTTGTACAACGTCTTTTATTTCTTTTTCTTTACCGTTTTTCTCTTTTTGTTTTCAGCCTGCACCCATACAATACGGAAGGGGCGTTAATAGAAAGAGGCTCAGAATCGAAGACGGAGAAGAAGAAGAAGAAGAATTTGCCGATATTGATACCGTTGAAGACGAGGATCTTAACCTTGATGAGGTAGAGTTGAATCACTTCTGTAGAATCGTTCAAGTAGCTGATAGGTATAATCAACGTTTTAACGCGACTATTAGCGATTTTTTAGTAAATTTTTTTAATATTGATCATATAAGTTTAGAGGTGTTTCTGCCCACACTGTATCGAATTTTCGAGCATGTCGTCGATAATCTCTGCGTTAACGTGCATGTCGACGACATGCTTCGAATAGTCATACAGGCTGAGGGGTTAGATTCACCTATCTCTATCCCTTTTGGACGGAGGGGCCATCTTACGGCTGACGTTATTTTTGCAGCCATTATGAAGGTCCTTCAGTCCAAAACGGATATTTTTATTAATAACAAGTTTAAATTTAACGTTCTTCACATGAGAATGCCTAGGGGTGGGGGCTATAGAAGAAACGGTATCGACATATTGTTAAATGCTAAATGTATAATTAAGATTATGAATGATGATAACGAAACTATCTGCTGCGCACGCGCTATTGTTACGGGTATTTCTATGCTCGAAGATAAAATTAACAACGTGGCTAGATGGAATAACATTAGGCAAGGTAGGGGTCAGCAAAAAATAGCCGCCCTTCATTTACTTAGAGATTCGGGGGTTAGGGAGCAGACATGCGGCATCGAGGAAATAAAAAAGATGCAATCAAAATTACCAAATTATCAAATTATTGTCATTTCAAAAGACAATTTAAATTCTGTCATTTTTAGCGGCGATTATAGAAAGAAGCAGATATATCTTTATCATCATTCTAATCATTACGATCTCATAACCACAATGACAGGTTTTCTAAAAATTGACTATTTTTGCGATAGATGCCATAAGGGGTATATTCACAAGTACCAACACAATTGTCAATTTACGTGCGTGCTGTGCAAGCACAACGACTGCCCCTCTTCTAATTCTTTTGAAAATAGAGAGAGTAGAATAGAATGTAAAGAATGTAATAGATTTTTTAAGGATAGGCAATGTTTCACCAATCATAAACAATCTCCTGATTCTAAAAAAGTTTCAGTATGTGACAAAATTAAAAATTGTTCAATTTGTAATAGGATCGTTCAAAAAGATCACAATTGTCAAAACCGTTTTTGTAGAATTTGTAGGACTTTCGTTTCATACGATCATCAATGCTACATGGAACCGGTTGTAGCCCCTAAGCATACTGAAAAAAAGTTTAAGAATCAGGAGGCCCGTAACAGAGCTGTCACTAAATATTTCTTTTTTGATTTCGAATGCACGCAAGATACAGGCGAACACAAACCAAATTTATGCGTTCTTCAAAAAACTTGTCTTAATTGTATCGACGGCGCTAATGATTCCGCCGATTGTGACGTGTGTGGGGATAAAACAGTGGTTTTTCACGGGGGGTCTGCATGCGAAGATTTCTGCAATTACGTATTCAAAGATTACAAATTTAACGAGAATATTACGTGTATCGCTCACAACTTCCAGGGTTATGATAGCTACTTCGTGCTCAACTACCTGTACGAAAACTCCATTGTACCGGATGTAATTGCTCGCGGTGGTAAACTTATTTCGATTAGGACTAAAGAAACGAGCATTCGATTCATCGATTCCCTTTCATTTCTGCCCATGCCTCTATCCAAATTGCCCAAAACTTTTGGCATCTCCGAACTTAAAAAGGGTTACTTTCCTCATTATTTCAATTCTTTAGAAAACCAAAATTACGTAGGTCCTTACCCCGATTCTTCAAATTATTCCCCCGATAAAATGACTACTTCAGGCCGAGAATCTTTCTTTAAATGGTACAACCAGAAAATTGATAGTAATCAAGTATTTGATCTTAAAAAAGAACTCGTCGAGTATTGTATCAGCGATGTAGATATTCTCAGAAAGTGTTGTCTTACTTTTAGACATCTTTTTTTGAAAGTAACTATATCGCCGAAAAACCCTCTACTCGGCGGTGTTGACCCCTTTTCAAATAATTTAATGACAATTGCCTCAGCGTGTAACCACGTATTTTCTAGAAATTTTTTAAAACCATCCACCATCGCTCTATTTCCACCATCAGGGTATCTAACAACCGTTAACCATTCTCACTCTAGCATGGAATGGCTGTGCTACGAGTCGCATAAAAGGGGGGTCTTTATCCATCATGCCAGAAATGGAGGGGAAAAAATGTTTGGGCCTTACTCCGTCGACGGCGCATGTTTAGAAAGCAAAATAATTTTCGAGTTTATGGGTTGTTTTTTCCACGGGTGCCAAGATTGTTATAGACCCGATTCCATTAATCCCTTCAATAACGAGACCATGTTGGAATGCTTTGTCAAGACAAGCAAGAAAACACGGTTTCTGAAGGAACAATTTCCAGATTTCGAATACGTCGAAATTTGGGGACACGAATGGAACCGGATCAAACAATCGTTGGCCCCAAACATTAAATCTATCGTCTCCAAAGTTCCTTTAATTAGGCACACTTTGAATCCAAGAGACGCGTTTTTCGGTGGGAGGACTAATGCCAGTTGTTTGTTCTATAAGGTAAAACCGGGTGAAGAAATTAATTACATAGATTATACCTCCTTGTACCCTTATGTAAATAAATACGGTACCTACCCCGTAGGGCATCCTGAAATCAATGATCGCAACGACATGTCCACGGATATCAACGATTATTTCGGCTTGATAAAGTGTACAATCGAAGCGCCTAAAAAATTATTCCATCCGGTCTTACCTTATAGATCAAACGGTAAATTAATGTTTGCTCTCTGTAGAACATGCGCCGATTCCCAACAACAAACCGCTTGCAATCATTCCGGTACAGATAGAGAATTTACGGGTTCTTGGGCAACGATCGAAGTCGCTAAAGCCGTGGAAGTTGGGTACGAGATACGTAAAGTTCACGTAGTGTGGCACTTTAAAAATAAAAGCGCTTACTCTGCAGATTCTCCCTCGTCCGGTCTATTTGCCTCTTACATTAACACCTTTTTAAAATTGAAACAAGAAGCTTCGGGCTGGCCTGAATGGTGTAAAACGCCCGAAGGTAAACAAAAATACATTTCGGACTATCGAACCGTAGAAGGTATCGACTTGAATCATGACGACATTGCGTACAATCCTGGGCTTCGATCTCTGGCCAAATTAATGCTAAATAGTTTTTGGGGTAAATTTGGCCAGCGTGAAAATCTCACGAAAATTAAATATACGCAAGATCCTAACGAGGTTTACGATATTTTATCGAACCCTGGGATAACCGTTCATGACATAAATTTTGTTAATGATAATTTGGCGGAGGTAAAATACGAGGACGAGGAACAATTTGTAGAAGTTAACCGAAAGGTTAACGTTGTCATTGCCGCATTTACCACAGCGTTAGCGCGTTTAAAATTGTACGAGCTGTTGGAACAATTGCAGGAGCGCGTCCTGTATTATGATACCGACAGCGTAATCTTCGTATCAAAACCCGGGGATTGGGACCCTCCCCTGGGCGACTATTTGGGTCAGTTAACGACCGAGGTCGATCCTAAAGAGGGTAAATTCATCGAGTCCTTTGTTTCTGGGGGGCCTAAGAACTACGCCTATAAATTGGATACGGGGAAGACCGTTTGTAAAGTTAAGGGTTTTACCCTTAACTTTACAAACGCTCAGAAAATTAATTTTGACACCGTCTCCAATATGGTAAGGGGTGTTGGCCCCGATACAATCAAGACGGTTGAGAAGAATCGCATAACGCGCAAGCCAAAAACACGAAAGATAGTCAACGAAACATCGACTAAAGACTATCGAATCGTGTACGACAAAAGAATTATTATCGAAAATTATCGTACAGTTCCTTACGGGTATGTTTGGTGAATCACGGCCATAAATTTCTTTTTTAAAATGTAAACATACTTTGTTATAGATAATTATTTGTTACTCTTTTTACATTCTTTACCGTACTCTCTCTTTTTTTTTTTTTTTTTTTTTTTTTTTTATAGTTTGAATTTGTAGTTTTAATGTAAATATTTTTATACCTGTTTTAATATAAATAATTTTTATACCCGTTTTTTAAAGTCGAATTTTTGCGGGGTTAAGTAAATATATTTTTAAATATTTTTCCGCTTGATTTTCTTTTGTCGATACCGTTTCTCTTTTTGTAGATTAAGTACATATATTTCGTAATTTTAATTTAAATATTTTACCACTTGAATTCTTATGTCGATACCGTTTCTCCTTTTTGTAAATTAAGTAAATATATTTTTCCACTTGAATTTCTTATGTCGATACCGTTTCTCCTTTTTGTAGATTAAGTAAATATTGTTATAACTGTTTTAATGTTAATAAATTTTATACTTATAATATCTATTTTTATAGATTAAGCAATATTTCTGTAATTTTAATTTAAATATTTTACCACTTGAATTCTTATGTCGATACCGTTTCTCTTTTTTTTTTTTTGTAGATTAAGTAAATTTTATACTTATAATATCTATTTTTATAGATTAAGCAATATTTTTTGTAATTTTAATTTAAATATTTTTCGACTTGAATTCTTATGTCGATACCGTTTCTCATTTTGCGGATTAAGCAAATACATTTTTGTAAAGTTATTTTTGTTTTATACGAAATTTGAAATAAATTTAATCACTGTACTTGTTTTATAATATATATACTTGGCTGTTTCTTAATGTTGACGTAGACGATGACGATAACAAACAACAACAACAATAGACGTACGTAATGGTGACTGTAATTTTTTATTTTATCGTATCCAATATAAATATTGTAATCTCTCCTCTTTCTCGTTTAAATTTTTTTTATTTATCCGACGTCACCAAACAATTCGTTCCAGCAAGGCCTTATAAAAGCCTACTAGCCAGTCGATCAAGTACCATGCTTTGTTAATTCCTAGCTTCGTACTACATAGAACAAGTTCCTATAAAAATAATAATAATAAATAAAAGATAATATAGAAACACTTGATTACCGAAAAATGAGAATAATTGAAAAAAAAAAAAAAAAAAAAAAAAAAAAAAAAAAAGAAATTTACTTACCAAATCACTGTCGTTACAAAGTTCTAACGAGGAAAACTTTTCCTTCACAAATTCGCAAGAAACGTGTAAAACGTTTTCTAATTCTAAACCAGTAGCACACTGCGTGGCAACACTTGCGCACACTGAAATTCCTGTCACGAGTCTACCGACGTGTATGTTTTGATCAATCATCATTTGTTTCAGCACACTATCCAGCGTCTCCGAAGTAATTTCGTTACACAATGCAATCAATCCATACTTTTTCTCCACCTCGTTACAAAGGCGAATAGTACTATGGAGGATTGGGGAATCCCACACAACTTTCCCCGTTAATTTATATTCAATGTACGATAAAGTTAGTTTTTCCAAATCTGCCATTTCTCTCTCTATTAGTACACGGCCGTTAATGACGTTGGAATTGATTTTTAGGTTTTGATATACAATCAATCGTTTACGTAATTATCTTTATTAATCTCCTATTGGTTTATATTCTCGTCTCCCTTCCCCTTTCATTTATTCTATATTGGGTTGTTATACCTCGTTATAAAGTACCGATATACAAAGGCGATGAATCATTAAAACTGAAGATGACGTGTGTACTGGTAACCCCCTTCACCGCCGTAATTAGTGGACCGACCTCATCGGGGAAATCATATTTCGTGAAGCAATTATTGGAAAGCAATTATTTCGATAAGCCGTTCGATGACATCACGTGGTGTTATGGTGAATATCAACCCCTTTTCACCGAACTGAGCGGGTCTATTAACAACATTCAATTTATAGAAGGAATACCTATGGATTCGATAGAAACGATGGAACCGTCAAAAAACCATTTAGTAATCATCGATGATTTAATGACCGAGTGTAGTCGCGATAAAAGAGTGGTAAATATGTTTACAAAGGGGTCGCATCATAGAAACATTTCGGTTATGTTCATTATGCAAAACTTTTTCTACGGTTCTAAAGAAATCCGTACCATCACTTTAAACGCTCACTATATAATACTGTTTAAAAACCCTCGGGATAAATCTCAAATAGCTAACCTATCCAAACAAATGTACCCCGGCAAAGGACGATTTCTACAGGAGGCTTTTGAAGACGCTACCCGTGTACCGTACGGCTTTCTTTTAATCGACCTAAAAGCAAATACTCCGGAGGAGATGAGAGTTAGAAGTAACATATTTTCAAAAAATAATCACTTTGTTTACGTACCGAGAATATAAAACGTTACCTGTACCGTTGCGTTAAATCATTTACCCGTTTACCAACAACATGTCGAAACGTATCAAAAAGAACGCTGAAACTATTCGTTTCCTAGCCCACTGTTCACCGCGTCAAAGAAAACTAATCCTGGAAAATGCCGACGATCAGCTGGTATCGGCTTTGTGCGAATGCGCAATGAACGTTTTAAAAGGTCGAGTGCAAGTATCCAACGCTCACAAGAAGAAGTTGACTCGGTACAAGAAACACTTGCGTGATATTACCAATAAAGGCCTTTCGCCTCTCAAGAGAAAGCGTTTACTCGTTCAAAAGGGCGGCTTCCTCGGTCTTATATTACAACCGATTCTTCAAACATTGGGTAGTTTACTATTGAAATAATGCAGCACACCAAGAAAATGGTATTGATACCTCAAGAACTGGCAAACACGGCTTTGTACAGTAAACGTTACGAGAAAAATCACGAAACAATCACTTCTGGTTTAGATAATTCTATGAGGGGTATACTCGAAAGGGATGACTTGCACGATTACGATAAAATTACCATGTACAATCAAGTACTTCAACGATATTTAAATAAAGAGAAACCGGTAAATAATCCATCTCCTATGAACTTGAACGTACAAGAAACGGTGAACGTTGAAAAAAACGAAAAAGGCGCCGAATCTGAAGACGATTATACGTATTCTATATCGAAAGAAATACTACAAAGTATGCCCTCATCGTTGAAATCCAAAACGAAAACATTTCTAGACCGGATAGACCGTTACCGGAAGATGGGCGTAATTGATTGGTCAAGATACGGCGAATTACTAATCGAAGGACAAGCGGTAAAAGGAAGTAATTTACTCGATTTGACAAAAGACATAATTCAAGAAAAGAAAGGATTTGAACCTATAGGCTGGAGAGAGTTTATAACGGTATTGGCGAAATTGAACACCCCAGAAAGTTTGATTGGAAATCCTACGAGACGTCGTACCTTACAAAGAATTAAATCGAGCGGAACACCATCTCTCGCATTACCTAAACGAAAGAAGGAGGACGATTACGACTTTGACGATGATGATGATGATGATGATGATGATGAAAAACTTACCTTTCGAGCACCCGCTAGGAGGCGATCAACTAGACAGCCTAAACCTAAATGGTTAAATTTTTAAACAACATTAACCTTTATGTACTATAATGAGGAAAGGAATTGAATAAATAAAAAAAGTAATAAACTCGAACTTGTTGTTGTTGTTGTTGTAGTCACTCGATAAATAAAATTACAAACGTACAAAAAAAAAACATATCCATTTTAAAAACAATTTTTATTTACTAAGCATTCAACAACATTTTAACAAATTGTACTTTAATATACTCGCTATCGTATACGGGCAAGTTAACGTCGTATCGACGTTTTACAAAATCGTTGACGAACCAATCATTGGACGGTTTATCTCTACCAAACATATTTACTATCGTGGACGTATCCACTCTTCTACATTTATGAAGAATATAGAAAATACAATACTGTCCGCATACCGTAGACAAGGGCGCTTGTAACGCTTTATCGTTAAATGTCCAACTTTCCACAGAGTTTTCGAGAAAATTAACAAAATGTTTATTATAGTAATTCGGAGGATTCCCGAAAGAATCGAAAAATTCACCTTTGTTTAAATTATTAAAAAAGAAGGCTACCCAATGCGAACCGTTTTGATCGCTAGGCTCAACGTTTGCTATGTAAGCCCTAGGATATCCCTCATCCCCCGAAGGCAGCAAGTCGGAAGGGTACACCCCTCGAAAGTATCTGCTAGCCAACGGATCTGATTTAATTAACCTCAATAGTTGTATCGTATCCATAATTAAAAGTCTAGAATCACGTTACGAGACTTGTCAATTTCGATGATTGAGTCAAATTCTGAATAAACTAAAATGTTGATGGTCTCGGTCAAAGCCGTAGAAAACTGAATTTCTAAACGTATGTTTCCTTGACGAATTAGATTAAAATGTCCGGCGTTTGCCAAATCGGGTGTCAGGTCAAAAGCAAACAACGAATAGCCTCTAGGATAATCGTCTCTAGAAATCTGATTTCCGGTATCCTGGAACAGCGTGTTAGAGCCCGAAAATAGACTCTGATACGCAAGCATGTAGTTGCCTCCGTCTTCGAACGTTGGTTTTAACGGTTTCCACGGTACTTGCTCACCGTCTATATATAGAGCCAGGAAATTGGTGTTGAAATGTTGAAAATTGTAGGGATTCTTTTCGTAGCTACCGTTGAATGCCTCGGTGGTCACCAGTCCTACAACCAAGCGTTTCGGTAGATTACCGTTGTACAGCGATTCCCTGGTAAACGACAGATTCCCGCGCGGTATAGTTAACGTCTTGACCTCAACGCGGCGCAGCGGGTATTTGGCCGGACCGCGTTCCAGAGCTTTTGCGTGGGCGAGCGCGATTGAGGGATTCAGGCGGACCTTTCGAACAAACAAGGACGCGTCTTCCAGGTGGATCTTAAAACCGGCCGCGGCATCTGAAGACATGAGACTAAATGCGTTTTTACTTCGATGCAGTTTAATTTTGACGTCTACGCCGTTGAGCATCATTCGATCTTGGAAAAATATATCGCAATGAATAGGCCCAATCAAGTCGACAAAACGACTACCACCGATGTATTGAGCCCGTTTTTTAAGACCTTTATTCACCGCATTTTCGGCTAGCGTAGGGTCAGCTACATCCATTTTACCGGCCGTGTCTTTATGAAACAATCCACCCGTGAGGTGAGTATCCTTTGCATCGGATCCATAAGTCAGTAATGTTTCAATTAACGCCCTATACGAATAAGTATTTGTCGAAGGGGTAATCAATCTCTCGTTCAAAGAAACGTCAACTTCGCTAAACAATGATTGCAAAAGTAAATTGGCAGGGCCTACCGGATCGGCGGGTTGGAGATCGGTACCGTCTTGTTTAGTAATTTTTAGTTTAACGTTGAGCATCGTCTGAGACAAATCCATGTATTCCTCGCTGGATCCTTGTATGTTGAATTGCAAGGGACCCACGTCGGTGATGCTGTTGAAAGGGTGATATTGTACCCATTGTCCTTTGGTTATACTAGTCTGTGTCGGTGGCACAGAAAACAAGTCCAATTCCGATTTTAAACATTCGCACGAGTGATTGTGTACAAAAGCCATTTTTTAGATATCGAATATATCGGAGGATCTTCTTACTCTCTTTGCGTTCGATCGACTGATGCCTTTACGTCTACGTTTTCTCTTTTTATTCATCCGACCGTTACCTTTTTGGGAAACGATACGTTGACCAGCCTGAGTAAATCTGCGTTTAGCGGCTTGTTTAACGTTTTTACCGCTCAGAACATCTCCCACTAATTCACCACCCGTGCGTAACGCTTGTTTTCCGAGAGCCTTTGCACCTTTCTTTAGCATCGGTACAGCCTGTTTGAAGAGACCGGACAAGATACCTCCCAAACCGAAGCCCCTTTGATTGTACGATCCTTGAAACACCGGTATATCGCCACCCCCTGCCTGTCTGACGTAGTAATCTACGTAATCATCTGTACCCATTATTTTATTCTTATTATTTTAGACGAGATACGATGATCTGGCTTGTCTGAAATGTAGTTTAACGAGAACCCTTCCTCGTTGAAATGATACCTTTTCTCCCGTGTCGTTTCTTATATCTATAAGGATGGTATCGATATCTTTTTTCACCATCCGTTTGTACTGAGGACTAGAGAACGAATGTCCGACATTTTTCTTCATGTTTGATTCTCTGGTTTGTAACGATTTCAAAATAGGGACGCTCGCGTCTCCAACTCGTTGAGATTCGATTAAATCGGTATACACAAACAAGGTCGGCACTCTGTGGTGAATGTACGCGGGTCTTGAACCGTACGTACTAGATCCTCGAGGAATCGATGATTTGTCCATACCGAGTAATGTGGGTAATCCATCAAACAGCGTAACTGACGCTTCGGCGACGGTTTCTACGTTAACCACTTCTGTAATTGAGCTGAACCGAAATCTCACTTTGGACTGTAACGACTTTGAAGTCAAAGCCTCGTTAAGAGCATCAATCACTTTACCTCCGGATGAATAAAACCCAGGGGCTATAGCTATTACGGTCGACGAGTTTTCTTCTTCTAATTCGATGCCGTTTATATTCACCAGCAATTTATTGTTGGTATCGTCGACGTTATACCACGTATGGGGATAATAAATTTCGCTTAAGCCAACCTCCCATTCACCGTACAAATGAATAGGCTCCGCCAGCTTGGTCGTGTAGCTCGTAAGTGTATTTTCGGGGAAACAGTTCATGGAACTGTTGCTAGGTAAAAGGACGTAAAACTGAGCAGCCATGATGTTTACCGGTCGATATTCTGAACCCAACTGTTGAACTTGACCGGATAACCTAGCCACTTAACGAAATATTCCGTTTTCCCACCTCGTTTTCTTTTCTTTAGCACTTCTTCCACGCGATACGTATCCTTGTCGTTTTTGGACACTTTTTGCAATTCCTTTTCGTAAAAAGTACCTTCCAGACTTTCGCCGTCCCAATCTTCCAGCTTATACGTGGGTACCGCCGAACCGATACGTTTACGCACCCTAAATATCTCCTCCGTCCAGTTTGCGAGGTAACCTTTCTCGAAAGGCATTTTGTATCTACTTATCCGTACTTTATTACCCTCTTTGAATTTGGGGCGAACTTGCTTCTTTTGTTTCTTTTTGTATAAATTTTTCCAAACTTGATGTTCGTTATCTTTTGTAACCTGCGAGGGCTTCGTGCCAATCGATCTATGTTTAGAATTATTGTAACTCGATACTAATTTCGGAAGTACGTCTATATATTTTCGCGTAGCTTTTGATGTAAAGTATCTCCACATCCTAGTTTTCAACGATCTATTGAATCTTTCCACGACGCTAGCTTTTGTTTCGTTATTGGTAGTGAAAAAATGTATATTCAACGTTTTTAGGTACGCTTGAACTTTACGATTAGTAAACTCTGTACCTTTATCAGTGTGAATTTTTAATGGCTTTCTTTTTCCAGATAATAGTTTTTTCATGGCAGTAAGCATAGAATCGGCAGACTTATTCTTTATAGGTAAAACCCAAGCATATTTACTAAGTACGTCTATACACGTAATAAGAAACGTGTTTTGTTTATTATACTTTTTTAAAGAAGACAAGTCAACGAGATCCAATTCCCACTGTTCGTCAATAGCTGTGACAAACACCCTGTTTCTCTGAAATCGTCTTTGAATAGGTTTATGTAGAGTGTACGTATCTTGTTTTTCTAACCAGTCTTGAACGTCAGTCTTTGAAATATTAGAGTCATTTTTTACGTTGTTGTAAAGTCGATCGACACCCCCGAAACTACCGGGATTTTTTGGGTCGTAGTACGTAGCAGTCAATAGTCTGTCCATAACTAACTCTCTCACTCGATGAAATGAAACACTCACGCTTGCAACATTACTTTTTAAAAAAAGAATAACTAACTATTTTTTGTAATTTTTCAATACAATTTTTTTATTAACACAGCACACACACACATATAATACAGTACAACGATTGGAATTTTAGTTTGTATTAATATGGATTAAACATAAGTTTAAGTTAATTGTACGAGAAAAAAAAAAATTTAGATTAATCGTGAAAATACAAAGAATACCAGTAAAATTGTAAATACAGTTACATCGATAAACAAAATATTTAGATTTAGAGTTTGTTATTAAAAAAGTTATTTCAACAGCGTCAATGGTGTACGGCCTCCGTTGTCGTTTTCGTCAACACCAACATTGTCGGTAACCTCCTCAATCATCTTCTGTATTTCCCCGTGTTTTTCAATTATCTTGAACCATTGACTCTTTGGAAGGTTTACACCTTTTTTACCGGGTTTAAACTTGCCTCCTTCTTCAGATTGGTAATAGCGACGAATACACACAAACTGCTCTTCTTTCCAACTACTTACTACCGCATGTATTATCGGTGAGTCAGAAAGCGGGATTCTTAACGCCACCACCATGTTAATGTCTTTTTGTAAGTCTTCTAGAGCCTGGAGAATTATATCAATGTTGTTGAAAAGTTTTTGCCACAGCAGAACGGGTAAATTAATACCTAGAGGACCAGGTTTGTAGACACCATTTTCTTCCGTCTGGTAATACTCTCTGAGGCAAACAGAAACAACTTCACCCCATCGCTGAGCCACCACATGACGTTTTTCAGACAAGAAAATCCGATTCGTTGATGTTACGGTAATCTTTGGGTGAGTAGACGGCATCATTGGTTTTTTAAAACCTTTACAGTCGTCAGTTTGACCGTTAAAAGGCTTTCTCGGGTCCAATATATTCGCCGATGTAGAAGCCATCTTTGGTAATTTTAAACTGCTGCAGACGTCAGCTTGACCGTTAGAACTCCCCATAACTCTTTTCATAGCCCTACGGGCCTTCTCGCCGATGGCTACTTTTGGAGTAGGTAAACAATGCATGGCTAATAACGTTTAACTGAATTGGAGAGAGGGAGAGAGAGTGAGACGAGTGTCAGTTCTGAATGATTACGTTTGAATCAGCGCCGATATATATGCAGCTCAGTAAGGGGAGTAGCCCATTAAAGTGATTAAAAAGATAATGATTGTTATTTCCGGTCAATCGTTTCCGTGACACGTGCGAAACACAATTTAAATATCCTCGCACAACAGCTTAAAAATAGCCTCTGAATTTATCAGGGTATTGACAAGAAAATAAACGAAATGTCTATACCGAGGCAATGAATATTCTCCGTGCATATTTAGTTCGTTGTAAACGGTATCGGGTGAAACATACTTCTTATCCAGAACCTCCCGATAAAAATAGTCAATCTGTTCTTCTAGAGACTTCATGCAACAAAAATCATGATCTTTTTGACTGCTCCTGTCAAATTCACAACCATAACAAGCCGCTTTACTTAAAACCCAACACTTGGCTAACACTTGAGCAGCAAACAATTGTTTAACCAAACGCTCCATTTTCAACAAAAATTCTCTCTCCACCTCGTCCACGTACGTAAATATACAACTTGTAGGCCTGTTACTCCTCTCGACTCCTTCATCTATACCGGCGGGGATAACCTCTTCGGCCGCCGTGTAACGATCATCTATATCACTGCCTGGAACAACAACAGTATCCTCATCATCGCTAATTATTATAACAGTATCTACACAACTCCCTTGCGAAAAATATATACTTCCAGACATAATGAAATACTGTAAAGAGATACTCTACGCAAAAATAGACAAAACAACTGGAGAATAGTACAACAATAACCGCTTCACTTTGATACACCGTCTTAAATCGTAAATAAAGTAATGACGTCACTCACCACGTACCAGAACCTCGCGCCGAAAAAATTAATAAATAAGAGACAAAGAAACACCTGGCGGAAATTACATAACTAGTACGAAACCAGGAAAAGAACGACCTTCATTAAAAACACCTGGCGGAAGTTACATAACTAATACAATAACAGGAAATGAACGACCTTCATTAGAAACATCTGGCGGAAACGACCTTCATTAGAAACACCTGGCGGATATTACGTAACTAATACAATAACAGGAAATGAACGACCTTCATTAGAAACACCTGGCGGATATTACGTAATCAGGAAATACCTCAAGGTTAACTTTGGGCTAAAGTACCTTATTTACTACTCCTATTCTCATATATTCAAAATTCTCATTCTCATAAAATACGCAAAATTCATGAAACGTTGCGCAACTGTAAACAACATCATGGTAATATGTTGTTTCTAAGTTTTTGTGAAAAGCGATACACCAAAATGGCAGAAACCGTTCTGACAATAACGCCACGAGCAGATAACCAGAAAGTAAAAAAAAACAGCAAATTGACGTATTTAAGTTATCGAACATTTGGTTCCCTTTTCGTATATTTGGGTCTCCCTTTTCGTATATTTGAGTCTCCTTTTTCATATATTTGGGTCTCCCTTTTCGTAAACTTGGGTCTCCCTTTTCGTATATTTGGGTCTCCCTTTTCGTATATTTGGGGTCTCCCTTTTCGTAAATTTGGGGTCTCCCTTTTCGTATATTTGAGTTTTACATTAATGTAAAAAGAAAGAATTATAAAAATCTGACTTGTAGTTTTCAAAATATAGGGTCCAAAACATCGCCGAAAATAATCGTTTTTTAGCCACGAACGAAGTAAATACATTGCGCCCTCAGTAGGAAATTGTATGAACTTAAACAATTTTGAATTTTAGAAATATATTTTGTATATCAACATTGTAAAATTCAATCAAATATGATATTACATGTTTATTAAATAAAAATAGTGTCATTCAAAGAATTTCAATACGTTATTTTCCCGACGTATGTTGGACATTCCAGTACATGCAACAGTTCTCAGAGACAACGGCACACGTGAGAAAATTCTTCAGCAGTCTGTTGATTCGCGTCAAACAATCAAAGGGCGAGAATCCAAAATCGTTCAACCGTGAGCTCTCATAGACTCTCTTTTCCCAGACGTTTTGTTTGGTCCAGCAGCTTGGACCTTTAAATTAGTCGAGTTTACAAAATATTAAAACTGTCAGCCTTTGATAAATAGCTTTCGCGTTGATACAGTTTCTTATTGATTATGTCCTCTGGGGTTTTAGCTGGCTAAAGCCGCGGCGCGAAAAAACACAATGCTGTAAAAATGTAAATAGTTTTAAAATAAGCTTAAAGAATTCTTATTATAAACAATTACTAATCTATGTTGTTTTTATTATATGATATTTCTATAGTCAAATGTTTTTTATGCATCATTAGATTATATTATACGGTTTACAATTTTACAGTATGTGGTATATATTATACACAGTATGTGGTATATATTATACACAGTATGTGGTATATATTATACACAGTATGTATATATTAATTATTATTTTATACATTAATGTAAAACACAAATCTGTGTTTATTTCGTAAATAAGATTATCTTTATTTTAAAAACTATACTGTACTTTATACAATATATTTCGTTTTTTTGTTTGTAAATAATTTGCTTGTCTAATTTTTGGTGCCCAGCCCCGCCCTCAAACTACTATTAAGAAAACCAATTTTAAATTATTTTGTTTAAAGTAATCTGGGGTCTGTTTCATAAAAATCTTCATGGTTTTCCAAGACCCCATTTCATCATCTTTATTTCTAAACAATTGTATCATCATTTTCACATTCTGATTTTATGAAACGTATGTTTATTTGTATTTATTTGCAAGTATATGTAGAACCCAGTTTTGTATCAATGCTTATTTTATTTCTATATATAACCCTATATAGTTAAAAGTGTTTCATATATTTCGCACAATTTGGATCAGCATAATTTAAGACAATGTGTTCATAGATTATTTTGTTTGGATTAGATGTAACATAATTATTTACCATTTTCACAGAAAAATTTAAATGGCGGGTATAGACCATGAGAATTACGACAAATGTGTTGTTGCCATTCAAGTTTTTTGCTTCAATGCAATTCCTTGTATCAAAGGCACACTAGATCAGTGCCACGATGAAATACAGACACCATCTTGTGGAAATTTATCGAAATGTCCTAGGGAAGGAAAACATAAGAAAGGAAAAGGATCTTGTCAGCATTGTGTTAAATGGGGTGAGAATGTAGAGGAGGCTTTGTATAGGCCTAACAGAGATAAAGACAACGATGAGGTGTTTTCAATACCTTGGAAGAATGTCAATCCAACGCGTCTTGGTAAAGATACAGTTGAATTGGCAAAAGCATTTGTGCTCCGTCTACCGGAAGATAAAGCTGTTACGAATCTAGGAGAATTTGATGCAGCAAGTCTTTTGATGATTATGACGCAGTTCAAACATTTTCATAACGAAAACAAGGAATGCCATGACCTTATTAAAAAGGTGAGAACGCAATACTCTCAAAGACCTGCATTAGAAATTCACATTTCAATAAGATTTGATGTTTTATGCTTTGGAAAATGCTTTCAGACCTATTTTTATTTATGAAAAATGTATTAGTGGCTGAAAGTTACTATGGTTAGTACTAGAATATTATTTACTGTTGTTAAAATGAAAAGAACTTTTTCTTGATAGGTTCTCGATATTCGCAATTCACTATCTCACATGATGGTCAGCAAAAAGCTCTATGTGAATAGAAATACATTGATGGATTATTTTAGGCAAATAGCCAACGTTGTAGACAACCTAAACATAATTCACCCCAAGCACTTTACCCCAGAATTGACGAAAAATTTGATATCGGAATTGTACGACGTAAGTAGATATATAGTCCATCCAATATAATTATATACCCACCACAAATTTCAAAATACGACATCATTCTGCTACTTTTGTTTATAGTCTGCGAGTATAATAAATAAGACATGAATAAATGAAAATTCCTTGTTTTTATAGCCTCAAGCTTACCTGATAATGTTTCTTATTTTAAACTTTTGGACGAGCATGAAACGTTAACTTTATCTATTTGAAATATGATTTATTCTAATAACAACAAGGAATGTTTTGTTTTGCCAGATTCAAATGAATCCACTTGAAACGTATATGCAAACATCAAGTTTATTAAGTCAGGAAATGAAAGATGTAGTACGTAAAACCATACAAAAAGAGTGCCGGAAAATGAATCAGGAAGTAGAGAATTTACAAGAATCAATTCAAGGCATGAATGAAAATACAGGCAAAATGTTCAAACAATTAAAGACATCTAATACTGTATCTGCCGAAACACAAACTGGGTTGGCATGTGCCAGTCTGGAAAGGGAACAGTATTCAAAAGGTATGTCAGAACATAGCTGAAACAATTGTAGTGTCTCAAAAATTGTATGAGATCTCATAACAATAAATAATAATACGATAATGCAAGGACTTAATTAGATAAAAATAAGAAAAAAGTGTGTTTCTGAAAAATCCATACTTTTATTATTTAAAATCTTACTTTTATGAATTGAAATCGTATTTTTATTAGTAAAAATATCCTTCGCGATTATGTCAATAGATTAAGAAGATAACCGTTTAAAAAATGAATAACGTACCGGAGGGGCGGGCTTAATATTATCAGGTATAATATCGTTCAGTCCCTAACTCTTTTTCTACTAAGCTGTTTTAAAGATTGGAAAAATTAGTACGATAAAAAACAGAACCTGTATTCCACAATTGAGTTTGATTGTACGGTATTTGTTAAGGGGTGATCAGTATCCTTGAGCAGTATCATTGATACGCCCCTATTGTAAGGTGAACGCCACCTAACTGTGAGCGTTTTGCTTAACAATTTATAGTCGTCACTCTGAAGAAAGTGCTCGTGAGCACTGAAAGTGCTCGGGAGCACTGAAACTGTCACTCAAATCAGTTACTAATTTTGGTTTTTCAAAATAGAATGTTAAAATAAAATAGTCTATGCCTATGCTTAATTCGTTAGCTTTAATGTTAAGAGTGTTTATTATATACGGTATTGTTTTATTTTGGCCTCGCAGTCCATCCAAAGATTCTTTCTGTCTGTTTTTTTTTTTCAGGAGTGTTATAACAAATTAAATTATTTATTCTACTCTGTGCTTCGATTTTGTCTAGTTGTTTTTTTTTCTGCTCAACAGATCAACTCTGGTAGGGTTTAATTTACATTTTCTGCAGTATATTCAAATAGTTTTAATTTCCCATGTGGACAAATAGATTAATTGAATTAATTTGAAAACGGGTCGAATGTCCAATCACATTTATTGAATTCTTTTTTATGTTTACGATATTTAAATTTTGGTGGTAAGTGTTGTTTCTGTTTGACTACTATGATTATTTGACATTATAAAAATATTAATTACATTAAAATGTTTTTCTCTGCTTCAGTTCACATAATACATGCTGGTGAAAAAAGGGAATTCTTGATTGATATATGTGATGCTTTAGAAGATGAAGTTAACCCAGAAAAAAGCTGTGAGTGCAGACGATCCTACAGACCAGGTATTACTGAAGTGCGCTTTTATTAATTTGATTTTACTACATTCAACTCTCCTAATACGGAGGCGGACACCCTTTTCTGGGAAGTCTGGTATTCTGAATGTGTTTTAATGGTAAAGAATATGCGACCTTTTGGATTTAAAGAAAAGTCTGGTTTTGGGAAAGTTTCCGGTTTTCATAGAGTCCAGTATTGAGAATGTTGACTACATATCGCAAAAACTCCCCCCTCCCACACACCCCTATTGTCCAAGTAGAGATTGATCTAATGTTTTTGGATTTTGTTTTTATCTCAGAAAGCAACAAAGCAGAGCTAATTGTCAGCGATTTGGAGGAATTTGTTAAGAGTGAAAATCAAGATAAATGCATGGTGATTATAAGTGATCATCTTATTGATGCATTGGATGAATCCCAGACATACATAGACAAAATTAAGAAACGTAAATAAATGTAAATGTAAATGGGGGAATAACCTACAGCCTACTGGGCTGAATTGTGCACAGGTGTGGACCACACATACCACAACTTTCTACTCCCCTAAGGGTCCCTTCGTGTCGAGTGCTGCCACTAAGCTGCCACCCCGTTCGTCGGGGGGGGGGGGGGGAGGAGGAACAATGGTCGAGGAGTGACTTAAGCCTGTGCCGATTGTATAGCTATGGTTTTGCGGCGGCCCCTCGGCCACTCTCTGGTAAACGTAAGTTTTAGTGGAAAAAAATAAGATAATTGCATTGACAAACTTAATTAGGACAAAAAGAGAAAAGAAGAAAATTCTGACATCCATTGCTTTTTTCAGATAAAATTGTATTACTCTTGTTAATATATTTAATACAATGTTAAATGAATGAATTTGTTTTTGTTTTCCTTATTTATTATTTTATAGTACTCTTTTGGGACTATGCTACACAAAATGTTGTTCTTCTTGAGATGACCAATAACAACATCTTCTCTGATCATTCTTTCACTACAATGAAAGTGAAATACGATGAAGATTTACATGCAATTGCAAAGAAATCACTTTCTATATGGTGTGGAGGTAGAACACAAGGTATATAAGCAGTGATTTGATGCACCACTATATTATTAAAAAATACAGAATTAGCATTGATCCTACTTCATATAGACCAGTTGCGATGTTAAATTTATATAAATATAGGATATTAATGAAAACATTTCTTCTGGTTTCGATTCGTATAATAATATAAGTAGTTCTTTGATAGTAAACCAATAAAACTTACGTTGGCAATTCAGTTTCGTCTAGCTGTCAGCTTGACTTCTTCAGTTGCTATGATGCGTTATGGCGCCGATTGGTCTCCTTTCCAGCCACTAGATGATTTTGTTGTGTAGCCTAGGGGACCAGTCGTCGTCAGAAGCTGATCGTAAATGTGAGATAGTTGGTGCGCGCCTTCGTCTCTATTCATCTTTGTATTTTTATTTTGCTTTCTTATGCTGATGCTTTCTTTAATTTTACGTTTAAGCCAAACTTGTTCTTTGTGTAGTACCTCTATCTTATCCCAGTTAGGTATGTGGTTGTGTGTGGTCATATGGTCCGTGATTGCTGATTTATGTAAAATGGAGGACGTAAAAAGTTATTAACTTATCCAACAGACGGCTAACACATACTGAGAACTATGTACTTACTAAAGGTTTAAACTACGCGATTACGAAACCTAACCACCCTACTGAAGAACTGATCGTTGCCACGGAATCAGCATGCAATCTTTTACCAGAAATAGAAAAAGATCAACTTCGAGGGAAGATGGTAAGCCTAATTAAATCTACTAAACCTCCGACTCCGAATGTAACCAAGGAAGAGATGCAGGCTTTGAACAACATCGCGAAAGATAAAACCATTATGGTATTACCGGCCGATAAAGGTAGGGCCACAGTAATTCTGAACACTAAAGAATATGATGAGAAAGTGAGAAACATGCTTTCAGATACTGATACATACACGCTATTAAAGAAAAATCCTACCTCATCCTACAAGAAAAAACTTATCACTGTAATCACGAGACTCCTCAAAGAAAAGAAAATCACTGTCAAACAAAAACACTACTTGTACCCCACGTCGGACATCACACCAAGAATTTACTGCACACCAAAAATCCATAAAATGAATAATCCGTTACGTCCCATAGTCGATTATACGGGATCCATTATGTACAATTTGTCACGAAGCTTAGCCGACATTCTCGTACCACTAGTTGGAAACAGCATCCATCATGTTACCAATTCGCTTGAATTTGTCAATGACATAAAGGACATTAAGTTACAGACAAATGAAACATTGGTCTCTTATGATGTAGTGTCATTATTTACCAAAACACCAGTCAACAAGTCCCTCAAAATAATTGAAGAACGCTTACACTGTGATAAACAACTATCAGAGAGAACGTGGTTACATATCAACGACATTATGGAATTGCTTCAATTGGTCCTCACCACCACATATTTCAGCTTCAGAGGAGATATCTACCAGCAAAATTCAGGTATGGCCATGGGTAGTCCATGTTCTCCGATTGTTGCGAATTTATTTATGGAATGGCTGGAAAATGAGGCAATAACTACAGCTCACACCGACATAAAACCGAGGATGTGGAAAAGGTATGTAGATGACATTATAACAATAATTCCCAAGGATGCGACACAACCATTATTACAACACTTAAACAAAATCGATGATGACATTAATTTCACTTGCGAAGAAATGTCCTTAACAGACAACTCTATCCCATTCTTGGATACGCTAATTTTAGTTGATGGGGAAGGCAACATCAACACTAAAGTTTTTAGGAAAGCCACCCACACAAATCAATACTTGGACTTTAACTCACATCATCCTCTACAACACAAGTTATCCGTTATCCGCACACTTCTACACAGATGTAACACGATAATCACAAATAATGCAGACAAACAGAACGAAACTGAGATGATACATACTTCACTTAAACAATGCAACTACCCTACATGGACGATTAGAAAGGTACAACGTAACCTAGATAAACAAAAAACGGACAAACAACCCGAAACAGAAGATATAAGAGGGTCGATATCCATCCCATATATTCAAGGCCTGTCAGAGAAAATCAAGAGAACATTTAAAAAATATAACATACGAACATACTTTAAACCATCTAACAAAATTAAAAACTTAATCGTCCGACCGAAAGATAAAGCATGCAATGAGGATTCCTGTGGTGTCGTCTACAAAGTGGGGTGCACCAACTGTGAGATGGTGTACATTGGGGAAACGGGTAGGGCACTCAAAACCAGAATTAAAGAGCACAAGAAAGATGTTGAGGAAAACACACAGAACATGCAGACGCGTGCATCACGGAAAGTTTCGTCCTCCATTTTACATAAATCAGCAATCACGGACCATATGACCACACACAACCACATACCTAACTGGGATAAGATAGAGGTACTACACAAAGAACAAGTTTGGCTTAAACGTAAAATTAAAGAAAGCATCAGCATAAGAAAGCAAAATAAAAATACAAAGATGAATAGAGACGAAGGCGCGCACCAACTATCTCACATTTACGATCAGCTTCTGACGACGACTGGTCCCCTAGGCTACACAACAAAATCATCTAGTGGCTGGAAAGGAGACCAATCGGCGCCATAACGCATCATAGCAACTGAAGAAGTCAAGCTGACAGCTAGACGAAACTGTCTTGCCAACGTAAGTTTTATTGGTTTACTATCAAAGAACTACTTATATTATAATATAGGATATTATTCAACCTGAGAAGGTTACAAATCGTACAACCCACAGCTCCGAAAGATTCATACAAAGTCATCTTTTAAGTTGTGTAAATCTTGGTTTATCTTGGAGTTTTACTCATATTGGGTGCTTCTACCCAGGAACATAGTGAGTACATGGGGTCTATAAATACCAATGTACCGACCCAACACTTTACTCATATTTGGTGCTTCCACCTAGGAACATTGTGAGTCTGGGGTCTATAAATACCAATCTACCCATCCAACACTTTATTGAGTGCTAACCAAACTTCAGTAGCCTACATGGGGTATAAAGACTAATCTACCAACCCTACGCTTTACTCACATTGGGTTTTCCACCCAGGAATATAGTGGGTACCAGGGATGATCTATGCATTTTAATTTACTTAGTAAACCAACACTACTTGTTCTGCCAGCATGTTCATTTTCTTTGCAGGCCCCATCGTGTTACCATCTGACCAAAATAATCAGAGAACAAACAGACAAGGTAAATTTATTTTTAAATTTTCTTGTTATCATCTTTATTATCTATTGTATGTTTGGTAAACATTATTTGTTTTTGCAATTCTAGTAAATATATCAGAATCTAGAGAATCTTCAAATAAAGGTTAGTAAATTATCCAAGCTTTTGTCACTTAAGTAGTGAAGATAACCAGTGCAGATTCTTCATTAATGGGTCCTATATAAATTCAAACAAAATAAATGTACAGTATACAACAATATAAAAACATTGAAATACATTACACAATATGTATGTATGTGTAGTCACTCAATCCGTAGTTCATCTATGTTGTCACTTCATCTGTAGCTTTGGTAATCATGTTGTTCACATTAATTTAACAGTAGTCATGAATTTCTTTATTTCATCAGGTTTTATTAACCGAGACAAACTGGCTGATTTGGATTTTGGATGTCGGACAGAACTGATAGATAGGCTGGATATGCGGATCTCTTCCGTAAAGGATTGGCGTCATTTGGCTAGTCATTATCGTGTACCTAATACAAATATTGAAGTGTGGCGCGGTAAAATGCCTTTCATGAGTGCATCTAATTCGCTTTTCGAGTGGTTGGGAACAACGCAGCCAGATTTAACCGTTTCACAATTCAAGAATGACCTGCATGCCTTTGAAAGAAAGGATGCCGTAAAAATCTTGGAGAATCATGGCTACAAATAAAGTTGTTATTATTAAACTTTCTTTGTCATCACAATCAATATATCATAAAACTAGAACGGCACTTCGACAGTGCATACCTCCGCCTATTGTAAAATTCCCCTACATAAGGTTTCTCCGGAAAATGTATACAGTATTTATTTTTGTTATGTTTGTGTCTTAATGCTGTTTGTGATTAGGCTAATTTTACTACTACCATGTGAATGCGAGTATGGTGTAATAGTTATGTATCCAGCCTTTTACAGTTGAGATCCCTGTTCAATTCCTACTGAGGACATGTTTTTCATCATCATTGTTTTTTTAAATAATATTTATTATTATTTTTTTAATTATTATATTTATTCATTTAGTATCCTTACAGATATCATCTGATTTTGATCATCTGATTTTGATCATCTCCCAAAGCTGGTGCTTAACCATGCAGGGCCGTACCACTTACTGAGATGTAAATAAAAAATTACACATATGCTGGCATTAAAAACATACTAGAGGTATAGATGTATCACCTGTTTTACATGGTCCTGTTTATAGAAAAATAAAAGGTTAAAACATGCATACAAAATTCTTTAAAACTTGTAAAAACAGTAAAAAAACAAATTAAGTAACGTTAAGACTGCTCAGTACCAGCTCGCCGGCTTTCGAAAATTATCTCCTATCTTTTAACATTAGAAGGTCTGAAAATAATACTAAAACGTGGTCCAGAATAATGATCCTGCCTCCATTCAATGGAGTGGTCCTTGACCACATATCTATCTGTGTGTTCAATTTAGTAAAGATCTGGCAATAACTTTTTGAGTAATCCTGCTAACAAACAAACACACACAAACAAACAAACAGTGCACACGCGATTGACTACATACACATAGTTTCAATTCAATTCAATTCATTTATTTTCCAGAAGACATAAAATACAATCACTATGTGAGTACTCTCCTTCTGGTGCAGACAAAAACAACAAGTTAACAGCAAAAGATATTAAATAAGGCAGGGAAAAACTTAGAGGAACCATAAAAGCACAAATCAGTCGCTTCAATAGGGAGGGTATCCCACAACTTCGGAAAAGAAATAAAAGCAGAGTGGTAAAATGCATTGGTACAAGAACCCAATGCCTAAAAACTAATTTATAATTTCTACGGGAAACTGGTGTGGGCAACAATGCACCATCAACCAGAACATCTAAGTAGAGACACTTAATTACAAATTTAACTTGAAGAAGTTGAAGTCTATGGTACAACCGGGGTAGTTTGAGGAAGGTAAGTCGGGCTTCGTAAGATGGACGGAGGGAATATATAGTTTGGAAATAGCCTGGAAAACATGATCTAGTGAAACGTCTTTGGATAGATTCGATTTGGTTGATGGTACATTGTTGATGTGGTAACCACACGGGAGCTGCATATTCAACGATTGGCCTTACTATTGTGAAAAGTTTTAAAAGAACAAGGTGGTCATTGGTCTTAACACAACGTTTAATAAAACCCACAAGTCTGTTACATTTAATAACAGATTGGGATATATTTATAGTGGGAAACTGTTTCGATTTGATTATTAAGTTAAAGTTAAATTATTATATTGGAAAGAGTTGTGGTTTTTCGAGCGGGTTTCGGAACTTCTTATTATTCAAAAATACAAACAACTATGACTAGACGTGTTCGTTTTCAGATCGATGGTAAAGGATAGTGTAATGAAAGCAACAGTATCTATATATTAATTTACGTAATGGAAACATTCGCGTTACTTTTAGAATGTTTACTCGATGGTATAGGCCTATAAAGTTGGTTCATATTTTCGGTACTGATTTTAACCACCTGATGTAACCCTGTTAAGTTGACTCAACGTAATTATTTAGCTTCAACGATTTGCTCCAAATAGGGATGTTTTCCGATCATTGCATACACTGTCAAATAAATGTCCATGCTGAAAAATACCCAGACACAATAATACGAGGATGCTTCGCATTTACCTATCTCCTTCTACGATAATTGTTTTTAATACCTGAAAAACAGCTCGAGTACAGCATCATAATATTGAAGACAAACCAACATTTCTTTAAAAATACTATTTCAACATATTTAATATACGTTTGTACACACGTATTGTTTGGCGATGAATGAAACATTCCAATCTCTCAGTCTCCATAATTATTTTGTATAACAAAGTAGGTAGGCCTAAATATATGGGCTCTTGGGGATAAACTATCTGTGGGCACGACCAAGAGGTTATGCGAGCGAAGCGAGCGTGCCTTTGTAGCTCATACCAATTGTCAGTTTATGTTGTTATAACTTGGCAAATAGTGCACTTTAGGCTGTGACAAGTATCTATATATAAATTTACGTAAGGGCAAAAATCGGTAAATCGTGCGTTATTTCTAGAATGTTTACTCGATGGTATATAAAGTTGGTTCGTACTTTCGGTACTAATTTTAACCACCTGATGTAACCCTGTTTACTAATTAAATTGAGTTTGATAATTAGTTATTGACGATTAGAACGAATTTAGGTTCAACGATTTGCCCCAAATAGGGGTGTTTTCCGATCGTGGTATACACTGTCTAATGGATGTCAATTTGCAAAATACCCGCACACAATAATACGAGGACACTTCGCATTTTCCTATCTCCTCCTACGATAATTGTTTTTAATAGCTAAAAACCGGTTGAACAGTTCGAGTACAGCATCATAATGTTGAAGACAGGCCGATTTTCTTTAAAAAATGCTATTTTGATACATGTAATATACGTTTTTACAAATGTATTGATTTGTGATGAATGGAACATTCCAAATTATTTGGTTTAACCATAGAGGTATAGATTTAGATTTATGGGCCCCCTTGGAGAATAAACATAAATAGTATTGCAATGCACGTTTGATCGCAATTTGAATCTAACAGTATAATCTACTGTTAGATTATAAACATATAATATACAAATAAATAAACGTTATTACTGACAGTTGCTTCTCAACGTTTGTATTAATTAATAATTTAAAAATATATAAACGTACGTAGTGGTGTATCGTTACATGTACTTTACTATTTCAATCGACTATGACAGTGAGAGTTTTAACAAAGTATTAAATCGTAAATGTTTTACTGTATTTGTGGTATATTATTTATAGGCCTATAAAACATTAAAAACAATATTTCGTTACTGAGTGGATAAGAATATATTTTAAAATGTTTCCTCTTTGTACCTATCTTCTTCCCCCATCCCTCAACCCTTAATGTTACATACAAAACACAAATTGGGTTTGTTTAAATGAGTCCAAATAAAAAAATTTGACTCATTTTGTTTCTCTCTCGGAAGTAATTCCCAGGGTGCTAATTTTAGCTGACATACATAAATCATCGTGTATATTTATTCGTTTCTGTAAACGACAATGTATTATAGTCCTGCAGTACGTACATTTGAAATCTCCATTTTTTTTTCGCTGGAAAATACTGTGTATTCGAGAACCATCTGTGGGCACGACCTAGATGGTACGCGAGCGAAGCGAGCGTGCCATCTAGTCTATATATAAATTTACGTAAGGGCAAAATTCGGTAAATCTCGCCTTACTTCTAGAATGTTTACTCGATGGTATATAAAGTTGGTTCGTACTTTCGATACTGATTTTAACCACCTGATGTAACCCTGTTTACTAATTAAATTGAGTTAGATAATTAGTTATTGACGATTAAAACGAATTTAGGTTCAACGATTTGCCCCAAATAGGGGTGTTTTCCGATCGTGGTATACACTGTCTAATGGATGTCCAACTTGAAAAATACCCGCACACAATAATACGAGGACGCTTCGCATTTTGCTATCTCCTCCTACGATAATTGTTTTTAATAGCTGAAAACCGGTTGAACAGCTCGAGTACAGCATCATAATATTGAAGACAGGCCGATTTTCTTTTAAAAAAAATATTTTGATAGATTTAATATACGTTTTTACAAATGTATTGATTTGCGATGAATGGAACATTCCAATCTCTCAGTCTGCCAGTTTGGTTTAACACAAGTAGGTAAATTTATGAGCCCTTGGAGAATAAACTTGCAATACTTTGACAATACAGTACTGCAAATACCTATTAACCATTTTTGGTCGTCATTTGAATCGAACATTTCTTACTGTGAATACTGTTAGATGTAAAAAATATATATACAAACATTTCTTACTGTGAATACTGTTAGATGTAAAAAAATATATACAAATAAACTTTATTACTGTGATTGTGGATAGGCTCTACTGTTAGATATATAAACACGTAATACACAAATAAACTTTATTACTGACAGTTGCTTCTCAACGTTTGCATTAATTAATAATTACAAAAAATATAAACGTCGTAGTGGTGTATCGTGACATGTACTTTACTATTTCAATCGACTATGACAGTGACAGTTTTAACAAAGTATTAAATCGCAAATGTTTTACTATATTTAGTCACCGTTAGTGGTATATTATTTATAGGCCTATAAAAAATGAAAACAATATTTCGTTACTGATGTGGATAAAGAATATATTGAAAAATTGTTCCTCTTTGAACCCTCACCCTAATTGGGTTTCTTTAAATGAATAAACAATTTGGACTCATTTTGTGGTAAGTTTCTCTTTCGGAAGTAATTCCCAGAGTGCTAATTTTTGTTGACTACATAAATCATTGTGTCTATTTATTCGTTTCTGTAAACGACAATGTATTGTAGTCCTGCGGTACGTACATTTGAAATCGCCAGTTTTGTAACGCTGAAATTACTGTGTATTCGAGAACCATCTGTGGGCACGACCTAGATGGTACGCGAGCGAAGCAAGGCTATAGCAAACATAAAGTTATTCTTTATATCCTTTAGTATAATTGTATCATCTATTATGACATTTATAATGATTAATATTTAATATATATTAAATATTTATTTAACTGCATGAGACGGTAATTGTGAAATGATTCGACGATAGACTCAGAAATCAGTTGTGAAAAACTTGAGATACTTTACAAAGAATATCTCAAAAAATAAAGATAGATCTGTTGCGTTGTAAATAATATTGCCGTGAGATTTAATGAATTGAATTTTTATTGAAAATGAATAAGCCTATCATTTTTTAATCCACTGCCTGTTCTATAAAAATATAAGAAAAGAACCTGTATCTACATAAGCTTAGACATATTTTTTTGTAATTTACAACAAATTAATTGTTTGCATTGTATTTAGTTAAATCATTTAAGAAGACATTTCTGCATGTCCGAAAATGAATATGATTTCTTATTGTAACATGGGCCGGAGTATAATAAACAAAATTAATTAATTATAAAAACAATTTTTTTCCATGCCATGGTATTATTTTTTTCTCAACATGGTTGATTTTTTTTAATTGATGTTGTTGAATAGGGAGGTTTCGCAACCTTACGAATACGATAAAGAAAACGAATACGTCACACATTTGTGAAACTTTTGAGCTGATCCCCATTTCATATTCGTAAAGCGTATTCGTGTTGACGAATATCACCAGTCATATTCGTAACTACAAAACGAGTATAGTTTTTGATCTATTTTGCACATTTTGCATTTGAATCACGAATGATTCATGATTATAATATAATTATAGATTAATGGAAAGTAATTTACTAAAGTACTTTATTAAAATGCCACGTCAATTTTGATAAATAGCAGTTTTTAAAGTCCTCACTCACTTTGATGTTACGCTAGGCCTAGGCAGCCAAGCACCAAGCAACACGTACCTGCACTTGATCGTTCAAATTTACCGCAGTCATATTTTGGAAGGCGCCCTCAATATTTCGTTGCCATGCGACATTATTTTTGGTTTTTTTCCACGGTCACCGTCGCCATCTTCTGATGATGAAGAATCGTCAGAACTACAATCGGGCTCGTACATGTACGGCCGAATTAATTTCATCGACATTCCATTCAATATTTCGATTGTTAAACAAAATAGTTTCTCCTTCATTCTCCTCAGTTTCGCATTCCACTATCAATGTTTCCTCTTCTAATTCCTCTGACGAAGAACTGTCAAAATCATACGCGATACGTGTTGACATCCTAGTTTGTACAGTACACAGCGGGTACACAGCTCAGGCGCGCGAAAAAGTTTCTTCATCTCATGACGTCACTATCAGAGGTTACCGGAAAATGCCGAAAAAACCCCGAATAGTCGTGAACTGAGAGCAGTTGCGCGAAATAGAAGAAAACACTTTAATTATGTCCTGAAAACTTTTAATTTATTGTCTGTTTCAAATATCCATCAAGGGGAACAACTATAATACTACTATTTTGCATAAACATCAAATACCATGTTCCATGATCTTTAAGGATATATTGTCCCACAAAATCATGAAAATTAAAGATTTATAAAATCAGACTTTTTTTTCAGACAATTCAAGCAGAGAATATTCAACTTCAAACCCAGTTATTAAATTGGTTAGTAGTACTAGGCCTATCTCTTTTATTAAAAATTAATGTATAACTTTATTGTATAATTAACAATTCCCTAGTAGATAACTACGATATTCTTCCGTCATGCCAGTGTGTATTGTGGCTTAGTTAGGCCTAGAGGCTAGGCCTAGGCCCTACTACTCCAATTCATGCGGCTAGCCCTCTCACCGGCGACGGTCGGCTATCGTCTATAAGCCTAGAGCCTAGATTGAATTTTTTTAACTTAATAAAGATTAAATTGAATCGTAGAAAGCAAAAATGTACATTACGGTATTAGACTGACCATTTTATTTAACAAATTTCCACTTTGTTGTTTGAAATAGGCCTAGTAGGGTAGGCCTAGATAGATAGGCCCACCCCTCCTAGGCTAGCCAAGATGCAGATTTATTTTCCTATTTCACACACAATACATTAAATTAATCATTAATAATCACTAAAACTTTAAAAATATTTAATATAGCGCCCTATAAATTGTGACATCTCAGAATATTGTAGCGCTCTAGAGCGCTACAATATTATTACAAAATATTTTTGTTTTTATAATACAGGTGTGATTGTGGCCATTGCCAGATGCTACCCACGTATCGCGAATGTCAATGTGGCCAGGAAGCGATTTTTTTTTTCGTACATAAGTTGGGGACCCCTTCATGAAACGTCACAAAATAAACATGAATAATTCATCAGTTAAATTTGTTGTTCCGTGTGCACCCAAGCGTATAGCAACAAGAAGTGATTACACAACTGCGATACGATACTTTCTACAGTAGGCCTAGGATTATAAGTCAATTCACGGGATTGCCTTCGCGCACTCTTCTTCACACAAAATGTGTCGAGTCGAGGCTAATCGACAGCTAGGCAAGTACGGCAAGACATTAAACTAAGTAGTAATTCATTGGACATAGCCCAAAGAAAGCTTAGACCCACAAGAATAAAGAATGTGTATAATTTGTGTACTGTATTTTTTTAATTCTGCTATTTTATTATCAAACAATATGCATGTACAGTACTCAAAGGAACTTTAAAAATGCGCGTATATGAACACATGTCGAGATGGGAAGATTTGACCCACGAGAATAAACATGTATTTTTGTGTAATGTTTATTGTTTAATTTTGCTGACTTAACACACACACGTCACACACACCCACACAGCTAGCTACTGCTAGAATAGACATGGGTTTAGAGACTAATAATTAGGCCTAATACTAATAGTATTAATAGAAACTACAGTTTTAACACGTAATTCTTTAGTAAAAAATTATATTAAAAACACCATAAACTAAAGGCTGATTATTTCGACAATCCACACAAAACGCCGCTATTCTTCTATGAAATCGCACGCCGCTACAACAGCGAAGATAGGCCTAGAATCGTACCGCACGTGTAATCACTTCTTGTTGCTATACGCTTGGGTGCACACGGAACAAGAAAATTTAACTGATGAATTATTCATGTTTATTTTGTGACGTTTCATGAGGGGGTCCCCAACTTATGTACGAAAAAAAAAATCGCGGCCAGGAAGCAGGCCCTATTATTTATTAATCATAGGCTGGAGGAAGGTCAGACAATTTACATTACGGAGAAGCCTACATATGCATCACTGAACATCCTGGATTCACTGCTGCCTGTTTGAATTTGCATGTGTTGGAAATTGCATGGCTGCATTACCGCCAACAGTATGACGCACCTGTTGAAGCCTCAAAACATAAACGTCTGAGACATATTGCGTACCGGCAACTCGCCAGATGGTGTTGGGGGTTTTTGGGCCGAAACCTAAGGGTAGTCTTACCATCATGTGCCGTTTCCTGCATAAGAGCCCACTTCCCACCACCAGGTATGGAAGATGATTTCCAGTTTGCTGGATTGGATTGAGTAAACATTTAGCACCAACTTGTATTGAGATTACAATTAACCACATACAATTATTTACTGTACTTCATAAAGGAAAGTATTGTACACTGTATCTGATAGAAATAAAATGATCAAATAGAAATAAAATATATATTTCTCTGACAAAATTTATTAAAAAATTATGCACACAAGTGAATATTTTGTGCATAAAATTGTTGGCTCTGGATTGTGGAGCTGTATCCACATAAACAAATGGCTTTTAATCTTTCACTAAAAAAACGAAATAATGATTTATAATAAAAAGCATGATGGAATGTATCTCATTTCTTGGAGTATGTATTATAGTACTTCTTATTTGAGTTGATCAGTGGACCTTTTGGCTGCTGAATTATTTACTGCATAATTTTTGCCTTAGTTGTTCACATTTGGAAATCTTGTGAAGTGGTTGGCAATAGCGGTCTCTTTGTCGGGGCGTTCAAATCCTGAACAGAGTTGGGGTGGCGCATCAACAACATCAACATCTTCTGCTGTCCCTTCAACAATGCTCATTACCTCCAACATGAGGTCATCCACATACCCTGCGAAATAATAATACGGTACTGTAAGAACAAAATCATTTGTAAAAGTGCAATAAGATTATATAATTTATAATTTGACTTTTCTAAAGCAAATTTCAAATGGTTCAATTTTTGTTCTAATCAATAGAGAATATAGTGCAATCTGTAATGCAACTTACAAATTATTACAGTCAGGTTGTGCACAAGCTTTATTTTTATGAGGGCAGAACAACTCCCCACCTGAACTATTATGCTGGGGCTTTCAACACAGTACTACTAGCCTAGGCCATTTGTGTTGCTGGAGTTTTAAAACCGAATTAATCACCTACTTACTACTCTACTAGTACTACCTACCTTTTAGTTAATCGACACAATAACTTCAGTTTTACTAATTTTTTTATTGCGTTTAAAAACACGATAATAATGCATTCGTATAACTGACTGTAACTAACCATTCCAAAGTTTGGGTCCGTAATTGAAAATGTAAACCTTGGCCTAGGACCATGTATTGTTGGTCTGGTCAATTTCCCCACGACGTTCTTCGCCGCCTTCGCGTTGTAGTCCATGGGATTTAGACTTTTAACTCACACAAATTGCAAGAAAAGGTTTTTTTTGATGAAATGTGTTCTTTAGACCCTACTGAAGACATTTATCAACGTTAGGACATTTTTCGACAACGGGAAGTAGCCTAATTTGCATAATTAAAAATGGCGGCCATTTTTAATAACGTACTATGTATCTTGGAAACCGCTAGTCACAGATACTTAATTATGGTGTTAAAATCGTTAGAATATATGTATTTATATTCACTTTAATGAAAAAGTTTGTCCAAAAATGAATGGAAGTGCTTTTTCTAACATTATTGACCTTTGACCTTGATTTATCATATCTCAGCAACCACTAATCGGAGATATACAAATTAGGGCTTAAATTGTTCAGAAACTACACAATATATCCAGTCTAATGGCATGTTTTTGCAAAAAATGGCGGATTCTAACATTATTGACCTTTGACCTTGGTTTATCATATCTCAGCAACCACTAATCGGAGATATACAAATTAGGGCTTAAATTGTTCAGAAACTACACATTTATATCCAGTCTAATGGCATGTTTTTGCAAAAAATGGCCGATTCTAACATTATTGACCTTTGAACTTTACACTACATAAAATCGCATAACTTTGAAAATATTGTACATATGAAATTATTTTTAGTGTCAAATTGTTCAGAACATACATGTTTCTATAGAGTCCAATAACACATTATGTACAATAATGGCCTATTGTATGGTTATTAACATTTGAACGATATTTGAAAAGGATTTAAACCCGGAATCTTCTTTATATGGACATCCATTAGAACATGTGATTTGGCACTCTAAAATGTAAGAGTTGCAACGTTGACTTATTATGTTTAGTTTAAAGTAGGCCATTGGTACATTAAATTTATAAGCATAAACTATTGCATTCATAAACTGCCTACAAGTTTACACGTTTGTTTATTTTATTTCTTATCGTCTTCGCAGCTGAAGCTGAATTACAAGATAATTATATTAAAAGAATTAAAATTGATGGTTAAAAATGGTAAAAATTAAACCACATAGAAACATGGTACATACACAATACATTCACGTAAAAAAAGTACAAAAACAAATTATAAAAGGTTAAAAACTATACACCACTAGTAGTCATACTGTATAATAATGGTTTATATTGAAATAATAAATAAATTCCATAAGAAACTGAGGTTTTTACTGTATACGGCAAAAATATTGCAAGTGGTGGTCAGCCTAATTATGAGTCTCGATAGCCAATTTAAACTAAACTAAATATGTTGCATTAATATCGATCTTTTAAAATTCCAGTTGTCAACAATTCGTCTAGTAGTAGAAAAGGCCTTCTTAATAAGACTATGTTTCAACCTAAAAGAATGCCCTCAAGAGTGATGCTATCCTTAACACAAAATATAAACCAGGGAGTTGTTATTAGACAACTCCCTGTATAAACTAAATAATCTTTAGAAATTTGTTTGTTGAATATGCCATTTAATGCCAATTTAATTTGATCGAAAAATAAATTACTAATTTGAAAAAAACTTTAATAAACCTGCAAAATGACATGGCCTATTTAAAGTATGTACAATATATCATAAAAAAACGACATCTTTGTTGGCTCTGTTAATAGTGTGAACACCAACTTTCTCCTGAGTAAGATGTAAGACCTAATTTAAAATGTATTAATAATCCAAACCTATAATGTATGTATACATAGTCTAATATTTTTTTTAAAGTGAATATTTTCAGTAACTAAATTAAATCAACTGGTTACATGCACTTTAAATTACCACCATATTCTAAACAACAAGTACGGTAGTGCCAAATCACATGTTCTAATGAATGCCTACATGAAGAAGATTCCGGGTTTAAATCCTTTTCAAATATAGTTCAAATGTTAATAACCATACAATAGGCCATTATTGGACAAAATGTGTCATTGGACTCTATAGAAACATGTATGTTTTGAACAATTTGACACTAAAAATAATTTCATATGTACAATATTTTCAAAGTTATGCGATTTTATGTAGTGTAAAGTTCAAAGGTCAATAATGTTAGAATCGGCCATTTTTTGCAAAAACATGCCATTAGATTAAATATAAATGTGTAGTTTCTGAACATTTTGAGCCATATTTTGTGTCTCTCCTATTAGTGGTTGCTAAGATATGATAACTCAAGGTCAAAGGTCAATAATGTTAGAATCCGCCATTTTTTGCAAAAACATGCCATTAGACTGGATATAAATGTGTAGTTTCTGAACAATTTAAGCCCTAATTTGTATATCTCCGATTAGTGGTTGCTGAGATATGATAAATCAAGGTCAAAGGTCAATAATGTTAGAAAAAGCACTTCCATTCATTTTTGGACAAACTTTTTCATTAAAGTGAATATAAATACATATATTCTAACGATTTTAACACCATAATTAAGTATCTGTGACTAGCGGTTTCCAAGATACATAGTACGTTATTAAAAATGGCCGCCATTTTTAATTATGCAAATTAGGCTACTTCCCGTTGTCGAAAAATGTCCTAACGTTGATAAATGTCTTCAGTAGGGTCTAAAGAACACATTTCATCAAAAAAACCTTTTCTTGCAATTTGTGTGAGAAAAGGGTCATTTTTTAGCTAAATCCCATGGACTATTGGTCCGCCTCGCCTTCAGAATCGGTGAGATCGGGCTCTCATATACGGTTGAATTAATTGCATTCAATAACACTTTCTTGCGTATCCATAACGTCGTCTCCTTCATCTTCATCAATTTCGAATTCATGATGGATAGTTTCCTCTTCAAAATCAGACTCCGAACTGTCGAGATCGTACACAATACGTGTTGACATCTTGCCGATACAGTACAGTTTGTATACAATAAAGCCCCTTTCTCACAGAGCTGAGTGCCAGGAATATTGCGGGAATATACCATTACCATGCCGGTATGGTTTTCTGTGAGAACGGGTCGTCTTGGCATCATGCCGGCACCATGCCGGCATCGACATGACCTGCTTTAGACCTAGTAATATTCTAGGGATATTCCCCGCAATGCCAGACGGGCATTCTGTGAGAACGTAACGTCGTTATATTCCGGGGTTCCCTGTCGAGGCTTCAGACACCTTGCGCGGTCAAGTGTATCACTTTGGCGCCGATTCAATTCAATTAACAATAATAATGTCAAACTGGAGGGATAATGAGATAAGAGAGCTGCTTAAAATAAGGGGACAAGAAGAAATTTGTAGCATAATCTATAGCAGGCCTGGGCCATATAGGCCTAGCTAGCTCTTTGTTGGTGCCTAACTAGCCTGACCCTTCGTCGCCTTGTAAATTGTACAGCCTCCTAAGGTGTTTTACAGATTGCCGATGACGGCTAATTAATTGCTGTACCTGTATAATATATGCACAATATACTGTACATAGCATGTATTGCATAAATATGCTATAAAGGAAGATAATAATCTGTAACCTAACATTCGCCGCCATATATCCCTAGACAAAAATAATAACAATAAAGGACGCCCTCAATAATTATTTTGTCAGAGACTTTTTATTGGCCGAATATGCCCGACTCCTTTCTCACAGAAAGCCGGTATATACCGGTTATATTTCCGGCACGATAGTCCGATGAGAATGGGTATATGCCGGTAACGATACCGGCACGACGCCAGCACTGTACCGGTATATTGCAGACACATCTGTGAGAAAGGGGCTTAAGAGAGATGCGTCGCGACCAGGGCAGGCAGTGTGTTCATCTTATGACGTCACGATTTATCGCCTTGGATTTCCTGCTTCCAAATTCGACTTCGGAGATATAAACTCCGATCTATGTAAATCATAAAAAATTCATAATTTACGCTTATAGAATTTATTTTATCAAAACGTACTAATAAAATCAACATATTCAGACCCAAATCAGCCAAAAAACGTTATACATCAAATACCATGTTCCATGATCTTTAAACTAAATCTTACCTATTTGATATTTGATCTCTAGTGAAAATATAAGATCGCGCACGTGCATTCACCACCAGTCTTAAAACTAAAAATGAGGGAAGAGTCTTTGTACTGCCATACAAATTGTCATTATAAATTCATTAAAAAAAAAGATAGTAAATACACGGCCTAATTAGTAGTCATTTGAAAGGTTGACGGAAAGGAAGAACCCACTCAAAACCCAGTTACAACTGACTGCTGGGCAAAGACTTTAAAAAAATACATCGTACGTATTGAAATGCATTATCCATATAAATCATTTCCATTCATTTCTGGTTTCGTCACGTTTCGTGCGTAATCACAAGTAGAGGAATAATTATGTATAATGAATAATTCATGTTTTCTGCATTGCCTACCACGGAAAGAATAATATAGGCCTACAGCAGGCAGGCGGAGATATGATAATTCATATAAATGTATGAATAGGAATTCATATAACGACAGGTATGTTGTATTGTGTAACCCTACATTTTCAAACATCATTGTAGAAAAGTACGATAGACTATAGCTTTGTATTCACGTTCAGAGGTCGATAATTGTTGGATTAAAATTTACTGAAATTGTCAAAAATGGCGATTAAAGACACGGCATTACAATACAATACAATACTTATATTTACTTTAGGCATACATATACTAGAACAAACCCCATTTCGAACTGTTAGTGGTTGCCTACCATTGATAGTAATTGATGTAACGGGCCGCTGATTTTGATTCATTTTATAGAAATAATATGCTCTATATAATAAGTGTTAATGTGTACTAAAATTAATATACTTGAACATAAAGCAATAACTACTCTCTCGCTACGTTTAATTACCCTCTAGCAATAAAGGGGACCACAATGCAATTCATTGTATGCAGCTAGGTTTGCTTAACCGATTTCCTGTTCAGTGGTGCATCCAATCAGAATGTTTCTAATTGTCTCCGAGATAAAAAAACAATTTATTGTTATGAATCAAGCAAAGTACACACAAGTCCAACAAAGTAGGAAATAGAATAAGATTTCAAATGATATTTTAAAAACAGCGACTAACGATTTGCGAGGCAGTACATAAAGATAAAATATACATTCAGTTGAAATAGAGCTTCTCAAATAGTGTTTATATAAAACAATTTGTTTAGATTATAGTAGCTATAATATTGACTATCCCATAGAAATCCATGGCAGACATAGACCAGGATAATTACACAAGATGCCACATTGCCATGCAAGTCTTATGTTCCACTGCAGTTTCTTGTATCGAAGAAACACTGAAACAATGGCACCAAGGACGTGCAATACAGCCATCTTGTAGAAGTCCATCGGGTTGTCCTTCGAAAGGAAAGCCTAAGCAAAACAAGGGATCATGTCCAGATTGTGTTCAATGGGGTAAGGCTGTAGAGGGGGCTTTGTATAACGAATATCAGGCTTCTTCAATACCTTGGAAGAATGTTAACCCAACGCTTCTTGGTAGAGATCCAGTTGAATTGGCGAAAGCATTTGTGCTCCGTCTCCCACAGGATCAAGTTTATAGAAGTATTGGAGACTTTGATGTAGCAAGCATATTGATGATTATGAAGAGATTCAAAGATTTCCACAAGGGAGATATCCCATGTCATGACCTTATTAAAAAGGTGAGAACTAGAATCAGGGAGGTATAAACATATTATTATTTGTATACATCCCTGCTAGAATAGTGGCGAAACCCCATTCCAAATTATTTTCAATTCAATAAGATTTGATTTGGAATTGATTTAAACAAAAAAAATAATGTCAATATTCATACCAGCTGACGGCAAACACTGTTGAAAACAGAAAATACTTTGGTGAAGAAAACACTTTGCCAGAAACAAGATCTATTTTCATAAAATGATAAATTAGCGACCGCAATTTACTACCGGAATAGTCCTATCAGCAAAATAACTTTGTAATAGATTTGTAGTAGATCGAAGTGAAATCAGTTTTTATTTTGATAGGTAAGCGATATTCGTAATTCACTATCCCACATGAAGATCAGCGGTAATCTGTATGTCGATAGCACTACTCTTACTGATTACTTCAGGACAATTATTGCCCTCGTAAATAACCTAGGCAGAATTCAACCCAGTCACTTTACCCAACAATTTACGCAAGACTTGAAATCGGAATTGAACGACGTAAGTAGATATATAATATAAATAGGCCTATAAGCATCAGTCCATAGTTATTTTCATATTATAGTCAGTCAGACAATTTCATGTTTTTTTATTTGTGAAGATCATGACATTTAGTTGTGCAATTCTGTACAGTATGTTAATTATCCTAATAAAACCAAGAATATTACATATTTTGTCAATTCTTTCAGATTCTAATCAAACCAATTACAACCTATATGAAAACAAAAGCTCTTAAACCATTCAGTCGAGCAATGGAAGAGGTAGTACGTCAAACCATTCAAGAAAATTACCAAGAAATGAGACAGGAGTGGAAATCAATACCTCAGACAGTACAGGCGAATCTAAATCCACGACTAGAAAATCTGGTGGCAGCAACTGAACAGATTCCAAGTTTAGTTGAGAAGTCAATTGGTTGTAAAATCGAAGCTTTAAGTGTACAGACAAGCACAGTTCCCCAAGTAGTACAGGATTCGTTGAAAACTCATATTGAAGCTGTATCAGATGAGACACGAAGAGGGTTGAAGCGTGTAAGCAGTGAAGTATCTGGTCTTGCTTCGAGTCTTAAGCGAAAGGCAACAGAAACAGAGGAGAAAAAAAGTGAAGAAAAAAACAAAAGTAATTTGAACTGATATAATTTAGGCATATTGTACTTGTACCCATATTTAATAATGTTACAAAATTACAATAGCAAATTTAAAATCATATTTAAACAGATTAACAATTAGGCCTATACAATTAAATAATGTACATGCTAATGAAACAGCAACTTTTTTTATAAATTATTGCATAAGAGCATTCAACTATATTACTACTGTTACATGTTATTAGGACAATCACATTATAGATATAGTAGGCAAAACTCAATATTTCATTTCGGAGAGGAAATTCATTTGCAAATCTTCAATTCTTTATCAGGTCAAAAACGATAAGTTGATAATCAGAGACTTAAATTGCAATTGGTATTGAACGAGTCGATGTGATGCAGTAGCCTTTGGGACACCCTGTGTTTTTCGAAAGATCTAAAATACTTTTAGATATTTAGTACAATATATAGAAAGTTATAATATAAATATATATTCAAATTGTCCATCTTTTTATTTCAATTATGTAGTGTAGATGTAGTCTTTTTAGTCTGGAAAAGAAAACTACTAAAATAAATACGAAATAATTTGTCACAAACATAAACAACCACCACATATTTATTATCTAACATTATTGTTTTTTCTTCCAACTTCATTCTATATTGTAGGGAAGTTATTTGATCCACCAGTGTGCAGGACACAGCTCATGCTAGAGTACAGAGAATCACGAGGCAAGGTGCCGTTACTTCCAGGAATGCCAGAAGAATGTGCCAACATTGATGACATTTATGTAGACATGGAACTCCTTCAAGATCTAAAGACTTCTTCAGTTAAAACAGAACGCCAACTGAATTCCCACGAAGAACTTTTGGTGTTGAAGGATGATAATGGGTTTCCATTAAACCGTATTCTTGTAAGGGGTGGTCCGGGAGCCGGGAAAAGTACAACCGTATCCAAGTTGGCTTATGACTGGGCAACACATTCTGAAAAACCATGCTTTTCTAAGTATCAGTTACTGTTTGCACTTGATTTGCGAGAAATAAAGTCAGACATGGACATCATTGATGCAATACAAGACCAACTCCTTCCCAAAGTATATAGACAAGGTTTGGAGTCATATATTGAGTCACAAGCAAGTTCTGTAGTTTATTTACTTGACGGTTACGATGAAGCTTCAAAAGTGCTTCAACATAAGGATATAAAAAACATGTTGTCAAATAAATGGCTACAAGAAAGCCCGGTTATTGTGACTACGAGGCCTCATAAGATTGCAGAGTACATCAGATGTTACGGAATGTGTACCCACGTGCAGCTGCTGCCATTTTCATTTGATCATATAGCGGAATATGTATGTCGCTTTTTCCAAATCCTTCCTTACATCGACTACGTGATGTTAGAGTTAGAGAAGAATGATCAAGATATAGAGGTTATAGATAGCATCGACAACAAAAAGTATTTTGAATTAGTAGAGCATGAAGTATATGAGGACCTCGATGAGGATGAGGAGCAGGATGATGACGAGGACAGCAACGATGAAGAAGAAAAAGATGACGACGACGATGATGATGAGGACAATGATGAAGCCGAGAAAGAAGAAGAAGTTAAAGCATCTGAAAATGATAATAATATATCTAATGATAAGAAAGCTAACAAGAACGACCAAGTGTACGATGACATCCAAAAAAGGAAGACACATCCGTACCTGTCAGTAGTAGCAGATGACAAACCCGGCACAAGTGATGACGATATGCTTCAACAAAGCAAAGAAATCCAACCACCTCCTAAATTCAAAGAACAAATAGTAGATGATGCAATCCTTCTACTGAAGCAGATAGAAGTTTCTCCTAATATTACAAGCTTATCAGAAATCCCAGCGATGTTAACAATGATATGTCTGCTGTGGGGAGCGACACGTGAATTACCTGACACAATGACGAACCTTTACGAAGAAGCAACACTCTACCTTGCTAAGCACAAAGAAGTAAAATACGACGGTCAAGATTTGGATATCGATAAAATAAAGCAGTTTCTCAAAAGCATTCTGGTACCAATAGGGAGAGTTGCAATCATAGGGCTATTTGAAGATAGATTGACATTTCAGTCGAGTGAATTTGATTCACATTTATTAGAAAAGTCGTGTCACCTTGGACTGCTGTCAAAAGAAAGAAAAAAGTCTAAACTACAAGCAGTGGAACATATAATGTTCCTTCATACAACATTTCAGGAGATGTGTGCTGGGGTATATCTTGGATATTTGTTTGACTCCAATAGAGAGAAGTTTGACGAATACTTAAGAAAGATCAGTACAGAAAATATCAGCGATATGGCTCTGTTGTTGCGGTTTTGCTGTGGTGTAGGTACTAGAGCTTCCGAAGTAGTATTGCCACATGTTGTTCAATTATCGCACATATCATTGACTCAACTAGGTGAACTTGCATGCTTGGGAGCTGAAGATACTGAAAAAGACCCTTGGATATTACCCTTACTGCTGCAGCTTGAATCTGGTTCAAAGGCATTAAGCAAAGATCTACAACCATTATTTCAGAATCCTGACATCAACATATTTTTGGATAGAAATACTGAAAAGCTATCTGCTTTTGATTTCTTTCTGAATAGTGAATTAAGTGCACTAAGACAAAGTGTGATGACATCTGTTAACAAAGCATCTATTACAATCAAAAGCTCTCATAATATTCTTGATAAATCATGCACGGAGGTGGTTGTAAAAGTTTTCACAATGCTGTTGTCGTGTTTGACACAAATTCAGTCACTGGTCTTGGATACGAGTTTTATGAATGACTTTGGTGTTCTTAGTTCTGATGAAACTAAACGACTAGCCGACAGCTTTAGGAAACTTAAATCACTGGCTAATTTGGATATAGATGGCAATGGAAATGTGGATGCGCTCATAAAGGCATTTCACAGTGGAACGAGCAGCTTAACAAACGAAAAATTAAAAGAATTGTCAGTAAATTGTTCATTTACAGTGAAGGCAATGGTTGACTTTGTTTCACATTTGTCTTTGAAATCGTTATCACTAACAGCACCCAATATTTCCAAGGAGGAAACCGAACAGATATTGTAAGGGGCAAAGGGTGGACAACTTCAGGAACTTGCTTTCAACGATTGCGAAATATCTGTGGATTCCTTGAAACCTCACATTCCTAATTTGCATGTTCTTATTATTGTCAGTGGCAACAAACGGCAATTAAGTGAGGGAAAGCAGATTTTTGCAACATTTTCTGATATTGGCAGTAGATTAGAAGACGAGTGTTGTGTATCTGGTAACACAGCTGAAAAATTGAGGACCTTGCCCTGTAAACAGCTCACACTAATATCAACTATGCTATCTCTGGGTGCTGTCCGTAGTCTGACAGAAAGTTTCAAATACACACCCTGTCTGCAGTATCTGCGTCTTACAGACGCTGGATTAAATGAGAAATGCGTTGTCCTTATTGCAACATCCTTACACTACTTACCAAATCTGTTGCAAATTGATCTACAAGGCAACAGAGTCGGACATGCAGCTTGTGATTTATCTGAGAATTTTCAAAACGTGACCAAACTTCAAATCTTGAACTTATCACACGTAGCTCTAAATGAGGAAGACATTTCAATAATATCAAAGTCACTTATTCATATTCCCAAACTACAAGAGCTTGATCTGTCTGAAAACAACACAAGTGACGCAGTAAAAGATTTATCACACAATTTTTGCAGAGTTGCCGGTTTGAAGGAATTAAGACTAACTTCCGCAAGTATGAGTGAGAAAGGGAAGCAAGAAATGTGCTCACACATGCATCATTTATCCTTTCTTGAAAAACTCGACTTATCCTTGAATCCGGGATTTCCAATGTCAGGATTGGCAAAAGGTATTGAAAGTCTAGCAACACTTAAAGAACTTGCCTTGGATGAATGCAATCTATCTGATGATTTTCTAACAATGCTGTCATGGAGCAGATTTGGTCACTTGACCTATCTTAGTTTAGGTGGAGAGAACCAGTTATATGGTCCGGAAGGTGTAGAGTGCTTGTTCAAGAATCTTCATCATTTGGAATTTCTGGCGACGTTAATATTGACATATCAGAAAAGATGGCATGAAAGCAGCCTATTGTTTAACGAATGTTGGCACGCTTGTTCACTTGAGGAAGGAGATATGTTCTCTGACAATCGTGAATTCCTAACAAATCCAGATACACAAAACAACTTGACAATGTTACAAAGAGAAATTCGTTCGGTAAAGAAGTTCGTCAATGAGTACACACGCGTTCAAACTCAATAATATGGATGTAGATCACGATTGGTAGAAATTTCATTCGGAAATATTTACCAAAAACATGTGATCTTTTCCACCAAAAAACATACATTTTATTTTTTCCCCATCTAAAAATTTGGTTATGAAATTGTAGGAATTCAAAATATTGTTATATAGAAACTATAATTTGTGTTAAGAGTAGTAAAAGTGCTACAACTTTTGCAGTTACAAGATGAACTTTCCGCTAAAAATGCTATCAAAATTATTATAAATGAACTGAAAGTACGTTTACAAGATATTGGAAAACAAAATGTTTATTGAGGACACTCGAATAACATGCAACTGTTGAGTGCAGACGTGTTGTAGAACCGCTCCCGTCCTCTTAGGCGCCAAGCTAGTTTTTATTTTTGTTGGCAATTAACAAAGAATACATAATGAGTGACAAAAAAGATAACAAACCTGAAAGAAAATCTCAAAGAAATAAGGACATAGAAGAAACTACCAATACTACCACTGGAATTGGAGATAAAGGTGAACAAATATTATGCAAATTAGGTAAGCTGGACAAGAAAAAAAAAAACGTTTACAAGGTGTTCCAACCAGGTTGTCTACCATAGAAGAAGAAAAAAGCAATTGGAAAAGGATCCGAAATAATTTAAGGATATCACTAACCAACTCGAGGTAGGAGTTAACTCTATAATAAGCGATCTAGATAAAACTAAAAGTAAAGTTGAAAATTGTGTCAACAAGGACACACTACTGAAGCTAGAAAAAAGGTTAGATGATTTGGAAAATAGATCTAGGCGAAATAATAATGTTCTATGGGGTGTGCGTGAAGGCTTGGAAAACTCTTTGGACTTTACTGAAGTATTTTTAGATATAGTTAAATCTCTTTTAAAAATTGATAAAGAAATAGAAGTTGAAGGAGCGCATCGAAGCCCTATGGGAAAATTAGCCTCTGCTGCAACCGCTACCAGATCATCGCCACATCCACGCCCTCCTTCGGTACACGGACACTATGGAAACACGTTGTTTATTACCGACGATGTATCCACTTCAGTTAGATCGGATAGGGCTAAACTGAGAGCTGTTTTAATTAAAATACGAAAAAGAGGACAGTTTGCTATAATCTCATGGACTGTCCCTGCATACATGTTAATAAAGGGTACTGATTGTAAACTAAAGGGAGTGTACCCTAATGACGCAAGCGAAACCATAAAGGTAGACTTAACAAATACTGTACTGAGATTAATTTTTGTTGGCGTTGAGAGGACTACCGTGTTGCCAATCTTTGTATAGGAAAAATAAACTATTTTCTTTTAATGAAGTTTTTGAAAAACTTTTTGTTTTTGTGTATTCATTTTAGTCATTGTTACAAGTTGGGCTTACGTTACATTATTTAGATATGCCATTAACCTGGTATGCAGAATCTAATAAATTCATATCTTGAGGAGGACCATTACATTAATTTAAATAACAAAAGTGTGAAAAATGCAGTAACACCGTCTGAATTTAATGCGTCTTTCTTACAGCAATGAGTTCAACCACGCATTAACTGTAACACACATAAACGCTTGTTCCCTTAAAAAAATGTTTAAGAAACTCGTTTGCTCTAAGAAGACACACTAATAGGCAAATTTACAATTATTGGAGTTTTGAGAAACATAGAAAATACACAACCCCGAATTGTTCAATTTAAATTCTTATTCTTTTGAATATATTTGTCGGGAAAACAGTAGAGGTGGCGAAGTTGCTGCATATATTCACACTTCACACAATTAAATATAAAGTTCTTCAGAATACTGAATCTTTGTGGTTAGAGGTTTTAGATACGTTAACAAAAGTAGGCCTACTTAGAGCTTTCTGTATTAAAATTTAATAAGAATAAAATAAATGCTTTTTGGCTTGGCAGTTTAAGAGACTGTAAGGACACACATGGTAACATTTCTTGGACATCCACACCAATTCGGATATTAGGTATCTATGTTGGACATGATAAGGAATATTATTATCAAAAGAATTGGAAAGAAAAAGTTGACTAGAAAATACCCTAAAAACATTAGAGAAAAGACACCTCACTTTTTTGGAAGAATTACTATTAGCGCACTCAATAATTATATACAATTCCAGCATTTTACTAGTACCAGAAAAAGTAATAAAAGAGGTGGACAAATTAATTTTTAAATTCATTTGGGAAACTAAGAAAGAAAAAATAAAAAGAAAAACCATGTGCGCCAATTACGGTCAAGGTGGTCTAAAAATGGTAGATTCCCTATTTCATGTAAAATCTTTCCAAGTTAAATGGTACAGGAGCCTGTTACGAAAACGATTACGCCAAATGGAAATATATTTTACAAACATTTTATCAATCAATCATTGGGGTAATGCGTTCATATCTATTAAAAAGAAACCGTTATATATATATATATATACCTGTCACTGGATTAGATCAGGGTTTTTAAAAATAAGTGATGTATTAAATAACAATGTGTTTAAGCCTGCGATAGAGATAAAAAGAGGGTTAAGATGTACACGAAATTGGATCATCTTAACGAAAAAATACTTTTATTGCAATTTTGGGTTGAATTATACAAAAATATATAAGAATACTTAAATGAAAATATATCATATCTATCAACAACAAAAATCAAATTACACAAAACATCGAAAAACAGACAAAACGGGAGTCAGGGGAAGATACGAACTTTTGCCTACCACTTGTGAAAGAGATCAAAGTTTACAATGACATTTTTTGATCTTTCCGTTTTTATTTTTGGAATGCAAATGTCTTAAATTGTATCCAGATTTAGGCGCTTTTGGCAGAAGGTGGTGTAGTCTATGGGAAAGGTCTTTAAGTTTCTGATAGTAATCCTTGCACAGTCTAGTTCGACGTTGATATAGCAAAGGCACATTACATTGATCCATTGCTTTGTTGTAACTAAGCTCTGGGAACGTGATTCTAAGCACCCGACGTTTGATACTTTACAGTTGGTCAGACTGCAATCTTGTTAAGCACATTCCCCAAACGGGGACGGCGTATTCTAGAACTGGCCTGATAACAAACAATAGAAATAGCATATGGCTTGTGCGTCTAGACCAGACCCGCGAAATTGTTTAAGGATATAACCGTGAGTTTGATTTAGCTATCAAAGAATCAATATGGGGTTGCCATGATAAATTATTCCTAGGAGCTTAGTACGGCAAACCTGGTTAACAATACATTTATCAAATACCGACTTATTTTTAGTCGCGTGCAATGCGGTTCTACAACTCACTATGTCGGTCGGTCGGTTGTTCGGTCGGTAAACACTAACGCACGATTGAACGAAATCACGTTTGTAATCATATCTTCACAAGTTTGAATCACAATTAAATAAAATTTGGTACTCATAAATTTCAGGGCATAAATCATCATAATGGCAATACAATTACGTGCGTAACGCATGTAAGGCATGCTTACGCGTGCTTAACATTTTCAAAATTGTTAACATTTATTTTCGATGAAATAAGTGTACGTTTCAGGCAATTTTAAGCGTTTCAAAAATTGACATGAGTACGCAGATTTTTGCACGCGTTAAATGTTAATATGCACTCTTTTTGCCCGATTTCTGTTTTACAACCTTTCTTTAATAATATCATCATATTGGATTAACTTTTCAACTCAAAATTACGTTTTACGAGCACGTGTAAAGTGACAGACTATGCACGTGTAAGTTAACAAAATGGTGAAAATATGCTAAATTAAAAAATGTATATAGGTCGTCAGAATGCACCTATTTTGCATTTCATTTTCTTAAAGTGTATCATATGTATGATTTATTTTGAAATTAAGAGAACAAAAGTTGATTAACTCATCATTAATTGCATATTAAATTAAAAAAAAATAATTTCGAAAATCAAACAAATTATGACATTTTCATAGGCCAAAATAACAAACTTAACAATAACTTTCTTTCTTAAAATTCTTTAATAATGTCATCATATTTGATTCACTTCCAACTCGAAATTACGTTATACGAGCACAACCAAAGTGACAGGCTACGCACGTGTAAATTAAAAAATTATAAAAGTTTTTAAACATTTTCAACGTTTTTAAACATGTTCAGCAATTTTGGTCGGTCGGTAAACATGCCTTTTGTTAAACAATTGTATATGTCCTCGTCAGCTGATGAACTTGTAGGAATTGCATGATTGGTAGGCCTATATTATATTTGCCCACACCTGAATAATTTATGCAAACACTAGTTACATATAATAGCCATTGTCTACGTCTCTCAGCATTTTTATGATGAGCCACATTTGTACGTACGGTTAATACGATATATTAGTTTTTTTTATTTAAATATGTATTGTCCCTTTGACCAAGAAAGATTTCGAAAAAAAGTGGTTCATTTTGAAGTATCATAATAGTTATTAACTCTCACAAAAAATGTGTGGAAAAAATATAATTTACCTAAAATAAAGACGTTTTTTTTGTTAAAAAAATAACTTTGACTTCCAGTCAAAAGTTTTCGATCAAAACATATCTCATAATGCAACGCACTTGTTTGGCTACTCTGTATGCATAATCATAACATTTCCTCGCGATCTGTGTGAAAACAGCTTCTCAGCCGTGACGAGTTGTAAACAATCCTAATTAGCATCATGCATAATGCATACTCGTGGTTTGAAATCTTTGTTTTTACATTCGCTCGCGATGATTTTTCAGACGAAATGTAATCAAATTAATTTACCTGTTAATTACGTAAACTTTCGACTTAAAGTGAATAATTTATTATTACTTTGATATGGCCAATTTAAATTTAGAATATTTTGTCCTTTATTTTTGTGTGTTTCAAGGGACAATACATCTTTAAGTAAGAAGTACATCCCGGACATTAGTTTCAGCTTAAAACAGATAAGTGGTCTCCAGTATTAACCTCCATTAATTTCCTTCAATTCTGTACATTTCTCATAGTAAGTATTTTTAGATTCCTTTCTTCTGTTCACATTTTAATTTCGAAAGGTGTCTATCGGGAAACATTTATGCCATGTGATACACGAGTAACATGCTTCATCTCGTTATACTCTGCCTATCAAGCTGATAACAATAATGATCCATTTATTCAAGCTTTTAAAGTACCTGGATGGTATTTCTTAATATAGCAACTATACTTATAGTATATTATTTCTTTTGCAATCGAGTATCAATTGTTTTTTTGTTATGTTATACAATATTAATGAATTATACAGAAAACGCATAGACCTTAAACGATATAAATGTAGAAATTACCTTAGGTTGTAGTAACAATTAGTCTTGCTGACACAGAATAATGATAATTAATAAAGGTTCATTTCAATCAGTTATTATAATGCCACTGGCGAGACTCGAACCTGCGAACTGTCAATTACAAAATCACAAGTATTCCACCCACACCAACCTACATTTTCAGACGTCAACATAATTCAAAGGGTTAGTCAGAGCATGGACAGAGTATACCCTTAAAGAATTGATAATGTTGTGAAAACATGGATGTGTCCTTTTTTTAACTTCAAGTTTTACGTGCCGATTTCATTGTCGTGTGTAATGAATCCAATTCAATGATACACATTTTCTTGCAAATAGTATAAATGTTATCCTTATAGACTGGCATGTGAGTGTGAGTAGTGTTTGTTCAAGCTATGCAAAATCATTTTAGAAAAATACAGACATGTCAGGTATCCAAATAAGTAAGAGGAACCGTTTTATACCCAATGAAGCTGAAGAAAACAAAGACTAATTTGAGTTTGATTTAAATTCAAGACTAGTGAAGAAATATTATAAGTCATTAGGACTAACAAGTTAATAAAATCAATCATCGTTTTGATAGTGGTAAATGGCAAAATATGCATTTCCACAAACTATACATGGTCTATATATTATTTAAACCTATATTATTAATCATCTTTCTCGTCTGAAAACAATATGCAAAACTCAAATCATGTGACATAAACGCAATTGAAACTTCTATAAGTTCAGAAATATCTGTGTACCAATATGTGAGCAATTATTCAGGATTTATTTTCAGACGAATTTCTTCAAGCAATGAGTTTATGTTGTTGTAGAATGTTTTCACACTCGAAGTTATAGACCATTATTGTAAGGTCTATATACTATTAAACATGAGATTATTACCATTTATCTGAACCATTAAAGTGTCGTTAATCTTGCACAACCGAGTCTAAGCTCAAAGACCTTTTTCTCAGACGTTTGGAAGTACACTTTGTAGAAAGCATCTCCAGTGTATTTACCGTATTTAGTTTTGTTAGAAACATATTTCAAATGTTGTACTTGTGTGTATGTATATAAAAATTGTTTACTAAAAATCTCATCACATTATAGAAATAAACCCATTTAGTGGTAATAGAATAGTACAGTAAAATTAATTTCAACCATTAAAAACGTCACTAAAATACATTAACCTTGATATAATGGTACAACTCACTTATATCTAGAAAACTGAGATTTCTTAGGTCTTAGTTTTCTAGATCTTAGTTTTCTGGACACTCATCATCGCATATAGAAAACTAAAAACTAAGATATTTTAAATCTTAGTTTTCTAGATCTTAGTTTTCTAGACACCCAAAAGAGAGTCTATGAGATTTCTGCGCCTGACAGACATATTAGATAGTATAGTCTGTCTGTTGTAGACTCTAGCTCTCTAAATAAGCAGGGTATAATCAATACGAATGTGGGTATGTTTATTGTAAATACATAATAGGAAAATAAAGCTTAAAAATTAACAGCGAACGACGTTTTGACTCCATCATTATCAAGTCCAATGAAGAAATTCTAAAATGCAATTAATTATACAGTATAACGTAAATAAATTAAGGGTCAAGGTTTAAATAACAAAAGACCTATGTCTAACATCATTTTCAGAAGGAAATAAAAGATCTGTACTGCTAAAGAAAATTAAGGAAATACATGTGCCTTATAAATAAAAGCAGAAATTACATTACACTATTTAATGATCGTGTTAAATTAAAGAGTAACGTAAATATAACGTTTACGACCCTTATGAAAACTATTGTTATTTTAATGGTATACCTTTGACTGGGTCTATGTTTTTTTAAACATAGTGTCTCTAGTTTCCTCTATGTTCTAAACTATAGTTTTGTTTAATTATTATCCATATTGGATAGCTTCATTTTGCATGGAATAATTATATATTGTTTTTTATATAACGATATCTTTATTAATTAAATTTATTCCCAAAATTTTCACATTTATTATGCTTTCTCCTGTGTGTTTATATTCTTTGTGATCACTATTTTCAACACATTTGTTCTGAGAACATTTACATTCATAATGATTTCTCTTCAATGTATATTCTCAAGTTTCTTCTGAAATCGCCACTTTGCTTAATTGCCTCACAATTATTAAAATGTATGTTGTTTCTCGCTTGTGTGTATTCCTAAAAGTTTTTTAGACCACCGATTCATATAAATTGTCCGCCATGTATACTAAGTTCATATGGTTTCTCTCCTGTGTGTATTCTTAAATGTCTTATCAAATGGCTACCTCGGCTAAACTTCTTCCCACAATGTTCACATTCATATGGTGTCTCTCCTGCGTGTATTCTCAAATGTGTGTTCAGAATACTACTGCGAGTAAATTTCTTCCCACAATGTTCACATTCATGTGGCTTCTCTTCTGTGAGTGTGTATTCTTAAATGTCTTATCAAATGGCTGTTTTGCTTACTTTTCTTCACACAATGTCCACATTCAAATGGTTTCTCTCCTCTCCTGCGTGTATTCTTAAATGTCCTTTCAAATGGCTACCTCGGCTAAACTTCTTCCCACAATGTTCACATTCATATGGTTTCTCTCCTGTGTGTATTCTCAAATGTGTGTTCAGAGTACTACGGCGAGTAAATTTCTTCCCACAATGTTCACATTCATGTGGTTTCTCTTCTGTGTGTATTCTTAAATGTTTTTTCAAACTCTCAATCTGGTTGAATTCCTTCCCACAATATACACATTCAAATGGTTTCTCTCCTGTGTGTATTCTTAAATGTATTTTCAGATTACTATATTGAATAAATTTCTTCCCACAATGTACACATTCATATGGCTTCTCTTCTGTGAGTGTGTATTCTTAAATGTGTTTTCAAACTTCCAATGTGGTTGAATTTCTTCCCACAATGTTCACATTCATAAGGTGTCTCTCCTGTGTGTATTTTCAAATGTGTGATCAGAGTACTAATGTAAGTAAATTTCTTCCCACAATATTCACATTCATGTAGTTTCTCTCCTGTGTGTATTCTTAAATGTGTTTTCAAACTTCCAATCTGGTTGTATTTCTTCCCACAATGTTCACATTCAAATGGTTTCATTCCTGTGTGTATTTTTAAATGTATTTTCAGATGAATATATTGAATGAATTTCTTTCCACAATGTTTACATTCATATGGTGTCTCTCCTGTGTGTATTCTCAAATGTGTGTTCAGAATACTACTGCGAGTAAATTTCTTCCCACAATGTTCACATTCATGTGGTTTCTCTTCTGTGAGTGTGTATTCTTAAATGTGTTTTCAAAGTCCCAATGTGGTTGAATTTCTTCCCACAATGTTCACATTCAAATTGTGTTACTCTCTCCTGTGTGTATTTTCAAATGTATGATCAGAGTACTACTGTGAGTAAATTTCTTCCCACAATATTCACATTCATGTGTTTTCTCTCCTGTGTGCATTCTTAAATGCGTTTTTAAACTTCCAATCTGGTTGTATTTCTTCCCACAATGTTCACATTCAAATGGTTTCTTTCCTGTGTGTATTCTTAAATGTGTGTTCAGAGAACTACTTCCAATAAATTTCTTCCCACAATGTTCACATTCATGTGATTTCTCTCTTGAGTGTATTCTTAAATGTCTTATCAAATGGCTGTTTCGCTTAAATTTCTTCCCACAATGTTCACATTCAAATGGCGTCTCTCCTGTGTGTATTCTTAAATGTGTGTTCAGATTACTACTTTCAATAAATTTCTTCCCACAATGTTCACATACAAATGGTTTTTCCCCTGTGTGTATTTTTAAATGCGTGTTCAGAGTACTACTGCGAGTGAATCTCTTCCCACAATGTTCACATTCAAATGGTTTCTCTCCTGTGTGTATTCTTAAATGTCCTTTGAAATGGCTACCTCGGCTAAATTTCTTCCCACAATGTTCACATTCAAATGGTTTCTCTCCTGTGTGTATTCCTAAATGTCTTATCAAATTGCTTCTTTCAGTAAATTTCTTATCACAATGTTCACATTCAAATGGTTTCTCTCCTGTGTGTATTCTTAAATGTGTTTTCAAACTCCCAATCTGGTTGAATTTCTTCCCACAATGTTCACATTCAAATGGTTTCTCTCCTGTGTGTATTCTTAAATGTATTTTCAGATTACTATATTGAAAAAATGTCTTCTCACAATGTACACATTCAAATGGTTTCTCTCCTGTGTGCATTCTTAAATGCATTTTCAGACCACTATATTGAATAAATTTCTTCCCACAATGTACACATTCATATGGTGTCTCTCCTGTGTGTATTCTCAAATGTGTGTTCAGAATACTACTGCGAGTAAATTTCTTCCCACAATGTTCACATTCATGTGGTTTCTCTCCTGTGTGTATTCTTAAATGTGTTTTCAAACTCCCAATGTGGTTGAATTTCTTCCCACAATGTTCACATTCATATGGTGTCTCTCCTGTGTGTATTTTCAAATGTGTGTTCAGAATACTACTGCGAGTAAATTTCTTCCCACAATGTTTACATTCATATGGTCTCTCTCCTGTGTGTATTCTTAAATGTGTGTTCAGTGTACTACTGCGAGTAAATTTCTTTCCACAATGTTCACATTCATGTAGTTTCTCTCCTGTGTGTATTCTTAAATGTGTTTTTAAACTCCCAATCTGGTTGAATTTCTTCACACAATGTTCACATTCAAATGGTTTCTTTCCTGTGTGTATTTTCAAATGTGTGTTCAGAATACTACTGCGAGTAAATTTCTTCCCACAATGTTCACATTCATGTGGTTTCTCTCCTGAGTGTATTCTCAAATGTGTGTTCAGAGAACTACTTTCAATAAATTTCTTCCCACAATGTTCACATTCATGTGGTTTCTCTCCTGTGTGTATTCTCAAATGTGTGTTCAGAGAACTACTTCCAATAAATTTCTTCCCACAATGTTCACATTCATGTGGTTTCTCTCCTGTGTGTATTCTTAAATGTCTTTTCAAATTGCTACCTTGACCATCTATCTTTCCACAATGTCCACATGCTTGTTCAGCAGGCATGTGTTTTGTGACGTGTGTTTTTAAATGTTTTTCAAAAACTTCCTTGCAATGGAATTCCTTTACACAATGTCCACACTGGTATTCTTCCTGTAACAGTAACCCCTTGCTGTGTGTTTGGTTATGTAGCTCAAAATCATCTTCTTCGAAAAATGTCTCTCTACAATGTTCACATTTAATTTTTTTACTGCATATATTATGTATACCTAAATGTATCTTCAAGTCAGCGAAGTCAAATTTTTCACCACAATGTTCACATTTATACTTCATGATTTCGTTAAACTTCCAACAAAAGAAAAGAGGTTGTACAGTATACAGTACAATATTCAGAAATAAATATCTTTCCTTGGTTCTGGCTATCTACCTGGTGTATTATTATACAGCAGCAGCTAAAGGAATAAGAATAGATTTGGATAGAAACAATTGAAGTTTTGTTTACATAAAAATGACAAAAGGAGTATTATACTTATAGTATTTACAATTTACTAGCTGGAAAATCCTACTTTACAGAATTGATTAATAATATAAAACATAAATATATTAATAATAAAAATATTAATTATATATACTGTATATATATATATCATTCTCACAGATTTCCTCATCTTATCGTTTCAAATTAATTTCAGTTTAGAATTAATGTCCTATGCCTATGCGATATACTGAAATATGAAATCTGTGGGATGACAAAAATCCGCCCCAACCGAGATTTGAACCCGAAGCCTTCTGCTTGATATGCAGATGTCCTAACCATTCGACCACTTAGGATTTCATGGTATTGTTCAAACCCGATTGGATAGCGACTCTTTAAAATTCTCGGCGTGGTATGGCGAAACAGCACTAGTCCCTCCATTTTACTCACGCTCACCAGAGATCAAATTGATACGCCCTCATCTTTCAGTATTTTATTCACGAAGCGGGATCTCCGAAGAGATACTTTTATTGTATTAAACACAACAGAACAAATTCTAAATCGCCCTGTGATATACTGAAATGATATTAATTAATTTGAAACGATAAGATGAGGAAATCTGTGAGAATGAGAAAAAGCCGCCCCAACCGAGTTTCGAACCCGGAACCTTCTGCTACGATGACCTAACCATTAGACCACTGGGGCTTTCATGGTATTGTTCAAACTTGATTGGATAGCGACTCTCTAAGTTTTTTAACACTCTCAAGTTTTGCAAGATTTGCCGCAAAGGTGACTGCCCAAATTTTGGCTGTCATGAGAGTTAATTTCACTCTTAAATTTGGATCTGATTAATATATCACGAAGGTTGGAATGGAAGGTCTACGAAATATAATAGTGGATGGTTCCGGAAAACCAGTCCTGAGACGTTCTGGTGGACTGTCGAATGGGCATATGTTTCTCAATAATAGCCCGTAATGGAGGCAACCTAGAGTGATAGGTTGTGACCAATGGCACTCTATTCAAATTTGGCTGAAGTGGTTTGTACGTCAGTGTCTGAAATCGAGGAATATCTTTTCCTTTCTTTATAGCAGTTTCGGTGTATTCCTTCTTGTAATTTCTATTCCGGATATGTCCGGTTAGTTCTTCTGTACGATTCTGAAAATCTAAATCTGAAGAACAGATACGTCTGATACGTAATGCTTGACTGTACGGTATGTTTTTAGTACAGTCTCGGGGATGAAACTGCTAAGGAGCAGGTACATATTTTTATCCGTGAGTTTACGAAATAGCTCGGTTTGAGTGTACAATTTCTTATGGTTACTATAGTGTCCAAAAAGTCAACGCTACTAGTGGATTTAGTACCTGTAAATTTGATAGTTGGGTGGGCTAAATTAATATTCAGAAGAGTACAGATTATCTTCACCGTGGGTCCAAATCATGAAGATATCGTCAATGTATCTAAACCAAACAAGTAGTTTATTAGGTTTGCGGGACAGAAAATTGGCCTCAAATTGACCCATAAATAAATTTGCAAAAGATGGCGCCATTTTTGTGCCCATCACTGTGCCATGAATTTTATTTCACCTGAGATCCAGCATGAGGTGACTAGGCCCAAGTGCAGAAAAGTTGAGGAATAGTTTGCTATTTCTCAGTTAATTGCAAGTGGTTTTTTTTTATTGCCAGAACATGATTTTGGCAATTTTGACAAATGGTATATGAATTGTAATTGAATTGAATTTTTTGGAAGTTATTTTATTTTAATTTGGTTTTAATAAATTGATTGATAACGGATAAAATATCTTAGGCCTAGGTCCTAGGCTAGGCCTCATTTTTAATTAGAACCAGGCTAGCCTACTAGGAACAAGTAATTACTTAGCTTTAAACACACAGGCCTCAGAACAGACATGTTTACCTGTTAAAAATACACAGCCATTAGTCTTACACAGCTGGTTTTAACCACGCAAGGGGGCCTAGCTAGCATAGGAAAAAATCCAGCCAGGCTATATGAATACGAACCTTGTTAAAACATTCAAGGATAACTAAAATATCCAACTAAATCAAAGAATTCAACAGAAAACATGTATCACTTGAGAAAAAAACTGGCGTTGGGTGTAGGCCTAAATACAATGTTGGTTAACTTTCAGTTAGATCAAAGAATATATATCTTCTTTGGTTAGATTCCCTCTGAAAATCCACGTGACATCAACATCTTTTTCACCTTCATCCAGCGTTGTTCTAATAATGAATATTCATTATTTTTCTGGCTTTCGCGGTTTTTATTTGTTTTTATTGGCTATTAAAATACAGTCGTTTTATGCATGATTGCTTCCGGGTTCCTCGTGTGGTTTGTATACAATATGTTTTCGGAATCTCTACTCCATAAAACGCTATAAAACGTTGGGGCGCTACATTTAATTTATATTTCTGGAACAGCTGTGAATATTGTTTCAATCAAGTATAATTATTCCGTATAATAGGTGTGGATTCTTTATCATTGTGATAGTGCTGTTTCTGGCTAATATTCCAATGCTAATCATCTAAAGCAAGGGGTCATTTATCTAAAGAGGTCAAGTTGCCATGGTAATATGCATGTTCGGCTGTACCTACAATCATATGAATGTGGGTTAGTCATAAGTCATACAGTCCTCAGTCCTATACTATACTTGCTGACAAAGTGCAATGCATGTGAGGCAAGCTGACCATTTGTGCGAGGTTTACAATTTCCAAAAAGTGCCAAGTACGAGGCATATCTTAACGTGCTATACTACCCAATAATGATATGGCTATGAGAGTACTAACTCCCGTTTGGAAATAATAGGGGCCTGTTTCTGCTGCAACTGCTCAAAATACGGTATAAAAATACGGTATAAAATATGGTATTTTTTATACCATATTTTTTAGTACCCCGTTTCTGCTAACAATACTTCTTGGGTGGTCGTGTTAAATTTCATCTTTTTTACCCAAATTGCCATTCATTTATTTGATCGATAATTAAAAGTCGCAATAAAGGAAGTTTTACGTCTCACTTTCAACAGCCTAGCCCTTGTGATAGAGATGTTGTGAGAGTACAGAAAACATCGTAATGGGGACAATTAATTCATTCCCTCCCCGAGTTATTGTATTTTGCAATGTTGTACTGCTTTCGCAGGCTCTTCAGCTTTGAGTTTACTTGCTTTGGAGACAAGTCTATTCCATACTCCTGCTTTATTTTTTTAGAAATGTCTTTATAAATGTGGTTGTCCCTTTTATTAGTTGGCCAGACATTTTAGCTTCCCCACACACATTTATTTAGTAAAACTGTGACGTCTTCGCTCCACATTTTCGCCGAATATATCTATACACGTGTGAAAAAGCAGCTGACAGCGACAGAAAATAAAAACACGAATGTTGACCTTTTGTCATGTAAAAAAAAATACGGTATTTTTTATAGGCAGCAGAAACGGGTACAAAAAATACGGTATAAATTTGTAAATACCGTATTTTATCCACAAATTTTGTGGGGAAAATACGGTATACAAAATACGGTATATTTTTTATGAGCGCAGTTTCTGCTGCCAAAAATATACCGTATATATACGGTATTCAAAAAATACCGTATAATATACGGTATTTAGTTGGCAGCAGAAACAGGGTAGTGGTTTGCCTTATATTTCAAATATGGCAGCACAGTAAACAGTAATTCGAAACTTCAAATAAACTGTGAATATAGGCCTACTAACTGTCGGAAACGCATACACCTAACATGTCAACTCTCTTGTTTTGGCAGTGAGAATTCCGTATTGTTGTACTGTAATTGCATTTTGTGTAATAAAGTCATCAAGTTGTTTATTTTCATGATTGCTATGTATTTCATTAAAGTCATATCCTATCAAATTATTTGCGTCCACTTTTCCAACAGTGCCCTAAGAAGTGATAGTTTTCATCCGTATGCGAAAAGGTAAACATATGCTAATCTAAATGATATAACTGCTATACTATTCTAAATTAATTAATATCTTTAATAGCGATACTGTACTCTTTAATTGTTATAAAATGTCAAAAAAAGGTATATGCATCATAAATTATACCTCTACTATGCATTAAAGATTGGAAATTAATTAACAAAACATTATCCTCAACTATAGATTGTAATTATTAGGATAGATACTGTGCATGATGTATAGCCAGTAGCAGTACTATAAAGTAATAATAACCTGATTAAATAGTATAGATGGCATAATAAAAAGATAAAATTATAAACCTAGCATGTACTCACACTGTGATTCTTAAATAGAGACACGTCAAAGATTTAAAGAATTGAAACTTGTAATCAAAAAGAGTATAACAACTTGTTGACCTTTCTCAGTGAATGCTACTGTAGTACTAATTCCTGTACAGTACTGTATAGAGTATACAACGTACAAAGCAAGCCAATTCATTGGAATGTCCAAACCTAAACAAAATGCCCTAATGAGAATACAGTGTGGTACCAAGGTCGAAACTAGAAGTAACCAGAGTACGTGACTGACAGTTTTGGAATTGCGTATACCCGACTAATTAACAGGTCAATGGTGCTCGACCAAAAATAAGTCTGGGAGTAATGTACAGTATATATACATTCTTTGAATGAGGTTAAATAAACACTCTTTTTTTATTTAATGCCATTCGAATACTGTACATAATACAGTACTGTAGTTTAGGGTATGAATATATATTTTTGCTCTGTACAGCAGGTCAGACTATATTAACACAAAACGTTTACTACTGATTGTTAAACATAAATAATTGATATAATAAATCATTATATCTGACGAAAAAAACAATGATTAAACTGTTAAAAAGTAAAGAAATATGTCTTGTTATAGTAATGTTACAGGTACAAAAGCAAATCCTGTGGGCCACAGAGTGTGGAACATGTTATGTTGCATATTCAAGATCTGACTCTTTATTGACCAAACAACTTTATACATTGACAATCTAATCACTACAATGAATTTTATACTACATACTGTTTACATAGGATTAGTATAATTATCATTTCTGCTTCTTTGCATAGCAACAGGATAGTTCTATAAGCAGAGGCTAGTAATTAATAGCCAACAGTTCAAGGTTGGTCATTTAACAAAGAAAGCTAACATGTTGCATATTCAAGTTGTAATGTAATGATATAACATTTGAAATCAACTTTATATCACAATTCAATTGAGTTCACCAATTTGCCCCAGAAACGTCCAGTGAAGATATTGACCAGATGTTTTTCATACCAATTAGTCCCAAAAGAAAAACAGTTTATATAACCTTAAGAACTTTGACATCATAAAATCATTGGAGATTTTTCACAGATTTGACAACCATTATTCATCATTGTATTACCTTGAGACAATCAGCGCTTTCAAAAAGGTACCTGGATCAATTTGACCAATACGTAAACTCAGAGAGATGATATATCACCAATTTTAACACGTTGTTGTCGGTTATACAGGAATGTATGGAACGCCGTTTACGCAAAATTTCGATGATACGAATTTTATGACGCGAAATGTGAAAGAAATGCATCGATATGAATTGAATGGCGCGATATCGGGCGCTATATATGAATGAAATGTTTTGAATGAAATGTTTGGAATTGAATGTTTTGAATGAAATGTTTTGAATGAAATGTTTTGAATAAAATGTTTTGAATGAAATGTTTTGAATGAAATGTTTTGAATAAAATGTTTTGAATGAAATGTTTTGAATGAAATGTTTTGAATTGATTGTTTTGAATGAAATGTTTTGAATTGAATGTTTTGAGTAAAATGTTTTGAATAAAATGTTTTGAATGAAATGTTTTGAATGAAATGTTTTGAATAAAATGTTTTGAATGAAATGTTTTGAATGAAATGTTTGAATTGAATTGAAAAGTCAAACTATTGGCGGCGTATGTCATTCCCGCTCGCGATTTTGTTCTCAACCTCTAGTCTTAAACCCTCATCTATGGAACGACGTTTACGCAACATTTCGATTATATGAATTTTATGACGCGATATGTGAATGAAATGCATCGATATGAATTGAATGGCACGAAAGAAAATTGTTGTCATCATTGTTTTTACAGAATAGTTAATTAGGCCTATACACCGTATTTTTTCTGTGTTTCAACCTCTAATCCTCTCTCTTACATTTTAAGAGAAGATGTTTGTTAAAACGACAAACGTCATTCTGACGTTATAAATCATCGATTGGAGTCTCGTTTGAGTTAAGAATTCCGTGTAAACACACAATAAAGTGTTTTTGTGTAAAACGTCTAAAGAAATAAAACCCGGTGGTATTTTTTTTTCCTTTTCTAAAGAAATATCACAACTTGCTTTTTATTTAAACATAACATAATATTTCAACAATGGATGTGTGACGTCAAACGAATGCTCTATCTCTGTTTTTTTTTTTTCAATAATTATATGCACTTTGTAAGACAGGTTTTGCTTTGAAATTACACGTAAACGAAAACACTATTTTATGTAGGCCCTACTATTCAAGGAATGTTAACCCTCGAACAAAAATTAAGGCTTATTTTCCTAATATTGTTTTGTATTGAAGAACAAATCTTGAAGGGGCCTCTACTAGCATTTTTCTAAATAGGGCCTACTGTGGCCGTTGTTAAAATGATTTCCTTGTTAGCTATCGTAAATTGATGTTAGTACGATATATTATGAATTCGTACACACTTCGTGCATCTGAGCGTTATGGGTACATTAACACCTACTACCAGTCCCTATAAGAATTTATACCTGTTTGTATTGATGATATCATAAATCATGGAATCAGATTCAGAGTCAGATAGCTTCCAGCATGAGATTGTTAGATAGATCAATACGAATTATATCCGATACGGTTCTGCTATCAATAGATTGCGATCAAGCGATTGGCTGAACCAGTTTATACAAAAAGGTGTATAAGTCAGTGTCATCTGTCAGTCAAGACAGTTTGGACAGACTACTACAATGAGTAAGAATGCACGTGTACCACGTCCGTTCGATGTAAACACGAGTTAGTAGTCTAGGACCTGGAACATTTCTTGGAATTTCAATTAGGCCTACTCTGGAATATAACCCCATTTTTGCATATTGATGAGACTTATTTGTTCGATAGTTGGCTAAGAGTAGGTTATAAGTAGGACAACAAGGCATGTAAAGTATTTTTAACCATGTGCTTAAATATTCTACAGGGATAAATAAAAATATTTAACAATATTAAAGATTGTGCATTAGGATATAGGCATAACAGAAGCCTGTCAAATGAAAGTTAATATTATTGCAAAGTGATGCCTACTGATCTTCAAGTGTGCGTAGGTCTATAAAAAGACATTAAGAGGGACTTTCTTTTCATTCCTGAGGCCTACATGTCCCACCCATTGTCATTAGGGCTACCTTTTTGTATTCTCATACAAATGAAGCTTATAGAATTGATCTTTCATGGGGACTGGTCCCGGGACTGGTCTGATGCGCTAAAAGAAAGAAACATGCATTGATGGATACTCTTGTGTGAACGCTCAGACCGGACTGCGAACTCTGGTAAAACGATTGGAGGCGGAGCGAGTATGCATCTACATCAATGAGAGATGGTGTAATAACATAACTGTGAAACACCAATTATGTACACCAGATGTAGAGCTTATCACCGTTGCACTTTGACCCCACTAGTTACCGCGAGAATTCAACCAAATATTCGTTACCGTAGTCTATATTCATCCAAGGGCCGACGCAAAAATAGCATCGTCAACGATTCAGGACTTTAGTCATGAACTAGAAACAGCATCACCTGACGCGGTAAAACTTTTTCTTGGTGACTTCAATTTATGTGACCTAAAACATGCCCTGCCACATTACTATCAGTATGTAAACGTTCCAAACGAGAGGAGACCGCACATTAGACAAATGTTATGGTAACATTAAAAGCTCCTATAAAGCATCAGCGAAAGCCGGTGGTATAGGTAAATCGGACCATGGTATGATCCAACGGTGCCTGCTTATACACAGAAATTGAAGCAATTTAAGCCAGTGGTAAAGAAAGTCAAGATGTGGACTGAAGAGGGATGAGAAGAATTAAAATGTGGCTTAGAGTCTACAGATTGGGATGTTTTTCTGTCGTCAAACTCAATCGATGAAGCAACAGAAACTATTAGTGACTACATAACATTTTCTGTGTCTAGCCTAATTAAGAAAAAAAAAGGTTAAAGTGTACCCAAATAGTAAACCTTGGATAACGAAGGAAATTAAAACATTGTTAAAATTAAAACACAACGCGGTGAGTAAAAATAACACAGATGATAAAAAAGGATTACAGAAAGAGATAAATACTATTATCAAAGCTGGAAAAAGGAAATTATGGAGAAAAGATAAAAAAACAAGTTTAAAAGTTCTAATTCTAAACAGGCATGGGATGGACTTAAAACGATAATAAATTGTAAAAAGAGTAAAACTGTTAAAGCCCCTCTCGATGTCGATACATTAACGTTTGAAAATGACTTAAACATATTTTTTAATAGATTTGATAACAATAACTTGAAAGAAAAACTTAATGGCATGAAACATTCAATAGAGGAGGAAACTGTGGACGCTTTCAGTTGAGAAAATCTTCAAGTCACTAAATCCTAATAAAGCTCCCGGATCAGACATGATACCGGGAAAAACTGGCCCCAGTGTTCTCACGTCTGTATAAATGGTCAGTTAATTCCTGTTGTTCTGTTCCTAAACTATGGAAATCAGCAATAATTACCCCTGTAAACAAAATTAATAAACCAAGTGTATATAATGACTACCGACCCATAGCTCTAACTCAAATTGTTATGAAATGCTTCTAGAAAGTAGTGAAAGATTTTCTAGTTCAAGAGACCGAGCGATTTGCCGATGCTTTTCAGTTCGCATACTGTGCTGGCAATGGGGTAGAGGATGCAGTCTTGGCACTACTACATCCTATTTACGAAACTCTAGACACCCCTAGATGCTATGCCAGAACGCTGTTTATTGATCTGTCATCGGCATTTAACACCCTACAGCCTTATATGCTACTTAAGAAACTGAGGGACATGAGCGTAAACCCATATCTTACCTTATGGATAGGGGATTTACTCAGTGATCGAATGCAAAAAGTAAAAATTAATGGTGTTATCTCAAACAGCATTATTTCTAACACAGGTGCACCACAAGGTTGTGTCCTGTCGCCGCTTTTGTTCAGCTTATATACATATGATCTCAGGTGTAATGATAGCTCGTGTCGTATAGTCAAGTTCGCAGACGACACATGTATCACAGGTCTTATCATGAATGACGATGAAAGTGTCTACAGGAATGAAGTATTCAAACTTATTAAATGGTTTGAAGACAATTTCCTACACTTGAACGTGAACAAACAAATGAGATGATCTTCGAGTTTAGGCGGAAAATAACAACACCACTGAAGCCTCTATCGATAGACAATACTGATGTTAAAATAACTAGAGTGTGAAAATATTTAGGGGTATGGATTGATGACAAATTAAACTGAAACATAAACACAACTAAGCTATGCATTAAGACAAATCAACGGCTTTATTTCCTCCTCCTTATCATCTGGCAGCACAACAAGGTGGACTTAGATAGTTTTCTAATACACCTCAACTCTCAACATCGTAACATAGCATTCACAGTGGAAAAGGAAAACGACCACAGTTTACCATTCCTTGACGTATTTGTCACAAAGGAACCCGAGGGCACTTTGTCCCACAAAGTATATCGCAAACCCACGCACACGGACAGATATTTGAACCTGCAAGTGAAAAAGAAATTTCTGAAATTGTCAAAAACTCGCCTGCTAAATCTTGCAGTCTTGATCCAGTTCCTACTCTGTTAATTAAATTCTGTTGTTTTTGTTCCACTAATTACACGTGTCGTTAATCTGTCTTTGGAAACTGAGGTTTTCCCAGATATTTGTAAAATCTCGCACATACGTCCTCAATTAAAGAAATCGGGTCTTGATCTTGAAAAGCTATCCAATTACAGACCAGTATCAAATCTGTGTTTTCTTGGAAAAGTAATTGAAAAATTGGTATCTAAACGTATACTATCACACGTAAAGGATAATCCTTTGCATTCGTCACTTCCTCCTCGTCTTCCCAGTTTTCCCAGTCTTTCTCCTCCTCCTCCTCCTCGTCGTCAGATCTTTCGATTGGTATCACAGTAATGCTATTGCCTGCCACTTCAGACTGTAAGAAAAACAAATGGTCAAGTTCATTTTCATCTGTAATTAAATTAATATAAAATAAATGAATAATTCCGAGTATTATCAATATATTGTTTACTGTGTTATTGTTTTCTTTCTCTTCTTTCTTTTTTTCTTTCTTTTCCTCATCCATCTTTTCTTTCTTCTTTTTCTTTTCCCTTTTCTCCTCCTCTTTCTTTTCATCCTTCTCCATTTTGGTCTTTCTTTTCTGCTTCTCCTTTTCCTGCTTCTTCTTTTTTTTATTCTCCTTGTTATCAGCTTGTGAAAACGCTAGACTATAAAGTATAATGTAAGTAAATATAAAGTTATTGATAATACTTACTATCAGGCATGGTAAATGTTTAAAAAAGACAGGCTGTTGTTAGGCCTAATTATTATTTGTCATACCTTTTGAGCATATCCATCGTAGACATTTTTAAGCATTTTTTCAGCTTCATCTGCAGTTGCCAATGTCAACTCTTGGTCGTAACCATGATCAATAGCTACAGCAGCAGCATTGTTTGTGGTAGATGCAGCGTTAGTGGCAGATGCAGCTGCAGAGGTAGAGGCAGGTGTAGCTGCAGCAGCAACCGCGTTGGTGGTAGATACAGCTACATCGTTGGTGTCAGATGCAGCGGCAACTTGTATGACCTATAAAACATTTAATCAAATTTAATTAGCAAATGCATAAAACCATGAATGATGTAATGTAATGTAATAAGATCCAAAGGCAATCAACTATCACATAAGACACCAAACAACTATTCTGCCATTGGTCAATCAATTATTTATCAATTATTGATGAATTCATGAATAGATAATCTATAATAAACTATAACGTTCAATAAGCCAATTTAAAATTATCTTTCGAAATAATTACAGCCTTCATGATTGAATTATTATATTTATTTATTGTTAGGTGATTTTGATTATTTCGGTTGTTTTTTGTATCATGTTTAAGTTTCATTCATTCATTATTTTTTTAATTGATCAGATGATATAAATGTATTCAATCAATAAGACCAATTATTAGTAAATTAATGATAATTTAATTAATATTATTTTAAATATTAAAATGAATTTAATGGAACTAAAAGTTATTGATTTATTTAACTATTAATTTATTAACAATATATTTTAAAAAAATACCAAATTGTTAGTTAATTTAAATAAATACTTAAATTCAATTCAACTAGAGGGTTCGCTCGCTTCGCTCGCGCACCCTCTAGTGGGTGTACCCGAATGGTCCTCGAAAACATGACCAACACCTCTGGAAATTGAAGCCCGGGTGACACCTATGCATATGACTGATGAGTAATGTATGTTTATTTTGTGATGTTTCATGGTGGTCCATAAATTAGGTACGCCAAAAATATCGCTTCCAGGGTAATAGCCTATAGCAAATTAGAGTTTAAAAAATGTACGAATAGAGAGAACAATATAGGCTAATTATTATATTCGTCTTGTGTGTGTGAGATTTGAACCTGTACTGAAAATAAGTTTGGTAAGATGCGAAATGTATACCAATTATGATTGATTACGTCCCCTGTCAGTAATGATGTATGTACACTTGACAGCAATCGGTGGTTAGGAACGTAAAGGGGAAAAGTTACTAAATAGATTTATTTATTTGTAAACAAAATGTACATTAATTCTCCCTGTAATGATGTAAAAACTTTCCACAATTGGTATTACAACAATGGGTATAATGCGAATAATAATACAGTATAATTGTAAAGAACAGTATACGTATGTGATGGGTTTGTCACACGGAAGTGAGCCCTCTAGAGTAAAAGGGAGGAGATGAATAAAGATGGACGACAACTACAACGTGTTTTGTTATATTCTTATTGTTGGTTTCAGCCTAACGAGCGAGCCCGTAACAAATTGGGGGGGGGGGGGGTGTCATCCGAGAACAAAGTACGGAATTGTAGTTGTAGATCAAACTGATGGTAATTTTAGTTACTTATTCTAAGCTGGTTTTAGGTTTAGAGTCGTTTTATAACGAACGAGGTTTGGCGGTCGTCAAGCCAGTACACTGTGTTGTTGTTTTAGGCTTGTGTAGGCTTGCCTGTGATAGTATTAGTAGAAGTCGGTTTGGCTTTGATTTTAGGGGTCTAGGCCTAGGCCTAGTTATTGAGACCACGGTGCACGGTAGGTTTAATACTGTGTGGGCTTGGCAGGTATTTAATTACGGGTGCCTTAATTATCGTCATACTGGTTATTTTAACCTGTGTTTTTGTTTGTTTGTTTCGAATAGAAACTAGGCCTAGGCCTATGTCAGAAAGTGATTTTGACGAGGAATTTTTGGATAGCATGTCCATTGAGGTGGTAGCTCAGCTATCAGAGGAGCGTTTGCGACTAGCATCTATAAATGATTCCATGAATAAATATGACTTGATAAATGTGATTGGAAATCATGTTGGTTTAATTACTCATGAATCCGTAAAAACTGCGGGGAATGAGGTCGAGTTGGCTAGAATTGAGTTGGAGCATGAAAAATTGATTTTTGAAAAAAGAAAAATAGAGATGCAAACTCAAAGAGAAATGGAAAAAGAAAAACATGAATTTGAGTTAAGGAAATTAGAATTAGCTAACCAAATGGGTCACACCACACGGGTTTCTACACCTAATGATTCAGAGATTACTCAGAATATTAAATGGGTTCCCAAGTTTAATGAGGACGAGGTAGAGACATATTTTTTAGCTTTTGAGAAAATTGCTAATAGATTAAAGTGGCCTGCTAAACACTGGACTGTGTTGTTACAAACTGCTCTTGTGGGTAAAGCCCAAGAGGTATTTTCTGCATTGGCTGATGATCAATGTGAAAGCTATGATGCGGTTAAAACTGCTGTTTTGTCAGCTTATGAGTTAGTTCCAGAGGCGTAAGTAGTAGATAAGGTACTTCAGCCCAATGTTGACCTTGGTGTATTTTTATAATTAATTAATTAGATTAATTTCCTGTTATTGTAATAATTAAATTATTCTTAATCTTAATTAATGAAGGTCATTCTTTCCTGGTTTCGTAATAATTAAAGTATTCTTAATTAATGAAGGTCGTTCTTTTCCTGGGTTCTTAATAATTAAATTATTCTTAATTAATGAAGGTCTTCTATAGGTATAATAAATTATTTTTCTGGCGCGTATTTTTGATTTGTCCTTTCTCCCATCTCTCCATTTTTTCCCTTTGTTGTTGTTTAATTAAGGTGTTTCCTGGGTCCATGTTTTCCGTTTGGTCGAAGGCTAAATCTAATGGTCACTGTTGTGGGAAGGTCTTCCTAATTATTTAAGGGGTTGTTTGACCAATCTTAATAGCGGACACATTTCCTAAAGGAAGTTCTAAGTACCTTTGTTTGTTTGTTTTTTAATTTAATTAGTGTCATGGAATGGTATAAAAACAACGCAAGTGTGGGTAATTCTTTATTCGCTTACTGAACCAAGACTTATTACTGATTTTTTTTTACAATGGCTCATTATGCATCATCATCATCATCTTCCGATTCTAACGATAGCTTGTTTATCGAATGCCAGAGAGCAGTTGAAGCTATCGTTAGTTTATCGCGGAATAATGTCGAAAATATCGATACCAACAATGTTGTCCCCGATATTGGACTACTAGAAGATTTCGTATTTAATGACCAGGACCTTGATTTGGATGTTAGCCAGAGTGTTTCTGAAGCCGATAGCCTCTCACTTTCGGATATTTGCAATAATGCTATTGAGATAGTGCAGGAGCTATCGGCTAATTTACGTATTGATCACGTAGAAGTAAGTGTTTGTTTATTTTATTTTTTACGTAATATTTATTTTACCGTGTATAATTCTTAAAAGTAGATTGTGTGTAACCGAACGTGTGTTTACAGCGTTTTACGGTTTCTTTGCGTTTCTTTCTAATTTATTTATTTTTTTTTAATATTTTTTTTTTTACCGTGTATATCTCTCGTTTACGGTTTATATACGTTTTCCTTTCTAATTTATCTATTTATTTTTTTCTGTATAGTACGGTGTTGGTGCTCACACCAAATGTTTGAGTTTGAGAGGAAATGTCGAGATTAATGATTCAGTGGAGTCTTCGATTATTGAGGTACAGTAACTATCGTTTTTTTCTCTTTACTACTGTTGTTGTTGTTGTTGTTGTTGTTGTTGTACCACGTCTTTTATTTCTTTTTCTTTACTGTTTTTCTCTGTTTGTTTTCAGCCTGCACCCATACAATATGGAAGGGGCGTTAATAGAAAGAGGCTCAGAATCGAAGACGGAGAAAAAGAAGAATTTGCGATATTGATACTATTGAAGACGAGGACCTTAATCTTGATGAGGTAGAGTTGAATCACTTCTGTAGAATCGTTCAATTAGCTGATAGGTTTAACCAACGTTTTAACGCGTCTATTAGCGATTTTTTAGTTAATTTTTTAAATATTGATTTAAGTTTAGAAGTGATTCTGTCCACACTGTATCGAATTTTTGAGCATGTCGTCGATAATCTCTGCATTAACGTGCATGTCGACAAAAAAGATGCAATCAAAATTACCAAATTATTGTCATTTCAAATAACAATTTAAATTCTGTCAATTTTAGCGGCGATTATAGAAAGAAGCAGATATATCTTTATCATCATTCTAATCATTACGATCTCATAACCACAATGACAGGTTTTCTAAAAATTGATTATTTTTGCGATAGATGTCATAAGGGGTATAATCACAAATACCAACACAATTGTCAATTTACGTGCGTGCTGTGTAAGCACAATGACTGCCCCTCTTCTAATTCTTTTGAAAATAGAGAGAGTAGAATAGAGTGTAAAGAATGTAATAGATTTTTTAAGGATAAGCAATGTTTCACCAATCATAAAAAATCTCCTGATTCTAAAAAAGTTTCAGTATGTGACAAAATTAAAAATTGTTCAACTTATAATAGGATCGTTCAAAAAGATCACAATTGTCAAAACCGTTTTTGTAGAATTTGTGGGACTTTCGTTTCATACGATCATCAATGCTACATGGAACCGGTTGTAGCCCCTACTGTAAGCATACTGAAAAAAAGTTTAAGAATCAGGAGGCCCGTAACAGAGCTGTCACTAAATATTTCTTTTTTGATTTAGAATGCACGCAAGATACAGGCGAACACAAACCAAATTTATACGTTCTTCAAAAAACTTGTCTTAATTGTATCGACGGTGCTAATGATTCCGCCGATTGTGACGTGTGTGGGGATAAAACAGTGGTTTTTCATGGGGGGTCTGCATGCGAAGATTTCTGCAATTACGTATTCAAAGATTACAAATTTAACGAAAATATTACGTGTATCGCTCACAACTTCCAGGGTTATGATAGCTACTTCGTGCTCAACTACCTGTACGAAAACTCCATTGTACCGGATGTAATTGCTCGCGGTGGTAAACTTATTTCGATTAGGACTAAAGAAACGAACATTCGATTCATCGATTCCCTTTCATTTCTGCCCATGCCTCTATCAAAATTGCCCAAAACTTTTGGCATCTCCGAACTTAAAAAAGGTTACTTTCCTCATTATTTCAATTCTTTAGAAAATCAAAATTACGTAGGTCCTTAACCCGATTCTTCAAATTATTCCCCCGATAAAATGACTACTTCAGGTCGAGAATCTTTCTTTAAATGGTACAACCAGAAAATTGAAAGTAATCAAGTATTTGATCTTAAAAAAGAACTCGTCGAGTATTGTATCAGCGATGTAGATATTCTCAGAAAGTGTTGTCTTACTTTTAGACATCTTTTTTTGAAAGTAACTATATCGCCGAAAAACCCTCTACTCGGCGGTGTTGACCCCTTTTCAAATAATTTAATGACAATTGCCTCAGCGTGTAACCACGTATTTTCTAGAAATTTTTTAAAACCATCCACCATCGCTCTATTTCCATCATCAGGGTATCTAACAACCGTTAACCATTCTCACTCTAGCATGGAATGGCTGTGCTACGAGTCGCATAAAAGGGGGGGGGTCTTTATCCATCATGCCAGAAATGGAGGGGAAAAAATGTTTGGACCTTACTCTGTCGACGGCGCATGTTTAGAAAACAAAATAATTTTCGAATTTATGGGGTGTTTTTTCCACGGGTGCCAAGATTGTTATAGACCCGATTCCATTAATCCCTTCAATAACGAGACCATGTTGGAATGCTTTGTCAAGACAAGCAAGAAAACACGGTTTCTGAAGGAACAATTTCCAGATTTCGAATACGTCGAAATTTGGGGGCACGAATGGAAACGGATCAAACAATCGTTGGCCCCAAACATTAAATCTATCGTCTCCAAAGTTCCTTTAATTAGGCAAACTTTGAATCCAAGAGACGCGTTTTTCGGTGGGAGGACTAATGCCAGTTGTTTGTTCTATAAGGTAAAACCGGGTGAAGAAATTAATTACATAGATTATACTTCCTTGTATCCTTATGTAAATAAATACGGTACCTACCCCGTAGGGCATCCTGAAATCAATGATCGCAACGACATGTCCACAGATATCAACGATTATTTCGGCTTGATAAAGTGTACAATCGAAGCGCCTAAAAAATTATTCCGTCCGGTCTTACCTTATAGATCAAACGGTAAATTAATGTTTGCTCTCTGTAGAACATGCGCCGATTCTCAACAACAAACCGCTTGCAATCATTCCGGTACAGATAGAGAATTTACAGGTTCTTGGGCAACGATCGAAGTCGCTAAAGCCGTGGAAGTTGGGTACAAGATACGTAAAGTTCACGTAGTATGGCACTTTAAAAATAAAAGCGCGTACTCTGCAGATTCTCCCTCGTCCGGTCTATTTGCCTCTTACATTAACACCTTTTTAAAATTGAAACAAGAAGCTTCGGGTTGGCCTGAATGGTGTAAAACGCCCGAAGATAAACAAAAATACATTTCGGACTATCGAACCGTAGAAGGTATCGACTTGAATCATGACGACATTGCGTACAATCCTGGGCTTCGATCTCTGGCCAAATTAATGCTAAATAGTTTTTGGGGTAAATTTGGCCAGCGTGAAAATCTCACGAGAATTAAATATACGCAAGATCCTAACGAGGTTTACGATATTTTATCGAACCCTGGGATAACCGTTCATGACATAAATTTTGTTAATGATGATTTGGCGGAGGTAAAATACGAGGACGAGGAACAATTTGTTGCAGTTAACCGAAAGGTTAACGTTGTCATTGGCGCATTTACCTGTATTACGATACTGACAGCGTAATCTTCGTATCAAAACCCGGGGATTGGGACCCTCCCCTGGGCGACTATTTGGGTCAGTTAACGAGGTCGATCCTAAAGATGGTAAATTCATCGAGTCCTTCGTTTCTGGGGGGCTTAAGAACTACGCCTATAAATTGGATACGGGGAAGACCGTTTGTAAAGTTAAGGGTTTTACCCTTAACTTTACAAACGCTCAGAAAATTAATTTTGACACCGTCTCCAATATGGTAAGGGGTGTTGGTCCCGATACAATTAAGACGGTTGAGAAGAATCGCATAACGCGCAAGCCAAAAACACGCAAGATAGTCAACGAAACATCGCCTAAAGACTATCGAATCGTGTACGACAAAAGAATTATTATCGAAAATTATCGTACAGTTCCTTACGGGTATGTTTGGTGAATCACGGCAATAAATTTCTTTTTAAAAATGTAAACATACTTTGTTATAGATAATTATTTGTTACTCTTTATACATTCTTTACCGTACTCTCTCTTTTTTTATAGTTTGAACAAAATATATTTGTAGTTTTAATGTAAATATTTTTATACCTGTTTTAATATAAATAATTTTTATACCCGTTTTTTAAAGTCGAATTTTTGCGGGTTAAGTAAATATATTTTTAAATATTTTTCCGCTTGATTCTTATGTCGATACCGTTTCTCTTTTTGTAGATTAAGTAAATATATTTCGTAATTTTAATTTAAATATTTTTCCACTTGAATTCTTATGTCGATACCGTTTCTCTTTTTGTAGCTTATTAGTGAATATTGTTATAACTGTTTTAATGTTAATAAATTTTATACTTATAAAATCGATTTTTGTAGATTAAGCAATATTTTTGTAATTTTAATTTTAATATTTTTCCACTTGAATTCTTATGTCGATACTGTTTCTCCTTTTTGTAGATTAAGTAAATATATATTTTCCACTTGAATTTCTTATGTCGATACCGTTTCTCTTTTTGTAGCTTATTAGTGAATATTGTTATAACTGTTTTAATGTTAATAAATTTTATACTTATAAAATCGATTTTTGTAGATTAAGCAATATTTTTGTAATTTTAATTTTAATATTTTTCCACTTGAATTCTTATGTCGATACTGTTTCTCCTTTTTGTAGATTAAGTAAATATATATTTTCCACTTGAATTTCTTATGTCGATACCGTTTCTCTTTTTGTAGCTTATTAGTGAATATTGTTATAACTGTTTTAATGTTAATAAATTTTATACTTATAAAATCGATTTTTGTAGATTAAGCAATATTTTTGTAATTTTAATTTTAATATTTTTCCACTTGAATTCTTATGTCGATACCGTTTCTCATTTTGCAGATTAAGCAAATATATTTTTGTAAAGTTATTTTGTTTTATGCGAAATTTGAAATAAATGTAATCACTGTACTTGTTTATAATATATATACTTGTCTGTTTCTTAATGTTGACGTGGAAGATGACGATAACAACAACAACAACAAAAGACGTACGTAATGGTGACTGTAATTTTATTTTATCGTATCCAATATAAATATTGTAATCTCTCCTCTTTCTTGTTTAAATTTTTTATTTATCCGACGTCACCAAACAATTCGTTCCAGCAAGGCCATATAAATGCCTACTAGCCAGTCGATCAAGTACCATGCTTTGTTAATTCCTAACTTCGTACTACATAGAACAAGTTCCTATAAAAATAATAATAATAATAATAATAATAAATAAAAGATAATATAAAAACAATTAATTACCAAAAATGATAATAAATGAAAAAAAAAAGAAATTTACTTACCAAATCACTGTCGTTACGAAGTTCTAATGAGGAAAACTTTTCCTTCACAAATTCGCAGGAAACGTGTAAAACGTTTTCTAATTCTAAAACAGTATCACACTGCATGGCAACACTTGCGCATACTGAAATTCCTGTCACGAGTCTACGGACGTGTATGTTTTGATCAATCATCATTTGCTTCAACACACTATCCAACGTCTCCGAAGTAATTTCGTTACACAAGGCAATCAATCCATACTTTTTCTCCACCTCGTTACAAAGGCGAATAGTACTATGGAGGATTGGGGAGTCCCACACAACTTTCCCCGTTAATTTATATTCAATGTACGATAAAGTTAGTTTTTCCAAATCTGCCATTTCTCTCTCTATTAGTACACAGACGTTAATGACGTTGGAATTGATTTTTAGGATTTGATATACAATCATTTGTTAACGTAATTATCTTTATTAATCTCCTATTGGTTTATATTCTCGTCTCCCATCCCTTTCATTTTTTCTATATTGGGATGATGTGGATAAGGAACCCTTCACCTCGTTATAAAGTACCGATATACAAAGGCGATGAATCATTAAAACTGAAGATGACGTGTGTACTGGTAACCCCCTTCACCGCCGTAATTAGTGGACCGACCTCATCGGGAAAATCATATTTCGTGAAGCAATTATTGGAAAGCCATTATTTCGATAAGCCGTTCGATGACATCACGTGGTGTTATGGGGAATACCAGCCCCTTTTCACCGAACTGAGCGGATCTATTAACAACATTCAATTTATATAAGGGATAATTCGATAGAAACGATGGAACCGTCAAAAAACCATTTAGTAATCATTGATGATTTAATGACCGAGTGTAGTCGCGATAAAAGAGTGGTAAATATGTTTACAAAGGGATCGCATCATAGAAACATTTCGGTTAAATTCATTATGCAAAACTTTTTCTACGGTTCTAAAGAAATCCGTACCATCACTTTAAACGCTCACTATATAATACTGTTTAAAAACCCTCGGGATAAATCTCAAATAGCTAACCTATCCAAACAAAATGTATCCCGGAAGGACGATTTCTACGGGAGGCTTTTGAAGACGCTACCCGTGTACCGTACGGCTTTCTTTTAATCGATCTAAAAGCAAATACTCCGGAGGAAATGTGAGAGTTAGAAGTAACATATTTTCAAAAAACAATCACTTTGTTTACGTACCGAGAATATAAAACGCGACCTGTACCGTTCCATTAAATCATTTACCCGTTTACGAACACCATGTCGAAACGTATCAAAAAGAACGCTGAAACTATTCTTTTCCTAGCCCACTGTTCACCGCCTCAAAGAAAACTAATCCTGGAAAACTATAACTATATTTTAAAAGCTGTTATCTTGCGGCCGCCACTTAATAATTAGTACATGTCCCGTCACGTGACATGTACGTGCATTGGATCGGAGGCGATGTTGCATATGGAACGCCATCGCTGCCTCCGGCAGCAAACTTTAATTCTATTCGGCTCTTTTACCATTCGGCGCATTTCTATTCGGCCCATTTACCATTACGTTCGGCTCTTTCAGCATTCGACTCTTTTTTATTCGGCCCATTTACCATACGTTCGGCTCTTTTTGATTTTTTTATACGGCGCAATTAAATTCTGACCTTTTACATGGGGTCAAATGGAAGAAATCAACGGCTGGAAATGAGTCTATGAAAAGTTTACAAAACATATAGATGCAGCATGTAGAGTGTTTGGTTGGTTGAATTAAATGAATTTGAAGGCTATTTCAATATGACTAATCATTTTATTGACATGATTAATGTGTTAGAGAACTTGCAATTGTCCCACCTTATTGACTATTTTGAAAGAGAAAAGGTTTGATTTATGGCCTAGGCTAGCTAGACCTAGTCTAGTGTCTGTCTTTTAACAATAATAATTTACCCTTTCTCTCTCAAAATTTGTTAAAAAATGAATTAATTTTAGGTTATTCAACACATCTTTAATCGTAAATATGGTAAATGGGCCGAATAGAAATGCGCCGAATGCTAAAAGAGCCGATCGTAATGGTTGTAAAAGAGCCCAATAGAATTTAAAAGTAATTAAGTGGCGGCCGCGAAGAATTGAAATTGAGTTGAAAATCTAATGTTGAAATCATAAATTTTGATAAAAAACTCTTTATAATATCTTCCTAAGATAGAAATATGGAAAAATAGCGTCAATGCCAAAACTAATGTTATCAAATCTACGTTTCGCGGTACATCTGAGATAGATAAGGTAGGTAGGCCTATCCAAGGCGGAGATTTGTACCGAAGTTTTTGCATTGCGCTCGCCTATGTCAGAATTAACCATAATTTATATTATAGATTCTATATCGAAAGAAATACTACAAAGTATGCCCTCATCGTTGAAATCCAAAACAAAAACATTACTAGACCGGATAGACCGTTACCGGAAGATGGGCGTAATTGATTGGTCAAGATACGGCGAATTACTAATCGAAGGACAAGCGGTAAAGATAAAGATAAATTTATTGAATGAACGCTTTTGTATCAGCGGCACACGTTTATAAGACGGTGCGTTCATTTACAAGGCAATGTAAAAACAAAAAGAAAAGTATCAAAAACATTTAAGTCTTAACTAAGAAGCGAATTATACAAGTAAAATTAAATTAGTAAAAACAAGGTAATCTTACATATCGAACAATACTTAACCTATATGATGGAGTTAATGTTATTATCTATTTATTATCAGTATTATTAATATTTTCAAGTTTTAAGCGAATATATTATCATTATTATCACTAAAAAAAAATATATATATATATATATATATATATATATATATATAATTGCTAATTGATTTATTATACTGTTATTATTAAAATAAATGCAACTTTTATATGAGTATTTGTTCTTATTATATTTAATATTAATAGTTATTTGTAATTTAATTAAATGTGATACAATTTTTATTATACTATTTAGTCTTATTTTTAGTACTGTATTATTTATTTATTTTATTTAGATTTAGGTTACATTATATAATTTTGAAGAAAAAAAAAAAAAAAAAAAAAAAAAAAATATAATATATTATTGAGTTAGATAAATGGTAAAATAATGTTAGTAGATAATATGGTGGGCGGTAAATATTTATATATTATATATTAAGTGTAGTCTTTCTATGTCTCCATGCAGCAGTTAAGTATTGTTTACAGTGATAGTCTACAATTTCACCGATTCTCTCAAATGGAAATTCTAAATAAAGGTCATCAAGTAAAATATGATGTTGGTATTCGATTGTACCACTTCTAAAATTCTCCCAGAATGTATCATAACCACAATACAATAAATCCATTTTTAGTAAGTTAAAATGTGTTTCTCTTACATTTTTAAGGTTTGAACATTCAAGTAGAAAATGGTCTGTAGTTTCAATTAACTGATTGTTGCATAGCTTGCAAAAACCAGTCTCATTTTCTGACCATGTATTTTTTCTACCTTCTAAATCAAGAGAGTTAGACCTCGCTTTAAACTTTAAACTAATGGAATCAAAATTCACCATATCAAACATGTATGTCTCTGCTTTAGGTTCATGTTTATATTTCAAATATTCGGAGAGGGTTGACTTTGTTTTTGCACCTTCTAACCATTCCTTGATATTTTCTAGAGAGTTGGCATGTGTAAAACTCTTGAACCATTGACTTTCCGGATTTAAATTAAACTTATTTCCTAAATCAAATTTACATAATAAATCTTTGATATGGTTAATCCACTTCCATTTCACCTTATCTTCTACATCCATTATAGATCTACATAGTAGTTTTTGCCACCTTTGGTCGTCCATATTTTTAATTCTGTTAAAATAGGACATCCTAAATTTATTTTGGATGGTGTAGAGTGTCTCCCATCCTAGGTCACCAATCAATGCCGCTTTCGCGACGTTTCTTGGTGCCTTCAAAATAATTCTAGCCATTTGGTATTGTAAATTTTCTAACTTATTTAGTGAACCTTTAGAGTTACATAACCATATTGCAGAGGCGTAATTAATTGTTGGTAATCCTATCGTTCTCCATAAAAGATCACCATAGTATACCCTATTGAAATCATTCTGATTGTTTATAATAGAGGTAATATAGGCTATTATCCTATTTCCCTTTTTGATTACTTCATTGATATTGTCAGAATCTGTATATGAACGTGATATTATTACACCAAGATATTTATACCTTTCTATTTCTGTGATATAATGATTACCAAGGCTCCATGTTCTATGTGGATTTACTCTTTGCCCTGTGACCAGCACATTTGATTTGTCAAAATTAAACTCTAATTTCCATGCTTGTGAATAATCACTTGCTACTTTAAGTAGTTTCACAAGTTCAGACTCATTGTCACCGATTAAAACCACGTCATCAGCAAAAAATAGTGCACCTATTTGTGTGCCATAGATTTGAACACCTAGTTTATGACTTTTGATTAGATTATTTAGTTCGTTAATGTAAATAGAAAAAAGAACTGGTGACAATGAACAGCCTTGTTTCACTCCTTCATTAATGCTAAACTTATCAGATTCTATGTCATTGAACAAAACTTTGCATTTAACATCATCGTATATATTTCTTAGTAAGTTAAGGAGTTTACCACGGATACCAATTCTTTTGGCAGCCGTAATTAACCCTTGTCGCCAGACTGAATCAAAGGCTTTTTTAAAGTCCAAAAAGGCCAGAAATGTTTTTTTACCCTCAGCACGCCTTGTGGCGATAATGCTTTTCAAGACAAAAATGTGGTCTTCACATCTTCTGTCTGTCCGAAAGCCCCCTTGGACTTCACCAAGGATGCCATTTTCTTCTAAAAATTGAGAAATATTATATGCAATAATTCGATTAAAGATTTTTGAAACACATGAATTAAGTGTGATACCTCGATAATTATTGAGATCACGTCGATCTCCTTTTTTAAATATTGGGATAATTATCCCTTCATTCCATTCATTTGGTATAGTTTCAGTTTGTATAATTCTGGTAAACAATTTTTGGAGTGATAATGTGATTAGATTACCTCCGTTTTTTAACATTTCGTTTGTTATAGAGTCAATACCTGGACTTTTGTTATTTTTTGCCTTTGATATAGCATAAGCGACATCATCAAATGAAATATTTATATTATCTAAAATATGATCACAATGAATATTATTACTGTTACTATTATTATCGTGGGAAGAGTGGAGAATACCGTTACTGTTAGTTGTATTAAATTTTGCAATATTGCCAAAGTGTAATTTTAGCGAATTTTTCATATCGTCGTGGTCTGAAGAATATCTTGAAGTTCCTGGTATTAGGATAGAATCAACATTTTGTTTCTGTCGTTTGCCTTTGAGTTCATTCCAAAATTCCTTAGATTGAGGCCCTCCTTTATCCATAATTTTTGAGCAATTTGATATTTTCTTTTGCATTATTTTGCGTTTAAAAAGTGATTTACAGAATTTCCGCTTCTCTTGGTATGTTTCCCATAGAGAATTACAATAATTGATATCAAACTCAATATTATGTTTATTCTTTGAATATAATCTATGTGCTCGACACGATTGTCTACGTTGATTTATAGCATATTTTGTTTCTTTATCAAACCATATCTTTTTGTTTGATCTCGTTTTCTTATAGCCTATTGTATTCTCTGCAACTAGCGTAACTTTGTTTTTCCACTCTACCCAAGCATCGTTCGCATCTAAACGACTAGGGTCCCAATCTTTAAAGTCGTAGTTAATTGAACTACTAAAATCACTCCAATCTTTAGGGATATTCCAATGTTTTGTGTTAGTTTTTGTCACCTTACTGGTTTTACAAATATTATTCTCTATTAGTGTGATTACAAGCATGTTATGATCACTTCCATAATTATACAGTCCAAATTCATCAATAAACAATTCTTTTGTTACTTCATCGGAAGGAAGTAATTTACTCGATTTGACAAAAGACATAATTCAAGAAAAGAAAGGATTTGAACCTATAGACTGGAGAGAGTTTATAACGGTATTGGCGAAATTGAACACCCCAGAAAGTTTGATTGGAAATCCTACGAGACGTCGTACCTTACAAAGAATTAAATCGAGCGGAACACCATCTCTCGCATTACCTAAACGAAAGAAGGAGGATGATTATGACTTCGACGATGATGATGATGATGATGAAAAACTTACCTTTCGAGCAACCGCTAGGAGGCGATCAACTAGACAGCCTAAACCTAAATGGTTAAATTTAAAAAAAAACATTAACCTTTATGTACTATAATGAGGAAAGGAATTGAATAAAAAAAGTAATAAACTCGAACTTGTTGTTGTTGTAGTCACTCGATAAATAAATTACAAACGTACAAAAAACATATCCATTTTAAAAGCAATTTTTATTTACTACGCATTCAACAACATTTTAACAAATTGTACTTTAATCAAATAACGGAGTCTGTGTGGACTGCAAGGAACAATGGACGTCTTCAGCATGTGATGTACTCTCTTGTCACAACGTTGACGGATGCTCTGGTAAGATCCTCAGAATCTTGTATTGTTAAACAGCACCCGGTTCTCGGTACTGTATCTAGGTCCTGGTTTCTCCAGTATCAAAACCTTCCCTGGTCCCACAAATCATACCAGATTGTCATTGCTGTATCTCAATATACAACAATATTTGCCAAACATCGTAATACAGCATCTTTTCGTCAGTATCATACAAAATAACCTAACTCTTACTTACCTTACACAATTGTGTACTTTTAATTGTTTGTCTGCTTTTCTAATCATAACAACATTAGACAGCAAAACATTTAGGCCGTTTTTCCTCAGCTAAAAAAAAGAAATTATCGGTTCACAACGCAACAGTTTGTCTTCAGGTCAAGCTTAAAAATGATCACATTCATCTGATAATTATCCAATTTGAATGAGATAATTATCGGTTTATTTTCTCGAATGGAATCTGTTTAACACCGTTTGCACATGCAGTTTATCGGTTAATTATCGGTTCATTATTATTGGTTCATTTTTTTATTCGAAAACGGCCGTATATATAACAACACAAAATAATAGTTACATTGTTACATTTTTAAATGTTCCTTAATTAACTGCCTATAATAAATATCTTTATTATAATAATTTATTAACAGGGAATGGTGTATGTGTCAGTTTTGATGTTTGTATGTGTAATAGCGGATGGACTGGCGAATCTTGTGCTTTGCCAGATTGTTCCAAACTGAACGACTGCAGTAACCAGGGGGAATGTATTGGACCAAATGAGTGTAGTTGTTATGTGGGGTATCAGGGAAATAACTGCACCGAATTAATTGACTGTATCGAATTAAACAACTGCAGTGGGAACGGAGTTTGTATTGAGGACAGCTCTTTGCGAGTAAGTTTAGCAATGGTTAGAGTCCAGAGTGCGGGATGCATGGGAAAGCGGAATGAAGTAATGTAGTCTCTTAATGATGTTAGCTCAACTCTGCACCCAACCTTCCTCTTTCCTTCAATCAAACTCTGAATCCCAGAGTAGACGTAAATATAATAAATATATAATAAAGTAATATAAAAAGAATCTAATCTTTGGTCGAGCCAACTAGAGAAAATTTTGATGCGTACAACTTGCGGTAACTTAAACATCACAAAGTTACAGTTGGTTAACTCGTAGTAATTGGTTGATAGTCTGTACATTGAATGTACAGGTGTCCAGTGGAATTTAAATTGAAATATTGTTTCATGTTTTCGTTTTAAGGTGTTTTAGTGGATATTCAGGTGTGAATTGCTCTGTGTTTTCATGTGAACTGATCAATAATTGTTTTGGACATGGGATTTGTATTGAATTCAACCTTTGTCAATGTGATATCAATTATACTGGCATTAATTGCTCTCTTCCTTCTTGTGAACATCTTGCTTTTTGTTCTGGTAAGTTGTTGTTTATGTGTACAGAAAGAATATGAGATTTTGGGTTTTCAGAGCATTTTGAACAATAACTTATTTTAATTTAATATTTATTGAAGGTAATGGTGCATGTATATCGCATGACAAATGTAAGTGCTACTCTTCTTGGTCAGGTGACAAATGCGACATTGCATTTTGTAGTGATGACTGCAATGGACGTGGAGATTGTGTTGATGAAGAAACGTGTGAATGTTATATAGGTTATGAAGGTGATCGATGTCAAGAAGTTCAACAAGAAAATCTAAACCAACCTGTATTTGATGACGATGAGTTGAATGTTACGTTTTTTGAAAATCTTCCTATTGGAACTTTTCTGTTAGCTGTGCATGCGCGGGATAACGATACTCGAAAGAACGGAATTGTGTCTTATCGATTACTTCAGTCGGAGTACTCAAACCTTTTCTTGATAGATCAACAAAATGGAAATTTACTTACTGCTTGGGATTTTGATTATGAAACTCAAATCTCGAATATCTCACTTACAATAATTGCTGAAGATAATGGGTTCCCGCCGATGAGTGCATATGCTAATGTGAATCTAACGCTACTTGATCAAAATGATAACTGCCCTGTATTTCTAGATGATTATCCAGATATAACTATTCCTGTAAACATCAGTAATGCAACTGTTATTAGTAACATTTCAGTCGTTGACGTGGATAGTGACGAAAATGGCTATGTTACGTTATCAATGAAGGTCGAAGGTGATGTGTCAAATTCTATTTTTACGTTATTGGACACTGGTGAAATATTGGTCACTGGTGATATTCAGTCAGGGCGATATGTAATCAAATTAGTTGCATCAGACAATGCCCTTCAGCCGTGCAAAACTAGTCAAGAATTTGCTGTTTACGTTCCATTTGCTCCAAATTATTATTCAACGACACCGGTGTACACAACAGAAGATTCCAAAACAACTACCCTTGAAGATAATATTATCACAACACGTTATGTAACAACTGAAAAAAAGCGTGAAATTACAACATCACAAGGAATTACAGTTAAAGATGTTGTGACAACACGTGACTTAACAACTGAGCAACAGCATAAAATTAAAACTTTGAAAGGAACTACAGGTAAAGACGATCTCATAACACTTGACGTAACTGAAAAGCAGCATAACATTATATCTACACAGGGACCTGCGCTTAATGACATCACAACCTCACACTCAACAACTGCTGATACTAGTCCTAGTAGGCCTACTTCACAAAGTCATCTAACCAAAATTCAGCAAGAGCATACTTCCAGAGACGTGACAACCGATACGACATCACCAAATCAAGACGCTAAATCAACCGCTGAAAACATTCGTTCGACACCAGATCTGACAGAGAAAATTAAAGGTAAGATTGTTCGAATTGTCGTACTGTACAGTATATTACATTTTATTAATAACAACATTTATTCAACATCAACAGACAGTCCTAAGAATAAAATATAAAACATAGACGGACCTTACAATTACAATAAATGACAATTTTGACAGGCGAGAAAAAAAAAATGAAATTCCTAAAAAAAAATAATAGCAATCTTATCCGCTTATAGGAGTTGCATGTGTTTCAAATCGGAGTTGGTCGGGTTATAAAGCAATATGAATATGTTGTGTTTTTTTCAGGTGACTGCACAACTGATGCTGATTGCAACAATGGCGCCAACTGCTACATCGGTGTATGTGCTTGTGTTTGCCCGTATAGTGGCACAACATGTGATCAAGGTATAATAATAAATTGCTTTTAAAGTCACTGATCCAAACTGATAAAAGCGCTTCATATTAGATTCGTATTTATAATAATGTAACAACCGTTTCAAAGTTTATCAATATCACAATTATAATTTTCCTTATTAATATATAATATGCGATGACCAGCATCATAAATTATATATTTTTATGCTCATCCATATTAAACCAAATTCTTAATTATCATATGCTACTAATCGTTTCAATATTCTAATATTATACATTAGTTGGACAGTGTTTTGAGACGTCTATACGGGTAATTTACCTCCGATCCGTATTTGGTGATACTGAAGCCCAGTTTTCCTCTGAATTAGAAGATCCTTCTTCTGAGATGTTTAAAGATACATACACAATGGCTAAGGATGCTGTAAGTATCAGTGAGTCAAGGAATAGTGATTAAGGTAGATGCGTCCAAATCCATAGCCCGCTTTTTTCAAATTCATATCTCCTCCGGAGTTTTCCAGATTGTTACAATGTTTTTTTTCTTTTTCACAAAGATGGAAACTGTTGCTGCAAACTCTGATGTTGTAAAAGAGATCAAAATAATTAGATTTAGACAGGGAAGTTTATTTATGGATATGAGCTTAGTAGCTGTAGATGGACAATCTGAACAACAGATTAAGGACGAGTTCACATGGGCGCTTGTGGCTACAGATAATGGAAATATTAAGTTTGATCTTAAAACCATACAGGTTAAAGAAAGTATGTTTGAATTTGGTCTTTGTGTAATTTTCTTCTTTCTTTCTTGATGTATTACTCGATTATTGCAGTTTTATTTTTGGCTTGGAATATTCTACTGTAGAGTGGAAGGGTTAGAGTGTTACATACATAATGTAAATTTGTTCGATGTTTCTTGTGTGTGTTACTGTAAAGTTTGCACAACAGGTTTTGGGTTTGTCGTACGGCCTTCTTCTTTATTTTATGATGGGAACAATAAAGATTGATATGCCTTTTTGGTTTAAGTGTCTATGTAAGAAGTAATAAGTTAACTCCTTTATCATAAATGTATTTTCATTATCGAAATACCATGTTTTTTTACACAGTAAGTAAAGAAGAAGAAGAATCAAATGTTTGGATTATTATCTTTATCGTGGCTTCCATTACATTTTTGGGTATTTTCATAATTTGCATAGCTGTTTGCACTATGCTCATTTTGAAAATGCAAGCCAGAAAAAAGCAGTTGCAAGATATGGCCATATCAAGACAGGGTTTCATCTACAGAGGAGAATACAAAGTGGAAAGTGATTATCTAAGAAAGCAGTGTAAAAAATAGTAAGGTTTTCATAGGATCTCAAAAGGATGTCACATGAGGTCATTCAACGAGTAGGCCTAATATTAGTTTAAGAAAATGTAAATACAACTGTACTGTGTACTGTAGGCCTACCTACTGTTTTATTTTTCTGAGACATTGACTATTTTATACGATTTGACGTTACGTTACATATTAGTAAATAGTTAAAATATGATCGTTAATTTACTTATTTACTTTGTATAGAGTAACACTAAACTGAAAAGAAGTTTGGAAAGGGTTGGTTCGAGTAACCTAGACTGTAAATACTGATTAATATAATTAATACATCAATGTTGTACTACTGACCGGATTAAAAGCATGCGAAAGGTTTAACAGAGGCAGTTTATTTTATTTGCTGTGATTGATGTGGTTTTTTTCTTCTGCATTATTTATTCAGAAAAAAAAAGAAAATTAATTTATTTGTTAATATTTTACTTTAAATATGTTCTTTTATTGTTTTGCTTGGTTTAATATAATTATCAGAAAGTACAAAGGAAGAAAGTTCACATTAGTGTTATTTGTTATGGTTCAATTGTTTTTGGGTGCGGTGTCTTGCTTCTATATGTATACACAGTTTTATTACGGTACCAGGAGGTAGCCCATAATGTGCGGCAAATTGTAAAATAATTGACTGATGTTTGCAACCTATATAATAAAAAAATGTTAAAACAAATTATAGTTTGGAATATTTATTACTGGTTCAGCCTCTGAGAAGTTAAACCTCATTTTGGTTTTCATTTAGCCAGCCCGAATTAAATATTGGCAGTTTGACAGTCTGATTGGTTTTCTTTGGAGAGACAGACGAGGGGAGAGAGGGGGAGTCTTAAATTCGCCGTTGGTGGCGATCTAGTCAGATCGTTGATTTAATGATTTTTGCCAGTTAATAGTTTTGTGATATTTGGAAGCGATGGCGGTGAAGTTAAAATAATAACACTTGTGGCAAAATGTATGAAGTAATTTTCCAACCTAAATAGCCTAGGCCTAATAGTAGATCATATATCATTTATATTGGCACTGTGCAGTGTATTAAGCCTAGGCTAGCTAGGCCTGGTTAGGCTAGCCTAGTAGGGCCTACCTAGGGCCTCTAGGGCTCCGGGCCTAGCTAGTAGGCTAGCCTAGGCTAGGCTAGCTAGGCCTAAGCCTATTTTAACCAGACCAGACTAGCCTAGGGCTAGAACTAGGCTAGGGCCTAACTAGAAGAGGCTAACTAGCTAGGGCCTAGGCCTATTCTTAGTTAGGCTAATAGTAATATATAGTAGAAGTAGTAATATAGGCCTAGGCCTATTTATTATAATAATTATAATTATGAGGCTTGTTGGGTAGGAGGTAGGCCTAGACACCCGTTGTTGGGAAGATCCACAAATGCGAATTTTAATTAGGCCCTACTAGCTAGACACTAGGGCCTAGGCTAGCTTTACTTTAGGCCTACATAATCCATGGTGTAATGAATATTACTAAATATCCTGCGATCGACTATCGTTTTTTTGTTTTTTTTTCAGAAAATGGCTAAGTTCAAGTTACTAGACAGTGATTCAGAGTTTGTCTTTCCTTCCCAAGCCAAACAAATATGTATTGGTGACATAACAAGTTTAACATCTTTACAAAACATGTATATTAAGGTTGTATATCATAGATTAAATAGCACAAGGATATTTATTGACGGTGACAATGACATCAAACTATTTTTCCAACGCGCTATCTAAAGCAATGCTGCCAATCAAACAAACGCGTTCTTTGAATTCTGTGTATCAAATTTTCTCAAAAACACATTTATTAATTTTAAAAATTACCTGAACAGTTTTTAAGTCAAAACTCACAAAATGCCCTAAATTAGTTTTTAAAATAGCATGTTCTATCTACATCTATCTATTTGTTAGGGTTACATGTTTAAGGCAAAATCTTTATATCTTTATATTATACTAAACAATCTACGTCAATATTCAAGTCATTCAACAATAAGTGGCTGTTGCTAAGAAAATATCAAGGAGAAAGTGAGTCCAACGCGCATCGAATACACTTGTTATATTCAGGCAATTTTTTAAAGCCGGTTTTCTCGAAAAAAACTTATTGAAGTGCCTTAAGTTTGATTTTTAATAACCTTTCAACCAGTCGTCATATCAAAATAATTTTTTTTGCCTAGTTTCATAATTACTGTATGTATAAACTTGACTTATACCTACCTCCTTTTGCTTGGTGGTGCCACATATGGCAGGGTTTTTTTTTTATCAATGGGACTATTCGAATCGGAATCGTGGTTCCTGATCTGGGATTGGCTGGCCAGTTCCGATCACTAGCCATCCCACTTGTGCTCATTTTAAAAGTAGATGCCTTCCATATGTCAGCTTAACAGCATATACAGTACACCGATAAGAAGCCCTTATTTATTTTGTAGCACTGTGGGTGTCCGCACTATGTTGGTAAAAGAGATGGAATGTTTGATGTCAAACAGATGCATATCCTTGTGCTATTTTATCCATAGTTACTTCATTAAATAAATTATGTTTAGCAGATCCCAAATAAAATGAAACTAGTATACCCAGGCCCTCCAATGAGTTGGTTAACCAAGTGTTTTTGACACTTAACTGTCATACAGAAAGACGCTGTCCACGATAGTGACTGTGTGTGTACTACCACAATTGGTGCAAGTCTCGAAGCCTTGTCCGTATTGTGACTATAGGGTATGTTTCCACTGTTGTAACTGCTTGGCCATTTAAATAATAGAAATAATGTATGTAGTAAGTTATTGATTGTTTACATTTGAAAATAGGCAGTTGTGGAAACAAAGTACAACCTCGTCATCATGCCTAATTATAAAAGGTTAAAAGCTATTCTGGAAGATTGTAAAAGTAAAGATAAGATTACTGTATTTTTGTTTGGCGAGTATGCAGCTCACTTTGAAAAGGTCAAGGTAAAGGTATGTACTGTATTTCAGAAATGTTTAATTGTAATAACCAAAAAGTTTACAGTATATACAGTAAAGGCTAGAGAGTGAACTAAGTGACAGAAAAGTAGGGTAGGAACTCTTCAAATGGCCACCTGTACAGTATATAAAATTATTTTATTTAGTATATAAAATAATCAGCTAAAATATTATAATGTAAATCAATGTTATAGTTAAGGCAGATTTATGTTGATTGTGAAAATAGTCAAACTGAAAAAGGAAACAAGTTATTTATATGTTAATAGTATGTTATACTAGCTTTATTTATATGCTATGAATATAATTGCGTATTACATTTTTAAAACATGTTTTTATTAATATTTCATTTCCTGTTGCAGTGTGAAGTTGTTATCTTTAATGCAAAACTTGAGAAATCTACCACCTTCAAAACAGACAAGTTGCATGCCTTTCGCTTAAACATCAAGCCAACTGACGTGCCATTGGCAGACATTCAGGTGTGTATCTTTTATTTAAATCTAGTCATAGATTCTTTTATCAAACCAATGGTAAATACGGAATTAAATGTTGTCAGTTTCATTGCTCGTTGCATGAACAGCTTCTCAGAAGAATGACAAGCTGTAATTAGACAAACTGACCTCTAGAGGGCCAATTTTGTCTAATTAAAGGGACATATACGTATTGTGAGTTGGTTTGCGCCTTTGTCTCGGTTTATAGTTTTTTTGTCTTCTCTGTATCCAAATTGCCTCTTTTATTCGTCTACTGTAGGTGTCTGATTCTCTGTCAATAATTTATGACATGATTGGAATGGACTGCATGATCTGATTTTCTTTCTGATCCTTGGTTTTGACGAGTAAATTCTTTCTTTGTTGTGTTATATTTTCAGTTTATTTTTTGTGCATTTAAGAAATTTCTTACACAAATTGCATAGGTTAAACAAGTCATTTTAGAAAATGACTAAACTAAAAATATTTTAATTTACTTTTAGGCAAGGCCTCCAAAACTGGTAAATCAGACTCAAAATGCTTCCACCAGTGCAGCAGTATCAAACACAACCAATACAAAATCACCTGTTAAGGTTAGTACAGTCAAGGCAATCTGAACAACAGGATGTTGAGCTTCGGAGATCAATGTGTTTATCTGTTGTTGCAACACAATCAGTTGCACGCCTAAATTTGGACTGATTTCAGATTGGATTCCTCAAATTTTTGGTTAACAGACACTGTACCGCGGAGAGTACTGTACCGCAGCCATTCATAAGATCAAAGGACTGTTACAAGCTCCTATCTTGGTGAGACAAACTCAGCGTTGTTTTAGATTGAAAAAGCGGTAACAGCATTTCCTCAACATATACAGCATTGCTCCTCATGCGTTTCTTGAAAAAATGTTCCCTTTTTATTGTATCCCAAAGAAATGTTTTGTCAGACCAGCCTTAATATTGAAATTGTTTGTGACTTGGCATTTGTTCTTATAGTGTAGATTCTTTAAAAATGGAACTTTAGTAGAACTTTATTATATTAAAACATAATTATTTCACTCCCACCAGTGTCTTAATAATACATAAAATGATGTACCACACTTTATGCCTGTTTACCTAGAGGTTTAATTTTACTTAGGATGTCTCCAGGCCAAAGGAGGGGTTCTACCTTATTTTTCACAGTTTATTTAAAAGGGGCAAACTTTCATCAAATGTCTACTTTATGAATTTTTAACAGGAATACATGTATACACCACTGGCTGACCTACAGCAAGGAATGATTGCAAATGTGTATGGTGTTGTATCCTATTTCAAGCCACCATTTAGGGCTAGAGGAACAGGTAATGTCAGCATTTTCAATTTACTTAACATAGTGTGAAACTAACTTTACTGTATTTTGGAGAAAACTTACAAATTAAGTTTGACATTTTTTTGCAAACACTTTAATTTGTACAGTATGTTTATTTCTGCACATTTCTAAAAGGTCTGGATTTTGTTCTCCATCCAGAGACCGTGATTTAATTTTCATCTCATGGTTTGAGACATCAAGTATCATTTCACTATAATTTATGCATAATTTTTTCATATTCAACTAATCTTGCACGATTTTTATCTCCACTTGTGGCATTTTATGTCCATATTTGCATAGGTAAATTCCGTAACTATGTACGTCACATATGTATTACAAAGCCTGTGATATGTTACATATGATTTGGCCAGTGTAATGTATGTAACATGATCAAATTACTGAAATCCATAACTTTAAAATCTTCATATTTATGTTTATTTATATGAAGGGCTCACTAACTGAACCTATCTTTGATTTATTTTCTAATGTTACCGATACTTTGATTACTTTTAGATTATTGTTTGTCAATGAGAGTAATTGACAAATCACTTAGTAACGACGGCTTATCATGCACACTGTTTATGAGAGACAAAGAGTCCCTACCACATGTTCTTTCCATTGGTGATGTAGTACGTATGCATCGATTAAAGGTATTTGTATATTTATTCAACATTTTTGCAGTAAAATTGTCAATCTTGGGCTCTAAATACATTTAACTCTATAAATAAATGTACTGTTAAAGTGAAGTTGTAGCTACTGTAGTTGTAGCTATGAGTCGGTTAAAACAGTGTATCTGTAATCCTTATCCTTTATGGCAAGTGTTCGAGGCTCTCTCGCTCTGGTTCTGGTGGTAGAATGATTTTTCTTGGCTAATAACATACAAAATATGTGTGTGCAAGAACATGCTAGTTTTTTTAGATTATATGGAGTTACCCAGTGTACAGCCACTGTCGGGAACAGGTTGTGCTGTAGTTGGCAGCGCCGACATGAGAGGAGAAGAAAAGGTGTAACATCAAAGTCCACAGCTTATAACTGATAAATAAATAATAATAATAATAATAATAAGATTTTTATAGCGCACATACCATTCCAGAGTGCTCAAGGCGCATTAAAAAATAAAAAATAAATAAATCATACAAATTCCTGACAAATAAAATACAATTTCTTTGGAGGGTCCCCATCCGTTGTCGTTCTGTCGCGGTCCCGAACCCCTACCTAGGTGACCAAACAAAGGAGCAGGATACACATTTGCCTTGCCACAGACGACCGGGTGCTCAGAGACAACAACCAAGACAGAGGCACCCCAAAGATAATGCTGGCCAGGAAAAGGTATACAAAACAATTCTAAGTCTAAACAACTTTAAGAAACCTCATGATTTCCATATGCCTTAATGAATAAATGTGTTTTTAATAATTTTTTAAAAGTATCAACAGTTTTGCAAAATCTTATAGAGCTCGGTAGAGCATTCCACAGACGAGGAGCAGTAACGGAGAATGCTCTGTCACCCCATGAGTGGTGAGACTTAGGCTGATGTAGAAGCAGCGAGTCACTAGAGCGCAGATTACGTCCGGGAACATACAGCCTAAGCATGTCAGAAATATATTCAGGAGCCATGCCATTTATAGACTTAAAAACAAAGAGTAATATTTTTAAAACAATGCGGTACCTAACAGGGAGCCAATGCAATATTTCCAAAGTATTTGATATGTGTCCCTATCTTGGTAATTTTTTAACAACTCGTGCCGCTGTATTTTGAATCAGTTGGAGCCTGTGGAGTTGTTTTTGTGGTAGCCCGTATAGCAAAGAGTTTCCCATATCTAGTCATGAAGTGACAAAAGCATGAACAAGTTGTTTAGCTGCTGTCTCATTTATAAACTTACGAATCCTTCGAATGTTTCGCAAGTGAAAAGACGACACAGAAATAGTTTTTGAGATATGAGAAATCATAGTCATACCCACATCCATTTCAACCCCAAGATTTCTAACCTGCCTAGCCGGGTCAATTTGGGTTTCACCAATGTGAATAAAGCTTGGTGGCAGTTTTTCCAACTGCTGTTTTGATCCAAAGAGAACAAATTCTGTTTTTTCATCATTTAATTTAAGAAAGTTGTTTTTCATCCAGACACGCAATTCATAGATACAATGTTGGAGCAATTCCAAAGAAATGTCACTGTGTTTCATAGTAGTAGGTTTAAAAGAAATATAAATCTGAGTATCATCAGCATAAACATGATAGCACAGATCATATTTACTTATGATATCCCGTATTGGGTGTAAATAAATAGTAAACCATTGCGGCCCAAGAACAGATCCTTGTGGTACCGAAAAGTTTAGAAAAGAAGCTTTTGAAATAGCATTACCAATACATACGTGTTGAGGTCGTTTTTCCAAATATGACCGACACCAATCAAGTGCATTTCCTTCAATACCAATATAAGTACTGAGTCTATTTAGCAACACAGAATGATCAACCGTATCAAATGCTGCACTTAAATCTAATAATACTAGAGCAGTTAGCTTTCCATCATCCATCCCACATAGGATGTCATTATTTACACGAAGTAATGCCGTTTCAGTACTGTGATGCGCTTTGTAGGCAGATTGATACGGATCAAGTAGGCCATGTTTTTGTACATGCGACAAAATCCGTTTAGAAACAACCTTCTCAATTATTTTTCCTAAAAAACTAAGATTCGAGATAGGTCTGTAGTTTTTCAGAATCTCGGGATCTAGACCTGTTTTTTTCAATGTGGGTCGAACATGGGTGACTTTTAGAGACTCTGGGAAAGAACCACTTTCAAGAGACTTATTAACAATATGTGTGATTAATGGAATAAATGCAGAAGTACATTTCTTAATCAGTGAAGTTGGTACCGGGTCAAGTGCACACGATTTAGAGGAAGAATTTTTGACAATTTTTAAAATTTCCTCATCACTTGCAGGTTCGAACTGAGAAAACCGTATAGACCTAGTTAAACCATAAGATATATTACATTTATCAGAAGCAGTTATAACTTCGCCAGTATTTTCATTTTCTAGTGAATCACGAATTGATTTAATTTTATTTACAAAAAACACAGAGAATCTTTCAGCAAGAGCTTCATCGGAGACAGACGAAGGAAGGACCGATGACTTGGAGTGATGTAAAAGTTTATTTACTATATTGAAAAGTTTCTTTTGATCACCTGTGCAGTCACTAACCAGACTAGAGTAATACCGCGTCTTGGCCTTTTCAATCAGTCCATTTACAACGCATCTTTGAACACAGTATTCCTGTCTATCCTTAGGAAGCTTTGATTTCATCCATTTACGTTCAAGTTGACGACGTACTTTCCTTTCAGATCGAATTTCATCGGTATACCACGGTTTAGCTTCCTTTTGCCTAATTGTTTTGTTCTGAACTGGCGCATGTAAATCAAGTACAGCTCTGAGATCAGAATAGCTTTCTACACTGTCTTCAAGAATTACACTTACATCGGTTATATTAGACACACAGGCTTTAATGTTATTTGTGAATTTCTCAATATCAACTGATCCCTGGCTTCTTATTTCAAATCCTACATGCTTTGATAACAAGCTCTATATAAGTATATATTATTATGAATTACACTTTGTATTTTAAAGATTCAGATGTACAAAGATGCGTTACAGGCTGTTAAGCATCCAGGGTTTGCCTCACTAGTGTTCTCAGGTGAAAAGGGAACTGGTTATAAACCTAGGTCATCCACTCCATTGTACACGATGACAAAAGATGATGAAAAGAAGGTAAGATAAGGGTGCATGTAATGAAACATTTAGGGTTTAAAGACTTGATTGAATTTGGATGTACATGAGTGTTTCTATAGGCATGATTGGCCATGCCAATAGTAATTTTTTTTTTACTATTGGCACAGCTTGTTTTCTTTCTGCAAGGTTGGAAATAATGCGTGTATTTGATCATGCCAGAAGACAATTAGACAAAATTACATGCGGTTAACCATACCAATAGTATTTTTATTTGATTACAAAAAAAAATTATGACAGTTTGGATACAAGGCCATATAACGCCATAGCTGTTAAGGCTAATAAAGCGGCCTCAACCTTAAATAATCACAAAGACAAACATGTACACAAGATTCTCTACACAAAGTCTTATAAGTCTTGTTCTGTCATGAGAAAAAAATTCTGGCACCTGACAGGAGTTCAACCCAGGACCCTGGGATTGGTAGCCGAGCATCTAAACCACTAAGCTACAGCTCTACTTAAAGATGTATTGTCCTCCAAAAACATGAAAAATAGAGATTAATTAAATCAGACTTTGAATATGTTATTTTGTAGTTTTAATAAAGTTAATCACTTCCATAGAAAAAAAAACTAAAAAAAAAAATGTTTTCACTTATAAAATGACAAAATAAATGGTTATATTCAACTAAAAATCCATTGGCTGGCAGCCAATTTGACCATTTTTTGCTTTAAATTACATTTTTTCAGGTAAATACATTTTTTTATCATCCAATTTTTGGTAAATGTGGATAACTATTATGTTACATTGAAATGGAATATTAAAAAAAAATGTTTTAAGAATTTTTTCAGGGGGACAATACATCTTTAATATAGTGCCTTACACAACCATATAATATTGTTTTAAGCAAATGGGAGTACTAGATTTATGTATGTTTTCAATTATAAGCTTCTTCATCAGGGTCATGAATGTCCATGTTATTTATGTAACATTAATTGCAGATAACCTCTATTACATGAAATATTAACTCAAAATTTACGACAAAAAAAATCAATTAAACCACATTTTTTTAATTGGTTGGCACCTAAAGCTGAAATTTAAAAAAATAAACTTGACCAAGTACAGTTGACATCTTTGTAATTTTATCATTTCAGGTGGATGAGTTACGAAAATGGAAGAATGTAGGGGAAGAGGGGAGGTGTCTATCGTCCATAAAAGGCAGTGAATATCTTGATATCAGTGTTCAAATAGTGGCTAAAGTGGCAATACCAAGTATCAATTGCATTGCTCTGAAAGTGTGGGATGGTTCATTATTTAACAGGTGATTCTTCTTCTGAAATAACTGGCATCATGACGACAAAGTAGGCATTAATTTTCTTATTAGTGTAAATAATAATATTTACTTTGCACTGATGAAGGGCTAGTGTTGTCCGAAAGCTCTGCAAATGTTCTGGCTATTTTACTTTCATTTTGATTTAGCTTTTTGTTTATTTTATTTTGTAGTATCTTTATTGAGATTCAGCCAGCCACAGCATTGTAATTTTTTCAGTAATTTGACTTTGGATTTAATATTGTAATTGTATATTTTGATACGCAAGTTAATTACAAAGCTTGTATGTAACTTGTAAATTAAGATCATTCAAAATTTATATGTTGTAGTTCTCTTCGTTGGGTAGACACAGATGAACATGATTTCACATGGGATACTGATTTAGCAGAAAAGGCTAAAGGCTATGTTGTTGATGTTTGGGTGTATGATGACCATGTGGAGTCTGTATCAAATGTTAAGGTGAGTTCGCATGAAATATGAATTGTAGAAAGGTTAATGGTTATGTCACGTTTGGGTGTATGATGACCATGTGGAGACTGTATCAAATGTTAAGGTGAGTTCACATGAAATATGAATTGTAAAAAGGTTCAAATTTTAAGGTGAGTTCACATAGAGACAGAATAGTAGAAAGGTTTGTCACTGTTTGAATATAGGATGTCCATTTGAAGTCTGTATCAAATCTTAAGGCAAGTTCACATGTAATATGACTTTAGTAAAAAATAAATTGTTGTTGATGTGAGTGAAATTGAATCTTTATTAGGCCAACTTCGCATTGATAAAGATTGACTAGAACAAGCTAAAGGTTATTTTTTTTCAAGTTTAATCTGTATCCGAACCCTAGACACATGGTTTTTAACTATTTTTATTACGGTATTTTTCAGGTTGGCCAATTTATAACTATCAAGAATCTACATGTTGTAAACTTTGAAACAAATGACACTTATGAGATTGTTGTGCATGGAGGTACTAAATTTGGGAGAGGTGTCATATCTATTCCAGAAGATCACCCTGCTGTATCAAGGATGAAAAGGTAAAACACCAAGTAAGAATTAAGAAGAAATAACATTTTTAGAACTAGGTCTTCTTCTTCAGAGATCATACAGATCAGACTTAAAACCTGGAAAATCATGGTCATTTTTTCCGGCCAGGGGGGCCCATAGAAAATTTGGCTTTCTTTAAAAAGTCATGGAAAAACTTTATTTATAAGATTTATTTAAAGTTCTTTTTATTAATCAGAATTTAAACTATAACTTTTTACCCTGTCATGAGAAAATTAAATTGTGTGAATCCTAAATACAATCCTTCAAGTCTTGTCAAAGTTGAGTTGTGATATGTTGCGTTGTGTTTGAAATTATTAAAGTTCAGTCTATCGCAAATGAGTCTGAACTTTTTTGAAAATCGTGGAATTTTTTTACATTTTTGTCATAAACCATGCCGATGATTTTACAAAAATAATTACATTATCGATGAGGGAAGAAGAAAAAAATCTTTGCACTATTATACAGGTGAAAATAAACTACTTTAGCAAAATTTTGAAGGCTTTTGTTTTTGCAATTTCATTTCTTTTATTATTTAGATTATTTAACACAGCCGAAGAGAGACGTCAAGAAAGTGGAATGAATGGCGACGGATTGAGTCTGAAGCAGAAAAGACAACGAGGCTTTGTAACCACTAGTAGTATGCAAGAACTAGATCATGAAGCAGGCCAAAATGATGTATGCATGCAGGAATCAGCAACCAGTATGTATGTCTAATGCTCATATAGATTACAATAATAATATCCTGGATTTATAAAGTGCCTTATGTTTTGAAACCTCTAAGCACTGTACATATTATCCCGGTGATTTTTTATTCAAACATGTATAGAAACATAGTCCCATAATGCAGCGCAAATTTGTGTCACCCATTTGTACACCTGGGTGGAGAGAGGCAAACCTAAGTATCTTGCCTAAGGCTACAAGCAATGCGACAAGCAGTGGATTCGATCTCACGATCAGCAGTATGTCCAACACACTGCGCCACACGCCTTATACATAATGTGCCTCATGCCTTTTTAAAACCATTACTTGTAAAAACAATTAAAACCAACTTAAAATAGCCGAGTGATTAACCCTTCCACTCCTGAAATTCACTCAAGTGGATTATTCTGGGTTTGAAGTAAATCGTATAAAAAGACTAATATCTATCTTTTTTTTTATGATACTTTTTATGCTCAAAAATAAAACCACCTTTAAAACAAATATACCAAGTTCATCTTTCGTGTCATGTACAGGCGACTGAGTGCCATCTTGTCACAAAGGCAGTTGCATGATACAATAAAATATAAGAAAGAAATATTTGTTGTACAGCAATTTTGATTTTAAAAGATATCAATATGTACATCAACAAACAAATTAAAACACTTGTGCATGTGGAAGCGAACTACTTTAAGCATAGTCTTAATTTAAACAGTTGACAAACTTCATCTGCAAAAGTTAGGTAGTGCACATTTTTGCCAAATTAGTTTGCTGAAGTTTTTGCTTAGCCAATCAAATCACAGTGTTTGTAGCCATATAATGCTGCAGATGGAAAAATGAAAGCCTCCAGTAACAGTGAATGTTAGTGTTAAAGAACAAACAGTGCTTAACTCTGAGTTTGCCAATAACAGTTACAGTAAACGATCCTAGTGTGTGACAAGGCTTAGACGAGGCCAATTAGTTTCTAGACATACATTTACCAATAAACATTTTATTTATTTGAAGAGTACACTGCATGTCTGAAAAAATTCAAGCATGTTTTTTATTTCTCCCAATTTTTATATTTCGAGTTAAAATAACTATAGCGAGGCATTTAATGAATAGGCAAACTGCAATGTGACATATTTCTATTCTCATCATCAGAAGAACAGAAAACAACGCCTAGAGTACTTATATACCAATAGGACAGGTTGTATGTAATAGCATTTAGTTTTTATATTTCATTTTCGTGTAACAACATTTTTCTTTTAAAGTAATTTCAGGTCACTATGAAATAAAAGTGAAGACAATCAAGGATGTATTAGAGAAGAAAATTCCCAATTTATCTAAGATCCGTGCAAAAGTGATTAATTTTGAACCATCAGCAGTTAATGAATTTGTTCAATTAGTTTGTCCAAAGTGTAAACAAAGGTTAGTGTATGCTGATAACCATTGTGTTTTGTTTCTTTTTTGTGTTTTATGTTTCTATCGATACATCTATGTATTTTAAGCTACTATAAGGTCACAATGGGCAATGCAATTTCCATAAATTAATTATTATTGATAAATATTGAGGTATCTTCAATAGAAAATAGAATAGTGTACAGACGAATTATTTTTTTTAAAAGAAAGAAATCACCTTTATTTTATTTCTGATTACTATTTTTGATATTAAAATGCTAAATTATTATTTTTTTTAGCATTACCATGTAACAATGCTATTATGTATCTCAATCCTCTACAGTAAGAAAAGGCTTCATTGACTCAAAATGGCCACATCCATTCAGCTCTATTCTATCCCACAATGTCTTTTACACATTCGGACAATACATTTTGTTGAAATTCTTGTGAAATAGGTTTTTTGGTAGTAGTAGTTGGGAATAAAAATGATTCTACTGCAGTTATTGCAGTATCTACATTTTTTACATCAATGCATTTGGTAGGAGTTTATCAGGCAGTGAATCAACATTGTATGCCCAGAAAAGCATGCTAAATAATCATTGTTAAAAAGAACAAACAATATGTAGTTACTGTAGTATCTGTAGTATAATAACTTTGATATGGTTAGTTCTGTCACTATCAAATTTTATGTGATTACCATTTTCTGTCAAAAAGATTTTACAGAACAGAGTTCTATCTTCACTATCAAAGAGAGAACAAGTAAGCCCTGTCTACACTATTAAACTATTGTAGTTTGACAAAAAAAGTATGATGTGCCCATATATCATCACTACCATATTGGACACATCACACTTTTTTTGTCATAACTTATTTGGTAGTGTAGACAGAGCTTTACATTTAATATTTTGAATTTTATTTATTTTACTTATCATGAGAATCAATTATAAACCTGAAAGTTTTGATTGTTAATGTTATAGAGCAAAACTTCCTACTGTTGAGAAAATTGAGCAAGGACAATTTAAAGAATGGCAAAAATCGATGTTGTTGATGTTGGCAGAGGGAAGGGTAGAAAACGAAGCAAGTACTTCTACACCCAAAAAGGCATCTGACCATCAGAATAAACAAATTAAATTTGAATGCCCAAAGTGTACAAGAGAAAAAGAAGCTGGTAAATACCAAAATCAAGTCGTAACAAAAATGAAGAGAATTAGATTAGATTAAATTTTGTCTGACAATTTTTGAAGGCCTTTGTTTTGAAGTGACGAATATTAAAATCAATGGGATGAATGTTAATAGCTGTTTAAAATATGCTGTTTTACATTCTCTGCCAATAGTACAGGAAAACTATGAAATATGGTTGAAAAAATTGCAACAGAATTTATTTCACCACAATGCATTTCTATAAGGTCCCTATATGAACATACTAAAAGTCTAGAAAAATCCAGGTAGGGGAAATAGGTTTTTTTAAACAAAATGGCCACCAATGGCGAAAATTCCTAAAAAAGGACAAAAAAACATAAATGATAGATCTAATTACCACTTTATAACAGTTTTTACAATGGTTTATATTTTTCTTTACAATTTCGAAGATCTGACCTACAATAAACACATTATTTTAAGTGCTGTTGATTAGAAAATGGCCGAAAAACAAATGTTTAAGTATCTAGATATATCCCTATAGTTATAATAATATATAAAACGCAGTCCTTCCTATGCTTAATACATAGGATTACGGTGTCTATTAATAAATCAGTTCATTTACATTTGTACTGTTATAACAATACATTACAACATTGGTAGTGCCAGTGGGGGAGGGGTATAGGGATGGGAGATCAAATGAGAAGGGTGAGGGAGTCTGTCCGTCCCCCCATCCCCTCTCCACAATTGGCTATTTTTTATGTAGACAATATGATGATATTTCCTAATATAAAACAATACCCCATTGAGTGCTGTTTCAAGGATTTTCATTTTTAAAAGTGAGTAAAACTACCCTTTACCGGTATAATATTATCGGAACCTCTGGGTGCGCTCCCATTGATGGCCCAGCCAATTGATGCTGGCTGCGCTCTCCACCCCTCCCCCCCCCCCCCCTCATCGGGAAAATCCTTGCGCCACAATCTATTACCGTATTTATTCGGATAAACGCTACATTTAGAAAAACCGAATAAATGCCCCCCTCCCCCTCCATAGGACATCATTTTGAATAACCTACCCCACCGCACCCCCTCCCCCGCTCCCATCGGACATCATTTTGAATTTATTTCCTCGAATGTACCACATGCATATTATACACAATATTGTATTTTAACACATCTGTATTTGTAATAGAATTCACTGAATGGTGTTGTATTTGTTCATATCTAAAGGGTGTATTTATTTGATTATACACGTTTCCCACATTACACCCACAAAAATATACGCCTCTCCGAATAAACTCCTCACGACGATTACACGCCCCCACTACCCTCCTTAAAAATCAACCACCAAGGGCATTTATTCAAATAAATGCGGTAATTTCACTTTCATCTTGTCAGTATCTAATCCTCCATCTATTGGTGGGGAATTGAGCATGTGCTGATGCCGTGGCATTCTTAAAAAATAGTGGAGCAGCAGTCCAAACCATATTTTCTGCAACGGCAATTCATTTTACTACAACCTTATTTATAGGTACATCTAATCAACTTTAATAGCTTCTCTGGTGCTGGTAGTCAATTTGTCATCAATACTTTCCATCCCTAGTCTGTGGGTTGAAGAGTATTTCCTATCCACTGCTATACCTGGTAATAAAGACTCACGAAATGAAATTTTGCAGCAAGGGAATAGATTTGCTTTTTGCAACTTTCTCAAAGAAAAGAGGCTGTCTAAAGTCTCCATTGACTTCCCTCCATAATATATAGGTACCAATGCCAAATTCCTGATGCAATGTTTTCTTTTTTTTTTGGAAACTGTTTGGTTTACAGAATTTGACATACAACTCCTACTGTGATGTGATGATTTTTAAGACCAACACCTTTTCCTAACCAAATTTACTTACGGCCCATAATTATAGCCATTAAACACAATAGTTTACTTTGCCTTCACATAACGTAACAAACATACATGGTACATAATAAGTGTCTTGAAATGTTGCTGTTTCGGGCCAAGAGGTTTGATGTAGCAAACAGTGGGCAGTGAGATGAAGGTTTCTGAGTAGTCTAGCAGTGTGTATGGAGTCAATGGAGTAAAAGAGGGCTGCAGGAAAAGTATAAGATTTTTTTTTGACCAAATGAGGCATTGTGTATGACTGTCTCACATAGATGATGAAATAGTATATGTGAGGGAATGTGCACTGCTTCTTTATTGATGAATATGGTTGGTTTGACCCATGTGTTCTTTCCTCTTAAATATATATTCTGTCGCGGTTGCTTCATTCATTGATTTAATACTGTATGTTCTCGATGGGGGAGCACTGTGAATGCATGTAAAGTCTGTCCTTGGTGTGAAGCTCTGTAAAAATTAGTTTGCTTTTTATACATGGAATCCAGGGATATGATACTACATCCCATCTATTTGGTATAGGAAAAGGTCTTAAAAAGTCTTAACACCTGGGCAGTAGTATGCTTACAAACTCTGTAAAACCAAACGTCTCCAAAAAAAAAGAAACCATCGCATCAGAGGAATTGGCATTGGTAGCTATACTGTATGGAGGAATACGTTCTGGGAGAAAGTAGCAAAAAGCAAAACAGCACTTGAAATAAAGTCTATTCCCCCTACAACAAATGCTGCAAAATGTCATTCCCTGTGTGTATATTACCATGGTACAGCAGTGGATAGAAAGTACTCTTCAACCCACAGACTGAGGGATGGAAAGTTACAAATGGCGTGATGTGTCCATTGATGACAAATTTACCACCAGTACCACTGTTTGTGACGAATACCACGGCATCAGCACATGCTTAATTCCTACCTATAGACAGAGGATGATAACTGGACAATGAAAATGAATGGATTAATAGATTCTAAGATTGTATAATTCTATTGTTGTGACAGTACAAATGTAAAATGAACTGTTTTATTAGACACCGTAGTCCTGCATTATAATGCATAAGACTACGTTGTCTATTATTATAACCGTGGTGATATCTTGATACTTAAATGTGTGTTTTTGTTGCTAAATAGCATTTTAATTAATATGTATATTGCAGTTTAAATGTTTGACACTAAGAAATATAAAAAGCATTATAAAAACTGCTATCAAGTGGTAATTAGATATAAAATATATGTTTTTTGTTCATTTTTAGACATTTTTCGCCATTGGCGGCCATTTTGTTTAAAAAAACCTATTTCCCCTACCTGGATTTTTCTAGACTTTTAGTATGTTCATATAGGGACCTTATAGAAATGCATTGTGGTGAAAAAAATTCTGTTGCAATTTTTTCAACCTTTTACTGATTCTGAGCATATCTTTCCTGTTCTACAAGTTAAAAACACACTTCTGTCGTTTCCAGATAAAGCAATAATACTATAAAACCTTGAAAAGAAGTACATGAACTTTTTTTTTGGGACTCTTAAATGGGCTTCTTTTTGAGATGTGCGTTTTTCCTAAATTACTTTTGAACTTCTTTCTTCTAAGTGATTGATGTAAATGTTACTAGTCCTACAATAAAAGGATTTTTTTTAGATATTTCCTGCAAATTTTACATATTTGTGATCAAAATACCATTTTAAACTGTAAAATAAATTGATGATATTAACTTGATCATACATTATATCTGCATCAGTTTTCTTGCATTAAATCAAACATAGTTGGGGAGATCGGACTTTCAGTGTTGCTGGACCTAGGCTCTGGAACCACCTACCCTTGAACATTAAACACACATCATTATTGAGTCAGTTTAAGTCACTACTCAAAACTCACCTTTTCTGATTTTTTTTTTTTTTTTTTTTTTTTTTTACAGCGCCATGAGCAATGAATGTTGGAATGGCGCTATATAAATCGAACGGTTGATTGATTGATTGAAATCACTTTGTTCCTTTGATATTCAAAGAAAAGAAACCTATACTATCTTAAAAAGAAGCCCAGTTTTTGCGAGGTTTTACGGTATACATTATTTTCACTGGCAGTAAGGGTGCATACATAAAATGAGAAAGTCATTTTATCACATAATGTAGTAGCATAAGGCTGTAGGCCAGTTGCTAACAATAACAGCAATGAACAAGAATTTCCAATATACCAACACTAGATATGTTTTTACATTTCATTCAGGTCCATTAATGCACTACAGCTACAGCTTTAAACTGATTTTTTATGATTGTACTGACAAGATAGAAGTTATTGTAAAAAATGAAGCAGCTGTAAGTATTTGCATGATATATTTATATGCCTACGCATCCTTGCCATTTTGATTGGTTGATATACTTAAGTGTAGGTGTTATATTGCAAGTATTTTATCAATGTTATGCCATGCTGTTGACCAAGTGACATGGGCATGACATTTTTGTATAGGCTTTAGTGCCTACAGTACTGTAGCCTTCGGAATTCAAAGGTGTGTTATAACACAATTAAAGAAAATTTTGTACATGTGTAGAATGAAAAGAATATTTTTTTAGTGGAACTGGTCGACTTTACTCCACCTCGTTATATAGACCAGTTAAAAGGCTTAGTTTTAAGCATATTTTCCAATAGACGAATTTGAAAAAAAAATATCAGCTTTATATAGCTTACATTTTCCAAATCCCTTTCTACAGGGTGACTTCTTATCTAGTTCCTTGAGTTTTTTGCTTCAGTGAAAATTGTATTTTTAACAGATCCTAATTTTCTGGCCATGCCTTTAGGCAGTTATATTCAAGAGAACGGAAGCATTAGGAAACTTTATCACACCAAAGCTTATAGTTTACTATGGCTATAATAATAATTGGGTATTTTAAAACTAGGACTGTGCATGCACAAACCCCATAGCACGTCTATGTGATATATGCAGACAGTAGTCTGTAAGACTTGTTCAATAAACAATAACTCTGGTAAATATTTTTGGCGAATGATGTGTAAAGATGAAGAATTGTTTGATTTAGGGAGTAGTTAGTCAGTGACTGGAAAATTAGAATGTTTGATTACTGGAATGTTGGGGTATGTGAGTCACTACGGTGGGAGTAACGGTGGGAGTAACGCCTGGAATATGTACAGTAGTACAATAGTTTTGTTAATATTTTAAACAAGACTTTTTAGGCGACCTTACCTTGTCACTCAGTTCGCTCTCTAGCCTTTATATAAACTCCATTCCTTGCAAATGAGTTGTATTTATACAAGGCACACTGGCTAACTTTCAATAAATTTGTGTTGTCTCTTAATTTTTTAGGCAGCCTTCTTAAACCTAGATACATCTGTAAGTGTAGAGAACTTGATAAGGAAAAAAGAAATGTTGGAAACAATCATGACACACTTATGTCCAATGAAATTAAAAACTGCTAGTGAAGAGCATCTCAAGGGCATTATACAAGAAGATGAACGGCCATGGCTTGACTGTTGCATAAAAGGGAATTTGTTTAGAAGGAAGGAGAGTGGACAAATGCGCTATCAATTATGTGATACCTTACTTGTATTGGATGATTTTAATTGACATTGGGCCTCCATTTGGTATATTATACTACACAATTCTTTTTTTTAATAAAATAAAATTTTCACTTAATTAAATAAAATTGAATGTTTTGGCCATCTAAATTTTACAAATTAAAAAATGTTAATATTTTTCCTGATAGTTATTTATTTAATTTTTTATAATTAAATTTAAAAACAAAATCGTGCTGAACTAGACTCATAGACTAAACTCAGCAACTTTGACAATTTGGTAGCCCCTGGCGAAATCACACATTCAGTTTAATTAACGTCATTGGAATGTCCAGGAGGTTGTTTATGTAGTTGTTAGTTGCAGACCAGTGTGATAGTGTTATGATAATCGAGAAGAAACCTGCATCAGCGTTTATAAATTATATAGTTTACCAATTATATTAAATTCTGACCTTGTGTTGTTTCTGTACATATTCTTCCTTTTAATGAGTTCAAATATAGTTTAGTTTAATAGTATTAACCATAATTATTTTATATTTAAGTCTAATTAAAAAAAAACATCAGAAGTATTTTTCTATGAAAATATTTTTTTAATTTTAATAATATTTTTCCTAATAGAGTATAGCAATCTTTTTAAATACAAACACAAATTGCGTTAATCTATAGCAGAATATTATTTTACAAGAAAGCTATTTACCTTATTGTCACAATATCAAACTATTTTCTGTATAAAATTATACGTTAAAAAACAGTCGTCATAAAACTATCAGATAAAAAGGTTCCTTGTTACTTAATATTCAAACTATATGATAGTTTTTATGATATTTTTGTTATTATTATATACAGATTTCCTCATCTTTATCGTTTCAAATTAATTAATTAAATTTCAGTATATCACCGGGCGGTTTAGAATTAAGGTTCTTTGCCTGATGTGTTTATATATAAACAAATCAGGCGAAGAACATTAATTCTAAACCGCCCGATGATATACTGAAATTTAATTAATTAATTTGAAACGATAAAGATGAGGAAATCTGTGAGAATGAGAAAAAGTATATATATATATATATATATTATTATTAATCATGATTTCTAACAAGCAAAACATAGTTCTGTTAAGAATGTTAATTAACTAATGGCAGAGCAAAGCAATAACAAGTTAACTATTCTAACCTGACTAACTAGATGGAAGTACAGTAATAATTGTACAGTAACTTCAACCAAATAATTTGTAATAACAAAAAATAAGACTAAACTATTTGGATTGTTTTGGTCTGAAAGTTTAAAAGCGTTTTGCTTGAAAATGGTACTGTGTCATTCAAATATGCAGTTCCATGACTATTGCCGTATAACAACACGTTTAAACAAATTTACTTAAAACATTACTATAAAAGGTAAAAAAATAAAATATAAATAAGCCGTTTATGAACTCATCCCAGCCTTGGCAAGACTCTCTCGCAAAAATTTATCGTAGGAACTGGTAAGTGGATCTGTAAAAATGCTGGAAAAAACAAAATTCAATGTTAAAATGATGCAATGTATAGTTTATTCTAGTTTTTTAATAAGCAATAATATCTAGATATGACCATAAATATTTAATCACGACAACATTTTTTTTATCAAAAGAATTTAAATAATAGCTACGAGAAAATCATTAAAAAAAAATCATTGTTTTTGTGAAACATTTTTTGGATCATAGTTGAAATCAAACAAGTCAAGTCAATTTAAGTCTCTGTTCTAATGAATACTAGTATATAATGTCAATGTATCAATATTTTTAATTTGTGCTTTAGTATGTACTAAACATTATTTTAAAAAGGAAGCATCACAACCATTACTTGTACAGAATATACTCAGATGCTTAACTTTTAATACTATTTGAATTTAATTAAGTCTTAAGTAATTTCAGGAAAGAGTGAAATTACATTTCCCTAGTAATTTATAGAAATTAAGAATTAATTAAAAAGAAAAGGAATTATTAAGTAAGAAAAGGTCCCAATTGTTGATTTGTGTCAAAGTTTGAAAGAGTTATATATGGTATCAACATGATTTGTAAAACTTGCTAGAATTCTTACTAACCTTAGAATATTTGATTCTGAATCATCACTGCTTTTGTCAAGTAAATCATTAGCATTGATATGATTTACAACTGTACCATTTGGAAACTGAACCAAGATTTCTACTGGAAAACTACAAGAATTATAATTAAAGAAATCATGGTTAGTAACAACTGAAACTAGAAAATTCAGCAATTGACAAACCGTTATTAGATAAACTACATAGTAGGATTTTGTAAGTGGTCATATTCACCAATGGCATTGAATAAATGCAGTTGTTGTGCAGTAGACACAGCAGTGCTACAGGAAATCAAATCAGTTTGAATTCATGCAACAATGTAAAGGCAGACGCAAGAGATTAGTAGTCAAATCAGGGCCGTAGCCAGGATCTGTCAAGGGGGGGGTTCGCACACTAAGTATTTGGGTCCCCCCTGGGGTGGGGCCTGAGGCGAAGCAAATTTTGTTAAATGACACCCCTAGATGGCCGGAAAAGACACTCTCATGCAGCATGCTACCAATGAGCAAAACGATCGTACTTGGACTCGTGGACTATTTAAACGATAACATTTGTTGCCGTATGTTAGATGCGCGTGCTCTGAGCGGAACCGCCGATTGTTTGATCATTTACTCGATATTTTGTTTTGCGTTCAAGTTCAATGCGAACACACAAAATGCAATTCTTATTATAGCTCTATCTATAATATTTATTTACAGCAATTTGTTGAGGAAATTAAATATGCCAATGTAAATAGGTGATATTGATACATTTGAGTATGTATCGGCTGGTGGTCTAGAAAAAAATAATCGGATGCCATAATGTGAACTACAGTACATGATACCATAGATATTATAGTGTAAAATATTAATATTCACTATAATCCTCTGATACATTATACTTCATAGCCACACATAAATACTGATGTATGTCGGAAGGCTATATACTTTATGCATGCTGCCTGACTGCCAGTGATCTAAACAATTGGTACGCAGTTGTCTGGCGGTGTCCTTTGTACGAATCGTTCATCCCCCAGCTCGCTGTGAGACGCGTCAATATCATGTTACATGCAGGGACCAAACATTTATTTTTCAGGTTAAAATCGGCAATTCATTTGCAACTCTTTACAGACTATATCGCTCGAAGTACGCTCATACAGGGAAGAAGGTACTGTATGAGTTATTCCGAACGAGTTTACAAATTTTTTAATTTACGAACAACTTTTTGTACTGTGGGGCACATATTTGGACGATTTTCGGAGATGAGGGTGAGGTATTGGGCATGTCGGGGATGGGGGTTCGCAGTCGGTTAAGGGGGGTTCGCTGTAAAGGGGGGGTTCGCCCGAACCATAAAAACCCCCCCTGGCTACGGGCCTGCAAATATGTTAGGAGAACAAGGTTACGCAGGTGGGAAAAACACTTGTTGGACAGGCATTTTCGTATGTTGTATCACTGGTGGGAACAACCTTTAGTAAGATATTTCCCTTAAATACTCAAATATTTATAGGTTTCTATTCACTTTAATTTTAAGGGTAATTGTTTCACTAATAATCAATGGTGAATATGGTCACTGGACTTGGACAGAATATCAAACAAAGCTCTGTCTACACCATAAAACTAGTTTGACAAAAAAAGTGTGAGGGCACATCACATTTTGCTGTTACATAAATTTTGATAGTGTAGACAGAGCCTGGACTCTGGAAATGTTGGGAAAGCACCAGAAACACCAAACTTTCAATTCAATTAATCAACATTTTGAGTTTTTTGTATGACTTTGAGATTGCTATATTTGAACAGGATTCATCTCATCGATGACCGTTAATAATGAATGATAGAAAGAAATAATATAAAGCTAATGGTTTAATTGTGCAAGTTACAGAACCACTCGGGTGTATCCACCATCCATCACTGCTGTATGTAAATTATTGTATATGTACAACAGACTTGGCATACTTATTGTAAAGGTAAAGGCTCACTCAGCATACACTGAACTATGTGCCTATCGTTTAGCAACGTGATGCTTAGAATTTGGCTGATAAATGCATATCTTTGGTAAGTAGTGTATTTTGGTTCCTAACAGTACGTACTATTTTGTTGGTTAGTTAAATTACATAAATTTACAATTAAGGTTAACCAAATGTGAAAAATGTGTTAGCTGTTCCATTTATAATGATAAACTATCTATCTACCTGCTATCAAAACACCGGAAGCAGGTCTTTTTGGGTTGTTGATTTGTCCATAATTATTGTATTTTTTCAGGGGTTTCCCATAATTTAAGGCCAAATTATAATTTTCACAGTAATTAGTTTCATAGTACTAGAAAACACTGCCTTTATGTTTGGTAAATAAAGTTTAATGATATTTATTTTAATGATATTTCTCTTTTCCAAGATGAGACCTCTGCAATAACCTGGCAGATTTGTATTGCTGAAGTTGTCACTAAGAGATAAGAAGGTGAAAGTACTGCAGTGTTTCATGGTCCAATTGTAAGTACTGGTATAGTCGATATTTTATTTACTGTCTTAAGGTCAATAATACAGTATTTGGATTTTGGAATCTAATCAGTGCTGATGGTACACTAGTGTTTACCCAAAGTACTTACAATATATTTAATTGGAAATTTCTTCCGGGACAAGCATGGCAAAGCTTCTCCCTCGCTGGCGCTACACTTGAATTGAATGCTACTGTTATCAGTCAATATACTTACGTGTAAGCATCTAAAGAGAGTGATGCAAATTGACCAGCTGCCTGGTCAGCAGAGTTCTTCTGCAAATTCTTCAATTCATCAACTAACGACCAAGAGCTAATGAAATTATCCTGAAGGAGTTGCAGTACGGGCGAACTCTCGAGAGCACTCTCTCGAAGAGTCCGCCCCGAACCTATAAATAAAACAAATGATTTAACAATTATAGGAGCTTCAATTATTTTTCTTCCTACTTGGCTACAGCGGTGTACAGTTGCTATAGATTTACACAGCAAAAACATTCTTATATGTTAAAAATGTGAATATTTCATTTTAAATAAGTTGTACAAGATTAAAAGTCAATATTTGTAACTATATTTCATACCTCAGCAGGATTGATCATCTAATGCTCCCCACAAGAGCAGTGAATGCACAAGTTTTTTTTCACTTTCTGCTTTTCTAAATGCTTCTTCAAATGAAAAATAGGAAACCTAAACAGATCAAATTTGTGTATTAACATCTTTTCTTGCAATAATCCAAGTTGTCTAAAGTCCAGTTGTACATTGTAAGGTGGTTTGTACATATCAAGTAAAGTGTAGTCTCCCCATACCGACCACTCTTGTACAGTTTTTTTGTGAATGCTGATTTGCATTTTTTCCTAGGCCAGCCAAGTTGGGCTTAGCGTTACATACTCATAAAGCTGTATTTTATCCTCCAACATCATGAAAAATGAAGAATTATTACTACTATTCTATAATACTACTGTATTTAGTAGTTTTAATCAAGTTATTCACTTCTATAGGTAAAAAAGGGGACATTATATCTTTAACATTAAAAAAAGAACTGTACCTTTTTAAATGGATAAAGTTTAACCTCTAATGTTTTTAAAGCTTCTTCTTGTGTAACCTCCTCATCCCAAATGATGTTTTCTAATGGCTGTTTCTGACTAAGGTCAGGCTGATTCAAGATGTTTCCCTGCTCATCATAAAGTGTTATCTAAAATAGCAATCCGAGTTAACAGAAGAGGCAATTTACACAGAGGAACGCGGAACAGTAAGCAGAAAACTGCATGCTTGCCTCACGTAGAACCTGTATCTGTCCTAAGACGCTAAAAAAGAACATAGATTCAATTTTTTTTCTCGCTTACTGTTACCGCTTGTCTGTGTACAATATGTAGTTCATACAATCATACATGATGGCTTAATTTCCGAAATGCCCATGATGAGGTTTATCCAACGTTTTTACTCTTTCGTTTGTGTTTTAAAGTCTTTGTTCATTCTTAGTTTCATTGACATTAGGTCTCAATTTTTGTGTTGTTGGCAGTGTCTTTCTTGATCATGATATAATAGAGAGAAATTAAATGCAGTTTAACATCCCCTATTGAAATATATTGCTTAGACGTCTGTGTCGGTCACAGGGACAATCATAAACCCTGATACTGTTCACTAATTTGAACAAAGATCGTGAACAATGTAGAATTTTAGGATAATATTTTGCTACAAAAAATGGATCTAATTTCAAGATATGGCAGGTTTTGTCTGCAAATATTGCACTGACGTTTTGTACTCTTTATGTTTTTTTATTGGTATAAAATTTGTCATTTAATACTATTAATGTTATGATTTACAATGTCTTATCTGATTATCATAGTCATTAAGAAAGTAAGCAAATATTGTATTAAATTTTTGTTTGAATTTCAGAAATGTAAATAATGTTGTACAGTGTATAGGGAAGTGAACCAAAATCGTAATACCTGCTCTGAAGCCATATCTGCATTTAGTTCCATCTGTGGCATAAAGCCAATGTCGACTTCCATGTTTTCAGTCTCACTTGGACCATTCAACCATTCCATATCTGCACAAAAGATATGTCACATGTTACAATTCTATATAGGAATTAGGTTAATGTTAGGGAAAAACAATATGTGTCATTGTATTTATGAACTTGCCCATGATACTACACAAATTGACATTTGCATAGATACACAAGAAGAATAAGCTTGTAAGAGTATATTTTCTTTGTTATATTTTTAGATTAACCTAGTTCAATACTCCACCAATCAATTCACTGTATACATATTATAAATATTTCCTCAATTGGTTGTACCTACTACAATATAAGGAAACAAATGTTTCTATATTTATCCCTAAAACATATATTGAAATATACAACACCTTGGCGACAACATATTACCCTTTGGTGACACACTTCAACGCAAGGATGTAAGCTTGCCGCAAGTAATTGGACCAATTACGACGCAATAGATCTTCCAAACTATCAATTGTGATTGGTTAACCCAATTTGAGCCTATCATTAGGCACAATTAAATTTGAATCCTAATTAAAGACAAACTCAAGGACTTACAAAAACAAGTGACGGGTCAAGGAACTGTCACAATACTTGCGTTGCTAATACATTGTTGCTTTACTCATACATTGTTGTGTTGTATATATACAGTCGACTCTCTCAAAACCAGACTTTTCCTAAGATCCAAACGGTCCCAAAATCGTTTTTACCATTAAAAACTCATTCCAAATACCAGACTTTTGGGAAAACCAGACATAATAGGCCAGTCCAAAGGTATCTGGTGTTGGGAGAGTTGACTGTATTTATGTTGCATCCCAATAGAAACTAAGCACAAAATAAACTTGCAATCGCAACAAAAAAAACACCTACCAACATTAAGGCTCTTATTTGTTGGCACATATAGATTAAATGATCTGACATGGGTTGCATCTTTTCGCATTATGATGTTGCCCGTAAATTGTGCTGGTGTAAACCAAAATGGATTGGATGGAGGCACGTTTAACTGAAACTCAGCATGTATTCTGAAAGAAATGTGAAAATAAAAACAATTTTATATAGCTGTACATAAATTTTTTTTTTTTATGAAATCAAGGTCTTTTCTAACTAAACTATCAACATGTCTCAAAAGTTTCAAAACAATGCAAAATGAATATTCTCATAATATATATATTGGGTTCATTTATTTGTTTAAATATTTGTATATTAAAAACTAGACAATGGATTGGAATAACACTTTCTTTCACCTATCTAAATTTGGAAACAAATCTGATTTATTTCTTTTCAGTGCTGACCGCTTTATCATTCACATTTGTTTGCCAATCTTAGTATGTTTTGCTCGAAAGAAGAAAACAATTTTTTTATACAGGCCTAAGTGTGTGCAAGCTGGTGGCTGACAAGAACTGTGTAATCTATTTCCCATCACAATATCTTTAAACAAGGTGTCAAAAGTGTATTTTCCAAACTGGGTTTACAATATTTAAACTACAGAGTTGAGTTGGCCACATTCTTGCATTGCAGAACCTGGGCTGATTTACTACACTACAGCTCACTACATTTTTCATTTCATTCACATTTATTTCAAACAGTTCAAGAAAAAAAACAAGCATACATTTACAATAAGTTAAATGGTAACAATCGATAGGATTCTGTCTCTTGCGGACGATCAAAACATATTGATCAAAACATCGAGAAACTCAACAGTTCTTTTCAGAACTAACATACATGGTGTACCGCAAACTTTATATCAACAATCGATAGGAGCTTAAACTTACAGTATAATATTGCACAAAATCTTTAAAATCAGTACCGTAATACTGAAAGTGTTGTATAAAACAGAAAAAAGTAAAATGAAAGTAAATACCTAAAGACAACATCAACATAGAAAGCATTCTGGGCCCTGATAAGAGCCACGGCCCCTTGTGGTCCAAACCTTGAACGTACAAATGGCTTTTCATGGAACATTGACAGTAACTTGTAAACGATCACCTCTTTTCCTTTTACTTTTGGGGGATAGAAACGATTACTGGATATCTGCGTAGTTAACATGTTTAAGTTTGAAGAAATCACTGTGTATGCTTCTCCTACTGGCAAAACTTGATCTGGTAGAAATGCTTTGAACTTTGACACTGGAAAGCCTTCTATTGGTTTTGCTGCAACCTTCCAGTTGTTTAAGCCGATTAATGAATCTGCATTCATCTTCAAAAATAAATTTAAAATGCCAGTGAATCACATTTAAATTGAATGAATTCAAACTTACATAATGTTGTTTTGAGGTGGAAAGAAGGGCCTCACACGGCAGGATTTTTTCATTTCTTATGTTTTAATTTTATAGTATTGAGGAGACACTTCTATTAACACTTTTTGATGAAATGAACAGGAAGCAATAGGTATATTTTAAAACTATGGCAAAGCCCTGTTGAGGAGACAAGTCTATTAAGGAAAAATTATTTGCTTCGTCCTGAACCTAATAGGATTTCTCTTTGTAGTGGGAAGACCAGGAATAAATGAAATACGAACATAAACATTTTTTGACAAATGAATAAAATACATAATGAAAAATAAATATATTAATATAACATTGTCATTGTGTTTTCAATATTTAAAATTCATTGAAAATGTGTTAAAATATCAGATTATGTTTACAGATACAAATATAAATATATAGACTTACAGATAGTAAATCTTTACGTTTGGACATAGTTTCCTGAAGTAAAGGTTTAAAGAAAGATTGGACAGTGAGCACCTCTTCGTTTGGATCCACTTCCTCTTCTTCTAATAAAAACGGTTCATTTTCTTCCTGTAGAAATTACATAATTATATTGGTTATATTGGGGGTGCACGCTCACTCACTGACAGACAATCTATTAGATTCTATCAACTTGTTTAAATCCTTGATCCGCCTGTTCAGTGCTATATTTATATAGTCTTTTCTTGCTTCGCTGTCCAGATTGTTAAAGTATCGTTTAATCAATTTACTGTACAAGTTACTATTCAAGGTAAGGAAGTGACTATAGACACAGTCAACTGTATAAATACACGTCACTCAAAGTTGTGTGGGTTTATTTAGGCCTAGCCTAATAATAGATAGTAAATGCGCTACTTGTCCTTAATATTAATAATTATTTAATATTAATTAGGCCTAGCCTAGGCCTAATAAGTTTTTTCTTACCATTTCAACAAGCCTGCCAATGATGGGTTCAAACTCAAATATATCAATGTACCCATCTCCATCGCGATCAAACGATTTAAAAATTTGTAGAGCATTGTCACCAAAGTGTGTACTGAAAATTTCCTCCATCTCTTCCACCATTCGCCGGTGTCTTTCGCGTAGAAAAACCCCTACCGAAACTGCCACGATCACAACTAAACAGGCTACAATAAAACGACAACCTGGCCTACGCTTTTGGGAAACTTTTGTATCGTTTTTTCCCTTGTTCACTTTATCAGTGTCTACTTTATTCGTTGATTTGACCATTTCACTGAAATGTTAGTTTCTTTACCGATAAAATACTACATTTTACAGTAGTTAAAAAGTAAGTTTCACTACCACCCCACTTCCTCTTCGCTCGCTCCGATTTTTGTTGATGTTTTTACGGCGTGTAAAGGTCAAAGGTTAAGTTGAGTTCGCCCATCCAGAACGACGACTGACCTGGATAATTTTGTCAACAACTGGCCTAGCCTAGCCATCAACACAACTAGGGGCCTACCTAGTCTTTGTTGTTGCCCAAGGACTAGACCTACTCACACTCTTCTAGCCTAGCTAGCTAGGCTTCCTTCCTTGCAAACAAGATGAGTATTCGTGCAGTTTGGGTTGTGCCCCTACCAGGGTTCAGTTCAGAAAAAGTTATATTTTCAAGGTACAAACAAACTAACTACTAGCCTAGTAGGCTACCCTACTTAACTACTACTACTACTAGGCGTAGGCCTAAAGTATACTAATCAGGCCTACTAGGCCTACATAACATTTTTATTTTAGAATAAATTCATTATTTTGTTAGAGAAAACAATTGAACTTCTAGCTAGAGCCTAGGCCTAAGTATAGTAATATTAATAATATATAATATAGGCCTAGGCCTAGTTGTTTTGTACTAAATTTATGTTCATCCTCAAATTGAAGAAATTTGGATTATGTCTTCTACGAACCCACCGAAGCCACAGTGCTGCTCCTACCATATACACCATGCATAGCATGAACATAATTGTGACAATTTGTGTATTAGTTCTTACCAGGCCCTCTTTTACTTTTAATGAAAATGTTGGATCCAAATAAAACACACACTCATGCTCTAGAAGACATAAAGGTGACATACACTGACTTTCATAGCACGATCATTAGTTTGTTTTAGTTCTTACCAGGCCCTTTATTAGTAACATTGTCTTTTTAATTTCATTTAACTCAGAACTTTTACCACAGTTGAGCGTAGAGCTAAAGTTTTTGACGATGAAGACTATGTACATATTCCAAATGAGATAGAATTTTACAGTGCCTTGATGGACCAGCTTGGGCTACGTCAGCCACAACAACAGGTTAGTTAGCTGTACATTGTTAACCAGTCATGTGGATACTGTTGTTTTATGTTGGCAGAGATCTCTGTGCTGACACTATAATTAAGAAACATGGTTCTGGTGGTAGTACAAGTCTTCTCAGATCATTCCACTACCAACTTGATTGTCTTACTTTCAAAACCCTAAATCTTCTTGCTCCTCAAGAATTATGCCATCTCCTAACTAGCATTATTGCCAATGGGAGGATGACTCTCATCAAATCTTCACATTCCTAAACTCTCACACATACTGGACACTGTGGGAGAACAGTATAAAGGATAAAGTAATAAAATAAATACATTCCAGATAGTAAACAAAGCATTTGTGGCATTCATAACATCACATTTTTTGTTTTTGTTTTGTCTTTTCAAACCAAGCGAACCAATAGAATCCCATGTATGTTTTTTCCATCATTCAGTCAAACTTCAGCTTAAACTTTGTGTTCATTAATATTTTTTGTGACAGGTATTAGGCTAGGCCTACGTATCCAAGCTTGAAGATGAAGGATTTGCATTGTGTCAGACTATTTATAAAATCTGTATATTTATTATTATTACAGATTCCAGAACTTACAATCAATACATCTGTTCTGCCATTATAACCATATCAGATTTTATAAAAATTTTATTTTTAGTAATCTGTAAACTGAAACTAAAATGAGTAATCTTTTTTAACTGTTTGTTTTTGACAGTTTGTTGAATCTAGAGACTCTTGTAGTAAAGAATTCCAAAAGCCTGTCTTTGAATTGAAAACCAAAAATGGCGCTCTTTGGCCTGTCATCGTCTTTGAACAGGTTTGTTGAAATATATTTTACACCCTTCCGCAAATGTTTGGACCATGGAAATTTAATAAGCAACCTGTAACAGAAAGTAACTAAAGTCAACTCAAAGGAGCTCTTATTTTGACTTTTGAGGATTTGTATGGAACAGAAAAGAACCAGGGTGCTTGTGGTTTCCATACCTCATATGTGACATGATTCATAGTTGAAAGAGGAACCATTGTGGACAAGCTCTAATGTCAACATCAAAATGTAGTAATTAAGTAATAAGTATCATACTTTCTTTTTTTTTATTAGAATAGTTTACTGTTCTGTTGTTTGTCATTGGTAGAACAAGGCTGTAAATTACGACCACCACTCATTAACATGTAAGTATGCTGTTGAGTAAAGATGACATTTATTATGACTTTTAGTGAAAATATCAAATAAATAAATGGAATAGTAAACAAATTCAAGATAAAACAACAGAAGATTTGGCTATATAATCAACCAATCAAATGGCAAGGATACACCGTATTATAAATAGAATTGTTACTTTTTCAGCCCAGGATTATCTCAGGGATTTTCTTTACTAGTAAACATGGCAGATTTTCTTGGCCCAGTGCCAAGAGATGCAGATAAAGTGAGTACTGTACACAATATAAAATGAGATGTTTTACCAAATTCAATTATTCCAACTAAATTCAAACATTAACATACGTACATGGACTAAACAAATAAGACAATCATTTGGTCAAGGGATGACATAGAGACTTAAACAAGTCCTTCACTGTAATCCCTGCTCTTATACACAAGTTTACGTCTTTAGTCCCATAGAATCAATGCAAGATCAAGACGTTCATTTAGTTAAACTCTTAAATTCCGGCCTAAGCCTAATGTACCTTACATTTATATGATCTTTTTGTTTTACAAAAGTCAAATAGACATTTACAACAGTAGGCCTACTGTACCAGTAAATTATTTCTATATATCTTTTTTTTTTTTTTTATCACAAACCTTCCACTGCGAAACTGACACGATGGAAATAACGACATATACAATAATTGATTTGTTTCTGGTGTATAATCTGATTTTGTTTACAAAAGAAAGAAAATGTGTCCGAATAATTATGTGCTTTTAGTTTTCAGCTCAAATTCAAGATCTGTTTGTATATATGACTCAAGCAGCACCATTTGGTACACCTATAAACACTAACCCTGCCACAGTGAGAGCAGTACTACTAAGCAAACAGATACCACAAGTACCAAGCCAAAGCAGGGTATGTCTGTATTTATGTATGATCAGTTTGAAGCCTAGCCTTCTTAAATTGGATACATATTATTTAGCACTTCATTACTTCAACACCTTGGCATGGTTGACCCTTACCGATAGTAACGTAAGCTATTGGCATCATCTTCATCCGTCGAATTCATTTTTTCCTATTAGCACGGTCAATCGTACATCTAAACCTCTGTCTACACTATTAAACTTTTTTTTAAATGTGATGTACCCATATATGGATATCATATCACTACCATATTTGGGTGCATCACACTTTTTTTTCAAACTAGTTTAATTGTGTATACGGAGCCTAATGCCTTGCTTTTTATTGGCAAGGTTGACTGTACTGCACCGTATTTATTCGGTTGTCGGTAATGGTAAAAAGAATTAGGCACACATTCAACCATGCCCATAGAAAACTTTACATTAGATGCCGGTCAACTGTGGTGATGGAAAATGAATTTAACGCAAAGGTAATACTATCTGATAATGATTTAAACCATCTTTAATTATAGTCCTTAAATTTATAATGCTCTGCTTTTCATTCCATAGCAACCTGCATGGAAACCTGTTCTGTCAAAGGTGAAGCCACAGCTACAGTTCACAATATCTGAACAGATCCGTGCTGTGCAGTATGATTCAAATAATGTAAAAGATGTATGGGATGTCTATGGTACAGTTACTTGTAAGGTCAGGTTAACAATATTTGTGGCAATGAACCTAAATACAGTAGCTAGATGTTTCAGTCTATTTTCATGCCTAGCTCACCTGGATAAGCGGCATTGGCCTATTCTTTCCGAGAAGAGAGCTACAACTCAAATTTATAACACATTGAGGAAACACCCCTGTTAGATAATGATACATTTTATGAACCCTGCCCTCAAGTGGGAACATCCCAACACACCACCATTATCATTTCTTATAGACTACCAACACCACTTTTGGTTTTTGTAATCTGGCTTGTATGTAAGAGGTGCATGGATTTGATACATATTGATACAACCTTTGTAAAGGTCCAGTGTACAGAATGCATATGTAAAGGGTCTTACACACCTGTTCTGGCATGGCTCCAGGTTCCAGTCTGGCACTGGTAAATAAAAGAAAAACATCAATTCACATGGCTGTGGGCCAAACGATAAGCGCTTAACAGCATGAAAATGTTCAATTTGATTTTCTGGTGCTGTACCAGAACAGATGTTAAAGACCCTTAAGTGATTGATTTGGAGATCAGTGTGAGATCCAGGATTTTAAAATATAGGGACACAAAGTTGTGAAATGAAGTGCAGAAATAAATTTTTATTTTTGGATTGTATTTGCTGAAATTAAGGTCGCAGCAAGAAATAAATATACATTTTTAACAACAAAAAAGTGTAGGCCAACTGATTTATATTATAATGATATTTATAGATATGAAAAATATACAGACAAATTCTAACATGATAGAGTAGACCTGCTTAAAAACAGAAACAGAAAATTAAAGGTAGGGGTTGGATTAACTTGGGATTATACTCGGCTAATTTTGGTTTATGCAAATGACATTAATGAATGGAAATGTATGTTTCCACTGATGAATGAATAAAAAGTGTTTCTCCTCAGGCTGAGCTTGAAGGTATGATACCAGATGTAAGCATGGCATTATCAGTGCCTTCTGATGCTACTCCATTAGATCATCTGATTGTGAATCCATGTGTTCACCAGGCAGATGCACAAATAGACGGAGGTAAGGGTGCAATCATTATATCTGGAGTTCAGGGGCTGATATAAAGTCCAATGGTAAAACAATAAATGCTTTTATTTGGCATTTAATATTGAAACTCTGTTCAAATGTATATATTGACTATAATACATGTTGTTGTGTGTGCATACAATTGAGAACTAGTGTTTTTCTGCCTACCACACTGAGAGTCGCTATCCAATCAAATTTTAACCATACTATGAAAGCCTCAGTGGTCTAATGTTTGATACTCGCCCTGTAAGCAAGAGGTCGCAGGTTCGAATCCCGCCAGAGACATTTTTTCATGAAAAATATAGAATTTTCGCCGATAGCTATGATCGACGATTTGAAAATCATTTTCCGAATATGAGCACTGTTTCTATAATTTGACAGTGTAATGTTTGTATATCTGCATATGAAACACAAGATTCTGGGTTTAAAATCTTGACTGATTCTCACAGATTTTCTTATCTTAATTATTAATAATTTCCAGTATTTCATTGTGTAGTTTCGGTTTCTCTATGCCTGTAAATTCACTATAGTTTATTTTGTTGCATACAGGTATTAAATTTAGTGGTAGACGAGGAAGCACAGCCCCCTTGATGAGAAAGATTAGATTTACCCCTCCTCTGGAAATGTTCACTCTATGTCACTACACCTCGTCTTCTATCCCTCAATTGCCTATTCAAGCATACTATCAAATGAAAGGAGACCAGCAATCTGTTAAGATTCTAATACAACTCAAACTATGTAGTACAGTCAAGAACATGTTTGAGTATTGTGAAGTACAAATTCCATTTTTTAATAGGTAGGTACAGTACCAGTTAGAATGAGTGAGTGAGTGGCCGAGCGGTTAAGACAGTGGAACCGTAATTACGTAGCCATAACATCGGCAGGGGTTCAAGGCTCACTCACTCCATGGTTCTGGTGGTAGAACGAGTCTTCTCGGATAAGGACTATAAACCGTAGGTCCAGTGTACACATCTAGCTCGTGTGCACTTTAAAGAACCTAGTACATCTTTCGAGACGAGTAGGGGGTTACCCCGGTGTAATAGTACATCACAGCCACTGATCACCAACTGGGCCCTCTGGGAGACCAGTCTTTGACTGAAGAGGTTACCCAGTATAAATATAAATTTCAATCATGTTGATATTCTTGTACTAGTAAATGTATGACTTTGATTGATAATGTATTAAATAGCTATGCACAACTAGTTCCCAAGGGATATATATATTATTTGTCATCTATCGATTATAATATTATTTTAATTATGAAAATTTTGTCTCTCTGTTTTTAGCAATGACTTAAGTTTTCATGTCAACTGCTACCCTATGCCATCATTTTATGATATGTGCATGCGCAAGTCGACTGCCAAATTTGAGAACTTGTTTAGTGGCATTTTGCTGTTCATTAGTACATGAGTATGCATAACACTGCAAAGATTTACCAAAATCATGGCAGATAATGATTAGAAAAGTGCATTTCAGTTAAATTATATTTACAAACAGGGAATTATCGATTTTATTGGTTATTTTAAAACAAGAGTTTAATGTTACATTTTATGGCATGGGTCTTATCACCTAGGACGCCAGCCTTCGTACAGAAAATTAAGGATCTAGGTTAGGCCTATGCTACACACTTAGCCTGGTCTGAGCCTGTGTTTTTCCACCAGCCCAACGCTGTTGAATAGCTCCACGAACGATTGCTATTAGAGATTACAAGGTTAGATCCCAAGGTCATTACGTCATACATTCACTGGCATGTCAACGTAAATGTCCACTTAATATAAACATTCATATATCTGTCAGTAGTAACAGTTGACTATGACCCGAGTCTCTAATAAGTACTTATTCAAAGCAAGATGTATTTAATAAATTACTATGTGTTTAGTATTGAAACTCCAGCATAGCTTTAAAACTGTCAACAACAAAATTCATATCTGTTCTTTCCTTTCTCAGGTGATAATGTAATGTTTTTTATTACAGAGGTTTAATTCAAAAGGTTGATGCAGTTCAAAGTATAGGAAGCATTATTACAAGTAGTGATAAAAGACGAATTGGCTGGAACATTGGACAGAAATTTCCATCACGATTATTAGAAGTGTCTTTACAGGCCACGGTAGAATTTGGTGATGTGAGTGAAATTCAAGGCGCCAATGTTTTTGATGATCCATTCTGTGTTGATCTGAATTCATATGCACAGGTAAGAAATAGTTATTACAACCGTAGCAGTGCGAATCGAATAAGAAGCTATTACCACATTACAAATACATACAGAAACCTTCTGGTTTCATAAAATGTAGATATATAAAAAAGATAATGCAATAGATTACGTAGTATGTGTGATATTTCGGAAAGACTAGTTGTTAATTGTTGCTGGGAGTAGCATTGCTAGATGCTGTGTAGCGCCATCTATCAGGTTATGGTAATCAAAACTATTTGTACCACAGTATATGCACTAATTACAATTTGTTACTAGAGTACCATGTGATTTTTTTGTACGATGTATTCAGACTGTAGTCTTACCACCAGTGTAGTCATATGTGTGTTATTTTTACGTAGTGATCTATAATAATTTATATCATACACAATTTTGATTTATTTTATAATATAGATATTCTTTAAAATTCTTGAGTATACTCATAGTCGATGTGACATTGACCAAAGGTCAGTACAAGTTCATCCCTCAGCAAAGGTCAAATTAAAGACAGGTAAATCATTGCTGTTTTTGACACAATATTCACATTTTACTGTAAGACCACTAAGTCCTTGGACCAAGTTTATTTTTTCTATAAAAAGATATATATTTCACATATTTATAAATTTACAGAGAGAAACTCTAAACAACCCAATGACTTTCTGGAAATTAATTAACATTTGTAAAAATAAGAAAAATCCACCCAACCGAGATTTGAAGCCAGAATCTTCAACTTGATAAGATTAAAATATAACATTCTCAAGCTCTTTCCTAGAAAAACGAAATAGGATGGAACCAACGAACTATTGTGTTATCAGTTCTGATTCCCTATTATGCTAAAAAAATATCTCTTTGAAACTATGGAACCTTTTGTAGTATATAAATATCAACAAACAATTGTCCGATGTTCCACAAAGTATGGGCCACTGCCCAAATTCCATCTTTGAAGGGCTACGGGACGGTTTGAGAAATTGAAAAAAAAAACCAATCTGCAAATATGTTTTTCTATGAATTTTGGTCATTCGTATCCAACAGTTGAATTTTGCGGCAGTCACTACAACTGTAACGGTATAATGTATGCATATACATAATGATCAATAGACATACATACAACAAAAAGAATTCAACAGTTATAATCAATTTGGGCGCCTACATGATGGGCCAAAAGCAATACATGTGTTACTAGTCACGATTGCGATACTGTATATTAATGTAAAAGTGGACTGACACAGTTGCATGATGTGGTGTGCATTGTATTAAGAAGAAACTCTTGCTGAATTTATTAATACACAGTTGTTATTGGTGTCAATGATTAATTGACTAAGAAAATATTTCTCTGAAAAACTTGTTTTTTATTTCATCAAAATAAAAGTTAATCTTCGTAGGACCAACATTTTTAAGTATTCAGAATATTACTGACACATTTACTTTCATTCAAGGTACTCTTTGGAGTTGATAATATATTGTGTAATTTTATTTGTGTATGGTATTGAAACAAGCTTTCTGTCATTATTTTTTTAGATTTATTATATTCATGTAATCCAAATTATTGATTCATTGATTTATCTTTGTTTGGTTTCAGTACGTGAATTTTTCTCATCTGATTACAAGGTTTGGAATTGTCATGGTGATGCTCAGTCAGCATTTATGCCAACCCAGTTGCCATAGTAACTATATTGGAAAGAAGTTTAGCCAATCAGTGATCTAGAAATACAGTTGATTGCCATAATGATTTTCAATGATGTAATGATGAAATGTTGAATACAACTCATCAGTGAGATTGTGAGTAATAATCAAAAGTAGCTGGAGTTTACATGATAATGTGCATTCAGCCAATTCATTTGTCAAAACAATGATGATGTAATGAAGAATTATGTATGCTATAGATCAGTGAATAGGTCAGTCAGCATTCATGATATCACATACAATGATAATGCATATATATATATATATATGCAGCCATCTTTTGCATTATACGATCTGTGATAAAATGACCACTTGAAGATCTGCTGAATAATGTTAAGCTCTGCCAACACTAGTAACACTTTGTATGTCAAAAAATGTGATGTTATATGACTACCATATGTGGGCACATCACACTTTTTTTGTCAAACTAGTTTGATAGTGTAGAGAAAACTTTAGGTCAAATAATGGTAATTCCAAACAAAGAAACAGAACACATATTGAATTTGTTATAACTGAGTTACCTACATGTATAGCTTTGGTATTTCACATTATACATACGACCTAGCAGATCTCTTGCTTTTGTTACACAAGCCAATGGCAATTCAGGCTTGCCTGCTTTCAATGATTAACTCTTGGTAACTTTGCTGATGACACGGTTAAGCGCTGACGACAGAGCATCAAATTTCTGTCCTATCACCTTTCCATGGTACATTATGCACCTACATGTTCAGAGAATCGAATCCAAATAGGGAGATTTTTATTCACCAATGATGCTGTTTTAATCTGTACAACTTTGCTGAAATTGACCAAATAGATATATGATACAGATAGATAGATAGATATATCATAAATTTTATTCTTTTTGCATTTTCACAAATTAATTTAAAGTTTGGGACAACTTGGAAATAAATCTTATCTAGGGTAATCCCAGATGTCACTAGACATGATTTTATAATTTTGTTGTAATATTTATTGAATTGAATCATTGTGGTATAAATAAAAACACATCATATTTTCTTATATTGCAAGTTATCTACAAATTCGTGCCCAGTTTGTGTCAATATGTTAAGCTGAATTTCCGTCTAGAACCCAAAGACTAAACAACCTCATACAAACCAATTTCACGATTTATTATGGACACAATATGATAAGTAATTAACTACTGTAACTTAGGTAGTAAATAATATATTAATTCGTCCAATTTATTATGGACATAACCTGACTAGTTAAAGAATATTGACTATAACTTGTCAATGGTAAATTAACCTGTCCAATTTATTATGGACATAGAATAGTAGTTATAACCATGGAGGTATTATAACCATGTTATAACTTAGCAAATGAGAATTAGAACCAATAAGTGCAATCAAACCTGGATTGTTGCGCCTTATTTTCAGATTTATTGGTTCTAAACAATACCATCTTTTACAAATCATTGAAAAAATGTTGGTCAACACTATATACAAAAAGTCAAATTAAAAAATCAAAACCAGAAACAGGAGGTCTCAGCTGTATCTAAGACGAAGTGATGATGGAAATGTTAATATTGTTATATTATATATATATATTTATTTTATTTTATTAAATGTTGTAATTATATATATTATTCATAAAGATGACATTAAACTTGAAATAGGCCATTTTTTTTAGTTTTAATACAGTTCACTTTATGATATTGGTTTCACTTATAAAATTGGTTACTTGGTATTTTCTCTTCTAAGAATCTCGAACAATAGGCTTCCTGTTGACCATTTTCAACTTTATATTAAATGTCTTAATGTCTTAAAATAATAATATCCAACCGTCTTGGTACTTTAATTGCGAATAGCCTAAACCTATTCTACTTTTATTTCTTCAAAAGTTTAGTAGTGCGCCACCATATAACCAGACTGTTCTATTTTAAAGTGTAATTAAATTATATTTTAAATAAATGGTAATAAATCAAAAGAGTCAAATTGACGAGTTTTATTCAGCAAAATTAAAATTAAGTGAATAATGAATAAAATTTAGAGTTTAATACATTTTTAATCTGATTATAAATGTAAACTCAATTAGAGATTTTTTGACATGCGCTCATAAAATAATGGAATCGGCCAGGAACTAAGTTTGTTTATTTTCTGTGTTGAAACGATTAAGCAAGACCGGCTTTGAAAGTGAGATCCTGTCATAGGTAGGAACATGTTAACGTGAGAGCGCTTCTCATTTAAAAATCGGAATTTATAAATCTGTGCTTCTTTTTAATCGCAATTAAAGCAGGTATGTTAAACACTTTTTTGTTCTAATAGCTTAAAAAGTAATATGCATGGATAGGTATGCAGACAGTGATGGTCGGCATTTTCAGGTCAGCCAGCCAGTCGTGTCCCAGGACAGCGGAAAATAAACACTCGACACTACGATAGCATGTGCACTGCAATGTGTTTAACCAGCTTAGACTTAACTGCTTCAACATCACTGCATATGTGCTAATTTATATTCTCCAGTTGTGAGATTTCTGTAATTGTCAAAATATATGGTACTCGATCTAAATTACCTGCATAATATAAATACTAACTAAGCTTGCTTGAAGCAAAAACGAACTGAACGATGTTTTTAAAAATCATCTGCTGCATCCTCTTGCGAATATACATACATAGTATTGCTGTGCTTTGATAGTATTATTCGCCAAAAAGGAAATACATTATTACGGTAATGTATCAACGAAAGATGCGAAAATGCTTAATAATTTTAATCAATTGTGATAGCGATATGCATCTAAAATGTTCTATTAGAGGGGTTTTATTATTATTTAACAACACACAGAGTTGAATTTATTCTTATCAATTACACACAAATTGATCCCAGAGCAATATCACATCATCATACGATCATTATCATCATCATCGTCATTATTCTTTCTGTAAAATCTAGCTACAAGGCAATGTAATAAATCATGGTAATAGTTTTTGTGGCAGTAAATGCCATGTATACAGAATTGCATTAGATTTGTGTAGACTTTATGTAGGATTTCCTACCTAGATTTCAATGTGCCGCAGGTAACACTAAAATCACTGGATCGCATGGCTAATGTAGAATTTATTTACAACAGCGGCGACGATGGGTCTTCCTCGATGAGAAGCCCTAGTTTATTACATAGGGGCATAATGTTATAAAATACTAAAGTAGTAAATACATGAAAGACATGAACTGTGCAACATACTATAGAAATTTTTTTAGGGTTTTTGAGAATGTTTCCCTTTCATCATTTTTCAGAAAATTCAAATATAGAAATATCATTTGTCAATTAGATATTAATAGATGAATGGTTGTGACATGAGCTCTATAATATTAATTAGCAAATTCAATCTTTTAAATTGATTGGTATGCCTTGGTAGCACATCCAATAATAATAGCTGTACCAGGTGTCTTGTAGGTCAATGGTATTAATTAATTAGCGCATCTTATGTTTCTATACAATATACAATAAGTGTATCCATGCCGTTTGATTGCTTGATTTCTTCTTCACTTTCTGATCTGCCATGCAATATTTTCTTCCATTTCAACTATTGAGAAGGTACTATTGCACAGTTTTGCCTTTTTGTAAAAAATGGGAATTTTTGTACTGTATGTATTGACCATCTTTAAAAAGGATATCCTTCAATATAAATTGATATTAAATTTAAAGGGGTATTTAAAATTATAGACCTAAATATTGCGCACCAGAAAAACCCACATGTAGAGTGCGCTTCTGTGGCCAAAGTTTGTTTACAATCATTTGACATAGGGCAGCTAATTAATGGAATACCGTAATAGTTTACAGTAGAACATAAGTGTATTAATTAGATTAATATTAAATGTTTTAAGTCTTCAAGAGGAGAATATTTTCATTTGGCTCTACATCAATACCTGAATAGAAAAGTCAATCTTTCAACTCGTGAAAATAATCTCCCCCATTCAACTTAGGGTGCGTTTATACATCACGCTATTACACACATATTCAAAGTGCCTAAGAGAAATGTGTTGTATAATACCGAAGAGATTCTGTGTAATGAGATTGTAATTGAGAAAAAGGCTACTTGCCTGAATCCTAAAAGTTTGTGGATTCCTGGTTGCTTGGCATGTTGGAAGTGTCATCAGGGTATTGTTTTGACCTCTCCTACAATAAAAGTGCTGTGAAAATGTTGACCAAATCTAGTAGATAACATTAACACTAATCAAATATTAGCATAATTTGGCAAAATTTATCATAGTTTTATCCTAATTTTAAAACATTTTTTTTTTAAATTTTAAACACCGATTTAAAAAATAAATAACTAAAGAAAAAATCTATAAAAAAATAAATAAACAAACATGGAATTGCTAATGCATCTTTGTATGACAGTTGTATATTCTTCAGCAGTTTGGTTTAGTAAAATCAACAAATACACATTAACTCTCTGCCAAATATTTGAGATTCATGTCTACTTATAAAATTCTACAGTAGTGTATTTATCTTTACTAAAATATCTAAACACAGTTTAGATGTTACATGAACTCTTAGTAAGCAATTATCAGAATTGACATTAAATAAATTATGTATACACTGTGTAAAACATGATAGTATTATTTTATTACCACTAGTACTGATGGTCTCAATTTGCATTAATGATATTTTTGATTGAACGCTTACAAGACGTAGATAGCATGGATTCTATATGGCTTTCAGAGAGGTCCAGCTTCACAAATCCCAAGTTGATAATTCTTGTCCAGCAAGACAGAAGCCCCTGCTTTTGCTTACGTGCAAGTGGCGCCTATAATCTCATATGTGAAATACAGTTATGTGATAAATGTTGAAAATAAAACCAAGCCATTTCAATTGCAAATTATTTAGAAATGTGTGCATTAATTTTCAATCATTTATAAACCTTTAAACATCCATAATCATATGCAGTGTCAGTGTTGTGTGTTACTCCCATTTCGGCTTGTTTGAAATACACAACCTAATCAATATATTATTGACAAATTGTACGTAATTGGGGACACATCTAAAGTAGCGTCATGCATATATTTTAATTGTTATTAATTTATACACCTTCATAATGAATGAATAATTATTTACAAAGCAACATGTTTTGACTGATAAATTGCAGGTTGGAATAGTATACAGCATTTATGTTTTAATCAAATTTTTGTATTTTTAATGAATACTGAAATAAAGTAATACATAAGCATTCAGAATTTAAGCAAAATACGTAGTGAAATGCAACAGAGGCTGTGCAATTTAATATTTTAACCTATATTGAAGATACAGATATTAACTCAAGGTTTTAATAAGCTTTGTGACATCACCAATATATTAATTTTCCTACAATTCTATAGTAATTGTTTGCTGGTATACAGTTGTGTTATACATTAAAAAAATTAATTAGGAAAACAAACAAATATACAAAGCAAGTTGGCCAGCGCTTTGTAGGAAATCTAAATGTTATTAACTCATAAATAGATGGTTCACTCAAACAGACAAAAAATGTGTAAGACATGCAGGAATATAATTATGACTATAAGTTTTAGTAGAGCAGTATTGGTCTTAGTTCATAGCGTAAATCGTAAGAACCGCAAGTATTTTTCCAGTATATACATTGAATTATTATTTGACTTGTTTAATCATCACCCTTTTTAGTAGGCTCTATCTATATATAAATTATGGTTAATTCTGAAATAGGCGAGCACAATGCAAAAACTTCGGTACAAATCTCCGCCTTGGATACCTACCTTATCTATCCGAGATGTACCGCGAAACGTAGATTTGATAACATTAGTGTTTACGCCGACGCTATTGTTCCATATTTTTATCTTAGGAAGATATTATAAAGAGTTTTTTAACAACATTTATGATTTCAACATTAGATTTTCGTCTCAATTTCAATTCTTCCTGGTCAAAGTAATTTCCGGGTTTAAGATAAGTTCACCTTACAACAACCTGGTTTCAAATATTTTCTCTCTTTTAAACACAAGGGAGCAGTTAAAATAATAGATTTGACCCTAAAGGTGACTGGAAACAGGCACTTTCCATCAATCAATACAGTGTCCCTTTGGAAGACGAAAAAAAAATCAGATAATAGGAGTGCAGCTTAAGTTGGCCATTAGTCATAGCCATTTCAGTTTTTTGTTTATTTTAAAACATACCATGCGTGTGTGAAGGTACAGTAGTTAAATTATACTGCAAATTAATAAAGATCAAATTAAATATACGTCATAAAGAATCAGAATATATTGTGGGGAATAGTATTATAAAATTACATAGGGAGATTTGATGATAAGACATTTTTCGAATGAAATCCCGATAGCTGAGTTTTATTGAGGAAGCTTGCAGAAATAACTGTAGGCTATCTTCCTGTGTCCCGTTAGGACCGAGATGTCTGCCCATGTTGCAAGCCGTAATGTCTTCTTTCTTGGGCCCACTCTGTTACGGCAGTTTCAAAAGATGATTAAATTAAATAATGTATTAATAATTATTAGGATGGTATTCATTTGAATAAACGCCTCTCCAATAAAACATCACTTTGAATAATACCCCCCCCCCCCCCCACATTTGTTATTCTTTTTTACCACTTTTCATATCTACTGTATTAGAGGATTTCATTTGATTATAAATGTTACCATATTATTAAAACTAAAAAATTTAACATATATCCCTCGAATAAGCACCTCCCTCAAATGACCTCCGCCTCCCCAAAGGGCCCTACCAAACAATAAAAACTATACTTTAAAATGTTATTAATCATCTAAAACACTGTGAAACAAAGTAGTTTAGTTTTACGAATGTCAAGCATGTTCAATAATGGTAACCGACAGAAAACGTATAAGGAGAACATTATCATTCCGAGAACCATCGTCTACACTTCCTAGAGGGGGAGCGAGCGAAGCGAGCTCACCCTCTAGTAGTCTAAATGTTGATAAATAAATGTATATTAATGAATTAGTCCCATAAATATGAATATTTACAATAAAGTCTAATGTAAAACAAAACCTTATGGACATCTGTACTATTAAGGGCACATCCCTATTAAAAATGATATTTTTCATAACATATAAACAAGATCAATTATATTATTTTAACACTACAACTAAGCCCCATTAAGAAGAAACCTCTATTAAGGGGACACCTTTTTTGTTATCATGAATGTGTCTTAGGAGTTTCACTTTAGTGTGTTTTCAACAGTATGCATTTCTGATCTGACATGCCATTTCATACATTTCCCCATCCGTGGTAATCTCAGATTTTTCTTTTTACATTCTGTTGATAACATTTAAAATATCTGCTGTGTTTTATCTGTTACAATTTGTCATAAATGTAAAACATTACATAAAATCACAAAAAAATGAGGAAAATATAAATATTTCAACTATAACATCGATTATTATGTGCCATCTATCATTTTTCTATGTGTGGTAAGAAAATTAAATTTTCAAAGCACAGTGCTATAAAATATCATACGCTGAATATTTTGACGCCTGGATGTTTATGCAACAATTATAGAAAATGTCACTGTAGCAGTGTAATTTCCCAGGTGGCCATTTGTAGGTGGAAACAGAGGCTATCGAGGTGTAGATACACATTGACTAAGCTACACCATGTCAATACAAACAACTAAAGGCCTAACAGTTAGTTACTTGAAATAAATATGTTAAAAGAGAATTTTGTTTTCACAATGTTTTATAATATTACAACTCAAAGTAACCAATCACTATTGATATTTGCATCAACTTTTCGGTGAAAAGATAAAAGTAATCCGCAAAACGACAAGGAAAATGTGCATCAACGATTTATCATCCGATCAATCAATTTATGATAATCTCTCCTAGCCATCAGGCGTGCTTGTTATAATAGTTGTCTGATACAGATGGAATTGTGAAAGTAACTATAGGTGATTAAAACAGGTAATATGAAATTGATTTTTGAGTAGTGTTCAGATTAGCATTGATACTGGTTAATCCACTCACAGACTATTGTTATTTCTATTTATATTAAATCCTTAATCCATCATATTGACGTTCACTGGATACGGCTAATTATTCCTACTTGTAAAAACAGTAGTGGATTTAACATAGCCTATATGGCCTTATACCATGTTGAGACACCGGTCCTCATCTGATCACGGATGTTGCGCAACTTTTGGCCCGGTTAGGTTTGGATGCGAGACCATCTGTGAAAATCGGGTGCTATATAGACAAAAGGTGCTGGACTTCCATCAGACATTTAAAATCGGCACTGGTGACTCTTATTGCAGCCCCCTGCATCTATGATCAGCCTCAGATGTATTGTCTCTGCCTTTCCTCTGGTAAAGCCAAGCACTGGGCAAGAGAATCCATTGATCAATGATAGGACCAACTTAGGTGCTTTAAACAGTCTTGGCTTATTTTCATCCATCATACAGATGAATGTAAGACTATAATTGACATTGTTGTTCGCGACAGACCTCAGCTATAAATTAAAAAAAATATTCTCACCATAATCATCTTGAATTAGTTTATCTTATATCATAAATCAAATTTCACGAATTAATTACAAATGTATATTGTTAAATGCTCATAATTAGTGTCTTATGTTTGATAATAGGCCTTTTTTAATTTGTTTTATACTTATGCTATACTACACCCTCTCCTTCCTGCTCACTGGGTTCTGTAGTGTACAGTAGTTGAGATACACCCTCTCCTTCCTGCTCACTGGGCTCTGTAGTGTACAGTAGTTGAGATAAGAAAATCTTCCTATGTAGAAAGTTACAGTCAATACAAACTTTTGTTTTCTTTCTATTAACTTTATATGAAAATCTTTGGTACAATTTACTACCAACTCTTTTCACTTTTCAACATGACATGATCAGATGAACATTTTTTATGTGAAGAGAAAAAAAAACTGTATGTAAATTACAACATAAATTTGTTTCCAATATAGGTGAAAAGATACTGAGTCAATTTATTAGCAACTTTTTGCCATTGAGCAACACAAACATCCTATTTTGGGAATTTATGTATCCTGCATAAACTTTAGAATGCATCTCATAATGACGGAGATTTGCGATTGATGAATTAATAGAATTGTCAGCATGAAATATTAGTACATCCACATCTAAATATCATTGCCAAATTATAGATTATATTATCTTTCTTCTACACGCTTCTACCTCCAGGCGATTTAAATGAACATTTTCAAATAATATATTAAAACTATTGACCGGCATACTTTCACGATTGAGCATGAAAACGTGTCTCATTTAATGAGCGTTAACAAAATACTGAAGAGTATCAGTACATTTTTTTAGTATTGGTTTTTTTTAACAGAATTATAATATTGATACACACCTAACTGTATTCTTGCCATTTGATTGGTTGATTATGTATCACATGCCATGCATTATTGGATCCATCCTCATGATTGGGGTGTAAATTGCACTTTGAGGGATTTTGTAAAGAATTTTGCTGTTAAAACCAACTTTAGTGTGCAGCCAAATTGTAAGCACGTAATTTTTAAATTGGCATAGGCCCTAGTTTTCAACATTCAATGCAAGTAATTTTATAAACAAATGGTTGAAGAATGGTTATGATTTCTTGGTTTTTCCAGAAAGATTTACTGTAGTATAAATTGGCTTTCAACTTGTATTTTAAAATGGTGTACAAAAATATAAACACTAAATAAACACTTGTCTAGTAGTGGTAGACTAGACATACATTAACAATGAGCAAACAGAAGGTATACTTTGTCAATTGAATTGATAAAAGTACAATGTATTTGACTTTTGTTATATTTACCTACAGTAGATATGATTAGATAGTACATTTGATATGATCAATTAGGGGTCTACTGTATATATCTCATTGAACTCTTCAGATTTATTTTTAAATTCTCAGAACATATAATAAAAAACAATATAATATAGAAATGAATAGTCTAATAATTGTTGTTTAATTAGTGAGTACCAATCACAATAAAAAAGTGAGATATTTCCCTTTAATCCTAAGAATTTTCCCTAAATTGAAAGAAACAATTAAGGATTTCACTAAAGTTCACTAAGTATTCACAAAGGTTTAAATTTAAGTGAAATCCTTAACTGGGTCTATTTTCCCCTTTAATTTTAAGTGTGATTGTGGATAAAAATTCTCATAATGAAACAGTGTGTATCGTTCCAAACATCTGATGCAAGAGTCGCTATCTCTTGCTTTCTTTAAGTCCTGACTCAAATCCCATCTTTTCTCTCTAATTTAATTTTTTATTCATTTTTTTTTTATAATACACATTTGCATTTGCACATGGTTGTTATTTAGAGAGACGTTTCACTGTATATGCACTATATAAGTGTATTACCATTTACATTACCTGTTAAGCAATGCTAGGAGAGTTGACCAATAAAATGTGACAGTTTGAATAATCTATCACTTGTGATTGGTTGAATCACTTAAGCTTGGTTCCCACTAGAACGTAACGCAAGGACGTAAACGCAACGCAAGCATGTTGACCAATGACAAGCAAAGTTATAGATAGTTAGCAATCACAAGCGAATAAGCCATCGCTTGTGATTGGTCAATTCACTTACGTTACGTCCTTGCGTTGCGTCGCTAGTGGGAACCACGCTTTACATTACATTATATCCTTGTGTTGTGTATCTATTGGAAACCAAATATTGACTATTATGGTAATCTTAAGAATAAAATCCAAAATAAATATTTTGAGAACGTGTAACTGTGATAAATGTACTCCATGTGTGAAGTACTTTGTAATTTTAATTACTGCTATAAAAACTAATTTTGTAAACATTTTGGAGTCATTATTCATAATTTTGTAGACAACATGATAAAGTTGTGAACTGAAATAGCATATATATATATAGGTCACTTTGTATAACGTGGCATATTCCGATAGAGCGTTTCTCCATTTGATTAAACTTTAATAAGTTTTATAAAACCATGAATGTAGATTGAATATGTACAGTATACTATAAATTATAATGATTTCTTCATAATTAGATTTTGTAAGATTTATTTGAGAAAATGTCCATACACACAAAGCACAATTTTGAAAATAAAAATGATAATGTGTACTGTAAATGAGTTTGGGTTTTCCCTCTCTCGTATAATTGCTTCTGAAAGGTCTGCCTAAAACACCTCCATGTCCCACCCACCACCCACTCTAAAAAACCCGAAAACATGATGTCCAGTTACTGCTATCACTTTGTAAAGCAATTACTTAGGCTAGTTAGTGTATGATTGATTTATCCCCTGAATCTATGGCTTATCCAGAGACATTTAGTACGTAAATGCACGTGAATATGCTGATAATCCAGTATATTATGTACATTAATTATTATTAACTATTACTGTATACCAGCTAAAATCATGTAATGCATAGAGTTAAATTTAAAATGCATTTACTGCTTTCTAATCTTTAAAGTTAAATTAAAATTTATGAAATGTGATTGCAACTTGCTTTAGTTTTAAGTGTAAAGTATACCCGTTGGTGACATGTGCAGAATGTGAACGAAACTATAATGAATTCCATGACGTAGCGTTTTAAGTAAAAGATTATTTCTCTGTTTTTAGAATACTTGCATTTATTAGTCTACTTGAATATGATGTACTTCATGGGATTATCTCAATGAATTCCAATTCTCACTAAATCATGATTTATTTCTAACCTTGTTTGATACAAAATATAGCCTTAGGAAACCAAGGAATTTCATAGAATAATTGAATATAGATTCTATGATATTTGTTGTATTTATCATAATATTCCACAATGTTATATACACCATACACTAAATTTAAAATGTTATTCTTCTTAAATATTTCATTATATTTTTTCAAGAGGTTCCCACTTCAGTTTTGGGCCATTGGCCCATGGTTTTCCAAATTTTTAATAAATAAATAAATGGTGTATAATTGAAGTAATAATGATAAATAAATAAAAGATAGATAAAGCTGAAAAAAGAGGAACAACATTTCGACTTCATCATTATTTGTCTGTTAATTAAACATACTTTAATTAGAATAATAATTAAATGAATCTTTATTTTGTAAAGCTTCATTCACAAGGCCATATGCAATAAATGCAATGCAAAATTAAATATGAATAATGATGATACTATAAAGTACATTTTCACATTTTTTAAATTCACCAAATTCAATTTTAGTAAGTTATTGAAAAATAAACAGCATTTTTGTTTATGTTTAGATAAATTTAATTTTCACTACACAGTCATTAATGTCATTTTGAAATGACCATTACAATTTTGTACTGTAAACATGACTACACATGTTTGACTGACAATATTCAATGAATACTGACATGAAACATTTTACTGGTTGAAATGATATCATTCAAAATAATGGAGAACTGTGTACTGTAGTATTTGACATTTTTTTTGTACATTAGATTAATTTTTTAAATGACTAGTAATTTATACCAAACATTTTAATTTACTGTTTAGTAATAATGGTTAGACTATTGAACATTGTATTGCTCAATTGATTGATGACGACTGAGGACACAAGGCCTTTTGACAGTTAGCACTGTATTGGTCCACTGTTCAATGTGTGTAGTTAAAATTTCAGTAAAATCTGAGGAAATATCAATAATTTTACTCAATTAACCTCGTACTCCTGTTTAGTTTTAACAAATCTTATCGTAGAACCCGGGTTAGCATGCGAATAAGAATAGTTTATACTATACCTTAGAATTATTATTACATATATACATATAAATTGTGGCCCATTCAAAGGGTTATTTAGGACTATCGCATTGATCATGTGGTCGACCTTCAGAAACCTAATGAATGTGGTCAATACGAAAACGAAAACGAGTCAAAATCTTATCTACCTTTTTTTAATACCTGATTCCATAATACAGCATCACATGAGACAGGTATAGCATAACATAACCCATAACCTTACATGATACAGGCACAACATACATGAGATGTATTACACAATTTTCCTATGATACTGGAAAAATATTGAGAATATATAATGAAAATCAGGTACTTTCTTTGACAAAGTAACATAATTTATAACACAATAAAATTAAAAGTTTAATGTATTTTAAAATTGTTTTTCTTGTGGCTGAAAACAAAATGACATTATTTATTTTAATGCATAACATTCATTTAACACTTTTATTAAAGCATTTACTCCATAAAAGTAGTGTTAATTGGAAATTAATTGCTGACTTTACTCTGGTAATGACTCTTTATACTCTGATAAGCCTTTGATTAATAGCATGGCTTTGTACAACATTTAACCTTCGCAGGACTTTAGCTGGATGCATACATAGTTTCAAACAGAGAGATTCGAAATCTGTGACAGACTTTACCAATTGACTAGAGGGTGGTGAAGGAAGGAAAATATAGTATTTGGACAAATTTTCAAGAACCGGTTTAATGGCAATCAGAATATAGCAGTCAAGGTGTTAGAATGGAATTTAACTGTTTATCACTGTGCAACTTTTAGCTGCAACTCAAAATAATGGTTATATGATTTCACGTTTGACGGCCTGAGCTCATTGTATTTTGGGTAATATTTACGTTCGTCGATGAATATGTTATAATACATCTGTTTATATTATGGATTAGGTCATAGGTCATTATGATGTTTTTGTTTTGCAATTCTGTACAAACAGAACAACATCTGTAGTTTTATATAACGGATGATATACATATTCACCACCCACTCAATCCTTGGAAGTAATTTGGCATCATACAGACCATAGGACTTATTAATAATTAATTTACTAATAAATATAAATTGTGAAAACATCATTGAATCATAATTAAATGATATGACAGATTTCCATGAAATGAATATTGAGCTGGTTGCAGCTAGTGCTACTGCACTAAACACTGTATAATATTATTGAACAGGTACATACACTTTCACAGGTACATACACTTTCACAGGGCCATCCACCAGTACGGTTGCTGGTAAGGTTTCCAATATTTTAGGCCTTTGACAACTCACACAGGGATTTTGTTCACATTTTTGCGACCATCACTCCACTTTAATTTGTGTGGGTAGCACCATATCAGGCTTTTTTAACATTATTATCATAACACATAACATTGTAGCTGGCAAAACATTCCTGTTTTTTTAACTGTAAATAATACACTGTTTCTTTTTATGGAGTAAATAAAGATGAGCAGCAGACTACTGTATGCATTTAGTTTATTCGCATACAGTATCTACCAACCCTATCAATTAACCCAGAAATCTAGCAGTCTATTTCATCCTAGCATACCAGGATAAACCTGACAGAAAGCCTATATGATCTCCTGAGGGAGAGTCATGATGCTAAAAACTTTCTTGAATATCCCTCTATAATAATGGACAAATTTAATCAATTCCTTACTTCTTAGTATGTAATTAATAGGTAATTACTTAAAAATAGAAAATTAAAGTCTAGAGTATATTATACAAACTCATAGTTTTCAATATTAGTCAATATGTTTCTTGGTATAATAGGACCTGTATCTGAAGCTGCAATATACTGGTTAAAAAAACATACTCTAGCCAGCTATGTCCCAGGAGGACATATTCATTAATAAGCTGTTTCATAGTGGTAGCTTTAGTATCTAAGGTCGACAGTTTTGCAAATTTGTAATCTCCACTAATTTATAGGTCCCAGCTGCTGGACCCAAAAAACGTCTGGGTAAAGAGAGTCTATGAGGGCTCACGGTTGAACGATTTTGGATTCTCGCCCTTTGATTGGTTGACACGAATCAACAGATTGTGGAAGAATTTTGTACCACCGTGAAGTCGCGTTGTCTCTAGAGGGTATTCAGTTGCATGCCTATAGTACAGGTTGAGGTCACACACAAACAGGCTACAGCACATTGAAGTTCAAAATTGATCATTTTTAAATGCCATTTTTGAATTCGTAGATTAATATTTCTTGCCAAATAATACATTTCAAATGCAGTGTATGCAATTAACTAGTGAAAAAATGGGCATGTGATTCATAATTGAAGAACTATCTGTGATTTGCGTGTATTTTTGCGATTAAAGGACATCTTTTTAATAATTAATCATAAGTTAATCAAAAGAACAATGATTAATGTTGAAATGTCGTTTTTGTAAGAAATATTTCTTGTTTAATAACAAATAAAGTTGTTACATAAACCGCATTTCTGCTAAATGTAAAACGTTTAAATCACTGTCGTTGATTATCATCATTACCCGAAACATGGGTCAAGACATTACAGTGTAGTTGACCAAAGTTCAACAGTAGCCATAACAATCATAACCATTTTGATTTTGCAATAATTGGTTAATTGGCTTTCCAACAAGTCAGTTATTTGAAATTGTTCTTGTTTCTACTGAAAAGAAAATGTCGGTAATTTGTTTACACCGTAGTTACCAACCGTCTCTCATCGTGCGGGATGGTCCCGCATTTCAATGCGGGATCAATTTTTAATGAAAACATGCATTTTGAACAAACACATGCATGACCACATATTTGTCACGCAATTAGCAGAAGTATATGCATGATTATTTTTTATCACAATTTGAGAGGAAAATGCATTCAAATTAATTTATATATATATTAAAATTATAGAACATTATGCAAGTATTCATATTATAACACCACACATATCAACAAAAATACGTAATATCAGGCAAAAATTACAATCAATATTTAATTTAATTTAAACGTTTTTGCTCTTTGCTGAAACAGACACATAGGCCTACAGTCAAATTTAAGTTTTGGTAGATATAAAGCAATAGCCGCTTAAATTATTAGAATTAACTTAAATTTGACATTTTTACCATTTAAAGACAACAAAATTATCACAATAGGCCTACCGTATATAGTATTTAATTTGACTTAAAATGTAGTTGGTAACCTTAAGTTAGATTGAACAAAATTGTAAGCAACATGTCTTTAAATACAGTATATTAGGAATATTGCAATATCAAAACAGTTATTATTTTATAGTAGTACATTAAATGACAAGTATCTATATTATCTATTCCATGTCTAACGTACCCAAGATATACTGTGAAATGGTCAAATGGACTTATAAATAGTTTGAAATGACACTTTAGAGATTTTATGGTTGACTACACAGCTCAGTGAATACCACTACTATAGCTTAATACAGACTGCGCATATTCATACACAGACTAATTTGCCTCCAGAATTTGATAGCAAATCCTCTGATAGTTTGGTTTATTAATACATTGTGTGCAACAAACGTTATGAATGAATGAATATTATTGTTTAATTAAATGTTGCATAATTTGAATCTTTTTCTCTTAGACAATGTTAATATACAGTCACTGTTAGGCCTTAAATTTGATTGGATATAAATATTGCATAGTCTAATCAGCTAAATCTAGAAATGCTAGTGCTGTCCATAAATTTCTTCTCAAATATTCCGTGTTTGAAATGTAATTACAATAATGCGAATGTTCGACTTTTTTGGATCAGAAAATTCTGGTTTTAGTTTAAGTTTAAGGAATTTGATGAGTGAGTTGATGTGAATTTGTTGAGATGTTTTAAAAGCTGTATCTATTTTGTACACACAGCATCAGTTAGTTTATTTAAAATGAGTGTAAAATAATAATTTGTAAGAATATTTCTTATTAAAAAAGTCAAGTCATTCAAGTGGACTAATTTATGCCAACAAATAGTTTGCTTTTTGAACTCTCGTGCAATGATGTGGTCCAACAACTTACAGCTAAAATGCATCATTTTAAACTAAAAGCACGATGAAGAAAATCAATATATGTAAAAAAAAAATGATGTAGTATTCAAAATGCATCAGTCATCCAGACGACTACATGTTTACGATGAAATTTGATGTATGTACTGCATAGTGATAAATGTGAAATATTATTTTCAAGGCCTAGGCAGAAATTGTATGAAATTACAGATAGTAGGTAGCTGATGCCGCCGCCATAGATGATTCATTTGATATTGATTTATTTTATGCAACTAGGCTTAGCCAATATTATCTTTTCTGTGGACACGTTCTCTTGGTTGTTAATTGTATGCTGGAAATATGAATCACATAGATAAGGAGTTTACACGGAGATGGGTAGGATAAATGGTTTGAATTGGAGGGTACTTTTTGTTGTCTTTCTCTTCTGAAATAACCATCCTCTACTACTACTAGTACTACTACTCATTTGGTAGTCATTGGCATGCTGTTGACATATAATTATGTCACAGTCTGAAGAATGTGAAATAAATCTAAACTAATCTTTTTCAATATAATTTGTATCAAGGTATGAAATTAGCTGACTACCTTACATGTTTTATCATTTAATTTTTTAAATACTTGATTATTTAATTGTCAGTGTCCAAATTTAGATACATTGTAATTTTTGATGATGAAATAATAACTTGAAAAGGGAGGAGCACTCATCATCAATTATCTAATAGGACCTTCTGTTTATGAATGTAGTTGAGTGTCATCTTGGGCACGAAAATCAACACATTCTGAATATTCTATTAATCTATCATATTTTTAGACTGTAATGGTGATAACACTCTTCAGTATTTACGATAAATGTGTATTTGTGAATGGTTTACTACTTAAAATGTTGATTTGATCTACTTTATTTTTTCTTATAGATACAGTAATTGATTTTTGGAAAATCTTAAAGAATCATTTGAAGATTTTCTGCGGTCGTGTTTCATCAATGTGTAAGTACAGTATTAAACTTAAATAACTTATTTTCGTAGAGTATCTGTCTGGTGACTATAAACATCCTGCAGTATTGTGTCTTCTGACAGCAACAGACTCGCACACTTTTCACCTGGACCCCTTCCAGACAGCTGTACAAATACTATAATATTACCTTAATCTAGCCAATACTTTTAATACTGTGATAATTTCTAAAGTATGTGCAGAAAGGACTTTATACATTTGAATACCTCAATATTACAGTACTGTACCTTGTGTTTAGTGGGGTATAGATAATACACACTGGTTGTTCAATACTGCAATATTGGCATTCAAATACTGCAATATTACTAACCTTGTGTGTGAAGTGGACTGGTTTGCTTTACCTCAATATCGCCATAATTTCTAGTAGACTTAAATGCTAAATTTACACCAGCCGAATTTGTTGGCGCGAATTGACAGTGTCATTTATACGCATGCGTAGAGAGGGAATTGTGAGATGGAAACATGAATACACATGCGTATAAGCTGATTCCCGCTAACAAATTCGCATACTGGATTTTAATGTACCTTTTTGATGGAGGCAATACACTTTTTTTTTTTATATGTAAGACACTGATTTGCTTTACCGTAATATTGCGATAATTTCTGTGTGTGAAAAGGACTTAAACATAGCCATTTATTATATTTTATTTTCATTGAAAGTGTGTCATTAAATGCTTCCTTTAAGATAATATTCAAACTAGGATATAACTGATGACAGTAATTATTCAATGTGCATAGTTATAATGAATATTTATGGTTATTTTACTCAGTTGCTTAAACAATGTCTACATAACAGTGTAATCGATTATAAGACTAACTTATATTATATGCAATAGTGGAGAAATATAATAGAGTGGTTATTGTGAAGTTTTTATTGTATTCGATATTAGATTATAATAACATTATTTGAGTCAAGTATGTAATTATAGACGGCAGTAAATATTGATTTGCTTACTAATTACCTTTATTTATGTGGATCTCAATTGCTTTTACTTCTAGTACTTTAATATACATCTTGATCTAGTATTCAAATTCAACAAGAAGTTATGTTTTGTTATAAAATTACACCGTATTTTTTTTATAGGTAAACTAAACAAAGAGAAGTTATTCGATTGCATGTAATTATTGATTGTAATTAATTAACATTTTTGTTATTAAATAAAAAAAGTGACTAAAGTCTGTCCATCAAACAGTAGTTCTAAGGTTATCATGTGACACTTTAATTAAGAAAAACCTAATAGGTATTGTCATTCTGACTGTACTGTAGCACCAAGGGATGTGGAATTTGAGATTTTTCGGTGTAGTGAGAGCACTAACAACCAAAGGAGTTGGCAGCAGCCACTTCGAGTCATGAGGCACTTGCGCTACCTGCAAGAATTGAACAACCAAGGCCACGCTAGAAAGTGTGGAATATTTATACTGGTTCCCAGCAAAAGGGGAATTGTAAAATGGTGCGCCTCCACATATTTTCCCACATGAAAATATACCCCGTAAATGCTGTATGGAAATATTTAAGAGTGACCTCAGCGACTAATAATGGCATCAGTCAGCCTTATGAAAATGTCATGTATTTACAGTTTATACTTTCCAATTCCAGATATATTTGGACTGTCAAATGAAGACATGGTATGTTTATAATGTTAGCGTTAAGATTTGGGTTAAGGTTTTAGAATAGTGTTATTGTATTCTTGACTCGCCAATAATGTTCCAAACCTTTAGATGACTGGAATAAATAAAGCACTGGTTAAAGGTTTCATAGTTCTAATAGTTGAAATAAAAACTAATTCAGCAGTTCACTTGGCTTGTCCATCAGCTTTTCAAACACAAATCATGACAAACGATAGTTATGAGCTCATTAAATTATGCATTTGAGTATATTTATGACTGTTGTACTGTATCACCACCTAATTGTTCAGTCTTTAGCATGTTTAATTAGTAACCTATCTAAATAATTGAATATAGTTTGAGATAAAAACACCTTCAATTCAGTAAAACATGAAGAAGTGTAATATCTCCCTCTATTTCTAAATGTTGTAGATTCTCCTCTTTTCTCAAAACTAACTGTCAACGTCAAAACTCATGAATATAACCTATAAATTTGACAATTTTGTATCTATTATTAGTAGTATCCTGTTTTTTAAATGTAGTGCCTATTGCAAAGTGAGTTAATACATACAGATGTCGCTATATAGGTTAATATTATGATGTTAATAGTGCCAACATACCGTCAAAATTCGCTAGTTTAAATGAAGTTCTGAATAGAATATTTTTGTAGCCAATATTTCTATCATCTTGGTCTTTTTGCTATTGTTGTCATTTTCATCTTGTAGTGATTTTGTAAAATGTTATTGCTACACCTTTTAGACCATTATTATGGTATTTTATACAAAAGTAACACAACATGTATTAAACCTGTTTAAATTATAAGCCCTTTTCACACAGACCTGCAAGACGATATTGCAGTATAATCATTACTGCAATTCCGTCTCTGATACTTCTAAGATTTTTTTGATGTATGAGGATATAGGGAGGAGACCTGTTGAACCCACAAATGTGAATATGCATCACCCACAAATGTGAAAACGCATCACCCGAAAATGTGAAAACAACCACAGATTTGAAAACACAGCACCCACAAATGTGAAAACAGTCTTACCCACTAATGTGTTAGCGGCCAGAAATGTAAAAAAAAAGAAGAATTTTTCACCCACAAATGTAAAAAAAAACCATGTCAAATTTAGTACTAGAACCGATACACGTACATAATATAGCAAACATCGACTCATAACTACACGCATATCGTGCCGCACACAAGTGTTGAAGCAACTCAACAAATTCAATCCCCAATTGTGAGGGAAGAGTTCTTTTTTAAAATTATATTTGTGGGTGATGTGTTTTCAAATTTGTGGTTGTTTTCACATTTGTGGGCAATGCGTTTTCGCATTTTGTGGTTAATGCTTTTTCACATTTGTGGTTGCTTTTACTTTTTGAGCATTTTCACATTTGTGGGTAATGCGTTTTCACATTTGTGGGTGATGCGTTTTTACATTTGTGGGTGATGCGTTTTTACATTTTTGGGTGATGCGTCTTCACATTTGTGGGTGATGCGTTTTTACATTTGTGGGTGATGCATTTTCACATTTGTGGGTGATGCATATTCACATTTGTGGGTGTTTTCACATTTGTGGGCATTTTCATATTTTGTGGGCGTTTTCACGTTTGTGTGTTCAACAAGACACACATTTCCCTAGATAAACACCTTACGAAAATATTGAATTGTTAGTTGGTACCTTTAGCCAACATTTTTGTTTTTAATTTGCTTACAGTGTGGTTTCATAACATATTCCTTTGAGATTATTTCAACATGGTAATTTGTCAAATTTAAATATAGGAAATATTTCTGTCTATAGATTCAACATTACATGATTCTTCCAAATGTCCCAACTGATGTAGATTTTAACGACAAGAACAATGTTATTTGTTTTCAATTTACTTGCATCATCTCTATGTTTTGGATATTCCAACTGCGATAACATTGGAGTTGATCTTTGGTTTTAACAAGTGGAAAACCTCTATCCATACTTCATGGGGGCCCTAAAGTGTCACCTTTATACGGGTTATCTGTATTGTATTCCTTAAATACACAGTTTTGTTCACATAGGCAAGGCAGTAAATATGTAAATACAGTATGTAGATATTCAGTATGATTAATACTAATGGAATATTTATGATAACGCTTGCATCGCCTCATTTCTGATGATAAAAAAATATAAATAAATACAGATTATTGATGAGAGGTTTATGGACTTGCAAAGCAGAAATTTTACTTTGTACAACACTTGCTGTAATATAAAATATCATATAGTTTATATTATATAATCAATTTATCAGACAATTTATTGTAGTTGCAAGTTACTTGATCAATCATTCATGTGTAGAATTGAAACAGCCTGTGTAAACATATTTAACAGCTTTTCTCTAGACATTAAACATCATTTTGGCACTGTAAATCAATTTTAATAATTCAATTTTAATCCAAACTGAATTTGTTTTATTAGTTTACAACCATAAAGAAATTCTAAACTGCCCAGTGACATACTGAAAATGGTGACTTCTGAGAGGAAATCTGTGAGATAAGAAAAAGCCACTCAAACTCAAAACTAAAAGAACTGTACAAACAAAATGAAAAATCATTTTCAAAAAAGAAAAAAACCAGCCATGCCAAAAGTATTGAAAAAATCAAATATACATTTTTTTTATATCAAATTTTAAGTGGATTGTTGGAGATTATATTGAAGAGATACTTGTAGCATGATTGGATTACAACTGACAGGTGATAAATATGCTTATTATTTGAGTCCCTGACATGAATCACAAATTCAGAAGTCTCTGAATAAAGTAAATTAAAAGTCCTCATTCTGGTTTCCATACATTCCTTGCTACATTAAGTGTATTATTTACTTTTGAGGCAAGAAATGACTTTTTTCTTCTTAACAATCAGGTACAAATGTTTGCCCTTTGGTTATAATAAATCTATCTAAGGAGAAGTGTCATTTTGTGTGGAGTTATTGTACTAAAGACTTTACTTTGATTGCAATGTAAAGAAATGATATTTACATTTACTGTAAAAGAATACAACAATTAAACCGGTTTCTACCAGATACAGAAAAGCAGTTTATTGGTCAGATATTTTGCCCTACTTTGATGTAATTGTAATTGATAACACTTTAAAGTAATTATTGGGTGCGACTCCAATCAGTACTAAACATTTGTTGTAATTTCCTAAAACTCCTAAAATAAACTATACTACTCTATTCCAGGGGTAGAGTCATTGCTCCCTATGGCCCTAATGATCCACATACCCCAACATTCCAGTAAACAAACATTGTAATTTCCCAGTCACTGACTAACTACTACAGTACCTAAATCAAACAATTCTTCATCTATACTCATCATTCAGCAAAAATATTTACCATAGAGGAAGGATTGTTTTTACAAAGATATATTGACAGCCAAAATTATTATTATTATTACTACTGTCTGCATACATCTCATAGACTCTCTTCTCCCAGATGTGCTTTGGGGTTTGTGCATGTCCAGTCTGAGTTTCTAAATATAAGCTTCTGTGTGATAAATTTCAAGGGCTGAGGATTTTGAGAAGATTAGACAATTAACAAAAAATGAAAATAAAAAACACATCTAAGCTATCAACAATAAACTAAAAGATGTATTAATCAACCTCAAGATCGAAGGTATAATACATCCAAGTAATTAATATTAAAATTCAAACATTAATTATGTCATCAAAAATGAAATATTTATGAAATTCAAGGTCATATATAATCAATAGAAAAAACGTGTACCAATCATGTTAATCATTATCTTATATTATTATATCAATTAATTGTAAATTTCAATCAATCAACTTAAATTAATCAGCTTCAAGGATATTTGTTACTGTATAAAGTATATTTTCAATAGCAAGACATGCTATATTTCTCTTAAAAACTGTTAGTGTAATAGTGTAATTGGACAATGTTCGCACCCATTGCATAAAGTCTAAAGGCTAAAGTGGTATAATAATAATATTTATCCAACAACTGTAAACATATATAATGTAAGGAAAAATGAGGGGAAGGCTTTCTTGACATACTCTTAAATGTTTTCATTCATTTGAATTCTCATAAATTTCTGTTTTTATATATTTAATTGCCCTAGTTTCTGTGACATGTAATCAACTTTGAAGTGTGAGATTTAAAGAGAAAGTTAACCTATAATTAAGGATATATTCATACACAAAGTTAGAGTTTTGGATAAGTATTGATTTATTTCTTCAAAGGTTTTTTTCTTCTTTTTTTTGGAGTTTGTACACCGTGTAGCGCGCAGTACTCCATACATACTATTGTGCTATCATTGATTATCCTTTTTTTTACACCGTGTAGCGCACAGCACTCCATACATACTATTGTGCTATCATTGATTATCCTTTTTTTTTACACCGTGTAGCGCGCAGTACTCCATACATACTATTGTGCTATCATTGATTATCCTTTTTTTTTACACCGTGTAGCACGCAGTACTCCATACATACTATTGTGCTATTATTGATTATCCTTTTTTTGTCTTTTGTCCTAGTGAGACATGTATCAACTTCTAGGTAGGGCCCAAGATAGTAATGCTCTTTTTTTCCTCTTTGCATTTGCATATTTTTTTATATGTTTCGTGGAATAGTAAGTGCATATTATTCTAAAGACGAGCAAGTAACAAGTGGATACTTAACAGTAATGAACTGATTTCTGTCTAAACCATGTACAGTACGTAGAATGCCTGCGAGATGCCTGTCTTTCTAATAACTGGCAATAATGTCTAGAACTAATAATACCTAGAACTTGTGTTTGGCAATATATGCTGCTATGAAACTCAAATGATTTTAATAACCAGAGGGCATTGTTTGATAAATGAATGATGATAGGTATATATAGGATGCACAAGGCTTATTTCTGTCTTTTTTTGTTTTAACTGTTTGTTTGAGATATTATCCAATTCAATGAAAATTTAGATATTAGTGAATTATTTCTATAAATATAAATATATATTATGAAAATATTTATATCTATATATATCTGTAAATTATTAATCCAAAGACAAATTATTGAAATGCTGTGGCTGGATCTCAATAGAGATACACAATAACCAGGGCCGTAGCCAGGATCTGTCAAGGGGGGGTTCGGACACTAAATATTTGGGTCAACCCTCCCCCAGCCTGATGCGAAGCGAATTTTGTTAAATGACACCCCTAGATGGCCGGAAAAGACACTCTCGTGCAGCATGCTATATAACCAATGAGCAAAAAGATCGTACTTTTTTCCTCCTCCTCAAACACGTCGATAATTTAAATGACGATAACTATTTGTTGCCGTATGTTAGATGCGCGTGCTCTGTGCGGAACCGCCGATTGTTTGATCATTTACTCCGTATTTTGTTTTGCGTTCAAGTTCAATGCGAACGTATATCTAGGAGCAGCCCCGAAAAAAGCACACCTGGGCGAAGGCAAATGCTATTTGCTAGCTCTATCTATAATATTTATTTACAGAAATTTGTTGAGGAATATAAATATGTAAATAGGTGATATTGATACATTTTAGTACGTATCGGCTGGTGGTCTAGAAAAAAATAATCGGATGCCATAATGTGAACTACAGTACTTGATACCATAGATATTATAGTTTAAAATATTAATATTCACTATAATCCTCTGATACATTATACTTCATAGTCACACATAAATACTGATGTACGTCGGAAGGCTATATACTTTATGCATGCTGCCTGACTGCCAGTGATCTAAACAATTATAGGTACGCAGTTTGTCTGGCGGTGTCCTTTGTACGAATCGTTCGTGCGCCAGCTCGCTATGAGACGCGTCAATATCATGTTACATGCAGGGACCAAACATTTATTTTTCAGGTTAAAATCGGCAATTCATTTGCAGCTTTTAGAAATTTACAGACACGTATCACTAGTTGACGCTCATACAGAGAAGAAGGTTCACGAACAAGTTTACGAATTTTTCAATTTACAAACAACTTTTTGTACTGTGGGGCACGTATTTGGAGGATTTTTGGAGATGAGGGTGAGGTATTGGGCATGTCGGGGATGGGGGTTCGCAGTTGGTTAAGGGGGGGGTTCGCTGTAAAGGGGGGGGTTCGCCCGAACCATAAAAACCCCCCCTGGCTACGGGCCTGATAACCAATAATATCAAAATGATAAAGTAAGCAGTTAAATTACTTGCGTTGTGCTTTACATCTTTGCGTTATATCCTAGTGGAAACCAAGCTTAAATAAGTAAATGTCTCAATATCTTGTTACCAATGTTTACCATTCTAAAGTTTAGTTCCCACTATTAGGATGCAACGTAACAATTTAGCACAACAGAATTGAATTGACCAATCACAAATCACAATTTAGATGATCCATTGCGTTATTATTGGTCAAATTACGTGCTTATGTTCTTGCAGTGCATCTAAGTGAGAGAACCAAGCTTTAAGAGTACAGTATGTGCAGCATTAACTTAATTAAATATTTTGTAGATATTTTAGTAGGAAAATCTTGAAAATATTGAAGTTTCATTTTCGAAAAGATAAAAATCAATACATCTGGTTAATAATACAGTAATAATACTGTATATAATCAACCCTTTTAGTTTGTGCACACTTATTTATACTAAATTGATTGCACAATTCAAATATACACAAAGACAATTGATTTTACAATCCATAACTAATTTTCAATTTTCAAAATTAAAAGGCATGAGGTCCGTAATTTTTCGCATTGTTTTACCATAGTCAATACATTACAAACTAATTATTTGGTTTTTATTTTAAAATTTATATTTTAACAGCCTTGATGCGTCTTGAATTTGATTTTAAAAATAAACATTTCAATAATAGACCTATAGTGAATTCATATGCGATTGAGACTGATAAATTAAAACCCACTTGTACAACCTGTTTGTTGATACAACTAAAACTTGTAAATTTCACACTTGCATATAATTAAGTATTAGAATTTCTTTATGCTTCATATTAATTACTTAATGAAGAATTAATTACTATAAATTGTGTTGAACTTAAAAGCACAATAACCTAATTAGTGTTACAAGTTTCTTTTGTATTTAAATTATCTGCTTGGGCACCCTTCTTAGTAGGAATAATTGTCTGTGTGATTTGTTTTTAATTAAATATTTTTTTTAACAATAGGTGTCAACTGCTTATTTAAGATGTTTATCTAAATTTGACTTACCTTGTAATAATTGTCACACTTCCAATATCCAACTTGTTACAACACCTTTTCGGAATGTTGATGTTTTCAAACTATCTTGCACAATGCGTTTGTTTATACAAAGAAACAGGTTTATTACAATTGTGGAAAGTTTTTTTAAAAAGTGTGCCAGTACATTATTTACGAACTACTACTTCTAGTATGAAGGTTGCTGTTTAATTGCCAAGATATTGGCCATGCTGATATAAATTAGATATAAAATAAATTAATAAAAAAACGTGTTTTAAAACTTTGTTATTCATGCATTCATCAAGTGGCCAAGAGGGGCCGTAATTTGTTTACATCATTCGTGCGGCAAAAAATGTTTGGCAATGTTTTAGGCACTATATTTTTTAAGGCAAGTTATAATTGTCCCAAGTTTTTACTTACAGCTTGGTTTAACATATACAAAACAATTACAACAACTCAGAGACACTTAAATTACGACGAAACAGATAAAGATTGGAATAAAAAATGTCAATATGGGGATGGGCCTGGACTAAACTACTGTATTATAATATAAACTTAATCTACTGATGTAACCATTTTTTAGAACATTATCCCTAGTAGTCTCTTTGAAAAGAAAGTTTTGATAAAAAGGCTTATTTACACCTATAAAATATGCATATCAAAGTCGATACAAATATACAGTAAGTGTGCCGAATCGTCTCAGGGGCAAATCTTCCCGCTACCAAAAGATTCTGTAGAGGGCAGAGTTTACTATTGTGGATATTATCCTTGCCAATAGCTGGATAGGGTTAAGAAAGATTTAGCCTCGGTTCTCAACAGATCCTAAATTTCAGCCTCACCCGTGAGGAGATACTTCATACAGGTATTAATAATTTGTACAGTATCATGGGAAAATTCTGTGATAGAAACAGATCTCTCAGATGTGACACCAATATTATATCCCATAACCCTTAACCTACAGTATCCATTGAATCTTGAAATAGACATGTGTTAATATGTGACAATGTATTACAGAATTGAACCATGATACGGGAATATTCAATATGTGAAGATACAGTACAAGGAATTGGATACATGAGTAGTATCAACAGCCACATGACAACACATTTTAAAGATTATTATAAACATAATTTGACCTTTGAATGGATACCAAATATACTTAGGAAGGATATGTTATAGACAGGTACATTAGGGTAGTTTAATTATTAATACCTGTCACATGTTCTTTCAATAATATCGATTAAAATTATATGTTGTATGTTGTACATAAATTATAATGTTTGTCTTCAGATTTGTATGTTGAAACATATTATTTATAGTGTAAATTGTGCAATACATTTCTTTTGGCATTTAACTGCTGTGTCCTTTCAACAATAAAGCAGCTTGTCTACAAAACGTACAGCTTGGCGGGAACACGATAATTAGTACATCTATCATCAAACTGCACTCTTTTGAACCCAAATAAAAATTAGCATTTTTTTTCTTTACATTTTATTTTATGTACAACTTGCTTTTAATATATGTGACAAGCAAGTGTTAGGATCAAGCTTTTATTAGAACTGTTTTAAGTCCTCTGAGAGAAAAAAAAATTGGACGAAAGACTAGACTTGTAAAGTGATAATTTCCTAGTACAAGAAATAAAGAAATAATATAAATGAACATTTTGCTTCTATATTTAACCTTTTACTACGCAGTGTTAAACCCATCACAGCGATTTTTTAAAAGAAAAAAATAATAATTCTTTTAAAATAGAGGATGTTGGTTTATGGGGAAGAGGTCAAAATTTGTAGAACCCATCAGCCATTGAATTTTTCGCTTTTTACCTATTATGAAACGCCTACCATATACTTTTTCTCCACAAAATGGAGTGGTTTTTTTTACAGAAATAACGATGATAAATAAAATTAAATACAATTATAGTGTTGATGTACAATCCAGCTATACTGTATGTCCCATCCTGCTCTGGTGTTTTATAGAAACAATATCATGCCATATGACTGCATATATATTATATTATTGTATCTTTTTTCTGCAATGGATGTCAGAATACATCAATATGAAATGATGACTTTGGAAAAAGAAAGTTTTGTTCATTGTCATTTCCTCTCTTCCCCTCTAAAAATGTTGGTGCTGCTGATGAGATTGTACTAGGATTTAGGCGAAAGTTTTGAATGTGGATATATCACCCTCAGACCACACTCTACCTTCCTGTCACCACCGCTTAGTTATCTCTACCGTATCCTCTTTGTGTTTGATTTCTATGACCAATTCTTTCTAAATGATTGTTGATTGAATTTAAACTAGCTATTACCAATTTTTATAACTGGAAAGACTCGCTGCCACAGTGTAAGACATTGTCACGAATTAAAGGTTTTATTTACAGTTAAACACCATGACTTTTATCACAGATCACTGCATGATCAGTAGAATACCATGGTCTGTACTGTAGGTGAAACTACCATGCTGCTTAAAAAGTCCAATCCAAACGTGGAACTCTGGTAAACACATAATCACACAAAGCAAATTAAATTTTGGTAAAACTAACTGTGTGAGCAGTGGCGTAACGGCTATGAGCACTTACTGACTAAACCCAGGGGCCCCAGAGCTTATGGATGAGGGCCCTGAGCAGTGTCCGAGGAAAAAATAGGAATTAAAATATGTCGGAAATGCCCGAAGCCTACAGCGTTGAAGCGCCACTTAGGTTCCTAATCAGGAACCTCAGCCCTCTTCGTTATGCCACTGTGAGTGAGACTACCAAGTGCAAAATATTTACCGGTGCCCTTTGTAAAATTTACTATTTCCAGTTCGAACAAGGCTTTATTTAAATTTTTGTATAATTAGGCCTGCAATACTTCAAGAAATACCTTGTATATGCGCACCATAATGCTTTTTAAATTTAATTTAGACTCAGAAGGAATTGGGAGAAATCACAGTTGGCCGATTCCTGTATTTTTTGTGGGAGAGAAAAATATTTGTTTTAATATGTTCTTCAAGTACTTTAACATGTACAACTACTTAAGTGATTATTATGCATATGTTTTTATAGTGTATGTCTTTATATGTGATAGAAGTACTTATCATAAGTGTGTTTATGTACGGTATGATTGCATATTATGTGTCTTTATGATCATACTTAACATGCAATACTTTGATTCAGTCATGTTAACTGTAAAAGGCACAACAGCTGTTTTCTACAAAGTGTAAAATTGCTCTTTAGAGAATCATGAAATATTTTATGATTGCTTGCTTTTCTTGTAACATAAATGGATTTCTTCTTTACATTTCAACCCTTGAGAATCCTGCTAGCAGTTTATGTAGTATAAGGATGGCTATAAATGCTCATTGTCAAACAGGCAGCTTCCTGTACTGTACCATGTATTCCAACTCCAACATTCTGTTCCTACCTAATTTTCATGTTGACACTGTTTAACTACCGTATATTTCGGTGTATAAGTCGCACCTGTGTATAAGACGCACCCCCTAACTGAGAGTAAAATATCGGTATTTTTTATATTTCATCAAAACAATGTTTTTTTTAAATTGTAATTAATATTATTGTAATAATATATTTTGTTATATCTACAACGGCGTCCTTTATTTAGGTTTTTTCTTACCTAGGCTCGGCCGCGCCCAGCCTCAACATGTTGTTTCTAACTTGTTATTCATGAGTTTCGCACCCGCAACATCGAGTGCATGGGATGACCGTGTGTGGGCTAGCCTCGCTCGATCATTTCGAGAGGGCGCACGTTTTCACGGACAATCGTATTCGATTAGTATCATCTATGTATCCGAGAAGTGTGTACGCTAGGTCCATGCTATAATCACCTGGAGAATATACTAATCGAATACCGTACAACATGTGGCCGCCAAGAAAGGCTTGCGCTGGGGGTACGGCGGTCGGCGATCGTGCGTATAACTATAAATAAATACTAGGCCTATTCCAATCGTAAACGTTTACAAATGAAATTTTATCGGAGCGCCTAAAACAGCTCCATAATAAACAAATCTTTTCATCATATTTAGTATAACATCATGCTACAATGCCTTGAAAACTAGGCAGAAGCAGGTTGCCGTTACGTTAGTACACTGTAGCTAGGCCTAGCCTACTCAGGCCTAGCCAACGAGGTGACGATATGTACACTCTGTGTGGTGAGGCATTTATGTTCGGTGTATAAGACGCACCCTTAATTTAGAGGTCAAATTTGCGTGTCAAAAGTGCGACTTATACACCGAAATATACGGTATATTGAATTCCTTTTGTTTGATTTTTGCCCCGCTTAATCAACCCTCTTCTGAGCGGTACTAAGCTTTTGCATTATTTTTTTTTTCCTTTCTGTATTTGTTAATTCAATTCTTTTATGTACCTTGCAAATATGAGTCAAACGATTAAACCAATAAATTATTAAAACTTTATTCAATCAATTTTAACAGAGTATATTTATTTAAAATTTATATGAGCATTATATATAAAGTATTTAAAATAACTCCCTGATCTTATTTACAATAAATGTGATTTTTATCTACATTCACACTATAGCTGTTTTGTGCCTTGAGAATTGATTGATTCATTGAATATGGTTCTATTGTTATAGCAATTTTAACATGAATTTAATTTCTTGGTAAAGGTATTATATTTTTGTATACGAGAATCGTATAAGAATTTTCTCGTGCTGATACACATGCCTAAGTGGAGGGCTTGATGGCATATTTGGTGCACTGCCATTTGATCAGCTCTTTTCGGTTTGGACAAATGACTTTTACTGCATCGTTTGTTTGTGGCTCGACACGAAGAGATCATTCGGAGAGATGATAGTACAGTCAATAATCAAATACCAAACACCCTTGAGCTGGGCTAATATGTCTGGTATTCTGAAAAGTCTTGTATTCTGAATATGTTTTTAGACCAAGGAAAGTCTGGTAACGGGATATGGGATAGTTTCTGGTTTCCAGATAGTCCAGTATTGGGAGAGTTAAGTGTAGTTGTATGTGTCGTTCAATTCATCCCAGTTATGCAAGAGACACAGGTTATTCCACAACCTTTATTGTAAACCCTGACGGCAAATATGCATGAAAAATGAAAAGTACAGTAAAATATTCATTTTCTTAAAATGTTTTCAATATTGTTTTTAAATTATTCATACTTTATTATATGGTGTTTGTGATATTATTTATTAATGAGGATAAATTGCAACTCTAAATAATTGTTTACGAGGTCTTGTACTTTGCTAAAGAAACATTGACATGCTTGAATGCTTGCAACACAAGGTATTGCAAAACACTTAAAAATCGCCACGAAAATGTGCAGATTAATTAGCAGAAAAATAGCAGTGTCAGCTGGCAATAAACTCAGGTCATATTAAAGGAAATTTGAAGCATTGTTTAGTGTGTAGTATTTGACAATGATGGAGCACACCATTGGCAGTATCCTACTCTAAAATTGTGTATTAATCAAGCTAGGCTGTATAAAACTGCTTTTCTATTGGAAGCTCAAGGGTCAATATCCAATACAAACCTTTTAGTTGTTATGCCACTACCTTAAAGACACCTTCCCTATGTTTTTTAGATCTATTTTAAGATCACAAACTATATTTAATGTAAAAATATTACTATATGGTCCTATTGCGATAACCTTTTTCGTCTTTAAATGGTTAAAAATATTTAAAAAAAGTTTATTCTAATAATTATAGCGGCCCGCTATAAATCCCAAAATGCATTGCGCGCGGATTGATATTTCTGTTTTCTTCTGTATTTCACCCACTTTTTGATCGATCGTAAGGCCAAAACAAATGGAAGACTCCTAACTTGTCAGCGAAAATACCGGTTTTCCCCAATTTGTATCAACGGAGTCTGGCAAAAATAGAAAGACAATAAATGTAGCAACTATACAACGTCATGCTCGGTATATAGCTAGCGTACGATGTTCGTACGTTACAGATGTTTACCACCTAGGCCTACAAAACTAAGCCTAGCTAGGCCTAAAGACCGTCCACGAGAGGTCGATCGCCGCGAGCTACTTAGGTAGTGAATTGTTTCTCACTTTTTATCATAAATTACCATAAAACGTACATTTAGGACAAGGAAGCATAATTTAATGTTTTTAAAGTAATATATATGTATCATTTTTTAAAAACGTCACAAATTGTAGAGGTGTCTAACAACCTAAATGAAAAAAATATTCCAAGCTTTCCAATTTTGGAGATGTTAAAGCATGTTAACCAAGTTGTTCCTATAGATGTAGCAAATATGCAAATCAGATATGCAATAGTCATGCACATGTTCCAATATCATAATAGTCTGTTTGAGGTTGTTAGCACTAGCTTGCATGCTTCTAGGAGGGTACCACAGAAATGATCCTTGCATGCAAAATGTAAGAATTTCCCAAGAAATTCCTCATTGCATATTGTAAATTATTATTTTTTTCTCATACATTTTGTGGTCAAAATAATGGCTATGTTCAGTAGTGTCTTCTGGTCATAATGAGTCGCCGAGGTCAAGCCTTAATTAACATTATATGTGTATGTTGTAAACTGGTTTTAAATAGTTGTTTACTTTTTAATGGCAATCAACTAGAAATAATACAATTAAAACCAGTTATTATGCTGCAATTGGTTTTAACTGGAATTATTTTTAACTGAACTTGTTAAACTGGAATTTTCTCCAGTTACCGTTGTCAATAGCACAACTCAGCTAAAATTAATTAATCACCGTCTCTGCTTTGGAAAACATATATTTTTTATATAACTCAATCTATGTAGAATACAGTTTTAAACTGCATATTTTGTTCAATGCCTGAGGAAAGTGTACTTTTATATATTGCAAATAGGAAAGAAAAGTTGTACTACAGAGACAATTTAAGCCCTCAGAAATTTGTACTGGTTTATTATTCACTTAGAGTGTCTTTGATACAACGATTGGCTGTCATGTGTCGCCAAATGTTCATGTCTACGTACGCCATTATTATGCTTCTCGGCGTCTATTATAAAGTATGATTTTTTAAGAAATTTGTCTTTTATTTTTCATAAAACGTGTTTTTAAAAATCAAATGCTTTTCTAATTTCTAAAGTTTAGCCTTGAATAACCTAGTATATTTTGACGAATTTGAAATATAAACTTGTATTTTTTAATATGTCTACAATTTGTATTTTGCTATGATCCAACTTGATGTGTCGATAACATACTGTAAATTTTAACACTATACAATAATATTAGATATTGTGATTGGTCATTTTTTTTTATAAATGCGTTAAGTAATGTTCAAGGTGTGTATTTTCATATTGCAATTTTTATGTAATATTGACAAAATGATTCAGACTTTCATATGTGAAATATATTTATATAATACACTGAATAAACATACATGATGAAAAATGTATTATTAAGATAACACAAACAATTGAAACAAACAGTATAACCAAAGGTCAAAGTTTAGTGTTTTGTCTTGCACAATTTTTCCTTTGCAATTCCTTATTTTTGTATCTAAGAAAAATAACAGGTAATTGGTTTTGAAGATATGAGGAGTTTGATGTTACTAAGACCCCATTTACACTTCATCGACGATTTCTTAGCCGGCCCGAAGTCGGCCCGACGCCGGCTTTCTTTTTAGCCCGCAATGTGTTTACACTTACCCAAAAAGCCGGCCTCGGGCCCCTACTATTGTGTTTACACTTGCTCTCGCGGAAGAGTGCTCGATGAGTCGATTTCGCTACATTCACGTCATATCTGCTCATGTGCGTCTTAAAAAGTTAATATTTTTATTAAGCGTTGTCGATCTACACTAGGCCTAGGCCTATCAACTTTATCAAAAAAGAATCAAATAATGGTATTTAATATGGATCAAAACAATTGTATTATTGCTTTACTACTAATGTTTGCGTCTCGTTTTCTAAAGAATAGTAGTAGATAATACGCCTTTTTCACGAAACGGAAGACATCTTCGATCGATGAAAACACAAACAATGCCGTTCAACGAAGCGTAACCAACAGAAATAACATAGCGTTTTCAGCCTATTTTCGGAGGACAAGTTACTTAAAAATTTGTAACTCCTCAACGGACAGTCGTATGGACAACATTTTTACTGTAAAATGTTCTTTAAAGATTAGCCTATATAACTGTGTGATTAAAAAAAATTATAATTTTTTGTTTCACTTCTTAAGTCCATCGAAAAAAACACCACAGTTTATAAGCATAGGCGCCGCATGGGTCACAGTGCATTTCGGCCGCCAATCATTTCGGCCGCCGATTATGGAACGACCAAATTCATGAAACTCCAAAAAGGACAAAATATGGCATGATCATTTCGGCCGCCAGGTATGGTTGACCAAATTGAAATAGCCAGAAATAACTGTACAGTATTATAACAGTGAAAAAAATAACTTTAAAATACCAAGTCTATGGAACGCCACAGAGAACCATGGTCATTTAAACCAGACATCAGTTGTGCAATGGGCTAAATACATTTTGTTTTTGCTGTAAATTTAAAGTTATATTACGGGGGGTATTAAATGTTTATATTTTTTTATTTATTTCACAGGTCCCAAAGATGCGTGTGCTTTGTAAAAATGTGTTTCTTTATGAATATAGGCCTAATAAATTCAAAACATACAAATAAAAGTGTTTTTGACTGGCACATAAAAAAAAATTCAGCATCACCTCCTTATTATCACAATATTATTAATAATTCACTGGAGTGATGGCAATGTGCACGCCATAAATATCGCTGCTGTTTCTGGAATTAAAGACCGCTGATTCGGCTTAATAATTTTAAAACGCATGGTGTGTCATAGATATTCAAGAATAATTACAATTCTGGCGACCGAAATGAACAATACATATTTTGTCCTTTTTGGCGTTTCATGAATTTGGCAATTCCATAACCGGCGGCCGAAATGATCAGACACCGCCGCATGGTGTCCTGAAATCCCCTGAAAACGCTATGTTATTTCTGTTGGTTACGCTTCGTTGCACGGCATTGTTTGTCATAGATCGAAGATGTCTTCGTTTCGTGAAAAAGGCGTATACATCTTCACCAATTTAAATAATTTCAATGAAGAATTTCCGATTCATCAGCAATAAGTTTCGTAAACTTAAAGCTATAGTTGACCCAGAACGTTCATTTTATGACCGCGAGTGTTTACACTATACGAAGTGCCGGCCCGAAGCCCGCAATTGCCGGCCCGAAGCCTACTCTAGACTAGGCTCAAAATTGAGCCGGCTCGAGGCCGGCTCGGTTGTTCACAGAGTGTTTACACTTGTACACTTTTGGCTCGGAGCCGGCCTCGGGCTCGCTAAAAGCTGAAGTGTAAATGGGGTCTAAGTTGAAACTTGGCAATGTTCTTAGTCCTTGTTTCTGCTACATATCCTCAAAATACGGTATAAAAATAATGGTATATTATGGTATAATTTATACCGTATTTGAAGTTCCTTCCTTCCCCAAATTAGAATGTGTTACCTTTGTTGCTTCTGCTTTCACAGTCTCCTTTTTGTTTTTTTATTGACTTGTTTCACGACAAATTATCTTTCTAAATCTGTCTGTCCTGTTTGTTCTCTTTTGATTTTCCCGAAAGCTTTGTTTTCCCAACAGATTAATAACACAAGTTGTGATGTTGTTCCTTACTTTCATTTATTATAGACTATATTCATGTATGGAAAATCAAAACATACAGTATTTTTATTGGCAGCAGAAAAGGTACACAAATACGGTATAAATGTATAAAAACTGCACACAAAAATGGGGTAAAATATACTGTATATTTTTGCGATCACCATTTCTGTTGCCAAAAATATACCGTATTTATACAGTATTTAGAAAATACTGTATTATATATACCATATGCTATTTATTTGGCAGCAGAAACAGGCCCTTATAGACTTGGACATTCAATTTTGTGTAGCCAATATAAAATGTTTTTGTACAACCAAAACCAGTATAATCAGGGAGTTAATGTGATTAGATGAGACATTTTCATTGATATTTTCCAAATCACCTCCTCAAAATCTTAAATCAGAAAAGTCTGCATCAGTATATACAAAATTTCCATTATCACAAAAACGACAGACAGTTTTACCACAGTGATGATGTGTGGGGTTAGGCTTAATCAAGCGTATCAAGAGTTGACAGTGCATGCTTCTATCACTGATTACGTCTGGAAAAATTGTTTTGATCAACTGTTTTTAACTTTTTCTGACTCTAAATTTTCTGTCAAATAAAAAAGTAGACTTATCAAAAGAACACTGACTCTTTCTAAATAACTTCTTGGTATAATAATAAATAAATAAATGAATTTGTTTGTCTTGTTTATTATCTTTAATTTGAAAGTAATTTTAATAGACTGAAAATTATAGTCTTTAGTCTTCATTTCCATTTATATTGTCTTTTATGAAAAAAAAAATTTTATAAATTAATTAAAATCACTAAAAATAGTTGTTCTTCAAGATCATCATTTGATTGGTCTTTTAAAAATAATATTTTCATCGAAGATGATACCAATTTTTATCCTATAATTCCAGAATGAAAACGTTTCTAATTCCTTTTGTCTTCTGTTAATCTCTTTGTTGTTCGTTTAATATTGTCCCAAGTGTGAACATGCCAATATCTCTTTGTTATTAGTCTTCTTTAGAGAGGGAAGTCCAGATCGGTGATATCACTGCTTTCTACTGGACCCCTCTGGAATACATAATATCATTACCCTTATTTACCTCCGCCAAGGAGGTATATGTAATCGGTAGCGTGTGTTTGTTTGTTTGTTTGTTAGCAGGATTACTCAAAAAGTAGTTACAAGATCTTTACCAAAATGAATATACAGATAGATATGTGGTCAAGGACCATTCCATTAAATTTTGGGACCATTGTCCCAATTCTGGACCACTTTTTAGTATACTTTTCAGACCTGCTAGTGTTAAAAGATAGGACAGAATTTTTCAAAAGCCGGCGAGCAGTCTTAAAGTAACAAGTATACTGAAATTGCATTTTCTCGAGAACTACTTGTCCAAAAAACTTCATTTTTGTACAAGAGGCAAGAATTATAATTTGTGATTTGTAATTTTAAAACATAATTTGATTTAATGTGCACGTTTTTTAATGCCAGTAGTTTCAAAAACCTATTTTCTTTTCAAATTCACTCGTTTGATTTTCGCGTTGCTGTTCTATTGTTAGTCAACTGAAGCTATTGTTAATTGAAAGGCTTGTTACATAACCATTACACCAAACTCGCATACACATGCTTGTAGTGAAATTAGCCTAAATCACAAACAGCATTAAGACACACACAAATATATACTGTATATATATATTTTTTTTTTACCGGAGAAATCTTATGTAGGAGAATTTTACAGTAGGCGGAGGTATGCACTCTCGGAGTGGCTTTCTAGTTTTTTGTATCAAACACGTATGGAATTAAATAATGTGTCATTGGGTGATCTTACGATCAGTAGTTTAACATCCAACACACTGCACCATGCACCCTTACTATCTGTAAGTGAGAATCATCAGTTCATGTTTGTATAGGCCTATTACCTTTAATTTTTAATCTGTTGCACAAAAGATTTCAACAGCCTTTAAAAACAATAATTTGTCAAAAACAGAATGATTTAGTTAACTGTCTGTGTGTTATATAAATACATAATTATGTAGAGAATTGATTTATTATCATGGCATCTATCTATACAACATGTGTGTTCATTGTCGTCATAATGAGCAGTGCACATCCATTGATATGATTCTAAGCACTTTGAATTTCAAATATCCTGTCACGATCGATTTTGAGTATCAGCCTCCAAAATAATGACATCATTGTCAACATAAACTTGCGTAAAAAACTGTTTGATATAAATTTGTTGTTAAGCATGGGCCCTACATTCTTCCTCCTTTTCGAAATTATGATCCATGTGCATATACTAACTAATTTACTTTATAGTATACCCATGGATGTATAAATTAAATTTATTGGTCAATGATATACCTAAGTGTATCTTTGTCATTTGATTGGTTGATTATGTATCACTTGCCATGCATTCTTTGTATCCACCTCCTCACGATTGGGTTAAATTGCACATTTGGAATACTCTAGCTTTAACGACAATCAGCATAACAAAGTATAAACTGGTACGTTGACCTATTCATTTGGAAACTTTGAAGTTTTCAGACTTAAAAAGGGTCTTGTATTGGAAAAGTAAACTATATTCATATCTAGTATACTAAATGTGTATCATGGTACAGTAGTATGCTTTCACACCTAGAGGGCCTCCTATAGATAGAAAAGCATGTTAGAACAACAATATACAATCATGTATGTGTTCTTTTACATTTAGAAATATTTAATACAGTGGTTGATTGTAAACGTCTTTTTCTTTTTATTTTTCCAGTTGTATACTTAAGAAGATGATGTGATCGTACATACCTGATTGGAAATATTTTTTCTCCGCTTGTTTTTCAACTGAAACTTTTAATTGTACAAGAATGGCAATTCTTAATAATATAATCTCTAAGATCTTGATTTTCACATTAGCTGCATCTATAGCTACAGCATTAAGATATGTTGCTCCTCAACCAGGCGAGCAGAGCAGGACTTATGCACAATATCAACAATGGAATGCATTGAAATCAGGTGCATTAACATTAGAGTTTAAGACCTCACAGCCATCAGGACTTCTTGCATACCTGGATGACGGCGGAGATCGCGACTATCTTGCATTACAATTGGAGAACGGACGCGCAAAGTTAAGTTTTACGCTTGCTAACCTTGAAATTCAATTTACAGTCGGTGAAAATCTTAATAACAGTAGCTGGCATACTGTCACGGTTTACCGTAATTATTCAAGTTGTAAGTTAAAGGTTGATTCACAATGGAAAGAGCGCGAGTCTACTGGTACCGATTTTATGCTCACGACAAAGTCAGATTTATATCTAGGAGGCCTACCAACGACAAAGAATCCAGATGATTTAACAACTCCGCGATTTCTTGGAGTAAAACGCTTTGTTGGGAAAATCCGCAATGTCTTCTATAAGAATGACACTACTGGGCGGTGGGTGACGCCCAAGTTGTTGGACTCAATAGGAGTGCAAGAATCTGGTTCGGATCAGTGTAGTACTATTAACCCCTGTCTTAATGATGGACGCTGTATTAGTTCTGATCGTGGAAGTGCCTGCAACTGCTCACTAACAAATTATTCAGGAGAAATATGTGCTGAAGGTAATTATACGTTTTTACATTTTAAAATCACAAATAAAGAAAATACAAAAATTCTTTATTAATATCTATTATTTTTATTAATATATTTTATTTACAGCGAGATCACTTTTCCATTCGATTTTCACTAAATTTATGTTGATTTCTTTCATCACACAAATATGCTTTACTAGTCTTCCCCTGTCCTTGTGTTGTACCATGTATTAATGTTATTTTAATGTAAAGTATTAAAAGGCAAATGAATTACATGATATTATTCACAAAATAGCATTGATAATATTTAACCCATATTGAGTATTGATAAAATGGAAGAGATCAAAGGATTTTTGAAAGATTTCTTTTCACAGGATGCCATATATTGTGAAAACAAAATTAACCATTTTCTATTTTCAGTGATAATAATTGTAAAGGTAGTGATAAAAGGTGCTGAAATATCCATTGAATTTATTATGTAAAACCATGAAGGTAATATTATGATGAATTTTGTATTCAATATAATTTCACAATCAGTTTCTTTAGAGTTAAAATTCTGGTCTATCTGAATACCATTCCGGTTTAGCTTGTTCTACGTTCAAACACAAACAAATAAGGTACGCATCCAATGTAAACCAATGATGAGAGGCACTAATAATTGAATCCATCAGAGTTAAAGTTCAGATTGGATGTTCTACATTTACACTTGCATTATTAATTAAAGATGATATTTCAATTCATTTTTCATAAATTTTCTTAAACTCTGAAACCTATAAGAGTTTATCGCGGTTAAAAACACAGAGGTATGAAATAGAGGTATAAAAAAAAAAGAGTTTACTGATCACATTTATGAGCGCTAATACTGTGGATATGGTTTGACTTCAGATTGACTTAGGCATGCAGAGAACATGGCTAACTAGTGCGTATAAACCCATTTAAAATTAACAGGTTTTTGTAACCTTTCCTTCATTCCCAAACTGTATGGATTTTCTTCCCTCAAATGTTTGGTTAAATAGACATAAGTTAGTTTTACTAGCAGATAGTATTGTTGATTCTATATATAAAAAATAAAGCTTTCGTATATTTACTTTGTCAAGTATCAGAACAATCAATAGATTGTTGTGTTGCTTGTCATACAAATATTTGAATGTTGGCAAGACACACGAGTATGGATATAACAACAGAAATTATCAAACTCTCCATTAATTGCATCATATATTACAAAAATGTTTAAGGATCCATAATATGCAGTCACAAAAACGCTAGGCCTACATGAAAAAACATTCAAGGACAAGTACACTTATACAATACTACCCTACCGCCCCACCTTACCGCCCCTCCCTACCCCCATTAATACAAGAACATGACACTTTTAACTATACCTGCTCACCATAATTACTCACATACAGTACTGTAGGGGAGATGTATTTTTTCCCCTGAAGTGCCCTTTTAAAAAAAGAGACTATTGGCTTATGACGATTTTTGCTCCCTTTGTATAAGTCACAACTGAACCGCCCTATAAAATTCCTGGCCATGACTTGATACAACTATTTGTACTTACCGTATTTATAATAATGTACACAAATAGCCCTTTTTTCTTTTACAGTATATTAAAAATATGTATTTTGCTATAGAGGGCATAATACATTAAAGACACTAAAAGCTAATTATTATAATTTCTCCTCAGCTTTTAATCTTCAACAATTCTACTTCATTCTCTAGAGTACTTGTATTCAACTTAGGATTACAGTCAAAGTGATATAATAAATCGCTAATAAATAATGTCATTAGTAGTGAATTTAGTAAAGATTTGAAATAAGTGGTAATTCATAATTAGTGGATAAAATTAAATTTTAACTTCTTTAACAGATACAAAGTTAAAATGTTATATTATTTTTAATAAGTCTACTAAAATAATTAATTAAAAATAATACATTTAACATTAACTTAAAATAATGAGGAATGTTTTTTATAAAAAATGTCATAATTATATGATTGAACTTTCTATTACTCTGTTCAGCCAAATTTTTGTATTCTTATATTAAAAATTACATTTTTTAGGTAAATTATTATTTATTTTAATTCCATATTGATGAAAATAAAAATTATTATTTAATTGATTAATAATTATTCTAATTAAATCTCAAACAACAATTTCTTAATGTACTGTATTCGAAAAAACTCCCCGCTTTAAATAAATGCCCTCATCAATTAAACGTTGAAACATCACTTTGAATAAACGTCTCCCTCGAACAAATTCCCTGCGATTATTTTTTTACCTGAAAATTAATGGCCCAATCTACAGAAGATGGAATTTTCAGTCTCCTGTTCTCAAATAAAGATGTTGAAAATATCGTCGGTGCAAATCCACTAAAAGACTATTTACATGTTCACTACCTGAAGCTGTTGAGAACAAAATAACTCATTAACAAAATTAATGCTCTGCCCGAAAACCATACTATTGTGACCCATGGATCAAATTAGGCAATCTCCTTCAGTGCAATCCTAGTCAAGGAAGCACTTCAACAGTCGGACCCAGCATATATTTGGATGCTAGAGAAGACTGCCTCTTGGATGCGACTGGCATCAGTGGGAGGAACAAAACTGTACTGTATATACACACAAAATACTGTGTTATAGCACATTTTTATTTGCAGTAAAATTCATTGACTTGATCTACAGTTTACAAAACCTTTTGATACAATTTGTACTGTGTTGTATCACTCACTCCAGGACTTTAAATAAAATTAAAATGGTAATTAAAAAACAAATTCAGGATGAATTTGAAGAATAAATTTGATTAGAATTAAACGTGATGAGTATAGGGATTTTGCAACAGCTAAATTTGAGTGAACATTGAGTATGTTCCACATGTTATTAAACAAGACTTAGAGTGCATTGTTTTCTTATACATTCTTTGCCACTGTACATCCGTAAATTCCAACATGACTTCCACATAAAAAAATATAGTTTTATCATACGTATATATATATATTTATAAATCCAAAGGCAAATTACAGAAAAAAATGACAATGCTGTGGGTATCAGTGGCTGGATCTGAATGGAGATGGAAAATAAAAAGCGAAAAGCTAAATCAAAATGATAAAGTAAACAGCCAGAAAAGTTAGCAGAGCTTTCGGGCAACACTAGCCCTTCATCAGTGCAAGTGAAGGAATTTGGATAACGTCATATTTATATATATCCAATCTGCAGACATACTGTATATGTAATCCAGCGTCACGTCCAATAGTACTTTATAATGTGACTGCGTATAGCTATTGCAAGGCTTCGTTAACTTGAAAATATCAAAATATATTAAATATGATTTTTTAAATCACAAATTTGCAACACTAGTTTCAAATTTCGCACGAACCGGTATATCACTGTTGTCTGACCTACATCTCTTGACGTTTTCCTTACGAGATACTTCCCACTTTGTCACATGATGTATTCTTGAACTTGTTATTGGAGGCTTTAATTAAATATTTCACTGGCAAAAAATGAAAAAATGTGATTGCTATCTAAGCTAATTTATGTAATAAACTATAATGAATACTTTTTTACTAAAACCAAGATATTTCATCTGTTCTATTAATAGATCATTCTTTGTTAACCAGACAGTATATTCCTAATTTTCTACTAATATTTTAGCATTACTCTATGTGGAGACATATCCTGTACCAATATTAACTCGTTTAAATTTAATTTTAAAAAACACATTTTATCGTAATTGTTTAATTGAATTTTTTTGGATAATTATTTTTTTATATAATAGTTTTAAATTTAAATGTATATAGTAGATTCGTATTAGTTAAGTATAGTTTTATATATTTTGTCATTTTCAAGAGGGCCCCTGAATATCAGCTGGCCTGCGGGTTCAGCTGGAAGGGTTACCCTCTATAAATAAAGTTGAAATATAATAAAATAAAAAATCCTGGATTTTTATTCGCGTGCAATGCAACTCTACAGCTCACTATGTTGGTCGGTTGGTCGGTCGGTCGAGCGGTCGATTGGTCGGTAAATACTTACTTGAGAACGCGACTTCAGTCATGTATATGGCCTTTTTTATAAACCAACACTAGATCCCTTAACAGGTTATGGACTATTCCATGAACCACATACTCAACATGAGCAAGCCCCAACGTAACACCATCATCATGTCTTTTTTTAAACATCTTGTCCCTTTTGAATGTTCCTTTCTGTGCATTTAAATGTATGTTTGAATTTTTATCTCCAAGATTTTTCCCTAAAATAAACTTAGAATCAGGATTTTCACACACAAATATAGACATTGATTCTTGTTTTTTTTGTACGAATAATACGATTTCAAATGTACTAAATATTTTCACATAAACTATTGATAATTTAACAAAAAAGAAAATTTATAAAGCAAAAAATTAATGATAATGATTGTTGCATCCATGGTTAATTGCCAATTACAGATGCATTATTGATATTAACAATGTAAAGAGCTAATTTAATGTTTACGATTAATGTGAACATCACAAGGCCTTAATTATGATCAGAGATAGAAAAAAATAATATCTGAAAAGATTAGACTTTGTAAAAACTAGGTGACAGAGATGTATGGAAAACCATTAAACAAAATATATTAAACTAATATAATAATAATCTATTATTACTTATTTTAATATTGAATATAGCTTATTATTGTCATTTTTGTTTATTGAATTAAATTTGTTTGTAATATTAGTGAGGTTTTACTATTAGGATACAAAAGATAATACCTGTACAAATCATATTTAATGTTAGTTATATTATGATAGTTAAAATATAGTTAGCAGTTTGTTATCACTGATTTGGTAATAAGTTATGCTAATCTACATAAATAAACACTAAAAAAAGTTTTTTGATTGACTGTTTTCTATGTATTAAATAATTATAAAAAACAATAATATTGATACTGATAATTTAGGCACCACAAATGGTTTTCGAATGAGATAAATTGACCAAGAGATAAATGATGGCCTATTTTATTTGCTCCTAATTAGTTTTAATTTTGTGAAATCATTCTAGATCTTACAATTTATATTTAATTGGAGACAAGCCCTGTCATTGTTTATCCACCGTGACAAGTTGCTATGCTTGATGTCAAAAAAAAGATATAAAAAAAAACCCATTACCGTCGGCATAGCTTAAGAAACTTCTTACAAGATCTATGTACAACCGAGATGATTTAAGTGTTAATTTACATCTCAGCGGCCAAATAAATTGAACTTTTATAGCCCAGTAGGGCACAACAGAGCTATATGTTATCTAACCCTGATAATTACATATTATGTAGTCTTCTAAAACAGTTGGTAAGGTCACAACAGTAGGCCTATGTAGTATGAATGAATGTATATTGGCCAGGAGTATCTAACCATCAATCTATCTGTAGTCCAAATTATTTCAAACAGTGCTATCAAAACAAATAACTTGGTAGGGGGACATTTGACATTAAATCTATTACAATGTGTTTTTTTTAAACATTATTTACAATTAAAGAAAGAAATAATTACAGGTTTTTTATAGTATATTACAGTGTATAAAACACATTGATATTACTATGTTTCTGAATATAATAATAATGATTTTTTTATTACTAATTTAAAATTTGTATAATTATTTATTTAATTGAATTTTGTTGATTTCTCTTGGTCTCAAATAAATTGTCTAGTAATTATTAAAATGTCGAATAATCAATTCTATCTCATTATTTGGAATTTGTTTTATACTATAATATTAAAATAAATTATATTTATAATTAGGTATAAATATAATGTATTTAATATCAAAATCCTATCCATTATATAAATACATTACCGTATATAAATACATTTCAGAATATAAGAATATTATTACATGACTTTGTATGATGATTGTTTATAATAATTTGTTTTAAATATTTAATTAATTGAATTAAATTTTAGTATTTTGTTAATTTCTCTATAGATCTAAAATAAAAGAGTATAGAGGAACAATAAAATAATATTAATGAGAAAGGCATATAAACTTCGTCTAAATGGCTAAAATCAAAAGGTAGAACAAAAATGTCACTTTACATTACAATTTGTAATAAGCCCTCAAAGTTTCAATTTAACAAAATTATAGAGCATATTTAAAAGGAAAACAGTTTTATAATATTACATATGAAAAAAATTATTATTTGTTGTTTGCATGTATCTAGAAATATTGAAGTTATATAATTTCATTCGGCTTGATTGCTGGACTCTCGACTTGCAATAATAAAATCATGCAACAATAGTAAATTTAATATTTTTTCCGTGCGTGCATCTATAAATTTTGACGTTGGCTTATTTCATTTGACCTGGATTCTAGCATCCAACTAGTAATAATACAATTGATTACCAAGAAAAACATTGATCCATCCTATCCCACAATGCCTGTGATTATCAGGCGTAAGATTAATTGAATTGAACCAACACTTAGCTGAAAATACAGTTCAAACTAAATTCATTGGAGAATATTGAAAGGTTTGACATGCCTGCAGCATCACCTTTGACCTCTAACAACCCACCTGACGTCATACTTCTCATCAGATTAGCAATATTAAATTGATATCATAAACAATTTGCTTCACTAATCAAGACAAAAATTTGCGTTCACATATTTCAAGGTAATGAGTGATTTACTTGTGTTTTACTCTACAGATTATTCCCACACGTCGGTATTAAACAGTTAATACTGTATCTCTTATATTAATTAAATTTCAATGCTGAATAGTGTATTGTACCACTTAATCTAATTTATTTCTCTAATTAATATTACAAAAACATGAAAAATAAAGACTAATAAAATCAGACTTTGAATAGGCCATTTGGGGTAGTTTTAACAAAGTTAATCACTTCTGAAGAAAAAAAAGCCAGAAAATATAATGTTTTCGCTTATAAAATGACAAAATAAACGGTTAAATTCAAATGTGCTATTAATGGTGCTCTGTAAATTTAGATTAAATATGAACAAAATAAACCAATAAACCAATAGATAAAACAGTCAAATAGGCATTAAACAAAGCAAAAATGAAAATAATCTTTATATAAACACACAGAAATCATATTGACTTTTTTGTTTTCAGATTTAAAAACCTGTTTCTTATTTGTTTAGAATTGGATCTATCATCTAATAATTTTAGTTTAGTTATTCAAAAAATGTATTATTACCTATAATTGTATAGGCCTAACCCTTAAAATTATTTTTTAATTAAGAGATCACATTCCGACCTCAAATTTGTTGATGGGCCTTTGATTATTAAGTTAAATATTGCTATTAATGGAGTTAGAATTAGAAATTCCTTGGAATTGGTGATTGCTAAGGAAAGTAAAAGTATTTCTAGTCAATCATCTCTCTATTGATAGATTTTAGTTTTTAATTCCTGATGAAGGTAAATAGCAAATTGATAGGTATTGGATTTTGCCATAGGGTGCAAAGGTTATTAAGCATTATATGACCCTATTCAATAATTCCTTGGCATATAGTTCCCCTCAGATGCATCTGACATATTATATGATATATTGAGTAGTATAAATCTAGTGTGAAATGTCACCTTTTGTTATCTTAATGTCATCATAACTTGCTCCTATTAATAAGCTATACTTTATTTATAGTTGTTCAATTAAGAAAAAGGAATCTCTGTTTGTAGAATATTGAGAAGTAATCTGAGAACTAGCTATATATTCTAGGAAAATACCTTTAACATACTCACTGAATATGCTGTAGCTTCATGGTTAAAGACACTTTCCCTACAATTTGTGACGTTTTGTAAAAATAATACATATATATTACTTTAAAAACATTAAACCAGGTCATTCCTTGTCTTAAATGTACGTTTTATGGTAAATTAGGATAAAAAGTGAGAAACAATGCACTATCTAAGTAGCTCGCGGCGACTGACCTCTCGTGGACGGTCTTTAGGCCTAGCCTAGCTAGGCTTAGTTTTGTAGGCCTAGCTGGTAAACATCGGTAACGTACGAACATCGTACGCTAGCTATATACCTAGCCTGACGTTGTATAGTTGCTGCATTAATTTCTTTCTATTTTTGACAGACTCCGTTGATACAAATTGGGGAAAACCCGGTATTTTCGCTGAAAAGTTAGGAGGTTTCCATTTGTTTCGGCCTCACGATCGATTGAAAAGTGGGTGAATTACAGAAGAAAAACAGAAATATCAATCCGCGCGCAATGCATTTTGGGATTTATAGCGGGCCGCTATAATTATTAGAATCGACTTATTTTTCACATTTTTTACCATTTAAAGACGAAAAAAGTTATCACAATAGGACCATAAAGTATTATTTTTACATTAAATATAGTTTGTGATCTTAAAATAGATCTAAAAATGGTAGGGAAGGTGTCTTTAACATGATTGAGTCTGGAGTTTAATCCTGACCTATAGTGCCAGGGCTGAACTCACGACTGGTTCAACTCCACCCCCTAAGCCTCAAATAAGACTTCAGCACAATACATCGATAAAATAGTTTATTCATCCTATAATTGGCGAGTTTCTCACTGTTGGAGGCCCATTCCAATACTGAATCTACCCTAAAAAAAGTGATTGTCATTCTAACACTGTATTCCATCACATGTACTGTAATAAACATATAAATAAAACTTAAACTTAATCAATCACTTTGATCAATTTGAGAAGACTTCTAATTTTCTCTTGTCTTGATGAATAGTATGGTATTAATTCTTATGTTTTAAAGATGGGATTTTAAGAGAAGCTATAGCCTCTAACTAAACTGTTTCCTCTTTTCAATTATTTAGCAAAATGCTTGCAAAGTATTTGCCAATTGGTTTGTAAGTTAGTTTGCATGATAACATCCACAATTTCAAAGTTATCTTCCTGAATAATTCTTTTGGGAAATAAGTATACCAACAGTGGTAGGAAAATTGGAATATTTGTTTTGAAAGTTGATTAAAATCTTGAGTTGAATTTGTTATCTTCCATAACAATTGGCTGAAATATTAAATGACACATCCTCTGTCACTTTTTGCATTTAACCTAGTATTACAATCAGTTTGTGCTTAATTTTTTAATCAAATACACATTGATTTGTATGTTTAAAGATATGCAGTATTTTTGGTTATGGTTGTAGGATAATTTTAAGTGAAAATCTGGTATATAACCTGCCCTAAATTTGGCTGTTTCATTGGCATTATTGATATACGTTAATCGAGAATATAAAGATATTCAAAACTAATCATATTATGCTGAACAATATATCTATAACTATGATGGAATTCATTGTTGGCCAGTAGATGAATATACAAATGAGCAGAAAGTGATTTTTAAATGAAAGTCATGTATAAAAATCTCCCCTGAAATTTGGCTGTTTCAACTTACGTATTGGCATTATTGATATACTTTGATTGAGATATAAAGATATTCAAAACTAATCATATTATACTGAACAATATATCTTTAACTATGATAGAATTCATTGTTGCCCAGTAGATGAATATACAACTGAGCAGAAAGTAATTTATAAATAAAAATGTATAAAAGTCGCCCTAAATTTGGCTGTTTCAACTTACATATTGTATTGGCATTATTGATATAATTTGATTGAGATATAAAGATATTCACAACTAATAACTAATCATATTATACTGAACAATATATCTTTAACTATGATGGAATTCTATGTTGCCCTGCTGTAGATGAATACACAATCGAGCTAATAGCAATTTAAATATGTGTTGCTTATTTATGCGATCGTAATTGTAAGTTCTGTCTTTACATGCAAGAAAATATAGTGTATAATCTTTTTCTCTTTTATCGATTTATCAGAGTTGTTGCCATCGCAAACAAACCAAATAAACAGTATTTCAAATTATCGTGTGATTGCTTACGGGACTCATACTTGCAGATTGAATTTTCGACTATGTATATTACAGATTTTATTTTATTGAATTTGCCATAACAAAAATTACAGAAAAATACAACACACTGTACAAAGGAAATAAATTGGATTGTCCTTTAGTAGACATACCGTATTGTGAAAGATATACTCTTGCCAGTTCGAACGTGTCCACATAAAAAAAACGATTTTTTAACACGATCTTGGTCGAAAAATACCGGTTTTTTTAAATGTTTTAGTGAAGCGGTTTTTAGGTACAAAAAACAACACGATCTTTATCATTAAAAACGGTTTCAGAGGAAACTGTTCTTTTGAAATTTTTCAGTAGAGACCCTTAATTACTGTTAGGCCCTGTTTCTGCTTCGAAAAATATACCGTATATATACGGTATATTTTATATACGGTATATTTTTTGGCAGCAGAAATGGGTCTCATAAAAAATATACCGTATATATATGCGGTATATATACCGCATAAATATCCCCATTGTTTGTGGATATTATACGGTATATTCCAAAATATATACCGTATATGTGACCCGGCCCATGACACGAGGTCAAAAACTAACAGAGCGTGACGCGTTTGTTTTTCTGCTGCATTGACACACACGTGTATAATAAGCAAGCAACAGATCAAAATATCACTGTGGACTGAAGAAATAACTATTTTTGCAATTCAATTGTGGGGAGAAGCGAAGGTTGGGGGGGAGACTACATGGCAACAGAAGAGATACCGAGATTTACAAAAGTATCTCAAACAAAATAAAAGCAGAATTTGTGGTAGACTTAATAACGCCAAAGTTATCGGCAAACGCCGTCGTCTTCTTTGCATAAATGTAGTCAATGCCCATTCTACATTTCTAGATTGTTTGTGCGATGTAAATTCGTTGCCACTTCTGCTCATTAGATTTAAAATAGAAAGCAATGCTAAGACGTTTTTAGAAACCATCATTGTTTTGTTTTTGTCATGTAACCTCACTACACGAGACTCTAGGTCAATCCATACTTCCGTCTCACAAAATGCATTTTGGGTATATGAAAGCCAACTTTTTTTACAGCCCACCCACGAAGTATGTGCAGCGGAAACGGTGCACGAATTTCATATACGGTATATATACGGTATATTTATATGGTATATTTATACGGTATATTTGGGATTGGCAGCAGAAACAGGGCCTTAGAAGCTTTTACTTTACTGTCATATTTTAGATAGGTGTATGTTATGCCTTTCCTTCAGTAGGTTTGTAAAATGAATAAAAATTTAAATGAAACCGAAATAAATATACAGTTAAATTATTATATATTTACTAATAATTAGCTGCACCTGTGGACTACAGTTGTGGACTACAGTTGTGTGTTGGTATTTAACATTGGCAACTAACAACTGGATATTGATCATTGAGCAAATAGCTTTTTGGCAGTTTTAGTATTTTCATTTTTGCATTTTTAGTAATTATTGTATTAGTGATTAATTGTTGTATAAAACAAAATACATATTAATCAACTAAGGACTTTATTTTATTATTTATTTATTTCTCTTCTACCTCAGTGTATCAAACAAATCTATCAAGGCTTTGATATTGATTTAAATAATGTCAAAATATTTGTACAGTAATAAACATGCTGAAATAAATCAACATCTTGCACCCTAGATTAGTTTAGTTAATAGTTATAGTAGAATTTGGACAAGAAAAGAGGCAGCGATATCACAGAGCCAGGCAGCTGGTGCCAGGCACAGTAAAACAAAGTAAAAGTTGTGAATATTTTATTCTCCGCTAAATCCCCCACCTACTCTGTTCTGTAAAGATGTAAATAGCTAAGATAAGACCCATTTCACACAGGAAATGGTACAATTATTTCATTATTGCCTTCTTGGTGAACAGTACAGTCTGGTCTATAAGTCTACAGTCTATAAGGTTGGCTTGTTTTTTTTTCTAGCTTTTAGCCGTTGCTATTACCACAGACAAGATTTTTTTTCAAGCCAAAATAAATTATTTTTATTATATATAATATAGGCTCATTTCTACAGTGTCAAGTACTGTATACACAAGCAGGAAAAGGCACCCTCAATAAATACTATTTTGCACTGAAAATCGTTATATTCCCAGCATTATAGTCTGATGTGAGTTATATACCGGTAAACGGCATTAACGATACTAAAAGCTTCTATAACAGCATTTTGCCAGCATGCCTTTATGAATGGTGAACCGATATCAGCACCGCACATATAACATTAAAAACATTGTGTAAGGGAAAATGTAATGCTTTTTTGTTTATTAAAAATGGATTCAATATACTGCTGTTAACATTCATATATACAGTCGTCCAGATTATAAGATGAACAATTTATTTAGCTTAGCAAAACATGAAAGCGAAGCTAAAAATATGTAGATCCACGCTTAAGATAAGTATCATATAACAAAATTACTAAAGGTTTATGAAGGCTGATGAAAATCGTGTTTCAGAAATAAAAACCATCTTGTCCATATTAATAATATTCTAAAGATGATTGAATATCATTTAATCTATCTGCATTTATTTTATACAAGTTGCAATCGGTTTTTTTTTGCTCAAATTGACATCGTTCATTGAAAACTTTGATTGGTTGATTTATTCGTATCTTGTATAGGAACTGTTGATGTAATTCAATCCATACATCAAAAGGGTTTTTCATTGCAGTTATAAGAAAAGATTGTAGTGAGTAGTTGTCTACTTAAAAACCTTCATTATTGAATGAAATTAAAATTTCACTTAACCCACAATCAGTTGAGGTCAAATATCTGTGTGGAAGGACTAGGTGTGTGTTAATCCCATTTTTTTCTTGATTTGTGTAAAGGAGACAAGGATATCACACAAACTTATGAAGTGAGGCACAGTAAAAAACGTAAAAGCTGGGAATATCCACTCAACAATTATTTATTGTATTTATTTACATAAAATACAGTTTGTGACGTTAAATTAGATCAGAAAAAAACGTAGGAAAAGGAGACCATAATGCCTTTTCTTCAAGACTTTTATTAACTTTAAAGCAATACTATTGACTTAAGAAAGATATTCCTGAACATATTCTTTTGATTAGGGGAATGTGCTGTGTTCCACACAGAATTGCGGCAATATCCCAGTAAGCAAACCGGTATTATTGCCGGTCTAGACCCATTCACATAGAAGGTAATAATTACAGGTTTCTGTGTGAAAGGCCACAGTGAAAGGCTGAATATTTAAAGATTAATGTATTTATAAAATAGAGGTCGCATTAAAAAAAAAAAAATGGCAGGCAGCAATGACAAAACATGCCATGTGCGCACATGTGTTTGCTGATGTTGTTTTGTGTGTCCGTCGTTTAGTTTTATTGGTTTTAATTTATGCTGAATAAAACCTATACTTTTGCCCAAAACCACTCTGTGCTAATAACTGCCTGATTGTGAAACAGAAACAAAAATTAGGCCTACAAATAGATGCAAATTTATGAGCTAGCATAGAACAACACTAACTACTACTACTAATCTAATAATTTAATAGGCATAAAATAAAATAATAACCTTTCTCAAGGAAATTGTCCCAAATTTAACCTTGGTTTGTTGTAATGCTTTGCTGTGTAAGCAGGCGTTATATCGTGGACCCTTCACACAGATCAGGCTTACGACCGAATTTTACTATGCCTAGAGGCGGTCTAAGGAAGGCAGCAATAAGGGGTTTTTACCCTTTCACACATAGGCCGGCGTTCACAAATTACCGCAATATTACCGTCTTACAGCTCTGTCTGAAAGGGCTAGTGAGTAACTATAACACATGTGGCGCGACTAGAATGTTGACTGCGTGTTTGAAAACCTGTAATGTCATGCTATCTATGTTGTATTCTGTGTCCAAATACATTTCTGTATTCTCGAATTGTCCTCTCATTAAGTAGGTGTCTATTGTGTAAAACAAAATATGAATCTTTTATATTCGTGCAGTAGTGCAAATAATTTTATTTAAAGTGAAAGATTAAATGTTCTATTTTCATCTCATGAAATTATTTCAGCCATTGCACTCACAAACATTCATTATTTGTATACTATTGAATTTATTCGAATGAATCTGAACAAAAATGTGAACATTGTAAGGATGTAAAACATCATATTTCAGCACCTTTTATCTTTTACTATTTTAGTAAATAGACTTTATTTGAACTTTACACTTTTTTTCTTAATGAAGACCACACTGCAAGAATGGTTTCATCGGAAGGCACAGGTAGATATTGTGTCTGTGTTTTTTGTGTTCACATTGTCAGCAGATTATTATAGTATTTTGCACACCATATTTCAAGTTATAGTTTGCACAAGAATTCACATACAGTAGAACCCCTATTAAGGGGATACCTTTGAGTGTCCACTAAATTCTAGACTGGGGGAATGGAGATTAATTAATAACTTTCACTATGAACATGCAAATACAGTAATCACTGTTTATTTGTGTATGTTCTAGTTTAAAATTTGTATTGATATTGAATAATATATGAGAATGATCCATGAAATTCTATGTAAACATCTTGTATTGGATATATATTCCATTATTTTGTTACGTTAAGTAACATAACATAATTTTGGCTAAATTCAGACAGAAGGCTTTGGTAATTATTAATGTAACCAGAGTATAATTCCACACTTTAATTTTCACAAAATTTCATAACCAAGGCATCTGGGATTATACTCGGTATTAATTGTGAATGGAAAAAATAAATGATACATTTTTTAGAAAACAATCAAATTAAATCACTTTAATAATCCTACACAAAATGCCTATAGGTAAAAGTAAATTAATATATAAATTCATTTGTGCTTCTAAATTTACATGTGCACTTTTATATATAATTTGATTGGCCTTATGCTAACAAATTTGATACTATCAAATTTCAATATTGGTCCTGAAAATCACTATTTAATAACACCCATCATGATCTATTTATCAATTACTGCATCAATATTCCTTTCATTTATCCAGAGTTAGCCTGCTACCTTTCTATAAAATGCTCTTTAGTCGGCTGGCAGTGGATGAACTCATGAACTAAAGCTACATTCACACTCAGTCTTGAGTTTTTTTCGGTGGCCTGAGAAAACTCCGGGCAATATATGGTGATGAATTCACACACACTGAAATGAGTGTAAACTGACCTTTGATCAGATTTTTTATCTAACCATCGGACTATAATCTGGGCTCAATGTGAACGTAACTTAAATATGGTATTTTGTTTTGTACAGCTTGGTTCCCACTAGGATGCAACACAACATGCTTGCAAGAAAAGTTATTTGACCAATCACAAGCAATAAATTATTAACTGGCGCTAGTCATTGGTCAACTTTTTTGCATTGCATCAATGTCTTGAATTGCATCCCTAGTGTGAACCAAACTTAAAATACCACCCAATTTATCAAATGATTTTGGTAGCCAAATTTCCAACATAGAATGCATGTTGATTATATATGATGTTGATATTTGTGATCTATTTTCAGTATAGATTTTGTAATCCTATTTTTAGATTTGATATTATGCTGGTTACCAAAATCATATGAGCATCTTTAGTATTATTTATTCATTCCAGTATTCACAGTATAAATAGTTTTTTCATTTTCGTATTTACTAAAAAATTTTGATTTCAGTTTTAATAGAAATATTTGTTTCACTGAATGCTGCAGTCTGTAAAATTGTTTTCACTTTCCGATCAATCAGTGTTTGTGTTTACTAAGTAATATCATTTTTCTTTTTTATCTTAATGTATATAATCCTCTCTTTCTCTCCCTCTATATATGGTTATTATATTTCTTGATATTATTCATATTTTTGTATATATCTTTTTTATTTATAGTATTTTTCAATAAGAAGCGTAATTGTATTTCTGTGTATTTTAAAATGTATATGTTGTACATATATGTATGTTTTTATTACCAACGTAGTTCTAATCATATTTGAGCTACAAGTTAGCAGGGACATATATAATGATATATGTATTGTGTTCTTTTATATGTACATTGTAATTTTCATTTCCCAATAACTGATTTTCCAAATTACATAGCATATCCAGAATGAAATGCAATCATTCTCAAGAACGTGAATCAATTCTTGAAATGAAATATAGAAAGAAAAAAAAAATCTTAAATTCACTGCAGATAATGAGACATGTTTCACAACAATATATTATTTTCTGAAATTGCTTTTTGATTTAAAAATTGTAAACATGAATTTGTTATATTAATGTGTAGCTATGTCAGGATGGGAAAAAGTAAGTTTATGGTCCAAGAGAAGGTAGTTATTTAAGCATGATTTCCACTATAGTTAAATTTATTCACATGAATAAAATGTTTCTGCCTAGAAAGCAATGTTGCTACCCTCTATTTCCTAAAATACTTAGTACTATAATAGGTTTTGTTCTGGATAGGATATCTAGAATATCGCGTTGGGTGCTGTATCGACTGAGAGTGTGTGGCCTAGTGTATTAGAAGTTGGATCACAAGATTGAGAATTTTAGTCCAATACATTGCCTGTGTTCTTAGGCAAGACAATTTACTTATCTTTGCCTCTCTCCACCCAGGTGTACAAGTTAGTACCTGGTTTGGTCAAAGCACAAACTGCGCTGAGTACTGGCTGCAATGAAAGTACAATAATAACACCAGGGTAATATTGTAAAAGCGTCATTTGAACATATGGAATTTGCACTATAGAAATGAATACATTAATCTCTAACAAAAGTTCATTAACATTATTTGACTGTAATTAGAAAGTAATAATTAATGTTGTCTATTGTGCTAATGAACTTCTTATTCTCAAAGGGTTTCATTTTTAGATAACATAATAGAGATAACATAATGGTTAGTTTGGATTCCTCCAGTGTTTTCCCTACACGATATCACACAAGTGAGTGCATCACAGAAGAAAATCGAAAATATCATTCCATGCGAGATACATGCTCATGTTTTTAGAGGGCTGCTTAAATTATTAGAAGTTATTTTTCACATGTAGTATTTAATTTGTTTAAAAATAGTGTTCTATTGTTTTTTAAACGCCAACAAAATTTAACTTTATAGAGGAGGTATTAGCAATGTTTTACACTTTACGACTTTACCTGCAAACCATTTATAAATTGTGTATGTGACATTATCTTTTTTTTTAATACAATTTTTATTTCATCAACAGGAATAATTATACTTTCTATCATTTCACTATTAAGATGGTCAATAACCATAGTAATTAGCAATGTTTAGGTGCATAAATGAGTGTCCCACTTGTACGATATTGAGCTAGAACTACAAATTGCCCTTAAGACTTCAATTCTGTAGCAAAGTATTCCTCTGCGATTTATATGTTCTTCATTGTATAAAAAAATAAGATGACCTAGCATATTTCTTTGATAATATCTTGCGGCATAAAATTTAAATTGCTATGTATTAGATGTTGTATCTGATTCACAGATGATTCATGGATATATATGTATACTAAAAATGATGTGAATACAAGTCACATAATTAGCTCAATAACTCTCAATTATCAACAAATTTCTTTCTGGAATTTTAATAAGTGTAAATTTTCATGCAAATAGAAAAGGATGTGCTGTCAATCTAAAACATTCAATGAAATAAATGTTAACAACTTAAGAAATATGTTCTAGATACATTTATAATGAGAGTTACTTAAATTCATTGTGTTTCATCGACATTTATAAAACTTGTGAAATTTGTTTTCCAGAAACAAAATAGTTATTTAAAATTACACCAAAGAAAAAGTGTAAAAGTATTTATTTGTTCTTTCCTTTAAATTTATTATTTTTTTACTCCCATTGATTATGAGTGGCCATAGCAGTTCAGACACGCATGCTCGTTGTACTTGCACAACACTTGTTGTGTAATCCAGGTTGGTTGCAGTTTGACTTGTAGGAACCCTTACAGGCAATGAATGTTGTTGTATATGTAAACATCCACTGCATTTTTAAACGATTGTCACTGTATAAAGCTAATTCCAAATAGATTATCCATTATGGTAAAGGTTTTTTTGACAATGCCTAGCTTGCTTCATTTTTGCATTCGTTTATTATTAATTGTTGTTTCCAATACTTTTAAATTTGCAAAAAGATTTACATTTCTGTTGAAATTTCAGGCACAGTTTGCGATATGCTTTATTAAACCTTGAATAAACTTGGATAAAAGACAAGCAAAATCTCTTGGTAAAACAGTGTAGACTAAACATCATTAGTTTCACATTTTGACATAATCATTAAGGAGTTATCATAACACATTAGTATGTTCTAGACTAATCACCCCTTAGGACCTAGTCTGACCATTGAAGGTTTAGTGTGTAACTTTCTAGGTTGAACAATTTTATTTCTTCACCAAATAAAATTTAATTCATGTCACTTCAAGTGTACATTCAGTTCACCTATCACTTTAATAATCTGTTTTATATAACACCTATATAAATTCCTGTCATTTGATTGGACGAATGTGGGTCACATGGCGTGCAATAGTACGCACTATTCAACGATCGTTAAATAGTACTTTTTGAAACATTTTTGTGTACGAAAAAAAAACGTCTAGATGTTATATAAAACAAATAATGAATGTTTTGTATTCGTGTAATGGTACAAATAATGGCACTTGGTGAATGATGAAAGGTTATATCAACTCGGCTTTGCCTCGTTGATATAACCTTTCATCATTCACCTCGTGCCATTATTTGTACCATTGCACTCATAAACATTCATTATTTGTATAATAAGTCATTACAATAGGCCCATTACAATAGGCCCATTACAATAGGCCCATTACAATAGGCCCATTACAATAGGCCCATTACAATAGGCCCATTACAATAGGCCCATTACAATAAGCCCATTACAATAGGCCCATTACAATAGGCCCATTACAATAAGCCCATCATAATTAAATTGCATTGTGTCTATCTAGTTTTTAAATATATTTTTCTCCTAAAAAAAAATTTACTTTTTTGTTTTTATTTCCATTTTATTGTCACATACTGCAATAGAATATTAATTTTGATTACAAATTGCATCAATAAAAATTATTACATGTTTTTGGTTGAATTTATAATCGTTTATTTTGTCTCTTTTTAAGTTGCAATATTTTTTTTCACTTTTTTTAATTTTTCATGTTTTTCGGGGACAATACATCTCTAAATATATATTATACAAATTTCATAGTACCTCAATGACAATAAATCTGATCATGCATTTCAATGCAACCTAACAAAACTTTATGCAGATCATGATATTAAAGAGAATAAATTTATTGTGTCTTGCATTAATATTATATGGATTTAATTAATTCAATGACATTTCAACCAATGATTTTAGGCTGATTATTAATGGTTTTCTGAATAACCTGAAGGAAAAATGGAATGCAATATCAACTTATATACCATGGCCAAAAATGATTGATCTACCCCCTGCGAATGTAGGTGTACTTGATTCTAAGAAACATCTAAAAATAACGAACTACACAAATATAACACTAGGAACGCAAACAACTACATTTCCAAAAACTATAGCAGTAAGCAAATACTTAACTCTATACTACATACTGGTCCCCTACTCTGGAACTCTCTTAATCCGTCAATAACTAATAGCAAAACAAATAATACTCTAAAAATAAACTACAAATCTTATCTAATATCAAAATATAAAGTAAATTAATTATTTTGATCATATTAATAACTTATAATTAAATTTAATTAGGCAAATCATATAAATACAGTTTGTCCTTCCTGTCGTCCTTGTCGTGATTGTATCGTCGTACATGTCCGTCCCTGTCTGTCAGTAGCTAACCTTCACCTTATGCTTATTATTATTATTTTTAACTTTTTTATTCTTTCTGGTGGATCCAGGCTTAAAGCCCCTTGGGGTTTAAATGGTATTCTCCAGGCATAATGCAACTATTATTTACTTAATTTCCAACCACTTGTATCTTTTATATTTTGTATATGTTTGCATTATGTGAATAAATTTGAACTTGAACTTGAACTTGATCTCAAATAAATCGATAATTCTCAAATTTATAGATCGAAGTTAGATATTTATGTTTCTAGATGAGAAATAGAACTAGAAAACTGAAATCGTGAAATCTTGAATTTTGTAGATCAACAAAATCTCAGATATTTAAATTTCTGGATCTATAAGACTTTTGAAATCCTTTTCGTGCAACCTAAGTATATATTTTACTATGTAAATTTTTTTTTTTTAACTTTTTAACTTTTTAATGTTGTAAATTTTGATGTTTGAAAGCTTGTACCAATTTTATATGTAAATCTCTCGCAATTCAGTTTTATTTTATATATACTGCAAAGAGAAATATTGAATAAAAGCAGAATGAATGAATGAATGTTGAAATTTAAAGTTAATGTCCAAATTGTTTAGTTTTCGATAATAAATATACTTAAATTGCATGAATATAGAATTATGTTAATGTTTAACTTGAATTGTGAACAGTCCTTTTCAGAATTTATAAAAAAACACAGTGTAATTGTGAACAACAGGAACGTAAGTTAATTTATCATATTAAATGTTTATACAAAAACTGTCCACCATTTTAATATTTTATTTAAGAAAGTTGATAATTTATGTTCGTTGTTTTAAAAAACATTTGCTTTGCTTTTTTTAAAAAATTATCTTTTTACCAATTTATATCTAAAACCATCCGTATGAAGTTAGGTATTAGTGTTACAGTAAGTTATGGTCTACACAACTTCTATAAAGTCTAAAAGATCGGAAGGACTGATATTTTTAATGTTGATAAAGATATCAAGGGCTTTTAACCAGGAATTGTACATTAGATCCTGTACTATAAAATATATTTCAGGTTATGGATGTAATACAGTTTCTTTCTGCATTGATTTTTATTGTTTATTGATTAATAAACCTCAAAAGCAAAGTGTATTAGTAGGATTAATATTGCAATGTAATATTGTTCATCTGTTTCAAGTTGAAAACTCTCCGGATTACTCCTCTCCCCAGATTCTCATTTTCAAATACGCACATGGGTATTTCGTAACAATCAATAAAGGTTGAAAGTGTACTAAGTTGAGTTGTTAATTAATAGATACGAGACCGATGAAAGCTCCTGAATACGACTGATAATTCCCCAGTTGATTGGTGTCTCTAATTGATTTCCCTGCGGAACGTATGATAGAGAGATGTCCGCCATAGTGATTCATGTATCAATAGCGATAATTATCGTCTCTATAGATGAGTACAGGTGTCATGGACCTGTCATTGTTCTTTTTACATGTAATATCATCACCTCAGGTGTTTATATCTAATGTACATTTACCTTCGCTGGAATGATGGATTTTAATGACTACCTCTAGTATCAATTAATATATAAATATTAAATCAAAATATAATATTTCCATAAAATAACATGTTTGTGTTTTTATACCAACGATAATTAAAAACTTAAATGTTATGCAAAATTATAAATACAGTATTATGCAAATTTGTATAATTTATTTATATATTTCAAATATATTTATAAACGATACTCCATAGAATAAATTAAATTTTCACTTTCATCCAAGGTTTCTCTTCTGGAACATTGTTCCTCTGATCTATTTTTAACGACTATTATATAAATAATTATTGTATTATAAGTTAACTGGGAGTTAATTCAACAAGGTGGAGCCAAGTAAGAAAGTCAATCTTTCAATGAATGAAAATATTCTTCATATTCAGTAAATAAAAAACATTTGTAATGCATGGACTCTTCCAAAGTAAACTTTTAATCTGGTGCTTCCATTATTGAGTCAATTTTGAAGGCTAAAAAATAATATACTTGCTCAACATGTTTTCAATAGTATCCCAATCAAAGTTAAAAACAGTAAAAACGTGATGTAAGATTGATATGAGATAAATACTTTATTTAAATCAAATGAAATATACTGTATAATGTTTGTAATAGTAGTGTCATCATGTAATGTTGCGTTTCCTACATAAAGAATTAACATTTTAAATGGCCCAGCTATTATCTGGAAACAAAAATGTGCAATCTGTAACAATTGTTTTATAAGGTTTCTATAATTTAAATTAAGACATTATTGTAAAATATATTGTCCCCCAAAAATATAAACAATTAAGATTATTAAAATAAGACTTTGAATAGGCCAGTTTTAATCAAGTTATTCCCTTCTGTAGAAAAAACGAACAACAAATAATGATTTCACTTATAAAGAGACGAAATAAACAGTTAAATTTTACCAAAAAGTAAATAACTATTATGTGACATTAAAATGGCATAAATGACAAGATTAATAACTTCAAAAGAAGATGTACCATCAAAGTACAGCTTGAATCCAAGTCATAATGCTCCAGTATTATGCACTTGTACAATTTCCTCAGTGCAGTTAAACAGTAATTTAAGTTGGCTGATAATGATACCTTTTACATGTTTCCATTATCTATACATAGCAATTATCTATTGCTATGTAATCGCATACTGTTTAAATTAAATGCATCCAACTTGAGATCAGCAATATCTTATATTATTAAAACTGTGTGCACTTTGAAAGCTTTTATAAATAAACTAATAAAGCAACTTTAATGCATTTACTGTTCCGTCATTTCATTCAGGTTTAAAGCAGAAATTGTAAATTGTGTCTTTAAAGAATGTTGTAAAACAAAAATTTTGTTTTCAACTATTGAAGAACTCCAATTGATGAACTCCTATTTATGTTTCATTTATTTGTTCAACCAGCATAACATCAATACAATAACATACACTTCTACATATAAAAATGATAAATGCTTGGTATTGGCATCTTAAGCAAAATATATCATTGTAACAAACTCAAATAAGCCAGCTACCTCTCGTACTTAACAATAATGTTTAAATGTATTGAGCTGCAGCAGTTCTTTTAAAGAACAAAACATAGTAAAAGTAATATTTTCTTGGACTCCAATGTGAATTTTTCTCAATTTTGTATGATGAGGACTTAAAAAAGAAGATTTATCCAGTACATTTTAAAAGTTTTGTTCCAGTGTTCTGTCTATCTTAGCCCTTGCCATGATGCACTAAATTATATATATATAGTGGTTTGATTCATCCTAAAGCAACCCAACCAAAGTACCTATTAAAATATAATAAGTGGGTCAAGAATAGATAAAATATAGCAGCTGAATGAACTTTTTCTGCTTTAGTTGATATGAGAGCTGGCTAATTAATCTGCTCGTTCTCCCTGTAGACTGATAGTTAAAGAAAACAAACCTACCTAGCAATTCCTTAGGCATTCAATGATATTGATCTTTACATTGATTTCATAAATCTAGACCTGAAGACGAACAAATAAAGTTGGAATGACAGAATTGAAATGGCGCGAACCTTAATGTACAATATCAAAGAGAAAGTAATGAGATAAAATGTCAGATAGGATTTAAAGTTATTCAATTATTTTTTTATGCATAATTGTTTTAATTTTTTTATTTATTTACAAATTCAGATAAAAAAAAATGTTCAACTATCTTTTTACATATTTAATTTCAATTATAAATAGAATAGTAGCCTTTCACGTTGCCTAGAAAAACTCAGGACTCAGGAAGTTTACACATGCACTGGGACATTGCAGCGTTTTTACCAGGGAGTTTACAACTCCCTGGTTTTTACTGTGTGTGTGTGTAAACTCTATACTTTTGCTGAATGATATGTATCAGATGGCTTAGGAATATTCATATACGACAGAAATTGGAAAACTAGGATAAATTCGGTGAAAACAACTTTTGTTATACCATAGGTGGCCAATGTGGGCCAATTCAGGCTCTTAATTTTTTGTAAAACTATGAAATACTTTATAATGATAAATATATATGGTAATTTCATCACTTTTTTCTTGACATTCTTCTTTTAAGTCCTGAATTCACCACTGTAGCCTATATAGCCAAACGCTCCATAATGAATCTAGAACTGCTTTTGAAATGATCTAAATCCTAAATGGATTTTAATTAGCGATTAGCCTGTCTTTCATGGACCAAAATAACATTTGGTCAACAGCATTTAGTCAAGTTAGACTATTTGATTTAGATAGATTTCGATGAACTTTTATGAATTACAATTACTTTTTAAATTGTACGTTGAACTCTTTATTTCTTTTTATACGGATTACCACTTGCTGTTTGACACCATATGCTAGTTTCTATTATACTATTTTGCAAAAGAGTCCAAACAGTGTTCGCTATAAAGTTTTTTTGTACTTTTCGAGGCAAGCATACAGATAAATAATAGCACAGTTGCAGATGCTGGTAAAATATATATTTTTAATAATATTAAGATTAAATATTTTTAATTAAATTTATAATAAAATTGAATAAAAACCTGAGACCATTTACAATAAATTGATATTTGTTATTACCATAGACTTTCAATTGATTCTTTTTACAAGTTCTATGAAATAATAGTAGGTATTATGGCTGTAAAAATTTGCATCAAAGCTATTAAATAGGTCGCATATTTCATACAAAATTGATGCATGAATTTAAACAATTTATTTTATATTATCGGTAAAGTTGAGCAATCCTTTGATCAACAGTGTTTGTGTGTTGTCGCTTTTCTTTCAATACCTAGTATCTCAAAAGAATATACAGTAATTGTTATTGTTTATTGTATTTTTTGCTCGTAAGAGTGTAATTAATTGGAAAAATACCACAGATACCAGTAAAATATAAGAAACAAACATATTGTTGTTAACGTTTTCCGTCTTCAGACATTACGCTTTCCACAATTTGTTTCCATTTTTGTCTGTTTATGGCAGGATGGTTTGTTATTGTGTTAGTGTCTACTTGTCCTTGTAAGTCTTTCTTTATTTGATTCATCCAGTTATTTCTTTGTCTGATGAAGAGCTAGTGTTGCCCGAAAGTTCTGCTAACTTTTCTGCCTGTTTTACTTTATCGTTTTGATTTAGGTTTTTTTTTTTATCTCTATTTAGATCCAGCCACTGATAACCATCATTGACATTTTTTCAGTAATTTGCATTTGGATTTATATATATATATATATATATAAATCAAAGAGCTGCATAGGCAGGAAATAGACAAAAATCAAGACCAAATAAGTTAAAAACGTTCAATAAGGCAAGATGTTCTAGTAATGTTCATTTTCTGTCCACATGTCTTAGACGGAATGTCATACCCAAGTCGTTTAGATCTACCTGGTCAGCATCCTTTGCTTATGTTGATAAGAAGTTCATATCTGATAGTTTCAATGCTGTTTCCAGACGTTTATGTGCATGGGTATGGGTATTCAATTGAACTTAAAGAAATTTGCGTATTACGATGAACAAATGGTATAGTTTAAATAAACTTTCGAGGCAGTTTTAACTTCTTTGATATTGATTTTTTTTATATATATAAACCTGACTCTCCAAAAACCGTAATCAATACCTACCAAACAACTCTCTCAAACCCAACTTCCTCCCAAAACCCAACTTTCTACAAAACATGACTCCCTCCTAAAATCCAACTCTCTCTCACAAGATCCAACTCCCACCTGACCTCCTCCTATAACTCCTTATGACTTTCTAACAAAAGTTGGCACTCTTTCAAAAACCAGACTCCCAAAACCCTACTCTAGGAAATTCAGAAAAACATTGAAATTTGGAAAACTCTTACGAACCAGAATTTCCACAAAGTCTTATAATTCCCATATTCATTGAAATTGAACCTGTATTACAGTATAAGACAAAAAGCAGACATTTCAGTCTGGACCAATGGTGTCTGTGGTGGTATTGGAAGAGTTGACTAATTCCAACGTGACTAAAAATCCTTGATGAATATTGTTGTTGGTGCGTGAAATTGTAAGCTTAAACAATCAAGGGCAATCAATGTAACTGATAGCAGTTAGCAGAATAATGCCAATGATTGCTTATTGATTAACCTTCTATCATTCTTTTCATTTTGGGAGGTGTGAGAATCTTGATGATGTCATCACTATCTCATACTGAATATATTATATAATCATCAAAATCTAATTAGCTCAATAAAAAATAATGATGAGAGTGACAAAGTAGAAAGACTGGTAGGCCTACCTAGAACATTAATACAGCATTCTTTTCATTTGTATGAAGGAGTTATGTATTTAGTAATTTCAGTTACAAGTTTCAAAGATTAAAAAAAAAACTTTATTATCTAAATTGGCATACTAGAAATAGCAATCTAGAAACAAAATTACTAGAAGTACATCATCAGTGTGTAGGGAACACAGGAACCAAGTTCTTCAAGTGAGTTGGAAAAGAATGATTAGAGAAAGGATGTGTGAACATCTTCTTCTGTAGACCATGAGAGACCAAACCAAAAACTGTTTTTTATTACAATAAAAATACAATACAATACCAATTTTCCTTATCCTGCCAAGCTCTTACAATATATTAAAAGTATTAGTCTCCGATGAGGTTCAGATTTAAAAAAAAAATAAAAACAATGAAAGTATAAACAATAAAAACAAAAACTATGACAACAATTTTAAATTCAACTAGACTAAAGTGCTTCTTGACTTCTTGTATCAGTATTTTAATGTGAATTATTATATCATTAAGAGTATACTGTAACTAATCTATATATGATTAAAAATGTTCATCTAGTTTTGAATATCCATGAATTAGTAGTTCGTTTTGAAGAAGCTGTGCGAGCAAAACAGCAAAACTTACAAATTTTGTTTTTTCAAAATGAACTACTAACTCACATGTTTTATAGTTATTTTAAAAATATTGCAGTCAATTTGAGATTTATTTGTGCTATTGTAAGAGGTTTTAGAAAACATTTTATATACATACCTGTATACAGTTCTTTATGTTAAACCAGTAATTAACGTTTATGTACTTGTTTGTATACATTTTTATATTTAATCATGGAAGTTATTTTTCCATGATTAATACTGTAATATATGTAATCAAATAACCTTTGACCTTTATTATGGAAATGCAGCAAAATCTTATTGAATTCCCATATGATTTCAAATTTGATTTTTATTGATGTGAATCTTTCTAGAAGATTAATTGTAGTATCTTGACATGTGTAACGTTTGAAATTTCTCTGTCTCAGTACAGACATGAACGTTCTATCGTGGAGAATCGTTCTATCAATCCCATCTCCATATTGTTCTTTGCCAACATGTGTGTCAAATAATAACGCAAGAATCAATATCGCACGCTTACCTGAGTTTGATAAACTTGATCGCAAAGCCAACGTTAATTAAAACCTCATTAGCATACAAATCCACATCATAAAGTTTGCCCTAATGAGTATGTGAATAGGCAATGAAGGAGAACTGCAGAATTATGTTTGATATTAATGTAAGCCCATAAGGCCTATTCGTTTATTCTACTTATTAAATTCTATGAATAAATACATCTTTAATGCATCTAGAAATCATGGATACTTTAATAATTAAAATAAAATTGTAAATGTTTAAATGTAATCACCATAAACAATTTGTAACATATATATTTTAGTAAAATGTTATATTTATATTCAAAAATCATTTTAAAATATGGGGTAAGTGCATTGAAAATAATAGTGTTTATTATACATTTTTTAGTGTTTGTTTATTTATTTCTCTATTTGTGTTGTTTATCTTTGTTTAAAAGTTTGCATTTTCATGTTTACATGATATTTGTTATGTAGTGTTTTGATGGTCATTAACGTTGTTGCATATATCCGATATTTGTAAAAAGTAGTTTTGTATTCATGAATTTTTGTATACAGTTAACCCTTCCTAAGCATACACAACCATAACGGGAAAGTGTTAACGTTGCTATGCAATCAAATTTTAACAATATCTTGAAAACCCAGTGGTCTAATGGTTAGGACATCTGCATATCAAGCAGAAGGTGCGACTTTTTCTCATTCTAAACAGATTTCCTCATCTTTATCTTTTCAAATTTAAGTAATTTTTAGTATAATGTATCACCGGGCAGTTTAGAATTTATTCTGTTTTTGTGAGGATTATAAAATTCTGAGAATGTAAGCGGACCTCCTGTAGAAATCTGGATTCAATACAATCCCTGAACATGTCCCTAAGACAATTGGAAGACATGCCAATTTAAAAAAAAAGTTCAACAAATCTGCTTTATAGACTTTAATGAGAGGTTTAAATTTATCAAGTCAAGTAGTCAAGTATCATTTATTGTCATTTGTTTTAAGAAAAAACATCGAAATTCTGTTTGCTCTGTTGGCGGAGCACAAGATCAAACAGACACAACACGAACTCAAAACAAAAAGTGTCTACATGATTTTTACGGCTCTAATAGCTCCTGGAAAGAAACAATTTGTAAATCGTGCTTTATTGGCCTTAATAGAACGAAATTGCAGACCGCTGCGCATCAACTGGAATATACTATTTTTTGAATCCCCAGTATAAGTTTTAGTTTACTGTATAAAACCTACTTGAAGAATATTTCATTACTCTTTTAGAAATAGAAAATGAAATAAAAAAAGCAAAAACTCGGTTGTTGAAGTAGTCAATTTTCACATTAAAAAATACAATAAAAGTTTAGATTGCAAGAGAGAATAGCATTTAAGGGCTTTATGAAATGTTTTTTTTTTGAGATTCTGGTTTCAAAATGGCTGAATTTATTTTCTGTATTGACATTATTTTATTAACTATGATACCACACATTAATTAATAGTTAAATAACTTTATCTATCTTTTTTTTTATTCCACGCTGCAGTTGAAACAGTATCAAGTAAGTATGGCATTTCAATATTTTTTTTACTGATATTTTGTTATCTATATTATCTTTCGTCAAATGTTACAAGATAATGATGATGAATAAGCATAGATAGTAAAGAGAATGAAGGTAATTGCAAGCAGATATTATAAAGAATGACTGACGAGACAAAAATGAAAAGACTAAATGTAATCATATTGTATGGTTTCTTACAAAGGATTTAAAAAAAGTAATTATTTTATTATAAATATGCATGGTAATAAAAATAATTTGTTTACGTTATGACTTGTTCTAAGGTGTAGATGAAAGAAATTAGTTTTCATAAAGGTAATTCTTCTGAGTCGTTCTGATACAGTAGAACCCCTTTTAATGGAAAGACCTATTATAGTAAATTATAGTTTAAACCATTATCCCTTGGCCGTAGTGTTAAAGCATATTTTCCCAGGAGTTTTATGGGAAAGTGTCCCCTTATTAGAAATATCTCCTGTGTCTTTATTTATCTAAAAAAAATCATGATATACTCATAACATGTAAATGTAAACTATGTAATATCATAATACTAAAAGTTATCAACTAATCTATGTCTTATCCTTTAAGTCCTTTAATTTCCTTTGGTTGATACATAGAGACCATTAGACACCTGAATATCTTGCTGTACATGTTGTTTATGATAACATCGAATATCTAGCTAGTTCACTATCGTCATAATGAAATTAATCAAATACTGCGAATGAAAATTGAACTTTTTGTAACTACAATATATCAAACCCTAGTAAACCTTAGATAAAGTGTAGTTCATATTGTTTGGTAGTTCTGTATTCAAGAAAAAAAAATTTCAATTCCGAAGTTAACTGCTTGTGTAGTTTGATGAAGATAGTTTAGAACTGTATCTTTTAAAGACGATTACACCATCTCATACAAATATTAAAGAATTAAGACTAAATTATTTTGATTGCATACCCAATATTAAACAATGTTTAAAATTGTTAAATTATATTCATAAATTATTTGCAAAGAATTTTTAAAAAATATATTTATTCAGTTATTTGAAAGTTAATATTACAATTGTTTTATTGTTAAGTTGATACTCCTGATTAAAATGATGAACCACAATTTTATTTATTTATTTATTTGACTTCTCACTAACTCAGTTAGTGAAGGATCTGAACCAACAGGTGGTAAACACCTCTAAAACGGTCCAGTCCCAATTTGCACAGTGGCTGTGTGTGACAGTGGCTGTGTTTGTGTGTACTAGTACACTGGGGTAACCCCCTACTCATCTCGAAAGATGTACTAGGTTCTTTAAAGTGTGCATGAGCTATGTGTACACTGGACCTATGGTTTATAGTCCTTATCCGAGAAGACTCGTTCTACCATCAGAACCATGGAGCGAGTGAGCCTCGAACCCTTGCCGATGTTATGGATACGTAATTACGGTTCCACTCACTCACAATGATTGGCAAGTTGGGTATAGAAGGATAAGTAAATGTTAAAAAATAGTGCCATTTTAAACTACTATAGTGGTAGTTGAGGCCTTGTCTTGCTGTTCCACTGTGGCAGGCTTGTCTTGCTGTTCCACTGCGGCAGGCCTTGTCTTGCTGTTCCACTGCGGCAGGCCTTGTCTTGCTGTTCCACTGCGGCAGGCCTTGTCTTGCTGTTCCACTGCGGCAGGCCTTGTCTTGCTGTTCCACTGCGGCAGGCCTTGTCCTGCTGTTCCACTGCGGCAGGCCTTGTCCTGCTGTTCCACTGCGGCAGGCCTTGTCTTGCTGTTCCACTGCGGCAGGCCTTGTCTTGCTGTTCCACTGCGGCAGGCCTTGTCTTGCTGTTCCACTGCGGCAAGCCTTGTCTTGCTGTTCCACTGCGGCAGGCCTTGTCTTGCTGTTCCACTGCGGCAGGCCTTGTCTTGCTGTTCCACTGCGGCAGGCCTTGTCTTGCTGTTCCACTGCGGCAGGCCTTGTCTTGCTGTTCCACTGCGGCAGGCCTTGTCTTGCTGTTCCACTGTGGCAGGCCTTGTCTTGCTGTTCCACTGTGGCAAAAACCTAATATTTAAATTATAAATACAGCAGACATAAATAAATAGTGGGAAATTATTTTATTATGATTTTATACCCAATTTGATTGAAGATGTCTGTAATTTCTTTGTACAAGTGTAAAATATTATTTGTAAACGATTCAAGGTGGAAAGAAAGTTACATACTTATTAATTTTGATGCCATTATCAGCGTAGTCAAAATGAATTCACATATATCACATTAGAGAAAGATTTTAGCGCATAAAATATGGATAATTGTAATTGTAAGATAGAATACATATACAATAATAACATTACATTATATAGTATTTGGAATATCATTTTGATATCTTTCTGAATTTCTTTTGTTTCTTTATGTTTCTTTAAAAGAGGATATAAATTGTGTTGTGATCAGCGGTGTGTGGCAGGTTGCCAATCTCAATTTCAGATTGATGCTGATGTAGACTAGTTATCGATCGTTTCATATGTTATGTAGGTCGCACGAAGACAATTCATTCAAATGTTTACATGTAATAGTGGTATAGAAGGGATTGCTAGCAAAGTTTAACTTGCCACTAGCGTTCATGAGCCTTATACTAGGATTTTTGGAAGCAGAGGTTGAGTTTGCAATTAAGATTTCACTGCTGTCACCTAACAAATCCATAAAAAAAACTGATTTGAAAGCTGCTACTGATTTCTCTATAGTTCATGTAAATTTAGGCTACCTCTGTATTTTAATTTAACTGTTGTCATAATAATATTTTGTAGTAGAAGGAACCTTTGACATGACATACAGTATACAACAAGAAATATTTCTTACAAAAAACGCTGCTTGACATTTTAACATTAATCATTTTCTTTTGATTAATTTATGATTAATTATTAAAAAGATGTCCTTTAATTGCAAAGATACATACAAATCACAGATAGTTATTTAATTATGAATCACATGCCCATTTTTTTACTAGTTAATTGTATACACAGCATTTGAAAGAAGACATGTGTACCTTTCCAACAATGTATTATTTGCCAACAAATATTAATCTACAAATTAAAAAATGGCATTTTAAAATGGTCAATTTTGAAATTTAATGTGCTGTAGCCTGTTTGTGTGTGACCTCAGCCTGAACTGTAGGCATGCAACTGAATACCCTCTAGAGACAAGGTGACTTCAGGATAGTACAAGTGAAAATTCTTCCACAATCAACCAATCAAAGGGCAAGAATCCAAAATCGTTTAACCATGAGCCCTCATAGACTTTTCCCCCCAGAGGTTTTTTGGGTCCAGCTGGGACCTATAAATTATAGTTGAGTTTGGAAATTCGCACCAACTGTCGGCCTTAGATACTAAAACTACCGCTATGAAACAGCTTATTAATGAATATGTCCTCATAGGACATAGCTGGCTAAAGCCATGGCGCGAAAAAATAAGTAAACATTTCCCGTAATACATTATGAAAATATAATAAGAAGTTGTTGGAATTAGGACCCGTTTTTACTGAGCATTAAGAATACAGATTTCAATAGTGTATTTTCTTGCCAATAAAAACTGGTCCATAAACAGAATTTTGAATAAGGTTTTAAAAATCCCAATTGATTCCAACAAAAATGGAATCACAGTTTCAATCATTAAATGGTACAAACATTTAACTACTTTCAAACAAAACCAATATAAAAAACCAATTAAAAATTGTTATCTTTATTATAAAAAGAACTTCAAAGAACTATTATATAGTTGTTTTGTAGTTTTTCAGTAGAAATAGGCAGGCACTAAATGAATCCTACAGCTGACACTGATTCGGTGGTTGCGTAGGAGGTAATGGGGCACTGGACATTTGAGAGAAACAAAAACTAGATTCTAACAGGCCTATTATACAGTGATTTTGAAAATAGTATTGGCACTAATAATTCCTAGTCAATTTTGTTAAGCCATACATAAGATTCTACTTTACAAATTTAATCTCTTTAGATTTTCTTTATTCATTATTTTTTATCGATTTTATATTTCTTGGTGACAACTGACAGATAGACTGTTTCTTTTGAATGATACAATAGGACTATGAATATCAAATTCATTTATTTAAAATTCTATTCATTTTTTATTGATTTTTTATCTTTGTCCATTTTTTTTATCTAGGTAATCTTAAAATTTCTTGTAGCAATGTATTTATTTTGTCTGGTTTTAATCTGGTTTGGAATAAAATCATTTTGTGAATTGTCACTTTTGGTTTAAGTGATGCATTCTCTGAACCAGTTCAGTAGGCATACTATTAATTCCGAAAATCTTTTTTGATTTGTTTAAGATAAATAGATTGATCCATTGTCATCTTTAATTTGTATAAAATAAAATATTTGTAAACTGTGGTAGCAATCAACGTATACCCAGTTCTTAGTGTCTGGTGCCATTGGCATCTGAAAAAGAGTATACAGTACGTATTTAATCATAGGCCATCTTTTCTGTTTTTTATTTTTAGATTTAAGTGACATTGTCAGAATGAATCCCTTTCTATAAGAGATGTGCGATAGTAATACAATAGAGATATATTAAGGGGACAATATTGATACCCAACAAAGTGGTCCCTAAATAGTGGTGACCACTCAACAGTGGTTAATCATAGACATGTTGCCCCTGGAAATTTTCCCCAGTGGCGTAATGTAGGAGAAACGGCCCCTGGTTTACAAGCATTGCTAAGGGGCCTGCCAACGCTAGTTGCAATGGGCTGCTCATGCTCTGAGACCCCTTAAGGTTTAGCCAGTGAGCTGTCCTTTGAACAGAGCTTAACCAAAGGATGGGTTCTACGATATATATAACAATTATAAAAGACACTGGCTTATTAGTCTCCTGCCAAATCACCTCTGAACTGAAATTTAGTGGTAAGCATATGAAACAAGGTTTGCTATTACATCTGCTTTTTTCAAAACAAAGATCAAAGTTATTGTTGCCTCTGTTCTGTAATGACTGAGATCCCTGTCAAATAGGAAATTACTGTTGTGTAACTTTTGTGTATAATGGCGTCCAACCTACTGACACAGATTCTCTTCTTACCTAAATATTGCCACAATTTCTGTGTGAAAATGGAAGTAATGTTTATGTTGATTCTTATCTTGGATAAAAAGACTGCCATTTTAGCGTAATTTGGTGTTATAATGGTAATTACACATTTTTACTTCAAAATCAATAAGTTATCTTTAATTAATTAAATAATGTAGATCTTCAATAATGTTTGTAAGCCCAACTCATCATTTAGGTATTAAAATTCATAAGACATCATCTTAAAAAGAGAAAAAAACACGATTTAATTTATTAGGTATTTTTAAATATTGATTTTGTATATTGTCTACATTAGAAAACGTCCATATGCATATACTGCGAAAATGAACACGGCAGAGACGCCATAGTAAATAATGTTTTATTGATTTTGGCTGCGAGCATGTTATTTCTTTCTAAAATTGGCACCAGTTTTAACAACTATTGTTGGTTTTACATAGTAAAAGACAATAGCTTGGAAACAATGCTATCCCAGGTCAGGAAATTACCAAAATTGATTGCTATAGCATTTGGTAAATGAATCAAAAATTAAATTGCTTTTTTTGGCCTTTAGCCTTTGACAGATAGTTGTAATATTCTTTTGTAGAATGATATGCTTAAGTAGATAGCTTATTGTTATATTATCTGCTTGATTAATCTTGGTTCTTAGGAAGAAAAACTTGTTATTACTATGATACAAAAGAAATCTTTTCATTCAGGATTTGTTTTCACAAAAAATAGCCACTTTTAAGAAGGGTAGTAAATGAATTTGTTTATGGTAATCAACAATAAATAATAGTATTTTATTTTTATTAATTATGTATTTAATTTGTAGTGTCCAATCAAAAAGCTGTATAAAATTGTATTGAATAATATTATATATATATCATTTAGAATGAGTATAAATATAATAATTAAGTTAATTTATTCACAAAATCATTGGACTTAAAAATGTGTACTGTTTGTTCATTTGAAAAAAAAATTCTGTAATGTACTATGATATTAGAGTATCATTTAATCTAACAGCCAGACATAATTTATCTAACATTACATGCAGGAGATCAGAAACAAAGTAAAATGATGAGCCAAATGACACTTTCCTTCACATGTATAGCTACTTGTTATTGTAGACCTACTGGGTTATAGGAAAGAAATACACCAATTTTCCCATTGTCTCAAATACTGTAGCAATACTTTCTAATGAAAGCCTGCCAGAAATACATTTCTTCTTTTACTTTAATTACTTTCTGCATTATGTCATACTAAAAATGTATATTCTAATTGATAATGTAATGTGGTTCTTAGAAAATGCCTTTTAGTGTTTCGAGACAATAATTAATACTTGCCAGCAATTTGTATTTAGGAGTATGTTACTGAATATAATATCAAATTTACATTATAATAATTATTCTTTTTTTTTTGGATTGGTTTAATCAAATCATAATTTTGCTTTATTACAATTAAGATAAACTAACTTCTCAAAGTCACATAGCTATATAATTTTAAGTACTTACTGAAATTAAGGCTATGAAATAAAATTGTTATTTTCCAAAAATGTGTGGCCTTTGGAAATTAGTACCAATAGTAGGAGGATAAAGGAATATGACTGTAATATTTGTTTTCAATAGTTTTTGACTTTTGGAATTGTTGGCTTCCCGTACCCATGCATTTTAGATGGAAAAGGTATATCTACTGTACCTTATTTATTTTAGATGTTTTTTTCGTGAAACGATTATTTGATAGCATTATAGTAAAAGTATAGACATTCTTTAGTTTTTATAATTTATATTGTAAACTGGATCCAACATTCAATGATGTGTGCCACCAATATAAAGGTGATTCCTTTGAATAAATAAAAATCTGTGAGAACTATCACTGTAAAATAACAGCACTCAAATGTGGACACTGGAATGTTGAATTAACTTCATAATTAACTGTCAATTGTTTATTTTGCTTAAACAAGCATTCTCTCCATTATCTATTGTGTTATGAAAATTGGCATTTGTTTAGATTGACAGAACTGAAGTTTATATAAAGCTTATGCTGAAATCCAAATATAATTTGCATCGTTAAGTTGGATGGTAATTAACAGCATAAATAATTATATGCAATTTTGTTTTAATTGCTCTTTTGGGATTAGTAAGTTCAAGACCTTTAAGATCTGACTTTTCTGTCCTTGGATAAGATTCCTCATCCATTAGATTGGATGTTAAGTGGTGCACAAAAAGTACATTTTTAAACAGTAAGGTTTTGTCTCATGGTGTGTTATCTGTAAATGAGGTTGGCCTATAGAGGGCCCAATCCAAATTAAATACTCAAAATTATTATTTATGGTTTTAAACGCTTAAATGGATTCAAGGCATCTGATTGGTTTAAAGTTGGGCAGTAGGAAAGCTGTAATCTTAAGGGTCCGTGTCATTTAACTTAATTTTAATTGCTTCGACTGTGGCTCATGTATCACTCTCTCAGTCCTGATTGAATAATTTAGACCATGTGACATTTGATAATACTTTATAAAACCTAAATTCCTTGAGCATCTTGGTTTAAAAAAATAATTATTGACCTCTTCTATGTTTAGCTCAAACATATACTGTACATTGTGCAAGTTAAGACGTTGATTACAATAGCAATATTGACAATTGAATATTGAAATTTATCAACGCAGAGTGTCACTTACCGATCATTTGTCAGTTAGTGTCAATTTTCATTAATTAATGAGCCAACTGTTAATTAACACTGCATATTTGATTTGTAGCACGTAAAATCGAAGAATTTATGTTTGCTGAGATATTGAGTTAGATCATTGGTATATTTATACTGTCGTATGGCATTCTTAGTTTAAATATTTAATGGAAACAGGGGTGTTGCAATTTCTCGTTTTAATCATCATTAATTTCACTCATAGAATACAATTTCATTAGTGGTTTTTATAGTATATAACACTTCTTCTGTATAATTGAGGGATTATTTTTTAATTGTTGGTAATAAACTCACTCCAACCACTTTAACATGCACTTGTGTTAAGAGGAAAACAAATTAAATGGGATGTCCTAAATATTTTGTTGTTGAATATATGCTATTTTAAATGGACAATACATCTTTAAGATTATTACTCCAAAATTGAGGATCAGCTACCCACAACAGTAGTTGATATGTACTTAATATTTCTATTTTACATTCTGATGCAGAAATAAATTAGTTGGAATATTAAATTAGGTATCACACTGGGACAATAATGACAGCTATTTCTGTTTGATTTCATGTGTGAATATTAATAATAGATTATTCCTAGTATATTTCAAGCCAACTGTACATGTCAGAAAGATAACACTAAATGCTAAACTAAGAAAAGTGAACTTTCATATCATAACTGTTTTGTAATGTTTTATAACATTACATTTTCAAAAATTCATAGCCGATTAGCATAAATCAATAGATATATAGGTCGTCGGGTAGTCGTGTATGCCTGTAGGGTAGAGGAAAAATCTATATTTCCCGTAAATTTCTTCTCGAGTTTGAAATAAAGGCTTGCATATCAAAATGATTTTGAAAAGAAATTAATCATCATTTCATATCGTGTAATGAATATGTAAATGGGAAATAGAGATTGATTTGTATATAATAGGTATATAATATTTGTTGATACAATGCTGATGCCGTGGTTTTATATCATATTTCAATATTAATCAATGATAATCAATATATTTGAAAGAATTGGTATTTGATATGTGAATGATTTTTAAAATAGTGTAAATTATTGTACTTCATTTGATTAAAATTTCTTGAGTACATAATTATAATTAATAGATATTTTCATCAAACTTCAACTCAATTGTTGAACATTTATTTAGAGAATAATGACATAAAAAACATGATTACAAAGTATAAATGTGGATATAAAACATTAATACCATGAACCCTAGTTAGCAGTAAGTACTTGTCTTGCTAAGGACCAGAGCAAAGATTAAAAAACCATTAACCTAAAACTTGATAAAATTAATAAACATTGATAATAAAAATGACTAATTTTAAACGTTTATGGCTTAATAAATAATGGAATCAGTATCTTCCAACAGAAGTTAAATAGGGTTCTTATTACAGTAATAGGACTACGGTAAGGAAAATAATAACTAGGCTATGTGTATTGTATTATTGACATTTTAAAGTACACCCACCCACTCACTGGATTTGGTAATCATTTCATTATTTTTATTCATCCGAAGAGAAAATAAAAAGATATCATTAAAAATATAGAATAAAATACATTAAAACAAAGCTAAGCTTGTACATGGCTGATGACCTAAAAAACTTACTAAACAACCATTAAACAAGACTATAAATCTAGTTAAAAAATGCATATTATTATAACACAGTTATAGTCAGCTATAATCACACCAGATACTGATATATATATATATATGAAGGGCTAGTGTTGGCCGAAAGTGTGCTAACTTTTCTGGCTGTTTACTTTATCGTTTTGATTTAGCTTTTCGCTTTTTTTTTTGTATCTCCATTGAGATCCAGCCACTGATACCCACAGCATTGTCATTTTTTTCAGTAATTTGCCTTTGGATTTATATATATATATATATAAACACAAGAGGCAAAGAACATTAATTCTAAACCGCCCGGTGATATACTGAAATTTAATTAATTAATTTGAAACGATAAAGAAATCCAAAGGCAAATTACTGAAAAAATATATATATATATAGGGTACATTCAGACTCATTGATTAATGGATGAGATCTATTTGATTTGAATTATTTTTGATTTATCAGTCATTTTCATGTGTGATAAACTAAACATACCCATGTCCTTGCTATTCTGTATATGAATTTGCCACACATTTTGAAAACAGTTTAGATCATTGGTTCCAAGTAAGATTAGTCTGGTCATACGAAGAAAGTAACTACCAATATGTAGACTTGTTGTTGCAGACAGATATTAATGTGTTTTCAAATACATAAACAGTACACGTTTCGTAAAGAACAAGATACAATGTTCATTGTTTACTATGATAATATTTTTTAATAATCTGTTATGGTTTGTATTGTGATTTTGTATCTGTACAGTTTATCAAGGTAATGCATTTATCGAATCCTTGAAAGATTCTATGTAGGATAGCCCAAAGGTTTAATATTTTTGTTGTAATATAAAAACATGTCATGCAGCACTTTAAGTACTGTAGCATGACTATGAAATTTAAATTTTAGAAATTTTGTGGTATTTTTAAGAATCTTTAATTTTAAACGTGACATTGGTTGTGATAGCGATAATAAACAGTATGAATATTATTATTTAATTTTTTTCTGTCCATTCAACATGACCTATGAGGGAAAAAACAAGGGGTGGGACTAGCAGATGTTCCTGCACAAAACTTCCATGATGACTTCCAAGGGCACTTGAGAAAATAGGAGGGTTTGTTTGAACTGATTGGCTGCTGGCGTGGCGTAAAACCTATTATGATTTTGTTTTTTTTCCCAAAAAACTTACTGTTGCACAACAAAACATTAAACAAACAAAAAATAAATAAATTTACGTTGGTATGATTAGAGCATCACTGTTGTCTATGAATCATATATAATACTAATAAAAGTGTCATTCTTATATAGCACTTCATGCACAAACCCTCGCATTATTACCCTGGTCATTTTTGGATAAAAAGCATGAATTGAAACAAACTCCCATAATTTTGCAGCTAGTAATCAGTGCAGTTGTGTTTTGACAGGTACCCATTTGAGACAAACATAGTGTCTTGCCTAAGGATACAAGCAATGCAACGAGCGTTGTACTTGAACCCTTTATCTCGCGATTAGTATTCCAATGTCCAACTCACTGCACCACACGCCCTTACATAAAAACCATGGTTCCATCAAGGATGTGGTTATTATGTGATATACTGCACTGTACCTAAGATATCTATGACACTGCCCATAGAGTATGTTTACTGCATAAGGCTATTATTAATGAATTAGATTATGAAGAATTTAATGTGATCAATAAAATAGATTAGTGAGCAAAAAGGTCAAATCGTTGGCAGGCCATAATATACATATCTATATGTGCGACATATACTGGTGCCTTCCGCTCATAAAGCTGTATTGAAGAATACATTTCACACTTATGTGCAGTTGTATGCTACTAGCACACACAAGGGAGCACTATATGAAAAAGAAAATCCATATGTAAAGAGCAGGCCGAATTTAAATCTAAGACTATAGCACATTGTCTTAGTATGTTTTTGCAATATGTTGTACATTATACAGAAAAACTAATTCCGACAAAAAAAAGATAATTAAACCGTTTTCTAAGTAATACATATTTAACCAGAAAACCACTTGGCTTTATTTATATTTAGGTATATAAAACATCTTAAAGTCATCATTTTTGAATTATTTATCTGCAATATTATAAATGCAGAATATAATTACAACCAAAAACAACAAAAATACACGTAATATATAAAATACATATTTAGAAAAGAAACCACTTACTGTAGCTTTAAAATTAGGTATATGAAACATCTTAAAGTGTATCAAGCATAAGTATTGTTTTTGTATTTAGTGATAATTTAATAATAATAATAACATTTAATAATTCCCTACAATTTTTGCTTTTGTAAAAATAATGCATATATTACTTTAATAATCAAGTCATTCCATATCTTAAATGTACGTTTTATGGTAAATTATGATAAAAATAGAGAAACAATGCACTACGTAATTAGGTCACGTCTAATTTCCTTTTGTGAACAGTCTTTTTTTATTTCTAGCCTAGCTAGCTAGGTTTGTAGGCCTACCGGCAGCAACATCCAAACATCATTATGCTACATTTTTAATGCTAGATTTTGAAAAAATGGCAAAAATTCTCCAAAATAATAAAATTTGCAAAAATATATATTTAAAGCGTATCACTTGATGAACCAAATACACAACCTAAATCATATTAATTATACACATGCATAATTACAAAACAAAAAATAAAGGTCAAACTCGCTCTGTTCACATTTATTTTAGTCATAGTTTAAATAACATGGGCTTTAAAACAAAGAACCAATATAATATTTTGTTACTTAATACATTATGCAAAAAAAAAGAAGAAAATCGACCCAAATAATATGTAAAAAAAATGCAATTTCAGTGATGCACAAAAAACTAGTGAACTACATCTGTCTATAATGTAAATCATTATCATTAATGTAATGTTATTGCTGCAATTAAGTTGTATATCATCTCTAATGATATTCTCTAGATAACTTTATGATCTAATATAATATACTACAGCTATGGAATATGAAACCGTATTAATTCGGCTAGGCTCAATAACTACAAATGTGTGTGTTGCATATTTTTTCCATTTGTAAAATGATATAATGATTCTATGTTAACATTAGGACTTTCTATTTGATTAAAATCTAGAAAAGTATTTAAAGTTTCCAAATATATTTATGCTATATATGTATTATATCATTTGTGTAACTCAATAATGAAGAAATGTTGAAGTCATTACATTTATTCTAGAAATGTATTACTTGATTCAAAAAGAGATACGATAACCACGAAATAATAATTTATATAAAAGGATGAATAAATAACACTAATATTAAAAATGAATAATAGTAATAATAACATGTTAAAGATGTATTATCCCCTGAAAAATTATTTTTACATTTTGTTTGTTAAATATGCCATTTTAATGTCACATAATAATGCCACTTTGACCAAAAATTGGATCTAAACTAAATTTATTTACCTGAAAAAACTGTAATTTAAAGTAAAAAATGGTAAAATTGTGACCTTTGACCTTACAACACTCCAACAATTTTATTACAGGGTTATATTCTCTTTCTAAATATTTAGTATTTTATAGCATAGCATATTGCATTTGTGACCCTTTGACCCTAGACTTTCGACACTCCATGAATTTTACTGTTGACAAAGTTTAATTAAAATCAGCCTAGAATAAACATTTCCTCTTTATAATTATTTAGTACAGTGCCAAATTATTGTTACCTTTGACATACCAACTTTCCACTCCATCCTAAATGTTCATACGAATACATTTTTTAAATTTTAATTTATAAATACCGGGAATAAGAAACGCCTTTAGCTGCTACAGTATCTTTCTCAACCTGCAACTTGACATATCTGATAGATATAAAAATCTGTGTTTCAAGATTTCTGAAAAGTTAAATCAGGTCAGATTTCAATACATAGAACCATTAGTAGTTAAATTATATTTGAATTGACATTAAGATAAATCTAGTGCTGTCGTGCTAGTAGGTAATAAAGCATTTAGGATATTGGCTAAAAGATCTAATTTCTACATTTCTTATTGATACTGCTGGCATTTTTCATTGAAATCAATTCTTAGAATATTTTACAAGAAAACACAATGTTCAAGCAGTCAACTTTTGTGGGAGTTCAATATTGGTCTTTACGTTAATGACTGACAATGCATTACTTGATATTTATGATTTGTTCTTTTTAAACTTAAATACATTTTTCATACAAATGTACTGATTTCCAAATTCTTTCTGTGACTTTTGATCTGCATTTTGTAACTACTCTATTCGTATAATTGTATTACTGTTGTGAAGTACCTTTGCATCATGGAGTTACTTAATGGTGAGATGTTTTTCTCTACTCTGACAATTGTATGCATTCTCAGTGGTAAAGAGGTATGAATACAAGCTAGTAATCTGGAGGTTGAGGGTTTGAGTCGAGTTCATTCATTTTTTTGTGTTTTCAAATATACTTTCAGAGTAGGGCAAATATCTGACCATTATTTGTATTCTTGATTAATGATATCTTTCCTTTCTGAAATTCACTTTTCAAACAGATTTCAGCAACTGAAGTGATGTTAATGCTTTAGTAGATACCGATAAATAATAGGCTCTTTTTTTGTGGTTATTCCAGTTTATGGTCATATATTTTTTCCCTCTCTGACATTATTGTAGACCTACTGAATTCTCAGTATATTGATAAAACTTTGCGAAGAAAAACAAAAGTGTATGTAGTAAGTGTTTAGATTAGTATGTTTGTGTACAGTACTTCTTTTCTTTGGTTGGATTCAACAAACAAGCACATCACAGCCCAAGTTAAGTGCTTTAGTGAATTGAGGAATTATTTGTCAAACTTGTTTGTTTAAACACATGGAATTGACTTTTTCTTGTTTTAATTTCATTTTCATTAACAACAACACGAAAAATATTTGCTTAGATTATTTTGAGAACTGACCTATAAGCAAGTAAAAAGAATAGTAAAAAGTTAAGATAATTTTTTGTTACTAAGCAAATTAGATGAATCTGGCTCCTCCGTGGCCCTGTAAGTAATACCTATACGTCATCGGTTCATACTCAATTGCTGGAGGTGAAATTTTATTATGTTCATATTTATCTGTCTATTCCTAATGATTGACACATCATGTTCATAATTCCTACACTGTGATATTACCATTTATTATGATTGATAAAATTTCACAGTGTAAGGACAGCTTGGATTTGAATATATTATGTTTCGAGAATCTATATATGATCTTTTACCAAGTCAGTTATGGTGTTATGATATTTGTTGGATGGATAATTTTCACAATAGGGTTTCTGCAACATTGAGATTTTACAAAAATAATTTACTGTATATATCTGAGTATAATCCCATACGTGAGTATAATCCCACCTTCTGTTTTATTCTTAATATGGATACATGAAAACTTCTGGTCAATTGTTAAAGTCAAAGAAATCCAGGTTTAATCCCACATACTCATTCTCAACAAAAGCCCCATGAGAGTATAATCAGTCATTTACTATGCCGATTTAAAACAAAACGAAAAGCTTTCAAGCTGAAAAACCTCGAAAGAACATTTTTCTTTAAAACTAGATTAATTTAGGGATTGTGGTTGGTTGTATAATGAAGTCATTATTGTCTACAGAATAGTCAAATGTTCCCGCCATTTAGTGACCATTTGATGTCAATTACTTTGTAGCTAAAATAGAAACTATTTTTAAACCAGTATTGATGATCAAGACTATAATCAAGTGAGGTTTGTAAAGTAGTAATTCAGATCAGTTCTTTTTGTAGTTTTTTGAAAGGAACTATTTCTGTTGGAAAGTAAGTACTGTCATTTCAAAATGTGGTTTTAAAACCATATTCTCTTGATCAATAGAACCTTTAGTATTTCAAGGAAAAATATGAATTAGTTGATTGATATAGTACCGTGGATAAAATATTTCTTCATGATAGTACCTGATGAGCTTCAACAGTAACATTTCATTACATATAAGATCACTTCCTTTGTTATGATATTAATGGTACAAAATGCTGCTTATGCAGCACTTGTAATGCAATTGCAGACTTGCAGCAAGTGTTATTACCACTCTCATAACTTTGATCATTGGACAATAAACACGTTATTATTAGCAAGCCTGAAGCAAATGAGTTTCAACACGGAACTTGTCTTAATTCTCGCCCAATATCTGACATTTGCAATGAGAAATAAAATCTCTTTGCAATTCACATACAAGAAATAAACATCACAGAGGATTTCTGTAAAATCTACAAAACTTATTTTTGACATTTTTATAATAAATAAATATAATTAATTTCTTATAATCATTTCTATGCATATGTGGTATTTTTAGATTAATATTCATTTCTAAATTAAATAATTTAGATTATAAATTTTCTTCTCTTTATTCTGATATAGCACTGTAAACATATGCATTTTACTATTATTTAAAATAATTAGGATTTAAATTATCGTATGTATATTGTTATTTAAATTGATTGTGACCAAATAAATGAAAGAATGAATTGGGATAATAGGATTCATTTATCTATTATGCAGTAAAACCTCTATTAAATGGACATATTTGGGACCTGACAAAGTTTACTCCTTTTAAATGGAGGTATGCCTTAAAAATGAGATTTCCGTATTGTTAAAATATATTTTGCTCTTCTTTTGTTTTATGGGTTAATGGGGATGTCCCCTGAATAATAATAATACTTTAATTAAATAATAATGAAAATATTGTTTTAGGCCTTGTTCTAGGTCTATTGGCTAGGTAGAACAATTGGCTTAAAATACATCATGAGCTTTACTAGGTCTACTTACTGCATTTTCACTGCTGTGCTCTAGGCAAAAATGCACTGAACCTACTGGCTACAGGTTAGAACTCGCTCCCTAGATAAAGAAGTTTTAATTATAAAAATAAACTGCTTAGACTATGAAAGTTTTTCCAAAAGAAAGTAACTTAAAACAAAGAAGCAAGATGCTAAAACTGGAATTCTCTAAAACTATACATTTCTTACAGCTTCATGTCTCAAACTCTTTCCTATAAGGAATCGATTAGTTTTTAATTGAACCACGAACATTGTTTTTATCTAGTAAACCCTTTCTTACAGCTCTATTTTTGTTTCACTGACAAAAAACATAGTCTTAATCAGATACTTTCATATGTTTTCCTAGACCATTGTGTTGATATTTTTACAATTTTTAATAGACTATGTATCATACTGATTTCTATATCTCTTTCTCATTGACGCTGTCAGACTACTTGTAGTCATGTGGCCTATATGTAATAGCAGAAGTCTTGGTGACAGAATATAAATGATAATCAAAAGGTCTAATAAGATGAACTTTAATTTGTAGATCTGGTGAAGTCTTCAAACTTATTATATGAGAGTAATTGTGGAATTTTATATTAGAAAACCAAATACTCGTAAAATATAGTAGTATAAAAACTGTATTATAATTTGTTGTTATTTCAGGTTTATTGTTTATTTATATTAATATCAATAAAGCAATAATTTTCTGTCAGTAAATATTACAACATGTTTAGTTACAGAAACAGTAGAATCAATATTGAGAAAAAATCATCTGGTTCCAAATTGTCTTTTGAATAAAGGATCATTTGATGTATTTATAAGCTGTCCCTGTCCAGCATTAGAGAGCTTTCGATCTGCAACAACCGGGGACCAACAACTAACCTAGGTCAGGTCAGTTGATATGTCGTTGGTCATCCTGGACCTAGGAACCATAAAATCCTTGTCAAGGTGGGGAATCTTGTCCAATATTCCTGCATGCGTGCAATGAACTAATGACATTTGTTCATCAGTCGTTGCAATTCGAAAGCTCCCTATTTTTATAGTTGTATGTATTGTATGTTAATATTATGTTAATATGCTGGTTGAATAAATAAACAAAATTAAATGAAAGGATAGGGGTTGTCTGTAGTTTTAAAACATATATTGCTCCTCGTTCACTATTACAGTGAACTGTCCCCTTAATTGAGGTTCAATTCAGATTCAAATGTATACTCACATAGACTGTGGGATTATTTGAATTAAAATAGGCTAGGCCAACTAGAGGCAGGTACCTGGTAGCCTATGCCAGATTATGATGTTGGATCATATGAATTATTATTTTCTTCCATAGCTACGAACTAATCCATTTTATATTGATCACTTCTTTTTTGATCAATTCAATTTACATGCTATTTTAATAATACTATTCCATGTTTCACTTATCATCTTATGTTTTTATTTTCATCATATTCTTTTATTTTAATCATTAGAATTAGAATCTATTATTTATGTTCTTCTGTTTATTTTATTCACTTTCATTGACGCTGCCGACAGTACCAAGCTGCCCATATGAGTCTCTTTGTGGACGTAAGCTTATTGATCTTAAAAATCTTTTTTCATGTTTCAGCCTGCCTGGGTTATTTTTTTCATTGTCACTTTAGTCCGCTAGAAAATCTAGGCTTCACATAACACAATGTTTTTAACATGCTTGCTAAAAATGCTTTTGGTTTATATTTTAATGGTAATGGGTTCAATTTGTGGTGTTCTTTATTTTTTTCTTAAACGTATTCATTAAAAAAAGTCATTTCATTTTGTGTCATGGTAAATTTATTGTAACTGTATTTTTCGGTGGTTGTAAAAGATGATGTAACACAGCGCCGATTGCTTATCTAAATATTTATCTTTTGCGCAATATCAAAGTTGTGTTTGTCTGCGGTTGCTATATCCATTTTGACATTTCATTAATTGCTCATCATAATATTTTTTTACTGACCATAGCTGACATATATATTTTTTAACACAAAAGCTTTGAAATCTCTTTCTTGTAATAAATCTAGTATTTTTATCTAGTCTCGTTTTAAATGTGGTTGAGGGTACGTTGTTGGCATATTTTAGATGTGTGCATGGGTATCATAATTTTTGGTTTTCCGCACTTTGTGGATAACATTTGAAAACATTGTCACCAGACGAGACACATAGCATGATGACACTGATAGTGTCAAGCTTGAATACGGAATATATATAATTAACGTGAGGCCCAAAAATAAGGTTGCGTAACAGGCCCAAAAATATAGGGTAGTCAGGTAGGTAGGTAAAAACGAATAAAGAAAAAACCACTGTATCATTTTACTAAATACACATCAATCATGCCATCAAATATATCTTTAAATATCAATGAAAACTATTGACTATAGATAACCTACTAATTTTGTTTTCAGAAATACGTTTTATATTTTTTTTTATAATTTTAGACAATTTTACTTATTTTTGCCAAAGATACAATGTCTATTTCATGCATGACTGGTTCCGTTTATTAAGACAGATTCATTTCGAGACAGTTATATATATTAACACCTAACAACATATTGTAACACACTGGGGACTTGGCCCATCTACATTATAAGCTTAAGACATAATAATTTAAATTTTAAGATAGCTTTCGTTTTTCTCCTGGGAAATAGAATAACAAAGTAGAGATGTTGGTAAAATTTTATGTATAGTCTTAGTGCATCAAATAATAATCTGAACAACATAAAAACATTAAACTAACTTGAATTTGAAATAGGATAGATAATTTATATTTCATATTTCAATTTTGCTTGAATATGTTTACATGATATATTAATATTTAGTGTAGACCTAGGTGATGCCATACACATAATGTGTTTTACAGAAGGGAAGGTGGCGTCAATATTGTCTTGCATTCTGTGAAATGGAACAAATGTGGAATATAGCTGAAGTCGGGCACAGTCTTCAATTGTGTCCTACAGTATTTCAAAATTATTAGGTTCAGATGTCTTATTAATATCATCCGATCAAGGAGATATAAATATTTTATTTATACCTCCATGGTCTAACCCAATATTAGATTCGACTGTGCTGTTTTGAGCAGATAATCGGCGGCTCCACAAACTCTTCACTGTTTATATGCGAGCAGTGGGAGTTGATTACTGTAAGGTGGTTGCGAGTGACCTACTGGCAATTATTACTGTTTTCTTTTAATAATGATCTTAAACTTGTATCATTATGCCAAATTTGATTCCTTTTACGGGTTGATTAAACTTTAACAAAAAATGCTACACTTAGGTTTTGTAAACTTCAGCAGATGAATGCCTTTCAAGGTCTCTTAATATCAATTAAAACAAATTAATTGACAAATGGAAACAAAAGACTAAATACAATGCATGGAAGAACGATAAAGGCTGCAACAATTAATTGACAAATACAAATTATATATAATAAATATGTCAAAGACCATTGTACATTTGATAACTTCTTTTGGATACTGTTGTACTATAGTGGTGTAATATAATAGTGAGCTTTCGACCGACAACCAAATTACGTCATTAGTTCATTGTGCGCATGCGAAAATATTGGGACCCTTTTTACCTTGACACAGGTTTAATGGTTTGTAGGTCCAGGCCAACAACATTGACTGACCTATCAGTTCCATTTTTCTTCTGTAATTCACTCACTTTTCAATCAATTGTGAGGCCAAAACAAATGGAAGACTCTTAATTTGTATTAAAGAATTCTGGCAAAAACAGAAAGACAATTAATGCAGCAACTACACAATGTCAGGCTAGGCCTATAGCTAGCGTATAACATTTTTTTTATATTTTATTTTTTAAGCACTGATATCTTTAATACCTAGTAAGAAGCAAATAGAGAACCTGTTGCAAAAACTTATTTGTACAAGAATTTATGGACTGAAATCGGGACTGAAATTTCAAAATAACATCTAAATTACATAATGTAGTCTTTCAAAAGGGACTATGTACAAATTATTTTACTGCAGTAACAGCATTTTGCTTACTCTTTAACCTGTTTATGCAATTATAACTATTATTGTTTAGATAACCATCAACGGTTTATTGTAGTGACTGCCTCATAAACCTCTACATTGAAAGAAATTAAAAATCATATGTAAAAAAAATTACTAAAAAAATGTTACTGCATTAACTGCAGTAGAATCATTTTGACATGATCCCTACATTGACATCTATTGATCAATTTTACTTGTAATTTCCAATGGTAATGTAATTTTGATCAATTCAAAGATTGCACAGTGTTAAAGGAAAATCCTAGTTTCCAGCCAAACTGTTCAGAAAGCTCAAATCACAATTTTGTATTTGATTAATATTGTCAATCTGCATAAAATAGATTTGCTTTCCAATCAAATTTCTATAATTACACAGAAAACATAATCCAAATATTGTGATACTGTAAGTCCGGTCAGAGAGAAAGTTTATATTGCCTTTAGGAGTAATTACTTTATTTAGATATCATGATAGTAACAAATATAAATTTTATATACACACCTTCTGATTGGGTTTAGGTGGGCATGATATGTTTACTACCCGCATAAGAATCTTTATTATAGACAAACATTTCTATAAATAATTATGTTTGTCTTTATAATAAGTATTGGTCTAATACCATACAAACTTGGAAAGAAGCTCACTGGGCTTATTTTCTGCTTTGTTGGGTTGTAAAATTGACAGGAAATATCAAAAATACTATAATTGAAGTAGCAATTCAAAAAATCCTAAAAACCCATGGGCTTGTTTTCAAGGTTTTACAGTATACAATTTAACTTTATTTTACAAAATGTTTTAATTAAGATTTAAGAAGTGAACTAATGAAAACCTATAATTTTGTATTTTCTATGAATAACAAACACTGTTTAGTATAATTTTATTTTTATTTAATTGGTAAATAGTTTCCAGTTGGTTGGTTTAGCATGGGGAATTTTCTACTTTCTATGGACATTTTTTTTAATGTTCTTGATATTGTGTCGTCGTTTTTTTGGTCAAATACTAAATAGTTGTGAATTAACAGAAAGCTAACATTTCATTTTCAATTTTGCAGATAACCTTTTCTTGTTTTTAATGTTGTATTGTTTTTTATTTTATGCCATTAAATTTTATAAGTGATTTTGTCCAGTTTAAGTACTAAACATTTTTGTTATCATGTTTTCCCAAAGTTACAATTTTTACATTCTATTTGCTTATTTTTATACAGATATTTATACTTGTATCAGTTAATGTAAAAGGTTTAGAATACATTGATTTTTCTTATTTTTCATACTTGGTGAATAATGCTTTTCAAACAAGGTTGTCAATATTTAGCTGATGTCTTTATAGATGCCAATTTGTACTTATTATCCAATCACAGATATTTATATGTCTATGATTAAAAGCATTTAGCCAATTCGAGGCAGCCTCGAACAGGAGCGATTAACATTTTTTTTCATTTGAACAGGCCATCATTTGAAAGTGTATGGTAATAAAAATGATATGAAATTAATATTGTTTAAATAAAAAAAGTATATATATATAATATGATTAGAGTCTTGGTTGGGGCGACTTTTTCTCATTCTAAAAGATTTCCTCATCTCTATTATTTCAAATTAATTAATTAAATTTCAGTATATCACCGGGTGGTTTAGAATTAATGTTCTTTGCCTAATGTGTTTATATATATAAAAGTATCTTTTCTGAGATCCCGCTTCGTGAATAAAAATACTGATTAGATGAGGGCGTATCAATTTGATCTCTGGTGCGCGTGCATACAATTGAGGACTAGTGCTGTTCCGCCGTACCACGCCGAGAATGTTAAAGAGTCACTATCCAATCGAGTTTGAACAATACCATGAAAGCCCCAGTGGTCTAATGGTTAGAACAACTGCATATCAAGCAGACAGTCCGAGTTTGAGTCTTGGTTGGGGCGACTTTTTCTCATTCTCACAGATTTCCTCATCTTTATCGTTTCAAATTAATTAAATCAATTTCAGTATATCTCAGGCGGTTTAGAATTAATGTTCTTTGCCTAATGTATTTATATATATATATATGTTTAGAATTATTTTCTATGCCTAATGTGTTTATATATATATGTAACCCAGGTTTGTTTCCGCAACTTTATAATTAATCTTAACGAATAAATATAGCGCAAACGTAACTCAAATACAAAAACATCAGAACATAAATTTAAATGGAACAAAACACGGTTTATTCGACCAAACTAGAATAAAATAAAAATAAAACAAAAGAGAACGGAAAGTATGACTTATCTAAGGCGCCGATAAGGTTATTCAAGATAAGGTAGCTACCGCTTCCAACGGCGACCTTGACCTCCGTCTTGCGTTTTTCGCCTTACGGTAGATGAATACAGTTGATTTATATAGCAGTCTATACAAATAATTTCGGTGTCCGAGAACCAGTGGTTCTTCGGTAGCCTATACAAAGAGCCAATATTCAAAATAAAACGAACAGTCTCCAATATGTACAATACAGTCGATCAAATATAGTTTTTTAGTGCAATATGCCAAACTAGCACAAACTTCCAATCAATGCGAACTTAAAACTTAGTTCGGTAATGTAAACTTCCAATCAACGCGAACTCAAAACTTAGTTCGGTAATGTAATTATACTGTAGTACATTAAAACGTAAGTTAGCTTTAAATAAAGTCATATATTTTAATATGTAACACTTAGAAATGACCAGCACTTCAGATGGCATAATCAGAAAAAGAGAATGAAACATGGGAACATACCCTAATATTGGCCTAGTCACCTGACCAAGGCTAATGCCATTGGTCAATCCATGTTGCTGGGGAAAAAAAGCAAAGGGTAAACTGGCCCTTATTGGCCAGTGTCTAAAAAACAGAAAGCTCTCATGCATTACCACATAGTTTATGACATAATGACATAAACAGCAAAGGAAGTTCTAACAAAAAGATAAACAACTAATTAAAACTTGGGCTTAACAACAAAGAAAGGATTAAAAGATTATAAAATCTAATAAGGAAAACATGGTAAACCATGGCAGGGTTACATATATATATATATATATATATATATATATATATATATATATATTATCGAAGAATATCAAATGTAATAGAAGAAGATGCACTTTTTTTTATGTGACAAACCAGCGTTCCTTTACTTACAGTTTCGTTACTCGACATTCCTTGTATGTCATCTTCAGAGTAACAGTTAAGCAAACTGCACCATATGTGGCATAAACTTTACGTTGGTTTGTCTTATTTTCTAGTTGAATTTACAGATCAGATCAATATTTTTTCTCAAATAAATAATGGGTTTTATTTACTTTCAATAGATAAATTGGTAGTTTGGCAACAAAGAGCAATTAAGAATAATTTTAATTAACAGTTGAATAATTTTAATTAACAGTTAATTAATTTAAATTTTAGCTAAAAAGACAGCTGCTGGAACATTTGATGGAGATGCATATTTTTACTACGACCTCAGCAATGATGGTATAGACAGCAGCAATGACGATATCACGTTTGAATTCCGAACACAGCATACAACAGGACTTATACTCGGTGCAAAACACCAATACGACTATTTGTATGTTGGGCTGTCAGACGGTCACTTGCATGTTAAGTACAATGTTGGAAGTGGGGCGTTTGATCGTAAGATGGGCTGGCAGTCTTTGGCTGATAACAGTTGGCATCGTGTCAACATTAGACGTACGTCACAAGAGGTAAGTGTAAAAAATAGCTTGTTTTTGTAGATATAAAGTACAATAGAAACTAGGAACATTCCTATTAAGCCATTGCAAATAAATTAACATAAAAGTGCAAAGAGTGTGTTATTTATCCCAAACAATTAACTCCCTCCTCCTTTTAAGAACAATTAAACTGGTTGTAATTTATTTGTGAGTATGAGATATTCCATGTAGTAATTGTCTGGAGAGTAAATGTCTAGGGTTAGTTGTATCTTTCTAATTCATTCATTCTGCTTTCATTCATTCTGCTTTTATTCAATATTTTTCTTTGCAGTATATATAAAATAAAACTGAATTGCGAGAGATTTACATATAAAATTGGTACAAGCTTTCAAACATCAAAATTTACAACATTAAAAAGTTAAAAAGTTAAAAAAAATATTTTTAAAAAGGAGATATTACACATGGAAGAAACTGATGAAAGTACTTATTACTTATTATTATTATTATTGTTGTGTTTATTTTGGTTTATTAATTAGTCTACACAGTGCTGGGAAACATGAGTTGTTGAATCTTTTAGTATTGCCATATATTTCACTTTGCTTCTTAGCATTCCTAAGTATCCTGCCACACGTTTCGCCTCTCAATTTAGGAAGTGCGTTAGGAACGATTTTGTTAAGATTTTTAGCAAAATCAAGAAGAATATCTTCTCTTCTTTGATCTAAAAATTTAAGATTAAGTAGTTTAATTGCTTGATCATAGGATGCATATTCTTGTCCGAGAATTATTCTACATGCGCGTTTCTGTATAGATTCAAGCTCCATGGATTGTGCTATGGTTAAGGCAGAGTGCCATACCGGACACGCATATTCAGTTACAGGTCTTATGTGGCTAATATACATTTGACGCAGATGGTTACAAGGCATTCCAAATCTTTTTAAACATGTCAACATATGTAATCTCTTACTGGCTCTATTAACAACATCGTGGATATGCATATTCCATTTCAGATCATTAGTGATCTGAACCCCAAGTAACTTTAAGCATTCAACATTGGTTATTTTTATATTATTTATCGTAAATGATTTAACAATGGGTTGAGATTTGGTAAAAGAAATGTTCATAAAGTTAGTTTTTTCAATATTAATTATCATATTATTGTCTTTGGTCCATTGTGATAGTTCGTTTAATTGATCTTGAACATTAGGCAGGGTTTTCTTGTTGTGAACTTCACATATTGACAAATCATCTACATACTTCCACCGATTTGGGAAGTCTCTAAGCGAATTGTTAACCATTACTTGGAAAATTAAGGGACCCAGTTTCGTCCCCTGAGGAACTCCGCAAGTTATTCCTTGCCAGTTTGAAAAACCGCCATTGAGTTTCACTCTCTGTTTACGTTCGCTCAGAAAATCACAAATCCACGGCATCAATTCAGGTTGAACTCCAATATCAATTAACTTCTTGACAGCGATTGTATGATCAATTAGGTCAAACGCTTTACGAAAATCAACTGCAATAACCGTTGCTTCGTGTCCAGGTTTATCAAGACCTTGAAGTAAATAGTGTAACATGCTAGTAAGATAGTGACTTGTAGACGCTCCTGTGCGATTTCCAAATTGCATTTCGTCTAATTTAGGCGCGATCTTGGGTTTTATCCATGACGAGACAAAGTGTTCTAGCATGCGTACAAAAATTGGTGTAACGGATATGGGTCTGATTTGATTTAAGTTAACCGGTCCTTTCACTTTAGGAAGTGGGGTTATGGTCGCCTCTTTCCACTTGCGCGGGACTATGCCTTGCGAGAGTGATGCATTGTAGATGTCAACTAACGGTGATGCAATTTCAAATGCGAATTCTTTGATGACGCGAGGCGGTAGATCACCCGGGGCAACTGATTTGTTGCAGTTTATTTTCTGAAGCTGATGATACACCTGCCAGAAGTTGAGTGTCGGTGCATAGCCACAAGGAAGGTATGATGGTAGACTATTAGTTTGTAGGGGTTCAATCTTCTGGCATATATTCGCTAGGTAGTTATTTATTAGTTCGCAAATTTTTAGCGGATCGGTTTCTTCAGTTTCTAGATTCAACACCGATTTCTTTTTATTCGTACCGCATATTTGGTTAACTTTTTGGAACCACTGCTTTGCGTTAGTGTTTTGCAGATTGTTAACTTCGTATTTGTAGTATTTAATCTTTGCTTGTTTGATTTCTCAAATTACTTGGTTTCTAAGTGTACGGAAATGGCGGGACATTTTTCCATATTTATGAAAGCTAATTTGTCTCTCCTTACAAAGTCCTTTTTTTTTTGGTGTGATCCATGGTTTGTCATTTGAATGAACTTTAATTCTGCGCTTTGGAAAACAACGTTCGTATGCCAGACATAATGTTGATTCGAAAATATTTACTTTTTCATCAAGGTCGTCGGTTTCCAGTATTTCATGCCAATCTTGTGATGTTATCCATTGACCAAATCTATTGCAAGCAGATTCGCTAAAAGGCCGGAAAGACTTAATAACATTGCGGCCCTTAATGCAGACGAATCCAGGTTTTGGTTTCCATAAAATCGAATTATGGTCACTACGACCAAAGGGTGCATGAACAACCGGTTCTTCGTAATGTTGATAAAAGTTAGTTATAAGCAAGTCCAGAATATTACCACTGTTGTCCCTAGTTGAAGTTTTGACAACTTGTCGAAGACCAGTTGACGAGCAAAATTGTTTAACTTTCGCGCGGGCTTCGTTAAAATCACCGCTAATGAGAATCGCCGCTGACGGTGATGATGTTCTAATGCTGTCAACGGATTCTCTTAAATAACGAAGAAGTGTTGTTTGTGTACTAACTGGTTGTCCAGGGCTGTAATAAATAATACACAAATGTAAGGATGACATGATCCGTGGCGTTTTTGGTAGCGATACTTTAATCCACATACCTTCCAGAACATCTGGAATAGGAATAGGATTGATTGTGCGAGCTTTGATAGTATCCTTAATTAGTGCAGCTACGCCACCCCCTATACGATCACTCCGTCCACTACTAAAACAAGAGTATCCGTCGATATTAATTTTGTGTTCGTTTTCTTTATTAGTCCATGATTCACTAAACAGGCCAATGTCAATATGTTTATCTTCCAAATACATAGAAATTTCATCAATCTTATTCATTATAGACTATGGATTTGTAAGCATAACTATTGGAAACTGACTAGGCTTACCTTTCCGCTGTTCATCTATTACGCTATAAGTGGTGGATGCTTTTTGTAACGTTCGTAAGTTGTATAGGTTCCGCGTCCTCTTTTCGATACCGGTAATAGGCCTACAGTTCCATGTATAACGATTAGAAGTCATTACACGTATTCGCCTTTTTGTTCCACCGCGAACTCCCCTCCGTCTCCAACGCTTACGTTGTTCAACAAATGGGAACTTGGTATGCGGCGGTGCACCTGTGTTGAGCTTGAATGCATTCCTTGCATACAAGACTTGTTTGCGTAACACTGCCTGATTGGTACGGCTAAACATTTCATACAGTAATACGGTAGCACCAAAAACACCAAACAACACCAAAAATACCCTCAAAACGATATCAAAATGAAACAGAAATGTTAAAAAATGATGAAACAAAAGTTATACACAGTACAAAAACCACATATATACGTATATGCTGGTCGGAGAGCCGCTAAATTAGCGCTGCCGAGTCAAGTACGTCCACTCCCTTTCTCCGGGAGAACTATGTTAGGCCGGGAGACAAGTCCAAAATACAGGAGTCTCCCACCTAAAACAGGAGTGTTGACATACGCTACTGTTTACAATTATTTCTGATACTTCTTTTCATCATGTATGCTGTATATATGTTTTAAAGTTCTACTTTCGATGGTAAAGTAGTGCACTGTTCATTTGTGATAACAATCTTTATGCTGCCAAGGGCCATATCTCATGACTTATTACCGGTGATGCCATAAGTGTTGCAATTGTGAGTTTTATGGGTTGAAATTAAAGATGTACAATCATTAAGAACGTTGTTCTACTCTTGATGGGTTTGACGCCTTATTGTCTACCGAATGGCTATAAATTTTTATATCTACCAATCAAGAAAATTGCAGTTACATGCCAGGAGTATTTAGTTTTGAATAGGCTCTATTAAGCTTTGATACATGCAGTATTTATATGGTCATTTTAAATGCACTTTTTATTTTTAATGTATGCATAGAGATTTAGTGTGAAAACATGTTTAATCACTAAAATAGTCTAGCATTACTCCAGAAGACGACAGTTGTAGTATAACAACCAAAATGACGAGAAATTCTCAACTTTTACCTAATTTCCTGTTTGGAAACAAAAGTGTACTGCAAACCTAATACTGAATCGGTTAATGAGCTGTACTAATATTTGCTCAGAATTCAATTTAAAATATTGTATAGTGCACATATCTGGTAAAACTGGTAAACATTTTAATAATAATAATAATAGTTCATTCTTATATAGCGCATATAAGCAAGCTCTCAATGCGCTGAACAATTACCCCAGTCATTTTTTTGGATCAAACACGTATGGAAACATACTCCCAGAATGCAGCTAGTAATCAGCGCAAAGTTGTGTCTTGATCCAACCGGGTACCCATTTATACACCTGGGTGGAGAGAGGCAAATTTAAGTAAAGTATCTTGCTTACGGATACAAGCAGTGCTGTGAGAGTTGGATTCGAACCTTGGTCTCACAATCAGTAATCCAACGTCCAAAACACTGCGCCAGATGCCCTCACACAAACATTTTGTATAGCCTACATTATTCAAAATAACCATTAAAATAGTCTTCAAAAAGGAACTGGAGAAAGTATCTCTTTGCTACAAGGTTCTGTTTCTGCTGCGAAATTATAACCAATTAATAACCATGTGAATACATTTGTTTTCAACAAGTTAAATTATAGCATGAAAATAACGGTTAAAAATGAGTGGCAGTTAGAACGCCATTTAACCAGTTATCACTGTGCAACTTATAGCAACAATGCAAAACAGCAGTGTAATATTGCATTTTGGCTAATTTTCATGTTTTAACAAACAACCGATATTTTACATGGTTATTTAACAGTTTATTTTGGTGCTATGCAGTCAAAGCAAGCTAGGCCAATCAAAGTACAAGACTACACGTATACATAATTAAATTTGCACCTGTAAATTCTGACAGCAGACAGTTTTACAGTTTTTTTTGTCATTTTTTTTTTAATGAGTGGTAATCAGGTTTTCTAAAGAACTTTAGTACATTGTGATAGCCGATTCAAATCGGTCATTTATATATACTGTACAGTAAATTCAATAATTATTCTAATGATAACAATAATAACAGATAATACTATAAGAATGAACAATTTGGCAATTATTTTGGTTTGTCATTGGAAAGCAATAGGGAGGTTTCGCAACCTTACGAATACGATAACGAAAACGGATACGTCATACATTTGTGAAACTTTTGAGCTGTTCCCCATTTCATATTCGTAAAGCGTATTCGTGTTGACGAATATCACCAGTCATATTCGTAACTACAAAACGAGTATAGTTTTTGATCTATTTTTGCACATTTTGCATTTGAATCAGGAATGATTCATGATTATAATATAATTATAGATTTATTGAAAGTAATTTACTAAAGTAATTTACTGAAATGCCAAGTCAATTTGATAAATAGCAGTTTTTAAAGTCCTCACTCGCTTTGATGTTACGCTAGGCCTAGGCAGCCAAGCACCAAGCAACACGTACCTGCGCTTCGCTCAAATTTACCGCAGTCATCTTTTGGACGTGCCTCAATATTTCGTTGCCATGCGAAACAGATTTTTACTGGCTTACGAAAAACGAATACGTGTGCGTGACGTATCCGTTTTCGTTATCGTATTTGTAAGATTGCGAAACCTCTCTAATAACTGTAATCATTGGTTTATAAATATCACACGTTTAACCAAATAACGACCTAGACTGGTCATGCCACAGATTCCTCTTACTATCATCAATATCAGTGGTCCAAAAATCGTGGATTCAATTCTTGTCTAGTATCAAAATGTTTAAATACTTGGCTGTATTATATATTAATTGATTTAGGTTCACTCATCCACATCTGTTATGTTTATATCATAAAGACTAAACATAAACTGATTTCCTTAGTTCCACATTAGCTCGCAATAAATAAATTTAAAAGTCAATTGTTAGATTATAATACAGACTATTGTTTGATATCATTAACTGTATTTAAATAGCTAACTGGTTAATATCCGTCATCTGTGCAATAGTTTTCTGCTTTCTAGAGGGCGCCACATTGTTCTGATTTGCACCAACTGTTTTTTGTTTAACTAAAAGCCAAGTCCCAGTCTGGACTTTTATAAGTGGTTCTTTGTCAAGGGCATAGCTGGCAGTCTTAAGTAAACACAAGATTTAAGATTCAAATTTAGAAATTTGATTTTCCCACATAATTTTACATATAAAAAACAGCATAATCACCATTTATTAAAGTGATCAACCATATTAGGATTACAAATAAACATGTTATTAAAATTTATTGTTATAAACTAAATGCTATTAATTTAGGTGACATAACATAAATTTACCAGTAATTTGAAAGTATGTATAGTTATAGTACTCTCATTGCCTTGAAAGAGGAAGGAATAGTATTATTATTATCTGTTCATTCACTTTTTTGTTTAATTTTTCTTATTTTTCTTATTTATTTTGTATTTTTATTGAGATCTAATCACTAACTAGTGTTACCAACATCAATTTATATTTAATATTTTCTTTATAGGTGATAGTTACAATTAATGACACGTTGACAGAAAAAGGACAAACAGGAGGAGATTACTCAACATTAACAATAACGACAAGGTTCTACGTTGGTGGAATCGACAATACAGATTTTGGAGATGTGGACAACTTTAGGGGCAATATTAGACAGGTAGGTGAATTATACTCTGGTATACTTCAGTGGTCCTCTTAAGAAAAGTACAATGAGAATTAAGGGGTCCAGCCTGCCTGTTCCCTAAATTTTGTGAATTACAATGCAGAAGATTTACAAAGTTTAATTCATTTTAAATTACTTGTTTACTTACTTGTTTACTTGTTTCCGGAGCTCAGCAATGCTGGGTCCGGAGTCGAGGCTAGGCTATGCCTATAAGCCCCTCTTGATAATTACATCAACTCTTGAATATGGCGCAAATTTAAGAGGGTGGTTGGACCATGCCCGTTCAAGACCGGACTTAAATTGATTGGTTGATCTTGAAGCTACTACATCCTCCGATAACGAATTCCATAATATAATAGCTTTTCGACCAAATGAGTCCCTCATCCAATTTGTGCGTGAGAACTTAAATTTTGATTTAAAAGAATGACCACGTGTTCTAAAATCTTCATCACGCTGTGTAGTCCCTCGGCCCTCACCCTATTATAAAATCCTGGATTGTTCACTGCATCATTTTAAAAAGTCCTACCAGGCGTGCTGGTGCTAACAGGGGTAGATTAATATTATTTGTAAATGAATTATTAATAACATTGCAATGAAACCTGATCACATTAGGCCTACTTGAAATTGAATTCAATACAGTTTTGATGAGTTATTAATATTAAAAATGCGAAAAAATTAGCAATGTTTACACATTTACAAGGACAACTAACAAATTATCCTTGTAATTATTATGTAGCAATTTAGTTTGGTTTAGACTGATTAACTTGCTTCACAATGAATTTCCATTTTATATTGTGAATGAAAATCAAATTAATCTGTTTGAAATGTCCTTGAAAATAGAATAGAACGTAAGCTAATATTTTCAATATTGTATAACAGTTATTAAGCTTCTCACTGTTCCCCATAGGCTATTTAAAATTGCCTGTATTATTTGTGATAGGTAATTTAGCCGAGGGGCTGTGATAAAACCCCCCGATCTCATCAATTTTGTGTGTGCATTTTAATATCAGATGGCTTAGTCTATAAGAATACATACGTTTCATATAAAATATTTAGATATCTTGCAATCCTTTTGGTCAGAATTTTTTTAATTTAAAAAAAACGTTAAATAAAGACCTTTATTGAATTCCATATGAGATGCTACACTAAATTTCTAAAGTAAAAAAAACTTGCCAGCCGGCACTACATTTTGCAACTTGTAATGCAAAAGAGTGAATATCCCACAATGCCGCGAAAATGTACATGTTTTAGACAAACAAGAGATTCTTATATCTTAGATACTAATTAAGCATTTTGAGAAGAATAATTTACAAATTCTGCAATAAAGTACTAGTTTAATAATTGTATGTAAAATATGAATTAGTTTAGCATTGGTATGCAGATGCATTATGAATCATAAAAGAAATCAGATATTTGAATTGACGAAAAACGTCATAAATAATAGTTTATGTCAAAATTATTCGGTTTGAAAACAAAGTGATTTAAATGCATTACTTTACCTTAGATTAATTGCAATGAAAATAGTAACATGATACTAATGTTTTCAGTTAATTTATCTGTGATCAATGAAGAATGAATTAACAAAATTATAAGACGCAAATGGAAAATTCAATTCAAGTGTTGGGTACAGTAAAAGAATCAATTGAAGTCTAAATTTAATGTACTGTACTAACTTCAGTATAAGCCCACCCTGTGTTATATGGCCCCATTTTGGGTAGTGTTCATAGACCCATGTACGAACAAAAGCCTAGTTAACCAAGACCAAAATACAGTTAGAACATCTCCTTTTGGCAAAATCTTTTCAGGTGCATCACCACTATGAAGATTGAAAGAAACTTGTTGTTCAGTCCCAAAGATGTCCCTTTAATAGGGGTTCTAATACGTAATGAAATATCTTGAGATTTAATTGATTTGCAAATTTAAACCCCTTATTATTTATTTAGAAAATATCATTTTTAATTTTATTTACTTCATTCATACTTTAATAACTATACTTTATTACCAACAATTAATTTCTTGTGCCTACAACACTGCTGAATACATGAAATTAAGAGCTTGAAATTCAGACAGTTATCTGTCCTGATTCCTGTGTGTCTTAATAGTATTGATCATTTCCATAGATTGTAACCACCTAGACTATAGTAAATATAGTAATCGGACGCTAGATATAGCTATAATCATCTCGATAAGTCTATTTCAATTGAAGATTAGACTAAGTATAGTATAAATATTAAATCTATATACTTTGTTTAAATTTCATGCTTTAGCATGACCATTAGGATATCAGTATTTTCAGCGGAAAAAGGGCCAAAGTGTGTGTAATTTAGTCCCTTCTATCGGTTGTATATGCCAATGGTCAATAGTTATGACTGCAATCTTGCTATATCAATAGTTTGATGTAATAGTCATAATAATAACAGTAATAATTAATATGGACCTATACAATTAAGTACAAAATACAATTACAAAATGTTGTTTAGCGAGTATAAACCAAACACAGTAATTAGATTTTTCTTGAAATAAAAAAATCATCATTTTAATAATATATTGATATTTTTATTAAAATAGAAAAGGAATAGAAAACACCAGTGCTGAGATGGTTTTTAATTACGTACAGAAGATTGTAAAATTAATTTAACAACACATGTCAACATTCTGGTGATGTTTGTCAATGTTTATTCAGTGCAATGCTTTCAATTCTATCTTCTGTATTAAGATAAATTGTTTTATTTGGCAGTTTTAACTTTCTAACATGATAAATGATACTACATGTTTGTTAATATGCTGCTGTAGGCTTGCTTTTAGGTACCTTTTATTTTACATTAAGATTGTTTCTACACATAAATTGGTATTTAAATTGAGTATGGTTGTCTGAAATTTGCATTATCTAACTATTTCTATTCTATTTTTTCTTATTATTATAATGTCTCCTTAACTTACCATCTTAAGTATAATAGTAGTATTTACATAACACAAATTAAAACATTCAAATTGAGTATGTGTGGTATAAATTGATGATGGCAATTGTGCAGTGTTTAGTTCAGTGAATTGAGTATGTTTAGTGTCCTGTTTAACATTAGTGAGTTGAGTGTTTTTAAGTTTGATGTTTAGATCAGTGACTTAAGTATATGTTTATGTGTTTAGCTCAGTAATTATTGAGTATGTTTAAATGTGATTTTTAAATTGATGGTGTTTTAGCTCATGCATTGAGTATGTTTTTTTAGTATTTAGCTTAGTGAGTAAAGAATGTTTAATGTGGATGTTTAGCTTAGTGAGTATGTTTTATGTGATATAGGCTATCAGTGAAATGAGTATGGCAAATGTGGAGTTTAGTTCAGTGAACTTTTTATTTTGGTATGTTTTCTTTTCCCTCTGCGGTAAAATTCTGTGGTCATGTGACCTGACAGCCATTGCATTTTCTGTTTTTCATCAACAGTTGACAGCATAACAAGCAGGGGTGGCGCCAGGATCTTTCCGACGCGGGGGCTAAATTCCCCGACGGGGGGGCTATGCGAGTGGAGCGAGCATCATTTGGCTGGGGGCCAGGGGGCCACCAAGGGCCCCTGGTGGGGGTCCGGGGGGGGGGGGGATAATCCCCGGAAGCAACGCGTTATAGCGTAATTTGAGGCCATTTTAATCAGATTTAGGGTAGCCAATTTTTTCAATTTTGTATGGTACATAAATAAAATACTGTGTGAAAAACACATCGCAAGAGGTCCGGTACGATGACTGTGTAAATCCATTCTTTCAAATTTAAAAATGAAGTTTTTAAAGTTCAATATGCCTATCATAGAAAATATACGCGAACGTTAAACCTACCCACGGGCCAAGAGGTATATCGTTATAATCGCAGAGACGTAGGCAGGTTGCTGTCTGGGGGTGCGAAAATTGTAAATTCTCGAGATATCCATGGTCTGATCTGTAAGAAAATTTTGAAAAATAGGGCTGCTAGGTCCCCGGAAATTGCAATTATACATTGATATATAAAACGAAATTACAAGTCTATCAGAGAACAAGCCCACCGAGGTTGAGATGGAGCTAAGGACATTTAAACAACTAGAGTTGTTAGGTCCCCGGATATTGGATTGTAGTATTTCGAAAAAAAGAAACAAAATATATAAGGCTCCAGGACCAGCCCTACCTTTAGGGTTGAGCTGCTAAGAAAATTGTGAAAAATAGACCTGCTAGGTACCTGGAAATTGCACTTATATAGGCCCATATTGAAAAATGAAACGAAATTATAAGTCTACAGAACCAGAGCTAAGAAAATTGTCAAAAATAGAGCTGCTAGGTCCCTGCAAAACATTGAAATTATGAAACGAAATTATAGGTCCAGCCCACCATGGTTGCGGTGGAGCTAAGAAAATTCGGGTGTGTAGAAAGCGACGACCTCGAATTGGACGACCCCAACGACCCGGGCGACCTCGAATTGGACGACCTAGAATTGGACGACCCATAACACGAAACCGACGACCCTAGCCTAGGCCTAAGTGTGGTATAACATCCCGAAGCCGAACATAGCCAAAGATCTTTAAACCATACCTTAAATAATACTCGCAAGCAAGCAATTGATTGAAAAAAATACAGAAATATCGCCATTTCATACTGAATGTGTCGACACGAACAAACGAACAGATATGGAACGCCAAGAGTGCATCATTAAAACTGCATTCGACTCGATTAGCACATGAAATACCAGGTCAAAACGGCCCCTTTTTCAGCGGCGGGTGAGAAGGTTTGACAATACAATGCATGTGTGAAATGTAAAGCTTTCTTATGGCCCTCCCCATGCACATGTTCGCAACACGCTGCTTGGTAGGCCTATAGTGTTCGTTATAAGAAGACGAGATGTAATTATACGTCCATGGTTTAACCATGTAATGTATAATATTTATTTCTTTTTAATTTATTTTTAATATGTCAAATGCAGTTTTAATGATGCACTCTTGGCGTTCCATATCTGTTCGTTTGTTCGTGTCGACACATTCAGTATGAAATGGCGATATTTCTGTATTCTTTCAATCAATTGCTTGCTTGCGAGTATTATTTAAGGTATGGTTTAAAGATCTTTGGCTATGTTCGGCTTCGGGATGTTATACCACACTTAGGCTAGGCTATAGGGGTCGTCGGTTTCGTGTTATGGGTCGTCCAATTCTAGGTCGTCCAATTCGAGGTCGCCCGGGTCGTTGGGGTCGTCCAATTCGAGGTCGTCGCTTTCTACACACCCAAGAAAATTCTGAAAAATAGAGTTGCTAGGTCCCGGAAATTTAACTTATTATACTTCGAAGCATAAAACAAGATATATACCGGTACGTCTCCAGAACCAGCCCTACCATGGATATAAAAAAAAAATTGAAAAAATAGAGCTCTAAGTTCAAGGGTGTCACGAAAGCTCAGACCACGAAAGCTCAGACCCCCTAAGACCTAAGATCACGAAAGCTAAGACCCAACACCTAAGATTACAAATACTAAGATATACTACAGATTAAAAACAATACTTGTTTATCCATACATAATTTTAAACACAGTAGGTTTCATTTATTACCATAAATATAATTTAATACTACCGCAAAACATAGATAAACTCACATTATTTTCACCCGTTGAGTAAATGTATATTTTTTCTTTACAACAAACAAACTTGACGGGTTGTTTGTTGGTATATATTTACTCCATTGTGTTGGTTCAGAGGATGTTTTTCTTACGCACCTGCCTTTCTTGTATTTTGACTCCAAATTTGTTGACTAACTTTATCCTGAACACCACACTTTAAAATTAGGACTTATAAGTACTTTCAGAAGGAGAAACACATAATAACAAATAAATAAATCCTTTAAATTGATGATTTTACATATGTGTTTCTTTGTATACTGTAATGTAACTCCTCGAGCTCCCACCATGCTCAATGTTTTTGTTTCCATGGAGCGCCAAAAGAGCAACAATAATAGTACAAGCATAAAAACAGAAAGAAAACGAAACAAAAAAACTTATCATGATTTTTAAATTAAAATTTATTTGCCAGTATTTATTTCTTCGTACTTGCATGATTATACTATTATCATTACAATTTTAATTTTACATTGTTCCATCCACACTGTAGATGGACTCCACGGAGTTTTCAGCCCTCTATATAATTTTTGCTCTTTTGACGTTCCATAGAAACAAAAACATTGAACATGGGGTAGGCCTACTGTAGTACTGTAGGCTAGTCATTTTGTGTGCGAGAAAAACGTCTGTAAAATCATCAATTTAAAAATGTATTTGTTACTTTTTATGTGATTCTTTTTCATGAAAGTGCCAATTCTAAGGTGTGGTATTCAGAATAAATGTTGGGAGTTAAAATACAAGGCAGGTGCGAAAGATAAATATTTGTAATCTTAGGTGTTGGGTCTTAGCTTTCGTGATCTTAGGTCTTAGGGGGTCTGAGCTTTCGTGGTCTGAGCTTTCGTGACACCCCTAAGTTCAATGCACTGACTGTATATTGTACATCGAAATATGAAACAAAATGTACGGTAAGTATACATGACCAGTTCTATAATTGGGGACGGTTGAGCTAAGACAATTTTGAAAACTAGAGATGCAGGTCTTCAAAAATTACACCTATACTTTAAAAAAATTCAGACATAGAGGCCTAAACAAGTTACCCTTTTTACCTTTTATTTGGAGGGGAATGCGTCCACAAGCGTAGATCATTTTCCGTCGGGGAAATCAGTTTATTTCCCAGATGTGAATCTGGAATTTCGATGTACGAGCAGTTCATGACATACAGGACATTGGAAATGTAATAACTTAGCTATAATAAGATGTTGGCTAAACGAAAATGGCATGTTTTTTGTTTAGTAATGTAGGCCGAGCCTACAGTGAAAAACGTCTATTTCAGGTTCAGGTACCCCACGGTAATCGTAAATTAAAAAATTGAACATACGAACAATAAAATAGATCGCGAAGATAATTCGTACCCTTTTGCTGTCGATACACAGTACACGACGCAACGCGTCAGTAAACTTCGCCTGGAAAGTAACTACAGTACACATTCTGGTCCCTGGGTGGAACATGATATCACGCGTAAACCGCAATGGGCCGGGCCCAATGTTAAACGATTCGTACAAAGGGATACCGCCAGACAAGTGCATACCTATTGTTTATTAGATCGCTGGCAATAATGCATGCATAATAAAGTGTAATAGCCCTCCGACGTACTTAACAAAAATGGAACTTCGCGGTTTTCTAGTCGCTGAAGCTACGAAGTAAACGCGAATGATTTTTACTTTATATTATATTCCCCGACGAAAAGTACTCGCGTTCCCCGACGTGGGGGCTAGGCTCCCCGATGAAGTGGCTACAGCCCCCGTAGCGCCCCCCCCCCCCCGCTGGCGCCACCACTGATAACAAGTCATAGTAGAGGGTCAATGTATATGGTGGCTCTAAGGGATTTCATTGGAATTAAACTTCTAGCCTATAGAACACTTAATGTTTATAATATGTCATAAATTTTAATATTCCTAAAGATGATTTTTTAATTCAAATCAATTTACAACTTTTCCAATAATCTTGTCATTTGTCAGACAAACTTATTCATTTATTAGGTTTTAGGTTTAGAAAATAAATGTTTTAAAAACAAGCAGTGTGCAGAATATTATAAAACTTTATTGCTATCGTTTTTATTGCGTATCAGAATTTCTGAGCTGCTCATTTATGCAAGCATTATTTGAGAGGTTGTTTTGTCCTAATTTCAAGTAAATGATCTACAAACCACTTGGGGGCTTGTAGGAGTTTGGTTGACTAGCTCGGAGTTGGCTTAGTATATGAAAAACATACATTATTTTCAACAATTAAGAAATACTGAAATTGATTTAAAATTAATTATATTTAAAAAAAATTCGTTAAAAAGTCTGAGAGTGCCACTGGTATAAAAGTTGGTTCTATTAAGGCCAATAAGGCACGATTTAAAAATAGTTTCTTTCCCGGAGCTATTACAGCCTTAAACATCATGTACACACTTTTGGAAATGTTTTTGAGTTCATCTTGTGTCCGTTGGATATTGTGCTCCGCCAACAGAGCAAACAGAATTTCTATGTTTTTTCTTAAAACAAATGACAATAAATGATACTTGAATTGACTTGACTATAGTTACTTATCGAAAGATTACACTCAATTTATTATTTTTAATAAGATCATATACACAATATATATATATATATATATATATATATATATATATATAAATCATACTGTAAATTATAGAAACAGTGCTCATATTCGGAACATGATCTCATAATCGCGTCGAGCATAGCTCATTGGCGAAAGTTCCGTATATATATATATCACTTGCACTGATGAAGGGCTAGTGTTGCCCGAAAGCTCTGCTAACCTTTCTGGCTGTTTTACTTTATCGTTTTGATTTAGCTTTTTGATTTTTTTTGTATCTCCATTGAGATCCAGCCACTGATACCCACAGCATTGTCATTTTTCAGTTATTTGCCTTTGGATTTATATATATATACGTTAAGTCTGGAAAAGAAGTAAAAACTATTGTTTGGTCTCTACAGGCTTGTTTCGTGAGTTGTGCAACTCACTCATCAGGAGACTATAATGAGAACAATCAATTACAATTTTGCTTATAAGCACATTTGCTTGTAGAATTAGCATTTACAGGTGATATGTTTTGGAATGTCAGCTGTTATATGTAACAATGCTTTCTTTCTGTACCGGCAGGAAGACACAAGTTTGTTAATGTCGATAATTCAGGGTAGCGGATGATAAATAATTTCTCTTTGAGGTCGAGGTTGCATTTTTTGTTTGCGCTACTATATCCTTTAGTAGATGCCAAGATGCGCCATGAGATTGAATAGACTGTGTTGTTGTCCTTGAGTGTCCAAATATGTTTACTGAGTTTGGTTGAGTTTCTAGATTGCGTATGACGGAATGATGAGGTGTGATTTCTGTATCGTATTTTAAAATCATTTTCAGTGAGTCCGATATAAGTTTCCGAGGTAGATTTGTCTTTGCGTGTAACTGTGGCTTGGTATATTACAGATGATTGTAGGCAATTTCCGTTTAGCGCGCATATATATAATATACAAAAAGCATAATTTCATCATTAAGCACACACAATGGCAAGATAGAACTTTGTATGATGAATAAATGAAAGAACAGAAGTGTTTGGTAATATATATTGATGGAATAGATGCAGATTATAGGAATCATTTGTAAGGCTATTAAATTGCTAGATATGACATAAAAAGATGATGCTAATGAAAATGTACAATAGGCTGTGCAAAAATTGGATTATAAAATGTCATTAGTATTTTCAACAATATGAATTATGAATTCTAACCAAATACAATATTGACAGAAGAACACTTTACAGGGATTTTTATTGGTACTAAAATATGCATGAATCTTGTAAGTTTCATATTGTTGCTGCTACCTCTCTTATCATTATTATCTGAACTACTTCCTTCTTTCCATTATTAGCGTTTTTTAAAAATTTTTTATGGCGCAGCACATAGACTGTTATGCAACAGAGCGCAACTATAGTATTACATATTTAGAATAACATGTTAATTTATTCCTAAAACAATTTCCTGGCTCCTAGGCTCCTATGCTTATAAAAAGCATAATGAAAGAGAGGAATATTCTGGTCCTAAGAAGCAAAACCAAACTATTTTTGATGAAACTGCAGGACTTTCCTCCAAACAATCCAGATCATATTAATAAACTACTTCCTCTGTGTCATCATCTTTAAACTACTTCCTCTGTGTTGTCATCTTCAAAACTACTTCCTCTGTGTTGTCATCCTCTAAACTACTTCCTCTATGCCATCATTCATAAAAAACTACTTCTAATATGCCATCATTCTCTGAACTACTTCCTCTATGCCATCATTTTCTAAACTACTTTCAATATTCCATCATTCTCTGAACTTCTTCCTCTGTGCCATCATTCTCTAGGTAAACTACTTCCTCTGTGCTATCATCCTTTAAACTACTTCCAATATGCCATCATTCTCTGAACTACTTCCTCTATGCCATCATTCTCTAAGTAAACTACTTCCTCTGTGCAATCATCCTTTAAACTACTTCCAATATGCCATCATTCTCTGAACTACTCCTCTGTGCCATCATTCTCTAGGTAAACTACTTCCTCTGTGCTATCATCCTTTAAACTACTTCCAATATGCCATCATTTTCTGAACTACTTCCTCTATGTCATCATTCTCTAGGTAAACTACTTCCTCTGTGCTATCATCCTTTAAACTACTTCCAATATGCCATCATGCTCTTGTCATATCTTCATTATTCTGTAAGCAACTTCTTCCTTGTCATAATTATCCTCTGAACTACTAGATCTCTCCTCGCTATTATCGTCCATGTTGCCATCCTCTAAGCAATTTCTTCATTGTCATGAATATCTTGTGAACTACTTCTGTGTTTAATTATCTTAAGTCGTCATCACTCTCACCATATGAAATGTCAATGGCACTTATGTAAGATCTTTTTTAGTAGATTTGCTTTAGGAAAATTATACTAGGTGTTGACCTCTGAATAGTCTGCATGTTGTATTATGGCCTATATATAATTTAAGTATTTTTCATTTTTTTTGTAATTGATTTGTTTTAAATGTCATTATATACAATTTTGTTGTTTTAAACCAAATCCAATATTAACGGCAATGGAAGCATGTTAATAGTGAAATTGTTATTCAATGTTACGTTATACGTAAGGTGATTTGATCGTTCCATAGGGGAATATCAAAGGAGTATAGATATTATTTACGTTGCCTTTTTCCCTATGGACTTAATGTTGGCGCGTATTATATGCAGTAATGCATGCATAGATTATATGTGTTGTTGGAGTCTTAAGATGTCTCTCGTGGACGATAGGTGATAATATGTAAAACAACTGTTGTCGAAACCGCGGGTTACAAGACAGGTTTTAGAACAACCCATCGTTAGAATTATTCAAGATATATAATACTGACAGTGTAATTGTAGTATGTATGTGATATTTATTTATTAAAATTATTTTTTTATAACTAAAAAATGTCAACATTTTGGGTTCCCTTCTTTTAAACCTCAAAATACAATGGTTGGACTAGAACAGCCTCATCGCTCATTCATGCATTGCATTGCCATGATTGCTTATTCAATATTTGTTTATATGGCAAAGCATCATCAAATTGTACTTTCAATAATGAATACCATACTGTAATGGTGGTCTAATAAGACTATGGCAAGCAAAAAAAGGATTTTATACTGTTGAAAGTAGTGTAGCTGTAGCTTGGTGATTAACTTATCTTCCACTCCCACTCTCAAAACCTAAAATGAGACTTAAGCACAATACAGTTTTTATTCATCCTGTAATTTACGAGTTTCTTGCTGTTAGATGTGTATAAAATAAAAAGTGTTTTCATAACTCCCAACAAGATATTTAAAGTTAGTTTTAAAACATATTTTAAAATACTTAAATGTTTATCCCCCCAGAAACATGAAGATTAATAAAAATTATACTTTGATTAGGCCATTTTGCAGTATTATTAAAGTTATTCACTTTCATAGCTAAAAATGAAAAAAAGATTTCACTTATAAAAGATATAATAATTTTTGGTCAAAATGAATAAGTATTATATGAAATTAAAATGATATATTCAACCAAAAGAAAACATTGCAGGGGAACAATATATCTTTAAATCCTTTATAACATAACATTAAAACAAATCTTGTAGGCCTAGTATATAGTATGTGAATTTATTTTTAGTTCAAAATGTCTGAATCTATGCTTTTATAGTATATTGGCTATCAATGTTTGGCCATTTATTTATCATTCCAAGCTATGATTTGTTGATATAAATATATAGACCTAAATAGTACCAAACTTTGTTAGTTTTTTTAAAATATATATATTTTTTTAATGCAAATTATACAGATCTCATTTGCTTATTTTGTGCACCGAAAATCCATTTAAATCAGTTGACTAAAATATCATCGTTACTTAAAATACAATGCGTCAAAAGTTCAAGATACTACAGTAGTTGATCTGACATTAACAGCTGATTTCTGTTGTGTTGCAGCAAAAAAATTAACTTTTTTTGTTTTTCTGTTTTTCTGGTTGAATGCGTCAAAAGTTCAAGATACTACAGTAGTTGATCTGACATTAACAGCTGATTTCTGTTGTGTTGCAGCAAAAAAATTAACTTTTTTTGTTTTTCTGTTTTTCTGGTTGAATGACAAACATTCCAACATGCCATCAATTGAATGGTACAACATTATTTTTAAAGGCCATTTTACTGATTATTTTTATTTTTACATTTTTCTGATGTTTCTGTTTCCAAATAAATGGAGAATTCATGTGCAATTTCCCCGCAGCAGAAACAGAGCCTTGGTTTAAAACCATAGAGTATCGCGATATATCTTCTTCTGGTTGCTCTTTTCCGTTTTTGTTATTTTTATGTAATATGATTTTACAAGCATAAATTGCCCCAGAGCTGTCTCCTCACCTCAACAGGTTGAAATGTAGTTTAAAACCTTGCCAGTTCAATTCTGGTTATTTCGATACCCCTTTTGTAATGGATACTTGCAACCGTACACTATATCTCAATCATATACACTATCTTCCTCTTATAGTAGGGTTGCCGAGAGTTGACTCCATTGTTATTGCCACGATTCAGCTCCGCGTACGTTACCATGCGCGCTATGTCATTGACGCGATTATTTGTCCATTGGTAAACACATTTTTATGTAATATTATTCTGAAAATAATTGAACTGTAAACATAATTCTTTTGAGTATTTATTTATTTACATATCATTCCATAAGATCAACTATTTTTTATCGTCATTACATTCAACCAAACATGTAAAAAATGTGGTTAAAATATCGTACTGTCTAGCGCGTACGACCATACGCGGTAGATTGTTTACTCAAAAACCTTCGAACGGTCCAGTGACCTAACCCTATTCAACCTTGTTTTTGTAGTTGAGCCTCTCATGACCTGGGATTTGTTTGTCTTCCTACGCCAAGATAATATAGTTCTACATGCCATGTGCTTTTTTCTCTGAGAAATATTTATTATAAGTGCCAAAAAAACGGTTTTTTCTCTATATGAAGCCTTTATTATTTAAATCTTTTAGAGAAAAATCACACATACCATAAAGCAGGTCCATTTATTTCATTTTTTAAATAAAATTGTGAAAATTACGTGAGGCTCAACTACAAAACCACCATTTTGTGATATGATGTCATCGTAAGCCAATCAAAGCTGAGATTTCCCGCGATCGGCAGAGCTATGGTTGAATGATTTTGGATCCTGGCTATTTGATTGGTGGACGCGAATCACCCACAGCGGAATGTTTTCTCTCGCGTGTACCGCGAAGTCACATGGTCTGTCTGTACTGCTGTTACTACACAAATTTAGAGCAATGAATTTGTACGAATATCGTTAAATAAACAATTTTATATATTTTGTAAACATTTAATAACATATTTTATTGATATTTCCAATGTTGATATATAAAATAAATTACTATAAAACGTAATTATTTGTAATTATTTTAGCGAAAAACGGTGTGGTTCATACAATTGTCGACTGAGGGCGCAATTTGTTTACAACGTTCGTGGCCAAAAACGATCATTTTCGGAGATGTTTTAGACCTTATATTTCGAAAACTACAAGTTAGATTTTCGTAATTCTTTCTTTATTGGAATATTGAAACAAAATACTAACATATAATGTTTAAATTGGTTGAAAAATAACAACTTTTAATTTTGCATTGTTATCCCGACTTATAGTAGATTTAATTTTGAAAAATAAAATAAATTTGAATTGCATTAAAAACTTTCCAGATTTCACTATATATTCTAGTTTTCACAATAGAATAAATTTGAATTTAATTTAAGTAAATTTTTCTTGAAATTTCAAATTTATTCTTCATTTCTTACAAAAAAAATATAGTTTGAGATAGTTTGAGTTACTGGTAGCTTTTCTATTACTAAAAATAGTCAACAGAAAATTGAATTTATTTAAAATGTCAATATATGTAATGTTATTCCCACTGGAAATTCATGCTACAGGGTTGCTATGCTATTTGCAGTAAAACACATGAATATAAAATTCACTTAGGAGGAATAATTTGATTAACGCCACTCTGGAAAACACTACTCAAAAGCAAGCCAAGACGTAAGCACAAAATAATTTGTCGTCGTTAAGTGTGATATACTTTCATGCTGTCTTTCACCGATTCTCACGCAAGATTTGTGATACCGTATGTGTATCGATCTTTATTAGTGTGTTCAGAAAAACACAAAATATTTGTGAAGAAAACGAAGCTAAGTCTGCACTGTTACTGATTTATGTGTGGTGTACCATGAATTGAGATGTAGAAGATCAATATTCAACCCATTTAAGGTTTTTATTTTTATACAACTAACATAATGCATCTATTGGTAATTGTTAAAGCGTAAATGATTTGGTCAATTTTGCTCTTTGATAGATAGATATGAATATTCTGCCTAATCACAATCCTGCCTATATGCTTATTAGTAAGTTCTTGATTGTGTATTATAATAGGTATTTGATATGTAATATAAACTACATCAACATATCATAATAAAGATTGTTTCCTATGCATGTAGGAATGTTGGTATGCGTGGGAGTATAATATACGTGCTTACGTGTTTACGTAAGTGCACTCAAAATTATCATTTTATGAAAGCAAGGATAAAGCTTTTAAGCATATTTTCTAAACTCTTATTGTAAATTTGTCCGATTATACCCATATATTTGAGATGATGGATCACTTGAAAACACAGACAAGTTTTCATTATAATTATACGTTCATTTTCTTAGTTATGTCGTAAAATAAAATAGTCTTTTCCAATTACAATACTATTTATAGAAAATTTTAATTTGTTCTGTACTGAAATAGAAATTTTTAACCTTGATTTGTTTTAACGTCTTTGGTAAAAATACTGATGTCCCGGAGGGAGAATCGCAAAATGTTAAACATTGATTAGTTTCAATCAAATACACTTTGTTTGATTTAAACCGAATACAACAAAGTATACTGTCTTCTAGCCACTTATTATTCTTCTGTTCTTGGTCAATAACCACTTTATTCTTCTGTTGTCTTGAAAGACAATCATTGACCAATTATTCTTTTTCAGTTCTAGACAGACAGTCAGTAACCACTTATTATTCTTCTGTTCTTAAAAGACAATCAGTGATGACTTATTCTTCTTCTGGAAAAACAGTCAGTTACCACTTATTTTTCTGTTCTTGAAAGATGTCAGTCAGTAGCCATTTATTCTTTCTCTGTTCTGGAAAGACAGTCAATGACCGCTTATTCTTCCTCTGTTCTGGAAAGACAGCTAGCAACCACTTACTCTTCCTCTGTTCTGGAAAGACAGTCAGCAACCACTTATTCTTCCTCTGTTCTGGAAAGACAGTCACCAACCACTCATTCTTCTCCTGTTCTGGAAAAACAGTCAGTGACCACTTATTCTTCTGTTCTTTAAAGACAGTTAGTAACCACTTATTCTTTCTTTGTTCTGGAAAGACAGTCAGTAAACCACTTATTCTTCAGTTCTTGAAAGACAGTTAGTGACCACTTGTTCTTCTGTTCTTGAAAGACATCAGCCAGTAACCGCTTATTCTTCCCCTGTTCTGGTAAGACAGTCAGTAACCACTTTATTCGTCTTCTGTTCTTTAAAAAACAGCCAGTAACCACTTATTCTTATGTTCTCTATCTTAATTGGTAGCCTCATAAACTCTTCTTATTACTCTTAATTGTTTTTCTTCATGATATCTAGTAGCCTAACATTGTTTTTTTTTCTTTTATGAGGTTGTACTCTTCAATCCATTTCTCAATGAGAGAGAGAAATGATGATGATATTTTACAATAAAAAAAATTACTCTCCAGAAACATTTTATAGTCAAATCAACATAAATGTGTACAAGAAAAGTTCAGTGTCTTATTTCATTTAGCCTTCAGTATAATAGAATATGTCACAAGAGAGATTTTAAAATTTATTTTTTGAATAATGAGGAATGATATTATTATCTGTTTGTCTAGTATTAAGTGTTCATACTGTTTTGAAACTACCTTAAATGAAACTAACTTATATGAAATTGAATATTTTGGCTATTTTATGTAAAATAGTAGGCCTATGGTAATTTATAAGTAATATTCCAAACATCTGTGTAAAATATACAAATAAGTAAGTTTGGCCAAATTACCAGCTGCGAATTTAATACATAAATATGTAATACCAATTGTACTGTATAAAGGCAAGCGTAATCATGGTCCGAAGTTAGATGTTGATAAGCTGACGAAGGACTTACTTAAAGAGCTGAATACTTCTGTCACTGAAACATAGAACAAAAAAGATAGGACTGTAAATTCAGTTCAGGACGACAGGTCCTTCCTCTATTTCAATTTCCTGAATCTGCCATTGCCGTCATGTTTTTCTTTGTGTCTTTATTTACTGTATTTATTTATCTTTATAAATGTGTTATTGTGTACAAAGAAAGAGTGTGTGTGAAAAGTAATAATATTTAGGCCTATATGTTTCCTACCAACTTTTTAAAGACGATTCAGCCAGGCCCCACCTAAATTTCATAATTACAATGCAAAGTATAAAAAATTAGTTCATCACTTTTACAATTTTAAGTCCTGAGTTCTGTTACATTATTGTGCTAAATAATTAATATGATCTTTGATGTATACTCTAGAAGATATTGAGGGTGCACTAGAGACACAAAGTTGTTATGGAAACACGACTTCTAGAGCTGAAATAAGTAACAGTCTTTACGTGTATTTACATCTGTCACTAGTCTCAGTATTTATAATATATTGTTAAGCATAATAAGTTCCCAATTTCAAAATTAAGTAGTTGTGTTTTTGTACTTTTACTTCTTTTTTACTTTGACAATAATGATAAAAGAAATTACATCACCCACATTATGTTATATCTAAAATTATATAACACAGAAATATCTAAAAATGTGTGTTTTATTGATTACCTACTTATAAATTCAATTAGTTTAAAACATAACGTTACATCTTTTTACAGCCTTTAATATTCCTTCATCATTTCTAACAAGTTTTTTTGGCGCCAGATATATAGACCATGTTGTTTACACGACACAGTTCCACTCAGTTTTATTGCCCTAAGGACCCTTATTAATCATATTCTTTATTCATTTTATTGATTGACAAAGATTGTTTAGAAAATGTAATCGAATTAAGTAGTATATTTTTTTCCCATTGCAAATGATAATGAGAAAGGTTTAAAGCTGTTTTGAGTTTAAAAGGGAAATTACATACACAGTGGTTTTTAGTGTTCCTTTAGATAAAATACAGATTGGGATTATCTGAACTGAACAAAACTTGATTGTACCTCTTTTATATCAGAGGTACGTATCAAGGAGATGTACAAAAATTATACAGTAAATTTTTAAAAATAAAAGAAAAGAACAAATTAAATAATATTTTAATACAATGTATGTTTTGTCATGACATGTGGTAAAGTATATGTAAAGTGAAAATGTAACAAATAAACACATTTGGTGTATGTTGAGGGTGGTTACATAATCATGACATTTAGTAAGTTTTGATGTGTCCTCACAAAATCCCAAACATTTATTGGCCATAGTACAGGGATTTGTTCAAAAAAGTGGCAAATTCCGACCTTTTTATTTTTTTAATTACTGTAGGAAGTGTAAGTATTGTCCACTGAAAATGACAAATATGTTTTAAATCATTCATCCTCTTGAGAAAATTTAGATTATTCCCTTTATGAACTTGCAGGATTCACAGTGCAGCCCTAACCATGACTGAGAAGGACCAGTATTCTGATATTTTAATAAAGCAATTTATAAATCCATATTTTATATTTCAGCTTTTCTTCAGTGGTTCAAAGATAGAACTTGCACTGTTAGAACTTGCTGAAGCTAAGGATCCAAGGATAACGGTGATGGGTAATTTGGTTATTGGCATTGAAGATGTTGAAGAGTTGGACCCTATAACTTTCAGGACTCCTGAGTCGGTCTTGATTGTTCCAAAGTGGGAAGCAGGTGTAAGTATACAGAACATGTAGGCCTACTAACAATTATTTATCTTATATTCCAGCACAGATCTGACAATTCAAGTATTTCGTTTTTCAACTAACTATGGACCTTAAACTTACGTCATTTTAATTTCTAAATTACACACTTTTAACACAGTTTTGGTGGACTCTATGCTTAGAACAACGATGTGACACAATATGCATAGATCAGAGGTTCTAGATTGTTGATAATGGAAAGCTGCCTCAGATTTTAACATAAGTCAATACATTTTTGTATCTAGTAATTTAATACTAACATAGAAATTTACCTGTAATTTATAATCATAATATTATGTTAAGTAGCTATGATGTATGTCAGGGTTGTTTCCCACAGACAATACGTTTTTGTTTTAAATATATGCCTACTTCTTGATTTGCCACCTGCTTGACTCTCGCACCTAGGTACCCCAGAGCCTATATTGGAGAGACGATAGCAGCATTTAATGATGCTGAAAGAAAAACAAATTTAATGTTCCTTTTTGGTCAGTATTTCATTATGGGGATGATGGAGTGTGTATGATATTACATCCTCTGTTATCAATTATGCAAAGGGGTATTTTGTTTGACGCCATAAAAAATTAAATCTGTAGAGGGTGGTCAACCTATACCAAATTAGATGCTTTTGGGAAAAACTTAAACATAAAATATCTCTAACAGACTCCACTATAAACATTGTGGATACAGTTAATATGCATGTCTTATGATGAAATAAAAATGTTGAACCAATACAGACCTAAGACTCGGTATATTAAGGTTTTCATAAAAAAAAACATATTCTTACAGCAACGCTGCCGGGAATGTAGAGGTTTAAGTGACGATACTTTTGAGGAGGTGAATATAAATGGGTGTGCATGAGGGAATAATTTTGTTAGAAAAGCAAATTGAATTTGTATGCAGGGTATGTTGAGTAAACAATTAACAAGCAATTAATACATTTTGAAACTAATGGTCAGGGTGAGGTAATCATCATGGGAATGGTAATGGGTACATTTGCATGATAACGTATGTTTGGCATGCAAGCAATAATAAAATGTAAACCGGTAATTTAAAAAAGGTTAATATGTTAGGTAAAAAAGAAGGTTGAACAGGTTAGCATGCAAGCTGGGTAATGCTAAACATTCAAAAAGGTTAACTAGAATAGACAATAATTGGGGTAAACATGTGATATAAATCTAAACAGGTTAGGCCATAACAGAGGGATTAACAGATTAACAAGCAACATGGCTATGGTAATCGAAGTTTAAAAAGTAAAGGGTAACAGGTTGGGTAATAAAAAGAAAAGTCAATGGTATAAAGTAATACAAAGAAGGATAAACAGGTTGGCTGTATGGTGAACAGGTGAGAAAATAAATTAAAACAAGTATTGAAAGAATTGGTTTAAATTGGTTTTAGGTAAGCGGGAGGGTGAACAGATAAGGTCAGGTAGATGTATCTTCCTGGTTAGGTTTAAAAAGAAATGTTTGAACTGCTGTAGAGAAAGTTTGTTCCATTTCATTTGGCATTATTCTTCGGAAATAGAATAGCATTTAAACATTGACCTCAGGTTTCCTGGTGGATACCTATCTGAAACACATTAATGTGAAGATTCACTGAATCAATGACACATCAGGTTTGGTCTGAACATCTCCAGTTCCAGTGATTGGAACTGTTACTATCAATCAAATGTAAATCTTCAAAGTTGTGCTAGGGTAGTTTGCATTATTGATGTTATATCAATATGGCTTTATTTAACCTGTTAACTGAGTTATTATAAAAGCATGTTGTTTAAATTTTCAAAAGGATAAAAAAACTGACTAATAGATATGCTGTCATTTATACACACAAATATAAATTAAATATGAGTATCTTATCTTAAGTGTTTAAACTAAATAAATGATCCCATAGAATTTAAATTTCTTATTGTACTGAAAAATTAGTGGAGCGATAAAAATCTTTCTGATGTGCAAGTTTGTACACAGATCTGTGTGTATATATTCAACAGCTTAATTATTATACAAATAATTAATGTTTTCATTCGTGCAATGGTAGTTTATGAAAGATACTTTCAATTGATTGAAAGAAAACAATATTTGTTAAATAAATCAGTTTAGTAGCAACTGAGAGTTGGGGTTAGTCCATTATATTTAACCAGAAATGCATGGCATATTTAAATGATATATACAGTATAAAATACTTTTCATGTGATCTAAAAACCTCCAATCAAAGACCTTCTTACAGTAGGTGCTACAAAATTAATATTTGAATAAATTACATAGCCTATTTAAACATGTGATTGTGATTGTCCGAAATGGAATCACTTACCCTTTATTCCGAGGAACAATATTGTTACCCGGGCAATATAACTTGATAAAAATATAGTTCTCTCAGGAATATATATATATATATACTTTTTTTTTTCTATCTCTATTGAGATCCAGCCACTGATACCCACAGCATTGCCATTTTTTCAGTTATTTACCTTTGGCTTTATATATATATATATATATATATATATATATATAAATCCAGAGACAAATTAATGAAAAAAGACCTTGCTGTGGGTATCAGTGGCTGGATCTCAATAGAGATACAAAAAAAAAAGCGAAAAGATAAATCAAAACGATAAAATAAAACAGCCAGAAATGTTAGCAGAGCTTTCGGCAACACTAGCCCTTCATCAGTGCAAGTGAAGGAATTGGGATAACGTCATAGTATAAGAGCTGGCAAGTGCTGCCTGGGTGGACAGGAATAAAACATGACCTGAATTATTATTTTATTAATTTGAGGTGTTTTGCAATAATTAACTATTTTATATTTATTATTAGGGAAGAGGTTCGTTGTCATTCAGCTTCCGAACTATTGAACCTAATGGACTACTGATGTACAGTAGAGGAGCTGAAATCAATGGAGATTTCTTTGCTGTTGAGCTATTTGAAGGTCGATTATTTGTTATAATCAACTTAGGCGGTGGTATGACACGCTCCATGCCTTACATGAACCTGTTTAATGATGGTAGTTGGCACAATGTGGTTATAACAAGGATGGATGTTATTACAAAAGTCCAGGTGAGTTCCTAACTATCTTGCCTACGAAGAGATTGTTTAATCATGGTAGTTGGCACAATTTAGGTATAACAAGGATGGATGTTATTACAAAAGTCCAGGTGAGTTCATAACTATCTTGACTACGAAGAGGTTGTTTAATGATGGTAGTTGTCACAATGTTATAACAAAGATAGATGTCAGTACAAAAGTCCAGATAAGTTTCTAACTATCTTGCCTACAAAAAGGTTGTTTAATGATGGTAGTTAGTCTAATTTAGGTATTACAAGAATGGATGTCAGTACAAAAGTCCAGGTGAGTTTCTTACTATCATGACTACAAAGAGGTTGTATAATGATGGTAGTTGGGACAATGTGATTATAAAAAGGATAGGAGTCCATGCAAAAGTTCTGGCAAGTTCCTACTATGATGTAGGATTAACTATTATGCTAAATAGTTTCCAAAGTCCACACATTTTGTACCAATAAAAACTGTTAAAAATTATTTTTAGAAATGAAGATTGTGCAGTATTTTAAGGTATATTTTATCCTCTTCTCAATGAGAATCAATTGTTTTGTGAAAAAATAACGGATACTGTAGGAAAACGCTGTTCTAGTACAGTTGAATATTGTTATATTACAAATGATACAACTATAATAAAGAAGGCCAGTTTAGAGTAGACAAGTATGACAACCTATTTGTCTTGTCACACATTCTGACCAAAGCTCCAATTTGGCTCCTCTTTCAAACTGATGATCATTCATTGAAATTTCTTTATGATTTTCTATATTAAAATAATGGAATAGGAGTTATGCAATTGAATTTGGAAGATTAAGATATTTAACAATAATCTGCTATCTTTAATTACTTGAATTGATATTGTACAGTAAGATTTTTCGTCGCGTGGACACGACTCTATAGTTCACTATTTACATCGTAGAGAGAATACAAGATGGTTTCTGTGACGGGCGATTTTTTTCCCAGTTTCTTCTAAGTCACGTGATAATTTTGTGATTTTTTTGCCGTAATTCGTTTTAACATGATTGAAAATGTTCATCTGGTTTGTAGGTATAAGTATCTTGAAAATATTCTTTTTTCCAAACCAATAATTAGTAAAAACTAACCTTGACAGTTTTGCTGTCCTGATCGGATAGCTTCTTCAGAAATATATTATTTCTGAAGAAGCTGTCCGATCAGGACAGCGAAACTGTCAAGGTTAGTTTTTACTAATTATTGGTTTGGAAAAAAGAATATTTTCAAGATACTATAGTTCACTATGTCGGTCGGTCGGTCTGTCGGTCTGTCTGTCGGTCCGGTATCACTATGCGTTTTAGCACGCGACTTATGGCTGTTGTTGTTGTTAATAGATAAAACTAAAATTGAAATAAATAGCTACTGGGGGATATTATGATTTAAACTGGCAATTGAAAAAAAATGTTACTACCGCATTTTACTTTTACAGTAGTTAACTAAATCAGGAAACACATAAAAAAGAAATTTTCTAAATGTATTTTTTTCTGATCCATTGATGGAGATCTCTGCTTCTAACCGATTGCCATCTCTTTTCCCTTCTGTAGTAGGTTTTCAGTTTACAGAGAATCTTCCCTCCCTCACTTTGTTGATGCCTTCTGTTCATAGCAGATTTTGCTAGTTTATAGTTGTTCTCTATTTGTTAGTACCTTTTGGCTATCACTGATTCATCTATTTTTTTGTCCTCTGCTCATAACAATATGTTGACCAGTAATCTCATGCCATTTTGTCTTTTTTGTACATGTTGACTATTGTATACTGTTTAGGAGATAAGATAATATTATGCATCCAGGACTTTTGCTCCAGAGATGTTTCAGCCAAGTTTCATATTTGTGTACCAGAAATTCTTTTTAGTCAATTTAATGGTTTACCTCTTTAGTTTGGAGAGGGTACTGTCCGAATATTGGTGCCCAATATCATCTTATGACCCTATAATTCTGATAAAGTATTCTCAATGCAACGTTGACAGACATGAGATTCTAGTAAAAGCAATAGGTCTGCTATAAATAAAATCACTAGATTTATAGCTTGCAACAACTAGTGTACCAAGCCTTTTATTGAAACTTTCATGTATCAATAGGGAGTTCAATTACATTACTTTTCACCAAAGACTTTAAAGCTGTATCAAATATGTGGATAGTTACAAATCAATCTGCAAGTTAAGTTAGCTAAGTTACTGCCCCTATTTTCCAATTCAAAGTAAGTGAATGTTGACCATTCCAATATCAACCTGAAGTGATTTTTTACTTTGTGACCAAAAATGGAATGCTGTCTTTGGATTCTTATTGGCTGTTAGCATTGAAGGTGATTAATAAAGATGATAGAAATGTATACTTTAGAAAAATATGTGTTTAAAAAAGTATGTGTTTTACAATGATTGTTTTGTATTTGTATTTGAATATTTTCTATCCTATTCAACTTGGCTTGTGCTTGATAAAGGTTCGGTGTCAGGAGGATGTCCACCTATATTGTTGAACAGAAATTAACAGAGTTTTGAAACAAAAAAGACCTATTAAAAAACATCTTCAATACACCACATCTAAACTTATCGTCCTACTTCTTTATAAACTGTAAACTTTTACTGACAGTAATATTTTCATAAAGCTATGATAAAATAAATTCTAAAAATCAAAAGTACTGACTTCTACTTTTTTTATCTTTAACTTTAGTGTTTTATATAAATATTTTACAGCATACAACCAGTTTGTTTTATGTGTAGCTAGTTTGGAACAATTTAATCTTTTCACCATGGTTTTTTTTATTGACCATGCATTAGATGCAGTATCATGTATTTCTATTTTTAAGCATATAACAAATGTAATAATGTAAAGTCTAAAATTGTAACAATTAAAACAAAATATGACAGTTGAAAATATATTCAAAGATTGTAGGTAAATGAACTATGTTAAAAAAATTGCTTAGATTATAATAATAACCTACAATAATTACTTTTATATGTAAATTTAAAATAAAATCTGCTATCATTAACCTATGTTTGTCAAAACTATAAATGAGAAATTCATACTAAAGATTTTCCCAATATGGTTGTTCAATGGAGTATTTAAAAATTGCTCTTTGGTGGTACCAATGATCTCACTAGTCTGAAGTCATTCGGATAGAAGGCCACTTAAGTATCCAACAGAGAATAGACTTTAAGACTGTATATCATATATATATATATATATATATTATTATATTCAGGTTGAAATTTTCAGACCGTTTGGATAGAGTGCTCAATACCAAGGTAGAGCATAAATAAATAAATAAAATAACAGCAGAAAACTTGGTTACTTCATTGTTTTAATCACTACAAATTTGTTTCGTACGACCAGCATGTAGCTGGCCGCACTCTTCAGGTGAAATATAAAACATAAGTGACCACTTATCACTTATGTTTTATATTTCACCTGAAGAGTGCGGCCAGCTACATGCTGGTCGTACGAAACAAATTTGTAGTGATTAAAACAATGAAGTAACCAAGTTTTCTGCTGTTATTTTATTTATATTATTATATATCATTAATTTGCACAAGCTTTACTTTACTAGTTTTAGATCATCCGTGGACAATTTTTCCACCTTTGAATTTAAAGCTTTTTAAAAGTTTTCTTCCTAAATAATGCTTCTAAATTTTGGAGTAGCAACTGTTATGTTGTTGTTTATCTTTGCTTTGTAAGAAATGTCTTAAACTGACTTGTTGCACACATAACTCTATTGTGTGTGGACACTGCTTAAATAATAGGAAGCATTTTGATTTCAACGACCAAATTATTTCATATTAGTTCATTGTGAGCATGTGGAAATGTTTGATGGTTTCTAGGTCCAGATGGCAACCAATGATGCATTGATTGATCTGATCTAGGTTGGTCACCAGTCTTCTGTCCTCATAATATTTATAAGTGGAGTGACAAAAGTATATTATTCTTTATAATTGTACTAGGCCCAACCACTCACTTTTCAGTCATTACGGATTGGACCCCATTGGAAATAAGTTTACTTTTTTGTCGACTTAATGGGTTATCCAGGTATTCTTTTAATACATTGTATATTTTAACTTTTTATGTATGAATATCGAATAAAATCAATCAATCAATCAATTTTCCTATCAAAAAATTGATCAAAAAAAACAATTCACAATATACATTGTACAAATGTATATTCCTAAAAACACAATGATTCTATAGCATAGTGATACTATTATAGTTATCAAGATATGTTACTTTTTTCATTATAGAAAGTGGTATCCTACATAGAAATTAAAACCTTCTATTACATGACCTTTTGAGATGTTGCGCATTTACCCCACCTGTTCTGGAATCTCTATGGGTGTCTCTGTTTGATATGTTATCATTATTAAACAGTAGTAATTTTTAATCATACTACTATTATACTTCAAGGAAGGGAAAAGTATTTCATATAGCCTTTGATTTGACTTATTACATAGTTGAATGTGTATTGACTAATGAACAAGAGAGGGAGACTTTTCATTTCATAAATGTGAATTTTGAAATAATTATTATACTTGCAGTTTAATGAAAATAAAAGTAACTGTTAAACATCTTCCTCTAGAAAAATTTTCTTTGAAAATTTTTTTTAAAATTATTACTAGTTTTATCTCTTTTCTCAAACATTTACAACTCATTATTATATGGTCATGGGTTAAATTAATTTATTATTTGTTGTGTATTCTAATTGTTAGGTACCGTATTGTTACATAGTTGAATGTGTATTGACTAATGAACAAGAGAGGGAGACTTTTCATTTCATAAATGTGAATTTTGAAATAATTATTATACTTGCAGTTTAATGAAAATAAAAGTAACTGTTAAACATCTTCCTCTAGAAAAATTTTCTTTGAAAATTTGTTTTTAATTATTACTAGTTTTATCTCTTTTCTCAAACATTTACAACTCATTATTATATGGTCATGGGTTAAATTAATTTATTATTTGTTGTGTATTCTAATTGTTAGGTACCGTATTGTTACATAGTGGAATGTGTATTGACTAATGAACAAGAGAGGGAGACTTTTCATTTCATAAATGTGAATTTTGAAATAATTATTATACTTGCAGTTTAATGAAAATAAAAGTAACTGTTAAACATCTTCCTCTAGAAAAATTTTCTTTGAAAATTTTTTTTAAAATTATTACTAGTTTTATCTCTTTTCTCAAACATTTACAACTCATTATTATATGGTCATGGGTTAAATTAATTTATTATTTGTTGTGTATTCTAATTGTTAGGTACCGTATTGTGTATGTATGTATATATATATTAATTGTTATTATTATATGGCTTCCCAAAATACAAGTTTTTCAATTGGATTTTTCTTCTCAATTGATTCACACTACTTAGGTTTTTTTTTTGCCTCTTTCAATTTTTCTTATAATTTAATTTATTATAATATTTGTCTGAATCGAAAAGAAAATCTTGTAAGAAATAATAATGTGTTATTTTTAATCTTAAAATTATTTAACATTTAATACTTAAAATGCCAAATATTGCATAATTATACAAATATTTAAAAGAATAAAAGTGCAAACAATAAAAACAAAATCAATTACATACTTTGTATATAAAATGAAATTATACCTTATAAACTAATTGAATTTAATCTGACTTGAGAGTAACATCAATCAGAGAGGGTAAAATCACTAGTATAATTAAATTGAATGAATAATTACTTAATCGTATATCATAATTGGTTAATTGAAATCTAATGGTTTTGTGTTTAAAAATACAGTTTAATAAGATACTAAGGAGAAAGCAGGATTGGAAAATGTTTACAGTTTTTAAATGATGAGTCTTGATCTATTTTATAAACTAAAAGCATCATTAATCATGTTGACTAACGACGAGTTTCAACTTGCTAATGTAAATCATCGGTTATTTTAGATATGACATTTTCAATATAATCATCATCATACAATATTCTTGAAAAATGATTTTGGTAATTAGAGCATGTAAAGTTTGATTTTAAATGATTATTAAATATTTTAATAGAGAAAAATTAATATCAATAACATGGGGGCGTTTTCATGAAATTTCTCAATTTACTAGTAATAATAATAATTGAAATATATATTTATACTGGGTAACCTCTTCAGTCAAAGACTGGTCTCCCAGAGGGCCCAGTTGGTGATCAGTGGCTGTGTACTAATACACCGGGGTAGCCCCCTACTCGTCTCGAAAGATGTACTAGGTTCTTTAAAGTGCACACGAGCTAGATGTTTACACTGGACCTACGATTTATAGTCCTTATCCGAGAATAATAATATTTATTTGGATCAACACTTTTTTAACAATGGCACATGCTTTCATACAAATTACAAACTTTAAACAACACAATTACTTAAAAACTATACAAAAACACTGGAAAATAAAAACTGAAACTAAATCATTTGTCCTATTTGATTAGGAACAAAACTTGTTTTAAACTAAAACTATACAAACTACTAATTTTGCAACAGAAATGGAAAAGAAAACATATATTTTAAAATAAAATAGTTCAAAGTTGTAATTAGAGTTATTTTTATGAAATAACACGCTTCCTATTTCGAGCCCACACTAGTTATATCTGCCAAAATGTAGGGCTTTCCTAGAACAATCCATTTATTAATGTGGCATTGTCTCAAGCTAGCCTATTTTCGAACATTAAAATTGAATACACAATTAAAATAATGTACCTAAAAATAGTAATGTGTATCCACATGCATGATGGAAGAAAAAAAATGCAGAGTATGGTGGTAAATTGGGATGTTTCAGGCCAAGAAAGTTAAGGCCTCGGACATTTTGACCCAGTCGTCTATAATATTCATCTTGAATTGTGTTTTATTGTGTTACTCATCATCTTTTTTTATGATACAAAAGAATTTGTAATTTTTGATATATAAAATATTATATAATATTAATATATTTATTACAATGGAATATAAATTGTATTATAGGTTGATGTGGCAGAATCAAAAACAATTGACAACAGAGATAATTCGAAGATTCTTAACCTGGAAGATGATTTATTCCTTGGTGGTGTGGACAACCGGGAAAATGCCAAGCCACTGCCAATGGAAGTATTTTCCATAACAAGGCAATCTGGATACGTTGGCTGTATGCGTAACCTTGTCCTGAACGGCCTAGCTTACAATATCGCTGGTGAGGTTCAACAACAAGGAGTAGAAGGAATTAAGCCTATGTGCAAGAGTATGTCTCCTATGTGTAGCAGTGGGTTGTGTCGAAACGGTGGCCAGTGCTCAGAAGGCTGGAATCGATTTATTTGTGATTGTTCCATGACTGATTATATTGGACATGTATGTGACGATAGTAAGTTCATATGATTTTATTATTTGTAGTTTGCATGTTGAAATAATATTATCATCCATTTTTTTCTACAATTTTTGATATATATTTAAAATTCTACAGTTGATACATTCTAAAACTCTTTTTTATCAATATGAATAGTTTTATGTCTATGGTTTGATGTTTTTTATGTTCTACACAATGTGTTTTAAAGTTACTCCTACATTATTTACCATTACTTACCGCTGTTTCTAGTTGAAAAAAGTACTTCAGAAAACATGGGTTCTTTCAAACCCTTTAACCCGGCTTGATCTGTAGCACAGGTAATGAATAAAATTAATTATAAGTAATCAATATAGATTATTTTTAATAAAAAGATAAATTAAATCAATCAATTTATTAGATTATATCAATTAACTTTTATTATTTTACATAAAACTCAAATTTGATAATTGAGCATGATAACTATCACTCGTTTATCAAAAGTAAAATTGAAGATTACGAAAAATAATACCATCACTAATTTGGCAATTAAACAATTAAAAAACCCCATATATATTTGATTATATATTTATAATTGTTAATAAAAATCCAAAAATAGTTCAAACTAATCAACAGTGATTAACCAATAATTGTTCTTGTTCACACTGGACTTTAAAAATTATAAATTCATACATTGTACTTTTTACTCTTTTTTACACTTATTTCACACAATATTTACATGATATGTTTACCATGGTTTTACCAAAATTTAACTGTATATTTAGAATTTTTATTTAAGTATGATTAGTGTTTCTGAAACTGTGGAAAGTTCCACTTAGCAGTCTATAGGACTATGTAGCCAACGTTCAAATTAAGCCCTGTTTTTACTTGGTTTCTCTCAGTCTAGTAAAATCAAGGCTTACCCCTCTGAGTAACATCTCGCATCTCCTACAATTAAACAGGTCATAAAAATAATATTAAACAAAAACAAAATTGTACATCGTACGAAGATACAACATTGACAATATTTATTTTTACAGTTATTATTTTATTGTTTTATGGAATGTTATTGTTTAATTTAGCTTCATATTATTTTATTGAAAAATGTTTTTGTCCTCATGTTTTCAAATCAGTGTTCATATGATGTATTTATTTCATCTTTGCTTGACATCTACATTTGTATACTTGTGCATGTTTTTCTTTCATACTTGGAGTTTGATAGATTTGGCAAGCATTCACTTTTGATCAGTTGCGTTCTGCATCATATGAGTTCTATTTATTAGATATGCCATACCATTTTCATTATTTTATCCCATGATCTTTGATGGAACAAGTGACAGTTACATGTTGTGTTTTAAGATCAATAAAAAAAATCACAACACAAATAACATGGAAACTGTCTTTAAGATTTACAGTGATTTTTTAAATTAAAATAATATTCTTTTCTTCATATTTTGTAAAACTTTTAAAACAAATCAATGCATTTTTATGAAACATTAAAAATAAATGTTAGCAAAAAATAGAACCCAGATTTTCTAATTGCCAAAAATATTACCAAACCAAGATTGATGAGGCAATAAATGCCGCAATTCATTTCTGTTGTTTTATTGCAAAATTAGGATCTATAACTTTTAAAAGCTATTACACATAAAATCTAATACAAATTCATTATAAATTAAATTTTATTTTATTTTACAAAAAATTGCATTAGACTTAAATATCAAAATTTCACATATCAAATTAAGAACACATTATTCTACATTATATTCAGCCAATTCTTGTGCAGTATCATGTCTAGAGACTATAAACAGTTTGCCATATTGTGTCTACCGACAACAAGGCCCAACCATTATACATAACTTTTAAATGTTGAATTTACAAAAAACAAGCAACATTTCTGAAAAACAGTCAACAGTGGCTTGTAAAACATTGACATAAAGCTTATAGCTTATATTATCCCATATGGGATGAAGCTTGCTGTCAGAAGATGCGATACTGCATGAATTTATTGATGCAAAGGCATGATAAAGGTGTTATTTATTTTAGGTAATATATAGAAATGTTATTAACCCAAAATCCAATTTTATCAACTATAAAGTCACCCAATATCTGAAATTGCTTGATCCTATTGCTAAATATAGTCGTGTTGGTAATGTTATTTTCAAAGTAAAACGAATTATTATTCTAGGCTTTGAGAACTCTGATTTTCCCTTGTTCCATCGAAAATATCATGTGTTAAACTTTTTTCCAATTATAACTAATTGTATCATTATCATTTTCGTAGCTCAGAATGATCTAATTCTTTGCATTTTTTGAAATAGAATAAATCATAATAAGCTTAATTCAGTGGCACATATAATATGGTACTGTATACAAATTTTGATAAACTTCTTATAATGTTCTACCTTAAATATTCATATAGAGTGCTCATATTTGACGGTAATCTAATAAAAAATAAATTCAGATTCAATCTGTACATGTTACATATTAGGCCTAAAAAGGTTGTTATGCTGCCAAGCACATCATTTGGAAAAGCAGGGTCTGTTAGTTTTGTTTTTACGACATACATATGTTACGGTGCACTACCAGTATTGTTACAAAAGTATATTGCAAGGCAAAGATTTGAAATTTAAAAAAAAAGAGGCATTATACAAAATTCAACCAATTTAATGCTTTAAATCCAGAAGTTAAATTTTGGGTTGGTGGGCTTGGGAACATAGCAATTTTAGGCCTTTAAGGTGAGGTAAGAAGTACTTATGAAGCCATTGAATTACGTTTAAATTTTGGTTGCTTCTTCTCTTTGTCTGCTTTACTCTATTTGCACTCATTTTTTCTGCCATTCTTTGTGAATTCATCTCATAAAAGTTCCTGCATGGGGACCAGGTAGGTGTACACTATCACCATTAAATGTACCAATGTCATAGCAACAATAACATTTCCTTATTTTTTAATACTAACTTTATACTAAATATAGAGATATCAGGTTATTTATATACAATAATTTAATTAGATATGAGCAAAATATTAACATTATGATCTGAGCAAAATATAAATATTATGTATGATTACTAACTATCAATTATTTGGGAATTTTTTAAGGATTTGTTGCTGCATGATGTTATAAGCATCAGTACTAACAACCAACACATTTATCTATTATACAAGAAAAATGTATTCATGTTAAAAGATAGCAAATAAATGTATAATAATACCATTGCAAAACACATGTCTAACATTTAAATATAATAATGTCTATGAATATATATTAATATATTTTGTTTTGTTTGTTAACATATAATATTGTGATAACAGTGAATAGCTGTGTTTACATGCACTATAATTACCCCTGTTCTATGCAAGCTTAAGCTGATCCAAATCATATCTTAGTTACGTCGGCGGGGAGTGCGTGTGTGAACAGTCTCTTACACCTCCTTGTCATTAACTACTCTGTTGGTTAATCCAATGCAACATCAACTTTGATAGTTTTTAGATATGTAACATTAGACAATGACGTTGGAGCTATATTGGATGCTTAACCTGTGTAATTTTTTGTGTTTAAACACAGAAAAACCTAAACTGCAAAGCAATTCTGAAACTGAAAATTAATCCCATATAGTGAAAAGAGCGTGTAAACATATCTATGTGAAAAGTTAACAAACAATGCATGCTAAATTACTATTACTTATATTATCAACATTGTATGTATGCAAGGCTCTGTACATAACATCTCTTATGTACTGATTCAGATTGTTGGACTAATATGTTGCGCTAATAGAGAATGACAATTTTTGTTTAACAAAGAGAGACTTATGTGATATTAAATCATTATATATATTTATTTATGTGCATACCCAAAGGAAGCTGTATAAATCTGCATTAATGTTAACAAACTTTAAAAGTTATTTAGCTTAATACTTCTAGTATTACAGTTTTCTGTTGTATACATATTATTTTTCAGAAAATCTAAGTCTTATTTGGCCATGTTTTTTTGTTGTATTTTCTTTTGTATCTTGTTTATTCGTAAACGAGAGAAAAAATTTGAAGGATGACCTACATTTAAAATGCAAAACAGTAACCAATTTTCCAAAATGTGTATATTATTTTTTATTTATTATATTTAACCAAATATGTATTTTAATACAGTAACAACTATGCTTTTTTTTGTGGTAAAAGTAAGGTTTGCGGTACAACATGTGTTTCCAAAAGGTAATAATGAGAATCTCTATGATACTGTAATAAAGTAGTTAATATTGAAAATTAACTGGAGGCTGATCCAACAATAAAATAATTATGTACTGAGTTTTGAACTCATGACTTCAACATCTTTAGGCTCCCCAGTCCAATGCTCCACCATTCTACCATTAGTGGTTAGCAACTTAAGAGCTAGGTACAGAGCAAACTAGTGGTGATACCAAAAGGTTACAGATTTGTGGTGTAACTTGGTGGTTAAAATGCGTCCAGTCCCAAGATCCAGATTTTAACTCTACCCAAGTGCCAGAGCTTAACGATTTCTTCACTACATGTTTAAGACAAGTTTTTGTTTAATATTAGTTTATCCATACTTTAGTTAGCGAGTAAACTTGCGGTTGGATGTATACAAAAAGGAGGGTGGATTTTAGAAAGCAAGGAGTCAACAGTATCGTGAGTAGAGCTAAATCAAGTGGATTAAAACAAAGAAAAGTTGCAAACTATGCAAGTTTTCCTGATTTTGGAAATGTATACTGACAATCCATGTATGCTTAGTTGGGTATTGTGATACGTAGATATCATTAGCGATCACATTAGACTGCAGGGTACCCTTCTCTGCACAATGTGTGAATCAGTAAGTGTTCCTGATGTAATTGTTTTGTACAAATTATTGTCTTCAAAATTATCTATACCATTTTTTCTCTCACATCCCTACAATTTGGGAAAATAACTGAAAATTCATCAATTTATTTTACACTTGAAAACTCTAGACTTTCTTCCCTATTATCATAAAATATTAAAGATTTCCTGTCTCACATTATTGACTCAATAAAGTAAAATATTAAATTATTAATCAATAGTTCAAAACATATTTATATTTTTTAAACTGAAATTTGTTTGGTCTCTGGTCCATTCTATAGTTACCAATAGATAGAATCTCGTTTTTTATTAATCAATTTTTTATTTTTATTTTACAAGAGACAGCTGCATCTTGTATTCAATTAAATTAAAGTCTTCAATTAGAAAGCGTCAAACTATGCAGAAATCCATTTGGCAACGAACAACTTAAACTTAGTAGTTAAATAATATATTACATATGAAAGTGAATTGTCATAAAATGTTTTACAACTTCAAGCATTCGTAGATAAAGTAGAATTCTGTTGAGTAATTCATACTTGTTAAAGACGTTTTGGGATTTATGAAATTGCACAACTATCTATATGTAATATAGAATTTTGTTACAACATCAGAGTGTGTTAAAATGTAAAGTAGTGTAATGCAATATCATGGAAATGTATGCATAAAGAACATTGGCAGTAGAAAGTAAGATTTTAGCAGTGAAAATTAGGTATGATATTTCTAAATCTTTTGTAATGATCGTCACAGAACTTATCGGCGGCAACAACAGCCATGTCACTGTACAATAGAAGTAATCCTATATTGACTGATGTACGCATTTCATGAGATAATAAACGTATAGAATAGATAGAATGTACCGATTCACTTAATATTCAAAAGAATATTTTAGAAAAGTCTACACATATGTGTATTCTTGAATTCTTAATGCCTAAAAACAAGTTAAAAGTTACCTTTTTTCTTATTTTAGGTTTTTTTAAATTTTTTACAATGAAAAGCAACACAAGAAAGAAAAAATGTATGTAAAAAGGATATAGAAAGTTCAGAATTAATGTTTTTTATAGTTTTCAACGTTTCTCCAAGCCAAGGCCATAGCCACCATTTTGGTAAGTGTCCGAACTTTTCACAGAGACCCTTGACAACCATGTGGCCTGCACAGAGATCGTCCCAATTTATTATTTAATATACCTTATTTCTCATGGCTATGCACTGCAAGTGGGCCTTCTCGATTAGTAGAAAATAAGAAAATACCAAATAAATGGTGAGGAATTCATCCCTTTTCACCGTAAGATGTTCGGCCCAACACAATTGCTTTTTGTACTTTTTACTCCTTCCCCCTTGCAAAATGCGGTCGATGGCCATGCTATGTTATTTTTCTATTCAGTTTCAGTATTAATGTGTAACCTTTCTTATTTTACAACCAAATTAAATTTACAAATCTAAATTTAATCGCTTGATGAAATAAAAATATTTAAGTTAATTTGTTTCTCGATTACATTTTATTTAAGATATAAATTCTAATTTGATTTTAATTGCAGTAGTAATGTGATCGGGCATTTTTTAATACATCATACAGTTATATTAAGTTTCCTCATTAAGAACGGGTTTAAAAGAAGGCATGAACAGTTGTGTATTTAATATTATGTTTCAATTTTGACAAAACTAATTAGTATTGGATGTCTACGTTTAAGAGGCGTGTTAAGGTAATTATATAGGACATACTTTAAAACAAACTTATACCTTTTTCACATCTGCAAAAAGTAACAATTTGTAACCAAGTTTTGCATAGAGTGAAGGCAATTTTAATAAAAAATAACAAACCAGCGAAAGGCTTTCACTGATATTTAATTGATTAATTTAGGCTAACAATACCGGTTTCATTTACACAATTACACAATGACAATACATTCTTTCAAGATTTCACAAGGTTCACGAATATGTGTATACAAACAGGAAGAATACATTGTGAGATAAAAATATGTTATTATCGGTAGTTTAAAAGTTTTAAACTGAAATAGTTGCAATGAAATGTGATTTAAGGAGGGTTTGTTGAATTCATCTTGAAATAGATGATAATGTTTGTAAATCTTGATAGAAACCAAGCTACAGCTGGAGTGCTACAATATTATATAGGATAAAATAAGGATTTTTGTAACATTTTGGTATTAAAATATCAGAATAGTTTAATATTTTGTTATAACAATTACTTTTCATTATTCTAAGGTTTGATATACTGTAGGTATTTCTGTAAGATTTTTATATTCAGTTATCTTTTTGTGAAGTATATATAAATACAGTATATTTTTTTCACTGCAAAAGCTCCAGTTGACCACAGGATAAGAATTTATTTTTACATATCTTAAATTATTCTTTGTTTCGTGGCTAAACGTCATTTTATGCAACTATTAAGATGTAGTATTATTATTACTTGTTCAATGATACTTTGTACCCAAGGGAACTTAAAGACATTTTAGTCATCATCGTCATCAATTGTGAGAAATTATGGTACATTTACAGTTTATAGGTAACCACTGAAAAAAAATATATATACATGACTATAAATCGTTAGATGGTTTGCATTCATTTATAATGTAACATACTGAACATGATTAAAACTGATGGTTTGATGAGTATCAAATCAACGTATATTATAGAAAATAACTTTTGTCATGCAACGCATTTTTCTAGTTCAAGTTGCTGTCATGTTTGATGTTTGAAATAAAAGACTGGTTAAATTGTGCCATGTTATAAAAGTAATATATTTAAGTGTTACTGACAGTTTTTGTATCCAATAATAAGTGTATGTGGAATTGTAGATATACAATTGCAAAATGTAAAAGGTTGTTACGTGGATAATAAGATAATAATCCATTGTAGTAATAATAAATAATGTAATATCATTAATTTACTTAGGATATTGTTATTATCTTGCTGCTAAAAAATAATCACTAAAAAATGTACTGTATGATTCGACAATGTACTGTATGACTCAATGGTATTACAATGATGTGTTGCATTATACTGTACAAGTCTACAATGTACTGTATGACTCAATGATGCTACAATGATGTTGCATTATACTGTACAAGTCTACAATGTACTGTATGACTCAATGATGCTACAATGATGTTGCATTATACTGTACAAGTCTACAAATTGTACTGTATGACTCAATGATGCTACAATGATGTTGCATTATACTGTACAAGTCTACAATGTACTGTATGACTCAATGATGCTACAATGATGTTGCATTATACTGTACAAGTCTACAATGTACTGTATGACTCAATGATGCTACAATGATGTTGCATTATACTGTACAAGTCTACAATGTACTGTATGACTCAATGATGATAAAATGTTGTTGCTTTATACTGTACAAGTCTACAATGTACTGTATGACTCAATGATGCTACAATGATGTTGCATTATACTGTACAAGTCTACAATGTACTGTATGACTCAATGATGATAAAATGTTGTTGCTTTATACTGTACAAGTCTACAATGTACTGTATGACTCTACAATATATTGTATGACTATACAAAGTACTGTATGATTCTACAAAGTACTATATTATTATTCATTATTAATTATAATTCTTTTTTTTCTAACAGATGCAACAGTCTTGTCCTTCAATGGCAACCAGACTTTTCTGGTGGATCATCGCAAAGAGCGGCAAACTAAATCGGAAGATATCACGATACGATTTCAAACGTATCGACCTTCGAGTGCCCTTCTCACAATGTACTCTAACAATGCTGTTGATGTACTGAAACTTGAACTTGACAAAAGCAGAATTTTGTTCAGCATCAACTTTGGAACTGGAGTTGATACATTCCCTATTGGAGAAGATCTTGCAGATGGTGAATGGCATACTGTCAAACTCCAACGCAAGCAAGAGGAGTTAACTGTTATCTTGGATGGAGGAGCTGAGCAGGTCAAAGGTAATTTTTTTAAGCGCCATTTTATTTTTTACAAAAGGTTATTATGAACATTATTTTTATTTAATTAACTTGTTTTTGTTCCCTAACAAAACAATAATAGTTATTTGGCACAAAACATTAACTTGATATGTGTTTAATCTCTTGGTTTTCTTTTTAGATTTCTATTGAAGGGCAAAATAGTTATGGGCTTAAAACTTTTTTACAGATTAATTAAAACTACTATTTGGACAGTGGTTAAATGTGGGATTTGAAAAATTAAATTATTCTATAATTTGAAATTAATGGATTAGAAACTCCTTTTAAATTCAAAAGATATTTGTTTGGTTTTTTTTTCGAGCACCAATCTGTAAAATAGTTATCACCATTTACTATTTGCCTGTCAACAACATATTTTTCCGATTCTAGAAATCTGCACTTTATCTGAACTTTTAACTTACCTAGCTTTTAGTGAACATTGTGTCAAAAGCAATACTGCTATATCTGGATTACTTGACACAAACAAACCTTGCTTTACCGCTTTTGTAACACTCGCTTTTTACATTTCCCCAGTCATTTTCCCTAATTTAGTATCATTGTATAATAGCTTTTATACTGGTGATTGCTTTTCTTTTAGATAGATGTTCAACTGATCTCAATAATCTATGTTCTTTGTCAAACAGACATTATGTCAACTTGAAAAACATTAAATCAGTGTACATTCAATCATTATACAAATGACTATCAACATTGTAACATTTCTTACGATTTCCATGGATTACTAACATTTCTGTAGTCTGTCTGCTTCTTTTTTTTAAAACCTGAAACTTCTTTTACCTAATCCGAGTGTTAGTAAGTTGCACAGAGTCTGTATTGTTAACACACTATGCTTTTCACATTTCTACACAGACCTAAACAGATCTAGCGATGCAGGTATGTAATGTGTAACAGATTTAACAATGTAAATATAATGTTCACACAGCTTTTATTGTGTATATAATCTTTTTAGGATTATACATTTGAAGATCCAAATTTAAAATTGACAAGAAATATTTATGACAAATAGATAAATTAAATATTGCCCCATTTAAATATTAATAAATCATAAAGGAAATCATGGATAAAGTTTTGTGAACATTTAATCGATATGCTATAGACTTTCACATGCAAAATGTCTATTGGAAACTCGCTCCCTCTCCCAATTTAACCCTAAATTCTTCTCAGACCTTTCGTTCTTAAATAGCTTGATAAGAGGGTTGTGGTAGCAGGGTCCATGTAATCCTGCCAATCCATGAGTGGAACGAAGGTGACTGGTTGGCGGGGCTTTGGTTATCTTTGAGGGTACTACTTTCTATCTACTGTACTTTATTTCTCAGAAGATGTTTTTTTTTTGGAAATTTGATATATATATTTGGCATTTTCAAAATGCTAAAATTAAAAACTTGATACAGTTTGTTTTAATTCATAACACTTTATATACATTTATGATCTAAGAAATTCTTTAAAAAAAAGAAAAAATTATTATAATGCAACTCAATTGTAATATAAAATGTATTTGAGATTTTTTTTTTGGATACCTACTAAAATGGTCTATAAATTTAAAAATACATTTGAAAATGTATTTTTATTAGCTCTAAAATGATAAATAGGCATTATATTAATTATTATTCAATATTTATAAGCAAATTTATAGTTTTATATTCCTAAATATAAAATCTGAAAGCTCTAAAAATAACTAATACTGTAAATACTCATTTTTGATGAGGTATTACAATTTCACGAACAAAAACAAAATGTAAAAAAGGGTTTATATGCAGAACATTTTTTTTTCACACTTGGAATTGAATTTTTCTACTAAATAAAGAAGAAATTATTTACTTCTCTTCATTCTGATTTCTGACAACTTATGCTCTCTTATGGGTTTTGTTTCTTGTCTGGGCAACTTCAATGAAAAATACTTGTTTATATGTATATATTGTCTAAATGTATAATATATTGTTTACTACACAAAAATATAATTATAATGAATGGCACAAAATATTATAACTTTTAATTTGAACTCTCACAAAATCACAAAGTGTAATAAGGAAAACAATAGAAACTATTTTTTTATTAGTTTCTTTGTTTTCTATTGGTGTAATTTAACTGTTTGAATGTTGTTATATTACCATGCAAAATAAGTGTGAATCCTTAAATGCTCAATATGGTGTGGCTAAACTTCTTAATCTTAATATATTCCTAGGATTTGTCTTAATACCAATTGTTGTATATTCATCATTTATACCTCAGGCTAATACTTGGTTTTTACTAGAGATGCAATGCACGAACATATGAGGCTAGTTGACCAATGACGAGTGACAGTGTGGATAATTAATTGCTTGTGATTGGTCAAATTACTTTGTGTCTACGTCCTTGTGTTGCGTCTCTAGTAGGAACCATGCATTAAGGAAACACTTACTATATTCATTTAAATTTTCACCTACATGAAGTGTAATACTTAAATATATATTGACTTAAGTGAATTACTTACTAGTTAAGGAAAAATACCTCACTTAAGTGTGATTGGTTTTCAGCAACTGTTGGGTGTATTTCCTAAAATGTTCATAATAATATCCTTATAAGCAATGTTGTTGTGTACATGCACTATAATCAGGACAAATTTCAATGGCTTAATTTACATAAAACAAAAAAAATATCCAAGGGAATAGTTTACAAATGATTACAAAATTATTCTAATATTGAGCAATCAAGCATTCACACTTGACTTGGCATCTAGCCTTGTCGGGCAACTGGCCTTGTCGGGTTACTTGCCTCATACTTTCATCTACCATTAGCAAAACTCATCTCATTCTCTCTGTTGCGCTATTCACTGTATCATTGTGTAGAAATAGAACTGTCTATTCTAACTTTAGAGGGCGCTGTTAATAAATCCATGCTTTTCTTGTAGCCAATTTCATACCATTCAAATGTTTTCTCTATCATAAACTAACTGTAGATATTATTTTAGATTTCTTGATCATGTTTTTTTTTATAACTTTTTTTGATGTTGTAAATAATATTGGATTATAATATATTATAATGCTGTAATTAAAAGAATAAGTTGAATGACTAGAATAGAAAATGTGATTATACTGTATATAAACCAAAAGTGTCTATTTTACTTTTAATACAGATGGTAATCGAACATTTTTTCTCACATGTTTTATTTAATTTTTAAATTTAATAAGTAATAGGTGTTAACTTCAAATTAAGGTATATTTTAAGATATTTTTATATTCTGTATTATAAATAATAAATAATTTACAGTATATTACAAATATAGGTCTTTCTCCAATCTAATCTTACTGTTCATTTTGATTTCTGATTTGATTGAATAGTACAAGTTACAACATATTTAAAATGATATTTACCACAAAAAAACAACAAAACAAAAAGGAACTGAAATGCATTGTAATTGGAGGAAACCTGTATTACTTTTGTAATATTCTTTCTAATTGAGGCCTTGTATATGGAAGGGCTTCCCCAGCATTGGAATAATCTTGACAGAATATAACTCTCCCTAATTTTCATTCTACTAATTTTTCACCAGCCATGAATCTTACAAGTGGAGGTGAGTAGCAAACCACTGATCATCAACTGTGGACGAAAAAAAACACCAACAAATTCTTTTTTTTCTTTGCCTCCCTCGTCGAATATAAATTTTTGTTGTATAAATGGCTGCTGTACACAAGAGAATTTAGCTGAAACAGATTTGTTATGCTTCTTGAGAAGTAGCCTTGAAAATAAGAAATGTGTGAACAGTTTTAATGGTCTTTCATATTATAAAGCTGTGAAATTTAACATTTATTTTCTTTAGGCCTGCTCTAAAAAAAATTACCAAAAATATTAAGATATATGATTAGGTTCTGTGGTGTTGATGCCTGAACAATTCTCTAAAAAGTGCTCTTCTTTTGGGTGTTTCGGTCCATGAATGAATCAAATTCAAAGACCATAAGTGCATTAATTTTTAAGTATAGCAGAATGCCATTAAACAGACCAATCAATTGGTTTTGTCATATAGTGAGTGGCCGAAAATCATTTAGGCCTACAAGAGCATGGCACAGGGGCTCATGTCACATGATCATAAAGAAACATGGCTCAGTAGGAATACATCTGTTTTACAGCGCGATTCTCTTATGTTCATTGAACTTATTCTTCTGTAATTTCCTACCTTATAGATATATTAACTTTCACACAGCATTTCTAATCAATTATGTGTTGCATCGAAACTGTTGCTTAGCAACTGTTTCAATCAACCTAGACAGGTGTGCCATGTGGCAATATGAAAGTGAAAAATGTCATCATGTCATTTTTTTTTTTACATACATGTATTGCTTATCAAAATATTATTTTCTTCGGTAGTGTTATTAGTTTTCTCATTTCGTTAGGGTGGACTCATTTTTTTCTGTTTATTTTTATTTGCATCTATTTTTGTTTGATTTTCTGGGATGGAACAAACTGCATGAATTTTTTTTTTTTACATTTTAGTTAGTTGTATGTATAAATGCTTTAATTTCCTAATATTTTATTCACAGTTTTGTATATCTAACCTCAAGACATTCTAACAAAATTTGTTTGTCATTTTCATTTGTAATTAAAACACTTTCTGTTACAACTCAACAAGTTATGTTACTGAAAACAAAGTGTTTTTTTACCCAAAAAAGGTGATTATTTAAAATTGTTCAATACTTTAAAGATATATACTTCTGGTAGACATTTAGAGCAATGGCAATTGTTCGAATTGAATTACAGATATAGAAACAAAAAAAATTAATCACAGCTATACAAAATATTAGAAAATAAAAGATAAAAAATTAAATTTTCATTGTAAAATTCACAAAAGAAAAAATAAATTAAAAATGGTATTTATTTGGTTTTTATTTTAATTTTGTAAACAAAATTCATTTAATATTGGTTTTTATTATATCAGGAAGATTATCCTATACCTTGTTTCACATTTACAACAAGATAGTAATTATAGTTAAGCAACTCTTCCAGTACTACTCTGGTGGGACAGCATTTCTTTGCAGAAATTTTTATCTGGATCATCAGATCTGATTGGTCAATAGGATTACTACCATACTTTAGAATTGGCCATTTACATACAGTCCAATGTACATGCATTATGATGAAAAGTCCAAAATAATTGACATTGAAATGCAATATATTTTATCTCACACTTATTTACTGTAAATAATAAAAAAAAATGTTAATAAAATTACAGTAAGTAAACTATAAATAAATGTTAAAATTCCATTGTTTTTTGGTTTAAAATATTGTCAAAGTTGTCAAATATTTAACTTACTGTAATATTAATTTTAAAATTCTTGTAAATTTATAGACAAGTCAATACATTTTCTTTTACAGGTTTCTGTAACATTTTCAGCTAATAAATAATCAGTTAACTGAGACTGCAAAATGTATACATAGCCTGTAGCAAGAAAATCTAATAATTTATAATAATTTGACATGAGGTATCACTATAGATTTATTACGATAACGCATTTTATGAATCTTGGCACATGCATAATACGCAAGTACTATACTACAAATGGTGATGATTATAATACCCAATAAATTTATATCCTAATTATATTAATCCAAAGTCAAGTTACTGAAAAAATGACAATGCTGTGGGTATCAGTGGCTGGATCTCAATGAAGATACAAAAAAAAGCAAAAGCTAAATCAAAACGATAAGTAAAACAGCCAGAAAAGTTAGCAGAGCTCCTAATTATATTATAAATCATTTCTTTCATTTAATATTGATTTATTCATTTGAAACAAAAAAAACTTATTGAAATAGTAATGAATAATACTTTTACCTAATTTCTATCATACTGTACTTTGTTAGTACACCATTTTCTTGATCAATTTCTAAAACTTTTTCCATTTTTGTTCTTTCACCTTCAATCACTCAAGAGCAAATTTGTTTACAGTAACAAAAGTTAAACAATAATTTACCACTTAAAATAGAAATAGAACCTAAACAGATCTTTTAATGAAGCTGCTGTGTTATGCAAAAGCTCACAAACAGACTTACTTGGGTTAATTCATCATAAATGTGAAACTTGTCTTCCTTGCAAGTTAATAAGATATTAAAATACATATAAAATCCTAATACAATAAAAGTATTCAGGTTTTATCATACTAAATTAAACAGTTCCCTTGAATTCATAAAAAAATAGTTATTGAAATAGTAATTGAAAAAAATCTTTTCAGGTATTAAAATACATATAAAAACTTACGAAATATTACAAAATTATATTACTGAAATTCAGGAAAAATAGTTGATTTGTTTAATTACAAACATCTTTTTGATTTCAATAACATAACTTGTGTCAGAAACTTTATTTGTGTTAAATAAACATGTCAACCAATTTGAATATTAAATATGTTTTGTTTCATGGGATACGATCTCTAACTTGCAGATCATTTTCACAATTTACTGGTACATACATACTCTCAATAAGAGAAGCAAATTCAGTTTGAAAAGCAGTGTTATTATAACTGTTGGAATGTTTACCATTATCACAGTAAAACATTCCTATAATTGAATCCTGTGAAATTGCAGCTTTATAGAAACAAAACATGTTTATTTTCATACCGTTAATTTTCAGATTAGATTGATGTACTAAAAAACGTAAGCAGTTGTGCCAGCTTCTGCTCTGTTCATCACTATATGATATTAATGATGTATCACTCGTTCGTAATATTTCACTTTATCTCACTCGCCCTTTTCATTCTAATTTTAGCCGAGCACAGAAAATGACTATTTGCACACTAACAAACATGTATTAACCCAGATATCAACACTTGTCAAATATTATTAACAATTATGTTGTTGGCAACAATTAATGGAATGTTAATTTATTGTTAAATTAATTAATTTATAAAACATTTTGTTATTAAGGCTATGTTCACACATGGCGTGTTACCGTACAATGCTGACAACAAGGTCATATTATAAGCCACAGACAAAAACAAGTGTCCAGACACAGGGCAATGGTTATAATTATTTATTTGTTACTTCACGATGGAAGTTCTAAAATGCACTGTTTTCCACTAAGATACAACATTTGTCAGCATTCTATGTTAAAACATTGTAATTCCATTACAGAACCTAAAAGTAGTACTCGCTTTTATTGTGAAGGGAATGGTAAAGTGTTTGGGCACACCATTATTAACCTACTAGTGTTATGTTCATGTTATGATGTTTAACTTTTACTGGTTGTATCAGTTGGTAATAGATAGTGTTGGTTCTCTTTGACCAAGTAAATATAATTATAAACCAAAAGTAAGGTACCAAGTTCTACTGAAACTGCAAGTTAGCTCAAAGCAGCAAGAGCATAAAAAAGTTCCAACCTTGATTAAATGGTATACAAATAATGAATGTTTATGAGTGCAATGGTACAAATAATGGCACGAGGTGAATGATGAAAGGTTATATCAACGAGGCAAAGCCGAGTTGATATAACCTTTCATCATTCACCAAGTGCCATTATTTGTACCATTACACGAATACAAAACATTCATTATTTGTTTTATATAACATCTAGGCGTTTTTTTTTCGTACACAAAAATGTTTCAAAAAGTACTATTTAACGATCATTGAATAGTGCGTACTATTGCACGCCATGTGACCCACATTCGTCCAATCAAATGACAGGAATTTATATAGGTGTTATATAATGTTCATCTAGGCCTTAGCCACTAGGTGGTAAGATTTCAACCTGACCATTTTTGAACAGGCATTGAAAACAGTGTGTCCAGAATAGAGGATTGTTCCCTTTTTTCAACCACTGCACCATATCATTTTCGGGGCTAATTACACTGGCCCTGGTGTGTAGCATAAAATAGTGACTTCTACCTCCTATTTCTTTGCTCTATGCTAAAAAGAACAAACGCTGTACTGTAGTTTTTTTTTAGCATAATTACATTTATTTGGCTTAATTACAGCAATCATCAAAAGGCTAAAAATGCCTCAAGCCTCCAGCGTTAGAGGGCAACTCATCGTCCTTAAACCAGGGGCCTCAGGCCCTGTGTTACGCCACTGCTCGGGGAGATTTCACCAGGAAGGAAAACCTGGTGAGGTTGTTCCCGGAGAAGGAAGACAATATTTAACAAACAATAAGTCAGAATTTAACTCTAACTAAATTAATCCTTGTATATAATAACAGGTTGTCTACTTTTGTTGTATATACGCAAACCATGATTTTGTAACTTGTCCGAACAATTTAAGAATTTCTTATATAACATTTTTAGTTAAATGACTCTCAACAGAAAAAAGACCTGATGGCATTAACGTTTCCGCTCATAAATCCACAAATCCCCATAAAAGACTGTACAACCATTTAACTTAAGTGAACTGGAATCCTACTGGACAAATGAGAACATTTACCCCTACAGTATAATTAGTTTCAAGGAAGAAAGCTGATGAATACCAGAAACAATAATGGGAAAAAAAAATCAAAATTATATATTAAAATAATTCTATTTAGGACTGTATTTATTAACAGTGATTTCAAAATCATTAATCCTTTACATTGAAAGTAATACTTCTTAGGTTTTTTAAACTTTAAAATGCAAATTTGTCTTTATAAAATATGAGAATTTAAATCTTTGAGTGATGTTAGCCATATTAATAACTAATTTATCTCATTATTCATGTTCTGTGGAGCCATTTGTAAGTCTAAGTCTTTAAAAACGATTAAAGTCTCTAAACATTGGATTTAGAAGGCAAGCATGTTGTGTGCATACAGACATGCTGTACAATAAATCAAGACCTGTGTTTAGCTGAGTGCTTGATGTATTAAGACAGACGTCTTATAGAGTTTTAAAAATCTGATGATATGATAGTTGACTGGTAATAAATTTCTTTTTTTTTTCAAATTTGATGACAACCTAGACAAATACAGTGGGTTTCATGAAGTTCGATATATTTCAGTTAGGATAGGTTATTATTGTGTCACCAAATCAAACAGTATATTGACATTTGAAATCATTTTACTATTGATAATTTTAAGTACATTTGTGTCAGGGAGCTAGGTTAATTTGTCAGATGATTTGCCTTACACTGAATTAGAGAACACAAATAAATTTGTAAGCAGTTCTCGGGTGGGATCACTTTGCAGTAGTTTCATTTTTAAATTATCATCCTTTTTGTGCAGAAACTGTTGCTTCCTTGACCTAAAATCTAACCATAATGTAGCTGTCATCATAAGCCATGGTGTAGTGGTATGAATGTCAGGATGTGGATGTCGTTGTCGTTGGTTCAAGTCCCATCCAAGAAAGTAATTTAATTTAGACGTAAATGCAAACATTTTACCTAACTAGTATACTGTTTTTTCCATTTATTGTCTGCTGTTTTTGTTGTGTCTATATCAAATTACTAATAGTAACCTACAAGTTTAGGTAGATTTTAGACTAAATGGTTACTTCCACCTATGTTCTGCTTCAATTAATACAAATCTTGCGATCTGGCATGGATTATGCCCCAAAACAGTAATCAAACTTAATTTGTGGTGTCAAAAGTTGCACTAAGCAGGGCCTTAGTGACCAGATGGCTGGTAAGGATTCAGTCTAACCACTTTTTCACAGAGGCCTTTGACCACCAAGTGGCACCACTTTATTTCTTTACTGCTAAGAGTAAATAAATACTGTGTCAAACTTATACCAAATATTAAGAATATATGTGCATGGGCATTGAGAGATTGCTTATATGCTCTATATAGAACTATTATACTATTATTATTTTAATAAATTCTAGGAATATTGCCCCTTTCTGTATTTCCTCAAGTCTGTATCATCCACGGTCCACTGTATTTTATAGACAAACATTAAACATTATTAATGCCATTAGAAGAACAGTTTAATATTTGTCAATGTTTGGCTAAATACTATGTCTAGACACTTCTCATAATTATCCCAACAAATGCATATAAATCATTACCGTATTTTCTAACTATAGTAATCGGCACTTTAGTAATCAAATTTATCACCTGCTATAATACTAGTGAAAGGCATTTTGGAAGTGGTGAGAATTTAGGCCTTCATCCTCTAGTTATCGATAAAATTGTACATTGACATTTGTCTGAAAAAAACTCTGAATATAGTTCCACCACTGATGCAGTTGAACAGTCCCCATTGTCTCAAACAAATTGGAAAAGTTGAACAGGGTTCAAGTCTGCTTATTTGCTGCGAAGAATCATACCCACTGATCAATCACACGTCAAGTTAAATCGATGTCACTAGAATATCAGTTATTAGGTTGTATATGCGGTGTAGAATAGAGAGGGTTTACGTCGCTACATACTCTTGCAAGCTGACCGTTGACATGCATCAGCGAATATTACAGATATGTTTGACGATTTTATGGAAACCTGTCTTTATTCAAACAGAGTGCTTTTATTTGTAAAGGACAATTATTATTAAAACTATATTGTTATCAAAAATAAAACCTTTTATATCAAAATTTACAAGAATAGAGAAAATCTAATCCACCCGGTGATATACTGGAAATTAATATATTTACTTAATATATGTAAAATAAGAATAGTAAATGGTCTCATTAGGTATAATCTCATCTCATCTTAGAGGGGCACAAGTTTAAGTTTTGCGGTTGAATAATATTGTAGTGTTTTATGTCTACATTAGCTATGGTAGAAGTAAGATTCATGTCAATTTTATACTTTTGTGTCACACCTTCATAATTAATTAATTTGCACTACATTGTATCATTACACAGCTTATTTCACTACTAACAACTTCATACATGCAATTTGTATATATTTACTATTAAGTGCAAAATAATAGTGTTTTTAATAGTGTTCACATTGAAATGCGGCTATTGCTTTTAAAAAAACACAATGAAATTGTTATTGCTTTAAAAATAATTTTTGAATGATAATTTAATGTGTTGTATACATATTTTTATGTGAAACAGTGGCATATCCAGAATTGTGAAATAGGGGCCCAGGGTCTAACAATGTAATATATATATATAGTAAACTAATGTCCTAACTTTTGCATTGTAATTTAAAAAGATAGTTGTGGGGATATCCCCAGTGGGTTAGATCCCCATGTTTTGTATGCTACATGTACTGTACAACAATAATAATAATTTAGAAAGATGCTTCTGCAAGAATTGAATCCAAACTTACAGGGTATATTAAGATGTGTATGTCATCTACACTAGAACACTGTGAAATAAGATTTCATCAAAATAGTTAATGCAATTTTGCTGTTTTTATACTGGCAAAAAATTGTACCCAATTATTATTCTCTGGTGTTTTCAAAGAAAATTATGTTTTGTACTACCACATAATTTTCTATTAATTAAGTTTTAACATAGAAAAAATATGTGTTTTTTTGTATAACTCTCTTCAATTGTTGTTTAATTGACTAATAATTTGAGGACTAGTAGAGTTATCTTGAATTTTAGCCTTTATTTGAAATATTTCGTATAAAAAATTCATGACAAAGAGTACATCTCAGGGTAAGGTGTGACAAATGTATATTGTATGTTTTATTCTTGAAATATTTATAGTATATATTAGTTTTGTTGTTTTGTTAATTTTTATGTGAAATATTTGCCACATCATTTAATTGAATATTGTTGAAAGCATTTTTAAGTATTTATTTTCATAATAATAATTTCTAATTTGGCCATTTGAAGTTATGGCATTAAATTGAATTCTCAAAAACATTCTTAATATGAAATATGTAATTTATACATTGACAAAAATTATAATTATATTATTAATGATGAAAATGATGTGTCTTTATTTCATATTTTCTTTTCTGTAATTTTAGAATAAATACATTGATTTTTAGTTGATTTTATGTTGTTTTAATTTCATTTCAGATTTCTTTCTAAAAATGTTAATGTTTTTTTTATTATTTAATTTGTTTGAAACTTTTATTATATAACCTTTATTAGTTTACTTTACTGTAATATATGTGATTTTCATTAATACTCTGTATTTTATTTTTTTATAACCATAGGAATTGATCAACAATTTCACTATTTTTTCTTCAGAACTTCTACGTGTATCAACAAAGATTCTTGACTTTAGGTTTATTGAGCTGGGAATGAACTCACGGCTTGACTCGAGTGATGCAAGGATTCCGTTCATTGGACTTATCGATCAGTTTGTGTTTAACAGTAGAGATTACATAGATTTGGCTAGTGGTGATCCCGTCGACGATATGGTCATCCGACGTACTGCATCTTTCAGTTCTTCTATCGACAGTCGGACAATACGAAATCCAATTACATTCAAGACTAAAAATTCATACCTGATACTACCGTCACCAAATACATACCCAAGCCTCAGCATTTTCTTTCACTTTCGTACGATGGAACCTAATGGTTTGATGATGCTTAACCAAGGAGATGGCAAAGACTTCATTGCTGTTGAGATGTACAACGGATATCTTCATTATCTGTATAATTTCGGAGACCAACCGGTCACTTTGAGAGCAAACTCACCAGGACCTCTAAATGATAATAAATGGCACGAAGTTTACATTTCAAGTAATATTGTGACACGTTTTAAAGTTGATAACTCGGTCAGAAGCAAGGTTTATTCTTCACCTTTACGTCGATTAAATCTAATTGAAAACGTATATTTTGGCGGTGTTGAGAGGGCGAAGTACAATTCATTGCCAGAAAATATTCGATCAAGGGACGGATACCATGGTTGTTTTGCCTCACTAGAGTTCAATGGCCATTTCAAGGATATGTTTACTTATTCTTTATCTCCAATTCCAGAAACAGTCGTCAGGGGTTGTAGTGGTAAATATTATTTTCTTACTGAAATATTACAATAAAGTGTTTATTTGTAAAGTGAAGAGGCTTAGCATTAAACTTTATTAAACTAATCGAAATTGTTTCTTTTCAGCCCGAGTGGTAGAATGTACTGATGATCTTTGTCTGAACGGTGGTAAATGTATTGAAGGTTGGGAAAATGTTTACTGTGAATGTGATGCAACAAGTTACCAGGGAGATCGATGTCAAGAAGGTATAAAAGTTAAATAATATGACAATGCATGGCAATTACAGGCCTATATGTTAAGCATCCATTTTCAAAATAAACTATTAATTTGATTTAATTAATATTCATTTTTTGTGGGGGGGGGGGGGGGTACAATACATCTTTAAAGGAAAAATATGAAAACGATTATGAAATTCCCGGTCCTGGACTATTACACATTTCTACAGCAACATTCTTATATTTGAATAGATCCATAGATTGACCCTTAATTTAACATTGATTAGGTTGATTTTGAAGTTTATAAAATTGTTATTTCCAGCTGGTACAACATACATGTTTGGAAGCTATGGTGGTCTTATTAGCCTTGAGTTTACATCTAGCGATTGGGAGTCGACAGAGGAAGATGCTATAACATTTGGGTTTGCAACCTACTCCGAAAATGCTGTGCTGATGAGGGTTGAAAGCGCAACTCAAACTGATTATATTGAGATAAATTTGGTAATGTCATTTGCTAGCTTCTTAAAATACCATTGGCTCAAATTTGCGAGATTTCCATTTTAACAAAAACTTAGATATAGACCCACAATCTGATGTACTCTGTGAAAAACGTATGCGCATAGAGGAAAATATGCTAGTGGATATATGTGCATCGTCTATTTCATGTCATACTTAGTATATAGGCCTATATATCATATTTTTTTTCTTTTTTGACAGAGTGATGGTATTGTAGTTGCAGTATATAAGTTAGGTCCAGGATCAGAAAATGTAATACCAACATCTGTAAATAAAAAATTCAATGATGGATCATTACATGTTGTTCGATTCTATCGTAAAGGAGGAAACACAACACTTATCATGGACCAAATTGACAACTATAGTCACACAGTACCAGGTAGGTCATAAGTCATTTTTAATAAAAATGTTTTTGGTGGTTTGTAATTTTATGGCAATAATTACTGTAGTAGATTATTAAGTATGGATAATTTATTTATTTTCATTACAAATTTAAAAACAAAATTATGAGCTGCAATCAATTTTATTCATACTCGAAAATAGATAATATTCTCTTTAGTAATATTAATGCCGATATATTATAACAAACAATAGACTCACCTCAATACATAGTTCGTCATACAGCCATTCCGAAAAAATATAGAAGTTCTAGAATAAGGAAAATGTCTGTCTCAACCAAATATGTAAAAATATGTGTAAAGGTTTGAAAACACTCCCCTGTATCCGCTCCTGTGTATGGTATTTTTTATAATCTCATGCCATCAACTTTGCAGCATCTGATGCCACTGTGTTTGATGATCAAGCTAAGATATACATTGGAGGTCAGGTCTACAAAGAAGGACGCAGGAAACGACGACAAGTTGATACTGTTTTTGTTGGACTATTATCAGGAGCACGATTGAACAAAATTAAACCATTGGAGTTGGCAGAATCAGGTAATATATCAGAATTTTGTTTTATCAGGCACATTTCTTTGACATATCTTAACAGTATTCCTACATTAGCAGTCCAGGGGCATTCATAGGGTTCGAAAAAAAAAACCCTTTCCTTAAAGTACCCTTTTCAAACAAAATACCAGCAGTGAAAGTTCTAATAAATGGGCATAACTCCGCTCGTCACAGTTTTTTTACCAATCCTGCACTACCTATAGCCAGCAGACAAATAATTTTTACCTAGGTAAGCCTAAATATCGTTTCTTCAGTTAGTTACCTTTTTCTCTATTTGTGGAAAAAAAGAACCCCTGTAAAAATCCTGGCTTAGCCGTAATGGGCCTGAATATATAATGTTTAACAAAATGTTAAATGTTGTTTCTTTTAGGTCACCCTAGAACTTCAATCCAGGGAAATGTTACTTTAATTGAAAATCCAACAGAGTTTCTGAAAAATTCTTTTATAATACCAACACCGGTGTCACTAGCAGGCAAGCAGATATCAACTACAAATGTAAGTTATAATCCTAATCAGAATAACTTATGGTTTTCCTAATATTCAAGTATTTTGCAAGCTTAGGCTGAAACAATGAATGCAAATGATACAATTAGATGCGAACATAAGATTTGTAAGATACGATTGTAAAGGCAGTCCTTTACATTAAGTTTCGGAAGTCTGCTGATATTCACAAAATGCAAGATTTCTCAACTTTTTTTTTTGATATACAAAAAAAAACTATAAATAAATAAAATTTAATCGATGTTTCAGAACCAACATGGAACCATTCTTAAGAACAAATTAATAAATTAACTAAACAAAATACAAAGCACCAAAGGTTGACAGGAAATACATAAACAATTACAGTAGTAACAAAGACTGAAATATCCCTCCTCTCGTTATTAAGCAATTTTGCTTTGATTTGTTTAGAGACGGTTTCAACCCAAAGAATTTCTTTAATTAAGCAATCAAATTTAGATTTGCACTTAGACAATACTGTAATTGTAACTTTGATCTACATTTTTAACCAGCATAACAAAAAAAAACTGATATCATGATTACTTAGACGTTCTCCTATGATACCTTTATTGCGTTCATTAATGCGTTGATAAAGATGCCAACAAGTATAGCTGACATAGCTTACATCACACCACACCACATTGAAAATTGTACACAACGCATTGGTTAACAAGTTTGGGTTTCCTTTCTGTTGATTTTAAGATTTTGACTGGCATGATTTCATAATTTAACTTACAACTAAGTTGTCTGAGTTGTTTAGTTTAGTTATTCTAAAACTACATTGACACTTATGTTCCATTTCATGGAATGGAAGATAGCGCTGTTCATTTTATTTTATATAACAAACCAGATGAATATTTACAATCCTGGCATTATATCTGTTGTTTGTTGATTCCCATGATGTTTTTAAATAATACTCCTTGTTCTGTATCTGTATTTAGTAAGCCCATTTGTAAAATAGAAAAGCAGAAGATAATTATCAAATCTATCGATAAAGTTGGCTTTAGATAAATTTCATCTAGCAATAGCAAAGAAAAACAGTAAAATCGTTTTGCTTCATCAATTTTTATCATTTTTATTGATATTTTATGCAGATCTATTCACACTTTCATTACAAGATTATAAAGCCATCATCATTATTCTTGTTTTTAAATGGAAAAATATTCATCTTGTATCTTTTGAATTACCAGAATCCTGTGCAGAATTCACCTACGGTAACCACAGATATTTTTTTCTCAAATGTTGAATGTAACGATGATGAGGAATGTGAAACTACCAGTGGATCAGGTAACAATACAATTACAATACGATCTTTGTATGAATTTCTTAAACTTTTATTTCAACTCTTTCATTTGTGCACTGTTGAGAAACATACCACTTAAAGAACAGGTACAGGCATGAATTTTAAATATAATATCTGGTTAATTGTATCAAATATTTGTAACAGAAATCAAGACGAAAAATCATGAATTTCCCTTAATATGGTCAAATACAAAATTTGGCAAAATTCTGCCATAAAAACCAGGAAAACCTTTTTTCAGTAGTTAGGTAGTTTAACCTAATGTAATAACATGTCTAGTGACTCCCTAAAAGGTGAAAAAAGATGGTGGATATACGATGGATAATTTTTGATATACAGTAGCATGAAAATAAAAATCTGATTTTGAATAAAAATACCATAAATGTAAAATTCAAGTTATATTACCTATATTTAGTCATCTGATAACATTTTTTACCACACCGTTTATTTTTCACCACACCGTTTATTTTTCATAGCTTTTTAAAATGCCTCTCTATTTACAAAATTTGTGTACAAAAGAATAGAGATTTTACTGTGTAATTTGAACTATCCCACCACTGATAAGAAATTGCTTATTTTCAACAAGCTCCTGTAACACAAATAAAATCCCAAAAATTATGAAACAAAGGGGAAACTATAGATTTAGACCGGCAGCCCAGAGACATTTGGTTAGATGAGCTAGGTACCAATATCTGACTATTTGAGTGTGTTGGGGGTCACTTGAAGTGAATGAAAATGGGAGTCTGCCGGGTACCCCCTGCTGCGTCTAGACCGGGGGGACCCCGAAACGTGCTAAAAAATCGGCACAGGTTAGATGAGAGAGATACCACCTAATTTTACCACCATGGGATGCCCATTGGCATCCTTATAACAGTATCACAAACGACAGACTTTTTCTCTGCTGCAAAAGGCCCGCCAGACCCCCCGAGGGAGGGCCTAAAATGGGGTTAGCATAGATGAGTGAGGTACCACTCAAAATCAATTGCAAACGAACAAGTTGTGTTCATACAATACTAAATGGATAACAACACACTAATTGTCTGCTGCACCGCAAGTGCCAGACACCCTAAAGTTAGACTAGAGGCCCCCCTTCCCCCAACTAACCCAGCTTAGATATTGTAGATACCACCAGCAACCAATGTTATATGATTTAGCACATTGTAAGCAATACCAAATGACCTATTACAGACTATCTGAACACTGCCCTGGCCCTGGCAGACCCCTCTAAAGTTAGACTAGAGACCCTCTTTCCCCAACTAGCCCAGCTTAGATATTGTAGATACCACCAGCAACCAATGTTATATGATTTAGCACATTGTAAGCAATCACCAAATGACCTATTACAAACTATCTGTACACTGCCTTGACCCTGGCAGACCCCTCTAAAGTTCGACTAGAGACTCCATTCCCCCAACTGGCCTAGCTTAGATATTGTTGATACCACCAGCAACCAATGTTATAATTATGATTTAGCACATTGTAAGCAATACAAAATGACCTATAACAGACTATCTGTACACTGCCTTGGCACTGGCAGACCCCTCTAAAGTTCCCCCATTTACCCCAAGTATATAGCCTACCTTAGATATTGTAGATACCACCAGCAGCAACAAAATAACCACCCAAAACAACATGTTTAATTGAATAAAGTTTAACTTTAATCGAACTAACACAAAACAATTGAAAATATATCACATCAATGACGATAAAATGACCATTACCATTCTAAAGGGGAAAATAGTTTAAGAGTTTCAATTAAAACTTATATATTATAAGCCAAATATATATAACAAGTATGGATTCGGGTAAATTTAGCATCCCTTGCCTTTGGATGTCAAAGATACATCCGTCTGTAACTCTTGGACATATTTTGAGAGAAAGCTTAGTAATCACCCTAATCAAATTCAGGATTGTAGTAACTTAATCTTAAGTGATTTGATTAATTAATAGTGGGTAATTTTAAATGCTGTATATTATAATCTTAATCCTGTATTCATATGTATATATATATATTTATAAATCCAAAGGCAAATTACTGAAAAAATGACAATGCTGTGGGTATCAGTGGCTGGATCTCAATGGAGATACAAAAAAAAAAGCGAAAAGCTAAATCAAAACGATAAAGTAAACAGCCAGAAAAGTTAGCAGAGCTTTCGCGCAACACTAGCCCTTCATCAGTGCAAGTCTTATATAGATGCGTTGAGGCTGCAAACGTGCTCAATTGGAATCAAGAGCGAATATATATTTTTATAAAGTAGATGGAACACGGACGTCTATTACACGGTGTTTCACGTTAAACGATCTTCAGATAGACTTAACAATACCGTATCTCGATCGAAAAAAATATATAAAAAAAAATTATAAATATATATTATTTTTTTTTATGTACTTTATTTATGTAGATATGTAGTACTCTATCTATTAAAAAAGGTATTTGAACAAAATTAGAGATCTCAATGAGATCCAAATTGACAATTGCCGCAAAATCCTCACTGAGTTTGACGTTGAAATTCACTCTAGAACTAAGAAGTTGAAAAGAGAACTTCCTGCATCCTAGTTTCAAAACAAATTCAGGATTATCGCCAATGACTGCCGTAAACAATCAACGGTAATGGCCCGAAGGGAACATCACAAATTTGGTCTACCATGCAGACTTGGTCATTTCAAAACAAATGACTCTACCTTCGGATGACTTCAGGGCTTTTAGGAAACCCTGCAGAAGGTTCGTTGGGACATATAACAAGAATCAGAGCAACACCTCTGATTCAGTTGTTGAAATTAATTGTCGACTTTCCGAAGGAGAGAAAAAACTTCCTTCCCGAGGACTTAAATTCTGCCCAAAACCAAGGCAGGTCGGCGCACAACAACTATCTTTGGATATAGAGTCTTTTTCTAGAAGATTACGATTACGTGAATATTTTGCTGATTCAGACAGCAGCACCACGCAAAACGAAGGCAACGTTAACAAATTTAAACCAAAAAGTTCCTGGAATTCACCTAAAAATCGTTGTCCAGCTTTAGAAACATTTATCCAGGCTATTGAGGAGGATGTACAAAACTACATCCCGAGTCCAGATAAACGTGACAATCTCAAAACAAGAGAGGCAGGCCATTGCCAAATTGCGTCAGCGTAATGATATCATCATTAAACCCGCTGATAAAGGTTCTGCCACTGTTGCTATGTACATCAAATTTTATTAAGAGGAATCCTTAAGACAGCTTCATTATATATCGTAAACTCACAACGGAACCCACCCCGGAAATTGCGGATAAGGTGGCAAAATCTATTTCTGTGATGGTAAAAAAAAACACTCCATCGATCCTAAGATTTACAGTTACCAAATCCACTAAGTAGCGTTGATTTTGTGGACACTATAGTGACCATAGAAAATGGTACTCTCAAAACTGACCTATTCCGTAAATCCACTGATAAAAATATGTACCTGCTCCCTAGCAGTTGTCATCCCCAACATTGTACTAAAAACATACCGAACAGTAAAGCATTACCTATCAGACGTATCTGTTCTTCAGATTTAGATTTTCAGAATCGTACCGAAGAACTAACCGGACATCTCCGGAGTAGAAATTACAAACCTATCAACCTAGGTTGCCTCCATTACGGGGCTATTAATTTATTGAGAAACATATGCCCATTCTACAGTCCACAGAACGTCTCAGGACTGTTTTTCCGGAACCACCCATTATTGCATTTCGTAGACCTCCCAACCTTCGTGATATATTAGTCAGATCCAAATGTAAGAGTGAAATTAACTCTCATGACAGTCAAAATTTGGGCAGTCACCTTTGCGGCAAATCTTGCAAAACTTGTTCATTGGTTGATTCTACTGAAAAATGTAAGAGTAACCAAACTGGCCGCATTTTTCGGATAAGACAATCCGCCACTTACAGCTTGGTTTAACAGATACAAAACAATTACAACAACTCAGAAACACTAAAATTACGACGAAACAGATAAAGATTGGAATTTAAAATGTCAATATGGGGATGGGCCTGGACTAAACTATTATAATATAAACTTAATCTACTGATGTAACCACTTTTGAGAACATTGACTCTACAAAAGGGAACACAAAGGATACTATTGTTTCTTAAATTACGGGCGGGAACACGAATACCGAAATAGGTAGGTGTTTGTGGCAAACAGTACGTCGGAGAAACAAAAAACACTCTCCGTATGAGAATGACACAACACAGATCAGCTATCAACACATTAAAGCTTGTTCAACCTGTAGCCGAACATTTTAATTCATCTGGTCACTCGATAACAAATTTCAGAGTTATTGCAATATTCCATGTGTCAAATGGAGCGACAAAACTTGCAAAGACAAGGAAAACCACTGGGAATTACAACTTAAAACCACAAAACCTTTTGTACTTAACATTAGAAACATACTCCCAGGTTGGTAAAATTATTCCATTGTCTACCTAAATTTAAGTTTCAATATTAACCACCATTTAAGCTGTTTTTAGTCGCGTGGACGCGACTCTATAGTTCACTATGTCGGCGGTCGGTCGGTCTGTCGGTCTGTCTGTCGGTCCGGTATCACTATGCGTTTTAGCACGCGACTTATGGCTGTTGGCCATGTTTAGTTTCATTCCAAAATTGTTTATACTGTATCTCTACCAAGCTACCTTCTTTGTTTTCTACTCTTATTCAGACTCCACCCTGTCTCCTTTTGTTGTATTTCTTTTATTCCTGTCCACCCAGGCAGCACTTGCCAGCTCTTATCCTTCACTTGCAATGATGAAGGGCTAGTGTTGCCCGAAAGCTCTGCTAACGTTTCTGGCTGTTTTACTTTATCCTTTTGATTTAGCTTTTCACTTTTTGTTTGTATCTCCATTGAGATTCAGCCACTGATACCCACAGCATTGTCATTTTTTCAGTTATTTGCCTTTGGATTTATATATATAAATATAAATATATATAGAGGATTAAGATTATAATATACAGCATTTAAAATTACCAACTATTAATTAATCAAATCACTTTGGATTAAGTTACTACAATCCTGAATTTGATTAAGGTGATTACTAAGCTTTCTCTTAAAATAGGTTGCAAGAGTTACAGACGAATGTATCTTTGACATTCAAAGGCAAGGAATTCCAGATCCTCACAATTCTTAGCAGGAATGCTAAATTTACTCGAATCCGTACTTGTTTATATTTGGCTTATATAAGTTTGAAGTGAAACTCTTAAACTATTTTTCCCTTTAAAATGGTAATGGTCATTTTATCGTCATTGATGTGATATATTTTCAATTGTTTTGTGTTAGTTCGGTTAAAGTTAAACTTTATTCAATTAAATATGTTGTTATTGGTGGTTTTTTTTTTTGCTGCTGGTGGTATCTACAATATCTAAGGTAAGCTATTATACTTGGGGTAAATGGGGAAACTTTAGAGGGGTCTGCCAGTGCCAAGGCAGTGTACAGATAGTCTGTTATAGGTCATTTGGTATTGCTTACAATGTGCTAAATCATAATTATAACATTGGTTGCTGGTGGTATCTACAAGATCTAAGCTAGGCCAGTTGGGGGAATGGAGTCTCTAGTCGAACTTTTAGAGGGGTCTGCCAGGGCCAAGGCAGTGTACAGATAGTTTGTAATAGGTCATTTGGTGATTGCTTACAATGTGCTAAATCATATAACATTGGTTGCTGGTGGTATCTACAATATCTAAGCTGGGCTAGTTGGGGAAAGAGGGGTCTCTAGTCTAACTTTAGAGGGGTCTGCCAGGGCCAAGGCAGTGTACAGATAGTCTGTAATAGGTCATTTGGTATTGCCTACATGTGCTAAATCATATAACATTGGTTGCTGGTGGTATCTACAATATCTAAGCTGGGTTAGTTGGGGGAAGGGGGGCCTCTAGTCTAACTTTAGGGTGTCTGGCACTTGCGGTGCAGCAGACAATTAGTCTGTTGTTATCCATTTAGTATTGTATGAACACAACTTGTTCGTTTGCAATTGATTTTGAGTGGTACCTCACTCATCTATGCTAACCCCATTTTAGGCCCTCCCTCGGGGGGTCTGGCGGGCCTTTTGCAGCAGAGAAAAAGTCTGTCGTTTGTGATACTGTTATAAGGATGCCAATGGGCATCCCATGGTGGTAAAATTAGGTGGTATCTCTCTCATCTAACCTGTGCCGATTTTTTAGCACGTTTCGGGGTCCCCCCGGTCTAGACGCAGCAGGGGGTACCCGGCAGACTCCCATTTTCATTCACTTCAAGTGACCCCCAACACACTCAAATAGTCAGATATTGGTACCTAGCTCATCTAACCAAATGTCTCTGGGCTGCCGGTCTAATTGATAATTATTGGAATGTATGATCAATAGAAATTTTTTGCCCGCACCTGACCTTTAAACCTTCCTAAATTTGAATAGAATGTATTTAATATTCAATATTTAATGTTTTATATTTGTTTATAGGTTAAATGGGGAGAATATTTTCATTCATTGAAAGCATAGGGCTCTCTTTAATTCATCTAGTTTAATAGAATAATCAGTCTTTCGACTTTCTGAAAGATGCACTGGGTACTTTAAAGTGCACACGGGTCAGATGTGTACACTGAACTTGTTTTCTTGGCTTTGAATTGTGGCACCCTTCCTTTAATAGATCTACCACTTGACTTGACACTTGTCTCCTGTAACAGATCTACCACTCAACTTGACACTTGTTTTCTCATCAATACCAAAAATGTATTTTTATTTTGTTTTTTTAGGCATGGAAGGCGTATTCGTACCAACAGGAAGTAAGGGTTCTGGTAAAATTTCCCCAGTTGAGGACACTTCTTCAGGCATTTTTGAACGAACAGCAACAACACAATCTGTTTTTATTTGTGCTGATGATGATGAAGATTGTGTAGAAGGGTCAGGTGCCACACAGGACCCATTCATTAATAAAAATCCAACCGATTCTATTATTACAGCTACAATTGTTATCAACGGCGACAGATCAACTTCAGCAGGCGCCAAGGGAACCGGAAAAAGTCCTAGTCCTAGTCCAAGTGATCCTGATGGACAAGCTCAAACTAGTACATCTTTTATTGAGCAAACTGGAATGATCATAGGCATCGCCGCCGGTGGTGTTGTCATTATGCTCTTAGTCATATTATTATTATATAAATATCGAAATCGTAGCGAAGGCTCTTATAAAATTAATGAAAGTCGTAATTTTGATTTACAAACTGTAAGGGCATCTCTCCTGCCGACACGTAACGGTACTATTCCAGCAAAAGCACCAAAATCACAACTTCCGCCAGGATATGCTTCTAAAGAATGGTACGTCTAGTGAATAGTCAACAAATTTAAATGTAAAATTTTAAAATCTGTAGTAAAAATTCCACTTTTTTAAAAATATGAAATATAGTATAATATAACTGATGTTTATAATTGTATAATCAACCAGATATATTTTATTTAATGTGGCTAAGATAATTTATATGGAGTATCATTAGCAGAAATTAGGTATGAAGGTGTATATTTAAAGTTTAACCCAATGTAAATTGAAATAATACAACTGTGAAAAGCTTTGTAAACATTTTTTCTCCCATAACCAAATTCAGTAGAACCCCTATTAAGGGGACACTTTCATGACCTAATTTCCTTCAGAGGGGTGTCCCTTGAATAGGGGTGTCCCTTGAATAGGGGTGTCCCTTGAATAGGGGTGTCCCTTGAATAGAGGGATTGTACTGTAAACGGAAAAAGTGTATTAAAAATGCTTGTAAATGTTAAAGTTTATCTTTTTTTAGCTGATCTAATATATTTAAAAGCTTTTACCATATGTTTATCATGTTAAGATGGCATTACTTTTTTTGGGTGCTGTACAAAAAAAATATTACTAGAATCATATTTTTAGGTTCCATTTGAAAGTACAGTTACTGTATGTGTGTGAGGATATCAGTTTAAATCCTGTAAAATGTTATTAAAGAATTATTGTAATATATTATAATTGATTATAGTAGATAGATCAAACAATGTGAATGTTATTTAAGGTCTGTTCAGACCTGTGGAATTATGCTTTCGTATCAAACGCAGCGTACAGCTCCATATGTCTGAACCAGTAAAATGAGTGGAAGCTCTTTCATTTGTTACTGTAGCTCTACTGTAAGTACAAGATTAGTGTATGACTCTTACGATACAATAGTCATGCATCAATGATTTTGACTTCCAATTCCTTCCTCTTGCATACCAGATATTTGGCCCAATCTGTTTCACTTCAGTTTGTAAGGAAAGCGTTAAGTCGGTACACTTCACAGTTATGATGCTACTGTATAATGTGACCTTGCTTGCGATATGAAAGCATAACTCTATGTATCTGAAAATAAAATTAAATTTGTCTACAGTGTCTAAATCAAGGTGACTCTTTGCTCACAAGCTGATGGGAAATTAACGTTCAGAAATTGAGAGAACATTCTGAAATAAAAGTGCTACTCATAAGTGATTAAATTATAGAATTTTGATGGTGGTAGGTAAGCAACATAAACTTGTTTTCTCAACATTTTGATTCCCAACTGGAAAAACTCAGTTGATTAAAAGTAACAATGTTGAGAATATATCACTGGTGTATGGAAGCATAGGTGATTTGGACTGCAAGGGGACGACTGTTTACTGGGCTTTATTAAATTTGTAAGCCTTTGTTCTCACAAAAAATGATCTATTGTCTTGGACAAAAATATCCTAATTTACCTCAGTGAAAGCCCTACTGTATCTTGTCCAAGTACTGGAATTGGGGTAGCTACTGCAAGTGGCTACACAATTTTCAGTTTCAATTTCTATATTTTTGCAAACAGCACAAGTATATACCGGATCATTAAAATCAATAATGCTGATATGAATAATGAAAATGAATGAATGATGTCATAAAAGATGTAGGCCTATTCAAATGTAAATGCTAATGTCACTTTCTTGATTTATGAATGATCCACCTATTATACATAGTATTCAGTAATTTATATTTGAAGAAATAGTTTATTCTGTGTACAGATGCAAGTATACAAGACAAAAATATAGGGCGAGTTTGATGGTTAATGTGTGTACAGTTTTAAGTTAATAGTATATTTTTTTGTGTAAATTTTACATCAGTGAAACTGATTTAAACTTGTCATTCATTTCAGGTTTTAATTAAGTTTAGCAGGACTAAGTATATATTTTGTTACCACATTTGTTATGGTAGTTAAAATTAATTTTAGTAATATTAATAATAAATCATTTTTCTACAAAATATAATAATAATGGGATAAAACAGTGCTATTTACTGTAGTTAGGTAAATTAAATAATGGATTAATAATATTTACCCCGTGATTAAACACAGTAATTTGTTAATGTGTTCATTGCTTTATTTCATATATAAATTGTGCACATTGAATATTTAGTAGGAAAAAAAAACAAACAAAAATATTATTTTTGCAAATATAAAAGAAATGTTGTTGAGATCATGGCGGCTAATTTGCTAGGAATTATTATTAGTTTGTTTATATATAAAGTTGTATTATACTTGTGCATAATGGTTGTCTCTATAAATTGGTTTTTGTAATGATCACAGTTGCGATTGTGTTTTAGAATGATTGATTAGGTCATCTCATTGATCACGATTGTGTGCTGAAAAGTTCTATTCTGGAGTTGGTTTGTTAAGTACTGTTTATTTAAGATATCTTTTCACCAAGAAGAAGTTGGTAATAAATAAAATGAAAATGTAGGCACAAAATCTTTACCAGAACCTAAGGGAAGAGCTTAGATGATCTGACGGAATTTGAAAATTATGAAACATTTTTATCGACCCTGATGACATCGATATTTACCTAATTTTCTCATTATATAGTTCCTATATCAGGTCAGGCGTTGTCATGCCAACCTGTGGGCAAATACCGTATGTAAAATAAGCACAATGTGCTTATTAAATTGTCAATTCTACTACTTTATCTCTTGTGTATATTTATAGATATTAATATATGAAATATAGATATTTATATATTTTTTGTTGGTTTGTTGCTACAGATAATATAAATATAATTTATGTTTGTTTATCATTTCAGTGTTTTTTTCCAACCATTTAGTAGTGTCACACCTTTGTTAATGATTGTATCATAGAGAATTTCATAGTTATTATGGTGATTTAAGCTTGGTTTCAACAATGGCGCAATACAAGGATGTTCACTCAACGCACCAATCACAATACAGTAGTTTGGATAAAATCTGTCCCTGATTGGTCGAATTACCTGAGTTTCTTGTACGTTCATGCATTGTGTCCTACAGGGAGAATCCAGCTATGTAAGCCTATAAGTTCAATTTAGAAACTTTCACTGAGAAAATATAAAACAACAATTAAATGTATTTTTTAATTTAATTTTTATTAGTTTTTGTCATTCATACCTTTTTTTAATCCAGTATTCATTCTTTTTAATTTGCGGAATGAAGATTAATTTAAATATAAAAATGTATTAAATTACAAGACAAAGAGGAGACCACTACACACTAGCAATCTCCAAGTTTGGCAAGAAAAGTTTGCCAGTGTACAAACAACAACACCACTTTAGCAAACCACAGAATTAGTTTGCATAAGCTTAAGCTTCTTGACATGAACTAGTTTGCTGATGTTTGTGAATTTGCCAAATGAAATTAATCTTTGTGGTGTAACAAAAAAGCCTTCAGTGACGTAGACTGTGATTTTAAAGATCTCACGTCAAAGTTTGCTAGGTATTAAAGTTTGAAATAATAAATGCAATTTTTTTTTATTTATAACTTTTGTCAACTACACTGATTATAAATAATTAAAATGTTGTATTAATAGAAATGATTAGAAATATAAAAAACCATATGTGCAATTTTACAATTTTGTTTCAACCTGACCTGACCACTTTTACACAAAGGCCTTTGACAACCCTGTGGCTTGCACAGAGATTGTTCAATTATTTTTTGAGATCACAGCACCATTTTATTTCTTGTGGCTATGACTCTACAATGTCTAACTTTGCACAATAAAAGTATGATTACTAATAGTAAATTTTTGCTTACTTAATGATAACCAGTTAAACATTGTGTTCTTAATTCAAATCATATGTTCTTTACCCCTTGTTATTGTGATAGAAAATTATTTCTTTCGCCACATTAACAAAATAAATAGCATGTCAAGATTTTTTTTTTTAACTGCTGTTATAAATGATAAATTCACAAACTCATGTGCTGTTGTTGAAACCTTCAAGTTCTTTTTTTAAACTTGAGAACATGAATTGTTACTTTTACAACCTATGTACTGTAAATACTAACTTATCTTTTAATGTGTAATATGCATATTATACAACAGCTAGTATTTTGCCAAACACTAGTAGTATGTAAGAGTTTAGCCATTCAAGATCAATATATAACTAGCCTATTTTTAATAATTATAAATGGCTTAGATAGATTTAGAAACTATTATTGAAAATATAATTATCTTTATTATTTGTGTAAAAAAATGTTACAGAAATAAACGTTTGTTCTCTTATGATGCTGCTACTGTAGTAATACGTTTAGAGTCGCTAACTGATTTAATGAATTTTTATCATTCTTCATTTGTTCTTCAACTGCCTTTATTTACATGCTATTATTTTGGTGTGATTATGTATTAATTTATCCATGTAAAACGTGTAGAACTAATATTGTTTATTCTTGTGACCAATGTAAATGCCTTGGGTGTCGTGTATTTCCATGACATTTTCCTTTTCTAAGTTTTTGTTTGTTTTTGTTGTTGTGAACAACTTGAAGAACTAGCAATAAGAATTAAATGTGATCAGTTAAACAATTTGATTCTGCCTTTGTTTTTTTTATGTACGTGTGATTTGAGCATAAAGTTTGTTTAGCTTTATAGTGACCACACTCCCCCAATGTTAAAAATGCACACATTTTTTCCAAAGACAAATTTCTTTTCACAATCCAAATTAAATAATCACATGCCCTTCTAAAATTGTAGTTAATATACTGTAACACCCAACTTGGAAAAATTAAATATTGGGAGCTTTTATTAAACTATAGAGGACACTATAATACTATATCAAACCATAGAGGGCAGTGTGATAACTAAAAATATTGGAATGTGCAATACATGCCAAAGGAGAAAAATGCGTTGACAACTTATTATTTCAGTAATTAAACAATGTATGAATGGATTATAAAAATTATACGGATCGATATATTATGTTTTCTATTCTCATATCAATATAGAGTAGTGGAAAGTATAAATTTAAACATATCGGGAGAATTTTTTTTATAAAAAAATCAGGAGAAATTGCATTTTAGCGGGAGATGATTAAAATATTGGGAGCCTCCCGCCATTATCAGGAGAATTGGGAGGTTTGTATTATGCACCTTCATGTTGAAGTGTGGCAACAAAAGTGTCAATCAATTATTATAAATTGAATTATATAAAAAAAAGTGTTTTTATAAAAAAATAATTTAAATCTTAAAAAATTAAATTTTAATTATTCATACATAATATACATAAAAAAAATGAATTTATGTATACTGAAAAAAAAATGTCCCTCGAGCCGGATTTGAACCAGCGACCTAAGGATGTCTTTGTATAAACTCTACAGTCCTCCGCTCTACCAACTGAGCTATCGAGGGGTCTTTCATTGGTGAGTGACACTTAAGGATATGAATGTTGATCTTATATTGTAATTTAACAAACTAGTTTAATTTCTTGTACAGGTGGTTTATTCTGGCTAAACGCATATCCTTCTTTCATATTTTAATCGATATTTTATTTTTACCAAATGTCTTTAAACAATAAACGACCGACTCCCACGGTGGGTGGTGGTGGTGGTGGTGGTACGTCCGATCCGCGCCGAAATAGTACTGTATTGTATCACTGTTGAGGGCAGCAGACGTCCCCAGTCCTAAATATCTTATTTTGAAATTATTTCACGGTGGCGCTGCTGCGCTTCGATCCTCCTTCTTCTTCTTTGAAGCGTTTCCATTTTCCAGTAGTCTGGGCCTTCTTAATCTTGGTAACTAGGCAGAGTTAGAGACCACATTACATACCACCACGATGTTGTCGTATGGAGAATTGGCACAAGCTCCTCTTTCAGATTATCAAAAAAGTCTTAGAGGTATAGCCTATTAGGATGAGCAGAACTATTGTACTTTCGCACCTTTCTTAGCTAGGCTAGCTAGCTAGGCTAGGCTATCTATCTAGGCCTAGGCTAGAGTAGGCGGCTACTAGGCCTAGTGAATACAGGTCAACCCGTACCCATGCCAACTCGTACCCACCAACTCGTACCCAAATTTTGGCTTACTCGTACCCAAAATTTTGGCTCACCCGTACCCATCATTGGCTAACCCGTACCCATCATTGGCTAACCCGTACCCATCATTGGCTGGCCCGTACCCAAGTTTAATGCTATTTAAAGTATATTTATATAGGCCTATTACAGTTAAACCCAGTTTTATTACATTTTTAGGTCATATGTTCGATATTATAATGGCAAAAACTATTTACCTAAGTATAATTTATGTACAGACTCGTACGAAAAAAGCACAGCTTTCATCGTATTTTGGGTCGTAGTTAAATTAATACTTGAGGGCGCTGTTTTACATGGAAGATGTCAGTGGTCGGCTGTGCTGCATTCTATTTTTTTCATTTATGAATAGTTATTGATCTATTATTTACTACGAATAGCCTGTACACACTTTTCATTTATTTTACAGATAATGAAGTAATGTGCTTTTTGAAAATCGTTTTAAAAATGGTTTTTGTTGTTTTGTTTGCAAGTTTTGTTTTAACATTTCGAAAATATTTAATACATTTTTAAGTAGTCACTCGTATTTTAAAATCACGAAACTATTTAAGTGGATACCAGCCTCATTTTTGCTGCTACTATAAGGACCATTTTAGAATAATGAATCTAAGTAGATTATTGCCGTTTTTAAAACAAATTCCCTAGGACATGATGGATGTGAGAATAATAATAAAAGGTAACCTCCAATAATTTAACATTTAATTACAAACGACGACATTTGCTGTTATTACGTTTTCATTTTATAATGATTATTACTGTATTATTATGACTAAAAACCGAAATAAAATACTACTAAAACTAAAAAAAAATCATCTTATCGCTGACAGATACGTATGTACACAGACACGTGTAGGTAGGCCTTCAGAATGTTTATATTATTTTAGTAAATAAGACGACATCCGTTGCCATGGAAAAACGAGTGTGGGTTATTTATTTGTAGAATATTATAGAATGCGTATTTTTTTTAAAAAGGGAATCCCTCGTCAGCAAAAACACGTAGCTGTTATTGAGGAAACATCTACCAAAAATGTTTAATTGCTGTAAACAAACAGATAATTTTACTGAATTATTTAAGAAAAAAAAAAAAATAGAAAACGATCGTACGCCAAATTGCGTTGTCTATTTTTTTTTACACACTGTAGCTGTTATAGAAGAAAATCTGCCAAAAATGTTTAATTGCCTTAAAATACGTGTATATGATCATTTCACTGAATTATTAATAAATAAAATATATGGAAAACGATCATACGTCATTACTGAGTCGTCTCTTTGACGCCCTATAAATGCGTGTTTTTTTGTAATAAAAGGTTAATCCCGGTCAGCAAAAACACGTAACACGAAATCTACGCCCCATAGCCCTGCAGGCCTTACAGTACGTGTATATGATCATTTCACTGAATTATTAATAAATAAAATATATGGAAAACGATCATACGCCATTACTGAGTCGTCTCTTTGTGACGCCCTATAAATGCGTGTTTGGGTACGGGTTGACCAGCACCCGGCCTAGTAGGCCTAGGCCTACTAGCCTTAGTAGGGTGCTGGTCAACCCGTACCCATGCCAACTCGTACCCAACTTGGCTAACCCGTACCCAAATAATTGGTCAACTCGTACCCACTTTGGCTAACCCGTACCCAAACCAACCCGTACCCATGCCAACTCGTACCTAAATATTTGGCTTACTCGTACCCAAGTATTTGGCTTACTCGTACCCATTTTTTGGCTTACCCGTACCCATTTTTGGCTTACTCGTACCCATTATTTGGCCTACTCGTACCCAATTTGAATAATTACTTGTAATGATTTGATCGGCGTAAAACTAGTGGTATGCTTTTGCCGTATGAATATTTTTATATTTAAATTGTTTATTGATTTGATTGTAGACTTCGTTTAATTAGGCATATATTTGTTAACATTTATTTAAATCTAGTATTATAGTTTTATAAACGTATGTTTGATGTGTCTTTTTTATTTACGTAAGAGAACATTAATTAATAAAAAAATATTTTAACTGTTGTATAGTTAGTATTACAATTCAATTAAGCCCAGGTAAAGTACCAACAACGTATAATTTTATACTTATCAATTTTTATTCTTTTATTTTATTCTAATTATCTTCCCTGATTACATTCGATCAAGTAATTATTATTTCTATTGTATTTGGTATATTTAAAATTGGTTGAATTAACAACACCCTGTTTTAAGCAAAAAGCCTGCCTGCCGGGCTATGGGGTCGAATTACTCGTAGATTTCGTGTTACGTGTTTTTGCTGACCGGGATTAACCTTTTATTATAAAAAACACGCATTTATAGGGCCGGCGTCAAAGAGACGACTTAGTAATGACGTATGATCATTTTCCATATATTTTATTTATTAATAATTCAGTGAAATGATCATATACACGTACTGTCGTACTGTAAGGCAATTAAACATTTTGGCAGATTTTCTTCTATAACAGCTACGTGTTTTTGCTGAATGGGGATTCCTCTTTATTATTAAAAAAAAAACGCATTTGTACGGGTCCATTTGTAGTGTGTCCAAAAATAGGCAACGCAATGTGGCGTATGATCGTTTTCTATTTATTTTTTTTTCTTAAATAATTCAGTAAAATTATCTGTTTTTTTACGGTAATTAAACATTTTTGGTAGATGTTTCCTCAATAACTTACAGCTACGTGTTTTTGCTGATGAGGGATTCCCTTTTTTTTTTTTTTTTAAACGCATTCTATAATGTGTCAAATAAGACAAATGAAATGAACTAGGATCGTTTTTCCATGGCAACGGATGTCGTCTTATTTACTAAAATAATATAAACGTTCTGAAGGCCTACCTACACGTGTCTGAGTACTTACGTATCTGTCAGCGATAAGAGGATTTTTTAAAGTTTTAGTAGTATTTATTTCGGTTTTTAGTCATAATAATACAGTAATACTCATTATAAAATGAAAACGTAATAACAGCAAATGTCGTCGTTTGTAATTAAATGTTAAATTATTGGAGGTTAGTACCTGTAGTTACCTTTTATTATTACTCTCACATCCGTCATTGTATACTAGATAAACGGCAATAATCTAATCTACTACTAAATGCTCATAGCATAGCAGCAATGAGGCTGGTATCCACTTAAATAGTTTCGTGATTTTAAAATACGAGTGACTATTTAAAAATTTATTAAATATTTTCGAAATGTTAAAACAGTTTAATATTTTCCAAAACTTGCAAAACAAAACAACAAAAACCATTCGTTTTAAAACGATTTTCAAAAAGCACATTACTTCATTATCTGTAAAATAAAATGAAAATACAAATTATGTATAAAAGATATTCATGTTTACTTTTAATAATTCAAGTTTTCATCATCACAGACTAGTGGGTATTTCAATTTCCATGTACTACTATTCGTAGAAAATAATAGATTAATAACTCATAAATGAAAAAAAAATAGAATGCAGCACAGCCGACCACTGACATCTTCCACAGAGCCATATAAAACAGCGCCCCTCAAGTATTAACTTTACCAAATACGACGTACGCGCGCAAATACGATGAAAGCTGTGCTTTTTTCGTACGAGTCTGTTCATATTATTATACATTTTAGGTCAATAGTTTTTGCCATTATAATATCGAACATATGATTGGTATGTAAAAATTTAATAAAACTGGGTTTAAATGTAATATAAATATACTTTAAATAGCATTAAACTTGGGTACGGGCCAGCCAATGATGGGTACGGGTCAGCCAATGATGGGTACGGGTCAGCCAAAATTTTGGGTACGAGTAAGCCAAAATTTAGGTACGAGTTGGTGGGTACGAGTTGGCATGGGTACGGGTTGACCTGTATTCGCCTTAGTAGATAGCCTAGCTAGGCCTATAGCCCTAGCTAGCTAGGTACCCAGCCCGCGTGAGTGTTATAAAACACATTAAACATTCACCTGCCCTTCTGCGCGGCAATGGTTCGAAAGTACAGTAATATGCCTGGAACGGTTAGCCTTTTTTTTTTCGCCGTGGTTAGGATTCCGGCACCGGAACTCAACTGCCCACCGTTAGGGAATCCGACACGCTATTGCGCATGCCCAGAGCTCTGGGAAGTGAATTATAGCTTGCGCTAATAGTGCCACGCCACACACACACACCACCGCCGAGAGTCTCTGAGTGTTATAATAGGGATTTACTGTAGCCTATATAGTCGTTGCGCGAGCGAGAGAGCGATGGATGAAACTTGGCCTATGCCATACATGAATGAATGAATTAATTAAAATAATAGTAATACTACAGCACGCGTTAAAATAATTATAATGATATTAATAAGTATCAGTATCTATCTAAGAATCGTAATGCTGTTCTTAGCGTTGCGACCCTGACTTCCTGAACAGTTTTTTTTCATATCCACGCGGTGGCTGCCGTCAACAAATCAACTTGTGATTGCATGTTGTTATGTACAGTAAAATGCGTTATGAAAAATCATAAAACTAGTCATGTAATTATATAATTCATAATGATATGAAGTTTATATATGAATGAAGCAACCACTTTTTAATTACAAAATAAATAGGCCCCACTGGTCACGTCTAACTGGTAGCCCTAGCCTAGATTAGTGGATACCGTAGGCATCTAGGCTAGTTCGCCGTGTGGCGCAGCTATGAAACGATCCATCGCTGTTGTTGATAGAGTCGCCGATTACCTCGCTCTGGGCATGCGCAATAGCGTGTCGGATTCCCTAACGCTGGGCAGTTGAGTTCCGGTGCCCGAATCCTAACCACGGCGTTTTTTTTTTTATCAGATCAGATCATCAGATGCGATCAATTCTGGTTCCGCCCACGTTACCATGCACAATAGTCTATTTATGTCATTGATGCTAGGCTAGGCCTATTACTCTAGTAGCTAGATCAACTTTCGTATGCACTTTGAGGTCCAGAGAATTTGACTTCAGAAATTGGTTTAGGGTGGTCAAACAATCATTTTTGGCTTGGTTACACATTTTGAAAATGTGGCGAAAGGTCAAAAGGTCAGGGTGAAAGGTCATAAGACCAAACGCCAATATGTCCTTAAATCTCAACAACCACTGGTCACAGCGAAGTAATTTTGGTCTCAAATTGATCAGAAGGTATACATTTATATTCAGTCTAATGGGACATTTTAGTTAAAAATGACCGGAAATGCCATTTCTGACCTTTGACCCACAACACAGGGCATGTATTTATCTCCTTAACTACTGGTCGTAAACACTTGAATTTGGCTTTAAATTGTTCGAAATATATATTTTGTTATTTGTTACACATTTGAAAAATGTTACAAAAGGTCAAAGGGTCAGGGTCAAGGGTTATATGAACAAATGAATAAAGGTACTTGTATCTCGGCAACCACTGGTCGCAGCAAGTCAATTTTGATCTCAAAATGTTCAGAAGGCATGCATTTATATTCAGTCTAATGGGGCATTTTAGTAAAAAATGATCAGAAATGCGATTTCTGACCTTTGACCCACATACCAGGGCATATTCATATCTCTGTAAGTACTGGTCGTAGAAACTTAAATTTGGTATCAAGTTGTTCGAAATATACATATTTACATTCATTGTAATAGAAAATGTGGTTAAAAGATGAACAGAAAATACTATTACTAAAAAATGTTTCAAACAAAAAACATATCTCTACACAACTTATCCTTAGACAGTAATGTTATGCAATAACTGATACTTTAAATTGTTTCAATTTCAAGTACTAGTTATTGCTGTCCACGAGAACATTTTGATATAAACGTCAAGCTCAACAGTTCTTTTCAGAATGCTAGAAGTAACTTGCCATGTGTATCCGATTAAACGCCCTGGGCATTTATTGTTCAAAAGGGTTTTTAGGGGAGGGGAGGCATCTTTATTTGGGGTATAATATGGTAACATGTATAATCAAATAAATACCACCTAGATGTAAAAAAATACAGCACAATTAATATCAAAAGATGATAAAATTATGTCAAAATGCTTGGTAAATTGTAGATTATGGTAGTTAAAATGTGTTGTGATACAATTATTTTGTAAATGCATGTGGCGGAGCGTTTATTCCACATGATGTTCTATTGGAGGGAATGGTGGCATTTATTTGAGGGAGGCTTTTATTCAAAGAGGGTGTTAATTCGAATAAATACTCCAGCTCAATGCTAGAAGTAACTTACCATAGTTACCCGAATAAAAGGCCCGGGCATTTATTTATTCAGGGAAGGCGTTTATTTTGTTTGGGTGTAATAATGGTAACATGTATAATCAAATAAATACACCCCAGATAAAAAAAATAATAATTAATATAATAAGAATAATAACTGGATTAAACCTCATTCTATCCTGGTGCAAGTACAATCATGTACTAAAAGGTATCAGAGACAACTATAATAGACCAATTCATTGTCATTATTCCGTAACACTGTTGCATAATATTTTTAAATGTTACCGACAAAACTTATACATAATATGTATAAGTTTTGTCGGTGTATATTATACACGTCTGCTCCCAGTGTAGATAATAAAACAATATATGTTTCTGGAGATTTATTATCAATACGACTAGAAACTTTGACATGTTTTAGGTAGTGAATGCATTGACAATAAAAGCATCAGAAGTTATCATGATAAAATCATACTACAACACTGTACTACAGTACACAAGGGTGTTTTCAGGAAAGCTGGACATATTGTACAATAGTAATGAAACTATGTATTGGCATTTAAAAATATGCAAAAGATTGTTGTCAACTTGTAGTCACAAACAAACAGATGATAGAATGAAGATCCATTGTGAGTGCAATCGTGTCAGGATAATGATATGTCATTGTTTTATATCGTTATACTGGCACCTGGAGGAGAAGATCCATTTAATGTTATCTATGACAGTGTCACTTTTATTCTAAAAGACAGAAACATTTCGTTAAAAAGCATAAAGAAGAAAACGAATCATGTAAATTACCTTTTATCAGTTGAGAAGCGAATTATAATTATTAAAATTAGAGTATTAATTTATTCGAATTAACACCCGCTTTGAATAAAAGCCTCCCTCAAATAAACGCCACCATTCCCTCCAATAGAACATCATGTGGAATACGCCCGCCACATGCATTTACACAATAATTGTATCACAACACATTACATTAACTACCATAATCTACAATTACCAAGCATTTTTTTTAACTTTTTGATATTAATTGTGCTGTATTTTTTTTTTTAGATCTAGGTGGTATTTATTTGATTATACCTATTACCATATTTATTATACCCCAAATAAAGATGCCTCCCCTCCCCTAAAAACCCTTTTGAACAATAAATGCCCGGGGCGTTTAATCGGATACACATGGCAAGTTACTTCTAGCATTCTGAAAAGAACTGTTGAGCTTGACGTTTCTATCAAAATGTTCTTGGGGACAGCAATAACTAGTACTTGAAATTGAAACAATTTAAAGTATCAGTTATTGCATAACATTACTGTCTAAGGATAAGTTATGTAGAGATATGTTTTTTATTTGAAACATTAGTAATAGTATTTCTGTCCATCTTTTAACCACATTTTCTATTACAATGAATGTAAATATGTATATTTCAAACAATTTGATACCAAATTTAAGTTTCTACGACCAGTACTTACAGAGATATGAAGATGCCATGATATGTGGGTCAAAGGTCAGAAATGGCATTTCTGATAATTTTGGACTAAAATGTCCCATTAGATTGAATATGAAAGCATGCCTTCTGAACATTTTGAGACTAAAATTGATTTGCTGCGACAAGTGGTTGCCGAGATACAAGTATCTATTTATATTTGTTCATATAACCCTTGACCCTGACCCTTTGACCTTTTGTAACATTTTTAAAAATGTGCAACAAATAACAAAATGTTTATTTCAAACAATTTAAGACCAAATTCAAGTGTCTACGATCAGTAGTTACGGAGATACATACATGCCCTGGGGTGTGGGTCAAAGGTCAGAAATGGCATTTCCGGTAATTTTTGACTAAAATGTCCCATTAGACTGAATATAAATGTATACCTTCTGATCAATTTGAGACCAAAATTACTTCACTGTGACCAGTGGTTGTTGAGATTTAAGGACATATTGGCGTTTGGTCTTATGACCTTTCACCCTGACCTTTTGACCTTTCGCCACATTTTCAAAATGTGTAACCAGGCCAATAATGATTGTTTGACCACCCTAAACCAATTTCTGTAGTCAAATTCTCTGGACCTCAAAGTGCATACGAAAGTTGATCTAGCTACTAGAGTATATGTATTTTCTGAAAAATGTTATATGAACTGTGTAGTAGGCCCTAACCTACTAGTAGGCTAGTACAGTGTAAATTCTTTTCCTAGGGCCTAGCTAGTAGTAGTAGGCTAGTCCTAGGTCAATAATATTATTATCATTCTGTTACATTCCCCCACCTAGGCGAAAAGCAAACTAAAAAAAAGTTTTTGTATTCGTAAGCAAACTTGTCTGCGTTACTTGTTCTTGCGTCCTAAGAAGTTGAAAGGAACAAATGTTATAGTTCCTTTCAATTTCTTACAGTTCTCTTCTTATACTATAGTTCTTGATTGAGCAAAACTAAAATTACTGTAGTTATGCACTTGTCAATTGTATGACCCACTATACGACCCCCGGGAGAGGTGCGTCATTTGTCCGGGTGCGTCAAAAATGTGACTTACCTTTAGGTGACCATGACGCACCCATTTTGACGCACTGTGATCATGTTGTTTATGATATGGTGGGTGGTAAAGTGACGGACATTGACACACCTTGTTCATTGATGTGACGTACCATCTAGGGTTTTTTGACGCACCCCTGCATCAGTAATTATTTGTAAATGACGCACCCATGGGTCATACAATTGACAAGTGCATTATTTAGCGAAAAGATGTTTTATAGTAATTAAAATGTTTATTATCTATTTTTATTTTAAACTTCTTAAAAATGTGACCTTTGTTTTTGCAAAAGAGCGAGCTCATGGGTCTTTGGATAATCTGACCCAAGCATTTAGACTACCACATCCTGACCGCAGTCCAAAGAGGTCACCAGGTCATTCAGTAAACTTTCAAGGTCACTCTGAACTGAGGTCACACAACAGTATAGATTATGGCAGTGCTGCACACCGCTTGAAATTTTTACTGAAAGAAGAAGAGAGAAAGCTACATCCAAATACAGATTACAAATTAGCAAGTTTCCCTGGCAGCACTAGTATCAGGAACCAGCCTTTACAAATGGTCAGTTTTTAATTACATCTTACCCTTCTAACCTATTGAGGGCTCAATACTCCATGTCTCAACATAGTGCCACCTATTGGCTCTATTCTATTCCACAAAGTCTTTTGAATAGTTTCATGTTTCTTGACGAAAAGGAGATTCTTTTGTTATCGGTTGTTTTGTAAAAAACAAATAATTAGGTGCACATTCGACAGTGCCAATAAATAGCAACAATTCAGTAAGCATGGTTAACATAAAACGTTAATGTGTATTTGATTTATTTCTAATTAATGTAGCGTGACCTATCTTCACCATCTATATCACATCATGATATGCGAAATCCTGACACATTGCCGACATCTGATCAGCTCGTTCCTTTAATTAAAAACCAGAGTTCCTACATCCAGCAGTTGGAAGGTGATCTCAAATTTTGTAAGGTAAAGTATATCTGTTTGATTGTTTACTAATATTTAGTTTTATAAATTTAAAGAGTAGCTCCAGATTAACTAAATCCCCTTCCTAACAGAACACGATTCCAGTAATATACTCCCAGCCATGCTGTGTGAACGATCATAGATATATTTCTCTATCTTGATGTGTGAGAGCATGATGTTCTGCAGTTAATTTGAACGTTGTTCAGCCAAGTGTATCAAGTAAACGGTGTATAGTAAAATAGATTTTTTTACAGCCCTTTCATACTATAAAATGGTGTATGCAGGTTATATTCTGGTAAAGACAGATTTTTTGTAAATGGAATGGACGATTTCGTTTTAAGGACTGCTCAAGTGATGTAATAAATAATAATTTAATTATTTACTGAAATCTTTGTTATCTTGCTTGATACTTCAGGAAGAAATGCTTGTTCTAAAAGACAAAACCGACAATGTTTTATCTGAAAATGTTAAATTACATGAAGAACTTAAGACTAACATGGTACAGCTTGCATTGGAACTTCAACAATTTCCGCAGGTAGAAAAGAATTAATTGCATACTTGTATCAAAAGAAACACATCGAAATACACATATCAAATATTACATTTTTAGAAATTCTTGGTTTTTAACATGTACACGTCTTCCTAGACTGATTCAAATATTAAAACGCATATGAAAAGTATCAACATATTTTATTATTATTAAATCGAAACACAGTCTAGTAAAAAGTTGGTATAAAACTAATTGCCAAAATTTGATTTTATGCTCTGCAGTTAGTTTGGCCGAAAAAAGGTTTAGAGTGTTGACATTTTGTGTTGATGGTATATATATTAAAAGTTTCCCAAACAGGCATATACGAATGTGTTTAAACAGATGATTAATTTGTTTTATGTTTTTGTTTTCTTGCTAAAATTAGGAGGCAGAAGATAAGTTATTTAAAGGAAGTAAACCAGATGCTAACAAAATCGATCCAGAACAACCAATGAACAAAGACCTTTATGCTAAATGGGAGCAGGAACTGGTACAGTTTTTATTACTTCTAGTAGTATTATGACAATAATCACCCCTAATGAACTCTACTATTGTGGGGTGGAGAGGAAAATGTTACTTAGCCTATATAAATTAGGATTCCTAATGTTTCTATTTATAGGCTAAGAGTCCATTATTGCTGGTTATTGTCTAGTATATATATTAGCTCATAGGTAATTTGGCTTTGTATATCTCTGTATATTTAATATGGTACAAATTAAAGAAACTATAAAATATTATTACTATCGCAGCCGAAGGAGCTGAATTGGAGTACATTCAAACTAAACTACATCAACAAAGTTACGAATTCGAAAGGAGAATATACAAAAAACGCAGCCCGATTAAAAATTCATATACAAAAATGGTCTCTTAGGATAAAAAATTAATTTTATTTAATGACTGAATATTAAGTGGGATAATGCATGTGGAGTTGTGTACTGTATCTTGTTTTTATATTTATCATTGCTCAGATTATTTAGCATGTCATAACTTGAGTTTATCTTTATAGGAACAAGTGAAACAGTTTCATGAAGCCAAGACCAAACGTTTAGAATCACAACTAACATACACTAAGTGAGTTTGTAACATTTTGTCCTAGTCTTACCATAGAGTATTACGATGTGACGTCACAACGACAGAGGGCGCTGCATGGTTGCTAGCCAACCAAAAAATGCGTTCAACGCTACTATGTTGATAAACTGTATACTGTAGATCTGTATTTCTATCAAATTATGTATCTTAGCTTGATTTTTTTAAACTTAAACTGTAGTTGAAGAATAAATAGATTATTAAAAACAAATATTTAGTGATCTTTTGAAATTTTAGTTTGTTTTTATTGAAAATTATTAAGTTTTAAAATGACTACTTCAATAACCCTTTTCCAAACCATTGGTGACCTGGAATCACTCAGGCCGGTTGAACGCATTTTTTGGTTGGCTAGCAACCACGCACCTACCGTCGTGACTTCAGCACCGTGATACTCTATGTAGAGTACTTGGTACTGCCATGCTTGATTCCTTTGTCCGATATCTTTATTCAAACCTTTTCTCTTTTGCTAAAGTCCTGATAAACATGAAAAATGAAGATTAGTAAAATCAGATTTTGAATGGGCCGTTTAGCAGTTTTAATAAAGATATTCACTTCTGTAGAAAAATAAACAACAAAGTGATTATTTCACTTATATAAAAAGACAAAAGAATTAATTTTAAGCAGTTTTATTATTATATGACATTGAAATGTCATATTCAAAAAAGAAATTTAAACAAATTTGTTTAGTGGACAATACATCTCTAATTATTGTATTAATTAAATGAAAAATTACTGAAAAATGTCAATGCTGTTAGTATTAGTGGCTGGATTTCAATGCAGATACAAATAAAATCAGTAAAAAAACTAAATAAAAACAATATAAAGTAAAACAGCAAAAAGAAATTACAGAGATTTTGGGTAACAAGTGATGTTTAATGCTAAATTTTAATGTTCACTGATTAATATATTTTTCTACCTTTTGTGCCAAGTCAAATAGATGATGAAATGTTTTCCACTACCCCAAAAAGTTGGTCTACAATATTGTCTGTTTCACAATGGGTATAGGTCTGCCATGTTGTATCGCTTGAGATATAATATGGAACTATAAATCCATTTATTTGTATGCACACACACCAAGTTTCAAATAAATACGCCCTCATCTTCAGTATATCTGAAGAGATACTTTTACATATATAAATTTTATTTTATTTTATTCAAACTCATTCCACAGCGGGAAACCTGCCCCTTACAGAATGGAATAAACTATACCATATAAAAATATATATAAATCTTAAAATCTAACAATACAAAATTATACAATTTTACTAATTTTATTACCAAAAAAATGCTACAGACACAGAACAATAATTCTAAATATATTTATTCATAGCCTATTTTGATGATTTGGTTTCTCACTCCTGTGGACGATCGAAGTACAGTCAACTCTCCCAATACCGGACTCTCCCAAAACCGGAATTCACGAAAAACCGGACTTTTTTGGAGGGCCCAATTTGTCCCTATTCTAAATGTACTGTAATTTATTATGAAAACCGGAATACCCAATTCCGGAATCCGGACAAATTATGAAGTACAAAATACGAAAATTAGCGTCTGAAAACCGGACTGACGGTTAAAAAACTCCAAATATTTACGAAAACAACGTAACATCGTCGTCGCTGACTCGGATTCACTACATTCACAATGTACAAAGCTTTTAATCATACCCTCACCATGCATGAAGTGCGCGACGTTTCGCGGTACGATCAAATAATGTTGCCATGGAGCACTACACTGTGATTGACAGGTCAGTTCATTGTTAACCCACGAGGCGGCAATTGCTTTGTTGCGTATCGAACTGCGGTGGGCTTTTTCACATCGAAGCGCTATGTCTTAATGTCTATTGTTTTTAGCAGGGAGTTGTTAACAACTCCCTGTTTTTTAGCATATGAATTGTTTTTTAATAAAGTTAAATTTACATTCCTGTGTCTTTGTTTTGTTTAAATTATTGTTAAATTCACAATTGCAATAGGACTTTAAAAAGGAATGTTTCACTAAAAACGGGATCGACTAAAAATGTGCATCATTATAAATTTGGAAATCATTATGGCAAAACGTAAACGGAATGAACTTGACTTAACTTGTGTTAATAAACTTTGAAATGTTACCAATTAATTATTGTGTCATTATTGCTTGGCTCGTTTACCTAATCAATTTTCATCATTGCTATCAAATTACGTCAAAATAAAGGAGCTTAAAAAACATGTGGTCTAGGTGTGGGCTTTTTATTTGATTATGACACCTCTGCACATGCGCATCAATCAAAGCCCTTCACCCATGCTGCTGCTGCTAGCTAGCTCACGAAAAACAATAAACAGACCGAAATTATGTTCACCGTACGTACGTACGTACGTAGGCCTTTTTGCCGTTAAAAACACATTGAGAAACAATAATTTACTATTGTAACATGTTTTATTGGTACAGTAAATAATGTAACTTTTAAAAAAGGTAAGTTGAATTACTGTAGCTTAATATTAATAAAGTAGGCCTAGGCCTATCAGTATTTATTTAATTAAAACTAGATTGACACAATCATAGCCTAGCCTAGGCCTTCCCTATGCTAGGAGACCGTACCGGGCAGCATTCGGTGACAACGTGATGACTTTAAAAATATGTTTTCAGGAAACCGGACTTTCGAAAAACCGGAAAATATATGCCCGCCCAAGGGTGTCCGGTATTGGGAGAGTTGACTGTATAGTGATCAAAACATCGAGAAACCCAAACATTTCTTCTCCGAACTAAATATATGTGGTGTATAGATGACAAATTTCGTTTTTGTAAAAGCACAAGTTAACGGAGTACTTACTCGAACGTTTCGATCTCTATCAGAGATCCTTCTCTAGATCTAGAGATCGAAACGTTCGAGTAAGTACTCCGTTAACTTGTGCTTTTACAAAAACGAAATTTGTCATCTATACAAAATCGAAGCTAAATGAAATTCTTTCAAGATATATGTGGTGTATTTCAAACTTTACATCAAGGTTTTTTTATTTGCTTCAGAAATGAGTTAAAAAAGCATGAAGAGCTTTGTGATGATTTAAGAAGTAAACTACGCATGTCAGAATCTCTAAGTCTTCTGGGTAAAGATGACACTCCTAAAAATGAAGGAATGTGTATACGATGTGCCCAACATGAAGCGGTCCTCGCTAGTACGCATATGGATAATAAAAGCAAAATACTGGATTCTTTAACACGGTAACTAATTACTTATTAATAGTATTGGTGCAAAAACAGTTCCAATATAATAATGTTCGCATATAATACATTTTTATGAAACTTCTGAATGTTTTTCAACAGCCTTAAGGCCACAGTTTTGATCTGAATCTCACCAAAGCATAATTTTGAAGTTGAAAGGAGGTCACAAACCCAGAAATACTATTTATATTTACTGCCTACAGGTCATACTTTTGATCCATATCTTGCCACAATGATCCAGCATCTATTGGTAGTTTACTTTTTAATGGGAATGTTCAAAGTTGATAGTAACAATCCACAACAAAATATTGTTTAGAATAATATTAACGTTAACAGCAAGATTTGAACCAGGGTTTCAACTATAGAAATTCACTTGTTAGGCAGTGCAATTAAGACTAATTGTTTTAGGAGAGATTTATGTAGGAAAATTATACTGTAGTACTTTCCCCCTCTAGCTTGTAGACTTTCCCCCTGTATTCTTCAATTTTTGTTTATTTTTTATTTATTAGAGAACGTGATGATCTGATGGATGTTGTAACCACAATGAAATCAAACATGGTAGAAATGAAACAGAAAGAGGCTGAAGCATACACACAAGTTAAACACAGTTTAGACATGTTACAGGAAGCTCAACTGGAAAAGACACAGGTAAGGAAACTGATAGTTAACTTATAAAGCTCTGTCTACACTATCAAACTATTCATTGCGGAGTTTGATGTGAAAGGGTATAATACAGCCAAAAAGAGATACTCTATAAATCATGTTAAGATGAGATCATTCTTTATCACAAAAGTAAAAAAGAAATATTTCTTACAAAACTCAGCTCGACTTTCTGACGTAACATTGTTAAATATTTGTCTTCCTTCATTAAATGGTGCTTTTAATGATATTCTTTTTAATAAATTAAGAAATAACGTCTTGAAGACTATACTGCATACATATTATCAGCAGATATTTTCATAGACTCTTCTCGTAGACATGCTTTGGAGTGTTCACATGCCCAGTCCAAATTCTGCATAATAGAGTTTCCTAATGCTTCCATTCTCTGCACCATAACTTAAAAAGATGTATTGTCCCTTGAAACACAAAAAAATGAAGGTCAAAATATTCTAAATTTAAAGTGGTCATATCAAAGTAATATTGAAGTTATTCACTTTAAGTCGAAAATTTGAGCCAAAAACAACAAGTTTACTTAATTAACAGGTAAATTAGTTTGATTACATTTCATCTGGAAAATTGTCACGAGCGAAAGTAAACAAAGATTTCAAACCATGATTACGCATTATGCATATGCTAAATTAGGATTGTTTACAACTCGTCACGGTTAAGAAGGGATTTTCACACAGATCATGAGGAAGTTTTATGATTATGCATACAGAGTAGCCAAACAAGCGCGTTTCATTATGGGATATGTTTTGATTGAAAACTTTGACTGGAAGTCAAAGTTATTTTTTTAACAAAAAAACATTTTGTTTTTTTTTTCGAAAAATTTTTGGTGATAGTTAATAACTATTATGATACTTCAAAATGACCCACATTTTTTCGAAATCTTTTATTTTTTATTTTTTTGGAATTAGTCAAAGGGACAATACATCTTTAAATGTGCAGCGTGAAAATGCATGTAATCTTTCTCTTTATATAAAATTGAATGGTTACCAATGAAATATGAGAGTAGAAGTAAATCTGGTAGAATAATAATAATTATTTAAATAAATAAATTTATTTTGTTAAAACAAAATCAAAACTACTGAGCAAGCTGTATGTAATAACATATTTTTTTAGGCATTAGTTCAAAGGGAACAATTGGCTGATGATGTGAGGAACAGTGAGCAGCGAATGACTGATTTAGTAGCTGATCAACAAAACCGTTTGATGACTGAAAGAGAACTTGTAAGGAGGGAGTATGAACAACAATTGGAACAGCTTCAACAACAGGTATACTAGTGAATTAGAATGCCAAACAATACAAATACATACATACATTGTTATTCATTCTAAAGTAAAACAATGATAAAAGTACAAACGCAACTGATTTCCACTCTAAATGAAACATAATAATTATGTTATAACAAAGTATTGTTATTAAATTGTTAATCAAACATTATCTCCACATTTTTCAGTTCATATTTATTTTTTAATCACATTTTCTTGTAATTTTAAGAAATTGAACTTGTTTTCAATCACATTTTCTTGTAATTTTAAGAGATTGAACTGTTTTCAATCACATTTTCTTGTAATTTTAAGAGATTGAACTTGTTTTCAATCACATTTTCTTGTAATTTTAAGAGATCGAACTTGTTTTCAATCACATTTTCTTGTAATTTTAAGAGATTGAACTTGTTTTCAATCACATTTTCTTGTAATTTTAAGAGATTGAACTTGTTTTCAATCACATTTTCTTGTAATTTTAAGAGATTGAACTTGTTTTCAATCACATTTTCTTGTAATTTTAAGAGATTGAACTTGTTTTCAATCACATTTTCTTGTAATTTTAAGAGATTGAACTTGTTTTCAATCACATTTTCTTGTAATTTTAAGAGATTGAACTTGTTTTCAATCACATTTTCTTGTAATTTTAAGAGATTGAACTTGTTTTCAATCACATTTTCTTGTAATTTTAAGAGATTGAACATGTTTTCAATCATATTTTCTTATTATTTTCAGATTGCTCAGGGAGTACAGGAAAATGCTGCAATACAGAACCAAATAGAGAAAGTAACAAGAGAGAAAGTGGCCTTAACAAATGAGTTAGAACAAGCCAAATCACAGATCATGCAACATTCCGTTTATATTACGCAGGTACGTTTCTGGATTTTGCGGATAAACTCAATTGGTACCATGTTTTACCCAAAAAAAAAAAAGCAATTGTGTGCATACTATGTAATCATTACCTCTTTGATAACTAAAACGACCCAGCAGATATTCTACTGATATTTGGCTTGGAAATCACGTCAAGTTTGGGGGGTGGGCTTATACCCGAGGATCCAAAAATGCAGATCGTCAAAAACAGCACATGTACACTGTGTATTCCACCATGCGAGCGAGCGCCCTCACGTGTACGACGTTGCCTCTAAATACACGAGGTGTAGAGTGTCGGAAAATTAAGCTTATAGTTCGTGTAATTTATCGTAGAATATCTTATTTTAAACATCAATTGAACAAGAATTTATCAAGCAGAAAAGCAAGTATACAATGTTCGTTAAATAGAAATGTACCAAAGAAATTTAATAAGCTTGTTTATGGCAGCCGATACCAAATAGTGGTTTACCATTTTGGCAACTTGTAGCATCATGTGTGAAGCGATCTTCAACCGCTATGGAGTGTAAACAAAACAGGACCGCTAGGCCTCATATGGCCTAGCGTATATTAGCCTAGCTTGGTTATGATCAAAGGTAGGTGTATTCGGTGTATGGACGTCGCCAAATACAAAATAATGTATTACGACACACACTGTAGATCTTCGAATTAATGGGTGGGCTTATACCCGAGTGCCTCATTTTTCATGAAAATTAGTCAAAAGTCGGGGGTGGGCTTATACCCGAGTATGGGCTTATACCCGCGTCAGTACGGTATATATATAATAATGACGTTATCCAAATTCCTTCACTTGCACTGATGAAGGGCTAGTGTTGCCCGAATGCTCTGCTAACTTTTCTGGCTGTTTTACTTATCGTTTTGATTTAGCTTTTCTCTTTTTTTTCAGTAATTTGCCTTTGGATTTATATATATAATAACAAATATTGCCTTTTTATTGGTGAAATATAAGATTTGATATCCCCTTGGAATTGATATTTTTCTCTCAGGATTTAATTTCCCTCAGCTTCACTTCGAGAGATATAGTCCCTCGAGAAAAATATCATTTCCTTGTGGATGCCAAATCTTATATTTCACCTCTTAGCAAGCGTGTCTACATAATATTATAAATAATCATAATCATTCTTGGTTAATAAAGGTAAATCCACAGCAGTTTTAAAAATCATGCTGCAATGTGTTCTTCAAAAAAACAAATGACTACATTCAGAATGGAATGGGTTTATTTTATAGGCTTCTCATGATGCGAAAGTATCAAGTACTTCATCAACAATACAAAGAGATGAAGCTATAAGACAATTGGACAAACTTAGACAAACTACCTCATTAGAAATTCAAGAACTTGTTCAGGTAAGAAAATACTATGAATATTTATTATCAAATGGTTCATTACAAATATAAAGGATGAAGCTGATCATTATTATTTGCATATACTTCATTAATAATACAATGCTGTTCATTCCTTTATTTGACAACCATTATATGTTATTGAGGATTCGTACAGTTAAACCTCTGTGAGCGGCCACCTCTCAGGGATGTCACCAGCTTTTTGGAGTGCCGGTCGGCAAATTTCCCGGGGGCTGGGGGGGGGGGGTATCTCCCCCCGGGGGTTTGTCGTTATTTTAGCGAAACATAAAGAATTATGAAAATAAATAACAACAAATTGCGTCAGGTCTAGGCCTAACCTTGTACCACCGGGGAGTCGCCGTTATTATTCGCGAAAACAAAAAAACGCTTACGAAATGAATAGCAATAGATCGCGTCAGGCTTAGGCCTAGCCTTTGTAGACACTACGACCACTAGGCCTAGCCAAGGAGGCTTAGATAGATGCCCCAAAATCTGAATTCCACAAAAACAGGCGCTTCCTTATTTAGGCTTAATCCCTAATCAAATACTGTAGATAAATTATTAGCCTAGACCTTACTACTTGTTGCTCGATATAATGTTCGTGTTCTTTTGCGCGAGAGTTTTTTAGCGTATTCGCGAATTCCGGATTTTTTGTTTCACAACTGTGCGGCAAGCATGTAGTGCATGGCCGGCAAGAACAGACACGTGTTTATGGGTTAACTGAAGTTCAGCAACCTGAAGTTATCCCAGGGACGTGTAATTATTGTACCATGCTCGGCGATCATAAACAAACGAACTTGCCCGGTCTCACTGAACCATGCGTATGTTTTTTTATTTTTTTTAATAGTTCGTAGAGTACAAAAATGTAAAACTAGTAACATAATAATAATTAAAGCAGGGTGACAAAACATTCAGCAATTAAAAATGATTTTGTTTGGGTCTATGTAGTTGTACATTTTTAATTACTGCGTACTTGTTTGTATTTTTAATCTGTGAAAAATAAAATGCTTGAATGGTCGCTACGTGAACTTTAAACTTGTACACTGTGCTGTGTAGCACGTTGTTCGCCATGACTCACAAGCTGTAACAATGAATACCAGGGCAGGGTAGGCCTGGTATTGTGTTACAAATAAAGTAACGTACGTAACCACGGAAACATTTGCTATAGTCTTTTGTCTTATCTATATGAGGCTAGCTTGACGATGTGCTAGGTAAAATGTTTTAGTACGAAATTTAGTTAAGCCTAGGCCTAATATAAATATCGTAATGATTAATAAATAATAGTGGTGGTCGGCAGCCTGTAAATCCTGGTCGGAAATGTTGAGTGCTGGTCGGGGCCGACCAGCGTGGTGACATCCCTGACCTCTTGTAAGCGGCCACCTCCTTTAACGGCCGCACTTTCAAAAGCCTGTTTTCCTATTTAATTAGTGCATTGGGTAAGCGGCCACCTCCCGTTTTTTACTAAAAATGAGATTTTTTGTATGGTAAATTACCTCCTGCAAGTAGCCACCCGACAAAAAAAATACAATTTTTATACTTATTATGCTTTATATATTAGCTTTATTTCGAAGCGGTTTTAAAAACATTTTTGTGAAGAAACTTCCTGTGTTTTTTAGATGAGATGAGAAAACTACACTAAACTACTAAAACGTGTCTGAAAATCATAAATAATACCAAACCACCTGATCATAAACAATAAAATACAATTAGTTGGCGAATTTAGAGGCCCGTTGCGTTAAGAACGGCAAAAAATATCGTGCATGGCCAATACAGTACATCATTTTGGCCCTCTATCGAAAAAACCTGGTTCCAAGGGTGGCCGCTTACAGGAGGTTCAACTGTAGGTGGTTACTGCATCACAATAAACACAATAAACAATTGCATGTTGTTATCTTCTGGCTCTTTCAATGTACGAAAGCGACTATGATGTCATAATGCTTATTACAATTACAGTATAATTAAATAAATAAATGTAGAAATTTGTTTTATGCTTCAGGAAAAGACTCGTTTAAAATCTGAGTTGGGAGATGTAAAGCGACGTATGGATGAGGCTGAAAAACAAGCTTTATTGAGCAAAGATGAAAGTATCAAGTTAACAGAGAGATGCAATACAGCAGAACGAGATGTAAGAAATAAACTAATGATATTGTATCTTGTCAAGTCGATTTATTGAAAGAGAAATTTAGGATAGGTAGAAGAGTGCAATAATGTTTTTTTTACCCAGCGAGCCAGAACCAGAATGTGCTAGCACATTAAAATCAAGCTGTAGTGCCAAGCCGTCTGTAATTGTTCTGTTCTGCACCAATTGCATTACTGCCTAATTCTTGAATGGTTTAGGCATTGGCCTAGCCTCTCATTAAAAGGTTGGTGTGTTATAAAACAAATAGTGAATGTTTTATATTCATGCAATAATACAAATAATTTCATTTGGTGAAATATGAATGCTCTATTTTCACTCAGCTTTGCCTCATGAAAATATAACCTTTTATCTTTATGTAAAATTGTGTTTAAAATCACATATAAAAATGCAATATTCAATTCCTATTGTTTTTGTAAAGCTTATGCTAGTGAAGATGGCAAAAGATGGCATTGATCGTAGTCGTAACGATGAACTACGAACTTTAACCCGCCGCACTCAACAAAGAGAACAGGAGCTACAACAAGTTATACATGAGCAGGAGAATAGATATTGTAAGTTAAGAATCAACTCATCATCTTGTTCCCTAGTTTAATCCATTCAGAAAATAAACAAAACTTAATTTATCCTGACTAAATTTTGAAAGCTAAGCCATGCAAAGATATGGTTCTCAGATTATAACATGAGAAAGTAACAGCATATGATATAAAATCTAAATCTTTATTTATTCACAAAATTGTTTATTCCCAAAATGATAAAATAGTACAAAATGTGAAAGCTTGTTCACCATAAAAATTGAGTTCTTTCACATGTTTGGTATATAAATATATTTTGGTTGGGACAGCTTTTTCTCATTCTCACAGATTTTTTGTCGTTTCAAAATTAATTAATTTTTATTCAGTATATCACCGAGCTGTTTATAATTTATTTTGTGCCTGTTGATTTAAAAATAATTTTGTAATACATAATACATATATTATGTTTCTTATTTTAGCATGTTTGTCATTCTGAAAGGCTATGGCATCTGGTTTAGAAATCAATCAAATGGCAAAGATACCCTTTGTGTGTGTTATAATATTTTCAAATAATTTATAATTTTACTTTTAGCTTCTACAGTAACTGAACTTGAGAATGTGATATGTAGTCAAGGTTTGTTGATAAATAAACTAAGAGATGAAGGAACCAATCTAACAGACAAAGTACAAGAAGTCAGTGATAAATACAGGTAAAGATCACTACGTTAGAATATTTCACACTTGCGATTTGAGTGGTTAATTACGTATCGGTTGGAATTAGCCCTACCTAACAGAAAAGTGATATGTAATGGTGATAATTAACGTGCATGTCCAGCTTTCTGTAAACATTTTGAAAATTTTTTCCATGCAGTGTTGTAAGTGATTGCGTTCGGAAAACAACTAGTTGTGTCCGCTGTTCAACTCCGCATTTATTATTTTGAATGGCCTAACATCCCGGCCTAGCATGTAAATATATATAAATTGAATAAAAGTAGGTGAATGAATGAATGTTTTGTACTCATTATTTGGAGTGGAGTTGTTTTTTAGTTCTTTTTTTTCGCACACTGAAAAAGCTTTTTAAAAAACTGATTCCTATTGTTTTTCTTCTAATAGGTCTGAAATAAGGAGACTTAAACAAACAAATTCGGAACTGAGTCTACGTTGTGACCGTCTTTCTCAACAGCATGCCGAGATGGAAATGCAATGTGTTGATCATGGACGTCTTCATAAACGTATGAAAAGCAGGTTAGAGCAGTTGGATGAACATGGCCAAAGGACTGGAAAACAGGTGCAAATTTTTGGTGAAATTTAACTGTTTATTTTGTCATTTTATTATTGTTAAATCATTAATGTTGTTTCGTTCCATTAAAACTGCAATATGGCCTATTAAATTTTTCATGATACCTCTTTAATATAGGTCACTGTAAATGTCACTGTTACTTAATTCAGGAAGCGAGCTCAAGCTATACTAAACTACCTGTGTTTGAATTTGTTGTTTGTTTTATCTGATGACTTGATATTGTTATAAGTATTTTAACTTTGTATTTAAAGTATATATTTGATTTCTAGATATACGAGTTACTACAAAAGCAAACTGGTTTGATGAAAGAAAGACATGCTCTTAGCCAAGAAGTTGAATTCCTAAGATCACAAATTCAGAAAGCCAGTCCCCAATCTATTTCATCTGTAAGTATCAAAAAGATAAACGAAAACTCAAATTTTTGTCTAGATGTACTGGGCTCGCAAAGTCGCCATGGACGAAAACGTCTTCAGAGTGGTGAAAAATAAATGCTTTAGCCATTTCGGCGATGGCATATGATCAAATAGATAATCAAATCATCATTTTGGTGAAAGCATAAAATCCAACTAAAAGGTCCACTTGTCTCCAAGCATTTATATTGTTCGTTATCATGTTGTTTAATTCAAACTCCATTGCAAAGGAACTTGTCAAACTTGTTTTTGCTTCGCCATGGTGAGCAGTTATTGATTTTATAAGTCTAATCACATGGCTATAAATCAAAAGCATAGATGTATACTACAGGCAATGGAATGCCAACACAGCGCAATAGTGAATCAGAGAGGTTTTGGGGTAGTACTGCTAGAGATAATGATGCAATAAAGCAAAATCTGACTAAAACATTGCCGAAAATGATCATTTTTTAGCCACGCGAATGATGCGGCCACAGTTGACCGCTTGGCGAATCCCCGAATAACAAAGTTTTAGAAATAATAATTTATTTTTATATATTAAATAAACATTGGCTATATCAATAAATTATGTTATTAAATGGTAGTTCTTTTGCACGATAGTCATAGGCATTGGTTTTGCTCGTGTCTCAAATGGGCCTGATCGTCTTGAACCCGAAAGTCTGTGGACCCGATCGTTTACCATTATTGCCATGGTAAGCTTCCTGAATGTCGGAATTTATGTCTGCAATTTCATGGGCTGTTGTGTAGACGGTTATCATTATAGACTAGGCTAGGCCAGTGATATCATGGAGAATTCAAGTCAAAGAAATAGGCCTATTGCATAGGAACGTCTGTCTCCGTCGGGGGTCTGGTTCCCAAACTTCTCGTTGTACCAGGCGTCTCTTTGTTATTTTAATTATGAATGTAGCAGAGGTAGACTGCACAGAGAGACAGACGTTACACGACAGAATAGAAAGTACCTTAGATGAACGCCATCTTATTGAAATAAAATATTTGTGCGTTATGCATTTTAGATGCTGCCTATTAAGTTTCATATTTTACCCTTATTAAACTTTCTTCGTGCGTGCAGTGCATGAGTAGAGTAAACAAAACAACCTTTGGGAAATGGTTGAATCTAACAGGGATTTAGCTAAACAGACACACGTGCGCATTGCAGACCATACAGTATTACTGCTGTGGTGTTGTGTAATAATCAGTAATTTCTCCTGACGGAAAAGCTTCCCCACGGCCATAATGAAGAGAGATGGAAAGTCGTGGTACTCTGTACTGTGGCCTATTAATAACAGATAATATTATCTGTACGTTCAATGATGATATGAGTGTTCGTTTGCTAGTTCTAAATTTATTTTAAATATAGTACACTCTTCCAAATTTTGCATGGATATACATAATTTTCATTTGCCATAGTTATTGAATAACTAAATAAATAAATTTAAATGCATTTTCATTTCGCAGATCACAAGAAACCTGTCAAAGGAAAACATTGGTGGTAGTGCTATTAGTGATCTAATGGAAAGCAATCATTCAGCTGCCATGACTGATGACTTGTGATGCTATTACGAGAAACCCATGCAGAGGTATCAGAGCAACGGATGACTCGTGATACTATTACTAGAAACTCATGCAGAGGTATCACAGCAATGGATGACTTGTGATGCTATTACTAGAAACTCATGCAGAGGTATCACAGCAACAGATGACTTGTGATGCTATTACTAGAAACTCATGCAGAGGTATCACAGCAACAGATGACTCGTGATGCTATTACTAGAAACTCATGCAGAGGTATCACAGCAACAGATGACTCGTGATGCTATTACTAGAAACTCATGCAGAGGTATCACAGCAACAGATGACTCGTGATGATATTACTAGAAACTCATGCAGAGGTATCACAGCAACAGATGACTCGTGATGCTATTACTAGAAACTCATGCAGAGGTATCACAGCAACAGATGACTTGTGATGCTATTAATAGAAACCCATGCAGAGGTATCAATAGCAACGGATGACTCGTGATGCTATTAATAGAAACTCATGCAGAGGTATCACAGCAACGGATGACTCGTGATGCTATTAATAGAAACCCATGCAGAGGTATCACAGCAACGGATGACTCTTGATGCTATTACTAGAAACTCATGCAGAGGTATCACAGCAACGGATGACTCGTGATGCTATTACTAGAAACTCATGCAGAGGTATCACAGCAACAGATGACTTGTGATGCTATTACTAGAAACTCATGCAGAGGTATCACAGCAACAGATGACTCGTGATGCTATTACTAGAAACTCATGCAGAGGTATCACAGCAACAGATGACTCGTGATGCTATTACTAGAAACTCATGCAGAGGTATCACAGCAACAGATGACTCGTGATGATATTACTAGAAACTCATGCAGAGGTATCACAGCAACAGATGACTCGTGATGCTATTACTAGAAACTCATGCAGAGGTATCACAGCAACAGATGACTTGTGATGCTATTAATAGAAACCCATGCAGAGGTATCAATAGCAACGGATGACTCGTGATGCTATTAATAGAAACTCATGCAGAGGTATCACAGCAACGGATGACTCGTGATGCTATTAATAGAAACTCATGCAGAGGTATCACAGCAACAGATGACTCGTGATGCTATTACTAGAAACTCATGCAGAGGTATCACAGCAACAGATGACTCGTGATGATATTACTAGAAACTCATGCAGAGGTATCACAGCAACAGATGACTCGTGATGCTATTACTAGAAACCCATGCAGAGGTATCACAGTAACAGATGACTCGTGATGATATTACTAGAAACCCATGCAGAGGTATCACAGCAACAGATGACTCGTGATGATATTACTAGAAACCCATGCAGAGGTATCACAGCAACGGATGACTCTTGATGCTATTACTAGAAACTCATGCAGAGGTATCACAGTAACAGATGACTCGTGATGCTATTACAACCCAATACAGAGGTATCACAGTAACGGATAACTAATTATGCTATTACAACACCATATAGAGGTATAAGTATACGGCATTTACCATTCTCGTCAGATCACCGAAGTTAAGCAACATTGGGTCTGGTTAAAGCTTGAATGGGAGACCATCTGTTAATATCAAGTGCTGTATATGGAGCTGGGGTCTCATTAGGTATTTGAAAACAGCACTGCTGACTCTGACAGCCCCTGCATCTAATATCTGCCTCAGAAGTATTGGCCCATGCCCTTTCTCTGGTCAAGGTGAGCACTGGATGAGAGAAGCAAGCCCTTGATCAATGTTAGGACCAATCAAGTTGCTTTAAACAGTCTGGCTTGGTTTCATCCATCATTCAGATGAATGTAAAAGTAATGGACATTGTTGTTGGCGACAGACGTCCCGCAAAATAGAGGTATCATAGCTCCAGCTTAAGTGGAGTAGAATATTAGCTTTTTTTAATTTTTTATTGCCAATGCCCCAATAACTACTGCCAGGAGTAATTCAATACACGAAACCACGCTGAGAGTGTTGGGAGAGTCACTATCGAATCACATTTAGACCATAATGCCCCAGTGGTCTAATGCTAGAATGTCTTCATATCAAGCAGGCGCTGCTGCGTTACAATCTTGGTTGGGGGCGATTTTTTGTCAGTCTCACGGTTTATAACCGCAACCCGTCTTTAATTGGAACTGCTATATATCCAAGTTCATTCATTTAAGAATGTGTTGCTAATGCAATCAGTAAACTGTGTTTTTTATCTTTCGAGAGCGTAGACAGCTAATTATTTAATTGAGCTCGCATAACTGCTCTTTTTATGTTGGTTTGGTAATTTCATAAGAAGTTCTATATGTGTCAATTATTTGAATTTAGATAAACAACTTAATAGCAATTTGGGTAACACTACCTCACGGGCGTTTGTTGCGTCGCAAAGCATTATGGGTTTAAAGGAAGTACAAATATATTCTGAATATTCATGAACCATATCTACAGCTTGCTGCATGGTGTGTGTGTGTGTCCGTACGGTTTGTGTACATTACTTGTTTATATATAAACATACGTAGTACTGTAGTTGACTAAACTTCTTAATTGGAAAGTTTGGAGATGGAGAAATCAGTAATCTTGACATCATCAACCAGATATGACATATCATGTAAAGACTTGGTTTTGTCTTGAAAACTTTTTTGAAGATTGTTCCCTTAGGCTGTGAAGCAGGCACATTGTATTGTGGCTCTTGCATGTGTGTGCACAAGTCATCAAGTGAATCACAGCCTTGTTCTGGTTGCACGTGTACTGACAAATTATGCTCATTATCTAGTGAAATGAATACACTATCACGATAACTTGATGGTAAATTCTTCTAGTCCCAGCAAGTGTTTGCAAGGGTAATGATATATCTCCCATTGCTCACATGTGCATTTTGGAACTTGCAAATTGACCACATGAAACTGGTTGTACTGAGAGGAGCTATGAACAGAAACAATTCTAGTAAATCACCCGAGCTGAATTTAGCTTTGAGACAATGCTTAATAAAATTTGGCGGTCAGTCATGGAGGTATACAGGTACGGCTGTATTTCCTGTATGTATGGCTAAGCTGTACTTTTCTTTGCTGATAGTTTTTGTAACATTGAGGTATATAGGTCTCTAAAAGCATCACAGAAATTCCAAACACTGACTTATCTATCGATCAGGTTAGAATTCATATTTGAAGGCCTTGTTTTGGGCTTCTACGCCATTGTTGGTGTTTAGTACTTGACGCTTGCGCATGAATCTCACCCATCAAAATGAACAAGAAAGCTAAATGTTGTCAACATAATTCTGAACATGATGTTTGTCCTTATAAATGACAAACATAGACTAACAACCGCACTATCTGCTTCAAATGTGTTAAGAACTCCTGCTCTAAAGAATTCAGCCCATTCTTGCCTTTCCTTGCCCAACGTTGCTATGCCTGCAATCTATGAAAGTCACAGATGTATGATATCACCCCTGGAAACTGTTCTTCTATGTCACCTATTTCCATCCATGAAAAATCTACCATAAAATATGTAGGTTGCCAAAGAGGATTCCATGTTTTAATAATGCCAATATCTTTGGTCTTCATGTTGAGTGAAGAACTCTGCAACAACCTTGTAATCGACATTTGTTTTAACACAAAGGAAGAACAACGGGATGGCATATTTGGTGATCTTGTATGTAGCATCCAAAAAGACAAGATCTCATACATTTGAAGGACGTTTTTGCCATGGCTCCTGGTGCACAAATTAAAACCTTTGCTCTGCACCTATTTTGTCACCTTCGTTGGTTTGTTCCTTATGCAGCCTATAAAAAAAGTGTGTCTCTTGTGATTTTGCTACCCAATCTTCTTTTGAAGTGCCTCTTGGTCATCCTTGCAATATTTCTGAGTGGCAATTGCTCTCCTGACATGGTTCCTGATGTCAATTTTTGTTGGATAATATCTAAGATTATTTGACTTTGGCCGTTAATCTGTAGGTGTTTCACGAAACAATTTATTGTCAACAAATTCTGATATCCTACGATTGATTTCATCTGTACTAAATACATCCCTACCAATGCTCATGAATTTTATTGAATATTCGTTTGTCAATACTTTGGTCCATTCCTGCAACCTCACCAACCAGATAATACTTGTGGATTGATCAATCAATCAATCAATAATTTTTATTTCTCAAATAAAAACAAAAAACAGTTAACATTTTCTAAAAATAATAGATAATAAATGAGAAAAAGGGTGATGAAAGAGGTATGCGGATGATTACCAATGAAATTGGTAATATGAGCTTTTTCCAGGCCACTTCTACTCCTAGAGCCTGTCTAAAAAAGTAGGCTGGCTCAATAGGCTAGGGGTGGTGTATTTATAATTTTATAGATATCCTAGGCATATACAATTATTAATTAAAGACCTATATTACTATAGGCCTAGTAAATACCAGCCGCAATTTAAATGACCTGTGGGGTCGGGCCGGCCCTCCCTCTATACTGTCACTGTACCTTGCCTATTATAGACCTAGAGCTAGCAATCATGGGATGAATTCAAAAGAAAATAAACCTGTTTTGATATATCGCTTGTTTCCCATCTGGTGGTGTTCTTTTAGAACAAAAGTGGTGAGCAATTCTTGAATTTTGGCCAAAAAGATCTTAGAGGGAAGCGGTGAGCAACTCTTGAATTTCAGCCAAAAAGATTGTAGATGGAAGCGGTGAGCAACTCTTGAATTTCGGCAAAAAGGATCGCAGAGAAAAGCGGTGAGCAACTCTTGAATTTCGGCCAAATGAATCTTAGAGGGAAGCAGTGAGCAACTCTTGAATTTTGGCCAATAGGATCATAGAGGAAAGGGTAGAGCAAATATTGAATTTTGGCCAATAAGATCGCAGAGGCAAGTGGTGAACAACTCTTGAATTTCAGACAAATGAATCATAGAGGAAAGCGGTGAGCAAATCTTGAATTTTGTGCCAATAGGATCACAGAGGCAAGTGGTGAACAACTCTTGAATTTCAGCCAAACGGATTGTAGAGGAAAGCGGTGAACAACTCTTGAATTTCGGGTAAAACGATCACAGATCACATTTGTGATTCTGCGCTACCCTCAGCTAATTTCAAAGGAAAATATAGCTTGTCTTGGTCCTCAAACGCAAACATTGACGAGGTGGATGGACTGTGGGCATTGTCGACTGGCTGGATTATCATTTATCTTTAGGCCGGGCACCCCAAAGAACAGTATTATCATAGTGATGGCTGATTCGGAAGTCAGCCAAAGGCCGATGTGGTCCAAGTATGGAGCCGGAGGAATTGCCCATGATGGAATGCGAGGCTGTCGCTCAAACCAGAAAACGAATGAGTGGCCTACGACACTATGGGGCGCCATAAGCAGCAAAAGTGTGTAGCTGAAAAATGTATGTGTACATTTAAAATGTGTGTGTGTGTAATTGCAAAATGTATTTGTAAATCTAAAAATGTGTGTGTATTTGTAAAATGCATGTTTGTAATTGTAAAACGTAGTTGTACATTTGTAAAATGTAGTTGTACACTTTTAAAATGTAGTTGTACACTTTTAAAATGTAGTTGTACACTTTTAAAATGTAGTTGTACACTTTTAAAATGTAGTTGTAACAAGGAATGTATACTTGTAACGCTTGGTTAGAGATCTCTAATCAAGCGTGAAGACCATACCATTTCTCGAGAAGGGGTATACCATGGAAAATGGCTATCTGACCGGCGGCCGGCCGCCGATGGTATATTTATTTCCTTTTTATCGTTATAGCATTGGCGTTTTGGGAGTTTTGAATTTTGATTATATTGAAAAGCGACGGCGAAACACTGTTGTCGGTCGTCTACTAAATTATATAATAACTAGGCCTAGGCCTACCTAGGCCGGACTATACTAAATCACTAAGGGTGGTAGGTATGTATAACAATACAATATTTAGGCTAGACCTCGCGCCTATAAATAAAGACCCAATTCCGTTATTAAAAGAAAAGAATGAAACAGCTAGCCTACTAGTAACGGGAGTAACTACTACCTACTAGCCTAGCTAGGCTATACTAGGCCTAGAGGCCTAGCCTGTGTAGTATAGTAGAAGTAGGGCCCGGGCCTAAACCTAGGCTAGGCTAGCTAGGCCTAAGCCTACTAGCCAGTAGGCCTAAAGCCCTGGGCCTAAATAGGGCTAGGCCTAGGCCTATATAGGCTAGCTCTCAATCAAGGAGCCTACTAAACTAACCAAACAAAGACCTCTATAGGCTTATGCCCACTAACTACTAAGCTAGCTAGGCTAGGCCTACCTCTTGCCTACCTAGCAGACCTATAGGCTAGGTCTTTACTAGCTAGGCATAGTTAGCTATAGTAGGCAGGCCTAGACTACTAGGCCCTAGTCCTTCTACTACTAGCCTTCTAGGCCTATAGGCCCTAGTAGGCTAGTACTAGCCTATAATAAATATAGCCTCCCTGGAGACCATAGACTCGGGCCTAGTAGTAGTACTAGTAGGCCTACTAAAGGCCCTAGGCTAGCTAGCTAATAATAATTCGTATTTCAAATCAAATTTTAAGAATTAATTTGTACATATTTTTATTTCAGAACAGGCATTTACCATGGATTTGCTGCAAATTATCAGAGAATTACCAGGAACTTTATGCCAGGCGCAAAGAGGTCTTATATCTGACAATATTAATGTGCTTGAAAACTGGCACCTTAGGATTGAGAATTTAAACATTTTATTTAATATTGTTTTAAGAAGGTTACAAGAGAGTGATGATGTTCCTCTAGATACCATTGAACAATTTGTTATACTTTCTACTGAATTAAATTCTATTTTTGCCTCATATGATGAAAGAATAAACGGAAATCATGATCATCATAGGTAGTTTGCATCGCATCAAACTGAACAAACATCTAATGGGCGACCAAGGATTATAGTTAATAAAGAGAATATCGAACTATTTGAAATATTTCATAGTTGGAAAATTGTTGCACATCAATTAGCGATTTCTGTTGATACACTTCGAAGAAGAAGAAGATTATATGGTTTGCCCGTTTCCCAGCCTAACTCTACTAGAAACTACTATTCAAATATTTCAAGAGATCAGCTTTTAAATGAAGAATATTGATTTTATTGCCTGATGCTGGAGAAACATTAATTATTGGTGGATTAAGAAGAAGGCATACATGTTCAGAGAAGTCTAATTCGGGATGCTATAATGGAGGTTGACCCAATCAATAGATCATTAAGGCGAATTAGATCTGTTATAAGAAGAGTTTACAATGTTGCAAGTCCAAATAGTTTATGGTAAGGATTACAGTATACGGTAGATGTTTTTACTAACAATAATAAATACAGTATATTTAGCAGATTTAAAAAAAAGTATGAACTTTTTTTAAGATGTGAATAATAAGTTGCCCATAATACTTATTTGCATGAATTATTGTTGAAGTACATATAATTGATAAGAAAATATACACATGTAACATTAACAATGTACGTCAGTACAAACAGTTTATTATGCATGATTCAAGAGAGTAGCCAATTTGTTTTGTTTTACTGTACAGGCACATCGATGGCCATCATAAGTTAATTTGCTGGAACTTTGTCATATTAGGAGGCATTGATGGATATTCACGCAAGATTGTTTATCTTAGATGTTGCACAAATAACAAAGCTGAGAGTGTTCTTCAGCTATTTCAAGAAGCTGTTGGACAGCATGGTTTACCATCACGAGTCAGATCTGATAAAGGAGGCGAGAATGTATTGGTGGCTCGCTTTATGTTAAGCAATAGAGGCTTAAATCGTGGCAGCCATATAACAGGTTCATCAGTTCACAATCAAAGAATTGAAAGGCTGTGGCTGGATGTCAAACAAACTGTTGTTAAACAATTTCAAGGTATATTTAACTACATGGAAAAGTCTCATTAATGATTCATTAAGAGAGATGGAAGGCAATTGGAATGACCATCCCATGAGTAGCGAACATAATCTTTCACCGAATCAACTTTGGCATATGGGATTAAATGCTTATGCATTTACCAATCCTGAAGAATATCAAGATCTAATTCACAATGGAATTGATGAAGATGGGCCACAAGCTGTTGATGACAACAATAATGAACAGATTGTTGTTCCATATATACAATTGCCATTAACCAACAACCAAGAACAATTTATTAAATCATATGCACTAGGTGCTAATAAAGCAGATGTTGACCAGTGTATAGACATTTATGTCAATTTAGTTCATATAGTGGAAGGCATGATGTAAACCCCTAAACAACCATTTAGTAACTATCTCTGATCAGTGATAGTAAACAACCCTAGAAATTAACAAACATTGATTCTAATGAGACTTTTCACCGGTTTCCGTAGGACCACTAGAGTCTGGTTTTCTTTTTTGAAAAAATATAATACTACTGTAGCACAAATACAACTTTGTGCAATGGGTAATTTAAATTTACTTTCTATGGACGAGAGAGTTAGTTTTTCTAATATTTATTATAATAATTGTCTCTGTGTATGGCAAGATATTCCAAAAAAACATTCTTTATTATTTTCAACATATTTGCAACAGCTCTCCAATGTTATATTACCGGTAAGCAGCTTTTTTCTGTACACATGAAACATTTTAACTGTAAATAAATTTTTTGTTGTTGCTTTAATCTATTGTTTAGTTTTATTTTATATTATAATTTATATTGTTTGAGGTGTAGCATACGATTGGATAGTGCTTTGCACTCATAACAATCCTCAGGTGTTTATTTAAATAAATACAGTAACATGATTTTTAACAGTTTTTTGGTGTAAAAACTCAAATTTTTATGATAGCTATATTAATAACGTACAGTAAACACAGAGCCTTCAAACAAAAGGTAGAGCTGAGCTCATCTAAACTCAATTGTACTGTGGCTAGAAACTTATCCATAAATAAATTTATATTAACAAAATTTGAATGACATGATTTTTTTTTTAGTAAAAACTATTATTTGTTGTGAATGTTACAGATTTCCCAATGCAAAACAAATACAGAGCTGATCCAAGCTATTTAAAATCGATTGTATTTTGGCTAGATTTGCAACATGCAATTTTAACAGGCAGGGGTGGTTGCAGAGGACTATTTTAAGGGTGTTGGCCAAGAAGAGTCCAGCCGCAAAACCACATATTTGGCCCAAAGAGGAGCGATGCAAATTTTTTTTAATTACACCACTAGATGGCCGGAAATTAATTAATTAAATTTAATTAGCAATTATAATGAGTACAAATTATTTATTATCAAATCATAATTTTAAAAAGCTAAACAAAAAATAAGAGGCTGCTGCTATAAATATTTTGAGCAAAAGGTTTAATTGTATTATTTTGAAATAAATGCTAAATAAGTCAGTAAAACCACAATTAGCAAAATTTATTTTCATTTATCCACTATAAACTGTATAAACAGTGTTGCCTAAACAACACTCCAGAAAAAAATATTGAAATTTGCAGAAAGAAGGAATTGCCCAGGCAACACCCCCGCGTCTGCCCCTATTACCCACAAATTGATTTTTATTGCTTCTAAACAAATTTTCAGTATAGATGTAAAAAAAACTAGAAATTAATTTAACTTTGACGAATTATTGTTGGATCATTTTTATAATTTTATGGACATTAATATTTTTTAAACATGCACGTATGCGAACATACGATCGGAAAATGTTGATGTATGCCTTCCTATTATACGCTTATAGTGCTGAGTTGTGTATATTATATGCCATATACATTAAGTACAGTATATACTGTATATCTATATACCGTGTAGCATTGGTGAAATTACGGACACACATCATGTTCTAATTTTTTGGCATTGATAACATTATCAAAATAAACTTGTGGATAACAATATCGAAAGATAATGAATTGAGCAATAAAATATAACAATTGGAAGAAAATTTGGCACGTAGAAGCGTGGTGCGCGCTCTTTAAAATTTGTATAACTTTGACGAAAGAGATGAAAAAACTACTTTTTAACTTCAACTGGCCATATGATAACGTTACAACATCCGATAGACCTAATTTTTAAATAAATTCATATCTACATTTTACAAGCTCTCATAATAAGTTATAAAAATCAAGGTCAACTTTATTTCAGAAGAGCTGCAAGGTATTCAAATATCCGTTGTAGGTGAAATTACGTAATCAGCGTTATTTACATTTTTAGACATGATGAAATCATCTAAATGGAAATGTTGGCAACTCATGAGTAACATAATTGGTTGAGGTAGAATATATTAAAAATTAAAAGAAAATCGATCACAGATAAGCGAGATGCCCTCTGTTCAATATGATTGTCTAAGATGAAACGAAAAAAATCCAATTTTTTTATTTATGTGGCCAAATGATGACATAATTTTGTACGTCTAATATGTACATGATGCATTCATAACTCCTCCAACTCATTGGCTTCCATAATCAGTTAAAAAAAATGGAGGTAAGCGTCCATTCTGAAGAGTTATATTTATATATTATAAGACCTTATTTTTTACCGTTTTTGACACTTTTGTGCAATTAATGTGCGCATTTTGTCATTTTTTAACCTGCTCGTATAGCGTTATTTAAAGTCGGAATAGACTCAAATTTGGTGAATGTAATTTTGAGCTTTTTAAATTTTTAACGCGCGATTTCACTATTAATTTTTATTTTATTTGCTATTCTTTTTACCCTTGACATGCAGTTTATGTATAGTGAATTTTATTGACATGTGATTACAAGTAATATTGAGATATGATCGATAATGTGATTTCACAAAATTGCGTATAAATTACGTCACAGATGAGTGAACTTTTTGAGATAATTGTTACACAAAATAGTGTAAAGGTAAAGTAAAGGCGAGTCCCGTGTTCTCTGAACGTAGGGGAATGAGCTGTTAGGAGCTCATTGTACTAAGCCTCGGCATTATGTGGTAGGGTGGCCAGTTCCTTTCCACGCCGCCTTTTTTCTCGCTAGTATTTTCAACCAGGTACTCATTTTACAGCTGAGTGAACTGGGAGTTGTCGGGCATTGAAAAAATTGACCTTTGTGACATTGTTTTTGCAGCGGTATACTTTCAATAAGTTCAAACAAACAACAAAATAAGACAGACTCAAAAATACTTTTAATGCAGTGTTTAGTTGTTTCAAATACAATCACAAACTTTAAAAAGTATGCAAAACTCCATGAAGGTGCCATACTATAAATACGTTATAAAATCAGTTTTTAATCTAATAACAACAAGAAGCGTGTTAAGTAAAATTTCTGTGGAATTATTTAACATACCCATAAGTGCAAAGAAATAGCTTATTATAGAGGCTGTTCTTTTATTCTAAACCAAATTTTTTTTTTAAATAGAAATGAATCCTTTGGTTATAAGTAACCCAAACATTACCAAAGTATAGTTTATATGAATTTCAAGTATAAAAGTACAAGAAAAAAAAAATGTGGTACATGGTATTAAATGAATGAAAGTAACAAGCATTGAAGATATTTAACATGAAATTATCTTTATACATTTAAGATGTAGTAGAAAATCAATTTCTATACATACAAATCAAGTATTGAAGTCTGACATAAATGAGCAATTCATAATATTATTTTTAGGGAAAAACACTCTCAATATTATATAATTATTTAAATGTGATTTAAAAATAAAACCCTCCATCATTAAAACATTCATGTAACTATGTTAAAACTGGTGTTCAAAATATAACTACCACTGTATGTGATAAAAATAACTTTATGATTGTGTTTCCCAACAATAATATTAAACAAAAATTGCAAAATATTTTTTTTTAAATTGGAATTAAGACTTTGAATTAAGCTTGATTAAAACAATAAAAACATATTAACAATAACAAAACTGAATGTCATTATTGTATTAAACATGTTAGCACTTAATTACTAACATTTTAAAGCTATCATTGCAACAATAAAAACTAAATTGTCTAAAGTCTGAATGCTCAAGCATTCAAAGAAACATAACAATTGAATAAGATCAGCTATCAACAACATTTTTGGTTTGAGAAAAGAACCGTGTAAAGCTGGTACAAAATTTTAGCATACATGTTAATTCTTGGCATGACATCTCATTAATTGCTTCCCGTAACCACTCTTTCTCTTTATGAACATTCTCCAGAGTATCCCACTCTACTATGTCTACCATCAACTCGGGTGTCATATCCACATGTTTCATTAGGAAAATAGAACACATTTCATTGCATCTTTCAATGAATGGCCTAAGTTCTGTATACTGAAGGCCATCTCTTATGCTTCAGTATCACTTTCTTTTGCATCAGATGTAGGACTAAGAGGTAATAAATAGTCACTAATGTTACTGTTAGTTGTACTAACAATATCTCGGGAAGGCAACAAGTACACCCTCTTGTTTCCATATAAACGATGCAAAAGCTGTGCATTCCTTTCTTGATCATCAGTTAAACGTAGTTTAGTTAATCGTGAACCCATTCCAATCATAAACTCAAACCTAGAAGATATAATTTATAAAATGTAGATGACAAAATGTTATGTTATTTACTGAAGGGAGGTGAAAGCTGTACACAAGGCATTCTTTTTTTTCTGACTTAAAACGCTCAGCACCTAAATATCAAGGTACAGTTCATTTATTATTATAGTTATTTATTAAAAACATTCAGAATATGTACTGGTGTGTATATTGTAATGACCAATCAAAAATTATTCTGATCTTAACTGTACATCATATCATTGCACACAGGTTAACAAACTTCTTATGTTGGTACTATCACATTATATTGAAAGCTCAAAGTTAAGATTTTGCAAGGCATTTTGTTTAATCTTTTGAAGATGAAAAGGAAGCTGGAATATTGTTTCTATGAATCAGTCATGCTTGTAACCAATCAGAATCCCACTTTCGCTGAGCAAAAACTTATTCAAAATATTTTTTTGCAAATCAAACATTGCTTGTAAACTAAATTTAACATTTTAGTTTTCACTACAGTTACAGTACTTTATTTTAAATTTAAATAAATCAAAAGAACTTACTTATTTGGATCACTTTCAATTTCCAATATATCTGAAAACATATTTTCCAATTTTTTGTAAACTTCTTTTGCTGTCATGCATTGTTCTAGTTCAACATGATGATAAACATGACCTGTAGTGTTAAAAGTAAATTTCATGATACATAATCAGTAAATATGATTTCTCATGTAGACAAAAACAAAAATAGGCCATGTTGAACCTTGAAAATGTTTATCAACTTTCAAAAGATTGAAAAAAAAATTCAATTTATTTTTTACTCAAGACACTGTTCTATACTTTTTATATATTTATTCATGAATTGAGGAATTTTGTTTAAAAAAGTTCATTACCTAAATGTTTAGACTATAAATACATTTTTTTAAGTGAATGTGCCAAAAAAGTTTCTGAAACAAAAATTGGTAAGAAACAATATTTTTAGTTGCGTGTACGCGACTCTATAGTTCACTATGTCGGTCGGTCGGTCTGTCTGTTGGTCCGGTATCACTATGCGTTTTAGCACGCGACTTATGGCTGTTGGCCTTGTTGGTTATCCGCTCTTGGCGGATAACCTCTTGTTATTGTCAGGATCTTTTTTTTTTTTTTTTTTTTTTTTTTTTTCTATGTTATTCTTCTTTTTTTCCCAAAATTTTGTGTCACGTGTATCTCAAATTCTGATCAACATTACATCGTATAACTTTGTCAGAAGATTTACCTCTATGTGTAGAAGTGCAGGACAGCTCGTTTTTTTACTTTAGAGTCGCGCAGCGTAAGCTACGCACGATTTTATGAATTTCGCGTATTTAACATAGACTAAAAAGCAAAAGTCATTTTGTAATGACACTTGGTGAACATTTAAGTCATATCAAGGGCAAACTTTCTATGGATTAAAAATGGCATGTTTGACATAAAGTTACACGCGCACGCGCGTTTAAAATTTCAAATTGCGAAAAATTCATTTCTAATCAACTTTCTACGCGTTTCAGGTCATTTTGAGCATTTCAAAAATTCCCACGCGTGCGCATATTTTTTACGCGCGCGTGCGCACGTAGCGCAAAAACATCTTTTTTTTGCTTGATTTTTGTTTTTTCAGCCTTTTCTAGTACATTTACCAATTTTCAATCAATTTCGACTTAAAATCACGTCATACGAGCACGTAGAATTGAACAATTTGCGCGCGTTTTTGATGAAAAAGTTCAAAAATTTGTGAAAATTATGCCTTTTTTTAAAAAGTCATAGATTCTAAACTCCGAGGTGAAAATATTTAAAATTTCAGATTCTGGAAGTAGATGAGTTGTTTTTCTCGAATCATGCATTGATATGGCTAACCAGACATTGTGACGTCATCGTATGGCCACCCGAATATAAAATATAGGATTTTTTTCTCTTTCGTCATAGCTCGTCAATTTAATAGAGCGCATCTCTACTTATCCTTATTCCATTTCACTCAATTTTTTTATATTGTCTAGATCAATCAATTACCTTTCGCATGATCCACCATTTTAAAAATTGTGATGACGTCATCATGTTCAAATGCGTCAATAACTTTGGTCACTTATTTTCACCTATTCTGCACTGTATGTAGTACGTATACAGTATATAGTGTTATACCGTATATACTTAGACGCGACGCAACATAGAGAGCGCACTAACGTTTTTCAATGCCATAATCGTTTTATTTTTTTGCGCGCACTATTCTAACGTATGACGTGCACGTGGCTTTTGCACTGCGGATAACCTAACTCGTCCGTAGTGACGAGTTCAAATCTAGTTTTTATTAGTATTGAATAAAAAAACTGAAATACATAGTAGATTAGGATAATAATCATAATAAATAACTAACCTTTTTCATCTAGTTTTCCATAGTAATTTGCCCTGGGGTGGATTGCTATAAAACAGTCTTAACTGATGGTCTTAACTCCCCGATTAAAGCCGGCTTTATCAGATAGACGGTCTTATTAAAGCCACTCCTGATAGACCATTGCTATAAAACAGTCTTGGATAAGACCGCGTAAAGTAACAAATTGAGGGCGTAGTTTGCGCGTAGAATACCAAATAAGGTAATGTTCGTCACGCTTGTTCAATTCACAATCATAACAGTACGTACATTTCTACGCGAGAAAATCCATTCTAGGCCTATATAAGAATAAAATCACCGTTATTATTTGATTTAACACTTAAAACTCGTTTAATTGGTTGTCTTTGACGATAAATAATACGTAAAAGCAACAAAAAGAGAGGTTTAAGACTGTTTTAAGACTCCTTCGAGTAGGCTTTAATTTTAAAGACCGTTTACAGGTCAGACCGCGGTATAGCAATGGTCTATAAATAAAGACTACTTTCTACGTCACGAATTATAGCCGGCTAAGCGCTAAGACTGTTTATAGACCACTTATAACAATCCGCCCCTGGGTATTTGATCGCTTTGTGATGTATCCAATAAAATGACTTCTTTTAAGTAGAAGTAATTTTGGTTTTGCCTAGAATTAGAGCATGAACGAGACCTTGAATTATCTTGTGTTCTTCTTCTGGTGGTATTTCTTGATCTTGTTGATGGTGTGGTAAATAAACTATTCATTTCACTATTTAGATCTTGGTGTGGTCTTCTTGTAGTATTTCTATGTGCTTGAGGTTGAGCATTTGGAGTTACATTCTGAATGATTGTTAAAAAATTGTCATTTGATAGTAGGGATTTGGTTAAATTATCTATATCAGTTGTTGAAAGCGATGCCATGGTTTTATTTTTACAGTAGTTATCTGAAACAAAACAAATTATTATTAATAATTAAATTCATCAATACAGATACAGTACTGAATTAACTATCCTACTACACAGTACTAGTGATGAAGCTCATATTTTGTTACCTCCGCCAAGGAGGTTATGTTTTCACCCCTGTTGGGTGCGTGGGTGCGCGTGTGTGGGTGTGTTTGTGTGTGTGTCTGTGAACAGCCTGAAGGCCACAGTTTTTATCAGATTCTCACCAAATTTGGACACAATGATCTATGCCCCAAAAGCTCGGACGAAAAAAAAATATATAAAAATAAAAAAAACTCTCAGCGGGATTTGAACCAGGGACCTTAACTGTGAGAGGCTGGATACATAACCATTACACCAAACTCTCATCCACAACTTTGTAGTGTGCAGTTAGCCTATTTACACTTAGAACTAATAAAAAAAATGTAAAAAAAAAACCATTTTCGGAGGGAATTTTATGTAGGGGAATTTTACAGTAGGCGGAGGTTTGTACTCTCGGAGTACCCTCTAGTTTAGATATATTTTAAAGGATTATTCTACATTACAAGAAGAAGAATAGAATATCGCATTTTGTTATTTCAGTAGTAAAATATTGATTGTTTTACCCAGGTCTAGTAGGGCTAGCTTACAACTAGCTGGGCTACTACTAGGCTAGGCCATACCCTGCAGGTTTGGCTAGCCTAACACCAGCCCTACTGCTGTTATCAACTCCAAATGTGTTAACTAACTATATCATGAATAGCAAATCTTGGATTTAGGCTTTAAGTAGGCCTCATAAGTAGGCTCACGTCTGACCCTAAAATGTATAAACAAATAAATCCTTTTTTAAATTGATGACAGGTACAGTAAACGCTGACACTTAAGCTGCGTGATGTAGGCATTTAGCTAGTTTATGCGGTTTGCCTAGTTAGGCCTAGGCGGCACCTATATAATAGGCCTATGTATGCCTCTTGGCCTACTAGTAGACTAGCTAGCTAGGCTAGCTAGGTCCTGTACTGTTGTAGCTGTACTAGGCTAGGCTAGGCCTAGTAGGCCCTATACTGGTTTACAGCTCTAAGGAATGGGCTACTTTACATACTGTACTGTGTAGGCCTGCCTACCTCAACAATAGGATGACACTGACAGTTGACTATAGTATAGATAGCCCTAATCAACGATTAAAAGAAGTATGGGTATGAATTCCAGATTCCATCCAAACATGTGGTGCATGCTCGTCTCACTTGCTGAATACCATGAGGGTGCGTAGAGGTTATTCGCAGGCGGTGGCAGGCCGCCGGTCATCTAGCCATTCTAGACGATAAACCCCTTTCGAGAAATGGTATGGTCTTCACGCTTGATTAGAGATCTCTAACCAAGCGTTACAAGTGTACATTCCTTGTTACAACTACATTTTAAAAGTGTACAACTACATTTTAAAAGTGTACAACTACATTTTACAAATGTACAACTACGTTTTACAATTACAAACATGCATTTTACAAATACACACACATTTTTAGGTTTACAAATACATTTTGCAATTACACACACACACATTTTAAATGTACACATACATTTTTCAGCTACACACTTTTGCTGCTTATGGCGCCCCATACGACACAACCAGACATACATGTAATTACAATAAAGTACGAAAATTTTTTAAAATGGGTGTAAGATAAGGTGCGAGATAAATTCCAGTCAAAGTATATTGTGTGAAGGAGGATAAATGGACTGGTAAAATGTGAAAGTTAAAATTATTTTACTTAGCGTGGTAATCTGTTGACAGCATGAGCTGAAGAGGATGAGATGCTCACACTGTCAAAGATGATTGCGAGGGCGCCCTGCAATCACGTGATTATTTATTCGATCTGTCAATTAATCAATCAATTAATCGAGGATAGAAATATGATTTAACTAAATAATTAGATTTTGTATTTCAATTCTGGTCATTAAATAATTTGGGATGTCAAAACTGTGGTTGTCGAGGAGGTTAATGTTGTTTGTCCCAATACTTGCATTTACGAGGTCGATGAGGGTTACCAGGTTTTGGGCCATCGTTGCTGCTTCGCCAGGATGCAACTGTCCTCTGAGAGAGTCGAAGAGTCGAGGCAAAGAATGACTTACAAACTTGCACAGATGATCCATCCTTCAGCTTCAGCCTATACATAAATGATGACTTTCTTCTAGAAACACCGGGAAAAACTTTCTTCTGTTTAATTTCAACCTGCAATTAACAAAATAAATTACCAATTGCTCTACTGCTTCCATTATCCAGAATAATTTTAACTCATGCTGGCCACCAATGGTTTTCTGAAAAGTTATATTAGTGTACTATATGATATTTTCATTCATTTTCCTGACTATAGCCAAAATCCAGTTCCAAATTTTCTCAATTTTGACTGAAAGTCATGTAGTAGTGCAGACTGCAAACCACCACATACATAGATATTAGACCTTCCTCCAGCCAGATGCAAAGTAACTGTAGGCTTTCTTGTCCTTGTATGACGACATTAGCCACTTACCAAGGTCGTCTACATTGTAGATATTTTTGCATGATATTTGCCGATGTCTGTAGACATAGTTGGGGGAAATATTCACCGAAGACATTCTGGTTACCAATTTAACAAACTTTGATCTGGTAAAACACTATGTGGTGTTTTCAAGTAGATCTGCATACCTCTTTTGCTTTGATTTTGCATTCTGGGTCAAGGTGTTCGGTGCTGGTGCCTGTCCAGGTGCATACAGAGCTGCATACACAAGGCTATCAACTCTTTTCTACCAGAAACTTTCAATTTCTGTTGCCTAAAAAAAGTCCTTTAGGGCTTCCATGTTCCAATGATTAATCTCGTCGATCGATATGTTGCTCATTGTTGTTAAATGTATCGATTTTATTTGAATTAATTATTTAATGACTAAGGGACGTAGTTCATTCTTCATCAAGTAACTGAATTTCGATTTCTGATATAAGTTGTTGAATTTTAAGTTTAACTTCAATTTGCTGTCGCTTAGGAAATGTTTTTGTCGTCTCTGCCATAGCACAAAAAAAACATCTACATCGCTCTTTCCTGTTTTTTTGCTTTTTTTGCAATTAGCTCCACTATGGCTTGTTTTCGTTGGTCTTTTACTGCTGCTGCTGGATTGTTTACTTTCTACGTCTTCATTAAGATTAGTGGATGTTCTATATAAATTGATAATGAAGTATACATAAGTATGTAAATCCGAAGTAGACTGATGATAGTTTGCATTTATGTACAGAATTGTCTTTCAGTATGTACAGTAGGTTACAGTCTAGTAATATAAACAATTAAATCAGTCAATGTACATAGAAAATCAATTTTTCTGTCCATGTGGTGTAGAACTTATTGTTTCTATAATTAATTTCCTGTACATGAATTAAATACCTTGAATACAGTCAAATGTGATTAAAAGAAACAGTGAATTAAAAAATATTGTATTTCATGATATACTTCAGCATGTGAATATTTTGTTATTACGATAATTGTTTTTTTTTAATTATTCATTTAACTTAAAGTTACAGAAAGAAAACAAATTTCAACTTACTCCCTAGATTTTTAAAAAGAGTCCAAAAACTCAAGAATGTTAGCATACTTGTATGCTTTTGTTGGTGTGGCCTCCTCGCCACTTTTTTGTTTGTTTACGCTTACTGTTCATGAAGGCGTCAATGATGTTACCCCATGTTCCAATGCTTAATCTCGTCGATCGATACTTTGCTCATTGATTTTATTTTAATTAATTTAACTTTTCCAAATTTGTTTTGTATTCTTTTAACACACCTCTAACTGAACTTGAGATTGTGTCGAGCGGGTGTAAATGGCAACAAAATTTCCCCGGCCTTAATTTCCCCGGAAAACTCCAAAGGATTTGTGATTGCGCTACCCTCAGCTAATTTCAAAGGAAAATATAGCTTGTCTTGATCCTCAAATGCAAGCATTGACGAGGTGGATGGACTGTGGGCATTGTCGACTGGCGGGATGGTGTCCCTGTGTAATGGATTTGGCTGGGGGATTTCTGAAAGAGAGGTGCTGATAGGTTTGTTGTGATTTTTTTGGCTTATTGGCCTTAATCTCGGCCACGGAAGTTACCAGGGTTTTGACGATGTGCTTCATGTCCTTTAATTCTTTATTTATGTCAAGTTCAGGTGGCACGGTTGTAGTTTTTTTTCTTTTTTGGTGCCGTCTTTTCCGTCCTGACATGGTGTATCTGTAAGAAAATCTTTGTGTGTCTTCGAAAATCTTCGAATGTGTGTCGACGGATATCATCAAGTTGCAGAAGTGGGGCAGGGGTGTGCTGCAACCATGTTAAAGAAGATAGTTTGCCGCCGACCAAGCATCCGAATCGGTGAGGTCATTGGATCTGAGGTTGATTATCAAAATATCTGGCTTTAATGTGACCAATCGATTTACAAAATTAGTTTATCGTTTATCTTTAGCCTGGGCACCCCAAAGAACAGTATTATCATAGTGATGGCTGATTCGGAAGTCAGCCAAAGGCCGATGTGGTCCAAGTATGGAGCCGGAGGAATTGCCCATGATGGAATGCGAGGCTGTCGCTCAAACCAGAAAACGAATGAGTGGCCTAGGACACAACCGGACATAATTACAATAAAGTACGACAATTTAAAAAAATGGGGATCAGATAAGGTGCGAGATAAATTCCAGTCAAAGTATATTGTGTGAAGACACAAAGTCTATCAGTGTAGGAGGATAAATGGACTGGTAAAATGTGAAAGTTAAAATTATTTTACTTAGCGTGGTAATCTGTTGACAGCATGAGCTGAAGAGGATGAGATGCTCACGCTGTCAAAGATGATTGCAAGGGCGCCCTGCAATCACGTGATTATTTATTCAATCTGTCAATCAATCAATTAATTGAGGATAGAAATATGATTTAACTAAATAATTAGATTTTGTATTTCAATTCTGGTCAAAACAGTGGTTGTCGAGGAGATTAATTGTCCCAATACTTGCATTTACGAGGTCGATGAGGGTTACCAGGTTTTGGGCCATCGTTGCTGCTTCGCCAGGATGCAACTGTCCTCTGAGAGAGTCGAAGGGTCGAGGCAAAGAATGACTTGCAAACTTGCACAGATGATCCATCCTTCAGCTTCAGCCTATACATAAATGATGACTTTCTTCTAGAAACATCGGGCAAAACTTTCTTCTGTTTAATTTCAACCTGCAATTAAAGATGTATTGTCACCCAAAAACTTGAAAAATGAAGATTAATTAAATCAGACTTTGAATATGTTATTTTGTAGTTTTAATAAAGTTAATCACTTCCATAGAAAAAAAAACAAAAAAAAATGTTTTCACTTATAAAATGACAAAATAAATGGTTAAATTCAACCAAAAATCCATTGGCTGGCAGCCAATTTGACAATTTTTTGCTTTAAATTACATTTTTTTCAGGTAAATACATTTTTTTTTTCAATCCAATTTTTTGTCAAGTGGATAACTATTATTATATGTTACATTAAAATGGAATATTTAACAAAAAATGTTTTAAGAATTATTTTTTCAGGGGACAATACATCTTTAACAAAATAAATTACCAAATTGCTCTACTGCTTCCATTATCCAGAATAATTATAACTCATGCTGGCCACCAATGGTTTTCTGAAAAGTAATATTAGTGTACTATATGATATTTTCATTCATTTTCCTGACTATAGCCAAAATCCAGTTCCAAATTTTCTCAATTTGGACTGAAAGTCATGTAGTAGTGCAGACTGCAAACCACCACATACATAGATATTAGACCTTCTCCAGCCAGATGCAAAGTAACTGTAGGCTTTCTTGTCCTTGTATGACGACATTAGCCATTGTAGTATTGTGGTATTTGCCGATGTCTGTAGACATAGTTGGGGGAAATATTCACCGAAGACATTCTGGTTACCAATTTAACAAACTTTGATCTGGTAAAACACTATGTGGTGTTTTCAAGTAGATCTGCATACCTCTTTTGCTTTGATTTTTCATTCTGGGTCAAGGTGTTCGGTGCTGGTGCCTGTGTCCAGGTGCAGACAGAGCTGCATACACAAGGGCTATCAACTCTTCTTTTCTACCAGAAACTTTCAATTTCTGTTGCCTAAAAAAAGTCCTTTAGGGCTTCCATGTTCCAATGATTAATCTCGTCGATCGATATGTTGCTCATTGTTGTTAAATGTATCGATTTTATTTGAATTAATTATTTAATGACTAAGGGACGTAGTTCATTCTTCATCAAGTAACTGAATTTCGATTTCTGATATAAGTTGTTGAATTTTAAGTTTAACTTCAATTTGCTGTCGCTTAGGAAATGTTTTTGTCGTCTCTGCCATAGCACAAAAAAATACATCTACATCGCTCTTTCCTGTTTTTTTTGCTTTTTTGCAATTAGCTCCACTATGGCTTATTTTCGTTGGTCTTTTACTGCTGCTGCTGGATGGTGTACTTTCATCTTCATTAAATATGATGACAAAATAAATAATAAAAGCTAGCAAGTCACAGAACATGAAACTGTACAGCAAAATAAAATGTCATCATTAGCTATACTACCAATTCATTTGAATGATTGGTTCGTATGAAATAAACGAAACATGCACGCACGTTACGAATGCAAACAGTTGATCCATCCTCTGAGCCTATGGCCTGATGCATATACACATAAGCATGTAGAGTACAGTGTATATACAGTGTAGCATAGGTGAAATTGCGATACCCATTATGTTGAATGATGACGTTATCAAAATCAAACATGAAAAATTAAAAATGTATATGGCCTTTAAATACAACTAATTAATTTATACAAGCTAAATAAACAATCAAGCATGCGGTTTACACGCGCATCATTTACTAAAATTAAAGTTATATTTATTTAAATTTTATGTTTAAAAAATTACCCAGTCCCCCCCCCCCCCCCCCCCCCCCCCCCGAGAATTAACAAGAAAGTTTTGAGAAAAACACGATTGAAAATTCTGAACCAATTGCTGCTATTATATTTGGTATTTTGTAACATGAAATATATATATATATAAAGGTTAGTTGAAATGAGCATGCTGTCATATTTCTGTCAGCGCGTTTACATGGAACTCTGGGTAATTAATTTTGCAGATTGACCTTTCTAACTTCAAAAGTAAACAACAATTCAGTGTAACATTGGTCTATCTGCAGTTTTCATGTTTAAACGTACTTCATCATCATCATCCGTTACGCTATTCGTCTTGGGTAGACATTGCGTACGCTAATCGTTTCCATGACTCTCTTTCGATGGTCTGATGGTCTGTCATTAATTTTGCGATCGATGTATTTGCTTTTTTGAGTTCTTTATTTATGTTTCCTATCCAGGTAGTTTTTTGGTCTGCCCACTGGTCTTTTAACTTTTCGAATGGATTCTGTCAACGCTAATTTGGCTGGAGTGTCCATCGGAAGCCTTAGCATATGTCCGGTCCATTTGTTTTCTTTTCCTTATTATGTTTGACCATTTTAGTTCTTTCGTTCTGCTATATAGTTCTGTATTTCTGATTGTGTACGGCCACTTAATTTTTATAATTTTTCTTAATAATTAATAATAATAATAATGGCATAATTTTCAACATAGCTTTAATGTCAACTTTCTTAGCTTTAATGTCAACTTTCTTACTTCACTAATATTTCCATCCCGTTTTGCTAGTACTGGGTCAGGCACTTCAAACAGCTCTGCCTGTACCCTGTTATTACTGCCACGGCTTCTTGTTTTTTTGTTTTGTGACATGATATGAATGGCACATGATAGTTATTACCTTTGACCAAAAATTGGTTCGAAAAAAAAATTAATTTAAAGAAACATATCAATCGGGATACAACACTGCAGGTTTTTGGTAAATTTCTTTAATAAGTGAAATCACATCAAATTAAAACGAAATTAACATTTCCATGCCTTGTGCGCCCTGATTAATTCTCGGCGACTGAATTCGGTAGCTCTACAGGCCGCGTCTGCTTCTTTGTAGCTGAAGCCACATTTTTTTTTGGACTAGATAGATAATTGCTTCTTTCACGGCAACTAATCGCATATAATTGCTGGTGTTTCTTAAATGAAAAAGTAAACAATATTTATTATATTCCATACTTCCAGGGTCGCATCGTCAAATACTCGGACCTACAAAAAGTTGTATTGGATAATAATGTAGGGTAATGGTTTACACAAAGATGTATATCCTGTACTTCCTTTCCCCATTTTTATATAAACAATATTGGGATTCAAAGCCTTGTGGCTGACAGTGGCAGATTGTGCACAGTATAAAATATATATTGACTTGATTGAAACTGAAAATAGACCAAAGTACTAAAAAACAAAGTATGTATAAACTAAGCCTGGGTCACAGCAGGGTTGAAACCACAGGACACTGTAATTGGTTAACCTTGCCTTAAAGTTGAAGTTCTCTGGGAATAATTGACTCTACCAATTCCGCAAACTCGGTCAAAGGAGGTGGCGGTTGGCCTCCCCCCGTCTTCGTAGATTGAATTGTTTAAGGGCAAAAATTTCTTTTTTTACCACTGTTCCTTGCAATGTTTAATGGAACGAATGTCCCCAAATCTAGGGTCATGGATACGTTTCACGTATTTCCATGCCGATGTTTTGGCGTCGTTTGTCTTAAAATCGGTCTTTTTACTCTCAATAATATCTGCCTTCTCTTTAATCAACATAATTAGGTTCATTTGTTCCTCCCTGCTCCAATTCATAGTCCTTCTTTGGCCGTCCATAGTCCGCGAAATTAAATTATATTCATTTTTACGTCTGCTATAGAAAGGGACGTAGTATACGCTATTCTATTAGAACATTACGCTTGCGTAATTTAGACGGAAACATCATGGACCACCTAGCTGCTGTAATTTAGAAGGAAACATCATGGACAAATAGCTGCTGTAATTTTCCATGGCTTAATCCAGGACTAGTTAGTCCAGGTTTCATGAATACCATATCAAAGATAGTCCAGGATTATCCTTAGTCCTTGACTAGATAGTCCAGAACTAAAGATAGTCCAGGACTGAAGATAGTCCAGAACTAAAGATAGTCCCCTTTCATGAATACGGAACAAAGAGACCTTCGAGATGATAGTAACCATGGAAACAAGAAGGGCTATACAATGAAGGTCATTCAAACCCAACATTCCAGCCCCTAAATGCGGAATATTATATAGCATTTACACTTAAACAAATTAAAAAATGGGTTTGAATCAATTTATGAAATTATTAAACTATTAAAATTAATACATAAACATAATTTTGAAACATCATTGGAAATCTCGAGCAGTACTATCTTGTTGATTGGTCGTATAAGTGTTGATGATGCAGTCTTCAACTTCACAGATCGCACAAAAGTTCATCATTTAAATTTGCATACGCTTCGATAACGCTACCAAGTGGCCAATTACTTCTGGGCATGTTCTCATCGAGCACCAGCACGATATCGTTAACTTGTATATTACGCTGAGTTTTGTTCCATTTTTTGACGTTCTTGTAGAGATGGTATCTATCATTCTGAGTAATTTTAGCAGGCGGAACTCTTGTTCACCTTTCTTACAGTCCTTATACATCTTTCCATACATCTCTGTGGTGTGAGCCAGCTGGAGGGTTGAATCTCCACTTGATGTGACGTTGTAACAAGAAATCATGAATGGTGTCTTGATTCCACTCTGCAATTGTTGTTCGTAACTCTTTCTCACTCTTAACAAAATTGGCACCATTGTCAGAGCGAATTTCTTCCGGCATCCCTCTTCTTGCGATGAATCACCTTAGTGCATTTATAAACGAGTTGGTGTTCAACGATTGTGTAACTTCCAAATTGACGGCTTTAATAGAAAGAAAATAAAAATGACACCATACCTTTTGACTTCTGATCTACCTCTCTTTACCATAAAAGGTCCGAAACAATTGACTCCAACATAAGTAAATGGCGGTTTAGCCAGAGTCACTAGATCAATTGGCATCTTTTGACTTGCCACAAGAGCTTGCAACTTTCTGCACTTTAAACATCTTCTGACTATAGCTTTTACATTGACTCTACCGTTCACTGGCCAAAACTTTTCTCGAAGTAGTGCTGTTCTTTCGAATTTCTAGATTTTTCTCAAGATAACTCTTCTTTTAACGCTCGTTTCTGCAAGTACTTAAAGATTGCCTTTTCCGACTTTCGCAACTCTTCTACTGTTATTGGCTCAACATTGATAGATACAATTCTTCCTTATCTGACTTATTAGGAACAACCACCATTCATGAACCTACCTGTAATGACATGCTGAACACACTTTCTGGCCAGGTTTTAAATTGATAACTTTTGCATTAAATGGTTTTCTGAAAAGTAATATTAGTGTCCTGACTATAGCCCAAATCCAGTTCCAATTTTTCTCAATTTGGACTAAAAGTCAAATCAATCAATCAATCAAAGTAACATTTATTTCTCTTCTTCTCTTTCATAGAATATAAAAATTAACAGTAAATATGATTAAAATAAGAGGGGCAACATACCAAAAAAGCGAAGCTTGTATAAGGCAGCCCAACCCCAGCCCATAGTGCAGACTGCAAACCACCACAGACGACTGTTGTTTCTGACAACATTTTTGTAAAACATTCTCTGCATCGGCATGAAACTGTCAAACATAATATTGAGCCGATTTCCTCTATATCATAACAAGCAGACCTTTTGGAAGAGAAACAGATTCTAAAGCATTAACAAATTCTTTGAGATCACCTGAATTTGTTGACGCCAAGAATAAAGTTGATGGCCAAATTTTCTACTCCATACGCTACCCATATGTCTATATCAAGGCAAATCTTCCTTGCACATCTCTTTGTAAATGTTCTAATAGGTGAAAGATATACAGATAAACATGCAAAAATGATAAATAAACCGTTAAAGATATATTGTCCAGACAAAGACACATGAACAATTAGGTCAATAAAGATTTTGAATAGGCGACTTCCACAGATCTCCACTTGTCTACTAAAATTCAGATTCAGATAACATTTATTCAGATAATAATGAATGAACGTACACAAAATAAAAAAAAGATATTAAAGTGAACATAGATAAAGCAAAGCAGTAATTGGAAGTCATTATTATCATGGATCCCTTCTAGAAGTTTAAACTTGTCTCGCAGGGACCCACAAACAAAACACATTACTAAAAAAATAAACAATAAACCTAGAGTATATAAGTATATAATTGAGGATAAAAATTGCAGTATAATAACATAACTAACATCTTCTATATCAAATTTATTTAAAATTATATTTCTATATTTTCATTATATAAATGAAATAAGTACCGACATTGGTAAATGAAAAAAATTAATGGTTTTATGATATATGTAGGTTTTAGACACAATCTTGAAAATAACGTTTGTATAATTGGTTCATTATAGCCCTGTAATGTGAATTGCTTTGCAGCCACTTTAGTTTTGGCAACTTAGGAAAATTCTCTCTACTTGCCATAAAAACATATATATTTGGATGGTGGCCATTTGAATTTTGGCCGCCATCTTGGAACTGAGTGCCTGCATATTAGGTAATATATACTGAATCAGTTTTACTGACCCAGACAATATTGATCCAGTGCCCAATTATTGGCTATTTACAACTTTACAGCCAGAGATATAATGATAATAATCATAATAATAAAATTTACCAGCGGCCATTTTGAATTTTGGCCGCCATATTGGAACTGAGTGCCTGCATATTAGATAATATATACTGCATTAGTTTTACTGACCCAGACAATATTGATACAGTACCCAATGCAGCAAGTCATTTTCAGTTGGAGATAAGAATATTTCAGATAGCCTCCTGTTTCTTAAGTACATCAAAATACAATCAAGTGTTTACAACATAAATTCATCTGACTTCTAACCCTTAGGGTTTTTGAATAAAAACCACTTCCTCAATTTGGATTATATTGAATGTCTTCACATTTGTTTGCCAAGTTTCAAATCAAATTTATTGTACCAGGAATCTAATCAAAGTTATTGAACCTGTTGATGACCCAAAATTCAAGGAATTCAATTTTCCCTTTTTCTGGAATTATAAACTATTTATCAAAAAAAAATCTAATACAAATATTAAGGCCTAGCCTACCTCAATTTTGTATTAGATAAAAAATAGTTATTTTCAACAACTTGCACAGCCTGCAATTAATAGACTTCCCTTCCAATCGAAGTAATCAAATAGCGCGCAACTATTCTTTCCACCTGAGATTTCACAAGGTTCACGTATGTGTGTGAAAACATGTAATAAGTCGGGAGATCAAACCTGGTTACAACTTGTTACAAGTTGTAATAATTTAGGCAGATGTAAAAAGGGTATAAGCCTACATTAGGCCTCTCATTGTACAAACTGCATTTTTAGTTAAAACGGAATGCAAACTTCTAGAAGGATTAAACATAAAAATGGCTTAAAATGAGTGCATGAGTAACTTTGTCTTTGCATACATCAATCTTCCCCTTGCACAAATCTCACCTGAAAAACTCCTGGTAGTAGTTATATATGACATTTGGGAAGGTTCATCTTTTCCAATCCGCCCATAGGAACCAAGTGGAGATAAGTTATTATTTTCTTGTAATCAAGGCCTGTTTAAATTTAGATGAGTTATTATTTACAATTTATACATGCATTTGTTTTATATGCCCTTACGCATGTTAACCCCCCCCCCCCCTTACGCATGTTTGCTATACTTTTCTACTATATTTTTCCACATGTTTAGTTTATAATAATATTTATTTTTAACTTATAAGTTTATAATGTAATTGTGTTTATTTAAATGCTTAATTTGAGAAACATTCCAATATGTAAAACCTTGAATACACCTGTTTAATGTTGTAGGTCTTCTTTAAAATATTCTATCACCAGCTGGTATTTTAAAAAGACAATTATATCTTGGGGTTATATGCTGCTTGACACTTGTTCTAGCCAAATTGCCTATATGCCCCTAGTGCAATAAGTTTACAATGCTTGTGTGTCCCTTGTAATGCATTTTATTACATTGTCGTTTCACCTGTTCTTGTACATACAATTTGTTGCCTGAGCGGGTATTGCTAAACACCGCAAACCCCCGCAAACCTCCAAAAAAATATAGCAAACCCCATCGAACCAACATAAAAGTGATTGAATTATGTAGTGTACAACCCACTGGGTATATCAATGTAAAAAAAAAATTAAATTTCTACTGTTAACTAATTATTTTTGGGGTAAAACATCATTTTTTGGTAAAAAATGATTGTTAAACCCCGCAAACCTCCAAAAAACCATAGCAAACCCCACCGAACCAACATAAAAGTGATTGAATCATGTAGTGTACAACCCACTGGGTATATCCATGTAAAAAAAATATTAAATTTCTACTGTTAACTACTTATTTTTGGGGTAAAATATCATTTTTTGGTCAAAAATGATTGCTAATTTTTAACCAAAAAATGATGTTTTATCCCCCAAAACAAGTAATTAACAGTAGAAATTTAATATTTTTTTTAGATGGATATACCCAGTGGGTTGTACACTACATGATTCAATCACTTTTATGTTGGTTCGGTGGGGTTTGCTATGGTTTTTTGGAGGTTTGCGGGGTTTAACAATCATTTTTTACCAAAAAATGATGTTTTACCCCAAAAATAATTAGTTAACAGTAAAAATGTATTATTTTTTTTACATGGATATACCCAGTGGGTTGTACACTACATGATTCAATCACTTTTATGTTGGTTCGATGGGGTTTGCTATGTTTTTTTGGAGGTTTGCGGGGGTTTGCGGTGTTTAGCAATACCCGCCTGAGCTGTGTTTGTGATTTTATTGATTTCAGGTGCTATACTTTTAACACAATTATTAGTATTTCATGAAACATGTATTTCATTGATTTTTGTATTCAATAAAAAAAAATCTAACAAACGTAAAATAAACGAAACTGTCTTTTTTTTTATGTATGAAAATTTCCTTTAACAGAAATACAAATATATTATTTATATTATATAAGTAATATTATATAACTAATTTAGATAAAATTGTTCTCTACATCGCAGTCAAACATATTTAAATGTTTTTATTGATTCATAGTCCGTACAATGTTGAGTGTTGTCAGTACAGAAATTCACATTCAAGGAACAAGAAAACAATCTCAAATCAAAACATTTATTGCACTTTATTTCAGTACTTTCTCTTAATGTACTAGTTTTACTTAGAATTAAGACAGATTTACCCAAACACATTTAATATTGTATGTGTAAAAAGTATTCTACAGAAATTTACAATTCTAACATAACTTAGTGTAATATTATACAGGACATTAATTGTAAACGAAAAAAACTTTGCATTAAGAAGTATATTGCCATCCAAGAAGGGGTACATTATTAAGGAGACTCGTAAAGCCCAGTTTCTGCTGCTATACAACAAACGGTTTTAAAAGCATAATCACACACAATCATGATCCCAATTTGACCTCATTCAAAAGGTCACTGAATGGCGCAAACATTTGACTATGTGGATAATAATGACATCATTACATAAAAACAACCACAAATAATCACTAATGAAATAAAACCGTTTTATTTTTAGTGCAAAATAAGGTGTCATAGTGACAAGACAAGGGTCCTAACTTGTATTATTAAAATCTTTCTTCAAAGATGTATTGTCCCCCAAAAACATGAAAAATGAAGATTAATAAAATCAGACTTTGAATAGGTTATTTTGCAGTTTTGATAAAGTTATTCACTTCCGTAGCAAAAAACGAAAGAAAAATAATGTTTTCCCTTATAAAATGACAAATTAAATGGTTCAATTCAACCAAAAATCCATTGGCTGGCAGCCAATTTTTTGCTTTAAATTAGTTTTTTCAAGTAAAAAAATTTTTTTTTCCAATCTAATTTTTTGTGAAAATGGATAACTATTATGTGACATTAAAATGCCATATTCAACAACAACAATTTAAATAATTATTTTTTCAGGGGGACAATACATCTTTAAAATAACCACTAAAAAATTGTTAATTCACAGTTTATGTAATCAACTGAAATGAATAACTTGCACATGTGCAAATCATAAAAATGACGTCGTTGGGTATCGCTTGACATATTTAAATAGAAAAGTTCCTAATAACACCCATGGTCAACTTTCCCTGCCTGCACACGGTCAACTGATTTAATCCGATTTATGATATACACTAAATATACCTTTTTCAATATTGTACCAAACAACCGCCAAAACCTGCCAAAATGTCTTGTTTCGATAAAGTACATTGAAAAGATGTCCTTTTTATAGCAGATTCAGTTACAAACAATATAGGGAATTTGTAAGATTTTTAAAAATACAGAGCCATGTCCTTGCAGTACTGTTATTTCAGATCAGTTTTAAATTTTAAAAAGAACATTCCATGAAAATTTGAGCTTCAGCCGCCAATTAAATTTTATTTCTATTCTTTATAGTTCAGTAAACAGTGGATACTGTATACCAGGTTTGTGTACATTGTTTATTTTGAATGAAAAATACTAACGATCAGGCCCCAATAATACAAGTTTTAAAAGAATTGGGTGATCCTGTCACAACTAAATAATTACTCATTATTATTACATATTCTTAAAATGCAAATGATTGAAAATGCTAATTAGTTATCCGTGTAACTGTCCTGTTTCATCATCTTTTTTTTTTTTTTTTTTCTGTATTCTTCTTTCTTTCTGTCATTTTTGTGTCTCGCGTAACTCAAAAACGTGTAAACATAACATTTCATAACTTTGTCAACATGTGGGCATTTACGTGAAATTGTGCACCTCCTATTTTTGAATGACGTCAGAGTTGCGCAACATGACTTACGCGCGTTTTTCCGAATTTCGCGTATTTAACATAGATCGAAAACCATATAACAATTTAAATTGAAACTGAAAAAAAGTTTAAGTTATATCTTGCGCTAACTGACTATGGGGAAAAAATGGCATGTTTCACACAAAGTTACGCGCGCACGCGCGTTTAAAATTTCAAATTGCGAAAAATCAATTTCTAATCAACTTTCTACGCGTTTCATGTCATTTTAAGCATGTAAAAAATTCCCATGCGCGCGCTTTTTTTTACGCGCGCGGTGCGAACGTAGCGTTGAAAACAATTTTTCTCTCGTGATTTATGTTTTCAAGCCTTTTATAGTAATTTTACCAACTTTGAAACAATTTCGACTTCAAATTACGTCATACGGGCACGTCGAATTGGATAATTTTTGTGCGTTTTTGAGGAAAAAGTTCAAAAATTTGTCAAAATTATACCTTTTTTTAAACAATCATAGATTCTAAACTACGAGGTGAACTTTGTTTAAATTACATATCCAGGAAGATGATAAGTTGTAGATAAGGAATCATGCATTGATATGGCAAACCGGACATTGTGACGTCATCGTATGGCCACGCGAATATAAAATATAGGATTTTTGTATCTTTCGTCATACCGCATCTCATTTAATAGAGCGCCTCTCCACTTATCCGTATTCCATTTTAACCCAGACTTTGAAATTTTCTAGGTCAATCAACTATCTTACGCAGGAGTAAAAATTTTTTTTATTTTTATGACGTCATCATGTCTAAAAATGTAAATAACGTGGGTCACTTATATTTATCTTTACAGTAAATTTTAATCTGTTATAGCTCATCAGAATAAAATGTGATAATCACGATTAAAACGTTTTCTGGAAGCTATTGGATTGTAGATACGAATTCATGTAAACATTTTGCCAATCGGATGTTGTGACGTCATCATATGGCCAGTTGAATAAAAAAAGACGTATTTTCATATTTTGCCTAATAGTTCATCACATTTAAAAGGGTGCGCATCTATATTTTACGTATTCAAATTTCTTCTACACGTTAATATGTTGTTCCTGAGATAATTTCCTTCTGAAATTGCTATCTAAGTGTTTCATTTTGATACCGTCGCCATGTTAAAAATTGGAATAAATGGCGGGTCCCGTAATTTCACCTATTCTACACTGTATGTAATATGTATACAGATTATACTGTTTGCATGTATATACTATGACACAAAATTGACAGAATTCAGCACTAACAGCATATCATATTCTTCAGTTCTTGTCATAATGCCATAATCTTTATCTGTGTGCAATATTCCAATGTATGACGTGCACGTGGCGTTTGTCGTGGTGCGGATAACTAACTCGTCAATGTGACGAGTTTCATGTCTAGTTAAAATTTTAAAATGGATACAACGTTATATCAGAAAAGTGTTCCAATCATATCACTTAATCTACAAAAATGCAACTTTGACACTTAATTATTGGAAAGACATGAAGATCAATACTGTAATAATTCATATAAAAATCTATATTATTGTTTACATTAAATCTGCAGACGCAGCTAAAATACAAGTAAAACAAGTATAGCACCAATGAATACTACTTTAAAAAGGTGTACAAAGTTATGTACATAAACACATTGACCATCAAAAGCTACACATTTTTTTGTGTTGGCCATACATACCAGTTCGATCCAAACTTTAAAAACTATGCGGCCGATTTCAATACCACAGTATTCAAGTGGGTGAGTGGCCGAGCGGTTAAGACAGTGGAACCGTAATCACGTAGCCATAACATCGGCAGGGGTTCGAGGCTCACTCACTCCATGATTCTAGTGGTAGAACGAGTCTTCTCGGATAAGGACTATAAACCGTAGGTCCAGTGTACACAACTTGCTCGTGTGCACTTTAAAGAACCTAGTACATCTTTCGAGACGAGTAGGGGGTTACCCCGGTGTATTAGTACATCACAACCACTGATCACCAACTGGGATCACCTCTGGGAGACCAGTCTTTGACTGAAGAGGTTACCCAGTATAAATATATATTTCAATCAATCAATTCAATCAAGTCCTAACACAGTTTTAGTGTTCTCTTACTGATGAGTCTAGTAGGAACAATATTAAATTTCTTATCCAGGAATTTTACAAGAATGGCCTTAAAATATGTATTAAAAACTAAAAATAGAAACTAAAAATATAAACTAATACAAGAAAATACACAAGGTTGGCTCTATTAATTGATTATGATTATTGACTATTGACTATTTTGTCTGTGTATCTTCATCAGTATCTATATTTTTCTTCAAAAACACCCTAAACTGCCTTTAAAAAAACTCCACACACATGGGAGATTATCACCTCTCATCATGAAAGAAGACAAGAAATCCAATTAACGAAATAATGTTTTCATCTTCATAATTATCTGTTTTTAACTCTGTACTGTTTGGTTAAACAATTCTTATTACCTCCTTCTTACACTGTGCTGCATGGATCTCCATTCTCATCCTGATAAGTAGAGCCTAGCATACTAGGTTGAATTTTCTGTGTGCTAAATACTTCATCTGCACTCTCTTTCATCTGTGGCTCATCGCCTTTGGCCTCGGCAATGTGCACAACTTTGTTTGTCTGGCCCCTTAAAAAAAAAAAAAAAAATGACATTATACCGTAGATATTAAGGAACAAAAATGTTATCAATTAAATGTCAAACGGTAGTGGTAATGATGCAAAGACCTAAACTTAACAAATAATTTGTATATATTCATATTGTGATTAGTTAAATAATATTGAGTATTGAGAAAGTGTATGCTACCATGTGCAAAAGATCACATTTTTATGACAAAAGTAATTTTAAACAACTCAAATTAAAAACTAATGTTTGTTTGAATTTATGTAAAAACCAGATAGAAATTATCTTTTTTCATGTTTTAACTTGTGAATATTCAATCAAAAAACATGTTTTTTTTTAGTTTAGTCATTTTGCATTCATCATACTATGAAAACAGAGACGATAGTAGAAGCAAACTACCAAAACCTCTAGAAGGACCCTGTCCCTAGATTTCAGTTTATTCTGAAAAGTATCTCAGATGGTCAGCAACTGTCAATAGAATAGAAAATTGGGGTTAATGTATTCACATGCTTATCAAAACTGGTTGTTCTGCTTGCAGCAGCCTGAAACTGACGCTTTGACACCATACTTAGAGCACATAAATTGATTCAGTACTTTCATTATTGATTCCCATGACCTCTTCCATTGTGTCTTCACCTTATTTTAAAGGCCATGGTGCAGGCAAAACATTTCTATTCCAATAATTATCAATCTATAGTTCCTCTATGTTTCATAATTTTGGGGATTTTATTTGTGTTACAGGAGCTTGTTGAAAATAAGCACTTTCTTATCAGTGGGAGGATAGTTCAAATTACACAGTAAAATCTCTTGTATTGTACACAAATGTTGTAAATAGAGAAACTATGAAAAATAAACGGTGTGGTAAAAAATGTTATCAGATGACTAAATATAGGTAATATAACTTGAATTTTACATTTCTAGTATTTTTATTCAACTTCAGAACTTTATTTTTATGCTATAGCAAAAATTATCCACTGTAAATCCATCATCTTTTTTCACCTTCTAGGGAGTCACCAGACATGTTATTACAATAGGTTTTCTACATAACTACTGAAAAAAGTGTTCCTGGTTTTTATAGAAAAATTGTGCCAAATTTTGTATTTGACCATTTTAAGGGAAATTTATGTTTTTTTTTCTTGATTTCTGTTACAATTTTTGATTTATGTACAATTAACCAGTTATTATATTTAAAATTCATGCCTGTACCTGAGCTTTAAGGAAGTATTTCCCAATTTGAAATTTTAAAAAAGATTAACTGTTGATCACAACATATTTTCCCATGTTGCTTTAAATGGACACCAAATATGGTTACATGGACATGGGTTCATATGGAATCGATTTAATATCAAAGGTGTTTTTCTTGGGACATTCTAATCCCCCAAAAAATGTTACTAACATACTCTGAAAAGTCAGTAGAACAATTAAAAATGTATTTAACCTTTATTTTAAGTAATTTAGAAATTATTATGAAAAAGGTACAAACCGCCATAAAGAAAGAACAGCATGCACTGGTTATAGTCTTTCTTTTTATGTAGCCAATCAGAGGCGCTGAAATGAGTCATGTGTGCACTCTTTATTTGCACTGGAGTGCAAAAAGTGCACAGCAAAAAAGCATAACAGTACTCTGCATGTAATCATATAAACCGATCACGTTATAGACTTGCTGCACGATTTACGCGTACGTACGTATGTATATATCTTCTGTACTACTCGACTGTTTTGCTAGGCCTACAGTAGGCTTGCTAGATGTGTGCTATTTCGGGTATTCACAATGTTATGCAACATTGTAATTACCCTCAAGTGCGCTGCATCTCCACTAACACACTCAGACTTGTGCATTATTTAGGCAAAGAGGAAAAAGCATAGACAAAATCAAAGTGAACATGCAATGTTCATCAAAAAAGCTTCATTTTTGTTGTTTAATAATAAAAGAGACAGACAACTAAAGATTGGCACTAACCGTCCCAAAGATTATTTTCATACTCAACAGAGGTTTGTTATAGTTGTAGGTTATCCATGGCATTAAAAGTCAATACATTCCAATGCCTTGCGTTTAAAACACTCTGATCAAGTCTAAGCATGTATACATTCATGACAAACGCATGACAGTTTACATCGTAAAGTTGTTTTTTGTTATTTTTATTTATATAATGTTACTTTCAAATATACTGATTTGTGTTTTTACTACTTTAAAATAATTTCAAACATAATTATTACACAGACAATTCTGTGATTAATTTATGAAAATATTAGCAACGCCAACTGTACTTTTCTTTAAAACTGAAAACATGAAAATAAATATTTGACGTTTAGCTATTTTGCTGTCATAATTATAACCTAGGGTACAGGTATAATTTTGGCCTGATAATCGTAGCCTTTTCATTGGTTACGGCTAAAATCACTGAGAAATGTGGATTAGGATTAGCATTATTAAATCTACTCCCCACCCTCCCCCTTGCTAGGTTTAGTAATGCCATCGGCAAGATCAGCCACCTAACGCTAATCCGCGGTTCAGACACAGAAATATGTATGCCACTTACATAACGCTAATTTAACGTTGCGAGTCTGAAAATACCATAAGGCAATTACACAATTAACTCAAGGTCAATGAAATAACTGGTTATTGATGTCCAATGTGGGTGATTTCCTTAATTTTAAGTATATTTTTCTGTTGCCAAGAAATTTGTGGTATTCCCACAAAATATTTAAAAAAAAATAAACTAGATTCCAGTTACTTATTACTTCCCCTCTTCCATTGTGACATTTATTGTTTCCTGTATAAACCTCCAAATTTGAAATTCTAAGAAAGAGTAACAATATCATCTGTCAATCATGGAAATTTATATGTTGCTTTAAATGGCCACCGAAAATGGTCACATGGACACGGGTTAATTGGAATATTCGATTATATCCCTGATTATATAAATACACATGACTTTGGAGCTACAGTCCATAATTTAGTTAGTGTTCTGACGAGACACAACCACTAGCTTACTACTAATATTATATCAACCTGACATAGTTTGTAAAGGCAGAAAGATGCTGGCAAGATGGTTCCTTGTGTCACTGATGGTGGCATTAACCCTCTCAGACAGCTGTGTTGTAGAAACTGAAGAACAGGATGGTGTTTCTAACATACTTGTTGTTATCAAAAAAGAATGTGGTGATGAAGGAAGCGATTTTCAAGACACTCGAGTATTAAAAGGTAGTTATTTTAATTGTGATGTTATGTGAACAAAATGCTTTGTATTTATGATGGCATTTTAGATTGCCATATTGCATGCATATTGAATTGTAGGCAAGGTAGAAGAGTGAATTAAGCATCATACACTATGCTTATTTTTGCAACGTCTGAGTTCACATGATGTAGCTTACTTTTTTAAAAGCTTTGCCACATTAGAATGGGCTATGGGGGTATCATTCTTGCAAATAGGCTTATAGGCCATTTCACAGAGCTGTTCACATCTGGCAATCATTTTTTGAAAGTGCATGATTAAACTAATTGATTAATATATTTATGATTGTCAAATGTTATGTTTTTTTTACGACCTGTACTCTTATTGTAGTCTCACACGTTAGGAATTAGTTTTGGGAACAAGTTGACATGGGAGCAAGTGGAAATGAGACTTTGGATTGAGTTTACTGTAAATTTTTAATTACAATTTATTTACTTATGTACATCTCTTTTAAGATTATCCACAAGATTGCACTGACTTACTTGAACGCAACAGTGAGGCAACAAGTGGTGCTTACATGATCAATATTCGTGATGGAGGTGAACCATTCCGAGTTTACTGCGATATGGACACTGATGGAGGTGGATGGACGGTAAGGCCTAATATTTCATTCAATGTTAGTAATTCTACAAAAATATTAAAACCAAAATATTATAATACCCGTAATAGTTTTCCATAATTATATGAGCATTAAAACACAGTGCCTTTAATTTTCAAAATTCACTAAGAAACTAGAGAAAATCATTGTGCACATGCGCATGTTTCTTTGCATGTGCAGATTGATTTTCTGTAGTTTACAGATTAATTTGTTATTTACTATATGAACATACAGTATGAACACATAACTAGACTATGAAATTTAGGAAGTTAAAAACTCCACTGGACTGGAGGAACTGAACAATGATATAAGAAAGTCTAGTTTGAACAGAAGAAACATTTTAGCAACACATTTCTTTTACCTGTAGTAATAGTAAATGTATATCTTGATCTTCCAAAATTCTTACAAAACGTCAAATTGTAGGTATACTCTACAAATTTACTCGACGAAATTCAATCATTATGAATATGACTTTGTCACAGATCTAAAACTCACTAATTAATTATATTTGTAAAGGTTTTTCAAAGACGATAAGATGGATCCATGAATTTCTATAGAAATTGGGCAACATACAAGGCAGGATTTGGGAATGCTAATAGTGAGCATTGGCTTGGTAATGATAACATTCATCGCCTTACATCTGATGGTCAGTTTGAATTAAGAGTGGACATGTCCACTTTTGAAGGAGAATCTGCCTATGCTAACTATGGCAACTTTCGAATAGGTGATGATGAAAGCAACTACAAACTGATATGTGGTAACTACAGTGGTAATGCAGGTAAGGACTTGTTTTCACACCGTTTGGCTCATCTACAATACATTACTATAACAAATTAAATATTGTAATGTCAGTATTATGTCTGTCTGGTAATAGTGTTTCTCTGATACTTCTAAATAATAATATAGCACGACCTATGTTGAAATAAAACTGTCTCACAAAGTCACGTTTCATTTGGAGATGACGTCATCATGTTAAAAGTTATTTCACCTATGCTACACTGTATGTACAGTAGTATGTATACAGTATATAGTGTATACCTGTATAGATACTTTAGACACAAAATAGAGAGCACACCAACAAAAAGTATAATTTATATCATGCACTAACTTTCTGTTGAAAAAATGGCATGTTCCACAGAATGTTAAAAATTAAAAATGCAAAAAAATCAATTTCTATGCGTTTCATGTCATTTTAAGCATGTATAAATTCGCACGTGCGTACAAATGTTTACGCGCGTGGTGTGCAGTGTTATAAAAATCATTTTTTTGCATGAATAACATTTTTCCAGTGTTTCTAGTAATTTTACTAAATTTGAAACCATATTGACTTAAAATCATAAGCATATGTCAAATTAAAGCAGGATTTAATGTAGTAAATTAGGAAGTACTATATACCAAAGTGCACATTATGTCCAATTTACTGAAATTGGCTAGATTGTACTCAAATAATATTCAAATATTATATTATTATCTTTATTTTAGGTGATTCACTGTCATATCATAACAATCACCGGTTTTCAACCTTTGACCAAGATCATGATACAGCAGCCTCATCATGTTCTGTGTCATACAAGGGAGCTTGGTGGTACAGGTATGTTGGATGTCATGTATCAAATCTGAATGGATTGTACCTGTGTGGTACAACTGATCAGTTTGCCACAGGTGTGGTGTGGAAAAATTGGAAAGATTACTACTATTCCTTGAAAACAAGCGAGATGAAAATACGTAGAATTTAATGGTAGCATGATATAGTGAAGTTGATAACTTGAGTTAAACTCAGAGTATAATAATTAATTTGAAAATTAATAAAATTCAAAGACACCTAAGCTTTTAAAAATTTATGTAAAATTAAATACACTTAATGTGAAAAATAAGTTGATTCTAATAATTCAAGTAGGACGATACAAATACTAGCATTCATTCAAGGTTTTTATTCAATAAAACGAAAATTTACAGTGTAGCCAAAGGCTAAATTGTGTACAATTTTACAAAATATTGCACATATAAAAAAGTTAAAAAAGTTATCACATAAAAAGAACATCTTATATTGAAATGAATTAGATAAAGTACATAATATGAAAATGAAAAAAACATTGAAAAATTAAAGAAATTGTTACAAATCATGGCCTAATAAAATATCTGTATTAAAACTTATGTATTATGTATTTCACATTGGTTGATGACGGCAACGTTGGCTAAATGTAATTATTCTTTATTATTCAACAGGTTAATTAGGTATGGCAAAGGGCTATTTTTATATCGTTTAGTTTTACATTTTATTTGTTGATATGGGTTGGTCTTTCTTAAGTTGTACGGTTTATTTCTAGCCATGATTGAAAATATGCTGACTTTATGCACAGATTGATATTTTCGTTTTTTTCTGTGATGCAATATATCGTGAAGGGAAAATATAGAAGGACAGTATTTCCCCGATTTTTAACAGATCCTGTAAAAGAAAGCACAATTCAGGTACAAGAAAACGCCACGCTAGGTCTACAGCTAGCATACAATGTTCATACGTTACAGCTTGACATAAGCCCCGTCTATTGTCATTCAACACAAGCTATTAGGTAATACTAGCAGGAACCTGTGCTCCGCACGGTCTTTATCTGCCTTACTATGTGGTTATAAACTTCACATGGGAGGAGTAAGTATAATAAATAATAATATATGATAAAAGTACTCTGACAATTTGTTACAATAAAAAAAAATTGTATCAAGAATAAAATTTGCAAACATTGATTTTTTTTTTACACTATTCCTTGACTTTGAAATATCTGTAAGCTAAAAATTGAAAGCAATACTGGATATGGAACTTTAGACTTTACTTTGACTGTTCAGACTTTACAAAAATAGAAGACGCTAAAGAAATATTGTGCTGTGTGAATATTATACTATGGTGCGCATCAGAAATTGACAATGTGCATGTACATAAGAGGGACATGCAGTTTAAAATATTTCAATGATAAAATAAAAAAAAAATGGTAATTTATAGTGAGATGTATTAAATGATACAGCTGCTTACGGACTTAAAATAAACACAAAAAATAACAATATGCTTTATTTAAACGCGAAAACTTGGCTCAACTAGCAGTTGTTTTTCTGCAAGGCCGCGTATAAAAACAAAAAGTTCATCAGATAAACATTGATAGGTGCTTGTGAAAAAATTACACCTTCATTCTGTGACGCTTCTCTTCAGGCATATGGTATTTAGACGGCGATAATAAAATCGTTGGGTTTGTAGCCTCAAAGACTAAATTCTAGTGCTATATTTGGACTTAGGTTAGCGAAAGCTGTGGCAATGGATATCAAATGTTCACCAGACTGTGATCAGACTGAACGATACTTTAATGTCCGTTCACTTGTTTAACTACACGTGCCGCACATTTGGATATTTCTCAAGTTTTATAGATTTTGTAGTAGAAGGGTTGTAGTAGAAGGGGTCAGCCAAAACTTGTACTGTCAGACAATGGTACAAATTTTGTTGGGGGTAAAAGGGAATTAAGTAAAGTAATGGAAATGTTGGATTTTAGGAAAATTAAAAACTATATGACTCATGAAGGAATTGGATGGAGTTTTAATCCACCTTTAAATCCACATTGCACATGTCTAAAGAAAGTCTAATTAAATCATCCCAAAAAATCAATGATTGCAATATTAGGCAAGGATAATAGCAAAATTAACCTTAGAAAGAACTTACGAAACATTTTTGGAATAGATGGGTTAAAGAATGGCTACCTACAATGAATAAAAAAAAATGGAAAGATCACACTCATGACTTTAAAGTTAATGATATTGTTATTGTAAAAGATAGATTTAATGTGAGAGGACAATTGCCCAGCGGTGGGAGGCTGCAGGGGCTCTAGCCCCCTCGTTGGGGAGCCAAAGGCAAAAAGAGCCACTAGCTAGTTTTCTAAATTGTCTTAGCTCAGCCCCACTTTCGAGCTGGTCATAGATACTGTACTTACCGGTATACATTTCGTTTCATATTTCGAAGTATAATACAGTCAGTGCATTGTATGGGGACCTATAAGCTCTATTTTTCAATTGTTTTTGTTTTAGCTCTATTTAACTCTATTTTTCTAAATGTTCTTAGCTCCATCCCAGCCTTGGTGGGCTGGTTCTCTGTAGACTTGTAATTTTGTTTCTTATGTATAATTGCAATTTCCGGGGACCTAGCAGCCCATGGGTGTTAGTCTCGCGCATTTATAATTTCCATACCCCTAGGCAGCAACCAGCCTACGTCTCTTCTATTAACGATATACTATAATGGCTACCCTAAATCTGATTAAAACGGCTTCAAATTACGCTAGAACGCATAGCTTTCGGGGGCCCTTGGCGGCCCCCAGCCTAGTGATGCTTGCATCACTCGCATAGCCCAACGCCCACCCATCGGGGAATTTAGCCCTGCGTCGGGGAATTCAGCCCCGCGTCGGGGAATTTAGCTCCACGTCGGAAAGATCTTGGCGCCACCACTGCAATCGCCATGTAGAATACTTGTTATCCTGGATTAGATAACCATGTTAGAGTTGTTAAAGTGGTGAATTCTTAAGAAATATTACGAAGATTTGTCATTTAGAAATGCTGCCGAGTTAGATTAAGTTGTTTGAATTGTAGTTATATGTGTTAAATGGAAAAATAATATATGCGATATAAAGTGAATATTAATTGAAAGAATAAAATGTTAAAATAAATAAAAGAAACAAGAATTAATTAATCAATGAATTGTACATAGATAAAATTAATTAAAAGAAACAAGAATTATTCAATGAATTGTACATACATAAAAATAAAATATAAACAAATAAACAAAAAATTAATTAAAAAATGAAAAATCGAAATATTTATTTAAGTTCATTAAAGAAATATATAAATGAGAAGAAATTGAAACAAAATAAACAATGTATGGTAATAGACAAGGAGGGGGACAATGTTCAGAAGAATAGTTGTATTGTAGTTGTTGCATGAATTCTTTCTTAGATGGTTGAACACCTTTCTGTAAATTAGTTACGAACGTGTATGCACGGCGTAGCGTGTGTTCAGTTCAGTTCTTTTTGTTGTTGCAGGCGAAAATTTATTCGATTATTGCAACAGTTTAACAAACTATTGTTCGCTCTTCAATTGTGAAGATTAAATTTCGGAGTAAACCTGTCACTATCCGACAGGGTTTACTAAATATATTGCATAAAACAAACAATAGGTGTAATTATTTAATTAATATTTTATATCTTGCCCTTTTATAATACTAAATTCACAAAAAAAAAGTTTCAATTATTTAAAGGTATGGAAGACAGTATGGTAAAAAATTTGTCTTTGAACATATTGTTCCAATTTTCCTTAGGATAACAATATTTGTAATATTTTTGTTTTGTTTATGGATTATGAAATTTTCAATTTATGACTTACCTTGTAATACTATGTTTGAACACGAACCTTTTATGACTTTATCTTGTAATACATTAGTACAATATCTTACACTACCTTACGTACACTACCTTTTTATGATTACTATAAGTTCAAACACGAACCTTTCATTACTTAACTTATAAGTTCACACACAAACATTTTATAACTTACCATGAAATAAGTTAAAACACAAACCTTTCATAACTTAACTTATAAGTTCAAACATGAACATTCTATAAATTATTTTGAAATAATTTTGCACAAAATTTATGTTTAATATTGTACTACATTGCACTTTTTAAAGCATGACCCTTTCACAAATTATCTTGCATTACATTAACTGTTATGTAATAGGTGCTGAAAAATGACTTGAAATGTTCAAGTATGACAGGAATAATATTATTTTGTAATCTTTATGTTTGTAATAGATAGATATGCTTGTCATTTTGTTATGCATTTAAAAAACATACTACAGATTGACAAAATCTAGAAAAACCTACTCAAATCAGATCTACAAAACATTGCACAGGTGCCCCAACAGTAAAAAATATCTATGTATTTTGTATTATTTGTATAAAAATCTGGGTCTGCTGCTCCAGACTAATAGGGTTGGGATATTTTTAAAATACTAACTAAAAATCGACACTACTCGCAAAGAGGCAGAATCGCATATATAATGCACTTATGCACTAAATGAATTAAATTACCATGTACAAGGTGACAGTTTATGTTATTTTGTATTATTACAATGTTTACTCACTTTTCAATTTTTTTAAAGGACTCCATAAAACAAAATTCCTACGTTGTCATTTTAAAATGCCAGAAAACAAGATTTTGAAAATAAAGCTATTTAATGCTAAAACAACTTTTTAAAGATTATCCACGAGACTGCACTGACATACTTGAAAGCAACAGTGAAGCAACAAGTGGTGCTTACATGATCAATATTCATGATGGAGGTGAACCATTCAGAGTTTACTGCGATATGGACACTGATGGAGGTGGATGGACGGTAGGTTTAATCAATAAGACACATAATATTCATGGATGCATATACATAAACTGGAGCAAGTTGGGTGGTCCTGTAATTAAGAGAATCTAAGTAGATCAGAAAATGAAATTATAAGCAAAACATTTTCTTTACCTCGAAACATTGCAGTATAGGAATAGTAAATTTTCAATATTCTTGCGATAATGTACTCAGGTTAGCTTTCTATTACAATTATTATTATATTTTATGAAGATTTTTCAGAGACGAGAAGATGGATCTATGGATTTCTATAGAAATTGGGCAGCGTACAAGGCAGGGTTCGGGAATGTTAATGGTGAGCACTGGCTTGGTAATGATAACATTCATCGTCTTACGTCTGATGGTCACTTTGAATTGAGAGTGGACATGTCAACATTTGAAGGAGGCCCAGCATACGCTCACTATGACAACTTTCGAATAGGTGATGAGAAAAGTAACTACATACTGACATTTGGCACTTACAGTGGCAATGCAGGTAGGGTTTAGCTAATTATTGTCTAATGTTAATGTTCCCACCTAACTCTCATACTTCTTTAATCCACACTTTTCAATTATCTGATGATCTTTTATCCTACCGTTTCTAGTTCGTTTCATACTTTTATGTGTTTTTATTAATTTCTCGAGTGTGTAGAAAACTGTCCGTTGTTTCACTCCCGCACTGCTTGTCAGAAATGTCTTTCATACGCAACATTTTTCTTTGGCATATAATAAAAATTCAGCGCTTCTGGTTCTTTTTCATATGTGTCATCTTCTTAAAATAGCCCTGTCTGCTGATTATTTTCTACATTCTACCATTATAAATAACTCAAATGCCAAGTGCTTGGCCATATCTGTCATTTCAAAACTAGGGATTGAGTTTACCGTATATTTCGGTGTATAAGTCGCACTTTTGACACGCAAATTTGACCTCTAAATTAAGGGTGCGTCTTATACACCGAACATAAATGCCTCACCACCACACAGAGTGTACATATCGTCACCTCGTTGGCTAGGCATGAGTAGGCTAGGCCTAGCTACAGTGTACTAACGTAACGGCAACCTGCTTCTGCCTAGTTTTCAAGGCATTTTAGCGTGATGTTATACTAAATATGATAAAAAATTTGTTTATTATGGAGCTGTTTTAGGCGCTCCGATAAAATTTCATTTGTAAACGTTTACGATTGGAATAGGCCTAGGCCTAGTATTTAATTATAGTTATACGCACGATCGCCGACCGCCGTACCCCCAGCGCAAGCCCTTCTTGGCGGCCACATGTTGTACGGTATTCGATTAGTATATTCTCCAGGTGATTATAGCATGGACCTAGCGTACACACTTCTCGGATACATAGATACTAATCGAATACGATTTTCCGTGAAAACGTGCGCCCTCTCGAAATGATCGAGAGAGGCTAGCCCACACACGTGCGTGTTACACACACGGTCATGCACTCAATGTTGCGGGTGCGAAACTCATGAATAACAAGTTAGAAACAACTTGTTGAGGCTCGGCGCGGCCGAGCCTAGGTAAGAAAAAACCTAAATAAAGGACGCCGTTGTAGATATAACAAAATATATTATTAAAATAATATTGATTACAATTTAAAAAAAACATTTTTTTGATGAAATATAAGGTGCGTCTTATAGATCGACGATATAAAAAATACCGATATTTTACTCTCAGTTAGGGGGTGCGTCTTATACACAGGTGAGACTTATACACGGAAATATACGGTACTTAAAAAGCCACAATTTATATATAATTTTTATATATAAAAAACTTTTGTAAAGTAATGGTTTTTGCTTCACTTTGATATTTATTTGTTGTAATTCAATGTAAACTAATATTTAATTTAATTGATATTTGTATACCCATTTGTACTGTCTTAGTAGTAATTACAATTGTACTGTCAACACAGCCTTGTATAGTAACACCAAATAATAGTGAAACAAACTATTTGTGTTTAAAGGAAGTTATAATAATAATAATAAAAATAAAATAATAATAATAATACCACCAACTTACTATTTATTACTATTTAACATCTATATTCAGTTTACTAACAAATTGACTTGATTTCTTTAATATTTCATATAACGACACTTTATCTTCCACAAGATTTATATACTATATATATATAACATGTTTTTATTCTTCATAAGGTAGAGTTACTTTAATTTTAGTATTGAGGATATTACGTTATATGAGTGCCATGCACTCCTAAAATGCATGTTTTATGCAGGCGATCCGATCAATAGTCACCTCTCTAGCTCTAAGGATTGAAATTGCTATACTACATCATCAATAATATTCCTCATTTCAAGTATAGGGCCTACTAATAATAAATTTTCAATGATTGCATAAAAAAACAAATTTTGTATCAAGGTAATTTAAAAAAATGATTTTATTTTAGGAGACTCATTGGCGACCAAGACAATGACTCGTCTTCACGATGTGCTGTGGATTTCAAAGGAGCCTGGTGGTATGGTTCCAATCATGATTCAAATCTGAATGGATTGTACTTGGGTGGTATAAATAGTCAGTCTCACCAAGGTGTGATTTGGGCACATTATAAAGGAGATAACTACTCCTTGAAAACTACTGTGATGAAGATACGTAGAGTTTAATTCTACTGTTTGAGTATTGACACATGGTATAGAATAAGGTTGAAAGGAATGATATCTCTTTTAATATTATTTTCTTTTATCTAAGTTTAATAACAAATTAGAAATTGAATATTTAATGATGACATCTACTAATATCAATAAACCAAGAAATGTATTCAGACTTGTTAAACTTGTTATAATCTATTGACCGAATTAATTACAGTACTAAATTATAATCAAGTGTTATTCTTGGATTTCTGAAATATAAACAAAAGTGCAAAGTATGAAATGTGTTTTATTTCATGGTATGCTTATATGTTGGATGTTTTTAACAAGCCACAGTAACGAACATTGTGGACGCTACCAATATTTTTTATTCAACTTAAAATTATTCAGAAAATCATGGAGTTATCTATACAGTATTATATAATAATAATAGTAGAGTTCAATTTAATATAGCGAAAAATGCAGGGCCTCTAAGAAAATAACAAAAGATAATGATGATAGTGAAAATTAAAAAGGTGGGATTTGAGGAGTTTTTTTAATGTGGTGAGACCGTTTGTGATCGGTTAATACTCACAGTAGCAACCGGTACACGCGCGACGCACTGAACATCCGGTGATTCGGCTCGAAGAAGACGAATTATTATTTATTCGGCCTACCTGATAATATTATTATTAATAATGTAGGCTTATTGATGGAAATTCTTCTGTTATTATTTAAACGACCTAGGCTAGTGAATATTTTATTGCCAAGGAATCATTAATTAGTAATTATCTGTATATTATTCTTCGCAAGGTAAGGTGTCTAGGCAGCTTGTTTACATACAATACAAAAAGGAGGCCTAGTCTAGCTACCCGACCCAGCAGATATTCTACTTGTTGTTGGCTACGTAATATAACAGATATCGCCTTTTATATCGGTAAAATATAAGATTTAACATCCCCTCGGGATGATATTATGTTCTCGGGGAATTATATATATTATTATTATATATATTATATATATTCCCTCAAACATAATATCATTCCCTTGGGGATGTCAATCTTATATTTCACCTCTAACAGGCAATATATGTATAATATATTATGCACCCATTTACATATGATTTTATCAACGATTTTACAGGAAAAGGGGGTACAAATCAACATTAAAAATCGTTAAAATCTTCAATTTTTTGTCAAAGTTGAACCGAGTTCAACTTCAATGTTACGATCGGTAAAACTGACTGACCAATCAAATAGTTCATACATTAATTACGTCATCATAGTTTGTAGAGAAATTTACGTCCATGTATCCCAGCAACGTCGAAAGAACCAAGAAACCATTAACGATCGCGTAAAAAATGTGTAAAAATTTGCAGTCCGGCTCGATCATCGTTATCGTTTGAATTGAAAATTTAACGCAGCTAGTCGTAACGTTTCGTCGACGGGAAAACAGGCTTTAGGCTGTTGCCGCAAAAGAAAACAGTTCCGTAGGCCTATATTAAATATGGTCTATAAAACCCACTATATTTAGATAATTGTATGACAAGAATCGACTGGCCAAAACGCCTCAGATGCTATCTCCGTGCGTCTAGAAAAAAGGACCTCTCTAGGACACCCTTAGACGATTATTTTCCCATATTGGCCCCCTTTTTATCAAAATTCACTTCACTCTTAAATATTTCCATACGGGGAGGTGCCGCATTTACAGGTATATTTTCGAGGGCCTGGTAGCACAAGTGTGGGAAAATATGGAGAGTTGGTAGCACAAGTGTGGGAAATGAGAGGGTGAAATTAGTAGTTTAAGTCCCTGGCCCGCCCACCCGTGTCAAAATGTCAGGATTTATCCCAAAATTTTGCAGGGATTTTAGCATACTGGATGCTATAAGCCCGGCTATATAAGTCCCATCGTGGGGCCCATCCAACGCTAAATACCTTTGAATAGAGTTTTCACATCAGCAGAACACGAAATATAGTATGCCGGCCTAGGATAAAATCATTCAACTGTGACCACTCTTGATCAGCATCGTCATGCACCCCCCGCGGACGCGCGATAAACTTGTCAAAATTTGCAATGTCTCTTTGGCCATGCGCAGATCATGCCGGGAACCAGTACAAATATTGCGCCCTCTCTGGCGTGGCCTTGTTTCTGCCGTCTTTTTAGAGCACACTGGATTTTGGTAAATGGTAGTTCAAGTCCGTAGTACAGTATTTTTCAGTAAAACAGGTAGCTCAAGTGCCTCATGTCTTGAAGTGGCTGCGGCACCCACCTGTTTGGTTTATATACACGTGATCCCCCCGGGGCTAGACACCATCCCAGATGATGCTCATGATTCATGTTTGGCTTGTTGTGCCAAATATTTTTGTTTACATTTTCTCTCACCTCTTCCTACGAGGCATGTTGAGAAACAATGTCGAAAATAGCGCACAAAAAGCTTAAAATGTGCACTCTGTAGTATCTGAAATGAACTCGAATGATACTAGGCCTACCCCTCATGCTGCTACTGATCGGCCAGTGGATATTTCTATTTATATCCGAAAGGACCACCCAGGATTGAGGCGGACATTGCGGCTTATGTTGTTTTCCATATCGCAAACGCATTTAAAACAATATAGTGGTCTTTCGTTATTATGATGCACCAACTACAATACACTGTTTAAGTACGAAATTCATTCTGCACATGTGCGTATAAAATACTGACATTTTGTATATATCAACAACTTGAGACTTATCGGATAGGCATACATACTGATGTACTGAATGATATTCCATTGGATATTATTTGTTTTATTTATTAGTTATTTCCATGTTTTACGGATTGTATTGTTTGTATAATAGATTTGTATTACACAAAGTGCTTACAAATGCTAATTTAGAATCAACCATTTATGTAGCCCACTTGACTGCTAGGAAACTCTCAGCTGAAAATGATACATAAATAGAGCTGACTGGGGCTACCTTCCATAAATTGATTACGGCTTTCTGATATTAAGACAGGACTCCCGGCTTATATATCAGACAGGTAGTTTGGTGACTGTGAAGGTGGAAAAGATGCTAGGAAGATGTTTCCTACTGTCACTGGTGGTGACTCTGGCACTCAGCTATGTTGTAGAGAATGAAGAACTGGATGGTGTTTCTCAATTAATTGTTATAAAAAATGGATGTGGCGATGAGACAAAAAGAAAGGGTATGGCATTCTTTATAATATATATGTATATCCTAGAGTTGTTGAGGGATATAGACTAAATAGTTATATTTAGTTCATATTTGTGTCATCATCTCATTTTGTATTTAATTTACGCCGTTCCACAATAGTTTTTATTCAACACTATTTCAAAGAGAAAAATATTAAAATCATATACTGTAAAGAAAGTCATAAAGGTTAATGTTAAGTCCGTGTTTGAACTTATTACAAGTGTAATAAGTTCAGTCCTAAATGGTAAATTCTAACTTATTACAAGATAAGGCCGACATAAAAGTTTTGTGTTTCAAACTTATTACAAGATAGTCATACTGTAGGTCTGTTCAAATGCATTACAAGATAGTTATAAGGTTAGTGTTTGAACTTAATATTTTTTTTTTTTTATTTATTTTTTTTTTATTCAGTATATTACACAGAGGCGCCTTACAAGATGGAACCATCTTAGCTTCAGGGCGCCTCAGATTAACAAATACAACATTTTAAAACAACTAACAGAAACATCAATTAAATCAATTAATATTACAAATTAAGTGTCCAAATATACAAATACATTAGCAAATAAACAGATTACATAACATAATATTGTCGAACACGAACTTTTATGTTTTTGTATGTGCTAATCCAAATATCAAGTTGATCTGTGTGTTTAAAATATAACAATAACAATATAATCACTGATCTGTATCTTTAACCAGGTGGTAGTTTATGCAAATTAGAACTTACTATGCTGTATGCTTGTGGAGTGATTAGTTCACTTGTGATATGTAGCTTGTTGGGTAAAACACAAGAACAACTTAGCCTGAAGTTAGACTGAGATTAAGAGACTTACAAAGTTAGAGTGAGACCTAGTTTAAGGCTTACTTTAGAAGCTTAAAGTTAGACTGAAATAGTGAAATATCTCTATGGACTGAATTATATAGTTTTAGAGGCTTCACTTAGCAGCCTAAAGTTTTAGCGAGGTCTGGAGTTTTAGTTTAGTCGTAGGCCTACCTAGTGAGACACTGGCATATTTATTTATTTTATTTATTTATTTATTTATTAAAGATCCAACAATATCTATTATGTAGACTATTATTTTTTTGTAAACCTTTTCAAAGGTTATCCACAGGATTGCACCAACATACTTGAGCGCAACAGCAAAGCCAAAAGTGGTGCTTACATGATCAACATTCATGATGGAGGTGAACCATTCCGTGTTTACTGCGATATGGACACTAATGGAGGCGGATGGACAGTAAGGCTAAACCAGTATAGTACGTTAATAGACTGGGGCTATTTATGTTTAATTTAAGAGTATCAAGTAGATTGAAATAAACATTTCAGTGACACCTTAGGCTTACAGTGCAATTGATACGAATACTATTAAACATAATTTCAATCTTCCAAAATCCTGCCATTAAGATATCAGCATTTTATTACATTTTAACAGTTTCTTTTGTTTTAAACCTTTGTTGTAAAGGTCTTTCAAAGACGAGAAGATGGATCCATGAATTTCTTTAGAAATTGGGCAACATACAAGGCAGGGTTTGGGAATGTTAATAGTGAGCATTGGCTTGGTAATGATAACATTCATCGCCTTACATCTGATGGTCACTTTGAATTAAGAGTGGACATGTCCACCTTTGAGGGAGAATCTGCCTATGCTCACTACGACAACTTCCGAATAGGTGATGAGGAAAGTAACTACAAACTGATATGTGGTAACTACAGTGGTAATGCAGGTAGGTATAGGCCCACTAAACTAGACTAGTCTTACTTCCATGATGATCCACATATTAGCATGATAGCAGATAATACTTCGTAGTATTGTCCAATATCTAAAAAGATGATCTATATATATCATTTAAAATATTTATTTTTGACTGACATGCACAAAATATTGTACAAGAGAATACAGATGCGTGTACACTTTATAATAAATAAAATAACTTAGATCATAGAAATATTATAGTGAACAATGTCTCTCTGCTTATATATTAGTCCAGTCAATCTAGTGATATTTAGAGGTAAACCCACCACAAATTGCAATAGTAATGAAACAATAATTTTTTCATTCCAAATGTAGTTTATAATGACATATTAAAAGTCACCGAAAATTGAAGCATTGGAACACATTATTTTTTACGTAATCTCAACAACTATATAGTGATTATTCCATAAATATTTTGGGGTAGGGGGTAACATATACCCATAACTTGTGGTTTTATAATCCAATCTCAATAATCTTGATATCAATGTGTAGAATATATATTTCTTTCTAATATGCAATTTAAAAAAACAAAATACAACATTTATTTATATAACTAGAGGTCAAAAGGTTATTGACCTTTTACAAAAACTCATTTTTTTCCTTAAAAAATGATTAACTGTAATATTGTGCCATAATTGTATATGCATTTAATCAAAATTGTGTTTTATCTGTACCTATCGATATATAAAAAAGGAAACATGAGTTAACTAGAAGAATTTTAAAAGTAATGATGTACTATTCTTATTGAAATTGATCAAATGTAAACAATTTTGGGGTAGGGGGTAGCGTTTATGCCTATAATCCATTGTTTTATAATCATATCTAAATAGCTTTAGTACCAAATGTGTAGAGTATATATATTCTACTAATAATATACATTAAAAAAACAATACAACAGTTATACATAACTAGAGGTCAAAAGGTCATTGACCTTTTACAAAAACTCAAATTTTCTTAAAATAGCGTAAAACTAAATTATGTTTATATATATTATATTTATATTTTGGAAGTATTTGATGCAAATAATGTTTTTCCTGTACCTATTGTATCGTCATGAAATAGGACAAATGATGCTAGCTAGAAGAAAATTGAAATTCATTAGCGGTATGTACTATTGCTGATTAATTAATGAGTCTTGATAATTTGGAATCAACTCATGATTTACTTTAGATAGATTTTTGATAATTTTAGTATCAACGAATGTATGTAATGAAAAGTATTTGATCTTCGCAGGGTTGCGTCTTCTCTCCTCTCCTATATATTATATACACGGATGACTGTCGGAGCAAACAGGACAATAGTCATCTTTTCAAATTTGCTGACGACACTGTCTTGCTGTCTCTTCTTCAAAATTCACAGGACGGTCATGGTTCCGCATTAGATGGTTTTATCCAATGTTTTGGAAACTCCTACTTGGAACTCAATGTGACCAAAACCAAGGAGATAATTGTAGATTTTAGGAAGGAGAAAGGACGCAGCCCTCTGGTATCCCCCACAAATGACGAACCAGCGATATTGTCCATTCCTTTAAATACCTAGGTACTATATTTGAGGACAATCTCAGCTGGGAATTAAATACAGAGGCAATAGTAAAGAAAGCTAGACACCAGAGACTTTATCTGTTAAGGAAGCTGAACCATTTTAATGTCGATAAAGTAATTCTCATGGTTTTTTATAATTTCTTTATTGAGAACGTTTTAACTTTTTTCCTTTATATGCTGGTTTTTTAGTCTTAGGGTCAAAGAGAGAAACTCACTACAAAGAATTGTTAACTTAAGTTCTAAATTAATAGGTTGTCAACTTCGTAGCTTATCTTCCTTCTGTGACATGCAAACTCTAGAAAAAAGTAGAGCTATTCTAAAAAATGTTAACCATACCTTGTTCAGTGATTTCGAGCTCATGCTTCATGGGCGTCGCTTTCAATGCCCGGCATGTAGAACAAACTGGAAAAGAAATTCGTCTTTGCCAGTTGCCATCCGACTCTTAAATTCTTGAACTTTGACTCTTGTTATATTGTACTGTATATTGTGATATTTTTGTATATTTTGTAAGATCATTTTAATCCAGACCTTTTTATTTGAATTGCTCCGTGTGGGATGATATTGTTTAATCCTTCAAATAGAAAAGGATTCACAACTTATATGTCATCAGTATCACTTTTTTGTTCGGGTATTAGTACAGTGCAATGCCATTGCATTCACCACATGTATTTCTAGTTATCCATGAATGCTTCAAGGAGATACGCAGGTTCTGGCTTTAAGTCTGTGTGTAGAGGAACCATGTTTCCATCATCTGATCTTCCATCCCCAATCGATATGCGAGGTTGTACTTGTAAATGGGATGGAGTCAAAGGCATTCCACGTTGTCCAGGTAGTCAGTCCATTGTACAGACGCACTAACCCATTTTCTCTAGCAACCACAATGTCATCCCTTGTTTGCATCTGAAGACTAACAGCATAATGTCAGAAATAAGTGCAATGACAAGCTTTTTTTAGAGCCACTTGTTTTCCAATTCCGAAATCTCTGGATGTTGTGTCACCAGTATCGCATGAGCAAATAGAAGGTTATCACAGATGTCTCTCAAATGTACTGTTTGAACCAGTTTGATAGTCCAGCATCTCAGCTCCAGTCTAAAGAATATCACAAGATGTTTTAAAGGGGGGTTCCGGGTTTAAAATGAATAGTAAAAAATGTAAAATATATTTGTTTGTCTCTTGAACGGTAAAAGTTTCAATTTATATAAGCGCCCAGTGAAGCAGAACGAAGGCTGTGAAATGAGGCCAGATTACAAGTGCAGCTACGGCAAAATCACACTGTGGTTACAGAATAGGAAATTCGTGAAATGGTCAATCTTCCGACGACTCGTTATCATTAACCATATCAATTACTTTTGTAAAATTATACTTATCTGATGTAATTATTTTAGTCGGTCTTCCCATTTATAAAGTCAATTTTCTATGAAAATCCATCAAAACTGAAAAATTAGATAAGTTTGCACTTTACGTTTGCCGATTTTCGCACTGACTTAAAGAAAGCCTTCAAAGTCAATGAAGCGTAACGTATACATTCCTGCTGAGCGAGGCGAGCGAGACGACGATACACGTGCTCTCTGCCCATGCATGGCATCGTCACGTGATAAGCAGATACAGTATACAATACCAAACTGGTCGGGTCGAGTATACCCCGTCTATAATCACAACATGAACGATGTACAGTATTTGATTGAAGGTCGACTCGACCTACCGGAATGGTATAGATAATATAGCTCGAATGAGAGACAGTTGGAATATTTGTAAACATAAGTATTGCTAATTTTAACAAGTGTAGCTTATTATAGTAAAAGGCCTGGTAGTATCAATTCGCATAGGGTCTACTACACTAGCTAGCTCAATTTTTAACTGGGCCGGATCGGCTAGGTCTCCTTCCTACTACCGGTCTACTTGCTTGATTCAGTATCCGCTTTTTTGGAGAGTAAACTAGGCCTATTTTAGGCCTACTTATTAGACGATCGGGACAACATACGTGCGGACGGCGATCGGACCTTGTTTTGCCTCAATATTTACAGCCGATTTTTGTAGAACGTTTTAGGTTTAGATTTTTTAGGAGTTTGGTTGATAGGATGGGTTTGGAATCCACTGATTTGTTATTTATGGGCCAATCGTTTAGTAATAGGCTAGCTAGGCCCATGAATGATGGCCCCAATGTTTTAACGTAGCCATCGTGGCATGGAATCCCTAGTCAGAAATGGCTCTCACCCATGAATAAAATGATTTAGGCTAGGCCTAGCCTAGTACGTGAAGCCGATATACGATCTGTACTATTCGAGGTATAAAAATAGTATAATTTATGACTCCGTAATCTGTACTAAATTTTGTATTTCATTAAATGTCAAATAAATATATGCTACTACTGTTATTATTACACTTTAGGCCTAGCTTAGAAAATCTACAAAAAATGTATTTCACAATGGTCGGGTGGTCGTCGTTTGACAGGGGAGAGAGAACACAACGTACAAGCTTGACGTCGCGAGTTCGGAATCCACTGATGACGTGATTTTGTGAATAGCTCATGAATATTAATGAGCTTCCCTAAGCTGCTGAAAAACAGACTTTTCATGAATTTACCCTAAAATATATATGAAATTTAATTTTTTTTAATTTCTCGTTATTACTTCTGACATGTCTATATTGTTATGATATTTTTTATTTAATAAATAAACGATATTTAAAAGCAATTTTAAACCCAGAATCCCCCTTTAAATGCTTGACTGCAGAGGAGCACTAGTAGATCCGTGTCATCGGATAATGACAGATGTTTTCCTGTTTGCTGATTCAATGGTTTTTTGTACTATCCAAAAGAATATCTGCATCAGCAGCTGCATTCACTCATTGCCATGTTGTTCAAATACTAGTTACGAAGATTTATAAATTGTTGTTTGTTACAGAAAGTGATCCTATTTTGTGGAACATGTCACTGATAAAATATACAGGGACACTACCACCTGACCCGCCTTACCATGTGCGCCGTCTTTGGTGGATGAGCCGCTTTCATAATTATCAAAGACTATGCAGAGCAATATTTTTTACAGATCTCTACACTATTCCATGGAATGCTGTGCCGTAGAGCACTACCATCTAAAATGTAGGCCTACTGGACATCATTCAGTGAGTTGGATGTACTAGACTATTCAGAAGAAGTTGTTTCCACGTGGCATCATGTTGGTTTATTAGCTGAAAGTATTCCTCGAGTCTCCTCTGTAACTGTAGGATTGATGCACACATACTGTATGACTTTATTGCCAGGATCTTGAATACATTGCAAGACTTCCTGCCCAAAATATTCAATGCTTACCACAATGCTAATATTCCGAGTCACCTGCAGTAACTCCCATGTCAATGGTATGAAGTCTCTGAGTCGTAACCAAATGGATTTTTCAATTGCCATTGTGTTCCTGACGTGTGGCCATAAGGTCTTATGTTGGCCGCTGCTGGAGTAACGCCCTGATACTATTACAAGGCATTACATACATTTCAGCGCAGATTTGGTCTGGATGTACGCATTCCTATATCTCTTGTCAAACCTCTGGTTTTCTTTGAGACTTCTCATAGAAACCTTTTCAATCACCAGGTCTGTTGACAATCCAGCCCAGATGGTCCGAATGTCATACAACATGGAGGTCATTGTCAAACTGCTGTTGAACATCTTTGTATTTCTACTGGTTAAAAAATCGTTAAAATACTTATACATCCCAATATAAATACTGTAACCATGGCAACACAAATGCCATCTGGAAAAAATGGAATGTAGATCATACAGAAGCAACAGGAACGGAGATGTCACTAATCTGCATCTTGAACTGGTAATGTGTATCGCGTTGAACTGAAATGTTCACCCCAGGGTATCCCTGTGTATATACCATTGTTGTTTACAGCGAAAACAAAATTTTTAGCCAAAATTGACACATTATGTTGTGTTTTTCCGCAAAAATGACATTCTAAATAAAATGTTATGACTAGGCCTATATTAAGTTTGATATCACAGAATAGGAAATTTAATAAGCTTTCGGATGACATAAATCCCACTTGTATATAATGTATTTTAAATGGTTAAATATATGTAATTAATGGGGCATATTAATTTTGACTTAAAATGACCTTTATTGACCTCTGACCCTTGACCCAATGCTTGGATTTTCGGTGACTTTTAGTATGTCGTTCTACACATTATATAGAATTCAAAAATACTAGCTTTGTTACTATATTGCAATTTTTGGTGGGTATATCATTAGATTGACTGGACTATATATAATGCACAAGAATTCTAATAACTATTTGTAATTCTATTTTAGGTAATTCTCTGACATTTCATAACAATCAACAGTTTTCAACGTTTGACCAAGATCATGACACGCATTCTACATTATCATGTGCTGGGATATTCAAAGGAGCTTGGTGGTATGCGGACTGTCATAGTTCAAATCTGAATGGATTGTACTTGGGTGGTCAGACCGATCAGTTTGCAACAGGTGTGGTGTGGTATAAATGGAAAGGGCACTACTATTCTTTGAGAACTAGTGAGATGAAAATACGTAGAATTTAGAACGATGAAAGGTTAATGGTAGCATGATACAGTGAAGTTGATAACTTTCGATACCTTTTGTTTAAACTTAAAGTTATAATAATTAATTTGAAATTGTTAAGACACTTTCTCAAAAAGGAATTTATGTAAAATTAAATACTATGGACCAATGCTATAATTTGTTCATCTTTAAACGGTTACAATTTTGAAAAATTATTATAATAATTTATTGTGAAGGGAAAACAATAGAAGAACTATATTTCTCCGATTTGTATTAATAGGCTAGGTCTACAGATACACAATGTTCATACGACTTGTATTAATAGGCTAGGTCTACAGATACACAATGTTCATACGACTGCTGTTTTTAAGCGCCGTCTACGAGGTCATTCAACACGAGCTACTTTGGTAACACATTGTTTTTCTCTTTTTATCACAATTTACCTAACGTAATGTAACATATATTTAAGACAAGGAATATCTGGTTTAATGTGTGCATTATTTTTACAAAACATCAAGCATTAGAGGAAAAGTGTATTCAATATGAACATATTTTGTTTTTAAAATTCCTTATTGAACTTTGTTAATGGATGACACAAACCAGCAAACGCAGATAACCAATAAGCCCTCTCATAAAAACAAAAGCATGATTAATTAAAATGTCTAAAATATAAAACTAAGACATTCTGACTCTGTAAACTTTTCAGATTCTATTGACAATCAATGTTTAATCTTTTAATATGAATAAAAATGGAAAATAAGTGGAAATGTAATAATGTCTAAACAAAATCAATAAAGTCTAATATGCAAGTTGTTTCTTCTGTTTATTTGTTTGTATTTTCTATTTATTATAGTTTGAGATTTAACTCTGGTGAGAATTAAGTATATATTTTAATCATTTCAATTACAAATACTTTTTATTCAATTATTTTGTCTCCAGATGGCACCTAAAAATATAAACATGGACAAGGAACAAGAAAAAACACACACAATCAGAGAGTGACAGGATTCCTAAAAAGTTTCAAGAATAAACAATTTTTGCTTATGAAATACTATATTACTATATTTTTACTGTTATTTCTTTTTTAACCGAAATGTTTGTCATGAGGAATAAAGGCTTCAGGCTTAGACATTGGAGACCTGGGCTTGATGCCCATTAATAGCATGTCTTTTTGTTAGAGCAAGAGCAGTTTTAACTGTTCAGGCCTATTGCTTGCTCCTGGCAAGCTTGTACTTGATGACATTTTGATTCTAAAGTTTTTCAATGCAAATGTGTAATTATGAATAATATATTTTAATACTCTTGAAAGCAGAAAAGAGTGAATTCAGAAAAGGACGAATTCCTACAGTATTTATTGGATAGATTTGTATGTATTTCAACACGATTTTGACAATATGCTATTGAATGATTATATTGATTCAAATGCGAGTCGTTTGATAAAACTACCTTATTTTGTACTGTATCTTCAGAGTTGTTTCATACAAAATAAACTTTGAGGGGATTTCCTGATTTGAAGTATATCATATTACAATTTAAGAATATTTGCCAATTGCCATGTTGCTTGGACACCAAATATAGTCACATAAACACAAAGAAGGGCAGTTGCAGGAATATTTTAAGGGGGTTGAACAATCACACATTCATGATAATTGGCACCTTTAATTTTCCGGAAATGACACACCATGGGGCGCTAGCAAACAACAATACTATTGTAGCCTACATGTTCTGCAAAAACACACACGACTAACAATATTTTTTTGCATTCAATGCGAACGTCAGGGGAAGGCCCGATGAAGACATTTTTTTCGGTATTATTATTATAATCAATTAATACAAATTGAATAAAAAGTTAAACAAAAAAATATGAAGCTTATAAAGATATTGAGCAAAATGTTAATGTTATTTACAGTACTTTCGTACTGTCATAAATTCATTCTTGCTCAGAAACATATCTACAAAAAAAAACTGACTGCCAGTACATTGTGTGTGGTATTGATTGCTGGTTAAATTTTACACTGTCAATTTACAAAATTCTCTAATGTTATATGGATATTATATACGATGAAATGGGATCTAAATTTTAATTTACTGGTACAAAAAAATATAGGCAACTAGGGCCAGACCCCTGCACGGATCCCTGCACAAAAGTACATTTGTTGACTTAAGCTGACTTTAAAAAAAAAGTGGAACATCAATGAATATATTTAGCATTTATTTTAAGCTTTGTTCACTTTTAAAAACAAAAATACATCATTGTACACCTTAAGATGCAAAAATGAAAATTGGGATTTTACTATAAGCCAAAATTGCTAATTCCAGAATGAATAAATAGACATAAATCCATCCTTCATTTTATTTGTTCTGGTGTATTTACTATTTTCATCTCTGGCACTCTCTGACAACTGTGTTGTATAGACTGAAGAATAATTTAATTGTTATAGACACACTAGTGTTAAAAAATTAGGAAATACAGTTTAAATTGGAAATATTCCATCAATCTTGTCTTTTAGTTTAAAGGATAAATGGAATGCTTGTAATAGTAGATAATTCAATTATTTTATTTCAAGCACCTCTGGCTCGAAAAATTGTCTTACTTGTCAAATATAAAAAACATAGTAAAATATGATAAAACCTCAAAAGGGTAAAATACAAGTGCAACAATTATACAAACATTTCATAAAAAATAAAACATGGCAAGTAGTAAAATATCATAAAATGATTAGAAAACAGTGTCATATAAAATTTAAATAAAAAAAACAATATTCTTTCTCTACCATTCCTACAAAATGTTGAACAAAAGAACATTAAAAACCTGAAAAACCTGTTTAGTTATTGTTAGAAATCCAAATAGATTCTCTTACCAAAACCAATAGAGGGAAATAATAAGAGGAAAGCCATGATTCAGTTGATGTCTTAAATATATCATTTACTTTTTCCAAAAATATCCTAAATTTCTTTTACATATTAGTAACTGCCATCACAAATTGACATTGGTACTCCTTTCCTTTCATTTCAATATTTGCTCAAATAAAGCTTTGTCCAAGAATATTTTGTTTCCTTACCATGTAGACACAAATTAAAATCATTTAGATTTCCCATTTCTTATAATAGGTATACTTTTTATAAGCCAATTTTTACCCACATTTGATATTTTGTGTTTTTTTTTTTTGTTCTGTGGGACAAATGAAAATATTAACATTTATTTTAAGAGTCAACTTAGAAGAAATTATTATTTGAGAAGAATACTTAAATTAAAATGTCATTGTCCTATACCACAATTGCACATTCCAAAATGTCTATAAATAGATATGACTTTAAGAAGTACCATCCATAATCTGATTGTGTTCTGGTGAAACAGGACTCTCGGCATCTACTTATATCATTTGAACTGAGAAGAGAAAAGATGCTGATAAGATATTTCCTACTGTCACTGATGGTAGCTCTGGCATTCTCAGATAGCTATGTTGTAGATACTGAAGAACAGGATGGTGTTCCTCAATTACTGGTTGTTATCAAAAATGGATGTGGTGAAGAGAAAGAAAGAAAAGGTAAAAATAATATATTTCTTCCGTTAAACTGGCTAAAATAATGTGGTAAAGCTGTAGTTTTTTTTAACTTGGTTGTTTTTTCAATTGATATTTATGTTTAGAAACCTAATATTTGCATACATTTTTATAATTTTTTTAAGCAATACAGACTTCCAGTGATTATAGTTAACTTACTATAGTTGCCTTTGCCAATTAGATCCTCACTGTCCTTTTTTAGTTTCTCCATAATGAGAACTACACTTTCAATTTGAAACAAATGTTTAAGCCATAGAACAAAATCAGTGCTCAGAGTTAAGCTGTGAAGAAAAATTGTACACACTGCACCCTATATTATTTATAGGCCTGCTATCTGTCATAAAAAGCAAACATTTTGTACAAAAAGCTGACCAATGATTGGTATCACTGAATAAAACTCACTGTTGTGGAACCAATGCCATGTGATCCAATATATATTGGTGAGTTTTATATAGTTGCATCTATGGTGAAATTATGTATTATAGAAATTAAAAAGCAACTTTTTCTTCAACTTGTAAACATATGTATACTGCCCCTCAAAAGGCAATCTTTAATATACATTTTTTCAAGGTTATCCACGAGACTGCAGTGACTTACTTGAACGCAACAGTGCAGCAACAAGTGGGGCTTACATGATCAATATTCATGATGGAGGTGAACCATTCCGTGTTTACTGCGATATGGAGACTGATGGAGGCGGATGGACAGTAAGGCTTTTTATTATAATGTTGGTAATTCTACAAAAAATGTTGCCCAATTATGAATGAGCTGAAATGAAGATAATACGATAAAAATAATAAAACCAAAATATTATAATTTTGCCTTAAATTATGGGAACTCCTAATAGTTTTCCCCAATTGTATGAGCATTAAAACACATTGCAGTGGCCTTTTGTTAATTTTCAAAAGGTCTTTTGTTTCATGATGCACTAGGCAAATACAGAAAATCATTCTGCACATGCGCACATATTGTGCAGAATGATTTTCTGTAGTTTACAGATGAATTTATTATTCACTATACGGACACATATCAAGACTACTGAAATTTAGAAAATTGAGAACTCCGCTTGACTGGAGGAACTGAACAATGATATAAGAAAGTCTAGTTTGAACAAAAGACACATTTTAGCAACACATTTCTTTTACCTGTAGTAATAGTAAATGTATATCTTGATCTTCCAAAATTCTTGCAACAACAAAATGTCAACTTGTAGGTACGTCTCTACAAATGTACTCGAAGAAATTCAACCATTATGAATATGACTTTAATTGTCACAGATCAAAAACTCACTAATTTATTTCAATTATATTTGTAAAGGTTTTTCAAAGACGAGAAGATGGATCCATGAATTTCTATAGAAATTGGGTAGCATACAAGGCAGGGTTTGGGAACTTTAATAGTGAGCATTGGCTTGGTAATGATAACATTCATCGCCTTACATCTGATGGTCACTTTGAATTAAGAGTGGACATGTCCACCTTTGAGGGAGAATCTGCCTATGCTCACTACGACAACTTCCGAATAGGTGATGAGGAAAGTAACTACAAACTGATATGTGGTAACTACAGTGGTAATGCAGGTAAGGATTTGTTTACACACGTTTGGCTCTTCTACAGTACATGCTGTTTCAATAACAATTTAAATATTGTAATGTCAGTATTATGTCTGTCTGGTAATAGTATTTCTCTGATACTTCTAAATAATAGTAGAGCACCACCTATGTTGAAATAAAACTGTCTCACAAAATCATGTTTCATTTTGATGACGTCATCATGTTAAAAGTTGGAATAAATGGCAGGTCCTGTATTTTTACCTATGCTACACTGTATGTACAGTAGTATGGATACAGTATATAGTGTATACCTGTATAATTTGTATCATCACTAACTTTCTGCTGAATTAATGGCATGTTCTACAGAAAAAATTAAAAATGCAAAAAATCAATTTCCATGCGTTTCATGTCATTTTAAGAATGTATAAATTCCCATGTGCGTACAAATGTTTACGCGCGTGGTGTGCATAGTGTTATAAAAATAATTGTTTGCATGAATTACATTTTTCCAGTACATTTAAAAGTAACACATAATAATGCCAACTTTAAGTCAATGGCTACCAGATGTCTCTGTGAGACGGTTATTTGAACCAGTACCAGTACCAGTGTTTCTAGTAATTTTACCAAATTTGAAACCATTTTGACTTAAAATCATGTCAAACGAACATGTCAAATTAGACAATTTGTGCGCGTTTTTAATGAAAGAGTTAAACAATTTGTCAAAATTATTTTTTTTTTAACAGTCATACTTCCTAAAATAAACGCTGAAATTAATTTTTATTATATATTCTGGAAGGTGATGAGTTATAGATATCGGATCATGCATTAATATGGCTAACTGAACATTGTGATATCATCATATGACGTAATTACTTTTCACATTCGCTTATAAAGATTTCATTAGTATTCAATCCAATGATATTAAAACATTTTGCCTTATGGAAAATTGATATAATAGATTGCATTGATTGCGTGATATTCAAATATTATTATTTTTATTTTAGGTGATTCATTGACACTTCAAAACAATCACCAGTTTTCGACGTTCGACCAAGATCATGACACGTCTGGCTCATCCTGTTGTGTGTTATACAAGGGAGCCTGGTGGTATGAACATTGTCATGATTCAAATCTGAATGGATTGTACTTGGGTGGTACAACTGATCAGTATGCAAAAGGTGTGGTGTGGAAAGATTGGAAAGATTACTACTATTCCTTGAAAACGACTGAGATGAAAATACGTGGAATTATTACAACAGTAAAAGGTTAATGGTAGCATGATATAGTGAAGTTGATAACTTTCGCTATCTTTTGCTTTGTGAGTTAAACTCAGTGTATAATAGTTAATTTGAAAACCAATAAAATTCAAAGACACTTTCCCTACGTTTTTCCATGTAATATAATTGATTGATTGATTTACTTTAGTAACCAGAGTCACACAGATACATACAATATAAACATATAAAACAATTATAAAATCAGTACAACAGTAAGACTCGATCAAGTTAAAAGGATAACCCAAAAAAGTAAAATACTTAATTCTATTTGAACACGGAAAAACAAATTGCACAGATTCCATACACAAATTATAAAGGAAGAAATTAAAAAGAAAAATCCAAGACGTAAAAAAAAAACTATGATTTAAAATGGTTAAAATTTGTATAGAATGGTTTAAAAAAAAATGGAAATTTATGTAAATACTATATTGGCCTATTGAAATATATGTTTTCATCTTTAAACGGTTACAAAAATGTGAAAAATAAGTCGTTTCTAATAATTTAAGCAGCCCGCTATAAATACTAGCATCCATCGTGTACAGATTGATATTTCTGTTGATTTGAAACATCAAGAATTGCAGGGAAAGTGTCTTCACTATGAACACATTTTATTTTTTAATTTGTTACAGAACCCATAATTAATAGATGACACAAAACAGCAAACGCAGAATAAAATGGAAAATAAGTGTGGAAATTTAATACTGCAAAAAACAAAATAAATAAAGTTTAATGTGCTAGTTGTTTCCTATGTTTGTTTGTATTTTCTATTTAATATAGTTTGAGATTTGTGGTGGGTGTGGGTGTGGTGGGCGACAAACAGCATTGGTGTTAATATTTTGATATACGTTTGATATTAAATATTATTAAAAAGGTAGTCAATGGGTGTGGGAGGGGGGTTGTGGTGTATACTCTAGGGTAATCCTCATAATTACCCTGTTTTATAATAAATTTTTGAACTATAAACCAGTTGGTTGTTCTCTTGTAATATTAATAAATCATGTGTTCGAATCTAGAGTTTTTCCATATTCTGTATTCAAAAAGTTAAAAGCCACCTATCTTAGCGAGCTCATTTGCATTTGTATAGCCAGATGGCATTATTTTTAATTATTTTCTATTATAAAGAATTTCAAGATAGCTGATCTATCGTGATATTAGGTCTTAGGGGGTCTTAGCTTTCGTGATCTAAGGTTTTGTGACATCCGCCTACTTAGCCTAGCTAGACCTAGGCTGAAAGACAGCAATACGAAACAGGCAACCGGAACTCATCTAGGCTAAATTATGTGTTTTCCAACGATTCCACGTCTTGTAGAGATGTTTCCATTAATCGATCAAAATCCTAAAAATGATCTAAAGTTACTTTAAATGCCTTTTTGATCTAAATTAGTACATAAACCCTTTCCAAAAATGTACTTCCATCACCATGTCATAATAACATTTGCAACGAAAGTACAAAATAGGTGGCGCTGTTATATTTCAAAAGCAATAGTATAACAAAAATATTTCCAAAAGCGAACAGATTTTTTTGTTCATACACAAAAAAAAACTACTATTAAACGATCATTTAATAGTTTGTACTATTGCACTATTATAATATTGCCATGTGACCCACAATCATCCAATCAAATGACAGGAATTTCTTTAGGTGTTATATAATATGATCTAACAATCTTTGAGTTAAAAATATGTGTGGCATTTGGTACAAATGACAGTCAGTTTCCTGACGTATTAGCTCTAGGAGCCTGTAGCCGGACTAACTTGTTCTTATAAAATCTTGTATGTAATGGATGTTTCTTATCTTCTAAAATTTTAATTAATTTACTTAAGACCTGTTTTTCATAAAGATATCTTAAATCATTAACACAACCAATTATATTTGATGCTATCTTAGTAATTTTAATGAGACCTAAATTTCTTGTGTGTTTCATTTAAATTACCCAACCAGACAATGAAAGAGATAACTACTATTTGAATAACTGTTTCATAGAATAATTTCAAAGTACAATTCAGCTAAAATTAAATTTATTTAGCTTTCTGAGGAAATATAACCTTTAGTGACATTTTTTAATTATCTTGGCCATATTTTTTTCAAAGTTGAATTGATCATCAATATGTGTACCAAGATATTTGGTTTCATATGAACACGTTCTGATTGTCTGATCATTAACTATCAGATAAATTTTTTCATTTTTCTTTTTCTTTAAATCCCATATAATTTCTTTAGTTTTTCTAAAATTTATCTTGTCACTGCACCATGACATTAATTTATTTCGTTTGAAACGGAAGTGTCACCGGTTTGGGCAAACATCTAATAATAATAATAATAATATTTATTCGGCAAAAGTTCATAAAGTACAATTCATCTTGCCAGGAGCAAGTAATAGGCATGAGCCCAAACAGAAAACTGCTCTTACTCCATCATTACTTATAAAATACAAAAATAACAAAACTAAGTAGCACAAATTAAGTCAAAATAAAACAAAACAAAACAAAGTTATAATGAGATACACCAATTAAAAATAAGCTGCATTGAATAAACAATATAAACAATTACAACTTAATATTTTGAGATCAAATGTTTGGTGAGTTGGGATTTAAGGTCTGAAATTGTAGCACATTGTTTAATTTCATTGGGAAGTTGCTCCCATAATCTAGGGAAAATAACAAACGATGAATTTAAAAATGTATTGGTCTTTGCCTTCCAATGTATTAACCGCCCTTCACACCTCTCACTTGATCTCACAAACTCATTAAAGGATGAGGGACAGAGGCCATGCATTATTTTAAAACCTAATGTGAGTCTATACACTTTAAATATATCTTCAATACTTAAAATATTTAGGGTCTTTAACCTATATAAATATGAAGTGTCCCAATTTCCTTCTTTTCTGTACATAATTATTCTAGTGGCCTTTCTCTGAACTCTTTCAAGTCTATACATATGAGATATTTCAGTGCCCACATACAACAACAGTAAATCACAACAGGTAGTATTAGTGCTTTGTAAAGATTTAGCATTGCCATCCAAGACATTGCTTTACTACATCTTGAAACAAAACCAAGAAGTTTGCTTGCCTTACTACAAACATAATCTACATGAGAGTGGCATGTTAATTTACTGTTGATATATACACCAAGTAGTTTAAATTCATGGACTCTTTCCGTTGAATCGGAATTGATATCTTAAGCAAATATGATGGGATCTTTACACCTGGATAAACTCATTGCTGCCCATTTTGATGCATTTAATGGTAGTTTATTTAAAACTGACCATTCATAAATCTTATTTAAATCACTCTGTAACTTTATACAGTCTTCTAATTCATGAATAGGTCTTGAAATGGTATTGTCATCTGCAAATTGAAAAATTGAAGATTCTATACCATATTCCAGATCACTCACATACAATAGAAACAAAAGAGGGCCAAGAACCGACCCCTGGGGTACCCCTGATATTACATTCTTCCAATGCGATATTTCACCTCTATAGATAACTCTTTGTTTTCTATTTAAAAGAAAATCCTGAATCCATTTATTTAAACCTTTGTTTAAGCCAATATTGTTAAGTTTCTTAATCAGACGCTTATGGGGTACTTTATCAAAAGCAGATAAAAAATCTAAGAAAATTACATCCACTTGCTTACAATTTTTTGCATCTAAACTTTGAGCCCATGAATGAAACGCCTTAGTGAGTAACAATTCAGTACTATAAGCATGTCTAAAACCAAACTGATTATCTGATAATATACTATTAGCCTCTAAGAAATTATTGATTCGGGTACACACAAGTTTCTCCATAATTTTACAAACAATTGGTGTTAAAGACACAGGTCTGTAACTCTTAAAATCACCTTTAGGTTTTCCATGCTTTTTGAAAACAGGTACAACATTAGCAGTTTTCCACTGTTTTGGTAAAATGCCTTTTTCTAAAGATAAATTAAAAAAGTCGCACAACAATCGTGCTAGTTCTGCCCTACAAACCTTTAGAAATATGGGAAGTAAATTATCAGGTCCTGGAGATTTTGAAACAATTAAATAGTTTAATGCCTGATAAACCTCCATCACATTAAATTTCTCAAGTTCCATATAATGCTGAGGGATAATATCAGAGTTGCAGAGCAAGTCATCATCATCATTATTACTGAAATTACTAGAAAATTGATAATTGAACAAATTTGCTATCTCTCTAGCATCTGTTACTATAGCATCATTAATCTTAAAACTTATAACTTGTGAATCTTGTCTAATTGCCCTAATATATGCCCAAAATTGCTTTATATTTGAAGTAGCCTTATTTGAGATGTCTAGAACATAATTTCTGTGACTACAATATATGGCTTTTTTCAGTTCCTTACTACAACACTTAAATCTATCTGTAGCTTCATTTGTTTTTAAAATCTTAGCCTTCCTATATAATTTTCTTTTCTTTGTACAAAGTTTCTTAATTTCTGTAGTAATCCATGGAAATGATTTAGTCTTATTTCTTTTCTTAATAAGCACAGATTTAGAAATAGCCTTGTTTATATTGTTCATTATACTATCCCAAATATTATTAATATTTTCAAACATAAAACAATTTTCCCAATTAAAATTAATTAATATGCTTTTCATCTTTTCAAAATCTGCATTTTTTAGTGCATATACAGTTTTTGTTATAACTTTGTCACGTTGTTTTGATATCATTAAACATATCTCAATTGCCTCATGATCACATGAGTCAAAATTGTTAATAATTTGACATTTATCAATTAAAAGTAGATTACTAACAAAAGCCAAGTCCAAAAAGTGCCCATCCCCATTCCGTGTTACATAAGAAGGCTGATCTATTATTTGCACTAGTCCAGTTGCCATTGTTCCTTCTACCAAGCTTCCTGCTTGGGCAGATAAACCATTGTTCACATTCAAACAATTCCAATCAACATGAATATTAAAGTCGCCTATGAGTAATACCTGTTTGTAATCAACAACTTTTGCTTGAACTTTATCTAGATTATCAATAAAGGAATTTAAATATTGAACATTTGAAGAAGGCGGCCTATAAAATACTCCTAATAAAATTTTACCTATATTACTATGACATTCTATCCAAATCAGTTCAAGTGTATCAACATTGAGATCTGTGCATAAAGATGGATTTAAACATGTTTTACAAGCAATTAAACCCCCCCCCCCCCCACCATGAGAATTTCTATCCTTTCTAAAAATGGTATAATCATTGTTTAAAAGCTGACTATCATATACTGTGCTATCGAGCCATGTCTCTGATATAGCAATGACGTCATGAGACGAAGAAGAAAATCTAGCATTGAAATCTAATAATTTGTTTTTCACACTTCTTATATTACAATAGAATAAACTTAACATTTTACTTGATTTTGTGTTACCTGAATTTACTATATTACTGCTATCATTACTAGAATCATTGTTTATATTAATTTCATTTAATGTTATGTCATTATCATCAGCACTCTTCATCTTAGCTACATTTATTACGGCTTCATCTACTTTGCCATTTTTTCAGTGTTCAACTTGGCAAAATTTCGCTTTATGTCCTACTTGTTTACAAACCCAACACACAACTGCTTTTCCATGTCTGCAAACTCGTCGTACATGTCCACTCTCGCCACAGAAATGACAATTTGCTACAGGCATGCTTTGATGATCTCTAGTGTGCGTGTTTCCAGTTCTTCTATTTTTCTTTGGTGATATTATTAACAGTACATTATTAATACTCTTAACCAAGGCTGATGTACCCCTCAAGTTAAGATGTAAACCATGACTTGTAAACTTTGATGAATCCACTCCATATCGCGTAGTGAAAGCTCGGCTGTGATCAATAACAATGTTACCGAAAGAATACTTGAGCATTTCATTTACGTCAAATACGCGTCTGTTTAATGAAAGATCATCAAGTCTCGGGCAAATCGCTGAGATGAAAACCTCGCCTGTTATCCTCGTTTTAAGCCTTGATATCATATCGGTGTAGTCGTTCTTTAGTCTATCTAAGTCAAAGTTGATATCGCAACAGTCATTTGTTCCAGCATGAATGACAACATTTTCTACATTGGTCAGATCGATCTCACATAATGTATAGTTAACTTGTTCCACAGTTGCTCCCCTTAATGTTCTGACAGATGTTTCACATAGGCCATTTGTCTTAATATGCTTCAGCATAGAGTCACCTATTATTAAATTTCTTTGTTGTTTAGCTGGAATTTGTTTAGCTGGAATTTGTTTAGCTGGAATCTGTTTAGCTGGATCCGGAATTTGTTTAGCTGGAATATGTTTAGCTGGAATTAGTTTAGCTGGAAATTGTTTAGCTGGAATTTGTTCGGCTTTCTTTGTAGGCTTTGGTGATCCATTATTGTAAGTAATGTTTTGCAAATTTTCTTCACAGACTTTGCCTTCTTCCCTAGTGATACTGAGGCAAGGGTTATTCAAATTAATAGATGTTTGAGTATTTGATTTTACAACTGATCTCTTTGCTAACATCTTGGTTGTTTGAAATCCTGTTCACTTACTAGTACCTGTAACGTCTTGACTTGTTCCTCTAATACAGCATTCCTATCAATAATTTCCTTATACGAGGATGAGAGATGTGCAAAATTTGCACGAACATCACGATATTCACTTAGTTGTTTCTTTAGATCTGCAATTTTATCCTCACAGCTCCTTAACTTTCTGCTTAGAGTAGAAGACTGTTCCCATGTTTCACCAGTCTGCGTTACAGCATCAGCAACAGATTCAACAGTTTGACATGAAATAGAATCTGTTTTTGTTGTTGTCAGTCTTGATTTTTAACCACATCCAACAGTAATAGGAGTAGAGCAAACAGTTGGTACCACTAGAGAAACTTCACTATCAGATTTTAGATATTTATCTAGAAAACTATAACAGTACGCAGGAAAAAATTTGATTGGTTATAGGTCAAAATTTTGAATGCATGACTTTCATATCTTATTAAGCGTTGTTCACTAATCTTGAACCTTGAATTGTCGTAACGAACGAAAGATAATTGTCATAAGTAATCTTTTCCTGGTTCAGACCTATGTACGCCGTGCCACGTACACTACAAAAGCATAACTCTGTAGGTCTGAACAGGCCCTTAGATGCTCACATAACTGAGAACACCTGTGAGTTATGTACTATTGAGTTACGGTCGAATAAATGGAATGCAGTTATGTGTGTTTTGTTATTGTATTGGTGTATTGGTAGCTTTTAGGTTTCATGAATCAGTTTCCTAAACGCCCCGCAAAAAAAATCTTATCAATATTGATTGATAGATAGATAGTTTGGTTTTAGTACGTTTACTTAGCATATAGATAACCATCATAAGTTTGTCTATTACATACATGTTGAAATAACTATGTATGTATGATAATTAAAATGGCTTCATATTTTAATTTGTTGTTTAAAATTTAATTTAAAATAAAAAAAAAAACAGTACAGTCATTCTTTATTAAAATTATACACATACTGTATATTCCATTAAATGTTATTTGTTTAATCTAATAATGATTTCCATGTTTTATGGATTGTATTATTTGTATAATAGATTTGTATTACACAAAGTGCTTACAAATGCTAATTTAGAATCAACCATTTATGTAGCCCACTTGACTGCTAGGAAACTCCCAGCTGAAAATGATACATAAATAGAGCTGACTGGGGCTACCTTCCAAAAATTGATCACGGCTTTCTGATACTAAAGCCTGGTTTCCTGTCGACGTAAGATTTGGAAATGCTAACGTTTGTTACGATTGTTGCGTTTGTTACGTCTCTTCCGTTAAGTTGAACAAAAGTGAACGTCGTTTTGATCGTTCTGAACCGCAGGCTCACGAGCCGATAACGACCCTTACGTAAAGTTGACTTTTTTAACTTCAAGCGCTTACGGTCGTCTTATGATCGTTACGTAAAGTTGAAATTTTTTCTTACGCTTCTGTGTTTGCTCGATCGATGGTTGCCCATGTCAGGCAATTGTTTTTCAGGTAGGCAGCCTAGGCTTAGAAAGGCACGCCCACATCTCGAATTTTGTGTTCAAGTATGGAATCCGTATCTTCAAAAGGACATAAATGTAATTGAAAGAGTACAACGTCGTGCGACTAAATTAGTTCCATGTATCCGTTCATATTCATATGAAGATCGTTTAAAGTTTCTTGGCCTAACAACCTTGTATGACAGAAGAATTCGAGGTGACCTGATTGAAGCATATAAAATTGTTAAAGATTTTGAGGGTGTAGCCAAGGATGACTTTTTCCAAATGAGAAGTAACATTAGCAGAATTACTCGAGGGCATCACCTGAGATTTTTCAAGCCTACTTTCCAGAAAGGATTGAACTGTAGAAGACATACCTTCTCGCAACGAGTAATAAACCATTGGAACAGTTTACCAGCCGACGTTGTCAATTCTGAGACCGCTAATACCTTCAAGAATCGCATCGACACAATGTAGTTGATATGGGGTTTAAAAAGGCACATCGCCTAAACTTTCCCATTATAACTAAACTAAACTAAACTAAGCATACATGCTGTGTGGCATATACTGTACATAGGCCTAGCTACATAAAACGGAAAATGCCTAGCTAGGCCCAGGCCCAGTCCTACATCATAACCACTACTATTTTACTGTAATATAGGCAAGAGGCCTGTACTAAAAATGTCCTAGACCGTAGCCTTCTTGTAGGCCTAGCCTAGGCGTACTTAGTAATACTAGGCCTAGCCTAGGCTAGCCTACTACTAAAAGCCTTTTTTAGGCCTACCTACTAGGCCTATATAGCCTAGGCCCCTAGTACTTAGTACTAGTAGGCCTCCTATACTAGCCTACTAGGCTAGGCCCGACAAACAAGTACTAGGCCTATCCCAATTAAGTGGACCACCATCTGTAGGCCTAGGCTAGCTTTGGAATTAGGCATAAATTCTCTTTTTTTTAGTGTGACTTTATTTTATATGATAGGCCAAATTAAAAAAAAAAACATTTTAACATTTTAATGTATTGGATCTACACAATAATTCCAACTTCTAAACTGCAACAAAAATGATCTACAGTGAAACTCTTCTTTTACATGCCCTTTGGTTGGAATGTGTTTAAAAACTAAATGTTTGTAACTAAAAATGTTATCATACTGTACACATAATTATAACTAATAACAGTAGTTCAGCTGCTTAACAGGAAAATGCTATAAATTAAAATTTGTAGTCATTAACTTAAGAAAAACCAGTGAAAAACACTTTAAATATGTTTAATTATTTTTCTTTGATTTAAAATAATTATTGAAAAGCTTCAACACACTAGTTTTAAAATGTTAAATATTTTTACAGAGCAAATTTTAAACACAAAATGAGGCCTATAATGATTCCAAAGTAAATACTGCCCAGTACATAGGAAATATCACACTTATTTATTATTAACATTTTTACATGTGAACAGAAAGTCTGTTTCTAGTACCACTGAAAATTAAACAAAACATTGATATTGACATTGATAATGTATCAACATTGAAAGTGTATGTGTTGCATTTACAAATTGTTTTGCTTTATTAAATAGATATACAAGAATGACACCAGAAAGATTGAATCAACTTGTGTCCTTAATTCAGCCCCATCTGAAAGAGAGAAATTACAGTACAGTGTACCACAGTTTCAGAGTTTAAAAATATGTTTATAGTTTTATAGTACTCAACTTTTTAGATTTATTTAAAGGTTTAATTTCCTGTATCATATATATTGTGTGACACAGTGTATGCAAAGAAAGTTACTGTATATCACTTAAGGTAATCAGTAAACGTGTTTGTGTTTGCTTTTTAAAAATGTATTTAGTTAATAAGTAAGTAATTATAGTATTTAGTTAGGTTTGATTGTCGGTATTATATATTCTGTATGCCATGGTGTATGCATCTATTGTTTTTGAGAATTTATATAAATGGCCTAATCCATAAAATAGTATTGTGCAGAATGTATTTGTAAATAAATTTATTTAACAAGTATATTTACTGTATGCTTCTTATTATTAAGTGTGGAGGGATATTGAATGGCAATATTATTTAATAACTATATTATTATTACTATTATTATCATTATTATTAATTGTTATTAAATATCTTACCTTCTGTATTTAATATTACATCTACTGCATCAGAGTCTAATAGCATGCTTCTTATAACAAAAACATTGATTAGAAAAACTCAGATGGAGCAAATAGTGCCGGTTTAAATTGTTTAAAAACATCGAATCATTTCTCCTAATAAAAGAATAGTTAATGAACTTAATTACCGGAAGGAGAATATGTCAATAAAATAAAGAAAAGTGTGAATAGAAAGAACTTGAATAATTGTACGTTTTTAATATAGGGCTAATTTTTATCCTTTTTTGGTAAAGAGGTGTTGTAAAAAAGCTGCTTTATGGCAAGCCAAGTCCGCCAAAAGTCCTCAATCCATACCATTCAACAACAATACATTCATGTAAACAATCAACGTGAACCTACATCATTCACCGTCCAGCCACACCATTTGTTATCATTTCATTCAATTCATTGTCAAGTAAAACCATTCATTGTCAAGCCATGCATTGTCATGTGAAATCATTCATTGTCAAACCAACCCATTCATCGTGAAGTCACATCGGTCGCCGTCAAGTCAAACGATTCATCAAAAAATCATTCATCGTGAAGTCAGATCGTTCATCGTGAAACCAAACCCTTCACCATGAAGTCAAATTGTTCATCGCCAGACCAATCACCTTGAAGCCAAACCAATCATCATGAATCTATTTGTTTCATGACCAAGCCAAACCGTTCGTCTTCAAGTCATTCATCGTTACGTCATTCATCATTAAGTCGTTCGTCCACGAGTCATTCGTCTCAAAGTCGTTCGCCTTCAAGTCGTTCGTCCTAAAGTCATTCGTCTTCAAGTCGTTCGTCCTTAAGTTGTTCATCTTCAAGTCGTTCGTCCTCAAGTCATTCATCATTAAGTCAGTCATCAGTAAGTCAGTCATCATTAAGTCATTCATCATTAAGTCGTTCGTCCTCAAGTCAGTCATCATTAAGTCATTCATCCTCAAGTCGTTCATTCTCAAGTCGTTCGTCCTAAAGTCATTCATCATTAAGTCATTCATCATTAAATCATTCGTCATTAAGTCGTTCGTCCTCAAGTTGTTCGTCCTCAAGTCATTCATCATTAAGTCGTTCATCATTAAGTCATTCATCATTAAGTCGTTCGTCCTCAAGTCGTTCGTCCTCAAGTCATTCATTATTAAGTCATTCATCATTAAGTCGTTCGTCCTCAAGTCGTTCGTTCTCAAGTCGTTCATCATTAAGTCGTTCATCATTAAGTCATTCATAATTAAGTCGTTCGTCCTAAAGTTGTTCATCATCAAGTCGTTGGTCTTCAAGTTGTTCATCATAAAGTAGTTTGTCCTCAAGTTGTTCATCATCAAGTCGTTCGTCTTTAAGTCATTCGTCTTCAAGTCGTTCGGCCTAAAGTTGTTCATCATCAAGTCGTTCGTCTTCAAGTCGTCCGCCCTCAAGTCATTCATCATAAAGTCGTTTGTCCTCAAGTTGTTCATCATAAAGTCGTTTGTCCCCAAGTCGTTCATCGTCATGCACCAATGATTGCACTACCGATTTGAAGATTTGGACGATTCCATTATTGATAAGGTAGCGAAAATAATCGTACTGCATTTATTTTTATGTAACTCATTGATGTATGTAGCTCTTCACAAAATAATAACAATAATAACTTAAAGCCAGGATCTCAATTTAAGCTACAAAATCGATGAAACACAGAATTTCAATACAAAATGCTTGTATTATAGCACAATTGCTTACTTTTAAAACTCAATACTGTACTAACTCCACGTCAGATCTGACTCATCTATCCAATTTTACAGTATTCCTAGATAACACAGGCTATAAAACTTTCTTATTCCCCACCACAAAACCCACAAAATGGACCATTTGTTATGGAAATCTAGATAAAGGAGGTACAGTCTTAATTAATTAAGATATTAATTAATCAACATTGCGCCTATGTGCAATTTTTTTTCGCGACCCAAACAATGTATTATTGATAAAAAGTTTCACCATCGAAGAAGATTTTACGACCCATCAATTTTTTGTTGACCCAAACAATGGGTCGCGACCCATAGGTTGCGGAACGGCGCCATAGACCACCACTGTGGATTTCATTTTCATTATATATAGAGACTCTTCACTCTCAGCGTAGGAGAAAAGAAAAATATCTCCCCTAATAATATTCCATAGAGATAAATGCAACTTTATATCAAAAGACATGGACTTTAAATTTATACAATAAAGGTTTTGTGATAGTCAAGATGTACCTGCATAAATCCTTATTGTGCGTTTTTGCAAATAAATATTACTAATTTGTGTTACAGTACAGCTAATAATTACTGCTTCGTTCCCACGCGTAACCTTTCGTAGCCCATGCGTGGGGCATTGTTGAACCTACGATGTATTGTCTTGTCTTCAGGACTTTTCTAGGGAATATGTTAGTTGTATGTTAAAGTGTTATAATGATGGTAAAATATGTTGAGAAAGATAAATACTTTAATTTACTCATACAACAACATAGAAACAATATTAGAAATGCTATTCGTTGAGGCTGTCGACATAAGATAATTTAATACTAAAGAAATTTAGTTTTATTTTTACATGTTTAATTAAATTCTTATCAATTTTAATTGTTAGGGATTTATAAAGTATATTGTTTTAAAATGACAATTAACTTGAACCATGTCGTGTACATATTATTTTCCAATTCATTATTGATAATTTTTGTTGTTATTTTTTGTATTTGAAACAAAAGGAGAAATTGAGATCATTATTAATAAAAGCATTTTGTATTGGAATTCTGTGTTTCATCGATTTTGTAGTTAAAACTGAAAACCTGGGCTTAAGTTATTATTATTTTTTTAAGAGCTACATGCATCAATGAGTTACATAAAAATAAATGCAGTACGATTATTTTCGCTACCCTATCAATAATGGAATCTTCAATCGGTAAACAAAGTCGGTAGTGCAATCATTGGTGCATGACGATGAACGACTTGGGGACAAACGACTTGGGGGCAACCGACTTGATGATGAACAACTTTAGGACGAATGACTTAATGATAAACGACCTTATGATGAATGACTTGAGGGCGATCGACTTGAAGGCGATCGACTTGAGGGTGAACGACTTGATGATGAACGACTTGGAGATAAACAACTTCAAGACGAACGAATTAAGTCTGTATTGCAATCATTATGACGATGAACGACTTGGGGACAAACGACTTGACAATGAACAACTTTAGGACAAATGACTTGAGGACAAACGACCTTGATAAATGACTTGAGGGCGAACGACTTGAAGACGAACGACTTGATGATGAACAACTTGAGGACAAATGACTTGACGATGAACAACTTTAGGACGAACGACTTGGGGACGAACGACTTGATGGTGAACAACTTGAAGACAAACGACTTTATGATGAACAACTTGACGACCAACGACTTGATGATGAACAACTTTAGGACGAACGACTTAATGATGAATGACTTGAGGACGAACGACTTCATGATGAATGATTTAATGATGAACGACTTAATGATGAATGACTTTAGGACGAACGACTTAATGATGAATGACGTAACGATAAATGACTTGAGTACGAACGACTTAATGATGAATGACTTAATGATGACTGACTTAATGATGAACGACTTGAGGACGAACGACTTGAAGACGAACGACTTAAGGACGAACGACTTGAAGACGAATGACTTGAGGACGAACGACTAGAAGTCGAACGACTTTGAGACGAACGACTCGAGGACAAACGACTTAATGATGAATGACGTAACGACGAATGACTTGAAGACGAACGAGTTGGCTTGGTCATGAAACAAATAGATTCATGATGATTGGTTTGGCTTCACGGTGATTGGTCTGGCGATGAACAATTTGACTTCGTGGTGAAGGGTTTGGTTTCGCGATGAACGATCTGGCTTCACGATGAATGATTTTTCGATGAATCGTTTGACTTGACGGTGACCGATGTGACTTCACGATGAATGGGTTGGTTTGACGATGAATGATTTCACATGACTATGCATGGCTTGACAATGACTGGTTTTACTTGACAATGAATTGAATGAAATGATAACAAATGGTGTGGCTGGACGGTGAATGATGTAGATTCACGTTGATTGTTTACATGAATGTATTGTTGTTGAATGGTATGGATTGAGGAGTTTTGGCGGATTTGGCTTGCCATACTGCTTTTATTAATGAAATTCGTATTTTCGTATCTATTAAAAATAGGCCTATCCTTTTCCATTGTATATCTTGCGCTTACGACTCTTACGCTTACGTAAAGTTGACTCCAAGTCAACTTTACGTAAGAATCGTTAATAACGCAACGCAAGTGATCACAAGCAATAAAATCCCGGTTTCCTGTAAATTCGCGATAAATCGACGTATCAGACGGAGATTCGATACCACCAAAATATTGTCGTAAGCGGTTTCCTGTCAAATGTTGGTTTCTTACGTAAAATCGACGTAACAATCGTAACTGACGTTAGAAAAACTGACTCTTACGTCGACAGCAAACCAGCCTTAAGACACAACTCCCGGCTTATATATCAGACAGGTAGTTTGGTGACTGTGAAGGTAGAAAAGAATGCTAGGAAGAAGTTTCCAACTGTCTCTGCTGGTGACTCTGGCACTCAGCTATGCTGAAGAACAGGATGCCCGGTGTTGGTGAGACAAAAGGAACGGGTATGGCATTCTTATGGCATATTTATACATATATCCTATTGAGTTGTTAAGGGATAAGACTTAAAGTTACTTAGTTCATATTTGTGTCAATATAAGATCATCTCTTATTGTTTGTAAAATTTACATGTTCCACAATAGTTTTCATCCTGAAAGATGTGACCTTATTACCTCCACCAAGGAGGTTAGTCGATCGTGTTTGTCTGTTTTTTTTACTAAAAAGTTATTGCCAGATCTTTACCAAATTGAAAACACAGATAGATATGTGGTCAAGGACCACTCCATTAAATTGTTGAGGCAATCTGGACCAGGATCCCAATTCTGGACCACTTTTTAGTATTATTTTCAGACCTGCTAATGTTAAAAGATACTAGTGGAACAATTTTAAAAATCTAGCTATAGGTAATGATTTTAGTGCAAGAAGTAAACTGAAATTGCATTTTCTCAAGAATTACTTCATTTTTGTACAACAGGCAAGATCGAGTTATAATTTGTGATTTGTAATTTTTAAACATAATTTGATTTAACTAGAGGGTGAGCTAGCTCCCCCTCTAGGAAGTGTAGACGATGGTTCTCGGAATGATAATGACTCGGGTAAAAAGTTTTAGAAGGAAATTCTGACCTGGACGTTTTCGGTCGGTTACCATTATTGAAATGCTTTTTTTGATATTTGTTAAACTAAACCTACTCACTAACCTGTTTCACAGTGTCTTAGATGATAAATAGCGTTTTACGTATAGTGTTTATTGTAGATATGAAAAGTGGTAAAAAAGAATAACAAATGCTTGATAAATTGTAGATAACAGTCCGATGAAATCTACTAAAAATAGTATAATTGTGTTATAAATATAATACAATTACAATATTGTGGTGTTCCAGGCGTTTATTCAAATAAATACCATCCTAATTGGTATAATTAATACATTATTCCACGACACAGTGAGCCGTTTTGGCCTAAGAAGGAAGACGTTTTAGACGGCTTGCAACATGGGCAGAAGTATCCCAGGGTCCTAACGGGACACAGATAGCGCACAGTATACATAAAGTCCTGGCAGCTTACTCAACAACTCGGCTATCAGGCTTTCATTCGATTTCAAACAAAAGCTCTTATCATCAGTTCTCTCGATGTAATTTTATATACTTATTTCCCACAATATACTCCTATGTTTTATGAATATATTGAATTTGATCTTTATGTACTACTATACCTTCACAGGCGCGGTCCGAAAATAAACAAAAAACCAAAATTGCTATCGCCACCAAGCACCAATGGCCAACTTAGTTGAAACCAACCATGCAGGGAAGTTGCAAGGTGATTGACACACCTTACCGTGAACCCGGAAATTATTTCTACCGCGCATAGAGTTAAAATTTACCGATTGAAATCACAAATTTTATTATAAAACCCTTTATAATATCTTCCTAAGATAGAAATATGGAACAATATCGTAATAGTGAAAACTACTGTTATCAAATTTACATTTCACGGTACATCTGAGATAGATCAGGTAGGTATCCAAGGCAGAGATTTGTACCGAAGTTTTTCCATTGTGCTCGCCTATGTCAGAATTAACCATAATTTATAAATAGATGTACAGGATTTTTGATACAAGTAGTTTTTAAAAACCAATTTCTTAAAACTTGCTTGTTTCTGGCATTTTGTTTAATATTAAAAGAGACAACCAAAGACTGGCACTAGAACAGTCCTAAAGGGTATTTTCAGACTCAACAGAAATGACAGTTTACATCGTAAAGTTGTTTTTTGTTATTTTTATTTATATAATCTTACCTTCAAATATACTGATTTGTGTTTTTACTACTTTAAAATAATTTCAAACATAATTATTACACAGACAATTCTCTGATTAATTTATGAAAATATTGGCAACACCAAGTGTACTTTTCTTTAAAATTGAAAAAATGAAAATATGTATTTAACGTTTAGCTATTTTGCTGTCATAATTAACCTAGGTATAATTTTGGCCTGCCCGCTAATCATAGCCTTTTCATTGGTTACGGCTAAAATCACTGAGAAATCACTGGATTAGCATTAATAAATCTACCCCCACCCCCTTGCTAGGTTTAGTGATGATCGGCGAGATCAGCCACCTAGCGCTAATCCGCGGTTCAGACACAAACATATGTATGCCACTTACATAACGCTACCTTAACGTTGCGAGTCTCAATAATTAACTAAAGGTCAATTGAATAACTGGTTATTGATGTCCAACAGCCAGGTGGGTGATTTCCTTATTTTAAGAATGTCTTTGGGCCTGTTTCTGCTGCAACTGCTCAAAATACGGTATAAAACGTGGTATAAAACACAGTATTTTTTATACCGTATTTTTTAGTACCCAGTTTCTGCTAACAATACTTCTTGGGTGGTCGTGTTAAATTTCATCCTTTTTACCCACATTGCCATTCATTTATTAAATCGATAATTAAAAGTCGCAATAAAGGTTTTAAAGTTTTACGCCACACTTTAACAGCCTAGCCCTATTAGTGATAGAGATGTTGTGAGAGCACAGAAAACATCGTAATGAAGACAAGTAATTCGTTCTCTCCCCGAGTTATTGTCTTTTGCAATGTTGTACTGCTTTCGCAGGCTCTTCAGCTTTGAGTTTATACTTGCTCGTACTCCTGCTTTATTTTTTTAGAAATGTCTTTATAAATGTGGTTGCCGCTTTTATTATCTTTTAGTTGGCCGGACATTTTAGCTTCCCCTCCCCCTTCCTCCCCTCCCCCACACAGATTTATATAGTAAATACTGTGACGTCTTCGCTCCACATTTTCGCCGAATATAGGCTATCTATACACGTGTGTAAAACAGCTGACAGCGACAGAAAATAAAAACACGATGTTGACCTCATGTCCCAGGTAAAACAAAATAAGGAATTTTTTATTGGCAGCAGAAAAGGGTAAAAAAAATACGGTATAAATTTGTAAATACCGTATTTTATCCACAAATTTTGTGGGGAAAATACGGTATACAAAATACGGTATTTTTTTTATGAGCACAGTTTCTGCTGCCAAAAAAAATATGGTATAAATACGGTATTCAAAAAATACTGTATAAAATACGGTATTTTCTTGGCAGCAGAAACAGGGCCTTTCTGTTGCCAAGAAATTTTTGGTATTCCCACAAAATATTAAACAGTGTAAATAACTAGATTCCAGTTACTTATTGCCTCCCCTCTTCCATTGTGTACATTTATTTGTTTCCTGTATAAACCTCCAAATTTGAAATTCTAAGAAAGAGTAACAATAATTATCATCTGTCAATCATGGAAATTTATATGTTGCTTTATGGCCACCAAATATGGTCACATGGACATGGGTTGATTGGAATATTCGATTCAATATATATAAGGTATTTTTTATATTTTAATAAAGAAAAATGTTATCAAAAAAATATTTAAAAAACTAATGGAACAAATGAAAATGTATTTAAAATTCATTTTAAGTATTAATATTTAGAAATTATTATTATGATGAAAAAGAAACAGTAAAATGCTAAAATGAGAATTTTGAGATACTCTAAACTGCAATCGCCCATTCCAAAATGATTATATACATACACATGACTTTGGAGCTACAATTCATAATTTTGTTAGTGTTCTGATGAGACACAACTACTAGCTTAACTATATCAACCTGACATAGTTTGTAAAGGCAGAAAGATGCTGGCAAGATGGTTCTTTGTGTCACTGATGGTGGCTTTAACCCTCTCAGACAGCTGTGTTGTAGAAACTGAAGAACAGGATGGTGTTTCTAACATACTTGTTGTTATTAAAAAAGAATGTGGTGATGAAGGAAGTGATTTTCAAGACACTCAAGTATTAAAAGGTAGTTATTTTAATTGTTGTGATGTTATGTGAACAAAATGCTTTGTATTTATGATGGCATTTTAGATTGCCATAATTGCATGCATATTGAATTGTAGGCAAGGTAGAAGAGTGAATTAAGCATCATACACTATGCCTATTTTTGCAACGTCTGAGTACATGATGTAGCTTACTTTTTTAAAAGCTTTGCCACATTAGAATGGGCAATGGGGGTATCATTCTTGCAAATAGGCTTATAGGCCATTTCACAGAGCTGTTCACATCTGGCAATCATTTTTTGAAAGTGCATGATTAAACTAATTGATTAATATATTTATGATTGTCAAATGTTATGTTTTTTTTACGACCTGTACTCCTATTGTAGTCTCACACGTTAGGAATTAGTTTTGGGAACAAGTTGACATGGGAGCAAGTGGAAATGAGACTTTGGATTGAGTTTACTGTAAATTTTTAATTACAATTTATTTACTTATGTACATCTCTTTTAAGATTATCCACGAGATTGCACTGACTTACTTGAACGCAACAGTGAAGCAACAAGTGGTGCTTACATGATCAATATTCGTGATGGAGGTAAACCATTCAGAGTTTACTGCGATATGGACACTGATGGAAGTATTAAAACCAAAATATTATAATACCCGTAATATTTTTCCATAATTATATGAGCATTAAAACACAGTGCCTTTAATTTTCAAAATTCACTAAGAAACTAGAGAAAATCATTGTGCACATGCGCATGTTTCTTTGCATGTGCAGATTGATTTTCTGTAGTTTACAGATTAATTCGTTATTTACTATATGAACATATGAACACATAACTAGACTATGAAATTTAGGAAGTTAAAAACTCCGCTGGACTGGAGGAACTGAACAATGATATAAGAAAGTCTAGTTTGAACAGAAGAAACAATTTAGCAACACATTTCTTTTACCTGTAGTAATAGTAAATGTATATCTTGATCTTCCAAAATTCTTACAAAACGTCAACTTGTAGGTATACTCTACAAATTTACTCGACGAAATTCAACCATTATGAATATGACTTTGTCACAGATCTAAAACTCACTAATTAATTATATTTGTAAAGGTTTTTCAAAGACGAGAAGATGGATCCATGAATTTCTATAGAAATTGGCCAACATACAAGGCAGGATTTGGGAATGTTAATAGTGAGCATTGGCTTGGTAATGATAACATTCATCGCCTTACATCTGATGGTCAGTTTGAATTAAGAGTGGACATGTCCACTTTTGAAGGAGAATCTGCCTATGCTAACTATGGCAACTTTCGAATAGGTGATGAGGAAAGCAACTACAAACTGATATGTGGTAACTACAGTGGTAATGCAGGTAAGGACTTGTTTTCACACCGTTTGGCTCATCTACAATACATTACTATAACAAATTAAATATTGTAATGTCAGTATTATGTCTGTCTGGTAATAGTGTTTCTCTGATACTTCTAAATAATAATATAGCACGACCTACGTTGAAATAAAACTGTCTCACAAAGTCACGTTTCATTTGAGATGACGTCATCATGTTAAAAGTTATTTCACCTATGCTACACTGTATGTACAGTAGTATGTATACAGTATATAGTGTATACCTGTATAGATACTTTAGACACAAAATAGAGAGCACACCAACAAAAAGTATAATTTATATCATGCACTAACTTTCTGTTGAAAAAATGGCATGTTCCACAGAATGTTAAAAATTAAAAATGCAAAAAAATCAATTTCTATGCGTTTCATATCATTTTAAGCATGTATAAATTCGCACGTGCGTACAAATGTTTACGCGCGTGGTGTGCAGTGTTATAAAAATCATTTTTTTGCATGAATAACATTTTTCCAGTGTTTCTAGTAATTTTACTAAATTTGAAACCATATTGACTTAAAATCATAAGCATGTCAAATTAAAGCAGGATTTAATGTAGTAAATTAGGAAGTACTATATACCAAAGTGCACATTATGTCCAATTTACTGAAATTGGCTAGATTGTACTCAAATGATATTCAAATATTATATTATTATCTTTATTTTAGGTGATTCACTGTCATATCATAACAATCACCGGTTTTCAACCTTTGACCAAGATCATGATACAGCAGCCTCATCATGTTCTGTGTCATACAAGGGAGCTTGGTGGTACAGGTATGTTGGATGTCATGTATCAAATCTGAATGGATTGTACCTGGGTGGTACAACTGATCAGTTTGCCACAGGTGTGGTGTGGAAAAATTGGAAAGATTACTACTATTCCTTGAAAACAAGCGAGATGAAAATACGTAGAATTTAATGGTAGCATGATATAGTGAAGTTGATAACTTGAGTTAAACTCAGAGTATAATAATTAATTTGAAAATTAATAAAATTCAAAGACACCTAAGCTTTTAAAAATTTATGTAAAATTAAATACACTTAATGTGAAAAATAAGTTGATTCTAATAATTCAAGTAGGACGATACAAATACTAGCATTCATTCAAGGTTTTTATTCAATAAAACGAAAATTTACAGTGTAGCCAAAGGCTAAATTGTGTACAATTTTACAAAATATTGCACATATAAAAAAGTTAAAAAAGTTATCACATAAAAAGAACATCTTATATTGAAATGAATTAGATAAAGTACATAATATGAAAATGAAAAAAACATTGAAAAATCAAAGAAATTGTTACAAATCATGGCCTAATAAAATATCTGTATTAAAACTTATGTATTATGTATTTCACATTGGTTGATGACGGCAACGTTGGCTAAATGTAATTATTCTTTATTATTCAGGTTAATTAGGTATGGCAAAGGGCTATTTTTATATCGTTTAGTTTTACATTTTATTTGTTGATATGGGTTGGTCTTTCTTAAGTTGTACGGTTTATTTCTAGCCATGATTGAAAATATGCTGACTTTATGCACAGATTGATATTTTCGTTTTTTTCTGTGATGCAATATATCGTGAAGGGAAAATATAGAAGGACAGTATTTCCCCGATTTTTAACAGATCCTGTAAAAAAAAGCACAATTCAGGTACAAGAAAACGACACGCTAGGTCTACAGCTAGCATACAATGTTCATACGTTACAGCTTGACATAAGCCCCGTCTATTGTCATTCAACACAAGCTATTAGGTAATACTAGCAGGAACCTGTGCTCCGCACGGTCTTTATCTGCCTTACTATGTGGTTATAAACTTCACATGGGAGGAGTAAGTATAATAAATAATAATATATGATAAAAGTACTCTGACAATTTGTTAAAATAAAAAAAAATTGTATCAAGAATAAAATTTGCAAACATTGATTTTTTTTTTACACTATTCCTTGACTTTGAAATATCTGTAAGCTAAAAATTGAAAGCAATACTGGATATGGAACTTTAGACTTTACTTTGACTGTTCAGACTTTACAAAAATAGAAGACGCTAAAGAAATATTGTGCTGTGTGAATATTATACTATGGTGCGCATCAGAAATTGACAATGTGCATGTACATAAGAGGGACATGCAGTTTAAAATATTTCAATGATAAAATTAAAAAAAAATGGTAATTTATAGTGAGATGTATTAAATGATACAGCTGCTTACGGACTTAAAATAAACACAAAAAATAACAATATGCTTTATTTAAACGCGAAAACTTGGCTCAACTAGCAGTTGTTTTTCTGCAAGGCCGCGTATAAAAACAAAAAGTTCATCAGATAAACATTGATAGGTGCTTGTGAAAAAATTACACCTTCATTCTGTGACGCTTCTCTTCAGGCATATGGTATTTAGACGGCGATAATAAAATCGTTGGGTTTGTAGCCTCAAAGACTAAATTCTAGTGCAATATTTGGACTTAGGTTAGCGAAAGCTGTGGCAATGGATATCAAATGTTCACCAGACTGTGATCAGACTGAACGATACTTTAATGTCCATTCACTTGTTTAACTACACGTGCCGCACATTTGGATATTTCTCAAGTTTTATAGATTTTGTAGTAGAAGGGTTGTAGTAGAAGGGGTCAGCCAAAACTTGTACTGTCAGACAATGGTACAAATTTTGTTGGGGGTAAAAGGGAATTAAGTAAAGTAATGGAAATGTTGGATTTTAGGAAAATTAAAAACTATATGACTCATGAAGGAATTGGACGGAGTTTTAATCCACCTTTAAATCCACATTGCACATGTCTAAAGAAAGTCTAATTAAATCATCCAAAAAAATCAATGATTGCAATATTAGGCAAGGATAATAGCAAAATTAACCTTAGAAAGAACTTACGAAACATTTTTGGAATAGATGGGTTAAAGAATGGCTACCTACAATGAATAAAAAAAAATGGAAAGATCACACTCATGACTTTAAAGTTAATGATATTGTTATTGTAAAAGATAGATTTAATGTGAGAGGACAATTTCCCAGCGGTGGGAGGCTGCAGGGGCTCTAGCCCCCTCGTTGGAGAGCCAAAGGCAAAAAGAGCCACTAGCTAGTTTTCTAAATTGTCTTAGCTCAGCCCCACTTTCGAGCTGGTCATAGATACTGTACTTACCGGTATACATTTCGTTTCATATTTCGAAGTATAATACAGTCAGTGCATTGTATGGGGACCTATAAGCTCTATTTAGGTGATCATTTAGAATAAAATGATCACATTCTTATTAGTTATCCGCATTGAGCGGATAACTCCTTGTAACTGTCCTGTTTCATCATCTTTTTTTTTTTTTTTTTTCCCTGTATTCTTCTTTCTTTCTGTCATTTTTGTGTCTCGCGTAACTCAAAAACGTGTAAACATAACATTTCATAACTTTGTCAACATGTGGGCATTTACGTGAAATTGTGCACCTCCTATTTTTGAATGACGTCAGAGTTGCGCAACATGACTTACGCGCGTTTTTCCGAATTTCGCGTATTTAACATAGATCGAAAACCATATAACTATTTAAATTGAAACTGAAAAAAAGTTTAAGTTATATCTTGCGCTAACTGACTATGGGGAAAAAATGGCATGTTTCACACGAAGTTACGCGCGCACGCGCGTTTAAAATTTCAAATTGCGAAAAATCAATTTCTAATCATCTTTCTACGCGTTTCATGTCATTTTAAGCATGTAAAAAATTCCCACGCGCGCGCTTTTTTTTACGTGCGCGGTGCGAACGTAGCTTTGAAAACAATTTTTCTCCCGTGATTTATATTTTCAAGCCTTTTATAGTAATTTTACCAACTTTGAAACAATTTCGACTTCAAATTACGTCATACGGGCACGTCGAATTGGATAATTTATGTGCGTTTTTGAGGAAAAAGTTCAAAAATTTGTCAAAATTATACCTTTTTTAAACAATCATAGATTCTAAACTACGAGGTGAACTTTGTTTAAATTACATATCCAGGAAGATGATAAGTTGTAGATAAGGAATCATGCATTGATATGGCAAACCGGACATTGTGACGTCATCGTATGGCCACGCGAATATAAAATATAGGATTTTTGTATCTTTCGTCATAGCGCATCTCATTTAATAGAGTGCCTCTCCACTTATCCGTATTCCATTTTAACCCAGATTTTGAAATTTTCTAGGTCAATCAACTATCTTACGCAAGAGTAAATTTTTTTTAAATTTCTATGACATCATCATGTCTAAAAATGTAAATAACGTGGGTCACTTATATTTATCTTTACAGTAAATTTTAATCTGTTATAGCTCATCAGAATAAAATGTGATAATCACGATTAAAACGTTTTCTGGAAGCTATTGGATTGTAGATACGAATTCATGTAAACATTTTGCCAATCGGATGTTGTGACGTCATCATATGGCCAGTTGAATAAATAAAGACGTATTTTCATATTTTGCGTAATAGTTCATCACATTTAAAAGGGTGCGCATCTATATTTTACGTATTCAAATTTCTTCTACACGTTAATATGTTGTTCCTGAGATTATTTCCTTCTGAAATTGTTATCTAAGTGTTTCATTTTGATACCGTCGCCATGTTAAAAATTGGAATAAATGGCGGGTCCCGTAATTTCACCTATTCTACACTGTATGTAATATGTATACAGATTATACTGTTTGCATGTACCGTATATACTATATGACACAAAATTGACAGAATTCAGCACTAACAGCATATCATATTCTTCAGTTCTTGTCATAATTCCATAATCTTTATCTGTGTGCAATATTCCAACTTATGACGTGCACGTGGCGTTTTGTCGTGGTGCGGATAACTAACTCGTCAATGTGACGAGTTTCATGTCTAGTTGGTTATCCGCAACGAAGTTGCAGGATAACCTCTTGTGATTGTACGAAATCATCATCATCAACATCTTTTTTAGTTATCCGCACTCAGCGGATAACTCCTTGTAACTGTCCTGTTTCATCATCTTTTTTTTTTTTCTGTATTATTCTTTCTTTCTGTCATTTTTGTGCAGAGCATATCTCAAAAACGTGTAAAGTTAACATTTCATAACTTTGTCAACATATGGGTATTCACCTGAAGTTGTGCTTTTCTATTTCTGAATGACGTCAGAATTGCACAACATGACTTACGCGCGTTTTAACGAATTTCGCGTATTTAACATACATCGAAAACCATATAACAATTTAAATTGAAACTTAACAAAAGTTTTAGTTATATCTTGCGCTAACTGACTTTGTAAAAAAAATGGCATGTTTTACACGAAGTTACGCGCGCACGCGCGTTTAAAATTTCAAAACGCGAAAAATCAATTTCTAATCCACTTTCTACGCGTTTCATGTCATTTTGAGCAGGTAAAAAATTCCCACGCGTGCGCATTTTTTTACGCGCGCCGTGCGCACGTAGCGTTGAAAACAATTTTTTTCACGTGATTTATGTTTTTCCAGCCTTTTGTAGTAATTTTACCAACTTTAAAAACGATTTAGACTTAAAATTACGTCATACGTGCACGTCGAATTGGATAATTTACGTGGGTTTTTGATGAAAAAGGTAAAAAATTCGTTAAAATTTGTCAAAATTATGCCTTTTTTTAAATAGTCGTAATTTCTAAACTGGACGGTCAACTTTTTGTGGATGACATATTCTTGAAGTTGATGAGGTGTAGATATCGGATCATGTAATAATATGGCTAACCGGACATTGTGACGTCATCGTATGGCCACGCGAATATAAAATATAGGATTTTTGTATCTTTCATCATAGCGCATGACATTTAATAGAGCGCATCTCCAATTATCTGTTTTCCATTTTTACCCCGATTTTTATATTATCTAGGTCAATCAACTATCTTTCGTATGAGTTAAAAATATTTTAATTTTTATGACGTCATCATGTCTAAAAATGTAAATAACGTGGGTCACTTATTTTCGTCTTTACAGTAAATTTCAATCTGTTATAGCTCGTCAGAATAAAACGTGATAATCATGATTAAAACGTTTTCTGGAAGCTATTGGATTGTAGATACGAATTTATGTAAACATTTTGCCAATCGGATGTTGTGACGTCATCATATGACCAGTTAAATAAAAAAAGTCGTATTTTCATCTTTTGCGTCATAATTCATCACATTTAAAAGAGCGCGCATCAATATTTTACGTATTTAAATTTCTTCTACACATTAATATGTTGTTGCCGAGATAATTTCCTTCCGAAATTGCTATCTTAGTATTTCATTTTGATACCGTCGCTATGTTAAAAATTGGAATAAATGGCGGGTCCAGTCATTTCACCTATTCTACACAGTATGTAATATGTATACAGATTATATTGTATATAATACGACACAAAATAACAGAATTCAGCAATAACAACATATCATATTCTTCAGTTCAGGTCATATTGCCACAATCTTTTTCTGTGTGCAATATTCTAACGTATGACGTCTACGTGGCCTTTGTCGTGCGGATAACTAACTCGTCAAAGTGACGAGTTACATGTCTAGTTGGTTATCCGCAACGAAGTTGCAGGATAACCTCTTGTGATTGTACGAAATCATCATCTTTTTATTTTTGGTTATCCGCAACGAAGTTGCAGGATAACCTCTTGTGATTGTACGAAATCATCATCATCATCAACTTTTTATTGGTTATCCGCAACGAAGTTGCAGGATAACCTCTTGTGATTGTACGAAATCATCAACATCAACTTTTTATTGGTTATCCGCAACGAAGTTGCAGGATAACCTCTTGTGATTGTACGAAATCATCATCATCATCATCATCATCAACTTTTTATTCTTCTTCTTTCTTTCTGTATGATTTTTGTGTAACGCTTTTCTCTAAAACTCGCAAACATAACATTTCGGTAACTATGTTAACATTTTGACATTTATGTAACGTCGTCAAGCGAAGCTTTTCATGATGTTTACAATTGCGCAACGTGACGTACGCGCGATTTAACGATTTTCTCGTATCTAACATATGTCGAAAACCAAATAACATTTTAAAGTGAAACTTTGCAAAAGTTTAATTTATATCATGCGCTAACTTTCTGTTGAAAAAAAATTGCGTGTTTTACACAAAGTTACGCGCGCACGCGTATTTAAAATTTCAAAATGCGCAAATTTAATTTATAATCAACTTTCTACGCGTTTTATGTCGTTTTAAGCATGTCAAAAATTCCCACGCGTGCGCACATTTTTACGTGTGCGGTGCGCACGTAGCATTGAAAACGTATTTTTTTCGCGTGATTTATGTTTTTCCAGCCTTTTCTAGCAATTTTACCAAATTTTAAACAATTTCGACTTAAAGATACGTCATACGAGCACGTCGAATTGGACAATTTGCGCGCGTTTTTTATGAAAAGGTTAAAAAATTCGTTTAAAATATGCCTTTTTTTAAACAGTCGTAATTTCTAAACTAGACGGTCAACTTTTTGTGGATGACATATTCTGGAAGTAGATGAGTTGTAGATATCGGATCAGGTATTAATATGGCTAACCGGACATTGTGACGTCATCGTATGGCCACGCGAATATAAAATTTAGGATTTTTGTATCTTTCGTCATAACTCATCACATTGAATAGAGCGCATCTCCACCTATTCGTTTTCCATTTTCACCCTGATTTTGATATTGTCTAGGTCAATCAACTATCTTTCGCATGAGTTAAAAATATTTTAATTTTTTTGACGTCATCATGCCTAAAAATTTAAATCACGTGTGGCATCAATTTCATCTTTACAGTAAATTTTAATCTGTTATAGCTCGTAAGAATAAAATGTGATAATCACGATTAAAACTTTTTCTGGAAGCTATTGGACTGTAGATACGAAATTATGTAAAAATGTTGCCAATCGGATGTTGTGACGTCATCATATGGCCAGTTAAATAAAAAAGGTCGTATTTTCATCTTTTGCGTCATAATTCATTACATTTAAAAGAGCGCGCATCAATATTTCACGTATTCAAATTTCTTCTACACGCTAATACGTTGTTGCTGAGATAATTTCCTTTCGGAATTGCTACCTTCGCGTTTTATTTTAAAACCGTCAACATGTTAAAAATTGCAATAAATAGCAGGTCCCGTAATTTCACCTATTCTACACTGTATGTCACTGTATGTGATATGGATACAGAATATACTGTGTATACTATATATGAATTTAAATAATAAAATTCAGCAATAACAACATATCATATTCTTCAGTTCAGATCATAATGCCAACGTGAACACTTCCTTTTGTCCTCAACCTATCCCCTTAATGTTAATGTTGCACCACTTGCGCGGCGGATAACCAAACTCGTCAAAGTGACGAGTTACATGTCTAGTTTGTCTTCTTTCTTTCTGTATGATTTTTGTGGATCGCTTTTCTCTAAAACTTGCAAACATAACATTTTGTAACTTTCTCAACATATCGTCATGCACATGAAGATGTGCAGCGAAGCTTTTCATGATGTTTACAATTGCGCAACGTGACTTACGTGCGATTTAACGATTTTGTCGTATTTAACATAGCTTGACAACCAAATAACATTTCAACTTGAAACTTTGCAAAAGTTTAATTTATATCATGCGCTAACTTTCTGTTGAAAAAAAATTGCGAGTTTTACACAAAGTTACGCGCGCACGCGCATTTAAAATTTCAAAATGCGCAAAATTAATTTATAATCAACTTTCTACGCGTTTCATGTCGTTTTAAGCATGTCAAAAATTCCCACGCGTGCGCACATTTTTACGTGTGCGGTGCGCACGTAGCATTGAAAACGTATTTTTTTCGCGTGATTTATGTTTTTCCAGCCTTTTCTAGTAATTTTACCAAATTTTAAACAATTTCGACTTAAAGATACGTCATACGAGCACGTCGAATTGGACAATTTGCGCGCGTTTTTTATGAAAAGGTTAAAAAATTCGTTTAAAATATGCCTTTTTTTAAACAGTCGTAATTTCTAAACTAGACGGTCAACTTTTTGTGGATGACATATTCTGGAATTAGATGAGTTTTAGATATCGGATCAGGTTTTAATATGGCTAACCGGACATTGTGACGTCATCGTCTGGCCACGCGAATATAAAATTTAGGATTTTTTTATCTTTTGTCATAGCTCATCACATTGAATAGAGCGCATCTCCACTTCTCCGTTTTCCATTTTCACCCCGATTTTGATATTGTCTAGGTCAATCAACTATCTTTCGCATGAGTTAAAATTATTTTAATTTTTTTGACGTCATCATGCCTAAAAATTTAAATCACGTGTGGCATCAATTTCATCTTTACAGTAAATTTTAATCTGTTATAGCTCGTAAGAATAAAATGTGATAATCACGATTAAAACTTTTTCTGGAAGCTATTGGATTGTAGATACGAAATTATGTAAAAATGTTGCCCATTGGATGTTGTGACGTCATCATATGGCCAGTTAAATAAAAAAGGTCGTATTTTCATCTTTTGCGTCATAATTCATTACATGTAAAAGAGCGCGCATCAATATTTCACGTATTCAAATTTCTTCTACATGCTAATACGTTGTTGCTGAGATAATTTCCTTTCGGAAATGCTACCTTTGCGTTTCATTTTAAAACCGTCAACATGTTAAAAATTGCAATAAATAGCGGGTCCGTAATTTCACCTATTCTACACTGTATGTGATATGGATACAGATTATACTGTGTATACTATATATGAATTTAAATAATAAAATTCAGCAATAACAACATATCATATTCTTCAGTTCAGGTCATAATGCCAACGTGAACACTTCCTTTTGTCCTCAACCTATCCCCTTAATGTTAATGTTGCACCACTTGCGCGGCGGATAACCAAACTCGTCAAAGTGACGAGTTACATGTCTAGTTCTTCTTCTTTCTTTCTGTATGATTTTTGTGTAACGCTTTTCTCTGAAACTTGCAAACATAACATTTTGTTAACTATGTTAACATTTTGACATTTATGTAACGTCGTCAAGCGAAGCTTTTCATGATGTTTACAATTGCGCAAAGTGACGTACGCGCGATTTAACGATTTTCTCGTATTGAACATATGTCGAAAACCAAATAACATTTCAACTTGAAACTTTGCAAAAGTTTAATTTATATCATGCGCTAACTTTCTGTTGAAAAAAAATTGCGTGTTTTACACAAAGTTACGCGCGCACGCGCATTTAAAATTTCAAAATGCGCGAAACTAATTTATAATCAACTTTCTACGCGTTTCATGTCGTTTTAAGCATGTAAAAAATTCCCACGCGTGCGCACATTTTTACGTGTGCGGTGCGCACGTAGCATTGAAAACGTATTTTTTTCGCGTGATTTATGTTTTTCCAGCCTTTTCATGTAATTTTACCAAATTTTTAACAATTTCGACTTAAAGATACGTCATACGAGCACGTCGAATTGGACAATTTGCGCGCGTTTTTTATGAAAAGGTTAAAAAATTCGTTTAAAATATGCCTTTTTTTAAACAGTCGTAATTTCTAAACTAAACGGTCAACTTTTTGTGGATGGCATATTCTGGAAGTAGATGAGTTGTAGATATCGGATCAGGTATTAATATGGCTAACCGGACATTGTGACGTCATCGTATGGCCACGCGAATATAAAATTTAGGATTTTTGTATCTTTCGTCATAGCTCATCACATTGAATAGAGCGCATCTCCACTTATCCGTTTTCCATTTTCACCCCGATTTTGATATTGTCTAGGTCAATCAACTATCTTTCGCATGAGTGAAAAATATTTTAATTTTTATGACGTCATCATGCCTAAAAATTGAAATCACGTGTGGCATCAATTTCATCTTTACAGTAAATTTTAATCTGTTATAGCTCGTAAGAATAAAATGTGATAATCACGATTAAAACTTTTTCTGGAAGCTATTGGATTGTAGATACGAAATTATGTTAAAATGTTGCCAATCGGATGTTGTGACGTCATCATATGGCCAGTTAAATAAAAAAGGTCGTATTTTCATCTTTTGCGTCATAATTCATTACATTTAAAAGAGCGCGCATCAATATTTCACGTATTCAAATTTCTTCTACACGCTAATACGTTGTTGCTGAGATAATTTACTTTCGGAATTGCTACCTTCGCGTTTCATTTTAAAACCGTCAACATGTTAAAAATTGCAATAAATAGCGGGTCCCGTAATTTCACCTATTCTACACTGTATGTGATATGGATACAGATTAGACTGTGTATACTATATATGAATTTAAATAATAAAATTCAGCAATAACAACATATCATATTCTTCAGTTCAGGTCATAATGCCAACGTGAACACTTCCTTTTGTCCTCAACCTATCCCCTTAATGTTAATGTTGCACCACTTGCGCGGCGGATAACCAAACTCGTCAAAGTGACGAGTTACATGTCTAGTTGGTTATCCGCAACGAAGTTGCAGGATAACCTCTTGTGATTGTACGAAATCATCATCAACATCTTTTTCTTAATCTTCTTTCTTTCTGTATGATTTTTGTGTAACGCTTTTCTCTAAAACTTGCAAACATAACATTTTGTTAACTATGTTAACATTTTGATATTTATGTAACGTCGTCAAGCGAAGCTTTTCATGATGTTTACAATTGCGCAACGTGACGTACGCGCGATTTAACGATTTTCTCGTATTTAACATATGTCGAAAACCAAATAACATTTTAAAGTGAATTACTTTGCAAAAGTTTAATTTATATCATGCGCTAACTTTCTGTTGAAAAAAAATTGCGTGTTTTACACAAAGTTACGCGCGCACGCGCATTTAAAATTTCAAAATGCGCAAAATTAATTTATAATCAACTTTCTACGCGTTTCATGTCGTTTTAAGCATGTCAAAAATTCCCACGAGTGCGCACATTTTTACGTGTGCGGTGCGCACGTAGCATTGAAAACGTATTTTTTTTGCGTGATTTATGTTTTTCCAGCCTTTTCTAGTAATTTTACCAAATTTTAAACAATTTCGACTTAAAGATACGTCATACGAGCACGTCGAATTGGACAATTTGCGCGCGTTTTTTATGAAAAGGTTAAAAAATTCGTTTAAAATATGCCTTTTTTTAAACAGTCGTAATTTCTAAACTAGACGGTCAACTTTTTGTGGATGACATATTCTGGAAGTAGATGAGTTGTAGGTATCGGATCAGGTATTAATATGGTTAACCGGACATTGTGACGTCATCGTATGGCCACGCGAATACAAAATTTAGGATTTTTGTATCTTTCGTCATAGCTCATCACATTGAATAGAGCGCATCTCCACTTATTCGTTTTCCATTTTCACCCCGATTTTGATATTGTCTAGGTCAATCAACTATCTTTCGCATGAGTTAAAAATATTTTAATTTTTTTGACGTCATCATGCCTAAAAATTTAAATCACGTGTGGCATCAATTTCATCTTTACAGTAAATTTTAATCTGTTATAGCTCGTAAGAATAAAATGTGATAATCACGATTAAAACTTTTTCTGGAAGCTATTGGATTGTAGATACGAAATTATGTAAAAATGTTGCCCATCGGATGTTGTGACGTCATCATATGGCCAGTTAAATAAAAAAGGTCGTATTTTCATCTTTTGCGTCATAATTCATTACATTTAAAAGAGCGCGCATCAATATTTCACGTATTCAAATTTCTTCTACACGCTAATACGTTGTTGCTGAGATAATTTCCTTTCGGAATTGCTACCTTCGCGTTTCATTTTTAAACCGTCAACATGTTAAAAATTGCAATAAATAGCGGGTCCCGTAATTTCACCTATTCTACACTGTATGTCACTGTATGTGATATGGATACAGATTATACTGTGTATACTATATATGAATTTAAATAATAAAATTCAGCAATAACAACATATCATATTGTTCAGTTCAGGTCATAATGCCAACGTGAACACTTCCTTTTGTCCTCAACCTATCTCCTTAATGTTAATGTTGCACCACTTGCGCGGCGGATAACCAAACTCGTCAAAGTGACGAGTTACATGTCTAGTTCTTCTTTCTTTCTGTATGATTTTTGTGTAACGCTTTTCTCTAAAACTCGCAAACATAACATTTCGGTAACTATCTTAACATATTGACATTTACGTAACGTCGTCAAGCGAAGCTTTTCATGATGTTTGCAATTGCGCAACGTGACGTACGCGCGATTTAACGATTTTCTCGTATTTAACATATGTTGAAAACCAAATAACATTTCAACTTGAAACTTCGCAAAAGTTTAATTTATATCATGCGCTAACTTTATGTTGAAAAAAAATTGCGTGTTTTACACAAAGTTACGCTCGCACGCGCATTTAAAATTTCAAAATGCGCAAAATTAATTTCTAATCAACTTTCTACGCGTTTCATGTCGTGTTAAGCATGTCAAAAATTCCCACGCGTGCGCACATTTTTACGTGTGCGGTGCGCACGTAGCATTGAAAACGTATTTTTTTCGCGTGATTTATGTTTTTCCAGCCTTTTCTAGTAATTTTAACCAATTTTAAACAATTTCGACTTAAAGATACGTCATACGAGCACGTCGAATTGGACAATTTGCGCGCGTTTTTTATGAAAAGGTTAAAAAATTCGTTTAAAATATGCCTTTTTTTAAACAGTCGTAATTTCTAAACTAGACGGTCAAATTTTTGTGGATGACATATTCTAGAAGTAGATGAGTTGTAGATATCGGATCAGGTATTAATATGGCTAACGGGACATTGTGACGTCATCGTATGGTCACGCGAATATAAAATTTAGGATTTTTGTATCTTTCGTCATAGCTCATCACATTGAATAGAGCGCATCTCCACTTATCCGTTTTCCATTTTCACCCCGATTTTGATATTGTGTAGGTCAATCAACTATCTTTCGCATGAGTTAAAAATATTTTAATTTTTTTGACGTCATCATGCCTAAAAATTTAAATCACATGTGGCATCAATTTCATCTTTACAGTAAATTTTAATCTGTTATAGCTCGTAAGAATAAAATGTGATAATCACGATTAAAACTTTTTCTGGAAGCTATTGGATTGTAGATACGAAATTATGTAAAAATGTTGCCAATCGGATGTTGTGACGTCATCATATGGCCAGTTAAATAAAAAAGGTCGTATTTTCATCTTTTGCGTCATAATTCATTACATTTAAACGAGCGCGCATCAATATTTCACGTATTCAAATTTCTTCTACACGCTAATACGTTGTTGCTGAGATAATTTCCTTTCGGAATTGCTACCTTCGCGTTTCATTTTAAAACCGTAAACATGTTAAAAATTGCAATAAATAGCGGGTCCCGTAATTTCACCTATTCTACACTGTATGTGATATGGATACAGATTATACTGTGTATACTATATATGAATTTAAACAATAAAATTCAGCAATAACAACATATCATATTCTTCAGTTCAGGTCATAATGTCAACGTGAACACTTCCTTTTGTCCTCAACCTATCCCCTTAATGTTAATGTTGCACCACTTGCGCGGCGGATAACCAAACTCGTCAAAGTGACGAGTTACATGTCTAGTTAGTTATCCGCACTCAGCGGATAACTCCTTGTAACTGTCCTGTTTCATCATCTTTTTTTTTTTTCTGTATTATTCTTTCTTTCTGTCATTTTTGTGCAGAGCATATCTCAAAAACGTGTAAAGTTAACATTTCATAACTTTGTCAACATATGGGTATTCACCTGAAGTTGTGCTTTTCTATTTCTGAATGACGTCAGAATTGCACAACATGACTTACGCGCGTTTTAACGAATTTCGCGTATTTAACATACATCGAAAACCATATAACAATTTAAATTGAAACTTAACAAAAGTTTTAGTTATATCTTGCGCTAACTGACTTTGTAAAAAAAATGGCATGTTTTACACGAAGTTACGCGCGCACGCGCGTTTAAAATTTCAAAACGCGAAAAATCAATTTCTAATCCACTTTCTACGCGTTTCATGTCATTTTGAGCAGGTAAAAAATTCCCACGCGTGCGCATTTTTTTACGCGCGCCGTGCGCACGTAGCGTTGAAAACAATTTTTTTCACGTGATTTATGTTTTTCCAGCCTTTTGTAGTAATTTTACCAACTTTAAAAACGATTTAGACTTAAAATTACGTCATACGTGCACGTCGAATTGGATAATTTACGTGGGTTTTTGATGAAAAAGGTAAAAAATTCGTTAAAATTTGTCAAAATTATGCCTTTTTTTAAATAGTCGTAATTTCTAAACTGGACGGTCAACTTTTTGTGGATGACATATTCTTGAAGTTGATGAGGTGTAGATATCGGATCATGTAATAATATGGCTAACCGGACATTGTGACGTCATCGTATGGCCACGCGAATATAAAATATAGGATTTTTGTATCTTTCATCATAGCGCATGACATTTAATAGAGCGCATCTCCAATTATCTGTTTTCCATTTTTACCCCGATTTTTATATTATCTAGGTCAATCAACTATCTTTCGTATGAGTTAAAAATATTTTAATTTTTATGACGTCATCATGTCTAAAAATGTAAATAACGTGGGTCACTTATTTTCGTCTTTACAGTAAATTTCAATCTGTTATAGCTCGTCAGAATAAAACGTGATAATCATGATTAAAACGTTTTCTGGAAGCTATTGGATTGTAGATACGAATTTATGTAAACATTTTGCCAATCGGATGTTGTGACGTCATCATATGACCAGTTAAATAAAAAAAGTCGTATTTTCATCTTTTGCGTCATAATTCATCACATTTAAAAGAGCGCGCATCAATATTTTACGTATTTAAATTTCTTCTACACATTAATATGTTGTTGCCGAGATAATTTCCTTCCGAAATTGCTATCTTAGTATTTCATTTTGATACCGTCGCTATGTTAAAAATTGGAATAAATGGCGGGTCCAGTCATTTCACCTATTCTACACAGTATGTAATATGTATACAGATTATATTGTATATAATACGACACAAAATAACAGAATTCAGCAATAACAACATATCATATTCTTCAGTTCAGGTCATATTGCCACAATCTTTTTCTGTGTGCAATATTCTAACGTATGACGTCTACGTGGCCTTTGTCGTGCGGATAACTAACTCGTCAAAGTGACGAGTTACATGTCTAGTCTTAATCTTCTTTCTTTCTGTATGATTTTTGTGTAACGCTTTTCTCTAAAACTTGCAAACATAACATTTTGTTAACTATGTTAACATTTTGACATTTATGTAACGTCGTCAAGCGAAGCTTTTCATGATGTTTACAATTGCGCAACGTGACGTACGCGCGATTTAACGATTTTCTTGTATTTAACATATGTCGAAAACCAAATAACATTTTAAAGTGAAACTTTGCAAAAGTTTAATTTATATCATGCGCTAACTTTCTGTTGAAAAAAAATTGCGTGTTTTACACAAAGTTACGCGCGCACGCGCATTTAAAATTTCAAAATGTGCAAAATTAATTTATAATCAACTTTCTTCGCGTTTCAAGTCGTGTTAAGCATGTCAAAAATTCCCACGCGTGCGCAAATTTTTACGTGTGCGGTGCGCACGTAGCATTGAAACGTATTTTTTTCGCGTGATTTATGTTTTTCCAGCCTTTTCTAGTAATTTTACCAAATTTTAAACAATTTCGACTTAAAGATACGTCATACGAGCACGTCGAATTGGACAATTTGCGCGCGTTTTTTATGAAAAGGTTAAAAAATTCGTTTAAAATATGCCTTTTTTTAAACAGTCGTAATTTCTAAACTAGACGGTCAAATTTTTGTGGATGACATATTCTAGAAGTAGATGAGTTGTAGAGATCGGATCAGGTATTAATATGGCTAACCGGACATTGTGACGTCATCGTATGGTCACGCGAATATAAAATTTAGGATTTTTGTATCTTTCGTCATAGCTCATCACATTGAATAGAGCGCATCTCCATTTATCCGTTTTCCATTTTCACCCCGATTTTGATATTGTGTAGGTCAATCAACTATCTTTCGCATGAGTTAAAAATATTTTAATTTTTTTGACGTCATCATGCCTAAAAATTTAAATCACGTATGGCATCAATTTCCTCTTTACCGTAAATTTTATTCTGTTATAGCTCGTAAGAATAAAATGTGATAATCACGATTAAAACTTTTTCTGGAAGCTATTGGATTGTAGATACGAAATTATGTAAAAATGTTGCCCATCGGATGTTGTGACGTCATCATATGGCCAGTTAAATAAAAAAGGTCGTATTTTCATCTTTTGCGTCATAATTCATTACATTTAAAAGAGCGCGCATCAATATTTCACGTATTCAAATTTCTTCTAAACGCTAATACGTTGTTGCTGAGATAATTTCCTTTCGGAATTGCTACCTTCGCGTTTCATTTTAAAACCGTCAACATGTTAAAAATTGCAATAAATAGCGGGTCCCGTAATTTCACCTATTCTACACTGTATGTGATATGGATACCGATTATACTGTGTATACTATATATGAATTTAAATAATAAAATTCAGCAATAACAACATATCATATTCTTCAGTTCAGGTCATAATGCCAACGTGAACACTTCCTTTTGTCCTCAACCTATCCCCTTAATGTTAATGTTGCACCACTTGCGCGGCGGATAACCAAACTCGTCAAAGTGACGAGTTACATGTCTAGTTAGTTATCCGCACTATGGCGGATAACTCCTTGTAACTGTCCTGTTTCATCATCTTTTTTTTTTTTTTTTTCTGTATTATTAGTTATCCGCTTAGTAGCGGATAACTCCTTGTAATCGTCCTGTTTCATCATATTTTTTTTTTTTTCTGTATTATACTTATTAGTTATCCGCTTAGTAGCGGATAACTCCTTGTAATCGTCCTGTTTCATCAAATTTTTTTTTTCTGTATTATTAGTTATCCGCTTAGTAGCGGATAACTCCTTGTAACTGTATGAAATCATCTTTTTTTTCTGTATTATTCTTTCTTTCTGTCAATTTTGTGTCTCGCGTATCTCAAAAACTTGTAAACAAAACATTTTATAACTTTGTCAACATGTGGGCATTCACGTGAAATTGTGCACCTCCTATTGTGAATGACGTCAGAATTGCGCAACGTGATTTACGCGCGTTTTAACGAATTTCGCGTATTTAACATAGATCGAAAACCATATAGTAATTTAAATTGAAACTTAACAAAAGTTTAATTTATATCTTGCGCTAATTGACTGTGGGAAAAAAATGGCATGTTTCACACGAAGTTACGCGCGCAAGGGCGTTTAAAATTTCAAAATGCGAAAAATCAATTTCTAATCAACTTTCTACGCGTTTCATGTCATTTTGAGCATGTCAAAAATTCCCACGCGCGCGCATATTTTTACTCGCACGGTGCGCACGTAGCGTTGAAAATAAATTTTTTTCACCTGATTCATGTTTTTCCAGCCTTTTCTAGTAATTTTACCAACTTTTGAACAATTTTGACCTAAAACTACGTCATACGGGCACATCCAATTGGATAATTTACGTGCGTTTTTGATGAAAAAGTTCAAAAATTTGTCAAAATTCGTCAAAATTATGCCTTTTTTTAAACATTCATAGATTCTAAACTACGAGGTGAACTTTTTTTAAATTATATATTCTCGAAGTTGATGAGTTGTAGATATGGAATAATGCATTAATATGGCTAATGGGACATTATAACGTCATCGTATGGCCACGCGAATATAAAATATAGGATTTTTATATCTTTCGTCATAGCGCAACACATTTAATAGAGCGCATCTCCACTTATCCATTTTTTATTTTCAACCTGATTTTGATATTGTCTTGGTGAATGAACTATCTTTCGCATGAGTTAAAAATATTTTAATTTTTATGACGTCATCATGTCTAAAAATGTAAATAACGTGGGTCAACTATTTTCATCTTTACAGTAACTTTCAATCTGTTATAGCTCGTCAGAATAAAACGTGATAATCATGATTAAAACGTTTTCTGGAAGCTATTGAATTGTAGATACGAATTCATGTAAACATTTTGCCAATCGGATGTTGTGACGTCATCATATGGCCAGTTGAATAAAAAAAGGCGTATTTTCATATTTTGCGTAATAGTTCATCACATTTAAAAGGGCGCGCATCTATATTTTACGTATTCAAATTTCTTCTACACGTTAATATGTGGTTGCTGAGATAATGTCCTTCCGAAATTGCTAACTTAGTGTTTCATTTTGATACCGTCGCCATGTTAAAAATAAGAATAAATGGGGGGTCTCGTAATTTCACCTATTCTACACTGTATGCAACATGTATACAGAGTATACCGTTTGCACTGTATACTATACGACACAAAATAGACTGAATTCAGCACTAACAACGTATGATATTCTTCAGTTCAGGTCATAATGCCATAATCTTTATCTGTGTGCAATATTCCAACGTATGACGTGCACGTGGCGTTTGTCGTGCGGATAACTAACTCGTCAAAGTGACGAGTTTCATGTCTAGTACTTCTTTCTTTCTGTCATTTTTGTGCGTCGCGTTTCTCTAAAACGTGTAAACAGAACATATCGTAACTTTGTCAACATATCGACATTTACGTGAACTTGTGCACCTCCTATTTTTGAATGACGTCAGAGTTGCGCAACGTGACTTACGTGCGATTTTATGAATTTCAATGATTGATCATAGACTAAAAACCAAACATAATTTTGTTTTGAAACTTTGTGAAAATTTAAGTCATATCAAGCGCAAACTTTCTATGGATTAAAAATAGCATGTTTCACAAAAAGTTACGCGCGCACGCGCGTTTAAAATTTTAACGTGCGAAATATTAACTTCTAATCAACTTTCTATGCGTTTCATGTCATTTTGAGCATGTCAAAAATTCCCACGCGCGCGAACATTTTTACGCACGCGGTGCACACGTAGCGTTAAAAACATATTTTTTTCGCGTGATTTATGTTTTTTCAGCCTTTTCTAGTAATGTTACCAAATTTTAAACAATTTCGACTTAAAATTACGTCATACGAGCACGTCGAATTAGATAATTTGCACGCGTATTTGGTGAAAAAGTTAAAAAATTCGTCAAAATTATGCCTATTTTTAAACAGTCATAGATTCTAAACTACATGGAGAACTTTTTTTTAATTACATATTCTGGAAGTTGATGAGTTGTAGATATCGGATCATGCATTAATAAGGCTAACCGGACTTTGTGACGTCATCGTATGGCCACGCGAATATAAAATAGAGGATTTTTGTCTATTTCGTCATAGCTCATCACATTTAATAGAGCGCATCTCCACTTATTCGTTGTCCATTTTCATTCCGATTTTAATATATTCTAGATCTATCAACAATCTTTTGCATGAATTAAAAATTTTTTAATTTTGTTAACGTCATCATGCCTAAAAATTTAAATTACGTTGGTCATTAATTTCATCTTTACAGTAAATTTTAATCAGTTATGCCTCGTAAGAATAAAATGTGATAATCACAATTAAAACGTTTTCAGGAAGCTATTGTATTGTAGATACAAAATCATGTGTAAATTGTGCCAATCGAATGTTGTGACGTCATCATATGGCCAGTTAAATAAAAAAAGTCGTATTTTCATCTTTTGCATTATATTTCATTACATTTAAAAGAGCGCGCATCAATATTTCACGTATTCAAATTTCTTCTACACGTTAATACGTTGTTGCTGAGATAATTTCATTCAGAAATTTCTACTTTTACATTTCATTTTGAAACCGTCAAGATGTTAAAAATTACAATAAAATACGGGTCCCGTAATTTCACCTATTTTACACTGTTTGTGATATGTATACAGATTGTACTGTGTATACTATATGACACAAAATAACAGAATTCAGAAATAACATATCATATTCTTCAGTTCAGGTCATAATGCCTTAATATTTTTCTGTGTGCAATATTCTAACGTATGACGTGCACGTGGCGTTTGTCGAGCGGATAACTAACTCGTCAAAGTGACGAGTTTCATGTCTAGTTTCCTTCCGTCATTTTTGTGCGTCGCGTTTCTCTAAAACGTGTAAACAGAACATATCGTAACTTTGTCAACATATCGACATTTACGTGAACTTGTGCACCTCCTATTTTTGAATGACGTCAGAGTTGCGCAACGTGACTTACGCGCGATTTTATGAATTTCAATGATTGATCATAGACTGAAAACCAAACATAATTTTGTTTTGACACTTTGTGAAAATTTAAGTCACATCAAGCGCAAACTTTCTATGGATTAAAAATAGCATCTTTCACAAAAAGTTACGCGCGCACGCGCGTTTAAAATTTTAGAGTGCGAAAAATCAACTTCTAATCAACTTTCTATGCGTTTCATGTCATTTTGAGCATGTCAAAAATTCCCACGCGCGCGAAACTTTTTACGCACGCGGTGCACACGTAGCGTTAAAAACATGCTTTTTTCGCGTGATTTATGTTTTTTCAGCCTTTTATAGTAATGTTACCAACTTTTAAACAATTTCGACTTAAAATTACGTCATACGAGCACGTCGAATTAAATAATTTGCACGCGTTTCTGATGAAAAAGTTTAAAAATTCGTCAAAATTATGCCTATTTTTAAACAGTCATAGATTCTAAACTACATGGAGAACTTTTTTTTAATTACATATTCTGGAAGTTGATGAGTTGTAGATATCGAATCATGCATTAATATGGCTAACCGGACATTGTGACGTCATCGTATGGCCACGCGAATATAAAATATAGGATTTTTGTCTCTTTCGTCATAGCTCATCACATTTAATAGAGCGCATCTCCACTTATTCGTAGTCGATTTTCATCCCAATTTTAATATATTCTAGGTCAATCAACTATCTTTTGCATGAATTAAAAAATTTTTAATTTTTTTAACGTCATCATGCCTAAAAATTTAAATTACGTTGGTCATTAATTTCATCTTTACAGTAAATTTTAATCTGTTATAGCTCGTAAGAATAAAATGTGATAATCACGATTAAAACGTTTTCAGGAAGCTATTGTATTGTAGATACAAAATCATGTGAAAATTGTGCCAATCGAATGTTGTGACGTCATCATATGGCCAGTTAAATACAAAAAGTCGTATTTTCATCTTTTGCGTTATATTTCATTACATTTAAAAGAACGCGCATCAATATTTCACGTATTCAAATTTCTACTACACGTTAATATGTTGTTGCTGAGATAATTTCATTCTGAAATTTCTACTTTTGCATTTCATTTTGAAACCGTCAAGATGTTAAAAATTACAATAAAATACGGGTCCCGTAATTTCACCTATTTTACACTGTTTGTGATATGTATACAGATTGTACAGTGTATACTATGTATATGACACAAAATAACAGAATTCAGAAATAACAACATATCATATTCTTCAGTTCAGGTCATAATGCCTTAATATTTTTCTGTGTGCAATATTCTAACGTATGACGTGCACGTGGCGTTTGTCGAGCGGATAACTAACTCGTCAAAGTGACGAGTTTCATGTCTAGTTCTTCTTTCTTTCTGTCATTTTTGTGCAGAGCGTATCTCTAAAACGTGTAAAGTTAACATGTTATAACTTTGTCAACATATGGGCAATCACATGAAGTTGTGCTTTCCTATAATTGAATGACGTCAGAGTTGCGCAACAAGACTTACGCACGTTTTTATGAATTTCGCGTATTTAACATAGATCGGAAACCATATAACAATTTAAATTGAAACTTAGCAAAAGTCTAATTTATATCGTGCGCTAACTTTTTATGCACTAAAAATGGCACGTTTTACACGAAGTTATGCGCGCACGCGCGTTTAAAATTTTACAATGCGAAAAATCAATTTCTAATCAACTTTCTACGCGTTTCATGTCATTTTGAGCATGTCAAAAATTCCCACACGTGCGCAAATTTTTACGCGCGTGGTGCACACGTAGCTTTAAAAACGTCATTTTTTCGAGTGATTTATGTTTTTCCAGCCTTTTCTATTAATTTTACCAACTTTTAAACAATTTCGACTTCAAATTACGTCATACGAGCACGTAGAATATGATAATTTGCGCGCTTTTTTGATGAAAAACTTCAAAAATTCGTCAAAATTAAGCCTTTTTTTAAACAATCGTAGTTTCTAAACTAAACGGTAAAAATTATTTTTATTACATATTCTGGAAGTTGATGAGTTGTAGATATCAGATCATGGATTAATATGGCTAACCGGACATTGTGACGTCATCGTATGGCCACGCGAATATGAAATTTAGGATTTTTGTATCGTTCGTCATAACTCCTCACATTTAATAGAGCGCATCTCCACTTATCCGTTTTCCATTTTCACCCCAAATTTGATATTGTCTAGGTCAATCAACTATATTTAGCATGAGTTAAAAATATTTTAATTTTTATGACGTCATCATGCCTAAAAATTTAAATGACGTGTGGCATTAATTTCATCTTTACAGTAAATTTCAATCTGTTATAGCTCGTAAAAATAAAATGTGATAATCACGATTAAAACGTTTTCTTGAAGCTATTGGATTGTAGATACAAAATCTTGCCAATCGGATGTGGTGACGTCATCATATGGCCAGTTAAATAAAAAAAGTCGTATTTTCATATTTTGCGTCATAGTTCATTACATTTAAAAGAGCGCGCATTAATATTTCACGTATTCAAATTTCTTCTACACGTTAATATGTTGTTGCTGAGATAATTTCCTTCCAAAATTGCTACCTTCGCGTTTCATTTTAAAACCATCAACATGTTAAAAATTGCAATAAATAGCGGGTCCCGTAATTTCCCCTATTCTACACTGTATGTGATATGTATACAGATTACACTGTGTATACTATATATGAATCAAAATAATAGAATTCAGCAATAACAACATATCATAGTCTTCAGTTCAGGTCATAATTCCATAATCTTTTTCCGTGTGCAATATTCCAACGTATGGCGTGGACGTGGCGTTTGTCGTGCGGATAACTAACTCGTCAAAGTGACGAGTTTCATGTCTAGTTATTTATTTCTCTCTGTACAGATTTTGTGTAACAAATATCTCAAAAAGTTTAATGTTAATGATTACCATAATTTCACAATGTCTTTCAAATACGTTAACTTAGTCCTAATAAGCTTTTCAGCGTGATCACTCATCCGTGACGTCACGTATACGCCATTTTGTGAAATCACATTATCAATCATATCTCCATAATTCATTATCACATATTAATGAAAATCACTACACGTAAACTTGAGGTCAAGATAAAAAATATTAGCAAATAAAAACTCGGGCGTTTCAAGGTCATGCGCGTGAAATCGCGCGTTGAAATTTTAAAAAGCTCAAAATTTAGTTTTTATCAATTTAGAGCATGAAATAGGCCATTTGCGTGTTTAAAAAAATTACTGCGCAAAAACACATTTTTGCGCACGCGATTTTTAAAAAGGGTACAAAATAAAATTTGATGTATACATCATATTCTATTCACAATCCTTAGTACATTCTCCGACTTTGAGTCCATTCCGACTTAAAATAACGCTATACGAGCACGTTAAAAATGACAAAATGCGCACATTAATTGTACAAAAGTGCTAAAAATGGTAAAAAAATAAGGCCTTTTTAAAATGAATATAACTCTACAGAATGGCAGGTGACCCCCAATTTTTTTAACTTATTATGGAAGCCAATAAGTTGTAGATATAAATATATATACATATTAGACGTACAAAATGGTATGACGTCATCAAATGGCCACTTGAATTTAAAAATTAGTAATTATTATCTTTTTGTGTGGGTTATCACATTCAATAGAGCGCATCTCCGTTATTTGAGCCCAATTTTTGCACACATTTTAGTATGTGCTTGCTCAATTAATTATCTTTCTCATAAGTTGTCAACATTTTTATTTTGATGACGTCATCACGCGTAAAAACTTGAATAACTTAGGTCGTGTAATTTCAGCTACACCATACATTTGAATATCTTATAGCTCCTCAGAATTAAAGGTGACCTTGAAGATTATAATTTATTATGAAAGCTGATGAAATGTAGATATGAATTCATATAAAAATTAAGCCTATCGGATGTTGTGATGTTATCATATGGCCAGTTGAAGTTAAAAAGTAGTTTTTAAATTTCTTTAGTCGAAGTTATACAAATTTCAAAGAGCGCGCATTGCGCTTCTACGTGTCAAATTCTCTTCCAATCCTTATATTTTTTTGCTCAATTCATTATCTTTCGAAATTGTCATCTTCGAGTTTATTTTGATAATTCCATCATACCAAAAAATTTTAACTTGATGTGTGTCCCATAATTTCACCTATGCTACACTGTATATAGATATACAGTATATACTGTACATTGTATATGGCATATAATAGGCATAACTCAGCAATATAAGCGTATAATAGGATGGCATACATCAACATTTTCCTATCGTATGTTAACGTACGTACATGTTTAAAAAAAATTAATTTCATTAAAATGATAAAAATGATCACCTATAATTCGTCAAAGTGACGAATTAAATTCTAGTTTTCAATTGTTTTTGTTTTAGCTCTATTTAACTCTATTTTTCTAAATGTTCTTAGTTCCATCCCAGCCTTGGTGGGCTGGTTCTCTGTAGACTTGTAATTTTGTTTCTTATGTATAATTGCAATTTCCGGGGACCTAGCAGCCCATGGGTGTTAGTCTCGCGCATTTATAATTTCCATACCCCTAGGCAGCAACCAACCTACGTCTCTTCTATTAACGATATACTATAATGGCTACCCTAAATCTGATTAAAACGGCTTCAAATTACGCTAGAACGCATAGCTTTCGGGGGCCCTTGGCGGCCCCCAGCATAGTGATGCTTGCATCACTCGCATAGCCCAACGCCCACCCATCGGGGAATTTAGCCCTGCGTCGGGGAATTCAGCCCCGCGTCGGGGAATTTAGCCCCACGTCGGAAAGATCTTGGCGCCACCACTGCAATCGCCATGTAGAATACTTGTTATCCTGGATTAGATAACCATGTTAGAGTTGTTAAAGTGGTGAATTCTTAAGAAATATTACGAAGATTTGTCATTTAGAAATGCTGCCGAGTTAGATTAAGTTGTTTGAATTGTAGTTATATGTGTTAAATGGAAAAATAATATATGCGATATAAAGTGAATATTAATTGAAAGAATAAAATGTTAAAATAAATAAAAGAAACAAGAATTAATTAATCAATGAATTGTACATAGATAAAATTAATTAAAAGAAACAAGAAATATTCAATGAATTGTACATACATAAAAATAAAATATAAACAAATAAAAAAAAAAATTAATTAAAAAATGAAAAATCGAAATATTTATTTAAGTTCATTAAAGAAATATATAAATGAGAAGAAATTGAAACAAAATAAACAATGTATGGTAATAGACAAGGAGGGGGACAATGTTCAGAAGAATAGTTGTATTGTAATTGTTGCATGAATTCTTTCTTAGATGGTTGAACACCTTTCTGTAAATTAGTTACGAACGTGTATGCACGGCGTAGCACGTGTTCAGTTCAGTTCTTTTTGTTGTTGCAGGCGAAAATTTATTCGATTATTGCAACAGTTTAACAAACTATTGTTCGCTCTTCAATTGTGAAGATTAAATTTCGGAGTAAACCTGTCACTATCCGACAGGGTTTACTAAATATATTGCATAAAACAAACAATAGGTGTAATTATTTAATTAATATTTTATATCTTGCCCTTTTATAATACTAAATTCACAAAAAAAAAGTTTTAATTATTTAAAGGTATGGAAGACAGTATGGTAAAAAAATTGTCTTTGAACATATTGTTCCAATTTTCCTTAGGATAACAATATTTGTAATATTTTTGTTTTGTTTATGGATTATGAAATTTTCAATTTATGACTTACCTTGTAATACTATGTTTGAACACGAACCTTTTATGACTTTATCTTGTAATACATTAGTACAATACCTTACACTACCTTACGTACACTACCTTTTTATGATTACTATAAGTTCAAACACGAACCTTTCATTACTTAACTTATAAGTTCAAACACAAACATTTTCTAACTTACCATGAAATAAGTTAAAACACAAACCTTTCATAACTTAACTTATAAGTTCAAACATGAACATTCTATAAATTATTTTGAAATAATTTTGCACAAAATTTATGTTTAATATTGTACTACATTGCACTATTTTAAAGCATGACCCTTTCACAAATTATCTTGCATTACATTAACTGTTATGTAATAGGTGCTGAAAAATGACTTGAAATGTTCAAGTATGACAGGAATAATATTATTTTGTAATCTTTATGTTTGTAATAGATAGATATGCTTGTCATTTTGTTATGCATTTAAAAAACATACTACAGATTGACAAAATCTAGAAAAACCTACTCAAATCAGATCTACAAAACATTGCACAGGTGCCCCAACAGTAAAAAATATCTATGTATTTTGTATTATTTGTATAAAAATCTGGGTCTGCTGCTCCAGACTAATAGGGTTGGGATATTTTTAAAATACTAACTAAAAATCGACACTACTCGCAAAGAGGCAGAATCGCATATATAATGCACTTTATGCACTAAATGAATTAAATTACCATGTACAAGGTGACAGTTTATGTTATTTTGTAATATTACAATGTTTACTCACTTTTCAATTTTTTTTAAGGACTCCATAAAACAAAATTCCTACGTTGTCATTTTAAAATGCCAGAAAACAAGATTTTGCAAATAAAGCTATTTAATGCTAAAACAACTTTTTAAAGATTATCCACGAGACTGCACTGACATACTTGAAAGCAACAGTGAAGCAACAAGTGGTGCTTACATGATCAATATTCATGATGGAGGTGAACCATTCAGAGTTTACTGCGATATGGACACTGATGGAGGTGGATGAACGGTAGGTTTAATCAATAAGACACATAATATTCATGGATGCATATACATAAACTGGAGCAAGTTGGGTGGTCCTGTAATTAAGAGAATCTAAGTAGATCAGAAAATGAAATAATAAGCAAAACATTTTCTTTACCTCGAAACATTGCAGTATAGGAATAGTAAATTTTCAATATTCTTGCAATAAATGTACTAAATGTTAGCTTTCTATTACAATTATTATTATTTTATGAAGGTTTTTCAGAGACGAGAAGATGGATCTATGAATTTCTATAGAAATTGGGCAGCATACAAGGTAGGGTTTCGGAATTTTAATGGTGAGCACTGGCTTGGTAATGATAACATTTATCGTCTTAGATCTGATGGTCACTTTGAATTGAGAGTGGGCATGTCAACATTTGAAGGAGGATCAGCATACGCTCACTATGACAACTTTCGAATAGGTGATGAGAGAAGTAACTACATACTGACATTTGGCACTTACAGTGGCAATGCAGGTAGGGTTTAGCTAATTATTGTCTAATGTTAAAGATGTATTGTCCCTTTGTCAAATTCCAAAAAAAATAAAAATAAAAAGATTTCGAAAAAAAGTGGGTCATTTTGAAGTATCATAATAGTTATTAACTTTCACCAAAAATTAGTCGAAAAAAAAATCATTTAACTGAAATACAGACGTTTTTTGGTTAAAAAAATAACTTTGACTTCCAGTCAAAGTTTTCGATCAAAACATATCTTATAATACAATGCGCTAATTTGGCTACTCTGTATGCATAATCATAAAACTTCCTCGCGATCTGTGTGAAAACACCTTCTCAACTGTGACGAGTTGTAAACAATCCTAATTAGCATCATGCATAATGTATACTCATGGTTTGAAATCTTTGTTTACTTTCGCTCACGACTATTTTCAGACGAAATGTAATCAAATTAATTTAGCTGTTAATTACGTAAAATTGTTGTTTTTGGCTCGAATTTTCGACTTAAAGTGAATAACTTTAATATTACTTTGATATGGCCAATTAAAATTTTTTCATTCATTTTTTTGTGTTTCAAGGGACAATATTATTTAATGTTCCCACCTAACTCTCATACTTCTTTAATCCACACTTTTCAATTATCTGATGATCTTTTATCCTACCGTTTCTAGTTCGTTTCATACTTTTATGTGTTTTTATTAATTTCTTGAGTGTGTAGAAAACTGTCCGTTGTTTCACTCCCGCACTGCTTGTCAGAAATGTCTTTCATACGCAACATTTTTCTTTGGCATATAATAAAAATTCAGCGCTTCTGGTTCTTTTTCATACATGTCATCTTCTTTTGTCAATATTTCAAATAATTGCTACACACCTTCTCTTCGCTGTATGTAGTAAAATCATGGAGTACTCCATAGTAAAATAGCCCTGTCTGCTGATTATTTTCTACATTCTACCATTATATATAACTCAAATGCCAAGAGCTTGGCTATATCTGTCATTTCGAAACTAGGGATTGAGTTTACTTAAAAAGCCACAATTTATATATAATTTTTATATATAAAAAACCTTTTGTAAAGTAATGGTTTTTGCTTCACTTTGATATTTATTTGTTATAATTCAATGTAAACTAATATTTAATTAATTGATATTTGTATACCCATTTGTACTGTCTTAGTAGTTAACAATTGTACTGTCAACACAGCCTTGTATAGTAACACCAAATAATAGTGAAACAAACTATTGTGTTTAAAGAAAGTTATAATAATAATAATAAAAATAAAATAATAATAATAATACCACCAACTTACTATTTATTACTATTTAACATCTATATTCAGTTTACTAACAAATTGACTTGATTTCTTTAATATTTCATATAACGACACTTTATCTTCCACACGATTTATATACTATATATATATAACATGTTTTTATTCTTCATAAGGTAGAGTTACTTTAATTTTATTATTGAGGATATTACGTTATATGAGTGCCATGCACTCCTAAAATGCATGTTTTATGCAGGAGATCCGATCAATAGTCACCTCTCTAGCTCTAAGGATTGAAATTGCTATACTACATCATCAATAATATTCCTCATTTCAAGTATAGGGCCTATTAATAATTAATTTTCAATGATTGCATAAAAAAACAAATTTTGTATCAAGGTAATTAAAAAAAATGATTTTATTTTAGGAGACTCATTGGCGGAACATAACAATCAAAAGTTTTCAACATTCGACCAAGACAATGACTCGTCTTCACGATCATGTGCTGTGGATTTCAAAGGAGCCTGGTGGTATGGTTCCGATCATGATTCAAATCTGAATGGATTGTACTTGGGTGGTATAAATAGTCAGTCTCACCAAGGTGTGATTTGGGCACATTATAAAGGAGATTACTACTCCTTGAAAACTACTGTGATGAAGATACGTAGAGTTTAATTCTACTGTTTGAGTATTGACACATGGTATAGAATAAGGTTGAAAGGAATGATATCTCTTTTAATATTATTTTCTTTTATCTAAGTTTAATAACAAATTAGAAATTGAATATTTAATGAATATATCAATAAACCAAGAAATAAATGTATTCAGACTTGTTAAACTTGTTATAATCTATTGACCTAATTAATTACAGTACTAAATTATAATCAAGTGTTATTCTTGGATTTCTGAAATATAAACAAAAGTGCAAAGTATGAAATGTGTTTTATTTCATGGTATGCTTATATGTTGGATGTTTTTAACAAGCCACAGTAACGAACATTGTGGACGCTACCAATATTTTTTATTCAACTTAAAATTATTCAGAAAATCATGGAGTTATCTATACAGTATTATATAATAATAATAGTAGAGTTCAATTTAATATAGCGAAAAATGCAGGGCCTCTAAGAAAATAACAAAAGATAATGATGATAGTGAAAATTAAAAAGGTGGGATTTGAGAAGCTTTTTTTAATGTGGTGAGGGATTCAGTTTTCCATGATAAGACCCAATTTTAATCTCATGCACAAGTATATAACTTCCGTTTTATCCGAGATAATCCTACTGTCAAACGTACAGCTGCTGCAATCCCCAGGCGCAGATTTAGGCCCCGGCCCCTCTTTGTAATATTTATATATAATACATAGCCTATGTAAATACGTGAACGTGATTGGATGAAACTGCATCAGATGACTACCGCTGCGAGGATCGTAAATCGTATATATACTCGAGTAGGATGATATTGACTGAGTAATTTTCACGTAATTATCGTGTCCCTGTCATTAAACATATAAAATCCAGAAAATTCTTGTGTACGATGATATTGACTGTGTAATTTTTGCATTTGCCGATAAATAAACAAAAGTCATCTACTGGGTCTTGAACTCGCGATGACTTAACTATTTAAACTATGCATACATAGCGCCCTCATTTGTTATTAGTCCTCCCTAGATGTGATGAAAGACCGTTTGTGATCGGTTAATACTCACAGTAGTAACCGGTACACGCGTGATTCGGCTCGAAGAAGACGAATTATAATTTATTCGGCCTACCTGATAATATTATTATTAATAATGTAGGCTTATTGATGGAAATTCTCCTGTTATTATTTAAACGACCTAGGCTAGTGAATATTTTATTGCCAAGGAATCATTAATTAGTAATTATCTGTATATTATTCTTCGCAAGGTAAGGTGTCTAGGCAGCTTGTTTACATACAATACAAAAAGGAGGTCTAGCCTAGCTACCCGACCCAGCAGATATTCTACTTGTTGTTGGCTACGTAATAAAACAGATATCGCCTTTTATATTGGTACAATATAAGCTTTAACATCCCCTCGGGATGATATTATGTTCTCGGGGAATTATATATTTCTTCGAACATAATATTATTCCCTTGGGGATGTCAAATCTTATATTTCACCTCAAACAGGCAATATCTGTATAATATATTATGCACCCATTTACATATGATTTTATCAACGATTTTACAGGAAAAGGGGGTACAAATCAACATTAAAAATCGTTAAAATCTTCAATTTTTTGTAAAAGTTGAACCGAGTTCAACTTCAATGTTACGATCGGTAAAACTGACTGACCAATCAAATAGTTCATACATTACGTCATCATAGTTTGTGGAAAAATTCACGTCCATGTGTCCCAGCAACGTCGAAAGAACCAAGAAACCATTAACGATCGCGTCAAAAATGTGTAAAAATCTGCGGTCCGACTCGATCATCGTTATCATTTGATTTGAAAATTTAACGCAACTAGTCGTAACATTTCGTCGACGGGAAAACAGGCTTTAGGCTGTTGCCAAAAAAGAAAACAGTTCCGTAGGCCTATATTAAATATGGTCTATAAAACCCACTATATTCAGATAATTATATGACAAGAATCGACTGGCCAAAACGCCTCAGATGGTATCTCCGTGCGTCTAGAAAAAAGGACCTCTCTAGGACACCCTTAGACGATTATTTTCCCATATCGGCCCCCTCTTTATCAAAATCCTAGATCCGCCCCTGGTCTTTAGGTAATACAAATTTCTCCATAACCAACCCTTTTTAGCCCTGCTTAGCTTTATGACTGAACTGCCAGTGACATTCATGACCATCATTACACCGTAAATTCTGATAAAATTGTGTATCTAAATGTATATATAAATTTGCCTAATTTGAAATAGGCGAGCACAATGGAAAAACTGTTGAGAAGATCTCCCCGTTGGATACCTTCCTTATCTATCTCAGATGTACAACAAAACGTAGATTTGATAACATTAGTGTTCACTATTACGATATTGTTCCGTATTTCTGTCTTAGGAAGATATAAAGGGTTTTAAAAGATTTTCAACCGTCCGCGGTAAGTGATTTCTGGGTTGATGTAATCACTTTGCGACTTCCGGGTTTTTTGCTTCCGACCAATTTGACATTGACGGCGACATACACACTTTGCTTTTTCATGGGCCACATATGGAACGCCGTTTACGCAACATTTCGATGATATGAATTTTATGACGCGATATGTGAATGAAATGCATCGATATGAATTGAATGGCGTGATATATGAATGAAATGTTTTGAATTGAATGCTTTGAATTGAATGTTTTGAATGAAATGTTTTGAATTGAATGTTTTGAATAAAATGTTTTGAATGAAATGTTTTGAACTGAATGTTTTGAATAAAATGTTTTGAATGAAATGTTTTGAATGAAATTTTTTGAATTAAATGTTTTGAATGAAATGTTTGAATTGAATTGAAAAGTCAAACTATTGGCGGCGTATGTCATTCCCGCTCGCGATTTTTTTTCAACCTCTTAATAGGCCTAAGCATGGGTACCCTCATCTCCTTTCAACGCTGTCATCAATATGAATCCTTTACAGAGACTCCCTAACAGACCTGAAACATTGGAATACATATTTCCGAACCCAGGTCTGTTAGGATTCTCTGTAAAGGCAGCGTGGAAGAAAGGAGATGAGGGTACCCAGGCTTAGGTCTAAGAGGTTGAGAAAATAATCGCGAGCGATTATGACATAAGCCACCAATAGTTTGACTTTTCAATTCAATTCAAACATTTCATTCAAAACATTTCATTCAAAACATTTCATTTAAAACATTTCATTCAAAACATTTCATTCAAAACATTTCATTCAAAACATTTCATTCAAAACATTTCATTCAAAATATTCAATTCAAAGCATTCAATTCAAAACATTTCATTCATATATCGCACCATTTAATTCATATCGATGCATTTCATTCACATATCGCGTCATAAAATTCATATCATCGAAATGTTGCGTAAACGGCGTTCCATAGCCACACGTGAAGTTTTTAGAATCAGACCACCATGGTTGGGACGAAGCTAAGACAATTAAAAAAAATAGAGTTGCATATAGGTCTCCGGAAATTGGATTATACTTTGATATATATGAAACGAAATTTTATGTCTACACCATGATTGGGGCGGAGCTAAGAAAATGTTGAAAAATAGAGCTGTTAATAGGTCCCCGGAAAATGCACTTATTGTACTTCAAAATATAAAACGAAATTTAAAAGTATCCAGGACCAGCTCTCTGGTTAGGGCTGAGCTAAGAACATTTTAAAAACTAGAGCAGGTCTTCATAAATTGCACTTACAGTATACTTAATAACTGGGGCTACCTTAATAAATGTCAGGCTCATGATCAACCATTTGCCTTTTTGGGCCCCCAAGCTGAGACACTTTATCTACCCTCTATAGCTTGTAGGTCGGCAAAAAATGCTGGTAAGTGGTACACATGGCATACATCCTCATACCAAGGCTAATCTTTAGATCGAAATTCATGTACCTTTATTTAAGCTTTATGAAACCTTAAGAAAATTACAAAAAAAGGACCCCATAGCCTATTGATTCCGTCGTCAAACAAACAATTTTTTGGCCGTTTTACATAATAATATTAATAATGATCATCAGCTAGACACCTCCCAGATGATGCTCATGATTCATGTTTGGCTTGTTGTGCCAAATATTTTTGTTTAAATTTTCTCTCACCTCTTCCTACGAGGCATGTTGAGAAGCAATGTCGAAAATAGCGCACAAAAAGCTTAAAATGTGCCCTCTGTAGTATCTGAAATGAACTCGATCCTTTACTAGGCCTACCCCTCATGCTGCTACTGAACGGCCAGCAGATATTTCTATTTATATCCGAAAGGACCACCCAGGATTGACGCGGACAATTGCGGCTTCTGTTGTTTTACATATCGTACACGCGTTTAAAACAATATAGTGGTCTTTCGTTATTATGATGCACCAACATCAACTACAATACACTGTTTAAGCAGGGAAGAGTTAACTCTTCCCTGGTTTAAGTATGAAATTCATTCTGCACATGCTCAGAAACATGTATACAATACTGACATTTTGTATATATCAACTTGAGACTTGGGATAGGCATACATACTGATATACTGAATGATATATTCCATTAGATATTATTTGTTTTAATTATTAGTTATTTCCATGTTTTACGGATTGTATTGTTTGTATAATAGATTTGTATTACACAAAGTGCTTACAAATTCTAATTTGGAATCAACCATCTATGTAGCCCACTTGACTGCTAGGAAACTCCCAGCTGAAAATGATACATGAATAGAGCTGACTGGGGCTACCTTCCATAAATTGATTACGGCTTTCTGATATTAAGACAGGACTCCCGGCTTATATATCAGACAGGTAGTTTGGTGACTGTGAAGGTGGAAAAGATGCTAGGAAGATGTTTCCTACTGTCACTGTTGGTGACTCTGGCACTCAGCTATGTTGTAGAGAATGAAGAACTGGATGGTGTTTCTCAATTAATTGTTATAAAACATGGATGTGGCGATGAGACAAAAGGAAAGTGTATGGCATTCTTTATAATATATATGTATATCCTAGAGTTGTTGAGGGATATAGATTTATAGTTATATTTAGTTCATATTTGTGTCATCATCTCATTTTGTATTTAATTTACATGTTCCACAATAGTTTTTATTCAACACTATTTCAAAGAGAAAAATATTAAAGTCATATACTGTAAAGAAAGTAATAAATGTTAATGTTAAGTCCGTGTTTGAACTTATTACAAGTTCAGTCCTAAATGGTAAATTCTAACTTATTACAAGATAAGGCCGACATAAAAGTTTTGTGTTCAAACTTATTACAAGATAATTCATAAAATGTTTGTGTTCCAACTTATACAAGATAGTCATAGGTCTGTTCAAATGCATTACAAGATAGTCATAAGGTTAGTGTTTGAACTTAATATTACAAATTAAGTGTCCAAATATACAAATACATTAGCAAATAAAAAGATTACATAATATTGTCGAACACGAACTTTTATGTTTTTGTATGTGCTAATCCAAATATCAAGTTGATCTGTGTGTTTAAAATATAACAATAGAGAGGTTTCGCAACCTTACGAATACGATAACGAAAACGGATACGTCACGAACACGTATTCGTTTTCGTAAGCCATAAAAAAATCTGTTTCGCATGGCAACGAAATATTGAGGCGCGTCCAAAATATGACTGCGGTAAATTTGAGCGAAGCGCAGGTACGTGTTGCTTGGTGCTTGGCTGCCTATGCCTAGCGTAACATCAAAGCGAGTGAGGACTTTAAAAACTGCTATTTATCAAAATTGACTTGGCATTTTAGTAAATTACTTTAGTAAATTACTTTCAATAAATCTATAATTATATTATAATCATGAATCATTCCTCATTCAAATGCAAAATGTGCAAAATAGATCAAAAACTATACTCGTTTTGTAGTTACGAATATGACTGGTGATATTTGTCAACACGAATACGCTTTACGAATGTGAAATGGGGATCAGCTCAAAAGTTTCACAAATGTATGACGTATCCGTTTTCGTTATCGTATTCGTAAGGTTGCGAAACCTCCCTATTAACAATATAATCACTGATCTGTATCTTTAACCAGGTGGTAGTTTATGCAAATTAGAACCTACTATGATGTATGCTTGTGGAGTGATTAGTTCACTTGTGATATGTAGCTTGTTGGGTAAAACACAAGCACAACTTAGCCTGAAGTTAGACTGAGATTTACAAAGTTAGAGTGAGACCTAGTTTAAGGCTTACTTTAGAAGCTTAAAGTTAGACTGAAATAGTGAAATATCTCTATGGACTAAATTATATAGTTTTAGAGGCTTCACTTAGCAGCCTAAAGTTTTTAGCGAGGTCTGGAGTTTTAGTTTAGTCGTAGGCCTAAACTAGTGAGACACTGGCATATTTATTTATTTTATTTATTTATTAAAGATCCAACAATATCTATTATGTAGACTATTATTTTTTTGTAAATCTTTTCAAAGGTTATGCATAAGCCAAAAGTGGTGCTTACATGATCAATATTCATGATGGAGGTGAACCATTCCGTGTTTACTGCGATATTGACACTGATGGAGGTGGATGGACAGTAAGGCTAAACCGGTATAATACATTAATAAACTGGGGCTATTTAGGGTTAATTTATGAGTATCAAGTAGATTAAAATAAACATTTCATTGACACCTAGGCCTACAGTGCAATTGATACGAATACTATTAAACATAATTTCAGTCTTCCAAAATCCTGCCATTAACATGTCAGCATTTTATTACATTACAGTTTCTTTTGTTTTAATCTTGATTATGTTTGCAAAGGTCTTTCAAAGACGAGAAGATGGATCCATGAATTTCTATAGAAATTGGGCAACATACAAGGCAGGGTTTGGGAATGTTAATAGTGAGCATTGGCTTGGTAATGATAATATTCATCGCCTTACATCTGATGGTCACTTTGAAATGAGGGTGGACATGTCCACCTTTGAGGGTTAATCGGCCTACGCTCACTACGGCAACTTCCGAATAGGTGATGAGGGAAGTAACTACAAACTGATATGTGGTGGCTATAGTGGTAATGCAGGTAAGGACTTGTTTACACACCTTTGGCTCATACAGTATTTTTGGTTCAATACTTTAAATACTGTATGTACAGTGGAATATAGTAATAATAATCAAACCTATATAGCACCAATTTCAAAACGATGATCAAAGACGCACATTCTGAAATTGTCTAAATAAATGAGTTTTTAAATTAATTTTAAATGAGTCAAAAGTGGGTGAAAGTTTAAATGTATAGAGTAAAAAAAATTAGTAAAATAATGAAAATTATAAGAGTTTGGTTAAAGAAAGCAGAACTAATTACTCTAGAGTGAAATATACAATTTACTATGAAATAAAGAATTAAAGAATAAATGTGGGACACACCCACTGAAAAAAAAGACATAATAACAATTATTTAAATTTTTCTTTATTTCATAAAAACAGTTGCGTGTCACAAATATGATATGCCAAATTGTGCATGAAAAAGTGATAATAAACATCAAAAACACAGAGAAAAAAAACACTCAGGAGAGGGAAACACTGAGAAAAAAAGGAAATTAAGAATTACGGAGCTCAATATAAAAATCATTGGACTACAAGCAACAAATCTAAAATTGTTAACATGGGAAAAATTTCAGACATCGATTTTAGGGGGACTAATAAAGGGATTTGCAAAATTCAATATTTATATGCATATTAAGTCACAGAAACAAATGGGACAAAAAAACAATTCTGCATAATATTAATCACTTCACAATCACAAAACTGGAAGATATATTGGAATATTCCTTTATCAATCAATACATTTGAATAAACATTTTACAACTTTTGTTTATTGGTCAACATTACAGGTTGTAGTCAATTTGTGTACCGAATTTCAGCAATTAAAAACGTATAAATGAATAATTTATAAATAAATAATTATTATATATTGAGATTACTTGGGGCAACTGTTTAACATAAATTTGTAATTGTTAATAACTAATACTGTATCTATAACTCAACTTAACTATTAATAAGCAGGATTTCATTAGGTAGTAAATTAGGACGTACTATATACCAAAGTGCACATTATGTCCAATTTACTGAAATTAGGCTAGATTGTACTCAAGTGATATTTAAATATAATTATTATCTTTATTTTAGGTGATTCACTGACAGCACATAACAATCTCCAGTTTTCGACGTTTGACCAAGATCATGACACATCAGCCTCATCATGTTCTGTGTCATTAAAAGCAGCTTGGTGGTATGGTGGCTGTCATAGTTCAAATCTGAATGGATTGTACCTGGGTGGTACAACTGATCAGAATGCAAAAGGTGTGGTGTAGGGAAATTGGAAAGGGCACTACTATTCCTTGAAAACGACTGAGATGAAAATACGTAGAATATAATGGTAGCATGATATAGTGAAGTTAAACTCAGAGTATAATAATTAATTTGAAAATTAATCAAATTCAAAGACACCAAGCTTTTAAAAATGTATGTAAAATTAAATACACTTAATGTGAAAAATAAGTTGATTCTAATAATTCAAGCAGGACGCTATAAATACTAGCATTTATTCAAGGTTTTTATTCAATAAAACGAAAATTTACATTCTAGCCAAAGGCTAAATTTTGTACAATTTTACAAAATATTGCACATATAAAAAAGTTATCACATAAAAAGAACATATTATATTAAAATGAATTAGATAAAGTACATAATATGAAAATGAAAAAAACATTGAAAAATCAAAGAAATTGTTACGAATCACGGTCTAATAAAATATCTATATTAAAACTTATGTATTATTTGTTTATTATTTCACATTGGTTGATGACGGCAACGTTTGCTAAATGTAATTATTCTTTATTATTCAACAGGTTAATTAGGTATGGCAAAGGGCTATTTTTATATCATTTAGTTTTACATTTTATTTGTTGATATGGGTTGGTCTTTCTTAAGTTGTACGGTTTATTTCTAGGCTGTAGCCATGATTGAAAATATGCTGATTTATTATCCACAGATTGATATTTTCATTTTTTTCTGTGATGCAATATATCGTGAAGGGAAAATATAAAAGAACAGTATTTCCCCGATTTTTAACAGATCCTGTAAAAAAAAGCACAATTCAGGTACAAGAAAACGCCACGCTAGGTCTACAGCTAGCATACAATGTTCATACGTTACAGCTTGACATAAGCCCTGTCTACTAGGTCATTCAACACAAGCTATTAGGTAATACTAGCAGGGAACCTGTGTCTTTATCTGCCTTACTATGTGGTTCCAAACTTCACATTGGAGGAATAAGTATAATAATAGTGAACACTGATAAAAGTACTCTGACAATTTGTCGATATAAAAAAAATTGTATCAAGAATCAAATTTGGAACTGTTTACGGACATTGATTTTTTTTTTACACTATTCCTTAACGTTGAAATATCTGTAAGCTAAAAAATAAAAGCAATACTGGATATGGAACTTTAAACTTTACTTTGACTGTTCGGACTGTACAAAAATAGAAGACGCTGAAGAAATATTGTGTTGTGTGAATTATTCTATGGTGCGCATCAGAAAGTGACAACGTGCATGTTCATAATAGAGACATGTTGAACTCTGCAAATCAGTCAGCAGTTAAAAAATTTCAATGATAAAATTTAAAAAAAATGGTAATTTATAGTGAGATGTATTGAATGGATACTGCTGCTTTGGACTTAAAATCAACACAAAAAAATGCACATGGTGGTAGTAGTTGACATTAGATACGCGCAGCAGCAGACATTAACGAAAGTAAAATACCAAGCTTATTTTGGGTGTTTTTCGTTTATTGTGTATTATTAGATAGCTATAGATAAAATAAAAAAGTGGACATAAATCGAATCAGAATACTAATACTTATCATTTACACATTTTGCAGATTCAAACTTGAACTTACTAAGCATTACTATCAATGGCCCCAGTGTTTTACTCACTGAGCTAGCCATGATTTACAAAATTCATTCTGTTTAAAGTTGTATTGTCCCCCAAAACATGAAAAATAAAGATGAAAAAAATCAAATTTTGAATAGACCATTTTGTAGTTATAATAAAGTTATTCACTTTCGCCGAAAAAAATATTGATTTCGCTTATAAAAAATCAAAATAAGTTTACCATTTTTTCGAACTCATAAGCTCAGAAATTCCTAAATAACGATGGTTAGCTAACAGCTCATAAATATGCATGATATGTTAATGAGTATCCAAACAGGGGAGATCCGATCGGTTCACCACGTAAACAAACATGTGCAAAAAACAGAAGAAAGTGCTGGGGTTTCCCTGATCGTATGATGTAAAAAGCTGCCGTTAATTTGCTGGTAAGTAGAATTCTATTTTAGATGAATGACACATCCTCCTATAATAGTTTTTGGCGTATAGTTATAGGGTTTGTAGAAAGCGACGACCTCGAATTGGACGTCCCCAACGACCCGAGCGACCTCGCATTGGACGACCTAGAATTGGACGACCCATAACACGAAACCGACGACCCCTAATTATTAGGGGTAATAGCCTAGGCCTAAGCGTGGTATAACATCCCGAAGCCGAACATAGCCAAACATCTTTAAACCATACCTTAATACTCGCAAGCAAGCAATTGATTGAAAAAATACAGAACTATCGCCTTTTGATACTGAATGTGTCGACACGAACAAACGAACAGATATGGAATGCCAAGAGTGCATCATTAAAACTGCAGTACGAATTTGCTTAGACCCTCGCGAACTAAATAAGGCTATACGCCGTCAGCACTACCCAATGAATACGCTAGAATCGGTAATCGCAAAAATGCCAAATGCTAAAGTTTTTTCGAAATTTGACGCGACATCTGGCTACTGGCAGTTAATGCTAAGTGAGAAAAGCTCTAAGCTAACCACATTTAACACCCCTTGGGGTAGATATAGATTTAAACGCATGCCCTTTGGTATAAACTCCGCAGGTGAAATTTGGCAACGTGCAATGGAAGAGGAGTTTGATAATATACCAGGCATTGGCATAATAGTTGACGACATGCTAATAGTCGGAGATAACGATGCGCAACACGATGAAAGGTTGCAAATATTTTTTGACAAAGTTCGTGCATCTGGTCTGAAACTAAATCGCCCTAAATCTGAAGTAACTGTAGATCACGTTGAATATTCAGGACATCTACTTACAGCCCAAGGCCTAAAACCGAGCCCTAACAGGATTAGAGCCCTAACAGAAATGCCCAGACCCAAAACAAAAAACGAATTGGAAACCTTTTTGGGAATTATGGTATATCTTGCCAAGTTCGTCCCTAATTTATCCAACGTGACAGCCCCACTCCGTGCACTTCTTGCAAAAGGAGTTGATTGGTCATGGGAATCCCAACATGAGGAAACATAGAAACTCATAGATATCTCCACAACAGCGCCGACATTAAAATACTATGATGCTAGCCAGCCAGTAAGAGTGGCAACAGACGCAAGCAACCAAGGTTTTGGTTCTATGATTAGTCAAGTAGGGCAACCGGTAGCCTATGCATCCCGTAGATTAAACCAGGCTGAAACTAATTACGCGCCTATCGAGAAAAAAATGGCCGCCATCCAGTTTGGATGTGCACGATTTCATGATTATATTTATGGAGCAAAAACAATCATGGAAACCGACCACAAGCCCCTAGTGGGAATATTTCAAAAACCACTCCATAAATTAAGCCCCAGGCTACAGAGAATGCGATTAGCACTGCTTAGATATGACCTTGAAGTTGTGTGGGTACCTGGTAAGGAAAACCTTATCCCAGACACGCTAAGCCGTGCTACCCTTAGGGATGACCCCCCACAAATTGAGAACGATGAATACATAGTATCAAGTATTATAAACCAACTACCAATAACGGACGAAAAATTGGTAGAATTACGCAGAGCATCCAAAAGAGACCCGACACTCACATTAGTACGTCAATTCGCAGAGTCCAAATGGCCAGAAAAAACAGCAATTCCATTAGAAGCTAGGCCATACTTTAATTTGAAAGACGAAATTGTGTCGTGTAATAACTTATTGTTTCGTGGAAACCAAATCTTAATTCCTAAAGTTATGCAACCAGAAATGTTAAAAAAGTTGCATGAGAGCCACCAAGGCATAGTAAAATCGAAACAACGAGCGAAAACAATTATGTTCTGGCCCGGCATGAATGCTCAAATAGTGGACATAATCTCAAAATGTTCAACTTGCATGGAATTTCGCTGTAAACGCGCAGCAGAACCGATGCAACCACACGAAATACCAGACCGCCCCTGGGCAAAAGTCGGTACAGATTTATTCGAAATCGGACCGAAAGATTATATTATTATAACAGATTATTACTCAAAGTTTCCAGAAGTAATAGAGATCACAGATAAAACCGCACAAACAGTAGTAGACGCTACCAAATCCGTATTTAGTAGATCAGGAACCCCACTAATAGTCATCAGCGATAACGGTCCTTGCTATGACAGCGATGTATATCACAAATTCGCAACCGACTGGAGATTCCAACACATAACAACAAGTCCAGGATTTCCCCAATCTAATGGACAAGTAGAAAATTCAGTCAAATCTGTTAAAAAGCTCTTAAAGAAAGCGATAAAGACGGGTAATGACCCATACAATTCACTCCTAGAATTTAGAAACACCCCCATTGATGGTACAGATGGATATTCACCGAGTGAATTACTAAACAGTAGACTCTTAAGATCCAAATTGCCAACAACAGAGGCACTTTTAAAACCACACATTGCACCCCCTATGAAAAATAAACTATAAGACAGACAACAAAAACAAAAATCATATTATGACCAAAAGGCAAGAAGTTTAATCAAACAGCCAACCATAGGCAAACCTGTCAGATTCAGGAATGCAAAAGGGGAATGAGAATATGGTATTGTGAAGGCTAAATTAAATCAGCCTCGAAGTGTATTAGTACAGAATGATTATGGAAAGGTATTTAAGAGGAACCGTAGACACATGTATGATACGAAGGAAAACCATATTCCGCAACAGACACAACATGATTCTGATGTTAATTTACCTGAACAAGATATGTCTGATCACAATGACATACCACAAAATGATCATAATAATCCTATTGTCCACAACCCAACCCATCAGGCTACATATGAATCAGTTCAAATTAAACCAAATGTAACAACACGTAGTGGCAGAATATCTAAGGGAGCAACTAAGCTCAATATGAAAGTCGACAAAGTATAAATCAAAGATTGAGTAAATTGTGTTAAAGAGTTATTTAGTGTTAATTATGAGTTATTGTTTTAAGGTTAATAGAAATAACTATATGTACGCATTATTCACGTTTCAGATATACTTTATTGTAAGAAATCCATGTACAGTACAACATGTTAAGTCATAAGAAAAATCACTATTTGTATTACTGCTAAAAGCATCATCTACTCAGTATTGTAATAATATTAAAGGGAGCATGTAATGTATGTTAACAATAACTACATACTCCAACATATGATGTTGTCGCCCTCTATAGGGATAATAAAAAAACAGTCGTACACAAACATGGCTCCTGTCATTATTAAACATCACAATCTAAGCTAGGGCTATAATATAAGCCTACTTCTACTATCTAGTAGGGCCTAGGCCTAGTTAGTACTGTAGTTTACTACTGTGTAGTGTAGTGTAGCAGCAGCTGTAGGCAGGCAGATAATCGGGTCAGAAAAGTAGACGGGAACCCACTTTGAGGCCTAGCTAGCTGGTCCTATATATCGTACTCGCCTAGCTAAGCCATCACTCCACAACTAGCTACAGGAAATAGGCCTACTATGTGGGTGTCACGAAACTTAAGACCACGAAAGCTAAGACCCCCTAAGACCTAAGATCACGAAAGCTAAGACCCAAGACGTCCTAAGAATAAGATTACAAATATTTATCTTTCGCACCTGCCTTGTATTTTAACTCCCAGCATTTATTCTTAATACCACACCTTAGAATTGGCACTTTCATGAAAAAGAATCACATAAATAGTAACAAATACATTTTTAAATTGATGATTGATGATTTTACAGACGTTTTTCTTGCAAACAAAATACAGTAGGCCTACCCACGTTCAATGTTTTTGTTTCTATGGAACGTCAAAAGAGCAAAAATTATATATAGAGGGCTGAAAACTCTGTGGAGTCCATCTACAGTGTGGATGGAACAATGTAAAATTAAAATTGTAATGATATTATAATAGTATAATCATGCAAGTACGAAGAAATAAATACTGGCAAATAAATTTTAATTTAAAAATCATGATAAGTTTTTTTGTTTCGTTTTCTTTCTGTTTTTATACTTGTACTATTATTGTTGCTCTTTTGGCGCTCCATAGAAACAAAAACATTGAGCATGGGGAGCTCGAGGAGTTACAGTATACAGTACAAAGAAACACGTCTGTAAAATCATCAATTTAAAGGATTTATTTATTTGTTTTTATGTGTTTCTCCTTCTAAAAGTGTGGTATTCAGGATAAAGTTAGTCAATAAATTTGGAGTCAAAATACAAGAAATGTAGGTGCGTAAGAAAAACATCCTCTGAACCAACACAATGGAGTAAATATATACCAACAAACAACCCGTCAAGTTTGTTTGTTGTAAAGAAAAAATATACATTTACTCAACGGTCGAAAATAATGCGAGTTTATCTATGTTTTGCGGTAGTATTAAATTATATTTATTGTAATAAATTAAACCTACTGTGTTTAAAATTATGTATGGATGAACAAGTATTGTTTTTAAGCTGTAGTATATCTTAGAATTTGTAATCTTAGGTCTTGGGTCTTAGCTTTCGTGATCTTAGGTCTTAGGGGGTCTTAGCTTTCGTGGTCTTAGGTTTCGTGACACCCCCTACTATGTTGATGTACCATTGATATACATTTGGAGCTCGAATTAATTTTAAAGTCCAAAAAAAGACTAACTGATGACAAAAAACGAACATTTGGAAAATGATCAGCATACAGTACCAAAGAAGTTGACGGTAGAATAGATTGTTGTTGACAGCAACCAAAACGAAAACACTAGTAATTAGACTAGGCCTTTTTGAGGGAGGAGATGCACTTTTCAGGGATTCCTTACTGTACATTAGTACCCCAAATTGAAAACTTCAGATTTATGTACAGAAATAATAATTATATGTATGCAATAAATTGTGAAATATTTAACTTTTCTATTTGACTTTTGTATTTATACATCATTGTTTTTCAATTTATAGACTTAAGCTAATGAAGACTGGAACAGAAGTTACACCCATACAGCATTTTAAAGGCAACTGGCAGTAGACTCGGTAGTGGAACACAAGATAAATATTGGATGACTATCATAAAGCATTAGGCAAATGTGTTGGTTGTTTTCCAGCTTTTAAAATGTTGTATAGTTTTCATAATTCGAGCAATAACATTTGTATACAGCATTATATAAATAAAAAATACTACTACAGTACATGAGATAAAATCACCATAATTTTAATGTGTGAAGATTTACAGTACAGTACAGTAAAAAATGAGTTAATTACTAGTACTAGATGGCACGCTCGCTTCGCTCGCGTACCATCTAGGGGTGCTCACAGATGGTTCTCGAATACAGTAGAATCCACGGACGGGGACTTTTTTGGGACACTAAACAAAAACGGAAGTGTCCCCCTAATTGGGGTATTCAGAAATAGAGACAACAAAACAAATACTGGATTCCATAAAGGACAATTAATTTATGTGGATTAAAGAAATTAGGGAGAAATGGAAATGTATGTACGGGAATTGGGCGGCACGTGGTGGTGGTGATGGAACCGCAGTAATAAAGTTGATTGTATTTATATATTATAAGAACCAAACTAAATAAATAGACCTAGACATTCTGCGAAATGGAAATCGGAAATTCAAGCTCCTATTCAGTGAAAAATTAAACTGTAGTCTACCTAAATATTTAGGGCAAATCATCGGTTGTGGTGTTGAAATTCCTGTAAACATTTGTGTGAACCAAACTGGGTCGAATTTCTGTCATGAGTACTGATTTGTTGGCCTGTGATTTATGACGCCTAAGGGATCTATCTAGACTTATTTTTTAGAATAATGTACGTACCTGTCAGATACAATTGTCTTGTGTCGTATAATAAATAAGTACTGTAATAGTTACTGAAGTTACTATTACAATCTCGTCAATGAAAACACGAAAATGTATATGCACTTACTTATGAAAACGTATACAGTATTATACTCAGTTATTGAAACAGTAGGTTTAAAAAAGTTTCGTTTGTCTGTAAAATGATGTAATCAAGCTGTTTACATGAGTCTTAATGTATAAGCACATCAATAATAAAATAGTTTTTCTATCCTGTAATTGGCGAGATTATGGTCGCTGTTGAATGAAATAAAGCCAATCGGTATCATATTTGTACAGAAACGTTTTCGCGGCCGAAGGGTGTAACCTAAATTCGTTGTATTATCGTCAAGAACTAACTGTAACTAAACTTACATAGAAAGTAGGGTATCATAAATTTGGCCTTAGCACTCGGGGGAGTGGCTAAGATGAAGTCCGTGGGACTACTAAATATAAATTGTAATGAACCTCGAGGGACATAAATAGGAATATTTCATGTTTCATTATCAATGTATAATAAATGGAAACTGTTTACCGATTCAAATAATAGAAATTGGTTTTTAACATTTTCCGAACCTATTGCAAGTTTATTCTCAAAGGGCCCATATATTTACCTACCGTATGTGTTAAACCAAGGGCTCATAAATTTACCTACAGTACTTGTGTTAAACCAAACTCTGGCAGACTGAGAGATTGGGATGTTCCATTCATCGCAAATCAATACATTTGTATAATCGTATATTAAATCTATCAAAATAGTATTTTTTAAAGAAAATCGGCCTGTCTTCAACATTATGATGGTGTACTCTAGCAATCTATCAAAATAGTATTTTTTAAAGAAAATCGGCCTGTCTTCAACATTATGATGGTGTACTCTAGCTGTTCAACCGGTTTTCAGCTATTAAAAACAATTATCGTAGGAGGAGATAGGAAAATGCGAAGCCTCCTCGCTATGTAACATTAGGGTTGAGGGATGGGAAAGCGGATAGGTACAAAGAGGAACAATTTTTAAATATATTCTTTATCCACTGAGTAACGAAATATTTTGTTCATGTTTTATAGGCCTATAAATAATATACCTCTAAATACAGTAGGCCTAAAACATTTGCGATTTAATACTTTGTTAAAACTGTCACTGTCATAATCGATTGAAATATTAAAGTACATGTCACGATACACCACTACGACGTTTATATTTTTGGTAATTATTAATTAATACAAACGTTGAGAAGGAACTGTCAGTATAAAGTTTATTTGTATATCTAACAGTAGAGCCTATCCACAGTCTCAGTAATAAAGTTTATATTTTTATATTACATCTAACAGTAGGAACATTCACAATAAGAAATGTTCGATTCAAATTAAAAATAGTTAATAGGTATTTACAGTATTGTCAAAGTATTGCAAGTTTATTCTCAAAGGGCCCATATATTTACCTACCGTATGTGTTAAACCAAGGGCTCATAAATTTACCTACAGTACTTGTGTTAAACCAAACTTGGGAGAGAGATTGGGATGTTCCATTCATCGCAAATCAATACATTTGTATAATCGTATATTAAATCTATCAAAATAGTATTTTTTAAAGAAAATCGGCCTGTCTTCAACATTATGATGGTGTACTCTAGCCGTTCAACCGGTTTTCAGCTATTAAAAACAATTATCGTAGGAGGAGATAGAAAAATGCGAAGCCTCCTCGCATTTTTTTGGCGGGTATTTTTCAAGATGGACATCCATTAGACAGTGTATACCATGATCGGAAAACACCCCTATTTGGGGCAAATCGTTGAACCTAAATTCGTTTTAATCGTCAATAACTAATTATCTAACTCAATTTAATTAGTAAACAGGGTTACATCAGGCGGTTAAAATCAGTACCGAAAGTACGAACCAACTTTACATACCATCGAGTGAAAATTCTAGAAGTAAGGCGCGATTTACCGAATTTTGCCCTTACGTAAATTTATATATAGATATTTCATTGAATTTCTGCATTATTGTTGACAATTTATTTTCAAATATTAATTGATGTGTTGATTGTGGCATTACAGCAATAGCTTGTCTTCTGTGATTGTTCATCCATTTTAAAGTGTCATAGTAAGAAACGTTCAAATAAATATTGTGAATGTTGCTACCACATTTTGTGTTGATTTCTTCACCATTTTCCACTACTTGCTCATCGCCAGTAGGGCAAAAGGCACACCACAATAAAGACGACCGGACACGTAAGACTCAAGTAGAATAAGATCTTTATTCGTCAAAACCAAATATCACAACAATAACATAACAACCAGCGGCTATGATATATATGAGTCAACCCAGATAGGGGGCGCTAGACTGGCGTAATCATTTTTTTTTTCTCTTCTCATAAAACACAAAAAGTCAAGAACAAAACAAAGCAAGCAAAAGCAATCAAAATCTAAATTGAATGGTCGAAATTTAACTATATAATACGAATGAAACATTATAAATCAAGAACGTAGTCAGAGAGATGTCTAGGAAATCTGCGTGAACGTGTGGATGTGCGATGAGACAACTGTGCTGGAACTTCCATAGGTGATTCTTCCGGGGTCTGTATGGATGATGACTTGTCATTCACCTCATCAGGAGCGGCAGAAAGAGTTGACGGTACCTCGGGTGGAGGAAATGGAGACGGATCAACTGTAAAATCAGGTTCTTCATCAGAGGTGTCGCAGTGGCGTTGTGAGGTTGGTGTGGGAGAATGATGAACGTCAGTCGGTACAGTAAAACACTCTGATTTCTTTACACGATAAGTAGCGCTTCTCAATTGTGAGTGCGTAAACTTTCGGATGTTGCACCACTTTCCATCTACAGAAACAACGAGATAGCGATCTCGTGCACAGGTCTTGCGACGATCTGTCCACAGGTAGACTAAATCACCAACCGTAATAGAAACGTCAGGTGCTGCACACGCGACGGGTGCCTTAGACTTTTCGCTGTGCGCGTGATTAGAGGCTCTGAGGTGCTGTTGGCTGATAATCAACTTGCGGTCAGAAATAGGGATTTGGTCATGAGTGAACTGATCTCGCTGTGTCCACATTTGGCGAGACGACAATCCTCGTGTTCGGATACGGGAGTTAAGACGAGAAGTGGCGACAGCAAGCAAGGTGAGATGGGACCACCACCAGGCTCTTGCCGAAGTAACTCTTCTGACAATTCGCGTACAGCTTTCTCTCCAACCGGGTTTTTGTTGATGTTCTTAACTCTGCCAATTTCGATCGAAATCCTATGTTTCAGTAAGACGGGATCGTGGACGAGTGCTATGAAGCCCGGGGCAGGGTCTGTGCGGATGTTTGCTGAGGGGCCCTCCACGGGGCACATGCCAATGCATAAGCGAATTAAGGTATCACGTAGAGTATCGTGCTTCTCATCGCTGATTAAACACGAAAGGGTGTAAGACGTCACCGTCTCTCTGACAACAAGAATAAGTTGACGCTCGCGTTTTAGGACATCGGCGGCAAAGGTGATTCCGAGCTTCGACGGAGGATCATCAGTGGACTGCTCAATTGCAGTGGTGGGTACAGTACGGATCGAGGCACAGTGATGACACGATTCTGACACCTGTTCGATGGTTTTGTCCAAGTCAAGCGCAAAGAAGTGGCGGCGAACGGATAACTTAAGTTGGTGACTAGTTGGGTGATCTAGCCGGACGTGAAGTGATGTCAGCAGTCCGTTTAATATGGGGCGAGGGACAATGATACATTCATGCTTAAGTGAGAGTGGTTCAGTGCGGTTGACTACAAGGAGACCATCTCTTCCAATGGAACAACAGTTAAGGTACCGTTTAATGTCCCTGACATTGGTTAACTTTTTAGATGGACGCGTTCCTTGAATAAGATGAGCTTTTACACGCCGAAGGTCTGGACACTCGGATTGGATGGCTAGCCAAGCTGGCCGACTGGTGAACGGGAGTTTGGCGTCTCCAGTAATGAAATCACGTATCGATGAACGTAGTACCGTTGACTCTATTGCGCCGTTGACAAATGAGCAAACCTGACAGTTGTTAACTGAGCATGGTGGAGCATTGCGACTAGCAAAGTCGGATGGGACGTTGGCTGAGCCTGCCAGGTGCCGAATAGAAATCTGGTACCTGCTAGCGGTGGACAGGAAGGTGGACACACGGGGACTGACTGAGAATTCTCCCCTGCATAGCTTTTCAAGCGCTTGGACGCATGGCTTACTGTCAGTTAGGTCGAGACTGGATAATAAAAGGACTAAAATGTTTAACGGCTGCCGCGATAGCCAAAGCTTCGATCTCGCAGGGTAGCCATGTGACCTGACGCGCACGGAGTTTGGCACTAAAAAAGCCGGCTAACTGTGGTTTGGATTCACGAGTAACGTATAAGTTTGCGCCTAGACCATGACTTTTAACAGCACCATCCGTAACGATCCACATTTGGTCATCGGGATGAGGTAAAACTATGACCTTGTTTGAGTCAAGTGCGTTCTGTGCTACTTTAAATGCTTCATGTAAGGCATCGTACCAATGTATTGTTTTTTTTTGGACTGTAAGCCGGCTATGGCTTCTTCCAGTGGAGCGATGAGAGATGCGCACTGAGGTAAAACGCGTGCTAACACCTTATATGCCCCGATAAAGGAGCGTAAACCTCTTACCGTCGGTGGTGGAGTGCATGCCTTTAACGTTGAAATACGATGACTATTTCCGCGAATAGAACCTAGGGATCAGGTCCACCCAAGAATGGTTGTAGTTTGTGGACAAATCATCGTTTTGCTAGCAGACAATCGCAGACCACACTTGTAAATGCATTGGAGTAGACGCCGCCAATTGTAAATTAACTCCTCTAAACTGTCCCCTCCACAATAAAGGTCATCCGCAAGCTTTGCTACTACTCCCTCCTTAATCAAATCTCCCAGTACCCGACAAGTCAGCTCTTCGAGGGCGGTCTCTGAACCAGGCATACCCATGGCACACCGGGCATAAACTCTCACACCTCGAAATAGTGTGGCAACGCCGCAGTACTTCATAGAAGCGCGAGACAAAGGAATCTGGTAAAAGGCCTTTGTGAGGTCAGTAGTGATTAGGTGCTTCCATTTTGCGATGTTACGTAGAACGGAGTTGACATCCGGCATAAGGGAGGGTTGGGGTTTTGCATATCGTCCGACCTCGGCGAATGCTGTAACCAGACGGTAACCACCACTCTCTTTTTTGACAAGGAAAGATGGGTTAAGATATTCGACTTGGACACCGACGTCCTCGGGGCGAACAAATACTCCCACTTTCTCAAGCTCATCAAATTTGTCCTGTAGCTCAACCAGTTTATCCTCTCTGAGGAGGCTGTACAGGTCCCATGTTAACAACAGCCTGGAATGGGCCAACAGAGCCGTTGTAGGCTTTAATCATAGGATCGAAAATAACATCGTATTCGGTAAGAATGGATTGGAATTGGGATTTCACATTCTGTGGGAGGATATGGTCTGGATCTAGCTTGACATAATTAGAAAACGCGACAGAGGAAGGAGGCTTACAGGGCTTAGATGGCAACTTTTGGGGAATAGCATTTTCGGCCGACAATGGCACAAAGGTGGGTCGGACTTGGCAAAAATGTTCGTGTCGTTTGATGACCTGAGGTGTGTCGGTGGAGTTTGGGATACGTACCCTTCCCGCAACACTAGAGACCAAGTCAAACTTTGGCCAGGTTCGAGGAAACGTACCCTTACTATGTGGTTCGAGAGCAAACACGTCATCTTGTTGGATGAAGTCAGACGGAATGGCTACCTCTATAAATTCTCCCGGCCATATAGTGGTCTCCCCTTCAGGAGCACGAAGCACACAAGCACGGCGAACCGTGTTATGGTAAAGGCCCTGTACCTGGGAACCATAGATGTACGTGGTACCGTCACCCAATTTGATTTCCCGCTTCGCAGGTCGGAGGGCGATATCATTTAGCTCCATAAAGGAGTTCCGGCAAGAATGTCGACGTCAAGTTTTTCGACAACGAGACCCTCAAATTTGAATTCCCTGTCGTCCCTTGTGAGAATAATTGTGGTTTCGCCTACAACCGAAAGTGGGGAAGATCCGTCAGCCTGATGGGCAGACTGAGAGCTACTTTTAATGGTGGCGCCAAGGGCAGTGGCAGCAGTAAAGGCAATCATGTTTCCTGTAGTCCCACTGTCTAGTGTGATTCTGGCTGTGTGGTGTTGGTGAAATGTGTCAAGGTATGGGGACTGGCGAACTTAGACTCGTAAAGCTGTCGACGGAGCACTATTATCACCAGGCTCATCCGAGGTGTTATCATCATCGATGATGCCAACGATTTGTTGGGCTTTAGCCATGTATTTCCTGTCTGACTCGGGCAAATGAGGACATTCACTGAGGAAATGCTTGTCGTCCGATCGGCCGCTCTGTTTACAGATAGGACAGGACTTGTGTTGGGAAAACTGTGGTCGGGAGAATGACTGCCTAGGATTGGAATTTCGGCGTGAATCAGTGGAGCGGGGTGTGAAAGCTGAAGGAGAGCGAAATGTGGATGACCGAAAAACACGCGCATCATCCGCAGTTCGTAACTCTTCTAAGAGAGAGTCTAAAGCCTGAGAAATCTCCGGTTTCACTGACGCTAGAGTTCGAGTGCGGAGCTCAGTACCATACCTTTGCTTAACCAACTTAGGAAGGCCTTTGTGGATGAGAGAGAGCCAAGTAAGAACTACCAAATTTTCCAACGAGGGTGAAAGTTCTTCGTCCTCCTGTATTTGGGCATCATGGTGGGAAATGCCCCCGTCTTGACGTAGTAAATTATCATGGACGAAAGCAACTAAGCGCTGATAGAGATCTTCCGGCCTTTCATTATCTTGTAAAAGTATATCAGCAAAATCAATAAAATGGGCGCCGGTTGACTGGAATCCATAATGCAGTCGGATAGTTTGCCAAATTTGTGAAAGTGAGGAGGAGCTTTTAACAATGGTATTCCGGGAAATTATAGGGCAAAAATTAGCGATCTGACCGAGCATGAGTTCAAGGATAGTGAGTTTTTGTTGGGCGGTATGACGACGTGCAACAGGTACCTCCTCATTGTCGTCAGCTAAGCCGCGAAGGGGGGATGCCCTGGTTTTGGGACGCCAAACAGAACCATCTAGGAGAAATGGGGCAAAATTTGCATCAAGTGAGAGTGTGTAGATAAGGTTTTGCTTCCAGTTTTCGAATGTATTTATAGTTTCTTTCTTGGTTAAGCACCATTGCTTGGGTGCTCTAGTACCGGCCATGGTAAGAAATATATACAGAAGTCTAGGTGTTGTCAGTTGCACGTGTGAAGCAACAGCCGATCGGCGCCTGTGAAAGCGTGGAGTATGTGATGATATGCTAGCTCGATTTGTTGCGCTAGGACTACTAGATTGGGTAGGCTACTCACCAGTACTAGTCGAATAATGGTGGGTGGGCTCGTAATCGTATAGCTGCCACCACGCCAGTAGGGCAAAAGGCACACCACAATAAAGACGACCGGACACGTAAGACTCAAGTAGAATAAGATCTTTATTCGTCAAAACTAAATATCACAACAATAACATAACAACCAGCGGCCATGATATATATGAGTCAACCCAGATAGGGGGCACTAGACTGGCGCATATTGTTCATTCAAGTGTGTTAATACCTATTAAAAGAAAGACATTATTTATTAAAATATGTACATAAAAAGTTTAATTGTGTGAATGTTGGTTTGAACGTTATTGCTTTGGAAGAATTTTCAACATAATGGTACTAAGTACTGTAAAGTACACATTCCAAAAAATATTTAACTTAGATTGTTTGGTCATTTTCTCTAAAATAATTACATTATTGGATGTACATTATAGGCCTAGTTACAATTTTCACAAATTTATATTAGCATTAAAATCTAATTAATCATGAAGGAAAAACCAAGCACCATAATCTCTCCTGGCCCTGGTGGTGACCTTATTTTCTATTTTTGGCAGCCATTCACAAGTTTTCGCTTTTTGAGTTTCGCTGCTCTTATGTATAATTTTTTTTAATCACAAACTCTACATAGAAAAGAAAATTAAATGTTTTAAAATGAATGAAAAGTGATATGAATAATGATAAAGACTATTATTATAGTATTATACTAAAAATAAGACGAGTTGGTGGTGTCAAAATCCACACAAGTCACAATAAAACCACGAGGTATAAAATATTTTATTTTTATACCTCCATGCTAAAACCTTATTCCTTACTCCATGCTCACAGATGAATGTTATAGGCCTAATCCTATTTAAAGCTAGGTTGGCAATAACTATTAATAAGGCTTACAAGTTGTATCTATTAGTTAGCTAGGCCTGCTACTCACTCAGGGTGAACCCTCACTCAGGCCTACAAGTAGGCCTAGGCCTAGTACTACTACTACTACTACTACTACTAGACTAGCTACTACTCTAGGCCTAGCCAATAGATAGGGGATCCTACACCGGGTGTCACGAAACCTAAGACCACGAAAGCTAAGACCCCCCTAAGACCTAAGATCACGAAAGCTAAGACCCAAGACCTAAGATTACAAATATTTATCTTTCGCACCTGCCTTGTATTTTAACTCCCAACATTTATTCTGAATACCACACCTTAGAATTGGCATTTTACTAAAAAAGAATCACATAAAAAGTAACAAATACATTTTTAATTGATGATTTTACAGACGTTTTCCTCGCACACAAAATGACTAGCCTACAGTACAGGGTGGACCCAGTACAGTAGGCCTACCCCATGTTCAATGTTTTTGTTTCTATGGAACGTCAAAAGAGCAAACATTATATAGAGGGCTGAAAACTCTGTGGAGTCCATCTACAGTGTGGATGGAACAATGTAAAATTAAAATTGTAATGATAATAATAGTATAATCATGCAAGTACGAAGAAATAAATACTGGCAAATAAATTTTAATTTAAAAATCATGATAAGTTTTTTTGTTTCGTTTTCTTTCTGTTTTTATACTTGTACTATTATTGTTGCTCTTTTGGCGCTCCATAGAAACAAAAACATTGAGCATGGGAGCTCGAGGAGTTACATTACAGTATACAAAGAAACACATCTGTAAAATCATCAATTTAAAGGATTTATTTATTTGTTATTATGTGTTTCTCCTTCTGAAAGTACTTATAAGTCCTAATTTTAAAGTGTGGTATTCAGGATAAAGTTAGTCAACAAATTTGGAGTCAAAATACAAGAAAGGCAGGTGCGTAAGAAAAACATCCTCTGAACCAACACAATGGAGTAAATATATACCAACAAACAACCCGTCAAGTTTGTTTGTTGTAAAGAAAAAATATACATTTACTCAACGGGCGAAAATAATGTGAGTTTATCTATGTTTTGCGGTAGTATTAAATTATATTTATGGTCCAATAAATGAAACCTACTGTGTTTAAAATTATGTATGGTAAAACAAGTATTGTTTTTAAGCTGTAGTATATCTTATAATTTGTAATCTTAGTCTTGGGTCTTAGCTTTCGTGATCTTAGGTCTTAGGGGGTCTTAGCTTTCGTGGTCTTAGGTTTCGAGACACCCCAGTATCCCTTAGGGGGAACATGTCCAAATCGCATAATCAAAATGGCCGCCATTTTTTACATAAGAATTATGGTTTTAGGATAATTTAAGTTAAAATTGCTTTTCTCCAAGACTACTCACCAATAATCATTGAAACCTGCTAAAAACATACTCTGGTATTAGAAAGCGAATAAAACAATTAAAAAAAATAAAATGTCCATCGCCATAGCAACCGTTGCTACGCATATTTGTACATTACAGATTGTACACAGAATTTTTTCGTAAAAAGGGACAAAAGTTTTTATTTACATTAATAAACATTGTATTTTTCATCAATTTTTAAATAAAAACTATCTACTAGTATTTTTAAATATAGTTATGTAAAAAAAAATCAAAATTCTTTTAATAACATAACAAAAATTCATTTTTTCTTTCCATAGCAACAGAGTAAAATTACAAATTGTACAGCTAGTTTCATTCTATATAAATAAAAATCATCTGATATTATAAGAAAGTTATATATATATAACTTAATAAATCAATTAAAATACTATTTGGGTATTGAAAAATGACTAAAATAATTTAAAAAAATTAAATATTCATCTCCATAGCAACTGTTGCTATGTACATTGTTACATTACACAGCTTTTAAACAGAATGTTTGAACTGTTTTTTTGGATTACAGTTTATTATACACTGGTTTTGTTTTTTTTTAATTACTTTTTGGAAAAAAAACTTCTAGTATTGGTAAATATAGTTATCCGTGAATAAGTGCATTTTTATATTTATATTTATATTTAGGTTGAAATTTTCAGACCGTTTGGAAAGAGTGCTCAATACCAAGGTAGAGCATAAATAAATAAAATAACAGCAGAAAACTTGGTTACTTCATTGTTTTAATCACTACAAATTTGTTTCGTACGACCAGCATGTAGCTGGCCGCACTCTTCAGGTGAAATATAAAACATAAGTGACACAGTTGTCTGCAATTGCAGATCCAAACAGTTTATCTAAAACAATAGGCTATTGTATACGACTTCCTGATGACTCACTTTTATTAAGCACTATGAGACAACTGTGTCACTTATGTTTTATATTTCACCTGAAGAGTGCGGCCAGCTACATGCTGGTCGTACGAAACAAATTTGTAGTGATTAAAACAATGAAGTAACCAAGTTTTCTGCTGTTATTTTATTTATATTTATATTTATATATATAATATATATATATTTTTATAGTTATGTGTAAAAAAGAAACATTATTTAACTAATGTAACAAAAACAGATTTTCACTTCCATAGCATTAGCATCGAAGTAAAATTACGCAAATTGTCTTGCTAAAGTAGTGTACAGTAGGTTCATTATAAGCAACATTTCATAATAAATTAATTTAAATACTATATATAATGTATTGAAAAATACTACTTAGTTACTTTGTGAATAAAAACTAACTTCTAGTATTGGTAAATATGGTTATGTTTATAAATATGTATATGTTTAAAAAAAATGTAAAATTATTTAACAATAACACATTTTCATTTCCATAGCAACAAAGTAAAATTACACAAATTATCCAGCTAGTTTCATTCTATATATATGCAAAAATCACCTATTACAAGAAATCATCGTAAATAATTAAAAGTTAATAAATTAATTTAAAACTGTTTTGGTGTGTTGTAATTGTTTAATCGCCATAGCAGCTGTTGCTATGTATATTTTGTTATCTAATTTTTACCTAAAATCAAATAAAAAATTTTGCATATCATCTACAGTTCAGAAAATTATTATTTATACAATTTTTCTCCTTTAATTACCATTGTATTATTTGATTATAATGTTATTCTGATAAGACATGTAGTTTCTATAGAATCATATTTATTGAAGTTTTTCAGAATTCAGATTTCACAGAATTGGTTTCATTTTTTATATAATTAATAATACATTGTTTTTTTGTTACCTGAATAAAAACCTAGCACGGTAAATTCATTTTGCATATAATTGAAGGTTTTTTGTTTAGCCCAACTGACTGCAAATTTAAATTGTAAAGAAGACTACTTTCTTTAAATAATATTTATCATTATTTAAATTATTTAATTGAATATTAACAAACAAAATAAATGGATACAAAATAAATGTACTGTATTAACAACTTAGTGAAATGTGCAGCCAAACCCTAAACATCTTGACAAAATTATGGGTCGTCTGTATCGTCTGTCAATTCCTTACCATTATATGGATTATTGCAATTTTCTCCACTTTCAGAACGGCATACTTCTGAACATCCTAATCTATCTGTGTAGCAGGGGCAATTGTTGGTACATTAGCTTTTCCCTACACATGCACAAACCAGATTTTGCAATTTGTCTAATGCAGTTTGGCCTTTAAAAAAAACAGGACTCATTACACCATTATCATTGAATTCCCAACCATTTCCAATAGGGTTTGGAAGTTCTGGTTTTGCCACATGCGATTTACACCATGATGCACGTTTGACGTGTTGCAGGAATGACGCTTCACATGGTGGAAGTTTTGATACTGATGCACAACGTGTTGTTGCTATACGAACCCGTAGCTTATTGAGACATTCATGTGTTCCTTCAAATCGTATAGTAGTATCATAAAGATTAGCAACAAATTTCCTTGAAGAGTTCACAGCTTTATCTATGTCATCATCATTAAGATCTTGAAGATTATTTAAGTGTTCTTTTGGCATTTTCAGCAATATATGGAACACTGTTTTCTTTCCTACTCCAAATAATGATGAGATTGTGTCACATCCTGTAAGGGAATGTGCAGCTGGCAACACTTTACTAACTTCTTTCCCAATCCGATCAGCAATTGAATGCACTGGAATATACCTTCTAAGATCTAACATCTTGGTCATGTGCCCAGTCTCAAACCAAACTTCACTAATTCCCTGCATTTCTTGACAATAATGTGTCAAAAGAACTAGCACGTCTGTATCTGGAGACTGAACAATTAGCCGTCCTTTAGAATGTATAGTGATCATTCGGTTGTTAAAATGCGTGGCATGCAAGAGCATTCTTGTATCAGCTTCAGTATGAGTTGACGATAAGTCTTCTACAATTTCATTAATCCCTGTCTGATTTACCACCTTTGACATCAATCTCATTTGATATCCGCCTGCAATAAATAACATTCTATTTCCAGCCTTGAATATTTCAGGGTGTTGATTTGCCTTTTCCTCGACATAGCTTGAAATAAAATTAGTCAGCTCCCCCTTGTTATGCGAAACACCCATAAAGGTTTTCCAATTTGGAAGTGGTCTGTTTTTTTCAACTTGGTAGCGGTATTCATTAACAGCACGGCTCCTACGATCTCTCTCTTCATCTTTTGGTGTTTGTTCATCATACCTATCAAAAACCAAATGCACCTCTTCATTCGAACAGAGCAGCTTCTTGATTTTCTCGAAACAAAAATCTCCGATATCGGCGAATGATGTCATATTCGTAACGTTCATTTTTTGCAAGTCCGCCATTGCGTCTATTAGAACAGCAGATGTTAGTTCTGATGGTGGGAGGTCTGCTGTGGTTAAATGTTTCACATTGTCCTCAAGGGCATGAAGCAGGTCTGATTTGTTTGTTCTTCGTCTACTTCCATCTTCTTTGAATAAAGATGGTGGAATAGCAGTTACAGGATAACTTAGAACTGTGGTTAAGTTCACCTCTGGTCTAACCTTTGACAAAAAAAGTGCTCTTTGATATATCAATTCTGGTGATAGAGCTATTGTTTTCAACTCTCCTTTGATTTTTACCTTTGTAGTTTTCATGAGATGTCTGTAAGTTTTCACCCCAGACCTTGTAATTGGATGGTAGAAAGATTTGTTCTTCCCTGGATTTACAACCAAGCGAGAATTGACAAAGTCATCTAACATCTTCTGGCCTTTAGCAGCAATGTTTGATAGTGAATCATTTATTTCCTTTGTAGAAACAAGTCCTGTGCCCAAGTTTACAAGCATTGGTGGGTGTGATGATGCAAATGGATCAGTCACTTTATTGTGTGTGATTTATTATTTGTTGTGCATCTGATTCATGATTTATCTCTTTTCATCAGGGCTGGTTTAGTTTGCTCATGACAATCGGTATCACCAGTTTTCTTTCCACTTCTCTTATGCATCATTTTGGCATACTGACCTAGAATGTGCCGTATGCATGTCCACCTCAGTACAGCTGAACCTCTACGAGTCAATCCTATTATGCCGCTATGGCTCTTGCTATCTTTTATAATTGTCGTCTCCACTCCCATGTCTGTCCAAATTCCCTTAAACTTCCCTGGTGACTTTCCATCATTAAATGCCTTAGAAACCGATTCAGGGGGGGGGGGGGGGAATTAATCATTTCTAAACCATACAGTGTTCCCCATCGAGCATAATTTGGTCGGTCTGCAACAAAAAAATATGTTCATGTGGCTGCAAATATGTAACTTCCAGTCGCCTTCTCTTTCTGCTCTTATGTTGGAAAGCATTATTTGTATGACGTTGTTCTCAGTCTCTTGCTTCCGTTTCTTTGCAAGTGCACGCTTCCGGATATCTGTATATGATGACCTACACTGAAAGTGGAATTTTATATTTGATATTGGTTGGTTGGTATTCCGAATATGTTTGACCCTTTCGGCCACGTCATCCTGACGCTCGTCGCAAGAGTTAAGGAAAGTACTTAATCCTTTGTTTGTTATATTGAAAGTCAATTCTCTGTCTGATAGTGGTCCCTTCAAACCATTGCAGATGAGACATACTTGCAAGCCTGAAGTTACTTTTAATTCCATGTTCTATTAGAAAATTACAGAATAAATTGGTTTACAGTATAAAATAATACATATAATAATAATACAGAAGGCTCGTCTGTTTAAATAATAGCCTAAATCACACTAACTTCAACTGTTATACTTTACTTAGTATTTTTTTTAAAGAATGTTCTGTACCAAGGTGTGTAAATATAATTTCTGTTGGAGAAAAATATAAAAACAAATTACTTGCTAACTATAGATATTATTCAGTTTCAGTGGGTTATTAATTGTTTGTTCAAGGAAAAAAAGTTTTCACTTTTTAATATTATTTTTATATTTGGATCTTACTTTGTCAAATCAATTCATGTACATCTAAATCGATCATTTAAAAAACTGCTATATTTGACACTGAAGCATGGTCTAGGCTAACATACTATATTACTAAGCACCCATGAAGCCTAGCATTACAAGATTATCGTCAAGTTAATAAACTTTTTATTTGAGAGAATAAATACTACTTAGCCAATGCGAAGGCCTAGCCTAGAGGAATACTTTAATAACAGAAGGGCCTAAGAATTACAAGATAACTAATTTAAACTTTTAATAATCATAATTAATAATAGAAAGGTAACAATTGATTTACTTGCCTTTAAACACAACTTATTTTAGTATAAATAGTAAAAAACAAGATTAATGTAGGCCAATTGTTCCAGGCCTGCATTGCTGCGTTTGAAACTTGCCAATTACTTCCTGGTTACGCTTTCCAACTTTCAACCAATCAAGCCTTCATCTTAAAACTATGTAGAGGGCGCATAGTATAATTTGGGGATGGTAACTTTGTAAATAATGAAACTCATAAAAAAAATCATACTTAATTCATATAGAATGAAACTAGCTGTACAATTTGTAATTTTACTCTGTTGCTATTGAAAGAAAAAATGAATTTTTGTTATGTTATTAAAAGAATTTGGATTTTTTTTTACATAACTATATTTTAACAATACTAGTAGATAGTTTTTATTTAAAAATTGATGAAAAATACAATGTTTATTAATGTAAATAAAAACTTTTGTCCCTTTTTACGGAAAAATTCTGTGTAAAATCTGTAATGTACAAATATGCATAGAAACGGTTGCTATGGCGATGGATATTTTATTTTTTTAAATTGTTTTATTCGCTTTCTAATACCAGAGTATGTTTTTAGCAGGTTTCAATGATTGTTGGTGAGTAGTTTTGGAGAAAAGCAATTTTAACTTAAATTATCCTAAAACCATAATTCTTATGTAAAAAATGGCAGCCATTTTGATTATGCGATTTGGACATGTTCCCCCAAAGGGATTCTGGGTAATTTTGAGTTGTGACCTTCCCAAGACCTATATTTTCTAAAAATATAAAAATTAGCCGGTAGTACCTTCATTGCAACCTCATCCTTTTCTAGAGGACTTTTTGGCCATAATCTGCCCACCTAATGCAGCAAGTCTGAACATTCTCAGTTGGAGATAAGAATATTTCAGATAGCCTCCTGCTTCTTAAGTACATCAAAATACACACAATACACACAAAGTGTTTACAACATAAATTCATCTGACTTCTAACCCTTAGTGTTTTTGAATAAAAACAACTTCCTCAATTTAGATTATATTAATGTCTTCACATCTGTTTGCCAAGTTTCAAATCAAATTTATTGTACCAGGAATCTAATCAAAGTTATTGAACCTGTTGGACGTGACCCAAATTCAATTTTTTTTCTGGAATTAATTATAAACTATTTATCAAAAAAAAAATCTAATACAAATATTAAGACCTAGCCTACCTCAATTTTGTATAAGATACAGCCTGCAATAGACTTCCCTTTGTACAAACTACACTTTTTAACCTTCAGTAGGCGTTCTTTTGTACAAACTGATTTTTATACCCTCTTCATCATCTGCAAAATCTAACAATTTGTAACCAGGTTTGTATAGTTTGAAGACAATTTTGTGGAAAATCTCTCGAGATTTCACAGGGAATCCGACAAGAGGTCTGTGTTTTTGTTTCCCGTGTTCTTACAGCGCACGCGTGTAGGGCCCTGCTATTAACTGACCAATCGTAGTAATCAAATAGCGCGCAATATTCTTTCCACCTGAGATTTCACAAGGTTCACGTATGTGTGTGAAAACATGTAATAAGTCGGGAGATCAAACCTGGTTACAACTTGTTGTAATAATTTAGGCAGATGTAAAAAGGGTATAAGCCTACATTAGGCCTCTCATTGTACAAACTGCATTTTTAGTTAAAACAGAATACAAACTTCTAGAAGGATTATAAAACATAAAAATGGCTTAAAATGAGTGCATGAATAACTTTGTCTTTGCATACATCAATCTTCCCCTTGCACAAATCTCACTGTTAAAAAAAGACATACAAATTTGACCTGAAAAACTCCTGGTAGTAGTTATATATGACATTTGGGAAGGTTCATCTTTTCCAATCCGCCCATAGGAACCAAGTGGAGATAAGTTATTATTTTCTTGTAATCAAGGCCTGTTTAAATTTAGATGAGTTATTATTTACAATTTATACATGCGTTTGTTTTATATGCCCTTACGCTGTTAACCCCCCCCCCCCCTTACAAAATGTTTTTCCATGGCTGGTAATATAATATCATGTTTGCTATACTTTTTTTACTATATTTTTCCACATGTTTAGGTTATAATAATATTTATTTTTAACTTATAAGTTTATAATGTAATTGTGTTTATTTAAATGCTTAATTTGAGAAACATTCCAATATGTAAAACCTTGAATACACCTGTGTTTAATGTTGTAGGTCTTCTTTAAAATATTCTATCACCAGCTGGTATTTTAAAAAGACAATTATATCTTGGGGTTATATGCTGCTTGACACTTGTTCTAGCCAAATTGCCTATAGGCCCCTAGTGCAATTATGTTTACAATGCTTGTGTGTCCCTTGTTAATGCCTTTTATTACATTGTCGTTTCACCTGTTCTTGTACATACAATTTGTTGCCTGAGCTGTGTTTGTGATTTTATTGATTTCAGGTGCTATACTTTTAACACAATTATTAGTATTTCATGAAACATGTATTTCATTGATTTTTGTATTCAATAAAAAAAAATCTAACAAACGTAAAATAAACGAAACTGTCTTTTTTTTTATGTATGAAAATTTCCTTTAACAGAAATACAAATATATTATTTATATTGTATAAGTAATATTATATAACTAATTTAGATAAAATTGTTCTCTACATCGCAGTCAAACATATTTAAATGTTTTTATTGATTCATAGTCCGTACAATGTTGAGTGTTGCCAGTAGAGAAATTCACATTCAAGGAACAAGAAAACAATATCAAATCAAAACATTTATTGCACTTTATTTCAGTACTTTCTCTTAATTTACTAGTTTTACTTAGAATTAAGACAGATTTACCCAAACACATTTAATATTGTATGTGTAAAAAGTATTCTACAGAAATTTACAATTCTAACATAACTTGTGTAATATTATATAGGACATTAATTGTAAACAAAGAAAACTCTGCGTTAATTTTTTTAATTAATAAAGCCCAGTTTCTGCACACGGCCAACTGATTTAATCCAATTTATGATATACACTAAATATAACTTTTTAAAGCCCCCTTTCCTACGTTTTTTAGATCTAATTTAAGATCACAAACTATAGTTAATGTAAAAATAATACTATATGGTCCTATTGCGATAACTTTTTTCGTCTTTAAACGGTTAAAAATGTTATGAATGAAGTTTTATTTCCGGGCAACTAGAGGTGTATTACTAATGAGTAGGCCTAGTTTTATTTCATCGGGACTTGCCCCCGATGTTTGTATTTGAACGCAAAAAATGTTTTTTTTATCGCATATGTTTGCCCGCCGGCGGAAAAAAAAAGTAGGCTACGATCGTTTTAATGTTTGCTAACGCGCTATGAGGTGTTGTTTCCGGCTAACTACAGTTGCCTACTGATGAGCAGGCATATTCTTTTTTTTCATTTATCGCGTATACGGAAAAGTAGGCTACGATCGGGCTGTTTGCTAGCGCGCTATGAAGTGTCCTTTCCGGCCAACTACAGAGTTGTCCTACTGATGAGTAGGCATTTTTATTTCATCGGGGAATTCCCCTTGACGTTCGAATGAACGCAAAAAATGTTTCTTATTGCGTATGTTTACCGGCAGAAAAAGTAGGCTACGATCGTGCGGTTTGCTAGCGCGCTATGAAGTGTCTTTCCGGCCAACTACAGAGTTGTCCTACTCATGAGTAGGCCTAGTTTTATGTCATCGGGGAATTCCCCTTGACGTTCGTATTGAACGCAAAAACATTTTTTTATCGCGTATGTTTACTGGCGTAAAAAGTATGCTACGATAGTTTTACTGTTTGCTAGTGCGCTATAAAGTTTCGTTTCCGGCCAACTACAGTTGTCCTACTGATGAGTAGGCTTAGATTAGGCCTATTTTTTTTATTGAGGACTTCCCCCTGACGTTCGTAATGAACGCAAAAAATGTTTCTTCGCGTATGTTTACCGGCGGAAAAAGTTGGCTACGATCGTTTTGCTGTTTACTAGCGCGCTATAAGTGTTTTTTCCGGCCAAACCAGAGGTGTCATTCAACATAAATGTTATGAGCGAGAGTACCATTTCCGGCCATCTAGGGTGTAAATTACCAAAAATCGCTTCGCCACATGGTTGGGGCTGTGACTCAAGTACTTAGGGGGGGGGGGGGGGGGGGGCCGAAGCGTGACGCTTGATGTGAATCCTGGGGAGAACACTGCTTTATATGAATTCATTATTGCCAGCGATCTAACTTACTACTAAACAATAGCCAGGTTCGCGCACTTGTCTGGCGGTATCCCTTTGTACGAATCGTTCAACGTTGGGTCGAGACGCGTGATATCATGTACCAAAATATGTACTGTAGTTATTTTTCAGGCGAAGTTTACGTCGTGTACTGCGTCGACGTACGCTACTCTACAGCAAAAACGAATTTTGTTAATTGTTCGTATGTTCACCAATTTTTTAATTTACAAGTAACCTTATCTGTACCGTGGGGCACCTAAAATAAATTTTTCATCCATTATACTAAACAAAAAAACATGCCATTTTCGCTTAGCCAACATCTTATTATAGCTAAGTTATTACATTTTCAATGTCCTGTATGTCATGAATTTCTCACCACTCGGAAGTCCAGATGGTACGCACGCATACACTTGGGAGGAATAAACTTATTTCCCCGACTGAAAAAGGTCTACGCTTGCGTTTTTTAAGCCTCTAAGGCCTGATGTTTCCAAAGTATAAAATACAATTTTTTGAAGACCTGCAGCTCTAGTTTTAAACAGTTTCTTAGCTCAGCCCCAACAATAAAGCTGGTCATATTTCGAAGTAGGCCTACAAGAAGTGCATTTTTCGGGACCTAACATCTCTATTTTTCAAACATTTCTTAGCTCAGTCACAACCATGATAGGGACTTATATATTTTGTTTCATGTTTTGAAGTATAATAAGTCCAATTTCCGGGACCTCCAACTCTATTTTTCTAAATTTTCTTTGAACTTTTATTTTTTAAATTGAAAAATATGGATTGAAACAGTCATCGCGCATCGTTTTTTTGCACGCAGTATTTTATTTATGAATTATAAAAAATGGAAAAAATGGCTACCCTAAATCTGATTAAAATGACGCTAGAACGCGTTGCTTCGGCCCTTGGCGGCCCCCTGGCCCCCAGCCTAGTGATGCTCGCTTCGCTCGCATAGCCCCCTCGTCGGGGAATGTAGCCCCCGCGTCGGGAAGATCCTGGCGCCACCCCTGTCGCCTTCTCTTTCTGCTCTTATGTTGGAAAGCATTATTTGTATGACTTGTTCTCAGTCTCTTGCTTCCGTTTCTTTGCAAGTGCACGCTTCCGGATATCTGTATATGATGACCTACACTGAAAGTGGAATTTTATATTTGATATTGGTTGGTTGGTATTCCGAATATGTTTGACCCTTTCGGCCACGTCATCCTGACGCTCGTCGCAAGAGTTAAGGAAAGTACTTAATCCTTTGTTTGTTATATTGAAAGTCAATTCTCTGTCTGATAGCGGTCCCTTCAAACCATTGCAGATGAGACATACTTGCAAGCCTGAAGTTACTTCCATGTTCTATTAGAATATTACAGAATAAATTGGTTTACAGTATAAAATAATACATATAATAATAATAATACAGAAGGCTCGTCTGTTTAAATAATAGCCTAAATCACACTAATTCGATCATTTAAAAAACTGCTATATTTGACACTGAAGCATGGTGGTCTAGGCTAACATAGGCCTACTATATTACTAAGCACCCCTGAAGCCTAGCATTACAAGATTATCGTCAAGTTAATAAACTTTTTATTTGAGAGAATAAATACTACTTAGCCAATGCGAAGGCTACCGAACACAATGTAAGTCAGTCTAGGCCTAGCTTAAATTGCCTAGGCCTAGACTAGGCCTAGCCTAGAGGAATACTTTAATAACAGAAGGGCCTAAGAATTACAAGATAACTAATTTAAACTTTTAATAATCATAATTAATAATAGAAAGGTAACAATTGATTTACTTGCCTTTAAACACAACTTATTTTAGTATAAATAGTAAAAAACAAGATTAATGTAGGCCAATTGTTCCAGGCCTGCATTGCTGCGTTTGAAACTTGCCAATTACTTCCTGGTTACGCTTTCCAACTTTCAACCAATCATAAGCCTTCATCTTAAAACTATTAGAGGGCGCATAGTATAATTTGGGGATGGTAACTTTGTAAATAATGAAACTAAAAAAAAATCATACTTAATTAAAAATATTGCGATTATTGTGCTTTTGCTCATTATTTCAGATGATTTTTATTGATATAGAATGAAACTAGCTGTACAATTTGTAATTTTACTCTGTTGTTATGGAAAGAAAAAATGAATTTTTGTTATGTTATTAAAAGAATTTGGATTTTTTTTTACATAACTATATTTAACAATACTAGTAGATAGTTTTTATTTAAAAATTGATGAAAAATACAATGTTTATTATTGTAAATAAAAACTTTTGTCCCTTTTTACGGAAAAATTCTGTGTAAAATCTGTAATGTACAAATATGTATAGAAATGGTTGCTATGGCGATGGATATTTTATTTTTTTGAATTGTTTTATTCGCTTTCTAATACCAGAGTATGTTTTTAGCAGGTTTCAATGATTGTTGGTGAGTAGTTTTGGAGAAAAGCAATTTTAACTTAAATTATCCTAAAACCATAATTCTTATGTAAAAAATGGCAGCCATTTTGATTATGCGATTTGGACATGTTCCCCCAAAGGGATTCTGGGTAATTTTGAGTTGTGACCTTCCCAAGACCTATATTTTCTAAAAATATAAAAATTAGCCGGTAGTACTTCCATTGCCACCTCATCCTTTTCTAGAGGACTTTTTGGCCATAATCTGCCCACCTAATGCAGCAAGTCTGAACATTTTCAGTTGGAGATAAGAATATTTCAGATAGCCTCCTGCTTCTTAAGTACATCAAAATACACACAATACACACAAAGTGTTTACAACATAAATTCATCTGACTTCTAACCCTTAGTGTTTTTGAATAAAAACAACTTCCTCAATTTGGATTATATTAATGTCTTCACATCTGTTTGCCAAGTTTCAAATCAAATTTATTGTACCAGGAATCTAATCAAAGTTATTGAACCTGTTGGACGTGACCCAAATTCAATTTTTTTTCTGGAATTAATTATAAACTATTTATCAAAAAAAAAATCTAATACAAATATTAAGACCTAGCCTACCTCAATTTTGTATAAGATACAGCCTGCAATTAATAGACTTCCCTTTGTACAAACAAACCCTTTGACAAGAGGTCTGTGTTTTTGTTCTTACTGCGTACGCGTGTAGTGCCCTGGTATTAACTGACCAATCGCAACTATTCTTTCCACCTGAGATTTCACAAGGTTCACGTATGTGTGTGAAAACATAGTAATAAGTCGGGAGATCAACCTGGTTACAACTTGTAATAATTTAGGCAGATGTAAAAAGGGTACAAGCCTACATTAGGCCTCTCATTGTACAAACTGCATTTTTAGTTAAAACAGAATACAAACTTCTAGAAGGATTATAAAACATAAAAATGGCTTAAAATGAGTGCATGAGTAACTTTGTCTTTGCATACATCAATCTTCCCCTTGCACAAATCTCACCTGAAAAACTCCTGGTAGTAGTTATATATGACATTTGGGAAGGTTCATCTTTTCCAATCCGCCCATAGGAACCAAGTGGAGATAAGTTATTATTTTCTTGTAATCAAGGCCTGTTTAAATTTAGATGAGTTATTATTTACAATGTATACATGCGTTTGTTTTATATGCCCTTACGCATGTTTGCTATACTTTTCTACTATATTTTTCCACATGTTTAGTTTATATTAATATTTATTTTTAACTTATAAGTTTATAATGTAATTTTGTTTTTTTAAATGCTTAATTTGAGAAACATTCCAATATGTAAAACCTTGAATACACCTGTTTTTAATGTTGTAGGTCTTCTTTAAAATATTCTATCACCAGCTGGTATTTTAAAAAGACAATTATATCTTGGGGTTATATGCTGCTTGACACTTGTTCTAGCCAAATTGCCTATAGGCCCCTAGTGCAATATGTTTACAATGCTTGTGTGTCCCTTGTTAATGCCTTTTATTACATTGTCTGTTTCACCTGTTCTTGTACATACAATTTGTTGCCTGAGCTGTGTTTGTGATTTTATTGATTTCAGGTGCTATACTTTTTAACACAATTATTAGTATTTCATGAAACATGTATTTCATTGATTTTTGTATTCAATAAAAAAAAATCTAACAAACGTAAAATAAACGAAACTGTCTTTTTTTTTATGTATGAAAATTTCCTTTAACAGAAATACAAATATATTATTTATATTATATAAGTAATATTATATAACTAATTTAGATAAAATTGTTCTCTACATCGCATTCAAACATATTTAAATGTTTTTATTGATTCATAGTCCGTACAATGTTGAGTGTTGTCAGTACAGAAATTCACATTCAAGGAACAAGAAAACAATCTCAAATCAAAACATTTATTGCACTTTATTTCAGTACTTTCTCTTAATGTACTAGTTTTACTTAGAAGACAGATTTACCCAAAACACATTTAATATTGTATGTGTAAAAAGTATTCTACAGAAATTTACAATTCTAACATAACTTAGTGTAATATTATACAGGACTAATTGTAAACGAAAAAAACTTTGCATTAAGAAGTATATTGCCATCCAAGAAGGGGTACATTATTAAGGAGACTCGTAAAGCCCAGTTTCTGCTGCTATACAACAAACGGTTTTAAAAGCATAATCACACACAATCATGATCCAAATTTGACCTCATTCAAAAGGTCACTGAATGGCGCAAACATTTGACTATGTGGATAATAATGACATCATTACATAAAAACAACCACAAATAATCACTAATGAAATAAAACCGTTTTATTTTTAGTGCAAAATAAGGTGTCATAGTGACAAGACAAGGGTCCTAACTTGTATTATTAAAATCTTTCTTTAAAGATGTATTGTGCCCCAAAAACATGAAAAATGAAGATTAATAAAATCAGACTTTGAATAGGTTATTTTGCAGTTTTGATAAAGTTATTCACTTCCGTAGCAAAAAACGAAAGAAAAATAATGTTTTCCCTTATAAAATGACAAAATAAATGGTTAAATTCAACCAAAAATCCATTGGCTGGCAGCCAATTTTTTGCTTTAAATTAGTTTTTTCAAGTAAAAAATTTTTTTTTTCCAATCTAATTTTTTTGTGAAAATGGATAACTATTATGTGACATTAAAATGCCATATTCAACAACAAAAATTTAAATAATTATTTTTTCAGGGGGACAATACATCTTTAAAATAACCACTAAAAAATTGTTAATTCACAGTTTGTGTAATCAACTGAAATGAATAACTTGCACATGTGCAAATCATAAAAATGACGTCGTTGGGTATCGCTTGACATATTTAAATAGAAAAGTTCCAAATAACACCCATGGTCAACTTTCCCTGCCTGCACACGGTCAACTGATTTAATCCGATTTATGATATACACTAAATATACCTTTTTCAATATTGTACCAAACAACCGCCAAAACCTGCCAAAATGTCTTGTTTCGATAAAGTACATTGAAAAGATGTCCTTTTTATAGCAGATTCAGTTACAAACAATATAGGGAATTTGTAAGATTTTTAAAAATACAGAGCCATGTCCTTGCAGTACTGTTATTTCAGATCAGTTTGAAATTTTAAAAAGAACATTCCACGAAAATTTGAGCTTCAGCCGCCAATTAAATTTTATTTCTATTCTTTATAGTTCAGTAAACAGTGGATACTGTATACCAGGTTTGTGTACATTGTTTATTTTGAATGAAAAATACTAACGATCAGGCCCCAATAATACAAGTTTTAAAAGAATTGGGTGATCCTGTCACAACTAAATAATTACTCATTATTATTACATATTCTTAAAATGCAAATGATTGAAAATGCTAATTAACATTTTAAAATGGATACAACGTTATATCAGAAAAGTGTTCCAATCATATCACTTAATCTACAAAAATGCAACTTTGACACTTAATTATTGGAAAGACATGAAGATCAATACTGTAATAATTCATACAAAAATCTATATTATTGTTTACATTAAATCTGCAGACGCAGCTAAAATACAAGTAAAACAAGTATAGCACCAATGAATACTACTTTAAAAAGGTGTACAAAGTTATGTACATAAACACATTGACCATCAAAAGCTACACATTTTTTTGTGTTGGCCATACATACCAGTTGGATCCAAACTTTAAAAACCATGCAGGCAATTTCAATACCACAGTATTCAAGTCCTAACACAGTTTTAGTGTTCTCTTAAGCTTGGTTCCCACTAGAACGTAACGCAAGGACGTAAACGCAACGCAATCGTTTTAACCAATGACAAGCGAAGTTATAGACAGTTAGCAATCACAAGCGAATAAGCCATCGCTTGTGATTGGTCAATTCACTTGCGTTGCGTTACGTCCTTGCGTTGCGTCGCTAGTGGGAACCACGCTTTACTGATGAGTCAAGTAGGAACAACATTAAATTTCTTATCCAGGAATTTTACAAGAATGGCCTTAAAATATGTATTAGAAACTAAAAATATAAACTAATACATGAAAATACACAAGTTTGGCTCTATTAATTGATTATTGACTATTTTGTCTGTGTATCTTCATCAGTATCTATATTTTTCTTCAAAAACACCCTAAACTGCCGTTAAAAAAACACCCTAAACTGCCGTTAAAAAAACACCCTAAACTGCCGTTAAAAAAACTCCACACACATGGGAGATTATCACCTCTCATCATGAAAGAAGACAAGAAACCCAATTAACGAAATGATGTTTTCATCTTCATAATTATCTGTTTTTAACTCTGTACTGTTTGGTTAAACTTATTACCTCCTTCTTACACTGTACTGCATGGATCTCCATTCTCATCCTGGTAAGTAGAGCCTAGCATACTAGGTTGAATTGCCTGTGTGCTAAATACTTCATCTGCACTCTCTTTCATCGGTGGCTCATCACCTTTGGCCTCGGCAATGTGCACAACTTTGTTTGTCTGGCCCCTTAAAAAAAAAATTAAAAAATTTGACATTATACCGTAGATATTAAGGAACAAAAATGTTATCAATTAAATGTCAAACGGTAGTGGTAATGATGCAAAGACCTAAACTTAACAAGTAATTTTTATATATTCATAATTGTGATTAGTTAAATAATATTGAGTATTGAGAAAGTGTACTGTATGCTACCATGTGCAAAAGATCACATTTTGATGTCCCTAGATTTCAGTTTATTCTGAAAGTATCTCAGATGGTCAGCAACTGTCAATAGAATAGAAAATTGGGGTTAATGTATTCACATGCTTATCAAAACTGGTTGTTCTGCTTGCAGCAGCCTGAAACTGACGCTTTGACACCATGCTTAGAGCACATAAATTGATTCAGTACTTTCATTCCCACGACCTCTTCCATTGTGTCTTCACCTTATTTTAAAGGCCAGGTGCGGGCAAAAAATTTCTATTGATCATACATTCAAATAATTATCAATCTATAGTTCCTCCATGTTTCATAATTTTGGGGATTTTATTTGTGTTACAGGAGCTTGTTGAAAATAAGCACTTTCTTATCAGTGGGAGGATAGTTCAAATTACACAGTAAAATCTCTTGTACACAAATGTTGTAAATAGAGAAACTATGAAAAATAAACGGTGTGGTAAAAATGTTATCAAATGACTAAATATAGATAATATAACTTCTATAGCTATAATATAATTGCTATAGCAAAATTTATCCACCGTAAATCCATCATCTTTTTTCACCTTCTAGGGAGTCACCAGACATGTTATGAAAAAAGTGTTCCTGGTTTTTATAGAAAAATTTTGCCATTTTAAGGGAAATTTATGTTTTTTTGTCTTGATTTCTGTTACAATTTTTGATTTATGTACAATTAACCAGTTATTATATTTAAAAATTCATGCCTGTACCCGAGCTTTAAGGAAGTATTTCCCAATTTGAAATTTAAAAAAGATTAACTGTTGATCACAACATATTTTCCCATATTGCTTTAAATGGACACCAAATGGTTACATGGACATGGGTTCATATGGAATCGATTTAATATCAGTAGGTATATAGGTATTTTTCTTGGGACATTCTAATCCCCAAAAATGTTACTAACATACTCTGAAAAGTCAGTAGAACAATTAAAAATGTAGTTAACCTTTATTTTAAGTAATAAAATTTAGAAATTGTTATGAAAAAGGTACAAAAAGCCATAAAGAAAGAACAGCATGCCCTGGTTATTCTTTCTTTTTATGTAGCCAATCAGACGCGATGAAATGAGTCATGTGTGCACTCTTTGTTTGTACTGGAGTGCAAAAAGTGCACAGAAAAAAAGCATAACAGCACTCTGCATGTAATCATACCGATCACGCTATAGACTTGCTGCACGATTTACGAGTACAGCAGGTCCTGCACCGTGGTCCCATTTAAAAAAAAAAAACACACCAATGTATAGAATATCTTGTCTATATCCTCTATACTACTCGACTGTTTTGCTAGGCCGCAGTAGGCTAGCTAGGTGTGCGCTATTTCGGGTATTCACAATGTTATGCAACATTGTAAATACCCTCAAGTGCGCTACATCTCCACTAACACACTCAGACTTGTGCATTATTTAGGCAAAGAGGAAAAAGCAAAGACAAAATCAAAGTGAACATGCAATGTTCATCAAAAAAGCTTCATTTTTGTTGTTTAATAATAAAATAGACAGACAACTAAAGATTGGCACTAACCGTCCCAAAGATTATTTTCATACTCAACAGAGGTTTGTTATAGTTGTAGGTTATCCATGGCATTAAAAGTCAATACATTCCAATGCCTTGCGTTTAAAACACTCTGATCAGGTCTAAGTATGTATACATTCATGACAAACGCATGACAGTTTACATCGTAAAGTTGTTTTTTGTTATTTTTATTTCATTTGATTTGTGTTTTTACTACTTTAAAATAATTTCAAACATAATTATTACACAGACAATTATCTGATTAATTTAGAATATATTGGCAACACCAAGTGAAAAAATGAAAATATGTATTTAACGTTTAGCTATTTTGCTGTCATAATTAACCTAGGTATAATTTTGGCCTGCCTACTAATCATAGCCTTTTCATTGGTTACGGCTAAAATCACTGAGAAATCACTGGATTAGCAATAATAAATCTACCCCCACCCCCTTGCTAGGTTTAGTGATGATCGGCGTGATCAGCCACCTAACGCTAATCCGCGGTTCAGACACAAACATATGTATGCCACTTACATAACGCTACCTTAACGTTGCGAGTCTGAACATCCCATAAGGCAATTACACAATTAACTCCAGGTCAATTGAATAACTGGTTATTGATGTCCAACACCCAGGTGGGTGATTTCCTTATTTTAAGAATGTCTTTGGGCCTGTTTCTGCTGCAACTGCTCAAAATACGGTATAAAACACGGTATTTTTTATACCATATTTTTTAGTACCCAGTTCCTGCTAACAATACTTCTTGGGTGGTCGTGTTAAATTTCATCCTTTTTACCCACATTGCCATTCATTTATTAAATCGATAATTAAAAGTCGCAATAAAGGAAGTTTTACGCCTCACTTTAACAGCCTAGCCCTAGTGATGGAGATGTTGTGAGAGCACAGAAAACATTGTAATGAAGACAAGTAATTTGTTCTCTCCCCGAGTTATTGTCTTTTGCAATGTTGTACTGCTTTTGCAGGCTCTTCAGCTTTGAGTTTATACTTGCTCGTACTCCTGCTTTATTTTTTTAGAAATGTCTTTATAAATGTGGTTGTCGCTTTTATTATCTTTTAGTTGGCCGGACATTTTAGCTTCCCCTCCCCCACACAGATTTATATAGTAAATACTGTGACGTATTCGCTCCGAATATAGGCTATATCTATACACGTGTGTAAAACAGCTGACAGCGACAGAAAATAAAAACACAATGTTGACCTCATGTCGCAGGTAAAAAAAAATACTGTATTTTTTATTGGCAGCAGAAAAGGGTACCAAAAAATATGGTATAAATTTGTAAATACCGTATTTTATCCACAAATTTTGTGGGGAAAATACGGTATAAATACGGTATTCAAACAATACCGTATAAAATACGGTATTTTCTTGGCAGCAGAAACAGGGCCTTTCTGTTGCCAAGAAATTTTTTGTATTCCCACAAAATATTAAACAGTGTAAATAAGTAGATTCCAGTTACTTATTGCTTCCCCTCTTCCATTGTGTACATTTATTTGTTTCCTGTATAAACCTCCAAATTTGAAATTCTAAGAAAGAGTAACAATATTATCTGTCAATCATGGAAAATTATAAGTTGCTTTATGGCCACCAAATATGGTAACATGGACATGGGTTGATTGGAATATTCGATTCAATATATATAAGGTATTTTCTATATTTTAATAAAGAAAAATGTTATCAAAAAATATTAAAAAAACTAATGGAAGAAATGAAAATGTATTTAAAATTTATTTTAAGTATTATAAATTTTTAGAAATTATTATTATGATGAAAAAGAAACAGTAAAATGCTAAAATGAGAATTTTGAGATACTCTAAACTGCAATCGCCCATTCCAAAATGATTATATAAATACACATGACTTTGGAGCTACAATCCATAATTTTGTTAGTGTTCTGATGAGACACAACCACTAGCTTAACTATATCAACCTGACATAGTTTGTAAAGGCAGAAAGATGCTGGCAAGATGGTTCCTTGTGTCACTGATGGTGGCATTAACCCTCTCAGACAGCTGTGTTGTAGAAACTGAAGAACAGGATGGTGTTTCTAACATACTTGTTGTTATTAAAAAAGAATGTGGTGACGAAGGAAGCGCTTTTCAAGACACTCAAGTATTAAAAGGTAGTTATTTTAATTGTTGATGTATGTGAACAAAATGCTTTGTATTTATGATGGCATTTTAGATTGCCATAATTGCATGCATATCAAAATGTAGGCAAGGTAGAAGAGTGAATTAAGCATCATACATTAGGCCTATTTTTGCAATGTCCCAATTCAATTCAATATTCAATAAACTTTATTGTCAAACTCATAAATGGCTTGAAACTTTGGCTGAAAGTACACAAAATTTTCTAAAAACATTGTCGCACAAACAGTATAAAAGAATAAAATCACATAAAACAGAGAACAAGATGTTATATAAAAAAGTTAAAAGAGGACACGAAAAGTACAAATTGAGTTAAAAATACAGATTTAAAATAATTATTGCAGTTATCGTTTCCACCTTAAATTAAAATGCCTCATAGCAGATGGGAGAAAGGATCTACGTAGGCGTTCAGTGTTCCAGCGAGGATATGTAATGCGCCCAGACCGGCTTAACGTAATGTACTGGTTAAGGGGGTGGCTAACATCTGACATAATAACTTTAAGTTTATTTGTAAGTGCGTTGTTAACAATTTCATCTGATTTCTTAATATCGTTTCCTATTATCTTTTTGGCAGATTTACTTATTCTTTGTACTTTTTTCATGCATTGCTGGTTTAGATTGTTGAACCAAACTATTGCATTAAAGTTAAAACAGATAAAATAACAGATTCATAAAATAAAGTCAAGATCCTATTGCACACATGAAATTTCTTCAATCTTCTCAAAAAGTAGTCGTTTATAACAATTTGTGGTAACTAACTTAGTGTTTTCCTTCCAATTAAGTTTATCATCGATTACTGTGCCTAAATACTTAAAGTTATTAACAACCTCCACTTCATCGTTTAATATACATACTGTAGCTTATCATGTGTTTTGTTACCTTTTCTAAAATCAATGATCATTTCTTTAGTCTTGTTAACATTTAATTTTAGATAGTTATTAGAACACCAAGTAGAAAAATAACTGACATCAAAATACAGGCCCGTAGCCAGGGGGGGTTTTTATGGTTCGGGCGAACCCCCCCTTTACAGCGAACCCCCCTTAACCGACTGCGAACCCCCATCCCCGACATGCCCAATACCTCACCCTCATCTCCGAAAATCGTCCAAATACGTGCCCCACAGTACAAAAAGTTGTTCGAAAATTTCTAAGAGTTGCAAATGAATTGCCGATTTTAACCTGAAAAATAAATGTTTGGTCCCTGCATGTAACATGATATTGACGCGTCTCACAGCGAGCTGGGGCACGAACGATTCGTACAAAGGACACCGCCAGACAACTGCGTACCAATTGTTTAGATCACTGGCAGTCAGACAGCATGCATAAAGTATATAGCCTTCCGACATACATCAGTATGTATGTGTGGCTATGAAGTGTAATGTATCATAGAGGATTATAGTGAATATTAATATTTTACACTATAATATCTATGGTATCATGTACTGTAGTTCACATTATGGCATCCGATTATTTTTTTCTAGACCACCAGCCGATACGTACTCAAATGTATCAATATCACCTATTTACATTGGCATAATTAATTTCCTCAACAAATTGCTGTAAATAAATATTATAGATAGAGCTATAATAAGAATTGCATTTGCCTTCACCCAGTGTGCTTTTTTCGGGGCTTCTCCTAGACGTACGTTCGCATTGAACTTGAACGCAAAATGAAATACCGAGTAAATGATCAAACAATCGGCGGTTCCGCACAGAGCACGCGCATCTAACATACGGCAACAATGTTATCGTTTAAATAGTCCACGAGTCCAAGTACGATCGCTGCATTAGAGTGTCTTTTCCGGCCATCTAGGGGTGGGTGTCATTTAACAAAATTCGGTGAGTGGGGGGGGGGGGGGTGACCCAATGTCCGGACCCAATGTCCGAACCCCCCCTTGACAAATCCTGGCTACGGCCCTGAAATATGACTTAGGGTCATCATGTTTTATCAGGCCAACTAGACCGGTGTCATCAGCGTATTTCACAGTAAAGCATTTGGTTAAAACTAGATCATCTGAACATTTAAAATCATTAGTATATAAAGAAAATAAAATAGGAGATAAAACACAACCTTGTGGTGCACCAGTATTGCACATAAGTTTTTCTGAAATATTATCATTAAAACAAACGAATTGTTCCCTATCTTTTAAAAAATCATTGATCCATAAAATAGTAGCTGGATTTATACCCAAGACATTCATTTTCTCCATTAAAATATGAGGTTGCAAAGTGTTAAAAGCAGATGAAAAATCTAAGAATAAAACTCTGGCATACGAATTTGGGCTGTCAACATGACCAAGTATTTTATGTAATAAAGTTGTAACTGCATCTTCTACACCCCTTTTGGAATGGTAGGCAAATTGACAGGGATACAAAAGACTCTCAGTCTCACTTAAAATCACATTCTTAATTAATTTTTCGAAACATTTTATAGGTACAGCAGTTATGGCAATGGGCCTATAGTCATTGAGAGCTTCAGGTTTATATTCTTTGATAGGAGGTAAATTAAGGAACAACAACGAAAACACTTGCGAGAGTTGCTCATTGCACTCTTTCTGAGTTCCCATGATGTAGCTTACTTTTTTAAAAGCTTTCCACATTAGAATGGGCAATCACTCTTGCAAATAGGCTTATAAGGCCATTTCACAGAGCTGTTCACATCTGGCAATTTTTTTGAAAGTGCATGATTAAACTAATTGATTAATATATTTATGATTGTCAAATGTTTTTTTACGTCAATATTTAGGGTCGACCTGTACTCCAGAAAATATGGTATTGTAGTCTTCACACACATAAATTAAAAATGAAAAAAGTAGACCACATCATGTTAGGAATTAGTTTTGGGAACAAGTTGACATGAGAGCAAGTGGAAATGAGACTTTAGATTGAGTTTACTGTAAATTTTTAATTACAATTTATTTTACTTATGTGAATACATCTCTTTTAAGATTATCCACGAGATTGCACTGACTTACTTGAACGCAACAGTGAAGCAACAAGTGGTGCTTATATGATCAATATTCATGATGGAGGTGAACCATTCAGAGTTTACTGCGATATGGACACTGATGGCGGTGGATGGACAGTAAGGCCTAATATTACATTTCATTAAATGTTGGTAATTCTACAAAAATGTTGCCCAATTATTGATGTGCTGAAATGAAGATAATACTACAAAAATATTAAAACCAAAATATTATAATACCCGTAATAGTTTTCCATAATTGTATGAGCATTAAAACACAGTGCCTTTAATTCTCAAAATTCACTAAGAAACTACAGAAACTCATTTTGCACATGCGCACATGTTTCTGAGCATGTGCAGAATGATTTTCTGTAGTTTACAGATTAATTTGTTATTTACTATATGGACACATATCAAGACTATGAAATTTAGGAAGTTAAAAACTCCGCTGGACTGGAGGAACTGAACAATGATTTAAGAAAGTCTAGTTTGAACAAAAAAAACATTTTAGCAACACATTTCTTTTACCTGTATTAATAGTCAATGTATATCTCGATCTTCCAAAATTCTTGCAACAACAAAATGTCAACTTGTAGGTACTCATTAGGTAACCATTATGAATATGACTTTAATTGTCACAGATCTAAAACTCACTAATTTCTTTCAATTATATTTGTAAAGGTTTTTCAAAGACGAGAAGATGGATCAATGAATTTCTATAGAAATTGGGCAACATACAAGGAAGGGTTTGGGAATGTTAATAGTGAGCATTGGCTTGGTAATGATAACATTCATCGCCTTACATCTGATGGTCACTTTGAATTAAGAGTGGACATGTCCACCTTTGAAGAAGGATCGGCCTACGCTCACTACGACAACTTCCGAATCGGTGATGAGGAAAGCAACTACAAACTGATATGTGGTAACTACAGTGGTAATGCAGGTAAGGACTTGTTTTCACACGTTTAACTCTTCTACAGTACATGCTGTTTCTATAACAATTTAAATATTGTAATGTCAGCATTATGTCTGTCTGGTAATAGTATTTCTCTGATATTTCTAAATAATAGTATAGCACCACCTATGTTGAAATAAAACTGTCTCACAAAATCATATTTCATTTTGATGACGTCATCATGTTAAAAGTTGGAATAAAAGGCAGGTTCCGTAATTTCACCTATGCTACACTGTATGTAGTATGTATACAGTATATAGTGTATACCAGTATAGATACTTTAGACACAAAATAGACAGCACACCAACATTTTATTTTCTTCAGTACAACAGCAAGACTCGAGTTAAAAGGATAACCCATAAAGTAAATACTTAATTCTATTTGAACATGGAAAAACAAATTGCACAGGTTCCATACACAAATTATAAAAGAAGAAATGAAAAATCAAAATCCAAGACGTAAAAAAAACTATGATTTAAAATGGTTAAAATTTGTATAAAATGGTTTAAAAAAAATTTAAGGTCACAAACTGAAATTTATGTAAAAAATTGTGAAAATGATTTTTTTTTAAACAGTCATACTTCCTAAAATAAACAGTGAAATTAATTTTTATTACATATTCTGGAAGGTGATGAGTTATAGATATCGGATCATGCATCAATATGACTAACTGAACATTGTGACATCATCATATGACGTAGTTACCTTTCACATTCATTTACGCGCATCTCGCTTATTCTTACTCAAATTAAGCAGGATTTCATTAGTATTCAATCCAATGATGGTAAAAAATTTGGCCTTATGGAAAATTGATATAAATAGATTGTATTGCATGCTTAATTTTAGGTGATTCATTGACACGTCAAAACAATCAAGAGTTTTCAACATTTGACCAAGTTCATGACACCTTTACTTCATCATGTGCTGGAAGATTCAAAGGAGCTTGGTGGTATGAGGCCTGTCATGATTCAAATCTGAATGGATTGTACTTGGGTGGTACAACTGATCAGTATGCAACAGGTGTGGTGTGGAAAGATTTGAAAGGTTACTACTATTCCTTGAAAACGACTGAGATGAAAATACGTGGAATTATTACAACAGTAAAAGCTTAATGGTAGCATGATATAGTGAAGTTGATAACTTTCGCTATCTTTTGTTTTGTGAGTTAAACTCAGTGTATAATAGTTAATTTGAAAACCAATAAAATTCAAAGACACTTTCCCTACGTTTTTCCATGTAATATAATTGATTGATTGATTTACTTTAGTAACCAGAGTCACACAGATACATACAATATAAACATATAAAACAATTATAAAATCAGTACAACAGTAAGACTCGATCAAGTTAAAAGGATAACCCAAAAAAGTAAAATACTTAATTCTATTTCAACACGGAAAAACAAATTGCACAGATTCCATACACAAATTATAAAAGAAGAAATTAAAAATAAAAATCCAAGACGTAAAACAAAAACTATGATTTAAAATGGTTAAAATTTGTATAGAATGGTTTAAAAAAAATTTAAGGTCACAAACTGAAATTTATGTAAAATTAAATACTATGTTGGCCTATTGAAATATATGTTTTCATCTTTAAACGGTTACAAAAATCTGAAAAAGCAGCCCGCTATAAATACTAGCATCCATTGTGTACAGATTGATATTTCTGTTGATTTGAAACATCAAGAATTGCAGGGAAAGTGTCTTCACTATGAATAAATTTTATTTTTTAATTTGTTAGAACCTATAATTAATAGATGACACAAAACAGCAAATGCAGAATAAAAATAGAAAATAAGTGTGGAAATGTAATACTGCAGAAACAAAATAAATCAAGTTTAATGTGCAAGTTGTTTCCTATGTTTGTTTGTATTTTCTATTTAATATAGTTTGAGATTTGTGACGAACAGCATTGGTGTTAATGTTTTGATATACGTTTGATATTAAATATTATTAAAAAGGTAGTCAATGGGTGGGGAAGGGAAGTTGTAGTGTATACCCGAGGGTAATCCCCATAATTACCCTGTTTTATAATAAATTTCTGAACTATAAACCAGTTGATTGCATTCTCTTTTAATATAATCAAACATGTGTTCGAATCTCGAGTTTTTTCATATTCTGTATTCAAAAAGTTACTTGCTGCCACCTATCTTTGTAAGCTCATAGCATTTGTATAGCCAGATGGCATTATTTTTAATTATTTTCTATTATAAAGAATTTCAAGATAACTGATCTATCGTGATATTAGGTCTTAGGGGGTCTTAGCTTTTGTGATCTTAGGTTTTGTGACACCCGCCTACTAGGCCTAGCTAGACCTAGGCTGAAAGACAGCAATACGAAACTTTGACAGGCAACTGGAACTCATCTAGGCTAAATTATGTGTTTTCCAACGATTCCACGTCTTGTAGAGATGTTTCCATTAAGCGATCAAAATCCTACAAATGATCTAAAGTTACTTTAAATGCCTTTTTGATCTAAATTAGTACATACCCTTTCCAAAAATGGTACTTTCATCACCATGTCATAATAACATTTGCAACGAAAGTAAAAAATAGGTGGCGCTGTTATATTTCAAAAGCAATAGTACAACAAAAATATTTTCCCAAAGCGAACAGATTTTTTTTTTGTACACAAAAAAAACTAATATTAAACAATCGTTTAATAGTGCGTACTATTGCACGCCATGTGACCCACAACCGTCCAACAATCAAATGACAGGAATTTCTTTAGGTGTTATATAATATGATCTAACAATCTTTGAGTTGTTAAAAATATGCATGGCTTGGTAAAAATGACAGTCGGTTTCCTGACGTATCAGCTCTAGGAGCCTGTAGCCGGCCTAACTTGTTCTTATAAAATCTTGTATGTAATGGATGTTTCTTATCTTCAAAAATTTTACTTAATTTACTTAGGACCTGTTTTCATAAAAATATTTTAAATCATTAATACAACCAACTATATTTGATGCTATCTTAGTAATTTAATGAGACCTAAATTTCTTGTGTGTTTCATTCAAATTAATCAATCAGGCAATGAAAGAGATAACTAATACTAATTGAATAACTGTTTCATAGAATAATTTCCAAGTACAACAGCTAACATTAAATTTATTTAGCTTTCTGAGGAAATATAACCTTTGGTGACCTTTTTTAATTATCTCGGCCGTATTTTTTTCAAAGCTGAGTTGATCATCAATATGTGTACCAAGATATTTTGTTCCATATGAACATGTTCAATTGTCTGATCATTAACTATCAGATAACTTTTTTCATTTTCTTTTTTATTTAAATCCCATATAATTTCTTTAGTTTTTCTAAAATTTATCTTAAGGTAATTGTCACTGCACCATGACATTAATTTATTTCGTAAGTGTCACCGGTTTGGGCAAACATCTGGTACGCAGGAGAAAATTTGATTAGTTATACTATAGGTCAAAATTGTTAATGCATGACTTTCATATCATAAGCGTCGTTCACTAATCTTGTAACTTGAACTGTTGTAACGAACGAAAGATAAGTGTCTTTTTCTGGCTCAGACCTATTTATGCCACGTAACCCTACAAAAGCATAACTTCGTAGGTCTGAACAGGCCCTTAGATGCTCGCATAACTGAGAACACCTGTGAGTTATGTACTATTGAGTTACGGTCGAATAAATGGAATGCAGTTATATGTGTTTTGTTATGGTATTGGTAGCTTTTAGGTTTCATGAATCAGTTTCCTAAACACCCCCAAAAAAATCTTATCAATATTGATTAATCGATAGATGTTTGGTTTTAGTACGTTTACTTAGCATATAGATAACCATCATAAGTTTGTATATTACATACATGTTGAAATAATTATGTATGTTTTATTAAAATGCCTTCATATTTCAATTTTGTTGTTTAAAATTAAATTTTACCAAATTTGTACTTCAAATACAGTCATGCTTTATTAAAAATTATATTGAATGACACATACTATATATTTATATTTATTTATTAATATGTTAATTGTTTAATCTAATAATGATTTCCATGTTTTACGGATTGTACTGTTTGTATAATAGATTTGTATTACACAAAGTGCTTACAAATGCTAATTTAGAATCAACCATTTATGTAGCCCACTTGACTGCTAGGAAACTCCCAGCTGAAAATGATACATAAATAGAGATGACTGGGGCTACCTTCCATAAATTGATTACGGCTTTCTGATATTAAGACACGACTCCCGGCTTATATATTAGACAGGTAGTTTGGTGACTGTGAAGGTAGAAAAGAATGCTAGGAAGAAGTTTCCAACTGTCTCTGCTGGTGACTCTGGCACTCCTGGGGCGGATCCAGAGGGGGGGGGGGGGGGGTCCACGGGGTCCGGACCCCCCCTAAATTTTAAGGGTGCTCTTTTTTTAGAGGTTCAATATTTTATTCGTGTGACATATTTGTGTGTATATTAGTATGCACAGAGTAAGCTACACTAACCCCAAAAATAAAAACAAAAATTTATCACAATGAGCGCGATGTTAAGTTACGGCGGCCGATCAAAGAGCATTGTGAGAGGTGGTGACGCGTGATGATCTACTTAAACTTCTAAAAATAGATCGTTTCGCTTACTACAGAGGGCGCATGTAAACTTTTTACGATTCAACTCCGCGTACGTTACCATGCGCGCTCTGTCATTGACGCGATTATTTGTCCATTGGTAAACACATTTTTATGTATTATTATTCTGAAAATAATTGAACTGTAAACATAATTCTTTTGAGTATTTGTTTATTTACATATCATTCCATCAGATCAACTATTTTTTATTTCCATTACATCCAACCAAACATGTAAAAAATGTAGTTAAAATATCGTACTATCTACCGCGTACGACCATACGCGGTAGATTGTTTACTCAAAAATCATCGAACGTTCCTTACACTATACTATTCAACCTTGTTTTTGTAGTTGAGCCTCTCATGACCTGGGATTTGTTTGTCTTCCTACGCCAAGATAATATAGTTCTACAAGCCATGTGCTTTTTTCTCTGAGAAATATTTATTATAAGTCCCAAAAAAAATGTTTTTTTCTCGATATGAAGCCTTTATTATTCAAATCTTTCATTTTTGAAACAATATTTGTGAAAATTACGTGAGGCTCAACTACAAAACCACCATTTTGTGATATGATGTCATCGTAAGCCAATCAAAGCTGAGCTTTCCCGCGATCGGCAGAGCTCACGGTTAAGTTGAATGATTTTGGATTCTGGCTATTTGATTGGTGGACGCGAATCACCCACAGCGGAATGTTTTCTCTCGCGTGTACCAAGAAGTCACGTAATCTCTCTGTACTGAACGGTACTACACAAATTTAGAGCAATGAATTTGTACGAATTCCGTTAAATAAACAACTCTATATATTTTATAAACATTTAATAACATATTTTATTGATATTTCCAATGTTGATATATAAAAGAAATTACTATAAAACGTAATTATATGTAATTATTTTAGCGAAAAATGGCGCAATTTGTTTACAACGTTCGTGGCTAAAAACGATCATTTTCGGCAATGTTTTCGGACCCTATATTTCGAAAACTACAAGTCAGATTTTCGTAATTCTTTCTTTATTGGAATATTGAAACAAAATACCAACAGATAATGTTTAAATTGGTTGAAAAATAAAAACATTTAATTTTGCATCGTTATCCCTGCTAATAAAGTGTCATTTCCGGCGAACTAGAAAGGTGCCATTTATCATGGATTTTGCGTGCGAGAGTGCCATTTCCGGCCATCTAAGTGTGTCCTGTAACAAAATTCGCTTCGCCACAACCCCCACCATGGGGGGGCTGTGGCTCAAATACTCAATATCTGATGTGCCCTTTTTATCGGCGGACCCCCCCTCTCAAAAATGTCTGGATCCGCCCCAGCAGACAATGGTACAAATTTTGTTGGGGGTAAAAGGGAATTAAGTAAAGTAATGGAAATGTTGGATTTTAGTAAAATTAAAAACTATATGACTCATGAAGGAATTGGATGGAGTTTTAATCCACCTTTAAATCCACATTGCACATGTCTAAAGAAAGTCTAATTAAATCATCCAAAAAAATCAATGATTGCAATATTAGGCAAGGATAATAGCAAAATTAACCTTAGAAAAAACTTATGAAACATTTTTGGAATAGATGGGTTAAAGAATGGCTACCTACAATGAATAAAAAAAAATGGAAAGATCACACTCATGACTTTAAAGTTAATGATATTGTTATTGTAAAAGATAGATTTAATGTGAGAGGACAATTGCCCAGCGGTGGGAGGCTGCAAAGGCTCTAGCCCCCTCGTTGGGGAGCCAAAGGCAAAAAGAGCCACTAGCTAGTTTTCTAAATTGTCTTAGCTCAGCCCCACTATCGAGCTGGTCATAGATACTGTACTTACCGGTATACATTTCGTTTCATATTTCGAAGTATAATACAGTCAGTGCATTGTATGGGGACCTATAAGCTCTATTTTTCAATTGTTTTTGTTTTAGCTCTATTTAACTGTATTTTTCTAAATGTTCTTAGGTCCATCCCAGCCTTGGTGGGCTGGTTCTCTGTAGACTTGTAATTTTGTTTCTTATGTATAATTGCAATTTCCGGGGACCTAGCAGCCCATGGGTGTCTCGCGCATTTATAATTTCCAAACCCCTAGGCAGCAACCAGCCTACGTCTCTTCTATTAACGATATACTATAATGGCTACCCTAAATCTGATTAAAACGGCTTCAAATTACGCTAGAACGCATAGCTTTCGGGGGCCCTTGGCGGCCCCCCAGCCTAGTGATTCCTTCATCACTCGCATAGCCCAACGCCCACCCTTCTGGGAATTTAGCCCTGCGTCGGGGAATTCAGCCCCGCGTCTGGGAATTTAGCCCCACGTCGGAAAGATCTTGGCGCCACCACTGCAATTGCCATGTAGAATACTTGTTATCCTGGATTAGATAACCATGTTAGAGTTGTTAAAGTGGAGAATTCTTAAGAAATATTACGAAGATTTGTCATTTAGAAATGCTGCCAAGTTAGATTAAGTTGTTTGAATTGTAGTTATATGTGTTAAATGGAAAAATAATATATGCGATATAAAGTGAATATTAATTGAAAGAATAAAATGTTAAAATAAATAAAAGAAACTCGAATTAATTAATCAATGAATTGTACATAGATAAAATTAATTAAAAGAAACAAGAATTATTCAATGAATTGTACATACATAAAAATAAAACATAAACAAATAAAAAAAAAATTAATTAAAAAATGAAAAATCGAAATATTTATTTAAGTTCATTAAAGAAATATATAAATGAGAAGAAATTGAAACAAAATAAACAATGTATGGTAATAGACAAGGAGGGGGACAATGTTCAGAAGAATAGTTGTATTGTGATTGTTGCATGAATTCTTTCTTAGATGGTTGAACACCTTTCTGTAAATTAGTTACGAACGTGTATGCACGGCGTAGCGTGTGTTCAGTTCAGTTCTTTTTGTTGTTGCAGGCGAAAATTTATTCGATTATTGCAACAGTTAAACAAACTATTGTTCGCTCTTCAATTATGAAGATTAAATTTCGGAGTAAACCTGTCACTATCCGACAGGGTTTACTAAATATATTGCATAAAACAAACAATAGGTGTAATTATTTAATTAATATTTTATATCTTGCCCTTTTATAATACTAAATTCACAAAAAAAAAGTTTCAATTATTTTAAGGTATGGAAGACAGTATGGTAAAAAATTTGTCTTTGAACATATTGTTCCAATTTTCCTTAGGATAACAATATTTGTAATATTTTTTGTTTGTTTATGGATTATGAAATTTTCAATTTATGACTTACCTTGTAAAAATATGTTTGAACACGAACCTTTTATGACTTTATCTTGTAATAGTACAATACCTTACACTACCTTACGTACACTACCTTTTTATGATTACTGTAAGTTCAAACACGAACCTTTCATTACTTAACTTATAAGTTCAAACACAAACATTTTATAACTTACCATGAAATAAGTTCAAACACAAACCTTTCATAAATTAACTTATAAGTTCAAACTAGTCTGGGTTGCAGACGGAGTTTTGTCTTAATATTAGTAAAACGAAAAATATTTTGGCACATATGGCGTTTCATACGTATACTACTTGATTTTGGATACTCCGTCTGGGGAAACACGCACAAGTCACGTGGTTTGACACCAAGAATTCTTGGTGCATACGATTATCCGGTTGACTAGTTTCAGCTGCATGCGATTGGCTACTCACTCGTACACCGTTTTAATATTCATATTTCAGAATTTCAAAGACTCAACAACTAAGATGATGCGCATGCGCTATGTTACGTTTAGACAATGTGTACTTAGGTACATTTATGAAAGTTTCTGAAGGTTAGATATTATTTTATATGCCTAGTAGTCTGGTAAACATTTGATGGGATTTTTCCCAAGAACATGAAAACTCGTCTTGATATGATAGGCTAGCTTCTCCGCAAATCAAACATTGAATGGATCATTTATTACGCGGAGATAATTTTGATTTAATTCTCACCCGACCCTGTCCTGCTGTGTGGTGGTGTAGACCTGTTGTGTGCTGGTGGCGGTATGTAGGCCTACTTTATTGGCGTTTTATTTGGCAGGTCATACGTGCGAATTGAGTAGGACCTACGAAAGAGGCCTAGGCCAAGGACTAAACAATTAATAAACAAAACAACTTGGCATTACGATTTTATATTTTAACAGTCTCGATCGTACATTCAGCACTGCACGTACTCGATCTTTTTCATTTTGAAACAAAATGATCATTGGTTGATTCGAAATCCATATTTACATACCGCCCGCCCCATATAGCCAAATACGGTATGATAACCTACGTCATTCTTATCGGATGTTTGTGGTCTGCAAACCGATTTCTATACGTGTTCACAAGTCTGTATTTTCAGACAAAAATCGCGGTCGAAATAAAAAACAAATAAATAAAAAAAAAAGAAGATAATACAGACTTGGGGCAAGTCTAAAGTTCAAACATGAACATTCTATAAATTATTTTGAAATAATTTTGCACAAAATTTATGTTTAATATTGTACTACATTGCACTATTTTAAAGCATGACCCTTTCACAAATTATCTTGCATTACATTAAGCATTAACTGTTATGTAATAGGTGCTGAAAAATGACTTGAAATGTTCAAGTATGACAGGAATAATATTATTTTGTAATCTTTATGTTTGTAATAGATAGATATGCTTGTCATTTTGTTATGCATTTAAAAAACATACTACAGATTGACAAAATCTAGAAAAACCTACTCAAATCAGATCTACAAAACATTGCACAGGTGCCCCAACAGTAAAAAATATCTATGTATTTTGTATTATTTGTATAAAAATCTGGGTCTGCTGCTCCAGACTAATAGGGTTGGGATATTTTTAAAATACTAACTAAAAATCGACACTACTCGCAAAGAGGCAGAATCGCATATATAATGCACTAAACGAATTAAATTACCATGTACAAGGTGACAGTTTATGTTATTTTGTATTATTACAATGTTTACTCACTTTTCAATTTTTTTAAAAGAATTCCATAAAACAAAATTCCTACGTTGTCATTTTAAAATGCCAGAGAACAAGATTTTGCAAATAAAGCTATTTAATGCTAAAACAACTTTTTAAAGATTATCCACGAGGCTGCACTGACATACTTGAAAGCAACAGTGAAGCAACAAGTGGTGCTTACATGATCAATATTCATGATGGAGGTGAACCATTCAGAGTTTACTGCGATATGGACACTGATGGAGGTGGATGGACGGTAGGTTTAATCAATAAGACACATAATATTCATGGATGCATATACATAAACTGAAGAAAGTTGGGTGGTCCTGTAATTAAGAGAATCTAAGTAGATCAGAAAATGAAATAATAAGCAAAACATTTTCTTTACCTCGAAACATTGCAGTATAGGAATAGTAAATTTTCAATATTCTTGCGATAAATGTACTAAACGTTAGCTTTCTATTACAATTATTATTATTTTATGAAGGTTTTTCAGAGACGAGAAGATGGATCTATGAATTTCTATAGAAATTGGGCAGCATACAAGGCAGGGTTCGGGAATGTTAATGGTGAGCACTGGCTTGGTAATGATAACATTCATCGTCTTACGTCTGATGGTCACTTTGAATTGAGAGTGGACATGTCAACATTTGAAGGAGGCTCAGCATACGCTCACTATGACAACTTTCGAATAGGTGATGAGAGAAGTAACTACATACTGACATTTGGCACTTACAGTGGCAATGCAGGTAGGGTTTAGCTAATTATTGTCTAATGTTAATGTTCCCACCTAACTCTCATACTTCTTTAATCCACACTTTTCAATTATCTGATGATCTTTTATCATACCGTTTCTAGTTCGTTTCACACTTTTATGTGTTTTTATTAATTTCTCGAGTGTGTAGAAAACTGTCCGTTGTTTCACTCCCGCACTGCTTGTCAGAAATGTCTTTCATACACAACATTTTTCTTTGGCATATAATAAAAATTCAGCGCTTCTGGTTCTTTTTCATACGTGTCATCTTCTTTTGTCAATATTTCAAATAATTGCTACACACCTTCTCTTCGCTGTATGTAGTAAAATCATGGAGTACTCCATAGTAAAATAGCCCTGTCTGCTGATTATTTTCTACATTCTACCATTATATATAACTCAAATGCCAAGAGCTTGGCTATATCTGTCATTTCGAAACTAGGGATTGAGTTTACTTAAAAAGCCACAATTTATATATAATTTTTATATATAAAAAACCTTTTGTAAAGTAATGGTTTTTGCTTCACTTTGATATTTATTTGTTGTAATTCAATGTAAACTAATATTTAATTAATTGATATTTGTATACCCATTTGTACTGTCTTAGTAGTAATTACAATTGTACTGTCAACACAGCCTTGTATAGTAACACCAAATAATAGTGAAACAAACTATTGTGTTTAAAGAAAGTTATAATAATAATAATTAAAAAAAAAAAATAATAATAATACCACCAACTTACTATTTATTACTATTTAACATCTATATTCAGTTTACTAACAAATTGACTTGATTTCTTTAATATTTCATATAACGACACTTTATCTTCCACAAGATTTATATACTATATATATATAACATGTTTTTATTCTTCATAAGGTAGAGTTACTTTAATTTTATTATTGAGGATATTACGTTATATGAGTGCCATGCACTCCTAAAATGCATGTTTTATGCAGGAGATCCGATCAATAGTCACCTCTCTAGCTCTAAGGATTGAAATTGCTATACTACATCATCAATAATATTCCTCATTTCAAGTATAGGACCTAATAATAATTAATTTTCAATGATTGCATAAAAAAACTAATTTGTTATCAAGGTAATTAAAAAAAATGATTTTATTTTAGGAGACTCACTGGCGCAACATAACAATCAAAAGTTTTCAATATTCGACCAAGACAATGACTCGTCTTCGACAATGACTCGTCTTCACGATCACGTGCTGTGGATTTCAAAGGAGCCTGGTGGTATGGTTCCGATCATGATTCAAATCTGAATGGATTGTACTTGGGTGGTATAAATAGTCAGTCTCACCAAGGTGTGATTTGGGCATATTATAAAGGAGATTACTACTCCTTGAAAACTACTGTGATGAAGATACGTAGAGTTTAATTCTACTGTTTGAGTATTGACACATGGTATAGAATAAGGTTGAAAGGAATGATATCTCTTTTAATATTATTTTCTTTTATCTAAGTTTAATAACAAATTAGAAATTGAATATTTAATCATGACATCTACTAATATCAATAAACCAAGAAATGTATTCAGACTTGTTAAACTTGTTATAATCTATTGACCTAATTAAATTATAATCAAGTGTTATTCTTGGATTTCTGAAATATAAACAAAAGTGCAAAGTATGAAATGTGTTTTATTTCATGGTATGCTTATATGTTGGATGTTTTTAACAAGCCACAGTAACGAACATTGTGGACACTACCAATATTTTTTATTCAACTTAAAATTATTCAGAAAATCATGGAGTTATCTATACAGTATAATAATAATAGTAGAGTTCAATTTAATATAGCGAAAAATGCAGGGTCTCTAAGAAAATAACAAAAGATAATGATGATAGTGAAAATTAAAAAGGTGGGATTTGAGAAGCTTTTTTTAATGTGGTGAGGGATTCAGTTTTCCATGATAAGACCCAATTTTAATCTCATGCACAAGTATATAACTTCCGTTTTATCCGAGATAATCCTACTGTCAAACGTACAGCTGCTGCATTCCCCAGGCGCAGATTTAGGCCCCGGCCCCTCTTTGTAATATTTATATATAGTACATAGCCTATGTAAATACGTGAACGTGATTGGATGAAACTGCATCAGATGACTACCGCTGCGAGGATCGTAAATCGTATATATACTCGAGTAGGATGATATTGACTGAGTAATTTTCACGTAATTATCGTGTCCCTGTCATTAAACATATAAAATCCAGAAAATTCTTATGTACGATGATATTGACTGTGTAATTTTTGGGTTTGCCGATAAATAAACAAAAGTCATCTACTGGGTCTTGAACTCGCGATGACTTAACTATTTAAACTATGCATACATAGCGCCCTCATTTGTTATTAGTCCTCCCTAGATGTGATGAAAGACCGTTTGTGATCGGTTAATACTCACAGTAGTAACCGGTACACGCGCGACGCACTGAACATCCGGTGATTCGGCTCGAAGAAGACGAATTATAATTTATTCGGCCTACCTGATAATATTATTATTAATAATGTAGGCTTATTGATGGAAATTCTTCTGTTATTATTTAAACGACCTAGGGTAGTGAATATTTTATTGGGCCAAGGAATCATTAATTAGTAATTATCTGTATATTATTCTTCGCAAGGTAAGGTGTCTAGGCAGCTTGTTTACATACAATACAAAAGGAGGTCTAGCCTAGCTACCCGACCCAGCAGATATTCTACTTGTTGTTGCCTACGTAATATAACAGATATCGCCTTTTATATTGGTACAATATAAGCTTTAACATCCCCTCGGGATGATATTATGTTCTCGGGGAATTATATATTTCCTCGAACATAATATTATTCCCTTGGGGATGTCAAATCTTATATTTCACCTCAAACAGGCAATATCTGTATAATATATTATGCACCCATTTACATATGATCAACGATTTTACAGGAAAAGGGGGTACAAATCAACATTAAAAATCGTTAAAATCTTCAATTTTTTGTAAAAGTTGAACCGAGTTCAACTTCAATGTTACGATCGGTAAAACTGACTGACCAAATAGTTCATACATTACGTCATCATAGTTTGTGGAAAAATTCACATCCATGTGTCCCAGCAACGTCGAAAGAACCAAGAAACCATTAACGATCGCGTAAAAAATGTGTAAAAATCTGCGGTCCGACTCGATCATCGTTATCGTTTGATTTGAAAATTTAACGCAACTAGTCGTAACGTTTCGTCGACGGGAAAATAGGCTTTAGGCTGTTGCCGCAAAAGAAAACAGTTCCGTAGGCCTATATTAAATATGGTCTATAAAACCCACTATATTCAGATAATTATATGACAAGAATCGACTGGCCAAAACGCCTCAGATTGTATTTCCGTGCGTCTAGAAAAAAGGACCTCTCTAGGACACCCTTAGACGATTATTTTCCCATATCGGCCCCCTCTTTATCAAAATCCTAGATCCGCCCCTGGTCTTTAGGTAATACAAATTTCTCCATAACCAACCCTTTTTAGCCCTGCTTAGCTTTATGACTGAACTGCCAGTGACATTCATGACCATCATTACACCGTAAATTCTGATAAAATTGTGTATCTAAATGTATATATAAATTTGCTAAATTTTGAAATAGGCGAGCACAATGGAAAAACTGTTGAGAAGATCTCCCCGTTGGATACCTACCTTATCTATCTCAGATGTACAACAAAACGTAGATTTGATAACATTAGTGTTCACTATTACGATATTGTTCCGTATTTCTGTCTTAGGAAGATATAAAGGGTTTTAAAAGATTTTCAACCGTCCGCGGTAAGTGATTTCTGGGTTGATGTAATCACTTTGCGACTTCCGGGTTTTTTGCTTCCGACCAATTTGACATTGACGGCGACATACACACTTTTCTTTTTCACGGTCCACACGTGAAGTTTTTAGAATCAGACCACCCTGGTTGGGACGAAGCTAAGACAATTTAAAAAATAGAGTTGCATATAGGTCTCCGGAAATTGGATTATACTTTGATATATATGAAACGAAATGTTATGTCTACAGGACCAGCCCACTATGATTGGGGCGGAGCTAAGAAAATGTTGAAAAATAGAGCTGTTAATAGGTCCCCGGAAAATGCACTTATTGTACTTCAAAATATGAAACGAAATTTAAAAGTATCCAGGACCAGCTCTCTGGTTAGGGCTGAGCTAAGACAATTTTGAAAACTAGAACTGCAGGTCTTCATAAATTGCACTTACAGTATACTTAATAACTGGGGCTACCTTAATAATGCACTTGTCAATTGTATGACCCACTATACGACCCCGGGAGAGGTGCGTCATGGGTGCGTCATTTACAAATAATTACTGACGCAGGGGTTTGTCAAAAAACCTAGATGGTACGTCACATCAATGAACAAGGTGTGTCAATGTCCGTCACTTTACCACCCACCATATCATAAACAACATGGTCACAGTGCGTCAAAATGGGTGCGTCATGGTCACCTAAAAGTAAGTCACATTTTTGACGCACGGGTGCGTCATGGTATTCAAAGGTATGACGCACATTGGACAAATGACGCACCTCTCCCGGGGGTCGTATAGTGGGTCATACAATTGACAAGTGCATAAATGTCAGGCTCATGATCAACCATTTGCCTTTTTGGGCCCCCAAGCTGAGACACTTTATCTACCCTCTATAGCTTGTAGGTCGGCAAAAAATGCTGATAAGTGGTACGCATGGCATACATCCTCATACCAAGGCTAATCTTTAGATCGAAATTCATGTACCTTTATTTAAGCTTTATGAAACCTTAAGAAAATTAAAAAAAAAGGACTCCATAGCCTATTGATTCCGTCAGGTCAAACAAACAATTTTTTCACTCTTCACTCTTAAATATTTCCATACGGGGAGGTGCCGCATTTACGGGTATATTTTCGAGGGCCTGGTAGCAAAATGGTGGGAAAATATGGAGTGTTGGTAGCACAAGTGTGAGAAATGAGAGGGTGAAATTAGTAGTTTAAGTCCCTGGCCCGCCCACCCGTGTCAAAATGTCACGATTTATCGCAAAATTTTGCAGGGATTTTAGCATACTGGATGCTATAAGCCCGGCTATATAAGTCCCATCGCGGGGCCCATCCATCGCTAAATACCTTGAATAGAGTTTTCCCCAAGAGTTTTCACATCAGCAGAACACGAAATATAGCATGCCGGCCTAGGACAAAATCATTCAACTGTGACCACTCTTGATCAGCATCGTCATGCACCTCCCGCGGACGCGCGATAAACTTGTCAAAATTTGCAATGTCTCTTTGGCCATGCGCAGATCATGCCGGGAACCAGTACAAATATTGCGCCCTCTCTGGCGTGGCCTTGTTTCTGCCGTCTTTTTAGAGCACACTGGATTTTGGCATGGATTTTGGTAAATGGTAGTTCAAGTCCGTAGTATTTTTCAGTAAAACAGGTAGCTCAAGTGCCTCATGTCTTGAAATGGCTGCGGCACCCACCTGTTTGGTTTATATACACGTGATCCCCCCGGGGCTAGACACTATCCCAGATGATGCTCATGATTCATGTTTGGCTTGTTGTGCCAAATATTTTTGTTTACATTTTCTCTCACCTCTTCCTACGAGGCATGTTCAGAAGCAATGTCGAAAATACCCTTACCAAAGGAGAATGCTTAAATAGCCTTCGCTAACCATTCACTAGGCATTCGAATGCTAATTTACAGGTAATTTTTAGAATTTAGGCATTCATGGTTAAAACCACTTAATCGGAATGCTAAGAAAAGTTTCCAAGCATTCTTTAGGAATGCTTACAAGAGTCAATAAGCATTCAGGGAGATATTTTGAATGGTAGTGTGAATGCTAAGAACATTGGTAGCATTCAGGGAGATATGTTGAATGGTAGTGTGAATGCTAAGATCATTGGTAGCATTCAGGAAGAGATTTTGAATGGTAAACAGGGAAATAATTAAATGCTCAACCAATCAGATCAATCCTCACCAACTGCCAAAAAAACAACCACCAATTCAAATTCAAGAGACCAAATGGCTAGAGAAAGGCTGAGTTGAGTGAGTGAGGATGCCTACAGTAGACTGCAGCCTTTCTTCTTTTTACAGCTTACCTGCTGGCAACCCTGACACAGATTTTGCTGATATAAAAGGTATTGTAGCTAGTAGCTATACTTGTTCTTTTATCATTCTGTATTTGGCTACTAACTAGCTAGGCCTAATAATAATAGGAGGAGTATAGCCACACACAGCCTACTAAGTTGAGTTCAGCAGAGAGGGACCAGGGCTAGGCTACAGTAGATAGTGAGTGCCCTGGTTATATTGTGTAGCTGGCCTAGGCTAGTTATAGTATACTCTAGAACCACATTGTATCACTGATCAAAAAGAAGGGCTAACTAAACTATAAAAGCAATTTTAAATAAAAGCAGTTTTCACTCCATCGTTTATTTTATTATAAGACAATGGGATGGTGGAGGCATTTTTATGCCATGGCAGATTATTTCCTTAATTCCAACATTTGAAATGAATAAAAACAGTAACACAACATGTATTTATTTTTAAAAAGGGTAAATATTAAATAAAATCCTTTTTATTAAACCTGAATGATTCTAATATAATAGTCCTTCTACAGACTAGAGAATATAGTGCATAATTCAGTTTTATCTGCTATATACTGACTGTACATAAAGGAACATAGAAAACAAAATCCAACAGGAGTGCATTGGACAAATCATCTGTTGATGCCATTAGAGGTATTTAACTATAAATTTTTAATCTATTTTAACATGTTCATGTCTTATAAACATGCCTTCAATGATCAATTAAATTTGAGGGAAAATTGAATCCCACCATTTCTCTTTGTTTTAATTGCTTAATAATTCTTTTTATCTTTAATTTCTTTTCACACGGTGTCGGTTTTTTATTTCATTAACATATATTTCAATATTTTTTTTTGCAGAGTATATCAAGGTCGTGGCAGTAAAAAATGATTGGACTCCTGTTAGCCCGGTAGAATTTAACAAGAAGTTTGTGTCTAAATGCACCAATGCACGCAGGAGTCTACATAAATAGATAAATATTTTATATATAATTTTTATTTTCATTTATCATATCTTTATATTCTCAATTTTGTCCAAGTATTCTCACTTGCACAGATAAAGTGCTAGTGTTGCCAATAGCTCTGCTAATTGATAATTTTTTAGCTTTTTGCTTACTTTAGTTTGTATCTCCATTGAGATCCACAGCATTGCCATTTTTTTCAGTAATTTGCCTTTTATATATATAGTGTATATATATATTTCTTTGAAGATGCCTCCATAAGGAAATTCATGGTGTCAATTGAAGTTTTAAATTAAATATTTTAAAGTAGTTAATTTTGATAATTGTTCATTTGTATATGGCCTTTTTGTCATATACAGTATAAGTATTACACTCTCTTGCTGTTTATACGTTTGATAGCTTTTTGATACTTTATTTCTGTTTGGGAATGTTAAATATCGAGTATCGACGAAAATATATTAATTAAATTTGATTTAAAAAAAATTAAAGTAAAGACATCTTTTATTTTAATGTCTCTTATTGTATATTTGAAGAATTTTTTCGCTTTTCATTTTAGATTCTTCATAAAAAAAGTGAGAAATCTGGATCACAACATTTCCCACTGTAGAATTTGAATGCTTTAGCATTCAATTCGCTCACTAGCATTCACAGTGTAACAGTTGTGTACCAATATTTGAATGTGTAGTTTTGAATGATAGACCACGCCCACTAAAAAAGCTCACTAGCACATTCATCTACTAGCATTCGAATGCTAGGCTAGCATTCGAATGCTAGCCTAGCATTCCCCTACTAGCATTCGAATGCTAGGCTAAGCCTTCCAGATTTAGCATTCGAATGCTAGTATAGCATTCAACTAGTAGCATTCGAATGCTACTTTTAGCATTCGAATGCTAGTGCTACCATTCACATGCTTAGCTCATTTACATAATTCGGCTCCCTGGAAGGCTTAGCGAAGGCTTAGCGAAGGCTTAGTGAATGCTAAGAAGCATTCGAAGGAAGGCTTAGCGAAGGCTTAGTGAAGGCTTAGCGAAGGCTTAGTGAATGCTAAGAAGCATTCGAATGCTAAATTCAGTCATTGAATGCTTATATACCACTAGTATTCGAATGCTAAGTATTAGCCCTTCGAATGCCAATAATAGCATTCCAGGAGTAGCATTCGAATGCTTTGTGAATGGTAAGCGAAGGCATTCAGCTTTGGTAAGGGTAGCGCACAAAAAGCTTAAAATGTGCCCTCTGTAGTATCTGAAATGAACTCGATCCTTTACTAGGCCTACCCCTCATGCTGCTACTGATCGGCCAGCAGATATTTCTATTTATATCCGAAAGGACCACCCAGGATTGACGCGGACAATTGCGGCTTCTGTTGTTTTACATATCGTACACACGTTTAAAACAATATAGTGGTCTTTCGTTATTATGATGCACCAACATCAACTACAATACACTGTTTAAGCAGGTTAACTCTTCCCTGGTTTAAGTATGAAATTCATTCTGCACATGCTCAGAAACATGTATACAATACTGACATTTTGTATATATCAACTTGAGACTTGGGATAGGCATACATACTGATATACTGAATGATATTCCATTAGATATTATTTGTTTTAATTATTAGTTATTTCCATGTTTTACGGATTGTATTGTTTGTATAATAGATTTGTATTACACAAAGTGCTTACAAATTCTAATTTAGAATCAACCATCTATGTAGCCCACTTGACTGCTAGGAAACTCCCAGCTGAAAATGATACATAAATAGAGCTGACTGGGGCTACCTTCCATAAATTGATTACGGCTTTCTGATATTAAGACAGGACTCCCGGCTTATATATCAGACAGGTAGTTTGGTGACTGTGAAGGTGGAAAAGATGCTAGGAAGATGTTTCCTACTGTCACTGTTGGTGACTCTGGCACTCAGTTATGTTGTAGAGAATGAAGAACTGGATGGTGTTTCTCAATTAATTGTTATAAAAAATGGATGTGGCGATGAGACAAAAGGAAAGGGTATGGCATTCTTTATAATATATATGTATATCCTAGAGTTGTTGAGGGATATAGACTTATAGTTATATTTAGTTCATATTTGTGTCATCATCTCATTTTGTATTTAATTAAGGGTATGGCATTCTTTATAATATATATGTATATCCTAGAGTTGTTGAGGGATATAGACTTATAGTTATATTTAGTTCATATTTGTGTCATCATCTCATTTTGTATTTAATTTACGTTCCACAATAGTTTTTATTCAACACTATTTCAAAGAGAAAAATATTAAAATCATATACTGTAAAGAAAGTCATAAAGGTTAATGTTAAGTCCGTGTTTGAACTTATTACAAGTTCAGTCCTAAATGGTAAATTCTAACTTATTACAAGATAAGGCCGACATAAAAGTTTTGTGTTCAAACTTATTACAAGATAATTCATAAAATGTTTGTGTTCCAACTTATACAAGATAGTCATAGGTCTGTTCAAATGCATTACAAGATAGTCATAAGGTTAGTGTTTGAACTTAATATTACAAATTAAGTCATGAAACATGTGTCCAAATATACAAATACATTAGCAAATAAAAAGATTACATAATATTGTCGAACACCAACCTTTATGTTTTTGATGTGCTAATTCAAATATCAAGTTGATCTGTGTGTTTAAAATATAACAATAACAATATAATCACTGATCTGTATCTTTAACCAGGTGGTAGTTTATGCAAATTAGAACTTACTATGCTGTATGCTTGTGGAGTGATTAGTTCACTTGTGATATGTAGCTTGTTGGGTAAAACACAAGAATAACTTAGCCTGAAGTTAGACTGAGATTAAGAGACATACAAAGTTAGAGTGAGACCTAGTTTAAGGCTTACTTTAGAAGCTTAAAGTTAGACTGAAATAGTGAAATATCTCTATGGACTGAATTACATAGTTTTAGAGGCTTCACTTAGCAGCCTAAAGTTTTTAGCGAGGTCTGGAGTTTTAGTTTAGTCGTAGGCCTAAACTAGTGAGACACTGGCATATTTATTTATTTTATTTATTTATTTATTAAAGATCAAACAATATCTATTATGTAGACTATTATTTTTTTGTAAATCTTTTCAAAGGTTATGCACAGGATTGCACCAACATACTTGAGCGCAACAGCAAAGCCAAAAGTGGTGCTTACATGATCAATATTCATGATGGAGGTGAACCATTCCGTGTTTACTGCGATATGGACACTGATGGAGGTGGATGGACAGTAAGGCTAAACCGGTATAGGGTTAATTTATGAGTATCAAGTAGATTAAAATAAACATTTCATTGACACCTAGGCCTACAGTGCAATTGATACGAATACTATTAAACATAATTTCAGTCTTCCAAAATCCTGCCATTAACATGTCAGCATTTTATTACATTACACAGTTTCTTTTGTTTTAATCTTGATTATGTTTGCAAAGGTCTTTCAAAGACGAGAAGATGGATCCATGAATTTTTATAGAAATTGGGCAACATACAAGGAAGGGTTCGGGAATGTTAATAGTGAGCATTGGCTTGGTAATGATAACATTCATCGCCTTACGTCGGATGGTCACTTTGAATTAAGAGTGGACATGTCCACCTTTGAAGGAGAATCGGCCTACGCACACTACGACAACTTCCGAATAGGTGATGAGGGAAGTAACTACAAACTGATATGTGGTAACTACAGTGGTAATGCAGGTAAGGATTTGTTTACACACCTTTGGCTCATCTACAGTATTTTTGGTTCAATACTTTAAATACTGTATGTACAGTGGAATATAGTAATAATAATCAAACATATATAGCACCAATTTCAAAACGATGATCAAAGACGCACATTCTAAAATTTTCTAAATAAATGAGTTTTTAGATCAATTTTAAATGAGTCAAAAGTGGGTGAAAGTTTAAATGTATAGAGTAAAACAAATTAGTAAAATAATGAAGATTATAAGAGTTTGGTTAAAGAAACCAGAACTAATGCACTGTGTACTCTAGTGTGAAATATACAAATTACTATGAAATATAGAATAAAAGAATAAATGTGGGACACACCCACTGAAAAAAAAGACATAATAACAATTATTTAAATTTTTCTTTATTTCATAAAAACAGTTGCGTGTCACAAATATGATATGCCAAATTGTGCATGAAAAAGTGATAATAAACATAAAAAACACAGAGAAAAAAAACACTCAGGAGAGCGAAACACTGAGAAAGAAAAGAAATTAAGAATTACGGAGCTCAATATAAAAATCATTGGACTACAAGCAAAAAATCTAAAATTGTTAACATGGGAACAATTTCAGACATCGATTTTAGGGGGACTAATAAAGGGATTTGCAAAATTCAATATTTATATGCATATTAAGTCACGGAAACAAATGGGACAAAAAAACAATTCTACATAATATTAATCACTTCACAATCACAAAGCTGGAAGATATATTGGAATATTCCTTTATCAATCAATACATTTGAATAAACATTTTACAACTTTTGTTTATTGGTCAACATTACAGGTTGTAGTCAATTTGTGTACCGAATTTCAGCAATTAAAAACGTATAAATGAATAATTTATAAATAAATAATTATTATATATTGAGATTACTTGGGGCAACTGTTTAACATAAATTTGTAATTGTTAATAACAAATACTGTATCTATAACTCAACTTAACTATTAATAAGCAGGATTTCATTAGGTAGTAAATTAAGAAGTACTGAAAAAAACCAAAGTGCACATTATGTCCAATTTACTGAAATTAGGCTAGATTGTACTCAAGTGATATTCAAATATAATTATTATCTTTATTTTAGGTGATTCACTGGCAGATCATAACAATCACCAGTTTTCAACCTTTGACCAAGATCATGATATAGCAGCCTCATCATGTTCTGTGTCATACAAGGGAGCTTGGTGGTATGGTGCCTGTCACCGTTCAAATCTGAATGGATTGTACTTGGGTGGTACAACTGATCAGTTTGCAACAGGTGTGGTGTGGAAAAATTGGAAAGATTACTACTATTCCTTGAAAACTAGCGAGATGAAAATACGTAGAATTTAATGGTAGCATGATATAGTGAAGTTGACAACTTGAGTTAAACTCAGAGTATAATAATTAATTTGAAAATTAATCAAATTCAAAGACACCAAGCTTTTAAAAATGTATGTAAAATTAAATACACTTAATGTGAAAAATAAGTTGATTCTAATAATTCAAGCAAGATGCTATAAATACTAGCATTTATTCAAGGTTTTTATTCAATAAAACGAAAATTTACATTGTAGCCAAAGGCTAAATTTTGTACAATTTTACAAAATATTGCCCATATAAAAAAGTTATCACATAAAAAGAACGTCTTATATTAAAATGAATTAGATAAAGTACATACCGTATATTTCGGTGTATAAGTCGCACCTGTGTATAAGACGCACCCCCTAACTGAGAGTAAAATATCGGTATTTTTTATATCGTCGGTGTATAAGACGCACCTTATATTTCATCAAAACAATGTTTTTTTAAATTGTAATCAATATTATTGTAATAATATATTTTGTTATATCTGCAACGGCGTCCTTTATTTAGGTTTTTTCTTACCTAGGCTCGGCCGCGCCCAGCCTCAACAGCCGCAACATCGAGTGCATGACCATGTGTGTAACACGTATATGTGGGCTAGCCTCGCTCGATCATTTCGAGAGGGCGGACGTTTTCACGGACAATCGTATTCGATTAGTATCTATGTATCCCAGAAGTGTGTACGCTAGGTCCATGCTATAATCACCTGGAGAATATACTAGTCGAATACCGTACATGTGGCCGCCAAGAAGGGCTTGCGCTAGGAGTACGGCGATTGTGCGTATAACTACTGTATAAATAAATACTATTCCATCGTACGTAAACGTTTACAAATGAAATTTTATCGCCATAATGAACAAATCTTTTCATCATATTTTTAGTATAACATCATGCTAAAATGCCTTGAAAACTAGGCAGAAGCAGGTTGCCGTTACGTTAGTTAGTTAGTTACTTTAGCTAGGCCTAGCCTACTCAGGCCTAGCAAACGAGGTGACGATAGCCTAGGCCTATGTACAATCTGTGTGGTGAGGCATTTATGTTCGGTGTATAAGACGCACCCTTAATTTAGAGGTCAAATTTGCGTGTCAAAAGTGCGACTTATACACCGAAATATACGGTAATATGAAAATGAAAAAAACATTGAAAAATCAAAGAAATTGTTAAAATAAATAAAATAATAAATAAAATAATAAAATATCTATATTAAAACTTATGTATTATTTGTTTATTATTTCACATTGGTTGATGATGGCAACGTTGTCTAAATGTAATTATTCTTTATTATTCAACAGGTTAATTAGGTATGGCAAAGGGCTATTTTTATATCATTTAGTTTTACATTTTATTTGTTGATATGGGTTGGTCTTTCTTAAGTTGTACGGTTTATTTCTAGGCTGTAGCCATGATTGAAAATATGCTGACTTATTATCCACAGATTGATATTTTCATTTTTTTCTGTGATGCAATATATCGTGAAGGGAAAATATAGAAGAACAGTATTTCCCCGATTTTTAACAGATCCTGTAAAAAAAAGCACAATTCAGGTACAAGAAAACGCCAGGCTAGGTCTACAGCTAGCACACAATGTTCATGCGTTACTGACATAAGCCCTGTCTACTAGGTCATTCAACACAAGCTATTAGGTAATACTAGCAGGGAACTTTATCTGCCTTACTATGTGGTTATAAACTTCACATGGGAGGAATAAGTATAATAATAGTGAACACTGATAAAAGTACTCTGAAAATTTGTCGAAATAAAAAAAATTGTATCAAGAATCAAATTTGGAACTGTTTACGGACATTGATTTTTTTTTTTACACTATTCCTTAACGTTGAAATATCTGTAATCTAAAAAATGAAAGCAATACTGGATATGGAACTTTAAACTTTACTTTGACTGTTCAGACTGTACAAAAATAGAAGACGCTGAAGAAATATTGTGTTGTGTGAATTATTCTATGGTGCGCATCAAAAAGTGACAACGTGCATGTTCATAAAAGGGACATGTTGAACTCTGCCAATCAGTCAGCAGTTAAAAAATTTCAATGATAAAATTTAAAAAAAATGGTAATTTATAGTGAGATGTATTGAATGGATACTGCTGCTTTGGACTTAAAATCAACACAAAAAAATGCACATGGTGGTAGTTAGTTGACATTAGATACGCGCAGCAGCAGACATTAACGAAAGTAAAATACCAAACTTATTTTGGGTGTTTTTCGTTTATTGTGTATTATTAGATAGCTATAGATAAAATAAAAAAGTGGACATAAATCGAATCAGAATACTAATACTTATCATTTACACATTTTGCAGATTCAAACTTGAACTTACTAAGCATTACTATCAATGGCCACAGTGTTTTACTCACTGAGCTAGCCATGATTTACAAAATTCATTCTGTTTAAAGGATAGGTGTAGCTAATTAAAACGTACACGACGCGATCAGTTGATATGGTTGGTCGGCAGCCGAGACTAAATACCGTTTAAATTTTGTGGCTTGCCGAAGGATTTGTAGATCCGGCCATGGCGGTACACAACAGAGGTGGTTGCGTACTTGAAAAGTGACGTAACAACTCGTGAAACATGGCCGTCAAATTTCTCTTATTTTTTGAATTTTAAAAATGTTTATCATTAAAATTCAGGAAAGTGATATAGCCTATCGTGTGCAGCCCGTCAATAAACATTAATATGGCAGATGTGGGCACGTACCATTCAGCGGTTTTAGAGGAGATACGTAAAATTATGCGAACAATTTAGTAGCATTTATATATAGATAATGTATATTTAAGAGAAGGAATATCCTGGTTTAATGTATGCATTCTGACTCTGTAAACTTTTTAGATTCTATTGACAATGTTTAATATTTCAATATGAATAAAAATGGAAATGTAATACTACAAAATCAATCAAGTTTAATGTGCAAGTTGTTTCTTCTGTTTATTTGTTTGTAATTTATTATAGTTTGAGATTAAACTCAGATGAGAATTTTAAAGTATATTTTAATCATTTCAATTACAAATACTTTATATTACCTAATTTTGATTATTTTGTCTCCAGACGGTAAGGAAAAGAAAATACAAATGGACCGGACATATGCTAAGGCTTCCGATGGATACTGGTAAAGCGGCGTACATATTTTTGTGTCTGAACCATGCCGCGGATTAGCGTTAGGGAGATGTTACTCCGCGCCAGTGCCGTTAATAACTCTAGCAGGAGAGGGTAGATTTCATAACGCTAATCCAGTGATGCATCAGTGATTTTAACATTAACCAATGAAAATACACGACCACGATTAGCAGACAGCAACTACTGTACATACCCGTACCCAATGATAGGACAGCGAAATAGCTATGTCAAATGTATTTTCATGTTCAGATTTTAAAGAACAGTAAAAAGTTGGCGTCAGTGATATGATATTCAATTAAATCAATTAATCAGATAACGTTTTAAATTATTTGGAATTAAAATGTAATTCTACAAGTATTAAGAACAAATCAGTAAACATTATATAAATACAAATAACAAAAAACAATGTAAACGATGTAAACTTTCATGCATTGTCATGAATTTATACATAATAGTTCTATCTGCTTTGACCAGATCAGAGTGTTTTAAACGCAAGGCATTGGAATGTTGATCGTTGTGTCTGAACACCTTGGCTTTTAACTCCACCGTAACTCCGTGAGTCTGAACATACCCTAATTATGGACTAATGGACATTAAAACATCTGGACAATTTCTTCACTGGACCTTTCTGTGGCAAATTCGTGAACCCAATTGAATTGTGATACTATAAGGTTGATTTTCCAATTGTAAATCTATATCATTACATTACAATAGAATTGTTAATAGAATTTTAACAAACACCTTTCTAAAAAAAATTTAGATAAAAGATAGTGATCTTTGTACCTTTTGTAAAATTAACACTGAAACAATTCAGCATATATTTTATGATTGTATCCATGCAATTTGTGGGCTTTTGTTATCCAACAAATTAAAAGCAAACAAATACATGGGTGGAATAATAATAATTTAGAGAAAAGTCTTACAAAGAATGCATTTTATTTGGTAATGCTGACAAGTCTGTAAAAAATCTTATCATTTTGGTAAAATTGTTTATTTATCCAGATGTGCAGATATAAAACCATTAAATTTAGGACTGGTAAACTTTATAAGCCGAAACAAAAGTAGAAGAGTATTTTGAGTCGATAAATGACGAAATAGAATTGTTTAATGTGAAATGGAAACTTGTTAAACTTTTAATTTTATATAGGACCTTTTCTTTTGTAAATGGGGAAAAAGGAAGAAAGGAAACATTACAAGTAGAGTCACCAGTCAAAGTGGAAAAAAGGATTAAAATCATATCTGTTTAATTTATCTTGGTGAACAGGAAAGGAAGTGTGATATAAACTCATTCTGCCTGAACACAATTTCAGTAATATTCACAAAAACTTTTTTGTTATTAAGTTGATTGCTATAGTCTTGCATTTTTTGAAGAATTATTATAGATTTTTTTGCAAAAAAATCTGTCCAGTAGTTCAAAAGTTATGATAAAATATCTAATTTTTCTGAGATATCCTTGTGGCTATTCTAATTATTACACACCCCACTGCTCAAATGCATGTTGGCTATTCCAAACTTGCTGGCTAGTCTGAAGATAGTACAGTTGGTAGAGATTCTCATAGAGATATTTTCTCTATAATATATCTATGGTATTCTGAATGTGTACACATAAGTAATTAAATAACTCCTTGCTGTTGGAAGTTTATTTTTAATATTAATAAAGTAAATAACAAAATAAAGAATTAGCTATAATTATAACACATTTAAAATGAATGCCTTTTATAATTAGTTACCTAAAGTAACTTTACTCCACTTTTTTTACATATAATATAATAATTTATTTTGGATTTTGGAAGCTACACTTTAGAAACAGTGGCACACTTCTTGAATGAAGGTGCTTCCAGAGTAAGTAAAATAAATAAATATTATTTAACAATAGGCCTATTAGTACAAGGAAACATACTGGAGTCAACTTATTTGACAAAACAACGCATTTCAATTGGACAATTTACATGTTGAAAATTAATAAAAATATTCATTAAAGGACAATAGACAGATGAAGTCATTCCGTATGTTTAAAACACCATATATACATAGAATACATTCATTCTTGGCATTATTTTTAATTCGTTTTGGGGAATAAGAAAAATGTACATTCTTATCTGCTCAATCAGTTGAACTCTACTTCCGGTTCATATGCTGACATCATATTACTAATTAATTAGCTACGTCACGAAAGCGACACTCGACAGCGCTCTACCACGACCATGTGCGATGTGCGGTAGCTGCCTGCTGTGTATTGTGTTGTTTGATCAGCCGAGTGATTCTTTTGTTCGAAGTTTTCGCAAACTTTTCTTCATTTAAACTTAGTTTTGTTACTAAAAAATGCCGTATTGTGCAGTATTTGGGTGTAGTAACTCAACAAGCAGAAACAAGAATGCTCTTTTAAAAGTAGGATTCTTTCGTTTCCCAAAAGATAAAGTGTTGCGTAAGGCATGGATCCATGCAATTAAGCGTAAAAATTTTGAGCCTAGCAAACATTCAAGGGTATGTTCAGCACATTTCAACGAGGAGGATTTCGAAAGATATCCACCCAAGCTGGCTGAATTTGGTTACCCTGGCGCTAGTTGGAAGTTGAAAGTGGATAGGATTCCATCACAAGTAAACCTAAATCCTGTAACCACCGGTAGTACGGAAGAAAAGACACGAAGTGCGTACAAAAAACGAAGACGCCGAGAGGCAAGTATTGCTATTTTCTGCATGTCTTTAGTTAGTTAATTTAGACCTTACTAGCCTAAAGGGGTCTATGATAAATTCGGCCGCCACTCGTTTCAGTCGCAAGTTTAGGCCTAGAAAATGTAGGCCTAAGACTTGAAATTATAAAAAAAGATGTAAAATGTTTAATATAGTAATGTATAGGCCTAGCAAGGCTATAATTAACTTAAAAATAGTAGGCCTACATACTACAGACAGGCGTGTAATTGTGCTGGGTGGAGGTGGGCAGGGACTTCAATAATTTTAAACCAACAATAAACCCCCGAATAACCTAAATTATTATTGTTTTAACTACCAGTAATCACCCTTCCTTACATTTTTGTAGCTATCCCTGATCCTATGTACAGTACTAGGCCTCATAGTTATATATATATCATTAATGGAGCATATATTGGCATTATTGCTCCATCTACATTTTTTTATTAACAACAAGCAAAAGGCCTACTTAAATAATGACACTAGTTCAATCAATGATTGGTATTAAAAACTAATTTTATTTAGTATTAATATATTCTATGTTTATGAATTAAATATAACTAACTAAAGACTAACCAAACATCTGATTTGTGCATAGGTTGTTCAGAGTGTATTGGAGAAGGCTACAACTAGTCTAGCTGCAACAGATAGTTCATCTGAAGACTTGATGCCATCTACAGAATCAGCTGAACCAATTGTACAGGAACCAGCAACACCAATTGTTGAGGAGCCAACTGTAAGGATGTGCATTGTGAATTCACGCTATTCGCAGACAATGCCAATGCCTAAGCCAAAACCACCACCAGTAGTAAAGAAACATACCACCACACAACACTCCCAAACCGAAATATACGGAATTGATCAGATTCTTGTTATGATGCCAGCTTCTTCATCTTCATCTGAGACTTCATCGGAAGAAGACTCATCTTCATCTGATGAGTCTTCTGAAGATGAAGATGATGAATACATTCCAGAACTGGAGGAGGAAAGTGAGAGCGACGATAGTGACTGGGAAATTGTTGTAGATGATGATGACTCATTCACAACAAAAGAGCCCCAGAAAGACAGAACTTTTATTGTGTTTGAGTCATGCCTAAAAGAGTTGCTGTCCCATTGCTGCGTTTCAGGTTGTTCATCAATAGCATCTACACGATTGGTGAAAACTCTGGGTAGCATGGCTGTTTTCCGTTCCGAATGTTTAAACAGTCATGTTAGGGAGTGGAAGACACAGCCTACACAAGGACGAATGCCATGGGGAAATCTTCATCTTTCTGCTGCAATTTGTTTTTCTGGATGCAACACATCAAAATTTATTTCTCTATGTGAACATGCAAACTTGCAATGTTTTACTTCACGAACATATACCCGTTTACAGGAGGCATACCTCATCCCTGCCATCAACAACGTGTGGGAAAATGAGCAAAAAGAAATTCTTGAAAGTAGACGAGGGAAGCACCTTACGATCGGAGGGGATGGGCGTTGTGACAGTCCTGGACACACTGCCAAGTATTGCTCGTACACCATAATCGATCTTGAGACGAACATGGTTGTGGACACACAGATGATTCAGGTATGTATACTTCTGAATTTCAATACTATGACTTGCACTTGGAATAGAAGGATTATTTGTTTAAATAGAATGAAACTCTAGAAGTTGGTTTTGAAACATTAACAAAATGAAATGTACTGCATAATTTACAATCCATAATAAAAAGCCAGTGGCATTTAACTTACAAATTCATAGACTTATAGCATGCCAAAAAAACGCCACAGAAACTGTGATATTAACTATGCTATTCTTTATATTTATATAGTCTAGCGAGGCAAGCAGCTCAAATGCGATGGAGCTGGCAGGACTTAAATTGTGCAAGGCAACATTAGATACTGCTGAAATCAAGGTTGATGCCATGATAACGGATAGGCATGTTCAGGTCAAGAAATATATGCGGGAAGAATGGAAGGAAGCCAAGCATTACTTTGATGTGTGGCATGTTAAAAAAGGTCACTTTTTAAATTTATTTTTTAAATATTCTTTTTAAATTTTAAATAATGTTAAAATAGCACAACAAATACCATTTGGGTAATAATAAATATTATATTCATAATGTTGTGCACCAAACAGGCAGTTGAAAAATGTTTCCATTTCTATTCCATGGTAAGCTAAGTAAGCTACAGCATACCTAATATTAATTACTTTCATAGGTGTACACAAAAGGCTGCTGAAAGCTGGTACAAAGAAAGGTGCAGAAGATCTACGGTGCTGGATTAAATCCGTTGGTAACCATATGTATTGGGTAGCCTCATCCAGTGGCGAGAATCAAGCGATCAAAACAGAAAAGTGGCGTTCGATTTTTTCTCATGTTTGCAATGTTCATGATGGTTTTGAAGGTGAATTTTGTCAGTGCTCTCATGATGTCCTAGATGAAGACAGACTCTGGCTAACGAAAGGTAAACTGTCCATCATACTGTGACAATGTGTGTTTGTGCATGCACAGCCAAGGATATTAAAGAATAATTATTTATACAGAAAATCTTCTTAGAAGTGGGACTGGTTAGAATGTCTCCAATTAAAAAATTGCACTTTCTTTGTTACTTCTTAGGAACACGACCATACAAACTCTTGTCAGAAATCGTTTTATACCCATACCTACTGAGAGATATCCCACAGCTTTCTCCTCGGTTGCAGACATATGGCCTTGAAGTGTTCCACAGTGTCCTCCTCAAATTTGCTCCAAAGAACACCCACTACTTCTACAAGTCAATGAAAGCAAGGTATTGTTTTTCTTATGTGTTTAGCAGAATGTTGTTTTCTTATTTAATACTCATACCAAGGATGTGTATGTTGACATCTCCCTGTATAAACAGTATGTGTGTATGATGATGAGTTCTGGTGTATACCTTGTACTCTCTAGTATAAAAAGAGGAATTATAGTTTCTTATTGCGTAAAGTAAACTGGAAAAAGATTACACCCACACCCATTTTACCTCTGGTTCAACATGAAATTGTCTATAAATATTTATGCAAGTACACTCCATCATTTATTGATGTACTGAATAGTTAATGCACTCCAACACTTCAAATACAGGATTCAACTAGCGGCTCTTCATTTTAATGAAAACGGAAATAAGGAGCAGGCTACAAAAGCAGATGGAACCAAACGGTGGTCTGTATGCTACCCAAAAGCAAAGAAGGAAAAAGAGGCAGTCCCAAAGAAAATCAAAGTTCCCTCTACTTATAGTAAGTTTTGGATTTAATCTAAATTGTCCTCTAGATTGTATCCTAGTGTAGCAGCAAGGACATTTTTATTGCAATGGTTGATTATATACTGTAAAGGAAATTAATGGAAATTGTATTACATACTTGCATGCATTATCATGATTTTTGTATTTCATTGTAGGATATGTAGAGAGGTTAATGGAAGATGTATGTAGGATACGTGAACAGTTCCAAAGTCACCAGAAAGCAATTATGGATGCTAGAGAAAATTATTCTGCTGCACCACAGCCTATCACATCCAAATTCAAAAAGTTTGACAAATCAGAATTGGTGTTAAACAAGCAATCACGTTTCCAAAAAGCAAAGGACAGCAACTGATTGATGTGTTGATAATGACGTAAAATGTAAAATATACTGACATTAAGTTTTTTTGAATGCTGGAAAACATGTTCTCTCATTAAAAAATCAAATAAACTTTGTACTGTGTAATAATAATAGTTTTATTTTGGAACGGATAACTTTATCACCTTTACTATTTACTACTAAGACTATATTAAAAAAATATTGAAAGTATTAACTATCAATAGGACAACATTTTTTTTTATTCAATGCAAACGTCAGGGGAAGTCAGTTGAACCCACAAATATGAAAAATATCATCGGTCACAAATGTGATAATGCCCACAAATGTAAAAAAAAAAAAAACAATTCTTGTCAAGTTTAGTGCTAGACCCAAACAATTGTGGTACTTAATCTTTTTACGAGGTAATGTTAATGTATTTATATACATTATATTGAGTTGCTTCAATACTTGTGGGTGCACGATACGCATTGGATTACTATTAAGTCGATGTTTGCAATTAGGTGCGCGCGTGCACGTCATTACTTCAAGGTCAAGGTCATATCATGAATTTCCAAGTCGATGTTCAGTCCAGTGTTTGTTGCAAGGTCATTTACCATTACTACTCATGTAGTGTGTAGTTATCTCGCTGGCCTACTATTAAGGCACGTATAGTTCCAAGTAGCATGCAATTGGAAATATGTGGACATAATAACAGAGGTCCTCCCTGATAATATAGTAAGCCAACGATTTAACAACAAACTAAAAGGTAATGTTATAAATGACCATGTAGTATCATGCACGCGCAACAAACACCAAATATCGACTTGGAACTATGCATAATAACTGAGGTATCCCCTGATAATAGTAAGCAAACGACTTAACAACCACAAACTAATGTTATAAATGACTATAGTATTGTGCACGCGCGCAACAAACACCGAACATTGATTTGGAACTATACATAATAGTAAGCCAAAATGAGTTAACAACCGCACACTACAAGTAGCATGCAATGGTATAGGATATTGACCTTGTAGTATTGTTCAAGTACGCGCAGCAAATAACATATAGATACAGATACAGATTCATTTATTGTCCAATATAAATGGAAATTACAGTGCAAATGACATTGGCTTGCCTAAAATAAATAAATATAAGGGGGACTATCTAACAAATGTTTTGTTATAATGCCTTATCCCAGCTGGGTAGAACGAGTACTTGTAACCGTCCATCTGCGCATTCACTGTCCTCATCCTACCACTTCTAACGATAACGGAGGTGGTTGGTGTCTTCCAATATAGAATGAACACATCAGCAAGACGTTCGCTGTAGAAAGAGTCAAGCGTTTGCACAGACGAACTATACTTTCCCCGCTCTAAGTACCCAGCACCTTTTCAATTCGGTCTTTATCCCCTTTTTATTGATATTCCCAGCCCAGCATACAATAACTCCAAACAGATAACATCACTGATGAGTAAAAAATTTTACAAATATCCTGCTTTACTCCAAATGAACCGAGTTTCCTCAGGCAGTACAGCCTTCTATTTAACTTCTTAACTACTGTATATGGTCAACATGATCCCCCCATTTAAGCATAGTCAAATACTACTCCCAGATACTTATAATTGTTAACAATCTCTACTTCCTTTCCTTTAATGTATACCGGATCCATACTGTCAGACCTATTGTGTTTTCGAAAATCAATCCGCATTTCATTCGTTTTATTTATGTTTAGTTCAAGTGCCACAGTAATCGGTAAATCGAATAATCTCAGAAAGGTATAAGAGAAGAATTGTTGTTATTAATAAGTCCAACCATAGCCGAGTCGTCCGCAAATTTTATCATTGGACAACTCAGGGTTATCGACCTAAAGTCTGACGTGTACAGAGTATATAAACAAAAAAGGTGCCAATACAGTACCTTGTGGTACACCAGTACTAGTACGCACAGTATCGGAAATAATATTATTCTGTAACTTAACATACTGCTATGTTCGACTAAAAAATTAAACACAAACGAAATTAAAACACTTGGAACATTCATATCAAATAATTTATCAAATAATTTTTGAAATAATATGTGTGGTTGAATTGTTTTAAATGCGGAACTAAAATCAAAGTACATAACCCTAACGCATGGGTTCGTTTTCCAGTCATCTAAATGACGGTACATTTGGTGGAGCTTATAATTATATCAAAGCGTCTTCAGTGCTCCTGTTTGTGCAGTAAACGAATTGGAGTGGGTTAAGAAAATCCGCAACTGATAACTAAGCCTATTTAACACAATTTTTTCACACACAGAGGTCAGTGCAACTGGTCTAAGATCATTATAACAACTAATATGATGTCGTTTTGGAATTGGGATTGAACAGGATGTCTTCCATGCACATGGAAGTACATGGGAGGAGAAAACTAAATTAAAAATAAAACTAAAAATATGTGAAAGATGACAAGGACACAATTTCAAAATCGACAATCAACTTTAAGCTATACACAAATAGTAAGCCAACGAGTTAAAGCCCCCTTCCCTACGTTTTTTAGATCTAATTTAAGATCACAAACTATATTTAATGTAAAAATAATACTATATGGTCCTATTGCGATAACTTTTTTCGTCTTTAAACGGTTAAAAATGTGAAAAATAAGTCGATTCTAACAATTATAGCGGCCCGTTATAAATCCCAAAGTGCATTGCGCGCGGATTGATATTTTTGTTTTTCACCTGTAATTCGCCCACTTTTCGATCGATCGTGAGGCCAAAACAAATGGAAGACTCCTAACTTTTCAGCGAAAATATCGGGTTTTCCCCAATTTGTATCAACGGAGTCTGGCAAAAATAGAAAGACAATTAATGCAGCAACTATACAACGTCAGGCTAGGTATATAGCTAGCGTATGATGTTCGTACGTTACCGATGTTTACCAGCTAGGCCTACAAAACTAAGCCTAGCTAGGCTAGGCCTAAGACCGTCCACAAGAGGTCGATCGCCGCGAGCTACTTAGGTAGTGCATTGTTTCTCACTTTTTATCATAATTTACCATAAAACGTACATTTAAGACAAGGAATGACATGATTTAATGTTTTTAAAGTGATATATATGTATTATTTTCCAAAAAACGTCCAAAATTGCAGGGAAGGGGTCTTTAACAAACATACACTCTAAAGCAGCAATGACATATTATCTTGACTTTGAAATAATGTGCATGCAAATGTTGACTTGAACACTGACCAAGAGTACCGTGCGTGCGAGCAGCAAATATCAAACATTGATTTAATAGTAATACAACGCATTAACGACGATTATAACTGCACGAATATTGTGCACAAGCAACTCAACGAATTTACACTTACCAAAGCAGAATGCTTAAGCCTTCGCTAACCATTCGCTAGGCATTCGAATGCTAATTTACAGGTAATTTTTAGAATTTAGGCATTTATGGTTAAAACCACTTAAATGGAATGCTAAGAAAAGTTTCCAAGCATTCTTTAGGAATGCTTACAAGAGTCAATAAGCATTCAGAAGCTATCCCGAATGGTAGTGTGAATGCTAAGATCATTGCAAGCATTCGGTGGAGATATTCTGAATGGTAGTGTGAATGCTAAGAACATTGGTAGAATTCAGGAAGATATTTTGAATGGTAGTGTGAATGCTAAGATCATTGGTAGCATTCAGGAAGAGATTTTGAATGGTAAACAGGGAAATAATTGAATGCTCAACCAATCAGATCAATCCTCTCCAACTGCCAAAAAACAACAACCAATTAAAATTCAAGAGACCAATGACTAGAGAAAGGCTGAGTTGAGTGAGGAGGCCTAGACCGCAGCCTTCCTTCTTTTCACAGCTTACCTGCTGGCAACCCTGACACAGATTTTGCTGATATAAAAGGTATTGTAACTAGTATCTATACCTTCATGCTCTTTTATCATTCTGTATTTAGCTACTAACTAGCTAGGCCTAATAATAGGAGGAAGTTGAGTTCAGCAGAAAGGGACCAGGGCTATAGGCTACAGTAGATAGTGAGTGGTTTGGGAGAATTCAGTGGTGGTACCTATAAATTGGATCCCCTAAGTCACTCCCTGGTTATATTGTGTAGCTAGGCCTAGGCTAGTTATATTATAATCTAGCTAACCACATTGTATCACTGATCAAAGAGAAGGCTAACTAAACTATATATTAAATCACTTTTAAATAAAAGCAGTTTTCACTCTGGCATCATTTATTATAAGACCATGGGATGGTGGAGGCATTTTTTATGCCATGGCAGATTATTTCCTAATTCCAACATTTGAAATGAATACAAACAGTAACATGATAACCACACAAGTATTTATTTTAAAGGGTAAATATTAAATAAATTAATAGTCCTCCTACAGACTAGAGAATAGTGCATAATTCAGTTTTATCTGCTATATACTGACTGTACAAAGGAACAGGTCTCCATTGCAAATAATGGTCTTGATTTTTGTTATCTTTCAGACTGATTCTCCGAGAAGAATGCCAAAGTAGAAGCGAGTTGCTTGAACAAAAAATAAACAATAAATAAAAGTTTGAATAGATGTACTTCTAAACAATTAACTAGAATTTAATTCGTCACTTTGACGAATTATAGGTGATCATTTTTATAATTTTATTGATAATATTATTTTTTAAACATGCAAGTATTTGTTAACATACAATCGGAAAATGTTGATGTATGCCATCCTATTATACGCTTATAGTACTGAGTTGTGCCTATATGCCATATACAATATGTACAGTATATACTGTATATCTATATACAGTGTAGCATAGGTGAAATTACGGGACACACATGTTCTAATTTGTTGGCATGATGACGTTCAAACTAAACTTTAAGATGACAATTTTTCGAAAGATAATTAATTGAGCAAAAAAATATAAGATTTGGAAAAAAATTTGGCACGTAGAAGCGCTGTGCGCGCTCTTTGAAATGTGTATAACTTTGACGAAAAATATGAAAAAACTACTTTTTCACTTCAACTGGCCATATGTTAATGTCACAACATCCGATAGGCTTAATTTTTATATGAATTAATATCTACATTTCATCAGCTTTCATAATAAATTATAATCATCAAGGTAACCTTCAATTCTGAAGAGCTGTAAGATATTCAAATTTACTGCGAAGGTGAAATTACACGGCCTATGTTATTCAAGTTTTTACGCGTGATGACGTCATTAAAATGAAATAGTGTCAACTCATGATAAAGATAATTAATTAAGCAAGCACATACTGAAATTTGTGCGAAATTCGAGCACACATAGTAGTCTGATGAGAGTTTTAACTTGTTTTGTTGCAACCCTAATTCCTATTACAATACTGTAGCGTAATGCTATGTAGCATTTCCCTGCTAACATGTAATTTGCTCACTAGTTTGCATAGTATTAGTGTAGCATTCACCCACTACCATTCGATTGCTAGTGTAGCATTTACCCACTAGCATTTGAATGCTAGTGCTACCATTCGCATGCTTAAGCTCATTTAAATGATTTGGCTCCCTCGAAGGTTTAGCGAATGCTAAGAAGCATTCGAAAGCTAAATTCAGTCATTGAATGCTTATATACCACTAGTATTCGAATGCTAAGTATAGCCCTTCGAATGCCAATAATAGCATTCCAGGAGTAGCATTCGAAATCGAATGCTTTGTGAATGGTAAGCGAAGGCATTCAGCTTTAGTAAGGGGGCCCTGAATGAAAATAGCACTAAACTGCTATCGCAAATTCCCATTGGTACTTTTTCTTTCATTTCAATATTTGTTCAAATAAAGAAACATAAAAGAGCATTTTCCAAGCATATTTTGTTTCCTTGTTACCATGTAACACAAATTGAGTTCATTTAAATTTCCCATTTCTTATAATAGGTATAATTTTTATAAGCAAATTTTAACACACATTCAATATTTTGTTCTTTTGTTGTTCTGTGGAACAAATGAAAATATTAACAATTGTTTTAATATTCCACTTAGAAGAAATTATTATTTGATAAGCTGTACATTTTAAAATACTTCAATTAAAACATCAATGCCCTATACCACAATTGCACATTCCAAAATGGCTATAAATAGACATGACTTTGAACTACCATCCATAATCTGATTGTGTTCTGGTGAGACACGACTCCTGGCTTTAATACTACTGCTACTACTACTGTATATCATTTCAACTGAGAAGAGAAAAGATGCTGCTAATATATTTCCTACTGTCACTGATGGTAGCTCTGGCATTCTCAAACAGCTATGTTGTAGATATTGTAGAACAGGATGGTGTTCCTCAATTACTGGTTGTTATCAAAAATGGATGTGATTATGAGACAGAAAGAAAAGGTAAAATTAATAATATATTTCTTCTGTTAAACTGGCTAAAATAGAGTGGTAGTAAAAGCTTTAGTTTTTTTTTTTATTTGGTTGTTTTTTCAATTGATATTTATGTTTAGAAACCTAATATTTTTATAATTGTTTAAGGAATACAGACTTCCAGTGATTATAGTTAACTTACTATAGTTACCAATTAGATCCTCACTGTCAGTTTCTCCATATTGAGAACTACACTTTCAACTTGAAACAAATGTTTAAGTCATAGAAAAAAATCAGTGCTCAGAGTTAAGCTGTGAAGAAAAATTGTACACACTGCACCCTATATTATTTATAGGCCTGCCATCTGTCATAAGAACAAACCGATCCCGTTATGCCTTTATAGCCAACGTCATACATTTGATAAACTCATGGCAATAAAGATAGGAAACTGTAGAGTCAACGTATCATTGTGCAATTCCTCCTTTTTAATATTGTATTTTTAATGTTTTTATAATTTTATGATAAAAGCTTTTAATCTGTACGTATTATACTTAACCTAGCTTTTAATGTATATTTGTGTATTTAGTTGAATTTGTATAGTATATCTTTGTTTTTTAAATATTTTTAATGCCAGTTTCAAATGAATTTCCATTTATATTACTATGGACAATAAAATAATATCAGTATCAGTATAAAAATCAAATATTTTGTACAAAAAGCTGACCAATAATTGGTATCATTTAACATAACTCACTGTTATAAATGTGACCAATGCCATGTGATCCAAATAAATAGCTATGATATCGTTTTATAATTTTCAAAAAATTGAAAAATAAATAAATTTATGGTAAGATATATATACAGTATTATATACCGTATTTGAGTTGCATATACTGTATCTTATTATGAAATTATGTATTCTATGGAAATTACAAATCAACTCTTTCTTCAACATGACTGCCATAAAACACATGTACTGCCCCTCAAAAGGCAATCTTTATTAATATACATTTTTTCAAGATTATCAAGACTGCACTGACATACTTGAACGCAACAGTGAAGCAACAAGTGGTGCTTATATGATCAATATTCATGATGGAGGTGAACCATTCAGAGTTTACTGCGATATGGACACTGATGGAGGTGGATGGACAGTAAGGCTTTTTTTGCGGTTACTGGACCCAATTACTAATTTTACACTAATGTTGCCAAGTTTGATGGTGGGCCTGTAAATTTGTTTAATTAAAATTAAAATTGTCGGTAACACAATATAAGAAAGTATTGTATTGTTAATCATCTTTCATTTCATTTATTTATTTGACCAACAAAACATAATATACAATATACAAAGATGAAATCTTCAGAAATGTTTAGCATATATTATTACAGTATGTAGAATACAATTGCTTTGTTTAGGTCTTTCAAAGACGAGAAGATGGATCCATGAATTTCTATAGAAATTGGGCAGCATACAAGGCAGGGTTTGGGAATGTTAATAGTGAGCATTGGCTTGGTAATGATAACATTCATCGCCTTACATCTGATGGTCACTTTGAATTAAGAGTGGACATGTCCACCTTTGAGGGTGAATCGGCCTACGCACACTACAACAACTTTCGTATAGGTGATGAGGGAAGTAACTATAAACTGATATGTGGTGGCTATAGTGGTAATGCAGGTAGGTAGGCCTGTACACACTAGACTAGACTTGATGTATTCCCACATGTGGTGATCCACATATTATGTGCATATTACATGATAGCACATAATATTTTCCAATTTTGTTTTCATATTATCTACCGTATATTTCGGTGTATAAGTCGCACCTGTGTATAAGACGCACCCCCTAACTGAGAGTAAAATATCGGTATTTTTTATATCGTCGATGTATAAGACGCACTTTATATTTCATCAAAACAATTTTTTTAAAAATTGTAATCAATATTATTGTAATAATATATTTTGTTATATCTACAACAGAGTCTTTATTTAGGTTTTTTCTTACCTAGGCTCGGTCGCGCCCAGCCTCAACAAGTTCTTTCTAACTTGTTATTCATGAGTTTCACACCCACAACATCGAGTGCACGACCGTGTGTGGGCTAGCCTCGCTCGATCATTTCGAGAGGGTGCACGTTTTCACGGACAATCGTATTCGATTAGTATCTATGTATCCGAGAAGTGTAAAATACCATAGACAATGTGGCCGCCACCAAGAAGGACTTGCGCTAGGCTAGGGGTACTGCGGTCGGCGATCGTGCGTATAACTATAAATAAATACATTCCAATCGTAAACGTTTACAAATGAAATTTCATTGGAGCGCCAAAAACAGCTCTATAATGAACAAATCTTTTCATCAAATTTAGTATAACATCACGCTAAAAATCCTGCCTAGAAAACTAGGCAGAAGCAGGTTGCCGTTACGTTAGTACACTCTGTAGCTAGCCTAGGCCTAGCCTACTCAGGCCTAGGCTAGCCGTGCCAACAAGGTGACGATTATGTACAATCTGTGTGGTGAGGCATTTATGTTCGGTGTATAAGACGCACCCTTAATTTAGAGGTCAAATTTGCGTGTCAAAAGTGCGACTTATACACCGAAATATACGGTATATATAAATTTACGTAAGGGCAAAATTCGGTAAATCGCGCCTTACTTTTAGAATTTTTACTCGATGGTATATAAAGTTGGTTCGTACTTTCGGTACTGATTTTAACCACCTGATGTAACCCTGTTTACTAATTAAATTATGTTAGATAATTAGTTATTGACGATTAAAACGAATTTAGGTTCAACGATTTGCCCCAAATAGGGGTGTTTTCCGATCGTGGTATACACTGTCTAATGGATGTCCATCTTGAAAAATACCCGCCACAAAAATGCGAGGAGGCTTTGCATTTTCCTATCTCCTCCTACGATAATTGTTTTTAATAGCTGAAAACCGGTTGAACAGCTCGAGTACAGTATCATAATGTTGAAGACAGGCCGATTTTCTTAAAAAAATACTATTTTGATAGATTTAATATACGTTTATACAAATTTATTGATTTGCGATGAATGAAACATTCCAATCTCTGTGTCGTTCCACAAGTGTCTATTCCCTCAGGCATCGTAAAGGAAAGTACTGTATACTCATAACAGAAATTCGATCCATTTTTTTTTCAATCTGTGCTGCAGAGGTTGGATATAATTTTTTTAGACGGATAATGAGCTAGTGCTAGCGTTTTCGGTCGCCGTATATTAAAGTACAAATCTTTATTATTGCAGTTAAACCACCCACATCATCACCCTTCCCTCACTGGCATGAGTAGCGTTGTAAAGCCATAGTAGAGCCTGATAGGCCTACAGTGCATCATATGCCCTAAACGCAAAACAACTTTGGTGGGTAGGGTAGAAACCACTTTAAGTATGACTTGGCTCTAAGAAACAATTGAAAACCATTCGGCCTACTAATTAAGTTGAGTTAGAAAATTTAATATTTATTGACGATTAAATTGAATTTATGATTTTCCCCGAATAGAGGTGGTTTTCACAAATTGTTTTACATTATATAAACATACACATCGTAGTGATGTATCGTTACATGTACTGCTATTTTAATCTACTAGGACGGTGATACTGATAGTTTCAACAAAGTATTACATCGCAATGTTTTACTGTGTTTAGGGGTATATTATTTGTAAAACATGAAAACAATTAATATTTTGTTACTAAATGGATAAAGAATATATTTAAAAATTGTTCCTCTTTGCACCCATCCTCTTCCCCATCCCTCAACCCTAATGTTACATACAAAACACAAATTAAGTTTGTTTAAATTTGACTTAAACAAAAAGTTTCTCTTTCGGAAGTAATTCCCAGGGTGCTAATATTAGTTGAGTACATAAATCAGTGTCTATTTATTCGTTCCTGTGTAAACGACATAATTCCCAGTGGTTTTCTTTGTATTTGCGAGTTTTGGCGTGGTCTATTGCAATAACTCTGAAATTTGCAATCGAGTGACCAGCTGAATTAAAATGTTTATATATATATAAACACAAGAGGCAAAGAACATTAATTCTAAACCGCCCGGTGATATACTGAAATTTAATTAATTAATTTGAAACGATAAAGATGAGGAAATCTGTGAAAAAAAGTCGCCCAATATATATACACACATCAGGCAAAGAACATTAATTTATAAATTATAAAATATTATATATATATTATAAAATAAAACTTGGTTACTTCATGGCACTTTATTGACTAAATTTGTTTCGTAGTCAATAAATTACCATGAAGTAATCAATTTTATTTTTATTTGTGATACCTATCTAGCTCTACCAATGGTATCGAGCACTGTAACCAGATGATCTAGTTATCTCTTACTCGTATATATATATAAATCCAAAGGCAAAATTACTGAAAAAATGACAATGCTGTGGGTATCAGTGGCTGGATCTCAATGGAGATACAAAATGACAATGCTGTGGGTATCAGTGGCTGGATCTCAATGGAGATACAAAAAAAGCAAAAAGCATCAAAGAAAAATCCAGAAACGTTATATCAGAGCTTTGGGGCAACACTAGCTCTTCATCAGTGCAAGTGAAAGTACTTGAAAAAAGTCAATAGTTAAAGACCTATTTCCTACAATTTGTGACGTTTTGTAAAAATAATGCATATATATTACTTTAAAAACATTAAACCAGGTCATTCTTTGTCTTAAATGTACGTTTTATGGTAAATTATGATAAAAAAAGAGAAACAATGCACTACCTAAGTAGCTCGCGGTGAATTTCCTCTCGTTGGCCGTCTTTACTGTAGGCTTAGTTTTGTAGGCCTAGCCGGTAAACATCGGTAACGTACGAACATCGTACCGAGCATTAGGCCTAGTTTGACGTTGTATAGTTGCTGCATTAATTTCTCTCTGTTTTTTGACAGACTCCGTTGATACAAATTTGGGAAAAACCAGTATTTTCGCTGAAAAGTTAGGAATCTTCTATTTGTTTTGGCCTCACGATCAATTGAAAAGTGGGTGAATTACAGAAGAAAAACAAAAATATCAATCCGCACGCAATGCATGTTGGGATTTATAGCGGGCCGCTAAAATTATTAGAATTGCCTTTAATATTTTTCACATTTTAAACAATTTAAAGACAAAAAAGTTATCTCAATAGGACCATTAATGTAGTTTGTGACCGTAAATTAAAACGTAGGGAATGGTCTTTAGAAACAGGCAAGCGCTGCCTGAGTGGACAGGAATTTAAAAGAAATACAACAAAGGTGAGTATATAGATCATGATTGACACGTTTTAGCTACTACTGAAGATTAGCCTACCAATACCTACGGTATATCAATGTCGGCTAGGGTTAGGAGTTAATAGAATAGCAGCTATAGTGCTAAAAATATGAAATCATGCCAAGAATGCGCGAAAGCATAGCCAACAAGGTTAAAGGTTGTTGCGCATGTGCAGTAAACAATATTAGGCACGCAACCATTTCAAATTGTTTGTTTTTTTTTTTTTTTATTCGACTTCTCACTAACTCAGTTAGTGAAGGATCTGAACCAACAGGTGGTAAACACCTCTAAAACGGTCCAGTCCCAATTTGCACAGTGGCTGTGTGTGACAGTGGCTGTGTTTGTGTGGACTAGTACACCGGGGTAACCCCCTACTCGTCTCGAAAGATGTACTAGGTTCTTTAAAGTGCGCATGAGCTATGTGTACACTGGACCTACGGTTTATAGTCCTTATCCGAGAAGACTCGTTCTACCACCAGAACCATGGAGCGAGTGAGCCTCGAACCCTTGCCGATGTTATGGCTACGTAATTACGGTTCCACTGTCTTAACCGCTCGGCCACTCACTCGCACAACGCAACTCGCAACGGTTAATTAAACTGTGTTTAACATTGTGGGCGGTTCACGTTCAAACTGATGAATCTTCTTCAATTCATTAATCTGTGAGAATGAGAACAAGTTTCCCAACCGAGATTCGATATTATTTTATTATTATTATTAATTGTACGCACACCCACCAGAGATATAAATAAATAGTTTTGTAGTAAGTAACGGCCTTGTGAAAAACACCAATATGGTGATTCAAGTGTTGCATCCGTTTTTAAATAAAGTTGTTATTATTATTATAGATCAAATTGATACTTTCAGTATTTTATTCATGAAGCGGGAATTCTGAGCAGATACTTTTATATATATAAACACAACAAGGCAAGAACATTAATTCTAAACATAAAGATATATATCTTTATATAAAGGAAATTAGTCCTTTTAAAATATTTATTTTGGAATGACATGCACAATACTGTACAAGAGACCGCTTGACCAGTAGATACTCTAGAAAAGAAATACTCAACCTAAAGTACAAAAACAACAAACCATCAAAGGCCGTATTTCAAGTGATAAACAAGCTAAGAATTCATCGTTTTAAACCAAGAGGTTGCCGCGCAGGTAAAAATAAACATCGTGCAATAAGGTCAGTAACCCCAAATAGAGTTAACAAGAATAGAAAATACGTGAATCGTAATGAACAAGTTTGGTCAACATCTAGTACTAACTTAGTTACTTTGATTGACAACAGATGGACTTTACCTACGTTGTTTGTGCACAATGCTAGATCTATTTTGAATTAGATTTATGAGTAAGAGCAAATCAAATTCACCCGGAAGTTATTATTATTACCGAATCATTTCTAAAGCCGCATATTGATAACTGTCTAGTTGATTTAAATGGCTATTCAACCATAAGAGCGGATCGTCTTGATCGCCCCCACGGGGGTGTCTTGATGTACATCAAAGATGATATCCCATATAAATTGTGGGGTATTTTTAGAGACCTGAATCACGAAAGCATATGGATCACTATGAGACCTAAAAGACTTCCTAGATCAATTGCGAATATTACGATAGGAGCTTTTTACCATCCTCCAAATTTCGTAGATTATGTTACAGTGGATCACATCATCCAGTCTCTAGACCGAATTAGACTAAAACACCCTGACACTGGCATTTTTCTGGCAGGAGATTTTAATAGTGTGAAAGACCGTCAAATTCGCCAATACCCGCTAAAACAACTAGTTACAGTCAACACTCAAGCTCAGGCTACTTTAGACCTAATATACTCGAACATTGGCAACTATTTTAATGTTCCTTATATAGAACCTGCGCTTAGTCTGTCAGACCACCATGCTGTAATATGCAAACCGAAAGTAGTTATAGCTACTGATCCCCCTGTGAAACTAATCTTTTCTAAACGTTTAGTCAACAAAGAAGCCAAGCTGCGTTTTGCGGAAGAACTAAGCAGCATTAAATGGCATGAGCTGTTCGCATTAGAATCATGCAAGCTTCAATATGATTTTTTCAGTGGAGTGCTTCGTGAACTCACAGACCGTTTTTTCCCTTTAAAAGAATTCAAAAAGACAAGCACAGATAAGCCATGGGTAACTGCTGAATATAAAGGTCTTATTCGCAGACGACAAGCCGCATTGAAACAAGATGACATGGAATCAATAATGTTCTTCGAAATGCAGTCAACAGAGCTACTAAAATATTGAAAAAACAATATAGTCTAGGCAAAAAATGTGAAAAAAATGAGTTAGGGGGAGTGGAATTCATTAATAGTCTCCATGTTAACCTTCCATTAATTAAATACCTCCAATAACAGTAGAAGTTTGCAAATAGCATGTGATAACATATATGATTGGTCTAGTAATAATGATATGGTAATTAATGAGAAGAAAACTGTAGAACTGTTGATAAGTTGTAAACGTGTTAACACTAATTTACCTTCACTTGTCTTAAATGAAGTAGATCTAAAAAAAGTCAATCACGCCAAACTTTTAGGCGTTATGATCCAAGATAACCTATCCTGGCATGGCAAGGTCATATTGACTATATTGTTAAAAAGTGTAATGTAAGGATCTATTTTTTAAAGCAACTTAACTGAGCTGGCCTTAACCCCCAGACTCTTAAGATATTTTTACTGTACGATTATAAGATCAGTTATTGAATATGCCTGCCCGATTTGGTACACTGGCTTAACTAACAAACAGGCTGATTCCATCGAAAAACTACAGAAACGTGCATGGGGTGTTTACTGTCAGGAGTCCCTTACTGGGAGGCAAGGGAATTCCTTAGGCTACCCTGTCTCAAGGAACGATTGCTGGAGATGAGCAGAAAGTATTTCACAAAACTGAAGTCAGAGGAGCACCGGCTGAATCACCTTCTTCCATCACAAGTCAAACACAAATATAACCTAAATTATACGCCATACCCTTCACTCGAATCAATAGATCAGGAAACTTCATCATCAACTATGGACTTTCTCACCTGTTTGTCATGTCACTTTCGTTTCCGTGACTTGGGGTGGTCCGAGGAACCCTTCTTTCTGGTAGGGACTCCTGGTAACTGGATTTTAAATAACTTATATAATTACAATAAATAGCTAAGATAACAATAATAATAAAAACAAACACGTATCAAATGAATAACTTTTTAATTCCTTTTATATTATATATAGTTTTATAACATTTTATCGTACAAGTTGTTTCATATTTTAATGTAATTTTATATTGTAATTATTGACTTGTGTTTTATCTTATTTATTTTTGAATTGTAAATTTAAACTATTTGTATTACTATTTTAGGTGATTCTCTGACACTTCATAACAATCAACAGTTTTCAACGTTTGACCAAGATCATGACATGCATTCCTCACCATGTGCTGTGTCATTCAAAGGAGCTTGGTGGTATAAGAATTGTCATGATTCAAATCTGAATGGATTGTACTTGGGTGGTCAGACAGATCAGTTTGCCACAGGTGTGGTGTGGGAACATTGGAAAGGGCACAACTATTCCTTGAAAACTAGTGAGATGAAGATACGTAGAAAGCTTACCAATGGCACACAATAATACAGATGAGGATGTGTTGCAGCCTACCAGATGACTTTTTACTTTTATACTTTACTTTTAACTTTAATATTAATGTTATGGGTCGATTTAGCGTGTTTTCTGCCTTCGGCACCCAGGTGATAAGCCTGAACCCCAGTGATGGATGAAAATGAGTCAGGACAACACAAAACACTGTACACAGTACTTTCTTTCTCGTATTTTAATCATAACCATGCAAACAGCAACACAAGAAGTCACCGTAAACATGCAAAACATTAACACAACGGAACGGAAGCATAAGCAAAATGGAAGCAAAACTATTAAATGACATCGTATATACATATTTTAACTGTGTAAAACATTCAGGAAACCGTTATTTAACAGGCAACTACAGTGAATTAACTATACTGTCAACACTATTAAACTGGAAACTACAATGAAACTACACTGTCAACGTTATTAAACTAGAAACTACAGTGAAACTACACTGTCAACGTTATTAAACTAGAAACTACAGTGAAACTACACGGTCAACGTTATGAAACTAGAAACTACAGTGAAACTACACTGTCAACGTTATTAAACTAGAAACTACAGTGAAACTACACGGTCAACGTTATGAAACTAGAAACTACAGTGAAACTACACTGTCAACGTTATTAAACTAGAAACTACAGTGAACTACACTGTCAACGTTATGAAACTAGAAACTACAGTGAAACTACACTGTCAACGTTATTAAACTAGAAACTACAGTGAACTACACTGTCAACGTTATTAAACTAGAAACTACAGTGAAACTACACGGTCAACGTTATTAAACTAGAAACTACAGTGAACTACACTGTCAACGTTATGAAACTAGAAACTACAGTGAAACTACACTGTCAACGTTATTAAACTAGAAACTACAGTGAACTACACTGTCAACGTTATTAAACTAGAAACTACAGTGAAACTACACGGTCAACGTTATTAAACTAGAAACTACAGTGAAACTACACGGTCAACGTTATGGAACTAGAAACTACAGTGAACTACACTGTCAACGTTATTAAACTAGAAACTACAGTGAACTACACTGTCAACGTTATTAAACTAGAAACTACAGTGAACTACACTGTCAACGTTATTAAACTGGAAACTACAGTGAAACTACACGGTCAACGTTATGAAACTAGAAACTACAGTGAAACTACACTGTCAACGTTATGAAACTAGAAACTACAGTGAAACTACACGGTCAACGTTATGAAACTAGAAACTACAGTGAAACTACACGTCCTGTCAACGTTATTAAACTACAAACTACAGTGAACTACACTGTCAACGTTATTAAACTAGAAACTACAGTGAAACTACACGGTCAACGTTATTAAACTAGAAACTACAGTGAAACTACACTGTCAACGTTATTAAACTGGAAATTACAGTGAAACTACACTGTCAACGTTATTAAACTGGAAATTACAGTGAAACTACACTGTCAACGTTATTAAACTGGAAACTACAGTGAAGCAACACTGTCAACGTTATTTAACTGGAAACTACACTGAACTACACTGTCAACGTTATTAAACTGGAAACTACAGTGAAGCAACACTGTCAACGTTATTAAACTGGAAACAGTGGAACTACACGGTCAACGTTATTAAACTAGAAACTACAGTGAACTACACTGTCAACGTTATTAAACTAGAAATTACAGTGAAACTACACTGTCAACGTTATTAAACTGGAAACTACAGTGAAGCTACACTGTCAACGTTATTAAACTGGAAACAGTGGAACTACACGGTCAACGTTATTAAACTAGAAACTACAGTGAACTACACTGTCAACGTTATTAAACTAGAAATTACAATGAACTACACTGTCAACGTTATTAAACTGGAAACTACACTGTCAACGTTATTAAACTGGAAACTACAGTGAAACTACACTGTCAACGTTATTAAAATGTAAACAGTGGAACTACACTGTCAACGTTATTAAAATGGAAACAGTGGAACTACACGGTCAATGTTATTAAACTGGAAACAGTGGAACTACACGGTCAACGTTATTACTGGAAACAGTGGAACTACATGGTCAACGTTATTAAACTGGAAACAGTGGAACTACACGGTCAACCTTATTAAACTGGAAACAGTGGAACTACACGGTTAACATTATTACTGGAAACTACAGTTAAAGTACTCAATTAGTGTAGAAATCAATACATGAATCAATTAACAGCGGCTATTATATGTACATTAAATGCAATTCTGCTCAATAATAATAATATGCATCGCCATATCTACATAGAAATACACAATATCATGAATATTAGCATTAAATAAATAGCAAATACATCTATCTAACAGAGTATTATATGTTAGACACAATTTCTCGTTACCACGTGTAGTAGCATATAAATAACCTCCACTGTGTAAACTAAACCTAACCCTTTAACTATACACAGTTTAAGTGTATCCAATCTGTATTAAGTGTATCTAATTTTCATAGCTCAAAAAATCTCCATCTGTTTTAACAAGATCATTAACAAAACGAATTCCCTTTTTAAACCATAGTACACTGTTTTTTTTGTATCTCTTTATGTCACTATTTATCCATAAAGATGAACTTAAAACTCCATTTAAATCTAAATTTGCATTTCTAATTTTTGTCAATTCAGCCCAGGAATTCAAAACATCCTTCCAAAACGGGTTGCTTAACCTTTTTGAAATTTCAAACAGTGGAGAGGATCCATAATCGAAAATTGAGCAGGATGTCTTTACAAAAGTGTTGAACATTGAATTTATATTGTCATCCTGTCTTACTCTCCTCATCCATGCTACTTTCACAGATTTTACATAACAAAAAAAATCTACCATTTTTGTTCCACCCTCTGAGTATCCTTGCATTTCTTTTAACCCTATCGGGCTTATTATCCCAAATAAATTTTAAAAAGGAATTGTGTATTTTCTGAAGTGTTTTCAGGTCTGGGTTTGGTAATGCATTAAACAGATAGTTAAGTTTTGATAGCATCAAAGATTTACAGACAACAATTCTTCCTAAAACTGTCAGCCTTCTTTTCGACCACACCTCTAGAAGCTTGTTAATTTTTTCTACTGCAGGTCCATAATTTAGGTCTAGCATTTTATTAAGGTCAAGTGAGAAATGTACTCCGAGTAGTTTTATGTTACTATATTTTCTTGCCCCAATCCATATGGCTACTGATTTTTCAAAATTTATTTGCAGTCCTGACATTTTTTTTTTATTCAAAATAAATGTTGTGTCATCTTCATATTGCTTTATAGAAATATTTAACCCATCTAACTGGTAACCTCTGATTTGTTGGTTTTGTCGCACCATATCCCCAAGTATTTCTGCACACAGAATAAAAATATATGGCGATAGTGGGTCTCCTTTTCTACATCCTCTTAATACATTGAAAAAACAAGATAAATGACCATTAACTGTAACACATGACTTTGCTTTTGCATTTAAAACATGATACCCTTGAATGAAATCTTCGCCAAATCCAACAAAGTTAAGTACATTTTTAACAAATTGTCTAGACAAAGAATCAAAAGCTTTTTTAAAGTTAACTAAAAATAATAAACCTTCTTGCTTATGATTTTCAGCATGTGAAATGATGTCATAGATGCAACGAATGCCAACCACTTTGGTCTCTGTTTATAAGTGTTGGCAGTACTTCTTTTAAAAGATTATTTGTATTTGTATTTTGTATTTTGTATTTTGTATTAATATTTGTCCTCAGTGAGGAAATTCGGATTAGGCCCTCCACGGACCCACGGCAGCCAGCAGTGCAGCGCCTACCAGATTAGGCAATGAGAGTAAATCATCTTGCCTAAGGATGCAATTAGTATGGTACAGATAACCTCGAACCCATGCCTATCACATGCTAGTCCGATATTACCATTACACCATCACTCTCCAGTATATACAGCACCCGCCACGATTTCTAGACGGTCTCCCATCCAGAACGCAACCGGGCCCAACGTTGCTTAACTTCGGTGATCTGACGAGAACCGGTGTTTCAACGCAGTATGGCCGTATATTAGCAATAGCTGATGCTACAATTTTATATGGTACATGCAATAGAGATATTGGACGCCAGTTACTTATTTTGTTTCTACCTTTTAAGGCCTTAGGCAACAGAGTGATTATTCCTTGTCTTTGTGTAATTGATAATTTACCACTTTTAAAAGCATAGTTTAGTGATTTAAGAATAAATGGTGAAATGTCTCCTCAAAAACATCTTAAAAAATTCTACTGTAAAACCGTCCGATCCAGGTGATTTACCATTTTTCATATTTTTTAAGGATGATGTTATATCGGACATAGTTAAAGTGACCTCTAAAGCAGTTTTTTCAGATATTGCTAATCGTTTTACATAGTTTGAAAACAACAATTTCTCTAATTCACAATGTTCTACTTTGGAAAAGGAATATAAGGTTTTATAGTCTGTCACTTCATTCATTATATCATTTTGACTAAGGAGCTTATCTTCATTGTTATTTTGTAACTCGTGAATCATTTTATTAACATAATTTCGTTTTTCCAAATTTAAAAAATATTTTGTAGGCTTTTCACCTTGCAGTAGGCTTTTCACCTTGTATGTTATATTATTTTGCTTTAACTGTGACTACATTTAGACATGGTATGGTATAGTTGAAATATAATCTACTATATAGCAGCTATAGCTGAGGTTTCAGGCAAGTGACCAATGTCACAGTAGGATAATAAAATAACAGCTATTCCAAGGCTATTTTAAGCCTGTTTGTTATAGTTGGTGTAAAGCAACTGCACAGCTATGTGTTTGCTATTTATGGCTATATGAGGTATAGCAATTGCACAGCTATTTGTTTGCTATTTATGGCTATATCATATATAGCAATTACAAGGCTATTTGTTTGCTATTTATGGCTATATCAAGTACAGCATTTGCAAGCTATTTGTAGGCTATTTATGGCTATATCAAGTATAGCAATTACACAGATATTTATTTGCTATTTATGGCTATATCAAGTATAATAATTACAGTTATTTGTTTGCTATTTTTGCTATTACCAAGTATAGCAATTGCACAGCTATTTATTTGCTATTTATGGCTATATCAAGTATAGTAATTACACAGCTATTTGTTTGCTCTTTATGGCTATTACCAAGTATAGCAATTAACAGTTATTTGTTTGCTAATATGGCTATATCAAGTATAGTAATTACGCAGCTATTTGTTTGCTATTTATAACTATATCAAGTATAGCAATTAACAGCTATTTGTTTGCTATTTATGGCTATATCAAGTATAGCAATTACACAGATATTTGTTTGCTATTTATGGCTATATCAAGTATAGTAATTAACAGTTATTTGTTTGCTATTTATGGCTATATCAAGTATAGCAATTAACAGTTATTTGTTTGCTATTTATGGCTATATCAAGTATAGCAATTACACAGATATTTGTTTGCTATTTATAACTATATCAAGTATAGCAATTAACAGCTATTTGTTTGCTATTTATGGCTATATCAAGTATAGCAATTAACAGTTATTTGTTTGCTATTTATGGCTATATCAAGTATAGCAATTACACAGATATTTGTTTGCTATTTATAACTATATCAAGTATAGCAATTAACAGCTATTTGTTTGCTATTTATGGCTATATCAAGTATAGCAATTAACAGTTATTTGTTTGCTATTTATGGCTATATCAAGTATAGCAATTACACAGATATTTGTTTGCTATTTATGGCTATATCAAATATAGCAATTAAGTTACACAGTTATTTGTTTGCTATTTATGGCTATATCAAGTATAGCAATTGCACAGCTATTTGTTTGCTATTTACGGCTATATCAAGTATAGCAATTAACAGCTATTTGTTTGCTATTTATGACTATATCAAGTATAGCAATTAACAGCTATTTGTTTGCTATTTATGGGCCTGTTTCTGCTGAGCAGAAATAATCGATTATTAACCGTTTATTTTTTTAACCGTTTATTTTTTTAATCGATTATTTTTGGGCAGCAGAAACGGCGCAAAATAAAATAACCGATTAAAAATAACCGATTAAAAACACTCAATCCATTGCGTGTTTTAATCGATTATTTCTTGTTTTAACCGATTATTGCGGAGCAGTTTTGAGCTGCAACACAAATAGCGATTATTGACCTCACTTTGACCTCTAGAGTATGACAAACTTATTCACGTCACAAAACATGCTGTTTATTTGCGCGATATCGACGACGATCAGCAAAACCACGATCGCGATGTAGACCGAATAACAATCAAATGTTAAACATTTGATTTTTATTATTTTGTGGGGGAGAATTATACCGAGAGACTCCAGGATTCTGTGTTACAAGTACACCCGTTACATACCACCAGTCCAGGCTAACGATGTTTTACATGTCATTTTTTAGGCCTGTTGTCTGTTGACTTGTTTCGGTAGAAATATATAGCCTAGGCCTAGCAGGCCGAAGGTAGAACCAACAAACGGCGAAACGAACTTTTTTCGCCGACGTGTCCTTATTAATATAACATCATTATTAAAACAAACTGCTGTAAATAATAATGTTACCGATCTTATTAAAAGTTTTACTAACAAATTTTATTTTATTTATATTTTTGCTTTGTGTACACGTCAACTAACAATCGAATAACAGTTTTCTCATCGCAACTTGTACAATGTAATTTAGAAAACTACAACCATTTTTCAATAAACATACACATCATAAAACGTACATTTCTAGCCTAACAAAATTTTTCAAAACTTTCTATTATTTAAAAGTCGAAGATAGCCAGGTCTCGGGTCCATTCTATTGTCGCCACAGATTGATATCTTCATCAGTACTTCTATGAATGGATGATTAGGTGGGAACACGAATGCTAGTTGATCATACCCAGTACCGTTTTGATCGTACCGTTTTGATCGTACGATTAATTGGGAAACCACCTCACGACATTAATAGCACCTCTTTTTGTCGAAGCAAGAGCAGTTAACTGTTCAGGCCTATTACTCCTTGCAAGATTGTACTTGATGACATGCCAAATAAATATTATTATTATTTATTTTGATTATAAAGTTTTCTTCAATGCAAATGTGTAATTATAAATTTTTTTAAATACTGCTCAATTTTTTTTTTGTAAAACAGAAATGGCCAAATTATATGTTTTATTGTAGATTAATTCTATTAAACATGTTAGTCACCAGTCTATTGTTAAACATGTCAAGTTTTAAGATGTATTGTCCCCCTGAACAAATAATTTTAAGAATAATAATAAGATACAAATGCTATATTCTGCTTATTTATGCTTTTTATGCTTTAACCAATCCTGCCTTAGTGCATTAATAGCATGTCTTTGTTGTCGGAGCAAGAACAGTTAACTGTTCAGGCCTATGCCTATGGCTTACTCCTTGAAAGATTGTACTTGATGACATGCCAAATAAATATTATTATTTCTTTTGATTTTAAAGTTGTCTTCAATGCAAAGGCCCGGATTAGAATCTAAGTTGGGGCAAATTTTTCTCATTCTTACAGATTTCCTCATGTTATCATTTCAAATTAATTAATTAAATTTCAGTATATCACCGAGCGGTTTAGAATTAATGTTCTATGCCTAAAGGAGAAAAGTAAAGATAAATGGCAGCAGGATGTCATCAATGATTGTGGAAACAATCAAGGTTTTCTATTTAAAAAAAAACAATAGCCTTTCACTATCATTCCAAGACTAAATGTCTTCATTTGAACAAATATTAAAAACCTAAAGAATCTTTTTTATTTTTAGAAATCAATTCAGAATACAAACAAATATTCACTTATCTTAATTTTTTGGGTTTTTTTTCAAAAATTCCCCAATATTTTTGGTTTGGAGTTTATTGACCAATAACAATATGCTATGAATGAATTGTTGTTTTGAATTTTTCATTGATTTGAGATATTGAGAGAGTTGGTGTACTTTTGTAATAAATCCATTTAGTATTATTGCCCGTATCCGGACAACTACCCCCTGGACAATAACCACCGGACAACTACCACCCGGACAAAACCCCCATAGGACAACTACCACCCGAACATTTACCTCCTAGGACAACTACCCTCTAGGACAACTACCCCCTTAGGACAACTACCACCCGGACAACTACCCCCTAGGACAACTACCACCCGGAAAACTACCCCCTAGGAAAACTACCCCCTAGGACAACTACCCTCTAGGACAACTACCCTCTATGACAACTACCCTCTAGGACAACTTCTATTTTATTTATATTTCCTCGGATCTGGGACTTGATCCTTCAGATGTCCGGACATTTACCTCCTAGGACAACTACCCTCTAGGACAACTACCTCCTTAGGACAACTACCACCCGGACAACTACCACCTGGACAACTACCCCTAGGACAACTACCCCCTAGAACAACTACCCCCTAGGACAACTACCCCCTAGAACAACTACCCTCTAGGACAACTATCGCCCGGAAAACTACCCCCTAGGAAAACTACCCCCTAGGACAACTACCCTCTATGACAACTACCCTCTAGAACAACTACCCTCTAGGACAACTTCTATTTTATTTATATTTTCTCGGATCTGGGACTTAATCCTGTCAGATGTCCAGGACATATGCGCAGACCTACTTGATGTTAAAACTTTTTCTGAAATACTTAAACAAGTAATCTACGAAAGAAAACTTTAGTGTTAGTGTTGCTTATTTTTTATTTTATATTACTAGATGGTACGCGAGCGAAGCGAGCGTACCATCTAGGTCCGTGCCCACAGATGGTTCTCGAATACATAATAATTTCAGCGTTAAAAAAACTGGCGATTTCAAATGTATACGTACCGCAGGGCAATAATACATGTCGTTTACAGGAACAAATAAATAGACACTGTGATTTATGTACTGTAAAATTAGTAGCCTGGGAATTACTTCCGAAAGAGAAACTTGTCACAAAATGAGACCAATTGTTTAAGTCAAATTTAAACAAACTTAAAATGTGTTTTGTATGTAACATTAGGGTTGATGGATGGGGAAGAGGATGGGTGCAAAGAGGAACAATTTTTAAATATATTCTTTACCCATTTATTAACGAAATATTAATTGTTTTCATGTTTTACAAATAATATACCACTAAACACAGTAAAACATTGCGATTTAATACTTTGTTGAAACTATCACCGTCATAGTCGATTGAAATAGTACAGTACATGTAACGATACATTACTACGACATGTTTATATAATGTAAAACAATTTGTGAAAACCACCTCTATTCGGCGAAAATCATGAATTCGATTTAATCGTCAATAAATATTAAATTATCTAACTCAACTTAATTAGTAGGCCTAATGGTTTTCAATTGTTTCTTAGAGCAAATTCATACTTAAGTTGGTTCCTACCCTACCCACCCCCTACCCACCAAAGTTGCGTTTAGGGCATGTGATGTACCGTAGGCCTATCCTCTACTGGTTTTACAACGCTACTCATGCCAGTGAGGGAAGGGTGATGATATGGGTGGTTTAACTGCAATAATAAAGATGTGTACATAATATACGGCGAGTGAAAACGCTAGCTCATTATCCGTTTAAAAAAAATTTATATCCAACCTCTGCAGCACAGATTGAAAAAAAAATGGATCGAATTTCTGTTATGAGTATACAGTACCTGTACTTGCCTTTACGACGCCTGAGGGAATAGACACTTGTGGAACAGAGATTGGAATGTTCCATTCATCGCAAATCAATACATTTGTATAAACGTATATTAAATCTATCAAAATAGTATTTTTTTAAAGAAAATCGGCCTGTCTTCAACATTATGATGCTATACTCGAGCTGTTCAACCGGTTTTCAGCCATTAAAAACAATTATCGTAGGAGGAGATAGGAAAATGCGAAGCATCCTCGTATTATTGTCTGCGGGTATTTTTCAAGACGGACATCCATTAGACAGTGTATACCACCATCGACAAACACCCCTATTTGGGGCAAATCGTTGAACCTAAATTCGTTTTAATCGTCAATAACTAACTATCGAACTCAATTTAATCAGTAAACAGGGTTACATCAGGTGGTTAAAATCAGTACCGAAAGTACGAACCAACTTTATATACCATCGAGTAAACATTCTAGAAATAACGCGCGATTTACCGAATTTTGCCCTTACGTAAATTTATATATAGATTCAGTATGTATCTATCATGATCTTATATGAGTTTGAAATAACCAATGTTTGGTCTTAACCAGTCTATTTAATTATATTAAATTTGTAAATTTGGGATGGGACGTCCCATCGAAAGCCAGTAAAATCCGGAATAAATTGAATTGAATATTCCCCTTGGAAAACTACCCCTCTAGAACAACAACACACTCTTGACAACCACAAATAGAATAACTAATCTCATGACACCTACACCTTAGTCTTCCATTTAATTTAATTTATTTTGCTTTATTCTAATAATAAATTACATTTGACATGAAGATGCCATATAGAAATCTAGGAACACAGTTTACCAAGTTGCACCAGTCATCGAAAATCATATAAACATTTTTTTTTATCAGCCCCTTACTATCGATACAATTGGCCTGATTTTGTTCATTCTTTTTCAAAACAAATGTTTTACCGTAAGAGCTTATGTCATGCTGTTTAATGACATTATAGTCCACTAAAAATATGGAATATTGGTTTGACTGTTAGTAGTACTAGGAGGTAGTTGTTCTAGGGAGTAGTTTTCCTATGGGTAGTTGTTCTAGGGGGTAGTTGTCCTAGGGGGTAGTTGTCCTAGGGGGTAGTTGTCCTAGGGGGTAGTTGTCCTAGGGGGTAGTTGTCCTAGACCCTTATTGCCTTATCACAATTGTTTGGTGCTTTACAAAAATGAATTTTTTAGGGGATTTCCAGATGTTAAAATTCTATTTTAAAAATGGGTAACAATGTTTTTAGTATATTTATATTGATGAAATGGACAAAAAGGCTCATAGATTTATGGAATTTTTATTTATGTACGGTAATTTTACTCAATTCTAAGCTATATTTTTACCAAAGTTTAACGTTTTAAAAACCTGTGGAACAAATGAAAAAATATTTCATATTTTATTTTAAGGTTCTATCATTAGAAAACTTTATTATATGGTAGCCGTACATTTTAAAATAATAAAATAAAAAATTGCGATGTTCTAGGGCACAATTGCTCATTCCAAAATAACTATAAATAGACATGTTGGAACTATATGTACAGTACCATCCATAATCTGATTGGGTTCCAGGCTTTAAAACTACTACCACTACTGTATCATTTGAACAAGACTGAGAAGAGAAAAGATGCTGATAAGATACCGTACTTCTTACTGTCACTGATGGTAGCTCTGGCATTCTCAGACAGCTATGTTGTAGCCCGTGTTGTAGATACTGTAGAACAGGATGGTGTTCCTCAAATACTGGTTGTTATTAAAATTGGATGTGGTGATGAGACAGAAAAAAAAGGTAAAATTAATAATAAAATATATCCTGTTAACTGAGTAAAAGCTTTAATATAAATATGCAAATTAGCTATAAAACCCATATTTTCACGATATCTCCTAAACTAATAATCCATTTATTACACTTTTTGTGGCAAAACCTATGTTTTCATACCCAATGAACACATTCAATGATCAAATACCATGTATACCAGGTGAAAACGCAATTAAAATCATGCTTTAGTGATTTTTGTCTAAAATTAACATTTTTTTCTGTAAATTTTGGTTCAGATAACCGGCTACCCGAGCTTTCTATTGTTACTATGAACCAGGCACAATATTAACAGATCACTGTTAATTAGTGTAACTAGATGGTACGCGAGCGTACCATCTAGGTCGTGCTCACAGATGGTTCTCGAATACATAATAATTTCAGCGTTAAAAAATTGACGATTTCAAATGTACGTACAATAATACATGTCGTTTACAGGAACGAATAAATAGACACTGATTTATGTACTCAACTAAAATTAGCACCCTGGGAATTACTTCCGAAAGAGAAACTTGTCACAAAATGAGACCAATTGTTTAAGTCAAATTTAAACAAACTTAATTTGTGTTTTGTATGTAACATTAGGGTTGAAGGATGGGTGCAAAGAGGAACAATTTTTAAATATATTCTTTATCCATTTAGTAACAAAATATTAATTGTTTTCATGTTTTACAAATAATATACCACTAAACACAGTAAAACATTGCGATGTAATACTTTGTTGAAACTATCAGTATCACCGTCCTAGTAGATTGAAATAGCAGTACATGTAACGATACATCACTACTATACGACGTGTATGTTTATATAATGTAAAACAATTTGTGAAAACCACCTCAATTCGGGGAAAATCATAAATTCGATTTAATCGTCAATAAATATTAAATTATCTAACTCAACTTAATTAGTAGGCCTAATGGTTTTCAATTGTTTCTTAGAGCCAAGTCATACTTAAGTTGGTTCCTACCCTACCCACCAAAGTTGTTTTGCGTTTAGGGCATATGATGCACCGTAGGCCTATCAGGCTCTACTATGGCTTTACAACGCTACTCATGCCAATGAGGGAAGGGTGATGATGTGGGTGGTTTAACTGCAATAATAAAGATTTGTACATAATATACGGCGACTGAAAGCGCTAGCACTAGCTCATTATCCATTTAAAAAAAATTATATCCAACCTCTGCAGCACAGATTGAAAAAAAAATGGATCGAATTTCTGTTATGAGTGTACAGTACTTTCCTTTACGACGCCTGAGGGAATAGACACTTGTGGAATGACACAGAGATTGGAATGTTCCATTCATCGCAAATCAAAACATTTGTATTTGTATAAACGTATATTAAATCTATCAAAATAGTATTTTTTTAAGAAAATAGGCCTGTCTTCAACATTATGATACTGTACTCGAGCTGTGCAACCGGTTTTCAGCTATTAAAAACAATTATCGTAGGAGGAGATAGGAAAATGCGAAGCCTCCTCGCATTTTTGTGGCGGGTATTTTTCAAGATGGACATCCATTAGACAGTGTATACCACGATCGGAAAACACCCCTATTTGGGGCAAATCTTTCAACCTAAATTCGTTTTAATCGTCAATAACTAATTAACTAACTTAATTTAATTAGTAAACAGGGTTATATCAGATGGTTAAAATCAGTACCGAAAGTATGAACCAACTTTATATACCATCGAGTAAAAATACAATAAATTAACCGGGATTTATCGAATTTTGCCCTTACGTAAATTTATATATAGATGGAGCTCACTATAAAAATCATGGGACTACAAGCAAACACTCTAAAATTGTTAACATGAGAACAATTTCAGACATAAATTTTAGGGGGAAAGGGATTTGCAAAATTCAAATTTTATATGCCTATTAAGTCACAGAAACAAATGGGCCAAAAAAACAAATCTACATATTAATATTAATCACTTATCAAAATATTGCACCCTCTATTATTGCACTGAGAGAATCAAAGCTAGAAGATATATTGGAATATATATATATTTGAATAAATATTTTACAACTTTTGTTTATTGCCCATAACGAAATAATTAAGTATATTTAGATAGTCTTTAATAGAAATAGCTCTATCCTTAGTAGGCTTAATAGGCCGTTAGTAGTTTTTTTCTCTTGGCTACTAAGGATTTTATCATAATTTCTTTGACTACTTTCTGACTACATAAAATAGATAGGTGACATAATAGGTACTACCTATTAAAAGTACACAGTAAGTAGTTGTATCATAGTTGATGTAGCACTATTTAAAGTAGGTCTTTAAGCTACACCATTGTTAGTAGTTTTTAATAGATATTTTTCACCTTAAGAGTTTTTATGTAGACAGGGAATAGTCTCCATCTATCTATATATAATAGATATTTAGTAGGTATGAAAAAAAAGTTAAATGTAGTTTGTTAATAGGTTATAGATAGCTGTTGTCTATCTATTATAAGTAGACAGTTGATAGATAATACAAAACTGTGTTACTCATAGATTTCTAATAGACTTGTAGTAGTCTCCATCTATCTATATATAATAGATATTTAGTAGGTATGGAATATAAGTTAAACGTAGTTTGTTAATAGGTTATAGATAGCTGTTGTCTATCTATTATAAGTAGACAGTTGATAGATAATACAAAACTGTGTTACTCATAGATTTCTAATAGACTTGTAGTAGTCTCCATCTATCTATATATAATAGATATTTAGTAGGTATGGAATATAAGTTAAACGTAGTTTGTTAATAGGTTATAGATAGCTGTTGTCTATCTATTATAAGTAGACAGTTGATAGATAATACAAAACTGTATTACTCATAGATTTCTAATAGACTTGTAGTAGTCTCCATCTATCTATATATAATAGATATTTAGTAGGTATGGAATATAAGTTAAACGTAGTTTGTTAATAGGTTATAGATAGCTGTTGTCTATCTATTATAAGTAGACAGTTGATAGATAATACAAAACTGTGTTACTCATAGATTTCTAATAGACTTGTAGTAGTCTCCATCTATCTATATATAATAGATATTTAGTAGGTATGGAATATAAGTTAAATGTAAAATGTAAAATGTAGTTTGTTAATAGGTTATAGATAGCCGTTGTCTATATATTAGTGCGTGTGTATAACAATTGTTACACCCAAATTCCCGCTTCTGTTTTGCAGCAGCAGCAGGCACGATGCAGATGATCAGAGAAAAAAGGAGCATTCGCTTGTTGTAGGCCTTTTCGATCAGACCATGAATGTTTATTTTTATTCCAACCACAATGTCAGTTTAGTGGTAAGTGAATCAATCCATATCTTTACATTTTATTTGTTAAAGTTAAAGTGTTCCTTTTTGATAGGCTAGAAGCTAGGCTAGTAGGCCTCTAGTAGGCTCTATAAGCTAGCCAGGCCTGTATTAGTTAGTAGGCCTAGGCTAGGCTACTAAGCTAGGTAGGCCCTGGCCTAGGCCTAGTCTTTTTTAAATTGCACTAGGCATTTTTCATTCAATTTATAATTATAATAGCCTAGCCTAGGCCTAATATACTTTATAGCCTAGGCTTATAGGCCTACTACTAGTTAGCCTAGGCCCTACATTGCCTATTTGTTGTTCAAAAAACATTTATTTATTCAACAATAGCATTATACAGTATAATATAATTATAGGTGTGTACATAAATGAAAACATAGTAATAAGCCACAAGTTGTAGGCCTACTTCCCAGGGTTCAATTATAAAATAGATTTTTTAGTTTATAATATTAATACTAAATAGTTATACTGGGCTGCCTAGGCCTATTATCAGTTTGTTAATAGGCCTAAGCCTAGTCTATTAATAAGTTATTATTGGTAGCCCTAGTATAGCTATTGTAAGTATGCAGTTGATAGATATTACAACTGTGATATTTAAATAATAGATTTCTAATGCAGTATCTAGGCCTAGAGGCCTAGGTCATCTAGCTATATCTACTGTATCTATTTGTAATCATTCTTAGTAGGCCTAAGTATATAAAATAAATAGTTTATTAATAGTTACTGGCTATTATCAGTTTGTTTATAGTCTGTTAATAGGTTACTGGTAGGTAGCCCTTGTATAGCAAAATTCAAATGGCATATTCAACAAAAAAATGTTTAAACAATTATTTTTTCAGAGAGACGATCTTTAACCTATACAAGTACAAATTTGATGGTCAAGTGCAAAGATGATTAATTTATGGTGAAGTGTGCTTTTGCGTAATTAATTTTTCATGTCAATAGTGACAATATTTGGTGCATTTCTTATTGTCTGGTCTAATTCCATTCAGGAATTGTTTTGAATTTTGAAGTTTGAATAAAATGTATACTGTATATTTGGATACTGTGTCTTGTTTCATTTGATAAGTCTAGATTGTTACAAAAGTGATGTTAAAACATGTGCAATGTTATGGTTAAGATATTAAGGTTTACAAATACTGTACTATCTTAATTTTTTGTTAAATAAATTTATAAAATGTATACTGTATATTTGGTTTACTAATGTCTTGTTTCACTTAATAAGTCTAAATTGTTACAAAAGTAACTGTTGTTGTTTGGTATTCTTCCTTTTACATGTCCAACTGAGTTAAAATATGTGCTTAAAGTTTTCGGACTCGCATATGTATGGACAAGATTAAGGTTTACAAATACGAGAAAAAAATTAATTTGTTATTATTATTGTCATTATACATTTGTTATTTGCCAATAAGATGAATTATTGTTCTGTATCTGTATTTTAGCCAGAAAAGATTAGATTTTTAATTTCTGTAGATTTTAAGTATCTAAATTAACAGTAGTTAATTTATGTAGATTTTTAATAGCCAATTTATATGTAGATTTTTAATAAATAATAGCCCAATAATATCTATATGTAGATTGTTAATAGCCCAATAATAGTTATATGTAGATTTTTAATAGTCCAATAATATCTATATGTAGATTGTTAATAGCCCAATAATAGCCAAATAATGTAGATTTTTAATAGCCCAATAATAGCCAAATAATGTAGATTTTTAGTAGACAAATAATAGCCATTTTTAAGTAGATTTTTAACAGCCCAATAATAGCCAAATAATGTAGATTTTTAGTAGACAAATAATAGCCATTTTTAAGTAGATTTTTAATAGACCAATAATAGCCAAATAATGTAGATTTTTAGTAGACAAATAATAGCCATTTTTAAGTAGATTTTAAATAGACCAATAATATCCAAATAATGTAGATTTTTAGTAGACAAATAATAGCCATTTTTATGTAGATTTTTAATAGCCCAATAATAGCCAAATAATGTAGATTTTTAGTAGACAAATAATAGCCATTTTTATGTAGATTTTTAATAGCCCAATAATAGCCAAATAATGTAGATTTTTAGTAGACAAATAATAGCCATTTTTATGTAGATTTTTAATAGCCCAATAATAGCCAAATAATGTAGATTTTTAGTAGACAAATAATAGCCATTTTTAAGTAGATTTTTAATAGCCCAATAATAGCAAAATAATGTAGATTTTTAGTAGACAAATAATAGCCATTTTTATGTAGATTTTTAATAGCCCAATAATAGGCAAATAATGTAGATTTTTAGTAGTCGAATAATAGCCAATTATTTAGTAGATTTTTAATAGTATATTAATAGCCAAATAATGTAGATTTTAAGTAGACAAATTATAGCCATTTTATGTAGATTTTTAATTGCCAAATAATAGCCAATTTATACAGATTTTTAATAGCCCAATAATAGTCATTTAATTAGTAGATTTTTAATAGCCCATAAATAGCAAATTAATGTAGATTTTTAAAAGCCAAATAATAGCCAATTAAGAATCCATTCTAGATAGATTATTGGTAGTCTAATCATAGTTGTATTTAGTAGGTGTCGCCTACTAATATCATCGCGAAATATGCTAATGAGGCAAAAATCTACTAACAACTATAAAAAATCTATCAAATATCTATCTACTAGTAGGTGATAAATAGGCGACAGCTCTATATCTACTAAGCCGGATAGACTATAAGGCTAACCGCTATAGAGCTATAACTACTAAGACTTTTTGTTATGGGTGGTCAACATTACATGTTGTAGTCAATGTATACCAAATTTCAGCAATTAAAAACGTATAAATGAATAATTTATAAATAAATAATTATTACATATTGAGATTATGTGGGGTATGTTTCAGAATGGTACCATAAACACTACATACTTTTGGAAAACATCCCTACTTAGGGCAACTGGTTCAACATAAATTTGTAATTGTTAATAACTAATTACTGTATCTATAACTCAACTTAACTATAGTAAGCAGGATTTCAATAGGTAGTAAATTAGGAAGTACTATACCAAAGTGCACATTATGCAATTTACTGAAATTGGCTAGATTCTATCTATCTATCTTTATTTTAGGTGATTCACTGACACAACATACCAATTTCCAGTTTTCGACGTTTGACCAAGATCATGACACAGTAGCCTCATCATGTTCTGTGTCATACAAGGGAGCTTGGTGGTATGGTGCCTGTCACAGTTCAAATCTGAATGGATTGTACCTGGGTGGTCAGATCGATCAGTATGGAAAAGGTGTGGTGTGGAGACATTGGAAAGATTACTACTATTCCTTGAAAACTAGCGAGATGAAAATACGTAGAATTTAATGGTAGCATATGATATAGCGAAATTGATAACTTTCAATATTTTTTGTGTTGTGAGTATAATAATTAATCTGAAAATTAATAAAATTCAAAGACACTTTCCCTACGTTTTTTTTTTAATTTATGTAAAATTGAACTATTAATGTGAAAAATAAGTTGATTCTAATAATTTAAGCAGGCTGCTATAATACTAGCATGCATCATGCACAGATTGATATTTTTGTTTTGCTATATGCAATATATCGTGAAGGGAAAATGTAGAAGAACAGTATTTCCACAACTTGTATTAACAGATCCTGTAAAAAAAAGACAATTCAGCTACAAGAAAACGCAAGACTAGGTCTACAGCTAGCGTACAATGTTCATACTGTATGTTACCGCTGTTTACCAGATAGACATAAGGCCCGTCTACGAGGTCATTCAATGCGAGCTACTTAGGTAACACATTGTTTTTCACTTTTTATCGTAATTAACCATAATGTATATTTAAGACAAGGAATATCCTGGTTTAATGTATGCATTATTTTATTTTTATACCATGTATTTATTTATGTATAAGAATTACAGGGAAAGTGTCTTCAATATAAACATATTTTGTTTTTAAAATGTCGTATTGAACATTGTTAATGATGAAGGGTGTAATGTTCAACCATCCCAGGTTAACATAATAGTGAATGGCGCCCTCTACAGAGGGGTATAAGAATAAAGTAGTCTAGTTTTGATGTTATTCATGGACTCACTCGTATGTTCTATTGTCAATCATTTACACACATTGCTACCTTTTCTGACTGTTTTACTTTATCATTTTAATTTAGATTTAGCTTATTTTGCTTATTTTATTTTGTATCCCCATTGAGATCCACTGATACCCACAGCATTGTCATTTTTTCTGTAATTTGCCTTTGGATATATGAATACAATTTTTTGAATACTGTTCGTTTTGTTTTGTAAAACAGAACTGGCCGGGTTATATGTTTTATTGTAGATTAATTCTATTACGTGTTGAGTCATCAGTGTATTGTTAAACATCTCAAGTTTTAATGTCTAAATAAACGTTTGAAAAGAAATATTGTACATAAAACTAAAAACAAAGTTTAATGTAGCAATCAACAACAAAAAATAATCATCATATGGCTAATTTAAAAATGATGTATTATGAAAGGAAGGAACTTCCGAGTTGACAGAAAACCACTAGTAAAGTGGTATAAAAATCACCTTAATATTGTTTTTAGTGCTTTTCTTTTTACTACTATACATCAATAAAGGGTGGGAATTTAACATGTACTGAAAATAAAGTTTTTCAGTAGATGTTAAATTTCTTATTTCTTTATTGCTTTTTTCATATTCAATTAGTAAAAGTAATTAATTTCCATTTGGGTCAACACAAAACATACCACTTCTTGAATTGGACGAGCACAGAACAGAGAAAATGAACGTTTTTTCATTATTATTTATCTATTTTATGATCAAAAAGTGGAACAAAATTAACACCATGTGATATGAGGCATCTACTATTGTACGGTAATTAAAATGAGTGATAATCATCAAAAAAAGAAAAACAAAAACAAATAATTGTGTACTAAAATCAATTATTGTACTTACTTTTTTCTGAAGAATATACTCTTTAACGAATGTTTGAACGATTTCTTTGATGAGAGTTTAGAATCATCAATAGCAACATGCTTCTTATTGCGTCTCGTCTTGCCTGTAACATAATGTTCATCTCCAGCATCATTCCATACCGTTAATGGTGTTGGCATGTCAGCATCTGCTGCATTCTTCTTTTTGCGATTTTTAGCTTTACTTATTTTACGTAAATCTGGTTGTGAATAATGCTTGGAATTCTCTGTGATGCTACCACCTTCAATTGATGCAGAATCATAAGTTGGCGTACCATATGTATCAGAGGATTTTTGACAGATTGGACTGTCGCATGGAGCAATAATTGGCAAGCTTTTGTACATCATATCATCTGCATCTCGTATCGGACTTTCTCGTAAAATTGGAAAACTGTTTTCATTATCGCAACCAGTCTTTCTATTCGCTTCTTCGACTTTCGTTGTAATCATAGTTTTCAATTGCATTGTTCTTGAGGGCGCATTTGTTAGCGTGGATGGTACATAACAGACACTATCTAAATCAGTATCATCTGCACCATAAATTCCATAATTTGATGATGTTGGTAGGGTTCGATGTTGTTGCCTTCCTCTTAAGATTCTTGAATTTGTTGAAAAGTCAAATTTGTCATTTATATATGGGGAATTGCGCATGTCACTTATTTCAGCATGGGGAATCACCACATCTGATCGCAAACTGTATCCGCTTGAAAGTTGACCTATGCTATGGTTACCATTAATCAAACCTGTTGACAGCTGACCAAAAGTACTATGGTTACTCTGTACAAGACCATATCTTGCCAAAGCTGGTTGAGATTTAGCAAGACTTTGTTCAGGGTATGTAACATCTGTTTTAGATGTTTTCATCCACATACTCTCAGACTTTTTCATGTCTTCAATGTGGCTGGCATTCATACTACTCAGAGATGGCGCGGATCTGAACTGCAGCATTTTATGCCGCATTCTTGCTTTGTTGCGTGATTTTGGTCGATATTTGTTGATGGCTTTTGATTTGAAGTCACTGAAATGCGAATGCTGGATAGCTTCTGTACTTTTAAGTTGAAAAACAGGACTGGCAGCAAGTTCACTCAGTAACTGATGGGTGTGGTTAAGCTCCTGAATTAACCTATGACCAGATAACAAAACAACAATAAATGCTAAATTAATGCTCGTTTTACTTTTGTTGAAAAACTCAACTTCCAAAATCATATTCTTCTTTTCAAAAAATTCATTTTGAAAACCACACTTCAAGAAAAGTTTAGTTTATTATGTCCCAAACAAATATTAAGTATCTGGAGAGTTAAAGCATGGCACTATCATTTTTTTAAATCGCTAGAAGAGTACTACAGTCAACTCTCCCAATACCGGACACCCTTGGGCGGGCATATATTTTCCGGTTTTTCGAAAGTCCGGTTTCCTGAAAACATATTTTTTAAGTCATCACGTTGTCACTGAAAATGCTTTGAATCACCGGTCCGAATGCTGCCCGGTACGGTCTCCTAGCGTAGGGAAGGCCTAGGCTAGGCTATGATTGTGTCAATCTAGTTTTAATTAAATAAATACTGATAGGCCTAGGCTAGGCCTACTTTATTAATATTAAGCTACAGTAATTCAATTTACCTTTTTTAAAAGTTACATTATTTACTGTACCAATAAAACATTACAATAGTAAATTATTGTTTCTCAATGTAATTTTAACGGCAAAAAGGCCTACGTACGTACGTACGGTGAACATAATTTCGGTCTGTTTATTGTTTTTCGTGAGCTAGCTAGCAGCAGCAGCATGGGTGAAGGGCTTTGATTGATGCGCATATGCAGAGGTGTCATAATCAAATAAAAACGCCCACACCTAGACCACATGTTTTTTAAGCTCCTTTATTTTGACGTAATTTGATAGCAATGATGAAAATTGATTAGGTAAACGAGCCAAGCAATAATGACACAATAATTAATTGGTAACATTTCAAAGTTTATTAACACTAGTTAAGTCAAGTTCATTCCGTTTACGTTTTGCCATAGTGATTTCCAAATTTATAATGATGCACATTTTTAGTGAAACATTCCTTTTTAAAGTCCTATTGCAATTGTGAATTTAACAATAATTTAAACAAAACAAAGACACAAAGTGGAATGTAAATTGAACTTTATTAAAAAACAATTCATATGCTAAAAAACAGGGAGTTGTTAACAACTCCCTGCTAAAAACAATAGACATTAAGACATAGCGCTTCGATGTGAAAAAGCCCACCGCAGTTCGATACGCAACAAAGCAATTGCCGCCTCGTGGGTTAACAATGAACTGACCTGTCAATCACAGTGTAGTGCTCCATGGCAACATTATTTGATCGTACCGCGAAACGTCGCGCACTTCATGCATGGTGAGGGTATGGTTAAAAGCTTTTGTACATTGTGAATGTATTGAATCCGAGTCAGCGACGACGATGTTACGTTGTTTTCGTAAATATTTGGAGTTTTTTAACTGTCAGTCCGGTTTTTAGACGCTAATTTTCGTGTTTTGTACTTCATAATTTGTCCGGAATCCGGAATTGGGTATTCCGGTTTTCATGATAAATTACAGTACATTTAGAATAGGGACAAATTGGGCCCTCCAAAAAAGTCCGGTTTTTCGTGAATTCCGGTTTTGGGAGAGTCCGGTATTGGGAGAGTTGACTGTATTCAAAAAAATCATCTATAATACTGATGTGTTTGGGTGTTTTGTTAAGATGGAAAATCCATTGCATGTATAACCTAAATGCTATTTTTGTGGTATAACCAAAACAACTGCGAGAAATTGCATCTTCAACGGAAAACTTCCACGATTATCAGAGGAGACTTTGGAGGTTTTTGAAAAAGTGTGTTTGGTTCTGGTTGACTGTAATACAAAAAAAAATTACCTGCTAGTTCTGTTTTCTGGTATTTGTTCATCATTTGAATGTATTCCACTGTCTTTTGTTGAAGACCCCTGACTTGGTGTTTTAGCATTCATGCTTGTGCTATCATAATAAGTAGGTAATTTGTTTTCTTTTCTATCAAATGAAAAGAAATATTAATTATAATAATTGCATTATTTTTGTTTTCTTTCTTCAGTGACAGTAGCTCACCTTCTTTGGGACACACCTATCGAATAACTCAAGGCAATATTAAGCCTTAACACTACGGCCAAAACCTCTAGTTGTTGCGTCCAGTTAAAATGGCGTAAAATCTAGTAAAGTGACAATGGATCAAAATGCATAAGTGTCACATCGATATACTGGTTCTAATTCGTTTTGAATAGAAATCTGATTGGTTAGGGACATTTCAAATTTTATTAAGTAATGTGTCCCACTTCATGCTTGATAAGCTAATATTTTTTTTAAAAATATATTGTAAAGAAAAAGAATATTTATCAAACATGAACACACAATAGATTTGTTTTCAGCTATGTAATGTAATCAAGGTCATAGATTGATACTTAATTACCGTTTATAAAGTATTACAGGGAATTGCTTAGTAGTCTGAATGGCCGATTCGATCGCTGGTTTTTGTTCCGTTACAAAGTCAGTCAAGCGTTGCGTAGAGCTCTGTACATAAATATAATCCGGATGGTCCACAGATGTACATCTTGATAATTGCTAAAAAATATAAAAAAATTGAAATGGAAACTTCTTTATTATTACAACTTTTAAAAATTAAATACAATAAAATATATTTTAATAAAATTTAAATCTTAATTGCCAATCTCAATTTGAATATTAATTTTATAAACATTGGTTTTTTTTTTTATCCATGTGTTTGAATTATAAAAATATAATATATTATAAAATTTGACCAGCAAACTCTAAACAGCTCATTTATATAGATAGAGGAAAGATGAGTACATCTGTGAGAAAAATCGGGCTCAATTATAAAAGTTTATAATTATATTTAAACTTTACTAATAAAAAAACATTTCAAAAATGTATTCCATCATCATTTAAATATAATAGAATCATAATAAACCCTAAATTAGGGTCCACTTGGAGAAATAAATATCTGAGTAAATATTTGAATGTTGAGAAAAGATTGAAGTTATTATTATGTGGACAGTTGGACAGATGGAAAGTGTGCATTGGCAGTATTTTGTCATGATTGTATGGGCCTAATGTTTTGATCAATTTAATGCAATTCAGAAAGTTATAGAACAATTGAGAATAATAGAGACTTATTCAGTGGGGTAACATGGGGAGAAAGGACCATTGGTTTAGTGGCAGTGGCAGTTCAATGCTGGGTAGTTGCATTAGGACTGCTCTTGGGCCTATTTTAAGAGCTCAAACGCTCTTGGACCCTAGCAGTTACACCACTGGACTTAATATAATTATAAGCGTGTCTCAAGAGTCTGAATTCCCTGATTTTGTGACATTTACAAAAATGAAGCGACATAGTTGATTACCTTAAGGAAAATAACATATTGAGGTATACGTTGAACAGGACTAAGTAGGCTGCCAACTAGATCTGACTCAATAAAACCTAAACTAGACAACTGTTTCTGTAAAAGAAAATACATACATTGAATTCATTGATTATTATACAGATATTGACTGCTTAGAGGTTAAATATAAGATTTGACATCCCCGAGGGAATGATATTAAGTTCGAGGGAATATATATTTCCCGAAGCGCCAGCTGAGGGAAATATATATTCCCCGAGAACTTAATATCATTCCCGAGGGGATGTCAAATCTTATATTTAACCGATATAAAAGGCAATATCTGTTATATTATATAGCCAAGAACAAGTCTGCTGGGTTGGGTGAAGCTAGGCTAGGCCTCCTATGTATTTGTATTGTATTTAAACAAGCCTGCCTAGACACCTTACCTTGCGAAGAATAATATACAGATAATTACTAATTAATGATTCCTTGGCAATAAAATATTCACTTAGGCCTAGGTCGTTTAAATTAACAGAAGAATTTCCATCAATAAGCCTATTAAAAATAATAATATTATAATCAGGTAGGCCGAATAAACAATTCGTCTTCTTCTCGATCTTCAAGGAGCCGAATCACCGGATGTTCAGCGCGTACACTAGGTTACTACCGTGAGTATTGACCAATCACAAACGGTGTTTCATCACATTTAGGGTGGACTTATAACAAATGAGGGCGCTATGTATGCATAGTTTAAATAGTTTAGATGATTAATTTCTTCAAGCAACTTCCGTGGCACAGCGGTTGAAGCGTTGTCTTGCGATGGAGTGACAATTCCACCCGAGTTCAAGATCGAGTTGATGACTTTTGTTTATTTATCGGCAACGCGAGTGTTGGCACACGAAAATTACACAGTCAATATCAACGTACTCGAGAATCTATATGTTTAATGACAGGGGACACGATAATTACGCGAAAATTACACAGTAAATATCATCGTTCTCGAGGATATATACGATTTACGATCCTCGCAGCGGTAGTCATGTGATGCAGTTTCAACCAATCACGTTAGCGTATTTACATAGGCTATGTAATATAAGTATTTATAGTATGTAGTTTAACTTAAAATATATAATTGATTTTATATATTGATTTTATATACATATATTAAGTATGTATACGTGTACACTTATATATGTTGAAGGCCAACAAAGCTAACCTAAATGCAAAGACTTACATTTCTGTACTTCTGTATGTATGTGAATTAAAGAAAATTTACAATTTAGTTTAATAAATATTTATTAGTAATATTTCAAACCTCAATGGAGCAATTTTCACTTAAGAGCTGTTTTTGTCTATTTCATATTAACTATTTATAATTTATCACATCTTGAAGTTGTCATGAATTTATTATCAACCATAGATTGGAGTTTAAAATTTGACTGATCTAGTAAATATTAAATGCTTGTTAAAAACATTTTTGTGTCATGTGGCATTTTTGTTTTTATTTTGTCATTATACATCATTATAAAGACAACATTATAAAAGGGTCTGGAGAAAAAATGTTACATTATTAGCGTAAATGAATCTGTTTATATTTGAACACTTTCAACGGTTTTGTTTCATAGAACAGCAAATAGAACAACTTGTGTCATCTTTACCATGAGATGACTGTCAGGCTTTCTGTAAAAATACATTTATATCGGTTCTGTGACATATCCTGAAAGCTTTTATATAATAGGGAGGGTCAAAATAGATGGGTTGCATTCCAATTGGTTTGCTTTTATTTTCTCATAAATAATATTTGGAGGACAGTACGTACAGTATTACAGTATGTATGGTTTTGTTTGTTAACAAAACAGCACTGTTTTATTTTCTGAACGAATGACAAGATTTTAACAATGCGGTCAACCTCTATTCAGAGGAACACCTCTATCCAGAAAAACACTCCTATTCAGAGTAACACCAATGTGACACAGGGTTGTCTACTGAAGTATCTATATCATATATGAATTCCCATCAATTATTAAAACTTACCCTTAAAAACTTGCGGAAAGTGTGAGACTTTTGGCAGTAATAACTCATCTTTGATAAAGACCTTGGAAAATTTGCAATATAGCTTGTATACACATCTAGCGTGTCAGCCTGCAAATTAGTGAAATATGGTGATAAATAATATATTATAGACAGTATAATTGGTTTTATAAAGGGCTACATGTTGCCCAAAGCCTGACGAACCAAAAAATTTGTGGTCAGCCTTTTTTCTGCAATTGAGGATTAACAATGTGAGTATACCGTAAAACCTAAAAAAAAAAAAACACATGATGTTTTTCTCCTTTTTTAACTCTTGGGTTGCTGCTTTTCGAGATGGACTTGATTTCGAAATTATTTTCGAGGTTTTACGGTAATTTTCTAAGGCACCCTTATCTTTTTATTTTGATTATACAATATATTTATTAACCAAACATCAGCTTTAAAAAATTCCAAAATTTAGGAATTAGCAGAATATAATGTTGACAAATATTGCAATCCAAAATATTTGTGGGCCCGTAACAGGCGTATTTAATAATTTCTCATTGTACAAATAAGTTTACGATAAAATTACAAGACTTTTGGAGGGAAAAATAAAGAAAATATATATAAACAAGACAACTGTAACTATAAGGCAAATAATGTACGACTACAGTTCCAGCCAGTGGCTGCTTGTGTCATTAAAAAACTAAAATAAAGATATACCGAATATTATTATAACTAAATTAAACAAATTGCCTACATTGTATGTATCTGTAATTCTTGCCAAAATATCACCCATCATGCCTTGCCATTTCCATGTGTTTAAACGACTTTGTAATGACATCAGCAATGATTTGTGCTTCTGAAGTAAAGAGGCTAGCTCAGTTGGGAACATTACACTAAAAAAATATTTCAATTGAAAATGAAATAAAAATACAAAATATAAAAATAGTATTTTAATGCTTAATTTTTGTATAGTACCAGTATACACAAGAATTGTGAATGAAGGAAAATTAAAGTAAGCTATTGTTATCTTTTTGTAATCACTAGTAAAGATTGTTTAACTATAGAATCACTTAATGTGCTTTATCTCAAGATGATTGGACCTTACAATATGTTTTCGAAATATTTGTTGTAAATAAAATCAATATAAATAGAGGATAAAAAATTGCATCACAATTTGTATTATACATGAACTAATATATTTTCATCTGGATAGTAAAAGTTTTTTCTACAGCTTCCATAATTTGGAAAATCAAGTTTGTAAACTGTATTCCAATCCCATTATCATGTATTCCATACAACACAAAACGGTGACAAAATACTAAATACCTTATATCAGGCTGGGGGATAAATCCTTCACCAAGAAGAGGGTTGTTAAAATGCTGTTGTGTGGTTTGTAACTGATTTACATAACGTCTTTCAGATTCTAAGAATTGTCTTGCCAAAGTTTGTCTCAAAGCTGAAGATATACATGAGAGAGAAATATTTAAGTGAAACTTGTATAATCAATGTGAATTAAAAACAATGTATGTCTAACCAATTTGTGGTTTTAGAAATTTGTCTTAATTGGTCTATTTTGTGCTTACTCAGCTGATAAACTAAGAATAATAGGGCCTGTTTCTGCTGAGCAAGAGAATACAGCTTTAAAATACTATATTTTGAAAAATAGTATTTTCTTGCCAGCAGTAACAGGTCCTTATAAAAAGAAACAGTTTTAAAATAGAGCTATTTGGAGCTGCAATGTGATTTTCTTTACAAACTCAGTGTTCTTGTGTATATTTTCAAGTATGCAAGAGATCCCTGATGATGTGATTCTTCATGAGTGTTATTTCATTAATGTGCTTTATTTTACCTTCTTCAGATGAGATGAATTCAGTTTGTTTTGGAGGGAAATCCATGGGTCCAAAGGAACTATTGCACGAGCCACTTGATTCCTGTAAAAACAGTCATATGATTACTTCGTAATAAACTAACTCCAAATAATTAGAGTTTATATCAAATATGTTTGTGTAGAAAGGTTGTGATCCAACATAAAATCATAAATATCATTTATTTCATAAATCAGTGAAATTCATTTTTTTTGTATGAGGAATATATTTAAATTGTTTTCATTGACTAAGTACCCAGATCCTCTTTATTTTATTGCACAAGTGAAAGTAAAACTACTGTACATTTGATTCATTAACCCTAAATTAACGATGGGAATTATTAGTGGTTTGGAAGGCGAAATCAATATTTTCATATAAAGTTTGCAGTATACCACGTATATATAAATATAAAACCCAAAGGCAAATTACTGAAAAAATGACAATGCTGTGGGTACCATGGTGTACTGCAAATTTTATATCAACATGGGAATTATTAGGTTTTTCAATATGATGTTTCAAGTTAATACAAGTGACACTTTATGATGTGTCGTGTGACTATTTTACTATTGAGTCTAACAGTCAATCTGCATGTTTCACTGCCTAAAGTAGTTTCTGGCATATCATCAAATAACATGAAGGTCATAGTTTGAGAGTGATGCATGTTATACTAACTTATAGACACAAATGATAAGCGCATATTAAAATGATCTTATTTCTGAATGCATACAAATCATATGATATATTATATACAATTTTTTCTTATCAATTCAATTTATTTTAGGTAGGAAAAATGATGGGATATTAAGTAGTTCACCTGACAATTCACCTCATTTCCTCTTCGCAATTGCACAGTGCGCTTGAAAGAAGACTTGACGCTTTCTTCCTCCGTTAAGTTTGCTTCTAAATCCGTTGTTACAGACTCCTTCTCCAAATCTTTATAGTAATCTTTCTCGTCATTTTCAAGGTCAAGTCCATCATCCGAGTCATCAGAATCATAGTCTAATATACCTAAAAATTACAAGTAGGCTTAAATGATAAGTCAACGCTGATCTGTGATATTTTACTAGAAATAATAACTAGTCGCAAATCACTGCAACAAGTAAACAATTTTATCAGATTTCATGTGAAGTGTTTCAGAGCTGTGTAGATCAAAAGATTAAAATTTCAAACAATTTGGTAAAAAGTTTAACATTTAAAGCAGAACAAATGTAAACATACATCAGAAAAGACAGTAATATCTCAGGACAGCATATATATCAGGATCCTATATAGTAAGTATAGAGTCCCCCTCGAGAGAGAGAGGGTAATACATTACAAAATGAAGAACATTATTATACATTAATAAGAGCCAAAGATGTGCAGGCCTATATGCCTTATGCTCTAAAAACAGCCTTTCTCTCCAACAGATTATTGTCATCCTTTCTTTTTGTACCGTCGTTAAACACAGTGCAACGACAAGAACTGACAAGAATCTAACTGAATTCCAGTGACAAGCTAAAGAAACTAGTAGAGGGTTTTATTATTATTTATTCGTGATTATTTGATGTTGCCCTTGTCTTCTTTACCTTCACGTTATAGAATTTTAACTTTGATATGTTGTCTCGTCCGCATAACTAAACATACCGATAGACAGTATACAAGGGATTCAAATGATACGGATCCTAGCTACGTTAGCGGAATTACTGCTAGGCAATGGCTGTGTGTTTGCTACCTAAACAGGAGTGTGTATCAATCACCCGTAAAGTGCAGTACGTGTAGTCAAGACAGACCTGTGCAATAAATGCATACGTTGGACCTGGCAAAATCTGCGCCACTTCCACATCCTGTGGGATGTACAATATCTGATGTCGCACCTGAGATGGCTTCCGCAGAGTCTCAGATCCACCACCTCAAAGGCAAAGGAGTCGTTTCTCGCAAGATGCTCTGTGTAACATCTATATCAGGCTACTGTCATTCTTGGCCGACCCTGATAACCCAAAAAAAGAACAATTCTGAGGTCATTACACTTTTACAGCAGATCACAGGTCTTATTGCTGATCAGCAGTCTTTTATCTCTGCAATTGGCCGACATTTCTCCAGCTATCATCTTAGGTTCACTACGCCTTAATTGTTCGGCGCCAAGGACTTCTTCTCAGAAGGAAGCGACTCATACTGAACTTCAAGAGTCTAAATAAGCGATTCATTAGGACATACTGTCCTGACAGACCTTATGTCAGCCTCATTTCCCTGCTTCGAAAATTAAGTGTGGAACAAGTCGACAAGTGGTGTGCCGTCTCGGGACATGAGTCAACCCTCTTTCTACTGTTTATAAGTGCTGTTACCTGGATAAACAGCCCTCCCTACTAGACAAGCATCTCATGAATATGTATAACCGCAGTGTATTTCTCTTATAAAATCTTTAGTTAAAAATAAAAATTCTAATGACAAAATAATAATAAAGAATTTCTATGAAATCCAATTAATATTTAAAGAGAATAAACGAGACCAGATGATGAACTATGCTATGAATTTCCGACTCATAAAGTAAATGAGGTATTGCTTGTTAAATTTAATGTTAAAAATATAACACATGCTTTCTATGTGTAACTGTCAGAGCAAATAAAACTGTTCATCATAAGCTAGAAAAATCAACTAGCACACTGTAATAAAACACAAGCTGTAAAATGACATGACATTCAATAGCAATGATGAACAGATCTATTTACATACATGCAAATATCCGGGAAATATATATTTATATAAGAGAGTGTTTGAAAGTTTCTTTTTTTAAAGTCCACACATCCATATACATAACATGGGTTATCAAATAACTGGAATTGTACTGGGAAGGTTTTAAACTACATTTAAAAACGATCTGATATTTTGGATCCAATATGGCAGTCGAAATGGCTGTGACAAAATGATATAAAAACATTTCACTTGATATATCTTAATTTTCAAAGGGAAAAACCCGGAACCGGACAGAAGTCCATTATCTGGTAACTTTGACGATTTCAAGACATGTTTATACCTAATTATAGTTTAATTACTTTGTATGTTTTATAATTTGTATAGAATAAATAAAGAGTTATTGGAGTTTAGAATTACAAGGCATAATACTTTTAATTGAAAAAGAAACTAAATGAATGTTTATGAGTACAGTGTGATGGTACAAATAATTTCAAGAGGTAAAAGATGAAAAATCATATTTGAACATGAAATTATTTGTACCATAGCACAATCGTCCAATCAAATGAGAAGAATTTAGGTATTATATAAAACACAATATAGTAGATAATATACTAAGTAGAATTATATTTACATCACAGGCACAGAATAAATTCTAAACCGCCCGGTGATAATGGAATTGAAATGTAATTAATTTGAAACGTTAAGATGCAGGAAATCTATGAGAATGAGAAAAAGCCGCCCCAACCAAGATTCAAACACGGAACCTTCTAACCATTAGACCACTGTTGCTATGGTATGGTTCAAACTTGATTGGATACCGACTCTTTAACATTCTCGGCGTGGTACGGTGGAGCAGCACTAGTCCCTCAATTGTATGCATGCACAACAGAGATCAAATTGATACAAATTTCTATATAGATAGAAATATACACTATTTGTATATATATATTTTTTTGTCTTACATGGGTTCATCCCACTTTTATTTCCATAAATACATATATATATATTGTACAGTACATTTCTATTGTACATCACTTTATATGTTCTGACCCATTGTGTTTTTAAATTACGTTCACATATTTTAGCTTATATACTTATGTATATATATTTTTGATTCAAATTCAATAATACATAAATTTGGCAGCTAGCCAAAAAATGCATTAGATATGAGTACATGTGTTATTATAGAAGTGTATGATTTGTAATATTTCAAAAGAGCAAAAGAATTGAATATTCAAAGACAGCTTACATTATGGCTCTTTAAGTGGATACATATATCAAAATGAAATAAACATTTGTCACAACTGGTCAGGATACATTCACTTATCTATTTTTTATAGTATTCGTTAATTGATTGGATTGTCCATACATTTGAAGTTACGACAAAATCCCACTTTGACTTGCAATCACATTTACATCAGAATTAGTAACAGTTCAATTTAAAGATAGTCTACAGAAATAAGCAAAACAAAATCTGAAAAATATATTATATACAAATAATATTGTGAGTGCAATGGTACAAATAATTTCATGAGGTTAAAATATAACAATTTTTTACAACCTAGCCTCTTGTCACATTATTATTATTATTATATCAAAATTTATAAAGCGTCAATTCAAAGACCGAGGTACAAAATCAAAGGCGCTGGGCATGTTAGTGGTCGAAAAAATGAGCAATTTTTTAAATACGGCAACAGAAGAGCAGTGTTTAATTTGTGGGAGGAGTGAATTCCAGAGTGTGGGTGCAGCAAAAGAAAATGATCTATGACCAAAGGTTTTAGTGGCTATGCGTGGAACAGAGAATAAAAAATCATCAGATGATCTAAGAGTCCGTCCAGGAACATAAAAGGTGATTAATTGACGGATGTAAGCAGGTTGGTTGAAAAGAAGTGTTTGATTGTATAACACTGCACTCTCGAGGAGCATCTAATATTTAATATCATGTGACCCACAATATTTAAAGAAATGACAAGAATCTACTATTAAAGTTGTATTATAAAATATAATAATCATCATCTGTACATTCATTGAATGTTTGATGTTATAAAATCATTATCAACAATTTCATTGTTTGTAGCCTATCCATAATTGTATTATTATTATTAAAGCAACATTCCCAACGTATTTTCCATCTAATTTCACAAAATGCATTTTATGCAAATTTAAATACTATATGGGCTTATATTGTGATAAAGATTTTTGTCTTTAAATGGTAAAAAGTCGATTTTAATAATTTAAGCGGCCCGCTATAAATATCAGCATTCATTGTGAGCAGATTGATTTCTCGATGAGAGGACGTACAACGTGAGCTATTTAGGTAGTGCATTATTTTTCTCTTTTTATCATAATTACCATGAAACGTACATTTAAGACAAGGTTTAATGTTTTTAAAGTAATTTATATTGCATTATGTTTACAAAACGTCAACAATTGTAGGGAAAGTGTCTTTATTGCAACACTATAGAAGTACTGTATAGTGCATTATGATAGCCTCAAAGCGCTTAACAATAAATAAAATTATGAAAATTACAGGTCAAAAAGGTCATCAACATCATTTTTTTTCTATTACTATCAATAATCATCCATTAACAAAACTTAAAGATTATCCATAAAATAGTTATATTCAAATAAAGACTCATTATTCACTCTTTTAAACAGAGGTAATTGCACAATTATTAACAGGCTTCCTTCACGATACAGTAGGCCGAATATCTTTATATCTAGGGACATTTATTTATTAGTGAAATACAGTAATATATTATTATAAGTAACTTGGATTGAAATAAAGAAATGTTACGGATTTATGTATTTATAGATTTACTGTTATTGCTAATAATACGTTCCCTAGGTCCTCATTCCCTCTACTGCAGGAGAATTTGTAGTGTCTTTAATATTCAGGTGGAATCCGAAAACAAAGGTAATGCTATTGTGGATATACACAATATCAATGAGAAGAACTGAAAGTCATAAGATTGAAAGTAATAAGAATGAAAGACAAAAGATTGAATAAATAAATTGAAAGTCTTAAATTGAAAGTCACGAGATTGAAAGACATAACAGTGAAAGCCATATGAAAACATAATTTTTGGGCAGGATTTCACTTCACAGCATTTAATCACATGCTCAAACATGTTTTTATTTCTTGAAAACAAATACTTTATTTATTTATTTATTATTGGGCCGAATTTTGAACATGTGCGGCTGACAAGAACCATATAATATATTTTCCATGGCCTTAAAAAGTAGTACATATAGTACACTCGATCATGTCATTAACTATGTAGAATCTTTAATGAAGGATTCATGACAAGAAATCGTACGTAAATTGCAGCAAGCTGTAGAAACTATGAAAGAATGCACCAATTAAACATGTTTGTTTATAGTTTATTCATGCAGAAAGAGCAATTTGACACGCCATAAAGTCAGTTTTTGAACGTAGGTGTTTGGCATCCTTAAGATATGAATTATTCATTGATATTAAAAGTGCAAAAAGGTTTGTTGATAAACATGCATACATATTTAATTATAGAATATACACAATCAACTAAATTTTTAATTAGATTGCGTATACTTAATTTCTGCGTTAGGATAAAATTTAAATATGATTTCTTATATATAATACTGTTCAAAGTTTGTATTTTCTTTACTGTCTCCATAAATAATACATAAAGTAAAATAAATTAATGGCTCTAAAAACAGGACCATAATTATGTAAAACAGTTGCAATATCAATACCTGATTTGTTTTTATCCTGTATAAATATGATTTCAAATAAAAATACATAAAGAGCCAGCATGCTTTGTGATGCTGGAGTCTGTTATATGTATCGACAGGTACCGTTTCAACAGCCGAACGTAACCAGAGAAGTTACTTTCAAATAATAAAGAATTTACAGCCCACACCGAATAATTTCCAAATTTGCAGTACATACCAATATTTAACATATATGTGCCTATAGGATACCGTGAAACACCCTGAAACATGGAGATATCCTTGTTTCGCAGTCAAGCGTTGTGTTTGTATAGTGTACTACTAGCAATTATGAAGAAAATGCCTACAGCCAGATAATTACCAAAATCACAAAAGTAGGATAATTAAAGTTTAAAAATCAAAATAAATTCTTTAGTTAGATATTAAAATCTTGGTAAATAAATAAATAAATCTCTATTGATATGGTTAAAGATGAAAGAAATTTCTAAAACCTAAAATACTTTAAAAAAATATAATAATGCTTTGAGAGAATTTGTGTAGTTATTGCACACATTCACAGATGGGGTATTGTGGGAAGGTTTTAAACTAAATTTGAAGGGGTGGGGGTTGAAGATGAGTAACTGCCTTGGGAGGTTATTTACTTTAAGTTTATTTTAGGTTTGTATTCAATAACTAAGGAATAAGTATATTTTCAACAACAACAAAAGAAGAGGTTATATAGCAACATTTTAAAAAGTGTCAAAAAGATTTTTATGGAAATAAAAAATGTTTAACACTTAAAAATGGTATCTGGAATATTGCCTTCATTCAAAAGCAATCATGCAAACAGCTTTCCTTTACATGTGCTAATCTGATCACTACATTTATAATTTTTTTCAAAGATTTGAGGAGTACTTTATTTTGTTCATAATAATAAAAATTAGAAATCTTACTGAGTGTTGATATATCAAGTTTGTCTTCTGGAATATCTAAATCCAAGTCACACACTTTTTCTTTTCTGTCGTCTGCTTCATAATTTTTCTTTAATTTCTTCTTTCTGAATGTGGATAAAAGACTCGAACTCATAACAAGAATGATGACACTTACCATTTCAAGAATTTATTTCATTTTCTAGGAAACCAAAGTAAATTATTCCTATTTTTTAATGTTTCTGTTTTTTTGCTGTATCGTTTTTTAAATTGTAGAGTAACATGGGCTGATCAAAAAGGGCACAGAATTCATGCCGAAGTCTGGGGCCTGGTTTGTGTATTATAATATAGTGTACTTTGAGTAATCTGAGGTGGAAGGTGGTTGACACAGATATTTCACAAACAATATGAAAATTGCATTTAATAACTCTCCATGTTCTAAAAATAAGAAAATGGCTACCAACAGAGGTTGGTTGGTTTGTGAGATGAAATACCTTAATACATCAGAAATACAGCCATCTTGTGTTAGCTCCTCTATCAGTACTGTTCGTTCATACTGCAGATGCTCTACCTGCTCGCATAGTTGTTGTGTGGTGGCACTGTTTTCTTGAACTTTCGATATTGCTTTTTTCATTTCACTCTAAAAAATTTTCAAATTGTAACACCATCTTTTAAATCATCAATTTACATAAATAAACAGAAGATAAATATACAAATAAAAAAAGGTAATTAAAAATTACTATGACGACTAGTTATTTCCTTATTATAATAAAAAAAACCAATATGGATTGAGCAAATCTTTTTAAAATATTAAAAAATAAATTTCTGTTATAGGCATACCTTGATTTCTTTTATAGCACTAGTGAGCTCTGCTAATTGACTGTTAACATCTTCTTTGTGCTCCTTTACTTGATCATGGAGGGCTATATCTTCACTTTGAATCACTGATAACTCTTGCATTGCACTCACAAATCCATCTTTCATTTCCTGAACTAAATATGTCAGCTACAAAAAAACATAAAATTGTGTTTATAGATGTATTTATTTATACTTATATCAATACAGTCAACTTATATCAATACAGTCATACCCTCAATTACATAATTATAGCACAGGCATTTTTCAAATTATTTATAAATTGAGGAAGGGTTAGTGCTCTGCAATTTCTTTCTGGCTGTTTGGCTATTTAATACATAACTGAAAGTTGTAAGTTTCATTACTGAAAATTTAAAAAAACTATTTTATACATCGTGAAATCATAAGAAAATAGCAATTTATCGCATTTTCTTTCAATAATATCTCAAATGTTATTATATAATATATTAAACTCATTGTTTAAGCAATTAACAAATCATATTAATTCCAATATCGATAAGCCTAACCTTTAAAACTACTGTCATCCCCATTATATAAAAGGCATTGTTGCTTAGATCAGACGAGGGGGAGGTGATTGAATGTGCTTTTGGAGCCAAGATGCCATGTACTCGATAAAAAAATACAATAGTTTTACGTTCTATGTCATGATGCATTGGATTATCAATTTTTCTGCAGATGTCTGCCATTTTTTTTATCAATTAGCATTTTTTATCTAAAGTATAGGCGTAGTATAAAAATGAAGGCAACTCAGTCCATGTGACCTGAGTTCAAAGTCAAATGTTATTTCTTACTATGACGTAATTTGTACTAAATGCTCAGTGCGCGAACGCATTTGTAATTTGAAAGTATTTCTCTGTGTTTGGGAGATATGACCGACAGGCTAGTTCACAAAGTATTGTCAAATGTGCTAAAAATGTTGTACAATACGTCACAGATGCGAAAAACATCTGACTTAATACAGTAGCTCCCTGACAAAAGTTATAATAATATCACTTCTAATGTACTTTCGGTAAAAATTAATGTTCAATGTAAATTTGGCCAAAGAAGTGTGTTGTACATGTACACAAAGCATGTGCAATAGTGTGGTCATTTAATTTAAGGTTGTTTTTGCATCTGTGATTGTAAAATGTACTGTATGTAATCCAGAAACGAATTTAATCAAAATATTGGATATCATTTTTTATAGAGCATTATTGTTGTTTCAGGCTATTAGGAGCTTTGCATGATTACCCTGTAATTTAAGCCAAATGTCTTCATAGTACAAATTCAGCTTATGCAATATTCTTACAATATATTAATGTACATAAGAACCTAAGGTGGGATGAAATAATGTGGATACCATAATATGGCCATTATTCTTATTCAGTAGGCTTTATAATAAAGTTTAATAAATAAATAAAATAAAATAAAAATGTGCGTGGTGTACCCGACCAAAGCATGAATAGTCCCTGTGCAGGCAGGTCTGCCCGGTCCTCTCGAGAGTTTGGCCCTGGCGGTATTCGACTGGCTCGGCTTCCTTGCCAGCTTCATGCTAGTTCCAATCTGCTGTCTCAGAATGAGACCGCTACAGTTAGGCCCTACACCTTCTAGCATTTTACAAGTTCGCAAGATACTCAATTCGCAAAGTGTTTCCGGTGTCACCCTTCGTTGAGGCTCACAATCATAGCCCACGATTCCCAATTATGTGTATATCAATTTTGCCAACATTCAATTATACTATTAAGTTAATATTAAAACAATTATTATAAAGCTTGCAATTTTTGTTACACATATATAAAAAAAAGGATTTGAAGTTTACGCATCATATATTTCATAAAATGATGATTGTTGCTATAAATATGAATATTATTATTATATATAGCAGTTATGTTGCAGCTGTTATGGATTAGTTATTAATATTCATGAAATATATGACTAGTTTGTTTATTATTTATTGATACCTCACACCAATTCTGAAATTACATCATTTATCAGTTATCCACCATAAAAGCACAAAATGACTATGATGCCTTATTTGATTGGGGAACTTTTTAACTAGAAAATATTCAATCTGTCATTGGTGAGTAATAATATTAAAATATTGAATGTCGTAAAAATAATAAATACAGCATTTTTTTAAAACAAAGGCCAAAATCCTGGGGTGGGCAGTGATGCTAAACAAGTATTTTTTTTATGTGGCCTTACAGTACTTCAAATTGTGTTTGAACTGAACTTGGTGAATGCGATTTGGTATGAATTGGTTGATGGAGAGGAAATGAATTGAACATTCTTTCTTACTGTTTAATATGTGTTAGCTTGGTTAAACTATTTCTTATTTTGTCCACTACTATTTCACTTTCTTTTACAACATTTTTAATATCGGCCTATATTGTAATTTTATGATAAAAAATAATCATAATCAAATTTCCAGTTTATAGACAAATATATAATCTTGAAATAGTAGAAAGATGTACAACAATATGAGATGCATTTAAAAGTAAGAAATAACTTCAATGGTAGAATTGATCTAATTGAGTATTATATAAGATTGCATACATCTATAAATATATGCTTTAAATATTGATGAAGAGTACAAAACAACTATTTCCGTTATTGTATCTAACGCTTGATGTTCAACGTGATCACGCAGATGTCGGGAAATGACATGATTTCAGTCATGAACGAGCGCTAATGAGCCAATCAGTCAATTTCTAAGACCGATTCAATTACACACTTTTTATGAAAACGTTATTGATTAATAAACATTAACGTTGTATATAAAAATTAGCTATTGTAAATGTGTACAATGGAAATAACATCAAAACAAAAGTAATCTTTTCATTAAAGTTCAAAGCAGTTACCTTTTCTGTTTTACAAAAATGTGTCATTGTATGTAATTATAACACATGCTACTGCAGTTTTATGGCCAACTTGCATACTAAACACGGGATAATATATTGTCCCAATTTTGTTGTTGAGTATGCTTTGTTAATGTCATCCAATAGTTATTCACTTTGACAAAAAATTGAATTAAAAAAATATTTACTTTACGTGAAATACAATTTGTTTTAGTAATTCAACTGATTATTTATGCTATTTATTAATCATTTTATCAAATTTAGGTGCGATTCAATGTTACTATAGGAGGCCTGTAAGCCTACCAGGGACACACCTTTACTGTTTATATTATCGATTATTTCTGTTGCTTGCTCTATTTATAATTATAAATGGTGTCTACTACGACCGATATATAAGTAGGCTACGAAAGTTGTTTTGATTAGTACTAATTAATCATCAGTCATATGCATAGGTGTCAGCCGGGCTTCAATTTCCAGAGGCGTTGGTCATGTTTTCGAGGATCATTTGAGTACACCCACTAGAGGGTGCGGGAGCGAAGCGAGCAAACCCTCTAGTTTTTTAACTGTGTTTTTTAACTGTGTTTTATATATAAACTAGCAATATATCTCTATACTCATCAACTTTAGCCCCTCTTCAACCAATTTAATAGCCTACACCCAGACTCTGGGAATTTTTAAAATGTAGTTTAACCTTCCAGTCATTTTGATACCCCATATGTATGATTACGTGCAGAAACAGAAATTTGTATAATATTGCTGTGTAACACTGTGAAGTCATCTGAACCTGCAACCACCCATTTACAAGGTGTACATCTTAACAATAGTCCTAAGCCTGTTTTCCTGTCGACGTTGAAATAGGTTGAGTTGCGTTGAGTTTAAAATCGTTAAAGTTGAAAATAAAATAGCGATGACGATGATCAAGTCAGACCGCTAATATTTACACATTTTTACGCGATCGTTCATAGTTTCTTGGTTCTCTCGAGCGTTGCTGGGACACGCGGACGTGAAGTGTTGCAAAACTAAGGCCGGCCACGCGCAGCCGGGACCGCATGAAAATTGAAAAAGTTATGGGTTTTGATGCTTAAACCCAGCCTAGGACATGCTTTCGTTGATATCTTAATCTAGGCTTACACTAAAGACAAACATTAAATTTAATTGGTTTAATATTATAATTTAATTTAACTTTCACTTGTTTTTATTAAATATCAGACCTTAAAAGTGTACAAAAAAGGTGAAAAACATCGTCGCGTTGTAAACATTCAAGAATTGTCAGCGCGTACCTATTTTTTCACAAACTGCAATGACGTAATTTGTGGACCATTTGATTGGTCAGTTTTAACGATCGTAACGATTGTCATCGTTAAAGTTGAACCGAGTTCAACTTTAACGATTTAAGATTTTAACGATTTTCAACGTTCGTTAATTTTTACCCCCTTTTCCTGTTAAATCGTTGAATATGTCAACTCAACGCAACTTAACGTCGACAGGAAAACAGGCTTAAGTTCAAATAACTATCACACATTATTATTATACCATAGAACAGTTTGACTGATGAAATTATTTTTTATCATCAGGAGGGAGTGATCACTTTTCTCTGGATTACACTATCTCCAGCTACTTAGAAATTTGTTTTCAAAAGGAAAAACAATATTTGAATTTCAAACACAGACAAAAATATATCTGAACTACATTTTAAATGTCAGTTGCAAATTACAAATGTGCAATACAAATTCTCATTTCAAATTTATTTGTTTTTCTGCTTCATTTCAGCAAATTTCAATATTTGGAATGTCATTTTTATAATTCGAAAATACAGAGAGAGAGAGAGAGAGAGATTACTAACATAGTTTTTTTTAACATCAGTTAATTAAAAAATTCAGTAAAAGTTTAAAAAGACAGAATTGAAAATGATTAGATTTTTTAATATTTAATCATAATAATTTGTTTCACTCATAATCTGAAATGTTTTGATGTTATTTAACACATGTTATTTAAAATATTAAACCATCAGTTTAATTTCAGAGCTTAAAATTTACTTTTACTTATTCACTAGCAAACCTTTACTAGTTTTAAAAATCTTACGGTACCTAGCAAAATAAAAAACTCATGTGTTGATAAAACAAGTTGAATTAGCAGATCAAGCCTTGTGTACCTTTGCTTAACTTTTATTAAAATTGCAAGCAGCAAACATTAGCAAGCGTGGATATAGTGCTATTTATTATTTTCTTTTCATCGTTTCTAAATGTTTTGTTTCTGTCTTTTAAGAAGTTGCCCAACGTTGTTTACAGGTTTGTATTGTATAAATTGTAATTTTGTTGCTATTTTGATGAACATGCATAAATTACCTGAACAATTTGTTCAGCAAACTCTTCTCTAGTCGGTCCATCTTCAGATTTTCCTGGAATAAATTGTTTTCTAATTATACATTTTATTAACCATGTTTATAATATATTTCTATTACTGTATTATTTATGATCACTTAAAAAATCATACAGTACTTTTATTAAAATTCTCTAAAGACAATTAATTAAAGGACAAATGAAATAGGCTTGATAATATGTGAGGATAACAAGTTCAAGAATTGATTAAAACACATCAACAATATTATATGTTAATTAAAAAACTGAATCACATGATATTTATCATCGGTTGCAAAATCCTGCATATATAAATGTTGCCAATATCCAATTATACTATCAATATTAATACAATAATATTAAAACAAATATCTGCTTTAACATATATATATATATTTTTGTCCTAGTACTTTCACTTGTACTGATAAGAGCTTTTCTGGCTGTTTTACTTTATCATTTTGATTTAGCTTTTCACTTTTTTTTTGTATCTCCATTAAGATCCAGCCACTGATACCCAAGGCATTGTAATTTCTTTCAGTAATTTGCCTTTAGATTTATATATATATATATTCATATATATCTTATATCCACTGTATTTGGTATTATTCAGCAGAAAGACACACTTTCTCTTGAAAATGAATGGAAAAGTTTTACTGACCTCTAGTTGGCGAATCCATTTGTCACGATGATCATCTAAAGGACATACAAAGTCTATGCTCCAGTCACATCTTGAAACATTCGATCATTCAATTGTTAAGTCTTTGCTTCCGTCTATCAAAATAAATTGAGGTGAAATAAAATGATAAATCAGATTAGGAAAAGGAAACTATAAAGGTCTAATTTAATAATAGAATAATTTATTATTTTGTTTTCTATATTTACAATGGTATAAAAAATATATAAATATAATAATTCTTATTTCTTTCTGTTAAAAGATATTGTGCATTGTAAAATTGACTTTTATATAGATAAATATAGGGTAGTTAGGTGTAGGCAATTTTGTTTTTTCCAATTAAAAAAGAAAAAGCTCAACCACTAATTTGCTTTTATTCAGTATTTTAAATATTTGAAATGGTTTAATTTTTGGAAAATCAAAGTTTTTCTTTTCCATTTTTTTTTATTCTTGAATTTTTTTTTCTTTCAAATAAATACAAATGTCTAGAGTAAATATATTTTTAGGATCGGTCGAGTTACGCTAACTAAAGCCGATTTTCCACTAGGCGAATTTGTTCGCGCGAATCGAACGCGCCAGCTTGTACGCATGTGTATTCATGTTTACGTCTTCCAAATCCTTCTCTACGCATGCGTATTAGCTGACGCCTTCGATTCGCGCGAACAAATTCGCCTAGTGGAAAATCGGCTTTAGGCCTAATGGTTTTTTTACCTTATTATAATTCTTGATTAATTACTGCTCTTTTCCCTAATCTACTATTTGCACTATACTAATATTCTGCACCTGAAGGAAAGATGTAAAACCATTTTGAATGACTGAAATAATAGCACAAATGCCTTGAGTGTCTGATGTATTTGAATTTAGATTGAAGTTAAAGTTCATAACAACTTTAAGATTATATCTATGATATTCTTAATGCACTGCTAGCTATAACAATTAACAATGTTGAATTATTGCATTACATGTAGGAGTATTCCTACAAACTTCCTACATGGTTGTAGCATATATGCACAAAATCTTTGAGACATTCCACTTTTTATTTCCTTTCGGAAAAGACAACAAATACATTACAGCCAAGAGATGATGCATTTACTTGATGGATAGCACATATTTATGAGAGACATCCTAATATATAATATATCAATTTTGATTTTTCTTAATGACAGTCAAATGTGTAAGCAAGTTAAATGTGCATATACAGTATAGACCTTCTTTAATTTAGCAAGTATCTGATAAAGAATGCATTTGATTTCAGCTAGAAGATGCCCTTGTAAACCTAATAAAATCTAATAATCTCACATGATAATTAATTTAAAATTAACAAAGGTAGATTTAACTTCCAAGGTGTATAATATAGGTGCTTAATTATTTATATGATATTCCCAATTCAAGGTTAAAGTATAAATAAAATGACTTTATCAAAAGAATACAATAGTTGTATACGGATCAATAGATTGTAATTTGGTAAAAGAAAAACTGAATCAAATGCTAACGGTTAGCAGTATCCTGGTGGAAAAGTATACTGTCTGCATTTTAAATTTTTCCGATCCTAATCAGTTTATACGAAAATAATTTAGTTGTAACCAAGTTTGAAATTTCACATGGAACCCCTGTGAAACACCTGAAAGAAAAACACACAGACGAGAGGCCAGTTTTTTTGTTGTGAGATGTCTTTAGTTTATTCTTGTTATCTGCAAACATTACAAATTAAATATCTAAGTTAATCTATGATGCATCAAAACACCTTGTAAAAATTCACACTTACACCTATACTCGGACCATTACACACATGCAAACAACACAGTAGATTCTCCCTGGAGATTTTTAATTCAATTTATTAAGCGATGTGCAACATAATTATTCTATGGAGAATATGGATTCCTAATTGAAGATGCTTAGATGAAGTGTGAAATTTGTCATGTAGCAAACTAATTAATAGGTAATCCTATTGGGTAGGTGTGATATTTGTAATAAAATATATACAATATATCTTTTTTTTAATGGAACTTGGTTTAGTCAGCATAAAAAATAATTTGTAATAAAAATGTTTATATAAGAACCATATAACTCGATACAAAAACAAAATGTAAAAACTTGCTCATAGTTATTTTGTGTTTTAACAGTGATTTGTAAATGTTGACAAGTTCATAAAAAAAAACACATTTAGTGGTCCTTATGAATGATTCTTCATCCTACTTTGTGCAAATTAACATTTAAATAAAGCAACTCTTGCTGCAGGTCCATATTAGTTGGTCATGATCAACAAGATTAATCATGATGCTTTATCATGTTTTTAACAAAATTAACATTCTTAAGAAGCTCAGGCCATTAAGCTAACAGAAGGTACATTTAAAGCATTGACACTATTGCTTGTGGTACAAATACAGGAGCTGTAACAATTCTTACAAAGCATTGTCAATATCCAGAATTTGTAAATATTGTGCCACTGTTGTGAATAGAATGCCTACAGCAAAGACAATTTTCTTTATAAAGTAAATATTTAACAGGTACCCATAGCAAAAATCATTGTCAATGGTACTTAAGCCTACAGTAGCGTAGCAGAATACAGTAGCCTATATGTCAGTAGCGTAGCAGAATACAGTAGCCTATATGTCAGTAGCGTAGCAGAATACAGTAGCCTATATGTCAGTAGCGTAGCAGAATACAGTAGCCTATATGTCAGTAGCATAGCAGAATACAGTAGCCTATATGTCAGTAGCATAGCAGAATACAGTAGCCTATATGTCAAGACTTTTTACAATCTAAGAAGATACACTTTCCTGAAAATTAAAAGAAACTTTTAAATTTACTCATTAATATTTCATAGTTTTAAAAAAAAAATAATATCCATGCCAAAGTTAACAGCAAAACAGACTTTCATGATCTAGGATTTTTTAAATGGGGAGTCATTACCTTTGTCATAGATAAATAGAATTTAATTGTTGCGGTCAAAAGTGGGAAATCTCCCATATAGCTTTCCCTGCCCCTGGATCGGCTGCTTTGGTTATTGTAACACTTCCCATTGATGAGTGACTTCACTTTCTTTAGTCTAAAGTTGTAATAATTATGTTTTTTCATGAACTTTTCCAACAACACCATAACAGTTTTTATTGTTGTTTTCAATCTACCAAGCAAAGTGAATTTCCATTTTTATGGACAAATAACATTTCTTGAATCTTGAATCTTGAATCATAATCAAATATTGATGTTGACATTTCTTCCTTCTAGGAAGTTGCAATGCAACATAAAAAGTTTAAGAAATGTGTGTTCTAATTGTAATTTAAAAAAATTGTTGATATAAATTTTTATTAGGTGATTTTATTTGGTTGTTAGAATGTTGGTATTCTATTTTTATCTGTTAAGTTTAATTTGAACAAACTCCTATAATTTCAATTTCAATTTTTTTGGTGTGTGTGTGCTTAACATGAAAATAAAATAATCATCATGACACAAATGTTATTTCTAAAGTATGCATGAAATAATTACACATGAAATTATCTAATAAGATACAATTCACTTCTATTACAGACATAGTAAGGGATAAACCTTCATTCTGTGCTGACAACATTTTTGACATTGTGAATGGACAAGCCACCATTTTAACTGCGATTAAGTTTGTTAAGACTTGAGGGCTTAATAAAATTAATACAGTATATTGAATAAAAGGATAACACTCGATGGATATTTGAAGAAGAAGAAGGTTAATTATCCTATTGCAGGTAGGCCTAAGTATTGTTATGTTGAATTTTTACTTAGAATGCATACATGTTTTTTTATGTAGAAGTAGACAAACCATGTGAAAAAGGTATAGACAGAGCCTTTTATGAGGTCTCTTGACAAAAAAAATGGAAAGTCGATTTTTTGACTCCCTAACATTTTATGATGATCAATGATGAATGAACAAAATATTTGCAATGTGGAGCTATATATTTCTAGGATGAATAATTGAGAAAGCAAGCTTATTTATGATAAGCTAATCAATCTGACCTAAAGGTAGTTCTCTCAAACAAAAAACAATCTGGGGAGTTACATTGGCCCTGTATACAACAGTACCATTGAATTTGTAGGCCTACTGTTATAAACAAAATGAAATTGATGAAGTACCCTTTATGAATGTCACCACATTTAAAACTAAGCAGTAGGCTAGTACGCTACCTCCTCAAGAAATTAATGGTGTCGAGACAACACCTCATTGACAAAAACAAATCTGTTCAATTCGGATCATGCGCCTATTAAATTAAAGCATAAGCGTTATGAATAAAACAGTGGATTGTGAACCTTTCCGAAAGCAACAAAGATAGTAAATATTTCCAGTAGTACCGCATATTCTTCGAATCATCACATTCACATCATTACATCCTCCTCATTCCGCTTCCAGTTCCACACACCTGTCTCCACATCAACTGAAAATCTCGTACGTTACTAGTAGTGCATTCTACTCCTTCGAGAACTTACCTTTCAAGAACAAAATAAACGTTCTATTCAAATAAAATCACAGTTTTGAGCGAAAGTATATTATTGATTGTAAGGTACAGCTTTCAGCATCAAATCGATATAGACTTGCTCATCTGTGAAGACCAAAGCAATCAAATCTAACAGCATAATCTTCAGCTTAGCTTGATGAATAGATGACAAAATCCTCATCAAAGCGCTACCGGTGATGAAAAACTACAGGTGGCGACATCTACGTTTGTGCCAAGTCCTTCTTCACTTTTTGCTAGTTGTGTTTGAATGTAATAAAAAAAATAAAAGTATGTCCCCTTTTCGTTGTAACCAGGAGAAAAATAAGTTCAGTGGGGAAACGAGTTAAAACATTCTAGTTAAAACCAGTCGAATTTTGTTAAACATTCTAAAACCAGTTGAATTCGGTGGGTTTAACTGGAATTTGGTTACTGGTAAGCCTAGTAACTGATTTATTACTGTAAACAGGTTTTAACGAATATTAAACAATTCCATTTGATTTTCATCACTATATTATGTATCATATATTAGGCCTGCGGTGGCCTATGTTTGTTTCCGCGTTTGCAATTTTATTTGCACTGGATTCTGTAATCGTAATGTTTCAAGTACAGTTTTGACTTACATTTCACAACTCTGAAATTTAAAGTCTGGCGTTGAGAAAATGTTCCAATGATATCGACAAAGAGAAGACAAAGATGAGAGAATTCGGGGATGAATGAAAGGTTGGTGTAAAAGTGAACATTTGAAACAGTGCTCATATTCTAAACATGATCTCATAATCGCGTCGACCATAGCTCATTGGCGAAAGTTCCATATTTTTTAGTTGTATGAAAAAATGCATCTGGCGGCAATCGAACCTGCGACCTCCCACTTACAGGCCGAGTATCTTACCACTAGACCACAGAGAAATATATGGTATTATCACAGATTTTCACCCACCAGATGCATTCTCTCATACAACAAACGCCATCACAATCATTAGAAGCGCCGCTTAAAACTATTCACAATAAAAACCAACCTATTGTGCATATGTAAATCAATTGTGTGAACTGCCGCATTTACCGATTTTGAAATGAATGAGCCCAAATTAATAAGTCGATTCTGATTATATGGCTGTTTCGCTGCTCTTTAAAAAATTAATTTATGTTCTATTTGTATTACAACCCCAGGTTTATTATATTATATTTATCCAATACTGTGTAACACAAAGAAATGGTTTCTAGAGATATTGAATTACCATATATGTTTGAATTGTAATCCATCTATGTAGTTGGATTACCTTACTGCTTAAATCACAGTTAAATACTATTTCTATATGCAGTACCGTAGTGTCAGAACAGTGCCCTAGTACATAGAATAAAAAGGTGTTTTGATTCTCCATTTGCAAGACTTACTGGTGTGTTTGCGTAAAAACAATGAAGAAAAACTTCAAGTTAGGCCTACTTCTATTTGGTTTCCTTGTGGCGTCTTGCTTTTGGGTTGGACACATACAAATTTTTTCAGTTAAAGGTAAAAATCGTTTACAATTTACAATGTAATTGGTTACCTTACAAACGAGTAGGCCTATACTGTAGCGTTTGTGAACTATTGTATAATTACGTGTTTGTACTTTGTCCAACAGACAGCAAAAAACTTAAAGAGAATGTGATGTCAACTAACATAAATTCAAAAGCAAGAACACATGTGAGTTTTATGTAAATGTTACAGTATATAAAGGGATGCTTATAAAAATGTGTCTCTGAGTTGTTAGGTTTTACTGTTATATGGAAAGGATGGTAGCCAGAAAATGGCGCGGTCATTACAGCATATTCTTCAATTTCATTTTTTCATTACTTCATGCTTTGTTAATTAAAAAATCGTCCAACAATTTGTAACAGAGAACAATTTTATCTACGTACTGTAGCTTAATTTGGTCAGGCCCTAGTGTGTTTTTTATCAGTACCACATGCGGTATTATATATATATATATATATATATATATATATATATATATATATATATATATATATATATATATATATAATAGGTTATTATGTGACCATATTTTTTAGTTTGGAGACCCAACATTCTCCGATGTCGTTAATATTTTCCACTTAACAGCCATTGTAATTATATGTGCCTGAAAAGCATAGTGCATGTATACGAATTGATACTGTATCGAATAATCTCCTGTAGGTGGGCGATTTTTTTTTATATAATATATAATACAAAAACGCATCTTTGTTTTTTTTTTAATGGGTTGTGCCCTCTATTGCTTGGTTAAGCTTTAACTCCTCCTTTTCAACTCCTCATGACTTCATGAACTGTCGATGTCACTACACTTTCTCACCAATTCTTCCACTGTTCCTGTCTACAATTTAAACTTAGTTACGAAGCGAAACTTTTAGGTCAATATGTCTAATAATAAGCGATCAAAACCCTCCTTTTAACGATGTCCTCATTGACGCAGAAACTACAGTAAAATATTACTTTCTTGAGTAAGCTACACAAATTGAATATTTACGTTTTCTAATTAATGCATTTTTCTTCTACTTAGGTCTTTCATTTTTTTAAACATAAGGGTCTAGTTACTGTAGGCCTAAATCTTTATCATAATTTATTTTCTCTGCTAAGTCGCCCATTCAAACTCGGCCCGTCACAAAATCCCTACTCTTCAAGAGGTTATAGATTATAAAATATATAACATTTATTTTAAAAAGGTTTGATATTTTTAGGATATTTATTTTTCTCTTTTGGTTCAACTTCATTGATTAAGGTTCCATAATAAGTTCCCATTCACTTCATGCTTTTCACAGGAATGTGAAGAAATATTCTAGTAGTTCTACTCTAGTAAGTTTGTTGTATTTACCGATATTAGGTCTACTACTATTTAACGTTTTTTCATCTTCTTTTCATACCGTATTTCACTTTATAAATACAAGTCACTTTAAGGTATTGATTATTGTATTAATATATTCTCAATCTTTTTGTGCATAAAAGCTCCTTTACAAATTTAATAATGCATTGTTTTACAGGTGTACAAGACAGTCAAAAGTGAAAAGGAAACAAGTGATAACTTTATGCAAAGATATTCACTTATTCATGCAAAAAGGATTAACCACACCAGGGAGATGTGTCGGTTTTATCGAGACAAAATTCCTAAACCAGTAAACACTCCTCTTCTTTTAGTTAACGAGGAACACAAAATAGTTTATTGTCAAACACCAAAAGCAGGGACTGTGAGCTGGTGCAGAATTTTGTTGATTCTTGCAGGGTATAAGAACTACACGGAAGTAATGAATATGACCGCACCAGAAGTTAGCTCAGCATGGAAAACAAATGTTACAATTTTTCAAAGATTTTCATATAAAAAGCAAAGGGAGATAATGGATACATACACAAAGTTTATGTTTGTAAGGCATCCATTTTCACGTTTATTATCAGCCTTTAACCAAAAACTAGGGCCACATTTACAGAGTTATGGTCGTTTCCAAGACATATTTAACCAAATTCTTAAAAATTTCAAATGGGATCACAACGACAAAAGCCAAACAGTGAAATTCAAAGACTTCCTAAATTTGGTCATAAATGGAAGTGCTCGCCATTCTTCTGATCATTGGCGGGAAATGTATACTGTCTGCTATCCATGTGATGTTCCTTATGACATCATAGGTTACTTTGAAGATATTGAAAATGATTCAAAATACATATTTAACCTTACGAATATTCATAATTTAAAATTTCCTCGATCTACTGGAGCTCATCTTACCAACAGTTCTTCTAAAGATATATTAAGAAATGAATTTTCTTCCATTCCAATTCCTATTTTGGGGGAACTATACAATAAATTTAAATACGACTTTACACTGTTTGGCTATGATATGCCTATAGCTATACCCTAATAATACAATACAATAATATGAATATTATGTTGCTGCCAAACTATTACGGGACGCCACCAATATATTTATTAATTTTCGGCTTTTCTGAATCTCGCATATGACATCATTATTGTTGATACATTATTCTTTATTTACGCAAAAATTATTGTGGATCTTTATTACCTGTTTCGTTTCAAGATCAAATGTGTAAACCATAAACCTTTTTTTCAAACCATTGTATACAACACTAAACGTATGCAATGTCATCAAATACAACCGTATCTTTGTGTATGCAAATAACACTAACTTATGTCAACAACGTTATTTTACATAGGCCTACATGTGTCTTAACTGTATGCAAACAACGTCATTTGCATAGGCTTACATGTTTTAAACTACAGTTGGATCGTAGGAGATGGGGGTTGGAGTAGGTATTAATAGTAATGGTTGTTTTATATAGGGCCTCAAGAGATGACTTGAACCGCACTCGGGGAAATATTTGGATTGTGGAGGGTATTTGAATCGCCCCCTGTTGTTATTGAAATGGACCAATGTATTCAGTGGCGGCGAAAATATTATGTAATACTGGGCTTCAAGGAATCTGCCTGATACCGTCATTTTGCACAACACTCTAAAACCACAATTGCCACGACAACAGTCCTTTAACGTCATTAGTTATGTAAAAAAACGGCTAGCACCCTCCGCTGGATTGGAGCCATGGCAGAAAAAAAATGTAAATGAAATTATTGATTTTTTGGGATTAAAATGATTGAATTAGTCATTTATACATTATATACCTGATTTGTCAACATTTACTGTACAAATAACGGTGACTAGTTCATTTACCTGATATATTAGACAAAAATATGTTAGAAAATCTGAGTGTTTAATCTTCTGACTAAGTAAACGATCAAAGCATGCCAATTGTATGACTAGTAATTAGATTTCCTAAGAAAATGGCAGGTTAATGATACCGAAACAATGTTGTATGAACAATCAAAAATCAATCAAAATCTTTATTTATTCACGAAATTATAAAATACAAAATATAAAACTCGTTCAACATAAAAACAAAGGTGTTCTTAACTTCCACAAGTTCGTAATAGGTAATGCCATATATAATATATACAAATAATACAGTGTATACACACTTATAGAAAAACATTAAAAAAAAAGAATTTATAAAATAATACAGCATTAGACTTCCTGTTTAAATATGTTTGCAATTTCTTTTTTGAATACGTTCAGAGATTGTGGCATCTTGTTGATATCAATATTATGTTTAATCCAGGTTAAACCCCCTATAAAAAATACTACGTTTTTTTATACTCAGTGCGAGGTTTCAGAACATAGAGGTTTGTATCATTATGTCTAAGGTTATATTTGAAATTATTTTGTTTAACCAGATTTGATAGATATGTGGGTGCCCGCCCTGTCATAACTTTATAAATTAACATGCAATATTTATACTCATCTTTAGTTGAGAGGGTAAGTCAATTTACTCGCTGAAGTGCATCTTCACTTGGTGTGTCCCAAGATAGGCCAAATATGATTTGGGCTGTTCTATTTTGTACAGTTTGTACTCTTTTTAGAAAGCTCGAGCCACAATTACCCCAGATTACACTACAATAAGTTAAATGTGGATTAATAATATAATTAGCAAAATGTCTTAATATTATATTATTTTGAAAAATGTGTCTACATCGTTTAAGCATACCTAAACCTTTTAGAGCCTTCGCACGAGTATATTCAATATGGTATTTCCAGCTTAGCGTTTCATCAATGTTTACACCAAGATGTTTACTGTAGCATACTCTAGGAACATTATTTATGTAGACAGAACGTTCTCTGTTTTCAATTTTATATATAATAATTGGGGAAATCGTTTGAGCAGCTATTTTATAAATATATGGGGGTTGTCAAACCCAGTAGCTTTATTTGTTAGAAGATTGCTCAGATAGCTAAAGACCCATTCATATGACACGGGTTCAAAATTGAATACATTGTCTGTGAAGGGTTATTCCATCATAATCAATTTTACTTTTGGGTTTATCTATACTGTACCTGCTGCAAGACTGGGACCTACGTTTGAACAAAAATTGTTCATGACATTTGCGATTTCTTTATCATCCGTTGATGATTTTATATTATCATTACAAATACATTGAAAATGTTGACTTTTCTTATTTGATGGTATGATATGTCTTATTACATTCCATGTTTTTTAAACATCGTTTTTATTTTCGTTTATTTTGTCTTTAATAAAATCAGACTTACTTTTTAAAATTAATTTGTTGCATGCATTTCGGCATTTATGGTATTTTTTCCAAAGTTTGATAATTAGAAATATTACATATTTAAAAAAAATTAATCTCGTTCTCGCATCATTTTAATAATATCTTTACCAAGCCAAGGAGCCGTTTTCTTTCTTATTCTATGTTTTTTCATAGGAGCATGTTTTCCAATTACATTTTATATAAGGTGATTTTCAAGTAGTTGAGCACTTTCATCCACATTTCCACTATTTATAATTTTATTCCAATTTATATTTTGGAGATCAGAGAAAAAATCATTTTCATTAAATCTTTTAAAATTTCGTTGTACTTGTGTTTCTGTTTATTTAGCGTGTCATGGTTTATTCGTTTTCCCAATATAGGGTATATCTTGGAGTGGTCAATGAGACCAGCATGTGTAACGCCAGAAACCTTTGAAACGTTGGTAAAGAACATTACATCAATAAGCGTTGAACTATCTTTAGTTATACGAGTAGGTTCATGTATGACGGGCTCAAGTTGAAAGTTTGTAGTTATTTCATTTAATCTTTTGGTGTAACAATGTGGTTCGGTGGATAGGAGGTCGCAATTTAGTGTAATATAGTGTTGTGTTAAGGTACTAATGAAGACTCTTACTCGCTTAACTGTCGTAACACATATTGTTTATTCAGTATAATACTTCAGTACAATATACAACTATAAGTATAGATAAGGAACGGAGGATCAGTGATGCTGTCGGTGAGGTGTGAAGTGTGTAGGTCTGCTTCTGGAGAAGTGGCTGTAAGGTGTGTGCTCCGTGAGGTGGCTGTAAGGTGTGTGCTCCGTGAGGTGGCTGTAAGGTGTGTCTGGGCTCTTCTGAAACTTGGGGGTATATTGGCTTCGGTTCATTTGCATATGTCACTACGTAATTTTAGAGGTTACTGATTGGTCCTAAGTTGATCCAGGGGTGTTTAAGTGGGAATGATTGATCTTATCTGGGGGAGGTTACAATGATGAATTCGCCCTGTCGAATCTCTGCTTAAAACTGTCAATATCTAATTGTTTTACGATGAGAACAGTCACAAAGTTAAGCTAAGTGTTTTCTTTAGGGATTCTATTATAAACTAAATGGTCATTAAAACATCTGGACAAACTCTCCTCTGGACTTTCTGGGTCAAGTTTGTGAACTTATTTGAATTCCGATACAAAGGTCGATTTCTTAATTATAAAAGTATTTTGTTATATTACATTAGATCCCCCATAAACATGAACTCTTTCTTTTGGTAATTCAATTTTACGTAAAATATTTTGTAGGTGGTCAAAAAGACAAGTAGTTGGATTTGGTGGTCGATACCATAATATTATTACAAGGGGTTTACATTTATTGCGCATAATTTCAACAGATATAAGTTCAAGTTCAGCACACATTAGGTCATTCCTTATTCTATGTGCGGTATTTTGATTTACGTAAATCGCAACACCACCTCGTGCTTTGTTTTGACGATCACGCCTGTATATTATATAATCATCAACCTGGAATTGAGGTGAGCTCGCTTCCCCTCTAGGAAGTGTAGACGTTGGTTCTCGGAATGATAATGACTCGGGTAAAAAGTTTTAGAAGGACATTCTGGACTGGAAGATTTTGATCGGTTACCATTATCTAAATGCTTTTGATATTCGTTGGCGATAATTATTTTAATTGATGTTTTATTGGAGAGAGGTGTTCCGGGCGTTTATTCAAATCAATACCATCCTAATTGGTATAATTAATACATTATTCCGTGACACAATGAGCCGTTTTGGCCTAAGAAGAAAGACGTTTTAGACGGCTTGCGACATGGGTAGAAGTATCCCAGGGTTTTGACTGGACACAGATAGCGCATAGTATACATAAAGTACTGGCAGCTTACTCAACAACATTCGATTTCAAACAAAAGCTCTTATCATCAATTCTCTCGATGTAATTTTATATAATTATTTCCAACAATTTACTCCTATGTTTTATGAATATATTTAATTTGATCTTACTACACTACTATACCTTCACACGCGCGGTCCGAATATAAACAAAAAAACCAAACGGCCAACTTAGTTGAAACAGGGAGTTGTTTTTACATTGATGGTATTATTTAAAAACGTTTAAAATTAAAACAAAAACATCGACATTACTTTCATTTAAAATATGTTGCATCTCATCAAAATGCATTGTTAGACCACGAATATTTGCATGGTCTATAATAAAACCATTTTGCTTCAATGCTTTAAAAACATCATTATCAATATTATTTACGTTTATGTTTCCTATATCAATATCATTTTCGTTTCTATAAAATTTATTTCAAAGTTATTTAAAAAGGTATTCGCGATCTCACCATCAAGATGATGATTTGCATCGTTATAAGTAAATCAATTTGGATTAAAATAATATTTATCATCATAAAAATCTGAATCTAAAAAATTTACATTATTTACACAGTATCTTGCCTTATGTGCCATTTCTCCACATGATTTACATACCAGGCCTTCATTGTAGTAACATTCATTGGCGCGGTGATTTGACAGTCCACACTTCCAGCTTCCAGCAAGTTTTATTTGTCGAGTTTTTGTTTTGATATCGTCCATTGTTTCTTGGTTGATGTGCATTCCTTACTGACATGTGCGTGTTGTTTCTGTTTTGTCGTTGTCTTTGTTGATTTCTATGTGCATTGCTGTGTTTGTTTTTCATCTGTCGCCATACCAGCTTTTTTTCCAAGTCAAGATCTATGGAAGAGATGGCATTTTTGAAACAATTTGTTAGTTTCGCCGATCAAGCCGATGATAGGTGAAGACCATCAGTCAAGATTGAGCTATCCATCGATCCGCATTTATAGGTACAAGTTGGCGATATATCAATAAAAGCACAGTCCAGTCTCTTTGATAATCCTTCTAAGCGTTTGTTTAACATCTCTACCTCCTCCATATTTGTGTTCCTTGGACATACCGCTGATATGTAAATTGATATCTTTGGTTCTCTAATCATAATGAAGGTGATGGCGTGTTCCACTTCCAATACGATTAATTCAATATCTTTTCCATTTGATATGTCATTCGTTCCTCCGTCGTGTATGATGATATTTGAGTATTTTTTTCGTATTTTCTTTTAGTTCATCCGTTATACCATTTATAGTAGCGTCTCGTTTCACAATTACATCGGTGTGTGATGATGAAAAATTTTCAAAATCACGAAGAATGGAGTCACCAATAATCAGAGAATTACATCCATCATTTGATTCGGTTTTTACTGTATTTGGTTTTGAAATTTTAATTACCTTAATACTCATTTCGCTCAGTTTTCTCATTAGTTTCTTGCTTTCCTCTTCTAGTATGTTTTGTCGTTTTTTCATTTTTCCTTGTTCCTTATTCATTTCGTTTATTGTTGATTGCAGTGTGTCAATACTCTCAATAAGGTTCTTTATGATGTAGGGGAGTTCCTGTTTACAGCTATCACACGTCCATTTTTATTTTTTAGCTGGCTTCTTTTCTAATTTCAGGCAAGCAATATGACAATCTCTGGAACAGAAAGCACATCCAACAACAGTACCAGTATCTCTTAAGCAGCTTTCAAGGCATACACTATCATCCGGTGGTGGTTGATTAGTTGGTGGTTTATCCATTTGCTTTGAGTCTAGATAATATACTGCATATGAAAGAATTCAGGTTGAAATTCGGCCTACTGACATTTCTTTTCTTTGTGATGATGTCTTATATTTGGTTTGGATAGATAATGTGTTTTTTTTTCGGATTGTAGGCTAAAGGTAAACATTTTTGACATTTTAAAAATGTTGTTATTCTGTATGTTTTCTTGCAATGATAGGACTGTTTTATTTTGAACCCTATTCTTTTGTACGTAAATATTTTATTTATTTGTACTTTGTCCAACAGAAATAAAAAACCCTAGAAAATAATGTAATGCCAACTAACCTGAATTCAAAAGTAAGAACTAATAGTGTATCTAACGATTGTTATTTAGTGCTATATGAGGGCGGGAGTCATGAACTGACACTGCTCCTCAATCAATATCCATCATGAAAAGAGAGATTATACAACCGCTAATGTCGAAAACGCCAGCTAATGTCGAAACAACTGTTAATGTAGAACAATCCAGCACCAATGTAGTACACTTTCAGCGTATGTAGCAACACCAATATCTTATGTTGACAGTAAATACAAAATCAACACCATATTTACAAACATAATGTCTAAATTTATGCAAATTCCTCTGTCTCTAATCAGTATCAGTATCTAAAAGCGGCCATTTAGTGTGGCCGCTTTTAGATACTACTGATAGTGATTAGAATAAAAAGCATAAACATTACCAATTCAGTCACCGCTGTCTGTATCCAGTAGTAAACAACAAACACTTTTTATATATTATTTTGTTAGTAAAGTTTCACCAATATATTTATTTGCCATAAAAATATGTAATTATAAACCGTAATGTTTTAATTCATTTTCTTTATATAAACATCTATAAATAATTATTATTATCCAAATATTGCACATTTTGAAAGTTGCAAACGTTAATTAAAAGATATTCAGTCAGTGTAAAATATTGATATTATTAATATTGATTATTGTATTTGAATATATTATACTGATCATTAAATTCTATCAGAAGTAAGGTTGGATAGAAGAGAGATGAGATCACCAATCGGTGGTCGAGTTTTCATGGCCAACTCATTTATTTGCTGCCAATGGTATGCCTGGGCTACTTCACACATAACAAAGCAGAGGGCGAAGATGTCGCTTGAAGTTACTTCAGCAGCAGGTGGTTCCACGAGTGGTGATGTTATTCCACCCATGTCAATAATCTTGCCCATCATCCATTCTTCACTTTCAAATTAAAGTAGAATGTTTTCTGCTTTTATATCGTTATGTACTATGTTGTTCTGGTGGAGGAACTTCACACCATCTGAGACAGTCAAGAGACAATTTTTGATATGATGTTATTATCATCTTTTACTACGCCAAACATGAACGGAAATGATGGGTGAGACGAACATAGCTGCATTGTGCGGGCCTCTAGCTTGATGTTATCTGCACTGCCATTCAAGATGGTTTTGACAGCAACCAATTAGTTGGTGGGATTGTATATCATTAGAGACACTTCCCCGAAAGCACATTGACCGATGACAACTGGTGTTTTGTTTTCGTTGACTGGTTTCAGATCTTTCTGGTTTATCAGATTCATGGTTGGTAGGAGACTCATTAATACATCTGTCTTGTCTTTTTCTTGGTTTGAATTGGGTAGCTGAATTCTATTTTTTTGTTTTAATAAGAGTTAAATAATTTACCATTTTGTTTACAGAAATATCAGAAAATATATTTCCTGCTTATCTAAGTTATTAAAATAAACAAGAATATTTCTTACAAAAAACGCTGCTCGCTTATTGTTATTGCTAAGGTCAAGTCTGGGGGTCACTTCATCATGCCTAGATACTTCAAGTATCCTATTACAAACAAAAACTTCAATGGACTGTTTTGATAATAATTCAATGATTATCTGACAGCGAATTATATCATGGGACTCATAAATACCAGAATGCTTTGGGATTTGTCGTTAGACTCTTTCAGCCGTTTTTGGATTCAACAGGTGGTACCAATAAATTATAGTGGAGTTTCCATTTTAACAAAAATGTCAAAGTGTAGTACTATAAAGCTGCTTGATTTCATCTAATGAATGAGTCATCTCGTGTGACGTAGCGGGCTAGAGCAGCAGCGTGAAAAAATATTTGTTAATTAGGAAACTTTATTATAACATTTGAGCCAGGCAATAGCATTCTCAGTCTAAACAAAAGGGCGGAATTCCATGGGCTTATGTGTAGCGATATAAGATAATCTTAACCTTTGAACTTCCTTAAACAATTCCATAACCTTATGCTCTTCATTCTCTAAAATTTTCTTGAGATTTTCTAATTCTCTTTCTTTTTGATTGCAATCAAAACATCTAAAAAATAAAAAACAATATCTGAATGATTTGCTCTAAATTAGCTACAAAACGTATCTGAAAAATGCATTGCTAACATAATGGTATGGTATTTATGATGGTGTACATCAAGCTCTTAAAATAGCTAGATACTATGTAAAATGTGTTTATTATTATTTTAAGATAGAATGAAAAAAAACGAAAAAGAAAAACATTTATTAAGTACTACAGTAGAATCTCAAAAAAGAGACATTTGGATAAGGGTTACACGATCTTACAAACGAATGTTTCCATGCTATTGAGCGATGAGAAATGACTAGTACTGTTTTCATAGATATCAGCAAAGCTTTTGATTTGGTAAATCATAACATTTTGTTACATAAACATGGCGTTAGACCGTGTTAGAAGTCAATCTGTCAATATCGGTGGTAAAACATCAAAACCGTTACGAGAACTTGAAATTTGAATATTACACTAGAAGCTGTCAACAAATGGACCACCAGAAACAAACTACTAATAAATACTAAAAAGAATAAATTTATGCTTATCGGACCCAAAAAAAAATGTCCAATAAATTTTAATATTAATATTGATAATACTGTATTGTTAGAGAAATACGTTGTAAATGCCTAGGGGTAATAATAAATGAGCCACATGTCGAACAAAAAATTTGTTTGTTCAACACGTATTTAAAGAATTTACATACAACACACAGTGTCCACACTACGTGAATAATTTCTTTACACCAAACATGTGAAGTTGGTATACCATTTAAGAACTGTATTTAATTTATGTTCAATGTTTGTTTTTTGCATGAAATAACAGTTTAATGTTACCTGCAATTCTGCAATAGCAATTAGGCATAATGTGTGGTAACATCTGTAACAGTTCAGCCCTGTCGTTATATGGACAGACGAATAAATTGGACGTTAGGGGAAGTTGGTGTCGTTCACACTTGTGTGCATTCAACCTCCAGCCTGTGAGTAGCAGGTTATCCCTGTCCATTTGTATTATTTACATTTTACTCTATCAACGTCCCTTTAATAGCACACGCATGCCATGCTCATATGCACAATACAGAGACGTCGTACAATAATTATTTAAAGAGACAACCGTACAGAATTGCTTTAGTATGTCATAGTTTTCCAGATCTTGCGCTAGTACAGTACGTGGTTTTATGTAGTTCAGTTTACTGTTAAAACACCTTTAGGATTTCACCTTTTAACTGTTTGTTTTTGTAGTCGCATTTCGTTTGACGAATCACGCATTTTATTTCTGCCCATATACATTTACGAGCAAAATGATTGGTCACTGTTTCCATATGACAGCTGCATTAATATTTATATTGCTTAGATTTTACAGTTGAATTATTTTTGCAGCGAAATATGTATTTGAATGTAGCTTAGCTTCTCACAATTATCATCTAGGCCTTAGGCCTATATCTTCGCTGGAGGTATAATATAAGACCATATAATACAACATACCATCTACCCTAGACTTGCTCCAAGTCTTTTAGTATAGTTATTATCTCTTGTTATATGTTACGACCACCAGTGGGCGCTCTTATTTCGAATTTTGTCTGAAACGAGCTCAAGTGCCAATTTGATCTTTTTACTAATATTAAGTAAAAACTCAGTCTAGAGAATATAGATTACAGCTACTCGTCACAAATACAAACATAATTATACATAGTGTTCTATATGTATGCATGTATTGTGCTGTCATAATTATTTTTGTAACCATTTTATGTAAAAAAGTACTGTCTTCATTAAAATTATATGAAACACATCTCTTTTCTATTTCTGCCACATAGACGTTCACGTTAGCGAAGATTATGTAATTAAATTATGAATTTTAACTTAGCTGTTAGATATCATGAATAATTATGTAACTTAGAGGGAAAATGTACTCTTTTCTGGTTAAAGTGTAATCCTAAAAGCTGCAACGCAACACAATAGCGCAAACGTAAGTACTTGACTAATCACGACGCGATGAATCATCCATCGCGTTGTGATGAGTCTTCGACGGTTGTGTCTAGTAACCATCTAAACTAATTTCTTCATGGTTTAACCAGGTTTTACAAACTACATTAAGAGTATCTTTACATCATTGAGATAAGAATGTAATTATTGATAAGACTGAAATCCACTATCGAAATGAAAAAGTTTCATTGGGCAATACTAATTTGGCTTTGTAATGTTCAAATGTACAGGTGCATTCGTTTTTAAATTTAAATCATTAGTGTTTTTGAATTGATGGTCTTAATCCTGTGACGTCAATTTAATAATCCGGTGCATCTAATTGATGTTCATATTCAAGACATTAATGAGCTATCATAGTATAAATATTGCAAATTATCGCATTGCCGCTTATGAATTATTTTGTGGACAACGGCACATGCTTTGGTTAGAAGTTTCACTTAATTTAATTCAGCTTCAAAATATTCTTATATGTGAGGTGTTGACGAACTATTTTCAGATAGTTAAAAAAAGTGCATGGAAATTTGTTTTTTTTTGTACAAAAAGACTCATGACACCTTATATAAGTTTTTATTTTTTAAATAAATCTCTACTTAATTTCATACTACGCATCATCACTATACTAATATTCATTTTGTACCGGATTAGAGATTGTTAATAAATGTTATATCACATTTGTACTTTTGACTGTGGCATAATTATTATTCGAGAGTCACCTTCAATCAAAAGTGTTATACCTTTTAAAAACACATTTCTAGTAATCTATTGCTTGTAATCTTGTTCTTGTACTTTTTATTATATATTGTTATTGAAATATGATTTTTTGTATACTTATTATTATGTCAGGTCCATAGCAATTAATACGGTACTCATTAAATATGATTTAATAAAGAAATGAAATTGTTAATGAGCACTAATGTCAATCACCCGGTGATGTGTGCGCTCGTGTCAATCCCAAGACATCACCATATTATTATTATGTAACATCTATGACGTTAATTTCATTCTTTTTATTTACGAAAGAGGTGCTTATGAATAGCCTAATCAAATACATGAAAAACATTTTTTACAACATAATTGCAACGGTAATGGTTTTTCTAAAAGATGATTAAAACACCACAATTTTAATAGGGCCTAAATTAGAAAAGAAGCTGAAGATTATTATAAAGTACATCATGTTTATATGGGCAATTGCAATTGTGCTGTCATGCGTCATGCTCATAAATAAACATTTTGTTATTTAAAAATAAACAAAGGCCTACATGAGATGTTTTTAGAGATATCTTGAATACGACAAAATACCATCTTTTAAATAATTGTTCTTTATTGTTCTGCGTTAGGCCTACATAAAATAAAACAAATATTGCATTGACATTTAATTTGACATTATCCTAAATGTAAATAAATTAGGCGACTGGTCTTTATTGAGTTCATAGCGGCGTCGTAATACAAATAATGTTTGACAATTAGTGATTGCCAATGCAATTCATTATTAGTAATTAAGTAATTTTGGCCTTCAGATGAAGTGTCTAGGGATCTTGTTATTTCCTATTAATCAAGCCAACATGGCTGTTGTTTGATCGTCACTGGTAGTTAGGCCTACAATAATTTATAATGATATCAAGAAATTCAATGGCTTCTTTGTTGTGTTATGTTATTGCTCGTGTGAATCTATGAAAACCAAGATTTTCACCATTAGATTCAGTTATTCTTTCAAGTCAATTTGCGGAGTAAAATTAGAATAAAGCAGTATTAGTTACTGGATAGTTACTCGCGTTATTATCATTTGTATCGACTAAAACGTCATGTTTAGTATCGCTATGGCAACAGTGCTCAGGTCTGATTAACGTCCCCATACAATAAATTCATGCTTTATAAAACGGTAAATGACTTTGTGGTGGTAAACTCAACAACACATGTTCGATGAACCAATACACAGAATATTCAGGTAGGCGCACAATTCAATGTATTTAATGAAATAGTTTCAGTAATAATAGTAAAGAGTTGTTAATATCAATTTGAAAAAAACCAAAAGATAGTAGATAGTAGTAGGCCTGGTGCCTGTTTCTTGAAATACAAACATACAGTAAAATGGTATTACATGATTCACGATGGCATTGATAGATTGAGTTTAAGCATAGACCTCATATCTGTCCTCATATGCATGGTATACATAAATCATAAAACATAAACATTATTTTGATAAGAATATTATGGAAAAAGATTCATTTTAGATTTATTGAAGGTTTATGCCATTTTAACATCTGTACATTCACAAGATTCTTGAATAGAAGAAGATAGAATCTTTATTGGTTCAAAAACAAGCTCAAACAATTAAACATATATAAGGCCTATATTTTTATTGATATTAATTTTAACCAAATGAACGAAATAATTATTGATACCCAATGTGTGAGATAAGGAAAATGTGTTTAGGACTAGGCCTATATCGGTAAATTTCTAATCGTTTTCCTTCTTAGCGGCTTACCTAATATGAAAAATGAATAGAGGCCTCGTAGAGTAGGTCAAGGCCTAAAGTGAGTTTGTAGTTTTGTTCACTTTGATCTCTGGTAAAAATGTTCATATTATAATATTATAATTTCACAAAACAATAACTGTTCATAGTAAGGCTATAAATTGAAAATTGTAATATTATATATATATATATATGTATCCTATCGCAAACAAACAATAATAGTTCGAGAACGAACACATTATAATTTACAACTAAGTGCATATTTGCCATTTGATTAATTTTGTATCACGTGCCGTTATTGCGGTAACAATTCCTTAAAATACGATTCTATGATTAATTGTTGTGCAACGCGAGGTTGGTCGTTCGAAAGCCAACCTTTAGGCCTAGTGTGCGCTGTCTGTAGGAGCAAACCTAACCGTTTTACTCCGTGGTCAAAATCGGACCGCTACCGTATATTTTGGAATGGCCTAGATGAAATCGCCAGATTAATCAAAAAGATTAACTTTACTTCATGAAAAAAATTTAGATAATTATTTAGAGAGCGTTTAGTATACACCAAGCGCTAATGATAGTATCAATTCTATTGAGAAAATTAGAAGGTTGTTTGCCTAAAATGCAGTATCTTCTACGTTTCAAGTGGTTGTTGACACATCTCTTAAAACAGCAAATGAAAGACTTGTGTAGAAGCATAATTTCATTTTTATGTGTTATGATAACATCATAAGCAGATAATAATAATATGGAAACTCTTCATACGTCGTCTGCGTTTAATGAACACTTTAGTGGGCATTCCAAATATTATCATTATTTTCATTTACGTTAGATGTTATGGAATTAATTTGAGATAAAGGAAATTAACATGATCTTTAATCGTAACCGTAATCGTAACTGCATTCATTTCTAACATTATTAGAAAATCACAATCGATCGTTATGTAGGCTACTTTATGTATGTCCCTTATGTACAGAGCATAGTTTCTACAACATGATCAATGAACTTCAACAAGAATAACAGTATTAGATTTGCTAAGAAAAATAGTAACGGTAATGAATCATGTAAATAGTTCTATCAATGTCATTAACATTGCCTTTTAAGTAAGATGATTATAAAGCGCTTTAAGGTACCGTATTGTTTAAAGGTGCATATTGATTATATGAACACCTTACCATATTTCACAGATAATCTGCTTACATTTTCCCTTTTTGCTAATCAATAATGACAACGAACCCAATGACGTCCCGTTTATACTACCATGGAGAAATAATTTCTCCATGATACTACGGACGATTAAAAACGATGATACATATACTTACATAGGACTTACAAGAAACAAAACTATTTTTAGCCAGAACTATCGTGGGGATACAACGATTGTATATTTATTGATCATGACATATAAATATTAATTTATCAAAGACAGCATAAATGATTATCCTATAGTTCTTAGAGGATAACGCTTTCGATATTTCATATTTATCTAGTTAATCTAATCTCACCTTATCTAATAGGCAATTTGATTAATAACTTACGAAAGTAGACTAATTAATGTCAAATAAACCACGTGAATTGTTATTTATTCCGTAAGCACTTCAATATTTTTAGTATTTTGGTATAGGCCTACAATAGTATAAGTTCTAGAAAAGGTAAAAACCAACGAACAGCTAAATAGATTCGTACTTTATTTACACATCTCTGGCTTGTTACAATAGCACAACGGATATCTGACTCGATTCCGTATTCACAGTGACGACGGATCCAGATCTTTATCTCTATTAATGCCCATTATACTTTATTACATCAATAATATTATTCAAGCATAACGGATTGTAACTTTCGCCATCACAGTTCCTTCTACTGTATTATGTATTGTTACTTGTAAAGGATTTAAATAACTAGCAGAGAAGCTGCCTTTACGGCGATTAAAAACACATGTTTTGTTCAGAATGCAGGTTATTGACTGTGTGTTTTTTTTTAAATTAAACTTATCCAGTAATGTTAGAAGGGATCATACAGTAGAGATAGATATGTAGAAACAGGAATTATGATCAGAATATAATCATGCTAAATTGTTCTATGTTCGTCTGTAATTCGCCTATGTTAAATAGTTTTAGATTTAGTCATTTATTTAGTTAGCATAGGTGCTGTACAGAAAATGCACGATGGCCATATGACTTAAAGTGGAGCTTTAGCCTACTCAGCAGACTTTCTCAGCTTATTTTATGTTTAAGTAGGTTTAATTGAAAGCGATTATATAAAAAACGGGGAAAATATGGCAATATTAAAAAATAAACTAATTTCTAAAAAATAGTGTTTTTTAATACATTACACGATTTAAGTTTACAATACACTTGGCGACTGACGCGTTTTAGTGAATGTTGAACGCGTTGGTGTAATGTCTACCCTTTGGTAAATTATAGTGTCGAAAAATGGCGAAACAATATTTGATACACACAATTAATGCGATTTGTTTAGTCTCAAGTAATATTTCAGATATGTCAGTATCAAATTTACATATAACATCATGATTTGCACTGCAACAATAGCATAATCTTAATCAAATTGCTTATTAATTTTAAGCTAGGCCTAGCTAGGCCGTCTACTCAGCCTAGCTAGCTAATTCATGTCTAGGCCTATTCATCGGTTCGAAAAGACTTGGTCGTTTCGCACCATTTATCGTTCCTTGGTTTTCTCACACATTAAAGATGTATTGTCCCCTGAAAAAATAATTCTTAAAAAATTGTTGTTGAATATTCCATTTTAATGTAACATAATAGTTATCCACAAAATATGGATCGAAAAAAAATGTATTTACCTGAAAAAATGTAATTTAAAACAAAAAATAGTCAAATTGGCTGCCAGCCAATGAATTTTAACATATATTTTGTCATTTTATAAGTGAAAACATGATTTTTTTTTCTATTGACGTAGTTAACTTTATTAAAACTGCAAAATAACATATTTAAAGTCTGATTTAATTAATCTTCATCTTTCAAGATTCAAGATTCAATTTATTGTCACATAATATTACATAGGCCAGTACATGAAATTTGTTTACCTGAGCTTAGAAAAATAGATACAATATAATTTAAAACACAACATAAAAACGTACGTTAATTATCTTGAAAAATGTACATTATATAGATGACAAGCTTATTATATAAGGATCTATATACTGTAATGTACATTTTTCAAGATAATTAGTTAAGTACGTAGATAGATGTACTATAAAATGTAGGAGGCCATAATATATATATAAACACATTATCATGGTATAGACCCCCAAATTCTGATATGCAGATCTTTGAGAGAATAGAAAAAGTACTAGAGAATGTTGAAAGTACAAATTTAGAATATATGATAATTGGGGATGTAAATTGTGACACTCATTCTAAAAACCTATCTTGTTATACTAAAAAATTAATTGATATTGCTAAAAATTTTCATCTAACTCAATTAATAACTGAGCCAACGAGAATCACAGAAAATAGTAGTACTTTAATAGACCATATTTACACAACAGTTCCTAATAGTATCTCCAAATCAGGTGTTTTACATACAGGTATCAGTGACCATTCTGCTATCTATGTAATTGTTGGTAAACAAGAAAAGTGTAAAGCTCATAAGCATAAATATAAAACAAGTAGAAACTACAAACATTTTAATGAAAATGAATTTAAAAGGGATATTGAAAAAATAAACTGGCAAGAAATTCAACATTATAATGATATTGATGACGCTACATATTTTTTCGAATCTAATTTTCTTAAAATTGCTAATGATTATGCCCCGCTAAAAAAGAAGAGGGTGCGAAACAAAACTAGTCCTTGGCTAACAGATGATCTAGTTAGGTCTATGCGTGAGCGTGATGTACTAAAAAAGAAAGCATCTAAAACTAATACACCTGAAATGTGGGCTCAATACAAACTAAGTAAAAATAAGGTAAATGCTGAAATAAAGAAATGTAAAAAAGAATATTTTTCTAAACAATTAGAAACAAAAGATTCAAAGAAAATATGGGAAACTTTAAGATATATTGTCCCAGCAAAGAGTATAAACACTGAAATATCAAACTTAAAAACAAATGATAACAAACTAACAGCAGACTCTTCTAAAATAGCCAACAATTTAAACAAATATTTTTCTAAAATAGGACCTGACCTTGCAAAAAACATCCCACCAGAAATTCCTAGATTACTTATTGTAAATAATACTAATCAAAGTAGGGACCTACTTAAATTTAGTTTTGTTAATCAGGAATATATTTATAAACAATTAAACGCACTCGATGTTAGTAAAGCGACAGGCTTAGATGAGCTTCCAGCTAAAATGCTGAAGTTGGTTATTGATCAAATCGTTGGACCTCTCACTTATTTGGTAAATCTCTCACTCTCAACCAGTACTTTTCCAAAAAGATGGAAATGTGCCAAAATATGCCCAGTGTTTAAGGGGGGAGATAGGACTGAAGCTAGCAACTACAGACCCATATCAATTTTACCGATTCTTTCTAAAATTATCGAGAGGGTTGTATTTGATCAGGTCTATCAATTTATTAACTCAAAAAATATGATTTTTGCTTACCAATCAGGATTTCGTCCTAATTTCTCTACTGTATCTTCATTATTAAACATTACAGAAGATTGGATAAATGATATTGATTGTGGGAAGTATATAGGTTTAGTCATGCTTGATCTGAAAAAAGCTTTCGACACGGTAGACCATACCATACTTATAGACAAGCTTAAATCATTTAACTTAGATGTCTCTATTATAAATTGGTTTAAAGACTATCTTTGTGATCGTACGCACTTAACACAAGTAAATGGTGTCCGATCAGATAAATGCTATAGTAATTGTGGAATCCCCCAAGGATCAATTTTGGGACCACTCTTATTTATACTTTATGTAAATGATCTACCAAAGCATGTAAATAGTGTACAGATTAGTATGTATGCAGATGATACAGCTCTTTACTTTGCATCTTCTGATATAAATGAAGTACTTGCAAAAATTAATGAAGATTTAAAAAAAATCAAATCATGGCTAGCAAGTAACAAGCTTAGTCTAAATGTAAATAAAACTCAGTGTATGTTTATAGGAACACAACAAAGGCTTGCAAAATTAGCAAACATTGATCTAAATTTAAACATAGACAATGTTCGGCTACAAAGAGTAAAAAGCTGTAAACATCTAGGTGTTGTTATTGATGAATATTTACTGTGGGATAAACAAATAGATAATGTTAAAAGTAAAGTATTGCCAGGCTTGTACTACTTAAAAAAATCTTCAAATCTCGTCCCAAAACATGTATCTTGCTTAATGTATAATAGTATTATCTCTCCACAGTTTAACTATTGTAATATTGTGTGGGGCAGATCAAATAAAAAAAATACTAATAAACTACAAATGCTACAAAACAGAGCAGCCAAAATTATTACAAAAACAAGGAAATACGACTCAAGTACACAAGCCCTGCAAAACTTAAACTGGATAAATCTTAATACTCAACTACATAATAATGAAGCCAAAATGTTATATAAAATATTCCATAATCAAGCACCACCATATCTAAACGAACTATTTACACCCAAACTAGACACATACAATACAAGATCAAAGGATGTATTAAAATTGAATAAACCCAAAACAGAATATAAAAAAAAAAGTTTTTCATATCATGGTGCTAGTTTATGGAATACTCTAAAAAAACCAATGCAAAATGCCACAAATTTGAATACTTTCAAAAAATTATTGGTGTGATTTATTATTTATTTTGTACTCTTATCACAAATGTAATTAAGGTTTCTGTTCATATATTTTTGTTCTCTAATTTGTTATTTTTAAAATTTGTTATTTTTAAAATTTGTTATTTTAAAAATTTGTTATTTTTAAATGTGTAATGTACTACTGTTAGTTGATCACGGCCTTGTAGAAGAACACCTTTATGGTGACACAAGCTTTTCCGTGTTAAAATAAAGTATTTATTATTATTATTATTATTATTAGGCAATGAACATTAATTCGAAACCGCCCGGTGATATACGACCATAATATATATATATATATTTATACAATTCAACCTGTTTTTCATTATCGTCGTGGTATTTAAACTATTAAAAATATACTTATAATTCATATTCAAAATAAAACTGTCCATTTTCGCAGAATTCTAATTGTCGAACAGCAATACTGGTCAGTCTTAATTCTACCGTCTAGCTTGAATTACTACGACGATACAAATTTTATATAATTACGAGCTTAATAATTGCTGTCCATCTTATTTTGAATCAAATTTGTCAACTGTCAATACATATAATAATGGAGAAGTAGTTTTATATTTCGACTAAATTACTTTCATAAAATCAGTTCAGACACGAATTATCATGTAAACAGCCTAACAAAAATTATAAAATAAGTACGGTTTCTTAGGACATTTAGGAAAGAAGAAATATTTTAGGCATAAAAGCACTTAAAATCATTTGAAAGGGTAACTTTGTATTCATTTTATTATATCCTTTAATATATAGAATCTATGTTATTTCTTATAACCATTAATACACAACGGACGGGTGGTTGTGCGGAAAGCCGCTCAGGATAGATATAGATTATACTCTGGGACAAGCACGCGGTTTCCGCTTACCGTTTATACAGCTCGTTTGTGTAAATTGGCCTTTATACATACATAAATAACATGACGATACACACGATATAATTCAAGTAGATTAACAATTAGCTTAGGCCTATTTCTTTTGCAATCACGGTTTTACTTAAAATACCATAAAGTAATTTTGAACAAAATTATTAATGGCGAAAAAATAGCACCCCAAACGGTTTGATATGATTGGATATCCTACTCGATTCTAGACGTATGTTCGCCATTTTTCTTTTCCTATAATAAAAGTCATCATATATTTGAATCGATTCATCACTGCTAACTATGCGTATTCTACGAATAGTGGAAATAAAGGAACGTGATTTTTCCCGAGAGGCGATTTTCAATAAAAGCTTTATTGTTTTGTTTGCTAAAAATGTAGGTCTACTACATTTCGTCTGCAGTTAAAGTTTATGTTAAATCAAGATTTGATATCCATTAAGAAATAAGATTATTCCAACAATTTTAATATTTTTTTTACTGAATCTCAGAATAGTTAAAAAATAATTAGTATTATATAAATGTATTTCTTTGTATTTCTTTCTAGCATTGCATCTAAAATCCCACTAAAACAGTTCCAATATAGCAAATGACGCTTTCTTCATATTATTTTAATTCATACAATAAAAATGTTATTACTATTAACTCCAGTTGTTGAACAAAAGCTTGTCTGTCTTTTCTCAAAAACATTTTATTATAATTAGGCGTGTGGTAATATTTAATCGTAGCCATTGCTCGATGCCTAAGCATAGTAAAAATACATGCATGATTGTCTCATTGACAAATTCTTGGAAATTTAAGCTTGATTTTTGGTAGAATTTCCAAATTTAAATGTGCCTTCTTTATCAATTACCTTTGTGCAAGGTAAAAGCTTCAAACTGAATGATCTACCGAATGTTCTTAGTATTACTTATAATTATCGTTAGCTTCTGTAACCATCGGAGTTCAGTACGATGCACCCAAAGTAGAACACACTTAACAGTAGCACATATTGATTCCTTTGCATGGAAACGCTCTATTGCATAAAGTAGTTATATAAGCGACAGGTTTTTGTGAAATACCTACACTTTTATATATATTTATTTTTTTCTATCTTTTGATAGTAAGTCATCTAGGCCTACAGTAAACAAATGAAAGTGGGCCACATGACTCAGTGCTTAATTCCAGTACTTAATCAGCAGCTAATCTAGTATTATCAAGGGTTACTACTAAAATAGAATGCACCTCAATAAAACATTTAAGTACTAGTGTTTCAATGATTATTAGGTTAAATTGTTAATATGTACTACTATTTACTATTTGTACAAGTCCTTTAAGTAAAATATTATCCTTATACCTAGGCCTATGTGATAACGGTAAAATCATTGCTGAGATTGGACTTCAGAGACAGGATATCAGGCAGTAGTATCCTTTTTAGTTCATAGTTCCCTGTAAAATATGGTTATTCCGATATAGTTACCCTTTATTTCCAAAAACATAAACAAGCTGTGGTTACTAAATTCAAGTAGTCTATCAAAATGTAAAGAATTTATAACTCTGTGTTGAATTTCTCATCAGTATCATTGGATTCTATAAAACAGAAATGTATATTTTTATGCAATATGATTTGATTGTTGAAACCGACCGAACTAATGAGAATTAAGCTAATAAAATTGGCTAAAATGTCATAAAAAAACATATTAAAAAAAAAAAGAGTAAGTAGACATTGTATATGAGGAATAGGCCTAAGTGGATTTGAATATGCGAATACAAGTTTGTAGAATTATATAATAGAGTATGTGGTAAAAATACCCACGCAAATGTAAACACTTTGCCAGTTAAACGTTCTGATCAAATACAACATCGTCCAATACTTTTTATTTTCTGACCAGTAACAATATTTGGTAATATGATAGGTAGAAGTCAGTGGAGCTGTAGCTTGGTGGTTTAGATGATTGATTACCGATCTCAGGTTTCTGGGTTCAAATCCTGTCATAATGGCAGAGAAGACCGACTATGTGGCCATATGGCCTCTCCAGGCAACTTGTCTCTAAACTGTCATACTTTAATCTGACCAGTAACTATATTTGCTAATATTGTCCAAGAAATGGTCACATGATTGCCTCTAATTTACCATTAACCATATTTGGATATTTTTTATTTTAAATTTTCCAAGAAATGCATGGTCCTATTCTTTCTTTAATATCTGATCAGTAACCCTTACTCAGCCATTGAATAATATAAACGGAATGGACCAAACTTACTTAGCTTTTAAAGGATCTCTTCTAAACATTAAATGTAGGCCTAATTTATCTCTCATATTCCACCTAATAATTACCTCTTTAATTGTATGGCCTGTAATAATTAAATATTTGGTGATTGTCCATCAACGGTTCTATTCTGCATCTTAAATTTCATATTTAGTAGCCATTGAATATTTTATAAACGTCACCAAATAGACACAATGCATCCATTAACCTTTATATTATATAAGTATTCTAACCATATGTCATTACATGTAGCCTACGTTCCCTGTATTATTCCAATTACCTCTTTAATTCATCACCATTAACTATGGTTCATGCCGAGCTACACCAAATGAATGAATCCAACTTCATTGATTACATAATGTTAGTCACGCTTAGTGAATGCCTTTTGATTTCTTAGTATTTAGCAAACAGTTAAATATACACTATTGTAAAAGAATGTGTAAAACACACTGTCTGTTCTCTCTGTTGCAGCAACAATAAGAGGTATCGATTGCTTGGAAACCTTAATGGTAAGTAATTTCTTCACGTTTTTATAGCTAAATCAATATTCTGTAAAAGTATTAATTTAAATGAAGAACTGTTTAAAATGTAGAACTGTTTTTTTTTTGCTAATGATGCTTTGCGTACAATTTGAAGTAGATGTACGTAATGTACATGAACACACTTACGGCATCATGAACTGTAGGTGAAATAAAAATCAATCAATCATTATTTGAATACACATACTTTTGTGTTCAAACTAATGGTTTGGAAACTGTTACTATAATAGCTTTACTAAAAACTCATTGACAAAAAATGAATATACTATTTCATTATTTATTATAATTAAGATTCAGGTTACAAATTATTTCAAAGTTCTCGCGGCCTAGATAACATACTATCTGAAGTAACCTCTTATTATTACTGAAAAATAAAATAACTCCATTAATATCATCTCGTCGTCTGCTTTATCAAAACTTAGTAAATTACAATTTTGATAGTATACCTTACACTAGTGTCGCGTGTTTTGATTCTGACTCATTCTGACAGTTTTCATTTATTTAGTTAATTTTTAAGTACAGTTTGAGTTTCAAGTCATATTTTAACAGTAATTCTTTTGTTGATCACGGAATTTGTGGAGTCTTTATTTATTATTTAAAAAAAAAATGAATTAGTGTATGTAGACTTACCATTTTAAACATGTATATCCTGTGTCCATACTGCAGTGCTTCTCCCACGGTTTTTAAATAAAAATAATCCAAGATTCGAAAAAGCCCAGTCAAATGAAATTAAATGTTACTGTGTATATTTGTGTATATGTTTAAACAAATCAATTACATTTTAAAACTTGTTATCTATCTTTCTTGTTTAGATGTATCGAATCAAGTAAAAAACGGTATGCATATTGCAGTAAGCTAAGTGAATAGCCTATAGCTGAAATTTGCTAACATTATGGATAGTCGCCATTCTTTTCATTATAATAATACACAGTTTGAGACAGTTTTATAGCTTTTCATCAACAGGAAAATATGGTATAATACTCGGAGATAACCAACAATAATTGATTACCATCTAAAGGAAATTACTTGTTTTGTTTATGGACATAAAACATGAAATAAAAGGATGTCTTTATAATAAAATAAACATTGGCCTAACACAGTGAAGATAATTTTCCATTTTGGCGACAAAAGATTGTAAATAAGACAATATATTATGGGGTGTACCTCTTCAGTTGAGAAGGGTAGAAACTCCAACACGCCGTTCAACGATACACCAATCAAACAAGCGCCTGTTGACAAGCGACTACCATTTACTGCGCGTGACAAGTTTAGTCTTCAAAAATCATGGAAAGCAGTGCAAAGAAATTTAAACGAAGTAGGATCGGATGCTTTTTTAAGGTAATTCAATATATTTATTTGATTTTAATTATTCGGTCTTTTCTGTGAAAGTAATCTCCTCTCTTGTTCACAAATTTGGCCATACCAATTATTTATGACGTCACATTTAGTATACTGTCCAGTGGCCGAGAAGTTACGGCAGGGCCATACCGTAGCATTCAAACGGTACCGGATTCAAGATTCCTCAGAACATGGCTCTTCAGTTAGAATTGAAAACGTACAATAATGTACACATCGGTTACTTTAATAAGTGTAAATGGTCCATCAGCCTATGTCATTATTCATAGGAGCTGTAGGTACTCTGGCTGCCGCGGGTCCTACAGTATATAATACGGGTGAGCGGTTTAAGATAATGTACCCGTAATCCTTAGGCTTTATGGAAAAGGTTCGAGAGGCTCACTCACTTTGATGGTTCTGGTAGTAGAATGATTTTCTCGGTTAAAGACTATAAACCAGTGTACACAACATTCTCTAGACTTGCCCCAAGTCTGTATTTATTGTCTTTTTTTAAAATTTATTTGTTTTTATTTCGACCGCGATTTTTGTCTGAAAATACAAATATCCAAACTCAAGTAATACACGTATGAAACGCCATATGTGCAAAAATATTTATATTTATTTATATTTTTACAAAACTCCGTCTGGAGCCCAGACTAAACATTCTCGTGTGCATTTTTCGAGACGAGTAGTGGGATACTACCCCGGTGTACTAACTAGCTCACACAGCCACTGCCGTAGACAGACATCATTATTATGAACAGAAGACATGTTTAGTGATGTAATTATGGTTAACAAGAGGTGTCTGTTCCGTCTTAATTTTGATGTTTCGGCTGAATCTGCAGCAGAGGACTATACCACAATCTATATCATAGAGGGCGTCATATCGAGTTCATAGAAACAGATAGCCTTACTTTGTTTCCAAAAAGCTGCGATAATGAGATAAAGAATGTAACAGATAACACTTATTTTGAAATACTCTAGAGTAAATCTCTTCTTCTTGTATTCAATGTTACTCACGACTAGTCGTGTGCGTGTTGTAGTCGTAACGCTTTCTATTCAAACATAAGTAATGATGATGCTGAGAAATGACAATAGTGACAGCCATAATAATAGTCAAATATCTACCTCAATTTACCTTACAATACAAACTAATTTAAAGTGAAGAGCTGCTTCGACATTTACAATGCTCAATATCTAGCTCAAGTAACATCGCGCAGATAATTCAAATAATACTGTTTCCATGACAACATTATTAGTAATAATATTTCTATGTCATGTGAAGTTTATATCTCCTAACATGATATGAATTTCCCCGTTACTAAATTATTATAGAATTATTGTATAAAAGCATGATTAAATTAGAGTAAGTCTACTCTAAAAGTGAAAATTGTATAATATATTCTTCTTCTGAGATATTTCAAGATACATACACAGTGGTCAAGGTAGATGCTCCCAAATCCATAGCCCACGCTTTTTCAAATTCATATCTCCTTCGTTTTCAGAAGTTCTCTAGATTGTTACAATGTTTCTGCAAACTCTGATGTTTTAAAAGAGATCAGACAGGGAAGTCTACTTATAAGCATGAACTTAGTAGCTGTAATAGTAGCTTAATAACCTGGTTATATATATATATATATATATATATATATATATATATATATATATATATATATATATATATATATATATATATATATATATATATATATATATATATAATAGCACTAACCAAAATATTTATATCCGCATGGCGTGCTTCATTGAGAGCACGTTTTTTTATACCATTAGGTAGGCCTAATCGTCGGCCATGTCGGCCATATTTTCTGCATTACAATCAGGTCGTAGAGAGATCGTCATGAATTCACTAATTTAATGATAGTCTAATTGCAGGATAAGCTGTTGTCATATAAATAATCAATATCCATAATTAGCCCTCTCAACAAAGGAGGAACGGTATTAATTAGCTTGACAGTTTGACTGTTCACATCCATCCATTACTTCTATAATTATATGCAAATATCATATAGGCAAGTTATATTATTCAGTTGTGTTTTTCTAAAAACAAGTCTTTCTAAAGAATCGCGCTGAATAGTAAAATAGTAGGTCTAATAGTCGGAATACGCACGACGGACAATCGCCATCAGTGTTTGATCTGATGTCATAGTCACATTTTAACTTTGTTTTACACAGGTCTTTTATGGCGTGCATATACAGTAGCACAAAACATTTAGTCATTACTAATTATTTGAATAACCATTGTCTGTGTTTTATCATCAGGAAAAACATCAATAATAAATAACAACTGATATATAGGCTATTACTTTCTTCTTACTAATTTACCATGTTCTAAGCATACTGAGTAAGTTACTTCAGCCTGTATTATTTGTAATTTGTCGCCCCCTACATAATATTACTGATTCGTTTTTCGCCACCAACGACATATAAGTCTACACATCGATTTGGTTGTTAGCACTGTTGATCATCCAAAATTGACGGTTAATGTAATAGTACGGTATTAATATAGCCATATTATTGTTTATAAAAGAATAATTTTATTTTTATTTGACAAAACAATATGCTTAATGATAATTTGCTTATTGAACATTGTCTCGACTGACGTCATTTAGTTCAGCAGGCTAAATTATATATTTCATTAAGCTATACTTACCGTAGGCCGTGGACTAAAAAATGTAAGCCCTCTATATTTTACGTGTATGCGTGTATTATCGTATCCGGATATTCACCCCCTGGACATTTACCCCCGGAAAACTACCCCCCGGACAACCACCACCTGGACCACTACCCCCTTAGGACAACTACCCCTTTAGGACAACTACCCCCGGACAAATACCCCCCAGACAACTACCCCCTTAGGACAACAACCCCTTAGGACAACTACCCCCTGGACAACTACCCCCGGACAATTACCCCCTAGGAACAATTATCCCCCGGACAATTACCCCCCCCCCCCCGGGTAATTACCCCGTGGACAACTACCTCTGACACAATACTCCCCGTAGGACAACTACTTCCTGGACAATACTCCGAGGGAAAATAATCTTTTAGGACAACTACCTCCGTAGGACAACTAACCCCTGGACAACTACCCCCCGGACAATTACCCCCTAGGAACAATTACCCCCTGACAATTATCCCCCGGAGAATTATTTATTTAGAAGTATTTACTGTAAAGACTGGGTTCGCTAATAATAATAATAATTTTTGCGTCAGGACAATGCTTCGATAACCACTGGTCTTGAAAGAATTAATTTTTGTCTCAAATTTGTCATATAGGTATTTTTGTACACTTGAAGAATAATATCACTTTTGATATTTGACCTCAATGTTCACTCACCGAATAAACGGCGATCTTTAAATAAATTCCCCTCAAATAAACGGTGACCATGTCACTCCCATGAAACATCATATGGAATAATCGGCGTCTATTTCCATTAGATTATACCCCCTCCCATTGAATAAACAACTTTCTTCCAATAAATGTCGACCTAAAAACCACCTAAACAATAAACAGCCCAGGCCGTTTTTTCAATAAATACGGTACTTTAAATCTAGCACATCTAGGGTCTAGCGTGCTGTTAAACAGAATAATCGGTAAAAAACGCGTGTTTCGAAACTAGAGACCCGAGACCAGAGACCAGAGACCCGAGGAGACCCAATACGAAAAGGGAGACCTAAATATACGAAAAGGGAGACTCACGTACGAAAAGGGAGACCCCACTATACGAAATAGGAGACACCACTATACGAAAAGGGAGACCCTAATATACGAAAAGGGAGACCTAAATATACGAAAAGCGAGACCCAAATATACGAAAAGGGAGACCCAAATATACAAAATGGGAGACCCAAATATACGAAAAGGGAGACCCACTATAAGAAAAGGGAGACCCCACTATACGAAAAGAGAGACCACACTCTACGAAAAGGGAGACCCTAATATACGAAAAGGGAGACCCAAATATAGGTCTCCCTTTTCGTATTGGGTCTCGTGTCAGGTCTCTGGTCTCGGGTCTCTAGTTTCGAAACACCCGTTAAAAACAGATGATTTCATTTTTACAGAAACCGGTCCTATATATTTGTCTACTTTTGGATTGGGGGGGGGGGGGGGGGGGGGTGGTGACCGGGGTAGTTGACCGGGGGGTAGTTGACCGGTGGTAGTTGACCGGTGGTAGTTACCCGGGGGGTAGTTATCCTAAGGGGGTAGTTGTCCTGAGGGGGTGGTTGTCCGGGGGGTAGTTATCCTAAGGGGGTAGTTGTCCGGGGGGTAGTTGTCCGGGGGATAGTTGTCCGGGGGGTAGTTGTCCGGGGGGGGGGGGGGTAGTTGTCCTAATGGGGTAGTTGTCCGGGTGGTAAACATCCGTGGGGTAACTGTCTAGGGGGTAGGTGTCCTAGAACCGTGTATTATAACATTGGAAACGTCAATCTATCATCTCCCTCTATAGTAGCTGTTTTGTTTAGTGAACTGGGACGACGCACATACTGTACACAGGAAATCCTGATCTCTAGCCTCTTGTTTGTATATATATTGGTTGTATTACAGTATTTTTACATTTCACACTATGGTTAAAATTATATTACATATATACAAATTTCATAGAATTATTTTTATAATTGTATAAATCATTGAAATGCTTTTGTACAACCACTCCCGGTCGTCGATTTATCTATGAATCTGCACCACCAGGCGTTCTCTATACGCCAGGCGTAGTTAACTACACGTGTAGGCCTAAGTTGGATCCTACTTTAGCGATAACTGTGCCCATAAAACCAACTTATCCGGGTATATAACTCTAACACATTATTTATTTGTCATTTTTGTTTTTTGTTGCGTAGTTTTGTAAAGGTGTACAACTGTTTGCAGGCTTCGCCTTTGTTGTACGTCCTCCTTTTGTTGTTGTGATTGTGTTTATGATGGAAATAAATATTTACTGAAATAACCTGTAGATTGAAAAGGGGCGAAATTAAAAAATTAACCGACCAATCGACCGACATAGTGAGCTGTAGCACGCGACTAAACATATATGTCTGATTTAAATGTCTACATGTTAAAAAATAAATATAGAGGCCATTGTTATTGAATTAAAAAAAAGAAAGAAAGATTTTAACGCAAATTGAGTAAACTAGATGGATTAAACCAAGGGCTCATAAATTTACCTACAAACTGGGAGTCTGAGAGATTGGAATGTTCCATTCATCGCAAATCAATACATTTGTATAAACGTTTATTAAATCAGGGAAGAGTTAATTTAAATTAATGATTAAATCTATCAAAATAGTATTTTTTAAGAAAATCGGCCAGTCTTCAACATTATGATACTGTACTTGAGCTGTTCAAACGGTTTTCAGCTATTAAAAACAATTATCATAGGAGGAGATAGGAAAATGCGAAGCATCCTCATATTATTGTGTGCAGGTATTTTTCAAGAGGACATCCATTAGACAGTGTTATATACCACGATTGGAAAACACCCTATTTGGGGCAAAATCGTTGAACCTAAATTCGTTTTAATTGTCAATAACTAATTATCTAACTCAATTTAATTAGTAAACAGGGTTACATCAGGTAGTTAAAATCAGTACCGAGATTCTAACTAACTTGATATACCATCGATTAAACATTCTAGAAATAACGCGCGATTTACCGAATTTTGCCCTTACGTAAATTTATATATAGATACCGGATGGTGCTTTATTCTATGCATGTTATTACTATGATGGTGATGCGCGTTGCTAACGTCCTCTTTTGAAGCTAGGCCATCGATTACCTTGTTATGGTACTGAAAGAATAAAGTCAAACCTGTGGGAATTACCCCACAACTATTAATTGAACAGGGGTAATTGATTGTCTGATAACATGTTTTATGCTGTCTTGCTCTCGGTTTGAACAACTCATCTGCGTAAAACACAGAGGTGTAATAAGTTGTTGAGGGTTTTACTTTAAGAAGATGTACCTTTAGTGTAAAAAGGAAATCAGCGATAAAACAATATTTACAAAACATTAACCTATTTGGGGTAAACCATTTGAATTTAGATCAAGAGCACTTTATCTGCCTAATTCCCGAGCACTTAAATGGTGGATATATGAGAATGTGTAACCCGAGGGAATTTTATCTACTCGCGTTAATTTCTACTGGCAATAGTTAAAAGGCGACATTAGCGCATCATCATTAGTGATATCTAGTTACACTACCACACAACATGCCACTAGTAATTTCTATGAAAGTAACAATAAAAAGAAGATTATGTTACATTACATTATGTTTTCCTTGTAAAATTGTATTAGGTAGAATTATACACGTTTTGCTAAACTACATGATATTGTCAGAATGTAGTCACATATTCATAGTCACATAAAGAGCTAACAAAATATAACAAAACAAGCGAAGATACAAAGATAGGCCTAAGTGAGTGAGAGTAAGTGAGAAAACTATACAAAGTGGTTATGCCACCAGAAAAATAACAGGAAAATAGATATGATATGAATGATGTGAATTAAGCTTTCCAGAAACAAAAATGCATTTCTAATTTCGGCACCTTGTTTTTTTTTACACGAGAATAGATATTTCAAAATTAAACACGTATTTTTTAAAACTTATCCTTAATTATTAACGCCATGTCAACAAATTTGGTAAATTAGTCTATCAATAATGTAAATTGGTCATAAAAGTTTAATGATTTGAAAAATGTTAATATCCTTTCTAACATTCCACCTTGAGAATAAAGTTCGTTGGAAAAGTGGGCTTGTTGAGCTTGTGTCTGTTCCACGTGAACATTATAAAAGTGCCAGTTGCGTATCTCATGAATATATATTCATATTACCTAGGTTTTGTTTTAATACTGGTCGATAGGGGTCAGGCTATATCCGGTTCTGTTAACAACAAATTCATATTGTAGAAGTTCCGACAAATCATAGTCATAGGTCTATTAATAGAAATGGAAATAATATTGGAACATGGAGTGATATAATAAGTTAAGTAATTATTATCACACCAACTGTTCCAATTAATCAGCTGCTTCCCTCTTGAATCTTTATTAGTGAGCTTTCGAATCAGTAATGTTTAATGTATTTGTATGCCTGAATTCCAGAAAAGACAGTCAATACAATTTAGAAAGAAATGGTGGGAGAATTATCATAACATACCACCTGGGGGCGCTAATTTTCCTATGCTTTTACACAGTGCCCTCTTCAATGTCTATGTTGCAAAACTAATAATTCATGGAATATTGATCATTTCAAACACGAGTTAAATATTTCAAAATAACTTTATAATAACTGTATGATAGAGTATATTTTGAGATGAGTAAATACAACAACGGGAACGGCTGTAGATTCTAGGCCTACTGTGCGCGAAATACTACTGTAGGCTATATATTGGCATTCTGCCCACCCCACAGTGTTAATTGTACTCTGTAGATTATGGTAGGTAAAAAGACGGTCTTTATTTAAGATTGTTAAGGAATACAAATTTAAATAAAATGGTTAAAATTTATCTGTACATTAATATTCTAAGAGGCGTTGTAAAAATAGGCTTTCTATCATTTTATTATTTTCTTGTTTTGTACAAGTTTGTACATACTCTACCGCATACAAACACAGCGAGATGCAAGATGTTTTTACAATCGCCACACAACGCAATTGATTTGACCAATCAAAAGCGTCGGATCACTGGGAAAGGAAAACAAGAATATACAGTTTACTGGTTGCAAAAAACCGATGCTGTCAAATTTCTTAAATTAATCTTTTATCTCTAACCTTAATTTGCATATATACTCATGCAAATAACAATTTAACCCTTTGTTTTATTAGTAATGTTTTTTTATTTGTTAATCTTACAGATGTTATGAATTAATTTTGAAATAACTTATATTTATTTAGGTTAAAGGTCAATCATTGTCTGAGGAATGGTAAGCATACTGTGCTCTATAAAGGCTTTATTGCTGCAACATTGCTGTTCGATAAATCCATCCAAAGTATTGACTATCCCTAAGATTAGCCAAAACAAGCTTGTTTATATATTTTGAAACAAACACGTTTAATGTTTATTAAGTAAAATATGCACTCGTCTGTCTGTTGAACTGGTTTGACATTGTCGACATAAATCAAGATAGAATGACTCCAACATATACCGCTATTTTACAATTACAATTTATCGCAATACATTCCTTGGCTAATTGCGTACAATCTTACAGAGTAGGTGCTACAGTTATTATTATATAACTTGACGATATGCGAACGAATACAAATTAATATTATAAGCATATGCATTATTTTTACACCTTCGAAATATCTAAATCGATTAAAAATGTGTTCTTATAATATATCACTCTGAAATGTAGAATGCGTTGGACATGTTATAACTAACGTACAAGCATTTTTCTAATGGTGTACATAGTAGGACAGCTAAGCCTACACTATGGTCTACATCTAGGCCAACATTGTTCCTCCAAGAGGTTTTGGCCTAAAGTTTGGTTGTGAATTTTTGGAGAGACTCGAATGGCTATGACTATTGAGAGAAACAGGACAGTTATAGACACCGCATTCGCGATTCCTGCTCATTGCGTTGCACATCAATCTAAATTTTTTTTCAATCTTTAATTTTTTTTTCTAAAGAAATATCGTATAGGCCTAATATAAACGTAAAGTTAAATTAAGCTCTGTCTACAATATCAAACCAGTTTGACAATGTGCCCAAAAATGACAGTGATATGCTTAAATATGGTAGTGATATTCCATCATTCTGTCAATATATGAGCACATAACATATTTTAAGTTTGATAGTGTAGATAGAGCTTAAGAGAAAATAACAAAAACGTGATACAAAATCAACTCATAAAATGACAGAAAGATAAACTAGGCGTTTTACCATATTCTATAAAGGTTGATTAACGCTATGTCTCTTCTATTGCCATTTATTAATTGATTTATTTATACAGTATATACACAGCTAAATACCCTTGAAGTTAAATCTCTCACATTCTTGAATTTATTTTATTATGCTCTATGCATCTAGTCACAAAACACACTGGAAATATTTTACTCTATAATTGTATTTCCGTTTCAGACTTATTTTTCGACACTTTAGGATTTACATCTAAATATTATCGATAAACTGGCATATAAAAGTGTAACAATTGTCAGCAGTTGTCGAATTAGGATGTGGACATGTTGACTGTATGCATTATTATTACTCTAACAAATCGATACTAATTATAATGTAGAATTTCTCAACAAATACCAAAATTGAAATTTAATCATAATAAACGTACGGTACAAATAATACATGGAAATAATTGAACATAAAAACATACCAGCCGTATTTATAGCCTGACGGACGTGGTTTATTATAGCCAATGAAGCCATGCTTACGCAGTAAGAAATAAAAATTGTTCATCCGAATCCCATGGTGTGTTTGACAACTTTCAAAGAATTCTATAACGTGATTTAACTATAAACTTTTTATGCAACATTGGCAAAATTGTACTCTTCCTTAAAGATTCCTTAAAGATGTATTGTCCCCCAAAAACATAAAAAATGAAGATTAATTAAATCAGACTTTGAATATATTATTTTGTAGTTTTAATAAAGTGAATCATTTCCATAGAAAAAGAACGAAAACAAAATAATGTTTTCACCTATAAAATGACAAAATAAATGTTTAAAATTAACCAAAAATCCATTGGCTGACAACCAATTTTACCATTTTTTGCTTTAAATTACATTTTTTCAGGTAAATACATTTTTTTTTCGATCCAATTTTTCGTCAAAGTGGATAACTATTGTGTTACATTAAAATGGAATATTCAACATTTTTTTAAGAATAATTTTTTCAGGGGGTCAATACATCTTTAAGTGGAATTTTATTATTCCCGGGTAATACATACAAGATAGGCCTAATGTATTTACATCATTAGATTTTAAATAATTAAACAAAAATAGTAATCGCTTGCCTTAAAAAAACATAGGAGGTCATTAACTGAGCTGAATGTAGGCATAGGCCTATTATAAATACAAAACCTTTTTAGGAAAGTTGAAGTTTGGAAATGTTGGTGCTACCTGGTGGAACTGAGGGTTTCCGTTCTCATATCAAAACAAATTTTGAAAGCTGAGCAGTTTATTATACTTATAAATACGGTTTTTGTCAACAACAAAAATAATAATAATCACTATGCTCTTAATCAAAACTGATTACTATATTTCATTAAAAATCATAAAACATCATAACTTAAATAGCATATGGGCGGCCAAATGTGTCTTTAACATTTCAATAAATTGTCCTTATTTGTATTTTGTACAATGAACTATCCAATACGCCTTCCTGTAAAATTACAGAAACACTCACATTGGCAAAAACAAAAAACATTATTTTTTATATAATTTAGTCTTCAAATTAGGTTTGTGCTCTGTCAGGCACTCTCATATTAGTGCCGAATTGTTTATGTTTGAATAGATGAGCGATAACCACATTTAAATAGCTGTATGGAACGTATATCAACCTGCAAGACTAATGAGTAACTCACGTATCATTTTCTAAAAACAAACTAAATCGTTCTAAAGTAATAGTTTAGTATATAATAACATGACATAGATGATCAAGGTTGGATGGATAATGAAGATATATGCACATACGGATGGGGTCGTTTGATAAAATATATGATTTCACACGATTTATATACACAGCAATGATGCTAATACAAGTGATATAAATTAATGACTTAACAAACCTACATGTAATTATTACATACCGTATTTAGACATTAAATTCTGAAACGAAGCATTTTTAGTTTCACTTAATAAAGCTTAAGACTGAAGAATTAATGATATCTTAACAATTAAGGCGAATTTCTTGGCTATAAGACATAAACATGCAGTCTACGTTTACACATCCGATTCTCGGTACTGTATCTAGATTTGCAAAGTATAGTTTGAATCCATATCAATCTCAATCGTCAACATGATAATCTTTGACGTAATTGATTGATACATTGTGTATTGCCTCTGTTCATCTTATTTACTTATATACATTCTAATTCAATCTCAATAATCGTCGACAGAACTTGATTGTTTGATAACTTTCAAATTTAAAGATTTAAGATTCTTTGCTCCATTTTTTCTTGACAAAGTTAATATTATTTATTAATAATTTATATTAATTGACTTGAAAATATTTATCGTATTTCTTTATTACATTTAAATCCAATCTTAATATTCGTTTAAGTAATGTAAGATTAAAAATAGTCCTTGTTCCAATTGTTTTGGCGAATTTTACATTATATACAGTATTTGTCAACATTTCTATTAATATTTCAAATATCTATCTTGTTCTTTACCTATTTATACACATTCAAATTTCAATTCAAGTCACAATTTTGATTGCTTGATAATCTCTACGATGTAAATAGAAGTTTGGTTTTAAGTTAAAATTATTCATTACGTTTAACGTTTCTAGTAATAGACTCAAATATTTTACGGCCTTATTCCGTGCTCTAATTAACAACAAACTAAAATTAGTACTGCGCACATTTAAATTAAATACCAACGCGACGACGTTATACTATATAAAGTTAATGAGGCAACGTGAGTTACAATTACTTATTTACATTATTTAAATTCAAATTTTCCCACATATTAAATCAAATAACCTGTGCACGAGCAAACTACATTGATGATACCATACAGCGGTGTTTTTAAAACTTGCCACTCCGCCCGATCCATCCAATACCTTCAAACCCTAACCCTAACCCGCCCTTTCACCTTTCACCTTGACACAACGTACTATTTTCTATAATATACTATTTCAATTATTTAAAAAGGTTAGGTTCGGTTTTTTATGGGTATAAACTTACGGCTGATTTCATTTGCGGCAGTAAATGATGTAATCTTATGAATTCGATTAGCAATTACACACTACGTTTAAACATAAGATAATGTAAAAAAAGAACCTGATCATCTTAGTATAATAAAATACAATATTGCTAATGACCTTCCCTTTACAGTAATAGATCAAGTCTCTATAAAGTTCAACTGATTGTGTATCAAATATATTTGGGGTTGACTCATGAATAGTTTAATTTACCCTCTTGACAGTGGAAAGCAACAATGTACATAAATAATATTACTGCACTATATCGCTAAAAACTCTTAAACATGAATTGATAATGACTGTAAAGCACTTACCCCTTTAATGTTAAACAGTGAAAATACACTCTTAGAGTAAATTTTTCAGCAGTGTACTTAAGGGCCACTCATAAAAAGTGAAACTCGCTCTTTTAGGGTGTTGACTAATTCAACAACTATTTATTGTTTCACTCGTTTACCATAATAAAGAAACATATTGCCAAGATGCTTAGATAATTAACTTTTTTAAAAGTCATTATTAGTATTTATTTTAACAATTTTAGGCATTCCTAATATACTAACACATTATTTACAATATAGAAACTTTGTATAAAAAGAATACGGTAGCTGTGTCATTATGTAGGTTCGATGTCATGAGTAAACATGTCATCTGTAAGTTTAAATCGTTGGGTCGAACATATCACCGTGTAAAACCAAATTGAAATACTGAAAATTTAATTATAAACAACATCCCGAAATATCAACAGGAGATTCTGTTCAAGTTAAATGTTAATTTCTGTTTACACGTGTTGTACTGAACTTGTAGTGTATAGTCGCCTTTGCTTGGTAATTTTTTGCAGATATACGATTTCTTCAAAATCTTTTTATTCATCTCCAGTGCACCTCGGCGATAAAACACCTCATTTGCTTTTTGTCGGCATTTTCGTTCACATTTTGTTTCGGCGATATGACATTTGTAATCTTGTAACGTTTTCGAAGTGAGCCAAGCAGGCACGTAACAGGACGGTGTTCGTACCTTGACCGTCTTCATTTTCCGCAGTGTAGTAAAAGATCCATCACGTGACTGCGCCAGGACAAGACAATGACAACTAAAAACAAAATTATGTACATATCATTTGATAATGTCGCAAATGATTATTGATATTAACACGTTTGGGGGAAATAATAGCTAATAAATGTGAACGGCCGGGTGACGTATTGCGGCGTTTATATTTGCATGGTCATTACCACGGCCTTCATCACTTCGACATTCAAGATCTTTCCTCTTATAGAGAAACGTTAAATTGTGAATATTAAATGCGTACAAATGCACATCGAACATCCACCCAAAACGATATCAAGAGAATTCATGACATTATGCAAAATTGTCTTATTTGCTGGAACATGCATATTATATAATGACATAAATTATATTTCAATGCCATAATATGTAATCCTGCCTTATTTCCCTCATGGCTGTAAACGTACCGTTTACCTAAACACCCATCCTGACTCCGATTCAACGCTTACGGCTAAAACTTCTATTTCAACTAATATTATGCAATTAGCTATAATTGAAAATTAACAATACTGTTATAATCATATCGGTCGGTAATCTGTTATGAGCAGTCATTCTAAAACTAATTCAACAACTGGGCCTCTCTGTCACAAAGCATAATAATAATAATACTTCAGCATTCGATATATTTTATCGAGTATCATACATACATTCTATATTAAAGTATCACATGGGACGCCTGTATTATAGGTCATAAGTCTCCCATCAACAAGCGCCATATGTGATATGGTACACACTGTATTACATAATTTGCATGACACCCATCATATAATGCAATATGTTGAAATACAGTGGGTGTCTGTACATAGAAAATTATAATTAATGCTAATTAAGTATTCAGACATTTTTATTGATTATGCTAATTAAATGTTTGTTAAATATTACACGGACATATTCAGTGTAGACATGAATTGAATGAAATGGATACGGTAGATTACGTAAAGAGACTAACAGATCAGTTATCAATCAATTCAGTATCATGCCTATAGGTTAATCAGGCAATATAAAAAATAGAAAAGGTAATACATAATGCGTATACTACATCTTACACTAGGTATACTTATATTTAAGCATACGTATTATTAATAATACAACATTCAATACAAATTATTTTATACACAGTCGTACAGCGTACATTCCGCGTATTATTGTTTATAATATAACGTGAAATGGGAATATAATTTTAAACGTTGTAAAAAGAAATTGAAATTTGGTTATGAAAGATGAAGCTAATAAATTGTATTCGTGCTTAGAATGAATGGTTCAGTCCTTCGTAAAATCAATTAAACGTTCGGGTTCATTTTTCCGTTGAATTCGTTTTCACCTATTTCTTTACGCAACTTATGAATAGACTAATACGTTTAAATAACTAATCATTCAAGAAAATTGGATATAAGGCAATAGAAAAAAACAATGAATACAATTGATGTATATATTACCTTAGTTTAGCAGCGAGTGTTACCTCGCTTGAAGCAGCAAATTTCAAACAGATAATAAGTAAAACAGCGACTGCAGATGCGAGGTTGTATATTGGCATGGTTCTTCTTCGGTTGACTAGCTGCAGTTACTGAAACAGTATTCATTCACGCGAGTTCAATGTATTATGTTTTAGCGTTCATCTCTCAAGGGGCTACTCCGCTTAGAAAGGGGTCGTGGACCAGATAAGTACTGAGTAAAGTATATCTACAAGAAACTTCATACTAGTATAAACACACCTGGTGCCAACTTTTTACATCTTTCGGTAAACATCGTATAACTTGAGTGTACGTTTTCAGTTTGTTTGCGAGGGGCGGGGAATACATGCAACGATCGTTTATGACTTTCAGTAGTGTAAACGTACAAATGTAAATGTCTAACAGTAAGTATCGTGTGGTATCTATGCAATACCATTGTAAGAATAGAACGGTTACAGTCGAATTATTTTGAATAATACTTCGGATTATCATTGAGCAGTAGTGCAATTATTTAAAAAAAAGCCTACATAAATTAATTGATGTTTATAGATTACAATGTTCGGTTGCGCGCGACTTGAGCCGACTGCCTGCCATCAATTTGGATTTGTCGTAGATGCCATGAAAATATCATCCCCTTTAATTTACCTATATTATCATAGTCCTAAATAGATGGTTTCAGACCTCCACTCGGTTTCTTTCTATATTCTATATGACAGAGTTGGTAGGCTTAAGCAAAAGCTCATTAAAATCTCGAAAAATATAAAGTTGAGCATTAATTAATGAAGAAAAAGGATTAAGACTTCTGTAATTTGGTAAACCACGGTTAAATCTATTATCTTGTTATATGGGCCTATCTTGATCAAAATATCCACTCCAATTTGCATGAATGCTTAAGTATCATAATTGTAATTGGACATTTCATTACTTTTTCACAATAACGATGGGTTATGATGGTTTACGTACTATTAATCATGTTTGATTGCTTGAGTGAGTAATCTTCATTTCATGATGATTACTTAAAGATGTATTATCCTCCAAAAACATGAATAATTATGATTAATAATAATTCACACTTTGAATAGGCCATTTCATAGTTTTAATAGAGTTAATTACGGTACTGCTATAGAAAAAAAAAAGCAAAATAAACGGTTAAATTCAGTCATAAACTCATTGGCTGGCAGCCAATTTGATTACTTGTGGTTTTAAGTTAGTTTTTTTAAGGTAAATCATTTTTTGGTCAAAATGAACTATTACGTGACATTAAAATGGCATAGACCTATTCAATCAATAATAAAAATAATAAAAATAAAAGGGAACAATATATATATATATTATAACACCGTTATTAAAAGTAACATTATATTATCGCCTCTATAGCTCCTCACTATGTCGGTTGGTCGGTCGGTCGGTTGGTAAACACTAACTCAAATTGTAGGCCTATATGGCCTTGTTTAAACAGTAGTTTGGTTTTTACAGTAACGTTGCCTTTCAATCACAAGGTCAAGTAAGATTTTATTTTATCTACTACCGTGGAGAAGACATTAAGGCGAGTGGCTAATGAAGCCGTCTCCCCCTTATATGTCATGATAACAATAATGTTAAGATACGGAATACTATGCATATTATATCTTTTTTATATTTATAACATCAGAAGGTCGCTATACCGCAGGAGAAGAATTGAGAATCAAAATCAATAACTAACCATTACCATGGTAATAACAATAACAATTCGAACGGATCTCATAATTTTGTCGTTAAGCTTTTAAATTGAATGATAATTTTGACATTTATATCTCCAAGCATTAGCAAATTAATTGTTTTTTTAAAATTGTATTATCTACATATTTAAAACAAATTAAAATGTTCAATACAATAATAATAATACCATTAAATAGATTAAATGGACTTTTCTTTAACCGCTTGCTTTGATAAATTCAGATAATTCTTTCTTTTTAAAATTCGGTCATTATTATACTAGATATAAACTTGTCATCAAGCGCAATGTTAAAACAAATCATCAAAATGAAGTTAAAAGTAACAATTGCAAAAGATAATTGCCTCAGTACGAACATATTAAAAGAAAATCGGACACGGATAAGAAACACGATTTTAAACAAGGCCATACACATGGCTGAAGTCGCATGCTCACATTTGAGTTAGTGTTTACCGACTGACCAACCTACCGACCGACTAACCGACAGGCATAGTGAGCTGTAGAGTCGCGTTTGCACGCGACTAAAAATTCATCTACAATGACCATACACATAAAACGTACATCTTACCGACAAACCTCTAACTCGGCAATCAATAACTGTAACAACTTCTATGTAAACACTACGTGCCTTCTCTATGAATATAACTTATGTACATAACGTGTTTATAATAGTATATTTATATGTATCGCGTATAAATGATTGTATAAAAAAATCATTGAAATAGCCGCTGAATATTCACTGGAGACATAATATTTCATGAGATGAACTTCAAGAATTGCGTAACATTAAAGATATATTATTCTGTATCATATCTTTTAAAATTGTATTTAATATGCTTTTAATATTAATTTATATTAATGAAAACCAGACCAGACCATGTTGATGTCACCAATATAGGAATACCATCTTAAATTGGTTTTGATTTAATTTATTTTAGAAATGGTGATTTGTAACCCTTTGTTGTTGTTGAAAGCAAATTGAGTTTACATTATAGACGTGACGATACATCTTTATAGTCGGGTTTTCTCAAATGTTATCCTATTATTATGTTTGTTATTTATTTAGGCGCATTGTCAAGGGTTGCCAATAGCACATTTTATCACAGTCCCCATATGTGACAATCCGTTCCGCAGGACAAACATGCATATAGATTGCTCTATATATAAACACAATCTTTACGAGTGGAGTTTCTTTTATGACCTCAAAAAAAGTTAGAGCAAATGGCCAAAGGATCTTAATCACAATATCCCCTCAAAATAAGACAAAATTATAGTACAAATAAGGGACTTGAGGCACATGGTTATAATACGCGTACTGTACCATTAATGATAAGCTTAATTTCGATTTTTTAACGATCTATTATTACTTAATTCAATATAATTGTTTTGTCTTATACCATATATATTGACAATATCTAATATTTTAACATCATGATTTGACAACACTATTCCAATGGTATAATCATTAAACTATCCGATGTAACAACACATTATTTATTTTGAATGCAAATGTAGATTTTGCGTATTTATAACCTTTTTATTCGACGACTCACTGATTTAAACAGTCTTGGGAGCCTAAAATTAGCTGCTTATCTTTAAAGATCTTTTTTAAATCTGTTTTAAACAAATCGTTATTTAACATTACTCAGCCAATTGAAGATCATTTTGAAATTTATTAAATTTAGTGTCCCATGACATTAAGATTATTCATAATAATCTAAGGCATAAAACACCAAACGAGAAATACGTGCAGGACATTTATACTGAATTATAAATTAATATGACATTTAAATTGGAAGCAACTGGCGGCACCCAGTTTCAGATTGATAAAGAATTGTATTTGTCAATTACACATTGAATGGTGGTCACCAATAATGTCACTCTACTAACATATCAGGTTTCATGTTTGTATTCTCTTATTGTTAAGGACAATATGCACATAATAACGAAAGTACGGTACAGTCTTTGCAGTAAAGTCTTTACCACTTTCCATGAAAAATACTTCTTTAGAATTAAGGGAAACAGCACTTACGCCCAGAAGAATTAGGTATGAGGATGATATATGAAGCAAAGCGTATTGGACGATCTATGTATGACGAAATGCACGAGTTATTAGTATCTGTATTATATAAGCGACAATGTGTTTGCTTGTTAACATGTTTGTCACTTTGCATTCATACACATTTATATGTATCAAAATGAGAATTTTTAAAACTAAAATTAAAAAATGATTCGCCATATTGTTGATTCAATAGGAAAAAGGGAAATACTTATTTTTAATTTATGAAAGACTTAATGCATTAGAAAAAAATATCTTAAAACAAATTTGGCAGGACAATTTCCACTAGATTTGAGAGAAAGACTGCCAAACAGTCACATTTCACAAACTTTATTATGGATATCCACTAAAGAAAATCTCAGCATTTAGAAACAAAAAATCCTCTATAGATTCAAGATTTTCCTATTCGTCCATACACTGGAAACTTGACTTTCCTTTTGCAATACATATACAATATGTTATATAGGCCTACTCTAGGTTTATTTAATTTTTTTAGTAATGTGTTTTGTTTGTGGGTCTCTGCGAGACAAGTTTTTAACTTCTAGAAGGGATCCATGATAACAATGACTACCAATTACTGTTTTATCTATGTTCACTTTAATATCTTTTTTTCTATTTTGTATATGTTCATTATTATCTGAATAAATGTTATCTGAATCTGAATTTGAAAGCATAAAAAAGACCACACAAATAAGCCTTAAAGGTGATAAAAAAGATAAAAAGTATGCTTAAAAAACAAGTGTGATATAAAAAAAAAAAATTTAAATCAATTACATAAAATTCCAGTAAAATAAGTAAGCTTTCAAGAACATAATAAAGTATGCATGTATTTCTCGGTATATATATCGGTAGGCTTACTGGTTTCATCAAGAAAAACAGTTCAAACTATTTATTTGGACTCATAAAAATCAGGTAAATGACTTCCTAGACAGTGTGTAAGGAAATCAGAACTACAAACAAGAAAGGTACAAATATATATTTACAAATATTCAATTTAATTTCTTTCACAAGACGATTCATAAATTAGAATAATAAACAACTGTTCTTGTGCTGGAGAAAATGAATAAGTACAGTATCAGTTTTACGAGTTAAAAAACGAGTATATGCAGTTTGATTGACAGTTAAGTTCAAAGATAAAACTGTTGGTCTTCTTACATTCACGTTGCTTTGTAATGCTTCTACCGTATGGTGCGTTCTTACAAATTTAACAATATTGTTAACAATTAATAAAAAAAGGAAATCAATATCCCGTATCTGTCACAGTATTATATTTCTTACTGACGTGTGAAATCATGAAGATGCTTACTTTTGTTCATATAACAGCGTATAGGGTGTGTAAAGTATCAATGTTGCACTGTTACCATGCACTTAGTAAATCACTGTGCTACACTACTATTATGTAAATATCTTCAGGCCAAATAGAAACTTCGTTTAGTTAAGCTGTTTGAACTTCCATTTCAATTGATATACTTTGCATTTCCCACCTTGATTGATTGATTGATTCAACCAAAAACAACGAATCTTATGTAAAATGGTTGTAGGCATAGTTTTATAAAACGCATATTTCATGCTACTGAACAAGTTTCCATAGCGATATACTAACGATTATGATATTTACGTCTCGATTTCTCATTTGAAAGACGGATAATATGTATCTTCGAAAAAGTATTACAATTAGATAAGAAGATCGTATTGGTTAAGTTAAGAACTTTAACTATATTTCAGAAATGACATTTTCAATTATACTGACACTATCACGTTAAGATGATCATCCATGATTTAATATTTGGATCATCCTTGAAGAAATTGAAGTATTTACTTAGCCTACAAGTAATACTTAACGTTATAAATGTATCTGAATTAATCTGGTCATACTACATCGGTTTGTAATCCACGTAGTATAACTAGATTAAGGCAATGTCCTCGCCAGTAGGACAGTATTTTCTTAATATACATTTATTATAAACAAGTTTAGAGAACCAATTGCAATTATAAACAGGCATATATATATTATAGTAAACTTGTTATTTAACCTAATCCCGACTGACCAAAATCTAGGGTCGTATTTTGTGGATAATTACATAATTTCCAATTGCACTCTCTATTTGTTGCATATTTAATCCATGTTTTGAAGTTAATATCAATTTATAGGGTTATTATGGTTTCTATTTGGTCTACCTATTGGTATTAATTTCATTATTTTTATATACAGAGATCTGAAAATTGATTTGTTATTTTCAGCTTATAGTAGTTTTTTTTTTTAAAGATAATTGTATTTTTATTTTTATTCGATTTTATTAATTGCAACATGGTACAGTATATGTACATATATCGTATCGTCTGTGCTTCTCATGTTAATTCTATTCAATGTGATTGGCTTATTTTTTTAATGTAAAAAATTATATTAATATAAAATAATTGCTTTTTCTAGGTTATTTAAAATTGAACCAGAATATCAAGATCTCTTCAAAGACTTAAAAGGCCAGTCACGTGATCAACTAATGGCTAGTCTAGCATTTGAAAACCAAGCTGCAATTATGATGAATATTTTTGACGAGTTGTTGGAAAAATTAGACGATGTAGACAGCATGAGTAAAATGTTAAGAGAAACAGGCGGGAACCACGCTAAGTATGGCGTAACAGTCGATATGATTACGGTGAGAGCGCTTTTCAGTCTAAGTTAATTACTATTTTCCCCATGAAGTTTAGGCGGAAAAGATATCTCCTCGATTTATAGTTTAGCTATTTCAATTGGAACCATGAATATATTTAAAAGTAAAATTGGAACAATTCAAATTTATTTATCTTCTATCTTCTTCAATAAATACCTTATTATAAACAATGCAAAACCTAATGAATCATTTTCAAACTTTTGCATATACAAAGTTTGACCAATGACAAAGAATTGTATAAATAGGCGTATATGTTCAAATATAATTTAACACGTGTTTAAATAAAGCACATTTAATGTGATTGTATAAAAGGGATTTTATTTGATTTAATGATTAATTTTTCCTGCTTATGCCTAAGCATACAAAAGTTGAAATTTACTGTTTATTGTTTTTTTTTTACTATTAGAAATTTGAAGAACCACTCGTCAAATCAATCAGAGACTTTCTTGGGGACCGTTACACAGAAAACATCGAGAATTTGTATAATAAATTTTTAACATTTACATTTGAGGAATTTTGTATAGGACTGAAAGAGGCAAGCTAGTCTAAACAGTCTGTGATGTATAGTCAGCCGTTGTTTCAATCATGAAGGGAATTATTTCCTCTATGTTTCAATTAATTGCTGCATGTTGGAGTGAGGTGAACTATTGCTTCAATTTGAGGGTTATGACTATAATATATTTAAGAACCAGATGTAAACGAAATAAACGGCTGATAAAATATGTTTTAGCTTGGGAAGTACAATCAATTCCCAGAGTGAATTTACTAAGCTACATTTTGTTTGTACTGTAATTACCAGTATAGTATAGCTATCTATCTCGATTAATGACAGAAAAGAATGAATATACGCGGAAAGTGATGGCGGTAAGCATAGGTTTACAATGAACAGACCCATAATCCCTGAGCACCACAATAAAATATTGTTTTCAATCATTATGATACATCTAAAAACACTATAGTTATATTGTAATTCGAATGTGCATTATTAGGCAGCTAGGAAGGCCTTCTGTGTGTATCTTGAATATATCACAGGTTCATAAGGTACCGTACTGCCATAAAACCAAGTATAAAAAATGCAATTTGTCAAAATATAGTAAAATAAATATTTAGAAAACCTAAAAAAAATTCACCCAAGCCCGACCAACCCACAATTTACAAAATGTAGAGTTGGTTTTATTTTAGCAATTGAGCATTAATAAATAATTTTTTGAATTAAAAACAAATACTAACTAGAATTTAATTCGTCACCTTGACGAATTATAGGTGATCATTTTTATCATTTTAATGAAATTCACATTTTTACTAATTACTTAATAAACTACCATTTTTGGATGAATGTGATTATTCTACAGCGCCCTCTATTTTTAATTTGAGATTTAGTCCTAATACAGTGAAATATTTTATTAATATTCTTTTCAATTGATGCCATGCTTGTGCAACACAAACTTTTTTAGATATGTTATATATAGTAGACCTATATTAATATGTATTTTCTATTCTTTTCAAATACTGTAAATAAATACAGGCCTTTGTTTATACCTAGGTAATTACATGTTCAGTATTGACAACAATAATGACGTCATATGTTTGTATAAATATGGGCACGTCGTGGCTATTATAGGGTACAATGTACATAAGTAATATTTTAATATAATAATGTTGGTAGTGATTTCTTTCACACTTCAAAACAAATGATATTTTCATAAATACTCAGCATATTAAGTGCCTTAAACTTATGTATAATGTTGTATACAGTATAACACCCAGTAAAAGGAGGGTAAGCTAATCAAATAATTAAAACTGGAGGGTACCCCGAGAGTGCATCATCCGACTATATTATTGTTTCGTACATAATAATGTCACTGACAAAATGTTGTGTGCCTTAGTACGGTAAATTATACTAAGCACTAGGCCTACTGTACATTGAATGTGAGTTTTTGTGCCATTGTGGGAAAGTTTGGTCGAGAATCGGATAGAAAGAGAGGCATGTATATCTATATATTATACAAATTAATATTAATTTTGTTTCTGACCTTGACATTTTGTCCTTTTAAAATTTAACTAGCCCGGGATAAATCGCAGATTGTCGTCAAATTTTACAAGATTCGAATAAAACAAAATGTAGGCTGTTCCCAGACAAACAGATAGAAACCAAACATGCAGTATGAAAACATACCGTAAGCTATTACCAGAGATAATGATTTCATACGCTGGTGTTCAATGGATACGCATGACTTTAGTAAAATAGGACAAATGGCTGAAACCGACAACGAGGTTTGTGAAATTAATGCTACTGAAGTTGTAATTGGAATGCAACCGTATAATCAATTTTAGGGTTTAGGGTTTAGGTGCTTACGAATAAAAATTCTGAACTTTATCTATTTATTTTATAAAACTGTAGTTTTTGTGTTTCATTTCGTTACGTTCATTACATTCATTCAAAACTAGTTGTCCTTTCAAATTATTAATAGCATTTTTCTTACTTAGTGTGGCATATTAATTTTTTTATACACATAAAAGTAGATATTCTACGAGTGTGGAACTAAATGGCAGTGAGGATGGATTTACTCGGAAGTCGGGTAGGTCAGCCATCTTCTGCTCTATTGGCTTCCTTTTTTTTTTTTTTTCATTTCATTTATTTCAATATCATTATCGCAGCCTTAGCTGAATTACAAAGATATTTACATTTGTTCAATGTTTTGTGTCTTTTGTCTACAAATAGTAGATTGCCGTACAACTGTTTTTGAGATGTTGGTATCCCCAATGATCAAAAACTTTTTCTGACCTCCGATGCAGTTCTCAAATGGCCCCCATGAAAAGAGTTTCTATGCCGATCCTCAATCAACAAACTGATATGGCTTCTCTTCGGTAGTAGGTAAGGATGTCTTATGTAATACGACAGTGGTGCATTCTTAATCCGTCCACCAACACGGTACACTCCATCTTTCTCATCGAACACTGAATCTAGCTTCATGATGTTGTAATCATCGACATTTATTTCCGATTGTCTCTGTCGGATCCAAAGCAACTCAGCTTCCTTCAATGCATTTGGTGAAGGCCACTCAAAAATTTGTGAAGTTAACTTCCTCAACCATTGGTTCTTTGGTAAACGCTTCAAGGGCAAAACTCTTGCTGTTAACATCTTAAATGTTGGCCAACAAGAAAAACTGGTGGGATCACGTATTCTTTGAAATTCAGGTATAGCTTTTATTTTGAGCGCAAGTGTCTTAGCATTACGAAAATGAAATTTCTTCTGTACTCCATCTTCAGGAGCTAATTGAACATTAGTTGGAGTTTCAGGCCAAGAGATAGGTGGTGATCGTAGGATCCATCGATGACTTGCTTTATATCTTCAATATTTCCTCCTCTTGATACAATATCTATAGTGTTCTGGTCTGATGGTACAAAAGCAATATCTTTGATCGGGTAAATTTAAGAAGTGATCTCACCTACACTGTATGCAACGTAGGACCAGACATAATTATTCGGATTGATCTCTCAGCCAGCTGATTGCAGTCATACTGTCTGTCCAAATCTTTGAATAAACTATTACAACTCTCAAAGAATTCTTTACAGTAAGCATCAACCTTAATAGCAGCAGAATCGCTTGAAGTTCTTTATGGGGACTAACGACAAATAAGCTTTAGTCGACTCATAATATGACCTTCTTAGCCAAACTCCGATACCCATGTCATGGCCTTTTCCTCTAAAAGGCTCTGGAATAAGACATCTTGGAATTTCTATGTCACTTTATCTTTCAAGATCTTTATTGATTTCACTGAGAATAGGAAAAAGTTCACCTCTCTGGTTAAGTGGTGTATCCCAATCAATGTTTAATTGCCACAGTGTTTTCAGTCGGACAAGGATATCGGAACGCATACCAAATACGTCATAGTAAAAAGCGGTTTGTTTCAGAATGTTATGTTTAGTTGGGATTAGACCTTGAATTGGTTTTACCTCTTTGACCTTCAGAGTGTCGATCACAAGGTTCCAATTTGTTCCCAAAGCTGTTGCAACAGTGGCGTCTTCTGATTCGTCACAGTCACACACATTCTTAACGTTGGATTGCCATTTCCTGAGATTGAAGTTTCCTTTTTTAAGAGTCTCGGTTAGATTAGATTTTAAGTTGTCAGCCTCATTAGCATCAGTAACAGATTCATTTAAATCATTCATTTTATACTGGTCAGTAACAATTCTTTAAAACAGTTAATCACCGGGTGCATGCTCAGATACTACATGCCTCAATGTCACTATAGCCGCAGTTGGCGATAGCTAGCTTGTAACCAAATGTAACAGTCGTCAACTCGTACACCTGAATTGGATGGTTACGATTTTCCCTAAACACAAATCAATGAAGGCGGGCATCATCAGAACTGATTTTAATAGCCTGGAACATTTTATTAATGTCAGCGATTTTACCAAGTTCGTTTTCTCGGAATCGTAGGGCAACATTAAATTGCGGTTTGTAAATGATCAGAGCATTTGCATTTCTTTGGTTCTAAACATATTGTCTTAATGCCAAGAAAATCTTCCATTGGTCCAACTGCAGACACATTAAGAAAATCCTTCCAAAAGAACATTTCACGGCTACAGGTTCATTAACACATTCACCCCGGAGGTACTCTTTCCAAATCATTAAGTGTTATCGATACCGAGCATTACATCAATAGTTGGAGATGGAGCAACTTGTAAATCAATTTTATTTAGATGACTGTATTATTTAAGCTGTTCTTGGTAGGATTGATAGGAGTATCTCCACAGGGTTCTTCTATTTCTGTGACAGCGAGTGGACCAGACCATGTACCATTTACTTCTTCAATTTAGCAATTCAGCAATCGTAGTTTCTTAGTAATTTTCTTCCCACCAACCAGACATAGATCATGTTTTGATAAACATCTTGATTAATATAGTAGGGCCTAAGTGGAATGAGTCCTGATCTCAGAAGTGTCGCTTGGTTGCCACCATCCAATAAGATACACACTAGACGACGGGTTTTGCCACATCTCAGGTACCCCATAACAGTAGATAAGGTCACTTGTAATTTACTTTCTCCCTTGTGAGACCATGCCAGCCCGCTCAACAACTATGGGTGGATCCGCTGGTTGAAATGGTTAAGGATTGCAATTGAGTTGATCCTTTCTTTCATACAAGACCGGACAAACAGCCGTAAAGTAAAGGTTAACCTTCACCATCTGATGGGGTTCCACAAGGTGCGGCAATCTGACAGGAATTCCTATAATATGAAGGTTTACCAGCAGAGCAATTGCTGTGACCATATCTAAAACAGATTATGTTCTTTTTCATCACTTCATATTTTTCTATTTGAGACAAACTTCTAAACTTGTTATAACTCTTCAAAAAATGAGTATTAGCGGTGGAATGCAGTGCACACTTGCTATTTCTATTGTAGTCTGACCTGTTACCCTTTCCAGATGAAACTACAGCAGCATTTGGAGACTTGATGGTTCAGTTTCAGTCACGGATGTAGCTTTCTCAAGTAACAATAATTGGCTGTATAGCCATTAAATCAAGCCAGTGAGAAAATATGACCGGTGTCGTTGTTCATAACGCTTTTATAGTAAGCTATTCTGTGTTCTTCTGGTAAATTCTGTTTTATTTGGCTCAGAATGATTTTGCTGTTCAACTCTCCAGATAAACCAATGGTTTCCGCTCTGGTTCCAAATGTTTGAAGGGTTTGTTGGACCAAACGAATTATGGCTGAAATGCTGATCTTGTCCTTACTTTCATCTTTAGATTCTCTAAATCCGTCAACAGACTATCCACGACTCTGTGTTTGTCTCAATAGCGTTCATCTAACATTTTCCAAGCTCTAGCAACATCGAAACATTCTTAACCATATTTTGTATTCGGACAGACCAGTTGTTGGTGTTGGTAAGTGTACGATAGTGTGTCAGTTTAATCTGAAAGAGATATACATTGTCTGCATATATTCTAACCATGTTGAAATGAACATGTGCCGTATTTTAACTTCTTTTAACTGTTTTTAAACATAAGGCGCCTACAAAATTGACAATGTTTCTTTCACAACATCAAGCCATTCTTATCAAATCTGAATTATGTTTATTATGATGGTAATATCGGTAAAGTATCGACAATTTGTCCTCTAACATAGAGAAGTTGTAGATACACGACTAACTTTCGTTGATAACAATTTACATGTGATCGATATATTACGTTGTAATAAAGAGTGTGTCTATGATTCTTACAAACATGAATTGGCTGATTGTAATTACTCTATAACTCTTATACTGTACTTCTAGATTTATGTCGGTCTGGTTACACGCCTTACAACGAAACGTGTTACAAAGTGTTCAACGGCACGCTCGAAACTTGGGATGCAGCAAATGCGGCCTGTGAAGCAGACAATGCGCAATTATTCATGATTGAAGATACGTTTGAACAGCAATTTCTTCGAGGCCTCGTTCCAACATTCTCGCCATACAAATACTGGATTGGGCTGAAAGACGTTGGGGGTAAGTATGGCTCAGAGACTCCACGTAACTCTTAAATCCACCGCTAACTACACGATAAAAGGGACGTAACTTCGAAAGGGCAAGTCTATTATTAATCACATAACATGCCGTTTATTATACTCCTTACGACTTTTCAATCATAACAATGTATTTGTTCTAGGGCACTGATACTTTCAAGTGGACAAACGGGTCATCGGCGTCTTTTATCAAATGGCTTCCAAACATCATGGCTATCAAATGTGACTGAAGACTGCGGAGCTGCGGCTTTTGTAGATGTCTACGATACCAGGGATGTCAGTACTGATCTTGGTGACTGGGACATAATGGACTGCACCGCTATCTTGCCAGCTATCTGCGAGTATCATATGTTAGATTTTGAATACAGTACGCTAAATCCATGGTTCTTACGTACTGCACTAGACCGTTTGTCAGCAGCCAAACATTAACTGACAAACTTAACCGATAAAGTTCATGTGGAAATGAGGTTTACGGATTCCGCTCCCGAAAAATTAACCGATAATTATCTCATTCAAATTGGATAATTATCGGATAAATGCAATAAAATACAAATTGTTGCGTTGTGATTGGACACTTGGTTTTTCGATAATGACTACACTACATACTATCATAGACTTGATCGCCACAATAAACCTTTAAAGCAGTTATAAAACTGCAATTTTGTAATAAAGTAGCACATAAATATTGTCTTTTTTCTTCAGGTGAGGGAACACCAGAACCAGTAGTTTCTTCAGATGAGGGTACACCAGAACCGGTAATTTCTTCAAATAAGGGTACACAAGAACCAGTACTAGGACCTGCAAAAGAAGCTGTGATGAGGTACAGCAAATGGACCGAATCTCAGACAAGCGTCTGCCATTATGATGGGGGATCTAGCCAGTGCGATGCTTGCTTGGCTGGTGCTCATAAATGTGAAAACGGAAAACATACTGTGTGTGTCCGTGATCCTAGTAAATGCCCAGTTCCAGGTAAGTTTGGAATAAAGAGTCCTGACGGTATAGCTAATATATCACAAGAAGTTCCGTTGCTTATGAACTCAAATTACTTTGTCAACACTGACGCGTAACCTATATAAAAAAAGACAAGAACTCCTAAAATTCTGACTAAACAATAATGTTATTATACACTCTCCGAGCACTCCTCGTTCCTATTTTATCATCTTAACATGGTTTGATTTCTATCCAATTAAATTTTAGCAATTTCTCGAAGCATCAACACGACTTCAACAATGTAATTAATCGATGAATAAGGCCTTGTGGATTGCGTTTGCTTTAATTTGTCGATGTTTTTCTTATTATTTCGACAGATTATTATGACCAGGGTTTTGTCATAACTAAGAAGTTGGATGATCCGGATAATGACGTCATTTTTGCTTGTAACCCTGCAGTTGGACGTCTATCAGACAAGGTTGTTCCGTCCTGCTATGTACAAGATAATCCACCAGATGGACGCTGGAAAGGTAAACAATGATGATTGTTTTATAATGTCCCTCAAAGAATAGCACTGAGGCTATCTGATATTTCAAAACACTTAGAACTTCCATACTTAGAGCCCAAACTGACACGGGTCATCATAAACATCGATACGGACAGCAAGAGGAATCTCTAACTTGATAAATCGATAAGTATTAGGCCCAACACTGACACTTTCTCCCAAAGATTTTTGGATTTGCAGATAACTATCAATGAATGGTTAGGCGTAGGGCCTACATTTCTTTTTTCCATTAATCCTTTCTTGAATGCTTAGCGCCCACAAAACAATGATTTAAAAATAGGCACATACAATTGCATATATTAATATTTTTCTTATGTCAAAATGAAAAATATATCCCTATACTATTTCATTATAAATATTCTTCAATAGCTCTACCAATGAACCTACACAATGTCATTGGATCTGACCACCACACGGGACTTATCTATGGCATTCACATGGACATGCGAAGTTACATGCGCAGTAAAGATCATGGTGTAACGTGGCAGTTTATCAGTAAAGACGCCTGGGACTCTTTGACAAAAAGTTTGCCGGACTTCAAGACGGCCAGAACTAGTGAAAACAACTGGCTGTGTGAGTTTATATCATTATTTACTTCCCACTAAGGTCTCACTGTCATGTACGTCCAATGCGAGTAATTTGACAAATCACTAGCGACGCCTTGTCTGAACTGTCGCTTGTGATTGGTCAAACCTGAGCTTCCTAACTTTGCTTCAAAACTGAAATAATTACACTACAGTGTATTGTTTTTAAGTGCCACAATCTTAAATGCTAAAAATGGGCTGACCATTGAATATAACGAAATAACCAGTTCTACGTAATATGAAATCAACTAATCAAGGCAATAATATAATTTTGTGATAATGATGATTAGGTTTTATGCTACTTTGCTCATTCAACACATTTCTATTTTTTCAACAGATGATGACAGTGGCCTAAAGTATAATGGAGTTTTGAAAATGAAAAAAGACTGCTCCTAAATCATGGAATTTCAGCGGTTAAAAAGTCATATTCAACTTTCGCAAATATTATGCAATTTATATATTTCAGTCCTAGTGTGGTTTTTAAATTCAATCAAAAATATAACTTTGAAATTTACAGTATTTCTAAATCTTAAAATTGTTTTAATTAAATATTAATATGTTTGGTATTTGCATTGTGTATCAGAAAGTATTGCTATATATTAGTCAAAATTAAATTTTGTTTTCACATGAGTAAATCATTTTAAATATTTTGAATGGTTCGGCCTAATAATAATATTTGTTTTTGTCACGCATGACGTTTCATACATATATAAAATCTTGTTACAAAAGCCAGCATAGGATTGTTTAGTAATTCTCAAAATCACACCTTTCTTTGAAAATATGCAACTTAGTAGTACAACAGGTGAAAGTTGCCATAACTCTATCGGTCATTAGGGTTTTTTTAGATATGGCAATTCAATGTAATTTGCATATTTCATATAACTTGTACTACTAATTTGCATAATTTCGGAAACTTTTGGAATTACTAAACGGTCCTATAATGGATTGTAATTGTAGTTTTGCGTCAAGGAGTTGAGTAATTAGATGTTTTGCTCTACTCTGACGTAATTTGTACTTTATACTAAGTACATTTGAGAATACTTGCGAAAGAATTCGCAAGTAGTTCTCGGGTAGGACTCGAACCCACGACCTCCAGATCACTAGCCTGGCGTTCATACCTCTAGACCACCGAGCTTGCGCTGATGGCTACTGGTTAGATTATTTGGTCATATAATGGTTATATAAAACCTGTATCCAAGTCATTTGAGGCTAAAACAAGGTCTGTGCATCCATTTTAGTTGCATTATATGCAAATATTGAGAAATAGGGTCGAGGTTCAAATGTCATACTTTCGATAATTTTTTCGTAAAATGGTTTATTAGAGCGAATATAAATATGTACATTCTGAATAAGGCTTTGAAAAAATTGTCTAGCATTAATGGTTTTCGAGATATGGGAAGACTGTAATTTCACCCCCTTATTTCACATTTCATATAATTTGTACAACTAATTAGCATAATTTCGAGATGCGTGACAAAGGCTTGATTTTGGGAATTACAAAGCGGTCCTATGCCGACAATATAGGAAACCTGTATCGGAGTCATTTGAATCTAAAACAAAGTCTTTCCAGTCATTTTTCGTAAAATATTTTATTAGAGCAAATATAAATATATACATTTTGAAAAAAAATCAGTGAAAAAATAAACTATCTTGGACTAGTAGTTTTGGAGATACGATAACCCTGTAATTTCACCCTAATTTGCATATTTAAGCTAATTTGCATATCATCGGGATGAGTGACAGAAGTGTGATGCTCAAATTTTAATTTCCACATCATATGTGACCATTTAAAAAAGGAAAATCTCTGTTTGCAATTTGTTTCACTAAAAATGATAGATTGCCTAGTCTATTTCGCTGTGCTCCACCACTGGCGCCAAATTGGATCCACTGGAGCACAGGTAATCCCATACAAAAATATAATGAAACTTAATTGGGTCAACTGGAGCACAGTGTGTTAACATACGAAAATATATTAACATTCAGCGACTTATTTCTATTTTATATAACTGTGCTCCACTGGTGCCAAATTGTGTACACTTGAGCACAGTGTATTAACATACGAAAAGATATTAAAACTTAAGTGACTTCAAATTAGGTCCACTTGAGCACAGTGTATTAACATACGAACAGATATTGGAACTTAAGTGACTTTATTTCTATTTTATATCACTGTGCTCCACTGGCGCCAAATCGGGTCCACTTGAGCACAGTGTATTAAAATACGAAAAGATATTAAAATTAAGTGACTCTATTTCTATTTATATCACTGTGCTCCACCGGCGCCAAATTAGGTCCATTTGAGCGCAGTGTATTAACATATGAAACGATATTAAAAGTAGTGACTTATATCACTGTGCTACCCTGGTGCTAAATTGGGTCCACTTGAGCAGTTACCGCCGTAGTACTATTTCTATTATTGAAGAGAACATGGACTCGCTGAAGGTTTCACAAAAAGGCAACCACATTGAGAGTTCCACGTGGTACTTTTCGTGAATATACCGATGACTTAAACCAATAAAAGAACTTAAGGCAAAAATGACAGATGTGGACATCTTTCTAAAGAAAATCATTGATAGATATGTTTCCCGACCTGACACTTGAAACGATCTTTGTCTAGCAGAATTTGCGGCAAATTACTAAGTGACCTCTGTTGAAAAAGAAGAAGCAGATGATAGTGTTCCAATTGTGCTTGATAACAGTGCAGGTGTAGAGCAGAACACAAGCAGAGATAGGTTGCTCAAACGCATTAAACTGAAAGATGGCAATAATATGATGTTTAGGCGAAAGTTCGAAGCTGTGATAAAACTTCGCAAATGAAACTCCGAGAAAGATTCCATGAATTTTTATCGAGCAAAACTTATGTTGTATTTGCTATGGCGAGATGAAGAGACTGACTTGATCGGCAACTATCCAGATTTCGCATCTCATTATCATGCAGTTTATCATCGAGTTAGTGATAATGGAGCAAAATTCATTGAAAACCGGACCTTGAGCTCATAGATCAAGCAATTCATGAGAATGCAGTGTAATGCTAATTTGTTTGCAAGATGTAAATGAGGGTGTTGAAGTTGAACGTGATCAAACTGATTCATTCAGACAACAGAAAGTTGCTTTTACGAATCATAAAGCCAAAATATGACAGTTCTCCTGACAGCACCAACAGGTGTTGCAGCTTTTAACGTGGGAGGAATGACAGTCATTCTGCTTTGCTATTAAGAGTCAAGAAATATGGACAAGAAGGTGAACCACTAACGTTTGAGAAGTTAACATCCTGCGATCTAGACTTGAGAACCTACAACTGGTTATCATTGATGAAGTTTTAATAATTGGTTCCGATTTGCTTTTCAACATTCGTCACAAGCCATTAGAGGAAAGTAAAGGTCAGTCTGGTGACAATATTTTGTTTGGCAACGTTTGTTTTCTTGCTGTAGGAGACCTTTACCAGCTACCGCCTGTGAAACAGTCACACATTTATGCTCAAGTACATGATAGAATGGAGAGACTCAATGGTTCACTGTGGAAAGACCACTTTAAACTACATGAGTTGGATAAAGTTATGCGACAGAAAGATTATCAAGCTTTAGCCGAAATGATCTGTCAAATTAGAGTTGCCAAACAAACTGACGATGATATTGAAGTGCTAAAATCCCAAGTGATACCTGCAGAAGACGACAACTATCCGGAAGATGTCCTGCATGTTTATGCTTCTAAATCTTGATGTTGATGAAATAAATGAGAGAAAACTGAAATGTCTTGCACCGCTTGAAGAACAACGAATTCGTATCGTCGCGTCGGATGACAAATGTGACAGCACAGGTCTGCTGGTGAATGTACAGAATATTGCATCTTCTAAAGAATGTTAGGAGACAGCGGGATTGCACACAATGTTGATTCTAGCTGAAGGATCACGATTCATGCTGACATATAAAGTTGACACAGCAGATGGCTTGGTAAATGGCGTCAAGGGAACGGTTACTGTAGTTGTAAAAAAAGACAAAGAGATGGTACTAACTGTTCTTCTTTGCTTTGATAATGAGAAAGTTGAACTAAAGGCGAGATCTGCAAGCCAATTGAAAGACATATACCCACTTATAGTTCTAATTAAGCGTCATGAAGGTAAATTTGACAAAAGTGGAAAAAAAGGTGCACAAATTGCCCGGAGGCAGTTTCCTTTGACGTTAGCGTGGGCTGTGACAATTCATAAATGTCAATGACTCACTGTTGCTTTTAATAGATTGATCAAAATGAACGAGGATCTTCTAAAACAAATAGAAGCTGCATCTATAACGGCATCGCTCTAGTTCGTTTCTTTTCAAGTCAAAATTACGGACAGGATGTTAAGAAATACAGCAGAAGAAAGTGATTGAGCAGACTTTGTCCGGCGGTGCTTCGAGAATAAAATCTCAAGCTGTCGAAATTGAGGGCCTTACGAGGCATCTTCGAATTCAAACAGCCGAATAAAAAAAAACAACAATTCGCTCAAGAAAACCAAGCTTCGAGCAGTAAAACAACTGTAGAGCCTAAATGTGAAATTAGGGTGGGTCTCTCCGAAGCCACCTTTTTAAAACCAAGAGAGAGTGATGAGGATTTGCTGTTGGCGTTAGATTCACCATTAATTCCAAAAAGAGGAAAAAGAGTAGGCCTTATTATGATAACAAAATAAGTATCTTTGTCAAGCTCACCAAGCTTCTGGTCATTACGCAAATAAGTTTCCACAAAAGACAGAACATCACCATCATTGAATGCTGTATCTACCTGCATGTCCTTTACATGCTCTAGGTATGACCTGATGTTCAAAAACATGATCACCAGACTGTAATGTTAAACAAAACCGACGTTTTTGAGAATGATGTGTTTTGACCTTATTGTATTGTAGTAATTTGGAGTCATTCGAATCAAAATTCTGAGCGCTAGAGTGATGACAAGCAAACACACACACAAAAACCGAACAATAGAACAACAACGCGAAAAACAAATAAGAGAATTTAAAAAGAAATAGGGTTTTTAAACTACTCGCATCAAAAACCTTGTATAATAAATCTAATTATGGTTTAAAATTCACAAATAACAAATTATAACGCTTTCCTATTGTACAAAAATGAAGTTTTTCGACGTAATTGAACATTTTATGTTTATTAACATATTGTGAAAAAATGGCCGGTTGGAAATTCGTCTGGTTTTTTTCTTTCTGCACTTCCACATTTAATTAAAGGTATTTTATTAATATATTTTAGTATTTATTAGTAAGGGTATCACCGACTGCTTCTACATTTAGGAAGAAAGTTTTATTTTATTCTCTTTTGTGGGGTAACACCACTTTTATTCACATCCATATTATCTTTCATGTCATCACATAAGATCACAATTATTTATCACATTTTTGTTAATTCTTAATGTCATCACAATTTGATAATTTATTATTTTAAACAATGTTTTCCGGAATTGAGTATTATTAACATTATTAAATATTAACAATTTATATACAACATTGAAATTATCCTTGTGGTTTTTGATATTCGTTCACACACTGGTGATGGTAAATTAATCAAATATATCGTTAACTAGATATGATATTAAATTATTTTTTCCTAAATCATTTACACAATGTACGCATATCGAATAAAAAATATTGGCACGTCACGAGTCGCGTAAGGCGCGTCATGAAGACGAAATATTGAAAGGTGATTTTCAGGTGTGAAAGAAACCGAAGGCGTAACTACAGTATTTTAATAATTGCGATAGTGGAACTGAACAATGCTTACAAGAAACCGGTTAAAATAACTGTGGAGTGAATGCTTTTAATAATTTTCTAAATTCTAGATTTTGTCTTTTTATTTATTTATTTCCACTTTAGTTAGAGAGGGTATCCCTTCTAGCCGAACCCACAGGCAAGCTGGTATACAGGCCCTCTAAAATATAATTATTATACTTAACTAAGTTAAAATCTTTACAATATGACATTCAACAACAAAAAATACCATAGAATATATTTTTAAAACTTTTTAAGTCTTGGATTTGTTCATGCGTTTATTTAAGAATCAGCAAAGAATTTAACCCAATAATTAATGTTTAATAGAATAATAATTAGTTTGTTATAATTTTGTTATTCTTATTGTTTATTTAGGTGTTATATTCAAGTAAAGTTTTTTTTATATTTTTAATAATGATGTTATATGTAGTCAACAAGGATCCTCCTGGAATATATATGACAAACATTAGTTACAGTGACAACACACATTTTGTCATCAGTTATTCAGAATGTCGGATTAATCCAACCTTTCGCTGTCGATTATGATACCAGCACATTAACACTGTATTGGTCTGATGGCAGCAAGCACACCATTGAACCATTGAACGGTTTTCACTTTTCACTAACCAACATGAAGTGTAATGTAGTAAGATTTGTTCCACCAAAGTGCTTAAGGCGCATGTGAAAACTACCCAATCTAGACAAAAACCACATAATCGCATTTTGTTTACCAGTTAAGACGCACAGACTGGCTAGTACATAACTAGGTATTCTCAGTTACCCGAGTATTACCTAGACAAATAAAAACCAAAAGTATATAATTATAGCCAACATAAAGAAGCAGATTAAATCGGATAGTTTATTGCCTCAAAATGAATATTACGTATTATCCTGATAATAATTAAATATAAATAACAAAAAAAAGTCATCATGAATCAACGTTTAGCTCAATCATTAACATATTGAAACGTTCATTCGACCCTTGAATGTGGATGTATCCACTATTACAATGTAATTCATAATTTTAAACAAATGTTGTTATTGCAGATTGATTCCGTTGTTATAGTAGCTATGACAGACGAAGACCTCTATAAATTCATTCCTCTCCTTGGGGATAGAATTGCTGTGGGTGAATTTTGCAAAGACAACAAACGCAATAGTAAAAGTAAAAAAGAAACAGTTTTGCAGAAGCTTACAAAAATTGAAAAAGAGAAGCGAAAAGGACGATGATGATGAGGAGGAGAAGTTAGGCAACTTCCTCGAAACACGCCCAAGCACTCTGATGGGAAACAAAAATGCCCCCAAAAACAAATCGGAAGATAGACATAGGGTGGTTAGACTACCACCTTGAGCTTAAAATGTACAGGTAGGTTCGTAAACAGAAAGGAGGAGGCACTAGGCCGCCGACAGTGCCAAAGTCTACTCGTTATAATGAGTTACTGAAGATCGCCAATAACCTATTCTTTAAAGACGGATTATCATCCAAAGGAAAACTAAGCGATTTAAACTGCCAAATGTGTGACTTCAGACAACATCCGTTGAAGAAAGATATGAATGTTGGGAAACTATATTCTGAATGTAAAATGGCGGTCCTTCGGTTCTACCTTCAAACGACTCTACTTGGCAAAAAAAAAAAAAGATGTTGTTCGTAAACGAAAGAGAAGCGGTGAATTATTTGATGACGACCGGGATGATTTACCGTTGGTTGAAACAACAACTAACCGTAACTAGCTGTATGTAAGAGATGGGTAATTGCAGAGGAGCGAATGAGCAATTTGCTTTAGCCTTAATTTCAAAGTAAATTCAAAGTAAGGTAACCCAACAGAGTGCATAATTAGTATTTTAGTGAATTCATTCATACTGTTCGCTGATATAGGGCAGGTATATGGACTGATCTGATGATAGAACAAGTAATGATGAGATCCATAAAAAGCAAAGGAGGACTGACAAGAGGCAAAAGCATGACTGAAACTGTTTACTTGCAATGAATATATAGCATGCACAAATGTGCTGGAGTGCATGATGTCATGACAACAATGACCAAATTGAAGCACATGACAAGTTAGCAACATCTATAAATGAGTACTTCAAAACGAAATCGGGATTACAAAGTTTCTTTAAGGATATTTTTCTGTAAAGTAAAGGTAGATTGTTCCACAGTTTTGCGCCTCTAATTGTAACATCAAATTGACCAGATGAAGTACGAAATTGTGGTATAATTAAATTAAAATTATTTTCAAGCCTTGTATTTTTCATATGCGCTACATAATTAATGTACAAATTAATTGGGTGAGGCAATCTACAATATAATAAATCAGATAGGAATTTTAAAACATAAAGGTCATATAACTTAAAGATATCCAAAATACGAAGTTGCTTTAATAAAGGTGCAGAATGAGCTCTAGCCTATATTCAGATAAAGTAACACAACAAACATACATACATTTTTTTAATAAGAAATAATTTATTTAAGAAGAATATGTGCTACCCCAGACCTTAATTTACAAACTCCGTATACATTACCGCCAGAACTTTATTCTAACTTACTCTGGCATTCTGGATGGATGTTCACCAACGCAACAAAGCCGAGGTTTTATTCAAACCACGATTTCTGCAAATTCAACCGCAAAATCCGAGGTGTTGATGTTACCAATTATTGTTTTTAATCCCACAGATGAAACGTGCATCTATTCAACAATGCTATACATTATAAAGCCAGCACGGGCATTAACCTACAGACATAACGTTCGACCAACCACTGTGGATTAAAGGGCTCGGGCTTAGAAGAAGCTATGGAAGAGGTATATGGCTCTAATTCTGTTTTTCACATAATGTTTCTTGGTGGAAAATATTTTACCACATTAAAAGCTACAATCCAAGCATTAACCATTACAGAAAGAAGCACGCACTATTAAGGAAATATTTACCTTCATAGCTTTTGGCAATGGAGTTTAATGATTTTAAGAATCATAGCACGTGTAAATATAATAGATATAGAAGATTCATCAAGGAACTTAATATCAGCTTTATTAAAATTAGGATCCGAAGAGTGCCTTCAATTTATAGAGCACACAAAAATCAATGAACACAATTCTGACCGACAACATTGCAATATCTGCCAGAAAATGACACCCATTATAAAAAAACGCAGACATTTCTAGAAATCTATACCAATAAGACAGAGACAGGCCAAAAGATGGTAATGATGTAATAGTTTCTGTGGACATGCAGAAAATAATTATGTTTCCAAAATTGTCTGGATATAAACACGTTCATGTCTGCTGACGCATTCCATCATCAAATTGAGTTGGAATGAAAAAGTCCAATATTTCTTTAAGATTGTTAATAATGCAGGAAAAGCAGGTAGGATGACTTATACCGACTTCTTCGCATACAAAAATGAAAAAGGACCGAGTAAATCGTTAGTAACACCAAAACTTCATGATGTTAAAGAACAAAGCAAAATTATATTGGAAACGTGAATATATGGATACTAGTTATATGTCTGGAGAGTTTTAAAATAAAAACACATTACAAAATATCGTAAATCGAACCTATTTACCTGAACCTCTAAAAGAACCAAGAGGAATTCCACAAATTTAAAAAAATGACAACATAATAAAGAAATTGATTCCACTACTGGAGACGTACGCGACCTGATAGATAACGCATAAATATATCAAATACAAAACTTGTATAATGCTTAAAGCAATAATATGCATCAAAACATAAAATGCAACAACGTTTAAAAATGGAAGGAGAAGTTCTGAGATTGAGGACTTAAGTTCGTATAAACATAAAATACATCGTAGTGCTTTGAAACCAGATGATTGTTGGTTGTGCAGCTTTTGTCAGACAGAAACAAAAGAGAAAAGAAATCTAGTTACGATAAAGTAATCAAAGCTGCTGCAAATGATTACACACGTTGCAATGTAAACTAGCATTAGTCAACGATTTGCCAGCAGCAAACACAAGATACTATCTTAAATGTTATGTTACATTTCTGAGAAAGCATACCCAACAACGCCACCATATGCATTAAGAAAATTGCAGATGACAGACTGCACACTTTTACATGATACACGCAACTTCTCTCTGATTTCCAAGTTGATACTGGCAGTTACAAGGATCACAAGTCATGGTTTACAGCCTGCTTTATGGAAATGTGGAGTTTGTTGCACAACTTGACCCTTATCAGCCAAAACTAATATTTCCGTCGGTTAATATTTCCTTCAAAACTGTTATTCAGACAAACACATGACCATGCAATATCAAATCAGGAACTACACAGTAGCAAATTCAAGACACATAAGAGGGACTAGCTTTACATCATAGCGCTACGTATCAGAACTAAACTTAAATCATTACCACGTTTTACCAATTGAAAAAGATTCAATCCTGATAATGTAGCTAAGCTAGTTCCCAAAACATTATACATGTTTCTCAGTTTAGTACTTTCTGGTGAAGCAGCTGAAACAGAAGATGATGGTTACATTAGAAGATTATCTGCTAGTATTAGCCAAGATCTTACACCAAAGAATTTAGGGATCGGAATAGCTATCCATCAAGCAACAAGATCCAGACGACTAGTAAATCTTATTCACAGCAAAACACTGCGTGTAGACACTGCATTAATACAGCATGCAATTGAGTTCCTCCCTCCAACGAGCACATATTTGTTCCAATACATGGATATGGTGTCTGTCCTGTTGAAATTTATTCGTGCAGAAAGAACAGGAAACTGGAAGATGAATCTCTCTGCATTTGATAGAATGTTCCCATGGTTTGCAGTTTATGATCATGTAAACTATGTACAATGGAGCACTGCATATTATGCTCATCTGCTTGATAAGACAAATCCAGATGTATATAAGCAATTTATGAATGGCAATGTTTTGGTCAAAACAACAAACAAATCATTTTGAGATCAGCACTAACCAGGCGTTGGAACATGTTAACAAAGTAGAGAAAGTAGCAGGTGGTTTAATTTGTATTACCAGAACAGATGAACGTTATGTCTAACCAGAATTAATTAGTATTGCCACGAAAGATATTGCCACATCATATATTACTGACGCTTTTCTCTCTCTCTTTTTAACCTAATAATATTTTTATAAATCTATAGGGTTCCTTGTCTGAAGTACATGAGTTTAGACATTAAGATAATATAATAATATTATGTCAAAAAATAAAATGGTCGAACTTGGGCTATTTTTCATTTTATCGAAAGGTATCTAATCAAAATTATATCGACTTTTAAAAATAATCTTGAGTAACATTCTGTGCATGTAAATTATGATTTAGGAACCAGTTGTCAAAACAAAAGGAGTCGAAATGCTGCAATCTATTATAGATAATTGTATTCTCGAAAATGACTAAATATCTACTGTTGTATGAGGTACAGTACTGTAACATGTGCAGAACTCCTTATGTAACTTTTCATAGAAGTAATAAGGCATCAAAGTAAACTGAAGAAATATTGGCCTCAAAGAAATGTTGCTTGTTCACAACTAAATTTTAAATTTTACCACTCCATGATATCTGCATTTCCAGCACTCCATGCACAAACTGGATGTGATACAATCAGCAAGATATCAACTAAACTTTGAGCTCTAAATCATGTCTGCAAACAAGAAAATGCATTTGGTTGTAAATTGGCAGAGAAATGCAGGTGTCTGAAACAATTAACAGACCTAAAGACATTCGATGACCTACGTGTCGCCTCATTTAATAGCAATGCCCTTAAGGTAGACTTAAATTAAATTACCTTGTTCTTCAACGAAATGCTAGAAAACATATCCATATAACCTTTTACCAACAGCAACTTTGTGTTCAAGCTCCATTCAAAGGTGCCACATTGAATTGAAAGAAGGCACCATCTCGAATTGGTTTGGGATCGGTTGCAAGGAGAGCAGAGGAGGTAAGGCGAATGGAAGAATTGAAAAAAAAAAGGAGTTAAGTTCTTACGAAAAAGCAGGAAACTGAAAAAAGATTGTTAAATCTCTAAACTTCAACAAGAAAAAAATGCTATTGCTACAGAGATGGCAAGAGAGAAGCTTCTGAAAGAGGTGAGGGTAGAAGGGTAAGCTCAGAAATTGGCGGTATCTGGCAGAAAAACCAAATTGAAGCTAAGAACAAGTTTGAAATAAGGATGCACACGGTATACACCAAGCCTGGAAAATCCCGTAAAATGAGGAGGAAATAATCAGAGGAATTAATCTAACCAAGATTGATGCTGTTGATTGGGAATAATACCCAAGCTACATATGCTCCCAGTGAAGTAAGAACATGACCTCACGGTAGTACTTATGCTACAAGTAGGCCTACCCTATTTAGATGGGTAGCACGAGGAGTTATGAAACCCATGGATTCAAGCACAAGCAAATCTGTAAATATGGAGAAGGTATATTATATTAAAAGTTTAAGTTACGACTTCCCGGAGCGGAGCGAGGAATAGACGACAAAAGAGAGTGAACAGCAGAAGAATTAGAATTTATGAGGATAATGAATGATTCAAGCCAACAAATTGATAGCCACTATCAACTTGATCTATCGTTAAGAGATTAAAAGATACAGCTTAATTTTAAGATGGCAAAAAAAGTGTTTGAAGAGCCTTCAAAAGAAAAATGGTAGACACAAAAACAATATTCAGTTATCCAACAGAACAGGTTCAAATAAACCAGACGCAGTATGGAATAAGCTCAAGTCTACATTGGAGATCCAACGATGTTGTAAGTACACGTACTTAAGAATGAAACGCTACCGACGAATTTACTGGCTCATTTATGCTGTATTACAGCCTTTATTTCTTCATATATCTCTAACCTCTAATCTCTAGCCGTAAATTACTGAAAACAAACAAGTAATAGCAATCAGCAAATACAACCTCAAACTGAGGTAAATACAACATTAAAACTTAGGAAGAGAACAATGACGTATCTCAACCATACATGACGTAATCTATGCTTCGTCAAGCGGAAGGACCGCTCAGATGTGCACAACACACCATGACGTGCAGCTAACTGTGTGATACATGATGCAAATTTGCATGTCTTAAATAGACTAAATAACTATAAAGTAATCTTAAAGTTCACGTCATAACTTCTACAATCATTCTGCTATCAGTAAACGTAATGATAATAATCAGTAAATAACAATTTAAATAAACAATGTAAACAAACAAACTGAGGGCATAAAGGTGGGCTCCACAGAACAGCGACACCCATGACAACCTGCTCCGGCCATGCCACTCCAACCCTCCATGCTCTAGGCGGCGAGTCTAAACGACCTCGCCATCTAAATAATGCCAATCTGCCTAAGCAAGAAGGAGTCACGAATATTAAATGTATCATAACTAAAGCTAAAAAACATCTATAACAAAGCATTACCGGTTCCGGTATCGTAGCTCAAATTCAACATAACAACTTTGTTGATTATTATGTCCTCTAAACAAACAATTAATTATCACGTTCTCATATCTGTCCAAAAGGACCCGCACGATGGCGCTATACAAATTAACCTACTGATTAGAAATCAGTACAGATGTATTTAACATGGTTGTTTGAAGCTATTATGGAGAAGACAAACGAGAAGTTGGAGAAAATTCAAATACAATTGAGGGCGCTTCATTGCTGCCTTTGGAAGCTAATTTATACTTCACCTTCTCTCGGCTCGAATCATCTGCATAGGCATGTATACCTGTTTTTAAAGAACTACTTCCGGTTCAAACCCCTGATCTACGGCCTCTTCCCAAAACTGCATGACGATAGTCAAGTTGAAGGTATTACAAGAAGAAGAATACACTTGTACTGGTACTGGTTCAAATAACCGTCTCACAGAGACATCTGGTAGCCATTGACTTGAAGTTGGCATTTGGATGTGTTACTTTTAAATGTAGGCCTACAGTATGAGAGTGACTACTACCAAATTACACAGTCACAAAACAACTTATAAAACAGTTCATATATACAGTTAAAACATTGCTGGGAATTATAAATTTCTGTTGAAGCAGGCTCTAATGAAGTTGCATCTAGAGTAAGTTGACTTTGTTGTACAACTCTATCAAGTACTGATGGTATCTTCCGACCTCTTCGTTTACTTTGTAAGTAAGCTTAACATTTATATAATAGCGATACCGTCTTATGGTTTCTGATAAAGAAGATAGATGTAAGACTAAGATATATCCATGATAGAAATGTCAACTGTCTGAGTCAACTGTCACCATGTGCACAGTCGCACAGGCATGACAGGTCCGAATTGCGCCTCCATTCATTCGGTCGTAATATCAGCAAGGACAGATCACGCCTTTACTATTTGAGCAGGATGATACATGCCTCCTTGATATGGGTCATGGTCAGCCGTCACCAATGGAAAAAATTTGAAATGGCTCAAAGTAAAGTATCCAACAAGCCAATTAAAGACGTTTTATGTACAACTTCTAGGCCTAAATCTCCAGCAACAGTTGACTTTTTACCAAATCAACTGGCAATCATAAACGATATAGGATTTTTATGTTGCAAGATACTATGAGAGATGTTAGGTCGGATTCTTAGTCTCGATCAAGAGCCAGCATTAGGACACCTCATAAGAGACAGCGTTCGGGAAGCTCTTCGTCGGAGTCTAAGGATACCTTTAGACAACGAAGACGTAGTCGGGTCTCCAAGCGACCAACTTCACCAACTGGAACATACCAGCAAAAAAGTGAGGATGCCTTGATAAGTAAATTGAACCCGGACGGTAGCTCAAGTTATGTACTATTAATTAAACCACATGAAGTGCCTAAAGGTACATCATACAACAAAGATATTCTGTTATGGTGGAGAGAACAAAGAATACATATCCGAGACCAATAAAAAAAAGATGAAATTTTGAAGAAAATAAAACCCAAATAAATCGACACTAAATAAAAGGAATTTCAAACATGAAAAACTGATAATACAATCTGGTCAATCGAGGAAGACATGCTTAGAGCATCGATGCCATTAATCAAGGCCTTGGAAAAGATAAGTGAATCACAAGATAGTGAAGTGAAATCACTACTATCAACAACAGGCACTATTTTGGGTTCAGCTGTCCAGTGTATGTCAGTTTTTAGACAACGCCAAGCAGAACCTTTTTTGAAAATGCTAGTGTACAACTTCCCTCTTTTACTAAATTCTCTGCAAAAATCATCGGACACATCGGCAAGAGATCAAATGATTTGATTGTTCAAAAAATTGTTAACGTGACCGAATATCTTAAGTTTGGTGTCGAATGCAGCCAAGTGCTGGTCAGCCAATTGCTTAAACGGCACCCCAGTCGAGTGGGCATGCATTTAATGACGCAGTAGTGGATAATATTCGCCAACTAAAGTCTATTTACGCAAATGATGCCGTGGTGACCTATTGGAAACACAGAGAGCTATGGATGGTGTACATCTCAGCAGACATTCCACTCAAGAACGATCGTCGGGGATGTATCGGTATGCACGGAACGTCCGTAAGGCTGTTTTGCACGCCAGGAACGTTACGAGGCCAGTTTATATTATACATTAGTATTTATTTGCTATATCATCATACTTTTGTACTAACTTTGCCTTCGGGCGATTTACTTGTTTACTTGTTTCCGGAGCTCAGCAATGCTGGGTCCGGAGTCGAGGCTAGGCTATGCCTATAAGCCCCTCTTGATAATTATATCAACTCTTGAATATGGCGCAAATTTAAGAGGGTGGTTGGACCATGCCCGTTCAAGACCGGACTTAAATTGATAGGTTGATCTTGAAGCTACTACATCCTCCGATAACGAATTCCATAATATAATAGCTTTTCGACCAAATGAGTCCCTCATCCAATTTGTGCGTGAGAACTTAAATTTTAATTTAAAAGAATGACCACGTGTTCTAACATCTTCATCACGCTAAAAAAAGAATCAGCAGAAATACTATCCACTCCATGTAAAATTTTAAAAATCTGTATCAAATGAGCTCTTTGCCTTCTGTATGCGAGAGTAGGTAGGTTGAGAATTTTCAGCCTTTCTGAATAAGGTAAATGACGAATGGAAAAAATCAGCTTGGTGGCACGTTCTTGGACTTTTTCCAATAGGTCTTCCTCCTTACAATGTAGCGAGTTAAAAACAACGTTGCAGTATTCCAAGGTCGGACGAATAATAGCTTTATATAAACGAAGAAACCCATCCATATTTAAAAACTTGAAAGCTCGATATACCATGCCCAACTTCCGATTTGCTCTCATTGCTACATCTGCCACATGTACATTAAAAACAAGTTTAGAGTCAATAGTAACACCGAGGTCTTTTTCATGATCAACTTCATTCAATAAGAAACCACGCATGGCATACAGATGTTTGTTGTTTTTCATCCCAAAGTGCATTACTTTGCACTTACCCTCGTTAAAAGGTAATTGCCATTTGTCAGACCAGTCACATGCTTTCTCTAAATCTTCTTGTAGGACTTGAGCATCATGTAGTAATATCATATGTGTATGCTGCCCCCAACCATATAACCATAGCAACGCTACTGCGCACTAAGGGCAGTTCTGATACAACGCCATGTTTGAAAATAATACCAATTAATAGATATATATTAAACATCAAAATAATAAGTAAAACGTGTCTGACAATCATTAAATGGTGGCAGCGGTATATTGTGAAATAACAAGGAATAGAACTCCTGTAAGTAATCTTAGTGCACTTACAGTTACGTGACATATTTTTGATTTCCGAGCAACAAGCCTCGCCGTAAAAAACACTCGTGTCCGTCCAACAACAGCAGCGCCGTTTGTAGGCGAATCACCATCACCGTTTTAGCGTGATAATTGCTCTGGTGGCTTAGGCTAGGCCGTACGTAACAATAATCAATATGTCATCTAAAATGCCCAAGATGGATTGGGATGCAAGAGACCTGGCAGAGAGTCTCCGTGCGTTTAAAGCACGCATGAATTTATATATTGAAGACCACAATGTAACACTGGATGAGAAAAAAGCAACAAAGATTAAACTTGCTTTTGGTGATGAAGGTATGAAGAGAATTTTATCATCTGGGTTGTCTGATGCAAACCAAAAGGTACCCAAAGAAATATGGACCTTGTTTGAGCAGCAACTAGATGCGTCTGTCAAGATAAATTTTAGAGTTCATAGGTTAGAGTTTTCAACCTATAGGCAAAAGACAGATGAGCCCATCAGTGATTATGTTGCGCGTCTACGTGAAAAAGCATCAAAATGTTCTTTTAAAAAGGATGAACTAAATGAGCGATTGATCGAAATGGTAGTGTTGTCCACACCATTCGAAGATTTTCGTAAGGAACTGCTTACAAAACCGGAGAAATATCCTGTTGCGCAAGTTATTGAGCGTGGTCGTGAATATGAAGCAATCAGTGCATCTAATTGCACAATAAAGAAGATGCAGGATCAACAACAACCACCGACAGTAATTGCTCATTCAATGAAAACGAAGTATGAACGAAAATGTCGAAATTGCGACCGAAGTCATGAACCACGAAAATGTCCAGCATGGGGAGACACTTGTAGAAATTGTGGAAAAATGAATCATTGGAAAGTATGCTGTAAATCGCAATCCACATTTAAATCGCAACAATCCACATCTAAAGCTAAAGGTAAATTACATAATCGTTCTCGACACAACAACTTTCAAAATCAAAAACGAAAGATGCATGCTGTAGATGAAAATGAACATCATGAGTTAGGCAGCTTAACATTATACGATAGTGTTTTTCTCGACGCTCAAAGACAAAATAAAAACAATGAAGTTTTTACAAACTTGCACGTACATCATGACGACATACTTTCTAAGGGACTGATCCACTTAAAAGTCGACAGTGGAGCCAGTGGAAATACGTTACCACTGAGAATATTTAAGAAAATGTTTAAAGAACAATCAGTTGACATTAAGCAAGATTACACTGATCTGTATTCATACAGTGGGCATAAAATTAAGTATCTTGGTTCGATAAATCTAGGACTACAACGAACAGATAGTGAAAAGATTTCTACACATAGGTTCCATGTTGTTGACGTAGATGGTCCAGCATTAATTGGAAAGAAATCTAGCGAATGCATGGAGCTAATTACATTTGATGAGCACATGACATATGATGCTGTTACTACGACATCCACATTATTTGATCACACGTCAGTTAAACCAATAAACACAGTCGAAGATTTGAAATGGAATTTTCCTGAATGTTTTGATAAAGTTGGATGTTTTAAAGAGCCAGTAGATCTCCATCTGATACCAGATGCAGAACCTTACATCGACGCTCCACGACGTTGTTCAATTCACATGAAACCAAAGATTAAAGCTGAGTTGGATAAAATGGAATTTGAAGGTATAATCCGAAAAGTAACAGGGCACACAGACTGGTGTTCTTCGCTCACATATGTAACGAAAAGCGATGGTAGTCTACGTGTTTGCCTCGATCCCCGACGATTAAACGCAGCTCTGAAAAGATGCCCAAGAAAAATCCCTACTGTGGAAGAATTAAACCCAAACTTTGCTAAGGCTAAATTCTTCACCAAGCTTGATGCGAAGGCAGCATATTGGAGCGTGAAACTTGCAGACAAGTCACAACTGCTCACGACTTTCCGAACGCCTTTCGGTCGCTATTGTTTTACGCGACTTCCATATGGCTTAGCGAGCTCCCAAGACGAATTTCAGGAGAAAATTGGAGAACTTTTAGACAAATGCGAAGGTGCAGTAGGTATAGCAGACGATATTATTGTGTATGGTACATCCGAACATGAACATGACCGAAACCTGTTAGAATTCATGAAATTGGCAAAGGACTATGGCCTTGCTCTTAACTCTAAAAAATGCCTGGTAAAGACAAACAGAATTAATTTTTTTGGACGCATATACACAGACGAAGGTATCCTACCTGATCCAGAGAAGATAGAGGATATTTATGAAATGCCAGAACCCCGTGACAAGCGAGAACTTCAACGCTTTATTGGCATGGTTACATTTATGTCAAACCATATTCCTAACTTGTCTAATAAACTGGCAAGTTTACGTGACCTTCTAAAGGAAGATGTTCCATTTGATTGGGACGAAAATTACCAAAAGAGTTACAAAGCGGTTAAGCAAGCGGTCGCAGACGGCGTATGTTTAAACTACTACGACCAGACAAAGCCAGTGACTTTGGAAGTTGACGCTTCAGGCAGAGGTTTAGGTGCTACATTGATGCAGGATAATCGTCCAATCGCATTTGCTAGTAAAACACTAACGCCGACGCAATCAAATTACAGTAATATTGAACGTGAATGTCTTGGTGTAGTTCATGGCATCGAGAGATTTCACCACTACCTTTTTGGACGAAAATTTGAAATAATTACTGATCACAAACCACTCGAAGTGATAGTGAAGAAACCATTGTGTGCGGCACCACCCAGATTGCAGAGAATGCTAGTCAAGATAATGGGATACGATTTTGATCTAAAATATAGACCAGGTTCGCAGATGATCGTATCGGACGCACTCTCTAGACTTCCAAACACAGAAAACAATAAGGACATTGAATTGGCAATAAGTGTAGATTCTGTACACATTGACCTCATAAACTTCTCACCAAGCAAAAGAAAGCAACTAAGAGAGGAAACTGAGCGTGACAGAACACTTCATTGTCTTAGCCAAGTTATTTATACTGGATGGCCAAATGAAATGAAGGAATTGCCAACAGAACTTCGAAATTTTTGGAGTTACCGAGATCAACTTGCAATAGAAGATGGAGTCATTTTCAAAGGAAGACAGGTTATAATTCCAGAAATGATGAGAAACGATATTCTAAAGCAACTTCACGAATCACACCAAGGTGTGGAAAAGACACGAAAGCTGGCTCGTGAAAGCGTATACTGGCCGAAAATAAACACAGACATCGATGAAATTTGCCAGAACTGTCAGATTTGTCAGGAATATCAACCACAACAAGCAAAGCAACCTATGATTATGCATGAAAAACCCTCTAAACCATGGATAAAGCTCGGGACTGATTTATTTGAGATTGGAAACAAGAACTTTCTTCTAATCAGCGACTACTACAGCAGATACCCTGTTGTAAAACTACTTGGATCTACAACTGCACGATCTGTAATTAACACAACAAAGGAGGTACTAAGTTTATTTGGAAATTGTTCTGAAATATTCTCCGATAATGGTCCTCAATTCCAGCGAGAGTATGATGAATTTTGCGCTGAATGGGGCATTGATCATACCACGAGTAGCCCAGGAGATCCTCAGTCAAACGGGTTCATTGAGCGACAAGTTCGTTACATAAAACCCATCATAAAAAAATGTTTAAAAACCGGCGGAGATATTAACAAAGCACTGTTGAATGTTAGAGCTACACCATTGGACACAGGTGTACCAAGTCCGGCTGAACTGATGTTTAATCGACCTATACCAACATTAACACCAAGTCGTCAAGCAGCAAACAACTCGCAACAAGAAGAATATTGTAGAAAACTGCAACAAGCTACGCAGCGACAAAAAGAATATGCAGATAAAAACACTCATGAACTCCCACCTATTCCTGATGGAAGCAATGTTCGAGTTTATTTATTTTTATTTTCCACAAAGCAATGGAAACCTGCGACGACTGTGGAAAAGTGTGTCCAACCAAGATCATATATTATACAAGCGGAAATGGAAATCTGCTGAGACGAAATCGCGTACATTTGAGGAAGGTACCTCAACAAAATGCCCAAATCAATGGTAGCACAGCACCTGAGAATGTTGTACCAACCTGGCAACCGATAGACCAAAATCCGTCTATTCTGAATATGAGTAACACGCGCTCTAAGAGAAGTGTGAAACCTCCTACGCGTTTAATTGAAACAAAAGAGTGATTTTGGACTGTAACGTGATCTACAAGTTTAAAATGTATGTTCAATACCACTGATTGTTAAAGTTGCAGTTCTAGGAAGTTATGAAACAAGTTGTGTTTGAAGTTTTTATTTTTGAACATTTGAACGTTTATAGTTAATACAGTTTGGAACTTTTTGGACAATTACGGACACCGAAATAAATAACTCTTAGCTATTATTAACCATATTATACTGTTATAAAAAACAGGGGGATGTAGTAATATCATATGTGTATGCTGCCCCCAACCATATAACCATAGCAACGCTACTGCGCACTTAGGGCAGTTCTGATACAACGCCATGTTTGAAAATAATACCAATTAATAGATATATATTAAACATCAAAATAATCAGTAAAACGTGTCTGACAATCATTAAACATCATTCACAGTGTTAACTACTCTATACAATTTAGTATCATCTGCAAACATGCGTACAGAGGAAGAAATAACAGAAGGTAAATCATTTATAAACATAATGAAAAGAACAGGTCCAACGACGCTTCCTTGCGGGATACCACTACGAACATCAGCCCAATCTGAAACACATCCATTGACACTAACCCGTTGTTGTCTATCGTTAAGAAATTCTTCAAACCAGTTTAGAAGTTTACCTCTAATACCCAATGCACTCATTTTCAGAAGGAGTCTATGATGAGGCACACCATCGAAAGCCTTCTTGTAGTCAAGGTAGATACAATCAAAACAATCCTGATTATCAAAATAAGAAAACCAGTTTTCAAGAACATCAAGTAATTGTAAAGCACAGGAACGACCTTGCCGGAAACCAAATTGCTCATAACAAATAAGTGAGTGATGTTCAAGAAAGTCCAATAATTCCTTCCTGATAATTCTCTCCATAATTTTAACAACTACCGAAGTTAAACTCACAGGTCTATAGTTGCTTGGGTCAGACTTCACTCCTTTTTTAAAAATCGGTACCACTGTAGCCCGTTTCCAACTATTAGGGACGGCTCCTTCTTGAAACAATTTCGTAAAAATAATATGGAGGGGGTAGCAAATGATATCCTTTAGTTCGACTAAGATGCGTGGGTGAATACCATCAGGTCCAGCTGTTTTAGTAATATTCAACGTTGATAAAATATTTAAGATTTCGTCACAAGGAAAGCAACTTGTGTTGCCTTCAGGCTATATTATTATATTTTATACCACATTCGGGCCAGTTGTATTGCCTCAAGCTTTTTATGTTGCCTCAGGGCTGTTTATGTTGCCTCCGGGCTTTGTATTGCCTCCGGCCAATTTAGTATTTACTATTTAGTATTGTATTGCCTCCGGGCTGTTTGTGTTGCCTACGGGCTGTTTGTGTTGCCTCCGGGCTATTTGTGTTGCCTCTGGGCTATTTGTGTTGCCTCCGGGCTATTTGTGTTTCCTCCGGGCTGTTTGTGTTACCTCCGGGCTATTTAGTATTTGTATTGCCCCCGGACTAATCCTATCAGCTGTTTTCTCGGTTGGTTGATGGCGTCCCAATAATAACATAAGTTTTAGATACCTTTTCAGATAATGCCTAAAGCCAAACCTAGCCGTTTAGCATCTAAGGCTGCGGCAGCAACCAAGAAATCTATAACAGGTCGTTAGGCAAGTTCGCTTCAAATTGACTACACCAAATTGGCAGCCGGTGATGCAAACATAAGCCACTGACCACCAACAGCCAGAGAATCAGTCACCCAAGGAGCTGACAATCCACTGGTCCCCACAACTAGTATAGTTGATCACGCTTTGTCAATGTCCGACTCAATAGAATTGGACAATAATGTCACGGCAGCCGGAAGAAATAAGATTTGGACTGACACATACATTGACTTAAGGGTACTACTCAACAACGACATAGAACCAACTGGTGTCTCTTTTGTGGTGGTCGAAAAACAACTTAAGTTAGACACTGACAATAACAAAACGAAAGTTTTATGTATTACAGAATGGATGCGTGCATTTACGGTGTACATGTCTATCACCGAGCGAGTGCCCGGCTTTGCTAAAATATTCCAGTAACATTCTCGAGCTCCATGCCTTAGGGAATGTCAACTGGCGATCGTATGATGAGGGCTTCCGAAGAGCACGACAAGGTGGTCGTCTGGAGTGGGAAATCCTCCATCCCGAACTTATGTTAAAGCTAGCGTCATTGGGAAATGTTAACTCAAAAGGTAACTCGCGTTTCCCAGGTCAACAGAATTTTCGTCGGCAACGGGTATGTTACGCATTTAACGCCGGACAACCATGTCAAGCCCAAAACTGTATTTACACCCACGTCTGGTCCATTTGCCGATACCCACATCCCCAAACACAATGCCTTAATAAAAGGGAGTCAGCGGCTAATCCGGGCGCCGAAACAGTTCCTCGCCGGCAATGGTAAATGAATTGAAACGGTTTTTAGTGGGTTATGAACGTGAGCTTTTTCGAGAAATAGTTAATGGATTCTCATTTGGTTTTTGCCTTCTTTGCGCAAATTCTCCTACCCCATGTAGCGGCACTAGGCGCTTTGTCAGTGTCCGACTCAATAGAATTCGGCAATAATGTCACGGCGGCCGAAAGAAATAAGATTTGGACTGACACATACATTGACTTAAGGGTACTACTCAACAACGACATAGAATCGACTGGCTTCTTCTTTGTGGTGGTCGAAAAACAACTTAAGTTAGACACTGACAATAACAAACAGAAAGTTTTATCTATTACAGAATGGATGCGTGCATTTACGGTGTACAGTACATGTCTATTGTAAAAAAAATCACCGAGCGAGTGCTTGGCTTTGCTAAAATATGCCAGTAACATTCTCGAGATCCATGCCTTAGGGAATGTCAACTGGCGATCGTATGATGAGGGCTTCAAAAAGGCACGACAAGGTGCTCGTCTGAAGTGGGAAATCCTCCATCCCGAACTTATGTTAAAGCTAGCGTCATTGGGAAATGTTAACCCCAAAGGGAACTCGTGTTTCCCAGGTCAACAGCATTTTCGTCGGCAACGGGTATGTTACGCATTTAATGCCGGACAACCATGCCCAAAACTGTATTTACATCCACCTGTCGATATCCACATCCCAGAACATCATGCATTAAGAAAAGTCCGGGAGTCAGCGGCCAATCCGGGCGCCGAAACAGTTTCCAAACAAGCACGACTTCCAACGTCGGCAATGGTAAATGAATTGAAACGCTTTTTAGTGGGTTATGAACGTGAGTTCTTTTCAGAAATAGTTAATGGATTCTCTGTTAGTTTTCGAGTTCTTTGTCCAAATCCTAATACCCCAGGCACGCAATCACCTGAATGCTATAAAACTTCCTTAACAAATAGAAGAATTTATAACAAAAGGTTTGAACCTCGGTAGGTTAGCCGGTCCATTCCCGTGTCCTTCCATACAAACTTGTTAGGCGCGGCTATTCACCGTATCTCCATGTGGCGACAGAGACATTCTGAACCTTTTAAGATCTTCGAGATGTTATCGGTGGATTGCGTCTTTGGCGAAAAGTGGTCCGAAAAATCAAAGAGAACAAATTGAACAAGGTAAAACAGCCCAAAGTATACACTCGGAAGCAAAGGATCTAGTGGGTATAGACACCAAGGCCGATCTTACCAGGACAAACATAATATCCGATATGAACAAGAAAAAGTTGTCTATAACAGATTAAACATGGCAAATCTAAAAACCTAGTAGACAACCATTACCAAAAAACTACACAACCAAAAACAATAGTTCGATTTGGTACCAGATTGCTCTCGTTCTTATCAATCCGGGGAAATACAATTCTACATAAACGATTGGGACAAAATTCTATGGATACGACAAACAGTTTACAGGATCGAATTCTATCGTTATGTAAAATCAGACAGCTTCAGACAAATGAAGTTTATCCGTCTTTTTGTCCTATCATTGGGTTTATCGACAGCCCCTGGTGTATTTACAAAACTAATGAAAATAGTCGTGGCTCGTCGGTCAAGAGAAACCTTGATTTTCACTGACAGAATGAAAATCAGGATATGGATTAACTATGAAGTTTCATAGGCTATTAAAGCGATGACAAATTTCCAATGGAATATTTCTAACCTTTTCTTTCATACGATTAGGGAAAAGTTACTTGCCTTTTGTCGATAACCACAAGATAATGATACTATCCAGACTTTCAAACTATAAAAAATTAAAAGGGGAGCCATATCTACATTCATGAAAACCTTACGAGCAAAAGATCAAGTTTACTACGTACTGTAAAGCAAAACTATGCATCAGTGGTATCTGCAGTTTGGACACAAGATGGTCGCATACATACCATAATCACTGGCAGTAACGAGAAAGTTGTTTTATCCAGAACTTCCGATCTTAAACAATTACCTAAATATAAAAGGTAATGTGTAAGAGAATTTTAAATGTCCTAAATTTGTATTGTATTTTATGTAGATAAGATGATTTTAGATTTTATTTGTAACGCATGTAATAAACCATTAAAACCAATTCAATTGTTAAACGAACATCGTACGGGAAGCCTTTTAGACAACGACGTAGACGACGCTGAATTACGTAACGACTCTATTGTTTATCCTGCTTTTGGCATACTATGCAAATTATGCGAGATTGATTGTACAAAGGGTTTTAAAATTGGTCATTTAAATTTCAGAAGTCTCTATAATAAGGTGGACCATGTTCGGAGTTTACTTTCGGAATGCCGTTTCCATGTCTTAGGAATTAGTGAAACCTGGCTAGATCAAAATATACATAATAGTGAACTTGCAATCCCAGGATACCTATTAGTTACAACAGACAGAAATAGACACGGAGGTGGGGTGGCTATCTATGTAAACGAAAATGTTGATTTTAATGTCATTGACTTTGGTGAAAATACAATTGAATCGGTATGGATAAAAATTAAGCCGGTTAACACTAAACCGTTCGTTATAGGTAATGTTTATAGACCACCAAATTCGTGTACTGGATTTGTTGATATAATGCATGATCAAATATCTTTTATACTAGATAGTATAAGAGAGATTATTGTTGTTGGTGACTTAAATTGGAATATATTTGATAAACAGCATTCTCGGAACATTAAAACCCTCCACCAAATTTTCCAATTAAACCAGTATATTAAAACTCCAACGCGCGTAACGGAAAACAGTAGTAGTTGTATTGATTTAATTTTTTCAAATAGGGATGACTTTATAAGCAAAACTGGAGTTGTACCAATTGGAATTAGCGATCACTCATTGATATATGCAATACGTAAAAAAATTAAAATAAAATTGCCCCCGCGTATTTTACATACGAGAACCTTCCGGAAATTTAACGAAGATTTGTTTATTTTTGATCTTGCATCTGCTCCGTGGAGTATTTGTGAGGCGTCCGAGGATGCTGACGAGGCTTGGGACATTTGGAAACACATTTTTACTGATATTTGTGATATTCATGCTCCTATGGTGACGGTCAGGAGGAAGGGAACTGATATTCCATGGCTTACAGACGAATTTGTTTCCCTTTCTCGTAACCGTGATTATTTAAAACAAAAAGCCGAAAAAACTAAGAACATAGATGATTGGAATTCTTACAAAAAGGCAAGAAATAAATTAAATAATTTGTCTAAATCACTAAAACGCGACTATATAAATAATAAATTAAAGGATAATGTTAATGACACTAAAACATTATGGAAAACCATGAAAGACTTTTTACCCAATAAAAAGAAACAAACTAAAACAACTCTCAATGTAAACGGTAATGAAATAAACAATCCAACTGATATTGCTAATCATTTTAATAAATATTTTTGTTCAATTTCTAATGAACTTGCATCCCATTTTAATGACAACCAAAACGATATTACCGTTGAATCGTTATCACAATTTCAACAACGTTTCAACTTTAAAGATATTAATGGAAATGAAATTGAAGCTTTGTTGGAAAAGTTAGAAATTGGAAAAGCTACTGGAATTGATCGGGATTTCCGCTAGGTTACTTAAAATTGCATCTTCACAAATTTCTCAAAGTCTTGCCTTTTTGTTTAACTGGTCATTAAGATCTGGTGTTATTCCAAGTGAATGGAAATGTGCTAAGGTTACTCCGCTTTATAAAGGAGGATGTAAACATGAACTTAACAACTACCGTCCAATATCTGTTATACCTATTGTTATGAAAGTTTTTGAAAGATGCATCCATAATCAAGTTATGAATCATATAAATGAGTTTAATTTATTATGTAAAAATCAATCTGGTTTTAGGTCGTTACATTCAACTTCTACTACACTGATAGATGTATGCAATTATATATATATATAAATATTGATAATGGCTTGGTAACTGGAGCAATTTTTCTTGACCTAAAAAAGGCGTTTGATACGGTAGACCACGATATTTTATTACGTAAATTATGCACCTTTGGAATGATAAACACTGAGCTTGCATGGTTCAGTAATTATTTAAAAAATCGCAAACAATTTGTTAATTTTAATGGAAAAAAATCTGAAATTTTAAATGTCAACTATGGGGTACCACAAGGCTCAATTCTTGGCCCTTTGTTGTTTATTTTATACATAAATGACTTACATGATAGTGTTGATGGGATTTGTAAAACCGTCCTCTATGCAGACGACACTGCGCTTTTTTATGCATGTAAATCAAATGAAGAGCTTACAACAGTTTTAACTGAACAGTTGGAAAATGTAAAACAATGGTTAGATAAACATAAATTAACTCTAAACATTGATAAAACCAAATACATGCTTTTTGGTACTCATGCACGTGTTAATAAAACAACAGATGAAACAGTAATTTTTGATAACATTCCGATTGAGAAAGTTGAAACGTTTAAATATTTGGGACTTACATTTGATGAACAACTCTCATGGAAAGTACATATTGATTATATATGTGCAAAACTATCAAAAATTCTATATCTATTTTATAGATTGAAAAGTTTTACATCTCCTAAAATTATTAAAAGATTATAGGCCTACAATGCTCTATTTTTATCACATATTGACTATTGTTCACCAGTCTGGGGTACTGGTTCAAACGCCCATATTTTAAAATTGCAAAGGGTACAAAATAGAGCTGCACGATTAATACTAGGTGCTGATATTCGAACTCCTGTTAGACAAATGCATTATGATTTAGGTTGGCTAACAATTAAGACAAGAATTGAATATCATACAATTTGTACAATATTTAGATGTTTACAAGAATTTGTACCTTCATACTTATGTGATGTTTTGCAATATATTAGTAGTGTACACAATATTCAAACCAGAAACTATGAAAATAATCTGTTGTATTTGCCCAGATGTAACCTCGAAATATACAAACGTAGTTTTGTTTATTATGGAAGTTCACTCTGGAATGGCCTACCTTATGAATTAAGAAAACAAAACAATTATAACCGTTTTAAATCACTTCTTAAGATTCATTTATTGTTGCCGGTGGTCTAGGATGGTTCCAGTGAAATATATTTAAATATGGTATAAAAGTTATAATAATGAGAACATGCATTGAAGTTTAGTTTTCAAATTTTGTTTAAATGTGCCGTAGGGCCCCTCGGAAGAGCAGTTTATTTTATTACTGAGAGGGCTACCCTACTGAAAGAAAACGAAATAAAATAAAAATAAACATATGTTATATTATCTCGATATAACAAGGCCTATTTTTATGAACTTCTGAAATGTCTTTATACACACCAACTAGAAAGCAGATCCTCATATTGTTTATGGGGCATTCCACACAATTTGGTCCGTGAGTTGAAAAATTTCATTTGCCAAAGTAGATATGTTGAAGTTTAATAAATATTTTTTTTTTTATATGCTAACATTTATTTTTTCAAGTTATTGAATATTAAATATGATATATTTGGCGTTACGGATGGGACATTTTATAATCTAGCTAGTTATTTCATAAATTATTATTTAACAGATATAGTTACTTTGTGTCCTTATTGTACATAATTAACTAATTTTTAAAAAATATTTGTTTATTAATTTCATACAGGCCTTTTACATTTAAAATTTCCCGTCCGCGACGTTTGAGTGGTTTTTTTTACATTTATTTGAAAAGTAATAAAAAAAAATTGCTATTTATTTTTCTCCTCCTAGGGGTTATATCTCTTCAGATTATAAAAATATTTTTTTTGACATTTTCATATTTTGGTGAAAATATTACATTTCAAAAATATATCGTTACGGACGGGACATTTTGTTACGGACGGGACATATCATTATTTTCACAATTAACAGGTGTTTTTTTGTAACTGTAAGGTAGATTTTGGTAGCACAAATGAGTTAATTGTTATCTATTAGACGGTGACAAGGCATTGTGGTTGCATAACACAATAACAATAAACTTAAAGAACAATACCCGGGGAAACTTTTGAGCAATAAACAAAGTGTTGTTGATCAATTAACATAAAATAATTAACCTTATACATTCAGGCAGAATTCAACTTAAATCATTCTTGTTTAAATGTTAGTCATGAAAACATACTGATCATGGAAAACGCAAAGACTAGTGCAGAAAGAACAAGAGCTTGCAGAGTGCGTATACGAAATAATATACCAGCCTGTGAAGTGTGTCTTAAATTAGACCGAAAACGAAAGGAGAGAAAAGCAAAAAAAAAAACAACGACAAGTTAACTGAATTTGAATGGGTAAAGAAGGAATGAAGAGCGGTTAAGGAAGAAATTGAGAGAGCTGAACGCAAATGAAACAAGTCTCAAATTGTCAACACAGTGTATGGTAGCAGAAGCAGTTATGGCAAGGCCAAAGCTCGTGCAGCCCTTCCTACAACTCCAAACAGACAGGCAACAATTGTAGATGGTATCGTTGAAGATATGACGCCCACAAAACGTAAGAGAATTGCGGACGTCATAGACAAAAGAGCTGCAAATCGTCGCCTTATTGAAGGATACACACAATAAAGAAAGAAAAGATTCTCTTACAGAAGATGATTTGACAAAAGTTGTGAACTTTTATGAACAAGATGATATTAGTCGTATGTGTCCAGGGAAGAAAGAGTTTGTGTCGGTTGAAACAGAGACAGGGCGTGTCCACAAACAGAAACGAATGATGATGATGATGAACATCAGTGAAGCTCATCAGTTATACCTTGCTAGTGATAGTGAAATGTGGACTTTCAAAATTAAAACTAGTCAGAGAGACCATGAGGTGTGTTTATGCCGGTATCATGAAGATCTCGAGATGTTGATTATTGGGGTCCGTAAAGTTGTACCTACATTGTAGTTTTGAAAGTCACAGTGTGCTCAATGGATAATGAAAAATGTATTGATCGCCAGTGTCAAGACTGTGGTACCTCCCTCCTTATCAATTTGTTTAATGATGTTGACGAGAATGCCTTTGTTTCATACTATCAATAGGTTACAGAAGATGGGCGAACATATAAATCATTACTTAAGACTGATCTTTATTCAGCAAGAGAAGGAATGGTTTCCCAGCTACAGAAATTTGCTCGTTATGTTTATAATGCAAAAAGACAACACATGGAGCCCAAAACCTTAAAAGCACAACTGGAACCCGGTGAAATTATATTACATGAAGATTTTGCTTTGAAGTATCAAAGAGAAATCATGTAGGCTCACTGGTCCTGGCGTTACACTACTAACTGCCATTATTTACTTCAGACTAGACGAAGAACTCAAGCATGTCACGTACACAGTAATATCAGATGAAAATACATGAAATTATTTGTACCATTCCACTCATAAACATTTAATTATTTGTATACTATTCCATCATTATTTCAGCCATTATCAGCCTACTGCAGAGCGAAAACCTCCACAAGCTGAACCTTTCCTGTCCTGTGCAGCTCTCATCCAGGATATGCAAGCAAATGCTACAATCGGACTTCTCTATTGCCAATATATGCCCTAAAATGTTATTTATACTGAAACTGTAGGGGTCTCTTTATATTTGGAGTGATCTCCCAGCTAAAAATACAATATCCGAATTTGGCTATACTGTACAAAACACATAGATGTGCATAATTTTACTAATTTAGACTTTGCTACTAATATAGGTCCTTTTGATTAACTAATGGTGGAAAATGTGTTGCCAATTCACAAAGGAATATAAAATGCCACACAGAAGTACCTGCCATTGCATACTATAGATGCCGATGATTATCTAATTCGCTGTTCCGCAACCTATGGGTCGCGACCCAATGTTTGGGTGGCGAAAAAAAATTGTTTCCGATACTGAACCTTTTTATCAATTGTACACTGATCTATATGTGAAATGCTCTCAGTTTTGTAGAATCTACAACACTGTTGACTACATATGTTGACTCGCGGCGAGTACCGTAGTGTACACACAATTGGGAATCGACAAAAGGGCAATGGACGCTTTTGACGCATAGTTCGTTGTTAATATAAGTGGGGAATCCCCTTTTAGGATGTGGATTTAATAATCTTTAATTTAATAATAATTTTTCTGTAGTTTGTAAAGGAGTGTGTAACTTGACTGAAAACCTGCGAACTTTTACAATGAACATTAGAATAATAGAAAGAACAATATAAACATGTCCATCCCAAATTACACTCATAGCGATGTTGTTCAGGCCCTAGCCAGGGGAAATCTTTATGGGTCAGGAGAACCTCTTGGCATTAGCATTGAATGCAAATGTGTTTAGAGGCGGAAAAAGTAAGCTACGATCGTTTTGCCAATTGCGAGTGTGCTATTATTAGAGTGTCATTTCCGGCCAACCGGAGGTGCCATTTATCCTGATTTTTAAGTGTAAGAGTACCATTTCCAGCCATCTAGGGGTGTAATTTAACAAATTGCCACAGGCCCCCACCACGGGGGTTTAAGCTAAAATACGCAATGTTGGGTGGCGAGAATTCTCAAAATATGATCATGGGATCACGGTCAAAAAAGGTTGTGTAACGCTGATCTAATTAGAACACTCTGTCCAAGTTAGGACCTCTTTATCCTGCTGGTTACATATTACATACATTTTAGTGTATATTGAACAATAGTATGTTATTGTTATCTATAGTCTTGATTGCACTGTATTCAGCTGCAGGCATTGAAGAACTAATTGTGAAGCATCAACTGCACATCCCCAGTGAAGGGTAATGCCACGAGAAGAATGTCCATAGTTGTGTACAACCTTAAAATGGAAAAACATAAAAGATTATCAAAAAACAACTTTCTTATCTGGATGACCTCTACAGTCGGAAAATGTTCTCCCAGAGGGCAACAGTGGAAGATGATCCCATAAGTGATAGTGACTGTGTGACTTCAAAATGCCTTTTTATCGAAAGAATTTTGGTGACCAATGTTGTGTGTGTGTGTGACAAAAACTTAAATAAGCTAAGAAACATCCAAATTCAATCCATCGATGGGGTTCATGTTAGGATTAAGATTCATAAAGAGGAAAATAGTCTCCAAATAAAGAACATTTGTGCATGTTGTTGACTACAAAAAAGGAGTAAATAACGAGTAGGAAAATCAAGTGGACAGCCTGTAACGTGTAAGGAAAAAAAGATAAGATACTCATTCTTTCTTATACTGTATGTATCAAATGGTGTTAGACAGGGAGGAGTGATGTCTCCCCATCTGTATAATATGTATATAAATGATCTTATCATTAAGCTTAGCAACAGCAAAGAAGGGTGCGAGTTAAATAATATTAAATTTAACAACCTATCGTATGCAGATGACATGGTGCTTATATCACCTTCTGCATCAGGGTTGCAACATCTAATTATAATTTCTGAATGCTTTGCGGCAAAAATGATATTGTTTACAATGCTAAGAAATCATCTTGTATGATAATCTGTCCTAAGTCACGGAGGATTCAATTGAAACCTATTATTACCATTAATAGCAAAAGCATATCTTGGTCATGTTATATCATAGGATTTATGTGATGAGTTTGATATAAAGCGGCAATACAGATCTTTGTGTATCCGAGCCAACTCCTTGGTCAGAAAATTTAGTATGTGTTCTATCAATGTGAAATGTGTTTTATTTAGAACATATTGTGTAAATATGTGTTGTGCTACATTATGGTGCAACTATAATCAAGGTACCTTGTGATCTCTCCAGGTATGCTACAATAATGGTTTAAGAATGTTGTTGCAAAGGCCTCGACATTGCAGTACCAGCCTCATGTTTACGGAATGTAGAATTCCCTCTTTTTATGAATTGTTAAGAATATCAATATATAGCCTGATGTGTAGACTTAATGCAAGCAAAAATATTTTAATTCCAACGATTATAAGCAACGTCTTAGTTAAGTCGAAGATGCTCTCCAGATGGAATGCCATCCTGAGATGAGTAGTAGTAATTTTGTTTATTTTATTTATTTCATTTATATGTAATTTGCTTTCTATGGACCAGAGTTTCCGAAATAAAAGATTGAATGAATGAATAACATTTGGACAAATTGCAAAAGATAATCATAAGCGAATTCTTTCACTATCCTTAAAGGTGGCAACCACAAACATATACACAGATGCTCTACATAAACAAAGTCTGGAATGGAGTTGTAATTTGACCATAGAAAAAATCTAGACAAGTGACAGCTGACCAGGATACTTGTTAAATAAGTAGCCGAGCAACATAACCACCAAGCCACAACAATATACTAACATTTATATAGGTGTACAACATATACAACCAAACAACTTACATTTACTTTTTTCCCATTGACAACTATCACTTCTCGTTCCAGGCGTACCTCTGGTCTCCCTGGACGCAAACCTACCCACTCGTTTATAATATGTGCATGCTAAAGGTAAGTAAATTAGTATACTTTGAATTTTAAACTATATATATATATATATAACATTGAAAAGCTTATATTGTTTATTCCAGGCCAAGGATAAGGTGAAGAGCAAACTCAAAATACTACAGTAGCATTGGAGCTCCAACAAGAAAATTGTTCATACATATCAGCTGTTTTTAGTTGCGTGCAAACGCGACTCTACAGCTCATTATGTCGGTCGGTAAACACTAACTCAAATTTGAGCACACGACTGCAGCCATGTATATTTTTGGTATTTTTGAAATTTTATGGAACTTTTCCCCAATAGGGTGTAATTAAGGTGATCATGTGATATCTTTGTGCTCATCATTGGCGATCCACCCTCTCGTGATTATTTTTTACAGGTGAAGGGGATATTTTAATATGCTCTTCAACTGGTGATCATGTTTTAATAACCACCAGTATAATACTGGGTTATAAGAGGTTATTACTAAAAGAAAACATCAAATTTAACAAGAGCTGAAAGAAATGGCATGCATTCAAGAAACTTATACCTGCTTTAGGTCTGTTACACTGAAGCTAGGCCTGTACTGTAGTCTAGCAGTAAGTTTATTTCTGGCACCCAACTAGGCCTACATGATGGTGTGTCACAGCACCTGCATAAAAGGTGCTTAGGCATTAAAGTTCCCCCATTACTTAACTATATTCTGCAAAGTGAGCACTACATTACATATGTTTATGTAGTTGTGTCCAAAATGAGAGTTTCTACAATATGCAGAGAAAAATACACACTTACTTTAAGTGATGGATCCATCTTACAAGCCCTTTTCCATATATTTTCTCTGTCCTGGTGATTTATTGATAAATCCCAGTTATCATGTTGGTACACTCCACCAACAATAACATCATTAGAACTAAATTAAAAAATCACCAGTACTTTTGTTTGGCACAGTATATATTTATGTATGTACTATAAAATAACAGTTAAAACAATAATTTCAAAATTTAAAACCCAGGAAGACTTGACCCATGAGCTTGTTTCGGTCTATTTTGGAGTTCGGTTTGCAATGATTTACATTTATTTATGTTCCTGAGTACTAAATATGGTGTAGATATGATGGCTCGTGGTGACAATTTAACTATAAAAGTACATAGAAAATGTATCTTGATTGTGTAACTCATAAATTAAATGAAGCCTTCCATGGACTACAGTTTTGTAACAATTTGGTCAAAATATGTTCAGTAGCTTGGACAAATTCTTGACAAACGGAAAAATAAACCAAAGAGATTGCATAACCTCTTTGGTGGAGGTATTAAAGTTAGGTTTATTAAATTCAAATAATTCAATTATATCAAGAATGGATTCAAATTCAACTCTACAACACTATGAGAGTTTTGTTTATAGAGTAAGCATGGCTTCTCCAGCAACTCGAAATCCAACTTTTATAAAATTAGAGATGCAGGCGAAGGGGTGTCAAAAAGGTAAGAGTGGGAAGGGGGATGGGTTAAAATGGCTTAAAACAGCTTTTGATGACTCTATCCTGCATAATTACAATTATAGCCAGGGCTGTTTAATTCTTATGAATCTATTTTTCCCTAGAAACTTCTTTGAAGTAATCAACAATAAAAAAAAAAAGATTTACCGTGGAAAGATGTATGTCATTTTATCGTGGTCATAAGTTGCTATTTTAATCCAAGGTGCTTTGACCTGTTAAAAATGGTGAATATATTAAAATCTAAAATTTATGTTCTTTCTATCACTAAAATCCTAAAACAAAGTAACTATTTTACTTTTAAATGTTAAGAAAGTTTGACTCTATTTTAGGCTATGTTCACACGGATTGAATTACTTGGCGTATAAAACAGTTAGCAGTATCATAAAATTAAAAAAACTGCAAAGAAAAACGTAGGTGTTTAGGCAACACCCAATGGAACAACATCTTTGTATACTTGACCGTTTCTACTAACCTGTAACTAATGACACTGATGGAGTTACAGTGTGAAAAGGGCCTTAGTATTAGACAACTATAAACTCCTACAGTAATGCGCCAACATTCAGTATTTATTACAATATGACTCAAAATTTATACAGCAACATTTTTCATTGCTGGCTGTTATTATTAATTAAAGAAAAATAGTTTTTAGATTAGTAAAAGTATCGGCATGATCTGCAAACTTCTTCTTCTTGAAGACCAATTGTTTAATTAAGTTTTCGAGTTCTTGATAGTTATGTTCCCCAATTTGCTAGTAAGGTTTTATTTTACAAAAACCAAAGGTTTGCTAGTGGATAAAAATGTAAATTTATAGCTGCCTTCATAGTTTAATAACTTACCCTAAATATCTGACCACGGACCGGTTTAATGCTATCATCATGAGCCAACTGCCTGGCACCTAAACCACTACAATTTACTATCACATCATAGTCGGCAGCAATCTATTAGGCATACAAAGAATTAATTATAGAATTAAGGAAATACAATTACATAAGTTTAAAAAATAAAAAAATACTTTTAAATGAGTTGACATGCCTACAGAATTAAGGGTGCATACTGCAAATTAAAAAAAAATAAAATTGCTCTTTTTTTAAAGGAGCTTTTTTACCTCATCAAATGAGTTGACATGCCTGTGCAAAACATTCCCTCCTTTTAATTTGAATCTAAAAAAAAGATTTTAATGTTTTCATGCTTTTCTCACACTTTATTTAACTTTGTTTTACGAGGTCAGCTCTAATCTAACCCAACAGCTACACACTGTAAAGCAGTACAAATGAATATTTCAACATAATTAATCATATATTTTATAAAGTAATCATATATCTGTATCTTTATTCATACAAAAACACGATAGAAAATAAAGCAGAAGCAGCAGAGTGGTGTTTTATTTTTATGGAAGAACGTATGTACAGCGATGTTCTATTATTATAGGAAAGAGTCTTTAGGTGTTATGTTGGCAAGTATACAGTTTTAGAAAGACTTGACATACAGATACGATTTCGCCCCCTTTTAAGGGAATTATTCTGTTTTACAGAAAGTCCACTGAACTACAGTACAAGGGAGTAGAATAATTCCAAGGTGGAAGCCAATATAGCTAAGGTACAATCAATAACTTTGTTTTTCATTTCTTTTCGTTTCACTTTATTCCAAACTTCATTTGCATAGAAAACATTACATTACAATTTCTGTTTGTAATTTAATTCACAAACTAAACATCTGAGTTGACTTAACTAAAAATGCTCATACCATATTTTATGAAGCTTACAGTAGATTCAACAACAAAATACTATTGTTTGCCGAATGTACTAAAATGGGCTTACACAATAACTTAATTCTTTTATTGAAACTATATACCGAATTTCTCATAATCCTTGAAATTACAAAGATTATTTCTTTATTTAAACCCAATTCATTGTGGATCAATCAGAGGAATGCCTTTATGGACATCACATTTTAAAGCTTTGCTTATAGTGATGCCCGATTCAATCAATCAATATATAACTTTTGCTTATAACCATGTTCATTTGTAGGCTGTTGCCAATATACAGTAATCTTCCTAAACACTACCTGCTATTTTTGATACTTACAATATTATATGTATTCATCTTTTCCATTGATTGTAAACCTCTAATGAAACTTTGTATTTATTCAGTATTTTATTATTCAACTTCTTTTTCCAATAAAAGTCAATATAAACAATTAATTTTTATTATTATATTACTGTAAATAATTGTTTTTTGTTGTAAAAATCACTATAAATACACGTTATTATGGTTACCATTATAATACTAAAAAAAATGTACGATTGATTGAATAAAGTTCACATATATACTGTCAACATGTACATACCTTTTCATAAGCCACGGCAAGTATATTTTACATTCAGTGAGATAGGTCAAAGAACTCGTACCATACCTGTACAGGAAAATTATCAATTTAATGTATATACAGGAAACATTTACACAAATAGCTACATAGGGTACAGTTACATAGTATGTTCAGATTCATTGAAATGCTTTTGTAAGAACAGGTCACATTATAATTATTATATAAGTGTTATAAGACTTGACACAAGTGTCATAGGTTGGGATTGAATTCAAGAGTAAATAAAATTGAATAGTTGGAGAAACAAAAAAAAAAAATGGTTGCATGGACTCGTTAATATAACCCATGCTTGCCAATAACCAGTTTTCAAAATCCTCTTTGTTGACTCAGCTTGTCAAAACTAATTTAACAGAGCTTGCCAAAATTAAGTAATAACAATATTTGTACTGGTATTAGCATGCAACATGTAAAAGCATTAGTTAAGCAAATCCAAAGGCAATAGTGATAAATTGAGAAAGCTGTGGTGGCCAATGGAGATACAAATAAAATAAGCCAAAAAACAAATTTGCAGTGCTTTCGAGCAACACTAGCCCTTCATCATTTCAAGTCTACATTTTTTAAAGCATAGTTAAGCAATATATGACTAACATCCCATGCTCAAATATAATCCCATATTCTAATACAATACCACCTCATAATTTTAAGCAAATTTTTAGAGAAAGCCTTTGATAAATACAATATGATAATCTCACGCCCACAAATATTCTAGATTTTATTTGAATTTGGCTTAATCCCGCCATGACGATGAATTCGCATCAAAGTATTATTTAACTAAAATGTTTATAAACTGATCTCTGTTGCTTACTTTTGTTGGGTTTGTATATTTGTTAAAATTTGTTTATATTATTATTTATTATTATCATTTGCTATTAAGTTTATAAACCCTTCTTACTTATTAGTGAATGGAGTCGACACTCTGAAATTGTATAAATTGTCAATAAAAATACTACATCCTTTCACATTCATCAACATATGCATTAGCAGTTAACAATAGAATGCCAAGAGATTCGCTTGTTGGAGATAGAGAGAGACGGTGGGAATATTAAAAGCAACAAGATCATGCTTAATAATATCTTTAAAACAGAGTTTTTGACGTACGCTTGCACGAGATGAGTCAGTGAATCCACTATAGAAAATATTTGTTGGTAGCCGTTATTCCTCCTGACGAATTACATGATTCTACTCTATATGAAACACATACCTAAATACTGATGCATGCAAGAACCATACTGTACCTATATCCACTCCCAGGATATAATGCTTCAAGTTCTTTATAAGAAAGTTTTCTACGGTCGATATCAGATGCATTAATACACTAAAACAATGCAGGAGAATAGTATTTGAATAATGAAAAGTTTACTATAATAATACAGTAGGAAGGTGTCTTGTAAAAAAATGGGCCTTAAAGACACTTTTCCCTAATAGTAACCTACGAACATCTACTGCAGGCCTAGCTATAGGCTCAAATTAAAGACCATCCAGAATAGAAATTTTACGCAAGCTACTTAACCATGGAACCGTTTAAGACAGTGTTTAATGTTTTTAAATTAATAAAAAATATATTCAAAAATCAAATCAAATTGCAGGGAAAGTGTTTACATTTTGTATTTGTAGATATACTGTATAATGTTATCTCTATTCAAGACAAAAACATTCATTATTAACTAAGTGCATTCAAATATCATTTACAAACAATTGGTTGTTATAATTCGCACATATTAAATAATTTCTACTTGTAACTTACATTAGTTTCTTTATCATAAATATCAACCGTAAAAAATTGTTGAACACCAGTTAGATGACCATTCTCTTTGTACAATTTCTGCCCATACATGTAGGTTGAAAATCCCCATTTACTGAAACAAAATCAATCTATTTTTTATGAAAACAAAAACTGGAACTTCAATTCAATCTCACTTTATAATTATTATTATAAAAGGCAGAGCTGCAACTCCGCCTGCACTTGCGTGTTGTACTGAAGAAGTTGGGGGGTTGTGGCTCCAGGATTTTCATACAACCAACACAAAACGATCTCAAAAGAGCTCAGAAACATCTAAATAATAACAAAATACATACTATAAAAGTGAATCAGGTTGATAATTCCAAAATACGTTTACTCCTGCAGCACCATCACTTGTTGTGAACGGAGTAAACAGGTCTGCAACAACCGTTACTTGTAGGCTAGGCGCAACATCCAGCAGACGTACAGCTGTTGACAGCCCGATAACGCCTGCACCAACTACACAAACTCGTTTGCCAATCTTGCTCATTTTGTTGCTGATGTTAATCCGTCTGTTTGAATCATAATAGAAAAAAAACCTATTCAACATAAAATGTGTATTGCTGCACTGTTGAATCTTTTTGTAGACAATTCTATGTCTAATATTAACTGGCCCATTGTTGTTTAGGTTGGCTAGGTCTGATCCCATGAAATTGTGGAATTATGTAAAGACTGCTATTAACCAGTTTTTTTTGCATCAGAAACAGGACCTTATTGCCATAAATGGCTTTTTAAAAAGAAAATTAGATCATTAGGTCAAGGTCATTATGTCAATGGCAGCAACTTTATCCTGTAAGTTGCCCGAGACAGTAGCCCAAAGTGACCACTAAAAAATGGTGTTATTCATGTCAAGAGCCACATGGCTAATTCCTTTTGCATTGTCACACATTGGGATGCACAAAAATACCATTGACAGCAACTTTATCCTGTAAGTTGCCCCAGACAGTAGCCCAAAAATGCCCGTTGGCGTTGGGCCATACAAGATTTAATTATGCGAAGAGCCAAAGAGCTAATTTCTTTTGCATTGTAACTGTTACACATTGGGATGCACAAAAATACCATTGACAGCAACTTTATCCTTTAAGTTGTCCCAGACAGTATCCCAAAATAGCCTGTTGGGCCATACACGATTTAATCATGCGAAGAGCCACACGGCTAATTCCTTTTACATTGTAACTATTACCAGTTGGGATATACGAAAATACCGTTGTCAGTAACTTTATCCTGTAAGCCCCAGATAGTAGGACAACAATTTCCGATTCCGACGAAAATACCATTGAGATATAAAAAATACATGTGAGCCAGCAGCAATGTTTTCCCCAGACATTAACCCAAACATTTACTATAACACTAAGATTTAGGCGCGCGTGAAGAGACGACTAATTCCACTTTACATACTATACACTTTAATACGAAAATACTCATGACAGCAACTTTAATCTCTAAGTTGGCCCAGACAGATTTCATCATGTGAAGAGCTAACATGGCTAATTCTTTTTTTTATTTGAACTGTACACATACCTGGTAACATTCATGACAGCTACAACTTTATCCTGTTAGCTTCTGAATTTTTTATGATATCATAACTCAAAAGCACTGATCTAGAGTTTAGTCAGTGTCCAGGTTTCCTAACAATAACATGCAATTCGAAAGAATAGTGCAATACTAAACGGACTTGCTTTAGTACAGTATTCCTCTATCACTATATCTATAAAGATAGAAGGGCCATCGCTACCACTAAACACTGACAGGAGAATAAGAGCTGGGAAACGTTATATTTGATGTGATGCTGATAACTTAAATGAAGCAAAGCGAATAATGTGGCCTGTAGTCGGATTTTGGTTCTGATACAGCATAGATACCTCCATGGATACAGTATGTAAGCAATCCATGGAATGATGATGGGACAAAGAAGAAGAAGACGATCAAATTTTTTTAGTAATTCGACACATTAAATCATTTAGGCATCTATGTTTTTAAATGGACGGCCATTTTTAACGTTAATCTGTGACACAATGTATCCCAAGGGTCAGATCTAATGCCGTATGTTTTCACATAATTACCATATCTACTGTATATATATAATGTAATTATTAAAATTTCATATAGGTCGATGTGTAACAGTTAAGAAAAAGAATTAGAATTATTAAATCTTGTTTGATTGATATGTTTTTTGTTTTTTTTTATATATATATTTCAAATTCAATACTACCTACCTTGTTTAAGTAGTACCTTATTAATTTTGTAATTGCTTATGAAAGATGAAAGAAAAAAATAAATGTTTACGTTGAATTGAATTGAATTGTAGAGGACCGGAATCGGAAATTTGAGGCATTGATGTCAATGGTATTTTCGTATCTCAAAGTCATGGGTAATAATAGTACAATGGAAAAAGAACTAGCCGTGTGACTCTTCGAGTTATTAAATCTCGTAGGGGGCGAATCGGAAATTGTTGGGATACTGTCTGGGGCAACTTAGATGGTAAAGTTGCTGTCAATGGTATGTACAATATTTAATAGTATACCAAAAGAAGCGAGTGCTTGTCAGTTTGGTAACCATTTAAATGCATTTAAATGTACGGTAGATACATGCCAGACAACATTCAACAAAAATTATGTAAACTAGAGGGGGAGCGAGCGAAGATGGTTTTCGGAATGATAATGACTCGGGTAAAAAGGTTTTAGAAGGACATTCTGGCTTGGACGTTTTCGGTCGGTTACCATTAAGCGCGACCACCAATAAAAGTGACCACCACGGTGAGGTATAAAAAGGACAACAAACAGGATGAACCCTGTTTGTCCTCCGGAAGCACTATACCGATCATGAGCGATTTGCCGTGTGGCTCTTCGTGTGATTAACTTAAAAGACACAACAGGCATTTTTGTGGGCTACTATACCCTGAGGCAACTTACAGGATAAAGTTACTGACAACGGTATTTTCGTATCCCAAAGTATAATAGTTACAATGTAAACGGAATTAGCCGTGTGGCTTTTTCGCATGAGTAAATCTTGTATGGCCCAACGGACATTTTTGGGCTACTGTTTGGGGCAACTTACAGGATAAAGTTGCTGTCAATGGTATTTTTGTGCATCCCAATGTGTAAACAGTTAGAATGCAAAAGGAATTAGCCGTGTGGCTCTTCGCATGATTAAAATCGTGTATGGCCCAACGGGCATTTTTGGGCTACTGTCCGGGGCAACTTACAGGATAAAGTTGCTGTCAATGGTATTTTTGTGCATCCCAATGTGTGACAGTTACAATGCAAAAGGAATTAGCCGTGTGGCTCTTCGCATGATTAAATCTTGTATGGCCGAACGGGCATTTTTGGGCTACTGTCTGGGGCAACTTACAGGATAAAGTTGCTGTCAATGATATTTTTGTGCATCCCAATGTGTGACAGTTACAATGCAAAAGGAATTAGCCGTGTGGCTCTTGACATTAATAACACCATTTTGAGTGGTCACTTTTTGGGCTACTGTCTCGGGCAACTTACAGGATAAAGTTGCTGTCATTGCTGTTTTAACACTGTATAAACATATTGGGACGATGTCCAACAACTTTTATCCGTGTGGCTTTTCACACGATTAAATCGATTTTTTACCCCCCTTATTTGGTGTCCCTAGGGAAAATTTACAGGATAGGACCCGGCAGCAATATTGATTATTGAATCTTAGCCATATATCTACGAAATCAGCCCATCAAACCTTTTGTGGCTTTTCACATGAATAAATTCTCTGGGCGCCGGGTCTATTACTTTGTTAAACAGAATGCCATACTGGGGTTGCTTATTTTGTAGGTTTATTTCATAGAAACAGATATTGCAATTTAAAATGTTAAGCTGAAGTTTATTATCAATTAATCAAATAGAAAGTCATCAACATCGTCTTGAGTTGACTAATATGGTTGTACAATGGCTTAAATATCGTAAATTCGTTGTGTGAGATTTTTTTACATACAGAAACAACACTTGCACTACAGGAGATTTTTGTAATCCGGGAGAAAAATCGGAGCACGATGTTAGGCCGGGAGACAAGTTTACCTAAATATATTGTTCAATCAGATGTTTTATTAATAATGTACTGTACAACTCGTTAATTTTACCTCACCTAATATAACTATTTGGGGAGTTGCGGGGGCAACGAAGCTACAGAGAATACATATTCTTAAAAAACGAGCGATCAGAATTATATGTAAAGTGCATTATCAGCATCCATTTGCAAATTTTAAAAACCTATTGAATATTTTTGACTTGTATGAGAAGTACACTCTGTATTTATGTTTCAATTCCGAATGGGCAATTTACCTGTTTCATTTAACTCTTTTTTTTTTACAAAAATGGAATCTGTACACGAGTATGGTACGCGGAAGAATAGTGATTTCCGTATTCCTCTAAAAACAACAAATATAGGACAAAGAAGTATTGCCTATAGAGGGGCAAATATTTGGAACCGTTTACCTGAAAACATAAAGTGTAAAACTAAAATCGGAAAATTTAAAAAGAAAATACAACAACTATTAATAAATAAATACTCACTCATGTAGAGTTCATTTTTGTTACTTTTACTTTTATTGTTTTATTTGCTAATTAGATGTCGGTATTTATAGGGTAATGCGTTTAAGAGCTTCGGCTCATTGCATACCTGTTTTGTATCAAATACGTTTTCCGTTCATTATGATTTAGATTAAACTTATAGAAATATTCTTTTAAAAGAAATACTGTATATATATTCTGTTGATACAAATAAATGTTACGTATACAGTAGTACCGCGAATGATGAAGTTCAAAATACAGGAGTCTCTTGGCTAAAATGAGTGTTGGCATGTATGGGCTAATAAACTCAGCTGTGTTCTCTTCCCAGAAATTTTTATATTAGTAGAGTAAATCCATTTCTGAAATTTGGTAGCATAAACATGAGGGGGGTAGGGGGGTGGGGGATGTCTCAAAAGAAAAGGGCACTTCTGAGACTGAGTATTTGAGCCACAGGCACATGTACTGTATATGTATAGATTTTAGATGACAATGAATAATAATAGTCATAAAATACAGACCATAAAATGCAATTGATAATTGATAGGTCTCTTTCCTTTTATCCATTTGACAATTGTTCACAGCTCAAAAGGTTTCTTTTTAAATGGCACACTACCCAAACAAAAAAACTCTGTTTTCGCCAGACTAGAAAGTGTCTTAACTTATTGTGTTAATGAACTCATTTTGATTAGTCAATTCACTTTACAACAATAGTTATGAATTTCATATCATACAATTATTAATAATTAATTATTAATTATTTTGCTACCATCATACCACCTTATTAAAACATATATTTTTTTATTTGTAAACATTTAGCCGGTATGTTTTTTTAAATTATAAATAACAAAATACTGTTTTTACTCTATTAAAACCCAATAAATGTTTTAGGTCCATACCTGTATCCTCATATTTATAAACAAATCAGCTTTTATTTATTTTAATATCAAAAAATGTATACCCTCCAAAAGTCCAAAAACATTTACATATTATTTGATCAATTGATGATTTTTATGTCCGTCACAGGATATTTTTAGGTGTATAATTATTGTTGAGGCAAATCATGTATAGACTGTTATTTATAAAGTTTTTTAAAATAGTTTTTAGTTTAAAATGATCATATGCGGTTGATTAAAATGCGAGTTACTGAAACCATATTGGAGCTGCGCCTTCTATGAAAGCAGCTGTTCTCCACAGCTATGTCTGAAATGTACTATAGGCCTATCCTGTACATGTTTTTGTGAAACGATGTATATAATTTGAGTATCTGCCGTTCATAATTCTATATTCCATCCATTACATTCATACAGTACCATAGGCCTAGGCCCGATAGATTGATTTATAAATAACAGCATATTTATGTTACTACCACTTATTTATTTTATCCTAAAACCATGCTTACGTAATTACAGTATTTGTGGTTACAAAATATGTAATACAGTAGGCGCGTCTACTGGTTTAACTATACATATTATTTAACGTTTTCAAAAAATTGCATAATACTGTACAGTATATAGACAATTTTTAAAACGATTTTCAAAAAGCACACACTACAATTCATTTAAACCTGTAAGATAAAATGAAAACACAAATTATTTATAGTCGCGAAAAGCTGCTGTCGGGTTACGTTTGTGTCGTCAGGATGGATACTCCAGATATAATATCTGTAGCGTTGTATCCAATGGATTGGTGTTGAAAAAGAAATATGAAAACAAGAACCTTTGTTGTAGTTTATTGCACAAATAACTAATGTAGTAAAACAAAACTGTAATCCTAATGCATAAATAAACCTGCACGAGTATTCGAACACTACATATAGGCCTAGGCCTACATAATCTTGGCGCCGCCAGTGTACTTACGGCTACTGCCAATAACAGTACGTACAATTCTTTTGCCGCTAATGTAGTTTTGTACACCTCCTTAAAATTACTAAAAATTGTTTCAATACTTCGTCTAACCTACTCACAGGTTGTCTAAAACATCCTGTAAGTGAAATGTAGCATACAATTGTAAAAAAATTTGATATGTTGTTTTATTTATAACTACAGTATTTTTAATCATTAATTATTTTTAAGCACCCTTCAGAAAACTGAAGGGTGCGTGAAAATCATCGCTACGGGAAGAAGAATGACGGCCGGCCATAACATGTGTACACTGTGGGCTTGTTCACCTAGTTGTGTTGTGTGTGTTATTGTAATATTTTTATCAAAAAAATTAAACTGCTTTAAAAACGAAATAAAAAATATTTACATGGGACTACATGTACAGTAATACACATAACATGATATTTATTAGGCGTCATCCGTTCACCCACCTTTTTTTCCCTTAGACTAAAGGGTTCACTCTAGTGGGTTTACCCAAATGGTTCTCGGGAACATGGCCAACGCCTCTGAAAACTTACTGTAGGCCTGGGTTTGACCTAAGTCTATATGCATGCGTGTTAGGTTTGAAGCTGTACTAAAAATTAGTCTGGTAAGATGTGAAATGTATGCCAATTATGATTGATTATGTAAAGACACACACAATGGAAGAATAAAGACTGTGTTTTTGACAGGAAGGTGTGTAACGACTTCGATAATTAAAGGTGAGCATCAAACTGGTAAATGAATTTCATAAACAGAGATTTTATTGAAATAAAGATTTTGCTTTTTAAATTAATACATAGTATCATATTACCGTCGTTTAATCGATCATGCTTTATTTGTGTTTTGCTTTTGGGGTGTGCACTAGCCACTATACTGATTTTAAAAGTAAAATAAAATTATCCTTAAATGTCTAATATTGTCATATTAAACTATCAACATTTTTCAGGGGCTTCGCCCTCATAATCTTTGTTGGCCCCGACCAATGACTGTTTGTAAAAAATCCTGGCGCCACCACTGACTATTGGGTGTCTAGAAAACTCAGATCTCAGATATATCTGACTTTTCTATATCTGGAAAACTCAGATAGCTGACTTTTCTAGATCTAGAAAACTCAGATATCAAGATCTGAGTTTCTACACAGGCGCGGATTTAAGGGGGGGGGGGCCACGGCCCCCCGTCATCAACACGAAAAAAAAAAATTGTAAATGAAAAAGTAAAAAAAAAAGTTTTTAGATTAGAAACTGGGTAACTTCTTTTGTCAGTCTGTTTTATTGCCGAAACACGATAGCTCAACAGACACGTTTAATATTTGTCTAGACAAAACAAAGCACACAACAGCGCGCGTTCGTGTGCGAACTATTGGTTAATATGCATGTACGTAACAAGTTTGATTTGCTTGCTGCCTCCACCGTCGTGACACACACTATCCATCATGTCCAAAAAACAGAAGGTGCAACATCTACCCTACTATTACTGTATAATAATAATAACACTGTATTTGGGCTATACTGCGATATTTTTGCTATAAAATAAGAGACCCACGGATAACTGATATGAATAGTCTAGAGTAGTAGAGTACTCTCTATCTGGTACTAGGCCGGCCTAGTAGTACTAGTAGAGGAATAGGCGCGTGCGCAATGAGCGGGGGAGGGGTTTGAGGCCGGGAACAAAGGTGAACGATCCCAACTTATTTTCATTGCGGTCCAAGCGTCGATATCTAGACTGTATCAAGTTACAAGGGCTTTATACGAATTAATTAAAGTTACAATTCTTCTATATTTAGAAGTTGGCCCAGCTCACGCCGCCGCGGGCGTCGATATCTGAATGCTACATCCAGGGACTAAAAATACGCCTTTTTTCACGAAACATGACAAACAATGCCGTGCAACAAAGCGTAACCAACAGAAATAACATAGCGTTTTCAGCCTATGCTTATACACTGTGGTGTTTTTTTCGATGGATTTTAAGCAGTGAAAAAAATTTTCAAATTTTTTTTCAATCACACATACTCTAGTAGCTAGATCAACTTTTGTATGCACGAATGAATGTAAATATGTATATTTCGAACAATTTGATACCAAATTTAAGTTTCTACGACCTGTACTTACAGAGATATGAAGATGCCCTGGTATGTGGGTCAAAGGTCAGAAATGGCATTTCTGAGCATTTTTGACTAAAATGCCCCATTAGATGGAATATAAATGCATGCCTGCTGAACATTTTGAGACCAAAATTGACTTGCTGCAACCAGTGGTTGCCGAGATACAAGTACTTTTTTTTATTTGTTCAAATAACCCTTGACCTTGACCCTTTGACCTTTTGTAACATTTTTCAAAATGTGTAACAAATAACAAAACATATATTTCGAACAATTTAAAACCAAATTCAAGTGTCTACGACCAGTAGTTACGGAGATACATACATGCCCTGGGTTGTGGGTCAAAGGTCATAAATGGCATTTCCGGTCATTTTTTAATAAAATGTCCCATTAGACTAAACTAATAAATGGTCAATGTGAATATACAAATGACAAAGAAAAAGCCGAAGCTTTTAATTCATTTTTCTCAAATATTGCAAATTCTTTTTCAAATACTCCATTCAATGGCAATGTTCAACCTTACAATGATTTCCTTCAGGGTAATTTTCCTTCATCATTATTTTTCAAACCTGTATGTGAACAAGAATTAGTAACATACATAAATAATTTAAAATCAACAGCTCCTGGTTTTGATAACATTGGTCCATGTATACTAAAGATATGTCCATTGGCATTAGCCATACCACTAACATTCATAATGAACATGTCTTTAGTAAAGGGTGTGGTTCCAAATGCAATGAAAATTGCTAAAGTTGTACCCATCCATAAAGGTGGTGAGGTCTCAAATATCAATAACTATAGGCCCATCTCCATCTTGCCAACTATTTCTAAACTACTTGAAAGAATAGTTTATGATCAAACTATTTCATTTCTTACAAAGTTTAACATCCTCAGCAATTCTCAGTTTGGTTTTCGTTCCCAACATTCTACAATACATGCCATCCATCATTCAATCCATAATATTTTGTCTGCTATTGATAATAAACAATTTACTTTAGGAGTTTTTATTGACCTGTCAAAGGCTTTTGATTGTATTTCTCATGATATTTTAATTAATAAGTTACGTTTCTATGGTATAAGAGGTATACCACTTAAGTGGTTCGAAAATTATTTAAGTAACAGACATCAATATATATCAATCAATGATATTGTCTCTGAGCTGCGGCCAGTTTCGTGTGGTGTTCCACAGGGATCCATCATTGGTCCGCTTTTATTTCTGTTATTTATTAATGATTTAAATTATATTAGTGATTGTGCTGAAATTGTTATGTTTGCAGATGATACAAGTTTATTTATTAATCATAAGGACATCTACCAAGCTATTATTTTAATGAATCAAGAACTTACTAAAATTGCAAACTGGTTAAAATCAAATAAGCTTTCGTTAAATATTAAAAAAACCAAATTTATTATTTTTCGTTCAGTTAATAAACTAATCCCCCCCTAAATTATATTACGGCATCAGCGAAATTGAAAGAACTAAAGCAACAACATTTCTTGGCATTTTTATTGACGAATACTTATCTTTTATTTCTCATATTAATACAATTTCATTAAAACTATTAAGAGTGGTCGGTGTCCTCAATAAACTTAAACATGCCTTGCCTTCCTCCGTTTTACTATTAATTTATAAATCACTCTTTTTGCCACATTTAATTTATGGTATAACCGTTTGGGGTTTTACTTCAAAAATTAATTTAAACCGTATTTATATTTTGCAAAAAAGAGCTTTAAGATCAGTTTATAATGTTCATTACCTCCACCATTCTGCTCCTCTTTTTGTCTTATCTAATACACTTAATATTTACGACTTACTTACAAAAAATGTTGCTTTATTTATGTTTAAATTCAAACATAATCAACTGCCCAGAATTTTTGATACTTATTTTCAAACTTTTAGTTCAGTTCATAATTATAATACCAGAAATAAATTTGATTATGCTTGTGATTGTTTTAATACGGAGGTTGGCAAGCATGATATAACTTTTCAAGGACCAAAAATTTGGAATTCTTTACCAGATGAAATTAAAATTATTAGGTTATATGCATGATATGCATATAACCTCTTGATTCTGTCAAAATCTTTATTTATTTATTTATTTATTTATTTATTCTTTCCTTAGCACTATTTTGTCCGTGCATTATCTTGGCATCAGTTTAATCTAGCTAAGTCAAGTTTTCAGAGTATATTCCTCATGGCCAGGAATCGATGTGGTTATATTTTCACGATGCGTAATCAAAAATTACGCGGTCTACGCGCGATTTTACGAAATCACGTTTGTAATCATATCTTCACAAGCATGAATCACAATTAAACAAAATTTGGTACTCATAAATTTCAGGTCATATTTCATCATATGGCAATAAAATTACGTGCGTAGCGCATATAACGCTTGTGTATGCGCGCTTAAAATGTTCAAAATTGTCAAAATTTATTTTCGATGAAATTAGAGTACGTTTCAGGCAATTTTAAGCGTTTAAAAAATTGCCATGAGTGCGCAGATTTTTGCACGCGCACTGCGCGTTATACGTTTATGCGCACTCTTTTTACCCGATTTCTGTTTTACAATCTTTCTTTAATAATATCATCATATTTGATTCAGGTTTCAACTCGAAATTGCGTTTTACGAGCACGTCAAAAGTGACTGGCTACGCACGTATAAGTTAACAAAATGGTGAAAATATGCTAAATTTTAAAATTAAAATATATCGTCAGAATGCAGGGGAACACCTATTTTTTATTTCATTTTCTTGAAGTGTATGTATCATATGTATGATTTATTATCAAATAAAGAGAACAAAAGTTGATTAAGTCATCATTAATTGCATATTATTATTAAATTAAAAAAAAATAATTTCGACAATCAAACAAATTATGACATTTTCTTAGCCCAAAATAACAAACTTAACATTAACTTTCTTCCTTCAAAAATTCATATATTAAAGTTAAAAGTATGTAGTTTGACAGTGCATCATTTGTATACATTTTAAAGATGTCATCATAGTAAAAAATTATAATTCATTTCGGTATGTAATAATCTATTTGCATCAAAGTGGTTACTGCATAGTAAATACACGGAGGAATTTTTCTCCAACTTTTAGTCAGTTGTGTACGGCTCGGTGTTCTGTGCTCGTGTCTATGGCATTCAAGGTACCGAGATCGAGTCTCACTTTGGGAAACGAAATAAGATTTTTTTTTTATTATCCGTATTGTTTGTTCAAATTTATTTCTTAGTGTATAGATTATACACATGATTTATAATGAAATCTAGATAAAAATTAACTTATGTCTTTATTATTATGTAACAACAAATGTGGTTTATGACATTATATGCATATGGATCTTTGATCGGATTGTGATACCGGCTATGGTGTTCGCGTTAGCAAGGTCCTATCATATATTATAAATAATTAAAGATTCTGAGAAAATCAATCAATCAATATATCTTTTAAAAATCAATTATCTTTATTTAAATCAATGCATATAACCTATAATTCGTCATAGTGACGAATTAAATCTAGTTAATTTTATATCTTCATTTAAGTTCAAACTACATGAATACCTTGTTTCTACTATTATTGTTTAAGTTGATCATATATCTGTCTTAAGTCAAATAATAACTGCATTTGTTAAGTTAAATGTCTTTTTTTGTTCATTATCATATATTATATATATTTCTTACCTTACCTTATTTTTAATTATGTTGCCAGGACCCCACATTTTAAAGCTTAAGCTTCCAGTGGGGTACCCCTTTTTCTCATTTATTATCTATTATTTTTAGAAAATGTTAACTGTATTTTGTTTTTATTTGAGAAATAAAAATTATTGATTGATTGATTGAAAAAATATAAATGTATACCTTCTGATTAATTTAAGACCAAAATTACCTCGTTGTGACCAGTGGTTGTTGAGATTTAAGGACATATTTATGTTTGGTCTTATGACCTTTCACCTTGACCTTTTGACCTTTCGCCACATTTTCAAAATGTGTAACCAAGCCAAATATGATTGTTGGACCACCCTAAACCAATTTCTGAAGTCAAATTCTCTGGACCTCAAAGTGCATACGAAAGTTGATCTAGCTACTAGAGTAACAGTGATGTAAGAAAATCTTTTAAGAACATGTTACTTACAGTAATTTTTTTTCTCATACGATCCTCCGTTGAAGAGTTACGATTTTTAAATTAACATGGTGTCCTGAAATCCCCTGAAAACGTTATGTTATTTCTGTTGGTTACGCTTCGTTGCATGGCATTGTTTGTCATTGATCGAAGATGTCTTCCGTTTCGTGAAAAAGGCGTATATGTAGTTACAACCAGGTGATATCCTCCCTTTGTAAGAATCGGCAATTCATTCGGAAAGCGCAGCGTATTAAAATGTTCATTTAGAAGGCGAGCGCAGAGAGATGCATATTCATAATATTCTCCCCTAAAATGGGACGAAATAGGACGCCCTCTCTCGGATTTTCAGAGAAAGTCTTTGGGAAAAATACTTTCGCCACTGTGAACAGGTGTGCAAGACCCTTTACAGATGATTGAATCAGGAGTGCGTTAGTGATCTCGAACACCATAAAATGCATTTTTTGTCTGTGCTTCCCCCAGTGTATTTTCTCTCTACGATCGCGTGTGCCCCCCCGCAAAAATAATCCTGGATCCGCCCCTGCTACATGTTACAATAATAGTAAGAAAACGTACACAGTAATCAGTTTTAATAATACTCTAGTATTTCAAATGACCTACCTTCTGATTAATAATGGAATGATCCAAATGACCTACCAACCAATCATACAGTATGATGATCCGAGTTTTCAGATATCTTTTCTAGATCTGAGTTTTCTAGAAACCCCTGACTATTCTATTATATGACATTAAAATGGCATATTCAACAAAAAAAATTAAAATAATTATTTTTTCAGGGGGACAATACATTTTTAATATTATATTAAAACATGGAGGTATATTTCTATATTCAGACGAAGTAAAATTAACTAAAAATGAAATCATATAATGATTAATTTGAAACATCTGTGATCTAGGCTGCTAGTAGTACTAGAAACGGGCCTACTAGGGATTACGGTCGAAGCGGCTGCCAACTAAAGCGGCCGCTAGTTCAATAACGGTAATCTGTATGGAACGCCGTGTGCGCTTTGATTGTCGTTGTTTTGTAATCTTTGATTGTCATTGTTTCGACAGGTTTTCTTTACCTCGGACATAAATAACAATCTACATTATTATGTAATTTAATCTCTTTTTTTTTACAGATTGAATGTGATACGCGTACGTTCTTTTAAACGAAATGGCGAATCGATGATTACTTTGTTTTAACTGTTGTAAATGATATACATATGTTTAATAAAGTCTATAAAATACATTGTGGTGTTTATATTGATAATAAGAATTATATAAATAAATCAATCAATAAAGTATATCAAAATATATAAATATATTAATAATTAAAAATATTTGTTATTGTATATTAATTAATTAGTAAAGTAACTAGTAGTGTTCGCAATCATAATTTAATTACAATAACATGATGACAGCAATTTATTTAATATCCTACACTATTTTATTACTTCAGATATTAAATATTGATCAATTGAAAATGAGTTTTAAATACTAAAATAAGATGAAAGTGTCTGTTTGATACGGTAATTAATTACGCGAATTTCTGCTAATAACTCGACTGACGGCCAGCAATAGTGCTGCTGCACATTAGGTGCGCATCCCATGTTGCTTTATTGAAAACACAAACAATGTATTACAATGGAATAACACTTGAATGTATAACACACCCTATTACTAATAATAAAAACGAAGATTCGATAGTACAGTATGTAAATGAGATATAAATATTCGGCAATACCGTACATAAATTATTATTGCAATACTGTATAAAGATTCGATAGTATGTATTGTAAACAAGATATAAATATTTGGCAATACCGTACGTAAATTATTAATGCAATACTGTATAAAGATTCGATAGTACTGTATGTAAACAAGATATAAATATTTGGCAATACCGTACGTAAATTATTATTTAATGCAATACTGTATAAAGATTCGATTAAGTCTGTAAATGAGATATCAAGATTCGGGAATACCGTACGTAAATTATTAATGCAATACTGTATAAAGATTCGATAGTATGTAAAAATGAGATATAAAGATTCGGCAATACCGTACGTAAATTATTAATGCAATACTGTATAAAGATTCAATAGTACATATGTCAAATGAGATATCAAGATTCGGCAATACCGTACTGTACGTAAATTATTAATGCAATACTGTATAAAGATTCGATAGTATGTAAATGAGATATAAATATTCGGCAATACCGTACGTTATATTAAACTGGCGGCCGCTTTGGTTGGCGGCCGCTTCGACCATACTCCGCCTACTAGTACAGGTAGTGCACATCATACGAATTAGGCCAAATAAAAAAACATACTTGTTAAGCGTCACCGCCCGCTCCTGATTGTCCAGCCGCCTCTCTTTTTATTTTATTTTTTTTTTTACCGATATACAACGGAAAGTTCAGCGGCCCGGCCCAGCTCCAGAGTAGGGCTCGAAATTCACGCTAGCAAACTAGGATTTTGCTAGTAGATTCTTCATAATTGCTATTTGAAAATTTCAAAACTAGCAAATGTTTGTTAGGCTAGTGTAATTTTTGAAAAATACGTACTTTTTAGCTTAGACAACGCTAGCCGCCGATCGCTCTATGTCGACAACGGCAATTTGGTGAAAACAATTGTTTCATTTACACGCCGCCGATTTACGTCAAGGAAACGCGAATAGCACCGCGAATCATGTAATGTGGTAAACAGCAAGCTTTTTCCCCAACACATTAAATCATGTGCATTTAGTACGTCGCTGAGGATTACATCATCAGTCACGTGATTACAGAATACGCGATTATCAATTTAGGGATTTAACGAAATAAATATTTTGCCTACACAGTGGTCGAAGCGCGTTTTTTTATAGGTTCGTAAATAGGAAACACCCCATACATAATGGACTCTACCAATTTTGTTTACGATGATCTCGCGCTCGAGATCGGCACACCACGAGGTCCTGTTGGGCGATGGGTTTCCTTATGCCTGGTTTACCTGTGGAATAATTACATACACTTTTTGAATCACAACTTTAAATACTGATTTACACAGCAATTGGCAAAGGATTCATCAAAGAAGAATGAATACGTTGAATAAAAATTCACTTAAGAAATGCCGTAAGCTGTTTTCAAACTATAAATCAGCCCACTATTTAGTATTATTGAGACCAAATCATGCTTCTCGTGATAGGGAATTTCCTGGATAGATGAGTCGAGCGAGAGACGGCGGATGGCCGATGAGTGAGGTGGGGGTAGCAGCTTGGACGGATTAGTTAGCCTAGGGCCTACAATTTCGCTTGGTGGCAATTAAATTTAATGTTTTAATTACGTCTGGATATAAACAATACAAAACTCAATTTTGTCATAAGCAATAATATTTCATACATAGTCAATTTTGTTCTGTTTCGCATTTTAAAAGTTTGACGTTTCGTCCAAAAAAAAGTGGGGCAAAACGTCCACCGCGCAAAAATATACCTCTATAAAAAGTAAAAAAAAAAAAAAAAAAAAAAACCGTCCCCCCGCCCCTGAAAATTTATGAGGGTGTGACGCGGCTTAACAAGTATATTTTTTTATTTGGCCTTAGCGCGGCCACAAAAAATAAAAACCCAAACAATATCAAACGTACGGTAACCGATAATTATATTATATTAAAAAAAAGCGTATTTAAGCGGCGCGCCATACAAAAATTCCGGATGTTGATATTGCGAACAAAATTAGACGAGATTTCAAGCGCGACCGCTTTTATCTGTCGTTGTCACCGTGCGAAACAGCAGTACCGACGACCTAGATGAAGGCCTAGGCTGCTACACCACTAATTAATAATAATATAATCAGCTACGATCGATGAAGACCACTTTGTTGATTTTACATACCTCCTTCTGGACCCCTCTGAACCATTAAGGAAAAATAATCTTTAGCTTATTGCTTAGAAAAGCATCCAGAACTGATGAGATGATTGCAACAGCCAACAGTGACAATTTGCCATCTTCGCGTTAGGCCTATTTATTATGGCTGTTTGACTTGCTCCAACCATGCATGAAGCTCAAGGTGGCTCAAGTACATGTTACTTATGAAACGCCATATGTGCCAAAATATTCATCTATATACTATACTATATCATGGATTAAAGAATAGAAGGATATGCATCGACGTGAGATCAAGGGTTCCTTGACTCTCGCCGACAGACCGCGGACCGCCCACAATGTTACAGTTTAATTAACCGCATGGCAACAACGAAACGGTCGCGTGCCTAATATATTTTTTACGGCACATGTGCAACGACATTTAACCTTGTTGGCTACGCTTCTTTCGCGCGTTCTTTGTTGCACTGTATGTATTCATACATATTTGAACAGTATAATCAGTGGCGTAACGGCTATGTGCGCTTACTGGCTAAACCCAAAGGCCCTGAAGCTTGGGGCCCATGAGCAGTGCCCAGAGGAACAGGCATAAAATATGTCGAAAATGCTAAAAACGTCCGAGGCCTCAATCTTTGAAACTTGGAGGGCCACTTAGGTTTCCTAAACAAGTGGCTTCAGGCCTCTGCCTCACGCCACTGAGTATAATGTTTATTGAAAACAGTTAATATTAAATTACATTGTATATTATTAATTGTGAAGACCCTAGTGTAGGCCTACGTCTTCATCAATTAGGCCTACCAGATAAAAACAATATACTATATTGTTATTGGCTTAGAATTGTAGATGCTATAATTGTAGTATAGGTTTCTGCCGCGATTGATCTACGCTAATGTTTTTATGACAATAAAGTACCATTTTATGACCTGTCTGTAGTAGTAGCCCTACATCTGAGACAATAACTATTTGTTGTCTCAGCCTACATGTAAAATTACAAAATCAGCAAGGATACTAGGCCCAGGCCTTCTAGGCTTACTAGTAAACCATATGATTTGCCGACATTGATACTGCCTAGGTAGGCCTAGGCTAATATTAAGTGTAGTAGATACAACGTGTAATCATGATCTATATACTCACCGTTGTCTTTCTTGTGTGAATAATAATAGGCCTAAGGTAGGCCTACTTCGTTTGTTCGTGATTAAGTTTGCCCTGCGTGTACTTTTCAAAACGACCGCTAGGTAACGTATCGCAACTATACATAGCCAGCCAATCCCGGATCAGGGATCGCTGTTTTCATTCAATTAGGCCCGGTGATTGGATGTGATGTGGATGACATAACCACTAGCCAATCACCAGGCACTAAAATTTAAATATAATTACATCGATAATTAAGGAGATTTATGAAGAAACCACTGCTTAGCCATATATTAAAAACACGATTGTTCTATGTGTGGACACCGGACACGCTAACAACATACATGGTCAAATGCACAATTTAATATTCTATAGATTAACGCAATTTTTAATGACAGAAGATGGCAGGCAAATAATGATAATTCAAATATAAAAATTGCATATTTTATTAATATTACCAACTACTTAAAATTACCAGTCGTAAGAAAGTGAACTTTTCGTAGTCCGATTGTAATGAAACTAAAACAGAATTGTTCAGCAATACATTTTTTTTTTCTCTTTTGTGGCGCAAACACCACTTTTATTCACATTCATATTATCTCATATTACATAAAATCGTATTATTTAACTTGTAAATGTCGTTACAGTTCATAAGTAAGATTGTTACATATATGAATTCTGTATTACTCCTTTTTTCATTAATTTTCTTATATTTTGTTATACACTTGACAGGATCATCATTATCATCTATCCCGTTTTAAAATAGTTCACACATTTTCATTTGTTTGTTTTTATTTTACAACCCGGATTATACAATATATTTATATACATGATAAAAAAAAACAATAATAGCTCAGTACCACCAGTAACCCGTATCACTGTAATTCTTTTTCTGTTAATCGTATCAAATTAGAAATTATATTATCATAATCGTGTTTCTTAAAGCTACCCATTTTTCTATACTTGTTTCTTTATTGTTATATGTTTCACATTCAATGTTATATAACATATTGCTTTTAAATGAATTCCATAAAGATTTACCCACTGGCTTATTTAGTGCAGATAACATTTGCTAATAGATTATATTTACACTTTTGCAGCATTTACTATTTATAGAATAAAAATGTTATCAGCAATACATCTTTGTTGTCAATTAATCATCGACGCAGACATGTCAATAGAACATTCAGACTGCGCATACGATTTCTACATGGTTACGTGTTGGTCTAAAAAAATGTAGCAGTTGATTCGCAGCGTTCTACAGAGGGCCGCGGTTAGAGACACGGAGTTCAATGTTTGATTGGCAGCAGTGCTTTAGTATAGGCAAGCGCGTTGTAAAATCGTTTGATGTCACCGTCGATGCATAATCCTTCTAATTCTTTAATCCATGCTTGAATGTAAAATTATGGAGAATTCTCAAACGGATTCTCTTCGTTATCTTTAGAATTGCGTACAATAAGGTATTTTTCACGATAACAAACTCTTGGTTAACGTGTATAAGAAAAACTGTGTAACATCACATGTGGAAACCGGTGTTAATTATCTATTCTGTCTATATACTGAACGAAACTTAGAGTGCTATGACATTTTCAAAGCGATTTAGTAATAATATAATATAATCTCCAAAATAATGTAATAGCAAAATAGTTTGATCATAAAGAAAATAATCACGTTAGAAAACATGACACTAGATGCAATGCAGTACAAAAAACAATGAAAAGTAATTATGTTGATTCATTACCGATAAAAAACTAATTATTATGTGATATTAAAATCGCATATTCACAAAAATAAATATAATGTAGTATGAGTATATCTTTAGGTGTTCTATTGTACTGATAGAGATCCTGTGATGATCTGATAACGGTGCCTTTTTTTTTGTTAGCCTTTATATGTATACTTGATTTTGTAACTATGGAAGGTAATCGGAAATAAAATGTAAACTAGCATTAAATGTGATTATAAAAGTGTTAATAATATGATTCAATGATGATGAAAAAAAACAATGTAAAGGGGTACAAAATAGGTATACACACTAGGGAAGAGAGGAATTTTTCCTGTGTAAACAATGATTTTAAATACAATTGTAAGGAAATGATTTGACAAAAAAAGTTTAAAATAAATGAATTTCCGTTGCACCAAAGTTTGTTTGACAGCCGAAGTAATACTGAAGTGAAATGGCGAATAGCTCGAACAAAGAATAAATTCATCGAAATGAAAAATAAAGTACACTTTAAAACAGAAATAATAATATGGCTAACAAAGTACGACTCAAAAACATACATATGGTCAATTTTACTGTATGCCTGTATTTGACGGTATTCCCAACGACATTATCTTCGTAAAAATTGGTGGCGTTGCCTTTAATTTTGGTACTCAAATGCTGTTTGTTAAAGTTAAATGGTACTCCAATGCTTATGGTAAGAGGAATCAAATTTGCAACGGAACAATACAAGGTGGATTGTCTTCCTCATTAATTTCAATTTATTCTATGATAAAACTAATCAGGGAATTGAATAATCTTAACTGTGGCATTGTTTTTGCACGCCATACTTACCATCCTCCTTACCGTAACCTCATCTTCACTTCAAGAATGAATTGATCACGCTAATAAGTATGTTACTGAACACGGATTACGTTTCAATCCTCAGTAAAAGTTATTTAAAAACAAGAACCATCCTGATGGTAGGCCTACTTGAATAATTATTCCTATTTTTACACCCTGCCATGTGTTGACAACCTACACTTAAGGATACCCTTGTGTCCTGTGTTTTCAATTTTGCTCATTTTGAATATGTTTCTTTTAAATCTATTTTTTGATTTTAAGTATTGATAAATAATGTCGTAGGAATAACCTTGTGTTGGTCATGATGTTGATGTGTGAAGTTTTTTTTATATATTATAACGATATTGATAGTATAGAGATGAGGGGAAGGCATGATTCAACGTTTCGATCTGATAATATTATCGTAAATCAAAAACACTTTTTCTTGATTAAAAACGCAAAGCAAATCATTAGCTGTTTGTTAGTCTGGGCTCCAGACGGAGTTTTGTCTTAATATTAGTAAAAAGATAAATATTTTGGCACATATGGCGTTTCATACGTATACTACTTGATTTTGGATATTTTCAGACAAAAATCGCGGTCGAAATAAAAACAAATGAATAAAAAAAAAAGATAATACAGACTTGGGGCAAGTCTAGCTGTTTGTGTGCTACACTGACAATGAATTTCAGACCTCCCCACTCCCCAAATTAAAATATAAGTTATATTTGAGTTATTCACGAATATTCTAGAGTCAAATATTTTCTGCAGGCCTACATTTCCAGTGGTACAAAAGAAAAAAGTGAAACTTAAACTAACAAATAAATAAATTCCATTATTTTGTGTAGGCTAAAATTTATGAGTACTTTATCCGGAAGTGCCTTGAGTTAAAAGTTCGTTCATAGAAACAATTGTAACAAGAAATATTTCTTACAAAAAACGCCGCGTAACTTTTTGACTGGACAGTTGTAAGAACAGTCTTCATTAATCAAATATAATAGGTCGGCCAATCAAAACGCAAGTGAACAATTGGGACTTTACTTGTGATTTATGTCATTGGCCTGTCAGCACAGTCGTTTCTTTCTAGAATTAAACGCACAAACTTGTATTGGGAATAATGTATGTGGTTATTAGTATCGCATTTAGGTATTGATAATAATAATAATATGGCTTTTGAATATATAATTACTGTCTGTAGAATAACATTTATACATTTTCGGTTCGCGATGAAAAGTTATATGAATGGATTTGTAATAGGTATTTATAATAATAGTATATGGGTTGTATTATTGCTAAGCTATCACCAAATCGCGTTATAACATTATTTCTCAGGGTTTTTTGCACCATTGATCAATACCAAACGCGTATCGGTATTATAGTTTTTAATGAATCATTACATTAATAAAAATACCCAATTATATCAATCGCGTCAGTCCAATTCCGACTTCAAAAAAAGTGTGATGTGCCCAAATATGGTAGTGATATGCCCGATTATCGTAGTGATATGACATCGTCATGTCTATATAATATGGGCACATCATATTTAGTTTGATAGTATAGACAGAGCTTAAGGATTATATTTAAAACATGTTTTCTTACATTTTGAACGGAAGTATTTATTTGTTTATAAGCCCAATTTTCCAGTCTTAATTTTACATTTTGAAAAAAAAGTATTTTATTTGTTGATAAGCCCAATTGTGCAGTCTTATTTTACATTTTGAATGAAAGTATTTATTTGTTGATAAGCCCAATTTTGCAGTCTTATTTTACATTTTAAACGAAAGTATTTATTTGTTGATAAGCCGAATTTTCCAGTTTAATAATAATGACCCCTTCCACAGTGCTTATACCATATACATTTTACATGATATTGACCGTGGGTTCTTTACGCCTCTGATGCATTTGTTTTTATTGTACCTTTTTAATAAATTATTATATGTTTAGGCCTAATCACACCCAATTTAATGAAACGGTCAGATTCCGATTTCAATTGAACGAAAGTAGTACTGTATTTATTATTCATTGATAAGCCAAGTGTCCCATGGCGTTAGCCGATATCTTGAGCATTTGACTCTTGTGTCAACCTGTAACACAAATCATTCTTCAAAAACTAAAGAAAGAACCTCACACGTCTTTTTTGTGAGTGATACACTATGGATATGCCCACGGAAATAATATGTGAACATTGCAAACAATCATAGGCCTACAGTAACAAACATAACATGGCTAATAAGCATAACATTCAGACTTGCTTGTTTTCTAGTGGATTTTTATTTACTTTAGCATGTAGAATAAAACTAGTAACAGTGGCTATATTAATAATTATACTGATTATCCTTGATGTTATCGCGTCTAATAATAAAATATTTTGTTGTTGATAAGCCCAATTTTTCAGCCTTGATTTTACATTTTGAACGAAAGTATTTATTTGTTGATAAGCCCAATTTTGCAGTCTTAATAATGACCCTTCCACAGTGCATTTTACATGATATTGACCGAGGGTTTTTACGCCTCTATAGCCACTGATCAATACCATAATTAATGTACTTTTTTAAATGAATATTGAAATGTTTCAACATACCCAATTAAAAAAAACTGTCCGTTTTCGAGTTCAATCTTTTGATTAGAGAGGTTGGAGTTTCATTTTGAACGAAAGTATTTATTTGATTGATAAGCCAAATTTCTAGTCCTAATGATTTGAGATTCAACGGGTTTTGCTTTCAATTTTATAATAATATAATTATATATATATATATATATATATATATATATATATATATATATATATATATATATATATATATATAATATTAAGTACAATTATGAATTCACCAACACTTTCAGGCCCGGGGCCGAGTTTGTGTAGACCAGACTTCCATGCACAGCCACATGTTAAGGAATATGAATCTCTTTATGATTTTAATACGGTTCGAAATGATATTACACAACAACGATTAGACAGCAACTGTGCAAGAGTCCAACTAATAAAATCGGAATGATCAATTAATTGAACATTTACAGCATAAAGCCCATACACTAGGACGATAACGATCGACGATAAATAGACAAATGTGCATTTTTAATACATAAACCGAAAGAAATATAAACAATTCCTTTGATGAAAATTATATTTTCACACGTCCAATCAAATGACGTCATGATTAGTAAGACCAATAATATCGTGACAATACAGTGATTTTATTGTTTTTATTTATCATGACGTCATTTGATTGGAATTTGAAAAACATTATTTTTATCAAAGATAGCATAAATGATTATCCTATAGGTCTAGAACGAAAACCTTTCTAATTTTTTTTGGTTTATGTAAAAAAAATGCATGCTATATATTTATCGTCTGTCGTTATCGTCATAGTGTAATTGGGCCTTTATACAAAAAAAAATAAATTGATTACGAAGTTACATGTCATTTTCACCTATCACCAAAAAACTAACCTTTTCAAAACTAATTAATTGTTACGAAGCCAATTTATATTATATATTTCATTAAAACTGAACTTTACGGTAAATGAAGAGTAAGTATCAGTTAATATGAATAATATAACTAGTAGGTCTATGAACTTGCGTCCAGACACAGAACTGTGACATTTACTATCATAAATGTTGAAACCAAGAAAATATAATTGTGTTAGGAGAAGGCTAATAAAAAAATAGATAATGTACAAACCTTTTTCTGGATTAATTAATGGAGCAGGCGTTCCTAATAATCTGCTGCTGCTACCTAGACTGATTGTTCACCTTCTGACGATAATTGATTGGACCCCCCACGGCATCTGATAACCAACAAAAAATTTACGAGAACTGTTTCAATGATTTAATATCTGACGGCGTATTATTATAACATTGGCCTAGATTGACAGTCAAAGAAAGTCATTGTAAATACCTCCCTTTATGTTGACAGAGCCAAAATAAATTTTTGACCATTATCGAATGATTATTTGACAGTGACTTATTATAATACCGGCCTGGTTGACAGGAAAAACGAAGTTATTATTTATTGATCAAGATTTTACAGATTTCCGTCTACATCTCAATAATACTGTATTATTATCAGCAAAGGCTTTCATATAGACTCTCTTCTCCCAGACGTTTTTTGGGTCCAGCAGCTACCTATAAATTATAGTCGAGTTTCCAAATTCACAAAACTGTCTGCCTTAGATACTAAAGCTACCGCTATGAAACAGCTTATTAATGAATGTGTCCTCCTGGGACATAGCTGGCTAGAGCCGCGGCGCGAAAACTAGATGGTACGCTCGCTTCGCTCGCGTACCATCTAGGTCGTGCCCACAGATGGTTCTCGAATACATAATAATTTCAGCGTTAAAAAAATGACGATTTCAAATGTACAATAATGCAGGACAATAAGACACTGTGATTTATGTACTCAACTAAAATTAGTACCCTGGGAATTACTTCCGAAAGAGAAACTTGTCGCAAAATGAGACCAATTGTTTAGGTCAAATTTAAACAAACTTAATTTGTGTTTTGTATGTAACATTATGGTTGAGGGATGGGGGAGAGGATGGGTGCAAAGAGGAACAATTTTTAAATATATTCTTTATCCATTTAGTAACGAAATATTAATTGTTTTCATGTTTTACAAATAATATACCACTAAACACAGTGAAACATTGCGATGTAATTGAAACTATCACCGTCCTAGTCGATTGAAATAGTACAGTACATGTAACGATACACTACGACGTATATATGTTTATATAATGTTAAACAATTTGTGAAAACCACCTCTCTATTCGAGGCAAATCATAAATTCGATTTAATCGTTAATAAATATTAAATTATCTAACTCAACTTAATTAGTAGGCCTAATGGTTTTCAATTGTTTCTAGAGCCAATTCATACTTAAGTTGGTTCCTACCCTACCCACCCGAAGTTGTTGTTGATCCTTCGTACCACCGTAGGCCTATCCTCTACTGGCTTTACAACGCTACTCATATGCCAGTGAGGGAAGGGTGATGATGTGGGTGGTTCCCGGGGTGGTTTAACTGCAATAATAAAGATTTGTACATAATATACGCCCGCGGCGACAGAAAACGCTGGCTCATTATTATCCGTTAAAAAAAATCTATATCCAACCTCTGCAGCACAGATTGAAAAAAAAAATGGATCGAATTTCTGTTATGAGTATACAGTACTTGCCTTTACGACGCCTGAGGGAATAGACACTTGTGGAACAGAGATTGGAATGTTCCATTCATCGCAAATCAATACATTTGTATAAACGTATATTAAATCTATCAAAATAGTATTTTTTTTAAGAAAATCGGCCTGTCTTCAACATTATGATGCTGTACTCGAGCTGTTTAACCGGTTTTCAGCCATTAAAAACAATTATCGTAGGAGGAGATAGGAAAATGCGAAGCATCATCGTATTATTGTCTGCGGGTATTTTTCAAGGCGGACATCCATTAGACAGTGTATACCACGATCGAAAAACACCCCTATTTGGGGCAAATCGTTGAACCTAAATTCGTTTTAATCGTCAATAACTAATTATCGAACTCAATTTAATTAGTAAACAGGGTTACATGAAGTGGTTAAAATCAGTACCGAAAGTACGAACCAACTTTATATACCATCGAGTAAACATTCTAGAAATAACGCGCGATTTACCGAATTTTGCCCTTACGTAAATTTATATATAGATGTTCTTTTTTCCTTTTTTATTGTTTGAACTTTGTCTCTTTGCAATGGCAATGTGACAATATTCTATTTAAGACATCCGGGTTTATTTCAGTTCAGTTTTAGAGTACTAGCAAATACACATTTTCCCAGGAGTTTTCTGACATCGTTTTACAATTAAGAATTACCATACGGCTTATACATTTCCTACAATTTTTTTTTATAAAATTGCAGGCTGCTAACCTTCGTTTTGTTTATATAGGCCTAATCAATTTATCGGTGTTTTATCAAAAAAGGTAACTGAGATCAGGAACAGATATTGATTGTTGAGTTGTTTCATTATATATTTGTAGTTAATACGGTTGCTCCTATGGAATTTATAAATTATATCTTAGGTTTGGAAGTCTTTTTATGTTTTACATAGTAATGTTTAATGTCTTTTGGAAACTCAGACCAAAAATCCTATTTTTAGATTCCACATTATCAACGGCTTTACGTCCCATCCGAAGGACGAGGCAATGAGATAGTAAAGCATCTTGCCTAAGGACACAGTTAATATGACACAGATAGGTCAATTGTCAATTCAACTTTCAAATTAATTTATAGTCTAAGAAACAAATCTGAAAACAAAAATGAATTAGGGAGAGTGGAATTTTAGAGGCAGTCAATAGCGAGATATCCCAAGTAATCCCTTCTGATCACTTTAAGACCTGTTTGAAACTTAATGTTTCGTCATTAAAAAAAAATGGCCGTCAATTTTTTGTAAAATCTATATAAAATCGGATCTAAATAAGGTATACACGGTCTTAGTATCTAAACAAATGTACTTCAGATAAGGAATCCATTCGGTCCTGTTAACACTTCATATTTTACTTATATCGAAAGGATGGTGTATGTATTCTAAATTTGTTTTATTAGTAGCCTAAAACATTGTATTAGTATTCCAAATTATTATCTCATAATAACTTAAACGCAAAGAAAAGTAAGCTAATGTCTGTGTGCTACATTGAAAATGAACTACGTAATCTGCTGGATGTTTGAACTACAGCAATATGTCAACCATATATAGAGAAACAGCAGACATTTAGTGTAAATAAAAAACCTGTTGTACTGTACAGCCTTCTTCAATTTTGACTATAATTAAACATTTCTAAAATAAAAATTTATTGTTGTTCCATTCCATTTATTTGTGCAGGTTATCAGGTTATGAGGCACTTTATCCGGATGTGCCTTGAATTAAAAGGAAGCTTATATAATTATGCCTATACTAATCTAAAGTTCGTTCCCAAAAAACTATTGTATTATGGCTGTATGTTGATTGTTTACTTGTTTACTTGTTTCCCGTACACTTTCGTCTACGGGATCGAGGCAAAGCACTCAGTGCTTAAAAGCCCCTCTTAGCAATAAAATCATATTCTATATAGGGTGAAAACTTCAGCGGGTGGTTAGACCATGCGACGTTAAGTTTTGCTTTGAACAGGTTCACCGTAGCACATGAAACTACATCCGTAGGCAGAGCATTCTATAGGAGAATAACTCTCCTGGAGAACGTGTCCCTCCTAATATTAAGACGAGAGCTTTTAAACTTGAGTTTATATGGGTGTCCACGTGTCCGAGATTCTATATCAAATTCAAAAGATGTGTTGATCGAAATACGATCGAAACCTTTAACAATCCTAAAAACTTGGATAATATCCACTCTCTGCCTTCGATATCTCATGGTAGGAAGACCAAGAATTCTCAAACGTTGTTCATAAGGAATATTACGGTACCTAGGAATCAATCTTGCTGCTCTTTGCTGGACCTTCTCTATCTCATCCTGATCTCGTTTTCTAATAGGATTATAAACAGTGTTACAATATTCAAGCGTTGGCCTAACCATAGACTTATACAGCTTAAAAAATCCATCTTTATTCAAGAATTTAAAAAATCTATAAATCATTCCTAGTTTCTTATTAGCTCTTTTACAAATATCCGTTACATGCAAATTAAAGATTAAACTAGGATCAAAGGTAACACCTAGATCTTTCTCCTGCTTTACCTCATGTAGTAAATTACCAGCCATTGAATACAAGAAATTGGGATTATCACGACCATAATGAAATACCTTACACTTAGTGTCATTAAATGGCAATTGCCAAACATTAGACCAATGGGAAGCACTGTCAATGTCTCTCTGAAATAAATCCGCATCATCAATGTTATTGACCACTCAGTCTATACAACTTGGTGTCGTCTGCAAATAAACGTATACTAGATTCGATAACATCAGGTAAATCGTTAATGAAGATTGAAAATAAGATTGGGCCCACAACGCTACCCTGTGGAATTCCACTTAATACTGGAGCCTGTTATGATAATTGACCATTGACACTAACTCGTTGTGTTCTATTTGACAAATAATTAGAGAACCAACCTAGTAGATTTCCCGTAATACCAAAACCTTTCAATTTGACTAGAAGCCTTTGGTGTGGCACACTATCAAAAGCCTTTTTATAGTCTAAATAGACACAATCAAAGCTATCATGATTATGCAGGTTAGTAGTCCAACTCTCCAGGACATCAAGTAGTTGTAATGCACATGATCTACCTTGTCTGAATCCAAATTGCTCATTGCACAAAAGACCATTACTCTCAAGATACTTTACAAGTTTATCCCTAATAATCCTTTACATAATTTTTCCTATGACCGACGTTAAACTAACCGGTCTGTAGTTAGCCGGGTCCTCTTGTTTGCCTTTTTTAAATAATTATAGGTATTACAATTGACTCCTTCCACGATATAGGGACCTTCTGATCATTGAATAATCTAGTGAATATTAGACTGAGAGAGTAAGCAATTTGATCCTTTAATTCAATCAAAACTAAGTTAGAGAACAGCTTATGAATATCTTCTACATTAAACTCAATATCTGATAAAGAAGCCTCAATCTTTTTATCAAGATTCGGAACATTCGATAAGTTCTCCTTACAAAAGACACTGCTAAAAAAAGAATTAAAAGACTCGGCTTTATCTTGGTCATCTACAACAAGTTTACCTTCAAAATTTCCAAGAGTAGGAATACCAGATCTGGTGTTTAGCTGAGAATTTATATAGCGCCAAAAAGACTTTTCATTGACTTTAACCTCATTTGTAATCTTATTTTCGAAGATTCTTTTAGAACTCTTAATCAAATTGACAGTATAATTCTTTACTCTAATAAACGTGTTCCATTTGACACTAGCACAGTCATGCCCTTTACGTTTTGCTTTGATATACTGTTTCCAGTATTTATTCTTCTGTTTAATAGACTTATCAACCTCTTTAGTAAACCACAAAGGTCTCTTAAAATTTCCAGACAAGTGTTTCTTACACTTTGGAACAAACTGTTCCATACCTCTAGATAAGATCTCATGAAAAGAACCGTGCGAGTGTAACCCGTCCTTATCCAATAACTCAGTGTCCCAATCGACACCATCAAGAAAACCACGAAACTTATCATAATCAGCATGGAAATAATTTCTGACCTCTACCACCTCATCTTTGATTAGATTAACTGGAATTTTAAATCGAAGTACCATATGATCACTCTTACCTAATGGTGGAGCTTGAAGGACCTCACTAATAGAATCCTCATTAGATGTAAGTACCAGGTCCAGAACATTGGGATGTTCTCCTATTCTGTAACGTGTTGGGTCTCGTACATGCTGAGCTAAAAATAAGTCATTAATGGTGTCGGAAAAAATTATGACTATTTTTACCATCTTCACCAGTCACATATCCTAGCTCCCAATTAATACTCCTATAATTGAAATCTCCAACTATAATAAAATCAGAACAAGAAAAGGATGCCACTTTTCTAAACAGAGAACACAAAGCAGAAATATTGACACTAGATCCGGCGTCACTTCTATACACACATCCAATTAAAAAGGTGCGATCTTTGACTCTAATCTCAACAAACATGGATTTCTCAAACAAAATATCTTTAAACAAATACAGGAGTGGCAGACATCCCATTTCGAACATAAATAACAACTCCTCAACCAGATGAAAGTTTTTCATTTGGCAAAAACATCTGAAAACCAGGGGTATGAAACTCTTCTATAGACAATTCAAAAAAGTACTTCTTTGGTAGAATCTCAGTCAAAGCAATGATATCAACTTTCTCTGAAGATAAACGCAACAGAAGCTCATTCTTCTTATTTAGAAGGGAATCACAATTTGTATAAAACACATTAGCAGGCTTTACTTCTTGTTGAATCCTTCCAAACGTCTACTGTACTTTCTTTCTTGATAACCGTACTAGTTCATTCAACAGAAATAAAAATGAACACGTTTTTAAAAAATAACTACACTTTCAAATTGTCCATCATTCGTCGCAAATACATCATCATCTCTCTCAATTAGATCTGTGGTTTGTTGTGCCGTGTGTTTTACTTGCTTTTAAAAGATGTATTGTATTGCTTTTTTTTCAACAAAGTTAATCATTTCCGCAGAACATTTTTAAAAATATAGATGATAACGAACAATGGTAAAGTATATGAGTTCTATGATAAGGGAGTATACTAGGGAATATAGAAACCACGAAAATCTAAAGTTAGGACAACGTGTAGTGCCCTGATAGCAGAGCGCGTTACATCACCAACACAATTTATGCAGGAGAGGAAGATTTCGTTCCCAGAAATACTTGTAAATACTCTTACAACATTGGTCAGAATTCAAATCTAATTCATTCCAAGACAGTGACAATGTGATTTACAACATACGTAGACGTTATATCCGGATCAAAAACACCTATATAGTATCGTAAACATAGCAGTCAGCCTTCAGAGACTGCTCTGCTTTTCACCAATCAAGAACATGTATTTCTTTTTTTCCTATTTACTTCTGGGCATGATATCTCTATCAACAGCAGGTTTGTAACTTTTGTTTATAGGATTTATTTAAGATTGTATTAGCCATACTGTAATTTCAACCTGTTAGTATATTAGCACATGATTCTAAAAAGTCAACAGATATTATGTAATGCAACTTGACTCAAGTATGCTAGTTATCAATGATAATTTCCTATAGCATTTCTACACATGTGTTTCTGTATTATCTTTTTCTCGTAAAGTTGTTGAATCTCAACTCAACTCGCCGCAAATCACTTTCTTCAGGCCTACCTGTTTGTAGTTTCTGAAATAGCTTCTAATCCAATGTATGAATTGCTCTCTGGTAACAATAATGTTGTTGCGGTTTAATTGATATCGTCAACATTATACAATTGACTGTTAGAGGTATAATAAAACAAGGGTATACGCCCTTTGGGAAAACATAGTCCTCGGAGAAAATGGCACAATTCTCAATGACTTATGATGTTATATTACACCGATATTCCCTGGTATTTCATAGTTGTTTGTTAAAGTTAAATGGTACTCCAATGCTTATGGTAAGAGGAATCAAATTAGCAACGGAACAATACAGGGTGGATTGTCTTCCCCATTAATTTCAATTTATTCTATTAAAAAACTAATCAGTGATTTGAATAATCTTAACTGTGGCATTGTTTTTGCACGCCATAACTTACCATCCTCCTTACCGTAACCTCATCTCCACTTCAAGAATGAATTGATCGCGCTAATAAGTATATTACTGAACATGGATTACGTTTCAATCCTGGGTAAAAGTTATTTAAAACAAGAACCATCCTGATGGTAGGACTTGAATAATGATGCCTAATTCTACACCCTGTAATGTGTTGACAACCTCTTACACTAAGGATACCCTTGTGTCCAGTGTTTTCCAATTTTGCTCATTTTGAATATGTTTCTTTTAAATCTATTTTTTATTTTAAGTATTGTTAAATCATATCTTAGAAATAACATTGTGTTGGTCATGTTGTGGATAGTGTGAAGTTTTTTTAAATACATTATAGCGATGTTGATAGTATAGAGATGAAGGGAAGGCATGATTCGACGTTTCGATCTGATAATATTATCGTAAATAAAAAACACGTTGTTCTTGATTAAACACGAAAAGCAAAGCATTAGCTGTTGGTTGTGTGCTACATTGAACATTTTAAATTCAGATCTGCCCACTCCCCAAATTTAAATATAAGTTATATTTTAGTTATACACGAATATTCTATAGTCAAATATTTTCTGTAGGCCTACATTTCCAGTGGTACAAATGAAAAAAAGTGAAACTTAAACAAATAAATTTAATTTGTGTAGGCTAAAGTTTATGCGTACTTTATCCGGTGTGCCTTGAGTTAAAAGTTTGTTCCCAGAAACAATTGCAAAAATGTTCTTTTTTTCTTCTTTAATTGTTTGAACTTTGTCTCTTTGGAATGGCAATGTGACAATATTCTATTTCAGATTTCCGGGTTAATTTTAGTTCAGTTTTAAAGAATTACCATACGGCTTATGCATTTCCTACTATTTTTTAAAATAAAATTGCAGGTTGCTAACCTCAGTTTTGTTTATATAATATATTTATATATCGGTGTGTTATCAAAAAAGGTAACTGAGATCAGGAACAGGTATTGATTGGGGTTATTTCATTATATATACTTGTATTATCAACGGCTTTACGTCCCATCCGAAGGACGAGTCAATGAGAGAGTAAAGCATCTTGCCTAAGGATACAGTTAATATTTTCAAATTAATTTATAGTCTAGGAAACAAATCTAAAAAAAATGAATTGTGGAGTGGAATTCTAGAGGCAGTCAATAGCTAGATATCCCAAGCAATACCTTCTGGTCATTTTTTTTTACCAGTTTGACACTTATTGTTTGTCATTTTTTTAAATGGCCGCCGAGTTTTATGTAAAATCTATATAAAATCGAATGTAAATAAGGTCTCGTTCTTGGTCTAATTTTGTTTGATTAGTAAAACATTATATAGTATTCCAAGTTGTTATCTCATAACAACTTAAAAGCATGAAAGAAAAGTTAGCTAATGTTTGTGTGCTACATTGAAAATGAACTACGTAATCTGCTGGATCTTTGACAGTACAGTAATATTTCAACCATATATTATACAGTAGGGAAAGAGCAGACATTTCCAGTAAATAAAAACCTGTTGTACTGTACAGCCTTCTTCAATTTTGACCGTAATTAAACATTTCTAGAATAAAAATGTATTGTCTAATGTTACAAATCCCCTTCCATTTATTTGTGCAGGTTATCAGGTTATGAGGCACTTTACCCGGATGTGCCTAGAATTGGAAAGGAAGCTTATATATGCCTATACTAAGCTAAAGTTCGTTCCCAAAAAACTATTGTATGATGGCTGTATGTTGATTGTTTGCAGGCTTTACTTCTTGTTGAATCGTTCCAAACGTAGTACTGTACTTTCTTTCCGTACTGGTTCATTCAACAGAAATGAAAATGAACACCTTGTATGTTTTATTGTCCATCATTCGTTGCAAACACATCATCATTCATCTCCCTCAATTATTTTATACTAATTTAATACTAATTTATTCCAAGACAGTTACAATGTGATTTACAACATATATTTAGACGTCATATATCTAGATCAAAAACACCTAAATAGTATCGCAAACATAGTAGTCAGCCATTAGAGACTGCTCTGCTTTTCTACAATCAAGAACATGTATTTCTTTTCTTGCTATTTACTTCTGGGCATGATATCTTTATCAACACCAGGTTTGTAACTTTCTGACGTTTATAGGATTACATTAGGATTGTATTAGCCATAATGTAATTTCAATCTGTTAGTATATTCTAAAAAATCAACATATATTATGTAATGAAACTTGACTCAAAGTATGCTAGTTATCAAGGGTAATTTCGTATAGCACTTCTACACGTGTGTTTCTGTATTATCTTCATCTCGTAAAATTGTTGAATCTCAACTCAATGCAAATCACTTTCTTCAGGCCTACCCGTTACACCTATAGTCCCTGGTATTTCACAGATAATAATACAATAAATTCATTATCCATGATACGTTGCTAATCGACGCAATTTACTAACAAAAATTTGGGATCTTTATATCCAAACATAGTTAAGTTACAATTAATTAATTAGACTTACTGCATCATCCAACTTAACATTTTTAATCGCAATCTTCAATCACTAATGAATGATATACTCCATGACTTGAAATAATAAAGGAAGCTATAGTGTGTGATCTTGCAAAAGAGTGGGGCCTAAATACGATTTTTGTTTCAATTTTAGTTTCTTGTAAGTAAATGTCTGCATAATCAATTATTCCTCATTATTTTGCTTATATAAGACAAGTGACAGGTTTGTTTAATTGTTAGGTTTTGGAAAACCTCCTCCAAAAGATAGTTTTGTTCAACTTACTAGTATTGATTGGTCTATTGGTACTGGTGCGTTGGTTATAGGTGAGGATGATAACACTACATTGAAATACATAGCGACCATGTCAGCTGATTCAAGAGATTTGAATGGAATTAATCTGTGGACTCTCAGTGTATTTGGGGCAAAAAATATACATGGAACTGGTAGTAAATATAGTTATAAGCCACATACATTATCTATTGAGCAACAGGCAAAATCTCTGAAGAAGAGAGGGAATGATCAACCAGTCCTCTCATTTACTGTGCCAGACTTCCGCTTTGATCTTTCGGGCGTGGGTTGTGGAAAGTACAAATATCTCTGTGCCAAATTCGACAAGAATGAAAATGCTGAACCAGATTACGTGTTTAGAAATACACCATTGACGATGAACTGCAAGAAGAGTGGTTGTTTTAACGGTAAGTCTCTACAACAAAGTCAAAGTTAATTTAACTCCTAATTGTATAAAATAATAATTAAAAAAATTGGTCTACAACGTCGATTAGTCGATTGACATAATATCATGTAGGGCTTCATACATGTTTATGTAATCAACGCTTATTATTGTGTTATTTAATATTGTTTCTAATAATTACATCAATTGATTCTTTTCAAGTGGTCGTTCTTTCAATGGATATCGAAGCATCTGGTGAATTTAATGTAACGTCAGGATTATCAGATAACGAAATGGCTTTCGACGTGTCTTTGATATCTAGGGGTCCTATCGGTGTCAATGGTTCTAATTCATGGAATGTAGCAGTCTATGTTACTGACCAAGATGATGGTCTAGGTATACGCTACAACGAAGCACGACAAGCTTTAAACGGTTTTCAGAGTGCTACAAGACTTGTGCCATACACAACATCAAGAATTGGTATTGTACATTACTCCGCTGATTTGACAGGTTTAACTTGTAATCAAGCACAATATGTTTGTTTACATCTCACAAAAAGAAGTGACTCACAATATAAATTTGTAATTCATCCGACAAATGAAAACATTGATCCAGATGAAACTGTAGTCTACAAATGTTTTCCAATTAATTGTAAAGGTAAGTTATACTTAAAGTAAATTGCTACACAGCCTCATCATTTCTAATTAATGTGCACAATAGTGTCAAATGCTGCCACCAAACGGCGCACATTCATCTGTCCACAACGACAGGGGATGACTGGGAGGGTAGACCGGTGTCACCCCTACTCTTCCAAACGATGAACTGTGTTCTTTTAAAGACCAGATATGTACACTAGACCTGTAACTCCTTATCCGAGAAGTATAAGGTTAAACGACTTAATACAGCTAACAAGTTGAACTACTGCAAGATGTAAGTAAAATCTGTATTTTTGAAAGCCCCATTGGTCTAATGGTTAGGACTTCTGCATACCAAGAAGAAGGTTCCTGGTTTGAATCTCGGTTGGGGCCTTTCTCACAAATTTCCTCATCAAATTAATTGATTAAATTTCAGTATATCACAGGGCGGTTTAGAATTCATGTTCTGTGCCTGATGTGTATATATTTATAAGAAAACTAATTCTTCATCCTTTTAAAATTACGGATGTGTCAATTGTTTTGGTTGTGCGCCTATATTCAAAGCCAAGTTTTTTATTTTAAATAAATACCGTTGAGAATTGAAATTAATTTATTTTTATAACTGTATTTACACGTAAGTACTTCAGATCGTACGTAAAGTTCGTAATACAGGTAAAATGTGTATTACATTTATCGCCTGTATCATGGAAGATTAGTATAACGTTATAGTATGTGGGCTTATAATACATGCTTCACATGCATATGTGATAATGTATCAAAACATTATGTATGATACTGATGTAACTGTAGACAGAACACAGAATTGACTGGTCAAATAGTCCACTTTTATTCTACATTCTTATACAGGAAATAAAGCAACAAAAACAACAAGGATGTTTCTTACTTCTATTGATTGGGCTATTGGTACTGATACAATGGTTATCGGTGAGGATGACATTGATAACACTACATTAGAATACAAAGCGTACATGTCAGATCATTCAAGACAGGTGGATGGAATTAATTTGCAATGGACTCTCAGCGTGTTTGGGGCAAAGAATATTTATGGAACTGGTAAAAAATATAGTTATATGCCACAGGTATTGTCTACTGAGCAACAGACCACATCACTGACAAAAGAGAACAATAAAACAGTCCTCTCATTTACCGTGCCTGACTTTAGATTTGATTTTTCGGGTGACAGTTGCGAAGAGTACAAATATCTATGTGCCAAATAAGACAACACTGGAGATGCTGAGCAAGAATACGGACTTGGAAATTCAGCATTGAAGCTTAACTGCAAGAAGAGTGGTTTTTGCCACAACAGTAAGTCTCTAAAAACCTTAACCAAATTAAAGCTGTTAGCATAACAGTTGAAGTTGTGGTAAGACACTTGACTATCATTTACTGAAAGTTTGAGAAAAGTTGATTAATTATTATATATTATTGTATGTATCGTCTTTACTTTACTAAATGTACCTTTATGTTTCCGACAGTCAATCTTGCAATGGAAGCTGAGCATCCTGGTGTATTAATAACACCAATCTCATTGTCAGTTAATGAAGTAGATTTCAATGTGTCTGTGATATCTAGAGGTTCTATCGGTGTCAATGGTTCTAATTCATGGAATATAGCAGTCTACATTACTGACCAAGATGATGGTCTAGGTACACGATACAGAGAAACACAACAGGCTTTGAACAGTGTTCAGAGTGCTACAAGACTGGCGCCATTCACAACATCAAGAATTGGTATTGTTTGTTACTCCGTTGATATGATAGGTGTAACTCGTGATTATGCAAAATATGTTTGTTTACATCTCACTAAAAGAAGCGACTCACAATATGAATTTGTAATTCATCCGACAAATTCAAAACTTAATCCAGATGAAACTGTAGTCTACAAATGTTTTCCAATTAATTGGCCAGGTACAGTTGATCTTATTATTTGTGAAGCTACACACTCTTTAAAATATTTGTATAAGTGATATAGTAAAGTCACATTGTGTTAATCCATATTTTGAGACTTTGTTTTGTTTTTTTGCTTTAAAAATGAATAACCATCAGCCATTACAGTAGAACTTCTCATTTTGGATACCCAGTTATGTTTTTACTCAACATACTAAAAATATAACATTCTTTTCTTCTGTTTAGCATCTTACAATAAAAAAACACGTTATGGCTTTGGTAAGTTGAATATTCGTTTGAATAATGTATATAATAATTTATGCGGATATACCTTTTAAAGTAAACCTTTCAAAAACTTATCTCATAAACAGGGAAAAAACTACAACAATTTGAGCCTACCGATATTATCATGACCTATTTGGAATGGTCTATCGGTACCGGTGCGTTGGTTATAGGCGAGGATGATAACACTACATTGAAATACAAAGCGATCATGACAGAAAGATCAGGGGAGGTGGAAGGCAATAATCTATGGACTCTCAGTGTATTTGGAGCGAAAAATATACATGGAATTGGTAGAAAATATAGTTATAAGCCGCAGGTGTTATCTATTGAGCAACAGGCAGAACCTCTGAAGAAGGGAGGGAATGATCAACCAGTTCTCTCATTTACTGTCCAAAACTTCCGTTTTGATCTTTCGGGCGTGGGTTGTGGAAAGTACAGATATCTCTGTGCCAACTTCGAGAAGAATGAAAATGCTGAACCAGATTTCGTGTTTAGAAATTTTAAAGTTAACTGCAAGAAGAGTGGTTGTTATAAAAGTAAGTACTGTAGGTCCACTATCCCAGCACAAAAGAAATTAAACAACTTAAACTACGTTCAGACTCATGACATTAGATTAAGGACTTGCCAAATATCAACATTTGCCAAATATAACTAGGCTTATATAAATCATTTGTATTGGTATCGGATCTTACTTTAGATAGTGTCTCTTCAAATTAGATAAACATTGATACAACATGGAGTGTATGCCTATATATATATATATAGGTATAGAACTTTAATTAATAAGTGGAGGGCCTAATCCGAATTTCGTGATCGTGATAATAAATACATTTTAAACCGTCTTTATTTTATATATTGACCTAAATATTGTTTTTTTTTTCAGCGGTCAATCTTGCAATGGATGTCGAAGCTTCTGATAGTGTACATGTAAGCATGGGATCGCCAGAAAATAAAATGGCTTTCAATGTGTCTTTGATATCTAGAGGTCCAATCGGTGTCAATGGTGCTAATTCATGGAATGTAGTAGTCTACGTTACTGACCAAGATGATGGTCTAGGCAAACGCTATAGCAAAACACGACAGGCTTTAAACAGTGTTCAGAGTGCTACAAGACTGGCACCATTCACAACATCAAGAATTGGTATTGTACCTTACTCCGCTGATATGACAGGTTTAACTTGTAATCAAGCACAATATGTGTGTTTACATCTCACAAAAAGAAGTGACTCACAATATAAATTTGTAATTCATCCGACAAATGAAAGCATTGATCCAGATGAAACTGCTGTCTACAAATGTTTTTCCATTTTCTGCGGATTGTTCATTTAAAATACTGTAGGTGCGTGTTGAATTATGTTAACAAATACTATACACTAATAATGTAATAATATAAATATCGACGATATCAACTAAACCGGGATTTAGCATTAGATTCTACTGATTTTAAAGTTAATTGTTGACACTATAGCAATAGATGGTGAATGAATGAGAAGGTGAGAATTCGAAGAAGGAAATAGTATACAAATATTTACTGGGCTGAGGGGCATGGTTAAAAATATATCCCAAGCTGGTATGGAGACTATACTATTTTCCGAGACGATGGTTATCATAAGAACCGCAAGTCTGTGAGTATCCATGGTGTCCCGAGTCCACGACGGCTATTGTAGGTTCAAACTTAATATTTAGTTCTTGCAAATATATAAGGGCGCGTTTGCAAACGCAGTTATACATCTAGATAAAAATATTGTATCTAGTAACTCAATCTTCTAGACATAGCCAATTCATCCATTATCATACACACATCATCATACATACATCATCATCCATCCATCCATCATCATACATCCATCGTTATCCATCCATCATCATCCATCCATCATTACCCATCCATCATCATACATCATCATCCATCCATCATCATCCATCCATAATCATACATACTTCATCCATCCATCCATCTATCGATCAAAATTGGTCAAATATTTACTTTAATACAATTCTGGGCTTTCGAAGCATAACTGACTGTGGGTCACAAGAGGAAAAATAACCCATGTAATATATACCCACACATCATAAGTTTTAAGTTTTAAGCAAACTTTGCTCTGTTACCGGTAAAACACGGTTATTTCGTTCGTTCGTATTTAAGTTCGTCCTAATATTTACGGACGTACGGAAATGCAAAACTATACGTACAATTATGATTTGGCCTTAAATTATGGAAAACCCCCGGCAAATTAATAATTATGGACAAATCGATTATTAGCTTTGACAATATGCCTAAAGAAAAGGAATGAATATATTGCGTTCGTCGATGAATTTTATTTTTACGCAAAGTTCATGTGTGAATGCATGAGTCAGAATTGCAGGGAATTTTATCATTGTTAAGTGTTTATTGTTAGCTTAATTGTTCAAATTTGTAAAAGAAGTAATGCTGGCGTCATCGAATTTAACGACTTTCACAACCAAAATATTTCTTTGTAAACAAATTAATTTTAAATGCAACGTTACAAAAATAACCCCCTGCGTCATCACTGCATGGATACCTAATAATCAGACTAGAATATAATAATTGAATAGTGAGGGATTAGTTACAGTGTTGAATTTAAATAAACTATTGGTAAGCTTAACTTTGCCGTCAGATTTTTTAATTTACTGAAAATCCAAAATGAACTTGCTCTTATAATACAAACAAAATTATTCAGTCAAAGAAACACTCTACTACACATGAGAAATAGATATGTTATGTCGGTAAATACATTTCTGACGACGACTAACACAACGACAATCAGCTAAATGTATTCGTGATTTTATTTCATCACTGGCTTGTTACATTATCATTACACATTACCGGACTTCTCTCTCTACCGCATTGAACGGCAGTGCAGATCTTCTCTATCTGGGCTCGTGTATGTACTACGTCATTCACAAATTACCCAAGTAATTACAAGTTCCATCCTAGATGATTACGATTGGTGGGATGATATGTATGGAATATGGATGAAATTGATCTGATGGATGGATTTAAGCAAACTTTGCTCTGTTACCGGTATAACACGGTTATTTCAAAATTTGGCCTAATATTAAATTTAGATAAATAGTGTACACGGAAATACAAAACTATACGTACAATTATGATTTGGCCTTAAATCATTGATAACCCGATAACCGCAAACATTATGGACAAACCGATTATTAACTTTGGCAATATGCTTAAGGAAAAGGATTGAATCTTTATTTGATCATATAGCCAAATACGGTATGATAACCTACGTCATTCTTATCGGATGTTTGCGGTCTGCAAATCGTTTTCTAGGCGTGTTTCACAAGTCTGTATTTTCAGACAAAAATATAAATAAAAACAAATAAAAAAAAAAGACAATGAATACAGACTTGGGGCAAGTCTATTGTTGTCAGTGTCATAAAAGAAGACTCACAAAACGCACAACATATCATACAAGATCGGTCATTCCGTTTTCAACGAAATTAACTGAAGAACACAGGTTTAAAGACTTTGAACATGATTCCACTACCTTGGTTCTTTTTTATTTTGTTTGGTAGTATGCCTATAGACGGTCAATGGAATCCACAATGCCAATCCAATTGTTCTTGGACGGTAAGTTTTAGACTTTAGACTCTGGCCTAGGCTAGTTGGAACTCAGATCATGCTTGGTTGTTGTAGGCCTGATTATTACTTACTAATGGGTGCACTTCCATCGAAAACATGTCGATTGCGAAACCCTGTGTAATTATTCAATTACAATTGAAAAAGGAATTATGTACGAAAAATGTCTAAATTCAGTTAAAAAAAACCCTCTGCAGCAGGTTTCTTTTTGCTTGTTTTTGATTTTTTAAGCGCCTTGAATTGATTTAAATAACTATTGTAGATGTTAATTAGGATTTTCAGTTTTAGTTAAACTCTTGTTGTTAATTGTTAAATTGTTAATTTAAGTTGTGTATGATGTCTTACGGCCTTGTAAAACAACGCCATTGAGGTGAACAAATGTTACCATGATTAAATAAAGTTTTATTATTATTCTAGCTATAGGCCTACTTATTTTTCCGTCCTTTTAATAATCCGGCATTCATTGTCCCACAATGCTTGTCACACATTGCGGAGAACATTCCTAGGAATACTAGTATTACTATAGTAGGTCTTGAGTTAGACTTGCCCCAAGTCTGTATTATCTTTTTTTTAAATTTATTTTTTTTTATTTCGAGCGCGATTTTTGTCTGAAAATATCCAAAATCAAGTAGTATACGTATGAAACGCCATATGTGCCAAAATATTTATCTTTTTACTAATATTAAGACAAAACTCCGCCTGGAACCCAGACTAGTCTTGAGTAGGTCTGGTTGACCTGTTATATTCCCCGTAATTCTTGGCAGAAGAGAGAGAGAGTGAGAGAAGAAGAACTATAATAGTGACAAGAAGTTATTTCATAAGTCAATAACAACACTGAAGTTTGAGATTCTACAAGGTTTGATTTTCAAGTTATGTCTAGTCTTATTCTGTATTTAGATATTGTCACTGTTACTTTTGAATGAATGATATAGAGCTTTCGATATGCTACGAACGAGTACCGACGACATAGGTCAAGCATCTATTTTTATAACTCCATTGGTCAAGTCAATCGATGTGTCGTCGGTTGTCACCCTGGACCTAGAAATCATCTGTATCGTCAAGGAGCGAGGACACGCACCCCATTAATCCTGCATGATGTAGTTTGGACATCGGTTATGCAAATGGAGAGAAAAAGTGATGACGTCACGTTTCCGACTGCGTTGGGTACAAACAAAGTTTGGTCGGCCATCTTGTCCTATTCTAACGCATTGATTTAACACCGCTTTTTCGTACATCCCGATAAATTTCGTTTTTACATAATTTAGAGTTGATCATCTTGCTTTATTTTACTACGTTACTACTGTTGAATATTTTGCTGATGATATATCGTAAGTTCACTTTCAGTTTATAATCAATGTTAAAAAATATATTCAACAGTAGTAACGTAGCTCCCCTAATACTCTCTTCTAAAAGATGTATTGGCCCCAAAAACATGAAACATTAGATTAATAAGATCAGACTTGAATAGGCCGTTGTAGTTTTAACAAAACTGTGAGGGTTCCTAATGATCAGCTTTGGCTGGATGGACCATCCTTGTAAAATATTGTTGAAATAAAATAAACAAAGTTAATCACTTCCATAGAAGAAAAAAATCTATTAAATGACAAATTAAGTGGTTAAATTCAACCAAAAACCCATCGGCTAGCAGCAAATTTGATTATTTTTTTGCTTTTCATTACAGTTTTTTCAGGTAAATAATTTTATAGCGATCTAATTTTTGGTTAAAATGAATAACTATTATGTGACATTAGAATGGAATATTCAACAAAAACATTAAAACATTTTGAATTTTTTAGGGGGACAATCTTTAAGTAATTGATTGTATTCATACCCTCGTGATTCTGTAACCATTCTCACACTGTTTTCAACAGGATTCCAAGGCAAGCCGCCCCATATACTCTTTAAAGTGCTATCATATGTTGACAAAGTAGCAATCCTCAAAAACCGACATAAACTCGCTAGTCCAGGTGCCTACATTATAGACGAACTAACCCGCACGGAAAGGCAAGAGAAGAACAAGTGGAAGACCCAAGTTAAAGCCCTGTATGATCAAGGAATCAAGCTTAGATTCAGAGCCGGGAAGCGATTTCTTTTTCGTACATAAGTTGGGGACCCCTCATGAAACGTCACAAAATAGGCATGAATAATTCATCAGTTAAATTTGTTGTTCCGTGTGCACCCAAGCGTATAGCAACAAGTGATTATTACAACTGCGATACGATTCTTCCTAGGCCTAGGATTCACGTGATTGCCTTGGCGCACTCTTCACACACATACTACCACCAGGGAGTTGTTTTACAACTCCCTGCTACCACTATGCAAAATGTGTCGAGACTAATCGACAGCTAGGCAAGACACATTCAGCTAAGTAGTATTGGTCATAGCCCAAAGAAAGTTTAGACACACGAGAATAAAGAATGTGTATAATTTTGTGTACTGTAATTGTGTAATTCTGTTATTTTATTATAATATCAAACAATATGCATGTACTCAAAGGAACTTTAAAAATGCGCGTATATTAACACGAGAATAAATTTTGTGTAATGTAATTGTTTAATTTTGCTGACTTATTACTCGGAGTACCTAACACACACACCCACACAGACTACTAGAATAGACACGAGCTTTAGAGACTAATAATTAGGCCTAATAGTATTAATAGAAACTATAATTTTAACACGTAATTCTTTAGTAATAAATTCTATTTAAAAAAAACCCAAAAACTAAAAACAGATTATTTCGACAATCCACACAAAACGCCGATATTCTTTTATGAAATCGCACGCCGCAAACACAGTGGAGAATCACTAAGGCCTAGAATCGTATCGCAGTTGTTCTTGTTGCTATACGCTTGGGTGCACACGGAGCAAGAAAATTTAACTGATGAATTATTCATGTTTATTTTGTGACGTTTCATAGGGGGTCCCCAACTTATGTACGAAAAAAAAAATCGCAGCCGGGAATGGCGTTCATCAACTGGTATCCCACATGCGTTTAAGTAGTGACCTGTTTCCACAATGATGAACTCTATCCAACTTCATCTATCCAAGAAGAACTTTTTTCCCTTGACTTTATATAATTATATTATTTTAAAATATGCAATGATATCCTTTTTCTGTTAGCTGGTCATTATTACTATATTACATCGTATTATAATATCGGTAGCTCCTGTTTTAATTTACTTCTGTAAATGCACTCTTATCATATCTTGTTTTTCTGTTTTGTTAATGTATTATTATTATTGTTATTATTTACTATATTGTTTCCTATTACCATTTACTTTATATTCAGTGATGCTTCTCAAATTGTTAAATCGTTGTCAAAATGATGTCTGAGAATTATTTTTGTCATCTCCCATTCCTTGATTTTACTATAGATTCTGATACTATTAACCACAGTGATATATCTAACATTATTATAAACCCCTTGCTCATACTGAATATGATAAATTTGATGAACATTCCGAGCCTCTTGCCAACCAATTAAATTCTAGAAATTCGACACTCGAGGATTGTATATACTATGACACTAATCATTTTAATACCACTTTTAGAAATGTTTCAAATTCCCTAATTTCTCTCTTTCATGTTAACATTAGAAGCGTTACAAATAAAACTGATTCCCTTGAACAATTTTTAAATTCAATTAATTTAAAATGTTCTATTATTGGTCTCTCTGAGACCTTGTTGAATGACTCACCTACTCCCTTCTTGCATAATTATTCATTTATATTTCAAAATAGGCAGTCTTGTAAAGGTGGTGGCGTAGCTTTTTTTTAGTAAAAAACGATCTTAATGTTAGAGTCCGTCTTGATCTATCGATTTCTCAACCATATGATTCCCCTTTTTCTAGAAATAGTACATCCTAATAAAAAAAATACAATCGTTGGTGTAATTTACCGTCCTCCAGATGGTAATATTGATCATTTCTCCAAATCCTTCGATGAACTCTTAAATAAAATAAATTCTGAACATAAACCCTGTCATATCATGGGCGATATAAATATTGATATCATAAAATATCAAAATCATATTCAAACTAATAATTATAATGATATGTTACTTTTTCACTCATTTTATCCAACAATTTCAAAACCTATTCGAATCACACCGACTACCGCCACCTTGATTGACCATTTTTACACCAATATTATTGATACAAAAATACATTCTGGTGTATTTATTTTTGATATATCCGACCACCTTCCTATCTTTCATATAGTAGATGAAAAATTATACCATACTGACACCGGCAATGTACCATCTCGTATAATAGATATTGATGCTTTGTGTGGTGATTTGGTTGAGGAAAATTGGTCAGAGGTTTACGATTGTGACCAACCCGTATCTTTTGATAAATTTCTTAACACATTCTATAAAATTCATAATAAACATATTAAAAATAAATATAATGTATCAAATAAAATAAAAGCAAAACAGTCTTGGATGACACCTGGCTTAATTAAAAGTAGCAAAAAGAAACAAAAACTTTATAAAAAATATATTTATTCTCATGATATTCACCATAAAAGTATATACAAAAATTATAAAAATATGTATACTAAACTCTGTCGAACCGCCAAAAGAATGCATTATATATCAACATTTCAAAATGTAAAATGTAACCTTAAAAAGACCTGGGCTATAATAAATTCTGTATTAAGACCAGAAAATCAAAACAATTTCCAATCCCTCATAAATAACGGTTTTGAAACAATTACATCAACTAAAGAAATATGCGATTCATTTAATAAGTACTTTTCAACAATTGGTTCAAATTTAAATAATTCTATGCCTGACCCTCATATTGACCCAATCTCATATTTACCTAATCCAATTTCTCAATCTTTTTTTTATAAATCCTGTTACAAAAGAAGAAATAATAATTATTGTTAACAATTTAAATCCTAATAAAGGATCTGGTGACGATAATATCACTTCACGCACACGATCAAACAAATACTGCCGTACATAATTGACCACCTTACCTTCTCTATAAATTGTTCATTCTCATCTGGTGTATTTCCAAATTTATTAAAAATAGCTAAAATTTTCCCAATCTTTAAGAAAGGTGAAATTACAGGCCTATCTCCCTTTTTAGTGCTTTTTCTAAGATAAAGAAAAACTCATGCACCAGCGACTCTATGATTACCTTACTAAATTCAACATTCTTTATACTCACCAATATGGTTTCCGTCATAACCATTCCACATCCCATGCAATTCTGGATCTTGTTAACAACATCACCTCATCTCTTGACAATAAACAATTTTTACTCTCCGTTTTTATAGACTTGTCAAAAGCGTTTGATGTCATCAATCATACAATTCTTCTTGGTAAATTATTTAATTAAGGCATTAGAGGAATTGCATTAAACTGGTTTGAAAGTTATTTAGTAAACCGTAAACAGTATGTTGCGTTAGGCTCATTTAAATCATCATTGGAGGCTGCAAATTACGAAGTGCCTCAGGGTCGGTTTTAGGACCACTACTATTTTTAATTTATGTAAATGATCTTTCTAGATCAAGTGACACTCTGAAAGTCATATCCTTTGCTGATGATACTACGATTTTGTATTCACATTCTGTGTACCAATGTCTTATATAACACCGTCAACACTGAACTAAATAAAATGACTGACTGGTTTATCTCAAATAAGCTTATTGTTAATGTACAGAAAACTAATTACATTTTATTTCATACTCAACAAAGACAAATTGATTTCTCTAATCTTAATATTTACATTAACATAATATTATTGAACGTAAACCCGAAGTATTATGGACCAGTCATCAAGCGTATGTATCTAAAAAGATATCCAAAGTAATTGGCATCCTTTGTAAATTAAGACATTTTTTCCACAACATATCTTACTCTTGTTATATAACACCCTTATACAACCTCATCTTCTTTATTGCAACATTATTTGGGCAGCCGACTACCCATCAAATTTAGAAAAACTTAATAAACAAATTGAACGTGCTGCCCGTATTATTACTTTCTCTCACTATCTCGCCCCTTCCCAACCTTTACTTAAAAAACTCAATATTCTTAATCTACATGATCTATTTACAACACAAATTGCTTCCTTTATTTTTCAATTCTTTAATACCAAACTCCCTGTGACAATGTCTAATCTATTAAGTCATCATACAAAATCACACAAGTACAATTTACCTTTTAGACTGAACATTTCCGAATATTTTATTTCTGTTTCAGGACCGCGAATCTGGAATGATCTTGATGACAAATTAAAGCATTTTAAATCTCTTTATACTTTTCGTAAAAATAAAAAAAAAATATCTTATTTCTTTATACTAATTTTAATATTATTATGATTGTAGTACACTGAAAGTATCTATTTTTAGTTGCGTGGAAGCGACTCTATAGTTCACTATGTCGGTCGGTCGGTCTGTCGGTCCGGTATCACTATGCGTTTTATCGCTTTCTGACCTTATCTTGATATCAGTTTAGTCTAGCTAAGTCAATTTTTCACAGTATATTCCTTATGGTCAGGAATCGATGTGGTTATGTTTTCACGGTATGCAATAAAAAATTACGCGGTCTACGCACGATTTAACGAAATCACGTTTGTAATCATATCTTCACAACCATGAATCACAATTAAATACAATTTGGTACTCATAAATTTCAGGGCATAAATCATCATATGGCAATACAATTACGTGCGTAGCGCATGTAACGCATGTGTACGCGCGCTTAAAATTTTCAAAATTTATTTTCGATGAAATAAGAGTACGTTTCAGGCAATTTTAAGCGTTTACAAAATTGCCATGAGTGCGCAGATTTTTGCGCGCGCACTGCACGTTAAATGTTATTGCGCACTCTTTTTGCCCGATTTCTGTTTTCTTGACTTACTTTTCAACTCGAAATTACGTTATACGAGCACGTCAAAAGTGACAGGCTACGCACGTGTAAATTGAAAAAACATAACTGTTTTTAAACATTTTAACATTTTTAAACATGTTCAGTAATTTCGGTCAGTTGGTAGGTTGGTCGGTCGGTCGGTAAACACTAAGCACGCGACTGCAGCCATCTATATGGCCTTGTTAATATATGGCTAAGCAGTGGTTTCTTTATTTATTTATTTTTTTCTTTTTCATTTATAAACATATTTCCACTGGACAACAATATCAACGTTGTCCCACAGATGGGGCATTGTTGTTTTTCAAAAGGTCCAGCATAAAATATTACAACATATAATAATATATATAATACATAGTTTCTTAAAAATAGTAAAACATGTTAACAGTGTCGATTCAATGCGTTATTAAATCTCCTTAATTATCGATGTGATTATATTTAAATTGTAGTTCCCGGTGATTGGCTAGTGGTTATGTCATCTACATCACATCCAATCACTGGGTGTGCTGTTCGCGATTTACAATTTTGTATGCGTACCGCCCTCTATATTTCAGGGCATAAATCATCATAATATGGCAATACAATTACGTGCGTAGCGCATGTAATGCATGCGTACGCGCGCTTAACATTTTCAAAATTTATTTTCGATGAAATAAGAGTAGGCCTACGTTTCAGGCAATTTTAAGCGTTTACAAAATTGCCATGAGTGCGCGTTAAATGTTATTTTTGCCCGATTTCTGTTTTCTTGACTTACTTTTCAACTCGAAATTACGTTATACGAGCACGTCAAAAGTGACAGGCTACGCACGTGTAAATTAAAAAAATATAACTGTTTTTAAACATTTCAACATTTTTAAACATGTTCAGTAATTTCGGTCAGTTGGTAGGTTGGTCGGTCGGTAAACACTAAGCACGCGACTGCAGCCATCTATATGGCCTTGTTATTTCATCGTTTTTGTTTTTATTTATTATTTTATGTAGTAAATTGTATTAGTTTAAATGTATGTGTATTGTTTCTGGGGTCTTTATCGAGACAAGAAACTTGATTTCTTCTAGAGAAAACCCCAAATGATGGCTTATTACTAATGTTTTCATTTATGTATTGTACACATCTATATATTATACTGTATAATGCCATTGTTGAACAAATAAATGTTTTTTGAACTTTAAAAGAAACCTTATTAGATTCTAAGGCATGCAATCCATCGATGGTCTTAATGTTCTTATAGAAGCGACAGATGATAATTTATCATCAATTACTATGCCAAGATCAGAGGTTTTGTGAACATATTGTAGATATTTCCTGTTAAAATAAAGAAATTGAAATTAGAACCATTCATATTCAGGCATCTTAATTTTAATGTTTAGTTCTTGGCATACAGCTACTGATGAATAAGAAACGAAGCAAAGTAGCCAATAGTACAATTTATTATTTATTTGAACTTCAATTGTCTTCATTGTCTAAATGAATTTACTGTGCTACTGTATTATGTTAATGAATTATATATATAATTCTGCAAACTTTTTATTGCACGGCCTAATATATGGTTCGCGGTAGTTGGAGCCACAATAAGTTAGAATGTGGGCCTCTGGTCTCTGAAAATTGTACTTATTTGTTTTTGTATAGTAAAAATTGAGCTGATTCACCAACCAATGTCAAGTAAAAATTCATCACACCCAGAGTCTCCCCTTTTTAAAACACACACGACGCCATGTATAGTTAGTTTAGTAGAGGTCCCAACTTGGGAAAGTCCATTCGCAGGAGATTTTGTCGTGAACCACATTCGATTCATCGGGGCGTCGAAAGTCAACGCGCGGGGAATCGAAAATCAACACGCGTGTCGTTTACGTCTCTTAATTAACTAAATATGTTACATATACAGTATATACAATATTTACACATAAGTTGGCTTAATTTTTACATATGTTTATACATCAGTATTTTTACATTCTAATATTTTTTTTAATGGACACATCCTCAGTACAAAAAATGTAAAAAATATATACTGTATTTTAACTAAAATATACTGATAGTATTGCCCAATAGAATTTACTCTTTTTTTTTTTAGGCACAGGCCTAGGCCTAGCCTAGGGCTTATACTTCTAGGCCCTAGCTAGCTACCATTTTAAAACCCCAAAACAATCGAAATAACTATTCCGAATCCGTCTTATGCTACATTATGCGAGTTAACATATTATTTCAGATGAAAAACATTGAGTTTTATATTGTTTTATCCATACGTAATTACACTGGCATTAAAGATATAACATTAAAATGTTGGCCGTTTATGAGCTATTTCGCCGATTTCTTATCGCTGGGAAATTCACCACCAGCGACATCGATCGATCGAGGAGTAGGCCTAGGCTAGAGGCATGCGTGCATGCCGGAACGGGTGGATTATTGCTATATAAATAACAAGTTTGAACAAAAGAGCTTACGAAAATCTTAGGTAAATTTTTATTAAACGTAGGCCTACTTGCTTGGCGAATCCATGCCTTTTAAATCATTTAACATGTTCGTATTATCGGATCGTACAGTAAAACCAAATAAAACACCGCCTCAACAACCTCGTGCGATGTGCGATCTGTTGTTCTTTGCAGCGGATCAACATGGTAGAGTTCATTAATTATGAGGGTGTTTAAAAATGTAATAACTATTAAAAACGTGTCTCAACCACTGTGTAATCAAAGCGTTTATTTAGTTAAAACTTGGATCCTCCCAAAATTGATAATCGCGTATTCCGGTTACCACGTGATTGATTCACGGTTTGTTGCACGCTTCTTTTTTTTCTACGTCCTGCGTGTAGTAGCGTGCATGTTTATATTATTGTTACGGTTTAACAAAGGCAGTGCATACAAATAAAAATACAATAATAGACCACGGAGACTGCATGAATAGACATTGTTTCAACATCCTGCCTCAATTTTGTCTGGTTATTGACTATTGTTCCTGAGCTGAGGCTGGGTGTAACCGTAAATCAATTTGGCCAAAAATATGGAGAAATTTGAAAATGCGGTAAAAAAATCAAAATGCGGTAGAAAACGTCGAGATAGCGGTAGCGTGGTAGATGGGTACTAAAAGCGGTAGACTACCGCGAGTAGCGGTAGACTTGGGACCCCTTAGTTTGCCGAGGGTGTCGTGTCAGTCTACTATAGGATTTTACATTTGCAATCACTAGTACTGTAACTCGCCCTGTCTATATCATGTGAGCGACCCAGTTAATTAGACAATGGCTCTTTTCTAGTTAAACTCGGTGACTAACACCATTCATTGTATCAACGCTACACTGTTTGTTGTAAGCTACATATACAAACAAAGATGTTTTTCAATTTCAATTTAGATTGTTTGCAGAATCTTATTAGACAACACATTTTTTATGTCGATAATAAGACATTAACTCATTATAAATTCTTTCTATTTTTGTTTGACCATGTCATTTCATGATGAGTTGCAGGGATTGGGCTGCGTGGGTGTGTGATTGGATTGAGAGCTGATGGAAACACTCTTACAAATAGTGTTCAGATAATTAAATTAGACTCAAAATATGTATTATTATACAAGAAATGAGTGACTTCATTGAATTAATTGTATTTGAACAAGGAACTAGAAACTAACACTGTAGTGTACATTAAAGGTATAATAGGGCTCTTATATTCATAGTACCTATACAAAATTTAATCAATGACTTAATAGGCAGAACTGTGTTAAAATATTTACAATTTAGATTAATGTACCAGATTGACGTTCTGACGTACTGTTTTTGGTTGGTTTTTGGATCAGAAAATTATGTTATTATTAAGGTTAACCATAATAACACTTTAGTGTAATTTGAATAGAAATATAACAAATACACGTTTGTATAGCCTGAATCACATACAGTTTCTCATAGTAATTGGAAAATTGCCAAGTATCAAAATAGAATACTTGCTTTGTTTGTTTGTTTGCACAATAGCTCCCACAATTTAGATAAGTTATATCGTCCTGAATGTTTCGGTGTTAATATGTATTACTTTACAGAACATGTCTATTTATTTTAAGGAAAATTGATATACTGGTGATGTCACAAAAGCTTACAGTTTATCAATATCTGACTTGTATCTTCCATAAGATATTCTTTCATCCAAAACATCAAGTAGTGAGCCATGTCTCTAAAATATAGTTTTTTCTGATATATTTTTCCAAGTACTTCACTCAGTTTGGAGTGCTTTCATATTTTTCACTGATACTGTCCACAATAATTAGTTTTATTAATTTTCTTGTTATACCAACAGACTATACTTATTGATTTTCATGACAATTGATACACAGTTAGCATAACATTATAGGCTGCCAATTATTTTTCGTTCATTTTTTTATTTTTCCAGAATGTTGCTGGAGAAATGCAAAATTGTACTCAAGAACGTGATTCCACAAATCTCAGTAAGTTCTAGTTTGTATGCATAAATATTAAAGATATGAATCATGCTACCATAATTGTTATTGCTTTTCAAGTTTAGACAGGATAGAAATCATTTCTTATCCACTTCAATCTTCTGAAAATGAATATTTTTTAAATTTACATTTCCACAAAAGTAATCCATGGATTTTTTAAAGCAAAACATGTTAATTTCTTGCCATAGATTTACTTCGGGAAGTTGCAGCTCACCACAGGGGTCTGGATTTTTAAATTATGAATTAACAGTTTATTTTTAATTAACTTAATTTTATATTAATTCATTGTATTGTCACAAACTATTATTTTGTATCAAAGGTTTTGACTGTCACTCAGAAATGGATGTGACAAAAATAATGACTAAATATAGGCCTAATCTCATGTTTATTTTAATTGAATGTTTTTATATAATTCCTAGATGTATGTCCCGATACATATAACAACAACAATGGCCCTGGAACAGCGCCTCAGGCTGAAAATATTGATGTTTCTTATTATGTGGCAACTTATGGTGACAGATCTGAAACTTTCACACTATTAAACATTTCATTTGACTTGAATATGAATGGTAAGTAAAAATAACAATAATTTATTAACAGGATGAATTGACTTTGTTGCTTTGAGTTTGTTGGACATGAGATGAGTTTATGGGAAATGTTACAAGAATATCTCTTTACAAATGTATCTGAAGTAAATTATCATACACTCCTTTAATCTCAGATTGTGTTAAAAGTCGGAAATTGTTTTTGTTGCGTTTGGTCTAAGGGAGGAGAAAAAAAATGTAATTTGCATCTAAACTTGTGGTCATTTGATCTGACATCTATTGAATTTCATTTTTTTACCCATTGTGGAATATGTCACACTGTGTAATGATGAAGATACATAACATGAATAAAACTACGAAAACTTTGAGTTATTTTCATTGTTTTATATAAAAAAATACAGGGGCTGATCCAGTATTTAGAGGCCCCAGAAAAAATTATGTCATCTAACTTTTTATAATCCAAACGTTTACGGCTACTCTATGTTGATCACACAACGTTCATATTATTCATGTTTTGTGGTTGATCACACAACGTTCATACTATTCATGTGGTTGTGGTTGATCACACAACGTTCATATTATTCAAGTGGTTGTGGTTGATCACACAACGTTCATCATGTGGTTGTGGTTGATCACACAATGTTCATATTATTCAAGTGGTTGTGGTTGATCACACAATGTTCATATTATTCATGTGGTTGTGGTTGATCACACAACGTTCATATTATTCAAATGGTTGTGGTTGATCACAAAACGTTCATATTATTCATGTGGTTGTGGTTGATCACACAACATTCATATTATTTACATGTATTAATGTGCAGCTTCACACCTACTGGGTTACAGAAAATTGTTTAAGATAGTAATTATTTTATAACATAAAGAGGTTAAAGACATGGCTGTTAAATTTTAGGGGGAACTAAAGCCTGTTTAGTCTCGCCTAAATCTGTGCTTGATAAAATTTACCAGCATAATATTGAATGGCACATTGTACATTGCCTAACCACCAATTAAATGGCAGTAATACACTGATGTGGTATATTACAGTGATCTAGTACAATATCAAAATACTTTGATGCTTTTACTGAGTAAAGAATTGTACAGATACAGACTGTGGACTGACTTTGTAATGATGTATTTTTATTTCAGGTTCTGAAATATACACTGGGGCAATAATAGAGATAACAGAACTAGGAGTAACTAGTAACATGCAATGTCATTACTTAAACTTTAATGGTGATGTCATAACTGAAAATGACCTTGTAACTGAAAATGGTATAATTGTAAGTATTCTTTTACATAGTAAGTTTACATATAGATTCACTCTATATAAATAAATGTCTTTTTGAACAACATCCTGAAAAAAGTTTGTTCTTTTTCAATGCAATAATTTGACTTTACTCTACTAATAACTCGATTCATACATTCGCCTGAGTTTTCAGAATTTGAACCTCTAGTTTCCGTGTAATTGCATTAAATATCTCGGTACCAGTAACTTTTCATCAGGTTTGAATAGAATGGGTCTGAATGTCAAATTAAATGTATTAAAGACTTGCTACAGACCCACAGTGGTTGGGGTTGAGATGAGAACATTTTTGGATTATTATAGATTATAGACCTCTAGGTTCTTGGAAGTTAGAGTCTTTTTGGAAGAATGAACAAATCACTGGCTATATGTCAATGCATAACATCGAGAATCTTCCATTATACGATGTCGATACACATCACAGGTGGATCTCCTTGATATATCAATTCGGCTCTCATATCTATACATCTTTTAAAATGGTTATTATATTCAACCCGACGTCTGTTTTCAGACCTCTGCGATTCCATGTTTACCTGCCTGGGTTAAGGCTTTCTATACCTCCGCCAAGGAGGTATATGTAATCGATCCTGTGTGTCTGTTTGTCTTTCTGTTTGTTAGCAGGATTACTCAAAGGTTACCTTGCAAGATCTTTAACAAAATAAAAATACAGATAGATATTTGGTCACTCCATTAAATTTTGGAGGCAATCCGGACCACGGTTTCAATTCTGGACCACTTTTTAGTATTATTTTCAGACATGATAGTGTTAAAAGATAGGACAGAATTTTCAAAAGCCGGCGAGCAGTCTTAAAGTAACAAGTAAACTGGAATTGCATTTTCTCAAGAACTACGTTTGTCCAAAAAAACATTTTTGTACAAGAGTAAAGAGTTATAATTTGTGATTTGTAATTTTAAACATAATTTGATTTAATGTACAGAATTTTTGATACGAGTAGTTTTAAAAAACCTATTTCTTTTCAAATTCACCTGTTTGTTTTTGTATTACAAAATATAGATTTACAATCTTACTATTGTAAGTCAACTGAAACTTTTTTTAGTTGAAAGGCTGGTTACCAAACTCACAAACACATGCTTGTAGTGAAATTTATATATATATATATATATATATATATATATATATATATATATATATATATATATATATATATATATATATATATATATATATATATATATATACAAGAGTGACTTTCTAGTTGAGTGTGAAAAGTAGTGCAGAGGTGTTTCGTAGAGGAGATAAAAATTTACTTCCGAATTCACAGAACTTTATAAATTAGAACATTAGGCTTCTTTCAATTAATTTCACTCTTAATCTAGCACTTTAGGCATTTCATTGTCACAGATAATTTGCTTATAATTCACTGAGCTGTACAATCTTTTTATAGAAACGGATATTCTTTGATTGCACAGCAATTTTGGTACCAGGTAACGTGCAGTACTTGATCAGTATTAAAACATTGCCATATACTGTTGAATCAGAACCAACATTTAAGTATTATTGGACACCAAGTAAGTATGATGTTGTGATCAAAATAGGTAGCATGTTAAAGTACATTACATTTTTAACGAAGTGCAATGTTCACAGACAAGGAATAATCTATATTTTAATGCTACTAAATTGTTCATGTTTTTACATATCTCCTCCAAAACCACTGATCGTTATGTGCCTCTGGCACACTGATGTTTATTGATGGGCCACACACGATAGGCTATGTCACTTTCCTGAATTCTAAGGATAAACACACAAAAAAAATGCAAAAAATAGCAGTAATTTGACATCTCAGCGACCATGTTACGTACTCTATAAACTACGAAACCTCCTCTGTTGTGTACTGCCATGGCCGGATCTACAAATACCATGCTGGGCCGCCAAAAAACTATTAGTCAACCGTATCGAATGATCACATCGTTGAACACCTATTCTTTGAACAGAATGATTTTCGTAAATCACGGCTTGGCTTAATTGATTGATTGATATCAATACTTAGTACGTTCGAGTTCGAATCCGCAAAGGGGTAATTATTGAGTCTCACCGCTTAAAGCTAAAAATCAAAACTAGACCACAATGTTGCAAAACTTGCAAAAAAGATACGAAACCTCACAAAAAAAAATTGCAAAATATAAAAACCATGAAATAAAAAAAAATGTAAATGAACAAAAAAACACACAAAAATAAAACAAATCCAAATATCCGCTACCCAATGACATTAAAATGTCAACCAGTATTGGTATGTTCAAACATAAAATTCATGATATGTTTGTCACCAGTTATCTTTATTTTTAAGCTACTGGTTAATTCATTTTCTCTCGACATTTGATTTGTTATTATCACTGCATTATTTCCATTGTTAGTATTTTTATCGTTACAATTAATATGGTACATTATACTGTTTTTATTTATTTATTTAATTATTTATCTATTTCAATTTCAATTTTGTTTGTTTTGTTTTTTGTTTTTTTTCGTTTTAAGGGGCTTTGCGTCTAAAGCATTAGCTTACAGCTTAACCCCGTTCACAATCTCAATTAATTTTGCATGTACTTTGTATTATCTGAGATTGTGAATAAAGTTATATATATATATATTTAAAAATACACCCAAAATGTAAAAGTTTGTGTCCGAGTGCATCATGTAATTTCGACTACTTTTTGTGTTGATTTCAGATTCTGTAAGCATTATTATTATTAATTCAATAATATACCAATTCATATTTTATCATTAAAATGTTTTAATCTGCCGACTGATCGACAGACTTCAACGTTCATGAGAGGGACATGCACGTTGTCACTTTCTGAGGCGCACTCTGATTAATATTCACACAGCACAAAGTCCCATATCCAGTATTGCTTTCATTTTGTAGCTTACAGATATTTCAAAGCAATTACTCCGTGTATAAAAAAATCAATGGCCGTAAATAGTTCCGAATTGTATTCTTGACAATTTTTTTGTTTGGGTCAGGAAGAGTGTGCATATGTGGCACATGCAAGGGAAATCAGACATAAGTCGCATTTGTAGACAAATAAATAAGTAAACTTTAATATTTTGTGTGGTATGTTGGTTAAAAAGATGGTGTCAAATTATGTATGATTTTTATAAAACCTATCATGTTTTAGGCTTAAATTGAAAGTGTTCCAGTGGGTTGATTTTAATGAAAATTTTTGCATAATAATAGAACAATCAATAATTAGATGTTTTGCCCTACTCTGACGTAATTTGTACTTTATACTAAGTACATTTGAGAATACTTGCGAAAAAATTTGCAAGTAGTTCTCGGGTGGGACTCGATCCCACGACCTCCAGATCACTAGCCTTGCGTTCATACCTCTAGACCACCGAGCTTGGGCTCGAATCTAACCACTAGCCATCAGCTCAAGCTCGGTGGTCTAGAGGTATGAACTCAAATGTACAAAATATCTAATCACTAAACTCACTGACGCAAAAACTACAATTACAATAGAACATTGAAATAAAACAATTAGAATACCATTTTGCTAGGGCGTAAACTGAAACGGCCTGTTTATTTGTTTGTATTTGGCATTTCCTGTATACTTAACTTTAAAAGCATTTTTCTCAAAACACTGATTGTAATAGCCCAACTTTTAGACTGAGATATCTGTGCAAGTAGACATGGTATCAAGATATTTTTTTCAGCATCTTAAATCTTGGATTATGTAGTTTTAGTATTGTAAAAATCTCAATTTTGAAAATTCCGACTTATGTCTGCTTCCCCTTGCATGTGCCACATATACTTAATTATTATTAAGGAAGACAAACCGTGCGTATCACTGGTTACTGGTAGACCATAATTTAATTACAAAAGTAGCAAGTAGCTAACAAATCTCCCATACAATTTTTTTATTTTTTTTAATTTGTCAAAGTACTTTTATTACAGTGCGCAATTAAAAAGACTGTGCGGTTGCGGAGCATGGGTTACTGTTATTGTGATTTATGATACTGATGTCAAACGATTCCTTGTATCACTCACTATAACAAACATTAATCTTTGTTATTGTTTTTTTAAAGGTTGCTTCTACAGGAAAAATGATTATTATTGTCAATACACACATAAAGAAGGTAATGTATATAAATAAATATCAGATTGAATATTGTATTATGCATATTTGATTGTTAGTACTTGTGTAGAAAAATAAAAAGAGCTTTAAATTCACTTGAACCCTTTTTGTTTTTTTATAAAAACAAACTAAATCAATACAGTACCTTACTGTAGTATCGTACTGGTTTCATACTTAAAACAAATTTGTTTTATATGTGCATTTATTTTGTAATTGACTTGTGTGTTTTAATATTAGATTTACCTGGTGTGTGGACACCATCTGAGTATGAAGTTGATCCTAGCGGGCGAAAGCGAGTTGAATTGGTCTTCAACCTCGCGCCATACAATTTTGATAAGTACATAGTATATTTTACAGAGATGGAAATTGTTGGTTATGTACACGGAACAATTTCAGGCCATCTATACTGTCTTAGTATATACGTGGTAAGAAAGTATTAATATATTTGTCTTGTTGTCTCTTGAATAATTTCTTATGGTGAGATGTTTATGTAACCGCAAGAAATGGGACCAAGCGTCCAGTTCAACTTATTTAAAAAGATTAAATGGCCAGTATTTTATATAACAATGTACCACATTAAATATAGAAAAGAATGTATGGCTTAGGCTGCCATTATCGTCAAACAGTTCGCAGGATTTTTATTCATCAGTAATGGGGCTTAATACCATGAAAACCTACAATATTGATATAATATTGAGTAAACATTTTTTTTATCACATATAGTCACAGATCCAGAAAATATTTCCTTTATATGGTTTTAATTTTACATGGCATTTCCTTTTTTAGGAGAACTTTGATATGACTAACTATACAAAATGTCTAAAAGATGAGGAATTTCAGGTAGGAAACATAGCCTCAATAGCATAAAATATTTCAACAAATAAAATAATTATACTTACAAATATAGTAATTATTCATTATTATTCATTCATTTATGCGTTTAGTGTTAACATTATTTAACCTATCCACTCTACCTCAGTATTTCGCAGAGGTTAGTTTTTTAATAGTAAAAAAAAAAGTTCATACTTTCAGATTCTCTCTCTCTTGTGTAAAGTGGCTAATGAAGATTATCGGTTTTAAAATTAAGTTAAAAAACCAGGGAAGAGTTAAATTAGTAATTTAACTCTTCCCTGAAAAAAACTAATTAAGGTTTTACAAATGTTATGTTTATTAATGTGGTATTTTGTAGGCAAATTGTCAATTTTATGGATTTTTTTACAACAGTCATTCAAAATTGAGTTATTTACTTATCATTATCTCAACATCCTGTTACAGTTTGAGGTCAGTAGCTGGAAGGATAAAAACGAAACATTTATACAAGTTATTTGGACTGACATTCCACAGGCTTTCTACTATGTTGAGGTAAAAATTACACCATTAATATTCTTAGATATGTATTTCCCCAAAAAACATAAAAAATAAAGATGAATAAAATCAGACTTTTAATATGCCATTTATAAATTTTAATATTTACACTAAATTCAACCAAAAACCTATTGGCTGGTAGCCAATTTGACTATTTTTGCTTTAAAATACAGTTTTTTCAAGTAAATATTTTTTTTTCAATCAACTCAACAGAACCCACATCCGTAGACAAGTCATGACGGAAATTGGGCCTTATATATATATATATATATATATATACAGTTATTATTACCGTAAATAAATAATCGTCCATGTGGCTTCCTTCATCTATATATTAATTTACATAAGGGCAAAATTCGGTAAATCGCGCGTTACTTCTAGAATGTTTACTCGATGGTATATAAAGTTGGTTCGTACTTTCGGTACTGATTTTAACCACCTGATGTAACCCTCTTTACTAATTAAATTGAGTCAGATAATTAGTTATTGACGATTAAAACGAATTTAGGTTCAACGATTTGCCCCAAATAGGGGTGTTTTCCGATCGTGGTATACTGTCTAATACATGTCCATCGTGAAAAATACCCGCATACACTGTAAAAACTGGCGTTGTATTTTAACACGTTGTGATGTTTAATTATCAACGGTAGGTGTTAAAATAGCATATTATTAACACTTGGTGTGTTATCAGTGCCGTTAAATTTTAACATCATGGTGTTTATAACGATCATTGTATTTTAAAATAAAGTTTTACATGGGAAATAATACATAGGCCTATGCTATGATAGGCCTTATTCATTTTAGTGATTTAAAAACATTGGTAAACCTACGAATATGAATTTCAGAGCTACGAATATCTCAGATTTTTTTCCTGTTTTGTTATATTTACTCCGTGAAAATATTTTATTAACGCATGACGTTTAAAGTACTCGTTGAAGTTTCTCACTGTTTAACGCATAGCGCTTGCAGATAAGTCACATGATCACGCGGCGCGCGCGAGCGAGAGGCCGGTTAGAGATTCAGGCGCCATTGTTTTCCATTGGTGAGCGAGAGAATCGGAGAAGATCACAATCACTAATCACATCAATCTTCTTTCATCGTATAGGTAATTGTTATCTGTATTTTGAACTACTGATAGTTTTTTATCATGTTTTGGTCGTAGTTCGAAGTGAAGGATATTTGTCATTATGGCCTAGCTAGGATCTCCTATTATTTAACTGTAACATAGATTAGGCTAGGCCTGATGGACCCGTGTGTTCATCATACTACTTTCTTACACACCGCCGCGCGCGCCTTGGCGCATGTCCTCTCTCCCCGAGTTTATGGTCCGGTCGCATTTGAACAGTCAGACATTAGAACTAGGCCTAGGCCGCCGGGTATATAGGCACTAGCTAGGCTATACTAGTGTTCAGAAAATCTAGGCTTGGCCACCTATAGAATAGGCACTAGGCTAGGCCTATTAGTATTATTAATATGCCTGCCTACTCCTTGCCTGCCGGGCTACCTAGCCTGTTTAAAAATAAATGGGTCATATGACCAATTCAAATTTGAGTCCTTACTAGCTAGGCCAGTCTACTTCTAAGGTCCATACATTTTTTTATTAGTTTATCAGGCCCCCCGCGAAATTACGATTTTTTAAAATTGTTTTTAAAATGTTTTTAATTTAAATTTTTGTATTAATTTATTTTATTTTGAGGGAGCTGAGGATGATTCGATTAGACTACTAGACATCCTGGTGAAGAAGGTTGCTGTTGTCAAAGGCAAAGGTACCAGATCCAAGACCGTCCATGACAATGTTGGAAGTAGGTGATTTTAGTAATAACACATTGATTTATGTATAGTTTGATTTTCGCTCCGAGTCTTAATTGTGTAGCGCACTATATAAAAACTGACATTATTATTATTATTAAAATATAATATCCACCTGACCATGCATCAGTTAGATATGTCTAAAAGTGACTCTCAATCAAATAAAATAACTGAAAATGAAATCAATTTACATTTCCTTATATTTCAGGTAGAGGAAATAGACGTATCAGATGACGTTCTGGCTGAAAAGCTTCATCAAGACAAAAGTCCTCTTGCCCTACGCATGCTGTGTATGGACGGCCGGCAGTACAAAGATATTTATTGTTGGTGAAGGGCAGTTTATAAACTTTCAAGGGCACACTGTTCCAAACATTCTCTACCAAAGTAAAAAAAAACGCAAAGCAATGATCGCATTTACAAGATCTGAAACAGTGACAAAAATGATTGTTTTTTCATTTTTGTGTTTATTACAGATACTATTTAAGAGTGCTTTAACACCATTCTGTATATAAACATGTTTTAGCATTAATAAAGTGTTATCCAGTCATAAACGTGTATATGTGTTATTTCTTTTAACGCCTGAACGTGTTAATAATTTGGAACTTTAACACCTAAACGTGTTAATAATTATGGAAACATTAAAGATCATGGAACATGGTATTTGATGTTTATGTAAAATAGTAGTATTATAGTTGTTCTCCTTGATGGATATTAAACAGACAATACATTAAAAGTTTTCAGGACATAATTAAAGTGTTTTCTGCTATTTCGCGCAACTGCTCTCAGTTCACGACTATTCGGGTTTTTTCGGCATTTTCCGGTAACCTCTGATAGTGACGTCATGAGATGAAACTTTTTCGCGCGCCTGAGCTGTCTGTACAAACTAGGATGTCAACACGTATTGCGTATGATTTTGACAGTTCTTCGTCAGAGGAATTAGAAGAGGAAACATTGATAGTGGAATGCGAAACTGAGGAGAATGAAGGAGAAACTATTTTGTTTAACAATCGAAATATTGAATGGAATGTCGATGAAATTAATTCGGCCGTACATGTACGAGCCCGATTGTAGTTCTGACGATTCTTCATCATCAGAAGATGGCGACGGTGACCGTCCCTAGTAGGCCTACCTACAATCAAAGAACTTATAACACAAGAATCTCCTGTTCGTCCGAAGCGCGTAACAATTTCGAAAGGCATTGTGGGATAGAATAGAGCTATGGGTGGCGCCATTGTGAGCCATGGAGTAGGGCGCCCGCATCAAATTAGAAAGTCAAAATCATAGAGGGGTTCTGCTAATGCTCTAGGGGGTATAGAGTAATTGACTGAGGAGTAGGGCGCCCGCATCAAATTAGAAAGTCAAAATCATAGAGGGGTTCTGCTAATGCTCTAGGGGGGGCAGAGTAATTGACTTCCTAGTTTGGAGGGGGCGCTGCTCCATGCTGTGAAATGGCGTCGCCCAGTTTGACCTTTTAACCCTGTACTTCCGATACTGTGTTTTGAATGCAAATTGAAGAACAGGAGATTCTTGTGTTATAAGTTCTTTGCTACAATTCAAGCAGAGAATATTCAACTTCAAACCCAGCTATTAAATTGGTTAGTAGTACTATCTCTTTTATTAAAAATTAATGTATAACTTTATTGTATAATTAACAATTCCCTAGTAGATAACTACGATATTCTTCCGTCATGCCAGTGTGTATTGTGGCTTAGTTAGACCTAGATAGAGGCTAGGCCTAGGCCCTACTGTACTTTACTCCAATTCATGCGGCTAGCCCTCTCACCGGCGACGGTCGGCTATCGTCTATAAGCCTAGGGCCTAGATTGAATTTTTTTAACGAAATAAAGATTAAATTGAATCGTAGAAAGCAAAAATGTACATTACGGTATTAGACTGACCATTTTATTTAACAAATTTGCACTTTGTTGTTTGAAATAGGCCTAGGGTAGGCCTAGATAGATAGGCCCACCCCTATGCTAGCCAAGATGCAGATTTATTTTCCTATTTCACACACAATACATTAAATTAATCATTAATAATCACTAAAACTTTAAAAATATTTAATATAGCGCCCTATAAATTGTGACATCTCAGAATATTGTAGCGCTCTAGAGCGCTACAATATTATTATTACAAAATATTTTTGTTTTTATAATACAGGTGTGATTGTGGCCATTGCCAGATGCTACCCACGTATCGCGAATGTCGATGTTGCCAGGAAGTAGGCCCTATTATTTATTAATCATAGGCTGGAGGAAGGTCAGACAATTTACAATACGGAGAAGCCTACATATGCATCACTGAACATCCTGGATTCACTGCTGCCTGTTTGAATTTGCATGTGTTGGAAATTGCATGGCTGCATTACCGCCAACAGTATGACACACCTGTTGAAGCCTCAAAACATAAACGTCTGAGACATATTGCGTACCGGCAACTCGCCAGATGGTGTTGGGGGTTTTTGGGCCGGAACCTAAGGGTAGTCTTACCATCATGTGCCGTTTCCTGCATAAGAGCCCACTTCCCACCACAGGTATGGAAGATGATTTCCAGTTTGCTGGATTTTTGGATTGAGTAAACATTTTAGCACCAACTTGTATTGAGATTACAATTAACCACATACAATTATTTACTGCACTTCATAAAGGAAAGTATTGTACACTGTATCTGATAGAAATAAAATGATCAAATAGAAATAAAATATACATTTCTCTGACACAATTTATTAAAAAATTATGCACAAAAGTGATTATTTTGTTTATAAAACTGTTGGCTCTGGATTGTGGAGCTGTATCCACATAAACAAATGGCTTTTAATCTTTCACTAAAAAAACGAAATAATAATTTATAATAAAAAGCATGATGGAATGTATCTCATTTCTTGGAGTATGTATTATACTTCTTATTTGAAGTTGATCAGTGGACCTTTTGGCTGCTGATTTATTTACTGCATAATGATAATTTTTGCCTTAGTTGTTCACATTTGGAAATCTTGTGAAGTGGTTGGCAATAGCGGTCTCTTTGTCGGGGCGTTCAAATCCTGAACAGAGTTGGGGTGGCGCATCAACAACATCAACATCTTCTGCTGTCTCTTCAACAATGCTCATTACCTCCAAGATGAGGTCATCCACATACCCTGCGAAATAATAATACGGTACTGTAAGAACAAAATCATTTGTAAAAGTGCAATAAGATTATATAATTTATAATTTGACTTTTGTAAAGCAAATTTCAAATGGTTCAATTTTTGTTCAAATCAATAGAGAATATAGTGCAATCTGTCATGCAACTTACAAATTATTGCAGTCAGCTTGTGCACAAGCTTTATTTTTATGAGGGCAGAACAACTCCCCACCTGAACTATTATGCTGGGGCTTTCAACACAGTACTACTAGCCTAGGCCCTTTGTGTTGCTGATTTTAAAACCGAATTAATCACCTAGGCCTACTACTCTACTAGGCCTACTAGAAAGAAGTACTACCTACCTTTTATTTAGTTAATCGACACAACAACTTCAGTTTTACTAATTTTTTTATTGCGTTTAAAAACACGATAATAATGCATTCGTATAACTGACTGTAACTAACCATTCCAAAGTTTAGGTCCGTAATTGAAAATGTAAACCTAGGCCTAGGACCATGTATTGTTGGTCTGGTCAATTTCCCCACGACGTTCTTCGCCGCCTTCGCGTTGGTCCGCCTCGCCTTCAGAATCGGTGAGATCGGGCTCTCATATAGGCCTACGGTTGAATTAATTGCATTCAATAACACTTTCTTGCGTATCCATAACGTCGTCTCCTTCATCTTCATCAATTTCGAATTCATAATTACTCTAGTAGCTAGATCAACTTTCGTATGCACTTTGAGGTCCAGAGAATTTGACTTCAGAAATTGGTTTAGGGTGGTCAAACAATCATTTTTGGCTTGGTTACACATTTTGAAAATGTGGCGAAAGGTCAAAAGGTCAGGGTGAAAGGTCATAAGACCAAACACAAATATGTCCTTAAATCTCAACAACTACTGGTCACAGCGAAGTAATTTTGGTCTCAAATTGATCAGAAGGTATACATTTATATTCAGTCTATTGGGACATTTTAGTCAAAAATGACCGGAAATGCCATTTCTGACCTTTGACCCACACCTCAGGGCATGTATGTATCTCCGTAACTACTGATCGTAGACACTTAAATTTGGTCTTAAATTGTTTGAAATAAATATTTATTATTTGTAGCACATTTTTAAAAATGTTACAAAAGGTCAAAGGGTCAAGGTCAGAGGTTATATGAACAAATAAAAATAGATACTTGTATCTCGGCAACCATTCGTCGTAGCAAGTCAATTTTAGTCTCAAAATGTTCAGAAGGCATGCTTTCATATTCAATCTAATGGGACATTTTAGTCAAAAATTATCAGAAATGCCATTTCTGACCTTTGACCCACATATCATGGCATCTTCATATCTCTGTAAGTACTGGTCGTAGAAACTTAAATTTGGTATCAAATTGTTCGAAATATACATATTTACATTCATTTTAATAGAAAATGTGGTTAAAAGATGAACAGAAATACTATTACTAATGTTTCAAACAAAAAACATATCTCTACATAACTTATCCTTAGACAGTAATGTTATGCAATAACTGATACTTTAAATTGTTTCAATTTCAAGTACTAGTTATTGCTGACCCCAAGAACATTGATAGAAACGTCAAGCTCAACAGTTCTTTTCAGAATGCTAGAAGTAACTTGCCATGTGTATCCGATTAAACTCCCCGGGCATTTATTGTTCAAAGGGGTTTTTAGGGGCAGGGGAGGCATCTTTATTTGTGGTATAATATGGTAATATGTATAATCAAATAAATACCACCTAGATGTAAAAAAAAATACAGCACAATTAATATCAAAAAGTGAAAAAAATGCTTGGTAAATTGTAGATTATGGTAGTTAATGTAATGTGTTGTGATACAATTATTGTGTAAATGCATGTGGCGGGCGTATTCCACATGGTGTTCTATTAGAGGGAATGGTGGCGTTTATTTGAGAGAGGCTTTTATTCAAAGCGGGTGTTAATTCGAATAAATACTCTAATTTTAATAATTATAATTCGTTTCTCAACTGATAAAAGGTACTTTACATGATTCGTTGTTTTCTTTATGCTTTTTAACGAAATGTTTCTGTCTTTTAGAATAAAAGTGACACTGTCATAGATAACATTAAATGGATCTTCTCTTCCAGGTGCCAGTATAATGATATAAAACAATGACACATCATTATCCTGACACAATTGCACTCATAATGGATCTTCATTCTATCATCTGTTTGTTTGTGACTACAATTTGACAACAATCTTTTGCATATTTTTAAATGCCAATACATAGCTTCATTACTATTGTACAATATGTCCAGCTTTCCTGAAAACACCCTTGTGTACTGTAGTACAGTGTTGTAGTATGATTTTATCATGATAACTTCTGATGCTTTTATTATCAATGAATTCAGTACCTAAAACATGTCAAAGTTTCTAGTGGTATTGATAATAAATCTCCAGAAACATATATTGTTTTATTATCTACACTGGGAACAGACGTGTATAATATACACCGACAAAACTTATATGTAGTATATGCACGCGCACATATATATATTATGCGTACTGCGCATATGCTCTGACGAGGTTAGCCTACAAAACGTTCTATACTATTGTTCATGACTACTAGTTGGTTTCATTAAATACGTTCATTATTATACTCATCTCAACGTACTTATTAATTTGTCTACGACGATACACGACACTGGCGACGAGGATACAGGCACATTTACATAGAGAGAAACGGAAGTATAATAATATTATAAAACTAAAGCCTAGGCTAGGTCATTACAGGTCTGTTATAATAACGCACTTAGAAAGATTTTAAGACGCTCAAGGAGCTGTAGTGCTAGTGCTATGTTTGTTGATAACCATGTTCCCTCCTTCTATGAGTACATTCGGAAATCAATTTTTTGTTTCAAAACAAAAATTGAAAAAAGCTGTAATACTTTAATTACATGTGTTTTTTCTCGTATTCTAAAAGATTCAAAGTTGCATAGAAAATGGACAGAACTTTTGTATATTTAATCTCATGTATACTTTTACGTGTGTTAACTAGTATCAGTAAAGCCATAATATGTGTTGTTTTTGTAAACTTTATGTGTTTCATATGGACAGTTTGTCTGAAATAAAGTTGAATTGAATTGAATTGAAGTCTACGAAAACTTATCAAGCGTCAAACCTAACACGAACGCAGAAATGTGACCGCTGTGGTATGAACAATCATACAAGAGATACGTGTAAATACAAAAACGCTACATTACATGCTTTAAATGCAACAAACAAGGACACCTAAAATCAGAATGCAGGCAGTCGAGTAAATCAACAAAACATTATAAACCTAAATCCATCAAGCAAGTAGAAGCACCGGATTACGACGAAGGTAATGACGATTTTGTAGATACAATGTTTTGCGTAGGCATTAAGCAGGACAATTCGGTACCACCAATAACGGTATCGATAATTAGCTTTGACGATTACGAAAGCAAGCTTAGCCATCTACCATTAAAGTCAGTAAAACGTACACTTCACGCATACACAGGTACTAAGCTCGATATAGCAGGAGAAATTAAAGTCACCGTGAACTATAGGGGCCAGAGTAACGTTCTCCCACTGATAGTAGTGAGAACACAGCGACGAAACTCACCACCCTTGCTTGGAAGAACCTGGTTAGAAGTGATTAAGTTGGACTGGAAGTCATTATTTCCACCATCGCTTGCTCAGAATTCGGTAGAAATAGATAACGATGTCGGTCAGTCATTCAAACGGAAGTTCCCAGAAGTTTTCCGAACGGAATTAGGTACGGTTCAGGGACACAAAGCGACATTACATCTAAAAGTGAACGCAATCCCAAAATTCTGCAAAGCTCGAAATGTTCCATTTGCGCTACGCTCCGCAGTTGAGGTAGTGTTAGACAGAATGCAAAACGAAGGAGTTATTTATCCGGTAGACTTTAGTCAGTGGGCAACCCCATTGGTATGTATTCCAAAGGCCGATGGCAGGGTACGTGTCTGCGGAGATTATAAAGTAACAGTCAACCCGAGTTTAAATTGCGACCAATATCCAATTCCGACCCCAGAGGAAGTTTTCACCAAGTTGGGAGGTGGAAAGCGATTCTCTAAGATTGATTTGAAATGTGCGTACCAGCAGTTAGTACTGGAAGACGAGGCGCAAGAGTTGGTAACGATCAACACGCACCGCGGATTATATCGATACACGAGGTTACCGTTTGGTATTTCGTCCAGTCCAGCCATATGGCAGCGATTCATAGAACAGGTGATAGCAGGACTTAAAGGAACATGTGCGATCATGGACGATGTTCTTGTTACAGGTGCGTCTGATAAAGAGCATATTAGTAATCTTGAGAAACTATTTGAGAGATTTAACAAGTATGGTCTCAGAGTGAAAGCGGAGAAATGCGCGTTTGTACAAAAGGAAGTAGTCTACATGGGACGTAAGCTATCAGCAGCAGGAATTCAACCGACAAACGATAAAGTGAAAGCCATCAAGGATGCACGAGCACCACAGAATGCATCAGAACTAAGATCCTGGCTAGGACTAGTTAACTATCACGCGTCATTTATTCCACGATTATCGACGATGATACATCCTTTGAATGAGCTGTTGGGAAGCAAACCATGGTCATGGACTGTCGACTGTAGTAAAGCGTTTAACGCGGTAAAGCGAATTATTAGCGAAGACATGATGTTGACGCATTATGACCCATTAAAACCACTGGAACTATACACGGACGCATCACCATACGGAGTTGGCGCAGTCATTTGCCACGTAAACGAGAACAATATCAAAACACCGATCGCGTACGCATCGCGAAGCCTGCATAAACACGAAAAGGGTTATGCACAACTAGACAAGGAAGCCCTAAGCATCATGTTTGGACTTCAAAGGTTTAGAACATACTTATACGGACGGAAATTCACGATAAGAACTGATCATAAGCCACTTGAACGCATTCTAGGACCTAAATCAGCTATTCCGACACTGGCCGCACAGAGATTACAGCGATGGGCAATCGTGCTGTCAGCGTTCGAATACGATTTAAAGTTCATTCCTGGAAAACAGAACGTAATTGCCGACGCACTCTCACGTCTCCCAATGCCATACGAAGGACGGGAAGACGATGCAGTATATAACATAGCGGGGCATACATTAGACAATTTGCCAGTCACGAGTACGAACGTACAACAGCATACCAGGAAAGACCCGCTATTGAGCAAAGTGTTATACATGGTACAGACAGGTTTATGGCAGTCAGAAAACGACGACGATCTAAAACCATTCCTACACCGAAGAGACGAATTGAGTGTAGAACAGGACTGTTTGCTGTGGGGATACAGGGTAGTGATTCCACCGAAACTCAGAGGGGCAGTTCTGGAGGAGCTCCATTGTGCTCACCCCGGAATCGTGCGTATGAAAGAGATTGCGCGAAGTCATGTCTGGTGGCCCCAGATAGATTCCGACATTGAACGATTGGTGAAGCAATGTCAAGCATGTCACCAAACACAAAGTCGACCAAGCGTAGCACCAATGATGCCCTGGATCTGGCCAAATCAGCCTTGGACACGAATACATATTGACTATGCGCAGAAAGATAAACGAGATTATCTAGTAGTGGTTGACTCATATTCGAAATGGCCAGAAGTCGTTCAGATGAACAGTACGACGAGTGCAGCGACCATCAAAGCGATGAGAGAGTTGTTCAGTAGATACGGATTGCCTGTTCAACTTGTAAGCGATAATGGACCTCAATTTGTTAGCGACGAATTTGAATTCTTCTTAAAGCAAAACGGGGTGAAACATGTAAAGGTTGCACCTTATCACGCCGCAAGCAACGGAGCAGCAGAACGAATGGTTCAATCTTTCAAAAGATCGTTAGCGGCAAGCCGAGCTAATGGGAAGGATTTCCAACAATGTTTGGACAGATTTCTTTTATCGTATCGCACAACAAAACACGCAACTACGGGACAAACGCCAGCGAAATTATTCATGGGCCGTGAGTTGAGAACGCGAGTATCACTTTTACATCCCAGTACAGAAAACAAGGTACTTAACAAGCAGAGTGATCAGAAGCTTCATCACGACAAAACGAAAGATCTACGAGAATTTTACCCAGGTGAAATGGTATTAGTGAAAGATTTCCGACAAGAGGGAAAGTGGTGGCCAGGTACCGTGATAGAACGTACCGCTCCAAAATCATACGTAATTAGTGTTGAGGATGGCCGAGTGTGGAAAAGACACATTGACCAGTTGAAAGCGACAGACGCGGACGCTTACGCGAGTAAAACCCCTACTTCACATAGCGAGTTGAAACACAAGATTAAACAGACAGTACCAATAACGATTGCGAGCGAAACGATTGCAAACAAAGAGCAAACATCCACCAACCAACCGGTTGAAGAGGAACATAGATTGTCTTCATCGCCTGAGGTTATTCCACGACGCTCCACGCGACTTCGAAGGAAGCCAACACGACTTATCGAAGAGATATAGAACTTGTGAACAATGTTATTATTATGAACGTTAAAGTTATGTTGTTCATGTTTTTACACAAAATTATAATGGTGAGAATTACTCACATTTGTTAATTATTATGAGGAACCAAATAAGAACTATCTGGAACTATAGAAGCAGTAATTTAATCACGATGATTAACCTATTTGATTAACAAAATAATTAACGAAAGTTTATTGTGCTTATTGATATAATGTTAACGTTAAAATAAGAAAGGAGGAGTGTAGTATATGCACGCGCACATATATATATGCGTACTGCGCATATGCTCTGACGAGGTTAGCCTACAAAACGTTCTATACTATTGTTCATGACTACTAGTTGGTTTCATTAAATACGTTCATTATTATACTCATCTCAATGTACTTATTAATTTGTCTACGACGATACACGACATTATACATATTATAAGTTTTGTCGGTAACATTCAAAAATATTATGCAACAGTGTTACGGAATAATGACAATGAATTGGTCTATTATAGTTGTCTGTGATACCTTTTATTACATGATTGTACTTGCAACAGGATAGAATGAGGTTTAATCCAGTTATTATTCTTATTATATTAATTTTTTTTTTTTATCTGGGGTGTATTTATTTGATTATACATGTTACCATTATTACACCCAAACAAAATAAACGCCTTCCCTGAATAACTAAATGCCCGGACCTTTTATTCGGGTAACTATAGTAAGTTACTTCTAGCATTCTTAACTGTTGAGCTCGAGTATTTATTCGAATTAACACCCGCTTTGAATAAAAGCCTCCATTCCCTCCAATAGAACATCATGTGGAATAAACGCTCCGCCACATGCATTTACAAAATAATTGTATCACAACACATTTCATTAATTACCATAATCTACAATTTACCAAGCATTTTGACATAATGTTATCATTTTTTTATATTAATTGTGCTGTATTTTTTTACATCTAGGTGGTATTTATTTGATTATACATGTTACCATATTATACCCCAAATAAAGATGCCTCCCCTCCCCCTAAAACCCCTTTTGAACAATAAATGCCCGGGGCGTTTAATCGGATACACATGGCAAGTTACTTCTAGCATTCTGAAAAGAACTGTTGAGCTTGACGTTTATATCAAAATGTTCTCGTGGACAGCAATAACTAGTAGGCGTACTTGAAATTGAAACAATTTAAAGTATCATATTGCATAACATTACTGTCTAAGGATAAGTTGTGTAGAGATATGTTTTTTGTTTGAAACATTAGTAATAGTATTTTCTGTTCATCTTTTAACCACATTTTCTATTACAATGAATGTAAATATGTATATTTCAAACAATTTGATACCAAATTTAAGTTTCTACGACCAGTACTTACAGAGATATGAAGATGCCCTGGTATGTGGGTCAAAGGTCAGAAATGGCATTTCTGATCATTTTACACTAAAATGCCCCATTAGACGGAATATAAATGCATGCCTTCTGAACATTTTGAGACCAAAATTGACTTGCTGCGACCAGTGGTTGCCGAGATACAAGTACCTTTATTTATTTGTTTATATAACCCTTGACCCTGACCCTTTGACGTTTTGTAACATTTTTCAAAATGTTTTTCATATAACAAAATATATATTTCAAACAATTTAAAACCAAATTCAAGTGTCTACGACCAGTAGTTACGGAGATAAATACATGCCCTGGGTTGTGGGTCAAAGGTCAGAAATGGCATTTCCGGTCATTTTAAACTAAAATGTCCCATTAGACTGAATATAAATGTATACCTTCTGATCAATTTGAGACCAAAATTACTTCGCTGTGACCAGTGGTTGTTCAGATTTAAGGACATATTGGTGTTTGGTCTTATGACCTTTCACCCTGACCTTTTGACCTTTCGCCACATTTTCAAAATGTGTAACCAAGCCAAAAATGATTGTTTGACCACCCTAAACCAATTTCTGAAGTCAAATTCTCTGGACCTCAAAGTGCATACGAAAGTTGATCTAGCTACTAGAGTAAATGGATAGTTTCCTCTTCAAAATCAGACTCCGAAATGTCGAGATCGTACACAATACGTGTTGACATCTTGCCGATACAGTACAGTTTGTATACAATAAAGCCCCTTTCTCACAGATGTGTCTGCAATATACCGGTACAGTGCTGGCGTCGTGCCGGTATCGTTACCGGCATATACCCATTCTCATCGGACTATCGTGCCGGAAATATAACCGGTATATACCGGCTTTCTGTGAGAAAGGAGTCGGGCATATTCGGCCAATAAAAAGTCTCTGACAAAATAATTATTGAGGGCGTCCTTTATTGTTATTATTTTAGTCTAGGGATATATGGCGGCGAATGTTAGGTTACAGATTATTATCTTCCTTTATAGCATATTTATGCAATACATGCTATGTACAGTATATTGTGCATATATTATACAGGTACAGCAATTAATTAGCCGTCAATTGGCAATCTGTAAAACACCTTAGAAGGCTGTACAATTTACAAGGCAACGAAGGCACCAACAAAGAGCTATATGGCCTCTCTCTAGGCTAGGCCTGCTATAGATTATGCTACACATTTCTTCTTGTCCCCTTATTTTAAGCAGCTCTCTTATCTCATTATCCCTCCAGTTCGACATTATTATTGTTAATTGAATTGAATCGGCGCCAAAGTGATACACTTCTTGACCGCGCAAGGTGTCTGAAGCCTCGACAGGGAACCCCGGAATATAACGGCGTTACGTTCTCACAGAATGCCCGTCTGGCATTGCGGGGAATATCCCTGGAATATTACTAGGTCTAAAGCAGGTCATGTCGATGCCGGCATGGTGCCGGCATGATGCAAAGACGACCCGTTCTCACAGAAAACCATACCGGCATGGTAATGGTATATTCCCGCAATATTCCTGGCACTCAGCTCTGTGAGAAAGGGGCTTAAGAGAGATGCGTCGCGACCAGGTCAGTGCTGCAAGTGTGTTCATCTTATGACGTCACGATTTATCGCCTTGGATTTCCTGCTTCCAAATTCGACTTCGGAGATATAAACTCCGATGTATGTAAATCATAAAAAATTCATAATATACGCTTATAGAATTTATGTTATCAAAACGTACTAATAAAATCAACATATTCATACCCAAATCAGCCAAAAAACGTTATACATCAAATACCATGTTCCATGATCTTTAACACTTAAACGTGTTAATAATTTTGACATTAACACTTAAACGTGTTCATTAAGTGTTATCCGAAACGTGTTAATTTTAGCGTTTAAACATTAACACTACTTTTTACAGTGTACAATAATACGAGGATGCTTCGCATTTTCCTATCTCCTCCTACAATAATTGTTTTTAACTAGATGGTACGCTCGCGTACCATCTAGTTCGTGCCCACAGATGGTTCTCGAATACATAGTAATTTCAGCGTAAAAAAACTGGCGATTTCAAATGTACGTACGGCAGGACTATAAAACATTGTCTTTTACAGAAACAAAAAAATAGACACAGTGATTTATGTAGTCAACCAAAATTAGCACCTAGAAACTTGTCACAAATGAGTCCAAATTTGTTATTTGGACTCATTTAAACAAACCCAATTTTGTATCTATTAGAGTTTAGGGTTTTGTATCTAACATTAGAGTTGAGCGTTGGGGATGAGGATAGGTACAAAGAGGAACAATTTTTTAATATATTCTTTATATTAAATGGTTCTTTAATATATTTCTTTAGTATCCACTCTCAGTAACGAAATATTTTTTTATAGGCCTATAAATAATATACCACTAAATAGAGTAAAACATTTCCGATTTAATACTTTATTAAAACTGTCACTGTCTCATGGTCGATTGAAATAGTAAAGTACATTTAAAGACCACTAATACGTTTATATTTTTGTAATTATTAATTAATACAAACGTTGAGAAACAACCGACAGTAATAAAGTATTATATTATTATGTGTTTAATCTAAAAGTAGGGGCTACCCACACTCACAGTGATAAAGTTTATTAGTATATTTGTTTATATTATATTTAACAGTACTAACACACTTTTGATTCAAATGGCGATCAAAAGTGGTTAATACCTATTTGCAGTATTGTATAGCATTACAATACTATTTCTGTTTATTCTCCAAGGGTCTATAAATTTACCTACTTGTGTTAAACCATGGAGGTATGCAAGTATGGTTAAACCAAATAATTTGGAATGTTCCATTCATTGCAAATCAATACATTTGCATAAACGTATATTAAATCTATCAAAATAGTATTTTTTAAAGAAAATCGGCCTGTCTTCAACATTATGATACTGTACTCGAGCTGTTCAACCGGTTTTCAGCTATTAAAAACAATTATCGTAGGAGGAGAAAAATGCGAAGCCTCCTCGCATTTTTGTGGCGGGTATTTTTCAAGATGGACATCCATTAGACAGTGTATACCACGATCGGAAAACACCCCTATTTGGGGCAAATCGTTGAACCTAAATTCGTTTTAATCGTCAATAACTAATTATCGAACTCAATTTAATTAGTAAACAGGGTTACATCAGGCGGTTAAAATCAGTACCGAAAGTACGAACCAACTTTATATACCATCGAGTAAACATTCTAGAAATAACGCGCGATTTACCGAATTTTGCCCTTACGTAAATTTATATATAGATGACTGAAAACCGGTTGAACAGCTCGAGTACAGCATCATAATGTTGAAGACAGGCCGATTTTCTTTAAAAAATACTATTTTGATAGATTTAATATACGTTTATAGAAATGTATTGATTTGCAATGAATGGAACATTCCAAATTATTGCATACCTCCATGGTTTAACACAAGTAGGTAAATTTATAGACCCTTGGAGAATAAACAGAAATAGTATTGTAATGCTATACAATACTGCAAATAGGTATTAACCACTTTTGATCGCCATTTGAATCAAAAGTGTGTTGGTACTACTGTTAGATATAATATAAACAAATATACTAATAAACGTTATCACTGTGAGTGTGGGTAGCTCCTACTTTTAGATTATAAACACATAATAATATAATACTTTATTACTGTCAGTTGTTTCTCAACGTTTGTATTAATTAATAATTACAAAAATAAAAACGTATTAGTGGTCTTTAAATGTACTTTACTATTTCAATCGACCATGAGACAGTGACAGTTTTAATAAATTATTAAATCGGAAATGTTTTACTCTATTTAGTGGTATATTATTTATAGGCCTATAAAAAAAATATTTCGTTACTGATTGGATAATAAAGAAATATAAAGAATAATTTAACAAAATTGGGTTTGTTTAAATGAGTTCAAATAACAAATTTCGACTCATTTTGTGACAAGTTTCTAGGTGCTAATTTTGGTTGACTACATAAATCATTGTGTCTATTTATTTGTTTCTGTAAACGACAATGTTTTATAGTCCTGCCGTACGTACATTTGAAATCGCCAGTTTTTTTACGCTGAAATTACTATGTATTCGAGAACCATCTGTGGGCACGAACTAGATGGTACGCGAGCGAAGCGAGCGTACCATCTAGTCTATATATAAATTTACGTAAGGGCAAAATTCGGTAAATCGCGCGTTATTTCTAGAATGTTTACTCGATGGTATATAAAGTTGGTTCGTACTGTCGGTACTGATTTTAACCACCTGATGTAACCCTGTTTACTAATTAAATTGAGTTCGATAATTAGTTATTGACGATTAAAACGAATTTAGGTTCAACGATGTGCCCCAAATAGGGGTGTTTTTCGATCGTGGTATACACTGTCTAATGGATGTCCGTCTTGAAAAATACCCGCAGACAATAATACGAGGATGCTTCGCATTTTCCTATCTCCTCCTACGATAATTGTTTTTAATGGCTGAAAACCGGTTGAACAGCTCGAGTACAGCATCATAATGTTGAAGACAGGCCGATTTTCTTAAAAAAATACTATTTTGATAGATTTAATATACGTTTATACAAATGTATTGATTTGCGATGAATGGAACATTCCAATCTCTGTTCCACAAGTGTCTATTCCCTCAGGCGTCGTAAAGGCAAGTACTGTATACTTATAACAGAAATTCGATCCATTTTTTTTCAATCTGTGCTGCAGTGGTTGGATATACATTTTTTTTTAAACGGATAATGAGCTAGAGTTTTCACTCGCCGTATATTATGTACAAATCTTTATTATTGCAATTAAACCACCCACATCATCACCCTTCCCTCACTGGCATGAGTAGCGTTGTAAAACCAGTAGAGGATAGGCCTACGGTGCATCACGTGCCCTAAACGCAGAACAACTTTGGTGGGTAGGATAGGAACCAACTTAAGTATGAATTGGCTCTAAGAAACAATTGAAAACCATTAAGTTGAGTTAGATAATTTAATATTTATTGACGATTAAATCGAATTTATGATTTTCCCCGAATAGAGGTGGTTTTCACAAATTGTTTTACATTATATAAATATATACACGTCGTAGTGATGTATCGTTACATGTACTGTACTATTTCAATCGACTTGGACGGTGATAGTTTCAACAAAGTATTACATCGCAATGTTTTACTGTGTTTAGTGGTATATTATTTGTAAAACATGAAAACAATTAATATTTCGTTACTAAATAGATAAAGAATATATTTAAAAATTGTTCCTCTTTGCACCCATCCTCTTCCCCATCCCTCAACCCTAATGTTACATACAAAACACAAATTAAGTTTGTTTAAATTTGACTTAAACAATTGGTCTCATTTTGTGACAAGTTTCTCTTTCGGAAGTAATTCCCGGTGTGCTAATTTTAGTTGAGTACACATAAATCACATTGTCTATTTTCGTTCCTGTAAACGACATGTATTTGTCCTGCGGTACGTACATTTGAAATCGCCATTTTTTTAACACTGAAATTATTATGTATTCGAGAACCATCTGTGGGCACGACCTAGATGGTGCGCGAGCGAAGCGAGCGTACCATCTAGTACTTACAATTGTGCCTATCACCTGACCTTTCGAAATGGTAATGATGCCATCTGCAGAGTTTCAGCTTTTATAAGCTTGAATGATTCCCTCTGGAAATTTCATATTTGATAGCCTTTTGGTACAGAGGTAATTTTTAGTCGCGTGGAAGCGACTCTATAGTTCACTATGTCGGTCGGTCGGTCTGTCTGTCTGTCTGTCTGTCTGTCTGTCTGTCTGTCTGTCTGTCTGTCGGTCCGGTATCACTATGCGTTTTATCGCTTTCTGACCTTATCTTGATATCAGTTTAATCTAGCTAGGTCAATTTTTCACAGTATATTCCTTATGGCCAGGAATCAATGTGGTTATGTTTTCACGGTGCGCTATAAAAAATTACGCGGTCTACGCACGATTTAACAAAATCACGTTTGTAATCATATCTTCACAACCATGAATCACAATTAAATAAAATTTGTTACTCATAAATTTCAGGGCATAAATCATCATATGGCAATACAATTACGTGCGTAGCGCATGTAACGCATGCGTACGCGCGCTTAACATTTTCAAAATTAATTTTCGATGAAATAAGAGTACATTTCAGGCAATTTTAAGCGTTTACAAAATTGCCATGAGTGCGCATATTTTTGCGCGCGCACTGCGCGTTAAATGTTATTGCGCACTCTTTTTGCCCGATTTCTGTTTTCTTGACTTACTTTTCAACTCGAAATTACGTTATACGAGCACGTCGAAAGTGACAGGCTACGCACGTGTAAATTAAAAAAAAATAAATGTTTTTAAACATTTCAATATTTTTAAACATGTTCAGTAATTTCGGTCAGTATAGTTCACTATGTCGGTCGGTCGGTCTCTCTCTCTGTCTGTCGGTCTGTCTGTCGGTCTGTCTGTCGGTCCGGTATCACTATGCATTGTAGCACGCGACTTAATGGCTGTTGGCTCTTTTTAGTCATAATTTAGTAAATCTTTTGTTTACAAACTTTTTATATAGCCTATGACCATCTCCATAGCAAGGTGCACATTTTAAACGGATCGGATTGCAGACGGCGGCATGCATTATGGACACATTTTTTGTGTTTTCCTTTTATATATATATAGCTAGATTATTTTACAATATTGAGCAATTTAAAAAAAATAAATAATATCTTTTTTTATTTTTACATAAAGTTGCAACCACGACCAACCTCTAATGGACGAAAGTGTTCAACAAATCATGCGGTTGACTGTGCGATAAAAAGAAGTGATGTTTATGTTACAGGTACACAGCTTCATCTTTTATATTAAGAGTATTACTAAATATACTATTTAGTACAAACAGTAGTGAAGAAGTACAAAAGATGAGTATAAAGCATAGTGAAACATGGTCTATAGGGCATGATAGAAGAGTTACATAGAGTATGATGGAAGCGTATAATAGCATGATGGAAGTGTTACATAGAGCATGATGGAAGAGTATAGCTGAGCATGATGGAAGAGAATAGAGCATGATGAAAAAGTATAGAGCATAATGGAAGAGAATAGAGCATGATGGAAGAGTATAGCTGAGCATGATAAAAATGTATGATGGAAGAGAATAGAAAATTATGAAAAGTGAATAGAGCATGATGGAAGTGTATAGAGGATGTTGGAAGTGTATAGAGTATGATGGAAGTGTATAGAGCATGATGGAAGTGTATAGAGCATGATGAAAGAGTATTGAACATTATGGAAGAGAATAGAGCACAATGAACGAGTATAGAGCATGATGTAAGAGTATAGATCATGATGGAAGTGTACAGAGCATGATAGAAGAGTATAGAGCATGATGACATGTTACATAGAGCATGATGGAAGCGTATAGAGCATGATGGAAGTGTATAGAGCATGATAGAAGAGTATAGAGCATGATGACATGTTACATAGAGCATGATGGAAGCGTATAGAGCATGATGGAAGTGTATAGAGCATGATGGAAGAGTATAGCTGAGCATGATGAAAGAGAATAGAGCATGATGGAAGAGAATAGAGCATGATGGAAGAGAATAGAGCATGATGGAAGAGAATAGAGCATGATGGAAGCGTATAGAGCATGATGGAAGTGTATAGAGCATGATGGAAGAGTATAGCTGAGCATGATGAAAGAGAATAGAGCATGATGGAAGAGAATAGAGCATGATTGAAGAGAATAGAGCATGATGGAAGAGAATAGAGCATGATGAAAGAGTATAGAGCATGATGAAAGAGAATAGAGCATGATGAAAGAGTATAGAGCATGATGAAAGAGTATAAAGCATGATGGAAGAGAATATAGCATGATGAAAGAGAATAGAGCATGATGGAAGAGAATAGAGCATGATGGAAGAAAATAGAGCATGATGGAAGAGTATAAAGCATGATGGAAGAGAATAGAGCATGATGGAAGAGAATAGAGCATGATGAAAGAGTAGAGAACATGATGAAAGAGAATAGAGCATGATGGATTAGAATAGAGCATGATGAAAGAGTAGAGAGCATGATGAAAAAGAATAGAACATGATCGAAGAGAATAGAGCATGATGAAAGAGAATAGAACATGATGAAAGAGTGTAAAGCATGATGGAAGAGAATAGAGCATGATGGAAGAGAATAGAGCATGATGGAAAAGAATAGAACATGATGGAAGAGTATAAAGCATTATGAAAGAGTATAGAGCATGATGAAAGAGTTTAGAGCATGATGGTATACAAATAATGAATGTTTATGAGTGTAATAGTACAAATAATGGCATGAGATGAATGGTGAAATGTTATATATAACCATTGATCATTCACCAAAAAACATTATTTGTACCATTACACGAATATAAAACATATATATCTAAATAGATTCCTGTCATTTGAATCGAATAAAAGGTAGGCCTAACCAAGGCCTAAATTTGATTCACATTGATTAAAACAGTAACATTTGATTTTTAGTCGCGTGGACGCGACTCAATAGTTCACTAAGTCGGTCGGTCGGTCGGTCGGTCTGTCTGATTACATATTATTATTTATATGTATTTTAGAAATGCACCTACTTGTTAGGCCCTAGTGTTAATTATGTCAATCCTAGGCCTAGCAAGGCTAAAACGCCTCTAGGCTATGCCCAAAACTTTAGGCCTAGCTAGGCCTAGGCTGAAAGAAAACAAAACGAAACTTCGACAGGCAACTAGAAGTCATCCAGGCTAATTATTTTTTTCCTACGATTCCACGTCTTGTAGAGAAGTTCCAGGGGCGGATCCAGCATTGTAGGTTAGAGGGGAGTAGCTTGCGAGCGGAGCGAGCAACAGTTGTCGGGGTCCAGGGGCCGAGGGCCCTGGAAAAACTTCGGTATCTGACGTTTTCTAGACTGATTTAGGGATTGTTATTTTATCGATGAGCATCTCACACACAAAAACAACAGCTCAGTGAATGCAGCTATACAAACTGTAAGGCATAGATTAGACCGCATGTATTTTTTGTCAAGAGGATCACAAAACTCGCACTGAATAAATAAGAGTACTATGAAATTATCTCCTGAACACCATGGCCAATGAGATACATCATAAAGATATTTTCCCCCGAACAAATAATTAGGCCTACAAAAAGGCTAGGCAGAAAGACCGTCCACGACAGGACATTCTCCGCGAGCTACATGGTAGTGCATGTTTCTCTCTTTTTATCATAATTTACCATAAAACGTACATTTAAGACCTGGAATGACATGGCTTAATGTTGTTAAGGTATATATATAAATATATGCATTATTTTTTAAAAACGTCACAAATTGTAGGGAATGGGTCTTTAAATATTTTTTGTTGAATTTGCCAATTAAATATCACATAATAATTATTTAAATTGGATCGAAGTGCAAGCTGATAAGTTTTAAAATTTCATTTGTTTTCACTGCATGGTATTCTTTAATACTTTCTAGTCACCATTAAGGAAATAATCTTAGTAGATGAGTATTCTTAGCAAAGATTAAAGCAGATTTAAAACCTAGGCCCAACACAAAACAATATGGCCTCCAGAGGCATGCATGGTAGCTCATCTAGAGAGGCTAGCCCCTCTACTGCTAGGCATAACACTAGGAACACTAAGAAGAAGGGAAGCAATAAACAACCCAATTCTAAGGCAGATGCTGAAACAAAATGCACTAAATGTTTTAAACCAGTGGAGGAAAATATGAAGTTTTTAAAATGTGACTTTTGTGGAACAAAAACTTGTGTTGATTGTACAGGCCTAGCAGAGTCAGTGTATAATGCCATAGTGTCTTGCCCGCTACCAAACTTTATTTGGTCATGTAATTCTTGCTCTAATGCAATACCTACGATCAAGAATGTTAGTAAAATGATGAAAGGAATTATAGATGATCAAAAAATACTATCAAAAGGAGATATGATTCAAGTTTTTAAAATGGTGACAGGCCTAAGTGGTAGTGGAATGCGTAACTTCTTCCCTATGAAAACATACGAGAGAAACCTAAGAAGACATAGATACACCATATATAAGCGACGACCTAAACTGGATATCCGCAAGTAAAATTTTTCTTAACACTACCACAGTAAACGCCTTTAAAAATAAACTTGATAAATTCATTGAAAAAAAATACAAATTTACTTTTATGGGATAAAGTGTATTGCAGAAGAATTTAAATCAAGGAAACGAATGAAAAAAAAAAACAAACCAAAAAAAAAAACCATGCAGTGATGACTTGAAGAAATTGGGAGGGCATGACATGTACCATACAGAAATGTATGGTCTACTTACGAGCCCGACAAGACAGGTGATTACAGGTGATTACAGGTGATACACTTTCATTCATTCATTCATCTTTTATTTCGAAAAAAAAAAAAATTCTTTAACGTAACGTCATTTAACTTTAGCTGCATGCGAAGAAGTAGTCACCGATCCAAACGGAACCCACGCGCCCGATACGCATACAACCAAAACGTTGAGTGCACTCTACTCCATGTTGATCACACACAACACAACTAAACTAGGCCCGGCGTGTTGCAGAAAAATAAAAATAGTCATTATTTTATTTTAAAAAGACATGGCTGATAAATTTTAGGGAGGGAGGGGGGGGGGGGCTAAAGCCTGTTTAGCCCCCGCCTAAATCCGTGCATGTGTTCCCATTAATTAATCAAAATCCTAAAACGATCTAAAGTTAATTTAAATGCCTTTTGGAACAAAATTAGTACTTAATATCTCTCCAAAAATGTATCCATCGCTAAACCATAACAATATAGACTGGGCGCCTAGAAAGTTTATTCATGTGAAAAGTCACAAAAGGTTTGATGGGCTGATTATTTAGATATATGGCTAAGATTTAATAATCAATATTGCTGCCGGGTCCTGTAAATTTCGTCACTAAGGGACACTGTATTGATTGATGGAAAGTGCCTGTTTCCAGTCACTTTAGGGTCAAATCTATTATTTTAACTGCTCCCTTGTGTATAAAAGAGAAAAAATATTTGAAACCAGGTTGTTGCAAGGTGAACTTATCTTAAACCCGGAAATTACTTTTACCGGGAAGAATTGAAATTGAGATGAAAATCTAATGTTGAAATCATAAATTTTGTTAAAAAACTCTTTAAAATATCTTCCTAAGATAGAAATATGGAACAATAGCGTCGATGTGAAAACTAATGTTATCAAATCTACATTTCACGGTACATCTCAGATAGATAAGGTAGGTATTCAAGGCGGAGATTTGTACCGAAGTTTTTGCATTGTGCTCGCCTATGTCAGAATTAACCATAATTTATATATAGATGCCAGGTCAATTTTGATAAATAGCAGTTTTTAAAGTCCTCACTCGCTTTGATGTTACGCTAGGCCTAGGCAGCCAAGCACCAGGAGGCAACACGTACCTGCGCTTCTAAAATTTACCGCAGTCATATTTTGGACGGCGCCCTCAATATTTCGTTACCATGCGAAATAGATTTTAACTGGCTTACGAAAACGAATACGTGTGCATGACGTATCCGTTTTCGTTATCGTATTCGTAAGATTGCAGAACCTCTCTATTATACTTTGGGATACGAAAATACCGTTGACAGTATGTAAGTTGCCCCAGATAGTAGGCCAACAATGTCCGATTCCGACCCCTACAAGATTTGATAACTCAAAGAGCCACACGGCATATTGTTATAACTTTCCATAGCAGGGGCCGGGGATATACGAAAACACCATTGGCAGCAACTTTATTCTGTACGTTGCTCAAGACAGTAGCCTACAAATTCCCCAGCCACTACAAAATCCATCCAGGTTTGTTAGCAATTGTATCTATAAAAAAAAATGTAATATTGTTAAATTACATCCAAACAGCTTTACAACTGAAACACAGTACAGATAATAGCGGTAGACGATAGACAATATTTAGCCCCGGCCAACAAAAAATTTAGGCTTACAAGCCTAGATAATTTGTCACAATATTCCACTTCATTTTTTTTCTCAATAATACCTCTTTAACTTGTACTCGAATGTGATGAAAATATCCATAAAATTAAGCCTTCCCCCTAGATAACTATGCAGTGGGTGGATCCAGGATTTTTTAATTCAATCCCCCCACCTTGTGTAGTTTGCAGGATGCAATTTTTTTAGACAATTTATTAATACATTTTTAATATTTGTCTTTATCTTATTACCTTACTTGACCAACAGCATCATTCCATGTATGTAACCTAACTAGGACCAGGTAGTGGAGGCGGCATATAATTTTGACCAGATATGTGTTCAGCAGTCTAAAACAATAGAAAAATAAATGAAATTAAACTGTATTATCTAAAAAATATTGAAACTATTACTAGCCTAGGCCTATTGCATTTATTATGCCAAATTAAAATTAATTCAACAGGATGCCCTATGTAAATATATTAAAATACCTAGTCACTGCATTCTGTATAAGAATTCATATAAATAAATACATTCCAATACAACGTATATTATTACTTGTTTATTTATCACAATATACATTTTAGTTGAGGAATATTTATCATAACTATTATAATAGCTTTTATACGAGTCCGAGGCCTAGCCCTATTTAGCGAGCGATTGTTCTAGGGGCGGAAATTCACTTAGTGACGTTGTGATCGGGCGCGTCGGGCCTAGCTAATATTAATAATATGACCTGAAATAAGCAATGAACAAACAAGCAATTAGATTGAATAACAAATTATTCATTCATTTTTTTGGGTAAAAACATGTACAAACTAGTACTGTATAATATATTTTGTGTTTTTATAGTTTATTTTGTATTTTCTGTTTGTTTGAGGGTCCCTAATGATCAGCTGATGCTGGATGGACCACCCTCATAAAATATTGTTGAAATAAAATAAAAATAAATAAATAAATTAATAGTAATACAGTATTAACTAGAAAGCCACTCCGAGAGTGCATACCTCCGCCTACTGTAAAATTCTCCTACATAAGATTTCTCCAATAAAAAAAATATATATATTTGTGTGTGTCTTAATGCTGTTTGTGATTTAGGCTAATTTCATTACAAGCATGTGTATGCGAGTTTGGTGTAATGGTTATGTAACAAGCCTTTCATTTAACAATAGCTTCAGTTGACTAACAATAGAACAGCAACGCGAAAATCAAACGAGTGAATTTGAAAAGAAATAGGTTTTTTAAACTACTCACATAAAAAAACGTACACATTAAATCAAATTATGTTTTAAAATTACAAATCACAAATTATAACTCTTGCCTCTTGTTCAAAAATGAATTTTTTTTTGACAAGTAGTTCTCGAGAAAATGCAATTTCAGTTTACTTGTTACTTTAAGACTACTCGCCGGCTTTTAAAAAATTCTGTCCTATCTTTTAACACTAGCAGGTCTAAAAAAGTATACTAAAAAGTGGTCCAGAATTGGGACTGTGGTCCCAAATGGTCCCAAAATTTAATGGAATGGTCCTTGACCACACATCTATCTGTCAATTCATTTTGGTAAAGATCTTGTAATTACTTTTTGAGTAATCCTGCTAACAAACAAACAAACAAACAAATGAAAGCACTCAGAAACTGAGTGAAGTACTTGGCAAAATATATCCACTGACTGGGAGCATGTTGAAAGATGCAATTTTTGCTTTAGGTATTATCTTTACATGGTTAAAATACTGATAAGGTTAATAATTTGTTTAAATAATTTTTAATGCAAACAATTCCGGCATTGCAACAATGACCTTTCTAAAATCAAGTTTGACCAGAATAATGGTCGAGGAGTGTCTTGAAGCTGTACCGATTTGCGGCGCCTCTGCCTTAACCCATGTAGTAATATATCAATTTACCTGAAAATCAATAGGCATGTTCTGTAAGTATATACCTGATGAAATAAGGAAGGACACACGCTGGTGCTAACAAAACTACTTATCAACTTACAATAGTTTAATTTGAATAACAATAGAACAGCAACGCCAAAAACAAACGGGTGAATTTGAAAAGAAATAGGTTTTTTTAAACTACTCGTATAAAAAAGCTGGTACACTGAATCAACTTTTGTTTTAAAATTAAAAATCACAATTTATAACTCTTGCCTCTTGTACAAAAATGATGTTTTTTGGACAAGTAGTTCTCGAGAAAATGCAATTTCAGTACACTTGTTACTTTAAGACTGCTCGCCGGCTTTTGAAAATTGTCTCCTATCTTTTAACACTAGCCGGTCTGAAAATAATATCATTTTTGTTATTTGTGAAGTTATTAATAAACCAATTTTGTTGATTTTCAATAAGCATGGTCTGACAATATATACCTATCTACACCCAAAAATTCAGAACGATAACTTGAAAACTGTAGGCGCTATCGTGCTAACAAACAAACAAACAAACAAACATACAAACATACAAACATACAAACATACATACAAACAAAGTGAATACTATACTTGGCAAAATTCTTTTTTGCCAAGTAATGAAAGCACTCAGAAACTGAGTGAAGTACTTGGCAAAATATATCCACTGACTGGTAGCATGTTGAAAGATACAATTTTTGCTTTAGGTATTAGCTTTACATGGTTAAAATACTGATAAGGTTAGTAATTTGTTTAAATAATTTTTAATACAAACAATTCCGGCATTGCAACAATGACCTTTCTAAAATAAAGATTGACCAGAATAATGGTCGAGGAGTGTCTTGAAGCTGTACGGATTTGCGGCGCCTCTGCCTTAACCTATGTAGTAAGCTTAACCGCGTGACCAGTCGACTAATATTTTGGTCCATATCAAAGAATATGTCCATGTTAAAAAAAAGACAGAATGCGTGCTATTTAATATATCGTACGGAAGATAAGCTTTTGAGACATGACCAATATATAAGTTTTCCTGGAAATTAATAGGCATGTTCTGTAAGTATATATACCTATGTACAGAATGAAATAAGGAAGGACACACGCAAGTACAGTACTAAAAAAACTAATTATCAACTAACAATAGTTTGAATAACAATAGAACAGCAACGCGAAAAACAAACGGGTGAATTTGGAAAAAAAATAGGTTTTTTTAAAACTACTCGTATCAAAAAACCTGTACATTAAATCAAATTATGTTTTAAAAATTACAAATCACAATTTACAACTCTTGCCTCTTGTACAAAAATTATGTTTTTTGGAAAAGTAGTTGTCGAGAAAATGCAATTTCAGTACACTTGTTACTTTACGACTGCTCGACGGCTTTTGAAAATGTTCTCCTATCTTTTAACACTAGCCGGTCTGAAAATAATATCATTTTTGTTATTTGTGAAGTTATTAATAAACCCATTTTGTTGATTTTCAATAGGCATGGTCTGACAGTATATACCTATCTACACCCAAAAATTCAGAAAGTCAACTTGAAAACTGTAGGCGCTATCGTGCTAACAAACAAACAAACATACAAACATACAAACATACAAACAAACAAAGTAAATACTATACTTGGCAAAATTCTTTTTGCCAAGTAACAAACACACGCTACCGAATACATATACCTCCTTGGCGGAGGTAAATAAGAAAGGACACACGCAAGTACAGTACTAAAAAAACTAATTATCAACTAACAATAGTTTAATTTGAATAACAATAGAACAGCAACGCGAAAAACAAACGGGTGAATTTGAAAAGAAATAGGTTTTTTAAAACTACTCGTATCAAAAAACCTGTACATTAAATCAAATTATGTTTTAAAAATTACAAATCACAATTTATAACTCTTGCCTCTTGTACAAAAATGATGTTTTTTTGGACAAGTAGTTCTCGAGAAAATGCAATTTCAGTAAACTTGTTACTTTAAGACTACTCGCCGGCTTTTGAAAATTGTCTCCTATCTTTTAACACTAGCCGGTCTGAAAATAATATCATTTTTGTTATTTGTGAAGTTATTAATAAACCAATTTTGTTGATTTTCAATAGGCATGGTCTGAAAGTATATACCTATCTACACCCAAAAATTCAGAAAGATAACTTGAAAACTGTAGGCGCTACTATCCTGCTAACAAACAAACTAGCCTTCGCGCATAGCGCGATACTTGGCCAAATCAAAATTGGCCTCCTGAACAAACTTGACCTTGACCGATTTTAACCCGATCAAAGTTCAGTATATGTCATAAACCTCCCATGTAACATGAAAATAGAGACATAATTTCTCTAGATTTAATTATAAATCAGCCGTATAATTTATATACTAAGAAATATACTTGAACAAACAATAAAAAAAAATCTGATTTCGTTTCATTTCCCAAGGTGAGACTCGATCTCGGTAACTTAAATGCTGTAGACACCAGCACAGACCACCGAGCCATACACAACTGACTAACATTTGAAGAAAGATTCCTATGTGTATTTACCATTGTGAGCGATAGAGCGATGACAAACACACACACAAACCGAACAATAGAACAGCACGCGGAAAAAACACACTGGTGAATTTGAAAATAAATAACTTTGAAATAGGTTTTGTAAACTACTCGCATAAAAAAAAACTCTATATTAAATCTAATTCAGTTTTAAAATTACAAATCACAAATTATAACTCTTGCCTCTTGTACAAAAATGAAGTTTTATGGACAAGTAGTTCCCGAGAAAATGCAATTTAAGTTTACTTGTTAATTTAAGACTACTCACCGGCTTTTGATAATTCTGTCCTATCTTTTAACACTAGCAGGTCTGAAAATAATTTTTAAAAGTGGTCCAGAATTGAGACCGTGGTCCGGATTTTAACCAAAATTGGGCAGTGTCGTCCTTGCACCAGGTGACATGTATGGTAGTAATTTGGAGTCATTCGAATCAAAATTGTGAGCGCTAGAGTGATGACAAACAAACAAACACACACACACACACACACAAACCGCACCAATCAACATACTTGGCCAATTTTCAATTTGGCCAAGTAACAAACAAACATACAAACATACAAACTAGCCTTCGCGCATAGCGCGATACTTGGCCAAATCAAAATTGGCCTCCTGACATTGACCCAATTTTCACCAAAAGTGTGTGTCTTATTTACATCTCCCTGGTCTTATGCTGTGTGATTTAGGCTAATTTCACTACAATCATGTGTATACGAGTTTGGTGTACAGGTTATGTAACCAGCCTTTCAACGAACAATAGCTTCAGTCGGCTGACAATAGAACAGCAACGCGAAAAACACACGGGTGAATTTGAAAAGAAATAGGTTTCGTAAACTATTCGCATCAAAAAACCTGTATATTAAATCAACTTATGTTTTAAAATTACAAATCACAAATTATAACTCTTGCCTCTTGTACAAAAATGAAGTTTTATGGACAAGTAGTTCCCGAGAAAATGCAATTTAAGTTTACTTGTTAATTTAAGACTACTCACCGGCTTTTGATAATTCTGTCCTATCTTTTAACACTAGCAGGTCTGAAAATAATTTTTAAAAGTGGTCCAGAATTGAGACCGTGGTCCGGATTTTAACCAAAATTGGGCAGTGTCGTCCTTGCACCAGGTGACATGTATGGTAGTAATTTGGAGTCATTCGAATCAAAATTGTGAGCGCTAGAGTGATGACAAACAAACAAACACACACACACACACACAAACCGCACCAATCAACATACTTGGCCAATTTTCAATTTGGCCAAGTAACAAACAAACATACAAACATACAAACTAGCCTTCGCGCATAGCGCGATACTTGGCCAAATCAAAATTGGCCTCCTGACATTGACCCAATTTTCACCAAAAGTGTGTGTCTTATTTACATCTCCCTGGTCTTATGCTGTGTGATTTAGGCTAATTTCACTACAATCATGTGTATACGAGTTTGGTGTACAGGTTATGTAACCAGCCTTTCAACGAACAATAGCTTCAGTCGGCTGACAATAGAACAGCAACGCGAAAAACACACGGGTGAATTTGAAAAGAAATAGGTTTCGTAAACTATTCGCATCAAAAAACCTGTATATTAAATCAACTTATGTTTTAAAATTACAAATCACAAATTATAACTCTTGCCTCTTGTACAAAAATGAAGTTTTGTGGAGAAGTAGTTCTCGAGAAAATGCAATTTTAGTTTACTTGTTAATTTAAGACTGCTCACCGGCTTTTGATAATTCTGTCCTATCTTTTAACACTAGCAGGTCTGAAAATAATTTTTAAAAGTGGTCCCGAATTGGGACCGTGGTCCAGATTTTAATCAAAATTGGGAAGTGTCGTCCTTGCACCAGGTGACATGTATGGTAGTAATTTGGAGTCATTCGAATCAAAACTGTGAGCGCTAGAGTGATGACAAACAAACTAGCCTTCGAGCATAGCGCGATCTTGGCCAAATCAAAATTGGCCTCCTAAACACACTTGACCTTGACCGATTTTAACCCGATCAAAGTTCAGTATATGTCATAAACCTCCCATGTAACATAAAAATAGAGACATAATTTCTCTAGATGTAATAAATCAGCCGTATAATTTATATACTAAGAAATATACTTGAAGAAACAATACGAATAATAAAAAAAAATCTCATTTCGTTTCATTTCCCAAGGTGAGACTCGATCTCGGTAACTTAGATGCTGTAGACCACAGCACAGACCACCGAGCCATACACAACTGACTAACATTTGAAGAAAGATTCCTATGTGTATTTACCATTGTGAGCGATAGAGTGATGACAAACACACACACAAACCGAACAATAGAACAGCAACGCGAAAAACACACGGGTGAATTTGAAAAGAAATAGGTTTTTTAAACTATTCCCATTAAAAAAACCTGTAAATTAAATCTAATTAAGTTTTAAAATTACAAATCACAAATTATAAATCTTGCCTCTTGTACAAAACTGAAGTTTTTTGGACAAGTAGTTCTCGAGAAAATGCAATTTTAGTAGTTTACTTGTTAATTTAAGACTGCTCACCGGCTTTAGATAAGTCTGTCCTATCTTTTAACACTAGCAGGTCTGAAAATTATTTTTAAAAGTGGTCCAGAATTGGGACCGTGGTCCGGATTTTAACCAAAATTGGGCAGTGTCGTCCTTGCACCAGGTGACATGTATGGTAGTAATTTGAAGTCATTCGAATCAAAATTGTGAGCGCTAGAGTGATGACAAACAAACAAACACACACACACACACACAAACCGCACCAATCAACATACTTGGCCAATTTTAAATTTGGCCAAGTAACTAGCCTTCGAGCATAGCGCGATACTTGGCCAAATCAAAATTGGCCTCCTAAACACACTTGACCTTGACCGATTTTAACCCGATCAAAGTTCAGTATATGTCATAAACCTCCCATGTAACATAAAAATAGAGACATAATTTCTCTAGATGTAATAAATCAGCCGTATAATTTATATACTAAGAAATATACTTGAAGAAACAATACGAATAATAAAAAAAAATCTCATTTCGTTTCATTTCCCAAGGTGAGACTCGATCTCGGTAACTTAGGGTATGTTCAGACTCACGGAGTTACGGTGGAGTTATCTACGCAAGGCGTACGGTAATCCGTGGCGTTAAAAGTCAAGGTGTTCAGACACAACGATTAGCATTCCAAACGTCTTGCGTTTAAAGTGGAAGTTCCGTCATACCGAAACGGCCGATGGGATACATACACACAATAACAACAACAGAGCTGAGAGTGACACGCGCGAAAGTTTTCAACACTAGCTAGGCCTAGCAATATAATACAATGTTACCTTCAAATATAATGGTTTTTTTGCCGATTTTTTTGCAAATCCTTACAGAAGATAGTAATTTCGAACATAATTATTACACGGACAATGACTTTGCCATTATTTGTATGATTTTAATTAATTTTGTGAAATCATGTCGCCGACGTCAACTTCGTCAGGAAGAATTTTGCAGTTTAGATGCAATTTCTTTAAAAACAGCCATCTTGTTGCCGGCGCTAGCTTTCCAATTTCTAATTTCTATCTTGTCTCTAAATTCAGGGCTGCCCCATAATGAAATCAAATCAGCCACTTCTGTACTTTTCCATGTAACACGTTTCATTTTAATTCGAACGTTCCTGTTGATCTAGGCTAGCTCGAAGAATAGGCTATATTGTTTTGCTATTAAAAAAAAACCGCGCGAATAGACTGCTGCTAATTGCGGTCGTGTCTTTTCATTGGCTGACGTTGACCGGAGGTTGAAATCACTGATGCATCAATGGATTAGCCTTATGAAATCTACCCTCTCCCGCTGGAGTTATTAACGCCACTGGCGCGGAGTAACAGCTCCCTAACGCTAATCCGCGGCATGGTTCAGACACAAAAATATGTACGCCGCGTACATAACTCCACCGTAACTCCGTGAGTCTGAACATAACCTTAGATGCTGTAGACCACAGCACAGACCACCGAGCCATACACAACTGACTAACATTTGAAGAAAGATTCCTATGTGTATTTACCATTGTGAGCGATAGAGTGATGACAAACACACACACAAACCGAACAATAGAACAGCAACGCGAAAAACACACGGGTGAATTTGAAAAGAAATAGGTTTTTTAAACTATTCCCATTAAAAAAACCTGTAAATTAAATCTAATTAAGTTTTAAAATTACAAATCACAAATTATAAATCTTGCCTCTTGTACAAAACTGAAGTTTTTTGGACAAGTAGTTCTCGAGAAAATGCAATTTTAGTAGTTTACTTGTTAATTTAAGACTGCTCACCGGCTTTAGATAAGTCTGTCCTATCTTTTAACACTAGCAGGTCTGAAAATTATTTTTAAAAGTGGTCCAGAATTGGGACCGTGGTCCGGATTTTAACCAAAATTGGGCAGTGTCGTCCTTGCACCAGGTGACATGTATGGTAGTAATTTGAAGTCATTCGAATCAAAATTGTGAGCGCTAGAGTGATGACAAACAAACAAACACACACACACACACACAAACCGCACCAATCAACATACTTGGCCAATTTTAAATTTGGCCAAGTAACTAGCCTTCGCGCATAGCGCGATACTTGGCCAAATCAAAATTGGCCTCCTGACATTGACCCTATTTTCACCAAAAGTGTGTGTCTTATGCTGTGTGATTTAGGCTAATTTCACTACAATCATGTTTATACGAGTTTGGTGTAAAGGTTTAGTAACAAGCCTTTCAATTAACAATAGTTTCAGTCGACTAACAATAGAACCAAACAGATCAACATACTTGGCCAATTTTCAATTTGGCCAAGTAGCCTTCGCGCATAGCGCGATACTTGGCCAAATCAAAATTGGCCTCCTGACATTGACCCTATTTTCACCAAAAGTGTGTGTCTTATGCTGTGTGATTTAGGCTAATTTCACTACAATCATGTGTATACGAGTTTGGTGTAAAGGTTATGTAACGAGCCTTTCAATTAACAATAGTTTCAGTCGACTAACAATAGAACAGCAACGCGAAAAACACACGGGTGAATTTGAAAAGAAATAGGTTTTTTAAACTATCCGCATCAAAAAACCTGTATATTAAATCAAATTATGTTTTAAAATTACAAATCACAAATTATAACTCTTGCCTCTTGTACAAAAATGAAGTTTTTTGGACAAGTAGTTCTCGAGAAAATGCAATTTAGTTTACTTGTTAATTTAGAACTGCTCACCGGCTTTGGTCCGGATTTTAACCAAAATTGGGCAGTGTCGTCCTTACACCAGGTGACATGTATGGTAGTAATTTGGAGTCATTCGAATCAAAATTGTGAGCGCTAGAGTGATGACAAACAAACAAACACACACACACACACACACACACACACAAACCGCACCAATCAACATACTTGGCCAATTTTCTTGGCCAATTTTCAATTTGGCCAAGTAACAAACATACAAACCAAACAGATCAACATACTTGGCCAATTTTCAATTAAATACTTTTTTGCCAAGTAACAAACACACGCTACCGATTACATATACCTCCTTGGCGGAGGTAAATAAAATATAATATAGGCCTAACATACAATAAATATTCAATTTTTAAGGTCTACCACATGACAATAACATAATTTACAGAGTATGCATTCAACAAAAAACATTTGTATTGTAATTCATCTAAATCCGCTGCAACATACATATATTATTTGTAATTCAACATTTTGTTTTAAATTATTAAATTATAGTTTGGGTATGATAATGTCGGTAGGTACCGGTGTCATCTTTTTATCCACTTCACTCTCAATTTGAAGTCACAAAGACGAAGAACTCTGCATCATCAACGATTCCTGAAAGTGTCAGAAAAAATAATAAATATTATTTAAAAAAAATTCTAATGTCTGGTTGTATATATAATTATAATATTATATGATGGCCTAAAAAGTAAAATGGGGGCTGTATTTTATTATTTAAATTACAGTATTTACTATTATTATTTATATAATCTAGGCCTACTAGTAGTAGCATAGCTAGGCATCTATTGAGCCTAATAAATCAAATAATAAATGAAAAATAAAATAATTATATTAATACTGATTGAAAAAAAGTATTTTGTGTGGGGATCAGATCACCAGGCTAGGCCGGCCAGGACCAATGATACTCGTAATCAGTACAACCTAACGACTATCGGATCAGCATCAACAATTCCAGAGGGGTGCTGGTCAACCCGTACCCAAACCAACCCGTACCCATGCCAACTCGTACCCAACTTGGCTAACCCGTACCCAAATAATTGGTCAACTCGTACCCACTTTGGCTAACCCGTACCCAAACCAACCCGTACCCATGCCAACTCGTACCTCAATATTTGGCTTACTCGTACCCAATTATTTGGCTTATACTCGTACCCATTATTTGGCTTACCGTACCCATTTTTGGCTTACTCGTACCCATTATTTGGCCTACTCGTACCCAATTTGAATAATTACTTGTAATGATTTGATCGACACTAGTGTGCTTTAGCCGTATGAATATTTTTATATTTAAATTGTTTTTTTATTTTACAGGTCTCGGTGAAATGTGTGCTAATAAAAATGACCATTGATTTGATTGTAAACTTCGTTTAATCAGGCATATATTTGTTAACATTTATTTAATAGTATTATAGTTTTATAAACGTATGTTTGATGTGTCTTTTTTATTTACGTAAGAGAACATTGATTAATACAAAAATATTTTAACTGTTGTATAGTATTACAATTCTCAATTAAGCCCAGGTAAAGTAGGCCTACCAACAACGTATAATTTTTATACTTAACAATTTTTATCACCTAATTATCGTCCCTGATTAGATTCGATCAAGTAATTTTTATTTCTATTGTATTGGTAATTTAAAATTGGTTGAATTAACAACGCCCTGTTTTAAGCAAAAAGCACACAGGGCTATGGGGTCGAATTACTCGTAGATTTCGTGTCACGTGTTTTTGTTGACCGGGATTAACCTTTTATTATTTATTACGAATTTATAGGGCGTCAAAGAGACGACTCAGTCGTATGATCGTTTTTCATATATTGTATTTATTAATAATTCAGTGAAATGATCATATCGGGGATCATAATTATACACGTACTGTGGATTAACAACGCCCTGTTTTAAGCAAAAAGCACACAGGGCTATGGGGTCGAATTACTCGTAGATTTCGTGTTACGTGTTTTTGCTGACCGGGATTAACCTTTTATTATATAAAAAAACACGCATTTATAGGGCGTCAAAGAGACGACTCAGTAATGCCGTATGATGGTTTTCCATATATTGTATTTATTAATAATTCAATGAAATGATCATATCGGGGATCATATACACGTACTGTAAGGCATGCAGGGCTATGGGGTCGAATTACTCGTAGATTTCGTGTTACGTGTTTTTGCTGACCGGGATTAACCTTTTATTATAAAAAAACACGCATTTATAGGGCGTCAAAGAGACGACTCAGCAATGACGTATGATCGTTTTCCATATATTTTATTTATTAATAATTCAGTGAAATGATCATATACACGTAGCCTACTGTAAGGCATTTAAACATTTTGGAAGATTTTCTTCTATAACATGCAGCTATGTGTTTTTGCTGACTGAGGATTCCTCTTTTATATTAAAAAAACGCATTTGCAGTGTGTCAAAAAATAGACAACGCAATGTGGCGTATGATCGTTTTCTATTTATTTTTTTTCTTAAATAATTCAGTAAAATGATCTGTTTGTTTACGGCAATTAAACATTTTTGGTAGATGTTTCCTCAATAACAGCTATAGCTACGTGTTTTTGCTGACGAGGGATTCTCTTAAAAAAAAAAAAAAACGCATTCTATAATGTGTCAAATAAGACAAATTAATGACCTACGACCGTTTTTCCATGGCAACGGATGCCGTATTATTTACTAAAATAATATATACGTTCTGAATGCCTACCTCCACGTGTCTGCGATAAGATGATTTTTTTTAGTTTTAGTAGTATGTATTTCGGTTTTTTAGTCATAATAATACAGTAATATTCATTATAAAATGAAAACGTACAGCAGCAAATGTCGTACGTCGTTTTTAATTAAATGTTAAATTATTAGGGGTTACCTTTTATTATTATTCTCACATCCGTCATTGTATAGGCCTACTAGGGGATTTGTTTTATAAACGGCAATAGGCCTAATCTACTTTCATTATTCTAATGCTCACTTAGCAGCAAAAATGAGGCTGGTATCCACTTAAATAGTTTCGTGATTTTAAAATATGAGTGACTACTTGAAAATGTATTAAATATTTTCGAAATGTTAAAACATTTTAATATTTTCCAAAAATTGCAAAACAAAACAACAAAAACCATTTTTAAAACGATGTTCAAAAAGCACATTCGGCCTACTTCATTATCTGTAAAATAAAATGAAAATACAAATTATGTATAACAGATATTCATGTTTACTTTTAATAATTCAAGTTTTCATCATCACAGACTAGTGGGTATTTCAATTTCCGTGTACTACTATTCGTAGTAAATAATAGATTAATAACTATTCATAAATGAAAAAAAATAGAATGCAGCACAGCCGACCACTGACATCTTCAATAGAGCCATATAATATATGGCTCTATTGAAGATGTCAATGAAGTAGGCCGAATGTGCTTTTTGAACATCGTTTTAAAAATGGTTTTTGTTGTTTTGTTTTGCAAGTTTTGGAAAATATTAAACTGTTTTAACATTTCGAAAATATTTAATACATTTTCAAGTAGTCACTCATATTTTAAAATCACGAAACTATTTAAGTGGATACCAGCCTCATTTTTGCTGCTAAGTGAGCATTAGAATAATGGCTCTGATCTTCAATGTAAAACAGCGCCCTCAAGTATTAACTTGACCTAATACGACGTACCAAATACGATGAAAGCTGTGCTTTTTTTCGTACGAGTCTGTACATATTATTATACTTTTTAGGTCAATAGTTTTTGCCATTATAATATCGAACATATGATTGGTATCTAAAAATGTAATAAAACTGGGTTTAAATGTAATATAAATATACTTTAAATAGCATTAAACTTGGGTACGGGCAGCCAATGATGGGATAACAATATTACACTTTAGATGATCCGAATTTGCCTAATTAATTATATGCAAATTTGATTTAAATTTTAAAATCAAGGTGGTTCTTTAGACATTGTTTAATTGAATCCAAATAATAATTTAAGATCCTTCTTGCGTGATTAATGTATGAAGGAGCTTATTACAAATTATACATAATCCTATTAATGTTATTAATATGCATATTTTCATTTCGAAAATTCACTATTAAAACAAAAATACGACATTTGCAATGTTAATTTCGAATAATATGCAAATTTTATTCTAATTTATTCCTAACGCGTGTTTAATCTTTCTATTGACCATGAAAATGTGAGTTTTACTGCTTAGTTTGATTGAATTGCAGCATTTTATGCACATTTATAAAGAAAATAGATTAATTCATCATGAAAAAAGGCTAATTTGCATATTATGCAAATTAGACAAATTTTCCATGTTGGGATTTTGGGGGACTTTTAGTATAGTGTTTAGGGGACCATACTAAAATGTATTGTAGTAAAAAAAATTCTTTTGCAATTAGTGGTGGGTGAATGTACTATTTTGACTGGACTAATTGTATTTGATGCAGAAAATATTTTTAAAATACTGTACAGTAAACATCCAAAACAATAATATTTAGATTTATTTGGTAATTTTCTCTGCAGAATATGAGAATAGATAGTTGAAATCTTAAAAAATTAAACCAATTCATCATGATGGAAACACAAAATTATAAAACAAAAATACATCCCTCCTGGTGTAATCTAGCCCTAGCTAGCAGTGTACGACCTAGGCCTACTACACTCTACTTCTAGAAACAGAAGGAGGCAGCAGTAAGCCTACTCGAGACTGCCAGTGCTAGTAGAGTAGTACCCCTTTTACACTATCGACTGAGAGAGGAACACGAGTTGAACTCGGAGGCAATTTCCATTTACACTAGCCAAAAAAACTGCGAGATGAACTCGAGTTGCGCCCATTTACACTACATCGATCACCCCGGTGCTGTCAATCAAATCACTACGTGGAACTTAACTGCCTAATGGTTTAAATGTTAAAATACTGGAACATATCGACAAATCTCATATAAAAACATAATAATCCGAATTTACACACAATTTATTTAATTTTGAATGTAGTCCAGTGTTATATTTTCTTTGTGGCTATTAAGATTATCATTTATTATTTTAAAAATTAGAGCCTAAAAATTATTTTTCTTTTTAAAATGACTGCATTTCCGCCTTGTAGACTGTACGTACAAATAGGCCTTAAATTGTTAGGTTGGCGTAAAAATAGGGTAGATATGGTAAGTATTTAAAATAAAAAATGTATTTGTTAATTATCATAACAATGTATCAATGAAGGAAAATTATTATATGGTAGGCCTACTTTTTCAGTTCCTAAAGACGTCAGTATTATACCGGTATATATTTTTCCCTTTTTCAATAATTAGGCCTACATAGAATCGGCCAGGTTAGAGTTACACCAATATTACATTATTTTAGGCTTTCTGGTAAGGTAGAATGCACACGAACAATTTCAATATTTTCAGCAGAAAAAAAAATCACAAATTTGTTTTTGCCTTTAAATATAAATAAATAATAAAATAACGAACAGCACAATATATCGTACAATTATTATTTTAAGCAAAAAGGGTGTATTTTAAGCAAAAAACCTATTTTGTTTGCATAATATATTGTATTTCTGTGACAAATTGTTACATTTTCACGTCAATGACCTTTAACAGCTCGGTGTTGAACCACAAAAACCGTTTACACTTCGTGTCCCCGGTGTAGATTCGACTACACCGGAGAAGGTACACCGGAAAACATTCAGCCTACGTTTCACCCCGGGGAGACCACACCGGGGTGGTTGGATTTTCCCATTTACACCAGTCAATAAAAACCACAACACCGGCGTTTAACGATCCGGTGTACTAACAACTGCGGGGTTACACCGCTGTTACAGTGATAGTGTAAAAGGGGTATAGTAGACTAGCACAGTAGCAGCAAATTCGGGCCTAGGCCTAGCTAGGCCTCTCCTGCTAGCGAAACAAAAACTCACCTAAATAAATAAGATTCAACATCAAAGTTACCAACTGCAGTTGTAACTTAGCATTCTTCTAGCTATAGTTTTCATGTTTTCTTCAAGATTTGTCTCGCGTCACTCTACTCGACTCTCTTGCATCGCGTTGTTGGCTGTTTGTTGAGAGCATGCATGCATCATCCACCCAATGTATCCATACAAATTATAAATATTTATGAGCTAACTCAGGTCAAAGGTTAAATTAAACCGGAAAACATTTGTCTTCCAGACAAATCCCTTCCGGTTGGTTAATTTTGCTTTAAATTACGATTTTCTATCAAATTTGAGGTCAAAGTGAATAACTTTTATGTGCAATTAAAATGGCCTATTCAACAAAAATATTAACAAACTAATGTTTTTAGGGGGACAATATATCTTTAAAAAAACTTTACTAAACATTCGAAAACTTGTGGGATGCGAGGCCATTATATTTTTTCCAATAAAAACAAAATCGATAAAAATTTGTTTTTTAACTTAATGTGAAAAGGTTAACTACTAAAAATAAATATTATAATATTATAATATGGTTTAATATAAAAAATATAAAAATTGTATTTCTATTAGTATTAAATTAAATTGCAAATTACGATTAAATATTAAAATGAAATACCATAATAGATTTATTTATTTAAAAAAAATACAATTTGACAAGATATTCATAATAACATACAACAACCACTAAAAATTAAATCAAAATAAATAGAATTTATAAAAATTAACAAAATAAAATAGTTTAAAAAATGATTAGAATCAAAAAGGAAATAAATTAATATAAATAATTATATAAAAGTTACATATATAATAAACAGTGTAATAATCTTATTAATTACTAATGATGTATTTTTTTTAAATAATAATATTTATGTAGTACGGATAATAATAAAATAATAAAATATACTCCATTCTAAAGGTTTGCATTTTACTTCTGTAGATTATTTGGATTTTACTCTTTAATTTTATTACCGGTTGTACTTATATAATTTGCTCCCTTATTTATTAAAATTTAAATATTTTTGATTGCTTTTCTTCTGTTTTTCACACTGTCCTGTACATTTTTAACATGTGCCGCTGTGCGGTTTGTTCAACAGGAGTGTACCAGAAAAAATAATGATTATATACTCTGTATATGGAATATCAGGTAAGAGTGAAATTACCGTTATAGTTAATTAGGTAGCAGATAGAATTAAATGTGAAACGATAATATAAAATAGTAAAAAGAAAAGTTACATAGAATACAGATCAACTTCTGATTTCTTTCAAACTTGATTACACAACAAATGTTAATTCCTTATCCTTCTAATATTTCTAAGATGATAGGTTGTTCTACTGGTTATTCTGGAAATTTGTCTACTCATGTTCATTGATGAGTCAAGCAAGATGCCCAAATTCTTGACATATGGATCAATTTCACACTCTCTGATTCTGAACCTGAGGTCTTTGCATTTCTTTTTTTGATGAGGAGATCCAAAAATAACGAATTCCGTCTTGTCATCATTCAGTTTAAGGAAGTTATGAGACATCCAGGTCTTCATCTCCAAAACACAATTTTTAAGAGTCTCAAACTTAACCTCTACATCCACAGTTGGCTTAAATGAAATGTAAACCTGGGTGTCATCGGCATATATATATGGTAAGACATTTTAAACCTTGCGACGATTTCATGAATTGGAAGTAAATATATGCTTAATAACTGGGGTCCATCTCGTCTGATGTTCAGCTTTCTGCTGGTGTACCCCCTTTGGATGCTCGGGTATCCCTTTTTATTATATAATCGTCGATATGGCTCAGTTCATGTCCTCCTGGTCCTGTTGATGTTCATATTCATTTTTCTTATCCAAATGGCTTCTTTTATATTTCTTGATGAGTAGTGTTGTTCTTTGTCTAATATTTTTGTATTTTGAAAATCTTGTATGTGGATTTCTATGGTGGCGTGATCTGTAATAGCTTATTTGTGTAGAATGTTAGATTGTGAATGGCGAGCGCTCCTAGTTCTTGTCCCCACCATATTTTTTCCACGTCTGTTTTGTGTTCTATTATTCTTGTTTTTAATGCTCTGCCCGTTTCCCCTATGAATACCTTCTTGCGTGGCAACCTACTTGGTTAACTGTACCACACTGTTGATCTTTGTCTATCTTATCTTTGGGATGAACAAGGGTTTCTCTTAATTTGCTTTTGGGAGTGATATATGTGTTTATGTTGTGCTATTTCAATGCTCTTCTTAGCCTTTGAGTCATTCCCTCGACATACGGTAAACCAATGTTGACTCTGGATTTTCCTTATCTGTTGTTATTTCTTTGCATTCTGGATAGCCGCATGTTGATAAAACTGCTTTTATATGACTCATTTCTTGTTTTTGTCCTTCTTTTGATACGATGGATTCACATCTATCCACTAGGGTGTTGACTACGTGTTCGAGTGGGTGGTTTGATTGAAAATACAGGTATTGGTCTGTGTGTGAAAATTTTCTTTTCTGAAAATAGCCGAAACGTAGCAAGTAAGTACTTGGCAACTGGTTTATCAAAAAAGTTAACATTTATCTTTAAATATCCATTTGAGACCAGATGAATTTTTTTTTAGAATCTACATATACATAGCCAGCCAATCTCGGATCAGGGATCGCAGTTTTGATTCGATTAGGCCCAGTGTCACAGACTAATAAATAAACATTTATCACACTGATCAGTATAACCAAGTCTTTATTCGTTTGAGTGTGTTTGTGTGGTAAAAAAGGGTGTGAATCGACACCTCTTTCAATATCTTGCATATAACATCCTAATAAATATAAACGATATCTAGTTAGTTATGAACCCATGTACATCAAGATAAAATGCAGTGACATCAAATAAATATAAGCACAAAGGGATCACCCAAAATAAAACCCTGTTTAAGTAACCCTGAGATCGAATTTACACAACCATCCCTTTTGTCATAGACACCTACGTGTGCAGGCCTAGACAAACTTTATACAATTTATAAATGCCTGATAACTGATAAAATTTTTATCTAATTCGTTGATTATAATTAATACAATAGAATAATAATTCAGATCATATCAACCAAAACATTGATTTAAATGATAACGTTAGTACTAAACGACCACAACTAGGCCTCGGCCAACCAAGCAGTGAAGAGAATACGCACATGGGTATTCTCGCTGAAAAAATCACTAAAAACTCTACCAAATGTGGTAACTATAAAACCCAAATTAAAGTATAAGGTGCAGGGTAACGTAATTAAACACCTATCAATACCTATAATGAACAATATCAAGTAAGACTAAATAAATTCATACGTTTTGAGTTGAAAACAACAGTTGTGACTGCCTAGCCGCCATTAACACTTTTTGAACAGTGGAGACAAACTATAGAGGGCGGTACGCATACAAAATTGTAAATCGCGAACAGCACACCCAGTGATTGGATGTGATGTAGATGACATAACCACTAGCCAATCACCGGGAACTACAATTTAAATATAATCACATCGATAATTAAGGAGATTTAATAACGCATTGAATCGACACTGTGAACATGTTTTACTATTTTTAAGAAACTATGTATTATATATATTATTATATGTTGTAATATTTTATGCTGGACCTTTTGAAAAACAACAATGCCCCATCTGTGGGACAACGTTGATATTGTTGTCCAGTGGAAATATGTTTATAAATGAAAAAGAAAAAAATAAATAAATAAAGAAACCACTGCTTAGCCATATATTAACAAGGCCATATAGATGGCTGCAGTCGCGTGCTTAGTGTTTACCGACCGACCGACCAACCTACCAACTGACCGAAATTACTGAACATGTTTAAAAATGTTAAAATGTTTAAAAACAGTTATGTTTTTTCAATTTACACGTGCGTAGCCTGTCACTTTTGACGTGCTCGTATAACGTAATTTCGAGTTGAAAAGTAAGTCAAGAAAACAGAAATCGGGCAAAAAGAGTGCGCAATAACATTTAACGTGCAGTGCGCGCGCAAAAATCTGCGCACTCATGGCAATTTTGTAAACGCTTAAAATTGCCTGAAACGTACTCTTATTTCATCGAAAATAAATTTTGAAAATTTTAAGCGCGCGTACACATGCGTTACATGCGCTACGCACGTAATTGTATTGCCATATGATGATTTATGCCCTGAAATTTATGAGTACCAAATTTTATTTAATTGTGATTCATGGTTGTGAAGATATGATTACAAACGTGATTTCTTTAAATCGTGCGTAGACCGCGTAATTTTTTATTGCCCACCGTGAAAACATAACCACATCGATTCCTGGCCATAAGGAATGTACTATGAAAAATTTACTTAGCTAGATTAAACTGATATCAAGATAAGGTCAGAAAGCGATAAAACGCATAGTGATACCGGACCGACAGACAGACCGACAGACCGACAGACCGACAGACCGACCGACCGACATAGTGAACTATAGAGTCGCTTCCACGCGACTAAAAACACGTTTGTTGTACTGCAAACCAAAACAGACGGTAACAAAATATGGTCAAATGCATAATTTAATATTCTATAGATTAACGCAATTTTTAATAACAGGAGGTGGCAGGCCAATATGATAATTCAAATATAAAAATTGCATATTTTTTATTACCAACTACTTAAAATTACTTTTCGTAGTCCGATTGTGATGAAATTAAACAGAATTGTTCAGCAATTTATTGTTGTTGTCAATTAACCATCGACGCACGCATGTTAATAGAACAATCAGACTGCGCATACGATTTCTACATGGCTACGTTTTGTTCTAAAAAAAAGGTAACAGTTGATTCGCAGCGTTCTAGAGGGGCGCGGTTCTTGACACGGAGTTCGATGAACGTGTTTGTTTGATTGGCAGCAGTGCTTAAGTATAGGCAAGCGCGTTGGAAAATCGTTTGATGTCACAGTCGATGCATATCCTTCCATTCCTTAATCCATGATTTAATGCTGACTTCTGAGAAATTAGAAGTTTTGTTTATTAATATTTCTAGAATGTTGGTGGTGAGCTAAAGTAGTATACGTATGAAACGCCATATGTGTCAAAATATATATCTTTTTGCTAATATAAATTAGAAACAGTCTTGGACCTAAATGAAAAACAGAAATATTATTATAGCGTTTTCTTATAATGGTAACAATTCTATTTTTCTGTATTAAACATAGCATGTCCAACAGATTGCAGTTGCGGTTGTTGTGGTTGGATACTTTGTTCTAGATGGAATACAATTGTACACGCACAGGTCGTTGAGTTCAATAAAAATAATAGTGTAATAGACTTGTAAGTATGACTGTTGATATTGTAAGGCTTAATTTGATTTAAAAGATTCTGTTAGACAAACCATAATTTGTGTGTAATTTAATGGACAGTTTTATTATCAGCGATGTGTTGTCTATCGATATAATTATTTTAAAAATTTTGCTGTGAATATTGTAAACAGACCAATTTGTCCAACATTACACACCTGTGTAATTTAATGGTTATTATTGGTATCAACAATAATGATGAATGGTAAAAATGGTTGACAATAGTAAAACATGGGAAAACAAAAGTAAAAATGGCAATAATTGTAACGATACAAATGGGGAATATAGGCAAGGGTTGTTCGAGGCTCACACGCTCCACCATGGTGATTGACTATATGGTTCTCGGAGGACTAAGGGCTATAAACCGTTGGTCCAGTGTACCTAGGACGGTCCAGGTACCGCCGCTAATTTTTACTTTTACATTCTTTTTTAAATAGTTACATTGTCAGCGAATGCATTTGCTGATTTGACAGCATTGGGAAGTTTGTGAGTTTATTACAGTACTTACAGTACCACTGATAATTGTAATTTCTACGTTTGCATTCTTTCTTTAAAGGAATTTGGACAATAATCAAATAGTTACATTGCCAGCCAATACATTTGCTAATTTGACAGCATTGAAAATACTGTGAGTATATTACTTAAGTTATGTTTAAGGATCAACGAGGATAGCGTCGTCGAATAACATCGGCTGGAAAACAGGCTTAAGACAGTGGTGCTTATTTAACCATGCAGGACCGTACCACTTGATGTTGGTACCTTTCACACCAAAACACCGGGGTGTCCCCGCAGTTCGCTTTCCGGAGAATGTTCAGCTGTTCAACCACGGAGTTTTAAACTCCGGAGTTGCTTGATTTTACCTTTCACACCAAACAGCGGGGCGTCAACTCCGGGGTGTCTCCGGAGTGTCTCCGGAGTTTTGCTTTTGGTGTGAAAGGGGTAAAAGGTACCAACATCAAACTCCGGAGTGTTTCGGGTCAAAAGGTTATCCTCGCAATCAATTATTTATTTAGTTTTATTTTAAAACACTATAAATATTTGTAAAAAATATATAGCGGGTCTAGAAAATAATAAGTAGTATAAATAAAACAATATATTACTTCTGAGACTTTTGAAAGTAATTATTAAATTAAACATATTATTAATTATAAAATGATTCTAATGATCGTCGCTATGTAAACAAACAAAATAGAGGGCGACATTTACAATTTTATTTTATAAACCCCGGAGTTGCTAGGTTGGTGTGAAAGGGGTATCTCCGGAGTTTCTCGACGTTTTGAATGGTCATAAACCCCGGGGTGTCTCCGGAGACACTCCGGAGTTTTGGTGTGAAAGGGGTATAATAAAACAGAGATACATTTAAAAAACATCATAAAATACCACCCGAAAGGGGACAAATTGCCATCCAGCGTTTCTATACTAGAATTTTCCGTAGATCACGAATATGGAAGGTAATCGATCAAGATAGGTAGCGTTTTCGAGATACAAGGGTCAAAGTTCAAAATTGACCAATTACAACAATGTAGATATTATGTATAACAAATTTAACCAAAATTAATAACAAATTTATTGAAGGACAATTTGGTCTTTTATTACATTTTTATGATTATAGGTGTCTATTCACCTTATGAAAAAATCCTTTGTGATTAAGGGTCAAATGTACAAATACCAAATAAAAACTAAAATTTAACAAAAAAATGGATGTTTTCTCATCCTGTTAATCATGCAGTTTTTTGGACAAGTAGTTCTCGAGAAAATGTAATTTTAGTACACTTGTTATTTTAAGACTGCTCGCCAGCTTCTGAAAATAATATCATTTTTGTTATTTGTGAAGTTATTAATAAACCAATTTTCTTGATTTTCAATAGGCATGGTATGAAAGTATATAATATATCTATCTACACCAACAAATTCAGAATAATAACTTACAAACTGTAGGCGCTATCGTGCTAACAAACAAATGAAAGCACTCAGAAACTGAGTGAAGTACTTGGCAAAATATATCCACTGATAGGGAGCATGTTAAACTAGAAAGCCACTCGACTCCGAGAGTGCATACCTCCGCCTACTGTAAAATTCTCCTACATAAGATTTCTGCGGGAATGTATATATCTATATATAAATTATGGTTAATTCTGACATAGGCGAGCACAATGCAAAACTTCGGTACAAATCTCCGTCTTGGATACCTACCTTATCTATCCGAGATGTACCGCGAAACGTAGATTTGATAACACTAGTGTGCACGCCGACGCTATTGTTCCATATTTATATCTTAGGAAGATATTATAAAGAGTTTTTTAACAACATTTATGATTTCAACATTGGATTTTCCTCTCAATTTCAATTCTTCCCGGTCAAAGTAATTTCCGGGTTTAAGATAAGTTCACATTAGTTTCAAATATTTTCTCTCTTTTATACACAAGGGAGCAGTTAAAATAATAGATTTGACCCTAAAGGTGACTGGAAACAGGCACTTTCCATCAATCAATACAGTGTCCCTTTGGAAGACGAAAAAAAATTGGCCATTAATCATAGCCATTTCAGTTTTTTGTTTATTTTATACCACACGTGTGTGAAGGTACAGTAGTTAAATAATAGGAATTATACTGCAAATTAATAAAGATCAAATCAAATATACGCCATAAAGAATCAGAATATATTGTGGGGAATAGTATTATAAAATTACATAGGGAGATTTGATAAGACATTTTTCGAGTGAAATCCCGATAGCTGAGTTTTATTGAGTAAGCTTGCAGGAATAACTGTAGGCTATCTTCCTGTGTCCCGTCAGGACCGAGATGTCTGCCCATGTTGCAAGCCGTAATGTCTTCTTTCTTGGGCCCACTCTGTCACGGCAGTTAGTTTCAAAAGATGATTAAATTAAATAATGTATTAATAATTATTAGGATGGTATTCATTTGAATAAACGCCTCTCATATAAAACATCACTTTGAATAATAACCCCCCCGCCCCCCCCCCCCACAACCCAACTAATCTAATAAACGTCCATCCACATATTTATAATAACACAATTATACTATTTGTAGTAGAATTCACCGCCCTGTTATCTGCAATTTACCAAGCATTTGTTATTCTTTTTTACCACTTTTCATATCTATGAAAGGATTTCATTTGATTATAAATGTTACCATATTATTAGAACTAAAAAATTTAACATATATCCCTCGAATAAGCACCTCCATCAAATGACCTCCGCCTCCCCAAAGGGCCCTACCAAACAATAAAAACTATACTTTAAAATGTTATTAATCATCTAAAACACTGTGAAACAAAGTAGTTTAGTTTTACGAATGTCAAGCATTTTCAATAATGGTAACCGACAGAAAATGTATAAGGAGAACATTATCATTCCGAGAACCATCATCTACACTTCCTAGAGGGGGAGCGAGCGAAGCGAGCTCACCCTCTAGTATATATAAATTTCAGTATATCACCGGGCGGTTTAGAATTAATGTTCTTTGCCTAATTTGTTTATATATATATATATATAAACAAATAAGGCAAAGTGCTATCTATATATATATATATATATATATATATATATATATATATATATATATATATATATATATCAGCCTCCACTGATTGTGAGGGCGTTTGTTGTATGAGAGAATGTATCTGGTGGGTGAAAATCTGTGATAATACCATACATGGCTCTGTGGTCTAGTGGTATGATACTCGCCCTGTAAGCGAGAGGTTGCAGGTTCGAATCCAGCCAGAGACATTTTTTCATACAACTAAAAAATATGGAACTTTCGCCAATGAGCTATGCTCGACGCGATTATGAGATCATGTTCCGAATATGAGCACTGTTTCTATAATTTACAGTATGATTTATATATATATATATATATATATATATATATATATTTGTGTGTGTCTTAATTCTGTTGTGATTTAGGCTAATTTCACTACAAGCATGTGTATGCGAGTTTGGTGTATTTAACAAGCCTTTCAGTTAACAATCAAGATTGACCAGAATAATGATCGAAGAGTGTTGTTTTGAAGCTGTGCCGATTTGCGGCGCCTCTGCCTTAACCCATGTAGTAACTTAACCGCTTGACTAGTCGACTAATGTTATTTGGTCCATATCAAAGAATATTTCCATGTTAAAAGTAGACAGAATGCGTGCTATTTAATATATCATACGGAAGATAAGCTTTTGTGACATGACCATTATATCAATTTTCCTGAAAATCAATAAGCATGTTCTGTAAGTGTATACCTATGTACAGAAATAAGGAAGGACACACACTGGTACTCACAAAACTAATTATCAACTAAAAATAGTTTAATTTGAATAACAATAGAACAGCAACGCCAAAAACAAACGGGTGAATTTGAAAAGAAATAGGTTTTTTAAACTACTCGTATGAAAATGCCGGTACATTGAATCAACTTTTGTTTTAAAATTACAAATCACAAATTATAACCCGTGCCTCTTGAGGTTTTTTGGACAAGTAGTTGAAAATGTAATTTCAGTTTACGTGTTACTTTAAAACTGCTCACCGGCTTTTAAAAATTGTCTCCTATCTTTCAACACTAGCCGGTCTGAAAATAATATCATTTTTGTTATTTGTGAAGTTATTAATACACCAATTTTGTTGATTTTCAATAATAGGCATGGTCTGAAAGTATATATGTTTACTCGATGGTATATCAAGTTGGTTCGTACTTTCGGTACTGTTACGGGCTCGCTCGTTAGGCTGAAACCAACAATAAGAACATAACAAAACACGTTGTAGTTGTCGTCCATCTTTATTCATCTCTCCCTTTTCCTCTAGAGGGCTCACTTCCGTGTGACAAACTCGTCACACACCCCCACTTAAAGAAAGTTTGATATGATTAAACTTATAACTGTTTACTATAACATCTTAAGTCTTTTCTTATACAGTAGTTATTTTAACAGGTCGTTGATATGAATTTACTTCAACTGCTTCTTTAAAATTTCACAAGTTCTAATTACTTTAAATCCGTGTATGCCATTAATGCATCACTCTATCACAACTAACATATTATAATTAAATAAACACTTTAAAAATTAACAAAACTTTTAAAATCATTTCATGCATGTTTTATCTAAACTCTTGACAAAGCGTCAGCTACAACATTGTCTTTTCCTTCATTCTTGCCAAGAACGTTAATGGGTTGTGGTCAGTCCAAACTACAATTGGAAACGGAGTAGATCCAAGATACACTTCAAAGTGCTTTAACGCTGACATCAAAGCTAATGTCTCCTTCTCAAGAGTAGAATAACGCTTCTCATGCTGGTTGAATTTTCTCGAGTAGAAACACACAGGCTTGTCAACACCATTCTCGTCTGTTTGCGACAACACAGCACCAGAACAAACATCACTGGCATCAATCATTAACGAGAACTGTTTATCAAATTGTGGAGCCATCAACACCGGTTCGTTTGATAACATCGCTTTAACTTTAATGAACGCATTATTGCATTCCTCCAACCACACAAAGCTCGCATTCTTTTTCAGCAGATTCGTTAATGGAGCTACAAGCGTTGAGAAACTTTTGCAAAAACGTTGATAAAACCCAGCCATTCCCAGGAAACGCATTAACTCCTGCTTACTCTTTGGAACTGGGAAATCAGACTGCCTTAATCTTAGCACTTAATGGTTTCACTTTTCCGCAACCAACTTTATGACCTAAGAACACAATTTCTGCACAGGAAAACTCGCTTTTCACCAAATTTACTGTCAACTTTGCAGCTGTCAACCTGTCAAACAATGCCTTAATTCTCTGCACATGAACATCCCATGTATCACTATAAACAACCAAATCGTCTATATAAGCTTCACAGCCCTCCAACCCTGAAATTATACCATTAACCAATCTCTGGAACGTGGCTGGTGTATTCTTTAAACCGAAAGGCATGACTTTATACTGATAAAGACCCATAGGAGTTACAAAAGCTGACACTTCTTTCGCTCGCTCGGTTAAAGGAATTTGCCAGTAACCCTTTAGAAGATCAAATTTACTGACAAACTTAGCACTACCCACACGATCAATACAGTCATCTATCCTCGGTATGGAATATGAATCTGTAGTAGATTTGGCAGTAACCTTCCGATAATCAGTACAAAAACGATACGATTTATCTGGCTTCGGAACTAATATACATGGATAACTCCAAGCACTGCAACTAGGCTCGATTATATCATTCTTAATCATGTAATCAATCTCATTTTGTAATGTCTTCATCTTGAACGGATTTGCTCTATAGGGATTTTGTTTTATTGGTGAACAATCAGCTGTCTTAACGTCATGCTCCACTAAGTTCGTTCGACCTGGAACATCGGAAAACAACTGCAGATTGCCAAATATCAAACTAACAATTTCAACCTTACGATCGCGAGATAAATGACCAACTTTTTCTTCAATGTTTGCAAGGACATCTGAATTACTGAACTTAACACATGTATCAGGATCCCCAAACTCTTCAGAATTCTCTTCAACAACACACGTAACTGGTGTTGACGTACAGGTATCACTATTATTTCTCGCTGTGTATGGTTTCAACATGTTTATATGACACAGTCGCTTCTTTTTACGCCTATCTGGAGTATCTAACACATAGTCAACTTCTCCTACCCTTTCTAATACTTTGTAAGGACCAGCAAATCTTGCAGATAATAGTTGACTGGGAAGAGGCAACATAACTAACACTTCATCACCTGGATTAAAGCTTCTCTTTTCTGATTTCCTATCAAACAATCTCTTCATTTTACCCTGAGCCTTCACAAGATTCTTTCTAGCCATCTCACGAGCACGATTTAATCGATCACGAAATTCAGACACATAATCTAGTATCGATACAGACTCATCTGCATTCCCTAACAGCCTTTCTTTGACTATTTTAAGAGGGCCTCGGACCGAATGACCATACACCAACTCAAATGGGCTAAACCCTAAGGACTCTTGCACTGTTTCACGAACAGCGAATAACAATAAGGGAACTCCCTCATCCCATTCCTATTCACATTGAAAACAATAGGTTTTAAGCATATTCTTAAGTGTTTGATGAAATCTCTCAAGTGCCCCTTGAGACTGTGGATGGTAAGCACTTGAACTTATATGGGCAACACCTAACTGCTCCAAGACTTGTTTAAATAACTTTGACATGAAGTTTGATCCTTGATCGGACTGAACAGCTTTAGGCAATCCTACCCATGTAAAGAATTTTTCCAATGCTTTAACAACATTCTTAGCTGTAATACGCCTAAGAGGAATCGCTTCTGGAAACCTACTTGATGCACACATTATTGTTAATAGATACTCATTTCCATTTTTAGTACGTGGTAATGGTCCCACACAATCAACAATAACTCTTAAAAATGGTTCACCGAATGCAGGAATAGGCTTAAGTGGGGCTACTGGAACCTTTTGATTAGGCTTCCCCACTACCTGACCCGCATGACAGGATTTACAATAGTTAGACACATCTTTTCTAAGACCTGGCCAAAAGAAATGCCTGAGAATTTTGTCTACCGTTTTATTGACATCTAAATGACCTGAAAGAGGATCATCATGCGCAATACCAATAATATCCTGACGGTATCCACTAGGAATAACTATCTGGTGAATCTCATTCCAAACACCACTACTTGGAATATCTGGTGGCCTCCACTTACGCATAAGTATGCCATCCTTTATATAATAACAAACAGGAACAATAGACATTTCCTCTACAGAAAGAGCTTGCTGACCAAATGACACCAAATCAGGATCATTACTCTGCTCTTCCACTAACCTAGACCGATTGAGAACTGTCGGACCGAAATCACACACTTTTGGGTGCTGTTGTTCAGCCTGGGCAGTGTGTGACTCGGGGCCTGAGCAGACAGCCTCTTGGGAAACGCGATCCGTAATGTCTCCGTAAAAACTATCACATAAGTCAATACTCTCATCCTCATCTATGATTTTATTTGCCATAGATCGCGTCACCGCACATGATGGAAACACATGTGATAATTCTTTCTCTAAACACACCGTGCTTTCGTCTTCAACAAGACTCGTGCACACAACCGGTTCTACTGTCACTCTGTCTCCGGCAAAATCATTCCCCAAAAGGAGTGTGAAACCCCATACTGGAAGACTCGAAACGACACCGACAACAAAATCTCCGCTAACAATATCTGTTTCAATCCAAATTACATGAAGTGGGACTTCCTTATAACCCCCTTCAACACCTTGGATGAGCACACTTGCTCCAGCAGAAGACTCGTTTGAAAATGACAATGCCGATTCTAATATCAGGGATTGTGACGCCCCTGTGTCTCTTAAGACACGAACTTTACTCAGATTCACATCGTTGATCAATGCTACAGAACCAGTAGAGAGGAAAGGCTTAAATAGCTTTCGCACTTTTTCTGGACCTGAAGATTGGATCAACTTCTCACTTTCATCAACGTCATGACTCGCTGTCACTTTCAACGGGACTGTATTAACCAACGTGTTTGGAAGTGATTGGGGTTTCTTATTATCCCCTTTAGATTTGTTTTGGAACAGCCAAAAATCTGCCTTTATATGACCCTTTTTCTTGCAATAAAGTTCTTACAAATTTACTACTACTATTAACTGTAGTTTTCTGACTTTGGACCTTAGAATCATCAACAGATTTGGAAACTGATTTGGTATTCACCACCTTGTGCGTGAGCACATAATTATCGGCAACAGAAGCCGCTTTCATTAAATTATCCACTTTCTGCTCCTCTAGATGTGTACGAACTTCAGTAGGGGAACAAGATTTAAACTCCTCAACTAACATAAGCTTACGAAGCTTTCCAAATTCACCCTTTACTCCTTCCGAACTACACCATCTATCAAAAAGAATCTGCTTCTTACGTGCAAATTCTGTAAACGTTTGATCATAAGGTTTACCTAAGTTCCTAAATTTCTGACGATACGCCTCTGGAACTAACTCATAAGCTGACAAAACAGCAGTTTTAACCGCATCATAGCTTTCACATTGATCATCAGCCAATGCAGAAAATACCTCAAGAGCAGTTTGTAACAACACAGTCCAGTGTCTAGCAGGCCACTTTAATCTATTAGCAATTTTCTCAAAAGCTAAAAAATATGTCTCTACCTCGTCCTCATTAAACTTGGGAACCCATTTAATATTCTGAGTAATCTCTGAATCATTAGGTGTAGAAACCCATGTGGTGTGACCCATTTGCTATTTAAAATAGCTAATTCTAATTTCCTTAACTCAAATTCATGTTTTTCTTTTTCCATTTCTCTTTGAGTTTGCATCTCTAGAATCTCTATTTTTCTTCTTTCAAAAATTAATTTTTCACGTTCCAACTCGATTCTAGCCAACTCGACCTCATTCCCCGCAGTTTTTACGGATTCATGAGTAATTAAACCAACATGACTTCCAATCACATTTATCAAGTCATATTTATTCATGGAATCATTTATAGATGCTCCAACCCTAGTACCTAGGAGTCGCAAACTCTCCTCTGAACTACCACCTCAATGGACATGCTATCCAAAAATTTCTCGTCAAAATCACTTTCTGACATAGTTTCTATTCGAAACAAACAAACAAAAACACAGGTTAAAATAATAACCAATATGACGATAATTAAGGCACCAGTAATGAAATACCTGCCAAGCCCACACAGTATTAAACCTACCGTGCGCCGTGGTCTCAATAACTAGACCCCTAAAATCAAAGCCAAACCGACTTCTAACTAGTATCACAGGCAAGCCTACACAAGCCTAAAACAACAACACAGTGTACTGGCTGGACGACCACCAAACCTCGTTCGTTATAAAACGCCTCTAAACCTAAAACCAGCTTAGAATAAACAACTAAAATTACCATCAGTTCGATCTACAACTAAAATTCCGTACTTTGTTCCCGGATGACCCCCAATTTGTTACAGGCCCGCTCGTTAGGCTGAAACCAACAATAAGAACATAACAAAACACGTTGTAGTTGTCGTCCATCTTTATTCATCTCTCACTTTTTCTCTAGAGGGCTCACTTCCGTGTGACAAACCCATCACAGTACTGATTTTAACCACCTGATGTAACCCTGTTTACTAATTAAATTGAGTCAGATAATTAGTTATTGACGATTAAAACGAATTTAGGTTCAACAATTTGCCCCAAATAGGGGTGTTTTCCGATCGTGGTATACACTGTCTAATGCATGTCCATCGTGAAAAATACCCGCATACAATAATACGAGGATGCTTCGCATTTTCCTATCTCCTCCTACGATAACTGTTTTTAATGGCTGAAAACCGGTTGAACAGTTCGAGTACAGCATCATAATGTTGAAGACATGCCGATTTTCTTTAAAAAATACTATTTTGATAGATTTAATATACGTTTATATAAATGTATTGATTTGCAATGAATGGAACATTCCAAATTAGTTGGTTTAACCATACTTGCATACCTCCATGGTTTAACACAAGTAGGTAAATTTATAGACCCTTGGAGAATAAATAGAAATAGTATTGTAATGCTATACAATACTGAAAATAGGTATTAACCACTTTTGATCGCCATTTGAATCAAAAGTGTGTTGGTACTGTTAGATATAATATAAACAATATACTAATAAACGTTATCACTGTGAGTGTGAGTAGCCCCTACTTTTAGATTATTAACACATAATAATATAATACTTTATTACTGTCAGTTGTTTCTCAACCTTTGTATTAATTAATAATTACAAAATATAAACGTATTAGTGGTCTTTATATGTACTTTACTATTTCAATCGACCATGAGACAGTGACAGTTTTGATAAAGTATTAAATCGGAAATGTTTTACTCTATCACAAACGGTGTTTCATCACATTTAGTAATAATTAAGTAATAATCAGACGAGCAACTGACAAACAGTGCCAAAACCAACTAATATTAATATTAAAATTGTGTGTTATAACATTGCTGACAGATGTTTTATTGGATACTGGAGGGATCTCAGTTCAACAAGACAATCAATCACATAAATAATTTCTGAGGACGAATTTGTGTAATGGTGAGATTTGTAGCTTTATTTTACTGATATTCCTAGGCCCAAACATGCAGTAGTGAGTATAACTCTTCGTGAGGAAGAAAGCATCCTGTTAGATAGAACAATAGCCAGTTTATGTTCATATCCTGCCTGGAGCCTCTAGGCCTTTTGTCTACAATTCTATAGACATTAGAGGACAAACAAAGCTAGAATGGCTTCTACATCTAGTAGTAAAGCTGGGAATAAAATTAGAAGCAATGCCACTCAAACTAGGCCTACACACTGTGATGCTTCAAAGTCTCCTAGTAAATCAAGGCCTTCAGCTACTCCTAGTAGTAAAACTAATACTAATAGCCCCATCAAGTCAAGCAATATCTCTACTACAAGAATTAAATGCATCAAACAATGTAAGCTAGACAATGCCATGAAAGACAGTCACCTGGAATGTTCTCTCTGCCAAGAGCAATATCACAGAGCATGCCTGAAAATAAAGTCAACTACAACACCGAGAGTTTGGCTATGTCCATACTGCAAGGACATCCCATGTACTGTTAAGAACATCCTAGAGACGAATGCTGACCAACAATGCATCATTTCCGAAATGACAAATGATCTTGGTACATTAAAAACCATCGTAAATCAGCAAAAAGAAATGATCACAGAACTTAGACTAACAGTTAGAAGCATTTTAGTTCAACCTACGTGTAAATGTGCACTGAATTGCAACAAAGAAGTAGCAAGTACTACTAAAGCAACGTCAAACCTATCATCAAATAATAATGGTAGTCCATCAAGTACAAAACGAAATGATAGACCTACTTCAAACGAAAGTCCTTCAAACGAGAATACTGCCAACAAAACACTTCTGATCGGAGATTCAATTATTCGTGATATAAAGGAGAGAGGTCTAAATAATACCAAGGTTGAATGCATCAGAAGAGGAAAAATAAAAGATGTAAAACAAAGTTTAGCAGATAACACAATATCCAAATCCTTCAAGTCAATTATTTTGCATGTCGGAACCAACTACTGTGCTTCGGATGAAACCTTTTCTAATAGTATCAATGAGTATGACTCTTTGGTTAAGCAGATCAAAACAGATTCCCCACAAACAAAAATGGTCATTTCAACGGTGTGTCCAAGATCAGATGATACAAGGAATCCAGAAAGAGTTAACTCCCTAAATTGTGGTCTGAAGAAAATAGCCAATACATATAAATGCCAGATTATCGATAATGACGATACCTTCATGCTAAGAAATGGGTCAGCGGCGAAAGCAAACACCAACAAAGGAGGTCTGCATCTGTCTTATCATGGAACAAGATTGCTATTGGGTAACATTGAAGGTGTACACAAAATCCTTAAAAGTCCATTAGGAAGTGCTTCATCTCTCAAAAGAACAAATGATCTTGGTACATTAAAAACCATCGTAAATCAGCAAAAAGAAATGATCACAGAACTTAGACTAACAGTTAGAAGCATTCTAGTTCAACCTACGTGTAAATGTGCACTGAATTGCAACAAAGAAGTAGCAAGTACTACTAAAGCAACGTCAAACCTATCATCAAATAATAATGGTAGTCCATCAAGTACAAAACGAAATGATAGACCTACTTCAAACGAAAGTCCTTCAAACGAGAATACTGCCAACGAAACACTTCTGATCGGAGATTCAATTATTCGTGATATAAAGGAGAGAGGTCTAAATAATACCAAGGTTGAATGCATCAGAAGAGGAAAAATAAAAGATGTAAAACATACTGCGTTGAAACACCGGTTTCTCGTCAGATCACCGAAGTTAAGCAACGTTGGGCCCGGTTGCGTTCTGGATGGGAGACCGTCTAGAAATCGTGGCGGGTGCTGTATATACTGGAGAGTGATGGTGTAATGGTAATATCGGACTAGCATGTGATAGGCATGGGTTCGAGGTTATCTGTACCGTACTAATTGCATCCTTAGGCAAGATGCTTTACTCTCATTGCCTAATCTGGTAGGCGCTGCACTGCTGGCTGCCGTGGGTCCGTGGAGGGCCTAATCCGAATTTCCTCACTGAGGACAAATATTAATACAAATACAAATACAAAAAATAAAAGATGTAAAACAAAGTTTAGCAGATAACACAATATCCAAATCCTTCAAGTCAATTATTTTGCATGTCGGAACCAACTACTGTGCTTCGGATGAAACCTTTTCTAATAGTATCAATGAGTATGACTCTTTGGTTAAGCAGATCAAAACAGATTCCCCACAAACAAAAATTGTCATTTCAACGGTGTGTCCAAGATCAGATGATACAAGGAATCCAGAAAGAGTTAACTCCCTAAATTGTGGTCTGAAGAAAATAGCCAATACATATAAATGCCAAATTATCGATAATGACGATACCTTCATGCTAAGAAATGGGTCAGCGGCGAAAGCAAACACCAACAAAGGAGGTCTGCATCTGTCTTATCATGGAACAGATTGCTATTGGGTAACATTGAAGGTGTACACAAAATCCTTAAAAGTCCATTAGGAAGTGCTTCATCTCTCGAAAGAAACCAAAGATCTCGCAGAAGCTATGATACACACCACAGACAAGATCTTCGATCCTTTCAACGTAAGTTCAATAGACAAAAATAGGATTTTGCACACAAAAGCATAGATTCACCACTTAACAACTATCATGTTCTTAATGACGAAGCCGAAACTACAATTTTATATCCAAACGAGGATAATTCTCCAAAACCACTCGCCAAAGACACTGTAAAACGTCGCCATAGGAGGAGAGGTGGTAAATGTAAATATAATGCTAACAAAATAAATCAAGTTAATATCGCTTTTAATAATGTGAATTGGCTGCGTCCAAAAATGTATGAGGTATCTCAGTTCCTTACTGATAATAATATTGATATTCTCGGAGTAGTTGAAACATGTTTAAAAAATGAGCTTGGTATTTCTGTAAAAGGTTATAGATGGATAGGTAAAAATAGAAAAGGGAAAGGAGGAGGGGGGATTGGTATGTTTGTGTCCAATAATGTTGTTATTTATAATGATAATTTATTTAATTCTAATTCTGATGAATTTGAAAGATTATGGATCCAAATTAACACTAATAATGGTACTGCTTTGTTTATATCAGTAGCCTACTTCCCTGTTGAAGGTTGTAATATTGAGAAAACGGAAGAATTATATAATCAATTACTATCAGAAGTCATTCAAATTGAAAACATGCATGAAGGAAAAGAAGAGCCTAATATTTTAATCTTAGGCGATTTTAATGCTAGAATAGGTAGTTCTGTAATGGGTGGCGACCCAATAGTCAACACAAATGGTAATAGATTAATTGAGTTTAGTAGTAATTCAAACTTATCAATTCTCAACAAAACTATTTTCTGTGAAGGCGAAATCACATGAAGATAGACGAATTAGGACAACTTAGCTTGGGTAGTGACCATAATATGTTACTACTTAAATTAAATATAAATAACTCGAAAAACAAAGATAATAGGTGTAGTAAGAAATATATATGGAACATTAAGTTTTGTGAAGATTTTAGTGAATATAATGCCTATTTAGAAAGGGATTTTAAAGAGTGGGATGCAAATAGGTTTGATAATGTTAATGACTTATGGAATTCCTGGAAGTCTATTGTAATTAAATGCGCAGAAGAAGGCATTGGTAAAAATGTGTTGGGGGAAAATCTAAACCATGGTTTGATAAGGAAGTTGCAAAATGCAATTGAGAATAGAAAGAAAGCAACACAAATTCATAGAAATTATGTTAAAAGAAAAGACAAAGATGCTGCAACATTTGACTTCCTTTGGCAGAATTACCAACAAAAGCGGTTGTTTGCTAAGACTTTGATAAAACAACAGATATTAGAAATGAGAGTAGATAAATCAATTGTTATTGCAAACAAAGGAGGAAAAAATTGTAAGGAATTCTGGCAAACAATTAGAGGGTCAAAGTTTAACAAACAAAGTACTGATTGTTTTAAGGTTCCAGGGTCTGAACAAGTTGTTACTAGCGTTGAAGAAAAAGCCGAAACATTAGGAAACTATTGGGAATCACTAAGTACTTCTAAAAATAATACATTCAATAATAATATATACATGACTGAGAACTGTATACAAAACATTAGAAACAACTTGTTCAGAGATGATGATGAGGCTACAGATCCTCTATGTGATATTTCTATTGATATTGAAAGTATAAAATATGTATTAAGTATTGCAAACAATTGTAAATCTCCAGGTGAAGATAACATTACTAATGAACTTTTAAAAATGGTGGTCATATTATGGTAAACTCTCTGCTAGATTTATTTAATAGAATCATCCTTTTTGAACACCCACCAGAAGACTGGAATTTAAGTTTAATTATTCCAATCTTTAAACATGGTGATAAGAGATATTTGAACAATTATCGTGGAATCTCTCTTACATCTTGTGTATCAAAATTATTTAATAGAGTACTTGCTATGAATGTATCAAACTATTTGGAAAGTGATAATGCACTGACGGAAGTCCAGGGTGGTTTCAGGAAAGATCATAGGTGTGAGGACCATATTTTTGTAATCAAAAGTATAACTGCTTTAAGAAAAAAAGAGGGAAAAAACACCTATCTAGCTTTCCTGGACTTCCGAAAGGCATTTGATTCCGTCTGGAGAGATGGGCTCCTGAAAGCCATATGGAATATAGAAATAAGAGGGCGTCTGTGGAGAATTATTGATAACATGTATGCAAATGTCAAAGGGAAAGTAAAATTTGGGGATACTGTAACTAATGAATTTTCAATTGATTAGACAGAGATGTGTGCTATCTCCTATTCTGTTTTGTATATTTATCAATGAGCTCACAAAAATTCTAAAATTAAATGATATAGGAGTTCATATTAATAACATATGGCAAGGAGCCCTTTTCTGGGCAGATGATATTGTGCTATTAGCTGAAAATGAGCAACAAATGACTCACATGTTACAGCTAACTGCAAAATTGGCCATTGATTGGAAAATTCAATTTAACTCAACTAAATCAAATGTACTTGTTGTAGGTAAGAAGATAGATAAACAAAAGTTATGGAAATTAGGAGACCAGTCGATAACTGAGTGTGAAACGTATAAATATCTAGGTGTAATGATATCAAGAGGTGCAAATGACCAGCCATGTAGAATATATTATACAAAAATGTAACCGACTCATAGGCTATATAAAAGCCATAATTGGTAATTTAAACAATTTTAATAGAGTATATTATGGTGATATCCTCTGGCGAACAATTGCACTCCCATCAATAAATTATGGTAGTACTATTTGGGTTGGTAGCAAAAGTGATTGTGAAAGAATTGAAAGACTACAATTACAAATGGCAAGGTTTATCCTTAAGGCCTCTCGGAATACCCCTTGTGCTACTCTTTATGGGGAACTTGGGTGGTCAAAAATCTCACATATTCAAAATGTAAATAGAATTAATTATATGGAAAGAATTTTAAAGATGGAAGATGAACGTTGGCCTAGGATATTACTGAAAACACTAGTTAAATTGACAGAGAACTTTAATGATCTATCATTTAAAATTCCATTGTGTGTTCGAAATATCATTGATAATTGTGATATACATGCTATTTTTTCTGATATTCGAAATGGTAATGATAACTTTGATGCCAACTGGGCTTTCAATACAAAAACAATTATGAAAAATCTAGCTCTCTCGCATTGGGTTGAAGACGGTAAATGTAAAACGTCAATTGAACATTATATGTATATAAAAAATGAACCAAAACTTGAACAGTATCTACTTGATAAAATTGACTTTGAAGGAGCATCGTTAAAATTTAAGCTGCGATCAAACACCCTTCCCCTTGAAAGAAAAACATCTAAATGGTCAAATGACCCTAATGCTAATGGTTGTTGTAAATTGTGCAACAGAAATGAAGAAGAAACCATTATGCACTTTCTCCTAACATGTACCACTCTAGAAGAAGAGAGAAAAAACCAAATTGCTAAATTCCAACAAGAACTTTTGGAATGTAATCTTTTTTATCTCTTTGACTATTTTCAGAATTTAGATTTATTCAACAAAACCCTTCTTATTCTAGGCAATGACTATGATTTATTTGATAATATTATTAAGTCTTTAATCGACAAATTCTGTAAATCATTGGCTAAATCTTTATGGAAGAAACGTTGTGCTCTTTTAAACTTATAACGTCAATGCTGTTGTGTTTTGAACTGCTTTTCAACTTTTGTGTGTCATTTTGATTTCTGTTTCGTAATCTTTGTCTTTTTATTTTATTTATTATGCCTTAGTGTTGAGTATTACACACACCGTTATACTCTTTATTTTGATTCATACCATGAAATTAATTTTATTATTTATTTTGTGTGTATGTAAACATTTTTATTTATTTTGATTCCTCTCAAGTAATTTGTTTTATTTATTTGTTTTGATTTAAAATATTTCATTAGTAGAGTTATGTTTTGTATTTCATTCATTCATTTTGATTTATTTTTAAGTTAATAATTTTATTTATTCTTGTATGTTATTATTTGGACGCACCTTTATCATCAAAGTGTGCCACTGTTGTAAAAGTGAAGTTTCCAATAAATTATTATTATTATTATTAGGGAGGACTAATAACAAATGAGGGCGCTATGTATGCATAGTTTAAATAGTTTAGATGAATAATTTCTTCAAGCAAGCTCCGTGGCGCAGCGGTTGAAGCGTTGTCTTGCGATGGAGTGACAATTCCACCCAAGTTCAAAATCCAGTAGATGACATTTGTTTGTTTATCGGCAAACGCGAATGTTGCCACATGAAAATTACACAGTCAATATCATCGAACTCGAGAATTTATATGTTTAATGACTACGACACGATAATTACGCGAAAATGTATCGGTCAATATCATCGTTCTCGAAGATATATACGATTTACGATCCTCGCAGCGGTAGTCATGTGATGCAGTTTCAACCAATCACGTTCACGTATTTACATAGGCTATGTAATATAAAAGAATATGTCCATGTTACTTTTTAATTTACTGCTTTTACGGCTTTTGATAATTCTGTCCTATCTTTTAACACTAGCAGTTATTTTAATTTGCCAAGTAACAAACATACACGCATACATACAAACAAAGTAAATACTTTTATAATAATAATTGTTGTTATATATTAGTTTTTATTTGGTTTTATAGGTACGTTCTATGATTGGTCAATATTGACATTTGACCCTTAATCTCAACGATTTGTTTTTCATAATGTGATTGAATAGACACCTATAATCATAAAAATGTAATAAAAGACCAAATTGTGCTTCAATAAATTTGTTATAATACATATACATAAAACATTGTTGTAATTGGTCAATGTTGAACTTTGACCCCTTATTGTCTCCTATCCTTTAACACTAGGTCATTAGACAGCCTGATTGGTCAGTTGTGGCATTGTGTACCAGGTCAAAAGTTATAGACATTTTTGTTTTCAGGATAAGAAATTCTTACAAACATGTCTACTTTAACATAGTGTTATGCTTAGACATCACGTATAGACGCCACAACAATAGGGCGATTTTTGATGACGATGTTTCAAACACTAAAAAAATAAAAACTAGAGGGTACTCCGAGAGTACAAACCTCCGCCTACTGTAAAATTCCTCTACATAAAATGCCCCCTGAATATTTTTTTTAAACATTTTTTTTTATTAGTTCTAAGTGTAAATATGTTAACTGCACACTACAAAGTTGTGGATGATAGTGTGGTGTAATGGTTATGTATCCAGCCTCTCACAGTTGAGGTCGCTGGTTCAAGCCCCACTAAAGGTTTTTTCTTTTTAATATTTTTTTATTTTTTATTTATTTTTTTTTTGGTGGACCTTGATCTTTGACCCTGACCCTTCAAAATGTAACCACAATTATATGATGTGTCATTGATCATTGTGGCTAAGTTTGGTGAGAATCGGATCAAAACTGTGGTCTCTAGACAGTAAAATAGTTTTTTGTTAGTTGTGACCTTGACCTATGACCTTTCCCCCTCAAATTCAAACTCGTCCGAGCTTTTTGGGCATAGATCATTGTGTCCAAATTTGGTTAGAATCGGATAAAAACTGTGGCCTCCAGGCTGTTCACAGACACACACACAAACACACAAACACACACACAAACACACACACAAACATACAGGGGTGAAAACATAACCTCCTTGGCGGAGGTAATAACATAACATTGTAGGTAATTAATTAGGCACAACAATAAGGAAACAGTCATAAAAATCGGTCAAATAATAACACAGAGATACCTTATAAAAACACCATAACATAAACTGTTTTTTTTTGCGATTTCGTGTCGTTCAGCGGAAATAATATAATATAATAAGTAATTTTTTGTAGTAATTTTAATTTTTTATAGGAAATATTTATCATATTAATATAATGTATAATTTTACTCTATGTTTGCATTCTTTTATTCTATCCCTAGACCCCCAACTGTTGCCCTATAACACCAAACAAGTGATGATGCTCGCTTCGCTTGTTGCATACCCACCTTGTCAAGAAGATCCTGATACCACCGCTAGTTTGTAATTTTTACTTTTGCATTCTTTTTAAAAAGGGATTTGAGCGATAACCAAATAGGTACATTGCCAGCCAATGCATTTTCTGATTTGACAGCATTGGAAGAACTGTGAGTATATTAAATTAACTTATTTTATTCATTAAAATTGCCTCAAATTGTTTTTGCCTAGCCCCCTTGTTGGGACGATCCTGATACCACCGCAAGTTTGTAATTTTTACTTTTGCATTCTTTTTTTTAAAGGGATTTGAGTAGTAACCACATAGTTACATTGTCAGCCAATGTATTTGCTGATTTGACAGCATCTATATTATATCTATATTATAAGTGAGAGAGTTTGTCTGTCTGTTGGTTTGTTTGTTATACAAAATGTTGTTACTGCACGTAATCTTACATATGGGGTATCAAAATGACCGCAATTGTACCGGGAATATTCTAAGCTATATTTCAACATCATCCGCCACCTAGGATCCAAGTTAGGGACCAAAATGTGGTCAAAACCCCCACTTTCGATGTTTGTTCGTTATAAAAATTTCTGTTTCTGCACGTAACCATACGTATGGGGTATCAAAATGATGGCAATTGTACCCGGAAGGTTTTAAACTACATTTAAAAAAATTTCCCCGACTCCTGGGGTTTTTGTGGGAGGGTGTGGGGGGGGGGGGTGGTGTGATGGTTTGTGATGTCATTTTTTGCTAAGGCTCGGGGTTGTAGGCTATCGAATTGTAAAATTACACTACAACAGTTTTACAGTATTTGAATTATCCTCAGCAAGGCGTTTGGGGAAATATAGATATACATATTTTAATAATTAACCAATATGACACCTATTCATTTACACATTTAGCAAAGTACTTTAACCATATCCAGCTATGTATCGGTCTCTTGGATTGTCTCATTACAGACATCCATTCCTGTGTGAACATACACACGTTGTTTCTGTGTTCAACTACATCACCATGCCTCCAAGGAAAAAACGTGGGGTTGGGAGTTGTGGTTCAAGGGATAGTGGGGGTTTTGCTTAGACCAGAATTGTGTTTGGAAAATGTTGAAGTATTTAATTATTCCTGGGAAGCGGCTTGGAGTTTGGGGTGGGGATGTAGGCCTATCACCATGACCGAAGCTGTATTTAGAATGTTTTAAACTACATTTGAAAACTGCCACTGAGGGATTATGGGTTGGGAGTGATAATAACATAATTTTTATTGGAACCGTCTTCAACACATCACATGGAAGAGCGAAAAAGTACTGGCGTAATGAAGTAGCCTATATGCTTGGAATTGTACTAGGAAAAGTTACTATATTTGAACTGTCTAGGGGAGGAGTTAAGGTTTGTTGATTGTGGCTGGGGTGGTGAGAGGAGAAAGAAGGCTGGGGGCCCGCAGTATCTAAATTAGATATTTTAATTATCAGCCAATATGACACCTAATCATTTACACAATTTACAACGTACTTCAACCATTATTAGACCCATCATAGCTACAGTATGTATACTCCTCTCAATTTGAAGTTTACGTTGAATTGAATTTGTCCATCACTGGGAAGAATTTGTTTTTAAAAAAGAGTATGGGGTGGTATTGAAGAAGGGTGGAGGTTGGTGAGTATAGACAGATACTGGCGTCGGGTGTTGAGAAGGCTTTAAACTAAGTTTGAAATCCACCCGGGTATAATTTTAAACTACATTAAAAAAAATCCCCCGACTCATGGGGTTTTTGTGGGAGGGGGGAGGGGGTGGTTTGTGATGTCATTTTTGCTTGGGCTCGGGGTTGTAGGCTATCGAATTGTAAAATTATACTACAAATGTTTTACAGTATTTGAATTATACTTAGGAAGGCGTTTGGGGAAATATAGATATAGATATACATATTTTAATTATTAACCAATATGACACCAATTCATTTACATATTTAGGAAAGTACTTTAACCATATCCAGCTATCTATCGGTCTCTTGGGTTGTCTCATTACAGGCATCCATACATGTGTTACATGTAAACCTATACACGTTCTTTACTATTACTGTGTTCTACTACTATATTATTTGAACATCATCCGCCATCTAGGATTCAAGTTAGGGGTCACAATGTGGTCAAAATGGGCCACTTTCGTTGTTTGTTTGTTATACAAATTTCTCTTTCTGCATGTATAACCATACATATGCAATTGTGGTTGGAAGATGTTAAAGTATTTTAAATAAGAGTGTGGGGTGTTATTGAAGAGGGTGGGGGTTGGTGAGTATGGGAGGTAGGCCTACTGGCGTCGGGTGAAAATGGCCCACTTTCGATGTTTGTTCGTTATAAAAATGTATGTTTCTGCATGTAACCATAAATATGGGGTATCAAAATGATGGCAATTGTACCGGGAAGGTTTAAAACTACATTTCAAAACGGGGGAGGGGTAATTGTTGGAAGAGGGCGGGGGGGAAGGAGATAGGGTGTGAAAGTTGGGGTTCAGGGGATAGTGGGGATTTTGCTTAGGCTAGGTGTAGTAGGTTATCAAAATTGGTAGGGAATTGTTTAAGTATTTTAAATATCCCTGGGAAGGGGATGAGAGTTTGGGGTGGGGATGTAGGCCTATCACCATGATTGAAACTGTACTGGGAATGTACTACATTTGAAAACTGCCTCTGAGGAATTATGGGTTGGGAGTGATGGCTAACATAATTTTTCTGGAATCGTCCAGTATCTGGGGTGTGTTAGGAGGCAGGAGTGGGAGCGGAAATACTGGCATAATGAAGTATATGATTGGAATTGTACTAGGAAAAGTTACTAAATTTTAACTGTCAAGGGGTAGCGTTGTTACGGTTAATTGTGGCTGGGATAGTGAGAGGAGAAAGAAGGCTGGGGGCCCTGCAGATCAAAATTAAATATTTAAATTATCACCCAATATGACACCTATTCATTTACAAAGTTTACAACGTATTTAAACCATAGGCCTATCGTAGCTATGAATACCCCTCTCATTTGAAGTTTGTTTTTAAAAAAGAGTGTGGGGTGTAGTAACTATAGGGACATACTGGCGTCGGGTGTTATATACTTAGAAACCTTTAAACTAATTTTGAAACCCGCCCTGGGGCGGGTATAATTGATAGTTGCAAATAATGTGAGTATATTACTTAAGTTAAAGATGTATTGTCCATTTGACTAATTAAAAAAAAAATAATGATTTCTTAAAAAAGTGGGTCATTTTGAAGTATCATACTAGTTATTAACTTTCACCAAAAATTAGTCGAAAAAAAAATAATTTAACTGAAATACAGACGTTTTTTTGTTCAAAAAATAACTTTGACTTCCTGTCAAAGTTTTCGATCAAAACATATCTCATAATGCAACGCGCTTGTTTGGCTACTCTGTATGCATAATCATAAAACTTCCCCGCGATTTGTGTGAGAACACCTTCTCAACCGTGACGAGTTGTAAACAATCCTAATTAGCATTATGCATAACACATACTCGTGGTTTGAAATCTTTGTTTACTTTCGCTCGCGACGATTTTCCAGAAAAAATGTAATCAAATGAATGTACCTGTTAATTACGTAAACTTGTTTTTGGCTCTAATTTTCGACTTAAAGTGAATAACTTTAATATACTTTGATATGGCAAATTTAAATTTAGAATATTTTGACCTTCATTTTTTGTGTTTCAAGGGACAATACATCTTTTAACGATCAACGATGATAGCGTCGTCAGGAAAACAGGCTTAAGACACTGGTGCTTAATTAACCATGCAGGGCCGTGCCACTTTACTGGATAACAAATAGCCAAACGGGTGAGATTGCTCCCTATAGTATAATCATCGAGAATTATTTCTCCATGGTATAATAGACTAGCCTATCAAAACGCCTCAAACAAGCGGATGGATTTGAACAAATTGGTTTTTACAACTACTCGTGTATCGAAACACCTGGCATTAAGTCAAATTATGTTTTCAGATTACAAATTATAACTTTCCCACTCGTACACAAATACAGTTTTTGGAAAAGTAGTTACAGTTTACTTGAGATTCAGTACCAGAACACAAATTGTCTCCTATCCTTTAACACTAGCCTGATTGGTCAGACGTTTTTGTTTTCAGGATAATAAAAATGATACGAACATGTCTACTTTAACATAGTCTTATGCTTAGACATCATGTATAGACGTCACAACAATAGGACGATTTTGGGATCATCTTACTTTAAAATTTCAATGCTGACGATGTTTCAAACACTAAAAAAATATAAAAAACTACGACGTTCAGCGGAAATATAATGAAGTAAATTTTTGTAGTAATTTTTATTTTGTAGTAAATATTTATCACATTAATATAATTTATAATTGTATTCTACGTTTGTATTCTTTCTTTAAAGGGATTTGCGCAATAACAAAATAGGTACATTGCCAGCCAATGCATTTGCTGATTTGAGAGAATTGGAAGAACTGTGAGTATATTAAATTAAGTTAACTTATTTTATTCATTAAAATTGCCTCAAATTGTTTTTGCATAGCCCCCTTGTTGGGACGATCCAGATTCCACCGCTAGTTTGTAATTTTTACTTTTGCATTCTTTTTTTAAAGGGATTTGAGCAGTAACTACATAGTTACATTGCCAGCCAATGTATTTGCCGATTTGACAGCATTGCAAATACTGTGAGTATATTACTTAAGTTAAAGATGTATTGTCCATTTGACGATCAACGATGATAGCGTCGTCGAATAACGTCGGCTGGAAATCAGGCTTAATACAGTGGTGCTTAAGTTAACCATGCAGCGCCGTACTACTATACTGGGATAATAGCCAAAGGGTGAGATTGCTCCCTATAGTATTAATAGACTAGCCTATCAAAACGCCTCAAACAAGCGGATGGATTTGAACAAATTGGGTTTTTAAAACTACTCGTGTATCGAAACACCTGAGATTAAGTCAAATTATGTTTTCAGATTACAAATTATAACTTTCCCACTCGTACACAAATAAAGTTTTTGGAAAAGTAGTTACAGTTTACTTGAGAGTATTACTTAAGTTAACTTTTAAAGATCAACGACAGTGGTGTTTAATTAACCATGCAGGGCCGTACCGCTTTACTTTACTGTTTAAAAAACTATAAAAAAAATACTAACATAACATGCTATTTTGTAGGTAATTATTAGGCATAACAATACCGAAACAGTCATAAACATTGGTAAAATAATAACACAGAGATACATTTAAAAATAAAATTCCATAAAATAACTGTTTTTCTTTGATTTCGTGTCGTTCAGCGAAAATATAATGATGTAAGTAATTGTTTGTATTAATTTGTATTTTGTAGTAAATATTTAACACATGAATATAATGTATAATTGTATTCTTCGTTTGCATTCTTTTTTTAAAGGGATTTGGGCGATAATCAAATAGATACATTGTCAGCCAATGTATTTGCTGATCTGACAGCATTGAAAAAACTGTGAGTATATTAAGTTAACTTATTTTATTCATTAAAACGGCCATAAAATAGGCCTACGCTGAACTTCATTCGTCCACTGGACCTGGGGGCCCAGTACTAACCAAGTGATGCGCCTAGTCGGGTGGTTGGGATTGTTTGATATTTTAAATTAAATAAGAAAAATATAGTACATTGTAAGCCTAATCAAAATACAGAACATTAGTAGGTGCTTGAGAAAATATAAATAAAAATAGCTAGATTTAATTCGTCACTGTGACGGAATTATAGGTTATGCATTGATTTAAATAAAGATAATTTATTTTTTAAAGATATCTTTTTATATTAATTTTTTTTACATTGGATTTCATTACCACGTCACAATTAACAGGGCAGAAAGACATAAAATGTACAGATATCGAATATATTTCCGCGAGAGCAAACTATCATTCTCCGAGGGGATGTCAAATCTTATATTTCACCTCTAAGCAGGCGATATCTGTAAATTTTATGTCTTTCTGCCCTGTTAATTGTGACGTGATGATGAAATCAAATGTAAAAAAAATTATATAAAAAGATATCTTAAAAAATGTACCGATATAAAAGGCCATATCTGTTATATAGGCAATACAGTAGAATATCTACTGGGTCGGGTAGCTAGGCCTGCTTTATGTAATAAGCCTGCCTAAGCCTGCGTTGCATTCATCTAACCTTGCAAAGAATAATATACAGATAATTACTAATTAATGATTCCTTGGCAATAAAATTTTCACTTAGGCCTAGGTTATTTAAATTAACAGAAGAATTTCCATCAATAAGCCTACATTAATGATAATAATAATAATACTATTATCAGGTAGGCCGAATAAATAATAATTCGTCTTCTTCGAGCCCAATCACCAGATTTTCAGCGCGCCGCGCGTACCAAGTTACTACCGTGAGTATTGACCAATCACAGACAGTCTTTCGTCGCGTCTATAGAGGGCGAATAACAAATGAGGGCGCTATGTATGCATAGTTTAAGTAGTTTAATTTATTTATTTCTTCAAGCAAGTTACGTGACGCGGCGTGTTAAAACGTGGTCTCGTGATGATGTGGACTAATCTTCGCGAGTTCATTTAGTCCCAGGAGATAAGAAGACTTTTGTTTATTTATCGCCAAACGCGAGTGTTGTGTTGCTAAACGCAAATTACACTGTCAATATCAAACTCCTCGAGAATTTACTGGATTTTATATGTTTAATGACAGGGACACGAAAATCAGGCGAAAATTACTCCGTCAATATCATCGTACTCGAGGAAATATACGAATTACGATCCTCGCAGCAGTAGTCATGTGATGCAGTTTCAACCAATCACGTTCACGTATTTACATAGGCTATGTAATATAGTGATATTCGACAAAACCTTCAATGACGGAAACAAGCAAGCGAAATAAACACAATGAGAGTGATATCATTTTGGCACCAAATGCACTAATTAGATAGGAAGAAAAAAAAAACAGGTTTTTGAAAGTGCGCCCGTTAAGGGAGGTGGCCGCTTACGGGAGGTGGCCACGGAGGTTCAACTGTAATTTTAAAATTCAGTACATTTCATAACATTTTCATGAGTTTTTAAATTTGCGTAGCCTGTCACTTTGACGTGCTTGTATGTCGCGATTTCAAGTTGAAAATTGAATAAAATAGAATTAACTTGCCAAAGAAAGGTTGTAAAACAGAAATCGAAAAAATAGTATATACGTTTAATGTACAGTGCATGTGCAAAATTGGGGATGTTTGAAACGCTTAAAATAGGCTGAAACGTAATGTTTAACAATTTTAAGCGCGCATACGCGTGCGTTACATGCGTCACGCACATAATTTTATTGCCATTTAATGATAAAGTATGACCTGAAATTTATGAGAACCAAATGCACCGTGAAAACCTTATTATATCGATTCTTTGTCACAAGGAATGTACTCTGAAATTCATCTCTTAACGAAACAAAAGTCTAAGGAATGTATGAACGGATAAACGAACGGACGGTACGGAATTAAGATTCGGTACCAGACCACAAATTGTCTCCTATCCTTTAACACTATGTAATTAGATAGCCTGATTGGTCAGTTGTAGCATGGTGTACCAGGTCAAAGGTTATAGACGATTTTGTTTTTAAGGATAATAAAATGTTCTACTTAACAGAGAAATATTTTGGGATCATCTTACTTTAAAATGTCAATGCCGACGATGTTTCAAAAACTATAAAAAAATAAAAATAACATGACATTGTAGAAAAATTAATTAGGCATAACAATACCGAAAAAGTTTTTCTGTGATTTCGTGTCGTCCAGCGGAAATAATATATTGAAATAAGTAATTTGTTGTAGTAATTTGTATTTTGTAGTAAATATTGATCACATTAATATAATGTATAATTGTATTCTACATTTGTATTCTTTCTTTAAAGGGATTTGGGCGGTAACCAAATAGTTACATTGCCAGGCAATGCATTTGGTGATTTGACAGCATTGCAAATACTGTGAGTATATTATATATTTATTTCAACGAATATTAAACGATGATTAAAACATTACGCAACAAAGCTAAATCGGTGGTGGTTCTAGATAGAAAATGGATAAATACATTCTCACCACACAATAATCAAGCTACAGTAAGTCTTGGCATCTCCTACTTGAATATTAATTTAATTATGGATGCTGCTAACTAGTGCATTCTACATCCTGCTCAAGTTGTATCAATTCAGAATCAAAACGGAGAACTAAGCCTAGCATTAATTCCTTTTACGATGGCTTTATCATATTTTTGTTTCATCTTTATAAGCACTTTATGAGTATGTATTTTGATTATATATCTTTATATTTTAGATTAGCATTTTAGGTTATTTAGTTCTTTGTATAAACTGTTTAAACTTCTTCTGTATGTGTATTATAGAAAAATATAAGAACATTAATGAAAAAGGATGTAATACGTAATATTAAAAATGTTAATAATGAAATTTATCAAATTGTAATGCCATAAGGAATTAACACAAATTTGATAAATAACATGATTTTTTTGTCATGACATGAAAGATAATATGACTGTGAATAAAAGTGGTGTTCACGCCACAAAAGAAAAAAAAATCTTTATTTTCCAGTTGAATGGAATTGAATGTTTTATATGTTAACAAGAATTCTGCTACCCTTTTTTTAAAATTTTCTTAATAACGTGTCTGAATTTATAAAACCATATTTATTTACGTCTCTAATTTTTATAAAACCGGAATCAATCCAGTGTTTAAAGTATTTATAATTTCTCTTAAATACAATCTGATTATTCCCCATATATGTTGTACCCTTCCATAATGTAATAGCTATACCTTTATGCATAATAATTGTATGTCTAATTGATTTATCTTTTAAAGGTATTTAGATTCCAACAGAATAACTACCATAGATCGAAATGCATTTACTTCTTTTTCTTCATCACTGACAGTATTGTAAGTTAAACACTGTTGTAACTTCAATACAAATTTAACAGGATCCTTGATTCTGTTAAAATAAACACTACAGAGTATAATCGGCAAACAGACTGGTTAAAACTGTTTTTTCTGTGCACCTTTTACTCATTGGATTTATTATCCTAACATTCGAAATATGCTTGGGGTGTCGTTTGTTGTTTAACAAATTTTACTAATCATGTTTATGCCTATGCTTGATTTACTTATTTAAAACTATTATTTTGTAGATGGTTAGACGATAACAACTTACAGGATTTCAGTACAAGTACTTTTGAGGAATTGACCAACTTAATACAGTTGTAAGTAGGCAAAAAATGGTAAATGTAGGAAGGAAAGGTTTGAGAAAGATGTGTAGTTTTTAGCTTGATTTATTAGAAAAAAATGTATAAACTATTTAGAGAAAGCTTTTGACTGATATATATAATACAATATATACGAGCACTTGGCGGAATTGATTCACATGTATCATTACTAGAGTAGAACTAATGAAAAAAAGGGGCCAACCTCAAAAAAATTGCAAAAAAAAGGTTTTTCAACGGATTTTGGTAGTATTGGGTGTACTAAATAACAGAAAAAAAGTCTCAAGAATTTCGACCACCGGAAAGTGTTTTTTTTTCAAGATGGCTGCCAAAATAGATAAAAAGTTAAAATGTCCATACCTCCTAAACTACTTGGTCTATTGATATGATTTTGGTACCAAAATACTCAAAACATACATATTTATATTTGCCCTAATATAACATTTTGGCCAAAAATGACCGGAAATGCTATTTCTTGCATGTTTGACCTTTGACCTTGATATGTTGTATCTTGGTAACAACTGACCGTAGGGAAACAAATTGTGGCTCAAATTGTTCAGAATGTACATATTTACATTTATTGTAATGAGACATTTTGTCAAAAAATGGTTAGAAGTAAAGGTTATTGACCTTTAACCTTTATCTAAGTAGAATTTCCATATCTCGGCAACTATGTGTGGTAGAGATTTAAAATGGGGCTCTAAATACTGAGAATATACTTATTTATATTTACTCTAATGAAACAGTTTGACAAAAAAGGACCAGAAACGACATGTTACCCAAGGAATTAAGAGCTTTCCTGGGAATCAAGTAACTGTAATATTTATAAAGACTTTTAGAATATGAGTTCAAGTTCAAATTGTTCAGAACATATTGTATACATTCTTAATAATAATAGTGAATAAAAAACCTGAAAAGTAAACAAAAACAAATATAATAATAATTTTAAATTTCTAATTACGGTATAGCAGCAGTTGATTGGATATTGTGCATGTATTTAGTACGGCATCCTAAACAACTGTTTCAACTTCGTCTTCATCATCATCATCATCAATCTCTCTATCTACGTTGTTCCATTCTTCTAGTTAACACACTCCACAAACTGAAGTACATGCCAATCCATAGCATCTACAACTGCAACATACAGTTTTACATCCAGTAGTACAGTTACAATGGATGATTTTCAAACTAAAGCAGCAGTTTCAATCGTCATTATTGGCACAAATATTTTATTAAAAACTTGGTATTATCTTTCTTTATCCATTGCATGATTTGATAGTATACGGTACTCTAAGACTTTTGACATTTTGTAGCAGATGAGGTCGGTGGTGGTAGTAGTTGTTGAAGTTTGATAAATTATTTACCCTCAGCAACTTTCTTATTAAACAGCTTGCATCTGTTAGCTATTTAGGAAATCCAGTGACTTGGCTCCAAAAAGAATAGACATGGCCTTTAATCCAATCTCCTCGATAGTTTGAAGTTTCTGATGCGGTTGAGTGAAAATATTGGCACACATCAGTGTCATATTCTGGGTTACTTTCTATCAATTTATTGGTTTATTTGCCTTCCTAAAGATATCTTTGGCTTCGAAGAGTGAGGGTGGAAACTGACTTAGTTCATATTTCATTACATCGTCTAGAGAGATTTGTCCTAACTGAATTTGATGGAAAGAAAGAAGAGTTCATGTCAAGGCATGAGAACAAACACAAATTTATCAACATGCTTTCATATGAGCTACAGAAAAAAGAATGTCCTGTACGACATGCAGCCAACGAGTGGAGTTGTGGCTTGATGGTTATGATGCTTGGCTACCACTCCAAGGTCCTGAGTTCAAGTCCCGTCACATGTCAGGATTTTTTCTAAGGACCAAATTACTCCACTCCCAAAGACTTGTAATAAGACTTTGTTTATGTAGAGCATCTTGTGTATATGTTTGTCTTGTGAACCTCTGAGGGTCCCTAATGATCAGCAATAGCTGGATGGATCACCCTCATTAAATATGGTTTTTTAAAAAAACAAAAAAAAACGATGCCGATGTTGACTTTGCTTTGGCAACAGTTGAAGTCTCTGAACATAATACAGTAACTTTGATTGGAGAAGAAACGGACTTACTGGTACTTTTACTGTATCATGTAAATACAACAAGCCGAGAAGTGTACTTCAGATTAGACAAAGGAAAAGATGGGCATACTAGAGTGATTAATGTAACCAGATTGAAATCTGTTTTAGGATATAAAATGTGAAATGCATTACCCATAGTGCATGCATTCACTGGTTGTGATTCGACGTCTAGGATTTTCGGAATCGGCAAGAAAGCAGCATTTAATAAATTGATTGAAAGTAACCCAGAATATGACATGTGTGCCGATATTTTCACTCAACCGCATCAGAAACTTTAAACTATCGAGGAGTTTGGACTGAAGGACATGTCTATTCTTTTTCGAGCCAAGTCACTGGATTCCCTGAATAGCTACAGATGCAAGCTGTTTAATAAAAAAAATTGTTGAGGGTAAATCATTTATCAAACCTAGCCTCAACAACTACCACTACCCTCATCTGCTACAGAATGTCACAGTCAAACCATGCAATGGCTATAGAAAGATAATACCATGGATGCCAATAATGACGATGGAAACTGCTGCTCCAGCAGAACTTTGAAAATCATCCATTGTAAATACTGGATGTATGTTGCAATTGTAGACTCTATGGATTGGCATGTAGGCCTACTTCAGTTTGTGGAGTGTGTCAACTAGAAGAATGGGACAACGTAGATAGAAATATTGATGACGATGATGAGGACGACGAAGTTGGAACAGTTGTTTAAGATGCCGTACTAAATAAATGCACAATATCTAATCAATTGCTGCTATACCGTAATTAGAAATTTAAAAGTTATTATTATATTTGTTTTTGTTTACTTTTCAGTTTTTTATTTACTATTATTATTAAGATTGTATACAGTATGTTGTGAGCAATTTGAACTTGAACTCATATTCTAAAAGTCTTTATAAATATTACAGTTATTTGATTCCCAGGAAAGCTCTCTATTTCATAAGTAGATTAGACCATTATACGAAATAAAAATAATTATATTCTGAACAAATTGAGCCATAAATGGTGTATCTCAGTCAGTCATTATCGAAATATAGCATATCAAGGTCAATGGTCAAACATGTCGTTTCTTGTCATTTGTTGTCAAACTGTTTCATTAGAGTAAATATAAATAAGTATATTCTCAGTATTTAGAGCCCAATTTTAAATCTCTACCACACATAGTTGCCGAGATATGGAAATTCTACATAGATAAAGTTAAAGGTCAATAACCTTTACTTCCAAACCATTTTTTGACAAAATGTCTCATTACAATAAATGTAAATATGTACATTCTGAACAATTTGAGCCATCATTTGTTTCCCTACGGTCAGTTGTTACCAAGATACAACATATCAAGGTCAAAGGTCAAATTGTCAGAAATGGTATTTCCGGTCATTTTTGGCCAAAATGTTCTATTATAGCGAATATAAATATGTATGTTCTGAGTATGTTGGTACCAAAATTATATCAATAGACCAACTAGTTTAGGAGGTATGGCCATTTTCACTTTTTATCTATTTCGACGGCCATCTTGAAAAAAAACACCTTCCGGGGGTCGAAATTATTGAGACTTTTTTTCTGTTATTTAGTACACCTAATACTACCAAAATCTGTTGAAAAACCTTTTGTTGCAATTTTTTGAGGTGAAACCTTATTTCTACTCTACTAACATAAAATCTTTGTTAAGCCAATTTCTCGAAATCGTTTATAGCACAGTACATCCAGATAACCTCATCAGCAAAACCTTCATATATTATGATTTCCACAGTATTTGGTTCGCCAGTTATAAGATATAACTCTTCGCCATTTTCAAAGTAGAAATGTTGAAGTTTATTATTAACAAATTAATATTTTTGTAATTTTTCTGGTCTTTGAATTATTAAATATTATTTAAAAATCCAATTTATTTCATAAACCTTGCATCATAATGTGAAAACATTTTTTGTGTCTCAATTATACATAATCAAGTATTTAATTCATAAATGTCCCGTCCGACGTTTCAGGTTATTTTTTTTAATTATTTGAGAAGTAATGATAACAAAATCGTATTATTTCATTTTCTCATTAGACTATATCATTTACTTATTATCATGATACAAAAAGTTCCAGTCCAGTTTGCAGTGTATGTTTACCCTAAAAGATAAACATTTATTATTCAACTATGTTTACCTTTACTCTTATAGGGAGTCGGATTTGTCATGTTTATGTTCCATTGTTGGTGACATTGATTGCAGTCCCGGCGTAGATCCATTTTCTTCATGTGAAGATTTACTAGAAAGTGAATACATACGGATATTGATGTGGATTATTGTAATTTCAGCAGTTAGTGGCAATTTAGTCGTTATCATATCACGACAGTGTAAAAAGGATAACAACACAAGTAATGATAACGAAATTAATAAAGTGCAAACCACACTCATCACCAACCTTGCCGTGTCTGACCTGCTAATGGCAGTCTATTTGATTATCATTTTAAGTGTAGATATGTATTACAGAGGGCGATATGCAAAATTTGACTCGGATTGGAAAGAGAGTTTTCTTTGCAGTGTTGCTGGTGCAATTGCAATTCTCTCTGGTCAGTCTTCGGTTTTTACATTAATGCTTCTGAGCATCGACCGTGCTATAAACATCGCTTATCCATTTAGTACCAAACGTCTTTGTTGCAGAAACTGTAGAATTATTATCGGAATTGCATGGCTATGTTGGATTGTGCTCAGTTTTCTTCCACTAATAGCTAACTTCATTGATTTAGGCTGGTATTATTTTGGATATAATTTTGATAGATTAAATTCTAATAGTTATTATTATTATGGAGTGAAAAGCGTGTGCCTTGCACTACCGTTATCAAAAAGCCATTGGCCAGGCTGGGAGTATGCTTTTGCTATCTACATCGGATTCAACTGTTTAGGTTTTATCATCATCGCTGTGAGTTATGTAATCATTTTCGTGTCTATCAAGCGCTCATCAGCAGGTGCTAACAGAAAACGAAGCAGAAAAGAAGATATCAAACTAGCAGTGAAAATAGGTTTTCTCATTTTCACAGATTTTTGTTGCTGGTTTCCTATTGTATTGATGGCAATTGGTTCTGAACTGGATTGGTGGGCACTTCCTGTGGAAATATATGTTTTTTCAGCGATGTTCATCATACCAATTAACTCCTCGGTCAATCCCTATCTTTACACAATTATCGATTGTTGCTTTCAGAAACCAATTGTTGCCAATACCAATCGAACACGGCCGGTGGCTGTTATACAGCTTCAGGAAATGAGACCTAGAAATACTGACAGATACAATTTAAACATGTAAAACTTTTGCCATTTATTTCTTATAAAAATGCGGGTAAATCCTTTAGTAAGCATTAGTTTGCAATATTTTAACACGGCATTTCTGTCTAATATTTGTTTAGGAAAAAATAGAATTCATTGTAATCGCTTTAGGAATGTCATCCTGTTGAATGCATTTCATAGAAAAAAGAGAGAATTACTTTACAATGACGAATATTCTTGTTTTACTTACTTTTTTAAAATATCATTTTGTTTCTTTCTTTCAGTTTATATTGTTTATGTATATTTTTGTCAAATATGAAGAAACTATTTTTCCACTTAGTAAGATGTTCCTGTCTACTATTTTTGACAAAAAACGGTCACATGAGTGAAATCATTTTAAAAGTGTATACTATTACTACTATCACTATTATATAGGAAAATTCTAACTTTTTTTTTTCTAAGTTTTACATATAATCGTTTTAAATCGTGGCGTACTTGTGTTGTGAACATGTTGTGGAACTACAGTTTGGTGATATTTATGTGTTATTTGATTGTTTCGTCGACTATCAAATTGGTTGAAGCTAAGCCTACAACTGTTGTCTATTCTCGCTGCCTGCTGTTCACGCTCGGGAAGAAATCCCTTGAAAGCGCGCCAAGCTCAGAAGATATTGCTCTTTGTCTGCCGGACTGGGTGCCTAAGCGAAACGATCCTACCCGTAAACGCAAAGGCCATCGTGGAGGAATACGACACAGATTACAAAAGCGAAGAAACACTCTAGCATTACCGCAGATTACTTTTACAAATACGAGGTCAGTACTGAATAAAATCGAAGAATTTCAGAGCCTAGTCAAATATGATACATACTTTACAAACTCATGCATAATTGATCTTATCGAGACCTGGCTAAAGACGGAAACTCCTGACAGTGCTGTAGATTTAAATGGTTTCCAATTATTCAGAAATGACCGGATCCCAGAACTATGCGGCAAGAAATGCGGAGGAGGTCTAGGTTTATATATAAACAGAAATTGGTGCACAAATATTACTGTAAAAAAATCAATCTGTGAGAGAAATATCGAGCTTTTATGCATATCGCTTAGACCGTACTACCTTCCTAGGGAGTTTAATCAAATCCATGTGATCCTGATTTATATTCCACCCGATGCAAATGCGGATGAAGCCGCTCGTATTGTCGGAGATACTGTGAGTAATATATCAGAGGCGTCCCCTGATTCTCCTAAATTCGTACTTGGAGATATAAACCACAGCGGTAAAGAAATAAAGAAAGCGTTGCCTACTTTCAAAAAGTACGTTGATAAACCTACTCGAGACGGGAATATCCTGGACCAGTGCTTCTGTAATTTAAACAAAGCCTATAGGTGTATTATCAACGCTCCTATTGCAAGTTCTGATCATAACGTCGTTACCCTATTACTAACATATAGACAAAAAATTAGAGCGGAAAAGCTTACCAGTAAAATAATTAAAGTTCGAAATAGTGAGGCAATAGAAAAGCTACAGGAATGTTTCCAGTCTACTGATTAGACTGTCCAATACAAATACTTAGGTACTATAATTGACAACAAATTAAAATGGGAGTCAAACTCTCTCATGATTTCCAAGAAGGCATCTCAAAGGCTCTACTTTCTCAGAAAACTCAAGCAAATTAGAGTTGATAACACTATTTTAATTCTATTTTATCAAAGTATTATTCAAAGTATTTTATCTTTTAGCATTGGATGTTTTTATGGTAACTTTACTGAAAATGATAAGAAAAATATTGAGAGACCACGTAAAATTGTACAACGTATTATTAAAGCTGATCTTACGCCTTGTTCATTTATCTATGAAAAGAGTATTCTAAAAAAAGTAAACAATATTATGAAAGACCCCACTCATCCGTTACATTACTGTTTGAACTTTGTAGAACTAGAAAATCCTTCGTTGTAAATAGCATTCATATTTTTAATTCTAATGTAAGACGTTAATGCAATTTTTAATAGTTTTACATTTTTAACAGTATTTTTAACTTTTTATCTTGTATTTTTAATCTGTTATAATACTGCACGTTTTTAAATTGTTGCAATATTGTTGTTTTAATCTACCAAGCAAAGTGAATTTCCATTTTTATGGACAAATAAAATTTCTTGAATCTTGAATCTTGAATCTTGATTGGTCAGCACTTATTGATTCACCCAGTGACCTTAATTAAGCAGTACAAGTTGTGAATGATTATATCTCATTTTGCGAGGAATTATGTGTTGAAACTAAACGTGTCACCTTTTATCCAAATCAGAAGCCTTGGTTTACGCATCAAGTCAAAGCACTCATTCGCGAACGATCAAATGCCTTTAAAAGTGGTGATACAGTTCGCATTAAATCTATAAAAGCAGAAATAAAGAATGAGATAAAAAGAGCAAAATATTTATTTAAAGGAAAGCTTGAAAATTCCATGAAATCTGGAGATGCCAAGGCTGCCTGGAATTGTATGAATATTATGTCTGGTGTTAAAACAAAAAAGAAGATGGACCTTTCGCTATATAATGACGGTGATAAATGTGTTAATGACCTAAACAAGCACTTTGCGCGATGTGAGAATGCCAGTCCTACCAATTGTACCAATCTGACTTAAAATATTATTACTAGCGAACAAGTTAAGATTCAGCCATGGAAAATTGAAAAGTTGTTCAAAAAAGTTAAACGAAATAAAGCAACTGGTCCTGATAACATTAGCGGCTGTATTCTGAGGACATGTGCCCATGAACTGTCTATTCCTTTTACCAAACTGTTTCAACTGTCGTTAGATAATCATATTGCACCATCGGTCTGGAAAGATGCATCTATTATTCCAGTACCCAAAATTTCAAACCCTAAGATTTTGAATGACTACCGCCCAATAGCCTTAACCTCGACAGTGATGACATGTTTTGAAAAATGTATGTGTAATAACTTAATTATTACTCCCTTATCCCATTTAATTGATCCATATCAGTTTGCATACCAATCATGCAGATCTGTCGATGATGCGATCCTAACTGTTACCCAACTGTTAAACCAGCATACAAATAACTTAAGTTGTTCTGCGAGAGTAACCTTTGCTGACTTCTACTCAGCATTTAATACCCTTAATCCTGCCATCTTAATAGATAAGTTGAGTAAGTTAGAGGTGAACCCATCCATAATTAAATGGATTGAAAGTTTCTTATGTAATCGAACACAGAAGGTATCTCTTGGTAACTATAAGTCGAGTGTGATCAACACGAATATAGGATCACCCCAAGGATGTGTGTTAAGCCCCCTCTTATTTATTTTATATACCAATGACTGTAAGTCAACTTCTAGTAGCATACATTATTTAAAATACGCGGATGACACCACCATTGTTGGCCTATTAAAAAACAGAGCTAGTGAAATTGAATATCAAGATGAAATCGTTGCTTTTTCGAATTGGTGTAAGGCAAATTGCTTCTTACTAAACGAAAAAAGAACCAAAGAAATAATAATTGATTTTCGAAAAAAATTTACTCCTCTGACTCCCCTAAAAATTAATAATCAGGAAATTGAATCTGTTGAAAGCTACAAAAACCTAGGTGTGACTGTTGATAACAAATTTAGCTGGGAGAAACACTATAAAAAAAGGATACACGACTGTTCTTTCTCAGAAAACTGAGAAATTATGGGGTAGATAGAACTGTATTAAATTTATTTTACTCTTCGATAGTTGAGAGTGTGCTCACTTTCTGTTGTGTTGCCTGGTTTTGTGGATGTAGAACAGAAGAAAAAAACAGATTACAACGAATATTAAATAAAGTAGGTAGGATCACAGGATCTAGACATAATTTGGATGACCTTTGCAACAGAATCATAAGAAATAAGGCTATGAAAATATGCGACGACTCAAACCACCCTTTAAATAAATATTATGTTAAAATGAGATCAAAAAGACTAAATGTGATGAGATCGTGCAATAGTAGGGTAATGCGATATTTTAATTCTTTTGTTCCGTATTCCATTAGACTGTTAAATGATATTGCATAATTTGTAATGTTTGATGTATTGCAGTTTTTTTTATTATATATATAGTCAAAAGTAGTTTTGTGTTCATACTTAGTACATTGTTAAATAATATATAGTGTTTTTAAATATTGAAATTAATTATTTTTTATGAAACGTTTTATATATTTTTGTACTATATTGTGAAAAGCACTCAAAAATATTTTCCTATGTGGACGAAATAAAGTTGAATTGAATTGATTGAACAACTTTACAGTAGGTCCACGACCGACGACACATCGATTGACCTGACCTAGGTTGATCATCGGTCGTCTCAAATCAAAAACTCGCTATTGATTAAATATGGATTCATTAAATAAAAGTTTAGTTTAGAAAAGTGTATGTTTTATAAAACAAATAATAAACATTCTTGTGTATATTATTTATGGTAATGTTAATGATTTGAGGTATGAAAAACTGAATGAACATTCATTTCGTAATTTTTGTTGTTGTTGTAATTATATAAGTTTAGTGAGTTCTATAATTTTTTAAATTAAAATTGAAATTGAAATAAATCATCATTGTTATTTGGGAGTTTTAAATTGTTTATCATATTAAGTATACTTAAATTGTACATTCTGCATTAAGGTACAGTAGTTTCATGGTTTCTTGATTATTAAACATTTTGTAGATAAAAATAAACCGTCAATGTTTTTAGAAAGTTTAAACTTCATAATTAGACAGTTTGACCACTAAATCATTATAAAAAATATTTAAAAATGTAGGCCTACATTATTATAATTAATGTTTTTATTTTTTGTTATCTTAGGTGTATCTTTTATTTCCATACATAAGTTCCATATCACACATATTTTTCTCTAAAAACATTTTCATTTCAGTACACTATGCATATTATTCTATTAACAATGTTTGTTTTTATCATCTGCTTACATACAAGTTTTTTTAAAAGTTGTATTCATTTTCCATTATTTTTTTGTTTGTATCTTTTTCTATATAATTTCTACTACTACTGCTTTCCTCTTTTTATACATAATAATCTCTTTGACACATTTCCATTAACATTTTTTTTATTAACATAGTTGTTTTTGTTTTTTTTTCATCTACATGCGCATTCGTTTCTTTATATAATTATTATTATAATTAATGTTATTTATGTGAAGGATGTGTAGATTAAAAATAACTTATTCAATAGAAAAGGATAGATAAAGTGCACTTTACAGGCATACAGCAATGTGTTTGCCAATGCATTAGGCCTACATTGTTTGTGTTTGTCATATGATAAAACTTACTATCGGTATATTAGTTTATATTATACAAATTGCTATAAAGCTATTGCTAAGTATATTGATTTGTTTATACTTTTAAGTAGCCTTCATTTTAAAAGATACCGTAATTAAGATATCGTAGATCTTCGTTTTAAAATATTATAGAATTGGTTTGTATTAATTATGATTTTAATTATAACTACTGTGTCATGATGCACAATTTAACGATTAAAATAAAGTAGAATTAGTTAAAATTGTGTGATGTTGTTTGTATTATTTGAGTTTGTTATAGGCTTACTTTACTGACAATGATGCGAGTAAACCGGATCACTATCAAATGTAGGTTACAGCGAGCGAGATGGTTCGATAGTGCGAAGGTGGTTACATAGCTTTACAGCTCAACAAAGATGATCACCACTTGTCTATAACATAAACAATGGTGGTATACAGTTTGACTGTTTTGCCTTCTTAACGCCTACACTTCATCAGACGTGTAGTTCAAAAACTAACACTACAATTGATCTATATAGATACGGTAGTTCTTGGTACAAGGTAAATTTTCCGATTTTTTTTACATTCATTCATTCATTCTTCTCTCGTTGTTCTTGTCGTTGCCCATTTCTCATTCCGATCCATATATTTAATAAATATGTACATGTAATAAAATGTAATTCCAGTCGCCAAAAAATTGCAATGGGCTAAATATGTATAAAGCTTAATACAGTAGGCCTACATTATTCATGCAATTCGGTCAACGAAAATCCCACAACAAAGTGCATTATATCTATTTAAGCGCTAATTGATTATAATATATCGACGTACCAGTTTCAAAAACAATCTGGAAGATAGTATTTATTTCGCGAAATTGTCTCCACTGACAATTCCACCTTCACCAAATTGTATTCAATGTGAAGTTTTTCAACGTGTGATAGGCCTATTATTCACGTGAGTGAGTGAGTGGCCGAGTGAGTGAGTGAGTGGCCGAGCGGTTAAGACAGTGGAACCGTAATTACGTAGCCATAACATCGGCAGGGGTTCGAGGCTCACTCACTCCATGGTTCTGGTGATAGAACGAGTCGTCTCGGATAAGGACTATAAACCGTAGGTCCAGTGTATACATCTAGCTCGTGTGCACTTTAAAGAACCTAGTTCTTTCGAGACGAGTTACCCCGGTGTAATAGTACATCACAGCCACTGATCACCAACTGGGCCCTCTGGGAGACCAGTCATTAACTGAAGAGGTTACCCAGTATAAATATAAATTTCAATCAATTTCCATCTTATAGCTAAATCGTCTCATTTCATTGTTACTTACTTAAAAGGGAAGTTATTCAACTTTTAATAATATAATTAGGCCTACCCTTTTAGAAAATAAGTTAGTTTCTATACACGGAAATCTTTAGTAAAAGGTGAAATATTTACTTGTGTAATGCAGAGAAATCAGAGTAAAGAGAAACATGTACAATAATTATTATATGCATAGACCTACCTATCGAAATAATTATTAATTATATATAACTTGTTTGAACTTTAATGGAATTAGAGAAATTTCATTAGCAATACTAATTTAAATCATTCTTTAATCATTCAAATAATACTGTAGGCCTATTCTATCTGAAACCCACCTAGTTAGGCCAACTGACCTGAATTGATAAACTGACCATATTGAGTATGGATTGTATATATGCATTATAGTTTTATACTCTACCAACAAGGCTCAAACTAAATCATCCTTAACAAATTACTTAAGACATAAAAATGAACCTAAAATGGAAAAATACTTATTGGAAAAACGTAGCTACCATGCATCAAGTCTAAAATTCAAAGCTCGTTCTAACTTATTGCCACTCGAAGGAAGAAAGGAAGCTTGGTCACCACAGCATTTAGGATCATGTTTGTTATGTAATTGTGGTGAAAAAGAAACAATTTATCACTTTGTATTCAATTGTACTAGATTAATTAATATTAGAAACTCAATATTTAAACAACTTAAAGAAGATCTATACGACAATGATTTGCATAAAATATGGGACTAAAAAGATAAGAAATATGTAAATCTGCAGGTATATATGCTCTATCAGATTACATATAAGTGAAGAAACTATGTTAATGAGATACAATTTTTTTTGTGCTACTACTATCTTGTATGGTTTGTGTAAATATATTTTATTTCTAGATAATTTGAAGGAAAAAAAAGAAAAGACAAAAAAAAGCAAGAAGTTTTTTTATTTTTTTATAGATTGATGATAAAAAAACAATGATGAAGGATAAGAAAATTGGCAGTTTTTATTAACTATTATCACAAAAAGCATTTGATAAAGGAAAATTATATTACAGTAGCCGTATTGTCGTCTGCGGGTATTTTTCAAGACGGACATCCATGAGACAGTGTATACCACGATCAAAAAACACCCCTATTTGGGGCAAATCGTTGAACCTAAATTCGTTTTAATCGTCAATAACTAATTATCGAACTCAATTTAATTAGTAAACAGGGTTACATTAGGCGGTTAAAATCAGTACCGAAAGTACGAACCAACTTTATATACCATCGAGTAAACATTCTAGAAATAACGCGCGATTTACCAAATTTTGCCCTTACGTAAATTTATATATAGATAAAACAAAATGTTAAGAAAGTATGTGACTATAAATACCATGGACTCTAATATATAGGTCCATACATTCCAAATTTGAGGTTTCTGTGTCTGTTGTGTTTTGTAGAGTTGTGTATAAATCCAAATGTAGAAAAATTCCGATGCTGTGAGTATCAAAGTACCAATTGAGGATAATTGCAAAATGATGAAGTAAAACATTCAGACAAACTTGCATTTTATATGTGTGTGTTTTTTTATGTAAGATGTTTAAGTATAAGTAGTGAATTGTGTTTTTATCAAAGATTTTAAGTATATATATATTTGTAAATATGCTTTTTGACACATGTGAGCCCGATAAACAAAAACAAGGAAACAAGTATTGGTTGTAAAGTTATTTAATATGAATGGCAAGTCATCGTTGCAGCATGCACGTAAAAGGAAAACATAAAAAAGGAACATTGGGATGCTCTGAAAGGGCCAAAACACATGTCTCAAAATCGTAATTGAAAACAAAATAAAGAGGGAGTGGAGGGAGGGAAGTGAAAATTATTTTACTTAGCCAAAAACTGGCGTGGTAATCTGTTGACAGCGTGAGGTGAAGAGGATGAGATGCTCACGTTGTCAAAAGATGATTGCGAGGGCGCCCCGCAATCACGTGATTTTGACACATGTGAGCCCGATAAACAAAAACAAGGAAACAAGTATTGGTTGTAAAGTTATTTAATATGAATGGCAAGTCATCGTTGCAGCATGCACGTAAAAGGAAAACATAAAAAAGGAACATTGGGATGCTCTGAAAGGGCCAACACAGTTGGCAACGAAGGGGCCAACGAAGCAGCCCAAATTAAGTGCAGGTAGAACCGATGACAAGCCATTCAGATGATGGTGCAACATATGTTGACACCCAGAACGTATAGAAACTATCTACATAGTCTACCTGGAGCAACATGTGTTGACTCCAGTACCCGGTTGACCATTAGCGCCTGATAGGTGGAGCAACCAAATATTGACATCGAAAAACGTATAGAAACACCTACATTAGTCTACCTGGAGCAACATGTGTTGACTCCAGTACATGTTTAAACATTTTAATTAGGTAGGCAGTGCAACCAAATGTTGGCACCAAAAAACGTATAGAAACAATCTACATTAGTCTGCCTGGGGCAACATGTGTTGACTCCAGTACGCGTTTGAGAATTGAGTTTAATAAACGGTGCAACCATGTTGACACCGAAAACATAAATAACTTATTAGTCTACCTGGAGCAACGTGTTGACTCCGATTGAACATATGATTATAATTGGCGGTGCAACCTATGCTGTCACCGAAAGAAACAAAAATGAAATAAGTAAAACGATATACAGAAAAAATAAGTATCAAACTTTGTTTAAGCTTGACGCTTAATACCCAGTCATGCTTAGGAAATATGCCAACCAGCCAGCACCCATATTTACAACGCTGTATTTGACAAAGTTATGTGGTTCGACCATCGTCCAAAAATCAAAATGTCTTGGTGAGAGTGTCAAAGTTGGTGAAGGTCGGTAGCTCGACCGATTCTGAAAGAATGAGTGTTAAACTGTGTATGTTCCAGACTAGCATGGCGAGCTACAGTAATTGTTTATAGCATTAGTGTGTGTTCTGCGGCCTTGGAGACTACTGCTTCACTGGCTCTGAGGCATGCGAAGTAACATATTATGAACAAGGCTCTGTATAGGATGGATTCGTATTTGGATTTCATGCTACCTCGCATATGTCCAATTAGCGTTACAAGAATGTCGGAGGTGACCGGCGGTCTGATCGGTTTGGATGGAGAGTTCGTTTTTTTTTTTTTTTTTTTTTTTTTTTTTTTTTTTTACTACTCCTCTGCATAAATTGCTGACTGCTGGATTTGCGGTAAGGTCTTCCATAAATGATACCCTGTGCACGAATGACACTGGGCTAAGGTAGTTTCGAATCGTGGAAATCGCCAGTGCATTTTTAGTCAGCTTACTTACATAGAGAACAATTGTCTGTGGAGTCGCTGGTAGCGGAAGGCTTAGTGATTTCCTGAATTGGTTAAAATGGTGCCATTTGCTTTTATAGTTACTAGCGGTTCATTTGCTTAATGAGTTCCACATTAGCTCTCGTGTGAGGATCTTGAGTTGTTTAGTGGTTCGAAGTAGATTGGTTGTAAGTGCTTTGGTATCTTTAGCGGTGTGCGGTTCATACTGTGCTCCTCTAGCATGGCCTCCGTTTCCTGAAAACGAGAAAGAGCGTCACATATCCTGTTTTGCTTACCAGGGATGTGCCTGGCTGTAAACTGAATGTTGTTTAGTAGTAACAAAAGGACGATAGCGCGAACCACTCTCATGACCTTTTCGTTTGATGACAATTTTTTGTTAAGCACATATACATCAGCTAGGTTATCACAGTGGAAAACTACATGGGTGTTGGCTAGCTGTTTTGCAAAAATCGAAAGCATGACATAGATGGGGTAAATTTCGAGAACCATGATGTCGAACATTTTCCAAGATTCCGGCCAGCGGCCTTGAATCCAGAACTTTTGGAAGGTCGCACCAAGTGCGGTTTTTGAGGCATCAGAGGAGAAATGTAAACGCTGCGAGTCAAATTTTTGTGGGGGTGAAAAATGGTAACGCCATTGTGTTTGCTAAGAAAGTCGGCCCAAATTTGGAGATCCTCCTTTGCTGAGTCAGAAAGGTGAATAGTTGAAAAGGGGTTAGTTAGACCGGCCGTTAGGGCATTAAGCCTTCTTAGGAACGCCAGTCCAGAGGGTATAACCCAGGTGGCAAATTGTAGCTTTTCAAAGAGATTGGGGGGCTCTCAATGTAGTTGAGTGAAGTTTTGAACTTTAAAGGGAGTAACGTAATTTTATTATCTCAGATGGAAGCCTGTCTTACATTTTCTGTAAATCAAGTTCAATACCCAGGAAGGAAATGGTGGTGGTGGGTGAAATTGTTTTGTGCGGTGCTAGAGGTATGCCACCGCGGTCAGCAAGCGCCTTGGATATCTTCAAGGAGTTCGCACACAGTTGGTGTGTGTCTTCAATGACGAGGATGTCGTCTAATATTTTCACGTTATTGGGCTGTTTTAACTTTTTTATAAGGAAAAATTTCACTCCGTCAGAAAACTTATTGAATATTTGACACGAAGATCCGCCGCCTTGGGGAAGCGTTTTATCGTAGTAGTACTGGCCTAACCACGTGAAACCTGTGAGGTGATATTGAGTGGGATGGAAATGTATTAGTCTGTATGCGTCACTGGTGTCCGTCTTAGCCATGAATGCCGGGTGATTGTGTATGTCAATTATGTCTATTGCGTTGGGAGTTAGTTGCTGTAAAAGCAGCCCCATGTAAGGTAGAAGCCATGAGCGAAACATTGGGTTAAGTAAGCGTGGTGTTTGTAACCAGATAGGAGTGCGCTTATTCTAGTGGGAATTATTGGGATCCCGAGCACTGAAAAACAAGTGGCGATACTGACAGTTTGTCTGGACACATCTATTGAATCTGTTATGGTAGGAGAAGCCGAGTGGACGCTCCACGGTTGGATGGGTTAGAGGTTTATGGTTAGCTCGTTGCGTCTAGTTTATGCAGGAGGTCGGCTCGAACCGATGACCAAGAGCAAAGTGTGTACTCAGTAGCCATTCGAAATTATCAGTCGTAAAAGTACCATTAATTTGGATGACTGCGCATGAGGTATTTAATATACTTAAAATAATTTAAGATGTCCTGCGTATATTTACTTAAATAAAATTGTGGCAAAGTCGTGAAAGGCCTAGTGCCAGTTGTGTTCGTTTAAGATGCGGCATTTGGGCTTAGGCACAAGTTCAAAGGTACCAGTGAACGTTAGCGTCAAAGCTTCCGCTGCGCTGTTGAAGTTGAGCAGATTGTGCAGCTCGATGAATTTGTGGGAGATTATTTTCTCTTTAAGTTTTTGACAAGGTAGGGGGTTTGAGGAAGAGAGCTGCCGGTAGGTTCGGCTTACTGACATTAATCTCAACCACAGAAGTTACCAGGGTTTCGACGATATGCCTCATGTCCTTTAATTCTTATTTATGTCAAATTCAGGTACTGGCACGGTTCTTGGTGCCATATTTTTTACCTCTTGTTAGTTCTTTTCTGTCCTGACATGGTGTATCTGTAAGAAAATCTTTGTGCAATTAAGACGGAAAGAAAAATGTGTGTGGACAGATATCATCAAGTTGCAGGGGAAAAGGGCCCTGCAACCATGTTAAAGGAGTGAAAAAAAGATTGGAGACAAAAGTCAGCATTGGGGTAGAGAATGAAACCAGCATGAGTCATATAATGAAATGCTGTACTTAGAGGAGGGTGATAAGACACCACCGCCGTATGGGGTGATAGTAGGGGGACCAGCATGAGTCATATAGTGAATGCTGTACTTAAGAGCATGAGTGATAAAACACCGCCGTATGTGGAGGTAGGTAATAAACCAGCATAAGAAATTATGTGGTGGTAGTAGGGTTAATGTACCAGCATAAGTAATTATGTGGTGGTAATAGGGGAACCAGCATGAGTCATAATATAATGAATGAACCAGCATAAGAAATTATGTGGTGGTAGTAGTCATATAATGGTGAACCAGCATAAGAAATTATGTGGTGGTGGTAGTAGTCATATAATGGTGAACCAGCATAAGAAATTATGTGGTGGTAGTAGTCATATAATGGTGAACCAGCATAAGAAATTATGTGGTGGTAGTAGTCATATAATGGTGAACCAGCATAAGAAATTATGTGGTGGTAGTAGTCATATAATGGTGAACCAGCATAAGAAGTTATGTGGTGGTAGTAGTCATATAATGGTGAACCAGCATAAGAAATTATGTGGTGGTAGTAGGGTTAATGAACCAGCATAAGAAATTATGTGGTGGTAGTAGTCATATAATGGTGAACCAGCATAAGAAATTATGTGGTGGTAGTAGTCATATAATGGTGAACCAGCATAAGAAATTATGTGGTGGTAGTAGTCATATAATGGTGAACCAGCATAAGAAATTATGTGGTGGTAGTAGTCATATAATGGTGAACCAGCATAAGAAATTATGTGGTGGTAGTAGTCATATAATGGTGAACCAGCATAAGAAATTATGTGGTGGAAGTAGGGTTAATGAACCAGCATAAGAAATTATGTAGTGGTAGTAGGGAAACCAGCATGAGTCATATAATGAATGCTGTACTTAAGGGCATGAGTGATAAAACACCGCCGTATGTGGAGGTAGGTAATAAACCAGCATAAGAAATTATGTGGTGGTAGTAGGGTTAATGTACCAGCATAAGTAATTATGTGGTGGTAATAGGGGAACCAGCATGAGTCATAATATAATGAATGAACCAGCATAAGAAATTATGTGGTGGTGGTAGTAGTCATATAATGGTGAACCAGCATAAGAAATTATGTGGTGGTAGTAGTCATATAATGGTGAACCAGCATAAGAAATTATGTGGTGGTAGTAGTCATATAATGGTGAACCAGCATAAGAAATTATGTGGTGGTAGTAGTCATATAATGGTGAACCAGCATAAGAAATTATGTGGTGGTAGTAGTCATATAATGGTGAACCAGCATAAGAAATTATGTGGTGGTAGTAGGGTTAATGAACCAGCATAAGAAATTATGTGGTGGTAGTAGTCATATAATGGTGAACCAGCATAAGAAATTATGTGGTGGTAGTAGTCATATAATGGTGAACCAGCATAAGAAATTATGTGGTGGTAGTAGTCATATAATGGTGAACCAGCATAAGAAATTATGTGGTGGTAGTAGTCATATAATGGTGAACCAGCATAAGAAATTATGTGGTGGTAGTAGTCATATAATGGTGAACCAGCATAAGAAATTATGTGGTGGTAGTAGTCATATAATGGTGAACCAGCATAAGACATTATGTGGTGGTAGTAGTCATATAATGGTGAACCAGCATAAGAAATTATGTGGTGGTAGTAGTCATATAATGGTGAACCAGCATAAGAAATTATGTGGTGGTAGTAGGGTTAATGAACCAGCATAAGAAATTATGTGGTGGTAGTAGTCATATAATGGTGAACCAGCATAAGAAATTATGTGGTGGTAGTAGTCATATAATGGTGAACCAGCATAAGAAATTATGTGGTGGTAGTAGTCATATAATGGTGAACCAGCATAAGAAATTATGTGGTGGTAGTAGTCATATAATGGTGAACCAGCATAAGAAATTATGTGGTGGTAGTAGGGTTAATGAACCAGCATAAGAAATTATGTGGTGGTAGTAGGGAAACCAGCATGAGTCATATAATGCATGCTGTACTTAAGGGCATGAGTGATAAAACACCGCCGTATGTGGAGGTAGGTAATAAACCAGCATAAGAAATTATGTGGTGGTAGTAGTGAAAACAGCATGAGTCATATAATGAATGCTGTACTTAGGAGCATGAGAATGCTGTACTTGGGGAACCAGCATGAGTCTTAATATAATGAATGATGTACTTGGGGAACCAGCATGAGTCATAAGATGAATGCTATACTAACTATAAACCATTCAGATGTGTGCAAAATATTTGCCAGTTTAGCGTAGCATCAAGAAAAAAAAAAAACAAAAAAAAAAACAAGTTATTATTTATTTCTTTTGGATGTAAAACAATGGGAAAATAAAAAATGGTGTCAACAGTGTATTGCCTGGCATTTTATTTTGTTTATTCTGTTTAATTATGTATTTATTTTCCTCTAAAATCCGGTTCCGGATTGTCCACAGTGACGCAGTAGTAGAAACAGATAATAAGATTGTTGTTATTTGTAGAGTTGTGTATAAATCCAAATGTAGAAAAATTCCGATGCTGTGAGTATCAAAGTACTAATTGAGGATAATTGCAAAATGATGAAGTAAAACATTCAGACAAACTTGCATTTTATATGTGTGTGTTTTTTTATGTAAGATGTTTAAGTATAAGTAGTGAATTGTGTTTTTATCAAAGATTTTAAGTATATATATATTTGTAAATATGCTTATTCTTTATTGCATGTGAAATTGAAAAATAGAAAAATGATAAAATTATTTTTTTTTTAATGTCTAAGTTTAAAAATAGAGTAATAAACATAAATGTAAGAGAGAATATGCATTGTTAAACGAAAATATGCTTGACTAAAACAAATGCAATTCTATATAGTTAGACCATGAGTGTAAATCTAGAAAAACAAAAAAGAAAAACAAAATGCTAAGATTGATTAAAAAAAAACAATAAATATACAAATTTAGCATAGATTGGTTTAGTAAACATAAATTGTAATATAATTGTATGAAGAAATAAATATGCATGTAGATGAAAAAAAAAAACCAAAAACGACTATGAAAGAAAAAAATAAGTTTGTTAATGAAAATATGCTATAATGTATGTATAAAAAGAGAAAATGTGATAAGATGTAAACAAATGAACAAAAATTTGTGTAAACAGATGATGAAAACAAACACTGTTAATATAATAACATGTATAGTGTATTGAAATGAAAATGTGTTTAGTAAAGTATGGAAATAAAAGTGGGATGAACCCACATAAAAAATATGGGACTCAAGCTCACCTGAACTTAAATATCACCTTTTTTTGACGACCTAGAAATTCATGAAGGTATTCAAATCCAATTTATAACCAATATTAACTATGTATTAGCAAGTAACATCTTTGACAAATATTGTACATCATTTTTAACAACTGCATGGAAAGAACGCAACGAAATTTATAATATCCTTCCATAACACAATCTTTTACTTTTCGCTCAAATGTGTTGAATGTATTTTTATACCCTAATGTTTATATACTTTTTAATGTAATAATATTTTATAAATGTTTGTATTTGATTGTGTATTAAGATAAGTCCATATTTATTTTATTTTGTTGCACATTGCACAGAATTGTGCCTCTGTTATAAACGAGTTATTATTATTATTAATAATCTGCGACTCTCTGGTATAAACATCGAAAATCTGAAAATTACCAAAACGATGCCCTAAGTTGCATTTAACAAGCTTATTGGAGTTGAAAATATAATTGCGTAATATTTAAGGCCACGTTCCAGCCAATAAAATACAGTATAAAATCGTTCTTGAAACAGAGGAAGGTGACAAATTATGGAGAATGCAATCCCGCATTTCATTTTTGTTGCATTTTTGATTGGCCAAAAATGCTAACCCACCAATAAGAAAGCGTTACGGTTCTCAGGGTGAAACGCTGCGTGTTTGTTGGACGCCGTCTATGATCTCAATCGTGGAGGATCCCTCCAGTTACAGAAGAGTTCGAAGTAATAAGAGAACGGTCAAAATTTATGAAGACCACGAAGCACTGAAGGCATCGATTTCCGCTATTTTTTTGCGAAGGTGAATGATGAGGTGGAATAAAGGGGAGGAGCCTCAAGCTGTTGCATTTTGATGTATATAAATAGTTGTTGAAACAAAATTTGTAAACATTTTAATTAATATGACTAGACATACTGTAACTACAATGTATTATTTGATTCAGTTTACCGTGTTACCCCTCGTCTCTAATAATGAACTGGGTTCGTTAAGGTGCACACGGACAAACTGTGTGCACTGGACTTACAATTTATATAGGTCAAGTCATTATCCGAGAAGACTTGTTCCAAAACCAGAACTGTAACCGAGTTGAATATAGAGTAGTACATTTTTCATCGAATAAAAAACTAATACAAAACATTCATTATTTGTTTTATAACACACCTATTTTGTAAAACTTAATTATCGTATATCATTGGAGAAATGCTAGGCCAGGAAGCTAGACCATTGAAAAGGCATTTGGACGCTGAGTAGAGCCGTATAATAATATTTAAGGAATTTCATTATTGAGGGTTAGGCAACCACGACAGTGATATCAAATACATAATAAATGTTAACTATTATATTACTGTACTCATGTATAATTGTTTTCTACGTTTCTTTTTTTAAAGGTGTTTGTACTACTGTATAACCAAATAGGTACAGCAAGCCAATGTATTTGCTGATTTGACAGCAATGGAAGAACTATGAGTATATTAGGTTATTTTATTTAAAATTAAATACGCTGAACGTCATTATATCCCTGAACCCCCAACTGTGGCCCAAGCACCAACAAAGAGATGATGCTCACTTCACTTTTTGCATATCCCCCTTGTCGTGACGATCCTGGTACCACTGCTAATTGTTACTTTTGAAATCCTTTTTAACGGTTAGTACAGTAACCAAATAGTTAAATTGTCTGCCAATGCATTTGCTGATTTGACAGCATTGAAAATACTGTGAGTATATTAAATAACCCTTTTTAAATTATTAAAATGGCCTCAAATTAAATGCGCTGACCGTCATTCTACCCTAGGACTGTGGCCCTAGCACTAACCAAGTGATGATGCTCGCGGTTACTGTCGGGACGATCCTGGTACCACTGCTAATTTGTAATTTTTACGTTTGCCTTCTTTCTTTAAAGGGATTTGGGCTGTAAGTACACGTACTTAAGAATGAAACGCTACCGACGAATTTACTGGCTCATTTATGCTGTATTACAGCCTTTATTTCTTCATTTATCTCTAGCCTCTAGCCTCTAGCCGTAAATTACTGAAAACAAACAAGTATAGCAATCAGCAAATTCAACCTCAAACTGAGGTAAATACAACATTAAATCTTAGGAAGAGAACAATGACGTATCTCAACCATACATTATATGACGTAATCTATGCTTCGTCAAGCGGAACGACCGCTCAGATGTGCACAACACACCATGTGACGTGCAGCTAACTGTGTGACACATGATGCAAATCTGCATGTCTTAAATAGACTAAATAACATAAAGTAATCTTAAAGTTCACGTCATAACTTCTACAATCATTCTACTATCAGTAAACGTAATGATAATAATCAGTAAATAACAATTTAAATAAACAATGTAAACAAACAAACTGAGGGCATAAAGGTGGGCTCCACAGAACAGCGACATCCATGACAACCTGCTCCGGCCATGCCACTCCAACCCTCCATGCTCTAGGCGGCAGGCGGCGAGTCTAAACGACCTCGCCATCTAAATAATGCCAATCTGCCTAAGCAAGAAGGAGTCACGAATATTAAATGTATCATAACTAAAGCTAAAAACATCTATAACAAAGCATTACCGGTTCCGGTATCGTAGCTCAAATTCAACATAACAACTTTGTTGATTATTATGTCCTCTAAACAAACAATTAATTATCACGTTCTCATATCTGTCCAAAAGGACCCGCACGATGGCGCTATACAAATTAACCTACTGATTAGAAATCAGTACAGGCCTCCCATAAATTGACTACAATTTCTAACAAACAAATTAAACAATGGTATAATTATCAATGATAAACAAAGTAAGATTCAAACAATTACTAAATTATATAATTTCTACAAATGCAGTGTTAGATTACTGATCTTTAGGAACCAACAACACAATCTTGGTTACTGGCCTATCCAATGTTGTTATTCTTCGTCCAACGAAGACAGTGACGCTTCTCACTAAACCATCATCACTCGGCTTGGTATTGGTAACTCGAGCAAGCTCCCAATGATTTCTCGGGACACCTTCTTCATACAAAAGTACAATATCTCCAATGCTTATGTTTCTTTTCTTCTTAGTCCACTTCTGTCTTTGCTGTAAATTGATAATATATTCTTTTCGCCATCTACTCCAAAAAGTATCCGCCAGATGCTGGACTCTTCTCCAGAGCTTCCGGCTAAACTTCCCATCCCTTTTGAAGTTTTCTGGCGGAGCATACACCGCACTGCTTTTCATCGTTAACAAGTGAAATGGTGTCAACGGTTCTAAAGATGCATCGTTAGTAGCACATAAAGGTCTGCTATTAATTATTGCTTCTGCTTCTGTCATAAATGTGCTCAGCATGTCATCATTCAATATCGCCTTATGCTGAAGCATTAAGCTATCAAAAATGTTTCTGGTTGTTCTGATCATACGCTCCCAAGCTCCTCCGTGATGGCTTGCAGTGGGTGTGTTAAATTTCCAATCACAATTTAACCTTAGCATATTTATGCGAATTGCCTCTTGATCCATCTCCTTTACTGCTTCCTTCAGCTCTCTTGTGGCACCAATAAAATTGGTTCCTTGGTCGGACCTCATTTGTCTGACGGGTCCTCTCCTACATAAAAATCGCCGAAAGGCATTCATAAAGGAATCTGTCGAAAACGAGCTGGCTATCTCCAGGTGCACACTTCGAGACACCAAACATGTAAATAGCACACCATAGCGCTTAAGTTCCTTTCTACCATTTTTTACAATGATCGGCCCAAAGAAGTCTACGCCACAGTAACTAAAGGCTCTTTCGACTGGTAGATCTGCCATACGCTGGAGTTCTGTAGGTCGTCTAAGTCGACGACATACCGTGCAGTCGTGAATATATCTCGAGACAGATGCCACGCCACCTATCATCCAGAACCCAGCAGCTCGCACCGCATTAAGAGTAATCCCTCTACCTTGGTGGTACACTTGATTATGGTAATGACTGACTATTAATCGGGTTAAATCACTTTTTGCAGGGATGATTACTGGATGTTTAATTTCTTCTGGTAGATTAGTTTTCTTTAAACGACCTCCTACACGCAGCAATCCATCGTTGTCTACGACTGGGTCTAACTTCACCAGCGCATTCAAATCCTTCCATTCATTGTATTGCACAGCTTTAATTATCAATTTTTCACTTCTAGTTAGGTCTTCTACCGTAACTTCTCCGGATCGCTTCCATCCTCTTAATTTATAAATAAAGATTAAACACCTTGCAAGTATTTGTCGTACCTTGTGCCAACTGGAAGTTCTTCTTAACATGTCTGGGATCAGTTCAGTTTTCACTTGTGTTGCAAACACCTTAGCTTGCCTTACTTCCACATCGTCATCTTTTATTTCAATATGTAACTGGTTGATTGTATATTTTTCACGGTTTAAGAAAGCTGGTCCATGCCACCACCTCTCGCAATCTCTCAATTTCTCAGCATCCATTCCACGTGATGCAATATCAGCGGGATTATCCTCACTGCTTACGTAGTGCCACTGACCACTAGTGCTCGCATCGTGAATTTGTTGCACCCTATTAGCTACAAAGGTGTTAAACCTTTTCGCTTCATTATTAATATATCCAATGACTACTTGGCTGTCAGTCCAGAAATACTCAGTGACGTTCGGATACTCTATCTCTTCTTTCAGCATGGATGCAACCTTAACCGATACCACTGCAGCTGCCAGTTTCAACCTTGGTATAGTTATCATTCTCTTAGGAGCTACACGGCATTTGCTAATTAAGAGTGATGTCTTCACTTTACCTTCTTTATCAACAAGTCGTAAGTATGAACACTGACCGTATCCTTTCTCGCTCGCATCACTAAAATGGTGTAGCTCGGTGGATACAATTTCTGAATTTCTATTGCTTATTGGCTTATAACATCTTTCAATACTGACGTCTTTCAAGTACACCAATTGCTTTTTCCATTCTTCCCATGATCTAAGGGTTTCTTCACCAACCGGATGATCCCATTCAGCACCACCAGCACAAATCTCCTGCAATATGCGTTTACCCAACAGAACGTAAGGACCAACAAACCCAAGAGGGTCAAATATAGCACTCACCGTAGACAGAATACCTCTTCTAGTTGATGGCTTATTTCTCAAATTGGCTTCAAATGTAAAGGTATCTTCCACTGCATTCCACAATATACCCAACGTCCGCTCTGTAGGAAGATCACTCAAGTCCAACTGGTTTACTTTGGAAGCAATTGACGTGGCGGGTAAGGACTTCAATACCTCTGGAGAATTAGAGAGAAATTTGTGCAACCTAAAGCCGCCTCTGCTAAGCATATCCACAGTTCTCTTTATCAAACTGATAGCAGCATCGATCGTTGGAACAGCCTTTAAGCCATCATCCACGTAGAATCCTCTGCGGACGAATTCAGCAGCATCAGTCCCATACTCGTTTTCATACAAATCTGCTACTTTTTTAAATCCATAGTTGGCACAGCCAGGAGATGAAGCCGCTCCAAAAACGTGAACGAGCATTCGGTAATCAGTGGGCTCTTCATTTAAATTACCATGTTGCCACCACAAGAACCTCAAAAAGTTTCGATGCTCCGGCGCCACTAAGACCTGATGGAACATTCCTTCAACATCGCCAACGACTGCTATGCGATCTTGTCTGAACCTTAGCATCACACCCACTAGATTGTTAGTTAAATTTGGACCAGTGAGTAACATATCGTTTAGGGATATACCTTGGTAGCGTGATGCACAGTCCATAACTACCCTCAATTTTTCTGGCTTTTTAGGGTGAAATATTCCATGATGTGGAATATACCATACGTTTTCACACCCACACACAAGTTCTTCTGTAGGTACCTTTTCTGCCTGACCTTTGTCTATGATACTAGTCATAAACTCTTTATATTTTGCAGCGAATGATGGCTGTTTTATCATTTTGTGTCTCAGCTGAATTAACCTCTTACCAACAGCTACTTTGTTGTTAGGCAACTTGGGAATTTCCAATTTAAATGGTAATGGCAGTTGGATATGTCCATTTTCTGTTCTGCATCCTTTTTGCATAGCGTTCAAGAATTTTGTGTCCTCGACTGATATCATTTTTCAATTTATACGATCATCCAAGAAATCTCTTTCCAGCACCTTTATTACTTCTTTAGTAGTTGTTTTGAAGGAGAATTGCTTCATATTGTTGGTGGGTTCTCCCTTCCGTGCCTTAATGACACCTACCACACCCCATCCTAATAAGGTCTTAATCGCATACGGATCTTCGTCATGATTACCTTGTACCACTTCCCTTGGCATCAGTGCACTAGAACAATTGTGGCCTATTATTAGACCAACTTCAATATCAAGAAGTGGACTTAAGTCATTTTTTATTTTCTGTAGATGTTGCCAACCATTCACTGAGTTTGGAGTAGGAATCTGGTGTCTTGATACAGGTATGGAATCCCGAGTATAGGCTGCTGGTAAACTTATAGTTTTCCCTTCTTTAAGTCCTCTCACCTTCAAACCATTTATCTTCTCCGAAGTAACACATCCCTTTGTAAGTACTGTTGATATTTCCAGTTGTATGCGGACACCCTTGGTTTTTAATTCTTGTGCAAGTTTTGCTGAGATAAAACAGGAGTCTGACTGCTCATCAAGAAGGGCGTATGTTATGCTTTCCTGTTTTTCATATTCAATCCACACAGGCACTATTGAAGAGCAACACTGTTCATTGTCACATGTATTGCTGCACAAATTGTTTGAAGATACTACAGGTGGTTTAGCTGCACTGTTTGAAGATACTACAGGTGGTTCAGCTGCACTGTTTGAAGATACTACAGGTGGTTCAGCAGTACTGTTTGAAAATCTATGCATGATAGTGGGGTGCTCGCCTTTACATATATCACAAATCCTTCGGCACTTACATTCTCTCCATATGTGCCCTTTTTTCAAGCAACCTCTACATAATCCTTTCCTTCTTATTAACTCTTCTCGCTGTTTCAGTTCTAAACCCTTAAATTTATCACATCCTTCCACTGTGTGATTTCCGTCACAACAAAAACACCTTTTCTGCTTGGACTGAGTACTATAAGCTCTTGCGGAATCACCAGATTTATTTCCCTTTTGGCTATCACGGCTTTTTGATGCAGATGTAATCTGAAATGACGGGTCGTTACGTACCTTGGCCTCTTTTGCAACAAACTCTACAAAAACATTGAATGGCGGGAACGACACACATCTTTATCGGCTTTATACCTTGCTCCGGTTGTACGCCACCGGTCTTGTAGTTGGTATGATAGTTTTTCTGTCACCATATTGACACCCCTTGCGGTATCAAAGCAGGCCAATCCTGGTAGTCTTTTATCTGATTTCGCTACTTCAATTTCCCTTAACAGGTCTGACATTTCCTTCAGCTGATGGTCATCTTTGATCCTCGGGAAGGTTTCTAATTTCTTTAATAGAACACTCTCAATCAACTCTGGGGCACCATACTCTTCATTCAAGCGTTTCCACATGTCCTTTAGGCCATTTTCAGGGTTGTCTAGATGAACCGCCCTTAACCTCATTACTATTTTCCTCGATTCAGGACCTAGCCATTTAATCATCAAATCACACTCTTCTCGTGCACTCAAGGATAGCTCTTTGACAATTGCCTTAAACGTACCCATCCATGATCTGTAATTTAATGGACTGTCATCAAATTTAATCAAACCATTGCTGATCAAATCTTTCTTCATTAGGAATTTCGCAATTGCATTGCTGCTTACGTTTCGGTCATCATCCTCCCTGTTGCTGGTAGTAGTATCCACCACTGATGTCTCCCTTGCCTTGATATCTGCTAAATATTTTTTCCCTATTTGCAGACCTTGTGTGAACTCTAATAACACAATTTCAATATACGTTTCTGCTTCTTCTAATTCAGGTTCAGTGTCAAGTATTGCAACGAGTGCATCATGAACTTGTTCTACTCCATTAGACGCATTTAGCAGTCTTTCAAGAGCATTCTCTACTACTTCCTTCTCATTTTCTTCAGCTGTCGCTGCTTTTAATACATTTAAGGCTCTAGTGAATGCTCCCCTTTTTACTCTTCTGGAGTGTTTCAGCTTGTCCTTTTGATCAGATGTGCTAGCGGGCATCTTGCTTCACTTTCAGGATTGGTTGAAATACCTCCGTAATTTACTGTAAGTACACGTACTTAAGAATGAAACGCTACCGACGAATTTACTGGCTCATTTATGCTGTATTACAGCCTTTATTTCTTCATTTATCTCTAACCTCTAATCTCTAGCCTCTAGCCTCTAGCCTCTAGCCTCTAGCCGTAAATTACTGAAAACAAACAAGTATAGCAATCAGCAAATTCAACCTCAAACTGAGGTAAATACAACATTAAATCTTAGGAAGAGAACAATGACGTATCTCAACCATACATTATATGACGTAATCTATGCTTCGTCAAGCGGAACGACCGCTCAGATGTGCACAACACACCATGTGACGTGTAGCTAACTGTGTGATACATGATGCAAATCTGCATGTCTTAAATAGACTAAATAACATAAAGTAATCTTAAAGTTCAAGTCATAACTACAATCATTCTACTATCAGTAAACGTAATGATAATAATCAGTAAATAACAATTTAAATAAACAATGTAAACAAACAAACTGAGGGCATAAATGTGGGCTCTACAGAACAGCGACATCCATGACAACCTGCTCCGGCCATGCCACTCCAACCCTCCATGCTCTAGGCGGCGAGTCTAAACGACCTCGCCATCTAAATAATGCCAATCTGCCTAAGCAAGAAGGAGTCACGAATATTAAATGTATCATAACTAAAGCTAAAAACATCTATAACAAAGCATTACCGGTTCCGGTATCGTAGCTCAAATTCAACATAACAACTTTGTTGATTATTATGTCCTCTAAACAAACAATTAATTATCACGTTCTCATATCTGTCCAAAAGGACCCGCACGATGGCGCTATACAAATTAACCTACTGATTAGAAATCAGTACATGGGCGATAACTAAATAGGTACATTACCAGCCAATGCATTTGCTGATTTGACAGCATTGACATTTTTGTAAGTATTACTTAAGTTAACTTTTAAAGATCAACGATAATAGCGTCGAGAAAACAGTGCTTAATTAACCATGCAGGGACGTACCACGTGACTTTACTGTTTCAAAAAACTAAACAAAAAATACTAACATAACATGCCATTTTGTAGGTAATTAATTAGGCATAACAATACCGAAACAGTCATAAATATCGTTCAAATAATAACACATAGATACATTAAAAAAACACTAAAAAATAACTGTTTTTCTGTGATTTCGTGTCGTTCAGCGGAATTAATATAATGAAATAAGTAATTTTTTTGTAGTAATTTGTATTTTGTAGTAAATATTTATCACATTAATGTAATGTATAATTGTATTCTACGTTTGTATTCTTTCTTTAAAGGGATTTGAGCTATAACCAAATAGTTACATTACAGTGCATTTGCTGATTTGACAGCATTGAAAAAACTCTGAGAATATTACTTAAGTTACGATCAATGATGATAGCGTCGTCGAATAACGTCGGCTATAAAACAGGCTCAAGACAGGGGTGCTTAGTTAACCATGCAGTGCCGTGTTACAACCGTTAATGTAGAAAACGCCAGCTAATGTCGAAACAACCGTTAATGTAGAACAACCAACCGCTTATGTAGTAAAACCTCCAGCTTATGTAGAAACACCAACAGCTTATGTAGTAAATAAAAATCAACACCAGCTAATGTAGAAACAGTCAACAGCTTATGTAGTAACGAAAATTGCCTCCCAGCTTATGTAGTTACTATCGCCAGCTAATGTAGAAAATGTTATATATTTTACAAAAATGTCTCATTCATGTGCAAATGCATCGATCTTTACTTAGCTATCAGTCTTTCCACCTCTCGTAAGCAACCAACTTTCTAAAACGACCACACATCGTAAGCAACCATCTCTGTTAAGGGACCGCTTCTCATAATCGACCACGTCTCGTAAGGGATCACCTCCTCTCATAAGGGACCACTTCTCATAATCGACCACCTCTCGTAAACGACCACCTTTCTTAAGGACCACACCTCTCATAAGTGACCACCTCTTTTATGTGACCACGACCTCTTTCTCTCTATTAAAGGACCGCTTCTCATAATCGTCAGTGACGACTCTTTTAAAGGACCACCTCTCTTAACGACCCCACCTCTCGTAAGTGAAGACCTATTTTAAAGGACCACCACCTCTATTAATGGACTGCTTCTCATAATCGACCATCTCCCATCACAATGACCTCTCGAAAATGACCACCTCTATTGAACGACCACTGTCTCTGTTAAGGGACCGCTTCTCATCATTGAAGATTTAATAGAGATAAAGAGGTCGTGGTCCCTTAAAAGAAGTGGTCACTTACGAGAGGTGTGGTCGTTAAAAGAGGTGGTCGCTTACGAGAGGTGGTCGATTATGAAAAGCGGTTCCTTATGAGAGGCGGTGATCACTTACGAGAGGTGGTCGATTATAAGAAGTGGTCCCTTGATAGAAACGGTGGACGTTCAATAGAGGTGGTCACTTACCAGAGGTCGTTGTGACGGGAGATAGTCGATTATGAGAAGCGGTCCGTTAATAGGGAGAAAGAGGTCGTGGTCCCTTAAAAGAAGTGGTCATTTACGAGAGGTGTGGTCGCTTACGAAAGGTGGTCGATTATGAGAAGCGGTCCCTTATGAGAGGAGGTAATCCCTTACGAGACGTGGTCGATTATGATAAGCGGTCCCTTAACAGAGATGTGTGGTCATTTTAGAAAGTTGGTTACTTACGAGAGGTGGAAAGACTGATAGCTAAGTAAAGATCGATGCATTTGCACATGAATTAGACATTTTTGTAAAATATATAACATTTTCTACATTAGCTGGCGATAGTAACTACATAAGCTGGGAGGCAATTTTCGTTACTACATAAGCGTTTGACTGTTTCTACATTAGCTGGTGTTGATTTTTATTTACTACATAAGCTGTTGGTGTTTCTACATAAGCTGGAGGTTTTACTACATAAGCGGTGGATTGTTCTACATTAACGGTTGTTTCGACATTAGCTGGCGTTTTCTACATTAGCGGTTGTAACATGCCGTACCACTTTACTGGACACAAAATAGCCAAACGGGTGAGATTGCTCTCTATAGTATTAATAGACTAGCCTATCAAAACGCCTCAAACAAGCGGATGGATTTGAACAAATTGGGTTTTTAAAACTACTCGTGTATCAAAACACCTGACATTAAAATGGATATGAAAGGGTTCCTAGCAATATCATTTTATTGGCTCAACGTGTAGATAAATCAGTTTTAAGCTTGCCATAGTCATACTTAATGTTTTGGAGGACGACAACGCCCTCAAAACGCCCCTGAGAAACCTGTGAAAAACTTTTTGTGACGTCACTAAAAGTTATTTTTGTATTACAGAGATAGGAATTTAGCAGTAAATCATTGATTGATGCAAAAGCATGGTAGTAATTACTTATCGCTTTGATAGTTTTATTCTTGGATAAGTATGTTAGCCTAATCGAATAAAATTAATTCATATTATCAACCATGTTTTTTTTTTAAACGGATTTTAATTTCGTTTTTCAAGGCCACCTTTTACGAAATTCATAGCCAAATGCCTATCTTGCTGGGTACACGGAGTTATTTTGCGCATGCGTGAGAATCACAGAGTCGACCACCTTGGCCTCTCTCTCGACCCTCCTCCTCTCGCGAGCGATGTTTATTTTGCTATTTATTATACACGTATTATTGAAACATTCATTTTATTATTACTTCGTTGTAATTAACTGAAATTGATGGAAATTCGTCCACATCGTCTTGTTAACACGGATGTTAACATCGTTTTGAAGAAACGGTTGGACGAGTAAATGGTGTTTGACAATGCCATGGCCTGGAGCTAGCTAGGCCTAGCTAGGCTAGGCCTAGGCCTTTTTAGTAGTGATGACTGCTGGATACGGTGTTTAGTCGCCCGGCCGCGATTTTTTTTTTCGTACATAAGTTGGGGACCCCCTCATGAAACGTCACAAAATAAACATGAATAATTCATCAGTTAAATTTTCTTGTTCCGTGTGCACCCAAGCGTATAGCAACAAGAAGTGATTTTGTTATGCGCGATTTGAACGATTTGCGCAATTTGAAATTGCGAAAAAAAATCCTTGCGCAATTTGAAATTGCGCAAACAATTCTTGCGCAATTTATAATTGCGCAATCAACTTGCGCAATTTCAAATTGCGCAAGAAATCTTTGCGCAATTTTAAATTGCGCTGCACAATTTGTAAATTGCGCAAGATAGTTCTTGCGCAATATGACACCTTTGCGCAATTTGAAAACGAACTGTAAATTTTCCCATACATGGCTATAGGCTAGGCCTAGGCAAAGGAGTTTAAAATTTAGTATTTTATTATATAAATAAGACCATTTCAATGAAGATAATGTTTAATACTCACTTTTTAAATTTTTAATATTAGTTTAAGCTAGGCCATGTAACCTAGTCAGTATCAGTAGTCCAGACCCTAGCTAGGCTAGAGTAGTATAGCCGGCCGCCCGCGCCGCGCCCGCCTGGTGGAACACCACCGCTTCGTTTTCCTTCGTCGGTTCTTCGACGGTATGCTAACTTATAACAATATTTGCACTACTAAAATAAGGAAATGCGATATTTATCTTTAATTTTGAATCATTCTTAGAAATTACTATAAAAATATGGGTGTACATGATTTCACAATCTGTCGAAAAACCTTGCGCAATTTGCAGATTACTTGCGCAATTTAATACGTTGCTTGCGCAATTTGAAACACATGTTTCAATTCAAATTGCGCAAGGATTTTTTTTGCGCAATTTCAAATTGCGCAAATCGTTCAAATCGCGCATAACAATTACACAACTGCAATACGATACTTTTACAGTAGGCCTAGGATTCTAAGTCAATTCACGTGATTGCCTTCGCGCACTCTTCTTCACACACACACACACACACCACTATGCAAAATGTGTCGAGTCGAGGCTAATCGACTGCTAGGCAAGATATTACACTAAGTAGTAATTCATTGGACATAGCCCAAAGAAAGCTTAGACCCACAAGAATAAAGAATGTGTATAATTTGTGTACTGTATTTTTTTAATTCTGCTATTTTATTATCAAACAATATGCATGTAATCAAAGGAACTGCGCGTATATGAACACATGAGATGGGAAGGTTAGACCCACGAGAATAAAAAATGTATTTTGGTGTAATGTTTATTGTTTAATTTTGCTGACTCTAACACACACACGTCACACACACCAACACAGCTACTACTAGAATAGACATGGGTTTAGAGAATAGTAATTAGGCCTAATAGTATCAATAGAAACTATAATTTTAACACGTAATTCTTTAGTAATAAATTATATTAAACACACCATAAACTAAAGGCTGATTATTTCGACAATCCACACAAAACGCCGCTATTCTATTATGAAATCGCACGCGGCAACCACAGTGGAGATAGGCCTGGAATCGTACCGCACTTGTGTAAACTACTGTAATCACTTCTTGTTGCTATACGCTTGGGTGCACACGGAACAAGAAAATTTAACTGATGAATTATTCATGTTTATTTTGTGACGTTTCATGAGGGGGTCCCCAACTTATGTACGAAAAAAAAAATCGCCGCCCGGCCAGAGGTGAGCTGAGAGCGTATGCTCCTTGTTGATGTATCGTTGAGGGTGTTAATGGTAGGCACAATTGTGTAACTGTATTATGTATATACACATTAATTATTTATAAGTATGTTTATTGATATTGTTGTGTGCTGTAGTGTCTTGACTAACGCATTATTAAAATATTTTTTTGTTATTACATGCCGCCCTAGGCTTGGCAACACTGAATACTAAATATTAGGATTCCCAATAAAATTAATAGAGGTGGATTTTCTCTATGTAATAATAAAGGTTATAACCGGCCGGGCCTAGTTAGGGGTATTTGAGCTTGTATCATATATTATTAATGCAGTAAATAAACAATTCATTTGTATTTTTACCTACCAACAGGTCTATAATTGGAGTGCAACTATGATAATTGATGGACGGGATAAGCAAATGTATTTATTGATTGGAATGGAAGCGCAAATGTTAGAGTCAAATTATAATATTAAGGTAACAGATACTGAGCATTGCTATTTTAAACTGTTGATCAAACCTACATAATACATTATACTAAATTATTATTTTGTTTTGAGGGCAGATAAACATGTGCTTATTCATTTTCCTTTTTTCAGGTGAATAGAAAGATGCCCAGCGTACTTTATAATAGATGCTACTTGGATCATGCTTGCACGATACATTTATGCAGTATACTGAGACACCAAGTATAGAATGAGCGCAGACAATTAAAATTACAGAACTAAATATTTATGAAGAATAGTAAAATATGCATAATAGAATTCTTTAGACGTGAGTGCTAGGGTTACAGTCACACTGTAACTATGTATGTAGGTAATGTACTACCAGACAGTACACTAGTAGCAGTGCATCATATAGTGTTTTTTTTAACCATCTAAATGGGTCTGGGTATATAAACAAATAAACCACTACTGTACTTCTTTTTTTATTTATTTAGCCAAATAATATGTACAATAGACATTTATGAAAGAATCCATCTCTTGAATATGATGGAGCTGCCTGGTGTTGATAGAATTAAAATGTATCACTCAGGTCTCAAAAGTAATTTGTGTCCCGTTTGAAAAATCCTGCTTGTTCCAAACTCATTATGATACATTTGTTCAATAAAATTCATTCCACACACTATTTCTGTTATATAATTTGTTGATGTTTACAATTTTATTACTAGTACTATTACAGTTCTTCAAAGTCATCTCATGTACTGTTGATTCCATAAATCTGCAAAGATAAGACCAATAAATGGATGGAAGTGTACTATTATTTTTATTCAATCCTACCTAGGCCTAGGCCCTATAGTATTATATTTTATGACTTGGTAACAAACAGAAAGAGGTTATTATTTAATTACAGTTACTAACTAAACTATAATAATCCTCTCTGCCTCACCTCTGCTCTACTTTAATTATTAGTATTATTATATTACTATATTATTATTAGTCAATAACAAAAGTCAGAGCCAAAAACAAGTTCAACACAAGCTTACCTTTTTTTATTTACGTCGCCTTTTACATACGTCTACGCCCGCGCCTTGTCCACTTCCTGGAGGTTCGTCGGTGGACCGACTCTCTTGTTTGTACTGTACTACAGTCTGTAGGCCATGGAGTAACTCCATGTGTAGGCCTGGCCTAGCCTAGTAGTATAGTACTAGCGAATTTAGAAGAAACTATAGTCTACTAGACCTAGCCTAATTTGTAGTTTGCGTGAGTGGTTTAGTGTGAGATGTACAAATACACCCTTTCTTCTTTTCACGTACAATCTTTGCAGACATAACTTTTTATTGATTTGTGAAATATCGATATTTTCTACGACTGCAGCAACAGGGAGCTTGCAACACGTGAGTCTCGTGTAGGATGGGTTTGTTTATTTTGTTTACACCACACAGTCCGCGAACGAGACAAGGTGGTGATTGGACTGTATTAAAATTCATTAACCAATCACAAAACGACTGCTGCCGTGGCTACAACCCCGGGTGTTTCAAACTCTAAATTTGACGATCTCGTACGTGCGTATAGAACGTTCATAAAAATTAAGATGGCGTGCCAGTTGGTCGGCCATTTTGCGGACGTTTTATACCAAAATTTAATTTGTTTATTTCTCAAGTTCTACTAGGTATTTGAATATAATTTTGTGTGTGCTGTTTATTAACATTAAAAGGATTCATACAAAGTCATTTTTGTGAAATTTTAAAATCCTTTCATATCCATTTTAAGGCAAATTATGTTTTCAGATTACAAATTATAACTTTCCCACTCGTACACAAATACAGTTTTTGGAAAAGTAGTTGAGACTCAGTACCAGCCACAAATTGTCCCCTATCCTTTCCATAGAAAGCCTGATTGGTGTACCAGGTTAAAAGTTATAGACGTTTTTGTTTTCAGGATAATAAAATGTTACGGACATGTCTACTTTAACCAGGGAAGAGTTAAATTACAATTTAAATTGTAATTTAACTCTTTCCTTTAACATAGCACGATGTTGGGATCATCCAGGGAAGAGTTAAATTACAATTGTAATCTAACTCTTTCCTGGATCATCTTACTTTAGAATTTGAATGCCGACTATGTTTCAAAAATAAAAAATAAAAATAACATGACATTGTAGGTAATTAATTAGGCATAAAAATACAGTTATAACATTAAATAATAATATAGATACATTAGATAAAACTTCATGAAATATTTTTTTCTTTTGTTTATGTATATTTTTGTCAAATTTGAAGAATTTCCACGTAGTGTCAGGATTTTTTCTAAGGACCAAATTAATCCACTCCCAAAGACTTGTAATAAGATTTTGTTTATGTAGAGCATCTTGTGTATATGTTTGTCTTGTGAGCCTCTGAGGGTCCCTAATGATCAGCAATAGCTGGATGGATCACCCTCATTAAATAAGGTTAAAAAAAAAAAAACAAAAAACAAAACAACGAACTGTGACATGATTGAAATAATTCTAAAAGTGTATACTATTACTACTATCACTATTATAGGAACATTCCGACTGTTTTGTTGTTGTTTTTTTTTTTTGCTATACGTCATATTACATGGAACTATTACATGGCTATTTAATTCAACGTTGAAGCAGAAAGACAAAACAAGCATATACACGAGATCCTCTACATAAACAAAGTCATATTACAAGTTTTTGGTAGTGGAATTGTTTATTGTCATTAGAAAAACACTGACATGACGACTTAACCCCAGGACACTAGGATTGGTAGCTGAGCATCATAACCACCAAACCACAACTCTACAGTTGGTCCACGACCGACGACACATCGATTGACCTGACCTAGTTTGGTCATCGGTCATCGGAAATAAAAAACATCCTATTGATTAAATATGGGTTCGTTAAATAAAAGTTTAGTTTAGTGTGTGTTTTATAAAACAAATAAAAAACATTCTTGTGTATATTATGTATGGTAATGATTTGAAGTATGAAAACTATCATTTCGTAATTTTTTTTTTTTTTTGTAATCATATAAGTTTAGTGAGTTCTATAAATTATTAAAATTGAAATTGAAATAAATCATCATTGTTATTTGGGAGTTTTAAATTGTTTATAATTTAAAGTACTAGAGGGTGAGCTCGCTTCGCTCGCTCCCCCTCTAGGAAGTGTAGACGATGGTTCTCGGAATGATAATGTTCTCCTTATACATTTTCTGTCGGTTACCATAATTGAAAATGCTTGACATTCGTAAAACTAAACTACTTTGTTTCACAGTGTTTTAGATGATTAATAACATTTTAAAGTATAGTTTTTATTGTTTGGTAGGGCCCTTTGGGGAGGCGGAGGTCATTTGAGGGAGGTGCTTATTCGAGGGATATATGTTAAATTTTTTAGTTCTAATAATATGGTAACATTTATAATCAAATGAAATCCTCTCATAGATAATTATGAAAAGTGGTAAAAAAGAATAACAAATGCTTGGTAAATTGCAGATAACAGTGCGGTGAATTCTACTACAAATAGTATAATTGTGTTATTATAAATATGTGGATGGACGTTTATTAGATAGTTGGGTTGTGGGGGGGGGGGTGTTATTATTCAAAATGATGTTTTATTGGAGAGGCGTTTATTCAAATGAATACCATCCTAATAATTATTAATACATTATTTAATTTAATCATCTTTTGAAACTAACTGCCGTGACAGAGTGGGCCCAAGAAAGAAGACATTACGGCTTGCAACATGGGCAGACATCTCGGTCCTAACGGGACACAGGAAGATAGCCTACAGTTATTCCTGCAAGCTTACTCAATAAAACTCAGCTATCGGGATTTCACTCGAAAAATGTCTTATCAAATCTCCCTATGTAATTTTATAATACTATTCCCCACAATATATTCTGATTCTTTATGGCGTATATTTAATTTGATCTTTATTAATTTGCAGTATAATTCCTATTATTTAACTACTGTACCTTCACACACGTGTGGTATGTTTTAAAATAAACAAAAAACTATGGAACGCCGTTTACGCAACATTTCGATGATATGAATTTTATGACGCGATATGTGAATGAAATGCATCGATATGAATTGAATGGCGTGATATATGAATGAAATGTTTTGAATTGAATGCTTTGAATTGAATGTTTTGAATGAAATGTTTTGAATGAAATGTTTTGAATTGAATGTTTTGAATAAAATGTTTTGAATGAAATGTTTTGAATGAAATGTTTTGAATGAAATGTTTTGAATGAAATGTTTGAATTGAATTGAAAAGTCAAACTATTGGCGGCGTATGTCATTCCCGCTCGCGATTTTTTTTCAACCTCTTAAATAGGCCTAAGCATGGGTACCCTCATCTCCTTTCAACGCTGTCATCAATATGAATCCTTTACAGAGACTCCCTAACAGACCTGAAACATTGGAATACATATTTCCGAACCCAGGTCTGTTAGGATTCTCTGTAAAGGCAGCGTGGAAGAAAGGAGATGAGGGTACCCAGGCTTAGGCCTAAGAGGTTGAGAAAATAATCGCGAGCGAAAATGACATACGCCACCAATAGTTTGACTTTTCAATTCAATTCAAACATTTCATTCAAAACATTTCATTCAAAACATTTCATTTAAAACATTTCATTCAAAACATTTCATTCAAAACATTTCATTCAAAACATTTCATTCAAAACATTTCATTCAAAACATTTCATTCAAAATATTCAATTCAAAGCATTCAATTCAAAACATTTCATTCATATATCGCACCATTTAATTCATATCGATGCATTTCATTCACATATCGCGTCATAAAATTCATATCATCGAAATGTTGCGTAAACGGCGTTCCATAAAAAACTGAAATGGCTATGATTAATGGCCAATTTTTTTTTCGTCTTCCAAAGAGACACTGTATTGATTGATGGAAAGTGCCTGTTTTCAGTCACCTTTAGGGTCAAATCTATTATTTTAACTGCTCCCTGGTGTATCGCTCGCTCCCCTCTAGGAAGTGTAGACGATGGTTCTCGGAATGATAATGTTCTCCTTACATTTTCTGTCGGTTACCATTATTGAAAATGCTTGACATTCGTAAAACTAAACTACTTTGTTTCACAGTGTTTTAGATGATTAATAACATTTTAAAGTATAGTTTTTATTGTTTGGTAGGGCCCTTTGGGGAGGCGGAGGTCATTTGAGGGAGGTGCTTATTCGAGGGATATATGTTAAATTTTTTAGTTCTAATAATATGGTAACATTTATAATCAAATGAAATCCTCTCATAGATATGAAAAGTGGTAAAAAAGAATAACAAATGCTTGGTAAATTGCAGATAACAGTGCGGTGAATTCTACTACAAATAGTATAATTGTGTTATTATAAATATGTGGATGGACGTTTATTAGATAGTTGGGTTGTGGGGGGGGGGGGGGGGTGTTATTATTCAAAGTGATGTTTTATTGGAGAGGCGTTTATTCAAATGAATACCATCCTAATAATTATTAATACATTATTTAATTTAATCATCTTTTGAAACTAACTGCCGTGACAGAGTGGGCCCAAGAAAGAAGACATTACGGCTTGCAACATGGGCAGACATCTCGGTCCTAACGGGACACAGGAAGATAGCCTACAGTTATTCCTGCAAACTTACTCAATAAAACTCAGCTATCGGGATTTCACTCGAAAAATGTCTTATCAAATCTCCCTATGTAATTTTATAATACTATTCCCCACAATATATTCTGATTCTTTATGGCGTATATTTAATTTGATCTTTATTAATTTGCAGTATAATTCCTATTATTTAACTACTGTACCTTCACACATGTGTGGTATGTTTTAAAATAAACAAAAAACTGAAATGGCTATGATTAATGGCCAATTTTTTTTTCGTCTTCCAAAGGGACACTGTATTGATTGATGGAAAGTGCCTGTTTCCAGTCACCTTTAGGGTCAAATCTATTATTTTAACTGCTCCCTGGTGTATAAAAGAGAGAAAATATTTGAAACTAAGGTGAACTTATCTTAAACCCGGAAATTACTTTGACCGGGAAGAATTGAAATTGAGAGGAAAATCCAATGTTGAAATCATAAATGTTGTTAAAAAACTCTTTATAATATCTTCCTAAGATATAAATATGGAACAATAGCGTCGGCGTGCACACTAATGTTATCAAATCTACGTTTCGCGGTACATCTCGGATAGATAAGGTAGGTATCCAAGGCGGAGATTTGTAGAGAAGTTTTTGCATTGTGCTCGCCTATGTCAGAATTAACCATAATTTATATATAGATACTTAAACTGTACATTCTGCATTAGGTACAGTAGTTTCATGGTTTCTTGATTATTAAACATTTTGTAGATTAAAATAAACCGTCAATGTTTTTAGAACTACAGTTTAAACTTTATAATTAGACAGTTTGACCGCTAAATCAATATAATATTTAAAAATGTACATATATATTATAATTAATTTTTTTTTTATCTTTCCATACATCTAGTTCCATATCTGATTACATATTAAAGTTTTCTCTTAAAACATTTTCATCTCAGTACACTTTGCATATTATTCTATTAACAATGTTTGTTTTTATCGTCTGCTTACATTTAAGTTTTTTTAAAGTTGTATTCATTTCATTACATATTATCACATTTTCCATTATTTTTTGTTTTTTTCTTTTCCATATATAATTTCTACTAGTACTGCTTTCCTCTTTTTATACATATAATCTCTTTAACCCATTTCAATTAACACTTTTTTTTATTAATATAGTTGTTTTTGTTTTGTTTTTTTTTCATCTACATACGCATTCGTTTCTTTATACAATTATCTATATATAAATTATGGTTAATTCTGACATAGGCGAGCACAATGCAAAAACTTCGGTACAAATCTCCGCTATGGATACCTACCTTATCTATCTCAGATGTACCGCGAAGCGTAGATTTGATAACATTAGTTTTCACATCGACGCTATTGTTCCATATTTCTATCTTAGGAAGATATTATAAAGGGTTTTATAAGAAATTTTCTGATTTCAATCGGTAAATTTTAACTCTACGCGCGGTAAGTAATTTCCGGGTTAACGGTAAGGTGTGTCAATCACCTTGCAAGTTCCCTGCATGGTTGGTTTCAACCAGGGAGTTGTAAAACAACTCCCTGTTTCAACTAAGTTGGCCGTTGGTAATTGGTGGCGATAGCCATTTTGATTTTTTGTTTATTTTCGGACCGCGCGTGTGAAGGTATAGTACTGTAGTACATAAAGATCAAATTAAATATATTCATAAACATAGGAGTATTATTATTATATTATAATTATATAAAATTACATCGAGAGAATTAATGATAAGAGCTTTTGTTTGAAATTTAATCGAATGAAACCCCGATAGCCGAGTTGTTGAGTAAGCTGCCAGTACTTTATGTATACTATGCGCTATCTGTGTCCTGTCAGGACCCTGGATACTTCTGCCCATGTTGCAAGCCGTCTAAAACGTCTTCCTTCTTAGGCCAAAACGGCTCACTGTGTCGCGGAATAATGTATTAATAATACCGATTAGGATGGTATTTATTTGAATAAACGCCTGGAACACCTCCCCAATAAAACATCAATTAAAATAATTATCGCCACTCCTCCTCCCCCCATATCCAAATACCATCTAATTAACGCCCATCCACATTTATACACACAATATTGTATTATATTTATAACACAATTATACTATTTTTGAGTAGATTTCATCGGACTGTTATCTACAATTTACCAAGCATTTGTTATTCTTTTTTACCACTTTTCATATCTACAATAAACACTATACGTAAAACGCTATTAATCATCTAAGACACTGTGAGTGAGTAGGTTTAGTTTTACCAATATCAAAAGCATTTAAATAATGGTAACTGATCGAAATCGTCCAGGCCAGAATGTCCTTCTAAAACTTTTTACCCGAGTCATTATCATTCTAAGAACCATGTTATTTATGTGAAGAATGTGTAGATTATAAATAACTTATTTAATAGAAAAGAATAGATAAAGTGCACTTTACAGGCCTACATCAATGTGTTTGCCAATGCATTAGGCCTCATTGTTTGTTTGTTTTTTTGTCATCTGAAAAAATCTTACTATCGCTATATTAGTTTATATTATACAAATTGCTAAAAAAGCAATTGCTAAGTATTTTGATTTGTTTTATACTTTTAAGTAACCTTCATTTTAAAAGATAATTAAGATATCGTAGATATTCGTTTTAAATATTATAGAATCGGTTTGTATTAATTATAATTTTAATTATAACTACTGTGTCATAATGCGCAATTTAAAAGTAAAGTAGAATTAGTAAAAATTGTGTGATGTTGTTTGTATTATTTGAGTTTGTTATAGGCTTACTTTACTGACAATGATGCGAGTAAACCGGATCTCTATCAAATGTAGGTTACATGAGCGAAATGCTTCGATAGTGCCAAGGTGGTTACATAGAGTGTTACAGAGGGAGATTATTAATATTACATTGTGTAAGAGCGAGATGATTCGATAGTGCGAAGGTGGTTACATAGTGTTTACAGCGGGAGATTATTAATATTACATTGTGTAAGAGCGAGATGGTTCGATAGTGCGAATGTGGTTACATAGTGTTACAGAGGGAGATTATTTATAATTACATTGTGTAAGAGCGAGATGATTCGATAGTGCGAAGGTGGTTACATAGTATATTAATATTAATATTACATTGTGTAAGAGTGAGATGGTTATATAGTGCGAATGTGGTTACATAATGTTTACAGCGGGAGATTATTAATATTAGGCCTACATTGTGTAAGAATGAGATGGTTAGATAGTGCGAATGTGTTTACATGGAAGATTCAATTGGCTTCACTGACAATTCCACCTTCACCAAATTGTATTCAATGTGAAGTTTCTCAACGTGTGGTTTACAAGAACAAGTTAGTTTCTATACACGGAAATCTTTAGTAAAAGGCGAAATATACTTGCGTGGACCGGAACTAGACTAGAGAAACCAGAGTAAAGAGAAACATGTACAATAATTATATATGCATACCTATCGAAATAATTATGTTTAGATTAAGTGTGATATTGACAACCTTAATGGAATTAGAGAAATGTCATTAGCAATAATAATTCTAATCCTTCTTAAATCATTCAAATAATACTGTAGGCCTATATTAAGAAGGATTCTGGATTTAAATTGGATTTCAAATATCGTTTATTTACAATAAGCTACCTAATAACTATTATAGCAAGTGGAGTTGTGGCTTGGTGGTTATGATGCTTGACTGCCACTCCAAGGATCCTGGGTGCAAGTCCCGTCACAAAAAAAAACAATAATATAGACATGTCAAAATGAAGAATTAATAACGGGAAAAAAATGTCTAAGCTAGTGTGTTGGTTGTTATCATATAAGTATGTAGCCCTAAATGTAGCATAATGTATTTTTTGAATATACAATATATATTTAGGATAGTATATACAAAAAAATGTCAAAAATATGAGAAAATTATAAATTAATTAAATTGTAAATTTTTAAAAATGTGTAAACCCATTCTTAAAATGTCAATAATGAATATTTTAATGAAAATGTAATGAAGTTGATATTTAAAATGGGGTTCTTTTATAAGCATTTCCCCTACTCCTTTTTTGTTTGTTTAAATCAATATTTTTATTTCTTATTGTCATTGTGTAATTTTCAACGTAAAAGAAATTGTCATTGCCATTTTTGGATTTGTTCATGTTTTTTATAGACAATACTGTTTGTTTTATAACACACCTTATAGTTTTATTCAATTTAATTATCGTAAATCATTGAAGAATGCTAGGCCGGGAAGCTAGGCCATTGAAAAGGCATTTGGACGCCGAGTAGAGCCGTATAGACGGCGTGCACAACAAGTTGATGTTCGCGAACGCGATCAGTCAAAAACGTCTCACGTTTACACAAAAAGCTGAACGTGCATTAGAGCGCGTAAATTATCACCACTAGATATCACTTTTTCGTTAGATATGCCATCACAGGGCAGGTCATTCAAATGACACGCGATGTGTAATTGACCAATCACACTGCAAGAATACAATCATCAGGCATGTTACAAAGCAAGCAAAACAAACATTAACCAGACACAGTACGAACTGTCGGAGATAAAGTTTAGAGTTTATACAGAATTGTGTAAAAAGATGTTCATCTTTCAAATCCTCGTGATATTGGCCGCTTTCTAGCTGTTCATGTATGACTGTTTATTAATTTATCATAATAATTATAAGTTAATAGTCAAGAACTGGTTTAGATTATCTATTAAAATAAGTTACCCGATCGATATTTGATAGTCAAAAAGCTGATTTAGATTATCTATTAAAATGAGTTAGTCCGATCGATATCTTTGAATACTGTAGTTTTAATAAATAAATGTCATTGTGTATGATTTAAGATTAATTTAATTTACAGTATAACAAAAATCGCTATTTTAGAAAATCGCGTGTAGATCACGTAACTATTAATTTCTATGGTGAATGGCCTATTTGGTCAAAACCCGTTTAGTAGTTTTTACGTAATCTTTCTAACACATAGACAAAGAAACACAGAAACTCATGAAGGCAAATTTAGGGTGATCTCAAACTTGAACTACAGCAACACGTGCAGTTTAAGTTATATCGATAATAAACAATAGTTTCATTTTTTGATAAGGAGCTCTTTTCATCCCATCTGCAACGAGGCATTTAAACGGCTAATGGAAACACCATTTTTTTAGTTAGATTTTATTGTATTTTGTATTTTTATCTGTATTGTGGGTATATTTTAAATTCAAATTTAAATTTAAACCATATAATAATAAGAACACACGTTCAAAAAATCTGTCCGTAGTTAAAATAAAAATTATCATCTGACAATAACACTTCATAATTAATTTCAAAATTCAAAAACAACATCATAATTAATTAAATTCTCTACTGTATGTAATTATAACCGTATTCCTTGAATCTATAATTGAAATCGACGCCGTATAGGCATGGTAATAATTAATTAATTTTATACGTTATAACACTAACCTGGTAATAAAAAGCTACTTTCGCATAAACTAAAGATTCTAAATTTAAGGGATAGATTTGCTTCAAAAAGTAAAAAAGTAATTACAGTTTATTTCATATTCAGTACAGAATTGTTAAAAAAAATATTTACCTTTAAAATTATCGAAACAATCATGGTTTTCGGTCTTTTCTAATAACAGTTGCTACGGCAACGATTTTCGTGTCCATCATTTGTTTTCTGTATTCAATTAGAAAGCCTTGTAAATTATACAAAGCCCTGTAAATTATACAAATCCCTGTAGATTATAATAATTGTTTATGTAAATGTAATTGTGTAATAAATGTAAATACAAATGTATGTAAAGAGGCCCTTAATCTCTCTGTGGCGGAGCTTATAAATACGAATTTAATTTGGGTATATCAGGGAAAAGTGAAAGTACAATTAATTTCAATCTTCCATGGGTATATATATATATATACCTTTATACCCTCTCCCCTCAACACATCAACCCAACCTGAACTCTCTCCCCTCCCCGTCCCACCTCATATATCTTCCCTGTGTATATAAACATCTATACCCTCTACTCTCAACACATCAACCCAACCTAAACTCCCCTCCCCACCCCACCTCATATACACCCCAACCATGACAAATCGTTTAGTTAACAAAAAGAACGTAAGCCCAAAAACTCACTCTCTCTGGCGGACAAACTGCATATTAGGCCTATCTTAATTGTAAAAAACTGCATTCTTCTATCTTTAAACGGGCATTCAAATTTGATATAACTTGGGTATAATCCGTCAGTCTGGCAGTATCACATTAAAAAAAATGAAATTTATATTATTTTCAGTGACAGAATGTCGTAATCCTATACATTCTCCGACATGAGCCGACAATTGGCCTACCTTCACTGTTATAACAATTATTACCCCAACGGCTTATTTGATGATTGATGTAGAATGTAACTGTTGCTATAATCGATCAATATAAATTTAAATACAAATTAATGTGAAGAGGCCCTCTCTCAGGAGGACACTTCACAGTTTGATAGGCCTATCCATTCGAACTGTTTTGAGCGATGAAATCAACGACTTATCTGATGTTTATGTAGATGTACCTGATTTATAATCGATCCATATAAATTTAAATACAAATTAATGTAAAGAGGCCTTTAATCTCTCTCTCCCCGAACACTTCAGATATTTTTAAAAATGTATGTTATAAATACATAAATATTTTTAAATTGTAACAAATCACGTAATAAACAATTGTGAAAAGTTATACCAGTATAAGTAATAACAATACGAGTAATTGACAGTCTACTACACTGTAAGTTACAATACCTAGATGGTACGCTTGCTTCGCTTGCTATTGCTATAATGATACCTCCTATTGTCGTGGTTGGTGTATAGATTGTTCTAGATGGAATACAATTGTACACGCACACAGAATTGTAAGTATGACTGTTGATATTATAAGGCTTACCTTGAAATATATACTGATGAAGGGCTAGTGTTGCCCGAAAGCTCTGCTAACTTTTCTGGCTGTTTACTTTATCGTTTTGATTTAGCTTTTCGCTTTTTTTTTGTATCTCCATTGAGATCCAGCCACTGATACCCACAGCATTGTCATTTTTTCAGTAATTTGCCTTTGGATATTTAATTTGAAACGATAAAGATGAGGAAATCTGTGAGAATGAGAAAAAGTCGCCCCAACCGAGACTCGAACTCGGACCGCCTGCTTGATATGCAGATGTCCTAACCACTCGAGGACATCGAAATTGAAAATTGCCATCGCACCGGGAAACGCCGTTTAGATAACAAACCGAGGCATATAATAGCTAAATTTCTGTACCGTCCACAAAGAAACCAAGTCCTAAAACTAGGAAAAGTAAAATTAAAAAGTAAATCACAAAACGTATTTATTACTGAAGATTTACCTGACGCGGACATGAAGAAAAAGAGAGAATTATCTACAATTATGGCGCAGGCATATGCCGAAAAACGTAAGCCCGTATTCAGAAATGGACAACTGTTTATCGACGGTAAGCCATACAAGCCACTAAAATAACTATAATTAAGTCATTAAGCCAAATTAATTAATGTTCAATTGAACACAATTAATTAATGTTTATGAATTATATTTCATACCTACATTACCGCAGAGTCTATCATTGTCTTGTAGAACGTAGACTAATTATGTGATTGTAGTAGTATTTCTACCGTTATAAATTGTAAATAAACGAAGTTTGTTTGTTTATGTCGCGCACCTGGCTGTTATGTTCTGGATATCTCTGTCCATTCAAACTTTAATCATGTGACCCACGACAGGTGTGCGACGATAGTGTTACATAATGAGAAATACCAACAACAATTAAGTGGCTGTTGACGATGTAAGTTTCAACGTAGTTGTTTACCGGTAATTCATCGATGAGTTACTGGGTTGATCAAACTCGTAAACGTTAAACACATCGTTTTAATGAAACACAACACAACTAAATGTATTTAAGTTATACTATCCGTACTTTACTAGTGATGTATAATGACAAATTATAACAACATTAAGTGGCTGATGTGATTAATAAGTGAGCGCCGTTATTGAGACATCATGTTCTAGACCGTTTCAACGTAGCTGTTTACCGGCGATGTTTGACTTACCAGTGAGTAACGATAACTTGCCATAATAATACATTCTGGACATCGGTGAGTTAGATTGATCAAAATCGTTTAAGTTAACCAAATACTTAATTGGCGTCCATGATCATCATTATTGTTTCACTGCCTGTCGTTTAGTTGTTGTTGGTATGTCATGATAAAACAATTCATATTACATTGTATATATTGTTATTTATTGTACATACTTGTTAACTTAGGCTATATAGTGTTAACTATTCTCTGCTGTAAGCAGCTTGCTCAATTTTATTCATTTGTCATTTCCTTTTCTGTCTAATTTAAATGTTTGAATGTCACCTTTTTGATAATGTAAATGTGAGCACAGAATATTTTAACGAAGATAACTTAATTTCTTCACTTGAACATTCTAATTTATCATCAAACTTTTCTATATTTGGACTAAACTGTCGTAGTGTTGTTAATAAGTTTGACTTAATCTCAAACTATTTAGACTCACTCGTACATGCCTTCTCCGTCATTGCCTTCAGTGAAACCTGGTTAACCGAAAAAGATAATATTAATCTATACCAGTTACCAGGCTACAGTTTGATTCACAATGATAGGAAAGATAAGAGAGGTGGTGGGGTAGCGTTCTATGTTACCAACAAACTAACATATATTATTAGAAATGATCTGTCATCTTGTATGACTGAAGCAGAGACTATTTTTATTGAGATTGAGTTAGAATCAGGAAATAATGTTATTTGTGGTATAGTTTATAGACCACCCTCACGTTCCTTGCAAAAGTGTGATGATGAATTAACATGTGTAATGCAAATGATTAATCTAGAAAAAAAGAAAGCTTACCTTGTGGGAGACTATACCATAAACTTACTCCAACAATCTACCGACAACACTATCCAATCACACTTAGACACAATATTTTCTCAGTCATTTCAGCCAATCATAAAAAGTCCTACTAGAATATCCGATAATTGTGCTTCAATAATTGATAAAATTTATTGCAACATCGATTCTTTTACTACGTCCCTTAAAAGTGGAATACTTATTACTGATATTTCTGATCACTTCCCAATATTCTGTGTAGATACTTTGGAAAAACATAATAAGCAATATCCTCGATTTGTATATAAACGACAATACTCTCCTCAACAAACGGAGTATTTTTTGCAAGAATTACAAAGTAATCAGTGGAATGATGTGCTATTCTCAAATAATGCGAATTTTGCTTATCAAAATTTTACCAACACTTTAAATAAAACAATTGATAATTGTTTCCCTTTAAAACGAATTAGAAATAAGGCGAACAAGTTAAAATCTCCTTGGATCACAGCTGAAATTGCCAGAGCTATCTCTCAAAAACATAAATTATATAAAAAGTACAAACAAAATAACACCACTACTAATAAAAGTACGTACATACATTTTAGAAACAAGTTAACCACTACTATTAGAAATCGGAAAAAAGAATATTATATGGTCCAGTTTGAACGAAATAAACAAGATATTTAAAAAACGTGGACAATCCTAAATGATATAATGGGTAGGAAAAAGACTACCAATTTGCCTACAAAAATAAAATTGGGTACTGAGACTTTCTCTGATAATGATGAGAAAGCTGATGCATTCAACTCTTTTTTTATTAATATTGGAGAAAAACTAAATAATAAATTTAGGCATGAATGTCAAAATGATCAAATCACCCACAGAACTTTCTTAAAGGGAAATTTTACCTCTTCAATGTTTTTTAAGCCTGTTACTGAACATGAACTTAACCACTATATTAAAAACACAAAGAATACTTCTCCTGGCCATGATGGTATAAGTGCCCAACTCATAAAATCTGCTTCCCCGTTTATTTTAAAACCTTTATTGCATATTATTAATACGTCATTATCATCGGGCTGTGTCCCGGCTGATATAAAAATTGCTAAAATTATCCCGGTATTTAAGAATGGTGACATCTCCGATATAAATAATTATCGGCCTATTTCCATTTTACCCTTTTTTTCCAAAATATTTGAGAGGATTGTGTATGATCAAACGATTTGTTACCTCTCAAAATATAACGTACTGAGTAAAACACAGTATGGATTTAGACAACACCATTCAACTAGTCATGCTTTAATACAATCGATTGAAAAAATCACAAACGCTATTGAGAATAAAGAGTTTACACTAGGAGTTATCCTTGATTTATCAAAAGCGTTTGATACAATCGATCATGATATATTATTAGATAAGTTAAGATTTTATGGTATAAGAGGAGTTCCGCTAAACTGGTTCTCAAACTATCTTAAAAAAAGACTACAATACACATTTATTGTTAATACTGCATCTAGTAAAATGACAGTAAACACTGGAGTTCCTCAGGGATCCATATTGGGTCCATTATTATTTCTTATATTCATTAATGATATTAGTCTAGCATGTAACCATGTAGACATGATTATGTATGCAGATGACACAAATGTGTTTTATAGTCACAATGATATTACTCAAGCTTTTGATACAATGAACCAGGAGTTATCTATACTTTCGGACTGGTTTATTGCTAACAAATTAACGCTAAATGTAAACAAATCAAAATATGTTATATTTAAGGCTAGAAATAAGTCAGCTGACACTACCTCACTAGAATTGAGGATGGGAAATGAATGTATAGTAAAAATAACTGAAGTTAAATTTCTAGGCTTATTTCTGGATGAAACTTTATCGTTTAATTTTCATGTAAATTTGGTAGCAAACAGTATTTCTAGAATAATTGGTGTCTTAAACAAAGTGAAGTCTATGTTATCAAGTAAAATCTTGTTAACGGTATACAATGCACTTATATTACCTAGAATAACGTATGCTATCACAGTATGGGGTGCTACTTCTGCTACAAACTTAAACCGTATACATATTCTCCAGAAAAAAGCACTTAGAAATATTTGTCATGTTCATTTTATGCATCCTTCTCATCCACTTTTTATTTCAACCCAAGCATTAAATATTTTTGACCTTTATACGAAACACACTGCTATATTTATGTATCAATATAAACATAATCTATTACCTGAATCATTTAATAACCTATTTAGTACATCTGCCTCATTCCATAATTACTCAACTAGAAACAGGTCAAACTACTGTCCACAACTAAAACGCACCAAAGTCGGACAGCAATGTATTTCCTACCAAGGAACACATATTTGGAACAATTTAACAGACTATATAAAACAATCCCCCACTTTAAGTTTGTTTAAACAGATATTAAAGCAATATTATAACAATATAAATATTTAAATTAAGTAAATCACATTATGTTATTTTGGTTTGTTCTTTTTGTTTGTACTAATTGTTTGATCTTTTTGTTAGGGTTACATGCTTAAAGCACTTGTGCTTATTTTGTATCCCATTCCATTATCTTATTATTTGTATTGTATTTGTATATGTCTTTATTTTGATTATGGAATAAAAATGTCGATGAATTGAATTGAATTGAATTGAATTAGACCACTGAGGCTTTCATGGTATTGTTCAAACTCGATTGGATAGCGACTCTTTAACATTCTCGGCGTGGTACGGCGGAACAGCACTAGCCCTCAGTTATACGCACGCGCACCAGAGATCACGCGCATCTCTGGTCTTCCTCATCTTTATCGTTTCAAATTAATTAATTAAATTTCAGTATATCACCGGGCGGTTTAGAATTAATGTTCATTACCTAATGTGTTTATATATATATAGATATATATATATTTATATATACCATGAAAGCCCAGTGGTCTAATGGTTAGGGCAACTGAATATCAAGCAGACGGTCCGAGTTCGAGTCTCGGTTGGGGCGACTTTTTCTCATTCTCACAGATTTTCTCATCTTTATCGTTTCAAATTAATTAATTAAATTTTAGTATATCACCGGGCGGTTTAGAATTAATGTTCATTGCCTAATGTGTTTATATATATATATACTCAGGTTGAAATTTCAGACCGTTTGGATAGAGTGCTCAATACCAAGGTAGAGCATAAAGCTACAGTAAAGAGAGAAAATTCATCAAAAGAAGAAACATATGTCGGACTAACTGAAAACCAGTTTAAAACCAGATACAGAAACCATACGTCTTCATTCCGGAACGAAAAACTAAGAAATGCAACGGAACTCAGTAAATATATATGGACACTTAAAGACTCTAAAACAAATTACTCAATTAAATGGAAAATTATAAAGAAATGCAAACCTTACTCAAATATTAACAAAAGATGTAATTTATGTATATGTGAAAAGTATGTTATTATATGTCAACCAGAGCTATGCTCACTGAACCGTAAGAACGAGTTAGTCTCTACTTGTAGACATAGGAAAAAATTCTTACTAAATTGCAGATCCAAACAGTTTATCTAAAACAATAGGCTATTGTATACGACTTCCTGATGACTCACTTCTATTAAGCACTATGAGACAACTGTGTCACTTATGTTTTATATTTCACGTGAAGAGTGCGGCCAGCTACATGCTGGTCGTACGAAACAAATTTGTAGTGATTAAAACAATGAAGTAACCGAGTTTTCTGCTGTTATTTTATTTCTCTATATATATATATATATATATTAACAATTACACTTACTTTAGACCAAATACGGTGAAGTGATTTATCTAAATTAATAAAACTCAATAAGCTTAATGATAAAACGAATCTGTAAGTAAATTTGTTTTATAAAATGAGCTGACTCTCATAGATAATTTGACTTTTCTTATAGCGTTTATACAGAATTGCGTAAAAAGATGTTCATCTTTCAAACCCTCATGATATTGGCGATGTTGTTGCCGTTTTCTAGCTGTTCAGGTACGATTGCTTTACTTTTTTAATTTATCATAATATAATAATATGATAATTAGGGAGCAGTCTTATAAATTTAATTTAGTCCAATCGATAGTTAGACAAATCTTTATTTGTCTTTCAAAATCACAACGTACAGTAGTTATATTTAATACAGTGGACCCCGCTTTTGGGACACCATTATTCAGAAAATACCCCTATTAAGAAATACTTTCCATGAAATGGAAATAGGAAAATATATTTTTAACACTACGGCCAACCTTTATTCAAAGGACACCATATTAAGAGGACCCCATATGTTTGGTACTGCTGTACAACTTGGCTACTATAAACCATGATTCAGTTTAGTGGTAAGGTATACTGGGTATATTGTATGTATGTATGTTCTCTTTAAGGCTTTTATTTCTATCTATAGACTATTCCTCAACCTTTATAGCTTGTGCTTCCACCTAAAGCTCTGTCTACACTACACACAAACTTTATGTGACAAAACAGTGTGCCCATAGACATGATGGTGTCATATCATTACCATATTTAAGCATATCATCACACTTTTCTTGTCAAACTAGTTTGTCTGTGTAGACAGAGCTTTACAGTTGGATTCACTTGAATAGCCTACATTTTATATCTTTATTTTAATTAATTAAACAACAAACCTATCATTAACAGTATTTTACTGTTTTCTTTTAATGTTATCTTTTTATTATTTACCAATTCTTAAAATTATTTTGAGTATGAGGCTAATACAAATTTTGATCAACTTTATACACAAGTTTTAAATAATGAATGTTAAAGGATCATAATGAATGTTAAATATTATTAGTGTATTTATTTGTATTAGTTTATTATCTATATACTTCATGTTTAAGCCTACTTATTCCTTTTCCTTATGTGAACTTTCTGGAAACAGCATTGTAGGCCTACATGACGATACCTTATAATTGTGTCTTAACATTACCAGTATGTACTTCTGAGATAAAACACTGTCATGTTTTATTATATTGCTAATATATATATATATATTGTTATTTATGCGTAGGTGTATGCCCAACATCATGTAATTGTAATTTCTCTGGTTTTGGACTTAGTTGTTCTGCATATAATTCTTTTTATTGTCGACCAACTTGTAATGGATTACAGCCCCATTGCGTACAATGTACCGGATGGAATAAATATATACACGCACAGCTTGTCGAGTATAACAATTATATTTCAGTTAAAGGAGTGTAAGTAGCATATCGTTAATTATCTTCTTTACATATCATCGAATTTGAATTATCAATATTATCAATTATTACACGACGGAATCGACGCTACACAGTGCAAGTCCTTGGTAATCGCCATGATGAAATAATTATTTAAATTTAAAATCATAATCATTCTGAACTGTGTATTATTTGTTTTAATTGAATGGACTTTAGTTGGACAGTGACATTAAGTACATTGACAGCCAATGCATTTACCGGTTTGACAGAGATGACACAAATGTAAGTGTATTGTTTATGTATATATTTTCCTCTACAAATAAAGATTTATAACATATTTTCTTTGAGGTATTGACATTTCATTGTTTGTGTCATGAACGATTCATTTAATGAATTAAAAAGCCATCTATTATTCTCAGGCCAGAATTGCATATCAAATTCGGCTGTTAAATCATCTGATCCACCTTTTTCATGTTAAAATTAGCATTTTTACAATCATCTAGTGAGATTGTTATTTGACAAACAACTTATATTAATTTTGCTTAAATAATCATCAATACTTGAAATATTAACTGACTTATGATGGCATTTTGCAAAAGAGTTTTCAATTCTTTTAAATTGATTTAACCTGTCTCTTTTTTTACTTTATTTTTGTCTACACCTCTTCAGCCCATTTAGCACGTGATCTAATTTGGGCACTTTTTGCTTCTGTTTTATACATAGTTTAAAGTCTTTCTGATAGTTAAGACTATCTATCGTCTAAGTGAAAATTGGTACAATTATCCATAATGTGATCTATAGACTAAAATAATTTCCTTGTTTAGGTATTCTTTGGGTTTTTTTTTTCATTTGATTAATTTAATTAATTATTTCTTTACCAATACTTAATTAAATACTCTTTAACTTTTACTTTTATAATTTCCCACTTTGACACATAGTCAAAATCATTATTTTTCAGGCATTACATCTCCACATACCTGGTCCTCTTTTGAATTGCCTTTCACAGATTTTAATATATATTGCTTGTTGGTCGTGTGAGAATACCATTTCTAATATTACTTTGTATAATTGATTTAAATTAACCAATAATCAAGTATTTTGTCTTGGTATGCTTGGTCCTGCTACTTGTCTTGTTCTCTTGACTTTAATGCTGATCTAACACCACCAGGAGTTGTAAAGTCAGTAATAGACCTCAAGCCTTTTTGGGATTCACATGTTGTACTTGTTTCTTGGTTTTCTTCTTATCTTTTTTCTTACTCTTTCCTGTTTCTTTTTTGTCACTTTGTTTGTTTTCGAGTTACTCTTCGCATCCTAATGTATATTAATTCTTCCATTATGTTCACTGTCAGAGCAGCTTTTGTTTTTGCCTTATCAAGTATTTCTGTAGAGTTCTTGAGACTCTGTCATCTAAGTGAGGAGATGGTGGACCGTTGCTCGGGATTGCTGGGTTTGTTTAAAAGGTCTTCTAATACACCTATTTTTTCAGATTCTTTGGATTGTCTGGATGGTTTTTATTTATTATTATTATGAGATTCTAGAATCGCTGAGTTTATTTGGTGTTGGCTTATATCTTTCTGTCCTGTATTACGATATTTAAAGCAGAATGGGTCATTACTATAGTTTTCTGTTGTATTTTATTGGTTGTCCATCATGAATAATGCGTGTGTTGAAACCATTTATTTTGGTTGCACGAGGAAGTGGTGTATCTCCATTTAAGCAACTGGTGAGTTGGCTATCAACTCTTAACTTATGTCTAGCAACTTTTATCTGTACATCCCATAAAATTAAGCTTGTTGATTATTTCTTCATCAGAGACCTTTATTAATACTGCACACGTGTACATTCATTTCTATCATTGAAGAACGGATTTATCAACTAGGCCTACACATACGTTACTGTTTCTAATATTACATAATTATTTGTATTTTTGTAAAGTAGATCATTTCAAACACTAAAATTCATTTAGAATCATCATTGATAGTAAACAGCTTAGATATTAGACGTATTTCCATATACTGTGAAATCTTTTTACTTCAAAGGGACCTCTCTAGTAACGGTTTGAGTACGTTGTCAGAAAATACATTTACTGGATTGACGGCGTTGGAAGTCCTGTAAGTGTATTTTAATATGTGTATAAAATGATATGATTTGATGGTCCCTTTTTATTGTTAAAATAATCATTTCATTAAATATTGTTTGATTGTTATAATATTTTAATAAATAGGCCTAAGGTAAAATTGATAATTATCACATTATTTATAATGGAACATTGTAATTACTTACTTGTACGGTATGCATTCTTTACTTGAAGGGATTTGGGTTTTAACCAAATAAGTATGTTGCCATCAAATGCTTTCATTGGTTTGACAGCATTGGAACGACTGTAAGTGTATTGCTTATTATTATTATTCTTACAAATGTAAATTTTTAATTACACATAGTGCATTGTGGGCTAAAACAACATTAATTAGCAGCTTAATATTCATTCATTTTTATTCAGTCAGAATAATACAAGAAAATGCAAAATTTCAAAATATCACATTAATTTCATAGCTAAATATTCATAACTAAAAGCGCAATAGCGTATTATATCATAAGAGCACTAATTTAAACAAAAATAACATATTTCATTAAGTTAGTACAGAATATTAAAGTAATTTTGCCTAATAGGCCTGTGACAAAATTGTTCCTAAATTCTTACATACTTACAATCAGTGATGAGGCCAGTAGCTTGTGCATCAACTGAATAACCATTTTAGTAATGGTTCCACAGCTTCTACCCGAACTCGTTTTCTAGGCCGTTTTTTTATGATAAAATGGAAACTGTCTATATTTATTGGATAGTTAATGATGATGTAAGGAATCAACCCGAAAGCCTCTATTAGGCACATAAAAAAGAATAAAGGTAAATTCGTCTGAAGTACGTAATGGATTATGTTGCATTGATTGAAATTAAAGCTATGTTTTGATTTTTTTTACAACTTTTGGATTGAAGGAAGTGTTTATCTATCTTTTATGCTTAAATTGAAAGTGTTCCAATAGGTTGTTTTTAATAACAAATTTTACATAATAATAGAAATATTGTTAATGAACGAATGGTGCGAAGTTCCATTGAAATAAAACAATTAGAATACCCATTTTCTAAGGCTAAACTTAAACGCCCTGTTTTTTTGTATTTTTTTTGTATTTGTCATTTCCTGTTATTTAACTTTAAAAGAATTTTTCTCAAAACACTGATTGTAACAGCCAAAACGTTAGACTATGATATCTCTGGAAGTAAACATGGCATCAAGATATTTTTTTCTGTATTTTATATCTTAGATTAGGCCTATGTAGTTTTAGTATTTGTTAAAATCTCAATTTTGAAAATTCCAACTTATGTCTGATTCGATTTTCCTTAAATGTGCCACGTTTGCTGTTTTACCAGCATTGAAGTTAATATAATGTGTATTGTTTATTTACAAATTGTTTCTTCTATTTTCTAAGGTATTTGAACAATAACCGAATAAACATATTATCAGCAAATGCGTTTGCTGGTCTGACAGCATTGAAGTTACTGTATGTGTATTCTTTTTTTACAAATTATTTCGTTAAAAAATTTGAAAGAAAGAAAGAAAGCAAAAAATACTTTTTAATTATTTGTATTTTTGTAAAGTAGATCATTTCAAACACTAAAATTCATTTAGAATCATCATTGATAGTAAACAGCTTAGATATTAGACGTATTTCCATATATTGTGAAATCTTTTTACTTCAAAGGGACCTCTCTAGTAACGGTTTGAGTACGTTGTCAGAAAATACATTTACTGGATTGACGGCGTTGGAAGTCCTGTAAGTGTATTTTAATATGTGTATAAAATGATATGATTTGATGGTCCCTTTTTATTGTTAAAATAATCATTTCATTAAATATTGTTTGATTGTTATAATATTTTAATAAATAAGCTAAAATTGATAATTATCACATTATTTATAATGGAACATTGTAATTACTTACTTGTACGGTATGCATTCTTTACTTGAAGGGATTTGGGTTTTAACCAAATAAGTATGTTGCCATCAAATGCTTTCATTGGTTTGACAGCATTGGAACGACTGTAAGTGTATTGCTTATTATTATTATTCTTACAAATGTAAATTTTTAATTACACATAGTGCATTGTGGGCTAAAACAACATTAATTAGCAGCTTAATATTCATTCATTTTTATTCAGTCAGAATAATACAAGAAAATGCAAAATTTCAAAATATCACATTAATTTCATAGCTAAATATTCATAACTAAAAGCGCAATAGCGTATTATATCATAAGAGCACTAATTTAAACAAAAATAACATATTTCATTAAGTTAGTACAGAATATTAAAGTAATTTTGCCTAATAGGCTTGTGACAAAATTGTTCCTAAATTCTTACATACTTACAATCAGTGATGAGGCCAGTAGCTTGTGCATCAACTGAATAACCATTTTAGTAATGGTTCCACAGCTTCTACCCGAACTCGTTTTCTAGGCCGTTTTTTTATGATAAAATGGAAACTGTCTATATTTATTGGATAGTTAATGATGATGTAAAGAATCAACCCGAAAGCCTCTATTAGGCACATAAAAAAGAATAAAGGGAAATTCGTCTGAAGTACGTAATGGATTATGTTGCATTGATTGAAATTAAAGCTATGTTTTGATTTTTTTTACAACTTTTGGATTGAAGGAAGTGTTTATCTATCTTTTATGCTTAAATTGAAAGTGTTCCAATAGGTTGTTTTTAATAACAAATTTTACATAATAATAGAAATATTGTTAATGAACGAAAGTGCGAAGTTCCATTGAAATAAAACAATTAGAATACCCATTTTCTAAGGCTAAACTTAAACGCCCTGTTTTTTTGTATTTTTTTTGTATTTGTCATTTCCTGTTATTTAACTTTAAAAGAATTTTTCTCAAAACACTGATTGTAACAGCCAAAACGTTAGACTATGATATCTCTGGAAGTAAACATGGCATCAAGATATTTTTTTCTGTATTTTATATCTTAGATTAGGCCTATGTAGTTTTAGTATTTGTTAAAATCTCAATTTTGAAAATTCCAACTTATGTCTGATTCGATTTTCCTTAAATGTGCCACGTTTGCTGTTTTACCAGCATTGAAGTTAATATAATGTGTATTGTTTATTTACAAATTGTTTCTTCTATTTTCTAAGGTATTTGAACAATAACCGAATAAGCATATTATCAGCAAATGCGTTTGCTGGTCTGACAGCATTGAAGTTACTGTATGTGTATTCTTTTTTTACAAATTATTTCGTTAAAAAATTTGAAAGAAAGAAAAAAAGCAAAAAATACTTTTTAATGAGTGTTTAACGCATTTATTTTACAGGAATTTAAGATACAATGATATAACTACCATAGAACAAAACGCATTTTCTTCCTTTGCTTCATCATTGTCAGCTTTGTAAGTTAAAAACTTTGTAATTCAATTTAAATAAAATATTTGTATTTTTTTTACCATGAAATATTAAGGATTTGAATTCCTTTCCACCTTTTTAGTCGCGTGCAACGCGATTCTACAGCTCACTATATCGGTTGGTCGGTCGGTAAACAATTGAGCACGCGACTGCAGCCATGTATATGACATATGACCTTGTTATTCTAGAATACAATTTTTCTCCCGTATTCGTTAGTCCGATACCCTTCATTCATCAGTGGAAAATTATACTTGTCATGTCATACTATGTCATAGCATATAAAATATACATTATTTATTATATGTTTGCTCTGATATATACAAAAACAGAAAAAAAAAACAATTACAAAGTGTCACATAATTCTCGTGCGGTATCCGTATTCAGTGCCCGAATGTGCAGCTGGATAAAAGATGTTACGAAACCTATTTGTACGAGAGATGATGGACCGGTAATGTCTACCACGTAACACCTCTAATACATTATGCATGGGATGAGTAGAATTTTGTAATCTTGCATCAGTCAGATACCATTACACATATCGAACTGCTCAATCTTTTTTATCCCAAACGCCATACCAATTATTACATACATTAGATAATCTCCCGTTGCAGTATTTTCAGACATTTTAATGTTCGAGTGGTGTATATAAAACAATTTTTTAAGAAAATGCTTTGTAAGCATTCAGTCGTTTGTTCGCTGGCGCCAAGCACAACCAACTCCCCTCCCAATCCACCAAACTCACTCAATCCCCCATTACCTAATTTATTAATTTCATTATTTTGTTAACGATAACGTTAACTCAATTTAAAACTACATTATTATTTTGTAGATGGTTGATAGAAAACAACTTACAAGTATACAATAAAAAAACTTTTGAAGAACTGACAAACTTAACAGAAATGTAAGTAGGGTGAACAAACATATACTATAGAATCGTACCGCGGTCTATGTACGTAGTCAGGTCATTCACCGCGAGTTATATGTTGTTATTAGGCCTACATGATTAATTTAAAATTTGTAAATGATCAATTTAGGCTAAGTAGGTAACCTGGAAGATCATTATTTTTTTTTTTTTTTTTTTACACCATATTTAATGAGGGTGATCCATCCAGCAATTGCTGATCATTAGGATTCACAAGACAAACATATACACAAGATGCTCTACATAAAAAAGTCTTATTACAAGTCTTTAGGAGTGGAGTAATTTTGTCCTTAGAAAAAATCCTGACATGTGACAGGGCTTGAACCCAGGAGTAGTAGCAAAGCATCATAACCATCGTAACTGAAAACCCATAGACTAAATTTCCAGATTCCATGCTATAATGAGTTCATTGACTTTCCTTGTACTAACTTGCTTGATAGTAAATTCCAGTCGTCTCTTTTTCTATCCGTGCTTTCAATAACAAATACTGTTGAATCACCTTGTAGTTTATTTTGTATAGTCATGATCATTATTAAATTATATTTACATTTTATCTATTCTCATAGGGACTCGGATTTTACATGCTTATGTGCCATTGTAGTCGACCTTGATTATTGCATTCCCGGCGTAGATCCCTTTGCTACATGTGAAGACTTATTAGGCAGTGACTACATACGGGTATTAATGTGGATAATTGGAATTTCAGCTGTTGGTGGCAATTTAGTCGCTATCATATCACGGCAGTGTAAAAAGGATAACAACACAAGTAATGATAACGAAATTAATAAAGTGCAAACCACACTCATCACCAACCTTGCCGTGTCTGACCTGTTAATGGCAGTCTATTTGATTATCATTTTAAGTGTAGATATGCATTACAGAGGGCGATATGCAAAATTTGAATTGAATTGGAAGAATAGTCCTCTTTGCGGTTTTGCTGGTGCAATTGCCACTCTCTCTGGTCAGTCTTCAGTTTTTACATTAATGCTTTTAAGCATCGACCGTGCTATAAACATCGCTTATCCATTTAGTACCAAACATCTTAGTTGCAAAAATTGTAGAATTATTATCGGAATTGCATGGGTGTGTTGGATTGTGCTCAGTTTTCTCCCACTAGTAGCAAACGTCATAAAACACAACTTTTATTACTACGACGAGGCGTTGTATTATTTCGGGGCTAATTATTATGGAGTAAAGAGTGTGTGCCTTGCACTGCCGTTATCAAAAAGTCATTGGCGAGGCTGGGAGTATGCTTTTGCTATCTACATCGGATTCAACAGTTTAGGTTTTATCATAATCGCTGTGAGTTATGTAATCATTTTTGTGTCTATCAAGCGTTCATCAGCAGCTGCTAACAGAAAACGAAGAAGAAAAAAAGATATCAAACTAGCAGTGAAAGTAGGCTTTCTCATTTTCACAGATTTTTGTTGCTGGTTTCCTATTGTATTGATGGCAATTGGTGCTGAACTGGATTGGTGGGTACCTTCTCTGGAAATATATGTTTTGTCAGCGATGTTCATCATACCAATTAACTCCTCGGTCAATCCCTATCTATACACAATTATCGACTGTTGCTTTACTTGTTTAAGCAAAGATAAGAAACCAAACGTTGCCAATACTAATCGAACACGACAGGTGGCTGTTATGCAGCTTCAGGAAATGAGACCTAGAAATACTGACAGATAAAACTTAAACATGTAAAGCTTTTGCCATTTTTTTCTTATAAAAAGGCGCGTAAATCCTTTAGTAAGCATTAGTTTGCAATATTTTAACACGGCATTTCTGTCTAATATTTGTTTAGGAAAAAAGTAGAATTCATTGTAATCGCTTTATGTCGTCCTATCGAATAATGCATTTCATAGAAAAAGAGAGAATTACTTTACAATGACGTATATTCTTGTTTTACCTACTTTTTTTAAAATATCATTTTGTTTCTTTGTAATTTCTTTAATTAACTTAGTTAGACTACAATATATATTGTTTATGTATATTTTTGTCAAATTTGAAGAAAGTTAAACGTTCATGTTAATTATTGTTGACTTTTACAACAAACTGTCACTTGAGTGAAATCATTTTAAATGTGTATACTACTACTATCACTATTATAGGAACATTCTGATTGTTTTGTGGTTGTTGTTTTTTTTTGCTATACGTAATATTACATGGAACTATTACATGGCTATTCAATTCAACGTTGAAGCGGAAAGACAAGACACGAGATCCTCTACATAACCAAAGTCTTATTACAAGACAAGCATATACACGATATTGTCTACATCACCAAAGTCTTATTACAAGACAAGCATATACACGAGATCCTCTACATAAACAAAGTCTTATTACAAGTTTTTGGGAGTGGAATTGTTTATTGTCATTAGAAAAACACTGACATGACAGGACTTAAACCCAGGACACTAGGATTGGTAGCTGAGCATCATAACCACCAAACCACAACTTTACAGTAGTTCCACGACCGACGACACATCGATTGACCTGACCTAGGTTGGTCATCGGTCGTCGGAAATAAAAAAAAACTCCCTATTGATTAAATATGGATTCATTAAATAAAAGTTTAGTTTAAAACAGTGTGTGTTTTATAAAGCAAATAATAAACATTCTTTTGTATATTATTTTTTATATTACTATATATTATTATCATGCTAATGATTTGAAGTATGAAAAACTATTTCGTAATTTGTTTTTTTGTTTGTAATTATATAAGTTTAGGGAGTTCTATAATTTTATTAAAATTGAAATTAAGTATATTTAAATTGCACATTCTGCTTTAAGGTACAGTAGTTTCATGGTTTCTTGATTATTAAACATTCTGTAGATTAAAATAAACCGTCAATGTTTTTAGAACTACAGTTTAAACTTTATAATTAGACAGTTTGACCACTAAATCATTATAAAAAATATTTAAAAATGTACATTATTATAATTAATATTTTTTTTTATCTTTCCATACATTTGTTCCATATCTGGTTACATATAGTTTTCTCTAAAAACATTTTCATTTCAGTACACTTTGCATATTATTCTATTAACAATGTTTGTTTTTATCATCTGCTTACATTTAATTTTTTTTTAAAGTTGTATTCATTTCATTACATATTATCACATTTTCCATTTTTTTTTGTTTTTATCTTTTTATATATAATTTCTACTAGTACTGCTTTTCTCTTTTTATACATATAGGCCTAATCTCTTTAACACATTTCAATTAACACTTTTTTTTATTCACATAGTTGTTTTTTGTTTTTTTTTATCTACATGCGCATTCGTGTATAAAATTATTATTATAATTGTTTTTCTCTCTCTTTTGTGAGGTTCACTCACCTTTATTTCATTTCAAAACATAAATAAACAATTTTATTATGTTTGTATATTATCTTTTTAAATATATACTATTTTCATTCATAGACATAAAGTTTCCCCTTACATCTTAAAAAAACTCTGCAAGGTATCATTTATACATTTACATTACATATAAACTGAAAACAGTATCAATAAATATGGAAAATCAAAAGCAACTCAATAACCAGTTGCTTGTAGAGTATAGCATTTTCCATGCTCTTTTTTTTTACTCTTCTTTTTATTGTTTTTCCCTTTTTTTTCCCTTTTTTTTCTGTTTTATTTGCACTATTTACATTTTTGTACAAATTACTTTATTTACAGTAACCTTCAAAATAAAAAATTAATAAAATACATTCATGGTATACTCTTGTGTAAGTATATTTTTCTAAACATTATCCATGAGTTTTTACAGACTGACTTATTTAATTCTGACAATATTTTTATTTTATATATAGAATATAGAGCAAGTGAGCATAACTTATTTTTTATGTTGCATTCAGACCCAAAAACAAGTTCTTCAAAAGAACAGTTACTATTATCTAACTTTTTAAATATTATTATAAATTATTATTATTATAATTAATGTTATTTATATGAAGAATGTGTAGATTATAAATAACTTATTTAATAGAAAAGGATAGATAAAGTGTACTTTATAGGCCTACATCAATGTGTTTGCCAATGCATCAGGCCTACATTGTTCGTGTTTTTTTTGGTCATATGATAAAACTTACTATCGGTTCTTAGTTTATATTATACAAATTGCTGAAAAAGCAATTGCTAAGTATATTGATTTGTTTTATACTTTTAAGTAACCTTCATTTTAAAAGATAATTAAGATATCGTAGTTCTTCGTTTTAAAATGTTATAGAATTGGTTCGTATTAATTATGATTTTAATTATAACTACTGTGTCATAATGCGCAATTTAACTATTAAAATAAATTAGAATTAGTTAAAATTGTGTGATGTTGTTTGTATTATTTGAGTTTGTTATAGGCTTACTTTACTGACAATGATGCGAGTAAACCGGATCACTATCAAATGTAGGTTACAGCGAGCGAGATGGTTCGATAGTGCGAAGGTGGTTACATAGCTTTACAGCTCAACAAAGATGATCACCACTTGTCTATAACATAAACAATGGTGGTATACAGTTTGACTGTTTTGCCTTCTTAACGCCTATACTTCATCAGACGTGTAGTTCAAAAACTAACACTACAATTGATCTATATAGATACGGTAGTTCTTGGTACAAGTTAAATTTTCCGATTTTTTTTACATTCATTCATTCATTCTTCTCTCGTTATTCTTGTCGTTGCCCATTTCTCATTTCCGATCGATATATTTAATAAACATGTACATGTAATAAAAAATTGCAATGGGCTAAATATGTATAAAGCATAATACAGTAGGCCTACATTATTCATGCAATTCGGTCAACGAAAATCCCACAACAAAGTGCAGTATATCTATTTAAGCGCTAATTGATTATAATATATCGACGTACCAGTTTCAAAAACAATCTGGAAGATAGTATTTATTTCGCGAATGTGTCTCCACTGACAATTCCACCTTCACCAAATTGTATTCAATGTGAAGTTTCTCAACGTGTGGTATTATTCTTATAGCTAAATCGCCTCATTTCATTGTTACTTACTTAAAAGGGAAGTTATTCTACTTTTAACAAGGCCAATAGCCATTAAGTCGCGTGCTACAATGCATAGTGATACCGGACCGACAGACCGACAGACAGACAGACCGACAGACCGACAGACAGACAGACCGACCGACCAACCTACCAACTGACCGAAATTACTTAACATGTTTAAAAATGTTGAAATGTTTAAAAACATTTATATTTTTTTAATTTACACGTGCGTAGCCTGTCATTTTTGACGTGCTCGTATAACGTAATTTCGAGTTGAAAAGTAAGTCAAGAAAACAGAAATCGGGCAAAAAGAGTGCGTAACAACATTTAACGCGCAGTGCGCGCGCAAAAATCTGCGCACTCATAGCAATTTTGTAAACGCTTAAAAATGCCTAAAACGTACTCTTATTTCATCGAAAATAAATTTTGAAAATTTTAAGCGCGCGTACGCATGCGTTACATGCGCTACGCCCGTAATTGTATTGCCATATGATGATTTATGCCCTGAAATTTATGAGTACCAAATTTTATTTAATTGTGATTCATGGTTGTGAAGATATGATTACAAACGTGATTTCGTTAAGTCGTGCGTAGACCGCGTAATTTTTTATTGCGCACCGTGAAAACATAACCACATCGATTCCTGGCCATAAGGAATATACTGTGAAAAATTGACTTAGCTAGATTAAACTGATATCAAGATAAGGTCAGAAAGCGATAAAACGCATAGTGATACCGGACCGACAGACAGACCGACAGACAGACCGACAGACAGACCGACAGACAGACCGACAGACAGACCGACAGACAGACCGACCGACCGACAGACAGACAGACCGACAGACCGACATAGTGAACTATAGAGTCGCGTCCACGCAACTAATAATATAATTAGGCCTACCCTTTTACAAAACAAGTTAGCTTCTATACACGGAAATCTTTAGTAAAGGGTGAAATATTTACTTGCGTAATGCAGAGAAATCAGAGTAAAGAGAAACATCTAGTTAGGCCAACTGACCTGAATTGACAAACTGACCATATTGAGTATGGATTGTATATATGCATTATAGTTTTATACTCTACTAACAAGGCTCAAACTAAATCATCCTTAACAAATTACATAATATATCAAAATGAACCTAAAATGGAAAAATACCATGCATCAAGTCTAAAATTCAAAGCTCGTTCTAACTCATTACCACTCGAAGGATAGTAAGAAAGGAAGCTTGGTCACCACAAAATTTAGGATCATGTTTGTAATTGTGATGAAAAAGAAACAATTTATCACTTTGTATTCAATTGTACTAGATTAATTAATATTAGAAACTCAATATTTACACAACTTAAAGAAGATCTATTCGACAATGATTTGCATAAAATATGGGACTAAAAAGATAAGAAATATGTAAATCTGCAGGTATATATGCTCTATCAGATTACATGTAAGTGAAGAAACTATGTTAATGAGATACAATTTTTGTTTGTGCTACTATCTTGTATGGTTTGTGTAAATATGTTTTATTACTAGATGATTTGAAGGAAAAAAAAAGAAAAGACAAAAAAAGCAAGAAGTTTTTTTTTTCATAGATTGATGATAAAAAAACAATTATGAAGGATAAGAAAATTGGCAGTTTTTATTAACTATTATCACAAAAAGCATTTGATAAAGGAAAATTATATTACAGTAGCTACATTATTTATATAAAACAAAATGTTAAGAAAGTATGTGACTATAAATACCATGGACTCTAATATATAGGTCCATACATTCCAAATTTGAGGTTTCTGTGTCTGTTGTGTTTTGTAGAGTTGTGTATAAATCCAAATGTAGAAAAAGCCGATGCTGTGAGTATCAAAGTACTAATTGAGGATAATTGCAAAATGATGAAGTAAAACATCCAGACAAACTTGCATTTTATATGTGTGTGTTTTTTTATGTAAGATGTTTAAGTATAAGTAGTGAATTGTGTTTTTATCAAAGAATTTAAGTATATATATATGTAATACTTATTCTTCATTGCATGTGAAATTGAAAAATTGAAAATGATAAAATTATTTTTTTTTAAATGTCTATTTTTATAAATAGAGTAATAAACATAAATTTGGTTAAATGATAATATATGTATAAACAAAAGTAAGAGAGAATATGCATTGTTAAACGAAAATATGCTTGACTAAAACAAATGCAATTCTATGTAGTTAGACCATGAGTGTAAATCTAGAACAAAAAAAAAAGAAAAACAAAATGCTAAGATTGATTTAAAAAAACAATAGATATACAAATTTAGCATAGATGGGTTTAGTAAACATAAATTGTATTATAATTGTATGAAGAAATAAATATGATTGTAGATGAAAAAAAAACAAAAACGACTATGTAAGAAAAAAATAAGTTTGTTAAAAAAATGTGCTATATAGTATCCCTAAATTAGCCATATATTGACCAAATCTGTGAAAAAAAAGAAAAAAAAAGAAGCAAATTTCAACTGATTTGGGTAGGTATGGGTATGGACAACTACCAAAAAAAGAAGGGAAGATAGGGGCTGGGAACAATTTTTTATCGGAGGTCAAAGTTCATTGACCGTTGCCTAATAGCTATAATTCTTGTATGAATCATATTTCGTCACCAGAATATGGTATCTAAGTAAAATTGGTGTCAAAATGTGCAGAATTAAAAAAGGAATAACACTTAAAATAGAAGTAGTTGTCCATACCCATACCTACCAAAATCAGTTGAAATTTGCTTCTTTTAAATTTTTTCACAGATAAACCTTTAGTTAGGGATACTAATAGATAATGTAATGTATGTATAAAAAGAGAAAATGTGATAAGATGTAAACAAATTAACAAAAATGTATGTAAACAGATGATGAAAACAAACACTGTTAATATAATAATATTGAAATGAAAATGTGTTTAGTAAAGTATGGAAATAAAAATGGGATGAACCCACATAAGATAAAAAAAGAAATATGGGACTTATTCACATCAAGCTCACCTGAACTTAAATATCACCTTTTTTTTGACGACCTAGAAATTCATGAAGAATATCAAATCCAATTTATAACCAATGTTAACTATGTATTAGCAAGTAACATCTTTGACAAATATTGTAAATTATTTGTAACAACTGCATGGAAAGAACGCAACGAAATTTATAATATCCTTCCATTACACAATCTTTTACTTTTCGCTCAAATGTATTGAATGTATTTTTATACCCTAATGTTTATATACTTTTTAATGTAATAATATTTTATAAATGTTTGTATTTGATTGTGTCCATATTTATTTTATTTTGTTGCACATCTCTTGAGAATTGTGCCTCTGTTATAAAAGAGAAACAATAAAGTTATTGTTGAAAGAATTTCATCTGGTTGTGGAATATGTATTAAATACAATTTCTTTTAGAACAACCAAAAAATAATATAAGCGAACTTACAGTACGTTTCGAAAGCTATCATGTTTCATTCTCAACTGGCGTTTTATCGTCTAGCGTTGTTAATCCTATGACGACGATGAGTTGGTATAGCGCCACCAATAGGTCCAAAAGGACGTGCCCCCACCTCCCCCCCCCCCTTCTCCTTCTTCAATAGTTGATCATATATGTGTGACAATTCGTGGGCTCCTTCATTTCTGTTTATGATTTGTCCACACAGCAAAATTTGAAATTCTAAGCAAGAAAAAAAAATCTTGTTTTAAGAAAAATTTCTTAAAATAAGTATTTTTTTTCTTGTCAAGATTTAAAATTACTTAAAACAAGAAATAATTTTCTAGAAAAGACACATTTTCTTAAATTAAGTTTTGCAATATTCTTGAAAATGCTTATTACAAGAAATATTTTACTTAAAATAAGAAGTCAATATCATTCTCTTCTTATTAAGAATAGTTTTGCTTAAAACAAGATTTGAAAATACTTAATTTGAAAAGTATTTTACTTAAAATAAGAAATCTATATTATTTTTATCCCTATCAAGAATAATTTTTCTTAAATCAAGATTGATGAATTATAAAAATTACTTAAAACAATCAATATTTTTCTAGGTAAGACAAAGTTTCTTAAATTAGGTTTCGCAATAGTCTTGAAAATACTTGTTTTGAGAAATATTTTACTTAAAATAAGAAGTCAATTTCACACTACCCTTATCAAGATTATTTTTACTTGAATCAAGATTCGCAATATTCTTGAAAATGCTTATTACAAGAAATATTTTACTTAAAATAAGAAGTCAATATCATTCTCTTCTTATTAAGAATAGTTTTGCTTAAAACAAGATTTGAAAATACTTAATTTGAAAAGTATTTTACTTAAAATAAGAAATCAATATTATATTTATCCCTATCAAGAATAATTTTTCTTAAATCAAGATTGATGAATTCTAAAAATTACTTAAAACAATAAATATTTTTCTAGGTAAGACAAAGTTTCTTAAATTAGGTTTCGCAATATTCTTAAAAATACTTATTTTGAGAAATGTTTTACTTAAAATAAGAAGTCAATATCATACTATCTTATCAAGACTATTTTTGCTTAAATTGAGATTCGCAATATTTTTAAAAATACTTATTTTGAGAAATGTTTTACCTAAAATAAGAAGTCAATATCATACTATCTTATCAAGACTATTTTTACTTGAATCAAGATTCGCAATATTCTTAAAAATACTTATTTCGAGAAATGTTTTACTTAAAATAAGAAGTCAATATCATACTATCTTATCAAGACTATTTTTGCTTAAATTGAGATTCGCAATATTTTAAAAAATACTTATTTTGAAAAATGTTTTACTTAAAATAAGAAGTCAATATCATACTATCCTATCAAGACTATTTTTGCTTGAATTCAGATTCGCAATATTCTGATTTTGAGAAATGTTTTACTTAAAATAAGAAGTCAATATCATACTATCTTATCAAGACTATTTTTACTTGAATCAAGATTCGCAATATTCTTTAAAATACTTATTTTGAGAAATGTTTTACTTAAAATAAGAAGTCAATATCATACTATCTTATCAAGACTATTTTTGCTTAAATTGAGATTCGCAATATTTTAAAAAATACTTATTTTGAGAAATGTTTTACTTAAGATAAGAAGTCAATATCATACTATATCCTATCAAGACTATTTTTGCTTGAATTGAAGTCAATTCTATTTTAATATTCTGAAAAATACTTATTTTGAGAAATGTTTTACTTAAAATAGATTGTCATCCTTATATTCACACAACGGTAGAGCAGTTAGCACTTCAGTTTCAACTGATGAAAGAATCTGGGTAATCAAACTGTTTGTGCTTTGAATAATCGATTGCACTGCAACCTAAAGAAAATAATATTGATTTAATATTTTTTATATTCAAGTTTTAATATGTTTAAAAACTAAGTTGTGCTTTAGTTGGGGAGCTATGCAGCCTAACAAAAAAAATGTTATTTGTAACAATGAAATTGGTCACAAAAAAATGCAACATAAACTTAGAGTGTATAATGCCTAGGCCTAGGCCTAGTACCCAAGTCCTATAGTTACTATAGCTAATAGTCCTGTATAATAACAGTACCAGCAAGGCCTAGGAAATAGACGTATTTCTCTAATAAAAAATAGTTTAAAATGCATAATTGTTGTAATTTTAAAGCAAAATGGCTTACCTGTGGAATCTAATTGTTTCTCTCCTTTAATTTTAGTAGAAAGAAATCAGCATTTTTTATACTATTATCTGCTTGTTCATCCTCTAGTTAGTAGGCCTTCTTGCTGAGCATCAACAAGATAATTAATATTAAACAATCATTAACAGTATAACAATACTATTACTAGAATTATCACTACTACTATCGTCAGTTGATAAATCATCCCCGTTATAATAGTTTTTTTCTTCATTAACTTCGTCAGTCTCCTAGTCTAGGCCTAGTTCAACTTCATCCTCAATTGGCATCCTCGTTTTCTCCAGGCATACTTATATACTGATGTTTCCATCGTCAACTGCAGGAGGTTGCCGATTGTTATACTCGTCCTTAAAATGGCGTCTTATGACATGCTTGTAAAACGAATTGTAAATTCCAAAGCTTGCCGGGCAGCGAACCACCAATTCCACATGTTACTCGAAAATTCGGAGTATTTCCATGAATTGAATTATAATGCCTTAGCAAATAGGGTAGCAAATACTGTACCTACTTCAGTTTACTGGCACCAACTTATCGCTTTTTTTCGGACTGCAACAAACATGTGTAATTATTATTGTCTGTCGTATTACTGTTGGTCCAGACGTTTTATAGATTTGCTTTAACCACCATGGAGGTTTATACCTCCATGCTTTAACGTTGAGCAGTATAATGACCTTATACATTCTGGGTAAAAGGCCAGCGATAAATTTTTGGTTATAGTTGAAAAACAACACTGTGTGTGGTCGATGACCTAGCTCCCGGCGGGATCATGGCCAACGGTTTTTTAAAGTAATCATTCAAAATCTAGAGTTTGTAAGACACCTTTCATCGCAATTTATATATTAAATGCTTCAATAGGCCTAGTAAGATTAGTCTAATATAATGTCGAAGGAAGACGCTTTGTTGAAGATCCGAGAAATAGATGAAGAAGTGGCCAACATTTTAACAGGTTCGTAGGCCTAATAATTATATTTTAATCTGCCAGCAGTCTAGGCCTAGCCTAGGCTCCTTCCTAGTTAGTAATACTGTAGGCCTGGAACTAGTAGGTCTAGGCTAGCCTACTATGCCAGGGAATAATTTCGCCAGTGTAGCATAGCAAAAAGCTATACAAAACAACCTTTTTGCTACAGATTTTTAAAATTGTGTAGCAAAAAATACAATACAAAACTATGTTTCTCAACTCAAAAATCAGTTTGATTAGCAATATTGCTAAACAAAATTTAAAAATGAAATCTTTCCCTGTATGCCTGTACTGACGGACAGGTGTATAGGTTTAGCTTAGCATTTTAGTTCAGACATTGACAGAGGGGACAAATATTGTCGGACCTAATTCAGCTAGGTATTAGGAAGGCCTAATAATAGATAATACAATTATAATGTAACAGTTATTTTGCAATGTAGCCATGAAATATCTACGAAGGATTATATTATATACACATATTCCAATGAGAAATATAATGACATTTAAAAACACTTCTTTATATTTAATTAATTGTACACACTAAGTAATCTCCGAAGTGATCACATCGATATTGAAACTTAATGTTTTTAACTCTAAATTTTTAAAAAAACTTACTAAAAAAACAAACAAAAAACATACGTACTGCATAACTAAAATTGTTATATTAAATTTCTTTTTTTATCTTAAATTATTTGTTAGGTAATTGAAGAAGTTCGAAGGATACTAATTATTACTAGGCAAAGAGGAATGAAATACAAAAAAAAGCTTTTTAAAGAAGTGCTTAGCAAATTTTTCCAAAGAAGAGAATAATATAGTTTATTTTGGTATTTTAAAGAGAAACACCAGTCCTCCATCTGGTAAGTACAGTGTATGTTTTTGTACTTTTATCTATTCATAAATATTTTTATAATGGACCAATGGTAGTGAGGAAAATACGTGTACATATTGTGTACGTATTTTTAACAACTTGGTTCGACTCAAGCTAGTGTCATGCACTCCTCCCTTTGACAACTAAAATTAAATAAATGACTTATGAATATTAATTTTTGACATATTAATGCTCTCCTGGCCAGCCCACCCTTTCCCCTTCCTTTTACATTGACCACCTACAAAACTGTAGGCTACATTATTACAAATTTGAGCTACAGTATATCAAGTTTATGTCCATACATTATTCCACTCATTTAAATAAATTTATATAATTTAAATGTTTTCAATTTGTTATTTTTGGTTAGGTTCAAAGATAACCCATATGTTGTCAAATCTGTCAAACATATTTGTTGGGAAAAACTCATCAAAAAAAGTCTGCCGACCTTGAAGGTATTTAGTGTTTTTTAAAATTTAAAATACAAGTAACATTATGTACATTAAAAAAAAATATCTTAAAGTGTTTTTTTAAAATCAAATTTATCTTAGCTTAAAATTCGAGGTATATACTATGTTTACAATAATTTATTAAAATCAAACAATTAAACAAAATTTACATTTAATTGTATGATTGTTATTATAAACATTGATACAGAATAAAAACATCAATCAGGATTGCGTATTGTCTTCCTAAATAGTAATATTAAAAATAAATTTAGACCCTAATAATTTAACTAAAAATAATAGATACAGCCAGGCCTGTCTTTGGGATCGGTATAAACAGGGCAAAGTTTGTGATTAAAAAGTTCAAATGCATATTCCACCCACCCTTATGTCTTATAATGTAAAATTATTCTTACCACCGTTCTAATATTGCGTCATGTTTTTGTGTTTACCGCCCCAGATATAGGACTCTAAAACCACACCGTACCCAATTAGTTGATGATGTTACACATATTTTAAATACAGTAATAACTAAAACTATATTAATCTCTTTTCATTTTTAGGAACATGAATAAAGATCCAGAATCCTGGTCTTCACGCCGATCAGGTAATATGCCGGTATTGCTTTTGGACACAAAAATGGCCTACATTAAAGTTTAGCAAACAATTCTAACTACAAAGAAAGCAAAATTAGATGAGGCTCTAGTTACTCTCCTCTCCACTTTTTACCTTCTGGATTTCGATTATCCAAAATGAAAAGAAGTAGGCCTCACTATCCTTTAACAGTTAGTGATTTGTGATGAAAACACACCTGTACACTTGACAAAGGCTGTTGAATCATCATTAGTATACATTAATAAATTTAAAGACACCTAATAGTTTAAAGCCCAGGTGCGGGAGAAGAATTTTACGAAATTTGTATTTTATTTACCATTTTAATGTTTTTAAGTTTTCTTTTGATGGCATTTATTATTAATAAAAACAAGTTTGTTTTAAAGAAGTTGTATATATTATTGTACCTAATGTCATGTAAATTGTAGTTCTTAATGAAAATAACAGTATTGTTAATATTATGTTTTATAACATTCTTGAATTTATTTGTTTAAGTAAAATATTACTTAAAATGAGTATTCATTTATCGTTCTTAAAATAAATTTTTAGTGATTTATATTTTATAGAATTCTTGTTTCAAGCAATTTTTTTCCCAATATAAGTAAGAATTTACGAATTTTAATTTGATAGAATTCTTGTTTCAAGCAATACTTTTCTTAAAATAAGTAAACATTTACTGGTTTTTATTTGATAGACTTCTTGTTTACTTATTTTAAAAAAAGTTTTGCTTGAAACAAGAATTCTACAAATAAAAATCGGAATATTCTTACTTATTTTAAGAAATATATTGCTTGAAACAAGAAAACTAAAAATATAAATCGGAATATTCTTACTTATTTTAAGAAAAATATTGCTTAAAACAAGAATTCTAAAAAATACAAACCGGAATATTCTTACTTATTTTAAGAAAAATATTGCTTGAAACAAGAATTCTACAAATAAAAATCGGAATATTCTTACTTATTTTAAGAAATATATTGCTTGAAACAAGAATTCAAAAAATACAAATCGGAATATTCTTACTTATTTTAAGAAAAATATTGCTTGAAACAAGAATTCAAAAAATACAAATCGGAATATTCTTACTTATTTTAAGAAATATATTGCTTGAAACAAGAATATTAAAATTAAAAATCGGAATATTCTTACTTATTTTAAGAAAAATATTGCTTAAAACAAGAATTCTAAAAAATACAAATCGGAATATTCTTACTTATTTTAAGAAAAATATTGCTTGAAACAAGAATTCTACAAATAAAAATCGGAATATTCTTACTTATTTTAAGAAATATTTTGCTTGAAACAAGAATTCAAAAAATACAAATCGGAATATTCTTACTTATTTTAAGAAAAAAATTGCTTGAAACAAGAATTCAAAAAATACAAATCGGAATATTCTTACTTATTTTAAGAAAAATATTGCTTGAAACAAGAATTCAAAAAATACAAATTGGAATATTCTTACTTATTTTAAGAAAAATATTGCTTGAAACAAGAATTCAAAAAATAAAAATCGGAATATTCTTACTTATTTTAAGAAAAATATTGCTTGAAACAAGAATTCAAAAAAATACAAATCGGAATATTCTTACTTATTTTAAGAAAAATATTGCTTGAAACAAGAATTCAAAAAATAAAAATCGGAATATTCTTACTTATTTTAAGAAATATCTTGCTTGAAACAAGAATTCAAAAAAATACAAATCGGAATATTCTTACTTATTTTAAGAAATATATTGCTTGAAACAAGAATTCTATAAAATACAAATCGGAATATTCTTACTTATTTTAAGAAATATATTGCTTGAAACAAGAATTCAAAAAAATACAAATCGGAATATTCTTACTTATTTTAAGAAAAATATTGCTTGAAACAAGAATTCTATTTTAAAAAATCGATAAATTGTTACTTATTTTAAGGCAGATACTGCTTAAAACAAGAATGAAAAAAGCAATTAAATTCTTGGTAAGAATATTGTTCTTAAAGTATTATTTCTTGGTAAGAATAATTTTCTTGATAAGAATTTGTGTGATTCTTGTTAAGAATTTTACGATTCTTGGTAAGCCAAAAAGTATTGAAATACGGACAAGTCAAAATTTACTTGTTTCAAGAAATATTTTGCTTGAAACAAGTTTTTTTTTTCTTAAAACAAGAATCAGAATTTTGCTGTGCATGCTTTCTGATGTTGATCGACTCTTTCACTTGCCTTTTTTGAGTGTTGCATTCTTTCTCAAGGATAGCAGCGTTCCAATCAATGAGGTGATTGTGTTGTAGTGCATGATCTGTTATTGCAGATTTATGTATGATTGATGATGTAGACGATCTTTGAGCCCTCCCGTGTTGTTTTCTGTGTCTGTGCGATGTTCTTTTATGCGTGTTTTTAAAGCCCTCCTTGTTTCCCCGTTGTAAGCTTGTGGACAGTTCAGACATTGTAGTTTGTAGATGCAACCGCATACTTGATCTTTTTCGATGCAGTCTTTTGGATGAACGAGGTTTTGCCTGATCTTATTGGATGGGATGAAAAAGGTGTCAATTTGATGTTGGTTGAAAACTGATTTTATGCGTTCAGACCTTTTGTGTATGAGATCCCGATGTTACAACGTGACTTTTATTTAGTAGATGTTGTACCTTTGCTGCAATTTTGATCAAGCTGTCGTTGCTGTTTTTGGAGTCGTTGTTTCTCTACCTTCTTGAACGTCTAATCTGCGTAGTCGCATTTCTTCAAAACCTTTCTGATGTGGTCCATTTTTCTGTCCTTCAGGTGTTAAAACTATGTTTTCACATCTGTTCACAAGCGTATTAATAACACTGAGTTTGTGTTGTAATGGGTGATTTGACTTGAAATTTAAATACTGGTCTGTGTGTGTCGGTTTTCTGTAGACTGATGTTGATAATGATCTGTTGCTTTGTAGTGTTATGAGAATGTCCAAAAAAGGTATGGTGTTGTTGGACATGCATTCGGTGGTGAATTTGATGTTGTGAGTAGTGTCAATGTTGTTTAAGTGAGTGTTTATATCAGTAGCTGCATGCAAGGGAATGCTGGCAAGAATGTCATCGACATAACGATACCATATGGTGGGTTTGAATCCATTGGTTAAGTTAAGTTATTATTATTATTATTAATCTGCGACTCTCTGGTATAAACATCGAAAATCTGAAAATTACCAAAACGATGCCCTAATTTGCATTTAAAAAGCTTATTGGAGTTGAAAATATAATTGCGTAATGTTTAAGGCCACGTTCCAGCCAATAAAATACAGTATAAAATCATTTTTGAAACAGTGAAAGGTGACTTTTTCCGAAATATGGAGAATGCAATTCCGCATTTCATTTTTATTGCATTTTTGATTGGCCAAAAATGCTGACCCACCAATAAGAAAGCGTTACGGTTCTCAGGGTGAAACGCTGCGTGTTTGTTGGACGCCGTCTATGATCTCAATCGTGGAAGATCTCTCCAGTTACAGAAGAGTTCGAAGTAATAAGAGAACGGTCAAAATTTATGAAGACCACGAAGCACTGAATGCATCGATTTTCGCTATTTTTTGCGAAGGTGAATGATGAGGTGGAATAAAGAGGAGAAGCCTCAATCTGTTGCATTTTGATGTATATAAATAGTTGTTTAAATAAAATTTGCAGTTCAAACGTAAACATTAAATAATATGACTAGACATACTGTAACTATAATGTATTATTTGATTCAGTTTACCGTGTTACCCCTCGTCTCGAATAATAAACTGGGTTTGTTAAGGTGCACACGGACAAACTGTGTACACTGAAGCTACAGTTTATATAGTCATTATCCGAGAAAACTTGTTCCACCAACACCAGAACTGGAGCCGAGTTGAATATAGAGTAGGATATTTTTCATCGAATAAAAAACTAATACAAAACATTCATTATTTGTTTTATAACACACCTACTTTTTTCAATTTAATTATCGTATATCATTGGAGAATGCTAGGCCAGGTAGCTAGACCACTGAAAAGGCATTTGGACGCTGAGTAGAGCCGTATAATAATATTTAAGGAATTTCATTATTGAGGGTGAGGCAACCACGACAGTGATATCAAATACATAATAAATGTTAACTATTATATTACTGTGCTTATGTGGTTTTGTGTATAAATATCATGTATAATTGTTTTCTACGTTTCTTTTTTTAAAGGTGTTTGTACTACTGTATAACCAAATAGGTACAGCAAGCAAATGCATTTGCTGATTTGACAGCAATGGAAGAACTATTAGTATATTAAGTTATTTGGTGGTGGTGCTTAATTAACCATGCAGGGACGTACCACGTGACTTTACTGTTTCAAAAAACAAAACAAAAATAACATGCCATTTTGTAGGTAATTAATTAGGCATAACAATACCAAAACAGTCATAAAAATCTTTCAAATAATAACACAGAGATACATTAAAAAAACACTGTTGTTCTGTGATTTCATGTCGTTCAGCGGAAATTATAATGAAATAAGTCATTTTTTGTAGTAATTTGTATTTTGTAGTAAATATTTATCACATTAATATAATGTATAATTGTATTCTACGTTTGTATTCTTTCTTTAAAGGGATTTGACCAGCCACAAATTGTCCCCTATCCTTTAACATTAGGTCATTAGGAAGCCTGATTGGTGTACCAGGTTAAAAGTTATAGACGTTTTTGTTTTCAGGATAATAAAATGTTACGAACATGTCTACTTTAACCAGGGAAGAGTTAAATTACAATTTAAATTGTAATTTAACTCTTTCCTTTAACATAGCACGATTTGGAGATCATCCAGGGAAGAGTTAAATTACAATTGTAATTTAACTCTTCCCTGGATCACCTTACTTTAGAATTTGAATGCCGACAATGTTTCAAAACTAAAAAATAAAAATAACATGACATTGTAGGTAATTAAGGCATAAAAATACCGAAACAGTTATGACATTATATAATATCATAGGTACACTAGATAAAACTTCATGAAATATATTTTTCTTTGATTTCGTGTCGTTCAGCAGAAATGTAATTAAGTAAATTGTTGTAGTAATTTTTATTTTGTAGTAAATATATATCACATTAATAATGATGTATTTCTACGTTTGTATTTGTTATAACGTCTCTAATTTTATAAAACCGGAATCAATCCAGTGTTTAAAGTATTTATAATTTCTCTTAAATACATCTGATTATTTTCCATATATGGTGTACACTTTAATAATGTAATAGGCATACCTTTATGCATATTATAATTGTATGTCTAATTGATTTATCTTTTAAAGGTATTTACAAAACAACGATATGACTACCATAGATCGAAATGTATTTACTTCTTTTGCTTCATCACTGACAGTATTGTAAGTTAAACACTGTTGTAATTTCAATACAAATTTAACAGGATTCTTGATTCTGTTAAAATAAACACACAGAGTATAATCGGCAAACAGACTGGTTAAAAGAACTGCCATGTTTTTTCTGTCAACCTTTTCCTCATTGGATTTTTTATCCTAACATTCGAAATAAGATTGGGGCCACTCACTTTTTTTGTTGAGGTGTTGGGGAGTTAGGGTGTCGTTTGTTGTTTTACACATTTTACTAATCATGTTTATGCCTATGCTTGATTTACTTATTTAAAACTATTATTTTGTAGACGGTTAGAAGGTAACAACTTACAGGATTACAATTCGAGCACTTGAGGAATTGACAAACTTAACAGAATTGTAAGTAGGCCTATTTGGTCAGCAAAAAAAATAAATAAAGTGGTAAATGTATTTCAAAATGGCCGCCATTTTCTCAAAAGGAAAGGTTTGAGAAAGATGTGTAGTTGTTAAACCTGATTTATTAGAAAAAAAATGTATGAACTATTTAGAGATAGATTTTGACTTAACTTAAAGTTACATGTATTAAAATTGGTTTTACACTCAAGATGATCATAGCTTGAACACCTCTCCAATTCTTCGATTATAATTTGATGCTGTTGTCTATCCATTGTTATAGACGAGCACTGTGATAAGCCCATTTCTCGAAATCGTTTGTAGAACTTCATTAGCAAAACATTTATAGGGGCATTCCACAGTATTTGGTTCGTGAGTTGAAAATGTTCATTTACTGATAATTTTTCTGATCTTTAAATTATTGAATATTAAATATGAAAATAACATATTTGACGTTACGGACGGGACATTTAAAAATCCTGTTTATTTTTAAAAAAACATGCATCATACTATATCCTGGTCAGACCTTCATTAGCAAAACATTCATAGGGGCATTCTCTTTTTTTAAATTAATATAGTTACGTTATGTCTCAATTATACATAATAATAAAAATGTTGTTTATTAATTTCATAAATGCATTTAAAATTCATAAATGTCCCGTCCGACGTTTTAGGTTGTTTTGTTTTTCTATTATTTGAGAAGTAATGATACAAAAATCGTATTATTACAAAAAGTTCCAGTCCAGTTTGCAGTGTATGTTTCCACTAAAAGATGAAACATTTATTATTATGTTTACCTTTACTCATATAGGTGGGCGGATTCTTCATGTTTATGTTCCATTGTGGGTGATATTGATTATTGCCATCGCGGCGTAGATCCATTTGCTTCATGTTAAGACTTACTAGAAAGTGAATACATACGGGCATTGATGTGGATTATTGTAATTTCAGCTTTTAGTGGTAATTTAGTAGTTATCATATCACGACAGTGTAAAAAGGATAACAACACAAGTAATGATAACGATATTAATAAAGTGCAAACCACACTCATCACCAACCTTGCCGTGTCTGACCTGTTAATGGTAGTCTATTTGAGTATCATTTTAAGTGTAGATATGCATTACAGAGGGCAATATGCAACATTTGAATGGAGTTGGAAGAATAGTTATCTTTGCAGTTTTGCTGGTGCCATTGCCACTCTCTCTGGTCAGTCTTCGGTTTTTACATTAATGCTTTTAAGCATCGACCGTGCTATAAACATCGCTTATCCATTTAGTGCCAAACGTCTTAGTTGCAGAAATTGTAGAATTATTATCGGAATTGCATGGCTATGTTGGATTGTGCTTAGTTTTCTTCCACTAATAGCTAACCGGGTAGCTAACCTCTTTGACGGGTATTATTTCGGGCAGGTTGATTACGGGTATATTTATTATGGAGTGAAAAGCGTATGCCTTGCACTGCCGTTATCAAAAAGCCATTGGCCAGGCTGGGAATATGCTTTTGCTATCTACATAGGATTCAACAGTGTAGGTTTTATCATCATCGCTGTGAGTTATGTAATCATTTTCGTGTCTATCAAGCGCACATCAGCTGGTGCTAACAGGAAACGAAGACGAAAAGAAGATATCAAACTAGCAGTGAAAATAGGGTTTCTCATTTTCACAGATTTTTGTTGCTGGTTTCCTATTGTATTGATGGCAATTGGTGCTGAACTGGATTGGTGGGTACCGCCTGTGAAAATATATGTTTTGTCAGCGACATTCATCATACCAATTAACTCCTCGGTTAATCCCTATCTATACACAATTATCAACTGTTGCCTTACTTTTTTAAGCAAAGATAAGAAACCAAACGTTGCCAATACTAATCGAACACGACAGGTGGCTGTTATACAGCTTCGGGAAATGAGACCTGGAAATACTGACAGATAAAACCTAAACGTTTTGTTGAAATTGTTTGTTCTCATTAAAAGACACTAAATACTTCAGTAATCGTTTGTTTGCAATATAACTTTCAACATGGCACAACTGCATATAAACTGTCAGTAACTACAGTATATATACAAAATAACAAGTAGTTATATATAATATATATATTGTAGTAATATAATAATAGTATAGTAATATATAGTAGCAAAGAACTTATAACACAAGAATCCCCTGTTCGTCCAAAGCGCGTAACAATTTCGAAAGGCATTGTGGGATAGAATAGAGCTAATGGGTGGCGACATTGTGAGCCATGGAGTAGGGCGCCCGCATCAAATTATTAGAAAGTCAAAATCATAGAGGGGATCTGCTAATACTCTAGGGGGGGTAGAGTAATTGACTGAGGAGTAGGGCGCCCGCATCAAATTAGAAAGTCAAAACCATAGAGGGGATCTGCTAATACTCTTGGGGATATAGAGTAATTGACTTCCTAGTTTGGAGGGGGCGCTGCTCCAAGCTGTGAAATGGCGTAGCCCAGTTTGACCTTTTAATCCTGTACTTCCGATACTGTGTTTTGAATGCAAATTGAAGAACAGGAGATTCTTGTGTTATAAGTTCTTTGATAGTAGTAGAATATATTGCTGTAATCGAAAGAAGGAATGTAAACGAAATAACTAAATTACACTTGTTACTATCATTTTTTTTATTTTGTATAGTTAGTTTATTTAATCAAATTAGTTACATTTTACATTTTATACTCTTACATATGTACAGTTACTTTATTTAATCAAATTGTGCATCACTGTAATTTTTGTTAAACTTTTTGTTCATAACTTAGATTTCTTAGATAAAAAAACATATTGTTAATTAACGCTCAATGTATGCAGTTTACATACTATTATAAACAATATTGTACCTAACATTGTTGTTGTATCTGTGGAAAAAGAAATATAATATTTCCAAAAAAATAATATTCAAAAACAATCAAAATATTTTACAGGAGGACAATAGGCCTATATCCTTAATAGTAACAGCTAAAATAAATATGAAAACAGTGATTAGAAATATACATTCTTGCTAAAAATATACTACCTTTTAGCGTTTAAAATGATAAATTCGACTCTAGGCCTAATGTAAAAAATAGTAATTTTTTAATAAAATTATTATATATGTAAATACATTTATATTTAATTATTAAAATTATAAAAATAAATGTGATATAAACCTTCCATTATAGCAGAAAGCATGATATCTAAGATTATCTTTCAAGTACAGGTTTTTAAAAGAACTGTTAGACAATGGACGTAAAAATTTTGACCAGGATAGCCGGCCCCAAACAGCGACCAATTAAAAATGTTTATTTCCGTTCTGGTTATGAAAAAAAAATGTTTTAGAATTAGTTAATTTTCCATAAGATTCGTTGCGTAGATAAGGCTCCATAGCACATTCTATAATAAAAAAGGGAAATTGCGAACAAGTGATCGAGTGTATTAGTATGTAAAATCATAACAGTTTTCCTCAATGTTTATGAGTTAAGCTTATCATTCCTGGCGAATTTATCATTTTAAACGCTAAAAGGTATAGTAGTATATTTTTTTAGCAAGAATGTATATTTTAATAACTAATCACTGTTTTGATATTTATTTTAGCTGTTACTATTAAAGATATAGGCCTATTGTCCTCCTGGAAAATATATTTTCATTGTTGTTGAATATGAAGTTTTTTCAAAATTGATAGTTACTCACTTGTAAAATTCAAATGTTATTTAATTTTGTTCGCTTTTCTATAAAGTGAATAACTTTTTTTGAAGTGATTTCATTTTCATGTTTTTGGGGTCAATATCTTTTATATTTAAACATTTCCGACCGACCGATTAATTAAGTTCAATTATACTATGTCAAATTTATTGATGTCAATAATTATTTTGGCAATATCTAATTGTAATTTACATCAAACTGCTTTTCGTCATTCATTAAAATATAGGCCTACAGTCTTGTGATCAACGTTTCCTTATTCCGAAAGTTTAAGAAACCTTGGATGAAAAACTTGTTATATGGGAATATAATATTGCTATTGAAGTTAATTATTAATCAGAAATAGGTACAAATATAAGTAAAAATTGCTGATATTATTATACATATTTTCAACAATTGTAAATTGTCGGTGTAGAAACAATTATGGTAAATATTACAACTGAAACGACAGAAGACGAAATACATTCTTCGATTTACAGATGATGTGATATCACACGCAAGTTTTGTGCGCTTGCTTGTGTAATGAACATTACTGTAATGGTGTTAATTATTTTAGAAAAAACCTGAGAAAGAAATTATTTCAAAGAAACATAGAAACGAATTGTGTTAGATAGGTTGGAAAGAAACCTTAACCTGTGGTTTCGGCTTACTAAATTTAAAAAAAAACTCTAAAGAAGAAGTTTAAATATTGATTGGTTGAAAAAACTTTACTGGTTTTGGCTTACTAAATTTGTAACGTTGGTTTAAGAAACGTTTTTTTAGATAAGGTTGAAGAAACGATTGCTGGTTACAGAATTTAAAAAGTTTGTTTAAGAAACGTTTTGTTTTAATATTAGTTGAAAGGAACATTTATCAGTTTTGGCTAACTGAATTTTATAGAAAACGTTATTTTAAAATCGATTGAAGAAACGGACCGGTTTAAAATTAATCTAAGAAACGTTTACTGGTTGCGAATGCCACGGATCTTTTAAAAGGCGGTTAAAAACGGTGTAATATTTTTGTTCGTGTAAACAGTTGGTTAATGACATTTCTTGTTTAGCGTTGATATTTTAATAACATCAAATAACAAAATCATAATTATTGACTTGTTGACTTTTTATTAGGACTAATTGTACTTTGACAATAACAATATGGAAGGCTAATTTAATAACTTGTTTAAGTGTATAAGTAATACATACTATTAAATTATACATTACTTTTCTGAAAATATTTATTCTGTAATAAATTAAAATATAACAATTTAAACATCGGTTTATAATTGTAGCTCATTTTCTAGTACTTTATGAATATAATAAAATACTAAACAAAAAATGCATAAAATCAAAAATACATAGACAAGTACATGTCTTTATTTTGTTCACAAACCTAATAATTTGGTCTATGAGGCAATTTCCCCAATGATCGTAATATCTCAACGGTTACTAGGTTTGGTCTTCTAGTCATTTCTTTATAGAAGAAATGAAGAAAATCTTGTTCGTCTTTGAACAACATGTGGTGTAAATGTATGCTTTTTTATTTTATATTGTCTTAAAAACAATACTAGAATGTTAAAAGATTATTGCATTTCGCATTAACTACGGTACATCCTACACCTTTAAAACAAGAACACACCATCTTACGACTTGAGGTTAGACACAAACGTATCTTGACCATAGACTTCCTTATATACAATCTGGAAAGTTAGATTACACCTAAAAAACATTGCAAAATTTAATTTATTATATCCAACAACAAGAAGTACATTTAATTCATTATCACGTCATAATGTCAATTTTGATTAAAATTCATTGTTTTTGTACCACGCAATCTCATCAAATTAATGTAATCATTAATTATTGACAACCATGCCGCTGTCGGCTAATTATTATTTACAATGTATAATCAACACACTGTTTTTAATAACATCTAAGTTAATTTTCAAGGTAGGCCTATCTGTCATTCTATCAAATACATCTCAATAATAACGAAGTATAATAATGACACAACAGAAAGCGTGACACTAGCACACGCAAGTGCAAAGTATTATGAAATGAAAACAAAACAGTTATTGGTATGATTTGTCTAATGTAAGGTATATCATTAAAAATAAGTAGAGATTGAATCCTTATTTTAAGTCAACTTCTTGTCAAATTGTCTCTGCAAACGTGAGTTATTTCTTTCACGGCTCTTCTAAACTCAGAAAGGCGAAACCAGTAAATAATCGGGTTCGCGAGAGAGTTAATCACTAACAAACAATGATATATATATAAAGAATAAGAATATTTTCCTTATTCGGTTCACTAAAAACCCCATGCAAAATCTTGATGATATTGTGTAAACAAATTGGTCCACATGTTAGAGTTAGCACACCGACTACGGTATTATACAAAACGTTGCTAACATCTTCCGAGATGCGTCTACACTTTGCGTTGAAACTGGAATATTTCTCTTGTGTTTTCGAATGGATTTGTAAATTAGAATATAAATAACTGCGTTTACTATCAAGTACACATATGTAACAATAGTCAGGAATATAGGACATAACCCAAAACAAATACTACTAACATCTGGCTTACTATTATAACTATAACGGCTAATGAGTATGTCTTCTTATTGACAATAACATGGTATTTCATCGGAGCCCAAACAAGTGCGATGTAGCGATCAATAGCAATACAAGAGATTGAACATAATATTGATATCAACATTAAAGCATTCATATAAGTTCATAGAATCCAATAACCATGATGTTTTAGTAATACAAATACGTAAGAGAACAGAACCAGAAGAGATCCCGTAGCATCAGCAAAAGCCAGTAGACTTATATAGAAATTATAATAAAGGTCAGGACATAATGTATAGGCCTAGAGGATTGGTAATGCGTAAATGAAGAACAGATCGGTTTTAAACAGCTCATTAGGCCTATGCTTGATCTTGTATATTGCTGGCTCATTTTTATTTTTACTTTTGGTTTAAGCTTTTTTGGAAAGATTTTTAGCCAGAGTTTCTTCCAAGTCACAGTATACTGCAATATTGTTAAAACCTGCCTGCTCTAACAAATATACAAACTACTGCAACAAGAATAAGCGATAGTGATTGGTGGATTAACTAATAAACATATTAACGTAGATTATTTCAACCACGTGTCACAATGTTCACAATTTTAGGTAATGTGATGCGGAAATACTTTACTTTCGCCATTGTCTCATCGCAAACGTTAAGGATATTCGTAAGTTTGGTAGGTGTAGTTAAAGCACTTATTAAAGCACCAAATATCCCCTAACGCTTTTCTAAAATTAGTAAGTCGAAACCAGTAAATGAAAGGATTTGCAATAGAATTTATCATTAACAAACAATAATATATATATATTGTAAATACAGCTTTCCTGAAATCATTATTAATACTGCCCTTTAAAACGACAATTAAGTTGTTTACACATAAAGGTGCACATGTTAAAATAAACACGCCTACAATGATACAAAAAGTCGTCAACATTTTTGTAGAAGTTAGTCTTGGCAACTGATTGCGCTTGCTGTTCCTACGAATACTTAAGTAAATCGCTATGTATAAAATTGTGTTTATAAACATATACACCAACAACACTATGGATACAATTATATTGGTTACGTATATTGTGAGAAATACCTGAATTGTTATGACCATTAAAACGGCAATTGTGCAGGTTTTCTTGGTGACAATAAGATGGTATTTCATCGGTGCCCAAACGAGTGCGATGTAGCGATCAATAGCGATACAAGAAATCGAACATATTGATACAAAATATGTTCCATTAAATACTTTGAATAGATAGAAATAACCATCATGTTTGTTCAACAATAAAATGTATGCTACTATTGTTAACATAGGATTAATTGCGTCCGTTAATGCAAGTAAACTTACAAAAACGTTTTGCTTTTTTCGAAGCTTTTTAGAAGAAATAATCAGAATTAAAACAAAGATGTTCGCAAGGAAAGCGATTATACAAAATACGTAGATAATTGGTAATGCGTAAATATAGAAACGTTCCGTTCTGAGAATCGCAGATGTTTCATCCATCCAAACGTATATTGGTGGTATAGTTGTCATTTTACCATCACATTGTATTTTGTACACATCCAAAACTGCAAGGAATTCACCTATCTAAATACAACAGAAAATCGCTTTACATTAAGTAGAATTAATTCTAATATTCAGACCATAGACAGTGTGAGTTTATCTGTATCAAAATAATTCATAACAATATCATAAAAACGCAAGCGGAGATTTTGTAAGATATTTTCTCGTCCCTTTTGCAAAGCTGTGTCGTATCTTATAAACCCTTTGTATATGTTACATCTAAATTCCAGATATAATAAAACCATAGATTACGAGAATATTTTTAATACAAAAGGTGCCCAGCAGCTTATCTCGTCCTCAGCCCATGTCCGAGACAAAGTTTCGGTAACCTTGGATCTTCAATAATTATAATTTTTTGCCAATAGCTTATCAAGAACGAGATTTTACAATTTAAGAGTTTTCTACAGAATTACTAGTCATTTAACGAATTCTGGATCCGGATTCCGTAATGTGCCAATTCTCGTTGGTAGAAGGTACAAACGAGTTACCACGGTGTAGTACCAACATTTTTGCCGTGGTGTAACCCCCTACTTTTCCGAAAGATGACATGAGTTTTAAGACCTTATCCGAGAAGAACAACCAGAACAATGGTCGAGGAGTACCTTGATCCTGTGACGATTGTATACCTCGCTCCTGCCTTAACCGCTCACCAACTTCCAAGCTATGTTTTATCCTTAGAATGTGCAGGAGCATTATTTTTTTCTTCTTTTTTTCGCTAGATCTCAGTTCTCTTATTAGCTTTTCGATACTGTCACAATATTGGAGTGATGATACAATTGCAAACAATCTCATTCGATTAACCAAATATACAAAGGACTTAAAAAATATTGAAATAATTATCGTAGTTGATGTATAACGGTTTGAAAACGTAACCGGCTGTCATCAGGTTTTCACGTTTGTAAACATTCACAAATATTAGTTCAACTTAAGTTGCTGACAATGTTTACCTGTTAAGTTTTACTATTAGTTTGGACTCACCACACGCATGCGCACACACGCGCAGTGCAAAAAGTCGAACCAACGAGCAGTGACAATTTAGATTTTTCTAATTAGTATATACATTACACAAAGAATATTTAAGAACTATTACAGATTAAATAAACTTTCCATTAAAAGCAGAAATCCTGATATTAAAAAGATTGACATTCAGTTTTATAACTATTTTTGTTGGAATGGTACTTATCTAAAATAAATTCGAAAAAGATTTACATGACGGCCAAACCTATCTATCAACGAAGTAAGTGAACAGCAAAGATCAAAGAAAGTCGGTGTACATGTTGAGGTTAGTATTGCCGTTGTTATGAACGCAATTCTGGTCTATATTAATGTTAAAAGGTAAAGGTATTAAACATCTAGGCTTAACAGCTGGAAACTGAGAGAATTCGGACTATGCCCTTCGGACCCATGGCAGCCAGCCGCAGTGTAGTGCTTTCCCGGATAAGCACAGGGAGACGATCCCCTACTTCTATATATAAATTTACGTAAGGGCAAAATTCGGTAAATCGCGCCTTACTTCTAGAATTTTCACTCGATGGTATGTAAAGTTGGTTCGTACTTTCGGTACTGATTTTAACCACCTGATGTAACCCTGTTTACTAATTAAATTAAGTTAGATAATTAGTTATTGACGATTAAAACGAATTTAGGTTCAACGATTTGCCCCAAATAGGGGTGTTTTCCGATCGTGGTATACACTGTCTAATGGATGTCCATCTTGAAAAATACCCGCCACAAAAATGCGAGGAGGCTTCGCATTTTCCTATCTCCTCCTACGATAATTGTTTTTAATAGCTGAAAACCGGTTGAACAGCTAGAGTACACCATCATAATGTTGAAGACAGGCCGATTTTCTTTAAAAAATACTATTTTGATAGATTTAATATACGATTATACAAATGTATTGATTTGCGATGAATGGAACATCCCAATCTCTCAGTCTGCCAGAGTTTGGTTTAACACAAGTACTGTAGGTAAATTTATGAGCCCTTGGTTTAACACATACGGTAGGTAAATATATGGGCCCTTTGAGAATAAACTTGCAATACTTTGACAATACTGTAAATAACTATTTTTGGAACTCATTTGAATCGAAAATTTCTTACTGTGAATGTTCGTCCTGTTAGATAATAATAAACTGTTAGATATATAAACACATTATTATATACAAATACACTTTATACTGACAGTTCCTTCTCAACGTTTGTATTAATTAATAATTACCAAAAATATAAACGTCGTAGTGGTGTATCGTGACATGTACTTTAATATTTCAATCGATTATGACAGTGACAGTTTTAACAAAGTATTAAATCGCAAATGTTTTACTGTATTTAGAGGTATATTATGTATAGGCTTATAAAATATAACAAAATATTTCGTTACTGAGTGGATAAAGAATATATTTAAAAATTGTTCCTCTTTGTACCTATCCGCTTTCCCATCCCTCAACCCTAATGTTACATACAAAACACAAATTGGGTTTCTTTAAATGAGTCCAAATGTGAAAAGTTTCACCTTCGGAAGTAATTCCCAGGGTGCTAATTTTAGTTGACTACATAAATCATCGTGTCTATTTATTCGTTTCTGTAAACGACAATGTATTATAGTCCTGCGGTACGTACATTTGAAATCGCCAGTTTTGTTACGCTGAAATTACTGTAGGCCTATATTCGAGAACCATCTGTGGGCACGACCTAGATGGTACGCGAGCGAAGCGAGCGTACCATCTAGTTTTTAAAAGGTGTACAAATTTCGCATGTATGCACTGTATGTACACGGGACCAACGGCTTTACATCACATCCGAAGGACAAGGCAATGAGATTAAAGAATCCTGTTGATCAATAAATATGGCACAGACAAAGCTCCAGCTCATGCCTATCAATATATGCTAGTCTGATTTTCATAACACCATCATTAGGTAAATTACTAAAGGAGATTTTCTTATCCCTCGTCCTTACCTTGAAATCTTTAAACTTTCTTTTAGTTTCAATGCTTCCTCTTTCTCTTTAATTCTCTACCTTTAACATAGGATTAATTGCTTCCGTTAATGCAAGTAAACTTACAAAAACGTTTTGTTCTTTCGGAACCTTTTAAGAGATGATCATCAGAATTAAAACGAAGATGTTCCCAAAGAAAGCGATTACACAAAATCCGTAGAGAATTGGTAATTCGTAGTTAAAGAAACGTTCCGTATTGAGAATTTCGCATGCTTCATTCATCCAGACGTCGTGGGTTACTGATGGAGTTGTCATCAAATCGTATTTTGCACACAATCATCCAAAACTACAAAGTCAATTCACTTAACAACCTATAACAAAAAACCTGTATAGAAACTCTCTAGCGATTTCGAATATAATTTTAAAATGTCTAAACAGGACTCCAAATAATAGAGAATACGTGTACAATGTTACTAGAGAAAATAAGCTGTCGCAATACTTCAGTGATACAATTTCAAACAACCTCGTTCGATTAGACAATATACAAAGAACTTCAAACAAAATGTTGAATGAATTAGTTGTGAAATGAAACCTATCTACAGTGAGAGTGACACTATAACTGATGTTGATAAGATTCAACTAGGCTTCCACCTTGAGATAGGTCACCTTGGATAAACTCAACGATTCGGATTCGAATTGGCATTTTAACCTAAAAAAGTGTCAAACCAATCAGAAATCATGAATGTTCACTAATGTAAAAAGGCGTTAGTAAAATAAAATAAAACAATCGTAAGTATTGTATGTGGACTGCCTGTCTGAAACTGAATTGATAATACAGTAACTCATACGCGCTAACTTAGCAATAAAGAGGTTTTTCACCATTACGACTATAGGATAACGGAAACAAATAGGCGTTACAACTTTGTGCGTTTCTGTAAGCCAGTGAAAATCTGTTTTGCATGGCAAAACAATGTTTGACGGCGACAAATTTGAACTAATTACAGAGCGGATGATAATTTTAAAACTGCTATTTATCTCGCATTTACAGCACAAATCGTAATAGGTCAAAAGCTAATTGTTTTATACTGTATTTACAAATATGAAATGTTCTACAGCACGAACACGTGTTTCTGTTGAAGGCTGCTAACTATTTGGCGTTTATCAATGTATCCGTGTACTAACATGGCGGAACAAAGGTATGTCGGAAAATATTATTTAAGTATGTAACATTTAACTCTACTCATAAGGTCCTGTTTAAACTTATTATAAATTGTGTTCTCAGCGATCTCTTTTAGGACCAATTTCATGCTCTCCGTATCTACATTTTCGATTATTTGTAGACTGTTATCTATCCACACAATTCCATGTACCTACAATCAAACGGTTATATAGGCTAGGCCGAATGGCCTGCTAGTAATGGATGCCAATGATAATAAATAGGCCTAGAGAGGCCTTCTCTTGTCAATAAATAATAATAATCAATCTAGGAATTAAAAATAAAATAAATAATATGCACCCTACTAGCTAGTTAGACCTAGATAGAGTGAGCAGAGTAGAAAGGAGCCTGCCCTAGACCTAGTTTGTTTTATTTGTGCATTGTATATTTATATATTAATATAATAGGTGATCAGGTTAAGGCTAAATTCAATCGTATGAGGGATTCACTTCGAACGAATATAAAGAAAGAAAGGAAGGCGAAGTGGAGTCGCATACTCCATGTTCAATGTTGTTTCTTTGGAGCGTCAAAAGAAACTCAGTATAATGCGTATATTTAATGCATTTATTGGTGAAAATTACGTTCAATTTTAATATATTTGTCAATGTCAAAACAACAAAAATGTTACTGTTGATACTGTACATTTCGGTAACTTTTAAAAATACAAATCGACAAATTCATCGTCATATTACATGTACTGTAGGTTTATACCTCAATGATCTAAATAATATTCCTCTTAGTCTTAGCCTAGGTAGTGAGATTTGGGTCGGTTGATAATTGAAAACAGCACATTATTAGCAGTAACATGTTCCAGCATTTTAATTGACAAAATATATTTAAATTAAACGTGCATTTCAATAATAGATGCATTAAAAGAGGACGCATTCCACTGAGTTTTTAACCCTCTATTATAGTTGCTCTTTTGGAGCTCAATATATTGAACTTCGAGTATGCTAAATTCGTGAACGGTATGCGAGAAACATGTCTGTAAAAGCATCAATTTAAAAGATTTTACTTTTATGTGATTCTTCTTCATAAAAGGGCTTATGAGGCCCAATTCTAAGGTGTGGTATCTATATATATAAATTTACGTAAGGTCAAAATTCGGTAAATCGCGCGTTACTTTTAGAATCTTTACTCGAAGTTGGTTCGTACTTTCCGTACTGATTTTAACCACCTGATGTAACCCTGTTTACTAATTAAATTGAGTTAGATAATTAGTTATTGAAAATTAAAACGAATGGATGTCTATCTTCAAAGATACCCGTTCACAATAATACAAGGATGCCTCGCATTTTCCTATCTCCTTCTACGATACTTTTTGTTAATAGCTGAAAACCGGTTGAACAGCTCGAGGTACAGCATCATAATGTTGAAGACAGACTGATTTTCTTAAAAAAATACTATTTCGATAGATTTAATATACGTTTATACAAATGTATTGATTTGTGATGAATGGAACATTCCAAATTATTTGGTTTAACCATAGAGGTATACTGTAGGCTTACCTTCATGGTTTAACACAAGTAGGTAAATTTATGGACCATTGGAGAATAAACATAAAAAGTATTGCAATGCTGTACAATACTGTAAATAGGTATTAACCACTTTTGATCGCCATTTGAATCGCAAGGATTCAAGGGTTCTAATTTTAGTTGACTACATAAATCATTGTGTCTATTTATTCGTTTCTGTGAATGCAATGTATTATAGTCCTGCGGTACGTACATTTGAAATCTCCAGTTTTTTCTCGCTGGAATTACTGTGCATTCGAGAACCATCTGTGGGCACGACCTAGATGAACCTGACGCCGGATGCGAACTTGATTGGAACCGGCGCCGGACTAAACCGTGCCGGAACAGGTGTGAAAGATCCTTAAGACCAGTACTGCACACCGACTCTACTGCACACCGTTTGTTGTACAAAATGGTACTTGATAATTGAACCTCTAGGAGGGCCTTTTCGAATGTCACAGCTTCAATGATGCTTCAGTAACCTCTAGGCGAGCCTTTCGAATGTCACAGCTTCAATGATGCTTCAGTAACCTCTAGGCGGGCCTGTCGAATGTCACAGCTATAATGATGCTTCAGTAACCTCCAGGCGGGCTTTTCAAATGTCACAGCTTCAATGATGCTTCAGTAACCTCTAGGCGGGCCTTTCGAATGTCACAGCTTCAATGATGCTTCAGTAACCGCCTGCGTGCTTCATAATTGTTTTCATCATCTTACCATCAATCCAGATGGCGAAAAGAGAAATCCTATATATATCACGAGCTGAAAAAAAATACGTGTAAATAATAATAAATCATAGAATCTGATTATTAGGGATGGAAGAAATATTAATTTATTTTCTGAAGTTAGGATAAATCAGAAACAGCCTGTAATTGGTCTTTTGTAGAATACCAAGCATGTTTATTCATTATCTTCCATTGATGCCAATATTAGAATTAACTGTCGAAACGACATGTGTTCATTGGTCATTCTGACGTAATAGTCTGTCATTAGCATACATTAGGAAAATATTGAATACCAGATACACAAATTGGTCTATAGCACCTGTACATAAATGAAGATCTTTGTAATGCAATGGGAACAACCAATCAACGCTTTGATAATTTGACAGTTGATAAATATGCATTTTTCTTACAAACGAAGTTAGAAACGTTTCATTCTATAACTACGGATAACAATTTATGCTGCCTTTGATGAAAAGAATAATTTCACACGTCCAATCAAATGACGTCATGATTAGTAAGACCAATACTATCGTGACGATAAACGATTTTATTGTTCATGACGTCATTTAATTGGATTTAAAAAAAACATATTTTATCACAAGACAGCATAATAATGGTTATCTTATAATTCTAAAATGAATGTAATCCAAGTGAGCAGCAGCCGTAAGACAAGTACAAAAAATAACATTCTATAAATAAATTGTGTTAATATTTTTAATTAATAAACACGAATGACCCTATCTCATTACAAATAGTAATTATCCCAGTTCAATAAACTAGTAGCTAGACATATCACATACTATACTGTACGTTGATACTGAAATTACAACACATAGGATAAAACCTATTCTGTCAAACTGTGGCAATTATTCTGGTGTCACAGATTAACATGTCACTATGATATTGTCATCATTTTAGACATCGTCCCATGCATGTGATTTATAAACGTTTTCTAACTCACATCATTTTTTCCCGTTTTAAATGTATAATCATAATTTTAAGCACTTGAAAATGTACACTGCACAAATGGATTGTTTGAGAATATACTGTGGTTTGCAATACAATAATAATAATACAATAATAATTATTATACTTGGGCACCCGTGGTTCAGCATGTAACCAACTTCGCATTCTATAGTAAAACTATCAAAAATAATATTATTTTGTCTGGTCGTAAATACATATATAATAAAAATATTGTTATTGTTAAGTAATGGAGAATACAACGTTCTTATGAATCTAAGGCCATGTGAAAAGGTACTGTGTAAGGGTTGTGTATGCTACAGTATTTATATATAAGGGAATGTTTATATTGATACCAAACTAAGCAAGTTGTAGGAAATAGATACATAAAGCAGACTTCCTAAGCACCGCTGATAACTCATGGTTAAATTTCGTTTCTTATTTTCTTTCAAATCAAAATAGTGGTACACATTGAAATCTAAACCTAAGAACTGCATAGCATGTGACAAAAAAGCTAAATGTTAAAGCTGTAGATACCCAAAAGAAATTATTAACCAAAAGACACATATAATGTAGTTTTATAAAGACATGTGATATTACTACTACTATACAGTATTCGATTAGCATAGGATCCCCAGCAGGCAAACATAATACTGTACTACAACGTGTACAGACATGCTGCACTTACACTGTTTGACATATTACAGTAATTAGTTCAAACTGTTAAACATCCATACTGTGCATTATACAGATTTCTATACTGTACTTAAAGTAAACAGTACATGTACTGTAAACAGCCATGTACTGGATTGGTATTAGATTGTCCATATACTGGGCATGTCTTTACACATTTTGCATTGTACATTACATGAAGTGGACATGGTTGGCATAAGTACTTGTACAGTACTGTAACAGTTGCATGCAGTACATGAAATGAGTCTGGTGAAATTGGGAACTGTGGCATTCAGTACATGAAATGAACAGGATTGCATACAGTATATGAAATGAACAAGGTTGCATACAGTACATGGAATTGGACAGGTTGCCTACAGTACATACAATGTGCATAACAGTACCAGAACATTAAATAGGCATGGTTGCATACAGTGAATGAAATGGATATAGTTGCATACAGTACATGAAATGGGCATGGTTGCAAGCAGTACATGAAATGGGCATGGATGCATACATTACATTAAATGGACATGGTTGCACACAGTACAGTGCAGTACAGTAGATAAATGGGTATGGTTGTGTAGAGTATGTGAAATGAGGCATACAGTACATGAAATGGGCATGGATGCATACATTACATTAAATGGACATGGTTGCACACAGTACAGTGCAGTACAGTAGATAAATGGGTATGGTTGTGTAGAGTATGTGAAATGAGGCATACAGTACATGGAATGGGCATGGTTGCATATAGTACAGTACATGAAATGGGCATGGTTGCATACATTACATTAAATGGACATAGAATAAGCTACATGATGGCATACAGTGGAGTAGCATGGCATACATGGCAGTACACATGTAGTAGTCATAACAGCATACAGTACACATACTGGGCATGGCAGTACACATGTAGTAGTCATAACAGCTTACAGTACACATACTGGGCATGGCAGTACACATGTAGTAGTCATAACAGCATATAGTACACATACTGGGCATGGCAGTACACATGTAGTAGTCATAACAGCTTACAGTACACATACTGGGCATGGCAGTACACATGTAGTAGTCATAACAGCATACAGTACACATACTGGGGATGGCAGTACACATGTAGTAGTCATAACAGCATACAGTACACATACTGGGCATGGCAGTACACATGTAGTAGTCATAACAGCATACACATACTGGGTATGGCAGTACACATGTAGTAGTCATAACAGCATACAGTACACCATTACATACAGTACATCATTACATACAGTATACAAGGCCTTAGGCATAGTATGTGTACTGGCCATGGTGACCAACAGTACAGCGTACAGTACATGTACTGGTCATGACAGCATACAGTACATGTGCTGGTCATGACAGCATACAGTTCACTCTACAATGTGTACTGAGCATAGAGTACACCATTACATACAGTATACAAGGCCTTAGGCATAGTATGTGTACTGGCCATGGCGACCAACAGTACAGCATACAGTACATGTACTGGGCATAGCAGCATACTGTACAGTACATGTACTGGGCATAGCAGCATACAGTACATGTGCTGGTCATGACAGCATACAGTTCACTCTAGTCTACAATGTGTACTGAGCATAGAGTACACCATTACATACAGTATACAAGGCCTAGGCATAGTATGTGTACTGGCCATGGCGACCAACAGTACACATACTATGCACACCAACATGTTCAAATACAGTAATTGCCTGGTGATGTATAGTTGTGTAAAGAGCATTCTATCGTAGGAATGATAGTGTACAGATTAAAATTGATTAATGCACAGTATAATATTGTTAAAAATTTGAGCCAGTCGTAGTGGTAGTAGTAGTAATAATAATAGTATTTGAATTTGTTTTCATTAGACAAGGCCTAACACATTTAATAAAATGGTAATTCAATTTCAAAATAGAAATCCGATAATACTGATTTTTTTAACTGAAACTGAAAACGAACTAAATATAACAAATTTTAAATGTACAGTATAACAAAGTATAAAACAAAGCAAGGTCAAGACAATAACAAAGAAAAGTCAATAATATTCGAAAATACACCTTACATGTTTTAGGTGTTAATACTTAGTTCATCAGTGATTTAATGTGTACAAATAATCTATATCACAAATTAGAGGATAAAACTGCTACAGTATGCAAGCAGGGAACTAACTGTACAAATTCATTAAAAATATTTCTATATTGTTGTATTCTTCCTTTGTGATTGATTTATAGTCAACTTATTACCACAAATTTAATTTTCTATACAGAACTTAACATTTAAACTATGAGCACTGCATTGTATTATTACAAACATTTTGAATTATTGCTTTAGTTGAAACGTTGATCTTTACCAATGTTTTAATCACTCAAAAAATACCATCTTCCAAAAATTAGGTGCCTTCTTCACACTGTACATTTTTCGGTAAAACTTACCTAGGCCGTAGCCACTGACATAATGGCGCAGAGAGGGAAGCAAGCCCTTGTTGGAGCAAGATTATCAAACAACATAGCCTTGGTTAGAGCATGGACCTATACATTAGATGTAATATAAATTATAGGTCCATGGTTGGAGAGAAGTCAAGTGGCTATTTATTAGATTGAACAAGTTGAAACCAGTTTAAACCGGTGGCAACAGCTTCTAGTAATATGGAATTGTCTGTTTGATTGATCAACAATTGAGGGCACAATGTGGTATGGTGACAATACTACTTCTAGTGACTTCAGTATATGGATTAGACTAGCTCAGTCATTCTTTCTGAGCAAGGTATAATTGAGGTAAGTTGACAGAAAGGAAGTTATAAAAAGCATTGCCTGACAGGTCACTAGATTAGTTTTACCGAATAAAATTCAGTGTGAATGAGGTACAGTTTTTCTATAATTACACCCTCTTGATCATATTTATTTGATGTCTTTTGACAATCTTAAGGTTAGGTTCACACTACTGATTCGGCCTTTACAACATATCAATCTTATTCCATGGTGCAATACCAGAATTCAAATGGTAGACTGCATTAGCCCTAGGTTTTAATGAAAGAGAAATTCCCTTGATGTGATTTATAAAGGAGCGAGTGACAGGTCCAAAATCGTATTAATGGAAACTAAAAGTATAATTTGGATTTAGAAACCCACAATGCAAAGCAATCTATAGGATACAACATATAATGCAGTAATAGTTGATTACCTTCAAGATATATATTATAAACAATAATTAAAATAATAATACATAAGAGAACTCTTAATCATGATTATTTGAGGTAAAAACTAAGTTTCTATGACAAAATGTCTGCAGTAATTTGGTAATAAAGATCAAAATATAAAATAACAATAAACTGTTTTCAGGTCAAAAAATCGTAATCCAATAAATGGGATACTAAAAATAAAAAAAGTGGTTTGTACGTAAAGATTTAGTGGCTACATAAGTTTGAGCATCAGTAAAAAATGTTGTGGACTTGCAATAGAGGTTACCATTAAAAAAGGGTAAGTTAAACATTATGGCTATGGACATGAGGTTACAGCACAATAACAGGCTTAAAAAAAATGTTAATTTGAGGACAAACATTGAAACAATACATAAAGTTAAGTGCTAAAATTACTGCAGTATTTATATGGAAATTGCTGAAGTAATGTATTTCACAGATTGCATAGAATACTACAAACAGGTAACATGCTAATTAAAAAAAAACTAACAATGTCTGAAGTTTTTGTGGTGAAGTTGGCAGTATGTTGGGAAACAGTACCCTGTTCCTTTGGACGTTAGCATAACATTACACTAGAAAAATAACTTGACGATAATTAGATATAAATATATATATATTTTTCTTACATAAAACAAAACAGTTTTCACCCTAAAACTAATATAGGATATTAACCATACCATTTATGCTGCATTCAATCAAAGAATGTCATGATTAGTATAAGCAATAATATTTTTTATTCTTATTGATCATGATGTCATTTGATTGGATTTTAAAATATTATTTTCATCAAAGACAACATAAATGTTATCCTTTGGTTCTAGTATAAAAACATTTCTAATTTCTTTTTTTTTATGTAAGAAAAATGTATGTATCTATTTATCGTTATCGTCCTAGTGTACTCTTAAAAAAAACTTGCGTTTCACAGGAATTGTTGTCTTTTGAAATTTATTTGATTACAGAACCCTCTTCACCTTTGGAACTCAACATTTCCCCATTAAGAAACCTTTACACCTGCTCCCATCCGGCTGCGGCTCCAGTCGGATTGCATGTACAGAATTAACAAATTTTTGTTTTCAAGACGCGCCACATGCAAATCAAGTAAAAAGATTGGCGCAAGATGCGTCATGAAACATTGAGACCCAATGTTATTTGCCGGGTGCAGAGCAGGTGTGAAAGTGCCTTAAAAAGGGTGTGCCCTAAATAGCGTTGATCACAGTGTTACATATTTTGCTCCTTGTTTGCTTTTACACCTGCAACGGTGCATACTGTAATTTTGATATAGAATATAATTAAATCTTTGCAACAATAAATACTGTTCCGTGATCAATTTAAAGACCAACACCGTTAAAAATAACAATAACTTAAGAGTGAAATATAAATGCATTTGTCTTCACAAGACAGTTTAATACAATAGCTATATTGTAGGGATAATAACAAATTAATAATACTGTAATAGGAGTTTACTATAAAATGAAAACCAAATGTATTGATAGTATTAAGAAAAATTCACCTAAAGTAAAATAATTACTGCTCTGTAATGCTTCAATGTCCATACCTCACATTAACAAGCACACTGTATGGCTAAATATTAATTTCTAATAAAATATTTCGGCATGATTAGCAATTGTTATGTTGTCCAAGCACAGAATCAATACAGATTCAGATTAGGCTCAGTAGGATAATTTTTTTCTTCTTATAGTTTTGCCAATTTTGTGTTAATGAAAAAAAAAAAAAAACCTACTACTGGGACAAAATATATAAAAATCAATCAGACATGCAATTTCAAAGAAAACTGCCTTTCTAAGGGGGAAGCTTAAAGAGAAGGCTATAGGCGGTGTTAGCAGAATAAGAGCTATTTGATGGACTAATTCATTATCCAATAGTGGGTGTTATATAAAAGTTTTTTCATAATTGTATTTTCTTCTCTTTAGAGAGAGAGTTTATTGTTTGTTTATCCAGGTATAGGTTCGTAATAGACTAGGGCTGTATTATGAGTTAAGCTATTTTCTTTTCACTTTGTGCTTTGGCAATATAACAAATTTGTTTGGCTTATGTTCTTTTAAAACAGGTGTCATATAGTTTCCTACTGCATATCAGTAAACTTTACTCTTCTAACCATCCACAGTCAGTCATACTGACTAACACAACTCCAATAAATAGTTTCAGATTTCTTGTTGATTAACAGTGGAAAAAACCAACATTATACGTACACATGATGTGAAGTGAAAATAGGCCTTCAAATGCATGTTTGGCATTCCATAGGCTTTGACTGTCAAGTGAAGACAAAATGGTTGTCCAAATACACATTTGGCATTCAATAGACTGTCTCAAATGCAGATATGTTATCTTGTTTAATATATTTTAGTTATTTTGTTTAATACTTGTAACAACCCCTAGATTGAATTGAATAGATGTATTATACGGTTAAATAGAAATTCTCATATTACAACACTTGGAAGAGGAATAGGATTTTGACCAAAGACTTGGAATTGAAAGCAAAGCATGAATACCAACATATCTACATTACATTTAAACTGAACTCCAGAAAAAGTGTCAAAATTAGGCACCACAATATTCACCACCATATTTTGTTTAGTTCATACTTTAATGACTATAATTCATTTGGTTTCATTATATTTATTACATTCTTCTTTTTCAGTGTTTATGGTTTTAAGATTCAAGTGTTTTACAGTAGCTTTGAAAATATCAAAGTCAAATATTACCAGCCATGCACAAAAAGCGTAAGCTATTCTACCAAAAATAATCACTGGATATATTTGTAGTACCGTGTAAATTGAAAACAAGAAAAATTAAAGTTAACCTCATGATTTCAGTTTTGACCTAGTTCACCTGTGAGTTTACAAAAAGAGAGTTCAGTATAATTCTCAATATAAACATTAAAACAATTTTCAGCATTATTTGCTTATTATTACTTTGCATGATCTTGAAATACCAATCGACTCTGCAATTGAATCGTATCAATATACCATAACATGCAGCGATTACAAATCTGCATATATATCATACATCTAATAAAAAAATAGTCACATATTTGTATAGAACAGTCCCTACTGGAAGGAATTAAGTAAGAATTGTTAAAAGAAATGTTGGGAATGTAATGTTTTATCTTAAGAACACAGATCAATCAACAATATATTTAAATTTTTTTTTACTAAGAATCGATTAGGAACATAGGTTTTCCAGAGATCGTTGTGTCTATTATGTTACAACCAAGAACTGCCTCGCATATCATGTTTAAATTAATTTTACAAATATAATAATTATTAAAGTAGTGAATAAATATGAACTATTTTATTATTATTTATATAAAAAATGCGAGTGATTTCCATGGTCTATCTTTTTGTTCTTTCTCTATTCTAGGTAATGATTGGGTAATTTGTGTTACATTATTGCACAAGAGCAAAAAAAAAAAAATTAAATTAAACTGTTATATAAGAATCTTTCGCAATTTCACAACCAATTAGTTAGTATCCTCATTCTGTCTAATAGCAGCAATAATATTCAGGATCATTCAACACAATCGTTTCCATTCCTCGCTCGTTTGCTGGTAGCTCAGTAGATTGAATAAAGGTTGCAAGATAACAGTGCTGCAGTTCGCTACTGTACCAAAACAGCTTGCGTCACAAAATTGTGTTGATAGCGTGAAAATTTATTTGCATATAACACAAGAAACGACAATGTAGCTGGGTCCAAGCTTGAAGTTGCTACGTCGTTAAATATAATAGTAAATTACACATTCTTATAGGAACGTCTGCAAACTTTATTTAAAGTAGGTTATCAGTATGCGTAGTATGGTCAAACACCTGGACCAGGAGTTCTATCATTATCTGTTGGAGGTCCGTGGAAATATCCTCTTCTGTCACTACCCTCATTGTTATAATGTCCAGTCATTTGTATGGACATATGTGTCCCTGAGGGTGACCTGTGTGCTGAAGGTGAATGATGCACGTGATATTGACTGTGCGACATTTGTGGCATGCCAGCCAATAAATTCATTGGAAAGTTCTCGTGCGTTTCCGGTTGTGCGCAAAATGACGTTTGCCAGCCTCTGTTGGCGGAGGAAGGTTCGTTTGGAATGTTTGATTGTTCTGTTTCAGGAGATGAAGGAAGATTTCTGAAATTCTGATTGGCTGGTTGAATAGGTTGGGGCAGCTTTTTAACTGTCCCTCTTGAATGTATATATGTCTTTGGGGGCAATTGTGGAATTCCATTTGTGTTTGAAGTCTTCGGGGGCACAGCTGGCGGTTGTCTGTTGGAGGTGGGTTTTGGGGGTAATGGTGGCAATGGCTGATTCCTTGATGGTCTTGGTGGAATCGGCGGTGGAATATGTTCAGTGTTTAGCGTGTGTCCAACTTGGCTTCTACTGTTTACTGAAGCTGTGTGAAATAAATAAAAAATAGGTGTATTATCTACTTTGTTTCATTAAATAAATTTATGTATTTTATTTTTTAATTTATTTTGTTTATATTTTATTAAATCGAAATCAACAGCAATAATTACCGCCGCTAACAGGTTTGATACAAACAAGGCCAGGACTGTTTAAAGCACCTTGATTGGGTCGTAACATCGATCAAGGGCTTCTCTCATCCAGTGCCCACCTTTACCAGAGGAAAGGCATGAGCCAATACGTCTGAGGTAGATACTAGATGCAGGGGCTGCCATAAGAGTCAGCAGTGCTGATTTCAAATGCCTAACGGGACCCCAGCTCCATATACAGCACTCGATATTCCCAGATGGTCTCCCATCCAAGTTCTAACCAGGCCCAACGTTGCTTAACTTTGGTGATTTAACGAGAACCGGTGTTTTAACGTGGTAAAGCCGTATATATAGTAATAATCAATCGCATTTTATCAAATATCTAAGTGATTGAATGTGTACGATGATGTACAGTTGAAGCATAAAGGAAATAAAGTGATATACACAAGGTAAAAGAAATAGTGAGTTGGAAGTAATACTATAAGACTGTACTTGAAATGATAGAAAACTGTTGAGATTATTGGAGATTAATTGTAATAAATTGTATATGGAAATTGAAGAAAAGAATAACTGGTGAAAATAGCACAGTAGTTGCATGATACTTGGAAGTATTGAGACCTTTGTTGAAATTATTGGAGAGTAATTGTATGAGGAAATAGGAGAAAGAAATAATTGGTAGGAGGAGCAGATTGGTATCAGGAAACATTTTAACTTTTATCTCACTATTTATTTGCCAGCAACATTAATTGCAGTAACTTAGTTGCAGGTTGGTTGGTGATAACAGCAGAATGGGAGCAGAGACATGGGAGTTGTTCAATAGTTGCAGAAACATTTTTACTTTTATCTTTTATAATTTATTTACAGCATCGGAGACGTAGGAAGAGGACAAGAAGTTACGATATTGTGGACTTTGATTACTTGTTTAATTATTCATTCTGGGGTATTCCTGTAAATGTACTACTAATTGTTGACATTTTTTCTGGAAGGACTGGGAAGTTTGGGGAGTTATAGAAATTGTGTTCGGAATAGGGATACTGTTAGGGATTGAATATTGATTGAGAATTGGATTGGGTTCTTTTTTTTGGAGGGGGGGGGGGGGAAATAGGAAGAAACGAATTGTTTTGCCAAACGTTATTATTAAATTTACTTTTACATATTATTGAGAGTTGTACAAATCACTGTTGGTTCAAATAATTTACATATCTGAAAAAGCCGTTGTTGTGACAGACATGAATCAATTTATAAGAAATTTAAATGTCATCAATATTTAATCTATCTATTGTACATGCAACACATTAAAATCAACTGACCTGGAATGTCAACAAAAGCATGTACGCTTGAAGGATCAAAAGCCACAGACGTTGGAGATGTTGGTGTGTGAGGTGATGACGGTGTATCTCGCTGTCCTCTTGGACATGATAAATTAGTTGTTTCATTATATATTCTCTGTAATAAAACAATGAAAACAAGTTATTATAAATACAAGTCATAGCAAGTCATAGTCATATATACTTTATTGTCCATTTAAAAAACAGAAATGTGATTTGAAAACTGGCAAAATACAAAAATATAAAATACAATTTACAAAAAAACACACAAAAAGTTAAGAGGCTAAAAATTGTTAAAATTAGATAAAAATTATCGGTTACATTTTACCTTTGTACTCTGGAGTTATATAAGTGTATAGCATTAGGTACAAACGAGCACCTAAACCGTTTTGTTTTGGTATTAAGTGCACGTAGTCTTATGCCAGAATTCATGAGAGCAAATTGTTTGTGAAGAGGATGTGTTTCATCATCAATGATACTTTTTACTTTTTTTAACACATTTTCTTTATACAAGGATTCAACATCAGGTAAGTGCTCTCCTACTAGTCTAATTGCTCTATTTCCTATTCGATTAAGTTTAATTTTATCTTTTTGCATTGTATTACCATAAAAACAAACATTACAAAAAAGTATTACACTGAGAATTACAGAGTTATAAAACAATTTAAGTATAGTTTTGTCAATTTGTAGGTACTTCATTTTTCTTAAAATAAACATCCTTTGGTTGGCTTTGCATGTGGCTTTATTTACATTATTTATCCAATTTAGCTTATTGTCAATTATACAACCCAGATATTTGTACTCATTTACTACTTTAATCTCATTTTCATTTATAATCAGAGGTTCTAAGGGTTCTTTAATTTTCCTAAAATCAATTTGCATTTCTTTTGTTTTCTTTATGTTTAGTTTCAGGTTGTTATTGCAGCACCAGTGATAAAAATCACATCCTAGTTGTCTATAGCTTGTTTCATCATTGCCAGTAATGTATCCAGTGATGACTGTGTCATCTGCATATTTTACTATACAACATTCATTTGAATTGGCTCTGAAACTGCTGGTGAACAGTGAAAACAACATTGGGGAGATAACAGACCCTTGTGGCGTGCCAATGCTAACAGTTCTTTTATCAGATAAAATACCGTTTAGTTTAACATACTGGAACCTTTTTGTTAAGAAATTATATATCCATGAAGTCAATGTGTCGTTTACGTTCATTTCTTTAAGTTTGCGTACTAATGAACCAGGTTCAACGGTATTAAAAGCACTAGAAAAATCTATATACAAACATCTTACATATGATTTAGGCACATCTAAATGTTGGTAAATATTATGTAAGTGGAAGAGCACAGCATCTTCAACACTTCTATTACTCTGATAGGCAAATTGGAGAGGATCGAGAAACAATTTGGTCTGATCAAGCAACTGCCTAAGTACAATCTTTTCTAGGCACTTACCAACATTGGATGTGATAGCTATTGGCTATTGGCTATTTTTTATTTAGGAATAGGTGAGATACAGGCCGTTTTCCATTGATTGGGCACTGTACCACTTGCTAAACTCTCATTAAAAAGTTTGGTATATATCGGTGCCAACTCTTGGTTGCAGTATTTAATAACACGATTTCCAATTCCATCAGGGCCAGTACTTTTACCAGGCTTTACTTTGGCGAATACATTACCACAAAGGTGACAATGAAGAAAGCAGAAGAGGTAGGCTTTTGTAAAAAAACTTATACAGTTATACCCTATTGAGAAGTTGTGTGAGTGGCCGAGCGGTTAAGACAGTGGAATCGTAATCCATAGCCATAACATTGGCAAGGGTTCGAGGCTCACTCGCTCCATGATTCTGGTGGTAGAACAAGTCTTCGCGGATAAGGGACTATAAACTGTAGGTCCAGTGTATGCATATTGCTCGTGTGCACATTAAAAAACCTAGTACATCTTTCGAGACGAGTAGGGGTTACCCCGGTGTACTAGTTCACACACACTGTCGTGGACAGACATAGTTGGCTGCCGATGACACGATGTGACCCTTAGGGGAGAAGAATGTTGTTGAAAAGGTGTAACATCTAAGTCTGATCTTCATGACATTAGCGCTATATAAATGTTGCATTATATAGACGTGCATGGTATTGTGATCTGTTTGCATCCAACGGCAATGCAAAATCATGTTTATAAGCTAACTGATAAGTAATTGATATCACCCTTGTGATTAAGAATACAATCTTTATTACTCCTGGCCCAGTGATAACAATGTTAGGAGGTTGAACACTTACTTGCATGGACTGGTTTTTCCCCGTTGTTGGTGTTGTCTTTTGACCATCTATATGCACTCTACTGGGCTTTATGCCAGGTGATTTCAGAGGATATGTTGTCTTTCTTGGCTGAAATTGTCAGAATGTATTTACATTTAACATTTGTTATGCTAAAGTGGATATGTGCGCTTAACAAATCTTATTAATTAAGATAGATATTACTATTATTACCTTAATTTTACTTACATGTTTTGGAAGCCTATTATTTGTATTCCTGGGTTCAATTTCTAGTGATTTCTCATATATATATTGTTCAAATTCTGCCTCTGTCTTATTCCTTAGTGGATTTAAATTCTCAAAAAATTGCTGCAAAACAATATAATATATACATTTAATATAAACATGTTTACCACTTGACACATGGCACCTCAACAAAAGCCCAGAATAGAAAATGGCAAGTCTTGTAATGTTGGTCGGCAGGATACAATTGATTTTCTCAAAATGAAGCTAGAATGTGATTTGTATAATTTCAATAATAACACTTGAAAGGATACAGGTATAAAAATTAAACAAGCCCTCATTTTAAAGGTTATAAAAAATCTCTCAAATTTTAACTTTATTTAGCTCTAGCGAATCTATATAAAAACAATTAAAGCATTACCCTGATTTTTTTCTCAGCTATGAGACAGTACGGTTGGTTCTGGTACTGCTGAATCTCAGCTGTGATCTCAGCAACTCGCCGTCTCTTACTAAAGTTGATTAGATCAAAAGAGTCTGGCAGAAAGTCTGGGTTACCCTCCTCTGTCTTTAGAATGTTCGTTAAATACATTCCTATAAGCACAAAAAAAAAATGTACACTATCAAACTAGTTTGAAAAAAAGAAAGTGGGATGGGCCCAAATTTAACATCATTGTGTCCCTATATGGGCACATAAAATAAAGTTTGATAGTGTAGACAGAGCTTAAGTTTTTTGTTTTTAAATTGCATATTCCCGTCGTGGAAAGAATACATTATTGGCTGCACTGACATGATGTTACCTTTATGAGAGAAGTGTAGTTGGAAAGTCTAACCTCTGTGAGCAATGATTTAGTTGTTGGAATAGAGCTATACAAGAATTCATACTTGTACATTAAAATAACTTGGTAAATAGACTTCGTTATTGGAAAAAAATTTCAGGCATCGGTCTGGTCATGCCAGGCGTTTTCTACGCATGGTGGTAAAGGCATAAAATGAATTTTTTCAGCATTTCATATATAAATTTATACAGTTTTGACATGCATTTTTTGATATTCAAAACAGTCAGGTGAGATGGTGGCTTAACAGGAGACTGACTTAAAATAAAGAAAACTCTATATATAATCTAATAATTACCAAAGAAAGGCACACATGGCGGATTTATTGAACGCAGTCTTTCTGTGTATTTCTTGTAATGGTTTGTAGTCAGCTCTTGTGCCTCCTCCAATATTTGCTTTTTCTTTGGTGTTAACTCCTTTTTATTAAAAGATGGTTTGAAATATTATAGTCAAATTTAACCAATTGTTAAATCCACTGAAAACATTTTCTCTACCACAGTTAATGTACAGAGTTAATCTCCATGACATTCCATGACCTTTAGCCAGGTTAGAGTGTCATAGGAAAATGATAAAACAAACTTTTCTTTATCTTATTGTGTGTTTTTTTTTTAATTTATGACCTTATATTATGAAAGCCAAATTAAGATTATAAATGGAATCTTATAAACACAAGATCATTGGTGTTCATATAAATGGTTTAAAAGCAGCTTACTTTTTAAGTAATGAGTATGTAGTACATAATTGACAGTGGACATTTTTAAATAAATTACGACACATACATTTTTTTTAAACATTTATATTTTTTTTTTAAATGTATGTACAGTATTGTATTATATTTTGTGTGAAATAAATCTAAAACTGAAACTTTCAACACTAAAAATCTATTTGAAGCTTCATCATCGTTGATCAACTTCCTATATTCAGCATAAATCTCATTTGAGTATAGTCGTACATGGGCATGGTCACATTTATACAGCTAAGCTTCCTAATTGGAATATTTTTGTTTTATGTCCTTTTCTTTTTAAATAAAAATAAAAGTGTCTCTTACCCTGATTGTATGCTCCAAACGATGGATAGGTGCTGATGACATTGCACTGGCTATTTCCATAACTCCATTGAAATTATTCAACTCTTGCAAGACCTTTAAAATAAAAATTTTAAAAATGTTTTCCTCAAATAAATGCCCACGATATGCATACCATAAATCTTCTAATTGTAACCCTGGGTTTCTATTCTTTGATTGTTTTTTAGGGTGGGTTACTATTAGAAGGGGTTTACTATTATTAGAGTAGTGGGTTACTATTCTTAAATTAGACACCTGAAAATAATAACCCCCCCCCCCCCCAAACTTTTCCGGTCAGCAACAAATAAATAAAACAGTATGAATAAACAAATTTGGTTGAACTCTAACTTTATTTTATGAACTCAAAACACAACATAGGTGGGTTACTATTAGAGTGTGGGTTACTAATAGAAGATTGCAATCTGTGAATTAAATATAGAATGCTTCTCATTGGATAACTAAAGACCTCCCCACGGACTATGCAGCATACAATTGTCGCCACCAATAATTGATTTTACCCGAGAGAGCCGTCAACTTAGCCAAGATTGTCTAAATACCAATTAATACAGACGAGCGGTAATGGTAGGAATAAAACAGTGTATCCATCCCAACCACTCATTTTGTGTAAATGGTCATAAGAAATAACATAGATTCTATATTTTCGTTTTCTGCTTCCCTTTAACGTTACCACTCGGCTGTGTACATATTTTTGTATAATCTTACGGATCTGACAAGCAATAAAGCATCACACGAGGTAAAATTGCTGTCCAGAATATTATTAATTAATATTGCTGCCATGAACTCCATATCATATGTCATAATTTATGGTTACGATAGAATCATTTTGACATGATCCCTTATCCTTTAGACTAGATTTCTTACCTGAAGAATTTCAATAATTCTGCTCACTACAGCAACTCTTTCTTCAAAATTTTCTGCTTCCACGATACAGTGTTCTATCCAATAGATAAACTAACATAGAAAAAAAACAATGTTATAATTAAGATATGAATTATTTGAAATATAGTATACTGTACAATTACACTATGTACAATTACACTAACTCGAGTGTAGTTAAGGACCCATATCTCATAACTATATATTTTTGCCGTTATGACAAAGTTTTATCGTATCGTATTGTATCATATCGTATGTATAAAGAATTACTGAACTATATAAGCAAATTTATTCACTATCCTTCTTAAAGGTAAAAATCCCAGTTACATGACAAACATATACATAAGATGATCTACATAAACAAAGTCTTTGGTTTTGGGAGTGGATTTGAAAAATATTTGGACATGTGATGATGAAAAAGCTCTATAATAAGAAGTCATTTTTGGTAATTTACATTCACTAGGCAGATCCTTTATTTTACTCTTTGTTAATGAATAAAATATTTTAGTGGAATTACACCATGAGATTGTGGCAATCTTCCAATACAAGTTGATACAAAATACATTCCATAGAATTATTAATGATCTAGAGAATACAAATTATCCCCAGATGACTTTAGGTCTGTATCCACCAGACTAGAAAAAAGAGCTTTGCATCATTGTAGATAAGATGACAAAAATGGACACATAACTACAAAACAAAGAAATGGACACCAAGTGAAAGACGAGGCTTGGTAAATAACTTACCATGTTAGAGTGCCTAATCATCTTCAAGAGGTTGGGAGATGTAACTTCTTTATCTTTCTTCATCCAAACAGTACCTACAAGTTCTGATGGTCTGACAGCTCGATAGAGGTCAGACTCAAGCAGCGTTAACTGCCGAGCTATCTCAATGGGGTGCAACTGTAAGATAAGTACATAGTGTATAGAAACAATCAAGCAAATAAAAATAGAAAATACTTAAATATTTCAAAACACAGTAGAAAGGTGTTGTTGCTGTGACATAATAATATAGCATCTCTGGAGAAATTTAACCTTACCTGACATACTTAATTTGACACTTAATTCAAAATACATACATATTTAGACTAGACTTAGTACAACTTAAGAGCACACACAAATATAAAATATTGGGGCTGGTTTTTGTGAGCTATAGATACTAAGAATGAATGGCATTATTTTATGTTGAATATTCAAAAGCTAAAAGTTAGTATTTACCTGCATGAGTCCAAATTCATCAGAATTGCGAGTAAGATGCCATTCAATTGGAGGAGGTTCCCTATCAAATGTAATCTCACGAGGCAAGTCATTTGGCTACAGGAGAAAAAAAAACTAATTCAACATTTCAATAAAAAAAATTACACTCCGAAATATTCGCTACATTCAAAGTATAAAAACCACTCATCCAATCATTTTGTTTAGTTTTAAATTTGCTGCTTCCATTTTGAATCAAATGGTAAAGCTTGGCAGAGCATAGACGGCGCACTCTCTATAGGTTGGTTTCTGGTCACGCATTATTCACAAGCCTATTGTATAACATCATTTTGATGAGCTGACCATTGAATAGAACTTTACCTTTAATGAAAAAACCAATGCCATGTGATACAGAATAAATCAATGAAATGGCAAAGATATACTTTATTGGTGTGTTGTAATAGATAATAAATAAATATAATTTTGTTATTCGTAGGATGATGGGCTATTTTTTATTTATTAAACATGAATACCTCCATTCTACGTTCCACAATCTTCTTTATTGATTCAACCCACTTGCGCATTGCCTTCTCCTTTATATCCTTTATAAACTCTGCATGCCTCTCTTGAAGTGAAGGATCTCGTTCAAAGTCATAGTAATGATGATCTACCCAGTGACGGAATACATTCAGCACTCTGGGTTTGAGGAGAAAAAATATAAAGTTTATTTCCACAAATACAAAAATAAAGCTTTATTAAGTAAAAATATAATCACAATCAAAGTAAATGGCATTATTACTTTCATTTTTTAAACTTTTTCTACAGCCCTTTTCTCACTGGAAATTCATACCAGAATGAAGTAACAGTCAGATCACCAAAGATCTATTCACATACTATTGGAATACAGACACTTTCAATACCGAACTCTCCAAAAACTGGAAACTCTCACAAAACCTAAAGGTCCCAAATTCATTTTTGCAGTTTAACACATTTCGAATACTAAACTTTCTAGGAAACCAGACATATTAGCCCAAACGTGTCCAATATTGGGAAAGAGAGACAGTTTATACTACATAACAAAAACAACAGAAAAATCCTTCACGGATACCGTTTGCTCAATAGATTTGACTGTACAGTGTTACACTTAAACATCACATTAAACAAACACAAGGTGGTAAAATATAACTACAGTCATTCACACACACATGTGCTGACGGTAAATATTCCAAGTAATATTACTAAGCAATCAGATGATCTTGCTGATAACATTATTTGCCTGCATGGTCCTTTCAGATTGAAAAACTATACCGGCACAGTAAAACTGTGAAACAGGGGCTTACATAGCAATCACGATTATCTAGTTGATTGGCCAAAAACCTGAAAACATTTTAAACCTTATGTATAATTTATAGTGTATATAATTTATATAATAATATTTGAATTCAACTTGTTACCTGAGTTGTATAGGTTGTGCATATTCTTTCCTGAACCGTTTCAGATCTTCACGCATATGATTCTTCTCCCTGTCTGTACTCCCTTTGTCTTGGTCTGGACTTACAGGATCTTGAATTTTAAACGTGAATTTTATGTTAAGGCAATAAATAATTTAAATTAATATTTTTTTCAAATTTACACTTTTTCAAATGCAAATAATAAATAAATGTTGCACTTTTTTTAATCCTAAAACTGCAAAAGGATATCTCTCAATGAGTAGATCCATTAATATATGAGGTTGACAGAATGATCGATACGTCGTCAGGAAGGTGCGTACAAAAGATGGGTCAGCGTACGTATGATAGGTCAATCGTTCAATCAGTTTTAATAATGTACCACCCTTGATAACAGGCACACCTGATTGCGATTTCTGTCCTTCCTCAAACACTATGTTGAATTTTGTATCCTTATGAGCAAACCTATGAACAAACATACATTTAGATATTTAGTGTTAAAATTTAACCAATAAAATGCGGGACTGGATGGAAGACGTATTTAGGCCACAATTGGATCCAAGAAGGTGAAACATTTTCAAATGTATTTTCCCTCCCACGACAATTGTGGCAATTTTGATACACCACGTGTATTGATGCAGGCAATAGAAAAATATTGGATAAGAACATACATACAAATGCTCTCTATTATAACTATCGATATAAAATGAACATAAGTTTGAAGTTTTAAGGTGTTTATATTTAAAACAGAAAATTGCATGTAAAACATAGTTTTGTATGCAAAGTAAGCACTGTATTAGTATAAATAATATATCAATTTATTGGTATAGAGAAACTGACATCCTACTATTAGATCTGTGGGAGTTTTCATGGTACAATTTTTATTAACAATGAGGAAGATTATAAAATCTATGAAAATTAGAAAAGGTCAGCTGAATCAAAAATCCAATCCAGAATCTTTTTGAATATAATGAAATATGTACAGCAGTATTGTCAACTCGGGAAATTATGTTAACTTTGAGGTCATTTTCAATAGTGTTCACGAAGGGCTACTAAATTCATAAATTATTCTACCTGTATTGGTCAACTGAAGGCAACCGTAAAGGTTGGTTCTTCTCTTCTTCAGCCAATATTGCATCCAACATCCTATCAAGAGTCCCTCTGTAAGATAATGTTGTTAATGCCTCCATCCAATTGCTCTTTTCTTCAGCTGTCTTTGCAAAGAACATGACAGGAGGTGACTGATCTCGTGAAACAATTTGAAAGCAGTTTTTCACATCTAAGAGATAGAAATAAATGACACGTTACAAACTGGCATATGACTCAAAATATGCTAAAGTGTTATAAAACTGTAACACAGAGGTCAATTTTTCATCTTTAACCTTTTTTTTTTTTTATAACCTGAAATTGTTGAGTAAAAACATATCTTTCAGGCAATACTAAAAAAAAGATAAGTCACTGAACATGAACTTCAAAAAATGTATTTTAATTTAATTGGTGTAGCAATTGCGTGTGTTAGTTTTGACGGACAAAATGTTGTTGTTTTTCTTGAACAAATAATAAAATTATCATAACTATGTCTTATAATTTATTTAATTATGTTTAATATACTACATTTCAAAGTATAAATGCGGAAAAAAAATTTCTCAATAATCACATAAAAGTGTTTTTGTCTTTAAAAAATTAGCATGCAATTGGTGAAAATTTATTATGCCGTTTTAATTGTACTTTAATCACTGTAAATCCTTTGGTTATTAACTATTCTTGATAGAATGGCAGAAAGTCATAATGGCAAAATGTTTTATGAGGAAAAATAATATCAAATGGCATATCTTTGAAAATAATGACATTATTTGAGGTGTACTTGCGTGTGTTAGTTTGACAGACACTACGCTTGCGTGTGTTAGTTTGACAGACGAAGCTGTGGGTGTGGGTGTGTGTGTTGTCTGGAAAACACTATTGGGCATGTAGTTTGAGAAAAAAAATGATAAGAGTACACTTTAGGTGTGAAGGTTGGCTATTTATTAAAAATTACCAATATTTTAATAAAATCCAAATACCGTTATGTAATCTCCGACATACAGTAATTTTCACTTGGCAAATTCAACTACCGGTATACAATACTTGCATGTATAAAAACACAACTAATGTCATCAAAATGGTTTGAAATATTTAAATTGAAAATTAATCTGAAACAATTATCTTAATTGCCTAATTATTATACAGTCAACATGAAAACGTGCATGATGCATAAATAGAACATCTTTCTCTATACAATTTTGAATGGACGGCACCTCTTGAATTAGTTTTCGGGGTTGGTGAGCCCTTATTTATCTCTTCTATTTTTACTTTTATTTTTAAAACCATTCTGAAAATACAGCAAGTACAGAAAAAAATATTAATTTTGTATTTATTTTATTAATATTTTTATTTATTATATTAGTAAATCTATATGTTTTATTTATTTAATATTTCTTTAAATATTTTTATTTATGTTAGTAGGCCTACATTTGATTTATTCTTTTATATTTTAATTTGTTTTATTTCTATTTGTTTTAATTTAGTATACTTAATTATTATTGAGTTAATACTAATTAAATAGCCTGTTAGTTACTTAACTATATTTTTATTATAGGTATTAATATTTATAGTATCTATTTATTTATAATTATATTGGAATAAATTTTATACTTCAAAATTATTTTACCATGCTAATCATCAACACACAAAATGAAACTAAATTGTTTAATTCCATTAAATTTTTTTTTTTATGAAGTATAAAAGCTATTAAAATACGCTATTTGTAATTGAAATGAAATACACGATCTGCCAAATCCTTATATACACGGCCGCCGTCCGTCAAATATAACGCACGTGTTCGCCAGCGCTCCTCCGGAGACGGAATACCAGCGATTGCTACTTGTTTGAAGTATAGGCTTAGGCCTAGTTATAAAACCTAGGAATTACATGTATTAAAACTTGAAAAGAACATTCCATGATATTAAAATTAACTAAAATCTAACCAATAAATATGTCAAGGCCTAACGCACGGAAGAAATATCTGTCAAATATAACGCACGATTTAGAAAGGTCAGTCAAAACACTGAGCAAATTAGCCTAGGCGTGTGCCTATCGCTGTCGCTTGAGACAGTTCGCCCTAATAGCCGTACCGAGGTAATTATTAGGCCTAAAATACCATTAGAATTAAATATATAAAGCCTAAACTATGTATTTATGTTCTAAATGTATTTATTTATGATTTCTAATAATGTTAAGTACTTACGTGCGTTATATCTTGCGTGCGTTATATTTTTGACAGAAACTAGTTTTCGTTGTTTAGCGACGCAAGTTTACATTCTGTGAAGAATTTTTGCAGCGGGAAGCCATCGCGGGAGCTATATTTGTAGGCTGCCATGTAGTATCGTCTGTTTGCTCATTCTCGGCGGTAATGACAGGAAAACATTGCGTGCGTTAGTTTTTGACAGACAATGGTGACATTTTTTTTAAATCGGGATTTATATACAATTAAATTACATAACATTTAAAATCTGATGCATTATATAGAGTAAACATATCCTTGAATTGTTTAACATTTTGGTTTTCGTATTGCCGTTGTTCTAGGCCTAACCCAGCCTAGGCCTAGTCAAACTTGATTGTTGACGGACACAGTAACGCACGTCAGCACAAGCAAAGATATTAATTTATTATACAAAAATAAAATATTGTGGTGTCAATATATTGATTTTATTTATTGTTTATACATGTACTTCCAATATCCCAATCAATATTTTTTATTATACTTCACAATTATCAAATATAAATTGGATTATGAAGTGACACTCAAAATGTTACAAATTCATGGTGTGAGAATAGGCCATTATCACAACAAATTTGAAATTTAAAAAAAAAATAGTGGGTGGAGTGAAATGAAACTGTGTAAGTTATACCGTTGCATGTTAAACTATCTATTAATTCCCTACACATATTAGTGTATAGTATATAATATTTTTTATAAATACAAATTAAAATGGCATTTTATGTAACACCTTAGCATATTTTGACTCATATACAATTGGCTGATTGCTAAAGCCATATTGGGAGTACCTCAATAACCAACTTTGGTAAGAATGTTATTAATTTCCGATGACTAGAATTCATTAAAACTAGTTAAAAATATGTAATAAAATGAGTGTAATGTTATGGAATTAGCACCTTTTTTTATATGATATAAAAATGCCTAAATGTATTATACATTTAAACATTAAGAAAAAACGTTCTGTAATGCCACTTTTTAAATAACTGCTATTTTACAATCTGCTTCAGCAGAATGGAAACTACACATACCTTCAGTGTCCTCTTTATCGACAACATTAATTTTCCTAATGACATAGCATTCTTTAAAACGATACTCTGCCGGTGTACTCGTCACAGACCTTCTTGTATTTAATTTCACACAAACCATCATCGCATCAAATAGATAAACATGTCTTTCCGTCATCTTGAAGTTGAAAGAAATAGATCAAGAATACAAAGTTGAGAATCTTTACTAAAACTTTACTTTACAGTACGACTCCTATTAAACGGACAGCTTCAGGACACAACAGCTTCCACCCTAAAAGGGTTGGCCATAGTATTAAAAGATACTTCCCCTCGTTTGTTTCACAGGAATGTGTGATAATTAATAGCAATGTCCAATGTATTTTCTTTTAAGGAATCACATGGTATATCACAAACCTGAAGTTACTAGTGTTTATTCGCCAATGCCAAGAATAATAAGTGCATGCTTTATGTCACAGGAAGATGTAAATGATGAACCAACTCCAAATGGATATCCAAATGGGTAGGGGTATATTATTTAGCAAAATATATTTTTATGGATCTACATATTAACTTAAATAGTGCAAGAAAAAGTTATTATGGTATATATAAATAATTACTTACCCTTTTGCCTACCCTCCCTAGATTCCCCTCCATAATAAATTCATTACACACACTACATATGTCTTTGCCTTCAAACCCCTCAATGCTCTTTTGAATATTGTTCATCCTTTTTACACTTTCTTGCTTAGCTGCACTTCTCCTCTGTAGTCTCATAAACGAACCCCTGTTGTCAAAAAAAAGACATTGTTATTAGAAGAACGCAAGAAGCAAAATTCATGGATTCTAATTGTACAAAATCTGAATCAGACAAACACAAAATGGATCATATACAGACTCATAGCAACAATTTGTCAGCAAGAGTTTTCATACACACATAAACACACAAGTTTGTTTTAGTAGCAAAATAAATCTACTAAATATACTGTATTACCCAAGTTAGTGTTAAAGAGCTTGAAAGATCAATCACAATATAGAGTTAAAATAACTTTTCTTTTATTTTTATTTTAACTACTTTTAGACTTTTTCAAAATTGTAGCTTCCAAGTAAATTATTATTTACAGAGACATGATGTGGAACACAACTTCAATACAACTAAGTTAAGTTTTATTCAAGTTTTCACAAATATCAAAAGTTTGCAAACAAAAAGAAAGAACTTCCTCTTATTGCTTCTGCAACAGACCTAAGCTGGGAGATTTTGGGTAACAGAGCATTTTGGTAATGAAAAAGAAACACCTAACACCCTCCTCCTCCCCATATGCATTATTAAGTGTGTGGTACCAAAACTGAAGAATTGATGTAAATTAAGTAGTAACTTCATTTTCAATCTGATTTTAAAAGAATGTCGTTTAATAAGTATTTCATATTTTCGAAAGAAATGACACTGACATACCCTGATCGCCTCTTTGGTAAACCGCCAACACATATCCTCTCAAGTTCAGTTTGAACCGCCATTAGTGCCCCAGATGCCTGAAAACACAACATCAACATTAAATTTAAAACATCAGAATCAATCAAGTTGCCATCAAACAAGTTAACATTCTGTTATCAAGTTTTGACAAACAACAAGTACATTTAACAAGCCAACCATGGACACCCTTTCCCTTTAATGTTCGGTTTTTACAAATATTCTTTGAAAAAGTGTTTTTTGGAAAGAATTTAGGACCATTTAATTTGTTTAGGTTTTAATTTACTCAATCAAAGAAATTCATTTTGTATAAAAAAATCCTTCCTACCGTATAAACTTTATGCGGTAGATAGTAAACTAATAAGCTTCGGTGACTAACCCCAAACTCTACAATTGGGGTAGCCACAGAAGCTATCACAATATTAATTTAGTTAACTCAAAGACGTAATAATAATTAACTAGAGAGTCAGCTAAAAAAAACCATCATCATTGAAAGGGCCATACGACATTACCCAATCAGATGCACCAGTTTGAAGAACTCACTGCTTGTTCGCATCATACACTGTTGGCTAGATGACTCTCTAATTAATTATGTAACCTCTTTGACTCAAATAAAAATCTGTTGTCTTAGCAGAAGTTAAAATCAGAGGTTAGCAAGGTGAAACAATAATATGATTAAAGTGCTAAACAAAAACAATTGAAAATTGTTGATTATGTAAGTTTTGCATTGCTCAAATTCTCATTCTATAATATTTGTATGATTCAATTTTTCTTATTGACAGCATTTATAGGTTTTAGTTGCATAAGCTTTTACCAGTGTGGTTTTGTTGCATTGTTCATCAAAACCTACCTAATTACATAAATATACCCTTAATAGGTTATATTTAGCATTAGTGCATCCTAATCATTTTTCTATGTTAATGTCTATATAGCATGTGATAATTATACCGCGTCTAATATTTAGCTAGCGCCTTATAGCATAAATTACATTTTGGCTTAGAAATCTTGGTGCATAGTGTTATTATATGGCAGTTGATTAACTGAAAAGATACAAATTTGTCAACAAAAATCATGCAAGAACAAAATCAGCATTAAATAAAACATTGTTGCAAAGGGGTAGTTATACCTACCGGTAGGCAATAACTCCCGACTAATATTTATACAATGAAGATTTAAAATGTTGCGTAAATTGACCATGCTATATATACCAAGTTTGTTTCCATCTCTTAAGATCAAACATGCGATGTATTTTTGGCTACTGTTAGTAGCATACAGTTTTATTCTAAGCAGGTTTATTATAGAATTATCAGGTATGGCTAGCAATTAACTTTAGGCATGTTTAGAATCAGAATCTGTTCAAACCCAAATAGTCTAATACCAAGCATTTAGGCATTTATTCCTATGGACTACTATTAGAAGTCATAATATACAAATAATGAATGTTTAATAGTGCGTACTATTGCACGCCATGTGACCCACAATCGTCCAATCAAATGACAGGAATTTATTTAGGTGTTATATAATAAACAATATTCATTACTGACTTAAAAAAAAGGTTTGTTTGCTGTTATGTTAAGTAAAGTACACAAAGTACATTTTTAAAAGGAGGGACAATTTTCTTTCCCCACGTTCTTAAAACTTCTAAGACATAGAAATTGAAGCTATAGTGAAATTATAACAAAGTTTTGAAAATGAAAAAACATTAATAGAGTAGAACCGTAAAAGGAGGATACCTTTTGGACTTGTAGGATTTTTGGACAGCAAACAGACACTTTTGTTTAGGTCTAAGTCCATAAACTATTATTAGTAATAATACATTAGTGCATATATTTAGGTGTAGCTATCAACAATATACATATTAGGACCTCTATTAGATAATTACTTGATAATGACAAATTAGTTATTTGTTATAAAGAAATATTATGTTAAATTCTAAAGCCATAGTACCTGGTTAATAATAGCCCTTTTATTAGCACAAGTACTGACTATGACAAAATTGGCCAATTCGTGTTCAAACACCAAGCATATAATAAATGATAATGACAGTTGAAAATGAGGTAAACAAAAAGCATATTAAAAATAATAGGTGATACAAACCACAGCATTCTAACATAAAGAAAAAATAGAAAACAGCAAGCACATACCAACATGCTAAAAATGCATACTTAAACAAATAAATACAGAATAAAAAATAATATATTTAAAAAAAAAAACAAAAAAAAAAAACACCAAGATAAAAAAGAGGGGACACGAAAAGCCTCAAAACACGGAGAGAGATTATTTTTTTGATGACAGACCCTGTAGTCTTAGGAAATGCTTTTAGTTTAATTTTTTTTCTCCCAGTTTATTTAAAAAGTCCGCAGGAAAATGAGGCAGTCCATTTGTGAAAACAAGAGTGAAGTGATATGAGTTAGCTATTAAACATGATTATTAATAATTGATTTTTGTTAGTTTCCTTCAGATTTGTCACATTTCAGGTGTGTCAGACAATGGAATGAATTAGTGCACATAGGTTGAGTACTACACTCAATAAGAGGGTGGCCACAATCAGAGGACGTGCTGAATCCGAGGGCGACTAAAATTGCGCAATGTCAAACGTATAAATTTATCCACAATTGATTGCACCCCGACTGGAAGGGATCACCCTCAGATATTTGAGTGCAGTTTTAGGTGGGCCTAAGTAAGTTAAGGGTTGTCTGCATTTGGTACCTGTTTAAGGCTTTCTTTGTCTTCCTCGTTGGGAGAAGTTTTCAGCAACAACTGAAAGAGACGAAAGAAATGGTAAAAAATACTACTACCACACATACAGGGATCTACCGTATAAATTTGAATCAATACCCATGGGGTGTTTTGGAAGGTGGTTTATTCGAGGAAGATCGATAATCAGTTGGTGAATACTTTCAAATTGTCTGCAGTTACATAAAATTTTCGTACACTTATTACATAATTTCAAGATAGCACTGTGATTTTAGTTGCTAGATATAAGATGAAATAAATGCCCGGGCATTTTGAAGAAAGAAATTCTTTTAAGCGACAGGTTAATCCAGTAGAATGCTTAAATCAAGAAAAAGAATTTATTCAAATAAATACGGTATACAGTCCAACTTAAAGCACAGGACTACAAATAATATGGCACAGACGAATACTCGGGTGGTGTAAAATAATGGACACATACGTTAAAAAGGGGTTAAAGGTCATGGCAGCAAAGTACATTTTCATGCATATTGTGACAACTTCTAAATTATTTTTCAGACAACTTTATTAATCTGGTATAAATAAGGTAAATTTGCTGTTGTACGCAATAATAAAAAAATATGAATCAATTGTTAAAATGACATCACATTTTTATTGCAGGAAGCTAAACATGATACTTGTTATTAAAATTCATACAGTAAATAAAAAATTATTCAAATATATTAAAATAAGAACAATTTTAATATCTTTAATATATCTACTTTTTCTCAAGCAGACATACTGAAAATCCAATTTTAAACACAAATAGCATTGCATTTAAAAAATGTATTCACTACATTCTGTTCTCTTTCAAGTATGAATTTTAGTATAGTATAAATAGAGTCACTTTTATAAACAGATAGTACTAAATTAATATAAAGAAAACAATAAATTTAAAATAATACTAAATAGGTATTAAAATAAATTTGCTGGAAACAAAATCCCTTTTTTTTTTTATGTAGAAAACTCTAATAAAATGGATTTAATAAATCAAATTTAGGAATTATCACTATAGGCTTGATATTGATGATACTGAGAAATTTTTTCATGATATTTCTAATCTGGTTTTCCATAAAAAAAATTCTTACAGTATATGATAGAAAGCTTGTTTAAGTCTTACAAAGACTTGGATAAAGGGTATTTTAAACACTAAAAACTTAAAAAGTCTTTGCCAGTTGACTTCAAAGCCAATAAAATGATTGATACATTAAGATGTGCCTGCATTGATCTCGCGTCTACTGTGTAGTAGCCTAGGGCTAGGTTAGGTGTATTCGCTTTGTCAAAAAATTGAAATATTTAAGGTAAGTACATTCAACACCCTTCACTGTCTGTTAACTCTTCGTCTATTTCGTTTAACATCTCAAAATCGATTGGCTACCAATGAGGTTTCTTGATGAGTGCGAGACATATACATAGCCTACTGTATTATTTAGGGAAATAATTGAGGCATAGTAAATTGACAGTGGTAGTGTCAAAGGGATTTTGAACTATTCACCCAGAAAACGCCCAAAAACATAAATAGCAATACATAACAAAGTACACAGACAAAACAATACAATTAGTACTACTAAAATACACACTAGTTCTACAGACCAATGAAAAATAATGCAAATACAATAAACCATATGAAGAAAAAAGACACAAAAAAAAGAAAAATAAACAAAAAGAAAAAAGAAACATCCTAATATACAGTACTTCAAAGTTGGTAGAATGTATGAATTTAATATTTTTTAAATTCCAGTAATTCAATATTCCGTGTTATGATTAAAATAGGTTTCACTTAACATTCCTAATTAGACATTGAAGTTAACAACATTTTATTTAAATTTGTTACATTACAGTACAAGTTTAAAAAGACATTTAGTAATCTACATTAACTACAGTACTCTTCTGTTCTTGCAGTCTTTTATCATGTCCACAACATACTGAGTTCCGTTGCTGCTTTGAATTGTCTACCTTGTGGTGCTAATGTTGAGTGGTAAATGTAGTCACTTGAAGGGCTAGCCTTATACACCTAAACCACTTTAGCTAAGTTTAAGTTGAGGTCAGAAAAATGGTTAAATATAAATGTGAATGAGGAGAAGAATAGCCAGTGTCTTGCAGCGTAACTTGGCCACATACAACAACTTTCATCTTTCCTAAGAGTCCTTTGTGTTGAGTAGTCAGTCACACAACGACAGAGGTCCAGATGGATCAGAACATCGGGGAAACCCCAACTCTTCATGAACAATTTATACATCGGACCTCCAGTTTTAAGTGCTTATCCAAGAAAATGTTCTCTGACCACCATCAATTTTATGGCTATATGCTGTGGTGCCTTATCTGATAGGCCACTCGAATGTAAATGCAATGATTCAAATGTTGAAAGTTACTTTTCAAACGGACCATTTCGGTCAAAATAATTATAAAATATACATGACATTAGGGAGCTTTCGATTTGCTACGACTGGGGACCAGCGAACAACGTAGGTCAGGTCAATCAATGAGGGACCTAGAACCATCAAAGCTATGTCGAGGTGAGGAGAGAGTACACACATCCCATTATTCTTGCACAATGAATTACCATTTGGTCGTTGGTCAGTCCATATCAAAAGCTCTCTATACCCTTTGAATGTTTTTCTCAAAACTGGATGAGAAAGTATACCATTAGAGATGACACGATACAATGACAAATAATAGATTCATTTGGAAATTGAAAATTATCAGTGTATTGGTAATTAGTTCACTATATTGTAGTATTTTATTAACTCCAGACAACTGCATTCATCTTTGTCTATTAAAACCAGGTGTCATATTTACAAAAAAAAAAAAATCTTGATTCAAAATATGTATATAATAAGCATCAGTATCATAGTAAAAATTTGCATTTAACCAGACCAACAATAACATACGGACATCAAAAGAATAATCTACACACTTACAAATTTAAAAAAGTAACAAACAAAATTTACTCTTTAAAAAAATCACAATAAAAGTAGAATCATGCATATAGAATTATTTAGAGGCATACCTTTAATGTATCAAAGTAATGATAACAGTGATAAATTGGTTCCAGTAGCAGCTTAGGTAACACATATGCTACAGCATCTTTGAAACCATGGTTGATTGTCTGGAAAAACATAAATTTAGATAATTAATATTGACAAAATATCAGACATTCCAACTCACAATTTCGTAAGGTTTACAAATGTGTTTTAACAGATTTAAAATTCATCACAAAATATCTCGGAAATGGTTGGAACGTCCGAAATATTTTACAGCTAAATGTTTTCTGTAACTCTTATACACTGACGATACTATTTTTTGCATTGAACAAATAATTGGAAATCAGTTCATTTTTAAAAACTGGAAAAAATACTGTAAGATACTTCACAAGGAAGTAAGCTCAACACAAGCGAGTTGACCAATAACAGTTTGACCATTTCCATAATCCATCACTTGTGATTGTCAACTAACTGCTACACACAGAATTATATTGAAAAAAACATCGTACCGTGATACAAACATATCAACTCTTGATTATACTAATAATATTTTCACGTATGGTTGAGTAAACTAATGCTATGAATTTACTCATTATTGAAACAATTTGAGAAAATCATTGTTTTTAAAATAATAATGCCCACATTGCGACACATGTCTTTATGATAGACTAATTATCAGCCCACATTGTAAACAGAATACTACAACCTACTGTACTCATAATCAATAAAATATTCATAAATGAATGTGACTCATACACTTGATTAATAGATTGTCAACAACCATGAGATACTTTACAAGTACAGTAGAAACTGCCCTTGAGTTTAAAAAAGGGGTTTTCCTCTTGGATAGGTTATTAGAGGTATGCAATGCAACCATTCATGCTTATGTATCTCCTGTATACAAAAAAAAGGTGTCCATTCCCAGGAAGGTATCAGCTTACCAGAAGTTTGCCAATAGACCAAGATGATCAAGTAAAATGGCTGAGCGGTTAACGCAGGGCAGCCATTTACACTTAACTCTATAATAACAATAGTTTTTGACCGTTACTTACTATAAAACTATTTACACAAGTTATCATTTACAGTACATGATTAAAAAAACTATACAAAAAAAACAAAAAGAGACACAACTGATACAATTTTTTTAAAAAAAGAAAAAAAATTGATGATATACAAGAACACATATAATCAGAAAACATATCTTTGTTATTAAAGGACAGTGATTTGTTTATATAAATAACTATATTGTTCTAATTGCAATGAAATAATGTCTTAGTAAATTATCTAGAACATTTTTGCCTATGATGATCCTTTAGAATATGCTTGCAAACTCCAGTGTAGTGTGTGAATGTGTAACTAGTGTGATCAATTGCAGCCGCCATATTGTGTGGTCCCCTCTCAATGAAGAATGACTTTTTGAACTGTGATAAATGGAGTTGATGATCTAGTACTTATAGTATATCTAGGTAGTATAAAAAGTTTATAAGTGTCAAAGGTTTTTGTTATAAATTGAACATGATAGCAAATCTAGTTCAAAGATGACTATTGAAGTGTTGTATTTCACACCAATATGATTTCTGTTGATGAGTCAAATAAAGGTGGGTGTCAAGTTTGATACAATTATAATCATGATTCAGAGGCCACAATAAGGATCGTTTGAAAAACACAGACAATTTCTATTAATTCTTTGATATTGTTGATAAATTAGGAAACTTTATTCTACCATATATTTTGGTGTACAAGTCGCACCTACCTGTGTATAAGACGCAGCCATAACAGAGACTGAAATATTAGTATTTTTTATGTAATCAATGTATAAGACGTATTTATTTCTAGGCCGAAATTTAAACATTTTACAACCAAAACAATGGTATTTTATTTATTTATTTATTTATTTCATACTCATCCAACAGCGAGTAACCCGCCAATTACAGGATAAACTATTTAATAATTTCACAAGACAAACATATACACAAGATGCTCTACATAAACAAAGACTTATTATTAAGTCTTTGGGAGTGGAGTTGTAAATTGTCATGAGAAAAAAACCCTGACATATGACAGGACTTGAACCCAGGACCCTTAGATTTGTAGCCAAGCATCATAACCACCAAGCCACAGCTCCACTTTAATAATAAAACAATGATATTTCAGACCCATTTATTAGAATCAAGATGATATGATTTTGTTTGTCCTTTATTACATTGTAATCAGTCTCTAGTTCAAGTGAACGTTCCATGAAAATGGAAATGCCCACATTTCTTCAGTTATGATGCACTGTGTGGTAGGGCTAGCCTACTGTATGTGTATTTAAGTGAATTTAATTTGAATGTCTACCTTCTATTAAAAAAGTGTTTCCTCCTTTGTATACTTTCTTTTATTCCAATTTCACTGAGAAATTTATTTCTGGCAGTTTAATACTTTATGGTTTTGATTTAGCTTTTAGCTTATTTTATATCTCCATTGACATTCAGCCACTGATACCCACAGCATTGTCATTTTAGATTTATATACTGTACTACTATACATACAGTAGGTACTCTTTCAAATTTTCCCAAAAAACATAACTATGTCCCTGAAGTGCAATTATTTCTTTAAGCTTGATTCACACTAGGACACAAGGGTACAGTATGTGCACAATATGTAATTTGACCCATGAAAGTGGTAGTTCAGATGATCCGTCAGCTTTGCAGACAAAAATTCCAGCCTTGTTCTGATATAATCACTATCGATGCATTTCGGCGATAGTAGCAATTACAAGGAAAAATTTCTAGATCTTCTGCTCATTGTGCAATCATTTTTTTAAGCTTGGTGCCCATTAAAATTAAAGGGTGTCTGCACTAAGCTACTGTTCAGATGATCAGTCAATTGGATTATCTAGTGAAGTTTTTTTAAAGGGTTTAACAATAACAATAGACTGGGAATAAACTGTTCTATTGTTTTCCTGAATCTTCTGCAGGACCCGTTTTTTTACATTTTTTATTTACTAGCAAAGCACAGTTTAATGCACTTTATACATTGCAGGGGTCCCAAGTCTACCGCTACTCGCGGTAGTCTACCGCTTTTAGTACCCATCTACCGCGCTACCGTTATCTCGACGTTTTCTACCGCATTTTGATTTTTTTTACCGCATTTTCAAATTTCCCCATATTTTTGGCCAAATTGATTTACGGTTACACCCAGGCTCAGCCCAGGTCAACAATAATCAATAAATAACTAGACAAAAGTGAGGCAGGATGTTGAAACAATGTCTATTCATGCAGTCTCCGTGGTCTATTATTGTATTTTTATTTGTATGCAATGCCTTTGTTAAACCGTAACAATAATATAAACATGCACGGGTACTACACGCCGGACGTAGAAAAAAAAGAAGCGTGCAACCAACCGTGAATCAATCACGTGGTCACCGGAATACGCGATTATCAATTTTGGGAGGATCCAAGTTTTAACTAATAAACGCTTTGATTACACAGTGGTTGAGACACGTTTTTAATAGTTATTACATTTTTAAACACCCTCATAATTAATGGACTCTACCAATGTTGATCCGCTGCAAAGAACAACAGATCGCACATCGCACGAGGTTGTTGAGGCGGTGTTTTATTTGGTTTTACTGTACGATCCGATAATACAAGCATATGGATTCGCCAAGCAAGTAGGCCTACGTTTAATAAAAAATTACCTAAGATTGTTGTAAGCTCTTTTGTTCAAACTTGTTATTTATATAGAAATAATCCACCCGTTCCGGCATGCACGCTAGGCCTCTATTCTAGCCTAGGTCTACTCCTCGATCGATGTCGATGGTGGGGAATTTCCCAGCGATAAGAAATCAGCGAAATAGCTCATAAACGGCCTACATTTTAATGTTATATCTTTAATGACAGTGTAATTACGTATGGATAAAACAATATAAAACTCAATGTTTTTCATCTGAAATAATATGATAACTCGCGTAATGTAGCATAAGACGGATTCGGAATAGTTATTTCTTATTATTATTATTTTTTTTTTGGGGGGGGGGGCGTTTAAAATGGTAGCTAGCTAGGGCCTAGTAGAAGCCCTAGGCTAGGCCTGTGCCTATGTAATTAAGTTAAATTATTTTATATACTGAATTTTAGTTAAAATACAGTATATATTTTTTAAATTCTTTGTACTGAGGATGTGTCCATAAAAAAAATAAGAATGTAAAAATACTGATGGATAAACCTACAGGGGCGGATCCAGGATTTAGAAATAGGGGGGGCGTAGCTTTGCGAGCGAAGCGAGCAAACATTGGCTGGGGGCCAGGGGGCCGCCAAGGGCCCCCGGTCGGGGTCTAGGGGCTGAAGGCCCCTGGAAATTTTGGCGTTCTAGCGCATTGTAAGTCGTTTAAAACGATTTACAAACAATTCATAATGTCATTTACCAAACACTCTAAAGCTCGCAAATTACGACATGTGGAACATGCAGCTGATACTTACCTAGGGTACCAAAGCAAGATAACAACTTGCCTGTACTTTACATCTAAATTTTTACAACGCGACGATGTTTTTCAGCTTTTATATAAGCATAAACTTGTCCTAGCCTAGGCCGGTATTATTTTCTTACACGCGCGCCGGGTCGATCGCGGTGACTACTTCTTCGCATCCATCATCCATGCAGCTAAAGTAAAATGACGTCACGTTAAAGCGGGTCGTCACAGAGTCTCATGCATATTAATGAAGCAAACTTGCTGAGAGTGTTTTCCACCACCACGCAACACATGCGACGCGAGATTTATCGAAACTCCGAGCCATCGACTGACGATCATGTTTTTGACAATTAAAATCACGGCATATTCAACGACCTGGTTTAAACGATCGTTTAAAAATTAGCGGTCCGGCTCGATCATCATTATACATTATATTTAGTGATTTGAAAAAAACAAAACACCCCTTTTGTCATCGCGATTTGTTTATGAGAATCATCGACGGAAAAGCAAATAAAACACTACAAGGGTCATGAAATTCTGCATGCAGCATTGTTAATATTTTAATAGTATGTTTTAATAAAATATAGGCATAACGGGATAATTTTCATAGGCACTACAGTCCTAGCCTTTGTTTTTATTGTATTTAATAAATGGGCGCGTAGTGTAGCACTGACCATGTGACTTCATAAACTCTATTGATCGTCGGAGGTACGTACCGCTACTCTACAATACGGGAGTGACGATCACAAAGGATGCCGACCTGCTTAGTAAAACGCGACCAAGCTCACCACGTGGCTTTTATCAACTTGCTCCTTTTAGTTTTACACATAACTGTGAATGATCGTTGGTAACTACGCTAGAGATTGATAGTACACAAAGGATGTCGACGTACATGCTTGGTGAAATGCGATCAAGCTGACGATGTGCTCCGACGTACTATTTTCACTATGAAAATGATACGTGTTTTTATAATCTATTTAATTTAAGCGTACGCCCCACACGCCCCCCGCTAGATCCGCCACTGAACCTATGTAAAAATTAAGCCAACTTATGTGTAAATATTGTATATACTGTATATGTAACATATTTAGTTAATTAATTAAGAGACGTAAACGACACGCGTGTTGATTTTCGATTCCCCGCGCGTTGACTTTCGACGAATTGAATGTGGTTCACGACAAAATCTCCTGCGAATGGACTTTCCCAAGTTGGGACCTCTGACATTGTTCCTTCCAGTTTAAGATTTGTTAGATTGCAAATGCGTCCTTCAAATTACTAAGGACAGATGATAATATTTTACTCATATTCATATTATTTTCTTTATTCACCAATCAATCAATATTGCTATTGTTATTTGTTAAATAATATCATTGAGGTAAACGACCTGAACGTATAATACTTACTTCAAAGTACATTAGCATGTGTGGTTTTGCCAGCAACCGGCTTAATGTTTCTCTACACTCTTTGCTCATAATATCCCTAGCATAAGATGAGTAAACCTCAAACTCAGCAGCCTGTAAAAGAAAAATAAGTAAATATGTATGAAGTTCAAAGAATTGAAACAGTCACCAAGCATAATTGTGCTTGGCGGAGGTGGGCAGGGACACCCACATTCAAATTCTTCCACCCACCATAAAACTAATTCCAAGGACTTCCATCAAGCCTAATTCCAGCGCCCACGAAGGGAAGTTTTGAATACCTAAACATACTTGTTAAAATAAGAAAGTTTATTTATAATGAAAAGCCTTTGCAGAGTGCATGGGAACTAACACAGAGAAAACTACAGTTTGCTGCTAAGTAGTGTCTGGACAAAAGGTCAACTGCAAAACAACTGTTAACATGAATTAGCTGCAAAAGGATACAGGCTAACACTTTAAATACGGAAATGTATGTAAGGCCCTGTTTCTGCTGCCAACTAAATACCGTATATTATACGGTATTTTTTTAATACCGTATATATACGGTATATTTTTGGCAGCAGAAACTGCGCTCATAAAAAATATACCGTATATTGTATACCGTATTCTCCCCACAAAATTTGTGGATAAAATACGGTATTTACAAATTTATACCGTATTTTTTGTACCCGTTTCTGCTGCCAATAAAAAATACCGTATTTTTTTTTTACATGACAAAAGGTCGACATTCGAAATTTTTTTTTCTGTCGCTGTCAGCTGTTTTACACACGTGTATATATATATTCGGCGAAAATGTGGAGCGAAGACGTCACAGTTTTACTAAATAAAATTGTGTGGGGAAGCTAAAATGTCTGGCCAACTAAAAGGTAATAAAAGGGACAACCACATTTATAAAGACATTTCTAAAAAAATAAAGCAGGAGTATGGAATAGACTTGTCTCCAAAGCAAGTAAACTCAAAGCTGAAGAGCCTGCGAAAGCAGTACAACATTGCAAAATACAATAACTCGGGGAGGGAACGAATTAATTGTCCCCATTACGATGTTTTCTGTGCTCTCACAACATCTCTATCACTAGGGCTAGGCTGTTGAAAGTGAGACGTAAAACTTCCTTTATTGCGACTTTTAATTATCGATCAAATAAATGAATGGCAATTTGGGTAAAAAGATGAAATTTAACACGACCACCCAAGAAGTATTGTTAGCAGAAACGGGGTACTAAAAAATACGGTATAAAAAATACCGTATTTTATACCGTATTTTTATACCGTATTTTGAGCAGTTGCAGCAGAAACAGGCCCTAAGATAGGAAGAAATGGAGATCCATCATCGGAGTTTGTGCTGCGAGATCTTCTTCATCTTCATTTTCGCAAGTCCCACAATAAATTACAGAACTAGGAGGCCTACTTTAACCCTCTTAGTCCCACGGGCGGCGTTAGACACTCCATGGGACATGCGTTGAAAACCCATAGTCGGCGTCACACACCAAACGTACCTTCTGTGTTTGAGGGCGATAATCACTAACTTCTACTTGTCTGAGGATTCTGGGATAGCTTTTATTCGATCAAGCGTAAAATTTTCTTTCGAAAAATGTCAACGAAAAAATTTTCGCTATAGGAAAATCTTTTGGAAACATTAATTAAAAACTGATTAATTAATCAAAATCATGTTGTTTGTGGACTACACGTTTCCCGTATCTAGTCAGACAACCGGAAACACTGACTCCTTTGTTGAAAAATGTGCAACGCGAGAAGGATTGTTTGTAGGCCCAAGCAGCACGTTGTCAGAATTTACTCGCCTGAGCAACTTGCTTGTAGTGGGCATGCTCAGACTATTACGATGGTGATAGGATGGTTTGATTGGGCCTAGGCTAAAATTGTACGATGGCGGTTTATTTGAATAAAATAACTCGTATCTAACTCTCCTATTATTACTTTTGTTCCAAGTAAATGTATATTTATAGGTATGTATTATAAATATTTGTTTCTTGGGGTTTTCTAAATATCATTTTATTATCGTTTTTATACGATTTTTTTTAAGCAATTTCTTAGAAATTTTATTTAAAATTTTTTTTTTTTTTAATAGATACATTTCATAAATAAAAATAAATCATACACTTTAAATCATACACATATACTTTATACATAATTTTACAGGAAATTTAATAAGGAATATTTGTTTTTAGAAACATATTTTCATACATTTATGATAAAATGATGAAATTACTGTTTTAAAAATGTCAACTCCCTGGAGTACTATAAAAATGCTGTTCTGAAAAGAATTCAGTTGAGGGGAAATGGCTCTCTCTCGGGAATTTGGAACTAAGATGGTTAAGAAGTATGTGTGACAGTGGCTGTGTGTAGTACACCGAGGTAACCACCTACTTGTCTCGAAAGATTTACAGGGTTCTAACAGTACACTTGACATACGGTTTATAGAAGATTTGTTCTACCACCAGAACCATGGAGTGATTAAACATCAACCCTATGTTCCACTGTCACCACCGCTAGGGCACTCAATCATAAAAATAGTTAGGCACGGTAGTTAATGGACAGGTTACACTACCTCTGCTAATTCTTCAAAGCAGTCGCCGATGGATGGGTTAGGGTTGTTTTCATCAACCATTTCCAATGCATCTTCTAAGTATCCTAATAATGTCATTGAACATTCATGAACATCAAGTATGTTGGCAAAAATTGCTTCAACCTCCTACAAAGATTAAATAGATTAACATGTTTTAGTCATAAAAAAAAGTAATTAATAATAATTATAATATATAATTTGACTAAGGATTAAGGATAAGAGACCATAAAGGTGGCATATTCTAAAAGAATGGGTAGTGTTTGCTTTCCCTTTGAAAAAAGAGGGTTCAAAACCCATCATGCTAATTTTTTTCTTTTTAATGAGAGTGATAACTTTGGGTTAGGTGTATAAACTATAAGTTATATTCAGGGTATAGGTAACCTATTTTTGCCTTAACATATTAGGAAATAAATAATGAAACCTGACCATCCAATGCGATTGTTTGGATTGTCATCATTCATAAGCAGGTTTTCACATGGATCAAGAAATGTTCAATCGAGGAGAGGTCATCAATGGGTAATGCAAGAAAACAATCAGTTTAATAATGGAATTTGAAATTATTATTATTATTATTAATTTGAAATTATACAAACCTCTTTAGCCACCTTTGATTCCTTGCTTATAAAACCCCGAAAAACCTTTATTATAAGATTGAGGTCTCGGATATATTGCGTTTCTTCAAGCACCAAGTCTTTTACAATTTCATCATAGGTAGACGAATCACAGCGCACTGGTGTTTCATCCTCCAATGTAGATACCGAGAGTTCTTCTTCATCATGATGAAACATATCCATCAAAACCTAAAATATTTAAAAAAAAAAACTTGTTTACTATCTTTGATGCCAAAATAATAAAACAATAAATGCCTGGAATATGCTTGCTTATTTATGTCCTAAGGATCGTCATTGACTTTACCCTTGGATGGGACATTTAGCTGTCCGTGTACTGTAAAGAATGCATACATTACTAGCAGTTTCTTCAGCTGATGTGATGATCATGTAATCATAGCCTATTAAGACATTTTTCATATATTTTTAGAGGCAAAGCACAACTGTTAAAAATTTCCAACTGAAAATGTGTTTTTATTGTAATTTTATTTTATTATTTATTATTTGGATGTTTACTTGTTCAATGTCTCTATGGAGTAATACCTGTTTTTTTAGGGCAGGGTAAACTTAACGGGATGTGATGGCTGAAATAGGACGATGTGAACAAAAATAAAACATCAAATATAACCAAATAACGACAGCTTGCATCTTTGGCGATTTCGTTATTGGAATTGTCATTTTTAGATGTTTTTTCCGGTGGGTTTATTTTGCAGTTGCGGTGTTATGTCTCACTTCCTGTACTTCAATAATCAGCGTTTAACACGAAACATTTAGAAATACAGCATTGATACGTACAGTACACATGATTATTGTTGTATGTATACCAAATACTCATTCATTTATTAAAGCGCCATTCCCTACGTTTTTTAGATCTAATTTAAGATCACAAACTATATTTAATGTAAAAATAATACTATATGGTCCTATTGTGATAACTTTTTTTGTCTTTAAACGGTTAAAAATGTGAAAAATAAATCGATTTTAATAATTATAGCGGCCCGCTATAAATCCCAAAATGCATTGCGCGCGGATTGATATTTTTGTTTTTCACCTGTAATTCGCCCACTTTTCGATCGATCGTGAAGCCAAAACAAATGGAAGACTCCTAACTTTTCAGCGAAAATACCGGGTTTTCCCCAATTTGTATCAACGGAGTCTGGCAAAAATAGAAAGACAATTAATGCAGCAACTATACAACGTCAGGCTAGGTATATAGCTAGCGTACGATGTTCGTACGTTACCGATGTTTACCAGCTAGGCCTACAAAACTAAGCCTAGCTAGGCTAGGCCTGAGACCGTCCACGAGAGGTCGATCGCCGCGAGCTACTTAGGTAGTGCATTGTTTCTCACTTTTTATCATAATTTACCATAAAACGTACATTTAAGACAAGGAATGACATGGTTTAATGTTTTTAAAGTGATATATATGTATTATTTTCCAAAAAACGTCCAAAATTGCAGGGAAGGGGTCTTTAACTGAACATACTGTAGCATTTTACACCACCATTTAACTTGTCCAGTTTCTTCTATCATTGTATTGTTTAAAATATGTCAGTTTGTGCAACTACTATTTTCCAATAAAAATGTTTTACTAAAATAATTAATTGTAGAAAAAGGTTGTTGTTATCCTAATCCATGTCAGTTGAAATACATTAAAATGTGGCATCAATACAATGATACTACGTGATAATCCATGTGACATCAATCCTGTAAAAGGCATGATATTCCACAATACATGTGACTTTAATACTCTTCTTCTTTCCCTTTTCAGGGAATTTATTGGTTCAAAGTATATTGGCCTTTGGCCCTAATACAAACAAATAAAAATAAACTATAACTTAAGATAATGGTTAATAATACAGAAAGAGGCATGACATATATCGCAACCTACGGCATCAATTTCAATACTGTAAGCAACAGAGTATTCCACAATCCACATGGTATCAATGCCAATACCGCTAGACATGGTATTTCACAATCCATGTAAAATCAATGCCAATACTACTGGAGTCATGGTATCTAACAATCCATTATAGCATCAATGCCAATACCGCTAGAGTCATGGCATCTAACAATCCATTATAGCATCAATGCCAATACCGTAGTCATGGCATCTAACAATCCATGTGACATCAATGCCAATACCGCTAGAGACATGGCATCCCAAAATACATAGCATCAATGCCATACTGTATACTGCAAGAGGCATGGTATTCCACAATCCACATGGCATCAATGTCGATACTGGTAGAGACATGACATCCCACAATCTATAGCATCAATGCCATACTGTATACTGCAAGAGGCATGGTATTCCACAATCCACTTGGCATCAATGTTAATATTGGTAGAGTCATGGCATCCCTCAGTCTACTGTATAGCATCAATGCCATACTGTATACTGCAACAGGCATGGTATTACACAATCCACTTGGCATCAATGTTAATATTGGTAGAGTCATGGCATCCCTCAGTCTACTGTATAGCATCAATGCCATACTGTATACTGCAAGAGGCATGGTGTTCCACAATCCACATGGCATCAATGTCAATATCGGTAGAGTCATGGCATCCCACAATCGATAGCATCAATGCCATACTGTATACTGCAAGAGGCATGGTATTACACAATCCACTTGGCATCAATGTTAATATTGGTAGAGTCATGGCATCCCTCAATCTACTGTATAGCATCAATGCCATACTGTATACTGCAAGAGGCATGGTATTCCACAATCCACATGGCATCAATGTCAATACTGGTAGTGGTACTGTACTCCACAAAACATATAAATGAGGCATAGTGTTAAACAATCCAATGGCAGCACTGTCCACACCATTTAGACATGGTATCCCACAATCCATGTCAGTATGGAAACCTTCACTCACATTGTTCACAAGGTATTTAAAGTTAAAAAACAATAGGCAATTATCTTAAAATGTTTCTCAAATACCAGGCCTCAAATTTTACCGCGGCCACCGCGGCCAGTGCCGTCGGTGCCCTCCCAGTTGGCCTCAATGCCCTCGAAAATGAATAACACCCACGGCCACTACTGGCCTGCCCTTTTTTTTGCGTTGGCCGCGAGCGCCCTTCCCGAGTTTTACCACAATAAAAACCACTGAATTAGATAGAAAATAATGTCAAGAAGATTTGTTTACACGACTCGGACGAGACGCAAAACTATCGCCTCTCTTCGTTGCAAGGGGATTTCCCTAAACGCATTTATTAATACACAAACAGTCCCGCAAACAGTAAACAAAACATCGAACATTGTAATAGGGTAACTAAAACAATATCATCCCGGCCGCCGTGCGTGGTAAATCATGGTATAGATAGTACATTAAAATACAGGGGTGTAAACTGTTAATAATCAAGCTAAAAACGTTCCTCGATCGGAGGTTACTGAAAGTATTAAAGTCGCACAATAATCGAGCTAGCCGCCTTCGATGAAAAAAATATTACACGCACTCGACTCCTAGCTAGCCTAGCCTATCCTCCCGCCGCCGATCCGGTCGAACACACGCAATTCAATGCATTGGGAAAACAATTCTATTTGACGCACACGCACCCTCTGATAAGAAATTTCACACACAATAACGTCGTGTGAGAGCGAGTACGCGCGGAGGATCAGCGGATCGTTGGAAAAACAATTCCTTTTGACGTACACGCACCCTCTGAGAAGAAAATACCATGTGCGTTCCTGCATGGTGTAGTCCATTATACGTGTAAAATTAGGGGTGTTTGTTTACCTTTAGCACCAAAGTTAAACCTGCACCTCAACCCGAAGATCGTTGGAAGTATATCATATTTATATTTTATCGCACCCATCTCAATAATCCAGCAGACAGATCATCGAAAAATCTTGTTTAACAACGTCGTACACTAAATTACCAAACGCGTTTTTACCGAATTCAAGGAAATGGTATAGTCCAGAATACACGTGCCGAAGGCTAAACAGAGAGAGAAAGGGGTCGGTGTCCGTCCGTGTTTTGAATTCTTATAAATATGGGTTATACTGTACTAACAAAAAAGCTTCAGAAATCGAAACTCGGAAAATAACTATAATTTATATTCTACTACATAATGTAATTGACTTGATTTTTACCGTGGTTAACACTCTGTATGAATAGTTGTAGGTAAGGCCTACAAACAAATTGTTTTTGTATCATGTTTTCTCCGTCGGCTGCTAGCTAAGTAAGGCTGAGTAGCTTGCTGTTGTAAGGGTTTTTATACCTGTTCCGGGCCTTAATTGGTTGGCTTCACATGCCTTTTTATCGCATTATTTGAAACTAAACGAAACATTCAACACAGGACGGTAAACTATAAACGCTGAACATCGTACCTATTTATTATTTATATGGATCGTAAATACACGTAATATTTATATGAAATACAAACAGATGTATTGTAGAAGACAGTCCTACTACTACTCCGCGATCTGATGAATAGGGGGAAATCCCAAAACATTTTGCGGGTAGAATTTTTTTTTTTGAAAAAAATTCCACCCTCAACCGGAAACAAGCTATTTTTAAATTTTGGCCTAGTTATTAAAATATTTTTTAATTTTGGCCTTGGTGCCCCTTTGATTTAAAACAAATGGCCTTGGTGCCCTCCCATTTGGCCTTGGTGCCCCTAAAATCAATGAAAACCGGAGGCCAAATGGCCTTGCCCCTAAAATCCCCAAATTCGAGGCCTGAAATACTGTATTTAAGTACGGTATGTTAAAGATAATAATACAGTCATAGTAGAAAATCAACAGTTTTTATTTAAAATCAATAGGTAGTTTTCCCAATCCTACGAAAACGGATACGTCACGCACACGTTTTCGTTTTTGGTAAGCCAGTAAAAATCTGTTTTGTGAAATATTAAGGGCGCCGTCCAAAATATGATTGCGGTAAATTTGAGCGAAGCGCAGGTACGTGTTGCTTGGCTGCCTAAGCCTAGCGTAACATCAAAGCGAGTGAGGACTTTAAAAACTGCTATTTATCAAAATTGACCTGACATTTTAGTAAATTACTTTAATAGTAAATTACTTTCAATAAAAGTATAATTACATTATAATCATGAATCATTTTTTATTCAAATGCAAAACATGCAAAATAGATATAAAACTATACTCGTTTTGTGGTCACAAATATGACTGGTGATATTCGTCAACACGAATACGCTTTACAAATATGAAATGGGGATCAGCTCAAAACATTCACAAATGTGTGACATATCCGTTTTCATTATCATATTCATAAGGTTGCGAAAACTCCCTATTGTTTAAAACTATAACTAGAAAGAAGTTAAATACATATTTATGGAATTTTAAAAGTTAGTCAACACTTTTCTTCTAACTACTAATAATATATTCTATTGCTATTTCGTTTGTAAAGTCACACTGTCAACAACAAACTGCAAACTGATTCATTGCATTGTTGTATCCACATACTGTATATTAAAAACTTCACTTGATTTATTAAAAAAAAAAAAATTAAATTAAATTTTAGAATTTATAATATTTACTGAAAATTCAGATTAATAGAGAATACATCATTTAAAAAACTATCGTAATCGTGTGATCTACGATTCCATTTAATAAGAAAATAAGATCACAGAAAAATATTTTCAACATGCAACCCAAGATTGCACATTATGCAAACCAACCTGCGTGTCTGAGAAAGCAACCCATCCTCCATTGACCCATCTTAAGGTAACCTCCACATCAAACGTAATAACTGGCTGGTAGTAGCCATTTGGCCCAATGTCCTCGCTATAAGTATATGGACAATTTAGGCTAACACAGGTTTCTTGCACACTTTCCATTCCTATTCAGTCTGTCCCGATGCTAAGCTTAGCCCCGACTAACTTGGCAATAACGGAGAAAACTTGACGCTGCAATATTGTATGTAACTCCTGAAGTCATTTCCTGCCACAGTTAATTGTCAAGTTCCTTTTCGCTTTCTAAATTTGTATCAAAGTCCCTAGTCTGTCATCATGTTTATTTGGATCAATTTTCAAAAACCAACCAAGCTGTTAGTTCCCATCACTCGCGCGCAAACACAAACAACATGTAACAAGTTGTTTTACTTGTTTAATACTGCACTTTTTAAGTACCGTACGCTTGTTTGTATTTGTTGTACTGTAGAAAGATGACCGAGGTTTTTTAAATTTAGTCAGCGTAATAGTTGAAAGCCTGGACAAAACAATAACTTGTATTTAAAACAAAATTGTAGTCGATAAGGAGTCTCGCCTCAATTTATACATTTAACATAATTGATGATACTAAATTTAGGGCCGTGGAAATGATTTATTTGGTGGAAGAGGGCAAAGTGATCAGATGCAAGCAATGAGCAATAATCAGTCTTGATCTGGGCCTCCATGGTTAAATAAAGTTGAATCAAAATTTGTATGATTGTATTATTTTGTTATGAAACCTAGGTATAGAAACACTATTTACCTCGAATATAAAATTAACAAATTAATTAGGTTCCCTAGCTAAATGTTGTCTTATTATTGAATTACCGAAAAAAATCTAATAAAACGATAATCTTAAAAGTTCATAGAACTACAATAGTAAATGACTAATATTAAATTGGCTATCTGAATATAGAAAAAAGGGATTATAACATAAGAAAAATCCATTTAGAAAATAGGATAAAAAGTTAGTAACAGTTTTATTGCTGTGGCTAAATTCTTTAACAGGTCAAGCATAATACAGTAGTAATATATCTCCACATAAAATTGAAGGGTATTTTTTCCTCCTAGTAAAATAAAGTATTTAGTCTCATCGTATGAATTACTGTATATTGAAGGTTTTTAAAAATAATTTTTGTATTAATCTCTAAATAAAGATAGACGGAGATTACATTTTTACTTCTTATACGTACCTTTGAAATCTACTTTTAGTTCACACATTTTAAATTAGAAAACATATTATTTTGGGAAAATTTACATTTAGACAGTACTGTAGGGCTATCTTTTTGTCTGATTTGATTGAATTTTCCATTCCATTCTTACTCCCAAAAAGGATCCTGTAGGCCAGGCTGTAAGATGTGTCAATGTACACTGTTTTAGGCCCAAAAAACACGCTAGGCACAATGACTATAACTTACCTTATCTGCGTACATGGCCACTTTAACATCTTGGTCTGTGATATCCAGACGCCTAATGTTTTTTACATAATTCCCAGTAAGCTGTAAGCAAATAATATGAAATAGTCAATTAACAATCATTTTTTTTTACACTTTGTTGATCAGTATAGTAGGCTACGCTACCTCCCGATGCGTATTTTTCTTAATGCAATTTTATGTCTAACTATAAAATTTTGTCAAATTTTGTAAAAAAAGCGTATATAAATATCATAAACATTAGGTTGATTTAAACAAATATTCATATAGTTCCAAAAAAAAAAAATTTTTTTGTAATAGTTGGGGACATCTTTAATCTGTAAATAATTTATCTTGCATGGTAATATTTCAATAGATCCAGGGGCATTATTTTTTTTTCTACAAAGAACTATTTTAACATTGTTCATTCAACAAACCTAGAATGAGGCACAGACACATTGAACAAAGCATTTCACTATTTGACAGTTTATTGGAAAGAAGAATGGGAACAAAAAGGAATAGTGAATGGCCTATGCCTGCATGACATAATTGAATCTTATGCAACAAAAGGTCAAATAAAAGTTGTCAAAGCCACATGGCAGCAACCCAATGCTCTCTTTGTTAGACACCAATTCAGGCATAAAAGATAAACAAAGAAAATCCCATACACTTGATTTAAAGTTAAATGTACTGTAGAATAAAAAAGTCTGATTTCAAATTAAATAATACTAATTTAATAATTCTTTTTTATTCATAATTTCCCATAATATGAAATAAATTGCTGGAATTAATTAATGAAACAATCAATTTCCGCAGCAATTTTAATTAGAATAGGAGGAGCTATTATTTTCAATGATACATATTGTTAAGTTCCTATAACTGATATTGATAACTGGGTATTGGTACTTTGTTTTAATTTTTAATTTCATCTTGGACAATTAAGAAAGGATGGGTTCCAAAACATACTGAAGATCTTGTTTTTTTTTTTTCATTTTTTTTTTTAATGATAAATAATAATTGATGATGGTACTGCTCCGATGCTAAATTGTTTGTTCCTTTCCATCTTGAAAAAAAAACACATATGACCTTTTCAATTTTTATTTAATCTTGAAATAAAATTAGAAAGATCTCCCTTCAAATTTGTTTGAAAAAAAAATTAACTTGACTTGAATAATACTAATAGGCTTCTTTGGTCTAATTTAGTATTTTTTCTTGTACAGTAAATGCACAGAAGGGAACCAAAATTGAATTCTGCTTACCATACTGTACCGTAAGTTATTAAAAAGCCTGTTCTTTCTTTAATGGTGAAATGAAGAATACTGAAAGTGTATTAATATCAATTGATATATTATTGATAAGTATTGATTATTAATTGATTATTAATTACATTACCTTCAAGATATCAGCTGCTATGTATTCTAAAATTGCAATTATGTACAAAGTCACTTGCTGGTCTATTTTATATCCAAGCGTTTCCTAAAATAAAATAAAATTTCATTTTATGTCTGAAAGCTTAAAATGTCTGATTTTTTTTTTTCAAAATAAAATCGATCTGGTTTATGCTTAAATGACATTCTCAAAATAATGGTTACAAATTCCCCCTTGAGAATTCTATTTACCCAGTTATCGCTGAGCAACATTTAACTGCAATGCAAAATAACGGTTAATTGACTGACCACCGTTGACCTTGAGTTATCTAATTATTTGTCTGAGCATATAGGCCTATATTAGTTATTTATATATTTTGGGTATTATGAACATTTTTCCATGAACATTTTTCCATCAACAACTACGAACAAAAAAAATAACATAATTTTAGCAAAATATTGACTTTTGAAATGTTTACTGTACATTGGTCAGCAACTACAGTAAATGAAATAGGAATTTGTATTAAATCCTAATGTAGTAAAAATGTTTTTTGAATTATCCCCCTTCTTTGGTACAATACACTGTTTTTTTTTTCTTTTGTTTTTTTAAATTCTACTGTATTGGCAAAAAAATTTCTAAATTTTGTAAGAAGTCAAAAACCTTTTTAATGGGCTAAAAATTGTACAGTTCTAAGAACAGCCACCTACATCATGTTCTGCCAATGTCCTGTAGGCGTCTTCACTGATTATTATGTACCATACTATATGGAAAATATCCTACATAAAACCACATTATGACCAACTAAATCGCTTCTTTGATTTGATTTTACTTATGAGCATTATCGTGTTCATCTGCCACAAAATCAATATCTGACATAATCTGTTAACAGATTTTGTTTATGAAGAAGTAAATGAATTGGAAAGCAATGTTGATCGAACCAAGCAATATTGAATACTCATTGTTTAAAAATCGCATTTTTACTTGGGAAATCATAGTTGTGTCATTCAGTGGCATAACACAGGGAGCTGGTTTAGCATAGTATAGTTGCATCTGGGCTGCTCATACTCTGGGGAGCCCTTAAGCTCTGTGGCTCCTGGGTTTAGCCACTGAGTACTCTACTCAAGTTTCATAATTTTGAAATGCATTTTATAATTTTATTTAATTATTTAATTTGAAAAATATAAGTGAAATATTATTATTATATAGTATAATAAAGTTTACAATTTTATAAATATCGTCCATTTTTTTTATGATGTCACAAAAGCTTGTTCAAATTTGAATCATTATTTTCAATATTCATATTATACAATTTGATTTAATATGTCCTTGCTCTCTGCATTTTGCAAAGTACAGTATTTGTTCAGTTTGTGATGGATTACATTGTTTTTGCTTAAACCAGGGCCTCAGGCCTTTGTGTTGTACACCACTGGTTCTACAGAAATAACATTAAAGAAAACCACACTACCTTAAGTTGTGTATGTGTCCTGTCAAGTGGTGCTAAAACTGTAGATTTTTTCTTTCCCTTTTCAATTGCTATATTTGCCTCTTCTATTGCCCATTTATCAATTGGGTTTGGAAAAGTCTTCTGAATGTGTTCATTTACTTCCAGTACATTGTGTGGTTCATTAGCCAGAAGTATAGTCAATAACTTGATGACTAAGGACTCAACATAAACCAATGCATCATTTGTTATATCCAAAGATATATGCACTTGTTTTTGGACCTACAATTAAAATAGAAAAATATATTAAAAAAGGGAAACCAAAGAGGCTAGTTATAACTAAACATCTTAATATGTTGTAATGGTGCTTGGTACAATCTATTGAGTACACCAGAACACTGTACATGCGTGATGGTGCTCACTGTAGGTACTGTATGCGTAACTGGTGCTTGGTACAATCTATTGAGTACACCAGAACACTGTACATGCGTGATGGTGCTTACTGTACTGTAGGTACTGTATGCGTAACTGGTGTTTGGTACAATCTATTGAGTATACTGAACACTGTACAGTATGCGTTCTAGTATTTAGGTATGCGAAATGGTGTTCGCTACTTAAGCGATCGAGTATACCACTGTATGCGCAATGGTGTTTAGGTATGCGTAATGGTGTTTGGTACAATCTATTGCGTACACCAGAACACTGGATGCGTGATGGTGTTTGGTACAACCTATCCCAGAAGACTATGCACAGTGGTGCTTCATACAAATTTGAGCGCAGAAACACCTGTATGCACAATGGTGTTTTGTATGTTATTGAGTATATACCAGAACACTGTAGTGTATGCGTGATGGTGCTTGGTAAAACTTATCCCAGAAGACTACGCACCACTGATGACTGATGATACAAACAAACAAAAATCAGGCACTACAGTACACTATTATATTAAAATTTAAATAAAAGTTTGGAAGTGCTTATTTAGACAGTTTAATAAATGCAAATGTGGTGAAAATACCAATGTACAGTACCAGAGCTTCTAAGAGTAAAGTATGTACAGTAATAAAGACTGTAAAGACAAGGTTTAGACGAATTACACCACAATTAAAATACTGAATTTCACCATTTTCATATCGTGTGTGGCTATAATTAGCATCATGCTTATTTCATTCATTCTAACTGCAACATTGAATGTAGGACGTACAATCAAGATCAAAGTTTGATCAAATGCACATATTATAATAAATTATGCAAGGAATCACCACAAGTAATTGTATGTCCTGCAATGTACATATATTACTCTAGAGGCTATCAAATTGTAATGCACAGAATAGCCACTATATACATACAGTAGAGTTACAAATGATTAAAAAAAATCCACATAATTCTTGAGAAAAACAGTTTATTCTATAATAGTATATAATGATTGGAGAACAAAAAATAACCCTTTTTTTATTAAGATTTTTAAGTATAAATAATTTTGAAATCTTGTTAGTATATTATTGTATATGCAGCGCTGGTATATGTTAGTATTATTATTACACATTTAACACAATAATACAATACAATAAAACAACCATAATTGTATGCAATGTCAAACTATTAAATTTCTGCAAGTATAATTTTCGTACAATACTTTTATAATTTTTTATAAAACAACCAACTGTAGATTATATTTGCATCATTATGATTCAGATGATTTGGTTAGCAATGCAAAGATTTAAGGATGGCATTGTATTTATATTTATTTATCATCGTTAATGAATACCAAAATTACGAATGCAGAATAATGTATGACCTATAGTGTCAAACAAAATAGTTTATGCGATCACTTGCTACTATAGCATTATCATAAAAATGTAAACGTAATTAACATTTAATTGTGGTCTGACAAAAGACCTCTAAATCAGGACTCGACATTTTGAATAGGAGAAACGTTAATTTAGAGGTCAGATGAGATGATGAGAACAAAAGATCAAAAACCAACAATAATCAATAGGCAAGTTGAGATAAACAAAGAAATGAAAGTACAGCATGGGATTCAGTAACAAAAAAGCCATTTTCTTTAATAACAATATTTTACATTGCAAAGAAAAATATTCAACATGGCTGCCAAGCAATAAACATAATTTTCTTTAGATTTTATTTTAAATGCGTCGGGAATTTCCATCTTGATTTCACCAACTCGCCGTATTCATGTACAGTATATAATACTACTAGATAAGGAATGCTACTAACCTTGCAAAAATATTCACATTAGATTATGAATTAATTTCTTGCAATGCGATGCACGATTCGCTGTCGTCTAGTGTATAATGGCGACTATCGTACAAGGTCATAAACCTAACATTAAAATGTATGCGAAGCAGCTCCAGCTGCAATCCGAAACATTATTTATCAACTACAAACAGGTCAACGGTTAATGTAATAATGAAAATAAATAACATCTCATTAGAAATTATTGTACTTTCTCTATAGTAGTTACGATATAAGTGGATGCTTACCGAGATGAATAATTAGCAATGGCGATACCCAGGCCAGCTGGAATGAATGCGACTGTAGAGTACTTTGCTATGCTTACAGCTGAGTAATTGATCAAGTGTCTTTTGTGTTAGCCTATACCCACAAAACAATGCCTGAAAACATCATAAAGGGTCATAGGTCACAATGAACAAAGAATCTCCTCCTCCACTGCTAATTTTTGCCTAGCTCATCAGTAAGCTCCGAGAGAGCATTAACAACACTGCCCCGGGAAGACTGAAGAGATAGCTGGCTGGCTGGCTGTCCTGGAACAATCTCATGAATATCCAGCTGCTAATTTGCATAATTTCAAGGCTGCGTTTAAGATGGCTGATTGCGCTATGGAATATGAAGCAGGTTTCATTGTGCACAATCAACTGTCTGACTATACATGTAATTATCATACTTAAGAATTAACCTTACTAGCAAATCTTTTTTTTACTCTATTTTCTCGAGCAAAAGGAGAAAATGAATATTATCTAAACTGTTTGCAATTTCTATCTAAAGGATAACATTTAAAGCAAAAAAGCAAAAGCAGAACAAAGGAATGGTGAATTAACATGTCTGAAGTTGTTGCGTGGCAGTTGAAATTGGAACATAAAAATGCATACAGTAATGCAATGGTTTTTGTACGGAAGACCACCGTTTTTATATTAAATTTAGAACTTATCCATAATAGGATTTTATTAATATTTTGCAGTCCATAGAGTACATACCAATGGTATTTATTTTGTAAATTAAACATTATATTAACAATTATTTTAATAATTAAAATTATTTAAATGAATATTTTTATGCCATTACGATAATCTGTATAGCTTTTGGCATGAAATTTATGTGGCTGATAAAAAAATATATCTTTTTCTATTTACCGATTTCAAATTATCTGCGAGCTGGGTGGCAAAGCAGTTAAGTCGGGGGAACTGCGCAGGTAAAATGGTCAAACATTTAAGGCAGGGGCGCCGTTTACCGTACCTAAAGACTCAACAATATCAACATGGTTTGAGGCCGATTCCACTAGTGGTGGAACAACTCTTTTGGTATAAGGACTATAAACCGTAAGTCCAGTACGCAGTTTGCCTGTGTGCAATTTATAGAACCTAGTTCATCTTTCAAGAGGAGTAAGGGTACCCTGGTGAACTGGTTCACAAAAAGCCCCTGTGTCATAGGGATTATCACATATCTGATAGTGATTAATTTACTAACGACTTAAAATTAAAATATATAATTGAATACAACATCCTGGTGTAGGTTTCTGGTTCTTTTTGGTGATAAAACAAGTGTTCCTGGACAAGGAGTCAACGGACATCCAAACCCATACATCTTTTGAGAGAGTAGACTAATTGCATCCACTGTCCCTGGTGAAGAATGAGCAATGTTTTTTCAATGGCACAACACGAATAGACTCTACAGAGAGATGGAAGTTGTATGGGTTCATACACATGTGCGCAATCCAGCATAGTATACACTGAAAGTTATCCTTTTAAGTTTAAATTGGCATAAAAAAATGAAAAATATTTAAAACTTTGGATTTGGTTTTTAATATGCTGCATGGATGTTGTTAGTTTAAGGGACGATTGTCAAAAAGCTACGGGTAGGTGGGCAAAAATAGTTGTCTTGGGGTGGGTGCTGTGTTTATTAGCCTAAGCTTTAGACTTGGGGTGGAAGACATTTTAGGTTGGTGTTCTCTTCCAACTGCATGAAGATTTTGATTTTAGGTGGGTGTCCCAGTTCAGCACAATTACTTCCATTAATTAGTGGTGCTATGCATGCCTTCCCAACAATTGTGGACAAGTTAAGTGCCTCAGAGATTAGTACAGTAGTTTATATTGTGCCTTTTATGTTGTGTTTATGTTTATGTGCTTTATATAACACATACAGATTCCTTTTATTATCCAATATAATGGAAATTACAGTGATCATTTGGCTTGCCTTAAATAAATGGATTGTGGCTCAAATACTTAGTCTGTGGGCTCCTCTACATCAAAATCCTGGATCCTCTCCTGGTAGAGTTTACAAATGCAGATTCCAAATTGGAAAAATTAAGTATCTGGAGACTTTATAAAATGTGGTTAAATCATATAGGGCGCTTTCATTTTTTATGATACACAAACATAGAGGGCGCTATTTAAAGATCTCTGGCATCAGCATCTAATACAGTAATTACAATGATGCACTTCAAGTGACTTCTACCTTTAAAGTCTGTTTTCCACTGGACAAATCCAACATCAAAAAGAGAAAAAAAGCGTGCTATACTTTTAACAATTTTTCCCCAGCTTAGCTGAGTGCTCATGAAAATATCATACCTCATTTCCTGAGCTCTGATTGGTCGCACAATTTCTACAAACAACTACTAATTCCGCTGAACAAAAAACTCAAGGAATTCTTCCCAGATTTGGAAGATAGAAATATGAATACCAATATGCGTATATAAGCCGACACATACAAATGCGAGAATAGATTTTGCAGAATGTACTGTAGTAGTATTAGTAGTAACAAGAATTTGTTAGATCAAAGTTTCTTCTGTGGTTGCGACACGATTAGTTCCATGCCTCCTAAATGTTTTACTAATTTTCGGTTTGCCAATTGGCTTCCTCAATTTTTGTTAAACCGTGTATTGGTACTTACTTATTTATTCAAAAAATGTAATTGTAAATTAATCAATGAGTTATAACTTTACAATTTCATGAAAAATAACGGCTGTGCGTAACAGCGAACTGTTGCCTGAATTTGTCACAGCCAATCATAAGATCAAAGGACTGAAGTTCCTATCTTAGCAAGGCAAGCTCAATCATTTTGTTTGATTGACTTGGCTACTTGAATAGTTAAAAGATGTATTGTCCCCCAAAAACATGAACAATTATTAGATTAATAAAATCAGTATTATTATCATTTTGTAATTTTAGTATTAAAAGTTAATCACTTCCATGTACAAAGACAAAATAAATGGTTAAATTATTAACCAAAACCTTATTGACTGACACTGCACTGCCAGCCAATTTGACTCATTTTACTTTATATTATAGTTTTTTCAGGTAAATATTCTTATTTTTTTCAGATCCAATTTTTGGTCAAAACATTGAAGAGGTCTCAATAGTAGAAATGCATTGAGCAAATCTTTATCTGAAGTTGAGAATTTCCAAGAAAAGCAGACTAATCTGTGTATACAATCCATAAAATAAACGTTGAAAAGTAGTTATTGTCACCAATTGAGTATATATAATTTTGTAAAACCCAATACATTTTAGACCTTGATACAAAGTTCACCAGGTCAAATTGATTCCCAGGGGCCAGTAACAATATGAATATTCATTGTACCAGGGTTGCTGATACATAAACCCTGGACTGAAGTTCATTTGATTAAATAATAACTTGCAGTGTATTTAATAACAATTTCCAATAAAATTCTATTATAATACTTTCTGTGGCTGACAGATCATAAATAGTAATATGCGAAGGGGATGTCTTTCACTGTCACTCTATGATCTATTTATGAATACTCAAGCTCAAATTCATAAATAGGCATAGCAGGCAGGATCAGATTCTTTAACTTGAAAACTAACATTTGGTCATGTTTGTACAGTACAGTAAAACATATATTTTACAAACATTCAGTTTATAAATCATCGATTTTGGGAATGGGTTATGACACGATGAAGTCATTGATGAACAAATGAAATGTTTACATGATTTCTGACTGAAACTTGAAGTTGAAATTGAAAGGAATCGGCAGACAGCCTAGAAAAAAATAATCAGAGGCTATGTAAACTACAGTAAACGGTATGCTATTGCTAAACTTCAGTCAAGCCACACATACTGTATAATACTGTAGGTAACCGCAGAGTTCCATTATTTACATACGTTGGATTGGAGCGCTATACATTTTATGCATGCATGACTGCGGTGTCACTTTGAATCGTTTAACATTCATGGACCAGCTCACTGCGCTTTACGCATCCACATCTGGGCTGTATATTATATCCAGGGACTCGTTTTCATGTTTCTATCATTCTCCTTTTTAAATGTTGAGGGCCTCATCAATATTAGCCGCAGATGTTTTGTAAATATTTGTAAATAATGCTAAACCATTTGTGGCTTAAGTGTAAACATAGCCCACAACTTCTGTCCTGAAATTCAAGTAAAGATCTTGCAGTTTTAGTATTGAGGTATACCTCAATTCTCAATACCTTGAATTAAGCCATGCTTTATATTCAACAAGTCTTCGTTGCATTTTTTGCTGTACTACTAAATGTAGGTCTGGTTCCACTGGCACAACATTCCCTTTATTTAAAAAAAATCAATGTCAAAAGTTGTCTGGCAAGGACAATGTTGGCGCAGGACATTAGGAACAAGACAGACTGAAAGTCTATATATTAAAAAAAGTATATTTAACTAATATCTGGAGATGAACACTTGTTGAATCATAAAGGATTGACAGTTACTTACTAAAAACAATTGTAAACATTATAGAGGGTGCACTTCTAAAACACAGTATAAGATAATGTAGACTGGTTTATAAAATGTTTGGTTATTTAAAATTGAACTGTCGGTGATTAATATTCAGCTGAAAAGAACTTTATCTTGTTTAATTATCTTTGCATACTAATTAATATGTTTGCTATCTGATTTCCTAAAACAATTCATTAACTTTTAATTATCAGTCGTCTAATAGTATAGGATCAACACTTTTCAAGTAACCTTTTCACCATACCATATAATACTATAGAAGGAAGGGTCAATTACAAATTATTTTGTTTTCTATAAAATAAAAAAAAGTTACAGAATTAATTAATTAATAATTAGGCTACAGTATAACCCTTTTTTAAAAATCTTTGTTCAGAAATTAAATAACACATAAAGTTACATATAATATTCACCTTTTTAGATAGATACTTACAGTATTATTTTGAAAAACATTTTCTTTTCTTCAGGTTTACAATGGCATAATAGTTTTTCTGTGCGTAATATTCTAACGTATGACGTGCACGTGGCATCTGTCGTGCGGATAACCTAACTCGTCCATAGCGACGAGTTCAAATCTAGTTTTTCAATTTATATATCAATTATCATCACACACAATGGTCACAATGGCATAATAGTTTTTCTGTGTGAAATATTCTAACGTATGACGTGCACGTGGCATCTGTCGTGCGGATAACCTAACTCGTCCATAGTGACGAGTTCAAATCTAGTTTTACAATTTATATCAATTATCATCCCAATGAATAATAATAATAATACAGTCTTGGTATTTTCTGTTACTCCATTTAACACTAAACAGACAAATGCCTCGATTGCACTGGACTTTAATTTGGTAAAATTAACCAAGTCGCCGGTTAAATTGACCAGAAAAAATCCAATCCAACACTGACTACAGTACAATTCCCTAGTATAGTAAATTAACAAAGTCCAATGGTTATTTTTACTGACCACTGCCTGCCCAGTAGAAATGACCATGATCTCGGAAAAAGTAACCACGCCAGGTAAAAGTAAAATCTATGTCTCAACTCAGGTTATCACATAGCATTCACCATGCAAGTTCATATTCTTTAACATCACAGATATTTTGGTAAAACCATATTAAAACTTGCTGCGTGAAATGGTCAAATTTACCTTGGGTAAGGTTTACGTTGGTTAAATTTACCATTCTCCTAGTGCGAATGAGGCTTTAAGTCTATTACTATTACAGAGCACAATTTATCTTCTAACAAAATAATATATTCAGGTTATTTGTAAAATTATAAATAGCAATAATTTGTAGAGATAATAGTATGTGACTCTAAATTGTTGTTAAATGTTTTTATTCCACTCGTAGTACTACGAACTACAGTAGTACATCTAATCCATTCAAAAAGGTGAATATTAATGAGGGTTGCTTAGCAACCTGGGCCCTTGATTCTGTGATTAGTACTACAGTATAGCGAAACAATTGTATTTTGTTGCTCATCTATTGACATACAACAAAAACTTAATTTTCTCTTCATTACATCTACTGTACAACAAAACATATTCAATATATCTTTCAAATTTGATCTCATTACATTTTGACATTTCTCTATCTTAAAATTTAGGAGTGATTCATTGTATAATATTTCAGATTAAATCTTGGCTTAGTCTTACTCATTGTACATCACAGTAAAATTTTGGAAATTTTTTGGCACAATTCCAAATGATTGGATCCTTGTTGGAAAGGTTTTGACTCAGCAGTGAGTCATTAGCCCATGATATGTTCAAATGACACCACCAACAAATTTACGTAATTCTTAATTTGTGTATTGTTGTACATTTTGGAAAGTTAAAACACAATGAACCAAAAATGATAGAAATTGATTGACAAACATCTACTTTATACCATGAATATATATAACTTGCATTGGGTGTTAATGTTATACATACTGTAGAGAGACAGAGATACAGTATAGACCAAGGTCCTTTTAGTTTAAATTTAATTCGAAGGGATTTAGTCTACACACTGTTTGGTACTGTACTTTCTGTACCTACTGTATCCGTAATCGCATCTGTACTTTTTGACCAAGTAGTACTGTTCGTTTTACCATAACTTCTGATTAGAGGACTTTCTGAACCACATCGTTAATTCTTCTTGCCCACCACTGAAACTTACTAGACAGTTTAACCTCAAACCAGTGCAAATGCTATCACTCGGTATAAACTTACTGAGCCACATGAATGAGAATGCTTTCTGCATTTCTCTTTCGACTATGGCAACTCACCAAGTAAAGGAAGTCCATGTGATTACTAACAGTACAGTAAGATTTGGTGACTTGTACTGTACTGTAACTATACTGTCAGTGATCATGTATTAAAAGGGTGTACCTTAAACAGAAACCAATTCAAAGTTACTGTACACCTGGTGCCAAACATGGGGATCTATGCAATTTATGCAACAATCAATCATTTTATAATTTATTTATCAATTACTGAACATTTTGTACAAAAAAAAATTGGTTCACAATTAAATCAAAAGTGGTCATTGTCAATGTCAGTGGAAAGTTTTCCTTTTATAGTAGTCTATTCTTACTGAATGATGTCATTTCTATTCTTACAAGTTGATTCATAATGTAATTGGTTATATGAGAGGTGGACCACAATTGATCTGTTATGTTTACCCAGTAAAAAGTATGTACTGTAACAATTTAACATATCAAAAATGTATGGCTTCCTACGCTCGCGCTAAGGTCAAATTTTCGTTCGCCAAAATGGCAAAAAGTTTTGAAAAACATTAGCCAAATTGAAAATCCTTTAGCCAACTTTAAAAAACCATAAAAATTCGCAAAAATGTTTATTAAATAAATAATGCATGTATTTGTTTGTTATTTTACTTCTTTTACATTTATATTATTATTAGGTATCCCAATGAAGCTGATTTTCGTTACCGCGATTTTATCACGTTCGTGAAATTTCAAAAAGTGACGTGTCTTTGAAGTTAAAAATATACTATGTCTTATGTACCCATGAGAATAAAAATTATATGCCTGGAAAGATCTTGTTTAAGGGATTATTTTTATATATTTTTAATCTATGTTTATTAAATATTTTAATAGAAAACGCGAGTTAAAAATGAGGTACAAAAGCCGGCGAGCCGAAATCTGCGCGCTAAAAATAACTTTGGAAAACACCTACCCATTTTCGCACCCGATCGCACGAGGTCCTTAATAGGTGGTGGAGTAATTTTTGTTGCATGTTATCAGGCTTTAAATACTCTTTATTTTGATATGTAAATCGGTTATTATTATTATGTACATCCGCCTCATATGTCAATTTTAACGATAAAAATTCAATTTTTGAGTCTTTCTCATTATCAAAATCTGGCTAATTTAGTATTGAATTAAAGCTAATTTATATTTCTGTTTGATAAACCACATCGTTTTATTTGACTTTGCGTGGACCTGGTGCGAAGAAACCAACAAGACCAACCACTGAAAAAAATAATCCCTACCATAAATATCAGTGTTTACCATTTTCCTTACGGGGGATTCAGTTCTCCGCTTATTACTAAATTACCGTCGCCCAGGCAATGTGCATGGTATGCATGTATTAGCGCGTTAATTAATGATTGGATAACCCCCGCAGTGGACTGTTCCATTTTCTGAACTAGTCTTCGCCGCACACGAGGCATGTCGAAAAATGTCGCCTCTCATCATGGAATATTTGCTTCGAAATGTCAACTTTACCGATTTATTAAATTATTTAATAAGTGGAATATTTATCAATCTATTATATAAAACAAGTACGTTAGAAAGAAATGTACCGCAGAAATTTAAGAAGCTTTGAATTTGCTATGCAGCGGCCATAACCCATTCTATGGGCCGAAACGCAAACGCGCTTTGGCCAGGGTTGCCGTTGTGTAGTATAGTACGTTGTTTCTTAGCTATTCAATTTAAAGCGCAACTTTCGGTTAGAATAATCGAAAGGGAAATAAAATTAAACATGTTAACATTATACTATTGAGGTAAATACTTTGTTAAATTTAAAATTCCCCTTTTTAAATAACAGAACAGCCTCGTTTACGGAAGTATTCGTCCACATGTTTCTGTTTACATTTTCTTCTTGAAGTTCATTTTCTACGTCGAAGAATAGGGACTTCCCCTTTTATTCGCCCATCATCACGTCGACGACGACCGGCCACGAACCAATCACATTAACTGTGTGTCATTAAAACGTCATCGAGGCACGCTCTGCGCATGTTTAAACAGAACTAAAAAAATGAACACGGCGATCGTGACGTCGTCATATAAAATGCTGTGGTGGTAAAAAGTGTACCCGAGTCAGAAAGTACTGAAGTGTGGCGAATTCTCGCTCCCATAGAAGTCACGCCGACCAGGCTAGGCCTAGGCTTGGAAATGTATTTTCGCCAATTTGGCGAACGAGGCAATAATTATTTTCGCCAAATGGAGACTCCAGTCGCCATTGGCGAATTGGCGAGCGGTTAGCGCGAGCATAGGCTTCAACTCATGGTATATTGTAACAGTACACCCTTTACTGTAAGCTTGGTTCCCACTTGGACGCAATGCAAGCCCACTGTTAATAAATGAAATGGATCATTTAAACTGTCGCTTGTGATTGGTCAACCCAATTGTGTTGCGTTACTGTACATTGCTGCATTGTGTCTGTGTGTGAACCAAGCTTTAAATAGGTTTTCTTCCACATCTACTTCCTTGCATTTGATTATAGTCTGTATGTAAATTACGTTCGTACCATCAATTTTAAATAAATGTGTATGAATAAGCCGAATCTAGACAGGGCGGTTCTATGTAGCTAACAATTAAAAATTAAAATGAATTCAAAAAGCTTTTAAAAATAAAACTACAGTCGACTCCGCCTAAGTCGGGACCGGTATAAAAATACGAGTTATGCAAACTTCGACTTACAGATTTGTAAAAAAAATGCTAGGCCTAGGCCTACACTACACTACGCGCGATCGCGGCCCACACAATGAGCCTTCTTGAATTGAGTTTGCTTAGCTAGCTAGGCATAATAAATGCTAAGCCTCTTTTATCGGCAATGATAAACTGTATTTTCTTTATGGTTTAAAGTGGAGCTCCACCCAGAAAATTACTATTTTTCATACATTTCAACTATTATTTAAAAATATCATCCCCCATACTTCATATTTTTTTGAATTTTTTTTCAATGAGTACGAGTTTCTTGAAAATCACGCCTTTTTGCGTTTTGGGGGGATACCTTGTAATTTCCTATTCTTTTACATGCAAAAAGGGGGTATATTTGAATAATCCTAAAAAATTAATTTCTTCACAAAAAAAAAAATTTTAAATGTAGTTTTATGTAATTTTTCCAGATCTTTCCATTTCTGGTATAGTTATCGCGTATACATTGCGCAATTTTGCGTAAATAGACACTTTCCCCCGTTCGGGTCCAATTGGGTTTTTTATTTTGCTAGGGAGTATGATCACGTGACATTTTTCACAATCACACTACTGCAGCTGGCGATCTGTTATTTTGTCGCGATGTTATTTTTGACGGGCAAAAAGTATATTAAAACATTCTGAATGTGACCCTATCATGTTTCACAGTGTAATAATGTGATTATGAGACTTATTACTAAAATGTCAAATCTAACGAGATTTGAGAAAGATGTGGCTATATATTCAATAAAGCTAGGCCTAGGCCTACTAGAGTGTAGGTATGTACCGATGCTGCTTGGGCTCCAGCTGCTAGGCTGACACTCAGCAGTGAAGTTTGTTCTGCTGTCACCCAACCTCGGCCTACCCATCATATGGGCCATGATAGGGTGCCTGAATAGTTGCTTTTCAGTCAGGCCTAAGCTTCCACATCGCTTTACTACTCTTGTTCTGTATAGGATTTTGTGTTTCACAATTCTAATGTGCGAGAAAACCCAGGAATGATAAATGGGGCGAAACGACCAAGAATTTTCAAACCCATGAATGCATATAGGCCTAGACAAAAAATTCAAGGCTAGCTAGGCTGAGCAGATGGCTTAGCTAGGCCTAGCTTAATTATTATGCTGTTGTTGTACAGTGCAAATCATGAGGTTACAATACATGTAAATTATACCAGGGAGTTGCTCCCTGATTATACTGACATTTTTATCGGAAATATTACTTAGGCCTAAACAAATCGTATAAAATGTATTCCCCATTTTTCGACACATAATTTACCAAAGGGGAGACATTTCACCCATGCGTTCACCGGCGACTAAAACGCGTCAGTTGCTAAGTGTAACGCGTTTCGCGACGTATTGTAAACTAATAACCCCTAAGTTACTGAAAAAGTGTAATGTATTAAAAAACACTATTTTCTGACCGATTTTTTAGAAATGAGTTTTTGGAAACTACTTCTGTATTTTCCTTGTTTTTTTTATGTAATCACTTTCAATTAAACATACTTAAACATAATATAAGCTGAGAAAGTCTGAGTGTAGCTCCACTTTAAGCCGTATGAAAACGTATAATAAATACATTTCGGTTCTTATTCGAAATCGGTATCCATTGTTTATTGCCATCTGTCTAGCACAAAATTGGTACCCACAAAACGCCGCTCAAGTTCTCAACTCTAAAAACACTCATACAGTATAATTATACTAGCGCGAGTTGTAGGACGCCACCTATACTATACAACCTGCTTGAGAGAACCGATATGGTCCCACATTATCACCTCTGTCGTTTGTTTATCAAATTACGTACTGTACGTTTCATCGCTTTTTTAGCGCGTTGTTGCCGCGTGATTTGTAACTTCGACTTATACGATATAAATCACTAAAGAATGTGTGTATTCGGACCGCAAAAAGACGTCGACTTAGATGAATTTAGACTTAGAAAAATTTGACTTACAAATCAAAATTACACAGTAATGTATAGGAAAGAATTGGGACTTCCGCAATTTTTTGACTTACACAAATTCGACTTAGGCGGAGTCGACTGTACAATACAATACTACTGATCTACTGCATTTTTTGCTTGTGAAGACCGTTCAGTTCAGAATCGACAAGATTGGGAACTTGTGTTATGCATACATGTTGGTCAGTTGTTTGTCCTACAGTACAGTACTCTAACATAATTTTCTACTTTATATTATTTAAGTATAAACACAATTTCTCAACTCCCTGACACACAAAAGCTACTCCATAGTTAGCTAAATACATTATTATTATTATTATTACTGTAGTGTAACTTGTTGGTATACCCGCTTACTTAAGCTATAATCCAACCCCAGCCATCAGCACAAGCTCAGTGTTCTAGAGGTACACGAAAGCCAGGCTACAGTAGTATTAAGTAGTGAGTGGTTATTTTTGTTTTCTAATGCCAATGGTCTTCATGCACACACTAAAGTTTGGGCATTTCCTTCTGTACAAGGTACCTTCTCAGTAAATGTTAAATGTTAATGTATGGTCCTCAAGCTTAACTGGAAACTGAGGAAATTCAGATTAGGCCCTCCACGGACCCACGGCAGCCAGCGCCTACCAGATCAGTACAACGGGAGACGATTTCCTACTCTTTTCAAATAGTGTACCAAGTTCTTTAACGTGCAGTTAAGTACACGGGACCAACGGCTTTACATCCCATCCGAAGGATGAGGCAATAAGAGTAAAGCATCTTGCCTTTAGGATGCAATTAGTACAGGTATGGTACAGATAACCTCGAGCCCACGCCTATCAAAGTCCAATATTATCATTACACCATCACTCTCTGGTGTACTGTATCAGTAGCCGCTATTTCTAGACGGTCTCCCATCCAGAACGTAACCAGGCCCAACATTGCTTAACTTCAGTGATCTGATGAGAACCGGTGTTTCAACGCAGTATGGACATATAATACTATACAGATATTGACTGCTTAGAGGTTAAATATAAGATTTGACATCCCCGAGGGAATGATATTAAGTTCGAGGGAATATATATTTCCCGAAGCGCCAGCTGAGGGAAATATATATTCCCCTCGAACTTAATATCATTCCCGAGGGGATGTCAAATCTTATATTTAACCGATATAAAAGGCAATATCTGTTATATTATATAGCCAAGAACAAGTCTGCTGGGTTGGGTGAAGCTAGGCTAGGCCTCCTATAGTATTTGTATTGTATTTAAACAAGCCTGCCTAGACACCTTACTGTACCTTGCGAAGAATAATATACAGATAATTACTAATTAATGATTCCTTGGCAACAAAATATTCACTTAGGCCTAGGTCGTTTAAACTAACAGAAGAATTTCCATCAATAAGCCTATTAAAAATAATAATATTATAATCAGGTAGGCCGAATAAACAATTCGTCTTCTTCTCGATCTTCGAGGAGCTGAATCACCGGATGTTCAGCGCGTACTAGTTACTAGGTTACTACCGTGAGTATTGACCAATCACAAACGGTGTTTCATCACATTTAGGGTGAACTTATAACAAATGAGGGCGCTATGTATGCATAGTTTAAATAGTTTAGAAGATTAATTTCTTCAAGCAACTTCCGTGGCGCAACGGTTGAAGCGTTGTCTTGCGATGGAGTGACAATTCCACCCGAGTTCAAGATCGAGTTGATGACTTTTGTTTATTTATCGGCAACGCGAGTGTTGGCACACGAAAATTACACAGTCAATATCATCGTACTCGAGAATCTATATGTTTAATGACAGGAGACACGATAATTACGCGAAAATTACACAGTCAATATCATCGTTCTCGAGAATATATATGATTTACGATCCTCGCAGCGGTAGTCATGTGATGCAGTTTCAACCAATCACGTTAGCGTATTTACATAGGCTATGTAATATTGTATAATATGGCAGTATTTATAATATATCTTTGATGACAGAACTTAAAATATGGTAATGCTATTTTCAGGGTTCGTACACCTGTGAGCTAGTAAAATTCCAGGACATTTCAAGGACATTCAATGTCAACATTTTAAAATTTCAAGGACATTATTATACCTAAATATTAAGTTCAACAGATTAATAAAAAAAAAATGAATTCGTAGTTACGATGTTTTTCAGAAATTCAAGTACTAACTGTAGCCACTAAAAAAACATACAGTACTGAAAACATAGGCGTGGGAAATCGAGTAAAATGACACGTAACGGTAGTAAAGCGTAAAGAGTTGTAACAACTCCCTGGTAAAGCCTTTGTGGAACCGCGCCAGACTTCCGCGCCTATCGAGGGTAGTCACGGCGTGTATTGAACAAAGGCTGATGTTTCCATAGTCACTGCACTGTCGACGATATTTGGTAATTTGATACTACTATAGGATGACGTTCTACAATTCGTTCGGAATTCGGAGTTTAAATGCCGTTTCTGTATATCGTATGTTTTTTTTAGAAGGTATAAATAAAAGAAATCAAACCATATTCTAATTCACTCTGAACTTTATTCAAAACGATCTTTACGATTTTTACATTGTTTATTTTTTACAACTTAGCAATTTCTGCTAATTTAATCTACACAATAGCCTAGCTATTTTTGATTTCCTCTAATTTATGTCTAATGTCTTCCTCTAGTTGAGCTAATTGCTCTTTTTTTTCAGAAGCGGTTCTACGCAAGCTATTAGCTTTGGCAATGAGGGTAAGACTACCTTTACTTTCAGCTTGATCGGAAAACTTTGCAGACGATTTTTCTAAACCCATAATATCAGCAATACATCTTTTTTTGGCTTTCTTTAAGTTATCTAACTCATCGATCGTCGATTTTCTCTTAATAGCCTTTGAAGATTCTGCCGCTTTACGTTTTTCATTATCAAGATGGAGATTATAGCATTGCCTAGCCCCACTCACAGAAGTAATTAATTGGGGCGTTATCTTTACAGACAAAACACCACCAACTGAAGCTATGTGACCGCATACAACGCGCTTCGAAACATATGTACTCTCTGACATATTGACAGCCGCTACCTCCTTGTTTACACTAAAACCTCTCTCAACAGTCGCCTGGCCATGGGAAAGCATTAGAATCAATTTTACTACCCCCCAGAATGCGTGATACTTAGTGGTTTTGCTAAGGCGGTCATAGTAAAATTCGTCAATTCTACATTTAGGATCGTATTCAGTGAAATCTGATAAATTATTTAACACAACAAAATCATAGAATTCGTTTGCCTGATTAACAATTTCATCACACATGTCATGGTTGATTTTTTGGTTGTCTGCTAATATTTTTAATACAGCCTTTAGTCTACCAACATTAAGAGATCGCGCATTACCACTTAAACAAAAATTTCTTGGATCGAGAAATTTCGCTTTTTGAACGATTCTGAAACCAAGTGGGCATTTAGATAGCACTTTCTTAACACTTGCACTCATTTTTAAACCTGAGTTCTTGTAACTCGGACACCTTCTTTTTCTTGATCAACTCCTTTATATGCTCTGAAGCTAATATTCCACAGTCTACTTTGTTAGCAAGTAAATGGTTTTTCGTTTCATCTATATTAAAGTTAGTGAAACTTTGGCCATTCACGAGCCCGGAAAGGACGTCTGGTTTAATGACCAATCTCAATAGCCCTCTCAAACATGCCACTAGATCTTTCTCAAGAAACGGTATCATTGGTTGATCTGTTTGATATTTTTTAAGAAACGTTTCCATTTGTGTGGCCACCATCACAAAAAAGTGCATTCTGGGCACCGTAAATAAGTCTACTGAAGCAGCCTTCAGAGTGTCATACGACTTTGTTTTTGGGTCATTTATTTTCTTTTCGGTCACCTGCTTGATGTACGTTTTAAGGTGCGGAAAAACACTGAGAAACCGCTTCGCAACTGCAGCATTCTCCACCCATCTGTGTTTACAAAACTTAAGGCCAAACACATGTGTGCCAGTAGCGTTCTCAAAATCTTCCCGACGAGCAGGGGTGTCTTTGAACAGTATTTGTAAACTAGACAGTATGTCGTAGACCTTCCAATCAATTGACTGCACACCACTTTGAAACCCATTGTGCATTACATGAAGGCCACACGACCCAATGTTGAGAACTGATGTATTGTAATTCGTCTTTATATCGGCAGAGAGAAGTTTATAAAACTTCCAATTGACGTTTGGACCATCCATACCGATTTGAAGTAATTTTGCGAGATTTAGTTTGTCTGCACATATCTTAAAATCGGTGACGACTTTCTCAGCAGTAGCATGACCCATGAATGTACTATCAAAGAATCTAGTTTCCACGTGGTTGTTAGCCCAAAATCGGACATGGATATCCATTTGCTTTAGTTGTGTACCTTTGTTTAGACTTTCATCAAATAGTAGAACGTAATCTGACTCATCCGTAACACGTTTCAGAAGTAATGACCTAAAATGAACAAAACTTAGACTAAAAACATTTGTTTTTCATACTCACCAGGCTATTACTCAATACAGAAATGCCTATTACAATTATTTATTTAATCTAAATTGTAGGCCTATATCAATCGATATCAAACAAAACTTACCTAAAATATGGCGCTAAATAATTAACAACATAAGCAGACTTTTTTTCACCACAACTAAATTTTGCAGCTATTCCACTATCTGGAAACATCGCCTGGAATACTTCATTTATTTCATCCATCGACTTGTTCGAATAGTGCCGGTTAGTCATGAATAAGGCCCACAATATTTCTGCTTTACGAATCTCCTCACTACTACTGAAATACTGCATCGTCGCCGGGCCACTTGGGTTCGTACGTTTCGGTATACTATTATCAACACTAGTTCCTGGTATGTCTTGTTGTTCAATAATACTGGTGATGGTACTATTAGATTTACTGGTGGATGTTGTTGGGTTGGACTTACTAAAAAATTGATTAACTTCTTGCGTCGTATTGTTAAACCTCAACTCCATTTGTTGTTTATGCTTTTTTCCGTTTTGATGAGATATTAACGCCGACCGTCCCATGTTGGAGATATCTAATGTTTTTCTACATAGTTTACACTTTGCCTCCGTTTTTATTGACGCACGGTTAATCCACGGGGAAAATTTGCTATCAAAAAGCCAGGACTCTTGAAAAAAGCATGTACGCGGCATGTTGGATAGATTTCCACTGACGAGAAACGCACGATAAAAAACTCATCGGCAGCCATATAGAGACCGCTAATATACGCGCTTGCGGTGTGAGAGAGCCTCGCTGAGAGAGGTCACTATACTCGCATTCTATTTATAGCTTATCAGAGGCTATAAATAGAATGCGAGTATAGTCACTAATTAAAGTGTAATGCTAAAATGCTATGCATGTTTACAATATTACATTCGTTAAATTAATTTTTAAACAAAATCGGAACACAAAAAGGGCCAAGTATTTATTTCAATAGTAATAGCTATTATGCAATAATGTACTGTGGGGGAACAAAAGAATAGTTGGGCAAAGTTTTTTCAAGGTGATTGTCATCTGAACATCACTGGCCAGTGGCGTTCTGCAGTCAACAACCAACCTGATAAGAAAGCCTATTTCATGTACGAGCATTTATCGGCGGCGGAAAAGTCGGCACGTACAAACGTTGTTATCTTCCATGTACTTTCATACTTAATACTTTTATTGTTCAGTGTTTTCAAAACTTTATTAAAAAGAATTCATATAACTTTATTGTATTTTAACAATTTTCAGGACATTCAAGGACAAATGCCAATTTCAAGGACTTTCCAGTACTTGAAAAAAGAGATTTATTTTTCCATGACTTTCAAGGAATTTAAGGACGCGTACGAACCCTGTATTTTATTAATAATGTAAATTTCAAATTTGTTTTTATTGGGAATGTGACAATGACATACTCATACATTGAAGTAGAAATTAAAGGAAAAAGAAGATTCAATCCAAATAGCTATTCAAATATTTACCATCGACCTTCCAACAACTTTGGATGTCTTCAATTATCAGAAGACTGTTAATGTTATGGGAATCTGTAATTTAGCGCCTTTCACACCTGCTCCGTTCCAGCAAATAAATTTGCATATATTTTGCTTTCTCTATTATTCCATGTGACTATTGTAGTGTATGCGCCAATATTTTTACTCCATATTCGCGTACCCGTGTCGTAAAAACATAAGTCACTAATGCTGAATGCACAATCTGACACATGTAACGTCTTCTTATTGGTCACTAGTTGTTATTGAATTTTTACGACTCATAAGAATTTACATAATGAAACTGAAACATTATGAATAAAATTATGCGCATGCATATGTGTTATTAATGATTTTATTTGGTTCCAAAAAACTAAACTGTAATTGTCTTGCAGATCTAAACACCACTATAAACCAAAAGAACCAACATCTTGCAGTTCTGGCAAATACAATGCAAAAGTTACAGTAGAGCATTACATTCAATTCAGCTCACTTAAAATTACAATTTCTCTGGGCTGCCCCTTTAAAAAATCTGCAACTGCGTCACTAAACTTCAAGAAACCTCAACAAATTGTTAATTTCATAAATTCATTCAATACCATTATGGAAGAAAATGTAATGTTTTGTGTAAAACACAGCTATTCAGTTTATGTCTGCTATGGGACTACTGGTTGAAGTAATAACAAATTGACTAACAAATTAGGCCAGAAATATCATATCACAATACCAAATTATGTAAAATTAAATCATTTTGATTATTAAATAGCTCTTTTTGATATGTTTAAATTAGGTCTAGAAACTACAATAGGCTTTTGAAAATGGTTAATAAATCAAGGTCAGCTTAAATTGACAATGCATTCATAGTGTTCAATACAATTGAATTATCATTTGCAGAATTTCCTTCTCAAGAATCCAGGGACTATTAGTTACACGGTATCGATAGTAGTACCTAGATTGAGATTGTACCGATTATTAAACAAAGTAGTATTAACTATTATATAATAACAATTTATGCACAACAAATATAATTTAAACCTACATTTTTACCTAATTCTGTGATCATAATACCAATATTTATTACACATACAGTAGTGTTGGTAAGCTACAGTACAGTATGTACAGTAAGCAAGCATGCTATTTTGAAGTAAAATGTACTGTATACAGTACTACAATAATACAAATTCAAAGCGTCTATTCTTATACACTAATATGTTTACCTCAATGCACAAAGAGCTAATATTTTTTCTTCAGCTATAAAACAATTGCACAATTACCAATAATAATGATTACATTCAAACTTCCCACACATTCTATTAGTAATGTATTATTCCTACAAGTACCCTTTCCTACAGTGCACTGCAAACATACTGTAGTTTTAATACTGTAGAGAAACAGTACAATTTTAAACCTTCTGAATACCAATTTGGAACAAAACTATGTTGCCTATTTCAGATGATCTAGGTACGTGCAGTAATAAGACTCAAAACTCCACATCATATTTTACCTTCCTGTATGCAACAGACACTATGTTTTATACCATTAGAATACTAGAGTACTTGAGTTATAGTTTGATTTAATGCAACATGTCATGACGATTTTATTTTATTTTATTATTCAATTTCGGCATGAAAACAAAGACCATACATACAGTAGAAAGGGTAGAATGATTTTAACATACGGTACTGTAGCAGCGTTTACTGAAACACAACTTGTGTGTGTGTACTCATGGAAGTACCTCCATGGTGTACTGTACAGGTACAATAGGCTATCTGCAATACATGCCTCCATTTAATAAGTTGTTAAGCTTGGTGCCCAACTATTGTATGAGGGACGTACTGTAGCACAAACATGTATGATCTACATGTGATTAGTCATCAAATTATTTGCATACACCTACTGTAGAGCCAAGCTCCCTTCTCAATTTAGTTTTAAAAGTATAGATTTTTATTCATGTGAGTAGGTACAGTAGCTATACAGCATCCACATACTGTTGTCAGTAGCCAACCAGACTTAAAGTCTGTATTCCATTACAGTAGGTTGCGCAAATCGAAAGCATTAGCTTATACACATGCATAAATATCTTTCCATCTTCCTAATCCTTTTCTGCAATAAATTCTCTAGTTATTTAAGTTTTTCGCTTCCACGAAATTGGTAGTTTCTACATTTTGCGAAAAATTACGCAAGCAATCAGAGCCCAGGAAATAAGTAATGACGTTCATGAGCACTAATGTAAATAAAAAAACTTGCCACATGCGCGTTATAAATTAAATTCGCAGCTATCGCACTTGTACAGTAAAGTAGTGTTGTTGTACAGTACAGTTTTTAGTAGTGCAAATTTTGTTCTCTGCGAAACATTGGGATTTGTGCGAATAAATTTGCTTAGTTAAAAAAGGCCTTCAAAGGAAGGTACAGTATAGCCCCGATTAAATAGAAATGGGAAAAATATGCTGATCAAAATATCAAATAATGTTACATTCATTCGCAATGCATGATAGTGATTATTACAATAGGGTGCAACAATCTTTATTATTCCTAATCAACCTGGAATCAGATCATCAATCACGTTATACATGTTTCATGTGATTGGCTGTGATCTGTGAAAAATTAAGATGTGCTCCTGTACGGTATGTATCTGAAAATAAACTGTGGTTAAGGTACAGCAGTATTAATACATTTATTTGTCATTAATTTTAATGTTTATAATTCTTATCTTAAATACAAAATTACATACCTTCTTTAGGCCATCTACAAATTGTCCTTTCCATTTACTTGGAGCCTGTACAAGATTTTCACTCTCTGGCTCGATTGCGGTTGCCATTATGACATTTCGTTATAATATCCACGAACAAGGCAATGCTCAAAATAGCAAAATATTCTTTTACACAATCATTATCGTAATCTCCAGACTTTAGCTCTTAAGTTCCTCAACCCTGGAATAATTGGATTAGGTTCCATACAGTTTGTACAATTCAGCCAAAACAATGACGCTGCATTTAGTAGGCCTAGTAGAAATGGCAAAAATGACACCTCCTTGGAATCATTTACATGATGGTGCAATGTTTGTATTCCTTTTTATTTTATGACAATCAAAAATATTGACAATGACTTAACATTAACAATACAACAATCAATGATTAAAAAGTGTCAAATAAATGCACTTTCAGTTAAATATGCAACTTTTCTTGACACATCAAGTACAACTTTAAATAAAGGTTATCTCCAGAATTACATTATAGTGCAGACATTAGTTAGGCCTAGGCTAGGCCCAAAAACTCGGACCTTCCTCTATGTACACCCACTATTACACCACCACCAGGATACGAGAGAGATGATGCCAGTGAGTGGCGTTTGCCAGGTTCTTCGCAGCAGCAGCGAGATAGATAAATGAGATCACCATTGAACTCTATTGAAACGATTTAATAGTTGGACAACGCCAGAATAACTAATATTTAAGTGTCAAAATACATATCTGTGTTAGAATGTTGCAATAATCAATTTAAATTCCACAGGCCTACACTCTCATACACTGCGTAGAGGGAGAAATTGAGGAAGCAGCAAGATGGAGTACAGTACTATCCCATGATGCAACGGAAAAGAGGGCGTATAAAAATTGTTTTTCCCTTGTTTTTTATACACATTCCAATGATAACAGGTTACCTTTTGAAACATGAATAATATCATTATCTTTATAAATTAGCATTTTTTCCTTTTAAAACATTTAAATTTTTCAGGCCTGGATCTTCTAACTCATGTTGGCTAATTAGGCCTATAATTCAATAATTAACATGGAGTTACTCTTTTAAAATTGTAATTTAAATCCGTACTGTGCACATGATATTATTTCAAGAGAAGTGTTAACTTTATATATAACAATTTTAACATGTAATTATTAAAATATTTAAAATACAATAACAAAAACAAAGTAACTGTTTAGGCATATATGCCTACATCTCAGCAATTTCCAATCTTTTCTAAACGTGAGATAATTGTGTATGACGTTTGGCCATAGCGTAACGGGATTTGTCCGAGTCCCTTCTCTCTCTCCACTGTAGGCTTAAGTTTTGATTGTTGTCTCAGGTTTCACTTACCTTTATTTCATATTTTTCTTACATACTCATTTTGAATAAATAAATATTTGCAATCAATCAGTTCTTATTTCTTTTATTTTGCTTTTGCATACAGTAGTCTATATAATAGACCTTCATTATTTATTTTTTTTAACTGGTGGTCACGACTTAAAGTTGTCCGCAACTTATTTTGACCTCCATCCGCACATTTTTTATGTTTTTCTTGTTTATTGTAATTTTCTTTTTGCAATTTGTAATTTTTATCTTTTATTTTAAAATGTGTGGAGAAACTAATAAAACAAACAAACAAACAAATAAACACCAGCAAACAAGTTCTGAACTTCCCGGGTGATATTATTATGAAAATTATTATAATAATAATTCTATAGGGGCCTATAGGCCTAAACACCACACGCACGTACAAAACAAATTCTAAACCACCCGGTGATAACAAATATATATTTCTTTTTAAAGGTTCCATTTGTCTTACAGATGTAGATCAATAGGCCTAAATATAAATTAAATACAATTATCATTAAAAAAAAATTTTTTATTGGAAACCAACAACTAGCTTTTTACACCATTAGTTGTACATTGTATTTATTAACTTTTTTTTATGTTTGCACTATTTTAGTTTATTTGCATATCATCTTCACATTTTAAAAAATAAATAAAATTATTAAATTAAATTAATTAAATCAGCATTAATAAAATACATTCATAGAATGTATAAGAATACTCTTATTCGCGCCGCGGCTTTAGCAGCTATTTCCCAGAGGACATAAGCATTCAGAAACAGTTACCATATACGCGAAGCTTTTACTCTACAGCCGACAGAAATGAGAATGTTTATTAAACTCGACTCATCACACTTACAATTGTTTTAACCTTTTCTTTTATCTTTCTTAAATAAATAACAATAAGAAGATAATACATTTGATCATTGTCGTAAAAAACTACTTAATATACTTTACTGTTACTTAGCTAATAATAAGTTTAGGCTACCGTAGGCCTTTTATTATGCTCGAACAATGTAGGCCCTACTTAGCTATCCGGAATGATATCATGATTTTCCATTATAATCAGTTGTAATTAAAACACTATACATTTTATACATATGTTGTCTATTACGACAATCGTTTCATTTTAGAATCAAAATTACAGATGGTGGTACGTATAAACGACTGGATCATGAATGACGCATCAATCGAGCCAATACGCTTTGCTCCATTTTCATACTTCATAATTGAGTATGATCATGGAGGCATGAAATTATTCTAAATTTACAATTTATGGACTTTCCACGATAGACAGTTAGGCCTTAAAATAGAATGCGGATATTTTAGAGTCAACGCCTATGCTATCCGCATTAAATAATATCTTGTGTCTATTTGCTTTTACTATACGGACCAGTTTTCAGGAACCAAATTAGTACGACTACATATCATTTGAGTTCTCTACACGGTAAGATTATTTATGACATGAGTTTATAAGTCAACAAATATCAAGGTATTTCACTGAAGACTTTGAAGATATGTAATGTTTAAAATGTAATTATATTTAATCAACCAGTCGATCAGGATTACGACGTTCCGATGTTAACGGGAATATATACAAATTCATTGGCACTCTCGTCACGAAGACAACATTCTCTTTCTTATCCAATCAGCATGCTGACTGGATTCTTTCACAAACGAAACTTCCTTCCGCCAATCGTATAAAAGCCTACTTGTTCCGAAAGCGACATTTGACAAACTCGCAATCCTGTTTATCTTGAAAAAAAATGAGTTAGGCCTAGGTCGTCAAGATAATAATCAAAGTCAAATCTCAAAATGTTCAAATTGGTCCGATCGAGCTGAAACTTGGAGAAAACAATCTTGAGGACAGGGTGAGTATAAATCCGATATCAAGGAGAACACCATAAAAGGTCATGCGATGTACAGATAAAGGTAACATTTCAAAATTGCTCCGATTGAGCTGAAACTCTTGATCAATAGTATAATTCATGGAGTGTTGAAAGTGTAGGGTCTATTGAATATAAGTATCTCTAGTTCTTTTTCTTTATTTATATTTTCTACATGGCATGGTAGGCTAGTTCATTAACATAGAATATATCATCCTTTGACTTTACATTTACATGAAAACAAATGTATGCGATTCCACTGTTACTTATTATTTGTGTTTCTCTCTGCAGTGTGGCCGCCTTATCATCGAAAAACCATGGCACAGTTAGAGATTGAGCTGCGTGAATTTCCATGCCATTTCATTTGGAAGCTTGAACAAAAATCTATAAAGCAATTTCGATCATTGATGGATTCGATTAATGACTATATCAACGAGTGTCCTGCTATGAAAATTGAGAGTTTACTGTTCAAATGTTATATTTTCTATTCAGATTTTAAAGGAAATATAGACAAAAATAAAACTGATGCAATAACGTGCATTAATGAAGTGCGTAGAATTTTGCAAGATGATTTAAGTGAACAACCTTTTAAAGATGGATACTTGGCAATAGCCCTTGCTATCGAAGCTTGGCTCAACCGTCACAACAGAACAAAACTGGCCTCCAATATCACAGAACTGCGAAGACTTGACTCAAAATATGAAATCGACTCGAGTGAGCGTAATAAGTTTACAGCAAGTATATGTTCAACAAAAGGATTTGCCCTGTCACGTGTAGGTATGATTCGATATCCTGATAGTATTAAAGAGCTTAAGAAAGCAGTAGACTTGTGCCCAGAGGTTGTCGATTGGCAGTTTTGCCTTGGTAAAATGATATGGAGAATCGGTAAAGCATCTTCTAGGCGACATGTAACAAATAAGGACATTTTAGAAGCCGATCGCATTTTTCATAAGGTTGTAAGTGAGGATCGAAATAATAGCTACGCACTTGCCATAATGGGAGAAATAAAGCGAAGGAGGGGTGCAATTGAGGATGCAGAAACCCTATTAAAGCGCGCTCTCGGAGATCCCATGCAAACCAACACAAAAGTTCTTGGTGAGGTGGCACAGTGTTACCGAAGAATGAAAAAGCATTCCAAATCATTGGAAGTTTTACACGTCGCTGTTAAACGAAAACCAACTTCTTTCATATTTCACCAACTCCATTGTGTGTACAGAGATATGCGCCAACAACAACCACCCGAAGATTATCTTCAAAAGGCAATTGATATGAATCCATCTAATATGGGTGCTCAGTGTGATCGCGCTAAACAATTTTTTTCGAGAAATGAGTATGACAAAGGACGAGCATACTATGAATGGATACTAGATAATAACCAAAATGACCCTGAAATAACAATTGAAACCACTTACATGTATGGAATGTCTCTAGGTAACATTCAACATTTTGAAGATTCAGTTGAGAAATTTGTAATGGTTGTAGATAAAGCTCTTGAACTAAAATTGGACGATGATCCACCTCTTTTCCCTCATGAAATTAAATGGATGGTAGATGTAGCTGCCGAGCGAGTCAGAACATTTTATAAACGTAACCTAAATGAAAAGGAATCTCTTTTAAAGTTGGCAGAGTTAGAGATAAAACTTGGCAATTCAAAAGAAGCCTGTGAACACTATAGACATCTTTTGATAATACTAACACAAGATAATGAAGATACGAGTGATCTTGAATGGAAATGTCTTGAATACTTAGCCGAAATAAGCACTAAACATAGGAAGATGGATGACGTCGATACCATCGTGAATAAAATGGAAGAGCTGAATCTTTCGAATTCAAAACCTGAAATACTGGATAAGTGCAAGGAAGCACTAGCGCTTGAGAGAGGCAGGGTTGCTTTAGCTGATGGTAGAAACAGTGATGCTCATAAACTGCTTATTGAATCGGTAGAATTTGGTAATATAACAGGAGCAAAAATTCTTCTTGGTGAAGTCAAAGAGATGGACAGAGGAAACAGAATCTTCTACATAAGTTGTGCCCACATTGATATTTGTACTGATCGAAGTCAAGATAACAACAATGAATTAAGAGCTGATCTTGAGTCAGTGCTTTCAGATGATACTTCAACAGTAGGAATTGCTTTGAAAGACTTACGAGACACACAATATAGAATGGAGCGTAATATTCTGCAAAAAAGTTCACAAGTTGCAACATTAACGAAAGACGTAATTCACAAATGCCGAACTATTCTTAATGAGACAATGGTGACATTTAAAAATCGCCACTATTCAAACAAAAAGACATCTTGTGACTACCAGAACCTATATGATTGTCCTTCAGAGGATGTAGAAGCCAACCTAAAATAAAAAATTGAGAATAATTGGCCCAACTTCGACAACCAATTTCCAGATTTATTTAGTTTCCTAGTTTCTGTAAGTAAAAATGTTAAACATTATTTTAGGCTATAGTACAATATAACCGACAATACATCGGCAATACATAATTTTTCTTTTTTATTACGTACAAGACTCGACAGACGCACATTTGTAATCAATAACAATTACTGTATACGGATAAAAAGCCTGTACAATGTAATATCCAAATATTATTTTATGAAGTTATTATTTTTTTACAGATACAACCAGCTTCAAATCCCAACGCCAATAATTGGATGTTCGCTTTGATTGTCATGGATAACAAACGTAAACATGGAACACAATTTGGCGATGAACTAAATGTAAAGGTTTATTCTGATACGTTAGGTAATATGTCAAAACAGGAGTTTACTACTCTATATGTGGCAAGAGAAGCGTGTGACAAGATTCTAGATATATTGGAGAACTTTTATAAATATTTGTAAGAAGTAGGCCTACTCTGATTTTTGTATGGAAGCTTATTTTTCAAAAACTAACTAAAATTATTTTCATAATTAGTGATATCAATCAAAGAGTTTCATTTTTCGCAATATATACATTCTTTGACATGATTTACTAAGTAATTTATCAGTATTTGTTATCCAGTTGCTTTTTTTTTATCTATTATACATCTTTATATTTGTATTCTTCTAACCATATTTGTTCTCCGTTTATAACAACTGAACCAGAGGTACACATTTTTTCATAGTCAAAATAAGAACTTCTTCCGTGGTATACCCACATTAACAACTCTTTCATTTGACATAGTATCGTTAATTTGACAAATTGTGGCCTGAACTTAAGGTAGCCATTTTGAAATATATTTGCATTAATGTTCATATTGTTTAACTTTTTAATGAGTAATTCTGACACTACAGGGTTAAATGCACTTGAAAAATCAACATTAATGATCTAACATATGACATGTTGTTGTCTAAGTGATTATATATGCTATTTAAATGAACAACCAGAACAGCATCTTCAACACTACGTCGGCTTGCTTCTTGATTAGTTGAGGTGCTTTACAAATCAAGTTCATATAAAACTAGATTTTCTACTTCTAAAAAGTCAATGGGTTCTTTGGTCCTCATTAAGTGCGCGCACACTTGCCAAAGAATATCTTTTGAAACATGGAGCAAAACATTTTTCATCATGAACCTTAAAAAGATAATTTAATATTTAAATTAGCCTATATTATATATTATGATTTATTATAATTAATAATATTTAAAACAAAATAAATCTCGAAGAAACAAATGTATTCACTTTAATTTTAATGAAAGAAATAAATGTTTATTTGATTTGATATGAACTTTATTGTTTTATGTGTGTTTTTATCCATTTCAATGTTTCCGAATTAAAAATGAATGAAGTGTAAAATAATCTAATAAATTCAAATTATTGAAAAAGAATTGAAACACAAGTGCTCACCGCCCGATATAATAATATAAGGCATAGCTTGGTACTCCAAATTTAAAAAATACGCTTTTTTTATTATCTACCACTGACCATGCGAACCGTCAATCCCTTTTGAGACTAGTCTACAACACTAGAGATTCATGTTTAATACATGCTCCCTGCACTACGTGTACGCGTGTAGTATTTATTTCTCCTTTTTACATGCCCACACACTATAGGTGTGTACAAATAATAATTTAGCTTTTATTAATTTTCTGAAATTTTGCTTGATGACATCCCTACTTTTCCCGCCACGCCTTTAGGCATCAAAATAAGAGGCTGGACGGAAGCATAATTATGAAACTGAGGCTGAACAAAATGGGAAGTTTTAAACTCGTACTGAGCATACGCAAACCCCAAAGCACGTCTGGGAGAAGAGTCTATGAGACTATGCAGAATATCAATACGTCAAAAAGTCGAGCGGCGTTTTTTGTAAGAAATATTTCTTTTTATTCTTTATTTAGGAACAAGCAGAATAAACCGGATAAAATCATATTCCACGCTGTTCGTTCCGTTGTGTATTTAAATCGCGTTGTCGTCCGTTACGTAAAAACAAGTGTGAAGTCTAGAGCTTGGTAAAGTCTCATAATAAAAATTATGCCCATTTTTATCTAAATAGGTGGCGCCATGACTTTTTAGCAAACTGTTTGTTTAGTTTATAGCTGGCGCATTTTAGTCGAGCGAAAGACGGAGGAAAAACGAATTTGAAGTTATTTTGTGAGATTATTATAAATTAAAATGGATATTTTCAGCTCTGAATTTCAAGAACCTAAAAGAAATGCAGGCCCTGGCTTTGTTGGTATTAAGTTTTGTCAAGAATGGTTAGTTTACACTCTTTACATCTGCTGAAGTTAAGCTGGCTAGCCAACAACAGGCTGACTCCACTAACAATTAATGAGAGAGCGGCGAAACCACCAAGGTCGTCCCGTCCCAAGAAAGAGTTTCTCCCTACTAGGCTAGCTAGGCCTACTCCTCTAGCCTATCTAGGCCTATTGTTTCAATAAAGTTGGTATATTGAAGACCTGGTCAGATGTGCAAGCCAGGGCCTATGCCCATACTTGGAATTTTGGCTTGTTTACTAGCTAGCTACTAGGCCTAGCTAGCCTACTAGGCTAGGCCTATATTATACTAGCTAAGGCCTAGCCTAGGAGGGCTATATAATAATATTAATATAAGCTTCTGCCATGAGTTACTCCATGCTTCTGCTTAATAATTAATAATAATTCCTGCAAGTTAAGTGGACTAGGCTAGCTAGACCTACAGTATTAACTTAACAAATTAACAATCATGATACCACATGGAGGATGATACTGTATGTAGCATTTTCAGCTGATTTTCGGACACTGTGCGATGTGTCTTTAATTTTAAGTTCTTCTTAATTAATTCACTAGGCCTAGTAAATTTTATGACCCACTATGCGACCCCCAGGAGAGGTGCATCATTGTCTGATGAATTCAGCCTTGCATCAAAAACTTACCTGTAGTGTGGGTCATACAATAAACAAGTGCATAAGTTCAAAAAGATTTGTTAAAAAGCATGCCTAGGATCCCCTGTACATTTTTTGTAATTTCTTAAAAATACAGGTCCCGTAGCACATTGGCCTATAATCTACAGCTGTTATCATTGACAACTAAAATGTATTTTGATCCGTTTATAGTAACAATATGCTGTATCCAAAAGAAGATAAAGAACATAGAATTCTACTGTATGCTGTAAGTATCCTACTGTATGAATTTGATATTTATTTCATTTCATCACATATAAAAATAGAGATGAGTACCATTGTCATGGTAAAAGTTGAGTAGAAATGAAACCGGGACAACCATAACAAGAAAAAAAGCTTTACAAATAATGGTGCTTTAAAAAGAAATCAGTAATAATATGATTTTTTGTAATAATGTAAAATAGCAAACTGTATTATTTATGTTGTACAATATCTGTAGCATGTAACTAATAATAATTTATAAGGATAAAATTTAAATATTTTTAATTAATAAGAGTTAGAGTTCCAGAAGAGATAAATTAGAAATAATTAATTTGTTATCACCTTATTTGGTTGTACAATGGACATCATTGTCTGCGGATTATTATAAAGGCAGTAATTTTACTCTTAAAAGAAGCGAGACCAGTTAGTTTGTTTGCGATTTTATTTGCAATTGGACTACAGTATTCTGATTGGTTCTTCATCAATTGTTTTTACCTGGTATGAACCTAACCCTCTCGGGTCATTCCATCTCAGTTCACCCAAAAAAAATGGAATTTTAAACCCTACCTCTTCCAATTTTGATGAAATTTGGTATATGGGTGATTCATAGCAATTAAAGCCAAAATTTCCAATTTTAACTTTATCGGACCAACGGTTTTTGAGATATCGCAATTTAAATTTTCGTTTTTTACGCAAAAAAAGGCGCGGCCGCCACGTTTCAAAGAGCTGTATCTCGGGAACTATAGGTTCGATTTTAAAAACAAAGGTATTTTTGTAAAGGGGAGACCATAAGGAACCTAAATATACTAATTGTGTGTGTTTTATGTTAATTTTAAGTTGAATAAAACTTTGACATATATTTTGACCTTGAAATTGACCCCGTGGAACACGCCCGATTTGTTGGTGACTATCACGAAAAATGTAGCCCTACGTGTCAACTACAACATATAAAAAAATTGGAGGGGTTTTTTTGTTTGTTTCCATGAAATTACAATTTGAAGTTGACATACCTCTTCCTTTTAGTGTATTTTTGGTGTTGTTATACTTTATACACAGTGTGAACACTAACTGTTAAGGTGTCTTATTGTTACGCTTTCTCATCAGGCCCACTTAAACAGTAGATATATTTTGATATGAGAAATACTGGGTAACTCACATACTTTTCAAATCAATTTTGACACATAGTTTAGTGTCCTTACTATGTTATTATGCACATTAACATATGCATAATAAGTGATTGCAGAGAACATACAACAGTTAACTGTATAGGCCTTTTTAAAGGTTGTCATCCCCTATTTAAAAACAAAACTACCAACCATGAAAAAAGTTCATTATTTCACAGATGGATGTGGCAGCCAATGCAAAAACAAATATAACTTTATTAACCTTTGCCACCACCAGGAAGATTTTGGTTTAGACGCCGAGTGGAATTTTTTCGCTACATCACATGGCAAGAGTGCATGTGATGGCATAGGTGGAACAGTTAAGAGGCTTGTCACTAAGAGAAGCTTACAGCGTTTGACTGAATGTCATATTCTCACATCTCTCAGTATGTTCGACTACTGTGTAATTTTTAATTTTTATTTTATGTCTTTAGGCAATGTGGCCAAGGATTACCAATAGTGAACTAATCAGTGTCCTATCAGATAGGTGGTAATCCCCCTGATACAGGGGCTATTGTGTGAACCAGTTCACTGGGGTAACCCCTACTCTTTTTCGAATAATGAACTGGGTTCTTTAAAGTACACACAGGTTATAACTGTGTACACTGGACCTACGGTTTATAGTCCTTATCCGAGAAGACTTGTTCCACCACCAGAACTAGGAGCGAGTCGGCCTCGAACCCTTGCCGATGTTGTTCTTGGCTCTTTAGGTACGGTAAACGGCACCCCTGCCTTAACCGCTCGGCCATATGACTCGCTCATATGGACATTCCAGGCATCAACTTTTTTCATGTGGGAATAGATGAGGTATCTACTGTGGAAAAAGAAATAAAGCCAAGATTCAACCTCACCCAGACCATCAAGGGTACATTACAATATCATCGCTTTGCTCCTGTTTCTCTGGCACAGATGCAGGTCTACAAACTTAGTACCCAGATAAACCCTCCGGATGTGGTTGTGATTCAAGAATCTTTCAGTGATGAAAATTAAATTGTTGCTGATACACAACCCACCATTATTAGACTTCAGAATTTTGTGTGCTGTAGTTATGATGGTATCCCATGGATTGGTTTGGTTGTGGATGTCTCAGAAGAGTTTGGGGATTATCAAATTAAATTTATGCATCCTCATGGGCCAGCGAAAACCTTTTATTGGCTGTCCAAAGAAGACTGTTGTTGGATTCCTGAATCAAATGTACATTGTATTATAGCCTCTCCGTTTATAAAATCCTCTTCGACTAGGAATTACAGTATTTCCCAAAATGATCGCCACAACATTTCTAAATACTGTTTGAATTGGCCAGATGACAAGGAGTAAAGGCCAGACATAGACAATTGTAACATTATAATGATATTTAGTTTGTAAATAAAATTATTTTTGGAATACATCAAATTGACATTGAAGTAATGCATGGACAGACACCAAAAATACACTAAAAGGAAGAGGTATGTCAACTTCAAATTGTAATTTCATGGAAACAAAGAAAAAAACCCCTCCAATTTTTTTATATGTTGTAGTTGACACGTAGGGCTACATTTTTCGTGATGGTCATCAACAAATCGGGCGTGTTCCACGGGGTCAATTTCAAGGTCAAAATATATGTCAAAGTTTTATTCAACTTAAAATTAACATAAAACACACACAATTAGTATATTTAGATTCCTTATTGTCTCCCCTTTACAAAAATGCCTTTGTTTTTAAAATCGAACCTATAGTTCCCGAGATACAGCTCTTTGAAACGTGGCGGACGCGCCCTTTTTTGCGTAAAAACCGAAAATTTAAATTGCTATATCTCGAAAACCGTTGGTACGATAAAGTTAAAATTTGAAATTTTCGCTTTAATTGCTATGAATCACCCATATACCAAATTTCATCAAAATTGGAAGAGGTAGGGTTTAACTCATTGGGTGATCTGAGATGGAATGACCCTCTCATTTATCTCAATACTAATAAAATAATATACCGGCGGTAATACTATTACTAAGAAAATGAACGCCATGGCTAGAGACACAGCAGCTTCTGACTGCTAAGTGTGTAGATGGTATTTCTAGACATTAAAATAATAACTAACAAACAACAAAAAGTATTGTGCAATGAATAAAACACGCAATCCACAATTTACAGCACTAGACTGTGTACTAATAAATAAAAAATGTTTATACTGTATAACTGTACACTCTAAATTGAATAAAAATGTTGTTGAAAAGATGTAAAAAGATGTATATGAAATGTTTTAATTATCATTATACTGCATATAAGTTTGTTTGTTTGTTTGTTCATTTTTATACTGGGTGACCTCTTCAGTCAAAGACTGATCTCCCAGAGGGCCCAGTTGGTGATCAGTGGCTGTGATGTACTAATACACCGGGGTAACCCCCTACTCGTCTCGAAAGATGTACTAGGTTCTTTAAAGTGCACACAAGCTAGTTGTGTACACTGGACTGGACTGGACGGTTTATAGTCCTTATCCGAGAAGACTCGTTCTACCACCAGAACCATGGAGTGAGTGAGCCTCGAACCCTTGCCGATGTTATGGCTACGTAATTACGGTTCCACTGTCTTAACCGCTCGGCCACTCACTCTCCGAGTCCATTAGTAATTTTTTTTCTTTATTGATTTTTTTAGTGTGAACTAATTAATGTTTGTTTTATTTAAAGTGTAGGAATTGTGATTACCAGCAAGAATCTGACAACTCCTGTGTTTATGTGAACAAGATAACACACGAAATAGAGTAAGTAAATAATATTTAATAATATACTGTAAAATTCACTTCAAGATCTTTCACTGGTCAGTGTTTTGCGAGGTCAATGTACACCCACACACAGCATTTGTTAGTATACATATATATTTCCTCTTTTGCAGTTTTTTATCTTAAAGGGTAGCTCCGGATAGAAAGTTTATTGTTTTTCTATACAATTTAAACCATGGCATTAATATTGATAATAACCCCACTTATTTTGAAAAAAGGCTTATTTCATGATGCTTGTTCTGCTTTACAGCTAATGCAAAATAGCTAGGCTTATTATCAATATTGTTGCAAAGGTTTATAATTTATAATAAAACAACCCAGAGCACCCATTTACCTGCAGTATTAGACCAGACAAACATAAATTTGCACTGTACATTTACTATTTTACAGTGAACTTACACAAATAGTGGCCGAGGTAAAAGATGACCCAACGTTACCAAGAACAGAAGACCATCCATGTCCCAAATGTGACCACAGACAAGCAGTTTTCTTTCAGTCTCAGACAAAACGAGGAGAGGTACTGTTGGTTCCACATTTGACCGCCCTTAATAACTACAGTATTTGTCCAACATTGAAATATAGATAGCTTTCGGTTTTTTTTTCCAGGTCAACCAGTATTTCGTAGGCCGTTGCCTGGACCTAACCATCAAACCTGTGAATAGCGAGGGCACACGTCCCTTATATCTCTGCATGCACACAATGAACTAACGTGACATAGTTTGATCGTCGGTCGTCACAAATCGACAGCTCCCTACTGTCCTACTAGGTGTTAGTTATCCGTTCATAGGCAAACATACACAAAATGCTCTATATAAAATAATGTCTAGCCTTTAGGAGGGGACCAGTGGAACCCCATTGAGTGTCCCCTTAATATAATTGTCCCCCGAATAAGGGTTGGTCATACAGTAGCATTAAAACATATACCTCTGCTCATTTATTTCATGGGAAAGTGTCCACTGTATCACCTCTATTGTATAAGCACCAAAATAATATCTCAAATTTCCCCAAATATAATTGACTGTGGTAATACTGTATTATAAATGTTAATAGTATATATTAATATTGAACACTTTAATTTTCATTTGTAGGAGGGAATGCGCCTTTATTATGTATGTACTGCACCTGACTGCAAACATCGCTGGACTGAATGACAAACTATGAATATGTGTATACTGAATATCATTATGTTGAAGATCCAAAGAGACACTATACTACTGTTTTATTGTACAATATACAACATTCCCTTTTGGAAAATCCTATTTAGGTGATGCCTCTATTCAAAGGACACACCTATTCAGAGGAAAACGTTATTAGTGGAAATTAGTTGGGAAACCCCTATTCAGGGATCATATTCCCATGGACAGTCACCTATTGAGGGGACATTTTGTTGGTCTTGAAGGTGTTCCCCATTAATAGGGGTTCAATTGTATATGCAAACATTTGTATGGTTACTCAATAACATTTGTTAAGGATTATAATGTATTAACACTGCAGCAATCTGTATGGTATAGTTCTCAAAAATGTTTGTATGTAGAATTTTTTATTAAAAACTAAAATGCACAAGTTTGATGTTAGATTTTATTTGTCTACTGACAAAATTCCATTTTCACAAAGACAATGTTTTGTTTTTAACAAGACATCCAGTTTTAATAAAGCTATAAACACGCATTAGCTTTTACAATTGCTTGCTTTAAATACTGTAGTTTATTTTAAATTAAAAAAGCAATCTGAAAATGGGAAGGGTAAATTAAACAGACCAAGATAATTTTGATATTATAAAATTGAATATGTACAAAATGAATACTATATTTAATATCATTAACCTTAATAATAAACTGGCATGTTGTGCTAAGTTGTTTATGTAGAAAAATCAAAGATATTCGGCCAACAAATATAAATTCATTCATATTTTTACCGTAATCTTCAAACACAGTTTCACTATCTTATGCAGTGTAGAAAAAAAAACTGTATAAAATGGCTAGCACTTACAATTAAAAATACAACTAAACAAATTTAAAGCCACGCATGTAATGAAAAACTATATAACCTAAATAAACATCAAGCGTATACTAATTTGGTAGATGGGTAAAATACTGGCACACTCAATGGAAAAACTAAACACACTTTTCTACAACAGAAGAATATCAACACATATTTAAAGATACCCACCTCAGTACAATTCCGGTCATTTTAATACCCATGTTATGGCTGCATGCAATAGCAAAAATGTGTGTAACAAATAAATATAGCCTGACCTGTGGTGAAAAGTGGAGATTTGAGACATCATTTTGAATACCATATTGGATCCAAATCCCATGCATATGGATGCATTTAATAGCAACAATGTTAATATGGGCATTTCAGAGTACTGCCTAGATAAGCCCACAATCAATAACCTACCCGTTATTTTGGAAAAAATATTAAATTCACTCATCACCTGTGTCTACAGATAACCCTGTCACAAAGTAGGGGCAAAATTGGGTACAAAACTGATCAGTTAGTACAACATACATAGAAACTATTTTCTGTAGTAATTTTTCCCATTAATAATATTCTTTTCATTGTTTATGATGATAGGAAGCAATTAAAACAGAATATTATTTTTTATATACATAAATTGAGCAATAGGTTTAAGGATTCTCTATAGATTCTGAATCTATACTTAATATGATATTTTCAGGGTGTAAAGGACCTTTCACACCTGCTTCTGTTCTGGTGACGGCGCAGCAAATACAATCGCGTCTTTCATTTTCACGACACTCCACACGACTCAAATCAATCATCTTACTCGATATGCGCATATCCATGTGTTTTGTTGTAAAAACGAAAATTCACTAATGCTGTCGTAAACCCGAACTGGAGTCGGAGCCAGACCGGAGCAGGTGTGAAAGACCCTTTAGACATGGTTGTGAAAAAGTAAAAACTAACAGTGGATTTACATGCATTAAAACATTATTTTAATATCTACACAAAGACCATGCCTGTATACTACAAATACAACGTTAACATCAAATTCACATATAACACAGCGAGACATAATTTTACAAATATTTAGTCCTTCTGTCCAATTTAACACTGTCAACATTGTTGATATCCTTAATTCAAGTCGCCAACATTTTAGCATTATTTATATTCAAAATTGTAAACCGTTAAAAACAGTGGCACCTTATAAATCTATTGCAATAACATATTGCATCACAAGACATTTTAAATTTCTTTTTAAAAAATGTTTCTTAAGCCTGTTTTCAACACGAATAAAATTGTGTGAAAGTGTTGATTTTTAATCATATTTTAATCTGTAAAACCCATTTCTGTGCCTGGACAAATTTATAGCGAAATAAAATTAGTTCAGGAAATGAGTTTAGCTTGTGGAAAATAATAAAAAATGCAGGACAATTTGTTTGCCTCTGAAACTGCATAATTTGCTAGTGGAAAACAGACTTTACACACTGTACAATAGTCTATTATAAAAAATTTGTATCATGAGTTGAAACAATCACTTATAATTCACCAATATTAATTTCAGAAAGCATGATACTAAAAGGTCATGGAAATTATGGTGTACCTATGTGAAATGCAATGGTTTTCTGATAATTGTGCGAACATAGCTTGGATAAATTTGCAACCTTAACCCAAGTGATAAGGAATAAGTGCGAGTGTATATGGAGTAACACTTTAAAAAACAATGCTAAGAGAATACACTGTTAGTAACAACCATGTACAACAACATATAATCTTAATGATATTAATAATATCCTGGATTTATAAAGTGCCTAATGTCCTGAAACCTCTAAGCACTCTACATATTTGATTATTACACAGGTCATTTTTTGGATCAAACACGTATGGAAACATACTCCCAGAACGCAGCTAGTAATCGGCGTAAAGTTGTGTCTTGACCTTACCAGGTACCCATTTGTCCATTGGGGTGGAGAGAGGCAAAGTGTCTTGCAAAAGGATAAAAGCAATGTGACGAGCTTTGGATTTGAACCCACGATCAGTAGTCCAACGTCCAACACTGTGGCATACGCCTCACTCCAAGTTTGGCTGCCGCGAGAAGACACAATTTCAGAAGTGACTATGAAAGAATCAGTTCAAGCATGCTAGAATAAAAACCTAGCAACACAATTGAAAGATTGTGATCTAAGACCCTTAAATATGGAATACTGTATGGTTCTGCTAGAATGTATTGTATTCAAATCCATGTTTCATTGAATGTCTGCTAGGGACAATTATTTCTAACAGAATATTTGCATTGTGTCCATCAACCTCAGAATTTAGCATAATTTAATTATAGTTGTACTGTTCATAATGTACTTTTGGCGAGTGTTAGATAGCTGGCAATTAATAAATAGTCAAATAATCATGGTGGGGGGAAAACAGTTTTTTTACCTAACTGCAATGGTAGATTCCAAAGCTTAATATACAAAACACACAGACCACCAAGGCATGATGGGTATGCAAACCTTATTAGGTGTGAATTTCATTACACATTATTCTTTACAATTATTCCTTATACTAAATCACAATCTAATGCACCTTTTTTTGCATTTTCTTATTCTTAATAAACCCTTTTGCTTCTTTTACTAACGTTTTGACATCCTCACTGTCTTCCTCTGGGTTGTAATCTGACCCTTCTGATGCAGCTTCCTGAGGGGTTGCCTCTGAGTCCGCAAGGAAGCTATCATTTCTATCGTACGTGTTGGGAGCATCCTCATCTTCTTCTTCATCATCGTTGTCATCCACTATCTTTTTGGCTGAAAACAGAACCAAAGAAAAAATAAATTATACAATCTATTAAAAAGAAATAATAAAATACACAAAAATAGGATGAGAGAACTTTTTAGGAACAAAGAAACAGTACCATTTAAAAAAAATATTCTAATTCAATAATTATTTGTAAATACTTCTAGTAGTTAGTATCTGAAGCCTAACATATTATTTGACTAAAATGCTCTCTTACCAGCTTGGTCCGCAGCTTGCCTTCTTGGCCTTTTGTTTTCTTCTTTCTTACTATGTTTGTACTCCTTAAAATGTTGCTTATTTTTTCTAAAATTTAATAGATGATAAAAAAAGAGCTTTCAAAATAACACTAACTACAGTATTATGATTTGGGTATAAAGGAAGAATTCTTCCATATCTTTATTTCTTAGTGTGTAGAAGTGCTGGGTGCAGGTGAATCCTAAAGCTTGGTTCCCACTAGGACGATATGAAATGATGTAAGGACACCATATTGTTATTTGACCAATTAGACATTTTGGATGATCTACAGTATTGCATCGTGATTGCACAGTTCTGTTGTGTCCAAGTAGGAACCATATTTTATTATAGAAACAGCTAACCATTTTAACATCAGATTTGAACTCAGCACACCAGGGTAACCACCTGCTTATCAAGAAAGATACTCTTGGTTCTACTCTTGGGCAAACAAGCCATATGTTTACACTGGATGTTCAGTTCCAAGTTAACTAATACCTTTTTCACATCTGCATAAATTGTTACCACTTGTGTAAACAGGTTTGATCTCCCGACTTATTATATGTTTTCACACACGCATACATAAACCTATTTGATTACTGGGTTATTTAAAGTGCACACAAGAAAATGTGTACACTGGACCTCCAGTTTTAAGTCCCTATCTGAGAAGACTTGTTATTCAGAATAATGGTGCCCACTCTTAAACACTTGACTGTAGAGGTAAACAATGATTGTTTACAATGAGTCAACATAGAAAGTGTTTTACCTGTAACAATCTGAACCATATGGACACCATGGCAGACCACCATCATCATCTTTGTCATCCTCCTCCTCATCATCATCTAAATAATCATCATCTCCGGGGTGTCTATATTCTTCCAAATGTTTCTGGTTTTTTCTAAAAATTATTAAATTAGGGATAACCAAATGTTTGTATTAAATCACAACTAATTTCTACATAATTTTACCACATAGACGTTTAATTTTAGGTGAAAATAAATACAGTACATACATTACTGTATTTTTTCTTTGAAATGTTTAGAGATAGTTACCTTGTATAAGAAATAGCTTATCAATGACTAAGGTATGTCATCACTTTTACTGTATGTACCGCATGTTTCGACTTTTACCAGGAAATAATGGACCCCTCACAGAAATTTGAAACACTTTTATTTTGAAAATCTTACTCGGAAACACTGTATGATTGACAGTGATGTTATGCAGAGTTTAGATGGTTGGGGCCAACCAGTCTAGCTCAATTTCAACACAAATGTCTTCTATTTCTCATGGCTATCTAAACTTACCGAAAGCATTTACTGCCATAAGAGCATGGCGTTCTTTCCTTCTCTTCATCACTGACATCCTCTTTAGGTTTTCCTCTCTTCACAACTTTTTTCTTTTTAACAACTTCCTCCTCATAATCTTCATCTTCTTCAACACTTTGACTGTAGCTACTACGTGATGCATTTCTGCCACGTTTTGTTGGTCGAGGAATGTACACTTCCTCATCCATTAAATCGTCAATTTCTTCGTCTGAACTTGTTCTTCGACTGCTTCGTTTTCGTGGTGATTTTTTTGTTGGGGATCTGGGAAATCTTGATTGACTTCCTCTCCGTTTAGCCTAATCAGAGAAAAGAAATATTTCCAACCTAAATATCCTTGAGAGTAACCGTATTCTCAGGCCGCATATTTGAGATGCAATTTTAATTTTTATATTGCAGTCGTATATGAGTGTCATATACTCCTCTCATATCTGTGTATATTTCTTATAAGTTGTAGAATAGTTTGATTTATTACGCGTTTATATACAGGCATACAAGAACATTGAGAAATCTCAGTAGAAAGTATAGCTGGTCACTATTTGATTACTATGGCTGGTCAGCAATTACACATGCTCAGTAATAACTCGGGACATCTCGGAACAAATAACAACAGTCCACTGTGAAATCTTGTGAGATTTTTTTTAGAAGATTTTTTTCAGACTATGCAAACAACTTACTTACTTTTTGCAGATGATAACCATCTGATAATTACAAAAAAATCAGTGTTTATCCAAGAGGTTAAATAATTAACTAGAATCTGATGAAGAAATCATATGAAATTATGTTGGTTAGCCTACCTGCTCTTTCTTATTTTCCTCTTCCCAATCACTGCCCTCGTCATCATCATCGTCGTCATCATCACTTCCCATCCAATCATCAAGGTATTCAATATCACGTTTTGGAGCTTTTTTTGGAGTAGGTTTAGTACCACTGCTAGGTCTTCCTCTTCCACGACCTCTGCCCTTTGCTTTGGGTTTTGGCGTCGTAGATTCAGTTACTTCTTCTGAATTTGCAGTCTTTTTAGCTCTACCTCTTCCTCTGCCTAAAGACAAATTATTTTGAATATTTATTTAATTAGGATTTTAGCTCGAGTATTTTATTTGTTTTATAGCACACCTACTTTTTATTTCTTTATTCCGATATAAAATCAATAGGATAAAAACACAAAAAAATACCGAGACGACAAACTTATTTCCATTGTGGTCATAAAGCTTTAACACCTACTATAAAATAAACTAAATTTAAATAATTTGTCGCTTCTTGAATTCAATGTCGAAGGCTAGGCCTATTTAAAATAATATTGCTCTTGGAATTTGGCTGTACAGTTGACCCATTACAGAAAACACACTACTAGTCCACATGTTGGTTTATGATTGTGCATTATAACGTATTTATTCGAATAAACACCCCCCACCATGGGTGCTTTTTTTTTTCCTGAATAAATGCCCCGCCACATAAATACACACAATATTGTATGATTATTATTATTCTATTACAACACTACAGTATTTGTAGAACAATTTTTAATTTACGATCACTTCTTTTTACTGCATTTTAGCACTTAATTAATTGTGTTGCATTTTTCATATCTAGGGGAATTTATTTGATTATGTTACCATTATACACCCAAAATATAAACGCGTGTATAGTATAACAAACTGTACCTTTTGGACTCTCTTTAGCAGTGTCAGACCCAAGCATCCATGTTGGTAGATTTCTTTGCTTATTAACTGGTAGAGCAACTGATTTACCACTAGGCAAAACAACAACATTTTCATCTTCCTTCTAAGATAAGACAGATAATAAAGTTTAGAAAAAGAACTTTTTATAAGATAGGCTCTTGCACATGCATGTGTCTCACGCCCTAGGCCTAGCATTGCGTTATCTTTGCTGTGCCTTCCACTCTGTGAAGAATGACCATAGAAATGCAAGTTAAGTATACTAATTGATGATCCTTGGCCTTAATACAATGTTCACAAAACTTTTTTGTCAATAATTATTAGGGAGCTTTTACATGGGGACAGTAATAAAGGGGATGGTAATTCATTTAGTGCGACAATTATTTTGAGACACAAGCAATGATGGCCATCCCCCTTCTAAACATAGTTTGCAGACCCTGTACGTGCGGGCCTGGGCATGTTTGTATAAGTACTCTGTTAGCCGGGCTAGGCCTGTACTTTTATCGAAAGCACACCACTCTCCATTTTCAACACACTTGTTGACCAACCTGTTGAGCTTCTTCACTTTGGTCTTGTTCTTTTTCGTCTTCTTTTTCACTTTCAGTTTCTTTCTGTTCGATGTTACTTTTATCATCCTGCAGTTCAGATGACTCTCCATTCTTTTTAGTTTCTTCTTCTTCTTTTTCTTCTTCCTCATTTTTAATATCTTCCTCAGTTTCTACCTTTTCTTCTTTATTTTTAATTGGTGATGCAGTTGTATTCAACCTAATTCAACATTTAATTAAATTAATTAACTATTAATGTTATTGAGTAAAATCAAATATGAAAAGCTTCAAGGTCTGAAATCTCACTTCAGTACTCATTCGTGTATGATGAACATCTTTTTCAATTGTACATCCGATTCATAGTATGAAATCGTTAGTATTACATCGATGTAAAATCACAGAGTTCTGTAAAAATGACATCAATGATGACATCAATGCAGCACAGCGGTGTCTGGGCATACGTGTGCACCTTTCTAATGTTTTTTTACACAGCGATTACATTACAATACACTGAGTGATAAACGTTTGAATGTTTTATATACTATTACTAAAGGTACGATTATCTAGGAGATATTGATGTTTTGATGTATTGAAGTTTTCCCTGCCTTATTTAATGTCTTTTGCTGTTAACTTGTTTTTTTTGTCCGCACCAGAAGGAGAGTACTCACATAGTGACTTCGTCACTTTTCTACAATCTGCCAGACTGGTGTCAGTTTTTTTGTTTTAGTGTTTGTATTTTGGAAAATAAATGAAGTGAATTGAATAAATTGTACATTTGTTTAGTAAAGTATGTGTGAATTGTGTACTAATTTACTGTACACCATGCTTTATTTCATTTTGGAATCACATAGTGTACTGAAAACCTAACTTTACTATGATGTTGATACAAACTTTACTTCCAGAATAATTATTTCGATGTCTAGGAGAGAAATTTACATTTGACGAGATATTTAATCACTATACTGTACTTTATCACGATCCAATCTCTCTGTGGACATACAGTACCTTGGAAACGGTCACTCCGTACGTGAGTCTGCTAATGACTGATTTAGCTTTCATTTTCAGGTTTGAGTCTAGCTCATTTTCTTTGATAACTATTATAATATTTAAGCTTTTTAACCCATCCTTTGAGAAGCCCAAGCTTATTTAAGCCATTTTATAAAAAAGCCTAAGCTTGATTTTTTAGTTGAAAAAAAATAATACAAACTTACGTCAAGCCTTGCGAGTCTTTGTTAATTGGTCGATCATCAATAACAACTTCGTAGATATGTTGATCAGGCAAGAGTGAAAAGCGATCACCATGACCTAAATTGTGCCAACTATTCTTTGGTAAAGGAGACAGATTTTCACCAGAGTCTTCTAAACAGAAGGTAGGATTTGTATGCGTCTATTTAAAAGAAAGAAAACATGAAAAAGTGAGATTTTTATTTGTTCTAAGGCAAAAATATGTGTAACAATGACATGCTCGGAATGCTGACATATCCATTGTTTACTATAATTAGCTTCTATTCCGACGCTTGGCATGGAATGCTTAAATTCATGGTGCACCACCAAGGACAAACAGTATCATGTATGTTCATTGGCTTAGGTGAAGGGGAGCTTATGCCTAAAAACATCCCTCAAAATCAAGACCAGCAAACTTTTTATTTCGCAGCCTAAAATCTGGTTTCAGGGACCAAGATGTGGCCTAACCACCCAGCTGAACCAACGTATATGGACCTAAGTTCCCTCAAAATTGCATTATAATTTTGCGTTGAATTGAGACCGGCCAAAGAAAAAATCAGTGTAGCCTGGGGTTCTCACTATAACGCACACGAAACATGGCGCTTCACATAGTTTTACATTACATCGCACTCACTATCTCATTTAATTATGAAACAATGGCGTTTGTTATGTTTACAAACATTTTTGTACCAACTGACTGATTTTTTCAAGCCATCCAGTGGATATTCAAAAATGTTTTGAATCCCAAATTTGGACCACGGCCCATAGTATGCTGAACTTCATTGTAGGCAATGGTGGGTAAATGAAATGCTTAGTTAAACTGTTGGTGAATAGATTATTACACTATGACAAGAGTGGTGCATCATGAATCTAAGAATTCTATAACTAACGATTAATTTGGGCTTTTATAGACAACAAAGTCTCGAGATATCTAATTGGTCATTTGCACTCGATTATCAGCGATGAGATGAGGTGAAAGACAAGGTCCCAGTCAGGGTCCAAGTCAGTTTCCCACTAGCAACACAATGCAACCTACGCAACGTAAACGCTACGCAAACAGAATGTAAGCAATTTGACCATTCACCAGCTATTGATAGATTATTCGAACTGTTCCTTGACATTGTCAACTCGATTGCGTTGCTTCTCTAGTGGAAACGAAGTTAATTGTATTTGCCCCGCCTCTGCATACATGAAATCAAACTTGATTTTTTCAGCATCGTTAATAGTTGACATAGACTTTGACCCTGTTTCAATTTTAAAGTTGATAAAATTGCGATTCGTTGCAAAGGGGACGATATTTAAATTGTTTTTTCCTGAAACAAGAAAGTTCTCAGAAATGGCACACAGTTTGGTTAACCCAAGTATACAGGGTATATATTGGTCTTGGTACTCACAGACATAATCTTTAGTTTCCCATCATCCACTTCTAAAATAGCATGATTTCTTGAAACACGTTTGTCTGCAACCTAAATAATAAAATACTTTATTTGAAATTATTGAATAAAAAAGTTGAGCAGTCAATGTACAATAATATCTAGGCCTAATAATAATAATATTCATTGCACAAATATGTTTTAAGTGAAAATAATATTCAAAATATCCATTTAAAAAAAAGAAAAACAAAACTACAGTAATCAATTATTTAGAAAAAAATAAATGTGAAGATCCACCGAAAATATTGAACAGAAAAAAAAGAATGTTTTCCCACACCGGGAATCGAACCCGGGCCACGGCGGTGAGAGCGCCGGATCCTAACCACTAGACCATATGGGATTAACATGAATCTATAATGAAAAATTTAGTATAGATTACTTACACTAAGAAATGGGCCACGACCAATTACTGTTTTTCCAATTGGTAGAAGAATATTGCTTTTCGCTTCTCCATCACACACCTTTAATTCTACACCCGACATAATGATGATTACCGTAAATAATGTTTACGTTTAAAATTGAGTACAACCTCTGCAAGTTGCCTTCGCGAACTTGTGGCTAGGCTAGCTCTCTAAGGCTAGGCTTGAGAACAAACAACAACCGGATGCCGCGATCCACAACAGACGCTCACTGATTACCTAGCTTGCCTAGCATGCAATCAACAACCTTCGAGACTATGGCCAATTTCACTATCTAAAACAGAATTTCCACTACCAAGCTTAAACACATAACCAAGATACAACGTCAAGTTATAGCTCAAATTCTGCAAAATATCATCCAATTTCCTATCATCTTGAAATTTCCACTGAAAGATTGCTTTTCTATCTTCCTTTTTATTATGATTCATCGAGGTCCGACCGAACGCCTTCGTAGCATCCTCGGGAAATCCGAACACAGCCGCAAAACTAAGTACAGTATACAGTAGTACAGTACAGTGAATGATGATTCTCTCTCCAAATATGATAATTGTAAACATCTTTATTTTTTATTCATAATGCCTATTATTTAATTTTTAAATAATAAGTAGAATAGATATATTATGTTGCTTGATTTATAAAGGGAGTTTTCAGTGGTCGCATTTTGGGCAATCTTTGAATTTTAAAGATCCTAGCGTAGGCCTATTCCTTGAAAATGTAAAGATAGGCCTAATGTAATTATTGTCCCCATTCCAAAATATAGGCCTATTCAATTCTAGTTTGGATTGTTTTTGTTGAATATTCCATTTTGTCACTTAATAGTTATTCACTTTCACAAACATAATTTACCCTGAAAAAAACTTTAAAGCAAAACTAGCAATGGGTTGGTTAAATACAAAAAAAAATCATTATTTTTTCTTACTTTATGCACAAATTAATAACTCTAATTAAATTGCAAAAATGGACTATTCAAGTCAAATTTGTTTAATCTTTATGTTTATTGGGGTGACAACATCTTTAAAATGTGTCTAAGTTGAATAGGCAAACATTTCTAGGTCACAGTTATCACAACATTGAATAAAAAAAAAATCCAAAATTCCCGATGGCTCGCCGACATCATAATTATGAGAAAAAAAAATTATTCCCTCTTGAGATTACACATTGTTTCTTTTTATATGAACTTTCATCATCAAGCTTCTGGGGTGTGCATGGACAGTCTAAGGCCCGTTTACACTAGGACGAACGATCGACGAATATAGCCTAAGTGAATTTTTCTTCCATAGGCTACAACAATTAGACTGTTTCGTTCTAGAACTAGGCCTATAGGATAATTTTTTTTAAATTCAAATGACGTCATCAGTATCAATAAAAACAATAATCATTGTATCGTCATGATATTATTGCTCTTACTAATCATGACGTCATTTGATTGAACGTCTGAAAATTAAGCAAAGATGGGTTCCTATATAGTTCTCGTCGATCGTTATCGTCCTAGTATAAAAATGGGCCTTATCGGCGAATCAGGATTCGAAATAAAGGTGCTGGAATATTTATCAGATCAACTACCATCATGATCATAATCAGTCAAGTGGGACATTACAATCTATTATTATAAGAATAATATATATCTTTACATTAGGAACATACTCCCAGATCGGTAAAATTATTCCATTGACTACCAAAATTTAAGTTTCAATATTAACCACCATTTAAGCTGTTTTTTAGTTTCATTCCAAAATTGTTTATATCTCTACCAAGCTACCTTCTTTGTTTTCTACTCTTATTTCACAGTCCACCCTGTCACCCTTTTGTTGTGTCTCTTTTATTCCTGTTCACCCAGGCAGCACTTGCCAGTTTTTATACTATGACGTTATCCAAATTACTTCACTTGAACTGATGAAGGGCTAGTGTTGCCCGAAAGCTCTGCTAACTTTTCTGGCTGTTTTAGTTTATCATTTTGATTTAGCTTTTCGCTTTTTTGTTGTATCTCCATTGAGATCCAGCCACTAATACCCACAGCATTGTCATTGTCATTTGTTCAGTAATTTTCCTTTGGATTTAATAATATATATCATATATGTATCTTAGATTATAGGCCTACTAAGTGATTTTGAGAGCCATATTATTTATACATAATGAGCCATGTGCATCACAAAGAGTTTTACATCTCTTTAAAAATACTTGTTTTTGTTTAACGCTCTATACAAGTTGCGCCTTCATCAATGATCTCCAATTTAATAATTTTTTCATTTTCCTAATCCATCGCGATTGGTAATAATTTGACAAATCATGGCGTGGGGAATAATCAATCCCACCGATTGGTAAATCAGCGTGTTGCTTACGTTTTAGTTGCTCCCTGGAGTGGGAACCAAGTTCTAGTTCGGTAACTCCAGAAAAATCTCCCCGCGTCCACAATCTACCACTTTACTATACCGTCTAGATTCAAGATGAAACCAGCGAATTTACAATATATTATATAAGTTATTCTTACTATTAAAAACACGTAACAAGTAACATTTTTTGTAAACTATACGTTTAATCAACAACGACATTTAATAGTTAAAATAACATATATTATTTAAAATACATATATATTTATACAGTTTGGTGTCTTAAGTAAAATATATCCTAATAAAATGTATATACATATAAAACAAATGTAATCAAGTTTTATGACTATTTCTTCAATTTTTTTATTTCGTATCTTAAATAGATAAATAAGCATCAATACCAATTGCATTTCATTTCATAATAAAACTTCTTATCTTATTCTATGAAATCAAATCTTATAATATCATAATTTAATTTAAGGTCTGTTAAAATTAATATTATAATCATAATATTTCAAGGTGAACTATTTATAAGGCAAGTTAATATATTGACTGCATTGAAATTCGTATTGCATTTTTGTTTGTGATATTATAACACACCTCACTATACCAGTAACCAGCTATAATGTTACCCTCAATTATGTGATTATGAAATATTATTATAATACATTAGTTTTTCCGCATAAACAAATTCTACACATACAAATTTTCATTTTCAATTAATTGTGACAATTATTTACATATAATTATTTCTTTATTATAATTTGTATCATTTGTATACACATTCTGGATTTGCGAATAATTGATATACGTATAATGTGCTAATATTAGATAAAATCATTGATATGACACAGAACAATAATGAACTAAAAAGTCCATGGTTAAAAAGTTTGTTGATAAAATTAAATAAATGAGATGTATTGTCCCCCTGAAAACATTTTTTTTTTAAATATTTTTGTTGAATAGGCCATTTTATTTGCACATAAAAGTTATTCACTTTGAACTCAAATTAGATCGAAAAAAAAAATTATTTACTCGAGAAAATCGTAATTTAAAGCCAAAATTAACCAACCGGAAGCTATTTGTCTGGAAGACAAACGTGTTCCGGTTTAATTTAACCCTTGACCTGAGTTAGCTCATAAATATTCATATTGTATGGATACACGTCGTACATGGTGTTGATGATGGTTCTCTCAACAAAACAGCCAACGCGACGCGATAGCAAAGATAGTGTAGTACTAGTAGGAAGATGTTACACTTCCTACTACACTATCTTTGGCGATAGCAATGCATGCATAGAGAGAGAGAGTCGAGTAGTGACGCGAGACGATCATGAAGAAAACACGAAAACTATAGCTAGCAGAATACTAAGTAGAACTGCAGTTGGTAACTTTGATGTTGAATCTTAATCACATTTAGGTGAGTTTTTGTTTTGCTAGCAGGAGAGCCCTAGGCCCGAATTTTTTGCTACTCCCTACTAGGCCTAGTACTACTACTAGGCCTAGTACCAACTAGCACAACTCCATGGCAGGCAGTCTCGAGTAGCCTTAATACTGCTGCCTCCTTCTGTTTCTAGAAGTAGAGGTAGTAGGCCTAGGCTAGGCAGTACACTGCTAGCTAGGGCTAGACCACCACCAGGAGGGATGTATTTTTGTTTTATAATTTTTTGTTTCCATCATGATGAATTGGTTTCATTTTAGGATTTCAACTATCTATTCTGCAGAGAAAATTACCAAATAAATCTAAATATTGTTTTGGATGTTTACTGTACAGTATTTTAAAAATATTTTCTGCATCAAATGCAATAGGTTCAAATCAACATTTGCATAATTAACCATTTTATGCAGATATTTTGACACAAATTTCTTCTTTTTTTTTCAGGTACAATAAGAGCAAGTGAAGTAGAGAGGAACACAAAATGTATCGTACAGTGGCAACATTCACAATTTAATTTAACTACTATTAAAATGACACTTTGTAATGGATATGAGCGATCTTAGAAGACTATAGCTGCCGTAATTACTGCCACAATCAACACATTGATATTAGTTAGTAGACAAATTGACACAAAAAACAATACCGGAATTTAATAAGATATTATATATTTTTTATTAACTGCTTTTGCACTGTAATATTTACAGTAACATTATGAAGTGTAAGTAAATTTGAAGAATTTATTCTGTGTACTGTTGTAGTAGTATTTTTTATTTATTGAATGTTATGTTTACAAAATAATATACTGTACAAATATTATTGCTTTATAAAAAAAATTATACAACATTTTACAAGCTGAACAGGAACATATTGGCCGAATGCAGCATCACAAATATTTTTCTTGCAATATCCAATCATATTCCAATACACAGAGTCTATCATCAGTTGTCTTTATGAAGTACGAATGTGACCTCTGTTCCACTCTTCATCAGCTCAACGTCTTTAAATAAAAATGTTTAAATAATGATGTATAAATAAGTTGAATAATGTATTTCACAAAATCTAAAGTTTTTAATTTTGGCAAAGTACGAAAACCTGGAATTTGGTATTTAGAAATAGGCCTAGATCATGCACATTTAGTGCAAAATGTGGGCTAGTGAAATTGCTTGCTTTGACAAAGTACACTAACTTTCTATGGTAAAAAACACATTACAACTTAATAAAGAGAAAACAAATATTTTGACTTACTACAGTACAGAGTAACATGGTGAAGAACAGTAGTTTGTGTTGTAAAATGGCTAAGCTGGCTTTTCCCCCTCTGTCTACTTGTACAGTGCTGCTGGAGGAAGGTTCTCAACTTCAGTCTTGTAATTTGTATTGTAACCATTTTCCCTGAAAAGATGTTTGTTTTATTTTTATCATAAAAACTGGTTAAACAAGATTCAACTGTAAATTATGTATATGGTACAGCAGGCTGGCTGTATTTTCGGATCGATAGCCTAGGTCAGTCTATGAAGAGTACAATAGGGCCTAGCTGGGCATTTTCTGTAGGCCCTATGCTATGCATGTATTATTCTAGGCCTAGGCTAGCCCTGAAAAAATCCAAGGCTAAGTTAATTAATTACCTTCCTGTTATTACAAACGTCTGTCTAGTTTGCGTTATATATATAATTATTATATTTAAAATAACCGTCTAGCCTAGGCCTACTTACCGACAAATTAACAGCTTAGCTTTACATACGATCAGGGGAAATCCCCAGTCAAGTCAAGTCGATCTCTCTCTGGGTGTACTCATGGAGTGGTGTACTACTGCATGTTGTGTACAACGTGCATCATCCATGTTTGTCATCACATCCCAGCTGTGTCGATGCTCATTAACATATCATGCATATTTATAAGTTAGCTCTATCGGCCTAATTTTTGAGCTGACAAGTTGGGAAAATTGATTAACTTATTTTGCTTTTTTCTTACCGAAATTAATAATTTTTTTGGATTTTTTTTTTGGCGAAAGTGAACAACTTCATTATAGCTACAATATGATCTATTCAAAATTTGATTTAATTGATCTTCATTTTTCATGTTTTGGGGGACAATACAACTTTAACTGAGTACATTCTTTATCTTACTAATTTTTTGATCTGCAACAGAAGAAAAGGCATTGAAAAGAGCCACAATTTCTTTCAGGACCTATGACAGAAATCAAAGCTGGAAACAACAACATTGCAAATATATAGGACAAACCAATCGTACAGAACACAAAAGTTCCAAACTGAAGAAAGAATAAGATGACAGAAAACAGCATAAAGAAACAAGCACCCAATGTCGTAATACAGCCGGAGAGAATAGATATACCAACACTTTCCAACATTTCTTTGGTTTTGCCAATTCGATCTTCACTTTCGGCAAGGTAGTAGCCCTCGGCTAGATGCACCACGTAGTCTACCGATAGTCCTACAACTAAGGACAAGTTCAAGGATTCTAATGTCTGTAAAAAAAAAAAAAAATGTCTTTAAACTGAACATGAGCCAAAATACTACCCATCACATCAAAAAACTCTTGTTAAAGCTTGGGTTTTAATGCAAGGACGACGCAGACGTAGGCTATCGTAATGCTTGGTTCCCACTAGAGACAATCACAAGTGACTTGACAAATCACAGGTGATGTCGGTTGTCAACTCGCCTGCATTGCGTTAGGTCTCAGTGTGAACCAAACATTGACGCAATGGATAATCACTATGTCGTTGGCTTCTTGCGTCCAAGTAGGAGCCAAATAACTGAATACATCAACTTACCCCGAGTGTCCAGCCAAGGATAGGGATTAGTCCAAGTACACAGGTCGTAATACAGCAGATAGTAATTGTTGCCAGCGCACCAATGATAATGTTTTGAGTTGTCAACACAAGTACAACAAAAGCAACACTTATGCCAATTGCAATGTTACGGATTGCTGAGTTGGTTAGTTCCTGTATAATATTATTGTAACAACATTATTATCTGATACCGTTACATTTTTTAATTTAAGTAGGCCTAAGTTAAATAACTTGTTTTTTTTTACCAAAGCCTAATTGTATTAGTGTTTTAATTAACTAACTAATTAATTGTATTAGACTTTATTGGATTATTTTTCATAAGTTAAGACATTTAACTTTTAATTATTTAGGTTAATTACATTTTACTCAAATAGAATTGAGAGTTAAATATGATCAAATGGTCAAACAAATTCTTTAAACCATGAATATTTTAAGAAAAGGAAATAGAAAATATTATTTTGTATTGAAAAAAACAACCAAACATTAATTAACTCTACATGAAACTATACCAATTGGCCAATATCATTCTTTGAATTAACCAATTGGAACTTTAGGCCTACTGGTACGATATTGTACGATAACATATAACTGATTTCTTACCTCCTGAATTTTCTGCCATAGCCAGAAATTAAAGTTAGCCCCAGCAGGCGTACAATGGTATCCCTTATTAATCCCGTCTGGTAGCTGCGACATCTATCACAAAAGAGAATTGGGAAACGTTATCAGTTCAGTATCTGTTGCATACGAGTGAAAACAACTTGCTATCCAATATCCAAGTTTGTTTGACTGTTAGTTAGGGCGTCTGTGTATCAGTCAATATTGGGTTAATTTTATTAAGATTTAGGCCTATGAAAATGATATTACCAATATAAATCTTCTTAATCTTACCTGCTCTGCAATAAACTCGTCCCACTTTTCTAGCAATGGTAGACCTACTTGATAACCAAAGTCGCCCCATATCATGGTTGTATTTATAACGATTGATGCATACTTTAAACGTGTATTAACCATTTCTAAAAAAACAGTAATATTACGGTACGGTAAATACTATTAATGTAATATTTCCAAATAATTAGTAGTTATCATGTTGTTATTATAAAAACAAAGGCAAAGGATAAAATAATTGTATTGTCATAGCAACCGATCAAGAGAAGCTACACTTTTCATGGATCACATCACACATGATATTCTTATTTGGTCTATTATGTCATCGTTGATTTTTAGGAAACTTTCATTCACCGGCCATACTGTACTGTCGACTCCGCCACCGAATAAAACGTCATTCGGCAGACGATATATGTTTCTAAGCGTGTGCAGCATATGAGATAAATTTATTGTTGTTGTTGTTGAAGTAGTAGTGGTGCATGAAAAAAAGAAACAAAGGCTCCCTATTGTAGGCCTAGGTTTACGCAAACTGAAAGAAACTTTTATACTAGAAAAAAAAACTACTTCATGAAATTTTTAAGTTTATAGTAAATGTTATATTGTATGTACAAGCTTTGTTATTTTAACGAAGGATCCAAAATCAATTACAATTACCTCCGTTACTAATTCTAAACGTGTTACTGGTAGATTCTTCTCCAAGATAAATATCGTATTCATTATAGTCTGGTATCTCCTTGTGTCCATCCGTTAGCCAATAAGCCAAGCCAATTTCGAAAGCACGATCGTTAGGTGTTACGGTGGTATTGTAAATGTCTGTATTTCCGTCAACAAGTTGTTTTGTAGAATTGTAGTTTAATGGAAAACTGATATTTTTTTCATCCTAAATTGAGAAAAAAAATATAAATGATTCAGAATAATAATTATCAACTGTTTATTTTCAACTCACAGATTAAATTACACCATAAAAATACATTCCTTCCTTTGAAATCCATCCAATCTGTTGGTACTAAAAATCGCATCTGAGGGGCAGAAACATGAATGAATCTCATCTAGACAAAAATATAAGGCATTAATTATAGATTTACTTACTTCAAAATATGTCTTCATATCTTCAACAAAACATTTCAATTCTGGCTTTCCAGTAATCAAGCTTCTTCGAATCCGTAAATCGTCTGTTTTTGACTCATCTAAATTTCTAAGGTATGAGCAGAAATCCTTTAAAAGATAAAACAAAAAGATCCATAAAGTAACTTAAATATTAGGGAGCATGCAACGTACTGTATATCGATATATTTGATCACATGATTTCATTTGTGACGCCTTAAAAATGGCAAAAGATTAAAAATTTGAAAAAGTTTAGCATTTCATTTATTTTTCAGGACATGGGGTACCACCAAATTCATGGATCTGCCAATGTAAGTAGAAAGTAACTTATTTTGCGCGAGAAAGTTATTTTGTCAATAATACGTTTGCCAACTCTAGTATAATTGTACCAAAAAATGAAAACCTTCTCTGTCCACGTTGTCTTCCAGCACGCAATTATATTGTGCTCCCTAATTTGTTATCTTACCAAGAAAGCTTGCTGATTTTCTGGTTGATTCATGTCAAAGTCATCATCGTAAATAGTATTTCCATAGCACTCATATGCGGTGAAGGAACACACACTAAGATCAACTGTTTCTAATCCAAACACAATTTGAAGTTCAACATTATCGTCACCCTCAATGCTATCCTTGAAGCGAGTTCTTCTGTCAGTATGTATGGCAACATTATGACTATCGGGAAATACTTGTACCTGTAAAAATCAAGATGGTAACCTCATTGTAGGCCTAAAAGCTTCCTCTTTTAACTTAAGTCTTCTGCAAACTTGCTTTCTGCAGTTTGCCGAAGTTTGACAAATGGGTACACTATAGCAAACTTTAACAAATATTAATAATAATAAACGTTCGATTTTCCCCAAGTAAAAATGTTGCATGTTTAATTGATAGTCAAAAATAAATCTGAAATAATCACTCATCAAATGTATAGATTTATATCATTGGTAATACATACATATATCATTTTTAAAATAGACCAATATAAATATTGGCCTAATTAACATACAATAAAATAAATTCCGGTGACTCTTATTTTGTTTGTGATAGATTTAACCTAGGCCTACTGTTCAAACTGTATCATGTATTATTCGTAATGCCATTTTGCATATGATTACAAAAATGATGATGGTTGCCTAGATACACTAGGAGAATCGTACGCAAATTTAGCTGAGAGACAATCAAAACAAAGTTGAATACTTACGTCTCGTTCTTGAGATTCAATTGTTGAAATCTTGTAGCCTAAAAATGCTGTCACACCCAGTAACACTACAACAATTACCCAACGGAATATCTTGTGTGTCACAGCCCTAAAGAATGGTCCAGCGAAGAAACGAACAATTACATTGGCACGCTTTTCAGTTTCGTCCTCCTCTGGGTAGCAGCAATCGCAGCAGCAACACCTGCAGTCTTTCCACATCGTGTGATGCGTCATGAGAACCGTCGGGAAATATGTAATTACAGACAGATAATTGCTTACGATCATCAATGAAGAGAACACTCCAAATGAGGAAGTAGCAAAAAACGGAGAGAAATAATTTACGAAGAAAGCAGCAGCTGTTGTTAACGAAGTGACGAACATTGCCAGTGCCGCTCGACGATACGTATCCGAAAGACGATGTGCCAGAGATGGATACGACAACAGTGCTGTTGCACGCCATGTGTCTACAAATATAAACACGTCGTCTGCTCCTATTCCAAGTAAAATGAAAATAGCCAGTACATGAAATATACCAAAAAATTCGTATCCGATTACCACACGATAAATCAAATTCGCGAAAAGAAATGACGTGATTATACTGAAAACTGAAAGACCAGTTATCCACCAAGACCGAGTTTGAACGTAAATAAATACAAAAATAAAAACGAAACTGCCAACAATTAAAGTGAGATCACGATAGACAGTGGAATTTATTATCTCTTCAAATATTGAAAGAGACAGGTAGGTTATTTCTATACCATTGCCAAAGCCATTCTCAAATTTGTCATGCAAGAAGTCAATTAACTGATCTCTTATAAAGTTATCAATTTCTTCAATTGGTTGTTCGTCAAACGGCAGCCCTTCTGTAGTGTTATCAAGTGGCGTTCCAAAGTCAATAAGTAAACGTGTTTGCTCAGAAGTTGCTTCATCTATCGTAACCACCGCCTTTTCTGCCAGGAAAAACTGTAACACTTCGTCTAATTCAGGCTGAAGTGTAGCATTGTATAAAATGGCGGGAATGTTATCAAATTCTGGATCATAAAACTCTTCTCCATATGTCCCATCAAAAAACCTTAACACAGAAAGCGGTGGTACACAACTACCTGCTTCGTTTAACTTACAATATTTATCAAAATCTGGTTTTGCTACTGTTTCTTCTTCAAAACGTTTAATTCTAGCAAGGTTACTTTTTGTGAAAACATTTCCATTTTCTAAAAATAAAATAACTTCTAAGCTATCGTATTCTTCTCTTCGTATTCCATTGTTAATTGCCGTGTTCTCGAAACGGTTGATTCGTTCGAAATTAGCATCACGTCTGTCCCATGCTATTCCAAGTTTAAATTGCTCCTCTCTTCGGATATCCAATGGCAGGTCCGTAAACTCGGCTGGGAAGATGTTGTAGTCAACATAGAACAGAAGTGCTGTAATAAGTAAAACGAGTATGTGGAAACCTAAGGCAATACCTGTAAAAGAAAAAGAAAAGAAATGGCGTTAACAACAGTAAATCAATAACCAGATACAAATGTAATGTATCCATAATTATTATCAGATGCAAGTTCTGTGATACAGACGTGCATTTCCTTATGTGTGTAGGTCCTATGTTTCACAAAATGTATCCAATTATTCCATCTTTCTTTAGTTCTTTTAAGATAACAGCTAATTTGTTTACTACTGTACTCATAATATTAAACATTTACGTTATAGAAAAATAGATATTATTTATCAATTCCGAGATCAATTCCCATACATATCAGTTTTCACCCTTGTCTGCAGCTGTTGTCACTAGGCAGATTATAACTGACTATCGCAAGTCATCTTGAAACAAGCTGTATGTTTCTAGATGACTTGCGATAGTACGTCAGTTAGAATAAATCTGTCTAGTGAGATAGCTGCAGAATTGTATGCAGTTTTTATATCAATATCTATATTTACAAGTATTTAGTAAATAGCAATATTAATTGCATGTTTAAAATCATCTGTGCCACCTTTCTCTGTCTTTTCTATACTTAAAAGAGCATACTTCATATTTAGGCCTGAAATGTTCCGTAGCCAATTTCAATCTCCACTTCATTTTAAGAACAATTTAATTTGAGCAAAATTTACCGTAATTCCTTACGAAACATTTTTCAATCTGCTATATTATAAATGCGACAGAAATGACAAAACAAATTCGCTTCACATTTTAATCAAACATGGTCATCTATAGACGATTGGCTACGAAATTTGTTTTCCTTTTACATTACAGGTAGGCCTAAAGGCCATACTTGAATGTATTGTACGGTCAGATTACAACGATTGTTGAAGAATGATTCCCGGCCTGATTTTTGTGTAGTAGGCCTAACTTTTCTTTTATTTCATTACTATAGTTAGTCGGCGCTTTAAAAAAAAATACCATAATGAGTGTCTCACTGTAGAAAAAAAATTGTTTGCTTTAGGTCTGGAATATTATTTTTTAAAAAAAGCAGGCCAAGTCAGACGCCCCGCGGCCGTCATACGCAATACATAAGTGTTGCTCTGTACGTAATCCAGTTAAAAAGGCATACAAAAGTAATCGATAACAATTACAATAGAGTACACAATAGTTTAAAACTATAGAGTGCCTTTCAATGTAATTGGCAAGTTCATATTTTACCCTACAAAGTTTCCGCTATTGTTTGATGTAGAGACAAGGGTCATGTGGTCATAGTCGTTTCTTGGAACAGGAACGAAAATGTAATATTTAATATTCACTGCATATTAGGCCTACATATATTAATTTCAGTGTATCATAATTATTATTTTACATGGAGAGAGGGAGGGAATGGTGGAGGAGAGAGGGGGAGAGCATGCAGCTATCAAACATGTGTAGGCAGTAATTGAATGTCATTATTAAAGCTATCATCATATTTGTGAATAGAGAGTTTATCCAAAATATTATAATTGTAGTCATTGGGACACTGTTATTTTGCTTAGAATCGTCTGAAAAGATTGTATAAATGTTTAAAATGTTGATGTTCTAAATTGGAGAGAAAAACGAAAGCACCTCACCTTATCGATTGGAAGTCATTGCGTGACCCCACTGAATGGTTTTGGTTACCTTAATATCGAATTGACACCCACCGATTCAATTTATAGGCGTACGACCCTGCAATTCTCCGTTTTAGATAACATTACACACAGAAAAATACTAGGCCCTTAGATTAGTTTGAATGATAAGGTATGGAAAGAAATCAACCTTTCTCAGTGGAATTTGGCACGTCTGAATCACGCAGACAGTAATGTACGCGACGACACAGGTGAGCATCAAGGTGCATTTTACCAAGTATTTCGCTAAGTTCCTACACTCAGTTAAATCAAGCTGATCAATAATATTTTTGAAATATATTATGCTAATCAATAAGCGGCAACTGTTATACTGTATTACTAATACCGCATCAAAAACACTATAATTGTATGTTAGACAATGGTGGAGGATTATCTCTCCGCCATGACTAAGCTATACGTTCACACCGACCCGGCCCAGAATTTAGTGGCGGAGAAGAGAATTGTAAAAATGGGAAAGACGTAGTGTTGATATAAAAACCTTAATATGAGATACATTTATCATGGCGTACTGTGCATTGAAACACGAAAATGCGAAGCCTATCCTACAGCTTTATTTACAAGATGAATGAATATATAATAATTGAATTTTATAGAGAGTAGCCCACCGAGTTTTTGATAGAGGAGGGAGAGAGGTTTTCCCAAATGCGACACCCAATTATCGAGTGATATGATAGTGATATAATATTTGTGTTATAGGCATATTCCCTAATACAGCACCATATGTGGCACATGTACCGTAGAAGTTTAGGTTAGAATCTATGATACGGGCGTTACGTGAAACACATTTGATTTGATCACGGAATTTGCCTATGATATCGAAAATCCGCTATCTCCAGTTAATAGTAGTTGGGGAGTGGGGGAGTGGGGGAGTGGGGATAAGATAATTAAAGAGGACTTACCAAACGTAGTCTTGGGTCTATTCACAATAGCACTACACAACCACATTGGTTTCTTGTTTCGTTTGTTTTTCACATCTGATAAAGATCTCGTAAATTTGGCCTTTTGCTTATTATTCTCAACATCTCCATTTGCATCATTTGTTGCAACATACGCCGGGTTGTCTGTACCGTTCTCCGGATGTTGTACCTCAGACATGTTCATCGTTTTCCGTGTGTCATCCATCTTGACAATCATATACACAAAATATTAAACTGCGTTTTTATTATTACAGGTATGTGTTGATGGTCGACCAACTACAGTCTGATTACTGATGAAGAATATACCGTACTATTATTACTTACGTGAATTTCAAGTCATGTGAATCGGTTTTACAATAAGGTAATCTGCATGACAAATAGAATGATTGAGAGTGGCAGTCAACCGTAAAACCAGCTTAAGCACAAAATACTTGCGCAGAAAAACACACACACAAACAAACTATTATATCACCATAACCTGGGATTACTAAACGGAAGAATATTTATTGTTACTAGCCGTCAACGCGTTCTACACTGCATATTTGGTTGCTTTATGACTATACTATATTCCTTTTGATTGTTGGTAAATAATAGGCCAATCATCACTACTGAAATATTCAGCTATTAACATTTATATAGCACATATTTCATTTCAAGCCTTCAAGAAAACGAAACAAAACTGGGAACTATAATATACCCCGGGAATGAGATTGCGCAGAAGGTGGAAGGCATTCCAATGTGTGTAGTTAAATTCATTTAATAATTTTTTTTTCTCAGATAAACTATCCATAGAGGGGAGAGAGAGCATACTATATAACAAAAACTGGGAACTATACCTCGGGAATGAGATTGCGCAGGAAGGAGGAGGGTGGGAGGCATTACAATGTGTTATTTTAGTTAAATTCATTTAATTATTCATTCATACTACTATATTCATTACTACATACTATATACATAACAAACATAAATATATTCTGAGAAGTATAAGACTAAATATATTTAAAAATAAGTGATTTTACACCTAATGTTGACTCTTTAACAATGCTATTGTTTTTCTATTAAAACCCTGTTAAAACATTTTTTTCTAGAATAGGTTGGTTGCTGTCTGGAGGATGCGACCCTGGGCTGATCTGTAAGAGAATTTTTGAAAAGTGGAGCTGCTGGGTCCCCGGAAATTGCACTTAGGCCTATACATTGCGATATGAAACGAAATTATAAGTCTACAGAACCAATGGGATGGAGCTAAGAACATTTTGCTAAACTAAAGCTGCAGGTCTTCATAAATTGCACTTAGTATTATTATTTTAGTGGCCTAAAAAAGTGTACTTTTTTCCTTTTTTTGAAAAGCACCCCAGCCTACGCCCCTGTATAATCTATTCGTTTTATGAAGCTATGCACAGTACAGAGTTTCTTCAATATTCACAAAAGAAAGTGTTATTCTTGTATCGAGCTTAGGCCTATATTATTCAACAATCAACTTTTATAAAATCGAATCGAAGTCTTTAAAATATTCTTATTCTCAACACGAATAACTAGACTACCTCCCGTATTTTATTGATTTTTTTTGGTTTGTTTTCATTTTAGGCTGTGGTCTGCAAACTTGGGTTGGACACCTTCTGCACTCTCGTATTTTTTACTGTAATTGTTTTGCAGAAAAACAATTAAAAACAAACAAACGTATCATCATCATGATATAATTAAATTATTTAGAACCATAAAGGCCAATTTAGACAGACGAGCGGTACAATAAGCGGAAAACAGCATCTTGACCCACGTAGAATCGTGTATCTTCCTCCGCGTTGTGTGTAAATGGTCATCATAAGGAATAGCATATTATTTATATTACCGTTACCGATCGTCAGTGTAAATTGGCTTTTAATGTGCGGGTTTTACATTGTTAAGGACAAGCCTGCAGTTTACATGTTGGAATTATTTGGGAGTCCATTTGAATTATCTTTATAATTGTATTTGAGATCATGTTAAACCAAGGGGTCTGAACAGGTTTAAAAGTTCACTAGGCACGATTAAGCTATTAGAGTGGTGATTTTGCTAGTTAAAGCTGTTGTATTGTCCAGAAGGCTATCCGTGTAAAAAGACGATTTTCTTTATTGTGCAAGAATTAGATCCTTGAAAGGTTTGAACTTTTAACAGTAATGATGGGTATTTGAGCTTATCTTTATGACGTCAATTCTTTTCAATAATGAAAACCGGACCAAGTTCACACTTACGTGAAAGAACAATATCGAGTGTGCGGAAAAACTTTTTTAAAAGCTGTCACATGTCTACTACGTTCAAATTCTAATTATGATAGAGTAGACAGCTAGGGCTTAGAGTGTTACAATGTACGGGTTCTATTGTAATTAAACGATTCCAAAATCAGACACGATAAACAATACGTTAATAAACATGATTTTATTTGAAATGTTTACTATATTTACAGATAATAACAAAATATATAATTAGGTCTCGTATAGTAACAATAACAGTTTTATATTAAAATGCATATACAATCGAATCTATTTATGAAAATATTAAAACTACCAAATGTTTTCAGTTGCAACTGTATTAAATTCTTTCACGTTGGAAGTTTTTTTTAACAAAAGTCAAGTATCTGTACCCATTAGATGTAAAGATTTTGGAAAGCACAGGCGCCTAAGTGTTAAGGTAGGTATGAAAAGCGAAAATAACTAAATTGCATGTAGGCCTATAGTATTGATCATAATGACAAACCACTGGTTCAATTCATCTAGGTTAAGTGTTTACTAAACTGATCAGACTATCGCAAGAAATCGACTTTCTTCATTTTATTTTTTTGTAAATACGTTTCAATGTAAATCCTCTAAAGCTGTTTAAGTACGGACTTGTTTTAAAGATTGAGTATTGAAATACTGCATTCATTCGCAGTAGTAACCATTATAATTGTTATTATTATTATTATTATTTTAAAACTATAAAAGGATGTAAAGACGTACGTCACAATAAAACTATAGGGATTTACATTATCTTGAAAAGTGTGTTGACCTAACGTGAAAAAGGTCAACGAATGTAGGGTACGGTATCATACACGTACTCTACCTTTTATTTTTATGGATGGACTATTGAATTTTAAAATTCTATTTAGCAGTAGGGCCTACGTGATTCGCTATATCCATTGAAACGATCCAGGATCTGTGTCTAACACCTCTTTTGTTAGTCCATGATACGCAGAAAGAATCAAACCACAACAGTGATAATCTATTTTGTCTCGTGAGCTGAAAAAAAAAATGTATGATGAAATATTAAAACTAATTTCAATTTGCTCTGACGTCGTTCTTCTAATGGAGCTATGATATAATTAAATTTATTCAGTTAGTAATAATAACAATGCTCAAGGTCTTTGGTTCGGAGAAAACAAAAAAACACTGGTCTATTTTAGTTATAGCTTAGCATATATTTGTTGGGGACAAAACTGATTGCATTATTTATTCATTATTTATTCTAAATAGTAAAACAGATTAAAACACACGAGGCGTAATAACACAAATAGTAAAAATATAACCTCCTTGGCGGAGGTAATAATAATTTAAAAAATGGTAAATACAATAGTTACTAGACTACGCAAAAACGCGGTGCTCGGATTTTGACCGCGTAGTTGCTAAAGACGGCTCACACACTAACGGTTGGGTTTCAATTAATCACAAAATCCACATAATTTTTACAAAACCGAACGTGTAATAGGAATCCCAACCCCTCCCCACCTAACAATCGATTGGACGAAAAATGCAGAGCACGTGATACGCAACCAATTCGCAAGAATATACACTTCCAATATAAATTGTCTTGTGACTTGTACAACGAAAACAATGATGAAATATTATAATTACAAAATAGCTTAAAATAGGATTAAATTCTGACGTCATGATCCATCTATACTGTAGTGTAATTAACTACTTCGCGTCTTGAGAATAATTATGTAATTATTATTTATAATAATGCCATAATTGAAGTGTCTTATGACTTTAAAAATTTTAATGTAATTTTCAACGTATGTTAGAAACAAGCCTTTCAGCTTATAGTACTATCTTCTTGCTCTCACCTGTTATGTATGTACTTACATATTTCAAAAGAAACAAAAACAAAAAGATTATACGTCAATTCATTCTTATATCAGTGAGACGTTATATAATGCTCATTGATTTAACAGTATGTAAAAAGGTATATTTAATGTAGACAACCGTAGGTCTGGGTTTAAACCGTCCACGATATTCAATGTAATAGGCCATGTGTAAGGATGTAATGTCCTCCAAAATCATGAAAAATAAAGATTGATAAAATACTTTGAAATAGGACGACCATTTTGCAGTTTCAATGAAGTTATTTTACATAAAGAACTACCTGAACTGTCGTTTCACGGCAGTATTAATAAGGAGACATCGGGGCCATGTACATTTTTTTTTCCAAGGGTCCTGAGTTCAAGTCCCGTTACATGTCAGGATTTTTTCTAAGGACAAATTTACAACTTCACTCCCAAAGACTTGTTAAGACTTTTTTATGTAAAGCATCTTGTGTATAATGTTTGTCTTGTGAACATCTGAGGGTCCCTAATGATCAGCAATTGCTGGATGGATCACCCTCACTAAATATGGTATAAAAAAAACACGTTCATATATTATGAACGAACGAACAAACATAACTTAACACTACGATCAACCATAACTTAACACTACGATCAACATAATGAACTATTTATCGATTTCCTAATTTGACGTCATTTGACATGTGACGTCATGCCTTAAGTGCCTTTTGTATAATTATATCCTATTTACTTTAATCACGGACCAATGTCCTCTATTTAAAAAGCTGAGAAATGGAATTGAACTATTATACAGCAACCTCCTTTCTTTGTCATTCCATTTTATTTTCGTATCGATAGATATAGATCTGTAGATTTATGTAAAGATATCGATCAACATTCAGCAAATAATGCATACTATAACATATATCACATTATTTTCGGAAATAATATTCCAAATAAAACAAAACAAAAGTCATACTCCACAACAAAGAAAAAAAGATGAAGTTGAATTAGGTCTTTCAAAAATAGACCTACATCAAAGAAAGCATATTATAAACAATTAAAATATTAGTAAAATGTCCTTGCAACTTACAAATAGTTAGTAGCTACCAATTGCAAACTTAAGAATGTTATATTATTAATATTATTAAATCTATATTTATTAACCTTAGGATTATTGAAATTGATCAACAACTTTGTTCATACAAGTAGACACATTTCGTATTGTCAAAAGACGGCAATAATTTTTAACATTATATTAAAATTGAAATATACTATTTTATAAGATAGCAACAAAGAACAAGCATATATCTCTCACAAGCTTATACACTATCTCTCTTTTAGAAAAAAAGGTTTTAGCACATTTCTCCTCCTTTTTTTAAACAAAATGTTATATAACAAAACAATAAATGAATGGTCACTTCGACGAAACTGTAAAATAAAACAATAAATATATAATAAATATTGCGAAAATCGAAGCGTGAGTTTATGCCAATTTAACAAAATTGTGTGTTATACGGAATCAGAAAGTGTCTAACCATGCCAACCATAGACAAAGGGAGCTTTGAAATAGGTCAACGTACTTTTGAAATCAATACACTTTAGAAGTGGGTCGATTTTTATGATTTGGATTTTTGTATAATAATGGTTTGTACACAATAAATGCAACTAAAGAACCTACAACATTGTCCAAACGTTAGGTTGATCATTGTTACAAATAAAACAAAATGTTATAGTTTCACGTAGTCTGTGACTCATATTATTTATTTTTTTTGGCTGATGTGCTATACCATTATTTTTTTCGACAAACGAAAATGGTCATTTTTAAAATGTTAATATTTTGATATATTGGTAAACAAGGCCAACAGCCATTAAGTCGCGTGCTACAATGCATAGTGATACCGGACCGACAGACAAACAGACCGACAGACAAACAGACCGACAGACGGACAGACCGACAGACAGACGGACCGACCGACATAGTGAACTATACTGACCGAAATTACTGAACATGTTTAAAAATGTTGAAATGTTTAAAAACATTTATATTTTTTTAATTTACACGTGCGTAACCTGTCACTTTTGACGTGCTCGTATAACGTAATTTCGAGTTGAAAAGTAAGTCAAGAAAACAGAAATCGGGCAAAAAGAGTGCGCAATAACATTTAACGCGCACTGCGCGCGCAAAAATCTGCGCACTCATGGCAATTTTGTAAACGCTTAAAATTGCCTGAAACGTACTCTTATTTCATCGAAAATAAATTTTAAGCGCGCGTACGCATGCGTTACATGCGCTACGCACGTAATTGTATTGCCATATGATGATTTATGCCCTGAAATTTATGAGTACCAAATTTTATTTAATTGTGATTCATGGTTGTTAAGATATGATTACAAACGTGATTTCGTTAAATCGTGCGTAGACCGCGTAATTTTTTATTGCGCACCGTGAAAACATAACCACATCGATTCCTGGCCATAAGGAATATTCTGTGAAAAATTGACTTAGCTAGCTAGATTAAACTGATATCAAGATAAGGTCATAAAGCGATAAAACGCATAGTGATACCGGACCGACAGACAGACAGACAGACCGACAGACAGACAGACAGACAGACAGACCGACCGACATAGTGAACTATAGAGTCGCTTCCACGCGACTAAAAATAACATGAATTGTAACTAACGATAATTTTGATATGCAATTTTGTAATTGAATCTTCTTTTTCATATACGTAAATGCGGCTCAAATTTAATTTTTTTTGTTCAATTAAGAAAACATTTTGATGTGGAATAGGTATAATGACAATCAACGGCCACCCCAATTATCGAAAACAAACAAATTAGTGTCTTTAGTATTCATCTAATATTTATATAAAATAGGAGCATCGACCCTCTGTACTTTAACCTACATATTTTATAGAAATTAATCATGTGTGTGGTTATTGTGAATACGAATACAATAAAGAACAAAAGAACTTAGAAAGAAGTACTGTAATCTGATCTGTCAAATGTTTCCAGGTCATGATAATTAAGATGTAACACAATAGATTTGAATGTGAAGCATGCTTGCCATCTACTTATGCGAAACATGCGATTATAAATACAAAAACATTAAGAACAATAAAATTATACTAAGCACTATTATCGACGGATCAATACAAGTTGTGGTTTCTTGTATAACATATACTTTGTACATCAGCTTCTTGAATAATTACACTGGAATTTTGGTATTTACTTATGTAAAATATGTAATGAAATACAAAACATGAATTCCAAAAGTGTTACAACTATTTAATGACATTATTCATGACGGACTAAATCTTCTCCTTCAGAGTAATACTATTTTGTTCTTAAGCAATAAGAACATTCAGAATTGTATAAATATAATATTTATTAGGCTATACTGTACTTCATTATTATTTATTTAAATCATTAAACTAAACTGAAGGAGGAATCTATCAACTGTTCAACGAAAATTTCATTGAATGTTTCCATAGGAACACAGACATGCATTATTGTAATTAAATTAAATTATTATAAAAAGCATTATCTATCTACTTACATAACATTTTCAAATTATCATTTGATGACATTTTTCTGTTCAAATATTATTAGAACATTGTCTTACTATACGAAACGTGGAGGTTATAGATTAATCTCAATGATTCAAAGTAATGAGATAATCAATATTAATGTTTCATGCTAAATTTAGACGTAACAATCAATTAATAATGCATCTTATAACATATTCTTGCCATTCGATTAAAGGCCAGGTGCGGGCAAACAATTTCTATTGATCATACATTCCAATAATTATCGATCTATTAGTTTCCCCAATGTTTCTTAATTTTTGGGATTTTATTTGTGTTACATGAGCTTGTTGAAAATAAGCACTTTCTTATCAGTGGGGGGATAGTTCAAATTACACAGTAAAATCTCTATTCTTTTGTACACAAATTTTGTAAATAGAGAGGCATTTTAAAAAGCTATGAAAAATAAATGGTGTGGTAAAAAATGTTATCAGATGACTAAATATAGGTAATATAACTTGAATATTACATTTCTGATATTTTTATTCAACTTCAGATTTTAATTTTCATGCTATAGCAAAAATTATCCATCGTATATCCACCATCTTTTTTTACCGTCTATGGAGTCACCAGACATGTTATTACATTAGGTTAACTACCTAACTACTGAAAAAAAGTCTTCCTGGTTTTTATGGAAGAATTTTGCCAAATTTTGTATTTGACCATATTAAGGGAAATTCATGTTTTTTCGTCTTGATTTCTGTTACAAATATTTGATTTATGTACAATTAACCAAATATTATATTTAAAATTCATGCCTGTACCTGAGCTTTAAAAGATTGTGGGTCACACGATATTCAATTTACAATTTGACATACAGAAATGTGCATTATATTTATATGTTACCAGTGATAAAAATTGATCATATATCCCAGGTATATCTTGTTGTCTAAGGAGTTTAGTGGTCAAAGTGGTGTATCAGGATGTGAAACCATAGTTTGTGACAAGGGTTCGCTCCATGGTTCTGATGGTAGAACTAGTCTTCGCAAATAAGGACTACAAACCGTAGGTCCAGCATACACATAATGCTCATGTGCACTAAAGAGCCTATACATATATCAAGACTAGTAGGGGGGATACCCCGGCGTACTAGCTCACACAGCCTGCCTGTCTTAGCCAGGCGGAATGGCGCTATAGTTGGCAGCACCGATATGACACTTAAGAAGAATGTAGTTGAAAAGTATAACAGCTAAAGTCCACAGCGCATTGATATGACATGTTTCTGAAATGTGCTATATAAATATATTATCTAGTAGTAGTAGACAAGTGGTAATGTAATCCATAGCATTTGAATTTTGTTGGTGGCCTTCTGGTGTACTGTTGTCAGTTTGGTTTGTGTCAGAGTACAGAACACAGTTATCATTTATGTTTTTCACCAAGACAAGTTCATAGTTGATAAAACTAAGCCGACAGAGAGATGCACTATTAGACTAAACAACGATGCCACATACATGACCAATGCGAGTACAGACACTATCCCAACATTCACTTCCAACATCAACATCAGTAGGTGAGAATCCTTCATCAACAACAGTCATCCTTCAACCAAGAATGTGCAACATCAAAACAGCTAAAGACATGTACACCAGTACATTGAAATCCCTCCACCATGCCTTTAACAAACACTGCATGTAGCCAAAGTAATTGTACCTGGTCATTCTGCTAACACCTTCATCTTTTAATTATTGTGCGGCACAAAAACATCTATAAATGTACAGGTAGCACCTTTCATCTGGCCAGACAAAACAATGGCATCTATCTCTAGTTCCGAAAAACTCTGGATAAAAAAAACTATTCAGTGGGTGCATGAAAATTATCCAACTCTTGCACCAAATAAAACAACAAGGGCTCAATATTGTATCATGTACATCATTCAATTTCTAAAAATAAAGCCTGTTTGCACAATTATTGTATTCTTCAAGCTCTGTTCACCCTACACCATCCATAAGATCTACACAAGCTCGTCAACATTACCATAACTCAAAATGGCAGCATTCTTTCCAGACTTGCTCAATCTTATTTTTTCGTAACAGAAAAACCTATCAATGCTGCACACTGGTCAACTGGTTATTTCCTTCATTCCATCCATTTATCAGTAATCCAAATGTCATCATCCTGTACATTTCATTACATATTTAATTTTACAACAGTTTTTTTCATTTGGCATATCGTTTTCCTCCCTTTAGGAAATAAGATCCTTCAATCTAAAAACTGGATCAGTCACTATTATTTATCTACATAGATTCTTGACCTTTCACTGGACGATTGTGGGTCACATAGAGTTTAATGTATACATTAATATTTTTCAGCTTTTTTGTTCGAAAAATAAATGTTATCGCATCTGAAAAACCAGGCAACAGTATCGCTGGCCGTGGCGGAACTCCAAAAGCGTAACAAATTTTTTACTTGGCTTGACAGAAACAATAACATTCAAAATGGCACTCGATCAGAAATAACATTATTTTTAGACCAAAAAATATGAATTAGCTTTAGATTCTTTGTATTTTTATTAATTAATGGCAACAAGACTTGGAAAAAAAAAACAAAATTAGTCTAGATCAGTTTCAGTTGTCTTTTTTCTAGGCTAGCTAGCCCTAGGAATATGTTGTTCAGTGGTTGACTTCAATCACAGTAAAATATAAACAGATACATTTCATCTTTCACCTTGATGAAATTATTTTCCCTATCACACTCATAAACATTCAGTATTTGTATACATGCATTCAAATGGCATCATCTTTATTCTTTCTACTTGTTGTGTCACAAGAGAGGCAATTCATCCGCATTCTATGCAAAAGTCTGTTATAGCCTTATAAAAGGATGATAATAGACAATAAAATGTAATTGTTATTTACCTCTTTGTTGTAGAAGGTTTTGTCTTGCCTTTATAAATGCCATGATATCTGCATCTGCCCGTTTATCTCCTGTTAGCTGAACCGAACTTGATAACGCAGTTGTTGATCTGAGAATAACAATATATAGTTAATGAATTTAAACAATTAAAATACAACTTCACATGTTTAAGACCTTGTTTATGTACAGTAAAGCACCTTCTTTTATGTTTGTCTTGAGAACTATGTACAGTATGCTATTTTGGAGAAGAATAGTAAATGGATTCATTTATAGTTAGCAATTTGTCTAAATATATAGAAAAAAAAATCGTAAAAAGTAAAAATTTATATAAATATAATATGTTATTAAGATGCCTATTAAAAATGCAAATAGTGTCGGCTCTAAAGGTACTGAAACATTTGTGGTTGACGATGTCACAGTCTACTATTTTCTACTTTGGTCATCTTGATTAACACTGAAATCGTTTTTTAATAGAAGATAGAATAGCCAGATGCCTTTTTCTCTCAAGCTCCTTTAGTTCTATTCTGAGCGCGCTCTCAGTTAAGAGTGCTGGAAAACGGAGTGGAAAAAACGGTTCTCTGCATTAACTTCAATTTGTTTATGATTATTTTAAGATATTTGATGGACTTTTCCTTAATCATGTATATTCTCAAGAAAACATCACTTACTGTGAACTTCGTGAAGCCTGTGTATCAGGTATATTTTCGTGGTAACTCAAATTTTCATTTAAAGAAGCGTCAGGCCTTTGTTGCGATGACCTTCCAAGGTGAACATTCCCCTGTGAAGCCAAACCTGTTAGTAAGGCATTACGTTGCTGTCTGTGTGATAATCTTCTAGCGCTCTCAGGCCTAGGCTCCCTAGAATGCCTCTGATGCAAGGAGACTGATGAACTATCTTCTGTTTGGTAATGTGCATTTGTATCAGCTTGGTTTATTGGTTTAAGAGGTGACACAGGAGGTGTTCTCCAGGCGTTTGACAGTGTCTTTGGTGGGCCTGGGTGCTTGTTGTCTTGTTTGGACTATAAATCAGAAATAAACATTATAAATGTAATACAGAACTCTCAACAGTATATTATATGTAAATAAAATATATTATATGTATTCATCTTTTCCATTGATTGTAAACCTCTAATGAAACTTTGTATTTATTCAGTATTTTATTATTCAACTTCTTTTTTCAATAAAAGTCAATATAAACAATTAATTTTTATTATCATTACTGTAAATAATCGTGACTGTATATATTTTATAATCAATTTTTTTAATCATAATAATGATTGCAATTAAGATTGAGCTGTGCAAGAAAGTACATTCAATCTGTTTCACTCATGTTTTTGATATACTAAGAATAAATTAGTGAGAATTAATTGTATGAAATTTTGTGTTTAATGTTATGTATTTTATTACTTATTGTATTGATGTGTTCTGATGTTTGATGAGTTTTGTGTGCACTCCATGTATTTTTGTAAATACAATGCTTTCAGCTTTTCTTGCTTCTTGTACTGTTTTTTATACCAAAATAAATGAAATAGGAATAATTACTAAGAATAATCTAATAAGATTAATCTAATATTAGTATAATAAGAATAATTTAACAGGCCTTTCAGTGTATTTTATTCTTTCATGGATGCTTTTTAAAGTTTTTTTCTTACTCAATAGGAACTAGTACCAAACCTTACTGTTAATTATTAGACCTCAATATTTTAATACACATATTTCTTCATCTTTAAAAAATGTACAATTAAATTGATGCTCCACTGCACGCATTTATGCTTATAAATAAAACATCACTTTCATTCTACCATAAAATATTATGTTAGTATGTGGACTATTTGTGTTATATTATAAAACTGCATTCTAATTCTTTATGAATGTGCATTGACATATAAAAGTTAACCAAACATATCATCTACTTATTCATATTTGTATAAAGGACAAATAGAATAACAGTAATTTTATACATTTCTGTTGTGCATTTCATGTTTCCATATTTTTCTATCAGGTGTAGCATGTGTTTTAAGTCCACCATTATAAAGATGTTTTGTAACTTCTCATAATTACATACATTACTAATACTAGTTATTTAAAACAATGATTTCTTTACGTTCAAATGATACTGCCTAGGTAACCCTCCTATACTATCAAACTTTAACAGTGTTTGACGTCAACCAATTGAGGCTGAAGCATCAATTTACGTTTTTCATTTGACTGGTCTAAAAATACAATCAGTGCAATCTAAGTTAAGTGATATGTGCTTTCAACATTTTAATGACCTACATACAGCCAGAAACAAGTCGTATTTTTAATTTCCCTCCTAATTAGCATATTCATGATTCATAAAATGTTACCTGAATTGCTGTTGTTTGTTCCGCCCACCAAATCTCAAAATCTTTTTGTAACTGAAGCCGTGACTTTTCCAAAAGATGCTGTAGATGTTCTATCTCAGTTTTTAGTATTTTCAGTTGATTAAAAGCATCTTTATAACTGAAAAATATGAAGTGTATTATTTTGAAAGGATAACATACAGAAAAATACATTAGTTTATTATTTATTATTTACTACACACAAAACAAAAGATCTTTGGTGTGCTTTTGTACAGCAAGAACTAATACTATTCCGTTATATAGTGAGTATATAACTCGGCCTTGAATATACAGTATCATGAAAGCTAGAAAAAAAAGCTAGGTCAGGTGTCAGTCATGCGTCGCTCATCGTTCAACACATGCAATCAATTAAAATGACCTAGTTAGGTCATAGGTCATTGCAAAGCGCAATCTCCCTATTGTATATTTACTGTACATCCCTATCTGAATTGGTTTAAATAAATAAAGTACATGTGAATAGAACCAACCTCTGTTTTTCCTTTTCCATCTCTCTTCTCAAATTCTGCTCAATTTCATCAGGCTCGTTTTCATTCGCGGTTGAACGCACTGCTTGTTGCATTCTATAATGTTCTATATGACCTTTCAACTTATCTAAAAATAAAAATTGGGACAATATAACATATTACACAAATAACAAGGTTGGCTTAAATGGAAAATTAGAGAATCAATTGGCATTAATGGAAACAGGAAAATATTAAGAACAGAGATCAATGTGCGCACCAACTGCCACACATTTATGATCAGCTTCCTAGACTATCAAAACCATGCAGTGGCTGCAAAGAAGTTCAACTGTCATCTTAGCAACATAACAAATGATGAAATCTAACTAGCTAGATGAAACATTCTTGACATGTGTTATTATTGTTTTTTTTTATAAACAGTTACTATATACAGTACTAAACTTTGAAACCAGATGAAATTGTTTCCACAAAACTATTGTACTTACTAATTTGCTGTCTAGCAGAATTTACTTGCTGGCCCAGTGCCTTGGCTTCATTGTATTTTATTTTTAACACTTGTTTTTGTTTTTCAATTGCAGAATTATTTCTGTAATCTCTTTTAAATATATCAAATGCTTCTTGCCGACCAATTGACATTTCACCTAGAATGAGTAAAATTGTAAAATATACGATTTGTGAACTCAATATACAAGTGTGTGGACACATTCATCCAAAATCATGTTTGTAATTCCTATATAATCGATACAATTGGAATGAAAATACAAGTACAATTTGAATTTTTTATATGTTTACATCTCGAATTAGCGAAAACCTAGAGTTTTTAAAAATGAATACAATTCTATACAACATAAAAAAAAATCAGATTACCATTAATTTAATAAAAATATTTATTACGATGAGTAGAAAATTTAGAGGCCCTCTGCATTTGGTCATAGGCACGCTAAAAATACTGGACCTCTCAGCCATTATTAAGACGGTCAATTTGAATAGTACAAAGCTTTTTTTTATTAAGGATTTGCAAATACATACTGTACTGTAGTTATACATACAGTAAGTAAAGAAAAATAAAAAGCAGATGACTTCCATAAGCGTATACATTTTCAAGATGCAAAAATGTCTGCTTAAACTGTCTATTTTAATTTTTTTTAAATTAATTCAAAATTGTAAAAAAACTTATATCATTTCTATCCAAATTGATAGAATATTCATTTGCGTTACCTAGAATTCTTTTATTATTTTCTATATGTAAAGATGATGATGTCGATGAAGAATTTCCATTTTCAGTTCTTTTTGTTGAACTGTCTGCTGTTGATTGTCGGCTAGAGGTTAGATCTATTGATTGAGTTCTTGAACTTTCCTCTAGTGAAAAATTTGAACTATGACCTCTGGAATTTTCTGAAACATAGTGTTTTTGGTTTCTCGATTGCGAGTTTTCTAAACCATTTCTACTTTCTCGGTCATTATAAGTAGACTGATTTAAAGCATCTTGAGTTTTCTTCTTTTCTTTTTTAAGCATATTTACTAAAATATCTGACAAAATGAATAATGGAAAATAATGCATACACTTGGAGAACTACCATACACTTGTAGAACCAGCCTGACATAGCCTTGGAGAACAAGACTTACACACTACACAGACCAGCAACACTTCCATACAGTGGCATACTTTTAAAAGAACCAGCACCACTGCCATACACTTGTAGAACCAGCCTGCCATAGCCTTGGAGAACAAGACTTACACACTACACAGACCAGCAACACTTCCATACAGTGGCATACTTTTAAAAGAACCAGCACCACTGCCATACACTTGTAGAACCAGCCTGCCATAGCCTTGGAGAACAAGACTTACACACTACACAGACCAGCAACACTTCCATAAAGTGGCATACTTTTAAAAGAACCAGCACCACTGCCATACACTTGTAGAACCAGCCTGACATAGCCTTGGAGAACAAGACTTACACACTACACAGACCAGCAACACTTCCATACAGTGGCATACTTTTAAAAGAACCAGCACCACTGCCATACACTTGTAGAACCAGCCTGCCATAGCCTTGGAGAACAAGACTTACACACTACACAGACCAGCAACACTTCCATACAGTGGCATACTTTTAAAAGAACCAGCACCACTGCCATACACTTGTAGAACCAGCCTGACATAGCCTTGGAGAACAAGACTTACACACTACACAGACCAGCAACACTTCCATACAGTGGCATACATTTAAAAGAACCAGCACCACTGCCATACACTTGTAGAACCAGCCTGACATAGCCTTGGAGAACAAGACTTACACACTACACAGACCAGCAACACTTCCATACAGTGGCATACTTTTAAAAGAACCAGCACCACTGCCATACACTTGTAGAACCAGCCTGCCATAGCCTTGGAGAACAAGACTTACACACTACACAGACCAGCAACACTTCCATACAGTGGCATACTTTTAAAAGAACCAGCACCACTGCCATACACTTGTAGAACCAGCCTGACATAGCCTTGGAGAACAAGACTTACACACTACACAGACCAGCAACACTTCCATACAGTGGCATACTTTTAAAAGAACCAGCACCACTGCCATACACTTGTAGAACCAGCCTGACATAGCCTTGGAGAACAAGACTTACACACTACACAGACCAGCAACACTTCCATACAGTGGCATACTTTTAAAAGAACCAGCACCACTGCCATACACTTGGAGAATCAGCAGTGGCATGCTTCTTTGAGAACCAGCACCACTGCCATACACTTGGGAGAATCAGCAGGGATGCTTCTTGGAAAACCAGCACCACTGCCATACACCACTTGGGAGAATCAGCAGTGGCATGCTTCTTGGATAACCAGCACCACTGCCATACACTTGGATAACCAGTAGTGGCATACTTCTTAGAGAACCAGCACCATTGCCATACACTTGGAGAATCAGCAGTAGCATACTTTTTGGAGAACCAGCAACACTGCCATACACTTGGATAACCAGCAGTGGCATACTTCTTAGAGAACCAGCACCAATGCTATACACTTGAAGAACCTTGGCATACTCTTTTAGAGAACCAGCATCACCGCCATACACCTGGAGAGCCAAACATGGCATACAAATCAGCACGCACCATTGCAATAAAATTGGAGAACCATCAGTGGCAAAAACTCAGAGAACCAACTTCATCAAACACTTTGAAGAACATTCAAACACCGTCATCACCATCTTTTATTATTTTATTGAATAATTTATTTTTAACAGTGAAAATACTTTATTTATAATAAAAAAAACAAAAGGATACTAATTTCGTTATCTCTTTGGCGAATGATGTCAGCTAACTTTTTCAGTTCACCATCGTCTACTGGATGCTGCATCTCAGGTAATGTTTCTCCACTTGTTGGTCGTTCTGCAGGTTCTGCATTTTGGAAGCCCTTTTTCATTAATTGCTAGATGTCGATTGAATAAATGTAAATACATGATTTTAAAAATCTAACTACAAACATATGTCTTTCTTAAAATTTATGTATATGATGATCAATCAACAAATGCACAAGACACAATACAAAAAGATTCTCTTACCCTAAATATTGTGAAACAGTGATTTATTTTTCTCATATCTGGTGGAACCTTGAGTTGGCTATCTGAATCAGGATTGTTTAAGTAATTTTCAACTAACTTATCCAATCTGTAACAAATGTAAAAGAAAAAATATCTCATTCAACTTAAATCAGGAATTAAGATTGGCACAGTTTCCACCCCCACCCACCAAATAGGGAACATTTTCCACACTTGTCCAGGAAAAACAATCACAAAATAAATATAATTGTATAATAAGTAATTGTATTTGAGTACCACCAATGTAATTTATATTCATAGTGTACTGACACTGTACTGGCTATTAAAGCAGAATAAATGTGGCTGGACATTTCTTTCTTTCCACATTGCGTATGGCAATCAAGGCAAGATAGAACTCCACCTCCAAAAACACAAGAAAAATGTTTATGAATGAATTCAAGCTTGTGAAAATGTTCCATTACTTATTTATAAAAGATTTTAATCATTATCTGTGAACAACTAAATTTTAATTTCACTGAGAACACAGATGTATACAAAACAATATGAAAAAAAGTTTATAAATTTACTCTGTGATTTCTTCATCCGTAAGAGGATCTGTACTTTGACTTTCATCAACCAAAGAAAGTTGACCTTTCACCTCTTGTAACTCAGATTTTAAGCGAGCAATCATCTAAAAAGTAAAAGACATTTTGACAGATTTAGTGAGTATGATGCCAATTGCACTAAATATCTTTGTTTGTTTAATTGGAATAGTTACATACATTATCACAGAATTCAGTACTTTATTTGTCCTAAGTGTGTGCATTATTGTTGCTTATATATTTTGGCAAACTGCCATTAAAGCGAATTCATTCACTGTCCATTTTAAAGGTGACAATCCTGTTCACAAATATATATACCAACATCAACCAAGTCTAATACCCCTTTCACATCTGCATAAATTTAACCAGGTTTGATTTCCTAATTCATTACACATTATTATACACATATACGTGAACCGTGAGGAATCTCGAGAGAAAGCGTAGCTGTGCGATCTTTGTTACTATGATTGGTCAGATTAATATCAGCGGGCAATACATGCGCGTGTAGTAACAACTCGGGACATCTCATAACAAAAACAGGTCTCTCATCAGGAGAATTTCTAACAACTTTTCTTCACACTAAACCTCGTCGTTAGTTTTGTAGGTGTGAAAAGGGTATTAAACAAGTATTTTGGAGTGGAGCGAAGAGAAAAACACCTAAACTCAGCACGTTCGGATCAGAAGCCTAACTGCATTGTGCTGAATCATGTATAGTAGTGAAACAACTTCAAACGCATTGTATTTGATATATTTGAAACCATCCCTGCAACACTGTATATGCCATTACTTTTGTGGCATAACTAAAATGGCATCCACGAAAAAATCAATACACAAAAATGTTGAGTAAGTGGTAAATCGCAAAAAAATTCTGTACAGAAAAAATAATAGCATATACAGTAGTGATTTTATAGAGGCCACGGTTCTGTGAGAAAAGGGCTTAGTAAGTTCATTTCAAGAAAGCAGTTTTTTTTATGTATGCAGCACTTCAACATAAATACAAAATATTTCTTACAAGTTTTGGGTCTAATTCTTCATTAAGGAAAGCATCATTTTTAATCATTGCAACTCGTTGAGCAAATCGACATGTTGAAATAGATTCCTAAAAAACAATATAGCAAGTTAACATACAATTACAAACTGGAAATTTTGTTGGCCTATATGGCAGCGACTAAAGTGCCTATAATGAAGACTATCCCCTAATCTTTTTGAATAGTGTACCAAGTTCTTGGTAGATACAGGTCTTAAACCCATGTCTCCCATATGCTAGAAGGATTCCTTTAACATTACACCATACCACAGGCATTTTTGTTGAATTATTTTTTATCTTTAATAACCAGAAAAAATGATCATTCTTACAAAACATATAACTGTTCATTATAATTTGTGTCCTCAATAATTTTAGAAAGAAATTAAAGAGTTGTAAAAAAATATTATCTTTAACTTACATCAATGTTCTTTTTCTCAACTGAGCAAGTAGCTATCATCGTTGTCATGCAGTTTCCTCCAAGACTATCTCGTAGCACCGATGTCATCATTGAATTACGATAAGGAATATGCTGCCTAGACTTTTCAGACAGTGCTACAATTACCTATAAAAAATTTAAACAATTATAACTGAAGTAAGCAAAACAGAGATGGGCAAGTTATTTAGCAGGCCAAGTACTTACTTGCGAATGACATTTGCGTGACCAAGGCTACTGAAAATAGCCGAAACGTAGCAAGTAAGTACTTGGCAACTGGTTTATCAAAAAAGTTAACATTTATTTTTATGTATCTTTTATGTTGACATAAATTAGTAAAGACAAAATGTAATGTAATAATAATAATACTGTAATAAGAAATTTGTGGAACACAAAATGTAAGGAAAATTAGGAAGCCCAGCTGCATAAATGTGACCAACAGATGTGTAACTATACTCAAATGAGGTTCTGAGGAAATGAGGAAGATGATGATGATGATGATAATACTATAATTACCGACAAAGTTGTCCTTTAAATAGAAGGTAAGGACTTTCCCTTAAGGTAAAATACCAAGTATCCAAGTAAGTATCTAAGTAATTCACTCATTTCATGCATACCTGTTCTAGGTAGTGTAGAGATAAATTAATATATTTTGCTTCAGTTAGTAGTGTCCCTCCAACTCCTGTTTTACCAATTCTCTCAGACCTAAAATAACAAATGTAATCAAAATACAAATAATAATTCATAATAATTATGTTTAATAATGTTTTAATAATCTATTGCACAGTTTATACTATTCTGTTTTAGAAGTTATACTGAAGTGATGTGAAAGATACTGACTTTAGCAAGGCAATCTAACAACAAGACGCTGAGCTTGGCCAGATCAAAAGGTAACCTCTAGTTTGGGAAACGATCAGTCTCCGCCCCTTAAACGCTTCCCTGATTTGTGGTAGACCAATTGGCTTTCTCCAATGTTTAGTAGCAGACACCAGTGGGTAACAAAACGGTACCACCTATTATCCATACACGTAATGATAGCCTTGCTTTATCCTAAACCCTTCCCACTTTCAATATAAATTAATCTCTGTGTACATTAAGGTATGTATATGAGAGGCACTTATTTTGGGGGAAACATATTAACAAAGTGAGTATAAATAACTGCAGATCAAAGTATGTTACGATAGCCTATCCTGTCAAGCGACCTCAGCGTCCTGTTTATGTGACAGGTTTTGCTTCTGCTTACAATTACCCACAGTGCTGTTGTTAAATTACCCATAGTGCTGTTGTTAAATTACCCACAGTGCTGTGATAATTTACCCACAGTGCTGTTGTTAAATTACCCATAGTGCTGTTGATAAATTACCCATAGTGCTGTTGTTAAATTACCCATAGTGCTGTTGTTAAATTACCCATAGTGCTGTTGTTAAATTACCCACAGTGCTGTTGTTATATTACCCATAGTGCTGTTGTTAAATTACCCATAGTGATGTTGTTACAATGATTCATTGTGTTATCTTTTGCAATTTTGTATACAAACCCTGCAAGATCAACTAGATGTACTTTAGCCTTCCTGATGGTAGCTGAGCCGGTCTCTCTCGCCGACACATGGATTGTGAAGATGCAATGAGAACGTGTTGAAGCTTGGTTCATTGGAGTCTGCATAATTCAAATGAAAAATAAGTCAACGCTTACTGAGATAAGAATTTCCCATTGATGGACAAGAGATAAATTTACACAAACTTGTGAATAAATACTGTATGTCTCAGCGTCTCGCCTGCTCGAACATGAATACTACAGACTATTTACTTGATATACAGTACCATCAAACTAATTACAGCTCCATGGTTCTGGTGGTAGAATGAGTTTTCTCATAAGGACTATAAACCATAGTGTACACATCTGGCTCATGTGCACTTTAAAGAACCTAGTATATCTTTCCCTTTCACAGAGACACTTACTCATCAAAAGTACCCCTTGATTGTCAGCATATGCTGTTTAGGGTCACCCTCTATTTATTAAATAAGTTGAAATAAAAAACATAATTGCATATCTATTTTTTACTGGATGTTGATGCATTAGATTGTTTATATTAGCACCCTCTATGTTTGGATGAAATTTAAAGGAGTATGGAGCCTCTATGGTTCAGGAACGATATTATGAAGTCTCTCGCCATTGCATTTTTGTTGCTATATCTATTTAAATTTGTACAGAGTAAACTAAAATACAATCCATACAGTAGTACAACAACAATTCATTCTGTTCTTGTTTTGTTTTTTTTATGTACAGTAATGACTTACTTTGACCTTGAACCAAAACGTTTAGCATTTAAAATTGTATTGATGGGCAAGTGGTAATGACTATTCTTGCTAAACAGAAAGATTAGCAAGAATGTGTGAACAACTACCTTGCACATGAGACAGAAACTGGTTCAAAGATAAATGATCATTTGCTTACTGTTAAGCCCTGTCTACACTATCAAACTTTATGTGACAATAAAATGTGATGTGCCAATATATGGATATGATGATGTTATATCAGTACCATTATTATTTGAGCATATCTCTACTGTATTTGGGCACTTTACACTTTTTTTGTCAAACAAGTTTGATAGTGTAGACAGAGCTTTAAACTTTCAAATGAAAACAAACCTCAGCAATCATCCTGTTAGTGTCACCTAGAAACAACAGGTTCAACGCTTCTTCTTCATTGTTTGCTGGATGTATTGACAGGTTTCTTAAATGAATGTTTTTATCTCCATCTTCCATCAAAGACACCTTACTAAAGAAAAACAAATGTAGTACAGTCAAGTCTAAAAAACTCACTAGACTAGACATTTTGGGAGAGTGTGAAGTTTTGGGAGAGCCCAGGGTGTTTGTATGGAAAAAGTTGGCTAGCCAAGTGGTTTACTTGACTATCCAGTTCCATTCCAGATAAGAACAACTCTTAGTCCACTCAGCTGTAAATCAGTACCTGCATGGCTGAAAAATACCAGGGAAGATCAGGTGATGTAGACAGGAACTAACAACCCTACACTGTACCGAACAGCTTGTTCCCTTTATGCATGAAACTGGATGCATTAAATGCATGGCAATCCCAAGCTTAAAAGATCATTTCAGGAGTCAATCACAGGTGTTCTAGTGTATGTAACAATGCGCGATGTAGTAGTCACGCAAGGTTACTATTTGTAAACATATGCATAAATTTTATTTAGGCAGCATACAAAAATGCAGTTACATTTCAAAATATAAAATGGTTACATTTTTGTGTCAAGAGAAAAAAAGTTTATCCTTGTTTAATAATACCATGATACAACTTACGGAAGGTCCTCAAGTTTTGTAGCTTCGTGTTTAGGATCAAGAAGATCATATCCATTTTCATTGTATATCTCCAAGTATGAGATGTGGGTGGTGAAAGCATATTCAGGACTCTAAAAACAATGAAATAATTAATGTAATAAATAACACGTCATTGATTTGCTGATTATTTAGTATGTGCTGCATGTGTTATTTGTATCCATCCTCACAATAGATGTTTTATAATGTTTGCACATTCAAGTTTTAAAAAATTTTAAAAATGTTGTGCAAGGAGAGTACACAGTCTATACTTGGTATTCCCCTTTCAATTAGTGACTGTTTTTAGTCGCATGCAAAGGCGACTCTACAGCTCACTATGTCGATCGGTTGGTCGGTAAACACTAACTCAAATTTGAGCACGCGACTGTAGCAATATGGCCTATTTTTAGATAATTGTCGATATTTTAGTGAGTTGAAAATGTTGCGGTAAGGTTCCCAATCGCAAAAAAAAAATTAAACCACTGTAAAAATGTTGATACACTTTTTTGTAGTTAAAATATTTTGGTTTTTAATTTATTATTTGCTACATTGCTATACAGTAGTAATACAATATATAAATAGCATCATTCAAATTACAATCAGCACAGAGCGGAAACAAAAATTATAATTATCAATGATACAGCATCTCATCTCATCAAGGCAAGGCTTCTGAGCTGCTTTGATCTTAGGATTGGCTGCGACACATTCATACTAGGTATGGTTACATTACTAAGTACATTATTCTCCAGTTTATGTTTAGGGGTGTGGAACTGATCGTGTCACAACCAAACATAAAACCTTTGATCTACTAGAGCTTAGCATCCTGTTGATAGATTTGCTTTGATCTGATACAGTACTATGATACAAAATGAACGATACAATTTTAAGATCTTAATAATATTTAATCCTAAAAAAGTTCAAAACTTGTATGATGATATGATCATTAAATCCATGAAACTCACATTTTGGTACTCTTGAAACAGGTAGGAAAGAGACCGTGGAATAATACCCCTGTCGGCATACTTTTCAGCTCCTCCAGTTATTGTGAATGTCTTACCACTCCCTGTCTGTAATAAACATAATATGCTATTAAAGAGCCAGAAAATAAGGGTTCACTTGGCTCCTTAAATCAAAAGCTAGAAAACTGATATTTCCTTTTTTTTTCATACGCATCCGACAGCGAGTAACTCTTATTATAAACTTACTTATAAACGAAGTATCTTATGAGACTTATAGGGAGTGGAGTAGAAAGTTATTGTTATTATTATATTATTATTATTGAGTTATACTTTTGATTTTTACAATATTGAAAATGACACTAACCTGCCCATATGCAAATATAGTCCCATTATAGCCCTGAAGTGCACTGTAAAATAAATATAACACTTGTTTATTAATTCTGATCTCTAATTGATTTTTTACCTATTTTTTACCAAATAAAGCATCTAAAACAATTTAAAACTTCTGTTACTGTAAGTGTTAGTTACAGGATAACAAACAGCTTTAATTGAAGTATTTATTGAATAGACCTCAAGAGTACTGTCTGCATTACAGATTTATAATACACTGTGGTGTCATTCAGCTTGCCGCAACATAATTCTGTAGAATTTACTACAATAAACTACCGCTGACGCCGCTGTATAAAACTTCTATACCATATGATCCTAAGTGACCCATTCCAGCTGCCAGCATTGTAGGTATTAATGGGTTCGTGCATGCATTTTATAATTTAGACTGCATAGCCACTACACACCCTCCCTACTTTGTCTGGATGCATTATCCGAATATCCGGTATTAGCCGAATACGGCTTTACCACGTTGAAACACCGGTTCTCGTCAGATCACCGAAGTTAAGCAACGTTGGGCCTGGTTAGAGCTTGGATGGGAGACCATCTGGGAATAGCGGGTGCTGTATACGGAGCTGGGGTCCCGTTAGGCATTTGAAATCAGCACTGCTGACTCTTATGGCAGCCCCTGCATCTAGTATCTGCCTCAGACCTCTGGTCAAGGTGGGCACTGGACGAGAGAAGCCCTTGATCAATGTCAGGACCAATCAAGGTGCTTTAAACTCTCCTGGCTTTGTTTGTATCAAACCTGTTAGTGGCGGTAATTATCGCTGTTGGTTTCGATTGAATAAAATAAAATAAATTAAAATAAAATAAAATTATAACCAGGACTATTATACAGCAAACGATATAAGTTGTGTTATTAGTGATGAGAATCAGTGTTTCAACTTGGTATTGCTATACTAAATTAAAAGAACTGACTGATAATAGTATCTTACTTGTCTAATACACCTTTGGCAACCTGATTGAAGATTTCCTCTTGTTTGGCATGTTTATCAAATAAAGCCTCAAACGCAAATTTGTACTCTTGTTTTTTGTTGTTAATGAACCCTGCCGCAAGTTCTCGTGGAACAACAAAGCTAAGTTGACTGTAGCTGTCTTCATCATCTTCAATATCATACAACTGTAATAAATCAAATATTAGTTGAATTGAAATGTCAGTTATTTAAAACGTATTGCGTTATGTATACTGTATGACTCTATGGAGTAAATTCAAAACTCATTTCCTGGTGAAATTTGTTCTCTTTTTGTTTTGTATGTGGTTTTTATGGATGTACAATGCGAAATAAGGGAAATGAATTATTATTATTATTATTATTTATTGCCAAAAACAGGTTACAAACAAACAAAAACACAGAAACTAAGGGAGTAGGCAGGAACCTAAAAGTGAACCTAATCACTATAACAAGAGTTCAGGTTCCGTACTCCCAAAGTAACAACAATGATATAAAATAAACTATATAAAAATATTTAAATAACAAATAGACGAATCAACAGTGTCAATATAAAATAAACGGATTAATTAATTAATTAATGAATTCAGATTATAAATTAGAAACCCCCTCCTTTGAGACAACTCTATTCGGGGTTTGTCACTGCTACAGGTCATAGAATTAGTGGCTTAGGCAATTGGTCTAGTATCTTGAGTATATTAAGGCCACAATCTTTCTCCAGTATGCAGATTTTAGGATAGTATTAAGCCTGGTTTCCATAAAATTGCTACACGACAGATTCTATGGAAACGCTAGAATTTATCGGGGATCTAGTACGCGAGCACTAACTATTCTTTGGTACGCGTATACGATTCATCGCTGACAAAATCGGCAAAGTTGAACATGGTTGAACTTTGCCGATTTGAATGCGATGAATCGGGGAGCCTTCCCGATTGCGTCGGCGACATCTGCGCGTGTAGCGATTTTAATGGAAACGCTGTAGCGATTTTAATGGAAACCAGGCTTTACCTAAAGAGTTTATGATCGAGTATGTTTTGAAACTTCTTGCAGATAGTTGCTGACATGCACGGTGCTAGATATTTAAAGTTAAATTTAAAGAACTGTTGATTGTCAATATAGAATAACTGAATTAAACCCCCCTCTCTCCGGGTGCAAGTACAATCATGATTAAGGTATCAGAGACAACTATAGACCAATCCATTGCTATCATGGAACATCGACATTCTGTACATGACACTGTTTGCATAACATTTTTTAATGTCACCTACAAATTATACATATAAATCTGTTCCCAGTGTAGATAATAAAAAAATATAATATATTTCTAGAGCTTTGTTATCAATACTTTGACATGATTTTGGCATGCATTGACAAGCATCACAAGTGTATTTTAAAATCATAGAAAAAAAACTATAGATAAAATCATACTACAATACACAGTACAGTACACACAAGTGTGTAGGGTATTTTTAAGACAGCTGGACATATTACAATGAAACCATGTAGGACAATTACCCACTAGAACAACTACCCCTTGGTAGGTAACAGTCAAACCAATATTCCATATTTACTGGACTTGCATGCAGTAAACAATGTCATTAAACAGCATGACATAAGCTCTTACAGTAAAACAATTGTTTTGGAAGAGAAAAAGAATTAACAAAATCGGGCCAATTTTATCGATAGTAAGGGGCTGATAAAAAATGATTTTCGATGACTGGTGCAACTAGGTAAACTGTGTTCCTGGATTCTATATGTCATCTTCAAGTCAAATGTAATTCATCATTAGAAAAAAAAAAATAATAATAAATGAAATTAAATGAAAAGATGTAGGTGTCCTGAGATTAGTTATTCCAGGTGTGGTTGTCCAGAGTGTGTTGTAGTAGTAGTTTTCCAAGGGGAATACCATAAATCTTCTACAGTAAATTGTAACCCTGGGTTATTATTCTTTGATTGTTTTTTAGAGTGGGTTACTATTAGAAGGGGGGGGGTTACTATTAGAGTAGTGGGTTACTTATACTATTACTATTCTTAAATTAGGCACCTGAAAATAGTAACTCCCCACCAACTTTTCCGGTCAGCAACTCATAGCAAAATAATAAAACAGTACGAATAAACAAATTTGGTTGAACTCTAACTTTATTTTATAAACTCAAAAACACTCAATCTTCCCCCAGTCCCGAGATCAACATGCGTTATCTCCTTATTTTCAAAATACGGCTGTATCATAAACGACCAATAATTTTGTCAATAGTTTTTGTGACTCTAATAGTAACCCACGGGTTACTATTAGAGTAGTGGGTTATTATTATAGATTGACTTATTTTATAAGGTGGGTTACTATTAGAAGGGGGGGGGGGGGTTACTATTAGAGTGTGGGTTACTATTAGAAGATTTATGGTATTCAATTCAATTTATTCCGGATTTTACAATACAAACAAATAAGTACATCACACATGCTAGACCTTGTGGACTCATCGCTTTCGATGAGATGTCCCAGCCAGCAGTGACTAACCTTTACAAATTTAATATAATTAAACTGGATAAGACCAAACATTGGTTATTTCAAACTAATATAAGATCATGATAATACATAACTGAATAATATAAAATAAAGGATAAGCAACACTAACACTAAAGTTTTCTTTCGTAGATTACTTGTTTAAGTTTAACAGAAAAAGTTTTAACATCAAGTAGGTCTACGCATATGTCCTGGACATCTGGCAGGATTAAGTCCCAGATCCGAGGGAATCTAAATAAAAGTTGTCCTGGAGGCCGGGTAGTTGTCCTAGGGGTAGTTGTCTGGGTGGTACTGTAGTTGTCCTAAGGGGGTAGTTGTCCTAGAGGCCGGGTAGTTGTCCTATGAGGTAATTGTCCAGCTGGTAGTGTTGTCCTAAGCGGGTAGTTGTCCTAGAGGGTACTGTAGTTGTCCTAGGGGATAATTGTCCGGGTGGTAGCAGTCCCAGTGGGGCAATTGTCCGGGTGGTAGTTGTCCAGGTGGTAATTGTCCAGGGGGTAGTTGTTCGGATACGAAAATGTCCATTAGACTGAATATGAATGCATGCCTGCAGATTTTGAGACTAAAATTGACTTGCTGTACCTATTTGTGTTTTTTCATATAACCCTTGACCCTGACCTTTTTCAAAATGTGTAACAAGTAACAAAATGTATATTTCGAACAATTTAAGACCAAATTTAAGTGTTTACTTTATTTATTAAACTGAATATGAATGTATACTTTCAATTAAATTCAATTTGATACCAAATAATAATATACCTCGCTGTCACCAGTGGTTGTCGAGATTCAAGGACCTATTGCTGTTCGGTCTTATAACCTTTTACCCTGACCTTTTGACCAGGTTTCAAAATGTGTAACCAAGCCAAAAATGATTGTCTGAGGACCCTAAACTAAATTAAAATTCTTTGGACCTCAAAGTGTATATGAAAGTTGATCTAGCTACAGTACTACTAGAGTAATACTTTTGTGACGTTCTTATGCACTTGTCAATTGTATGACCCACTATACGACCCCCGGGACAGGGGTTAATTGATGCGACGTACCTTCTAAGTTTTTTGACGCACCCCTGCGTCAGTAATTATTTGTAAATTTGTAAACGCACCCATGACGCACCTCTCCCGGGGTTGTATAGTGGGTCATACAATTGACAAGTGCATTAACACTCTTAAAATCTAAGATTACTGTAAACATAGAGATTATAGTCAACTATAATATCTCTATCTGTAATTTGTAAATGATTAAATAAAGATTCGATAGTGCGTATACGGTATTTGTTATTATTAAATTTATCGTCAGTTTTAAAATAATTACAAACCCCACACATTTAACTCATTTGTATATTACTTTATTACATTCATTTAATTAGGCCTAGGCTAGGCCCTAGGCCTAGCTAGGCCTACCTAGCCTAGGCTAGTCATATCTTTTTTTGCCATCAATTATAACACATTAACAGTACACTTTTATAAAAAGTTGTTGAAAAAATAATAAATGAAAAACAAAACTTAAATTGTCTAGGCCTAGCCTATGCCTAATTAAATTAAATTATTTGAAAAGAATGTACCTACTACATCATGCCTCTCAGCAGTTAGCCTAGCCCTAGCTAGCCTAGGGAGGGCCTAGCCCAGTCAGAGTTAAAAATGCGTCTGTAGCAACGGAAATGTTTCATCAAACTTACCCCTATTTTGCCTTTTGTAGGCTTTATTCTGCAAAATATACGTATGCCTTGTTTCACCATAATTAATACTTTTGACCAATTAAAATAGCATCGACTACATTTAGAGTTAATTAGGGCCTTCTAGGCCTAGATTAAGATATCTCTCAATATACTAGCTTAAAACAAAAATAAACAATGGAGGCAGCCATTTTCCAATTTAAATACTGCCCTCAAGTTTTTTTTAAGACGATTTCTTGATCTTGACGTCACAATACGACGTGAACAAGAGATTCTGCTTTGATTTCACGAAGAAACAATTCAATTAAAATATCGTTCAATAGATTATACTATCTATGCCAAGTGCAAATAATTATGTCATCTAGATATTTGTCCTCCTGAGACGATTTTTTTTTTACATTTTTGTTGTTGAATTAATTTCCCATCTATTAGTCCGGTCAATGTAGCAAAAATAATGGGTAGGCCTATACCATGGAGTCTATACCTAGACAAAATTAGAATAGAATTTATTTGGTAAATATCTCTAAAGACCTATCATAACAACATACTAAAAATGAAGAGAAAATGTAGCTGAAGAAATTAGGTTAATGCCCATAAAACCAAAATTGCCGTTATATATATGTAGCTCTTCCCAAAATAATGACAATAATAACTTAAACCCAGGTTCTCAATTTCAGCTACAAAAATCGATAAAACACAGAATTCCAATACAAAATGCTTTTATTAATTATAACACAACTGCTTACTTTTAAAACTCAATACTAACTACACAGATCTGACTCATCTATCCAATTTCACAGTAAAACTTTCTTATTCCCCACCACAAAACCCACAAAATGGACCAGTTGTTATGGAAACCTAGATAAAGGAGGTACAGTCTTAATTAATTCAGAGATTGGGGAATGTGTAAAATCAAACTAAGGCATGATCATTGAGAATATACAAGCTACTAAGTAAATATGAACTTAAATACAATATAAAATAATAATACTGCTTTTAGAGCATCGCTACAGTTACACAAAAATTAAAATTCCACAAATCACACCTCGTTCAATTGTAGAGAGTTGAATTTTTTTCTAAATTGTTCAGAATATATATGTTTATTTTCCTTCTTATGGAACTTTTTGTCCAAAAATGACGGGAAATGCTGTATTTGACCTCTGACCTTATTTTAAAAATTATAGGTAATTTTCACAGGATTTACGTATCTCAAATTACTATAGGTAGAAACTTCCTTTTATTCTATATACTTTCACATTATGTCAGATGAGGGGATGGAATTCAACAAATCACACCTTTTGGAACATATGAAAATTAGCTGATATATGTAAATTAATGGTTAAAATATAGGGTATAGGCCCTACCCATAGAACGCCAGCTGTAGTTGTAGAGAGCTAATTTTATTTTTCAAATTTTTCTTATGGAACATTTTGTCCAACAAATGACCGTAAGTGCCGTATTTGACCTCTGACTTTATTTCCAATTAAGGATTAAGGTAAATTTCACCATAGTCAATAATTCCATTGACTATGCTTTCACACGGGATTTACGTGTCACCATAACGGTCAGACATCATTTTAGTCTCTATACTTTCAATTAAAGTACTTCACAAAAATCACACTTTGGAAACATAAAATGCAACAAACACACACACGCGATCGACCACACAACCTCCCGCCATTCTGGTGGAGCTATAGTTAGCTGAAATATGCAAATCACCTGAAATATGCAAATTAAGGGTGAAGTATAGGGGATTTCATTACAGCGCCTGAATTCTTCATTATAGTTAGGCTGTTAATGTCCAAGACACGTATACATACAGGAAGATTGAGATGGCCAGTGTGTGCGGAGTAATCAGTTTTATTTTCAGACTAGGCCTAATGTTTTTGTATCTCCAAATAACGTTTAGCTTTGCGACAGCAATGGTTGGTTATGGTGCTCTTGCAATTATTTCTGTTTTTGAGCCTTCTTTTTTGATGGTCGAACAAAGATATAGGCCTATGAACTTATTCTCTGTCTTAGCTCATGCCCGGTGGTGACTTCCAACGCATCCCCCACTCAAGGTGGTAGTTTGAACTTGAACAATGTCAACTCAAAGGTGTCAACTTGAATAATCCAGAAGAATGGGGATATGTTCAAGCTAAGGATCATCATCTTGAACCCTCCCAGCAGATTTACCATCAGCTCCAGATTCTCATCTAAAGGTGATTCAATGCGATTGCAAAACTGACTGCAATACAAGGAACTTTAAGACGTTAATGTTGGTTAATAATCTATTGGCAAACTAGTTCATACAAGCTGGTCTGATTATAATGTTTCACTGAAGTGCATTTTTTTTCTACTAAATCAGGTTTAAGAACTAAACACCATCTTAAAAGTATTGGTGTTGAGTTGCTTTCCGTTCATGAAAAGAAAAAAAAAATTATAAAAGTATGATACATATTTTTATAGTTAAAATTTCACAATCTAGACTCGAATTTAACTGTGACTGGTCGTTGTACCTGAAATATGAAAACACCATCTTAAAAGTATTGGTTTTGAGTTGCTTTCCGTTCATGAAAAGAAAAAAAAATTATAAAAGTATGATACATATTTGTATAGTTAAAATGTCACAATCTAGACTCGAATTTAACTGTGACTGGTTGTTGTACCAGAAATATTAAAACATCATCTTGAAATTTTTAGTGATGAGCAAGCATTTGTATATTATTTATAAAACGTTTAATTTAACTTTAAAAAATAGACTCTAAAATGGAATTTTCAAACATCAACTGTCAGTGGTACCTAAAATGTTGGAGACATAATCTTAATATTACCTTCTTTGTGATGAGTTGTGGTACTTCCCCAAACTGAAAGGAAAAAATAGAATTATAAAGTTATATAAAAAAAGTTTTTTGTATGTAAAACGCTTAGGCTAATCCAACTAGGTTAATTCAAATTTGAATTTATAAAAAAAAATGTACTGTCTTTACCTAAAAGGTAAATAATTTCGACTTCTTGTTGATAAGTCGTAGTAAGCTCTCGCCAATTAATGAAAAGAAAGAAAGTAGGTCTAGGCCTAGGCCTAGGCCTGGACCTAGGCCTAGCCTAGTTTTAATCAATAATGCCTACTTTAAATAGTCATAATTATTTTTTGCCTAAAAATATGAAACTTTTAATAAAAAACAACGAAAATGAATAGAGAAACAGTGTCCGTATAGTATTGCAATCATTTATAAAGCTAGTGTATTGCTAAGGACTAACACGCTTCATACGTAGGCTATTGTTCTTTTAAGTATTTTTGCTCTATTTAAATTATTATCTGAAATATGAGGAAATTTATTTTATTTATTCAATTTTATTGATACAATACAAATAAAAACACAAAACGAAATATAAAAGGCTTAAAGTGCTAAATACCTATAAATCGAATATCATGCCTGTTATTTTAAAACAGAAACGGAACTTTAGAAGTATTAGTAAAGCTGGCTTTCTTGATCTTACTCAGTGGCGGATCGCAGGACTATTTTAAGGGGTTTGGTTACCCAAGAGTCCAAGGCCGTAGATATCGAGAATGGTGGGGCCTTAGGAAAGCGAATTTTGTTAAATGACACCCTATATGACCGGAAATGCTCGCACGTACAATACACTGGGACGATAGAGATCGACGATAAATAGATAAATATGCATTTTTCTGATACATAAAACAAAGGAAATCTAAAATGTTTTCATCCTAGAACTATAGGATAACCTTCTATGCTGCCTTTGATGAAAATTATATTTCACACGTCGTCCAATCAAAAGACGTCATGATCAGTAAGAGCAATAATATCGTGACAATACAACTATGTTATTGTTTTTATTGATCCTGACGTCATTTGATCGGATTTTTAGAAATATTATTTTTATCAATGGCAGCATAAATGATTATCCTATAGTTCTAAAACAAATAACTTTTACAATTTATTTTATTTTATGCAAGAAAAATGTGTATTTATCTATTTATCGTCGATCGTTATCGTCCCAGTGTAAATGGGCCTTAAATGGCAACTCTAGTTCGCCGGAAATATCGGGCTACAGTAGCAAACAACAAAAACATAAACTGTAGCCTACAACACAGTGTTGCTTAATGGTATAATACTACACACAGAGAAAAGAAAATATGATCGTAATTGAACACTGAATTCTTTCAAAGTTCGGAACGTCTGTAATTACTACGGAAATTCGGCCCAATTATACTACGGAAATACTTAAACATGTATTGTGCCTTTGACTAATTCCAACAAAATCTAAAAAAAAAATTTCGAAAAAAGGTGGGTCATTTTGAAATATCATAATAGTTATTAACTTTCACCAAACATTAGTCCAAAAAAAATCATTTAACTGAAATATAGACGTTTTTTTGTTTAAAAAATAACTTTGGCTTTCAGACAAAGTTTTTGATCAAAACATATCTCATAATGCAATGCGCTTGTTTGGCTACTCTGTATGCATAATCATAAAACTTCCTCGCGATCTGTGTGAAAACACCTTCTCAATCGTGACGAGTTGTAAACAATCCTAATTAGCATCATGCATAATGCATACTCGTGGTTTGAAATCTTTGTTTACTTTCGCTCGCCACGATTTTCCAGACGAAATGTAATCAAATTAATTTACCTGTTAAATTACGTAAACTTGTTGTTTTTGGCTCGAATTTTCGACTTAAAGTGAATAACTTTAATATTACTTTGATATGACCAATTTAAATTTAGAATATTTTGACCTTCATTTTTTTGTGTTTCAAGGTATAATACATCTTTAAATGATGGGGAATCCCCGGCAAAATGCAATAATTATGGACAAATCAACGACCCATAGGACGGGGCTTTCCACGAACAAAGTGTGTGGCCTTTTGTCCTTCTCATAACGCACACAAGCAATTCAAACAGTCACAACTTCATTCGAAACATATCTAAAAAAAAAATATTATGCTGACGTTAATAGTTATTATGATTAAATGGGATCTAAATTTTAATTTAGTGACAGAAAAAAAAGTGTAGTATGAAATTACCAGGCAAATGGGGCAACAACACTTCTGCGTCCGCCCCTGATGGTATATAAAGTTGGTTCGTACTTTCGGTACTGATTTTAACCACCTGATGTAGGCCTAACCCTGTTTATTAAATTGAGTTAGATAATTAAGTAGTGGTATACACTGTCTAATAGATGTCCATTTTGAAAAATACCCGCACACAATAATACGAGGATGATTTGCATTTACTATCTCCTACTACGATAATTGTTTTTAACTAGAGGGTGAGCTCGCTTCACTCGCTCCCCCTCTAGGAAGTGTAGACGATGGTTCTCGGAATGATAATGTTCTCCTTATACATTTTCTGTCGGTTACCATTATTGAAAATGCTTGACATTCGTAAAACTGAACTACTTTGTTTCACAGTGTTTTAGATGATTAATAACATTTTAAAGTATAGTTTTTATTGTTTGGTAGGGCCCTTTGGGGAGGCGGAGGTCATTTGAGGGAGGTGCTTATTCGAGGGATATATGTTAAATTTTTTAGTTCTATAATATGGTAACATTAATAATCAAATGAAATCCTCTCATAGATATGAAAAGTGGTAAAAAAGAATAACAAATGCTTGGTAAATTGCAGATAACAGTGCGGTGAATTCTACTACAAATAGTATAATTGTGTTATTATAAATATGTGGATCGACGTTTATTAGATAGTTGGATTGTGGGGGGGGGGGGGGGTTATTATTCAAAGTGATGTTTTATTGGAGAGGCGTGTATTCAAATGAATACCATCCTAATAATTATTAATACATTATTTAATTTAATCATCTTTTGAAACTAACTGCCGTGACAGAGTGGGCCCAAGAAAGAAGACATTACGGCTTGCAACATGGGCATACATCTCGGTCCTAACGGGACACAGGAAGATAGCCTACAGTTATTCCTGCAAGCTTACTCAATAAAACTCAGCTATCGGGATTTCACTCGAAAAATGTCTTATCAAATCTCCCTATGTAATTTTATAATACTATTCCCCACAATATATTCTGATTCTTTATGGCGTATATTTAATTTGATCTTTATTAATTTGCAGTATAATTCCTATTATTTAACTACTGTACCTTCACACACATGTGGTATGTTTTAAAATAAACAAAAAACTGAAATGGCTATGATTAATGGCCAATTTTTTTTTCGTCTTCCAAAGGGACACTGTTGATTGATGGAAAGTGCCTGTTTCCAGTCACCTTTAGGGTCAAATCTATTATTTTAACTGCTCCCTTGTGTATAAAAGAGAGAAAATATTTGAAACTAAGGTGAACTTATCTTAAACCCGGAAATTACTTTGACCGGGAAGAATTGAAATTGAGAGGAAAATCCAATGTTGAAATCATAAATGTTGTTAAAAAAACTCTTTATAATATCTTCCTGAGATATAAATATGGAACAATAGCGTCGGCGTGCACACTAATGTTATCAAATCTACGTTTCGCGGTACATCTCGGATAGATAAGGTAGGTATCCAAGGCGGAGATTTGTACCGAAGTTTTTGCATTGTGCTCGCCTATGTCAGAATTAACCATAATTTATATATAGATAGGTGAAAACCGGTTGAACAGCTAGAGTAGGCTACCGCATTATAATGTTAAAGATTTTTTCTTTAAAAAAATACTATTTTTGATAGATTTAATATACGTGTATACAAAATGTACGATGTGCATGGCGATAAATGGAACATTCAAATCTCTCTTCCACAAGTGTCTATTCCCTCAAATAACCTATCAAAGTCTGATGTAATTAATCTTCATTTTTCATGTTTTTGGGGGACAATACATCTTTAGAAAAACATAACCTTATGTCCTTATGTGACGTCATTAATTATCAAATTACAATCAACTTACATCAAAATAAAGAGACAATACTGGTACAAAAAAGATTTCACAAAAACAATTCACAAATTCTTTTTCGTTTGTCATAGGTGCCATATCTAAATAAGGGCAAAATTCACATACCAAAATGGTGAAATTTGCATTTGGGGGTGGGGGGGGGGGGGGTGTAAAATCACACACATGTTACCATGGCAACCATTAATTTTCAAAAATATTTCAGTTTTGTTACATTCACCTAAAGTGTGATTAATTACCAAAGTATGAAGACAATTCATTTTTTGGCATTTGGCCACTTTTTAATGAAATAGGTCGATATTTGTAGTCAACATCTCTTAAGTTTTATTTTATATAATTTTCGTTTCGACTTCTGGTGTTTGGTTATTATCTCTGCAATCAATGTTTACGATCTTTGATGCATTTAAGAGACCCGTACCACCGGAGAAAAGAAATAGTTTCTTTAACAGACTTGCCATACATAAAACGTATTTTTTTTAGCTTTCATCTGTCCATAGAGACAATGAATTCAATTCAAGACCAAGACTATGTTTGTTTAGATGATTTCCAAAAAGCTGCAAATGAACAGTTACAAAGTTCATCATTCAACTATTTTGCAGACGGCTGTAACGAACAGTTTACATTGAAGGAAAACCGAGAGGCGTTTAAAAGGTATGTAAGGTTAGATACACTGTACTTACTAGCAATGGGTAAGAATTAGCTAAGATGGTTGTCAGACAAATCTTCTTATTAGTATCGAATCTTAACTTACATACTTTACCTGTTAATAATGCAACCATTATTACATTTCATTTTAAAATACTAATTACTGCTTTACGTATGGGCTAGAAATATGAGGATGCCCGATGCCACACAATTCTGAAATAGGAAATAATGCCATTCGATTATGGTTACAAAAGTAATCTATGATTTTCAGATTAAAAAGTTATACAGGAGAAATGAAAATTGGTAGGCTTTGCAAGTAAAGAATTTACTGTTTGTATTGCACAGCACGTATAGGAGATGGTAAATGCTATTACAGAAATAACATTACTAAAGGGTATTGAAAAGGCAAACATTAAACTAAAGCATTGTCTACACTATCAAACTTTATTTGTCAAAAAAATGTGATGTGCCCATGGACATGATGATATCACATCACTACCATATTTAAGCATAGCTCTACCATGGGCACATCAAACTTTTTTGACACAGAAAGTTTGATAGTGTAGACAAGGCTTAACTTAAGTCTAAAATATACAAATCAAATCAAGTTTTAAAATTAGAAGATTTTCATATAAATATACAGTTTAAACAAAGGTTAAGGTTAAGAATTATAGATCTTGAAAACGGAAAAGAAAGATGAATTAAAAGTTAAGAACGAATTAATTAAGTTTGAAAATACAACTTCATTTTTCTTATACCAACCACATTGTAATTTTATTTATTATTAATTCATTTTAATTATTCATCAAATAAAAAAGTTTATATGGACCCGCAGAATAAATAATAGCTTTGAACTAATGAACTGTTACAATTACAATTGATAGAGGTAAAAAATAAAGGGTAAATTATACGAACCGCTTTAGTTTGAATGGGCAAAAAAAGAGTGATCTTAGTTGTTTATGCTAGACCAATCATGGATTAAAGAATAGAAGGATATGCATCGACGTGAGATCAAGGGTTCCTTGACTCTCGCCGACAGACCGCGGACCGCCCACAATGTTACAGTTTAATTAACCGCATGGTAACAACGAAACGGTCGCGTGCCTAATATATTGTTTACTGCACATGTGCAACGACATTTAACCTTGTTGGCTACTACGCTTCTTTCGCGCGTTCTTTGGTGGCATGATGTTTGTAGATGGTCAACTATTGACTATGTTGGTTTCTGCCGCGATTGATCTACGCTAATGATTTTTTTATGATGATTAAAGTAGCATTTTATGACCTGTAGTAGCCCTACATCTGAGACAATAACTATTAGTTGTCTCATTTGTTGTAAAATTACAAAATCAGCAAGAATGCTAGCCTAGCTAGGCCCAGGCCTTGTACTAACTAGGCTAAACTGGGCTAGTAAACCCTATGATTTGCCGACATTGATACTGCCTAGGTAGGCCTAGGCTAATCTTAAATACTCACCGTTGTCTTACTTCTTGTGTGAATAATAATAATAGGTAGGCCTACTTCGTTTGTTCGTGATCAAGTTTGCCCTGCGTGTACTTTTCAAAACGACCGCTAGGTAACGAATCGCAACTATACATAGCCAGCCAATCCCGGATCAGGGATCGCTGTTTTCATTCAATTAGGCCCGGTGATTGGATGTGATGTGGATGACATAACCACTAGCCAATCACCAGGCACTACAGTTTAAATATAATCACATCGATAATTAAGGAGATTTATGAAGAAACCACTGCTTAGCCATATATTAAAAAACACGATTGTTGTATGTCTGAACACCGGCCACGCTAACAACATACATGGTCAAATGCATAATTTAATATTCTATAGATTAACGCAATTTTTAATGACAGAAGATGGCAGGCAAATAATGATAATTCAAATATAAAAATGGCATATTTTATTAATATTACCAACTACCTAAAATTACCAGTCGTAAGAAAGTGAACTTTTCGTAGTCCGATTGTGATGAAACTAAAACAGAATTATTCAGCAATATATGTTTGTTATCAATTAATCATCGACGCAGACATGTCAATAGAACATTCAGACTGCGCATACGATTTCTACATGGTTACGTTTTGGTCTCAAAAAATGTAACAGTTGATTCGCAGCGTTTTACAGAGGGCCGCGGTTAGAGACACGGAGTTCAATGAACGTGTTTGTTTGATTGGCAGCAGTGCTTTAGTATAGGCAAGCGCGTTGTAAAATCGTTTGATGTCACCGTCGATGCATATCCTTCTATTCTTTAATCCATGGACCAATATAGTACATGGTGGCAAAACATAAACTCTGTCTACAATATCACACTTTAAAAGTGTGATAGTGTAGACAGAGCAAGTTTATGTGACAAGAAAAATGTGATGTGATCATAATAATGGACATGATGATGTCATATTACTACCATATTTGGGTAGGTATATTACTTACTTATATTATACTTGTTTTCACGCTGCTGCTCTAGCCCGCTACGTCTCATTAGGACTACTCAATCAGAAGCAGCAGTTATAGTTCTAAGGACAGACCGTTTTGTAAAAATGGAAACTCCACTATGATTTATTGATTCCAGCTGCTACAGTAGACCCAAAAAACGGCTGTAGGACATGTCATGCTAAAATTACAAATCCCTAAGCATTTCTGGTATATTCACTGTCAGATATTCATTGAATTATTATCGAAACAGTCCATTTAAAGTTTGTGTTTGTAATAGGATACTTCACAATTGAAATATCTAGGGTGATGAAGTGACCCCCAGATTTGACCTTAGCAATAAAATTAACTAAAGTGACAGAAATTGAGTATTCACTTCTGTAACAAAAAAGTAATATTTATTCACATATAAAAAATGAAAAGAAACCCAAAAACCATTGTCTGACAGACAATTTAAGTATTTGTTGCTTTAAATTACATTTTTTTCAGGTAAAATAACTATCTATTATGTGACAATAAAATGACACATTCAAAAACATTTGAAATAAAAAATATTTTTCAATAAAGCAAGCAGCGTTTTTTGTAAGAAATATTTCTTGTTCAAACTTGTTTGATAGTGTAGACAGGACTTTATTTGTGAATGAGTGTGAATACGTAAGCCTACAGATATTTTGTTTACAGATACCGCATGCGACCGAAGCTTCTTCGAGATGTATCCAATATAGATTTAAGCACAACGATACTGGGTGAGCGTATCTCTTGGCCAGTTTGTTTATCACCAACAGCTATTCAGAGACTGGCTGATTGTGATGAAGGCGAAGTTGCAACTGCTAGAGGTAAATTTAAAAAGTTTACAAGAATAAAGAAGAACTAGGCTAGTCAATCTAGCATTTTGAGTGAAACAAATTGCAAACAGAGATTTTTTTTTAAATGGTTACATATGATAAGGTGATTATTTTTTGAGCATCACACCTCTGACACTCATCCCGAAGGTATGCAAATTAGCTTAAATATGCAAATTAGGGTGAAATTACAGGGTTACCATATCTTAAAAACTACTAATCGTAGAGAGTTCATTTTTGCACAGTCTGGTTCAGAATATATATATTTATATTTGCTCTAATGAGACATTTTACATAAAAATGTCCGGAAGTACCAAATTTTGACCCTTGACCCCATTTCTCAATATTTACATAAATATGTGATTAAAATGTCTGTAGAGACTTTATTTTGGACTCAATGACTTGGATATTGTTTTTCAATACCCACCATAGAACTGTATTATAATTCCTAAAATCACAATTTCGTCATGCACCTCGAAAGTATGCAAATTAGTAGTACAAGTAATATTAAATATGCAAATTAGGGAGTGAAATTACAGCGTTGCCATATCTCGAAAACCGCTAATGCTAGAGTGTTGATTTTTTCACTAAAATATTTAAAATGTATATATTTATATTTGCTGTAATGAGACATTTTACAAAAAAATGCCCGGAACTATGACATTTGACCCTCGACCCCATTTCTCAATATTGCATATATAATGAAAACTAAAATGTCTGTAGAGACTTTGTTTTGCCCTCAAATGACTCGGATACAGGTTTCTAATAGCCAACATAGGAATGTTTAGTAAATCTCAAAATCACACCTGTATCACTCGCCTTCAAAGTATGCAAATTATTAGTACAAGTTACATGAAATATGCAAATTAGGGGGTGAAATTACAGTCTTCCCATATCTCAAAAACCATTAATGCTAGAGAGTTGATTTGAATTCAGAGTTGATTCAGAATGTACATATTATTTATATTCGCTGTAATGAAACATTTTACGCAAAAATTGTCATGATTGAATTATGACATTTGACCCTTGACCCTATTTCTCAATATTTTCATATAATTCAACTAAAATATCTGTACAGACTGTTTTGGCCTCAAATGACTCAGATACAGGTTTTCTATAGCCAGCATAGAACTGTTAGTAATTCTCAAAATCACACCTTTGTTACTTCCCTAGAAAATATGCAAATTAGTAGTACAAGAGGTGAAAGTTGCCATATCTCTATCGGTCATTAGCGTTTTTCGAGATACATAAGGCTGTAATTTGCATATTTCATATAACTTGTACTAATAATTGGCATACTTTCGAGTTGCTTGACTTTTTGGAATTACTAAACGATCCTATACTGGCTATATAAAACCTGTATCCAAGTCATTTGAGGCCAAAACAAAGTCTGTACATACATTTTAGTTACATTATATGCAAATATTGAGAAATAGGTTCGAGGGTCAAATGTCATACTTTCGATAATTTTTTTTTCAATAATGACCCAGATACAGGTTTTCTATAGCCAGCATAGAACTGTTTAGTAATTCTCAAAATCACACCTCTGTTACTTCGCTTGAAAGTATGCAAATCAGTAGTACTAGAAAGTTGCCATATCTCTCTCTCTCTCTCGGTCATTAGCGTTTTCGAGATACATAAGGCAATTCACTGTAATTTGCATATTTCATATAGCTTGTACTACTAATTTGCATCCTTTCGAGGTGCTTGACTTATACTGGCTATATAAAACCTGTATCCGAGTCATTTGAGGCTAAAACAATGTCTGTACATACATTTTAGTTGCATTATGCAAATATTGAGAAATAATAATAATAATATCCTGGATTATAGCGCCTAATGTTGTGAAACCTCTAAGCGCTGTACATAAACTAATACGAAAAAGGGGAATTCCAACCATGCCAAAATGAAGGCGTGATTTTGGGAATTACAAAGCGGTCCTATGCTGACTATAGGAAACATGTATCCGAGTTATTTGAGTCCAAAACAAAGTCTCTACAGACATTTTAGTCGCATTATGTATGCAAACATTGATAAATGGGGTCGAGGGTCAATTGTTGTATTTCCGGTCATTTTTTCGTAAAATGTTTCATTAGAGTAAATATAAATATGTACATTCTGAACAAGTTATTGAAAAAATCAACTCTCTACCTTAGTGGTTTTCGATATATAGGAACCTTTAATTTCACCCTCTAATTTGCATATTTCATGTAACTTGTACTAATAATTTGCATACTTTGGAGGTGAGTGATACAGGTGTGATTTTGAGATCTACTAAACAGTCCTATGTTGGCTATTAGAAACCTGTATCGGAGTCATTTGAGGGCAAAACAAAGTCTCTACAGACATTTTAGTTTCATTTATATATGCAATATTGAGAAATGGGGTCGAGGGTCAAATGTCATACTTCCGGTCAATTTTTTGTAAAATGTTTCATTGGAGCAAATAAAAATATGTACATTTTGAATACGGCTGTGAAAAAATCAGCTCTCTAGCATTAGTGGTTTTCGAGATATAGGACAACTGTAATTTTTTCCCCTTATTTGCATATTTTATTTAAATTGTACTACTAATTTGCATACTTTCGAGGTGTGTGACAAAGGTGTGATTTTGGGAATTACAAAGTGATCCTATGCTGGTTATTAGGAACCTATGTCTGGGTCATTTGAGGGCAAAATAAAGTCTCTACAGACATTTTAGTCACATTGTATAATATGCAAACATTGGGAAATGGGGTCGAAGGTCAAATGTTGTACTTCCGGTCATTTTTTCGTAAAATGTTTCATTAGAGTAAATATAAATATATACATTTTGAATAGATCAGTGAAAATATCAACTCTCTCGGACTAGTAGTTTTTGAGATATGGTAACCCTGTAATTTACCCCTAATTTGCATATTTTAAGCTAATTTGCATATCATCGGGATGAGTGACAGAGGTGTGATGCTCAAATTTTGATCTCCTCATCATATATGACCATTTAAAAAAGAAAAATCTCTGTTTGCAATTTGTTTCACTTTGGGCTGTTTTTTTTTGCTAGATTGACTAGCCTAAACGGATAGCTGATTAATTTAGAAAGTCGTGACCTATATTTTCATTATAAAATTATGTAAATTAAACACATAAACGTTTGCAGTGCAGCTTATAAATCGGTAACATAGGTATAATACTCAAAATTAACTTTCAGTTTAATTTGCCTTTAGATTTATTATATACATCAAATGTCAAGAGCAGTTTATCTGATTTGTCATTAACTTTTATTTTGTGACCCTAAAAGTATAAAAACTCTATTACTGTTCAAAATGCTGGTATGTTGTTTTTAAATACGTTTTACGTGTGGTAACCATGCTTTTTGTATACTTCACGATTCTTTATTTCTTGAAAGGGCAAACTTTACATAATATTATCTTATAGCTGCGACTTCTGTCGGATCTGTGATGACACTAAGTTGTCTATCAACACGTACAATAGAAGACGTAGCAGCTGCCACACCTCATGGTGTTCGATGGATGCAGGTGCAATTTCTTAATCCTCGAAAACAACTGGAGAATCTCATTGAACGGGCTGAACAGTCTGGATACACGGCGTTAGTTGTAACTGTTGATCAACCAATCCGTGGAAAGAAATACAATTTCACGAAAGACTATAATGCGTCCTTGTTAACATTCACTGGTCATGCAAAGTTAGTAGGCCTACTTTATTTTTTCATAAGTAATGTCATTATCATTTGTCAATCTTGCGGGATGTAAATGTCTGCCATTCGGATAATATTTAATAGCAGTGCAAACTATTAGTTTCGGCTACTTTTTTCACTTTTCTTCTGTATTACTAAAGCTATTACCAACAATTCAACAAACTTATGAAAAAAAGAGTATTACATAAAGTTAAAATGATTACGAATGACCATACACACCCACTAAATAAGTACTACGTTTTAAACAGATCGGGTATCAGGCTACGTCCACTAAGAGGAGATCATGATCGTCTTCGAAAGTCATTTGTTCTAAAGTTTTACCATTCATATAACCTATATGTAACGCTGCATTTTTAGAATTATATATATATATGCATTGCACTGATGAAGGGCTAGTGTTGCTCGAAAGCTCTGCTAACCTTTCTGGCTGTTTTACTTTATCGTTTTGATTTAGCTTTTCGCTTTTTATTTTGTATCTCAATTGAGATCCAGCCACTTATACACACAGCATTGTCATTTTTTTCAGTTATTTGCCTTTGGATTTATATATATATATATATATATATATATATATATATATATATATATATATATATATATATATATATATATATAAACACAACAGGCATAGAAATAAATTCCAACCCGCCCGGTGATACACTGAAAATTATTTAATTAATTTTGAAACGATAAAGATGAGGAAATCTGTGAGAATGAGAAAAAGTCGCCCCAATCAAGACTCGAACTCGGACCGTCTGCTTGATATGCAGTTGCCCTAACCATTAGACCACTGGGGCTTTCATGGTATTGTTCTTTAACTCGATTGGATAACGACCCTTTAACATTCTCGGCGTGGTATAGTTGGAACACAACTAGTCCTCAGTTGTACGCACGCGCACCAGAGATCCAATTGATACGCCCTCATCTTTCAGTATTTTTATTCACGAGGCGGGATCTCCGAAGAGATACTTATATATATATAAACACATTAGGCAAAGAACATTAATTCTAAACCGCCCGGTGATATAGTGAAATTTAATTAATTAATTTGAAACGATAAAGATAAGGAAATCTGTGAGAATGAGAAAATCGCGCGCGCTTAACATTTTCAGAATTGTCAAAATTTATTTTATATGAAATTAGAGTACGTTTCAGGCAATTTTAAGCGTTTACAAAAATTGCCATGAGTGCACAGATTTTTGCAGTTAAACGTTAATACGCACTCTTTTTGCCCGATTTCAGTTTTACAACCTTTTTTAAATAATATCATCATATTTGATTCACTTTTCAACTCAAAATTACGTTATACGAGTGACAGGCTACGCACGTGTAAGTTAACAAAATGGTAAAAATATGCTAAATTTAAAAATTAATATAGATCGTCAGAATGCTCGGGAACACCTATTTTGCATTTCAATTTCTTAAAGTGTATCATGTGTATGATTTATTATGAAATTAAGAGAACAAAAGTTGATTAAGTCATCATTAATTGCATATTAAAGTTTCTTAAATAATTTCGACAATCAAACAAATTATGGGCCGAAATAACAAATTTAACATTAACTTTCTTCCTTGTTCATATATTAAATTTAAAAGTATATAATTTGACAGTGCATCATTGTTTTTATATTTTTAAAGATGGTGTTTCTGATCTATACTGTATTTTTATCGCATTCGTTCTTAAATCTTGTTCTTGAGCAGCTAGTATGAAACCTTCTGTATCTTTCTTCAAAAAAACATTCCTAGGCCATCTCAAATAATCTCCATGTAGGGCTTTCTAGTTTGTATTTGAAAATGTTGGAATAAAGAGAATAATAACAATTGTAGGGCACATCATCATTTTAGCATGACTGTAGGTTAGATTGGAGTGTTTTTGTCAGTTTAATCGTGTTATTTGTTTGTATATTTTCAGGCCAGTTAATGTAGACTTGTCTGTCGGGGAGGTCGATTTTGACAACTCAGCAACCTGGCATGATATTAAATGGTTGAAATCTTTCACAAAATTACCATTGGTTCTTAAAGGCATAACAACGAGTAAGAAGACTTTTGTTTTGTTCATTTTTTATCATTTTTGCTTGAGTAAAATCATAAACAGTGTGTATTGCTAATTGCGTTACCGGTCTTATATGCAGTTTTTTCTTATGATATCGGATAAAAAATCCTTATTATTAATAATCTTTTTCAACAAGGCGGCAATGAAAATGTAATACGTCTTATTGTTTACATGGCATTGGGCAAAGGCTCTTCTAAGGTTCTTGACATAGGAGGTAATATGGAACAATTACCATCTTCAGGTCAATGAAAGATATTCTTCTACTCGTATTTATTCAAAGGATCTTTGACTAAACGTCACGATCTAAAGGACGATCAATCTTTGTCTAATGCTTGTTTCCCACTAGAGACCCAAGCAATGAATTATTCGATTTTATTTATTGACCAACTAAATGCGTTACGTTCTAGTTGGAACAAAACTACAGAACAAAGAGCACAGGGACACACTTTCTATATTATTACAATAGAAACACATACGCACACGTATCCGTAAACATGTGAAATGCATTCAAAATCAGAATTCACGTACGGTAAAGGTATACGGTACGGCATTGATGTCAAGCTACACAGAATGTGTGACGTAGATCGCGAGTTTTACCCATACGTATACGGATATGGAGGTTGCCCAAACTACATATTATATTAGTCATAATCTTAGTCTCTATGTGGTTTGCTATGACCAATTATTTTTTAAGGTGACCAAGCCAAAAATGCAGTTGAATGTGGAGCTGATGCCATATTGGTCTCTAATCACGGCGGACGACAACTAGATTATCTTCCTGCAACTGTACGTAAAAATAAATAAAAACACACTCACGCGTCAATAACGCGTCATAAACATTTATTATTATTTATATTTACTTACAGTGCACTTCATAGTATCTTATACATAAAAAAGTGCTTAATCTTTACGTTTCACTTTACTAGATTGATGCTTTACCAGAGGTTGTTGCTGCTGTTAAAGGTTCTGGTGTTGAGGTTTACATGGATGGTGGTGTAAGACATGGAACTGATGTTTTCAAGGCATTGGCCCGTGGAGCGAGAGCTGTTTTCATTGGTAGACCAATCATATGGGGCTTGTCATGTAAGGTATGTTTAACACAACCGAACAACAATTGTGAAGGTGACGTTTGAGCGTCGACTAACTTGCGATGATGATGATGATGCTAATTGAGTATTGACTGTGACATTTTGGTGTTTACCATGATGATTGAAAATTGACTGTGACGTTGCGGATTGACCAAACGTTGGAGTTGAACCAGGGAAGAATGAAATTACATTCTTCTCTGGTTGAACGTAATTGACATTGTATTAACATGTCATGGTTTACTACCTACTACTATCCTTTTAAGCAGTTATATTTAAGAGAACGGAAGCATTAGGAAACAGTTAGCATGCGAAAGCTTATACAACATATAGTTTACTAAGGCTGAACAAACTCGACTCGGACTGGGCATTCACATACCCCAAAGCACGTCTGGGAAGAGAGTCGAAATGGGAATTTTGTAAACTCGAACTGGGCATGCAAACATATAGTATGTACGATGTATGCAGACAGTAATCTGTAGACCTATGTTAAATAGATTGTCAATACAAAGCATTATTTAATGAAGATCAATAATTAAAACTGTCAAACAAAAATTCGAGCATCATTTTTTTGTAAGAAATATTTTTTTTTATATCCCATACACTACTTTTATTCAATTTTCTTAAAATGTAACAGCTGTTTGTTTCTTGTTTCAAGGGCTACGAAGGTGCCAAACAAGTGCTTGACATTTTAAAGGATGAGGTGGAGAAAACGATGGCTTTAATGGGTAATTAATTAATAATTTTGAAAACAGCTTCAAACAATGTTAACAGAAGAAATATGGTCGATCATAATAACAAAAAAAGTTTTGGGAAATTAGTTCCATGTACAGCACTAATCATCTTAATCATAGTAATTACGGTTCCACTGTCTTAACCGCTCGGCCACTCACTCTCATAATCATCACCACCACAATTTTTTGTTTTTAATATTACTCTTTAAACGTACATTTTTCTTACATAAAACAACACAAATTCGAAAAGTTTTTATTCTAGAACTATAGGACAACCACTTATGCTATCTTATTTTTTTTTATTTAATCAAATGACGTCATGATCAATAGGAACAATAAAGTTGTTGCATAGTCACGTTAATATGCTCTTTCTAACCATGACGTCATTTGATTAAACTTGTGAAAATATTACTTTCATTACTGGCAGCATTAATGGTTATCTTATAATTCTAGTATGAAACTTGTTTCGATGTCATTATGTAAGAAATGCATATCTTGGTTATCGATGATCGTTATCATCTAAGTATAATGTGTCTTTAATTCTACTGTAGTCAATACGAAATACCAAATACCGGTATATGGCAGCATAAAAACCGCAAGGTGTGAGATATGTTTTTCTTTTCTTTTTTAGGATGTAGAAATGTTAACGAAATAGAACCGTCTATGGTGGTACATCAAGATTACTACAGGCAGCAAGCATTGTGATTTTTTTTTTCTTATACTGTAATTGAAAATGTCAAGATTACTATTCAGAATTGGGAAGTTAATTCAGCGGAATTGGTGCCAGAGTGTTAAACAATCAATTAACACAACCTAGGTGCAATTGCTAAATGATATACAATAGAGAAAAATGTTGAATAAAGACGGTCGGCATAATATGGTTCTATTTTGTTTATCTTCATAATTGGTTATAAAAAAAATATATATTATATACAGACAATAGTACCTCATTAGTATAGAATCATAATAAAACGCTAAGTTCTTATACGTTATATGTTATTGTGTATCATTCATTTGCTAATGAAAGACCTAATATAAATCAGAAGTTTAGAGAATCACCGGATGATTACAGTTTCTCTATAAATAATGTTATTATATGACATAGCTGTAAATGAACTTATTTCATTATTCACATTTTGCATTTACAAATCATGCATTTTGGAAAAATTATAAAAAACGAAAAAAACATAAAGTGATATGGAATGTGTTTGCATTTGTATTGATACTAATGAATACAAATGCAATTTTATGAAAGCAGACAAAAAATGTAACAGGGCCAACAGCCATAAGTCGCGTGCTAAAACGCATAGTGATACCGGACCGACAGACAGACCGACAGACCGACCGACAGACAGACCGACAGACCAACCGACCGACTGACCGACAGACAGACCGACAGACAGACCGACCGACCGACCGACATAGTGAACTATAGAGTCGCGTCCACGCGACTAAAAACTAGCATTTTAGAGAACTTACTTTAATTTTATTTCATTCACTGTTTTTTATATGCAATATTTTCATTTATTTGTACAATTTTAAATATACAATATGTATAATGTATTTTTTCACTAATATTATTTTGTATAAATGGTTCTATTATAGCTTCATCTGTGTGGAGTCTATTTACCTTTATGCCAAATATTTATCTATATCGGTTTAAGAATGACAGAATTACCGTATTTATACTATTATACATTGGTTTGTAAATGAATACCGTACGTTCATAAATAAAGACATAAAGTCATGTTAATGAAAATGAGAAGAAATTACAATAAAGGAGGGTAATTCCCACGAAAGATAAAACAAATGTTATTATATGATATTTATTCAATCAGTGTAAAATATAATATTTAAATAATAAGCCTTCAAATTTCCATACGGAACTTAAACTAGACGGATAACTAATTCTGTTAGTGGCAAGTCTTTTAAATGTTAGCGAAAATAGATAAATAAGATACAAATCCTGTCACAGTTTTCTTAAAAGAAGAAACAATAAAACAAACACAAAACAATACAAAAAACTTAATTTTATTCAAATTGTCATGATCGTGTGCAGTAATTATATAGAAAGAAAAGGTTGTTCAAATTTTTAAGAAGAGGAGCCTACAAAATTTCAAAGCTAACAATTATTTGGAGAGAGACAAAAACAATTCAGGTTACTCCGCACACAGGCCATCTCAATCTTCCTGTATGCATGCGAGTACTGGACATTACACAAAGAATCTATACGATATGGAAAATAGATAAATAGAACCCGTATAACTATACCGTGTATCATAAGGCAATACACAGTGATTGTCATCAGACAAGCGATAGACCCATATGATATTTCATAACCACGGTAAAAAAGGACAAAGTTAAATGGTATTATGGCAGAAGCAGAAAAAGAGGCAGACACCATACGCCGAATGGACGAGTTTCTGGCTATATGCAGAATATGCATAATACAGTTTAATCGTTTTTTGTATCATTCTATCCAGTTCAAACTTTCAAAGAGGTACAAGACGCAAACACTGTCGGCAAGTGCGACACAAAGGGAAAACGTGCATTTCTAATCTCTTTGGTTGTTGTCTCATATCCACATAGTTGTACCATGGAGGAAATATTTCTTCCATGGTTGTACAGTATTTCTACTTTGCGCTTGGGATTATTCCATTTTAGTTATACATTTTACTTACTGAATAAATGAATAAATAAATAAATTGTTATTGTGATACAGACAACACTGTACTTGCATTCATCACATAATAATAATGTACTAATACTGTACATTTAATGCTATTAGAAATTATTTTGTATAAGTTAATGTAATACTGTACATTCAATCTTAGACGTATACTTTTTAGTTGTATCACCCTCATGGTTAATTTCTGCAATCAATGTTTACGATCTTTGGTGAAATTTAATTAAGAGACCCGTAACAAGTTGAGAAAATAAATATATTCAATCCTAAGCAGCCTTTTTGTACAGAAGTTGAAATTTAAAGCCTTTGATTTTTAAGGTACAATGAATCCAATTCACGACAAAGACCATGTTTGTTTAGACGATTTCCAAAAAGTTGCAGGTGAACGGTTACAAAGTTCATCATTCAACTATTTTGCAGACGGCTGTAACGAACAGTTTACATTGAAGGAAAACCGAGAGGCGTTTAAAAGGTTTGTAAGGCTAGAAATATTGTCTTCATTAATAGCAAGAAGCTATAGTTATCTGAGTAGGTTATGTTAAATACAGTAGTGCATGGTAGAAGGGAACTTCAGTTGTAAGTACTTTTACTTATATTACATATCTTTATTTGTTTAAAGTCTATTCTTAAATAGATGATTATGATATTAATTATACAAAGAGAGTCGCTCATGATCAGTAGTGCGAGGTTCACCCGGTTCTGTTTTTCCTTCATTTGGTTTGATGGTTTATAAAACAAACAATAAAGTAAAGGGGAATTCCCATCTATCAATGGAGTGTGTCATATTATAGTATTATTATGTACATTATTTAGTTTAATTTGTTTATACATGTCTTTTAATTGTAAAATTTGTCAACATATTTCAAGCTGTATACTGTATTCAAATTGTTTACAGATACCGCTTGCGACCGAAGCTTCTTCGATATGTATCCAATATAGATTTAAGCACAACGATACTAGGTGAGCCTATCTCTTGGCCAGTCGGTTTATCACCAACAGCTTTTCACAGATTGGCTGATTTTCAAGAAGGTGAAGTTGCAACTACTAGAGGTAACTTACAATATTATTAAAATACAATATATACGGATCGCTCAATAATAAGATGTATAGCACGTATAAGCATGACCTATGGTTTTGAAATATTTGTTTTGAAACATAAAAAACACCGAAAATTGCAGTAATTCAGGTTTAAAGTCAGTATTGACTCTTTTGAGCACAATACAGTAGCTCATCCGTATTGTGTTTCAATATTTAGATCTATGCGGACTGAATTGGACTCTTTATTTTTCAAGTCCGTTAGATTTTGCCTGCGATTTTCAAACTATAGACTAGCATCAGATAGTAAATACGTCTAGTAACTAGCTTTGCTCCTGCTAATTATTGCACCTTTTGTGTTTGGCCTACCCCTGTAAAATTCAAGGCTACGGGCGTTCAATATTTTGATTTCTTTTGATTCATACAAGTTTGTTTCTCTTGTTAATACAAAGACAATTTATATTTTGCCAAACAGGCCTAATAAAATTATGTATACCAGTATATTTTCAAATATCAATTTAATAAAGAAAATATAAATTTTGATTGAAATAATTTATATGATTTGTCATCAAAGTTTATTTTTTTGGAACAATATCAGAGTATAAATTACTAATATACAGATTTGAGTTCTAGTTGCCTGACCATATTGAATGTATCTTCAGGCAAGATGCTTTACTCCCATTGCATCGTCCTTCGGATGGGACGTAAAGTCGTTGGTGGTCCCGTGTATATAATGTAAGTGTATGTTAAAGAACTTGGTTCACTATGCGAACAAGAGTAGAGGATCGTCTGCCGGTGTGCTGATCTGGCAGGCGCTGCACTGCTGGCTGCCGTGGGTTCGCAGAAGACCTAATCGAAATTTCCTCAGTTTCCAGTTAAGCTTGATGACGATAATAATAACCTTACGATTCGATATTATTTATTTCATTTAAACAACATGGTATAAATTGTGGTTACCTTTATTATTCGATGAAATTAACACGTCTTGAAAGGAATACAAATTGATTGAAGTTTAACAATAACAATATGTGTCTATAGGCCTATACAAAAATAAAAACATTAAGACATTTTACAAAAGAAAAAGAAGGGAAAAAACATAAGTTTACACGCACATCCAAAGTGTTTTGGAATGCGCGTAAACGTACAACATACTGATATTTGCACAAACTATTCAGTTCGCGAAATAAAAAAGAGTTTACCCTTTTTGGAAAAGTCAGTTATTTTCAACATAATTCTGTGACAGGGGTCTTTGATTTTTACGAAGAAATCCTTGCACAGTCGAACACAGGGTAGATAACACAAGGAAGATACAGGTTTCAGAATAAGTAGCTTGTTGGAAAATACATTTAAAGGCCCTTCTGACTCTGTTGCTTTGTAATATTGGATCCTCAAAAAGAGGCCGCATATTCGAAATTGGTTTAATGATTAAAAGAACAAACTATATACATTTTTTGTCTGTAGCTGCTGCTTCTGTTGGGTCTGTAATGGCACTAAGCTGCGTGTCAACACGTACAATAGAAGAAATAGCAGCCGTGACACCTCAAGGTGTTCGATGGATGCAGGTGCAATTCTTTAAGCCGCGACAACAACTTGAGAATCTAATTGAACGGGCTGAAAAGGCTGGATACACAGCGTTAGTTGTGACTGTTGATCAACCATTTCCTGGAAAGAAATACAGAACGACGAAAGACAGAAACGCATCATTATTTACATTTACTGGCCATGCAAAGTTAGTACTTTATAATTATTATTATATCAGTATATAAGTAATATCCAAGGTAAAAATCCTCAGTAGAATCCTGTTGTGACGAGTTTAATCCATTGGGTTCCGGGTCATTCCTGAGTGATGGAATGGAGGAATCCTTTTACTGAACCAAATTGTTAAAACTCATTTGGCAACCATTTACATTGTTGTATCCCACATTCATTTGTACTCAAGTTTAGCTAAATGATAATCTATTGTAAATAACCGTATACCTAAATTAATTAACATTTACAATTTCGTTCTCATTTGCAATGTGATATATATTTTTAGTCCAGTTAATATAGACATAACTACGTGCAAGTTTGACAACACAGCAACCTGGCAAGATATCAAATGGCTGAAATCTTTCACAAAATTACCATTGGTTCTTAAAGGCATAACAACTGGTAAGTTGTTTAAAACCACAATAATAATCTCTGAAACTAATTGCACAACGGGTTTTATGCCTATGTATCATTATTAATTGCTTTGTTCATATCATCATAACCTCGCGCTCCGTAGTTTTCTTGACTTATTGGTTTTTTTTTGTAGGTGACCAAGCCAAAAATGCAATTGAATGTGGAGCTGATGCCATATTGGTATCTAATCACGGCGGACGACAACTAGATTATCTTCCAGCAACTGTACGTAAAAATAAACCAATCAATCAATAAAATAAAGATATATTTTCCCTAGCGGAAAAATGCAATCTTAATGTAATGTCATTTACATTGACCAAAAAACCCCGATTATTTTCAAACAACTGTAATTTAAAGCAAAAAAATATTGACATTTTCTGTCCAAAAATGTTTTATTTTGTTCGTTTAGTTTACATTCAACGTTTTATCTGATTTGATACTAGATTGATGCCTTACCTGAGGTTGTTGCTGCTGTTAAAGGTTCTGGTGTTGAGGTTTACATGGATGGTGGTGTAAGACATGGAACTGATGTTTTCAAGGCATTGGCCCGTGGAGCGAGAGCTGTTTTTATTGGTAGACCAATCATATGGGGCTTGACGTGTAAAGTATGTTAACCAGGAAGAGTGTAATTTCACTTTTTCCTTGACGACTTATTGCCGCGATGTTTGAGTGTTGGCCATGAAGACTGAAGACTGTCCATGACGATTGGATTGTTCCCATGACAATAACGCGGCATAAGCTATTTGCACTGTAGTAGCCAAATGTAATTTATAACGCACACTGAGCCTACTGTAGACCCGATGCCGACCTTTCGTTGTTTTGTTTACGATTTGATCTAGTTTTCCTTGTGTGGAGTAAATATTTAACGTTTAAAATTATAATATGGTAAACTTGTTTAGCCTTAAAACATAGATATATATAATATTAAAAACCTTACTTTAAACGTATAACATTTAGCGCCATCAATGATGTATTATGAATATTGTGATTGTTGACGTGATATTTTATGGTTTACCATGACGTTGAGGATTGATCATTTAACCTTTAAAATTCAACTACTGTTTGTTTCTTGTTTCAAGGGATACGAAGGTGCCAAACAAGTGCTTGACATTTTGAAGGATGAGGTGGAGAAGACGATGGCTTTAATGGGTAAGAATTGTGCGTTAATTACTACAGCATAAGAGTTGTTGGAAATTAGTGCATGAGGTAAAACCTCCATGGTTAGTGTGTATTGCACTATTATTCTGTAATGTATTATATTAAACCTTATAACACAGTTCTGATATTTCTTTTTAGGATGTACAAATATCAACGAAATAGAACAATCTATGGTGGTGCATCAAGATTACTACAGGCAGCCAACAGTGTTATGATAATAATTTTTCATACATTCTCATCATTTATAGTAAATGTGGCGGTATCTAATTTTACTTATATAGGAGGAGTGGTACCAAGTATAATAACAGACATCTACGTCCACAGGCGTTCAAACTGTTTCGCTAATGAATTTAAATATGAATCAGAAGTTATAATATAACAGCACCATTATTATATGACATTTGTTCAATTTAAGATATAAAATAAGTTACTGTAATGTCACAGTGGCGAGTTTCTCCTTGCTGATGAATGTGAGCGAAATTTATTATTAATTCGTAAACCACTACCGTAATTTATTAGGATATGTCAATACATAATTCAGTTTCTGTATGCAAGATATGTTGAGCCATTGTGACTGTTTTTTTTCTTATTATTCCTTCATCCATATGGTTGTATTTTCTATTTACGCCGTTTTTCGCACTCTACTAGATTGCGCTTGCGATTATTCCATTTTAGTTATAGGTGATATTTTCTTTACTTACTGAATAAATCAATTGTTAAATGTGTAAACTTTGAATTCAACTTAATACATTTAACATTGTGAAATGGCGTGTATAATGTTATATTTTTATTCCGACACTTGGATTTTTTTATACAACTGTGATGGCGCTAGTTACAATCCATGCGTCAATAAAATGACGTAGGCCTAAATGCATAAATGGCATAAATACGGAGAAAGATGAGTACTTGGGTTCCATTTTGGGTACGGGGGACAAGTATTATGTTATGATATTGTAGTAACAAGCCAGTTGTGTAAAGATAAAGTAATTTAACTGATTGTCGATAAATTTGTTTTGTCGTCAGCAGAAGCTTATTGACAGACAAGGGAGATATAAAACTAGTGTTTATAAATACGTCCGCAATCAATGTTTACGACCTTCGGCGGTGCATTTAGGCCCTATTCAAAAGCCGTAACAACCGGAGATAAGACAAATAATAATCACGACCCATTTCATTTGAACGGTTACACCAAGGCATTAAGGCAATCTAACAACAGGACAGACACAGGGCTTGCCTTGCCAAACTAGCAAATCGTAAAGACAATAAATTCCACCAACATACTCTATGTGTACTATAGGCTGAGCGTGTAACTGGTCGTGTCGCAGCCACATATGAACCCTTTGATCTGCGGGAGATTCAGGTTATTTTCATGATTTCTACTATTTCTCTTTACATAACCGATTTTAATTTAGTTTTTTAGACGGTTTGCCTTTTATTGCTGTACATGGGTTGCCTAGGAAGCGACGATTTTTAGGCGAGACTGAAAAAATTAAAGTTGCGTAAATGGCGCTCCATAGTTAAAAGCGTTCCATACCAAAACACGTTTTATTCGCCCGCCGCGAGTAGATCAGAATCAACATTTAGATAGATAGACAGCATAAAAAATACTGTAAAAACCATGGCTAGTGGAAGACAGGCTGCCAGAAAAGCTTATGAAATATTTGTAGCAAGGTTACCTTGGACCGTAGGACCCGGTATGATACTATGAAATTAGTTTCATAGGTAGGGTTAGACCTAGTTTAGGCTAGGCTATTTATAGGCCTCACTCCACACCAGTAAAGTGTTGGTAGCAGATGCCTGCCGGCGGCTATGCCTACTTCGGGCTAGCCTCTACTAGAGGTCACTAGGCCTAGGCCTAGCTAGGTAGAGGTCTAGCCTAGGCCAGGGCCGTAGCCAGGATCTGTCAAGGGGGGGTTCGCACACTAAGTATTTGGCCCACCCCCATACCTACCCCCCCCCCCGGGGTGGGGCCTGAGGCGAAGCAAATTTTGTTAAATGACACCCCTAGTAGATGGCCGGAAAAGACACTCATGCAGCATGCTACGAATGAGCAAAACGATCGTACTGGGACTCGTGGACTATTTAAACGATAACATTTGTTGCCGTATGTTAGATGCCCGTGCTCTGCGCGGAACCGCCGATTGTTTGTTTGATAAAAATTTGATCATTTACTCGATATTTTGTTTTGCGTTCAAGTTCAATGCGAACGTACGTCTAGGAGAAGCCCCGAAAAAAGCACACTGGGTGAAGGCAAATGCAATTCTTATTATAGCACTATCTATAATATTTACATAAAATAAAAGGGGGAATCCCGGATTGTTTAGTTTTAGCGGCAGCGCTTGCAGCTAATCGCTATGGCTGTTCCTGATGCCAAAACAAAATATTGGTTAATTTTTCAACCAATAAAAGTGCGCATGATCAGTCCAAACAACCAGATGCCCAATAACATTGCAACAATTTGTCCTTCACGTCAAAGGTTAAAGATTTGAATGAGAAAAAAAAAGAATCTCTGCGTAATTGATCGAACAATCTTCCTTGGATATTTGGTCAAACATCATAAAAAAAAATACACCCACTTGTTTAGCGCACAGTAACTGCAGCCACACATTGGAATAGACTACTGTACTCGTACTCTTCTGTGTATAATACTATATCTCGGTTAGAGACCAGTCCCGCCTAAAAGGTAAGCTAGTCTGCCTTGTGTAATAACAGTAATACCAGCACACTCTCGGCCGATTTACAATAAGCATTGATTTTAAATGCACTTTTATTTTACGTTTTTACTTTTAAAATAATAATCGCCTGCATTTATGGGGCCGGGGCAAGTGGCACATTTCTTTAATGCCATACTACATCAATCTATACTATTCTGAAGCCGACCGGACCTAGCGGTTCAGGTTCTTTCTGGTCTGGTCTTCCGATGTCCTCCCTTCTCCGAGGCCCACCTCCACCATACGGTGCCCGCCACTCCACTCGAGCCTCCATCGAGTGCTCCGCTCCAGTGGTTCAAAGCAAGTCGGAGCATGCGTCCTTATCACGTGGGCGCACATGCTGTCCACTGGACCGCATCCTAGAGGGCATGACGTCTTCCGCAAGGCCGGGGTGCTCACCCCTCCCTTCTCCCCAGCCACTACGGACTCCTTCGGACTGGCCAGGAGCACCTCTTCCTCCATCTCGGTCACATGTGTGGTGCTAATGTAAAACAAGCACGAATGTGCAATACTCGGGGTACAGCGAAAGAAGCTGTAATGACGTCATAAGACCGGATGTAACGTCACATACACATCAAAAACCGCGCTACCAAATACGGCTATACGATACCATCTTCGAGACGTCATATGGCTGCATCCGGTATGAAATTAAAAAATCCGGCTCTCTATAGCTTTGAGGACATGTCCCTATATTCATGCTAAATCCGAGCTCAATACTACAACGAATAAGGGAGGAGTAGTACTTTATAAATTGCACTTTTTGCTCAATAGTGTCCGGATGGAAGAAGAAGAGGAAAAGATGAGAGAGTCCTAGACTCAGGTACCCCGACTAATAAAACGATATATACTCTATATCATTTTACGTATACAGTATATTTCACCATAAAGTTAAAGAAAAATAGGTTTCGCCAGGGCTCGAACCGGGACCTTCTGCGAGTTAAGCAGACTTGACAACCACTACACTACGAAACCTCTTACACCAAAAATGTGGGTTACACAAAGTTTTTTAATCCATTTAAATTACAAATAAATTATTATGTAATAAGCACAAAGCAAGATAAACATGTGTAAAAGTGATAATTACCGATTACATAAAATAAATATTTTTAAAAATAATAAAAATAAGATATACTGTATATCATATTACCTTATCAGTACTTTTTACCATAAAGTTGAAAAACAAAGGTTTCGCCCGGGCTCGAACCGGGGACCTTCTGCGTGTTAAGCAGACGTGATAACCACTACGCCAAGAAGCCGCATATAACTACATAACGCTGTGGTGTGTGTCACACATTGTGGCTTCTTAATTAAACAAATTAATTAACAAAAAAGCACGAATGTGCAATACTCGGGGTACAGCAAAAGAAGCTGTATACAGACGTATACAGTTAGAAAGTAAAGAAAAATAGATTTCGCCCGGGCTCGAACCGGGACCTTCTGCGTGTTAAGCAGACTTGACAACCACTACACTACGAGACCTCTTACATTAAAAATGTGGGTTACAGAAAGTTTTTTAACCCATTTAAATTACAAATAAATGGTAATAAGCACAAAGCAAAATAAACATGTGTAAAAGTGATAAATACCGATTACACAAAATAAGTATTTTAAAAAATAATAAAAATAAAATATACTCTGTATAATTATCATATTGCGTATACAGTACTTTTCACCATAAAGTTAAAAAAAAAGGTTTCGTCCGGGCTCGAACCAGGTACCTTCTGCGTGTTAAGCAAACGTGATAACCACTACGCCAAGAATCCGCATATAACCATATAACTACATAACGCTGTGGTGTGTGTCACACATTGTGGCTTCTTAATTAAACAAATTAATTAACAAAAAATTAAAAATCCGGCTCTATAGCTTTGAGGACATGTCCCTGTAGTATGTTCATGCCAAATCCCAGCTCAATACTATAACGAATAAGGGAGGAGTAGTACTTTAAAAATCGCACTTTTTACTCAATAGTGTCCAGATGGAGGAAGAGAAGGAGAAAATGAGTAAGTACTAGACTCGGGTACCCCGAGTAAAAATGGTAGGTTAACCATGTCTGAGAAGGAAGAGAAGATAAACGTGAATACTTAATTGCTAACTGAGGATTTGCAGTCTGCACATCGATACAGATCGATGTCCAAGGCCTCATATGGTGCAATGTTCACACATACCCCATGATACCACACATCACAACAGTCATATTGTATCATAAACGAGCCGGCCCAGGGCTGGCGACATAAACAATACAATGGTCCCGCACCATCATCTGTAGGTGAAAAAGAAGGTAAATTAAAATCAATTAGCCATTTAGGAAGCTGTCAATCCCGAAAGGGCTTCAACTTGTCAGGATTTAGAACAACCAGGGTTATTCCTCAGCTTGCAACAAGCAAGAACTAATAACCTTAGTAACAATACCAATTCCCCAATCGGTAGCGTTGTCAAGAACGTAGACTTTGTCCCCACATTGGTATGGACATTGCAGTACTCAAAGATCATAGTCCCGTTTCATTCTCTTCTGAGTTTGCTTTAGCGTTTCCCTAGCGACGTCATGGGCGTCATCGATTGCTTTCACTCAATCTGCAACATAGGTGCCTACCTCCAGCTCATCAGTGGACCTGCATTCTCCAAACATAAGGTCAGCTGGTAAGCGTGAAGCATATTACAGCATTCATTATTGTGCGATTAAAATGGCTCTACTTGACCATTAGCCGCCATTCGGTTGCTTGTCGTCCAGGTCTTCTGGATCTGTAAAACTTTATATAAACATGCGAACAATTCACTTTCACCTTACTTTTATGTTTACTATAATATAATCCCCTATAACTATCATATTTTTCAAACTCCCTAATAGCTCTGGGTAGAGTAGAACAGTGCTAGTGCAGGATGTGTCTACCTACTACTCTGGCCCTGCACCCAATACAGAACTACAGCATGCTCTTAGGCAAATCCTTAAATGCCTTTCTTTCTAGTTAAGGACAGCACTCCATCTCACCATTCCTCTAATTGTCTCTCCCTCATGTTGAGTAGAGGTCTCTAATTTAGCTTGGAGGACTGCAGGGAGGTCATCCTCATTAAAGCATTGGTAGAAAGCTTTAATGATTTGCCCATATCAGCATCCATTTCTATAAGATTTACATAAAACTTAGCCGCCGCACCGTCTAAACACCAAGTAAGGACGTCCTTACTTTCACAGTTCTTGAGTTCCTGCTTATCTATAAATGAAGCTAACCGTTGCTTAAAAAAGGACCAGTTGTCTCTCCTCCCCCTAAACGTTAGAGACCTAGGTATATCCTTTTTACGCATCCGCCTACGTTCTAAAGGACACTGTCTGTCTTCATAGTGCCTCATTGTCGGGGTAGTCCTATTAGACATTCCCCTGCACTATGTCTCGGATTCTACTCCTGCTTCTATCCGTATCGGTACCATCCCTACTAAGGTCACTATCACTAGTCGATGGAGATCGCTGGCGAGACCTAGCTTTAGACCTAGTGGTTTTAGATTGTCCCTTGGGAACTCTTTCCTCCTCCTCGTCCCTAGTGCTAAAACACAAATCTAAGTTTATTGGATATGGCATTTTGATTTAGGACTTCCTCCTAGCAGGTCCTGCAGTAGAATACGTACCTGGTATGTCTAATAAAGGAGTGGCATAGGGCGATGCGAGGATGTGATATCGGCCACTCTGGCCCCTGTCATTCTGCCCCATATGACCCTCCCATATCTACAGATGTTCTCCTGGCCATTCTATTTTGTTTTTCCAACAGAGGTGACACATTGTCATTCATTTGACCTATTCCCCCACCTAAACTTGGATTCGGTTGAAAATCCAGGTATTTCACCAACCTGGCAGTACCAGCTAATCCATGTATTTGAAATATGTTTAGAGGACATAATATTGCCGTGGGTGGACCGCCATTTATTTATTTTCCCTGCACTTTTCTTTCCTACATTAGGAACTCTGTGAAGGTCGTGTATCGAGCAAAAGTTAAATATGTATTGTCCCTTGAAACACACAAAAATGAAGGCCAAAATATAATAAATTTTAATTGGCCATATCAAAGCAATATTAAAGTTATTCACTTTAAGTCTAAAATTCAAGCCAAAAACAACAAACAATTTTACGTAATTAACAGCTAAATTAATTTTATTACATTTCGTCTAGTCGCGAGCGAAAGTAAACAAAGATTTCAAACCATGAGTATACATTATGCATGATGTTAATTAGGATTGTTTACAACTTGTCACGGTTGAGAAGGTGTTTTCACACAGATCGTGAGGAAGTTTTATGATTATGCATACAGAGTAGCCAAACAAGCGCATTGCATTATGAGATATGTTTTGATCGAAAACTTTGACTGGAAGTCAAAGTTACTTTTTGAACCAAAAAGCGTCTGTATTTCAGTTAAATGATTTTTTTTTCGACTAATTTTTGGTGAAAGTTAATAACTATTATGATACAGTAGTTCATTATTACCCACTTTTTTTCGAAATCTTTTTATTTTTATTTTTTTTGGAATTTGACAAAGGGACAATACATCTTTAATCAGAACCTTAATAATAGACATGATCTACAAATGGGCTCTATCTCACTTTCTGCTTTTGTGTATTCTGTGTTCCTAAATCTAGTTACAGTGTGTGAAAGATGTTAATGAGCAAAGAGTACAAACAATACGGATTAAAATACTGATAGGCGTACAGTAGTAATAAATGTAGGCACAACAGTATAATAAAATATCGTCAATGCAATAACACACACAGATATTGCGAAATGGTCGTTGGAGATACAAATATAGTTAAAATATTTCACCAGCAAACCTACAATAAAAAGCAACTAGATTATTAAGAAATACAGTTTTACCACTAAACCTTCCTCCGATGCACAGAAAGGAGAGCAGTAATGCCATAGTAAAGTTAACACAATATAATACGCACAGCCAGTATAATTTCTCAAGATGAAAAACCTGACTGACGGACGAAAAAGATGTTATAAAAAAAAACAATCAAGATTAAAATTAGTGGTGCCACTCAGTTCAATGTCCACGCCTAGTACCCCACTAGGTGATACAGCCTAATAAACTGCCCACTAAATACTTCAAATAGCAAAAAAAATACAACTCTAATCAGCAAGTATCCAAATGCCACAATACTGCGTGATTAACTTACCAGTATCTTTACCCTTCAATAAATTTATCCACTTCAATGCACTGTAGTGTAAGTACAACAACTTTAATAGGTTTTACAGGACGAAATATCTCGCGATCAACACGATCACGTTAAGAATGGCAAACCCGGCAAAAAAAAAAGAATTCCGAGCTTTTGCTCGCAGCGCCAATGTTGTGATTTTTAGTTAGCAATGTAATGGCTGAATAATTAAAGCAACTAGGCTGATCAGTCCCGCTTTCCTAAGAATCACACAAGGTATTCGATAAGCAAGTCCAAGTATAGGTCAGTGTAGTTCCGTCTTTTTCTCTTGGTTGCCTGTTTCTCTTGGTTGCCTGTTTCAAATAGACCGGTTCGGGTGGCGTCGAGGTCCCATACCCCGTGTATGCAACTCAGGCTATCGGGGCGGCGCCCTCGTTCGACTGGAGGGGTGGTCTGTTCACCCAGTGGGCACCATTCACAACACCATACACGACCGTTTTGAAGTGCGACCCAAATGTAAGGGCGTGTGGTGCAGTGTGTTGGACGTTGGACTACCGATCGTCAGACCTAGGTTCGAATCCAACTCTCGCCGCATTGCTTGTATCCGTAGGCAAGATACTTTACTTACGTTGCCTCTCTCCACCCAGGTGTATAAATGGGTACCCAGTTAGATCTAGACACAACTTTGCGCTGGTTACCGGCTACATTATGGGAGTATGTTTCCATACGTGTTTGATCCCAAAAAATACTGGGGTAATAATGCTTGTAAAGCGCCTTTGAGCATGATTACTCATGAAAAGGGCGCTATATAAATGTGGTATTATTATTATTATTAAATGATTTGTAGTCCAGTCAATATCACCTTCAACTTAACACTTTATTTTCTTTATTTTCAGAGGAACTGCGAGGTTATTTTAGTCAATTTGGTAATGTTAGAAATGTGAATGTTCCATATGTAAGTATTGAAAGTATCAAAATAAAGAAACAAAACAATGTATTTAAGATCTAAAAAGAAAGCCAAAAGCATGCTGGTTTAGTGCTTATGCTTATCAAAACATTTAGGTTGTACAGTATGTATTAGTTCTTGAGCCAAACCTTCACACCAAATGACATACAGTATACCACTAACTAAAACATGCAAAGTACAGTATTAAGATACCAAGAAGTCCTTTATTTTACATTTATGCATGTCTAAATATTACAGTTATACTTATGAGTCTCAGCACCCATTCTCGTAGTCAACCTGCTATTTAAATAGTTTTAGTATTGAGCCTAAAGCTATATTCACATGATGCCTTCAATATGATTTTCTATTATTTAACAACATGGCATCGTCTTTTGTTCCATGTGAAGCGGAAAAAGTGCTAATGTAGCTTAATTCCAAGTAAATATTCTATTTAATTTTTGAAATTCAAGTTTTACTACATGAATGATGAATGTATTTAATAGTTGCGATGTTAATTTCTTTCAGGATATGAAGACTGGATTTTCCAAAGGTTTTGGTTTAGTACAATTTCAAAACATACAAGACGTCCAGAATGTGCTGAAACAAGATGTTCACATTTTAGAAGGAAAAAAGGTAAGATTCAAAATTGGAAATATTACAGCAATGGGGTCATTGTAACTGTCAGTAAGTAATGTGGAAGTGACTACGTATGCACAGAGTCAACATTGTTTGTACATTTGTACAGTTGTTGTTATTTAAATCAAGTTTTAAAGTTGTCGATGTCTGTAAAGTTGGTTACTAATAAACTGTAGTTATAAATTAAAACGCAATTCGCTGTAGAGGACGTAGATGCAAAAACATAGTGGAACTAGGGTGAGAAATGATAGAAAAGGTCAAAGTCTACTGTTTATACTTTTATGTATTTTGAAAATATTATTTGGTAGGTCAATTTGTGGTATTATATTTTTAAAGCTAGTTACTTATTCGCTGTAGAGAGCATACATTTTTAGGTCATGGAACAAGGGTGATAAATTATAGAAGAGGTCTAGGGTCAACTATTAATACCATAATGTTTTGAAAATACTATATAGTGTTATAACATTTATAAAAGCTAGTTACACATATTGTAAATGCAAAAAAAAACAACCATGAAACTAGATTGGGAAATGGTAGAGGAGGTCAGGGGTCATCCATTCATATTTTGAAAATTATGTAGGTCAAGTTTTATATCGTTTATAAAACTTTCTAGTTACTTATTCCTACCAATGGCATAAATTCAATAATCATCATCATTGGTAGTCAAGAATCACCTATTCATAAACAAAACAAGATAGTTGTTGTACAGAGAACATGCAAAAATGGGGTAAATGCAAAAAGACACAAAACTAGGGTAGGTTAAGGGTCACCTATTTATACTAAATGTTTTGTTGTGTTACAACGTTTATGGTATAAAACGAGTTACCTATATTTGCTGTAGAGGGCAAACATTTAAAAAAAATTACAAAACTAGGCTTGGAAATTGTAAAAAATGTCAAGGGTAAATATTATGTGTAATATGATGTTTATAAAGCTAATTACTTCAGTTAATTTACCATAAAGAGCGTAAATGAAATGTGTTACTGTACTTTTTTATGTATACTTTCTAGGTCCATGTTCAACAGAGTGCTCAAGGAAAACCAGAAAAACTTCAAATAAATGGAGACTTTATTGGCTGAACAACAAATTAAAAATCAGAATGTTGCATTCTTGTACTGTTTTTGTTTTTTAAAACGAATAACTACGAATGTTGGACTATTAGCTTTTTCAAAAAGAGGACACAAACATAATTGGTAATAATGTATGGTGACCCAAGAACCAAAAAAAGGGCAATGGGATAAACAAAAACAGATTCTGCAATCGCTCCATGAGTATATTATATGAAATATATAAATCCAAAGCAAATTACTGACAATATTAATGACAATGCTGTGGGTATCAGTGGCCAGGCTATAAAAACAAATTCAATATAACAATAAATCCAACTATATAATTGTAATATAACATTTTTGGTAATTTAATTATTAGTATGAATACTATTAATACTACAGTAATACCGTTTTCTCAGGATTATTTAAGATCTGAATAAATGAATTGAAATATTAAGTATTAATACTGAAAGTCAAGCAGTATGTTTGTGTATGCAAGACGCCTATCCGTGTAAATGTTGCGAGGACACAGCGAATTCAAGAAGCAAAATAAAAATCTTTTAGTTACGTTTGTTACCCCAGATCTGTTTCCCCACGAACGTAAAGTTGCTACATACAATATATCATAATTATAATATGAATATAATTTAGAAAGTCCCATGTATGAGCTTCTCCAAAATCTTGACACCTTTATTTGTTGACATTAAATGTACAGTATAAGCAAATAGCAATATTAGTGCATAATAATTGAATTTTAAAAATCTAGAATATTGTTTGCTTCGTCTATTTGGGTTTCCACCTTCCGTTCAAGCTGTTTGATTCTATCTTATCTATCTATCTAAGTAAAATTGTATTGCATCAATGGCCGATGTTATCTGTTCCGTAAGTGCGTTTTTTAGAATAGATGCAATAATTTCTAGGTCGTTCTTGCTTCGATTTAGTTTCCAACCATTGACTTAATGTCGTCCTAATTCTTTTTGAATTCTTCATTATTGGAATTTCGCGTTGGCCGTTGATTCCATTCCATTGACTGGTGAATTGTAATACCTTACGTACCGAATAAATAAATATCTGACAATGTAACATCACTTTAATATGTACATTTCCAAATTTTTTAGATTCAGTGAAGTAAGTAGACCTGGCCTTACCTTAAGTTCAGTTAGAATTGATCAGACAGAGAGCTTGTCCGTCTCATGACATCCTTTATTTTTTTTTTTTTATTCTTTATTAAAAACAAACCAATTGGCAGCAAATCTGCTGAATTGCATGGTAAGGGACAATATACATTCAAAAGACAAGTAAAGTAATAGTCATCATTAAACAAAATTATCGCAATTACAAAATATAATATGTAAATGTAAACATAAAGTAAAAAAAATATAGTCTTATTGCAAGGATATAGTATATACATTATTACTTAATTACAGTATAAAAATATAATCTTAAATTTAAGTCGCAGTATTTACATTGATTTCTTAATTAAGGTTTACATCAGTCGACAATTAAATAATTACAATTATACATTTACAAAAACATTAAATACAAAGTTAAATGAGAATTAAGAATAAATTGAGTCAAATTCAAGAAATTTCTACTAGGCTTATATGTCAAATTAATTAATATTTGGTTACATTATACATTTATTTTCTTTTATTATTTAATCAATACTGTTGAGGCAGTGAGTGAGAAACGGGATTGCACTGTTTCCATATCTATTTGTCTTATTTTTGGAGACCTGGTATGTATTAATTTTCCGTAAGGCCATATTATGCGTACTCATATTTCTCGGAAACCACTCAGCATATCTATACGCATTAGCACATTTCTTTGCAAATTCAATGCATAGTTGGTAACGTCTCTCAGTCATGGTATGGAGTCCCAACTGCTTCAGTGATTCCGTGTATGATACGTAATCCGCACCAACGATAATGCGGCATGCTCTCTTTTGGATTCGCTCCAATTGGTAGGTCTGTTCCTTGATGGTTATACTGCTAGGCCAAACCGGGACAGCGTACTCACTTATTGGGCGAACATAACACGTATACACGGAGATCAAATCTTCAGTCGGGACACCAAACCGTTTGAGACGTGATAGCATGTATAGTCGTCGACTACTTTTACTAATAATATCATTAAGGTGGGACTGCCAGCCAAGGTTGGACTGGACAGTCAGGCCCAGAAGCCTGGTCTCAGACACCACCTCGAGCTCCACCCCAGCGATTTGAAGGTGAGGAGGGTTAGGCGGTTCCTTCATAAAACAAACCTGCATAACCTTGCACTTACTGGGGTTGAGCTCGAGACGGTTGTCCGTTGCCCAAGCATCCAGATCCTGAACATCCACTCCAATCTGGCTGGGTTGATTTGCGAGACGAACTTCTACAAGGCTGAGGTCATCAACATATTTAAAGCTTTTAGCCAGAGACTCCTCAGAGGCATTATTGATAACTACCATGAAAATTATGGGGCCTAGCTTGGTGCCTTGTGGGACGCCACAGGAAAGCGTCCCCACCGTGACAAGGCAGAGTGGTATTGCACTCGTTGGCGACGAGATGTAAGGAAGTTTGTTATCCATGGCAGTAACTCGCTTCTGACACCAAGCTCGAAGAGTCTCTGAATAGCTAAAGTATGATCGATACAGTCAAACGCCTTGGAGAAGTCCGTCACAATAAGGGTGCCAACATTCTTACCCTGTCTGTACCTTTAAAAAACAAATCAAGTATTTCAATAAGACAATGGGCAGTGGATGATCCTTTTATGCCACCATATTGGTTACGATCAATTTCTTTACCTATATCTTCCATAACCCAGTTGGAAACAAATCCCTCGCATACCTTCGCAAGAATCGATGTCAAAGATATTGGTCTTAATTTAGATTGAGGCAGGGGTAGTCTTTGGGATGGGGGAAATTGTGGCATCCTTCCACATTTTAGGAACAATTCCCTCTTTTAGAGATGAGTTAAATAAGTCACAAACGGGAACACTAAACTCGCACGCAAACTCTTTAAGAAGTCTCCCAGGGAGGCCGTCGGGTCCAGCCGCTTTCTTACTTTTCAAATTTTTCAAGTTATTGTACATTTCCCACACTTCAATCTTAGGTGGAGCATTTGCAGGTAGAAAGGTAGGTAATCGTTTTAAGTTGATTGGGGGTCTACCTTGGGTGACGGAAGCAAATTCATTACATATAGCTTCTGCTATTGCTTTGTTATCATCCGGTTGGACCCCTGGGACAGTAATAATGGCTCGCTGTTGGCATTTGTTTGTTATTAGTTGAAAACCTTTGTGCCAGCCAGTTAACTGGATATACATGCTCATATGGCAATATAAATGTACATATTGCAATATCCATGTATTATAGGGATGCACATATGACAATATCAATTTGTACCAATAATTTATTTATTTATTTTTTTTCAACACTGACAAAACCGCCACAATTTAATAATATTTATTTATTGCCTTTCAACTTTTATATACCGTTCAAAAGAAAAATATATAAAATAATAGATTTTTTTTCTGTAACAATCCATTCTTATTTCATAAATTTTTATAAATGGAAACATTTAACAAGAGGAAGTACCGTAAACAGTTCTCTACATAGCCTACACATGTGTTTGTATAGATAATTCACACAGCAAAACTTACACAAAATACAAAAATCATTCTTAAAATAAAATGTACTAGTTTTCGTCTTATCAAATCATAATATTATTCCAGTATCTAGTGTAACAATTAAGGAAACATCTCCCTCCAATTAAAGACCGCTGTACTGCGACCCATGTTATCCACCTGTCTTTTACCATTAGCTGCTTTCTCCAATTAAAGATGACTTTTAATTAGAGACTAAATACTATGTTTTGGGTAAACCTGACTGAACATTTCCCTTCAATTTTCCCTCCAATTAAAGACCGCTTAAAAATAAACTTTTAAATGTTTTACGGTAGAAGAACCATTAAAAATTTGAAGAAAATCAGACAAATATTGTCGTTTAAGTACTCACATATGGACAGAAAGACAGACAAACCAACATGATTACATTGCTATTCATTTTTCCGGAGAAGGATAACCATTCCACTTTTAGTTTCGGTCTTTAGTTTCTAGAGACCACGACTAAAACCTGGGTCCTAAGTTGTCTTTAATTGGAGGGAGTATGGTAATTAAAATTTATAATAAAAAAGTAACAGAAAACAAACATTACTGAGATTTTCAGGTTACTACTTTTTCTAAGGGCGGCACTATTATATTGACAGCAATACTTGTACGTAACTGTAGACCTACTTTTGTACATTAGAATAATATAGGTAGGGTCTAAAAATCACAATATTGATATATCATATCATCCTTGCAATGTTCACATATACTTGCAGTATCAAATATTTTTGTGGGATTTTTAATGGTTTTTTGTCAATCGATATAAAAGATACAGTACAACTTCCACATATTGTTACTACACAACTTTTTTCTGTTTACAATATTTCTCAATCACACTCACATTCAATAAATTAAGATAAATAATTACTATCAAAATTACTTATTCATAACAAATGAAAATTATGGCAAGAAAACCTTCTATGATTAAACAAATCAACTACAATTTAATACAAACATACAGTATTTACACAAGTTATTTAGCCGATTCTCGGTACTGTATCTAACTAGCACAGTGTCATAAACAAATTCTGTTATACATTATCATATGTGAAGGGTGTATCATAGACCTTAACCTAACCCATAACCTAACCTTCCATGATACAGGCATCACATGTGATAATGTATCATAGACCTTAACCTAACCCATAACCAAACCTTCCATAATACAGCCATCACATTACAAAATTTGCCTTGATAAATATTGTCATATGTGGAGATACAATACTGAGAATCCGGTGAATTTTTTTATAATTTAAATAGGACATGTTTTCTAAACCATAGGAAAGCAAATAATTATAATCAACTGAAAGACTATACCTACTGTTGGTATGAAACTTAATCTATGCTGAATTCCAATTTTGTGGAAGATTTACATTATTTACAAACACTTTGTTATATTGCTATATTCTATATACTGTACATAGTTTACAAACTTGTGTATAATGATAGTGAGGTAACCATAATCAATAATAAAGTATAAATCAACCTCACAGATGTCAACTAAATTTTCAATATCTCCCCTAAAATATTGATGAATTTCATCTCAAACATAAGGTTTTTGTTGAATAATACGAACATTTTTAATATCTAAATTTCTTAATTTACTGCCAGAAATCTCATTTTTAACTAATTTGTCTATTAATAGTAAAATTCACTTTTTAGTTCATTTGTTATTAACCTATAACAATGTTTATTTTTAGTTTGAGTAGAGACAGTGCATTATCTAGAACTGATTGATATGGTCTACCAGATATTGTGCTAATTTTAAATCAAAATTGATTAGGGATAACTGTATACATCTCCAATAAACTTCTTGCCTGAGAAGATACGACCTGATATGATCTGAGGCATGTGTGCCCAAATATGTATTTTGATTCAGTTTTTTTAATTTTCGGATTTGATAGGAGGTATTTGAATGTGGGCAGAAGGGGGACTGAACTATATCCTATAATTGTATTCAAAGGCCTCTCATTTTTACTGTACACAAACATGATAAGCATTAAATATCAAATCAATAAGTTTGAATCATAAAATATAAATAAATATTGCAAAAACCATTTTTAGTATGATTTATTAGTGGGTTAATCATTTATCTATAAAAAAAATATTATACTGAAAAACAAATTAGCACCATGAACTCTTATGCCTTTCATTAATTCCTCCTAGTTTAAAGATGTATTGTCCCCCAAAAACATGAAAAATAAAGATTAATAAAATTGAATACATTATTTTGTAGCTTTATTAAAGTAAATCATTTCTGTAGAAAAAAACTGGAAAAAATTTATGTTTTCAATTATAAAATTACAAAATAAATGATTAAATTCAACCAAAAACCCATTGGCTGGCAGCCAACTATTTTTTGTTTTAAATTACATTTTTTTAGGTAAATCCTTTTTTTTTTCGATCTAATTTTTTTGTCAAAGTGGATAACTATTTTGTGACATTAAAATGGCATATTGAACAGAAACATTTTAAGAATTAATTTTTCAGGGGGACAATACATCTTTAACTTTTTATTATCTAAAAATATGGAACCTCTTGTTATGCTGCGACAATGTCTGAAATCGTATACATTTTAAAGGGTAATTTAGTATGGTGACCAATTTATATATTTTCTTATGTTTATAATATTATTGTACTAATCTTTATATTTGCTAATAAACAATAGTCATTTTGAACAAAGAGGCACCCTTTAATACAAATCTAGGTATTACAGCATTATTAGCTAATCAAAGCCCATATCAAACTTGTTAATTATTTGAACCATTATTGCATAACAAAAAATTATCCCCATATTATTATTTCATTAGTCGGATAAACAACATTGTTGTCAATAGTCATATCAAAAGTTGTGTATACAGACAACTAGACAAGTTAGCTTGTTGACCCTATGTTGCTAGCCTAAACAAATGCTTGGTGAACACATTATGAAAGCTTTCTGTATAAAATATTCATATACATGAATGTATACATATTTTAATTTTATCATAGTACTGGGAAATAAGCCAAACTGAATATACTGTAGGCTATTATAGGTGCGGTGTAGAATTATAGCCATGTGTACCCAAGCATAAAAACGCTGATCATGTATTTACTGGTTGATATTACGCAACAAATATCAGTGCTTAACAATATTGTAGTTTAGTGCGATATTATATAGCGTAATGTACAAGGTTTCAGGTCTAACTGTGTACTGTAGTATTTATAATGCATATACAGACAAAATTATGATGCCAACAAATTGTATTTAAAAAAAAATGTTTCTCTAATTTCGTACAGTTTCATTAGCACCATGTCAAGTGTGAAGACACTGTCATATTGGAAGCCGAACCAATCACAATGGAAGATTAGTGTCGCATGATCACACTATTGTTCCGCAACCATTTCAAAATAATTCTACTTACAGTTGAACTTCTATCAAAATAATAATTTGTATGAGGATATTGTTTTGTATTTCTAAATAAATAAATACATTTTCATTAGAAATATCATAAAAGCACAACATTCAATCAAAATTTGCTACCATATCACTTTGCATATTATACATATTTACTTTAAGTTTTTACTATTTTATTATTTGCACTGTTAAATTGTGAATTTCAAGTGCATATGAAAATAATATATTAATTTTAATTTTCATATTCTCCTTCCAAAAATGTTTGAAAGCTATATTGTAATAGCACTTATCAACTTCCAACAGTATGTAATATACAAGAAAAAATCCTTCTCAAAACTTTCTTCAAATAATATTTTAGAAATCTAAACTTATTGCCGTACACTGTTTTTAAAGCTTCATTACACAGTAGAACCCCCTCAAATGGGACATTTATTCAGGGGACACCTTCATTAAGGAGACAGATCCATTAAGGTGACACCTTTATATTATAGACACCTTCATTAAGCGATCACCTCTATTAAGGGGACACCTCTAAGGGGTCACTTCTATTAAAGAATGAGGTGTAATATATATCACACTGTATATTACCCCTCATTAACACTATGTACAAATCCTATTAGGGTGACACTTTGTTGTTTTCTAAAATTGTTCTTGATGATTTCTACTGTGTATTGATTTTATATATTTATATTCTTACACTTTCTGATATTTCTGATAAAAATTCTTCTCAGAAAATAATTATAACTCAATATTATTCCTCTATCACAATTTTTTAATTTAGCATCAGCTTTCATATTCCTTCTTTCAAGTTCTTAATAGTCTTCATCTACTTCAGTTTAAGCAGATAGGTGGGTTCACATATCCAAAGACATTGAATTCAACAAGAATGGAAAACGTTAGAAAAACTGCGTAGAATAACAGCAATAAGATTCCAACTCGCTTGTCCAATTTCCACTTGTTGCAATAGATAGTTATAATCTGAAAAAAAAAACACATCCTAATATAGCATATGTTCCCGATAGTGTAATTCTGTGAGATTTAAATGCTCAAATTGAGCAGATTTGGAATCCTTAGCACTAGTAAAATTCATTGCAAATGTGGATTTGCATTCTGGAATTGGAGATAATATAGCATATCAAATCAACCATTTCTGGCTCCAAACACCCTATTGGACAAGTAGAGGATGTACTCACAGTTGCTGCAACTGATGCAAACAGCAGTAAAACTGAGTAGATTAATCCACGACTATTAATTTTAACCTGAAAACAAAATAAATAATGTGTAACTACTTTAAAAATGTAATGTAAAAACTGGCATTTCAGAAAGAAAATGGACAGCAAATCCTATGCAACAGTTGAAAAATATATTACAAATGATTATTATTATTTTTTTTAAATTGCATATAAAAAAATGTGTTTTAAATAATTTTTTCAGGGGGAAAAAATATCTTTAATTGTAAAGGTCATTCTTTAGATGGATAAACCTCTTTATATTCTCCACACATGGCACTAGATTTTGAGTTTTTCCTGAAACTAAACTGGCTCACGTATGCTTCCAAATCTTTTACTGAAATAAGATTGAAAACTTACAAAGGACCCATAGTCAACTAGTGTTGTTTTGAGAAACCATGGCAATGCTAATCCAAGTAGAATATCAAACACGTTGCTTCCAATACAGTTTGAAACCGCCATGTCACCAAGTCCTGTACACAGAAACATTTTTTTATATTATATGTAACTGTCTAGTATTAAATTAAAACAATGCATGTTCAATTGATTTTTGTTATTTACAGGTGTTGAGTATAAAATATATGTTATATTAAAAAAAAAACAATTTGATATAGTGGGGTAAAAATAAGTTATGCACATTTGAAAAAAAATGTGTAAGATAGCAGTGCACCGATCAAAATCGTTGTCTTTTGAAAATATAGCTACCTTTTTTTTCTTTAAAATATACACAGGTTAATACTGTCCAAAAAAGTCAGACTTTTACGGTAGCATAATCTTCAGTTTCCAGAAAGTATTTTTTAGAATATAATTTGGCCATTTAAAACATGTCTTGTTTAACAAAAATTCTTGCTTGCTTGCTGTATGCCTACCTTGCCTTGCTACAATTAAGCTAGCCATAGCATCTGGTACACTGGTTCCTGCTGCTAAAAAGGTTATTCCCATTATAGTGTCAGGTATCTGCAGTGTGAAACCAACTAGTGCAACCATCCACACCATGATGTAGGAAAAGATTACAATCCACATAATAGACATGATGAAGGTCAGCATAAACCAACTATGGAATCTGTTATCAAAAGCACAAACATAATTTATTTATTTAATCTTTTTCAGAAATGATATTGCAGTCAAAACACAATAGAACAGGCCATATACATGGCTGTAGTCGCGTGCTCAAATTTGAGGTAGTGTTTATTTACCAACCGACTAACCGACATAGTGACCTGTAGAGTCACGACTAAAAATCTTGTGGAAACCATGCCTTTTTTTTTTAATACACTTACCGTTCCCGCCTACAATCTGGAATGGTGATGTAAAATGTAAAAGACAATGGAAAGCATAGAATCCATTTTGTAATGTTCCAACAGCCATCTTTAAAAAAATTATTTATACAATTTATTCAGTTATCCCTCTTAAATTAAGAAATAATATATCTTGATGTTCACTAAAAATGCATTAAAATACAAGCCAGAAAATCCTGATATATTTGGCCCATAAAGGCAGAATTTTAACTGGGGAATACAATTTTAAGAAAGAAAGATCTTGCTCTTCGATCGCTTCTTACCTGGTATACTGAATGGACTTTCTGGTCCTTCTTCCACTACTCCGGCAGTATTGTCAGTTGCTACTTCAACATCAAGGCTACAAAAAAAAAAGTAATATGTAAATTACATATTTGTGCCAACTTGGGACATACCAGACTTAATAATATTCTAAAAGCAATCACTTTCTTTAAACTCATTATTATCCGGTTCTTTAATAGTCAATATATTGCTATTATTCTCAAGTTGTACGTCAATGTTTTTAAATAATAATTCAAAAATGATTAATGGTCCAAATTTAGGATTTAATTTCTGTAGTTTATTACAAATATGTTTTCCATTAAATAATATTGGATAAATTAAACAGACCATGGATGATTTTAGCCTATTTATATGCATTTTAAAAATGTAATTCATACTAAGCTAGTACAGTACACTCCAATATAGCCACCATGGTTATTCTTGTATCCATGTGCCTTTAATTTATAGTACTATTGCATCGAAAATATTCTATTGCACTCTAACCCTATTCAATTGTTCAATTACAGCAGGTTCTTGTTAAAAATCTAAATATGATCCCCTTTTTAAATTTCTTAGCCTCCTGTATACCTTCAACATTGATTAACAATGGAAGCAACAGAGTACAATTTAGGACAGTGGTGTGTTATAAAACAATTTCATAGTTCACACTATGGGTTATTGATCAAATCCAAAACACACTACAGTACGTATTAAATACTTCTAAATACATTTGTTAGTGTGAATAGGGTACTAAATGGACAAACCTGTTGTGTGATCCATGAGACTTTTTAGACAGACTACTATAGGAAGAGTGGCTCTTGTGCATATTGCCGTTTGTTGCTGGAGTTGCTACGTATACAACGTTGTCAGGGTCTTTCTGCATGAGGTGTCTCTGTTATTAAATAATTTACTAAATTATATTCAGACCGATGACAATTGGCTACTAACAGTGAATAAACTTTCGTCAAGGAGTTATTGGTCAAACATTTGCCCTACTCTTACGTAATTGTATTGTGTATTTGGTAGGCCTACATCGAGAACGTTTTCCAATCCTCAAATTGTATCAACACAAATATCCAGCTGGTGATACCAGATATTGAACATTTTGATGCCAACTTGTTAAAATGGCGAAATCTAATAAATACCATGTTTAAGAATACAGTTTATTATAATAATATTGTCTACACAAAAAATAAAGGTCATAGGCTAAAACTGAGGTCAAAGACAATGCTATGAATTTCCTTCACACTGAAATGGGCAGTAACAATAGGAAAAACAAACAGCAGCACACCAACATACATGGAATACCTTTTGTACCTTTCCTACTGCTAAATTCTTCCTAAAAAACCTTACCTCTGTGATTATTACCCAGCATGCTGTTCTCATTCTGGTTCTTGCTGGAAAGTGTTTGGAAAGCATGACGCGGAAGCCTGCATCGGGAAATGTTAACCTGATAAGCCGATGGAAAACCATGGTATTAGAAATACTAGGCTCTAAAGCTTTTAACACACGTTATTAAAACAACTAGTTTTTATAATTACTTCATTTTGTTTAACACTCAAGAATTAGGTTATGAAAAATGTATCATACTTATGAATATAAAATTCAATTATTTTATTTCATGAAGCACTAAAGGTGTGGTCTATGACTAAATCATACCCAAAAACAAAATAAAATGCTCAGATTTTTATGAAACTCAAAAATTCTACATAATACATGCAATGACCATGCAAATGTTACTTACCTTTTTGGCGAGTTACAAATATATTCATCCACCATTATGACTGGTTCTGGGTCTGTATTTGGATTCAGTGGTGTTACTTTAAAGATAAAAAAAAACACTTTAAAAAAAAATTGTTAAAATGTTATTTTTCTTTATATCATGTTTTTGTCCATTTTCTGTCTGTAAACAACTTTACATATGTACAATATATTTTCTGATTGTTCTTATTTACCATTTAAGGGGTCTAAAAATTAAAATTAATTTGATGTGGTACAAGAAACTGGTGTTTCAGTAGCAAAAAATATAAAAGTATATGAGATCCACTTATTTTGAGCTCATATTTGCATTATTTGGTGAGAATCGACCTTAGATATCAATTTACTGTATAGCTTTATATCTTAAAGCAGAATGTATATAGAATGGTTTTTATATAATAATAATAAAATCATAAATTTTGTTATAATAATATATGTTCTCTTGTTGATATGCTCAACACGCTCCAACACAGGCGTAGTTGTACGTGACTATAGTGGGTATGAGTTCAAACTGGCGTATCTGATGAATCATGAATCATTTTTTGAGCTGTGATTATATGTAAATTTGAGTTTTGTAACTCGTTAAGCTTGTTTCTTTTATAGTTTCATACTTAATATAACAAACATGTCACTAATAATTAGTAAATTATGTGCTTTGAAAGCGCAATCTAGAACTCTCATTTCAAAGAATATCTGAACGTGTTTTCTCAATTTTGAGTATTGTAACTCGTTAAGCTTGTATCTTGTATATTTTCGTACTTAATAACAAAAATGTCATTGATTATGATTAAATTATGTGTTTCGAAAGCGTAATTCAGTACTCGCATTTCAAAGAATATCTGATACGTGTTTTCTCAATGTTATACTACAGTATATGGATTCGCACGTAAAAATAATCACAAGGGAGGTCTCTTTGTACAAACATTTGTGACTGGCACTAAATGTCAATCAGTGTAGTCAGTGCGCTTGACATATACACATTCCAATGTTGATTGTATGCTATACGCAAACATACCTTGTTCTAATTCTACGTCCGTTTTTGCTGCTTCATTTTTGGCTTTTGCCGCTTTCTTTAATCTGTGCTTTTCTGATCTTCTTTCTATCTTGCTGTATAATTTGGGATTTAACCTAAAAAAAACAAACAATTTGTTTATAGGCAACAGATAAGTCCACGTTCTTAACATACTATAATTTTAGTAAGCTCTACCAGTAGTAAATGGAACAATGAAGAAACAAACACCAATGGACAATTTTTCATATATATTTTTCTGTAATCAATACATAAACTATCAATGTAGATTTTTGTAAAAATAAATTATTAAATCAAATCATGCAAGATTTTTCAATTCATTTACTCATACTCAGAAACATGTTCAGAACAGCTTTGGGGTTTTCCCATAAATTTGAATATTATTACATTATCATCATTATCAACATTTACGTAATAATGTATGTCTGTAATTGGTCCACATTTTCATAGTATTACAGACGGTCAGTACAAACAGTATTGTAGAATTTACATGAGTAACTTTCTTTGATTTATCATCGCGTGTGAAGGAATATTACCTGCAACGTGATAAATATGAATATATAATTAATTTTGAAACGATGCCAGGAATATTATTTTAATTGCAATTTATATATTCAGTATAACAAGAAATGGCTTATAAACTGTTTAGTTTCATCATTAAGGAGTTTTGTTGCAATAATCTACTCGTTTTGTTCCCACTACATTTTTTGAACTTCACATTTATTAAAAAATAATTCATTTTCTACCTAATTAGAAATATGTTGTTGTTTCCCCCAAATTTACCATAGTTTTGTTAAAATTTTTCCAAGGGAGTAAACGATATTACAGTTATATAATCTCAATCATGTTGTTTTTAACCTTGAGAAAAGCAAGGAGAGTCAAGTATATGTGCCTCCTAAATTATGAAGTGTCTTTAAGTGTTATTTATTGAGGGATAAAGTGATACTACTATTAGTATTAAGATTAACATTCACACACAAATCTCAAGTGGAATTTGAAGTGAATTAAAATTTTCCATAAATTGTTATCATTATTTTTTAGGTGGTTCTTTTAAAATATTTGTGATCATAATATTTGTTGGCCTTAATTGTTTGCAATAAAACTAATTATTCAATAAAATTCAAAGTAAAAGGACAGATTTTATTCTTCAAAATATATCAAAAGATGAAATATAAATAGTAAAAGAAGGTGATAAGGCTAAATACGACAGTATGCCTCCCTCCGCCCCCTTCCCACCAGTTTGAAAGCATGGGTTAGACTATTTTATGACCAATGTTGTTATATATACAGAATTTATATATACAGAATTTATATATACAGAATTTATATATACAGAATTTATATACACAGAATTTATTTCTTATTTAGGTTACATCTACCATATTCCATTTTTCAATTTACACAGATGAGCAGAAACCGCCCTTCCACTCCACGTTTTGTGTATGGTTATATCAAAGGAATAACAGATATTACCGTTACCTCTCTTCTGTGTAAATTAGCCTTTAATTTCCAATTGTAGACCGATAACCAATATATGCACTGATTATGTTTAAATAACATAGCATAAAACTAACTCCAAATAACGAGAGGCAAGATTCAATGTTTCGATCTGTATTTGACTATGATCAGGAATGATCAAATCAAGATCGAAACGTTGAATCATGGTTTGCGCCTCTTGTTATTTGGAGTTAGTTTTATGCTATGTTATTTAAACATAATCAGTGCATATATTGGTTTTTAGACTGATTTAGAAGTGTCTTCAGAAGATGACCACTTACAAGAGGTCAACAAATAATGGCCAGACTATTTTATGACGTATATTTACAGAATATATAAATATTTGGAAGGCATACCACTACTTTATTTTCATGCAACCTTAATTTCTATAATTGTGTTAGTGTGATGTTTAATTTTAATCAACTTACCACATAATGAAAATATAAACAGCATACAATAACAACATTACTAGTGATTCATACCTGCAAATTAAAATACATACAATTTAATTACGCATATATTACTAGATAAATTACATTAATTTTTATTATGTAATCATTTTCATTCATTTAAATCAGACATTTCACTACAAATATTCTTACCAGCAATTTTACAACATGACTTTTTATGTTCATTTTTATTGTTTGGTTCATGACAATCTTTAAATTACACAATAGTGGCTTTCAATTTTTGTTAAGATTAACCTAGGTCAAGTCAATCGATGTATCTGCCGTCAGAAACCATCAAAACTATGTCGATGTGAGGAGCCGGTTGTCGAAAATCAAAAGCTCCCTAATGTCCTAATGTGGTTTCATACCTACAAGATGGGTGGCAACCTTTTTGTTTCATTTTCTTATTATTTGATATCTGCTATTGTGATTTGGTTACTTGTATTGAGATTCAACAAACTGGATACAGCTACAGGGATTTTGTCTAACCAAAAAAAAAAATAATGGCTTACCACTGTACTTTTCCATCATGAATAACATATATCAACATCCCTATGGAAACGGCATAAACAGTTGTGTCTCTAAATAAGGGCCACCAGGTCAATGAAACCACCTAACAAAAGGAAAGACAAAGAGTATTATGCCTAACAAGGGATTGGATTGAGGGAATATGTGCTTTAAATGAAAACATAGTTGAATATATGATTTCCCATGAACCAGGTTTATAAAAGTGAAACAAATTAAATACAGATATGAAAATGTATTTAAAAGTGAAATTGGTTTTGAAATGAAAAGGGTTTTAGTATACAATTGAGAATGATAATGAGGAAAACAATGTACACAATATTCAATATTACATTTTGTGATATTTAGAGTGACGAATCTTGGGTATGGACCCTTAAAGTAAGTAGGGATTCTGAATAATTTGGAGATTTATGAGTGATGACCCTTGATTGCATGAGGATTATTTAGTTAGTGGGGACCCTTAAGTGAGCGGAGACGATTGAGTGAGCGGAGACGATTGAGTGAGGGGTACACCTTTCAGTTAGAGGGGATCCTTGGGTGAGCAAGGACCCTTAAGTGAGTAAGAAGAATCCTCATGCAATCAAAGGTCATCACTTACTTGAGTATTAATGAACTGAATGAGTGGGAAAGCCTAAAGTGAGTGGGAGAGCCTTGAGTGAATGGGGCGCTTGAGTGAATGGGGCCCTTGAGTTAGAGGTGACCTTGGGAGAGAGGTGACCTTTGAGTGAGTGGGAACTGTTGACTGAGTAGGAATCTTTAGAGAATCGTTTAGTGTATGGGGACATAAGTGAAAATATGTAAAAATTAAACGAATACCTGTCCAGCAAATAACGAACATATTCCTATTATAATTAAAACATTAAAGACGGCTGAACCAATAATAGTGCCCACACCAACATCACCATTTGCTATAAAAACACCTGAAAAAACAAAAAATAAAAATAGATAATAATATATGAACATGTTAGCATTGCCATTAATGCTGTTATTAATGCTAAGTAATGGATTTGAGCTCGATTTTTAAAAGATTTCATAAATATTAATTCATTCAACGCTAATGGCTTTGCTTAATTAAACTGAATCACAGAGTGCCGTAACTAGACAACTGAAATTGAGGATTAAAGTGAAGCGGAAATTATTTTACAGAACAGGTTTGTAAATTAAACTAATTTTACTCGCCGTTAAATTTTGAATGGTAAATAAACAAGGTTTTTAGTGATGGTGATGTAAATAAATAGAGGAAACGGTACAGATTGGATTGAGTGTTCAGGATGTATAATGTTCATTGCCTAATGTGTTTATATATATATATATATATATATATATATATATATATATATATATATATATATATATATATATATACATCTAAAGATGAAATGTATATGGGGTGGACACAGGGGTGTTGTCCTAGTTTTGTGCTATTAATTTCTAATCCTTGGCAACTAGTGTATAGTATTAAAAGTCTCACATTGGATAGTTTAACCAACTGCAAATAGTGAATTGAATATAACAATTTTTTTTTTGTGACGAATAATTGAATTTCTCTTTCTTTAATACTGTAATGTGGAGAACGTTATTTCGTCTGTGCCTGAACATTAGTAAAAAGTCTTATGCAACTCCTCCACCCACCTTCAATTTAACCTTTGACCGCAACTGATCTATAGCCTAAAACATGATGGGTGGGTTTTTCTAAACATCAGTAAAATACCCATCTATACAAATCCTGGGTAATCCAAGGGTTCAGACACAATCACTTACCAGACTAAGTATCAACTATCCAGTGTTACTGACAATTGGAGTTTGAAACCAGCTTATCCAGGTAAAAAAACTATAGTATGAACAGGACTCAAAGGGCATGGTTTAAAATTGTGAGCTGCTACCCGACTTTATAAACCTATAGACCTATGCGTTTCATGAAAAACAGAGTCTTAACATAACCAATATTCATTGGATTGACTTATGTAATTATACTTGCACGTGTAAATGTTTTATGAGACAAAGATGCATTATTATAGTAGATGTCTTGTCAAATTCTAATAAAAAATGTATGAAAACACTTCGTTATTGTACACATTAAACAGAGTATTTCAATTTATCTGGCTCGTGAATGTATTTGCTTTTATTGCTGCATCATTTATTTCGACTCGCAAAATAGTAGCTTGAATAAGTCAACGCTTTTGGATACCTTTATTTAAAGTAAGTTAGGTGGTCTTGCAAAATAATAGCTTGAATAAGTCAATGCTTTTGGATACCTTTATTTAAAGTAAGTTAGGTGGTCTTGCAAAATAATAGCTTGAATAAGTCAATGATTTTGGATACCTTTATTTAAGTAAGTCTCGCAAAATACTAGCTTGAATAAGTCAACACTTTAGGTGGTGAATCATAGTTTATAATTCCAAATTTTACCTTTCTAAATTAATTCGTACAATCAAAACAATTTTTATTAGAGACCATCAGATGATGGATCATGGGTCAACATTCAGATAAAGATCGTAGCCTAGACTGATCACAGGTAAACGGATAAATAATATACAGGAGTGAAAACAAAATCTCCATTGTTAGTCATTACATCAACATGCCACAGAACAATTTAATGATAAACATAAGAAAGCAGCACTCATTATGATCTTATTTCAGAAATGTGTGCTTTAACAAATGTAAATGTTAATGCAGAGCTTTAATAAGAACGTAAATGTTGCTGTAGACATTTTAGTCTTTTCTTTGTTGATGGGCATCGTTAAAAAATAAGCCATAATATACAGTGGAAAACAAAGGTTTCTTAAAGCAGGAATTGTCAGCATTAAGACAATAAGTTTAGTAAGCAGGTCAGACTATTTGTTTCAAGACACCAGCATACTCCAAGGTAAAAAAAGGTTGTAGTCTTGCAAATAAGTTGCATCTATAGTAAGGTGGCCCCTTAAGGCTGGTTCCCACTAGAACGTAACGCAAGCGTTTTAACCAAAGACAAGCGAAGTTATAGACAGTTAGCAACCACAAGCGAATAAGCCATCGCTTGTGATTGGTCAATTCACTTGCGTTGCGTTACGTCCTTGCGTTGCGTCGCTAGTGGGAACCACGCTTTAAGGCTAATTTACAGACGATGATGGTAAGCGGTAACATTGAGTGGAAAATATGTCATTTCTTTTGACCATTTACACAAAAAATGGAGTGGACAAGATGAGAGCGAACCCACTCAGGATCAACACAGATTCGATGTGGGACAAGCTTACCGCTCGTCCGTGTAAATTGGCCTTTAGAGGCCAGTACAGGTGATCACTTGGATTAGTACATATGTGAATGCAGGATTGCCAGAGAATACTGTAAAATGATCTTATGTAAAGTATTGATGCAATAGAAATAGATGCACAAGAACCACAAGCTTCAAAAAGGTACTGGTTTTATGATTTTTGCTTTTTATATCTAAATGCTAATTTCGAATATCAAATATATATGAATGTAATAACAAGAATATGATAATTCTGCTACATTTTAACACCTTAATAACCAAATCACCATATAAATCGATGATTTAAAGGTTCTTGATTTCACATACCGTACATGAAGTTAATAAAAAACAGGAGATTGATGTATTTTAGCTCTGAAAGAGATTTCTAAATGATGTTCGTATTCAACACCACCCACTAGGTGTGAAGAGTGCACTGTCACAAGTGGTGGCTATGTGGGGAGAATCTCTTTCTTTTGCTTTTTTTTTATATTTTATTGCAGAAAACAACACATATCAAAATTTAGTTATCTTTGTATTCTGAAAGAAAATGTTTAGAATATGTCAAAAGACATGTCTAAAATACCTGTCTCCCAGCCAAATTGGCACATATGATTTCAGAATGATAGAAAATAAAACTCACCGATGACTGAAGTAAATAATTCCGGTGCGGAACTGCCTGCAGCCATAAATGTAGCACCTGCAACATCTTCGCTAAATCCAAGTCTCTGAAGTAAAATTATAAAATCGATAACATTAAATATGCAAGGCTATATTAATTCAGTATTAATATCAACTTCTATTGATCTCTTCACAAAAATAGTATTAAAATGAAAATATAAATTTCAACTCTTAGATTTAAAAGATATCTATTATGTATTTCATACATATCCAACATTAAGTAATTCAGATGGATAAACTATATCATGCTAATATAAAATTAAGCGTCATTTGAGGTTTTGGATTGGAGTATGGTTGATATGAGCTACAACCCTGAAACCCTGAAACCTGGTCAGAATTGAACCCTGGACCATCAAGCCACATTGGATCATATGGCAACATGACACTGGTATAGGAACCAGTGCGCAAGGGCTTATGGCAATATCGAACTGATCATTTATGGTTGTGGTTACCGCACATGTGATGTTTTTTTTTTCAGTTGCACTCAGTTTCTTTCAGTTCCGAAAAGAAAGAAAGATAAACTCGACACAACTCAACTGCTGCGTTTTTTTTAGTTGAGTTCTTTTCAGTTCCATGTTAACATAAGGTGACCTTTTAATACCTAATGACAAATATTAATGTTAAAAATTAATCCAAATTATAATCTACAGTACATATTTGTACATTACCGGTAACTTTCAATGAATACATAAGATAATATAATACAAGGCTGCTAGACTTGATGTGACTCCTCAGGGAATAGTACCTGGAAAGTTTAACAACATTTCAGTCCACAGTGCATCACTATATCATTTATATGCGCTGTATTCACTGATCCATCTATCATTATTATTATTTATTACTTGATTACAGAAATCGTGGTAATATGATGTCAAGCGACAGAAATTCATAACTATAGTTTTTTATAGAACAGATAAAAATTTAAATATATGTACATCAATATTCTATGCCATCTCTGTATAATATAATTATTACATTCATTCACGTATTGCATGAAATAGAATGTGTATTTAATTTTCATCTTCTTTCATCTTTATCAAAAGTGGCATATAGAATAAAGATATTATATATATGATCTTTCTTTATATACTTTCTTGCCAAATCTATTGATTTAGAATCTCCTAATTCCAGGCCCCACTAAAAATCATTTTGTAAATTTCATGCTTAATTGGAATTCCAACATTAGAATAAATTAAAATATTTGATTTAGATTAAGTCAGTCCTCACAGGAATATTTTAATCTTTAACTTGCTTGGAGTAAACAAAATAAGTCGCCGTACAACCAGAGGCTCATTGGAGTGTATGCGTCATTCTATGAAATTCCAGGTACAATATTCCAGCAGACAATATTCCAGCATCACAATGCCAATAGCTCTGGATCTCAATCATTCTGATAAAAACTCATGGAATTACATTGCAAACATCACAATGTCAGCACCTCACTGAAATGGATCTTTAACAGTCACACACACACTCAGAAATGCCATATACTGCATGGCAAACAAGAAATCACAATGTCAGCACCTCACTGAAATGGATCTTTAACAGTCACACACACTCAGAAATGCCATATACTGCATGGCAAACAAGAAATCACAATGTCAGCACCTCACTGAAATGGATCTATAGTCACACACACTCAGAGATGCCATATACTGCATGGCAAACAAGAAATCACAATGTCAGCACCTCACTGAAATGGATCTACAGTCACACACACTCAGAGATGCCATATACTGCATGGCAAACTAGATAATCACAATGTCTGCATCTCATTAAAATGGGTCTAAAGTAATTCTCTAAGACACCAGGTACTGCATTGCTGATAACATGACAATGTCAGCACCTCATTGAAGTGGGTCTACAGTCATTCTCTAAGACTCCAGGTATTGCATTGCATACAGCAACATAAAAATATCAGCACCATATTGAAGTGGATCTGCAGTCATTCTCCAAGACTCCTGGTACTACATTGCAGACAACATTTTTCCAAATCACAAAGCTTTATTAAAAATTGTCATTCTCGGAAATTACTGCATTCTACAAAATATTCTTACATTGTCAGTTGGTCTGGTTAGTACAGACATTTTGTTGCCAATAAACTTCAGGTAATCAACCATTATACCGCCATGGTTATGGGTCTATTCAAATTCATAGGCTAAAGGCAATGCCATAGGGAAATCAAATACATTAATCAATCCGTTAGAAAATGCCAAAACACAGTATACGAATAATAAATATTTAAATTTAATGGAAAGAATATTGTCATTATATTGGCGCCATAAACAAGTTTGAAGAATACAACAAAACACATACACAAATTCAGAGGGTATGATTGGTAGTCATTAGTTAGTATTTTTAATCAATTATTCATAATTACCTCACAAATCTTCTCAAGCGATGAGACAAAGTAATCATCACAAACAATAGCAAGTGCCACAAACATATATATCACCTGAAAACAAATTTGGGATTCAATAGTAAACAATTCAATTTTTGATTTTAGAATGGACACTATATTAAATTAAGAAACGAAAATCATGTTTAATCAGTGTTCATTATAGTAGTGATATAATGTTAAAATTCCCCATTCCTGCACCTGGGATATTATCGTTTATGGTTGAGTTTTGAGTTGTATCATTATTAAAAATACTTTCACGATTGTATAGCCATTGCTTTCCTGATTCTATAATTAATTGTTTAAGAATTAAATCTTATGAAGTGACTACTGATAATTTGATAAAAAATTACAAATACAAGTTCAGTAAATGGTAAAAGCCTCCAGAAGTACATAGCCTACCATAAGGCCATTAAACTCCTTTTCAAATCTTATTTTGTTAGCACTAACTTTTCGCAGGCCATATGAAACGCAACCTGTGAGAACCCTTGTCTTGAAAATTGTAGGTGTGGTGCTGCAAACCATGGGGGGGGGGGGGGATTGTTGCTGTTTGTACATTGGTTACAAAATGTAAGTTAAGGGGTTAGGAGGGGTTAGGCGAGTGATACCTCAAATGAGAAGGCCGTTCCTGCTGAGCTGCTTTGGGTTTAACAAAACTGCTAACAATAACATTAACAGTGACGTAACGCAGAGACCTGAGGTCCCTGGTTTAGGGACCCTAGTGGCCCTCCAACGCTGGAGCTCTTTGGCATTTTTTTCAACATATATTTTAATGCCTGTTTTCTTACTCTTGGCTCTGCTTAGGCCCCTTAAGCTCTGGGCCCCCTGGGTTTAACCAGTGAGCGCTCGAGCATACTTTAGCCGTTATCCCAGTGAACTTAAGATGAGATTTAGCTTTAAATAAACATTAACTTACGACCATTACATGAACAGCCAAAGCACCAGTTTTTCTTTGTTGATTGGTGAATAGATCAGGAGGAAATTCATGAATTGCTGAAAAGGAAAAATTATTATTAATCTTAATAGTTATTTCAGACTTTCTATCTAAAACCAATACATACAATGGACACACATTTTCCTTTGTTGCATCCTCTTCTTTCATCCAACATTCATTTTTTGGTTTGACTTGGTGCAATATATTTATTTGATTTTATTATCATTATTATATATAAATGCTGGTGGCAAGATCTTTAAGATGTCTACAAAAAAGAACAATCTGAATACGGCTTAAAAGCCCCAACTAATTCAAGCATCATCAAAACAATGCAATGGCGGTCTCAATTTGACCCTCCTCAGAAGGTTATTAAATGATGGAGGAACTACTCTCTGCGAAGTTATAAACTTCAAATTGAATACACACCACTGTTGGTCCGACAAGATATTTTTGGGGAATTTGACAAAAATCAAGGTTCGGCAACAATAATATTTGATGAGTCAGATATCAAACGTTGTTAACAAAAAATCATTCAAAACAGATATTTTGCTTTAAAAATAAAGCATGTTATTGCTTTTTTTCTCTTAAATCTCAGATGGAAAATCCAAAGATAAATAATGAATAACTCAGCTTTTCACTTTAAATCCCTTTATACTGTTAAATGGCATTACAGATTAAAAATAGAAAAAGGGGGAAATCCCTTGAAGTTTTCACAAGATTTTTTCTCAAAAGTAATTTATTGGTTTACTATCAAAGAACTACTTATATTATTATACGAATCGAAACCAGAAGAAATGTTTTCATCAAAAGTAATGATTATTAATTTGTAATAAATTTATCCCAGAGCGTTATTTAATAATATTTTAAGTATTGTAATTTATTTTATTTCAAATCCTTTATTTTAGTCTTAAGAGGTTGAACAACCTCCAATACAAAAGTAGATATTTCTACAAATATATTGAACCAACCTAATCATTTAAATAGTATATTGCATTTGTTTTTCCTTTTCTACAATACACATCCAATAGCAAACAATTAAATTAACAATGCTATTTCTTGTTTTATATTATAATAGGGGGTTAAACATGTCAGGAGTAATCTTGTTTTGATTTGATTTGATTTACAAAATGATAACATAAATTACTGACATTACGAATAATACATTTATAAAAGTTTTTTCCAGGATAGCCCAAAAGGCTTATTTTTGCCACCTTTATTAGTTATGTTATTTTTTTGCCTTGTTTAAAAAAAATAGAAAAAAGGGGGAAATCCCTTGAAGTTTTCACAAGATTTTTTCTCATTTTAATCATTTAAATAATATATTGCATTTGTTTTTCCTTTTCTACAATACACATCCAATAGCAAACAATTAAAGTAACAATGCTATTTCTTGTTTTATATTATAATAGGGGTTAAACATGTCAGGAGTAATCTTTTTTTGATTTGATTTGATTTGAATTTTTTAGGAAAATCATCATAAAAATACATACAAAGTGATAACATAAATTATTGACATTACAAATAATACAATCATTTATAAAAGATTTTCCAGGATAGCCTAAAAAGCTTATTTTTGCCACTTTTATTAGTTATGTTATTTTTCTTGCTTGTTTATTTATTTGTCATCGTAAATAAAAGAGAATAACAAAAAAGTATATGAAAATAATAACATGTTAAGGCTATAAAAGTGACTGCTAAATACCAGGATTTGTACCAGGATTCTGGAATTTATAAGCAATATTATTAACCACAGAGCTACATTGCCACTACGACACACTTGAGCCCCTCTATGGATTATAGACACTGTCAATATTTCAGTCCTTCAAATATTAATAATTGCATTATTCATAAATATAGGAAATAAGTCTAGCATATCTGAGGTACTTACTATTGATCTAAATTAAGATTCAAAATCTATAAGAGCGGCCCTCGAAAGTCATAATACTATATTCAAATATATTTATATTCACGATGTTAGATCATCCATGTAATTCAATTGATTGGAGAGTTATTCTATATATAGTACTATATATCCATAGCAATTAATGACAATAAGTGGTCGTAAACTGAGGATTCATGGGGTGTTGAGATCCAGGGTGAACAGGAGGGGCAAACTCCGCTTTAAGAGAGACAGGAAGATGAATTGGACTTTATTTAGAATTCAAATATATTCCACTGAGTCAAATTCATAGAAAAGTTTCTCCTCAATAGGGGTGTCCTAAAGGGTATTTATACAGTACAAACTAATTTATGTTATAAAAGAGAGTGCTTATGTTATTTTCATTGATTGCACAAAAAGATCTTAACAATATTAAGAGTATGTATATATGGAAAGTTCATCAAATTATCTGAACAGTTAACCATACATTTACATTAATTTGTTTTTAGTATTTAATTATTTCTTACAAAAGTGGTTTTTTTTTAATTGTAAACACTAAAATTGTAAAATAGCATAATTTGATAAATTAAATATAATATATATTTTTGCTGACGGCAAAAAAAAGATCTCAACTAAATAAAAAGTAATGTACCGTACAGTACCATGGAAAGTAATGTACCGTACAGTACCATGGAAAGTAATGTACCGTACAGTACCATGGAAAGTAATGTACCGTACAGTACCATGGAAAGTAATGTACCATGGAAAGTAATGTACCGTACAGTACCATGGAAAGTAATGTACCGTACACTGCCATGGAAAGTAATGTACCGTACACTACCATGGAAAGTAATGTACCGTACAGTACCATGGAAAGTAATGTACCGTACAGTACCATGGAAAGTAATGTACCGTACAGTACCATGGAAAGTAATGTACCGTACAGTACCATGGAAAGTAATGCACCGTACAGTACCATGGAAAGTAATGCACCGTACAGTACCATGGAAAGTAATGTACCGTACAGTACCATGGAAAGTAATGTACCGTACAGTACCATGGAAAGTAATGTACCGTACAGTACCATGGAAAGTAATGTACCGTACAGTACCATGGAAAGTAATGTACCGTACAGTACCATGGAAAGTAATGTACCGTACAGTACCATGGAAAGTAATGTACCGTACAGTACCATGGAAAGTAATGTACCGTACAGTACCATGGAAAGTAATGTACCGTACAGTACCATGGAAAGTAATGTACCGTACAGTACCATGGAAAGTTTATCAATTTATATGAAAAATAAAACCATACATGTTAAATGGTTTTAGTTTTGTTTCTTACTAACATGTTTTTTTTACTGTAAACACTAAACTTGTAAAATAGCATAATTTGATCAATTGTAATACATTTTCAAATATATTAGTTGACTTTAGGCTATTCTTCATGTTTAATGACCAATTAAACTAATTCATATGGCTCTTATAAAACCATTAACATCAAGTGTTAAATGACATTGATTTTATGGATCAATATCAAATAACTTCTTCACACAAACCACGACTGTTATGATAAAGTAAAGATGACATTCTTTGGATATTTTTCCTTACTTGGCGGTGTGCAATTCTGCTGTAAATGTTCGTCGGAAACATCATCTGATGAGTTGTCCGTTTCCACTGACATCAAATGTCTTCTAGAATTAAATTCAGCTCTTGATTCTGTCAAAGAAAAAATAGTATTCTTATTGTAACTTAAGGTGTAATGTATTTGTGGACGTAGATTTTAAGATCCTCATTCAGGGGACCAAATTAAGATTTACCCTTGAGCGAACAGGTTTTAACACCACGGAAAAAAAAACCTGTTTTCAGTAGACTCTCCTGTTAAGGGGATACAGAAACTAAAACTAAGACCCTATATAGGCCTACCTTTTGACACATGAGGCCAAGGTGTACACAAAAACAATTAGGCTTACTTTTTTATGTTATGTTTGACAATTTAAACGACTTTTAAAAACGTATTATCGGTAGGCCTATACCCGGTATTCGTTCACTTGTACGTCGATTGTGCGCAATGAATGAAGAAGCCAGGGATTTCCCAAGGAAAACTTGACCAAGGACCATATTTTTACGACGTATTAGGGATGTACATATGATTTAAGAACAATCGCCAGATTAAGGATATCGCCAGATTAAGGATATCGCCACACGCGCTCGCCGTACAGCCGACGCCGTAATTTGCTGTGACGTCACAGGTGTATCGCAATATCTACTAAATGAGTCCAGAGCGAGCGCGTGCGGCGATATCCTTAATCTCGTGATGGTTCTGAAATCATATGTACTGTACATCCCTAATACGTTGTTAAAACATGGTCCTCGGTCATTAGAGGGCGTTACCAAAACACTTTGTACGTACTTGCGTATAAATGCATTTTTAATAAAACTTTGGTAGTACATTCTACAATTATTTTTAGTTTTAATAGTGACATTTTTTTTACAGGAAAGTGTGCATTTTACGCTGACTGCATACAAGTACGACATATAGGAGAAATTAGATTCATCAGTTAGTAATTTGTGGAAAGATATCGCAGTTCGTTGTTTAGCAATGAATGTCATCATCATCATTTGTAATTATTGCATTTTTTAAAAAGGTTGAGAAATTAATATTTTCGAAAATATTTACGGTAATTGTTTGAGCGCTCTGTATCGTGCAGGTGAATTTGAAGTGTGGCAGGAAGTGTCAAACGTAGAACAGTAACGATCGGGAGAGGCATATCGATTTGTCGAATGCTTCGGTCGATAGTGTCTCAGTTTTAGACATCTACACAAATACATTACATGAAATAGTCGATATTTGTAAACAGAACAGAACAGTGACTAAATTATTATCATAATTGAATATATTCACACTTTTCTTCAAAAGAGAGGTCCAAAGAAATGTGCCACTGTGAAGGCGCTAACAAGAATGAGAGTTGCACCGGTGAGGATTTATTATACACACATTTATAAAAAAAATTGGTTTGGTTTTAATGAAGCAGTTGGCCTAATTTTCTTTCGAACATTCACTTTATTTTTTAGATAATCTGTTGTATATTGAAAATGAATATCCGGTTATATTTGTTCTTGAAGTGATTTAAAGCTCAGTTCACACTAGCACGCAACGCAAATATGTACGCGCACCGCAAAGTAATTTGAACAATCATGACGCGATGAACAATCCGAACGGTCGCTTTTTTTGGGATTTGTCAACTCACTTGCGTTCCGCCTAAGTCCTTGCGCTGCGTCAAAATTGGGAACCATTAAGATTTAGTGTTCGAAAATTTAGGATACCGCTATAGCTAAATAGTAAGTTGCTATAATCAAACTACAGTATAAATTGTTTTCATGATGATTTTTTTTTTTGTATTTTTTTTTTTGTATAAAATTATTTTTAAATGTTACTCCTCTCCTATCCATAATTGCGTATCGTTTTACATTTTAAGTATTTTAAATTAAGAATGAAGACATTGACGGACTTAAGAAATGCAAATTTCGATCACTAGGCCTACGTTGAAAATGTACTGTAAAGGTCAATACGATATTTCACAATCACGGCTTTACAACATTTGCAAAGTACACCAGTAATTTACGTCACATTAATTCGTTCAAAATATGTCTTTAAGTCCGGTCAGTATAATTGACAAGACCTTGTTTATACTTTCTCTCCATTAGTACTAACAGACGTTAAATTAATGTCATTGTGAAATCAGAACCAGTGTTTTTATTTTATTTAGCGAAAGTTCTTTCACATCAGAATTCAAATAAAAGGCTGGTAGAAAACAATGGTGAGTAGGTGTGTTATTTACAATGAAAATGCATGTTGTAGCTAGAGGTGTAATTAAAATCCAGAAATAACATGCTAAAGCATGATATAGATAAATTATGGCTACGGTTATCGTTTATGGTTAAAGTAACCATATAACTGGATCGAGTCACATTGTCTGCAAATAGAACCTACTAACAGAGTTAACCGCCATGTCCTAAAAGTGAATACAGCATTACTATTCTAGATGAACTACGATAGTTCCGGCGGGGGATAGTTTAACCCTAGCTTAAGTTGTGCATGCTTCATTTACTCTCTATTCTTAATTCTGGCCCCGAAACCTTGACTCAGAAATACCGGGATGGTGTCCGGCGGGGGATAGTTTTACCTTAGTTAAGCATAGTTAAGCTTAGTTACATTTTTTTTTCTTCACATTATTGATTGTCTCCATCCCCGAAACCTCGACTAAGAAATACCGGAATGGTGACCGGCGGGGGATAGTTTATTACCATTAGTTAAGGTTTAATGTAAAGCACCTAGAGGGGTCAGTGATCCATTAGGCGCTATATAAATACTGTTTATTATTATTTTATTATAGTCAGTTAGATTTTACATTTGTACATTACACCCATCTCTCTGCATTACAGTAGGCCTACGGTAATATTTAAAATATAATCATCTTTCTATGTGACAAATACCGGTAGACCTGGAGCTTCCGTGGCCTATACCAGTTTATTTTTCTATTCTTCCTCTGTAGTGCCATAAGAAGTTTATTAAAGTATGCTATCGTATTTTCACGGTTTAACAATTTCTTGATATTAGTTAAGTTATGTGACGTTCTGGTAGGTTTCAGTACCCGATACTGTACAAACTAAATTTAATTCCGCCTGATGAATTCAAGTCACCTAAAAGTCGTTCATAAAGATCACTTTTTAAAAATTATACGTGCCTGGAAACCATCATTGCAGAAATAATGATCTGGCGCCTTCTCCGGTATATTTGATCCTTCGTTTAAAAGTTTTAACATGATGTAGGGTATGATTGGTGCAATTCTGTTCATACTACTACGGCGGAACAAGTGTTAATTCTGATCCGACACGCAAACCTCCTCTCTTCATGTTGAGTCCGACTGGAGCAACTACTTTCACACTACGGGTATGACGGAACATCTCTAGTTTAGTGTTAATTGTGATCCGACACAAACCCCCTTCTCTTCCATGTTGAGTCCGACTGGAGCAACTCTTTTCAAACTATGGGTATGACGGAACATCTCTAGTTTAGTGTTAGGCTAATTCTGCTGCCCTACATGCAAACGTTCCTTCTTCCATATTGAGTTCGACTAGAGTAACACTTTTCATACTACAGTACGACGGAACACCTTTGGTTTAGTTTTAATTTTGCTGTCCGACACGCAAACGTTCTTTCTTCCATATTGAGTCCGACTAGAGAAACATTTTTCCTACTACAATACGACGGAACACCGCTACTTTATTGTTAATTCTGATCCGACACGCAAATCTCCTCTCTTCCATGTTGAGTACGACTGGGGCAACTCTTTTCACACTACGGGTATGACGGAACACCTCAGTTTCAGTGGAGTCCGATTAGTGCAACCCTATTCACACATGACAGGGTTAATTCTGACATCTTTCTGTTAATGTTGTTTTGGGACGCATAAGTCTCTTCTGGAGTAAAACTCATTGAACACTACCTATATGGGGTTAGAGCCATTTTCATGAAAAGAAAATATTCTGAATATGGCATATTACATAACTGATCGAAATTCTGTAATTACCGGAAGCAAGAAAAATGTATTCTTCTCAGTTCTCAGTAGTAGTAACTTTATCCTGGTAAAGAAATCTATATATAGGTCGTATCCATTACGTCCCTTTAAAGTGTACACAAATCTGATTCATGTTTACTGTAGTCTGTTGTCGGATGAATAATAAAATTAGCGTTCAGTTGTTTTTTATGTTATTGCTCCAGATAAGATTTCTCAGTGCTGTATCCCATAAGCCAAGAAACCCTGGTGTTTAATTATGCAGTTCGAACTCTTAAAGCAGTCTGATAAAACATGTAGGAAGCAATTTATAATGGTGGATGACGTATTGCCTATTAGTTATAGGATCAAAATGACAGTGACCGAACGTTGCTAAGTGGAGCAATTCCGGTTGCTGTCCGTGATATCTGTAATACAACTGTTCCGGTAATTAATGTCGCTTCTTCGTGTTGCTTTATTCAAATCGGGTGATGTACTCACAAAAGATTACACTTACAGGTCTATGATAAAATTATCCGATAATTCCTATAACCATAGAAAAGAAAATATATGGCCTAACAAGACTGGTGTAGCCTTGTGAAATTCATCATTCGTTAATAAAATATTTGTAAGAACGATAGAGCATCTGGTAGCCGTAAACATAATTACGAATTTCTACAAACATTAAAAATTAACACCACACCATAGATATTTCTAGGGCAGAGACAATATATACCCTAACCCCCTAACTAACACGTCAATGTGACTACAGCAGAGGGCACAGGGATTGTTTTACTGAAACCACTGTCAGCTTAAACTATATTGGCACTCTCCTACAGAGGTTTAATAGTTATTATACTGTCTCTATAATAAGTCAGAAAATTGTTATTACAATCTACAGTATGAATCCATCAGGAAGTTTGAAGTATTGCTTGAAGACCGTGCTTAATGTAGGCCTACTGTATGCAGTATGTCTATGATATATTTTTAAATACATCATCGTCCACCGAAGCAGTAGCTCCCCATCATTCCACATGAAACTGTACCCCCTTTCTCTTCCGCTCCCCTCGTGGAAGATTTCTTCTGGAGAAGAAATATTGAAGACTAAACTAGGCCTAGGCTAATTATTTTATCCTGGCACATATGTCTAAAGTGCTGTACGTTCTGTTTATATGACCCTAAAGCTTTCAATTCAATGTTTATTTTAAAGGTTTCCGTTTATAGGAAGACATTGGAAAGAAATTCCAATAAAAAAAATGCATTCATCACATCCCGTGGACTATTAATATCTTTTTGCCATTTTGATCGATGACCTGAGATGTAGACCATTGTGTTCGATCTATCACTTTTAAACCTACATCAGAACTTGTAAAAGATAAATTGGATGTATCCTTTTAGTTTGCGTATCATCGGCCACTTTGGTTGTGTTTACCTATTTGCATACTGCACACGCAAACAGTGTTAGGCCTATTATTGTTCAGAGCACGTGCTGCTCTCGATAAACATTGGTTAAATATTTTTCAATGTGCACACTATTGTAGGGTTTAAAGGGATATACACACACAAAGAATTCGGCACGCGAGCTGCCGAAGTTTGACACAAACCATGGTTAATATTTTGAACATGTGTACGTTATGCACCTGAACATCAATTGTTTTCAATAGTTGACCCATACAAATCAGAACTCGTGACTCTTGTGTAAAAATAACGCTGGAAATGGAGATACGAAGGGAACAATAGTATTGCTGCAAATATATCATAGATAGATATAATAGACATTTACGATGCATACTATAATATAGAACATTAATAACATAACCGATAATAAAAATTATTATTAGCTTACCAACTTTGTTATCCGATACACCTACATTCCTTAATGCAGCGGCTAATAAAAACACACAAGATATAAACAGTATTCTTCTCCATAAGAAAGAGCGTCTTCGCCGTATAGCTATATTCATAACTGCGTTTTATAGAGCCTGGCGATTCATCAACTTGGATCCACAACACGACGACCAGAATACTTCTATGTATGTGTATAGAAGGTAGGGAAATGTAAGCATGATTTTTGTTCAAAGCAGTATAATGCTATATCGCGGAAACAAACTGAATCGAATCGCCTATGATTAATATTTACGGTCCAATGAGCAGGCTCTCCTCCGTTTCCAATGGCAATTGTCGAGCTGGTATGACGTCAATACATTTTCGTTTTTAATTGGCCGATTAAACCAGCTTATACCCGAGGGACCTGCTCGACTTGGGGAAAATTCACTGAGTAGGCCCTAGTTTGCAACATTTCTTTCTTTATTCTGTCCAAAAAACCTTTACAAGTAGTTCATATTTTATTTCCATCAAATGTTATTATGCTGCAGTTAACATTTAATGGAAATACCGTTTTCATAATGTTTTCACAGTGAAATAATCGGTACTGGGCGACATCCGACTCAATATACTTTGGTATCTATAGATTAGCCTTTACTAGATACTAGATAAATTGTATTTGGTATTTGTATGATATTGTTCACAGATTTGTACTTTTACCAGCAGAACAGACAATAATTTACGATATACTAACCTAGTAGCCCTAAACTATTTATATCCGATGGCTTTGATTGAATTCGATATTCATTTTTTAAAAGCCTGCCCAGCACATTTTTCAGAATCACAATACAAACATTATAATTAAAATAGTCTATACGTGATATAAATTAATTAACCACACGCATGGTTAAAATGTTGAAATTGGCCTAATTTGAGTACGTCGGGGGAAAATCCTTGGGCATAGACACTGTCGCTACGAAAGTATATGAAGGGATAGATATATTTTTAAGTTGAAGAATGCGTTTCAAGCTAGCGCAGCAGAAATGCAGACCAATAATTGCTTAAATGACTCCAAATTATCACTGATCAATAATGATGACGGGCATCATAACAAGGAGTTATTGAACCAGGTGTTCTAAGTCAGATCGAACGTATTTAAAGCAATCAGGGCCAGCATTGCCAGTAGCACTTGTGCGTTAAGCACTTTCGAAAGTCAAATACCGCCTGAACTTTTGGGAATTTATAAACAATCCACTTGCACGTTGTATTAGTATGGCACGCCAGGACTCAACACGAGCGATGTGTAAACTCGACACGAATGAATGTGACATTAAAATGGCAAATTAAACAATTGTTTTTACAACTATTTTTTCAGGGGAAAATATATCTTTTAGTACATCAACAGATTTTGATGTGTTTAGTTCAAGTAGGTCTATAGACATATGTTATTAAAATAATTTTAAAACATTTCAACAATAACTCGTTATGATAAGATAGTGATTGTCAGAAAAACAATAAAATCAATTTTAAAACAATGCAAAATACAAATATAAATGAAACATACTTTATGTATTTCTTTTGTTGGTACTTATATTTGTTGTGACAAGCAAGACACGTTTCGAGTGACAATTCTTAACGAAATAAATAAATTGAACACAAAGCAATTCTCATTGGTGTGTATAATTGTTCTGGTAAAACGGCACATGTCCTGTACCAGACCGGTGAAGATATTAATTTCCGAGTTCACATTTTATTTAAACAAAAAGAATATATATATATATATATATAATAATATCAATCATTTCTACATTTTTGGATAAACATTTACACAGAAAACGTTTTCGTCACCATTATATACCCAATACAAATTTCATTACGGTACACTCTTTATTTTCTATGACGTCATCAATGTTTGTCCTTGATGACCGAAATGTTGATTTAAAATCTCTGCAACATACCTGACGTGTTAATGGTAATTGATATGAGCGCACATTACAGATGGGCGAAATTGATTGTCATTGTAATAAAATATCATTATTTCATTCAATGACAATTGTCAGCAGACATCTGAATGTTCTAAAAATGTCACGTCAAAACATATCAATCAAAGTGTTTCCATTAGGCCTATATATTATAGAAGTAAAACCAAAGTACACAAAAATGAACAAGTTAACCAATTTAAGTAGATCAAAGTTATAAGTAAACAAATTAAAGTTAACCTAACAAAGTAGATCTAGGCCCTAAGTAAGCAAACCAAGTAATTAAAAAAAGTTGAAAAACAAAGGCAACCCAAAGTAAATTTACAGAGGTAAAGTTAACTAAACAAAAGTAAGTAAACCAAAGTAAGGAGATCAAAGGAAAGTTTTTTTCCTTTTTCATAACTTTATCGTTTTATTGAGAATAAGTATTATTGTTTTTACTATTACCATGGGATGTACGCTTAAAACTATTCAAGTCAAGTCAATTATCATTTATTGTCATTTGTTTTAAGAAAAATAAATTTTGAAAATTTTAAGCGCGCGTACGCATGCGTTACATGCGCTACGCACGTAATTGTATTGCCATATGATGATTTATGCCCTGAAATTTATGAGTACCAAATTTTATTTAATTGTGATTCATGCTTGTGAAGATAATTATGATTACAAACGTGATTTCGTTAAATCCTGCGTAGACCGCGTAATTTTTTATTGCGCACCGTGAAAACATAACCACATCGATTCCTGACCATAAGGAATATACTGTGAAAAATTGACTTAGCTAGATTAAACTGATATCAAGATAAGGTCAGAAAGCAATAAAACGCATAGTGATACCGGACCGACAGACAGACCGACCGACCGACATAGTGAACTATAGAGTCGCGTCCACGCGACTAAAAACATAGAAATTCTGTTGAGTAAAGTTATTGTTTCATTTCATATTTCTGTATTTTATTTTTAATTATAAATTTTACTTTTTCAAAAAATGACAAGTTATTGTTTTTATGAATGATCCATGTGAATAAAGTGATTGGTCAAACTTATTTGAAAAAGAAAAGTAAACCAAAGTAGACGAAGATCCTGGGGGAAGGGTAGGGGGAACATGTCCCCCCACATATTTTTTAGTAAGGCACACCCCCCCCCCCCCCCACCCCCCACCCACTTTTCGACAGCAAAATCATTCAATTGAAATAGAAAGTAAGACTTTTATCGACATATCGTATGTAATTTTATAAATAAAAAAAAACTAAATACAAATACAGTATATATATTTTGAGTGAAACTGAAAACAGTGGGGCGTCAGGACCAGTGCCTAAAAAGTGCGTAACCCAAAATAATTATAATTATTCTTCTGGGCGGAATTTTTATGTGCTCAGAAATCGATTGAAACGATCTATAAATTATTCAAAGAGCCGAGCTTCCAGGTGGACCCCACCGAGGGCCTTTGGTGGCCCCTGGCTACACTGCCTAAGGTTGCTGGCTTTGCTCGCAAAGTATTTCATTTTTATACGTCCCCCCCCCCCCCTATTAAAAACGGATCTGCGCCGTTGGATACTAGTAAGTAATCCAAAGTAAGTAAACCAAATTAAGTAAATCAAAAAGTAAATAAAAGTAGATCAAAGTAAGTAAACCAAAGTTTAGTGGATCAACGAAAGGAACCCAAAGTAAGTAGATCAAAGTAAGTATACTAAATTAAGTAGATCAAAGTAAGTAAACCAAAGTTTAGTGGATCAACGAAAGTAACCCAAAGCAAGTAGATCAAAGTAAGTATACTAAATTAGGTAGATCAAGTAAGTAAACCAAAGTAAGCAGATCAAAGGAAATAAACCAAAGTAATTAGATCAAAGTAAGTTGATCAAAGTAAGTAAACTAAAGTAAGTAGATCAAAGTTAGTAAACCAAAGTTAGTAAACCAAAGTAATTAGATCAAAGTTAGTAAACCAAAGTAAGTAGATCAAAGTTAGTAAACCAAAGTTAGTAAACCAAAGTTAGTAAACCAAAGTAATTAGATCAAAGTTAGTAAACCAAAGTAATTAGATCAAAGTAAGTAGATTAAAGTAAGTAAAGCAAAGAGATTAGATCAAAGTAAGTAGATTAAAGTAAGTAAACCAAAGTAATTAGATCAAAGTAAGTAAGTAAACCAAAGTAAGTAAACCAAAGTAAGTAAACCAAAGTAAGTAGATCAAAGAAAGAAACGCAAAGTAAGTTTATCAAAGTAAGTAAACCAAAGTAAGTAGATCAAAGAAAGAAACGCAAAGTAAGTTTATCAAAAGTAAGTAAACCAACGTACAAAAGTACTAGTTAACTAAGTTACGTAAGTAAGTACACTGCTGGAAATCACAGTAAGTAAACCAAAGTATGTTTGAAAACATGGAAAATCAAAGTAATCATAATAAGTAAGTAAACAAAGGAAGGAAACACAATTAAATAAACCCAACTATGTCGATCAGAGTAAGTTTAAAGTACACAAAAATGATGAAAATAAAAGAAAATCAAGCTAAGTAAACATAAGTAAACTAACGTATAAGTAAAACCAAAACAAACAAAAAACATTCCAGTATACTTCTGACAGGGAAAGAAATCGTACGTAAGATGTCTGTAAAAATCATAAAACTTGATCTTGATCAAAACCAATGTAAGTAGATGAAAAGCTATTAACCAAACTAAGCCAAAGTAATAATTATATGACAAATTAAACAACATTAGTTATACCAATGCCAATAGCGAATATGTATTATCTAAATATCAAAACTGTAACGGTTTATTGTTTTAAAATATCAGTTTTAATCATATTATCAATATCGTTGTAACACCGATTTGAATATTGCATTTTCCTACAAACATTTATTGAATTATTCAAGGAAAACCTCTAATTGTGTTCCCTCTTCCCTTCAATCTAAGTAATAATAATGATTTTAATCAGAAAATGCGAAAATGAAACAGTTGCATATGTCACGTCTGTTTAGCCTTACCCAGTATTGCAATTCATATTCCTAAGATTGTGATTTAATTGATGGAGCTGTTGCTAAAGTGTAGAAACTACCGTTACTGTATTAGTACGCTTATGTAAGACAATTCACATGCTTCATAATGTTCAATGGCGATAGACTGTATCAACAACATACAATCTAATCTATGTTTCTATATTAGCTAGAAAAATAGAGGCTGAATGCGTTTCTATTTAGCTGGCGTGTTATGATGATATGCGGCTGACTGACATAAACAATGTTTTTAGTCGCGTGGAAGCGACTCTATAGTTCACTATGTCGGTCGGTCGGTCGGTCTGTCGGTCCGGTATCACTATGCGTTTTATCGCTTTCTGACCTTATCTTGATATCAGTTTAATCTAACTAAGTCAATTTTTCACAGTATATTCCTTATGGCCAGGAATCGATGTGGTTATGTTTTCACGGTGCGCAATAAAAAAGTTACGCGGTCTACGCACGATTTAACGAAATCACGTTTGTAATCATATCTTCACAACCATGAATCACAATTAAATAAAATTTGGTACTCATAAATTTCAGGGCATAAATCATCATATGGCAATACAATTACGTGCGTAGCGCATGTAACGCATGCGTACGCGCACTTAAAATTTTCAAAATTTATTTTCGATGAAATAAGAGTACGTTTCAGGCAATTTTAAGCGTTTACAAAATTGCCATGAGTGCGCAGATTTTTGCGCGCGCACTGCGCGTTAATTGTTATTGAGCACTCTTTTTGCCCGATTTCTGTTTTCTTGACTTACTTTTCAACTCGAAATTACGTTATACGAGCACGTCAAAAGTGACAGGCTACGCACGTGTAAATTAAAAAAACATAACTGTTTTTAAACATTTCAACATTTTTAAACATGTTCAGTCATTTCGGTCAGTTGGTAGGTTGGTCGGTCGGTCGGTAAACACTAAGCACGTGACTGCAGTCATCTATATGGCCTTGTTGTTAAAAGAGCATGTATATATTGTATACATTGTAATGCCAGCCTCATGTTTACAGAATCTACCGAATTCCTTCTTTATGAATTTTTAAGAAAATCGATATAGGCAGAACTGGCACAATATATAGCATATATTTTTAATTATTCATTTATTTCACATCATTTTCTTAATTGACCTAGATAATCGGTGAAATGTGTGTTTTATAGCAATATACTTTTACAATTATTCTGCAATTGAAGGCTCGTGCCTGACACGATTTAAAAGGGTTAGTAAGACGTGTGTTAATGGTCAACATGGGCCGTATATAAAGCATTACAAGATTTATGAAAAGCTATATAAACATTGAAGGCTGTTTGTAACGTGTGTATTACGATCACGAGATCGTTACAATTTGCCTTAAGTGCAGCGTAAAAAAGTCCTTATTACAAGTGTTTTCATTAGGTCATCAGCGGACAACTTCAGAGGCTTTTAAGCACGAGAGTATAATGCTGAGGTTTTTATCATAGTGTGTGTTTAGAGGTAATGTGACCGCGCAACCGCCCCCACCCTAACACAACAGCCATAAAACAGTAGGTCACCCATAATTGTATGGACGAAAAGAAGATTAGAAGAAAAATATCGCACAGAACGCACACATTGCGTGCGATATGGACGATTTATCGCTCAATATAGAAAACAAATTCCACATATTGTATTAATATTTTCTGTATTATGTAAGCCCGGAGACATTTAATGATAACATTTAGAAAGCGCTTGTGATCTTAAAATAAACATCATTCAGCCAGTACAGTTCCAATAAAATTTGAAGGCGGGATTTAAATTACTGAAAAGATGACAATGCTATGGTATCAGTGGCTGGATCTCAATTGAGATAAAAAATAAAATAAGCAAAAGCTAAATCAAAACGATAAAGTAAAAGAGTTGGAAAAATTAGCAGAGCTTTCGGGCAACACTAACCCTTCATCAGTGCATTTTATATAAATACATTTTAAAATACATTTATTGAAAATGTACTGTATTCTTATTTTCGATTTACACTTAACGAAATCAATTTATCAACTGTAAAAAAAAACGGAACCTGAATATGTTGCTTCTTGCCTTTAGGACATGAGAAATGCCCATTTTATACCATTATTATAAAATGAAATTCAACCTTGTGTTAATTTAGAAATAAAACCTAAACTATTGTGTTCTACATTTTACTGTAGCCTATCTACGTGAACTGTAAGATGAACTTGAAGATCCAAAATATGAAAATAATCTAACAATAGCAGTAATCCACCACGGAACGCCTCCCGCCTGCTCGCTTCTTGCTTGATCGTGACACCAACGAGCAAAATGCTCACAGTTGTTGGTCACCACATCGTACGGTCTGACTCTAAATGAAATTCCCTCTGCACCTTTCGCACGTTCTATAACATCTTGGCGTATCACATAATGAGGGCAAGATACACATTCCGAATTGTTACCACCAGCGAACTCCTGCAGTGTCACACGATGTACCTCGTTTTCAAGCATTAGGTGCATAACTTCACCGTTACCAATGTAGACTCCTGAAATCAAATTTAATTCAAACCTTTGTTTTATTTGTTGAAGATAACAGCCATAAACAATAAAGTCATAAACAAATAGGAACATCACATTTTAGAACTGAACTTTCGGTTAAAATAAATAAAACGTCTTGGAAATCATCAACATCAGATAGACATAAACAATGTAGCAGAATAGAATTTGTAGTACGATCCATTTAACCTTTTTTGTATAAAAAAAAGTAATGATCAAAACACAGCAAGCATTGTTTTTACCAAATATTTAATACAAATAATGAATGTTTATGATAGCCCTTTCACACCAAAACTCCGTAGTGTCTCCGGAGTTTTGCTTTTGGTGTGAAAGGGGTATTAGTTAGATAACTCGCTCTTGCTTGGTGCCCGCGAAGTTGATCTTAAACGAATACAGCAATTGCAGAACAAGGCGGCGCGACTGGTCTTTGCGTGTGGACGGGATCAACTCCCGGGATGATTTATTGAAAGATTTCCATTGGCTTCATATAAAAAAAAAAAAGAATTTTGTACAAAGTTATTGTTTTTGTTTATAAATGTATTTACTCTGTTGTTCCTTTGTCCATTTTTTAGTTAATTAAGTTTAACCGTGACCAGCTTTCATTTAATTTGCATATGCCGATTCGCTCCTCTGATGATCCCACCCGACTTTTCGTTCCACGATGTAATCGGAAAGCTGGTGACAATGCGTTTTCTGTCACCGCTTCGCGGATCTGGAACGCACTACCTGTCGATTTGAGAGGAGCGAATTCGGCACCTCTATTTAAACGTCAACTTAAAACTTGTCTTTGTTCTTTGTAGGAAACCAAAAAACTTGTATAGAATAGAATAGAATCAAGGACAATGTTGTTAGATTGCCTTACTTGGATGGTGAGAATACCGTGAGTTGAAAAATTGACTGCTCAAGCAGAGTTGAAAATTAAAGCAGTCAATTTTTCAACGAATGAATATTCTCTCCATTCAACGAATACAAAACATTCATTTATTTATAACACAACTACTCTTTTATTCAATTTACACCATGTATATAGGCCTATGGTAAATCATTGAGGAATATTAGGCCGAGAAGCTTGGTCATTAAAATGGTGAATAGGCAGTGCTGGCTCCAACTTTAGACGCGGAGCAGAACAGTTATATTACAACAAGTTGATTTCCGACCACGATCAGTCAACGTCACGTGGCAAACATTCTCAAAATGTTTACAGAAAGATGAAAGTGCATTATAGCACTCCAGTTCACTTTTATATCACCATTAGATATCACTTTTTCGTTATATAGGCCTAGGTTAATTCCTAATGACACGTGATGCAATCAAATTCCAATTGAGAATACAAGTTGCGTTATAAATGTTTTTAAAATTACCCCAATGAGTGCAGCCAATTTGATCCCGCACCTTGATAAGGTCACCTGCTTGAAACATTGATGAAAACGTATCGAAACTGTAAAAAAAAAACCATTCAATTTCTATATAAACGTTACAGTAACAGAATATTTGAAAATTATTGCCACTCTGGGGCAACTTACATGATACGTAGCCCTCGTCGCTGCTTTGATGTTTGGGTTTCCTCCTAGTGCTTTTACAGGATTTTGGCAATGGTAAGATTTTCTGGTGGTCTGGTTATGTTATGATGATAATGATATGATATGATATAGTAAAACAAACCTTTTGTAAATTTCGCCTGGTGCCCGATTAATTACCTCAGCAGCTGGTGTACAATATGCATCATATCAAAGGCGTATCTAGAATTTATAGCAATACAAAAAACATTTTTCGAAACTGGCAAAAAAAAAGAAAAGAGCTTTCTTACCTTAATCGTGAATCTCTCTCAAGCCTACGGTAAACCCGTTGATTTTGAGATCAAAACAAATGTGGACACTTTATATATGTATAATGGCAGAATCCAAAGACCATAAATAAAGCCTTTAGTGGTGTAAACCCAGATGTGGATTTTGGGACAATTTGAGAGAAAGATACAGTGGGAACAACTACAACAACTATGGAAATCTGTTCCGTTTGATGACGTGGGTTGAGTAATTAGAGATGGTGGATACGAATGCTTCTATAGACAACAATATATTCCGTTTCTATAGAACCATGGTTAAATTACATTAGGCCCTACATTAGGATGATTTAATTAATAAATTTAAAAAAAATATTCTATCAGAAATCGGATAAACCCAATATTTCGTTTACATTTCGCCACTAATTTCACTAACACATGTTATACAGTATTTATTCAATAAAACGTTTTTTCCTTTCAGTTCTAATTTAACAAGTGGTTTTTAAATTGTTTTATCGGAATCTAAACTAAGCTACTAGGCTGTGGATGGCCCATTCATTATATTTGAGCGTCCCCTGCCCCTGGTGATCTCCGGGATCACACTGACCCGACGGAAAAGTCCTACGGCGTCAGGAACATTCTAATTACAGAACAAATGCTGTTTAATAGTACATTACAGCATTTGTTCTTGTTACAAAAAAAAGGTAATAAGAATTATTTACAAATACTGTATGACTATTTGGCTCACACCAAACCAATATTTTATTCACTTAAAACACTTAAATATATTTGATATAATCGAATAAAATACTGCTGTAACAATGTACAAATCCCATAAACTACAACTTCCTCCTATAAGTCAACGGTATTTTAAATTAAACAGAGATGTCCAGAACTATAATACCAGACAGAAGGATAAATGTAATATTAAATTAAGGAAAACCTTAAAAGCAATGTGTTTATCAAATAAAGGAATTGTATTGTGGAATAAACTATCTAGTAATCTTAAAGAATCCACAAATGTATATGGATTTCGAAAACTATATACAAACTATTGAAAATTATACAAAATGAGTGTAAGTAATTATAAATATTAAGAACTTGTAAATCTTTTCTTCTTCTATTAACAAACGTATGTTACCGGATTTTTTAAGTTTAAAAGCCAGCTGATGAATAACTGAATGAAATGTTGTATTTATTTGCATAGTATTTGTATTGAAGTGTTGTAATTTGTTGAAAAACCTTTGCAATTATTATTTAAGAGCTGATTTTCATATATTTAATGAAATTTATATTTAAATGGGGTTATTTCTTTTATAAGCTTTTGCTTCTTGAATTTTCCCCTTTTCTTTGTTTAAATGTCATATTGAAATTTAATTCTTCTCTCAAAGAAAATAAAAGAATTTGTCATTGTCAGGATCACATCCTGGGTTAAGGGCAGCCAGATTATCTTAATTATTTTATCTAAATCTTTTAAATAATATCGTAGCATTAAGTGTCAATTTAATGTTTATTGTATCGTTAACACTGCTCGTAAGTAATAATCTTCTCTACGATTATCATCGTAACCATATTTGTTATTATAAAAGAGGCATAAAACAATTTGTCAATGGTCAAACCAAAGGTAATTGGTGACGATTTAAAACATTGAGATATCTATATATCTGTATAAATTTTATTCATTATGGGCAATCGCAAACGCAATATCGCGAAACCACGTGTGCGTGTCTTGGCAAAAATATGCTCATATTAGTTGCTTTTAATCCAATTCTTGAACTTAGCGTCACGTCAACGTATTGAGTGTATTTACAAAACACTCGGTCACCTGAATTGGTTTACCATTTCAAATTCAATTTAATGGCACAATATATTCATGAAAGTAATAATAACGGTGTATCAATGTGCAGGACAGCACTTAGTCGCATTGTTAATTTTCTTTAGTACATAATAAAAGTGCCAATGTAGAGTGTACAATCGGTAATGTCAAATATACCGATAATGTATAATATTCCGGTAATATCAATTTATCCATCTACCGTTAATTTCATTATTCCGGTAATCAATGTAGGCCTACAGTTGTACTGATAATTTCAATACACCGGTAATGTCAATGTCAATGCAACGTCATGCTAATGTACCGGTAATTCCAATGTACCGGTGGCAATGTATACAGGTAATGTCAATGTACCGATGTCTAATGTGGCGGTAACATCAATGTACCGGTAATTTCAATTTCAATGTACTGATAATATATCAATGCAGCGCCATGCTAATATAGCGGTAATTTCAATGTACCGGTGGCAATGTATACAGGTAATGTCAATGTACCGATGTCTAATGTGGTGGTAACATCAAGGTACCGGTAATGCCAATGTACCGATAATATAGCAATGCACCGTCATGCTAATGTACCGGTAATTTCAATGTACCGGTAGCAATATATACAGGTAATATCAATGTACCGATGTAATGTGGTGGTAACATCAAACTAACATCATACTGTACCGTATGTCATAAATTTGATGTTCGAAAACTGGTGAATATTGTTACTGTAAATACGCGCCCTGAATGTAGATGGAGATTTCATGGATTTTCCATATATGGAAAAAATGTATTGACAAGACTTTATTATAACATACGAAACACGTTAGAATGTGTCGAATTTGTACGCAATATCGCATCTTCACAGGTAATTCGACTACATTCGAACATTCACTCTACCAGAGTGAATGAAAATCGCATAATCTCACCGAGAGATGTAAGTGCACCAACTTTCTATCGGTGGAAATATCTTTTTAAAAAGTAAGCCGTCTCTTGTAATAAAAGTTTTTTTTCTATCGAATTATTATCAAAAGTATTACATATTCACCAAGTCCTATATTCATCGACCATAATCTATATCAATGAGTAATAGCACTTCAGAGTCAACATTCTGTAATGTTATCTATAACATAATAACACATGACTACATTATTGATTTTAGAATAAATAACGATTTTAATAGGGGTTATGCAGTGTCGACATCCAGGTCTCAATACAAAGCAACGATCTTTAACATTAAACATTAATCACATGATACATTATCATTATTACATGAGTATTTCAAGAATGACCTCGTAATGTTAGATACTTCACAAAACATTAAGCTTAAATATTTATTATCAGGCCTAAGTACACACAATTTCAACAAATACTATTGATACATGTTTCATATAAATCATTATGTATTTAATACAAATATAAGAATTTATTAATTAAAGATGTCAGTCTTTAAATCATAAAACATTAATTTGACAATAACCCACATCCTTCAACCACATTCAGTCTGATGATTTACAGTGCAGACATAATAATGAGACATGGCTTATATGAAACATACATAGAGTTGATAATATTTATTTTGTAATCCTCAAAGATTTGACAATAAACCCACAAGTATTCAATCATATGCCAGATAAAGAAAAATAAATACAGACATAATTGACTCAATTTAACATGTTTAAATCTTAAAACATTGTCAATAATCCCACCAACCATGAATGAGATTAAGAAAACAAGTTTGATGATTTTTTATAGGCATTTTGATCTTTTATCCCTACCTTGAAATGTTTTTCTATTGTCCTCATACAATTATGATTTTAACACTAACCAAACCCATTTCAGTGGACATTACTATTAAGCAGACACTTTGTTGGGTCCCAAAGATGTCCCTTTAATAGGGGTTTTACTGTTAATTAAATTAATGAAAATATTTTTTTATATCATTTGTTAGTGCAGTGGAATCACCTGCTAAGGTGACAGCTTTGGGACCCAGTAACGTGTCACCTTAATAAGGGTGTCAAAAAGGAATGGTTCTACTAGGAATGCCATGTATTGTGTCTATCTTAATCAATACCACAAACTCATTGCACATTATCTAGACAGATGTTGCTTAAATGTTTTTTTATATCTCAGTTAAAAAAATACTTGAAAAAAACTCCAATTTCTTCACCTTCATTAGCATTGGGCCATTAACCCATTTAAAAACATGATGTATTTTTAATTAATAAATATGTATATGTGACTATTTCCTTCCATGGAGAGAATCGCAGACATAGGTTATGTTCAGGACAAAAGAAAATTCTCATAAGGGAATTAAAAGCTCTGTGAAGGTGAAAATTTGCAACAAAAGAAATTCTGAATATAATTAGAAAATTCAGTATTATTTTATTATGAATAACAGATTGAAAAAGTATGAAGGATAATTGCTGATGTATACAATCCAGTATACAGCGTATATGTATAAGTAGTTTTTATTTACAATAACTCACAAACTTCATTTTAATTGACTGTCTTTTACAATCAGTACTGTCAATCTCTTCTTTTCTTATACCTTCTTCACTGCCCAACGAAAAACAATCAATCCCTATGAAAGATATTTTATAGCACACTTGAACACAAAACAAGTCTACTACAATATCAAGATACTTAATCGTCATTTCCTCGCCCTTCGGAATGGACATAAAAGCTGTTAGTATTTGAAAAGAGTATGGATGGTGATTATGGTTCTGTACTGGGCCATCTAGTAGAAAAGTCTTGTTCTGAAGAGGTCACCCAGTATAAAGAAGAAATAAATATTTATACAACAAACACTTTTCCTAGATTTAAAATAGTGTTTACTAAAGTTTTCATTTTAATCCTTAGAATTTATTATTAATAAGATTTCAATATTGTCATTAACCAAGGAATTTTAGTCCGGGACTCAATTTAGCATTGTAGTCATGATTTTTGGCCAGATCTAGAGGTGGGAGCTAAGGGCATGCACTCCTCACTTTTGACAGCTAAAATGAATTACTGTTTGATATCTATTTTTGAAGGACTATTAATATCATATGTTAGAGTTCCCGTTTAAAAAAATCCTGGATCTGCCACAGCCCCTGAGGTTCAGTCATTATTCTACAAGAAATGTAAATGGCTGATTGGTATTAAGGCCTAATAGACAGAAGAGCCATAATCACTACTGAGTTGCTTCATGATTCTGGTGATAGAAGTCTTCTCAGATAAAGGACTTTGAACTGTAGACTCAGTGTATTTCATTCACTTGTGTGCTCTAGGAAAAGATTTATTTTCTAGCTGGGTATAATTTTCTAAGAATTATTTGCATATTACGATAATGTTGGTCATGGGTGTCGTAAAATCGAAAGCTCCTTATTACAGAACCCATTAACTGTTACATTAGGAGAAAGACAATCAGATTAAATAGCCTATTCAACATGGCCCTGCTTTTTTCATTTTTCATCAAGTCTTATGTATTCTATTTTAAGGCAAATTTATACTAGGACGATAACGATTGACTTGATAAGTAGAAAAATATGTATTTTTTATACAGAAAACAAACAAAATCAAAAAAGTTTTCAACCTATAAGTATAGGATAGCCATTTCTGTTGTCTTTGATGAAAATAATATTGTTAAAATGCAATATAGAATTCATGATCTATAAGAACAATAAAATCATTGTAGTCACAATTGTTTGTATTGCTCTTACTAATCATGACATCATCTGATTGGACTTTATCTTAGCACATTATCCAACAACATTAAAACTTGGTATTAAGATTGTGTTCTTGGCAAAACTGGTGTACTGATAAAAACTCCATCCACACCATGGTAGTCATCTAACCATGGGTAGTCTAAAACTGGAAATCTCTGGAACGAAACAAGAGGTTCTGTATAATAGGCTGGAATTCTATAAAACAAGTCAAATTAAAATTTAACATTTTAATTTATACCAAATTCATTATACCAAATTTGCATGCAATGTGTGAAATATTTAATTGGTATATGTGGTAACTGTGCATTTGAGAATACATGTTAATAAGATGAATTTTGCAGTAATTAAGCTCTGTCTACTGTATACTATCAAACTAGTTTGTATAGAAACAAAAAAAGTGTAATGTACCCAAATATGGTAGTGATATACCCAAATATAGTAGTTATCTGACATCATCATGTCCATATATGAACACATCACATTTTTTTGTCACATAAAGTTTAAAATAAAGTAGACAGAGCTTTAGTTCTAGTAAGCACCTCTCAAAATATTGGTGCAGAATTATGGTTATAATTTCCACCTTTCATCACAACTCAAGGCCGTTATTAGGACATAAGTATGTAGCAACAAAGCTAAGCTTAGTCCTACAGTATAATATTTTCGATTAACATCACATCAAGTCATGTTTTGTGAAAATATACGAATAGAAAAGAATGAAAACAAAGACGAAAGATGAACTTCAATTTTGAATGAAACATTTAATCTATTTCTTATGGCCTTAGGAAAGTTATAACTAATAGCAGATAAACAATTTGGTTGCTTTGGCTAATTCATGATGATGATGATGAAGAGATTTGCTGAGTAACAAAATCAATTCAGTTTTAATACATGAGCTTTTTACATAATTGGAGGGGAATAGCTTTTAGTTCTACTTATGATATGACTCTTTATAAAAGAGAACAATTTATATTTATCTACTATAATTATGATGTACTGTTTAAAAGTATTGTAGATGATTAATTTCAGATGGGATGAGTGTTTAGTTTAATTGCTTAAAAGGTTTTATGCTTGATCTTACTCTTTTTTTAAATAGTAGTTTCCCATTCTAAACTTTTAAAATACGAAAATGGAATAATATAAAGAAAATGTTATACCATTTACGGAATCCTATCATATCATACATCAATATGATATTAACAACCGACCTATTTTCTTTTAAAAAGCATTTTTTACAAATAAAAAGTAAAAGTATACTTGCTTTGTTTTTGTTTGGTTATATTAATTTATAAGTGAAATCATTGTTTTGCTTTTATGGAAGTGAATAAATAATAATCTGATTTATATTTTTCATGTTTTGTAGACAATACATAAATTAGCACTATACCTCATAGTTGGTGATTTATTCAGTCATCATCTCCAACTGTGGTTTCTAAAAGTTCTATAAGCTCTTCCATTTGAGGAGTCATTGTTGCTATGGACACACTACCAGTACTTAAGCTGCGTACATGGCCTTCTGCACCTTCTGGTCTGGTACACTATAAAAACAATTACTGTACAATTACTAATACGGTAAAACGGGCAAGTTTCTTTTTGATATAGGCTTCTTTTTGAGATGGGCTTCTTTTCGAAATGAATGGTGTAAATTGAGAGTTGCTACTACAATAATAATAATAATAATAAACAGTATTTATATAGCGCCTAATGGATCACTGACCCCTCTAGGTGCTTTACATAGGACCTTAACTAATGGTAATAAACTATCCCCCGCCGGACACCATTCCGGTATTTCTTAGTCGAGGTTTCGGGGATGGAGACAATCAATAATGTGAAAAAAAAAAAAATGTAACTAAGCTTAACTATGCTTATAACTAAGGTAAAACTATCCCCCGCCGGACACCATCCCGGTATTTCTGAGTCAAGGTTTCGGGGCCAGAATTAAGAATAGAGAGTAAATGAAGCATGCACAACTTAAGCTAGGGTTAAACTATCCCCCGCCGGACACCATCCCGGGATTTCTGAGTCAAGGTTTCAGGGAAGGAATAAATGAATGAATGAATAAGTTAATTAATACCGGATGAGAACAGATGGGCTTTCATAATATGATTATTAGACATTCCCTGCCAACTTTACATATTTTCCAGCAAAACAGACAAGAAGAAGATACAAAATGGAACTTGAAAAACAGTGAACTGTAAAATAAATGAGGATTGAATGCTTAGGGTTGATCATTAATATATTAATATAAATAACTGGATCATACAAATTTCTATTTATTTGAAGTTCCATAAAATCTTTCTCGAAAAGAAACCCATACTATCTAATAAAGAAATTCATTGGGCTTTGATTTCGAGATGGGTTCCAAGATTACTTTTGCAAAACAAAGAGTGAGCTTTTTTTATGTTTGACAGTATAATTAATTAATATTAATAATTGTCTTTTATATAGTGCTTAACCAATTAAATTTTCTCTAAAGCGTTACGACCCAAGTCTCGAAACAAGGTAGAAATTACGTCATTTCATATGCTATGCAAAATAGATGGGTTTTCAGCAATAATAAACAACAATAATTAAAAATGTATAATAACTTTAGTCATGTTTACTGATTGGAAATCGTGTACATTGTTCTTGGGTGCAACACAAACCCATAACCTCCAGAGCACTGTTGTGGTACTCATACCTCTAGACCACCAATTTGTACGATTGATGACTAGAGCCAGGCTTTGGGCACAAGTTTGCAACTGTGTTATTACTTGCATAAAAATACATAATTGAAGTAACCTTTAAAGAACCATAAACATTCTAAAAAGCCTATACTTTACAGAACATGGGCAAAAAAAAAGGCTGTCAGATTTTTGTCAGATTTATTTGTCAAAACACACATTCAGGAAAAAAACCTGTGGTTTTAAAGTTTGCTCAACTTGCCGTTAAATTAAGGATCCACACATACTCATGCATCATAGGATTAGGAAACAATTCGTAGGATAAAAAATATGATACAGTATGAACTGAAAAGTTGATGAAGGAATTTCAGAGTTCAAAAGATTCATAACCGACTGATCTTTTCGAGTTTAAAACAGTATGAACTAATAAAGGTAAATCAGAGTCATTTAAAAAAAATAGTTGCAATGAATAATAAGATAGCAATAAGCATTCTAAAAATCATACATTTTTTAATATATTTTACGGTCTGCTAAGAAGTAATTTGGCTGAGTACATTTTTCAATTTTGATTTCCACAGAGTATGTGTTGATTAGACGCCAATAACATGCTTTTTTGCTGTTGCTCAAAGAATCACAAGGGAAATTTGCACAGATAGATGAAAGACACAGACTTGTTTGTTTCTCGTTTATTACAATAAAGTATTTTATCATAATTATGGTAATTAGAATTTAAGACTTTCAGGTTTAATGCAGTTTGTTCATTACACTCTCAACATCACAAAACGTTTGATGAAAAAGTAAAATAAAAAACATTAATACTATTAAAAAATGATTGCTTTGGCTCATTTGGCACCGTATATTATTTCTTTAAACACTTCATGGCCGCAGTATGTCTATAGATTTGTTTACAGCATACAAAGTGAATATTTTATTTAATCTTTCTTTATTCTGAAATACACTTTAAATACAATGTACTGATTTCCAAAGTGGTTCAGTTCTTAACTACATAAATGTAAACAAAATACAGTATATAAATGGACAAAAGAAAATATAAAATTAAACCTAAATTGTCAAAATCAAATTAACACAATTAAAGTAAACACATTTAAAGGTAAAAACAGAAATAATTGAGATTTTTAAACAAGATAAAAGACGTTTAATCATTGAGCATTAATTAGATTTAGTTTTGAATTAAAATTAAAGTTTTGAAATTTGTGATTTGTAATGAAATTTTGAAATCACACAAAATAACCAATGAAAAGAATGGAGTTGACAACTTGGGGAACCAACATAGTTGCATAGGGTTTGAAAGGCCGTAGTGTTAAAACATATTGTCGTCATCCTATAGGTCATGACTGACCCTTTGTGACCTTCTTGATGACGTTGCTACAACAATGCCGCTGGGTACAGTGGTACACTGTGCACATATCCATCTCAGTGATGTTCTTTATCCCAACGGATTCTTTGTCTAGACCATGCTTTCGATTGCCTTTTGAGTGACCTTGCATAATAATCTTCTCTATGTTTTCATCCTCTCTTCTCGCTATGTGCCCAAGGTATTGAAGTTTGTTCTTATCCTATCTGTTGGCACAAAGTGACATTAGTTCCAATTAGAGACTTGACGAATTCATTGGTCTTATGCTCCTTCCAGAATATTCTCAACATCTTCTGCCAGCAACACATCTCAAATGCTGCAACCTTTTTTCTATCTGCTGCTCTGGGTGAACAAGTCTCAGAACTATACCAATGCAAACCAGAAAAGAAAGAGAATTCATAATTTTGGTTTTTGTATTCCTAGAAATCCCTCGGTCCTTCCAAATACTTGTAAGGCCAATTGCTGATGATCTGGCTAAGTTAAGACTTCATTTTGTTTCAACAGAGCTACTGCCTTCCTCAACAACCATTGAGCCTAGGAAGTTGAAGTGATCGATAACCTTTATATCCTCACCGTCGACTTGAACTTGTTGGTCATTTCTTTTTGCACAAACCATCACTTTTGTCTTGTTAACATTATGGAACTGTCCAGTATCCCTTTTAGGCTAATTTACACAGTCAAGCGGTAATGGTAAACTTGTATGTGTCTTGTTTGTTTGTTTTTTATTTGTTGCTTAATCACCAAAATTCAAAAATTCATATACAAATGACAAAATGAGAGCAAGATGATAACTCTAGCTCTAGGGCTTGTTTCCATAGGACCCCCCCCCCCACATATATGAAAAATCTTAATTAACAGGCTAATTGTAAATTAAAGTTGCATTTCAGAAGATGTTTTTCAATTGAATTTATGGTTTCCAACATCCTTTAAAGTTTTTCATTCCATATTTTTATTGCATCAAAGTAGATGTTTTGAAGAATATTTTTGAAGAATATAATTATTTAGAATATCTCGTGTGTTGTAATAATAATTGAATAAAATTAAATTTGTGTCCCACATAGAATCTCTATGCTGAGCGCATTTTCGCTCCATGTTTTGTGTAAATGGAAAAAAGAAATAACATAGATCCTATATTTTTGGTTTCTGCTTTACAATTCACATTGTGTAAATTGGCCTTAATAGGGGTGTCCCAAAGGAGGGGTTGTAACAAGTAAATGCTCATATGATGTATTTTCTAGCAAGCAAGTATATTGGTTAAAAGTGGTGTTTTTTGGGCAATTTACAATTAACTGATGTTAGTAACAAAACAACTTATATAACAGTTCTTTAAACGTTAAGTTCCTTAATCTTGATAACTTCATTGATATTTTATTTGAGAAGAAAAAATGCACATTCAAATAAAACTATGAAACATAGGGGAAGTTATAGATCGATAATTATTAGGATATAGATCAATAGTAATAATATCAATAAATAAGATATTCAAAATTGGGTTTATAGTCAAAACCATCTCAATTTTGATGCTATTAAAGGCAATTGCACAAAGCAGAAATTTACCCCCTTTTCTAAGGGCTTCTGAAGGCCATGCAGAAAAAATATCTTGGTTAGCATACTTTAAATTAAATTAAAGGTGATAAGAATATCTTGTATCTGATGAGGTAATTGATTGTGTCAGCTTGCTGAGAAGATGGTATTCATAGAATGTGCCATTTACAATTTCATTAATTGATTAATGATCTCTGGAATTTAAAGAAAAACAAAACACACCACAATCATACAAAGTATTACTTAAGAAAAACATAAAGTTTATGATTCTAAGTAACAAATATAATTGGTAATATTATACAGGGGTTTGTCTAAACAGAAAATTAGATAATAATCTGATTAAAAGTTACCTGATGTCAAAATATATATATCACCGTCACAAAACCTTGAATATTTATACATAATAATAAAATAAATATTAGTAAATTTGTTTATCAATAAATTTAGGCATATTGAACTATTTTACTTATTATTATTATTTTTACATTAATTTTAAAATTTTGTTTAGCAATTGCTAATCATTTTTGTATAGAACATACTTTTTTTTATTGAATGTTTTGTTATAAAATTCTATAGCTTTTTCCTTTGCCACACTGGCAAAATTATTCCCTAAGGCTGTGTTTATACAACTCCCTAAAGTTGAATCAGTCTTTAATTTTTAGCGTGTTGCACAGGCCGAGGTCAACCCCACAAAAACCTTGCAGTTATACATGAAATCGTAATACCGTGTTATACCGTAGTTCATAATCCTAAGTTGTACAATATACTTGCATGCATTATGAATTAATATGAGTTTATATTAAGAATTTTAATAAAGGATGATTTCGTTTAAAATTTAGTTTATTCAATTATTGATTTTTTAAATCTGCTTTTGAAATTAGAAAAAAAATGTTTTAGAATTAGGATAAAACTATGCTACATTTTGCCAAATTATGCTAACATTTGATTAGCGTTAATTTTAAGTGCTAAATCAGTTAAAATATGCAAAAAAGCACAATTATCTACTAGATTTGGTCAACATTTTCACCGCACATACTTTTATTTAACGAGAGGTCAAAACAATACCCTGAGGACACTTCCAACACGCCAACAGCAACCGGGAATCCACAAAATTTTAGGATTCAGCCAAGTAGCCTTTTTTGCAATTAAAATCTCATTACACGGAATCTCTTCGATGTTATACAACACACTTTTTGTAGGCGTGTGGAATATGCGTGTAATAGCGTGTTGTATAAACGCGCCCTTAGTTAGATGCATTGTTCCCAACAATTCAAAATGATTAAAATTCAAAAGTATCATCAGACAATTGAATTATACGAATGCTATTCACAACAAATTTGGACTTTTAGAAGTTCTAGGCTTACATATATTGGCTTTTGGTGGTCGTAGTATGCAAAAATTAGAATATAACAGTTAAAATCATAGATGAAATTTTAAATGACATAATTAATTATAAGTAAGTTTCTATTTGAGTTATGACACTGCAGATTAAATAAATTAAAAATGTTTTAAACTTTGCTGCCATATATCATTCATTTCATTGTTGATTTATTCTTAACATTCCAAAAACAACTATAAAACAAAGATACTGCCTCAGCAGCTGTTTGATTACCTTGTGTAAACTCTGAATTTAATACCTTGACAATTATTTAATTAAAAGAAAATGTTTACCAATGATGTGTTAGTCCATGGATGAACCTTCATGGTTATTCAAATTACAATGCAAATTTAATAAAGTAATATATGTACCGTCATTTTGAACAATGTCTTCTAGAATTCTATATTTAGAATCTATTATCATGATTTTTATAAGGGGGTGGTGGTCGACAATAATTATTTTAATTGATGTTTTATTGGGGAGGTGTTCCGGGCGTTTATTCAAATAAATACCGTCCTAATTGGTGTAATTAATACATTATTCCGCGACACAGTGAGCCGTTTTGACCTAAGAAGGAAGACGTTTTAGACGGCTTGCAACATGGGCAGAAGTATCCCAGGGCCCTAACGGGACACATAGCGCACAGTATACATAAAGTCCTGGCAGCTTACTCAACAACTCGGCTATCGGGGTTTCACTCGATTTCAAACAACAGCTCTTATCATCAGTTCTCCTGATGTAATTTTATATACTTAATCCCCAAAATATACTCTTATGTTTTATGAATATATTTAATTGATCTTTATTAATGTACTACTGTACCTTCATACGTGCGGTCTGAAAATAAACAAAAAACTAAAATGGCTATCACCACCAACGGCCAACCAAGTTGAAACCAACCATACAGGAAGTTGCACTGTGATTGACACACCTTACCATGAACCCAGAAATTACCTCTACCGCGCGTAGAGGTAAAAAGCTACCGATGAAATCACAAATTTTGTTATAAAACCTTTTATAATATCTTCCTAAGATAGAAATATGGAACAATATCGTAATAGTGGAAACTAATGTTATCGCGGTACATCTGAGATAGATAAGGTTGCTATCTAAGGCGGAGATTTGTCCCGAAGTTTTTCCATTGTGCTCGCCTATGTCAGAATTAACCATAATTTATATATAGATTATTATTATTTATTGTTAGAGAAATAATAACATGGTCATAAAGGGCAAACATCAAAAGGGCAAACATTGAAAACTGAAAGTAAATGGGCAGGTACCATAAAAGGTTTCAATATTATTGGATTTGGATATGTAACATAAACACTTTGTTGATATAATAAAGTTAGTGCAGTACACCACGTAATATACTGTAGTTCTGAAAAAACTCTTTTGTTTCTCGACGTATTGATCAATATACTTTGTATCGTATATTGAACGAAATGTGGATAAACTCACTGAGGAACACTCAAAACTATGTATATGGTGTACCGCAAACTTTATATCAGCATTTGATTTTGACATGAAAACCTTCAAACAATATAAACACTTTTCTTATTTGGTGGCTAGATTGTGCATAAAAAAAATTTTTTTTTTCTTTCTTCTTGCATAAAATTTGTTTTGTGTTTGTTAATGATGCTTTGCTGTGTGGCAAAGCCATTGTAAACATTTTAGGAAGATCAAAAATGGTAAATAGTCAAATTGCGAATCTATATATCACTGTAGGCATTAATCAGGGAATAAATCCTGTAGAAACCAGCATCTCTTCAAACTGTATTAAGCCTGTGCACCTTAATATCCCATTGTAGCTAAAGTTGATTAATACTTAATAATGCTGTCGCATTTTGCACACACAGTGCTCAGATCCATTCTTAACATACTGAAAACAGACAGACGTTAGGGAGTATATGAAACAGCATCTCTAAGTAAATTAATATTGTATTCGGTCTTTTTCCTCAAACTACTTTCCTCGTGGGGTTTTATTAAACGTTGATTTATTATCATTGTTTGAGCTGGAGTTAGTAGATACGTAATAATACACTATACCATACATCATTTACTAATAAGCTCATCGACTCATAGATTCTTATTATTTGGATCCCATACTTTAGTTTGTCAATTAAGTACAAATTTAAAAAATGTTTCATGTTGATGTATGCTGTAGAGTAAAGAAAGGTATAAGCAATAAAAACATGTCTGAATATTGTATTCATTTAAATAATTACCCTTGTTTCTTGATTTACCAAGCAACAATGCTGTTTAATCAAAAAGTCATTCTGTGGACGTTCAGAAACAAATAAAAGAATTACTGATTGAGGTTCAATAGCTGCAAATTTGTATGGTACATTGTGAAAACGAATGTTGATAAGCAAACAAGCAGACGCAAATAGAAATATAACATATTAAAAGTATAAAGCTTTGCCTCTTAATTCATTTTAAACGTATGTATATTTTTGCATGTCTTAAAGACACCTTCCCTACAATTTGTGACGTTTTGTAAAAATAATACATATATATTACTTTCAAAACATTAAACCAGGTCATTCCTTGTCCTAAATGTACGTTTTATGGTAAATTATGATAAAAAGTGAGAAACAATGCACTACCTAAGTAGCTGGAGGCGACTGACCTCTCGTGGACGGTCTTAGGCCTAGCCTAGCTAGGCTTAGTTTTGTAGGCCTAGCTGGTAAACATCGGTAACGTACGCTAGCTATATACCTAGCCTGACGTTGTATAGTTGCTGCATTAATTGTCTTTCTATTTTTGCCAGACTCCGTTGATACAAATTGGGGAAAACCCGGTATTTTCGCTGAAAAGTTAGGAGTCTTCCATTTGTTTTGGCCTCACGATCGATCGAAAAGTGGGTGAATTACAGAAGAAAAACAGAAATATCAATCCATGCGCAATGCATTTTGGGATTTATAGGGGGCCGCTATAACTATTAGAATCGACTTATTTTCCACATTTTTAACCATTTAAAGACGAAAAAAGTTATCGCAATAGGACCACATAGTATTATTTTTACATTAAATATAGTTTGTGATCTTAAATTACAGTAGATCTAAAAAACGTAGGGAAGGTGTCTTTAAACTCAATTGAACTTTGACCCCCCAAAAATAACTGCAAACAATACAATACTATATACTGTACCTCCATGAAATGAACATTGCCACTAAGCCAAATTAAAATTTAAAAAAAATACTTTTTACTGAAAAGTTCAATTCACATTAGTGAGGAGCTTCAAGTCAAATATTTATATCTTAGCTAATTACAGTACTGTAGGTGATGATTAAAGACTTCATTTTCACTATGCTGTAAAAATAATAGTATTACAAATTAGGATTACAATTATCTTCATTTCTTCATCATAGTTTATATCAAATGAAACAATTCAAATTAAATTTAATTTGTGTTTACCAAGGCCAAGTATTAGCCTGCACAGTTACAACTGAAAATGCAGAAACAAAAGATTCACGGCTGTGGAGAGGTTAATTCATTTCAACACAGAAACTGCTGTGGCAAAAATGCGATAAAGCTGGATTAAACTCCTTCACATAGAAGGTGATATTGTGGTAATCTTTTTTAAAGAAAAAGTTGCAAAATTAGCGTATTTACAGAATAAACCCTGCAAAAGACCACATATTTTCAACATTTACAATTGTTTTACTATGTTTGCTGGATATACCAGGCATTACAGAGCAGATTTGTATATTTAACCAACAGTTTATAATATAAAGGCATATACAGTAGTTCTCCTGAGCAATAATGGATAACTACATGTATGCCCCTTCAGTCAAGTCAACTCATTCTGCCATGCCATCTGTCACATGACTTCCTGCCAAATATCTCTATGGTGGATGAGCTGACCAACATAGAATTCATCTTCAACGCAACACAAGAAAATTCCCTTCCAGTAATTGTGTTTGCGTCTGCGTGAAATCAAACCTGCTTAGTTGCGCGTAGTAGTTGCCATAAACTTTTACCTGGTTCATCCTGCGTACTACAAGTTGTACTATGTTTCTCCTAAGTCCTTGCCTTGCGTTATCATGAATTGATTTCCCATAGCAACATTTGCAGCAATATTGCGTCGTCGGTTGCCACTTGTGATTTACGCAATACAAAATGCTGCGTTAATATGTCGCTGCTGGAACCAAGCTTAAGGATATAGTTTCTTGATGTGTGATAGTGTGATAATCCATATACAGTATCTCACCTCAAACAAAACATTGCCTGTGTCCTTAGGCAAGACACTTTACTTATATTTGCTTCTATCCACAACTTTGCACTGATTATGGCTGCAACATTATGAAGTATATTTTACATGTTTGACCAAAATAGCTGGGGTAAAAATGTGAAAGCATCATTTGAACATGTATATATGGAATGTGTACTTTATAAATGAATACAAAAATGAAAATATTATTTCCATACTGGGATTTGGTGCAGGTGAACCTGATAAACAGCACGCCTCACACATCATGAAAGATGCCCTGGGTTCCGAGTGCGACCATAAGCCATAATAATGCCTACACTTCCTAGACCTCCATTTTAAGTCATTATTCGAGAAGACTTTATCACCTATATTAGGAGAGACTTAAACTTGTGCCAACATTATGACTTTGGTTTGCGGCCATGTGACTCTCCCAGCCAGAGAAACTTTTTAGCAAGCCCCATAAGTAGCCTCTTTCTAGCTGACATAATTTAACATACAGCTACTCTTTGCTGTCTGCCACCTGCTGTAAGGTTTTGTAGCTTAGCTAACCCATATATCTCAGCTAATAGGGTGACAATTATCGACATTATTTGCACTCAACTAGCATCAAAATCATTGCAATTGTTGATAATTGACACTAGAAAATATGAAGCTCATTGTTGTTGAATGGTGCTGTCAGCTGTCTGGCAACAGCAGACATCTGTTCAGCTGTGTAGTATACCACACGCAACTATGTGTAATTGACATTAGAAATCTATACAACAATGTATATGTAGCTGTATACATGTTTGAGAGATCCTTACAGGTGATTCAAACATACCCAGTAGCATAAAAAGTTAAATGAATTGTTTGACTGAGCTCATCGCACTTAGATATATACTGTATATGTATATATCGCACTTTTTATATAGCCAAATCTTTAATCTGTGTACACTCCTATCTTGACCAACTTTTTAATTTGGAAAGACTTTCATTCGGAGTCGATTGCTTACAGCATCACTCAATAAATTTTCCTGATCTACCTACAATTCTATTCTTCTAAGAATTGACAATTAACAAAAAGTATCAACTATAGCTAGGTATATGACAGATTAGATTTTGAGGATTAAAGAAAACAATGGAAAATCAGTGTAGGGTCTAATAAGCAAGTTACGCTAGTTAGATTTTCACAATGATTTCCAAACTTTTCTTGAAATTTTCTATTTTTGTAATTTTAGATAACTTATTGGAATATTTTTTTTACTTGTTGTTTGTGTAATACTAATACAATTGCCAAAGGACATAAATTGTAACAAATTGGATGAATCAATATACAGTACCTTGGCAGGCATACAAAGACAGATAGCGGAGTCAAAGTACAGCTAATACTATTTACCAAATAATACATTATTAGGAAAATTGATGTAACAAAAATGTTTTATTTATGTCTTGTTGTCTTGTAAAACTCTTAAATCACAAAACTAAAATGAAATCATTAATTTATTCATCAGGCTCTGTTGATCCATTGTTTTGGGTTAAGCCTCGTCCAAAAATTTTCCATTTTCTTCTGTCATGTCATTTTCGTCTAGGTTGCTGTGTTAGTGATTTTAGTGATTTCATCTTTTCTTTTGTCTTTCTCTTATTCTTTAAATCAAATAAATTCTCTTTAAATGATTAATTTCAAATATTTAAATTAATTCATCAATTGCGTTCTCTTTAAAGGGGAACTAAAGTGAACATTCAATATTTATGACTTCTAAAAAGCTATTTGAATTGAAAAAGAATTTGTTTAATGCTCTATTTGAGCGATTTTGTAAATTTATACTGCCAAAGAATTGTTAATGCTAGCATTTTCACTGCTATAGCGCTGCTCTTTGATGTTGTAAAACTCAACGAGATGTTATCAATAAAGTGTTTCAAATTGATTCTGGATCAATGCTGAAATCATGGTAAGCAAAAGAATGTAGTTTAGCATTTATAACCATTCTAAAAATAAGACCGAAAAGAATTTATGTTTGTTTATAATTCGAGTCAAATGGCCGAGCGATTAAGGCAGTGGTGCCGTTTTCTGTACCTAAAGAGCCAACAATATCAGCATGGGTTCAATGTCGACTCGCTCCTAGCTGGTAGTGGAACAAGTTTTCTCGGATAAAACTATAACCTTTGCCTGTGTACATTTTAAAGAACCTAGGTAGGGGATTACACCAGTGAACTGGTTCATAAAATAGACTACCACCTATCTGATAGGACAGTGATTAATTCACTATTGGTAATCCTTGGCCACATGTGCAAAAAGACAAATACATTTTTTTAATAATAATAATGTTGGAGGAAAAAAAAAAATTTTATCAAATCTAGGGTCAGGCTAATTGAGCATTACATTTGTTTAATGTAATTTCATACATAATTGAATTTCTTATATCATGTACCCTCAATTTTGTTTAAATTATAGATTTTTGCTAAGTAACACAAAATCAGCTTTAAAAAATGAAAAAACAAAAGAAAAACCGACCAATCCTTTTTTTAATGTAACAATTATTGTTACATTACATACAAACAAAATAGATGTGATATTTATAGATTTTTTTTAGAAGAATAGTAAGGCTATAATATTTAATATGTCAATGAAAATGTGTTATACATAGTTATAAAAAACAATTTATTAAAGCTGAATTGTTAAAAGAAAACCTACTGTAGGCCTGGGGGAAATTTACTAATTGTTATTACACAAAATAAAGAATTATTCTTCATCACTGAGAGTGTAAGTAAGTACCTAGATTTATAGAACCTGTAATGTTGCCTATCTATTGAATGTCCAACATATCAATCAATAACATACAGTACTAAAACAACCTACGGTTTTATCTCATCCTCCTCATACGATCTGTTAGTCGTTTGTTTATAACTCTTAATCGCCAACGGAGCCTTGCTTTGTGGTTGTCAGTATGACAACACCGATTTAAAAACTTGCATGAATTTTAATCATTAAAAGCTTACGAGAAAACTACAGGCAGTATCAGTAAACAATTATGATAGAAATTTACTAAATTTAGCTATGAAATGAATAGATGGTAATTAATTCTGTCTTCTGAAATATAAACCTAGCAAGACATACTACAGTATGTAGTTATGTAACTGTTCTATTTTCTGTATCGATATTCTAATTTGCTATATAGATAAATGTACATTTATGTCTTGGTGACTCACTATTCAATAAGCAACGGATTTGAAGATATAATGAAAATTCTAACATCATCTTTAGATGCTTTTAAAAATATTAGTCTGCCAAGTGGAATGACATTTCATGTACAAAACAAAAAACACAATTTGCATAATATGTCTTTGTTTTGATAAAATATTTCCTAGAAACCATGTAAAAAACCACTATTATTATTATTATTATTATTATTATTATTATTATATAATGGAATTGGGTTAGCATCAAATTTGTGTTAAAGAACGAAGTTTTTTTTAATAGAAGTTATTGTGGAGGTGTATTATTCAATGAAATATTGTTTGAATTTTTGGGGGGATTTAGCATCACCCAAAAGAGATTAAATGAATTTATACTGCTCATAAATGTGTTTCTTTGAATGTACAGTTTGTAGCATTAGAGGAATAAATTACAATTTTAGTTGAAACTGCTTAAGGAAATTTAATTTGAAGTATTAAATTTGCCCTATAGTATTAAAAAAGCTTTCTCATACATATTCATATAAATATGTTATTGTTAGGTTTACTGAGGTGATACTTGATGCAGCTAGAGTCTTTTATGCTGTATTTTGTATTTTTAGATTTTTTTGTACATAATTTATTTAAATGAACATTTTTATCAGAATGTAAATTTGACACAATTCAGATTTTTCTGCAATGCAATTTTTTTTAATACACTAAATTTTAATTGAATTGAACATATCCATATCTGATTTGTCTAATCTTTGTCTTGTGATTCAGCTTGCTTTGTTGGTAATACATTGCATGTAGTAGAACTAAGGCCTCTGCAATCCAGGTCTAATTTTTCCAATCCTGGAACTTTGTGACGAAACAGAACGTTTTTCTTTTGTAAGAACTCTTCTGAACATGAAATTATTTAGTGAGGTTATTATAACAACATATCTAGGAAGATCATCAGATATATTGATAAATCATCTCCACCCGATAAGAAACCCTATTGATTGAAACTTAAAGTATCCTTATGTTTTACCAGATATGTTACACTATAAAATAAAAAAACTAATTTGGTTGACTTCCAGTAAGGTCCATACATACTGAATTACCTTAATAGATAAAAAACAAGGCATTGTCATCATTATTATTATGAAAGGTCTAAAACCCTCTAAAAATAAAAAAAAAATCATGTGTAAATGCCACAAAGCATCCCATTAAAAAGGTATGATGATATAAATAGAAAGATATAATAAAAGGTCAAAGCTTTTAGATCTTAAGTGAAAAAGTTTAAATTTCCCATACAGAAATTTACCTTTGCGAAAGTCAGAGCAGAACTGTGGTAGAAAAGTAGAACAGTTTAGGTATGGACATAAACTGCTTTGAAACATAAGTTAAATTTATACTGGTTTACAAAATCAATAACAACATGAACATGTTAGTTAATGGACAACTATATTCAGTACACTATATTCATAAAGTTTTAAAAAACTTATAAAACATGGTGAGTAGAAGAGTTCTTGCTTTTGTGATCTTAAAATGAATAATAGATGACATTTGAATGCATAATATTCTAAAATGGTTATTTCTATGGTTCTTTTGTTATACAATTCATGTAAACAAAATTTTCTTGAACTAAATGCCAAAAAAACTAAAGAGGTTATTGTCGATTTTAGAAGGAAAAATAAAACTAATCATGTAAATATTGAAATCGATAATGAAATTGTTGAAATAGTAGAAAGTCATAAGTACTTGGGATTAATAATTGATAATAAACTAAATTGGCAGAGCAACACTAAAGAACTCCGTACCAAGGCTAATAAGAGAATGTACTTTATATACAAAATGAAATGGTTTAATGTTAGTTCTCATCTCATTCATATGTTTTATTCCTCTGTTGTTCCTTGGTTTTCTCATATCAATGTAAACAGTAAAAGTCAAATTCAGAGATTAGTAAACAAGGCCAGCAGAGTTATTGGTGTAGAAGTGAAATCTTTAGATGAAATGTTTAATACATTCATACTTAAGAAATTTGACATAATTATCAAGACCCATCACACCCATTACATTCAGACATCATTATAAGTAGATCAGGAAGGGTTAGACTGACACAGGAAAAAATATCCACAAACCGTTTCAGATTTTCACCAATGTACGTAGCATGCAATTTATTTAACAAAAACTTTTCAAGATAGTCACTTGTATCATTTGTATTTATTTATAGTTATCACATCGTATTATTTATTCTACTCAGGTACAAAACATATCTCGAAATTGTTAACAATTTTGACAATAAAGTTATCTTGTATCTTGTATCTTGTAATATAGTTTAGATGTTGATAGGAAACATTTTGAATGATCATGAAAACAACACATATAAAAAACATATATCTAAACACTCCCACCTGCATGTAGAACTCTCTTAAAAGAGAAACGAAATTAAAATTGCCTAACGCAAGATTAATAAAGAATTTGAATTTGCCTTTAAACTCTTGTTTGGAAAGAATGTTACTTTAAGATGACATAGAAAACTGGCAGAAACAAAAACAAATGGCACACCATCAAGAACGCCACAAACAAAATTAATTCTTAACAACATATAGTTATGGTCTTGTATCGACTAGTGAGATCACATTAGCACTGGACAGACTTGATTAATTAAACACTTTCGTTCCAAAAAAACTCAAGGCCAGTGCGTATTACAATAATATTTTTCAAGTTCCGATAATATAATATATAGTGCTATAAACTCTTTAGAGTATTATAGGTTTGTTTTGTATGCACCATAAAAGAAAGTAGTAACTTACCCGGGTTGCGTCAACATGTTCCTTCAATCTTTCTAGTGTCATATTAATTGTAGATTGAGGTAGTTGTACACGTACTTGATGTGCATCGTTGTTCTGGACCGAGATGGAATGACCAGAAGGTAGGAATGGAGAAAACCCACATAGGAGATCTTTATGACCAATGAAATTTTGGCAGATATTTAACATCATTTTGGCAATTGATGTGCTAAATAAAAAAGAAAATGAAATTAAAATCCATATGTTTCAATAAAAAAAAAAAAGATAAATGCATACATATAAAAAAGAACACTTTATAAATTAATGAACTCAATTTTATAGTAGACTGCAGAATTCCAGTAAAGTCTGGTAAAGGGCAACCACTTTACTCATTCCGATAACTATGTTCTTTAACCTTATCATTTTGCCACTAGACTACGGGCCTGTTCAGACCTACGGAGTTATGCTTTCGTATTGTACGCGGCGTACAAGTCCATAGGTCTGAACCAGGAAAAGATTAGTGGAAGCCACCTCGTACGACACTGATATTTCGTACGCTACGAAAGCTCAAGGTATGAGTTTAGTGGACGTCGCTTACAATACGAAAGTCACGCATCGATGAATATGACCTAGGTTATATATCTAGCCAATCAAATTACAATATTCGCCACATCACATCGTGACATGTGCTCCTCATCGTATAGCCAAGCTGATCCATTTGTTGTGATCGGTAAACATGCGAAAAAATCATACCTTTTGTTTGTTGTTACACTAGGTATACAGTATTATTATTATTAATATTATTATATTAATTAATTTAAAATGTCATCGAAGCGTGCGCATTGGCGAGAAACCGAAGTAAAATACCTTATTTCATTGTGGGGAAGCCCTGAGTTTAGAGATCGGTTGGAAGTGAAAAACTGGCGTAAAAGCACCGGCAACAAGATGTCTGTGTTCAACGAGATGGCGGACACGTTAGCAGATGGGCCATCCTCATAATATTAATAAAGAAGGATTTAAATTATATCCAAACGAAATTGAAGGGGTCGTCGTATAAAGCGGCGAAAGACCGAGTAAATAAGTACAAGTACGGGATTTGAACATTTTTCTGCCATAAATGATATTTTAGGCCTAGACCAAATATAAACCCAAACCCCAAAACGATCGGCTGGTTGGTATGCCTGACAACCCATCGATAATTCCGAGCCCAAGTGTTCGGTCTAGGCCTGTAACTCCTACCCCAACCACTACTACTTTTAATAACAACGAAGGTAGGTCTATACGTGCGTTAGAGTTTGGTTAATCACCAGCGAGTGACATCATATCCGTTTGTAACGCAACTTCGTTGCAATGAATCTGAACACTTTGCTCTTACGACACTCATTAAAATATGACCTTGGCTGTGATACGAAAGCATAACTCCGTAGGTCTGAACATACCCTATATAGCTGCTGTCATGTCAAAAATCATTCTGTGTAATGGCAGAAACACAACATGTTTAATAGGTGCAGTCATTTGGCACATCGTTAAATCAAGAAGTTGTTTTATTGCACATTACATAACAACTTTTTTGATGGAACAATTATTATTTGCTTGGCTATGTTGGCAAAACCTGATTCAAACAGAACTGGTACAAAACAGACCAGAGTTCTTTTATAATACAAAAAAGACCTAAGTTCTTTCATGGTACCAAACAGACCTCAGTACTGTTCTGCTATGGTAAAAAGCAGACCCGAGTTCTTCCATGGTACAAATCAGACCCGAGTTTTTCCATGGTACAAAAACAGACCAGAGTTCTTCCATGGTACAGAACAAACCAGAGTTCTTTCATGGTACAGAACAGACCCGAGTTCTTCCATGATACAGAACAGACCCAAGTTCTTCCATGGTACAGAACAGACCCAAGTTCTTCCATGGTACAGAACAGACCAGAGTTCTTCCATGGCACAAAAACAGACCTACTTAGGTCTTCTTAACTTTAGGAGTCAAAAGTTAAGAAGGGTGGCACAAAATAATACTTTCAAGTAGACAGAAGTTTCTCAAGTCAGGAGCTGGGTGGAAATATTGAACACATGTGGGTGATTTATCCAACCTCCATCCACCATTAAATTGTTGACAGGCAGATACATGCAATTGGTCCTCCAAAATTCAGAACCTCTGAAGGAGGATATGGAGATATTGAAATATTAATGGAAAAAAACTAATGTAGTGACAAAACACTATAAAAAGGATTTAAGTCAGAGGACATCTGTGATCCAATGAAGTTGATCCAAAATTCTTTGTATGAAAAACACAATTTCGATGCATGTTTGTAAGAAATCCTGTCTAGATTATTCTATTGCAGTTATTACATTTTCTTTTCTGCTATAACAAATATGATATAGTTTGGTACAATGTAGAGAAGTTTAGCAGTCATTTGTAATAAAAATTGTTTTATGATTAAAAAAATAGCTTGCTAAATAATTGCAAATAAAGAAAAGGTAGTTCCTACAGATTAATGACTTTGACATGGATGGTCCTTGAGAATAAAAGAGGTTGTATGTTTGAAATCTACACAGCTAATTTTAATTGCAGATGCATGTAGAATGGCAATATAAACTGTGTCATGTCATTAAATGCCCAGGCACCACTTTGTAAGCTTACAATAATGACAGCTAATATATTTAAAGATATCACAAAAAAGCTGATTGAAAATGTATCAACCTCTTTTCTGATACAACAGTCTCAGAGATCGAGTCACATCATTCATTGCTGTAAAATTATGTGCATCATTTAATATACTATATTACAAGTTGTGATAACACAATCCAAACATATACGTAAATCATTTAAAAATATATTTTGTGATAGGAAAGGTAAAAACAGATGATGGATATTTGTTAAAAATTATTCAACGTGATCGTACAGAGGATGCTACAGGGAAAATGTTTGCTTGTGTAGGCAGCAAGTGATAAATTTCACTCTTCCCTGGTGTAGAATAACCAAATGCTACACATACTATTTTTTATTCATCGTTCTTGATTCAAAGAACCTAGCGCCAAGATACTTTAAAAAAAGTATGTTTTACAGTATTCTTCCTTTCAATAGCCCCATCTTTAAAGCTCAGGTACAGGCATGAATTTTAAATATAATATTTGGTTAATTGTACATAAATCAAATATTTGTAACAGAAATCAAGACGAAAAAACATGAATTTCCCTTAATATGGTCAAATACAAAAGTTAGCAAAATTCTTCCATAAAAACCAGAAAGACTTTTTTTCAGTAGTAGGTAGTTAACCTAATGTAATATTAAACATGTCTTGTGACTCCCTAGAAGGTGAAAAAAGATGGTGGATATACAGTGGATAATTTTTGCTATAGCATGAAAATAAAAGTTGAATAAAAATACCAGAAATGTAATATTCAAGTTATATTACCTATATTTAGTCATCTGATAACATTTTTTACCACACTGTTTATTTTTCATAGCTTTTTAAAATGCCTCTCTATTTACAAAATTTGTGTACAAAAAAATAGAGATTTTACTGTTTAATTTGAACTATCCCCCCACTGATAAGAAAGTGCTTATTTTCAACAAGCTCTGTAACACACATAAAATCCCAAAAATTATGAAACATAGGGGAAACTATAGATCGATAATTATTGGAATGTATGATCAATAGAAATTTTTTGCCCGCACCTGGCCTTTAAAGTTCAACAGAAATGTCCTAATTTTGAGAATTCAGACCGTGTTCATAATATATTATTCATATTTGCTTATCAAAACTAAATACAGTATCAAAAAAGATTTTATTTCAATGCAACTGCGTAAATTTGCGTAATCTTAGATGAATATTTTTCACTCGATGTTGCATACTGCATTTAAGCAATTAACGAAAGAGATACAAACAAACAAGTTAAGTCTAAAGGGAATTTCTGTAAAAAGATCAAAGTTGAAGTGTATGTACTGTATATTATTATCAAGATAGGGCATAGTGTAATCAAATCAATTTTAATTCAGCATACACTAAAGTGATTATGGATTGGCAATGTTATCATTGTGTTTATGCCTACAGACTATTAATGGCATTCGTATGTTCCTCATCATCATTTAACTATGTGTTTAAAAGTGGAGGACAAATTAATAAATAAAAAATTATATTTTAAGAGTAAGATTCTAAATAGTATTAAAACCACATTGATTGTGTTTTACTTTACTTTGATTGTGTTATTAGAGTAAAGGTTAGTAGTGGGTTGCTATATTTCTAAGCATAATTTTGTAGGGCTGTTGAAATAGTAGCCCACCAGCTCACCATCAGTTTCTAAAAATTGTCATTTTTTAGTTATTAGAAGAGCATGAAGAATGAAAGAAAGAAGACTGTCATGGACCTGTCAAATAGCAGATGACAATCGTAGGCAATGCAGGTAGTAGGTATATTAATAGGCCACTGTCAATTTAAGATAGGTTACCAATAGAGAGTGTGGGGTTATTAATAGACAGAAGTTGGGGTGGGGATTATTAAGTAATAGAGGGAAGCAGGAAGGTACAGTATTAATTAGTCAATGTCTTATTTAAAGTTGGAGATGTTAGGAAACATCTGAACTAAATCAGATTGGGCAACATGACAAATAGTAACACCAGAATACTGGACTTTTAACAGATGATTAACAGAAAGATTATGCACACAAACACGCATTTAGGATTGAGAAACAACATTTTTTTTTTTACTAAAAAGGCATTTAAAATGAAAGATCATGTTGCTTCATATGCATCTAGTACTTGGTAGGAACTTACCAGTGTTGAGTGAAGTGAACTGACTGCTGGGCCAAAGAAATCCCAAAGAAAGAGTGACTCCATACAATCTTGACGTGACGCATATTGAGTGAAATTGACTGATGAAAACATTGAAACATGTAAGATTTATATGAGTAAATTATGACATCAATAAACAATGACAACGCTTTGTATATCATAGTGTCAATCAAATGGAGTATTGGAAGTCTACACGTCTCTGTTCCTGGCGGAGAACTTTAGTATCTGTGTACCGTAAAACCTTGTAAAGAAACCAATGGGCTTCTATCTTTAAAACTCTTTAGTTAGACTTCTTTTCGAGATGGGCTTCTTTTCAAGATTACTTTTGCAAACAAAAGGCTTCTTTTTTAAATGAATGCTGTTCATTGTGTGAATTGCTACTAAAAAAATATGATTTTTGAGACATTCAATGGCAATTTTACATAGTTGGCAAGGAGACAGACAAGAGAAAAAAACCATTTAGAAAATCAATAAATATTGATTGTTGAGATAATTAAGGATTGTAAGGTCATTAATATCGATATGATAACACGATCATACAATTATTTTCCTTTGACATTCAAATAACAGTCTATCTTGAAAAGAAGCCCATACAATATTAAAAAGAAGCTAAGTAGACCTGATTTCGAGATGAGCTTCTTTTCAAAACTTTTTCAACCCACAGAGGGGAATTTTTTTTCGAGATGGGGTCCTTTTTAGTATACCTTGTAACATCATTGCATACAGTTTTAAATCTAAAATAAGTATGAAAAGAAATTAATTAGTGTGCATTTAATGTTTCTTCAAAATGATAAATGCATATTGGATACTTTTAAAAATGAGATATAATATTATAGTGTGTATCACAAAATCAATCAATCATGCAATTCAAAAGCCTTTAGTGTTTCTAAGAACTGTGAGTTATGAGTAGCATTAATGATCGATATGATGAAGGTCACATTTTGCCTATTAATGATTTGTTTGTTTTGTGAATGAATATCTTACAGGAGATGATAAATTAATAGCATGGCTTTAAGATTTTTTCCACAAATCACTGTTATTTTTGCTTAATATGAATTTGATTGACATTTTTTTGCCAAATAAAATACTGTAGCTTGAATCATCATCATCAGGCATCCTTCATATCAGTCAAGATTGACTATGGAGATGACATTGGAGAGAATTTCATCCGTTTTCCAGTGAGTCTGTGTGAGTTCCAGTGGCTGATCTAGATTTTCTTTTCAGATACCTTTCTTCATTTTCCATACGATATCTTTCTTCACTGTGTACAAGTCCTGCCTTCATACAATCTTTCCATGATTTTCGGTCATCAGCCTTTTTTTCCCAGGTGTTAACATTGATGTCCATTGAAGTCTCTTTTACATGCATCTTTGAAACGCAAAAGTGGATGTCCTTTGGATCTTTTACAATTCGCTAGCTCACCGTACAACATAACCTTTGGAGTTCTTGTATCGTCCATTCTTCTGACATGACCAAGCCATAGTAGTCTTCGCTGTCGAATTAATGTAAATATCGAAGTAATGCCACATCTATCAAGGACACCGTTGTTTGTTACCCTGTCCTGCCATCTGATATTTAAGATAGTCCGGAGACAGCGGAGGTGAAAGACATTTAGTTTCTTTTCTTGTCTAGCATAGGTTGTCCATGATTCAGCTCCATACAAGAGGACGCTAATGACACATGCCATATACACTTTTATCTTCACAGCCACTCTAATATTTTATTTTCCCAAACACGTGTAGACAACTGACTGAGAGTACTAGAAGCTCTTCCGATTCGAATGTTTAGTTCACAATCTAGAGAGTTGTTAAAAGTTATAACTGAACCAAGATAAGAAAATTTACTAACATTTTCAAGTAGAAAAATGTTGACAGTAAAATTGTTTTGACCAGTTGTTTTAAACGGTAAAATCTTCGTTTTCTTTACACTTATGTTGAGACCAAAGTGTTCACAGGTACATGAAAATTTATCAAGTAGAAGTTGTAGACCATAAGGAGAATGGCTGCAGAAACAGGCATCCTCTGCATAAACAAAATCATGAAGAAGAACATTAAATATTTTTGTCTTAGCTTTAAGTCTGGCTGGGTTGTACAGCTTGCCAGTAGATCTACAATGCAATAAAACTCCTTCCATAAGATTAGGTTCAAATGCTCTTTGGAGGACGACTGCAAAGTAAATCCCAAAAAGAAGAGGGGCAAGAACATCTCCTTGTTTTGTGGGTGTGTAGTATATGATCATGGAAAATAATACAACAACCCCTCCCTTGGGACATCCCTATTTTGGAGACAACCCTATTGAGGGACACTTTCTATATAGTAGTATATGTTTTTACACTGCGACAACCCCTATTCAGGGAACATTCTTATAATAATGAGACACATTGTTGGGTCCCCTTGAAAAGGAATTCCACTATTATTAGTTGTGCTACCATTTTTTTCCCTGTAATATTTTCTTTTATAACATGGGTTCAAGTACCGTATGTAGCCAATCAGATGCTTTAAACTGATTCACGTGTGCACTCTTTATTTTTTCACTGTCATGCACTGGAGTCTGGAGTGCAAAAAGTGCACAGCAATAAAGCATACCAGCACTCTGCATGTAAATCGCATTGCAGAATACCGATCGCACTAGGCTGACTGCACAAGCAGGTCGTCTGCACTGCGGGCCCATTTAAAAAACAAAAAACAAACATTGTATCACCTTGTATATTTTGTCAGACGACTGTTTTTTTATATGACTAGGCTAGCTAGATTGATTCATTATGTTGAATTGATTGATTGTATAACAAATTTAAATTACTCAAGAAAATTACATTTCAAATAGTATTTTCACAAATTGATGATTCAAGTTGCTCTTTCAACTATTCTTTCATTTGATACTCTCTGAAATTGTATAATCCGTAACAAAATGCAGAAAATTATAATTTCAGATATCTCCATAAAATAATGATAAGGCGGGCGAGGATTAGTGCATCCTACATGAAAATTACATTTGTAATGAAGTGTTATTTCATCTTGAACAATCATCATTAGCCAACTAATCCGTTGGATTGGGCACTTGTCAAGTGGCGTGGGATGTTACGCAGCAGAGAGTCTTAGGTTCTGAATAGATGCCTTGTTATCTAGTCTAATGGATAAAAGACCATTACTAATTTAACTCAATATTACTGTACATGTGACCAAGGCAATCTCCAGAGATCAAAGGGTTTATTTGTGGCTGCGACATGATCAGATCCACACCCCAGTGTTTTATAATATAGCATAATATAAAAAAAACATTATAATTTACTAAAAAATCATTATTGTCACTTCATGAAAAAGCAAAATTCATTTCACATGTATGTAGACTTTCCGTAGTCATAATAGTGTTAATTAATTTATGTAATACTGGGTATTTATATTTTGCTCTAAATTTGTTATAATTGTGGCGTGGTGTTAAAATATAAAAGTTGGCAATTACGGTACATGTATCGTTAAAAAATCCGCACACTATTCTTTATCTCTTTATCGTAAAACGCAATGTACTAGATTTTCACCTAATGATTATCTTTTCGTGACTGCACGCTTAACTTGACAGAAAAGAACTCATCATCTTCAGATACGAAACAGAGAAGGCAGAATTAGAATTGATTTAAGTTGAGGCTAAACTCTAACGCTGATTGAAAATAGATTGCTTTTCGATGAAGAGAATAATTTTGTTATTAAATATTAAATGACGCTATCAACTAGAACGTCAAGTTTGCACGTACAGCCTATTTTATTATTGTCATTATATTGTAAAATGAACTAGGTAATTTTCAATCTACAAATTACTTTACTTTCATTTTTTTGTCCACTACTTCTAATCATACGTGAAGTGAAGAAGAGAATTGGCAGCGCTATTGGAATTTCACCGCAGGGGATGGTTTATGAGAGCCACCCTCAATTTTTTATTTTGTACGCAAGAATATTTTTTTCGTAAACTGAACTTGCATTAGAACCATTATCACCATTAGATTCACTTTTTTGTGCACATGATGCTAACTTAACCAATCAAATTGCAAGGACATACTATTAAGGTGTTATAGTAGATACATTGGCATCTGGGTTGTTTATGCGGCTATATTCAATTCAGTTCAGAATTCTGAGTACAAGCCTCAAGGCTCAGAGACCTTGAATCTCTTATATATGTCTTCTTGTAAGTAACATTAACTTGGATTTAAAAGGCATAGTGTACAAGGTTTGATCTGGGCGAAACCATCACTAATGCACAACAACATGATAATAGTGCTCTTGGGAAACACAGACCTTTCAAACCAATTCAAATTAAACTCGCATAAAATACTCTACAAAGAGTATACGCTTTTTCTACGGCAATTACAGTTGTTGGAATTAGGCCAAGAAACTTCGGGCAACATACAGTAAAACAAATAAAGATTATTAAATGAAGTATATGAAGAAAAGTTGATTACTTCTCAGACTCAACTTATATACAGTATTTTGTTCGATATTTGTGTTTCATTTTCACTTTTTCAAATTTATTAACGTGAACAAAAAGCGGTCAGCTTTTCCATTTCCAAATCATTTGCTGTAGTGAATTCTAGTCCCTTGAGCTTTTAATGAAATTGGTACTTTTCATAGCTTTTCTTCGTTTTTAAAGTGAACATTTTTGTAACCAATCAGTCGAGCCCGGAAAATTCACTCGTTTAATCATATTTACCAAAAGTCTTTAGGCACATGGCCAAGGATTATCAATAGTAAATCACTATTAACTCCTTAATCATACTGGACCTACGTTTTATAGTCCTTATCTGAGAAGACTTTTCCACAACCAGAATTATGATCGAGTCGCCATCGAACCCATGCCGATATTGTTGGCTCTTTAGTTACGGTAATTGGCGTCCCTGCCTGAAATTAACCACTCGGCCATTTCACTCACGCCTTACTATTGCTAATATAAAGTGGATCTACACTTTGAGCTGATTAATCATCTATGAAAATATTCTACCCACGACATTGAAATGTGAAATTTTATCTTTAAAATCAGAGATTGCACAAGTTTTTTCCATCTCATTTACATTAAAATGCCAATCCTAAAACATGTTTTAAGCCCAATGGCAGCTTTAAAGAGGTATTGTAGACACGTACATGTTAACATTTGAAAGAGAAATAGTGGTAGAAATTTAACGTCAGAAAACTTGGCAAATGCTCTAAGTTTAAATAATACAAAATGCATAGCCTCCAGTCTATGATGATTCTTACACTTACGCCCGTATTCTTAAACCGGACTTTAGTCGTAGTTCGAGCTAAAACTAAAAAAATGACGTCATTTTAATTCATAAACCGAACTTCAACTAAATCACCGACTAAATCAGGCCAACCTCGACTAAATCGAGACGGATTTTGATCGATTTTTTTAGTCCTTGAGGGGGCAGACTAAATGGTCGACTAAATGTTTTTTAAACGATGTTTATAAAAAACGTAACAGTCATTGAGTTGTTATATTGGCCAGATATTGAAGAATGAAATATCTATATTTATATTAGCTTAATTAAATATACATTGGTATAAATTATAATAATGAAAATCATCTTTATTTACAACTGTATACAAATTACATTATTTTCTTCGCGCAAGTCCGACTTGAGCTACGTCACGCCATAGCGACAATGGGAGATGCGGCAATTCACCACGCGATGGAATGTTTAGGGGGCCTAGCGCTTTCTTGTCACGCTATGAAGTGCGTGGTTCGTGGCGATCATACTTTGTTGGGGGCCTAGAAAATATAAAAGTTACCGTACCGCCATGGTTCCTAAATATATTTTGAAGATTTTATTTGTTGTTAATCAAATATACTTCACTGTTAAATTAATACTGATATTGTTCTAATAATTAACGATTAAAATTATTTTTCATGTATATAGTCCTGATGCGTAAAAAGTGTTGTAAGAAATGGAAAGTGATATCAATGCGCAAAATTTCGTCTGCTCCTCAAATACTCTCTTGTCATTGGCCAATGTATAGCCTTTGTTACCCAGACGTGTGCAACTCGACTAAAAGCTCGACTTCATTAAGTCGAACTGCAAACTTCGACTACTTCGTTTTTGAATCGAATTTGAAGTAATAGCTCGAACTACGACTTTTCCAAGTCGAACTTCGAACTACGACTAAAGTCCGGTTTAAGAATACGGGCGTTAGTGTCATTACATTTTGACAAATTTGTGAAATGGTTCCAACATACAAGAAAAACAATCATTTCTTATTTTCAACAAAAGCGGTAAGAACCGCCACTTAAAATCATATTAATAAAAGTGGTAGACTACCATGTAAGTCAATACATAGAATGTTGTTTTCTCATACATCCATTATCAGTATGCCGATGATTAAGATAAAAAGAATTATCTGTATTATTTGATTTTATCTATAAAAGGGTGCGCTCATATACCCTGTAGAATTGTACAGAATCTTTAATAAAATGCCTTGGGTAAACCTGATAATGTATCAAAGTGATTATTAAAGAAAAAAAGTTACTTTACACATTCAATATTACACTAGAATTTCATTACTAAAAATCAAACCCAAAAATCGATGTTTATCAGTGCAACAAACACAACATTTTAATTCAATTAAAAAAACATTGATTTATAGTACATTCAAAAGACAAGTAACAAAAACAATAATGGCAAGAGATATTTTATAAAATGGACAAAGGCAGGATCCCAAAACGATGAGAATCTTGTGGTGGGATTGCTTTTATAAATTAATTAAAAATAGATATTTATGAAAAAATAAATAAATTAATTAAAAATAATGAATATATAAATTATTAATACCGGTAGATAAAAGTTGAAAAAATTAAGTAAAAATGATGAGCAGAAAAAAGTACAGCTGCAGGGCATACTGTAGTAATGAAAAAGATGACAAAATGAATAAATTAAATCTAGCAAGTCACGGAACGAGACAAAAAGTGATTTTTAATTTTCTTGGAGAATGAGTAGCAGGTGGCAGCACAAGAAATTGAGGGGGGTAAATTGTTAAAGATAAGTGGTCCAGAATATCTAATGCTGTGTTAAAAATAGTTGGATAGGGATAATAAATGTTATAAATGTTGTGTCATATTTATGGTATTATTGGAAACGAAAGGGTTGTAAAAAAGACAAGGGAGAATGGAGTGAGTAGCCGAAAAACCAAAATCACCTTGCTGGGATAGGTTAATGTCTGAGAGTTTAAGAAGATTGAGTTTGAAAAATAAATGGGAGAAAGGCGATAGCTTTTTTTTGTAGAATAGAGAGTTTATTGATGTTTGTTGGGTAAATGTTGGCCCAGAAAATAATACCATAGCTCAAATGAGAAAGGATGAGTGTGCAATAAAGGGTTTTGAGAATACATAAGTTAGAAGGAAGGAAGAAAGCCTAAAAATGATCCAAAATTTTTAAGACACCTTGATTTCAATTTTCTGGATATGAGAGGCAGTTGTCGATGGTAACGGCAAGAAATTTAATAGACTTTACAGAGAGGATTTTATGATTATTAATAATGATTTTAAGTGGGGACACATCAATGCCCACATACTGTAACATATGAGCGAAGAATGTTAACATTTATAGTGTTGAATAATTGTGTCTATTATATGTGGGATTATATAGTCTGTACTGTACAGTAGGCATAGCATTGGTGAAATTACGGGACTTTACATTCCCATTTTTTGACATGATGTCATCAAAACATGAAGATGAAAATTCATTGTAGATACTTGAAAGTGGTTTTCGCCTGCTGTTAGATTTATACTACTATTTTCCATATCAAAGGTTTCAACCTTTCTGGCACTCTATTTGTGAAGAAGAGCTCAATCACAAAGTTTGCAAATAAAAATGTCTGATTACAATTGCAAATTATACAATATTTACTCAACAAAATCTCATTCTGTATTGAAGCTGCATGAAACCTATGCATCTATGAAGAAACAATAAGCCCTTATTGGTTCTTTAAAAGATCATCTATTTGTTAACCAAATTGTCTTACAAATTAAAAAAAAAACGTAAACAGGTGTAACTTTTGTAATTTTATGAAGAAAATGTACCCTGCGATTATCATACTCTAAGACAAGTATGAAATTAACACTGTACTGTATTAAAAGGTTAGAAGGATGTAAAATCTATGTTATTATGCTTTTAAGCCAGCCAAATTGGAAGAGGTAAACACATACTTAAAATAGCAACTTGTTTATCTACAGAAAGCCCTCATAATTAGAAAGTGAGTACATTTTTTTAAAGTTATTATTTTTTAATCCTATTTATAAACCATTATTATATTTTATGAAAAGTTAGACAATGGAGGCTCAGGAAAAAAACTTACCAATAGGGAGAAATTGTTTTCTTGTGCTTGTTTTTTCACACTAGCATGCCATGCTACTATTTAGGAATCCAGTCAAGAAGTCATTCTACATAGCCATGCAACATTCCTTGAACTGTTGGTGGCGCACATGGTTATGATAACAAGAGCAGATATTGCGAAAGGTAACTTATTACACTCTGTATATTAGTTTTAATCATTTTCAAAATAGAAATGATAAAAATACAAAATATGTTTTTGTTGATGCAACAATACAAATGTAAAAATAGTTTTGTTATTTCTTTTATACCAGCATTAAACTAAACAATTTTGAAATAACTAAAAATACTGTTCTAAATAGTAATTTGTTATTATCTAAATTCAATGTATTAATTTCATGCGTCAATACATATAGAAAAACGTAGATAAAGCGGTTGAAATAATTGCTATTGTCTTAAAATTGTGTTTTATTTTGAATTATCCAAATATAAAAGATTGTTTTTGAAATGTTGATGTCACTCATCTAAGTCTCTAATCTGGTCAAGTAACACTACAGCGAGATTGTTTGTTAAACTGTACACAGACAATTTTATATTTGTCCCTTTTTTCTGAATTTCTTCACCTTAAAGACTTTCTTTCAATGTTCAATTTATTAGATAGAATATCTCATCAGGATCATCTTTTTAAAGTTTAGTTGGCCAAAGTAAATTTTTTAATACCATGGGACGACATCAGGCAGATTATAAGCACTTTCCTGTTTTAAAAATCCTGGGTCTGCCTCTTTCGTAGGATATGTGTAGCATTTTAGAATTATGAGTTACTCAACATCATATGAGACAATGATGGATTAACAAGGATATTTGCTACAAGAAACATGTTTACTGTGGTTGTTGAGGCTAATGCACTAGTATCACAAACGACAGCTGCTTGGTAAATGATGAGGTTCGGTTACAATTTCATTGGCTTTTGTGAGTACATCCGGAAAAGTAATTTGTTTGAGGCTAATATGAAGAATCAACTTAGATTACCTACGTTCTTCACTATAAAATAAATGACTTTCTAGCTTTCTTAAATTTTCAGAATTATCGGGAATCACCTTGTCCTTGGCAAAGAAAAATAGTTATCTAATTACTTGCAAATTATAATTTGTGTCTATGGAGTCAAGAGAATCGAAAAAAAGAAATTGGTTGCCAATAGGGAAACCAGGGTTTAAAATTTGGTTTCCCTCTAATACTGTAGTTTGTTAGTTGCCCCTCCTTTTTTTCAAATTTGTTTTCTGATTCTACAAGCTCTGTAGTAAATCAGTCGTGAGGTAATTTCCCAATTGATCGTAATCAAAACGGTACTGGGTATAGTCTACTAGTTTTTCTGTTTCCTACCAGTACATCCATTCATAGAAGCCTTGATGAAGTAAGCCGACCTGGTGGTAACCATAGAACGGACCCGAGATAACGACTATACTTCGGCTTTAGTCGATAGAAGATTGAAAAAATTGTTAGAGATAGAGTACATACGATGTTTGATTATATGTGTATGTGATTTGTTCTTTTATTCTAATGATGTTCTGCATAAGGAAATGGAGATAGTAGTTGAATGATGTTTTATATCAATTAATTAAATTATCGTAGATTGTATATTATGCGATAAATATTATTTAATAAATTTCTGATATAATATTATTAATTAATTATTATAATATTAATAAAAAGATATTTGTTAGTATAAATTTAAAAAATATAGATATAAGGAAGAAAAGCAAAGAGATTATGGAGCGACTGTACCAGAATATACAACACTATAAGTATTGTAAAATTAATATACTAAAAAATTTAGGCGATCTTGTCAAAGGTCAAGAGCCTTCAGCCTGCCACGTTTCGATATTCAATATTGAACTTGACCTGACGTGGTTCCACAATATCTTTATATGAAAATGGTAGAGTGGATATTCACTGAAAATTTCAAAATCGTATTCTATTATAACATCAAGTTGTCCACTTTTAAACTTAAAAGTAAATAAATGCTTATTTTGAATTCAAATAAATATGACTGACAAATGCTGACATCCTACCAAAATATATGAAATAATATCAATAACAATTGTTTGTTTTGCGTTTACGTTTTTGGGTTGCATCCACGTTTGTGGGTTGCATCCTAGTGGGAACTACATTTTAAAAACATGGTACAGTTATAGTTGGGGATCGTCTGCTGGCAGGTTGATCATGTTAGGTACTGCACTTACAGCTGAGCCTGTGAGTTTGCTGAGAACAAACCCAAATAATAAATACATTTAAATACCTTTTAAATATTAACAGTTTTTAATGATCCATTTATTAAAATAATTATCAATATTCTATGTAGAAACATGAATTGCATACTAGAGATTTAACTAAGGTATAAATATGAAAATCATAAAAATGCATTTTATGGAAATCACATTACAAACTGTACTGCAGTAAAATTAATTATCGTCGTCTCTCAAAATCTTTTGTTTACATCATAATTATTACGATTCTATATGTCAATGCAAGATTATTACAATCAAAAGAGGAGAAAATTCTGTGCATCCATGTGGATCGTCAGAGTGTCTGGAGCCGGCCAAACTGCAATGTTTGCCGTACTTAAGGATATAAATATAAAACACGCCAATCTGGTTTAATGAACGGTGTGCTTTGCGTGCTCAAGCCCAATTAATGATCATTCACAAAACTTAATTAAATTAAGCACTATTGAGGAAAGTGGATTTGTTATGTATCCATGGAAACAAAATAAGGAAGTAGATTTACAATGCATGGTGAAAATTGAAATTGATTGTGTTGTTTAAGTAGAATAATTGTGTGTGTTTTTGTTGTGGTATAAAGACAGTAAGAACGTCAAAATATCAGGAAAAATGACATAATGATTATCATATGTGTACAGTACCTCGCAGAAGAAAAATATCAATTGAATAATACTTTTATTACTGGAATGGTTTAGTCACATTTAAATTTAATATAAAAAGTAAGGATAAATATTCCTACATGGTGACAGTGTTCTCCCGAAGCAGGTTTTGCCAGCAAGATTTGCCGGACTAAATATTGTAGGCTCCTACCGGTATAAAAAAATGGTGCAAGAAAATAATAAAATAAAAACTTATCTATTAGTGGTAAGTTAGGCCTAGCCATTAAAAACATACACTAAAAGAGCAATCGAAGGCTATATATTTTGTCAATTGGATACACAAAGTACAATGTTATTTTACTTATTTGTATAGATTACTTTACATCTAATAGTTATATCCATAATTCGGCACTCCGCTTTAATTTGCCGAAGTTATTTCTATATTGGGAGAAGAATGATACTGTAAGATTGGGTGTACCATATTCCCATACCTCAAGATATGAATTCTTTTTTTCCAGATTTGATTTAAATTTTATTAAAGAATCTTTAATAATTTACTGTACAGTAGGTCTAATTTTGATTTAACCGATTTGATTTTTTGATAGCAGTTTTTATTATCATTTATATTATTGTGATATTTATAAATAATTTTACTTGTACAGTATTTAAGTTTATTATTGTTTTTACAGTTTTTAGTGAGCGAGTGGCTGAGCGGTTAAGACAGTGGCTGTAGCCATAATATTTGAAAGGATTCAAGCGTCACTAATTGCTCCATGGTTCTGGTGGTTGAACATTCCTTCTCAGATTTGGATTTTAAACCGTAAGTCCAGTGTGCACAAAATGTTTATGTACAACCTAGTACATCTTTTAAGACGAGTAGGGGGTTAACTCTCTTTGTGAAAATTTAGTAAATGCTCAACGGATGTTAAGATTACTTTGTTTAAGTCATACTGTATTAGTATGTATTGTGCGGCCTTATGGTGCGATTTTAATGTAAAAACTATGAAGTCATTACAGGTCTGTTATAATAACGCATTTAGAAAGATTTTAAAACGCTCAAGTTGTTTGTTTGTTGTTAAGTTAACCATGTTCCATCCTTCTATGAGTACATTCGGAACTCAATTTTTTGTTTCAAAACAAAAATTGAAAAAAGCTGTAATACTTTAATAACATGTGTTTTTTCTCGAATTCTAAAATATTCAAAGTTGCACAGAAAATAGATTGAACTTCTGTATACATAAAGTTCATGTATACCTTTACGTATGTTAACTTGTTATCAGTATAACCATTATAATGTTCTATCACTCCAGTTGAAAACCGACGGTTTTCCGACGGCATTATGATGTGCGACATGTGGTATAGATGTTTTTACTTACTTACATTTATTTTTTGAAATATTGTTATGTGTTATGATATGGACTTTGTTCTGAAATAAAAGTGAATTGAATTGAATTGAAAAGCGCCGTATTTTGACTGATACCCTTTAGGGAAGAAGCATGTAGTGTAAATCTAATAAATGAGTCCACATATTATTTGTAATACTTGTAATTTAATATAAGGCACAATAAAAATAATGTATACTGTAAAGATAAAGGTGAGTACCGTGTTCCCTGAACGTAGGGGAATGAGCTGTTAGGAGCTCATTGTACTAAGCCTCGGCATTATGTGGTAGGGTGGCCAGTTCCTTTCCACGCCGCCTTTTTTCTCCCTAATATTTTCAACCAGGTACTCATTTACAGCTGAGTGGACTGGGAGTTGTCGGGAATTGAACCCGGGTCTATCTGTATGACAGTCAAGTGTGCTAACCACTCGGCTATCCAACTCATGTATACTGTAATGTAATTTATTCAATCAAATTTCTGATTGTAGGCCTAACAAATTGGATGAATAAAATATTTCTTATCTTATCATACCAAGCTGGCGACAGGTATTCTAACATTAACACTATAACAGAAAAATAAAATTAAATTGAATAGAAATTATAGTGAAGATTAATACTAGGAAAAACATTTTATTCTTTGTTAATTTCAATTTTTCAACAACTTCTACAAATGATATGATCTGTGACAAATGACATGAGCCAGAAGCTACAGAATTTCTCTGTAAGTAACGCAAGTATGCAGGAAACGTGTACCGCATTTATTTTTTTATTATTTTATTTATTAATTTAGCATCCATTTAACAAAACATTTAAAATATATAACAAAGAAAAAAAAAAAAACAATTGGAATATTAAAATTGAATAAAACCAAAGTGAATGGATGCAAGGTCAATTTATTTCCAATGGGGTAAATTTCAGGAGAAATCGGAGATGTGAAAATGAACAAGGATCATAAGACAGCAAGTCGCTTAAAAACCAGAACAAATCCATATTAAACTTTAGAAAAGACATCTGTAGAACACCCACAAAACTTGTTTAAAACTGTGAATTTTAATCTTGATACTTCTTAAAATAATAGTGTTTTACTAATAAATGACAGAGTGGCATTTAGCATGAACCCATTAGAGAAAAATACTTATTATTTTAATGGTCTGATGGATACAAGTGGGCGTTAAAAAAGTAGTGTTTTTTTGTGTATGAAAATGTAATGTGTTGTACAGTATTAATATGTTGTTCAGTATACCTGTAGTTGGAATGAGGGTATTGGGACACTATAAAGGGAACATTTTCCTGTAACAATAAAAATGTAACACTACAGCCTACAGTACCCTTTCAGGGGACACGCTATTAGGGGGCACTTGTTGGGTCCTGAAGGTGTCACCTTAATAGGGGTTCTGCTTCATATAGCTTATTGGTAACTGTTAATTTTTATTTTATTGCTCAATCTTATAGTTTAAAGTTTCCTATTTTTGTTTAAAGTATTTTTTTTTACTTGAGTTTAAATCTAACCCTAGCCAACACAGAGACAAGAGTCTAGAAGGACAATAAGTTACTTTAAGTCTCATCCAAAAACAACTTGGAAATTTTGTTCATGTTATACTGTACTTTTAATACAACAAATTCTTCACGCTTTTGACCTTACTGTCTGGATTGGTTTAGAAGCTAGTTGAAATTAGCCTTCTTATCCAACCAACCAATACAAAATAATTCTTAAACTAATAATTCCCTTAAAATCTCAAAAACAAAACAAAAAATCAAAGGGATAAATGTGTTTGTTTAGGATGACTATAACTTGCACATGATGGTATTACATATTTCAAAAGCAAGGGACTTTTTAAAAATTTTCTGTTGAATGAATGTTGTTTAGAGTAGGAAGTGTTGTTAATCAGAAAAGCAACATCCGAAGGCGTATTGTAATTTGCACAGATTAATCTATTCAAAGTAAAATTAACAATAGAGAGACATACTGAAAAAATGTCTCTATTATACTGTAAAGTATAACACACTGACTCTATCCTTGCCATGTGATTCTATCTAGCTGCAACGTTAATAGTAAATTACAATCTGGCCGATGGTAATAAACTGTTGAGAACCACTGGCCTTTAAAGCATTTGACATTTGATTTTAAAATTTCTATTCACACTGCTGACATTTTTTTAAAAACTAAAACATATATCATATGCAAAATAATGATAATGTGAAGAGTCATTATTGCTGTACTTTTTTTCTTTTGTTTATATTAATCAATAGTACCTCCCAGAAGCTTGGAAACTTAAAATGTGCAGCTGCGGCGAGCTGAGTTTTACTTGACTATACAGATCATACACACCTATATCTATGTCATTTGATTGGTTAATTTCATATCAAGTATTATGACACAGCCGATTATATTCTTGCAATTTGATTGGTTAATTATACGTATTACGTGTCATTTTTAATTAGCCCTACCTAATAGAAAAGAAATATGTAATAGTTATAATTAACACGCTCTAATGCACATTCACTTTTTGAGAAGTTTTGCGTGGCGATATGGTTGATTAATCGCACTCGGAAAAATTGGTTGGTTGTGCGCGCCGTATATAATTTTTTTGAACGATTGATAATATTAATAACCTTCCCACGACCTGTACATCCTCTCCTTCCTCAAAAAGGGAAGATCCAAACAAAGCTAAAGTGTCGGGCTATGGTAGAGTTACTGAATTACAAAATGTCTGTTCACTAATGGCCAGTCGTGTGTCCTCAAGAGAAGCACTTACCTACTCTATTTAGCTTCATAAAAAATAGGACTACTAACTGCAACAGATTAAAATGTAATCAAGTATAATAAGAACTGGGTTAAGAATTTAAAACCTCTTTATTTTCTAACTCAAGTGACATATAAACCAACTGTAGAGGGGGCCAGACAATTACAGATAATCAATGCTAAACTAGATCATGTCCAATAATAGTTGTATGGATTTAATAGCATGATATAAACACATTATACGAAACAGCATGCTTAAAAAAGACTAAATAGGTTAGATTATCTGACTATGCACTCCCACGCAAAAAGAGACCAGGTATCTTAAACGAACATATAGTGTTTGTCTGGCTTTTTAGTAATCGCTACATGATGCCACATTTACTTTTATATTGTACTAAATATGGAGGTGTTGCATGTTAGAATATGGTAACGAAAAACAGTACATAATTTTTAATCTCTGTTTCATTCGTCAAAATGTATTCATTTTGGCAAGGTCAGATCAGATTTTGAAAAAACAAAAATATAACAATCTTCGGACTGGAAGGAAGGGGAATCCTTGAACCGTTCAAAATGACCCGGATCAATAGATGACGCACACAAGACATATTTTCACCGGGCATCCTCTGCCTAAACCACCACTGATCGGCAATAAGATAAGGAAGGAGAGGAGGATCCCACAGATGTTAACAGCGCGGATCCCTTCCTGGGCAGCCCTATGAGTGTGCTGGTTACTTTCCAGTACTTGCGTTTTATTCGGGAAGATGTTCGCTAATGGCTTTAATTGCTGATCATCTCGGAGCCGATTCTTAGCAGCCCGGGGTAATAACTTTTAATTCAGAATTAGATGCTGATAATTTGCAAATTCACTCATCAATACAGACTGTTTGTCAGACCAAAAAGGGGAAGGGAGATGGGGGAATGAAGGGATTAAAAGCAATATATAAACAAACCTGACATGTGTATTCTCTTGTTGAAGTAGAGTTTTAAGTGCATTTTTGGCTTAGAATCTCACCTCACAGATGGTGAGCTATTGTCATGTAACTCAGACGTTGTAGTTTACGCTGAGGCATAATAAAGCTTTGAACAAGAATGACAGCAACAAGCGGACACGGTTCACAGCACAGTCCACCTGTTTAGACGCCCGTGCCACACAACACTCAAATTAATTTGCATTCATCACTCTCTACCATTAAATAAAAATATATTTTACCTTTTATTTTTATAATTGTTCAGAATTCGAAGTAGTTTTGCTAGACAATCAGGCTCTTCTGAAAATGCTGATGATACTTTTTTAATGTAATTCCTAGTCTTCTCTGTTGTTCTTTCCTTTGGTTGTGCTTTAACAACAGCAATTGGAGTTTTTGATCCAGCCTTTTTAGATGAATACAAAAAGAAAAAGTTATTTTAATTTATAATAAATTCATATTTATTGTTTAATTAAAGAATAGTGATGTTCCGCCACATCACAAGTGTCGCCATCCAATCGAATTTGAATTATACCATGGTCTAATCATTAGAATATCTGCATAAATGATCAAGTGTGTTAAAGAGTCGCTATCCAATCAAATTTTAATGTTGGTCCTTTTCTAATTTCTTTTTTTTGTTCCTATTCTTATACCATTTCCTGTTTCTCGTGTCTTTGTTTTTATATTTTTTAAATATTTAAAAATACATTTCTTTCTCTTGGCATCATTTCTCAAAATGTTGTTCTCTCAAACTTGCATTAAGCTGGAGTTTCTAAAAATCATTATAAATATTGAAATAATGTTTGATGATAATGGTTTGGTTTAAACATCCAAAAATACCAAACATTCTAAACAGTTTAATAATTAAAAAATATAGGCTGAAATTTCTATATTTATATAACAGTAACCATTAGAAAGTTAAATTTGTGTTGATCAACAATAGAATATGATGATGATGACATATACGTTATTGCTTAATACCATAAACGCTGTCTTTAATCAAGCTTAATGTTTTTAGACAAAATTAATAACAGTAAAATCACAAATCCGGATTCCTTCTAAAATATGATTTCAAGGAATTGGAAGACAAAAATGTCAACAACCAATATACTGATAGTTAGTAAATTATAAAATTCATTAAAGTACAACACCTATTAGAGAGACACTTTCGGGATTTTACTTATTATTTATTGATTAGAAACTCGACACAAATAGCAAAAAATACATCAATATTCATTGAGAAAACAATGGAACAATAATGATAAAAATAACCGGGGTTAATGGTGTGTCCAGAGAGAATAATGGGATGATAGCCAGACACAAAAGTGTCTGTTAAAAGGGTGGGGGGGGGGGGGGAGGGGTTGTCCTATGATTTAGGGTTGGTTGCAGTGTTAAAAACTATTCCCCTAATTTGACGGGAAAGTTCATTAGGCATTTCTCTCCCTTAGCAGAATCAGTCCATTTCACCCGGGTTTTTGAAAAAATCCGGGTAATAAATCTTGGTCTGTTTTAAACAATTTACGAGTTCTGATTGTTTATCTTGACACACATGAGAGGCCAGCTGGAGTGTGACAGATACTTCACTACAGAAATTGCTGAAAACCATGTAGGAATTTTCATGACCTGTCCAGGTGACCTTGTTGTAAATGACCTAATAGTACCCTTGGGTTGTATTTAATTGGCAGTTAATATAATCAAATTACAATTGTGTGTTTTATGGGCTGACACTCTGGACAGGCATGTGGACCATTTCTGCTAAGGGAGAGTTTTGCCTCATGTTCCCTTTAATAGTGGTGTACAAATGAGGGTCTCTCTGTAAATACATTTATTAGATTTATATAGAACTACCACAATGTTATCTATCTGTCTATTATTATGCGACACTAACACTTTCTTTCAGTATCATACTATAGTTTATAGAGTACATCTGTCATTGAAAGTATTCTCACTTTTAGTATTGTTGTGATTTGACAGGGCTACGTGTAAGTAAAGAAGTAAAGTTGGAACTCCAAAGAAGTATTAATTATGCTTCCTGTATTATTGGAATTGAGTATCCATTTTTTTTTATAAGAGAATATTCTAAAAAAACACATCTAATTTTACAAGACTCAACATATCCATTGTACTTTTTTTTTAAAGTTTTTAGGAGCAGCAGACGCTTCCATAGTCAGACGGAGTTTTGTCTTAATATTAGTAAAAATATATATATTTTTGCACATATGGCGTTTCATACGTGTATTACTTGAGTTTGGATACTTCGTCTGGGGAAACACGCACAAGTCACATGGTTTGACACCAAGAATTCTTGGTGCATAAATTATCCAGTTGACTAGTTTAAGCCGCATGCCATTGGCTACTCATTCGTACGCAGTTTTAATATTCATATTTCAGAATTCCAAAGACTCAACATCTAAGACGATGCGCATGCGCTATGTTACGTTTAGACAATGTGTACTTGGATTGATGAAAGTTTCTGAAGGCTAGAAATGATTTTATATGCCAAGTAGTCTGGTAAACATTTGATGGGATTCTTCCCAAGACACGTGAAAACTCGTCTTGATATGATAGGCTAGCTTCTCCGCCAAATCAAACATTGAATGGATCATTTATTATGCGGAGATAATTTGATTTAATTCCCACCCAGATCCTGTCCTGCTATGTGTGGAGGAGTAGCCCTGTTGTGTGCCGGTCGGTGGTGGTATGTACCTTATTGGCGTTTTATTTGACAGGTCATACGTACGAGTTGAGTAGCCCTACGAAGGAGGCCTAGGCCAGGACTAAACAATTAATAAACAAAACAACTTGGCAACACGATTTTATATTTCCACAGTTGTTCAGTTTCGATCGTACATTCAGCACTGTACGTACGTACTCGATCTTTTTTCATTTTGAAACAAAATGATCATTGGTTGATTCGAAATACATATTTACACTGCCCGCCCCATATAGCCAAATACGGTATGATAACATACGTCATTCTTATCGGATGTTTGCGGTCTGCAAATCGATTTCTATACATGTTTCACAAGTCTGTATTTTCAGACAAAAATCGCTGTCGAAATAAAAACAAATAAATAAAAAAAAAAGACAATACAGACTTGAGGCAAGTCTAACGCTTCCAGTTCATCACCTCTTGTAAAATAGATTCCGATGATGATGATATTTGACCTTTGTAAACCAAAAACATTAAAGAGTGAAACACACCTTTAGGTAACAAACTACATACAACATCACCTTTTATTTCACACAGTGAAAAAACTATATTTATGTTAATGACACAACAGGGATTAGACGTACAAAATGTAACAATATCTCTGTTATGCTAATGATTTAACTAAGTTATTTTTACTTTATGCATAAAATAATATGTATTATGGTTTATTATTTATAGATATAACTTAAGCCCAATAAATTGACTTGACTGAATTGACTTTTTGTAACTTTGTGTATATTTTAAACATATTTTATTGATATTTGTATCGTTAAATAAGAGAGAGTCAACCTTACTGTAATATATTATGGGCCTGTGGCCTAAATATGAAAAAAAGGCAGGCACCATTGCCTGGAATGAATAAGTTGTATTGAATTGAATATGATTTGATATCCTGATTTATTACACATTTGCAATCGCAAACTAAGTATAGTTGATGCGCTATAGTATACATGGTTGACCACATAAATACCAGGGAAATCCACATGCACGAAATTCTTCGGTGGATTTCACATTTTTACAATTTGTTACATTTTGCAGATGTGAAAGTGATATAAAACTGCCAAAATATGTTTTTTAATACTGTAAATCCTTCAGCGGTTGAACAACAATCACGAAATCGCCAAAAGCGCAAAATTCTTGATGATGTTATTTTAGATATTGACTTGCTTACTTACAGTGAATCAGGCCTTTGGGGGCCAATTGCTGTCTATATCGACAAAAATATTTATAAAATAGATTCAATAAATTCTGTATTCTTTGAAACATTTACATTTATAATCTCTGATTATTTATATTGTTTGTTCAGATGTAATTTCAACTGACGGAAAAAAACTCCTGCGTCTCATTGAAAACAATAGGGACTTTATGAAACCCGACGGGAAGCCACATGACGGTGCTCATGAATAATTTATGCATGAGCTTTAACAGAGTGGGCGGAGCTTAGCGTGAAATTCCGTCGTCTTAACTTTTTGAGGACGATAAAGTTGCCATTTTCCTGTTTACTGAGAACGACTAGAAATAATGTACAATAACCTTAAATATACAGTTCAAATTACACTTGGAAGGCTAGGCCTATGGTGTATCACCAGAGCCAATTGATTCAGAAGAGCCCTGCGACACGAGACGGGGCAGGGAGAGATGCTGCCGGTCGTCGTCTTTCGCGCAAGGGTGCGTAACTAATATAGTGGCTATGTTGACTGTATATGAATTTACGCTCTAGCGAACACTGGATATTCGTCGTCCTCCCCTAACCGTCGTGTTTCGTAAAGTCCCTAATGAGGAAATTCCTCAGCGATCGTTGGTTACCTTTCTTTCTAGAGTTGACGGTTTCTTTGGCGTCTCTTCAACAGCATCTGCAATGGGCGAGTCAATTTGTATTGTGACTGGACCATCATTTTCTATATGGACTTGCATATAAGCACCAAACTGACCATCTAGTAAAGTAATCAAAATATTAACAATCATCTAGCAGTTTGTTTCATTACAACAAAATCATGATTTTAAGCTTTGAAAATGTCTTTACACGATGGGTTCGGTCCGGTGCCCTGAGAAAAATATCATGGAAAATGGGTTTAGTGGTAAAGCAACCCTCTTAGTGCCACGGGCGGCGTTAGAAACCCCATTTAAGATCGTTCACACCAAAATCCGTACCAGTTTTGAACAGTGAGCATGATGAACTTGTTTGACACGCTCAATGCTCACAATATTTTTCTGAGGGTGCCGTACCGAATCCGGACGCTATGTGAAAGCAGCTTTAGGGTTCCTCGCTCCTCATTTGTACAACATGGACTGAGATGGAATAGAACAGTGGATGTTGAATAGCGAATCTCTCAACTTATGAAAATATACTGCCCATTCAACTCATAAACATTCATACTAGTATTAAGTATTTTTGATTTAGCTTTTTGCTTATTTTGTTAGTATCTCTACACAGATCCAGCCACTGATACTCATAGCAGCATTTTCATTTTTTCAGTAATTTGATTTATTATATAATTATTATAATATATTTTTTTAGCTCTGACAGAAAAATGATCAACACATTGTTATCCTTTTATACTCATTGGGATATAAACTCAATATAAGTTATTTATGTACTGTGTACACATGACCAACAGCTTTTACATTTAAAGAGAGAATTTAAGTATCTTGCCCAGGATAAAATCAATGGGACAGACATGCTAGTCATACCTTTCAAGCCATACTCTTAAATATGACAATTATTAATAATAGTACAGGATAAATCTAAAATGTTCACAACATCTTTCAAAAAGTGTTTTTTTATATTAATCTTGGAAAAAGATTGATGAGTCTTAATACCCACCTACTCCCACAAATTGCAAATAAATATGCATGCTTGTTGTATTTAAAATAACTTTATATTATTTGCAACAATTATATGATGTAAAGAACATTAATTATCCCTCAAAAAATAAAATACATTAGTAGAACCTTAAAATTAAGGGGACACATTGAATAGAGGTTGGCCAATTAAAACATATATATTTGCCTCATTCATTTCATGAACACCTGAATAAGAGATCATGTCCCAAATGTCCAATTCTTCAGATAAACTTGGCATACATTTTTAGATAATATTTTGCATCCTAATCTGGTGACTTCATAGAAAATTAAAATTATTCATGTATACAGTGTACACAAAAATAAAAATCATAATATTTTTTTTATATGCCTCTAATAAAATTTGTGTACAAAAGAATAGGGAAATAACTGTTTAATTTATCTAATAAAAAAAAAATCTGTAAAGCACTGTCTACACTATCAGTATCAAACTAGTTTGTGTGATATGTCCAAGTATGGTAGTGATATTACCAAATATGATAGTGGTATGACATCATCATGTCCATATATGGGCACATCACAATTTGTTTGTCACATAAAGTTTGATAATGTAGACAAGGCTTTACATAGGGGGGGGGGAGGGGAAGACTATAAATCGATAATTATTGGAATGTATGATCAATAGATTGTTGCAAATGTGACACCTGCTCTTTAAGATGATCACTTCAATATCTTCTGTCGCTCCTACACATTTTTCTAAATTTACCTTTGCATCATCTGCCTTAATATTAGACTGAAATAACTTTTTTTCGTTAGCAACATTAATTAACAATGCAGAGGGTAATTTCCTTTTATTTTCAAATAGTGAGTTAAAATAGTTACATATCTAAGTTTAGAATCGCACAAATGGCCAGATGGTAAATAGATAATAGTTTTTAAACAAAATTATTAATAATAATAGTAATCACCAATGATACATTTACCAATGGTGACCCATTAAAAGGAAAATTGAACTGACTTTATAAAGATATATTGCCCCCTGAAAAAATAATCAAGCACTTTTTTTAATATGCCATTTAAATGTAACATATTTACACTTACAGTATTTAATTTGACAAAAAAACTGTAGTTTTGGGATGAATTTAACCATTTATTTGATTTTTTAAAGTGAAATCACTATTTGTTCGTTTTTTTTAAAGGAAATGAATAACTTTATTAAAACTGCAAAATGGCATATTCAAAGTCTGATTATATTAATCTTCAGCCTTATACAAATAGCATAAACTATACCTTTGATCAATTCTGGTTTATAATCTTTGCCTAATAGTTGTAGAAATTCTTCATAAAACAGTTTTGATTTTTCTCCTGGCATAGCACAATGGAAGTCTGGTTTATTTCCCTTTAGAATTGCGTATAATGTGAACTGCAAAGAAAATTGGACATGCTATTGAAAAAATGATAGTTTGTTGTTGTAGTAGATGCAGAATTCACATTCACATCGCCTAACAAACTCAAGAGTGTTTTCCTCAATATGCACATAGCTCGCGGCATCCATGACAACAAAATTCCCTAATGATGTACGAGCGCGCGCAATCAGATGGGAATATGAACTAAATCCGGACCGGACCAGGTGTGGAAGAACAATATACAAACGTTGTTTGGAAGTTCACTCTGGAATGGCCTACTGTACCTGAATGAATTAAGAAAACAAAACAATTACAACCGTTTTAAATCACTTAAGATTCATTTAAGTGAATTGTTACCGGTGGTCTAGGATGGTTGCAGTGAAAATAATTAAATAAAAATGGTATAAAAAGTTATAATTAATAATGAGATTGAGAACATGCTTTGAATTGAAGTTTAGTTTCAGTTTAAGTTGTTTTAAAATTATGTTTAAATGTGCCGTAGGGCCCGTCGGAAGAGCAGTTTTATTTTATTACTGAGAGGGCTACCCTACTGAAAGAAAACGAAATAAAAATAAAACCATCATGTCGCTATAAACTATGTTCAAAAGCAAATATGTTTAATTATATAATATTATATTATATATTGTATTCTTGCAATTAATTGGTTTATCACATGTCATTTGGAACTAGCCCTACCTGTGATAAGTGATAATGCGTTCTAATGCATGTAGTTTTCAATAAACATTTTGAGAATTTTTGCTATGCGATCATCAGTTAACTGTAATCAACTTGTTGTGCGCACTGTCTATAAATGTTCTAATCCATGTCTAAAGTTAGAGCCCTGCCTTTTAAATGGCCTAGGTTCCAGCCTAGCATTCCTCAATGATTTACAATGGATAAATTGAATAAGGTAGGTGTGTAATTAAACAAATAATGAATGTTTTTTATTCGTTGGTTGGAGAGAATATTTAATTGGAAGAGAAATTGACTGCTCTATTTCAACTCGGCTTCCGCCTTGTTAAAAATAGAGCAGCCAATTTTTCAATACATGAAATATTCTCACATCCAAATCATAAAACATTCATTATTTGTATACCAAACATGTGCATTAGGAAAAACCCTGGCACTACAGACATATAGACAAAGTTAATAATGTAATACCATGCTACAGTGCACTAACCTTACCTGACTAACACATAGAATTTCAAACTGCTTGTCTTTGACACTTTTACACCATCGTTTACCACCATCGTCATCAAATACACGCAAATTTAAAACCTTTCTTGCACTGAAAAAAAACTCAATTAAATGTTAAAATACTGAATAAAACTATCTGTAACACATAGCCTTTATTATAGACCATTGCTATACCGTGGTCTAACCTGTAAAATTAAAGCCTCCTCAAAAGAAGTCTTGAACTGTCTTAAACCTCTGTTTATGTCAACATAGCATCGCCGATACAGACCTTGGTATTATTTATTGTGAAATACAATGTACAAGACATTGAACAAGTTTGGATGATGCATAATAACGATGATCTTATATAGAAAGATAGATTTTCTCACATAGAAACGTATGTACTGTTTTTGTGGCTTGAGCAAGCATGACAAACATTACCTTATTTGGTATTCTACACAAACAGTGCGCCCTCAATTTGTCACTTTTCACGGCCTTAGCGAAGACTGTTTTATAGCAATGGTCTAACAGTGGTGGCTTTAATAAGACCATCTATCTGATAAAGTCGGCTTTAATCGGGGAGTTAAGACCATCAGTTAAGACTGTTTTATAGCAATGAACTAACAGCGGTGGCTTTAGTAAGACCGTCTATCTGATAAAGTCGGCTTTAATTGGGGATTTAAGACCATCAGTTAAGACTGTTTTATAGCAATGGCCTACAGCGGTGGCTTTAATAAGACCATCTATCTGATAAAGTCGGCTTTAATCAAGGAGTTAAGACCATCAGTTAAGACTGTTTTATAGCAATGGTCTACAGCGGTGGCTTTAAGACCATCTATCTGATAAAGTCGGCTTTAATTGTCAGTTAAGACTGTTTTATAGTAACCCGCTCCTGATCATTACTTACATGTATTCTCTTTCTTTAGGTGTATCATCTTTTGTAATTCCTACCAGAACACATAATCCACGTCCAATTGAACTCACCAGTTCACCACCAACTAAAACATGAAAGTACTGTATGTTAAATAGGAAAAACTGAAGACATAGCAGGGTTTGAGACTAGTTAAGCATCTCTACTTGATATTATGCACAATTTCAATTGTATGACGCACTATACAACCGGGAGAGGTGAATAATTTGTCTGATGTTGTTTGTGCTTCATACTTATGTATGACCATGATGCACACCTGCATAACAAAAATACTTACCTTTAAGTGAGAAAGGCGAACACATTTTAAAACTAGAAAGCCACTCCGAGAGGGCATACCTCCGCCTACTGTAAAATTCTCCTACATAAGATTTCTCCGGTAAAAAAAAAAATATATATATATTTGTGTGTGTCTTAATGCTGTTTGTGATTTAGGCTAATTTCATTACAAGCATGTGTATGCGAGTTTGGTGTAATGGTTATGTAACAAGCCTTTCAATTAACAATAGCTTCAGTTGACTAATAATAGAACAGCAACGCGAAAATCAAACGAGTGAATTTGAAAAGAAATAGGTTTTTTAAACTACTCGCATCAAAAAACGTGCACATTAAATCAAATTATGTTTTAAAATTACAAATCACAAATTCTAACTCTTGCCTCTTGTTAAAAAATGAAGTTTTTTGGACAAGTAGTTCTCGAGAAAATGCAATTTCAGTTTACTTGTTACTTTAAGACTGCTCGCCGGCTTTTGAAAAATTCTGTCCTATCTTTTAACACTAGCAGGTCTAAAAAAGTATAATAAAAAGTGGTCCAGAATTGGGACTGTGGTCCCAAAATTTAATGGAATGGTCCTTGACCACATATCTATCTGTCTATTCATTTTGGTAAAGATCTTGTAATTACTTTGAGTAATCCTGCTAACAAACAAACAAACAAACACACGCTACCGATTACATATACCTCCTTGGCGGAGGTAAATTAGTAACGGACCGTAAAGAACAATGACGCACCATGACTCTCCCTTTGACGTTTCTTCAATGATTAATATTTGTCCAGGCTTGGCCCGTGGTGAGTGATGGACATTGACTCACCATTTAGATTTTTCGGACTCGCCGAGATACGAATTCAAGATCTTGACAACAGGGTACTGTACTCGCTATGTATTTTGTATATTATTATTTAGAGATTTTCAAAAATGTCATGTGTGTATGTACTATGTTTGATGCTCAATTTGAAATTGCGGCTTGAAATTGCGCAAATCGTTCAAATTGTGCACAACATACATACTGTACATGCATAGACTAAACCCACAATAACATTTTCAAGAAGAGAATCAACCCTCCTGGTTCCATATCCTCATCACTAGCTACACCACCAGCTCGTCAATCGAATCAAAAAAATATAATATAAGCCTACATCACATATTGTAAGTAAGCATTTTACCTTTAACCGACCAATCAGAACTGAGAGTTGACGTCTTGCTCTACTCAAATAAATGTATTCGATAGATATCCACTTCCGTGCATACAAAGCCTCTCACTAGATTTTTTTACTGAGGGGTGTTATATTATAAGACCATACCATACTGACAAGTAAGAGCATGCAGGTGAGGCAGCCAGAGTGTGGGCTGGGCTGATCTGATTGATGGATGCTGATCAGTCTGTCTGGCTGACTGACTGACTGAGTCCATATGCATGGAGGGAGAGGTATTATACCTCCATCATATGGTGAGTCTGTGTCACTAAAAAAATCAATTAAACTAAATCCAGTGAGTGAATTTTTCGTTCTTATTTAACGTTACCTGATACACTGGCCTTCGTGACACGTTGTATTACTACTTTCATCTTTGTTTAGTTCGAAATGATGATAAAAAACAGATTTGAATTGTGAAAGATAGAAAGATAAATACACCGGTACACCTTCTGGCTCACCTAAAGGTGACCTATTATATGGTTCGATGAGCAAAATCGTTGCGGATCATCAAAATTAAAATAAGAGGAAGTTCTTATTTTACAATTATCCAACTTTATGTCTATTGCGCATGCGTTTTTGCTTATTCCTATGGAAACTCAAGCTTTCGTTGTTTTTGTCTTCAGGTAAAGCCAATGTATGTAGAATTTTCACACTTTTATAGTTGCATAATATTTATTTATTTAAATGCATTGTAAACATATGTAATTACTTTAAGGGGTTATGAAATCCTATGTAATATTTATGTATGTAATCATTGAAAAAACGTTAATATATCTAGGCTACCGAGCCTACTACTCAGCTAATTGGGCAGGCCTAGCTAGCTAGTATGCACAGCAACCTAGATTTATAAGGACCACCAGGCGAATCAGAGACGTTTCGACCCACTTTAATAGGTTGAACCGAAAGATTGTTACTAGGCCCTAGGCATGTTGTATTTTCATTTCATTCAAGTTTTTTGTCTCCATAAAAATACAATTCATTTATAAAAATAAATAGGCTAGCCTAGATAGATAGATAAAAATCTATTTTTTACACTACAGAAAAGTTCAGGAGCGGATTGCTATAAAACAGTCTTAACTAATGGTCTTAACTCCCCGATTAAAGCCGGCTTTATCTGATAGACGGTCTTACTAAAGCCACCCCTGTTAGACCATTGCTATAAAACAGTCTTAGATAAGACCGCGTAAAGTAACAAATTGAGGGCGTACTTTGCGCGTAGAATACCAAATAAGGTAATGTTCGTCACGCTTGTTCAATTCACAATCATAACAGTACGTACATTTCTACGCAAGAAAATCTATTCTAGGGCTATATAAGAATAAAATCACCGTTATTATTTGATTTAACACTTAAAACTCGTTCTATTGGTTGTCTTTGACGATAAATAATACGTAAAAGCAACAAAAAGAGAGGTTTAAGACTGTTTTAAGACTCCTTCGAGTAGGCTTTAATTTTAAAGACCGTTTACAGGTTAGACCGCGGTATAGCAATGGTCTATAATGTAAGACTACTTGCTACGTCACGAATTATAGCCGGCTAAGCGTTAAGACCGGTTATAGACCGCTTATAGCAATCTGCCCCAGTTGATTAATTCCAAAACCTTGAAGAAAAATGACTGACGAGGAAACAGTGAAGCAAAGATCTCCAGAACCAATCAATGTAACAGTTCTGAGAGCCAGAAATTTGGTTAGTAGTTACATAAATTAATACCATGTTGATGTTTATCTGAATGTTTTATATGATTGATTCGATTGTATTCAACTACTGATTGCAATAACTAAACAGTAACAGTATTCTTATCTGATCTAGGCCCTAGTAAAAGATACTATTACTACTGGTCAACTTTTATATTGTGCTTTTACAGTAGAAATGTTTTTGCAAATATAAGAAGTAAAAAAACTGTTTATGGTCAAGTGCAATTATTTATTAGAATAAGAAAAGAACTGTTTAAATCGAATGTTATATAACAAATAGAACAAATTTTACTATTAGTATTGTTATTTTTAAGAAAAGAAATGCATTCTTTCCTAAATAAATAAATTTCAGTAAGAGTTGGACTCTTCTGTTAACTAGCGATAGAAGTGGTGGTATACAGTGATATAATATAGTGTATTAGCCATGAGCTGTTTTATTTTATAAAATAAACAAACACATATATTTTGGTTTCAGCGTGGTAGTAAAGGAGATGCGTTGACGTCACTAGTTCGTGTTGAATGCGGTACAAATGCGCTTGGAGAATCAAGTAAAGTTGACTCTAACGCTGATGTTGCCGCTGAGTATAACTTTAACACAAAAATTGATTGTACTTTTGAAGACCCAGTTGTTCTTGATGAAATAGCATTTAAACCTATCCTTGGTAAGTTAAGTGGTCTAGCCACAAAATAGTTTTTAAACCTATATTTGGTAAGTTAGGTGGTCTAGACAGAAAATAGCATTTAACCCTATCTTTGGTAAGTTAGGTGGTCTACAGTAAACAGAAAATAGTTTTTAAACATATCCTTGGTAAGTTAGGTGGTCTAGACAGAAAATAGCGTTTAAACCTATCTTTGGTAAGTTAGGTGGTCTAAACAGAAAATAGTTTTTAAACATATCCTTGGTAAGTTAGGTGGTCTAAACAGAAAATAGTGTTTAACCCTATCTTTGGTAAGTTAGGTGGTCTACAGTAAACAGAAAATAGTTTTTAAACATATCCTTGGTAAGTTAGATGATCTAGACAGAAAATAGCGTTTAAACCTATCTTTGGTAAGTTAGGTAGTCTAAACAGAAAATAGTTTTTAAACATATCCTTGGTAAGTTAGGTGGTCTAAACAGAAAATAGTTTTTAAACATCCTTGGTAAGTTAGGTGATCTAAAACTGTAGACATATCTGCTGTAAGTTTCGTGGTCTAGTGAATATTATAAATTTGACACTATTTTTCTATAATAGCATGTTTGACTGTGCATCTAAAGGTCTGCCTACACTATCAAACTTTATGTGACAAAAAAAATGTGGTGTCCCCAATAATGTCATATCACTACCATATTTGGGCACATCACACATTTGTTGTCATTGAACTAGTTTGATAGTGTAGACAGCTTTATGTCATGTTCTATTTCAGTATGGTCGACCATGTGCCTAATGGCCTGCATTTAATTGATGTATGATCGATACAGTAATATCCTCTACATCAAAATGACTATAATTGGCACAGTTTACTGTACCAATAGTAAATACTAATTTACACGCACAAAATGGGTACACTGACATATTCTAGAAGTACTGTACCTGATATGGAATAGTATCCCATCCAATGGAAGTTATTGTACAGTATATTCTGTTTTCTATGGCACCAAACTTGGAATAGGTTCCAGTCCTAGCCATATGTTTCCCTTAAATGTGTAATGTAAACATTTAAAATTTTAATTAAAAAAACTTTCACTTTCTTTTTTTAGTCACTCTTGTCGAGGTTCTTCCCAAAGAGAAGAAACAAAAGGAAGAGCGAATAGCGCTGCTTGGACAATGTACTGTTGACCTCCTTCCAGTTTTAAAGGGTGAAGTCAAGTATAAGAGTACACTCATTGTTCACCCACTTGCAGGATCACCATTCGAAAACCTTCCCCCTGATAGCCCAAAGGTATGGTAGGCATCATTTAGTGTGCATACAAGTGTATCATTTGAATAGTGGGGGGTTTTATCTTTGTTGGCTGTACATTGAATAAAATTAAAATGACCCCATAATTAAAGTTGTTGAACTGATTTCCTCCATGCACATTTTGACAGGCATTTGATAAATTAATATATATAGGCATATCAATTTGATCTCTGTCGCATGTACATATATGGTGTTTAAGAAGCAAACTTATAACATTCAAGAATCTGAAATAGGGAGGCCCCAGGCACTAAGTATTTGATCTATAGGGTCCCACCCCTCACCTTGGGCGAAGTGAATTTAGGTAAATGATATCCCTAGATGGTCGGAAATGGTACTCTTGACAGTGTTTTGACTTTTTTCTTTTGACTGATTTAATTTCAAACCACCCAGTGATATACTGCAAATTTATCAATTAATTTAAGGTAAAAATTAAAAAATTTGATTTATTACATTTTTGGTCACTTTTTTAGCCGGAGTTGGATGTGGTAATCTCTGTGAATGAACCATTGTTGACCAATGACCAGTTGCAAGAGAGCAACCTGATGACAGTGACGGTTGAAGCTGCTTATTCAGTACCAGAAGCATGGAACCCAAGTGGTGCACATTTTCTTTACAATGTCACACTACCAATGCCAATAACGCATGATGTAAGGTTCATATTTTTCTGTGACATTTCAGGGCCAAAATCCACTAGTACAGTTGGTAAGGTTTTAACCTGACCACTTTTTCTCAGAGGCCTTTGATAACCTTGTGGCCTGCACAGAGATTGTTCTTTTTTCTTGCGATCACTACTGCTAATGAAATATAACATACTGTACTATAGAATATCGTAAATAAATTCACAATATGTTTTAGAATAAAAATAATAAAACTAATGCATTTCTGTTAATAGAGAGAAACAACCGTGGTTTTATCCAATGGTGTCTTGAAGTCTGCGTCTGACAAAGATCAACCATCGAAACAGAAGAAATGGGCAGCTCCAGGTGCAGCCCAGGGAGCTGCTGTTTATATTACCGACCAGTAAGTATATATCTTCTACCTTCGAACACAAGGCACACAGAACTCTAGTCAAACTGTTAGCAGCAATTCCATGTCTACAGATAATGACAGCGATTTTTAGTTGTCCTGTTTATCTGTTCATTTTCACTTCTTTTCTAAATTTAATAATTGACCATTATTTCTCATTTTTAGATTTGTGCAATCAATTAATTATGATGAGGAAGACGGTGAACTCAATGGCAAAGAGGTTGGTTTTTACTTATTACTGCACTTATTATAAAAAAAAACCTATTTATTGATTACCTACCATACTTTATTTCCTATTCTTATTTTTTTAATTTTAAAAGGATCGTGACTTTCGAATCGAAGTTGAAACAGAAAAGAACCGCGTTATTTGGAACAGCGAAAGAAGATGTTATATGGATAAAACAGCAATCCAAAGGTAAAATCTCAATACACACACAATGAATCACTGTATTAGACCTGAAACAGCTGTTTAAGTGAACAAATAATGATAATGAAAACAGCTTTTTTAAAAAAATGAATAATTTTCTCTTAAACAACAAGTGACATATTGTTTTTTTATTAGTATATCACAATATACTTGGACTGATGCACAGTATTTTCTGCTATATTTCTTACCTTCTCACAAAATGTAGAACATTAATTTGTAGTTCATATTCTAAAGCAGCTAAAAACTATAGTATAGCTGTCCTTTTAACACCCTAATTAGGGGATACTTAATACATGTTTTAACACTATTCCAACCCCTATTAAAGGTCACTGACGGGTCCTGCAGGTATGCCCTTGATCAAGGCTCTACTGTAATCTAAACAAAATCAGTAATCTTTATCTTGTCTATTTTAGCCTCCAAAGTAAGATTGCGCAGACAAGAGTTTGGCCAGTTGAGATAATGAGAACACCTATGCCTGCTGCTGCCAAAGCTAAAGGCAAAGACGAGGACAATCCAATTTACTTTCATGGAATTTCATATGTGAATTTTGCACCATTGCTATACCCTGGAGGTTAGTAGACAAATATAAAACACACATACGTATATCTATGCCATTTGATTGGTTGATGTTGTATCACTTGCCATGCATTATGGTAATATTTCATGCTTCTGTTGATGACATAGGCTCGTGAATAATGCTCAATCAAAATTCAACCTGTAGTATACAAAAAAAGAATGTTTATGTGTGAGAATATTTTATGAGACAAGTTAAATAGAATAGTCAATCTTTTAAAAAACATTCACTATTTGTTTTATATACACCTACTGTTCTAATATAAACTTACATTCTATGACCTCATCTTGAATTATCATCCTAGGAAGCTAGGCCATTCAAAAAGGCAGCGCGCCAATTTGAATTAGGAAAGGTGACGATCACTAGAGTTTAATTATCAGCTGTCGAGAGGTGGACACTTGTTAAATTCTTGGATTCTATATATCATTTGATAAAGTTATTGTTCTTTATTTCAGTTAAAAAGATCAGAGGTGCATTTAGAATACATTCTTTCAATGACCAAGAACTATGTGAAAAGGTACATATATATACAAGTCTCTTTAATGTAATGCATGGCTGGCATGTTTCTAATTAAGAATTATTCATTATTTTAAGTTAGTTTTTTCCCTTTCACTTCTTAAGCTCAGCCGACACTAAAAAAGTGTGATGTGCCCAAATATGGTAGTTGTATGAAATCATGTCCATATATTGGGCACATCACCTTTTTTTTTGTCACATAAAGTTTGATATTGTTCACAGAGCTTTAAGGCATAAAGACATGAGCTGGCACTTATTTGATAAATAGCATAGATGTCTGCTATCAAAACAATTAAGAATCTAAATTACAAATAAAAAGAGAATCTAAAACGTGTTTTGTAATTGTTACTTAGACCAAGCGCAAAGGTGGTTTAGCTGAAGAAGCTGTCCGGTTGGCTACTGCTATGCATAGAAATGCTTCACCATTTGTGAAAGCAGCTGGCAAAGCAGGCAAAGATGATAAGGCAGCCAAAGACCCAAACAAGAAGGTAAAGTATACAAATCTTTAGTACCAGTTGTGGAAACAGTTCTGAAAATTGCAATGTCAGATTCACTTTTCCCAAAATGCTGAGTTTTCGCATCAGGACGGAAAGCGTAATGAGACGTTCAGTGTGTCTTCCCTCCTGTTGTTAAATGGTTTTCCTATAAGCAATGATGGTAAGCCTTGTCCTAGGCCGCATACCTCGTACACTTGACGGGCATGTTTGAGTAGGTTCTGCATTGTAAATCCTAATAAAACCTTATAGCTTGGAAAGTCTATTGTTTGAAAGAGTTACTTATATGAAACTGTGGAAATTCAGATTAAGCTATATATACCAAGTTCTTTATTGTTTACATGAACATTGTAAGTATACAGGTTTATGTCCCATCAGTGGGCAATGAGAGTAAACTAACTTGCCTAAGAATACAAGCAATATGGCACAGACATGTCTTTCACATGCTAGTGTGATATCCCTTACCTTTATGTCATATCGCTCTAAGGATCTTCCTCCAAAAGTAAAACTTATTCCAAGAAAAAGTTACTTAGGTTTTCTTGACAAATCTTTACAGCAACCTTCCTCAATGTTAAAGACAGCACCAGCTTCTGAAACTGTTGTAGAAACTGAGATACCACCACAACAGAATCTAGAAGGTCAACAGTATGATGAGGCTAGAAGCTACATTTTTCTTGAGTTCTCATTGGATAAGCCTATAGTACCAAAGCGAGAGCCAGAAGAATTAGCAGAGAAGTAAATATAATGTCATTATTAGTTCCTTTTCATGCCATTGGGACATTATGCCACTATTTGGTTTCCATAACAAAATGATTCAACTAGCAGCGTTGTTTGGCCACTGCTGTGATAAACACAAGGGGCTAAAGCTGAAGCTGTCTTTAATAGGGATTCTACTACTGTACTTAACTAAACTTTCTTTAGTTTCAAGTTTTATAAACATAATTTTCTTTTTCCAGAGTATCTGAGTACATTCCGCCGAGACCACTGTTTCCTCGCAGAACAAATGGTGCCCAGAAAGCAGTAGATGACTTTCATCAACAAGTTGGCTCTATTTCAAATTTGGTCCTAGAAGAGTTCAGAGGCTTGTTTGCAGATCAATTAGACAATGGTGAACTGCCGCAGGGTAATGAGGCAGTGGAAGATAGACGTAGAAAACTGATCTATGAACTCAATAGCAGTGGCAAGTATTTTGCCTTTAAGGAACAGCTTAAGGTTTGTTATTTTTAAATTCAGGCACAGGAGAGTATACTGAACTACTAACTCAATAAGAGTGGCACCTTTCACAACATACAAACATTTCAATAGGATGAAAGACATGAAATAATTAGGAGAGTTCGAGTTGAGTCATGAAAAGCAGGACTTTAACCTAAAATTTGTAAAAAAAACTGCAAACAGTTTGATGATGCAAAAGTGCTTGTTTCCTCTTTTCAACTTTGAATAGTGGACGGAATTGGCAACCACGAATCATTACAATCAGTTCCTCTCACACACAATACAATTCTGTTCAGTTGCTTGAAAGTTCACATAAGTGCTCTTGCGCAATTAGGTCCTTTTATCAAAGATGATTTGAGTTCTGTGTTGACATAATTTGGCAAAGTGAAGGATCTTTAAATAACATTCAATTTACTTTACAGCATTCAGTGGTTAAAATTGTACGTGAGAAATACCTAAAAACCTCAACATTCACAGATAAGGAACAATTACAGGTATAACATTTGTTTAAAAAATTGTTTTATATTTTTTAATTGACCATTTAAAACAAAGTTTGAAAATATTCCATCAACAATAAACTTGTCCTTTACCCTTTATATTCTAATCGCGATCAAAAATGTGGCCGCTAGGCTATTCATAAAAAGGCAGACAAACATGGAAGTAATACATTTAAATTCAGGCTGTATATGTTTATGAATGCGACCTTTGTATTAGACATGGCTAAGCCCAATGGTTGTGATTTTAAGAATGTTTACTGTACTAAATTGATTGTTCTAAACAGGCTTTTTTGAGTGAGCTATATGTGTTTCTTGTTGATGAGATGCATACTGGAATGGGTAAAGTGCTCTCATTAGAAGATGAAACTCCAGTGCCATCACCACTCATGGACAGCATGCAGTTAAAACATTTTGCCAGAGAGGCAGAAGTGAATGAGAATTATGAGTTGGCTGCAAAATATTATCAAGAGGTAAGTATACTCTAGTTTATAAAAAACCTTAGAATAAATTTCCAGTCCACTGAATGTACTGTATAGACTTTGTTCAAAAAGTTTAAATGGGGAAATCAATATTCTCTCTCCTGAGGACTATGAAAGGATATTGATCAAAATGTTGATTAACTTGACAGTTCTCTTCAAAACGTCAAGGAGCAGAATAATAATAGAATAATAGAATAATGCTGTTGTATAGGTGTGTGAAATGTTAGGTTGAAGATGAAGGAAGATTTGAGTGATAATTAAAATTTCTGGAAGTTAAACAGATAAATTAAAAGACACTGTTCTACAGGATAGTCTTTGATAGTAACTGGCTAGACTGCTCATAACTTATTGAGTCTCAAACTATATAAAGCTGTTTGGAATAAAAGGTTTTGTGCAATCTAGCACTGTTCACTGAAGTACGGCCAGTAATATATGATTACTTCTGGTTATGTTTTCTATAGAGATTGGCTCAGAACCGGAGTGACGCTGATAATTGGTTTGACTATGGCACCTTCTGCTTACTGATCAATGACACCACAAAGGCAGAAGAGTGTTTTAAAGAGACAATCTCAATAAACCAACAGCATTTATCAGGCCTTCTCTTGTATGGAGCTGTTTGTGCAATGGAAGAACGTAATGACATGGCCGAGACGTTCTTTGAGGCTGCTACAGCAGCTTGTCCTGACAGTGTCCTTGCTTGGACAATGCTGGGTAAGAAGTGCAAGATGTTGACTGATTCTGTTGACAAATTTAAATTTCTGTGTAATTGCCACCTCAATAAAATCCAAATATTTCTTTTAGTGTTAGGTGTCAACCAAAGTATAAATACTGTGTTATTGTGTTGGCATGAGTGTAAACCAGATTGATCAAAATTTTAACTAATAAGAACCAACTATGGTGAGCTTCTAATGCATATAGTTTAATCAACGTCACCAGAATATCCAGGATTTTATGCAATCTGCATCAGTGGCGTAATGGCTATGAGCGTTACTGGCTAAACCCAGAAGTTATGGAGTCCCCTGAGCAGTGCCCAGAGGAAAAACAGGCATTAAAATATATCAAGCCCTCCAGCGTTTAGAGTACGCCACTGCCCTGTTTGTTACATGCTGTCTTACTAATGTAAGAAAAATCTACAAGATTTGCTATTTAAGCGCTACTAACTATTGAAGCTATACTGGCTATTCATGCATCACTAACCTAATTGTAGATGTCCTGTAGTGATTATCTGGAAGCCAGGCTTAAATTACTAGTGTAAATTCGTCCAAAAAAACAACTCTCATACTCTCTGATACTTATTTTTGACTTTAGGTTTGTTTTATGATGGTGTTGATAATGACATACAAGCAGAGTTTGCTTTCCTCGAGGCCCAGAAATTGAACTTTGCTCATGCTGTAGCAAAGCAAAAGCAACAGATAGCAAAAGATCAGGCAGAGGCCTCAATCGCTAAGCCCGTTCCTCCATCAGTCATTTCAGTAATTCCCGAGGCTGGCACTGGTGATGCAACAGTTGACAACCAGCCTGATACAGGTTAGTCTTGAAGGTGTGCTTGTCCAAAAAATAAAAAACAATTAATGATTTTTTAGCTAACAGCTAACAAATTAATTACAGGGATACTCATTTTGGTTATTTTGAGCTCCCACTCAACTTATTGAAGGGGCTGTTGTTAAGCCTGTTTTCCACTAGGCTAACTTGCCGCTCTACCCTTTCCACTACACGAGCAAATAGCTGTGACTTTGTTTGGTTCATTGCTTATCTGCTGTGCTTCTCATTTCCTGAACTCTGATTTGTTGCAAACGCTTTGTTTTGAAAAAAACAATTACTGCTAATTTCACTGAAGCGAAAAACTCAGAAGCAAAAAACTAGTATTCATCGCAGAGAGGAATTTGGAAGATGGAAAGATGAATATAAGCTGTTCGCACAAACAAGTGTCTAGTGGAAAATAGGCTTCAGCAGTGGTGTGTGGACTACATTGCTATGCATAAATCTATACAAACATTTTTAACATGGAGTAAAATATTGATCTGACCTGATTGGAGATTCTCTAAACCTTAATTAAATCAGTGAATGTATTACCTCTGTAATTAAGTAAAATATTGAATAACTAATTTTTGAATAAAATAAAGGGGAGATAGATTGATTTCCTACTAATTTTCTTTTGTTTTAAACTAATGTTTGCTTTTAATCCTGTAACTCTTGGTATGATTTTAGTTTCATTTTTGTTGGATTCTTCTCTTAATGTTCTATAGTTTCACCTACTAGTGTATTATAGAAACAAAAATGATAGAAATACAGTAAGAGAAATATCCAAAACAAACTTACTGGTAATCAATGCTATGCAGTGTTCTCCTGAAACTATAACATAAAATAAACACTTGTCTAGTAGTGATTGGCTAGGATACCCAACAAAGATATTATAACAAGAGCAACAAGACTATACTTTGATTGATAAAGGTTACTGTACCTTAGGATTCGATATCTTGCCTAATAATTGTTTGAAATTGATTTGGTTTTCAAATTGAGAGAACACACTGCTATGATTGAAGTGTGGCTCTAAAAAAAATTTGCAAATGATAGCCACATATGCATCACATTCATACAATGTTTCTAGATATGCAATCAAAATGACTATACAAGCTATTAAATATTTCATTTAACAATGTATTATTTTGTTTACTAATTGATTGCTGTTTAAACTTTAACCTTGCATTTTTAAACGTTGCTTCAGGCAGGCCACCCCCAGTGCCACGAGTAAGCAAGACGTCTGCCACGCCAGATGGCAGACATTTATCTAACTCTCTGTCTAAAGACAGGCAGGGGGGAATTGGCAGTAAAAAACGCTTATCTATTTCTTCTTCAAAATCAGGTTTGATTATTAAACAATATTATTTTAGAATTTTACATTATCACACCTATAATATATACGGTATTTAGTATTTTCCATGGATGTGATCTGTTATCTAAGGTTGATTTTCTCAATAATGATGTTGCCAGCAGTATGTACTCAATTGAGATTCAAAAATTGAAATGACTAAAATGAGCCAAGAGATATGCTAAGCGCCATCATGAGTATTTTTTTGTCTGTTATTTCTTAAACTAATCTTTTTGTTTATTGAATATTGAAGCAAAGCCATAGAGGTATTATACAAGAGAGTCTAACTCCAACTCAATCACATCCCAACCTGTCACATAAGTACATGTCCTGTTTACATAACTTCAGTGAACTAACTACCCAACAGTGAATCACTGTTGGGTAGTTAGTTCTCTAGTTGTATAGTACCTCTATGAACAAAGCTAAATTTCATACTCAATTTACAGTACATCCATGTTAGATCCAGATCCACTAATTATTTAACACACACAAAAAAAAACGTTATTTGGCAACTCACCTAATAGTGTCACTTAGTTTGTTGTAACATTTTATAGCACTGTCATTCACTGCAGTTCAACATCACTATTAATCATTTTACTATTTTCTTTTCTTGCTTCCATCCATTTGTGTTGCATATATGCTTGATCTCTATATATTATCACTTGTATGTACATTCCTTTGCTACTTTGTTTCAATCACACAATTTGAAAAAAATAGCAAAACATTTTGCTCAACGTTTGTACGTGTAACATGTACTGCATGATTAGTAAATTAAAGTAAGTTGCTTCTCCGTTCGGACTCGGACCTACAACCTCCAAAGCAAGCACTTCAACAATTGGATACTGCAGATTTGTAAAAATTTAGTAACTTGATTTCCGATGAATCGGAATTCAAGAATGTATCCATCTTTATTTTTTATTCACATAATGACATTTTTAATTGCATCCAGTAAGGCATGTCAAACCTGTAGTTACAGAAATCATGGGTACCATGCATCAATGTTATGAATGAATTTTATCAACATTTTTGCATTTCATAAGCGGTAATCGCAATAAAAACTTATTACCGATACCTTGACAGTGGTAAAACAGCCATGAAAGCCCATGTGCGGACAGTATTAAGATTTCCTTTCCTGAGGTTCTGGTATTTTACTCAAATAAGTCCAGTGCGATTGCAGCTATAGTTGACATGAAATAATTATATATTATATATGTTTATGAAAGAAGATCTACTATATTATAGTAACATCTATATTGACAAGCTCTCTATATAAAGAATGTCCTAACCAAACTGATTTTTTCACTACAGCTGCACTAAGCAATGAAGGATTGCGTTCTAAGAGCCAAGGTAGTGTCAGTAAAGCAGGGAGCAAGCCTGTTACCCCTGAAGCACAAGAGCCGGTCAGGGAGCCTACACCAACACCTGAATTTAGCATATACATTATGGCTGCAGAATTCTTGCTTGAAACCAAAGCCATGCAGGTAGATATTGAACCAGATTGTACAATTTTAAAACACTACTGTATATCCTCGCAATTTTGATAGATTTATTTTGTATCACATTGTTGGTAATTCTGTTCCATTCAATAGTAAAATAATATTAAATCGTTATTTTTAATGGCTGCTCATACAAAAATGTGTATTCATTGAAAAGAGAAACCATGCAGTCTTTCAAAAACATATTCACCCATTGTACTATTGAATCTTTAACAGAATGAGTTTCTTTGCTATTGAATTAAAACAATAATATGTACTGTTTCAGCAACCTTTTAATTGTCATATTTCATTTCTAGTTCTGTGAGAGAGCTCTAGCCCATGAGTTACTTGCCCCTAAAGGTGGACCAAGCGCCATTTATTATATTGCATTAGCAAGACTAAAACTACAAAAGAAGGAGTTGGAAGAAGCAGAAGAAAGCATCAAAGAAGCACTAGTTATAAGCAATCAGGTAATTGTATACAACAGGTTTGTATTCATTTTTTGGACATAACAAGGGGTTGAAGAGGAGTATTCTTGTGCAATATCACATGTAGCGATGTTCAACGTCCTGCAGTTAAAAGTATCTATGGATAACAACAGTATTGATGTTACAATAATTTGTTCTCCCAGGATCCAGAAGCATGGTCAATTCAAGGACATTTACACTACTTACAAGGGAACATGGCTGAAGCAAGAAACTGCTATGAAAGAACATTATCATTTATTGCTGATGCGAAAGAAACACATGCAATATACCTACGATTAGCTTCAATATACCTACAAGATTCTAAGGTGAGGATTTGTCTCATCAAGTCTGGTAAACAGGACCTGAGAAACATTTGCCATATTCCCTGTTGAGTGCTTTATATTCTATTGAGTAATTGTAAAGTTGCATACTTAATGGAAAAGTTTGCATTATTTAATGTTTAACATTCAAATATAAAATCAACCGATGTTCTATTAAGCACAAAAGACAAATATATATTTGAAAGAATTTGAACAGCACAGACTGTGGGATGTGTAGCAATTTTAATCAAGGTGAACTGTACTACTGATACTGCATAGTTAAATAGGTTCCGACATCAATGTCAACTATTCAACCATGGAGTAATTCCTCCATGAATCAACCAACTCTTACTTTGGAGTTCACTTTCACTTCAGTTTAATTTCTTATTTCTAGTTTCAAGAAGCAAAGAACACATTTTTACTAGCATGTAAGAGATCTCCATCATGTGTTTCCTGGCTTGGTGTTGGAATAGCTTGCTATCGGGTGAGTTAATTTTATTTAGTTTGCTTTATACATATAATATAATAATAGTATTCATGAATGAAGGTTCCTATACGTGTTGGTAGTAGACAGGATAAGAATAAGACTATTCAATTTAATTTCATGTCTATTATTGAACGAATATTTCATCAAGGTCAAGGATGTCATCTATGGTGACATCCAGAAAATCAGTTGGAACTTATATTTAGAACAGTGAAGTGTATTACTGTAATATTTTTTCAATAATGAACGTAATAATAATAACTTCACCACACATTACTAAAACTAATCTACACCTTTTCAGCTTGGTGAGTTATCAGAAGCAGAAGATGCCCTATCAGAAGCAAATATATTAAATAACAGTGACCCATTGGTATGGGGTTACCTTTCACTGGTGTGTCTGCAGACAGACAGGCAACTTGAGGCAGAGCAGTCGTACAAGTACGCCCTCAAGGTCAACCTCCAAGATGAAGAGCTTCTTGCCGAGATCCATAGTCTTCAAGAACAGGTTGGATTTGGCAATCCACAGTTCTAAGCTATCAAATTTTTCAGATAGAAATACCGGGCATTAAAGGAAATTAATTACTGGTTTTGTAGTCAAAAAGTAACTCTTTGTCAGTCTTCATTCAAGTACTGGACTTTTTTTATTTGAATGGTAAAAGTTATTAAAATGCAAGCTTGTTTTAATATAGAAATATGAAATAGTCAAACTGAAAAACAATACACTGTCCCTAATTAAATTCTAGAATAAGACTAGCCTTTCAATTGCATTCTTCATTTCCAAATGATGGTAAGATCTCTTATTTACTTGGTTATTAGAATTTAGCAAAATCATTTTCAGCAAAAATTGGTGTTTGAAATATATTTTATCTCTACTGTAACTGGACTCCCAAATCTTGATATACCAGACTACAGTGTAAGTATTGACTACCATGCAACTTAATGTATATAAATGTAACTAAAGATTAAGTTGTACCAACGATGAAGTTGTACAGACGATGAAGCATAATATAATAATTAAATTTATAATTTATTATAAAAAAAACTCCTGTATTTAAAATCACTTCAAGAGTACATTATAACTGGCTTCCCTTTCCATCAATAATTGTAAATAATATTTTACCTAGTTTTGTGTTTGTTTCAATATTAATATATACAAATAAATTTTAACTTTATTTTAATTTGTATACCTACAAAATGGTATTACTGTAATCCCAAACCAAGTTTCTGAATTATAAACTTTATTTTATAATATACAATTTTGAAAATTATTAAACCTATTCATTTGATATGTACATAAACAAACTAATTTTTATTTTTAGTAAAAGATGTGATATTAAAACGATAAGATAAACAATCAAGTATTATTGTCTACATTTGCCTCCATTTGTGTTTTTTATGAAATATGTACAAAGTGTATTATTGCCAAAGAAAGAACCAAAAAAAAAAACAGGGAAGGAAAATGAAGCAAGAAAAAAAGAAACAGAAGAGAAAAAACATAATTAGAAAGACAGAAAGAAAGAATTAACTTCAAATCATTCTTGGTTATGAATCACATGATAAACGTTGCTAAACTGGTGAAGAGGTAAAATTGTTACACAGCAAGTTATGAAACAGGTAATTTAAGCATTTAGTATGAAGTGATCTTTCTTAGTTATGAATCACGTGATAAACGTTGTTAAACCAGTGAACAGGTTAATTGTTACACAGCAAGTTATGAAACAGGTAATTTAAGCATTTAGTATGAAGTGATTTTTATTGGTTATGAATCACATGTATAAACGTTGTTAAACCAGTGAACAGATTAATTGTTACACAGCATGTTATGTAACAGGTAATTTAAGCATTTAGTATGAAGTGATCTTTCTTGGTTATAAATCACATGATAAACGTTGTTAAACCAGTGAACAGGTTAATTGTTAACAGCAAGTTATGCAACAGGTAATTTAAGCATTTAGTATGAAGTGATTTTTCTTGGTTATGAATCACATGATAAACGTTGTTAAACCAGTGAACAGGTTAATTGTTACACAGCAAGTTATGAAACAGGTAATTTAAGCATTTAGTATGAAGTGATTTTTCTTGGTTATGGATCACATGATAAACGTTGTTAAACGGGTGAACAGGTTAATTGTTAACAGCAAGTTATGCAACAGGTAATTTAAGCATTTAGTATGAAGTGATCTTTCTTGGTTATGAATCACATGATAAACGTTGTTAAACCAGTGAACAGGTTAATTGTTACACAGCAAGTTATGCAACAGGTAATTTAAGCATTTAGTATGAATTGACCTTTCTTGGTTATGAATCACATGATAAACGTTGTTAAACTGGTGAACATGTTAATTGTTAAACCAGTATGGTAATTTCAATTTTTCTCAAGACCAGTAAAATATTATGGTATTGGTATTGGTTTTGTAAGAGACAAAGAGACCTCAGACGTTGCCCTTTTTCAATAACATGCTTCTTTCTAAAGGGCCATGTTTTGTCTTTGGCAGCTATTTACTATCCACTATAAAAACGGTCAACAAAAAGATAATAAAACATCAGTACAAATGGAGTTTCTTTTATTTTATTGAATAATATAAAAAATATCAGAGCATATTTGGTAAGTTAACATCTACAGAAAAAAACTCTTTTTACATGCTAATGCTCTGTCTACACAATCAAAGTAGTTTGACAAAAAAAGTGTGATGTCCCCAAATATGTTAGTGATATGAGATCATCGTGTCCATATATGGGCAGATCACATTTTTTTTTTCAACATAAAGTTTGACAGAGCTTTTAAACATTTTCACAAGCACAACAAAAGATAATATACAACACAAATAGAGTACATTATTTATTAAGTTTGTTTTGGCATACGAAATGAAACTTAATTTTATTTGAAGATATATTGTCCGCCTAAATTTTTTCAAATTCTGTTGAATATGCCATTTTGATGTTCCATAATAGATTTATCTGTAAAACTGTAATTTAATGCAAAAAATAGTCAAATGGGCTGCAAGCCAAAGGGTTTTTGTTGAATTTAGCCATCTATTTGGTAATTTTATAAATGACAGCAATATTTTTTTCCCTGCAGAAATGACTACCTTTATTAAAACTAGAAAATGGCTTATATTCAAAATCAGATTTTATTAATCTTTATTTTTCATGTTTTTTGGTGGACAGTACATCTTTAAAACAAAAAATCTTACACCTTTAATGCCACTTAGTGCTAAATAGGTTTTAATCTTCAGATCTACGACGTAAAAAAGGAAGTGTTTATTTTTTCGTTTTACTGGGTGCCCTATTCAATCTGAGACTGTTCTCCCAGGGGCCAGTAACGATGAGTGACTGTGTGACAGCGGCTGTGTGTGTACTAGTACACACTGGGGTCACCCCCTACTCATCTCATAAGTAGGTTCTTTAAAGTGCACATGAAAAAGATGTGTACACTGGACCTACGGTTTATAGTCCAATTATCCAAGAAGACTTGTTCTACAGAACCATGGAGCGAGTGAGGTTTGAATACTTGCCGTTGTTATTTATACGCACTACGGTATGTATTAGAGCAATGGTAAATAGTCACTGACCAAGGCGATTTGCCATTGTGGTATGAATGGCCTATAAACCTAATTGTATTCCGAATACGTTTTTAAATGGGCCTGTGTTTGCTGTATTGTGGTCGATAGGAGGCTTCTTACATGTTAAGTAAGTAGCATACACTATAAAGAAAGAGTGTTGCAACATGAACATGAAATTGACTCATTCTGTTAAAGACAATGCTTATTGGGTACATACTAAACACTAACTCAACCTTCGATTGGTCTAGTATTTTGAAGAAATGATTATCTCTTTTGGCAGTACCATCTCGTCAGATTGTTTGCTGTTTTCGATATCACTTAGGTACATACATTGAATTATATACATAATTATGGAGTTTGAATATCTTTAGAGAAGAGTTCATTCAATATTGTCTGTACTGTCTTTATGGTACTGGTTCAGTCCTTTTAACATAACTTATAGTGCACAAATATCTTAATATATAGTTTTTTAATATAGCTTTATAACAATTCAATTCTATGCAAAATGAACAATTTCTAAAAAGAAATAGCCACCATTTTTTCTGCTTACTTTAAAAGGAAATTTAAAGTAGTAAATTATAGTTTATACACATGCACAAGTACTTTCTTTAAATACGAAAGATGTGGTGTATGTATGTGGGTAGATTTCTCCACAGGGTAAAGTTTTAACCACAGTAAATGACAACTTATCTTTGTAGACCAATAATATCTACAGTGAAACCATAAACATGTAGGACATGCTAATTTCTAATACAATTAAAACAAATAATTTTACCAATAATGTATTGTCCCTTGAAACACAAAAAATGAAAAAAAAATATTCTAAATTTAAATTGGCCATATCAAAGTAATGTTAAAGTTATTCACTTTAAGTCGAAAATTCGAGCCAAAAACAACAGTTTATGTAATTAACAGGTAAATTAATTAGATTACATTTCGTCTGAGAAATCGTCGCAAGTGAAAGTAAACAAAGATTTCAAACCATGAGTATGCATTATGCATGATGCTAATTAGGATTGTTTACAACTCATCACGGTTGAGAAGGTGTTTTCACACAGATCGCGAGGAAGTTTTATGATTATGCATACAGAGTAGCCAAACAAGCGCATTGCATTATGGGATATGTTTTGATTGAAAACTTTGACTGGAAGTCAAAGTTATTTTTTGAACACAAAAACATCTGTATTTCGGTTAAATAATTTTTTTTGGGACTAATTTTTGGTGAAAGTTAATAACTATTATGATACTTCAAAATGACCCAATTTTTTTAAATTTAAAAAAAAAAATTTTTTTGGAATTAGTCAAAGGGACAATACATCTTTAATATTAGGATGGCTCCAACTTTTCATTTTTTCTAATAGTTTTTCATCTTTAAAATATAATATTTTATATCTATTTTGATTATTATATGGATTTAGTGCAGGTTTCCTGTAGACATCTATATAGAAAATGATGCTGTATTACACATTCCAGAAGACCTAGACTTTGATTTAAATGTAAATTTGCCATGTCGTGCAATTTATTCTGCCAATAGTTTTGGCTGTATTACTGATATTCGATTGTTGTAAGTTTGATTGATATATTGTTGGGTCTGAATGACTTTCATTGCATAGCCCTTCTTGTTTCCATGGGCCAGCTCATCTTGAAGGTCTCTTTAACCTTAAGGCAAGGTTGCTTAATTAAAAGATTAACCAATTACAGTGTCCTGTGGATTCACCCCTGCTGTGACCCAGGCTTAGTTTATACATAGGCCCTGTACCGTATATATATGCAGTATATATACCACATAAATATCCCCATTGTTTGTGGATATTATACGGTATATTCCAAAATATAACATATATTTCGTAGCCCGTTTCTGCTGCACTCAAAATATACCGTATATGTGACCCGGCCCATGACACAAGGTCAAAAACTAACAAAGCGCGACGCGTTTGTTTGGTTTTTCTGCTGCATTGACACACACGTGTACAAGCAAGAAACAGATCAAAATTTCACTGTGGACTGAAGAAATAACTATTTTTGCAATTCAATTGGTTGGGGGGGGGGGGGGGGAGACTGCATGGCAACAGAAGAGATACCGAGATTTACAAAAGTATCTCAAACAAAATAAAAGCAGAATTTGTGGTAGACTTAACGCCAAAGAAAGTTAACAGCAAACTCAAAATTGTACGAAAACAGTACAATTTGGCAAAACACAACACACATTCCAGAAGACCTAGACTTTGATTTAAATGTAAATTTGCCATGTCGTGCAATTTATTCTGCCAATAGTTTTGGCTGTATTACTGATATTCAATTGTTGTAAGTTCGATCAATATATTGTTGGGTTTGAATGACTTTCATTGCATAGCCCTTCTTGTTTCCATGGGCCAGCAACCGAACCTCAAGCTGCAGAGAGTATAGACACCAGCTTGTGGAAGCTCTTCCTACAAACAGGGAAACAAGAAGCAAATTGGTCTGTAGCAAAACTAAAAGGAGAACTGAAGAAACATGCAATTGTACACCCATCTAATGCTAAAAAGGATGTGGTGTATGTATGTGGGTAGATTTCTCCACATGGTGAAGTTTTAACCACAGTAAATGATTGTCATTTCATTAATTAATAAATATTAAAAGGGCTCCAACTTTTTTTTTTCTAATAATTTTTCATCTTTAGAATATTATATTTTATATCTATTTTGATCATTATATGGATTGTTTGATTGCAGGTATCCTGTAGACATCTATGGAAACTGATGCTGTATTACACATTCCAGAAGATCTAGACTTTGATTTAAATGTAAATTTGCCATGTCGTGCAATTTATTCTGCCAATAGTTTTGGCTGTATTACTGATATTCGATTGTTGTAAGTTCGATCAATATATTGTTGGGTCTGAATGACTTTCATTGCATAGCCCTTCTTGTTTCCATGGGCCAGCAACCGAACCTCAAGCTGCAGAGAGTATAGACACCAGCTTGTGGAAGCTCTTCCTACAAACAGGGAAGCAAGAAGACAATTGGTCTGTAGCAAAACTAAAAGGAGAACTGAAGAAACATGCAATTGTACACCCATCTAATGCTAAAAAAAACTATTTTGTTTATTTGAACTCTTTCTATGGAAAACATACAAAACCCCACGTTACACTAGGACAAAGAGAATTTCAAGTAGAATTTATACAAAAAATATTAAGCAGAAACTTATATCTTTTGATAGACAGAAGTCTCAAGACAAGATAAAAAAATTTCAGAAGCAAAAAGAAAGAGACGGCCACGGCGGCCATAGCCACCATCCTACGCAGCACCCTGTTTGTTCCAGTAGTGATGGAAGGAGGTTTTCAAGCCCACACAACCAACGAACAGCTCAACAAGTGAATGAGAATGTAGAGGTGGTTGAGGATGTGAAGACAACACTCTCCTAATCACCACAGCGGCCATAGACACCATCCTTAATACGCGGCACCCCAGAGTCCTGCGACTTGGGGAACATGTTTCTTTTATTATTGACCTTTTCCAGTCATTAATTAGAAGGTGGTACATATATTATAACAACCGATTCTATTATCTCTATTTCGAATTAGAAAACAATATTGCTTTATTTCACAGATAATGTGGACGGAACATTCGGCATTTTGTTACTAATGGACACTTAACATTAGAACAGTCAGGAAAATTCAAAAGCATTGCCATATTACTCTATACGAGGTACCTGCTATGTGCTGTACACTTGTTAAAAAGTTAACACTAGACTGAAACAACGTTCATACAGTGTAGTATGCCTCCTATCTACAATTCGCAATTGATATTCAGATTCTGAATGAATTTAGGTTGAGACAGCAATGCAAAGAGAAAATTAATAAGTGGTCATACTGCATTCATGTGGTGTCTCCTGTGTGTATTCTCAAATGATTCATGAATTGTATATTTAAATTATTAAAGACAGCACTCTCCCAATCGTCACGAAGGCCTTAGACACCATCCGTACATCCAATAAATACTACTTTAAAAAGCCGCTATAAATATGCATCGGAATGAGAGTGGCAATGAGGATTAACTTTAAAAGAATAAACACTAGGACAAAGAGAATTTCAAGTAGAATTTATAAAAAAATATTAAGCAGAAGCTTAAATACATCTTAAGACAAGATAAAGAATTTGCAGAAGCAAAAAGACAGATGTAATTGGGTATACCGCATTCATGTGGTGTCTCCTGTTTGTATTCTCAAATGATGCATGAATTCTATATTTATAAGACAGCACTCTCCCAATCATACACAGGACACAGAGTTCAAAATATTGCTTTCAAAATTGACCAACATATAATAGTCAAATGCTGATTGTGTTTAATTTCTTTCCACAATGTTCACATTCATAGGTTTTTCTCTTGCGTGTATTCCTATCTATTCTCTTTAAAGTTCTTGCCACAATGTTGGCACTCTCCTAATTGCCATGACACCATTGGTACTTGGCACCCTAGATCCAGGGACTATTATTGATCCACCATGCTAGGGTCCAATCGGAATCCAGTTGCTGGTTCCTTTAATGGTGGAAGAGGTGGAAGATGTGCAGGAATGTGGGAAATTTTAACAATGTCAATGATTCCAAATAAGGATCAAATTGATGCTGTTGACATTTGTGAACATTTAATCCAATGTGATACTCAAGACATCCAGGAAAACTTAAACAATCAATTATTATCAAAGGAATGATAAATACTTTAGATTTAAAATATACTAAAGAAAGTCCTGGAGAAATGCAATTTCATGACTGACAAAATGCTATGCTAAAATATCCAAGACAAGATAAATATAAATTAATATTTGTTATATTTAATAAGTAACGATGAATAATTCAGATTTAAAATTCAATAGTCAAATGCTGATTGTGTTTAATTTCTTTCCACAATGTTCACATTCATAGGTTTTTCTCTTGCGTGTATTCCTATCTATTCTCTTTAAAGTTCTTGCCACAATGTTGGCACTCTCCTAATTGCCATGACACCATTGGTACTTGGCACCCTAGATCCAGGGACTATTATTGATCCACCACGCTAGGGTCCAATCAGAATCCAGTTGCTGGTTCCTTTAATGGTGGAAGAGGTGGAAGATGTGCAGGAATGTGGGAAATTTTAACAATGTTAATGATTCCAAATAAGGATCAAATTGATGCTGTTGACATTTGTGAACATTTAATCCAATGTGATACTCAAGACATCCAGGAAAACGTAAACAATAAATTATTATCAAAGGAATGATAAATACTTTAGATTTAAAATATAATCAAGAAAGTCCTGGAGAAAAGAAATTTCATGACTGACAACAATGCTAAAATATCCAAGACAAGATAAATATCAATTAATATTTATTATATTTAATAAGTAACGATGAATACTTTAGATTTAAAATATACTAAAGAAAGTCCTTGAGAAATATGCAATTTCATGACTGACAACAATGCTAAAAATATCCAAGACAAGGTAAATATCAATTAATATTTATTATATTTAATAAGGAACGATGAATAATTTAGAATCAAAATATACTAAGGTCCTGGAGAAATATGCAATTTTATGACTGACAACAATGCTAAAAATATCCAAGACAAGGTAAATATCAATTAATATTTATTATATTTAATAAGGAACGATGAATACTTTAGCGTTAAGCGTCAAGGCCCAGTTTGAAACCGATTTAGATTATTTCAATGGACAAAGTGGAAGCCTACTGCTGAAAGAGCATTACAGAGTGATTTTCTGTACATGGTTTCAAGATTTAACAACCCTCGGATACCTGGCAGGATCGGATTTTAACATCAGGCAGCCAAGATTATCTTAGGTACAGATACTTATCTGCCATATTTTATTTATCTGTAATTGAAGCATCGCCTATAGAGATGAGCACTGTAAAAGCAATTATTGAATGTAGCTTATAAATGGCTGACAAATTCCAGCTGAAGCAGATAACTGCTCATATTTGATCCAAGCAATTTATGCTAGTCAAAGAGATGCGATGAACAAATAAAAATTTTAAATATTTTAGATTCAAAATATTGCTGAAAGTCTTTCAGAAATATGTAATTATCTGTTACAGCGGAATGCTAAAAATATCCAGGACAAAGTAAACATCAATTCTTATTTCTTATATTGAATAAGAAAAAATGAATACTTTCAAAATATACTAAAAAAAGTCATGAAGAAATATACAATTTGTTACGGAGAAGAATGCTAAAAATATAAAGGTAAACATCAATTGATATTTCATATAGAAAATGGAAAGATTTTAGATTCTAAACACATTTTGTTAATTTTTTTTCCACAATTTTCACATTCATAAGGTTTCTCTCCATATGTATTCCTAGATCAACAAACCGAAAATAACAATAATGCCAAATTTCCTCAATTTTCACTAGGCCTAAGTGACAACTCACCTTGGTATCAAAGTAAAGAGCCGCGATTTACATAAACAACAGCTTGTGGTCTGACAGTGCAACATAAACAGAGAGAGTATATTGATCCAGTTCGTTTGGTCAAAGTTTTGCTTTTTAAATATTCCTTTTTACAAGACAACATAAGTATAAAGATTCAAGGAGATGGTGCTCAAATGGGTAGTCGTAAAATTACTTGTGGGAATTTCATTTCTTAACCACGAAATAAAGCTGTTTGGCATATCCTATCAAAATCTAAAAGAAATTTGCCCAGTTACACTTTTCTATGATTGTGATAACCTAGAAGAAAACTTAAAAATTCCTTTTCTGGAAAGATTAAACATTTTCAATCAAATTTTACCTTTTATTTAAGTGGAGATGAAATGTTCATCCAAGGTATAAAAAGAGAAAGGTTGGAATATCTATAATGAATGTAGCAAAAAGTAAAAAAAAAATGTTATAGAAAACGGTATGCGAACAGACTTGACCATGCCTAATATTGATAGTTATCCATTCATTTTCATACTGCCATCCATTCCACTTATCCATATACTGGCATGCATTCTTCTCTGGATTTCAATGTGTACCGAAACATTTTTGTCATTAGAAGTTGAGAAAATATTTTCACTTGGAAATAAAAGTAATGGTTAACAATTCGCTTAGAGACTTCCCAAATCGGTGGAAGTATGTAGATGATTTGTCAATATGTGAAGTTCACAACAAGAAAACCCCGCCTAATGTTCAAGATCAATTAAACGAACTATCACAATGGACCAAAGACAATAATATGATAATTAATATTGAAAAAACTAACTTTATGAACATTTCTTTTGCCAAATCTCAACCCATTGTTAAATCATTTACGATAAATAATATAAAAATAACCAATGTTGAATGCTTAAAGTTACTTGGGGTTCAGATCACTAATGATCTGAAATGGAATATGCATATCCACGATGTTGTTAATAGAGCCAGTAAGAGATTACATATGTTGACATGTTTAAAAAGATTTGGAATGCCTTGTAACCATCTGCGTCAAATGTATATTAGCCACATAAGACCTGTAACTGAATATGCGTGTCCGGTATTGCACTCTGCCTTAACCATAGCACAATCCATGGAGCTTGAATCTATACAGAAACGCGCATGTAGAATAATTCTCGGACAAAAATATGCATCTTATGATCAAGCAATTAAACTACTTAATCTTAAATTTTTAGATCAAAGAAGAGAAGATATTCTTCTTGATTTTGCTAAAAATCTTAACAAAATCGTCCCTAACGCACTTCCTAAATTGAGAGGCGAAACGTGTGGCAGGATACTTAGGAATGCTAAGAAGCAAAGTGAAATATATGGCAATACTAAAAGATTCAACAACTCATGTTTCCCAGCACTGTGTAGACTAATTAATAAACCAAAATAAACACATTTCGTGCTTAAGAACAACAATAATAATAATAAGTACTTTCATCAGTTTTTTCCATGTGTAATATCTCCTTTTTAAAAATATTTTTTTTTTTAACTTTTTAACTTTTTAATGTTGTAAATTTTGATGTTTGAAAGCTTGTACCAATTTTATATGTAAATCTCTCGCAATTAAGTTTTATTTTATATATACTGCAAAGAGAAATATTGAATAAAAGCAGAATGAATGAATGCAATTGTGCCATGTTCAGTTGGAGTTCCTTTGTTAATATTCTTTTCTAAACATCTGCTGTGTTTCAAATCTAAAACATATTTTTACAAATAAGTAACGTACATACAATAATTCTGTATTGTATGTACTTTAAATGCCAATGAATGTTATTTAGCCTAGGCCCCTTTACCATTTTAAAACTTGGGCATTGTTTAGAAGATAGCAGTTTATATTTAGGCATCATTCCTAGGCTAGCTAGGCCCCTATATCACACACATGGATAGGTAGGACTGCAGTTTATAACTGTTACTAAGCCTAGCCCTATACTTACTAGCCTAGCTAGGCTTTCTTAGAGAGGACAGTTTTAATATCATTGATGGAGGAAAATGGTTTTATAAATTATTTATTTAATATAAAATTATATTAATTATTACTCAGAAAAGAAAATCAATCTCTTTTGGTTCAAATGGTGGCTCTGAAAAGAGCCTTTTGGTGTGAGAAGTCTTTGACTGTGTGTACTGCCTATCCACGGATATATTCAACACACCGCGACGGGTCCATTGGATATTGTCTCTGGCAAAGAGTCATTAACCTTTTCAATCCCTGGATGTATTTTCTTTGTGTTTTATCATTTAGCACATGAGCAACGTGTTGTGCGTAGATCTTTTCTCTTCCAGTACGGGCATGAATACCCACCATAGTGACTCCTATTGGCCAAGGGGCATTGCCTACTGCCATTTGGAGATAAGCATCATTTGCCTTCACATAGTTTCTGTCCAATAAAAATCCAACAATCAACTTTAAATGTTCCAAGATATCTGTTGCAACATTCCTTTTCTTAAGTTTCCTTAAAAGTGGCTTAAGATAAGTTTTGGTTTGCGAATGAGTGGCGCTCAGTAACTTTCCTTTTGTACTTCTTTTGGTTCAAATGGTGGCTCTGAAGAGAGCCTTTTTGGTTTGAGAAGTCTTTGGCTGTGTGTACTGCTTATCCACCGAATCCGTAAAGAGTTCGGCCTTGTCTCTTTAGGGCGTAGACGACATCCATGGCGGTGACTGTCTTTCTTTTGGCATGCTCGGTGTATGTTACAGCATCACGGATGACATTTTCAAGAAATACCTTTAGTACACCGCGGGTCTCTTCGTAAATGAGACCAGATATACGCTTGACACCACCACGGCGAGCTAGACGACGGATAACTGGTTTCGTGATACCCTGGATGTTATCACGCAACACCTTGCGATGACGCTTAGCGCCTCCTTTTCCTAGTCCTTTTCCTCCTTTACCTCTTCCAGACATTTTACTTGGTACTTTTTGTGGTTGATTGATACGAAAATCGATCGAAAAGTACCGAAACCTAAAAAAAACTGAAGGATATATAACACTTTATGCGGACGTGAATCTAGCCCTACAGTAATAACGTTGACATAACTCAATGTGACCTCTTACGGGTTAGGAAATTCCTTATTGTGATTCGGGCGGTAAATTAAAACTAAAAATTAGAATTGCGCTTAAAAATTGAATATTAAGAAAATCATAGCAACATTCTTAACTTGTATAAGATAAGAATGTTGCTATGTGTATCCTGCTCCTTTGTTTGGTCACCTAGGTAGGGGTCCGGGACCGCGACAGAACGAGAACGGATGGGGGCCCTCCAAAGAAATTGCATTTTATTTGTCAGGCATTTGTATGATTTGTTTTTATTTTTTTTTAATGCGCCTTGAGCAAAACTTTAAAGATGACTTACCGGACCGAGATGTGGCTAAAATCAAGAAATTTGCACTAAAGAATTCCCGTTTGTGTAAATTACATCCAATTCTAGATGAATCTGGAATTCTGAGAGTTGGTGGTCGAATACATTATTCATCTATGCCTATGGAAATAAAACGTCCTATAAACGTACCAAAATCGTACCACAAGAAAGTAAACCATATGGGCAGAAGTGTCACGGTAAACAGTCTAAGCAAGGTGGTTTCTGGTTGATCGGCGCAGTATCCGCTGTCTCACAATACTTACGAAAATGTGCGACATGTAGACGATCCAGAGGTCAACTAGGTGCCCAAAAAATGGCCGACTTACCTATTGATAGTCGGAATCGCCTCCATTTACACATAGTGGAGTTGATTTATTTGGCCCATTTATTATCAAAGAGAGAAGGAGTCGAGTCAAGAGATATGGTCTTTTGGTTTGAGAAAGTAAACACTGCTTATGCACGTTCACCACGGATACGACGGGCCAGCTGAATGTCTTTAGGCATGATGGTTGTCGTTTAGCGTGGATGGCACACAAGTTGGTGTCTTCGAAAAGACCGACCAAGTATGCTTCGCTCGCCTCCTGAAGAGCCATGACAGCTGAGCTTTGGAATCGAAGATCCGTCTTGAAGTCTTGTGCGATTTCACGGACAAGACGTTGGAACGGGAGCTTTCAGATGAGAAGTTCGGTACTCTTCTGGTAACGACGGATCTCACGAAAAGCGACGGTTCCAGGCCTGTAACGATGAGGTTTCTTCACTCCACCGGTAGCTGGTGCACTCTTTCCTGCTGCCTCGGTAGCAAGTTGTTTTCGAGGAGCTTTTCCTCCAGTAGATTTACGAGCAGTTTGCTTAGTACGAGCCATTTTTTACTTTCGAATTTCGAAATTAGATTTACGGTTTGGGTTCGTTTATAAGCAACCTGATAAGCAACCTGATTGCTGAAGGCAATTAGGAAACGTAATGTGATTGGAAAAAATGTAGCTTATTACACGTCCGCATACAAATCTATCAAATCATCAATAGATACTCAGATCGCGCTGGTTTTCGTGAAACAAAAATAGGCCTAGATACAAAACAAAAGGATAAATACACCTAGGCCTATATATACTGTATTATCCATCTTCCTCCTATTCGATTTTAATTAAACAATAATACTGTAAGTAATTATAGTAGTAGTAAATTATAGTTTATACACAGCACAAGTACTTTCTTTAAATATGAAGGATGTGGTGTATGTATGTGGGCAGATTTCTCCACAGGGTAAGGTTTTAACCACAGTAAATGATTGTCATTTCATTAATTTTACCGATAATTAATATTAAGATGGCTCCAACTTTTTATTTCTTCTAATAATTTTTCATCTTTAAAATATTATATTATATATATATGCCATAGACACCATCCTTAATACGCGGCACCCCCGAGTCCTGGGACTTGGGGAACATGTTTCTTTTATTATTGACCTTCCGTCATTAATTGGAAGGTGGTACATATTATGACAACCGATTCTATTATCTCTATTTCGAATTAGAAAACAATATTGCTTTATTTCACAGTGGACATTCGGCATTTTGTTACTAATGGACACTTAAGAACAGTCAGGAAAATTCAAAAGAATTGCCATGTTACTCTATACGAGGTACCTGCTATGTGCTGTACACTTGTTTAAAAGTCAACATTAGACTGAAACAAGGTTCATACAGTATATAGTAAGCCTCCTATCTACAATCCGCAATTGACATTCAGATTCTGTATGAATTTTGTCCAGACAGCAATGCAAAAAGAACATTAATAAAGTGGGCATACCACATTCATGTGGTGTCTCCTGTGTGTATTCTCAAATGATTAATTGAATTATATATTTAAATTATTAAAGACAGCACTCTTCCAATCGTTACGAAGGCCTTAGACACCATCCGTACATCTAATAAATAAAAAGCAGCTATAAATATTTATCGGAATGAGAGTGACAATAAGGATTAACTTTAAAAGAATAAACACTAGAACAAAGAGAATTTCAAGTAGAATTTATTTTAAAAAATATCAATCACAAGATTAAATACATCTTGAGACAAGATAAATAATTTGCAGAAGCAAAAAGAAAGATGTAATTGGGTATACCGCATTCATGTGGTGTCTCCTGTTTGTATTCTCAAATTATGCATGAATTCTATATTTATAAGACCACTTTCCCAATCATACACAGGACAATATTGCTTTCAAAATTTACCAACATATAATAGTCCAATGCTGATTGTGTTTCTTTCCACAATGTTCACATTCATAGGTCACGTGCACCACGACGATAGAATTATTGCCGAAACCGATTTGTTCGTTTACGGTGTTCTATCTCTGGTAGCGTTGGTGTACGAACCGACCATCAACAACGGTTCGTTGATGATACGCGTAAATGGATTGTTTTGTGGAATAGTTGCTTCGAACATTAACACTAAACTGTGCGTCGAGTTCGAAAAAGAAACTCGACGTTCTTGTAAATATTTGAAGATTATGCACGGCGTAAATCGAAAACGACACAAAACGTGCACGAATACGAATACAAAAGACGACATTGAGGTGCATCATCGCGAATACGAATTTTTTCCTTTGGTGTCGGCCAGAAACGAAGATCCCGACCTAGTTTATTCGTGCTATAATCCATTGTCGATGCACACCGAACTCGAATTGGAAATTACGCTGATTTCTTCATGGCGACAAAGTGTATCTGTTGAAGATGAAGAAATATGTAGGCGATTGAACGACGAACACGGTATATTTGACGCGAAGAATTGTGTACAAAAAATCGATTTCGATGTAATGTATTTGAATTGGATGGAAATCGAAATAGTGAAAAGAATGCTTTGGTTTTTAATGTCTCAACAGCCATCTGCCCGCGACTGTTTTTCGTCGATGGTTGGTGATAGACGGTGGTTATATAAATTTACGAGTTATATTTCAGGTACTTGGCACCCTAGATCCAGGGACTATTATTGATCCACCACGCTAGGGTCCAATCGGAATCCAGTTGCTGGTTCCTCTAATGGTGGAAGAGGTGGAAGATGTGCAGGAATGTGGGAAATTTTAACAATGTCAATGATTCCAAATAAGGATCAAATTGATGCTGTTGACATTTGTGAACATTTAATCCAATGTGATACTCAAGACATCCAGGAAAACGTAAACAATAAATTATTATCAAAGGAATAAATACTTTAGATTTAAAATATACTCAAGAAAGTCCTGGAGAAATGCAATTTCATGACTGACAACAATGCTAAAATATCCAAGACAAGATAAATATCAATTAATATTTATTATATTTAATAAGGAACGATGAATACTTTAGATTTAAAATATACTAAAGAAAGTCCTTGAGAAATATGCAATTTCATGACTGACAACAATGCTAAAATATCCAAGACAAGATAAATATCAATTAATATTTATTATATTTAATAAGGAACGATGAATACTTTAGATTTAAAATATGCTAAAGAAAGTCCTTGAGAAATATGCAATCTCATGACTGACAACAATGCTAAAAATATCCAAGACAAGGTAAATATCAATTAATATTTATTATATTTAATAAGGAACGATGAATAATTTAGAATCAAAATATACTAAGGTCCTGGAGAAATATGCAATTTCATGACTGACAACAATGCTAAAAATATTCAAGACAAGGTAAATATCAATTAATATTTATTATATTTAATAAGGAACGATGAATACTTTAGCGTTAAGCGTCAAGGCCCAGTTTGAAACCGATTTAGATTATTTCAATGGACAAAGTGGAAGCCTATGTGATGTGATTTTCTGTACATGGTTTCAAGATTTAACAACCCTCGGATACCTGGCAGGATCGGATTTTAACATCAGGCAGCCAAGATTATCTTAGGTACAGGTACTTATCTGCCATATTTTATTTATCTGTAATTGAAGCATCGCCTATAGAGATGAGCACTGTAAAAGCAATTATTGAATGTAGCTTATAAATGGCTGACAAATTCCAGCTGAAGCAGATAAGTGCTCATATTTGATCCAAGCAATTTATGCTAGTCAAAGAGATGCGATGAACAAATAAAAATTTTAAATATTTTAGATTCAAAATATTGCTGAAAATCTTTCAGAAATATGTAATTATCTGTTACAGCGGAATGCTCAAAATATCCAGGACAAAGTAAACATCAATTCTTATTTCTTATATTGAATAAGAAAAAATGAATACTTTCAAAATATACTAAAAAAAGTCATGAAGAAATATACAATTTGTTACCGAGAAGAATGCTAAAAATATAAAGGTAAACATCAATTGATATTTCATATAGAAAATGGAAAGATTTTAGATTCTAAACACATTGTGTTAAATTTTTTTCCACAATGTTCACATTCATAAGGTTTCTCTCCATATGTATTCCTAGATCAACAAACCGAAAATAACAAACAATAATGCCAAATTTCCTCAATTTTCACTAGGCCTAAGTGACAACTCACTAAGTAAAGAGCCGCGATTTACATAAACCACAGCTTGTGGTCTGACAGTGCAACATAAACAGATAGTAGAGCAGTTAATGACATGAGCTGTGCATTTTATTACCAAAGCATGAAACTTGGCACAAAGTTTCTTTGATGTATATAGATTCAAAATATCAGGGGGTGCCAAGTGTCCAACGTCCGGTATGGCGGCCATCTTGATTTCAAAATGGCCACCATAAAAACAAAAAATTTTCATATCTTGGCAACTATACACATTAGAGACTTAATTCTGGTCTCAAATTGTTCACAAACCATATATTTCTATTTGCTCTAATGAAAAGTTTCGTCCAAAAATGACCGGAAATGACGTTTCTTACAGTTTGACCTTTGACCTCGTATTTGTATATCTCTGATTTTGGTGTCATTTTGTTCAGAATAAATACATTTATATTTGTAGTAATGAAACATTTTCACATAAAATGACCGGAAATACAATTTATGACCTTTGACATTAATTTATTGATTTTTAATGTGAATATACTGTAGGTGGTTTTTGTTGGTCTAAAGTGCACCTAATTTTGAACTTTAACCTGATAGGCGTAATTATATTAAATGATTAATGGACTTAAATTGTATATAGTACATAAAATTGGTAAACATTGTGCTTGGTGGTACCATTAGTTCAATGATGTTGGCACCTTCTGATTCGCTAAAAGTTTTAATAGTTTGACAGAGGAAATAACATACATGTTATTGAATACCGTAAAACCTCGAAAAGGTGATAGTATGAGCTTCTTTTCGAGACAGACTGTATTTGATTGTCAAATGAATACTAGTATGATGATCGTGTTTATATCAATATATTATTAATGACCTTACAAAGAACCCTTTCTATTTCAACAATTAAGCCACAGTTATTCTACAATTTATTGTTTTCCAAGTGGTAGGCTTATTTTGATTGCATCTTATTTTTGTATGCTTCCTCGGTTAATATGGTCCTAACCCTCCTTCTTTGTCTGTAGATGATCTTATACCCCATTCTTTGTCTGTGGATGGTCTTTACCCGCTTCTGTGTCTGTTGATGGTATTATTACACCCCTTTCTTTATGTGTGGATGGTCTTACACCCATTTCTTTGTCTGTGGATGGTCCTACACTCCCTTCTTTGTCTGTGGATGGTCCTACACCCCTTCTTTTTCTGTGGATGGTCCTACACCCCCTTCTTTGTCTGTGGATAGTCTTATGCATCCTTCTTTGTCTGTGGATGGTCTTACACCCCTTTCTTTGTCTGTGGACGGTCTTATACCCTTTTCTTTGTCTGTGGATGGTCTTATACCCCTTCTGTGTCTGTTGATGGTATTACACCCCTTTCTTTGTCTGTTGATGGTATTAAACCTCTTTCTTTGTGTGTGGATGGTCTTACACCCCTGTCTTTGTCTGTAGATGGTCTTATAATCCCTTCTTTGTCTGTGGGTGGTCTTACATCCCCTTCTTTGTATGTGGATGGTCCGATGGTCCTACACCTCCTTTTTTGTCTGTGGATGGTCTTATACCCCTTCTTTGTCTGTAAGTGGTCATATACCCCTTTCTTTGTCAGTGGACGGTTCTACACCCCCTTCTTTGTCTGTGGATGGTCTTACACCCCTTTCTTTTTCTGTGGACGGTCTTATACCCCCTTCTGTGCCTGTGGGTGATCTTATACCTCTTCTTTGTCTGTTGATGGTATTACACCCCTTTCTATTTGTCCGTTGATGGTATTACACCACTTTTTTTGTATGGCTGGTCTTGCACTCCTTTAATTTGTCTGTGGATGGTCTTATACCCCTTCTTTATCTGTAAGTGGTCCTATACCCCTTTCTTTGTCAGTGGTGGATGGTCTTACACCCCTTCTTTGTCTGTGGACGGTTCTACACCCCCTTCTTTGTCTGTGGATGGTCTTACACCCCTTTCTTTTTCTGTGGACGGTTTTATACCCCTTCTGTGCCTGTGGGTGATCTTATACCCCCTTCTTTGTCTGTTGATGGTATTAACACCCCTTTCTTTGTCCGTTGATGGTATTACACCCCTTTTTGTATGTGGATGGTCTTATTTCTTTGTCTGTGGATGGTCTTATTTCTTTGTATGTGGATGGTCTTATACCCCCTTCTTTGTCTGTGGATGGTCTTATATCCCCTTCTTTGTCTGTGGATGGTCTTCTCCCCTTCTTTGTCTGTGGATGGTCCTACACCCCCTTCTTTGTCTGTGGATGGTCCTACACCCCTTATTTGTCTGGGGATGGTCTTATACCCTCTTCTTTGTCTGTAAGTGGTCCTACGCCCCCTTCTTTGTCTGTGGATGGTCCTATACCCCTTTTTTTGTCAGTGGATGGTCTTATATCCCCTTCTTTGTCTGTGGACGATCCTACATCCCCTTCTTTGTCTGTAGATGGCCTTACACCCCTTTCTTTGTCTGTGGATGGTCCTATACCCCTTTTTTTTGTCAGTGGATGGTCTTATATCCCCTTCTTTGTCTGTGGACGGTCCTACATCCCCTTCTTTGTCTGTAGATGGCCTTACACCCCTTTCTTTGTCTGTGGATGGTCTTATACCTCCTTCTTTGTGTGTGGATGATCTTACACCCCCTTCTTTGTCTGTGGATGGTCTTACACCCCCTTTTTTGTCTGTGGATGGTCTTATACCCTCTTCTTTGTATGTGGATGGTCTTACAACCCCTTCTTTGTCTGTGGATGGTCTTACACCCCCTTCTTTGTCTGTGGATGGTCTTACACCCCCTTCTTTGTCTGGACCCACTACTTTGATTGATTAAATTAGACATTGTTTCTCGTATGATTAGGAAACCAAGACCTTTAAAGTGAAAGTCCACAGGTGGATGCCTAAACAGGTCTTGTACAGAACAGTATATTGTAGGTCCATGTCACTAATTTGAGGATTACTTGAATAATTATATTGAGATGTCTTTTACGAATTGATTTAGTTCGGATTTTGCTAAAAAATCAATGACTAGAGAAAATCGAGGAAAAGGATTCAGATGAAAAGTTTACAGCAAAGGCCCATTACCATAAGAATGGAGTACATTTTTTTAGATGCAACGAAAAAACGATTGACACATCACAGTTTAGCAAACATGTCGGCATAGATGAGCTCAGTGATCTGTCATACTTTATGCCTATCCTATCACATCAAAAGTTAAAAATTCAGAATAATAATTCTGTGTCATTTATTTCGGTAAAAAAATTAGGTGCATTTATACCAATTTAACCACATACAGTATGTTCACATAATTATATATGTCAAAGGTTATAAATTGTATTTCCAGTCATTTTATGTGAAAATATTTCATTACTACAAATATAAATGTCTTTATTCTGAACAAAATGATACCAAAATCGATTGAAAATGATCAGTAGTTACTGAGATATACAGATAAGAGGTCAAAGGTCAAACTGGAAGAAACATCATTTCCTGTCATTTTTGGACGAAACTTTTCATTAGAGCAAATAGAAATATGTGGTTTGTGAACAATTTGAGACCAGAATCAAGTCTCTACTGTTTATAGTTGCCAAGATATGAACACTTTTTGTTTTTATGGTGGCCATTTTGAAATCAAGATGGCCGCCATACCGGACGTTGGACACTTGGCACCCCCCGATATTTTGAATCTATATACATCAAAGAAACTTTGTGGAAAGTTTCATGCTTTGGTAATAAAGTGCACAACTTGGCTATTTTTATGGCGTTAACTGCTCTACTAGAGAGAGTATATTGATCCAGTTCGTTTGGTCAAAGTTCTGCTTTTTAAATATTCCTTTTTACAAGACAACATAAGTATAAAGATTCAAGGAGATGGTGCTCAAATGGGTAGTTGTAAAATTACTTGTGGGAATTTCATTTCTTAACCACGAAATAAAGCTGTTTGGCATATCCTATCAAAATCTAAAAGAAAATTTACCCAGTTACACTTTTCTATGATTGTGATAACCTAGAAGAAAACTTAAAAATTCCTTTTCTGGAAAGATTAGTTAAACATTTTCAATCAAATTTTACCTTTTATTTAAGTGGAGATGAAATGTTCATCCAAGGTATACTGGATGGGTCATCTGTTTTAGGACCACTATAAACAGAGAAAGGTTGGAATATCTATAATGAATGTAGCAAAAAGTTAAAAAAAAAATGTTTTAGAAAACGGTATCCGAACAGACTTACCATGCCTAATATTGATAGTATCCATCCAGTTTCATACTGCCATCAATTCCACTTATCTATATACTGGCATGCATTCTTCTCTGGATTTCAATGTGTACCAAAAAACTTTTGTCATTAGAAGTTGAACATTACAAGAACCTAGTCTGACATAAGTGGGCATACCGCATTCATGTGGTGTCTCTCCTGTGTGTATTCTCAAATGATTCATGAATTATACATTTAAATTATTAAGACAGCACTCTCCCAATCGTCTCGTAGGCCTTAGACACCATCCGTACATCCAATAAATCCTACTTTAAAAAGCCGCTATAAATATTTATCGGAATGAGAGTGAAAATGAGGATTAACTTTAAAAGAATAAACACTAGGACAAAGAGAATTTCAAGTAGAATTTATAAAAAAATATTAAGCAGAAGCTTAAATACATCTTAAGACAAGATAAAGAATTTGCAGAAGCAAAAAGACAGATGTAATTGGGTATACCGCATTCATGTGGTGTCTCCTGTTTGTATTCTCAAATGATGCATGAATTCTATATTTATAAGACAGCACTCTCCCAATCATACACAGGACACAAAGTTCAAAATATTGCTTTCAAAATTTACCAACATATAATAGTCAAATGCTGATTGTGTTTAATTTCTTTCCACAATGTTCACATTCATAGGTTTTTCTCTTGCGTGTATTCCTATCTATTCTCTTTAAAGTTCTTGCAACAATGTTGGCACTCTCCTAATTGCCATGACACCATTGGTACTTGGCACCCTAAATCCAGGGACTATTATTGATCCACAACGCTAGGGTCCAATCAGAATCCAGTTGCTGGTTCCTTTAATGGTGGAAGAGGTGGAAGATGTGCAGGAATGTGGGAAATTTTAACAATGCATGTCAATGATTCCAAATAAGGATCAAATTGATGCTGTTGACATTTGTGAACATTTAATCCAATGTGATACTCAAGACATCCAGGAAAACGTAAACAATCAATTATTATCAAAGGAATGATAAATACTTTAGATTTAAAATATACTAAAGAAGGTCCTGGAGAAATGCAATTTCATGACTGACAACAATGCTAAAATATCCAAGACAAGGTAAATATCAATTAATATTTATTATATTTAATAAGGAACGATAAATAATTTAGAATCAAAATATACTAAAGTCCTGGAGAAATATGCAATTTCATGACTGACAACAATGCTAAAAATATCCAAGACAAGGTAAATATCAATTAATATTTATTATATTTAATAAGGAACAGAAAAATACTAATGCTTATTGGTACATACTAAACACTAACTCAATCTTCGATTGGTCTAGTATTTTGAAGAAATCATTATCTCTTTTGGCAGTACCATCTAGTCACAGATTGTTTGCTGTTTTCGATATCACTAAGGTCCACACATTGAATTAGATTTACAATGATGGGGTTTGAATATCTTTAGAGAAGAGTTCAGTATAAGATCATCCAAAATTAACAATTTCTAACAAGAAATACAGTAGCCACCCTTTTTTCTGCTTACTTTAAAAGGAAATTTAAAGTAGTAAATTATAGTTTATACACAGCACAAGTACTTTCTTAAAATGAAAGATGTGGTGTATGTATGTGGGTAGATTTCTAAACAGGGTAAACTTTAAACCACAGTAAATTACAACTTATTTCTATAGACCAATAATATCTACAGATAATATCCACAAAAATGTGCTAATTTCTAATACACTTCATGATTAATTTCATTTATTATTTTTCAACTGTAGTTTTCATTTTTACCGATAATTAATATTAAGATGGCTCCAACTTTTTATTTTTTGTAATATTATATTTTATATCTATTTTGATTATTATATTATTAGATTAGATTGTTTGATTGCAGGTATCCTGTAGACATGTATATGGAAAATGATGTTGTATTACACATTCCAGAAGATCTAGACTTTGATCTAAATGTAAATTTGCCATGTCATGCAATTTATTCTGCCAATAGTTTGGACACACATTAACTTGAGAGTTATACCAACAAGAAGCAAACATTTGAAACTAAAAGGAGAACTTAAGAAACATGTAATTGTACACCCATCTAAAGCCAATATTCCTAGGCCAGAAACCGAACCCCAAGCTGCAGAGAGTAGACACCAGCTTGGGGAAGCTCTTCCTACAAACAGGGAAACAAGAAGCAAATTGGTCTGTAGCAAAACTAAAAGGAGAACTTAAGAAACATGTAATTGTACACCCAGCTAATGCCAAAAAAAACACAGTTGTTACGCTTATTTAATGAAGTCAATATTCCTAGGCCAGAAACCAAACCTCAAGCTGCAGATAGTAGACACCAGCTTCTGGAAGCTCTTCCTACAAAGAGACTACTGATCCACTTAGTTTCTATGTTGTCAACAACATTACAAAATCTTCAACAATATGTGGCATCATTGACACGAAAAGTGAGTTCTTTGAGCTCTCAACTACAGCCGCAGTTGGTAGTCCTTCAACCATCAATAATACTGCCACTAGTTCCCAAGCAACGATAAGCGAGGACGTCACACTGGAGCCATACACAATTAATTCAGCAGTCGAGGCAATAAATCAGCCTAGTACGTCGACAAATAGACGGTAATAAACAGTATGTGTTGTTTTACAGTAAGGAACGATGAATAATTTAGCGTTAAGCGTCAAGGCCCACAGTTTGGATTATTTAGATTATTTCAATAGACAAAGTGGAAGCCTACTGCTGAAAGAGCATTACAGAGTGATTTTCTGTACATGGTTTCAAGATTTAACAACCCTCGGATACCTGGCTGGATCGGATTTAGGTACTTATCTGCCATATATTATTTACCTGTAATTGAAGCATCGCCTATAGAGATGAGCACTGCAAAAGCTTTTATTGAATGTAGCTCAGAAATGGCTTACAAATTCCAGCTGAAGCAGATAGTGCACATATTTGGTCAAGCAATTTATGCTAAAGTCCAAGAGATGCGATGAACAAATAAAAACATAAGTATAAAGATTTAAGGAGATGGTGCTCAAATGGGTAGTTGTAAAATTACTTGTGGGAAATTCATTTCTTAAAGAATATCACAGATACACGACCTATATGAGTTGTTGATTTTTGAAGTACTTTTTGTGCTGAACACATATTTGATATAATTTTTTGTTTTTAACAATCGGAAATTGCCGAAAATACATAATTTTAATATTTTTCTAAGCCCCGCCCCCGGCGATGTTCAGCGAAGCGCGTCCAAGCCCTGTGACGTCAAAGCAGTAACATAGCTTTCTTGGGATATCGCTTGCCTCCTCCTGCATCGTGCGCTATATACACACAACACAGTACTTTTTTATCAGCTATTCGCTATTTATCGTGTTGAAAGAGATGGATTATATACAGCCGTATCAATTTGAGCCACTAGCAAATGAAGATGAGAGTATTGCAGAAGATGCATTAGTAATCGAAAAACAGAAGAGACTGGAAAATACGGAATGGTAAGTTTCGATTTTAAATTAAAAAGCCCAGCCTCCCCATCCCATTTAATTATTATAGGCCTAGCTAGGCTATGCTAAGCATGGATGTATTATCCGTATTAAACCTCCATGGGCTTAGGCTGCCTTACCTTTGATTAGAGCCGGGCCTAGCTAAATAGGCCCTAGTTTAGGAATAATTTGTGACTTTTTAACCCCACTTCAACAGTACAACGAATCCAATCGGTTTTTAAATGTGTTGGAATGGTTTCCGAAATGACGACTACTACTACAGTACTACTACTAGGCCTAGCCTAGCCTTAATAAATAATACTAGGCCTCTAGGCTAGTTAATCAAGCAACACTTTCTAGCCTATCTCTTAATTATATTATAATGGATAAAGCCATTGTACAATAAAGGGTAGTAGTACTGTAGTAGCTGTTATCGGTCACACCTACGTAAGACAATAGAGCCAATTTATTGTTATGTTACATGGTCTCCCTTTTTAAAAAAAAAACAATACTACCATTTTTGTTAAGGTGCACATGTGGGAATTGTAAAATAATGCAGTCCTTTGAAGAGTGCCTATGTTGCACCGAGGTAGCAGATGTCATCAGCACCAGAGACCGTGATGCGGAGATTACAGGAGAATTTCAGTGCATCACCGACCACCCAGGATTTCATGCAAATTGTCTAGATGTGTGGGCTTTACAGATGGCAAGAAAAAATACACCCAAAAAATTCTTGACTAAAGAAGCTAAATCAATGCATGAGTAAGTATTTATGACAACTGTTTTAATAATCAACAATTTTCAGCCAATTCTACAAAATAAATGTATATAACATTATATGGTTTCTGAAATTGACTACAAATCTATATTTTTTGTTATAGAAAGTACAGGCACACAAGTTACAGGAACTTCGTGAAATGGACACATGGATACATGGGTCGAAGCAATCGTGTAATTATCCCAGCATGTGTTGTTTCGAGAATCCGAAACACATTTTCATCCGAGCAATACACCGGTTTCAAATATCCATCTCTTTAGGTTGAAAGCGTGTACGGTGAGCAGCTATTGCTTCAGTTTTGTTGGGACGGGCAAACTCGCTGCATAGTGGCGGTGGCACATCTTCAATTTGTCTAGGCCAGAAACCAAACCTCAAGCTGCAGATAGTAGACACCAGCTTCTGGAAGCTCTCCTACAAAGAGACTACTGATCGACTTAGTTTCTATGTTGTCAACAACAGTACAAAATCTTCAACAAAATGTGGCATCATTGACACGAAAAGTGAGTTCTTTGAGCTCTCAACTACAGCCAGCAGTTGGTAGTCCTTCAACCAACAATAATACTGCCACTAGTTCCCGAGCAACGATAAGCGAGGACGTCACACTGGAGCCATACACCATTAATTCAGCAGTCGAGGCAATAAATCAGCCTAGTACGTTGACAAATAGACGGTAATAAACAGTATGTGTTGTTTTACAGTAAGGAACGATGAATAATTTAGCGTTAAGCGTCAAGGCCCACAGTTTGGATTATTTAGATTATTTCAATAGACAAAGTGGAAGCCTACTGCTGAAAGAGCATTACAGAGTGATTTTCTGTACATGGTTTCAAGATTTAACAACCCTCGGATACCTGGCTGGATCGGATTTAGGTACTTATCTGCCATATATTATTTACCTGTAATTGAAGCATCGCCTATAGAGATGAGCACTGCAAAAGCTTTTATTGAATGTAGCTCAGAAATGGCTGACAAATTCCAGCTGAAGCAGATAGTGCACATATTTGGTCAAGCAATTTATGCTAAAGTCCAAGAGATGCGATGAACAAATAAAAACATAAGTATAAAGATTCAAGGAGATGGTGCTCAAATGGGTAATTTCATTTCTTAACCACGAAATAAAGCTGTTTGGCATATCCTATCAAAATCTAAAAGAAATTTACCCAGTTACACTTTTCTATGATTGTGATAACCTAAAAGAAAACTAAGAAATTCCTTTTCTGGAAAGAAGATTCTGTTCATCCAAGGTATACTGGATGGGTCATCTGTTTTAGGACCACTATAAACAGAGAAAACTTGACCATGCCTAATATTGATAGTATCCATCCAGTTTCATACTGCCATCAATTCCACTATCCATATACTGGCATGCATTCTTCTCTGGATTTCAATGTGTAGCGAAAAACTTTTGTCATTAGAAGTTGAGAAAATATTTTCACTTGGAAATAAATTAGCTCAAGTTGATGGCTCTTCAAATGTTGAAGACCTAATAAAAAATTTAGAGGCAAATATTAATTTGAGAGGCATAAACAATGGTAATTTTAGAATACCATTAGATAAAAATGGAAAACCAGAGCAGAAAGACGCTGCAATCACAATAATTTGCCCAAATCCCCTCACGAGAGTAGACCTATCAAGTTTATATGTCTAGAGTTTATTAAGTTGAATAAAATTTGTAGATTTAATATTTATTATACATATTTTGCATAATGGATTCACAATTCTCAACAGTAGTGAATGGTATAATGTTCTTAATGATCTCCTTATTGATATGTTGTTTATGTAAGGATTTGAATAGAAAAGATACAAGTATAAAGCACAGCAGTGTCAATACGTCTGGTAATTGTAGTAGTTGAATTATGGATAGAAAATCTGAATTTAAAACAGTCATGTATGACATCTTTGACCTACATGTGCTGTCCATCTAAGAATGTAAACGACATAGGCACTATAAATTAGGAAAATGGTAATAGTAATACCAATTGTGAAATTATCAAAGATACAACTTAATTTAAAGGAATAGTTGATGATATCCTAGCATATTATCTTATGGAACAGCGCTCGCTTCAGAGTTTGACAAATGTGGTCTTTGTAGTATTGAAGTGAAAGAAAACAATATTTACGTATCATGTGACTGTTGCAGTAAATGTTTCCATGTGACCAGACAAACAGTTTCCAGAGTAATTTGGATTTGTTCAATGTGTGGGAATAGTAATTTTGCTGATCATATGTTAGGTGAGATAGGAATACCTTGTCATTTCAATAGGTATATGATTTTAGAACATGATGACTGTTGTTACGGACTTCCAAAAAATAACGAAAAATGAAGATAAATGTTGTTCAAGACTAAGAAACCGAATTTAACAAAGAATAATGCCAATGTCAACTTTTTAGTAGTGGAATTATGGATAGAAAATCTGAATTTAAAACAGTCATGTATGACATCTTGGACCTACATGTGCTGTCCATCTAAAAATGTCAACGACATAGGCACTATATATTATGAAAATGAAGGAATGGAAATGAATTTTACACTAAAGATCTCGACAAGATATTGACTCTTAGAAATGAATTGTACTATTATATTCAAAAAGATTCAACTTTGGATGATGACCCTTTGATGATTTCTGAACTGCCAAAAGAATTGGATATTTTGGATAATACATTTGTAATATCTCCCAAAGAATCAGTGTTTGGCATAATAGATAGGAATCTCAAATTGATTGCTGAATACGGAGGTTTTCCATTAAACCAAAGACATCAATTATTATTTCTTACATTTAAAGGAAAGATGAATATTTTAAATTCAAAATATTGCTGAAAGTTTTTCAGAAATATGTAATCATCTGTAGCAGAGGAATGCAGAGGAATATTGAAATAAGGAAAAAATGAATACTTTAGATTCAAAATATACTTTAAAATATGTCCTGAAGAAATATGCAAATTCCTATTTCAAAAGAATGCTGAAAATATCCAGGGAAACAATTAATATTTCTTATATTAAATAAGGAAATATAAATATTTCAGATTCAAAATATTGTTTCTGAAATTTGTAAACATATATTATAAACACAATTGCCCATTGTGTTAATTTTTTTCCACAATGTTCACATTCATAAGGTTTCTCTCCATGTTTATTTTTCATTGCAGATTACATCAATTGTTATAGGATTTGAAAACAGAGTTCACTAATTTGAATAAATTTGTAGATTTATTTATTATACACATTTTGCATAATGGATACACAATTCATAACAGTAGCGAATGGTATATTGTTCTTAATGATCTTACTAATGTTATTTATGTAAGGATTTGAATAGAAAAGATACAAGTAAAAAGCACAATAAAAAATCGTAATGCCAATTGTGAATTTATCAAAGATAAACCTGCATTTAAAGGAATAGTTGATGATATCAAGCATATTATCTTTATTACAGTGCTGGCTTTAGACAATATTTACGTAAAATCTGACTGTTGCAGTAAATATTTCCATGTGCCCTATGTAAAGACACATTTTCTAAGACAAACTCTGATTCCAGAGTAATTTGGATTTGTTCAATGTGTGGGAATAGTAATTTTGCTGATCATATGTTAGGTGACCCTTTGATGATTTCTGAACTGCCAAAAGAATTGGATATTTTGGATAATACATTTGTAATATCTCCCAAAGAATCAGTGCCCTATGTAAAGACACATTTTCTAAGACAAACTCTGATTCCAGAGTAATTTGGATTTGTTCAATGTGTGGGAATAGTAATTTTGCTGATCATATGTTAGGTGAGATAGGTATACCTTGTCATTTCAATAGGTATATGATTTTAGAACATGATGACTGTGTTACTGACTTCCAAAAAAATAACGAAAAATGAAGATAAATGTTGTAAGACCAACAAACCGAATTTAACAAAGAATAATGCCTAATGTCAACTTTTTAGTAGTGGAATTATGGATAGAAAATCTGAATTTAAAACAGTCATGTATGACATCTTGGACCTACATGTGCTGTCCATCTAAGAATGTCAACAACATAGGCACTATAAAGTAGGAAAATGGTAATACCAATTGTGAATTTATCAAAGATACAACTTAATTTAAATGAAAAAATGATGAAAAAGAAGGAATGGAAATGAATTTTACACTAAAAAGATCTCGACAAGATATTGACTCTTAGAAATGAATTGTACTATTATATTCAAAAAGATTCAACTTTCGATGAGGACCTTTTGATGATTTCTGAACTGCCAAAAGAATTGGATATTTTGGATAATACATTTGTAATATCTCCCAAAGAATCAGTGTTTGGCATAATAAATGGGAATTTCAAATTGATTGCTGAATACGGAGGTTTGTCATTAAACCAAGCTCTTGAACAAGAATGCCATTATCATGATGCTTGGTTTATGAATTTCAACAGAAGCACATTTTTATTATTAAACGTTAAAATGGTTTTCTTATTTTGATCGACATGCTAGAGATCGTGTCGGTAGTGTTATTTGGAGTAGGTAGATATTTACTACAGACTCTCAAATTTTTCCTCCCACCACTTCTATAATTTCTTCCTATGTTCAAATTGTGGAAACTTGGGACAAGATAAATAATCAGTCTTTAAATTTGAATATTTGCTGAACCATCCTTTTGACATTTGTCAAACACTTCAGTCAAATACCCAAGACATCAATTATTATTTTTTACATTTAAAAGATGAATATTTTAGATTCAAAATATTGCTGAAAGTCATTCTTTGGATTTAAGCACTCTCCTGATCACTACAGTGGCCATAGACACCTTCCTTACATGGCACTTCAGGTTTAGGAATTTAGGGAACATGTCTGAAAGTTCTTCAGAAATCTTTGAATATATGTTGCGGAAGAATACCAAAAATATCCAGGACATGTTACACATCAATTATCATTTCTTATATTGAATAAGGAAAGATGAATATTTTAGACTGAAAATATTATTAGGAGTCCTTCAAAAATCTGTAATCATCTCTAAATTTATTTTTAAAAAGTCCTGAAGAAATATGCAATTATGCGTTAAAATATCCAGGACAATTAGGTACATATCAATTATTATTACCTTGGCCAAGGATGTTTTCACCCCTATATGTGTGCGTGTATATGAACAGCCTATAGGTGACAGTTCAATACCAACGCTTCACCTAGATAAAATGGATCTAGTATTGTAGAATTCATCAATAGTGGTGCGATACATGAGAATCTTTTATGAATGTTGACCTGTCAATGCATGGCTCATTTAAAGCACAATAATATAACTGGTCATGACTTGTGTTTTAAAGCCTTGGTAGCTAGACTCCTAATTGTGGGACCTTAGAAGGTAGGTCCGCGTTTATAAATTATTAATAAATAAACATAACACTAATATGTGGTTGTCATACAAGATAGATTGTTTGTGGTTAAAGAAATCAAATACAAAGATGTTGCTGTAGTTACAAACTCAGACCCTCTCTATGATATACTTTTTAAACTAGCAGAATATGCGACAAATGTAGTTAGACTTTAAAACAAGTCTTGGATAAGGACTATAAAACCATCAAAAAATGCTTGTGTGCAAAAAAAAAACTTTGAGATGAGTAGGGAGTTACCCAAATATAAAGCCACGATCACACACAGAGAGTTATCATAACTCATCAAGAGGGCCCCTTGATTGTCGCTGTTTAGGGCCACCCTCTATAAATAAGGCGAAATAAAATTGGTTTATGGCTAACAAGATTTACATCTTGTACACATATTATTATACAATAATGAATGCTTATGAATGAGATTGTTCAAGAGGTGAAAGATGAAAGGTTATTATTTTCACAAGGCGACAACCGAGTGAGAATATGACCTTTCATCTATTGCCGAATGATATTTTTACCATAGCATGAATATACAAACATTCATTATTTGTTTTATATAACATTTAAGTAGATTCTTGTCATTTCATTCAGATTGAATGAAAGGTTGGCCTACATTTGATTAAAATTAAAAGATACCAATTTAATTTTTTTATACATCTATCTAAAAAAGGTTTTTACCTCTATAGCTTATTGGTTTTTTTGAGTCAGCATCATCATGTAATTTAGTCATTTTATCGTCGCTCAACAGAGCAAAATTGCAACAGGAGATTGTTGTTAAGGGAGTTTGTGTAGTTCTAAACTCCTGTGGGAGCATGCGCAAAGCATTGTTGTTGTCGGTATAGGAATACATAGACGAGCATAAAAAAAGTTCCTTATTTTTTTATCACATGACCCACAATCTTCCAATCAAATGACAGGAATCTATTTAGGCGTTGTATAAAGATACCTAGTTCATATACGCTATATCGGGGGGTTATCAACAGTAGGTTAGATAGTAATATAAAATCAATCTCATGGTTATATAGCACGTGAGGACATTGTAAGGTGGCGTCTGGCTTTTTATTCTCTATTAACAGTGGTTCTTCATAGGCTATGAATACACTAGATGGATGAATCTGACCTGTGGACTGTCGGTTGATAACCCCTGTGCTATACAAATCAACCTATTTTTGTTAATAATAATAATAGATCCTTCCATCATCTGCACTGATATCAATGGTATAGCAGTATACTACTTGACATGTGTTGCATTTTGTAACTACACTAGGTAGATACATTCAATACCACCCGCTGCACAGATATAATTTTGAAACTAGCATTCTTACGCATCTTGCTATTACACTAGGTAGATCCATCTAATGCCTCACCACCCTCTGCACCGATTATCATATCTCACCACCTCTGAGCCGATACTCCTATACAATATCATCTAACAGTGTACTTGACAATCGGTCAATGTGCTTTCTTGAAATATCAGCATCAACACTTGGTAGATCAACCTGTCTTCTCACTGCCCTCTGCAAATAATAATAAAAACACAATTCAGCATCATTGATTCGATATTCAAATTAATCAGAGTCTATTGGCTGGTAGCCCTAAACTAAACCTAAAGGCATAAATGTAGTTAAAACAATATATAGCAGAACTTAAAGAAGAAACCACAGAATCTCTAACAAAGTGTTCCCTTAAAAAAGAGGTTGGCCAATAAAACATAAATTTCCACTCTTTCGTTTAACCAGAAAGTATGGGACTTACAATGACTAGGAGTATAGAAAAATTAAAAAATACCTCAATTTTGTGAACAAGTTCAACATCCCATTTATGTACGATAAAATTAGTAACATGACCATTGCTGTGGCTACCAACTCTGCCGACTCGACCAACTCGGTGGATATAGTCTGACATATGGTTGGGAAAGTCAAAATTGACAACATGGTGCACCTACAAAACAAGATCATGTAGAAATAAAATATTATCAATGAAATAAAACAATAGCAACATCGGAATGTATCAGAAATTGATAGTGAAATACTTTGTGTATCTGTGTAATTCTCCTGTGGACCTTACACTTGGGATATTGCCCAATACAAATTACTCTGTACTAAACTAAAACTTATTGATTACTTGTGATTTGTGTTAGCTTCTTGCGTCTGACCTTGCTCAGATAGCAACGCTATAGACATTCCTAGGTTTATAGTATGCACAAAAAGCAGTATTCTAAAAAGCAGCCAGGCAATGCTTAAGCACAAATTAAATCCTATGAATGCATTAACTTACATTTGTTGTGTCTATGCCACGAGAAGCGATGTCTGTAGCAACAAGAATGTTACAGTAACCATTGTGAAAGGCTTGTAGCATCCCAACTCGATACTGCAAGAAAAATGAAGGTGATATGAACAAAAAATGTACAACTCATCAAATAGGAAAGACTGTCCAGTGGGGAAATGCAATAGACAACAGTCCACCCAAGTCCATTGTTAAAATAGAACCTAAGCCTAGGCCTACACTGGTTTTATTTTACACACAAGATAGGGCCGGAGAGAGGGAGGCGAGGCCAGCGACCGCTCCGGCGTTTACAACAACAATGAACCACGCCCAGCTCTATCGTCGTGCGATGATGTGAGTTTAGTGAGGCATGACAAATCACATGACCGGTTTTTCTGCTGTGATCATTTTATTTCTTAAGAAGTCATACTACAATTGTTGATTACTTTTATCAATTTTTATATGAACATGTAGCGTTTAAAGTTGTAATATGAATTAACAGTCAATAAATATTTAAAACATTATAGTTGTATTTTCAGTTTATTTCTTATTGTTATGGTGTCCTGCTGAGAGAATGGAAGAGTCCAACTTGTATTGGGGATTGAAAACCGCCAGCAGATATCAAGTGACTTTAGCAAGCGGTGGGTGTACACAATTAATAAAAACCCAAACAGTGTACCTTGTTTTCATTTGACAATGATTAAAAATATAAAAAGAAGTAAATATCAACGTTGTTCGTCTCTTTTTACACTCCGTTTCACCGTCATGTGAAATACATGGTTGTCATGGTTTTTAGTTCTATTATTATTACAGCAGCCGCGTAATCGTCATTGGATGATCAGCAGATCCTTTTGTGATTGGCCACAAGGGTTTTTTTGTTTGCGTGGTTATTATGAGAGCAAGAGCCGCGCCGCAAATGCGCTTTACATTATCAACACAGCTATTTTTAGGTACAGTACAGTTAATGTGTGTGTGACTGAATACTAAAAATAGCTTTGGGGGCTGAAAAAAAAAAATGCTGACGTGTTCTTCGTTTACGTCGGAATTTTTTTGCCGAGGTCATTTCGTCCCAATTTTGAGGGCTGCACACATGGGCTCATTGCAATAAGAATGAATGCACATCTAACAAAATTGCACTCTTGAAGTCCAACTCAGATGTACAACAAGGCTCGATGAGTCGTCTCGTCGGGAGAAAATTAAACATGTTTAAAGTGCTTGCAACGAGTCAAGATGTTTAGTCGGGTCTCTTCGTACGACGCTGTCCGAGTTTGCCTTTAAGGGTCCATTGGAGTAGTCTATTGAATATCATGTGACCCACAATTCTCCAATCTATTGACAAGAACTCATGCATGTTATTAACTGACCTGTGGTAATAAATTTCCATTCAGTCTGATGACTTTAATTTTATGATCTTGTAAGAATGCTGACATCCAGTTACAGCTGTCTATTTCATTACAAAATATAATAGTACGAATTCCTCTTTTGTCATTCTTTGCAGCCAACTCCAAAATGTGAACTATGAAATATAAAAAAATATATTTTAATCAATACAATGTAAATTTATTTTATTAATAAAAAAATAGTCCAACCACTAATAGCGAGTTTTAGATGTGCGACGCTATTATTCCAGAACGTAAAACATACCATTTTGCAATAGACAGTGAAGTCTTCTGATTGAACATAATGCAGACACGTCTGCTAATTTACTCAAAGAAGCAGACATTATGAATGTGATTGTGTACGCATATGTGTTAATGACGTCATATCCTTCCATAGAACTAATTTTCGTAGATCCAATACTCACTATTAAGGGGAAACCTTCGAGAAGCAACAAAGTATCCCCTTCATAATTGTCAGACTAATCCTACCGATTTGAACTAAGGGCCTAAGGATTGTTGAGAAAGTATTTCAACAGCAACTCCACCAGGTCACTACATTTTCTATATTTACTTTACAAAATAAAAACACACCTGATTTTTCTGAACTTGACATTCGGATGAACTTTTGGTTGACATGGGGCATAACACGGTGAAGGTGAGATGTGGATATTACTGTTAGTGATTTCTCCTGAGAAAGAAATACTTAATTACATAACAAATTGATTTTCGTAAATCTTCTAATTGTAACCCTGGGTTCTTTGATTGTTTTTTTACAGTGGGTTAATATTAGAAGGGGGGGGGGGGGGGGGTTACTATTAGAGTAGTGGGTTACTTTTACTTATCTTAAATTAGGCACTTGAAAATAGTAACCAACTCCAACTATTCCGGTCAGCAAATCATAAGCAAAAAATAATAAAACAGTACGAATAAACAAAAGTGGTTGAACTCTAACTTTATTTAATAAACTCAAAAGCACTCAATTCACCCCACACTCCTGAGATCAACTTGCCTTATCTCTTTATTTCATCATATTGCATCATAAACGACCAGTCTTCATAATGTCATTTTGTCAATAGTTTTGTGACTCTAATATTAACCCCATGGGTTACTATTAGAGTAGTGGCCCGGGTTATTATTATAGATTGACTTATAAGGTGGGTGACTATTAGAAGGGGGTTATTATTAGAATGTGGGTTACTATTAGAAGATTTACGGTATAATGAAAATTAGACTAAATACAGATGTTAATTTCGTTTTACTCTAACATTGTATTAATTTAATAAGAAAATTCAAAATTAAATTTACAGGTACAAAATTATTTTCTTCTGTTAAAAATATGTCTTGTAAGTTGTAGGAAAAGATTTGTTTCCGAGGTCAACATTTTTTATTTATTTAAAACAATTTTATATCTATTTTTGTTTTACTATTTACTACTATGTTTTAACAACTCTACAATCCTTGATATAACAGTTTGCATAGTTTATCTGTGTTGGTGTTTTATAACAACACCTTGTCACTGTTTGTCAATATGTATATAGTTTTCTGTAATATGGTTCAAAATACAGATGCAAAATTACGTCTCTAGTGGGAACCTTAAAAGTTGAATGAAAGATTCACCTACTGAAGTTTAATAAAAACCCCGTTTAAAAACCAATCTTTTAAAGTTTTTTTGTAATTCAATTTATTTTAAGCACTTTGGGACAATTTTCTGATTGTTAAAAGCACTATATAAATTTGACAACATTATTACACCAGTAATTTGATTTAAAACAAATTAAGATCACTTACGGTAATAATTTCACTAAGAATTTCTGAATAGTGTTTTGGTAAGGTAGCTCCAACCAATATCAACTGAGCCTCAATTGGTGGATAGTTATGCGACCAGTTACCAAGGCAAATCTACAAAACATAGAATGAAAAACAACTTTTTTTTCCCTCAGTAATTACAACTTTTTTTATCTGTTATCTATAAAAAAGGTACCCTCTATATAAAAAAAAAGATGTTTTGGAAAATGGCAACTATGGAATACAGCAAGTGCTTTTATGAGAAGAAAAAAACAGCATGTTTTCCCAGAAATAACTTGAAAAATGGCATCTATGGAAGTGTGCCTTTAGTGAAAGCTTATAAAGCACAGTGATGTGCAAGTGATTTATAACTAAGTCATAAAAAAATTTCAAAATTTATATTGATTATTTTAAACATGGCTCTTACATTTTAAAATGCAATATTAGAATAAAGTATTATCAAAACCTACATTCACATTTTGAAGAATCCTAATTATGTTATTGGAGAAGCTGCCATCTAACATTGTATCTACCTCATCAATAACAACATGGTGAATGTGCTTCATAGACACAAATTCTGAAATGGAAAATGTTATGGTAGATGATTTTACAAAATGTAAAAAAACCAATGACACCAACAAAAGCAACTATTATAAATAGATTTCAGTGTTAAAAATATTAAATATATTTGACTCTATATATTACGGTAACCACCTCTATAAAGGTTCTTTGATAAATCTAATGATCTCTCATCTCCAAACATGGAGGTGCAACTTTCCGCCAATTGTTTTTGACAAAAAAAAAATATCCTGGTAAATGGTAGTGTATAAATATAAACTTACTATTTAGAGGTTATACAAAATGGCCCCTGTTGGTTAACTAAAGGAAAAGAATGTCACGGATAGAAAAGTACCTGACCTGCCCTCCAAGAACTTTGTTAGGACATTTGTTTCTCACTTTTTTTTAATACAAACATTTTGTTTTGCCTACTCAGTGTGCGTTTCCAATATTTGCATAAGAAAATCATGTTATACTTTAATTAGAATAAAACTTAGTAGTAATATTTACTCTCTCTTAAACAGCCTATCAATGGACCAGGTGTTGATATGATGATGTCCACTGGAGTCTTGAAAGTATGTAGCATGGTTTTCTGCATTAAAAAAAAAAAAAAAATTAGATTTAAAATAATGGATTATTGTTTACCATGGCAAAGGTGAATCTTTCAACTCTAATGCTCCCACTAGAGAAGTAATGTTGCGTCTGTATTGGCAACCAGAGTTTATTGCCAATAAACAGAATTTTATGACATTATTTATTCTATTCTTGTGTAATCATACCGAAGTATGTACTCGCCAATTGCAGGACAGGAAACCCGCCAGATCTAACTCTAATAGGATTTGAACCAAGGATTGGTAAGGAAATGGATCCATCTGGTGAATAAATTGCTTATTACCTTTGATTTTGATCCTTCCAGATGGCGTATGGTGACACTGTTCTCAGATGTTAATAACCGTCCTACTTTCTGTAAAGCAACAAAAACTTTGTAAATTCAATGTAAATTATCAACATCACACATAGAGAATACATAGAAAGCATACCACCTCAATTCACACTCAAGGCTAATTTACAGACAAGCAGTAATATGAAGCAATAAACGGTAAGCAGAAAACAAAATATGTAAAATTTGTTAGTTCTTATGACCATTTCCACAAAACGTGGAGTAGACGGGCGGTTGAGTGGAAACCAGATGGATACCCGAGGATAGATACCCGATTCTATGTGGGACAAGCTCACGGTTTTCCGCTTACCATTACATTAAAAGATGTCTAAAAAAGTCATCACACATGGACTGTTGTAGTGCTATGAAGCCGAACTTCAGTATGAAAGTCAGTCAATTGGTCAGTCATTTCAGCATTTCAAGATGGCTGTTGTTAGTGTTGAAAATAACTTGTCCTATCTAGTTTTTTTAGAAAAATGATTTACATTTTACCTCAACTTGTATGGCAAGTTCTCTAGTTGGTACTAATATCAAAGCACTGGGATGTTTTGGTTCAGCTTTCATACCAAATGTATCTCTTTCATTGTACAACATATTGAGGAGTGGAAGCAGATAAGCCAAGGTCTTTCCACTGCCTGTTTCAGCTGCAAATAGTACATTCTTCCCCTCTAATAAGGATGGTATTGCATTGTACTGTAAAGGAAATTAAAAACGAGTTAATATCAGGTCAAGTGAGCAACATAAGAGTTTGATTATTTTTATTAATTTCCAACAGTCTAACTAGAATCACACAGAGTACAGTTTTTCCTTTACATGTGCAAAAATGAGTAACTTCCATAAAGTTTATTAAGTTAGAGATACTAGTTCCAAGTTCCAGATTCAAATGTATAGGTGATTACAAGAGACATTCATTATTTAAAAAAATCTAATTCACAAATCTAGGCTCATGTTAGTATGAAATTTTCTTTCATTTGACATCCAAAAACAGACTGCTCCAGCGGTTTTCGAATTTTAAAGTGGAGCTACACTCAGACTTTCTCAGCTTATATCATGTTTAAGTATGTTTAATTGAAAGTGATTACATAAAAAAAACCAGGAAAATACGGAAATATTTTCCAAAAACTAATTTGTAAAAAATCGGTCAGGAAATAGTGTTTTTTAACACATTACAGTTTTTCAGTAACTTAGGGGTTATTAGTTTACAATACGTCGCAAAACGCGTTACACTTAGCGACTGACGCGTTTTAGTCGCCGGTCAACGCATTGATGAAATGTCTCCCCTTTGGTAAATTATGTGTCGAAAAATGGGGAATAAATTTTATACACACAATTAATACGATTTGTTTAGGCCTAAGTAATATTTCCGATAAGAATGTCAGTATAATTTACATGTAACCTCATGATTTTCACTGTACAACAACAGCATAATAATCTTATCAGATTGCTTTTAACTTTAAGCTAGGGCTAGCCCTAGCTCAGCCGTCTGCTCAGCCTAGCTAGCCTTGAATTTTTTTTTAGAGGCCTATGTATTCATAGGCATGGTCGTTTCGCCCCATTTATCGTTCCTGGGTTTTCTCGCACATTAAGAATTGTGAAACACAAAATCCTATAGTATACAGAACAAGAGTAGTAAAGAGTAGTAAAGCGATGTGCAAGCTTAGACCTGACTGACTGAAAAGCAACTTTTCAGGCACCCTATCATGGCCCATGGGTAGGCCAAGGTCGGGTGCCAGCAAAACAAACTTCACTGCTGTCAGCCTAGCCTAGCTAGAGGCCAAGCAGCATCGGTACATACCTACACTCTAGTAGGCCTAGGCCTAGCTTTATTGAATATATAGCCACGTCTTTCTCAAATCTCGTTAAATTTGACGTTTTAGTAATAGTCTCATAATCACATTATTACACTGTGAAACATAATAGGGTCACATTCAGAATGTTTTAATACTTTTCGCCCGTCAAAAATAACATCGCGACAAAATAACAGATTGCCAGCAGCTGCAGTAGTGTGATTGTGAAAAATGTCACGTGATCGTACTCCCTAGCAAAATAAAAAACCCAATTGGACCCGAACGGGGGAAAGTGTCTATTTACGCAAAATTGCGCAATGTATACGTGATAAAAATACCAGAAATAGAAAGATCTGGGAAAAATAAAAAAAATATACATTTTACTTTTTTTTTTTGGTGAAGAAATGAATTTTTTAGGATTATTCAAATATACCCCCCTTTTGCATGTAAAAGAATAGGAAATTACAAGGTATCCCCCCAAAACGCAAAAAGGCGTGATTTTCAAGAAAATCGTACCCATTGAAAAAAAATTCAAAAAAATATGAAGTATAAGGGATGATATTTTTAAATAATAGTTGAAATGTATGAAAAATAGTAATTTTCTGGGTGGAGCTCCACTTTAAAAAGCATTCACTATTTTGGAGGAACGGAACAGCGCAATAAATAACCATCAGCATATAAACAAATTTTACTAACAAAGGTTTTACATTTTTTTTAATAGCTGGTATTGAACACAATGAAAATATACTAGAATACTATATTTTAAACTTACTTGAATTTTTGTTGGATAATCAACACTCATTGTGCATAGTGCATCCTTAAGTGACTTGTGCAATGGAAGATCATCAAAGCTTATCTTCCTTTCAATACCATTGCTATCTGGTTTCTTACCAAGGTAGGAAGGGTTCTAAACAATATTAAAAAATTAAAAGACATTTTAAATTACTGCTAAATAAATACTTACCAATTTAATTATGTTTTTAGGGGCAGGTCAAAAAGATATAAAAGGTTTGCATTTTAAACAACACTTTTAGATGGATATGATAAGACAATTCCTTCTAGAAAGCTTACAGAATGACCACTGACAGAGAATGGAGGCAATTGTTCATAAAGCCAATGACAATAGGATAACGCTGAAAAAAAAATGGTATCTAGTTTGAGTGTGACGTGGTAGGTAGAAATTGTGAGGCGACAGTGGCTTATAAAATAAACTATGGAAGACATTAGGAAAGGGCAATGCATATAACACAGTGCTCTGTAGCTAGGTGCTTGACACACTGCTTTACCAATTCCAGAGTTGTTGGTTCAAATCTTCTTCCAGCATAGGTTATGTCAAGACAATCTAACAACAAGACACTGAGCTTGCCTTGCCAAGATAGGAACTTGTAACAGTCCTTTGATCTTAAATTAAATGTAATCAAATAGGACAATTCTGTTCTGAGTTGAGATATTTCATGCATAATTATTAGCAAATCAGAGATAATGTCACTGGTTAATTTGTCATGGAATGCTCAATAAATAAAAACTTACACTTTTGTATGCAAGAATGGTGAAGTAGTCTCCCTTAGATTTCTTATGTTTCCAGCCATGTGAAGCTAGCTTTGGTTGAGCAAATTTATCATACTTTTGATTCATATAATGGTTGAACTCTTTTCTCTTCGCAGAGATGATTTCCTTTCCTGGTTTTGCCGTAAACACTCGTCCTTTCCATTTCACTGGCCCTTTGCCGGTTTTCAGTTTATCAATGCCCTTGGCAAGATTCCGTGGTATGCGGATTACTTCCAAGCCATCGGACTCCTATAATTTTAGAAGAAAAACTAATTTATAAATATTTCGTGAAGATCTTACAAGATTGATTAACGACCAATTAGCATATTCTTAATGATTTGTTTTCTCTGTTTTTGTGAACACTTCTTACCTGTTTGCTGTCTGCTCTCAACTTTTTAAATTCATATGTTATTTTATTGTAAAAAAAATCAACTATTTTGATTGCCAGTTTTATCATACTGGGCTCGCACTGGCCGATCGCCAAGTCGCCATGGGCGAAAACGTTTCCAGATTGGCGAAAAATAAAACGGCTACTTTAGCCACTTTGGCGATGACATATGATAAAATAGATAATCAAATAAGGTTAATTTACCAAGTACACATGTTTGTTAGTTCTAGACCTCTGCTTTATGAATTGCATTGGCTACCTGTTGAAAGTAGAATCACTTTTAAAGTGTTACTTTATGTCTACAATTGTATAAATAATAATGCGCCCTGTTATCTGAGCAATCTCTTACGGGTGTATAGATGTGCTAAGAGAGGCCTGAGTTCCGAGATAGATCACACTAGATTGGATCACTGTCTCGAAAAGCGGACCTCTGAAAATAATACTTTCTCAAAATTTGGACCGGTGATGTGGAACGACCTCCCGTCTGTATACCGGGAACAAACCACGGTTTTAAAATTTAAAAAAGCCCTCAAAACACATCTATTTCCTAAGAAGTAACTCATTGTTGGGTGTGCTGATGTAAAGCGCTTTGATCATTTTATACTAATTTGGAAAAGCGCTTTATAAATAAAATAATAATAATAATAATAATAATCATTTTGGCGAAAGCATAAAGTCCAACTAAAAGGTCCATTTGTCGATCTTCAAGCATTTATTTTGTTCGTTATAATGTTGTTTACTTCAAGCTCCATTTTCGTCAACTCGTTGTACCAGGCGTCTCTTTGTTATTTCAATATGATGGAGGTACAGTATACTGCACAGAGAGACAGACATTACACGACACATGGATGATGGAGTCTACCCAAACTATCACGTGTTGCACTGCACGAACGATCGACGACTCGACAGCCGACGGTCGGCTATTTACCGGGATTGTCTATTTTTCGATAGGGGTGTACTTTTCAGATTCAAAACAAACATAGTATCTTCAATGAATGATCTTATCGAAATCATTATTTATGCGTTATGCATTTTAGGCTCCAATAATGTAGTTTCATATTTTACCCTTAATAAAGTTTCCTCGTGCGTGCAGTGCGTCAGTAGAGTAAACAAAATAACATTCGGGAAATGGTAGAGTCTAACGGGGATTTAGCTAAACAAACATAGTGCATTTATTGCGGACTATATAAACAGCAAGGCCGGCCTCCGGCTTCTGTGTTGTTGGGTAATAAATAATCGAGCCGGGATGGTATACATTTCTCCCCGACAGAAATGCTTTTTCCCTGTGCTTTGGCCTATATTATCTGCACGTTCAACAACGATACGAGTGTTCGTTTGCTAGAAATATTTTAAGCATATACGACGTACCGTCGTACATAATTTTGTAGGCCTGCGCTAACTGCATTTTTGCACCTCTTGAGCATATCCAATTTAAAAACATTCACCCGCTGCGCAGCGGTGACGGTGGGTGATTGTGAAAGTCTTAGGACACGATTTTCGCATGGGGTACGGAAGCCACCAGCCAAGCGTAAAAATAACATAGCGTTCAGGGGATTTCAGAAAACTGTAAAACTTATTAACTTGATAACTGTATGAATGCTGTACGATTAAAAACAATTTGAACAATTGTTTTGATCATATAAAATACAACAACAATTATTTTTTTTAATCATACAGTGATTTAGGCATGGCTCTCTCTCCCCAAATGCCTTACAAAAACGTTCAGGGAACAGTGTATAGACCTATTGACATAGATAAATTAACTAAAATGTTTTTACCATTATATATCAACAATTTTTCATTTTGGCTAATGACCGATTCATTTGGCTAAATAAAAAAAATTGGACTTTAGCCATTTTGGCTATAGGTAAACTGATTTGACTAAAAAAAATATTTTGACTTTCGTCAAATGGCTAAACAAAATGAAATGTTAGTGCTACCCCAGTCATATATTGTATGATGGGGTTTTTACCAAGAATAATAAAACATGATTGATTTAATATTGAATTGTTGATTATTTAATCACATTTACCTGGTTATTAAAAGCATCTTTAACTGCAACACTGCCATACAATCTATTAATATTTAGACATCTTCTACAAACCTGAAAAAAAATATAATTTAATATCAATGTACCAAAAAGTAGAGTTTGAAACTTAAATGTAACCAGGGCATCATTTATAAGGAGCGCCTGCGCGACCGCGCTCCTTTACGCTCCTCAACAGGCTTCGAGGAGAGCAATTTATCGCGCTCCTTAATTTTCAAAATAGAGCCTAGCTTTTGACAGTGTTGATTTTTCTGTCAAGAGGCCTAAAAACACATGGATTTTTAAAAGTTAAAACCAATCTAGGCCTAGGCTAATAATATATAAGCTAAGTTATAAAGCTACAAGCCTAATGGCAGTCCCTCGTTTTTAAGGATCGCGAGTGCGATCGCAATCAACAACCTTTCGAAAAGGAGAGCAATTCATCGCGCTCCATCTCACAGCAGTGCGAGGTACCAACAAAGGGGATTCCCCTGCCTGCGCGCATTCAAGGGCGAGTTTACTTCATCGCCTCATAGTGCAACCAGTACGGTGTCATAGAAACACCTCCTTTACAGGAAGATCATGTCCCAACCAATAATTTTTCCCTTTATGTTTTTATGGAACGAGTTAATAAAATATATTTAATTTTAAAAGGCAACATTAATATAGGAGGCCTAAATATAATGTTTATTATTTAAAAAAGCTTAGCTGCTGGTTGCTTTAATTATGTCATTTTGAAGATGGATTATTTCTTCGAAAGTTCTAACCAATTTTGGTCACTCAAATCCTCCTCAAAACACGTGCTGTGACGTCAGCATCTTCTAGAAGCTCTCTCAGCCCTCCCCTATTGTGCGTGCGCCCATGTGTGACACATGTAAACACAATCAAATATCTTTCTTAATTATTTTAAAATGACACTTTGTAACTTATTATCAATATTTTAATGGCTGTTGTATGTTAGAATTGTATAATTTAGGAATTGCAGGTAAATACTTTTCAGGTTTTCTGTCTGATTTCTAGGCCAACAAGCTAGGCTAGAAAAGCTAGGCTAAAAAGGCATAGTTGGCCAGGACAGGATTCTCCAGGCTACTGAAACCCAATCTACCCAGGCCATAAAAAAAAAATTGGCTTGAGTTTTTTTACTATAGAATAATACAATCCCCACGGAAAATATTGTGTGTGCAGGTGGGTGGGGGGGATTTTAGGGGAGAGGTACAGTATACATTTGTTGTGCCCGGCAGGGGGGGGGGTATCCCCACCCCTGTCGGGCAAAAAAAATGTGTACAAAAAATTAATAAGGGCCAAGCCATTTTTAATAAGGGCGACCATCCTTCAACTTCAACTGGCCCTGCTGGCCACTATGGTTTAAAGGTTAATTTTCAGCCCTGGGCATGCCAAGATACCTGTTGTTGTTACTTTTATAATCCATGACATATAAATATAATTAGAGGTTAGCTGCCAACACTTGTTTTTGTTTTTAATTACTGGCCGCAGGCGCCACCACTGCCTAATGATGATCGCGACATCATAAATTATAAAAGCTCGAGAAGGCGGCGGAGTGATACTAGACGACGACGAAGCAAAGTAAACAACAACAGAGTCTAGCTAGCTAGCTATCTAGTCTACTAATAAAACACGAGGCCGACCGGACGTACAACTTTTGTATACACGTGACGTGTGTAATCTCCCGATATGATGGAAGAGCGATACGAAAATCAACTAGAAATTACGCTAAAGACACGTTTGTAAATATTAATAAACATTAGAAAAAATTGCCTCAGTTGTTTTATTATTCATAAATTTGTAATACTAGATGGCACGCTCGCTTCGCTCGCGTACCATCTAGGGGTGCTCACAGATGGTTCTCGAATACAGTAGAATCCACGGACGGGGACTTTTTTGGGACACTAAACAAAAACGGAAGTGTCCCCCTAATTGGGGTATTCAGAAATAGAGACAACAAAACCAATACTGGATTCCATAAAGGACAATTAATGTATGTGGATTAAAGAAATTAGGGAGAAATGGAAATGTATGTACGGGAATTGGGCGGCACGTGGTGGTGGTGATGGAACCGCAGTAATAAAGTTGATTGTATCTATATATTATAAGAACCAAACTAAATAAATAGACCTAGACATTCTGCGAAATGGAAATCGGAAATTCAAGCTCCTATTCAGTGAAAAATTAAACTGTAGTCTACCTAAATATTTAGGGCAAATCATCGGTTGTGGTGTTGAAATTCCTGTAAACATTTGTGTGAACCAAACTGGGTCGAATTTCTGTCATGAGTACTGATTTGTTGGCCTGTGATTTATGACGCCTAAGGGATCTATCTAGACTTATTTTTTAGAATAATGTACGTACCTGTCAGATACAATTGTCTTGTGTCGTATAATAAATAAGTACTGTAATAGTTACTGAAGTTACTATTACAATCTCGTCAATGAAAACACGAAAATGTATATGCACTTACTTATGAAAACGTATACAGTATTATACTCAGTTATTGAAACAGTAGGTTTAAAAAAGTTTCGTTTGTCTGTAAAATGATGTAATCAAGCTGTTTACATGAGTCTTAATTTATAAGCACATCAATAATAAAATAGTTTATCTATCCTGTAATTGGCGAGATTATGGTCGCTGTTGAATGAAATAAAGCCAATCGGTATCATATTTGTACAGAAACGTTTTCGCGACCGAAGGGTGTAACCTAAATTCGTTGTATTATCGTCAAGAACTAACTGTAACTAAACTTACATAGAAAGTAGGGTATCATAAATTTGGCCTTAGCACTCGGGGGAGTGGCTAAGATGAAGTCCGTGGGACTACTAAATATAAATTGTAATGAACCTCGAGGGACATAAATAGGAATATTTCATGTTTCATTATCAATGTATAATAAATGGAAACTGTTTACCGATTCAAATAATAAAAATTGGTTTTTAACATTTTCCGAACCTATTGCAAGTTTATTCTCAAAGGGCCCATATATTTACCTACCGTATGTGTTAAACCAAGGGCTCATAAATTTACCTACAGTACTTGTGTTAAACCAAACTCTGGCAGACTGAGAGATTGGGATGTTCCATTCATCGCAAATCAATACATTTGTATAATCGTATATTAAATCTATCAAAATAGTTTTTTTTAAAGAAAATCGGCCTGTCTTCAACATTATGATGGTGTACTCTAGCAATCTATCAAAATAGTATTTTTTAAAGAAAATCGGCCTGTCTTCAACATTATGATGGTGTACTCTAGCTGTTCAACCGGTTTTCAGCTATTAAAAACAATTATCGTAGGAGGAGATAGGAAAATGCGAAGCCTCCTCGCTATGTAACATTAGGGTTGAGGGATGGGAAAGCGGATAGGTACAAAGAGGAACAATTTTTAAATATATTCTTTATCCACTGAGTAACGAAATATTTTGTTCATGTTTTATAGGCCTATAAATAATATACCTCTAAATACAGTAGGCCTAAAACATTTGCGATTTAATACTTTGTTAAAACTGTCACTGTCATAATCGATTGAAATATTAAAGTACATGTCACGATACACCACTACGACGTTTATATTTTTGGTAATTATTAATTAATACAAACGTTGAGAAGGAACTGTCAGTATAAAGTTTATTTGTATATCTAACAGTAGAGCCTATCCACAGTCTCAGTAATAAAGTTTATATTTTTATATTACATCTAACAGTACGAACATTCATAGTAAGAAATGTTCGATTCAAATGAAAAATAGTTAATAGGTATTTACAGTATTGTCAAAGTATTGCAAGTTTATTCTCAAAGGGCCCATATATTTACCTACCGTATGTGTTAAACCAAGGGCTCATAAATTTACCTACAGTACTTGTGTTAAACCAAACTCTGGCAGACTGAGAGATTGGGATGTTCCATTCATCGCAAATCAATACATTTGTATAATCGTATATTAAATCTATCAAAATAGTATTTTTTAAAGAAAATCGGCCTGTCTTCAACATTATGATGGTGTACTCTAGCTGTTCAACCGGTTTTCAGCTATTAAAAACAATTATCGTAGGAGGAGATAGAAAAATGCGAAGCCTCCTCGCATTTTTTTGGCGGGTATTTTTCAAGATGGACATCCATTAGACAGTGTATACCACGATCGGAAAACACCCCTATTTGGGGCAAATCGTTGAACCTAAATTCGTTTTAATCGTCAATAACTAATTATCTAACTCAATTTAATTAGTAAACAGGGTTACATCAGGCGGTTAAAATCAGTACCGAAAGTACGAACCAACTTTACATACCATCGAGTGAAAATTCTAGAAGTAAGGCGCGATTTACCGAATTTTGCCCTTACGTAAATTTATATATAGATAAATCTCATACAATATTATTTATTAATAAAAGATTTATAGATTATAATATAATAGATTATAGCGGCAGCGTGCCCTAATAATTTGTTTTTTGTAGCAAAACCAATAGAATTTAACTTTTGTGGTCCAATTAAAACATTGTAATTTTTTTACATATTTACATAAACATTTGAGGAGAGCGATTTAAAATTTTTGCAGGGAGAGCGAATTGCTCTCCTCGGTGATTTGAGGAGAGCGATTTGTTGCTCTCCTGGGTTTTACATACGTGATGCCCTGATGTAACCGAATAATTTAGTACTTCAACACAGGTTTATGATATCAATCACATTTAAAATCGGCTTCGCTATAAAAATCTGACATACTATTGCGTTTGATATACGCTGAAAAGATAGGGCTGCCAACTACGTCAACCAGCCTCACCCCTAAATCAATTAGTGTTTGAATGTTAGTTTGTAAAAATGTGCATGAACGATTTTTGATTGACTAAGCCTAATAAATTGTGTTCCGCTGACTACGTACATGGCGTTTTATTTGGTTATTATTTTGTACGCCGTGGTTAGGATTCCGGCACCGGAATTCAACTGCCCACCGTTAGGGAATCCGACACGCTATTGCGCATGCCCAGAGCGAAGTAATTATTGCTTGCATGCACAGCTGCAGACCGCGCACACCCACACACCACCGAGAGTCGAACGTTGTTATAGGTATTTACTGTAGCCTTTAGTCGTTGCGCGGGGGAGAGAGCGATGGATGAAACTTGGCCTAGGCCATACATAAATTAAATAATTAAAATTTGCGTCCAACTTAATGATATATTGTACTAGGCCCAACCACTCACTTTTTCAGTTAATACGGATTGGACTCCATTGGATATAAGTTTACTTTTTATTTGTCGACTTAATGGGTTATCCTGGTATTCTTTTTGTACATTGTATGAATATCGAATAAAATCAATCAATCAAAATACGACTACGCCACGCGTTAAAAATAATTATTATGATATTGATAAGAATCAGTATCTATCTAAGAATCGTAATGCTGTAATTTTATTAGACAGAGGAAGTATGAAGTTCGGCATAACGCTTGCGTATTTCAAGAAATGTACGAAATTGAAAATGCGACCTTCGACTTCCCGAACAGTTCTGCTTTTTTTACATCATATCCGCGCGGCGGCTGCCGTCAACAAATCAACTTGTATACGAGTGCATGTTATTACAGTATAATGCGTTATATGAAATCTTTTATTTTGTACTTGAAAATCATAAAACTAGTCATGTAATTATAATTCATATTTATATGAAGTTTATATATGAATGGGCTAGGCTAGTTTGCCGTGGCGCAGCTATTAATAGATCCATCGCTGTTAGCAAAGATAGTGTAGTATCTTTGCTGTAGTCTGTAGATGATGATAGTTTAGAGTAGTCGTCGATTACCTCGCTCTGGGCATGCGCAATAGCGTGTCAGATTCCCTAACGCTGGGGGCAGTTGAGTTCCGGTGCCGGAATCCTAACCACGGCGTATTTTGTATGGCAAGTAAGTAATGAAATAATAATAAAAAAATACCAACCAAGCCAAATATAAAAGTAGATTTTTATAATGCACTAACACAGTAACACTAAAGAAAGGGCTCTGGCCTAAGAAAGGCCTACAGTACAGAAAGAAAATACTGCAACTTTACCTACGAAGTAGCTTCGTAGATAGAACGTAGGCTACGTTGTTGGCTTCGTAGGTTCCATTGTTTGGCTTCGTAACCTCAATAAACAACTTTCAATGAGCTACGTTCTGAACTTCGTAGGGAGTTCGTAACCTAAATAAACAACCCTACGATGTTCTTAGTGAAGTAAGGTATGAAATTAATGTGTTAAATTTAATTGGCGGAGGACAATGTTGTAAATTAATAAAAAATAAATAATATTTTTTAATCGTAATATTTTCCTTCGTGCGTGTTTACCTACTCAACGGCGAATATAAATATAAATTTCCCACGATGTATAACGTAGAGAGAGACACGATCCAACACAGGTGAACCGCAACGAACAGGCCAACTAATAAACATAATATAGCGAACGTCCCATCCAGAAACGATGCCGAGAAAAAATGATCGTAAACAATTCATTCTAAATATAGCATCAGGACGTTCAATCGGCCCCCGGTCGCTCAAAAAGACTGCCGACAGAAGACCGTAATACAGACCTAGTTTTTTTTTGGTCACATGGCATGAAACGCGATACTCTCTCTGCTTACCGCAATCTCTCACATGTTTTTTTTACTCAGTACGAGCACGAGAGGGTGGCTACCGTCTGACGACGATAAAACAGTAATTATAAGATCGTGGTACCTGGATTTTGTGTCACATGACATGAAACATAATACTCTCTCTCTAAACTGCTCAGCTCACATGTTTTTTCCCCTCCAAATTCTGGTCGGGCCTTTTTCTTTATACATGTCGTAATCATTTTAAAAGGCCTATTTATGTATGTTAAATCTTAATATGGAATATATATTTATTTTGCATATATTTTGTTGGTGTCCTAGCCTAGGTGTCGTTGTTTTTATAATTCGCTAACCCAACAAGGTAGGAATAAATAATTTATAGTGTAGGCCGCCGAAACAGGCTAGGCCTAGCCTCAACTCTCTCTACGTGAGCTGAGGTCCACCGGCCCGATATCGTTTCGTCGGCGGATTTCCGTCCAAATTAGGATAACCGATGCGTAGGGCGGCTACAAAAATTGACCTATCTTTAGGTAGGATTTTAATTAGCAAACAATACATTTTTTGTTTGCATTGTCCATGCTTCTACGAACCACCCTACGATCGAGGCGTAGCCTAGATTTCATAACAATACATCGTAGGCTACGAACAATACATCGTAGGTAGGAGAGAACACTACATCGTAGGCTACGAACAATACATCGTAGGAGAGAACAATACATCGTAGGCTACAAACAATACATCGTAGGCTACAAACAATACATCGTAGGAGAGAACAATGACCTACGATCTACCTACGAAAGCCTACGCGTAGATACAAAGCAGTAATTTCTTTCTGTACTGTAGGCTAGGCCCTAGTCTACACTAATAACTAGCCTACTACTACTAGCCTAGGCCTTCTAGGTAGGGCATACTACTACTAGAAGCTAGTAGTAGGCCTAGCCCTACACACGCTTTTATTAATCGCCGTGGTTAGGATTCCGGCACCGGAACTCAACTGCCCACCGTTAGGGAATCCGACACGCTATTGCGCATGCCCAGAGCGCCGGTAATCGGCGACTCTATACTTTATCAACAGCGATGGATCATTTCATAGCTCCGCCACGGCGAACTAGCGTAGATGCCTACTAATAACAGGATCCACTAATAGTAAATACTAGGCTAGGCCTACCAGCTAGACGTGACCAGTGGGCCTATTTATTTTGTAATTAAAAAGTGGTTGCTTCATTCATATATAAACTTCATATAGGGCCTAATTATGAATTATATAATTACATGAGTTGACTAGTTTTATGATTTTTCAAGTACAAAATAAAAGATTTCATATAACGCATTATAACTGTACATAACATGCAATCACAAGTTAATTTATTGACGGCAGCCACCGCGTGGATGTGAAAAAACTGTTCGGGAAGTTGGGGTCGCAACGCTAAATACAGCATTACGATTCTTACGGTAGATAGATACTGATTCTTATTAATATCATAATAATTATTTTAACGCGTGGCGCCTGGCATAGTCGTATTTTAATTATTAATTCATGTATGGCCTAGGCCAAGTTTAATCTATCGCTCGCGCAACAACTAACTAGGCTACAGTAAATCCTAACACTCCGACTCTCAGCAGTGGTAGTGTGGTGTGCAGAGTAGTGTGGCACAAGCTATAATTCACTTCCCAGAGCTCTGGGCATGCGCAATAGCGTGTCGGATTCCCTAACGGTGGGCAGTTGAGTTCCGGTGCCGGAATCCTAACCACGGCATTTATTAATATAATTGCACATTTTGAGGAAAAAAAATGCGCCAGGAAAATAATAATATGAATGATGAATAATTTTTGTTTTGGCATAACCTTTTTTATGAACGAATTTGTATAAAATACATTAGGTCTAGCCTAGGCCTATATCTTTTTTCTTTCCAGTCCCACCAGTCACCCGGCCCACGAGTTCCACATAATAACTGGCCATTACACACGTGACCTAGTAATATTACTAGGTAGTATAGTATAAGCCCAGTGGCGCCCGGTGGTGGTGTAGAGTCCTGGCCCACCATAACATGCGGCATGCATTGCATATAAATGAACTAATTAGTGCCTAGTCTAAATTAAACTAACACCTCGTAATTCTAAAAACACAATCCCTATATTTTAGTTATGTGATCATACCTGAGAATACAAAAAATACATAGATTTTCCCGAAAAATAATAAGATAACATCTCAACACATTTTCAGCTACATATTAATCTTTGCACACTCTATAAAGATAACGAGGACACAAAAAGAAACCGTTTCGGTGCTGTTTTGGTATGGTACGCCTTTATTGCATTTCATGCCATTTTGCATAAATAGTGGCATATCTAAGGAATGGTAATAATTATTTACTAATATAAATTATTAAATACACACATTAGTCATATTATCTTTCTTTTGTTTATCGAATTCGACTTATTCTTTCGCGTGGTTACTGTAAATCGGTTATTTTGTAACTAAACTCTGATCACGGTACCAAAAACGTCCTTCATCCATAGTCTACTATTTGTACTAGTATGACGGGAGGATCGAGGGAGAGTAGGAAGAAGGTGTTTTGCCCTTCTGCCGCGGTTATTAGAGTACTCAACCACTTGTAACAGTCCGCCGAACCTACTAGCTACATGTCTGTAGGCCTAGCATAAATTAAGATGTCGACAGATGTCTCAGCACGACTACATCCCAATTTTCTCCGATACATAGAGGCTATTTTAACAAATGGACACCACCTTGGTGTGATAGGAGGTCCCGTCCGATTTGGAGAACCTTCATCTGGGTAACTTGTAAGATAAGATTAGGCCTAGCCTAGGCCTAGGCCTAGCTAGTAGGAGGCTAGGCAGCCTACCAGGCATAGCCTCTAGTAGGCCTATAGTAGGCTAGGCCCTACCTATGCCTATAGTAGGCTAGGCCTATAGGCCTATTTTTTAGGGCCTCCTCTAGGCCTAGTACTGCCTAGCTCTAGGCCTAATGATAAGAAGTATAAAAAGACGGTCATCCAGACCATGTGCTTACTCAATATAATTACCGTTTATGTCATTTACGAACATAAAAATGCATTGAAGAAAAAATATTGTTGTTTTTCCATTCTAATAGCATCATTCTGATATAATTTTACTGATTGGGGGATCGAATTAACAGCAAAAAAAGTAAAACATAAAATAAATTGAATTGTTTTATTTTACAAACCAAGTCTGCTACTGAATCCAAACTACTGATATTCTTTATTCACTCATTTTTATTAATTAGGCGGCAAAGTGCAGGGAAACAAGAATTTCTGTATCTTTTCGTTCTGCAGAAAAACTCGCTGAGATTTTCACTGTTTCTAAAAACCCTTCCACATGTGGCCGCTCTACTTTTGGTTAATGCATTGGGCAAACAAAATGTTGCATGTAGATGGTGCAGACATGATTTAAAGGGTCCTTTTATAATGTGAAATATTATTGGGTTCTTTCAGATTATAAATAATTGATACATTGTTGTTATTTGATCATTTTACAATCGTTAACCTTTTGATTTTCAGTGTATGAGACTACATTAAATAAATGTAAATTCGAATTTTTTAGACTGACGAAAACAGAATAAACGGTTATTTTTAGATATTATTCTTTAGAACAAAGCCATCATTCGATGATTGACGTCTGTATATAATAGTAATTTGGCTATTGTATTCCCAATAAAGACTTTTAAGTCTTAAAAGTTGGTCAATAGAACAATACGGGGTGGGGTGTTGAAAATGAAAACAAAAAGACGAACAAACCAAACAAGAAAGCATGACATGCAGTATGTTGGTTAGAACGGGAGAAAAGTTTATTTTTTCATTTTTATATTCTTGAAGTAATTAAAATACCCCCATTTTCTCATGAAGAATGAATCGTAATCTTATTTATATTGCATAAATATTAGCAAATAATAATGTATTATCTGTTCTTGTTTTCTGTTTATAAATAGCCTATAAACTCTTAAAATACCTTGGTATGGTCTCAATAAAATTTGAATGATAACCCTATGTATGTATGGAAAGCAGAAACATCTTAACGCATGAGGCAAATACGATCAATCCGTTATACATTTTTATTTCAAATATACATATCTTTTTATTGTCAAACACTTGTAAAAAGTCTAAATACATTTAATGACCAGAATAATATAGACCTGTTGAATAATATACAGCTATTAATTAATTAACCAAATAAGAAAACAACCCCTGAAAAAAGACAAGTTAGCTAGGATTTCATTTAGTGCATATCAAAACGTCGAAAATAAAACAAACATAATTATGTTATAAATAAAACAAACATAACTAGAAAGCCACTCCGAGAGTGCATACCTCCGCCTACTGTAAAATTCTATTTCTCCGGTGAAAAAAAAAATATATATATATTTGTGTGTGTCTTAATGCTGTTTGTGATTTAGGCTAATTTCACTACAAGCATGTGTATGCAAGTTTGGTGTAATGGTTATGTAACAAGCCTTTCAATTAACAATAGCTTCAGTTGACTAACAATAGAACAGCAACGCGAGTGAATTTGAAAAGAAAATAGGTTTTTTAAACTACTGGCATCAAAATACGTGCACATTAAATCAAATTATGTTTTAAAATTACAAATCACAAATTATAACTCTTGCCTCTTGTACAAAAATGAAGTTTTTTGGACAAGTAGTTCTCGAGAAAATGCAATTTCAGTATACTTGTTACTTTAAGACTGCTCGCCGGCTTTTGAAAAATTCTGTCCTATCTTTTAACACTAGCCGGTCTGAAAATAATATCATTTTTGTTATTTGTAAAGTTATTAATAAACCAATTTAGTTGATTTTCAATAGGCATGGTCTGAAGGTATATACCTATCTACACCCAAAAATTCAGAACGATAACTTGAAAACTGTAGGCGCTATCGTGCTAACAAACAAACAAACATACAAACATACAAATGAAAGCACTCAGAAACTGAGTGAAGTACTTGGCAAAATATATCCACTGACTCGGAGCATGTCATTTTTTGTTACAAACAATTCCGGCATTGCAACAATGACCTTTCATTCATTCATTCATCTTTTATTTCGGAAAAAAAAAATTCTCCATAGTTCAGTAACAAATGAGTGTACATTATTGCAAATATACGGTAACAAATACATATATATATATATGTATATATATATATATAACTCCAAAGGCAAATTACTGAAAAAAATGACAATGCTGTGGGTAACAGTGGCTGGATCTCAATGGAGATACAAAAATAAAAAGCGAAAAGCTAAATCAAAACGATAAAGTAAACAGCCAGAAAAGTTAGCAGAGCTTTCGGGCAACACTAGCCCTTCATCAGTGCAAGCAATTAGTGTAATACCTATATATATGTAGATATATTAAAAAAAAACAAACCTACGCTACATAGTCACGTGGTTAGAACAATAGCTTCATCCATCTACTATGTAGATTGGATGAAGGAAAAGCAAATTCATGAATACATTTTATGACAATATTGTCTGACCTCCCTAACCTGCACAACATGCCAAACACTACCTTACGTTGTAGTTCGTAGAACGAGCAGATGTGGTTTTCTACAAACATGGTGCTGGCACTGCATGACCTAGGTTTATTAAGGAGCAGGCGTAAGGCATTGTTTAAGCACACCTTTAGTGCTTCCATTGATTTTACATTAAAATTTGCCCACAAAGAAGCACAGTATAAATAAGTTACTACAATATGTTTTAAACAAAAACACTTTATGTTTTTAGAGCATTTTGAGAAAGTTCTACATAGTGTATTAGCTCTAATGCAGCTAAGCTTTGACAATTTCCTGACTGTAGGACAGAATAACATACATACAGATTTTTTCTTGTTATACAATATATCATGCGTTAATGAGTATTTTTCACACTATGAATTAGATGTTGTAAGGCGGAGGCAGATGGTGCAATAAGTACCATATCATCCGCGTAACTAAGGTTGTTTAGTTTTATACCGTGTAATTCGCATCCATTGCGAGACATACTGAGATTGACAATTAAATCATCCATATAAATATTAAAAAGTAAAGGAGACATAACTCCACCTTGTCTAACACCATTGGTAACTGGGAAGTCTCTAGACAATGACTTTCCCCACCGAACATGAAACCTGTGATTGGTATACCAAGACACAAGAACTCTAACTACACATAAGGGGTTCCCCTATTAATCAGTTTCTTGTACGGTGTCCAATGATTAATACGATCAAATGCTTTGGAGGCATCTAAAATACAGGCATAAATCGGGCTACCATTTCCATTATAAAATTCGATTGTCTGTTTGAGAATAAAAATACATGTTTCAGTTGAATGACCATTTTTAAACGCATACTGTCGGTCATTTGATTCGAGTGTATCACCACACATAAATCAAAATAGACTCAAACACTTTAGACATCACGCATGCAAGCGCAATAGGACGGTAGTTGATCTTTACTTGTAATATCCTTTCTAAAATCAAGATTGACCAGAATAATGATGGAGAAGTGTCTTGAAGCTATGCCGATTTGCGGCGCCTTAACCCATGTAGTAAGCTTAACCGCTTGACCAGTCGACTAATGTTTTGGTCCATATCAAAGAATATGTCCATGTTGAAAGAAGACAGAATGCGTGCTATTTGATATATCGTACGGAAGATAGCTTTTGTAACAACCAATATATCAATTTACCTGAGGCTAGCTAGTTGTTGTTGTTCAGAGAGCTAGGTAGGCCTAGTAGTAGAGGGGAACAGACGATCGGGACCACGGATGATCGGGCCCAAGACGATTTGCTGTCCCGATCGTCTGTCTTATGTGTTGTGCCCGATCGTCTTACCAGTTGGTCCTGATCGTCCAGTATTTTCAGAACCACGTTGGGCCCGATCGTCTCACCAGTTGGTCCGGGTGTCCCGATCGTCTTAATAGCGTTGGGCCCGATAGTCTTTTGTGTTATATAAAATAATGTGCCACATTTCATTCCTATTGCTTTAGTGATTTTAATTAAAAAGGTTAGTTAGATTTTTCTGATTTTATCATAATTTTCCCCTAATTAACACTACTGGTTTTAAGAATTTCTTACCAAATACTCTCGATTTATGAATAAATGTGATTGATTTTAATTTTTATTATCAGGGAGGGATTGTTATTATCAGGGTTATTATTGTGTTGTATGTATTCCCGTATTTAATGTATTACTCTATACAGTGTGATATAACTTGACTTCTCTCTCGCAACAAAATTAATAGCACATGCGTGAAACCTGATTCGGTAATATTTTCATATTTTTCTGACTTTAAATCGAATAATTATTTTTAAAAATTTTCCGAGAATGTTTTGGGCCTGATCGTCTTATTCATTGGGCCCGATCGTCTCTTGTCCCGATCGTCTTTCACCATTGATGAGCCCAATCGTCTCACGATTTGGGCCTGATCGTTTTGAAGTGGGCCCGGATCTGGTCTAGTCTTCTTAAACTTATTATGCCCAGTTTTAATTTAGATACGAAACTGCAGTAGTTGAGGTCTCTAGGCCTAGCCAGCCTATCAAGCAGGTTGCTTAGATAGAGGTACAGTAAGACAAGGCTAGAACTATAATAAGTATATGTTATTAACGGTCATGCTAATCTTTGCCAGGTAGGGCCCTGTATCTCTAGGTAGGGGCCGGTATCGCTATGTAGGGTCCCGGTATCGCCTGGTAGGATTTTGATTATGATATAAAATTATGTCAAGTACATTACTGTACGTTATTAGATGCTTTAGTCGTAAATTTAACATATCAATTGTTTTCTACAGACAAAAAGTTAAAATCAGTTAAAATGTTATTAATTCAGTATCACAATAACATTAAATATTATGTTACAGTAGCATGTACTTGACAACATTTTGTATCATAAAAACACACCGGGTGACACCGGGCCCAGCTGGGTGAAGATTAGCATGACCTGAATGTTATATAATTATAAATGTTTATATTTATTTATGCAGACTCTCCTACTTAACTAGGAGGCTAGGCCTAGTTATTGTTAATAATATTTACAAACTTTTTTAATTAATATTAAAATAAATATATCTTTTTTTAGGTGTATATCGAGCAGTCAGAGAAAAAATAATTGTGATCGATTCAAAATTTACATTCCATATGCTGGAACAAATATTTCATGTAAGGCAAATTAATCGTTTAATATTAATGTTTATCTAGGGAATTAAAAAGTTCTGGGTTAAAAACAATGCTCATTTACCAAGAACATTTTTCAAAAGCTGTAAACTATCTAATTATTGCTATTCAAAATGTCCGTCCAAGTCTTTGTAATTTTATTCTAAAAACTCCATTTTTTACAGGGCAAATTATCTTCAATAGTCAAGATGTTTGTGAACCACCCGATTTTATTTTTGGACAAGAGGATGAGGGATTTGAACCAGAGCTAGAAGATATTAAGGTACCGTACAGTTCTGTCGGATGCAAGTTCCTTGATTGATTTTTTCATGTTCATTTGTATGTTCGGAAATGTGAAATTCAGTATCTGAAGTTAAAAAAAATGGAAGGTGGTGGTGGTGGTTTTACAGTAATTATGTACGTGAGGGTGTGTGGCGCAGCGTGTTGGACATTCAACTACTGATCGTGAGATCGAGGTTCGAATCCAACTCTCGCCGCATTGCTTGTATCATTAGGCAAGATACTTTACCTACGTTTGCCTCTCTCCACCCAGGTGTATAAAATGGGTACCCGGTTAGATCAAGACACAACTTTGCGCTGATTACTAGCTGCATTCTGGTAGTATGTTTCCTAGTGTGTTTGATCCAAAAAAATGACTGGGGTAATAATGTTCAGCACATTGAGAGCTTGCTTTGCGCTATATAAGAATGAACTATTATTATTATTATTATTAATTATACCAGGTGAGGTAAATAAATGCAGGGTGTGATGAGATGAGCAGTATTGTGTGGTGGTTATGTAATCCTCTTTCCGTTTCAAAGATGGTTGTATAATTGATATAATATTATAAATTCATTTTTGTGTGAGCTTTTTTGTTAAATTTTAATACAGAAAAAAACAACACATATACATCAAATGTCAGTTTTCCAAATGTGGAAAAACGGGATCATGATTTTAGGCCAGAAGACGAGTCTATCATACAGAAATCTCCCAGCCAAAACGGGAGTGTTGGCATATATGTTATTATTCTTATAGGAATGTGTTCATGTCGGGTCTATCTAGCTTTTTAGCATAGAAAAAAAGTTGTCACGGTTAAACATGCTAATACTAGTTACATTTTTCTGAACAGGTTACCCACCTAAACTTCTATTTCGAAGGTGTTTATTAATATTTTGTTGCAACATTGCAATTTTAAAATTGTTCTCCCCAGAGTCTTGTGAACTGGAATGCAGCCGATGAAAATTCTCTGTTGTATGTTCTGCGAGAAATGATATGTTTGTATCGAGAGCATCAAGAAACATTAATAGTGGAAGTGAATGAGAGATTTATGTTTGAATACACCTCATTAGTGGATACCAAAATATACGCTGACTTTGAGGTACATCGTGGTAGGAAATTACCAGGGGTGAGTAATGCTATCTGTATATAATTCGTTTATAAATACGTTTTTCTTTACAAATACGTACGTCGCAGGATAGATACCGATTCTAAGTGGGACAAGCTATGCGGTCTGTGTAAATTGGCCTTAAAGGCCAATTTTCACTAAGGCGATAACGATCGACAATAAATAGATAAATATGCATTTTTCATACCTGAAACAAAGGAAATTTTAAAAGTTTTCATCCTAGAACTATAGGATAACTATCTATGCTGTCTTTGATAAAAATGATATTTTCACACGTCCAATCAAATGATGTCATGATTAGTAAGAGTAATAATATCGTGACAATACGATTTATTGTTTTTATTGATCATGACGTCATTTGGTTGAATTTAAAAAAACATCATTTTTATCAAAGACAGCATAAATGGTTATACAAAAACTTTTCTAATTTCTTGGTTTTATGCAAGAGAAATGTATGTTTATCTGTTTATCGTCGATTGTTATCGTTCTAGTGTAAATGGGCCTTTAGACTGCAATTAAAATGTAGCTTTAGCTTGGAACAACATTGATAATAATACAAATTAAATGGCCAATATTCATGTGTGAGTCCACTTTTGGTTTAAGCCAAAATTTGTAATGCCTTCTTTCCATTTTAGGCTAGAGATGTACCTGTAAATTTTTTGATACGACTACCAATAAATTTTCAAGATTTACCCGAGTTTATTATCAAGGTAAGTATTATCAGACGATTGGATCACAGACAGTTAGGCCCACCGAATAAGGCAATCAAATTCGTAAGCTTCGATCACTTGTTTCTTAAAAGGATTAACACTTTTTATATGGCGCCCTACAAAGAACTAACTAACAATACTTAGTAAATAATTAAAAAGAAAGTTTTAGGTTGATGTTTAAATAGAGGTGCCGAATTCGCTCCTCTCAAATCGACAGGTAGCGTGTTCCAGATCCGCGGAGCGGTAATAAAAAAAGCATTGTCACCAGCTTTCCGATTAGATCGTGGAACGAAAAGTCGGGTGGGGGATCTTTAGAGGATCGAAGTCGGCACCTGTAATTAAATGTAAGCTGGTCACGGTTAAACTTAATTAAATCAAAAATGTACAAAAGGAACAACATGTTGAATGTGTTTATTCTTTTTTTACAGGAAAATCCTGGTGAGGATACTGCTATACTGCTAGTCAGTTACCAAAACAAAGAAGCAACCAAGATATTTCCACAACTTTACCTATCACCAAGAATTGAAGAGTGAGTACTCCTCCAATAAAAAAAAATATGTGACAATGATATAAACTGTTCTAGTTGGAACATGATGCCATAATATCATTTATGATGTCATAATATCATTTATGATGTCTTAATATCACTTATGATGCCATATTATCATTTATGAGGTCATAGCTCATCAATCAAAGGGCCATTTTTTATTATTAATGATGGAATGACTTCTTAAAATAATTATTGTTAAACATTCAACTTTGAATTCTTTTATAGTGCTCTCGGTGGATCATCCTCACTACGGATTCCTTCATTCCCAGCAGGTTCCTGTTTGCTAGACTACATCCCACATGTTTGTGAATTACTACAGAATATGGTAATTTTTTTCTCAATATGCTATGCCATATCTTTGTATTTGTGTGTTGAGTATTGTTCAGGATAAATACATTGTTCGGTTGTGATATTAACTTTATAATCTTATTATATATATAAAAAGATTTGTGTCATTTCATTGGAGGATTGTGGGTCACATGATATTCAATAACTACTCCATTGGTATATGCGCATAAGACTATATAGGCTATCGACTGATCACATTCGAAAATCAACCATTAGTAGTGTCCGCCATCTATAATTATCCTACTCCGCATCCAAAATTTAGTATTACAGTTTGTCTGGTTTGGTATATAAAACACTCCTATCAAATTTGTTTAATGTGTTGCGAAAAGTTCATACTGTACATAATTTTCCACATCATACAAATAACTATTAGTCTTAGCCAGTTTTTGTTAATAATGTTTGTATAAAAAGTATTTTAAACAATTTATTTTTGTTTGTTCTTCATAGGTGGATCAAATAAGTAAAGGATATCAACGACGAAAAGAATATATTGCGGCCTTCTTAAGTCATTTTGGAAAGTAAGTTTTGCCATCTAATAAAGAATATATTTCAACAAGACAACAATCAATCAATATTTAACCACATGCACATGGTCTGTTTCTATCGAGTATTGTCTTAAAGAATTTGTTTTTTTGCCAGCAGAACCTCATTACGGTTTCAAAAACCCAAATCGATGGCAAGAACTTAAAACGGTTTTAATTTCTAATTTTATTTTTCAGAGCTGTTCTTGAATATGACATGATCACATTCCACAGAATATCATTTTTATTTGAACATTTTGACTTCTTCTGTACAGTACACAGTAAGTTATAAAATGATGGTTTGCATGTTAAATATGTATGTAAATAAAATGTTTGCAGTTAAAAAATCAGTAATTAATTAGCAATATAAGGTGTATTTCAGGAATGAAAATTAGAAAAACACCACATATTTCTATATAATCTCTATATAAATTATGCTTAATACTGAGATAGGCGGACCCAATGCAAAAACTGCGGATCTTTCACAATACCAAGATTTGATAACATTACAGCAGAACACTGGTTCCATGTTTGTCTCTTAGCACAACAAAATAAAGACAATCTTTCAATACGAATTCACTTTGTAGTCACTTCCAAATTAACATTTAAATATTAAATAAATAACACTACTTGTTTCAATAGTAATAACCTATATAGCTGTTAGGATAATTTTAAAACAACTAGATGGCACGCTCGCTTCGCTCGCGTACCATCTAGGTCGTGCCCACAGATGGTTCTCGAATACACAGTATTTCCAGCGAGAAAAAAATGGAGATTTCAAATGTACGTACCGCAGGACTATAATACATTGTCGTTTACAGAAACGAATAAATATACACAATGATTTATGTAGTCAACCAAAATTAGCACCCTGGGAATTACTTCCGAGAGAGAAACAAAATGAGTCAAATTTTTTTATTTGGACTCATTTAAACAAACCCAATTTGTGTTTTGTATGTAACATTAAGGGTTGAGGGATGGGGGAAGAAGATAGGTACAAAGAGGAAACATTTTAAAATATATTCTTATCCACTCAGTAACAAAATATTGTTTTTAATGTTTTATAGGCCTATAAATAATATACCACTAAATACAGTAAAACATTTACGATTTAATACGGTACTTTGTTAAAACTCTCACTGTCATAGTCGATTGAAATAGTAAAGTACATGTAACGATACACCACTACGACGTTTATATATTTTTAAATTGTTAATTAATACAAACGTTGAGAAGCAACTGTCAGTAATAACGTTTATTTATTTGTATATTATATGTTTATAATCTAACAGTAGGGCCTACCCACACTCACAGTAATAAAGTTTATTTGTATATATTTTTATATTACATCTAACAGTACCAACACTCACAGTAAGAAATTTGCGATTCAAATTGCGATCAAAAGTGGTTAATACCTTAACAGTATTGTACAGCATTGCAATACTATTTATGTTTATTCTCCAAGGGGGCCCATAAATCTAAATCTATACCTCTATGGTTAAACCAAATAATTTGGAATGTTTATTTGTATATTATATGTTTATAATCTAACAGTAGGGCCTACCCACACTCACAGTAATAAAGTTTATTTGTATATATTTTTATATTACATCTAACAGTACCAACACTCACAGTAAGAAATTTGCGATTCAAATTGCGATCAAAAGTGGTTTTAACCATTAAAATACCTTAACAGTATTGTACAGCCAGGGAACTCCCTGGTACAGCATTGCAATACTATTTATGTTTATTCTCCAAGGGGGCCCATAAATCTAAATCTATACCTGTATGGTTAAACCAAATAATTTGGAATGTTCCATTCATCACAAATCAATACATTTGTAAAAACGTATATTAAATGTATCAAAATAGTATTTTTTAAAGAAAATCGGCCTGTCTTCAACATTATGATGCTGTACTCGAACTGTTCAACCGGTTTTCAGCTATTAAAAACAATTATCGTAGGAGGAGATAGGAAAATGCGAAGCCTCCTCGCATTTTTGTGGCGGGTATTTTTCAAGATGGACATCCATTAGACAGTGTATACCACGATCGGAAAACACCCCTATTTGGGGCAAATCGTTGAACCTAAATTCGTTTTAATCGTCAATAACTAATTATCTAACTTAATTTAATTAGTAAACAGGGTTACATCAGGTGGTTAAAATCAGTACCGAAAGTACGAACCAACTTTATATACCATCGAGTAAAAATTCTAGAAGTAAGGCGCGATTTACCGAATTTTGCCCTTAGGTAAATTTATATATAGATGCATGACTGTATCTGAATACCGGTGAAAGTTTGTATATAATAAATGCGCCATGTAGAAAAGCTATTTTAAATGATCGTACTTCAAATAAAACACGAGATTATTGCTATTTAAACTAGAAAGCCACTTCGAGAGTGCATACCTTTGCCTACTGTAAAATTCTCTCACATGAAAATTCTGTCCTATCTTTTAACACTAGCAGGTCTGAAAATAATTTTTTGTATATATTCGTTTTCATTAGTTCATTTGCCGACATATTTTCCCAAGGATCAGCCAATATTTAACTTTCAATCAATCTATCATTTTGATGCATACAACAAGCCATACACATCCATAGTCAACAATTATCCATACAGCCCTCGATGGACTGGCAACGAAATGGCGCAAAGAGCCGAGTAAGTTATACTATGTTTATCGTGCTAATTTATTATTTATATATGGGATTTGTATTTGTACCTGATCTCCTGGGAGCTTATACAAGTGACCACCTTATATGCACGTTAAAGCTTGGTTCCCACTATGACGCAATGCCAAGCTGCAACTCATGCGAATTGACAAAGCAATGGATTCTTCAAACTGTTTATTTCATTTCTGATAAGGTACAAGCGTTTTTACATGTATTTATATTTTCAGGATGTTTCTGACGGGTCACATACAAGAGTTTAAAACAGCATCAGTACGAAATGGTAAAAGGAATATTGACCCACTAGGGTGAAACAAACGATCAATCTACCGTTCATCAAATTAATTAAATATTCTAGTTGTATATATCTTATGCTATATATATCTTTCGTTATTTTGTACAACAGTATCTGTAAAAACAATTTAGTTTATCCTACTGGTCATGCATTCCTGGCATGTCAACATGATGTCCACTTCAATCGAAAAGTTCATATACGGTACCTGTGGACGAGTATCGATCAACAGCTTGGATAGCACATGTGAAATGAATGTATTCTAAATTCCATTTTTATTATTTATTTGTTTATTACAATATAAAGAACATCATAAGAGACTATTGTATATACTATAAATAAAAATTGAAATAAAACAAAAGGATTGGAAGCATTTTTATTTTTGAAAAATATATTTTAATTCATCCTCTATACATAATATTCTGAATATTTACATTAGGTCAAATATATACAGTTATGCAATTATAATTTAAAAAAAAACCCTAAATAAATACAAATTTTAAATCAATGAAATATGTCTTAAGCTATAAATTAAAAATCTAGGAATAAAAAGGCAAATTTATATTTTAAGACTCCTGATAAAATGATTAAAATCTATAACTAATTCGTCACAAACATCAACAGGTAAACAAATAAGTTGCGGCATATCTCATAATTATACTATTGCTTACGCAAGCTGGTGTTAAGCTTTGATTAGTTTCTTTTAACTAAATCTTATCACCTTTTGTCAATGATGATGATATTGCATAGGCATAACATCAGATAGAGGGCAGTAATTATATTCAAGACTGAAAAGAAAAGTCTGATGATAAAGATAGTGCAAATGATGAGGAGTCTGTGTGGACAATGGATCTTCGGTTATGTCCTTGGCAAAATGCCAGTATCACCATGTACTATATAAAACAAAATTACAAGTTTACAATTTCACCCTCTACGACCTAAACAAGAAAGAGGGATATTGATATTGTGGGAAGAACATGAAGAGGATTTAAGTAGTGATGTGTTTGTATCAATGCAATATACTCACTTTAACAAACTATCATTCAGCACTGAAATGGGAAGTCCTATCCACAAAGAATTAAAATCCCAAATCAGCTCTTTGGATGGATGGGTACAACTGTATAGTGGTCCTAAACCCATAACTCTGCACAAGTACAATGACTTACAGCCCATGAAACATGTACGACCTAAACAAGAAAGAGGGATTGCTATGTGTGGGAAGACATGAAGGGGATTTAAGTAGTGATGTGTTTGCATCAATGAAATATACTCACTTTAACAAAGTAACCAAGGGGAAAACCCACTGATTAAAGAGATAATTATCTGAAGCGACGGTTGTGGATACCAAAAACTGTTGCTAATGCATATCTGCTGTTGGCAATGCCAAAAAGGATAAAAATTACACAAAAATATCTTGTTGCAGGACATACTCAAATGGAAGTTGACAGCATGCATGCAACTATTGAGAGGAAAATTGTAAGACAAGTTTTGCTTCTAATTTTGATCCCTAAGATGGTCTTATATTAATTGTTGATTATTGTTTATTGAAATATTGTTTGTTATATATTGTTTGTAAATAAATGTTTATTGAAACTGAAACAGTTTTACCCCGCAGGATTAAATTGTAATGGAGAATTCTCGAAAAAGACCAACACCATAACAGGTTATTCAAGTAAACCATTCACAGTTTAGAAAACTGACTGGAGTACAACACCAATGGCCAGATCAGATTCAAATTATCTTTCAACACCGAAACACAATGGGAAGTCCTACCACAAAGAATTAAAATCCCAAATCAATGTATTGTCACACTATACATACAACTATGTTCATAGTTTACCCCATGTGGAAGTGTGAATATTTCACTATTATTTGGGGGTGTGGCAGGGGTGTGGGGGAAGGGTTTGGGGAGGGGTGTTGTATAATTTGTAGTTTTTGATTATATTGTGTACCAATGCTGTTTAATGTAAAACAACCTATTATGCACACTACATTCACAATATTTTTGCCTAAGTCAGTTTAATAATAGTGTTGCATAATAGTTATGTTGGGTCACTTCCATTGATATTTTGTAGGAAACATAATGAAAAAAATATTTGTTTTTAAAGAATTTGTGATGTTTTTTGTCTTTTTCTCAAAACTACAAAAAAATGACTTGGGCATTTTTGTTATTGAGGGTTAATGCAATAAAACCACAAAGATCAAACGCCTGCGCTCTTTCATTTATGGTACAAATAATGCCATGAGTTGAATGTAGTCAAATGACATTATTTGTACCATTCTTTGAATATAAATATTCATTATTTGTTTTATAACACCTAAAATAAAATCCTGTCATTTAGGACAACGGGCTTGCTGTATTCTGGCGCAACCCGGTTGCTTGGGGAGATTGGCTTAGTCCCACTTTCAGACGGGTTTAGGCAAGAGGAAATGCTGTCTCCTGATGAAAGATTTTTCCACCCAGGACCACCTGGCGATCTGTCTGCATCTGAGGGGCAGCCGGGAAGAGGCTGTGCAGATCTGCTACCAGAACTGCCTGATCATTCTGCACAAATTTTCGTCAATAGTGCTGATGGCTGTGTTTTTTCCTTTACCTATTTCGGCTTCACACTTGCGGCAGAAAACTTCAACACAGAGCAGAAGGAAGGAGGCATGTCGGCACATATACCACACAGATTATTGCTACCTGCTAATAAAATCTGACAGGCCTTAATTCACTCCAGCAGGTCAAAGAGTGGGCATGTCACATTTTGTGTACTCGACCACAGAGATAGTCGGAAGGATCCTAGGCCAGAATTAGAATTGACCCGGAAAAACAGCTGGGATTTCTTTCTAATGTCCTTAGCATCTATTCCAAATCATGAGGTCCAACACGTAGCTCAAGAGAAGTCTTTTATTTTGGATTTTTAGGTGATCATTTAGAATAAAATGATCACCTATTGTTATTGTACAAAATCTTTATTAGGTGATCATTTAGAATAAAATGATCACCTATTGTTATTGTATTAAATTAAAATATTATTCTTCTTTCTATACACTTTTTGTGTAACAATTATCTCAAAAAGTTGAATGGTATTGATCACAAGAATTTCACAATGTCTTTCAAATACTTTAACTATAGTTCTAATAAGCTTTTCAGCGTGATCACTCATCTGTGACGTCATTTATACGCCATTTTGTGAAATCACATTATCAATCATATCTCCATAATTCATTATCACATATTAATGAAATTCACTACACGTAAACTTCAGGTCAAGGGTAAAAATATTAGCAAATAAAAATGCACGCGCACGTAGGGTCATGCGCATGAAATCATGCGTTAAAAATTTTAAAAAGCTCAAAATTACGTTTTGATCAATTTAGAGCATGAATTAGGCCATTTGCATTTAAAAAAAAATTAAACACGTTTTTGCGTGTGTATACATAGAATAGAAAGCGTAAAAAATTGCATTCTACTCATCTTCCTTGGTACATTCACCAAATTTGAGTCAATTTCGACTTAAAATAGTGCTATACGAGCATGTTAAAAATGACAAAATGCGCACATTAATTGTACAAAAGTGCTAAAAATAAGGCCTTTTTAAAATGTATATAACTCTTCAGAATGGAAGGTGACCCCCAATTTTTTTTAAACTTATTATGGAAGCCAATGAGTTGTAGATATAAATGTATATACACATTTAGACATACAAAATGGTATGATGTCATCATTTGGCCACATAAATTTTTAAAATAGAGTTTTTTCCCCTTTTGTCATAGACCACCATATTCCACAGTGCGCAACTCGCTTATCTGTGTAATTTTTAATATATACCAATTATGTTATTTATGAGTTTCCTTAAAGAATAGTGCTCGAAGACAGAAACCGGGGTATGATAAACTTGTTAAAAAGCCTGGTTTGGATGTTGGACAATTTGTTTGGATGTTCGACCAGACAAAACAAAGGGGCTTGGCCCCCAAGTTAGAATGCAAATGGAAGGGACCATACTTAATTGTCAACGGATTAAGGCTGAGCCCCAGAGGGCGTGAACATGTGGTTCATTGTGATATGCTGAAGCCATATGAGGGACAATTTGAACCAACAATTGAACCCGAATTTGAACCAGCAATTAGACCAGAAATTGAACCAGAGACCAATCCTACATTTGAATCAGAGACGGACGTATTCTGCAGAAACCCCAGACGGGCCAGGCATAGGCCTAAATCATTTTGTACTATTATGATAGTCATGTGTATTTTTGTTCAACAGATCCTGACCGTAGATCCGATGGTAAACCGGCTGCAGCACCGGCGGAAAAGAAAGGGCATCCGTGTGAAGTCTGTAAGGGGGTATTTAAGACGGCTGAGAAGCTGCACAGCCACTTGAAACGAACCCATAGGTTCAAAAGACGAGAGCCTGAACCCCAGGCCCTGCCGGGTGATGTGGATGTATTGACGCTCTCCGGGGTCACAGTCTCTAGTAGACTCGGTCCTGAGTGACCCCCGCAGCCTAAAGTGAAGGTGAGGAGGCTTAGTGGTGGAAAGCCGTCATACCTTAGCTTAGAGCAGAGGAAGCAGTTGACAGAGCCAATTGACACGGAGTCTTCTGATCAAGGGTCAGCCTTGAATCCAGGGTTGATGAGCAGAGTGAGAGAAGTAGTCGAGGACGTGACGATTAAACACTTCATGGAAGATGGTCGGGTAACAAAGTTGGAGACAATCAAGAGGACTTATCGGTTTTAGTTCCTTAAAGACATTACATCTAGCGGTGTCTGATCATTTCGGCCGCCAGTCATTTCGGCCGCCGGTTATGGAACGGCCAAAATCATAAAACGGCAAAAAAGACAAAATATGTATTGTTCATTTCGGCCGCCAGAATCGTCAATATTGTTAATAACGTATGGCACGCCTTAATTGCCAAAAAGGGTGTATACATGTGCCTAGACTTGCCCCAAGTCTGTATTATCTTTTTTTAAAATTTATTTGTTTTTATTTCGACCGCGATTTTTGTCTGAAAATACAGACTTGTGAAACACGTATAGAAATCGATTTGCAGACCGCAAACATACGATAAGAATGACGTAGGTTATCATACCGTATTTGGCTATATGGGGCGGGCGGTATGTAAATATGGATTTCGAATCAACCAATGATCATTTTGTTTCAAAATGAAAGAGATCGAGTACGTAGTAGGCCTACCAGTGCTTAATGTACGATTGAGACTGTTGAAATATAAAATAGTAATGCCAAGTTGTTTTGTTTATTAATTGTTTAGTCCTTGGTCTAGGCCTCTTTCGTAGGTCCTACTCAACTCGCACGTATGACCTGCCAAATAAAACGCCAATGAAGTAGGCCTACATACCACCGGCACACAACAGGGCTACACCACTACACAGAACAGGACAGGGTCTGGGTGGGAATTAAATCAAAATTATCTCCGCGTAATAAATGATCCATTCAATGTTTGATTTGCGGAGAAGCTAGCCTATCATATATCAAGACGAGTTTTCATGTTTCAAAGATCCCATCAAATGTTTACCAGACTACAAGGCATATAAAATAATTTCTAGCCTTCAGAACTTTCATAAAATGTACCCAAGTACACATTGTCTAAACGTAACATAGCGCATGCGCATCATCTTAGTTGTTGAGTCTTTGAAATTCTGAAATATGAATATTTAAACCGTGTACGAGAGAGTAGCCAATCGCATGCAGCTGAAACTAGTCAACCGGATAATCGTATGCACCAAGAATTCTTGGTGTCAACCCACGTGACTTGTGCGTGTTTCCCCAGACATAGTATCCAAAATCAAGTAGTATACGTATGAAACGCCATATGTGCCAAAATATTTATCTTTTAACTAATATTAAGACAAAACTCCGTCTGGAACCCAGACTAACATGTGCCTATCGCCTGAATAGACGTGTGTAAATCACACAGCCAATTCATGACTTATGGAGGGATTATTTTAGTAGTTTTAACTAAAGTATTTCGGATTCCAGTATTTCTACATGACTTACTTTATTTCATAGTGGTTGTTGTGGGGGGGGGGGGGGGAGGGTTGTATGGCCCAGGAAGAAGCCGGCGAATGATAGTAAAATATTGATAGCGCAGCTCCATGTAAATCAAAATGTGTGAACTATGATCGTTTTTGTTGATTGCTTGCTGTTTGAATACGCACGTCTATACAGGCAATAGGCACATGTATACGTACACCCTTTTTGACAATTAAGGCGTTCCATACATTAACAATTTTGGCGGCCGAAATAAACAATACATATTTTGTCCTTTTTGGCGTTTCATGATTTTGGGCGTTCCATAACCGGCGGCCAAAATGACTGGCGGCCGATATGCACTGTGACCCATCTAGCTACATTTCGTTACATTTGTATTTTGTTTTAGTTTGTTTAACTTTGTTCCTTTGGATTTGACTTCACAAGATTCAAGGGACGAATCTCTCTAAGGTGGGGGTAATGTGATGAAAATGCACCCTCTATCCATGTATAAAGTGTAGTAAGTTCAACAGTTAGAACAGCGGTTTTTTGCTAAAATGTGATTGGCTGGCTCCTTTCTTGGGGGATGGGTTGACATGATTTAAGAAGTGTACCTCTGTGGAAGCAGGGAGGGAACCGAGGGTAGTAATACGGGTTGGACGTGCTATTATTCGGTTGGTGGTACTGGATTATTCCTTCTTACTTGATGAAGGGTGAGTGTTAAATAATAAAAACTATTGGAAATGAATTTATTGTGTTAGTTTTTTATTTATTAGTTTTGACGTGTAGACCACCTGCTGCCGAACCCGGAGGTTATTAACGTGACCTTATATAAAAACATTACAATACATAGGCCTAATATGCCTTTGTGTTTTTTTTCCTCTTCGAAATTGTTTTACTTTTTAATATTTTTGTAATGGAACTTTACAACTACAGAAATTGCCTTTTTCCTATGTAATTGTAAGGTCCAAGCTGATTGTGGCTAAATAACCTCATCAACCAGGCTGAACGAGTTATAATATCAATCAATCAACCACAGAGCCTTAAAAGAAATCTGCACTATTGCAGGTTATTGATTCATTACCTACAGAGATGGGTACTGTAAAAGAAGTCATACTCCAGGGTCCACAGATGGCAGATTAGTTCCATTTACAAATTGTCCTTGTATTTAATCAAGCAATTTATGCCAAAATACAAGAGATTGGATGGGAAAATAAGTTTTCAGGAGAGATTGGTCGTAAGATTTGGGGAATTTCACACAGCAATGTCATTTATATCTGTAATTGGAAAGTGCTTTGGAGAAGCAGGCTTAAGAGATGTAGCAATCAAATCTGGAGTTGTTACCCAAGGATGAATCAACGATGTTGTGGTCATCATTACAACCACAGTATGCATACTTAAAAAGTTATGTTCAAAGCTTTTCAAAGACTGAGGTTTGGTTGCTTTTTAGACATGTTAAAGAAATGCTACTGAAGACTAGTCTTCTTGTGTTTCCTTGTGGTTGGACAGAAAAGACATATTATTAGCTACCAGAAGTGTTTAAAATACTTCCTTGGTGATGTATCATTTCCATTGTCTAATGCCAAAGAAACCTTAACAAAAACAGAGTTGGCATTTACTGAAAGCATTGGTATACAAATGCAAAGATGTTCAGATCATTATTAGGATTCGCCTGAAGAATCAGCTTTATATTATTAGATTGGCTTAAAAACCAGATCAAAGCTCAAGAAGAAAATTAAGAAAAAGAATAGGCAAATAATGTGTTTGCGAGTATTGAAGGGATGGAACGGTGACTATGTGAATACAGTGACGCAACACAGTTAAGCCCCTTCTTTATAAGTTTAATCCAACGCATGTAATAACAAATGCAATGGTAAAAACAACAGTATGCACACCAGGTGTTGCCAATAAAGAATTATTAACAGAAGCATCGTAAGATATTTGTAAGTATATACTTTATTCAAACAAATACGTGCTGTTAAACATAAAATACAGATGCGGATCCATTACATATTTGGATTCACAAAGGTCTTATCAAGACAGCATCAGGGAACAACAATGGATTAATTACAGCATATGATAAGGTTGGCCTCATCAAGTGAAAGCTGTTTGTAACAACCCGGAGGATGGATTTCCATGCCTTTATGGTGCAAGCTTCACCATGGCTGAAGTTTCAGGGGGAGTACTTTCTAAACAATGCATCATTGGGAGAAAACCACTTCGATCAAAGGTTGCTGATAGCATCGAGGAATACTCTTGACATTCGATAGTTTTACATTTTCTTGACAACCTCATATAGAAATGTTGTTGCAGAAGGAAAAAGATGGGCCACTTCTGAACGCAAGTTCGCACTCTGACTTGTTGGATGCGAGCATGTAATGTACGGAAAAAACGTGGCCAGCAGCAAGTCGACCCCGGACGAATACAGTGGATAAAGGATAAAGTGATAGTCATATTCAATTCCACTCAACAAACAAATCCAAACATAGAAGCTTTGTGTTCTGGCAATCGATGGGATGCAGGCGCGTGCAAAATCCTAGACCACAAGCACCACTTTAACGAATTCAGGAACCCCAGTCATCTACTAATCATCTCAAAACAGTACGGCTTCTATGATGGACCTAAGTGGTGGGAAAATTGTTTAAGTAAAGTACTAACTATTATTTCACTAGGACATTTTTACAAATATTTGTCTTAATAGTCAAATGAAGTATCATCAAGTAGTGCCATGGAAAAAAAGGGCTTATCAGAAGTGTAGACAGTTTTAAGTAAGAAAATGTAAAGATTGTGCGTGCGTGTAGTGTCGTGTTTGGCATAGTTAGTTGTTAGTAATAAAGCAAAGAAGTAGTAACTCTCGCAAAATCGTGTCTTATATTTCATTCATATTACACAAAATTACATTGGCGACGACGATGGCGACGTTCACGATACCTGCACCAATGCCTCTAGACATGGATTCAGGCAACATGGCTGAAAGCTGGCGTCGATTTGCGCAAAGATTTGACAATTTCGAAACAGCGACAGGAGTCAACGCGAAGCCCGAGGCAACACGAGTCGCCACACTCCTGTTGGTAATCGGACAGCGAGCCCTGGAAACATACAACACGTTTACGTGGGACGCCGAAACTGACAAAACAAAGATCGGCCCAGTCTTAGCACAGTTAAAGAAATTCTGTGATGGGAAGCGCAATATCACGTATGAACGACATATTTTTAACTGCAGGATTCAAAAAGAAGGTGAGAAATTTGATTCCTTTGTTACCTCGCTGAAAAGCCTAGCAGAGACATGCGAGTTTGGTACCTTGAAAGATAGCCTCATTCTTGATAGGATCGTAATAGGAATCAATAAGCCAAGCCTTAAACAATGCCTACTGCGTACAGAAAATCTAACATTAGACACAGCAATATCCAAAATACGAGCAGAAACGGCAGCATCCGAACAGATGGAACAAATGAAACAAAGCAAAGCGAGTGATGTTTCCGACGCAACTCAACACGCGAGAACAGTGCGTTCACACAAAAAAGGTAAACAGAAATACCAAAACACACCACAGGAAAGCAATCCAAGAAAATCACGTACAAGTTCAACAATCTGCACATACTGCGGAGGTGAGTACCCTCACAAAAGCAAAAATACGTGTCCAGCATATGGGAAAAAATGCAACAATTGTGGTAAAATGAATCATTATGCTAAACAATGTAGACAAAAACACAATGCACATGCTGTTGACATCATGTCTAACGATGAAAATGATAGCACAACAAGCGAAGACGAATACTCATTTCATATCACAGGTACCGAATCTGAAAAACAACCCAAAGTTAACCTGACCATTCAAGGTAGTACTGTCAATGCAATTATCGATACGGGTGCGACTATAAATATTATGAGTATGTCGACATACAAACGCCTGCAACACAAACCACAGCTATATACCGAAAAGCTACCAAAGGTGTTCGGTTATGGAAGCCGACAAGCATTGTGCTTAGCTGGAACCTTCTCGGCAAACATAACCTATAAAACGAAATCAAAATATCAGCATCATTCTGCGTAGCCGAAAAAGGAGTCGAAACGCTACTCAGTTTTAACACAGCGAAAGCACTCGACCTAATTCAAGTAACGTATAACTTGATAACCTGAACTCATAATAACATTTCTATAACACCGCAGATTGTCAATGCTTGACAACCAAATTGTTTAAAGTTTATTGTTTAGTTTTTATGTAAAAGATGGAGGGATGTAGTGTCGTGTTTGGCACACCATAGTTAGTTGTGTCACGTTTGGCACACCATAGTTAGTTGTTAGTAATAAAGCAAAGAAGTAGTAACTCTCGCAAAATCGTGTCTTATATTTCATTCATATTACACAACAATTACAGTGCGGTCAAATGCCGCTATAAAAGCACTGTATCTTTTGTCACATAATCTTGCAAAGATGAGTGATGATATTGAAGACCTAATCAAGACTTCTTTTTCATATGCGGATGACCTACACTCTCCAGCTTGATACAAGCAAGAAGCACGATTGTGGCGGCATTATTGGGAGTCAGCAGAGGTGACAACCTCCACTTTAAATCACATAACATAAAAAAACAAGATCTTTCTGAACATCATAACTATAATGCGTATTCTCCCCGCAATTCCAGCTACAAGTGCAAGTGTTGAGCTAACAAATTCTGCTCTGAGGTTTGTTAAGAATACCTACTGATCAACGATGAGGGAAGAGCGCTTTCACGCCCTTGTTCTTTTTGTACACTCGGATATTTCACTTGATTATAGATATGTATGCCCGTAGGCATCCAAGAAGAATGTTATTTGATCCCTTGTTAGAATGCAATGCACGCCACTAACTAAAGGAGGCCAATCAGGGTTGTAACAACACACAACAACTGATGAAGTTTAGCCAACAGCCAGACAGATTTGTCTTGTAACGAAAGTTAAAATTACTGGTTTAAAATCAATAAACTAAATCAATTTACTAATCAAAACTAGAGGAAAATGTTTTCACTATTCAATTCTCAAAGAACCTTGGTTAAAATTCTTCTTCTCCTTCTATAATTGCAGAAATTGATAGCCTTTGTAAATAAAAATACAACTCTTTTATTTTACTGTTATTAATTTATGGTATAGAAGTCTGGGGAAACACTCATTTAACATATTTGAATCAAATAATTTTAATTCAAAAAATGTTTGTACGATGTGCTACTTTTTCTGATTTTACAGCATCTTCTGCGCCTTTGTTTAAGCAACTTAATATTTTAGATGTTTATAAGTTATGTGAACTGTATGTATTAAAATTTGTTTCAGATCTTTTTTATTGTACCATACTAGAAACACAAGACTTAATAACCAATTAAACTTAATGCTCCCACAATTTCGTTCCCCACTTGCCCAGAAAAATATTATTTATCAAGGACTAGTGACTGGTAGTGAGCTGAATTGAGCTGGTGGGTCTGTAAATTTTCTGGCTGTATATATCAGGGCCATAGGCACCAGCATGGTTGGTAAGGTTTCAACCTGACCACTTTTTCCACAGAGGTCTTTGACAACCCAGTGGCTTGAACAGAGATTGTTCCCTTTTCTTGAAAAAAACAGACAAATTTATTTCTTGTGGCTACATCACTGTTATGCACAAGCCGAGATAATGAACCTGTAAAATAGATGTAAAATTGATGCACACTTGAATTGGTATTCAATATTGTTGTTGAGAATTGAGATCTAGGATCAAACAACGAAACATTGGCCGTGGAGAGCCGTTAGCTGTTGTGGAATGTGGCTTGACCGACGTATGGACAGGACATTTGGAAAAACAAGGCATGGATACTGGGAGTGTAAGACAACAAGTGTAAATTTTGCTTACTGTCAGGGAATCTCAATCGACAACGAGTCGTTGCCATTCAAAATCACAAATTAGTGTGTCATGAGCTACTACAAAACATTGATAAAGGTACTACTGAATCAGTACTACTACAACTAGTACTTGTAGAAGATGTTCCAGGTACATCTGATGATGCTACCTGTAGCACCACCTCCACACCCAAACGAAAAAACCGATGTGAATGCCTGCATTAGTAATTATATAGAATAACAAAAAATTCCTAAAAAAGACTCAGTGGGTCAAATTTTTTTTTTTTTTTTAAGGGCTTTCCCAAAAACAAAACAAATTCAAGTAATTAAAGGCAATGAAAACGTCAGTGCTGATGACTACCTCGGTAGAAATTAATTATTACTTAACTTTAGAATTTACTTGCATATTACAGATGCTACAAATGTATGAAATGTGTATGATTAGATTATAAAGTTTGGAAAGCATACTGCTGTGGCCAGTCAAATGTAATTTTCGAGCGGTACCAATAAAACAAATCAACAGGAAGGAGAATATTTTCCAAATGTTTTGATTCGCCTACGCAAGCAAGCGTCCACATGTGTGTTTAGAAATCTAAACGATGAGACTATACGCGATTGAATAGTTTATGGAATACGTGACAAGGATATCTGGAAGGAGCTGTTGCAGGAGCCAAAACTCACCTTGGAGTCAAAACTTAAGGTAAAACCTTATGAACTTTCTGATAAAGTTACAAATGTAATGTTAAATACTGATGATATAAATGCTATTGACAACGATAATGACAAGTCTAGCAGTAGGTCTATTAACTAGCGATTTAGTGCTTAAATTGGACCAGGTCGTAGTAACGAAAGCTATGCGTCAAAGTGTTCGCAAGGAACTACATAGTGCACACTCGGGTCTAGCTTGCACTTTGCGAAGAGCGTGGGAGTGTGTGTTCTGGCCAGGAATGAATGCAGAGCTTAAAGATTATTTGTGAGAGGGTCTTGTAGAGAACACTAATTAAATCTTATAGTCTTCTAATCTACAACACGAGGAGGCATAGAAGCTCATCATCTACAACATGACGTCGTAACCAAGCAGTAAGGTGATAAAGATCTCTGATAGAGATCAAAACGTTCTGACTAAACTGATTAAACTGAAACTTATTCAAACATTTTATAGTGTAACATTATTGTTGTACAGAAACGACAGCAATACTTTTCTTTATGTTAATACATCAACATTGCACAATAGAAATATAATTACATGTATGAAAACCTGAAATGCACGAATAATTTATTATAAATACTAATTTTGCGATAAAATGTACAATTAAGAAACAATTATGTAAAACAAAATATGATTGCAATTTGTAATACCATCTACTTGAATAAGTCTTGTATATGTGTCTTGATGTCCTCAAACTGTTTATCAGGTAAAGCCACCTGTTTTAGAATTTCTATAACTGTTTCTTCTGTCAATTTATTGTAGTCTTCTTCACCTAAAAAATTGCAAATTTAAATTAATTCATTATTTTAATTGGTTTCTCACAAGTACCGTACTGACGCGGGTATAAGCCCATACTCGGGTATAAGCCCACCCCCGACTTTTGACTAATTTTCATGAAAAATGAGGCACTCGGGTATAAGCCCACCCATTAATTCAAAGATCTACAGTGTGTGTATTATTTTGTATTTGGCGACGTCCATGCACCGAATACACCTACCTTTGATCATAACCAAGCTAGGCTAATATACGCTAGGCCATATGAGGCCTAGCGGTCCTGTTTTGTTTACACTCCATCGCGGTCGAAGATCGCTTCACACACGACGCTACAAGACGCCAAAACGGAAAACCACTATTTGGTATCGGCTGCAATAAACAAGCTTATTAAATTTCTTTGGTACATTTCTATTTAACGAACATTGTATACTTGCTTTTCTGCTTGATAAATTCTTGTACAATTGATGTTTAAAATAAGATATTCTACGATAAATTACACGAACTATAAGCTTGATTTCCGACACTCTACACCTCGTGTATTTAGAGGCAACGTCGTACACGTGAGGGCGCTCGCTCGCATGGTAGAATACACAGTGTACATGTGCTGTTTTTGACGATCTGCATTTTTGGATCCTCGGGTATAAGCCCACCCCCCAAACTTGACGTGATTTCATGTTCAAGGGGGGTGGGGCTTATACCCGCGTCAGTACGGTAGTTATTTTAATTCTATTCCTATTCATTCATACAAAACCATTAAAAAGTACTGAAGCAATTTCACCCACTTCCCCCTTGTCTGTCAAATTAACGATTCCTTATTTTAATATGTACAGTATTTGCCCAATATTACATGGTCAATACGGACATATTATTACCATGAATAAGTGCATTTTGTAGGATTGTAGATAATAAATAAATCATTTTGTTTGACAAATCCAAAAGAAATTACTCACATTCTTTAGCTTTCGCCATCTTGGCTGATGGCTTGATCACAAGTGATCCGGTCCACTACTACTTCCTGGAAATCTGTTGTTATTGTTTCTAGGTGACGTCATACTTTTTCGTAGCAGTGATGTGTATACGTGATCGAGATATATGTATATGTTAGAGATAATTCAAAAAGACAGTACACAAAAACTTACTGACCACCTCAACTCCATCGATCCAACGGGCAACATCAAGTTCACGTTTGAGGAAGAAGATCAGGGAAAAATCCCCTTCCTGGACACATTAATCGTCAGGAAAGAAGATGGGTCACTGAAATTACTGGTGTACAGGAAAAAGACACACACTGACCAGTACCTGAATTTCCAATCCCAACACCCGCTACACCAAAAGCTAGGGGTCATCAGAACGCTCATGGATAGAATGGAGAACATAGTTACAGAGGAGGCGGATAAGAAAGAAGAAGAAGTTAAGATCAGGAATGCGCTTAGGAAATGTGGATACCCCAAGTGGTCACTGGACAGAGTCAAACAACAAATAAAAAATAAACAACCAAAGCAAAGGAAGAAGAACAAAGAGTCGGAGACACCATCTAAGGGTATGGTTGTTTTACCTTATATCGAGGGAGTGGCAGAACAAGCTCAAAAGATTTTTAAGAAATATGGTATTTCCACCGCCATGCGTCCAACGAACACTCTTAAAAGCATTTTAGTCCACCCCAAAGACAAGAAGGACATCACCCAAACAAGTGACATTGTTTACGACATCCCTTGCAAAAGTTGCAAGAAATCGTATATTGGGGAAACAGGTCGTCAATTTGGAGTAAGACTGAAAGAACACCAAAAAGACACTGAAACGGTCACCGATCGTAAATACACTCGGGCAACAAGAAAGGAATCAACATCCGAAATCCACAAATCCGCCATCACAGACCATGCAGCGCAAGAAAACCATATCATCGATTGGGATGGGGCAAAAATTCTTGACAGAGACTCTAACCCATTCAAGCGTAGAATCAGAGAGGCAATCCAAATCAGAAAGAGGGGGACTAACGCAATCAACCGCGACGAAGGGGCTGTATATCTCGATCACGTATACACATCACTGCTACGAAAAAGTATGACGTCACCTAGAAACAATAACAACAGATTTCCAGGAAGTAGTAGTGGACCGGATCACTTGTGATCAAGCCATCAGCCAAGATGGCGAAAGCTAAAGAATGTGAGTAATTTCTTTTGGATTTGTCAAACAAAATGATTTATATATTATTACCATTTTTACATCCAACATTGAGTTTTGAAGAAAGAAATGTCTTAGGCTGTGATTTACAACACCCTTCTTACTTCACACCCTTACTATATAGAACTGAGCAGTTCATACATAAATGGATGCTAGCTGCTGTGTTGTGAACAGGAAGGTCAGTTACAGCCAAACATCTGCTGGTATGTTCACATCTTCTCATAAGATTTAACCGGTCCTCAGGCAGCCTTTCCAGGTGGTTTAGTAAATACAAGGAATCCATGTCTGTTTATACAACACACCAACGTAGAACCGTATTGAGTTAGTATGTTGTATAAACAGACCTTTAAGCTCCATCTACACTATCAAACTAGTTTGACAAAGTGTGATGTGTCCAATGGTAGTGATATGCCCCAATATGGTAGTGACACAGTATAACATCATCATGGCCATATATAGGCACACATTTTTTTGTCACATAAAGTTTGATAATGTAGACAGAGCTTTAGACGTAGGTAAGCTTACCTAAGCACTGTCAATCAGATGGATAATATAAGTATTATTATTTTGTGTGGAGTTTAATTTAACACAAAACAACTTACATTTAACTAGAATATGTCCTGAAAGTTCACACACTGCTGGATTGAAAGCCATAAAGGTCTTAGCACCTGAAATTTTAATAATCATGTAAGTAATATTGTGTGCACTCTAAAAAACCTATGGCAAGTTTTGTGATGAGTAGGGTGTTACCCCGGCGTACTGGTTCAAATTCAGTCGCTCCTGTTAATTTCACAGCAGTTATAGACGTTCTGTGTAGATTTTTGCTTGGTGTAATATTTCTTATACAGGAAATACAATTAAGTTCAGATAAATCATAGATCATGATGTATAATTGCAAGGAGTGTTAAGAAATATAACAGGGTTGTGTTTTATATATTAGTTAATCGGACAATTGACCAAAAGGACAACTTTTGATGAGTAACCAATGAAGACCTTTTGTCAGAATTTAATTATGGTATTTAGAGGATATCCAGCATAAACAGGCACATTATAGCAAAATAATTTGCGTAATGAAAGTCATGCTTCATCGACTTACCATAGAATGATTGTCTAGGATATATATAAACTCTTATTGTCCTTCCATCTGGTCTCCTTTCCAGACAATCTCCTCTTGTTAAGAATACATTGTGAGCAGTGTTGTTTGCATGCAAATATGAAGTCACTTTGTATATATCTCTAGAAGAAATTTTGAATGTTTCATGAAAACTATACAAATATGTTTCAGTTGAACATTTTAAGTACAGTAGAACCTGTGTTTTACGTTCCCTGGATTTTACGTACGCTTAAAATAACCAATGACGTCATCATTTTCTTACATTGAAGACGCAATTTAACAAAAACAAACAGCCATGGCTGTGTGAGGAATACGTGCATTCCCCCTACAGCAGCGACTGTTTTTGTTGATAGAAAATACAGGAACATTGATATTTTATTTATAACACTTAAACGCACAGGCTGTATAATACTGTACTTTTCTAGTTAGGCTAGGCCTGCTAGCCTGGCCTGAATAGTCTAGGCAAGGCCTAGCTAGTGGCTGCCACATCGAGTGTGCTATCATCTGGGATATTCCAAATTGACTAGGCCTACCTACCTGCCTATGTTCAGTAATAAACAATGGGTAATGACACCTTTCAAGCGTGGTATAGCCTAGCCCACCTACCGTAGGCCTATGATAATTTTGTTAATAAATAGACTTTTTAACTGACATTTGCAATTCCTTTTTTACCATGTGGGTGGACATCGCCTGACATATTGTGGCATGCGACATATTAATAAAATGTCACACGTGTGCTTGGCTTGGAAGTTGATAGATGGCTGTTAATTTGTAAAACAAAGGCTTAAGAAATGCTTTTGTTTAAATACTGGGCGTCATTTTTAACAATGCCAGGAGTGTTAATTGTGAAATAATAATTGGGAAAATGTTGTTCAATTTCAATTTATCTTGTGATCTGTATCATCTTCATATGCATTCTACATACATTATTAATCTATATAAATTAAACTCACTTGGTTAAGCTTTGTAAATCTGACCCATTAAGTTGAAGAACAAATGATCTCACTGGCCAATCAGTGGTCTCAAACAAAGTACCTTCAACCTGTTGACATTCCTATAAATATAATTAATACACCAGATTTCAGAAAGAAAGGAAAACAATTTAATCACAATTTAGAAATATTTCACCAGTCAAAGTAAATACAACACCAAAGAACTTTATTGTATATCCCCTTACACAGAATCCCCATATACAGACTTATCTGAAACAGTGTAACTTAAAGTCATACACAAGATACATAAATACTGAATTGTAGACACGACACAATATATGTATGTATTCAATTTACAAAACTACCAACACAGAATTGGATTTAGTTTGGCAGTGTAAAAAGGGTATTAAGTATGATTTAAATTTTGCAACACATGGTTATAGCTGGTCTACAATAAGTAGATAAATACGCACTTTTCTTACTGAAAATAAAATTTAAAAGTTTTCACCCTAGAACTATAAGACAACTATTTATGCTACAGTATCTTTGATGAAAAGAATATTATTCTTTAGTATAAATGAGCCTTTATCCAAGTTAATTTAGAATTGTTCGATAGTCAAATGAGTAACTGTCAGTCTTATAATGTACGTTGTCACTAATGTAATAAATTATTAGGGTTAGCTTCATTTAAAGTTACCCTAAATTAAAATTCAATTTTTATTTATGAAAGCTATTAAAAGATACTTACAGTAATTTCAGTATAGAGGTTTCTCTCCAAGTAATATGCATGGAAATGTAAATGGTTGACGGATGCAAAAGCACACAGGCTATTCCAGGCAAGTCGTAAACTCCTACAATAAAAATATTATAAAAAAAAAAACAAATATCAGAAAAGTGCATCCAAAGCTAAAAATGTCCATAATACTTTATTAATAGTTTATCAGATGGACAGATGGGTAAAGAATTAAATTGAGAGATTTTTCTGTTGTTTTTCCACGTATAAACTGCCATACAGAACACAGACATAAACTAGTATTATAAAGGTAGAGGAAAATACTTTGAATGATCTTACTTTTTTGAACTCAGAAGCATCATCTCCAGAGCTAGCTTTATGCTTATTTGATTGAGAATCTACAAACATCAAGAGAATAAATTTAAAAAAAAACACAATAATATAGCATAATATTTGTAGGTGAGAACGTCAACACTCCTAATTTGAATATTATAAGTGGCAGGTGTTAAGTCAAGATATGTAGATACTAAATCACAGTACAGAGTACAGTACATAATTCCATGCTTGAGTGATTATAATAGTATTAATTAATATTATAATTATATTATTATAATAATTTAACAATTCATAAAGCAAATCACAGGTAAATGATTGCACCCTAGTTAATAAACCCAATGAAAATAAGAGTTCTTCACGTTCTCAGAATTCCATAGGTTTTAATGATTTTTTTATATCCCTCTTAAACATTTCCTACATATATTTATATCATTCTGTATTATGAAATTGACATTTTTATCTATAATAATATAATAATGTTTAACATGTCAACAGTAGCTATGAGCGCTCACTGGCTAAACCCAGGGGCCCTAGAGCTTACAGGGCCCCCCAAGAAGGGCCAAATGAAACAACAGGCATTAAATAATTATGTTGAAAAAGTCTAAAACGCCTAGAAGTCTCCAGCGTTGGAGGGCCACTTACGGTTCCAAAACCAAGGGCCTCAGACCTCTGTGTTACGCCATTGCTTGTCAATGAATATTTTTATAGGCATTTTATAGTGAAAGGAAAAGGAATAGAATGGAAAGGGCTAGATGGAAGCAAATGATTCACAACAGTAACTCAAAAACAAATGATTTGTGGTGGTTCCAAAGAAAGTGAAATAACTGAAAGAAGTTTTGAATTTACTTGTGGAAAACAGCTGTTGATATGTGGCACCAATAGAACGTTGCAATATTCTAAAGGACTAATGTTGATTATAACTAGATGCGGATTGTGTTCTTTCTCTGCAGTAATGTTGTTCTGCTGAACATCCAATCTATTCCCAACATGGTTGCTTACAGGTTTCATCTCAAACAGTATCTGAAAAGTGATTATTATATTATTAAGAAAAAAGATAAATAAAAAATACTGGAGTTGAGTAATTATTAGAAGTTTCACGTCTAATCCTGGACGCATCATCATTCATCATTATTATTTCAAACAGGGTTCAATTATTACAGTCAAGTATAGTATAATAAAAATGCACTGAGCACCAGATCTGTAATTTATAAGTTTTAGTTTGTAAACACTCAGGCTAGCATATTGACTAGTAGGAAACCCTACAGCTACATCATGAGGACATTTCTCAAATGATCAAAATAAAAACAGTACTGGGCTTGATCTACTAGCATTCCTCCACCCAAAAGTGTAATAGTTGGATGTAATGGTTGCCCTGTTTAGCCTTTTAACATACTATTTTAATTGGTGATTACAATTAATACTCCTTATAATAGCTGAAGTTCGCAATATGATAATTTCTTGAAGCTAAAATTTACGCTCTCTACTAACAGCGTGGTTAGTGTCACTTTCTGACACCACCAATGCATCTTCAGTAGTTCAATTTCACAAAGTCGTGACATTAGGAGGTTTTTTTTTCAGACAATGAACACTACCCCAATGAAATTGAACATATTTAGAACCTACCTCATGCTTCTTTACTTTAGTGAAATTAAATCTTTCATGATTGAATGGCTGATCTATACTAGATATCTGTTCAGGCTTCCTCCTCTCAGTGGCTCGTTTAGTATTCAACTATTGAAAAGGAAAAACAAACACCATTTGTTTTAAAATAGTAATGAAGACAGTACATCACCATTTGTTTCACAATAGAAATTCTTGCATGAATAACTTAATATGTCTGGGATCAATTTGAAATAGATTCACACTTTCCCATTTGTGGATGGATAGACAATGGATGCTGAACTGCCAAGGGAATGACATGACTCCTTAGAGCAGGATATGACCCCTTAGAGCAGGATGTGACCCCTTAAAGCCTGACATGACCCCTTGGAGCATGACGTGACCCTGTGGAACATGTCTGTGACACAAAATTTGCATTTTCAATCTTTACCATTAAATTTATTCTGAAGTATCAATAATTTTAAAATAATTCAATATATTTTCTGAAAATGTCCAAATTGCTGTATAAAGTAATTTTTTTTCCAACTGATGTCGCAATTACTGTGGGAGCTTCCGATTTGATACAACCGATGACTTTGCATTATATCTGTCATTACAACAAAAATACTTAGTGGTCGATATGATAAAGCGATCGCTATTTGCCATGAAAGACTCTGTTTCTTTTTGGAATTTGGTTGCAAAATTCCACGAAATATGAAGGCTTAATAAAAGTTATAAATAGTTTCTATATATTGGCATCATACTATTTTTACCTGTAATACAAATTTGTATTTGTCAGAAATAATCTTTGTCTGCAAGTCATCAAGTTTGTAGCGGAAGATTCCTGCTTCCATGGCAGCATCCCACTCAGAACAAAGCTTTTCATCAAACTGATAACAGGAAACATCCAATTATTCAATATTAAGATTATCAAGATTAAGTCAAATAAAAGATTGTAATGATGTTTGGATTGATGAAAACCTTTTTTCGATATCACATGTTTGATGTTCAAAATAGCATGTACTGGACAAGTACAAAAGTTTCAGATGTCTTCAAAAGGTTTTTCTGAGAGTGTGCTAAAAGTATAGAAAATTAAAGATATTTTTAATTATTATCAATTTTATAGCATTATAAATATTTTCTTATACTTGGAAAATGTTTAGGTTTTGCTTGTTTGTAGATATCAAAAGATGTTCATGATTAAGTAGATATTATGATTACAATACGCTCTTCTATGAAGGAGTAGATAAAGCCACTGTCAATAGTAAACCATGGATACCTTGCTATGAATATTCTCATCCCTTTCTGTCCATCTTGTAGGGGCAGATGCTAAGCCTTCAACGGCATATGTAAATTCCATATTCTGGAAAACAAAAACATCAATATAACATATATACTTAATATGGCTGTAGTGTTAATAAACATATCAAAAAATTGTTTACTTTACGGGAAGTATGCCATTGATAGGAGGGCCAGTCTTCATGAATAGGTATTATGTCTAAGCATGTTAAAGTGCAATGTTTATTCTAACCAAAAGCGACATTCCAGTATTTAACTAGGCCAACTAGCCTAGGCCTAGACCAAATAAATAGCGCATGGTTGCTCAATTTAAATGGCTGGGTATGGGAAACTACACACAAGCACATGTGTCTAAAAAATCTGTTTGCAATGTAGTTTATTCAACTTCTTTCAGAATGTTGATTGTTTGCACATCATCTTGCTGCTCACGTACCAAAGATTTATACGTGCTATTAACCTTCCTTGCCTTGTTGGTAGGGAGATCTGTTGTTTTTGTAGGCAAGTGAACCATATTACACATACATTTTAAATTAGTTTGTTAATTAAAAAATTAGAAATATTATTTCAATGATAAATCACTTTAGCCGTAGCTTATTAAACCCAATAAACATAGGTCTGTTACCACATACAACAGAATAATGATGTTATACTAATAAGGGCACGTTGCTGTTGGTACTACTTTACTAGCTAGGCTACATATCTCTACCGAAAACGCACTAATGCATAAAATGCCATTTCATAAAATAATGTGTTTCTGGCGGCGACTCAACTTGTCGGCAGCTCAATTTGGCCTAATCCATTGCTCCCTTGCATTGAAATAATGTTGTTGGGTTTTGTGTCGGATGATCGGAATGATCTTAGTGCTCGCTCCTCTGTCCAACATCTGGAATCTGAAGGTGGGACTGATAGGGGAGGCTCTGCGGAAAGGGGGTTACAGTAGGTTGCGATAAGGCTCGCTATAGATCTGTCGAAATGTTTGCAATGGAACAGTGGCTGGGGTCAGCAGAGTCTGAGTATTCTGGGGACTTATCTGTCAGTAGTAAGGGCGCAGGGGCAATAAAAAATGCTCTTAAGAAGGCGGGGTGTCCCGGGAAGGACGATATCCGTTCATGGAAACCTTGGCAAAAGCTTCAGTTTATGAACTTTCGGGAATTCTCTCGCTCTTCAGATGACCGAGAAGGGGGTTATTCTTGTGAGGAGGAGGCTCCTATGTGGGGTCGGTTGATGAGTATGTGGCGGCTCTCCGGTACAAGGCTGGGGAAAGGTCCTCATGGAGTGAGAGAAATGAGTATAGCGAATATGGGGCTCCAAGTTTTCGAGTGGGATATGATAAATCTCAATGGGAAGATGTTGGTGAAGGCCGACAATAGGCACCCATGGGGTGGACATAGATCGGGGAATGAGTTCTCCGGGGATAGTACCTAGGACCGTCCTGAATATCGTCGAAGGGATAGGTGAACGAGACCATCACATACATGTTGGCCTACCCAGGAATCGGATTGGACTTTGGGCCGATCCGGGAGGTGGGACGACGGGTACCAGGAGTCGAAGTTTCCTCCTCCAGGCCGAACTAGAAACTGCATTCCAAAATGAAACGGAGACATTAGTATTCGACCGGGTATTAACTTTAAAGAGGAAAGCATTCAAGCCGCTTTCCAATGAATGGATACAGGGGCATTCAGCGATGAAGTTCTGTATTGGATGCCGTAACACGGGGGTGTGGAAATTGGTACTTTTGGAAAACTGCGCTACTCTGTCTGATGCGCTAAGAAAGTACAAAAAAACAGCTTCCAGTCCCTCTACTGTATAAATGGGGAAAAGAGATAGCATCACCATCACCCCAGACAAGGTCTCCAACAATCTCGACTAGGCGGATTGCACAACCACGTTCACCTTCTTCCACTCCTGTCTAACCAGAGGACAAAGATAGTGAAGGGGGAGGGGGGGGGGTGGAGTCCGGTTAGTCAAGCGTAGACCAGAGATTGAGAACCGGGGATTTTGCAGACAACCACCTAGAGGGGGCCCCAAGATCCGACCAGTTAGGTAAAGAGGGTTATGGCAATAGAGGCGGATTTGGCCCCGGTTAAGGGATTTTTAAAAAGTGTCTTGGAGATAGTAGAGGGCAGGGATCGAATGGGTGGGGGTGCAGGGCTGCCACTCCCTCCTCCAGCCACTACTACTACCTGGGACCGCTGCTTTAAATGCAATGAGGTGGGTCATTTTTAAAGGGAATGCCCAAAATTTGCACGGGAAGTTGGGGAACAGGAAGATCCTTTAAACGAATAGGGGTCGGGGGTTGACCACAGACTGCCATCATTCTGAAGGCTCGTGCGCTAAGAAGCGGTACAGGGTTCCCCAGGTGGGGATCCTCTGGGAGTGTCCGTGGACACCAGCATGTTAAGGGAACCATGCATTTAGTAAATAGGGTGAAGTCGGCGACAGTGTTTGTAAATGGGGTTTACACGGTAGCTGTAGTAGATACCGCCGCTGATTTTGTCAGACCGGGTATTTGCCAAGCTGGACACCGCCCCACCAATAATTGCGGAGCTTTCCTTCAAATTAGCAGGGAGGGGGGGGGGCGCTTCTATGCCGGGGTACAGGGTAGGCCCAGTCACTTTCGCATAAGGTTCCGAGGTATACAAGTAGAGAGGGCGCTATGTAATGAAGACGTACAGTTACTGAGCTCCGTCAAAGCTAAATCTTATCGAACTCCCAAAAGTAAGTTAAAGGATGAAATAAACTAAACGTAAGTTTTAAACAGCTTCTACAATCAAATAAAAGTAAAATAAGAAGTCGATTGTAAATGCAGTTTCTTGCAAAGTATCCTCAATAATTGGTGCCATATGTCATATAAAAAATTTAGTATCTACTCAAGTGTTACTTACCATATACAAGACACTTATATTACCAGTGTTGACATGGTATTATTTATTGTATGGGATGCGGGAAACAAAGAAAATTTGGATCGCCTTCTATTGCTTCAGAAAAAAGCTCTTAGGATCATTTGTAAGGTAGACTTTCATCATCCCTCTTCTCAGCTCTTTGTGAAAACGGGCACATTTAATATATTTGATTTGTATAAAAACAGTGTTTTAAATTTTATGTTTAAATACCAAAAAGGACAACTTCCAAAATGTTTTAATTCCTTATTCAGTTTATTTGATAATTATCATACATATAACACTCGAAATAAAGACAATTATTGTATAAAATTAAAATCAACTAATATGGGTCAGCAAAGTATAGCATATAGAGGACCTAAGCTATGGAATCAACTTATAAGAAATATGAGAGAGAGTGAAAATATATCAATATTTAAAAAACTATTACTAAATAAATGCATTAATAGTTATAAAGAAACAATATATCTTTGCGAAAACAACATTTGTAAAATATGTCTAACTTTGACTTAATTAATTACATTTTCATATATATTCTGAGACTGTGATGTATATATATATATATATATATATTATATTATAGTACGTTGTATTTTCCTTCATTTATTTACTACATGAAAAAATTTTTGTAATATATTTGTAAATTTATATTTTAAGTTAGGGTGCCACAGATTAAAAGCTTTGCTTACTTGTAGTTATCCTGTTTTTCACACTTTATTGTACTTAATTTTTTATTTATATTTTTATGAATGTTGTGTGAAAAATAAAAAAATCAATTAATCAATCAATACACTAAATTTATGTGCACTCCAATTAATGACGATATTGCTGGGAAGGGACTTTTTGATATCCCATCGAGCTCTTATTGATTGCGGGAAACTATTATTATCTGTTGGAACGAGTATACTTTCGCTTCGGGAAGAGGCGGGGAAGGTTAGTCCTAGGGTTTGCCCGGGCGACGGTTGGCAAGCGCAGGGTGCTCCCTCCGTTTTCGGCAGGGTATATACTTTGCCGGTTAGTATGTAAAGGGAGATCATCTTGCCGATTATTTCATTGAGCCCAATAATCAGTTCCTGGGACGGGCTAATTACCACCAGGAATTCATTGATCATTTTGCCAATAATACTGGGTAAAGGGGTGCCATTTGTATGGGGGCCTGAACAGCAAGCTGCTTTTGCTGTTTTAAAGTCGGCTCTCATTACCCCTCCTATTCTCACCCTTCCCAACACCAGGGACAAGTTCATTCTACAGTACCGACCATAACTACCACCAAATCGAGACGCGTCAGACGCATCAAGAATTCGTCTAGATAATAACATATTAAGGTTCAATTCATATTGCAAAGAAGCTGATTTTTTGGGAGTGTTAAAGGTCATTGACCTCATTTTATAATGTTAAAAATGTTATCTTTGCAACAAAATATGGTATATGGTTGAACTTGGTGTCAAAATGCACTCAATTATAACAGGAATTAAAAAATAAATAAATTGGACCATATCTTGACCTTCAAAAAACCGATTAAAGGTCAATATACCCATTTTTTGGTTTAACACATACTTATAAATTAATGCACTATCAAGTCAAATATTACTTTATAAAGTGCATGTCAACTGATTTGTGTAGGTATGGGTATACAGATTTCCCCAAAAAAGTAAGGAAGAATAGGGGGGTGGGGAAATTCTTTTTTTCATGTTAAAGGTCATTGATATTCTTTAAAAATACTAAAAATTGTATCTTCGCAACAAAGTATGATATAAGGTTGATCTTGGTGTCGAAATGCACAGAACTATACTAGAAATGAACCACAAATAAAATTGGTCCACTATGACTATCTTCACTTGTTACAAATAAGGTCAAAGGTTAATATATCCATTTTTGTGTTTTCCACAATCCAGTATGGCATTACATTATATAAAAAATCACTCACTAAAATATTGACTTCAGGTCTGAAAGAAAACAAGTTGGAACATGGTTTTTTTTTTAATAAAAGTCATTTAACAGATTGTGTTAAATGATTGGTACCTGTATATATATATATATACCATGGAGCTATAGCTCCACTGATAATAAATACAATTTGCATAAATAATAAATACATAATGATACACATGTTACTTGGTGATCGGTTTCCTCTTCATCACTAGGTTTGTTTGCACTTGTACCATTCGAGCAGTGCCCACAGCACACCCTATATGCAGAAACACATGACAATCCTGCCTTGACACTGCCTATCGCCTTCTTTGCAGTTGCACTATATTCCTTTTAGAAGAGTATCTGGTGAGATACTTCATGTAATCATTTTCCACCTTAGATTTCCGTTACTATCCAGATCTAAGCTATACAACCTGACAGCCAGGTGTCCACGTGTTGGGAATACTCCTGTATAGAGCTTAAGCGATTTCAGGCTAAGGATACCGATTTAGTGGTTATCAGGAGATGGCTAGAATTGGGGGAACTGCCAGATCGGGAGTTATTTAGCTCCAGTCTCGGCAGTGTCTATACCCAATAATAATACTAATAACAGTTAAAGTATTTTTAATTTCAAAGTTTTTAGTTTGTAACTTGCACCAGGCGCACGACTGGGTGCCATGTCTTATTATGTCACAAGAAGCTAGCGACCCCGTGAACCTAGTCTCAAGGGCTGGGTAGCAATGCTAGCCAGGTGATTCTCGGGTGACTACCTCCTTTTCAAAAGGGGAGTGTTTATGTCACAAGAAGCTAGCGACCCCGTGAACCCAGTTTCAAGGGCTGGGTAGCAATGCTAGCCAGGTGATTCTCGGGTGACTACCTCCTTTTCAAAAGGGGAGTGTAGTATTGACACCAGGGGGTGGGCAATAAATGAATGGCCTGAACATACCATTACCGTCTGCGGGCGCCTGGATGTAGTACACATGACGTATGGACGTTTGAGGCATCCATGCGCAGACGGTTGGGAGAAACCAGAAATCGGGGCAGTTTAGCCACGGATTTTGCTGTGGTAACAAGATAGACGGCTATATTTGTTGATACGGAATATATACATTGGATTCATTTGTCCCAAGCGGGAAAGAAGTTCCAAGAGAGTATTGTGTAATACAATAACATGTTACGCCCTCTTTTGGCCGCTTGGCGAATGCACGAAATAAACATGAAGTTTATAAATATAAAATTACGTTTTTTAGTAATTTGTTTTTGATATATTATATCAACATTGCCAATATAAATAATACGGATTATTAAAGATCTTTAAAAACTTGATAAATACAAAAAAAAATGTATATGAATTTGGTCTAAACTAAAGTGAGACGTTTCGGCCCAGAAGTTGGCCGAATCGTCCCGGATTCGATGCCAGTGCAGTCATCACATACTCAGCCAAAAAAGGCACGTGTCCATGCCGCTCTGTTCTGTGAGTGTAGTGTGGCCCCTGGAAATAAATAACAGTTAATGGACCTAGCTTACGTTAGGTTTAATTAAACTGCCAAACAAACCTTCTTGGCCAGTGTCTTTTAGCTGTCTGACGAGCTAAGGAAGATTACGTGTTTGGGGTGTTTGAACACCGACGACCCAGACGTCACGTCAAAAACTCGTAAACGCTTCTAAATTGACGGTGTCTGATCATTTCGGCCGCCGGTTATGGAATTGCCAAATTCATGAAACGCCAAAAAGGACAAAATATGTATTGTTAATTTCGGCCGCCAGAATTGTAATTACTGTATTCTTGAATATGTATGACACGCCATGTGTGTTAAAATGTTAATATTTTACTAAATAGTGTATTATTAAGCCGAATCGGCGGTCTTCAATTCCAGAAACAGCAAGCGATATTTATAGCGTGCACATTGCCATCACTACAGTGTATATTAATGATATTTTTTTAATAAGAAGGAGTTGATGCTGAAGTTTTTAGCCCATTGCACAACTGATCTCTAGTTTAAATGACCATAATTCTCTGTGGCGTTCCATAGACTTGATAAAGTTATTTTTTTTCACTGTAATTCTGTACAGTTATTTCTGGCTATTTCAATTTGGCGCGCCATACCTGGCGACCGAAATGATCATGCCATATTTTGTCCTTTTTGGAGTTTCATGAATTTGGTCGTAACCGGCGGCCGAAATGATTGGCGGCCGAAATGCACTGTGACTCGAACGCTTCGTACCCGACGTGTGGGGGCGCAAGGCAAACTGTACCTAAAATTAAATTCTATAATTATATTTAGGTATAATACTACATTACATTATCGGTAATATTATAAATTCATTATTTTTTTCATTTCATAACATTTATTTACAAAATCTGAAAGGAAAGAAAAATACAATGCATACAAAATGATAATAGGTCAGAGAATGAAGGCAGATTCCCGGAGAAAATCTTGTGGTTGGCGAGCCTTGAAAAAATAAGTAAAATAAAAGAAGAGACGGTAAAAGAGATAAAAGGATACCAGAGATGATTTGGCATGAGGGTAATGGAGGAGAAGATAACATTACTTTGTTGGATGAGGTTAATGTCATTGAGTATTTCATAATTATAGTAGATTCAAGAAAAAATTTGATGAGTGGGACGTCAGGTGCTCTAGATATATCCCGTTCTTTTGGAGAGTATGAGAGTGAGAGTATTGCCTGACTTAGATAGGGGTAACGTGAGTAATCTTCGTCCTGTCTGGAAACACACCATTAGTTTGAACAAGATTAAAAATACGAGATAATAGAAAGGAGATAATATCGGCAACGTATGGTATTTAATTGATTTTAACTTAAATTAATTCGTCGACACCGGATATTTGTTTGTTTTTTAAAGAGGTAAATGTTGGTAATTTCAGCCTCGTCAACAGGAAAACTATAGGCCTAATAAAGTATTATCGGTGGGGTTTGGCATAATGTCTTCAAATGATTTGTTTGCGAAGGAATTTTGTTAGCAAGAATAAGAATGGGTCTTATTTTCAACAAAGTGTTTGTTGAATGCGTTGTACTGTTATTTATTAGAGTTTTAAGGAGTAGATTGATGGTTTCCAGGTTGCCTTGATATTATTTTTATGTTTTAGAAATGTGTTCTTGCAGTGTGTTTTATGGCCACTTTGATGAGAGTATTTAATCTGTTACGAAATTGTTTGTAGTTCTTTTCGTTTGTAGCAGTAATAGGACAATGGATACATTTAAAATAAAGTTTGTTTTTGTGTTTGATCGAATTCAGAAGTCCATTTGACATCCATGATTTAAGTTGTTTTGATTTTTTTTAATGTTTGGAGTATAAAATGTTTGTCATGATTTTAATTCAAATTATTATAAGCTGTATTAGGATCATTATAGCTATAGTGAATTTGAGTTTTACGGGTATTTTTAGTCGCGTGGACTCTATAGTTCACTATGTCGGTCGGTCGGTCTGTCTGTCTGTCGGTCTGTCGGTCTGTCTGTCGGTCCGGTATCACTATGCGATTTATCGATTTCTGACCTTATCTTGATATCAGTTTAATCTAGCTATGTCAATTTTTCACAGTATATTCCTTATGGCCAGGAATCGATGTGGTTATGTTTTCACGGTGCGCAATACAAAATTACGTGGTCTACGCACGATTTAACGAAATCACGTTTGTAATCATATCTTCACAACCATGAATCACAATTAAATAAAATTTGGTACTCATAAATTTCAGGGCATAAATCATCATATGGCAATACAATTACGTGCGTAGCGCATGTAACGCATGCGTACGCGCGCCTCAAATTTTCAAAATTTATTTTCGATGAAATAAGAGTACGTTTCAGGCAATCTTAAGCGTTTACAAAATTGCCATGAGTGCGCAGATTTTTGCGCGCGACCTGCGCGTTAAATGTTATTGCACACTCTTTTTGTTTTCTCGACTTCTGTTTTCTTGACTTACTTTTCAACTCGAAATTACGTTATACGAGCACGTCAAAAGTGACAGGCTACGCACGTGTAAATTAAAAAAATATAAATGTTTTTAAACATTTCAACATTTTTAAGTTCAGTAATTTCGGTCAGTTGGTAGGTTGGTCGGTCGGTCGGTAAACACTAATGAGCACGCGACTGCAGCCATCTATATGGCCTTGTTTGTATATAGATGATATCGACAGCCTCATAACAAAAGTGTCTAAGTCATAATTTGTGTTTTGTTTTTCTGCCTAACTCACTGCTTATATCAATATACTATATTTTTTTGTGTTTCTGCCTAAGTCAGCTGTGTGACTTAGGCAATTAAGGAGAGGAGACTGATGATTTTTAAAATAAAATAAGAAATACATTTTTATAGTATATTTTTTAACCCATTTGTTACAAATTCTTTCGCTTTTATTACTACTTTCCTTTTCTAAAACCATCTGTGTTAACTTTAATCTGAAGAGCTAATGCTATTAAATTGTGTTACTTAAAGGTAGCATTTTTTGTATATAGATGATATTGACAGCCTCATAACAAAAGCGTCTAAGTCATAATTTTTGTTTTGTTTTTCTGCCTACCTCACTGCTTATATCAATATACTATATTTGTTGAGTTTCTGCCTAAGTCAGCTGTGTGACTTAGGCAATTAAGGAGAGCTGACTTATGATCTGCCTAACTCACTGCTTATATCAATATACTATATTTTTTGTGTTTCTGCCTAAGTCAGCTGTGTGACTTAGGCAATTAAGGAAAGCTGACTTATGATCTGCCTAACTCACTGCTTATATCAATATACTATATTTGTTGTGTTTCTGCCTAAGTCAGCTGTGTGACTTAGGCAATTAAGGAAAGCTGACTTATGATCTGCCTAACTTACTGCTTATATCTTTATACTACCCTCTGTACATTATCTGAGTGCTTTTATATACATTTGCACATGCTCAGATCGTTTTTTGTGAGAGGAGACTCATGATTTTTTAAATAAAATAAGAAATACATTTTTATAGTATATTTTTTATGTCGGTCTGTCGGTCTGTCGTTCTGTCTGTCGGTCCGATATCACTATGCGTTTTATCGCTTTTCTGTACTTTTTGAACTGTTTTGATGTACAGAAAAGTTTTGATGTACATTACTTTTTGAAAGTTCACTTTTTTTCTGAGAGCACGCGACTTATGGCTGTTGGCCTTGTTCTTATGTATTTTCATTGATCAAGTTTATACGTTTAGTTTTTAATACCTACCACCGTATAAACTTGTTTGCACTTTTTTTCATTTTCTGTGGATCATATATGAACTAACTACAGTACTGAATGAAGTCTGACTGATTTTATTTAAAAAATATTTATTTGACTGCTTTTTAAGAGAAATTCTTTGCTTTTCGTCGTGATTTTTGTTACAAATTTAAATTTAACCAGTTATATCTGGAATTCATGCCTATATATAGCTGAATATAGCTGAGCTTATGCAAAAGGCAGCGAACGGTGGCCTATACGTTAGACAGTATATTTTAAAAGTGATCCATTTAATTGTTTTGCACAAAAAAGTACAAAAACATAAATTCTGTGCCCAGTTCACGAAAGTAGGCCTATCAAAAATACTGGTAGGCCTGCGAAGTTACTGAATTTAAAGTCATTTGCGTAACATAAATATTTCCGTTTCACTTTAATAAAATATAAAATACGACTTAGATTAATTATATATTGACTATTTTTAAAAGAGTAATAAAACATTCCGATAGAAATAAAATCCAATTATCCGTAATAAACAAATATTGCTTATAACGAATTGATATTTTTACGACCACAAGTCACGCACTACCTCAATTTGGTTCACAAAAGAAGGTCGGTTCACACAATCATATATGACCATATAGGTTTCATTTCCCAGTGTCCCTTGTAGGGAACACACTCCTAATTATTATACATGGGAACAAGTTTACCATGACCAAATTCACTAAAAACAAGTACCTTTCTGTGGTTAAATTCAAGGTCTGCATGCCTCAGTAAAAAAAAAAAACATAAATTGTGTACGTTATTTGTTTATTGATAAATGCAATTCAAGTTATATGTACAGAAATATGGCTGAGATAGGCCTAAGATTTAACATCCTGTCAATGTAGTTAGTTAAATTATGTTTTTTTCCTATTACACCTTATTTATACAGCGTATGCTGACAATCAAGGGGCCTTCTTAATCAGTGGCTGTTTGTACAAGTTTGTGAACGCATGTCACACTCAAACCCCAAAGATTGGTTTCTACATAGAGGAATCATCATATAAGAGTTTGACTCTCCTTATTCTGTTATTGTTATTGTTATCCGAATCTGTTTATTATTTTAATAAGTTTTACCGTATGTGCTATAGAAATTATTACATAATATTTATCTTTATTGTACAACCTACCCGTCAATATTCTGAACACATTAACTTTTATTATAAACAAATACCTATATACAGAATAACATAAACGAATGTTTGCCAGAAAATTTGTATTCACATGACAGGCCACTAAAATATATACAAATAATGTTTTTGGGACTATACTTGTTGCTGTCAGTTTTTCATTGTTCAATGTCGTTGGCAAACGATACATTGGCAAACAATGGTATTGTTGAACTTTCAAGCGGTAATAATAAACAATCCTATTTCGATTATATTAACGACGAAGCGAAATTTTCGACAGATAGGAAGTTCGACTCTTCTAATACAGTCATCATTCGACAAGAGAAGTATATGTATAATGTTGTTCGAAAAATTATCTCAAGAACCGGATATTTTCTTCGAATTGGACGCAATGGACGTGTTCGTGGTACTGTCAATTGTAAAGACAAATACGGTAAGTACAGTAAGCCAACCCTCTATCATCATCAAAGAACTTGTTTGTTTATTTTTAACATATTCTGTCTCATGTAAGGAGGATATGCTGTTAGAGATCCTCTTCTTTTATTACAATGGTTTTTCCATGGCCTCTGGCAAGGTAATTTCTGCAAGTACATCAGTTTGTTGTGAAGATTTTCCAGTGATTGGTATCTTGAAAAAAGCTTAATCATTCTAAAACATCTTTGTAGCGTAATATTGATCGTCGGTCGATTATGAATAAATGTGTTTGATGATAGGAGATTCATCCTCTTGTATCTATCAATTTAGCAGGTCGACTATCATAATAGTGAAATGTATTGAGCACTGATGCTCATTACATGGGCAGGGCAAAAGTCTCATTCAAGTAATTAATTCGCCAGATTGGTGCATATATCTATATCTTGTATATGCTTTCTATGTATATTATGTTCTATGTATTGTCTTCTTGAGTGAGTGAGTGAGTGGAAATGGAATGAAATTTCCACCATTAACAAACTGTTCCAAATTGACAAGCCCAAATCAGAGGTAGGAGATCGGAGTGCATCCTCCGCATTACCAACATTACTATTTTCTATCATTCATTTATTTATTTATTTGACCAACAAACCATATATAAAATAATATACAGAATCTATGTAAGTCTGAATGTTAAATGTTGTTTATAGTATAAATCAATACGGTATCGGTGTTAATATTTTTGTAGCCTTATATGTTTTACATTTGTCAATACTATTATTATTTGGCAGGTTTGGTGCAACACAATGTCAGTGCTTCCAATCTGGAAACGTATACATCTTAAACGCTGTAAAATAATATACCACGCCAACTTATAGGCTCAATATCTATGTAAAAGATACTATAGTAGTCTCCGTATGTAAACACAATCTCTATTTTAACGTAAAACATAATCTCCGTCATGTTATTTTCTTCTTTAGTGCAATTAATCACATTTGCTGTTGGGCCTAGCTTGCTTATCATCAAAGGAAGCGAAAGTGGTTTATACTTATCCATGGATAAAAATGGAAGAATTTCCGCTAGAAATGTGAGTATACGATATAGAAAGATTTAACATTATTCCAAACATAGGATTTGCGGTATTAGTAATCATGCTTTTCAACAAATGTTATGGAAGAAAAAGTAATCATTAATGTTATAAATATCTGCATTAGAACAAATTACGAGTGGTCGAACATATCAATTTTCAATTTATTTCACAAGATATAACTCAATACTAACATTTTTAATGGTTTAAGAAAAGTCATTCTTGTACTGGAGAATTTCAAGAAGCAGTAGGCCTACAACAAATTCCACCGAAATGTTTTTGGGCGTGCGAAAATTTTGGGCTTTACAGTATTTCTGTTCAGTTTGGTACTATTTACGGAACCAATTATATAAACATTTTAGAACCAACTTAGCACAGAATGTCTTGAGGTTATATTATATATTATATTATTATATATCAGTTTATATTATATGATTTGAAATATTAAACGGCAATTAATTTTCATGGGTCGCATAGCATATATCTTTTAAAAAGCATTGGATAGTCATTAAATCTTTTCAGAACACCCAGTCCAGGCTTGTCTGTCAAAACAATTTCGATATTCTTTGGATCGGAAAACATCAATCTGAATCGTGTTTTGAGTCACTTCAGTCACTGATACAATTCAAACTAAACACCGCTCAAGAGGGGAAACGAAAGAAACCAGCACGATTTCTGAGCATTACTAGTAATGGTCGTGCCACAACATCAACCAGCGATGCCAAGTTCAGAAGTAATTTCTACTTGATGCCATGACAATTCTCGTGCGGTATGCCAAACAAAAGTCATGCAGTATCGTGTCTGCTGACAGCAACCTGCTACAGCAACTGAATCCTCAAACTATTTCACACATCAGCACGCTGAAGAAAGTGTTGATATAACGCTTCTGATGAAGAGGCATGTACTGTATAAATTAGAGTCTGGAGACGCTAGTATTTAATACTAAGAAGGTTGCTGTCAGAAAACGCGATTGTGGTGGTATATATAAGTGGTTGTTGGCGGAAATGAAATACGCATTATGAATTAATTCGATTTCATCTTGCTTTCATCATTTGTAAAGTAAAAAACTGAATTATTTGACATAAAAAACTAAACTGTACATAGGTTGCTTTCAACTTCAAAATGCGCGGTGACTATTATTTTTAGCATAGGCCTATAGGTAAAGTCGAACTTTAGTTGAAGATTACCGATACAAAACAAAACGTACAACGTCTTGTTTATTTTCTTGTCTTTTTAATTTATGTACAACTACTGTATTTACTCTGATCAGGAAGAAATTACAGTAATTTCACTCTTCCCTGCTCTGGTGTATTTATTCTTGTGTATATAAAAACAGTAGGGCCTACAAGATTGAATTGCGTCTTATTACATAATATACAAACAGTTGTAAAAACGTAAAGCAAACCATGAATTGATCCAAAATGCAAGCACAAAGTTGAATAATATTTGTGAAATATAAATTAGCAATTGAAGTGACGGTCTCTTGTATGTTAAAACAGTGAAAACTCATTAAGTAGATTTTACGATGCACCATCGACATCACAGCAATTGATGGCGGCCGGCTGTATGGATGGTGAGCGCGTGCGGCGATATCCTTAATCTCGCGATTGTTCTGAAATAATATGTACATCACTAATACGTTGTTAAAATATGGTCCTTGGTCAAGTTGTCCTTTAAACTCGAGTATTTTGAATAAGAGAAATAACATTTAATCTTTGTTCTCTTCTGGAGAGGTCAAATGTCGATGGGTTAAATGACCCTCAAATGACTTTTATAATAAGCCATTTTAATGTATTAATGTCTTAATAAAATTATTAAAAGAGTTTGGCTACTGAAGTACACGGTAACTCAGCCCATTATATTAGTAGAAAGCTGATACGATAATGGAAGGACACAACGTAAAAAAAAATGTCATCTGGGAGGGAAACATATCATAAATTGTCTTGGTTGTTGCCGTCAGGCCTTCTGTTAGTCGCGTGCAATGCGACTCAACAGCTCACTATGTCGGTCGGTTGGTCGGTCGGTCGGTAAACACTAACTTGAGCACGTGACTGCAGCCATGTATATGGCCTTGTTGAACTCCTGGTGGTTTTCAGTTTTGCTAAGCTTTTTTTTAGCTTTCGTCGCCAAAAGTTGGAAATATCTGTCTGTCTCTAACATGATCAGAAACGATATATTAATAATAGAACTGTAGAAATTTTTTATACATCATTTTATTAGTAAACCATCGATTCTAACAACAAATATATTTACTCTATAATCAATATTAAACATAAAACAAACTAGTCGAATTATTCTAAATAAATTCCTTGTAAAACCTTTTCATTGAACTAAGCTAGTCTAGTATATTTGTTTAAAAATATAGTATACTTTCTTCATATTAAAGATATCTTTACTCTTAACCATCTATAAATCATAACAGCGCCACAGCCTTAGTATCCTGTATAACAAGTGTTACATTGTTATTTGTACTCCTCTGCGCGAACACTCCACCAACAACTCTATGTTTGTATCAATTGACAAATTGCATTTCTGTATGTCAAGTTTATGTAATTTAGGAGACTTACTTAAGAAAGTAACAAGTAAAGTACCATCAATGTTACTTAAATCATTACCCCCAATATAAAGCTGTTGTAATTGTAACTCATCTCCTTTATACGTTATGTTCATTGCATTCACTATGTCACCTGATAGCTGGCACATGGTTATCTCAAGTAAACTCAGCTTAGGAGACTTATTCAACAGATTACCAAGTAAAGTACCATTGATGTCACTAAAATCATTTTCCCTTATAAAAATTTCTTGCAATTGCAAATCATCTCTTGCATATGCTATAAGCAGATTATTCATTATGAGTCCCGTTAGTTTGCACTTATTCATGTCAAGATGTCTCAGATTAGCAAACTTACTTAGGAAAGTACCCAGTAGGGTACCATGAATGTTACTGAGATCATTATTTGAAATAACAAGCATTTGTAATCGAAATTCATCTCCTACATATACTCTCATTATTGCATTCATTATGTCACCTGATAGCTTGCAACTGGACATCTCAAGTTCAAGCAGCTGAGACTTACTCAAGAAAATTCCCAGTGAACTACCATTAACGTCACCTAAATAATTACCCGAAATATACAATTTCTTTAATTCTACCGCACACTCATATACTTTGATAGTTTCATTTATTATACGTCCTGATAGTTTACAATTGTTTACGCCAAGTACACTCAGCTTACTGGCCTTTCTCAAGAAAATACCCAGTGAAGTACCGTCAATATCACTAACATCATTACCAGAAATGATCAAATTTTGTAATTGTAACTCATCTCTTTCATACGTTCTAATCATTCTTTTCACTATGTCACCTGGTAAATGGCACATGGTTAGCTCAAGTACCATCAGCTTAGGAGACTTATTCAAGAAATTACACAGTAGAGTACCATCAATGTCAGTGAAATTATTGTTCCCTATAACAAGCTCATGTAATGGAAACTCATCTCCTTCATACACTCTGAACATTTGATTAATTATGTGCCCTGATAGTTTGCAATCATGCATGACAAGTTTCCTCAGTTTAGAAGACTTACTCAAGAAATTACCAAGTAGAGTACCATCAATATTACTGAAATCATTACACCCAATATAGAGGACCTGAAATTCTGAGTGTATACATACGCCTGTATACATTCTGATAAAATTATTCATTACGTCACCTGATAGTTTGCAGTTATGCATCTCAAGTTGACTCAGTTTAGGAGTCTTAATGAAGAAAGTACACAGTAAAGTACCATCAATGTTACGGATGTCATTATTCGTAATATAAAGGTCTTGTAACTCTACTGCACCTGTATACGCTCTGACCATTTCGTTCATCACATCACCTGATAGTTTGCAATCTCTCATTTCAAGCGCAGTCAACTTAGTAAGCCTACTTATGAAAGTACCCAGTAGCATACCATGAATGTTACTGAAATCATTATTTGAAATAACAAGCAATTCTATTTGTAACTCATCTCCTACATACCCTTTCATCATTGCATTCATTATGCCACCTGATAGTTTGCAATCTTTTATGTCAAGTTCAGTCAGCTTAGTAAACCTACTTAGGAAAGTACCCAGTAGCGTACCATGAATGTTACTGAAATCATTATTTGAAATATTAAGCACTTGTATTTGTAACTCATCTCCTACAAACCCTGTCATCATGGCATTCATTACGTCACCTGATAGTTTACAATTTTTCATGTTCAGTGTAAGTAGATTAGGAGCCTTACTCAAGAAAGTACCTAGTAAAGTACCACCAATTTTACTAACATCTGTATTATCAATATTTAACTCTCGTAAATCTAAATCTCTTCCTTCATACATTTGCAGCAATTCCTTTACTTGATTGCAATCATTTATGTTACGTTTAAGGCAATAATCCTCACCTGAAGAAAAAGAATTTAGATTAAACAGATCCATATTCAAGGTGATGACGATCTTAATAAGTACCAAACATTATTAACGATTCGACACTTACTCGGATCGTTCCTTAAAAACAATAAAAATAATGCAAATGTGCAATATTTACTTTCAATGTAAATACATTACTGTAGTTAAGAGCTCAATCATTATGATCTTAACCCTCAAAATTATCCAGAAAACAGTTTAAACATTTTTAAACCACAAACATGGTTTATTTTTATATCACTATGAGGACATAAATATGAAAATAATAAACCCTTGTCTTACTCATTTTTTCCCATTTAATTGAAAATAAGAGCTTTTTGTAACTCTTGTATTTTACTCAATATCTGGCAAATAACAACTTTATTAATTGCTCACCAGGCTTTCGCTACAAACCAATAATATTGATAGTATCAGTGTAGGCTAGCATTTTAAAAGGATTAATACAAAAAATTATATATTTATTTATATTTATTGGGAGTAAAAAATTACATACATTAAAAATAATAAAATCATAACAATATCACAAAACTCTGCTGTTTCTTGACCATGTGCCTAATATGTTTCCAGAGAAATAGTGAGCAATATAAATGATTACAATAACCAGATAAAATACATACCGGTAATTAAAATCTCGTTCTGTGCGAGTATCCCAAGAAGTGTTGCAAACCGTTTTATTTCTGTGGGTAAAATTAGCTTGGTCTCTAATTTGAATACTACATCCCAAAGTGTGGTATAAAGGAAATGTCCTAGTCGATACACATCAGTAACCCTCTTTAACGCACCTGCCTCAGCTTGGTTCACAGCCCTAAACAGTTGTTTGCGAAATGGCGACAACGTATTCATATCAGTGGGTATATTCTGGATATTGTTATCTTCTATATACTGAAGTACAAGACGTTCGGCATCCTTCGGACCCGTTAGTATTGTAATCTCCAACAGCAGATTGACATCGCTAGATGTTATGTATCCTTTGCCACCAGTGCTATCTAGTTGATTGAATAAAGAGTGTCCTGTGAGCCCTTCGTTGTCAAAGCTTGCTATTGGTAATTTTTCAAATAGGCAAAATATCAGCAACTTGATGTTTTCACCCTCGTAGTGCTTACTGAGTGCAGCTTTCAACTCGGAAAACTTACTTTCAAGGTCTGTAATTTCTTTACTTTGTATCTGCAAAAATATGTTTACAAATAAATTAAATCTTATTATGTCACTACATATGTTTGTCATCATCTGCATCATAATCGTTTCGTCACATATACATAATAACGCATTATTATTCATTTTAACCTTGCATTGATTAAGTAAATTTATATGAAATAGCATTTAAAGACTACCTGTATTTCGCTGTATAGGCCCATATATTTATGCTAGATACAGTACAACCCCTATTAAGGGGTCATCTTTGAAACTCAAAATTGTCTCCTTAATAGGGGTGTCAGCTAGATAGGTGTGTCCCCTGGATAAGGGTGTCATAACAGATGGGATCTACTGTTTTGTAAATTTCAAGTGAATGCTTCGAGCATATATCTGGACATACAAAATGACCAAAAAAAGAGTACTTTAGGAATGGGTTTATAATATAAAATAGTAATTCGAACTTGTTTGAGTTTTCTAGACACCCCCATAGGATCTTATAATGCTGAATCATAGAGATGTATTTGGTCTTATTATATTATGTGTTATAAATGTAATTATATTTTTAACCACCTACTGTAGTTATTTTATTTGCATATGTTTGTAGTAAATATTTCTATAACAAATATTGCCATGTGAATGCACTTTCAGAAAATATAATCTGCGAGAAAAATATACTTCCAATGGAGAATCTCAAATGTTATATTTTACCTTTAAGAAGGAAAAACAGAAACCATTATGATTAAAATGAATAAGTGGGCTATTACAGCTTCTACTTTTGTCATAAAAACCCAAAGCTTACTATAGTACAACAGCGTGCTGGTTGTATTTAACAGGCACACAGCAACCGAAGAGGAATATTCCCCCATGACTAATCAAATACCAAAAAATGTTCAATAATTACCTTTCTACCGTGTATTTTCTGTGGTGTCATAACTGCCAAAGACTGCAATTCATCTGCCTTCACGCCTCCATGACTAAACCGTCTCCATACATAAGTGCATAGATTCTTCCAAACTTCAGTGGAATTACTTCTTCCTACCAATATCAGACCATTGCCTTTTCCAGGAGCCACAAAAACAGGATGGGTATCAATGATAAACGGATGGTTTTTTAAACATCCTATTGTTATGGCTAAAGGGGTGCTAACATAAATCGCCGCAAAGTTTTGGGCAGATAATTCACAAAGCTTTGTGTGAAGTTTTGATCTTCCTTGTTTTGAAAACACAGTATCTGCATATGGAAGCTCTTCTGAAAAGTCATATGATGACGATAATAGATTTTGTTGATGTAAAATGTGGTAGGCTCCCATTGCATCATACAGTTTCTCAACATCTCTGTGTTCATTTATTTTAGGAGGCAGATTAAGGATTGTATCTTCAGAAAGGTCACTAAAGGCTGAACATACATTGTACTCGTCTGTGTCGCGTTCATTTAGTATCTTGTCAGCAATTTTAACTGCAATAAAAGCACATGAATTTGTTGCTTCATTCAGATTGATTGCAGACTTTATCTGATTTGATATTTCATAGGTATCTGTAAGGTTGGCTAATTGTGTATCAACATGCTCATCAAGCTGTTTTAGTGAAGAAGCTTGACTAACATTAAGGTTAACGACATCAATGTCACCCATGCCATCTTGATTAAGAATATGATTTATTTCTTCCAAAGTCAGACGACTCCCTTTTGCAACAGCACAACCTCTATATATGTTTTCTAAGCCAATCCAGCATGTAGCTCTTTCAACCTCATATTTTGTGTCTTCCATTGGCAACTCTTTTTTTTCAAGTTTGGATTTGACAAGTGATTTCATTTGCGATTGGGTATTGCATCCAGATGCCCTTGCCTCTAAAATCCATGGACATTTTAACGAGGGATTGATAAGACAAAAGAAAATCATCCCTAGTGCCCACATATCTATGAGCATTAGGTCTTCTATTGAGGCATTCTTCAATAATTCATCGTTAACAAGAATTTCAGGGGCCATGTATGGAACAGTACCACGATCAAGACATTTAGACATTGAGGATAGCATTGACTGTGTCTGTATAAATTTTGATCTACCTTCCCCAAAATCAGTCAGCTTGCAAATTATTGGTTTAGTCTGAAACTGTTCAAAAAGTTCAGAAGAAGGTAAGTTAGCGTAGTGTTGATTACTCACCAAAATGTTTTCTGGCTTGAGGTCCCGGTGTGCAATGCCCTGTGAGTGCATGTAAGAAATACCGTTAATTATCTCTTTTCCTGCGTAACATACTAAATGATGAAAACTGTTGCAGTCATACATGTCTAGTTTCAGTAAAAGACTGGAAAGGTTGCTTATCTGGAAATCTTCACCAAATGACTTAAAGTCAAAGTAAATGTATTCTAACATGATTGCATAAGGTTGTTTGGACAATGCTTTGAGCTTTACAATATTATCATGCTTGAGCTCATGCAGTAGAGCCACCTCTTTAAAAAACATCTTTTTGTCTTCTGTGTCAAGCATTTGCGGCATTTTTTTTATGATTACACATTCAGGTTCTGTCATTCCTGGGAGTTGATACGTGCTTGTATACACCACCTGCCCAAAAGACCCATTACCAACGATGCTGGTTACAGGTAGTTTATTACATTCAAATTCATGAATTCCATGAAGTTGAATCATATCTGTTTTTTTCACCTTCAACTGAGGAATCTTTAATTCAGCCATTTTCTAGTATATTGTTCTGAAACAAATGTGTAGAAATTATTTTAATTGTAAATTATTCTAAAATTTAAATTAAATTTGTTTTCATTTTTTTCGTATATATACTGTAACAATGCTTTCAATGTTATTCAACTTGTAATCTTGAATTATAAAATTACTACTACAACTACATACAAGTATTCGTACTATGCACATCAAGATCTCAGTTTTCTAGACACCTTAAATACGAGGGCACTCGACAGTCGTAATATTTCATTTTGTATCATTTTGGTAAGTTATAATTTAGGTTTTAAGTAATTTTAAAACTTTCTTTAGAAACTTTACTGTGGAGTGTACAATTTTTGACTTCAATAATTTGCAGAGCGAAAACCGTAAACTTCGTCTAGGTCAATGTTTTGTTTTGGATCTGACCAGCAATAAAGCGTGGCAGCATGTTAAATTGCTGTGCAAAATAAGAAATTAAACCTATTATTGAATATATTGTTATGAGTGTGTACATATTACATGCAATAGCTTAGTTTATTGACCCGAGATAAAATAACTTCTAATATAGCTAGAGTTCAAGTATTTATATTATAATTATTATAAAGTTGTATAGTATGGGAACAATAGACTTTTCTGAAGTTTTGTATACAATTATACATCTTAAACCATGCATATCAAACACTCCCGCAAGGTACCTTATGATATAAACTAATATTGTGCTTATACAATAATATCCAGACTTATGGTTTACTAACTTGCAATATGAAGAACAATACATATTATTATTATTATGTTATTAATTAATTATATATAATTAATTATTATTATTATTTTCTAGTGCCTCAATAATACGAATGCACCCAAGTATATACAGAAAAGCAGATTTTTAAGAAAGCCAACAGAATAGTAGCTGTTTGCAACTGAAAAAAATGTTATACAAGGGAAGAAAGTATACGTTTCCTGGTTGATATACATCAATACTATATAATAACACTTTAAATTAAAAACCTGCTAAGACAGGTCTTAATAGTGATACAGTATACTTTTTGTTATAAGAAAGTTTACTATAATTGAGATCAATTGTGCAAATCTCTAACATAAGTTATAGCTAAGTAGTGTTTTCTAAATCATTACTCAAAAGATATTTTCAGTAAGTATTTGGGTGCGGTTGAAAAATGCATGGTGTAAAATTTAACCTGTGTAATCTTAAATTATGCGTGCAACCTATGTTAGAAGTAAACCAATGATAAGTAGGCTTAATTTAGATATTGTAAACTGTAAAGTTTCCAAGGTATAATCTATCCATTTATTGTGGAAGTCGCCACAATTCAAACATAAAATAGCAATGATCTAAGGAAAAAATGTTCAATTTTACACATTTAAAAATTAAAATACAACATCTAAATACATAACGTATAAGTAAATAGTAATAATAATTTATACACACGATGACGTCAAACGCATATACTGTAAGCTGTATCTCGCTTTCGCATAAGATCTATGGTTGTATTACATAAATTAATATTGCGATCGCCTCGACGGCTGGATACATATAACAAAAATTCATCGGTAGAAAGTGATTAGTGATTTGCAGATGCATTTTGACTAACGTAAGTTTATGGTTTCGCATTTTGGGAAAAAGGGCGTGGCAGGAAAAAAGAATACGTGCGATGACATCGAGAAACTACATGTCTTGTCCTTTTATCGCCAAGCGGTTCACCTTAAATAATATATTATATAATATTAAGTTACTATAGGTCCTATTACTATTTCTGAGAAATTTAGTTTTTTTTTTTTCAAAATAATCTGCAGTATGCTACCAGTGAATGTAGGTCCGCATTACGTCATTACATAGACATGCATAGACCGCCGTTAGATAGATAGTTTAGCAGAATGGGAGGTTACTTACCGTATTCTTCAAAAGACATATACCTCTTTTGGTGACACAGTATAGTCGTGTATACTTTGTAGTTTTACCAGAGAAAAGTGAAATCCACTCTCCCTGATGTTGACTACCGTCCCAGTAGGCCCATCTGAAATGATTCTAAACCCGTGATATTGAAAGATCATTCGATTTAGGCAGGGATGGATTTAGCCAATCAAACGTGAGTACAACTTCAATAACAGAAGGTTGTTCAATTCAATTTTGCTTTTATTTCGGATTCACGTCAATAGTTACACAATCGATTACAGCATACAGGGCCGTAACCAGGTTTGACGGCGGGGTGGATCGTTAAGTTGTTTAGTGGAACCCAGGGGCGGATCCAGGATATTGAAATAGGGGTGGCGTAGCTTTGCGAGCGAAGCGAGCAAACATTGGCTGGGGGCCAGGGGGCCGCCAAGGGCCTCCGGTCGGGATCCAGGGGCCGACGGCCCCTGGAAATTTTTGGCGTTCTAGCGCATTGTAAGTCGTTTAAAAACGATTTACAAACATCTCATAATGTCATTTACCAAACACTCTAAAGCTCGCAAATTACGACATGTGGAATATGCAGCTGATACTTACCTAGGGTACCAAAAGCAAGCTAACAACTTGCCTGTACTTTACATCTAAATTTTTACAACGCGACGATGTTTTTCACCGTTATATTATAAACTTGTCCTAGCCTAGGCCGGTATTATTTTTTTACACGCGCGCCGCGGGTCGATCGCGGTCACTATACTTCGCATGCAGCTAAAGTAAAATGACGTCACGTTAAAGCAGGTCGTCACAGAGTCTCATGCATATTAATGAAGCAAACTTGCTGAGAGTGTTTTCACCAGTACCACGCAACACATTTATCGAAACTCCGAGCCATCGACTGACGGTCATGTTTTTGACAATTAAAATCACGGCATATTCAACGACCTGGTTTAAACGATAGTTTAAAAATTAGCGGTCGGCTCGATTACATTATATTTAGTGATTTGAAAAAAACAAAACACCTCTTTTGTCATGATGTCATCGCGATGTGTTAATGAGAATCATCGACGGGAAAGCAAATAAAACAACAAGGGTCATGAAATGCTGCAGCATTGTTAATATTCTAATAGTAATACGTTTTAATAAAATTTAGCCCTAACGGGATAATTTTCATAGGCATACAGTCCTAGCCTTTGTTTTTATTGTACTTGATAAATGGGCGCGTAGTATAGTAGCACTGACCATGTGGCTTCATCAACTCTATTGATCGTCTGAGGTACGCTACTCTACAATACGGGAGTGACGATCACAAAGGATGCCGACCTGCTTAGTGGAACGCGACCAAGCTCACCACGTGACTTTTATCAACTTGCTCCTTTTACACTTAACTGTGAATGATCGTTGGTAACGCTAGAGATTGATAGTACACAAAGGATGTCGACGTACATGCTTGGTGGAATGCGATCAAGCTGACGATGTGCTCCGACGTACTATTTTCACTATGAAAATGTGCAAACCATCGGTGATTGATGACCGTCGAAACGATACGTGTTTTTAAAATCTATTTAATTAAACAAAAAAATACGCCCCCGCTAGATCCGCCACTGGAACCATACCCTCGAAATTTTTTTCTCTATATGCCTATGGCCGCAAATCCCATTTCCGGCTATTCTCTTTTGTTTATGAACTATATTGTTGGTGTAATTTCCAGCCCACAAATTTCAATTGCCGACCTTAATATTGCCGACCTTATATTGTCAGAGGACGGCATTCTCTTGCCGACCGAAATTAGGCTAGATCCCTCCTCCTTTCAAGCCTCCTAGCAACAACATGGTACATTAGGGATCGTATCATTGAGACTTTAACAGGCATATTCACCATCATGTGGTGTTTAGGTTAAAAACCATGGAATTAAGATGATCCCTGAATTCACTCAACCATTGCATCTTGCACTTGCGTCCGTGTGAGTGTGAGCTGCATGCTTTCTCTATCAAGCAGCTGGCTGGGCACGTCACACACGCACGCGGAGATCTGTGTAGGGGAATACCCTGTTATGTCAACCAAACAACAACTATGCTCTGTGTACAGCTCGCTAGCTCCAGAACCACGATGTTCAGCAGTTATCAAATAGAACTTATCTTGTAAATTTTAGTGTTAGGTTTTTATATTTTAGTTAAAATATATATATATATATATTAATTAAATTTATTAAGGCTTGACTAGGCTTGTAGTGAACAATCGTCGTGTTGTGTTAGTATGCCCAGCAAAAAAAAAGTGGCAGGCCAAGCGGAACTCGCTGTTCAGCGGGGGGGATCGTACGATCCCCCCGATCCCCCCCTGGTTACGGGCCTGGCATACATGAAGAAATAAATACAATGGTTGCCTTAAGTTCAACTGGCGTATATTGAATAATAATACAACTCTGACTGTGGCACGATCGTTTTCAACCAATCAATAAGCAATATAAGGTTGGCTATATAGAATGCCTGAATAATAAAATTTAATAATACTTTCATCCCCGCCCCTATTATTATCTCTTAGCGCGTAACTGTACATTTACCATACTTAAATAACAGTGGCGTGGCCTATATAATAATGATTATACATGGGCTGTACTTAGGATCAATGACACCAAATCAGTGGGATTACACACCTATCAAATCCTGTGTAAATATAGACGTATACGACGGTTAAATTATTTACTTATAATAATAGAATAACTGGTAATAATATTTTATTAATATAATATTAGCAAACCCAACTATGTCATCCATTTTCAATGACGATGGAAGCAGGACATTTTTCTTTTTCATTTTTTGTTGCCTCTTTATTTTTCGATCCACTAGAAAGTCTGAACCTATGTGTTGGGAATTTACTAATTTACGCGTTAATTTTTACGTTTTGGGTTGCGACGCTACATATTTTGAAACATATTTATTTAAAATAATAATTTACGAATTAAGAACACATTTAGTTTATTCTACTACAGTCTCACTGTCGTCATTGTAGCAACAAAGCTTGGATTGTCTCAGTCCATACCTACATGAGATTAGCTTTTAAGCACGAATTCAATTTAAATCATTAAAATAAAAGAAACGGTTCTGATACAATATGATTCCTAATACCACTGCTGTAGGCCTATGGTTTGTCTATTGCCTAGATCCTTTGTAATGTCGCCATAGACTAGGCCTACTGCTCTGATTTTGAGGTCGTGTAAATTTAGAGAGGATAAATTACTACCATTACTACCAACTACTGGAGAGATTATAATGGGGTGCAGGTCAAGTCGGCCCCATACCGTCTCGGCCAAAGTCAAGTCGGCCCCACGTCAAGTCGGCCCCAAGGCAACTCGGCCTCAAGTCAACTCGGCCTCAAGTCAACTCGGCCTCACGTCAACTCGGCTAAAAACTAATCGGTCAACTCGGCCACGATAAAGTATGGAACGCAAAAAGTGCTTAATATTATTATGATTATTACTATCCACGCTTTAAAAAGAATGAAGAAATAAGAAAAATACTCATATAAAAAAATGATTCATGATTTGCGTTTTTAAAAAAGGGGAATCCCCCGGTCAGCGAAAATACGTAGCAGTTTTAGATATCGAAATAGCTGCCAAAGGCGCAGAGCTAGGGAGGCGCAGCTACGAATTGGTTTCAGATGTTGTCGCCTAATCAAATGCATACACTGAAAATTTCTACGCGTGATTCAACCATGGAGTTACCATTATTTTATACCTCAATGATTAAACCAAACAATCCTATTACACCTAATAAATGTCCTCGCATATCGGACATGTTTATTGAATTTTGACGCACGAACGAACATACGCGCTGACGTACGTGCATCATCATTATTGGGCCTATTTATTATCCAAATGTTCATTGTAATCATTAATAATAGCATGAATGCTTATCAATTGTTTGTTAGGCGCAATTTGAACAATTTGTGCAATTTGAAATTTTATTAAACGTAAATAAAGGAAAGTTGTTGAAATCATTCTTATTTGTTTTTGTTAAATGTATTATTGTCTAAATATTAATATTAATTAAAGATCAGGATTATTCATAGGTAAAAAAATGTGAAGAAATATCAATCCCCTTTCTTTGCACTTTTCCGTTTCATACTTTAACGGGGCCGAGTTGACCGATTATTTTTTGGCCGAGTTGACGTGAGGCCGAGTTGACTTGATGCCGAGTTGACTTGAGGCCGAGTTGACTTGGGGCCGAGTTGATTTGGGGCCGACTTGACTTTGGCCGAGACGGTTTAGGGCTGACTTGGATCGAAATTTTATAATGCATGCCAGCGAGTATTGTCTAAAACTCAACAAACACAAGAGATTGATCATCGAGAATGTATTTTATCTTGTGTATGACATTTTATTTTCAAATCATTTCATATTAATTCAGACTTTAAAAATTATGCAATCATGTGTCTTGAAAATATTATTTTGCTCACGTAGTGCCCATACAGGTTTCCTTTCATTCGGATCATCAATGCTTGTGAATAGTCGCTTTCACCAACTGTCATCATGTGAGGAACTCTGTTGAAGTTAGACTATGTTTCATTACAGTATGAACAAATTTAGTTGGAACGAAACTTGACTCTGGGTTTTCACCACGTTCTCGGAATCCATACATCTTAAGAGTAACTTTCTATCAATTAAATTTAAATCATTGAAACAGTTTCTAATTCAATGGATTCCTATACCACTGTATGGTTTGTCTATTGCCTAGATCCTTTGTAATTTGACGTAAACTGCTGCTCTGATTTTGAGGTCGTGTCATGTCTGGTGGTCTTGGTGCTACTTTTGAGGGTTTTGCCATTGCCAATTTTCCTGTGGCATTTATTGATGGTAATGTCAAACTAGTAGTATGTTCGTCGTCACTTGGAAGACGAGTTGCAATCAGCCGTGGTGGGCTCAGTTGTGGCCTGTTCGTTAGTCGTCCATTTGGTGGTTGCTTCCTCGAAGCTTTCTTGTCTGTTGCCGTCTGTCGATCAGTGTTATTCGAGGAACGTCTTCCAAAAGCAGCATTATCAAGCGATGGACTGCTTCCTGACTGGATGGTTGAAAATGAGGCAGCTTTACGTCCGACGCTTTCATCTGAAAGTTTTTTTTCTTGTATCAGAAGTGTAGTGGTTGCCCATCTTTTGACAGCTTGCAGTCGTTGGGCTAGAGTTGCCTCTATGGAGTCTTTTAAATAGAGGACTAGATTTACCAGCAAGTTCAACCATATCCAAAAGACTTCTCTCGTGCTGCTTCTCTCTTTGAGGCTTTCTTGTACCCTTCATTAAATCTACAAAGTAAAAATATAAATAGGTCTTTTTTCAGTTCAACACATTTAACCTAGAGCATGGTAGACTGGTTTGACTCCATCTGATACCCATTAGTGGTAGCCTACATGATTCTTAATTGGGAGACATGTGTTTTACCTTCGTGACGGGAGAATCCTATTTTATTTAGATGACATCAAGTCACACCCAGAAGCCACATCTTTAGGATGCACATCAAAGATCTGAAAATCTGTGTTTGATCTATATCTACGATCGCCAGATAATCTATATTATAAGAAAACATGGATTTATAAACAATAATATTGTTCTAAATGATTTCGGTACAAATACGGTTATGTATGTAGGCCTATATTATATTGGCGTGTGTACCTAGGCCTAGGCTAAAAAAACATTGATAGAAAACATTGTTCAAAAAATGTTTCAATACACAAATCTTTTATCTATTTATTATACATGCTATTGAAATTTCATTTAGACTATAATTTAGTAACTTACCGTTTGTTTTTCGTGAATCCATTAGTAAATTCTGCTGAAATATTTTCGGAGAAATTGCAAGACAGTGTAAGCTTGTTGTTTGCTTTTAGACGTTTGTATGCTGTAGTTACTATACTAACGCGATACGTATACAATGGCAACAATCACGCGCTGTGCGTGTTACCATGGCTGGAAGTTGGAGCATGCGCATTAATGCACTGTAATCTGCAGCTGTGATGTGTGGCAAACAATTATGACATGAACTTACATTGTTATAAATAAACAAGACCATTTCATTTCATTTCATTTATTTCGTCTCACATAATTATAACAAAAAATAACAAACAATAGAGAGAGACAGGATTCCCAAAAGCGCAAATTTAAGTCAGTGTTTACCGACCGACCTACCGACCGATCGACATAGCTAGCTATAGAGTAGCGTTTGCACGCGATTAAAATAAATAAATAATTAAATTAAAAACATTTATATTTGCCTCCAAGTATTAATATCGAGTGTCAAAATAACGAAAAACATGAATATGAGTTAGTGTTTACCGACCGACTGACCGACATAGTGAGGTACTAAAAAAACGAAAGAAATATGAATATGAGTTAGTGTTTACCAACCGACTAACAGGCTGACATTGCTGAACATGTTAACCGACTAACAGACCGAAATTGCTGAACATGTTAACAAATGTTCAACATTTTTTTTAAACATTTATATTTGCCTCCAAGTATTTTAATATCAAATTAAAGAAAAATATGAATATGAGTTTAGTGTTTACAGACCAACCGACCGAAACTGCTGAAAAATTGTTTTAAACACTTATGTTGGCCTCCAAGTATTAATATCCAGTGTCAAATTTAAAAAAAAATATGAATATGTGTTTAGTGTTTACTGACCGACCGACCAACCTACCGAAATTGCTGAAGATGTAAAAAAATGTTGAAAAATGTTAAAAAACATTCATTATATTTGCCTCCAAGTATTAATATCCACTGTCAAAATAACTGGGAAAAATATTAATATGAGTTTCAATTAAATAAATAACCGATTAGCAAACGATACAGTACGGTAGTATGTTGCTATGAGTATAATTATCATACCGACTAACTGTTATTTATTTGATATAATACAGATTCCATCGATCAATATCTAATGTAAAGATCGTGTATGCTTGCTTTTTTACACGATCATACAATGGAGTGTGTGAATTTTGTTACATTAAAACAAATTTAAAAATGTATAATTAGTAAAACAAAATAGCATTGAATTTAGAGAGGATAAATTACTTTGAAAGTAGAAAATACAGGTTTCATTTCTAGATACAAAATCTACTTTTAATAGGATAGGGGTTATGCCTAGTTTCGATGTAAATGTTGTATGACTTATGAATTCTATCGGAATGAGATAGAATGAAAATCAATACAAAATAAATACTTACCGTTTGTTTTTTCTTGATTCCATTGTATATTTTGTTAGAATTAATTCCGAGAAACTATAGTATAATTGCCTATGATTATAATGCAGTTTGTATAGTATGTTGTTGCTATTTACGTATACAAACGCGCGCTACGTGCGTTGCTAAAGAGATATTTGATCATGCTCATTAATACATTGTGTTCTCAAATATACCTACCGTTTTCACTTATTTTCTTAATATTCATTCGAATAAACGCCCAGGGGAGTGTATTGCTAAGGAGGGTTTTTAGAGGGTAGGGCTATTCGAGGGAGGCGTTTTATTCGGAGAAGGCGTTTATTTTTTGGGTGTAAATATGTACAATCAAATAAATACCCCCTAAATATAAATAAGTACAACACAATTAATATCGAGAACTTATAAAATACAATAAAAACTGGGGTTATTCGAAGGGAGGGGAGGTAGGCGTTTATTCAAAATGATGTTCTAAGGGGGTGAAATCTCAAAATACTCAATAACTTCTTTTTTTTCACAAATTTCTTGATTTTAAACAAAAGCGCAAACAAAATACACAAGTATTTAAGGCCGTCTGAACATTAATTTTAGAATCGAAATTCGTAAATTGGTTGTCGCATGGCAATATTTCAAAATGTATAAATTCTTTTATAATTCAAAACAGGCTATATTAATGTGTAAAATCTATTTAAATCAGGGAAGAGTGAATATTAACCTATCGATCTATCATTCATACAATGTTGAGTTGAATGCTTACCTCCCTGCTGTCATCATATTAATTGCTATGAATTCATCTAATCAAAACATTATTAAATGAAAGGCTGTTTGATTGACTGGTGCAGCTAGGTAAACTGTATGTTCCGAGATTTATATATACTAGATGATACGCTCGCTTCGCTCGCGTACCATCTAGGTCGTGCCCACAGATGGTTCTCGAAGACATAGTAATTTCAGCGTTTAAAAAACTGGCGACTTCAAATGCACATGCAGGACAATAATACATGTTGTTTACAGGAACGAATAAATAGACACGGTGATTTATGTACTCAACTAAAATTAGCACCCCGGGAATTACTTCCGAAAAAGAAGTTTGTCACAAAATAAGAAACAAACTGAATTTGTGTTTTGTATGTAACATTTGGGTTGAGGGATGGGGAAGAGGATGGATGCAAATATATTCTTTATCGATTTAGTAACGAAATATGAATTGTTTTCATGTTTTACAAATAATATACCAGTAAACACATTAAAACATTGCGATTTAATACTTTGTTGAAACTGTCACCGTCATAGTCGATTGAAATAGTACAGTACATGTAACGATACATCACTAATACGACGTTTATATTTTTTTGAAGTTACATGATTACAAACGTTCAGAAGGAACTGTCAGTAATATATTAAACACCTCTATTCGGGGCAAATCGTAAATTCGCTTTAATCGTCAATAAATAATTATCTAACTCAACTTAATTAGTAGGCCTAATGGCCAAGTGTTTCATAGAGCCAATTATGCTACCCACTACCCAACTTGTATTGAAAATTAAGTTGTTTCCTAACCACCAAAGTTGTTCTGCGTTTAGGGCATGTACTGATCATTCGTACTGTAGGCCTGTCCTCTACTGGCTTTACAACGCTACTCATGCCAGTGAGGGGAGGGTGGTGGTGTTGGTGGTGGTTTAGCTGCAATAATAAAGTTGATTGTACATAATAGACGGCGTCTGGAAAGGCTAGCTCATTATGTGTTAAAAAAAAGTATTCCACAGATTGGAAAAAAATGTATCGAATTTCTGTTATGACTGTACAGTACTTGTCTTTACGACGCCTGAGGGAATAGACACTTGTGGAACAGAGATTGGAATGTTCCATTTATCGCAGATCAAAACATTTGTATAAACGTATATTAAATCTATCAAAATAGTATTTTTTATAGAAAATCGGCCTGTCTTCAACATTATGATGCTGTACTCGAGCTGTTCAACCGGTTTTCAGCTATTAAAAACAATTATCGTAGGAGGAGATAGGAAAATGCGAAGCATCCTCGCATTATTGTCTGCGGGTATTTTTCAAGTTGGACATCCATTAGACAGTGTATACCACGACCACGAAACACCCCTATTTGGGGCAAATCGTTGAACCTAAATTCGTTTTAATTGTCAATAACTAATTATCTAACTCAATTTAATTAGTAAACATGGTTACATCAGATGGTTAAAATCAGTACCGAAAGTACGAACCAACTTTATATACCATCGAGTAAAAATTCTAGAAATAAACTGCGATTTATCGAATTTTGCCCTTACGTAAATTTATATATAGATACGACATCTTCATGTCACACAAGAATAAAATAAGCCCACCCCTTTATTTTTCAAGATTGGAATACGTTTTAATAATTTAATCGATTCTCGTTTAATGTAAAATAACTGCTGACGATACGCATATTAAAAAATTCAAAAGCTTTCATTAATCTCTCTCCATATGTTCAGTAAGTTTTACAAGATCGTAATTATAACCTAAGGTGTATGTGTCATGGTATAGGTGTGGTTGTTCAGAGGGTGTTGTTGTCCTAGGGGCATGGCAGTTGGACTAGAGGGTAGTTGTCCTAGGTGTAGTTTTCTAGGGGGTAGTTGTCCGGGTGGGAGTTGTCCTAAGGGGGTAGTTTTCCTAGAGGGTAATTGTCCTAGGGGGTAATTGTTCAGGTGGGAGTTGTCCTAAGCGGGTAGTTTTCCTAGATGGTAATTGTCCAAGAGGGTAATTGTCCGGGTGGTAGTTGTCCTAGGAGAGTCATTGTCCGGGTGGTAGTTGTCCAGGTGGTAATTGTCCAGGGGTAGTTGTCCGGATGCAATTTTTTTTTTCGTACATAAGTTGGACACCCTCATGAAACGTCACAAAATAAACATGAATAATTCATCAGTTAAATTTTCTTGTTCCGTGTGCACCCAAGCGTATAGCAACAAGAAGTTATTACACAAGTGCGGTACGATTCTAGGCCTAATCTCCGCTGTGGTTGCCGAGTGCGATTTCATAATAGAATAGCGGCGTTTTGTGTGGATTGTCGGAATAATCAGCCTTTAGTTTATGGTGGTTTTAATATAATTTATTACTAAAGAATTACGTGTTAAAATTATAGTTTCTATTGATACTATTTAGGCCTAATTACTAATACTAGTCTCTAAAACCATGTATATTCTAGTAGTAGCTGTGTGGGTGTGTGTGACGTGTGTGTTAGGTATGACACAGTCCGAGTAATAAGTCAGCAAAATTAAACAATAAACATTACACAAAAATACATTTTTTATTCTCGTGGGTCTAATCTTCCCATCTCATGTGTTTATATACGCGCATTTTTAAAGTTCATTTGAGTACATGCATATTTGTTTGATAATAAAAGCAGAATTAAAAAATTACAGTACACAAATTATACACATTCTCTATTCTTGTGGGTCTAAGCTTTCTTTGGGCTATGTCCAATTACTACTTAGTTTAATGTCTTGCCTATAGCTGTCGATTAGCCTCGACACATTTTGCATAGTGGACGTGTGTGTGTGAAAAGAGTGCGCGAAGGCAATCACGTGAATCCTAGAATCCTAGGCCTATTATTGTAGAAAGAATCGTATCGCAGTTGTGTAATCACTTCTTGTTGCTATACGCTTGGGTGCACACGGAACAACAAATTTAACTGATGAATTATTCATGTTTATTTTGTGACGTTTCATGACTAATTATCTAACTCAATTTAATTAGTAAACATGGTTACATCAGATGGTTAAAATCAGTACCGAAAGTACGAACCAACTTTATATACCATCGAGTAAAAATTCTAGAAATAAACTGCGATTTATCGAATTTTGCCCTTACGTAAATTTATATATAGATACGACATCTTCATGTCACACAAGAATAAAATAAGCCCACCTATTTATTTGAATTGACCTAGAATCCTAGGCCTATTATTGTAGAAAGAATCGTATCGCAGTTGTGTAATCACTTCTTGTTGCTATACGCTTGGGTGCACACGGAACAACAAATTTAACTGATGAATTATTCATGTTTATTTTGTGACGTTTCATGAGGGGTCCCCAACTTATGTACGAAAAAAAAAATCGACTCCATTGATCACACATATCTACTTACTAAATTGGATAATTATGGGCTAAAAGGTAATGAAATTAAATGGTTCAAAAGTTATCTTTCCCAGCGTAAACAAATAGTTAAATTTCATAATAAATTATCTAAAAAAACAAAAGTCAAAGTTGGCATACCACAAGGTAGTGTCTTAGGACCAATTTTATTTCTACTATTTATAAATTACCTTCCTCAATATGTATACCCAGCCAGTAAATTCTGGTAAAACTAAACTTATGTTAATTGGAAATCATAATGTCCTCAGTCCTCTCTGAATTCAGATTGGTAGTGAAACCTTCGATGTCGTGAAGAATATCCGGTATCTTGGACTTCAAATTGATGAGAATTTATTGGAATGATTCGGCAATTAATTAAAACTATTGGATACAAAATTATTATCCTAAATAAATTGTCTGAAACGCTAAGTGAATCTCTTTTAAATATGCTATATCAGCGAAATTCAGCCCTGTATGGACTATGCTATCTCTGTGTGGGGAACTACGTCTCAAAAAAATTAAAATATTCTTTTAAGGTTACAAAAACTCGAGTTGTAAAAAGTAATTTTTACTTCAAAAACTATCGTGGGATTGATATTATTAAACAAAATAAATGGAAATTGCTAGATGAACGTAGAGACTACGCTATTGCTTGTATTAAGTACAAATGTATACATGGTATTGCACCTCCCCGTATGTGCAACGATATTGAAATGGTTTACGACCAACATGGATACTCTACGAGAATATTCCCAATCTGTGAATGTTATACCACCTATGCCAAATTGCTTATTAATGAACGGATCGCTAAACAGTTCAGGAGCAAAAGTTTGGAATAAAATCCCTGTAAAAATTCAAGATAGTTTGTCTGTAAATAGTTTTAAAATTAATTATAAAAGCATTTCTTAAAAAATTATTGTATTTCCTCTCGTATTAATTTTAAAGTTCTATATTCACTGATTGTTTTATTTATTTATTTATTTATTTATTTTTTTAATTTCTTGTGTTTTTTGGGTTTTTTTAAGTTGTTTCATTGCAGGACCATATTGAAAAACAGATTTTTTTCTTTTCTGAATTATGTTATCCTGCCTAAATATTTTTTCTTCTTCTTTATTGTATCAAACAAAAAACAATTTAATACAAAAGGTAGCCAAGGTATAGCCGAAGCTAATCAAGCTTGGTACCTTTTATCTTAACTAACTTAAGCTACAAAATTGACAAATAAATAACAGAACTTAAAAGAAAATAAAAATTTGATAACGTCAAAAACAAAACAAAAAATGTTGAATAATAAATAAATAACATAACATAACATAAAGTGCTGTATGTACTATACTGTAATAAACAAAACCATATCAGTTCAATAGATAATATCTGATGAATTAACAATATATAAAAACATTGTAAATTATAGATTATTCTTTTATATACTTAGATAAAAGTAATTCTTTAAGTTGTTTAGAGAAAGGAAATCTAGATGTAATTGTTCGTAATTCTAAAGGTAAATCATTCCAAATAACAGCACCAGAAAAAGAAATTCTAAATCGTCCACAATTAATACGACAAGGGGGAATGGCTAAATTAAAATAATTATTAATTCTTGCATTATATGCATAATCAGTAGTTTCAAAATAATCAGATAAACTATGAGGTAATCTATTATTAAATAGATCAGAAACAAATTTAGAAACACATAAGGTATATAGTTTATTTATATCTAATATTTTAAGTAAATGAAATAAAGGCAATGAATGTGTTCCAAACTTAGAAAAAGTCATACACCTGACACACATTTTTTGTTTAACTAAAAGGGGTTTTAAATACGAATCATATGTGCTACCCCATATCTCAATACCATACATTAGATGTGGCTGAATAAAAGCATTATAAAGCAAGATTAAAGTGTTCCGAGGGATATAGTGCCGTAATTTAAATATATTTTAATAAACAAAATAAAATAAAATTTTGCAAAGCAGGCTCGTTGAGCTTGTGCACTCTTTGTGTTCATAATCAGTGTACCATGTTCTGCATACCTCAATTCAATTCAATTCAAATTAACATTTATTTCTTCCACAGTAAAATAACAACAAATATCCAATATAAATTGTAAAATGAAGGAAGAGGGCAAAACTAAAAATGTAACGCCAGATGAAAAACAGAAATTATATTAATCAAAAGACCTTGTGACGAGCAAGCCCTTAATAAATAATATAAATAAAAATTACAAATTAATTAACGTACACAAACACACAGACAGGACAGGAAAAAAAAAAAGGGAAAAAAGGAACAAACGATCATGTGATATAAAAGCTGATAATAATATAAAAAAACATTTTATAAATCATATTTTGACAAAAGAAATTTGTTTGGCTTTATGAGAGAAAATTTTCCTGGAGGGGGTTGCAATGATTTTAGGAGAAATGTCATTATATAATTTAACACCGCTATAAGCTATAACGGACGTTGTGTTGGAGCAACGTAAGTTTGGGCTGAGGAAGATGAAGTTTGTTGCAAGTTCTAGTAGAATAGGAGTGAGTGAGTTTTTGAGGAAGAAGCATAAATTGGATGGAAGAAGAGAATGCAAAGCTTCGTAAACAAAGATTGTGTAATTTATTAATGTCATAAACAGTTAGTAAATTTAAATTTATAAAAGAGGGGACCAGAATGATCAAGGGGTGGCGAATCAGATATAATGCGTACCGCCTCCTTTTGGAGCTTATGAATTTGATAGAGATTTGATTTAAAATTATTGGCCCAGATAAATAATAACGATATTTTTGGATATTTTTAATTCAACTTCTTTTATATGTTTTTTAAAATTGAGTTCGTGATCGATTTCAATGCATAGGAATTTGGTGTGCTGGACAAGAGGGATTATTTAGTCTCCAATTGAGATATTTCCTATTTCATTAGTTCTTGTTTTGTGACGATTTCCGAACAGCATGAAGTTGCATTTCTTAGTATTGATCGACAGTTTATTGACATTAAAGTATTCGGTAACATTATTAAGTTCGCGATTAATAGAAAGAAAGAGGGAATCAAGATTTGAATTAGAATAAAATATGGTGGTGTCGTCAGCGTAAAGGTAGAACGTTAAATTTTTAGATGAGTTTGGTAAATCATTTACATAAAGAAGAAATAAAAGAGGACCGAGGAGGGAACCCTGGGGGACACCACAAGTAAGATGTTTAAAATTTGAAAGTGAGCAATTAATCTTTGTACATTGATGTTGGTTGCTAAGGTAGTCTTTAAATAGGTTAAGAGAAGATCGGCGGATACCGTAATTAACTAAACAGTTGTCGTTACACCAGCGGAAAAAAAATTAAGATCATCTTGTAAAAAAACAGGCAATGAGAGCTTACGATTTTCACAAAATGTAAGATCATCTACATATTTCAGATACTTAATTTTAGCATTTGTACCAGCATCGTTGATCATGATCTGGAAACATAAAGGCTAGGGCCTAACTTGGTTCCCTGTGGGACACCAGCTTTTAAGTAAGAGTAATTAGATAAGGTACCATTATATTTAACACACTGCATACGCATAAAAAGAAAATCACACAACCATGGTACCAAAGCCCCCCTGACACCAATATCAATGATCTTATTAACAAGGATGGTATGGTCGATAAGATCAAAGGCCTTGGAGAAATCAGTAAGAACCATGGTACCAACATTGTGCTTATTCTCAGCACCTTGACAGAGATAATGCACCAAGTGGGTCAGGTAATGAGCAGTAGACAAACCCTTAACATTTCCAAACTGGTTAACATCGATTTTTGAACTTATATCTTGTAAGATCCAGTCTGTGATAAACTCCTCAGCTACTTTGGCAAACACAGAAGTGATGGAGATAGGTCTGAGTTTGTCAATAGTAGGAGGCTGAACCTTGGGCACAGGGACTACAACTGCCTTTTTCCACTGAGAAGGGACAATGCCTTCAGAAAAAGAACAGTTGAGTATATCACAAAGTGGTTCACAAAACTCCATGGCAAATAATTTAACAATTTTGGGTGGGACCAAATCTGGTCCGCAGGCCTTGTTTTCTTTAATAGATCTTAATTTTTTATAAATATCCCAAGGGTAAAGTTTGGGTGCAGGTTTGTCAGAGGGAAGGAATGCAGGGAGTTGAGTTTTATTTAGAATAGGGATGTGAGCACTAATGTTAGTAAACAAGTCATTGATGACATTAGCAATGGATTTATGATCCAATGGAGAGATTTCAGGAACTGGTATATTGAGATCAATTTTCTTAGTGTTTTTCATAACTCTGACCTGTTGGTGCCATTTACCTGGGTCAGTTTTTTGCAGGTGTCTAACTCTATCTACATTAAATTTTACTTTAGCTTTAATGATTTCCCTCTTGACTTTGTTTCTGCAAGCTTTCCAATGGGTTAAGTTATTGGATTTAAACGCTTTTTGGCGTTCAGAAATAGAATTTCTGATATTTTGTGTTAGCCAAGGTTTATTAGTATTGTGCGTTTTAATATTTTTCAACGGGAAAAACTTATTAATAGCAGTGATCAGTTTGTAATAGAAAGCATCAACTTTACTCTGTGTAGAAATGCAGCTATAAATATCATTCCAATTCTGAGATACAATCCAGGTGCCAAACGATCTTATTCTGGTATCATATAAGGGACGAACACTTATAGATTTGACAACATTTTTGATAGCTTGAACTTTAGGTTTCCATAAAATACAGATGTGGTCACTAAAACCAAGAGGAGACATCGCTTCCGGAGTATGGTATTTAGTTTCAAAATTAGTCAAGATGAAGTCTAATGTAGCAAGTTCACGGGTTGGAAAATTAACAATTTGTTTTAAACAGTTATTACGTAAAATGTAGTTAATGTTCATTCTGTTGAAATCGCCCATAATGCAAAAGCCAGTCTGAAGTGATCTAGAACGAATAAGGTCAATCGTTTCACAAATATGCCGCTCAAGAAGAAGTTGATATGGGGAGTCTGTTGTGATGTAGATAGCACAAACAACGATTGATGATATTCCTCTTGGTAGACGAGAACATTTTAAGTTTATCCAAATGACTTCCAATTCAGGTGGTACAGGGATGTCAAGAATTGCACATTCAATGTTATCCTTCACATAAATTGCCACACCGCCTCTAACTAACTAATAATTAATTGTGATTCATGCTTGTGAAGATATGATTACACGTGATTTCGTTAAATCGTGCGTAGACCGCGTAATTTTTTAGTCTTGGCCATAAAAAATATACTCTGAAAAATTGAATTACCGACCGACCGACCAACCGACCGACATAGTGAGCTGCAGAATATTCCCTTCATTTGAGGTAATCTATATATGAAACTAAACATAAAGAAAACAAAAGAAATGCAAATTTTTTAGGAAAATTAAAGAACCCTTAGAACCTCTGATTATAAATGAAAATGAGATTGAAGTAGTAAATGAGTACAAATATCTGGGTTGTATAATTGACAATAAGCTAAATTGGATAAATAATGTAAATAAAGCCACATGCAAAGCCAACCAAAGGATGTTTATTTTAAGAAAAATGAAGTACCTACAAATTGACAAAACTATACTTAAATTGTTTTATAACTCTGTAATTCTCAGTGTAATACTTTTTTGTAATGTTTGTTTTTATGGTAATAAAATGCAAAAAGATAAAATTAAACTTAATCGAATAGGAAATAGAGCAATTAGACTAGTAGGAGAGCACTTACCTGATGTTGAATCCTTGTATAAAGAAAATGTGTTAAAAAAAGTAAAAAGTATCATTGATGATGAAACACACCTCTTCACAAACAATTTGCTCTCATGAATTCTGGCATAAGACTACGTGCACTTAATACCAAAACAAAACGGTTTAGGTGCTCGTTTGTACCTAATGCTATACACTTATATAACTCCAGAGTACAAAGGTAAAATGTAACCGATAATTTTTATCTAATTTTAACAATTTTTAGCCTCTTAACTTTTTGTGTGTTTTTTTGTAAATTGTATTTTATATTTTTGTATTTTGCCAGTTTTCAAATCACATTTCTGTTTTTTAAATGGACAATAAAGTATATATGACTATGACTGTATGACTATATGACTATATAAATTTACGTAAGGGCAAAATTCGGTAAATCACGCGTTATTTCTAGAATGTTTACTCGATGGTATATAAAGTTGATTAGAATCTCGGTACTGATTTAAACCACCAGATGTAACCATGTTTACTAATTAAATTGAGTTAGATAATTAGTTATGGACAATTAAAACGAATTTAGGTTGAACGATTTGCCCCAAATAGGGGTGTTTTCCGACCGTAGTATATACTGTCTAATGGATGTCCTCTTAAAAAATACCTGCACACAATAATACGAGGATGATAAATCACGCGTTAATTCTAGAATGTTTACTCGATGGTATATATAGTTGGTACGTACTTTTGATACTGATTTTAACCACCTGATGTAACCCTGTTTATTAATTAAATTGAGTTAGATAATTAGTTATTGACAATACCCGCATACAATAATACGAGGATGATTCACATTTTCCTATCTCCTCCTACAATAATTGTTTTTAATGGCTGAAAACGGGTTGAACAGCTCGAGTGCAGTATCATAATGTTGAAGACAGGCCGATTTTCTATTTTGATAGATTTAATATACGTTTATACAAATGTACTGATTTGCAATGAATAGAACATTAGTTGGTTTAAACATGCTTGCATACCTCCATGGTTTAACACAAGTAGGTAAATTTATGGGCAATTAGAGAATAAACATAAATAGTATTGTAATGCTATACAATACTGTAAATAGGTATTAACCACTTTTGATCGCCATTTGAATCGCAAATTTCTTATTGTGTGTCTTGATAGGCCTACTGTTAGATATAATATAAACAAATATACTAATAAACTTTATTACTGTGACTGTGTGGGTAGTCCCTACTTTTAGATTATAAATATATAATAATAATAATAATACTTTATTACTGACAGTTGCTTCTCCACGTTTGTACCTAGTTAAGCTTAGCCTAACTGGTAGGCTCACTGCTCTGTAGGCGCCTAGTGCACGAGGGTACTGTGAAGTGTAATCTAATAAGGGCCACAATGGAAATAAGTTTGACCTTTGGTTACTTTTTTGTGTTACCCTGAATTCATTCTTTGTATTTTTTTTTTATGCTGTGTTATTTTATGAATTCGAATAAAGAAAAAAAAAAAAAAAAAAAAAAAAAAAATCAGCCTAGCCTAGTAGGCTTGGTCTAGTCCTGATGACTTTTACATTGCTTAGCCTAGATTTCCGCATGAATACATTGTTTTTATTGTTATTCATTATTATTGTATTTCTAAATGGGATCAGGTGTCGTTTTCGGCCACCTCGACTTGTATGGACTATTCCATTATAAAAAGATGGAAAAATAGGGGTGTCCAATTTATTCATTTAGTGTGCTGATTTGTTAACATACTGCTGCTTTTGTTCTTTTGTTTAGTGCATTATGTCTCAGCAACAAAGGGAAAACAACTACGCCCCGCATGCTGCAGAATTTATTGCAGTTTTTCAAGTTAATAGGCATGCTGCAGAATTTATTGCAGTTTTTAAGTTAATACAGTATAAAATATATTATATATCAATTATGGCTCCTCTTTCTATATCATTTTTAAGGTATTTCTTCCCTAATACGGATATTAGGTGGATAATTTTTAAACTGATTTATTGTTTCTGTATCTACAATCGTTTTATTTATTTACATTTAACATTAAATGTATCAGGTCACCAAAACAAAAATACATATCATTATGTCAATACATTTTTCTGTATCTGCAATTGTTTCATTTATTTACATTTAACAAGTAGGCCTAGTCGTACTGTACTATAGTACAGTAAACAAGGTGATCATTAAAACAAAAATACATATTATTATGTCAATGAATCTATTACCATTTTGTTTCTGTATCTACGATCGTTTCATTTATTTACAAGTAGGACTTGTCGTACTGTACTATAGTACAGTAAAACAAAGTGATCAGTAAAACAACAATACATATTATTATGTCAATGAATCTATTACCATTTTGTTTCTGTATCTACGATCGTTTCATTTATTTACATTTAAGTAGGCCTAGTCGTAATGTACTATAGTACTATAGTACAGTAATCGAGGTGATCATTAAAACAAAAATACATAGTATGTCAATGAATCTGTTCCTATGTTGTTTCTTTATCTACAATCGTGTTTATTTACATTTAACAGTAAATGTAAAACCACATACGATTTTTTTCTTGTGTTAAAGGGAGATAAGAAATTATTATTATTATTATTATTATTATTACTGTAAAAGGCTCCGGCCTCCCTAACTTGTTTTAATTAATTAATTACAAATTTTAGCATTTATTATTTGCTTTATTAATAGTAGCAAGGAGAGCACTCCTCTCCCTGCCAGTCACCCAGACCAAAGAGAGAGATGTCTCCTTGGATACAGCTGTCTAGGCTTGGGTGTTCAGCAGGGTTCCCATCCCCCATTAAGTTTTTAGTTGATTATCTTTGATTTAATTGTATTTTGCAGGTTACGGTTCAAGTAATTTAATTGAAGAATTTGTAAACAAATGACGGCGGCCAGCTCACTTTACTGAAGACCAGGTTAATTTTTCTGTGTATTTTATGCAAGTAGGCCTAATACATTTTCATTAAAAATAAAAGATTTTGAAATAATATTTTAGAATAGAATAGTACATGGTAGGCCTATTGAATTATAAAAAAAACGAATATAATAAACATTTGTGTTAATTTGAATCAATTTTGTACCTCTGTAAATTTATGTTTAATTTTGATCAATAAAAAAATCATGTGATTTCTTAAATATATTTTTCTATTTTGTTTCTGTTTTTTTTATAAGAAAACCAACTTAAATCGACATTTTGATGTAACCAGATTACCCAAAATAGTTGAGTGCTACTTTGCTGCCATCAAAAACTGGTTTAAAAAAAATATTTCATTAAAAGTTTAGTATTGTAGCCCGAAATACCCCTGTAAACTTTTCAACTTTCCCAAAAGGAGAAATCAAAGTTTATCCCACTAATTGGTGGCAGCCTGGTGACACCCACTTTATGGGGTAAACTAAGCATATATTTTTTACAGTGATCTATATATAAATTTACGTAAGGGCAAAATTCGGTAAATCGCGCGTTATTTCTAGAATGTTTACTAGATGGTATAAAGTTGGTTCGTACTTTCGGTACTGATTTTAACCACCTGATGTAACCCTGTTTACTAATTAAATTGAGTTAGATAATTAGTTATTGACGATTAAAACGAATTTAGGTTCAACGATTTGCCCCAAATAGGGGTGTTTTCCGATCGTGGTATACACTGTCCAATGCATGTCTATCTTGAAAAATACCCGCATACAATAATACGAGGATGCTTTGCATTTTCCTATCTCCTCCTACGACAATTGTTTTTAATGGCTGAAAACTGGTTGAACAGCTCGAGTACAGCATCATAATGTTGAAGACAAACCTATTTTCTTAAAAACATACTATTTTAATAGATTTAATATACGTTTATACAAATGTATTGATTTCCGATGAATGGAACATTCCAATATATCTCTTTGCTTTAACACAAGTGCCACCAGCTGTAGGTAAATTTATTGGCCCTTGGGGAATTAACCTAAAACCTATATAGATTAAATTGCAATACTTGGACATTACTGTAAATACGTATTAACATTTTTGGTCACCATTGAATTTACTGTGAGTGTGGGTACTGTTAGATGTATAACACATGTACAAATAAACATATTACTGTTAGTGTGAGTAGGCCCTACTGTTATATAAAAGGTACAATATACAAATAAACTGTAGGCCTATTACTGACAGTTGCTTCTCAACGTTTGTATTAATTAATAATTACACAGAATATAAAAAAGTGGTATATTATTTATAGGCCTATCAAACATGAAAAACATATTTCGTTACTGAGTAGATAAAGAATATATTTAAAAATTGTTCTTCTTTGTACCCATATCCTCTTCCCCATCCCTCAACCCCAATGTTACACACAAAACACAAATTGGGTTTGTTTAAATGAGTCTACTAATGAGAATAACAAATTTGGACTCATTTTGTGACAAGTTTCTCTTTTGGAAGTAATTCCCAGTGTGTGCTAATTTTAGTTTAATACATAAATCATTATAGTCCTGCAGTACGCACATTTAAAATAAAAACATTTGTTTACGCTGAAATTACTGTGTATTCAAGAACCATCTGTGGGCGCGACCTGGATGGTACGCGAGCGAAGCAATATACAACTAGATTTAATTCGTCAATATGACGAATTATAGGTTATATGCATTTATTTAAATAAAGATAATTGACTTTTAAAAGATATATTGATTGATTGATTTTGTCAGAATCTTTAATTATATATAATATATGATAGGACCTTGCTAACGCGACCACCATAGCCGGTATCACAATCCGATCAAAGATCCCTATGCGTATAATGTCATAAACCACATTTGTTGTTACATAATGATAAAGACATAAGTTACTTTTTATCTAGATTTCATTATAAATCATGTGTATAATCTATACACTAAGAAATAAATTTGAACAAACAATACGGATAATAAAAAAAAAACCTTATTTAGTTTCCCAAGGTGGGACTCGATCTCGGTACCTTGAATGCCATAGACACGAGCACAGACCATCGAGCCATACACAACTGACTAAACGTTGTAGAAAAATTCCTCCGTGTATTTACTATGCAGTAACCACTTTGGTGCAAATAGATTATTACATACCGCAATGAATTATAATGTTTTACTATGATGACATCTTTAAAAATGTAAAAAAATGATGCATTGTCAAACTATATACTTTTAACTTTAATATATGAACTTCTTAAGAAAGAAAGTTAATGTTAAGTTTGTTATTTCGGCCTAAGAAAATGTCATAATTTGTTTGATTGTCGAAATTATTTTTTTTAAATTTAATATGCAATTAATGAAGACTTAATCAACTTTTGTTCTCTTAATTTGATAATAAATCATACATATGATACATACACTTCAAGAAAATGAAATAAAAAATAGGTGTTCCCCCAGCATTCTGACGATAGGCCTATATATTAATTTTAAAAATTAGCATATTTTCACCATTTTGTTAACTTATACGTGCGTAGTCAGTCACTTTTGACGTGCTCGTATAACGCAATTTCGAGTTGAAACGTGAATCAAATATGATGATATTATTAAAGAAAGATTGTAAAACAGAAATCGGGCAAAAAGAGTGCGCATCAACGTTTAACGCGCAGTGCGCGTGCAAAAATCGGCGCACTCGTGGCAATTTTTTAAACGCTTAAAATTGCCTGAAACGTACTCTAATTTCATCGAAAATAAATGTTGACAATTTTGAACATTTTAAGCGCGCGTACGCAAGCGTTATATGCGCTACGCACATAATTGTATTGCCATATGATGAAATATGACCTGAAATTTATGAGTACCAAATTTTGTTTAATTGTGATTCATGCTTGTGAAGATATGATTACAAACGTGATTTCATAAAATCGCGCGTAGACCGCGTAATTTTTGATTGCGCATCGTGAAAATATAACCACATCGATTCCTGGCCATAAGGAATATACTCTGAAAACTTGACTTAGCTAGTTGAAACTGATGCCAAGATAATTCACGGACAAAATAGTGCTAAGGAAAGAATAAATAAATAAATAAATAAATAAAGATTTTGAAAGGATCAAGAGGTTATATGCATTAATGCATATAACCTAAATAAACTTGACTTAGCTAGTTGAAACTGATGCCAAGATAATTCACGGACAAAATAGTGCTAAGGAAAGAATAAATAAATAAATAAATAAATAAAGATTTTGACAGAATCAAGAGGTTATATGCATTAATGCATATAACCTAAATAAACTGTACTACTGACAGTTGCTTCTCAACGTTTGTATTAATTAATAATTACAAAGAATATAAACGTTGTAGTGGTACGTGTATCGTTACATGTACTATGCTATTTTAATCGACTATGACAGTAACAGTTTTAACAAAGTATTAAATCGCAAATGTGTTACTGTATCAAGTGGTATATTATTTATAGGCCTATCAAAGATGAAAAACATATTTCGTTACTGAGTAGATAAAGAATATATTTAAAAATTGTTCTTCTTTGTATCCATATCCTCTTCCCCATCCCTCAACCCTAATGTTACACACAAAACACAAATTGGGTTTGTTTTAATGAGTCCAAATAACAAATTTGGACTCATTTTGTGAGAAGTTTCTCTTTCGGAAGTAATTCCCAGTGTGCTAATTTTAGTTTAATACATAAATCATCGTGTCTATTTATTCGTTTCTGTAAACCACAATAGCTGTTATAGTCCTGCAGTACGTACATAAAAAAAAAGCATTTTTTTTACGCTGAAATTACTGTGAATTCGAGAACCATCTGTGGGCACGACCTAGATGGTACGCGAGCGAAGCGAGCGTACCATCTAGTTGTTCAAATTCATTAAACACCCTCAGTGCGGCACGGCGGAATAGTTCCCATACCAAATAACATAATTTATATTGTATATAATAATTGTACAACATTTTTGTACTTCTTATTTGTACTTCTTATTTGTACATTTATTGATATTCTTGTTCACGATAAATTTTTAATTTCAACTGTGATTATGGATATTCTACATTTTTATATTAACAATACCGCCATAACATTAATTTTTACTTTCCACTCTAGAATAATTTATCAAATGTATATACTGTCGAAAATGTTATTCAACTTAAGCCAACTTAAAATATAATAAGATCCAAACTTTTCTAAAAAAAAAAACATTTTTATAATTCACTATATTCATCAATATCTAAAAAATAGCCAAAGTTATAACAAACGCGACACTTACATATTAACAAATATTCTCTATTTCTGTTTAAATAGAATAGCGTATTTATATTTATATATACGATAATGTTACTGAAGCTAAATAATAATATTGTTTTCTTCAATCTGCGATTCGTCCGGGTCATCATCGATTTGGAGAAGCAGTACACTCCTTTCTTGGTGACAGCAGTCTGTTTTGAGTTTCTTTAAAAAATCAACTAAGAATGAGAAAAACAGATTTAAATTTAATTAAAAGTACACACAACTTAATTTGTTATAAAGCTGTTGACCAAATATAGTTTAATGTGCCAATATTTACACAGTTAGGATTTAAACATTATACGATAGATATCTTACCTGTTACCACCAGCATGATAGACACGTTCAGCATAATTAGGATAACGGGAGTTATCTTGTGAAGTAAACCAATGACGTCATCTTCATTGAAACTCTGATCCAAGTTTACGATCGCCCCAATGGATAGATTGACAACGATAAAGACAAGAGTCAACAATTGGAATCTCTGCTCTGACTTCTCTTTCATTGGTTCAAGGTACAAATGCAATACAATAAATATGACAGTAAAAAACAGAGAGTAAGACAAACTTGAGGACACGTCATCTTTCAAATTTGCAATGAGTGCCAATAAAGCCTTGTTGTACAGCTCAAATGATTCCCAAAACCAAAATGTGTGCTTGTATTGTCCACAAAAGAACCTTACTCCAATCATCCACCCTTTCCTCTGATTTTTCTTACTTTGATCACAACGTACATTTTTATAATATAGCATAAGAACTATGACCAATGGAAAACCAATGATGTATATTAAAGCAACGTCAACAAGTGTTTTGTTAGTTTGATACGTAGATCCACCATTTTGGTCCATATCAATGGAGTAGTCTGACGTTAGTACTGTTTTATTGACCTTTCCGTCTGCTGTGACGTTAAATACACGAATTGACCATGGCCCCACTGCTAATATATCAGCACATGTATTTGCATACGTAAGGTAAAGGAGCAACATGGATATAACAATACATCTATCACGTATGCAACTCTCAGTTACTGCTCCATGACACTTATTCCAGATGTAGCAAATGAAGTAAATGGTAGACATAGTCAACAGTATGACTAGTGGTGTAGCCATGGCAATATGAAGGGAGGAATACGCATTCCAAGAGTCATATAAACATCTTGGACTTAACATACTAATATATCTTATGACGTCAAAATATTGAAGTATTTGGCCAGCATACTCAAAGTTTTTAGGCCAATGAATTTCGGTTACTTCTGATAGTATACCTAAGACTTGATAAAAATTAATAGAAATTTTTAAATAGGTAACAAATGAATCTAGGCCGGTTTGTCTTCGATCCACATTTCTTTCCTGCATTCTCCATAAAAGTAAAATCATTCCAATTATTGCAAAGGCAACACTAACAAATATAATTACAGTTACAGCAGCCCCTTGACATTTGTGACATTCGTTAAACAGCTCATAATGTCCATTAGAACATGCTGCACAAAGCCAACCTGTGTACCCTTCGACACAAGTGTCATTAAATTTTAGTCCAATATTACAACTTTTTTCGCCTAGTGGACAAGCATAAACTTTTGGTAACGGACCTCTGTATACAGCATCTTTCAGTTGATTTGGGTTGGTAATAGGAAAAATGTCGTTTTTTAATTTAGTTACAAATGTTGTGTAAGCCAATAAACAGTTTTTATATTGTTCTTCGCCTACTCTACAGTCACCATGAAAGTCCCACGACCACCAGTAACCTTTTGTTAGATTCTGATATCCTCCTTCACAGTTAATACCCTCTGAGCAGGGCATGCATGGCCCAAATCGATCAGTTCGATGGAAATTGTCAAGGCAATAACATGCATTTAGATTGGCAATATTATTGGTTTTAGTTCCTGATGGACAAGTCTGACAACCGGCAATGGACGCTGCTCCTGCATTATTTGAAAAACTTCCAAGAGGACATCGTTGACAGGAATCTTTGTAACCACCCTTTTCATTTACTCCTCGTTTATCTTGATAGAAACCACCTGTAACATTTGATTTTTATTTATAAGTACCCGTCGTTGTTTTATTGTTATATACTTTTACTATTAATTATTACTATTTACTGTCATAACTAAATTAGAGAGATTATTATATTGCACCATACCTGGTGGGCATTTTCCACATTTGGTGCTATCATACAAACGGTATGTCCCTTCCTTACACGGACTGCATTTACTCGTCATGGAATTACATGTCAAACCTATTTCTCTACCGATAATACTTAACAGCTCCTTTTCAAATCCTTTTATTTCGATTTCTGTACCTTCTGTAACACAAACACTAGCAAAAACAATTAGTTTGTAATTCTACACAACATGCAATTATATTGATTCAATTATATCTATTCTGTGTATAGTACTATACATATATTACCTACTTAGAGGTGAATATCAGATTTGACATCCACGTGGGAATGATTCCTTTTATTGTTTTTTAGGCAGGATAGTCAGATGCTCACATCACTATGACACTTGTGAATAAATAGTTAGCTTGTCTTGACAAGTTAGTGAAACAGTGTGGTGATGTGAGATTCCGTTTTTCGGACTTTTTCTGTTGTGTTTAACAAGGGTGTCACAAAACCTAAGACCACGAAAGCTAAGACCCCCTAAGACCTAAGATCACGAAAGCTAAGACCCAAGACCTAAGATTACAAATTCTAAGATATACTACAGCTTAAAAACAATACTTGTTTATCCATACATAATTTTAAACACAGTAGGTTTCATTTATTACCATAAATATAATTAAATACTACCGCAAAACATAGATAAACTCACATTATTTTCGCCCGTTGAGTAAATGTATATTTTTTTCCTTACAACAAACAAACTTGACGGGTTGTTTGTTGGTATATATTTACTCCATTGTGTTGGTTCAGAGGATGTTTTTCTTACGCACCTGCCTTTCTTGTATTTTGACTCCAAATTTGTTGACTAACTTTATCCTGAATACCACACTTTAAAATTAGGATTTATAAGTACTTTGAGACGGAGAAACACATAAAAACAAATAAATAAATCCTTTAAATTGTTGATTTTACAGACATGTTTCTTTGTATACTGTAACTCCTCGAGCTCCCCCCCCCCCCCCCATGCTCAATGTTTTTGTTTCTATGGAGCGCCAAAAGAGCAACAATAATAGTACAAGTATAAAAACAGAAAGAAAACGAAACAAATCATGATTTTTAAATTAAAATTTATTTGCCAGTATTTATTTCTTCGTACTTGCATGATTATACTATTATCATTACAATTTTAATTTTACATTGTTCCATCCACACTGTAGATGGACTCCACAGAGTTTTCAGCCCTCTGTATCATTTTTGCTCTTTTGACGTTCCATAGAAACAAAAACATTGAACATGGTAGGCCTACTGCTACTGTACTGCTGTAGGCTAGTCATGCGAAATTCGCAAACAGTTTGTGTGCGAGAAAAACGTCTGTAAAATCATCAATTTAAAAATGTATTTGTTACTTTTTATGTGATTCTTTTTCATAAAAGTGCCAATTCTAAGGTGTGGTATTCAGAATAAATGTTGGGAGTTAAAATACAAGGCAGGTGCGAAAGATAAATATTTGTAATCTTAGGTCTTGGGTCTTAGCTTTCGTGATTTTAGGTCTTAGGGGGTCTTAGCTTTCGTGGTCTTAGGTTTCGTGACACCCTGTTAAACAGCGTATAGAGACTATCTGTATTTTGCGCTATATAAAATTAAAACCATAAAACCATAAACCATATTTTTCTCGAAGGACTATCTATTTCACGAAGCGAAGAATAACATAAGCGAGTCATATGGCCGAGCGGTTAAGGCAGGGGCGCCGTTTACCGTACCTAAAGAGCCAACAACAACATCGGCAAGGGTTCGAGGCCGACTCGCTCCTAGTTCTGGTGGTGGAACAAGTCTTCTCGGATAAGGACTATAAACCGTAGGTCCAGTGTACACAGTTATAACCTGTGTGTACTTTAAAGAACCCAGTTCATTATTCGAAAAAGAGTAGGGGGTTACCCCGGTGAACTGGTTCACACAATTGCCCCTGTATCAGGGGGATTACCACCTATCTGATAGGACAGTGATTAATTCACTATTGGTAATCCTTGGCCACATTGCCTAAAGACATAAAATAAAAATAAATAAAATAAATAACATTCTTTTTCAAATCTTATATTTCACCGAAATAAAAGGTGATATTTGTTATATTATATAGCCAGATATCAGTTTCCCCTTACCTTGTACATATTAGAAAGGTAACTAAAAAATATAGATAAAATCAATACATCAAATCTTTTATTTTAAGTGTATTTACATGTTAATAAATTTCCCGATGTTTGAAGGAATCGATTTCAGTCCACAGCAGTTGAGATATCTAAATAAAAATAACATGATTAATGCATATGTTGTAACAAAGCATAGTAGCACGTTGTTAACACATTGCAATGGTGAATGATGCTGATGAGAATGATGCGACGATCATTGATGATAAAAAGATTGATAAATATACCGAGGATGATGATGACGGTTCAATCGTGGTGAAATTGAAATTATCATTATCTTTTGTAAATTGTTTTGACTTAAAAACTAAAAACAATAATATACTAATGTACATACACTGTTCCTTTTTCTATCATATGTGATAGAGCATTTTCCTCGATCTGTTTTATTGGATTGTCAAATAGATATCTGGAGGAAAATATGAGCTTTTTTTGTTATTTTAATACTTAATTTGAATCATTAAACTGTGATTAAAATGTAATAGAAAAAAGTTTAACTTTAAAGTACCTATCATCGAGTATTTATTTTAGCTTAGGCTAAAAAAAGTATTAAAAAAAAAATCTCACATGTATTCCAGTGTTGTGTTTTGGGTTTCCAATGTTTTATACGTAATGTTGGAAATTTTATTCCCATAGAGGAATCTGCAGGTTAGAAAAACAATTATATTAATATAAATTAAGACAATATCAATGCAATTATTATTTAATTGTTTGTCCTTGTATTGTTAGTAAAAAAATGATTTACTTGTTTTAGTGCATGTGTGTAGTAGGCATACTGTACAATTGCATACACCATGGATAGATGGATATGTATCGACGGTGACATCAAACGCGCTTGCCTATACTAAAGCACTGCTGCAAACACGCTCCTTGAACTCCATGTCTCTAATCGCGCCCTCTATAGAACGCTGCGAATCAACTGTTTTTTCGACAACAAAACTTACCCATGTAGAAATCGTTTGCGCAGTCTGATTGTTATATTGGCATATCTGCGTCGAGAATTAATTGACAACAAGATATTGGTATGTTTGAATTTATTGAAGAGTGGAAAATAAACGAAACGAAACGAACATCCATGCATACACATATAGTATTCCACACAAACATTATAGTGACAACAATGTTGGAGCATACAATGATAGATTCATGCAAACAAAATACTATTTAATAAATAATGCACATGCTAAAGGTGTAGGCCCGTATGTAATAACAATTTAACACGATAGCGTAAGCCTATTTCAGTTACAGTTGGACAACGGAGAGCAAACGTAACATATGTTAGGTAATACATAACATTTGCTTACAGAAAATAAAGATTAGTTCCATTGAACGCTCCATCTTCTATAAATGTAATGTTGTTGTGTACAAGAAATCTGAAAAATATAACAATTATATTTTAGTTAGATTTCAGAGCTACACTAACGGTACAGTGAACATAGTTTTAACATTTATACTTTTTAAATTTAAATTGTTTGAAACAAATGTAAATATGGGGAAATAACCTGCGACAAGTGAATGGAAGATGAACTTGATTCTTTACAGCTCACACGAGTCAGATGTGTACACTGAACCACCAGTTTCAAGTCCTTATCCGAGAAGACTTTTAATTCTACAACCAGACCAATAATCGAGGATTGCCTTGAACCTTTACCGATTGTATAGTTATTGTTCCGGAGCACCCGCCTTTACCGCTTTACCGAAAACGACCAAATAGTATACGAAATATCTGTATTCAAAGCTTAACTCTAACATATTACACTCAGAATTAAAATATTCTGTTGATTAGAAATTGTGCCAAATTGTAGGCTAAATGACGTTAATACATCCTGGATAAGTTTCAGAGATAAGCTTTTATTATGTATAAATAATTATGTTATAATAAGTATATTGGCTTGCTTTTCATGATCTGTCACGACACTAGTCTACCATTATCTTTCAATCTGGAACCAGCAACAGACTTCTCAGACTTTTGATTAGTTTTCATAACTTCTCGTTGGCCATATTTTTACCATTAGATGATCTTTTCACAGATACCGTCTGTTCTACATAGATCCAATATTAACGGTCATTTGAGCACTCTTCGTCTCGACTAATTATCTTTCAATCTGCAACCAGCAACAGACTTCTCAGACTTTTGATTAGTTTTCATAACTTCTCCTTGGCCATATTTTTACCATTAGATGATCTTTTCACAGAAACCGTCTGTTCTACATAGATCCAATATTAACGCCTGAGTGAGCGTTAAATGCCCCTTTTTAGTTTCTTATACTTAATTACACAGATGAGGTTAGCAGTTTCCACTTTGTATAGAGTGCATTCTTCCTCTTGATCTTCTAGTTGTGTTTACTTTGATACACATATCGATAGTTGGCTCTTGATAGTTTAATAATAATAATAATAATAATAACAGGATTTTTTATAGCACACATACCACTCAAGAGTGCTTAAGGCGCATTCAAAAAAATAGAAACAAATCATACAAATGCCTGAAAAATAAAATGCAATTTCTTTGGAGGGTCCCCATCCGTTCGCGTTCTGTCGCGGCCCCGGACCCCTACCTAGGTGACCAAACAAAGGAACAGGATACACATTTGCCTTGTCACAGACGACCGGGTGCTCAGAGACAACAACCAAGACAGAGGCACCCCAAAGATAATGCTGGTCAGGAAAAAGTATACTATACAATTCTAGAACTTTAAGAAACCTTGATTTCCATATGCATTAATGAATAAATGTGCTTTTAATAATTTTTTAAAAGTATCAACAGTTTTGCAAAATCTGATAGAGCTCGGTAGAGCATTCTATAGACGAGGAGCAGTAACGGTGAAAGCCCTGTCTCCCCATGAGTGGTGAGACTTAGGTTGACGTAGAAGCAGCGTATCACTAGAAAGCAGATTTCGTCTGGGAACATACAGCCTAAGCATGTCAGAAATATATTCAGGAGCCATGCCATTGATAGACTTAAAAACATAGAGTAATATTTTAAAAACAATGCGGTACCTAACGGGAAGCCAATGCAAAGTTTCCAAGGTATTTGATATGTGTGCATATCTTGGAAGTTTTTTAACAACTCGTGCCGCTGTATTTTGAATCAGCTCAAGCCTGTGGAGTTGTTTTTGTGGGAGACCAAATAACAAGGAGTTACACATATCGAGACGCGAACTAACAAATGCATGTACAAGTTGCTCAGCAGCTGCACGATTTAAGTATTTTCTGAAGTCTCGAATATTTCTTAAATGATATGACGATGCAGACGTAATTTTAGAAATATGAGCCGTCATTGTCATATTAGAATCCAGAATTACACCAAGATTTCTAACTTGTGTAGTATTTTTAGTACAAAAGTTACCAATGGAAACCCTCCTAGAGAATTTTCTCTAATTGTTGTTGCGAACCAACTAGAATGTACTCAGTCTTATCATCATTAAGTTTTAAAAAGTATTTGGCCATCCAGATACGAATTTCAGAGATACATTTTCAAGCAAATCAATTGATAATTCACTCTGTGTCATGGTAGGTTTAAACGATATATATATATATCTGAGTGTCATCAGCGTAAACATGATAGCTAAGATTATATTTCTTAATGATATCACGAATAAGATATACATAAATTGTAAACAATTGTGGACCTAACACAGATCCTTGCGGAACAGAGAAATTAAAAGTGGTAGGTTGAGAGATTACCTCTCTAATACAAATGTGTTGAGATCTGTCCGCCAAGTATGATTGACACCATCTTCGTGCACATCCCTCAACACCAATAGAAGCATGCAACCTCTCAATCAGAATACTATGATCTACCGTATCAAAAGCAGCACTCAAATCAAGTAAAATTAAAGCAGTTACTTTTCCAACATCCATCGCACGAAGTATATCATTGCTAACGCGCAGCAGTGCAGTTTCAGTACTGTGATGTGCTTTATACGCTGATTGAAACGGATCAAGTAAAGAATTATCCTTTACATGTGATAGTATACGTTTAGATTACTTTTCCAAGAAAACACAGATTTGATACTGGTCTGTAATTGGATAGGTTTTCAGGATCAAGACCCGATTTCTTTAATTGAGGACGTATGTGCGAGATTTTACAAATATCTGGGAAAACCCCAGTTTCCAAAGACAGATTAACGACACGTGTAATTAGTGGAACAAAAACAACAGCATTTCTCTTAATTAACAGAGTAGGAACTGGATCAAGACTGCAAGATTTAGCAGGCGAGTTTTTGACAATTTCAGAAATTTCCTTTTCACTTGCAGGTTCAAATTTACAGAGGTAGGGACAATTATAATTTTCACAGCATACGTCGTTATTAAAGTAATGAGACAAACTTCCAGCACTATCTTTAACAAGAAGTTTACGAATATTAACAATTTTATTTTTAAAAAATACGGACAATCTTTCTGCAAGCAACTCATCTGAGTGATAAAATGGAAGCACCGACAATTTAGAACAGTGTAAAAGATTCTACAGCTTCTTCTGATCAGATCAGAATAATATCGTTTCTTAGCACTTTCAACAAGCATATTAACAATACACCGCTGATGACAATATTTCTGTCTATCCTAAGGTATTTTTTGATTTCATCCATTTTCTCTCAAATACGCGACGGAGTTTTTTCGCCGATCTAATTTCATCAGTATACCACGGCTTTGAAGAATTTAGTTTGATACATTTTGTTTTTAAAGGTGCGTGTTTATCCATAACTTCTCTTAAAGAACAGTATCTTTCAATATTTTCTTGCAAAGTACCATCATGCATATCAGACAACCGTATCTGTGGGATACTACACATAATCACAGAAGAAAACTCGTTAAAGTAAATAGTTTTCTTCACGAAAACTATAATAGCAGATGAGAGATGCGAGATAGACTCTGTCCCATCATGATGATTGGGGATAAGTACTACTTTTCCGAGCATTGCACTTTTGTGCTAAAAATCTCATTACTTACTTTAGTGTATATTACCAAATCACTGGCCAATGTATAATTTTAACTATTGTATGATAGAAAATGGATTTGAAATACAAAACCATGGTAAGGCTAAAGTGAAATGTGAATGCTGTCTATTTTTGTTTGGTTTGTTTTGCTTCTGAATATATGAGATGAGATTTCCTCATCTTTATCTTTTCAAATTAATTAATTGAATTTCGGTATATCACCGGGCGGTTTGAAATACATGTTCTGTGAAGGTTGTGCATAATGGTAAAATGTATTGCTGTAGTTGGCGCATACAGTACATCTGCCAGTCACCACTGCTTCATAGTTATCGTGGTAGAACGAGAATTATTTATGTTGACGCGAGAGCACCCGTAGTGGCTTGACCAATACGGTAAGTGGCGGAGTATATCTGAACGTGAAACCCCCAGTTATAGAAAAGTTTATTCACGTATTAAGAACTTTGAGATTGTACCTGCACAGGTGTTTGTGTCTTTATTTCACAGGGTTTTTAACAATTGTAAGTAGAAACAATAGTTTGTGCACTCATTGTGTAAGTTTAATTAAAAAAGTTGTGTTACAAAATGGCCTTCTCGACATGTAGAATAGGTCTTGTTGGACACTCGTTTGTACGCCGGTTGGAATGCTATACCAGCGAACGCAAATTCTTTGCCTTACGCCTAGATGCAAGTTTGTACGATGTCAAGTATTATTCACGCGGAGGTGCAACGACATACAGATTCCCTGATCTACTTAAGGGATGGTCTACGCCGAAAGATATCGTTTACGTTCATCTAGGAGAGAATGACATTGTGAAACGATCTAATAATTTTATTGTGAACAAACTCGATAATTTATTTGACTTTCTTGATTTTGGACTAGAGTGTAAACATACTGTGGTTAGCCAGCTGTTAAAGCGGCACCCCAGTCGGGTAAGCTCTAACTTCAACGACTCCGCTGTGGACATTAACCGTCGACTTCAGGCGAATTATGCCGATGGTGCATGTGTAACATATTGGCGTCACAGAGGCCTGTGGAACGACTGGTCCTATATTCACTCCGATCCGATGGCGTACATCTTAACAGAAGTTCTTCAAATGGCCGATCGTCATGTATCGGTACGAACGTCGCGTCCGACAAGCTATTCAACAAGAAGAAAAAATTATAAGGCCAGTGGTTTTAATTTAAATTTATATACAAATGTTCAGAACCTCCACATGTTTTGCCTTCGGGCAAAAATTTGGCCTTTGGGACTAATGTTAGCCTTATGTTTGCCTACGGGCCTTATGTTTGCCTTCGGGACTTATGTTTGCCTTCGGGCCTTATGTTTGCCTTCGGGCTTTATGCTTGCCTTCGGGCTTTATGCTTGCCTTCGGGCTTTATATTTGCCTTCGGGCCTAATTTTTGCCTTCGGGCTAATGCGTGCCTTGTGGCATTCGGGCTTTGGACACATCCTCTTGTTCTCAGTCCGGTGAATTTCAGGCGGACCATGGATATAGCACATACTATGGAAACCTGACGATTGTTACAAATGCAACTCCGCTTTTCAGTAGTCAATGTGTCTCCCATGTTTTTCATTTCTAACCATCAGAGGTGTTTCTTTGATTTCTATACAGGTATAATGCCGAAAGCTCCAAGCAGCGTCGGCTGCGGTCCCAAAAACCACTAGGAAGAAGGCAACGCAACGGCGAACAAAGAGACCCCACCACTAGACTACGCCAGACTGGCGGCTGAAGTCGCGAAGGTATTGAAGGCGGGCGAGGCAACTGGCCCCATGACACCAGGCGGCAGTCCTCTAACAACTCAAGCCGCTACCACATACTTGACTGTGGATAATGCCACACAGGCTCAGCCATTGGACGCGTCTATAAAAGATACATTGACCTCAGGACTCTGATCAATAACGACAATGATACTCATGGGGTCTCGTTATCAATTATTGATAAACAACTCCGTGTAGAGAAAGACAACTGTAAGAAAAAGCTAATCACAATTACTGAATGGATGCGGGCAATTAAAATATACATGTCCATATTTGTCGGAAAAATCACCTGCCCAATGTTTGCCTATGCTTAAATATGTCAGCAACATACTAGAATTACATGCTTTGGGGAACCTGAACTGGCGGACCTATGACGAAAGCTTTCGCAAAGCACCACAGGGCAGGCCTTTAAATTCCGATGTGCTTCACCCAGAGCTTATGTTAAAACTGGCTTCGTTAGGGAATGCATCTTCTTTCAGACCTAACCCTCGTCTACATGGGCAGCATAATTTTCGTGGCCAACAGATATGTTTAAAATTTAATGCCGGGAAGCAATGCCACGCTCCCACACGCTGCTTCTGACATCTGTGTACCGACTGCCGTCAACCACACCCCAGAATTCAATGCAATAAACCACGAACGACAAGTCGTCAAACCGGCACTCGAGCAAACCCATCTACCCACGCCAGTGGTAATAAATTAGCATTCATGGTATTTAGCAGGGTATACACAAGAATTGTTTAACGAATTGTTAGTCGGGTTCTCGTTTGGATTCCGTCTCCTCTGTTTAAAGCCCCCGGTTCCGGGCATCGCCCGCAACCATCCAAGTGCCCTCGATCACCCGATACAGATAGAAGAATTTATTTCTAATGGTTTACGACTCGGTAGATTGGCTGGCCCTTTCGAGTCCCCTCCGTTTGATAAATTGATCTCCTCGCCATTGGGTGTTGTTCCCAAAGCTGAATTAGGCAAATATCGCATTATTCAGGACCTGTCGTACCCCGGGGGGCTTCTGTCAACTCAGGGATTCCACAGGATGTTTCACGGGTCTCATACGACACAATCAACGATGTAGTTAGATTAGTATTAAAAAATGGACCTAGGCCATTAATGTCTAAGACTGATATAGAAGACGCCTTCAGGGTTATCCCTATTCATCCGGATGATTACCATTTGCTGGGGTTTTCTTGGGACGGCAGGTTCTTTTATGACCGGTGTTTGCCTATGGGCGCCAGTCGCTCATGCAACATTTTCGAATCATTTAGTAAAGCGTTAGTACAATATGGATACTGCGTAACAAATTTAATGTAAGGGATGTATCCCATATTCTGGATGATTTTTTCTTCGTCGGCCCTAAAGATTCCAATGACTGCCACAACTCACTGTCTCAATTTTGATATCTTTGCTACAAGATCGGGGTTCTTATAAGGCGTCTAAGACTGTAACTCCGACTAATTTCATTACAATATACGGGATTGGGGTGGACACAGTCTTGATGGAATGTGGCCTCCCGTTACCTAAGATTACAAAAACTGTAACAAAAATAAATGAATTTTTAAATAGAAAAAAAGTCACACACACAATGGTTGGCCTGCTTAATTACGCTTGTAGTGTGGTGGTGCCGGGTAGAGCGTTTTACGCCGTATATGATAAACCTCCTGTCATTAGCTAAACATCCATCTCATTTCATTTGCTTAACTTAACTCATGGAGTTAATGACGATTTGTGGATATGGCTAACATTCCTTGAATCTTTTAATGGGAAAGCCCTTATCCTTCCAGAAAAATGGCTAAATTCTTCGACACTGCGCTTATTGGTTGCGCCGCAGTATTTTGCGACAGATGGTTATACATCGACTGGGGGTCTGACTTTGTAGGTTTTTCGATCGCTGTTTTGGAGTTATTTCCAATTGTTAATGCCTTAGAAATATTGAGGCATGAGCTCGCTAATCGCCGGATTTTGTTTCGTTGTGATAATTCAGCTGTTGTGGCTGTTATCAATGAGAAATCTGCTAAAGACAAAACGCTTTAATGCGTATTATTCGGCGGTTAGTACTAATATGCCTCCAGTATAACATACAATTCCGTACAATGCATATTCCTGGAGTAGATAACGTGTTGGCGGATCTTTTATCAAGGAGAAAATTTACAGAGGCTCTGGAATCCATTAATTCTATTAGTCCAAATCTAATTCATGTTCCGTCCTACCACATTTATATTTAATTTATTCCTATTTACAGGTGTTGTGTGTTCCTGCAAACAACATGGTACCCCTTAGCTGTGAAGCTACAACACTCATTCACTCGTCATTGGCGCCAGCCACTATTAAGGCGTATCAACGCAATATTCAAAAGTTGGCTTCATGGTTGGGAAAACTCGTTCAGCTCCCTATAAACCCGGCTACGGTATGCAACTTTTTGGCACATTAACATGGTCTACAATATGCACCTAGAACAATTTCATTTCTTCTGTCTCTTTTATCCACAAACTAGCAGACTTACCCGATCCTTGTAATTCGTTTTTGGTTGTAAAAATTTGACGTGGCGTGCATTATGCTTCGGATCGTCCGGATGTACGCTTGCCTATCACTGCAGAAATTTTGACTAAATTGTTAGCGAGTCTAGAGTCGATCGAACCTAGTTTTTCTTATCAGGGGCGCAGCCAGACGGGTCACGAGGGTCCTGACCCCCTCCCCCGTTTTTTTTTTAGAAAAAAATAAATAAAAACATGAGACAACAATACAGATCAAATCATCTTGGAGATACTGTGGAAGATTATTACCAAATCAACTTCTTGATCATTTACAAACCGAGTTAAAAACCCGTTTTTCTGCCGATAACAGGCCATGCTTTAAAATATTTGGCGTAGTACCCGAGTCTATCGTGAAGTGTAATGTTGAAGAAGTCTTCAAGGAACTTGAATTTGGTACGATGATCTGCCAAGACACAAACATCTTCATTCCGAGCTTCAGTGATGGAAGCGACTGTGTAAAATTAGTGGATCCAGATTGTTCCCGAATCGAATGTGCGTGCACTTCTTCTAATCGCGTAGGCCTATGCCCGTAACGTCTACTGAAGCTGAACGGAGTTTTTCGACTTTGTGGAGAACGAAAACCTTTTTGCGAAATCACATGTCTTATGAGCAGCTTTCGGGATTGTGCCTCATGAACATACACTTTAACATGAACATTAATACAGAGAATGTCATTCGCGAATTCTGTCTCCAAGCCAAGAAGAATGTTCCAAACTTATGTTTAAAGATGCATCACGCGATGTCTAGCGCGCCGTTATAGTAACTAACGTAAAATGTATGATAATAATTTAGAAGTTAGTTATTACAATTATGTATAGCTATCACCTATACTATACATTCGAACAAAATAGGTATATTTTTAAACAAAATATTGTATGTACTGGGTATGATAAGCGTCTCACATACACACGGAGCCAAGATAGCTTCTTGGACTTGCACAGTGTATGAACTCTAACTTTACGGTTCTCATTTAATAATATCACTCCATGCTATCAATATCATTCTAATTTCTTTTTTCAAACTTTTGCAACTCTACGTTCATTTCATGCAACTTTTGTATTGGTGAAAAGGGAGGAATTCAAATAATTACTCCTCTTGAGTTTACAACCTCTCTACACAAATCAACAAACAAGCAAGAAAAAAAGTGTTTGTCTGTGGCAGCCTGGAATATAAAAATGTTCTGTAATGAAAATGAGAGTTGTTTTTTGTTTTCTTTGTTTCAGTTTATTAGTGTTAACATTGTCATATTTGTGTGTGCGTAAACCGATTCAAATGATCTAGATTGCGCTAGACCGCCAAAGCTTCCAGGGGGCTTCACCCCCTGGACCCCAACCGGGGCCCCTTGGCGGCCCCCTGGCCCCCAGCCCATGGTTGCTCGCTTCGCTCGCAAAATACTCACATATTGGTTGACCCCCCCTTTAATTTTTTGCTGGCTGCGCCCCTTATAGATTACTTTTCAGGGCCTTTTCCCTTACCGCGTTCCAAGGGTTCTTCCGGATTGGTGAATTGGCCGTAGGTAAAGGGGACGCGGATAAGAAGGTCGGGCAATGCAGTGATCTATGTCTTTCTGGTAATTCAGCTTCCTTAACTATATACCATCACAAAACCGGCGTAGGTAAGCCCCCTATCCATATTTCATTCAATAGTGCCACGGGCGCTCGGTTCTCAGTCCAGTAAAATGTTTACATGATTACACCAAACATTTTCGGCATACCTCTGGTCCTTTGTTCCAACATATCTATGGACGGTCGGCCGATTGCGGCTCGTTTCATATACGCAAAACTAAAAGAGGCGATTTCTTTCAATGGTCTTGACCCTACATTATAAAGGTCATAGTTTGTCGGGTTTGTGGCATGTTCACCCAGCAAACTTGTATTTTAATTAGTTTTAGTTTAGTAAGTCAAGTTAATCTTTGGATTCTTGATAACCAGGCATATTATATTTAACATTCAATATATATTTATGTGATTTTATGTAATAACCAAGGTGTTTAGTTAGTAGTAGTTGTTGTCCGTACATATACGGTAGGCCTACACTCGATAGGGGCAGCCCATACATTATGTAGGCCTATACGTCTTAGATGGAACTAAATTAGTTATAGGCTGCCCTATTATTATTACAACTCTAGTATTATATATGATATTATGTGTTTCCTCATTTAAATAAATATATGACAATTTCCATCCAACTTGGTGTTATTGTATTTTTCCGTCTGGCCTCTTGCGGCATAAAGGTATATTTTCGTAGTTACTTTTAATATATACTCACAGCGTTTGAAGAGATGACATATTTGCAAAGATTTTTGTTGAGATACTTTGAATATTATTTTTGCCGAGAAGCAAATTTTTAACTGCAGGTATTTTACGGTCTTCTAATGAGGTTAGACTGTTCCAACTTACATCCCTGAAATACAATATAGTTATATTATAATTATATTATATTTCAGTGAGCAATACTTAGATAATAACATTAGGCCTACAATTACGCCTTGGTTAGACATTGATTTGTCATGTATACAATTACTTTTCAATAACATATAAATACATACTACACTTCAAGAAAGATATAACATTACTTGTTATTACATTGTTTTTCTATATGGCTTAAAGGCCGGTGCACACTAAATAATTACACGCAAAGTCACAAGCGTCAAATCGAAGCGAGTCGCGTGAAGCTTGAACAAGTTAGACCATCGCGAACAAAGTGTCTCGATCCGAGTATATTTCCCATGATTGGAAGCGAAGCGTCACGCGTCATTTTCGACAATTCCGGTTTGATCTGGGCGTAGAGAGAGGCCTAGGCTGGTAGGCCTAGGTCTAGAGGCATAATAAGCTAGGTAGGCCTAGCTTTTGTATTTGCAAATCTATCTCCAATATACTTGTATTTTTTAATACACACATCCACTGAAAATGCATTTTCTTTGATTTGGGGATTTTTATATTCATGTGCACCTTTTGTCATAAAAAGACGAGAATAGGCCTACTCGTGAATTATGGCCACAAAATTGACGTCGCTGACACTACATCCATGTTGAACAAATTATTTTCATCTTCATCTGACAGATGACATCACACATAGCCCTACGATCCTTGTGATTTGATTGATCAAATTGAAGCGAACAGTGAAAGCGAAAACGAAAAAGTTCCCATGGAGAAACTCTAGCGAATTCACGGGAGGAGCCTTATATTACTAGTTCCGAATTCAACGCGTTGAAGTTTGATTTGATGTTCACACTGAAATCGTCTGTCGCGGCAAAAGTACGGTTCGATTTGACGCTTGACGCGTGTCGCTTCGCATATAATTTGTTTAGTGTGTAGGCCTATCGGCCTTTAATATTTATAGTTTGAGGATAATTAAACGAAGGCTTCTAATCAATGTTTTTAAACAATTAAAATTTACTAATAAGTTAAATAATGTTTCTCGGTAATATTATTTTAGCATAAAAGACAACTATTTAGTTATTATATAGGCTTGTATATCACTAATTGTCTATTTGATACTATTTCCATTGGGCTAGCATGTAGTAGTCAATACAAATACCCTTTAACAAACTCTCATTCCATTCATGGATTCATAACAAAGTAGACTAACATGATTGATATTATCAATAATAAAGAATATAATTCTTTTAATTTATCAATATCATTTCGATAATGTTTATTAGTGAATGATGTAGGCCTAGATACAAAACAAAAAATAAAACACTCACAGAGTACCATATATGTTTCCACGAAATATTGGAATTTCCGTAAGTCTATTATAAGCAAGATGTCTAAATAAGAATAAATAAAACATGCCATAACTATAATCATCTACGATTAAAGCAATTGCAAATTAAAGATATTATGTTATAGTGAGCATGTTAATTGTAGGCCTAATTAGCAAACAAACTGTTCTTCTTGTAAAATAACATATTATTTAAGGTGAAGAAGACCCGTGTTACACAATAATGTTTAAAATCGAAAGTTCGAAATCTGAAAATAACAATAGTGTAAGGTATAAATACTGATGTCTAGGCTGACTAGGCAAAGCTGCAGTTCATGTCACATGATTTATAAATAAAACCTAGTTAGGCCCATGACAAACTGCCGTACATGGTAAGTTATTTAAGCTATATTCACTATCATTTATTTACAAAACAACGAAGTGGCATTGATTAATATGTAGAAGGATGCTCTTTTTTTTTTTAACTGAAAATTACTTACAGAATATAAATACTATCCAATGCGACGAAGGCGTCTTTGTGTATAAAGCTAATATTGTTGTCTGCAAGTTTGCTGAAAACAACAAAACAGACGTACAATATTCTATATATATGTAACTACTTTTACGCTTAAAAGCATTGCTTTATGCAAACGCGACTCTATAGTTCACTATGTCGGTCGGTCGGTAGGTCCGTCGGTTGGTCTGTCGGCAGGTCGGTCGGTCGGTAAACACTAACTCAAATTTGCGCACGTGACTGGGCCAGCCATATATATGACCTTATTTCTCATAGCGTCTGATCATCACGGTTGTGTTTTATTGAGGTTCAGTAATATCTTGTGGTTAGAGATCAGATAACAATTATGACGTAGAGGCTGTCTTTCGCTTAAAATATGTAATAATAATTATAATATTAATCTAGTTTAATCATTCAATTACGTAGTAGTTTTGCACATAAATGTCATAAACAGGGAAGTATTTAAATAACCCAAAATATAAAATAAAATGTTGACAAAAATCAAATATTCATTCTTCATACATTACTGAAAAAAAACATGGTTCTTTTTTACAGAGGAACGTAACCAAATTGTGCATTTTGCCATTTCAAGAACCATTAAATTTTCCACAATTTATTTTTCTATAAGCCAGCACCAGATGCCCACCTGATAGACATATGCAAGGTAATGAAATACTGACAATAATATAATTGAATGCCATAAAGAAATAACATTTATGCAATTGTAATCCAGCAACATGGCCATTCTCCATAATCTTAATAGCATGGTAACTTAGCACTTTTTTTGTGCACTTTGTGACAAAAGCACCACATTTGGCACAAACCTTCTTTAGGGTATATCTAACAATCCTAGAAGGGGTGCCCAAAAATCGGAACAATTGAACGGTGTCATTTGGACCACGCCCTCTTTTAGTATCTATATATAAATTTACGTAAGGGCAAAAATCGGTAAATCGAGCGTTATTTCTAGAATGTTTACTCGATGGTATGTAAAGTTGGTTCGTACTTTCGGTACTGATTTTAACCGCCTGATGTAACCCTGTTTACTAATTAAATTGAGTTCGATAATTAGTTATTGACGATTAAAACGAATTTAGGTTCAACGATTTGCCCCAAATAGGGGTGTTTTCTGATCGTGGTATACACTGTCTAATGATGATGTCAAATTGAAAAATACCCGCATACAATAATACGAGGACACTTCGCATTTTCCTATCTCCTCCTACGATCATTGTTTTTAATAGCTGAAAACCGATTGAACAGTTCGAGTACAGCATCATAATGTTGAAGACAGGCCGATTTTCCTTAAAAAATGCTATTTTGATACATTTAATATACGTTTATACAAATGTATTGATTTGCGATGAATGGAACATTCCAATCTCTGTTCCACAAGTGTCTATTCCCTCAGGCGTCGTAAAGGCAAGTACTGTATACTCATAACAGAAATTCGATCATTTTGTTTTCAATCTGTGCTGCAGAGATTGGATATAGATTTTTTTTAACGGGAGCTAGCGTTTTCAGTCGCCGTATATTATGTACACATCTTTATTATTGCAGTTAAACCACCCCGGGAACCACCCTCCACATCATCACCCTTCCCTCACTGGCATGAGTAGCGTTGTAAAGCCAGTAGAGGATAGGCCTACGGTGGTACCGTCGAAGGATCAACAACAACTTTGGTGGGTAGGGTATAGGAACCAACTTAAGTATGAATTGGCTCTAGAAACAATTGAAAACCATTAGGCCTACTTATGATTTTCCCCGAATAGAGGTGGTTTTCACAAATTGTTTAACATTATATAAACATATATACGTCGTAGTGTATCGTTACATGTACTGTACTATTTCAATCGACTAGGACGGTGATAGCCGGGGCTGATAGTTTCAACAAAGTATTACATCGCAATGTTTTACCGTGTTTAGTGGTATATTATTTGTAAAACATGAAAACAATAATATTTCGTTACTAAATGGATAAAGAATATATTTAAAAATTGTTCCTCTTTGCACCCATCCTCTTCCCCATCCCTCAACCATAATGTTACATACAAAACACAAATTAAGTTTGTTTAAATTTGACTTAAACAATTGGTCTCATTTTGTGACAAGTTTCTTTTTCGGAAGTAATTCCCAGGGTGCTAATTTTAGTTGAGTACATAAATCACAGTGTCTATTTATTCGTTCCTGTAAACGACATGTATTGTTGTCCTGCATTATTGTACATTTGAAATCGCCAGTTTTTTTTAACGCTGAAATTATTATGTATTCGAGAACCATCTGTGGGCACGACCTAGATGGTACGCGAGCGAAGCGAGCGTACCATCTAGTTATACGTAATTAGGTGAAAACTTAAATCTTCGTATATACATACCAAGTTTGGTATCAAATTAAAACTCATGACATGTACATTGCAATACACACATAACAAATATATGATTTCTCTTCAGACGGAATATATAGGTCAAATAATGTAATTTTCTGTCATATTGAATGGTATTTCAATTAAAACGTGCTAATATTGTGCTATGTTATGAACATTGTAGTTATAAGAACAACAACATTCATTTTAGTAATAGTACTAATATATATTTATCCTGTACCAGTTACTTTCCTTTAACATAATATTAGGAACCACTGAAAAAAAGTATATAAAACATATACTGTATCAAACTTGGCTCAATAACCACTGGACTATTAGTAAACCGACAAAAGACCATTTGACTGACAATTATAGCGTTAGCATCCATAACAATACATGGAGGTGATTATCAACTTTACTTTTATGAAATAAGTTCCATGGCATGGGTAACAAGACCAGTGCACTGTTGAACGGCACTTGCAGTTCCCTGAGCAAAAAGGCAAATTTTTGCAGTCACACTTTAGCAATTCCCTACATGCCTGCTTCAGGTAGTATTGTCCAGACTGGTGTCCATGTACTGCCGGTTTTAGTCCAACCAAAGTCTTCTGGTGATGGAGCATTCTGCTGTGGCTCTGGACTGGTGGTCCAAATGCTTGCTTGGTATATGGATCGGTTGGAATGCTGTAAAAGTGCATCCTACAATAAACAATTTAAAGATTGGTGTTACCTTTTAATGAAAGAAAAACATGAACCTGATAATAAATTATTAAACGACAATTAACAATTATATGGAAGCTCCCGTTACCTGTGTAGGAGGAATGTTGTCCATTGTCCTTTCTTGAAAAAAGATCTTGTCTTAGCTTAGTAACACTTCTTAAAGTACTTGTCTTGTCGTATAGATGACATGTAAACTCTTCTAGCAACTGGAATTGAGATGAGTTGACTCCTAGAAAGGGTGATGTGCCATGAAAAGAAAGGCTTCTGTGACTGCTGGAAATGAGTTCCACGTCTCCCATGCGGAGTGTTTTGCTTTTCCGAAGAACTGGGATGTAGTATCGGACCCAGTAAATGCATGAAAAACTGACAGCCCTCTTGACTTATCCTCTCCTGGGTTATGGCAGATGGTATATATATTAAAATAATTGGAAGTGCTTACACCCATGTCAAATGCGACCCATATACACGTACCAGGATAACAGGCTATTAGATTGCAGAAAATACCAACCAGGATAACAATGACATCAGTATCAACTGTACGCACCAAAATAACCATGCTACCTTTCTTTAAGGCATCATCAATGTGAATGCACATCCTGGAGTCGGCCTCTTCTTGGTCGCAGATTGACATAGGTTGAGTAGATGTCAACATACAATAGACTCGCATACAGGACATATATCAAGAATTACTTACTAATTTAATATGCCTTTTTAATTAATTATTGGTATGAAACTGTATAAGTAAATTAATCGTTTGGTTACAAACAAAATAAATTAGTATGTATCATAATAAAACTTACCTGATGTAATGTAAACTTCTTTGCAGTCAGAGTAATCATGGGTAGACAGACACCTTTGTAATTAAAAAGTTAAATAACTCCTCTTAATTTACTGGATCTTTCAGAAAGTCTGGAAAATTCCCTGGAATCTTTGTTTGTCCCCCAACTTTCCTCCTGACCCCTTTTCCTCTTTTTCTCCTGTAGACTACTTAAGACTATCTGTTCTGTAAGTGTCCCGCACTATATCAATTCTGTTACTATTCTGCAGCTGCTGTCTGGTCCACGGTAGAAGACCTGTCATACAAATGATACAAGAATAACGATCCGCATATAGAAGTGACCAATTATGTGGTGGTTAAACAATAGATACAATCCTGAATGCAAAGAAATGTACTCACCTTATCACCGTAGTCATCAAATGTAAATGCATGGTTGCTGGAAAGAGCATGGACAATAGCAGCTCCGTCAAACACCTTTACGTCAAAATATGTAGGAGGTTCAGGCTGGCCTTCAGTCTCCAAATGCTGTAGCAACTCAGACTTCTTAGTTGGTAGTCGAAGCTTTCCATTTACAGCCAAAGAGGGTGGCCATGGCTGGTTTTCATGCATGGAGAAGTCTTCCAAATCTCCATCACGAGATTGACTTGCATGATACAGTCGACTGAATAGGCTGGAGTCACTTTTTAAACTCTTAACTTGTTGCTTTGTTTTGGACACTGATTTTGACCATGGTGTGTTTAACAACGGCAGCTTATTCTGTTTGATGGCTTGTTGAATTGTAACACTTCTGTCGAGAATAACTTCCTTGAAATATGTTTGGTACTGGGTAGTACCTACATCCTGAATTGTACGAACTGTCACTACTGCACTTTCATTGGCACAATCTCAAGCATCCAAGACCAGAAGTTCTGAACAATTATCGAGGAATGGGTTGCCTGCATTGCTCAGGGAACTGCAAGTGCCGTTCAGCAGGTCTTTCTTGCACTGGTCTTTGTTGCCCATGCCGTGGAACTTGTTCGTCATCTAGCAACTCTGTACCATTATAAGTGTTTGTTTCCAGATAAATAATTTCATAAAAGTAAAGTTGATAATCACCTCCATGTATTGTTATGGATGCTAACGCCATAATTGTCAGTCAAATGGTCTTTTGTCTGTTTACTTTAGTCCAGTATTATTGAGCCAAGTTTGATACAGTACAGTATATGTTTTATATACTTTTTTTCAGTGGTTCCTAATATTGTGTTAAAGGAAAGTAACTGATACTGATACAGGATAAATATATATTAGTAGTTCTATTACAAAAATGAATGTTGTTGTTCTTATAACTACAATGTTCATAACATAGCCCAATATTGGCGCGTTTTGATTGAAATCCCCTTCAATATGACAGAAAATTACATTATTTGACCTATATATTCCGTCTGAAGAGAAATCATATATTTGTTATGTGTGTATTGCAATTTACATGTCATGAGCTTTAATTTGATACCAAACTTGGTATGTATATACGAAGATTTAAGTTTTCACCTAATTACGTAATACTAAAAAAAGGGCGTGGTCCAAATGACGTCGTTAAATTGTTCCGATTTTTGGGCACCCCTTCTAAGATTGTTAGATATACCCTAAAGAAGGTTTGTGCATAATTTGGTGCTTTTGTCACAAAATGCACAATCTTCATAAAAACTGGAAGTTAGCTATAAGAAGAATTTAAGGTTATTTGGTAAAAAAAATAGGCCGTTGGTGGTATGCCCATCTATGGGGATGTTTGCTTCTTTTGTACATAATACTTACAGCAGCCATATGTCGCCGCCTTGAAATGCTTTTGATGGGATACTTCGTAGTTTGTTATTAGCAAGATATCTATGGTATGGTATTGAGAAAAATAACAGATTAGTCTTAAATATGACCCGAAGTTACTTTATAGATGCAACCTTCAATCACCACAAAAAAAACTGGATAATACCAATGAGCACCATATTACAAAAATTATAGATATCATCGAGTTAAATTAAAAAGATATTGACATTATAATAATTTAACATCTATCCGGGGGTTGTTTTATAGCATTTTTAAATATGACCCGAAGTTACTTTAGAGATGCAACCTTCAATCACCACAAAAAACTGGATAATACCAATGAGCACCATATTACAAAAATTATAGATATCATCGAGTTAAAATAAAAACATATTGACATTATAATAATTTAACATCTATCCGGAGGTTGTTTTATAGCATTTTTAATGAATTGTTTTCAATTATATTAATTATGATATAAAAATAAATTAAACATTTGCTTATAATTTAGTAATGTAGTATATAAAAGCCCATATTAAAATTAATTTAAACAAAACATGTGAATTGATAGTTGATTTTAGGACAAAAAATTGGTCGGTTCATGAGCCCCTAAATATAGGAAATGAGTTAATTAAAGTTGTCCCAGCGTATAAATATCTAGGAACTATAATAGACAAAAAGCTGGACTGGTTTAATAACATTAAAAAACTCTATAAAAAAGGACAACAACGGCTATATCTGTTAAGAAAACTTAGGAAATGTAATGCTAGTAAACAAATTCTTATACTGTTCTACCAGTCAACCATACTTTTTGTAGAATTATCTGGGAGGCTTGTTTATATGAAAAAGATAAGGAACTATTAAATAAAATTACCAGAAGGGCTGGGCGGGTTATTGGAGTTGATGTATCTGTTCTTAGTTTCAACTACGATGCAGGTGTTCTATCCTTGGTAAAACGTATACTCTCCCAAACAGACCACCCGCTCCATAAGGAATACATTTTTCTTCCATCAAATATTCGTATCCGTCTGCCTCGAGCCGTACTAAACGCTACAATAAATCATTTGTCCCACAGTCTATTGTCACCTATAACAAACTTGTCCAGCGCTAACTCATGGAGAGAACACCTGGATCGTAGACTTTTTGATATTTTATTAGTGATTTTCTATATTGACTGTTTTCTGCATGTACGTATATTGTTATTATCTCTGCAGTGTATATAAGAGGAATTTCTAATGTATTTTTATATTGGACCAAATAAAGAATATATATATATATATAATATATTTTACCATTTTTTATATTTTGTGGCCAGTAAAAATCGTACCGTAATTTATATAATATAGATCTGTGCCTTAAATATATATATATATATGTCACATACATTTACAGATTTAGTAAATCAGGTGTAAATTCTAGAATTTTACTCAATAGTAAGCTGGTGGTAAATACTTTCGGTAAAGTTTTTTTCACATAATGAAAAAATACTACATGAATGAACATTAGTTACTGATGATTAAAACGAATTTATTTTGTTCATTTGGCACAAATATTTGTCGATACTGAAATATATCCACACACAACAATGCAACGATGCTTCGTTACGAGCTATCTCCGTTTACCATTAGAATTCGCTGGAATTCGGCACCGCAACCGCAATAACACTGTAATGGTAACTGGCAAACAAAGTTTTATATTTTTAAAATGTAATTTTACTATGTGGAATATACATTGTTCAATTGATTAATGATAGTGAATTGATAAAAGTCCTCTTCCATCCATTTATCCGTTACGCTATTCGTCTTGGGTAGACATTGCGTATGCTAATCGTTTCCATGATAATAATCTAAAATAAATAAGTGCATCAACCTAGCAACGTGACCGATAAATACAAATAGCCAATAAATAGAAAAAGGTAAGTAGTACAAGGCTATGTATCTTTGTTACGGAATAAGAGCTAGACTTTCGATCGCCCTCTAGTGAGATTGTATAAACAGAAAACAGTTATATTTATTACTCACATGCTACTTCCTGTTGAGAGTTTGTAAGTTCCAGTAGATAGTTCTACGACAGATGGTGAAATATAGCTAAAAAGAATAAAACACAAATCACATCATTAATATTTATTCTAAATTTAAATTGGCCATATCAAAGTAATATTAAAGTTATTCACTTTAAGTAAAAAATTCGAGGCAAAAACAACAAGTTTACGTAATTAACAGGTAAATTAATTTGGTTACATTTCGCCTGGAAAATCTTTACGAGCGAAAGTTAACAAAGATTTCAAACCACGAGTATACATTATGCATGATGCTAATTAGGATTGTTTACAACTCATCGCGGTTGAGAAGGAGTTTTCACACAGATCGCGAGGAAGTTTTATGATTATGCATACAGAGTAGCCAAACAAACGCGTTGCATTATGAGATATGTTTTGATCGAAAACTTTGACTGGAAGTCAAAGTTATTTTTTGAACCAAAAAACGTCCGTATTTTGGTTAAATTATTTTTTTTTCAACTCATTTTTAGTGAAAGTTAATAACTATTATGATACTTCAAAATGACGCACTTTTTTTCGAAATACTGTATTCAAAAATTTTACTTTTTTTTATTATTCAAAGGGACAATACATCTTTAATAATAAAGTATTGTGTGTATAGTTTGGTTCCGCCGAACAACGCCGATATAATGTACTAGATGATACGCGAGCGAACTTCATTGGTAATCGTAAAGAGAATACAAATGACGTTTAACTATATTATCACAAGTTAATTAAGTTTGTTAGTCTGTAATACTTCTGCGACTTGTTTACACTTGTGGGTTCACAGAATTTAATTTATCATAATAATCTTAAGGATATTGTTTAACAACGGCACACTTCCTTTTAGGCCTACATTTCAACAGATCCACCATTTGTAAATGCAAACGCATTTTCACCAAGCATTTGAAGTTTCGTGTTATCAATTCGCCTGAAAAAAAAAAAGATGTACTAGTTCGTAGTTCCTTATTAAATTCAATTAAAAGGCAGTCACCATATTTTTTAGATATTTTAATACTTAATAACTGTCTATTTGGCTTGACCTCTTCTATTTCTTCTGGTCAAAATTCAATTTAAGCATTTACGTCCTCTATGGTGAATAAGTAACTAGCTTTACAAAGACAAAGCACACATGACCTACCTAATGTTTCAAAATATGTTGGTATGGATCGATGAACCTTGACCTACTCTACCTTATAACAGTTGACCTACTTCTTTATTTCAAAATTGTAAAAGTTTAAAATTAGATTGCGCAACTTTTACCATAATATGTTTTATATCTTTGACTTTATTATTCCATATTTTGTCCCATACCATAGTCTTATTTAAAAACTCTGTTTCACATTTTACTTGGGAGACTGGCACTGTCTCTACGCCGAATAAGTAGCTAGCTTTTTTTTACACTTGATCTACTTAAGTGTAATGTTGTAACAAAAATTAAAAACTTACAAAGCTGATAATTTGCTGTTGTTTGCAAAAGTAAAAGGTTCAATGATATTTATATCATTAGATGACAGGTATCTGAAAAAAAAATCATCATTAGTTTTTAGAATAAATATCTCAAATTATAAAAGTTGTTAAATAAGAGTGTGGTAGTCGTGGTAGTGACAGGTGGTACCATAGCAGCAGCAGCAGAAACAGTACAATAAAGTGACTAGAACGATCGTCAACGTGTATTTTCAGTAACTAAACATGCAGTACATTATTTTTTTTATTCATTCGTGTTGTAAAGAAAAATCACTTAGAGACGCTATAAAATAACACCTGATGATCATCTATATCAAATCAAATATTCTTTTTCATCATCATCGTTATCATCAAAATATAAAGAAAGATCAAATAAAGTAAAACATGTCTATGAAGAGATAAAACGGAAACACATCAACATTCTAAATGATCTTGATACCCCAATAACAAGAAATTATTCAAGCTGTTGCCGATTACGGTTATAGAAACTGCGCTTAATTATTATATAACTTAAATTTGTATTTAGAAATTAATAATACTTAGTAATCAAATATCGGATTTAAATTCTCCCATAAATTTGCTAGTGTAATGCTAATATATTATAAAACAAGCAATAATTTAAATGATTTTGTCATCGTTAAGTTTTGTCACTAAAATGATCGACTATTAACTGCTTTTGTTGAATATGTTTCTGAAACATGGCTAAAACTATAAAGACATTTTACTATATTCAGTCGGTGAAACAACAATGTCTTTTCAGGTTTAAGTGTATCATGCAGGAATTGCATGAACCTTTCCATTCTTTGACTATAGTGGTATAAAAGTTGCTCGGATACGTGCATTACCAAAACCGTATAATCATCAAATAAACACATGTTTCGTCATCAAGGGTGATTTCAACCGAATGAAAAATAAAGCGTTATCCTCTAAAAGCAAATAATTACTGTTTTGTAATAACTGTATATATAATTATATTATAACAATGTAATTGGTGGTTTCATTTAGGAACAAATAAACAGAACAAAACGAATGACCAATTTGGATGCACTAAGATGTATACACTGTTGATGCATTTGTATCTCTTACATGCAGCAGCAGCAATGGCAGCAAAAAACAACAGAAGAAACAGAAGTTGCAGCATCGGCAACAGAAGCATCGGCATCAGCAGAAAAAGTTTTGAAGGTAACAATTGAACTTACAAGTTAGTTATCACGGTGGATCCTTGAAATGTGGTATTTCTCAGTATAGTTATTTTGTTGTTCTTCAGGCTTCTATTATGAAAACAAAAATTATGCCACTACTTAGGATACTTTATTAAATGCGATTGTATAATAGTAACTTCGTTTTATCATTTTCTATGCTTTATTCATTGACTGTGAAATCTTCAGAAATACGTTTTATTGTTGTTATTGTTCTAAACCGCAGTGCCGTCCAGTTGTAATATTGTTAATAGTGAGACTTTTCCATCGGGACGGTAAACGAAAAGAGACGGTAATTTAATTTATAGAGTCTGGTGCTAAATGCCTTCGAAACAAAAGCAACAACGGTTAGCCACCTCTAGGCTTAGGCCCCTGATCCGTATGCATGCAAGCTCGGTTGAGCAGGTTCTGCGTTAGTCAGGCTAGGTATTCAACACATAATCAAAAACCGAGTTTAAAAAAAAATAAATCTAGAAGTATCAAAATGAATTTACATCCTACACATACTATATATACACATATGATGTTTTTGTTATGAAAATAAACAACTTGTGCCTATCATGTATACATTTGCTTTGCTTATGGTTTAACAGTTTCAGAAAGACATCAACTGTGCTGCTTCGTCTGGTTGAATTGTAAGACCGATCTTTAGATCGGCTAAATAATGAACGGAATGTATGCCACCTACTTTCGTTAATTTACCGTCTCGAAGCAAAAGCTCACTACTAAAAGTTAGTTCTACACAGGTAAAAGAAGTAACATTTTCAAATTATATTGTCAACTTACAAAATACGAAGAAATGGAAGATCATTAAAAACTGTTGATATGTCTGTCAGCAAATTTGTGTCTGCATGTCTGAAATGTTTAGATAAATTAAAATTATTATTTATAACTAAATATAACCAGGAAAGAGTTAAATTAATTTAACTCTTCCCTGATATAACTCAATACATTACATAGTGTATCTTTTAATGTATGCGTATCATTGCTATAGAGTTCAGCGTTGCTGACGTCACGACGGTAGATGGCGCTGCGTGGACGGTATGTACAGAGCCATATATATATAGAGTTACGACATTGAATGCAGATCAATTTGTGTCAAACTTGTCTCCGTTAATTCATGTAAAGTATAGGAGCAAGAAAATACTTTAAACATTTTCTTATATTAAAAAAAAATGTAATTGCACATTTTACGGTGAAATATCGATGTGCACAGCGTACAGAAGTACTTGCGGCAAAGAATATTGCGCGCGCGTGCGCTAGTACATTATAAAGTTCGATTGATTGATTTTGGAACGAAACATCCCATAACTACGTCCTATAAATAACAATTATGTAATATTTTCAATTCATAATGCATGCTTTTTGATGACTAAATAAAATAATAAAGTGTCGTGGATGTATTTGTTAATATATTGAATAGGGTATGAACAATATTAAAATAATAAAGGCAAATTATTACAAATGAAATAATGAACGAGTCTCTGAAAGTTAGTATTAAAAACACACGGAGAGCATATACTGTATAAAAAGAGGGGTGAATTTGTATTGGTTCATGCTTTGATGTATCCTGACTTGCATGTAGGCCCTAGCATATATTATTTTGTTATTATAGACACAATATATATATGTTACCAAATTAATACCATTAATAAAATTAATTACTAAAACAAAAAATACATTCGAATAATTATCGATCTATAGTTTCCCCTATGCTTCATAATTTTTGGGATTTTATTTGTGTTACACGAGCTTGTTGAAAATAAGCACTTTCTTATCAGTGGGGGATAGTTGAAATTACACAGTAAAATCTCTATTCTTTTGTACACAAATTTTGTAAATAGAGAGGCATTTTAAAAAGCTACGAAAAATAAACAGTGTGGTAAAAAATTTTTTCAGATGACTAAGTATAGGTAATATAACTTGAATATTACATTTCTTGAATTTTTATTCAACTTCAAATTTTTATTTTCATGCTATAGCAAAAATTATTCACCGTATATCCACCATCTTTTTTCACCTTCTAGGGAGTCACAAGACATGTTATTACATTAGGTTAACTACCTAACTACTGAAAAAAGGTCTTCCTGGTTTTTATGGAAGAATTTTGCAAAATTTTGTATTTGGCCATATTTAGAGAAATTCATGTTTTTTTCGTCTTGATTTCTGTTACAAATATTTGATTTATATTATATATTATATTTAAAATTCATTCCTGTACCTGAGCTTTAAAACTTAATCATTTTCAATAAAAACAACTAAAATTTCAAAAGATCACTAATTATTTGTAATAATAATAATAATAATAATCTATTTATTCTTCAACTACAGTTTAAGTCTAAAAAAGTCAAGCAAGATACATAATTTGATAGAAATACAGATATCTATAGTTTATCAACATAGTAGCGGTGAACGCATTTTTGGTTGCGCTTGCAACCACGCAGAGCCATCTATCGTTGTGACGTCACACCGCAGAACTCTATTACCTGCTTGCAAATCACACTTAATAATTTGGAATCTGGATGGATTAGAATAAACGTTCACATCCTAAAACAGAGAGTAGGCCTAATAGTAATAGGGAATATTTAACCCGAAGTGTTGCAACAAAATACGAGTATTATTTCAAAAGAAATAGAAAAGAAGGTTTTGCAGGGCTGTGGTGTAACTATTGTATTTTGAATTAATATTGTAAAACGGACCTAACGTCAACTAATTTGATATAATATGACAGTGATAATATGATTAAACTAATTAGTAACAGTAAGAATTTAATAAACATAACAGACTTACATATTACCAATTGTCTTCGGCAAGCTTGGTAATTTACTAAGTAAATTGTTATTAACATTTCTGTCAACAATTAAGATATAAATAAACAAAATGTAATGAAGAATCAATGCAATGCAACATATTTATAGCAATACTTTAATTTAGTTACGTCTTGACACCTGACAAAGTTATTTTCACCAATACAATTATGTCGCCTTTTATATCCGTGAAATATAAGATGGTGATTCGCGAACATATAATCCTTCGGGAATGTAAAATCTCAAATTAGCCTAGGCCTATATTAATACTAAATGTTAATATACATTTTATACACTTCTTTAAGTTGCATATGTTGTGTGAAGACCGGCTTACTCCGTATAGATCATACATAGCATGAGTTGTTAGTATAAGGCTAGTCTATAGCCATAGAACAAGACCATATACATGGCTGAAGTTGCGTGCTCAAGTTAGTGTTTACCGACCAACCGACCGACATAGTGAGCCAAAAGGATGTCTTTTCTAATTGTTGTGAAATATGAGATTTTGGTATTATATTTGAAATAAATTTTATAACCTATCCATAACCAAAATCCGGATAAAAAAATTAGTTAATGTATAAGTGAATAACTTTATCATAAGTACAAATTGGCCTATTCAAAATGTGATGACATTCATCTGCATTTTGTTCATGTTTGGAGAACAATACATGTTCAAAGTTTTGCCTTATCATTCTTAAGCCTACTTTCAACAATTTATCGAATGATATTTCATTTTAACCCAAATTAATATTATCATCTGTACTGTAGCTTGCTTGCATTTATGTAAAAGATTACTTACATGGTGCCAAGTTTATGTAGCTTTGACAAAGCATCTTCGTCGATTTCCTTCAGGTTATTATTGTTCATGTAACTATAAAAAAAAATTGTGCTATGGTGAACAACACATTGTAAACATACTAAACAACGTAAGGAATTTGCACGTAAAATGCTAGTTTTTATTCCTTAAACACATCATCTAGCTAGTTAATCTATATTGATCGTTCGTATTGCTAAATTCCAAAATACTGCTTTGTTCTGCATGCACACATTATTAATACTAGAGAGTGAACTCGCTTCGCTCGCTCCCTCTCTAGGACTGTAGACGATGGTTCTCGGGATGATAATGACTCGGTAAAGAGGTTTCAGAAGAACATTCTTGCCTGAACGTTTTCGGTCGGTTACCATTATTGAAATGCTTGATATTCGTAAAACTAAACCTACTCACTGTTTCACAGTGTCGTAGATGATTAATAGCGTTTTACGTATAGTGTTAATTGTTTGGTAGGGCCCTTATAGTGTGGATGTGGGGAGGCGGAGTTAATTTGAGGGAGGTACTTATTTGAAGGATCCGTAAATTTTTTTAGTTTTAATAATATGGTACATTTACAAATAAAATCCTCTAGTAGATATGAAAAGTGGTAAAAAAGAATTACAAGTGCTTGGTAAATTGTAGATAACAGTACGATGAAATCTACTAAAAATAGTATAATTGTGTTATAAATATAATACAATATAATGTGTATAAATGTGGATGGGCGTTTATTAGATGGTAGTTGGGGGGTGGGGGGTGTTGCGGCGTGGTAATTATCAATTGATGTTTTATTGGGGAGGTGTTCCGGTCGTTTATTTAAATAAATACCATTCTACTTGGTATAATCAATACATTATTCCGCGATAGTGAGCCGTTTTGGCCTAAGAATGCAGACGTTTTAGACGGCTTGCAACATGGGCATAAGTATCCCAGGATCCTAACGGGACACAGATAGCGCACAGTATTTATTATTTATTGAAGTCCTGGCAGGTTACTCCAAAACTCGGCTATCGGGGTTTCATTCGATTTCAAACAAAAGCTCTTATTGTTCAAGAATAGCCTATAACATATAACATTTGACTACGTTGGTCTAACCTCCCTCCAAACAGCAGTTCGGAAACTGCAAAGCAGCCTTCGGGTCGCCGGGCCCGAAGAGGATATGTAGGGATAATAACATATAACCGTAGCTTTAACATTGCAATGTGAAACTTACAGAATGATTGTGTCTACTGGTCATTGAAATTACAAAAAAAACTTACAGAATTTGTGTGTTTACTGGAATTCCAACCGGCCATTCATTGAGTCCACGGTTTGCACAGTCCACGGTTATTTCTGTACATTCACAAACCGCATTCACATTAGTATCATTACTACATGCAACTTCAACACCAATTGATAAATCCACCCATAAAAACAACAGGCAGCATATCAAGGATGTAGAGTCCATTTTCAACAATAAATGTGACAACCTAACCTATTAAATATTGCGTTTATTTTAGAAACGTCACTGTGATATAAAATCTGGTTTGATATTGAAATAAAATCATGATTGTTTCTTAAATTATACAAATTGTATAAGCATTTCCAACTGAGTTGGTATCAACAAAAAAAGTTCCGGATTCGGATCGTGACATTAGTGTACTTTCACTTTACTTCTTTTCATTATACAGTACCTGTTTTTGTCATAACATACTTATTATGTATATCATTTTTTATTTCCTTGTGGTAGTCAAGTTTTAAATATATCTATCGATTTTATTGCTTACAATCGATGACATCTTAGCCACATCTGCAAAAAAGTCTTATCATTTGCTCACCAAGGTCGCCTTTTCCATTAGACGAACGAACAAAATTGTATTTTAACCCTTTGAAGACGCAAGGTTTCTACCCCAAATGACAGAGCTTAAATAAGGTATTAAAGATTAGTATAAGCTAGTAGATTCCGAAAATTCCCTGTTAATGGCTTTTCCAACAACTTTCTTACTCTTACTTCTTGAATCGGAGGTATCTCTGGCGGGAATTTAATAAGTCAGAGAGAATGATACAAACCATAATACGATTGGTTAATTAATAGCGTGACAATCGTTTCCTGGTTATGACGTGACAGTGGTGGCGCCAGCCAGCCCCCCCCCCCCTCCCCCCGTCAGGGAAAGCTGGAGGAGTCGGGGAGTATTGCCCATATTTGTCGGGGAGATAAATATGATCATTTCTTTTCTGGTAAAAAATAAAACCATATTAAGTGTACTACTATATATTTGAAGTAACTGCGGCATTCCATTTTTGACGTACGTACGATTTACTGACAGCGAAGTAAACAGTATGATGTGGTACGCATTTGTCTGGCGGTGTCTCTTTGTACGAATCTTTCATGGCTCACTGTGGTATACCTGTCGACATATCTGGGCTTTATCATATTACATCCAGGGACCAAAATGTGTGATTTTCAGATTCCAGGCGAAAATCGAAAATTCATTTGCAACTACGCATCGACGTACGTTCATACAGGGATAAAGGTACGAGTTATGTTCTCACGGTTGAGTTTACGAATTGTTTCAATTTACCAATAACCCTTGGTGTACCGCGTATATGTTCGCTGTCGATTAAAGGGGTTTGGGTGGGGGTTCGATTGGGAAAAGGAAGCGGTTGGCCTGAACCATAAAACAGGGTCTGGTCACGTTTCTTTTCGCGCATAAATCTCGATCTAGGGTAGGTAGGTGAATAGGGTGGCTAGCCACCTCCCTTAATTCTAAAGGGGAAAAAAAGATGCACCAAACCCGTGACCGTCGCTAGACGCGGATTCGACGCCTTGACTCTTTTAATTAAGAAGAGTAGGCAAGAGCTATAGTTGAAAGAATTATTTATGAATTCAAGAGTTTAAAAAGAAAACGCAATTTAAAATCATCGGAAAATACCCACAACTGAGTTATTTTCAAAACACATGCACTCCCACTACCAGCATCACGTTGTCTTAGCTCGCTCCTCGTGTGAATGCTGACGTCATCACTCTCCAAAAATACACCATTTTCCGCCCTGGTCCGTGTGCAAGCGTTAGCGTGGACTTGTATATTTACACCCCTGTACAGAGTAGAGTGTAATATCGTGAATTTTTTCTCGCGTATGAAGGTTTTTTAAATAATGGTATGCAGTATAAACGATAAAAAAAAAATATAAACATGTTTTTTTATTATTATTTTATAGGCATAACATAAACATGAAATGTCTTGTTCTATGTACACGGCCGAAAAAACGGCATTTTATTGATTTGTGTTATAGACACGGCGATTACGGCAATCATCATTGTATACGGTACTAAATTACATTGAGTTATTCACCCGGCTATAGGGTATATATCTGAGGTTAACAGACCACCAAAGCACAGTCGTACACTAAACACATGCACTATCGAGGCATTTTCGGATCAAAGTTTATTATTAGTTCGTCGAAAAAGATCCGTATTAGAGTATTTAGGAAAGATTTATTTAAATTTACATTATTATGTGACATTGTTATTAAATGTAATGGAAACAGTTGCTCTAGCCTATTAAACAGTGTGTAAGCATCTATTTTTCAAAATTTTCTGAGTAATACGATTGGTTAATTAATAGCGTGACAATCGTTTCCTGGTTATGACGTGATACTTAAGCCTGTTTTCCTGTCGACGTTATTCGACGCTATCGTCGTTGATCGTTAAAAGTTCAACGACGAAGTTGAAATGATGACAATAGCGAGTACCATTTCCTGTAAATCGTTAACATTTCAATGTTTACGTAGAAGATCGCCGATTATTGTTAACGATAGCGTCGAATAACGTCAACAGGAAAACAGGCTTTAGTTGTTTTGGTTTATCAGGGTTTATGTATGGATTATTAACTTTTTTTGTCTTTGTCTGTTAAAATGTTTAAAATAGTCGAACTTTATAAGTGTTTTTTATATTTTGAACATACTGTATAACGATAATAATGTTTATATAATAATAAAGGTTTATTTTGTGAAAATAACTGTAGGTTGACAGTAAGAATCCTTTTAATATTGCATAGGTATAATAAGTTCAGTTTGTTTAATGACTAAACATTTTAGTTAGACTAGGTAGGTCCAGTTATCCTTTTTATGTTTTATCTAATTTTACGGAACAATATCGATAAAGTTACCTCAACACCAATCGATGAATCCATTATTACACAGCAAGAACAGTAGGGACATCATTGCTACAGGCCATTACGAAAATATCGCAATGTGATACACACTGTGTACACATAGTGGCATTTTGCGTTCACATAATTGACACCGTGTTTATACATTTTTATTCGCGTTGGACGCGTCTCTATAGTTCACTATGTCGGTTGGTTGGTCGGTCTGTCGGTCTGTCTGTCGGTCCGGTATCCCTATGCGTTTTATCGCTTTCTGACCTTATCTTGATATCAGTTTAATCTAGCTAAGTCAATTTTTCACAGTATATTCCTTATGGCCAGGAATCGATGGGGTTATGTTTTCACGGTGCGCAATAAAAAATTACGCGGTCTACGCACGATTTAACGAAATCACGTTTGTAATCATATCTTCACAACCATGAATCACAATTAAATAAAATTTGGTACTCATAAATTTCAGGGCATAAATCATCATATGGCAATACAATTACGTGCGTAGCGCATGTAACGCATCGGTTGATAAACACTAATGAGCACGCGACTGCAGCCATCTATATGGCCTTGTTATGAACACATGCAGTATTGGTTTAACATTGTATACGGTTTGACACGCATTGTCGGAAGAACACACAGTGTGAAACACATCGAAAAGAGAAACACCGTATATGAAGAAAATCACAGTGTTGGAAGGAACCAGACATAAAAAACAAGAAAACCTTTTCTCATTAGTTTGTTTTTATGGCTGGCAGCTATTAATACATTATTATACAGATATTGCCTGCTTAGAGGTGAAATATAAGATTTGACATCCCCAAGGGAATGATATTATGTTCGAGTTAAAATATATTTCCCGAAGCGCAGCTGAGGTAAATATATAATTCCCCGAGAATACAAAAATCTGGTTTGATATTGAAATAAAATCATGATTGTTTCTTAAATTCTACAAATTGTATAAGCATTTCCAACTGAGTTGGTATCAACAAAAGAAGTTCCGGATTCGGATCGTGACATTAGTGTTCTTTCACTTTACTTCTTTTCATTATACAGTACCTGTTTTTGTCATAACATACTTATTATGTATATCATTTTTTATTTCCTTGTGGTAGTCAAGTTTTAAATATATCTATCGATTTTATTGCTTACAATCGATGACACCTTGGCCACATCTGCAAAAAAATCTTATCATTTTCTCACCAAGGTCGCCTTTTCCATTAGAAACAACTAGAATTTACGAACAAAATTGTATTTTAACCCTTTGAAGACGCAAGGTTTCTACCCCAAATGACTGAGCTTAAATAAGGTATTAAAGATTAGTATAAGCTAGTAGATTCCGAAAATTCCCTGTTAATGGCTCTTCAAACAAACTTTCTTACTCTTACTTCTTGAATCGGAGGTATCTCTGGCGGGAATTTAATAAGTCATAGAGAATCAGTTTCCATATTGCAATAATAACAATGTATCCTAAATAAAAGCTGATTTCTTAACCTACTCATAATAATTACACAGATACTGTACTGTATTTTTTTGTTAATTACTTAAGGTGTATTATTTAGGGACCACAGAGTGATAAAATAACTAAATACTATTGTAAAATGAACAACATGTAAACAAGTAGAGTGAATCTTCCCTGATATAAAGCGGTTTCTTTTTTTTTTTTATTTGTATTTTGAAAACAAATTAATATGTATTTTAATATGTTATTTTAAATTAACTTTTCTTGATTTGATCTCTGAGTTCACAATTACAACATATATTATGTTGGGAAATGGTGTGAACAAACAGTGCATGCCACTATGCGAACCTCACAAATTACATAGTGTTCAATTCGGTGAAAGGTATCAATACCATCAATGGAATCTTCTAAAAAAAGTATATCTAGTTTTAAATAAATCGAAATAGTGTTTGTATGTCTGTAATACACACAAATACATAATTGGACATACATAGAAAATTCCTATCCACCAAAAATGAACTGATAACAACAAATTAATACGCTTTAATTGATAACGGTTTGAAAAAATGTCTGAGTCATAAGGTTTATCGCAAATACCTTGATTTCGCGAGACACGTCATTGCACAATGCATGATGGGAAGGGTTTGGGAGCAATAGCGCCAACCGTATAATACAAACTTTATATACTGGTGGTGGCGCTATTGCTCCCAAACCCTTCCCATTATGCATCGCTCACGCAATTTTCGATAAACCTTATTGTATATAGATATAAAATTAACACAATAAATACAAACAGTACAGTACAGCTATAACTAATGCAAACACTTTTTAAAAATGTTTCAAGAATTTTCGCAGTTAGGTAACTATATATTTTATTAAATCAATCATTTCATCATTAATTAACATCTTGTAAGCAATATTAGTAATATGGAATATAAAGTTAATTTACACGATTTAAAAATGTTAATGAATGAAGTTTAAAAAGATAAAAAATGTGATAAGAATGATAATAATAGAGATTTTAGGGTGATGACATGAAAGATGATATTATTGTGGTGTTTAGGCCACAAAGGAGAGAAAAACAAGCTCTTATTTATGCGTATTGTTCTTTAAAAATAGGTCTAATTTACAATGGTATTTTGTAAGTACAAGATCAAGACTTATTGATGTATTGTATATGTCAGTAAAATTTACAGTTTACAAAATGGTTCTTTCTATAATCTGAATCTGACTACAGTATCATACAGTGTATGACCTTCTTATATATACAAAATATTCATATGTCATACATACATTATACACAATGGCAATGATATACGACTATTTTTACCTACGTATCAACATGTTGTTTTCTCTTTTTTCACATTCATTGATATTCTTTTTAACACTAAAATTTGATAATTCCGTCATGACACAGTAATAATCGTAATAATATAAACATTCTAGTCACAACCAGGTGATACTTTCCACACTTTAATAATTTAATCAGATTTTTAGACTAACTTAAAACAAGCATATTTTATTCCTCTTTCATTACTATATTAAAACAAATTGAATATGTAAAGTTACAATGGAAACTTAACAAAACTGGCTATTACAACTAAAAAGTTAAAAAGGTTATTTTATCTTTTTTTTTAATCTTATACTATACAATAACAAGAGTTATGGTATAAATATTACCTCATTATAAAAATAAAGCTATATTATAATATTATTTTGCTACTCGGAGACTGCGGCAATTAACAAACTCATAGAATAATAAATAAAGACGCATACAACATAAGTTCTGGCTTAAATAGTTTAATTAGTAAATGAACATTCACCCATGTAAAACTGCACATTAAAGTCATAAGCAAATATAAGTTATATAGCAATAATTTTCCAATTCTAAGTAAGCACAACAGGGATGCTCAGAAAAAAATAGCCCGCGGCAGGTGCCAAGGCACCGCCAAGAGCAGCCCACCAAAGTGCAGGAAAAAAGGAAGAATGTTCACTTACCCGCATGAAACTGAGATAAAAAAAAACAACCAGGAATCCCTGGAAGAGTCTCCAAAGAGACTGATAGGTACAAAAATCACCATTAATACAACGATGCTCCCCATGAAAGTATACGCAGATACTTCATGGCAGTATGTTGAGCATCAGCACCTTCCACCCAAGGCTAATCCAAGGGCTCCACTACCGTACACTGCAATGGGAGCAAAGTTGTACTAACACATCGCAAATAAACATTACTGACAGAAAAAAAAACCAAAAACGCATGGATGTGAGTTATAATGTAAATGTAGATTTTTATTATGTTGTTGAAAATTCGCAGAAATATAAATTATTCAATGAAATACAACAATACAGCTGGCCACCTCTTGAACATGATGAGGGAAATCCCTGTTTGCAGTTTATGACCGCCCCTTTGGAGATCTAAAAGTATGATGCTTTTTGAAGTTTCCGTAACAACCTGAGGTGATTGTCAATTAGATTGCCAAGGGCTTTAGGTTGTCAACAAAGCATGTCACAGGTTAAGATAAGATAAGATATGATAAGATAAATCTTTATTGTCATGAACACAAGGCGAGCATAACATTGGTTTTCCTTGATGCTTAAAAACACATACAATATATAAAACATTAAAAATATCAATACAATACATTAAAAATATATACAGTTGTAAACAAGTAAAACAAACTATCTTTGAAATGTTGAGTTGGAAACATGAATGGAGTTGTGGACGATGTCTAGAACAGAATTGGTGAACTTTCAAAAATTGTCTTCGGTTTTTCGGTTGGTTGATCCAATATTTAAATCAAAGACACAAATAAAATAAAAATATAATGTTTAAAGTACATTGTTAAAATATTAAAGTGATTGGTTGACCTCATTATAAAAATAAAGCTATATTATAATATTATTTTTCTCAATGTGTGATTCTTCAAGGTCATCTTCATCGATTTGAAGAAGCAGTGCTCTACTCGCTTGACGACAACAGTCTGTTTTGAATTTCTTCAAAAAATCAACTGAAAACGAGAGCAAACAAATAATTTAATATTAATTTATAAGCAGTTGGCTGAATATGGTGGTTTAATATTCGTACATTTACATTATAGGCCTTCAATAAATATCTCACCAATTACGACTAGCATGATAGAAACATTCAGCATAATTAGGATAACGGGAGTTATCTTGTGAAGTAAACCAATGACGTCATCTTCATTGAAACTCTGATCCAAGTTTACGATCGCCCCAATGGATAGATTGGAATTGGAATCTCTGCTCTGACTTCTCTTTCATTGGTTCAAGGTATAAGTGCAACACAATAAATATGACAGTAAAAATAGAGAGTAAGTGTCACAAGTGTCATAAGTTTTGTATTTATTTTGCAAGTCATGCTTACTTTTCCTTTTGTTTTCATTATTTGAACCTTTCTTTTGTTTTAGGAAACTATTGTTTGAAGCCAGTGGAGCAGAGTGTTTGTGTGCAGAGAAGGAGTGTGTGGAGGTTGCTGATTGGAGGAGAGGTGTAAGAGTTGAGTTGGTGTTTGAGTTGCTGATTGGTTGAGAAGGATAAGGTGGTGGTATGTGTGCAATTGAGGGAAGGTTGAGAGGGGGATGAAAATTGAGAGGAGACAGAGAAGGAGGGCTATGTTATGTTGAAGCAGAAAGGAAATAAAGTGATACATATGAAGTTAATAAAGTGTGGGTTGGAAAGAATTATGGTGATATAGAGCTGAAGCAGAAAGGAAAAAAAGGGATATACATGAAGTTAATAAATTGTGAGTTGGAAATAATTATGGTGATATAGAGCTGAAGCAGAAAATAGAGCTGAAGCAGGAAGGAAATAAAGTGATATACATGAAGTTAATAAATTGTGCGTTGGAAATAATTATGGTGATATAGAGCTGAAGCAGAAGGGAAATAAAGTGATATAGGCCTACATGAAGTTAATAAATTGTGAGTTGGAAGTAATACTATAAGGCAGTACAGAAAGACATCAAGAAACATTTTAACTTTATATTTCATTTATTTATATGTCAGAAAATAGTTGCAGTTTGAGAAGAATTATAATTGGGAATACAAGCATAACGGGAGCAGAGGCGTGGGAGTTGTTTAGTTGCAGAATCGTTTTAACTTTTATCTTTCGAATTTGTTTTTGTGTCAGCGTAGGAGAAAAGGCAAGAAGGAACGATATTTGTGGACATTCATTGTTGTTTAATTATTCATCTTGTGATATTATTGTATTTGGAAGGGGGGTTCTGGGATTTATTTGACAATAAGAAGATTGTTGATATTTTGTCTGGAAGGATTGGGAATTTGGGAAAGTGTATAAATTGTGTGGGGAATAGGGATACTGTATCATTGTTTGAGAATTGGTGGGGGTTTTTTTGGGGAGGGGGGTGGGGTTTGGATTATAGAAGGAAGAATTGTTTTGTCAAAGATTATTATTAAATTTACTTTTTACATTTATATGTGTACAGTTGTGGCTATTTACCGTTGTTTACCGGTGGTTACCAGATATTACATGTCCGAAAGAGCCGTAATTGCGGCTGTTTGACAGTAAGACAAACTTGAGGACACGTCATCTTTCAAGTTTGCAATGAGTGCCAACAGAGCCTTGTTGTACAGCTCAAAGGATTCCCAAAACCAAAATGTTTGCTTGTATTGTCCCCAAAAGAACCTTCCTCCAATAATCCACCCTTTACTCTGATTTTTCTTATGTTGATCACAACGTACATTTTTATAGTATAGCATAAGAAATATGGCCAATGGAAAACCAATGATGTATATTAAAGCAACGTAAACAAGTGTTTTGTTAGTTTGATACGATAAAAATATGGTATAAAAATATCTAAAGCTGATCTGTATATTACTGTACTATAAAAACAATCAGGTCCAGTGCGGTAGACAAATCATCAAACTGATGTGATTCCTAGGCCAAAGGAGTGCCCTTTCTAGATAAAGTGCAGCGGGAAATTCAAATTGTCAATGGTACACGTATGTCATTCAACACTCGAAAGGTGACCTAGCGGAGCTCGTTATTGAATGTCCGCACAGTACGACAGTCCGTTCGGATACAACCGTAGCACAATCGTTATAATAGACCAATGAAAGTAAGCATATAAACGAAAACAAGATTATCAAATGCCTGAATAATAAAATACAATGATGACTGTAGCAAAATAAATGGCGTCAAACAGATGGCATTGAGCTTGAGCATGTAGCCTACATGAAAATGTGATCATTTTGTTATAGGGCCTAACTAACTGGGAAGTATTAACCTCTGTGTATCCCTACAGCATCTATAGAGATTGTTCATCCAAAAGGACGAAAATTTATAAATAAATAACCTACTGTAATATATAATAATAATATTCATTAGTAGTTTAATGACAAAATCAGTAGCATTAGCATAACAATTGCTTTAGAGTGAACATTACCTATTATTATTGAAACCAGATGGAATTGTGTTCACAGTTATAAACAGTTACACCAAGGAAAATCCATCGGTTTCGTTTTTGTTTTAAACAAGTTTGCAATTATGTGTCTTGAAAGTATTATTTTGATCACATGATGTCCATACATGTTTCTTTTCATTCGGACCATCAAAGCTTTGAATTGTCGCTGTCATCCACTGTCATAATGCGAAGTTAGACTATGCTTTAATTAGGAATTAGAATACACTCTATATAATGAATACATTTAGTTTATTCTGTGACAGTACTCAGTTCACTAAAACGAAACTTGGCTCTGGGTTTTCACCACGTTCTCGGAATACATACATCATAAGAGTAACTTTCTATCAATTAAATTTAAATCATTAAAACAGTTTCTGATACTTTGAATTCCTATACCACTGTTTTGTTTGTCTATTGCCTAGATCCTTTGTAATTTCGACGTAAACTGCTGCTCTGATTTTGAGGTCGTGTCATGTCTGGTGGTCTTGGTGCTGTTTTTGAGGGTTTTGCTATTTTTCCTGTGGCATTTATTGATGGTAATGTCAAACTAGTATGTTCGTCGTCACTGGGAAGACGACTTGCACTCAGCCGTGGTGGGCTCAGTTGTGGTCTATTTGTTAGTCGTCCATTTGGTGGTTGCTTCCTCGCAGCTTGCTTATCTGTTGCCGTATGTGGACCAATGTTATTCGAAGAAAGTCTTGCAATTTTAGCATTATCAAGCGATGGTCTGCTTCCTGGAAATACGGTAGCAGTACGTCCGACGCTTCCATCTGAAAGTTTGTTTCTTGTATCAGAAGTGTAGCGGTTTCCCATCTTTTGACAGCTTGCAGTCGAGTTGTCTCTATGTAGTCTTTTAATCAGAGGACTAGATTTACCAGAAAGTTCAACCATATCCAGAAGACTTCTCTCGTGCTGCTTCTTTCTTTGAGGCTTTCTTGTATACTTGATTGAGTCTGCAAAGTAAAATTATAAGTTACACTTTTAATTAGGTCTTGTTTCATTTCAACCCATTTAAGCTAATGCATAGTAGACTGGTTTGACTCCATCTCAAAGTAAAAATATTTTGTTACACTTTTAGTTAGGTCTTGTTTCATTTGAACACTCTCTCATTTCAATCTAAACTAAAGCACGGTGGACTTGTTTGACTCCATATCCTACATATTAGTGGTATCCTACATGGTTCTGAATTGGGAGACATGTGCTTTACCTTCATTGTTAGAGAATCCTATTTTAGATGACATCAAGTCACACCCAGAAGTGACATCTGAAGGATGCACATCAAAGATCTGAAAATCTGTGTTTGATCTATTTCTACGATCGTCAGATAATCTATATAAGAAGACATGGATTTATCTATATTATAAGTGAGAGAGTTTGTCTGTTTGTCTGTCTGTTTGTTTGTTTGTCTGTTTGTTCGTTATACAAATTTTTGTTACTGCACGTAATCTTACATATGGGGTATCAAAATGACCGAAACTGTACCGGGAATGTTCTAAGCTATATTTCAACATCATCCGCAACTTAGGATCCATGTTAGGGACCAAAATGTGGTCAAAACCCCCACTTTCAATGTTTGTTCGTTATACAAATTTCTGTTTCTGCACGTAACCATACGTATGGGGTATCAAAATGATGGCAATTGTACCCGGAAGGTTTTAAACTACATTTAAAAAAATTCCCCCGAATCCTGGGGTTTTTGTGGGAGGGGTGGGGGCGGGGGGTGGTGTGGTGGTTTGTGATGTCATTTTTTGCTAGGGCTCGGGGTTGTAGGCTATCGAATTGTAAAATTATACTACAAAAGTTTTACAGTATTTGAATTATCCTCAGCAAGGTGTTTGGGGAAATATAGATATAGATATACATATTTTATTCATTAACCAATATGACACCTATTCAATTAAACATTTAGCAAAGTACTTTAACCATATCCAGCTATGTATCGGCCTCCTGGATTGTCTCATTACAGACATCCATTCCTGTGTGAACGTACACACGTTCTTTACTGTTACTGTGTTCAACTACATCACCATGCCTCCAAGAAAAAAACGCCCATTGTGAGGGAGGGGCGTTGGGAGATAGAGTACAGGAGACAGTGGGATTTTGCTTAGGCTAGGAGATAGTGTGGATTTTGCTTAGGTCAGAATTGTGGTTGGAAATTGTTAAAGTATTTAATTATCCCTGGGAAGCGGCTGGGAGTTTGGGGTGGGGGTGTTAGGCTATCACCATGACTGAAACTGTATTTGGAATGTTTTAAATTTGAAAACTGCCACTGAGGGATTATGGGTTGGGAGTGATAATAACATAATTTGTACTGGAACCGTCTTCAACACATCACCCAGTGTATCTGGGGTGTGTTTGTAGGGGGAGGAGGAGCGAAAATACCAGCGTAATGAAGTAGCCTATATGATTGGAATTGTACTAGGAACAGTTACTATTCAACTGTCCAGGACAGGAGTTAAGGATTGTTGATTGTGGCTGGGGTGGTGAAAGGAGAAAGAATGCTGGGGGACCGCAGTATCTAAATTAGATATTTTAGTTATCAGCCAATATGACACCTATTCATTTACACAATTTACAACGTACTTCAACCATTATTAGACCCATCATAGCTATGTATACTCCTTTCAATTTGAAGCTTAGGTTGAATTGAATTTGTCCATCACTCGAAAGAATTTGTACTGAGAAGGCTTTAAACTCATTTTGAAACCCGCCCTGGGGCGGGTAAAATTGCTAGTAAACTATAATATTGGTCTAAATGATTTCGGTACAAATAACTAAATACGGTTATGTATGTAGGCCTATATTGAATTGGCGTGTAGTGTACCTAGGCTAAAAAAGCATTGATACAAAACATCGTTCAAAAAATGTTTCAAAACACAAATCTTTTATCTATTTATTTAATTATACATGCTATTGAAATTTCATTTATACTATAACTTACCGTTTGTTTTTTCGTGAATCCATTAGTAAATTAGTGAAATATTTTCGGAGAAATTGTAAGACAGTGTAAGTTTGTTTGCTTTTAGACGTTTTTATGCAGTAGTAGTTACTATACTAATGCCAAACGTATACAATGGCAACAATCACGCGCTGTGCGCGTTACCATGGCTGGAAGTGGGAGCATGCGCATTAATGCACTGTAATCTGCAGCTGTGATATGATGTGTGGCAAACAAGTATAACATGAACTTACATTGTTATAAATAAACAAGACCATATACATGGCTGCAGTCGCGTGTGCAAAATTGAGTCAGTGTTTACCGACCGACCGACCTACCAACCGATCGACATAGTTAGCTATAGAGTAGCGTTTGCACGCGATTAAATTAAATAAGTAATTAAATTAAAAACATTTATATTTGCCTCCAAGTATTAATATCCACTGTCAAAATAACGAAAAAAACATGAATATGAGTTAGTGTTTACCGACCGACCAACCGAAATTGTGAAAATGTTAAAAAATGTTGAACAAATTTTAAAAACATTTATATTTGCCTCCAAGTATTAATATCCACTGTCAAAATAACGAAAAAATATGAATATGAGTTTGTGTTTACACCGATCGACTGACCGATATAGTGAGCTACTAAAAAAAACGAAAGAAATATGAATATGAGTTAGTATTTACCGAACGACTAACAGACCGAAAAAAAACACCATTTTTTAAACATTTATATTTGCCTCCAAGTATTACTATCCAGTGTCAAATTAAAGAAAAAATATGAATATGAGTTTAGTGTTTAGCTGAAAATGCTGAAAAATTGTTTTAAACACTTATGTTGGCCTCCAAATATTAATATCCAGTGTCAAATTAAAAAAAAAATATGATTATGTGTTTAGTGTTTACCGACCGACCGACCAACCTACCGAATTTTCTAAAGATGTAAAAAAATGTTGAAAAATGTTAAAAAACATTCATTATAATATTTGACTCCAAGTATTAATATCCACTGTCAAAATAAGGAGGAAAAATATGAATATGAGTTTCAATTAAATAAATAACCGATTAGCAAACGATACAGTACGGTAGTATGTTGCTATGAGTATAATTATCATACCGACTAACTGCTATTTATTTGATATAATACAGATTCCATCGATCAATATCTAATGTAAATGTAAATGCTTGCTTTTTTACATGATCATACAATGGAGTGTGTGCATTTTGTTACATTAAATAAATTTAAAAATGTATAATTAGTAAAACAAAATAGCATTAAATTTAGAGAGGATAAATTAGTTTGAAAGTAGAAAATACAGGTTTCATTTCTAGATACAAAATCTACTTTTAATAGGATAGGGGTTATGCCTAGTTTCGATGTAAATGTTGTATGACTTATGAATTCTATCAGAATGAGATAGAATGAAAATCAATACAGAATAAATACTTACCGTTTGTTTTTTCGTGATTCCATTGTATATTTTGTTAGAATTAAATCCGAGAAACTATAGTATAATTGCCTATGATTATAATGCAGTTTGTATAGTATGTTGTTGCTAACGCTATTTACGTATACAAACGCGCGCTACGTGCATTGCTAAAGAGATATTTGATCATTCTCATTAATACATTGTGTTCTCAAATATACCTACCGTTTTCACTTATTTTCTTAATATTCATTCGAATAAACTCCCATGGGCGTGTATTGCTAAGGATGGTTTTTAGAGGGTAGGGCTATTCGAGGGGAAGGCGTTTATTTTTTGGGTGTAATTATGTACAATCAAATAAATACCCCCTAAATATAAATAAGTAAAACACAATTAATATCGGGAAGTTATAAAATACAGTAAAAACTGGGGTTATTCGAAGGGAGGGGAGGTAGGCGTTTATTCAAAATGATGTTCTATGGGGTGAAATCTCAAAAAACTCAATAACTTTTTTTTTTCACAAATTTCTTGATTTTAAACAAAAGCGCAAACAAAATACACAAGTATTTAAGGCCGTCTGAACATTAATTTTAGAATCGAAATTCGTAAATTGGTTGTCGCATGGCAATATTTCAAAATGTATAAATTCTTTTATAATTCAAAACAGGCTATATTAATGTGTAAAATCTATTTAAATCAGGGATGAAATTTCACTCTTCCCTGATTTAAATATATTAACCTATCGATCTATCATTCATACAATGTTGAGTTGAATGCTTACCTCCCTGCTGTTGTCATCATATTAATTGCTATGAATTCATCTAATCAAAACATTATTAAATGAAAGGCTGTTTGATTGACTGGTGCAGCTAGGTAAACTGTATGTTCCTAGATTTATATATATACGAAATCTTCATGTCACACAAGAATAAAATAAGCCCACCCTCCTTTATTTTTCAAGATTGGAATACGTTTTAATAATTTAATCGATTCTCGTTTAATGTAAAATAACTGCTGACGATACGCATATTAAAAAATTCAAAAGCTTTTATTAATCTCTCTCCATATGTTTATAAGTTCAGTAAGTTTTACAAGATCGTAATTATAACCTAAGGTGTATGTGTCATGGTATAGGTGTGGTTGTTCAGAGGGTGTTGCTGTCCTAGGGGCATGGCAGTTGGACTAGAGGGTAGTTGTCCTAGGTGTAGTTTTTCTAGGGGGTAGTTGTCCGGGTGGGAGTTGTCCTAAGGGGGTAGTTTTCCTAGAGGGTAATTGTCCTAAGGGGTAATTGTTCAGGTGGGAGTTGTCCTAAGCGGGTAGTTTTCCTAGATGGTAATTGTCCAAGAGGGTAATTGTCCGGGTGGTAGTTGTCCTAGGAGAGTCATTGTCCGGGTGGAGGTTGTCCAGGTGGTAATTGTCCAGGGGTAGTTGTCCGGATACGGAAAAATTTAAATGACCGTGAATTGATTGGAGCCTCTTTTCTCGATATATCTAAATGCTTCGACTCCATTGATCACACATATCTACTTACTAAATTGGATAATTATGGGCTAAAATGTAATTAAATTAAATGGTTCAAAAGTTATCTTTCCCAGCGTAAACAAATAGTTAAATATTCATAATAAATTATCTAAAAAAACAAAAGTCAAAGTTGGCATACCACAAGGTAGTGTCTTAGGACCAATTTTATTTCTACTATTTATAAATTACCTTCCTCAATATGTATACCCAGCCAGTTTAGTAAAACTAAACTTATGTTAATTGGAAATCATAATGTCCTCAGTCCTCTCTGAATTCATGTTGGTAGTGAAACCCTCGATGTCGTGAAGAATATCCGGTATCTTGGACTTCAAATTGATGAGAATCTATTGGAATGATTCGGCAATTAATTAAAACTATTGGATACAAAATTATTATCCTAAATAAATTGTCTGAAACGCTAAGTGAATCTCTTTTAAATATGCTATATCAGCGAAATTCAGCCCTGTATGGACTATGCTATCTCTGTGTGGGGAACTACGTCTCAAAAAAATTAAAATATTCTTTTAAGGTTACAAAAACTCGAGTTGTAAAAAGTATTTTTTACTTCAAAAACTATCGTGGGATTGATATTATTAAACAAAATAAATGGAAATTGCTAGATGAACGTAGAGACTACGCTATTGCTTGTATTATGTACAAATGTATACATGGTATTGCACCTCCCCGTATGTGGAACGATATAGAAATGGTTTACGACCAACATGGATACTCTACGAGAATATTCCCAATCTCTGAATGTTATACCACCTATGCCAAATTGCTTATTAATGAACGGTTCGCTAAACAGTTCAGGAGCAAAAGTTTGGAATAAAATACCCGTAAAAATGCAAGATAGTTTGTCTGTAAATAGTTTTAAAATTAATTATAAAAGCATTTCTTAAAAAAATAATTGTATTTCCAGTATTATTTTTAAAGTTCTATATTCACTGATTGTTTTATTTATTTATTTATTTTTTTTTTTTATTTCTTGTGTTTTTTTGTTTTATTTTAAGTTGTTTCATTGCAGGACCATATTGAAAAACAGAATTTTTTTCTTTTCTGAATTATGTTACCTACCCTGCCTAAATATATTTTAATAAACAAAATAAAATAAAATTTTGCAAAGCAGGCTCGTTGAGCTTGTGCACTCTTTGTGTTCATAATCAGTGTATCATGTTCTGCATACCTCAATTCAATTCAATTCAAATTAACATTTATTTCTTCCACAGTAAAATAACAACAAATATCCAATATAAATTGTAAAATGAAGTAAGCGGGCAAAACTAAAAAAGTAACGCCAGATGAAAAACAGAAATTATATTAATCAAAAGACCTTGTGACGAGCAAGCCCTTAATAAATAATATAAATAAAAATTACCAATTAATTAACGTACACAAACACACAGACAGGACAGGGCAAAAAAGGAGAAAAGGGGAACAAACGATCATGACGATGACGATGATATAAAAGCTGATGATAATATAAAAAAACATTTTATTAATCATATTTTGACAAAAGAAATTTGTTTGGCTTTATGAGAGAAAATTTTCCTGGAGGGAGTTGTAATGATTTCAGGAGAAATGTCATTATATAATTTAACACCGCTATAAGCTATAACGGACGTTGTGTTGGAGCAACGTAAGTTTGGGCTGAGGAAGATGAAGTTTGTTGCAAGTTCTAGTAGAATAGGAGTGAGTGAGTTTTTGAGAAAGAAGCATAAATTGGATGGAAGAAGAGAATGCAAAGCTTCGTAAACAAAGATTGTGTAATTTATTAATGTCATGAACAGTCAGTAAATTTAAATTTTATAAAAAAGGGGACCAGAATGATCAAGGGGTGGCGAATCACATATAATGCGTACCGCCTACTTTTGGAGCTTATGAATTTGATAGAGATTTGATTTAAAATTATTGGCCAAGACAATATTACAATAGGTAATAAAAGGAAGGATAAGAGAAGAATAAATATAATGTAAGATTGAATTAGGAAGGAAAAATGGAAGGCGATAAATATTAACGATACTTTTGGATATTTTTAATTCAACTTCTTTTATATGTTTTTTAAAATTGAGTTTGTGATCGATTTCAATGCATAGGAATTTGGTGTGCTGGACAAGAGGGATTATTTAGTCTCCAATTGAGATATTTCCTATTTCATTAGTTCTTGTTTTGTGACGATTTCCGAACAGCATGAAGTTGCATTTCTTAGTATTGATCGACAGTTTATTGACATTAAAGTATTCGGTAACATTATTAAGTTCGCGATTAATAGAAAGAAAGAGGGAATCAAGATTTGAATTAGAATAAAATATGGTGGTGTCGCCAGCGTAAAGGTAGAACGTTAAATTTTTAGATGAGTTTGGTAAATCATTTACATAAAGAAGAAATAAAATGGGACCGAGGAGGGAACCCTGGGGGACACCGCAAGTAAGATGTTTAAAATTTGAAAGTGAGCAATTAATCTTTGTACATTGATGTTGGTTGCTAAGGTAGTCTTTAAATAGGTTAAGAGAAGATCGGCGGATACCGTAATTAATAATTTGGAAATAAGAATACTGTGATTGATAGTATGAAAGGCCTTAGAAAAGGTCAATGAAAATTCCAGTAAAAAAACTTTGCTTTCGATTGAATCAGATATATTATTTATTAGGTCGATTAAGACGAAGGATGTAGAATATTGTTTTCTAAAACCAAATTTCTTATTGTAAAGGATATTATTTTTTTGAAATTATATGTACGATCATAATAATTTTTTTAAGGATTGTTGAAAATAAAGGTAGAATTGATATTGGACGATAGTTATTTCGGGTCACTTTTGTCATCTTTCTTGAAAATAGGAGTTACTTTAGCAATCTTCATGGCGTTCGGGAATACGCCACAAAGAGAGAGAGAGACAAAGATTAAAAATGTGCGAAAGAGGGAAAAGAATTGGGTATATAGATTGCTTCACGACTTTGTTATTGATGTCATCAATGCCAGGAGCATTATTATTCTTAAAGGAGTTAACAGAATTTCTACTTCAACTACTGGAAAAAGAAATAACGATTTAATTAACGGGGGATCGAGATATTTATGGAAAGTTTTAGAACCATAATTAGTGATTTTATGAGCTAATTTAGATCCGATACTTGTGAAGTTGTCATTAAAAAGATTTGCAGTTTTGAGGGATCTTTAGTTAACTTACCCTCAAAGTTTATTTCAATATTATCGAAGTTATTAGTACTGTTTTTACGGGGTTTAAGAAGAGAATTGATGACACACCAAGTACCTTTGACGTTGTTTTTTAGTTCGCTAAATTTATTAGAAATCATCTTTCCTTACAGTTTTAAAAATTAAGTTTAATTCATTACGATAGCGTTTGAATTTAGTTATATTAACATGATTAGGATGTCGGAGGCTTTTGGAATACAGTTTGTGCTTATAATTAATTGATTTCAATAAACCATCAGTGATCCAAGGCTTAAGTTTGATTTTCTTTTTAGATTGATTAATAAGAACGAAATACATGTACAGAAAAGAGTATTTGCTTAAGAATAAATCATATGCTGCGTTGGGGTCCCGGGCATTGATGACATCGTCCCAGGAACAAGTTGATAGGTCAGTGCGAAATTTATTAATATTATTGACGTTAATTTGCGTTTTATATTATTATTGTTAATATTAGTTTTAGCTTTACTTGAGATGTTAAAAACAGGGAGATGATCAGTAACATTGCCGATATTTGAAGATTCATTTGTAATGATATTGTCTAAAAGCGTATCAGTATCGGAAGTAATCCGTGTAGATCTATGAATAAGATTGATATAAGAATTATTAAAAGGCAATTAACAAAATATTTTGTACTATCATCACTCAAATTTTAGTACATCAACATTAAAATCTCCTAAAATATAGATACGCTTGTTTTCTTTGGAAAGTCTTTTAAGTAATAAATCAAGTTGCTCGTTTAATATGGAATATTAATTATATGAGGCCTACATATGGTACCAACAATTATATTCTTATCATTAGTTTTTATTTCGATAAAATGGTATTCACAAAAGTATGGACTGGATGACAAATCCGTTTTAAATGAAAGACCGTCTCTGACATACATAATAATGCCACCACACTTGTACGTACGTGGTTTAAAGGTAATAGAGTAATTAGGAATATTAATAAGAGGGTTTTCATGTTTCATCCATGTTTCAGATACAGAAATTACATCAAAATTAAAATTTATAGAATATAGACAGGATGTGAGGTTGTTGAAATATTTTTGGATGCTTCTAGCATTAAATGAATACAAGAAAATTTTCTCTCATAATCCGAATTATAAGTTTGCAAAAATTCATGTGGTAAATAATACTGGGACAAATTAACATCAGTAAAGTAGTGTTCATCTGGATCAATTATCATTAAAATGTTTATTAGAAGTTGAATAAGGATTAAACAAAATATTAGATAATCGATCGGGATTGTTAGCCATTACCGGCATTTAAATGGGAATAGTAGTATAGCAGCATAGTTGAACACGGTTGGAATATAACATTTGAACGTTAGATAACTATAATAATAATAACAACAACAGATGAGTTAGTAAATGAATATAATAAAGAAAACATCATAAAGAACGGAATCGTGATATTATAATTAAAAAAACTTCGGTTAGCATTGTTAACTACAATATATATTTTAAGGCCTAGAGTGGTCATGAATGTTCAAGCGTTTAAGCCTTTTAGACACCTGGATAGATCCGACTGATTGCAGACAACCAATTTCTTTGATGCGTTGGTGAGTATGCATTTTCCCATCTTGATTCTAGGTGGATTTGATTGATTTGGCATACTTCGTCTTAACGTCTCGTAGTAGTGTCACAAGTGACATAAGTTTTGTATTTATTGTGCAAGTCATTCTTATTTTTCCTTTTGTTTTCATTATTTGAACCTTTCTTTTGTTTTAGGAAACTATTGTTTGAAGCCAGTGGAGCAGAGTGTTTGTGTGCAGAGAAGGAGTGTGTGGAGGTTGCTGATTGGAGGAGAGGTGTAAGAGTTGAGTTGGTGTGTGAGTTGCTGATTGGTTGAGAAGGATAAGGTGGTGGTATGTGTGCAATTGAGGGAAGGTTGAGAGGGAGATGAAAATTGAGAGGAGACAGAGAAGGAGGGCTATGTTATGTGGAAGCAGAAAGGAAGTAAAGTGATATATATGAAGTTAATAAATTGTGGGTTGGAAAGAATTATAATGATATAGAGCTGAAGCGGAAAGGAAATAAGGTGATATACATGAAGTTAGTAAATTGTGAGTTGGAAACAATTATGGTGGTATAGAGCTGAAGCAGAAAGGAAATAAGGTGATATACATGAAGTTATTAGATTGTGAGTTGGAAATAATTATGGTAATATAGAGCTGGAACAGAAATGAAATGAAATAAAGTGATATACATGAAGTGAATAAATCGAAGAATAACTGTTGAAAATAGCAGAATTAATTGCTTTTAAAGACTTGTTGAAAGTATCGAAGACTGACTTTATTGATACTGATATTACTTTACGTGGAAAAGGAGAAAGAAATAATTGATCGGGGAGCGGATTGCAGTGCAGAACATCAAGAAACATTTTAACTTTATATTTCATTTATTTATATGTCAGAAAATAGTTGCAGTTTGAGAAGAATTATAATTGGGAATACAAGCAGAACGGGAGCAGAGGCGTGGGAGTTGTTTAGTTGCAGAATCGTTTTAACTTTTATCTTTCGAATTTGTTTTTGTGTCAGCGTAGGAGAAAAGGCAAGAAGGAACGATATTGTGGACATTTATTATTGTTTAATTATTCATCTTGTGATATTATTGTATTTGGAGGGGGGGGGGGGTTCTTGGATTTATTTGACAATAAGGAGATTGTTGATATTTTGTCTGGAAGGATTGGGAATTTGGGAAAGTGTATACATTGTGTGGGAATAGGGATACTGTTTCATTGTTTGAGAATTGCTTGGGGTTTTTTTGTGGTTTTTTGGGGGGGGTTTGGATTATAAGAGGAAGAATTGGTTGTCAAGGATTATTAAAGTTACTTTTTACATTTATATGTGTACAGTTGTGGCTATTTACCGTTGTTTACAGGTGGTTACCAGATATTACATATCCGAAAGAGCCGTAATTGCGGCTGTGTGACAAGTAGCTTTGAACGTTTTAAAGTCAGGTTTTCGTGCACAAAATATTGAGTGCCTTTGAAACGTTTCTTAGCTTTAGAAAATCTCGCTTCTCCTCTTGTAATTGGTAAACTTGATTATGATACTCCTCGGTTTTTTGTTGGTATCGGGGTCTCTTTTCGGTCCCAACCTATGAGATCGATTAATATCTGTCTCATCAATAGAAACGTTCAGTTTTTCTTTGAAGACCTTTCTTACTTCAATGTCGGTACTTTCATTTAGCGTTTCAGGGACACCATGTGAAATTTCGTCTGGAATACTGCTCTGCATTATCGATATCATTTTCTAGCCTTGTAATTCGTTCTTCTAGGTGCCTATCTTAGAGTTAGTTTCGTTAATGTCAAAATGTAAAAAGGGTCCGATAAGGAGAGTAAGCTTACCGATAATTTCGTCATGAACGACATTAGAAACAGCTTCATCGATTTTTGTCATAAAAGGTGAGTCAGATGCAAGGCATTTCTGCAATTCTGAGTCAATCATTTCTTTCACATCTAAATCATTAATGCATTCCTTTTGTTTTTCAGGCTGGCTGCTGTCTCCAACAGAATCTGCCGATTGCTCGTCGGTATCTGCCTTTTTCTTTTTGCTACCTGCCATCGAGTTAGAATTAAATGGAGATAACACAGCAAAGCAAGTTGAAAACGACCACAGTCAAGGTATGCACAAGCAAAGTATGCAGTAGTCCGTTGTTTGGTATAGTGTGGGACAGGTGATGCTTAGTAGTTGATCAATACAAGTAAGAGATAGCTGTATGCCTAGTAGTTGGGCAAGCTTGAATAGGAATTGGCTAACAATGGTAACCCGGAGCGCGTCGCTCAAACACATCCGTTCACCATGAGAGCTTGTGTGAATGTAAATGGCTCAGGCTATATTATTGTGCCAGTTCTGCGGTACATTTCATTTCGAAACCTAAGCTCCACTGACGAGATCTAATAAGATCGAAACAGTCTTGTCTGCAGATTGGATATTACACTCCTCTACTTTCTGCTATTATACATATGTATGTTGTTTTATAGAGCACTCTTCAGTTTGAAACGGTGCATTTTGTTGTGAATACTATTTGCATTTTGCAAAGCACGCTCGTTGAGCTTGTGCACTCTTTGTGTTTATAATCCGAGTACCATGTCCCACATACCTGGCTCAGCCTTTATATTGTTCCAGTTCTGCGGTACATTTCATTTTGAAACCTGAGCTGCACTGACTAGATCTAATAAGATCGAAACAATACTGTCTGCAGATTGGAGAGATTCTAGATGCATAACAAAAACGTAGATCCAGGCTAATGTACTTGCGTTTTATTTATACATCAAATATACATCAACATAATTTTATGATTCGGTGAAAATACAAAAATGCTACATATTTATATGCAATGCAATTGCAAATTTATATAATCATAAGCTTTCATTTTTATGCCATATATCAATATGTATGACTTTTAAGATTGTTTACTAACTTATTTAATACCCGAGTATATATTGTTGTGGCTTAAATGATGTCATTACATTGTTCAAAATATATTTGACATATGTTTGTGTTGTTATACATGTCATAAGTTTTAATTTGATACAAAAATTGACATGTTTATTGTAACTGGGGCCTCACTGGTCACTTATTTGAGTTGAATAGGAGTCAACTAGCCACACTAGCTAGTGAGATTTCTATTATACGTCGCTTGGCATTATGCAAATCAATCCAGGTAAGCATACGTTCAACAATGATTAAGTAATAGTTAGCTCAGTTACGCATACTGCCGTTTCATTTTTCACAAAGTTATGTAATTTATTTATTATATATTATAAACACAAGAGGCAAAGAACATTAATTCTAACCCGCCCGGTGATATACTGAACAGCGGTCCGAGTTCGAGTCTCGGTTGGGGCGACTTTTTCTCATTCTCACAGATTTCCTCATCTTTATCGTTTCAAATTTATTATATATTATATATATATCATGTAGTTCCGTGGTGTTTGTACGTCATAAGTTTTAATTTAATACCAAACATGCCATATTAATTTCCCACGAAGTTTTGTAATATATTATGGATGTGGCTTTGATGACGTCATTATATTGTGAAATTATATTGTTCTTATGATAGTGGTATTGTACATGTCATATGCTTTAATTTGATAACAAACTTGCCATATTTAATTATTTGTTTAATTTTTTCACGAAGTTATGTAATATATAATAAGTGTGGCTTTGATGAAGTCATTATATTGGAAAATTATATTTTCTCATGTGAGTGGTATTGTACATGTAATAAGCTATAATTTGATACTAAACTTGACATATTTATGTAATTTTCTATAGCTATATAATATATTAACAAGGCCATATACATGGCTGCAGTCGCGTGCTCAAGTTAGTGTTTACCGACCGACCAACCAACCGACCGAAATTGCTGAACATATTTAAAAATGTTGAAAATGTTTAAAAACATATATATACATATATTTTTTTAATTTACACGTGCGTAGCCTGTCACTTTTGACGTGCTCGTATAACGTAATTTCCAGTTGGAAAGTGAATCAAATATCATGACATTTATTAAAAGAAAGGTGCAGTGCGCGTGCAAAAATCTGCGCACTTATTGCAATTAAATTATTTTTTTTTAAATTGCCTGAAACGTACTTTAATTTCATCGAAAATAAATTTGACATTTTTGAAAATTTTAAGCGCGCGTACGCATGCGTTATATGCGCTACGCACGTTGCCATATGATGAAATATGATCTGAAATTTATGAGTACCAAATTTTATTTAATTGTGATTCATGCTTGTGAAGATATATGATTACACGTGATTTCGTTAAATCGTGCGTAGACCGCGTAATTTTTTAGTCTTGGCCATAAGAAATATACTCTGAAAATATGACTTACCGACCAACCGACCAACCGACCGACATAGTGAGCTGCAGAATATTCCCTTCATTTGAGGTAATCTATAATTATATAAATTTACGTAAGGGCAAAATTCGGTAAATCACGCGTTATTTCTAGAATGTTTACTCGATGGTATATAAAGTTGATTAGAATCTCGGTACTGATTTAAACCACCAGATGTAACCATGTTTACTAATTAAATTGAGTTAGATAATTAGTTATTGACAATTAAAACGAATTTAGGTTGAACGATTTGCCCCAAATAGGGGTGTTTTCCGACCGTAGTATATACTGTCTAATGGATGTCCTCTTAAAAAATACCTGCACACAATAATACGAGGATGATAAATCACGCGTTAATTCTAGAATGTTTACTCGATGGTATATATAGTTGGTACGTACTTTCGATACTGATTTTAACCATCTGATGTAACCCTGTTTACTAATTAAATTGAGTTAGATAATTAGTTATTGACAATACCCGCATACAATAATACGAGGATGATTCACATTTTCCTATCTCCTCCTACGATAATTGTTTTTAATGGCTGAAAACGGGTTGAACAGCTCGAGTACAGTATCATAATGTTGAAGACAGGCCGATTTTCTATTTTGATAGATTTAATATACGTTTATACAGTACAAATGTACTGATTTGCAATGAATGGAACATTCCAAATTAGTTGGTTTAAACATGCTTGCATACCTCCATGGTTTAACACAAGTAGGTAAATTTATGGGCAATTAGAAAATAAACTAAATAGTATTGTAATGCTATAGGTATTAACCACTTTTGATCGCCATTTGAATCGCAAATTTCTTATTGTGTGTCTTGATAGGCCTACTGTTAGATAAAATATAAACAAATATACTAATAAACTTTATTACTGTGACTGTGGGGTAGTCCCTACTTTTAGATTATAAATATATAATAATAATAATACTTTATTACTGACAGTTGCTTCTCCACGTTTGTACCTAGTTAAGCTTAGCCTAACTGGTAGGCTCACTGCTCTGTAGGCGCCTAGTGTACGAGGGTACTGTGAAGTGTAATCAGCCTAGCCTAGTAGGCTTGGTCTAGTCCTGATGACTTTTACATTGCTTATAGTCCAGTATGAAATGTAGCGATATGATAAGTTGCATTTTTTTTGCTATATTTGGTAAAAATTGGATATGTTGTAGAATACACATCACTGAATCCAAAAAGTATTTGCTCCATTTTTTTTTTCATACGCAAAGGGGGTTGGCAGCCATTTAAAAATGGCCGCCATTTTGGACAAAATTGTTTCAAATATTGTAAGTTTATGACATTTAAAGATGTTATTGAGATAGAAATTCAATCATAAAAGTAACAATAAATGTTCAAATAATATTTCATATTTGTGTAACAGAAAAGCCAAAATGGCAGACATTTCAACCAAAATGGCCGCCATTTTATCCAACATGGCCGCCATTTTTATCTGAAATGGCTACATAATCAAATTGTTTTTTTTAACTTTAATTAAATACATAGGCTATAACATAATGATATTTGTGTTTAATTACTTTAATTATTCGTCGTCATTTTAGCCATCACTATCACTGTCCGAATCGGATGTAGACAACAATGGTCATATGTTGATTTGATTTGTATTCATTTGGAAAATCATCATAAAAAATACATACAAAGTGATAACATAAATTACGGACATTACAAATAATACATTTATAAAAGATTTTCCAGGATAGCCCAAAAAGCTTATCAGCTTATTTCCATTGGGATCCTTTACAATCTAAAATAAAAACATTACAAAATATTGCATTAAACACGTAAATATAACAAAAACAATAATATAAAAAACAAGTTAAATTAAAGACTATGATTGACTTATATAGTTATTTGGTAGAACAGAAATGTGATTTAACATTTTTCTTAAAATTAAATTTGTTTTCTATTTGCTGAATGGAATGAGGTAGGTTATTCCATGCCTGTATAATAAAACGTAGATATTTGACTATCAGATTTAGGAACTGAAAATCCATTGACCTTACTTCTAGTCATATAATGGTGGTTAGATGAAACTCTTTTAAACTTTTCAGTTAAATAAGATACTGATTTTCCATAAAAAATCTTATGAACATGATTAAGTTTGAGTTGGCAAATTCTATCCTCTAGACATAATTGACCGATTTGGTTCAGTTCGTCTTTACCAATATGTGCACGATCATTTTTATTTAATATAAACCTAGTAACTTTATTTTGACTGGTTTGAAGTCTGTTATTCACGTCTGCTTCGCATTTACACATCTCGGTACATTATAGATCCATATATTGGCCTGGAGATGTGCACGTAGTATGTGCTGGTGCAACGCTCCAGAAGTTGGTGGCAATTTTTCCACACCTTGATTATTTGGCAGTGTTTTGAACCACTGACACCCTTTTAGTTCCAAGAAGACTGCACAGAAACTTCTCGCATCCTGCCTTCCCATTGAAAGATGGCATATTGTCTTTTCCGAGTTTGACTAGAGCTTCTATGATGTGAGGAGGTGACTTCATATACAATCTTAAAAGCTGTTTTTTTCCTGTGACCCGTAACACCACATCCAGTGATAGCATAGAAACCTGGTAGTCCGGCTGCCTTTTCTGGTCCAAGGTGATCGTATATTGGTTGAAGAGTAATTCTTCTTCCTGTTTCAGCTGTGCCTGAGTGTTAAAATTCCAGTATTTTCCCCCAAATGTTGTAGGCGCCTTAGAATTAAAACAAACCAGTCGGTATCTTGCGTGAAGAAGTCGACTTCATTTCCTGGTGTAGATGCTATTTCAATGCCATGAGGGATCATTAGTGTGTCTACCTCTTCTTGGGTGTTCACGTGACTGTTACAATAGGATGATTAATATCACCTCAGCCTGTGAATCGCTATCTCATCATCGATGGAATGGCAGTTGTTCAAACTCTTATGAATGTTCAGACTTTTACCACCTGCAAAGATTTTGTGGAGGCATTTGTAGCCTGCATAGATTCTCTACTTAACAAATACATTTATGTTGGTGGACGTGTTGTCTTTGACAATTATGAGAAGACACTTTCGCTTAAAGACAATATCCGATATCAATCATCTCCTCCTAAAATTGTGGAAATTATTGTGGAAGATTCCACACTGATTAAAAACAAAGCAATATTCTTGTCAAGCAACACGACAAAAGATCAACTCACAATTTATCTTGCCGACAAATCAGTACGAAATTGTAAACATCCTATTGTAACAGTCATGCGACAAGATGAACACAAACACACCTGAACATTCCCCAACACCACCTGTGAGCACCCAAAGAAGAGGTAGATATACTAATGATCCCTCATGGTATTGAAGTAGCATCTACACCAGGAAATGAAGTCGACTTATTTGTTTTAATTTGAAGGCGCCTACAACAGTTAGGGGAAAATTCTGGTATTTTAACAGGCACAGCTGAAACAAGAAGAATTGCTCTTTAATCAATATACGATCCCCTTGGACCGGAAAAGGCAGCCAGACTACCAGGTTTCCATGCTATCACTGGATGTACACAGGAAAAAACAGCTTTTAAGATGTATATGAAGTCATCTCCTCACATCATAGAAGCGTTAGTCAAACTCGGTGAAGACAATGTGCCATCTTTCAATGTGAAGGCAGGATGCGAGGAGTTTCTGTGCGGTCTTATTGAAACTAAAAGGGTGTCAGCCAAAGATTCATCAACCCTGAGATGGAAACGGTTCAAAACACTGCCAAATAATCAAGGTGTGGAAAAATTGCCACCAACGTCTGGAGCGTTGCACCAGCACATACTACGTGCACATCTCCAGGCCAATATATATATGGAGCCATGTAACTATTGATCCAATAATTCCTGATCCATGCCAAAACTTGACTGGTTTATAGAGAACGGTAAACTAAGACCAGTATTATACGAGAAGCAAACTGCTCCAGAAGCAGTTGTGGAGCTAATACGGTGTTCATGTTTAAGTACATGTTCCCATAATACATGCACGTGCAAGAAAAACAATCTACAATATACCGAGATGTGTAAATGCGAAACAGACGAGAATAACTGTCACAATAATTATATGACCATTGTTGTCTACATCCGATTCGGACAGTGATAACGAAAGTGACGACGAATAAGTAAAGTAATTAAACACAAATATTATTATGTTGTTATGTTGGTTCCTTTATAGCCCATGTATTTAATCAAAGTTAAAGAAAAAACAATTTTATTATGTGGCCATTTCAGATAAAAATGACGGCCATGTTGGATAAAATGGAGACCATTTTGGTTGAAATGTCAGCCATTGTTCTGTTACACAAATGATGTGAAATATTATTTGAACATTTATTGTTACTTATATGACTGAATTTCCATCTCGATAAAACCCCCCTTGCCTATAAACACAAAATGGAGAAAATACTTTTTGGATTCAGTGATGTCTATTCTACAACATATCCAATTGTAAATATAGGTGAATAAAAAAATATTTGATTGATATATGTGGCAATTTTAGATAAAATGGTAGCCATATTGGCTAAAATGACAGCCATTTTGGGCATAATAGCGGCCATTTTGACTTGTTCAGTTACAAATATGGTGTGAAATATTATTTAAACATTTATTGTTACTTTTATGATTGAATTTCTATCTTGATAACATCTTTTAATGTCATAAACTTACAATATTTGAAACAATTTTGTCCAAAATGGCGGCCATTTTGAAATGGCTGCCAATCCCCATTGCGTATGAAAAAAAAAATGGAGCAAATACTTTTAGGATTCAGTGATGTCTATTCTACAACATATCTAATTTTTACCAAATATATGTGAATAAAAGTTTAAAAAAATATTTGATTGATATATGTCGCCATTTTAGATAAAATGGTGGCCATGTTGGATAAAATGGCAGCCATTTTGGGCATAATGCCGGCCATTTTGGCTTGTTCAGTTACAAAAATGAAGTGAAATATTATGTGAACATTTATTGTTACTTTTATGATTGAATTTCTATCTCGATAACATCTTTTAATGCCATATATACTTACAATATTTTGTCCAAAATGGCGGCCATTTTGAAATGGCTGCCAACCCCCCTTGCGTATGAAAAAAAAAATTGAGCAAATACTTTTTGGATTCAGTGATGTCTATTCTACAACATATCCAAATTTTATCAAATATAGCAAAAAAAAATGCAACTTTCCAAATTATCCTAGACTATTAGCCTAGATTTCCGCATGAATACATTGTTTTTATTGTTATTCATTATTATTGTATTCCTAAATGGGATCAGGTGCCGTTTTCGGCCACCTCGACTTGTATGAACTATTCCATTATAAAAGATGGAAAAATAGGGGTGTCCAATTTATTAGGTGATCATTTAGAATAAAATGATCACCTATTGTTATTGTATGAAATCTTTATTCTTCTTCTTATTCTTATTAGTTATCCGCTTAGTAGCGGATAACTTCTTGTAATCGTCCTGTTACTTTTTTTTTTTTTTTTTTTTTTTCTTATTTCTTTCTCCTCCATTTTTGTGCCTCACGTATCTCAAAAACTTGTAAACATAACATTTTATAACTTTGTCAACATATGGGCATTTACGTGAAGTTGTGCACCTCCTATTTTTGAATGACGTCAGAGTTGCGCAACGTGACTTACGTGCGATTTTATGATTTTTTATGATTGATCATAGACTAAAAACCAAGCATAAATTTGTTTTGACACTTTGTGAAAATTTAAGTCATATCAAGGGCAAACTTTTTGTGGATTAAAAATGCCATGTTTTACAAGACGTTACGCGCGCACGCGCATTTCTCCTCTATTTTTGTATCTCGCGTATCTCAAAAACGTGTAAACATAACATTTCATAACTTTGTCAACATATGGGCATTCACGTGAAGTTGTGCACCTCCTATTGTGAATGACGTCAGAAATGCGCAACGTGACTTACGCACGATTTTATGAATTTCGCGTATTTAACATAGATTTAAAACCATATAACAATTTAAATTGAAACTTAGCAAAAGTTTAATTTATATCATGCGCTAACTTTCTGTGGAAAAAAAGTGCGTGTTTTACACAAAGTTACGCGCGCACGCGCATTTAAAATTAAAAATGCGCACAATTAATTTTTAATCAACTTTCTATGCTGATCATGACATTTTGACCATGTCAAAATTTCCCACGCGCGCAAATAATTTTATGCGCGTGGTGCGCACGTAGCGCTAAAAGTATTTTTTTTTTATTGAATTATGTTTTTCCAGCCTTTTATAGTAATGTTACCAATTTTAAAACAATTTCGACTTACAATTACGTCATACGGGCACGTTGAATTGGATATTTTACGTGCGTTTTTGATGAAAAAGTTCAAAAATTTGTCAAAATTATGCCTTTTTTTAAACAGTCATAGATTCTAAACAACGAGGTGAACTTTTTTTTAATTACATATTCTGGAAGTTGATGAGTTGTAGAAATCGAATCATGAATCAATATGGCTAACGGGACATTGTGACGTCATCGTATGGCCACACGAATGTAAAATATAGGATTTTTGTCTCTTTCGTTATTGCTCATCATATTCAATGGAGCGCATCACGCCTATCTGTATTCCTTTTTCTCTGAGATTTTAATATTGTCTAGGTCAATCAACTATCTTACGCATGAGTTAAAAATATTTTAATTTTTATGACGTCACCATGCCTAAAAATTTTAATTAACAGCGTCATTAATTTCATCTTTACAGTAAATTTTAATCTGTTATAGCTCGTAAGAATAAAATGTGATAATCACGATTAAAACGTTTTCAGGAAGCTATGGGTTTGTAGATACGAAATCATGTGAACTTTTCGCCAATCAGATGTTGTGACGTCATCATATGGCCAGTTAAATAAACAAAGTCGTATTTTCATCTTTTGCGTCATAGTTCATTACATTTAAAAAAGCGCGCATTAATATTTCACGTATTCAAATTTCTTCTAAACGTTAATATGTTGTTGCTGAGATAATTTTCTTCCGAAATTACTACAGTACCTTCGCGTTTCCTTTTGAAAATTAAAATAAGATACGGGTCCCGTAATTTCACCTATTTTACACTGTTTGTGACATGTATACAGATTATACTGTGTATACTATATGACAGAAAATATACCGCATTCAGTACTAACAACACATCATATTCTTCAGTTCAGGTCATAATGACATAATCTTTTTCGGTGTGCAATATTCCAACGTATGACGTGCACGTGGCGTTTGTCGTGGTGCGGATAACTAACTCGTCAAAGTGACGAGTTTCATGTCTAGTTCTTCTTTCTTTCCCAGAATTTTGTTGCGCGTGTATCTCTAAATCTTCACAACATAACATTATATAACTTTATCAAAAGATTTACCTCTATCTGAAGATGTCGTAATAGGGTTTTCGGTACCGTCCGAGTTGCGCAGCGTAAGTTACGCGCGATTTTATGAATTTCGAGAATTTCATTTAGATCGAAAACTATTAAACCATTTAAATTGAAACTTGGCAAAAGTTTAATTTATATCATGCGCTAAATTTCTATGGAGAGAAAATTGCATGTTTTACAGAAAGTTACGCGCGCACGCGCGTTTAAAATTTCAAAATGCGAAAAATCAATTTCTAATCAACTTTCTACGCGTTTCATGTCATTTTGAGCATTTCAAAAATTCCCACGCGTGCGCACTTTTCTTACGCGCGCGTGCGCACGTAGCGCAAAAACATCTTTTTTTTGCTTGATTTTTGTTTTTCCAGCCTTTTCTAGTAAATTTACCAATTTTCAATCAATTTCGACTTAAAATCACGTCATACGAGCACGTAGAATTGAACAATTTGCGCGCGTTTTTGATGAAAAAGTTTAAAAATTCGTGAAAATTATGCCTTTTTTAAAAAAGTCATAGATTCTAAACTACGTAGTGAACTTTTTTTAAATTACACATTCTGGAAGTAGATGAGTTGTAGATTTTGAATCATGCATCAATATAGCTAACCGGACATTGTGACGTCATCGTATGGCCACTCAAATATAAAATATAGGATTTTTGTCTCTTTCGTCATAGCTCATCACATTTAATAGAGCGCATCTCCACTTATCCGTATTCCATTTCTCCCCATTTTTACATATTGTCTAGGCCAATCAATTATCTTTCGCATGATATATCGTTTTTAAAATTGTGATGACGTCATCATGTCCAAAAGCGTCAATAACTTTGGTCACTTCTTTTCACCTTTTCTGCACTGTATGTAGTACGTATACAGTATATAGTGTATACCGTATATACTTAGACGTGACGCAAAATAGAGGGCACACTAAAATTTTTTTCAATGGCATAATCGTTTTTCTGCGCGCAATATTCTAACGTATTACGTGCACGTGGCTTTTGCGCTGCGGATAACCTAACTCGTCCGTAGTGACGAGTTCAAATCTAGTTATTTATTTCTCTCTGTACAAATTTGTGTAACAAATATCTCAAAAAGTTTAATGTCAATGATTACCAAAATTTCACATTGTCTTTCAAGTACTTTAACTTATAGTAGAGGCTATATATGGTTTGACCTTGAAAAAATTCTAATAAAAGGTCTTTTGGTATTTTCTTGTAGCTTTAGGTGTCAATAATTACCAAAAAATTTTTGCAGCCTTCTAGTTGCTGCGTTAGTGAGATATTGAGGGTCAAAGGTCAGTGACCTTTTTGTGGCATTTGATGGCTCATAACTCCTCAACTCCTGGGTTTAAAAAGACAAATGTGGTTTCTACATCTATGTTTTAGTGGTCAAACAACAAAATAAAGTTTTTGCAAATTTTGGGTTACTTGTGCCATTGGTCAGATAGTCGGGTCAAAGGTCATTGACCTTTATTCATTAATAACTACTGCTAGTGTAGGACCTGAGTAAGATTTGTATGCATTCAATTTAGGAGAGAATATCTCAACTGTTATAGGATAATTTGACCCCAAGGAACAATATGGGATATGTGTCAAATTCGTTATCTGGGGCGAAAATGCCCAAAATCGGGGTCAAGGGTTAGAAATGTGTGGTTCTTATATCTCGACAACCACTTGTCATACAGATTTGCTTTTGGTGTCAAATTGTTCAGAATATACATATTTATATTCGGTCTAACACAACTTTTACCCAAAAAAATGACCGGAAATGCTTTTACTGACCTTTGACCAAAAAACACATTTTCGGGTTAAATATTTAAAATGTCAATGGACACACTGTATGGTATCAAATGAAAGCATATACAATATGCTACCCATTGCTACCCAACTTGTATTTAATTATGTGATGTTATTTTTGGAAAATATGCATATTTTATTAAATTTAGACAAAAATGAGTATAAATTAATGTAAGTTTATTTTAGGTGAAATAATTCTAGCGTTGTAATGAAATATTTGGTATAAAAAAGAAAAGACTTAGTTGTAGTTTATTAAGTTCTTTATTTGGTAGACCAAACAAAATGGCATTGCAGTAGTCTAACCGTGATGTTATTAGTGCATGGACAAGTTTAATAACCGAGGAGTGTGTTTGCGAATTGATCTTATGTTACGAAGGTGGTAGGTATCAGTTACTAATGTTGTTGATATGTCTGGACATAATCGTTGCTGAGTCAAATACAACTCCGATATATCTAACCTCCAACGATGATGTGATTGATGTTTCTAGCAATGGCCAATTTCTTGAAGTGTTTTGAATGAAGAAATAAGATTTCTGTTTTACCAGGTTTAAAAAGAGCATGTTTTTAGTTAGCCAATCCTGAACATCAACAACACAAGCTTCGATAACCGATTTCGCCTCATTAAACTCTGCTGGATTAAAGCTGGTGTACAGTTGTGTATCATCTGCGTACACATGATATTGGACACAATGTCTCTTAATGATATCACTCATGGGCGAGATGTAAACTAAAAACAATACTGGACCCAGTATTGATCCTTGAGGAACACCGCATTTCAGGTCGATAGAGGTGGATTTGACATTACCAATCCGCACCTGCTGCTTCCTAGAAGACAAATATGACTTGAACCAATTTAGAGCAGATCCACAGATACCAATAGACGAGAGTCTTGCAATAAGAATGGAATAGTCCATGGTATCAGAAGCTGCCGACAGGTCGAGGTACACAGAAAAAAGACAATTACCTTTATTCAGAGTTAAAATAATATCAGTATGCACCTTGAGAATGGCTGACTCTGTACTGTGGTGCTTTCTATATGCTGATTGAAGAGGGTCGAACAGATTATTGTCGTCAAGAAAATGTATGAGATCTAAAGCAACGCATTTCTCAAGGATCAATTAGATAAAAAAGCGACATTAGAAATAGATCGAAAATTTGCCATGCAAGTATGATCCAGTGAAGGTTTCTTTAAAATAAATGTAACTAGACCCAACTTCAAATCATCAGGAAAGGTCGTACCAGTTGATAAAGATAAATTAATAATAATTCTAAATACTGAAGTCAATTATGCACATTTTCCATAAAGTTATATTCCTAATTAAAAATTTCAATACAAGTTGGGTAGCAATGCGTAGCATATTGTATATGCTTCCATTTTATACCATACAGTGTGTCCATTGACATTTTAAAGAATAATTTAACCAGAAAATGTGTTTTTTTGGTCATTTTTTTCGATCAACCAGCATCGGCCAACAGCTTAAGATCTGCATGGCAACTTGTCAAACAACTCTAGTCTCAGGGAAGAGATCTCAAAGTGCCTGCATCATGGGAGAGGATCGTCTTCTAGCATGGAAAACTCACTTCCACAAACTACTATCGGTGGAGACTTCAGTGGTAGATGACATGGATATCATCAAAATCTTCAACTTAACCACCAGATAAGCTCCGAGAGGTTCTCCGAGGCTGAGGTGTCAATTGCTTGCAAACAGATGAAATCTGGCAAAGCACCTGGTCTTGACGGTCTTCCAATCAAAATATGGAAATTACCTGGCACCCAGAAAGCTCTCACTTCTTTCTGCAATCAAATTCTTGATGGAAACAGGCCATCAGAATGGGGAATTTCGTTCATATCCCGAAAAAAGGTGATCTTTCAAAACCAGATAACTACAGGGGTATTTCATTATCACAATTGGCTGCAAAGATCTACAATCGCCTGATTTTAAATAGGATACGTCCTGTGATTAATGAAGTTTTACGCCCCAACCAGAATGGCTTTCGTCAAGCACGATCAACAACTACGCACATTCTTGCACGAGGAGAATTGTTGAAAAGGTTAAGAACCATCACAAAGAGGCAGTCATTATCTTTATTGATTTTCGCAAAGCCTTCGATTCCATCAATCGCAACATCATGATGAAGATCCTCTTAGCATACGGCATCCCTCATAAAATTGTAGAAGCCATCAGAGTAATGTATATCAATACATCAGCAGTTGTCCTGACTCCAGATGGTGAGACTGATTGCTTCAACATCGACTCTGGCGTAGTTCAAGGAGACCCTCTTGCTCCATTCTTGTTTATTGTCTGCCTTGACTATGTAGTGCGATCAGCAACTACATCATCAGACGGTCTCACCCTCCGCTGTAGTAGAAGACATCCAGCTGAAGTACTACCAGACCTGGACTTTGCCGATGACATCGCCATTCTTGAAGATTCCATACATGCTGCCGAAAATCTACTGCACAGAATTCAACAAGCCACACAAGCTATAGGTTTATACTTAAACATCAAGAAGACCCAATTCATACATTTACACCCCTCATCACCTTCTATAACTCTCGCACTGGATGGATCAGCAATAGAACAAGTAGAGGATTTCAAGTACCTCGGAAGCTACTGTTCATCCACTAACCATGATGTCGAAGCAAGACTTGGTCAAGCATGGGGTGCGCTGAACAGTCTTTCAAAAATATGGGCATCTCGTATCAACAAGTCCACAAAAATCCGCCTCTTTAAGTCAACAGTTGAAGCCATTCTTTTTTACGGCTGTGAGACATGGAGTCTTACTTCATCGCTCTCAAAATCATTGGATGGAGCATACACCCGCATGCTGAGGAAAGTCCAAAACATCCCATGGTCCTCACACGCCACCAACAAGACACTATATGCCAACCTTCCCCGTCTTACGACCATCATTCAAAGACGTCGCATGGGCCTTGCCGGTCATGTTATGAGAAGCTCTGAGCCTGCCTCAAGAGTTCTCCTTTGGGAACCAGAAGAGAAAAGGAAAGTGGGAAGACCTCAACTGACTTTGCTCGAAATTCTGTTGAAAGATACCAAACTAGACCTGAGTGAACTGAGAAAGAGCATGCTTGATAGAGATGTGTGGAGACAAATTATCATGGCACCCACTTAATAGTGGGATGACATTAAGTAAGTAAGTTTGGTCAAAGGTCAGTAAAAGCATTTCCGGTCATTTTTTGGGGTAAACGTTGTGTTAGACTGAATATAAATATGTATTTTCTGAACAATTTGACACCAAAAGCAAATCTGTATGATTTGGTTGTCGAGATATAAGAACCACACATTTCTAACCTTTGACCCCGATTTTGGGCATGTTCGCCCCCGATAACGAATTTGGTACATATCCCATGTTGTTCCTTGGGGTCTAATTATCCTATAACAGTTGAGATATTCTCTCCTAAATTGAATGCATACAAATCTTACCCAGGTCCTAAACTAGTAGTAGTTATTAATGAATAAAGGTCAATGACCTTTGACCCGACTATTTGACCAATGGCACAAGTAACCCAAAATTTGCAAAAACTTTATTTTGTTGTTTGACCACTAAAACATAGATGTAGACACCACAGTTGTATTTTTAAACCCAGGAATTGAGGAGTTATGAGCCATCAAATGCCACAAAAAGGTCACTGACCTTTGACCCTCAATATCTCACTAACGCAGCAACTAGAAGGCTGCAAAAATTTTTTGGTATTTATTCACACCTAAAGCTACAAGAAAATACCAAAAGACCTTTTATTAGAATTTTTTCAAGGTTACATAGGATAAATGTCACATATAGCCTGTACTATTAGCCATAATAAGCTTTTCAGTGTGATCACTCATCCGTGACGTCACGTATACGCCATTTTGTGAAATCACATTATCAATCATATCTCCATAATTCATTATCACATATTAATGAAATTCACTACACGTAAACTTCAGATCAAGGTAAAAAATATTAGCAAATAAAAACTCGCGCGTTTCGAGGTCATGCGCGTGAAATCGCGCGTTGAAATTTTAAAAAGCTCAAAATTTAGTTTTGATCAATTTAGAGCATGAAATAGGCCATTTGCGTGTTTAAAAAAATTACTGCGCAAAAACACATTTTTGCGCACGCGATTTTTAAAAAGGGTACAAAATAAAATTTGATGTATACATCACATTCTACTCACAATCCTTAGTACATTCTTCGACTTTGAGTCCATTCCGACTTAAAATAACGCTGTACGAGCACGTTAAAAATGACAAAATGCGCACATTAATTGTACAAAAGTGCTAAAAATGGTAAAAAATAAGGCCTTTTTAAAATAAATATAACTCTTCAGAATGGCAGGTGACCCCCAATTTTTTTAACTTATTATGGAAGCCAATAAGTTGTAGATATAAATATATATACATATTAGACGTACAAAATAGTATGACGTCATCAAATGGCCACTTGAATTTAAAAATTAGTAATTTTTATCTATTTGTGTGGATTAACACATTCAATAGAGCGCATCTCCGTTATTTGAGCTCAATTTTTCGCACACATTTTAGTATGTGCTTGCTCAATTAATTATCTTTCTCATGAGTTGTCAACATTTTTATTTTGATGACATTATCACGCGTAAAAACTTGAATAACCTAGGTCGTGTAATTTCAGCTACACCATACATTTGAATATCTTATAGCTCTTCAGAATTAAAGGTGACCTTGAAGATTATAACTTATTATGAAAGCTGATGAAATGTAGATATGAATTCATATAAAAATTAAGCCTATCGGATGTTGTGATGTTATCATATGGCCAGTTAAAGTTAAAAAGTAGTTTTTTAATTTCTTTAGTCGAAGTTATACAAATTTCAAAGAGCGCGCATTGCGCTTCTACGTGTCAAATTCTCTTCCAATCCATATATTTATTTGCTCAATTCATTATCTTTCGAAATTGTCATCTTCGAGTTTATTTTGATAATTCCATCATACCAAAAATTAGAACATAATGTGGGTCCCGTAATTTCACCTATGCTACACTGTATATAGATATACAGTATATACTGTACATATTGTATACGACACATAATAGGTACAACTCAGCACTATAGTGTATGTACAGTATATGCATCATGTCATAGGATGGCGTACATCAACTTTTTACGATCGTATGTTAACGTACATGCATGTTTAAAAAATGTTAATTTCATTAAAATGATAAAAATGATCACCTATAATTCGTCAAAGTGACGAATTAAATTCTAGTTCATTTTTAGTGTGCTGATTTGTTAGCATACTGCTGCTTTTGTTCTTTTGTTTAGTGCATTATGTCTCAGCAACAAAGGGAAAACAACTACGCCCTGCATGCTGCAGAATTTATTGCAGTTTTTCAAGTTAATAGGCATGCTGCAGAATTTATTGCAGTTTTTAAGTTAATACAATATAAAATATATTATATATCAATTATGGCTCTCTTTCTATATCATTTTTAAGGTATTTCTTCCCTAATACGGATATTAGGTCAATAATTTTTTAACTGATTTATTATTTCTGTATCTACAATCGTTTTATTTATTTACATTTAACATTAAATGTATCAGGTCAGCAAAACTAAAATACATATCATTATGTCAATTAATTGATTAACATTTTGTTTCTGTATCTGCAATCGTTTCATTTATTTACATTTAACAAGTAGGCCTAGTCGTACTGTACTATAGTACAGTAAACAAGGTGATCATTAAAACAAAAATACATATTATTATGTCAATGAATCTATTACCATTTTGTTTCTGTATCTACGATCGTTTCATTTATTTACATTTAACAAGTAGGCCTAGTCGTACTGTACTATAGTACAGTAAAACAAAGTGATCAGTAAAACAAAAATACATCATTATTTCAATTAATCTATTACCATTTTGTTTCTGTATCTACAATCGTTTCATTTATTTACATTAACAAGTAGGCCTAGTCGTAATTTACTATAGTATTATAGTACAGTAAACAAGGTGATCATTAAAACAAAATACATAGTATGTCAATGAATCTGTTCCTATGTTGTTTCTGTATCTACAATCGTGTTTATTTACATTTAACAGTAAATGTAAAACCACATACGATTAACAACACCTTTGTTTATTTAAGTTCTATATACTTGTTCTTATGTAAAAGGGTCCTACAAAAAAAACACGAAGCTACAGCTTTTTTATGCAGGATCCCTGTTCTCAGTTGTACTGTAATTATGATGTACTGTAATTGATGACTAAATAAATGTGGAATAAACAATTATAGTAGTTTACCATTTCGTTAAAATTGCGCCGATTGCAATGTCTCATATCACCATGTCAACAAGTTCCTTTGTGCAAAAATGCGCGATGTTCAAAGCACATCTTGTGAATAAGGTGTTACGGTACGCAAAAGCACAGTACGTGTGGAGCGGCTATCCGTTTGTGGATGAAGAAAACAATGAAATAAAAACTCTCTTTTACACACAACACAAATAGGTTAAGCTTCTAAGTTTATTCAGAGTATACATATTTAACAATACATAATATTTATTTCTACTGATCCTGTACAAGCAATGCTAAAAACTACTAAAGCTTAATAATAAACTACATTTTGGCCTCTTGGGGGCTACCACTCATATGACATCGCTGTATGAAAGGTGTTGTCACAGGAGCCAGTAAATCAAATGGTTGTTATTAAGTATATCGGTAAGGATGTAAGTGACATCCGTTAGGTAAGTTGTGGAATTTGGGGGCAAAATAATTCCCCAGAATTATACCAGCCAAATTAGCGAATAACATGAGTAACATATGAGTAGCGCCTGTGTTGAGTTAGGTGTTGGATGATGCCGGGGGATGGCTGGGTGCGAAAGATTGAAAAGTTTGTACAACTATCAAACGGCTAATTTAACAATGAAGTGTGCTAGTATGCATCTTAGTAAACAACTGAAAACACACTGAATTCCCATTGGTTGCCAATTAGAAATTAGCCTATCCTACATTTTTGTGGTTCCACTATTAGATATACCCGTTGGTCTATAGAAATACATTGTCAATTACTGTGGTTGGAACTTTGATAAAGTGTCTCCCTTGACTAACATTCCGTTTTAATTACCTGTAAAAACAATATACCATTCATCCTAACACTTCTATTACTCTGAAATCTACCCACATTTATATACCACATCCTTAGTTAAAAGAAAGTACTTGTGTTGTGTATAAACTATAATTTATTACTTTAAATTTCCTTATAAATTTTGATTACTATTACTTTATACGAAAGCTATACACCACCAAATATATAAATATGCAGACATGATCTAGCCCAGTTAAGGTTTTAGTTGATTATCGTTGATTTAATTGTATTTTGCAGGTTACGGTTCAAGTAATTTAATTGAAGAATTTGTAAACAAAATGGCGGCGGCCAGCTCACTTTACTGCAGACTAAGTTCATTTTTCTGTGTATTTTATGCAAGTAGGCCTAGTACATTTTCATTAAAAATAAAAGATTTTGAAATAATATTTTAGAATAGAATAGTACATGGTAGGCCTATTGAATTATAAACAAAACGAAAATAATAAACATTTGTGTTAATTTGAATCAATTTTGTACCTCTGTAAATTTATGTTTAATTTTGATCAATAAAAAAATCATGTGATTTCTTAAATATTTTTTTCTATTTTGTTTCTGTTTTTTGAGGAAAACCAACTTAAATCGACATTTTGATGTAACCAGATTACCCAACATAGTTGGGTGCTACTTTGCTGCCACCAAAAACTGGTTAAAAAAAATTCATCAAAAGTTTGGTATTGTAACCCGAAATACCCGGGTAAGCTTTAAACTTTTCCACTTTCCCAAAGGGGGAAATCAAAGTTTATCCCATTAATTGGTGGCAGCCTGGTGACACCCACTTTATGGGGTAAACCAAGCATATATTTTTTACAGTGTATTGTTCAAATTTATTCAACATCCTCAGTGCGGCACGGCGGAATAGTTCCCATACCAAATAACATTATACTGTATATAATAATTCTTACCATTTATATCAACATTTTTTGTACTTCTTATTTGTACATTTATTGATATTCTTGTTCACGATACATTTTTAATTTCAACTGTGATTATGGATATTCTACATTTTTATATTAACAATACCGCCATAACATTAATTTTCCCTTTCCACTCTAGAATAATTTATAAAATGTATATACTGTCGAAAATGTTATTCAACTTAAGCCAACTTAAAATATATAATAAGATCCATACTTTCCACAAAAAAAACCCTTTTTATAATTCACTATATTCATCAATATCTAAAAAATACCCAAAGTTATAACAAACGCAACACTTCATGTTAACAAATATTTCTGTTTAAATAGAATAGATTAACGTATTTATATTTATATATACGATAATGTTACTGAAGCTAAATAATAATATTGTTTTCTTCAATCTGCGATTCGTCCGGGTCATCATCGATTTGGAGAAGCAGTACACCCCTTTCTTGGTGACAGCAGTCTGTTTTGAGTTTCTTTAAAAAATCAACTAAGAATGAGAAAAACAGATTTAAATTTAATTAAAAGTACACACAACTTAATTTGTTAAAGCTGTTGACCAAATATGGTTTAATGTGCCAATATTTACACAGTTAGGATATAAACATTATATACGATAGATATCGTACCTGTTACCACCAGCATGATAGACATGTTCAGCATAATTAGGATAACGGGAGTTATCTTGTGAAGTAAACCAATGACGTCATCTTCATTGAAACTCTGATCCAAGTTTACGATCGCCCCAATGGATAGATTGACAACGATAAAGACAAGAGTCAACAATTGGAATCTCTGCTCTGACTTCTCTTTCATTGGTTCAAGGTACAAATGCAATACAATAAATATGACAGTAAAAAATAGAGAGTAAGACAAACTTGAGGACACGTCATCTTTCAAGTTTGCAATGAGTGCCAACAGAGCCTTGTTGTACAGCTCAAATGATTCCCAAAACCAAAATGTGTGCTTGTATTGTCCACAAAAGAACCTTACTCCAATCATCCACCCTTTACTCTGATTTTTCTTCTGTTGATCACAACGTACATTTTTATAGTATAGCATAAGAACTATGACCAATGGAAAACCAATGATGTATGTTAAAGCAACGTAAACAAGTGTTTTGTTAGTTTGATACGTAGATCCACCATTTTGGTTCATATCAATGGAGTAGTCTGACGTTAGTACTGTTTCATTGACCGTCTGCTGTGACGTTAAATACACGAATTGACCATGGCCCCACTGCTAATATATCAGCACATGTATTTGCATACGTAAGGTAAAGGAGCAACATGGATATAACAATACATCTATCACGTATGCAACTCTCAGTTACTGCTCCATGACACTTATTCCAGATGTAGCAAATGAAGTAAATGGTAGACATAGTCAACAGTATGACTAGTGGTGTAGCCATAGCAATATGAAGGGAGGAATACGCATTCCAAGAGTCGTGTAAACATCTTGGACTTAACATACTAATATATCTTATGACGTCAAAATATTGAAGTATTTGGCCAGCATACTCAAAGTTTTTAGGCCAATGAATTTCGGTTACTTCTGATAGTATACCTAAGACTTGATAAAAATTAATAGAAATTTTTAAATAGGTAACAAATGAATCTAGGCCGGTTTGTCTTCGATCCACATTTCTTTCCTGCATTCTCCATAAAAGTAAAATCATTCCAATTATTGCAAAGGCAACACTAAGAAATATAATTACAGTTACAGCAGCCTTTTGACATTTGTGACATTCGTTAAACAGCTCATAATGTCCATTAGAACATGCTGCACAAAGCCAACCTGTGTATCCTTCGACGCAAGTGTCATTAAATTTTAGTCCAATATTACAACTTTTTTCGCCTAGTGGACAAGCATACACTTTTGGTAACGGACTTTTGTATACAGCATCTTTCAGTTGATTTGGGTTGGTAATAGGAAACATGTCGTTTTTTAATTTAGTTACAAATGTTGTGTAAGCCAATAAACAGTTGTTTTTATATTGTTCTTCGCCTACTCTACAGTCACGATGAAAGTCCCACGACCACCAGTAACCTTTTGTTAGATTAAGATATCCTCCTTCACAGTTAATACCCTCTGAGCAGGGCAAGCATGGCCCAAATCGATCAGTTCGATGGAAATTGTCAAGGCAATAACATGCATTTAGATTGGCAATATTATTGGTTTTGGTTCCTGATGGGCAAGTCTGACAATCGGCAATGGACGCAGCTCCTGCATTATTTGAAAAACTTCCAAGAGGACATCGTTGACAGGAATCTTTGTAACCACCCTTTTCATTTACTCTTCGTTTATCTTGATAGAAACCACCTGTAACATTTATTTTTTATTTTTAAGTACCTGTCGTTGTTTTATTGTTATTATATACTTTTACTGTCATAACTAAATTAGAGAGATTATTATATTTTATAAATATTGCATCATACCTGGTGGGCATTTTGCACATTCGGTGCTATCATACAAACGGTATGTCCCTTCCTTACACGGACTGCATTTACTCGTCGTCGAATTACATGTCAAACCTATTTCTCTACCGATATTTCTTAACAGCTCCCCATCAATTCCTTTTATTTCGATTTCTGTACCTTCTGTAACACAAACACTAGCAAAAACAATTAGTTTGTAATTATACACAACATGCAATTATATTTATTCAATTATATCTATTCTGTGTATAGTACTATACATATATTACCTACTTAGAGGTGAATATCAGATTTGACATCCACGAGGGAATGATTCATTTTATTGTTTGTTAGGCATGATAGTCAGATGCTCACATCACTATGACACTTGTGAATAAATAGTTAGCTTGTCTTGACAAGTTAGTGAAACAGTGTTGTGATGTGAGATTCCGTTTTTCGGACTTTTTCTGTTGTCTTTGTCAATTTATTCGGTTTTTAGGCTATTTAGTGATTTATTTTACATTAACATTTTTTCATTTTCACACTTGTGTTAAACAGCGTATAGAGACTATCTGTATTTTGCGCTATATAAATTTCAAACCATAAAACCAAAAACCATATTTTTCTCGAAGGACTATCTATTTCACGAAGCGAAGAATACCCTTCTTTTTCAAATTTTATATTTCACCGAAATAAAAGGTGATATTTGTTATATTATATAGCCAGATATCAGTTTCCCCTTACCTTGTACATATTAGAAAGGTAACTAAAAAATATAGATAAAATCAATTCATCAAATCTTTTATTTTAAGTGTATTTACATGTTAATTAATTTCCCGATGTTTGAAGGAATCGATTTCAGTCCACAGCAGTTGAGATATCTAAATAAAAATAACACGATTAATGCATATTTTGTAACAAAGCATAGTACCACATTGTTAACACATTGTAATGGTGAATGATGCTGATGAGAATGATGCGACGATCATTGGTGATAAAAAGATTGATAAATATACCGAGGATGATGATGACGGTTCAATCGTGGTGATATTGAAATTATCATTATCTTTTGTAAATTGTTTTTACTTATAAACTAAAAACAATAATATACTAATGTACATACACTGTTCCCTTTTCTATCATATGTGATAGAGCATTTTCCTCGATCTGCATTATTGGATTGTCAAATAGATATCTGAGGGAAAATATGAACTTTTTTGTTATTTTAATACCGTACTTAATTTGAATAATTAAACTGTGATTAAAATGTAATAGAAAAAAGTTTAACTTTAAAGTACCTATCATCGAGTATTTATTTTAAAAGAAAAGTTTTAAAAGAAAAGTATTTAAAAAAAAAATCTCACATGTATTCCAGTGTTGTGTTTTGGGTTTCCAATGTTTTATACGTAATGTTGGAAATTTTATTACCATAGAGGAATCTGCAGGTTAGAAAAACAATTATGTTGATATAAATTAAGACATTATCAATGCAATTAGTATTTAATTGTTTGTCTTTGTATTGTTAGTAAAAAAATGATTTACTTGTTTTAGTGCATGTGTGTAGTAGGCATACTGTACAATTGCATACACCATGGATAGATGGATATGTATCGACGGTGACATCAAACGCGCTTGCCTATACTAAAGCACTGCTGCAAACAGGCTCCTTGAACTCCATGTCTCTAATCGCGGCCCTCTATAGAACGCTGCGAATCAACTTTTGACAACAAAACTTACCCATGTAGAAATCGTATGCGCAGTCTGATTGTTATTATTGGCATATCTGCGTCGAGGATTAATTTACAACAAGATGTTGGTATGTTTGAATTTATTAAAGAGTGGAAAATAAACGAAACGAAACGAACATCCATGCATACACATATAGTATTCCACACAAACATTATAGTGACAACAATGTTGGAGCATACAATGATAGATTCATGCAAACAAAATACTATTTAAAAAATAATTCACATGCTAAAGGTGTAGGCCCGTATGCAATAACAATTTAACACGATAGCGTAAGCCTATTTCAGTTACAGTTGGACAACGGAGAGCAAACGTAACATATGTTAGGTAATACATAACATTTGCTTACAGAAAATAAAGATTAGTTTCATTGAACGCTCCATCTTCTATAAATGTAATGTTGTTGTGTACAAGAAATCTGAAAAATATAACAATTATATTTTAGGTAGATTTTAGAGCTACACTAGCGGTACAGTGAACATAGTTTTAACATTTATACTTTTTAAATTTAAATTGTTTGAAACAAATGTAAATATGGGGAAATAACCTGCGACAAGTGAACGGAAGATGAACTTGATTCTTTACAGCTCACACGAGTCAGTGTACACTGAACCACCAGTTTCAAGTCCTTTTCCGAGAATACTTTTCTACAACCAGAACAATAATCGAGGATTGCCTTGAACCTTTACCGATTGTATAGTTATTGTTCCGGAGCACCCGCCTTTACCGCTTTACCGAAAACGACCAAATAGTATACGAAATATCTGTATTCAAAACTTAACTCTAACATATTACACGCAGAATTAGAATATTCTGTTGACTAGAACTTGTGCCTAATTATGTTATAATAAGTATATTGGCTTGCTTTTCATGATCTGTCACGACACTAGTCTACCATTATCTTTCAATCTGGAACCAGCAACAGACTTCTCAGACTTTTGATTAGTTTTCATAACTTCTCGTTGGCCATATTTTTACCATAAGATGATCTTTTCTCAGAAACCGTCTGTTCTACATAGATCCAATATTAACGCCTGAGTGAGCGTTACATGCCCCTTTTTAGTTTCTTATACTTAATTACACAGATGAGGTTAGCAGTTTCCACTTTGTATAGAGTGTATTCTTCTTCTTGATCTTCTAGTTGTGTTTACTTTGATACACATATCGATAGTTGGTTCTTGATAGTTTCTGTGGGATACACTTATTCACAGAAGAAAACTCTTTAAAGTAAATAGTTTTCTTCACGAAAACTATAATAGCAGATGAGAGATGCGAGATAGACTCTGTCCCATCATGATGATTGGGGATAAGTACTACTTTTCCGAGCATTGCACTTTTGTGCTAAGAATCTCATTATTTACTTTGGTGTATATTACCAAATCACTGGCCAATGTATAATTTTAACTATTGTATGATAGAAAAATGAAATACACAACCATGGTAAGGCTAAAGTGAAATGTGAATGCTGTCTATTTTTGTTTGGTTTGTTTTGCTTCTGAATATACGAGTGTTAAAAAGTCACTATCCAATCGAGTTTGAACAACACCATGAATTTGTACAATGGTTAGGACATCTACATATCAAGCAGAAGGTTCTCGGTTCAAATCTCGGTTATGGCGACTTTCTCATTCTCACAGATTTCCTCATCTTTATCTTTTCAAATTAATTAATTGAATTTCGGTATATCACCGGGTGGTTTAAAATACATGTTCTGTGAGGTTGTGCATAATGGTAAAATGTATTGCTGTAGTTGGCGCATACATTACATCTGCCAGTCACCACTGCTTCATAGTTATTGTGGTAGAACGAGAATTATTTATGTTGACGCGAGAGCACCCGTATTGGCTTGACCAATACGGTAAGTGGCGGAGTATATCTGAACGTGAAACCCTCAGTTATAGAAAAGTTTATTCACGTATTAAGAACTTTGAGATTGTACATGCACAGGTGTTTGTGTCTTTATTTCACAAGGTTTTTAACAATTGTAAGTAGAAACAATAGTTTGTGCACTCATTGTGTAAGTTTAATTCAAAAATTTGTGTTACAAAATGGCCTTCCCGACATGTAGAATAGGTCTTGTTGGACACTCGTTTGTACGCCGGTTGGAATGCTATACCAGCGAACGCAAATTCTTTGCCTTACGCCTAGATGCAAGTTTGTACGATGTCAAGTATTATTCACGCGGAGGTGCAACGACATACATATTCCCTGATCTGCTTAAGGGATAGTCTACGCTGAAAGATATCGTTTACGTTCATCTAGGAGAGAATGACATTGTGAAACGATCTAATAATTTTATTGTGAACAAACTCGATAATTTAATTGACTTTCTTGATTTTGGACTGGAGTGTAAACATACTGTGGTTAGCCAGCTGTTAATGCGGCACCCCAGTCGGGTAAGCTCTAACTTCAACGACTCTGCTGTGGACATTAACCGTCGACTTCAGGCGAATTATGCCGAATATGCATGTGTAACATATTGGCGTCACAGAGGCCTGTGGAACGACTGGTCCTATATTCACTCCGATCCGATGGCGTACATCTTAACAGAAGTTCTTCAAATGGCCGATCGTCATGTATCGGTACGAACGTCGCGTCCGACAAGCTATTCTACACGAAGAAAAAAGTATAAGGCCAGTAGTTTTAATTTAAATGTACATACACATACAGTCGCGAAGGTATTGAAAGCGGGCGAGGCAACTGGCCCATGACACCAGGCGGCAGTCCTCTAACAACTCAAGCCGCTACCACATCCTTGACTGTGGATAATGCCACACAGGCTCAGCCATTGGACGCGTCTATAAACTATCTCTTTGAAGGTAAGCCGTCTCGGGACGACATAACAATGACTGACTCGATTGCTCTGGGCAGTAATGTGCCACTATAGGTTAAAAATAAAATATGGGCAAATGGATACATTGACCTCAAGACTCTGATCAATAACGATAATGATACTACTGGGGTCTTGTTATCAATTATTGATAAACAACTCCGTGTTGAGACAGACAACAGTAAGAAAAACTTAATCACAATTACTGAAAATGGATGCGGGCAATTACAATATACATGTCCATATTTGTGGAAGAATCGCCTGCTCAATGTTTGCCTATGCTTAAATATGTCAGCAACATACTAGAATTACATGTTTTGGGGAAGCTGAACTGGCGGACCTATGACGAAAGCTTTCGCAAAGCACAACAGGGCAGGCTTTTAAATTGGGATGTGCTTCACCCAGAGCTTATGTTAAAACTGGCTTCATTGGGGAATGCATCTTCTTTCAGACCTAAGTCTCGTCCACAGGGGCAGCATAATTTTCGTGGCAAACAGATATGTTTTAAAGTGCCGGGAAGCAATGCCACGACCCCACATGCCGCTTCTCACATCTGTGTACCGACTGCCGTCAACCACACCCCAGAATCCAATGCAATAAACCACGAACGACAAGTCGTCAAACCGGCACGCGAGCAAACCCATCTACCCACGCCAGTGGTAATAAATGAGCTTTCATGGTATTTAGCAGGATAAATAAATAAATAAATAATAACAGGATTTTTATAGCGCACATACCACTCAAGAGTGCTCAAGGCGCATTCAAAAAATAAAACAAATCATACAAATGCCCCACAAATAAATGCAATTTCTTTGGAGGGTATACACAAGAATTGTTTAACGAATTATTAGTCGGTTTCTCGTTTGGATTCCGTCTCCTCTGTTTAAAGCCCCCGGTTCCGGGCATCGCCCGCAACCATCCAAGTGCCCTCGATCACCCGATACAGATAGAAGAATTTATTTCTAATGGTTTACGACTCGGTAGATTGGCTGGCCCTTTCGATTCCCCTCCGTTTGATAAATGTATCTCCTCTCCATTGGGTGTTGTTCCCAAAGCTGAATTAGGCAAATATCGCATTATTCAGGACCTTCTGTCAACTCAGGGATTCCACATGATGTTTCACATGTCTCCTACAACACAATCGACGATGTAGTTAGACTAGTATTAAAAAAATGGACCTAGGGCATTATTGTCTAAGACTGATATAGAAGACGCCTTCATGAATATCCCTATTCACCCGGATGATTACCATTTGCTGGGGTTTTCTTGGGACGGCAGGTTCTTTTATGACCGGTGTCTGCCTATGGGCGCCAGTCGCTCATGCAATATTTTCGAATCATTTAGTAAAGCGTTAGTACAGTATGGATACTGCGTAACAAATTTAATGTAAGGGATGTATCCCATATTCTGGATGATTTTTTCTTCGTCGGCCCTAAAGACTGCCACAACTCACTGTCTCAATTTTGATATCTTTGCGACAAGATCGGGGTTCCTATAAAGGCGTCTAAGACTGTAACTCCGACTAATGTCATTACAATATACGGGATTGAGTTGGACACAGTCTTGGTGGAATGTCGCCTCCCGTTACCTAAGATTACAAAAACTGTAACAAAAATAAATGAATTTTTAAATAGAAAAAAAGTCACACTGCGCGATATGCAATCAATGGTTGGCCTGCTTAATTACGCTTGTAGTGTGGTGGTGCCGGGTAGGGCGTTTTTATGCCGTATGATAAACCTCCTGTCATTAGCTAAACATCCATCTCATTTCATTCGCTTAACTCATGGAGTTAATGACGATTTGCGGATATGGCTAACATTCCTTGAATCTTTTAACGGGAAAGCCCCCTTATCCTTCCAGAAAAATGGCTAAATTCTTCGACACTGCGCTTATTCTCCGATGCAGCTGCGTCTATTGGTTGCGCCGCAGTATTTTGCGACAGGTGGTTTTAAATTGACTGGGTGGGGGGGGGGGGGTTGGGTCTGACTTTGTAGGTTTTTCGATCGCTGTTTTGGAGTTATTTCCAATTTTTATTGCCCTAGAAATATGGAGGCATGAGCACGCTAATCACCGCATTTTGTTTCGTTGTGATAATTCAGCTGTTGTGGCTCAATAAGAAATCTGCTAAAGACAAAACGCTTATGCGTCTTATTCGGCGGTTAGTTCTAATATGCCTCCAGTATAACATACAATTCCGTACAATGCATATTCCTGGAGTAGATAACGTGTGGGCGGATCTTTTATCAAGGAAAAAATTTACAGAGGCTCTGGAATCTATTCCTTCTATTAGTCCAAATCCAATTCATCTTCCGTCCTACCACATTTATATTTAATTTATTCATATTTACAGGTGTTGTGTGTTCCTGCAAACAACATGGTACCCCTTAGCTGTGAAGCTACAACACTCATTCACTCGTCATTGGCGCCAGCCACTATTAAGGCGTATCAATGCAATATTCAAAAGTTGGCATCATGGTTGGGAAAACCCGTTCAGTTCCCTATAAACCCGGCTACGGTATGCAACTTTGTGGCACATTTACATGGTCTACAATATGCACCTAGAACAATTTCATTTCGTCCGTCTCTTTTATCCACAAACTAGCAGACTTACCCGATCCTTGTAATTCGTTTTTGGTTGTAAAAGTTATGCTTCGGATCGTCCGGATGTACGCTTGCCTATCACTGCAGAAATTTTGACTAAATTGTTAGTGAGTCTAGAGTCGATCGAACCTAGTTTTTCTTATAGATTACTTTTCAGGGCCTTTTTCCTTACCGCGTTCCAAGGGTTCTTCTGGATTGGTGAATTGGCCGTAGGTAAAGAGGACGCGGATAAGAAGGTCGGGCAACGCAGTGATCTATGTCTTTCTGGTAATTCAGCTTCCTTAACTATATACCATCACAAAACCGGCGTAGGTAAGCCCCCTATCCATATTTCATTCAATAGTGCCACGGGCGCCCGGTTCTGTCCAGTAAAATGTTTACATGATTACACCAAACATTTTCGGCATACCTCTGGTCCTTTTTTCCAACATATGGACGGTCGGCCGATTGCGGCTCGTTTCATATACGCAAAACTAAAAGAGGCGATTTTTTTCAATGGTCTTGACCCTACATTATATAAAGGTCATAGTTTTCATATTGGCGCCGCAACTTATGCTGCTTCCCTGGGTTTAGCGGAGAACACTATAAAAACAACAATTTGGTCGATGGAATTCTAAGGCCGTACAAAATCCAATCATTTTCCATATAGAAATGCTTTCGTATTTCGGATTGTTCGAGCTTGGCCTCGCGAGACATGTTTGTTTCTGTTGGTCATATCTGTCAAGCCTAGCTCCAGATATTTTCCGATATTTGTTTGTCTGGGTGGTAACCCTCTTTGTTTGTCGGGTTTGTGGCATGTTCACCCAGCAAACTTGTATTTTAATTAGTTTTAGTTTAGTAAGTCAAGTTAATCTTTGGATTCTTGATAACCAGGCATATTATATTTAACATTCAATATATATTTATGTGATTTTATGTAATAATCAAGGTGTTTAGTTAGTAGTAGTTATTGTCCGTACATATACGGTACACTCGATAGGGGCAGCCCATACATTATGTAGGCCTATACGTCTTAGATGGAACTAAATTAGTTATGGGCTGCCCCATTATTATTACAACTCTAGTATTATATATGATATTATGTGTTTCGTCATTTAAATAAATATATGACAATTTCCATAACTTGGTGTTATTGTATTTTTCCGTCTGGCTTCTTGCGGCATAAAGGTATATTTTCGTAGTTACTTTTAATACTCACAGCGTTTGAAGAGATGACATATTTGCAAAGATTTTTGTTGAGATACTTTGAATATTATTTTTGCCGAGAAACAAATTTTTAACTGCAGGTATTTTACGGTCTTCTAATGAGGTTAGACTGTTCCAACTTAAATCCCTGAAATACAATATAGTTAGTTATATTATAATCATATTATATTTCAGTGAGCAATACTTAGATAATAACATTACAATTACGCCTTGGTTAGACATTGATTTGTCATGTATACAATTACTTTTCAATAACATAATACATACTACACTTCAAGAAAGAGAGATATTACATTACTTGTTATTGCCTTGTTTTTCCATATGGCTTAAAGGCCGGTGCACACTAAATAATTACACACAAAGTGACAAACGTCAAATCGAGGCGAGTCGCGTGAAGCTTGAACAAGTTAGACCATCGCGAACAAAGTGTCTCGATCCGAGTATGTTCCATTGGAAGCGAAGCGTCACGCGTCATTTTCGCTAGTTCCGGTTCAATCTGGGCGTAGAGAGAGGCCTAGGCTGGTAGGCCTAGGCCTAGAGGCATAATAAGCTAGGTAGGCCTAGCCTTGGTATTTGCAAATCTATCTCCAATATACTTGTATTTGTTAATACACACATCCACTGAAAATGCATTTTCTTTGATTTGGGAATTTTTATATTCAAGTGCACCTTTTGTCATAAAAAGACGAGAATAGGCCTACTCGTGAATTATGGCCACAAAATTGACGTCGCTGACACTACATCCATGTTGAACAAATTATTTTCATCTTCATCTGACTGATGACATCACACATAGCCCTACGATCCTTGTGATTTGATTGATCAAATTGAAGCGAATTTGCAAGCGAAAACGAAAAAGTTCCAATGGAGAAACTCTAGCGAATTCACGCGCGGAGCCTTTGCTAGTTCAAAAGGTTCTAGGACACCTACCCCCTAGACAGTTACCTCCCGGATGTTTACCACCCGGACAACTACCCCCTTAGGACAACTACCCCCCGGACAACTACTCCCCGGACAACTACTCCCTTAGGACAACTACCCCTTTAGGATAACAACCCCCCGGACAACTACCCCCGGACAACTACCCCTTAGGACAACTACCCCCTTAGGATAACTACCCCCCGGGTAACTACCCCCGGGAACCTACCCCCGGTCAACTACCCCCCGGTCAACTACCCCCCGGTCACCTACCCCCGGACAACTACCCCCTCCCTTAGGACTATATTTATGTTCAATCTTTTACTTTTGTTTACAATAATGAATAGTAATTCGTCAAAATAACGAATTAAAAAATAGTTATTAATTCCTATTATACACTGTTGCAGAGTCAGGTTGTTGAATGGTCTGGGTGGTAGTTGTCCATCCGGGGGGTAGTTGTTCCAAAGGGATAGTTGTCTGGGTGGTAGTTGGCCAGGGGTTAGTTGTCCTACGGAGGTAGTTGTCCTAAAAGATTATTTGCCCTCAGAGTATTGTCCAGGTCCAGGAGGTAGTTGTCCTACGGGGAGTATTGTGTCAGAGGTAGTTGTCCGCGGGTTAATTACCAGGGTGGGGGGTAGGGGGAATTGTCCGGGGGTAATTGTCAGGGGTAATTGTTCCTAGGGGGTAATTGTTCGGGGGGTAGTTGTCCAGGGGTTAGTTGTCCTACGGAGGTAGTTGTCCTAAAAGATTATTTGCCCTCGGAGTATTGTCCAGGTTCAGGAGGTAGTTGTCCTACGGGGAGTATTGTGTCAGAGGTAGTTGTCCGCGGGGTAATGACCCGGGGCGGGGGTGGGGGGGGGGGGGTAATTGTCCGGGGGGTAATTGTTCCTAGGGGGTAATTGTCCGGGGGTAGTTGTCCAGGGGGTAGTTGTCCTAAGGGGGTTGTTGTCCTAAGGGGGTAGTTGTCCGGGGGGTATTGGTCCGGGGGGTAGTTGTCCGATAGGGGTAGTTGTCCTAAGGGGGTAGTTGTCCAGGTGGTGGTTGTCCGGGGGGTAGTTTTCCGGGGGTAAATGTCCAGGGGGTGAATATCCGGATACGCCGAATTCACCGCGTTGAAGTTTAATTTGATGTTCACACTGAAATCGTCTGTCGCGACAAAAGTACGGTTCGATTTAACGCTTGACGCGTGTCGCTTTGCGTGTAAATTGTTAAAGGCCGGTGCACACCAAACGCGAAGCCGCGAATTTCGCGTTAAAAAGTGACGCACGCGGCAGGCGACGGACGCTTCCAGTGTGAACATACAAGCGAACAGTGTACGATAGTCAAATTTCAACTTCAACGCGTTGAAAACGACAGCAGCGAAGGCTTCGCAAAGGAATTTTCAAAACCTTGGTCAACTTTTTGAGGCGTCGCGAGCGCGGTTCGCGTTCGTCAACCAATCAGAAGTCAGGAATATCTCTCATCGACGACGACACCGACGGCAAAAAAATGGTGGCTGACGTGACGAGTGAGGTCTTTATGGAAATACTTTGTCATTACCCTTCTTGTCTTTACGATAAGGGAAGTAAGTCATACACAGACAGAAACATAAGGATTAATGCATGAAGACAATAATTTCAGACAAACATCTGTGTAGAAGAATGCCAGAAAAACTAGGCCTAAAACGCGTCAGAGATCAATTTGTAAAGTGAGTTGGCAAGCCTTCTATTTCTACTCTAGCCTACCTAGGTTTAGGGCCTAGGCCATGGGCCTAGCTAGGCCTACCTAGCCTAGGCTACATACACCCTAGTAGGCTAGGCCATGCCAAGTAGTACTTATAGGCCTACATAATACTTACTAATCCCTACTGTACTAGTCTACTATGTGCTAGGCCAGGCCTAGCCTAGGTTAAGCCTACTACTAATGAGTACAGTACTAGGCTAGGCCCAGGCTAGGTCTAGGCCTAGGCCTAGCCTACATATTATTATTAATTAATATCTATAGGCCTAATATTTAGTTGATTTAGTGTTGTAAGGATAGGCCTAGTACTAGTAGTAATATTAATACATAAATACTGTTGTTTTAGTTTCTTTTAGGTCAATTAGATGAACATTGATAAATTGGATCCTTCAGGCTATTACCAGCGTTACAAACTCCACCAATGACCAAGCTAGTAGTTTAAGCGGCCAGTATATTATTGCCATGGAATTAAGAGCAATTGCTCCTCAAAAACGTGGACTGGCAATTATGAGGCTGATACAGGTTTGTATAGACTTTTTTAAAATGGGTATGTCAGTTGGTGACATACATTGGCCAGAAAAAATGATTTGAGCAATATGCCTTACTATAGCAATTTTTTAATACTTGTTTCATTTTTTTTTTTTTTGAAAATAGAAGAGATGTATTGTCCTTTGAAACACAAAAAATGAAAAAAAAAATATTCTAAATATAAATTGGCCATATCAAAGTAATATTAAAGTTATTCACTTTAAGTCAAAAATTCGAGGCAAAAACAACAAGTTTACGTAATTAACAGGTAAATTAATTTGATTACATTTCGTCTGAAAAATCGTCACGAGCGAAAGTAAACAAAGATTTCAAACCACGAGTATGCATTATGCATGATGCTAATTAGGATTGTTTACAAATCGTCACGGTTGAGAAGGTGTTTTCACACAGATCGCGAGGAAGTTTTATGATTATGCATACAGAGTAGCCATACAAGCGCGTTGCATTATGAGATATGTTTGGATCGAAAACGTTGACTGGAAGTCAAAGTTATTTTTTGAACAAAAAAACGTCCGTATTTTGGTTAAATAATTTTTGTTTCAACTAATTTTTGGTGAAAGTTAATAACTATTATGATACTTCAAAATAACCCACCTTTTTTTCTAAATATAAAAAAAAAAATTTTTTTTAATTAGTAAAGGGACAATACATCTTTAAGGAGGAGTTGGACTGTAACTAGTATTTATTAAGTGGTTATAGAAGGAAAGCTGAACTGAAAGTCTTTTTTTAGCAATAGAGAATACATGGAAATAAATATATGTATATGTTTTTTTATACTTCAATACTAAAAAAATAGTCAAATTGGCTGCCAGCTAATGGAATTGTTTTCCTTTTATAAGTGAAAACATAAGTGTTTTGGGGTTTTTTTTCTATGTAAGTGATTAACTTTGTTAAAACTACAAAATGGCCTATTCAAATTTGATTTTAATCATCTTCATTTTTCATGATTCTATGGGACAATACATCTTTAAGTTTAGTGTCATTTTTTGGACAAGATATATTGTCTTCCTGAAAATATATTTTAAAACATTTTCGTTGTGTGTAATACAGTATAACACTTTAGGGTTAGTTATTCACTTTTAACAATAATAATATTTCTTCAATTTTCATTTTTTTTGGGATGAAACATTTTAAATTTATTATTTTGATATTATTTTGCGAAAGTATTCAGGAGTAGTAAAAAAGAAAATCTGGTTGATATTTAATGATACCTTTAAAAACAATTATTCACTATTTCAATAAGTGTATTTATTTGAAAAAAAGTCATAAGATAATGTACAGTGTAAATATGAGTTTGGGATATTTATTACATTTAATCAAATGAGAAAAAACTGTATGTTTTGTCATGAAAAATATAATATTTAATAATAATTAGAAAATGAATGTGAAAACTTTACAATAATATATAGGCCTATAGTTTATATTTGAAAGTGACAAACCCATGAAGATTCCCAGTTCGTGTTTATATGAAATGTTTTATATGGTTATAATAAACCTCTGTTGAAAGATATTTGTAACACCACTAATAAATACAGTCAGCAGATCACATGTACGTGTAGTCAACATGCAATAAATGCTTTAATTCTTGTAACTGTGTTGATATTGGATACATCTTCTTCTGTCCTTGTGATATATACGGTACATACAATCATGCACATTTCAAGCTTTGGAAAAGGATAACATTTTCCCACCAAAACCAAACACTGTGATTGGTGTAACGGGAAGAGTTAAATTACATTTTAATTTAACTCTTCTCTGGTTAAACTTACATAGGAAATACTTCAGAGTCATCTTCTCTGATTATTTTAAATGTAGCATTGTATTGGCGAACCCACTCTCTCCTAGGCCTAGAAATCGCGACGAATCAGCACACCGTGACGCGTTTAGTGGGAACCGACAAGAAAAACTAATAGACGCATGACAATTCAACTTTCAAAGCGATCCGTCGAATGACGCTTGACGCATGACGCTTCGCGGCTTCGCGTTCGGTGTGCACCGGCCTTTAGTGTGTAGGCCTATCGGCCTTTAATATTTATAGTTTGAGAATAATTAAACGAAGGCTTCTAATCAATGTTTAATTTACTAATAAGTTAAATAATGATTCATGTAGTAGTCAATACAAATACCCTTTAACAAACTCTCATTCCATTCATGGATTCATGACAAAGTAGACTAACAGGATTGGTATTATCAATAATAAAGAATATAATTCTTTTAATTTATCAGTATCATTCATTATTTCGATAATGTTTATTAGTGAATGATGTAGGCCTAGATACAAAACAAAAAGTAAAACACTCACAGTGTACCATATATGTATCCACGAAATATTGGAATTTCCGTAAGTCTATTATAAGCAAGGAGTCTAAATAAGAATAAATAAAACATGACATAACTATAAACATCTACGATTAAAGCAATTACAAATTAAAGATATTATGTTATAGTGAGCATGTTAATTGTAATCAGAAAACTGTTCTTCCTCTAGTAAAACAATAATAGTATTTAATGTGAAGAAGACCCGTGTTACACATGTGTAAAATCGAAAGTTCGAAATCTGAAAATAACAATAATGTAAGGTGTAAAAAATGACAACAATGTCTAGGCTGACTAGGCAAAGCTGCAATTCATGTCACATGATTTATAAAATACAAGCTAGTTAGGCCCATCCCATGACAAACTGCCGTACATTGTAACTTATTTAAGCTATATTCACTATCCTTTATGTACAAGACAACGATGTGGCATTTTTTTTTTATTTATTATTTATTTTATTTATTTATTTATAAACTTATTTTACATGGATGACATTTTCATTAAAAATAATGTACAAATGGTCCATGATTAAAGAAATGCATGCATAATAGTGAATAGTCATAAGTTACAAACATTTTTTTTTGTTTTAGATTAGGACTATAGAAAGACATACAAGTACAATAACATTTAAAATACAGATACAGAATTAATAAACAGTTAAGTAAGTACATCGCAGTTACACCGGTTCTCAAGTTGAGGTTTCTATTTAAATACATCATATTAGTTGTGTTTTGTACTTATATTTAAACGCATTGTAAGAGGTCGCTTCTTGCAATGATATATGAAGGTTATTCCATACTTTCCAACCAGCCACTTGAAGTGACATATTCATTTTGGTAACATTTATCTTGGGTATAACTACATTTAAGGGTTTTGCCAATCGAGTATTATAACCATGTCTATCAATGATTAATTCAACTTGATCTACCAGACTTTGAGGGGCTAGGCCATGAATGCATTTGTACATCATATAAGATATTGAAAATTCACGCCTCTGTTCAAAGGACTTCCAACCCAGGTCATTGATAATGTCATCCCCTCTGAAGTTTATAAAATCATAGTTTCCTGACGTGATTCTAGCAGCACGTCTTTGTTGTTTCTTTGCGATATCAATAAAACAATTCCCCGTAACATATATACAAGTATCATCAGCAAATACATTACATGTTCAAGTTTCCACAGACTGTGAAATATCATTTATAAAAAGAAGAAATAGTAACTGTCCAAGGACCGACCCTTGTGGAATTCCAATTTTGATTAGCTCAAAATCAGATTTATTACCATTACAGAACACAAATTGTTTTCTCCCTTTTAAGTAGTTTCAAACCATTTAACTGATACTGTGTCAAAACCGTATTTGGTTAGTTTATATAAAAGTATATCATGGTTTATTGAAAAAAAACATTTTGAAATAACGAGAAACATGCACCTATCATTTCTGAATCATTTAAAGCCCCATTCCCTACGTTTTTTAGATCTAATTTAAGATCACAAACTATATTTAATGTAAAAATAATACTATATGGTCCTATTGCGATAACTTTTTTCGTCTTTAAACGGTTAAAAATGTGAAAAATAAATCGATTTTAATAATTATAGCGGCCCGCTATAAATCCCAAAATGCATTGCGCGCGGATTGATATTTTTGTTTTTCACCTGTAATTCGCCCACTTTTCGATCGATCGTGAAGCCAAAACAAATGGAAGACTCCTAACTTTTCAGCGAAAATACCGGGTGTTCCCCAATTTGTATCAACGGAGTCTGGCAAAAATAGAAAGACAATTAATGCAGCAACTATACAACGTCAGGCTAGGTATATAGCTAGCGTACGATGTTCGTACGTTACCGATGTTTACCAGCTAGGCCTACAAAACTAAGCCTAGCTAGGCTAGGCCTGAGACCGTCCACGAGAGTTCGATCGCCGCGAGCTACTTAGGTAGTGCATTGTTTCTCACTTTTTATCATAATTTACCATAAAACGTACATTTAAGACAAGGAATGACATGGTTTAATGTTTTTAAAGTGATATATATGTATTATTTTCCAAAAAACGTCCAAAATTGCAGGGAAGGGGTCTTTAAATATTCTAACCATTCACCAACAACTAGTCCATGGGATTTAGACTTTTAACTCACACAAATTGCAAGAAAAGGTTTTTTTGATGAAATGTGTTCTTTAGACCCTACTGAACACATTTATCAACGTTAGGACATTTTTCGACAACAGGAAGTAGCCTAATTTGCATAATTAAAAATGGCGGCCATTTTTAATAACGTACTCTGTATCTTGGAAACCGCTAGTCACAGATACTTAATTATGGTGTCAAAATCGTTAGAATATATGTTTTTATATTCACTTTAATGAAAAAGTTTGTCCAAAAATGAATGGAAGTGCTATTTCTAACATTATTGACCTTTGACCTTGATTTATCATATCTTAGCAACCACTAATCTGAGAGACACACAATATGGCTCAAACTGTTTAGAAACTACATATTTATATTTAGTCTAATGGCATGTTTTTGCAATAAAATGGCCGATTCTAACATTATTGACCTTTGAACTTTGCACTACATAAAATCGCATAACTTTGAAAATATTGTACATATGAAATTATTTTTAGTGTCAAATTATTCAGAACATACATGTTTCTATAGAGTCCAATGACACATTATGTCCAATAATGACCTATTGTATGGTTATTAACATTTGAACTATATTTGAAAAGGATTTTTATCCCGGAATCTTCTTCATGTAGGCATTCATTAGAACATGTGATTTGGCACTACTTGTTTAGAATATGGTGGTAAATTAAATTAAATTTAAAAACTGAAATATTCACTTAAAAAAAAAATATTAGACTATGTATACATACATTATAGGTTTGGATTATTAATACATTTTTAATTAGGTCTTACATCTTACTCAGGAGAAAGTTGGTGTTGACACTATTAACAGAGCCAACAAAAATGTATTTTTTTTTTATGATATATTGTACATACTTTAAATAGGCCATGCCATTTTGCAGGTTTATTAACGTTTTTTTCAAGTTAGTAATTTATTTTTTGATCAAATTAAATTGCCATTAAATGGCATATTCAAAAAACAAATTTCTAAAGATTATTTAGTTTATATTTTGCTAAGGATAGCATCACTCTTGAGGGCATTCTTTTAGGTTGAAACATAGTCTTATTAAGAAGGCATTTTCTACTAATAGACGCATTGTTGACAACTGGAATTTTAAAAGATCGATATTAATGCAACATATTTAGTTTAGTTTAATTAATTGGCTATCGAGACTCATAATTAGGCTGACCACCACTTGCAATATTTTCGCCGTATACAGTAAAAACCTCAGTTTCTTATGGAATTTATTTATTTATTTCAATAACCATACAGTACGACTACTAGTCGTATATAGTTTTTAACCTTTTATAACTTGTTTTTGTACTTTTTTTATGTGAATGTACGTATTGTGTATGTACCATGTTTCTATGTGGTTTAATTTTTACCATTTTTTAACCATCAATTTTAATGCTTTTAATATTATATAAATATATTGTAATTCAGCTTCAGCTGCGAAAACGATAAGAAATAAAATAAATAAACGTGTAAACTTGTAGGCAGTTTATGGATGAATGCAATAGTTTATGCTTATAAATTTAATGTATCACGGCCTACTTTAAACTAAACATAATAAGTCAACATTGCAACTCTTACATTTTAGAGTGCCAAATCACATGTTCAAATGGATGTCCACATGAAGAAGATTCCGGGTTTTTTAACATTTGAACTATATTTGAAAAGCCTTTAAAAAGGCTTTTCAAATATAGTTCAAATGTTAATAACCATACAATAGGCTATTATTGGACATAATACAATATGTATGTTCTGAACAATTTGACACTAAAAATAATTTCATATGTACAATATTTTCAAAGTTATGCGATTTTATGTAGTGCAAAGTTCAAAGGTCAATAATGTTAGAATCGGCCATTTTTTGCAAAAACATGCCATTAGACTAAATATAAATATGTAGTTTTTGAACAGTTTGAGCCATATTGTGTGTCTCTCAGATTAGTGGTTGCTAAGATATGATAAATCAAAGTCAAATGTCAATAATGTTAGAATCCGCCATTTTTTGCAAAAACATGCCATTAGACTGGATATAAATGTGTAGTTTCTGAACAATTTAAGCCCTAATTTGTATATCTCTGATTAGTGGTTGCTGAGATATGAGAATTCAAGGTCAAAGGTCAATAATGTTAGAAATAGCACTTCCATTAATTTTTGGACAAACTTTTTCAATAAAGTGAATATAAAAACATATATTCTAACGATTTTGACACCATAATTAAGTATCTGTGACTAGCGGTTTTCAAGATACAGAGTACGTTATTAAAAATGGCTGCCATTTTTTATTATGCAAATTAGGCTACTTCCCGTTGTCGAAAAATGTCCTAACGTTGATAAATATGTTCAGTAGGGTCTAAAGAACACATTTCATCCAAAAAACCTTTTCTTGCAATTTGTGTGAGAAAAGGGTCATTTTTTAGCTAAATCCCATGGACTAAACCCTATGTAGGGATGTTATTGTTGAGTGACCTTCTTTTAAGAAGGCAAATTGATCAATGCTAATTAAGTTATGATTTACAAGATATTCAATAACATGTACCTGTACCTCCTTTTCCATTATTTTGCTATGTGGCCAATCACTGAGATTGGTCTATAGTTACACATATCGTTTTTAGCAATTTTCCAGTCATCTGGTATAATACCATTGAGTTAAATATTTGGCATAAGGAATATGAGATAAATAGAGCGGCTAATCGGAGTAATTTGCTATCAAAGTCTATCACATCTATATGTTTTTTTCAGGCAATTTTGAGAGTTTATTTTGTACCGTTTCAACATTAACCTCATGAAACTTAAATTTATAAAGACAATCAGGATTTTTCCATTTGGGAAAACTATTTTTATCAAAAGAATCGGCCATGTTTGTTTCAATATTAGTAAAATATTTATTGCATTTTTCAACAATAACTGTAGTATTCAAATTCTTTTTACCCTTTCCAGTTACTCGATTTATCTCATTCCATAATTCTTTTAGATTATTTTTATAGTTAAGATGAACTGTATCGTAATATTCGCGCTTTGCCTTGTTAATAGTATTTGTAAAGAGATTTCGTAGTCGCATTATATTTATATTTTTTTTTCAGGATTTGCCAGTTTAATTTTTGATTTGACATAATCTCGTTCGTACATTAATTTCAGAATACTAGAGGGTGAGCTCGCTTCGCTCGCTCCTCTCTAGGAAGTGTAGACGCTGGTTCTCGGAATGATAATGTTCTCCTTTTTATACGTTTTCTGTCGGTTACCATTATTGAAAATGCTTGACATTCGTAAAACTAAACTACTTTGTTTCACAGTGTTTTAGATGATTAATAACATTTTAAAGTATAGTTTTTATTGTTTGGTAGGGCCCTTTGGGGAGGCGGAGTTCATTTGAGGGAGGTGCTTATTCGAGGGATATATGTTAAATTTGTTAGTTTTAATAATATGGTAACATTTATAATCAAATGAAATCCTCTAATAGATATGAAAAGTGGTAAAAAAGAATAACAAATGCTTGGTAAATTGTAGATAACAGTGCGGTGAATTCTATACAAGTAGTATAATTGTGTTATTATAAATATGCATGTAGATGGACGTTTATTAGATAGTTGGGTTGGGGTGGGGGGTTATTCAAAGTGATGTTTTATTGGAGAGGCGTTTATTCAAATGAATACCATCCTAATAATTATTAATACATTATTTAATTTAATCATCTTTTGAAACTAACTGCCGTGACAGAGTGGGCCCAAGAAAGAAGACATTACGGCTTGCAACATGGGCAGACATCTCGGTCCTAACGGGAGACAGGAAGATAACCTACAGTTATTCCTGCAAGCTTACTCAATAAAACTCAGCTATCCGGATTTCACTCGAAAAAAGTCTTATCATCAAATCTCCCTATGTAATTTTATAATACTATTCCCCACAATATATTCTGATTCTTTATGGCGTATATTTAATTTGATCTTTATTAATTTGCAGTATAATTTCTATTATTTAACTACTGTACCTTCACACACGCGCGCCATGGAGGTATAAAAATACCTCTATTAGTCATAGCAAAGAATATAAATAGGTAAAGAATCAACTGTACGCGCTGTTATACATAGAAGGATAGGAAACGCGGACGCTTATTCGTGGACGCGTAAGAATCCAGCAGCCGAACGACGGCGGGCTCTAGATATGGTTCCCGTCTAATCCCACGTTTCGATGGATCGTGATGATCTGATGTGTTCTCGCGTCTGTGCTCTACTAATTTTGATATTAATATTTTGATAATCATTTTGATAAATAATCATCGTTTGCATTTTTATAGATATTTACAATAAAAGTTTTACCTTACCCACGCCTGAAGGTGGCGCACTTCTTTTGGCGAAAAAGAAATGCGCCACCTTCAGGCGTAGGCAAATAGTAACCCGGATGTGGTTTACACCGCCAACGGAACTGTTGTATCTTCTCCTTTTATTATCTTTGGTCATAGCCATTTCAGTTTTTTGTTTATTTTAAAACATACCGCGCGCGCATGTACCTCCATGCGCGCGCGGTATGTTTTAAAATAAACAAAAAACTGAAATGGCTATGACTAATGGCCAACTTAAGCTCCAGTCCTACTATCTGATTTTTTTTCGTCTTCTAAAGGGACACTGTATTGATGGATGGAAAGTGCCTGTTTCCAGTCACCTTTAGGGTCAAATCTATTATTTTAACTGCTCCCTTGTGTATAAAAGAGAGAAAATATTTGAAACCAGGTTGTTGCAAGGTGAACTTATCTTAAACCCGGAAATCACTTTGACCGGGAAGAATTGAAATTGAGATGAAAATCTAATGTTGAAATCATAAATTTTGTTAAAAAACTCTTTAGAATATCTTCCTAAGATAGAAATATGGAACAATAGCGTCGATGTGAACACTAATGTTATCAAATCTACGTTTCGTGGTACATCTCAGATAGATAAGGTAGGTATCCAAGGCGGAGATTTGTACCACCGAAGTTTTTGCATTGTGCTCACCTAGGTCAGAATTAACCATAATTTATATATATAGATTAGGGGTCATCCAGGATGAGCATCTGCGTTTAACTCTGCATGATTTTATTGTAGAGGGATGCTCAATTTTTTTTTTATTATTTTGTAATTTGTATTTTTTGTAATTACAGGAAGGTATCAAACTTCTAAACTGAACTTTGAATATAATAATTGTAAAAATATTGATAGATAAACATGTTGAAACATAACTGAAAATTACTCACAGACTAAAAATTCTGTCCAATGCGACGAAGGCGTCTTTGTGTATAAAGCTAATATTGTTGTTTACAAGATTGCTGAAAACAACAAAACAGACGTACAATATTCTAGTATGTAACTACCTTTACGCTTAAAAGCATTGCTCTATTTTTAAAGCATTGCTAAATTTTTAAAGACTCCATAGTTCACTATGTCGGTCGGTCGGTAGGTCCGTCGGTCGGTCTGTCGGCAGGTCAGTCGGTCGGTCGGTAAATACTAACTCAAATTTGAGCACGCCACTGGGCCAGCCATATATATGGCCTTGTATCTCTTAGTGACTGATCATCATGATTGTGTTTATTGAGGTTCAGTAATATCTTGTGGTTAGAGATCAGATAACAATATTATGACGTAGGGGTTGTCTTTCGCTTAAAATATGTAATAATAATTATAATATTAATCTAGTTTGACAATTCAATTACGTAGTAGTTTTGCATATAAATGTCTTAAATAGGGAGGTATTTAAATAACAACAAATAAAAATAAAATGTTGACAAAAAATCACAAAAACGTGTGTTCAAGATCAGATATTCATTCTTTATACACTACTGAATAAACCATGGCTCTTTTTAACAGCAGAACGTAGCCAAATTGTGCATTTTGCCATTTGAAGAACCATTAAATTTTCCACAATTTATTTTTCTATAAGTCAGCACCAGATGCCCACCAGATAGACATATGCAAGGTAATGAAATCCTGACAATAATATAATTGAATGCCATAAAGAAATAACATTTGTGTAATTGTAATCCAGCTACATGGCCATTCTCCATATCTTAAGAAGAATTTAAGGTTATTTGGTTTTAAAAAAATAGGCCGTTGGTGGTATGCCCATCTATGGGAATGTTCGCTTCTTTTATACATAATACTTACAGCACCAATATGTCGCCGCCTTGAAATGCTTTTGATGGGATACTTCGTAGTTTGTTATTATCAAGATATCTATGGTATGGTATTGAGAAAATAACAGATTAGTCTTAAATTTGACCCGAAGTTACTTTAGAGATGCAACCTTCAATTACCACAAAAAACTGGATAATACCAATGAGCAACATATTACAAAAATTATAGATATCATCGAGTTAAATTAAAAAGATATTGACATTATAATAATTTAACATCTATCCGGGGGTTGTTTTATAGCATTTTTAAATATGACCCGAAGTTACTTTAGAGATGCAACCTTCAATCACCACAAAAAACTGGATAATACCAATGAGCACCATATTACAAAAATTATAGATATCATCGAGTTACATTAAAAAGATATTGACATTATAATAATTTAACATCTATCCGGGGGTTGTTTTATAGCATTTTTAATGAATTGTTTTCAATTATATTAATTATGATATAAAAATAAATTAAACATTTGCTTATAATGTAGTAATGTAGTATATAAAAGCCCATATTAAAATTAATTTAAACAAAACATGTGAATTGATAGTTGATTTTAGGACAAAAAATAGGTCAGTTCATGAGCCCCTTAGTATAGGAAATGAGTTAATTAAAGTTGTCCCAGAGTATAAATATCTAGGAACTATAATAGACAAAAAGCTGGACTGGTGTAATAACATTAAAAAACTCTATAAAAAAGGACAACAACGGCTATATCTGTTAAGACAACTTAGGAAATGTAATGTTAGTAAACAAATTCTTATACTGTTCTACCAGTCAACCATACTTAGTGTTATATCTTGTTGTAGAATTATCTGGGAGGCTTGTTTATATGAAAAAGATAAGGAACTATTAAATAAAATTACCAGAAGGGCTGGGCGGGTTATTGGAGTTGATGTATCTGTTCTTAATTTCAACTACGATGCAGGTGTTCTCTCCTTGGTAAAACGTCTACTCTCCCAAACAGACCACCCGCTCCATAAGGAATACATTTTTCTTCCATCAAATATTCGTATCCCTCTGCCTCGAAGCCGTACTAAACGCTACAATAAATCATTTGTCCCACAGTCTATTGTCACCTATAACAAACTTGTCCAGCGCTAACTCATGGAGAGAACACCTGGATCGTAGACTTTTTGATATTTTATTAGTGATTTTCTATATTGACTGTTTTCTGCATGTACGTATATTGTTATTATCTCTGCAGTGTATATAAGAGGAATTTCTAATGTATTTTTATATTGGACCAAATAAAGAATATATATATAATATATTTTACCATTTTTTATATTTTGTGGCCAGTAAAAATCGTAATTTATATAATATAGATCTGTGCCTTAAAAATATATATATATATGTCACATACATTTACATATTTAGTAAATCACGTGTAAATTCTAGAATTTTACTCAATAGTAAGCTGGTGGTAAATACTTTCGGTACAGTTTTTTCCACATAATGAAAAAATACTACATGAATCAACATTAGTTACTGATGATTAAAACGAATTTATTTTGTTCATTTGGCACAAATATTTGTCGATACTGAAATATATCCACACACAACAATGCAACGATGCTTCGTTACGAGCTATCTCCGTTTACCATTAGAATTCGCTGGAATTCGGCACCGCAACCGCAATAACACTTTATGGTAACTGGCAAACAAAGTTTTTATATTTTTAAAATGTAATTTTACTATGTGGAATATACATTGTTCAATTGATTAATGACAGTGAATTGATAAAAGTCCTCTTCCACTCATTCATCCGTTACGCTATTCGTCTTGGGTAGACATTGCGTACGCTAATCGTTTCCATGATAATAATTTAAAATAAATAAGTGCATCAACCTAGCAACGTGACCGATAAATACAAATAGCCAATAAATAGAAAAAGGTAAGTAGTACAAGGCTATGTATCTTTATTACGGAATAAGAGCTAGACTTTCGATCGCCCTCTAGTGAGATCGTATAAACAGAAAACAGTTATATTTATTACTCACATGCTACTTCCTGTTGAGAGTTTGAAAGTTCCAGTAGATAGTTCTACGACAGATGGTGAAATAAAGCTAAAAAGAATAGAACACAAATTATATCATTAATATATAATTTGTAACTTTTAATAATAAAGTATTGTGTGTATAGTTTGGTTCCGCCGAACAACGCCGATATACACTGTACTAGATGGTACGCGAGCGAACTTTGGTATTCGTAAATGACATTTAATACAAATGACGTTTAACTATATCACACGTTAATTAAGTTTGTTAGTCTGTAATACTATTCTGCGACTTGTTTACACTTGTGGGTTTACAGAATTTAATTTATCATATAATACTCTTAATATATAATATAAAAATTTAATCTGTAACTCTGACAGAGTGTTCTAGATGGCATATAATAAACAATGCCGATTCAAGATAAGCGAGCCTTCGAGTTGTCTGACCACTCCAACATTTTCGAGAACTTGTTTGAATAACGTGTTTGCATTTCTACCACGCTTCGAGCATTTGTTTGGAAGAATAGCTTTTTCGTCAAAGATCATTATCGGATCTAATAAAAAAAAATCAGATTTGCAGAATTTCGTTGCTGGGTTTTGATGAATGTAGATAAATCACATGTCTTACATATATTGTGAATGTCGACGTTGGTGTAAGACAGTTTATAACATTCATCATCTAAAGTGTTTTTCGCCGATAACCACTACGGATCATTCGTCGTAAAAAGGTACACCAGGTCGAATCAAGTTTATTTGATTGTGCAGACGTTAGAACCCAGTTTTGACAATTGAATGTCAATCGAGGAATATAAGCTCATAGGAAAATCAAACGAGTTTGGAGAAGAATATTGTGATTTAATAAAACATTCTTCATTGACGAAATTTGTTTTTGGCAGATTCGATGCAACTATTGAATTCCCAGTGTCCTGTGGTATTCTGGTCATGGACGATTTGAAAGCCAAGATAGCGAAACCTGTCGGTGTTTTTAATAGGTTTTCCATAAGGGATATAACACTCTTGGGATAAACATCTTCTCCATATGTGAATTTACGATTGGTAGTCATGGTTTCTGTTTTAGTCGCATTTATTTTCAGTTTAAATTGTTTAAAAATGGAATCGATCAGGGAGAGTGATGATTCGAGTGAAGCAAACGAAAATAGATATAACACGATATCATCGGTGTAACCTGCCCAATCGAGTTGCGATGTACTGCCAACAGTTGGTCCACGTTTAATAGTTGCACGATCTTCGCGAGTAGTAGGTATTCGATATTTGAATTGACAGAAATCTAATCTCTGACTGGTTGCGTGATGCATGAAAATTCTCATTACAAAGTCAATATATAAATCAAACACCAGCGGTTGTTGGTGGTACGTTTCGTCCTTCAACATCAATCTGTAGTTTTTGAGTACAAATTTTGAAGTATATCAATAAGGGTAGTGTTTTCGAGTTCTGGTGGTAAACGAAGGCGTATAGATGTCCAGAGCCAGGATCTAGCGATATGATCAAACGCGGCAGATAGATCGACAAAAGAAGATATCCTGTCGTTGATTGATCGTTCGTGATTTGCTGAAAACGTTTGGTGGCATCATTGGTGCCATGATTTTGACGAAAGCCATATTGATTGTCAGTGAGCTGATGATCGTACCATGATTGAAGTCTTGAAAGTATAATGTTGATGACACTTTTACCAACGATAGAGTCGATGTTGAGTCTACGATACATAGTTGGGTCACGCTTCGAGCCTTTGCCCTTCCACAATGCTTCAATTTTTCCATTACCCCAACTTTTTGGAACAGTCTTATCTTTCCAAACTTGCTCGACAAGCTCCATAAAAAGTTCATAAAATTGAAAGACTTTCTCGCATGTTTCAAAATTTCAGGTGGAATGTCATTGGAAGCCTTTCGATTTTTCAGTTTAGCTAAACTTTCGATAACTTCGTCCCGAGAGGGAACATCGTTCTTAAACGGATATTGCCGAGAGATTTCTTGGAGTTGTTCAACTAACCCCGGTATATCTGTTGTAAGTTCAGTAGGAGTTTCGTCCTCTCGAGGTAGTGGTGGATTAAAATGGTTGGTAAAGTGATCGATGAGCTTTTCTGGTGGACAGGACGAAGGTGGATTTTCCAGTGTTGTTGTTTGCGATTTTGCTTTAGCAAAGAGTTTAGCGATTTCACGATTTATAGCATGAATATTAATCTTAGCAGCCTCAGCTTTGAAAAAGTTGTTTTTCAGAGTTTTGTGACGGTTTAGAAATCTACGTGATAATATCTTGATGGTTTCTTTAGGATCACCATTTTGACGAGCTTTATCACGCTGTTGAAAAAGTTCTTTTAATTCGGGATCATTACGCCACGGAGGATCACTTTGATTTGGTACTGCGTTGGGGATCTCGGCATTTGCAATTTCTTTTAGATGTCGAATGAGCACAGCATCTTTCTCATCAACCGAGTTAATGGCATTTAGTTGAGAGAATCGTTCTTCAAGTTTGTCATGGAAGTTTCTTTTCGTTATTTCGTCATTCAAGAAAAAATCCAAATCAAGTTTTTTCTTTTTGGTGTGTTTACAATTTACGAAACGTGCCACTTTAGTTTTCGGAGTTCTAAAAGTGGTTACTAAAAGTTTATGATCACTATTAAAATCGAAACTAATTTGTTCGCACACGACAATCGGGGATATATTGACGCAGCCAGTCATTGCACATGAGGTAGTCAAGTGTTTTTAGTCGCGTGGAAGCGACTCTATAGTTCACTATGTCGGTCGGTCGGTCGGTCGGTCAATCAGTCTGTCGGTCCGGTATCACTATGCGTTTTATCGCTTTCTGACCTTATCTTGATATCAGTTTAATCTAGCTAGGTCAATTTTTCACAGTATATTCCTTATGGCCAGGAATCGATGTGGTTATGTTTTCACGGTGCGCATTAAAAAATTACGCGGTCTACGCACGATTTAACGAAATCACGTTTGTAATCATATCTTCACAACCATGAATCACAATTAAATAAAATTTGGTACTCATAAATTTCAGGGCATAAATCCTCATATGGCAATACAATACGTGCGTAGCGCATGTAACGCATGCGTACGCGCGCTTAAAATTTTCAAAATTTATTTTCGATGAAAAGAGTACGTTTCAAGCAATTTTAAGCGTTTACAAAATTGCCATGAGTGCGCATATTTTTGCGCGCGCACTGCGCGTTAAATGTTATTGCGCACTCTTTTTGCCCGATTTCTGTTTTCTTGACTTACTTTTCAACTCGAAATTACGTTATACGAGCACGTCAAAAGTGACAGGCTACGCACGTGTAAATTAAAAAAATATAAATGTTTTTAAACATTTCAACATTTTTAAACATGTTCAGTAATTTTGGTCAGTATTGTTCACTATGTCGGTCGGTCGGTCTGTCTGTCGGTGGTCTGTCGATCTGTCTGTCGGTCTGTCTGTCAGTCTGTCTGTCGGTCCGGTATCACTATGCATTGTAGCACGCGACTTAATGGCTGTTGGCCTTGTTCTAGTACCATGCGCATCGTTACAGTACCATGTGAATTGGTGATGGTCGGGATGTTTAAACCAAGTGTTCATAATTGAAATTTTATTATCACGAGCAAAATTAATCATACGTTCGCCATTTTCATTACTTTCGATGTCAGTTTGTACAGATGATGAGCGAATACAAGCGTGCTTCTTCACTGCTGTTGTTGTTGCATTGAAGTCTCCAAGTACAATCACTTGTTGGTGTTTTTTAATTGATAATTGTTGTTCGCATAGTTTTCGATAGAATGAAAGTGTTGCACTGTCAAGAGATTCCTCTGTCGGAGCATAAATAGCGATAACTTTTGTCTTACATCCATAAACTGCCACGGATGCTGAAATCATGCGAGGTCCGATATAGGATATTTCATTGATAATTACATTGGGGTCGATTCGAATTACTAGTGCAACACCGTCTCGTCGGAGTCGTTTGCGGCCACACCAATGAACTTCGTATTCTGCATTACCAACTTTTATGATTGTATTACCCTGTTATAGTTTTCGTACTTCTTGTAGTGCACAAAGGGTGAGTCCGCTTCTAACGATCTGACGTACAGCTTCTTCTAGTCTCCTGTCTTCCGAGCCGGTTCGAATGTTAATTGTGCCAATTTTCCATTGATGAAAGTTTTTTAAAGTTCGATTCGACGTTTTAGGCATGTGTAACAATGATAACGTATTTTGAATTTTTCTATAAGTTAATTTTATACAGTCGCGGTATTGGATAAGAATAAGGATGTTGTTTAACAACTGCACACTTCCTCTTACATGTTAACAGATCCACCATTTGTAAATGCAAACGCATTTTCACCAAGCATTTGAAGTTTCTTGTTATTCTTAATTCGCCTGAAAAAAATGAAGGAGAGGAGAAGATTACTAGTTCGTAGTTCCTTATTAAAATACAACTAAAGGACAGTCACACATTTTTAGTCGCGTTGAAGCGACTCTTTAGTTCACTATGTCGGTCGGTCGGTCGGTCTGTCGGTCTGTCAGTCTGTCGGTCCGGTATCACTATGCGTTTTATCTCTTTCTGACCTTATCTTGATATCAGTTTAATCCAGCTAGGTCAATTTTTCACAGTATATTCCTTATGGCCAGGAATCAATGTGGTTATGTTTTCACGGTGCGCAATAAAAAATTACGCGGTCTACGCACGATTTAACGAAATCACGTTTGTAATCATATCTTCACAACCATGAATCACAATTAAATAAAATTTGGTACTCATAAATTTCAGGGCATAAATCCTCATATGGCAATACAATTACGTGCGTAGCGCATGTAACGCATGCGTACGCGCGCTTAAAATTTTCAAAATTTATTTTCGATGAAAAGAGTACGTTTCAAGCAATTTTAAGCGTTTACAAAATTGCCATGAGTGCGCATATTTTTGCGCGCGCACTGCGCGTTAAATGTTATTGCGCACTCTTTTTGCCCGGTTTCTGTTTTCTTGACTTACTTTTCAACTCGAAATTACGTTATACGAGCACGTCAAAAGTGACAGGCTACGCACGTGTAAATTAAAAAAATATAAATGTTTTTAAACATTTCAACATTTTTAAACATGTTCAGTAATTTCGGTCAGTATAGTTCACTATGTCGGTCGGTCGGTCGGTCTGTCGGTCTGTCTGTCGGTCTGTCTGTCGGTCCGTTATCACTATGCATTGTAGCACGCGACTTAATGGCTGTTGGCCTTGTTTTTAAAGATTTTAATACTTAATAACTGTCTAATTGAGTTGTCAACATGTTAGCCTTGACCTCTTCTATTTCTTCCGGTCAATGTTTAATAGTATTTAAGCATTAACGTCCTCTATGGTGAATAAGTAACTAGCTTTACAAAGACAAAACACATGACCTAACTAATGTTTCAAAATATGTTGGTATGGATCGATGAACCTTGACCTACTCTACCTTTGCTACCCTATTTCCGCAATATTTTTTGCATCTAACATCACCCCCCCCCCCAAACGAATAAGTAATTAGCTTTACGAAGGTTATAACAGTTGACCTACTTCTTTTTTTTCAAAATATTTTAGTAGGGATCGATGGCCTTTGACCTACTCTACTATTTGCCACCCTAGTTCCGCGAACTTGTTTGCGTTTACGCCCTCTACGCCGAACATTTACCTACTTAATTTTAATATTGTAACAAAAATTAAAAACTTACAAATTTACTAATTTGCTGTTGTTTGCAAAAGTAAAAGGTTCAATGATATTTATATCATTAGATGACAGGTATCTGAAGAAAAAAAATCATCATTAGTTTTTAGAATAAATATCTCAAATTATAAAAGTTGTTAAATAAGAGTGTGGTAGTCGTGGTAGTGACAGGTGGTACCATAGTAGCAGCAGCGGCGGCAGTAGGAGCAGCAGCAGTATAACAGACTGACTAGAACGATCGTCAACGTGTATTTTCAGTAACTACATGCAGTACATTATTTATCTTATTCATTCGTGTTATAAAGAAGAAATCACTTAGTGACGCTATGAAATAACAACTGATGATCATCTAAATCAAATAAAATATTCTTTTTCTTCATCATCGTTATCATCAACATATAAAGAAAATCAGAAAAATAAAAACAGGTCTATTTATACAGATATTGACTGCTTAGAGGTTAAATATAAGATTTGACATCCCCGAGGAAATGATATTATATTCGAGGGAATATATATTTCCCGAAGCGCCAGCTTTCCCGAGTGGATGTAAACGGTGATATCTGTTATATTACATATCCAACAACAATTTAACTGCTGGGTCGGGTGTAGGCCTAGCTAGGCCTCTTTTATGTAATAAGCCTGCCTAGTTAGGGGTTGCATTCATCTTACCTTGTAAAGAATAATATACAGATAATTACTAATTAATGATTCCTTGGCAATAAAATATTCACTTAGGCCTAGGCCGTTTAAATTAACAGAATAATTTCTATTAATAATAATAATATTATTATCACTTTATCAGGTAGGCCGAATAAATAATAAGTCTTCTTCTTCGAGGAGCCGTACCGTGTTACTACTGTGTATTAACCAATCACAAACGGTCTTTCGTCACATCTAGTCAAATCATTAATCAAACTACCATTAATGATCTTATTACTAAAATTAATTGGAATCCACTTCCACAAATGACACTAATACTAGATATAATATGTTTATTAAAGAAATCCAACATACGATTGAACAAACTATTCCATCTAAAACACCTAAACAAAGAAAAAATAATATAAAAAAAAACTATGGATTACTAGAGGTATTCTTAAGTCAGTCAATAAAAAAAATGTATTATATAAAAAACATTTAAAATCCTCAACACAATTAAATATTTCAAAATTTAAGAAATACAGAAATATGCTTACTAATCTCAACAGAATTAGTAAACGTTATTATTACTACAAATGACGCAAAGCAGACTTGGTCAATTATTAATGATGTGCTTGGCAGAAAGAAACATGTTACTGTCTTACCTGACTCTGAAGGTCATAACAAAGTAGGCCCTAGATATTGTCAATAATATTAATAAACACTTAACTTCAATGAAGTAGGAGAAACTCTTGCCAAAAATATTGTCTTGCCTGTAAATGAAAACTACAAGCAATATTTTCCAAATTAAAGCCCACTGATGATTTAGAAATTATTTCTATTTTTAATCAAATGAAACCATCTAACTCTGAAGGCATTGATGAAATTAGCAGTAAATTACTTAAATATATTATTCCATCTGTAGCGTCACCTTTATCATACATCTTTAATTTTATTATATTATGGAAACTTGAATACTATGGCATTATGGGGTCTGCACTATCTTGGTTTGAAAAATATATATGTGGAAGAAGGCAATATACAGTCTTTAACGGAATTTCTTCTGAACACACAACTAATAATTATGGAATACCCCAAGGAAGTATTCGTGGGCCATTATTATTTATCATTATATATAAATTATATTTTAAATTCTTTTTTTTTCTCTTTCGTGGGGGTCACCCACATTTATTCATTCTGTTATACAAATATATATATATATATATATATTATACATAATTTTTTGTAAAAATATCAAACAATAAAATTCAATAGAGTTGTTAAAAAAGCACTATATCTATACATGTACATAAAATCGATGTAGTATGATTTAAAAACGTACATTTTATGGTTATTGCAAGTTATTGTGAAGGTACGCCTATTTACCATTTACTCTATATTTTTAAAAAATGTATTCAAAAGTAGCTGTTTCTTTTATTAAATTTTAACTCAATTGTATGTTTCTTGTTTGTTTTGACCTTATATTACATCTATTACAAATATATACACTCATACACACATTAATAAACCTATTTATATTCACGAATCATAACATATTATATGCTACAATTTATGTTTTGGCCTTTTATTACATATTTCATTACACTATTTCTAAACCTTAAAGTTCTGTTCTTACTATGTTGGCCATTTACATTTGTTGTTTTACCTATATGTTTGACCCTGTGTTTCAGTCTATGTTTTACACTAATACATTTTTTTCTGTCATATTTGGTTTTAGCATAATGTTTGTTGTCAAATTGTATAATGTATGGCCTCATTATAGGTATGATATTATTTTAAACATTATTTCATATATAGCATACTATCATAGCAGCTGTGTTACAATTATGTGTTACTAGATGGTACGCTCGCTTCGCTCGCGTACCATCTAGGTCGTGCCCCCAGATGGTTCTCGAATACACAGTAGTAATTTCAGCGTAACAAAACTGGCGATTTCAAATGTACTATTATATAATACATTGTCTTATACCCAAGAAACCCAATTTATTTGTTTTTTGTATGTAACATTAGGTTTGAGGGATGGGAAAGCGGATAGGTACAAACAGGAACAATTTTTAAATATATTCTTTATCCACTCAGTAACGAAATATTTTTGTAATGTTTTATAGGCCTATAAATAATATACCTCTAAATATAGTAAAACATTTGCGATTTAATACTTTGTTTATTTTATTTATTTATTTATTTATTTTAAATATTCATTGTACACTAATTTTCCCCGTGTATGGCAAGAGATTCCTAATTATATTAGAGAACATTCTTTATTTAGTTTAGTTAAAACTGTCACTGTCATAATCGATTGAAATATTAAAGTACATGTCACGATACACCACTACGACGTTTATATTTTTGGTAATTATTAATTAATACAAACGTTGAGAAAGAACTGTCAGTATAAAGTTTATTTGTATATAATAATGTGTTTATATATCTAACAGTATAGAGCCTATCCACAATCTCAGTAATAAAGTTTATTTGTATATATTTTTATATTACATTCACAGGAAGAAATGTTCGATTCAAATGAGGACCAAAAATAGTTATTTACAGTATTGTCAAAGTATTGCAAGTTTATTTTCAAAGGGCCCATATATTTACCTACCGTATGTGTTAAATCAAGGGCTCATAAATTTACCTACTTGTGTTAAACCAAACTCTGGCAGACTGAGAGATTGGGATGTTCCATTCATCGCAAATCAATACATTTGTATAATCGTATATTAAATCTATCAAAATAGTATTTTTTTAAGAAAATCGGCCTGTCTTCAACATTATGATTCTGTACTCTAGCTGTTCAACCGGTTTTCAGCTATTAAAAACAATTATCGTAGGAGGAGATAGGAAAATGCGAAGCCTCCTCGCATTTTTGTTGCGGGTATTTTCCAAGATGGACATCCATTAGACAGTGTATACCACGATCGGAAAACACCCCTATTTTGAGCAAATCGTTGAACCTAAATTCGTTTTAATCGTCAATAACTAATTATCTAACTTAATTTAATGAGTAAACAGGGTTATATCAGGTTGTTTAAATCAGTACCGAAAGTACGAACCAACTTTATATACCATCAAGTAAAAATTCTAGAAGTAAGGCGCGATTTACCGAATTTTGCCCTTACGTAAATTTATATATAAAGTACGAACCAACTTTATATACCATCGAGTAAAAATTCTAGAAGTAAGGCGCGATTTACCGAATTTTGCCCTTACGTAAATTTATATATAGATGCCTAAACTTAATTCAATTACTTTATTACATTCTTACATAACTTTGTAGTAAGTACTATTACAGTTATGATTTCCATTATACCTTTAGTATTGAATGTTTATATACACTACAGCCTGTACTAGTTTTATATTTTTCTTATTTTATGAATTCTAATAATTTAATTTTAACATTATTCCATTTTGTAACTGCTTTATATTGATTACATGCATATTCATTTTCTAAAAGATTTTTTAATTCGAACTTAAAGGGGGGGTTCCGGGTTTAAAATGAATAGTAAACAAGGCCAACAGCCATTAAGTCGCGTGCTACAATGCATAGTGATACCGGACCGACAGACAGACCGACAGACAGACCGACAGACCGACAGACAGACAGACAGAGAGACCGACCAACCGACATAGTGAACTATACTGACCAAAATTACTGAACATGTTTAAAAAATAATGTTGAAATGTTTAAAAACATTTTTTTTTTTATTTACACGTGCGTAGCCTGTCACTTTCGACGTGCTCGTATAACGTAATTTCGAGTTGAAAAGTAAGTCAAGAAAACAGAAATCGGGCACAAAGAGTGCGCAATAACATTTAACGCGCAGTGTGCGCGCGAAAATATGCGCACTCATGGCAATTTTGTAAACGCTTAAAATTGCCTGAAATGTACTCTTATTTCATCGAAAATAAATTTTGAAAATGTTAAGCGCGCGTACGCATGCGTTACATGCGCTACGCACGTAATTGTATTGCCATATGATGATTTATGCCCTGAAATTTATGAGTACCAAATTTTATTTAATTGTGATTCATGGTTGTGAAGATATGATTACAAACGTGATTTCGTTAAATCGTGCGTAGACCGCGTAATTTTTTATTGCGCACCGTGAAAACATAACCACATTGATTCCTGGCCATAAAGAATATACTGTGAAAAATTGACCTAGCTAGATTAAACTGATATCACGATAAGGTCAGAAAGCGATAAAACGCATAGTGATACCGGACCGACAGACAGACAGACAGACAGACAGACCGACAGACAGACCGACAGACAGACAGACAGACAGACCGACCGACCGACCGACATAGTGAACTATAGAGTCGCTTCCACGCGACTAAAAATGTAAAATATATTTGTTTGTCTCTTGAACGGTAAAAGTTTCAATTTATATAAGCGCCCAGTGAAGCAGAACGAAGGCTGTGAAATTAGGCCAGATTACAAGTGCAGCTACGGCAAAATCACACTGTGGTTACAAAATAGGAAATTCGTGAAATGGTCCATCTTCCGACGACTCGTTATCATTAACCATATCAATTACTTTTGTAAAATTATACTTATCTGATGTAATTTTAGTCGGTCTTCCCATTTATAAAGTCATTTTTTTATGAAAATTCATCAAAATAGTGAAAAATTAGATATGTTTGCACTTTACGTTTGCCGATTTTCGCACCGACTTAGGGAAAAATCAAAATCAATGAAGCGTAACGTATACTGTACATTCCTGCTGAGGATCGAGCGAGACGACGATGCACGTGCTCTCTCTGCTGCCCATGCCTGGCATCGTCACGTGATAAGCAGATTCAACAATACCAAACTGGTCGTGTCGAGTATACCCCGTCTATAATCACAACATGAACGATATACAGTATTTGATTGAAGGTCGACTCGACCTACCGGAATGGTATAGATAATATAGCTCGAATGAGAGAGTTGGAATATTTGTGTAGTGCAGCCTATAGTAAAAGGCCTGGTAGTATCAATTCGCATAGGGTCTACTACACTAGCTAGCTCAATTTTTAACTGGGCCGGATCGGCTAGGTCTCCTTCCTACTACCTGGTCTACTTGCTTGATGCATGAGTATCCGCTTTTTTGGAGACTAAGCCTATTTTATTTTAGACGATCGGGACACCATACGTGTGGACGGCGATCGGACCTTGTTTTGCTTCAATATTTACAGCCGATTTTGTAGAACGTTTTAGGTTTAGATTGTTTATGAGTTTGGTTGATAGGATGGGTTTTGTTATTTATGGGCCAATCGTCTAGTAGTAGGCTAGCTAGGCCTATGGGCCCCACTGTTTTAACGTAGCCATCGTGGCATGGAATCCCTAGTCAGAATGGCTCTCGCCCATTAGGCTAGGCCTCGAGTAGTATTGTACGTGAAGCCGATAATACGATCTGGTACTATAGAGGTATAAAAATAGTATAATTTATGACTCCGTAATCTGTACTAAATTTTGTATTTCATTAAATGTCAAATAAATATATGCTACTACTGTTATTATTACACTTTAGGCCTAGCTTAGAAAATCTACAAAAAATGAATTTCACAATGATCGGGTGGTCGTCGTTTGACAGGGGAGAGAGATGTAAATTAGTCGGGAAATTAGTTGACAAAGACAACATACATGACGTCGCGAGTTTGGAATCCACTGGCGACGTGATTTTGTGAATTTCTCATGAATATTAATGAGCTTCCCTAAGCTGCTGAAAAACAGACTTTCCATGAATTTACCCTAAAATGTATATGAAATTTAATTTTTTTTTAATTTCTCGTTATTGCTTCTTCATTCTGACATGTCTATATTGTTATAATATTTTTTATTTAATAAATAAACGATATTTAAAAGCAATTTTAAACCCAGAATCCCCCTTTAAACATATTCAAGATATTTTTTGAGTCGTTACCCATCATGTTATCTGATAAACAAAGCTTTATCGGGATTTGTAGATACAAAACGTACAGATAGATGTTAGTTCATTTACAAGTTTATCTTTGGAACCAGTAACTATATCAAACCAATGTATAGGCGTTTCATTAGGAAAGCATCCAACAATAAGAGTATTGAATTTTCTCCAAACTGGCTTAATTACTTTACACTTAAGTAACATGTGTTCTTCGTTTTCTATCACATTCTTACATCTATCGCAAATATTAGGTTTAGACAATTTCCAAATATGTAATCTTTTATTACAAACAAGTATGCGATGTAAAAGTTTAAAATTAAATTGCGCAACTTTTACCATAATATGTTTCATATCTTTGACTATATTATTCCATATTTTTTCCCATACCATAGTCTTATTTAAAAACTCTGTTTCCCATTTTACTTGGGAGACTGGCACTGTCTTTAATTCAATTATGAACTTATCATAAAAACATGTTTTAACTTTTGATTGGAATAATTCATTTTTAATATCAACATTAACTTGTTCTTTCTCTATTTTTATTTCTTGAAATATTTTAAACATGACTTTATTCGCTGACGATACAAATCTGTTCTTATCAAACCCCAATTTAAAATACACTTATTGATATTGTTAATTCTGAACTTATCAAAATTGATAAATGGCTTAGGTGTAATAAACTTTCTCTTTACTGTGATAAGACTAGATATATAATTTTAAAAACTAAAAGAAGTAAAATTAATGTTAATAATATATCCATTAAAATTGCTGATAAATCTATATCCCAAACAAATTACTATAAGTTTTTAGGAGTCTTTGTTGACGAATTTGTTAATTTTAAAACTCATATTGATCTTACTACTTCGAAAATATCTAAATAGTTAGTTTACTTTTTAAAATTCGTCACTACCTTCTTTAAGTGCACTCCTTTCAATCTATAAGTCACTTATGCAACCTCTTATCAGCTATTGTAACATTATTTGGTTTAATTCATATGCTTCTTATACTGATAAACTTGTTAAACTCCAGAAAAAAAAGCAATACTAGCAATAACTTGGTCTGATTATCGTGCACCAACAATCCTCTCTTCCACATACATAATGAATTAAAAATTGATGATATTCATAATTACCAAATTGGCATTGTTATGTTCCGAATGTTGAATATTTCTGATTTACGATTTTTAAACCTTAAAAATTGTACTGATGGTAATGGTCAAAAGTAAAATACTAGAGGAAAATGTAAACTTCGACCTCCTCTTCGAAGACTAGTTTCTACAAGTCATAGTATTGCTGTTTCGGGTCCTTATGTCTGGAACAACTTAGATATGACTATTAAAAATGCAAATTCCATTAATGTTTTTTAAAAAAATTTTTAAGTTGAATCTAATTAAGTACAAATCTTAATTTCTGCCGATGTCAATGTTACTTTATATATATATATATAAAGTTAGCTCTGCTAACTTTTCTGGCTGTTTACTTCATCGTTTTGATTTATCTTTTCGCTTTTTATTTTTGTATCTCCATTGAGATTTAGCCACTGTTACCCACAGCATTGTCATTTTTTTCAGTAATTTGCCTTTGGATTTATATATATATATATATATATATATTTCAATATTGTATATTTCCTATTTTAGTATTAGCTGTTTTATAGTTGTTTAGTTATTTTAGGTCTTCAACCCTGTACAAGCTTTTAGCTTTTTGTTGTTGATCCTTTTCATCTTTTATGCATTTTATCTTTGACATGTTTTATAATTATTTATTTGATGAATAAAATGAATGAAATGAAAAATTAAAATGACTAATAACAAATGAGGAAGCTATGTATGCATAGTTTAAATAGTTTAGTTGATTAATTTCTTCAAGCAAGTTGCGTGGTGCATCGGATGAAACATTGTCTTGTGATGGAGTGACAATTCATCGCGGTTCAAGTCTCACTAGATGACTTTTGTTTATTTATCGCCAAACGCGAGTGTTGCCACACGAAAATTACACAGTCAATATCATCGTACTCGAGAATTTTCTGGATTTTAAATGTTTGTTTGTTTGTTATGACACGATAATTACGCGAAAATTATTCAGTCAATATCATCGTACTCGAGGATATATACGATTTACGATCCTCGCAGTGGTAGTCATGTGATGCAGTTTCAACCAATCACGTTCACGTATTTACATATGCTATGTAATATAAAGAGATAAAACGGAACACATCAAAACTCTAAATGATCTTGATACCTCAATAACAAGAAAGTTATCAAAAATTAAAAACTTACAAATGTGCTAATTGGCTGTTGTTTGCAAAAGTAAAAGGTTCAATGATATTTATATCATTAGATGACAGGTATCTGAAAAAAAAATCATCATTAGTTTTTAGAATAAATATCTCAAATTATAAAAGTTGTTAAATAAGAGTGTGGTAGTCGTGGTAGTGACAGGTGGTACCATAGTAGCAGCAGCGGCGGCAGTAGGAGCAGCAGTAGTACAACAGACTGACTAGAACGATCGTCAACGTTTATTTTCAGCAGTACATTATTTATCTTATTCATTCGTGTTATAAAGAAAAAATCACTTAGAGACGCTATGAAAACTGATGATCATCTAAATCTAAATAGCAGCACCGGCGGCAGTAGGAGCAGCAGCAGAAACAGTACAACAAAGTGACTAGAACGATCGTCAACGTGTAATTTCAGTAACTAAACATGCAGTACATTCTTTATCTTATTCATTCGTGTTGAAAAGAAAGATCACATCGTTATCATCAAAATATAAAGAATATAAAGAAAGATCAGATAAAGTAAAACATGTCTATGAAGAAATAAAAACGGAAACACATCGAAATTCTAAATGATCTTGATACCCCAATAACAAGAAATTATTCAAACTGTTGCCGATTACGGTTATAGAAACTGATTGCTGCGTTTAATTATTATATAACCTAAATTTGCATTTAGAAATTAACAATACTTATAGTAATCAAATATCGGATATACATTCTCCCATAAAATTACTACTGTAATGCTAATAAATTATGAAACAAGCAATAATTTAAATGATTTTGTTATCGTTAAGTTTTTTCACTAAAATGATAGACTATTAACTGCTTTTGTTGAATCTGTTTCTGAAACATGGCTATATATAAAGACATTTTACTATATTCAGTCGTTGAAACAACAATGTCTTTTCAGGTTTAAGTGTGTCATGCAGGAATTGCTGGACCTTTCCATTCTTTGACTATAATAGTATTAAAGGTGCTCGGATACGTTTCACATTTTCACATTTATTCCACATTTATTTAGTCAATCAATTACGTGCATTAACAGAACCGTATAATCATCAAATAAACACATGTTTCGTCATCAAGGGTGATTTCAACCGAATGAAAAATAAAGCGTTTTCCTCTAAAAGCAAATAATTACTATTTTGTAATAACTGTATATATAATTATATTATAACAATGTAATTGGTGGTTTCATTTAGGAACAAATAAACAGAACAAAACGCAATGACCAATTTGGATGCACCAAGATGTATACACTGTTGATGCATTTGTATCACTCTTACATGCAGCAGCAGCAGCAATGGCAGCAAAAAACAGCAGAAGAAAGAGAAATTGCAGCATCGGCAAGAGAAGCATCGGCAGCAGCAGAAACAATTTTGAAGGTAACAATTGAACTTACAAGTTAGATATCACGGTGGATCCTTTAAATGTGGTATTTCTCAATATAGTTATTTTGTTGTTGGTCAAGCTCCTATTATGAAAAAAAAAATATGTCACTACTTAGGATACTTTATTAAATGCGATTGTATAATAGTAACTTCGTTTTATCATTTCCTATGCTTTATTCATTGACTGTGAAATCTTCAGAAATACGTTTTATTGTTGTTATTGTTTTAAACCGCAGTGCCGTCCAGTTGTAATTAATAGTGAGACTTTTCATCGCGACGGTAAACGAAAAGAGACGGTAATTTAATATATAGAGTCTGGTGCTAAATGCCTTCGAAACAAAAGCAACAACGGTTAGCCTCCTCTAGGCTTAGGCCCCTGATCCTATGCATGCAAGCTCGGTTGAGCAGGTTCTGCGTTAGTCAGGCTAGGTATTCGATTAGCAAATTTAAAAATATGAACTAAAAAACACATAATCAAAAACGGAGTTTAAAAAAAAATAAATCTAGAAGAATAAAAATGAATTTACATCCTACACATACTATATATACACATATGATGTTTTTGTTATGAAAATAAACAACTTGTGCCTATCATGTATACATTTGCTTTGCTTATGGTTTAACAGTTTCAGAAAGACGTCAACTGTGCTGCTTCGTCTGGTTGAATTGTAAGACCGATCTTTAGATCGGCTAAATACAATGAACGGAATGTATGCCACCTACTTTCGTTAATTTACCGTCTCGAAGCAAAAGCTCACTACTAAAAGTTAGTTCTACACACGTAAAAGAAGTAACATTTTCAAATTATATTGTCTACTTACAAAATACGAAGAAATGGAAGATCATTAAAAACTGTGGATATGTCTGTCAGCAAATTTTTGTCTGCATGTCTGAAATGTTTAGATAAATTAAAATTATTATTAATAACTAAATATAACTCAATACATTACATAGTGTATCTTTTAATGTATGCGTATCATTGCTATAGAGTTCTGCGTTGCTGACGTCACGACGGTAGATGGCGCTGCGTGGACGGTATGTACAGAGCCATATTATATTTAAAGAGTTACGACATTGGATTATAGTCACGTGATATGCAGATCAATTTGTGTCAAACTTGTCTCCGTTAATTCATGTAAAGTGTAGGAGCAAGAAAATACTTTAAACATTTTCTTATATTTAAACAAAATGTAATTGCACATTTAACGGTGAAATATCGATGTGCACAGCGTACAGATTTAAGTACTTGCGGCAAAGAATATTGCGCGCGCATGCGCTAGTACATTATAAAGTTCGAATGATTGATTTTGGAACGAAACATCCCATAACTACGTCCTATTATTATAACAATTATGTAATAATATTTTCAATTCATAATGCATGCTTTGATGACTAAATGAATAATAAAGTGTCGTGGATATATTTGTTAATATATTGAATAGGGTGTGAACAATATGAAAATAATAAAGGCAAATTATTACAAATGAAATAATGTACGAGTCTCTGAAAGTTAGTATTAAAAACACACGGAGAGCATATACTGTATAAAAAGAGGGGTGAATTTATATTGGTTCATGCTTTGATGTATCCTGACTTGCATGTAGGCCCTAGCATATATTATTTTGTTATTATAGACACAATATATATATATATATATATGTTGCCAAATTAAAACCATTAATAAAATTAATTACTAAAACAAAAAAGGAATATAAGCGTTATTTCATAGACAAAAAAATCTAAAAATAGTGCATGAACTACAGGAAAACGCTATACAAAATAGACGCGCGCGCCCTCAATGTGCAAATTATTTGACACAAAAATGGCTTCTAATTTTCAATGTCGTAACTCTTTATATATATGGCTCTGAATGAACATTGTAAAACGGACATAACGTCAACTAATTTGATATAATATGACAGTGATCATATTGATTAAACTAATTAGTAACAGTAAGAATTTAATAAACATAACAGACTTACATATTACCAATTGTCTTCGGCAAGCTTGGTAATTTACTAAGTAAATTGTTATTAACATTTCTGTCAACAATTAAGATATAAATAAACAAAATTTAATGAAGATCAATGCAATGCAAAATCTTTATAGCAATACTTCATTTTAGTTACGTCTTGACACATGACAAAGTTATTTTCACCAATACAATTATGTCACCTTTTATATCGGTGAAATATAAGATGGTGATTCGCGAACATATAATCCTTCGGGAATAATAAATCTGAAATTAGCCTAGGCCTATATTAATACTAAATGTTAATATACATTTTATACACTTCTTTAAGTTGCATATGTTGTGTGAAGACCGGCTTACTCTGTATAGATCATACATAGCATGAGTTGTTAGTATAAGGCTAGTCTATAGCCATAGAACAAGACCATATACATGTCTGCAGTTGCGTGCTCAAGTTAGTGTTTACCGACCAACCGACCGACATAGTGAGCTGTAGAGTCACGTTGCACGCGAACAAAAGGATGTCTTTTCTAATTGTTGTGAAATATGAGATTTTGGTATTATATTTAAAATAACTTTTATAACCTATCCATAACCAAAATCCGGATAAAAAAATTATTTAATGTATAAGTTAATAACTTTATCATAAGTACAAATTGGCCTATTCAAAATGTGATGTCATTCATCTGCATTTTGTTCATGTTTGGAAAACAATACATGTTCAAAGTTTTGCCTTATCATTCTTAAGCCTACTTTCACCATTTTATCGAATGATATTTCATTTTAACCCAAATTATCATCCGTACTGTAGCTTGCTTGCATTTATGTTAAAGATTACTTACATGGTGTGAAGTTCATGTAGCTTTGACAAAGCATCTTCGTCGATTTCCTTCAGGTTATTATTGTTCATGTAACTATAAAAAAAATTGTGCTATGGTGAACAACACATTGTAAACATACTAAACAACGTAAGGAATTTGCACGTAAAATGATAGGTTTTATTCCTTAAACACATCATCTAGCTAGTTAATCTATATTGATCGTTCGTATTGCTAAATTCCAAAATACTGCTTTGTTCTGCATGCACACATTATTAATACTAGAGCGTGAACTCGCTTCGCTCGCTCCCTCTCTAGGACTGTAGACGATGGTTCTCGGAATGATAATGACTCGGTAAAGAGGTTTCAGAAGGATATTCTTGCCTGAACATTTTCGGTCGGTTACCATTATTGAAATGCTTGATATTCGTAAAACTAAACCTACTCACTAACCTGTTTCACAGTGTCGTAGATGATTAATAGCGTTTTACGTATAGTGTTAATTGTTTGGTAGGGCCCTTATAGTGTGGATGTGGGGAGGCAGAGTTAATTTGAGGGAGGTACTTATTTGAGGGATACGTAAATTATTTTAGTTTTAATAATATGGTACATTTACAAATAAAATCCTCTAGTAGATATGAAAAGTGGTAAAAAAGAATTACAAATGCTTGGTAAATTGTAGATAACAGTCCGATGAAATCTACTAAAAATAGTATAATTGTGTTATAAATATAATACAATATAATGTGTATAAATGTGGATGGGCGTTTATTAGATGGTAGTTGGGGGTGGGGGGTGTTGCGGCGTGGTAATTATCAATTGATGTTTCATTGAGGAGGTGTTCCGGGCGTTTATTTAAATAAATATTATCCTGCCTTATCATTTTTAAGCCTACTTTCACCATTTTATCGAATGATATTTCATTTTAGCCCGAATTAATGTTATCTGTACTGTAGCTTGCTTGCCTTTATGTAAAATATTACTTACATGGTGACAAGTTTATCTAGCTTTGACAAAGCATCTTCGTCGATTTCCTTCAGGTTATTATTGTTCATGTAACTATAAAAAAAAATTGTGCTATGGTGAACAACACATTGTAAACATACTAAACAACGTAAGGCATTTGCACGTAAGACGAAAAACTTTCGGTTTTATTCCTTAAACACATCATCTAGCTATAGTTAATATATATTGATCGTTCGTATTGCTAAATTCCAAAATACTGCTTTGTTCTACATGGCACATTATTAACACTAGAGGGTGAACTCGCTTCGCTCGCTCTCCATCTAGGAAGTGTAGACGATGGTTCTCGGAATGATAATGACATGGTAAAAAGGTTTTAGAAGGACGTTCTGGTCTGGACGTTTTCGGTCGGTTACCATTATTGAAACGCTTGATATTCCTAAAACTAAACCTACTCACTAACCTGTTTCACAGTGTCTTAGATGATTAATAGCGTTTTACGTATAGTGTTAATTGTTTGGTAGGGCCCATATAGTGTGGATGTGGGGAGGCGGAGTTAATTTGAGGGAGGTGCTTATTTGAGGGTTACGTTAATTTTGTTAATTTTAATAATATGGTACATTTACAAATAAAATCCTCTAGTAGATATAAAAAGGGGTAAAAAAGAATTACAAATCCTTGGTAAATTGAAATCTACTAAAAATAGTATAATCGTGTTATAAATATAATACAATATTATGTGTATAAATGTGGATGGACGTTTATTAGATGGTAGTTGGTGGGGGGGGGGGGCTGATAATTATCAATTGATGTTTTATTTGGGAGGTGTTCCGGGCGTTTATTTAAATAAATACCATTCTAATTGGTATAATCAATACATTATTCCGCGACAGTGAACCGTTTTGGCCTAAGAAGGCAGACGTTTTAGACGGCTTGCAACATGGGCATAAGTAGCCTCACCCAGGATCCTAAAGGGACACAGGTAGCGCACAGTATTTATAAAGTCCTGGCAGGTTACTCAAAAACTCGACTATCGGGGTTCATTCGATATTTCAAACAAAAGCTCTTATTGTTCAAGAATATCCTATAACATATAACATTTTACTACGTTGGGCTAACCTCCCTCCAAACAGCAGTTCGGAAACCGAAGAGGATATGTAGGGATAATAACATATAACCGTAGATTTAACATTGCAATGTGAAACTTACAGAATTATTGTGTCTACTGGTCATTGAAATTACAAAAAAAACTTACAGAGTTTGGGTGTTTACTGGAATTCCTACCGGCCATTCATTGAGTCCACGGTTTGCACAGTCCACGGTTCTTTCTGTACATTCACAAACTGCATTCACATTAGTATCATTACTACATGCAACTTCAACACCAATTGATAAATCAACCCATAAAAACAACAGGCAGCATATCAAGGATGTAGAGTCCATTTTCAACAATAAATGTGACAACCTAACCTATTAAATATTGCGTTTATTTTAGAAACGTCACTGTGATACAAAATCTGGTTTGATATTGAAATAAAATCATGATTGTTTCTTCAATTCTATAATTGTATAAGCATTTCCAACTGAGTTGGTATCAACAAAAGAAGTTCCGGATTCGGGTCGTGACATTAGTTTACTTTCACTTTACTTCTTTTCATTATACAGTACCCGTTTTTGTCATAACATACTTATTATGTATATCATTTTTTATTTCCTTGTGGTAGTCAAGTTTTAAATATATCTATCGATTTTATTGCTTACAATCGAGGACATCTTGGCCACATCTGCAAAAAAGTTTTATCATTTGCTCACCAAGGTCGCCTTTTCCATTAGACACAATTAGAATTTACGAACAAAATTGTATTTTAACCCTATGAAGACGCAAGGTTTCTACCCCAAGTGACTGAGCTAAAATAAGGTATTAAGTTTCGTCGGTAAAAGATTAGTATAAGCATGGAGATTTTTCTCCATGGTATAAGCTAGTAGATTCCGAAAATTCCCTGTTAATGGCTCTTCCAACAAACTTTCTTACTCTTACTTCTTGAATCGGAGGTATCTCTGGCGGGAATTTAATAAGTCATAGAGAATGATATAAACCATAATACGATTTATTTTTATTTCCTTGTGGTAGTCAAGTTTTAAATATATCTATCGATTTTATTGCTTACAATCGATGACATCTTGGCCACATCTGCAAAAAAGTCTTATCATTTGCTCACCAAGGTCGCCTTTTCCATTAGACACAACTAGAATTTACGAACAAACTTGTATTTTAACCCTTTGAAGACGCAAGGTTTCTACCCCAAGTGACTGAGCTTAAATAAGGTATTAAAGATTAGTATAAGCTAGTAGATTCCGAAAATTCCCTGTTAATGGCTTTTCCAACAAACTTGCTTACCCTTACTTCTTGAATCGGAGGTATCTCTGGCGGGAATTTAATAAGTCAGAGAGAATGAAATAAACCATAATACGATTGGTTAATTAATAGCGTGACAATCGTTTCCTGGTTATGACGTGATACTTAAGCCTGTTTTCCTGTCGACGTTATTCGACGCTATCGTCGTTGATCGTTAAAAGTTCAACGACGAAGTTGAAATGATGACAATAGCGAGTACCATTTCCTGTAAATCGTTAGCATTTCAATGTTTACGTAGAAGATCGCCGATTATTGTTAACGATAGCGTCGAATAACATCGACAGGAAAACAGGCTTTAGTTGTTTTGGTTTATCAGGGTTTATGTATGGATTATTAACTTTGTTTGTCTTTGTCTGTTAAATGTTTAAAATAGTCGAACTTTACAAGTGTTTTTTATATTTTGAACATACTGTATATAACGATAATAATGTTTATATAATAATAAAGGGTTATTTTGTGAAAATAACTGTAGGTTGACAGTGGGAATCCTTTTAATATTGCAGAGGTATAGGCCTAATAAGTTCAGTTTGTTTAATGACTAAACATTTTAGTTAGACTAGGTAGGTCCAGTTATCCTTTTTATGTTATGTCTAATTTTACGGAACAATATCGATAAAGTTACCTCAAACCCAATCGATGAATCCATTATTACACAGCAACAACAATAGAGACATCATTGCTACAGGCCATTACGAAAATATCACAATGTGGCATTTTGCGTTCACATAATTGATACCATGTTTATAAATTTTTAGTCACGTTGGACGCGACTCAATAGTTCACTATGTCAGTCGGTCGGTCGGTCGGTCTGTCGGTCTGTCTGTCGGACCGGTATCACTATGCGTTTTATCGCTTTCTGACCTTATCTTGATATCAGTTTAATCTAGCTAAGTCAATTTTTCACAGTATATTCCTTATGGCCAGGAATCGATGTGGTTATGTTTTCACGGTGCGCAATAAAAAATAACGCGGTCTACGCACGATTTAACGAAATCACGTTTGTAATCATATCTTCACAACCATGAATAACAAAATTTGGTACTCATAAATTTCAGGGCATAAATCATCATATGGTAATACAATTACGTGCGTAGCGCATGTAACGCATGCGTACGCGCGCTTAAAATTTTCAAAATTTATTTTCGATGAAATAAGGGTATGTTTCAGGCAATTTTAACCGTTTACAAAATTGCCATGAGTGCGCACTGCGCGTTAAATGTTATTGCGCACTCTTTTTGCCGATTTCTGTTTTCTTGACTTACTTATCAACTCGAAATTACGTTATACGAGCACGTCAAAAGTGACAGGCTACGCACGTGTAAATTTAAAAAATATAAATGTTTTTAAACATTTCAACATTTTTAAACATGTTCAGTGATTTCGGTCAGTTGGTAGGTTGGTCGGTCGGTTGATAAACACTAATGATCACGCGACTGCAGCCATCTATATGGCCTTGTTATGAACACATACACGCCCGTATTCTTAAACCGGACTTTAGTCGTAGTTCGAGCTAAAATTAAAAAAATGATGTCATTTTAATTCATAAACCGAACTTCAACTAAATCACCGACTAAATCAGGCCAACCTCGACTAAATCGAGACGGATTTTGATCGATTTTTTTAGTCCTGGAGGGGGCAGACTAAATGGTCGACTAAATGGTTTTTAAACGATGTTTATAAAAAAACGTAACAGTCATTGAGTTGTTAAATTGGCCAGATATTGAAGAATGAAATATCTATATTTATATTAGCTTAATTAAATATACATTGGTATAAATTATAATAATGAAAATCATCTTTATTTACAACTGTATACAAATTACATTATTTTCTTCACGCAAGTCCGACTTGAGCTACGTCACACGCCATAGCGACAATGGGAGATGCGGCAATTCACCACGCGATGGAATGTTTAGGGGGCCTAGCGCTTTCTTGTCACGCTATGAAGTGCGTGGTTCGTGGCGATCATACTTTGTTGGGGGCCTAGAAAATTTAAAAGTTACCGTACCGCCATGGTTCCTAAATATATTTTTAAGATTTTATTTGTTGTTAATCAAATATACTTCACTGTTAAATTAATACTGATATTGTTCTAATAATTAACGATTAAAATTGTTTTTCATGTATATAGTCCTGATGCGTAAAAAGTGTTGTAAGAAATGGAAAGTGATATCAATGCGCAAAATTTCGTCTGCTCCTCAAATACTCTCTTGTCATTGGCCAATGTATAGCCTTTGTTACCCAGACGTGTGCAACTCGACTAAAAGCTCGACTTCATTAAGTCGAACTGCAAACTTCGACTACTTCGTTTTTTAATCGAATTTGAAGTAATAGCTCGAACTACGACTTTTTCAAGTCGAACTTCGAACTACGACTAAAGTCCGGTTTAAGAATACGGGCGATAGTATTGGTTTAACATAGTATACGGTTTGACACGGATTGTCGGAAGAACACACAGTGTGAAACACATCGAAAAGAGAAACACCGTATATGAAGAAAATCAGTGTTGGAAGGAACCGGACATAAAAAACAAGAAAACCTTTTCTCATTAGTTTGTTTTTATGGCTGGCAGCTATTAATACATTATTATACAGATATTGCCTGCTTAGAGGTGAAATATAAGATTTGACATCCCCAAGGGAATGATATTATGTTCGAGTGAAAATATATTTTCCGAAGCGCATCTGAGGTAAATATATAATTCCCCGAGAATACAAAAATCTGGTTTGATATTGAAATAAAATCATGATTGTTTCTTCAATTCTATAAATTGTATAAGCATTTCCAACTGAGTTGGTATCAACAAAAGAAGTTCCGGATTCGGATCGTGACATTAGTTTACTTTCACTTTACTTCTTTTCATTATACAGTACCTGTTTTTGTCATAACATACTTATTATGTATATCATTTTTTATTTCCTTGTGGTAGTCAAGTTTTAAATATATCTATCGATTTTATTGCTTACAATCGATGACATCTTGGCCACATCTGCAAAAAAGTCTTATCATTTGCTCACCAAGGTCGCCTTTTCCATTAGAAACAACTAGAATTTACGAACAAAATTGTATTTTAACCCTTTGAAGACGCAAGGTTTCTACCCCAAATGACTGAGCTTAAATAAGGTATTAAAGATTAGTATAAACTAGTAGATTCCGAAAATTCTCTGTTAATGGCTCTTCAAACAAACTTTCTTACTCTTACTTCTTGAATCGGAGGTATCTCTGGCGGGAATTTATTAAGTCATAGAGAATCAGTTTCCATATTGCAATAATAACAATGTATCCTAAATAAAAGCTGATTTCTTAACCTACTCATAATAATTACACAGATACTGTACTGTATTTTTTTGTTAATTACTTAAGGTGTATTATTTAGGGACCACAGAGTAATAAAATAACTAAATACTATTGTAAAATGAACAACATGTAAACAAGTAGAGTGAATCTTCCCTGATATAAAGCGGTTTCTTTTTTTTTTTTTTTATTTGTATTTTGAAAACAAATTAATATGTATTTTAATATGTTATTTTAAATTAACTTTTCTTGATTTGATCTCTGAGTTCACAATTACAACATATATTATGTTGGGAAATGGTGTGAACAAACAGTGCATGCCACTATGCGAACCTCACAAATTACATTAATAGTGTTCAATTTGGTGAAAAGTATCAATACCATCAATGGAATCTTCTAAAAAAAGTATATCTAGTTTAAAATAAATCGAAATAGTGTTTGTATGTCTGTAATACACACAAATACATAATTGGACATACATAGAAATTCCCTATCCACCAAAAATGAACTGATAACAACAAATTAATACGGTTTAATTGATAACGGTTTGTAAAAATGTCTGAGTCATAAGGTTTATCGCAAATACCTTGATTTCGCGAGACACGTCATTGCACAATGCATGATGGGAAGGGTTTGGGAGCAATAGCGCCAACCGTATAATACAAACTTTATATACTGGTGGTGGCGCTATTGCTCCCAAACCCTTCCCATTATGCATCGCTCACGCAATTTTCGATAAACCTTATTGTATATAGATATAAAATTAACACAATAAATACAAACAGTACAGTACAGCTATACGGTAACTAATGCAAACACTTTTTAAAAATGTTTCAAGAATTATCGCAGTTAGGTAACTATATATTTTATTAAATCAATCATTTCATCATTAATTAACATCTTGTAAGCAATATTAGTAATATGGAATATAAAGTTAATTTACACGATTTAAAAATGTTAATGAATGAAGTTTAAAAAGATAAAAAATGTGATAAGAATGATAATAATAGAGATTTTAGGGTGATGACATGAAAGATGATATTATTGTGGTGTTTAGGCCACAAAGGAGAGAAAAACAAGCTCTTATTTATGCGTATTGTTCTTTAAAAATAGGTCTAATTTACAATGGTATTTCGTAAGTACAAGATCAAGACTTATTGATGTATTGTATATGTCAGTAAAATTTACAGTTTACAAAATGGTTCTTTCTATAATCTGAATCTGACTACAGTATCATACAGTGTATGACCTTCTTATATATACAAAATATTCATATGTCATACATACATTATACACAATGGCAATGATATACGACTATTTTTACCCTACGTATCAACATGTTGTTTTCTCTTTTTTCACATTCATTGATATTCTTTTTAACACTAAAATTTGATAATTCCGTCATGACACAGTAATAATCGTAATAATATAAACATTCTAGTCACAACCAGGTGATACTTTCCACACTTTAATAATTTAATCAGATTTTTAGACTAACTTAAAACAAGCATATTTTATTCCTCTTTCATTACTATATTAAAACAAATTGAATATGTAAAGTTACAATGGAAAACTTAACAAAACTGGCTATTACAACTGAAAAGTTAAAAAGGTTATTTTATCTTTTTTTTTAATCTTATACTATACAGTAACAAGAGTTATGGTATAAATATTACCTCATTATAAAAATAAAGCTATATTATAATATTATTTTGCTACTCGGAGACTGCGGCAATTAACAAACTCATAGAATAATAAATAAAGACGCATACAACATAAGTTCTGGCTTAAATAGTTTAATTAGTAAATGAACATTCACCCATGTTAAACTGCACATAAAAGTCATAAGCAAATATAAGTTATATAGCAATAATTTTCCAATTCTAAGTAAGCACAACAGGGATGCTCAGAGAAAAATAGCCCGCGGCAGGTGCCAAGGCACCGCCAAGAGCAGCCCACCAAAGTGCAGGAAAAAAGGAAGAATTTTCACTTACCCGCATGAAACTGAGATAAAAAAAAACAACCAGGACTCCCTGGAAAAGTCTCCAAAGAGACTGATAGGTACAAAAATCACCATTATTACAACGATGCTCCCCATGAAAGTATACGCAGATACTTCATGGCAGTATGTTGAGCATCAGCACCTTCCACCCAAGGCTAATCCAAGGGCTCCACTACCGTACACTGCAATGGGAGCAAAGTTTTACTAACACATCGCAAATAAACATTACTGACAGAAAAAAAAACCAAAAACGCATGGATGTGAGTTATAATGTAAATGTAGATTTTTATTATGTTGTTGAAAATTCGCAGAAATATAAATTATTCAATGAAATACAACAATACAGCTGGCCACCTCTTGAACATGATGAGGGAAATCCCTGTTTGCAGTTTATGACCGCCCCTTTGGAGATCTAAAAGTATGATGCTTTTTGAAGTTTCCGTAACAACCTGAGGTGATTGTCAATTAGATTGCCAAGGGCTTTAGGTTGTCAACAAAGCATGTCACAGGTTAAGATAAGATAAGATATGATAAGATAAATCTTTATTGTCATGAACACAAGGCGAGCATGAAATTGGTTTTCCTTGATGCTTAAAAACACATACAATATATAAAACATTAAAAATATCAATACAATACATTAAAAATATATACAGTTGTAAACAAGTGAAACAAACTATCTTTGAAATGTTGAGTTGGAAACATGAATAGAGTTGTGGACGATGTCTAGAACAGAATTGGTGAACTTTCAAAAATTGTCTTCGGTTTTTCGGTAGGTTGATCCAATATTTAAATCAAAGACACATATAAAATAAAAATATAATGTTTAAAGTACATTGTTAAAATATTAAAGTGATTGGTTGACCTCATTATAAAAATAAAGCTATATTATAATATTATTTTTCTCAATGTGTGATTCTTCAAGGTCATCTTCATCGATTTGAAGAAGCAGTGCTCCACTCGCTTGACGACAACAGTCTGTTTTGAATTTCTTCAAAAAATCAACTGAAAACGAGAGCAAACAAATAATTTAATATTAATTTATAAGCAGTTGGCTGAATATGGTGGTTTAATATTCCTACATTTACATTATAGGCCTTCAATAAATATCTCACCAATTACGACTAGCATGATAGAAACATTCAGCATAATTAGGATAACGGGAGTTATCTTGTGAAGTAAACCAATGACGTCATCTTCATTGAAACTCTGATCCAAGTTTACGATCGCCCCAATGGATAGATTGGAATTGGAATCTCTGCTCTGACTTCTCTTTTATTGGTTCAAGGTATAAGTGCAACACAATAAATATGACAGTAAAAATAGAGAGTAAGTGTCACAAGTGACATAAGTTTTGTATTTATTTTGCAAGTCATGCTTACTTTTCCTTTTGTTTTCATTATTTGAACCTTTCTTTTGTTTTAGGAAACTATTGTTTGAAGCCAGTGGAGCAGAGTGTTTGTGTGCAGAGAAGGAGTGTGTGGAGGTTGCTGATTGGAGGAGAGGTGTAAGAGTTGAGTTGGTGTTTGAGTTGCTGATTGGTTGAGAAGGATAAGGTGGTGGTATGTGTGCAATTGAGGGAAGGTTGAGAGGGGGATGAAAATTGAGAGGAGACAGAGAAGGAGGGCTATGTTATGTTGAAGCAGAAAGGAAATAAAGTGATACATATGAAGTTAATAAAGTGTGGGTTGGAAAGAATTATGGTGATATAGAGCTGAAGCAGAAAGGAAAAAAAGGGATATACATGAAGTTAATAATTGTGAGTTGGAAATAATTATGGTGATATAGAGCTGAAGCAGAAAATAGAGCTGAAGCAGGAAGGAAATAAAGTGATATACATGAAGTTAATAAATTGTGCGTTGGAAATAATTATGGTGATATAGAGCTGAAGCAGAAAGGAAATAAAGTGATATACATGAAGTTAATAAATTGTGAGTTGGAAGTAATACTATAAGGCAGTACAGAAAGACATCAAGAAACATTTTAACTTTATATTTCATTTATTTATATGTCAGAAAATAGTTGCAGTTTGAGAAGAATAATAATTGGGAATACAAGCATAACGGGAGCAGAGGCGTGGGAGTTGTTTAGTTGCAGAATCGTTTTAACTTTTATCTTTCGAATTTGTTTTTGTGTCAGCGTAGGAGAAAAGGCAAGAAGGAACGATATTTGTGGACATTCATTGTTGTTTAATTATTCATCTTGTGATATTATTGTATTTGGAAGGGGGGTTCTGGGATTTATTTGACAATAAGAAGATTGTTGATATTTTGTCTGGAAGGATTGGGAATTTGGGAAAGTGTATAAATTGTGTAAGGAATAGGGATACTGTATCATTGTTTGAGAATTGGTGGTTTTTTTGTGGGGGGGGGGGGGGGGGGGTTGGATTATAGAAGGAAGAATTGTTTGTCAAAGATTATTATTAAATTTACTTTTTACATTTATATTTGTACAGTTGTGGCTATTTACCGTTGTTTACCGGTGGTTACCAGATATTACATGTCCGAAAGAGCCGTAATTGCGGCTGTTTGACAGTAAGACAAACTTGAGGACACGTCATCTTTCAAGTTTGCAATGAGTGCCAACAGAGCCTTGTTGTACAGCTCAAAGGATTCCCAAAACCAAAATGTTTGCTTGTATTGTACCCAAAAGAACCTTCCTCCAATAATCCACTCTTTACTCTGATTTTTCTTATGTTGATCACAACGTACATTTTTATAGTATAGCATAAGAAATATGGCCAATGGAAAACCAATGATGTATATTAAAGCAAGGTAAACAAGTGTTTTGTTAGTTTGATACGATAAAAATATGGTATAAAAATATCTAAAGCTGATCTGTATTGTACTGTACTATAAAAACAATCAGGTCCAGTGCGGTAGACAAATCATCAAACTGATGTGATTCCTAGGCCAAAGGAGTGCCCTTTCTAGATAAAGTGCAGCGGGAAATTCAAATTGTCAATGGTACACATATGTCATTCAACACTCGAAAGGTGGCCTAGCGGAGCTCGTTATTGAATGTCCGCACAGTACGACAGTCCGTTCGGATACAACCGTAGCACAATCGTTATAATAGACCAATGAAAGTAAGCATATAAACGAAAACAAGATTATCAAATGCCTGAATAATAAAATACAATGATGACTGTAGCAAAATCAATGGCGTCAAACAGATGGCATTGAGCTTGAGCATGTAGCCTACATGAAAATGTGATCATTTTGTTATAGGGCCTAACTAACTGGGAAGTATTAACCTCTGTGTATCCCTGCAGCATCTATAGAGATTGTTCATCCAAAAGGACGAAAATTTATAAATAAATAACCTACTGTAATATATAATAATAATATTCATTAGTAGTTTAATGACAAAATCAGTAGCATTAGCATAACAATTGCTTTAGAGTGAACATTACCTATTATTATTGAAACCAGATGGAATTGTGTTCACAGTTATAAACAGTTACACCAAGGAAAATCCATCGGTTTCGTTTTTGTTTTAAACAAGTTTGCAATTATGTGTCTTGAAAGTATTATTTTGATCACATGATGTCCATACATGTTTCTTTTCATTCGGACCACCAAAGCTTTGAATTGTCGCTGTCATCCACTGTCATAATGCGAAGTTAGACTATGCTTTAATTAGGAATTAGAATACACTCTATATAATGAATACATTTAGTTTATTCTGTGACAGTACTCAGTTCACTAAAACGAAACTTGGCTCTGGGTTTTCACCACGTTCTCGGAATACATACATCATAAGAGTAACTTTCTATCAATTAAATTTAAATCATTAAAACAGTTTCTGATACATTGAATTCCTATACCACTGTTTTGTTTGTCTATTGCCTAGATCCTTTGTAATTTCGACGTAAACTGCTGCTCTGATTTTGAGGTCGTGTCATGTCTGGTGGTCTTGGTGCTGTTTTTGAGGGTTTTGCTATTTTTCCTGTGGCATTTATTGATGGTAATGTCAAACTAGTATGTTCGTCGTCACTGGGAAGACGACTTGCACTCAGCCGTGGTGGGCTCAGTTGTGGTCTATTTGTTAGTCGTCCATTTGGTGGTTGCTTCCTCGCAGCTTGCTTATATGTTGCCGTATGTGGACCAATGTTATTCGAGGAAAGTCTTGCAATTTTAGCATTATCAAGCGATGGTCTGCTTCCTGGAAATACGGTAGCAGTACGTCCGACGCATCCATCTGAAAGTTTGTTTCTTGTATCAGAAGTGTAGCGGTTTCCCATCTTTTGACAGCTTGCAGTCGAGTTGTCTCTATGTAGTCTTTTAATCAGAGGACTAGATTTACCAGAAAGTTCAACCATATCCAGAAGACTTCTCTCGTGCTGCTTCTTTCTTTGAGGCTTTCTTGTATACTTGATTGAGTCTGCAAAGTAAAATTATAAGTTACACTTTTAATTAGGTCTTGTTTCATTTCAACCCATTTAAGCTAATGCATAGTAGACTGGTTTGACTCCATCTCAAAGTAAAAATATTTTGTTACACTTTTAGTTAGGTCTTGTTTCATTTGAACACTCTCTCATTTCAATCTAAACTAAAGCACGGTGGACTTGTTTGACTCCATATCCTACATATTACTGGTATCCTACATGGTTCTGAATTGGGAGACATGTGCTTTACCTTCATTGTTAGAGAATCCGATTTTAGATGACATCAAGTCACACCCAGAAGTGACATCTGAAGGATGCACATCAAAGATCTGAAAATCTGTGTTTGATCTATATCTACGATCGTCAGATAATCTATATAAGAAGACATGGATTTATAAACTATAATATTGGTCTAAATGATTTCGGTACAAATAACTAAATACGGTTATGTATGTAGGCCTATATTGAATTGGCGTGTAGTGTACCTAGGCTAAAAAAGCATTGATACAAAACATCGTTCAAAAAATGTTTCAAAACACAAATCTTTTATCTATTTATTTAATTATACATGCTATTGAAATTTCATTTAGACTATAATTTAGTAACTTACCGTTTGTTTTTTCGTGAATCCATTAGTAAATTAGTGAAATATTTTCGGAGAAATTGTAAGACAGTGTAAGTTTGTTTGCTTTTAGACGTTTGTATGCTGTAGTAGTTACTATACTAATGCGAAAACGTATACAATGGCAACAATCACGCGCTGCGCGCGTTACCATGGCTGGAAGTGGGAGCATACGCATTAATGCACTGTAATCTGCAGCTGTGATATGATGTGTGGCAAACAAGTATGACATGAACTTACATTGTTATAAATAAACAAGACCATATACATGGCTGCAGTCGCGTGTGCAAATTTGAGTCAGTGTTTACCGACCGACCGACCTACCAACCGATCGACATAGTTAGCTATAGAGTAGCGTTTGCACGCGATTAAATTAAATAAATAATTAAATTAAAAACATCTATATTTGCCTCCAAGTATTAATATCCACTGTCAAAATAACGAAAAAACATAAATATGAGTTAGTGTTTACCGACCGACCGACCGAAATTGTGAAAATGTTAAAAAATGTTAAACAAATTTTAAAAACATTTATATTTGCCTCCAAGTATCAATATCCACTGTCAAAATAACGAAAAAATATGAATATGAGTTTGTGTTTACACCGATCGACTGACCGACATAGTGAGCTACTAAAAAAAAACGAAAGAAATATGAATATGAATTAGTATTTACCGAACGACTAACAGACCGAAAAAAAAAACATTTTTTAAACATTTATATTTGCCTCCAAGTATTAATATCCAGTGTCAAATTAAAGAAAAAAATATGAATATGAGTTTAGTGTTTACCGACCGACCAACCGACCGAAACTGCTAAAAATGCTGAAAAATTGTTTTAAACACTTATGTTGGCCTCCAAGTATTAATATCCAGTGTCAAATTAAAAAAAAAATATGATTATGTGTTTAGTGTTTACCGACCGACCGACCAACCTACCGAAATTGCTGAAGATGTAAAAAAATGTTGAAAAATGTTAAAAAACATTCATTATATTTGCATCCAAGTATTAATATCCACTGTCAAAATAACGGGGAAAAATATGAATATGAGTTTCAATTAAATAAAATTAGCAAACGATACAATACGGTAGTATGTTGCTATGAGTATAATTATCATACCGACTAACTGCTATTTATTTGATATAATACAGATTCCATCGATCAGTATCGAATGTAAAGATGGTATATGCTTGCTTTTTTACACGATCATACAATCGAGTGTGTGAATTTTGTTACATTAAAACAAATTTAAAAATGTATAATTAGTTAAACAAAATAGCATTAAATTTAGAGAGGATAAATTAGTTTGAAAGTAGAAAATACAATTTTCATTTCAAGATACAAAATCCACTTTTAATAGGATAGGGGTTATGCCTAGTTTCGATGTAAATGTTGTATGACTTGTGAATTCCATCGGAATGAGATCGAATGAAAATCAATATAAAATAAATACTTACCGTTTGTTTTTTCTTGATTCCATTGTATATTTTGTTTTTTTCCGAGAAACTATAGTATAATTGCTTATGATTATAATGAAGTTTTTAGAGTATGTTGTTGCTAACGCTATTTACGTATACAATCGTGCGTTAAGCCGATTTTCTACTAGGCGAATTTGTTCGCGCGAATCAAACGTTTCGAAGAGAAAAAAATCGCCTACTCTCTTTCCACTACATAGCGAATAGCTGCGACGTTCATGTTCCTCGCGTGGTTGCTGAGCATTTCGATTCGCATGACTGCTCATGAAAGCGTCATAACTCATTTCCTGAGCTCTGATTGGTTGCGCAATATTTCGCTTCGCAAAAAGTAGAAACAATTCGAACTAGTAAATTTCGCTGATTAAAGCGAAAAATCAAGGAACTAGAATTCGTCGCAGAAGGGAGTATGACAGACAGAAACTCGAATACGCATGCGCAGAGCATGACGCTTTCGATTCGCGCGAACAAATTCGCCTAGTGGAAAATAGGCTTTACGTGCATTGCTAAAGAGATATTTGATCATGCTCATTATTACATTGTGTTCTCAAATATACCTATTGTTTTCACTTAATTTCTTAATACCGTATTCAATCGAATAAACTCTTCGGGGCGTGTATTGCTTTGGAGGGTTTTTGGAGGGTAGGGATATTCGAGGGAGGCGTTTATTCGGGGAAGGCGTTTATTTTTTTGGGTGTAATATGTACAATCAAATAAATTCCCCATAGATATGAATAAATACAACACAATTAATATCGAGAAGTTATAAAATATAAATAAAAATATAGTAAAAACTGGGGGTTATTCGAAGGGAGGGGAGCGTTTATTCAAAATGATGTTCTATGGGGGTGAAATCTCAAAATACTCAATAACAATTTTTTTTCACAAATGTTTTTCAAAAAAAACTCAAACAAAATACATAAATATTTAAGGCCGTCTGAACATTAATTTTAGAATCAAAATTCGTAAATTGGTTGTCGTATGGCAATATTTCAAAATGTATAACTTCTTTTATAATTCAAAACAGGCTATATTATAGTGTAAAATCTATTTAAATTAGGGAAGAATGAAATTTCACTCTTTCCTGATTTAAATATATTAACCTGTCGATCTATCATTCATACAATGTTGAGTTGTATGCTTACCTCCCTGCTGTTATCATTATATTAATTGCTATGAATTCATCTAATCAAAACAAATTTCTAAAAGTAAAAAATCGAGAATGTAGTTTATCTTGTGTATAACATTTTATTTTCAAATAACTTCATATTAATTCAGACCTTCAAAAAATTATGCAATCATGTGTCGAAAGTATTATTTTGATCACGTGGTGCTCATACATGTTACCTTTTAGTCGAATCATCAAAGTACCAACTGTCATCATGCGAAGTTAGACTATGCTTAGTCAGGAATTGGGATACACTCTACTTATGAATACATTTAGTTTATTCTGTGACAGTACTCAGGTCCTTCGCTGCCATGATCATTGGAACGAAAGTTGGCTCAACTTGAAACAACTACAAATTAACAAGCTGCTTCCTTTGGTGCAAATTGTATTGTAAAATCAAATTGTGTGAAGAGAGGACTATGAGGGCGTTGTACCACAGTATACATTAACAATATTTGACTTGAAATTATTAAAATATCGACGTATGTACCTCAGATTTGTAGTCTATTTTGTAATAAGTGTAGCGATATTTATTTATTTTTAACTTACAAACTATGAAAAACGATTTTCTTAATTGGCGCAGTTAGCTATGTTTTCATAATAGGAAGACTAAGAAATGTATGAACCTGTCCAACGGGGGAAAGAGAGATTGATTTTCAAATCGTCTAATGTAATCAATTTATCAATAGTGTAGGTTTTTTTTAATCTAAAGTAAAATTAAGAGTTTTTTTGCTGTAGAATACGAATTGGAATAAAATGAAATAATTAGAAATGTTTAAGTCATAAACACATCATGAATATAATTATTCTTTAGGTTCTAAAAACGTGTATTGTCCTAATTGCTCAAGAGTGGGGAGAAAATGTAAAAAAACAAATCAATTAAAGTTCTTCTATGAAGTAGTAACAGCCAAACCAATATTCCATTATTACTGGACTTGTAGTAGTAAATGTATAATGTCATTAAACAGCATGACATAAGCTGTTAGAGTAAAACATTTGTTTTGAAAAAGAAAAAAGAGAACAAAATCGGGCCAATGTTACCGATATTAAGGGGCTGCTCCAGTCCCACTATCTTACAACTACCTTCTAGTCCAACTGCTATGTCCCTAGGACAACTACCCCTCTAGAACAACAGCACTCTCTGACCAACCACACCTATTACACCTTAGGTTATAATTACGATCTTGAAAAAAGGGGAAAGAGATCTTAATTGAAAGGCTGTTTGATTGACTGGTGCAGCTAGGTAAACTGTATGTTCATAGGTTTATATACGGCATCTACATGTCACACAAGAATAAAATAAGCCCACCCCTTTGTTTTTCAAGATTGGAATACCTTTTAATAATGTAATCGATTCTCGTTTAATCTAAAATAACTGCTGACGATACGCATATTAAAAATTCAAAAGCTTTCATTTAAGATCAATCTCTCTCCATATGTTTATAAGTTCAGTAAGTTTTACAAGATCGTAATTATAACCTAAGGTGTATGTGTGTGTCATGGTATAGGTGTGGTTGTTCAGAGGGTGTTGTTGTCCTAGGGGCATGGCAGTTGGACTAGAGGGTAGTTGTCCAAGGAGGGTAGTTGTCCTAGGTGTAGTTTTTCTAGGGGGTAGTTCAAAAACTATCGTGGGATTGATATTATTAAACAAAATAAATGGAAATTGCTAGATGAACGTAGAGACTACGCTATTGCTTGTATTAAGTACAAATGTATACATGGTATTGCACCTACCAGTATTTGCAACGATATTGAAATGGTTTACGACCAACATGGATTTTCCCAAGATGTTCCCAATCTCTGAATGTTATACCACCTATGCCAAATGGCTTATTACTGAACGGATCGCTAAACAGTTCAGGAGCAAAAGTTTGGAATAAAATACCTGTAAAAATTCAAGATATAGTTTGTCTGTAAATAGTTTTAAAATTAATTATAAAAGCATTTCTTAAAAAAATAATTGTATTTCCACTATTATTTTTAAAGTTCTATATTCACTGATTGTTTCATTTATTTATTTATTTATTTTTTTAATTTCTTGGGTTTTTTGGGGTTTTTTAAGTTGTTTCATTGCAGGACCATATTGAAAAACAGAATTTTTTCTTTTCTAAATTATGTTATCCTGCCTAAATATATTTTAATAAACAAAATAAAATAAAATTTTGCAAAGCAGGCTCGTTGAGCTTGTGCACTCTTTGTGTTCATAATCAGTGTACCATGTTCTGCATACCTCAATTCAATTCAATTCAAATTAACATTTATTTCTTCCACAGTAAAATAACAACAAATATTCAATATAATTGTAAAATGAAGGAAGAGGGCAAAACTAAAAAAGTAACGCCAGATGAAAAACAGAAATTATATTAATCAAAAGACCTTGTGACAAGCAAGCCCTTAATAAATAATATAAATAAAAATTACAAATTAATTAACGTACAAAAACACACAGACAGGACAGGGCAAAAAAAAGAGAAAAAATGAACAAACGATCATGTGATATAAAAGCTGATGATAATATAAAAAAACATTTTATAAATCATATTTTGACAAAAGAAATTTGTTTGGCTTTATGAGAGAAAATTTTCCTGGAGGGGGTTGCAATGATTTCAGGAGAAAGGTCATTATATAATTTAACACCGCTATAACGGACATTGTGTTGGAGCAAGGTAAGTTTGGGCTGAGGAAGATGAAGTTTGTTGCAAGTTCTAGTAGAATAGGAGTGAGTGAGTTTTTGAAGAAGAAGCATAAATTGGATGGAAGAAGAGAATGCAAAGCTTCGTAAACAGAGATTGTGTAATTTATTAATGTCATAAATAGTTAGTAAATTTAAATTTTATAAAAGAGGGGACCCGAATGATCAAGGGCTAGCGAATCAGATATAATGCGTACCGCCTTCTTTTGGAGCTTATGAATTTGATAGAGATTTGATTTAAAATGATTGGCCCAGACAATATTACAATAGGTAATAAAAGGAAGGATAAGAGAGGAATAAATAGAATGTAAGATTGAATTAGGAAGGAAAAATGGAAGGCGATAAATAATAACGATATTTTTGGATATTTTTAATTCTTTTATATGTTTTTTAAAATTGAGTTCGTAACATTATTAAGTTCGCGATTAATAGAAAGAAAGAGGGAATCAAGATTTGAATTAGAATAAAATATGGTGGTGTCGTCAGCGTAAAGGTAGAACGTTAAATTTTTAGATGAGTTTGGTAAATCATTTACATAAAGAAGAAATAAAAGAGGACCGAGGAGGGAACCCTTTTTAGATTGATTAATAAGAACGAAATGCGTGTACAGAAAAGAGTATTTGCTTAAAAATAAATCATATGCTGCGTTGGGGTCCCGGGCATTGATGCACCCGATTCTGCTACTGTCCACATGTGCTATCTGTAAAACTATAGCAAGTTATACACGTTGTTGTCTGCTATAAATGCTGTACTTTTAACACACGGTACACTGTCTGTAGCACAGTGTCTGTTGACAATTTACAATGATGTACTGTACAACCATAGATAGGCAGGTTTTCGTACTGCCATGCAAGAATGGATAGGTGTTTTCCGCCGCTTTTAGGCCTTCTTGTCAATTATTGTTATTATTATACGAATTACGTAATTAGTTTAGTAGCTCATCTACCTTTTTAGCAGGGCATAATGAATATTGTAGCTAGGCTAGGCCTACTAGTCTAGCGGGAAATCAACCAATTATTTGGTTGGATACGAGTTTAGGGTAGGAAGTTAAGTACGAGTTGGCATGGGTACGAGTCGACCAGGGGTGAATCGACCAGGGTACACCCGGCCGCCCTACTAGAGCATAGGCTACAGGCCTGCAGGAATGGGAAATCTGTCCTAGCTATAGGCATAGGCCTACATTGGGACGCCCAAAAAAGCCATCCCATGAGCATAAAAAGGCCTCGTAGAGCCAGACGTGTTAGCCTATACTACACAGTACTAACTACTAGTACGTCTACCATTTATTATAGTTCCATGGTACTATACTACGGATCACTACTATCTAGGCCTAGCTAGTATGCTAGAGTTCCAGTAATTTCGGTCGCGTTTTCGGCCTACTTATCAGGAGGGCATGTGAGAGGTGAGGTAGGTTAGCCCAGCTAGGCTAAACTAACCTGTAAGTAGTATTCTAGCATGGGAACGAGTTGACACAGTGGTACGGGTTGACCCTTATCATTTTCTAGGGTGCTGGTCAACCTACCCATGCCAACTCATACCCAATTTGGCTAACCCGTACTCAAATAATTGGTCAAATCGTACCAACTTTGGCTAACCTGTACCAAAACTTTTAATAGCATTAAACATGGATACTGGTCAGCCCATGAAGAGTACGAGCCAGCCCTTGATGATTGCTAGAGTGCGAGCCAACATTTTGGGTACGAATATCCCAAAATTTGGTTACCAGTTGGAATTGCGGGTTGACCTGTATTCTTCTAGCTAATCTTACTAGGCCTCGAGTAGGTCTACGCTAAATTCCGGCTACAATAATGGTCTATTCTGTTTATAGCTTTATTGATACTGGGTTCAAATCTGGGTTGGGACGGCTTTTTCTCATTCAAAAACAGATTTCCTTATAATAATAAAATAATATCGGCCTATGAATTTAACTTAATATTGTATTGTTTACATAATATTAGTAATTCCCATTGCATTTATTATTATTATTATTATATATTTTACGGTTACCCCTTAATTATAGTAACTATAGTATAACTTCCTTGTTATATTTTACAATATTGTCTTCATAATTCAGCAATTTTTTTTTTCACAGCACAAATTATCATACTGAATCATCACACACCAAGTCTCATGAAATCTCTACTGTATTTCTGCAAGCTAATGCAGCTACATGGTATTGCCTTGAGGCTAAATTACACTGTATACTGGCACTACCATCATTCCTAGCCCACACGTAAGTACAGTCGTGTACTACTGATTCCATCCTGTGGTCAAGGCTTTATTTGCTCTTATGCTTATTTCCTCTTACATACAGAGTATGTATGGCTTCTAATTTGCTTTTATACCGGTTAATTTAAAAATCATTTATGCCTATTGGTGCATAAAGATCAAATTTAGACTGTAAATACTGGAATAATCACCCAAAATTTATTTCACAGCTAGAAAAAAGCATACAGAGTTTTTTGTTGTTTGTTTTATTCATAACTGTTGAATTGCATCCCAATACATGGTACCTATTGGTATTATATCTATAAATATAAAGTACTCTCTTATAAATAGATGTATTTCTCCAAACTACTCCAACTATAGTATACTAATAATATATGTACTATTAGCATACTACTGTACACTTTGTAGACAAGAAATAAGTTGTATCCACCTAGAGGACTTATGTTAGTACTGTACAGTCGATCGTCCTCTCACTGGCCTGGTCAACATAATCTACGCCTAGATTATTACAGTAATTAAAAAGTACATTATTAAGAGATTTTTTTTTTTTTGCAGAAATCAAAGTTATGTGTATAGAAAGCAGTACTCGTATTAAAAACTAAGCAGGTTGTACTGAACGCAAACTGGCAGGATATTTTGAATATTTTTTGTTCATTTTCCACGAACTGGAGACAAAGACATATTACGACCCTTTTATTAAAATTTATTTGGATAGACCTCCATGTAAATTCATTAAAGGCTATATGATTGTTTTATATTTTAATAATGTGATAGTAGAAAGCCATTGTGCATAATGAGGACTATGAATCTAATATTTACTTGCATTCTCATCTTTTTAACATTTTATTTATAATGCTGGTAATGAATTTACTATTGAAAAGGTCATGTTTCCACTTATCTCAAATGTTGGCACCCGGCCCACCTCTAACCTTGGTAGAACTGACTGTGTTCTACCTTTCTACATGAGTACATATAGTAGTGTTTCCACCATACTACTTCAACCTGGTAATTGAATAAATTTCATTGGGGTAACATTTAAACTAATTATCACCTTTAACATAAAGTATCCTCCTCCTGAAACACGTATTTGTACTGTACTTCATCCATTACTTAATACTAATTTATGTGATTTATGTCTAACTTCAGGAATGATCTGAAGCTAGAAGAACGAATTTCTGTACACATATAAAAAATAAACCAATGTTTTCCTAATAATTTAACCCCTAGGTTGATAACTAACAAAGAAATTATTGAAATTATGTTCTCACAATATATAGGTGTACTGTATCTACAATGCATGCTGCTGTACTTGTTTTTAACCGCATAATGGCATTGAAAACAAGAATGTTTTATAATTATTATAGGTTATTTCTAAATATTAAAGGTCTGAAACAGAAACTAAATGTTACCAAACTATGTTTTTGAAAATCTCTATGATATAATATAATAATATGAACATAATATTAAATTATATTGATAATCATCATGTCCTTATAAATTCATTTATATTTCTTTTGTGTAATATAGTTCATATAATATGTATTAAATAAATTGGTAAGGCCCTATATTGTTTATATTTAAGGAAAGTTTATATACACTATTATTTTATGCCTACCAATATAGTATTAATTGTTTATGTAACTATTTTGTCTAATTGCATTGATTTTTTGTATAGGCCAATGGCATTAATGTTTTTCTCAAAGCAAATTAGCCTAATAATGCCATATTTAGACACATAATTCTTTGATTTCTGATATTGTACTTGTGTATGCATTACTAAAATAGTAGTTATTTTATTTCATTTATAATGTATGTATAAACATTTATTCAGTTTTTTTTTTACCTTTTTAAGTTTAAAAAATATTAAAATACCTATCAACCTTTCTGTTATTGTTACTATTATAATATTTTTTGCAGAAGATTGATTTCAATAAAAAAATTTAAAACATTTAATTTGACTTATACTGTACTATGTTAGTTCAGGAGATGAAGTGTGTGTTGGTAGAATCTGGTGTGTTTGAGGTTGGTGATGTGAGGTGTATTTTTGTGACTTTAAGACCTAAATTAGATGTTTTCTGAAGAAAAGAAGCGAATAGGCTTCCCAATAAAATAGTATGTAACAGTGTATATTAAAGTACATTGAATGAATTCGAGCGGAAAAATAACACACATAAAAAAACATTCATTTCCTTGTCGAAAAGCGCCCTCTCTAGTTTTCTATTAATTTATTAATAATTATTATTAATTAATGAGTAATATAAACATATTTTTAACATTTGATGATGGAAGCTGATACTACTCCAAACAAAGTTTCATACCTCCAAATTTCATCAACGTATTCAAAGCACTTCAATAAATATCACATTGAACATTAAAAATTAGGGTTATGGATAGAATTTTGCTTAAAACATATACAAAAAACATCGATAAAAAAATTTTTCGTATTCAAAAACATTTGATACTTGGTATAAATGTTCAATATAGGTTGCTCCATCCATATTGCAAAAAAAAAAATGACTATCGAGCCATATTACTGATTTTTTAAATTTACGTTTTTACAAAATGTACACTTATGAAAGACCTTACAATTCCAATGCATTTTTTAAACCTAATAACGATTTTGAAAAAAACAACCAACAAAATACGTTCATGAATGAAATTTTGTTTCTGTGAATAGAGCAACCTATATTGAACATATAAAAGAAGTTTCAAATGTTTTTAAATTCGGAAAGTATTTTTTATCGATGTTTTTTGTATATGTTTTTAAGCAAAATTCTATCCATAACCCTAATTTTTAATGTTCAATGTGATATTTATTGAAGTGCTTTGAATACGTTGACGAAATTGGGAGGTATGACACCTTGTTAGGAGTAGTATCAGCTTCCAGCATTAAATGTTAAAAATAAGTTTATATTACTCATTAATTAATAATAATTATTAATAAATTAATAGAAAACTAGAGAGGGCGCTTTTCGACAAGGAAATGAATGATTTTTTTATGTGTGTTATTTTTCCGCTCGAGTTTATTCAATGTAGTGTAATATACACTGTTATATACATACTATTTTATTGGGAATTATTTTTGTGTGAATCATCTTGGAGTTGTTTGAAAGCCTATCCACTTACTTCTTTTCTTCAGAAAACATCTAATTTAGGTCTTAAAGTGACAAAAATACACCTCACATCACCAACCTCCAACACACCAGATTCTACCAACACACACTTCATCTCCTGAACTAACATAGTACAGTATAAGTCAAATTAATTGTTTAAATTTTTTTTATTGAAATCAATCTGCCTCAAAAAATATAATAATAGTAACAATAACAGAAAGGTAGATAGGTATTTTAATAATTATTTTTAAACTTAAAAATGTAAAAAAAAACTGATTAAAAGTTTATACATACATTATAAATGAAATAAAATAACTACTCTTTTAGTAATGCATACACAAGTACAGAATATCAGAAATCAATGAATTATGTTTCTAAATATGGCATTTAGGCTAATTTGATTTGAGAAAACATTAATGCCATTGGCCTATACAAAAAATCAATGCAATTAGACAAAATAGTTACATAAACAATTAATACTAATATTGGTAGGCATAAAATAATAGTGTATATAAACTTTCCTTAAATATAAACAGTATAGGGCCTTACCAATTTATTTAATACATAATATATGAACTATATTACACAAAAGAAATATAAATGAATTTATAAGGACATGATGATTATCAAAAATAGTCAATATAATTTAATATTATGTTCATATTATTATATTATATCAATCATAGAGATTTTCAAAAACATAGTTTGGTAACATTTAGTTTCTTTTTCAGACCTTTAATATTTGGAAATAACATAATAATTATAAAACATTCTTTTTTTTAATGCCATTATGCGGTTAAAAACAAGTACAGCAGTATGCATATGTAGATACAGTACACATATATTATTGTGAGAACACAATTTCAATAATTTCTTTGTTAGTTATCAACACCTAGGGGTTAAATTTTTAGGAAAACATTGGTTTATTTTTTATATAAATTATATGTGCAGAAATTCGTTCTTCTAGCCTCAGATCATTCCTGAAGTTAGACATAAATCACCCAAATTAGTATTAAGTAATTAAATGAATAGTAGATGAAGTACAGTACAAATACATGTTTCAGGAGGATACTTTATGTTAAAGGTGATAATTTTACCCCGATGAAATGTATTCAATTACCAGGTTGAAGTATGGTGGAAACACTACTATATGGCAAATTAAATGTACTCATATAGAACACAGTCAGTTCTACCAAGGTTAGAGGTGTGCCACAATTTGAGATAAGTGGACACATGACTTTTTCAATAGTAAATTCATTACCAGCATTATAAATAAAGTTTTAAAAAGATGAGAATGTAAGTAAATATCAGATTCATAGTCCTCATTATACACAATGATTTTCTACTATCACATATTAAAATATAAAACAATCATGAAGCCTTTAATGAAATTAAATGGAGGTCTATCCAAATAAATTTAAATAAAAGGGTCGTAATATGTCTTCGTCTCCAGTTCGTGGAAATTGAAGTTAGGATTCCATCATTTCAACAACAAAAAATATTCAAAATTTTCCTGCCAGTTTGCGTTCAAGAGTACAACCTGCTTAGTTTTAAATACGAGTACTGCTTTCTATACACATAACTTTGATTTCTGAAAAAAAAAATCCCTGTAATAAATGTACTTTAATTACTGTAATAATCTAGGCGTAGATTATGTTGACCAGACCAGTGAGAGGACGATCGACTGTACAGTACTAACATAAGTCCTCTAGGTGGATACAACTTATTTCTTGTCTAAAAAGTGTACAGTAGTATGCTAATAGTACTATTATTAGATTAGGTAGTTGGAGTAGTTTGGAGAGATACATCTATTTATAAGAAAGTACTTTATTATTATAGATATAATACTAATAGGTACCATGTATTGGGATGCAATTCAACAGTTATGAATAAAAAAAACTCTGTATGCTTTTTTCTGGCTGTGAAATATAAAATTGTTAAATGAAAAAGAAAATTTAGGGTGATCATCCCAGTATTTACAGTCTAAATTTGATCTTTATGCAACAATAGGCATAAACGATTTTTTAATTAACAGGTATAAAAGCAAATTAAAAGCCTTACGTACTCTGTATGTTGGAGGAAATAAGCATAAGTGCAAATAAATCCTTGACCACAGGATGTAATTCACTATTTGGAATCAGTAGTACACGATTGTGTTGGACCATAATGTGGTCCAGGTTGACGGGCCAGGAATGATGGTAGTGCCCAGTATACAGTGTAGTTTAGCCTCAAGGCAATACCATGTAGCTGGATTAGCTTGGAGAAATACACTAGAGATTTCATGAGATTTGGTGTGTGATGATTCAGTTTGATAATTAGCTGTGAAAAAAAAGTGTTGAATTATGAAGAAAATATTGTAAAATATAACAAGGAAGTTATACTATAGTATAATTAAGGGGTAACAGTAAAATATATTATAATAATAAATGCAATGGGAATTACTATTACTACTAATATTATGTATACAATACAATATTACAGTTAAATTCATAGGTCGATATTATTTTATTATTATAAGGAAATCTGTTTTAGAATGAGAAAAAACCGTCCCAACCTAGATTTGAACCCAGCTATCAATAAAGCTATAAAGCTATTGGTACGAGTTGACCAATTATTTGGGTACGAGTTAGCCAAGTTTGGTACGAGTTGACATGGGTATGTTACGGGTTGACCAGCACCTAGAATACGGATAAAGATCAACCCGTACCCCCATGCCGACTCATTCCCATCCCATGGTAGAATACTACTTACATGTTAGTTTAGCCTAGCTGGGCTAACCTACCTCACCTCTCACATGCCCTCCTGAAAAAACGCGACCGAAATTACTGGAACCCTACCCTACCAGACCTAGATAGTAGTGATCCGTAGTACCATGGAACTATAATAAATGGTAGACGTACTAGTACTGTGTAGTATATGTTAACATGTCTGGCTCTACGAGGCCTTTTTATGCTCATAGGATGGCTTTTTTGGACGTCCCAATGTAGGCCTATGCATATAACTAGGACAGATTTCCCATTCCTGCAGGCCTGTAGCCTATGCTCTAGTAGGGCGCCCGGGTGTACCCTGGTCGATTCACCCCTGGTCGACTCGTACCCATGCCAACTCGTACTTAACTTCCTATCCTAAACTCGTATCCAACCAAATAATTGGTTGATTTCCCGCTAGACTAGTAGGCCTAGCCTAGCTACAATATTCATTATGCCCTACTAAAAAGGTAGATGAGCTACTAGACTAATTACGTAATTCGTATAATAATAACAATAATTGACTAGAAGGCCTAAAAGCGGCGGAAAACACCTAGGCCTAGGCCTATCCATTCTTGCATGGCAGTACGAAAACCTGCCTATGGTTGTACATCATTGTAAATTGTCAGCAGACACTGTGCTACGGACAGTGTACCGTGTGTTAAAATTACAGCATTTATAGCAGACAACAACGTGTATAACTAGCTATAGTTTTACAGATAGCACCTGTGGACAGTAGCAGAATCGGGTGATTGATGACATCGTCCCAGGAACAATTTGATAGGTCAGTGTGAAATTTATTAATATTATTGACGTTAATTTGCGTTTTATATTATTATTGTTAGTATTATTTTAGCTTTACTTGAGATGTTAAAAACAGGGAGATGATCAGTAACATTACCAATATTTGAAGATTCAATTTCATTTGTAATGATATTGTCTAAAAGCGTAGCAGTATAGGGAGTAATCCGTGTAGGTCTATGAATAAGACTGATATAGGAATTATTAAAAAGGCAATTAACAAAATGTTTTGTATTATCATCACTCAAATTTTAGTACATCAACATTAAAATCTCCTAAAATATAGATACGCTTGTTTTCTTTGGAAAGTCTTTTAAGTAATAAATCAAGTTGCTCGTTTAATATGGAATATTAATTATATCAATATTCTTATCATTAGTTTTTATTTCGATAAAATGGTATTCACAAAAGTATGGACTGGATGACAAATCGGTTTTAAATGAAAGACCGTCTCTGACATACATAAGAATGCCACCACACTTGTACGTACGTGGTTTAAAAGTAATAGAATAATTAGGAATATTAATAAGAGGGTTTTCATGTTTCATACATGTTTCAGATACAGAAATTACATCAAAATTAAAATTTATAGAATATAAACAGGATGTGAAGTTATCGAAATATTTTTGGATGCTTCTAGCATTAAATGAATACAAGAAAATTTTCTCTCATAATCCGAATTATAAGTTTGCAAAAATTCATGTGGTAAATAATACTTGGAAAAATTAACATCAGTAAAGTAGTGTTCATCTGGATCAATATCATTAAAATGTTTATTAGAAGTTGAATAGGGATTAAACAAAATATTAGATAATCGATCGGGATTGTTAGCCATTACCGGCATTTAAATGGGGATAGTAGTATAGCAGCATAGTTGAACACGGTTGGAATATAACATTTGAACGTTAGATAACTATAATAATAATAACAACAACAACAGCAGGTGAGTTAGTAAATGAATATAATAAAGAAAACATCATAAAGAACGGAATCGTGATATTATAATTAAAAAAACTTCGGTTAGCATTGTTAACTACAATATATATTTTAAGGCCTAGAGTGGTCATAAATGTTCAAGCGTTTAAGCCTTTTAGACACCTGGATAGATCCGACTGATTGCAGACAACTAATTTCTTCGATGCGTTGGTGAGTATGCATTTTCCCATCTTGAGTCCAGGTGGATTTGATTGATTTGGCATACTTCGTCTTAACGTCTCGTAGTAGTGTCACAAGTGACATAAGTTTTGTATTTATTGTGCAAGTCATTCTTATTTTTCCTTTTGTTTTCATTATTTGAACCTTTCTTTTGTTTTAGGAAACTATTGTTTGAAGCCAGTGGAGCAGAGTGTTTGTGTGCAGAGAAGGAGTGTGTGGAGGTTGCTGATTGGAGGAGAGGTGTAAGAGTTGAGTTGGTGTGTGAGTTGCTGATTGGTTGAGAAGGATAAGGTGGTGGTATGTGTGCAATTGAGGGAAGGTTGAGAGGGAGATGAAAATTGAGAGGAGACAGAGAAGGAGGGCTATGTTATGTGGAAGCAGAAAGGAAGTAAAGTGATATATATGAAGTTAATAAATTGTGGGTTGGAAAGAATTATGGTGATATAGAGCTGAAGCGGAAAGGAAATAAGGTGATATACATGAAGTTAGTAAATTGTGAGTTGGAAACAATTATGGTGGTATATAGCTGAAGCAGAAAGGAAATAAGGTGATATACATGAAGTTATTAGATTGTGAGTTGGAAATAATTATGGTGATATAGAGCTGGAACAGAAATGAAATGAAATAAAGTGATATACATGAAGTGAATAAATCGAAGAATAACTGTTGGAAATAGCAGAATTAATTGCTTTTAAAGACTTGTTGAAAGTATCGAAGACTGACTTTATTGATACTGATATTATTTTACGTGGAAAAGGAGAAAGAAATAATTGATCGGGGAGCGGATTGCAGTGCAGAACATCAAGAAACATTTTAACTTTATATTTCATTTATTTATATGTCAGAAAATAGTTGCAGTTTGAGAAGAATTATAATTGGGAATACAAGCAGAACGGGAGCAGAGGCGTGGGAGTTGTTTAGTTGCAGAATCGTTTTAACTTTTATCTTTCGAATTTGTTTTTGTGTCAGCGTAGGAGAAAAGGCAAGAAGGAACGATATTGTGGACATTTATTATTGTTTAATTATTCATCTTGTGATATTATTGTATTTGGAGGGGGGGGGGGGGTTCTTGGATTTATTTGACAATAAGAAGATTGTTGATATTTTGTCTGGAAGGATTGGGAATTTGGGAAAGTGTATACATTGTGTGGGAATAGGGATACTGTTTCATTGTTTGAGAATTGCTTGGGGTTTTTTTTGTTGTTTTTTTTGGGGGGTTTGGATTATAAGAGGAAGAATTGGTTGTCAAGGATTATTAAAGTTACTTTTTACATTTATATGTGTACAGTTGTGGCTATTTACCGTTGTTTACCGGTGGTTACCAGATATTACATGTCCGAAAGAGCCGTAATTGCGGCTGTGTGACAAGTAGCTTTGAACGTTTTAAAGTCAGGTTTTCGTGCACAAAATATTGGGTGCCTTTGAAACGTTTCTTAGCTTTAGAAAATCTCGCTTCTCCTCTTGTATTTGGTAAACTTGATTATGATACTCCTCTTTTTTTTGTTGGTATCGGGGTCTCTTTTTGGTCCCAACCTATCAGATCGATTAATATCTGTCTCATCAATAGAAACGTTCAGTTTTTCTTTGAAGACCTTTATTACTTCAATGTCGGTACTTTCATTTAGCGTTTCAGGGACACCATGTGAAATTTCGTCTGGAATACTGCTCTGCATTATCGATATCATTTTCTAGCCCTGTAATTCGTTCTTCTAGGTGCCTATCTTAGAGTTAGTTTCGTTAATGTCAAAATGTAAAAAGGGTCCGATAAGGAGAGTAAGCTTACCGATAATTTCGTCATGAACGACATTAGAAACAGCTTCATCGCTTTTTGTCATAAAAGGTGAGTCAGATGCAAGGCATTTCTGCAATTCTGAGTCAATCATTTCTTTCACATCTAAATCATTAATGCATTCCTTTTGTTTTTCAGGCTGGCTGCTGTCTCCAACAGAATCTGCCGATTGCTCGTCGGTATCTGCCTTTTTCTTTTTGCTACCTGCCATCGAGTTAGAATTAAATGGAGATAACACAGCAAAGCAAGTTGAAAACGACCACAGTCAAGGTATGCACAAGCAAAGTATGCAGTAGTCCGTTGTTTGGTATAGTGTGGGACAGGTGATGCTTAGTAGTTGATCAATACAAGTAAGAGATAGCTGTATGCCTAGTAGTTGGGCAAGCTTGAATAGGAATTGGCTAACAATGGTAACCCGGAGGCGATTTTTTTTTTCGTACATAAGTTGGGGACCCCCTCATGAAACGTCACAAAATAAACATGAATAATTCATCAGTTAAATTTTCTTGTTCCGTGTGCACCCAAGCGTATAGCAACAAGAAGTGATTACACAAGTGCGGTACGATTCTAGGCCTATCTCCGCTGTTGTTGCGGCGTGCGATTTCATAGAAGAATAGCGGCGTTTTGTGTGGATTGTCGAAATAATCAGCCTTTAGTTTATGGTGTTTTTAATATAATTTTTTACTAAAGAATTACGTGTTAAAACTATAGTTTCTATTAATACTATTAGGCCTAATTATTAGTCTCTAAACCCATGTCTATTCTAGTAGTAGCTGTGTGGGTGTGTGTGACGTGTGTGTGTTAGGTATGACCAAAGATAGTTACACTATAGTGTAACTATCTTTGGTATGACACAATCCGAGTAATAAGTCAGCAAAATTAAACAATAAACATTACACAAAAATACATTTTTATTCTCGTGGGTCAAATCTTCCCATCTCATGTGTTCATATACGCGCATTTTTAAAGTTCCTTTGAGTACATGCATATTGTTTGATAATAAAATAGCAGAATTAAAAAAATACAGTACACAAATTATACACATTCTTTATTCTTGTGGGTCTAAGCTTTCTTTGGGCTATGTCCAATGAATTACTACTTAGTTTAATGTCTTGCCTAGCTGTCGATTAGCCTCGACTCGACACATTTTGTGTGAAGAAGAGTGCGCGAAGAAGAGTGCGCGAAGGCAATCACGTGAATTTACTTATAATCCTAGGCCTACTGTAGAAAGTATCGTATCGCAGTTGTGTAATCACTTCTTGTTGCTATACGCTTGGGTGCACACGGAACAACAAATTTAACTGATGAATTATTCATGTTTATTTTGTGACGTTTCATGAAGGGGTCCCCAACTTATGTACGAAAAAAAAAATCGCAACCCGGAGCGCGTCGCTCAAACACATCCGTTCACCATGAGAGCTTGTGTGAATGTATATGGCTCAGGCTATATTATTGTGCCAGTTCTGCGGTACATTTCATTTCGAAACCTAAGCTCTACTGACGAGATCTAATAAGATCGAAACAGTCTTGTCTGCAGATTGGATATTACACTCCTCTACTTTCTGCTATATACATATGTATGTTTTATAGAGCACTCTTCAGTTTGAAACGGTGCATTTTGTTGTGAATACTATTTGCATTTTGCAAAGCACGCTCATTGAGCTTGTGCACTCTTTGTGTTCATAATCCGAGTACCATGTCCCACATACCTGGCTCAGCCTTTATATTGTTCCAGTTCTGCGGTACATTTCATTTTGAAACCTGAGCTGCACTGACTAGATCTAATAAGATCGAAACAATACTGTCTGCAGATTGGAGAGATTCTAGATGCATAACAAAAACGTAGATCCAGGCTAATGTACTTGCGCTTTATTTATACATCAAATATACATCAACATAATTTTATGATTCGGTGAAAATACAAAAATGCTACATATTTATATGCAATGCAATTGCAAATTTATATAATCATAAGCTTTCATTTTTATGCCATATATCAATATGTATGACTTTTAAGATTGTTTACTAACTTATTTAATACCCGAGTATATATTGTTGTGGCTTAAATGATGTCATTACATTGTTCAAAATATATTTGACATATGTTTGTGTTGTTATACATGTCATAAGTTTTAATTTGATACAAAAATTGACATGTTTATTGTAACTGGGGCCTCACCGGTCACTTATTTGAGTTGAATAGGAGTCAACTAGCCACACTAGCTAGTGAGATTTCTATTATACGTCGCTTGGCATTATGCAAATCAATCCAGGTAAGCATACGTTCAACAATGATTAAGTAATAGTTAGCTCAGTTACGCATACTGCCGTTTCATTTTTCACAAAGTTATGTAATTTATTTATTACATATTATAAACACAAGAGGCAAAGAACATTAATTCTAAACCGCCCGGTGATATACTGAACAGCGGTCCGAGTTCGAGTCTCGGTTGGGGCGACTTTTTCTCATTCTCACAGATTTTCTCATTTTTATCGTTTCAAATTTATTATATATTATATATATTTCATGTAGTTCCGTGGTGTTTGTACGTCAGAAGCTTTAATTTAATACCAAACATGCCATATTAATTTCCCACGAAGTTATGTAATATATTATGGATGTGGCTTTGATGACGTCATTATATTGTGAAATTATATTGTTCTTATGATAGTGGTATTGTACATGTCATATGCTTTAATTTGATACCAAACTTGCCATATTTAATTATTTGTTTAATTTTTTCACGAAGTTATGTAATATATAATAAGTGTGGCTTTGATGAAGTCATTATATTGGAAAATTATATTTTCTCATGTGAGTGGTATTGTACATGTAATAAGCTATAATTTGATACTAAACTTGACATATTTATGTAATTTATATTTTTTAAATATTTTTCTATAGCTATATAATATATTAACAAGGCCATATACATGGCTGCAGTCGCGTGCTCAAGTTAGTGTTTACCGACCGACCAACCAACCGACCGAAATTGCTGAACATATTTAAAAATGTTGAAAATGTTTAAAAACATATATATACATATATTTTTTTAATTTACACGTGCGTAGCCTGTCACTTTTGACGTGCTCGTATAACGTAATTTCCAGTTGGAAAGTGAATCAAATATCATGACATTTATTAAAAGAAAGGTGCTGTGCGCGTGCAAAAATCTGCGCACTTATTGCAATTAAATTATTTTTTTTTTAAATTGCCTGAAACGTACTTTAATTTCATCGAAAATAAATTTGACATTTTTGAAAATTTTAAGCGCGCGTACGCATGCGTTATATGCGCTACGCACGTTGCCATATGATGAAATATGATCTGAAATTTATGAGTACCAAATTTTATTTAATTGTGATTCATGCTTGTGAAGATATGATTACACGTGATTTCGTTAAATCGTGCGTAGACCGCGTAATTTTTTAGTCTTGGCCATAAGAAATATACTCTGAAAATATGACTTACCGACCAACCGACCAACCGACCGACATAGTGAGCTGCAGAATATTCCCTTCATTTGAGGTAATCTATGTTAACTTTGAAATGTATAATGTCGCCCTCTATTTCATGTTTGGGGAGCAAGAGGGCAGACTTGCTCAGAGTTGTGCTTTGGGCAAGGATAGTTCATAGCCTAGATAAATACACTGATAGTTAAAAATATGTACTGTAATCTATAGGTTCTGGTGAAGAAACAGATGTAAGTTTATGAGGCTTTATATTTAGATAATATAATCTTTTGTATCATTTAACTGTAGCCTACTAGATAATTACAAATTACTGACTCAATTATACTATAATCTAGGCCTAGGCCTAGGCTAGGCCTACTGTTAAATTGAAGTAATGATGGTAATACAGTAATGATGAATCGATCATTTTCTATAAATCTAGTTTAATATGATTGTTGAGCTATTTAGCTTAGATGTTCCAATTGTTATACCAATTGATTATTTAATTACAATGACGGCTTTAATTATCCATTAATTTACAGTTTAAACCGTTCGATCTATCGTTCGTTCCACTGCTGTGTGTTCGTTCAACATCTATTCATTTTGTGCTCAACCAATTGTTCGACCATTCAACCAATCGTTTTACCAATTTGTCAAATCGTTCGTTTCATTGCCGTGTTGAATAAACATTATTTATATCTATACCTTTGTGAACGCGTTTAATTCGTTTTGACTCCCAGAACCGCACGTGACGTCAAGGTTACATAAGTTTAAAATCTATCTTCTACTGCAATAATCTATCTCTAAGATGTTTGACGTTGAACCAAGTGATTCAGTGAGTTGCGTAAGCTCCAAACGCTCATCATCGAGCAGCAGATCTAGGATCCGGGTTAAGGCTGAAGCTGCAGCATTAAGGGAACGAGCTGCCAGACAGAAAGAAATGCATGACTTGGAAATGCAGGAATTGGTGCTCAAACAAAAGAAGGCTGATGTGGAATTGCAAATTGAAATCGGGGCAATTGAAGCTGCCGACAAAGTTTACAACGAAGCTGAACAGGACGAGGATGAGGCAGTAGATCGTGAACTCGAAGATCTTTCTCTACCAAAGCTTCAAATTGAAACAACCACTCCCAAACTTCCATCAGGAAATCTGCCCGACCAACGATTTGCTCCTGATTATCGAGCAGATTATGTTCCAAAGGAGGAGACAGAACTGTTAGGGAATCCTATGCTGTGGCAGCCTACACCTCAACCAGCAGTGTTCCAACCATTTAATCTGGATGCTCCTGTATTCCACCAACACAAGCAGATCGATGCCATAGATAGACTGGCATCCACAATGATGAGAGCACAAGATAAGCAAAATGAAGCATTGAGACAGATCGTCCAACAACAGCAACAAAGTGTTACTGCGCTTACCTTGCCTAACCCGTCAATGAAGTTATACAGTGGCAATCCTGCTGAATACTGCGAGTTTGTCACTTCATTCAAACATCTTGTTGAGAACAAAACTGTGAGCCAGAGTGCAAGACTGCACTACTTGGTACAGTACACGACTGGGGCTGTACAAGAGTTGATGAGAAGCTGTCTATCGATGAGTGATGATAAAGGATATGTTGAGGCGAGACGCTTGCTAAAGGAAAGATATGGACAAGCATACAAGATAGCTGCTGCCCACGTTCAACTCTTGCTGGATTGGCCGATTATCAAAGTCGAGGATGGCATAGCTCTACAACGCTTCTCTACTCAACTAACAAGCTGTGCAAATACACTTTAGGAAATTGGATACCTTAGCAAGCTAGATAATCCAGACAATCTTCGGAAAATCATTGAACGTCTTCCGTATCGACTAAGGCTAAGATGGCGGGAAGTGGTTGACACTATCATCGTAAAGGAAAAGAGAGATGTAAACATTAAGGATATTACCAAGTTTGTCACCGATAAGGCTAGGGTAGCAACTCATCCAGTCTTTGGTAAAATAGAGCCAGTGAAGTCTACCAATTCTCCAAATTCGGATAAATTATCGACCAACCACAAATCTAGCAGTTATGCCGTTCACAATTCTCAGTCAAACACACCTGTAACATCACAACCAACGTGTCCGCTATGCTGTGAGGACCATTGGCTCTCCAGATGTGAGCAGTTCCGACGGAAGTCACTCAACGACCGATGGAAATGTGTAAATGACAAGAAAATCTGTATCAACTGTCTTACAGTTGGACATTTTGTGAAAGATTGTCAAAAGCAAAGTTTCTGCAAAATATCCGGATGCACGAAGAAACACTCAACATATTTACATCCCAAAGGTGAGACTGCAAGTAATGCTGGTACTGTTGCTGTACAACCAGTTCAGACATCTCCAGCAACCTTCAGTGGTGAACAGGTCAACATGTCGGCATCGAGAAGCACATCAACCGTTACTGGTCTTGCTGCCGTACCTGTGAGAGTCAAGGCTCCAGGAAGTGCCAAGCTTGTAGAAACCTATGCATTTCTTGATAGTGGATCCAACACAACTTTCTGCACCACTGGTCTACTAAAGCAATTAGGGATATCGTCGAATACTGTAGACTTATCATTGACAACCATGAACGGAGTAAATAGACCAATCCAGTGTGAACTTACAAAGTTGGAGATTTTGGATTTAAATCATGGACATTCCGTCTTACTTCCAAACGTCTATTCAGTGCAAACCCTACCAATTTCTACCGATACGATCGCTACTCCAGATGACATCAACAAATGGCCTCACCTAGCTGGGATTAAAGTAGATAAAATAAATGCAGATATTGGTATTCTCATTGGAAGTGATGTGCCAGAATTGCTACAACCGCTGGAAGTACGCGAATGCCACGATGGTGGTCCATTTGCCACTAGAACAATATTTGGCTGGGTTGTCAACGGCCCATTGGGAAGGAAGAACTCTGGATCAACACACTGCGCTAACTACATCGATTCACATGAAGAGTTGTCAACACAGTTCTAGGACTACTGTAATCTAGAATTCAATGACAGCCTGTACAACCCGAAGGCTGCGATGTCGCAAAATGACAAACAGGCATTGCGAATTATGGAAAAAAGCGCTGTTTTGAAAGATGGACATTATGAGATTGCGTTACCATGGAAGTTTTATCCACCAAATCTGAAGACCAACAAAATACAAGCTGAACGCAGACTTCAGTCCCTCAAACGACGTCTAGACAATGATCCAATTGTATTTGAGAAATATCGCATGTTCATGAACGACTTGGTAAGAAAGGGCTATGCTGATAAGGTGGAAGTTAATGGTTCGGTACCTGAAGGATGGTACTTACCACATCACCCAGTATTTCATCCTCAAAAACCTGACAAGGTACGTGTTGTTTTTGACTGTTCGGCGAGATATGGAGGCACATCATTAAACGACCAGCTTCTACAGGGGCCGGACCTTACTAACACACTAGTCGGGGTACTAACCCGTTTCCGGCGAGAACAAATCGCTTTCATGGCGGACATTGAATCGATGTATTACCAGGTACGAGTACGAAAAAATGATTCAGACTACCTTAAATACCTCTGGTGGCCAGATGGCAATACCGAGAAGCAGCCTGAAGAGTACAAGATGATGGTTCATCTGTTTGGGGGTGTGTCATCTCCCAGCTGCGCCAACTATGCACTAAAACGTAATGCAGAAGACAACCGAGATGACTTTGATGCAGAGACAATCAAAACAGCGAAGGAAAGCTTTTATGTGGATGATTGTCTTCATTCTGTAAAGACAGAGCCAGAAGCCAAACAACTGATCAAACAACTTCAGGAACTACTAAACCAGGGCGGGTTCCGTCTGACAAAGTGGACGTCAAATTCAATAAATGTTATTGAATCAGTTCCGGATGCCGAAAGGGCAAAATCGGTGAAGGACTTGGATCTGAACTTCGGTGGCATGATGTTAACTGAACGAGCATTAGGTGTCAAATGGAGCCTGTCAACTGACACATTTGGTTATAGTATCAACAAGAAAGAACGTCCAGCGACAAGACGTGGAATGTTATCAATAACAAGTTCGGTGTACGATCCACTTGGATTTGTCGGTCCATGCATCTTGCCTGCAAAGGCCATTCAACAAGAACTGTGCCAAAAGGGTTTAGGATGGGATGACAAGATTCCAGATGCTTGCAAAGCAAGGTGGGAGGATTGGCTCCAGGATCTTCCTAAGCTGGAGCAGTTCAGCATTCCAAGATGCTTCAAGCCTCTAAACTTTGAAAATATAGTTAAACGAGAACTACATCACTTCTCAGATGCTTCAAGTCATGGATATGGTGCAGTATCTTATCTTCGACAAATCAATGTAAATGGAGACATCAGTTGTGCTATTGTGATGGCAAAATCCAGGTTAGCTCCTCTCAAGACGATGACTATACCAAGAATGGAGTTATCGGCAGCTGTTGTTTCCACACGATTAGACAAAATGATTAAACAAGAACTGCAAACACCTATTGATAGTTGTACGTTTTGGACGGATAGCACATGTGTTCTACGCTATTTAGAAAACAAGGAAACACGATTTCAGACGTTTGTAGCTAATCGAGTCACAACCATACTTGATCAAAGTGACGCAAGTCAATGGAGATTTGTGGATGGGTTACATAACCCTGCAGATGAAGCATCAAGAGGTATGACAGTAAATGAATTACTGATCAATCAACATTGGAAGGAAGGTCCAGAATTCCTAAAGCAACCTGAGAGGACATGGCCACAAAGACCAGCAAACATGGGTGAAATCCCACAAGATGACCCAGAGGTAAAGGCAAAATCCACAGTCTGTGCTACTGGTATAAATGTAATTGACTCGATTTCATCAGTCATTAACTACTACTCATCATGGGAGAAGTTGAAGAAGTCGTTTGCATGGATTTTGAGGTACAAAGAAAAGTTACGAGAAGTGGTTCGCAGGCGTAAGGCTGGAGACGATGTTTCATTTAATAGAAATGACACAGTTGATCCAATCAATGTTTTGGAGATGAAAGGTGCTGAAATTGCTATCACGAAGCATGTACAGAAATGCTTTGAAGACGAGCAAGTTTGCCTGAAGCATGTAAGCCTATCTCAACCCTGCAATACCAAAAAGCAACGAGCACTACCAAAATCCAGCAAGATCTACAAACTCGATCCCATCTTAAGTGAGGGAGTGATCAGAGTAGGGGGCCGTCTTCAAAATTCACCTATCAACGGTGACATGAAACATCAGATAATCCTACCAAAGAATCACCACATAGTGAAGCTCATTACTACATACTATCACCATTTATCAGGACACAGTGGACTAAAATACACACTGTCCCTAGTTCGACAGAAGTTCTGGCCGATTGATGCACGTACTGCAGTGAAGAAAGTTCTAAACGAGTGTTTCAGCTGTAAGAGACGCCAATCATCAGTTGGGAAACAAAAAATGGCTTCACTTCCGCAAGACCGAGTAACACCTTCGAAGCCACCGTTCACGTACGTTGGTGTTGACTGCTTCGGCCCATTCGAAGTAAAAAGGGGGAGGTCAAATGTGAAGAGATATGGTGTCCTTTTCACGTGTCTCACTGTACGAGCAATCCACATCGAAGTTTCAAACTCACTTGACACGGAGTCATTCATGAATGCTATGAGAAGATTCATAGCACGAAGAGGACAGCCAGAAGAGATTCGATCAGATAATGGAGGAAACTTCAAAAAGGGAGAGAAGGAACTGAATAAGGCAATTAAAGAGTGGAATCACGGACAAATCCATGAATTCTTGTTGCAACGAAATGTGAAATGGTTATTCAATCCACCAATGGGATCTCATCATGGAGGAGTATGGGAGCGCTGTATTCGGACAGTGAGGAAAGTCATGATGGCTGTGCTGAAACAACAAGCGCTTGATGATGAAGGCCTAAACACTTTAATGTGTGAAGCAGAGGCTATTGTTAATGGTCGGCCGATTACTAAGATATCGGATGACCCTCGTGACATGACGCCTTTAACTCCGAATCATTTACTGCTGTTGCGAGGAGGGAACAGCTTACCTCCTGGTAACTTTTCAAAGGAGGATATGTATCGTCGACGATGGAAACAAGTACAGTACTTATCAAATGTGTTCTGGCGACGATGGGTACGGGAGTATTTACCGTCACTGCAACAAAGACAAAAATGGAATGTGCAAAAGAGAAACTTTGCTGTAGACGATGTTGTGCTTGTTCTTGACGAAAACACACCACGAAGTTCATGGCCATTGGGAAGAGTTCTTGAAGTGTACAGCAACCAAAAGGATGGACTTGTACGGTCAGTGAAAGTAAAGACAAACACATCAACGCTTGTGAGACCAATTGACAAACTGGTCCTTCTTGAGAATGCGACCAACTAATTGGAAATATGAACTTTTGAACATTACAGATTGTTCTTCTGCGTTTTATAAGATCCAATTTTGGAATTTATCTTTTCCTTATAAATTTTAACAATATTAGGTTTTTGTTGACATGTTTCTTTTTATGTAAAGGCTATCCATACGGTGCCTTTAAGGGGCCGGAATGTTAACTTTGAAATGTATAATGTCGCCCTCTATTTCATGTTTGGGGAGCAAGAGGGCAGACTTGCTCAGAGTTGTGCTTTGGGCAAGGATAGTTCATAGCCTAGATAAATACACTGATAGTTAAAAATATGTACTGTAATCTATAGGTTCTGGTGAAGAAACAGATGTAAGTTTATGAGGCTTTATATTTAGATAATATAATCTTTTGTATCATTTAACTGTAGCCTACTAGATAATTACAAATTACTGACTCAATTATACTATAATCTAGGCCTAGGCCTAGGCTAGGCCTACTGTTAAATTGAAGTAATGATGGTAATACAGTAATGATGAATCGATCATTTTCTATAAATCTAGTTTAATATGATTGTTGAGCTATTTAGCTTAGATGTTCCAATTGTTATACCAATTGATTATTTGATTACAATGACGGCTTTAATTATCCATTAATTTACAGTTTAAACCGTTCGATCTATCGTTCGTTCCACTGCTGTGTGTTCGTTCAACATCTATTCATTTTGTGCTCAACCAATTGTTCGACCATTCAACCAATCGTTTTACCAATTTGTCAAATCGTTCGTTTCATTGCCGTGTTGAATAAACATTATTTATATCTATACCTTTGTGAACGCGTTTAATTCGTTTTGACTCCCAGAACCGCACGTGACGTCAAGGTTACAATCTATAATTATATAAATTTACGTAAGGGCAAAATTCGGTAAATCACGCGTTATTTCTAGAATGTTTACTCGATGGTATATAAAGTTGATTAGAATCTCGGTACTGATTTAAACCACCAGATGTAACCATGTTTACTAATTAAATTGAGTTAGATAATTAGTTATTGACAATTAAAACGAATTTAGGTTTAACGATTTGCCCCAAATAGGGGTGTTTTCCGACCGTAGTATATACTGTCTAATGGATGTCCTCTTAAAAAATACCTGCACACAATAATACGAGGATGATAAATCACGCGTTAATTCTAGAATGTTTACTCGATGGTATATATAGTTGGTACGTACTTTCGATACTGATTTTAACCATCTGATGTAACCCTGTTTACTAATTAAATTGAGTTAGATAATTAGTTATTGACAATACCCGCATACAATAATACGAGGATGATTCACATTTTCCTATCTCCTCCTACGATAATTGTTTTTAATGGCTGAAAACGGGTTGAACAGCTCGAGTACAGTATCATAATGTTGAAGACAGGCCGATTTTCTATTTTGATAGATTTAATATACGTTTATACAGTACAAATGTACTGATTTGCAATGAATGGAACATTCCAAATTAGTTGGTTTAAACATGCTTGCATACCTCCATGGTTTAACACAAGTAGGTAAATTTATGGGCAATTAGAGAATAAACATAAATAGTATTGTAATGCTATAGGTATTAACCACTTTTGATCGCCATTTGAATCGCAAATTTCTTATTGTGTGTCTTGATAGGCCTACTGTTAGATATAATATAAACAAATATACTAATAAACTTTATTACTGTGACTGTGGGGGTAGTCTCTACTTTTGGATTATAAATATATAATAATAATAATACTTTATTACTGAAAGTTGCTTCTCCACGTTTGTACCTAGTTAAGCTTAGCCTAACTGGTAGGCTCACTGCTCTGTAGGCGCCTAGTGTACGAGGGTACTGTGAAGTGTAATCAGCCTAGCCTAGTAGGCTTGGTCTAGTCCTGATGACTTTTACATTGCTTATAGTCCAGAATGGAATGAAATGTAGCGATATGATATGATTGTAGAATACACATCACTGAATCCAAAAAGTATTTTCTCCATTTTTTTTTTCATACGCAAGGGGGGTTGGCAGCCATTTCAAAATGGCCGCCATTTTGGACAAAATATTGTAAGTATATGGCATTAAAAGATGTTATCGAGATAGAAATTCAATCATAAAAGTAACAATAAATGTTCAAATAATATTTCACATAATTTTTGTAACTGAACAAGCCAAAATGGCCGCCATTATGCCCAAAATGGCTGCCATTTTATCCAATATGGCCATCATTTTATCTAAAATGGCCACATATATCAATCAAATATTTCTTTCAACTTTTATTCACATATATTTGGTAAAAATTAGATATGTTGTAGAATAGACATCACTGAATCCAAAAAGTATTTGCTCCATTTTTTTTTCATACGCAAGGAGGATTGGCAGCCATTTAAAAATGGCCCCAATTTTGGACAAAATTGTTTCAAATATTGTAAGTTTATGACATTTAAAGATGTTATCGAGATAGAAATTCAATCATAAAAGTAACAATAAATGTTCAAATAATATTTCATATTTGTGTAACAGAAAAAGCCAAAATGGCAGACATTTCAACCAAAATGGCCGCCATTTTATCCAACATGGCCGCCATTTTTATCTGAAATGGCTACATAATCAAACTGTTTTTTTTAACTTTAATTAAATACATAGGCTATAACATAATGATATTTGTGTTTAATTACTTTAATTATTCGTCGTCATTTTAGCCATCACTATCACTGTCCGAATCGGATGTAGACAACAATGGTCATATGTTGATTTGATTTGAATTCATTTGGAAAATCATCATAAAAAATACATACAAAGTGATAACATACATTACGGACATTACAAATAATACATTTATAAAAGATTTTCCAGGATAGCCCAAAAAGCTTATCAGCTTATTTCCATTGGGATCCTTTACAATCTAAAATAAAAACATTACAAAATATTGCATTAAACACGTAAATATAACAAAAACAATAATATAAAAAACAAGTTAAATTAAAGACTATGATTGACTTATATAGTTATTTGGTAGAACAGAAATGTGATTTAACATTTTTCTTAAAATTAAATTTGTTTTCTATTTGCTGAATGGAATGAGGTAGGTTATTCCATGCCTTTATGCCTGTATAATAAAACGTAGATATTTGACTATCAGATTTAGGAACTGAAAATCCATTGACCTTACTTCTAGTCATATAATGGTGGTTAGACGAAACTCTTTTAAACTTTTCAGTTAAATAAGGTACTGATTTTCCATAAAAAATCTTATGAACATGATTAAGTTTGAGTTGGCAAATTCTATCCTCTAGACATAATTGACCGATTTGGTTCAGTTCGTCTTTACCAATATGTGCACGATCATTTTTATTTAATATAAACCTAGCAACTTTATTTTGACTGGTTTGAAGTCTGTTATTCACGTCTGCTTCGCATTTACACATCTCGGTACATTATAGATCCATATATTGGCCTGGAGATGTGCACGTAGTATGTGCTGGTGCAACGCTCCAGAAGTTGGTGGCAATTTTTCCACACCTTGATTATTTGGCAGTGTTTTGAACCGCTGACACCCTTTTAGTTCCAAGAAGACTGCACAGAAACTTCTCACATCCTGCCTTCCCATTGAAAGATGGCATATTGTCTTTTCCGAGTTTGACTAGAGCTTCTATGATGTGAGGAGGTGACTTCATATACAATCTTAAAAGCTGTTTTTTTCCTGTGACCCGTAACACCACATCCAGTGATAGCATAGAAACCTGGTAGTCCGGCTGCCTTTTCTGGTCCAAGGTGATCGTATATTGGTTGAAGAGTAATTCTTCTTCCTGTTTCAGCTGTGCCTGAGTGTTAAAATTCCAGTATTTTCCCCCAACTGTTGTAGGCGCCTTAGAATTAAAACAAACCAGTCGGTATCTTGCGTGAAGAAGTCGACTTCATTTCCTGGTGTAGATGCTATTTCAATGCCATGAGGGATCATTAGTGTGTCTACCTCTTCTTGGGTGCTCACGTGACTGTTACAATAGAATGATTAATATCACCTCAGCCTGTGAATCACTATCTCATCATCGATGGAATGGCAGTTGTTCAAACTCTTATGAATGTTCAGACTTTTACCACCTGCAAAGATTTTGTGGAGGCATTTGTAGCCTGCATAGATTCTCTACTTAACAAATACATTTATGTTGGTGGACGTGTTGTCTTTGACAATTATGAGAAGACACTTTCGCTTAAAGACAATATCCGATATCATTCATCTCCTCCTAACATTGTAGAAATTATTGTGGAAGATTCCACACTGATTAAAAACAAAGCAATATTCTTGTCAAGCAACACGACAAAAGATCAACTCACAATTTATCTTGCCGACAAATCAGTACGAAATTGTAAACATCCTATTGTAACAGTCATGCGACAAGATGAACACAAACACACCTGAACATTCCCCAACACCACCTGTGAGCACCCAAAGAAGAGGTAGATATACTAATGATCCCTCATGGTATTGAAGTAGCATCTACACCAGGAAATGAAGTCGACTTATTTGTTTTAATTTGAAGGCGCCTACAACAGTTAGGGAAAAATTCTGGTATTTTAACAGGCACAGCTGAAACAAGAAGAATTGCTCTTTAATCAATATACGATCCCTTGGACCGGAAAAGGCAGCCAGACTACCAGGTTTCCATGCTATCACTGGATGTACACAGGAAAAAACAGCTTTTAAGATGTATATGAAGTCATCTCCTCATATCATAGAAGCGTTAGTCAAACTCGGAGAAGACAATGTGCGATCTTTCAATGTGAGGGCAGGATGCGAGGAGTTTCTGTGCGGTCTTATTGAAACTAAAAGGGTGTCAGCCAAAGATTCATCAACCCTGAGATGGAAAAAACGGTTCAAAACACTGCCAAATAATCAAGGTGTGGAAAAATTGCCACCAACGTCTGGAGCGTTGCACCAGCACATACTACGTGCACATCTCCAGGCCAATATATATATGGAGCCATGTAACTATTGATCCAATAATTCCTGATCCATGCCAAAACTTGGCTGGTTTATAGAGAACGGTAAACTAAGACCAGTATTATACGAGAAGCAAACTGCTCCAGAAGCAGTTGTGGAGCTAATACGGTGTTCATGTTTAAGTACATGTTCCCATAATACATGCACGTGCAAGAAAAACAATCTACAATATACCGAGATGTGTAAATGCGAAACAGACGAGAATAACTGTCACAATATATGACCATTGTTGTCTACATCCGATTCGGACAGTGATAACGAAAGTGACGACGAATAAGTAAAGTAATTAAACACAAATATTATTATGTTGTTATGTTGGTTCCTTTATAGCCCATGTATTTAATCAAAGTTAAAGAAAAAACAATTTTATTATGTGGCCATTTCAGATAAAAATGACGGCCATGTTGGATAAAATGGAGACCATTTTGGTTGAAATGTCAGCCATTGTTCTGTTACACAAATGATGTGAAATATTATTTGAACATTTATTGTTACTTATATGACTTAATTTCCATCTCAATAAAACCCCTCTTGCCAACCCCCCTTGCCTATAAACACAAAATGGAGAAAATACTTTTTGGATTCAGTGATGTCTATTCTACAACATATCCAATTGTAAATATAGGTGAATAAAAAAATATTTGATTGATATATGTGGCAATTTTAGATAAAATGGTAGCCATATTGGCTAAAATGACAGCCATTTTGGGCATAATAGCGGCCATTTTGACTTGTTCAGTTACAAAAATGATGTGAAATATTATGTGAACATTTATTGTTACTTTTATGATTGAATTTCTATCTCGATAACATCTTTTAATGCCATATATACTTACAATATTTTGTCCAAAATGGCGGCCATTTTGAAATGGCTGCCAACCCCCCTTGCGTATGAAAAAAAAAATGGAGCAAATAATTTTTGGATTCAGTGATGTCTATTCTACAACATATCCAAATTTTATCAAATATAGCAAAAAAAAAATGCAACTTTCCAAAATATCCTAGACTATTAGCCTAGATTTCCGCATGAATACATTGTTTTTATTGTTATTCATTATTATTGTATTCCTAAATGGGATCAGGTGCCGTTTTCGGCCACCTCGACTTGTATGGACTATTCCATTATAAAAAGATGGAAAAATAGGGGTGTCCAATTTATTCATTTTTAGTGTGCTGATTTGTTAACATACTGCTGCTTTTGTTTTTTTGTTTAGTGCATTATGTTTCAGCAACAAAAGGAAAACAATTACGCCCTGCATGCTGCAGAATTTATTGCAGTTTTTCAAGTTAATAGGCATGCTGCAGAATTTATTGCAGTTTTTAAGTTAATACAATATAAAATATATTATATATCAATTATGGCTCTCTTTCTATATCATTTTTAAGGTATTTCTTCCCTAATACGGATATTAGGTCGATAATTTTTTAACTGATTTATTATTTCTGTATCTACAATCGTTTTATTTATTTACATTTAACATTAAATGTATCAGGTCAGCAAAACTAAAATACATATCATTTATGTCAATTAATCTATTACCATTTTGTTTCTGTATCTACAATCGTTTCATTTATTTACATTAACAAGTAGGCCTAGTCGTAATGTACTATAGTATTATAGTACAGTAAACAAGGTGATCATTAAAACAAAATACATAGTATGTCAATGAATCTGTTCCTATGTTGTTTCTGTATCTACAATCGTGTTTATTTACATTTAACAGTAAATGTAAAACCACATACGATTAACAACACCTTTGTTTATTTAAGTTCTATATACTTGTTCTTATGTAAAAGGGTCCTACAAAAAAAACACGAAGCTACAGCTTTTTTATGCAGGATCCCTGTTCTCAGTTGTACTGTAATTATGATGTACTGTAATTGATGACTAAATAAATGTGGAATAAACAATTATAGTAGTTTACCATTTCGTTAAAATTGCGCCGATTGCAATGTCTCATATCACCATGTCAACAAGTTCCTTTGTGCAAAAATGCGCGATGTTCAAAGCACATCTTGTGAATAAGGTGTTACGGTACGCAAAAGCACAGTACGTGTGGAGCGGCTATCCGTTTGTGGATGAAGAAAACAATGAAATAAAAACTCTCTTTTACACACAACACAAATAGGTTAAGCTTCCAAGTTTATTCAGAGTATACATATTTAACAATACATAATATTTATTTCTACTGATCCTGTACAAGCAATGCTAAAAACCACTAAAGCTTAATAATAAACTACATTTTGGCCTCTTGGGGGCTACCACTCATATGACATCGCTGTATGAAAGGTCCAGTGTGTTGTCACAGGAGCCAGTAAATCAAATGGTTGTTATTAAGTATATCGGTAAGGATGTAAGTGACATCCGTTAGGTAAGTTGTGGAATTTGGGGGCAAAATAATTCCCCAGAATTATACCAGCCAAATTAGCGAATAACATGAGTAACATATGAGTAGCGCCTGTGTTGAGTTAGGTGTTGGATGATGCCGGGGGATGGCTGGGTGGGAAAGATTGAAAAGTTTGTACAACTATCGAACGGCTAATTTAACAATGAAGTGTGCTAGTATGCATCTTAGTAAACAACTGAAAACACACTGAATTCCCATTGGTTGCCAATTAGAAATTAGCCTATCCTACATTTTTGTGGTTCCACTATTAGATATACCCGTTGGTCTATAGAAATACATTGTCAATTACTGTGGTTGGAACTTTGATAAAGTGTCTCCCTTGACTAACATTCCGTTTTAATTACCTGTAAAAACAATATACCATTCATCCTAACACTTCTATTACTCTGAAATCTACCCACATTTATATACCACATCCTTAGTTAAAAGAAAGTACTTGTGTTGTGTATAAACTATAATTTATTACTTTAAATTTCCTTATAAATTTTGATTACTATTACTTTATTCGAAAGCTATACACCACCAAATATATAAATATGCAGACATGATCTAGCCCAGTTAAGGTTTTAGTTGATTATCGTTGATTTAATTGTATTTTGCAGGTTACGGTTCAAGTAATTTAATTGAAGAATTTGTAAACAAAATGGCGGCGGCCAGCTCACTTTACTGCAGACTAAGTTAATTTTTCTGTGTATTTTATGCAAGTAGGCCTAGTACATTTTCATTAAAAATAAAAGATTTTGAAATAATATTTTAGAATAGAATAGTACATGGTAGGCCTATTGAATTATAAACAAAACGAAAATAATAAACATTTGTGTTAATTTGAATCAATTTTGTACCTCTGTAAATTTATGTTTAATTTTGATCAATAAAAAAATCATGTGATTTCTTAAATATTTTTTTCTATTTTGTTTCTGTTTTTTGAGGAAAACCAACTTAAATCGACATTTTGATGTAACCAGATTACCCAAAATAGTTGGGTGCTACTTTGCTGCCACCAAAAACTGGTTAAAAAAAATTCATCAAAAGTTTGGTATTGTAACCCAAAATACCCGGGTAAGCTTTAAACTTTTCCACTTTCCCAAAGGTGGAAATCAAAGTTTATCCCACTAATTGGTGGCAGCCTGGTGACACCCACTTTATGGGGTAAACCAAGCATATATTTTTTACAGTGTATTGTTCAAATTTATTCAACATCCTCAGTGCGGCACGGCGGAATAGTTCCCATACCAAATAACATTATACTGTATATAATAATTCTTACCATTTATATCAACATTTTTTGTACTTCTTATTTGTACATTTATTGATATTCTTGTTCACGATACATTTTTAATTTCAACTGTGATTATGGATATTCTACATTTTTATATTAACAATACCGCCATAACATTAATTTTCCCTTTCCACTCTAGAATAATTTATCAAATGTATATACTGTCGAAAATGTTATTCAACTTAAGCCAACTTAAAATATATAATAAGATCCATACTTTCCACAAAAAAAAAACCCTTTTTATAATTCACTATATTCATCAATATCTAAAAAATAGCCAAAGTTATAACAAACGCAACACTTCATGTTAACAAATATTTCTGTTTAAATAGAATAGATTAACGTATTTATATTTATATATACGATAATGTTACTGAAGCTAAATAATAATATTGTTTTCTTCAATCTGCGATTCGTCCGGGTCATCATCGATTTGGAGAAGCAGTACACCCCTTTCTTGGTGACAGCAGTCTGTTTTGAGTTTCTTTAAAAAATCAACTAAGAATGAGAAAAACAGATTTAAATTTAATTAAAAGTACACACAACTTAATTTGTTAAAGCTGTTGACCAAATATGGTTTAATGTGCCAATATTTACACAGTTAGGATATAAACATTATATACGATAGATATCGTACCTGTTACCACCAGCATGATAGACACGTTCAGCATAATTAGGATAACGGGAGTTATCTTGTGAAGTAAACCAATGACGTCATCTTCATTGAAACTCTGATCCAAGTTTACGATCGCCCCAATGGATAGATTGACAACGATAAAGACAAGAGTCAACAATTGGAATCTCTGCTCTGACTTCTCTTTCATTGGTTCAAGGTACAAATGCAATACAATAAATATGACAGTAAAAAATAGAGAGTAAGACAAACTTGAGGACACGTCATCTTTCAAGTTTGCAATGAGTGCCAACAGAGCCTTGTTGTACAGCTCAAATGATTCCCAAAACCAAAATGTGTGCTTGTATTGTCCACAAAAGAACCTTACTCCAATCATCCACCCTTTACTCTGATTTTTCTTCTGTTGATCACAACGTACATTTTTATAGTATAGCATAAGAACTATGACCAATGGAAAACCAATGATGTATGTTAAAGCAACGTAAACAAGTGTTTTGTTAGTTTGATACGTAGATCCACCATTTTGGTTCATATCAATGGAGTAGTCTGACGTTAGTACTGTTTTATTGACCTTTCCGTCTGCTGTGACGTTAAATACACGAATTGACCATGGCCCCACTGCTAATATATCAGCACATGTATTTGCATACGTAAGGTAAAGGAGCAACATGGATATAACAATACATCTATCACGTATGCAACTCTCAGTTACTGCTCCATGACACTTATTCCAGATGTAGCAAATGAAGTAAATGGTAGACATAGTCAACAGTATGACTAGTGGTGTAGCCATAGCAATATGAAGGGAGGAATACGCATTCCAAGAGTCGTATAAACATATTGGACTTAACATACTAATATATCTTATGACGTCAAAATATTGAAGTATTTGGCCAGCATACTCAAAGTTTTTAGGCCAATGAATGTCGGTTACTTCTGATAGTATACCTAAGACTTGATAAAAATTAATAGAAATTTTTAAATAGGTAACAAATGAATCTAGGCCGGTTTGTCTTCGATCCACATTTCTTTCCTGCATTCTCCATAAAAGTAAAATCATTCCAATTATTGCAAAGGCAACACTAACAAATATAATTACAGTTACAGCAGCTCCTTGACATTTGTGACATTCGTTAAACAGCTCATAATGTCCATTAGAACATGCTGCACAAAGCCAACCTGTGTACCCTTCGACACAAGTGTCATTAAATTTTAGTCCAATATTACAACTTTTTTCGCCTAGTGGACAAGCATAAACTTTTGGTAACGGACCTCTGTATACAGCATCTTTCAGTTGATTTGGGTTGGTAATAGGAAAAATGTCGTTTTTTAATTTAGTTACAAATGTTGTGTAAGCCAATAAACAGTTTTTATATTGTTCTTCGCCTACTCTACAGTCACCATGAAAGTCCCACGACCACCAGTAACCTTTTGTTAGATTCTGATATCCTCCTTCACAGTTAATACCCTCTGAGCAGGGCATGCATGGCCCAAATCGATCAGTTCGATGGAAATTGTCAAGGCAATAACATGCATTTAGATTGGCAATATTATTGGTTTTAGTTCCTGATGGACAAGTCTGACAACCGGCAATGGACGCTGCTCCTGCATTATTTGAAAAACTTCCAAGAGGACATCGTTGACAGGAATCTTTGTAACCACCCTTTTCATTTACTCCTCGTTTATCTTGATAGAAACCACCTGTAACATTTTATTTTTATTTATAAGTACCCGTCGTTGTTTTATTGTTATATACTTTTACTATTAATTATTATTATATAACACCTATATAAATTCCTGTCATTTGATTGGACGAATGTGGGTCACATGGCGTGCAATAGTACGCACTATTCAACGATCGTTAAATAATATAATAATATTTGTATACTATTTACTGTCATAACTAAATTAGAGAGATTATTATATTGCACCATACCTGGTGGGCATTTTCCACATTTGGTGCTATCATACAAACGGTATGTCCCTTCCTTACACGGACTGCATTTACTCGTCATGGAATTACATGTCAAACCTATTTCTCTACCGATAATACTTAACAGCTCCTTTTCGAATCCTTTTATTTCGATTTCTGTACCTTCTGTAACACAAACACTAGCAAAAACAATTAGTTTGTAATTCTACATGCAATTATATTGATTCAATTATATCTATTCTGTGTATAGTACTATACATATATTACCTACTTAGAGGTGAAATATCAGATTTGACATCCACGTGGGAATGATTCCTTTTATTGTTTGTTAGGCAGGATAGTCAGATGCTCACATCACTATGACACTTGTGAATAAATAGTTAGCTTGTCTTGACAAGTTAGTGAAACAGTGTGGTGATGTGAGATTCCGTTTTTCGGACTTTTTCTGTTGTGTTTAACAGGGGTGTCACGAAACCTAAGACCACGAAAGCTAAGACCCCCTAAGACCTAAGATCACGAAAGCTAAGACCCAAGACCTAAGATTACAAATTCTAAGATATACTACAGCTTAAAAACAATACTTGTTTATCCATACATAATTTTAAACACAGTAGGTTTCATTTATTACCATAAATATAATTAAATACTACCGCAAAACATAGATAAACTCACATTATTTTCGCCCGTTGAGTAAATGTATATTTTTTTCCTTACAACAAACAAACTTGACGGGTTGTTTGTTGGTATATATTTACTCCATTGTGTTGGTTCAGAGGATGTTTTTCTTACGCACCTGCCTTTCTTGTATTTTGACTCCAAATTTGTTGACTAACTTTATCCTGAATACCACACTTTAAAATTAGGATTTATAAGTACTTTGAGACGGAGAAACACATAAAAACAAATAAATAAATCCTTTAAATTGATGATTTTACAGACATGTTTCTTTGTATACTGTAACTCCTCGAGCTCCCCCCCCCCCCCCATGCTCAATGTTTTTGTTTCTATGGAGCGCCAAAAGAGCAACAATAATAGTACAAGTATAAAAACAGAAAGAAAACGAAACAAATCATGATTTTTAAATTAAAATTTATTTGCCAGTATTTATTTCTTCGTACTTGCATGATTATACTATTATCATTACAATTTTAATTTTACATTGTTCCATCCACACTGTAGATGGACTCCACAGAGTTTTCAGCCCTCTATATCATTTTTGCTCTTTTGAAGTTCCATAGAAACAAAAACATTGAACATGGTAGGCCTACTGCTACTGTACTGCTGTAGGCTAGTCATGCGAAATTCGCAAACAGTTTGTGTGCGAGAAAAACGTCTGTAAAATCATCAATTTAAAAATGTATTTGTTACTTTTTATGTTATTCTTTTTCATAAAAGTGCCAATTCTAAGGTGTGGTATTCAGAATAAATGTTGGGAGTTAAAATACAAGGCAGGTGCAAAAGATAAATATTTGTAATCTTGGGTCTTAGCTTTCGTGATTTTAGGTCTTAGGGGGTCTTACCTTTCGTGGTCTTAGGTTTCGTGACACCCTGTTAAACAGCGTATATAGACTATCTGTATTTTGCGCTATATAAAATTAAAACCATAAAACCATAAACCATATTTTTCTCGAAGGACTATCTATTTCACGAAGCGAAGAATAACATAAGCGAGTCATATGGCCGAGCGGTTAAGGCAGGGGCGCCGTTTACCGTACCTAAAGAGCCAACAACAACATCGGCAAGGGTTCGAGGCCGACTCCCTCCTAGTTCTGGTGGTGGAAGTTTTCTCGGATAAGGACTATAAACCGTAGGTCCAGTGTACACAGTTATAACCTGTGTGTACTTTAAAGAACCCAGTTCATTATTCGAAAAAGAGTAGGGGGTTACCCCGGTGAACTGGTTCACACAATAGCCCCTGTATCAGGGGGATTACCACCTATCTGATAGGACAGTGATTAATTCACTATTGGTAATCCTTGGCCACATTGCCTAAAGACATAAAATAAAAATAAATAAAATAAATAACATTCTTTTTCAAATCTTATATTTCACCGAAATAAAAGGTGATATTTGTTATATTATATAGCCAGATATCAGTTTCCCCTTACCTTGTACATATTAGAAAGGTAACTAAAAAATATAGATAAAATCAATACATCAAATCTTTTATTTTAAGTGTATTTACATGTTAATAAATTTCCCGATGTTTGAAGGAATCGATTTCAGTCCACAGCAGTTGAGATATCTAAATAAAAATAACATGATTAATGCATATGTTGTAACAAAGCATAGTAGCACGTTGTTAACACATTGCAATGGTGAATGATGCTGATGAGAATGATGCGACGATCATTGATGATAAAAAGATTGATAAATATACCGAGGATGATGATGACGGTTCAATCGTGGTGAAATTGAAATTATCATTATCTTTTGTAAATTGTTTTGACTTAAAAACTAAAAACAATAATATACTAATGTACATACACTGTTCCCTTTTCTATCATATGTGATAGAGCATTTTCCTCGATCTGTTTTATTGGATTGTCAAATAGATATCTGGAGGAAAATATGAACTTTTTTTGTTATTTTAATACTTAATTTGAATCATTAAACTGTGATTAAAATGTAATAGAAAAAAGTTTAACTTTAAAGTACCTATCATCGAGTATTTATTTTATCTTAGGCTAAAAAAGTATTAAAAAAAAATCTCACATGTATTCCAGTGTTGTGTTTTGGGTTTCCAATGTTTTATACGTAATGTTGGAAATTTTATTCCCATAGAGGAATCTGCAGGTTAGAAAAACAATTATATTAATATAAATTAAGACAATATCAATGCAATTAGTGTTTGTCCCTGTATTGTTAGTAAAAAAATGATTTACTTGTTTTAGTGCATGTGTGTAGTAGGCATACTGTACAATTGCATACACCATGGATAGATGGATATGTATCGACGGTGACATCAAACGCGCTTGCCTATACTAAAGCACTGCTGCAAACACGCTCCTTGAACTCCATGTCTCTAATCGCGCCCTCTATAGAACGCTGCGAATCAACTGTTTTTTCGACAACAAAACTTACCCATGTAGAAATCGTTTGCGCAGTCTGATTGTTATATTGGCATATCTGCGTCGAGAATTAATTGACAACAAGATATTGGTATGTTTGAATTTATTGAAGAGTGGAAAATAAACGAAACGAAACGAACATCCATGCATACACATATAGTATTCCACACAAACATTATAGTGACAACAATGTTGGAGCATACAATGATAGATTCATGCAAACAAAATACTATTTAATAAATAATGCACATGCTAAAGGTGTAGGCCCGTATGTAATAACAATTTAACACGATAGCGTAAGCCTATTTCAGTTACAGTTGGACAACGGAGAGCAAACGTAACATATGTTAGGTTAAGGCTGGTTTCCTGTCGACGTAAGAAGTCGAATTTTGCAACGATTCTTGCGTTTCATACGTTTCTTACGTCTCTTACGAAAGTTGAGAAAAAATTGACGTCGTTGACGTTAGTCAAGATCGTGTCGGGCCGCAGAGAAACATCTGTAGTTATGCTGCTCCCGAAAGTTGAAATTTTGGCTGTGAAACACACGTCGTATGCTTACGTCGATTTTAGTGTTGTTACGAAAGTTGAAATTTTTTTCTTACGTCGGTCGGATTTATGACGTATTTGAAACAACATCTCTGATTGGTGTTTCTTTTTAGAGCGGGTTTTATCATTTTTCGCGCAAAATGTTGAATGTTGTTATTGTAGCCTACCTGTCAGTGCAGCACACCAACATGTTATTTTCAGTAGATAAGCTAGGTCCTAGTATTAGTAAAATACTTAATTAATACTGTATGGTACCGTACTAATAGGAATTGATTTGACCAAATAATCAAACTAGCCTAGGCTAGTAGGCCTATGTATTATTTGTATGAATCAAAATATGAATTAATTATCCTGGCCCTCTAGGCCTAGCCTTAAATAGTTTTCAAAATTAAAAAAAGGCAAATCATTTCGAGATTCCTATTATTATTAGACCTACCTAGGCCCTAGACTAGGCATTGGCCTATTGGCCTATAAGCATATATAATCGAGCATGAGATAGTACTACCGCAGTAAGATACCCATTATTTACAGGCCTAATCTATATATAAATTTACGTAAGGGCAAAATTCGGTAAATCGCGCTTTACTTCTAGAATTTTTACTCGATGGTATATAAAGTTGGTTCGTACTTTCGGTACTGATTTTAACCACCTGATGTAACCCTGTTTACTAATTAAATTAAGTTAGATAATTAGTTATTGACGATTAAAACGAATTTAGGTTCAACGATTTGCCCCAAATAGGGGTGTTTTCCGATCGTGGTATACAGTGTCTAATAATGGATGTCCATCTTGAAAAATACCCGCCACAAAAATGCGAGGAGGCTTCGCATTTTCCTATCTCCTCCTACGATAATTGTTTTTAATAGCTGAAAACCGGTTGAACAGCTAGAGTACAGAATCATAATGTTGAAGACAGGCCGATTTTCTTTAAAAAATACTATTTTGATTTAATATACGATTATACAAATGTATTGATTTGCGATGAATGGAACATCCCAATCTCTCAGTCTGCCAGAGTTTGGTTTAACACAAGTAGGTAAATTTATGAGCCCTTGGTTTAACACATACGGTAGGTAAATATATGGGCCCTTTGAGAATAAACTTGAACAATACTGTAAATACCTATTATAATTACCTATTTTTGGTCCTCATTTGAATCGAACATTTCTTACTGTGAATGTTCGTACTGTTAGATGTAATATAAAAATATATACAAATAAACTTATTACTGAGATTGTGGATAGGCTCTACTGTTAGATATATAAACACATTATTATATACAAATAAACTATACTGACATTTCCTTCTCAACGTTTGTATTAATTAATAATTACCAAAAATATAAACGTCGTAGTGGTGTATCGTGACTATATTTCAATCGATTATGACAATGACAGTTTTAACAAAGTATTAAATCGCAAATGTTTTACTGTATTTAGAGGTATATTATTTATAGGCCTATAAAACATGAAAAAAATATTTCGTTACTGAGTGCATAAAGAATATATTTAAAAATTGTTACATCTAATGTTACATCTCTCTGGTTACATACAAAACACAAATTGGGTTTCTTTAAATGAGTCCAAATCAAAAATTTGGACTCATTTTGTGATAAGTTTTTCCTTCGGAAGTAATTCCCAGGGTGCTAATTTTAGTTGACTACATAAATCATAGTCCTGCGGTACGTACATTTGAAATCGCCAGTTTTGCTACTCTGAAATTACTATGTATTCGAGAACCATCGAGTAAGAATAAATTTAACAAAACAATATAAATTATACAAAATCAAGCAAACAATTTTTTGTTAAAGTTACATATTAATATTATATTGCTTACAGGGGCTTTCTATATCTTATCTTGTTGCAAATGTTCATTTTCGCGACGTTTCTACCGATGCTGATTGTTTATTGCACGTCCATAAATAAGAGTATTATATTTTGATATGAGTTGTAAACTCCCTGATTAGAACATGATTAGGCTAAAATTATAGTAGTAAATACATACAAATGTTATTGTCCGGCTTTATTTCACTATAAGGACATACACATTACGTCATAACTCTTGTCGCTCATTGGTTGCTTGTTACGATTGCGCTTACGTCTCTTGCAAAAGTTGACTTCAAGTCAACTTTCGTAAGAGACGTAAGAAACGTGACGCAAGGGCTTTCATTCAAGCGTAAGATAAAAAATCCCGGTTTCCTGTAAAATCGGAAGAAAACGTCGTAACGCAACAATTGTTAGGTCATCGGTTTCCTGTAAAATCGTTTGTCGTTACCATTTTTCTTACGTTGCGTCGATTTTATAAATTTTCGATCGTAATCGGTTTCCTGTAAAATCCGCATTTCTTACGACAAATCGACGTAGTCGCAACAAAAGTGATGTTCTTACGTCGACAGGAAACCAGCCTTAATACATAACATTTGCTTACAGAAAATAAAGATTAGTTCCATTGAACGCTCCATCTTCTATAAATGTAATGTTGTTGTGTACAAGAAATCTGAAAAATATAACAATTATATTTTAGTTAGATTTCAGAGCTACACTAACGGTACAGTGAACATAGTTTTAACATTTATACTTTTTAAATTTAAATTGTTTGAAACAAATGTAAATATGGGGAAATAACCTGCGACAAGTGAACGGAAGATGAACTTGATTCTTTACAGCTCACACGAGTCAGATGTGTACACTGAACCACCAGTTTCAAGTCCTTATCCGAGAAGACTTTTAATTCTACAACCAGACCAATAATCGAGGATTGCCTTGAACCTTTACCGATTGTATAGTTATTGTTCCGGAGCACCCGCCTTTACCGCTTTACCGAAAACGACCAAATAGTATACGAAATAGCTGTATTCAAAGCTTAACTCTAACATTTTACACTCAGAATTAGAATATTCTGTTGATTAGAACTTGTGCCAAATTGTAGGCTAAATGACGTTAATACATCCTGGATAAGTTTCAGAGATAAGCTTTTATTATGTATAAATAATTATGTTATAATAAGTATATTGGCTTGCTTTTCATGATCTGTCACGACACTAGTCTACCATTATCTTTCAATCTGGAACCAGCAACAGACTTCTCAGACTTTTGATTAATTTTCATAACTTCTCGTTGGCCATATTTTTACCATTAGATGATCTTTTCACAGATACCGTCTGTTCTACATAGATCCAATATTAACGGTCATTTGAGCACTCTTCGTCCCGACTAATTATCTTTCAATCTGCAACCAGCAACAGACTTCTAAGACTTTTGATTAGTTTTCATAACTTCTCGTTGGCCATATTTTTACCATTAGATGATCTTTTCACAGAAACCGTCTGTTCTACATAGATCCAATATTAACGCCTGAGTGAGCGTTACATGCCCCTTTTTAGTTTCTTATACTTAATTACACAGAAGAGGTTAGCAGTTTCCACTTTGTATAGAGTGTATTCTTCCTCTTGATCTTCTAGTTGTGTTTACTTTGATACACATATCGATAGTTGGCTCTTGATAGTTTAATAATAATAATAATAATAATAATAACAGGATTTTTTATAGCACACATACCACTCAAGAGTGCTTAAGGCGCATTCAAAAAAATAGAAACAAATCATACAAATGCCTGAAAAATAAAATGCAATTTCTTTGGAGGGTCCCCATCCGTTCGCGTTCTGTCGCGGCCCCGGACCCCTACCTAGGTGACCAAACAAAGGAACAGGATACACATTTGCCTTGTCACAGACGACCGGGTGCTCAGAGACAACAACCAAGACAGAGGCACCCCAAAGATAATGCTGGTCAGGAAAAAGTATACTATACAATTCTAGAACTTTAAGAAACCTTGATTTCCATATGCATTAATGAATAAATGTGCTTTTAATAATTTTTTAAAAGTATCAACCGTTTTGCAAAATCTGATAGAGCTCGGTAGAGCATTCCATAGACGAGGAGCAGTAACGGTGAAAGCCCTGTCTCCCCATGAGTGGTGAGACTTAGGTTGACGTAGAAGCAGCGTATCACTAGAAAGCAGATTTCGTCTGGGAACATACAGCCTAAGCATGTCAGAAATATATTCAGGAGCCATGCCATTGATAGACTTAAAAACATAGAGTAATATTTTAAAAACAATGCAGTACCTAACGGGAAGCCAATGCAAAGTTTCCAAGGTATTTGATATGTGTGCATATCTTGGAAGTTTTTTAACAACTCGTGCCGCTGTATTTTTGAATCAGCTCAAGCCTGGGGAGTTGTTTTTGTGGGAGACCAAATAACAAGGAGTTACACATATCGAGACGCGAACTAACAAATGCATGTACAAGTTGCTCAGCAGCTGCACGATTTAAGTATTTTCTGAAGCCTCGAATATTTCTTAAATGATATGACGATGCAGACGTAATTTTAGAAATATGAGCCGTCATTGTCATATTAGAATCCAGAATTACACCAAGATTTCTAACTTGTGTAGTATTTTTAGTACAAAAGTTACCAATGGAAACCCTCCTAGAGAATTTTCTCTAATTGTTGTTGCGAACCAACTAGAATGTACTCAGTCTTATCATCATTAAGTTTTAAAAAGTATTTGGCCATCCAGATACGAATTTCAGAGATACATTTTCAAGCAAATCAATTGATAATTCACTCTGTGTCATGGTAGGTTTAAACGATATATATATATATCTGAGTGTCATCAGCGTAAACATGATAGCTAAGATTATATTTCTTAATGATATCACGAATAGGATATACATAAATTGTAAACAATTGTGGACCTAACACAGATCCTTGCGGAACAGAGAAATTTAAAGTGGTAGGTTGAGAGATTACCTCTCTAATACAAATGTGTTGAGGTCTGTCCGCCAAGTATGATTGACACCATCTTCGTGCACATCCCTCAACACCAATAGAAGCATGCAACCTCTCAATCAGAATACTATGATCTACCTTATCAAACGCAGCACTCAAATCAAGTAAAATTAAAGCAGTTACTTTTCCAACATCCATCGCACAAAGTATATCATTGCTAACGCGCAGCAGTGCAGTTTCAGTACTGTGATGTGCTTTATACGCTGATTGAAACGGATCAAGTAAAGAATTATCCTTTACATGTGATAGTATACGTTTAGATTACTTTTCCAAGAAAACACAGATTTGATACTGGTCTGTAATTGGATAAGTTTTCAAGATCAAGACCCGATTTCTTTAATTGAGGACGTATGTGCGAGATTTTACAAATATCTGGGAAAACCCCAGTTTCCAAAGACAGATTAACGACACGTGTAATTAGTGGAACAAAAACAACAGCATTTCTCTTAATTAACAGAGTAGGAACTGGATCAAGACTGCAAGATTTAGCAGGCGAGTTTTTGACAATTTCAGAAATTTCCTTTTCACTTGCAGGTTCAAATTTACAGAGGTAGGGACAATTATAATTTTCACAGCATACGTCGTTATTAAAGTAATGAGACAAACTTCCAGCACTATCTTTAACAAGAAGTTTACGAATATTAACAATTTTATTTTTAAAAAATACGGACAATCTTTCTGCAAGCAACTCATCTGAGTGAGAAAATGGAAGCACCGACAATTTAGAACAGTGTAAAAGATTGTTTACAACTTTAAACAGCTTCTTCTGATCAGATCAGAATAATATCGTTTCTTAGCACTTTCAACAAGCATATTAACAATACACCGCTGATGACAATATTTCTGTCTATCCTAAGGTATTTTTTGATTTCATCCATTTTCTCTCAAATACGCGACGGAGTTTTTTCGCCGATCTAATTTCATCAGTATATCACGGCTTTGAAGAATTTAGTTTGATACATTTTGTTTTTAAAGGTGCGTGTTTATCCATAACTTCTCTTAAAGAACAGTATCTTTCAATATTTTCTTGCAAAGTACCATCATGCATATCAGACAACCATATCTGTGGGATACTACACATATTCACAGAAGAAAACTCGTTAAAGTAAATAGTTTTCTTCACGAAAACTATAATAGCAGATGAGAGATGCGAGATAGACTCTGTCCCATCATGATGATTGGGGATAAGTACTACTTTTCCGAGCATTGCACTTTTGTGCTAAAAATCTCATTACTTACTTTGGTGTATATTACCAAATCACTGGCCAATGTATAATTTTAACTATTGTATGATAGAAAATGGATTTGAAATACAAAACCATGGTAAGGCTAAAGTGAAATGTGAATGCTGTCTATTTTTGTTTGGTTTGTTTTGCTTCTGAATATATGAGATGAGATTTCCTCATCTTTATCTTTTCAAATTAATTAATTGAATTTCGGTATATCACCGGACGGTTTGAAATACATGTTCTGTGAAGGTTGTGCATAATGGTAAAATGTATTGCTGTAGTTGGCGCATACAGTACATCTGCCAGTCACCACTGCTTCATAGTTATCGTGGTAGAACGAGAATTATTTATGTTGACGCGAGAGCACCTGTAGTGGCTTGACCAATACGGAAGTGGCGGAGTATATCTGAACGTGAAACCCCCAGTTATAGAAAAGTTTATTCACGTATTTAGAACTTTGAGATTGTACCTGCACAGGTGTTTGTGTCTTTATTTCACAGGGTTTTTAACAATTGTAAGTAGAAAAAATAGTTTGTGCACTCATTGTGTAAGTTTAATTCAAAAAATTGTGTTACAAAATGGCCTTCCCGACATGTAGAATAGGTCTTGTTGGACACTCGTTTGTACGCAGGTTGGAATGCTATACCAGCGAACGCAAATTCTTTGCCTTACGCCTAGATGCAAGTTTGTACAATGTCAAGTATTATTCACGCGGAGGTGCAACGACATACAGATTCCCTGATCTGCTTAAGGGATGGTCCACGCCGAAAGATATCGTTTACGTTCATCTAGGAGAGAATGACATTGTGAAACGATCTAATAATTTTATTGTGAACAAACTCGATAATTTATTTGACTTTCTTGATTTTGGACTAGAGTGTAAACATACTGTGGTTAGCCACCTGTTAAAGCGGCACCCCAGTCGGGTAAGCTCTAACTTCAACGACTCCGCTGTGGACTTTAACCGTCGACTTCAGGCGAATTATGCCGATGGTGCATGTGTAACATATTGGCGTCACAGAGGCCTGTGGAACGACTGGTCCTATATTCACTCCGATCCGATGGCGTACATCTTAACAGAAGTTCTTCAAATGGCCGATCGTCATGTATCGGTACGAACGTCGCGTCCAACAAGCTATTCAACAAGAAGAAGAAATTATAAGGCCAGTAGTTTTAATTTAAATTTATATACAAATGTTCAGAACCTCCACATGTTTTGCCTTCGGGCAAAAATTTGGCCTTTGGGACTAATGTTAGCCTGTGTTTGCCTTTCGGGCACTATGTTGGCCTTCGGGCCTTATGTTTGCCTACGGGCCTTATGTTTGCCTTCGGGACTTATGTTTGCCTTCGGGCCTTATGTTTGCCTTCGGGCTTTATGCTTGCCTTCGGGCTTTATGCTTGCCTTCGGGCTTTATATTTGCCTTCGGGCCTAATTTTTGCCTTCGGGCTAATGCGTGCCTTGTGGCATTCGGGCTTTGGACACATCCTCTTGTTCTCAGTCCGGTGAATTTCAGGTGGACCATGGATATAGCACATACTATGGAAACCTGACGATTGTTACAAATGCAACTCCGCTTTTCAGTAGTCAATGTGTCTCCCATGTTTTTCATTTCTAACCATCAGAGGTGTTTCTTTGATTTCTATACAGGTATAATGCCGAAAGCTCCAAGAGGCCGTACAGCGTCGGCTGCGGTCCCAAAAACCACTAGGAAGAAGGCAACGCAACGGCGAACAAAGAGACCCCACCACTAAACTACGCCAGACTGGCGGCTGAAGTCGCGAAGGTATTGAAGGCGGGCGAGGCAACTGGCCCCATGACACCAGACGGCAGTCCTCTAACAACTCAAGCCGCTACCACATGCTTGACTGTGGATAATGCCACACAGGCTCAGCCATTGGACGCGTCTATAAAGGATACATTGACCTCAGGACTCTGATCAATAACGACAATGATACTCATGGGGTCTCGTTATCAATTATTGATAAACAACTCCGTGTAGAGACAGACAACAGTAAGAAAAAGCTAATCACAATTACTGAATGGATGCGGGCAATTACAATATACATGTCCATATTTGTCGGAAAAATCACCTGCCCAATGTTTGCCTATGCTTAAATATGTCAGCAACATACTAGAATTACATGTTTTGGGGAACCTGAACTGGCGGACCTATGACGAAAGCTTTCGCAAAGCACCACAGGGCAGGCCTTTAAATTCCGATGTGCTTCACCCAGAGCTTATGTTAAAACTGGCTTCGTTAGGGAATGCATCTTCTTTCAGACCTAACCCTCGTCCACATGGGCAGCATAATTTTCGTGGCCAACAGATATGTTTAAAATTTAATGCCGGGAAGCAATGCCACGCCCCCACACGCCGCTTCTGACATCTGTGTACCGACTGCCGTCAACCACACCCCAGAATTCAATGCAATAAACCACGAACGACAAGTCTTCAAATCGGCACTCGAGCAAACCCATCTACCCACGCCAGTGGTAATAAATGAGCATTCATGGTATTTAGCAGGGTATACACAAGAATTGTTTAACGAATTGTTAGTCGGGTTCTCGTTTGGATTCCGTCTCCTCTGTTTAAAGCCCCCGGTTCCGGGCATCGCCCGCAACCATCCAAGTGCCCTCGATCACCCGATACAGATAGAAGAATTTATTTCTAATGGTTTACGACTCGATAGATTGGCTGGCCCTTTCGAGTCCCCTCCGTTTGATAAATTGATCTCCTCGCCATTGGGTGTTGTTCCCAAAGCTGAATTAGGCAAATATCGCATTATTCTGGACCTGTCGTACCCCGGGGGGCTTCTGTCAACTCAGGGATTCCACAGGATGTTTCACGGGTCTCATACGACACAATCAACGATGTAGTTAGATTAGTATTAAAAAATGGACCTAGGCCATTAATGTCTAAGACTGATATAGAAGACGCCTTCATGGTTATCCCTATTCATCCGGATGATTACCATTTGCTGGGGTTTTCTTGGGACGGCAGGTTCTTTTATGACCGGTGTTTGCCTATGGGCGCCAGTCGCTCATGCAACATTTTCGAATCATTTAGTAAAGCGTTAGTACAATATGGATACTGCGTAACAAATTGAATGTAAGGGATGTATCCCATATTCTGGATGATTTTTTCTTCGTCGGCCCTAAAGATTCCAATGACTGCCACAACTCACTGTCTCAATTTTGATATCTTTGCGACAAGATCGGGGTTCTTATAAGGCGTCTAAGACTGTAACTCCGACTAATGTCATTACAATATACGGGATTGGGGTGGACACAGTCTTGATGGAATGTGGCCTCCCGTTACCTAAGATTACAAAAACTGTAACAAAAATAAATGAATTTTTAAATAGAAAAAAAGTCACACACACAATGGTTGGCCTGCTTAATTACGCTTGTAGTGTGGTGGTGCCGGGTAGAGCGTTTTTACGCCGTATATGATAAACCTCCTGTCATTAGCTAAACATCCATCTCATTTCATTTGCTTAACTTAACTCATGGAGTTAATGACGATTTGTCGATATGGCTAACATTCCTTGAATCTTTTAATGGGAAAGCCCTTATCCTTCCAGAAAAATGGCTAAATTCTTCGACACTGCGCTTATTGGTTGCGCCGCAGTATTTTGCGACAGATGGTTATACATTGACTGGGGGTCTGACTTTGTAGGTTTTTCGATCGCTGTTTTGGAGTTATTTCCAATTGTTAATGCCTTAGAAATATTGAGGCATGAGCTCGCTAATCGCCGGATTTTGTTTCGTTGTGATAATTCAGCTGTTGTGGCTGTTATCAATGAGAAATCTGCTAAAGACAAAACGCTTTAATGCGTATTATTCGGCGGTTAGTACTAATATGCCTCCAGTATAACATAAAATTCCGTACAATGCATATTTCTGGAGTAGATAACGTGTTGGCGGATCTTTTATCAAGGAAAAAATTTACAGAGGCTCTGGAATCCATTAATTCTATTAGTCCAAATCTAATTCATGTTCCGTCCTACCACATTTATATTTAATTTATTCCTATTTACAGGTGTTGTGTGTTCCTGCAAACAACATGGTACCCCTTAGCTGTGAAGCTACAACACTCATTCACTCGTCATTGGCGCCAGCCACTATTAAGGCGTATCAACGCAATATTCAAAAGTTGGCTTCATGGTTGGGAAAACTCGTTCAGCTCCCTATAAACCCGGCTACGGTATGCAACTTTTTGGCACATTAACATGGTCTACAATATGCACCTAGAACAATTTCATTTCGTCTGTCTCTTTTATCCACAAACTAGCAGACTTACCCGATCCTTGTAATTCGTTTTTGGTTGTAAAAATTTGACGTGGCGTGCATTATGCTTCGGATCGTCCGGATGTACGCTTGCCTATCACTGCAGAAATTTTGACTACATTGTTAGCGAGTCTAGAGTCGATCGAACCTAGTTTTTCTTATCAGGGGCGCAGCCAGTGGGGGGGGGGGAGGGGTCACGAGGGTCCTGACCCCCTCCCCCGTTTTTTTTTAGAAAAAAATAAATAAAAACATGAGACAACAATACAGATCAAATCATCCTGGAGATACTGTGGAAGATTACTACCGAGCAGTATTACCAAATCTACTTCTTGATCATTTACAAACCGAGTTAAAAACCCGTTTTTCTGCCGATAACAGGCCATGCTTTAAAATATTTGGCGTAGTACCCGAGTCTATCGTGAAGTGTAATGTTGAAGAAGTCTTCAAGGAACTTGAATTTGGTACGATGATCTGCCAAGACCCGAACATCTTCATTCCGAGCTTCAGTGATGGAAGCGACTGTGTAAAATTAGTGGATCCAGATGTGTTCCCGAATCGAATGTGCGTGCACTTCTTCTAATCGCGTAGGCCTATGCCCGTAACGTCTACTGAAGCTGAACGGAGTTTTTCGACTTTGTGGAGAACGAAAACCTGTTTGCGAAATCACATGTCTTATGAGCAGCTTTCGGGATTGTGCCTCATGAATATACACTTTAACATGAACATTAATACAGAGAATGTCATTCGCGAATTCTGTCTCCAAGCCAAGAAGAATGTTCCAAACTTATGTTTAAAGATGCATCACGCGATGTCTAGAGCGCCGTTATAGTAACTAACGTAAAATGTATGATAATAATTTAGAAGTTAGTTATTACAATTATGTATAAGCTATCACCTATACTATACATTCGAACAAAATAGGTATATTTTTAAACAAAATATTGTATGTACTGGGTATGATAAGCGTCTCACATACACACGGAGCCAAGATAGCTTCTTGGACTTGCACAGTGTATGAACTCTAACTTTACGGTTCTCATTTAATAATATCACTCCATGCTATCAATATCATTCTAATTTCTTTTTTCAAACTTTTGCAACTCTACGTTCATTTCATGCAACTTTTGTATTGGTGAAAAGGGAGGAATTCAAATAATTCCTCCTCTTGAGTTTACAACCTCTCTACACAAATCAACAAACAAGCAAGAAAAAAAGTGTTTGTCTGTGGCAGCCTGGAATATAAAAATGTTCTGTAATGAAAATGAGAGTTGTTTTTTGTTTTCTTTGTTTCAGTTTATTAGTGTTAACATTGTCATATTTGTGTGTGCGTAAACCGATTCAAATGATCTAGATTGCGCTAGACCGCCAAAGCTTCCAGGAGGCTTCACCCCCTGGACCCCAACCGGGGGCCCTTGGCGGCCCCCTGGCCCCCAGCCCATGGTTGCTCGCTTCGCTCGCAAAATACTCACATATTGGTTGACCCCCCCTTTAATTCTTTGCTGGCTGCGCCCCTTATAGATTACTTTTCAGGGCCTTTTCCCTTACCGCGTTCCAAGGGTTCTTCCGGATTGGTGAATTGGCCGTAGGTAAAGGGGACGCAGATAAGAAGGTCGGGCAATGCAGTGATCTATGTCTTTCTGGTAATTCAGCTTCCTTAACTATATACCATCACAAAACCGGCGTAGGTAAGCCCCCTATCCATATTTCATTCAATAGTGCCACGGGCGCTCGGTTCTCAGTCCAGTAAAATGTTTACATGATTACACCAAACATTTTCGGCATACCTCTGGTCCTTTGTTCCAACATATCTATGGACGGTCGGCCGATTGCGGCTCGTTTCATATACGCAAAACTAAAAGAGGCGATTTGTTTCAATGGTCTTGACCCTACATTATAAAGGTCATAGTTTGTCGGGTTTGTGGCATGTTCACCCAGCAAACTTGTATTTTAATTAGTTTTAGTTTAGTAAGTCAAGTTAATCTTTGGATTCTTGATAACCAGGCATATTATATTTAACATTCAATATATATTTATGTGATTTTATGTAATAACCAAGGTGTTTAGTTAGTAGTAGTTATTGTCCGTACATATACGGTAGGCCTACACTCGATAGGGGCAGCCCATACATTATGTAGGCCTATACGTCTTAGATGGAACTAAATTAGTTATAGGCTGCCCTATTATTATTACAACTCTAGTATTATATATGATATTATGTGTTTCCTCATTTAAATAAATATATGACAATTTCCATCCAACTTGGTGTTATTGTATTTTTCCGTCTGGCCTCTTGCGGCATAAAGGTATATTTTCGTAGTTACTTTTAATATATACTCACAGCGTTTGAAGAGATGACATATTTGCAAAGATTTTTGTTGAGATACTTTGAATATTATTTTTGCTGAGAAGCAAATTTTTAACTGCAGGTATTTTACGGTCTTCTAATGAGGTTAGACTGTTCCAACTTACATCCCTGAAATACAATATAGTTATATTATAATTATATTATATTTCAGTGAGCAATACTTAGATAATAACATTAGGCCTACAATTACGCCTTGGTTAGACATTGATTTGTCATGTATACAATTACTTTTCAATAACATATAAATACATACTACACTTCAAGAAAGATATTACATTACTTGTTATTACATTGTTTTTCTATATGGCTTAAAGGCCGGTGCACACTAAATAATTACACGCAAAGTGACAAGCGTCAAATCGAAGCGAGTCGCGTGAAGCTTGAACAAGTTAGACCATCGCGAACAAAGTGTCTCGATCCGAGTATATTTCCCATGATTGGAAGCGAAGCGTCACGCGTCATTTTCGACAATTCCGGTTTGATCTGGGCGTAGAGAGAGGCCTAGGCTGGTAGGCCTAGGCCTAGAGGCATAATAAGCTAGGTAGGCCTAGCTTTTGTATTTGCAAATCTATCTCCAATATACTTGTATTTTTTAATACACACATCCACTGAAAATGCATTTTCGTTGATTTGGGGATTTTTATATTCATGTGCACCTTTTGTCATAAAAAGACGAGAATAGGCCTACTCGTGAATTATGGCCACAAAATTGACGTCGCTGACACTACATCCATGTTGAACAAATTATTTTCATCTTCATCTGACAGATGACATCACACATAGCCCTACGATCCTTGTGATTTGATTGATCAAATTGAAGCGAACAGTGCAAGCGAAAACGAAAAAGTTCCCATGGAGAAACTCTAGCGAATTCACGGGAGGAGCCCTACTAGTTCCGAATTCAACGCGTTGAAGTTTGATTTGATGTTCACACTGAAATCGTCTGTCGCGGCAAAAGTACGGTTCGATTTGACGCTTGACGCGTGTCGCTTCGCATATAATTTGTTTAGTGTGTAGGCCTATCGGCCTTTAATATTTATAGTTTGAGGATAATTAAACGAAGGCTTCTAATCAATGTTTTTAAACAATTAAAATTTACTAATAAGTTAAATAATGTTTCTCGGTAATATTATTTTAGCATAAAAGACAACTATTTAGTTATTATATAGGCTTGTATATCACTAATTGTCTATTTGATACTATTTCCATTGGGCTAGCATGTAGTAGTCAATACAAATACCCTTTAACAAACTCTCATTCCATTCATGGATTCATAACAAAGTAGACTAACATGATTGATATTATCAATAATAAAGAATATAATTCTTTTAATTTATCAATATCATTTCGATAATGTTTATTAGTGAATGATGTAGGCCTAGATACAAAACAAAAAATAAAACACTCACAGAGTACCATATATGTTTCCACGAAATATTGGAATTTCCGTAAGTCTATTATAAGCAAGATGTCTAAATAAGAATAAATAAAACATGCCATAACTATAATCATCTACGATTAAAGCAATTGCAAATTAAAGATATTATGTTATAGTGAGCATGTTAATTGTAGGCCTAATTAGCAAACAAACTGTTCTTCTTGTAAAATAACATATTATTTAAGGTGAAGAAGACCCGTGTTACACAATAATGTTTAAAATCGAAAGTTCGAAATCTGAAAATAACAATAGTGTAAGGTATAAATACTGACAACAATGTCTAGGCTGACTAGGCAAAGCTGCAGTTCATGTCACATGATTTATAAATAAAAGCTAGTTAGGCCCATGACAAACTGCCGTACATGGTAAGTTATTTAAGCTATATTCACTATCATTTATTTACAAAACAACGAAGTGGCATTGATTAATATGTAGAAGGATCCTCTTTTTTTTTTTAACTGAAAATTACTTACAGAATATAAATACTATCCAATGCGACGAAGGCGTCTTTGTGTATAAAGCTAATATTGTTGTCTGCAAGTTTGCTGAAAACAACAAAACAGACGTACAATATTCTATATATATGTAACTACTTTTACGCTTAAAAGCATTGCTTTATGCAAACGCGACTCTATAGTTCACTATGTCGGTCGGTCGGTAGGTCCGTCGGTTGGTCTGTCGGCAGGTCGGTCGGTCGGTAAACACTAACTCAAATTTGCGCACGTGACTGGGCCAGCCATATATATGACCTTATTTCTCATAGCGTCTGATCATCACGGTTGTGTTTTATTGAGGTTCAGTAATATCTTGTGGTTAGAGATCAGATAACAATTATGACGTAGAGGCTGTCTTTCGCTTAAAATATGTAATAATAATTATAATATTAATCTAGTTTAATCATTCAATTACGTAGTAGTTTTGCACATAAATGTCATAAACAGGGAAGTATTTAAATAACCCAAAATATAAAATAAAATGTTGACAAAAATCAAATATTCATTCTTCATACATTACTGAAAAAAAACATGGTTCTTTTTTACAGAGGAACGTAACCAAATTGTGCATTTTGCCATTTCAAGAACCATTAAACTTTCCACAATTTATTTTTCTATAAGCCAGCACCAGATGCCCACCAGATAGACATATGCAAGGTAATGAAATCCTGACAATAATATAATTGAATGCCATAAAGAAATAACATTTATGCAATTGTAATCCAGCAACATGGCCATTCTCCATAATCTTAATAGCAGGGTAACTTAGCACTTTTTTTGTGCACTTTGTGACAAAAGCACCACATTTGGCACAAACCTTCTTTAGGGTATATCTAACAATCCTAGAAGGGGTGCCCAAAAATCGGAACAATTTAACGGTGTCATTTGGACCACGCCCTCTTTTAGTATTATACGTAATTAGGTGAAAACTTAAATCTTCGTATATACATACCAAGTTTGGTATCAAATTAAAACTCATGACATGTACATTGCAATACACACATAACAAATATATGATTTCTCTTCAGACGGAATATATAGGTCAAATAATGTAATTTTCTGTCATATTGAAGGGTATTTCAATCAAAACGTGCCAATATTGTGCTATGTTATGAACATTGTAGTTATAAGAACAACAACATTCATTTTAGTAATAGTACTAATATATATTTATCCTGTACCAGTTACTTTCCTTTAACATAATATTAGGAACCACTGGAAAAAAGTATATAAAACATATACTGTATCAAACTTGGCTCAATAACCACTGGACTATTAGTAAACCGACAAAAGACCATTTGACTGACAATTATAGCGTTAGCATCCATAACAATACATGGAGGTGATTATCAACTTTACTTTTATGAAATTATTTATCTGGAAACAAACACTTATAATGGTACAGAGTTGCTAGATGACGAACAAGTTCCATGGCATGGGTAACAAGACCAGTGCACTGTTGAACGGCACTTGCAGTTCCCTTAGCAAAAAGGCAAATTTTTGCAGTCACACTTTAGCAATTCCCTACATGCCTGCTTCAGGTAGTATTGTCCAGACTGGTGTCCATGTACTGCCGGTTTTAGTCCAACCAAAGTCTTCTGGTGATGGAGCATTCTGCTGTGGCTCTGGACTGGTGGTCCAAATGCTTGCTTGGTATATGGATCGGTTGGAATGCTGTAAAAGTGCATCCTACAATAAACAATTTAAAGATTGGTGTTACCTTTTAATGAAAGAAAAACATGAACCTGATAATAAATTATTAAACGACAATTGACAATTATATGGAAGCTCCCGTTACCTGTGTAGGAGGAATGTTGTCCATTGTCCTTTCTTGAAAAAAGATCTTGTCTTAGCTTAGTAACACTTCTTAAAGTACTTGTCTTGTCTTGTCGTATAGATGACATGTAAACTCTTCTAGCAACTGGAATTGAGATGAGTTGACTCCTAGAAAGGGTGATGTGCCATGAAAAGAAAGGCTTCTGTGACTGCTGGAAATGAGTTCCACGTCTCCCATGCGGAGTGTTTTGCTTTTCCGAAGAACTGGGATGTAGTATCGGACCCAGTAAATGCATGAAAAACTGACAGCCCTCTCCTGGGTTATGGCAGATGGTATATATATTAAAATAATTGGAAGTGCTTACACCCATGTCAAATGCGACCCATATACACGTACCAGGATAACAGGCTATTAGATTGCAGAAAATACCAACCAGGATAACAATGACATCAGTATCAACTGTACGCACCAAAATAACCATGCTACCATGTGAATGCACATCCTGGAGTCGGCCTCTTCATGGTCGCAGATTGACATAGGTTGAGTAGATGTCAACATACAATAGACTCGCATACAGGACATATATCAAGAATTACTTACTAATTTAATATGCCTTTTTAATTAATTATTGGTATGAAACTGTATAAGTAAATTAATCGTTTGGTTACAAACAAAATAAATTAGTATGTATCATAATAAAACTTACCTGATGTAATGTAAACTTCTTTGCAGTCAGAGTAATCATGGGTAGACAGACACCTTTGTAATTAAAAAGTTAAATAACTCCTCTTAATTTACTGGATCTTTCAGAAAGTCTGGAAAATTCCCTGGAATCTTTGTTTGTCCCCCAACTTTCCTCCTGACCCCTTTTCCTCTTTTTCTCCTGTAGACTGCTTAAGACTATCTGTTCTGTAAGTGTCCCGCACTATATCAATTCTGTTACTATTCTGCAGCTGCTGTCTGGTCCACGGTAGAAGACCTGTCATACAAATGATACAAGAATAACGATCCGCATATAGAAGTGACCAATTATGTGGTGGTTAAACAATAGATACAATCCTGAATGCAAAGAAATGTACTCACCTTATCACCGTAGTCATCAAATGTAAATGCATGGTTGCTGGAAAGAGCATGGACAATAGCAGCTCCGTCAAACACCTTTACGTCAAAATATGTAGGAGGTTCAGGCTGGCCTTCAGTCTCCAAATGCTGTAGCAACTCAGACTTCTTAGTTGGTAGTCGAAGCTTTCCATTTACAGCCAAAGAGGGTGGCCATCATGGCTGGTTTTCATGCATGAAGAAGTCTTCCAAATCTCCATCACGAGATTGACTTGCATGATACAGTCGACTGAATAGGCTGGAGTCACTTTTTAAACTCTTAACTTGTTGCTTTGTTTTGGACACTGATTTTGACCATGGTGTGTTTAACAACGGCAGCTTATTCTGTTTGATGGCTTGTTGAATTGTAACACTTCTGTCGAGAATAACTTCCTTGAAATATGTTTGGTACTGGGTAGTACCTACATCCTGAATTGTACGAACTGTCACTACTGCACTTTCATTGGCACAATCTCAAGCATCCAAGACAAGAAGTTCTGAACAATTATCGAGGAATGGGTTGCCTGCATTGCTCAGGGAACTGCAAGTGCCGTTCAGCAGGTCTTTCTTGCACAGGTCTTTGTTGCCCATGCCGTGGAACTTGTTCGTCATCTAGCAACTCTGTACCATTATAAGTGTTTGTTTCCAGATAAATAATTTCATAAAAGTAAAGTTGATAATCACCTCCATGTATTGTTATGGATGCTAACGCCATAATTGTCAGTCAAATGGTCTTTTGTCTGTTTACTTTAGTCCAGTATTATTGAGCCAAGTTTGATACAGTACAGTATATGTTTTATATACTTTTTTCAGTGGTTCCTAATATTGTGTTAAAGGAAAGTAACTGATACTGATACAGGATAAATATATATTAGTAGTTCTATTACAAAAATGAATGTTGTTGTTCTTATAACTACAATGTTCATAACATAGCCCAATATTGGCGCGTTTTGATTGAAATCCCCTTCAATATGACAGAAAATTACATTATTTGACCTATATATTCCGTCTGAAGAGAAATCATATATTTTTTATGTGTGTATTGCAATGTACATGTCATGAGCTTTAATTTGATACCAAACTTGGTATGTATATACGAAGATTTAAGTTTTCACCTAATTACGTAATACTAAAAAAAGGGCGTGGTCCAAATGACGTCGTTAAATTGTTCCGATTTTTGGGCACCCCTTCTAAGATTGTTAGATATACCCTAAAGAAGGTTTGTGCATAATTTGGTGCTTTTTTCACAAAATGCACAATCTTCATAAAAACTGGAAGTTAGCTATAAGAAGAATTTAAGGTTATTTGGTAAAAAAAATAGGCCGTTGGTGGTATGCCCATCTATGGGAATGTTCGCTTCTTTTGTACATAATACTTACAGCAGCCATATGTCGCCGCCTTGAAATGCTTTTGATGGGATACTTCGTAGTTTGTTATTAGCAAGATATCTATGGTATGGTATTGAGAAAATAACAGATTAGTCTTAAATATGACCCGAAGTTACTTTATAGATGCAACCTTCAATCACCACAAAAAAAACTGGATAATACCAATGAGCACCATATTACAAAAATTATAGATATCATCGAGTTAAATTAAAAAGATTTTGACATCTATATATAAATTTACGTAAGGGCAAAATTCGGTAAATCGCGCCTTACTTCTAGAATTTTTACTCGATGGTATATAAAGTTGGTTCGTACTTTCGGTACTGATTTTAACCACCTGATGTAACCCTGTTTACTAATTAAATTAAGTTAGATAATTAGTTATTGACGATTAAAACGAATTTAGGTTCAACGATTTGCCCCAAATAGGGGTGTTTTCCGATCATGGTATACACTGTCTAATGGATGTCCATCTTAAAAAACACCCGCCACAAAAATGCGAGGAGGCTTCGCATTTTCCTATCTCCTCCTACGATAATTGTTTTTAATAGCTGAAAACCGGTTGAACAGTTCGAGTACAGCATCATAATGTTGAAGACAGGCCGATTTTCTTTAAAAAATACTATTTTGATACATTTAATATACGTTTTTACAAATGTATTGATTTGTGATGAATGGAACATTCCAAATTATTTGGTTTAACCATACAGGTATAGATTTAGATTTATGGGCCCCCTTGGAGAATAAACATAAATAGTATTGCAATGCTGTACAATACTGTTAAGGTATTAACCACTTTTGATCACAATTTGAATCGCAAATTTCTTACTGTGAGTGTTGGTACTGTTAGATGTAATATAAAAATATATACAAATAAACTTTATTAATGTGAGTGTGGGTAGGCCCTACTGTTAGATTATAAACATATAATATACAAATAAACATTCCAAATTATTTGGTTTAACCATAGAGGTATAGATTTAGATTTATGGGCCCCCTTGGAGAATAAACATAAATAGTATTGCAATGCTGTACAATACTGTTAAGGTATTAACCACTTTTGATCGCAATTTGAATCGCAAATTTCTTACTGTGAGTGTTGGTACTGTTAGATGTAATATAAAAATATATACAAATAAACTTTATTACTGTGAGTGTGGGTAGGCTCTACTGTTAGATTATAAACATATAATATACAAATAAATAAACGTTATTACTGACAGTTGCTTCTCAACGTTTGTATTAATTAATAATTTAAAAATATATAAACGTCGTAGTGGTGTATCGTTACATGTACTTTACTATTTCAATCGACTATGACAGTGAGAGTTTTAACAAAGTACCGTATTAAATCGTAAATGTTTTACTGTATTTAGTGGTATATTATTTATAGGCCTATAAAACATTAAAAACAATATTTCGTTACTGAGTGGATAAGAATATATTTTAAAATGTTTCCTCTTTGTACCTATCTTCTTCCCCCATCCCTCAACCCTTAATGTTACATACAAAACACAAATTGGGTTTGTTTAAATGAGTCCAAATAAAAAAATTTGACTCATTTTGTTTCTCTCTCGGAAGTAATTCCCAGGGTGCTAATTTTGGTTGACTACATAAATCATTGTGTATATTTATTCGTTTCTGTAAACGACAATGTATTATAGTCCTGCGGTACGTACATTTGAAATCTCCATTTTTTTCTCGCTGGAAATACTGTGTATTCGAGAACCATCTGTGGGCACGACCTAGATGGTACGCGAGCGAAGCGAGCGTGCCATCTAGTTATAATAATTTAACATCTATCCGGGGGTTGTTTTATAGCATGTTTAAATATGACCCGAAGTTACTTTAGAGATGCAACCTTCAATCACCACAAAAAACTGGATAATACCAATGAGCACCATATTACAAAAATTATAGATATCATCGAGTTAAATTAAAAAGATATTGACATTATAATAATTTAACATCTATCCGGAGGTTGTTTTATAGCATTTTTAATGAATTGTTTTCAATTATATTAATTATGATATAAAAATAAATTAAACATTTGCTTATAATTTAGTAATGTAGTATATAAAAGCCCATATTAAAATTAATTTAAACAAAACATGTGAATTGATAGTTGATTTTAGGACAAAAAATTGGTCGGTTCATGAGCCCCTAAATATAGGAAATGAGTTAATTAAAGTTGTCCCAGCGTATAAATATCTAAGAACTATAATAGACAAAAAGCTGGACTGGTTTAATAACATTAAAAAACTCCATAAAAAGGGACAACAACGGCTATATCTGTTAAGAAAACTTAGGAAATGTAATGTTAGTAAACAAATTCTTATACTGTTCTACCAGTCAACCATATATCTTTTTGTAGAATTATCTGGGAGGCTTGTTTATATGAAAAAGATAAGGAACTATTAAATAAAATTACCAGAAGGGCTGGGCGGGTTATTGGAGTTGATGTATCTGTTCTTAGTTTCAACTACGATGCAGGTGTTCTCTCCTTGGTAAAACGTATACTCTCCCAAACAGACCACCCGCTCCATAAGGAATACATTTTTCTTCCATCAAATATTCGTATCCGTCTGCCTCGAGCCGTACTAAACGCTACAATAAATCATTTGTCCCACAGTCTATTGTCACCTATAACAAACTTGTCCAGCGCTAACTCATGGAGAGAACACCTGGATCGTAGACTTTTTGATATTTTATTAGTGATTTTCTATATTGACTGTTTTCTGCATGTACGTATATTGTTATTATCTCTGCAGTGTATATAAGAGGAATTTCTAATGTATTTTTATATTGGACCAAATAAAGAATATATATATATAATATATTTTACCATTTTTTATATTTTGTGGCCAGTAAAAATCATACCGTAATTTATATAATATAGATCTGTGCCTTAAAAATATATATATATATATGTCACATACATTTACAGATTTAGTAAATCACGTGTAAATTCTAGAATTTTACTCAATAGTAAGCTGGTGGTAAATACTTTCGGTAAAGTTTTTTTCACATAATGAAAAAATACTACATGAATGAACATTAGTTACTGATGATTAAAACGAATTTATTTTGTTCTTTTGGCACAAATATTTGTCGATACTGAAATATATCCACACACAACAATGCAACGATGCTTCGTTGCGAGCTATCTCCGTTTACCATTAGAATTCGCTGGAATTCGGCACCGCAACCGCAATAACACTGTAATGGTAACTGGCAAACAAAGTTTTATATTTTTAAAATGTAATTTTACTATGTGGAATATACATTGTTCAATTGATTAATGACAGTGAATTGATAAAAGTCCTCTTCCATCCATTTATCCGTTACGCTATTCGTCTTGGGTAGACATTGCGTATGCTAATCGTTTCCATGATAATAATTTAAAATAAATAAGTGCATCAACCTAGCAACGTGACCGATAAATACAAATAGCCAATAAATAGAAAAAGGTAAGTAGTACAAGGCTATGTATCTTTGTTACGGAATAAGAGCTAGACTTTCGATCGCCCTCTAGTGAGATTGTATAAACAGAAAACAGTTATATTTATTACTCACATGCTACTTCCTGTTGAGAGTTTGTAAGTTCCAGTAGATAGTTCTACGACAGATGGTGAAACATAGCTAAAAAGAATAAAACACAAATCACATCATTAATATTTATTCTAAATTTAAATTGGCCATATCAAAGTAATATTAAAGTTATTCACTTTAAGTAAAAAATTCGAGGCAAAAACAACAAGTTTACGTAATTAAAAGGTAAATTAATTTGGTTACATTTCGCCTGGAAAATCTTTACGAGCGAAAGTAAACAAAGATTTCAAACCACGAGTATACATTATGCATGATGCTAATTAGGATTGTTTACAACTCATCGCGGTTGAGAAGAAGTTTTCACACAGATCGCGAGGAAGTTTTATGATTATGCATACAGAGTAGCCAAACAAGCGCGTTGCATTATGAGATATGTTTTGATCGAAAACTTTGACTGGAAGTCAAAGTTATTTTTTGAACCAAAAAACGTCCGTATTTTGGTTAAATTATTTTTTTTTTCAACTCATTTTTGGTGAAAGTTAATAACTATTATGATACTTCAAAATGACGCACTTTTTTTCGAAATACTGTATTCAAAAATTTTACTTTTTTTTATTATTCAAAGGGACAATACATCTTTAATAATAAAGTATTGTGTGTATAGTTTGGTTCCGCCGAACAACGCCGATATACTGTACTAGATGGTACGCGAGCGAACTTCATTGGTAGTAAAGAGAATACAAATGACGTTTAACTATATTATCACAAGTTAATTAAGTTTGTTAGTCTGTAATACTATTCTGCGACTTGTTTACACTTGTGGGTTCACAGAATATAATTTATCATAATAATCTTAAGGATATTGTTTAACAACGGCACACTTCCTTTTAGGCCTACATTTCAACAGATCCACCATTTGTAAATGCAAACGCATTTTCACCAAGCATTTGAAGTTTCGTGTTATCAATTCGCCTGAAAAAAAAAAAGATGTACTAGTTCGTAGTTCCTTATTAAATTCAATTAAAAGGCAGTCACCATATTTTTTAGATATTTTAATACTTAATAACTGTCTAATTGTCTTGACCTCTTCTATTTCTTCTGGTCAAAGTTCAATTTAAGCATTTACGTCCTCTATGGTGAATAAGTAACTAGCTTTACAAAGACAAAGCACACACGACCTACCTAATGTTTCAAAATATGTTGGTATGGATCGATGAACCTTGACCTACTCTACCTTATAACAGTTGACCTACTTCTTTATTTCAAAATTATAAAAGTTTAAAATTAGATTGCGCAACTTTTACCATATTATGTTTCATATCTTTGACTTTATTATTCCATATTTTGTCCCATACCATAGTCTTATTTAAAAACTCTGTTTCACATTTTACTTGGGAGACTGGCACTGTCGTGACCTTTGACTTAGGCCTACTCTAGTATTTGCTATCCTATTTCCGCATACTTGTTTGCTACGCCCTCTACGCCGAATAAGTAGCTAGCTTTTACGAACGTTATAACACTTTATCTACTTAAGTGTAATGTTGTAACAAAAATTAAAAACTTACAAAGCTGATAATTTGCTGTTGTTTGCAAATGTAAAAGGTTCAATGATATTTATATCATTAGATGACAGGTATCTGAAAAAAAAAATCATCATTAGTTTTTAGAATAAATATCTCAAATTATAAAAGTTGTTAAATAAGAGTGTGGTAGTCGTGGTAGTGACAGGTGGTACCATAGCAGCAGCAGCGGCGGCAGCAGGAGCAGCAGCAGAAACAGTACAACAAAGTGACTAGAACGATCATCAACGTGTATTTTCAGTAACTAAACATGCAGTACATTATTTATTTTATTCATTCGTGTTGTAAAGAAAAATCACTTAAGCCCCTTTCTCACAGAGTTGTGTGCCAGGAATATTGCGGGAATATACCATTACCATGCCGGTATGGTTTTCTGTGAGAACGGGTCGTCTTGGCATCATGCCGGCACCATGCCGGCATCGACATGACCTGCTTTAGACCTAGTAATATTCTAGGGATATTCCCCGCAATGCCAGACGGGCATTCTGTGAGAACGTATCACCGTTATATTCCGGGGTTCCCCGTCGAGGCTTTGACACCTTGCGCAGTGAAGTGTATCACTTTGGCGCCTATTCAATTCAATTAACAATAATAATGTCGAACTGGAGGGATAATGAGATAAGAGAGCTGCTTAAAATAAGGGGACCAGAAGAAATTTGTAGCATAATCTATATAGGCCGCTAGGCTAGGCCATTAGCTCTTTGTTTGTTGGTGCCTGACCTTTCGTCGCCTTGTAAATTGTAGGCCTACAGCCTTCTAAGGTGTTTTACAGATTGCCGATGACGGCAAATTAATTGCTATACCGGAATAATATACGCACAATATACTGTACATAGCATGTATTGCATAAATATGCTATAAAGGAAGATAATAATCTGTAACTTAACATTCGCCGCCATATCATCGCTAGACAAAAATAATAACAATAAAGGACGCCCTCAATAATTATTTTGTCAGAGACTTTTTATTGGCCGAATATGCCCGATTCCTTTCTCACAGAAAGCCGGTATATACCGGTTATATTTCCGGCACGATAGTCCGATGAGAATGGGTATATGCCGGTAACGATACCGGCACGACGCCAGCACTGTACCGGTATATTGCAGGCACATCTGTGAGAAAGGGGCTTTAGAGACGCTATAAAATAACAGCTGATGATCATCTATATCAAATCAAATATTCTTTTTCATCATCATCGTTATCATCAAAATATAAAGAAAGATCAAATAAAGTAAAACATGTCTATGAAGAGAAACAAGGCCAACAGCCATTAAGTCGCGTGCTACAATGCATAGTGATACCGGACCGACAGACAGACCGACAGACCGACAGACAGACAGACAGACAGAGAGACCGACCGACCGACATAGTGAACTATACTGACCGAAATTACTGAAGATGTTTAAAAATGTTGAAATGTTTAAAAACATTTTTTTTTTTTTAATTTACACGTGCGTAGCCTGTCACTTTCGACGTGCTCGTATAACGTAATTTCGAGTTGAAAAGTAAGTCAAGAAAACAGAAATCGGGCAAAAAGAGTGCGCAATAACATTTAACGCGCAGTGCGCGCGCAAAAATATGCGCACTCATGGCAATTTTGTAAACGCTTAAAATTGCCTGAAATGTACTCTTATTTCATCGAAAATAAATTTTGAAAATGTTAAGCGCGCGTACGCATGCGTTACATGCGCTACGCACGTAATTGTATTGCCATATGATGATTTATGCCCTGAAATTTATGAGTACCAAATTTTATTTAATTGTGATTCATGGTTGTGAAGATATGATTACAAACGTGATTTCGTTAAATCGTGCGTAGACGTGACCGCGTAATTTTTTATTGCGCACCGTGAAAACATAACCACATTGATTCCTGGCCATAAGGAATATACTGTGAAAAATTGACCTAGCTAGATTAAACTGATATCAAGATAAGGTCAGAAAGCGATAAAACGCATAGTGATACTGGACCGACAGACAGACAGACAGACCGACAGACAGACCGACAGACAGACCGACAGACAGACCGACAGACAGACCGACCGACCAACATAGTGAACTATAGAGTCGCTTCCACGCGACTAAAAACGGAAACACATCAAAATTCTAAATGATCTTGATACCCCAATAACAAGAAATTATTTAAGCTGTTGCCGATTACGGTTATAGAAACTGCGCTTAATTATTATATAACTTAAATTTGTATTTAGAAATTAATAATACTTAGTAATCAAATGTCGGATTTAAATTCTCCCATAAATTTGCTAGTGTAATGCTAATAAATTATAAAACAAGCAATAATATAAATGATTTTGTCATCGTTAAGTTTTGTCACTAAAATGATCGACTATTAACTGCTTTTGTTGAATATGTTTCTGAAACATGGCTAAAACTATAAAGACATTTTACTATATTCAGTCGGTGAAACAACAATGTCTTTTCAGGTTTAAGTGTATCATGCAGGAATTGCATGAACCTTTCCATTCTTTGACTATAATGGTATAAAAGTTGCTCGGATACGTGCATTACCAAAACCGTATAATCATCAAATAAACACATGTTTCGTCATCAAGGGTGATTTCAACCGAATGAAAAATAAAGCGTTATCCTCTAATATACAGATATTGACTGTTTAGAGGTTAAATATAAGATTTGACATCCCCGAGGGAATGATATTATGTTCGAGGGAATATATATTTCCCGAAGCGCCAGCTGAGGGAAATATATATTCCCCGAGAACTTAATATCATTCCCGAGGGGATGTCAAATCTTATATTTAACCGATATAAAAGGCAATATCTGTTATATTATATAGCCAAGAACAAGTCTGCTGGGTTGGGTGAAGCTAGGCTAGCTAGGCTAGGCCTCCTTTCTTATAGTATTTGTATTGTATTTAAAACAAGCCTGCCTAGACACCTTACCTTGCGAAGAATAATATACAGATAATTACTAATTAATGATTCCTTGGCAATAAAATATTCACTTAGGCCTAGGTCGTTTAAATTAACAGAAGAATTTTCATCAATAAGCCTATTAATAATAATATTATAATCAGGTAGGCCGAATAAACAATTCGTCGTCTTCCTTCTCGATCTTCGAGGAGCCGAATCACCGGATGTTCAGCGCGTACTAGTTACTAGGTTACTACCGTGAGTTTTGACCAATCATAAACGGTGTTTCATCACATTTAGGGTGGACTTATAACAAATGAGGGCGCTATGTATGCATAGCTTAAATAGTTTAGAAGATTAATTTCTTCAAGCAAATTCCGTGGCCCAGCGGATGAAACGTTGTCTTGCGATGGAGTGCCAATTCCACCCGAGTTCAAGATCGAGTAGATGACTTTTGTTTATTTATCGGCAAACTCGAGTGTTGCACACGAAAATTACACAGTCAATATCATCGTACTCGAGAATTTACATGATTAATGACAGGGGACACGATTATTACGCGAAAATTACACAGTCAATATCATCGTTCTCGAGGATATATACGATTTACGATCCTCGCAGCGGTAGTCATGTGATGCAGTTTCAACCAATCACGTTCGCGTATTTACATAGGCTATGTAATATAAGCAAATAATTACTGTTTTGTAATAACTGTATATATAATTATATTATAACAATGTAATTGGTGGTTTCATTTAGGAACAAATAAACAGAACAATACGCAATGACCAATTTGGATGCACTAAGATGTATACACTGCTGATGCATTTGTATCTCTTACATGCAGCAGCAGCAATGGCAGCAAAAAACAACAGAAGAAACAGAAGTTGCAGCATCGGCAACAGAAGCATCGGCATCAGCAGAAAAAGTTTTGAAGGTAACAATTGAACTTACAAGTTAGTTATCACGGTGGATCCTTGAAATGTGGTATTTCTCAGTATAGTTATTTTGTTGTTCTTCAGGCTTCTATTATGAAAACAAAAATTATGCCACTACTTAGGATACTTTATTAAATGCGATTGTATAATAGTAACTTCGTTTTATCATTTTCTATGCTTTATTCATTGACTGTGAAATCTTCAGAAATACGTTTTATTGTTGTTATTGTTCTAAACCGCAGTGCCGTCCAGTTGTAATATTGTTAATAGTGAGACTTTTCCATCGGGACGGTAAACGAAAAGAGACGGTAATTTAATTTATAGAGTCTGGTGCTAAATGCCTTCGAAACAAAAGCAACAACGGTTAGCCACCTCTAGGCTTAGGCCCCTGATCCGTATGCATGCAAGCTCGGTTGAGCAGGTTCTGCGTTAGTCAGGCTAGGTATTCAACACATAATCAAAAACCGAGTTTAAAAAAAAATAAATCTAGAAGTATCAAAATGAATTTACATCCTACACATACTATATATACACATATGATGTTTTTGTTATGAAAATAAACAACTTGTGCCTATCATGTATACATTTGCTTTGCTTATGGTTTAACAGTTTCAGAAAGACATCAACTGTGCTGCTTCGTCTGGTTGAATTGTAAGACCGATCTTTAGATCGGCTAAATAATGAACGGAATGTATGCCACCTACTTTCGTTAATTTACCGTCTCGAAGCAAAAGCTCACTACTAAAAGTTAGTTCTACACAGGTAAAAGAAGTAACATTTTCAAATTATATTGTCAACTTACAAAATACGAAGAAATGGAAGATCATTAAAAACTGTTGATATGTCTGTCAGCAAATTTGTGTCTGCATGTCTGAAATGTTTAGATAAATTAAAATTATTATTTATAACTAAATATAACCAGGAAAGAGTTAAATTAATTTAACTCTTCCCTGATATAACTCAATACATTACATAGTGTGTATCTTTTAATGTATGCGTATCATTGCTATAGAGTTCAGCGTTGCTGACGTCACGACGGTAGATGGCGCTGCGTGGACGGTATGTACAGAGCCATATATATATAGAGTTACGACATTGAATGCAGATCAATTTGTGTCAAACTTGTCTCCGTTAATTCATGTAAAGTATAGGAGCAAGAAAATACTTTAAACATTTTCTTATATTAAAAAAAAATGTAATTGCACATTTTACGGTGAAATATCGATGTGCACAGCGTACAGAAGTACTTGCGGCAAAGAATATTGCGCGCGCGTGCGCTAGTACATTATAAAGTTCGATTGATTGATTTTGGAACGAAACATCCCATAACTACGTCCTATAAATAACAATTATGTAATATTTTCAATTCATAATGCATGCTTTTTGATGACTAAATAAAATAATAAAGCGTCGTGGATGTATTTGTTAATATATTGAATAGGGTATGAACAATATTAAAATAATAAAGGCAAATTATTACAAATGAAATAATGAACGAGTCTCTGAAAGTTAGTATTAAAAACACACGGAGAGCATATACTGTATAAAAAGAGGGGTGAATTTGTATTGGTTCATGCTTTGATGTATCCTGACTTGCATGTAGGCCCTAGCATATATTATTTTGTTATTATAGACACAATATATATATGTTACCAAATTAATACCATTAATAAAATTAATTACTAAAACAAAAAATACATTCGAATAATTATCGATCTATAGTTTCCCCTATGTTTCATAATTTTTGGGATTTTATTTGTGTTACACGAGCTTGTTGAAAATAAGCACTTTCTTATCAGTGGGGGATAGTTGAAATTACACAGTAAAATCTCTATTCTTTTGTACACAAATTTTGTAAATAGAGAGGCATTTTAAAAAGCTACGAAAAATAAACAGTGTGGTAAAAAATTTTTTCAGATGACTAAGTATAGGTAATATAACTTGAATATTACATTTCTTGAATTTTTATTCAACTTCAAATTTTTATTTTCATGCTATAGCAAAAATTATCCACCGTATATCCACCATCTTTTTTCACCTTCTAGGGAGTCACAAGACATGTTATTACATTAGGTTAACTACCTAACTACTGAAAAAAGGTCTTCCTGGTTTTTATGGAAGAATTTTGCAAAATTTTGTATTTGGCCATATTTAGAGAAATTCATGTTTTTTTCGTCTTGATTTCTGTTACAAATATTTGATTTATATTATATATTATATTTAAAATTCATTCCTGTACCTGAGCTTTAAAACTTAATCATTTTCAATAAAAACAACTAAAATTTCAAAAGATCACTAATTATTTGTAATAATAATAATAATAATAATCTATTTATTCTTCAACTACAGTTTAAGTCTAAAAAAGTCAAGCAAGATACATAATTTGATAGAAATACAGATATCTATAGTTTATCAACATAGTAGCGGTGAACGCATTTTTGGTTGCGCTTGCAACCACGCAGAGCCATCTATCGTTGTGACGTCACACCGCAGAACTCTATTACCTGCTTGCAAATCACACTTAATAATTTGGAATCTGGATGGATTAGAATAAACGTTCACATCCTAAAACAGAGAGTAGGCCTAATAGTAATAGGGAATATTTAACCCGAAGTGTTGCAACAAAATACGAGTATTATTTCAAAAGAAATAGAAAAGAAGGTTTTGCAGGGCTGTGGTGTAACTATTGTATTTTGAATTAATATTGTAAAACGGACATAACGTCAACTAATTTGATATAATATGACAGTGATAATATGATTAAACTAATTAGTAACAGTAAGAATTTAATAAACATAACAGACTTACATATTACCAATTGTCTTCGGCAAGCTTGGTAATTTACTAAGTAAATTGTTATTAACATTTCTGTCAACAATTAAGATATAAATAAACAAAATGTAATGAAGAATCAATGCAATGCAACATATTTATAGCAATACTTTAATTTAGTTACGTCTTGACACCTGACAAAGTTATTTTCACCAATACAATTATGTCGCCTTTTATATCGGTGAAATATAAGATGGTGATTCGCGAACATATAATCCTTCGGGAATGTAAAATCTCAAATTAGCCTAGGCCTATATTAATACTAAATGTTAATATACATTTTATACACTTCTTTAAGTTGCATATGTTGTGTGAAGACCGGCTTACTCCGTATAGATCATACATAGCATGAGTTGTTAGTATAAGGCTAGTCTATAGCCATAGAACAAGACCATATACATGGCTGAAGTTGCGTGCTCAAGTTAGTGTTTACCGACCAACCGACCGACATAGTGAGCCAAAAGGATGTCTTTTCTAATTGTTGTGAAATATGAGATTTTGGTATTATATTTGAAATAAATTTTATAACCTATCCATAACCAAAATCCGGATAAAAAAATTAGTTAATGTATAAGTGAATAACTTTATCATAAGTACAAATTGGCCTATTCAAAATGTGATGACATTCATCTGCATTTTGTTCATGTTTGGAGAACAATACATGTTCAAAGTTTTGCCTTATCATTCTTAAGCCTACTTTCAACAATTTATCGAATGATATTTCATTTTAACCCAAATTAATATTATCATCTGTACTGTAGCTTGCTTGCATTTATGTAAAAGATTACTTACATGGTGCCAAGTTTATGTAGCTTTGACAAAGCATCTTCGTCGATTTCCTTCAGGTTATTATTGTTCATGTAACTATAAGAAAAAATTGTGCTATGGTGAACAACACATTGTAAACATACTAAACAACGTAAGGAATTTGCACGTAAAATGCTAGTTTTTATTCCTTAAACACATCATCTAGCTAGTTAATCTATATTGATCGTTCGTATTGCTAAATTCCAAAATACTGCTTTGTTCTGCATGCACACATTATTAATACTAGAGAGTGAACTCGCTTCGCTCGCTCCCTCTCTAGGACTGTAGACGATGGTTCTCGGGATGATAATGACTCGGTAAAGAGGTTTCAGAAGAACATTCTTGCCTGAACGTTTTCGGTCGGTTACCATTATTGAAATGCTTGATATTCGTAAAACTAAACCTACTCACTGTTTCACAGTGTCGTAGATGATTAATAGCGTTTTACGTATAGTGTTAATTGTTTGGTAGGGCCCTTATAGTGTGGATGTGGGGAGGCGGAGTTAATTTGAGGGAGGTACTTATTTGAGGGATCCGTAAATTTTTTTAGTTTTAATAATATGGTACATTTACAAATAAAATCCTCTAGTAGATATGAAAAGTGGTTGGTAAATTGTAGATAACAGTCCGATGAAATCTACTAAAAATAGTATAATTGTGTTATAAATATAATACAATATAATGTGTATAAATGTGGATGGGCGTTTATTAGATGGTAGTTGGGGGGTGGGGGTGTTGCGGCGTGGTAATTATCAATTGATGTTTTATTGGGGAGGTGTTCCGGTCGTTTATTTAAATAAATACCATTCTACTTGGTATAATCAATACATTATTCCGCGATAGTGAGCCGTTTTGGCCTAAGAATGCAGACGTTTTAGACGGCTTGCAACATGGGCATAAGTATCCCAGGATCCTAACGGGACACAGATAGCGCACAGTATTTATTATTTATTGAAGTCCTGGCAGGTTACTCAAAAACTCGGCTATCGGGGTTTCATTCGATTTCAAACAAAAGCTCTTATTGTTCAAGAATAGCCTATAACATATAACATTTGACTACGTTGGTCTAACCTCCCTCCAAACAGCAGTTCGGAAACTGCAAAGCAGCCTTACGGGTCGCCGGGCCCGAAGAGGATATGTAGGGATAATAACATATAACCGTAGCTTTAACATTACAATGTGAAACTTACAGAATGATTGTGTCTACTGGTCATTGAAATTACAAAAAAAACTTACAGAATTTGTGTGTTTACTGGAATTCCAACCGGCCATTCATTGAGTCCACGGTTTGCACAGTCCACGGTTATTTCTGTACATTCACAAACCGCATTCACATTAGTATCATTACTACATGCAACTTCAACACCAATTGATAAATCCACCCATAAAAACAACAGGCAGCATATCAAGGATGTAGAGTCCATTTTCAACAATAAATGTGACAACCTAACCTATTAAATATTGCGTTTATTTTAGAAACGTCACTGTGATATAAAATCTGGTTTGATATTGAAATAAAATCATGATTGTTTCTTAATTTATACAAATTGTATAAGCATTTCCAACTGAGTTGGTATCAACAAAAAAAGTTCCGGATTCGGATCGTGACATTAGTGTACTTTCACTTTACTTCTTTTCATTATACAGTACCTGTTTTTGTCATAACATACTTATTATGTATATCATTTTTTATTTCCTTGTGGTAGTCAAGTTTTAAATATATCTATCAATTTTATTGCTTACAATCGATGACATCTTGGCCACATCTGCAAAAAAGTCTTATCATTTGCTCACCAAGGTCGCCTTTTCCATTAGACGAACGAACAAAATTGTATTTTAACCCTTTGAAGACGCAAGGTTTCTACCCCAAATGACAGAGCTTAAATAAGGTATTAAAGATTAGTATAAGCTAGTAGATTCCGAAAATTCCCTGTTAATGGCTTTTCCAACAACTTTCTTACTCTTACTTCTTGAATCGGAGGTATCTCTGGCGGGAATTTAATAAGTCAGAGAGAATGATACAAACCATAATACGATTGGTTAATTAATAGCGTGACAATCGTTTCCTGGTTATGACGTGACAGTGGTGGCGCCAGCCAGCCCCCCCCCCCCCCCCCCCCCCCGTCAGGGAAAGCTGGAGGAGTCGGGGAGTATTGCCCATATTTGTCGGGGAGATAAATATGATCATTTCTTTTCTGGTAAAAAATAAAACCATATTAAGTGTACTACTATATATTTTAAGTAACTGCGGCATTCCATTTTTTACGTACGTACGATTTACTGACAGCGAAGTAAACAGTATGATGTGGTACGCATTTGTCTGGCGGTGTCTCTTTGTACGAATCTTTCATGGCTCACTGCGGTATACCTGTCGACATATCTGGGCTTTATCATATTACATCCAGGGACCAAAATGTGTGATTTTCAGATTCCAGGCGAAAATCGAAAATTCATTTGCAACTACGCATCGACGTACGTTCATACAGGGATAAAGGTACGAGTTATGTTCTCACGGTTGAGTTTACGAATTGTTTCAATTTACCAATAACCCTTGGTGTACCGCGTATATGTTCGCTGTCGATTAAAGGGGTTTGGGTGGGGGTTCGATTGGAAAAAGGAAGCGGTTGGCCCGAACCATAAAACAGGGTCTGGTCACGTTTCTTTTCGCGCATAAATCTCGATCTAGGGTAGGTGGGTGAATAGGGTGGCTAGCCACCTCCCTTAATTCTAAAGGGAAAAAAAAAGATGCACCAAACCCGTGACCGTCGCTAGACGCGGATTCGACGCCTTGACTCTTTTAATTAAGAAGAGTAGGCAAGAGCTATAGTTGAAAGAATTATTTATGAATTCAAGAGTTTAAAAAGAAAACGCAATTTAAAATCTTCGGAAAATACCCACAACTGAGTTATTTTCAAAACACATGCACTCCCACTACCAGCATCACGTTGTCTTAGCTCGCTCCTCGTGTGAATGCTGACGTCATCACTCTAAAAAAATACACCATTTTCCGCCCTGGTCTGTGTGCAAGCGTTAGCGTGGACCTGTATATTTATACCCCTGTACAGAGTAGAGTGTAATATCGTGAATTTTTTCTCGCGTATGAAGGTTTTTTAAATAATGGTATGCAGTATAAACGATAAAAAAAAATATAAACATGATGTTTTTTTATTATTATTTTATAGGCATAACATAAACATGAAATGTCTTGTTCTATGTACACGGCCGAAAAAACGGCATTTTATTGATTTGTGTTATAGACACGGCGATTACGGCAATCATCATTGTATACGGTACTAAATTACATTGAGTTATTCACCCGGCTATAGGGTATATATCTGAGGTTAACAGACCACCAAAGCACAGTCGTACACTAAACACATGCACTATCGAGGCATTTTCGGATCAAAGTTTAATATTAGTTCGTCGAAAAAGATCCGTATTAGAGTATTTTGGAAAGATTTATTTAAATTTACATTATTATGTGACATTGTTATTAAATGTAATGGAAACAGTTGCTCTAGCCTATTAAACAGTGTGTAAGCATCTATTTTTAAAAATTTTCTGAGTAATACGATTGGTTAATAGCGTGACAATCGTTTCCTGGTTATGACGTGATACTTAAGCCTGTTTTCCTGTCGACGTTATTCGACGCTATCGTCGTTGATCGTTAAAAGTTAAACGACGAAGTTGAAATGATGACAATAGCGAGTACCATTTCCTTTAAATCGTTAACATTTCAATGTTTACGTAGAAGATCGCCGATTATTGTTAACGATAGCGTCGAATAACGTCAACAGGAAAACAGGCTTTAGTTGTTTTGGTTTATCAGGGTTTATGTATGGATTATTAACTTTGTTTGTCTTTGTCTGTTAAAATGTTTAAAATAGTCGAACTTTATAAGTGTTTTTTATATTTTGAACATACTGTATAACGATAATAATGTTTATATAATAATAAAGGTTTATTTTGTGAAAATAACTGTAGGTTGACAGTAAGAATCCTTTTAATATTGCATAGGTATAATAAGTTCAGTTTGTTTAATGACTAAACATTTTAGTTAGACTAGGTAGGTCCAGTTATCCTTTTTATATTATGTCTAATTTTACGGAACAATATCGATAAAGTTACCTCAACACAAATCGATGAATCCATTATTACACAGCAAGAACAGTAGGGACATCATTGCTACAGGCCATTACGAAAATATCGCAATGTGATACACACTGTGTACACATAGTGGCATTTTGCGTTCACATAATTGACACCGTGTTTATACATTTTTATTCGCGTTGGACGCGTCTCTATAGTTCACTATGTCGGTTGGTCGGTCGGTCTGTCGGTCTGTCTGTCGGTCCGGTATCCCTATGCGTTTTATCGCTTTCTGACCTTATCTTGATACCAGTTTAATCTAGCTAAGTCAATTTTTCACAGTATATTCCTTATGGCCAGGAATCGATGGGGTTATGTTTTCACGGTGCGCAATAAAAAATTACGTGGTCTACGCACGATTTAACGAAATCACGTTTGTAATCATATCTTCACAACCATGAATCACAATTAAATAAAATTTGGTACTCATAAATTTCAGGGCATAAATCATCATATGGCAATACAATTACGTGCGTAGCGCATGTAACGCATGCGTACGCGCGCTTAACATTTTCAAAATTTATTTTCGATGAAATAAGAGTACGTTTCAGGCAATTTTAAGCGTTTACAAAATTGCCATGAGTGCGCAGATTTTTGCGCGCGCACTGCGCGTTAAATGTTATTGCGCACTATTTTTGCCCTATTTCTGTTTTCTTGACTTACTTTTCAACTCGAAATTACGTTATACGAGCACGTCAAAAGTGACAGGCTTCGCACGTGTAAATTAAAAAAATGTAAATGTTTTTAAACATTTCAACATTTTTAAACATGTTCAGTAATTTCGGTCAGTTGGTAGGTTGGTTGGTCGGTTGATAAACACTAATGAGCACGCGACTGCAGCCATCTATATGGCCTTGTTATGAACACATGCAGTATTGGTTTAACATTGTATACGGTTTGACACGCATTGTCGGAAGAACACACAGTGTGAAACACATCGAAAAGAGAAACACCGTAAATGAAGAAAATCACAGTGTTGGAAGGAACCAGACATAAAAAACAAGAAAACCTTTTCTCATTAGTTTGTTTTTATGGCTGGCAGCTATTAATACATTATTATACAGATATTGCCTGCTTAGAGGTGAAATATAAGATTTGACATCCCCAAGGGAATGATATTATGTTTGAGTTAAAATATATTTCCCGAAGCGCAGCTGAGGTAAATATATAATTCCCCGAGAATACAAAAATCTGGTTTGATATTGAAATAAAATCATGATTGTTTCTTCAATTCTATAAATTGTATAAGCATTTCCAACTGAGTTGGTATCAACAAAAAAAGTTCCGGATTCGGATCGTGACATTAGTGTACTTTCACTTTACTTCTTTTCATTATACAGTACCTGTTTTTGTCATAACATACTTAGTGTGTATATCATTTTTTATTTCCTTGTGGTAGTCAAGTTTTAAATATATCTATCGATTTTATTGCTTACAATCGATGACATCTTGGCCACATCTGCAAAAAAATCTTATCATTTTCTCACCAAGGTCGCCTTTTCCATTAGAAACAACTAGAATTTACGAACAAAATTGTATTTTAACCCTTTGAAGACGCAAGGTTTCTACCCCAAATGACTGAGCTTAAATAAGGTATTAAAGATTAGTATAAGCTAGTAGATTCCGAAAATTCCCTGTTAATGGCTCTTCAAACAAACTTTCTTACTCTTACTTCTTGAATCGGAGGTATCTCTGGCGGGAATTTAATAAGTCATAGAGAATCAGTTTCCATATTGCAATAATAACAATGTATCCTAAATAAAAGCTGATTTCTTAACCTACTCATAATAATTACACAGATACTGTACTGTATGTTGTTGTTAATTACTTAAGGTGTATTATTTAGGGACCACAGAGTGATAAAATAACTAAATACTATTGTAAAATGAACAACATGTAAACAAGTAGAGTGAATCTTCCCTGATATAAAGCGGTTTCTATTTTTATTTTAATTTGTATTTTGAAAACAATTTAATATGTGTTTTAATATGTTATTTTAAATTAACTTTTCTTGACTTGATCTCTGAGTTCACAATTACAACATATATTATGTTGGGAAATGGTGTGAACAAACAGTGCATGCCACTATGCGAACCTCACAAATTACATAGTGTTCAATTCGGTGAAAGGTATCAATACCATCAATGGAATCTTCTAAAAAAAGTATATCTAGTTTAAAATAAATCGAAATAGTGTTTGTATGTCTGTAATACACACAAATACATAATTGGACATACATAGAAAATCCCTATCCACCAAAAATGAACTGATAACAACAAATTAATACGCTTTAATTGATAACGGTTTGTAAAAATGTCTGAGTCATAAGGTTTATCGCAAATACCTTGATTTCGCGAGACACGTCATTGCACAATGCATGATGGGAAGGGTTTGGGAGCAATAACGCCAACCGTATAATACAAACTTTATATACTGGTGGTGGCGCTATTGCTCCCAAACTCTTCCCATTATGCATCGCTCACGCAATTTTCGATAAACCTTATTGTATATAGATATAAAATTAACACAATAAATACAAACAGTACAGTACAGCTATAACTAATGCAAACACTTTTTAAAAATGTTTCAAGAATTATCGCAGTTAGGTAACTATATATTTTTTTAAATCAATCATTTCATCATTAATTAACATCTTGTAAGCAATATTAGTAATATGGAATATAAAGTTAATTTACACGATTTAAAAATGTTAATGAATGAAGTTTAAAAAGATAAAAAATGTGATAAGAATGATAATAATAGAGATTTTAGGGTGATGACATGAAAGATGATATTATTGTGGTGTTTAGGCCACAAAGGAGAGAAAAACAAGCTCTTATTTATGCGTATTGTTCTTTAAAAATAGGTCTAATTTACAATGGTATTTCGTAAGTACAAGATCAAGACTTATTGATGTATTGTATATGTCAGTAAAATTTACAGTTTACAAAATGGTTCTTTCTATAATCTGAATCTGACTACAGTATCATACAGTGTATGACCTTCTTATATATACAAAATATTCATATGTCATACATACATTATACACAATGGCAATGATATACGACTATTTTTACCCTACGTATCAACATGTTGTTTTCTCTTTTTTCACATTCATTGATATTCTTTTTAACACTAAAATTTGATAATTCCGTCATGACACAGTAATAATCGTAATAATATAAACATTCTAGTCACAACCAGGTGATACTTTCCACACTTTAATAATTTAATCAGATTTTTAGACTAACTTAAAACAAGCATATTTTATTCCTCTTTCATTACTATATTAAAACAAATTGAATATGTAAAGTTACAATGGAAACTTAACAAAACTGGCTATTACAACTGAAAAGTTAAAAAGGTTATTTTATCTTTTTTTTTAATCTTATACTATACAATAACAAGAGTTATGGTATAAATATTACCTCATTATAAAAATAAAGCTATATTATAATATTATTTTGCTACTCGGAGACTGCGGCAATTAACAAACTCATAGAATAATAAATAAAGACGCATACAACATAAATTCTGGCTTAAATAGTTTAATTAGTAAATGAACATTCACCCATGTAAAACTGCACATTAAAGTCATAAGCAAATATAAGTTATATAGCAATAATTTTCCAATTCTAAGTAAGCACAACAGGGATGCTCAGAGAAAAATAGCCCGCGGCAGGTGCCAAGGCACCGCCAAGAGCAGCCCACCAAAGTGCAGGAAAAAAGGAAGAATGTTCACTTACCCGCATGAAACTGAGATAAAAAAAAACAACCAGGAATCCCTGGAAGAGTCTCCAAAGAGACTGATAGGTACAAAAATCACCATTAATACAACGATGCTCCCCATGAAAGTATACGCAGATACTTCATGGCAGTATGTTGAGCATCAGCACCTTCCACCCAAGGCTAATCCAAGGGCTCCACTACCGTACACTGCAATGGGAGCAAAGTTGTACTAACACATCGCAAATAAACATTACTGACAGAAAAAAAAACCAAAAACGCATGGATGTGAGTTATAATGTAAATGTAGATTTTTATTATGTTGTTGAAAATTCGCAGAAATATAAATTATTCAATGAAATACAACAATACAGCTGGCCACCTCTTGAACATGATGAGGGAAATCCCTGTTTGCAGTTTATGACCGCCCCTTTGGAGATCTAAAAGTATGATGCTTTTTGAAGTTTCCGTAACAACCTGAGGTGATTGTCAATTAGATTGCCAAGGGCTTTAGGTTGTCAACAAAGCATGTCACAGGTTAAGATAAGATAAGATATGATAAGATAAATCTTTATTGTCATGAACACAAGGCGAGCATGAAATTGGTTTTCCTTGATGCTTAAAAACACATACAATATATAAAACATTAAAAATATCAATACAATACATTAAAAATATATACAGTTGTAAACAAGTAAAACAAACTATCTTTGAAATGTTGAGTTGGAAACATGAATAGAGTTGTGGACGATGTCTAGAACAGAATTGGTGAACTTTCAAAAATTGTCTTCGGTTTTTCGGTAGGTTGATCCAATATTTAAATCAAAGATACAAATAAAATAAAAATATAATGTTTAAAGTACATTGTTAAAATATTAAAGTGATTGGTTGACCTCATTATAAAAATAAAGCTATATTATAATATTATTTTTCTCAATGTGTGATTCTTCAAGGTCATCTTCATCGATTTGAAGAAGCAGTGCTCTACTCGCTTGACGACAACAGTCTGTTTTGAATTTCTTCAAAAAATCAACTGAAAACGAGAGCAAACAAATAATTTAATATTAATTTATAAGCAGTTGGCTGAATATGGTGGTTTAATATTCCTACATTTACATTATAGGCCTTCAATAAATATCTCACCAATTACGACTAGCATGATAGAAACATTCAGCATAATTAGGATAACGGGAGTTATCTTGTGAAGTAAACCAATGACGTCATCTTCATTGAAACTCTGATCCAAGTTTACGATCGCCCCAATGGATAGATTGGAATTGGAATCTCTGCTCTGACTTCTCTTTCATTGGTTCAAGGTATAAGTGCAACACAATAAATATGACAGTAAAAATAGAGAGTAAGTGTCACAAGTGACATAAGTTTTGTATTTATTTTGCAAGTCATGCTTACTTTTCCTTTTGTTTTCATTATTTGAACCTTTCTTTTGTTTTAGGAAACTATTGTTTGAAGCCAGTGGAGCAGAGTGTTTGTGTGCAGAGAAGGAGTGTGTGGAGGTTGCTGATTGGAGGAGAGGTGTAAGAGTTGAGTTGGTGTTTGAGTTGCTGATTGGTTGAGAAGGATAAGGTGGTGGTATGTGTGCAATTGAGGGAAGGTTGAGAGGGGGATGAAAATTGAGAGGAGACAGAGAAGGAGGGCTATGTTATGTTGAAGCAGAAAGGAAATAAAGTGATACATATGAAGTTAATAAAGTGTGGGTTGGAAAGAATTATGGTGATATAGAGCTGAAGCAGAAAGGAAAAAAAGGGATATACATGAAGTTAATAAATTGTGAGTTGGAAATAATTATGGTGATATAGAGCTGAAGCAGAAAATAGAGCTGAAGCAGGAAGGAAATAAAGTGATATACATGAAGTTAATAAATTATGCGTTGGAAATAATTATGGTGATATAGAGCTGAAGCAGAAAGGAAATAAAGTGATATAGGCCTACATGAAGTTAATAAATTGTGAGTTGGAAGTAATACAATAAGGCAGTACAGAAAGACATCAAGAAACATTTTAACTTTATATTTCATTTATTTATATGTCAGAAAATAGTTGCAGTTTGAGAAGAATTATAATTGGGAATACAAGCATAACGGGAGCAGAGGCGTGGGAGTTGTTTAGTTGCAGAATCGTTTTAACTTTTATCTTTCGAATTTGTTTTTGTGTCAGCGTAGGAGAAAAGGCAAGAAGGAACGATATTTGTGGACATTCATTGTTGTTTAATTATTCATCTTGTGATATTATTGTATTTGGAAGGGGGGTTCTGGGATTTATTTGACAATAAGAAGATTGTTGATATTTTGTCTGGAAGGATTGGGAATTTGGGAAAGTGTATAAATTGTGTGGGGAATAGGGATACTGTATCATTGTTTGAGAATTGGTGGGTTTTTTTGGGGGAAGGGGGGGGGGGTTTGGATTATAGAAGGAAGAATTGTTTGTCAAAGATTATTATTAAATTTACTTTTTACATTTATATGTGTACAGTTGTGGCTATTACCGTTGTTTACCGGTGGTTACCAGATATTACATGTCCGAAAGAGCCGTAATTGCGGCTGTTTGACAGTAAGACAAACTTGAGGACACGTCATCTTTCAAGTTTGCAATGAGTGCCAACAGAGCCTTGTTGTACAGCTCAAAGGATTCCCAAAACCAAAATGTTTGCTTGTATTGTCCCCAAAAGAACCTTCCTCCAATAATCCACCCTTTACTCTGATTTTTCTTATGTTGATCACAACGTACATTTTTATAGTATAGCATAAGAAATATGGCCAATGGAAAACCAATGATGTATATTAAAGCAACGTAAACAAGTGTTTTGTTAGTTTGATACGATAAAAATATGGTATAAAAATATCTAAAGCTGATCTGTATTGTACTGTACTATAAAAACAATCAGGTCCAGTGCGGTAGACAAATCATCAAACTGATGTGATTCCTAGGCCAAAGGAGTGCCCTTTCTAGATAAAGTGCAGCGGGAAATTCAAATTGTCAATGGTACACGTATGTCATTCAACACTCGAAAGGTGACCTAGCGGAGCTCGTTATTGAATGTCCGCACAGTACGACAGTCCGTTCGGATACAACCGTAGCACAATCGTTATAATAGACCAATGAAAGTAAGCATATAAACGAAAACAAGATTATCAAATGCCTGAATAATAAAATACAATGATGACTGTAGCAAAATCAATGGCGTCAAACAGATGGCATTGAGCTTGAGCATGTAGCCTACATGAAAATGTGATCATTTTGTTATAGGGCCTAACTAACTGGGAAGTATTAACCTCTGTGTATCCCTACAGCATCTATAGAGATTGTTCATCCAAAAGGACGAAAATTTATAAATAAATAACCTACTGTAGGCCTAATATATAATAATAATATTCATTAGTAGTTTAATGACAAAATCAGTAGCATTAGCATAACAATTGCTTTAGAGTGAACATTACCTATTATTATTGAAACCAGATGGAATTGTGTTCACAGTTATAAACAGTTACACCAAGGAAAATCCATCGGTTTCGTTTTTGTTTTAAACAAGTTTGCAATTATGTGTCTTGAAAGTATTATTTTGATCACATGATGTCCATACATGTTTCTTTTCATTCGGACCATCAAAGCTTTGAATTGTCGCTGTCATCCACTGTCATAATGCGAAGTTAGACTATGCTTTAATTAGGAATTAGAATACACTCTATATAATGAATACATTTAGTTTATTCTGTGACAGTACTCAGTTCACTAAAACGAAACTTGGCTCTGGGTTTTCACCACGTTCTCGGAATACATACATCATAAGAGTAACTTTCTATCAATTAAATTTAAATCATTAAAACAGTTTCTGATACTTTGAATTCCTATACCACTGTTTTGTTTGTCTATTGCCTAGATCCTTTGTAATTTCGACGTAAACTGCTGCTCTGATTTTGAGGTCGTGTCATGTCTGGTGGTCTTGGTGCTGTTTTTGAGGGTTTTGCTATTTTTCCTGTGGCATTTATTGATGGTAATGTCAAACTAGTATGTTCGTCGTCACTGGGAAGACGACTTGCACTCAGCCGTGGTGGGCTCAGTTGTGGTCTATTTGTTAGTCGTCCATTTGGTGGTTGCTTCCTCGCAGCTTGCTTATCTGTTGCCGTATGTGGACCAATGTTATTCGAGGAAAGTCTTGCAATTTTAGCATTATCAAGCGATGGTCTGCTTCCTGGAAATACGGTAGCAGTACGTCCGACGCTTCCATCTGAAAGTTTGTTTCTTGTATCAGAAGTGTAGCGGTTTCCCATCTTTTGACAGCTTGCAGTCGAGTTGTCTCTATGTAGTCTTTTAATCAGAGGACTAGATTTACCAGAAAGTTCAACCATATCCAGAAGACTTCTCTCGTGCTGCTTCTTTCTTTGAGGCTTTCTTGTATACTTGATTGAGTCTGCAAAGTAAAATTATAAGTTACACTTTTAATTAGGTCTTGTTTCATTTCAACCCATTTAAGCTAATGCATAGTAGACTGGTTTGACTCCATCTCAAAGTAAAAATATTTTGTTACACTTTTAGTTAGGTCTTGTTTCATTTGAACACTCTCTCATTTCAATCTAAACTAAAGCACGGTGGACTTGTTTGACTCCATATCCTACATATTAGTGGTATCCTACATGGTTCTGAATTAGGAGACATGTGCTTTACCTTCATTGTTAGAGAATCCTATTTTAGATGACATCAAGTCACACCCAGAAGTGACATCTGAAGGATGCACATCAAAGATCTGAAAATCTGTGTTTGATCTATATCTACGATCGTCAGATAATCTATATCAGAAGACATGGATTTATCTATATTATAAGTGAGAGAGTTTGTCTGTTTGTCTGTCTGTTTGTTTGTTTGTCTGTTTGTTCGTTATACAAATTTTTGTTACTGCACGTAATCTTACATATGGGGTATCAAAATGACCGAAACTGTACCGGGAATGTTCTAAGCTATATTTCAACATCATCCGCAACCTAGGATCCATGTTAGGGACCAAAATGTGGTCAAAACCCCCACTTTCAATGTTTGTTCGTTATACAAATTTCTGTTTCTGCACGTAACCATACGTATGGGGTATCAAAATGATGGCAATTGTACCCGGAAGGTTTTAAACTACATTTAAAAAAATTCCCCCGAATCCTGGGGTTTTTGTGGGAGGGGTGGGGGCGGGGGGTGGTGTGGTTGTTTGTGATGTCATTTTTTGCTAGGGCTCGGGGTTGTAGGCTATCGAATTGTAAAATTATACTACAAAAGTTTTACAGTATTTGAATTATCCTCAGCAAGGTGTTTGGGGAAATATAGATATAGATATACATATTTTATTCATTAACCAATATGACACCTATTCAATTAAACATTTAGCAAAGTACTTTAACCATATCCAGCTATGTATCGGCCTCCTGGATTGTCTCATTACAGACATCCATTCCTGTATGAACGTACACACGTTCTTTACTGTTACTGTGTTCAACTACATCACCATGCCTCCAAGAAAAAAACGCCCATTGTGAGGGAGGGGTGTTGGGAGATAGAGTACAGGAGACAGTGGGATTTTGCTTAGGCTAGGAGATAGTGTGGATTTTGCTTAGGTCAGAATTGTGGTTGGAAATTGTTAAAGTATTTAATTATCCCTGGGAAGCGGCTGGGAGTTTGGGGTGGGGGTGTTAGGCTATCACCATGACTGAAACTGTATTTGGAATGTTTTAAATTTGAAAACTGCCACTGAGGGATTATGGGTTGGGAGTGATAATAACATAATTTGTACTGGAACCGTCTTCAACACATCACCCAGTGTATCTGGGGTGTGTTTGTAGGGGGAGGAGGAGCGAAAATACCAGCGTAATGAAGTAGCCTATATGATTGGAATTGTACTAGGAACAGTTACTATATTTCAACTGTCCAGGAAGGGAGTTAAGGTTTGTTGATTGTGGCTGGGGTGGTGAAAGGAGAAAGAATGCTGGGGGACCGCAGTATCTAAATTAGATATTTTAGTTATCAGCCAATATGACACCTATTCATTTACACAATTTACAACGTACTTCAACCATTATTAGACCCATCATAGCTATGTATACTCCTTTCAATTTGAAGCTTAGGTTGAATTGAATTTGTCCATCACTCGAAAGAATTTGTACTGAGAAGGCTTTAAACTCATTTTGAAACCCGCCCTGGGGCGGGTATAATTGCTAGTAAACTATAATATTGGTCTAAATGATTTCGGTACAAATAACTAAATACGGTTGGGTATGTAGGCCTATATTGAATTGGCGTGTAGTGTACCTAGGCTAAAAAAGCATTGATACAAAACATCGTTCAAAAAATGTTTCAAAACACAAATTTTTTATCTATTTATTTAATTATACATGCTATTGAAATTTCATTTATACTATAACTTACCGTTTGTTTTTTCGTGAATCCATTAGTAAATTAGTGAAATATTTTCGGAGAAATTGTAAGACAGTGTAAGTTTGTTTGCTTTTAGACGTTTTTATGCAGTAGTAGTTACTATACTAATGCCAAACGTATACAATGGCAACAATCACGCGCTGTGCGCGTTACCATGGCTGGAAGTGGGAGCATGCGCATTAATGCACTGTAATCTGCAGCTGTGATATGATGTGTGGCAAACAAGTATAACATGAACTTACATTGTTATAAATAAACAAGACCATATACATGGCTGCAGTCGCGTGTGCAAAATTGAGTCAGTGTTTACCGACCGACCGACCTACCAACCGATCGACATAGTTAGCTATAGAGTAGCGTTTGCACGCGATTAAATTAAATAAGTAATTAAATTAAAAACATTTATATTTGCCTCCAAGTATTAATATCCACTGTCAAAATAACGAAAAAAACATGAATATGAGTTAGTGTTTACCGACCGACCAACCGAAATTGTGAAAATGTTAAAAAATGTTGAACAAATTTTAAAAACATTTATATTTGCCTCCAAGTATTAATATCCACTGTCAAAATAACGAAAAAATATGAATATGAGTTTGTGTTTACACCGATCGACTGACCGACATAGTGAGCTACTAAAAAAAACGAAAGAAATATGAATATGAGTTAGTATTTACCGAACGACTAACAGACCGAAAAAAAACACCATTTTTTAAACATTTATATTTGCCTCCAAGTATTACTATCCAGTGTCAAATTAAAGAAAAAATATGAATATGAGTTTAGTGTTTAGCTGAAAATGCTGAAAAATTGTTTTAAACACTTATGTTGGCCTCCAAATATTAATATCCAGTGTCAAATTTAAAAAAAAATATGATTATGTGTTTAGTGTTTACCGACCGACCGACCAACCTACCGAATTTTCTAAAGATGTAAAAAAATGTTGAAAAATGTTAAAAAACATTCATTATAATATTTGACTCCAAGTATTAATATCCACTGTCAAAATAAGGGGGAAAAATATGAATATGAGTTTCAATTAAATAAATAACCGATTAGCAAACGATACAGTACGGTAGTATGTTGCTATGAGTATAATTATCATACCGACTAACTGCTATTTATTTGATATAATACAGATTCCATCGATCAATATCTAATGTAAATGTAAATGCTTGCTTTTTTACATGATCATACAATGGAGTGTGTGCATTTTGTTACATTAAATAAATTTAAAAATGTATAATTAGTAAAACAAAATAGCATTAAATTTAGAGAGGATAAATTAGTTTGAAAGTAGAAAATACAGGTTTCATTTCTAGATACAAAATCTACTTTTAATAGGATAGGGGTTATGCCTAGTTTCGATGTAAATGTTGTATGACTTATGAATTCTATCAGAATGAGATAGAATGAAAATCAATACAGAATAAATACTTACCGTTTGTTTTTTCGTGATTCCATTGTATATTTTGTTAGAATTAAATCCGAGAAACTATAGTATAATTGCCTATGATTATAATGCAGTTTGTATAGTATGTTGTTGCTAACGCTATTTACGTATACAAACGCGCGCTACGTGCATTGCTAAAGAGATATTTGATCATTCTCATTAATACATTGTGTTCTCAAATATACCTACCGTTTTCACTTATTTTCCTAATATTCATTCGAATAAACTCCCATGGGCGTGTATTGCTAAGGATGGTTTTTAGAGGGTAGGGCTATTCGAGGGGAAGGCGTTTATTTTTTGGGTGTAATTATGTACAATCAAATAAATACCCCCTAAATATAAATAAGTAAAACACAATTAATATCGGGAAGTTATAAAATACAGTAAAAACTGGGGTTATTCGAAGGGAGGGGAGGTAGGCGTTTATTCAAAATGATGTTCTATGGGGGTGAAATCTCAAAATACTCAATAACTTTTTTTTTTCACAAATTTCTTGATTTTAAACAAAAGCGCAAACAAAATACACAAGTATTTAAGGCCGTCTGAACATTAATTTTAGAATCGAAATTCGTAAATTGGTTGTCGCATGGCAATATTTCAAAATGTATAAATTCTTTTATAATTCAAAACAGGCTATATTAATGTGTAAAATCTATTTAAATCAGGGATGAAATTTCACTCTTCCCTGATTTAAATATATTAACCTATCGATCTATAATTCATACAATGTTGAGTTGAATGCTTACCTCCCTGCTGTTGTCATCATATTAATTGCTATGAATTCATCTAATCAAAACATTATTAAATGAAAGGCTGTTTGATTGACTGGTGCAGCTAGGTAAACTGTATGTTCCTAGATTTATATATATACGAAATCTTCATGTCACACAAGAATAAAATAAGCCCACCCTCCTTTATTTTTCAAGATTGGAATACGTTTTAATAATTTAATCGATTCTCGTTTAATGTAAAATAACTGCTGACGATACGCATATTAAAAAATTCAAAAGCTTTTATTAATCTCTCTCCATATGTTTATAAGTTCAGTAAGTTTTACAAGATCGTAATTATAACCTAAGGTGTATGTGTCATGGTATAGGTGTGGTTGTTCAGAGGGTGTTGCTGTCCTAGGGGCATGGCAGTTGGACTAGAGGGTAGTTGTCCTAGGTGTAGTTTTTCTAGGGGGTAGTTGTCCGGGTGGGAGTTGTCCTAAGGGGGTAGTTTTCCTAGAGGGTAATTGTCCTAGGGGGTAATTGTTCAGGTGGGAGTTGTCCTAAGCGGGTAGTTTTCCTAGATGGTAATTGTCCAAGAGGGTAATTGTCCGGGTGGTAGTTGTCCTAGGAGAGTCATTGTCCGGGTGGAGGTTGTCCAGGTGGTAATTGTCCAGGGGTAGTTGTCCGGATACGGAAAAATTTAAATGACCGTGAATTGATTGGAGCCTCTTTTCTCGATATATCTAAATGCTTCGACTCCATTGATCACACATATCTACTTACTAAATTGGATAATTATGGGCTAAAATGTAATTAAATTAAATGGTTCAAAAGTTATCTTTCCCAGCGTAAACAAATAGTTAAATATTCATAATAAATTATCTAAAAAAACAAAAGTCAAAGTTGGCATACCACAAGGTAGTGTCTTAGGACCAATTTTATTTCTACTATTTATAAATTACCTTCCTCAATATGTATACCCAGCCAGTTTAGTAAAACTAAACTTATGTTAATTGGAAATCATAATGTCCTCAGTCCTCTCTGAATTCATGTTGGTAGTGAAACCCTCGATGTCGTGAAGAATATCCGGTATCTTGGACTTCAAATTGATGAGAATCTATTGGAATGATTCGGCAATTAATTAAAACTATTGGATACAAAATTATTATCCTAAATAAATTGTCTGAAACGCTAAGTGAATCTCTTTTAAATATGCTATATCAGCGAAATTCAGCCCTGTATGGACTATGCTATCTCTGTGTGGGGAACTACGTCTCAAAAAAATTAAAATATTCTTTTAAGGTTACAAAAACTCGAGTTGTAAAAAGTATTTTTTACTTCAAAAACTATCGTGGGATTGATATTATTAAACAAAATAAATGGAAATTGCTAGATGAACGTAGAGACTACGCTATTGCTTGTATTATGTACAAATGTATACATGGTATTGCACCTCCCCTTATGTGAAATGGTTTACGACCAACATGGATACTCTACGAGAATATTCCCAATCTCTGAATGTAAAAATGCAAGATAGTTTGTCTGTAAATAGTTTTAAAATTAATTATAAAAGCATTTCTTAAAAAAATAATTGTATTTCCACTATTATTTTTAAAGTTCTATATTCACTGATTGTTTTATTTATTTATTTATTTATTTTTTTTATTTCTTGTGTTTTTTTGTTTTATTTTAAGTTGTTTCATTGCAGGACCATATTGAAAAACAGAATTTTTTTCTTTTCTGAATTATGTTACCTACCCTGCCTAAATATATTTTAATAAACAAAATAAAATAAAATTTTGCAAAGCAGGCTCGTTGAGCTTGTGCACTCTTTGTGTTCATAATCAGTGTACCATGTTCTGCATACCTCAATTCAATTCAATTCAAATTAACATTTATTTCTTCCACAGTAAAATAACAACAAATATCCAATATAAATTGTAAAATGAAGTAAGCGGGCAAAACTAAAAAAGTAACGCCAGATGAAAAACAGAAATTATATTAATCAAAAGACCTTGTGACGAGCAAGCCCTTAATAAATAATATAAATAAAAATTACCAATTAATTAACGTACACAAACACACAGACAGGACAGGGCAAAAAAGGAGAAAAAGGGAACAAACGATCATGACGATGACGATGATATAAAAGCTGATGATAATATAAAAAAACATTTTATTAATCATATTTTGACAAAAGAAATTTGTTTGGCTTTATGAGAGAAAATTTTCCTGGAGGGGGTTGCAATGATTTCAGGAGAAATGTCATTATATAATTTAACACCGCTATAAGCTATATAACGGACGTTGTGTTGGAGCAACGTAAGTTTGGGCTGAGGAAGATGAAGTTTGTTGCAAGTTCTAGTAGAATAGGAGTGAGTGAGTTTTTGAGAAAGAAGCATAAATTGGATGGAAGAAGAGAATGCAAAGCTTCGTAAACAAAGATTGTGTAATTTATTAATGTCATGAACAGTCAGTAAATTTAAATTTTATAAAAGAGGGGACCAGAATGATCAAGGGGTGGCGAATCACATATAATGCGTACCGCCTACTTTTGGAGCTTATGAATTTGATAGAGATTTGATTTAAAATTATTGGCCAAGACAATATTACAATAGGTAATAAAAGGAAGGATAAGAGAAGAATAAATAGAATGTAAGATTGAATTAGGAAGGAAAAATGGAAGGCGATAAATATTAACGATACTTTTGGATATTTTTAATTCAACTTCTTTTATATGTTTTTTAAAATTGAGTTTGTGATCGATTTCAATGCATAGGAATTTGGTGTGCTGGACAAGAGGGATTATATAGTCTCCAATTGAAATATTTCCTATTTCATTAGTTCTTGTTTTGTGACGATTTCCAAACAGCATGAAGTTGCATTTCTTAGTATTGATCGACAGTTTATTGACATTAAAGTATTCGGTAACATTATTAAGTTCGCGATTAATAGAAAGAAAGAGAGAATCAAGATTTGAATTAGAATAAAATATGGTGGTGTCGTCAGCGTAAAGGTAGAACGTTAAATTTTTAGATGAGTTTGGTAAATCATTTACATAAAGAAGAAATAAAAGAGGACCGAGGAGGGAACCCTGGGGGACACCGCAAGTAAGATGTTTAAAATTTGAAAGTGAGCAATTAATCTTTGTACATTGATGTTGGTTGCTAAGGTAGTCTTTAAATAGGTTAAAAGAAGATCGACGGATACCGTAATAAATAATTTGGAAATAAGAATACTGTGATTGATAGTATGAAATGCATCAGAAAGGTCAATGAAAATTCCAGTAAAAAAAACTTTGCTTTCGATTGAATCAGAGATATTATTTATTAGGTCGATTAAGACGAAGGATGTAGAATATTGTTTTCTAAAACCAAATTGCTTATTGTAAAGGATATTATTTTTTTGAAATTATATGTACGATCATAATAATTTTTTCAAGGATTGTTGAAAATAAAGGTAGAATTGATATTGGACGATAGTTATTACGGGTCACTTTTGTCACCTTTCTTGAAAATAGGAGTTACTTTAGCAATCTTCATGGCGTTCGGGAATACGCCACAAGAGAGACAAAGATTAAAAATGTGCGAAAGAGGGAAAAGAATTAGGTATATAGATTGCTTCACGACTTTGTTATTGATGTCATCAATGTCGGGGGCATTATTATTCTTAAAGGAGTTAACAATTTTTAGAATTTCTACTTCAACTACTGGAAAAAGAAATAACGAATTAATTAACGGGGTATCGAGATATTCATGGAACGTTTTAGAACCATAATTAGTGATTTTATGAGCTAATTTAGGTCCGATACTTGTGAAGTGGTCATTAAAAAGATTTGCAGTTTTTGAGGGATCTTTAGTTAACTTACCCTCAAAGTTTATTTCAATATTATCGAAGTTATTATTATTATTATTTGCGTTTTTTATTATTATTGTTAGTATTAGTTTTAGCTTTACTTGAGATGTTAAAAACAGGGAGATGATCAGTAACATTACCAATATGTGAAGATTCAATTTCATTTGTAATGATATTGTCTAAAAGCGTAGCAGTGTCAGGAGTAATCCGTGTAGATCTATGAATAAGACTGATATAGGAATTATTAAAAAGGCAATTAACAAAATATTTTGTATTATCATCACTCAAATGTTAGTACATCAACATTAAAATCTCCTAAAATATAGATACGCTTGTTTTCTTTGGAAAGTCTTTTAAGTAAGTAATAAATCAAGTTGCTTGTTTAATATGGAATATTAATTATATGAGGCCTATATATGGTACCAACAATTATATTCTTATCATTAGTTTTTATTTCGATAAAATGGTATTCAAAAAAGTATGGACTGGATGACAAATCGGTTTTAATTGAAAGACCGTCTCTGACATACATAAGAATGCCACCACACTTGTACGTACGTGGTTTAAAAGTAATAGAATAATTAGGAATATTAGAGGGGTTTTCATGTTTCATCCATGTTTCAGATACAGAAATTACATCAAAATTAAAATTTATAGAATATAAACAGGATGTGAGGTTGTCGAAATATTTTTGGATGCTTCTAGCATTAAATGAATACAAGAAAATTTTCTCTCATAATCCGAATTATAAGTTTGAAAAAATTCATGTGGTAAATAATACTTAGACAAATTAACATCAGTAAAGTAGTGTTCATCTGGATCAATATCATTAAAATGTTTACTAGAAGTTGAATAGGGATTAAACAAAATATTAGATAATCGATCGGGATTGTTAGCCATTATCGGCATTTAAATGGGGATAGTAGTATAGCAGCATAGTTGAACACGGTTGGAATATAACATTTGAACGTTAGATAACTATAATAATAATAACAACAACAACAGCAGGTGAGTTAGTAAATGAATATAATAAAGAAAACATCATAAAGAACGGAATCGTGATATTATAATTAAAAAAACTTCGGTTAGCATTGTTAACTACAATATATATTTTAAGGCCTATAGTGGTCATGAATGTTCAAGCGTTTAAGCCTTTTAGACACCTGGATAGATCCGACTGATTGCAGACAACCAATTTTTTCGATGCGTTGTTGAGTATGCACATTTTCCCATCTTGAGTCCAGGTGGATTTGATTGATTTGGCATACTTCATCTTAACGTCTCGTAGTAGCTTTGAACGTTTTAAAGTCAGGTTTTCGTGCACAAAATATTGGGTGCCTTTGAAACGTTTCTTAGCTTTAGAAAATCTCGCTTCTCCTCTTGTAATTGGTAAACTTGATTATGATACTCCTCGGTTTTTTGTTGGTATCGGGGTCTCTTTTCGGTCCCAACCTATGAGATCGATTAATATCTGTCTCATCAATAGAAACGTTCAGTTTTTCTTTGAAGACCTTTATTACTTCAATGTCGGTACTTTCATTTAGCGTTTCAGGGACACCATGTGAAATTTCGTCTGGAATACTGCTCTGCATTATCGATATCATTTTCTAGCCCTGTAATTCGTTCTTCTAGGTGCCTATCTTAGAGTTAGTTTCGTTAATGTCAAAATGTAAAAAGGGTCCGATAAGGAGAGTAAGCTTACCGATAATTTCGTCATGAACGACATTAGAAACAGCTTCATCGATTTTTGTCATAAAAGGTGAGTCAGATGCAAGGCATTTCTGCAATTCTGAGTCAATCATTTCTTTCAAATCTAAATCATTAATGCATTCCTTTTGTTTTTCAGGCTGGCTGCTGTCTCCAACAGAATCTGCCGATTGCTCGTCGGTATCTGCCTTTTTCTTTTTGCTACCTGCCATCGAGTTAGAATTAAATGGAGATAACACAGCAAAGCAAGTTGAAAACGACCACAGTCAAGGTATGCACAAGCAAAGTATGCAGTAGTCCGTTGTTTGGTATAGTGTGGGACAGGTGATGCTTAGTAGTTGATCAATACAAGTAAGAGATAGCTGTATGCCTAGTAGTTGGGCAAGCTTGAATAGGAATTGGCTAACAATGGTAACCCGGAGCGCGTCGCTCAAACACATCCGTTCACCATGAGAGCTTGTGTGAATGTATATGGCTCAGGCTATATTATTGTGCCAGTTCTGCGGTACATTTCATTTCGAAACCTAAGCTCCACTGACGAGATCTAATAAGATCGAAACAGTCTTGTCTGCAGATTGGATATTACACTCCTCTACTTTCTGCTATTATACATATGTATGTTGTTTTATAGAGCACTCTTCAGTTTGAAACGGTGCATTTTGTTGTGAATACTATTTGCATTTTGCAAAGCACGCTCGTTGAGCTTGTGCACTCTTTGTGTTCATAATCCGAGTACCATGTCCCACATACCTGGCTCAGCCTTTATATTGTTCCAGTTCTGCGGTACATTTCATTTTGAAACCTGAGCTGCACTGACTAGATCTAATAAGATCGAAACAATACTGTCTGCAGATTGGAGAGATTCTAGATGCATAACAAAAACGTAGATCCATGCTAATGTACTTGCGCTTTATCTATACATCAAATATACATCAACATAATTTTATGATTCGGTGAAAATACAAAAATGCTACATATTTATATGCAATGCAATTGCAAATTTATATAATCATAAGCTTTCATTTTTATGCCATATATCAATATGTATGACTTTTAAGATTGTTTACTAACTTATTTAATACCCGAGTATATATTGTTGTGGCTTAAATGATGTCATTACATTGTTCAAAATATATTTGACATATGTTTGTGTTGTTATACATGTCATAAGTTTTAATTTGATACAAAAATTGACATGTTTATTGTAACTGGGGCCTCACTGGTCACTTATTTGAGTTGAATAGGAGTCAACTAGCCACACTAGCTAGTGAGATTGCTATTATACGTCGCTTGGCATTATGCAAATCAATCCAGGTAAGCATACGTTCAACAATGATTAAGTAATAGTTAGCTCAGTTACGCATACTGCCGTTTCATTTTTCACAAAGTTATGTAATTTATTTATTATATATTATAAACACAAGAGGCAAAGAACATTAATTCTAACCCGCCCGGTGATATACTGAACAGCGGTCCGAGTTCGAGTCTCGGTTGGGGCGATTTTTTCTCATTCTCACAGATTTCCTCATCTTTATCGTTTCAAATTTATTATATATTATATATATTTCATGTAGTTCCGTGGTGTTTGTACGTCATAAGCTTTAATTTAATACCAAACATGCCATATTAATTTCCCACGAAGTTATGTAATATATTATGGATGTGGCTTTGATGACGTCATTATATTGTGAAATTATATTGTTCTTATGATAGTGGTATTGTACATGTCATATGCTTTAATTTGATACCAAACTTGCCATATTTAATTATTTGTTTAATTTTTTCACGAAGTTATGTAATATATAATAAGTGTGGCTTTGATGAAGTCATTATATTGGAAAATTATATTTTCTCATGTGAGTGGTATTGTACATTTAATAAGCTATAATTTGATACTAAACTTGACATATTTATGTAATTTTCTATAGCTATATAATATATTAACAAGGCCATATACATGGCTGCAGTTGCGTGCTCAAGTTAGTGTTTACCGACCGACCAACCAACCGACCGAAATTGCTGAACATATTTAAAAATGTTGAAAATGTTTAAAAACATATATATACATATATTTTTTTAATTTACACATGCGTAGCCTGTCACTTTTGACGTGCTCGTATAACGTAATTTCCAGTTGGAAAGTGAATCAAATATCATGACATTTATTAAAAGAAAGGTGCAGTGCGCGTGCAAAAATCTGCGCACTTATTGCAATTAAATTATTTTTTTTTTAAATTTCCTGAAACGTACTTTAATTTCATCGAAAATAAATTTGACATTTTTGAAAATTTTAAGCGCGCGTACACATGCGTTATATGCGCTACGCACGTTGCCATTATGATGAAATATGATCTGAAATTTATGAGTACCAAATTTTATTTAATTGTGATTCATGCTTGTGAAGATATGATTACACGTGATTTCGTTAAATCGTGCGTAGACCGCGTAATTTTTTAGTCTTGGCCATAAGAAATATACTCTGAAAATATGACTTACCGACCAACCGACCAACCGACCGACATAGTGAGCTGCAGAATATTCCCTTCATTTGAGGTAATCTATAATCTATATATAAATTATGGTTAATTCTGACATAGGCGAGCACAATGCAAAAACTTCGGTACAAATCTCCGCCTTGGATACCTACCTTATCTATCCGAGATGTACCGCGAAACGTAGATTTGATAACATTAGTGTGCACGCCGACGCTATTGTTCCATATTTATATCTTAGGAAGATATTATAAAGAGTTTTTTAACAACATTTATGATTTCAACATTGGATTTTCCTCTCAATTTCAATTCTTCCCGGTCAAAGTAATTTCCGGGTTTAAGATAAGTTCACCTTAGTTTCAAATATTTTCTCTCTTTTATACACAAGGGAGCAGTTAAAATAATAGATTTGACCCTAAAGGTGACTGGAAACAGGCACTTTCCATCAATCAATACAGTGTCCCTTTGGAAGACGAAAAAAAAATTGGCCATTAATCATAGCCATTTCAGTTTTTTTGTTTATTTTAAAACATACCACACGTGTGTGAAGGTACAGTAGTTAAATAATAGGAATTATACTGCAAATTAATAAAGATCAAATTAAATATACGCCATAAAGAATCAGAATATATTGTGGGGAATAGTATTATAAAATTACATAGGGAGATTTGATAAGACATTTTTCGAGTGAAATCCCTATAGCTGAGTTTTATTGAGTAAGCTTGCAGGAATAACTGTAGGCTATCTTCCTGTGTCCCGTTAGGACCGAGATGTCTGCCCATGTTGCAAGCCGTAATGTCTTCTTTCTTGGGCCCACTCTGTCACGGCAGTTAGTTTCAAAAGATGATTAAATTAAATAATGTATTAATAATTATTAGGATGGTATTCATTTGAATAAACGCCTCTCCAATAAAACATCACTTTGAATAATAACCCCCCCCCCCCCACAACCCAACTATCTAATAAACGTCCATCCACATATTTATAATAACACAATTATACTATTTGTAGTAGAATTCACCGCACTGTTATCTGCAATTTACCAAGCATTTGTTATTCTTTTTTACCACTTTTTTATATCTATGAGAGGATTTCATTTGATTATAAATGTTACCATATTATTAGAACTAAAAAATTTAACATATATCCCTCGAATAAGCACCTCCCTCAAATGACCTCCGCCTCCCCAAAGGGCCCTACTAAACAATAAAAACTATACTTTAAAATGTTATTAATCATCTAAAACACTGTGAAACAAAGTAGTTCAGTTTTACGAATGTCAAGCATTTTCAATAATGGTAACCGACAGAAAATGTATAAGGAGAACATTATCATTCCGAGAACCATCGTCTACACTTCCTAGAGGGGGAGCGAGCGAAGCGAGCTCACCCTCTAGTTATATAAATTTACGTAAGGGCAAAATTCGGTAAATCACGCGTTATTTCTAGAATGTTTACTCGATGGTATATAAAGTTGATTAGAATCTCGGTACTGATTTAAACCACCAGATGTAACCATGTTTACTAATTAAATTGAGTTAGATAATTAGTTATTGACAATTAAAACGAATTTAGGTTGAACGATTTGCCCCAAATAGGGGTGTTTTCCGACCGTAGTATATACTGTCTAATGGATGTCCTCTTAAAAAATACCTGCACACAATAATACGAGGATGATAAATCACGCGTTAATTCTAGAATGTTTACTCGATGGTATATATAGTTGGTACGTACTTTCGATACTGATTTTAACCATCTGATGTAACCCTGTTTACTAATTAAATTGAGTTAGATAATTAGTTATTGACAATACCCGCATACAATAATACGAGGATGATTCACATTTTCCTATCTCCTCCTACGATAATTGTTTTTAATGGCTGAAAACGGGTTGAACAGCTCGAGTACAGTATCATAATGTTGAAGACAGGCCGATTTTCTATTTTGATAGATTTAATATACGTTTATACAGTACAAATGTACTGATTTGCAATGAATGGAACATTCCAAATTAGTTGGTTTAAACATGCTTGCATACCTCCATGGTTTAACACAAGTAGGTAAATTTATGGGCAATTAGAAAATAAACATAAATAGTATTGTAATGCTATAGGTATTAACCACTTTTGATCGCCATTTGAATCGAAAATTTCTTATTGTGTGTCTTGATAGGCCTACTGTTAGATATAATATAAACAAATATACTAATAAACTTTATTACTGTGACTGTGGGGGTAGTCCCTACTTTTAGATTACTACTTTTATATATATAATAATAATAATACTTTATTACTGACAGTTGCTTCTCCACGTTTGTACCTAGTTAAGCTTAGCCTAACTGGTAGGCTCACTGCTCTGTAGGCGCCTAGTAGTAGTAGTGTGAAGTGTAATCAGCCTACTAGGCTAGGCTTGGTCTAGTCCTGATGACTTTTACATTGCTTATAGTCCAGTATGAAATGTAGCGATATGATAAGTTGCAGTTTTTTTTGCTATAATTGGTAAAAATTGGATATGTTGTAGAATACACATCACTGAATCCAAAAAGTATTTGCTCCATTTTTTTTTCATACGCAAGGGGGGTTGGCAGCCATTTCAAAATGGCCGCCATTTTGGACAAAATATTGTAAGTATATGGCATTAAAAGATGTTATCGAGATAGAAATTCAATCATAAAAGTAACAATAAATGTTCAAATAATATTTCACATAATTTTTGTAACTGAACAAGCCAAAATGGCCGCCATTATGCCAAAAATGGCTTCCATTTTATCCAATATGGCCATCATTTTATCTAAAATGGCCACATATATTAATCAAATATTTCTTTCAACTTTTATTCACATATATTTGGTAAAAATTAGATATGTTGTAGAATAGACATCACTGAATCCAAAAAGTATTTGCTCCATTTTTTTTTCATACGCAAGGAGGATTGGCAGCCATTTGAAAATGGCCCCAATTTTTGACAAAATTTTTTCAAATATTGTAAGTTTATGACATTTAAAGATGTTATCGAGATAGAAATTCAATCATAAAAGTAACAATAAATGTTCAAATAATATTTCATATTTGTGTAACAGAAAAAGCCAAAATGGCAGACATTTCAACCAAAATGGCCGCCATTTTATCCAACATGGCCGCCATTTTTATCTGAAATGGCTACATAATCAAATTGTTTTTTTTTTAACTTTAATTAAATACATAGGCTATAACATAATGATATTTGTGTTTAATTACTTTAATTATTCGTCGTCATTTTAGCCATCACTATCACTGTCCGAATCGGATGTAGACAACAATGGTCATATGTTGATTTGATTTGAATTCATTTGGAAAATCATCATAAAAAATACATACAAAGTGATAACATAAATTACGGACATTACAAATAATACATTTATAAAAGATTTTCCAGGATAGCCCAAAAAGCTTATCAGCTTATTTCCATTGGGATCCTTTACAATCTAAAATAAAAACATTACAAAATATTGCATTAAACACGTAAATATAACAAAAACAATAATATAAAAAACAAGTTAAATTAAAGACTATGATTGACTTATATAGTTATTTGGTAGAACAGAAATGTGATTTAACATATTTCTTAAAATTAAATTTGTTTTCTATTTGCTGAATGGAATGAGGTAGGTTATTCCATGCCTTTATGCCTGTATAATAAAACGTAGATATTTGACTATCAGATTTAGGAACTGAAAATCCATTGACCTTACTTCTAGTCATATAATGGTGGTTAGATGAAACTCTTTTAAACTTTTCAGTTAAATAAGATACTGATTTTCCATAAAAAATCTTATGAACATGATTAAGTTTGAGTTGGCAAATTCTATCCTCTAGACATAATTGACCGATTTGGTTCAGTTCGTCTTTACCAATATGTGCACGATCATTTTTATTTAATATAAACCTAGCAACTTTATTTTGACTGGTTTGAAGTCTGTTATTCACGTCTGCTTCGCATTTACACATCTCGGTACATTATAGATCCATATATTGGCCTGGAGATGTGCACGTAGTATGTGCTGGTGCAACGCTCCAGAAGTTGGTGGCAATTTTTCCACACCTTGATTATTTGGCAGTGTTTTGAACCGCTGACACCCTTTTAGTTCAAAGAAGACTGCACAGAAACTTCTCGCATCCTGCCTTCCCATTGAAAGATGGCATATTGTCTTTTCCGAGTTTGACTAGAGCTTCTATGATGTGAGGAGGTGACTTCATATACAATCTTAAAAGCTGTTTTTTTCCTGTGACCCGTAACACCACATCCAGTGATAGCATAGAAACCTGGTAGCCCGGCTGCCTTTTCTGGTCCAAGGTGATCGTATATTGGTTGAAGAGTAATTCTTCTTCCTGTTTCAGCTGTGCCTGAGTGTTAAAATTCCAGTATTTTCCCCCAAATGTTGTAGGCGCCTTAGAATTAAAACAAACCAGTCGGTATCTTGCGTGAAGAAGTCGACTTCATTTCCTGGTGTAGATGCTATTTCAATGCCATGAGGGATCATTAGTGTATCTACCTCTTCTTGGGTGTTCACGTGACTGTTACAATAGGATGATTAATATCACCTCAGCCTGTGAATCGCTATCTCATCATCGATGGAATGGCAGTTGTTCAAACTCTTATGAATGTTCAGACTTTTACCACCTGCAAAGATTTTGTGGAGGCATTTGTAGCCTGCATAGATTCTCTACTTAACAAATACATTTATGTTGGTGGACGTGTTGTCTTTGACAATTATGAGAAGACACTTTCGCTTAAAGACAATATCCGATATCAATCATCTCCTCCTAACATTGTGGAAATTATTTTGGAAGATTCCACACTGATTAAAAACAAAGCAATATTCTTGTCAAGCAACACGACAAAAGATCAACTCACAATTTATCTTGCCGACAAATCAGTACGAAATTGTAAACATCCTATTGTAACAGTCATGCGACAAGATGAACACAAACACACCTGAACATTCCCCAACACCACCTGTGAGCACCCAAAGAAGAGGTAGATATACTAATGATCCCTCATGGTATTGAAGTAGCATCTACACCAGGAAATGAAGTCGACTTATTTTTTTTAATTTGAAGGCGCCTACAACAGTTAGGGGAAAATTCTGGTATTTTAACAGGCACAGCTGAAACAAGAAGAATTGCTCTTTAATCAATATACGATCCCCTTGGACCGGAAAAGGCAGCCAGACTACCAGGTTTCCATGCTATCACTGGATGTACACAGGAAAAAACAGCTTTTAAGATGTATATGAAGTCATCTCCTCACATCATAGAAGCGTTAGTCAAACTCGGAGAAGACAATGTGCCATCTTTCAATGTGAAGGCAGGATGCGAGGAGTTTCTGTGCGGTCTTATTGAAACTAAAAGGGTGTCAGCCAAAGATTCATCAACCCTGAGATGGAAACGGTTCAAAACACTGCCAAATAATCAAGGTGTGGAAAAATTGCCACCAACGTCTGGAGCGTTGCACCAGCACATACTACGTGCACATCTCCAGGCCAATATATATATGGAGCCATGTAACTATTGATCCAATAATTCCTGATCCATGCCAAAACTTGGCTGGTTTATAGAGAACGGTAAACTAAGACCAGTATTATACGAGAAGCAAACTGCTCCAGAAGCAGTTGTGGAGCTAATACGGTGTTCATGTTTAAGTACATGTTCCCATAATACATGCACGTGCAAGAAAAACAATCTACAATATACCGAGATGTGTAAATGCGAAACAGACGAGAATAACTGTCACAATAATTATATGACCATTGTTGTCTACATCCGATTCGGACAGTGATAACGAAAGTGACGACGAATAAGTAAAGTAATTAAACACAAATATTATTATGTTGTTATGTTGGTTCCTTTATAGCCCATGTATTTAATCAAAGTTAAAGAAAAAACTATTTTATTATGTGGCCATTTCAGATAAAAATGACGGCCATGTTGGATAAAATGGAGACCATTTTGGTTGAAATGTCAGCCATTGTTCTGTTACACAAATGATGTGAAATATTATTTGAACATTTATTGTTACTTATATGACTGAATTTCCATCTCGATAAAACCCCCCTTGCCAACCCCCCTTGCCTATAAACACAAAATGGAGAAAATACTTTTTGGATTCAGTGATGTCTATTCTACAACATATCCAATTGTAAATATAGGTGAATAAAAAAAATATTTGATTGATATATGTGGCAATTTTAGATAAAATGGTAGCCATATTGGCTAAAATGACAGCCATTTTGGGCATAATAGCGGCCATTTTGACTTGTTCAGTTACAAATATGGTGTGAAATATTATTTAAACATTTATTGTTACTTTTATGATTGAATTTCTATCTTGATAACATCTTTTAATGTCATAAACTTACAATATTTGAAACAATTTTGTCCAAAATGGCGGCCATTTTGAAATGGCTGCCAATCCCCCTTGCGTATGAAAAAAAAATGGAGCAAATACTTTTAGGATTCAGTGATGTCTATTCTACAACATATCTAATTTTTACCAAATATATGTGAATAAAAGTTTAAAAAAATATTTGATTGATATATGTGGCCATTTTAGATAAAATGGTGGCCATGTTGGATAAAATGGCAGCCATTTTGGGCATAATGCCGGCCATTTTGGCTTGTTCAGTTACAAAAATGATGTGAAATATTATGTGAACATTTATTGTTACTTTTATGATTGAATTTCTATCTCGATAACATCTTTTAATGCCATATATACTTACAATATTTTGTCCAAAATGGCGGCCATTTTGAAATGGCTGCCAACCCCCCTTGCGTATGAAAAATAAAATGGAGCAAATACTTTTTGGATTCAGTGATGTCTATTCTACAACATATCCAAATTTTATCAAATATAGCAAAAAAAAATGCAACTTTCCAAATTATCCTAGACTATTAGCCTAGATTTCCGCATGAATACATTGTTTTTATTGTTATTCATTATTATTGTATTCCTAAATGGGATCAGGTGCCGTTTTCGGCCACCTCGACTTGTATGGACTATTCCATTATAAAAAGATGGAAAAATAGGGGTGTCCAATTTATTCATTTTTAGTGTGCTGATTTGTTAACATACTGCTGCTTTTGTTCTTTTGTTTAGTGCATTATGTTTCAGCAACAAAGGGAAAACAACTACGCCCTGCATGCTGCAGAATTTATTGCAGTTTTTCAAGTTAATAGGCATGCTGCAGAATTTATTGCAGTTTTTAAGTTAATACAATATTAAATATATTATATATCAATTATGGCTCTCTTTCTATATCATTTTTAAGGTATTTCTTCCCTAATACGGATATTAGGTCGATAATTTTTTAACTGATTTATTATTTCTGTATCTACAATCGTTTTATTTATTTACATTTAACATTAAATGTATCAGGTCAGCAAACTAAAATACATATCATTATGTCAATTAATTGATTAACATTTTGTTTCTGTATCTGCAATCGTTTCATTTATTTACATTTAACAAGTAGGCCTAGTCGTACTGTACTATAGTACAGTAAACAAGGTGATCATTAAAACAAAAATACATATTATTATGTCAATGAATCTATTACCATTTTGTTTCTGTATCTACGATCGTTTCATTTATTTACAAGTAGGACTTGTCGTACTGTACTATAGTACAGTAAAACAAAGTGATCAGTAAAACAAAAATACATATTATTATGTCAATGAACCTATTACCATTTTGTTTCTGTATCTACGATCGTTTCATTTATTTACATTTAAGTAGGCCTAGTCGTAATGTACTATAGTACTATAGTACAGTAATCGAGGTGATCATTAAAACAAAAATACATAGTATGTCAATGAATCTGTTCCTATGTTGTTTCTGTATCTACAATCGTGTTTATTTACATTTAACAGTAAATGTAAAACCACATACGATTTTCTTCTTGTGTTAAAGGGAGATAAGAAATTATTATTATTATTATTATTATTACTGTAAAAGGCTCCGGCCTCCCTAACTTGTTTTAATTAATTAATTACAAATTTTAGCATTTATTATTTGCTTTATTAATAGTAGCAAGGAGAGCACTCCTCTCCCTGCCAGTCACCCAGACCAAAGAGAGAGATGTCTCCTTGGATACAGCTGTCTAGGCTTGGGTGTCCAGCAGGGTTCCCATCCCCCATGGGCTATTCCATTATCAAAAAATCAAAACAAAATCACTGAACCATAACAGTACGAAAAAGCAAAGTACGTGTGAAGCGGCTATCCGTTTGTGGATGAAGAAAACAATGAAATAAAAACTCTCTTATAAATTGTGATTACTATTATTTTATTCGAAAGCTATACACCACCAAATATATAAATAAGCAGACATGAGTAGCCCAGTTAAGTTTTTAGTTGATTATCTTTGATTTAATTGTATTTTGCAGGTTACGGTTCAATTAATTTAATTGAAGAATTTGTAAACAAATGACGGCGGCCAGCTCACTTTACTGAAGACCAGGTTAATTTTTCTGTGTATTTTATGCAAGTAGGCCTAATACATTTTCATTAAAAATAAAAGATTTTGAAATAATATTTTAGAATAGAATAGTACATGGTAGGCCTATTGAATTATAAACAAAACGAAAATAATAAACATTTGTGTTAATTTGAATCAATTTTGTACCTCTGTTAATTTATGTTTAATTTTGATCAATAAAAAAATCATGTGATTTCTTAAATATATTTTTCTATTTTGTTTCTGTTTTTTTTATAAGAAAACCAACTTAAATCGACATTTTGATGTAACCAGATTACCCAGAATAGTTGAGTGCTACTTTGCTGCCACCAAAAACTGGTTTAAAAAAAATATTTCATTAAAAGTTTAGTATTGTAGCCCGAAATACCCGTGTAAACTTTTCCACTTTCCCAAAGGGAGAAATCAAAGTTTATCCCACTAATTGGTGGCAGCCTGGTGACACCCACTTTATGGGGTAAACTAAGCATATATTTTTTACAGTGATCTATATATAGATTTAAGGCCCGGTCACACCTAACCGATAACTATCGGACGTGAAATATCGGTCGTGACTTATCGTTCTCAATCGCGGTCACACTTCAACCGAAATCGTTTCGTTGTGATGACGCCCCCAACGGTTAGAAAAAGTTGTTGTTGTTGTATGTACGTAATTAAAGTTAAAATTACATGATGGCAGACGAGAGCGAAGAAGTACTTCTGATGTATTTGTTATTAAGAAGACAAAAACGTCGACAAAAAAGACGTAGATTGTGGGTACACCCAATCAATGAATCTAGGCCAATGTATGGGGAATTCCATACATTGTTCAGAGAATTGTCTTCTCATGAAGACAAATTTTATGAATACTTCAGAATGTCAGAGCAACAGTTCTATACTATTTTAGACTTGGTACGAGGTAAAATACAAAAGGAAGACACCTTCTTTAGAAAGAGTGTAAGTGCAAAGGAAAGGCTAGCAATATGTCTTAGGTAAGTATATAATTCTTAAATATAATAAATTAATTGAGCACTAATCATAATTAGTTAGTACTACAGGCCCCTAGCTAGAGCAGGCCTCTCTAGCGTCTAGGGTACAGTAGTACCTACTTTAGTAACAGCCTAGGCCTAGTAGTAGCAGTAGGCCTAATAGTAGTACTACTACTACAAGACTAGGGTGAGTTACTGTACAACTAATTATTATAGACCTAGGCCTAGACTACTACTGATCAGTAACCCCACATTTTCGGCATTAATATTGCTGTGAGATTATTTTGTTATTTTTTTTAAAAAATGAAATAAAAGTTAAGTAATAAATACTCAAACAAAGGAGACTCAACACTGGTTAATTCAAAATTAAAAAACGGTTATTTTAATTGCCTTCTTTGAAGTATTGCCAGCTAAATTAAAATATTTAAAATACTGCAATTTTAAAGATATTGTGTCATCCCGGAAAAATACAAGTTAATTTATTTTTCTCGTCAATGTTGTTAATGTACAAAAACAACATTTTTCAACAACCCGAAAGTGTTGTGGAACAATAATAATAATCAATTTATATACAATTATTTTTATAAAATAAAGTAAAATTTAACAATAAAATTCAAAACCTAAAACAAATACTCTATCTCAGCCTCATGAACCAATTTGTGAATTTTAAATCGGATGTCAGCCCTGGCCCTTTCAGGCAGTTTTCTTAAAATTTCAGCCATTGACAAAAAAAAACAATGAATGTCATCCTTCTTGTTTTCTTTCTGATCTTCCAGATACTTCAAAATTGATTTGTCAATGTCAACACTGTCACTGTCATCTGGTAACTTTCTTTTTTTTGGTGTGGGTTTTTGTGTTGATGTGTGTGGCAAGTCTGGAATGTCCTCATCACTAATAATAATATTGCTTTTACTTAATTGTTCACTCGGACTATTGAGGTTACTTGAAGTCCTGAAATGAAAAACAATTGTTAATGGTCTACAGACTTATATTACCTTTGATGTGATATATACATTTGAACCACAGGCAAAATGTTCATTTGTTTAGTAAATATATTATGTTGTTTACTATTTATACAGAATTGAATTAATTATTATTATTAGATTTTACTTACTCTCTGTGTTGGATAAATGGTTTTAAAAAGGACAAGATGTCTTCGAATTTGTACTTTTTTATGTACTTTTTGGCATCTCCACTTTTAGATGCAGCTTTTCGTTTACTGCTGCTGTAAGCATCCCTGATGTTGGCCCATTTCTTGCGTGCCAAGTCTCCTTTAAATATAAAAAAAAGTGTAGTTTTAAAATAAACATTGAAAATATAAATATCATGTAAACAGCTACTGTAGTACAACTAATTAATAGTTACAATAAACATTATTTATCTTTTTTTTTTTGTGTTGAAACGTTATACAAATCAACTGTCAACACATTGCATACTGCACATTACATTTTAAAGTCAAGTAATAAATTAAAACCATTTATCTTTTTTTTTACAGATACTTGGCTACTGGAGACTCGTACAAAACTATTTCTTTTAGTTACAGAGTCGGAAAATCAACCATTGTCAACATTGTGCCTGAGGTGTGTGATGCTATTTGGCAATGCATGCACCCTCAATATATGCCTGTTCCAACAGAAAATGAATGGAAAGAAGTAGCAGCTGCATTCGAAACAAGGTGGCAGTTCCCAAACTGTGTTGGGGCAATAGATGGGAAACATGTTGTTATTCAAGCCCCACCAAATACAGGATCAACCTTCTTCAATTACAAAGGTACTTTTTCTGTAGTACTGATGGCTCTGGTAGATGCCATGTACCGTTTCATACTGATTGATGTTGGAGCATATGGTTCCCAAAGTGACGCTGGAATATTTGCAAAAAGTGCAATGGGCAAAGCGATACAAGCCCATCAATTGGCTTTTCCAGCTGATAAAGCATTGCCAAATGCACCAGAGCTTGGTAAAGTTCCCTATGTCATTGTTGGGGATGAGGCATTTCCACTGAAATCAAATATTATGAGACCTTATCCTGGCAGTGAACTTGATGACAGCAAACGAATATACAACTACAGACTTTCTAGAGCCCGGAGGATAGTGGAAAATGCATTTGGCATTTTGGCAGCAAGGTGGCGTGTCTACCAAAGGCGGATGCAATTACAGCAACACAATGTGGACAAAATAATAAAGGCTACATGTGTACTGCACAATTTTTTACAGAAGACGGGTGATATCAATGCACAAGTAGATGCTCAAAGGTCTGCACATCATAAAGTCATACAGAACCTGCGTTTAACAGGAAATCATGCCTCAAATGACGCAATAGCAGTCAGGCACACATTCAAAGAGTACTTTATGTCACCAGCGGGTGAAGTGCCATGGCAAAGGGATGCTTGTTTTGGCAAAGCAGTTTAATTATTCATAATGAAATAAAAGTAGATAAAATGAGAAACATTCAATATTATTAATTAATAATGTTATAATAATGCCTAACAAAAAATGGTTTGTTTGCTGTAACATTGTGGGACGGTTGTAAAAAAGTTTTTTGTCATTAAATATGTTATGTTTAAAATAATTTCATATCATAGTAATATATTTTAGTTTTAAATTACATTTCAGAGTTGGGAAAAAACATCATTTTATTATTTTAATATATTTTAAATAATGATATGGCTTTGGTAAACTTGAATATATTTGTTAATGTTGTTGTTGAATAAAATCTATTGTGAAGGTTATTATGCAATATTACTATAGTACTAGCCTAGGCCTAGTATTGATATTCTATTAATTATTCGAGAGTAATAATATATTTGTTAATGTTGTAAATTTAATAAAATCTATTGTGAAGATTATTATGCAATATTACTATAGTACTAGGCCTAGCCTAGGCCTAGTAGTATTGATATTCTATTAATTATTCGAGAGGATTATAATATATTTGTTAATGTTGTAAATTTAATAAAAATCTATTGTGAAGATTATTATGCAATATTACTACTAGTATTTTTATTATTTTTCATTTCATAAACCATATTCTGTGGCCTACGCTAGTTAGGCCAAGTTGGTCCACCAAATGATAATTGGTTCACTGCCCGCCGTAGTCGTACACGTGCGCGCGTGCTGACTGACATCTGCAGACTACTGTCTACTCTACATCACTAGGCTAGACCTAGAAGAAATTACAGACGCGCGCCTAGCCTGGAATAATAGCTGTTAGTTAATCACTTACCAGTCATTCCAACCCTCTCGCCAATCTTGTTCCATATATCATTTTTTTTAATTTTGTTTTTGTATTCGGCGTGTCCCTTGTCATACAGAACTGTGTTTAGTTGAACGTTCAAAATCAGTGTTTCCAAAACAACGTCTGATGTTGTGTCAGCCATCGCGCCACAGAGGAGGAGAGGAGAGGAGGAGTGGAGAAATTCACTGTTGATGACAGGTATGACGTACCATCATCTGATTGGCTAAAAACAAAATTATCGGGCGATACAAAAAAAAAATCGCTATAGAAGCCATTCGACCGATTTGGCTCCCGATGACCGTCTCGATTATCGCTCTAGTGTGACCGCCCCCGCTGTTATGCACTATACCGATATTTTTGTATCGATATCGGTCTAAAATATCGGTAAGGTGTGACCGGGCCTTTACGTAAGGGCAAAATTCGGTAAATCGCGCGTTATTTCTAGAATGTTTACTCGATGGTATAAAGTTGGTTCGTACTTTCGGTACTGATTTTAACCACCTGATGTAACCCTGTTTACTAATTAAATTGAGTTAGATAATTAGTTATTGACGATTAAAACGAATTTAGGTTCAACGATTTGCCCCAAATAGGGGTGTTTTCCGATCGTGGTATACACTGTCCAATGCATGTCTATCTTGAGAAATACCCGCATACAATAATACGAGGATGCTTTGCATTTTCCTATCTCCTCCTACGACAATTGTTTTTAATGGCTGAAAACTGGTTGAACAGCTCGAGTACAGAATCATAATGTTGAAGCAATATACAAAAACTGTACTACTGACAGTTGCTTCTCAACGTTTGTATTAATTAATAATTACAAAGAATATAAACGTTGTAGTGGTACGTGTATCGTTACATGTACTATGCTATTTCAATCGACTATGACAGTAACAGTTTTAACAAAGTATTAAATCGCAAATGTGTTACTGTATCAAGTGGTATATTATTTATAGGTCTATCAAAGATGAAAAACATATTTCGTTACTGAGTAGATAAAGAATATATTTAAAAAATTGTTCTTCTTTGTACCCATATCCTCTTTCCCATCCCTCAACCCTAATGTTACACACAAAACACAAATTGGGTTTGTTTAAATGAGTCCAAATAACAAATTTGGACTCATTTTGTGAGAAGTTTCTCTTTCGGAAGTAATTCCCAGTGTGCTAATTTTAGTTTAATACATAAATCATCGTGTCTATTTATTCGTTTCTGTAAACCACAATAGCTGTTATAGTCCTGCAGTACGTACATTAAAAAAAAGCATTTTTTTTACGCTGAAATTACTGTGTATTCGAGAACCATCTATGGGCACGACCTAGATGGTACGCGAGCGAAGCGAGCGTACCATCTAGTTGTTCAAATTCATTAAACATCCTCAGTGCGGCACGGCGGAATAGTTCCCATACCAAATAACATAATTTATATTGTATATAATAATTGTACAACATTTTTGTACTTCTTATTTGTACTTCTTATTTGTACATTTATTGATATTCTTGTTCACGATAAATTTTTAATTTCAACTGTGATTATGGATATTCTACATTTTTATATTAACAATACCGCCATAACATTAATTTTTACTTTCCACTCTAGAATAATTTATCAAATGTATATACTGTCGAAAATGTTATTCAACTTAAGCCAACTTAAAATATAATAAGATCCAAACTTTTCACAAAAAAAAAAACATTTTTATAATTCACTATATTCATCAATATCTAAAAAATAGCCAAAGTTATAACAAACGCGACACTTACATATTAACAAATATTCTCTATTTCTGTTTAAATAGAATAGCGTATTTATATCTATATATACGATAATGTTACTGAAGCTAAATAATAATATTGTTTTCTTCAATCTGCGATTCGTCCGGGTCATCATCGATTTGGAGAAGCAGTACACCTCTTTCTTGGTGACAGCAGTCTGTTTTGAGTTTCTTTAAAAAATCAACTAAGAATGAGAAAAACAGATTTAAATTTAATTAAAAGTACACACAACTTAATTTGTTATAAAGCTGTTGACCAAATATAGTTTAATGTGCCAATATTTACACAGTTAGGATTTAAACATTATACGATAGATATCTTACCTGTTACCACCAGCATGATAGACACGTTCAGCATAATTAGGATAACGGGAGTTATCTTGTGAAGTAAACCAATGACGTCATCTTCATTGAAACTCTGATCCAAGTTTACGATCGCCCCAATGGATAGATTGACAACGATAAAGACAAGAGTCAACAATTGGAATCTCTGCTCTGACTTCTCTTTCATTGGTTCAAGGTACAAATGCAATACAATAAATATGACAGTAAAAAATAGAGAGTAAGACAAACTTGAGGACACGTCATCTTTCAAGTTTGCAATGAGTGCCAACAGAGCCTTGTTGTACAGCTCAAATGATTCCCAAAACCAAAATGTGTGCTTGTATTGTCCACAAAAGAACCTTACTCCATTCATCCACCCTTTCCTCTGATTTTCTTCATGTTGATCAAAACGTACATTTTTATAGTATAGCATAAGAACTATGACCAATGGAAAACCAATGATGTATATTAAAGCAACGTAAACAAGTGTTTTGTTAGTTTGATACGTAGATCCACCATTTTGGTCCATATCAATGGAGTAGTCTGACGTTAGTACTGTTTTATTTATTTTTCCATCGTCGTCTGCTGTGACGTTAAATACACGAATTGACCATGGCCCCACTGCTAATATATCAGCACATGTATTTGCATACGTAAGGTAAAGGAGCAACATGGATATAACAATACATCTATCACGTATGCAACTCTCAGTTACTGCTCCATGACACTTATTCCAGATGTAGCAAATGAAGTAAATGGTAGACATAGTCAACAGTATGACTAGTGGTGTAGCCATAGCAATATGAAGGGAGGAATACGCATTCCAAGAGTCGTGTAAACATCTTGGACTTAACATACTAATATATCTTATGACGTCAAAATATTGAAGTATTTGGCCAGCATACTCAAAGTTTTTAGGCCAATGAATTTCGGTTACTTCTGATAGTATACCTAAGACTTGATAAAAATTAATAGAAATTTTTAAATAGGTAACAAATGAATCTAGGCTGGTTTGTCTTCGATCCACATTTCTTTCCTGCATTCTCCATAAAAGTAAAATCATTCCAATTATTGCAAAGGCAACACTAACAAATATAATTACAGTTACAGCAGCCCCTTGACATTTGTGACATTCGTTAAACAGCTCATAATGTCCATTAGAACATGCTGCACAAAGCCAACCTGTGTACCCTTCGACACAAGTGTCATTAAATTTTAGTCCAATATTACAACTTTTTTCGCCTAGTGGACAAGCATACACTTTTGGTAACGGACCTTTGTATACAGCATCTTTCAGTTGATTTGGGTTGGTAATAGGAAACAGGTCGTTTTTTAATTTAGTTACAAATGTTGTGTAAGCCAATAAACAATTGTTTTTATTTTGTTCTTCGCCTACTCTACAGTCACCATTAAAGTCCCACGACCACCAGTAACCTTTTGTTAGATTCTGATATCCTCCTTCACAGTTAATACCCTCTGAGCAGGGCATGCATGGCCCAAATCGATCAGTTCGATGGAAATTGTCAAGGCAATAACATGCATTTAGATTGGAAATATTATTGGTTTTAGTTCCTGATGGACAAGTCTGACAACCGGCAATGGACGCTGCTCCTGCATTATTTGAAAAACTTCCAAGAGGACATCGTTGACAGGATTCTTTGTAACCACCCTTTTCATTTACTCCTCGTTTATCTTGATAGAAACCACCTGTAACATTTATTTTTTATTTTTAAGTACCTGTCGTTGTTTTATTGTTATTATATACTTTTACTGTCATAACTAAATTAGAGAGATTATTATATTTTATAAATATTGCATCATACCTGGTGGGCATTTTGCACATTCGGTGCTATCATACAAACGGTATGTCCCTTCCTTACACGGACTGCATTTACTCGTCGTCGAATTACATGTCAAACCTATTTCTCTACCGATAATTCTTAACAGCTCCCCATCAATTCCTTTTATTTCGATTTCTGTACCTTCTTTAACACAAACACTAGCAAAAACAATTAGTTTGTAATTATATTGATTCAATTATATCTATTCTGTGTATAGTACTATACATATATTACCTACTTAGAGGTGAAATATCAGATTTGACATCCACGAGGGAATGATTCATTTTATTGTTTGTTAGGCAGGATAGTCAGATGCTCACATCACTATGACACTTGTGAATAAATAGTTAGCTTGTCTTGACAAGTTAGTGAAACAGTGTTGTGATGTGAGATTCCGTTTTTCGGACTTTTTCTGTTGTCTTTGTCAATTTATTCGGTTTTTAGGCTATTTAGTGATTTATTTTACATCAACATTTTTTCATTTTCACACTTGTGTTAAACAGCGTATAGAGACTATCTGTATTTTGCGCTATATAAATTTCAAACCATAAAACCATAAACCATATTTTTCTCGAAGGACTATCTATTTCACGAAGCGAAGAATACCATTCTTTTTCAAATTTTATATTTCACCGAAATAAAAGGTGATATTTGTTATATTATATAGCCAGATATCAGTTTCCCCTTACCTTGTACATATTAGAAAGGTAACTAAAAAATATAGATAAAATCAATTCATCAAATCTTTTATTTTAAGTGTATTTACATGTTAATTAATTTCCCGATGTTTGAAGGAATCGATTTCAGTCCACAGCAGTTGAGATATCTAAATAAAAATAACACGATTAATGCATATGTTGTAACAAAGCATAGTACCACATTGTTAACACATTGTAATGGTGAATGATGCTGATGAGAATGATGCGACGATCATTGGTGATAAAAAGATTGATAAATATACCGAGGATGATGATGACGGTTCAATCGTGGTGATATTGAAATTATCATTATCTTTTGTAAATTGTTTTTACTTATAAACTAAAAACAATAATATACTAATGTACATACACTGTTCCCTTTTCTATCATATGTGATAGAGCATTTTCCTCGATCTGCATTATTGGATTGTCAAATAGATATCTGGGGGAAAATATGAACTTTTTTTGTTATTTTAATACCGTACTTAATTTGAATAATTAAACTGTGATTAAAATGTAATAGAAAAAAGTTTAACTTTAAAGTACCTATCATCGAGTATTTCTTTTAAAAGAAAAGTTTTAAAAGAAAAGTATTTTAAAAAAAAATCTCACATGTATTCCAGTGTTGTGTTTTGGGTTTCCAATGTTTTATACGTAATGTTGGAAATTTTATTACCATAGAGGAATCTGCAGGTTAGAAAAACAATTATGTTGATATAAATTAAGACATTATCAATGCAATTAGTATTTAATTGTTTGTCTTTGTATTGTTAGTAAAAAAATGATTTACTTGTTTAGTGCATGTGTGTAGTAGGCATACTGTACAATTGCATACACCATGGATAGATGGATATGTATCGACGGTGACATCAAACGCGCTTGCCTATACTAAAGCACTGCTGCAAACAGGCTCCTTGAACTCCATGTCTCTAATCGCGGCCCTCTATAGAACGCTGCGAATCAACTTTTGACAACAAAACTTACCCATGTAGAAATCGTATGCGCAGTCTGATTGTTATTATTGGCATATCTGCGTCGAGGATTAATTTACAACAAGATGTTGGTATGTTTGAATTTATTAAAGAGTGGAAAATAAACGAAACGAAACGAACATCCATGCATACACATATAGTATTCCACACAAACATTATAGTGACAACAATGTTGGAGCATACAATGATAGATTCATGCAAACAAAATACTATTTAAAAAATAATTCACAAGCTAAAGGTGTAGGCCCGTATGTAATAACAATTTAACACGATAGCGTAAGCCTATTTCAGTTACAGTTGGACAACGGAGAGCAAACGTAACATATGTTAGGTAATACATAACATTTGCTTACAGAAAATAAAGATTAGTTTCATTGAACGCTCCATCTTCTATAAATGTAATGTTGTTGTGTACAAGAAATCTGAAAAATATAACAATTATATTTTAGGTAGATTTCAGAGCTACACTAGCGGTACAGTGAACATAGTTTTAACATTTATACTTTTTAAATTTAAATTGTTTGAAACAAATGTAAATATGGGGAAATAACCTGCGACAAGTGAACGGAAGATGAACTTGATTCTTTACAGCTCACACGAGTCAGATGTGTACACTGAACCACCAGTTTCAAGTCCTTTTCCGAGAATACTTTTCTACAACCAGAACAATAATCGAGGATTGCCTTGAACCTTTACCGATTGTATAGTTATTGTTCCGGAGCACCCGCCTTTACCGCTTTACCGAAAACGACCAAATAGTATACGAAATATCTGTATTCAAAACTTAACTCTAACATATTACACGCAGAATTAGAATATTCTGTTGACTAGAACTTGTGCCTAATTATGTTATAATAAGTATATTGGCTTGCTTTTCATGATCTGTCACGACACTAGTCTACCATTATCTTTCAATCTGGAACCAGCAACAGACTTCTCAGAATTTTGATTAGTTTTCATAACTTCTCGTTGGCCATATTTTTACCATAAGATGATCTTTTCTCAGAAACCGTCTGTTCTACATAGATCCAATATTAACGCCTGAGTGAGCGTTACATGCCCCTTTTTAGTTTCTTATACTTAATTACACAGATGAGGTTAGCAGTTTCCACTTTGTATAGAGTGTATTCTTCCTCTTGATCTTCTAGTTGTGTTTACTTTGATACACATATCGATAGTTGGTTCTTGATAGTTTCTGTGGGATACACTTATTCACAGAAGAAAACTCTTTAAAGTAAATAGTTTTCTTCACGAAAACTATAATAGCAGATGAGAGATACGAGATAGACTCTGTCCCATCATGATGATTGGGGATAAGTACTACTTTTCCGAGCATTGCACTTTTGTGCTAAGAATCTCATTATTTACTTTGGTGTATATTACCAAATCACTGGCCAATGTATAATTTTAACTATTGTATGATAGAAAAATAAAATACACAACCATGGTAAGGCTAAAGTGAAATGTGAATGCTGTCTATTTTTGTTTGGTTTGTTTTGCTTCTGAATATACGAGTGTTAAAAAGTCACTATCCAATCGAGTTTGAACAACACCATGAATTTGTACAATGGTTAGGACATCTACATATCAAGCAGAAGGTTCTCGGTTCAAATCTCGGTTATGGCGACTTTCTCATTCTCACAGATTTCCTCATCTTTATCTTTTCAAATTAATTAATTGAATTTCGGTATATCACCGGGTGGTTTAAAATACATGTTCTGTGAGGTTGTGCATAATGGTAAAATGTATTGCTGTAGTTGGAGCATACATTACATCTGCCAGTCACCACTGCTTCATAGTTATTGTGGTAGAACGAGAATTATTTATGTTGACGCGAGAGCACCCGTATTGGCTTGACCAATACGGTAAGTGGCGGAGTATATCTGAACGTGAAACCCTCAGTTATAGAAAAGTTTATTCACGTATTAAGAACTTTGAGATTGTACATGCACAGGTGTTTGTGTCTTTATTTCACAAGGTTTTTAACAATTGTAAGTAGAAACAATAGTTTGTGGACTCATTGTGTAAGTTTAATTCAAAAATTTGTGTTACAAAATGGCCTTCCCGACATGTAGAATAGGTCTTGTTGGACACTCGTTTGTACGCCGGTTGGTGGAATGCTATACCAGCGAACGCAAATTCTTTGCCTTACGCCTAGATGCAAGTTTGTACGATGTCAAGTATTATTCACGCGGAGGTGCAACGACATACATATTCCCTGATCTGCTTAAGGGATAGTCTACGCTGAAAGATATCGTTTACGTTCATCTAGGAGAGAATGACATTGTGAAACGATCTAATAATTTTATTGTGAACAAACTCGATAATTTAATTGACTTTCTTGATTTTGGACTGGAGTGTAAACATACTGTGGTTAGCCAGCTGTTAATGCGGCACCCCAGTCGGGTAAGCTCTAACTTCAACGACTCTGCTGTGGACATTAACCGTCGACTTCAGGCGAATTATGCCGATTATGCATGTGTAACATATTGGCGTCACAGAGGCCTGTGGAACGACTGGTCCTATATTCACTCCGATCCGATGGCGTACATCTTAACAGAAGTTCTTCAAATGGCCGATCGTCATGTATCGGTACGAACGTCGCGTCCGACAAGCTATTCTACACGAAGAAAAAAGTATAAGGCCAGTAGTTTTAATTTAAATGTACATACACATACAGTCGCGAAGGTATTGAAGGCGGGCGAGGCAACTGGCCCATGACACCAGGCGGCAGTCCTCTAACAACTCAAGCCGCTACCACATCCTTGACTGTGGATAATGCCACACAGGCTCAGCCATTGGACGCGTCTATAAACTATCTCTTTGAAGGTAAGCCGTCTCGGGACGACATAACAATGACTGACTCGATTGCTCTGGGCAGTAATGTGCCACTATAGGTTAAAAATAAAATATGGGCAAATGGATACATTGACCTCAAGACTCTGATCAATAACGATAATGATACTACTGGGGTCTTGTTATCAATTATTGATAAACAACTCCGTGTTGAGACAGACAACAGTAAGAAAAACTTAATCACAATTACTGAAAATGGATGCGGGCAATTACAATATACATGTCCATATTTGTGGAAGAATCGCCTGCTCAATGTTTGCCTATGCTTAAATATGTCAGCAACATACTAGAATTACATGTTTTGGGGAAGCTGAACTGGCGGACCTATGACGAAAGCTTTCGCAAAGCACAACAGGGCAGGCTTTTAAATTGGGATGTGCTTCACCCAGAGCTTATGTTAAAACTGGCTTCATTGGGGAATGCATCTTCTTTCAGACCTAAGTCTCGTCCACAGGGGCAGCATAATTTTCGTGGCAAACAGATATGTTTTAAAATGCCGGGAAGCAATGCCACGACCCCACATGCCGCTTCTCACATCTGTGTACCGACTGCCGTCAACCACACCCCAGAATCCAATGCAATAAACCACGAACGACAAGTCGTCAAACCGGCACGCGAGCAAACCCATCTACCCACGCCAGTGGTAATAAATGAGCTTTCATGGTATTTAGCAGGATAAATAAATAAATAAATAATAACAGGATTTTTATAGCGCACATACCACTCAAGAGTGCTCAAGGCGCATTCAAAAAATAAAACAAATCATACAAATGCCCCACAAATAAATGCAATTTCTGTGGAGGGTATACACAAGAATTGTTTAACGAATTATTAGTCGGTTTCTCGTTTGGATTCCGTCTCCTCTGTTTAAAGCCCCCGGTTCCGGGCATCGCCCGCAACCATCCAAGTGCCCTCGATCACCCGATACAGATAGAAGAATTTATTTCTAATGGTTTACGACTCGGTAGATTGGCTGGCCCTTTCGATTCCCCTCCGTTTGATAAATGTATCTCCTCGCCATTGGGTGTTGTTCCCAAAGCTGAATTAGGCAAATATTGCATTATTCAGGACCTTCTGTCAACTCAGGGATTCCACATGATGTTTCACATGTCTCCTACGACACAATCGACGATGTAGTTAGACTAGTATTAAAAAAATGGACCTAGGGCATTATTGTCTAAGACTGATATAGAAGACGCCTTCATGAATATCCCTATTCACCCGGATGATTACCATTTGCTGGGGTTTTCTTGGGACGGCAGGTTCTTTTATGACCGGTGTCTGCCTATGGGCGCCAGTCGCTCATGCAATATTTTCGAATCATTTAGTAAAGCGTTAGTACAGTATGGATACTGCGTAACAAATTTAATTTAAGGGATGTATCCCATATTCTGGATGATTTTTTCTTCGTCGGCCCTAAAGACTGCCACAACTCACTGTCTCAATTTTGATATCTTTGCGACAAGATCGGGGTTCCTATAAAGGCGTCTAAGACTGTAACTCCGACTAATGTCATTACAATATACGGGATTGAGTTGGACACAGTCTTGGTGGAATGTCGCCTCCCGTTACCTAAGATTACAAAAACTGTAACAAAAATAAATGAATTTTTAAATAGAAAAAAAGTCACACTGCGCGATATGCAATCAATGGTTGGCCTGCTTAATTACGCTTGTAGTGTGGTGGTGCCGGGTAGGGCGTTTTTACGCCGTATGATAAACCTCCTGTCATTAGCTAAACATCCATCTCATTTCATTCGCTTAACTCATGGAGTTAATGACGATTTGCGGATATGGCTAACATTCCTTGAATCTTTTAACGGGAAAGCCCCCTTATCCTTCCAGAAAAATGGCTAAATTCTTCGACACTGCGCTTATTCTCCGATGCAGCTGCGTCTATTGGTTGCGCCGCAGTATTTTGCGACAGGTGGTTTTAAATTGACTGGGTGGGGGGGAGGGGGTTGGGTCTGACTTTGTAGGTTTTTCGATCGCTGTTTTGGAGTTATTTCCAATTTTTATTGCCCTAGAAATATGGAGGCATGAGCACGCTAATCACCGCATTTTGTTTCGTTGTGATAATTCAGCTGTTGTGGCTCAATAAGAAATCTGCTAAAGACAAAACGCTTATGCGTCTTATTCGGCGGTTAGTTCTAATATGCCTCCAGTATAACATACAATTCCGTACAATGCATATTCCTGGAGTAGATAACGTGTGGGCGGATCTTTTATCAAGGAAAAAATTTACAGAGGCTCTGGAATCCATTCCTTCTATTAGTCCAAATCCAATTCATGTTCCGTCCTACCACATTTATATTTAATTTATTCATATTTACAGCTGTTGTGTGTTCCTGCAAACAACATGGTACCCCTTAGCTGTGAAGCTACAACACTCATTCACTCGTCATTGGCGCCAGCCACTATTAAGGCGTATCAACGCAATATTCAAAAGTTGGCATCATGGTTGGGAAAACCCGTTCAGCTCCCTATAAACCCGGCTACGGTATGCAACTTTGTGGCACATTTACATGGTCTACAATATGCACCTAGAACAATTTCATTTCGTCCGTCTCTTTTATCCACAAACTAGCAGACTTACCCGATCCTTGTAATTCGTTTTTGGTTGTAAAAGTTATGCTTCGGATCGTCCGGATGTACGCTTGCCTATCACTGCAGAAATTTTGACTAAATTGTTAGTGAGTCTAGAGTCGATCGAACCTAGTTTTTCTTATAGATTACTTTTCAGGGCCTTTTTCCTTACCGCGTTCCAAGGGTTCTTCTGGATTGGTGAATTGGCCGTAGGTAAAGGGGACGCGGATAAGAAAGTCGGGCAACGCAGTGATCTATGTCTTTCTGGTAATTCAGCTTCCTTAACTATATACCATCACAAAACCGGCGTAGGTAAGCCCCCTATCCATATTTCATTCAATAGTGCCACGGGCGCCCGGTTCTGTCCAGTAAAATGTTTACATGATTACACCTAACATTTTCGGCATACCTCTGGTCCTTTTTTCCAACATATGGACGGTCGGCCGATTGCGGCTCGTTTCATATACGCAAAACTAAAAGAGGCGATTTGTTTCAATGGTCTTGACCCTACATTATATAAAGGTCATAGTTTTCATATTGGCGCCGCAACTTATGCTGCTTCCCTGGGTTTAGCGGAGAACACTATAAAAACAACAATTTGGTCGATGGAATTCTAAGGCCGTACAAAATCCAATCATTTTCCATATAGAAATGCTTTCGTATTTCGGATTGTTCGAGCTTGGCCTCGCGAGACATGTTTGTTTCTGTTGGTCATATCTGTCAAGCCTAGCTCCAGATATTTTCCGATATTTGTTTGTCTGGGTGGTAACCCTCTTTGTTTGTCGGGTTTGTGGCATGTTCACCCAGCAAACTTGTATTTTAATTAGTTTTAGTTTAGTAAGTCAAGTTAATCTTTGGATTCTTGATAACCAGGCATATTATATTTAACATTCAATATATATTTATGTGATTTTATGTAATAATCAAGGTGTTTAGTTAGTAGTAGTTATTGTCCGTACATATACGGTACACTCGATAGGGGCAGCCCATACATTATGTAGGCCTATACGTCTTAGATGGAACTAAATTAGTTATGGGCTGCCCCATTATTATTACAACTCTAGTATTATATATGATATTATGTGTTTCGTCATTTAAATAAATATATGACAATTTCCATAACTTGGTGTTATTGTATTTTTCCGTCTGGCTTCTTGCGGCATAAAGGTATATTTTCGTAGTTACTTTTAATACTCACAGCGTTTGAAGAGATGACATATTTGCAAAGATTTTTGTTGAGATACTTTGAATATTATTTTTGCCGAGAAACAAATTTTTAACTGCAGGTATTTTACGGTCTTCTAATGAGGTTAGACTGTTCCAACTTAAATCCCTGAAATACAATATAGTTAGTTATATTATAATCATATTATATTTCAGTGAGCAATACTTAGATAATAACATTACAATTACGCCTTGGTTAGACATTGATTTGTCATGTATACAATTACTTTTCAATAACATAATACATACTACACTTCAAGAAAGAGAGATATTACATTACTTGTTATTGCCTTGTTTTTCCATATGGCTTAAAGGCCGGTGCACACTAAATAATTACACACAAAGTGACAAACGTCAAATCGAGGCGAGTCGCGTGAAGCTTGAACAAGTTAGACCATCGCGAACAAAGTGTCTCGATCCGAGTATGTTCCATTGGAAGCGAAGCGTCACGCGTCATTTTCGCTAGTTCCGGTTCAATCTGGGCGTAGAGAGAGGCCTAGGCTGGTAGGCCTAGGCCTAGAGGCATAATAAGCTAGGTAGGCCTAGCCTTGGTATTTGCAAATCTATCTCCAATATACTTGTATTTGTTAATACACACATCCACTGAAAATGCATTTTCTTTGATTTGGGGATTTTTATATTCAAGTGCACCTTTTGTCATAAAAAGACGAGAATAGGCCTACTCGTGAATTATGGCCACAAAATTGACGTCGCTGACACTACATCCATGTTGAACAAATTATTTTCATCTTCATCTGACTGATGACATCACACATAGCCCTACGATCCTTGTGATTTGATTGATCAAATTGAAGCGAATTTGCAAGCGAAAACGAAAAAGTTCCAATGGAGAAACTCTAGCGAATTCACGCGCGGAGCCTTTGCTAGTTCAAAAGGTTCTAGGACACCTACCCCCTAGACAGTTACCTCCCGGATGTTTACCACCCGGACAACTACCCCCTTAGGACAACTACCCCCCGGACAACTACTCCCCGGACAACTACTCCCTTAGGACAACTACCCCTTTAGGATAACAACCCCCCGGACAACTACCCCCGGACAACTACCCCTTAGGACAACTACCCCCTTAGGATAACTACCCCCCGGGTAACTACCCCCGGGTAACTACCCCCGGTCAACTACCCCCCGGTCAACTACCCCCCGGTCACCTACCCCCGGACAACTACCCCCTCCCTTAGGACTATATTTATGTTCAATCTTTTACTTTTGTTTACAATAATGAATAGTAATTCGTCAAAATAACGAATTAAAATATAGTTATTAATTCCTATTATACACTGTTGCAGAGTCAGGTTGTTGAATGGTCTGGGTGGTAGTTGTCCATCCGGGGGGTAGTTGTTCCAAAGGGATAGTTGTCTGGGTGGTAGTTGGCCAGGGGTTAGTTGTCCTACGGAGGTAGTTGTCCTAAAAGATTATTTGCCCTCGGAGTATTGTCCAGGTCCAGGAGGTAGTTGTCCTACGGGGAGTATTGTGTCAGAGGTAGTTGTCCGCGGGTTAATTACCAGGGTGGGGGGTGGGGGGAATTGTCCGGGGGTAATTGTCAGGGGTAATTGTTCCTAGGGGGTAATTGTTCGGGGGGTAGTTGTCCAGGGGTTAGTTGTCCTACGGAGGTAGTTATCCTAAAAGATTATTTGCCCTCGGAGTATTGTCCAGGTTCAGGAGGTAGTTGTCCTACGGGGAGTATTGTGTCAGAGGTAGTTGTCCGCGGGGTAATGACCCGGGGCGGGGGGGGGGGGGTAATTGTCCGGGGGTAATTGTTCCTAGGGAGTAATTGTCCGGGGGGTAGTTGTCCAGGGGGTAGTTGTCCTAAGGGGGTTGTTGTCCTAAGGGGGTAGTTGTCCGGGGGGTATTTGTCCGGGGGGTAGTTGTCCGATAGGGGTAGTTGTCCTAAGGGGGTAGTTGTCCAGGTGGTGGTTGTCCGGGGGGTAGTTTTCCGGGGGTAAATGTCCAGGGGGTGAATATCCGGATATACCGAATTCACCGCGTTGAAGTTTAATTTGATGTTCACACTGAAATCGTCTGTCGCGACAAAAGTACGGTTCGATTTAACGCTTGACGCGTGTCGCTTCGCGTGTAAATTGTTAAAGGCCGGTGCACACCAAACGCGAAGCCGCGAATTTCGCGTTAAAAAGTGACGCACGCGGCAGGCGACGGACGCTTCCAGTGTGAACATACAAGCGAACAGTGTACGATAGTCGAATTTCAACTTCAACGCGTTGAAAACGACAGCAGCGAAGGCTTCGCAAGGGAATTTTCAAAACCTTGGTCAACTTTTTGAGGCGTCGCGAGCGCGGTTCGCGTTCGTCAACCAATCAGAAGTCAGGAATATCTCTCATCGACGACGACACCGACGGCAAAAAAATGGTGGCTGACGTGACGAGTGAGGTCTTTATGGAAATACTTTGTCATTACCCTTCTTGTCTTTACGATAAGGGAAGTAAGTCATACACAGACAGAAACATAAGGATTAATGCATGAAGACAATAATTTCAGACAAACATCTGTGTAGAAGAATGCCAGAAAAACTAGGCCTAAAACGCGTCAGAGATCAATTTGTAAAGTGAGTTGGCAAGCCTTCTATTTCTACTCTAGCCTACCTAGGTTTAGGGCCTAGGCCATGGGCCTAGCTAGGCCTACCTAGCCTAGGCTACATACACCCTAGTAGGCTAGGCCATGCCAAGTAGTACTTATAGGCCTACATAATACTTACTAATCCCTACTGTACTAGTCTACTATGTGCTAGGCCAGGCCTAGCCTAGGTTAAGCCTACTACTAATGAGTACAGTACTAGGCTAGGCCCAGGCTAGGTCTAGGCCTAGGCCTAGCCTACTTATTATTATTAATTAATATCTATAGGCCTAATATTTAGTTGATTTAGTGTTGTAAGGATAGGCCTAGTACTAGTAGTAATATTAATACATAAATACTGTTGTTTTAGTTTCTTTTAGGTCAATTAGATGAACATTGATAAATTGGATCCTTCAGGCTATTACCAGCGTTACAAACTCCACCAATGACCAAGCTAGTAGTTTAAGCGGCCAGTATATTATTGCCATGGAATTAAGAGCAATTGCTCCTCAAAAACGTGGACTGGCAATTATGAGGCTGATACAGGTTTGTATAGACTTGTTTAAAATGGGTATGTCAGTTGGTGACATACATTGGCCAGAAAAAATGATTTGAGCAATATGCCTTACTATAGCAATTTTTTAATACTTGTTTCATTTTTTTTTTTTTTGAAAATGGAAGAGATGTATTGTCCTTTGAAACACAAAAAATGAAAAAAAAAATATTCTAAATATAAATTGGCCATATCAAAGTAATATTAAAGTTATTCACTTTAAGTCAAAAATTCGAGGCAAAAACAACAAGTTTACGTAATTAACAGGTAAATTAATTTGATTACATTTCGTCTGAAAAATCGTCACGAGCGAAAGTAAACAAAGATTTCAAACCACGAGTATGCATTATGCATGATGCTAATTAGGATTGTTTACAAATCGTCACGGTTGAGAAGGTGTTTTCACACAGATCGCGAGGAAGTTTTATGATTATGCATACAGAGTAGCCATACAAGCGCGTTGCATTATGAGATATGTTTGGATCGAAAACTTTGACTGGAAGTCAAAGTTATTTTTTGAACAAAAAAACGTCCGTATGTTGGTTAAATCATTTTTTTTTCAACTAATTTTTGGTGAAAGTTAATAACTATTATGATACTTCAAAATAACCCACCTTTTTTTCTAAATATAAAAAAAAAAAATTTTTTTAATTAGTAAAGGGACAATACATCTTTAAGGAGGAGTTGGACTGTAACTAGTATTTATTAAGTGGTTATAGAAGGAAAGCTGAACTGAAAGTCTTTTTTTAGCAATAGAGAATACATGGAAATAAATATATGTATATGTTTTTTTATACTTCAATACTAAAAAAATAGTCAAATTGGCTGCCAGCTAATGGAATTGTTTTCATTTTATAAGTGAAAACATAAGTGTTTTGGGGTTTTTTTTCTATGTAAGTGATTAACTTTGTTAAAACTACAAAATGGCCTATTCAAATTTGATTTTAATCATCTTCATTTTTCAAGATTCTATGGGACAATACATCTTTAAGTTTAGTGTCATTTTTTGGACAAGATATATTGTCTTCCTGAAAATATATTTTAAAACATTTTCGTTGTGTGTAATACAGTATAACACTTTAGGGTTAGTTATTCACTTTTAACAATAATAATATTTCTTCAATTTTCATTTTTTTTGGGATGAAACATTTTAAATTTATTATTTTGATATTATTTTGCGAAAGTATTCAGGAGTAGTAAAAAAGAAAAACAATTATTCACTATTTCAATAAGTGTATTTATTTGAAAAAAAGTCATAAGATAATGTACAGTGTAAATATGAGTTTGGGATATTTATTACATTTAATCAAATGAGAAAAAACTGTATGTTTTGTCATGAATAATATAATATTTAATAATAATTAGAAAATGAATGTGAAAACTTTACAATAATATATAGGCCTATAGTTTATATTTGAAAGTGACAAACCCATGAAGATTCCCAGTTCGTGTTTATATGAAATGTTTTATATGGTTATAATAAACCTCTGTTGAAAGATATTTGTAACACCACTAATAAATACAGTCAGCAGATCACATGTACGTGTAGTCAACATGCAATAAATGCTTTAATTCTTGTAACTGTGTTGATATTGGATACATCTTCTTCTGTCCTTGTGATATATACGGTACATACAATCATGCACATTTCAAGCTTTGGAAAAGGATAACATTTTCCCACAAAAACCAAACACTGTGATTGGTGTAACGGGAAGAGTTAAATTACATTTTAATTTAACTCTTCTCTGGTTAAACTTACATAGGAAATACTTCAGAGTCATCTTCTCTGATTATTTTAAATGTAGCATTGTATTGGCCAACCCACTATCTCCTAGGCCTAGCAATCGCGACGAATCAGCACATCGTGACGCGTTTAGTGGGAACCGACAAGAAAAACTAATAGACGCATGACAATTCAACTTTCAAAGCGATCCGTCGAATGACGCTTGACGCATGACGCTTCGCGGCTTCGCGTTCGGTGTGCACCGGCCTTTAGTGTGTAGGCCTATCGGCCTTTAATATTTATAGTTTGAGAATAATTAAACGAAGGCTTCTAATCAATGTTTAATTTACTAATAAGTTAAATAATGATTCATGTAGTAGTCAATACAAATACCCTTTAACAAACTCTCATTCCATTCATGGATTCATGACAAAGTAGACTAACAGGATTGGTATTATCAATAATAAAGAATATAATTCTTTTAATTTATCAGTATCATTCATTATTTCGATAATGTTTATTAGTGAATGATGTAGGCCTAGATACAAAACAAAAAGTAAAACACTCACAGTGTACCATATATGTATCCACGAAATATTGGAATTTCCGTAAGTCTATTATAAGCAAGGAGTCTAAATAAGAATAAATAAAACATGACATAACTATAAACATCTACGATTAAAGCAATTACAAATTAAAGATATTATGTTATAGTGAGCATGTTAATTGTAATCAGAAAACTGTTCTTCCTCTAGTAAAACAATAATAGTATTTAATGTGAAGAAGACCCGTGTTACACATGTGTAAAATCGAAAGTTCGAAATCTGAAAATAACAATAATGTAAGGTGTAAAAAATGACAACAATGTCTGGGCTGACTAGGCAAAGCTGCAATTCATGTCACATGATTTATAAAATACAAGCTAGTTAGGCCCATCCCATGACAAACTGCCGTACATTGTAACTTATTTAAGCTATATTCACTATCCTTTATGTACAAGACAACGATGTGGCATTTTTTTTTTATTTATTATTTATTTTATTTATTTATTTATAAACTTATTTTACATGGATGACATTTTCATTAAAAATAATGTACAAATGGTCCATGATTAAAGAAATGCATGCATAATAGTGAATAGTCATAAGTTACAAACATTTTTTTTTGTTTTAGATTAGGACTATAGAAAGACATACAAGTACAATAACATTTAAAATACAGATACAGAATTAATAAACAGTTAAGTAAGTACATCGCAGTTACACCGGTTCTCAAGTTGAGGTTTCTATTTAAATACATCATATTAGTTGTGTTTTGTACTTATATTTAAACGCATTGTAAGAGGTCGCTTCTTGCAATGATATATGAAGGTTATTCCATACTTTCCAACCAGCCACTTGAAGTGACATATTCATTTTGGTAACATTTATCTTGGGTATAACTACATTTAAGGGTTTTGCCAATCGAGTATTATAACCATGTCTATCAATGATTAATTCAACTTGATCTACCAGACTTTGAGGGGCTAGGCCATGAATGCATTTGTACATCATATAAGATATTGAAAATTCACGCCTCTGTTCAAAGGACTTCCAACCCAGGTCATTGATAATGTCATCCCCTCTGAAGTTTATAAAATCATAGTTTCCTGACGTGATTCTAGCAGCACGTCTTTGTTGTTTCTTTGCAATATCAATAAAACAATTCCCCGTAACATATATACAAGTATCATCAGCAAATACATTACATGTTCAAGTTTCCACAGACTGTGAAATATCATTTATAAAAAGAAGAAATAGTAACTGTCCAAGGACCGACCCTTGTGGAACTTAATTCCAATTTTGATTAGCTCAAAATCAGATTTATTACCATTACAGAACACAAATTGTTTTCTCCCTTTTAAGTAGTTTCAAACCATTTAACTGATACTGTGTCAAAACCGTATTTGGTTAGTTTATATAAAAGTATATCATGGTTTATTGAAAAAAAACATTTTGAAATAACGAGAAACATGCACCTATCATTTCTGAATCATTTAAAGCCCCATTCCCTACGTTTTTTAGATCTAATTTAAGATCACAAACTATATTTAATGTAAAAATAATACTATATGGTCCTATTGCGATAACTTTTTTCGTCTTTAAACGGTTAAAAATGTGAAAAATAAATCGATTTTAATAATTATAGCGGCCCGCTATAAATCCCAAAATGCATTGCGCGCGGATTGATATTTTTGTTTTTCACCTGTAATTCGCCCACTTTTCGATCGATCGTGAAGCCAAAACAAATGGAAGACTCCTAACTTTTCAGCGAAAATACCGGGTGTTCCCCAATTTGTATCAACGGAGTCTGGCAAAAATAGAAAGACAATTAATGCAGCAACTATACAACGTCAGGCTAGGTATATAGCTAGCGTACGATGTTCGTACGTTACCGATGTTTACCAGCAGCTAGGCCTACAAAACTAAGCCTAGCTAGGCTAGGCCTGAGACCGTCCACGAGAGTTCGATCGCCGCGAGCTACTTAGGTAGTGCATTGTTTCTCACTTTTTATCATAATTTACCATAAAACGTACATTTAAGACAAGGAATGACATGGTTTAATGTTTTTAAAGTGATATATATGTATTATTTTCCAAAAAATGTCCAAAATTGCAGGGAAGGGGTCTTTAAATATTCTAACCATTCACCAACAACTAGTCCATGGGATTTAGACTTTTAACTCACACAAATTGCAAGAAAAGGTTTTTTTGATGAAATGTGTTCTTTAGACCCTACTGAACACATTTATCAACGTTAGGACATTTTTCGACAACAGGAAGTAGCCTAATTTGCATAATTAAAAATGGCGGCCATTTTTAATAACGTACTCTGTATCTTGGAAACCGCTAGTCACAGATACTTAATTATGGTGTCAAAATCGTTAGAATATATGTTTTTATATTCACTTTAATGAAAAAGTTTGTCCAAAAATGAATGGAAGTGCTATTTCTAACATTATTGACCTTTGACCTTGATTTATCATATCTTAGCAACCACTAATCTGAGAGACACACAATATGGCTCAAACTGTTTAGAAACTACATATTTATATTTAGTCTAATGGCATGTTTTTGCAATAAAATGGCCAATTCTAACATTATTGACCTTTGAACTTTGCACTACATAAAATCGCATAACTTTGAAAATATTGTACATATGAAATTATTTTTAGTGTCAAATTATTCAGAACATACATGTTTCTATAGAGTCCAATGACACATTATTTCCAATAATGACCTATTGTATGGTTATTAACATTTGAACTATATTTGAAAAGGATTTTTATCCCGGAATCTTCTTCATGTAGGCATTCATTAGAACATGTGATTTGGCACTACTTGTTTAGAATATGGTGGTAATTTAAATTAAATTTAAAAACTGAAATATTCACTTTAAAAAAAAATATTAGACTATGTATACATACATTATAGGTTTGGATTATTAATACATTTTTAATTAGGTCTTACATCTTACTCAGGAGAAAGTTGGTGTTGACACTATTAACAGAGCCAACAAAAATGTATTTTTTTTTTATGATATATTGTACATACTTTAAATAGGCCATGCCATTTTGCAGGTTTATTAACGTTTTTTTCAAGTTAGTAATTTATTTTTTGATCAAATTAAATTGCCATTAAATGGCATATTCAAAAAACAAATTTCTAAAGATTATTTAGTTTATATTTTGCTAAGGATAGCATCACTCTTGAGGGCATTCTTTTAGGTTGAAACATAGTCTTATTAAGAAGGCATTTTCTACTAATAGACGCATTGTTGACAACTGGAATTTTAAAAGATCGATATTAATGCAACATATTTAGTTTAGTTTAATTAATTGGCTATCGAGACTCATAATTAGGCTGACCACCACTTGCAATATTTTCGCCGTATACAGTAAAAACCTCAGTTTCTTATGGAATTTATTTATTTATTTCAATAACCATACAGTACGACTACTAGTCGTGTATAGTTTTTAACCTTTTATAACTTGTTTTTGTACTTTTTTTATGTGAATGTACGTATTGTGTATGTACCATGTTTCTATGTGGTTTAATTTTTACGATTTTTTAACCATCAATTTTAATGCTTTTAATATTATATAAATATATTGTAATTCAGCTTCAGCTGCGAAAACGATAAGAAATAAAATAAACAAACGTGTAAACTTGTAGGCAGTTTATGGATGAATGCAATAGTTTATGCTTATAAATTTAATGTATCATGGCCTACTTTAAACTAAACATAATAAGTCAACATTGCAACTCTTACATTTTAGAGTGCCAAATCACATGTTCTAATGGATGTCCACATGAAGAAGATTCCGGGTTTTTTAACATTTGAACTATATTTGAAAAGCCTTTAAAAAGGCTTTTCAAATATAGTTCAAATGTTAATAACCATACAATAGGCCATTATTGGACATAATGTGTCATTGGACTCTATAGAAATATGTATGTTCTGAACAATTTGACACTAAAAATAATTTCATATGTACAATATTTTCAAAGTTATGCGATTTTATGTAGTGCAAAGTTCAAAGGTCAATAATGTTAGAATCGGCCATTTTTTGCAAAAACATGCCATTAGACTAAATATAAATATGTAGTTTTTGAACAGTTTGAGCCATATTGTGTGTCTCTCAGATTAGTGGTTGCTAAGATATGATAAATCAAAGTCAAATGTCAATAATGTTAGAATCCGCCATTTTTTGCAAAAACATGCCATTAGACTGGATATAAATGTGTAGTTTCTGAACAATTTAAGCCCTAATTTGTATATCTCTGATTAGTGGTTGCTGAGATATGAGAATTCAAGGTCAAAGGTCAATAATGTTAGAAATAGCACTTCCATTAATTTTTGGACAAACTTTTTCAATAAAGTGAATATAAAAACATATATTCTAACGATTTTGACACCATAATTAAGTATCTGTGACTAGCGGTTTTCAAGATACAGAGTACGTTATTAAAAATGGCTGCCATTTTTTATTATGCAAATTAGGCTACTTCCCGTTGTCGAAAAATGTCCTAACGTTGATAAATATGTTCAGTAGGGTCTAAAGAACACATTTCATCCAAAAAACCTTTTCTTGCAATTTGTGTGAGAAAAGGGTCATTTTTTAGCTAAATCCCATGGACTAAACCCTATGTAGGGATGTTATTGTTGAGTGACCTTCTTTTAAGAAGGCAAATTGATCAATGCTAATTAAGTTATGATTTACAAGATATTCAATAACATGTACCTGTACCTCCTTTTCCATTATTTTTGCTATGTGGCCAATCACTGAGATTGGTCTATAGTTACACATATCGTTTTTAGCAATTTTCCAGTCATCTGGTATAATACCATTGAGTTAAATATTTGGCATAAGGAATATGAGATAAATGGAGCGGCTAATCGGAATAATTTGCTATCAAAGTCTATCACATCTATATGTTTTTTTCAGGCAATTTTGAGAGTTTATTTTGTACCGTTTCAACATTAACCTCATGAAACTTAAATTTATAAAGACAATCAGGATTTTTCCATTTGGGAAAACTATTTTTATCAAAAGAATCGGCCATGTTTGTTTCAATATTAGTAAAATATTTATTGCATTTTTCAACAATAACTGTAGTATTCAAATTCTTTTTACCCTTTCCAGTTACTCGATTTATCTCATTCCATAATTCTTTTAGATTATTTTTATAGTTAAGATGAACTGTATCGTAATATTCGCGCTTTGCCTTGTTAATAGTATTTGTAAAGAGATTTCGTAGTCGCATTATATTCATATTTTTTTTTCAGGATTTGCCAGTTTAATTTTTGATTTGACATAATCTCGTTCGTACATTAATTTCAGAATACTAGAGGGTGAGCTCGCTTCGCTCGCTCCTCTCTAGGAAGTGTAGACGCTGGTTCTCGGAATGATAATGTTCTCCTTTTTATACGTTTTCTGTCGGTTACCATTATTGAAAATGCTTGACATTCGTAAAACTAAACTACTTTGTTTCACAGTGTTTTAGATGATTAATAACATTTTAAAGTATAGTTTTTATTGTTTGGTAGGGCCCTTTGGGGAGGCGGAGTTCATTTGAGGGAGGTGCTTATTCGAGGGATATATGTTAAATTTGTTAGTTTTAATAATATGGTAACATTTATAATCAAATGAAATCCTCTAATAGATATGAAAAGTGGTAAAAAAAGAATAACAAATGCTTGGTAAATTGTAGATAACAGTGCGGTGAATTCTATACAAGTAGTATAATTGTGTTATTATAAATATGCATGTGGATGGACGTTTATTAGATAGTTGGGTTGGGGTGGGGGGTTATTCAAAGTGATGTTTTATTGGAGAGGCGTTTATTCAAATGAATACCATCCTAATAATTATTAATACATTATTTAATTTAATCTTCTTTTGAAACTAACTGCCGTGACAGAGTGGGCCCAAGAAAGAAGACATTACGGCTTGCAACATGGGCAGACATCTCGGTCCTAACGGGAGACAGGAAGATAACCTACAGTTATTCCTGCAAGCTTACTCAATAAAACTCAGCTATCCGGATTTCACTCGAAAAAAGTCTTATCATCAAATCTCCCTATGTAATTTTATAATACTATTCCCCACAATATATTCTGATTCTTTATGGCGTATATTTAATTTGATCTTTATTAATTTGCAGTATAATTTCTATTATTTAACTACTGTACCTTCACACACGCGCGCCATGGAGGTATAAAAATACCTCTATTAGTCATAGCCATTTCAGTTTTTTGTTTATTTTAAAACATACCGCGCGCGCATGGAGGTATAAATACCTCCATGCGCGCGCGGTATGTTTTAAAATAAACAAAAAACTGAAATGGCTATGACTAATGGCCAACTTAAGCTCCAGTCCTACTATCTGATTTTTTTTTCGTCTTCCAAAAGGACACTGTATTGATGGATGGAAAGTGCCTGTTTCCAGTCACCTTTAGGGTCAAATCTATTATTTTAACTGCTCCCTTGTGTATAAAAGAGAGAAAATATTTGAAACCAGGTTGTTGCAAGGTGAACTTATCTTAAACCCGGAAATCACTTTGACCGGGAAGAATTGAAATTGAGATGAAAATCTAATGTTGAAATCATAAATTTTGTTAAAAAACTCTTTAGAATATCTTCCTAAGATAGAAATATGGAACAATAGCGTCGATGTGAACACTAATGTTATCAAATCTACGTTTCGTGGTACATCTCAGATAGATAAGGTAGGTATCCAAGGCGGAGATTTGTACCACCGAAGTTTTTGCATTGTGCTCACCTAGGTCAGAATTAACCATAATTTATATATATAGATTAGGGGTCATCCAGGATGAGCATCTGCGTTTAACTCTGCATGATTTTATTGTAGAGGGATGCTCAATTTTTTTTTTATTATTTTGTAATTTGTATTTTTTGTAATTACAGGAAGGTATCAAACTTCTAAACTGAACTTTGAATATAATAATTGTAAAAATATTGATAGATAAACATGTTGAAACATAACTGAAAATTACTCACAGACTAAAAATACTGTCCATTGCGACGAAGGCGTCTTTGTGTATAAAGCTAATATTGTTGTTTACAAGATCGCTGAAAACAACAAAACAGACGTACAATATTCTAGTATGTAACTACCTTTACGCTTAAAAGCATTGCTTTATTTTTAAAGCATTGCTAAATTTTTAAAGACTCCATACTTCACTATGTCGGTTGGTCGGTAGGTCCGTCGGTCGGTCTGTCGGCAGGTCGGTCGGTCGGTAAATACTAACTCAAATTTGAGCACTCGACTGGGCCAGCCATATATATGGCCTTGTATCTCTTAGTGACTGATCATCATGATTGTGTTTTATTGAGGTTCAGTAATATCTTGTGGTTAGAGATCAGATAACAATATTATGACGTAGGGGTTGTCTTTCGCTTAAAATATGTAATAATAATTATAATATTAATCTAGTTTAACAATTCTTAAATAGGGAGGTATTTAAATAACAACAAATAAAAATAAAATGTTGACAAAAAATCACAAAAACGTGTGTTCAAGATCAGATATTCATTCTTTATACACTACTGAATAAACCATGGTTCTTTTTTACAGCAGAACGTAACCAAATTGTGCATTTTGCCATTTGAAGAACCATTACATTTTCCACAATTTATTTTTCTATAAGTCAGCACCAGATGCCCACCAGATAGACATATGCAAGGTAATGAAATCCTGACAATAATATAATTGAATGCCATAAAGAAATAACATTTGTGTAATTGTAATCCAGCTACATGGCCATTCTCCATATCTTAAGAAGAATTTAAGGTTATGTGGTTTAAAAAAATAGGCCGTTGGTGGTATGCCCATCTATGGGAATGTTCGCTTCTTTTATACATAATACTTACAGCACCAATATGTCGCCGCCTTGAAATGCTTTTGATGGGATACTTCGTAGTTTGTTTTTAGAAAGATGTCTATGGTATGGTATTGAGAAAATAACAGATTAGTCTTAAATATGACCCGAAGTTACTTTAGAGATGCAACCTTCAATCACCACAAAAAACTGGATAATACCAATGAGCACCATATTACAAAAATTATAGATATCATCGCGAGTTACATTAAAAAGATATTGACATTATAATAATTTAACATCTATCCGGGGGTTGTTTTATAGCATTTTTAATTAATTGTTTTCAATTATATTAATTATGATATAAAAATAAATTAAACATTTGCTTATAATGTAGTAATGTAGTATATAAAAGCCCATATTAAAATTAATTTAAACAAAACATGTGAATTGATAGTTGATTTTAGGACAAAAAATAGGTCAGTTCATGAGCCTCTTAATATAGGAAATGAGTTAATTAAAGTTGTCCCAGAGTATAAATATCTAGGAACTATAATAGACAAAAAGCTGGTCTGGTGTAATAACATTAAAAAACTCTATAAAAAAGGACAACAGCTATATTTGTTAAGACAACTTAGGAAATTTAATGTTAGTAAACAAATTCTTATACTGTTCTATCAGTCAACCATACTTAGTGTTATATCTTTTTGTAGAATTATCTGGGAGGCTTGTTTATATGAAAAAGATAAGGAATTATTAAATAAAATTACCAGAAGGGCTGGGCGGGTTATTGGAGTTGATGTATCCATACCTAATTTCAACTACGATGGAGGTGTTCTCTCCTTGGTAAAACGTATACTCTCCCAAACAGACCACCCGCTCCATAAGGAATACATTTTTCTTCCATCAAATATTCGTATCCGTCTGCCTCGAAGCCGTACTAAACGCTACAATAAATCATTTGTCCCACAGTCTATTGTCACCTATAACAAACTTGTCCAGCGCTAACTCATGGAGAGAACACCTGGATCGTAGCCTTTTTTATATTTTATTAGTGATTTTCTATATTGACTGTTTTCTGCATGTACGTATATTGTTATTATCTCTGCAGTGTATATAAGAGGAATTTCTAATGTATTTTTATATTGGACCAAATAAAGAATATATATATAATATATTTTACCATTTTTTATATTTTGTGGCCAGTAAAAATCGTAATTTATATAATATAGATCTGTGCCTTAAATATATATATATATATATATATATGTCACATACATTTACAGATTTAGTAAATCACGTGGAATTCGGCACCGCAACCGCAATAACACTGTAATGGTAACTGGCAAACAAAGTTTTTATATTTTTAAAATGTAATTTTACTATGTGGAATATACATTGTTCAATTGATTAATGACAGTGAATTGATAAAAGTCCTCTTCCATCCATTCATCCGTTACGCTATTCGTCTTGGGTAGACATTGCGTACGCTAATCGTTTCCATGATAATAATTTAAAATAAATAAGTGCATCAACCTAGCAACGTGACCGATAATACAAATAGCCAATAAATAGAAAAAGGTCAGTAGTACAAGGCTATGTATCTTTGTTACGGAATCAGAGCTAGACTTTCGATCGCCCTCTAGTGAGATTGTATAAACAGAAAACAGTTATATTTATTACTCACATGCTACTTCCTGTTGAGAGTTTGAAAGTTCCAGTAGATAGTTCTACGACAGATGGTGAAATAGAGCTAAAAAGAATAGAACACAAATTATATCATTAATATATAATTTGTAACTTTTAATAATAAAGTATTGTGTGTATAGTTTGGTTCCGCCGAACAACGCCGATATACACTGTACTAGATGGTACGCGAGCGAACTTTGGTAATCGTAAATGACATTTAATACAAATGACGTTTAACTATATTATCACACGTTAATTAAGTTTGTTAGTCTGTAATACTATTCTGCGACTTGTTTACACTTGTGGGTTTACAGAAAAAAATTTATCATATAATACTCTTAATATATAATATAAAAATTTAATCTGTAACTCTGACAGAGTGTTCTAGATGGCATATAATAAATAATGCCGATTCAAGATAAGCGAGCCTTCGAGTTGTCTGACCACTCCAACATTTTCGAGAACTTGTTTGAATAACGTGTTCGTATTTCTACCACGCTTCGAGCATTTGTTTGGAAGAATAGCTTTTACGTCAACGATCATTATCGGATCTAATAAAAAAAAATCAGATTTGCAGAATTTCGTTGCTGGGTTTTGATGAATGTAGATAAATCACATGTCTTACATATATTGTGAATGTCGACGTTGGTGTAAGACAGTTTATAACATTAATCATCTAAAGTGTTTTTCGCCGATAACCACTACGGATCATTCGTCGTAAAAAGGTACACCAGGTCGAATCAAGTTTATTTGATTGTGCAGACGTTAGAACCCAGTTTTGACAATTGAATGTCAATCGACTTCGAATATAAGCTCATAGGAAAATCAAACGAGTTTGGAGAAGAATATTGTGATTTAATAAAACATTCTTCATTGACGAAATTTGTTTTTGGCAGATTCGATGCAACTATTGAATTCCCAGTGTCCTGTGGTATTCTGGTCATGGACGATTTGAGAGCCAAGATAGCGAAACCTGTCGGTGTTTTTAATAGGTTTTCCATAAGGGATATAACACTCTTGGGATAAACATCTTCTCCATATGTGAATTTACGATTGGTAGTCATGGTTTCTGTTTTAGTCGCATTTATTTCCAGTTTAAATTGTTTAAAAATGGAATCGATCAGGGAGAGTGATGATTCGAGTGAAGCAAACGAAAATAGATATAACACGATATCATCGGCGTAACCTGCCCAATCGAGTTGCGATGTACTGCCAACAGTTGGTCCACGTTTAATAGTTGCACGTTCTTCGCGAGTAGTAGGTATTCGATGTTTGAATTGACAGAAATCTAATCTCTGACTGGTTGCGTGATGCATGAAAATTCTCATTACAAAGTCAATATATAAATCAAACACCAGCGGTTGTTGGTACGTTTCGTCCTTCAACATCTATCTGTAGTTTTTGAGTACAAATTTTGAAGTATATCAATAAGGGTAGTGTTTTCGAGTTCTGGTGGTAAACGAAGGCGTATAGATGTCCAGAGCCAGGATCTAGCGATATGATCAAACGCGGCAGATAGATCGACAAAAGAAGATATCCTGTCGTTGATTGATCGTTCGTGATTTGCATGCTGAAAACGTTTGGTGGCATCATTGGTGCCATGATTTTGACGAAAGCCATATTGATTGTCAGTGAGCTGATGATCGTACCATGATTGAAGTCTTGAAAGTATAATGTTGATGACACTTTTACCAACGATAGAGCCGATGTTGAGTCTACGATACATAGTTGGGTCACGTTTCGAGCCTTTGCCCTTCCACAATGCTTCAATTTTTCCATTACCCCAACTTTTTGGAACAGTCTTATCTTTCCAAACTTGCTCGACAAGCTCCATAAAAAGTTCATAAAATTGAAAGACTTTCTCGCATGTTTCAAAATTTCAGGTGGAATGTCATTGGAAGCCTTCCGATTTTTCCGTTTAGCTAAACTTTCGATAACTTCGTCCCGAAAGGGAACATCTTTCTTAAACGGATATTGCCGAGAGATTTCTTGGAGTTGTTCAACTAACCCCGGTATATCTGTTGTAAGTTCAGTAGGAGTTTCGTCCTCTCGAGGTAGTGGTGGATTAAAATGGTTGGTAAAGTGATCGATGAGCTTTTCTGATGGACAGGACGAAGGTGGATTTTCCAGTGTTGTTGTTTGCGATTTTGCTTTAGCAAAGAGTTTAGCGATTTCACGATTTATAGCATGAATATTAATCTTAGCAGCCTCAGATTTGAAAAAGTTGTTTTTCAGAGTTTTGTGACGGTTTAGAATTCTACGTGATAATATGATGGTTGGTGGTTTCTTTAGGATCACCATTTTGACGAGCTTTATCACGCTGTTGAAAAAGTTCTTTTAATTCGAGATCATTACGCCACGGAGGATCGCTTTGATTTGGTACTGTGCGTTGGGGATCTCGGCATTTGCAATTTCTTTTAGATGTCGAATGAGCACAGCATCTTTCTCATCAACCGAGTTAATGGCATTTAGTTGAGAGAATCGTTCTTCAAGTTTGTCATGGAAGTTTCTTTTCGTTATTTCGTCATTCAAGAAAAAATCCAAATCTAGTTTTTTTTCTTTTTGGTGTGTTTACGATTTACGAAACGTGCCACTTTAGTTTTCGGAGTTCTAAAAGTGGTTACTAAAAGTTTATGATCACTATTAAAATCGAAACTAATTTGTTCGCACACGACAATCGGGGATATATTGACGCAGCCAGTCATTGCACAGGAGGTAGTCAAGTGTTTTTAGTCGCGTGGAAGCGACTCTATAGTTCACTATGTCGGTCGGTCGGTCGGTCGGTCTGTCGGTCTGTCGGTCTGTCGGTCCGGTATCACTATGCGTTTTATCGCTTTCTGACCTTATCTTGATATCAGTTTAATCTAGCTAGGTCAATTTTTCACAGTATATTCCTTATGGCCAGGAATCGATGTGGTTATGTTTTCACGGTGCGCAATAAAAAATTACGCGGTCTACGCACGATTTAACGAAATCACGTTTGTAATCATATCTTCACAACCATGAATCACAATTAAATGAAATTTGGTACTCATAAATTTCAGGGCATAAATCATCATATGGCAATACAATTACGTGCGTAGCGCATGTAACGCATGCGTACGCGCGCTTAAAATTTTCAAAATTTATTTTCGATGAAATAAGAGTACGTTTCAGGCAATTTTAAGCGTTTACAAAATTCGTATTCTGCATTACCAACTTTTATGATTGTATTACCCTTTTTCGTACTTCTTGTAGTGCACAAAGAGTGAGTCCACTTCTATCGATCTGACGTACAGCTTCTTCTAGTCTCCAATCTTCCGAGCCGCTTCGAATGTTAATTGTGCCAATTTTCCATTGATGAAAGTTTTTTAAAGATCGATTCGACGTTTTAGGCATGTGTAACAATGATTGCGTATTTTGAATTTTTCTATAAGTTAATTTTATACAGTCGCGGTATTGGATAAGAATAAGGATATTGTTTAACAACTGCACACTTCCTCTTACATGCTAACAGATCCACCATTTGTAAATGCAAACGCATTTTCACCAAGCATTTGAAGTTTCTTGTTATTCTTAATTCGCCTGAAAAAAAATGAAGGAGAGGAGAAGATTACTAGTTCGTAGTTCCTTATTAAAATACAACTAAAGGACAGTCACACATTTTTAGTCGCGTTGAAGCGACTCTTTAGTTCACTATGTCGGTCGCTCGGTCTGTCGGTCTGTCGGTCTGTCGGTCCGGTATCACTATGCGTTTTATCACTTTCTGACCTTATCTTGATATCAGTTTAATCTAGCTAGGTCAATTTTTCACAGTATATTCCTTATGGCCAGGAATCAATGTGGTTATGTTTTCACGGTGCGCAATAAAAAATTACGCGGTCTACGCACGATTTAACGAAATCACGTTTGTAATCATATCTTCACAACCATGAATCACAATTCAATAAAATTTGGTACTCATAAATTTCAGGGCATAAATCATCATATGGCAATACAATTACGTGCGTAGCGCATGTAACTGCGCGTTAAATGTTATTGCGCACTCTTTTTGCCCGATTTCTGTTTTCTTGACTTACTTTTCAACTCGAAATTACGTTATACGAGCACGTCAAAAGTGACAGGCTACGCACGTGTAAATAAAAGAAATATAAATGTTTTTAAACATTTCAACATTTTTAAACATGTTCAGTAATTTCAGTCACTATAGTTCACTATGTCGGTCGGTCGGTCTGTCGGTCTGTCTGTCGGTCTGTCGGTCTGTCTGTCGGTCGGGTATCACTATGCATTGTAGCACGCGACTTAATGGCTGTTGGCCTTGTTTTTAAAGATTTTAATACTTAATAACTGTCTAATTGAGTTGTCAACATGTTGACCTCTTCTATTTCTTCCGGTCAATGTTTAATAGTATTTAAGCATTTACGTCCTCTATGGTGAATAAGTAACTAGCTTTACAAAGACAAAACACATGACCTAACTAATGTTTCAAAATATGTTGGTATGGATCGATGAACCTTGACCTACTCTACCTTTGCTACCCTATTTCCGCAATTTTTTTTTGCATCTAACATCACCCCCCCCCCCCCCACGAATAAGTAATTAGCTTTACGAAGGTTATAACAGTTGACCTACTTCTTTTTTTTCAAAATATTTTAGTAGGGATCGATTGGTAGCCAAGCATCAAGCCACAGCTCCACTTTAAACTTACAATTTTACCAATTTGCTGTTGTTTACAAAAGTGAAAGGTTCAATCATATTTATATTATTAAATGACAGGCCTCTGAAAAAAAATCATCATTAGTTTTTAGAATAAATATCTAAAATATTGTAAAAGTTGTTAAATAAGATTGTGGTAGTCGTGGTGGTGACAGGTGGTGCCATAGTAGCAGCAGCGGCAGCAGTAGGAGCAGCAGTAGTACAACAGACTGACTAGAACGATCGTCAACTTGTATTTTCAGTAACTACATGCAGTACATTATTTATCTTATTCATTCGTGTTATAAAGAAGAAATCACTTAGTGACGCTATGAAATAACAACTGATGATCATCTAAATCAAATAAAATATTCTTTTTCTTCATCATCGTTATCATCAACATATAAAGAAAATCAGAAAAATAAAAACAGGTCTATTTATACAGATATTGACTGCTTAGAGGTTAAATATAAGATTTGACATCCCCGAGGAAATGATATTATATTCGAGGGAATATATATTTCCCGAAGCGCCAGCTTTCCCGAGTGGATGTAAACGGTGATATCTGTTATATTACATATCCAACAACAAGTTGAATTTAACTGCTGGGTCGGGTGTAGGCCTAGCTAGGCCTCTTTTATGTAATAAGCCTGCCTAGTTAGGCGTTGCATTCATCTTACCTTGTAAAGAATAATATACAGATAATTACTAATTAATGATTCCTTGGTAATAAAATATTCACTTAGGCCTAGGCCGTTTAAATTAACAGAATAATTTCTAATAATAATAATAATATTATTATCACTTTATCAGGTAGGCCGAATAAATAATAAGTCTTCTTCTTCGAGGAGCCGTACCGTGTTACTACTGTGTATTAACCAATCACAAACGGTCTTTCGTCACATCTAGTCAAATCATTAATCAAACTACCATTAATGATCTTATTACTAAAATTAATTGGAATCCACTTTACAATTCAAATGACACTAATACTAGTTATAATATGTTTATTAAAGAAATCCAACATACGATTGAACAAACTATTCCATCTAAAACACCTAAACCAAGAAAAAATAATATAAAAAAAAACTATGGATTACTAGAGGTATTCTTAAGTCAGTCAATAAAAAAAATGTATTATATAAAAAACATTTAAAATCCTCAACACAATTAAATATTTCAAAATTTAAGAAATACAGAAATATGCTTACTAATCTCAACAGAATTAGTAAACGTAATTATTACTCTCGTATTTTATTTAATGCTTCAAATGACGCAAAGCAGACTTGGTCAATTATTAATGACTAGAGGGTGAGCTTGCTTCGCTCGCTCCCCCTCTAGAAAGTGTAGACGATGGTTCTCGGAATGATAATGTTCTCCTTATATATTTTCTGTCGGTTACCATTATTGAAAATGCTTGACATTCGTAAAACTAAACTACTTTGTTTCACAGTGTTTTAGATGATTAATAACATTTTAAAGTATAGTTTTTATTGTTTGGTAGGCCCCTTTGGGGAGGCGGAGGTCATTTGAGGGAGGTGCTTATTCGAGGGATATATGTTAAATTTTTTAGTTTTAATAATAATTATGGTAACATTTATAATCAAATGAAATCCTCTAATACAGTAGATATGAAAAGTGGTAAAAAAGAATAACAAATGCTTGGTAAATTTTGTAGATAACAGTGCGGTGAATTCTACTACAAATAGTATAATTGTGTTATTATAAATAAGTGGATGGACGTTTATTAGATAGTTGGGTTGGGGGGGGGGGGTATTATTCAAAGTGATGTTTTATTGGAGAGGCGTTTATTCAAATGAATACCATCCTAATAATTATTAATACATTATTTAATTTAATCATCTTTTGAAACTTCCGTAACAGAGTGGGCCCAAGAAAGAAGACATTACGGCTTGCAACATGGGCAGACATCTCGGTCCTAACGGGACACAGGAAGATAGCCTACAGTTATTCCTGCAAGCTTACTCAATAAAACTCAGCTATCGGGATTTCACTCGAAAAATGTCTTATCATCAAATCTCCCTATGTAATTTTATAATACTATTCCCCACAATATATTCTGATTCTTTATGACGTATATTTAATTTGATCTTTATTAATTTGCAGTATAATTTAACTACTGTACCTTCACACACGCGTGGTATGTTTTAAAATAAACAAAAAACTGAAATGGCTATGACTCCTACTATCTGATTTTTTTTTCGTCTTCCAAAGGGACACTGTATTGATTGATGGAAAGTGCCTGTTTCCAGTCACCTTTAGGGTCAAATCTATTATTTTAACTGCTCCCTTGTGTTTAAAAGAGAGAAAATATTTGAAACCAGGTCGTTGCAAGGTGAACTTATCTTAAACCCGGAAATTACTTTGACCGGGAAGAATTGAAATTGAGAGGAAAATCTGATGTTGAAATCATAAATGTTGTTAAAAAACTCTTTATAATATCTTCCTAAGATATAAATATGGAACAATAGCGTCGGAGTGAACACTAATGTTATCAAATCTACGTTTCGCGGTACATCTCGGATAGATAAGGTAGGTATCCAAGGCGGAGATTTGTACCGAAGTTTTTGCATTGTGCTCGCCTATGTCAGAATTAACCATAATTTATACATAGATGTGCTTGGCAGAAAGAAACATGTTACTGTCTTACCTGACTCTGAAGGTCATAACAAAGTAGGCCCTAGATATTGTCAATAATATTAATAAACACTTCAATGAAGTAGGAGAAACTCTTGCCAAAAATATTGTCTTGCCTGTAAATGAAAACTACAAGCAATATTTTCCAAATTAAAGCGCACTGATGATTTAGAAATTATTTCTATTGTTAATAAACTGAAACCATCTAACTCTGAAGGCATTGATGAAATTAGCAGTAAATTACTTAAATATATTATTCCATCTGTAGCGTCACCTTTATCATACATCTTTAATTTGATTTTATTATGGAAACTTGAATACTATGGCATTATGGGGTCTGCACTATCTTGGTTTAAAAAATATATATGTGGAAGAAGGCAATGTACAGTCATTAACGGAATTTCTTCTGAACACACAACTAATAATTATGGAATACTCAAAGGAAGTATTCTTGGGCCATTATTATTTATCATTATATATAAATTATATTTTTAATTCTTTTTTTTTCTCTTTTGTTATACAAATATATATATATTATTATATTATACATAATTTTTTGTAAAAATATAAAACAATAAAATTCAATAGAGTTGTTAAAAAAGCACTATATCTATACATGTACATAAAATCGATGTAGTATGATTTAAAAACGTACATTTTATGGTTATTGCAAGTTATTGTGAAGGTACGCCTATTTACCATTTACTCTATATTTTTAAAAAATGTATTCAAAAGTAGCTGTTTCTTTTATTAAATTTTAACTCAATACACACAATTTGTATGTTTCTTGTTTGTTTTGACCTTATATTACATCTATTACAAATATATACACTCATACACACATTAATAAACCTATTTATATTCACGAATCATAACATATTATATGCTACAATTTATGTTTTGGCCTTTTATTACATATTTCATTACACTATTTCTAAACCTTAAAGTTCTGTTCTTACTATGTTGGCCATTTACATGTGTTGTGTTTACCTATATGTTTGACCCTGTGTTTCAGTCTATGTTTTACACTAATACATTTATTTCTGTCATATTTGGTTTTAGCATAATGTTTGTTGTCAAATTGTATAATGTATGGCCTCATTATAGGTATGATATTATTTTTAACATTATTTCATATATAGCATACTATCATAGCAGCTGTGTTACAATTATGTGTTATGCCTAAACTTAATTCAATTACTTTATTACATTCTTACATAACTTTGTAGTAAGTACTATTACAGTTATGATTTCCATTATACCTTTAGTATTGAATGTTTATATACACTACAGCCTGTACTAGTTTTATATTTTTCTTATTTTATGAATTCTAATAATTTAATTTTAACATTATTCCATTTTGTAACTGCTTTATATTGATTACATGCATATTCATTTTCTAAAAGATTTTTAATTCGAACTTAAACATATTCAAGATATTTTTTGAGTCGTTACCCATCATGTTATCTGATAAACAAAGCTTTATCGGGATTTGTAGATACAAAACGTACAGATAGATGTTAGTTCATTTACAAGTTTATCTTTGGAACCAGTAACTATATCAAACCAATGTATAGGCGTTTCATTAAGAAAACATTCAACAATAAGAGTATTGAATTTTCTCCAAACTGGCTTAATTACTTTACACTTAAGCAACATGTGTTCTTCGTTTTCTATCACATTCTTACATCTATCGCAAATATTAGATTTAGACAATTTCCAAATATGTCATCTTTTATTACAAACAAGTATGCGATGTAAAAGTTTAAAATTAAATTGCGCAACTTTTACCATAATATGTTTCATATCTTTTACTATCTTATTCCATATTTTGTCCCATACCATAGTCTTATTTAAAAAACTTTAAAAAATGTTTCCCATTTTACTTGGGAGATTGGCACTGTCTTTAATTCAATTATGAACTTATCATAAAAACATGTTTTAACATTTGATTGGAATAATTCATTTTTAATATCAACATTAACTTGTTCTTTCTCTATTTTTATTTCTTCAAATATTTTAAACATGACTTTATTCGCTGACGATACAAATCTGTTCTTATCAAACCCCAATTTAAAATACACTTATTGATATTGTTAATTCTGAACTTATCAAAATTGATAAATAGCTTAGGTGTAATAAACTTTCTCTTTACTGTGATAAGACTAGATATATAATTTTAAAAACTAAAAGAAGTAAAATTAATGTTAATAATATATCCATTAAAATTGCTGATAAATCTATATCCCAAACAAATTACTATAAGTCTTTAGGAGTCTTTGTTGACGAATTTGTTAATTTTAAAACTCATATTGATCTCACTACTTCGAAAATATCTAAATAGTTTTAAAATTCGTTACTACCTTCTTTAAGTGCACTCCTTTCAATCTATAAGTCACTTATGCAACCTCTTATCAGCTATTGCAACATTATTTGGTTTAATTCATATGCTTCTTACACTGATAAATTTGTTAAACTCCAGAAAAAAAAGCAAAACGAGCAATAACTTGGTCTGATTATCGTGCACCAACAAGTCCTCTCTTCCACATACATAATGTATTAAAAATTGATGATATTCATAATTACCAAATTGGCATTGTTATGTTCCGAATGTTGAATATTTCTGATTTACGATTTTTAAACCTTAAAAATTGTACTGATGGTAATGGTCATAAGTAAATACTAAAGGAAATGTAAACTTCGACCTCCTCTTCGAAGACTAGTTTCTACAATTCATAGTATTGCTGTTTCGGGTTATTATGTCTGGAACAACTTAGATATGACTATTAAAAATGCAAATTCCATTAATGTTTTTTAAAAAATTGTTTAAGTTGAATCTAATTAAGTACAAATCTTAATTTCTGCCGATGTCAATGTTACTTTATATATATATATATATATATATATATATATATATATATATATATAAAGTTAGCTCTGCTAACTTTTCTGGCTGGTTACTTTATCGTTTTGATTTAGCTTTTCGCTTTTTATTTTTGTATCTCCATTGAGATCTAGCCACTGTTACCAACAGCATTGTCATTTTTTTCAGTAATTTGCCTTTGGATTTATATATTTTCTCATTCTCACAGATTTCCTCATCTTTATCGTTTCAAATTAATTAATTAAATTTTAGTATATCATCAGGCGGTTTAGAATTAATGTTCTTTGCCTGTTGTGTTTATATATATAAAAGTATCTCTTCGGAGATCCCGCCTCGTGAATAAAAATACTGAAAGATGAGGGCGTATCAATTTGATCTCTGTTGCGCGTGCGTACAACTGAGGACTAGTGCTGTTCCGCCGTACCACGCCGAGAATGTTAAAGAGTCTTTATCCAATCGAGTTCGAACAATACCATGAAAGCCCCAGTGGTCTAATGGTTAGGACATCTGCATATCAAGCAGGCGGTCCGAGTTCGAGTCTCGGTTGGGGCGACTTTTCTCATTCTCACAGATTTCCTCATCTTTATCGTTTCAAATTAATTAATTAAATTTCAGTATATCATCGGGCGGTTTAGAATTAATGTTCTTTGCCTGTTGTGTTTATATATATAAAAGTATCTCTTTGGAGATCCCGCCTCGTGAATAAAAATACTGAAAGATGAGGGCGTATCAATTTGATCTCTGTTGCGCGTGCGTACAACTGAGGACTAGTGCTGTTCCGCCGTACCACGCCGAGAATGTTAAAGAGTCGCTATCCAATCGAGTTCGAACAATACCATGAAAGCCCCAGTGGTCTAATGGTTAGGACATCTGCATATCAAGCAGGCGGTCCGAGTTCGAGTCTCGGTTGGGGCGACTTTTTCTCATTCTCACAGATTTCCTTATCTTTATCGTTTCAAATTAATTAATTAAATTTCAGTATATCATCGGGCGGTTTAGAATTAATGTTCCTTGCCTGTTGTGTTTATATATATAAAAGTATCTCTTCGGAGATCCCGCCTCGTGAATAAAAATACTGAAAGATGAGGGCGTATCAATTTGATCTCTGTTGCGCGTGCGTACAACTGAGGACTAGTGCTGTTCCGCCGTACCACGCAGAGAATGTTAAAGAGTCGCTATCCAATCGAGTTCGAACAATACCATGAAAGCCCCAGTGGTCTAATGGTTAGGACATCTGCATATCAAGCAGGCGGTCCGAGTTCGAGTCTCGGTTGGGGCGACTTTTTCTCATTCTCACAGATTTCCTCATCTTTATCGTTTCAAATTAATTAATTAAATTTCAGTATATCATCGGGCGGTTTAGAATTAATGTTCTTTGCCTGTTGTGTTTATATATATAAAAGTATCTCTTCGGAGATCCTACCTCGTGAATAAAAATACTGAAAGATGAGGGCGTATCAATTTGATCTCTGTTGCGCGTGCGTACAACTGAAGACTAGTGCTGTTCCGCCGTCCCACGCCGAGAATTTTAAAGAGTCGCTATCCAATCGAGTTCGAACAATTCCATGAAAGCCCCAGTGGTCTAATGGTTAGGACATCTGCATATCCAGCAGGCGGTCCGAGTTCGAGTCTCGGTTGGGGGCGACTTTTTCTCTTTCTCACACATTTCCTCATCTTTATCGTTTCAAATTAATTAATTAAATTTCAGTATATCATCGGGCGGTTTAGAATTAATGTTCTTTGCCTGTTGTGTTTTTATATATAAAAGTATCTCTTCGGAGATCCCGCCTCGTGAATAAAAATACTGAAAGATGAGGGCGTATCAATTTGATCTCTGTTGCGCGTGCGTACAACTGAGGACTAGTGCTGTTCCGCCGTACCACGCCGAGAATGTTAAAGAGTCGCTATCCAATCGAGTTCGAACAATACCATGAAAGCCCCAGTGGTCTAATGGTTAGGACATCTGCATATCAAGCAGGCGGTCCGAGTTCGAGTCTCGGTTGGGGCGACTTTTTCTCATTCTCACAGATTTCCTCATCTTTATCGTTTCAAATTAATTAATTAAATTTCAGTATATCATTGGGCGGTTTAGAATTAATGTTCTTTGCCTGTTCAGTCGAGCAGCAAAGTGCTCATTTAACCGTTAAAACGCTGTTTTTTAACTGCGCAGGTCACTGAGCATCGCCAAGTTATAGTGACTTCCGGTTCGCTTTTCACTTCGCGGCAAGCATTTTGCATGGGAATACCCTTACAAATCTGCTGCAATTTCCACCATCCGGGTTAAATTATATCTTTCTATATTTGGAAATTGTTACTCCAAATATGGAAGATTATTCCCGCCACAAAATTTTGGTATAAATAGCCCAGGAAATGACGACAGAGCTTATTGAAGAAAAAAGTGCAGATGGAGGTGTTCGTTGAGGTAGGCTACATGATTTATTTGTTTGGTTTCGTAGGGAATCCGGCACTTTTCTCATCAGCACGGAACCTTTATAAAAACTTAGTGGTTGGTTATTAGGTTATTAATCTATCTTTTCTGAAAGTTTAAGCTTGGTTCAGCTTGTGGGACGGATTCAATATCCGTTCAAAGCTGGGGATATATTCTAAGCAGACTCCATCTTGGATTCGTATGTTTAGTACAGGCCGTGTGGTTGAGTAATTTCAATACTTCAAAATCACTATGTGCAATCCGTTTTTAAACCAGTTAATATACCAAAATATGTTATTAGTAGCTTTATTATTTTGGATTTGGTGCTAGTTTGGTAAATATTGCAATATAATTGTAGATTATTTGGTTGTAAAAAAATGTACCCAACTTGTAGTATTATCTAGGCCTAGGCTAGGCCTAGCCCATTTGACGGAAACCCAGTGCTATTTGTAGGCGGATAGAGAGGGCCGCAGGCTAGTTTTTAGTGGCATATCGCCGACTTATTATAATCAATGTGAAGCCATATTATTATTATGTTTAAAATGTTGAATCTATATCCACTGGATTATGGATATATATCGTCGGATATTTAAAGAAAGGCCTAGGCCTAGACCTTTTGATTTATTTAATTAATTTAGGACTATATTACGGGAAATTCTTTGCCAAAGAAAAGAAAATACGTTGTGGCTGTTGGAGGTTTGTAAATATATGACAATAATGTAGCCTAGGCTAGGAAGGACTGTAGGTAGGATGAGGTAATTTGGATGGTCGTACATATGATATTTATATATACAGTATTGTGTATAGTAGTGATCATGGCGACAAAATTTAGGATGACTAAATTTGACATTAAAATTATTTAACTATGAATAGCTCATTATATTGGTGTTTTTTTTTTCTTTCAGGTTTCTAAGAATAAACTATCCGACTTGTGATTCATCTTGTGCTGCAAAAACAATCCTATTTTGATATTTGTAAATTGATGTACGTAACAGATGTCTTTTAAAAATAAAAAAAAATTAAAAATTTTTATTATCGCGATGATTTAACTCAAATATTGACATATAACTTGATATTTTAGCCTGAGCAAGATAGTTTGATAGGCATATTTTACTTCGATGTAAATAAGATATTACATGTTATACTGTATGTAAAATACTTTTTTGTAAATAAAATTATTTAATGGTGGTTAATTTATTAACTTGTTAATTTGTTTGTTAGTTATGATGTTATACTATTAATTATTTAGTTATTTAGTAACCAAAGTGGAGTGGATTCGTGGCAGTTGCAACTTGACTGTAATATGCAAATATATAATAATATTTACTTCTTCTTGGATAAAGTTAAACCAAAATAAGCAATAATAAAAATTAAATATTTATTTTGCCATAAAGAAAGCAAAAACTAAACATACAGTACTATATGTACAGTAATACCATGGACCTATAGGTCCATGGTAATACATACTGTAGTATTGAGCACCAGTAGCAGAGACGTCTGGACAATCGAATATAATCGTTATCAGCTGTCTGGGTACCCAAGGCTAGTGCTAGAAAATGGCGAAAATTCGTGTATTCATTCGCCGTCAGCGAAATGAATCCGGCACTTTTCTCATCAGAAGCAAATCAACAAATCCTTTTATCAGTTTGTTTTGATATATAATCTGGATAATATATATTAAAATGGCCTTGGTTCAAGCATGTTTAACAGGTAAAATCAGATTTTTTCCTACCTAGGCCCCTTAGCACTGCGGTACCCTACGCCGTGTGGGGGAACCGATCTCGGCAGTATTTCTTAAGTAGCCTATCTTTCGTAAAATCCTTAGTTGAATTTTATTAATATAAATTTAATTGTATGAATATGCTATTTAAATGTTATTGAAATTTTTTTTTGCTGCATTTTGTAATTCCGCACTACTTGCTTTATCGCGATTCCAAGATGGCGGCAATTCAAATTTTGATTTGGTAATAATTCGCGAGGTCAACCACTTTGCTGCCCGACTGTGTTGTGTTTATATATATAAAAGTATCTCTTCGGAGATCCCACCTCGTGAATAAAAATACTGAAAGATGAGGGCGTATCAATTTGATCTCTGTTGCGCGTGCGTACAACTGAGGACTAGTGCTGTTCCGCCGTACCACGCAGAGAATGTTAAAGAGTCGCTATCCAATCGAGTTCGAACAATACCATGAAAGCCCCAGTGGTCTAATGGTTAGGACATCTGCATATCAAGCAGGCGGTCCGAGTTCGAGTCTCGGTTGGGGCGACTTTTCTCATTCTCACAGATTTCCTCATCTTTATCGTTTCAAATTAATTAATTAAATTTCAGTATATCATCGGGCGGTTTAGAATTAATGTTCTTTGCCTGTTGTGTTTATATATATAAAAGTATCTCTTCGGAGATCCCACCTCGTGAATAAAAATACTGAAAGATGAGGGCGTATCAATTTGATCTCTGTTGCGCGTGCGTACAACTGAGGACTAGTGCTGTTCCGCCGTACCACGCCGAGAATTTTAAAGAGTCGCTATCCAATCGAGTTCGAACAATACCATGAAAGCCCCAGTGGTCTAATGGTTAGGACATCTGCATATCCAGCAGGCGGTCCGAGTTCGAGTCTCGGTTGGGGCGACTTTTTCTCATTCTCACACATTTTCTCATCTTTATCGTTTCAAATTAATTAATTAAATTTCAGTATATCATCGGGCGGTTTAGAATTAATGTTCTTTGCCTGTTGTGTTTATATATATAAAAGTATCTCTTCGGAGATCCCGCCTCGTGAATAAAAATACTGAAAGATGAGGGCGTATCAATTTGATCTCTGTTGCGCGTGCGTACAACTGAGGACTAGTGCTGTTCCGCCGTACCACGCCGAGAATGTTAAAGAGTCGCTATCCAATCGAGTTCGAACAATACCATGAAAGCCCAAGTGGTCTAATGGTTAGGACATCTGCATATCAAGCAGGCGGTCCGAGTTCGAGTCTCGGTTGGGGCGACTTTTTCTCATTCTCACAGATTTCCTCATCTTTATCGTTTCAAAATAATTAATTAAATTTCAGTATATTATCATCGGGCGGTTTAGAATTAATGTTCTTTGCCTGTTGTGTTAAATAGTGTAGTTGAATAATTTCTTCAAGCTAGTTGCGTGGTGCATCGGATGAAGCATTGTCTTGTGATGGAGTGACAATTCATCGCGGTTCAAGTCTCACTAGATGACTTTTGTTTATTTATCGCCAAGCGCGAGTGTTGCCACACGAAAATTACACAGTCAATATCATCGTACTCGAGAATTTGCTGGATTTTATATGTTTGTTTGTTTGTTATGACAAAGATAATTACGCGAAAATTATTCAGTCAATATCATCGTACTCGAGGATTTATACGATTTACGATCTTCGCAGCGGTAGTCATGTGATGCAGTTTCAACCAATCACGTTCACGTATTTACATAGGCTATGTAATATAAAGAGATAAAACGGAACACATCAAAACTCTAAATGATCTTGATACCTCAATAACAAGAAAGTTATCAAACTTGTTTTTGCATCTACCACCCCCTGTCCGCTTAGCTTTACGAAGGTTATAACACTTGACCTACTTATTTTGTTCAAAATATTTTAGCAGAAATCGATGACCTTTGACTTACTCTAGTATTTGCTATCCTATTTCCGCAAACTTGTTTGCTACGCCCTCTACGCCGAATAAGTAGCTAGCTTTTACGAACGTTATAACACTTGATCTACTTAAGTGTAATATTGTAACAAAAATTAAAAACTTACAAATATGCTAATTTGCTGTTGTTTGCAAAAGTAAAAGGTTCAATGATATTTATATCATTAGATGACAGGTATCTGAAAAAAAAAATCATCATTAGTTTTTAGAATAAATATCTCAAATTATAAAAGTTGTTAAATAAGAGTGTGGTAGTCGTGGTAGTGACAGGTGGTACCATAGTAGCAGCAGCGGCGGCAGTAGGAGCAGCAGTAGTACAACAGACTGACTAGAACGATCGTCAACGTGTATTTTCAGCAGTACATTATTTATCTTATTCATTCGTGTTATAAAGAAAAAATCACTTAGAGACGCTATGAAATAACAACTGATGATCATCTAAATCTAAATAGCAGCAGCGGCGGGAGTAGGAGCAGCAGCAGAAACAGTACAACAAAGTGACTAGAACGATCGTCAACGTGTATTTTCAGTAACTAAACATGCAGTACATTCTTTATCTTATTCATTCGTGTTGAAAAGAAAAATCACTTAGAGACGCTATGAAATAACAACTGATGATCATCTATATCAAATCAAATATTCTTTTTCATTATCATCGTTATCATCAAAATATAAAGAATATAAAGAAAGATCAGATAAAGTAAAACATGTCTATGAAGAAATAAAAACGGAAACACATCGAAATTCTAAATGATCCTGATACCCCAATAACAAGAAATTATTCAAGCTGTTGCCGATTACGGTTATAGAAACTGATTGCTGCGCATAATTATTATATAACCTAAATTTGCATTTAGAAATTAACAATACTTATAGTAATCAAATATCGGATATAAATGCTCCCATAAAATTGCTAGTGTAATGCTAATAAATTATGAAACAAGCAATAATTTAAATGATTTTGTTATCGTTAAGTTTTGTCACTAAAATGATAGACTATTAACTGCTTTTGTTGAATATGTTTCTGAAACATGGCTAAAACTATAAAGACATTTTACTCAGTCGGTGAAACAGCAATGTCTTTTCAGGTTTAAGTGTGTCATGCAGGAATTGCTGGACCTTTCCATTCTTTGACTATAATAGTATTAAAGTTGCTCGGATACGTGCATTACCAAAACCGTATAATCATCAAATAAACACATGTTTCGTCATCAAGGGTGATTTCAACCGAATGAAAAATAAAGCGTTTTCCTCTAAAAGCAAATAATTACTGTTTTGTAATAACTGTATATAATTATATTATAACAATGTAATTGGTGGTTTCATTTAGGAACAAATAAACAGAACAAAACGCAATGACCAATTTGGATGCACCAAGATGTATACACTGCTGATGCATTTGTATCACTCTTACATACAGCAGCAGCAATGGCAGCAAAAAACAACAGAAGAAACAGAAGTTGCAGAATCGGCAAGAGAAGCATCGGCAGCAGCAGAAAAAGTTTTGAAGGTAACAATTGAACTTACAAGTTAGTTATCACGGTGGATCCTTGAAATGTGGTATTTCTCAGTATAGTTATTTTGTTGTTGGTCAGGCTTCTATTATGAAAACAAAAATTATGTAACTACTTAGAATACTTTATTAAATGCGATTGTATAATAGTAACTTCGTTTTATCATTTTCTATGCTTTATTCATTGACTGTGAAATCTTCATTAATACGTTTTATTGTTGTTATTGTTTTAAACCGCAGTGCCGTCCAGTTGTAATAATAGTGAGACATTGCATCGCGACGGTAAACGAAAAGAGACGGTAATTTAATATATAGAGTCTGGTGCTAAATGCCTTCGAAACAAAAGCAACAACGGTTAGCCTCCTCTAGGCTTAGGCCCCTGATTCTATGCATGCAAGCTCGGTTGAGCAGGTTCTGCGTTAGTCAGGCTAGGTATTCGATTAGCAAATTTCACAATATGAACTAAAAAACACATAATCAAAAACGTTTTTTTTAAATAAATCTAGAAGAATCAAAATGAATTTACATCCTACACATACTATATATACACATATGATGTTTTTGTTATGAAAATAAACAACTTGTGCCTATCATGTATACATTTGCTTTGCTTATGGTTTAACAGTTTCAGAAAGACGTCAACTGTTCTTCGTCTGGTTGAATTGTAAGACCGATTTTTAGATCGGCTAAATACAATGAACGGAATGTATGCCACCTACTTTCGTTAATTTACCGTCTCGAAGCAAAAGCTCACTACTAAAAGTTAGTTCTACACACGTAAAAGAAGTAACATTTTCAAATTATATTGTCAACTTACAAAATATGAAGAATTGGAAGATCATTAAAAACTGTTGATATGTCTGTCAGCAAATTTTTGTCTGCATGTCTGAAATGTTTAGATAAATTAAAATTATTATTTATAACTAATATAACTCAATGCATTACATAGTGTATCTTGTAATGTATGCGTATCATTGCTATAGAGTTCTGCGTTGCTGACGTCACGACGGTAGGTGGCGCTGCGTGGACGGTAGGTGGCGCTGCGTGGTTGAAAGCCAAATAAAAAATGCGTGACTCCAAGGTCACCAATGGTTTGGAATAGGCTTATTGAAGTAGTCATTTTAAAACTTAATAATTTTCAATAAAAACAAACTAAAATTTCAAAAGATCACTAAATATTTGTAATAATAATAACAATAATCTATTTATTCTTCAACTACAGTTTAAGTCTAAAAAAGTCAAGCTAAGATACATAATTTGATAGAAATACAGATATCTATAGTTTATCAACATAGTAGCGTTGAACGCATTTTTTGTTGCGCTTGCAACCACGCAGAGCCATCTATCGTTGTGACGTCACACCGCAGAACTCTATTACCTGCTTGCAAATCACACTTAATAATTTGGAATCTGGATGGATTAGAATAAACGTTCACATCCTAAAACAGAGAGTAGGCCTAATAGTAATGGGGAATATTTAACTCAAAGTGTTGCAACACAATACGAGTATTATTTCAAAAGAAATAGAAAAGAAGGTTTTGCAGGCCTGTGGTGTAACTATTGTATTTGAATGAGCATTGTAAAACGGACATAACTTCAACTAAATTGATATAATATGACAGTGATCATATTGATTAAACTAATTAGTAACAATAAAAGTTTAATAAACATAACAGACTTACATATTACCAATTGTCTTCGGCAAGCTTGGTAATTTACTAAGTAAATTGTTATTAACATTTCTGTCAACAATAAAGATATAAATAAACAAAATTTAATGAAGATCAATGCAATGCAACATCTTTATAGCAATACTTTAATTTAATTACGTCTTAACATGACAAAGTTATTTTCACCAATACAATTATGTCGCTTTTTATATCGTTGCAATATAAGATGGTGATTCGCTATCATATAATTCTTCGGGAATGTTAAACCTCAAATTGGCTTAATATACATTATACACGCATATGTTGTGTGAAGACCGGCTTGCGATTTTTTTTTTCGTACATAAATTGGGGACCCCCTCATGAAACGTCACAAAATAAACATGAATAATTCATCAGTTAAATGTTCTTGTTCCGTGTACACCCAAGCGTATAGCAACAAGAAGTGATTACACAAGTGCGGTACGATTATAGGCCTATCTCCGCGCTGTTGTTGCGGCGTGCGATTTCATAGAAGAATAGCGGCGTTTTGTGTGGATTGTCGAAATAATCAGCCTTTAGTTTATGATAGTGTTTTTAATATAATTTATTACTAAAGAATTACGTGTTAAAATTATAGTTTCTATTAATACTATTAGGCCTAGGCCTAATTATTAGTCTCTAAACATATGTCTATTCTAGTAGAGCTGTGTGTGTGTGTGTGTGTGTTATAGGTATGACACAATCCGAGTAATAAGTCAGCAAAATTAAACAATAAACATTACACAAAAATACAGTTTTTATTCTCGTGGGTCTAATCTTCCCATCTCATGTGTTCATATACGCGCATTTTTAAAGTTCCTTTGAGTACATGCATTGTTTGATAATAAAATAGCAGAATTTAAAAAAATACAGTACACAAATTATACACATTCTTTATTCTTGTGGGTCTAAGCTTTCTTTGGGCTATGTCCAATGAATTACTACTTAGTTTAATGTCTTGCCTAGCTGTCGATTAGCCTCGACTCGACACATTTTGTGTGAAGAAGAGTGCGCGAAGGCAATCGCGTGAATTGACTTAGAATCCTAGGCCTACTGTAGAAAGTATCGTATCGCAGTTGTGTAATCGCTTCTTGTTGCTATACGCTTGGGTGCACACGGAACAATTACATTTAACTGATGAATTATTCATGTTTATTTTGTGACGTTTCATGAGGGGGTCCCCAACTTATGTACGAAAAAAAAAATCGCGACCGGCTTACTCTGTATGGATCATACATAGCATGAGTTGTTAGCTTAAGGCTAGTCTATAGCCATAGAACAAGGCCATATAAATGGCTGCAGTCGCGTGCTCAAGTTAGTGTTTACCGACCAACCGACCGACATAGTGAGCTGTAGAGTCGCGTTGCATGCGACCAAAAAGATGTCTTTTCTAATTGTTGTGAAATATGAGATTTTGGTATTATATTTGAAAAAAATTTTATATTATACTACCTATCCATAAACAAATCAGGAAAAAAAATTATTTAATGTATAAGTGAATAACTTTATCATAAGTACAAATTGGCCTATTTAAAATGTGATGTCATTCATCGGCATTTTGTTCATGTTTGGAGAACAATACATGTTCAAAGTGTATTCAAGTACACAAAGCAATTTAATACGTACGTTAGAGATACCTCCATGGTTAGAGAAGCTTGATAAGCTTGTTTTAGCGCGATTTGAAGATAAGGTTAATACAATAATAGGCCTAAATTAAAACTACAGTATTATTACGAGAAATAGGTATAAATATAAATACAAATAAAATAGTTAGTGAAATTGTTCAGATAACTATACAGAAATAAAATATAAAATATCTTATAACAGTTACAACGTAATGTAATATTTCTAATGATCCATAATAATATAGTACAGATTGTTATCAACAATTAAAGCCATCCTTACAGTAAATGTATGTATAAGTAAATCAAAAGAGGCAGTTAATTATAAAAGTTGAAATAATTGTCAGAAGAAATTATAATAATAATAATAATAATAATAATAATAATAGCCTGTTCTAATACCCCTTTCACACCAAAACTCCGGAGTGTCTCCGGAGACACCCCGGGGTTTATGACCATTCAAAACGTCGAGAAACTCCGGAGATACCCCTTTCACACCAACCTAGCAACACCGGGGTTTATAAAATAAAATTGTAAATGTCGCCCTCTATTTTGTTTGTTTACATAGCGACGATCATTAGAATCATTTTAATTAATAATATTTTAAATTTAATAATTACTTTCAAAAGTCTCAGAAGTAATATAATGTTTTATTGATACTACTTATTATTTTTGAACCCGCTATATATGTTGTACAAATATTTAAAGTATTTTGAAATAAAACTAAAGCTATGAGTGATCGTGTGAGGATGACCTTTTGACCCGAAACACTCCGGAGTTTGATGTTGGTACCTTTCACACCAAAACACCGGGGTGTCCCCGCAGTTCGCTCTCCGGAGAATGTTCAGCTGTTCAACCCCGCAGTTTTAAACTCCGGAGTTGCTTGATTTTACCTTTCACACCAAACAGCGGGACGTCAACTCCGGGGTGTCTCCGGAGTTTTGCTTTTGGTGTGAAAGGGGTATTATATAGCGCATATAATCAGGCTTTCAATAATATATTATTATGCTACAATTATGATTTACACAATACGTTTTTATCTAGAAATTAATGTGGTTGAAATCCCTCGACTAAAGAGAAACAATGTATTTGACAGGGGTTTGCTTAGTCTATGCTCATCCTAGTTAAGCCTATGCCTTATCATTTTTAAGCCTACTTTCACCATTTTATCGAATGATATTTCATTTTAGCCCAAATTAATGTTGTCATCTGTACTGTAGCTTGCTTGCATTTATGTAAAAGATTACTTACATGGTGAAAAGTTCATGTAGCTTTGACAAAGCATCTTCGTCGATTTCCTTCAGGTTATTATTGTTCATGTAACTATAAAAAAAATTGTGCTATGGTGAACAAAACATTGTAAACATACTAAACAACGTAAGGCATTTGCACGTAAGACGAAAAATGCTCGGTTTTATTCCTTAAACACATCATCAAGCTAGTTAATCTATATTGATCGTTCGTATTGCTAAATTCCAAAATACTGCTTTGTTCTACATGGCACATTATTAACACTAGAGGGTGAACTCGCTTCGCTCGCTCTCCCTCTAGGAAGTGTAGACGATGGTTCTCGGAATGATAATGACACGGTAAAAAGGTTTTAGAAGGACGTTCTGGTCTGGACGTTTTCGGTCGGTTACCATTATTGAAACGCTTGATATTCCTAAAACTAAACCTACTCACTAACCTGTTTCACAGTGTCTTAGATGATTAATAGCGTTTTACGTATAGTGTTAATTGTTTGGTAGGGCCCATATAGTGTGGATGTGGGGAGGCGGAGTTAATTTGAGGGAGGTGCTTATTTGAGGGTTACGTTAATTTTGTTAATTTTAATAAAATGGTACATTTACAAATAAAATCCTCTAGTAGATATAAAAAGTGGTAAAAAAGAATTACAAATCCTTGGTAAATTGAAATCTACTAAAAATAGTATAATTGTGTCATAAATATAATACAATATTATGTGTATAAATGTGGATGGACGTTTATTAGATGGTAGTTGGTGGGGGGGGGGGTGGTGATAATTATCAATTGATGTTTTATTTGGGAGGTGTTCCGGGCGTTTATTTAAATAAATACCATTCTAATTGGTATAATCAATACATTATTCCGCGACAGTGAACAGTTTTGGCCTAAGAAGGCAGACGTTTTAGACGGCTTGCAACATGGGCATAAGTAGCCTATCCCAGGATCCTAACGGGACACAGGTAGCGCACAGTATTTATAAAGTCCTGGCGGGTTACTCAAAAACTCGACTATCGGGGTTTCATTCGATATTTCAAACAAAAGCTCTTATTGTTCAAGAATATCCTATAACATATAACATTTTACTACGTTGGGCTAACCTCCCTCCAAACAGCAGTTCGGAAACTGCAAAGCAGCCTTACGGGTCGCCGGGCCCGAAGAGGATATGTAGGGATAATAACATATAACCGTAGCTTTGACATTGCAATGTGAAGCTTACAGAATTATTGTGTCTACTGGTTATTGAAATTACAAAAAAAACTTACAGAGTTTGGGTGTTTACTGGAATTCCTACCGGCCATTCATTGAGTCCACGGTTTGCACAGTCCACGGTTCTTTTTGTACATTCACAAACTGCATTCACATTAGTATCATTACTACATGCAACTTCAACACCAATTGATAAATCAACCCATAAAAACAACAGGCAGCATATCAAGGATGTAGAGTCCATTTTCAACATGTTTGCAATATAAATGTGAAAACCTAACCTATTAAATATTGCGTTTATTTTAGAAACGTCACTGTGATACAAAATCTGGTTTGATATTGAAATAAAATCATGAATGTTTCGTAAATTCTACAAATTGTATAAGCATTTCCAACTGAGTTGGTATCAACAAAAGAAGTTCCGGATTCGGGTCGTGACATTAGTGTACTTTCACTTTACTTCTTTTCATTATACAGTACCTGTTTTTGTCATAACATACTTATTATGTATATCATTTTTTATTTCCTTGTGGTAGTCAAGTTTTAAATATATCTATCGATTTTATTGCTTACAATCGATGACATCTTGGCCACATCTGCAAAAAAGTCTTATCATTTGCTCACCAAGGTCGCCTTTTCCATTAGACACAACTAGAATTTACGAACAAAATTGTATTTTAACCCTTTGAAGACGCAAGGTTTCTACCCCAAATGACAGAGCTTAAATAAGGTATTAAAGATTAGCATAAGCTAGTAGATTCCGAAAATTACCTGTTAATGGCTTTTCCAACACACTTTCTTACTCTTACTTCTTGAATCGGAGGTATCTCTGGCGGGAATTTAATAAGTCAGAGAGAATGATATAAACCATAATACGATTGGTTAATTAATAGCGTGACAATCGTTTCCTGGTTATGACGTGACAGTTGTGGCGCCAGCCAGCCCCCCCCCCCCCCCCCACCACCCCCCGTCGGGGAAAGCTGCCCCCCCCCCCCCCAGGTCGGGGAGTATTGCCCATATTTGTCGGGGAGATAAATATGATCATTTCTTTTCTGGTAAAAAATAAAACCATATTAAGTGTACTACTATATATTTTAAGTAACTGCGGCATGCCATTTTTGACGTACGTACGATATACTGACAGCGAAGTAAACAGTATGATGTGGTACGCATTTGTCTGGCGGTGTCTCTTTGTACGAATCTTTCATGGCTCACTGCGGTATACCCGTCGACATATCTGGGCTGTATCATATTACATCCAGGGACCAAAATGTGTATTTTTCAGATTCCAGGCGAAAATCGAAAATTAATTTGCAACTACGCATCGACGTACGTTCTTACAGGAATATAGGTACGAGTTATGTTCTCACGGTTGAGTTTACGAATTGTTTCAATTTACCAATAACCCTTGGTGTACCGCGTATATGTTCGCTGTCGATTAAAGGGGTTTGGGTGGGGGTTCGATTGGGAAAAGGAAGCGGTTGGCCCGAACCATAAAACAGGGTCTGGTCACGTTTCTTTTCGCGCATAAATCTCGATCTAGGGTAGGTGGGTGAATAGGGTGGCTAGCCACCTCCCTTAATTCTAAAGGGAAAAAAAAGATGCACCAAACCCGTGACCGTCGCTAGACGCGGATTCGACGCACTTGACTTTTTTAATTAAGAAGAGTAGGCAAGAGCTATAGTTGAAAGAACTATTTATGAATTCAAGAGTTTAAAAAGAAAACGCAATTTAAAATCTTCGGAAAATACCCACAACTGAGTTATTTTCAAAACACATGCACTCCCACTACCAGCATCACGTTGTCTTAGCTCGCTCCTCGCGTGAATGCTGACGTTATCACTCTCCAAAAATACACCATTTTCCGCCCTGGTCCGTGTGCAAGCGTTAGCGTGGACCTGTATATTTACACCCCTGTACAGAGTAGAGTGTAATATCGTGAACTTTTTTCTCGCGTATGAAGGTTTTTTTAAATAATGGTATGCAGTATAAACGATAAAAAAAAACGATAAACATGATGTTCTTTTATTATTATTTCATAGGCATAACATAAACATGAAATGTCTTCTTCTATGTACACGGCCGAAAAAACGGCATTTTATTGATTTGTGTTACAGACACGGCGATTACGGCAATCCTCATTGTATACGGTACTAAATTACATTGAGTTATTCACCCGGCTATAGGGTATACAGTATATCTGAGGTTAACAGACCACCAAAGCACAGTCGTACACTAAACACATGCACTATCGAGGCATTTTCGGATCAAAGTTTATTATTAGTTTGTCGAAAAAGATCCGTATTAGAGTATTTAGGAAAGATTTATTTAAATTTACATTATTATGTGACATTGTTATTAAATGTAATGGAAACAGTTGCTCTAGCCTATTAAACAGTGTGTAAGCATCTATTTTTCAAAATTTTTTGAGTAATACGATTGGTTAATTAATAGCGTGACAATCGTTTCCTGGTTATGACGTGATACTTAAGCCTGTTTTCCTGTCGACGTTATTCGACGCTATCGTCGTTGATCGTTAAAAGTTCAACGACGAAGTTGAAATGATGACAATAGCGAGTACCATTTCTTGTAAATCGTTAACATTTCAATGTTTACGTAGAAGATCGCCGATTATTGTTAACGATAGCGTCAGATAACGTCGACAGGAAAACAGGCTTTAGTTGTTTTGGTTTATCAGGGTTTATGTATGGATTATTAACTTTGTTTGTCTTTGTCTGTTAAAATGTTTAAAATAGTCAAACTTTATATAAGTGTTTTTTATATTTTGAACATACTGTATAACGATAATAATGTTTATATAATAATAAAGGGTTATTTTGTGAAAATAACTGTAGGTTGACAGTGGGAATCCTTTTAATATTGCATAGGTATAATAAGTTCAGTTTGTTTAAGGACTAAACATTTTAGTTAGACTAGGTAGGTCCAGTTATCCTTTTTATGTCATGTCTAATTTTACGGAACAATATCGATAAAGTTACCTCAACACCAATCGATGAATCCATTATTACACAGCAAGAACAGTAGAGACATCATTGCTACAGGACATTACGAAAATATCACAATGTGATACACACTGTGTACACATAGTGGCATTTTGCGTTCACATAATTGACACCGTGTTTATAAATTTTTAGTCGCGTTGGACGCGACTCTATAGTTCACTATGTCGGTCGGTCGGTCTGTCGGTCTTCATATCTTCACAATCATGAACCACAATTAAATCAAATTTGGTACTCATAAATTTCAGGGCATAAATCATCATATGACAATACAATTACGTGCGTAGCGCGCATGTAACGCATGCGTACGCGCGCTTAAAATTTTCAAAATTTATTTTCGATGAAATAAGAGTACGTTTCAGGCAATTTTAAGCGTTTACAAAATTGCCATAAGTGCGCAGATTTTTGCGCGCGCACTGCGCATTAAATGTTATTGCGCGCTCTTTTTGCCCGATTTCTGTTTTCTTGACTTATTTTCAACTCGAAATTACGTTATACGAGCACGTCAAAAGTGACAGGCTACGCACGTGTAAATTAAAAAAATATAAATGTTTTTAAACATTTCAACATTTTTAAACATGTTCAGTGATTTCGGTCAGTTGGTAGGTTGGTCGGTCGGTTGATAAACACTAATGAGCACGCGACTGCAGCCATCTATATGGCCTTGTTATGAACACATACAGTATTGGTTTAACCAGGGAGTTGTTATTACAACTCCTTGGTTTAACATAGTATACGGTTTGACACGCATTGTTGGACGAACACACAGTGTGAAACACATCGAAAAGAGAAACACCGTATATGAAAAAAATCACAGTGTTGTTGGAAGGAACCAGACATAAAAAAAAATAAAACCTTTCTTATTAGTTTGTTTTATGGCTGGTAGCTATTAATATATTATTATACAGATATTGCCTGCTTAGAGGTGAAATATAAGATTTGACATCCCCAAGGGAATGATATTATGTTCGAGGGAAAATATATTTCCCGAAGCTCAGCTGTGGTAAATATATAATTCCCCGAGAATACAAAAATCTGGTTTGATATTGAAATAAAATCATGATTGTTTCTTAAATTCTACAAATTGTATAAGCATTTCCAACTGAGTTGGTATCAACAAAAGAAGTTCCGGATTCAGGTCGTGACATTAGTGTACTTTCACTTTACTTCTTTTCATTATACAGTACCTGTTTTTATCATAACATACTTATTATGTATATCATTTTTTATTTCCTTGTGGTAGTCAAGTTTTAAATATATCTATCGATTTTATTGCTTACAATCGATGACATCTTGGCCACATCTGCAAAAAAGTCTTATCATTTGCTCACCAAGGTCGCCTTTTCCATTAGACACAACTAGAATTTACGAACAAAATTGTATTTTAACCCTTTGAAGACGCAAGGTTTCTACCCCAAAAGCCTGTTTTTCCTGTCGACGTTATTCGACGCTATCGTCGTTGATCGTTAACAGTTCAACGACGATCGTTTGAAAACGATCAAGGTGAAACGATAACGATAGCGAGTACCTTTTCCTGTAAAATCATTAACATTTCAATGTTTGCGTAGAAGATTGCCGATTATTGTTAACGATAGCGTCGACAGGAAAACATACTAAATGACTGAGCTTAAATAAGGTATTAAAGATTAGTATAAGCTAGTAGATTCCGAAAATTCCCTGTTAATGGCTCTTCCAACAAACTTTCTTACTCTTACTTCTTGAATCGGAGGTATCTCTGGCGGGAATTTAATAAGTCATAGAGAATGATATAAACCATAATACGATTGGTTAATTAATAGCGTGACAATCGTTTCCTGGTTATGACGTGATAATTAAGCCTGTTTTCCTGTCGACGTTATTCGAGGCTATCGTCGTTGATCGTTAAAAGTTCAACGACAAAGTTGAAATGATGACAATAGCGAGTACCATTTCCTGTAAATCGTTAACATTTCAATGTTTACGTAGAAGATCGCCGATTATTGTTAACGATAGCGTCGAATAACCTCGACAGGAAAACAGGCTTTAGTTGTTTTGGTTTATCAGGGTTTATGTATGGATTATTAACTTTGTTTGTCTTTGTCTGTTAAATATTTAAAATAGTGGAACTTTATAAGTGTTTTTATTATTTTGAACATACTGTATAACGATAATAATGTTTATATAATAATGAAAATAACTGTAGGTTGACAGTGGGAATCCTTTTAATATTGCATAGGTATAATAAGTTCAGTTTCTTTAATGACTAAACATTTTAGTTAGACTAGGTAGGTTCAGTTATCCTTTTTATGTTATGTCTAATTTTACGGAACAATATCGATAAAGTTACCTCAACACCAATCGATGAATCCATTATTACACAGCAAGAACAGTAGAGACATCATTGCTACAGGCCATTACGAAAATATCACAATGTGATACACACTGTGTACACATAGTGGCATTTTGCGTTCACATAATTGACACCGTGTTTATACATTTTTAGTCGCGTGGAAGCGACTCTATAGTTCACTAAGTCGGTCGGTCGGTCTGTCTGTCTGTCTGTCTGTCGGTCTGTCTGTCGGTCTGTCTGTCTGTCGGTCTGTCTGTCTGTCAGTCCGGTATCACTATGCGTTTTGTCGCTTTATGACCTTATCTTGATATCAGTTTAATCTAGCTAAGTCAATTTTTCACAGAATATTCCTTATGGCCAGGAATCGATGTGGTTATGTTTTCACGGTGCGCAATAAAAAATTACGCGGTCTACGCACGATTTAACGAAATCACGTTTGTAATCATATCTTAACAACCATGAATCACAATTAAATAAAATTTGGTACTCATAAATTTCAGGGCATAAATCATTATATGGCAATACAATTACGTGCGTAGCGCATGTAACGCATGCGTACGCGCGCTTAAAATTTTCAAAATTATTTTTCGATGAAATAAGAGTACGTTTCAGGCAATTTTAAGCGTTTACAAAATTGCCATGAGTGCGCAGAATTTTGCGCGCGCACTGCGCGTTAAATGTTATTGCGCACACTTTTTGCCCGATTTCTGTTTTCTTGACTTAATTTTCAACTCGAAACTACGTTATACGAGCACGTCAAATGTGACAGGCTACGCACGTGTAAATTAAAAAAATATAAATGTTTTTAAACATTTCAACATTTTTAAACATGTTCAGTAATTTCGGTCAGTATAGTTCACTATGTCGGTCGGTCCGTCTGTCTGTCGGTCTGTCTTTCTGTCTGTCAGTCTGTTTGTCTGTCGGTCCGGTATCACTATGCATTGTAGCACGCGACTTAATGGCTGTTGGCCTTGTTATGAACACATATTGGTTTAACATAGTATACGGTCTGACAGGCATTGTCGGAAGAACACACAGTGTGAAACACATCATCGAAAAGAGAAACACCGTATATGAAGAAAATCACAGTGTTGGAAGGAACCAGACATAAAAAACAAGAAAACCTTTTCCCATTAGTTTGTTTTTATGGCTGGCAGCTATTAATACATTATTATACAGATATTGCCTGCTTAGAGGTGAAATATAAGATTTGACATCCCCAAGGGAATGATATTATGTTCGAGGGAAAATATATTTCCCGAAGCGCAGCTGAGGTAAATATGTAATTCCCCGAGAACATAATATCATCCCGAGGGGATGTTAAATCTTATATTTCACCGATATAAAAGGCGATATCTGTTATATTACATAGCCAACAACAAGTAGAATATCTGCTGGGTCGGGTGAAGCTAGGCCTAGGCTATTGTAATGTATGTTCGTTCGTTCGTTTTTAGTCGCGTGGAAGCGACTCTATAGTTCACTATGTCGGTCGGTCGGTCTGTCTGTCGGTCTGTCTGTCTGTCTGTCGGTCCGGTATCACTATGCGTTTTATCGCTTTCTGACCTTATCTTGATATCAGTTTAATCTAGCTAGGTCAATTTTTCACAGTATATTCCTTATGGCCAGGAATCAATGTGGTTATGTTTTCACGGTGCGCAATAAAAAATTACGCGGTCTACGCACGATTTAACGAAATCACGTTTGTAATCATATCTTCACAACCATGAATCACAATTAAATAAAATTTGGTACTCATAAATTTCAGGGCATAAATCATCATATGGCAATACAATTACGTGCGTAGCGCATGTAACGCATGCGTACGCGCGCTTAAAATTTTCAAAATTTATTTTCGATGAAATAAGAGTACATTTCAGGCAATTTTAAGCGTTTTCAAAATTGCCATGAGTGCGCATATTTTTGCGCGCGCACTGCGCGTTAAATGTTATTACGCACTCTTTTTGCCCGATTTCTGTTTTCTTGACTTACTTTTCAACTCGAAATTACGTTATACGAGCACGTCGAAAGTGACAGGCTACGCACGTGTAAATTAAAAAAATATAAATGTTTTTAAACATTTCAACATTTTTAAACATGTTCAGTAATTTTGGTCAGTATAGTTCACTATGTCGGTCGGTCTGTCGGTCTGTCGGTCTGTCGGTTTGTCTGTCGGTCTGTCTGTCGGTCTCTCGGTCTGTATGTCGGTCCGGTATCACTATGCATTGTAGCACGCGACTTTATGGCTGTTGACCTTGTTATTTCACAATGCATCAAACTTAATACTTTTACAGAAAAATTCAAAGTATTAAATAAAAAAAAAATGCAAAGCCTGGAAAAGTATGTAAACAAGCCAGCCTAGACACCTTACCTTGCAAAGAAAAATATACAGATAATTACTAATTACATATTCTATGGCAATAAAATATTCACTTAGGTCTAGGTCGTTTAAATTAACAGAAGAATTTCCATCAATAAGCCTACATTAATAATAATAATAATATTAGTAGGCTCATTTTTTAAACAAATCTTCTATTAAGCAGAATAGTAACATATAAATTGTGAACAATCTGACACCAAAATTAACTATCAACGTCAACCCAATAATGAGATATGGTAATTTGCCTGAAAAACAGGTCAAAGGTCAAATACGATATTTCTGGTCAATATTTGAGAAAAAACTTCATTATAGTAAATAGAAATGTTTATGTTCTGAACATTTTGACACCTAAGTAAACTCTCAAGGACAAGTAGTTTATGGATATCAAAAGATATTAACCTTAATACAGTTGGACATTGCACCATAAAGGTCAAAGGTTAAAACTGGTACTTCCGGTCATTTTTTTCAAAAATACTTTATTAGAGTAGTTAGAAGAATTGTTTATGTTTTGAAAATTTTTAGCTAAAAATCAACTCTCTATGCCCAGTAGTTTCAGAGATATTGAGTGTTTAAGCGAAAATGTCCGCCAATTTAAATTATGCAAATTAAGTGACCCAAGGGGTCATTTTGCGTGACGCCCATCAAAAATTGAATTCGTATAGGATGGGCAATCTGTATACCAAATTGGGTGTTTTTGGAAAAAAACTGAACCAAAATGTCCCTAACAGACTCCACTATGCTATTTGTTGATTGTGCTAATTTAAGGCCAACAAAAGATACGTTAGTGTCACCATGGAGGTATTTTTTACCTCCATGGTGACACGTCCAGCTATTAGAGAAGCATGACTTAAATATTTATTTTAAAAATAATTTATTGTTCATTCAATTTTCTATCAAACTCATCACGATCATCATTCTGTCATCATACTGTACATATATATTTAAAAAATCAAATCCTGCAGGTTAAACTATTTCTTTTTAGCTTACAAGATGATACAATTTAATTAGATAATAGATTTACACAAATAATACATTTTTCATATGTATTTATTATCTAACATGCCTTTTAAATAATTAAAAAGGAAGAATGCTTAATTATCTATAAAATAAATCCATTTTGATCATAATCGGTTAAGTATTTAATGAGTTACATCCGAAAATAGAGTACCTGTATCTTACTTAAATAGTGCCCTCAACTTCACAATTTTACTAAACATTATTAAATCCCTGCTACAAGCACCCAAACGTAATCGTTAATAAATTATGTTTGCCTTTTCACAAGCACATGTAGTTTACACATTATTTCTAGTATATATTGGGTCAGTTTTTTTTGCATATCTGAAAAAAAAAATAATTATGGCTTCTTGTCTTAATTAACATAATAAATATCGCATATCACAGATTTTGCTGATTTTTTTGCCAAAATTATACATTTTTGCTTTAAAAAAGTAATATAATTTCAATAAAGTTAAAATAAAAATATTTTATTGAATAGATAATGTAATTAGCTATTAATCAACATTAATTTCAACAAAATACATCAAATATTTATTAAGTTATGAACAATAAAGTGCATCACTATAAAATGGCGGCCATTTTTGCCGCCATCTTGGATTTCAAGATGGCCGCAGTAAATTTGCAACGGCACACCTCGTGATTATTGTGTCTAAGGGTATTAGCTAACAAAAAAAGTTGGTGTGCTAAGTGTGTAGAAACATGGCAATGGGAGCTCTCTAAACAAGTTAATGGACCTCCGCTTATAATAATAATATTAGTAGGCCGAATAAACAATTCGTCTTCTTCTTCGAGCCGAATCACCGGATGTTCAGCGCGTACTAGTTACTAGGTTACTACCGTGAGTATTGACCAATCACAAACGGTGTTTCATCTCATCTAGAGGGAGGACTAACAACAAATGAGGGCGCTATGTATGCATAGCTTAAATAGTTTAGTTGATTAATTTCTTCAAGCAAGTTTCGTGGCATATTGGTTGAAGCGAGATCAAGACCCACTAGATGACTTTTGTTTATTTATCGGCAAACGCGAGTGTTCCTCACGAAAATTACACAGTCAATATCATCGTACTCGAGAATCCGATGGATTTCATATGTTTAATGACAGGGACACGATAATTACGCGAAAATAACTCAGTCAATATCATGGTACTCGAGGACATATACGATTTACGATCCTCGCAGCGGTAGTCATGTGATGCAGTTTCAACCGATCACGTACACGTATTTACATAGGCTATGTAATATAAAATTATGTTCGCAGATCTTGGAAATTTAGCTTTGACATTGAATGAAATAATTATTACTAGATGGTACGCTCGCTTCGCTCGCGTACCATCTAGGTCGTGCCCACAGATGGTTCTCGAATACATAATAATTTCAGCGTTAAAGAACTGGCGATTTCAAATGTACGTACCGCAGGACAATAATACATGTCGTTTACAGGAACGAATAAATAGACACTGTGATTTATGTACTCAACTAAAATTACCACCCTGGGAATTACTTCCGAAAGAGAAACTTGTCACAAAATGAGACAAATTGTTTAAGTCAAATTTAAACAAACTTAATTTGTGTTTTGTATGTAACATTAGGGTTGAGGGATGGGGAAGAGGATGGGTGCAAAGAAGAACAATTTTTAAAGATATTCTTTATCCATTTAGTAACGAAATATTAATTGTTTTCATGTTTTACAAATAATATACCACTATACACAGTAAAACATTGCGATTTAATACTTTGTTGAAACTATCACCGTCGATTGAAATAGTATAGTACATGTAACGATACATCTCTACGACGTGTATAATATGTTTATATAATTTAAAACAATTTGTGAAAACCACCTCTATTCGGGCAAAATCATAAATTCGATTTAATGGTCAATAAATATTAAATTATCTAACTCAACTTAATTAGTAGGCATAATGGTTTTCAATTGTTTCTTCTTAGAGCCAATTCATACTTAAGTTGATTCCTACCCTACCCTCCAAAGTTGTTCTGCGTTTAGGGCATGTGATGTACCGTAGGCCCATCCTCTACTGGTTTTACAACGCTACTCATGCCAGTGAGGGAAGGGTGATGATGTGGGTGGTTTAACTGCAATAATAAAGATGTGTACATAATATACGGCGAGTGAAAGCGCTAGCTCATTATCTGTTTAAAAAAATCTATATCCATCCTCTGCAGCACAGATTGAAAAAAAAAAATGGATCGAATTTCTGTTATGAGTATACAGTACTTGCCTTTACGACGCCTGAGGGAATAGACACTTGTGTGGAACAGAGATTGGAATGTTCCATTCATTTCAAATCAATACATTTGCATAAACGTATATTAAATCTATCAAAATAGTATTTTTTTAAGAAAATCGGCCTGTCTTCAACATTATGATACTGTACTCGAGCTGTTCAACCGATTTTCAGCTATTAAAAACAATTATCGTAGGAGGAGATAGGAAAATGTGAAGCATCCTCGTATTATTGTCTGCGGGTATTTTTCAAGACGGACATCCATTAGACAGTGTATACCACGATCGAAAAACACCCCTATTTGGGGCAAATCGTTGAACCTAAATTCGTTTTAATCGTCACACACTCAATTCACCAGGGACAAAAAGTAGTGAGCCCTCTATCGGCAGCGAATCGTTTTTGCACACGAGACAGCGTTGACAATTACCCGGAAGCAACTTTGTTTTGAAAAGTAAATCTTAGGTTTTTGCAAACTGGCCAATTGGAACTTTTGGTTTTATTTACTAATGAATAATTCATGAAAACCTTTGAAGAGGCATCTACGAACCACGTGATATTGTTTTTTAATCGACGAACCCATTATATTTGTGTGAAACAAGGGTGAATTACACCGATGTTTTTTAAACAATTTTAGGCTATTCGAATGTTAAAATGTTGTCTAATTTGTTGAGGCTGTAATAAAACAACGCAATTTTTTGAGAAGGTGGGTTTTATAGTTTCTGAATATTTGATTTTTCAATAGTAGTTAATAAAAAAATGTCGTTGGGGTTATTTTTTTTTTTTTTTTAATGGCTTCTTAAACATGTGCCTTCTTGGGTATTTCACTATTGAAAATGGAACACATGGTTGTAGCTAAAATCATTTTTTACGCCATAAGATAAAAAATGTGGTTTTGTAAATTAATAAGGGCAACATATAATATATAAGAAAGCTTTTTTAAATGATAAAACTCTACAAAGCCTCTTTGTTTTATTTATAAATCAATATAGTCTAGGCCTAGTAATACAGTAGGAGAGCCAGGCTTTAGCCTATAATAGTGGGGTAGTGCGTGCATTATTGGCGCGTGTTCATTGTCAGGCGCGCGTTGTTTATAGGCCTAAGAAAAAAAGAATAAATATACACATATAATTAAATAATGATTATTATTAATTGAATGTTTTGTTTTTTTTACAGACCCCAGAGGATTGTTCTACATACTTCAATACAAATAGCATTAAATCAACAACAATTTCTTATGAGTCATATTAATTTACCTCTGGCATATAATGTGAAAAAGCACTATTACTTATTAGTACTGTAATTATTGATATTTATAGATGTATTGCCAAAGAGACATTTATTTTTTAAAAACTTTAACTTATCCTAATTTACTTATTTAAAGGTTCAAGTGGCGGTTGGTTGTTGTGCAGTAGTTTAATAAAGTTTAAATGTACATTTCAAATCGGCAAATAAATAATGGTAATAGGCCTACTACAGTAATAGTAAATCTTTTGAAGATTAGGCTTAGTACAAAAAATGTTAGCTAAGTTCATGTAGAAAACTTGTTGTCTGATTTTTAAGGTGCAATTTGTGATAATATTAAAAGTTAAAATGTTAATTGGTGTGTATTTGTATTTCATTTATTGCTCCATTATTATAATAAAAAGCAGGGAACCGTGAAATTTCATTTTAGCTCCGATAAAAAGTAAACATTTTCAGCATATACTTAAATCAATCATATGTTAGTGAAAGGTGACATTAACAGATTTATTATGAGATTACTAGTAAGCCTATTCATAAAAATATGACATTATATACTGTGTACATTAATTAATTAGCCTAGGCCTAACTAATTGACTGATTTTTCAGTATTTTACCAAGTCAGCCGTTCAGGCATGCAAACAGTCCCCACTTCACACTAATCTTCATAATTATAAGAAAAATGAAAGTTGAGCACTTTATTTTAAAATTTATATGCCCATATTATAAGATTCTGCATCATCCACTTAACAAGAACTAAAATTGAGAGCACAGTGATGGAGCGCATTTTCCGTCGTTCTCGTCGCCTAAGGAAACGAGTATTCCAGCCTTGCCGCGTCTTCCTAGGCCTACGCGCACCGCACTTTCGCTCAAAATACACTATCTTCAACTCCTTATAGAATTTGTTTGAAAAATAACCCCAAGCTTATATTTGGAAATCTTTGAAAATGCATATAAGACTATATTATAGCGTTTTCAGAATTTCATTTAAAAATTGCAAATTAATGTTAGCTATTTTAACAAATTAGTTAGTTTTCACTTTTTTGTTTTCGCCGTATGACTCGCTTTGTTTACGTTTACACTTGGCTTAGACGTTTATCTTAGAATTCAAATAAATTAATCCATAATCAACTAAAATTGCTATTGTTGTGGTTTTTGTTTAATATAAATGTTCTTTATTAACAGAAATAAATCAAACAACAATATAATTTAATATAAACCCGTTAAAAAGGAAATTTAGACAGCCTATAAAACACGGACGTCAGAACTCGCGTCGCTCGAAATGCTCGTTAACTTTCTATTTATAGCCAATCGAAAAAGGCTCCGGCTAACTTAAACAATGAAAACGGCTCTCGGAACACTTAATGTCCCATTTTCGCTGTTTGACGTGGATGTGGTCAATAACTAATTATCGAACTCAATTTAATTAGTAAACAGGGTTACATCTGGTGGTAAAAATCAGTACCGAAAGTACGAACCAACTTTATATACCACATCGAGTAAACATTCTAGAAATAACCCGCGATTTACCGAATTTTGCCCTTACGTAAATTTATATATAGATGATATAATGCGGATGAATATCTATAGAAGAAAGGTGCGCACTTTTCCATTTATTTGAAACCTGTTTAAATTATCCGTGGATGCATTGTTTGCATCGTTAACCCGATTAGCCTCATAGCTAGGAGGCCCATCACTGTATTTCTGTTCAGATCGATCTGCATCCATTTATTTATTGGTACATACTAGCGTTATTAGGAGTAATAAGAGAGGCGTAGTTATAATAATAATAATAATATTTATTCGGTCATCAATGTAAAAATAACCAGGAATGAGAATAGGCTAAAGCCCAAACAGATTCTGCACTCACTCCATACAATACAATCAGTTAAAGATAAAACCATATACAAGAAAAATACAAATAAATTATACATAACATGAAATATAGTGTTTTGTTAGAGCAGCCTTAAATATTGAAATTGTTTGTGAATCTTTTATGTCATTTGGTATTTGCTCCCATAGTCTACGAAAGGAAACAAATACAGAATTATGAAAAGTATTGCCTTTCGAATTCCAACGTAAAAGCCTACCCGGACATCTTTCACTAGTTTTAATATACTCATTGAAAGAATGGGGACAGTAACCTTTCAACACCTAAAATCCTCATGAAAGTCTATGTAATTTAAACAAGTCATCAATAGATAATAATTCAAGCACTTTCAACCTATGAAAATAAGATGTGTCCCAGGAACCTTCCTTTCTAAACATTATTATCCTTGTTGCTTTCCTTTGTATACTTTCTATTCTATTAATATTTGATTTCTCAAATGGTGCCCACATTAAACAACAGTAGGTAACCACTGGAAGTAATAGAGCTTTGTATAAGTTCAACATAGCTAACCAGGACATATTTTTACTACATTTTGAAATAAAACCAAGCAATCTGCTTGCTTTACAACATATATAATTAACTTGTGTATGACAAGACAACGAACTATTTACATAAACACCTAGAAATTTGAATTCTGTAACTTTAGGAATATTGTCTGATTCTATGGTATAATCCCAGTTAACTATCTCTTTACATCTTGTAACATGCATTACGGCGCATTTGACAGGATTTAAGGGAAGTTTGTGTACATTTGCTCATTTAGCAATTAAATCTAAATCCTTTTGAAGCAATTTACAATCATTATTGTTATAAATAGGACGTGATAATGTGTGATCATCAGCAAATTGAAAAAGTGAAGAAGAAATATTATTTACAATATCACTTACATAAATCAAAAATAAAAGAGGGCCCAAAACTGACCCTTGTGGTACCCCTGAAGTAACATTTACCCACTCTGACTTTTCTCCTCTGTAAATAACCCTTTGGCGTCTATTTGAAAGAAAATCTGTAATCCATGCATTAGTGTTTCGACCAATGCCACAGTTAATAAGTTTCTTAATTAATCTTTTATGAGACACCTTATCAAATGCAGACGAAAAATCAAGAAAAATAATATCAATATTTTTACAACCTTTAAGTTCTAAGCTCTGTGCCCATGAATGAAAAACCTTTGAAAGTAAAAGTTCAGTACTATACATTTGTCTAAACCCAAACTGATTTTCTGAAAGGATATTATTATATTCTAGATATTCCCTTAAGCGATAACAAAGAAATTTCTCAATAATCTTACAAATTATGGGAGTTAAGGACACTGGACGATAGCTTTTCATTTCGTCTTTGGGTTTTCTATTTCTTTTGAAAATAGGTACAACATTTGCATCCTTCCATTGTTTTGGTAAAATACCTTTTTGTACAGTTAAATTAAAGAATGTACATAAAACATTAGCCAATTGTGCCTTACATGACTTTAAGAATATTGGAAGCAAACAATCAGGTCCTGGTGATTTGGATACATTTAACTGTGAGAGGGCATAAAATACCTCAGGCATCACAAAGGGTTCACATTCAAAGTTGGTAAGACAATCTATTGTATCCAAATCACAATGCTGATCATTATCTATGCAAAAGTTGTTTACAAATTGTGTATTGAAAAGATTAGCCAACACCTTAGCATCAGATACCATTGTGTTATTTATCTTAAAGCTAATAACATCTGAGTCATTTTTTATAGACCTTATATACGCCCAGAATTGTTTTATATCAGTTGTAGCTTTGTTTGAAATATTTACAACATAATCCCGATGGCTACAATATATTGACTTTTTTAATTCCCTGCTACAAGATTTGAATTTATTTATGCTTTCTTCAGTTCCTACTTGTTTAGCAATTTTGTACAACTTTCTTTTCTTTGTGCAAAGCTTTTTGATTTCTGGAGTTATCCAGGGAAAAGATTTCGATTTTTTACATTTCCTAGTTGGTACAGATTTTGAAATTGCAAAATTGATATTACTAGAAATACTTTCCCATATATCACTAATATTGTTATATTGAAAACAATTCTCCCAATTAAAATTATCTAATATAGTCTGCATTTTTGAAAAATCAGCCTTTTTAAGAGCATATACAATTTTAGTTATGTCCTTAGCACGTTTATATGACACTTTAACAGAGATCTCAACTGCTTCATGATCACATGATTCAAAATTATAAATTGTACGACATTTTTCAATCAGTAGTGGATTAGAAACAAATACTAAATCTAAGAAATGTCCTTTACTATCACGTGTAATATACGATGGTTGTTTTAAGACTTGAACTAACCCAGTAGAGTTTGTTGCATCTAATAGACCATTCGCTAGGCTAGTTAAACCACTACTTTTATCTACCTGTATATTATTCCATTCAATATGTATATTAAAATCACCAATAAGCGAAACCCATTTGTACTGAGTCATTTTTCTTTGAACTTTTTCTAAATTTGTGTATAAAGCATTTGTGTATTGAATATTGGAAGATGGTGGTCTGTAATATACACCTATAAGAATTTTTCCAATACCAGTGTAACACTCTAACCACAATAACTCCAGTATATTATCATTTAGTTCATGACACTCAGATGGTTGTAATGATGTTTTTACAGCAATAAGTACTCCCCCACCATGTGAGTTTCTATCCTTTCTAAAAACTATATAATCGTTATTAAATAGTTGACTATCATAAATGGAATTGTCAAGCCATGTTTCTGTCATAGATATAATATCATAAAATGAAGAATTAAATCGAGAATTTATATCATGCAACTTATTTTTAACACTTCTTACATTGCAATAGAATATATTTAGCTTTTTGAATTTTGAATCTATCATAAAATCACTTTGGTTTACATTATTACTTAAACTATTATCATAAGTACATTCAGCATTAATTTTAGCATTAGTAATAGTAATTGGTTGTGAAGCATTAACATTGATTATATTTACATTTCGTTCTTGATCATTTAACACCATTAAGTTCGTGTCGGCTATATCTTCTTTGCCAATAACTCACTTTCGCATGTCTTGAACTTGGCATAGCTTTGCTTTATGTCCACTCTGCTTGCATTTCCAGCAGATAACTGGACCTCCATGCCGACACACTCTATGTGTATGTCCACTTTCGCTACAGTAGTGACATCGAACATTCGCTGATTTTGTGCGCTCTTGTCTCTTGACTTGGAAGAGAATAGACACTACTTTATTTATACTCTTTATCAGTGTAGATGTTCCATATTTGTTAAGGTGGAGACCATGGCGTGTAAACTTGGAAGCATCATATCCTTGATCGGAAGAGAATGCCAGAGTGTGGTCTATAAAACAATTTCCATAAACTGATTTCAGCATCTTATTTGCTTCTAGCACTCTCATATTTATTTCTGGATCATCCAAACGCGGGCAAATACTTGAAACATAGATGTTACCAGATGTTTTATGCCTCAAACGAACCATAAGATCATTGAAATCCTCTTTTAACTGATCTAATTTAAAGTTCAGCTCACTACAATAGAATAGAATACAGTAGTAATATACTAGGTTATATGCTAGCCTAGTATGCTTTTATTAAGTACTTCGCTGTAGATAAGATCATTCAATTACACAACGTGGCAAGCCATGATCTCTACTAGCTGGACTACCCTAACGCTGTTTCTTGTTGTGATATGTGCTAGGCCTAGGCCATCCAATCAGTCACAATTTGTTCTCCTTTTATTAACTTTCCTTTTTGCAAACGTAACATCGCCTGTCACTGATCTACATGAATTGAGAAATCAGTTTACATATTGCAATAATAACAATGTATCCTAAATAAAAGCTGATTTCTTAACCTACTCATAATAATTACACAGATACTGTACTGTATGTTGTTGTTAATTACTTAACACGTTCACTGCCACGGCGTATTTATACGTCAAAAATTGCGTGTCGCTACTTGCCAAGACGTAATACTACGTCAAAATCGTAGCACTTTTGTATTGTATGTAGAATCGCTGGCAGTGGTGATTGGAACAGGAATTATCGCATGGCAGTTTATGAATGATGTACGTAAACGATAATCTAAAAATAAATGTCATATGTTTGTTTGTGTTTATTCCCTCATGCATTGAATATGGTTGATACGATGGCGCCCTCACACTCAATATAATCATCTCAAACATGTCATAAATTGCGCTAATAGTAAATAAAAATAATAAAGGATGAAATGATTCAGTGTGGTTTACTGTTTTTATCTCTCGATGATAGGTTTGACCGATTTTAGCGCGGAAAATCCCCGACGTATATTTACGTTCCTGGCAAAGTCAATAAAATTGTTGGACCATTGCCAGTGACGTATTTATACGTCTCAACGGTTTTTCCCGCCATCGTATTTTGAATGACATCATGATAGTCTGTGACCAGATGTTACACTTTCAAACTGTAATTTAATATGTAAACGGGACTTGGCACTGGGACAGAAATTACGGAAAATGCCTTGGCAGTCAATGTGTTAAGGTGTATTATTTAAGGACCACAGAGTGATAAAATAACTAAATTCTATTGTAAAATGAACAACATGTAAAAAAGTAGAGTGAATCTTCCCCGATATAAAGCGGTTTCTATTTTTATTTAAATTTGTATTTTGAAAACAATTTTTAAATTTTTAAATTTTTAAATATTAAAATATTAAAATATTAAAATATGTTTTTTAATATGTTATTTTAAATTAAGTTTTCTTGATTTGATCTCTAAGTTCACAATTACAACCATTATTATGTTGGGAAATGGTGTGAACAAACAGTGCATGCCACTATGCGAACCTCACAAATTACATAGTGTTCAATTCGGTGAAAGGTATCAATACCAACAATGGAATCTTCTAAAAAAATGTATATCTAGTTTAAAATAAATCGAAATAGTGTATGTATGTCTGTAATACACACAAATACATAATTGGACATACATAGAAAATCCCTATCCACCAAAAATGAACTGATAACAACAAATTAATACGCTTTAATTGATAACGGTTTGTAAAAATGTCTGAGTCATAAGGTTTATCGCAAATACCTTGATTTCGCGAGACACGTCATTGCACAATGCATGATGGGAAGGGTTTGTGAGAAATAGCGCCAACCGTATAATACAAACTTTATATACTGGTGGTGGCGCTATTGCTCCCAAACCCTTCCCATTATGCATCGCTCACGCAATTTGCGATAAACCTTATTGTATATAGATATAAAATTAACACAATAAATACAAACAGTACAGTACAGCTATGACTAATGCAAACACTTTTTTAAAATGTTTCAAGAATTATCGCAGTTAGGTAACTATATATTTTATTAAATCAATCAATCATTCCATCATTAATTAACATCTTGTAAGCAATATTAGTAATATGGAATATAAAGTGAATTTACAAGATTTAAAAATGTTAATGAATGAAGTTTAAAAAGATAAAAAATGTGATAAGAATGATAATAATAAAGATTTTAAGGTGATGACATGAAAGATGATATTATTGTAGTGTTTACGCCACAAAAGAGAGAAAAACAAGCTCTTATTTATGCGTATTGTTCTTTAAAAATAGATCTAATTTACAATGGTATTTCGTAAGTACAAGATCAAGACTTATTGATGTATTGTATATGTCAGTAAAATTGACAGATTACAAAATGGTTCTTTCTATAATCTGAATCTGACTACAGTATCATACAGTGTATGACCTTCTTATATATACATACAAAATATTCTATAGTCTATACATACATACATTATACACAATGGCAATGATATACGACTATTTTTACCCTACGTATCAACATGTTGTTTTCTCTTTTTTTCACATTCTTTGATATTCTTTTTAACACTAAAATTTGATAATTCCGTCATGACACAGTAATAATGGTAATAATATAAACATTCTAGACACAACCAGGTGATACTTTCCACACTGGAATAATTTAATCAGATTTATAATTCTCAAAGATTTTTAGACTAACTTAAAACAAGCATATTTTATTCCTCTTTCATTACTATATTAAAACAAATTGAATATGTAAAGTTACAATGGAAAACTTAACAAAACTGGCTATTACAACTGAAAAGTTAAAAATGTTATTTTATCTTTTTTTTTTATCTTATACTATACAATAACAAGAGTTATGGTATAAATATTACCTCATTATAAAAATAAAGCTATATTATAATATTATTTTTCTCAATGTGTGATTCTTCAAGGTCATCTTCATCGATTTGAAGAAGCAGTGCTCCACTCACTTCTGTCTGTTTTGAATTTCTTCAAGAAATCAACTGAAAACGAGAGCAAACAAATAATTTAATATTAATGTATAAGCAGTTGGCTGAATATGGTGGTTTGATATTCCTACATTTACATTATAGGCCTTCAATAAATATCTCACCAATTACGACTAGCATGATAGAAACATTCAGCATAATTAGGATAACGGGAGTTATCTTGTGAAGTAAACCAATGACGTCATCTTCATTGAAACTCTGATCCAAGTTTATGATCTCCCCAATGGATAGATTGACAACTATAAAGACAAGAGTCAACAATTTGAATCTCTGCTCTGACTTCTCTTTCATTGGTTCAAGGTATAAGTGCAACACAATAAATATGACAGTAAAAAATAGAGAGTAAGACAAACTAGAGGATACGTCATCTTTCAAGTTTGCAATGAGTGCCAACAGAGCCTTGTTGTACAGCTCAAAGGATTCCCAAAACCAACATGTTTGCTTGTATTGTCCACAAAAGAACCTTCCTCCAATAATCCACCCTTTCCTCTGATTTTCTTCATGTTGATCAAAACGTACATTTTTATAGTATAGCATAAGAAATATGGCCAATGGAAAACCAATAATGAATATTAAAGCAACGTAAACAAGTGTTTTGTTAGTTTGATACGATAAATAACCTACTGTAATATATAATAATAATATTCATTAGTAGTTTAATGACAAAATGAGTAGCATTAGCATAACAATTGCTTTAGAGTGAACATTACCTATTATTATTGAAACCAGATGGAATTGTGTTCACAGTTATAAACAGTTACACCAAAGAAAATGCATCGGTTTCGCTTTTGTTTTAAAAAAGTTTGAAATTATGTGTCTTGAAAGTATTATTTTGATCACGTGATGCCCATACATGTTTCTTTTCATTCGGACCATCAAAGCTTTGAATGGTCGCTGTCATCCACTGTCATAATGCGAAGTTAGACTATGCTTTAATTAGGAATTATAATACACTCTATATATGAATACATTTAGTTTATTCTGTGACAGTACTCAGTTCGCTGCCATGATCACTAAAACGAAACTTGGCTCTGGGTTTTCACCACGTTCTCGGAATACATACATCATAAGAGTAACTTTCTATCAATTAAATTTAAATCATTAAAACAGTTTCTGATACTTTGAATTCCTATACCACTGTTTTGTTTGTCTATTGCCTAGATCCTTTGTAATTTCGACGTAAACTGCTGCTCTGATTTTGAGGTCGTGTCATGTCTGGTGGTCTTGGTGCTGTTTTTGAGGGTTTTGCTATTTTTCCTGTGGCATTTATTGATGGTAATGTCAAACTAGTATGTTCGTCGTCACTGGGAAGACGAGTTGCAATCAGACGTGGTGGGCTCAGTTGTGGCCTATTTGTTAGTCGTCTATTTGGTGGTTGCTTCCTCGGAGCTTGCTTATCTGTTGCCGTATGTGGACCAATGTTATTCGAGGAATGTCTTGCAATTTTAGCATTATCAAGCGAAGGTCTGCTTCCTGGAAATACGGTAGCAGTACGTCCGACGCTTCCATCTGAAAGTTTGTTTCTTGTATCAGAAGTGTAGCGGTTTCCCATCTTTTGACAGAGGACTAGATTTACCAGAAAGTTCAACCATGTCCAGAAGACTTCTCTCGTGCTGCTTCTTTCTTTGAGGCTTTCTTGTATACTTGATTGAGTCTGCAAAGTAAAATTATAAGTTACACTTTTAATTAGGTCTTGTTTCATTTCCACCCATTTAAGCTAATGCATAGTAGACTGGTTTGACTACATCTCAAAGTAAAAATATTTTGTTACACTTTTAGTTTCAATCTAAACTAAAGCACGGTGGACTTGTTTGACTCCATATCCTACATATTAGTGGTAGCCTACATGGTTCTGAATTGGGAGACATGTGCTTTACCTTCATTGTTAGAGAATCCTATTTTAGATGACATCAAGTCACACACAGAAGTGACATCTGAAGGATGCACATCAAAGATCTGAAAATCTGTGTTTGATCTATATCTACGATCGTCAGATAATCTATATAAGAAGACATGGATTTATAAACTATAATATTGGTCTAAATGATTTCGGTACAAATAACTAAATACGGTTATGTATGTAGGCCTATATTGAATTGGCGTGTAGTGTACCTAGGCTAAAAAAGCATTGATACAAAACATCGTTCAAAAAATGTTTCAAAACACAAATCTTTTATCTATTTATTTAATTATACATGCTATTGAAATTTCATTTAGACTATAATTTAGTAACTTACCGTTTGTTTTTTCGTGAATCCATTAGTAAATTAGTGAAATATTTTCGGAGAAATTGTAAGACATTGTAAGTTTGTTTGCTTTTAGACGTTTGTATGCTGTAGTAGTTACTATACTAATGCGAAACGTATACAATGGCAACAATCACGCGCTGCGCGCGTTACCATGGCTGGAAGTGGGAGCATGCGCATTAATGCACTGTAATCTGCTGTGATATGATGTGTGGCAAACAAGTATGACATGAACTTACATTGTTATAAATAAACAAGACCATATACATGGCTGCAGTCGCGTGTGCAAATTTGAGTCAGTGTTTACCGACCGACCGACCTACCAACCGATCGACATAGTTAGCTATAGAGTGGCGTTTGCACGCGATTAAATTAAATAAATAATTAAATTAAAAACATTTATATTTGCCTCCAAGTATTAATATCCACTGTCAAAATAACGAAAAAACATGAATATGAGTTAGTGTTTACCGACCGACCAACCGAAATTGTGAAAATGTTAAAAAATGTTAAACAAATTTTAAAAACATTTATATTTTCCTCCAAGTATTAATATCCACTGTCAAAATTACGAAAAAATATGAATATGAGTTTGTGTTTACACCGATCGACTGACCGACATAGTGAGCTACTAAAAAAAACGAAAGAAATATGAATATGAGTTAGTATTTACCGAACGACTAACAGACCGAAAAAAAAAACATTTTTTAAACATTTATATTTGCCTCCAAGTATTAATATCCAGTGTCAAATTAAAGAAAAAAATATGAATATGAGTTTAGTGTTTACCGACCGACCAACCGACCGAAACTGCTAAAAATGCTGAAAAATTGTTTTAAACACTTATGTTGGCCTCCAAGTATTAATATCCAGTGTCAAATTTAAAAAAAAAATATGATTATGTGTTTAGTGTTTACCGACCGACCGACCAACCTACCGAAATTGCTGAAGATGTAAAAAAATCTTGAAAAATGTTAAAAAACATTCATTATATTTGCCTCCAAGTATTAATATCCACTGTCAAAATAACGGGGACAAAATATGAATATGAGTTTCAATTAAATAAATAACCGATTAGCAAACGATACAGTACGGTAGTATGTTGCTATGATTATAATTATCATACCGACTAACTGCTATTTATTTGATATAATACAGATTCCATCGATCAATATCTAATGTAAAGATCGTGTATGCTTGCTTTTTTACACGATCATACAATGGAGTGTGTGAATTTTGTTACATTAAAACAAATTTAAAAATGTATAATTAGTAAAACAAAATAGCATTAAATTTAGAGAGGATAAATTAGTTTGAAAGTAGAAAATACTGGTTTCATTTCAAGATACAAAATCTACTTTTAATAGGATAGGGGTTAATGCCTAGTTTCGATGTAAATGTTGTATGACTTATGAATTCTATCGGAATGAGATCGAATGAAAATCAATATAAAATAAATACTTACCGTTTGTTTTTTCGTGATTCCATTGTATATTTGTTAGAATTATTTCCGAGAAACTATAGTATAATTGCTTATGATTATAATGAAGTTTTTAGAATATGTTGTTGCTAACGCTATTTACGTATACAATCGTGCGTTACGTGCATTGCTAAAGAGATATTTGATCATGCTCATTATTACATTGTGTTCTCAAATATACCTATCGTTTTCACTTATTTTCTTAATACCGTATTCATTCGAATAAACTCTTCGGGGCGTGTATTGCTTTGGAGGGTTTTTGGAGGGTAGGGATATTCGAGGGAGGCGTTTATTCGGGGAAGGCGTTTATTTTTTTGGGTGTATTATGTACAATCAAATAAATTCCCCATAGATATGAATAAATACAACACAATTAATATCGAGAAGTTATAAAATATAAATAAAAATATAGTAAAAACTGGGGTTATTCGAAGGGAGGGGAGGTAGGCGTTTATTCAAATTGATGTTCTATGGGGGTGGAATCTCAAAATACTCAATAACAATTTTTTTTCACAAATTTGTTTCAAAAAAAGCTCAAACAAAATACATAAATATTTAAGGCCGTCTGAACATTAATTTTAGAATCGAAATTCGTAAATTGGTTGTCGCATGGCAATATTTCAAAATGCATAACTTCTTTTATAATTCAAAACAGGCTATATTATAGTGTAAAATCTATTTAAATTAGGGAAGAATGAAATTTCGATCTGCCCTGATTTAAATATATTAACCTATCCATCATTCATACAATGTTGAGTTGTATGCTTACCTCCCTGCGGTTGTCATTATATTAATTGCTATGAATTCATCTAATCAAAACAAATTTCTAAAAATAAAAAATCGAGAATGTAGTTTATCTTGTGTATAACATTTTATTTTCAAATAACTTCATATTAATTCAGACCTTTAAAAAATTATGCAATCATGTGTAGAAAGTATTATTTTGATCACTTGGTGCTCATACATGTTACCTTTTAGTCGAATCATCAAAGTACCAACTGTCATCATGCGAAGTTAGACTATGCTTAGTCAGGAATTGGGATACACTCTACTTATGAATACATTTAGTTTATTCTGTGACAGTACTCAGGTCCTTCGCTGCCATGATCATTGGAACGAAACTTGGCTCTGGGTTTCATCACGTTCTCGGGGTACATACATCTTGAGAGTAACTTTAAATAAATTGAATTTAAATCATTAAATCAGTCTCTGATACTATGAATTCCTATACCACTGTTGTGTGGTTTGTCTATTGCCTAGATCCTTTGTAATTTCGACGTAAAGTGCTGCTCTGATTTTGAGGTCGTGTCATGTCTGGTGGTCTTGGTGCTACTTTTGAGGGTTTTGCCATTATGCCTGTGGCATTTATTGATGGTAATGTAAAATTGGGGTCTAGGGCAACTACCCCCTGGACAACTACCACCCGTACAACTACCACCCGGACAATAACCCAATGAACAATCACCCTCCTAGGACAATCACCCTCCTAGGACAACTACCCCCCGGACAAGTACCCTCTTAGGACAACTACTTCCTAGGACAATTACACCCTAGGACAACTACCCCCTAGGACAACTACCCCCTAGGACAACTACCCTCTAGGACAACTACCCTCTAGGACTACTACCCTCTAGGACAATTACCCCCTAGGACAATTACCCTCTAGGAAAACTAACCTCTAGCTACCCACTAGGAAAATTACAATGGGCCCATAGGACAACTACACCTTTGGAACAACTACAAATTAACAAGCTGCTTCCTTTGGTGCAAATTGTATTGTAAAATCAAATTGTGTGAAGAGAGGACTATGAGGGCGTTGTACCACACTATACATTAACAATATTTGACTTGAAATTATTAAAATATCGACGTATGTACCTAAGATTTGTAGTCTATTTTGTAATAAGTGTAGCGATATTTATTTATTTTTAACTTACAAACTATGAAAAACGATTTTCTTAATTGGCGCAGTTAGCTATGTTTTCATAATAGGAAGACTAAGAAATGTATGAACCTGTCAAACGGGGGAGAGAGAGATTGATTTTCAAATCGTCTAATGTAATCAATTGATTAATAGTGTAGTTTTTTTTTTAATCTAAAGTAAAATTAAGAGTTTTTTTTTGCTGTAGAATACGAATTGGAATAAAATGAAATAAGTAGAAATGTTTCTTTAGGTTCTAAAAACGTGTATCGTCCTGAGGAGTGGGGAAAAATGTAAAAAACAAATCAATTAAAGTTCTTCTATAAAGTAGTAACAGCCAAACCAATATTCCATTATTACTGGACTAGTAGTGAATGTATAATGTCATTAAACAGCATGACATAAGCTGTTACAGTAAACATTTGTTTTGAAAAAGAAAAAAGAGAACAAAGTCGGGCCAATTTTACCGATATTAAGGGGCTGCTCCAGTCCCACTATCTTACAACTACCCTCTAGTCCAACTGCTATGCCCCTAGGACAACTACCCCTCTAGAACAACAACACTCTCTGACCAATGACACCTATTACACCTTAGGTTATAATTACGATCTTGAAAAAAAAGGGAAAGAGATTGATCTTAATTGAAAGGCTGTTTGACTGGTGCAGCTAGGTAAACTGTATGTTCGTAGATTTATATACGGCATGTTCATGTCACACAAGAATAAAATAAGCCCACCCTTTATTTTTCAAGATTGGAATACCTTTTAATAATGTAATCGATTCTCGTTTAATCTAAAATAACTGCTGACGATACGCATATTAAAAATTCAAAAGCTTTCATTTAAGATCAATCTCTCTCCATATGTTTTGAAGTTCAGTAAGTTTTACAAGATCGTAATTATAACCTAAGGTGCATGTGTGTGTCATGGTATAGGTGTGGTTGTTCAGAGGGTGTTGTTGTCCTAGGGGCATGGCAGTTGGACATAGAGGGTAGTTGTCCAAGAAGGGTAGTTGTCCTAGGTGTAGTTTTTCTGGGGGGGTAGTTAAAAAACTATCGTGGGATTAATATTATTAAACAAAATAAATGGAAATTGTTAGATGAACGTAGAGACTACGCTATTGCTTGTATTAAGTACAAATGTATACATGGTATTGCACCTACCAATATTTGCAACGATATTGAACTGGTTTACGACCAACATGGATACTCCCAAGATGTTCCCAATCTCTGAATGTTATACCACCTATGCCAAATTGCTTATTAATGAACGGATCGCTAAACAGTTCAGGAGCAAAAGTTTGGTATAAAATACCTGTAAAAATAGTTTGTCTGTAAATAGTTTTAAAATTAATTATAAAAGCATTTCTTAAAAAAATAATTGTATTTCCACTATTATTTTTAAAGTTCTATATTCACTGATTGTTTACTTTTATTTATTTATTTATTTTTTTTTATTTCTTGTGTTTTTTGGGGGTTTTTAAGTTGTTTCATTGCAGGACCATATTGAAAAACAGAATTTTTTCTTTTCTGAATTATGTTATCCTGCCTAAATATATTTTAATAAACAAAATAAAATAAAATTTTGCAAAGCAGGCTCGTTGAGCTTGTGCAGTCTTTGTGTTCATAATCAGTGTACCATGTTCTGGCATACCTCAATTCAATTCAATTCAAATTAACATTTATTTCTTCCACAGTAAAATAAAAACAAATATTCAATATAAATTGTAAAATGAAGGAAGAGGGCAAAACTAAAAAAGTAACGCCAGATGAAAAACAGAAATTATATTAATCAAAAGACCTTGTGACGAGCAATCCCTTAATAAATAATATAAATAAAAATTACAAATTAATTAACGTACACAAACACACAGACAGGACAGGGCAAAAAAGGAGAAAAAGGGAACAAACGATCATGACGATGACGATAATATAAAAGCTGATGATAATATAAAAAAACATTTTATTAATTATATTTTGACAAAAGAAATTTGTTTGGCTTTATGAGAGAAAATTTTCCTGGAGGGGGTTGCAATGATTTCAGGAGAAATGTCATTATATAATTTAACACCGCTATAAGCTATAACGGACGTTGTGTTGGAGCAACGTAAGTTTGGGCTGAGGAAGATGAAGTTTGTTGCAAGTTCTAGTAGAATAGGAGTGAGTGAGTTTTTGAGAAAGAAGCATAAATTGGATGGAAGAAGAGAATGCAAAGCTTCGTAAACAAAGATTGTGTAATTTATTAATGTCATGAACAGTCAGTAAATTTAAATTTTATAAAAGAGGGGACTAGAATGATCAAGGGGTGGCGAATCACATATAATGCGTACCGCCTACTTTTGGAGCTTATGAATTTGATAGAGATTTGATTTAAAATTATTGGCCAAGACAATATTACAATAGGTAATAAAAGGAAGGATAAGAGAAGAATAAATAGAATGTAAGATTGAATTAGGAAGGAAAAATGGAAGGCGATAAATATTAACGATACTTTTGGATATTTTTAATTCAACTTCTTTTATATGTTTTTTAAAATTGAGTTTGTGATCGATTTCAATGCATAGGAATTTGGTGTGCTGGACAAGAGGGATTATATAGTCTCCAATTGAGATATTTCGTATTTCATTAGTTCTTGTTTTGTGACGATTTCCAAACAGCATGAAGTTGCATTTCTTAGTATTGATCGACAGTTTATTGACATTAAAGTATTCGGTAACATTATTAAGTTCGCGATTAATAGAAAGAAAGAGAGAATCAAGATTTGAATTAGAATAAAATATGGTGGTGTCGTCAGCGTAAAGGTAGAACGTTAAATTTTTAGATGAGTTTGGTAAATCATTTACATAAAGAAGAAATAAAAGAGGACCGAGGAGGGAACCCTGGGGGACACCGCAAGTAAGATGTTTAAAATTTGAAAGTGAGCAATTAATCTTTGTACATTGATGTTGGTTGCTAAGGTAGTCTTTAAATAGGTTAAAAGAAGATCGACGGATACCGTAATAAATAATTTGGAAATAAGAATACTGTGATTGATAGTATGAAATGCATCAGAAAGGTCAATGAAAATTCCAGTAAAAAAAACTTTGCTTTCGATTGAATCAGAGATATTATTTATTAGGTCGATTAAGACGAAGGATGTAGAATATTGTTTTCTAAAACCAAATTGCTTATTGTAAAGGATATTATTTTTTTGAAATTATATGTACGATCATAATAATTTTTTCAAGGATTGTTGAAAATAAAGGTAGAATTGATATTGGACGATAGTTATTACGGGTCACTTTTGTCACCTTTCTTGAAAATAGGAGTTGTTACTTTAGCAATCTTCATGGCGTTCGGGAATACGCCACAAGAGAGACAAAGATTAAAAATGTGCGAAAGAGGGAAAAGAATTAGGTATATAGATTGCTTCACGACTTTGTTATTGATGTCATCAATGTCGGAGGCATTATTATTCTTAAAGGAGTTAACAATTTTTAGAATTTCTACTTCAACTACTGGAAAAAGAAATAACGAATTAATTAACGGGGTATCGAGATATTCATGGAACGTTTTAGAACCATAATTAGTGATTTTATGAGCTAATTTAGGTCCGATACTTGTGAAGTGGTCATTAAAAAGATTTGCAGTTTTTGAGGGATCTTTAGTTAACTTACCCTCAAAGTTTATTTCAATATTATCGAAGTTATTATTATTATTATTTGCATTTTTTATTATTATTGTTAGTATTAGTTTTAGCTTTACTTGAGATGTTAAAAACAGGGAGATGATCAGTAACATTACCAATATGTGAAGATTCAATTTCATTTGTAATGATATTGTCTAAAAGCGTAGCAGTGTCAGGAGTAATCCGTGTAGATCTATGAATAAGACTGATATAGGAATTATTAAAAAGGCAATTAACAAAATATTTTGTATTATCATCACTCAATTGTTAGTACATCAACATTAAAATCTCCTAAAATATAGATACGCTTGTTTTCTTTGGAAAGTCTTTTAAGTAAGTAATAAATCAAGTTGCTTGTTTAATATGGAATATTAATTATATGAGGCCTATATATGGTACCAACAATTATATTCTTATCATTAGTTTTTATTTCGATAAAATGGTATTCACAAAAGTATGGACTGGATGACAAATCGGTTTTAATTGAAAGACCGTCTCTGACATACATAAGAATGCCACCACACTTGTACGTACGTGGTTTAAAAGTAATAGAATAATTAGGAATATTAATAAGAGGGTTTTCATGTTTCATCCATGTTTCAGATACAGAAATTACATCAAAATTAAAATTTATAGAATATAAACAGGATGTGAGGTTGTCGAAATATTTTTGGATGCTTCTAGCATTAAATGAATACAAGAAAATTTTCTCTCATAATCCGAATTATAAGTTTGAAAAAATTCATGTGGTAAATAATACTTAGACAAATTAACATCAGTAAAGTAGTGTTCATCTGGATCAATTATCATTAAAATGTTTATTAGAAGTTGATTAGGGATTAAACAAAATATTAGATAATCGATCGGGATTGTTAGCCATTATCGGCATTTAAATGGGGATAGTAGTATAGCAGCATAGTTGAACACGGTTGGAATATAACATTTGAACGTTAGATAACTATAATAATAATAACAACAACAACAGGTGAGTTAGTAAATGAATATAATAAAGAAAACATCATAAAGAACGGAATCGTGATATTATAATTAAAAAACTTCGGTTAGCATTGTTAACTACAATATATATTGTAAGGCCTAGAGTGGTCATGAATGTTCAAGCGTTTAAGCCTTTTAGACACCTGGATAGATCCGACTGATTGCAGACAACCAATTTCTTCGATGCGTTGGTGAGTATGCACATTTTCCCATCTTGAGTCCAGGTGGATTTGATTGATTTGGCATACTTCATCTTAACGTCTCGTAGTAGCTTTGAACGTTTTAAAGTCAGGTTTTCGTGCACAAAAAATTGGGTGCCTTTGAAACGTTTCTTAGCTTTTGAAAATCTCGCTTCTCCTCTTGTAATTGGTAAACTTGATTATGATACTCCTCGGTTTTTTGTTGGTATCGGGGTCTCTTTTCGGTCCCAACCTATGAGATCGATTAATATCTGTGTCATCAATAGAAACGTTCAGTTTTTCTTTGAAGACATTTATTACTTCAATGTCGGTACTTTCATTTAGCGTTTCAGGGACACCATGTGAAATTTCGACTGGAATACTGCTCTGCATTATCGATATCATTTTCTAGCTCTGTAATTCGTTCTTCTAGGGTGCCTATCTTAGAGTTAGTTTCGTTAATGTCAAAATGTAAAGAGGGTCTGATAAGGAGAGTAAGCTTACCGATAATTTCGTCATGAACGACATTAGAAACAGCTTCGGCGATTTTCGTCATAAAAGGTGAGTCAGATGTAAGGCATTTCTGCAATTCTGAGTCAATGATTTCTTTCACATCTAAATCATTAATGCATTCCTTTTGTTTTTCAGGCTCGCTGCTGTCTCCAACAGAATCTGCCGATTGCTCGTCGGTATCTGCCTTTTTCTTTTTGCTACCTGCCATCGAGTTAGAATTAAATGGAGATAACACAGCAAAGCAAGTTGAAAACGACCACAGTCAAGGTATGCACAAGCAAAGTATGCAGTAGAAGTCCGTTGTTTGGTATAGTGTGGGACAGGTGATGCTTAGTAGTTGATCAATACAAGTGAGAGATAGCTGTATGCCTAGTAGTTGGGCAAGCTTGAATGGGAATTGGCTAACAATGGTAACCCGGAGCGCGTCGCTCAAACACATCCGTTCACCATGAGAGCTTGTGTGAATGTATATGGCTCAGGCTATATTATTGTGCCAGTTCTGCGGTACATTTCATTTCGAAACCTAAGCTCCACTGACGAGATCTAATAAGATCGAAACAGTCTCGTCTGCAGATTGGATATTACAGTCCTCTACTTTCTGCTATATACATATGTATGTTGTTTTATAGAGCACTCTTCAGTTTGAAACGGTGCATTTTGTTGTGAATACTATTTGCATTTTGCAAAGCACGCTCGTTGAGCTTGTGCACTCTTTGTGTTCATAATCCGAGTACCATGTCCCACATACCTGGCTCAGCCTTTATATTGTGCCAGTTCTGCGGTACATTTCATTTCGAAACCTGAGCTGCACCGACTAGATCTAATAAGATCGAAACAATACTGTCTGCAGATTGGAGAGATTATAGATGCATAACAAAAACGTAGATCCAGGCTAATGTACTTGCGCTTTATTTATACATCAAATATACATCAACATAATTTTATGATTCGGTGAAAATACAAAAAATGCTACATATTTATATGCAATGCAATTGCAAATATATATAATCATAAGCTTTCATTTTGATGCCACATATCAATATGTATGACTTTTAAGATTGTTTACTAACTTATTTAATACCCGAGTAAATATTGTTGTGGCTTAAATGATGTCATTACATTGTTCAAAATATATTTGACATACGTTTGTGTTGTTATACATGTCATAAGTTTTAATTTGATACAAAAATTGACATGTTTATTGTAACTGTGGCCTCACTGGTCACTTATTTGAGTTGAATAGGAGTCAACTAGCCACACTAGCTAGTGAGATTTCTATTATACGTCGCTTGGCATTATGCAAATCAACCCAGGTAAGCATACGTTCAGCAATGATTAAGTAATAGTTAGCTCAGTTACGCATACTGCCGTTTCATTTTTCACAAAGTTATGTAATATATTTATATAATTGGTGTAGCTTAAGTAATGGCATCATTATATTGTTCAAACTATATTTTATGTAGTTCCGTGGTGTTTGTAAGTCATAAGCTGCCATATTAATTTCCCACGAAGTTATGTAATATATTATGGGTGTGGCTTTGATGACGTCATTATATTGAGAAATTATATTTTCTCATGTGAGTGGTATTGTACATGTAATAAGCTATAATTTGATACCAAACTTGACATATGTACGTAATTTATACTTTTTAAATATTTTTACATAGCTACATACTACAAAATACGTAATATATACTGAGTGTGGCTTTGATGTCGTCATTATATATATTTCGGTATCTTTTATTCATCATTATATTGTGAATTTATATTTTTCTCACGTTAGTGGTAATGTACACGTCATAAGCTATATATCTTGATACCAAACTTGATTACATATTTATGTAATTTATATTTTTTTAATATTTTTACATAGCTATATAATATATTAACAAGGCCATATACATGGCTGCAGTCGCGTGCTCAAGTTAGTGTTTACCGACCGACCAACCAACCGACTGAAATTGCTGAACATATTTAAAAATGTTGAAAATGTTTAAAAACATTTATATTTTTTTAATTTACACGTGCGTAGCCTGTCATTTTTGACGTGCTCGTATAACGTAATTTTCAGTTGGAAAGTGAATCAAATATCATGACATTTATTAGAGAAAGGTGCAGTGCGCGCGTGCAAAAATCTGCGCACTTATTGCAATTAAATTTTTTTTTAAATTGCCTGAAACGTACTCTAATTTAATCGAAAATAAATTTGACATTTTTGAAAATTTTAAGCGCGCGTACGCATGTGTTATATGCGCTACGCACGTAATTGTATTGCCATATAATGAAATAGGATCTAAAATTTATGAGTACCAAATTATATTTACATGTGATTCATGCTTGTGAAGATATGATTACAAACATGATTTTGTTAAATCGCACCGTGAAAAACATAACCACCTCGAGTCTTGGTCATAAGAAATATACTCTGAAAAATTGACTTAGCTAGATGAAACTGATATCAAGACAAGGCCATATACAAGTTAGTGTTTACCGACCGACCGACCAACCAACCGACCGACATAGTGAGCTGTAGAATATTCCCTTCATTTGAGGTAATATATAAATTTACGTAAGGGCAAAATTCGGTAAATCACGCGTTATTTCTAGAATGTTTACTCGATGGTATATAAAGTTGATAGAATCTCGGTACTGATTTAAACCACCAGATGTAACCCTGTTTACTAATTAAATTGAGTTAGATAATTAGTTATTGAAAATTAAAACGAATTTAGGGTGTTTTCCGAACGTAAGTATACACTGTCTAATGGATGTCCTCTTAAAAAATACCTGCACACAATAATACGAGGATGATAAATCGCGCGTTAATTCTAGAATGTTTACTCGATGGTATATATAGTTGGTACGTACTTTTGATACTGATTTTAACCACCTGATGTAACCCTGTTTATTAATTAAATTGAGTTAGATAATTAGTTATTGACAATTAAAAAGAATTTAGGTTAAACGATTTGCCCCAAATAGGGGTGTTTTCCGATCGTGGTATACACTGTCTAATGCATGTCTATCTTGAAAAATACCCGCATACAATAATACGAGGATGATTCACATTTTCCTATCTCCTCCTACGATAATTGTTTTTAATGGCTGAAAACGGGATGAACAGCTTGAGTACAGTATCATAATGTTGAAGACAGGCCGATTTTTTTGATAGAATTAATATACGTTTATACAATTGTACTGATTTGCAATGAATGGAACATTCCAAATTAATTGGTTTAAACATGCTTGCATATCTCCATGGTTTAACACAAGTAGGTAAATTTATGGGCAATTGGAGAATAAACATAAATAGTATTGTAATGCTATACAATACTGTAAAATTACGGTGGCTCACAACTGTCACGCACACTGAATAAATCATTTTCACACAATTAAAAAAGCAATCACACAATTATAGAAGAAATCACACAATTAAAGGAGGAATCGCATATAAACAAAAGAAAGCATGAATATATAAAACGAAATGCACAAATAAAGAAGAAACGTGCATTTAAAGAAGAGCTAAGCACAATTAAAGAAGTCCGCAATACATTCGAAAGCTCCTCGCACAATTAAAGAAGTTCGCAACAAAATCAAAAGCTCCTCGCACAATTAAAGAAGTCCGCAACAAATTCGAAAGTACCTCGCACAATTAAAGAAGTTCGCAACAAGTTCGAAAGCTCCTCGCACAATTAAAGAAGTCCGCAACAAATTCGAAAGTACCTCGCACAATTAAAGTACAGTAGTCCGTATGGAACGCCATCGCTGCCTCCAGCAGCAAACTTTAATTCTATTCGTCTCTATTACCATTACGTTCGGCTCTTTTAGCATGCGGCGCATTTCTATTCGGCCCATTTACCATTACGTTCGGCTCTTTCAGCATTCGGCGCATTTCTATTTGGCCCATTTACCATTACGTTCGGCTCTTTTAGCATTCGGCTCTTTTTTATTCGGCCCATTTACTATTACGTTCGGCTCTTTCAGCATTCGGCTCTTTTTTATTCGGCCCATTTACCATTACGTTCGGCTCTTTTTGATTCGGCCCTTTTTTATTCGGCTCTTTTTGCATTCACGTTGGGCTCTTTTTAAATCGGCATTTTTTTATATGTATGGCGCAATTCAAATCTAACCTTTGACATGGGGTCAAATGGAAGAAAATCAACGACTGGAAATGAGTCTATGAAAAGTTTACAAACATTTCATCATCATGGCGCCAACCATGAGTAGCCAACCGATTAAAGATGTGTTGAATAACCTAAAATTAATTCATCTTTTAACAAATTTTGAGAGAGAAAGGGTAAATTATTATTATTAAATGTTAGGCTGTCACTAGGCTAGGCCTAGCTAGCCTAGGCCATAAATCAAACATTTTCTTTCTCAAAATGGTCAATAAGGTGGGACAATTGCAAGTTCTCTAACACATTAATCATGTCAATAAAATGATTTGTTCTGAAGAACAACAAAAGAATAATGAGGGCGCTATTGTATAGGGTGTAAAAGGCCGTTTTGGCGGGTCATAGATAAAATAAAAATGTGTGAAAAATAAAAGATAATAAAAATAAGAAAGTTCTTGCGTATATGTATATATTATTTATGGGCCTTTCTTCAGTACAAGAAAATGGTAGCAGAGCGAGGTTAGATAGACCAATTTAAACAAATTAAACTTTAAAGAACCAACATTTTTAGGCTGAAAGTTGTGAGCCTATAGTTAGTTGCAACGGAGCACGTGAGTAAAGTGCATGCTTCTAGCTAGGGAGCGAACGTCACACATACACGTGAGTACAGTGCATGCTTCTAAGCGAAAAGTCAAACAAAATGGAAGACATGGAGAAACGAAAAAAAGATATAAAAATACTACGAAGAAATAGAAAAGGACAGTTAACAAGGATTACAAACATAATAAATGTTTTGTGTCAGAAGGAGGAACTAGAGAGGGACATTGAGTTAATACAGAACTTATTAAAGAAAGCAAACGAGGTATTTGAAACAGTAGAGAGGGCTCACGAGGAGATTGTGGAAATGATAAATTTGGAAGATGAAGAACAATTTGAGGAAGCGGAGAAGTGGATGCAAGATTGCCAAAGGGATTTTCTAGAGGTGATACATGAGACTAAGAGGGTGCTGGAGCCGCCAGTCAGGGGAACAGTGACAGAAGAGACTGACAGAGTTATGGTAGAAGAGGACAGTGAAAACGTTGATCAGGGAGAGAAAGATGGTAATAATAAGGTTAACAGTAATGATATGGATGCTATGGCCGCATTCAAATTAGCCCTAGAACTTCCAAAAGCGGAAGTAATAGAATTCCATGGGGATCCGGGAAACTATTGGGCTTTTGTACAAAATTTTGAGATAAATGTAGCAAGTAAGTTAACATCAGATAATGCAAAATTACAATACCTTCTACAGTTATGTAAAAATAAGGCAAAGGGAAGTATAGTAAGTTGTCCTCTATTAGGAGAAGAAGGTTATAAGCAGGCTTTAGAGATTCTTAAAAGGCAGTTTGGGCAGCCCCATCTAGTTTTAAACTCATTGATGCTTAAGTTAACCAACAGAAAAGAGATTAATGCAGGAAACCATGAAGAGTTATGGGGACTAGTCAGTGACATGAAAAAATGTCAACTAACACTAACAAAAATGGGGTACACAAATGATTTAAACAGTACCTCCAACCTATTAAAAATTCAAGGGCTATTACCTAGATTTATGCAAGCTAAATGGGCTAATGCTGCACAATCAATACTTAGTGAAAGGGAACCAAGTTTCTTGGATATGTTAAAATTTGTAGAGAGTCAAGCTGCAGTAAACAGCAATATGTTTGGAAGAAATATTAGCACTACAGCTAATGAAAATAAGAGTAGTAAATTTCGAGTAGTAAACACAGATTTTAGAGGAAAAAAGGCTTACAGTCATAGTTGTACACCCACAGGGGAAAAGCCTAGTGAATCACCTTTGTTCACATGTGTATGTTGTAAGAAAAACCATAGGTTATGGGAATGTGTAAAATTCAGACAACTATCCATCAATGAGAGATGGAATATTGCTAGCCAAGAAAAATTGTGCTTTAAGTGTCTATGTAAACATAGGGCAGTTGATTGTAAACGGGTTATGTCCTGTGGTATAAATGGATGTAAGAGTGACCATAATAGGTTGTTACATAGAGAAAAAGTAAAAAAGGAAAGTAATTTTGAAACTGTAGAGGTAGGAGTTGCCAGGGAAGGGGAGCGTAAAGTAACTAAAACAGAAACAGGGACAAACACTACATTGTTAAGTAAAAACCAATCTATTGCTTTGCGAACCATACCAATCATAGTTAGTAATGGAAAGAAAAGAATAGAGGTGAATGCATTATTAGATGATGGTAGTACTCAGACATATGTTAATGAAGAGTTATGTGGAGAGTTGGGTCTCAGTGGAGTAACAGAAGAGATGGTTGTGAGTTTGTTAAGTGGTAAGGAGGAAAGATTTGTGACTAAGCCAGTTGAGATATTTGTATTACCGTTGGATGGATCTAAAAAATTTAAAGTGAATGCAGTGACTATAAGTGATGTTACTGGTAGACTAGAAGCGTCAGATTGGAGTAGTGTTAGTAAGGATTGGGATCATTTGAGAGACATAGAATTTCCTGTGATAAGTAGTCAGAGAAAAGAGATAGATTTACTGATTGGAGTGGATTGTCCAGAGTTGCATACAGCATTAGAAGAGAAATGTGGGGGGTCCCGGAGAACCTGTTGCGAGAAGAACACCGTTAGGTTGGACGTGTGTTGGTCCTTTGAGTAGAAGTTGGCGAACAACATCACTACATGTGAATACTTACAAAACCAGTAGTGAACGAAGTAATGATGTGGATGAGTTGATGAGGAAGTTTTGGGAAGTAGATAGTTATGGAGTAAGTGATTTGAAAATATATAAAGCTGAAGATGAAAGAGTGATTCAAAAAGTGTCAGAGTCATTGACAGCTGTTGATGGGCGATACAGTGTGAATATTCCGTGGCGGGAAGAAGGATTAAATATGGATAACAATTATGAGATGGCCTTTAAGAGATTAGAGTGTCTAGAAAGAAAATTAACTAGAGACAAGATGTTAGGCGATAATTATCAAAACGTTTTAGATAATTACAGATCCAAAGGCTATGTCAGAAAAATAGACCAATCCCTAACAGAACTAAATCAATGGTTTCTACCACATTTCCCAGTAGTTAAACCCGATAAGGAAACAACGAAAGTTAGGTTGGTGTTTGACGCCGCGGCGCGTTATGGGGGAAGATGTTTGAATGATATGATCTATCCAGGGCCTAAATTGCAGAACGATTTATTCGATGTGTTATTAAGATTTAGAAAGGAAAAGGTAGCGATTATTTGCGATATTGCAGAAATGTATCTCCAGATTGGAGTGCAACCAGAAGATAGGAAAATGCTTAGGTTTTTGTGGCGAGATTTGGACACAGAGCGGATGCCAGAAATTTATGAGTTCAATCGACTAGTGTTTGGTCTTAATGTTGCACCATTCTTAGCTCAATTTGTAACTCAGGAACATGCACGAAAAAGTTCTAAAGAGTATCCTCTAGCAGCACGGGCTGTTTTAGACTCTACCTACATGGATGATACCATGACCTCGGTTAAAAATGAGCAAGAGGCAGTAGAGTTATATAGAGAGCTTAAAGAATTATAAGGAAGCGCGGGTATGAGTGCTAGAAAATGGGTTTCAAATTCAAAAGCGGTACTGGAAAAAATACCAGAAGTAGATAGAGCGAAAGAAATCAAATTAAGTGGGAACGAGTTACCTTCTGCAAAAACCTTAGGTTTAATATGGAAAGCCGATGAAGATACATTTAAGTTTCAAGGAGGTTCTGGTCCTTCTAATGCCTGTAAGTTAACCAAGAGATTAGCTTTGAGTAGAATCGCTTCTATATTTGATCCACTAGGGATTTTGGCTCCTGTAGTAGTTGCAGGCAAGATAATTATGCAGGAGATTTGGGCAAATGGATTAGACTGGGATGAAGAGTTGCCCCCTGATGTAGGTCAGAAATTAGAACGATGGATAGCAAATTTGGGCGAATTAAAAGATATAGAAATAGAAAGGTGTATAAACCCAGGTGAGCGCGAGAATCAAGAGTTGCATACATTTGTTGACGCGTCAAATGATGCTTATGCGGCGGTTGTGTATTCAGTGTCACAGAATGATAAAGATGTTAAAAAAAGAAATGTAAGATTAGTCGCATCCAAAACGAAAGTAGCTCCTCTTAAATCCATGAGTATCCCGAGACTTGAGTTGATGGCAGCTATGTTAGGTTTAAAGCTTGCGAAATCTGTTGTAAATCCGTTGTCAACTAAAGGAAGTGAAATTTTGGGGTGACAGTATGAATGTATTGTGGTGGATTCGAGGTCATAGTAGAGATTTTAAGCCGTTCGCTGCGAATCGAATTGGTGAAATACAAGGTCAAACAAACCCTAGTCAATGGAGATATATACCCACTAAATGAAACCCTGCGGATGTGGCTTCGCGAGGATGTACTGTTATAGAGTTGCAGCAGAATGAACTTTGGTGGCGAGGTCCTGAATTCTTGAGTGATTGTGAGATGCAATGGCCAGAAAATAAGATTGAGAAAGCGATAGATAAAATAGAGATTAAGAAAAGAACGAAAACGTTATTGAGTAAAGTGGTACCAAGAGTGAAAAGTGATAACTGGAGATTAAACCCAATAAGGTACTCTAGCTGGAATAAGTTAGTGTGTGTATTTGCGTATGTGATGCGTTTTATAAATAACTGTAGGTTAAAAGACAAAGTCAGAGGACCATTAAATGTAGATGAGGTTAAGGACTCGGAAATTGCCATAATTCAAAAGGCACAGGGTGATGAGTTCTCAGACGAAATTAAGAGATTAAGTAAGGGTGAAATACTAAGTACAAAGAGTAATATAAGTGGATTGAATCCTCGAATGGATGCCGATTATTTGCTTAAAGCAAATGGACGTTTAAGTCTAAATGAGGCGATATCATATGATGTAAGATATCCCATTATATTACCAAGGAAACATCACGTCACTAAATTAATTGTAAAAATGTATCATGAGTTAGGAAATCATGTAATAGGTACAAATCATACACTGTCATTATTATCTGAGAAGTACTGGGTACAAGCGGCTAGAGAAGAAATAAGAGAATGTGAAAAAAATTGTATGGGATGTAGGCGTAGATTAGCTAAACAAGGGGAGCAAATAATGGCTCCATTACCTAAGAATAGAACTAGAAATGAAAGTTTAAAGGCGTTTACTAGAGTCGCAGTAGACTATGCAGGTCCCTTCCTTACTAAACAGGGTAGAAGAAAGGTACAAACAAAACGTTATTTGTGTTTGTTCACATGTTTATCCTCTAGAGCCGTGCACTTGGAAATGGCGTACGGTTTAGACACAGATACGTTTCTAAATGCTTTTCATAGATTTGTCAGTAGAAGGGGTAAACCCGAGGAAATAATGTCTGATAACGGGAGAAATTTTGTAGGAGCTGATAGAGAATTAAAGGGAGTGTTAAAATCCTTAGATAAAGATAAAATTCAAAGTGTGACAGTGGTCACTGGTATAAAGTGGAGTTTTATTCTACCTATGACCCCACATTTTGGTGGAGTACATGAAAGTCTTATAAAATCTGCTAACAGGGCTATATATGGAGTATTAAGAAATGCCGATATAACGGATGAAGAGTTACATTCTGCATTTGTAGGAGCAGAGGGTATATTAAACTCACGTCCATTAACATATCAATCTGCCTCAGTAAAGGATATAATTCCATTAACTCCAAACCATTTTTTACATGGTCAAATGGGAGGTAATCTAGCTCCAGAGAGCATATTAGACACAACAGTTGTTAATCCTAGGAAACGATGGAGACGTGTCCAAGAATTAATGCGACACTTTTGGAATAGGTGGTTAAGGGAGTGGTTACCAGCATTGAACCAACGAAAAAAGTGGAGGGAACCCAAGAGGGATCTTAGGTTGATGAAGTGGTATTAGTAGTTCAGAAAGGTACGGTACGTGGTCAATGGCCATTGGGTAGGATAAGAGAAATATATAAAGGACCAGACGGTCATGTAAGGGTAGTTAAGGTGAAAACTAACAATGGAGATGTAATTCGAGGTATTACAAAAATTTGTCCACTAGAGATACTCGATTAAAAGAATGTTAAATATCAAGATACAGAAAGGTGTTATATTAAGAAGCACACATGTTTAAGTTTTAGTGTTAATAAGTTTAGAGTTGAATTATGTTAAAGTGAACAGTGTAGAAATTGATCATATAATTTTTATACATTTTTGGATAATGTTCAAATAAGGATAGTGATGTTAAATGAGTTATCAACAAGTTCAATGTAAATATTAATATCAGTAAAAATAGTTTTTAATTTAGAAATGATGTTATATAATTATAGTGAATATGAGTGATAGGTTTTTTGTTGATAATGATGTTTCATGATATTTATTATTATGTTAAAAAAAAAAAAAAAAAAAAAAAAAGTTATTTGAGATTGTAATAAAGGGATCGACAAACAACTGTATGTCGAGGAAGGGGAGAATGTTCTGAAGAACAACAAAAGAATAATGAGGGCGCTATTGTATAGGGTGTAAAAGGCCGTTTTGGCGGGTCATAGATAAAATAAAAATGTGTGAAAAATAAAAGATAATAAAAATAAGAAAGTTCTTGCGTATATGTATATATTATTTATGGGCCTTTCTTCAGTACAGATTAGTCATACTGAAATAGCCTTCAAATTCATTTAATTCAACCAACCAAACAACTCTACATGCTGCATCTATATGTTTTGTAAACTTTTCATATACTCATTTCCAGCCGTTGATTTTCTTCCATTTGACCCCATGTAAAAGTTAGAATTTAATTGCGCCGTATAAAAAAGGGCCAAATCAAAAAGAGCCGAATGCTGAAAGAGCCGAACGTAATGGTAAATGGGCCAAATAGAAATGCGCCGAATGCTGAAAGAGCCGAACGTAATGGTAAATGGGCTGAATAGAAATGCGCCGAATGCTAAAAGAGCCGAATAGAATAATATTAAAGTTTTCTGCCGGAGGCAGCAGCGATGGCGTTCCATACAGACTACTGTACTTTAATTGTGCGAGTTACTTTCGAATTTGTTGCGGACTTCTTTAATTGTGCGAGGAGCTTTCGAATTTGTTGCGGACTTCTTTAATTGTGCGAGGAGCTTTAAAAATTGTTGCGGACTTCTTTAATTGTGCTTAGCTCTTCTTTAATTGCGCGTTTCTTCTTTATTTGTGCATTTCGTTTTATATTTTCATGCTTTCTTTTGTTTATATGTGATTCTTTCTTTAATTGTGTAATTCCTTCTTTAATTGTGTGATTCTGTGTTATAGTGTGCGTGACAGTTGTGGGCCACCGTAGTAAATAGGTATTAACAAAGAACTTATAACACAAGAATCTCCTGTTCTTCAATTTGCATTCAAAACACAGTATCGGAGGTACAAGGTAAAAAGGTCAAACTGGGCGACGCCATTTCACAGCATGGAGCAGCGCCCCCTCCAAACTAGGAAGTCAATTACTCTACCCCTCTAGAGTATTAGCAGATTCCCTCTATGATTTTGACTTTCTAATTTGATGCGGGCGCCCTACTCCTCAGTCAATTAATCTATCCCCCCTAGAGTATTATCGGATCTCCTCTATGATTTTGACTTTCTAATTTGATGCGGGCACCCTACTCCATGGCTCACAATGGCGCCATTCATTAGCTCTATTCTATCCCACAATGCCTTTCGAAATTGTTACGCGCTTCGGGGACGAACAGGAGATTCTTGTGTTATAAGTTCTTTGGTATTAACTACTTTTGATCGCCATTTGAATCGCAAATTTCTTATTGTGTGTCTTGATACTGTTAGATATAATATAAACAAATATACTAATAAACTTGATTACTGTGCGTGTGGGTAGTCCCTACTTTTAGATTATAAACATATAATAAGATAATACTTTATTACTGACAGTTGTTTCTCAACGTTTGTAGACTACCTAGTTAAGCTTAGCCTAACTGGTACTGCTCTGTAGGCGCCCAGTGCACGAGGGTACTGTGAAGTGTAATCAGCCTAGCCTAGTAGGCTTGGTCTAGTCCTGATGACTTTTACATTGCTTAGCCTAGATTTCCGCATGAATACATTGTTTTTATTGTTATTCATTATTATTGTATTCCTAAATGGGATCAGGTGTCGTTTTCGGCCACCTCGACTTGTATGGACTATTCCGTTATAAAAAGATGGAAAAATAGGGGTGTCCAATTTATTCATTTAGTGTGCTGATTTGTTAACATACTGCTGCTTTTGTTCTTTTGTTTAGTGCATTATGTCTCAGCAACAAAGGGAAAACAACTACGCCCTGCATGCTGCAGAATTTATTGCAGTTTTTCAAGTTAATAGGCATGCTGCAGAATTTATTGCAGTTTTTAAGTTAATACAGTATAAAATATATTATATATCAATTATGGCTCCTCTTTCTATATCATTTTTAAGGTATTTCTTCCCTAATACGGATATTAGGTGGATAATTTTTAAACTGATTTATTGTTTCTGTATCTACAATCGTTTTATTTATTTACATTTAACATTAAATGTATCAGGTGACCAAAACAAAAATACATATCATTATGTCAATAAATGTTTCTGTATCTGCAATCGTTTCATTTATTTACATTTAACAAGTAGGCCTAGTCGTACTGTACTATAGTACAGTAAACAAGGTGATCATTAAAACAAAAATACATATTATTATGTCAATGAATCTATTACCATTTTGTTTCTGTATCTACGATCGTTTCATTTATTTACATTTAAGTAGGCCTAGTCGTAATGTACTATAGTACTATAGTACAGTAATCGAGGTGATCATTAAAACAAAAATACATAGTATGTCAATGAATCTGTTCCTATGTTGTTTCTGTATCTACAATCGTGTTTATTTACATTTAACAGTAAATGTAAAACCACATACGATTTTTTTCTTGTGTTAAAGGGAGATAAGAAATTATTATTATTATTATTATTATTATTACTGTAAAAGGCTCCGGCCTCCCTAACTTGTTTTAATTAATTAATTACAAATGTTAGCATTTATTATTTGCTTTATTAATAGTAGCAAGGAGAGCACTCCTCTTCCTGCCAGTCACCCAGACCAAAGAGAGAGATGTCTCCTTGGATACAGCTGTCTAGGCTTGGGTGTCCAGCAGGGTTCCCATCCCCCATGGGCTATTCCATTATCAAAAAATCAAAACGAAATCACTGAACCATAACATGTTTCCCGTGATGACTATACTTTGGCCCCCAAGTATTGTCATCTGACACACTGTCGCAAGATAAAAGTATACTGATTATTAGATACCCGATTGTTGGTTGAAATAGCATTGGGATGCCACTCCCCGTCCGTTAAGACATTCTGCAATGGACTCCTAACCATCATGTCATGCCAACTGTTAAAGTGAAAATAATAAATACGGAGCCAGTACGGTCCCTCCCAATAGCAGAAGTATGAGGAATTTCCAATGCGAGTCCACCCATCATGGCCCTTGTTACCATGACACTCACCCGATCAGTAAAGTTCTGATCGCACCTCATGACCACTGCTAAAGGTTAAAAAAACTATTTTCACACACCTCATTGTTCACATACATAGACTTAAAGTGAAAGGAAATAACCAGAATTCAGTTATTATCAGGACTGTTGTTTAGGCCTATTGGCTTCTTTGGTAATACAAGAAATCAAAATAATTATATAATTTTCCTTGTATTTAAGAAGGCTAAAACCATACATTGGTGATTTATTTATTGAGTGTATTTAATTATTCCATATCATTTAATACTGTATAAACAACTTTTAAGTTAGATTTTTCAGTCTTTTTATTGCATTTTAATCTTGTCCGTAATATTGAAAGTTGAGCTAATAAAAGTAGGTTGTCCCACAAAAGAACAAATTATGATTATGAATTTTTAAAATTAATATTTAATACTTTTACTTTTTTGAAATAAAAAAAAAAATGTAACAATTGTTTTTGTATCTAGTAATGTATGTACAGTATACTACAGTTGTGGCAGATCGTAGTAAAATTCCCCTTGCAATGAAATAACTTTGTAAATTGTAGGCCTAAAGCACACAAAATAGAAAGAGCGGGTCCGAACAGGGGAAAGAACATCCCCCTGCCCCATAAATTTAAAAAAAAAAATTTAAAAGACAGTTTTGGACAATATATTTGGCAATTATTACAATTCATCTCCAAAAAATGCTTCTCTGGCACATAAATAGACTTGCCCCAAGTCTGTATTGTTTTATTTGTTTTTATTTCGGCCGCGATTTTTGTCTGGAGTATCCAAACTCAAGTAATACACGTATGAAACGCCATATGTGCAAAAATATTTATATTTTTACTAATATTAAGAAAAAACTCCGTCTGGAGCCCAGACTAGCACATAAACTGTGCCATCATCCCAGCCTAGGCCAAACGCGGCCGACCTTGGGCGTGAAGTGGATAGCATCGCGCTCCGCCCCGCAGTGGCGTAACAGGCGGGGGGGGGGCAGGGGGCGGAATACCCCCCTGGCGGATTTTACCGGGTTGAGAAGCGTTCGATCGGGCTGGGTAACAAGTCAACAAAATAAAATAAAATACAAAGAAGGGATAGAAGAAAGAAAAAGAAAGAAAATATAAGATAAGAATAAAATATACGATATATGATATGGCTTCAAATGAGTCAAATGAGTCACAGTACAGTATGATATTTAAGTAAGATGATATGAAATACACAAAATCCTGACTGACAACTCGTGGGAAGACGCACTGCTTATCAGTACATTAACATGCGGTCAGTTGACTGTGGTTTTTGGCGTCTTTTATCTAAGCCGCCATCGCGGGCATCTCATACACAATTGTGACGCTGTGCTGTGCGTGTGAGGCCACCTTAAAAAAATACACTCCTACTAATCGTATGTAACGCGCTAGCGATCAGCAAAACGAACGTACTTTCGTGGCTGGCTGTCACTCCAATACTCAATCTTTCACAGGCCCGTAACCAGGGGGAGATCGGGGGATCGTACTGAACAGCGAGTTCCGCTTGGCCTCCCACTTTTTTTTTGCTGGGCATACTAACACAACACTACGATTGTTTACTACAGGTCTAGTCTTAATAAATTAAATTAATATAAATCGACATAAGAATATAAAGTATATTTTAACTAAAATATAAAAACCTAACACTAAATTTACAAGATAAATTCTATTTGATAACTGCTGAACATCGTGGTTCTGGAGCTAGCCGTACACAGAGCATAGTTGTTTGCTTGACATAAAAGGGTATTCCCCTATACAGGTCTCTGCGTGCGTGTGACGTGCCCAGCCAGCTGCTTGATATAGTATAGAGAGAAAGCAGGGTGTCACGAAAGCTCAGACCACGAAAGCTCAGACCCCCTAAGACCTAAGATCACGAAAGCTAAGACCCAACACCTAAGATTACAAATATTTATCTTTCGCACCTGCCTTGTATTTTAACTCTCAACATTTATTCTGAATACCACACCTTAGAATTGGCACTTTCATGAAAAAGAATCACATAAAAAGTAACAAATACATTTTTAAATTGATGATTTTACAGACGTTTTTCTCGCACACAAAATGACTAGCCTACAGTACAGTTCAGTAGGCCTACCCCATGGGCCATGTTCAATGTTTTTGTTTCTATGGAACGTCAAAAGAGCAAAAATTATATAGAGGGCTGAAAACTCTGTGGAGTCCATCTACAGTGTGGATGGAACAATGTAAAATTAAAATTGTAATGATAATAGTATAATCATGCAAGTACGAAGAAATAAATACTGGCAAATAAATTTTATTTTAAAAATCATGATAAATTTTTTTGTTTCGTTTTCTTTCTGTTTTTATACTTGTACTATTATTGTTGCTCTTTTGGCGCTCCATAGAAACAAAAACATTGAGACTGGGGAGCTCGAGGAGTTACATTACAGTATACAAAGAAACACAACTGTAAAATCATCAATTTAAAGGATTTATTTATTTGTTATTATGTGTTTCTCCTTCTGAAAGTACTTATAAGTCCGAATTTTAAAGTGTGGTGTTCAGGATAAAGTTAGTCAACAAATTTGGAGTCAAAATACAGGAAAGGCAGGTGCGTAAGAAAAACATCCTCTGAACCAACACAATGGAGTAAATATATACCAACAAACAACCCGTCAAGTTTGTTTTTTGTAAAGAAAAAATATACATTTACTCAACGGGCGAAAATAATGTGAGTTTATCTATGTTTTGCGGTAGTATTAAATTATATTTATGGTAATAAATGAAACCTACTGTGTTTAAAATTATGTATGGATAAACAAGTATTGTTTTTAAGCTGTAGTATATCTTAGTATTTGTAATCTTAGGTGTTGGGTCTTAGCTTTCGTGATCTTAGGTCTTAGGGGGTCTTAGCTTTCGTGGTCTTAGGTTTCGTGACACCTCATGTTCAAATGTTATGTTACCTGAGTTTTTAACGGTGAAAAATGTACGATCATTTTGCTTATGGGAGTGTTATTTCCATTTATCATGAATTTTATGTGCGAGAGTACCATTTCCGACGATCTAAGGTGTCATTTACCAAAATTCGCTTCGCCATAGCCCCCCGTGTCTGGAAGGATTTTCCCCTCTTCCCCCCCCCCCCCCCTGACAAGACCCCCTTGTTACGCGGCTGGCGCCCCGCGATACTATTTATAACTATGCCTCAATCGACTGCCTACAAAATTCGTCCTCCATACAGTCAGTGTTTATTCTGTAGCCGTTTGAGGTTGGACAGTGATATACGCATATGTAAGTGTAATATCAAATGGAGTAAATTTATATAATCGAATGTTATAATAGATGTTCTTTCATTTTGACGCAAAAGATAAAATAAAGTCGTACTGTTTATCGCCTAGATGTAAATCCTATTTGTTTACATTGATTTAGGTGGCGTGCCGCATTGCCTATTGGGTAATCCGCTTGCCGGAATGGCTGCCCATCAAAGAACTTATAACACAAGAATCTCCTGTTCTTCAATTTGCATTCAAAACACAGTATCGGAAGTACAGGGTTAAAAGGTCAAACTGGGCGACGACATTTCACAGCATGGAGCAAACTAGGAAGTCAATTACTCTACCCCCTAGAGTATTAGCAGATCCCCTCTATGATTTTGACTTTCTAATTTGATGCGGGCGACCTACTCCTCAGTCAATTACTCTATCCCCCCTAGAGCATTAGCAGATCCCCTCTATGATTTTGACTTTCTAATTTGATGCGGGCGCCCTACTCCATGGCTCACAATGGCGCCACCCATAGCTCTATTCTATCCCACAATGCCTTTCGAAATTGTTACGCGCTTCGGACGAACAGGAGATTCCATAGATTGCTTTGAAAGTGACGAGGCTGGTTTATGCAAATATTTCACTCCAACACAACTTAATGAGCTACAGGCGCAAATTGATAACAATGGTATCTTTACAACGTTACACATGAATGCACGTAGTCTTCCAAAACACTTCGACGAAATTAGCATTATGTTAGATACCATAGGTCGTGCGTTTGATGTACTTGGTTTCTCGGAAACCTGGATAAATAAGAACACGCCAATTGACTTATTAAATATCAATGGATACAATATGTACACTTGTAATAGAGAAGGTAGAGTCGGTGGTGGAGTTTGTCTATATTTAAAAGAACAAATCAACACCGTAACACGTGATGATTTTGTATTTAATGATAACTCCATTGATTCACTTTTTCTAGAAATAATAAACACAAACGGCAAAAATACTATCGTAGGTATGTTGTATCGACCACCAAATTCAAACGTCAACTCATTTAACTCTGATCTGGAAGAAATCTTACATAAACTTAATCGCGAAAACAAAAACTGCTATATCTTAGGAGATTTTAATCAAGACTTATTAAAATATGACATTCAAAAAACAACACAGGAATTCACAAACATTATTTACTCAACATCTTTTAATCCATTAATCAACTTACCCACCAGAATAACATCGTCTTCTGCTACAATTTTAGATAATATTATTACAAATGATGATAACATTTCGCATTGTGGAGTAATAGTCACTGACATTACCGATCATCTACCCATTTTCATGACAACACACTTGTCATTAAAAACTAACACACAAGCTCCAATTACAAAACAAAAAGTAATTAATGATACAACATTAAATAACTTGCTTATTGCTATTTCTAATGAGGATTGGGGTGAACTATATTTATGCACAGATACCAATACATCATATAACCTATTTATTAAAAAACTATCCAATCTCATAGATAGTAACATACCTACAAAAAGTCAAAAAGTAATAAGCCAAATGGTAATACAAAGAAAAAACCATGGATCACAACAGGAATTTTGATTTCAATAAAAAAGAAAAATGAACTTTATAAAAAATACCTTAAAAACCCAACACAATTATTAAAAAATATATATAAAAAGTACAAAAATAAATTAACTCATTTAATTAGAATTCGGAAAAAACAATATTATTCCAAAAAACTGGATGCAGCTCGACACGATTCAAAGCAAACATGGAAAGTTTTAAATGAAGTTCTAAATAGAAAAAAATCGAGTGTTAAGCCAAATGAGGTAATTAACCATAGTAATAAAACTTTGGTATGTGATCCAAAAGGTATGTCTGACGCTTTTAATGACTTCTTCTCCAACATTGGAAATGAATTAGCAAACAAAATACCAAATGTAAACAATTCTGACTTTAAACAATATATGAAAGAGAGTCAATCCCAATCCATATTTTTCAATCCTACGAATGAAGAAGAGGTCATTGAAATAGTTAGTCAAATCAAAAATTCAAATTCAGAAGGTGTTGATAACTTAAGTAATCGCATTCTAAAACATATTATTGCTGCTGTGGCATCTCCTCTTGTACATATCTTTAACCTCTCTCTTGAGACAGGCATGGTCCCTGATAGTATGAAAGTAGCTAGAGTAGTTCCAATTTTTAAATCTGGCAATAAAAGTGACGTCAGTAATTATAGGCCGATCTCTATTCTGCCTACCGCTTCAAAAATTCTTGAAAAAATTGTTCAAATTAGAGTAAATAATTATATCACAAAGTTTAACATCCTTAATAATGCACAATATGGTTTCAGAAAAAACAGTTCTACTTTTATGGCCGTTATAGATCTGGTTGAACGAATAACCGATGCGCTTGATAAGAAAAAAAATACCATCGGAATATTTATTGATTTGTCAAAAGCGTTTGACACCATCAACCATGATATACTTCTTAAAAAATTGGAACACTATGGCATAAGAGGCACGGCCCTTAAATGGTTTAGAAACTATATTAGTGGAAGGAAACAATTTACTTCTATTGATAACACAAGTTCGTGTTTGATGGATATAAATTGCGGTGTACCACAGGGTTCAATTCTGGGGCCTCTACTTTTTATTTTGTACATTAACGATGTATTTAATTGCTCAAACTCGTTATCTTTTGTTTTATTTGCTGACGACACAAACATATCTGCATCTCACGAAAACTTGGATACGCTCATAGAACTAGTTAATGGTGAACTAAAAAATGTTTCGGATTGGTTCATGTGCAATAAACTATTAATCAACGTTAAAAAAACTAATTACATAATTTTCCGCAATCAGCGAAATCCAAGTAATTTAGAGAATGTAAATATTTATGTCAACAATAAAAGAATAGATAGAGTTAAATCGACTAAATTCCTTGGAGTACATATTGATGAATTTCTCACATATAAGAACCACATCAATGTTACAGCTAGGAAAATATCTCGATATGTAGGCATACTATATAAAGTAAGACATTTTTTACCAACCTATGCTCTCTGGACAATATACAAATCACTCATTGAACCAGTATTAAATTATTGCAACATAATATGGTGTAGCACATTTCCAAGTTATTTAGATGAGTTATTTAAACTCCAGAAAAGGGCATTACGAGCTATAACATGGTCAAAGTTTAATGATTCAATGACTGAATGTTTCTATAAATTTAAACTTCTTAAAATTGCGGATATCAATAAGTACCAAATTGGGCTTTTCATGTATAATGTTACTACTAATCAGGACGTGCGTTTTTCATCGCTCTTTATTAAAAATGGTTCTTACCATAATTATAATACAAGATCTAAAGACAAAATGAGACTCAGAAAACGTAATCGTACTTCTACTAGTTTTACTGTGTCATGTGTGGGACCCAAATTGTGGAATGACTTGAATTACGAACTACAAAGTACCAAATCAATATACATATTTAAATCATTGTTTAAAAAATATTTATTATCATTTTACAAATAATTTTAAAAATTATACTTGTTGCAGGATTTAGCTTTTTTATTATTTATGTTTTAGTTTTTTAGGCTAGTTAGGGACATAGGGGGACACAACTAATCAAGCTCTTTTGAGTTTTTATGTGTTTCCTTTTCATCTTTTTTATGTTCTCATATATTGTTGTTGTATATTTTCATGATAGAGGATGAATAAAGAATATTTGAATTTGAATTTGAAATTCTTGTGTTATAAGTTCTTTGCTGCCCATGCAATTTTCATTTTTCGAGCGTCAGTTCCATATCTTGCGCCACTACGTGGCGCTATACGATCTTTGGTCACACCCAAGCCAAAGAGAGAGATGTCTCCTTGGATACAGCTGTCTAGGCTTGGGTGTCCAGCAGGGTTGCCATCCCCCATGGGCTATTCCATTATCAAAAAATCAAAACAAAATCACTGAACCATAACAGTACGAAAAAGGAAAGTACGTGTGAAGCGGCTATCCGTTTGTGGATGAAGAAAACAATGAAATAAAAACTCTCTTATCAATTGTGATTACTATTATTTTATTCGAAAGCTATACACCACCAAATATATAAATAAGCAGACATGAGTAGCCCAGTTAAGTTTTTAGTTGATTATCTTTGATTTAATTGTATTTTGCAGGTTACGGTTCAAGTAATTTAATTGAAGAATTTGTAAACAAGGTTAATTTTTCTGTGTATTTTATGCAAGTAGGCCTAATACATTTTCATTAAAAATAAAAGATTTTGAAATAATATTTTAGAATAGAATAGTACATGGTAGGCCTATTGAATTATAAACAAAACGAAAATAATAAACATTTGTGTTAATTTGAATCAATTTTGTACCTCTGTAAATTTATGTTTAATTTTGATCAATAAAAAAATCATGTGATTTCTTAAATATATTTTTCTATTTTGTTTCTGTTTTTTTTTATAAGAAAACCAACTTAAATCGACATTTTGATGTAACCAGATTACCCAAAATAGTTGAGTGCTACTTTGCTGCCACCAAAAACTGGTTTAAAAAAAATATTTCATTAAAAGTTTAGTATTGTAGCCCGAAATACCCGTGTAAACTTTTCCACTTTCCCAAAGGGAGAAATCAAAGTTTATCCCACTAATTGGTGGCAGCCTGGTGACACCCACTTTATGGGGTAAACTAAGCATATATTTTTTACAGTGATCTATATATAAATTTACGTAAGGGCAAAATTCGGTAAATCGCGCGTTATTTCTAGAATGTTTACTCGATGGTATAAAGTTGGTTCGTACTTTTGGTACTGATTTTAACCACCTGATGTAACCCTGTTTACTAATTAAATTGAGTTAGGTAATTAGTTATTGACGATTAAAACGAATTTAGGTTCAACGATTTGCCCCAAATAGGGGTGTTTTCCGATCGTGGTATACACTGTCCAATGCATGTCTATCTTGAAAAATACCCGCATACAATAATACGAGGATGCTTTGCATTTTCCTATCTCCTCCTACGACAATTGTTTTTAATGGCTGAAAACTGGTTGAATAGCTCGAGTACAGCATCATAATGTTGAAGACAGACCTATTTTCTTAAAAACATACTATTTTAATAGATTTAATATACGTTTATACAAATGTATTGATTTCCGATGAATGGAACATTCCAATATATCTCTTTGCTTTAACACAAGTGCCACCAGCTGTAGGTAAATTTATTGGCCCTTGGGGAATTAACCTAAAATCTATATAGATTAAATTGCAATACTTGGACATTACTGTAAATACGTATTAACATTTTTGGTCACCATTGAATTTACTGTGAGTGTGGGTACTGTTAGATGTATAACACATGTACAAATAAACGTATTACTGTGAGTGTGAGTAGGCCCTACTGTTATATAAAAGGTACAATATACAAATAAACTGTAGGCCTATTACTGACAGTTGCCATACCAAATAACATAATTTATATTGTATATAATATAAATAAATTCTTATTTGTACTTCTTATTTGTACATTTATTGATATTCTTGTTCACGATAAATTTTTAATTTCAACTGTGATTATGGATATTCTACATTTTTATATTAACAATACCGCCATAACATTAATTTTTACTTTCCACTCTAGAATAATTTATCAAATGTATATACTGTCGAAAATGTTATTCAACTTAAGCCAACTTAAAATATAATAAGATCCAAACATTTCACAAAAAAAAACATTTTTATAATTCACTATATTCATCAATATCTAAAAAATAGCCAAAGTTATAACAAACGCGACACTTACATATTAACAAATATTCTCTATTTCTGTTTAAATAGAATAGCGTATTTATATTTATATATACGATAATGTTACTGAAGCTAAATAATAATATTGTTTTCTTCAATCTGCGATTCGTCCGGGTCATCATCGATTTGGAGAAGCAGTACACTCCTTTCTTGGTGACAGCAGTCTGTTTTGAGTTTCTTTAAAAAATCAACTAAAAATGAGAAAAACAGATTTAAATTTAATTAAAAGTACACACAACTTAATTTGTTATAAAGCTGTTGACCAAATATAGTTTAATGAGCCAATATTTACACAGTTAGGATTTAAACATTATACGATAGATATCTTACCTGTTACCACCAGCATGATAGACACGTTCAGCATAATTAGGATAACGGGAGTTATCTTGTGAAGTAAACCAATGACGTCATCTTCATTGAAACTCTGATCCAAGTTTACGATCGCCCCAATGGATAGATTGACAACGATAAAGACAAGAGTCAACAATTGGAATCTCTGCTCTGACTTCTCTTTCATTGGTTCAAGGTACAAATGCAATACAATAAATATGACAGTAAAAAATAGAGAGTAAGACAAACTTGAGGACACGTCATCTTTCAAGTTTGCAATGAGTGCCAACAGAGCCTTGTTGTACAGCTCAAATGATTCCCAAAACCAAAATGTGTGCTTGTATTGTCCACAAAAGAACCTTACTCCATTCATCCACCCTTTCCTCTGATTTTCTTCATGTTGATCAACACGTACATTTTTATAGTATAGCATAAGAACTATGACCAATGGAAAACCAATGATGTATATTAAAGCAACGTAAACAAGTGTTTTGTTAGTTTGATACGTAGATCCACCATTTTGGTCCATATCAATGGAGTAGTCTGACGTTAGTACTGTTTTATTTATTGTTCCATCGTCGTCTGCTGTGACGTTAAATACACGAATTGACCATGGCCCCACTGCTAATATATCAGCACATGTATTTGCATACGTAAGGTAAAGGAGCAACATGGATATAACAATACATCTATCACGTATGCAACTCTCAGTTACTGCTCCATGACACTTATTCCAGATGTAGCAAATGAAGTAAATGGTAGACATAGTCAACAGTATGACTAGTGGTGTAGCCATAGCAATATGAAGGGAGGAATACGCATTCCAAGAGTCGTGTAAACATCTTGGACTTAACATACTAATATATCTTATGACGTCAAAATATTGAAGTATTTGGCCAGCATACTCAAAGTTTTTAGGCCAATGAATTTCAGTTACTTCTGATAGTATACCTAAGACTTGATAAAAATTAATAGAAATTTTTAAATAGGTAACAAATGAATCTAGGCCGGTTTGTCTTCGATCCACATTTCTTTCCTGCATTCTCCATAAAAGTAAAATCATTCCAATTATTGCAAAGGCAACACTAACAAATATACTTACAGTTACAGCAGCCCCTTGACATTTGTGACATTCGTTAAACAGCTCATAATGTCCATTAGAACATGCTGCACAAAGCCAACCTGTGTACCCTTCGACACAAGTGTCATTAAATTTTAGTCCAATATTACAACTTTTTTCGCCTAGTGGACAAGCATATACTTTTGGTAACGGACCTCTGTATACAGCATCTTTCAGTTGATTTGGGTTGGTAATAGGAAAAATGTCGTTTTTTAATTTAGTTACAAATGTTGTGTAAGCCAATAAACAGTTTTTATATTGTTCTTCGCCTACTCTACAGTCACCATGAAAGTCCCACGACCACCAGTAACCTTTTGTTAGATTCTGATATCCTCCTTCACAGTTAATACCCTCTGAGCAGGGCATGCATGGCCCAAATCGATCAGTTCGATGGAAATTGTCAAGGCAATAACATGCATTTAGATTGGCAATATTATTGGTTTTAGTTCCTGATGGACAAGTCTGACAACCGGCAATGGATGCTGCTCCTGCATTATTTGAAAAACTTCCAAGAGGACATCGTTGACAGGAATCTTTGTAACCACCCTTTTCATTTACTCCTTGTTTATCTTGATAGAAACCACCTGTAACATTTTATTTTTATTTATAAGTACCCGTCGTTGTTTTATTGTTATATACTTTTACTATTAATTATTACTATTTACTGTCATAACTAAATTAGAGAGATTATTATATTGCACCATACCTGGTGGGCATTTTCCACATTTGGTGCTATCATACAAACGGTATGTCCCTTCTTTACACGGACTGCATTTACTCGTCATGGAATTACATGTCAAACCTATTTCTCTACCGATACTACTTAACAGCTCCTTTTCGAATCCTTTTATTTCGATTTCTGTACCTTCTGTAACACAAACACTAGCAAAAACAATTAATTTGTAATTCTACACAACATGCAATTATATTGATTCAATTATATCTATTCTGTGTATAGTACTATACATATATTACCTACTTAGAGGTGAATATCAGATTTGACATCCACGTGGGAATGATTCCTTTTATTGTTTGTTAGGCAGGATAGTCAGATGCTCACATCACTATGACACTTGTGAATAAATAGTTAGCTTGTCTTGACAAGTTAGTGAAACAGTGTGGTGATGTGAGATTCCGTTTTTCGGACTTTTTCTGTTGTCTTTGTCAATTTATTCGGTTTTTAGGCTATTTAGTGGTTTATTTTACATCAAAATTGTTTCATTTTCACACTTGTGTTAAACAGCGTATAGAGACTATCTGTAGTTTGCACTATATAAATTTAAAACCATAAAACCATAAACCATATTTTTCTCGAAGGACTATCTATTTCACGAAGCGAAGAATAACATAAGCGAGTCATATGGCCGAGCGGTTAAGGCAGGGGCGCCGTTTACCGTACCTAAAGAGCCAACAACAACATCGGCAAGGGTTCGAGGCCGACTCGCTCCTAGTTCTGGTGGTGGAACAAGTCTTCTCGGATAAGGACTATAAACCGTAGGTCCAGTGTACACAGTTATAACCTGTGTGTACTTTAAAGAACCCAGTTCATTATTCGAAAAAGAGTAGGGGGTTACCCCGGTGAACTGGTTCACACAATAGCCCCTGTATCAGGGGGATTACCACCTATCTGATAGGACATTGATTAATTCACTATTGGTAATCCTTGGCCACATTGCCTAAAGACATAAAATAAAAATAAATAAAATAAATAGCATTCTTTTTCAAATCTTATATTTCACCGAAATAAAAGGTGATGTTTGTTATATTATATAGCCAGATATCAGTTTCCCCTTACCTTGTACATATTAGAAAGGTAACTAAAAAATATAGATAAAATCAATACATCAAATCTTTTATTTTAAGTGTATTTACATGTTAATAAATTTCCCGATGTTTGAAGGAATCGATTTCAGTCCACAGCAGTTGAGATATCTAAATAAAAATAAAATGATTAATGCATATGTTGTAACAAAGCATAGTAGCACGTTGTTAACACATTGCAATGGTGAATGATGCTGATGAGAATGATGCGACGATCATTGATGATAAAAAGATTGATAAATATACCGAGGGTGATGATGACGGTTCAATCGTGGTGAAATTGAAATTATCATTATCTTTTGTAAATTGTTTTGACTTAAAAACTAAAAACAATAATATACTAATGTACATACACTGTTCCCTTTTCTATCATATGTGATAGAGCATTTTCCTCGATCTGTTTTATTGGATTGTCAAATAGATATCTGGGGGAAAATATGAACTTTTTTTGTTATTTTAATACTTAATTTGAATCATTAAACTGTGATTAAAATGTAATAGAAAAAAGTTTAACTTTAAAGTACCTATCATCGAGTATTTATTTTATCTTAGGCTAAAAAAAGTATTTAAAAAAAAAATCTCACATGTATTCCAGTGTTGTGTTTTGGGTTTCCAATGTTTTATACGTAATGTTGGAAATGTTATTCCCATAGAGGAATCTGCAGGTTAGAAAAACAATTATGTTAATATAAATTAAGAAAATATCAATGCAATTAGTATTTAATTGTTATTGTTAGTAAAAAAATGATTTATTTGTTTTAGTGCATGTGTGTAGTAGGCATACTGTACAATTGCATACACCATGGATTTATGGATATGTATCGACGGTGACATCAAACGCGCTTGCCTATACTAAAGCACTGCTGCAAACACGCTCCTTGAACTCCATGTCTCTAATCGCGCCCTCTATAGAACGCTTCGAATCAACTGTTTTTTCGACAACAAAACTTACCCATGTAGAAATCGTTTGCGCAGTCTGATTGTTATATTGGCATATCAGCGTCGAGAATTAATTGACAACAAGATGTTGGTATGTTTGAATTTATTAAAGAGTGGAAAATAAACGAAACGAAACGAACATCCATGCATACACATATAGTATTCCACACAAACATTATAGTGACAACAATGTTGGAGCATACAATGATAGATTCATGCAAACAAAATACTATTTAATAAATAATGCACATGCTAAAGGTGTAGGCCCGTATGTAATAACAATTTAACACGATAGCGTAAGCCTATTTCAGTTACAGTTGGACAACGGAGAGCAAACGTAACATATGTTAGGTAATACATAACATTTGCTTACAGAAAATAAAGATTAGTTCCATTGAACGCTCCATCTTCTATAAATGTAATGTTGTTGTGTACAAGAAATCTGAAAAATATAACAATTATATTTTAGTTAGATTTCAGAGCTACACTAACGGTACAGTGATCATAGTTTTAACATTTATACTTTTTAAATTTAAATTGTTTGAAACAAATGTAAATATGGGGAAATAACCTGCGACAAGTGAACGGAAGATGAACTTGATTCTTTACAGCTCACACGAGTCAGATGTGTACACTGAACCACCAGTTTCAAGTCCTTATCCGAGAAGACTTTTCTACAACCAGACCAATAATCGAGGATTGCCTTGAACCTTTACCGATTGTATAGTTATTGTTCCGGAGCACCCGCCTTTACCGCTTTACCGAAAACGACCAAATAGTATACGAAATATCTGTATTCAAAGCTTAACTCTAACATATTAAACTCAGAATTAGAATATTCTGTTGATTAGAACGTGTGCCAAATTGTAAATGACGTTAATACATCCTGGATAAGTTTCAGAGATAAGCTTTTATTATGTATAAATAATTATGTTATTGGCTTGCTTTTCATGATCTGTCACGACACTAGTCTACCATTATCTTTCAATCTGGAACCAGCAACAGACTTCTCAGACTTTTGATTAGTTTTCATAACTTCTCGTTGGCCATATTTTTACCATTAGATGATCTTTTCTCAGAAACCGTCTGTTCTACATAGATCCAATATTAACGCCTGAGTGAGCGTTACATGCCCCTTTTTAGTTTCTTATACTTAATTACACAGATGAGGTTAGCAGTTTCCACTTTGTATAGAGTGTATTCTTTCTCTTGATCTTCTAGTTGTGTTTACTTTGATACACATATCGATAGTTGGTTCTTGATAGTTTAATAATAATAATAATAATAACAGGATTTTTTATAGCACACATACCACTCAAGAGTGCTCAAGGCGCATTAAAAAAAATAGAAACAAATCATACAAATGCCTGAAAAATAAAATGCAATTTCTTTAGAGGGTCCCCATCCGTTCTCGTTCTGTCGCGGTCCCGGACCCCTACCTAGGTGACCAAACAAAGGAACAGGATACACATTTGCCTTGCCACAGACGACCGGGTGCTCAGAGACAACAACCAAAACAGAGGCACCCCAAAGATAATGCTGATCAGGAAAAAGTATACTATAAAATTCTAGAACTTTAAGAAACCTTGATTTCCATATGCATTAATGAATAAATGTGCTTTTAATAATTTTTTTAAAGTATCAACAGTTTTGCAAAATCTGATAGAGCTCGGTAGAGCATTCCATAGACGATGGTGAAACGGTGAAAGCCCTGTCTCCCCATGAGTGGTGAGACTTAGGTTGACGTAGAAGCAGCGTATCACTAGAACGCAGATTTCGTCTGGGAACATACAGCCTAAGCATGTCAGAAATATATTCAGGAGCCATGCCATTGATAGACTTAAAAACATAGAGTAATATTTTAAAAACAATGCGGTACCTAACGGGAAGCCAATGCAAAGTTTCCAAGGTATTTGATATGTGTGCATATCTTGGAAGTTTTTTAACAACTCGTGCCGCTGTATTTTGAATCAGCTCAAGCCTGTGGAGTTGTTTTTGTGGGAGACCAAATAACAAGGAGTTACACATATCGAGACGCACACTAACAAATGCATGTACAAGTTGCTCAGCAGCTGCACGATTTAAGTATTTTCTGAAGCCTCGAATATTTCTTAAATGTATGTCCGAGATTTTACAAATATCTGGGAAAACCCCAGTTTCCAAAGACAGATTAACGACACGTGTAATTAGTGGAACAAAAACAACAGCATTTCTCTTAATTAACAAAGTAGGAACTGGATCAAGACTGCAAGATTTAGCAGGCGAGTTTTTGACAATTTCAGAAATTTCTTTTTCACTTGCAGGTTCAAATTTACAGAGGTAGGGACAATTATAATTTTCTCAGCATACGTCGTTATTAAAGTAATGAGACAAACTTCCAGCACTATCTTTAACAAGAAGTTTACGAATATTAACAATTTTATTTTTAAAAAATACGGACAATCTTTCTGCAAGCAACTCATCTGAGTGAGAAAATGGAAGCACCGACGATTTAGAACAGTGTAAAAGATTGTTTACAACTTTAAACAGCTTCTTCTGATCAGATCAGAATAATATCGTTTCTTAGCACTTTCAACAAGCATTATTAACAATACACCGCTGATGACAATATTTCTGTCTATCTAAGGTATTTTTTGATTTCATCCATTTTCTCTCAAATACGCGACGGAGTTTTTTCGCAGATCTAATTTCATCAGTATACCACGGTTTTGAAGAATTTAGTTTGATACATTTTGTTTTTAAAGGTGCGTGTTTATCCATAACTTCTCTTAAAGAACAGTATCTTTCAATATTTTCTTGCAAAGTACCATCATGCATATCAGACAACCGTATCTGTGGGATACTACACATATTCACAGAAGAAAACTCGTTAAAGTAAATAGTTTTCTTCACGAAAACTATAATAGCAGATGAGAGATGCGAGATAGACTCTGTCCCATCATGATGATTGGGGATAAGTACTACTTTTCCGAGCATTGCACTTTTGTGCTAAGAATCTCATTATTTACTTTGGTGTATATTACCAAATCACTGGCCAATGTTTAACTATTGTATGATAGAAAATGGATTTGAAATACACAACCATGGTAAGGCTAAAGTGAAATGTGAATGCTGTCTATTTTTGTTTGGTTTGTTTTGCTTCTGAATATACGAGATGAGATTTCCTCATCTTTATCTTTTCAAATTAATTAATTGAATTTCGGTATATCACCGGGCGGTTTGAAATACATGTTCTGTGAAGGTTGTGCATAATGGTAAAATGTATTGCTGTAGTTGGCGCATACAGTACATCTGTCAGTCACCACTGCTTCATAGTTATTGTGGTAGAACGAGAATTATTTATGTTGACGCGAGAGCACCTGTAGTGGCTTGACCAATACGGTAAGTGGCGGAGTATATCTGAACGTGAAACCACCAGTTATAGAAAAGTTTATTCACCTATTAAGAACTTTGAGATTGTACATGCACAGGTGTTTGTGTCTTTATTTCACAAGGTTTTTAACAATTGTAAGTAGAAACAATAGTTTGTGCACTCATTGTGTAAGTTTAATTCAAAAATTTGTTTTACAAAATGGCCTTCCCGACATGTAGAATAGGTCTTGTTGGACACTCGTTTGTACGCCGGTTGGAATGCTATACCAGCGAACGCAAATTCTTTGCCTTACGCCTAGATGCAAGTTTGTACGATGTCAAGTATTATTCACGCGGAGGTGCAACGACATACAGATTCCCTGATCTGCTTAAGGGATGGTCCACGCCGAAAGATATCGTTTACGTTCATCTAGGAGAGAATGACATTGTGAAACGATCTAATAATTTTATTGTGAACAAACTCGATAATTTAATTGACTTTCTTGATTTTGAACTAGAGTGTAAACATACTGTGGTTAGCCAGCTGTTAAAGCGGCACCCCAGTCGGGTAAGCTCTAACTTCAACGACTCTGCTGTGTGGACATTAACCGTCGACTTCAGGCGAATTATGCCATGGTGCATGTGTAACATATTGGCGTCACAGAGGCCTGTGGAACGACTGGTCCTATATTCACTCCGATCCGATGGCGTACATCTTAACAGAAGTTCTTCAAATGGTCGATCGTCATGTATCGGTACGAACCTCGCGTCCGACAAGCTATTCAACAAGAAGAAAAAATTATAAGGCCAGTAGTTTTAATTTAAATTTATATACAAATGTTCAGAACCTCCACATGTTTTGCCTTCGGGCAAAAATTTTGGCCTTTGGGACTAATGTTAGCCTGTGTTTGCCTTTCGGGCACTATGTTGGCCTTCGGGCCTTATGTTTGCCTTCGGGCCTTATGCTTGCCTTCGGGCCTTATGCTTGCCTTCGGGCCTTATGTTTGCCTTCGGGCCTTATGTTTGCCTTCGGGCTTTATACTTGCCTCGGGCGTTATGCTTGCCTTCGGGCTTTATATTTGCCTTCGGGCTAATGCGTGCCTTGTGGCATTCGGGCTTTGGACACATCCTCTTGTTCTCAGTCCGTTGAATTTCAGGCAGACCATGGATATAGCACATACTATGGAAACCTGACGATTGTTACAAATGCAACTCCGCTTTTCAGTAGTCAATGTGTCTCCCATGTTTTTCATTTCTAACCATCAGAGGTGTTTCTTTGATTTCTATACAGGTATAATGCCGAAAGCTCCAAGAGGCCGTACAGCGTCGGCTGCGGTCCCAAAAACCACTAGGAAGAAGGCAACGCAACGGCGAACAAAGAGACCCCACCACTAGACTACGCCAGACTGGCGGCTGAAGTCACGAAGGTATTGAAGGCGGGCGAGGCAACTGGCCCCATGACACCAGGCGGCAGTCCTCTAACAACTCAAGCCGCTACCACATGCTTGACTGTGGATAATGCCACACAGGCTCAGCCATTGGACGCGTCTATAAACGATCTCTTTGACGGTAAGCCGTCTCGGGACGACATAACAATGACTGACTCGATTGCTCTGGGCAGTAATGTGCCACTATCGGTTAAAAATAAAATATGGGCAAATGGATACATTGACCTCAGGACTCTGATCAATAACGACAATGATACTCATGGTGTCTCGTTATCAATTATTGATAAACAACTCCGTGTAGAGACAGACAACAGTAAGAAAAAGCTAATCACAATTACTGAATGGATGCGGGCAATTACAATATACATGTCCATATTTGTCGGAAAAATCACCTGCTCAATGTTTGCCTATGCTTAAATATGTCAGCAACATACTAGAATTACATGCTTTGGGGAACCTGAGCTGGCAAAGCACGACAGGGCAGGCCTTTAAATTCCGATGTGCTTCACCCAGAGCTTATGTTAAAACTGGCTTCGTTAGGGAATGCATCTTCTTTCAGACCTAACCCTCGTCCACATGGACAGCATAATTTTCGTGGCCAACAGATATGTTTAAAATTTAATGCCGGGAAGCAATGCCACGCCCCCACACGCCGCCTCTGACATCTGTGTACCGACTGCCGTCAACCACACCCCAGAATTCAATGCAATAAACCACGAACGACAAGTCGTCAAACCGGCACTCGAGCAAACCCATCTACCCACGCCAGTGGGAGTAACTGAGCATTCATGGTATTTAGCAGGGTATACACAAGAATTGTTTAACGAATTGTTAGTCGGGTTCTCGTTTGGATTCCGTCTCCTCTGTTTAAAGCCCCCGGTTCCGGGCATCGCCCGCAACCATCCAAGTGCCCTCGATCACCCGATACAGATAGAAGAATTTATTTCTAATGGTTTACGACTCGGTAGATTGGCTGGCCCTTTCGAGTCCCCTCCGTTTGATAAATTGATCTCCTCGCCATTGGGTGTTGTTCCCAAAGCTGAATTAGGCAAATATCGCATTATTCAGGACCTGTCGTACCCCGGGGGGCTTCTGTCAACTCAGGGATTCCACATGATGTTTCACGTGTCTCATACGACACAATCAACGATGTAGTTAGATTAGTATTAAACAAGGCCAACAGCCATTAAGTCGCGTGCTACAATGCATAGTGATACCGGACCGACAGACAAACAGACTGACAGACAGACAGACCGACAGACAGACGGACCGACCGACATAGTGAACTATACTGACCGAAATTACTGAACATGTTTAAAAATGTTGAAATGTTTAAAAACATTTATATTTTTTTAATTTACACGTGCGTAGCCTGTCACATTTGACGTGCTCGTATAACGTAATTTCGAGTTGAAAATTAAGTCAAGAAAACAGAAATCGGGCAAAAAGTGTGCGCAATAACATTTAACGCGCAGTGCGCGCGCAAAAATCTGCGCACTCATGGCAATTTTGTAAACGCTTAAAATTGCCTGAAACGTACTCTTATTTCATCGAAAATAAATTTTGAAAATTTTAAGCACGCGTACGCATGCGTTACATGCGCTACGCACGTAATTGTATTGCCATATGATGATTTATGCCCTGAAATTTATGAGTACCAAATTTTATTTAATTGTGATTCATGGTTGTTAAGATATGATTACAAACGTGATTTCGTTAAATCGTGCGTAGACCGCGTAATTTTTTATTGCGCACCGTGAAAACATAACCACATCGATTCCTGGCCATAAGGAATATTCTGTGAAAAATTGACTTAGCTAGATTAAACTGATATCAAGATAAGGTCATAAAGCGACAAAACGCATAGTGATACCGGACCGACAGACAGACAGACCGACAGACCGACAGACAGACAGACAGACAGACCGACCGACCGACTTAGTGAACTATAGAGTCGCTTCCACGCGACTAAAAATGGACCTAGGCCATTAATGTCTAAGACTGATATAGAAGACGCCTTCAGGGTTATCCCTATTCATCCGGATGATTACCATTTGCTGGGGTTTTCTTGGGACGGCAGGTTCTTTTATGACCGGTGTTTGCCTATGGGCGCCAGTCGCTCATGCAACATTTTCGAATCATTTAGTAAAGCGTTAGTACAATATAGATACTGCGTAACAAATTTAATGTAAGGGATGTATCCCATATTCTGGATGATTTTTTCTTCGTCGGCCCTAAAGATTCCAATGACTGCCACAACTCACTGCCTCAATTTTGATATCTTTGCGACAAGATCGGGGTTCTTATAAGGCGTCTAAGACTGTAACTCCGACTAATGTCATTACAATATACGGGATTGAGGTGGACACAGTCTTGATGGATTGTGGCCTCCCGTTACCTAAGATTACAAAAACTGTAACAAAAATAAATGAATTTTTAAATAGAAAAAAAGTCACACACACAATGGTTGGCCTGCTTAATTACGCTTGTAGTGTGGTGGTGCCGGGTAGAGCGTTTTTACGCCGTATGATAAACCTCCTGTCATTAGCTAAACATCCATCTCATTTCATTTGCTTAACTTAACTCATGGAGTTAATGACGATTTGCGGATATGGCTAACATTCCTTGAATCTTTTAATGGGAAAGCCCTTATCCTTCCAGAAAAATGGCTAAATTCTTCGAAACTGCGCTTATTGGTTGCGCCGCAGTATTTTGCGACAGATGGTTATACATCGACTGGGGGTCTGACTTTGTAGGTTTTTCGATCGCTGTTTTGGAGTTATTTCCAATTGTTAATGCCTTAGAAATATGGAGGCATGAGCTCGCTAATCGCCGCATTTTGTTTCGTTGTGATAATTCAGCTGTTGTGGCTGTTATCAATGAGAAATCTGCTAAAGACAAAACGCTTTAATGCGTCTTATTCGGCGGTTAGTACTAATATGCCTCCAGTATAAGACTATTTTTTTTTTAACTTTATGTTTACATTTACATATATTTTGTAATTGCGATAATTTTGTTTAATAATGACTATTACTTTACTTGTCTTTTGAATGTATATTGTCCCTTACCATGCAATTCAGCAGATTTGCTGCCAATTGGTTTGTTTTTAATAAAGAAAAGAAAAGAAAAGAAAAAGTATAACATACAATTCCGTACAATGCATATTCCTGGAGTAGATAACGTGTTGGCGGATCTTTTATCAAGGAAAAAATTTACAGAGGCTCTGGAATCCATTAATTCTATTAGTCCAAATCTAATTCATGTTCCGTCCTACCACATTTATATTTAATTTATTCCTATTTACAGGTGTTGTGTGTTCCTGCAAACAACATGGTACCCCTTAGCTGTGAAGCTACAACACTCATTCACTCGTCATTGGCGCCAGCCACTATTAAGGCGTATCAACGCAATATTCAAAAGTTGGCTTCATGGTTGGGAAAACTCGTTCAGTTCCCTATAAACCCGGCTCCGGTATGCAACTTTTTGGCACATTTACATGGTCTACAATATGCACCTAGAACAATTTCATTTCGTCCGTCTCTTTTATCCACAAACTAGCAGACTTACCCGATCCTTGTAATTCGTTTTTGGTTGTAAAAATTTGACGTGGCGTGCATTATGCTTCGGATCGTCCGGATGTACGCTTGCCTATCACTGCAGAAATTTTGACTAAATTGTTAGCGAGTCTAGAGTCGATCGAACCTAGTTTACCTTACGGTTCTCATTTAATAATATTACTCCATGCTATCAATATCATTCTAATTTCTTTTTTCAAACTTTTGCAACTCTACGTTCATTTCATGCAACTTTTGTATTGGCGAAAAGGGAGGAATTCAAATAATTCCTCCTCTTGAGTTTACAGCCTCTCTACACAAATCAACAAACAAGCCAGAAAAAAAGTGTTTGTCTGTGGCAGCCTGGAATATAAAAATGTTCTGTAATGAAAATGAGAGTTGTTTTTTGTTTTCTTTGTTTCAGTTTATTAGTGTTAACATTGTCATATTTGTGTGTGCGTAAACCGATTCAAATGATCTAGATTGCGCTAGACCGCCAAAGCTTCCAGGGTGATTCGCCCCCTGGACCCCAACCGGGGGCCCTTGGCGTCCCCCTGGCCCCAGCCCATGGTTGCTCGCTTCGCTCGCAAAATGCTCACATATTGGTTGACCCCCGCTTTAATTCTTTGCTGGCTGCGCCCCTTATAGATTACTTTTCAGGGCCTTTTCCCTTACCGCGTTCCAAGGGTTCTTCCGGATTGGTGAATTGGCCGTAGGTAAAGGGGACGCGGATAAGAAGGTCGGGCAATGCAGTGATCTATGTCTTTCTGGTAATTCAGCTTCCTTAACTATAGGCCTATACCATCACAAAACCGGCGTAGGTAAGCCCCCTATCCATATTTCATTCAATAGTGCCACGGGCGCTCGGTTCTCAGTCCAGTAAAATGTTTACGTGATTACACCAAACATTTTCGGCATACCTCTGGTCCTTTGTTCCAACATATTTATGGACGGTCGGCCGATTGCGGCTCGTTTCATATACGCAAAACTAAAAGAGGCGATTTGTTTCAATGGTCTTGACCCTACATTATAAAGGTCATAGTTTGTCGGGTTTGTGGCATGTTCACCCAGCAAACTTGTATTTTAATTAGTTTTAGTTTAGTAAGTCAAGTTAATCTTTGGATTCTTGATAACCAGGCATATTATATTTAACATTCAATATATATTTATGTGATTTTATGTAATAACCAAGGTGTTTAGTTAGTAGTAGTTATTGTCCGTACATATACGGTACACTCGATAGGGGCAGCCCATACATTATGTAGGCCTATACGTCTTAGATGGAACTAAATTAGTTATGGGCTGCCCTATTATTATTACAACTCTAGTATTATATATGATATTATGTGTTTCCTCATTTAAATAAATATATGACAATTTCCATCCAACTTGGTGTTATTGTATTTTTCCGTCTGGCCTCTTGCGGCATAAAGGTATATTTTCGTAGTTACTTCTAATATATACTCACAGTGTTTGAAGAGATGACATATTTGCAAAGATTTTTGTTGAGATACTTTGAATATTATTTTTGCCGAGAAGCAAATTTTTAACTGCAGGTATTTTACGGTCTTCTAATGAGGTTAGACTGTTCCAACTTACATCCCTGAAATACAATATAGTTATGTTATAATTATATTGACATCTCAAAGAGGTTATGCTTGAAAGATTATAATTTAATTTATATTTATATTGTTACTACATGTGTTATTGTTTATTGTAAATGTTTATTCTTATGGTGTTTTTATCCTTAAGGGCCACAATGGAAATAAGTTTGACCTTTGGTTACTTTTTTGTGTTACCCTGAATTCATTCTTTGTATTTTTTATGTTGTGTTATTTTATGAATTCGAATAAAGAAATGAAAAAAATGAAAATATTATATTTCAGTGAGCAATACTTAGATAATAACATTAGGCCTACAATTACGCCTTGGTTAGACATTGATTTGTCATGTATACAATTACTTTTCAATAACATATAAATACATACTACACTAGAAAGATATTACATTACTTATTATTACATTGTTTTTCCATATGGCTTAAAGGCCGGTGCACACTAAATAATTACACGCAAAGTGACAAGCGTCAAATCGAAGCGAGTCGCATGAAGCTTGAACAAGTTAGACCATCGCGAACAAAGTGTCTCGATCCGAGTATATTTCCCATTGGAAGCGAAGCGTCACGCGTCATTTTCGACAGTTCCGGTTTGATCTGGGCGTAGAGAGAGGCCTAGGCTGGTAGGCCTAGGCCTAGAGGCATAATAAGCTAGGTAGGCCTAGCTTTGGTATTTGCAAATCTATCTCCAATATACTGGGTGTGTAGAAAGCGACGACCTCGAATTGGACGACCCCAACGACCCGGGTGACCTCGAATTGGACGACCTAGAATTGGACGACCCATAACACGAAACCGACGACCCCTTTTGCCTAGCCTAGCCTAGGCCTAAGTGTGGTATAACATCCCGAAGCCGAACATAGCCAAAGATCTTTAAACCATACCTTATTATTATAATACTCGCAAGCAAGCAATTGATTGAAAAAATACAGAAATATCGCCATTTGATACTGAATGTGTCGACACGAACAAACGAACAGATATGGAACGCCAAGAGTGCATCATTAAAACTGCATTCGACATATTAAAAATAAATTAAAAAGAAATAAATATTATACATTACATGGTTAAACCATGGACGTACAATTGCATCTCTTCTTCTTATAACGAACACTATAGGGCTACCAAGCAGCGTGTTGCGAACATGTGCATGGGGAGGGCCATAAGAAAGCTTTACATTTAACACATGCATTGTATACGGTCAAACCTTACCCGCCGCTGAAAAAGGGGCCGTTTTGACCTGGTTTGCCATGTTTATGATATTTCGTGTGCTAATCGAGTCGAATGCAGTTTTAATGATGCACTCTTGGCGTTCCATATCTGTTCGTTTGTTCGTGTCGACACATTCAGTATCAAATGGCGATATTCTGTATTTTTTCAATCAATTGCTTGCTTGCGATAAGATATGGTTTAAAGATCTTTGGCTATGTTCGGCTTCGGGATGTTATACCACACTTAGGCCTAGGCTAGGCTATAGGGGTCGTCGGTTTCGTGTTATGGGTCGTCCAATTCTAGGTCGTCCAATTCGAGGTCGTTGGGGTCGTCCAATTCGAGGTCGTCGCTTTCTACACACCCCCAATATACTTGTATTTTTTAATACACACATCCACTGAAAATGCATTTTTTTGGGGGATTTTTATATTCAAGTGCACCTTTTGTCATAAAAAGACGAGAATAGGCCTACTCGTGAATTATGGCCACAAAATTGACGTCGCTGACACTACATCCATGTTGAACAAATTATTTTCATCTTCATCTGACAGATGACATCACACATAGCCCGACGATCCTTGTGATTTGATTGATCAAATTGAAGCGAACAGTGCAGGCGAAAACGAAAAAGTTCCCATGGAGAAACTCTAGCGAATTCACGGGCGGAGCCTTACTAGTTCCGAATTCAACGCGTTCAAGTTTGATTTGATGTTCACATTGAAATCGTCTGTCGCGGCAAAAGTACGGTTCGATTTTACGCTTGACGCGTGTCGCTTCGCATATAATTTGTTTAGTGTGTATGCCTATCGGCCTTTAATATTTATAGTTTGAGGATAATTAAACGAAGGCTTCTAATCAATGTTTTTAAACAATTAAAATTTACTAATAAGTTAAATAATGTTTCTCGGTAATATTATTTTAGCATAAAAGACAACTATTTAGTTATTATCTAGGCTTGTATATCACTAATTGTCTATTTGATACTATTTCCATTGGGTTAGCATGTAGTAGTCAATACAAATACCCTTTAACAAACTCTCATTCCATTCATGGATTCATAACAAAGTAGACTAACAGGATTGATATTATCAATAATAAAGAATATAATTCTTTTAATTTATCACTATCATTTCGATAATGTTTATTAGTGAATGATGTAGGCCTAGATACAAAACAAAAAATAAAACACTCACAGTGTACCATATATGTTTCCACGAAATATTGGAATTTCCGTAAGTCTATTATAAGCAAGATGTCTAAATAAGAATAAATAAAACATGCCATAACTATAATCATCTACGATTAAAGCAATTGCAAATTAAAGATATTATGTTATAGTGAGCATGTTAATTGTAGGCCTAATTAGCAAACAAACTGTTCTTTTTGTAAAATAACATATTATTTAAGGTGAAGAAGACCCGTGTTACACAATAATGTTTAAAATCGAAAGTTCGAAATCTGAAAATAACAGTAGTGTAAGGTATAAATACTGACAACAATGTCTAGGCTGACTAGGCAAAGCTGCAGTTCATGTCACATGATTTATAAATAAAAGCTAGTTAGGCCCATGACAAACTGCCGTACATGGTAAGTTATTTAAGCTATATTCACTATCATTTATTTACAAAACAACGAAGTGGCATTGATTAATATGTAGAAGGATGCTCATTTTTTTTTTAACTGAAAATTACTTACAGAAGAAAAATACTATCCAATGCGACGAAGGCGTCTTTGTGTATAAAGCTAATATTGTTGTCTGCAAGTTTACTGAAAACAACAAAACAGACGTGCAATATTCTATATATTATGTAACTACTTTTACGCTTAAAAGCATTGCTTTATGCAAACGCGACTCTATAGTTCACTATGTCGGTCGGTCGGTAGGTCCGTTGGTCGGTCTGTCGGCAGGTCGGTCGGTCGGTAAACACTAACTCAAATTTGCGCACGTGACTGGGCCAGCCATATATATGGCCTTGTTTCTCATAGTGACTGATCATCACGGTTGTGTTTTATTGAGGTTCAGTAATATCTTGTGGTTAGAGATCAGATAACAATTATGACGTAGAGGTTGTCTTTCGCTTAAAATATGTAATAATAATTATAATATTAATCTAGTTTAATAATTCAATTACGTAGTAGTTTTGCTCATAAATGTCATAAATAGTGAAGTATTTAAATAACCCAAAATATAAAATAAAATGTTGACAAAAATCAGATATTCATTCTTCGAACCATGGTTCTTTTTTACAGAGGAGCGTGACCAAATTGTGCATTTTGCCATTTCAAGAACCATTAAATTTTCCACAATTTATTTTTCTATAAGCCAGCAGCAGATGCCCACCAGATAGACATTATGCAAGGTAATGAAATCCTGAATATAATATAATTGAATGCCATAAAGAAATAACATTTATGCAATTGTAATCCAGCTACATGGCCATTCTCCATAATCTTAAGAAGAATTTAAGGTTATTTGGTTTAAAAAATAGGCCGTTGGTGGTATGCCCATCTATGGGAATGTTCGCTTCTTTTGTACATAATACTTACAGCATCAATATGTCGCCGCCTTGAAATGCTTTTGATGGGATACTTCGTAGTTTGTTATTAGCAAGATATCTATGGTATGGTATTGAGAAAATAACAGATTAGTCTTAAATATGACCCGAAGTTACTTTAGAGATGCAACCTTCAATCACCACAAAAAACTGGATAATACCAATGAGCACCATTTTACAAAAATTATAGATATCATCGAGTTAAATTAAAAAGATATTGACATTATAATAATTTAACATCTATCCGGGGGTTGTTTTATAGCATTTTTAAATATGACCCTGAAGTTACTTTAGAGATGCAACCTTCAATCACCACAAAAAACTGGATAATACCAATGAGCACCATATTACAAAAATTATAGATATCATCGAGTTACATTAAAAAGATATTGACATTATAATAATTTAACATCTATCCGGGGGTTGTTTTATAGCATTTTTTAATGAATTGTTTTCAATTATATTAATTATGATATAAAAATAAATTAAACATTTGCTTATAATGTAGTAATGTAGTATATAAAAGCCCATATATTTTACAATTTTTTATATTTTGTGGCCAGTAAAAATCGTAATTTATATAATATAGATCGGTGCCTTAAAAATATATATATGTCACATACATTTACAGATTTTAGTAAATCACGTGTAAATTCTAGAATTTTACTCAATAGTAAGCTGGTGGTAAATACTTTCGGTACAGTTTTTTCCACATAATGAAAAAATACTACATGAATGAACATTAGTTACTGATGATTAAAACGAATTTATTTTGTTCATTTGGCACAAATATTTGTCGATGCTGAAATATATCCACACACAACAATGCAACGATGCTTCGTTACGAGCTGTCTTCGTCTAACATTAGAATTCGCTAAAATTCGGCACCGCAATAACACTGTAATGGTAACTGGCAAACAATGTTTTTATATTTTTAAAATGTAATTTGACTATGTAGAATATACATTTGTTCAATTGATTAATAGCAGTGGATTGATAAAAGTCCTCTTCCATCCATCCATCCGTTACGCTATTCGTTTTGGGTAGACAATAGCCACGTTCACATAAGATTTTATCGTGCTCTCGTATCGTGATATTGAATATCACGTTAGCAGGAAGAGCGTTCACATTCAATTCAATTCAATTCAATTTATTTTCATAAGATACATCATTGTGAAATAATATTACAGTGTTTTTTTTTTATAATTAGAATGCACTTATGCTGGAGAAACTTAAATAAGCCCGGAGGGCTTTATGGCTAGTTCCACCAGAAAAAAAAAATATAATTCAAAAAGTATATATAATAAATGTTTCAAAAGTAGTCAATAAATAAATAAATGAAAATAAAATATGAATAAATAAATAACAAGAATAAAGAAAAAAATAATAAACAATTTAAGCTACATACACAAGCACAACAAGACACAGGACAAAAACACGTGACAGAACGAGGACAGAAGGGACGAAGACGCTGGACAAGAGTTAAAAAACTGGGTTAGAGAATAACGACTGAATTCTTAGGGGAGATCGATTGAATACTTTGATACCAACGATGATTTGTAGCTAAACTTGAAGGATTCGAAAGAGCGGTTAGTTAGGGAGGTGTGAAAAGAATTCCATAAAATAGGGCCAGTGGATTTAATTGAGTTTCTTGCTGTGGAATGGTTATTGATTGGGATATATTTATTAGAGTTGCGGGTGTTATAATTGTGAACTTCGTTGTTTTTTGTAAAGAATCGGTTAAATGTGATAGGAAGTTTCTGATTACTAAATTTGTGCATGAACAAAGCAGTCTGTAAATTATTTATGTCGAAGATGTTAAGAGTTTTTACTTTGTAGAAAAGGGGTTTGGAATGAGTGAGGTGTTGGGAATGGGTACAGATGCGGATCGCCTTTTTTTGTAGTTTAAAAAGTTTGTCAAGTCTTGTTGTTTCTGTGCTAGTCCATGGACAAAGTGTTTGGTGTTTTGAATGTGTGGCAGCCCAAGCAATGTTGCAATAATTAAGATGTGGCAGGATAAGGGTATTATAAAGGGAAAGTAAAATGTTTTGTGGGAAAGTGAATTTGAGTTTGTTTATTATACCTATAGATCGAGAGATTGTGTTGGAAATTGTATTAATGTGACGCTTCCAGTTCAGTTTGTTGTCAATTGTCACTCCAAGGAATTGAGTATGATCAACTTGTTTAATTAAAACATCGTCTATGAATATTTCGATGGGGTTTTCTTTAGATTTTTTACTATTTGAGAAGTGAATAAAGTTAGTTTTATCAATGTTTAATGAGAGTTTGTTAGTTTTGAACCAGTTTGAGACGTGGTGAATTTCGGAATTAAAAGTTGAAATTAATTGGTTAAGGTCGGGATGAGAAAGGAAAATATTGGAATCGTCGGCAAAAAGAACATAAGAAAAAGAACTTGAGGCTTGTTGGATATCATTGATGTAAATGAGGAAAAGGAGAGGTCCAAGTATAGATCCTTGGGGGACGCCACAAGTCATAGGAAGGCAGCACGAGGAGTGAGAATTAAAGGATGTGATTTGGGTTCGGTTGTGGAGGTAGTCAGAGAGTAGAGAGTAGGGAGTCCCACAGATGCCATAGTGGTAAAGTTTAGATAGTAAGATGGAATGATCAATTGTGTCGAAGGCTTTAGAAAGGTCAAGGAATAAGCCGATTGTGTGATGATGTTCAGAGAGGGCAGAGGAGATTTTGTTAAAGATATCGAGAACGGCAAGATCAGTGGAGTAGTTTGGTCTGAAGCCATATTGGTTGTCTTGAAGAATATTTTGATAAGAAAAAAAGTTAAAAAGTCTATTATATATAAGACGTTCGATTATTTTTGAAAAACACGATAGAAGAGAGATGGGACGATAGTTTGCAAAAGAGTGAGGGTTTCCTTTTTTATAAATTGGGATAAGTTTTTAAGGCTGTAGGGAATTTTCCGGTAGACAAGCACAGATTGAAGATGTATGTTAACGGTTCCGAAATTAGAGGTGCAATGTCTTTAACTACTTTTGGAGAAATATCGTCAAGGCCCGGACTTTTACCGTTTTTGAATTTTGAGGTTATGTCAATAATTTCTTTTTTAGAAGTAGGAACGAAAAAGATAGAGTTTTTAATAGGGTCTTTTAGAATTGGATATCATGAGGTGCAATGTTGCGTGACAGAGGTCAAACGTTGAGAACATGGTGTGTGACGCGGTGCGGTAGCTTGTTTGTTGGTTTGTTGTTGTTTGCGTTGCGCGAGTTCAGTTTTATACAGCAATTATCCGAAGATTTAAAAAAAAATTGAACGAAAGATTGCGATAACATCAAGCAGCTTGATTGGTTGAAAGATGGAGACGTCAAAAAGAATATAACGCGCTGTCAAAATTATTGTTGTTGTTGTTGTTGTTGTTGGAGTCGTTGGCTTCCGGTTGGGTCGATGACCCATACATCACCCGATTAGCAACCGAGCGCTGATTGGTTGAATTTCGTCTCTTATAATGATAACTTCGTAAGATCATGATAATTAACGTGCTCTCCGAGAGCACGTTAGCCGGACTTAACGTGATATCCATGGATCACGTTAACGACTTCCTGCAGGTTCATATTGAACATCATGATAAAGAAACTCACGATCATTTCTGAATGTGAACCTAGCTATTGCGTACGCCAATTTTTTCCATGATAATAACTTAAAATAAATAAGTGCATCAACCTAGCAACGTGACCGATAAATACAAATAGCCAATAAATAGAAAAAGGTAAGTAGTACAAGGCTATGTATCTTTTTTACGGAATAAGAGCTAGACTTTCGATCGCCCTCTAGTGAGATTGTATAAACAGAAACAGTTATATTTACTAGATGGTACGCTCGCTTCGCTCGCGTACCATCTAGGTCGTGCCCACAGATGGTTCTCGAATACATAATAATTTCAGCGTAAAAAAACTGGCGATTTCAAATGTACGTACCGCAGGACAATAATACATGTCGTGTACAGGAACGAATAAATAGACACTGTGATTTATGTACTCAACTAAAATTAGCACCCTATTACTTCCGAAAGAGAAACTTGTCACAAAATAAGACCAATTGTTTAAGTCAAATTTAAACAAACTTAATTTGTGTTTTGTATGTAACATTAGGGTTGAGGGATGGGGAAGAGGATGGGTGCAAAGAGGAACAATGTTAAAATATATTCTTTATCCATTTAGTAACGAAATATTAATTGCTTTCATGTTTTACAAATAATATACCACTAAACACAGTAAAACATTGCGATGTAATACTTTGTTGAAACTATCACCGTCCTAGTCGATTGAAATAGTACAGCACATGTAACGATACATCACTACGACGTGTATATGTTTATAATATAATGTAAAACAATTTGTGAAAACCACCTCTATTCGGGGAAAATCATAAATTCGATTTAATCGTCAATAAATATTAAATTATCTAACTCAACTTAATTAGTAGGCCTAATGGTTTTCAATTGTTTCTTAGAGCCAATTCATACTTAAGTTGGTTCCTACCCTACACAGCAAAATTTGAAATTCTAAGCAAGAAAAAAAAATCTTGTTTTAAGAAAAAATTCTTAAAATAAGTATTTTTTTTCTTGTCAAGATTTAAAATTACTTAAAACAAGAAATAATTTTCTAGAAAAGACACATTTTCTTAAATTAAGTTTTGCAATATTCTTGAAAATGCTTATTACAAGAAATATTTTACTTAAAATAAGAAGTCAATATCATTCTCTTCTTATTAAGAATAGTTTTGCTTAAAACAAGATTTGAAAATACTTAATTTGAAAAGTATTTTACTTAAAATAAGAAATCTATATTATATTTATCCCTATCAAGAATAATTTTTCTTAAATCAAGATTGATGAATTTTAAAAATTACTTAAAACAATCAATATTTTTCTAGGTAAGACAAAGTTTCTTAAATTAGGTTTCGCAATAGTCTTGAAAATACTTGTTTTGAGAAATATTTTACTTAAAATAAGAAGTCAATTTCACACTACCCTTATCAAGATTATTTTTACTTGAATCAAGATTCGCAATATTCTTGAAAATGCTTATTACAAGAAATATTTTACTTAAAATAAGAAGTCAATATCATTCTCTTCTTATTAAGAATAGTTTTGCTTAAAACAAGATTTGAAAATACTTAATTTGAAAAGTATTTTACTTAAAATAAGAAATCAATATTATATTTATCCCTATCAAGAATAATTTTTCTTAAATCAAGATTGATGAATTCTAAAAATTACTTAAAACAATAAATATTTTTCTAGGTAAGACAAAGTTTCTTAAATTAGGTTTCGCAATATTCTTAAAAATACTTATTTTGAGAAATGTTTTACTTAAAATAAGAAGTCAATATCATACTATCTTATCAAGACTATTTTTGCTTAAATTGAGATTCGCAATATTTTAAAAAATACTTATTTTGAGAAATGTTTTACTTAAAATAAGAAGTCAATATCATACTATCTTATCAAGACTATTTTTACTTGAATCAAGATTCGCAATATTCTTAAAAATACTTATTTCGAGAAATGTTTTACTTAAAATAAGAAGTCAATATCATACTATCTTATCAAGACTATTTTTGCTTAAATTGAGATTCGCAATATTTTAAAAAATACTTATTTTGAAAAATGTTTTACTTAAAATAAGAAGTCAATATCATACTATCCTATCAAGACTATTTTTGCTTGAATTCAGATTCGCAATATTCTGATTTTGAGAAATGTTTTACTTAAAATAAGAAGTCAATATCATACTATCTTATCAAGACTATTTTTACTTGAATCAAGATTCGCAATATTCTTTAAAATACTTATTTTGAGAAATGTTTTACTTAAAATAAGAAGTCAATATCATACTATCTTATCAAGACTATTTTTGCTTAAATTGAGATTCGCAATATTTTAAAAAATACTTATTTTGAGAAATGTTTTACTTAAGATAAGAAGTCAATATCATACTATATCCTATCAAGACTATTTTTGCTTGAATTGAAGTCAATTCTATTTTAATATTCTGAAAAATACTTATTTTGAGAAATGTTTTACTTAAAATAGATTGTCATCCTTATATTCACACAACGGTAGAGCAGTTAGCACTTCAGTTTCAACTGATGAAAGAATCTGGGTAATCAAACTGTTTGTGCTTTGAATAATCGATTGCACTGCAACCTAAAGAAAATAATATTGATTTAATATTTTTTATATTCAAGTTTTAATATGTTTAAAAACTAAGTTGTGCTTTAGTTGGGGAGCTATGCAGCCTAACAAAAAAAATGTTATTTGTAACAATGAAATTGGTCACAAAAAAATGCAACATAAACTTAGAGTGTATAATGCCTAGGCCTAGGCCTAGTACCCAAGTCCTATAGTTACTATAGCTAATAGTCCTGTATAATAACAGTACCAGCAAGGCCTAGGAAATAGACGTATTTCTCTAATAAAAAATAGTTTAAAATGCATAATTGTTGTAATTTTAAAGCAAAATGGCTTACCTGTGGAATCTTGTTTCTCTCCTTTAATTTTAGTAGAAAGAAATCAGCATTTTTTATACTATTATCTGCTTGTTCATCCTCTAGTTAGTAGGCCTTCTTGCTGAGCATCAACAAGATAATTAATATTAAACAATCATTAACAGTATAACAATACTAGAATTATCACTACTACTATCGTCAGTTGATAAATCATCCCCGTTATAATAGTTTTTTTCTTCATTAACTTCGTCAGTCTCCTAGTCTAGGCCTAGTTCTACTTCATCCTCAATTGGCATCCTCGTTTTCTCCAGGCATACTTATATACTGATGTTTCCATCGTCAACTGCAGGAGGTTGCCGATTGTTATACTCGTCCTTAAAATGGCGTCTTATGACATGCTTGTAAAACGAATTGTAAATTCCAAAGCTTGCCGGGCAGCGAACCACCAATTCCACATGTTACTCGAAAATTCGGAGTATTTCCATGAATTGAATTATAATGCCTTAGCAAATAGGGTAGCAAATACTGTACCTACTTCAGTTTACTGGCACCAACTTATCGCTTTTTTTCGGACTGCAACAAACATGTGTCATTATTATTGTCTGTCGTATTACTGTTGGTCCAGACGTTTTATAGATTTGCTTTAACCACCATGGAGGTTTATACCTCCATGCTTTAACGTTAAGCAGTATAATGACCTTATACATTCTGGGTAAAAGGCCAGCGATAATAGTTGAAAAACAACACTGTGTGTGGTCGATGACCTAGCTCCCGGCGGGATCATGGCCAACGGTTTTTTAAAGTAATCATTCAAAATCTAGAGTTTGTAAGTACTGTAAAAGACACCTTTCATCGCAATTTATATATTAAATGCTTCAATAGGCCTAGTAAGATTAGTCTAATATAATGTCGAAGGAAGACGCTTTGTTGAAGATCCGAGAAATAGATGAAGAAGTGGCCAACATTTTAACAGGTTCGTAGGCCTAATAATTATATTTTAATCTACCAGCAGTCTAGGCCTAGCCTAGGCTCCTTCCTATTTAGTAATACTGTAGGCCTGGAACTAGTAGGTCTAGGCTAGCCTACTATGCCTGTACTGACGGACAGGTGTATAGGTTTAGCTTAGCATTTTAGTTCAGACATTGACAGAGGGGACAAATATTGTCGGACCTATTTCAGCTAGGTATAAGGAAGGCCTAATAATAGATAATACAATTATAATGTAACAGTAATATTTTGCAATGTAGCCATGAAATATCTACGAAGGATTATATTATATACACATATTCCAATGAGAAATATAATGACATTTAAAAACACTTCTTTATATTTAATTAATTGTACACACTAAGTAATCCCCGAAGTGATCACATCGATATTGAAACTTAATGTTTTTAACTCTAAATTTTTAAAAAAACATACTAAAAAAACAAACAAAAAACATACGTACTGCATAACTAAAATTGTTATATTAAATTTCTTTTTTTATCTTAAATTATTTGTTAGGTAATTGAAGAAGTTCGAAGGATACTAATTATTACTAGGCAAAGAGGAATGAAATACAAAAGAAAGCTTTTTAAAAAAGTGCTTAGCAAATTTTTCCAAAGAAGAGTATAATATAGTTTATTTTGGTATTTTAAAGAGAAACACCAGTCCTCCATCTGGTAAGTACAGTGTATGTTTTTGTACTTTTATCTATTCATAAATATTTTTATAATGGACCAATGGTAGTGAGGAAAATACGTGTACATATTGTGTACGTATTTTTAACAGCTTGGTTCGACTCAAGCTAGTGTCATGCACTCCTCCCTTTGACAACTAAAATTAAATAAATGACTTATGAATATTAATTTTTGACATATTAATGCTCTCCTGGCCAGCCCACCCTTTCCCCTTCCTTTTACATTGACCACCTACAAAACTGTAGGCTACATTATTAAAAATTTGAGCTACAGTATATCAAGTTTATGTCCATACATTATTCCACTCATTTAAATAAATTTATATAATATAATGTTTTCAATTTGTTATTTTTGGTTAGGTTCAAAGATAACCCATATGTTGTCAAATCTGTCAAACATATTTGTTGGGAAAAACTCATCAAAAAAAGTCTGCCGACCTTGAAGGTATTTAGTGTTTTTTAAAATTTAAAATACAAGTAACATTATGTACATTAAAAAAAAATATCTTAAAGTGTTTTTTTTAAATCAAATTTATCTTAGCTTAAAATTCGAGGTATATACTATGTTTACAATAATTTATTAAAATCAAACAATTAAACAAAATTTACATTTAATTGTATGATTGTTATTATAAACATTGATACAGAATAAAAACATCAATCAGGATTGAGCACCGTTTTGCCTAAATAGTAATATTAAAAATAAATTTAGACCCTAATAATTTAACTAAAAATAATAGATACAGCCAGGCCTGTCTTTGGGATCGGTATAAACAGGGCAAAGTTTGTGATTAAAAAGTTCAAATGCATATTCCACCCACCCTTATGTCTTATAATGTAAAATTATTCTTACCACCGTTCTAATATTGCGTCATGTTTTTGTGTTTACCGCCCCAGATATAGGACTCTAAAACCACACCGTACCCAATTAGTTGATGATGTTACACATATTTTAAATACAGTAATAACTAAAACTATATTAATCTCTTTTCATTTTTAGGAACATGAATAAAGATCCAGAATCCTGGTCTTCACGCCGATCAGGTAATATGCCGGTATTGCTTTTGGACACAGAAATGGCCTACATTAAAGTTTAGCAAACAATTCTAACTACAAAGAAAGCAAAATTAGATGAGGCTCTAGTTACTCTCCTCTCCACTTTTTACCTTCTGGATTTCGATTATCCAAAATGAAAAGAAGTAGGCCTCACTATCCTTTAACAGTTAGTGATTTGTGATGAAAACACACCTGTACACTTGACAAAGGCTGTTGAATCATCATTAGTATACTACATTAATAAATTTAAAGACACCTAATAGTTTAAAGCCCAGGTGCGGGAGAAGAATTTTACGAAATTTGTATTTTACCATTTTAATGTTTTTAAGTTTTCTTTTGATGGCATTTTATTATTAATAAAAACAAGTTTGTTTTAAAGAAGTTGTATATATTATTGTACCTAATGTCATGTAAATTGTAGTTCTTAATGAAAATAACAGTATTGTTAATATTATGTTTTATAACATTCTTGAATTTATTTGTTTAAGTAAAATATTACTTAAAATGAGTATTCATTTATCGTTCTTAAAATAAATTTTTAGTGATTTATATTTTATAGAATTCTTGTTTCAAGCAATTTTTTTCCCAATATAAGTAAGAATTTACGAATTTTAATTTGATAGAATTCTTGTTTCAAGCAATACTTTTCTTAAAATAAGTAAACATTTACTGGTTTTTATTTGATAGACTTCTTGTTTACTTATTTTAAAAAAAGTTTTGCTTGAAACAAGAATTCTACAAATAAAAATCGGAATATTCTTACTTATTTTAAGAAATATATTGCTTGAAACAAGAAAACTAAAAATATAAATCGGAATATTCTTACTTATTTTAAGAAAAATATTGCTTAAAACAAGAATTCTAAAAAATACAAACCGGAATATTCTTACTTATTTTAAGAAAAATATTGCTTGAAACAAGAATTCTACAAATAAAAATCGGAATATTCTTACTTATTTTAAGAAATATATTGCTTGAAACAAGAATTCAAAAAATACAAATCGGAATATTCTTACTTATTTTAAGAAAAATATTGCTTGAAACAAGAATTCAAAAAATACAAATCGGAATATTCTTACTTATTTTAAGAAAAATATTGCTTGAAACAAGAATTCAAAAAATACAAATCGGAATATTCTTACTTATTTTAAGAAATATATTGCTTGAAACAAGAATATTAAAATTAAAAATCGGAATATTCTTACTTATTTTAAGAAAAATATTGCTTAAAACAAGAATTCTAAAAAATACAAATCGGAATATTCTTACTTATTTTAAGAAAAATATTGCTTGAAACAAGAATTCTACAAATAAAAATCGGAATATTCTTACTTATTTTAAGAAATATTTTGCTTGAAACAAGAATTCAAAAAATACAAATCGGAATATTCTTACTTATTTTAAGAAAAAAATTGCTTGAAACAAGAATTCAAAAAATACAAATCGGAATATTCTTACTTATTTTAAGAAAAATATTGCTTGAAACAAGAATTCAAAAAATACAAATCGGAATATTCTTACTTATTTTAAGAAAAATATTGCTTGAAACAAGAATTCAAAAAATAAAAATCGGAATATTCTTACTTATTTTAAGAAATATCTTGCTTGAAACAAGAATTAAAAAAAATACAAATCGGAATATTCTTACTTATTTTAAGAAATATATTGCTTGAAACAAGAATTCTATAAAATACAAATCGGAATATTCTTACTTATTTTAAGAAATATCTTGCTTGAAACAAGAATTCAAAAAAATACAAATCGGAATATTCTTACTTATTTTAAGAAATATATTGCTTGAAACAAGAATTCTATAAAATACAAATCGGAATATTCTTACTTATTTTAAGAAATATATTGCTTGAAACAAGAAAACTAAAAATATAAATCGGAATATTCTTACTTATTTTAAGAAAAATATTGCTTGAAACAAGAATTCTATTTTAAAAAATCGATAAATTGTTACTTATTTTAAGGCAGATACTGCTTAAAACAAGAATGAAAAAAGCAATTAAATTCTTGGTAAGAATATTGTTCTTAAAGTATTATTTCTTGGTAAGAATAATTTTCTTGATAAGAATTTGTGTGATTCTTGTTAAGAATTTTACGATTCTTGGTAAGCCAAAAAGTATTGAAATACGGACAAGTCAAAATTTACTTGTTTCAAGAAATATTTTGCTTGAAACAAGTTTTTTTTTTCTTAAAACAAGAATCAGAATTTTGCTGTGTACCAACCAAAGTTGTTCTGCGTTTAGGGCATGTGATGTACCGTAGGCCTATTCTCTACTGGTTTTACAACGCTACTCATGCCAGTGAGGGAAAGGTGATGATGTGGGTGGTTTAACTGCAATAATAAAGATTTGTACATAATATACGACGAGTGAAAACGCTAGCTCATTATCCGTTTAAAAAAAAATTATATCCAACCTCTGCAGCACAGATTGAAAACAAAAATGGATCGAATTTCGAGTATACAGTACTGTACTTGCCTTTACGACGCCTGAGGGAATAGACACTTGTGAAACAGAGATTGGAATGTTCCATTCATCGCAAATCAATACATTTGTATAATCGTATATTAAATCTATCAAAATAGTATTTTTTAAAGAAAATCGGCCTGTCTTCAACATTATGATTCTGTACTCTAGCTGTTCAACCAGTTTTCAGCTATTAAAAACAATTATCGTAGGAGGAGATAGGAAAATGCGAAGCCTCCTCGTATTTTTGTGGCGGGTATTTTTCAAGATTGACATCCATTAGACAGTGTATACCACGATCGGAAAACTCCCCTATTTGGGGCAAATCGTTGAACCTAAATTCGTTTTAATCGTCAATAACTAATTACCTAACTCAATTTAATTAGTAAACAGGGTTACATCAGATGGTTAAAATCAGTACCGAAAGTATGAACCAACTTTATATACCATCGAGTAGACATTCTAGAAATAAACCGAGATTTACCGAATTTTGCCCTTACGTAAATTTATATATAGATTACTCACATGCTACTTCCGGTTGAGAGTTTGAAAGTTCCAGTAGATAGTTCTACGACAGATGGTGAAATAAGGCTAAAAAGAATAGAACACAACTTACATCATTAATATTTATTCTAAATTTAAATTGGCCATATCAAAGTAATATTAAAGTTATTCACTTTAAGTAAAAAATTCGAGGCAAAAACAACAAGTTTACGTAATTAACAGGTAAATTAATTTGTTTACATTTCGTCTGGAAAATCTTTACGAGCGAAAGTAAACAAAGATTTCAAACCACGAGTATACATTATGCATGATGCTAATTAGGATTGTTTACAACTCATCGCGGTTGAGAAGGAGTTTTTACACAGATTGCGAGGAAGTTTTATGATTATGCATACAGAGTAGCCAAACAAGCGCGTTGCATTAATTAGATATGTTTTGATCAAAAACTTTGATTGGAAGTCAAAGTTATTTTTTGAACCAAAAAACGTCCGTATTTTGGTTAAATTATTTTTTTTTCAACTCATTTTTGGTGAAAGTTAATAACTATTATGATACTTCACTTTTTTTCGAAATACTGTATTAAAAAAATGTTTTGAATTAGTCAAAGGGACAATACATCTTTAATAATAAAGTATTGTGTGTATAGTTTGGTTTCGCCGAACAACGCCGATATATACTGTACTAGATGGTACGCGAGCGAACTTCATTGGTAATCGTAAAGAGAATACAAATGACGTTTAACTATATTATCACAAGTTAATTAAGTTTGTTAGTCTGTAATACTATTCTGCGACTTGTTTACACTTGTGGGTTCACAGAATATAATTTATCATAATAATCTTAAGGATATTGTTTAACAACGGCACACTTACTCTTACATGTCAACAGATCGACCATTTGTAAATGCAAACGCATTTTCACCAAGCATTTGAAGTTTCTTGTTATACAAAATTCGCCTGAAAAAAAATAGAGGTACTAGTTCGTAGTTCCTTATTAAATTCAAGTAACGGGCAGTCACCATATTTTTTAGATATTTTATTACTTAATAACTGTCTAATTGTCTTGACCTCTTCTATTTCTTCTGGTCAAAGTTTAATTTAAGCATTTACGTCCTCTATGGTGAATAAGTAACTAGCTTTACAAAGACAAAACACACATGACCTACCTAATGTTTCAAAATATGTTGGTATGGATCGATGAACCTTGACCTACTCTACCTTTGCTACCCTAATTCCGCAAACTTTTTTTTGCATCTAACCACCTCCCCCCCCCCCCCCACACCCGCCCACACGAATAATTAATTAGCTTTACGAAGGTTATAACAGTTGACCTACTTCTTTATTTCAAAATTGTAAAAGTTTAAAATTAGATTGCGCATCTTTTACCATAATATGTTTCATATCTTTGACTTTATTATTCCATATTTTGTCCCATACCATAGTCTTATTTAAAAACTCTGTTTCCCATTTTACTTGGGAGACTGGCACTGTCGTGACCTTTGACTTACTCTAGTATTTGCTATCCTATTTCCGCATAGTTGTTTGCTACGCCCTCTACGCCGAATAAGTAGCTAGCCTTTACGAACGTTATAACACTTGATCTACTTAAGTGTAATATTGTAACAAAAATTTAAAACTTACAAAGCTGATAATTCGCTGTTGTTTGCAAAAGTAAAAGGTTCAATGATATTTATATCATTAGATGACAGGTCTCTGAAAAAAAAATCATCATTAGTTTTAGAATAAATATCTCAAATTATAGAAATTGTTAAATAAGAGTGTGGTAGTCGTGGTAGTGACAGGTGGTACCATAGCAGCAGCAGCGGCGGCAGCAGGAGCAGCAGCAGAAACAGTACAACAAAGTGACTAGAACGATCGTCAACGTGTATTTTCAGTAACTAAACATGCAGTACATTATTTATCTTATTCATTCGTGTTGTAAAGAAAAATCACTTAGAGACGCTATAAAATAACACCTGATGATCATCTATATCAAATCAAATATTCTTTTTCATCATCATCGTTATCATCAAAATATAAAGAAAGATCAAATAAAGTAAAACATCTCTATGAAGAGATAAAACGGAAACACATCAAAATTCTAAATGATCTTGATACCCCAATAACAAGAAATTATTCAAGCTGTTGCCGATTATGGTTATAGAAACTGCGCTTAATTATTATATAACTTAAATTTGCATTTAGAAATTAATAATACTTAGTAATCAAATATCGGATTTAAATTCTCTCATAAATTTGCTAGTGTAATGCTAATAAATTATAAAACAAGCAATAATTTAAATGATTTTGTCATCGTTAAGTTTTGTCACTAAAATGATCGACTATTAACTGCTTTTGTTGAATATGTTTCTGAAACATGGCTAAAACTATAAAGACATTTTACTATATTCAGTCGGTGAAACAACAATGTCTTTTCAGGTTTAAGTGTATCATGCAGGAATTGCATTCTTTGACTATAATGGTATAAAAGTTGCTCGGACACGTGCATTAACAGAACCGTATAATCATCAAATAAGCACATGTTTCGTCATCAAGGGTGATTTCAACCAAATAATTACTGTTTTGTAATAACTGTATAAATAATTATATTATAACAATGTAATTGGTGGTTTCATTTAGCAACAAATAAACAGAACAAAACGCAATGACCAATTTGGATGATCCAAAGACGTATACACTGCTGATGCATTTGTACCACTCTTACATACAGCAGCAGCAATGGCAGCAAAAAACAACAGAAGAAACAGAAGTTGCAGCATCGGCAAGAGAAGCATCGGCAGCAGCAGAAAAAGTTTTTAAGGTAACAATTGAACTTACAAGTTAGTTATCACGGTGGATCCTTGAAATGTGGTATTTCTCAGTATAGTTATTTTGTTGTTGGTCAGGCTTCTATTATGAAAACAAAAATGATGTCACTACTTAGGATACTTTATTAAATGCGATTGTATAATAGTAACTTCGTTTTATCATTTTCTATGCTTTATTCATTGACTGTTAAATCTTCAGAAATACGTTTTATTGTTGTTATTGTTTTAAACCGCAGTGCCGTCCAGTTGTAATAATAGTGAGACTTTTCATCGCGACGGTAAAAGAAAAGAGACGGTAATTTAATTTATAGAGTCTGGTGCTAAATGCCTTCGAAACAAAAGCAACAACGGTTAGCCTCCTCTAGGCTTAGGCCCCTGATCCTATGCATGCAAGCTCGGTTGAGCAGGTTCTGCGTTAGTCAGGCTAGGTATTCGATTAGCAAATTTAAAAATATGAACTAAAAAACACATAATCAAAAACGGAGTTTAAAAAAAAATAAATCTAGAAGAATCAAAATGAATTTACATCCTACACATACTATATATACACATATGATGTTTTTGTTATGAAAATAAACAACTTGTGCCTATCATGTATACATTTGCTTTGCTTATGGTTTAACAGTTTCAGAAATACGTCAACTGTGCTTCGTCTGGTTGAATTTTAAGACCGATCTTTAGATCGGCTAAATACAATGAACGGAATGTATGCCACCTACTTTCGTTAATTTACCGTCTCGAAGCAAAAGCTCACTACTAAAAGTTAGTTCTACACACGTAAAAGAACATTTTCAAATTATATTGTCAACTTACAAAATACGAAGAAATGGAAGATCATTAAAAACTGTTGATATGTCTGTCAGCAAATTTTTGTCTGCATGTCTGAAATGTTTAGATAAATTAAAATTATTATTTATAACTAAATATAACTCAATACATTACATAGTGTATCTTTTAATGTATGCGTATCATTGCTATTGAGTTCTGCGTTGCTGACGTCACGACGGTAGATGGCGCTGCGTGGACGGTATGTACAGAGCCATATACTGTATATAAAGAGTTACGACATTGGATTATAGTCACGTGATATGCAGATCAATTTGTCTCCGTTAATTCATGTAAAGTATAGGAGCAAGAAAATACTTTAAACATTTTCTTATATTTAAAAAAAAAATGTAATTGCACATTTTACGGTGAAATATCGATGTGCACAGCGTACAGAAGTACTTGCGGCAAAGAATATTGCGCGCGCGTGCGCTAGTACATTATAAAGATCGATTGATTGATTTTGGAACGAAACATCCCATAACTACGTCCTATTAATAACAATTATGTAATATTTTCAATTCATAATGCATGATTTGATGACTAAATAAAATAATAAAGTATCGTGGATATATTTGTTAATATATTGAATAGGGTATGAACAATATTAAAATAATAAAGGCAAATTATTACAAATGAAATAATGAACGAGTCTCTGAAAGTTAGTATTAAAACACACGGAGAGCATATACTGTATAAAAAGAGGGGTGAATTTGTATTGGTTCATGCTTTGATGTATCCTGACTTGCATGTAGGCCCTAGCATATATTATTTTGTTATTATAGACACAATATATATATGTTAGCAAATTAATACCATTAATAAAATTAATTACTAAAACAAAAAAGGAATATAAGCGTTATTTCATAGACAAAAAAATCTAAAAATAATGCATGAACTACAGGAAAACGCTATACAAAATAGACGCGCGCGCCCTCAGCGTGCGAATTCTTTGACACAAAAATGGCTTCTAATTTTCAATGTCGTAACTCTTTATATATATGGCTCTGGGTATGTAGCGCTGCGTAGTTGCTAGCCAAACAAAAAATGCGTTCAACCTGCCTGAGTGACTCCAACGTCACCAACGGTTGGAATAGGCTTCAAAAGATCACTAATTATTTGTAATAATAATAATAATAATAATCTATTTATTCTTCAACTAAAGTTTAAGTCTAAAAAAGTCAAGCAAGATACATAATTTGATAGAAATACAGATATCTATAGTTTATGAACATAGTAGCGGTGAACGCATTTTTGGTTGCGCTTGCAACCACGGAGCCATCTATCGTTGTGACGTCACACCGCAGAACTCTATTACCTGCTTGCAAATCACACTTAATAATTTGGAATCTGGATGGATTAGAATAAACGTTCACATCCTAAAACAGAGAGTAGGCCTAATAGTAATAGGGAATATTTAACCCGAAGTGTTGCAACAAAATACGAGTATTATTTCAAAAGAAATAGAAAAGAAGGTTTTGCAGGGCTGTGGTGTAACTATTGTATTTTGAATGAATATTGTAAAACGGACATAACGTCAACTAATTTGATATAATATGACAGTGATCATATGATTAAACTAATTAGTAACAGTAAGAATTTAATAAACATAACAGACTTACATATTACCAATTGTCTTCGGCAAGCTTGGTAATTTACTAAGTAAATTGTTATTAACATTTCTGTCAACAATTAAGATATAAATAAACAAAATGTAATGAAGATCAATGCAATGCAACATCTTTATAGCAATACTTTAATTTAGTTACGTCTTGCCACATGACAAAGTTATTTTCACCAATAGGCCTACAATTATGTCGCCTTTTATATCGGTGAAATATAAGATGGTGATTCGCGAACATATAATCCTTCGGGAATGTTAAATCTCAAATTAGCCTAGGCCTATATTAATACTAAATGTTAATATACATTTTATACACTTCTTTAAGTTGCATATGTTGTGTGAAGACCGGCTTACTCCGTATAGATCATACATAGCATGAGTTGTTAGTATAAGGCTAGTCTATAGCCATAGAACAAGACCATAATACATGGCTGCAGTTGCGTGCTCAAGTTAGTGTTTACCGATCAACCGACCGACATAGTGAGCCAAAAGGATGTCTTTTCTAATTGTTGTGAAATATGAGATTTTGGTATTATATTTGAAATAAATTTTAAAACCTATCCATAACCAAAATCCGGATAAAAAAATTATTTAATGTATAAGTGAATAACTTTATCATAAGTACAAATTGGCCTATTCAAAATGTGATGACATTCATCTGCATTTTGTTCATGTTTGGAGAACAATACATGTTCAAAGTTTTGCCTTATCATTCTTAAGCCTACTTTCAACAATTTATCGAATGATATTTCATTTTAACCCAAATTAATATTATCATCTGTACTGTAGCTTGCTTGCATTTATGTAAAAGATTACTTACATGGTGCCAAGTTTATGTAGCTTTGACAAAGCATCTTCGTCGATTTCCTTCAGGTTATTATTGTTCATGTAACTATAAAAAAAATTGTGCTATGGTGAACAAAACATTGTAAACATACTAAACAACGTAAGGAATTTGCACGTAAAATGCTAGTTTTTATTCCTTAAACACAACATCATCTAGCTAGTTAATCTATATTGATCGTTCGTATTGCTAAATTCGAAAATACTGCTTTGTTCTGCATGCACACATTATTAATACTAGAGCGTGAACTCGCTTCGCTCGCTCCCTCTCTAGGACTGTAGACGATGGTCCTCGGAATGATAATGACTCGGTAAAGAGGTTTCAGAAGGACATTCTTGCCTGAACGTTTTCGGTCGGTTACCATTATTGAAATGCTTGATATTCGTAAAACTAAACCTACTTAGTCACCAACCTGTTTCACAGTGTCGTAGATGATTAATAGCGTTTTACGTATAGTGTTAATTGTTTGGTAGGGCCCTTATAGTGTGGATGTGGGGAGGCGGAGTTAATTTGAGGGAGGTACTTATTTGAGGGATACGTAAATTTTTTTAGTTTTAATAATATGGTACATTTACAAATAAAATCCTCTAGTAAATATGAAAAGTGGTAAAAAGGAATTACAAATGCTTGGTAAATTGTAGATAACAGTCCAATGAAATCTACTAAAAATAGTATAATTGTGTTATAAATATAATACAATATAATGTGTATAAATGTGGATGGGCGTTTATTAGATGGTAGTTGGGGGTGGGGGTGTTGCGGCGTGGTAATTATCAATTGATGTTTTATTGGGGAGGTGTTCCGGGCGTTTATTTAAATAAATACCATCCTAATTGGTATAATCAATACATTATTCCGCGATAGTGAGCCGTTTTGGCCTAAGAATGCAGACGTTTTAGACGGCTTGCAACATGGGCATAAGTATCCCAGGATCCTAACGGGACACAGATAGCGCACAGTATTTATAAAGTCTTGGCAGGTTACTCAAAAACTCGGCTATCGGGGTTTCATTCGATTTCAAACGTAGCTTTAACATTGCAATGTGAAACTTACAGAATGATTATGTCTAATGGAATTCCAACCGGCCATTCATTGAGTCCACGGTTTGCACAGTCGACGGTTATTTCTGTACATTCACAAACTGCATTCACATTAGTATCATTACTACATGCAACTTCAATACCGATTGATAAATCCACCGATAAAAACAACAGGCAGCATATCAAGGATGTAGAGTCCATTTTCAACATGTTTGCAAAATAAATGTGACAACCTAACCTATTAAATATTGCGTTTATTTTAGAAACGTCACTGTGATGCAAAATCTGGTTTGATATTGAAATAAAATCATGATTGTTTCGTAAATTCTACAGATTGTATAAGCATTTCCAACTGAGTTGGTATCAACAAAAGAAGTTCCGGATTCGGGTCGTGACATTAGTGTTCTTTCACTTTACTTCTTTTCATTATACAGTACCTGTTTTGTCATAACATCCTTAGTATGTATATCATTTTTTATTTCCTTGTGGTTGTCAAGTTTTAAATATATCTATCGATTTTATTGCTTACAATCGATGACATCTTGCCCACATCTGCAAAAAAAGTCTTATCATTTGCTCACCAAGGTCGCCTTTTCCATTAGACACAACTAGAATTTACGAACAAAATTGTATTTTAACCCTTTGAAGACGCAATATTTCTATCCCAAGTGACTGAGCTTAAATAAGGTATTAAGTTTCGTCGGTAAAAGATTAGTAAAAGCTAGTAGATTCCGAAAATTCCCTGTTAATGGCTCTTCCAACAAACTTTCTTACTCTTACTTCTTGAATCGGAGGTATCTCTGGCGGGAATTTAATAAGTCATAGAGAATGATATAAACCATAACACGATTGGTTAATTAATAGCGTGACAATCGTTTCCTGGTTATGACGTGATACTTAAGCCTGTTTTCCTGTCGAAGTTATTCGACGCTATCGTCGTTGATCGTTAAAAGTTCAACGACGAAGTTGAAATGATGACAATAGCGAGTACCATTTCCTGTAAATCGTTAACATTTCAATTTTTACGTAGAAGATCACCGATTATTGTTAACGATAGCGTCGAATAACGTCGACAGGAAAACAAGCTTTGGTTGTCTTGGTTTATCAGGGTTTATGTATGGATTATTAATTTTGTTTGTCTTTTATTAATTTACAAATCATTTATACAACCACATATCATGTATGGCATTGAGATTTGGGAAGCACTTATTCATCGTATTTACAACCTATCTTTTTACTTCAGAAAATGGCAGTGAGAGCAATTTCTTTTAGTGACTTTACCTCCCATTCTCAACCTTTATTTAAACAATTTAATTTGCTAGATGTATTTAAGTTAAACAAATTATGTATTTCCTTATTCATGTTTGATCTGTATCACGATAAATTGCCTCATGATCTAAACGAATATGTAACACTTATCACCCATTCACATGAAACTAGACAAAAATGTAAGAGAAATCTATACAAACCTAAGGCAAATAGTACATCCGGCCAATTTTCCATTACCTGTATAGGCACGAAAATATGGAACGAAATACCAATACAAGTCCGTGAAATTAAATATAGGAAACATTTTAAAACCAAAGTCATAGAACTCCTGTTCATACAATTTATGAGTAAATGTATGGCATTAATATATACATGTGTGTATGTGGACGTGTATGTATATATAATTGAAACGGAATGATGTATGTGTGTATGTATGTATATATATATATAATTTACAGTATGATTTATATATATATATATATATATATATATATATATATATATATATATATATATATATATATATATATATATATATATATATACATCTATTATTAGTCGCGTGGAAGCGACTCTATAGTTCACTATGTCGGTCGGTCGGTCTGTCTGTCTGTCTGTCTGTCTGTCTGTCGGTCTGTCTGTCTGTCGGTCTGTCTGTCGGTCTGTCTGTCTGTCGGTCCGGTATCACTATGCGTTTTATCGCTTTATGACCTTATCTTGATATCAGTTTAATCTAGCTAAGTCAATTTTTCACAGAATATTCCTTATGGCCAGGAATCGATGTGGTTATGTTTTCACGGTGCGCAATAAAAAATTACGCGGTCTACGCACGATTTAACGAAATCACGTTTGTAATCATATCTTAACAACCATGAATCACAATTAAATAAAATTTGGTACTCATAAATTTCAGGGCATAAATCATCATATGGCAATACAATTACGTGCGTAGCGCATGTAACGCATGCGTAAGCGCGCTTAAAATTTTCAAAATTTATTTTCGATGAAATAAGAGTACGTTTCAGGCAATTTTAAGCGTTTACAAAATTGCCATGAGTGCGCAGATTTTTGCGCGCGCACTGCGCGTTAAATGTTCTTCCGCACTCTTTTTGCCCGATTTCTGTTTTCTTGACTTACTTTTCAACTCGAAATTACGTTATACGAGCACGTCAAAAGTGACAGGCTACGCACGTGTAAATTAAAAAAATATAAATGTTTTTAAACATTTCAACATTTTTAAACATGTTCAGTAATTTCGGTCAGTATAGTTCACTATGTCGGTCGATCCGTCTGTCTGTCGGTCTGTCTGTCTGTCGGTCTGTTTGTCTGTCGGTCCGGTATCACTATGCATTGTAGCACGCGACTTAATGGCTGTTGGCCTTGTTTTTATTACTAATATACTATTATTTATTAGTAATTAAATTCTATCATAATATGATTTGTTTGATTTGAATAAAATTGAAATCTTTTAGTTATACAGGGAGTAGAGCTAGATAGGCATGAAGTTGCCTTTTCTCTTCTTCCTTTTTATCAAATTTTTTTAACGTTTTATATTATAATGTTATGTTTATGTATTTTTTGGATGAATAAAGAAAGAAATGATAAAAAAAAATCTGTTAAATGTTTAAAATAGTCGAACTTTATGAGTGTTTTTATTATTTTGAACATACTGTATAACGATGTCTTTCGATAATGTTTATATAATAATAAAGGGTTATTTTGTGAAAATAACTGTAGGTTGACAGTGGGAATCCTTTTAATATTGCATAGGTATAATAAGTTCAGTTTATTTAATGACTAAACATTTTAGTTAGACTAGGTAGGTCCAGTTATCCTTTTTATGTTATGTCTAATTTTACGGAACAATATCGATAAAGTTACCTCAACACCAATCGATGAATCCATTATTACACAGCAAGAACAGTAGAGACATCATTGCTACAGGCCATTACGAAAATATCACAATGTAATACACACTGTGTACACATAGTGGCATTTTGCGTTCACATAATTGACACCGCGTTTATACATTTTTATGAACACATATTGGTTTAACATAGTATACGGTCTGACACGCATTGTCGGAAGAACACAGAGTGTGAAACACATCATCGAAGAGAGAAACACCGTATATGAAGAAAATCACAGTGTTGGAAGGAACCAGACATAAAAAACAAGAAAACCTTTTCCCATTAGTTTGTTTTTATGGCAGCTATTAATACATTATTATACAGATATTTCCTGCTTAGAGGTGAAATATAAGATTTGACATCCCCAAGGGAATGATATTATGTTCGAGGGAAAATATATTTCCCGAAGCGCAGCTGAGGTAAATATATAATTCCCCGAGAACATAATATCATCCCGAGGGGATATTAAATCTAATATTTTACCGATATAAAAGGCGATATCTCTTATTACATAGCCAACAACAAGTAAAATATCTGCTGGGTCGGGTGAAGCTAGGCCTAGGCTATTGTAATGTATGTTCGTTCGTTCGTTCGTTTTTATTTCACAATGCATCAAACTGAATATTTTTACAGAAAAATTCTAAGTATTAAATTTCAAAAAATGCAAAGCCTGGAAAAGTATGTAAACAAGCCTGCCTAGACACCTTACCTTGCGAAGAAAAATATACAGATAATTACTAATTATATATTCCATGGCAATAAAATATTCACTTAGGCCTAGGTCGTTTAAATTAACAGCAGAATTTCCATCAATAAGCCTACATTAATAATAATAATAATAATATTATAATCAGGTAGGCCGAATAAACAATTCGTCTTCTTCTTCGAGCCGAATCACCGGATGTTCAGCGCGTACCAGTTACTAGGTTACTACCGTGAGTATTGACCAATCACAAACGGTGTTTCATCTCATCTAGAGGGAGGACTAATAACAAATGAGGGCGCTATGTATGTATGCATAGCTTAAACAGTTTAGTTTATTAATTTCTTCAAGCAAGTGGCGTATTGGTTGAAGCGTTGTCTTGTGATGGAGTGACAATTTCATCGCGAGTTCAAGACCCACTAGATGACTTTGTTTATTTATCGGCAAACGCGAGTGTTCCACACGAAAATTACACAGTCAATATCATCGTACTCGAGAATTTGCTGGATTTCATATGTTTAATGACAGGGACACGATAATTACGCGAAAATAATTCAGTCAATATCATCGTACTCGAGGATATATACGATTTACGATCCTCGCAGCGGTAGTCATGTGATGCAGTTTCAACCAATCACGTACACGTATTTACATAGGCTATGTAATATAAAATTATGTTCGCAGATCTTGGAAATTTAGCTTTGACATTGAATGAAATTATTATTATGATATAATGCGGATGAATATCTATAGAAGAAAAGTGCGCACTTTTTCATTTATTTGAAACCTGTTTAAATTGTCCGTGGATGCATTGTTTGCATCGTTAACCCGGTTAGCCTCATAGCTAGGAGGCCCACCACTGTCTTTCTGTTCAGATCGGTCTGCATCCATTTATTTATTGGTACATACTAGCGTTATTAGGAGTAATAAGAGAGGCGTAGTCTAGAATACAGTAGTAAAATACTAGGTTTGCTAGCCTAGTATGCTTTTATTAAGTACTTAGCTGTAGATAAGATCATTCAATTACACAACGTGGCAAGCCATGATCTCTACTAGCTGGACTACCCTAACGCTGTTTCTTGTTGTGATATGTGCTAGGCCTAGGCCATCCAATCAGTCACGATTTGTTCTCCTTTTATTAACTTTCCTTTTTGCAAATGTAACATCGCCTGTCACTGATCTACATGAATTGAGAAATCAGTTTCCATATTGCAATAATAACAATGTATCCTAAATAAAAGCTGATTTCTTAACCTACTCTTAATAATTACACAGATACTGTACTGTATGTTGTTGTTAATTACTTAAGGTGTATTAGTTAGGGACCACAGAGTGATAAAATAACTAAATACTATTGTAAAATGAACAACATATAAACAAGTAGAGTGAATCTTCCCTGATATAAAGCGGTTTCTATTTTTATTTTTATTTGTATTTTGAAAACAATTTAATATGTGTTTTAATATGTTATTTTAAATTAACTTTTCTTGATTTGATCTCTGAGTTCACAATTACAACCATTATTATGTTGGGAAATGGTGTGAACAAACAGTGCATGCCACTGTGCAAACCTCACAAATTACATAGTGTTCAATTCGGTGAAAGGTATCAATACCATCAATGGAATCTTCTAAAAAATGTATATCTAGTTTAAAATAAATCGAAATAGTGTTTGTATGTCTGTAATACACACAAATACATAATTGGACATACATAGAAAATCCCTATCCACCAAAAATGAACTGATAACAAATTAATACGCTTTAATTGATAACGGTTTGTAAAAATGTCTGAGTCATAAGGTTTATCGCAAATACCTTGATTTCGCGAGACACGTCATTGCACAATGCATGATGGGAAGGGTTTGGGAGCAATAGCGCCAACCGTATAATACAAACTTTATATACTGGTGGTGGCGCTATTGCTCCCAAACCCTTCCCATTATGCATCGCTCACGCAATTTGTGATAAACCTTATTGTATATAGATATAAAATTAACACAACAAATACAAACAGTACAGTACAGCTATGACTAATGCAAACACTTTTTTTAAATGTTTTAAGAATTATCGCAGTTAGGTAACTATATATTTTATTAAATCAATCATTTCATCATTAATTAACATCTTGTAAGCAATATTAGTAATATGGAATATAAAGTGAATTTACAATATTTAAAAATGTTAATGAATGAAGTTTAAAAAGAAAAAAAATGTGATAAGAATGATAATAATAAAGATTTTAAGGTGATGACATGAAAGATGATATTATTGTGGTGTTTACGCCACAAAAGAGAGAAAAACAAGCTCTCATTTATGCGTATTGTTCTTTAAAAATAGGTCTAATTTACAATGGTATTTCGTAAGTACAAGATCAATACTTATTGATGTATTGTATATGTCAGTAAAATTTACAGATTACAAAATGGTTCTTTCTATAATCTGAATCTGACTACAGTAATATCATACAGTGTATGACCTTCTTATACATACAAAATATTCTATAGTCTATACATACATACATTATACACAATGGCAATGATATACGACTATTTTTACCCTACGTATCAACATGTTGTTTTCTCTTTTTTCACATTCTTTGATATTCTTTTTAACACTAAAATTTGATAATTCCGTCATGACACAGTAATAATGGTAATAATATAAACATTCTAGACACAACCAGGTGATACTTTCCACACTGGAATAATTTAATCAGATTTATAATTCTCAAAGATTTTTAGACTTACTTAAAACAAGCATATTTTATTCCTCTTTAATTACTATATTAAAACAAATTGAATATGTAAAGTTACAATGGAAAAATTAACAAAACTGGCTATTACATCTGAAAAGTTAAAAATGTTATTTTTTCTTTTTTTTTAATCTTATACTATACAATAACAAGATTTATGGTATAAATATTACCTCATTATAAAAATAAAGCTATATTATAATATTATTTTTCTCAATGTGTGATTCTTCAATGTGATCTTCATCGATTTGAAGAAGCAGTGCTCCACTCGCTTGACGACAACAGTCTGTTTTGAATTTCTTCAAAAAATCAACTGAAAATAGGTCTGATAAATCTGTTTTTACGATTAAAAACCTAATGAAAAATTTAAATTTAAATGATATTTGGAGATCCAAAAACATGAATAAGCGACAATTTACGTGGCGTAAGAGATTTAACAACATTTTCCGTAGGCTGGATTACTGGTTGATATCAGAAGATCTCTTTTCAAATGGAGATGTTTTAGCCTGTGACATTCGTCCAGCTATTCTCACAGATCACCAGGCGGTATAAATTAAAATAGATTTGCATGAAAAAAAACGCGGTCCTGGCTTATGGATGTTCAACAATAGCTTTCTGAAAGATGAAACATTTACAAAATTAGTAATTAAAATAATTGATGTTTCAATACTAAAAAATAATAGAGAACCTGTAAGTGCAAGTTGTTTATGGGAGCTTGTAAAAACAAAAATAAAAGAATTTTCAATTGCATACGGAAAACAAAAAAATAAAACCCAGAATAAAAAGAAAGAAAAATTACAAAAACAAATAAAAAACTTAAATGAAACAATTATGAATACTCAAAATTGTGATATAACCATTGAAAATAAAATTGAAAACAAAAAAATAGAGCTTGAAAACATTTATAATGTAGAAGCAAAAGGCGCGCAAATTAGGTCCAGAGTAAAATGGATAGAGGAAGGCGAGCGGAATACAAAATACTTTCTTGGGTTAGAAAGATCCAAAAGTAAAAAGAAACACATAAAAAGTTTAATTACTAAAGATGGGAGCTTAGCAACAAGCCCAATTGATATTTTAAAGGAACAAATACAACATTTCGAAGGTTTATACGCAAAAAATGTTATAAACCCTGGAAAAATTAATAAATACCTTTGTAATTCTATTATAAACAAGCTTTCAGAAATAGAAAAAGAAATTTGTGAAGGTTACGTCACTATTGATGAATGTAAAAAGGCCATTTCAATGATGGAAAAAAATAAAACACCTGGATCGGATGGTCTAAGTGTTGAATTTTATGTGCTCTTTTGGAATAATATTAAACATTTAATTTGCGATGCGTTAAATGAAAGTTATAATTCTCAAGAATTATCCTTTTCGCAAAAACGAGGTGTAATCACCCTTTTGTTCAAGGATGGAGAAAAAGAAAATTGAATAATTGGCGTCTCATTACCCTCTTAAACACCGATTACAAAATTCTTGCACATGTATTAAGTAACATACTTAAAATGGTTATTAAATCAATAGTAAGTTCAGACCAAAAAGGTTATATAAAAGGCCGTTTCGCTGGTGAAAACATTCGGTTAATAGAAGACCTGCTTTATTATACAGAGTGTAATGATATCGAAGGGGCAATAATTACCGTAGATTTTAAGAAGGCTTTTGACTCTATTAGTAGAGATTTTATGTTCAATGTTCTAGAAAAGTTTAACTTTGGAATTTTCTTTTGTAACTGGGTAAAAGTATTATACAATAACGTTGAATGTGTCACAGTTAACAATGGTTGGGTTTCAAACAATTTTAAAATGGAAAGAGGTATTAGAAAAGGTTGTCCTCTATCTGCTCTGTTATTCATTTTAGTGGTTGAAGTAATGGCATCTAGAATAAAAAACAAAGATGACTATAAGCAGGGAAGATTTAACTCTTCCCTGGTCAATCATAGTCTTTAATTAACCTTGTTTTTTATATTACTGTTTTTGTTATATTTGCGTGTTTAATGCTATACTTTGTAATGTTTATATTTTTTATTTTAGATTGTAAAAGGATCCCAATGGAAATAAGCTGATAAGCTTTTTGGACTATCCTGGAAAATCTTTTATAAATGTATTATTTGTAATGTCCGTAATTTATGTTATCACTTTGTATGTATTTTTTATGATGATTTTCCAAATAAATTCAATTCAATTAAATTCATACCCTATCCGGCGGAAAATTTTAATGTTTCATACTTTTACATTGTTTATCTAAATAGGCATTGGTGTATTTAAAAAACTGCAAAATTTGTCCTGATATTCTTCAAATTTTCAATACCTCTTCTACTAAAAAAAATGCATTAATATTAAAATGTATATTTTGAGGTGGTCGAAAACGTAAAAAAAGATGAAAATGAGTTAGTGTTTCCGACCGAGGCGACCGACCAACCGAAATTGCTGAAAATGTTTAAAAAAATGTTGAACACAATTTTAAAAACATTTATAATTGCCCCCAAGTATTAATATCCACTGTCAAAATAATATGAATATGAGTTTTTTGTTTACACCGACCCACGCGACTAAAAACTTGATTTGTATGTTATTTCAAATTTACATATAACAGGCTACAGACAGGTGTACTCAGCTTAATTACCTTTACAACAAAAACCAAAGCGCAGCAGAAGAAAACAAGGCCATATAGATGGCTGCAGTCGCGTGCTCATTAGTGTTTACCGACCGACCGACCAACCTACCAACTGACCGAAATTACTGAACATGTTTAAAAATGTTGAAAAGTTTAAAAACATTTATATTTTTTTAATTTACACGTGCGTAGCCTGTCACTTTTGACGTGCTCGTATAACGTAATTTCGAGTTGAAAAGTATGTCAAGAAAACAGAAATCGGGCAAAAAGAGTGGGCAATAACATTTAACGCGCAGTGCGCGCGCAAAAATCTGTGCACTCATGGCAATTGTGTAAACGCTTAAAATTGCCTGAAACGTACTCTTATTTCATCGAAAATAAATTTTGACAATTTTAGGCGCGCGTACGCATGCGTTACATGCGCTACGTACGTAATTGTATTGCCATAATATGATGATTTATGCCCTGAAATTTATGAGTACCAAATTTTATTTAATTGTGATTCATGTTTGTGAAGATATGATTACAAACGTGATTTCGTTAAATCGTGCGTATACCGCGTAATTATTGCGCACCGTGAAAACGTAATCACATCGCTTCCTGGCCATAAAGAATATACTGTGAAAAAATTGACTTAGCTAGATTAAACTGATATCAAGATAAGGTCAGAAAGCGATTAAACGCATAGTGATACCGGACCGACCGACACACCGACCGACCGACCGACCGACATAGTGAACTATAGAGTCGCGTCCACGCGACTAAAAACAACAAGGCCCTATTATGTGGCTGCAGTCGCGTGCTTAAGGTAGTGTTTACCGACCGACCAACCGACTAAAATTGCTGAACATGTTTAAAAATGTTTAATTTACACGTGCGTAGCCTGTCACTTTTGACGTGCTCGTATAACGTAATTTTGAGTTGAAAAGTGAATCAAATAATGATGATATTATTAAAGAAAGGTTGTAAAACAGAAATCGGGCACAAAAAAGTGCATATTAACATTTAACGCACGTGCACAAATCTGCGCACTCATGGCAATTTTTTAAACGCTTAAAATTGCCAATTTTGAAAATTTTAAGCGCGCATATGCATGTGTTACATGCGCTACGCACGTAATTGTAATGCCATGATGATTTATGGCTTGAAATTTATGAGTACCAAATTTGATTTCATTGTGATTCATGCTTGTGAAGATATGATTACAAACATGATTTCGTTAAATCGTCCGGTAGTAGACCGCGTAATTTTTGATTGCGCACCGTGAAAACATAACCACATCGATTCCTGGCCATAAGGAATATACTGTGAAAAATTGACTTAGCTAGATGAAACTGATATCAAGACAAGGCCAATACAAGTTAGTGCTTACAGACCGACCGACCGACCAACCAACCAACCAACCGATATAGTGAGCTATAAAGTCGCGTTGCATGCGACTAAAAATGTGTAGCATTATTTTCATGTTGTATAATCGTTTAGTCAAATCTACTTAGTGTATACATCAATGTGTATATATTATACCCTTTCTACCATAATCATGAAAGAATAGAAATCTTTATTTCAGTCTTTTGCAAATTGTTATTGGAGAGGACGATAAATGTATCTACTGCAGTTTATTAGAGGCAGAGCTGACTGTTGCGCAAAGACGGCTCTGGGTGGAACAACCGGCCAACTACTAGGGAGGTCATAATGCAGCGAGTTGAATTATCTATATACAAAAAAGTTACTCAACAAACACAAGAGATTGACCATTGAGAATGTAGTTTATCTTGTGTATAACATTTTATTTTCAAATCATTTCATATTAATTCAGACGTTTAAAAAGTATGCAATTATGTGTCTTGAAAATTTATTTTGATCACGTGGTGCCCATGCAGGTTTCCTTTCATTCGGATCATCAAACGGTCGCTTTCATCCACTATCATCATGCGAAGTTAGACTATGGTTAATTAGGAATTGAGATACACTCTCATATGAATACATTTAGTTTATTCTGTGACATTACTCAGTTCGCTGCCATGATCATTAGAACGAAACATGGCTCTGGGTTTCACCACGTTCTCGGAGTACATACTTCTTGAGAGTAGTACAGTAACTTTAAATAAATTAAATTTAAATCATTAAAACAGTCTCTGATACTATGAATTCCTATACCACTGTTGTATGGTTTGTCTATTGCCTAGGTCCTTTGTAATTTCGACGTAAACTGCTGCTCTGATTTTGAGGTCGTGTCAGGTCTGGTGGTCTTGGTGCTACTTTTGAGGGTTTTGACATTTTTCCTGTGGCATTTATTGATGGTAATGTCAAATGGGTATCTTCGTCACTGGGAAGACAAGTTTCAATCAGCCGTGGTGGGCTCAGTTGTGGCCTGTTCGTTAGTCGCCCATTTGGTGGTTGCTTCCTCGCAGCTTTCTTGTCTGTTGCTGTCTGACGACCAATGCTATTCGAGGATCTTCTTCCAATAGCAGCATTATCAAGCGATGGCCTACTTCCTGATTGGATAGTTGGAAATAAGTTAGTAGTACGTCCGACGCTTCCATCTGAAAGTTTTTGTCTTGTGTCAGAAGTGTAGTGGTTGCCCATCTTTTGACAGCTTGCAGTCGTTGAGCTAGAGTTGCCTCTATGGAGTCTTTTAAATAAAGGACTAGATTTACCAGCAAGATCAACCATATCCAGAAGACTTCTTTCGTGCTGCTTCTTTCTTTGAGGCTTTCTTGTGTCCTTGATTGAGTCTGCAAAGTGAAATATAAGTTACACTTTTAATTAGATTAAATTAAAAATTAAAATTAAACTAAAGCATGGTAGACTGGTTTGACTCCATCTCCTATCCCATCAGTGGTAGCCTATGTGGTTCTTAATTGGGAGACATGTGTTTTACCTTCATGGTTATAGAATCCTATTTTAGATGACATCAAGTCAGACCCAGAAGCGACATCTGAAGAATGCACATCAAAGATCTGAAAATCCATGTTTGATCTATATCTACGATCGTCAGATAATCTATATAAGACATGGATTTATAAACAATAATGTTGTTCTAAATGATTTCGGTACAAATAACTAAATACGGTTATGTATGTAGGCCTATATATTGAATTGGCATGTGGTGTGTACCTAGGCTAAAAAAACATTGATACAAAAAAATCGTTCAAAAAATGTTTCAAAACACAAATCTTTTATCTATTTATTATACATGCGATTGAAATTTCATTTAGACTATAATTTAGTAACTTACCGTTTGTTTTTTCGTGAAGCCATTAGTAAATTATGCTGAAATATTTTCGGAGAAATTGTAAGACAGTATAAGCTTGTTTGCTTTTAGACGTTTGTATGTTGTAGTTACTATACTAACGCGATACGTATACAATGGCAACAATCACGCGCTGCGCGCGTTACCATAGCTTGAAGTTAGAGCATGCGCATTAATGCACTGTAATCTGCAGCTGTGTGGCAAACAAGTATGACATGAACTTACATTGTTATAAATTAACAAGACCATATATATGGCTGCAGTTGCGTGCGCAAATTTGAGTTAGTGTCAGACCGACCGACCTACAGACCGATCGACATAGTGAGCTGTAGAGTCGCGTTTGCACGCGATTAAAAATGTTGAACAATTGTTAAAACATTTATATTTGCCTCCAAGTATTAATATCGAGTGTCAAAATAATAAAGAAATATGAATATGAGTTAGTGTTTACCGACCGACTAACAGACCGAAATTGCTGAACATGTTAACCGACTAACAGACCGAAATTGCTGAGCAAGTTAAAAAATGTTGAAAACATTTTTTAAACATTTATATTTGCCTCCAAATATTAATATCCAGTGTCAAAATAACGAAAAAAAGATGAAGATGAGTTAGTGTTTACACCGACCGACCGAGGGGCGACCGACCAACCGAAATGGTTGAAAATGATAAAAAAAAATGTTGAACACATTTTAAAAACATTTATATTTGCCGCGCCTCCAAGTATTAATATCCACTGTCAAAATAATGAACAAATATGAATATGAGTTTGTGTTTACACCGACCGACTGAGATATAGAGTCGCGTTTGCACGCGACTAAAAACTTGATTTGCATGTTATTTCAAATTTACATATAACAGGCTACAGGTGTGCTAAAAAACCAAAGCGCAGCAGAAGAAAAAACAACAAGGCCATATAGATGGCTGCAGTCACGTGCTCTATTTAGTGATTACCGACCGACCAACCGACCGACCCACCCACCAACCGACCGAAATTGCTGAACATGTTTAAAAATGTTTAAATCTGCGCACTCATGGCAATTTTTTAAACGCTTAAAATTGCCTGAAACGTACTCTTATTTCATCGAAAATAAATTTTGACAATTTTTAAAATTTTAAGAGCACATATGCATGCGTTACATGCGCTACGCACGTATTATTATTATTTTAGGGGTCAATGTGAGACAAGTTCTACTTCTGATTTTGATCCCTGAGATGGTCTTATATAAATTGTTTATTATTGTTTATTGTAATATTGTTTGCTATATTATATTGTGACCATCTTAAATAAATGTATTATTAAACTGAATTGTATTGCCATGATGATCTATGAGTACCAAATTTTATTAAATTGTGATTCATGCTTGTGAAGATAATATGATGTGCAAACATGATTTCCTTAAATCGTGCGTAGACCGCATAATTGTTGATTGCGCACTGTGAAAACATAACCACATCGATTCCTGGCCATAAGGAATATACTGTGAAAAATTGACATAGCTAGATTAAACTGATATCAAGACAAGGCCTTATACAAGTTAGTGCTTACCGACCGACCGATATAGTGAGCTGTAGAGTAGTCGCGTTGTTGCACGCGACTAAAAATGTGTAGCATTATTTTCATTGTATAATCGTTTAGTCTAATCTACTTAGTGTATACAGCAATGTGTATCTATACCCTTTCTACCATAATCATAAAAGAATACAAATCTTTATTTCAGTCTTTTGCAAATTGTTATTGGAGAGGACGATAAATGTATCTACTGCAGTTTATTAGAGGCAGAGCTGACAGTTGCGCAAAGACGGCTCTGGATAGAGAGGTCATAATGCAGCGAGTTGATTTATCTATATACAAAAAAGTTACTCAACAAACACAAGAGATTGACCATCGAGAATGTAGTTTATCTTGTGTATAACATTTTATATTCAATTCATTTCATATTAATTCAGACGTTTAAAAAGTATGCAATTATGTGTCTTGAACATTTATTTTGATCACGTGGTGCCCATGCAGGTTTCCTTTCTTTCGGATCATCAAACGATCGCTTTCATCCACTGTCATCATGCGAAGTTAGACTATGGTTAATTAGGAATTGAGATACACTCTCATATGAATACATTTAGTTTATTCTGTGACAGTACTCAGTTCGCTGCCATGATCATTGGAACGAAACATGCCTCTGGGTTTTACCACGTTCTCGTAGTACATACATCTTGAGAGTACAGTAACTTTAAATAAATTAAATTTAAATCATTAAAACAGTCTCTGATACTATGAATTCCTATACCAATGTTGTATGGTTTGTCTATTGCCTAGGTCCTTTGTAATTTCGACGTAAACTGCTGCTCTGATTTTGAGGTCGTGTCAGGTCTGGTGGTTTTGGTGCTACTTTTGAGGGTTTTGATATTTTTCCTGTGGCATTTATTGATGGTAATGTCAAATGGGTATCTTCGTCACTGGGAAGACAAGTTTCAATCAGCCGTGGTGGGCTCAGTTGTGGCCTGTTCGTTAGTCGCCCATTTGGTGGTTGCTTCCTCGCAGCTTTCTTGTCTGTTGCTGTCTTACGACCAATGCTATTCGAGGATCGTCTTCCAATAGCAGCATTATCAAGCGATGGCCTACTTCCTGATTGGATGGTTGGAAATAAGTTAGTAGTACGTCCGACGCTTCCATCTGAACGTTTTTGTCTTGTGTCAGAAGTGTAGTGGTTGCCCATCTTTTGACAGCTTGCATTCGTTGGGCTAGAGTTGCCTCTATGGAGTCTTTTAAATAGAGGACTAGATTTACCAGCAAGATCAACCATATCCAGAAGACTTCTTTCGTGCTGCTTCTTTTTTTTAGGTATTCTTGTGTCCTTGATTGAGTCTGCAAAGTGAAATATAAGTTACACTTTTAATTAGGTCTTCTTTAATTTTAATCCAGTTAAACTAAAGCATGGTAGACTGGTTTTTGACTCCATCTCCTACCCCATCAGTCGTAGCCTACATGGTTCTTAATTGGGAGACATGTGTTTTACCTTCGTGGCGGGAGAATCCTATTTTAGATGACATCAAGTCAGACCCAGAAGCGACATCACAAGGATGCACATCAAAGATCTGAAAATCCGTGTTTGATCTATATCTACGATCGTCAGATAATCTATATAAGACATGGATTTATGAAACAATGATATGATAAATTATTTCTGTACAAATAACTAATACGCTTATGTATGTAGGCCTATATTATATTGGCGTGTGGTGTACCTAGCTATAAGTATAAAACATTGATACAAAACATCGTTTAAAAAATGTTTCAAAACACAAATCTATTATCTTTAAATGCGATTGAAAATTCATTTAGACTATAATTTAGTAACTTACCGTTTGTTTTTTCGTGAATCCATTACGAATTTTGCTGAAATAATTTCGGAGAAACTGTAAGACAGTGCAAGTTTGTTTGCTTTAGGAGTTTGTATGCTGTGGTTACTATACTAACGCGATACGTATACAATGGAAACAATTGCGCACTGCGCGCGTTACCATGGCTAGATGTTGGAGCATGCGCATTAATGCACTGTAAACTGCTGTGTGGAAAAATTTACATATAATAGGCTTCAGGCGTGGTCAGCTTTACCTTTACAGTAACAAACACCGAAGCAGAAGAAAACAACAAAAATGAGTAGCATTATTTTCATTCTTTTATTTTAATAATAGATCAGGCACACAGCAGGCTACTTAGTGTATACAGTAGTGTGTTACCCTTTTACCATAATCATGAAAGCATACAAATCTAAATTTCAGTATTTTTAATGATCTCTTTGAGAGACAAATTTTGTAAATTATTATCTGAGGATGGTGTAAATGCATCTACTGCAGTTTAGCATAGAAGGCTCCTGGCATTTAACTGCTGCCCAAAGACTGTTCTGGGGGGCGGAACCAACTACTGGAAAGGTTATAATGCTGTGAGTAAATTTTCTGTACAAAAAAGTTAACTCAACAAACACAAGAGGTTCATCTTTACAGCACTGCAGTAGACTCATTTCACATGTTATTTAAATTGAATACAGTATCCAGAAACTCAACAAGCCAATACATCAATAACTCACAGAGCCATTTAACAATTTCACAGCAAAATCAACATAACTTCACACATATGATTTTAATTGAATTGAATAATCAATGAAATAATTTTTACTTTAGTAAATGGTTATATTTACAACAAAGGAATTGTTTATTGCATTTCAATGGAATACCTAAGAATGAAATGAGGTACTGGTATATGTCATTAGAAAACTAGCTTATTACAGAAATATGTATAAATTAGTGTTGAATTGTTGAAAATGTTGAATTGAAAAGTAAAAGTTGACATAATGTATTATAACATTTTGTGAGCTTAAAAATGGAAATACCTTTACCAAAAACATTTAGTTAAACGTCAAAGTAAAACATTTTAAGAGTAAATGAACAAATTCTGATATGAAATTGTACATAAAGTGGTGGATTTAATAAAGAAGAAATAAATGCCAATTTCTGTTGTTTACTTTAATCTACAATCAACAAATAATGAAAATATAATCTATGGAATTACAATAATATATTTGAATAAATGATTTATATGATCTGGTGCACATTAGACATTATTACACATTTGCTTCAAGTAAACTTTAAAAAGATTTTATGTTTCAAACAACAGCTGCAATCCTATAGAATGTAATGAATATTTACCAATGCTTTACATATCAGTGTTGTGTTTGTATAGTCATGAAAGCCTTCACAACACCTTATTTATTTGTAAGAATGAAGTTTATTATGCTTGTTGATATGCCAAAGTTTACAAAGTAAAGGTGTATAAATGTCTAATTTGCACCATTCCTTACAATGGATGATTGAGTGGTTATAACTTGGCTTGCTGAGGTCCAAATTGTCAAGCGCTGCTTAGAAACTTAATGGCCATGTCTTTCTCCTCCAAAAGCTCCTTTGCGGTTATGTCCATTTTTTCCCGGGCAAAGTCACTAATGCTCAGGCCGTCTACAACACTCCAGCTTTTGTCAGCTCCAATTTTAACAGGCATACTATACACAATGTCTTTTGGGATACCATACTTTGTTCCATCGGAGAGAACACCCATCGACACCCATTCATTCTGAGAAAATGCAAAGTTAACAAAGATGTACAAAAATTAGTCAAGCGGTAAATCAACAATATTAATGGTCTTATTTTTATACAAATGTACATACAGAATCATTTTTTTTAAATTTATATTTTACACTTAATAATGGGCAAATTTTTGTTTTACAATTGCATATAAATATAAAGCTAAGCTTATGCAATGCTGGTCAGAAAATATGTCCGAGCGGTAAACCAACAATATTAATGGTCCTATTTTTATAAAAATGTATATAAAGAGCCAGACACACAGAATCATTTTTTTTTCAATTATATTTTACACATAATTATGGGCACATTTTTGTTTTACAATTGCATATAAATATAATAAAGTTAGGTTATGCAATGCTGGCCAGTGCCGTAATGGCTATGAGCGCTTACTGGCTAAAGGGAAGCCGCCCACCCAGCGTTAGAAGGCCCCTTATTTTCCTCCAAGCCACTGATATTGTCTATGCTGAGAAATGTGTTTGTATGCTTTCATTTATATAGTTTTGACGTCCAATCTCGTCCTAATACTACTAATTATTAAATTATTATCTTCCATACCAACCTCAACTCCCAGCAAACAAAATAAGGAAAACAAATATTTCATCTTTATAAGTTTATTTCATTAATTATATATAGAAAATACCTCTTTGGTTCCAAACCACCAATCCCTCATGTGATCACCAATAGCCTTTGCTGCTGACATGGCACTGGATAGCTTACGGGCCTTGATCACTGCACAGCCACGTGTTTGTACCGTCTAGAGAAAAAAAATAGAAAGTTAACAATAAATGATTGTATGTATCATTACCTATCCGGCGGAAAATTTTAATGTTTCATATTTTTACATTGTTTATCTAAATATGCATTTGTGTATTTAAAAAACTGCAGAATTTGTCCTGATATTCTTCAAATTTTCAATACCTCTTCTACTAAAAACAAGGCCAACAGCCATTAAGTCGCGTGCTACAATGCATAGTGATACCGGACCGACAGACAGACCGACAGACCGACAGACCGACAGACAGACCGACAGACAGACCGACAGACAGACAGACAGACAGACAGACCGACAGACCGACCGACCGACCGACATAGTGAACTATACTGACCAAAATTACTGAACATGTTTAAAAATGTACGCGCAACAGAGATCAAATTGATGCGCCCTCATCTTTCAGTATTTTTATTCACGAGGCGGGATCTCCGAAGAGATACTTTTATATATATAAACACAATAGGCAAAGAACATTAATTCTAAACCGCCCGGTGATATACTGAAATTTAATTAATTAATTTGAAACGATAAAGATGAGGAAATCTGTGAGAATGAGAAAAAGTCGCCCCAACCGAGACTCGAACTCGGACCGCCCTGCTTGATATGCAGATGTCCTAACCATTAGACCACTGGGGCTTTCATGGTATTGTTCGAACTCGATTGGATAACGACTCTTTAACATTCTCGGCGTGGTACGGCGGAACAGCACTAGTCCGCAGTTGTACGCACGCGCAACAGAGATCAAATTGATGCGCCCTCATCTTTCAGTATTTTTATTCACGAGGCGGGATCTCCGAAGAGATACTTTTATATATATAAACACAATAGGCAAAGAACATTAATTCTAAACCGCCCGGTGATATACTGAAATTTAATTAATTAATTTGAAACGATAAAGATGAGGAAATCTGTGAGAATGAGAAAAAGTCGCCCCAACTGAGACTCGAACTCGGACCGCCTGCTTGATATGCAGATGTCCTAACCATTAGACCACTGGGGCTTTCATGGTATTGTTCGAACTCGATTGGATAACGACTCTTTAACATCCGATTTCCTCATCTTTATCGTTTCAAATATATATATATATATATATATATATATATATATATATATATATATATATATATATATATAAACAAATCAGGCAAAGAACATTAATTCTAAACCGCCCGGTGATATACTGAAATTTAATTAATTAATTTGAAACGATAAAGATGAGGAAATCTGTGAGAATGAGAAAAAGTCGCCCCAACCGAGACTCGAACTCGTACCGCCTGCTTGATATGCAGATGTCCTAACCATTAGACCACTGGGGCTTTCATGGTATTGTTCGAACTCGATTGGATAGCGACTCTTTAACATTCTCGGCGTGGTACGGCGGAACAGCACTAGTCCTCAGTTGTACGCACGCGCACCAGAGATCAAATTGATACATATATATATATATATATTTTTAAATACACAATTACGCTACAGGACAACACAAACACAACAAAAGGACAAACGTAAAGGGTATAGTATAATGTACTTACATACATATAATTACATATATACTTGCAGGAGGTAAGAAAAAAAAGTTTGATGAAAAAGTTTTATTAATACGATCTGTATTGTGATAAAAGGAATTGTTTATAATTGGATTTGAATGTATTTAAGTTATTAGTATTTAGTAAGGATTGACTTAAATTATTCCATACTAGAGGACCATGGTATTTGATAGAATTCCGGATTGTGTTATGGGTTAAATTTATTGTGGCGTAATTGTTGGCGTTTCTTGTATTGTAGTTGTGAAATTCATTATTTTTGATGAAGAAATGTTTGAAAATATTTGGAAGTTGATTGTTTGAATATCTGTGCATAAGTGTGGCGATTTGTAATTTGTTAATATCGAAGATGTTTAGGGTATTAAGTTTAAAGAAAAGGGACTTTGTGTGGGCTATATAGTGAGAATTGGTACAAATGCGAATAGCCCGTTTTTGGAGTTTAAAGAGTTTGTCTAATTTAGAAATATGTGTGGAAGCCCATGGACAGAGAGTTTTATTTTTAGTATCTGTAATTCCCCAAGCAATGTTACAATAGGATAGATAAGGTAAAATTAATGTGTTATATAAAGAAAAGAGGATATTAGAGGGTAGAATATAATTATTTAAGTTTTTTTAGACACCGATGTTTTTTGAAATTTTATTAGTTATATTTGTTATATGGGTTTTCCAGTTTAAGTTATCATCTATAGTTACACCAAGGAACTGAGAATAAGTAACCCTTTTGATAGGAGTGTTTTCTATATGGATTGTGTTTTGATTGTCATTCCGTGTTCTATTTGGAGAAAAGTGTATATATTCAGTTTTGTTCAGTGAGAGTCTATTAAGTTTAAGCCAGTGAGATATATGTTTTATTTCCTTATTAAAAATTCTGGTTAAGGTGTTGTAGTCAGGATGGGAGGAAAAAATGTTCGTGTCGTCGGCAAACAGGACGTATTCAAAAGAGTTGGAAGCGTTGATGATGTCGTTGACATAAATGAGAAAAAGTAGAGGACCAAGAATTGATCCTTGGGGCACATCGCAGGTTATAGGAAGAACTTCTGAGGAGTAGGAGCCGAAAGAGGTGATTTTTTTAAGATAGTTAGAAAGTAGAGATAGAGGAGTTCCGCGGATACCATAGTGACTTAGTTTAGTTAAAAGAATTGTGTGGTTAATAGTGTCAAATGCTTTAGACAAGTCCAAAAATAAGCCAATAGTATGGTGGTTTTTAGATAAGGCGTTAGAGATTTTACTTTGAATGTCAAGGATTGCAAGATCGGTAGAATGTTTTGGTCTGAAGCCATATTGGTTATCATGAAAAGATGTATGTGAAGAAAGAAAGTTGTAAAGTCTATTGTATATAAGGCGTTCGAGTATTTTAGAAAAGCAAGGCAAAATTGAGATTGGACGGTAGTTTTCAAAGGAATGGGAATAATTTTTTTTATGAATAGGAATTACTTTGGCGATTTTTAAGGATGATGGAAATACACCATTAGTTAGTGATAGATTAAAGATGTGGGTAAGGGGTCTGGTAATAAAAGGTCCAATTTCTTTAATAATCGTGGGTTCAATATCATCAAGGCCAGCACTTTTACTGTTTTTTAGATTAGAAATTATTTCAAGAATCTCTTTACCAGATGTAGGTTGGAAGAAAATTGAATTTTGAGTGGGTTTCCTTAGATAATCAGTAAAGTTGCCATAAGTAGCCGAAATTTTAGAAGAAAGTTTAGGTCCAATATCAGTAAAATAGCGATTGAATTTATTGGCAATTTGAGATGGGTCAGTAATGTTTGTACCATTATCTGTAAAATAACTAGGAAGCGTCTTTGTGGTGTTTTTACAGAGAATGTTATTAATTATATTCCAGGTTTTTTTAATGTTATTTTTATAGTCGTTAAACTTATTTGTATAGTGTTGCTTACATGATGTTCTTATTAATCGTGTGAGTTTATTTCTGTAAGTAATGTAATTGGTTTTATTAATCATATTTGGTGTTTTTATATATTTTTTATATAATTTATTTCTATTGTTTATAGATTTGATTATACCTTTTGTTATCCATGGTTTACAAAGTTTACGTTTGTTAATTTTAGTTCTTGTCTTTGGGAGGTGAGTATCGTATAGTGAAGAAAATCTGTCGAGAAAAATATTGTAGGATTCATTTGCAGAGTTATTTTGGTAGAGTTGAAAAAGTAAGTCAAGAAAACAGAAATCGGGCAAAAAGAGTGCGCAATAACATTTGACGCGCAGTGCGCGCGCAAAAATATGCGCACTCATGGCAATTTTGTAAACGCATGAAATTGCCTGAAACGTACTCTTATTTCATCGAAAATAAATTTTGAAAATTTTAAGCGCGCGTACGCATGCGTTACATGCGCTACGCACGTAATTGTATTGCCATATGATGATTTATGCCCTGAAATTTATGAGTACCAAATTGGTTGTGAAGATATGATTACAAACGTGATTTCGTTAAATCGTGCGTAGACCGCGTAATTTTTTATTGCGCACCGTTAAAACATAACCACATCGATTCCTGGCCATAAGGAATATACTGTGAAAAATTAACCTAGCTAGATTAAACTGATATCAAGATAAGGTCAGAAAGCGATAAAACGCATAGTGACCGACCGACCGACATAGTGAACTATAGAGTCGCTTCAACGCGACTAAAAATGCATTAATATTAAAATGTATATTTTGAGGTGGTCGAAAACGTAAAAAAAGATGAAAACGAGTTAGTGTTTACACCGCCCGACCGACGCGACCGACCAACCGAAATTGCTGAAAATGTTTAAAAAAATGTTGAACACAATTTTAAAAACATTTATAATTGCCCCCAAGTATTAATATCCACTGTCAAAATAATATGAATACTGTATGAGTTTTTGTTTACACCGACCCACGCGACTAAAAACTTGATTTGTATGTTATTTCAAATTTACATATAACAGGCTACAGGTGTACTCAGCTTAATTACCTTTACAACAAAAACCAAAGCGCAGCAGAAGAAAACAAGGCCATATAGATGGCTGCAGTCGCGTGCTCATTAGTGTTTACCGACCGACCGACCAACCTACCAACTGACCGAAATTACTGAACATGTTTAAAAATGTTGAAATGTTTAAAAACATTTATATTTTTTTAATTTAAACGTGCGTAGCCTGTCACTTTTTACGTGCTCGTATAACGTAATTTCGAGTTGAAAAGTATGTCAAGAAAACAGAAATCGGGCAAAAAGAGTGGGCAATAACATTTAACGCGCAGTACGCGCGCCAAAATCTGTGCACTCATGGCAATTGTGTAAACGCTTAAAATTGCCTGAAACGTACTCTTATTTCATCGAAAATAAATTTTGAAAATTTTAAGCGCGCGTACGCATGCGTTTATGCGCTACGTACGTAATTGTATTGCCATATGATGATTTATGCCCTGAAATTTATGAGTACCAAATTTTATTTAATTGTGATTCATGTTTGTGAAGATATGATTACAAACGTGATTTCGTTAAATCGTGCGTATACCGCGTAATTTTTTATTGCGCACCGTGAAAACATAACCACATCGCTTCCTGGCCATAAAGAATATACTGTGAAAAAATTTACTTAGCTAGATTAAACTGATATCAGGATAAGGTCAGAAAGCGATAAAACACATAGTGATACCGGACCGACAGACAGACCGACAGACCGACAGACCGACCGACCGACCGACATAGTGAACTATAGAGTCGCGTCCACGCGACTAAAAACAACAACAAGGCCCTATTATGTGGCTGCAGTCGCGTGCTCAAGGTATTGTTTACCGACCGACCAACCGGCTGAAATTGCTGAACATGTTTAAAAATGTTGAAAATGTTTAAAAACATTTATATTTTTTTAATTTACACGTGCGTAGCCTGTCACTTTTAACGTGCTCGTATAACGTAATTTTGAGTTAAAAAGTGAATCGATATTATTAAAGAAAGGTTGTAAAACAGAAATCGGGCACAAAAAGAGTGCATATTAACATTTAACGCACGTGCACAAATCTGCGCACTCATGGCAATTTTTTAAACGCTTAAAATTGCCAATTTGAAAATTTTAAGCGTGCATATGCATGTGTTACATGCGCTACGCACGTAATTGTATTGCCATGATGATTTATGCCTTGAAATTTATGAGTACCAAATTTGATTTCATTGTGATTCATGCTTGTGAAGATATGATTACAAACATGATTTCGTTAAATCGTCCGTAGACCGCGTAACTTTTGATTGCGCACCGTGAAAACATAACCACATCGATTCCTGGCCATAAGGAATATACTGTGAAAAATTGACTTAGCTAGATGAAACTGATATCAAGACAAGGCCAATAAAAGTTAGTGCTTACAGACCGACCGACCGACCAACCAACCAACCGATATAGTGAGCTATAAAGTCGCGTTGCACGCGACTAAAAATGTGTAGCATTATTTTCATTGTATAATCGTTTAGTCTAATCTACTTAGTGTATACATCAATGTGTATATATTATACCCTTTCTACCATAATCATGAAAGAATAGAAATCTTTATTTCAGTCTTTTGCAAATTGTTATTGGAGAGGACGATAAATGTATCTACTGCAGTTTATTAGAGGCAGAGCTGACTGTTGCGCAAAGACGGCTCTGGGTGGAACAACCGGCCAACTACTAGGGAGGTCATAATGCAGCGAGTTGAATTATCTATATACAAAAAAGTTACTCAACAAACACAAGAGATTGACCATTGAGAATGTAGTTTATCTTGTGTATAACATTTTATTTTCAAATCATTTCATATTAATTAAGACGTTTAAAAAGTATGCAAATATGTGTCTTGAAAATTTATTTTGATCACGTGGTGCCCATGCAGGTTTCCTTTCATTCGGATCATCAAACGGTCGCTTTCATCTACTGTCATCATGCGAAGTTAGACTATGGGTAATTAGGAATTGAGATACACTCTCATATACATACATACATTTAGTTTATTCTGTGACAGTACTCAGTTCGCTGCCATGAACATGATCATTGGAACGAAACATGCCTCTGGGTTTTACCACGTTCTCGGAGTACATACATCTTGAGAGTACAGTAACTTTAAATAAATTAAATTTAAATCATTAAAACAGTCTCTGATACTATGAATTCCTATACCAATGTTGTATGGTTTGTCTATTGCCTAGGTCCTTTGTAATCTCGACGTAAACTGCTGCTCTGATTTTGAGGTCGTGTCAGGTCTGGTGGTCTTGGTGCTACTTTTGAGTGTTTTGACATTTTTCCTGTGGCATTTATTGATGGTAATGTCAAATGGGTATCTTCGTCACTGGGAAGACAAGTTTCAATCAGTCGTGGTGGGCTCAGTTGTGGCCTGTTCGTTAGTCGCCCATTTGGTGGTTGCTTCCTCGCAGCTTTCTTGTCTGTTGCTGTCTGACGACCAATGCTATTCGAGGATCGTCTTCCAATAGCAGCATTATCAAGCGATGGCCTACTTCCTGATTGGATGGTTGGAAATAAGTTAGTAGTACGTCCGACGCTTCCATCTGAAAGTTTTTGTCTTGTGTCAGAAGTGTAGTGGTTGCCCATCTTTTGACAGCTTGCAGTCGTTGAGCTAGAGTTGCCTCTATGGAGTCTTTTAAATAAAGGACTAGATTTACCAGCAAGATCAACCATATCCAGAAGACTTCTTTCGTGCTGCTTCTTTCTTTGAGGCTTTCTTGTGTCCTTGATTGAGTCTGCAAAGTGAATATAAGTTACACTTTTAATTAGGTCTTGTTTAATTTCAATCCATTTAAACTAAAGCATGGTAGACTGGTTTGACTCCATCTCCTATCCCATCAGTGGTAGCCTATGTGGTTCTTAATTGGGAGACATGTGTTTTACCTTCATGGTTAGAGAATCCTATTTTCGATGACATCAAGTCAGACCCAGAAGCGACATCTGAAGAATGCACATCAAAGATCTGAAAATCCATGTTTGATCTATATCTACGATCGTCAGATAATCTATATAAGACATGGATTTATAAACAATAATGTTGTTCTAAATGATTTCGGTACAAATAACTAAATACGGTTATGTATGTAGGCCTATATATTGAATTGGCGTGTGGTGTGTACCTAGGCTAAAAAAACATTGATACAAAAAATCGTTCAAAAAATGTTTCAAAACACAAATCTTTTATCTATTTATTAAACATGCGATTGAAATTTCATTTAGACTATAATTTAGTAACTTACCGTTTGTTTTTTCGTGAAGCCATTAGTAAATTATGCTGAAGTATTTTCGGAGAAATTGTAAGACAGTGTAGTAAGCTTGTTTGCTTTTAGACGTTTGTATGCTGTAGTTACTATACTAACGCGATACGTATACGTGGCAACAATCACGCGCTGCGCCCGTTACCATGGCTTGAAGTTAGAGCATGCGCATTAATGCACTGTAATCTGCAGCTGTGATGTGTGGCAAACAAGTATGACATGAACTTACATTGTTATAAATTAACACGACCATTATTATATATGGCTGCAGTTGCGTGCGAAAATTTGAGTTAGTGTCAGACCGACTGACCTACAGACCGATCGACATAGTGAGGTATAGATTTGCGTTTGCACGCGATTAAAAATGTTGAACAATTGTTAAAACATTTATATTTGCCTCCAAGTATTAATATCGAGTGTCAAATAATAAAGAAATATGAATATGAGTTAGTGTTTACCGACCGACTAACAGACCGAAATTGCTGAACATGTTAACCGACTAACAGACCGAAATTGCTGAACAAGTTAAAAAATGTTGAAAACATTTTTTAAACATTTATATTTGCCTCCAAGTATTAATATCCAGTGTCAAAATAACGAAAAAAAGATGAAGATGAGTTAGTGTTTACACCGACCGACCGAGGGGCGACCGACCAACCGAAATTGTTGAAAATGATAAAAAAATGTTAAACACATTTTAAAAACATTTATATTTGCCGCACCTCCAAGTATTAATATCCACTGTCAAAATAATGAACAAATATGAATATGAGTTTGTGTTTACAGCGACCGACTGAGATATAGAGTCGCGTTTGCACGCGACTAAAAACTTGATTTGCATGTTATTCTAAATTTACATATAACAGGCTACAGGTGTGCTCAAAAACCAAAGCGCAACAGAAGAAAAAACAACAAGGCCATATAGATGGCTGCAGTCACGTGCTCAATTTAGTGATTACCGACCGACCAACCGACCGACCCACCCACCAACCGACCGAAATTGCTGAACATGTTTAAAAATGTTTAAATCTGCGCACTCATGGCAATTTTTTAAACGCTTAAAATTGCCTGAAACGTACTCTTATTTCATCGAAAATAAATTTTGACAATTTTTAAAATTTTAAGCGCGCATATGCATGCGTTACAAGCGCTACGCACGTAATTGTATTGCCATGATGATGAGTATCAAATTTTATTAAATTGTGATTCATGCTTGTGAAGATATGATGTGCAAACATGATTTCCTTAAATCGTGCGTAGACCTCGTAATTGTTGATTGCGCACTGTGAAAACATAACCTCATCGATTCCTGGCCATAAGGAATATACTGTGAAAAATTGACACATAGCTAGATTAAACTGATATCAAGGACAAGGCCTTATACAAGTTAGTGCTTACCGACCGACCGACCGACCGATATAGTGAGCTGTAGAGTAGTCGCGTTGTTGCACGCGACTAAAGTGTAGCATTATTTTCATTGTATAATCGTTTAGTCTAATCTACGTAGTGTATACAGCAATGTGTATATATTATACCCTTTCTACCATAATCATGAAAGAATACAAATCTTTATTACAGTCTTTTGCAAATTGCTATTCGAGAGGATGATGAATGTATCTACTGCAGTTTATTAGAGGCAGAGCTGACTGTTGCGCAAAGACGGCTCTGGGTGGAACAACCGGCCAACTACATTGTTCAGCGTCGTGAGCGGACGTGTTAAATCTGCCGCTCCTGGATAATGTTAAGTCATACGATTTTACCTATGGCTACCACTATTATTTGCCTAGCACTGATATGTTTATGCGTTGTGGATGATTATGCGGTTCGAGCCCAATACTTATCATCATATGTTGTCCATCCTAACTCATCTAGTCGCAGCAGAGATTGTTGGTATGAATCACCACTACAATTTCGATCTAGGCCAAGATTGTTACGGCGTACCAAGCATGGCCCGGATTACTCTGCACCGTATAGGAGGTATGATAATTCCACTTCTTCATTTCAAACATCTTACGGGAAATTCTACTTTAACAATCTATACTTATGTGGAGATATTGAAGAAAACCCTGGACCACAAAATGAGCAACATGTTGGAGACGAAGGTATGCGACCCGATGGTTACGTAACCAACTATGCACTTCAAGGTGGCGTTAATTGTTTAAATATCAACGCTCACAGCATTGTAAACAAGTCATTGTGTTTACAATCAGTGCTTGTAACCGAAACAATTGACATCGTTTTCATGACTGAATCATGGCTAGATGGTCATATAAATTCCACTGAAATATTCCCCAAAGAATATGCTGTTTTTAGAAAGGATCGCAATCGTCATGGAGGTGGTGTTGTTGTTGCGGTACATGAGGATTTGCGTGCGACACCATGTCTTAATTATTCCTGTCCTGGAATCGAGCTAATATGGTGTACAATTGAAAGCAAACACGGGAACATTTTAGCAGGGACACTGTACAGACCTCCGGGTAGCAGAGTGGATTTCTTCGAAAAACTCCAGGAATGTGTCGATCAAGTGTTAGTGGACGCCCATTTGTACAGTTTAATAATTATTGCAGGTGACCTTAGCATTAACTTTAAATCTACTGGTACAATTTCAACGGAACAACGAAATATGCAAAACACAGTAGACGTCTTAAATCTAAGGCAATGTGTTAATTTTTACACGCATTACAATAAGAATTCGGCTAATACAATTATCGATCATGTTTACTCTAGTAGTACTGACATGGTAGCTGAAATTCAACCTCACCCAGGTGTCGACAGTGATCATGAAGGAGTTTCCTTCAAACTTCGTATCTCAAAGGAGAACATTTCAAGACCAGCGGGTACTTTTTATGATTATTCTAAAATTTGTCCCCAACGTTTTATTGACAAATTCGCAAATATTAACTGGAACTGTGATTCCACTGACGTGAATGAGTTATGGTTAAACTTTAAATGTAAATTTATTGCAGCTATTAATGATGTTGTACCCCTAAGGTCGGCCAAAAGGCGCCCTAAAAAACCTTGGATCTCAAGGGAGATTCTTAGTTTAATTAGAAAAAAGAATAGATTTTATAAAGCAGCTATTAGGTCTGTAAATAAGGACAAGTGGGATAGATACAAACGTAGTCGTAATGACTTGAAATCTAAAATTAAAAAATCATATAAAAGTTATCTAAAGAACCTTTCCTTAAAAAACGACCATTGTAAACAGTTCTGGTCCTTCGTTAGAAGCTCCAGAGCTAAACCCGGCACTGATACCTTTGTCATTGAGGGTAATCGTGTCAACAACCCAAAGATCATAGCTGAGGCCTTCAATAAAAGATTCTCAGCTAATTTTTCTCATGACTACCCTGACCACCTTTTAAATAATTCTTGTATTTTGCATGCTGGCTGCCCCAAATTCACTGATATCCAAATCACTAGTGCTGAGATATTATCTGTTATTAACAAACTGAAAACAGGTAAATCTCCTGGACCTGATGGAATAACCACAACTATGATTAAAGTTGCTGCTATTTACATAACTGAACCATTATGTAAAATATTTAATCTATCTCTCAGCTCTGGTGTGTTTCCCATTGAAATGAAGGCAGCCAACATCATTCCAATCCATAAGTACAGTCAGGTGACTATAGTGATGTTTCTAATTATAGACCGATTTCCTTATGTTCTACAATTGGTAAATTGCTTGAGAGAGTTGTTGGTCAAAAGTTACTATCTTTTCTTGAAGAAAATACACTTCTCTCCGAGAAACAACATGGCTTCTTGAGGGGTAGGTCTTGTACCACCTTTACTTACAGATGTTACAACTGATTGGTCTAAAATACTTAATGAGCGTTCTCCGCCCCATATCGATGCGATTTTTCTCGATTGGCGGAAAGCTTTTGATAAAATTAGCCATAAGATTCTGTTAAGTATATTACATAATTTTGGTATCTGTGATTCAATGCTGGACTGGTTTAAATCCTACCTATCCTGTAGATCTCAAAGAGTTACATTTAGGGGCTCCACTTCCGAGAATATATTGGTAAAATCCGGGGTTCCTCAGGGATCAGTGATTGGGCCAATCCTCTTTAATCTCTTTGTATCCGATCTCCCCTCCTGCATTGAATCACAGATACAACAATATGCTGATGATACTCTCATATACAGAGCCATCAGAAACAAAAACAAAGATAAAGATAACCATAATGATAATGATGAAATGATCTTGCAGTCGGATCTTCGTGCTATTAACAACTGGTGTGTGACGAACAAAATGCTACTAAATACTGACAAATGTTTTGTAATGCACATAACTAGATCTAACAGTCTAACAAGCATGTGATTATTTTATTGGAGATGATAGATTGCCCGTTACGAATTCCATTAAATATCTTGGAATTCACCTGAATCGCAAACTCACTTGGGCTGATCATGTCCAATATGTTAAATCCAAATCTAATCGCATGTTTGGTTTTGTGAGACGTATTGTCAAATGTCGTGATAAAGCTATTATATTGCGACTATATATATCGTTAGTTAGACCATATATTGATTACGGTTTACCTGCCTGGATCCCCTTTCTTAAAAAAGACATCGCTGCTCTTGAAGCTGTCCAAAGGAGGGTCACCCGCACATGCTTCCCAAGATCAGCCAGTCTCTCTTACCCTGAACGTTTGAAACGCCTTAATCTGATGTCCATTAACAATCGCATTAGGTATTTATGTATTAATTTTGTTACCAAATGTATGTACAAATTATATGATGTTAATGTTTTTAAATATTTATCTATTAATTGCAGACATGTTAATAACCTTAAGTTGCGCAATAATTTTATAGCCCGGACTGATTTATTTCATAACTCTGTCTTTAATTTTTTTGTTAGACATTTTAGAGATCTGCCTGCGGATCTCTGCGACCAACTTTTAATTAATATAAACTGTTTTAAGCATATTTTAACAATCTGTTTTAATCTGAACATATGTATATTTTAAAGATATTTTCTTAATTCTATCTTTTTAAATTAACAATTTTTTATAAAAACACATTGCTGAATTTTATAGTTTTATCTAAATTTTAATAGAATCCATGTATTATTCATTTTATGTAAGTATTTCGATGTGGAGAGCCTCTCGACGGTTATTTTTATTTGTAACTTTTAGGTTATCCGGCCTCATTGACTTACTTTTGTATTGTTTTTTTGTACTGTTCTGTATATTGGCGAAATAAATGATATGATATGATATGATATGATAACTACTAGAGAGGTCATAATGCAGCGAGTTGAATTATCTATATACAAAAAAGTTACTCAACAAACACAAGAGATTGACCATTGAGAATGTAGTTTATCTTGTGTATAACCTTTTATTTTCAAATAATTTCATATTAATTCAGACGTTTAAAAAGTATGCAATTATGTGTCTTGAAAATTTATTTTGATCACGTGGTGCCCATGCAGGTTTCCTTTCATTCGTATCATCAAACGGTCGCTTTCATGCACTGTCATCATGCGAAGTTAGACTATGGTTAATTAGGAATAATTGAGATACACTCTCATATGGATACATTTAGTTTATTCTGTGACAGTACTCAGTTCGCTGCCATGATCATTAGAACGAAACATGGCTCTGGGTTTTACCACGTTCTCGTAGTACATACATCTTGAGAGTACAGTAACTTTAAATAAATTAAATTTAAATCATTAAAACAGTCTCTGATACTATGACAACTGTTGTATGGTTTGTCTATTGCCTAGGTCCTTTGTAATTTCGACGTAAACTGCTGCTCTGATTTTGAGGTCGTGTCAGGTCTGGTGGTCTTGGTTCTACTTTTGAGGGTTTTGAAATTTTTCCTGTGGCATTTATTGATGGTAATGTCAAATGGGTATCTTCGTCACTGGGAAGACAAGTTTCAATCAGCCGTGGTGGGCTCAGTTGTGGCCTGTTCGTTAGTCGCCCATTTGGTGGTTGCTTCCTCGCAGCTTTCTTTTCTGTTGCTGTCTGACGACCAATGCTATTCGAGGATCGTCTTCCAATAGCAGCATTATCAAGCGATGGCCTACTTCCTGATTGGATGGTTGGAAATAAGTTAGTAGTACGTCCGACGCTTCCATCTGAAAGTTTTTGTCTTGTGTCAGAAGTGTAGTGGTTGCCCATCTTTTGACAGCTTGCAGTCGTTGAGCTAGAGTTGCCTCTATGGAGTCTTTTAAATAGAGGACTAGATTTACCAGCAAGATCAACCATATCCAGAAGACTTCTTTCGTGCTGCTTCTTTCTTTGAGGCTTTCTTGTGTCCTTGATTGAGTCTGCAAAGTGAAATATAAGTTGCACTTTTAATTAGGTCTTCTTTAATTTCAATCCATTTAAACTAAAGCATGGTAGGCCTAGACATGTGTTTTACCTTCGTGGCGGGAGAATCCTATTTTAGATGACATCAAGTCAGACCCAGAAGCGATATCTGAAGGATGCACATCAAAGATCTGAAAATCCATGTTTGATCTATATCTACGATCGTCAGATAATCTATATAAGACATAGATTTATAAAACAATGATATGATAAATTATTTCTGTAAAAATAACTAATACGGTTATGTATGTAGGCCTATATTATACTGGCATGTGGTGTACCTAGCTATAAGTATAAAACATTGATACAAAACATCGTTTAAAAAATCTTTCAAAACACATTCTATTTTCTATCTTTAAATGCGATTGAAAATTCATTCAGAATATAATTTAGTAACTTACCGTTTGTTTTTTCGTGAATCCATTACGAATTTTGCTGAAATAATTTCGGAGAAACTGTAAGACAATGCAAGTTTGTTTGCTTTAGGAGTTTGTATGCTGTGGTTACTATACTAACGCGATACGTATACAATGGCAACAATCGCGCACTGCGCGCGTTACCATGGCTATATATTGGAGCATGCGCATTAATGCACTGTAAACTGCTGTGTGGCAGCAAAAAACGACATGAAATTACCGTACAAAAAAAATTTGATTATTTCAAATTTACTTATAATAGTCTACAGGCGTGGTCAGCTTTACCTTTACAGTAACAAACACCGAAGCAGAAGAAAACAACAAAAATGAGTAGCATTATTTTCATTTTATAATTATTCTTTTATTTTAATAATAGATCAGGCACACAGCAGGCTACTTAGTCTACAGTAGTGTGTATTTATACCCTTTTACCATAATTATGAAAGCATACAAATCTAAATTTCAATCATTTTAATGATCTCTTTGATTGACAAATTTTGTAAATTATTATCTGAGGATGGTGTAAATGCATCTACTGCAGTTTAGCATAGAAGGCTCCTGGCATTTAACTGCTGCCCAATGACTGTTCTGGGGGGCGGAAACAACTACTGGAAAGGTTATAATGCAGTGAGTAAATTTCCTGTACAAACACAAGAGGTTCATCTTTACAGCACCGCAGTAGATTCATTTCACATGTTATATAAATTGAATACAGTATCCCGAAACTCAACAGGCCAATACATCAATAACTCACAGAGCCATTTAACAATTTCACAGCAAAATCAACAGAACTTCACACATATGATTTTGAGTGAATTGAATAATCAATGAAATAATTTTTACTTTAGTAAATGGTTATATTTACAACAAAGGAATTGTTTATTGCATTTCAATGGAATACCTAAGAATGAAATGAGGTACTGGTATATGTCATTAGAAAACTAGCTTATTACGGAAATATGTAAATTAGTGTTTTTAGAACAACAAAAGAAAACGTTGAATTGAAAAGTAAAAGTTGACATAATGTATTATAACATTTTGTGAGCTTAAAAATGGAAATACCTTTACCAAAAACATTTAGTTAAACGTCAAAGTAAAACATTTTAAGAGTGAATGAACAAATTCTGATATGAAATTGTACATAAAGTGGTGGATTTAACATAGAAGAAATAAATGCCAATTCCTGTTGTTTACTTTAATCTACAATCAACAAATAATGAAAATATAATCTATGGATCAATAATATATTTGAATAAATGATTTATTTAATATGGTGCACATTAGACATTATAACACATTTTGCTTCATGTAAACTATAAATAGATTTTATGTTTCAAACAACAGCTGCAATCCTATAGAATGTAATGAATATTTACCAATGCTTTACATATCAGTGTTGTGATAGCTTCTGCAACTACCCCAATGTTTTTATAGTTATGAAAGCCTTCACAACAGCTATTTATTTGTAAGAATGGAGTAAAGTTTATTATGCTTGTTGATGTTCCAAAGTTTACAAAGTAAAAGTGTATAATTATGTCTAATTTGCACCATTCCTTACAATAGATGATTGAGTGGTTATAACTTGGATTGCTGAGGTCCAAATTGTCAAGCGCTGCTTAGAAACTTAATGGCCATGTCTTTCTCCTCCAACAGCTCCTTTGCGGTTATGTCCATTTTTTCCCGGGCAAAGTCACTAATGCTCTGGCCGTCGACAACACTCCAGCTTGTGTCAGCATACTACACACAATGTTTTTTGCAATCCCTCATGTGATCACCAATAGCCTTTGCTGCTGACATGGCACTGGACAGCTTACGGGCCTTCATCACTGCACTGCCACGTGTTTGGTATACCGTCTAGAGAAAAAAAATAGAAAGTTAACAAAAAAATGATTGTATGTCTCATTACCCTATCCGGCGGAAAATTTTAATGTTTTATACTTTTACATTGTTTATCTAAATAGGCATTGGTGTATTTAAAAAACAGCAGAATTTGTCCTGATATTCTTCAAATTTTCAATAGCTCTTCTACTAAAAAAATGCATTAATATTAAAAAGTATATTTTGAGGTGGTCGAAAACGTAAAAAAAGATGAAAATGAGTTAGTGTTTACACCGACCGACCAACCGAAATTGCTGAAAATGTTTAAAAAAATGTTGAACACATTTAAAAAACATTTATAATTGCCCCCAAGTATTAATATCCACTGTCAAAATAATGAAAAAATATGAATATGAGTTTTTGTTTACACCGACCGACTGAGATATAGAGTCGCGTTTGCACGCGACTAAAAACTTGATTTGTATGTTATTTCAAATTTACATATAACAGGCTACAGGTGTACTCAGCTTAATTACCTTTACAACAAAAACCAAAGCGCAGCAGAAGAAAAAACAACAAGGCCCTACTATGTGGCTGCAGTCGCGTGCTCAAGTTAGTGTTTACCGACCGACAAACCGACCGAAATTGCTGAACATGTTGAAAATGTTTAAAAACATTTATATATTTTTAATTTACACGTGTGTAGCCTGTCACATTTGACGTGCTCGTATAACGTAATGTTGAGTTGAAAAGTGAATCAAATAATGATGATATTATTAAAGAAAGGTTGTAAAACAGAAATCGGGCACAAACAGAGTGCATATTAACATTTAACGCGCAGTGCGCGTACACAAATCTGCGCACTCATGGAAATTTTTTAAACGCTTAAAATTGCCAATTTGGAAAATGTTAAGCGCGCATATGCATGTGTTACATGCGCTACGCACGTAATTGTATTGCCATGATGATTTATGCCTTGAAATTTAGGACTACCAAATTTGATTTAATTGTGATTCATGCTTCTGAAGATATGATTACAAACATGATTTCGTTAAATCGTCCGTAGACCGCGTAATTTTTGATTGCGCACCGTGAAAACAAAACCACATCGATTCATGGCCATAAGGAATATACTGTGAAAAATTGACTTAGCTAGATGAAACTGATATCAAGACAAAGCCAATACAAGTTAGTGCTTACAGACCGACCGACCGACCGACCAACCAACCAACCGACCGATATAGTGAGCTATAAAGTCGCGTTGCACGCGACTAAAAATGTGTAGCATTATTTTCATTGTATAATTAATCGTTTAGTCTAATCTACTTAGTGTATACAGCAATGTGTATCTATACCCTTTCTACCATACTCATGAAAGAATACAAATCTTTATTTCAGTCTTTTGCAAATTCTTATTGGAGAGGACGATAAATGTATCTACTGCAGTTTATTAGAGGCAGAGCTGACTGTTGCGCAAAGACGGCTCTGGGTGGAACAACCGGCCAACTACTAGAGAGGTCATAATGCAGCGAGTTGTCTATATATACAGAAGTTACTCAACAAACACAAGAGATTGACCATTGAGAATGTAGTTTATCTTGTGTATAACATTTTATTTTCAAATCATTTCATATTAATTCAGACGTTTAAAAAGTATGCAATTATGTGTCTTGAAAATTTATTTTGATCACGTGGTGCCCATGCAGGTTTCCTTTCATTCGGATCATCAAACGGTCGCTTTCATCCACTATCATCATGCGAAGTTAGACTATGGTTAATTAGGAATTGGGATACACTCTCACATGAATACATTTAGTTTATTCTGTGAAAATACTCAGTTCGCTGCCATGATCATTGGAACGAAACTTGGCTCTGGGTTTTACCACGTTCTCGGAGTACATACATCTTGAGAGTTCAGCAACTTAATAAATTAAATTTAAATCATTAAAAGAGTCTCTGATACTATGACAACTGTTGTATGGTTTGTCTATTGCCTAGGTCCTTTGTAATTTCGACGTAAACTGCTGCTCTGATTTTGAGGTCGTGTCAGGTCTGGTGGTCTTGGTGCTACTTTTGAGGGTTTTGAAATTTTTCCTGTGGCATTTATTGATGGTAATGTCAAATGGGTATCTTCGTCACTGGGAAGACAAGTTTCAATCAGCCGTGGTGGGCTCAGTTGTGGCCTGTTCGTTAGTCGCCCATTTGGTGGTTGCTTCCTCGCAGCTTTCTTGTCTGTTGCTGTCTGACGACCAATGCTATTCGAGGATCGTCTTCCAATAGCAGCATTATCAAGCGATGGCCTACTTCCTGATTGGATGGTTGGAAATAAGTTAGTAGTACGTCCGACGCTTCCATCTGAAAGTTTTTGTATTGTGTCAGAAGTGTAGTGGTTGCCCATCTTTTGACAGCTTGCATTCGTTGGGCTAGAGTTGCCTCTATGGAGTCTTTTAAATAGAGGACTAGATTTACCAGCAAGATCAACCATATCCAGAAGACTTCTTTCGTGATGCTTCTTTCTTTGAGGCTTTCTTGTGTCCTTGATTGAGTCTGCAAAGTGAAATATAAGTTACACTTTTAATTAGGTCTTCTTTAATGTCAATCCATTTAAACTAAAGCATGGTAGACTTGTTTGACTCCATCTCCTACCCCATCAGTGGTAGCCTACATGGTTCTTAGTTGGGAGACATGTGTTTTACCTTCGTGGCGGGAGAATCCTATTTTAGATGACATCAAGTCAGACCCAGAAGCGACATCTGAAGGATGCACATCAAAGATCTGAAAATTCGTGTTTGATCTATATCTACGATCGTCAGATAATCTATATAAGACATGGATTTATAAAACAATGATATGATAAATTATTTCTGTATAAATAACTAATACGGTTATGTATGTAGGCCTATATTATACTGGCATGTGGTGTACCTAGCTATAAGTATAAAACATTGATACAAAACATCGTTTAAAAAATCTTTCAAAACACATTCTATTTTCTATCTTTAAATGCGATTGAAAATTCATTCAGAATATAATTTAGTAACTTACCGTTTGTTTTTTCGAGAATCCATTACGAATTTTGCTGAAATAATTTCTTTTCGGAGAAACTGTAAGACAGTGCAAGTTTGTTTGCTTTAGGAGTTTGTATGCTGTGTGGTTACTATACTAACGCGATACGTATACAATGACAACAATCGCGCACTGCGCGCGTTACCATGGCCAGATGTAGGAGCATGCGCATTAATGCACTGTAATCTGCTGTGTGGCAGCAAAAAACGACATGAAATTACCGTATTAAAAAAAAATTGTTGATTATTTCAAATTTAAATATAATAGGCTACAGGCGTGGTCAGCTTTACCTTTACAGTAACAAACACCGAAGCAGAAGAAAACAACAAAAATGAGTAGCATTATTTTCATTTTATAATCATTCTTTTATTTTAATAATAGATCAGGCACACAGCAGGCTACTTAGTGTATACAGTAGTGTGTATCTATACCCTTTTACCATAATCATGAAAGCATACAAACAAATCTAAATTTCAGTATTTTTAATGATCTCTTTGATTGACAAATTTTGTAAATTATTATCTGAGGATGGTGTAAATGCATCTACTGCAGTTTAGCGTAGAAGGCTCCTGGCATTTAACTGCTGAAAAAAGACTTCTCTGGGCAGAGCCAACTACTGGAAAGGTTATAATGCAGTGAGTAAATTGTCTATACTAAAAAGTTACTCAACAATCACAAAAGGTTCATCATCTTTTCAGCACTGCAGTAGACTCATTTCACATGTTATATAAATTGAATACAGTATCCAGTAACTCAACAGGCCAATACATGCATGAATTTTAAATATAATATCTGATTAATTGTACATAAATCAAATATTTGTAACAGAAATCAAGAAAACATGAAATTCCGCTAATATGGTCAAATACAAAATTTGGCAAAATTCTGCCAAAAAAACTAGGAAGGCTTTTTTTCAGTAGTTAGGTAGTTAACATAATGTAATAACATGTCTGGTGATTCCCTAGAAGGTGAAAAAAGATAGTGGATATACGGTGGATAATTTTTGCTATAGCATGAAAATAAAATTCTGAAGTTGAATAAAAATACCACAAATGTAAAATTTAAGTTATATTACCTATATTTAGTCATCTGATAACATTTTTTACCACACCGTTTATTTTTCATAGCTTTTTAAAATGCCTCTCTATTTTCAAAATGTGTGTACAAAAGAATAGAGATTTTACTGTGTAATTTGAACTATCCTCCCACTGATAAGAAAGTGCTAATTTTCAAAAAGCTCGTGTAACACAAATAAAATCCCAAAAATTATGAAACATAGGGGAAACTATAGATCGATAATTATTAGAATGTATGATCAATAGAAATTGTTTGCCCACACCTGGCCTTTAAGAGTGAATGAACAAATTCTGATATGAAATTGTACATAAAGTGGTAGATTTAACATAGAAGAAATAAATGCCAATTCCTGTTGTTTACTTTAATCTACAATCAACAAATAATGAAAACATAATCTATGGAATTACAATAATATATTTGAATAAATGATTTATAAGATCTGGTGCACATTAGACATTATTACACATTTGCTTCAAGTAAACTTTAAAAAGATTTTATGTTTCAAACAACAGCTGCAATCCTATAGAATGTAATGAATATTTACCAATGCTTTACATATCAGTGTTGTGTTTGTATAGTCATGAAAGCCTTCACAACACCTATTTATTTGTAAGAATGAAGTTTATTATGCTTGTTGATGCGCTAGAAGGCCCCTTATTTTCCTCCAAGCCACTGATATTGTCTATGCTGAGAAATTTGTTTGTATGCTTTCATTTATACAGCTTTGACGTCCTATCTCGTCCTAATACTACTAATTATTAAATTATTATCTTACATACCAAAGCTCCCAACTCCCAGCAAACAAAATAAGGAAAACAAATATTTCATCTTTATAAGTTTATTTCATTAATTATATATAGAAAATACCTCTTTGGTTCCAGACCACCAATCCCTCGTGTACCGTCTGGAGAAAAAAAATAGAAAGTTAACAATAAATGATTGTATCATTACCTATCCGGCGGAAAATTTTAATGTTTCATACTTTTACATTGTTTATCTAAATAGGCATTGGTGTATTTAAAAAACTGCAGAATTTGTCCTGATATTCTTCAAATTTTCAATAGCTCTTCTACTTAAAAAATGCATTAATATTAAAAAGTATATTTTGAGGTGGTCGAAAACGTAACATACATACATGCATATAACAGGCTACAGGTGTACTCAGCTTAATTAATTACAACAAAAATCAAAGCGTAGCAGAAGAAAAAAACAAGAAGGCCCTACTATGTGGCTGTAGTCGCGTTCTCAAGTTAGTGTTTACCGACCGACCAACCGACCGAAATTGCTGAACATGTTTAAAAATGTTGAAAATGTTTAGAAACATTTATATTTTTTAAATTTACACGTGCGTAGCCTGTCACTTTTGACGTGCCCGTATAACGTAATTTTGAATTGAAAAGTGAATCAAATAATGATGATATTATTAAAGAAAGGTTGTAAAACAGAAATCGGGCACAAAAAGAGTGCATATTAACATTAACGCGCAGTGCGCGTGCACAAATCTGCGCACTCATGGCAATTTTTTTTTAACTCTTAAAATTGCCAATTTAGAACATTTTAAGCGCGCATATGCATGTGTTACATGCGCTACGCACGTAATTATATTGCCATGATGATTTATGCCCTGAAATTTATGAGTACCAAATTTGATTTAATTGTGATTCATGCTTGTGAAGTTATGATTACAAACATGATTTCGTTAAATCGTCCGTAGACCGCGTAATTTTTGATTGCGCACCGTGAAAACATAACAACATCGATCCCTGGCCATAAGAAATATACTGTGAAAAATTGACTTAGCTAGATGAAACTGATATCAAGACAAGGCCTTATACAAGTTAGTGCTTACCGACCGACCGATATAGTGAGCTGTAGAGTCGCGTTGTTGCACGCGACTAAAAATGTGTAGCATTATTTTCATTGTATAATTGTTTAGTCTAATCTACTTAGTGTATACATCAATGTGTATCTATACCCTTTCTACCATAATCATGAAAGAATACAAATCTTTATTTCAGTCTTTTGCAAATTGTTATTGGAGAGGATGATGAATGTATCTACTGCAGTTTATTAGAGGCAGAGCTGACAGTTGCGCAAAGACGGCTCTGGGTGGAACAACCGGCCAACTACCAGAGAGAGGTCATAATGCAGCGAGTTGAATTATCTATATACAAAAAAGTTACTCAACAAACACATGAGATTGACCATCGAGAATGTAGTTTATCTTGTGTATAACATTTTATTTTCAAATCATTTCATATTAATTCAGACGTTTAAAAAGTATGCAATTATGTGTCTTGAAAATTTATTTTGATCACGTGGTTCCCATGCAGGTTTCCTTTCATTCGAATCATCAAACGGTCGCTTTCACCCACTGTCATCATGCGAAGTTAGACTATGGTTAATTAGGAATTGGGATACACTCTCACATTAATACATTTAGTTTATTCTGTGACAGTACTCAGTTCGCTGCCATGATCATTGGAACGAAACATGGCTCTGGGTTTTACCACGTTCTCGGAGTACATACATCTTGAGAGTACAGTAACTTTAAATAAATTAAATTTAAATCATTAAAACAGTCTCTGATACTATGAATTCCTATACCACTGTTGTATGGTTTGTCTATTGCCTAGGTCCTTTGTAATTTCGACGTAAACTGCTGCTCTGATTTTGAGGTCGTGTCAGGTCTGGTGGTCTTGGTGCTACTTTTGAGGGTTTTGACATTTTTCCTGTGGCATTTATTGATGGTAATGTCAAATGGGTATCTTCGTCACTGGGAAGACAAGTTTCAATCAGCCGTGGTGGGCTCAGTTGTGGCCTGTTCGTTAGTCGCCCATTTGGTGGTTGCTTCCTCGCAGCTTTCTTGTCTGTTGCTGTCTGACGACCAATGCTATTCGTGGATCGTCTTCCAATAGCAGCATTATCAAGCGATGGCCTACTTCCTGATTGGATGGTTGGAAATAAGTTAGTAGTACATCCGACGCTTCCATCTGAAAGTTTTTGTCTTGTCTCAGAAGTGTAGTGGTTGCCCATCTTTTGACAGCTTGCAGTCGTTGAGCTAGAGTTGCCTCTATGGAGTCTTTTAAATAAAGGACTAGATTTACCAGCAAGATCAACCATATCCAGAAGACTTCTTTCGTGCTGCTTCTTTCTTTGAGGCTTTCTTGTGTCCTTGATTGAGTCTGCAAAGTGAAATATAAGTTACACTTTTAATTAGGTCTTGTTTAATTTCAATCCATTTAAAGCATGGTAGACTGGTTTGACTCCATCTCCTATCCCATCAGTGGTAGCCTATGTGGTTCTTAATTGGGAGACATGTGTTTTACCTTCATGGTTAGAGAATCCTATTTTCGATGACATCAAGTCAGACCCAGAAGCGACATCTGAAGAATGCACATCAAAGATCTGAAAATCCATGTTTGATCTATATCTACGATCGTCAGATAATCTATATAAGACATGGATTTATAAACAATAATGTTGTTCTAAATGATTTCGGTACAAATAACTAAATACGGTTATGTATGTAGGCCTATATATTGAATTGGCGTGTGGTGTGTAGGTGTGTGTAGCCTACCTAGGCTAAAAAAACATTGATACAAAAAATCGTTCAAAAAATGTTTCAAAACACAAATCTTTTATCTATTTATTAAACATGCGATTGAAATTTCATTTAGACTATAATTTAGTAACTTACCGTTTGTTTTTTCGTGAAGCCATTAGTAAATTATGCTGAAATATTTTCGGAGAAATTGTAAGACAGTGTGGGTAGTAAGCTTGTTTGCTTTTAGACGTTTGTATGCTGTAGTTACTATACTAACGCGATACGTATACGTGGCAACAATCACGCGCTGCGCCCGTTACCATGGCTTGAAGTTAGAGCATGCGCATTAATGCACTGTAATCTGCAGCTGTGATGTGTGGCAAACAAGTATGACATGAACTTACATTGTTATAAATTAACACGACCATTATTATATATGGCTGCAGTTGCGTGCGAAAATTTAAGTTAGTGTCAGACCGACCGACCTACAGACCGATCGACATAGTGAGGTATAGATTTGCGTTTGCACGCGATTAAAAATGTTGAACAATTGTTAAAATATTTATATTTGCCTCCAAGTATTAATATCGAGTGTCAAATAATAAAGAAATATGAATATGAGTTAGTGTTTACCGACCGACTAACAGACCGAAATTACTGAACATGTTAACCGACTAACAGACCGAAATTGCTGAACAAGTTAAAAAATGTTGAAAACATTTTTTAAACATTTATATTTGCCTCCAAGTATTAATATCCAGTGTCAAAATAACGAAAAAAAGATGAAGATGAGTTAGTGTTTACACCGACCGACCGAGGGGCGACCGACCAACCGAAATTGTTGAAAATGATAAAAAAAATGTTAAACACATTTTAAAAACATTTATATTTGCCGCGCCTCCAAGTATTAATATCCACTGTCAAAATAATGAACAAATATGAATATGAGTTTGTGTTTACACCGACCGACTGAGATATAGAGTCGCGTTTGCACGCGACTAAAAACTTGATTTGCATGTTATTCTAAATTTACATATAACAGGCTACAGGTGTGCTAAAAAACCAAAGCGCAACAGAAGAAAAAACAACAAGGCCATATAGATGGCTGCAGTCACGTGCTCAATTTAGTGATTACCGACCGACCAACCGACCGACCCACCCACCAACCGACCGAAATTGCTGAACATGTTTAAAAATGTTTAAATCTGCGCACTCATGGCAATTTTTTAAACGCTTAAAATTGCCTGAAACGTACTCTTATTTCATCGAAAATAAATTTTGACAATTTTCAAAATTTTAAGCGCGAATATGCATGCGTTACAAGCGCTACGCACGTAATTGTATTGCCATGATGATTTATGAGTACCAAATTTTATTAAATTGTGATTCATGCTTGTGAAGATATGATGTGCAAACATGATTTCCTTAAATCGTGCGTAGACCTCGTAATTGTTGATTGCGCACTGTGAAAACATAACCTCATCGATTCCTGGCCATAAGGAATATACTGTGAAAAATTGACATATAGCTAGATTAAACTGATATCAAGGACAAGGCCTTATACAAGTTAGTGCTTACCGACCGACCAATATAGTGAGCTGTAGAGCTGTAGAGTTGCACGCGACTAAAGTGTAGCATTATTTTCATTGTATAATCGTTTAGTCTAATCTACGTAGTGTATACAGCAATGTGTATATATTATACCCTTTCTACCATAATCATGAAAGAATACAAATCTTTATTACAGTCTTTTGCAAATTGCTATTCGAGAGGATGATGAATGTATCTACTGCAGTTTATTAGAGGCAGAGCTGACTGTTGCGCAAAGACGGCTCTGGGTGGAACAACCGGCCAACTACATTGTTCAGCGTCGTGAGCGGACGTGTTAAATCTGCCGCTCCTGGATAGTGTTAAGTCATACGATTTTACCTATGGCTACCACTATTATTTGCCTAGCACTGATATGTTTATGCGTTGTGGATGATTATGCGGTTCGAGCCCAATACTTATCATCATATGTTGTCCATCCTAACTCATCTAGTCGCAGCAGAGATTGTTGGTATGAATCACCACTACAATTTCGATCTAGGCCAAGATTGTTACGGCGTACCAAGCATGGCCATTACTCTGCACCGTATAGGAGGTATGATAATTCCACTTCTTCATTTCAAACATCTTACGGGAAATTCTACTTTAACAATCTATACTTATGTGGAGATATTGAAGAAAACCCTGGACCACAAAATGCGCAACATGTTGGAGACGAAGGTATGCGACCCGATGGTTACGTAACCAACTATGCACTTCAAGGTGGCGTTAATTGTTTAAATATCAACGCTCACAGCATTGTAAACAAGTCATTGTGTTTACAATCAGTGCTTGTAACCGAAACAATTGACATCGTTTTCATGACTGAATCATGGCTAGATGGTCATATAAATTCCACTGAAATATTCCCCAGTGAAAGGATCGCAATCGTCATGGAGGTGGTGTTGTTGTTGCGGTACATGAGGATTTGCGTGCGACACCATGTCTTAATTATTCCTGTCCTGGAATCGAGCTAATATGGTGTACAATTGAAAGCAAACACGGGAACATTTTAGCAGGGACACTGTACAGACCTCCGGGTAGCAGAGTGGATTTCTTCGAAAAACTCCAGGAATGTGTCGATCAAGTGTTAGTGGACGCCCATTTGTACAGTTTAATAATTATTGCAGGTGACCTTAACATTAACTTTAAATCTACTGGTACAATTTCAACGGAACAACGAAATATGCAAAACACAGTAGACGTCTTAAATCTAAGGCAATGTGTTAATTTTTACACGCATTACAATAAGAATTCGGCTAATACAATTATCGATCATGTTTACTCTAGTAGTACTGACATGGTAGCTGAAATTCAACCTCACACAGGTGTCGACAGTGATCATGAAGGAGTTTCCTTCAAACTTCGTATCTCAAAGGAGAACATTTCAAGACCAGCGGGTACTTTTTATGATTATTCTAAAATTTGTCCCCAACGTTTTATTGACAAATTCGCAAATATTAACTGGAACTGTGATTCCACTGACGTGAATGAGTTATGGTTAAACTTTAAATGTAAATTTATTGCAGCTATTAATGATGTTGTACCCCTAAGGTCGGCCAAAAGGCGCCCTAAAAAACCTTGGATCTCAAGGGAGATTCTTAGTTTAATTAGAAAAAAGAATAGATTTTATAAAGCAGCTATTAGGTCTGTAAATAAGGACAAGTGGGATAGATACAAACGTAGTCGTAATGACTTGAAATCTAAAATTAAAAAATCATATAAAAGTTATCTAAAGAACCTTTCCTTAAAAAACGACCATTGTAAACAGTTCTGGTCCTTCGTTAGAAGCTCCAGAGCTAAACCCGGCACTGATACCTTTGTCATTGAGGGTAATCGTGTCAACAACCCAAAGATCATAGCTGAGGCCTTCAATAAAAGATTCTCAGCTAATTTTTCTCATGACTACCCTGACCACCTTTTAAATAATTCTTGTATTTTGCATGCTGGCTGCCCCAAATTCACTGATATCCAAACCACTAGTGCTGAGATATTATCTGTTATTAACAAACTGAAAACAGGTAAATCTCCTGGACCTGATGGAATAACCACAACTATGATTAAAGTTGCTGCTATTTACATAACTGAACCATTATGTAAAATATTTAATCTATCTCTCAGCTCTGGTGTGTTTCCCATTGAAATGAAGGCAGCCAACATCATTCCAATCCATAAGTACAGTCAGGTGACTATAGTGATGTTTCTAATTATAGACCGATTTCCTTATGTTCTACAATTGGTAAATTGCTTGAGAGAGTTGTTGGTCAAAAGTTACTATCTTTTCTTGAAGAAAATACACTTCTCTCCGAGAAACAACATGGCTTCTTGAGGGGTAGGTCTTGTACAACCTTACTTACAGATGTTACAACTGATTGGTCTAAAATACTTAATGAGCGTTCTCCGCCCCATATCGATGCGATTTTTCTCGATTGGCGGAAAGCTTTTGATAAAATTAGCCATAAGATTCTGTTAAGTAAATTACATAATTTTGGTATCTGTGATTCAATGCTGGACTGGTTTAAATCCTACCTATCCTGTAGATCTCAAAGAGTTACATTTAGGGGCTCCACTTCCGAGAATATATTGGTAAAATCCGGGGTTCCTCGGGGATCAGTGATTGGGCCAATCCTCTTTAATCTCTTTGTATCCGATCTCCCCTCCTGCATTGAATCACAGATACAACAATATGCTGATGATACTCTCATATACAGAGCCATCAGAAACAAAAACAAAGATAAAGATAACCATAATGATAATGATGAAATGATCTTGCAGTCGGATCTTCATGCTATTAACAACTGGTGTGTGACGAACAAAATGCTACTAATACTGACAAATGTTTTGTAATGCACATAACTAGATCTAACAGTCGCCTTGAACAAGCATGTGATTATTTTATTGGAGATGATAGATTGCCCGTTACGAATTCCATTAAATATCTTGGAATTCACCTGAATCGCAAACTCACTTGGGCTGATCATGTCCAATATGTTAAATCCAAATCTAATCGCATGTTTGGTTTTGTGAGACGTATTGTCAAATGTCGTGATAAAGCTATTATATTGCGACTATATATATCGTTAGTTAGACCATATATTGATTACGGTTTACCTGCCTGGATCCCCTTTCTTTAAAAAGACATCGCTGCTCTTGAAGCTGTCCAAAGGAGGGTCACCCGCACATGCTTCCCAAGATCAGCCAGTCTCCCTTACCCTGAACGTTTGAAACGCCTTAATCTGATGTCCATTAACAATCGCATTAGGTATTTATGTATTAATTTTGTTACCAAATGTATGTACAAATTATATGATGTTAATGTTTTTAAATATTTATCTTTTAATTGCAGACATGTTAATAACCTTAAGTTGCGCAATAATTTTATAGCCCGGACTGATTTATTTCATAACTCTGTCTTTAATTTTTTTGTTAGACATTTTAGAGATCTGCCTGCGGATCTCTGCGACCAACTTTTAATTAATATAAACTGTTTTAAGCATAGCCTGAAGAAATATTTTAACAATCTGTTTTAATCTGAACATATGTATATTTTAAAGATATTTTCTTAATTCTATCTTTTTAAATTAACAATTTTTTATAAAAACACATTGCTGAATTTTATAGTTTTATCTAAATTTTAATAGAATCCATGTATTATTCATTTTAGGTTATCCGGCCTCATTGACTTACTTTTGTATTGTTTTTTTGTACTTTTCTGTATATTGGCGAAATAAATGATATGATATGATATGATATGATAACTACTAGAGAGGTCATAATGCAGCGAGTTGAATTATCTATATACAAAAAAGTTACTCAACAAACACAAGAGATTGACCATTGAGAATGTAGTTTATCTTGTGTATAACCTTTTATTTTCAAATAATTTCATATTAATTCAGACGTTTAAAAAGTATGCAATTATGTGTCTTGAAAATTTATTTTGATCACGTGGTGCCCATGCAGGTTTCCTTTCATTCGTATCATCAAACGGTCGCTTTCATGCACTGTCATCATGCGAAGTTAGACTATGGTTAATTAGGAATTGAGATACACTCTCATATGGATACATTTAGTTTATTCTGTGACAGTACTCAGTTCGCTGCCATGATCATTAGAACGAAACATGGCTCTGGGTTTTACCACGTTCTCGTAGTACATACATCTTGAGAGTACAGTAACTTTAAATAAATTAAATTTAAATCATTAAAACAGTCTCTGATTCCTATATTACTGTTGTATGGCTTGTCTATTGCCTAGGTCCTTTGTAATTTCGACGTAAACTGCTGCTCTGATTTTGAGGTCGTGTCAGGTCTGGTGGTCTTGGTGCTACTTTTGAGTGTTTTGCCATTTTTCCTGTGGCATTTATTGATGGTAATGTCAAATGGGTATCTTCGTCACTGGGAAGACAAGTTTCAATCAGCCGTGGTGGGCTCAGTTGTGGCCTGTTCGTTAGTCGCCCATTTGGTGGTTGCTTCCTCGCAGCTTTCTTTTCTGTTGCTGTCTGACGACCAATGCTATTCGAGGATCGTCTTCCAATAGCAGCATTATCAAGCGATGGCCTACTTCCTGATTGGATGGTTGGAAATAAGTTAGTAGTACGTCCGACGCTTCCATCTGAAAGTTTTTGTCTTGTGTCAGAAGTGTAGTGGTTGCCCATCTTTTGACAGCTTGCAGTCGTTGAGCTAGAGTTGCCTCTATGGAGTCTTTTAAATAGAGGACTAGATTTACCAGCAAGATCAACCATATCCAGAAGACTTCTTTCGTGCTGCTTCTTTCTTTGAGGCTTTCTTGTGTCCTTGATTGAGTCTGCAAAGTGAAATATAAGTTGCACTTTTAATTAGGTCTTCTTTAATTTCAATCCATTTAAACTAAAGCATGGTAGGCCTAGACATGTGTTTTACCTTCGTGGCGGGAGAATCCTATTTTAGATGACATCAAGTCAGACCCAGAAGCGATATCTGAAGGATGCACATCAAAGATCTGAAAATCCATGTTTGATCTATATCTACGATCGTCAGATAATCTATATAAGACATGGATTTATAAAACAATGATATGATAAATTATTTCTGTAAAAATAACTAATACGGTTATGTATGTAGGCCTATAATATACTGGCATGTGGTGTACCTAGCTATAAGTATAAAACATTGATACAAAACATCGTTTAAAAAATCTTTCAAAACACATTCTATTGTCTATCTTTAAATGCGATTGAAAATTCATTCAGAATATAATTTAGTAACTTACCGTTTGATTTTTCGTGAATCCATTACGAATTTTGCTGATATAATTTCGGAGAAACTGTAAGACAGTGCAAGTTTGTTTGCTTTAGGAGTTTGTATGCTGTGGTTACTATACTAACGCGATACGTATACAATGACAACAATCGCGCACTGCGCGCGTTACCATGGCTAGATGTTGGAGCATGCGCATTAATGCACTGTAAACTGCTGTGTGGAAAAACGACATGAAATTACCGTACAAAAAAAATTGTTGATTATTTCAAATTTACATATAATAGGCGTGGTCAGCTTTAGCCTACCTTTACAGTAACAAACACCGAAGCAGAAGAAAACAACAAAAATGAGTAGCATTATTTTCATTTTATAATCATTCTTTTATTTTAATAATAGATCAGGCACACAGCAGGCTACTTAGTGTATACAGTAGTGTGTATTTATACCCTTTTACCATAATCATTAAAGCATACAAATCTAAATTTCAGTATTTTTAATGATCTCTTTGAGAGACAAATTTTGTAAATTATTATCTGAGGATGGTGTAAATGCATCTACTGCAGTTTAGCATAGAAGGCTCCTGGCATTTAACTGCTGCCCAAAGACTGTTCTGGGAGCGGAACCATACTACTGGAAAGGTTATAATGCAGTGAGTAAATTTCCTGTACAAACACAAGAGGTTCATCTTTACAGCACCGCAGTAGACTCATTTCACATGTTAAATAAATTGAATACAGTATCCAGTAACTCAACAGGCCAATACATCAATAACTCACAGAGCCATTTAACAATTTCACAGCAAAATCAACATAACTTCACACATATGATTTTGATTGAATTGAATAATCAATTAAATAATTTTTACTTTACTAAATGGTTATATTTACAACAAAGGAATTGTTTATTGCATTTCAATGGAATACCTAAGAATGAAATGAGGTACTGGTATATGTCATTAGAAAACTAGCTTATTACGGAAATATGTAAATTAGTGTTTTTAGAACAACAAAAGAAAACGTTGAATTGAAAAGTAAAAGTTGACATAATGTATTATAACATTTTGTGAGCTTAAAAATGGAAATACCTTTACCAAAAACATTTAGTTAAACGTCAAACATTTTAAGAGTGAATGAACAAATTCTAATATGAAATTGTACATAAACTGGTGGATTTAACATAGAAGAAATAAATGCCAATTCCTGTTGTTTACTTTAATCTACAATCAACAAATAATGAAAATATAATCTATGGATCAATAATATATTTGAATAAATGATTTATTTAATATGGTGCACATTAGACATTATAACACATTTTGCTTCAAGTAAACTATAAATAGATTTTATGTTTCAAACAACAGCTGCAATCCTATAGAATGTAATGAATATTTACCAATGCTTTACATATCAGTGTTGTGATAGCTTCTGCAACTACCCCAATGTTTTTATAGTTATGAAAGCCTTCACAACAGCTATTTATTTGTAAGAATGGAGTAAAGTTTATTATGCTTGTTGATGTTCCAAAGTTTACAAAGTAAAAGTGTATAATTATGTCTAATTTGCACCATTCCTTACAATGGATGATTGAGTGGTTATAACTTGGCTTGCTGAGGTCCAAATTGTCAAGCGCTGCTTAGAAACTTAATGGCCATGTCTTTCTCCTCCAAAAGCTCCTTTGCGGTTATGTCCATTTTTTCCTGGGCAAAGTCACTAATGCTCAGGCCGTCTACAACACTCCAGCTTTTGTCAGCTCCAATTTTAACAGGCATACTATACACAATGTCTTTTGGGATACCATACTTTGTTCCATCGGAGAGAACACCCATCGACACCCATTCATTCTGAGAAAATGCAAAGTTAACAAAGATGTACAAAAATTAGTCAAGCGGTAAATCAACAATATTAATGGTCTTATTTTTATACAAATGTACATACAGAATCATTTTTTTTAAATTTATATTTTACACATAATAATGGGCAAATTTTAGTTTTACAATTGCATATAAATATAAAGCTAAGCTTATGAAATGCTGGTCAGTGGCGTAATGGCTATGAGCGCTCACTGGCTAAAGGGGCCCCAGAGCATGAGCCGTCCAATGCAACTACCCAGCGTCAGAGGGCCCCTTAAGCTTGGTTCCCACTAGAACGTAACGCAAGGACGTAAACGCAACACAAGCGTTTTAACCAATGACAAGCGAAGTTATAGACAGTTAGCAATCACAAGCGAATAAGCCGTCGCTTGTGATTGGTCAATTCACTTGCGTTGCGTTACGTCCTTGTGTTGCGTCGCTAGTGGGAACCACGCTTAAGAAGTGCTAAACCAGGGGCTATTTCCTATTGCGCTATGCAACTGACATTGGCTATCCTGTTTTTGCATTTATGCTTTTATATACAGCTTTGGCTTCCAATACTGTCCTAATAGTACCAACTATTAAATTTGTATCTTCCATTAACAGAGCTCCAAACAAAATATATATTACTATCTGATTTTTTTTTCAAATAAAATGATCAGAAAAAAACAAATATTTTATCATTGATAGATTTATATCATATAATATCATTATTCATTACACTTGCACTGATGAAGGGCTAGTGTTGCCCGAAAGCTTCTGGCTTTATCGTTTAGATTTAGCTTTTCACGTTTTTTTGTATCTCCATTGAGATCCAGCCACTGATACCCACAGCATTTTCATTTTTTCAGTAATTTGACTTTGGATTTATATAATATCATTATATAATATATACCTCTTTGGTTCCAAACCACCAATCCCTCATGTGATCACCAATAGCCTTTGCAGCTGACATGGCACTGGACAGCTTACGGGCCTTGATCACTGCACTTCCACGTGTTTGTACCGTCTGGAAAAAAAAAATAGAAAGTTACCAATAAATGATTGTATGTATCATTACCCTATTCAGTGTTCAAATTTGATTTTAATTGGTGGTAAACAGAATTATGTCCATTCTCTACCATTCACAACTTCACTTAGCCACGTAATGTTTTATAGTTTTACGCTGTTTATCTAAATAGTCATTGGTGTATTTAAAAAACTGCAGAATTTGTCTTTATATTCTTCAAACTTTCAATAGCTGTTCTACTAAAAAAATTGCATTATTTTTAAAAAGTATATTTCGAAGTTGTCTTTAATTGGAGAGAAAATTTTAAGGAAAATTCTCAGTTGGATCCACCAAAACCGTGGTATTTGATCTCTAAGTAGAGAGAGTATTTAATTGGAGGTAGCAACTATGGGAAAAGATAGGTGATCATCCAAGGTCGTGGTACAGCGGTCTTTAAATGGAGGGAGTCTTAATTGGAGGGGTCTTTAATTGGAGGGCAAGCCTTCATTTCATGTCATAGCATTAGTATAGGCTTTGTAGGTAAACTAACGCTACTGACCTTGACAAATTCTCCAGTTAACCAAGCATCATCCTTGACAGCATCATACACTGATGTAACTGACCCATCTGCTCCAACTACATTGCCATGGGCAGCATCTGGGAACTGTGTTGAGGAGTGGTTGCCCCAGATTATTAGATTACGAACAGATTCACATGGTCTTCCTAGACGTGATGCAACCTATTTTTGCAAAAAGAGGTTATTATCTAGATCCCACTTTTTCGTCTTTGTTTTCATGATGTGCCACAAGACTACGTAGCCATTTCAGGTTAGCAATCATTCTACATTTTACTCATGTAAGGGGCGTGTGGCACTGTGTGTTGGACCAAGGAAGGGGTCGATTGGATGCTGGACTAGTGATCGTGAGATCATGAATTCGAATCTAAAGCTAGTCGCATTGCTTGTATCTTTAGGCAAGAAACTTTACTTACGTTTGCATGTGTGTGTAAATGGGTACCTGGTAAAGGTCAACACAACCGCGCTGATTACTGGCTGCAACATTATAGGAGTATGTTTCCAGATGTTTTTGATCAAAAAACATTACTGGGGTAATAATGTGAAGCACTTAGAGGCTTTGTGCATTAAGCTCTATATAAGATTGACGTATTATATTATTATTTCTGAGAATATATAACACAACATCACTCTTACTTGTGGATGGAAAAAAATGATTACCTGTGCCTGAGCTCTATTTAAATCCAATCTGGTTAGGCATGTGAAGTTAGCAGCAGGAATAGATGGAGCAGATCGCAATGTCAACACACAGTTGGTATTAGCTGGGTTTCCAACAACCAGTACCTATTACAAAGGGGATAAAACATGTTTTAGAGAACAGAATAAACACTGACATAAGACACAGGTTTATGCAAAAATAAAAGAAATTCAAAATCAAATATTTCGATATTTTGTCATGTTTAATGATGAGTTGGCATCTTCAACTGATTCTCTGTACTGTAACTATCAAATATGGCATTCTGTATATAATCCTTTACGTTAAGCCATTAATATATGACAAACTCATTTCATCTGAAAAGCCGAAGAACTTCAGCAAATGCTCTACAACTAGCAACCACTAACATCTAGTAATTGCCAGAGGAAGATTTGTTGACAACAAGTCGAAACGTTGAACAAGTATGTATTTATTAATGGTTTAACGTAAAGAATTATATACAGATAGTTAATATAAGACCAAATGAAAACTATTTTCGAAAATACAGTATGGTATTCTTTGTCCAGTATCAGACTTATTCTATAATACAGCATCATACTGTATGACTGTATGTGCATAAAATGCGAGTTCTCTAGTAGTATGTCAGGGCTCGATTTATCTTTTTCATGTTGCTAGCCCACTGGGCTAGTTCACTGTAGATTTCACTAGCCCATACATTATTTTACTAGCCCACTCTTATTATCGCACCGTGATAGCAGGGCCGCCATATAAATGAATTCAGGCATTTTGTACAATAGAGGGCGCACTAATCTAAACGCTCGAGAATTGCTCCACATTTACATACAAACTGTATTAAACTATTATTGCATGAAAAATTACACAAAATTGTATTTCTTTATTGTTCACATCCCGGTTCACATTATAAAAATGAACTTTGCGTTGCGACGCATAGTTTATTTCATGCTCAACATATTCACAGAATCAATTTATTTTGGTCTTTTTGTTGTTGGGCTTCAACCTAGCCAAGAAAACTAATTAGATTCTGTCTACCTTAGTTTAGGCTAGAGGCCTAGAGCCTATTATTATAGTAGGGTAGCTAGGATAGACCTACCTACTACTACTAGGCCTAGATCGCATTGGAGCACCTGGCAGGCCTAGGCCTAGGTAGGTAGTATCTAGGCCTAGCTGCTGCTGAGCAGCCATCACGATGCCAAACGATGGCTTTTGATTCTATCTAGGCCTCCTACGCATATTATAAAATATGGCCTCCATGGCCTATTTCTTACAGGGATAGAGCCAGCCACCCGGCCCTGCGTACAAAATATCCCTAGCTTTGATCTGTGACAACCAGGCCTGATGACAAGACTAGACAAGTTATTTTTAACATTGGCAAAATTCTACTACATTTGGCCAATCACAGTTCGTTATTTATGGTCATCTTTTTGTGACATGTTTGACCTGATAATGAAGCTCCGCCTACTTCACAATAACCTGGGTGACAAAAACATAAATGGCCAATCATAATTCGGGAAATTTGTTTGATTATGAGAGGCTCCGCCTACATCATCACTTGTTATGGCCACAGCAGCAGCGCGCGAGTGGTTTTTTTTGCTGATGTTGCCAAGACATGTCTTTTATGCTGGAGTTATTTTTATGAGGTCATTTCGTCCCAATTTCGAGTTCCCACAACCTACTAGCCATCCGGGCTTAAAGGAAGATACTTTAGGTAGCCCGGAGCTGTTTTTACTAGCCATTGTACGCCGGGCTAGCACTAAATCGAGCCCTGTATGTATCATTGAATTATTTTAAGATAGATATGTGACATTGTTTCTAGAATACAGACATCATGTGTGACACTGTAACAAAACGATATTGGACAAATTGCAAAGTATTTCAAATGTTAACTTACCTTGACTGTCTTCTTTGCGAAATCATTCAGTGCCTTGCCTTGGCCTTCAAAGATTTTAGCGTTTGCTTTCAGTAGATCTTTGCGCTCCATACCCTCCTTCCGAGGCATGGCGCCCACCATGATGACGGCATCACAGGCCTTGAATGCCTCATTAGGATCAGCAGTTGCAACAGTCTCTATTTAAATAATAAAATAAACTTTTTATTGCACTGTCACCTAAAACTTTAAAGAACCTAGTACATCTTTATACGAGTAGGGGTTTACCAGCTCACACAGTCACTGTTGTGGACAAACTCAATGGTGGCAGCTGTTGACATGACCCTTAGGGAAGAAAAATTTTGTTGAAACTTCTACGTCCACAGATGTGGATATAGCTCTATATAAATTATCATTATCATCATCAATTCTCTAGTTACATCAATTTAGTGTCATGAAGAGTAACGCCCGTATTCTTAAACCGGACTTTAGTCGTAGTTCGAGCTAAAACTAAAAAAATGACGTCATTTTAATTCATAAACCAAACTTCAACTAAATCGCTGACTTAATCAGGCCAACCTCGACTAAATCTTGACGGATTTTGATCGATTTTTTTAGTCCTGGAGGGGGCAGGCTAAATGGTCAACTAAATGGTTTTTAAACGATGTTTATAAAAAACGTAACAGTCATTGAGTTGTTATATTGGCCAGATATTGAAGGATGAAATATCTATATTTATATTAGCTTAATTAAATATACATTGGTATAAGTTATAATAATGAAAATCATCTTTATTTACAACTGTATACAAATTACATTATTTTCTTCGCGCAAGTCCGACTTGAACCGACGTCACGCCATAGCAACAATGGGAGATGCGGCAATTCACTACGCGATGGAATGTTTAGGGGGCCTAGCGCTTTCTTGTCACGCTATGAAGTGCGTGGTTCGTCGCGATCATACTTTGTTGGAGGCCTAGGAAATATGAAAGTTACCGTACCTCCATGGTTTCTAAATATATTTTGATTTTGTTTGTTGTTAATCAAAAGTACTTCACTGTTAAATTAATACTGATCTTGTTCTAATAATTAACGAATAAAATTATTTTTCATGTATATAGTCCTGATGCGTAAAAGGTTTTGTAAGAAAATGGAAAGTGATATCAATGCGCAAAATTTTGTCTGCTCCTCAAATACTCTCTTGTCATTGGTTAATGTTTAGCCTTTGTTACCCAGACGTGTGGAACTCGACTAAAAGCTCGACTTCATTAAGTCGAACTGCAAACTTCGACTACTTCGTTTTTTAATCGAATTTGAAGTAATAGCTCGAACTACGACTTTTTCAAGTCGAACTTCGAACTACGACTAAAGTCCGGTTTAAGAATACGGGCGTAAGTCTAATCATATACAGCACTTTTTATATCGCCAAACACTGGAGTTTTGCTTGGTGATGTGAAATTGGTCCATAAGTTTACAATAATGTAGAAATAATCATACTCTTAACAAGTGGAAGGGCACAGTCCTGTAATTCCATCACAACTCCATCTAATACAGACATCATTGGAGGTATATCAAGGAGAACCAGCTCAACTTCCTAAACAGAAATATAAACAAATATACATAAGTTTTAGTGATGAAAAAGTTGTATCATATTCAGAGATGAGCACATGAGTTCCAACTTGAAATATCAGACTTTATAAATAAAGCATATAAATGCACTATAATTCCTTTTAAATATATCCAAACACAGCATCTATTGTAAACAATGGTATACCATGGTCTTTCAAAGCAAGGTAAATACTCATGTGCTTTGGCAAAATGTGTGATGTTTTGCCTTAATAAAAAAGGTGGGCCTAGTATTATAATAGAGCCTAAATTATAATGTATGCACTATTTTGATGTTTCTTTATATCCACAACAATCAGGAGAAACGTGCACACATTTAGAGGGAGATGGTGGATCACTCGAAATAACTCTGTAACAATGCAATGGCACAAAATCATACAGCATAATTTAAATGAAATTATAAATGAAAATATTTGAGTATAATTTATAAATTTATCTTTACCTGATTAATACCAAACACATCTCCTTTGGCAATAGAATACAAGAGAGAGTAGGCAATCTGCCCTGCAGCACCAGTTACGACGACACGAAGGGCCTGAAATAAATATTTAAAAACATTATTATTATTAATATTATTATTATTATTTTATTATCATCATACTTGAAAGATCTGCTGGTTGGTTGCAAGAATTGTGGATGACAAGAAACTGTGTAGGTTTATATAACTTCAGTTCAGGGCCTGTCTGTGTAATTCAATTGTGAAGTTATTTTTGTTCATGTCATATGAATGATAACTATAAAAAGTCCATAAAGGCCTAGCCATATTTCTTTTTATTCAGCAGTGCCTAGCCATTGCTGTGAATGAATACAACTACTAGTGACAGCTACATCCATACACATTGAATTCGCACCACCACCACCGCCGCCGGTGGTGGTAAAGTTTATAAATGTAATCAGTTCATAAACATTACTATACTTTCGATTTATATTATATATATAATCTCTGCAAATTCAAGATTTTATACATTTATCAATCTTACCATTTTATTGAGAAAATTTGACCTAAATCACAACTTATAACTGAACTATGTATGTAAAGCTGACTCGCACCGGTCAAACAAAAATTCAAGAGGTCTTTTTTCCAGTAATCACGCCACCAACCGGTTTTAACACTAACAGCCACGTGATAACGTTCCAGATCAATGATTCCCAGGGGCCAGGTCAGTGTGTCGTTCTTTTTCGGTACGTACACACACGACACATGCTTCTTCGCCCCTATCTATGAGAAAGAACTGTAGGGCCTAGCCGTGGGCCTAAAGTTTATTTGACAGTCAATTATGGTTAACAGTAACCAAGAAGTAAGTTTAGGGCACATATGATTAACGACTAGCCCTATAGTTAGGCCTACTTACTAGGCTAGTCAGTAAGTAGAATAGTTATTTATAACGCCGTGGTTAGGATTCCGGCACCAGAACTCAACTGCCTAGCGTTAGGGAATCCGACACGCTATTGCGCATGCCCAGAGCGAAGTAATTATAGCTTTGCACTTACCGCGCACCACCACACCACCGAGAGTCGGAGAGTGTTAGGGATTTACTGTAGCCTATTGCCTATATGTGACCTGCTCTGGCAAAGTGAAACATAAGTCGAAAATTTAAATTTTTCAGATTTGTATTCTATCTGGTAGGAAATGTTATATCCTTTACAATGATACCAAACTTAATATTTAACATGAAGGGGATCCCGAGATATTGTACGTTAAGTCGAAGCATGTATAAAGAAATATACAAATAACAGTTTTGAGAAAATCATGATTGAATGTCAATGTTATTTTATAAAACAACAACACAAATTAATATTTGTTAATCTAATAGTGTATACTTTCTAAGTATCACACAATCACAAAATATGATACAATGAAATGTTTTTTGGTAGGATATTGATTACTGTGACAATGCATACAAAAACATATTTCCACATTCTATGTTAAGTACATACTTGTGTTTCTTTTAAGCACTTGCTCAAAATGGTAAAAAAGGGGGTAAATTAATGTTTTTACACTAAAAAAACTGTATTATTCTTTAGGAATTAATTGAATGTATACAATAAATTAAGTTATATAACATTAAATACCATTTCTTGAACTACTGGATTTAAGTACGTTCTTAAAAGTTACTTAAATAATTTAAATTTTAGTTGTGTAGTGCCTGCTGATTAGATAACAAATACAACTTAAATAACATTATGCGATTGCTTTAATCAATTAAATAATGGATATGTTTTAAGCACATACTAATGTATTAAGTTTGTTTTAAGCATTTACTTACAATTGTGTAATGTTCATGAAATTATGTTGGTGTAAGGGCATAATCATAGCCTACAATAACATGAATTAATACAATACTTATTATGTAAAAACAATAAATATGGTAGGCCTATGTGATATGTAGGCAAATAAAAGTGCCACTTAGGCCTAGCCTACCTATCCTAGCTAGGCCTATTATTTGCCCTGCAACCTACCTAGGCCTAGCTAGTCTAGTCTAGACCTGCTAGGCCTACCCTAGGGCCTAGCTAGGCTAGGACAAGTAGGCCTAGAAGGACCCAGCCTGGAGTCCAAAAGGCTACTTAGTAGGCCTAGGCTAGTCACTACACTGGCTGTAATAATTTAATATCATAGGTCCTTTGCTACTCTCATTGTGTTTTTATTTTTTAGTCATTGTATTTGGCCTAGACCTAGGCCCTAGACTAGATCCATCGATTATCTTAAATCTGAATTGTTTACACTCTCTTCTCCGCGTAAAAAGTAAACAGGTCAAAGGTCATTATAAGGATAAGCCAATTACAGTACTGTATTTCTACTACGCGCTAGCCATTACGTGGCGTATCCTTGACAACGGATTTCTGTTGTGTAAAAATCACGTCAGAGAAGCTTTTTACCTCCTCTAATTCCCGCTGAAGAGCCAAAAATATTGAAAACCACTTGAAATACCCACTGAATATGGCTTATGAATATTTAAATTTTCAGACTCTACCATGTTTCTAAAGGTAGCTATACAAATATTTTCATAAACTGCACAGTTTTCTAACAGTGTTTCATGCACTTTATTTCATTTTTTTGCAACAAAATGAAATCAAGACAAAAAAGGTACTCATTAAAATCACTTATTTAGCCCTTTTATAAACTTAATTCACACAAAATGAAACTTGATCTTGATTCTTAAATAGTTGTAGATTCCAAAAAGGGGAAAACCCTATTTTCACCAAGATAGTGATTTTTAACGTACATAGTACTTCTATAGGTCAATACACTGAATAAAGATCAGCGAGTTATGTTTCACTATGCCAGAGCAGGTCACATATAGTTAGTCGTTGCGCGAGCGAGAGAGCGATGGATGAAACTTGTAGACCAGTCGTATTTGAGGTGTAGGTGTCACTTTTTGCAGAATTTACTTCATGTACTTTTTCTGGGGTAATTTTGGCTGTAGAATACGAATATGAATGTTGATCGCGACGGGGAGGGGGCGTTTTTGAGATATGAAGGGTCAAAGGTCAAATTAGGTCAAATAAGTCATTTTATGAAGAGGAAATCGTTTAGATATGTTAAATGCAACAGAAATGTGTTGTCTAGTTGATATAGTCCAAATAAACATCATATCCAAAATTTATCGAAATCGGACACCGGAAAGTGGGTTAATTGGCATAAATTCAAAATGGCCGCCATTTACCATTTGAAGTTCCCATATCTCCTCAACGGTTGGTTTTAGACCACCTAAGTGCATTACGAGTAAATATAAATGTGACATTAAACTTTCAAACTAGCATATTTAAATTACCATATGACGTAACTATGACGTCATAAGGTAGTTGTGACGTCATATATTATGTTATAACTGCTTAAATGACATTATCCTATGCTAAAAAAAATGTAGAAACCGCAGGAAAACAATTTTCTAACATTTTCCTGTTGAAATGAACATGATACGGTCAGACATCAAAAAGGTTAATTAGCATAAATTCAGAATAGCCGCTATATAAATGTGGTATTAAACTTTCCAATTAATATTTAAATTACCATATAACGTACCTATGACGTCATAAGTTAGTAAAGTATGATGTCAAAAGAATGCGCAATTGGCATATTCTAAGAAAAAATATGTTTTAAATCTCATGAAAATAGTAAAACATCCAGGTTAAGATCATCAACTGTGTATCCGCATGGGCTCTATCCATCCATATCTGGGAACACAGGTACTTTTTGTCGAGTCGGGGAATACTGTAAAAATCGTTGGCGTTCACTTCGTAGCCTCAGCGCCTAGAAAACCGCGACGTTCCATTGACCGCGAGTACGTCGGAGGGCTATTATGCATTCATTATTGCCAGCTATGCAACTATTAAACAATAGGTACGCACTTGTCTGGCGGTATCCCTTTGTACGAATCGTTCAACGTTGTGTCCAAACGCGTGATATCATATTCCATCCAGGGACCAAAATGTGTCGTAGTATTACTTTCCAGGCGAAGTTTACTGACGGTTACGTTATGTACTGTGTATCGACGTATGCTACAGCAAAAACGAATTATGTTAATCTGATACGTTTGTAATGAGTTTAATGTCGTTTATTTCCACCCTTACCTAAAAGCCATCCTAAATCTGGAGGGGCGAAGCAAATTTGGTTAAATGACACCTCTAGATGGCCGGAAATGGTATACTCTCGCACATAACATTCATGATAAATAGCACCTCTAATTAGTCGGAAAAGACACTCTCATGCAGCATGCTACCAATGAGCAAAACGATCGTATTCGTACCTTTTTTGATCATTCACTTGCGTTCAAGTTCAATGTGAACGTACGTACGTCTAGGGGAATCCCCAAAAAAAGCACTTTGTGTGAGAAGGCAAATTCAATGCTTATTATAGCTCTACCTATATTTATTTACAGCAATTTGAAGAAATTAAATATTAATCAATCTTCTAATAGTAACCCACACTCTAATAATAGTAACCCTCCTTTTAATAGTAATAGTGTAACCCAGTCAATAGTCAATCTATAATAATAACAACCCACTACTCTGATAGTAATAAGGAGATAATGCATGTTGATCTCGGGTGTGGGGAAGGATTGAGTGTTTTTGAGTTTATAAGTTAGTTAGATAGTTAGTTCTGTTCAAACAAATGTGTTTATCCGTACTGTTTTATTATTTTGCTATGAGCTGCTGACCGGAATAGTTGGGGTGGGTTACTATTTTCAAGTAATAGTAACCCACTACTCTAATAGTAATCCCCTTCTAGTAGTAACCCACCCTAAAAAACAATCAAAGAATAATATAATAACCCAGGGTTACAATTAGAAGATTTACGGTATACTTTATGCATGCTGACTGCCGTGATCTAAACAATATAGGTACGTACGCTATTGTCTGGCGGTGTCCTTTGTACGAATCGTTCGTGCCCCAGCTCACTTTATGAGTACGATACACGCATCAATATCATGTTACATCCAGGGATTTCAGGTGAAAATCGGCAATTCATTTGCAACTCGTAAATTTACAGACACGTATCGCTCGACATACGCTCATACAGTGAAGAAGGTATCGAGTTATTCACGAACGAATTTTTCAAATTAACCTTTTGTACTGTGTGTGTGGGGCACGTATTTGGAGGATTTTCAGAGATGAGGGTGAGGTATTGGGCATGTCGGGAATGGGGGTTCGCCCGAACCATAAAAACCCCTCTGGCTACGCGCCTGTACATATACATAGAAAATGCAATAGTTCATCATCAAAATACAGTATTACTATTATGGAATCAAACCACCATACACGCAAATTCCACATTTATCAGTTGGTCTTTGACATTTTAAACCATAATTATTATATGATGCTGGCTGTTTATTTTGTAGAATACATTTGGTATGATATAGCCATGTTTATTGGAATTATGTTGGTTCAGGGACAGAGAAACATTGTTTTATGTGATTTTCTACAGCTAGTTCTTTAGGGCAACCTTATTTTCTTTTATTGTTTAAAACATGATCTCAGTCAGAGAGGAAATATGTTCATGCTAGATGCAGCTTTCGTAATAAATAATACATTCAATATCGTTGTAGTATTTTCACAATGTTTCCACCTGAACAATGATGTCACCTGTGAGAAATCGTTGGTTGATAGGGTTGCTGAATGTATTGTTATAATCAGCTGAATATACGGGTAGTAGTACACAGCATTTATTAGATTTATGTATACAAAAATAAATGTTTTAGCTGTAAGACTACACACACGACACCATAATACATCTACACCTACGCTATTATTATGCCAGCTAGTTATGTACTACACCAGTACTAGGCCTAGTAGTATAGTAGTAGCCTACTCTAGAAGCCTGTCAGTAATAATAATATAAGTTCTAGGCCCTTACACCACCTAAAAATCGGGGGAAAAAATTTAAAAACAGTAGTACACATGTTTATGTAAAGCTAGCGCTGCATGCAAAATAAGCTAGAGAAAGATGTTTCATGCATACGGTCACAATACGCTAGGCTAGTAAAAGCCTACCCACTATTCACTTGAGCGAACTTTATATGCGGTCATCGCGGTTTAAACGTCCTTTGTTTACATACGTCGTACGCTGGAAGCATTCATATTCGGGCCTAGACAATATCATTTTTGATCACTGAAAACGCGAAAATGAAAAGTTCTAACTAACTTTATACTACACAGTGTATTACTAAAACAATTTCAGCATATAAAACCGATCAGATTTATAAATTATTTTCACATTTACGTGAATAAAATTAACAGCAACGAAGTCTTTTTTAATCCAATTTACTCATAATTATGTAGAAAGTGCGCCCTCTATTGTCTAAATTTGTTTTATTTTGATTAATTTCGGCTCTCAAAAATCAAGATTTTAAACGTTTATATCTTTAAAAAGCCCCCACGTTAGTCCGATCAACAACCAGATTCGTAATCTACGTCAAAAAATGCACTAGAAAAAGTTGGTTTGGAAAATTCTGCAGAAAAGTGACACCTGCCTCCAGATCCGACTGGTCTATTGGCCTAGCCTAGGCCATATGAATTAATAATTAAAATACCACTACGCCACGCGTTGAAATAATTATTATGATATTGATAAGAATCAGCCTATCTATCTATCTAAGAATCGTAATGCTGTAATTTTATTAGACAGAGTGAATAGCGTAGCGACCCCGACTTCCCGAACGGTTCTGTTTTTTTCACATCATATCTGCGCGGCGGCTGCCGTCAACAAATCAACTTGTATACGCATGTTATTACAGTATAATGCGTTATATGAAATCTTTTATTTTGTACTTGAAAAATCATAAAACTAGTCAGGAAGCAACCATTTTTTAAAATTACGAAATAAATAGGCCCCTGGTCACATTTAGCTGGTAGGCATCTATCTAGGCTAGTTCGCCGTGGCGCAGCTATAATCCATCGCTGTTTATAGTCTGTAGATGGATCGAGTATAGAGTCGCCGATTACCTCACTCTGGGCATGCGCAATCGCGTGCCGGATTCCCCAACGCTGGGCAGTTGAGTTCCGGTGCCGGAATCCTAACCACGGCGTATTTATAAATGCTATTAATAAATATTATAATAATAATACTGTTATGCGCGATTTGAACGATTTGCGCAATTTGAAATTGCGCAAAAAAAATCCTTGCGCAATTTGAATTGAAACATGTGTTTCAAATTGCGCAAGCAACGTATTAAATTGCGCAAGTAATCTGCAAATTGCGCAAGGTTTTTCGACAGATTGTGAAATCATGCAAACCCATATTTTTATAGTAATTTCTAAGAATGATTCAAAATTTCCTTATTTTAGTAGTGCAAATATTGTTATAAGTTAGCATACCGTCGAAGAACCGACGAAGGAAAACGAAGCGGTGGTGTTCCACCAGGCGGGCGCGGCGCGGGCGGCCGGCTATACTACTCTAGCCTAGCTAGGGTCTGGACTACTGATACTGACTAGGTTACATGGCCTAGCTTAAACTAATATTAAAAACTTAAAAAGTGAGTATTAAACATTATCTTCATTGAAATGGTCTTATTTATATAATAAAATACTAAATTTTAAACTCCTCTGCCTAGGCCTAGCCTAGCCATGTATGGGAAAATTTACAGTTCGTTTTCAAATTGCGCAAAGGTGTCATATTGCGCAAGAACTATCTTGCGCAATTTACAAATTGTGCAGCGCAATTTAAAATTGCGCAAAGATTTTCTTGCGCAATTTGAAATTGCGCAAGTTGATTGCGCAATTTGAAATTGCGCAAAAAAATCCTTGCGCAATTTTAAATTGCGCAAGAATTTTTTGCGCAATTTCAAATTGCGCAAGGATTTTTTTGCGCAATTTCAAATTGCGCAAATCGTTCAAATCGCGCATAACAATACTGTAGGCTAGGCCTAGCTAGTTTACTTTGTTGCAATAAATGGATTTGATTTGATTTTATATAAATATAAACTAGGCCTAGGCCTAGCCTTTAGTTAGTTACTATGTCGGTCGGTTGGTAAACACCAACTTGAGCACGCGACTGCAGCCATGTATATATATGGCCTTGTTTTTCAGAAATGTAATTTCAACAAAATTGTTCATATCGCACGTAAATATATTTAACTTATAAAGCCTGTAGAGTAGTAGGTATGCTTGGCTTAGTCTTTATAAATAATATGCTGTGCATAGTGGTTTGGTTTTGGCATGGAACTCAACTTCACATCGGTTTCTGACCGACGCTAATGCTAAGGCGAAAACCTAAAAAAAACATCCCTCTTCTCTAGGCAATGGTGGGTGAAAACAAAACCACTAGACCTCTAGCTCCAGTACCACAGCACAAACCAGTCGAAAAAATATGTGTTAAACTTTGTTCATGAGAATGTGCATGCATGAGCAATTTTAAATTGACCAATCAATTGCGTTAATTCTGCCGGAATAATATACTTTATATAAATAATGTATTAATCTCTTGTTATACTTTGTAATTTCAGGATGGCTGGTTTGTTCGTGTGTCAAATGCATTTCATAGTGTTCCTTGTATGAGAACCTCTCTTCTGTATGGGATCGGTGGTGGTGTTGGCACTGGAATTGCTTACTTCTTGTTCACAAGTAAATAATACGCCTTTGTTTACGAAACGGAAGACATCTTCTTCTTGTTTTGACACACAATTCTGTGCAGGGAAGTGTAACCTGCAGAAATAACATACAGTAGTGTGGCGAGTATATTTTCTGAGGAAAAGTTATTAAGGATTCGTAATTAAAAAGAAAGTAATTTAAAAATGGTTAAAATCCAACCGAGGGTTACACTCTGCACAGCATTGTTTGTCATCGATCGAAGATGTTTCGTGAAAAAGAAGTATAATGTTTTACAAAATTCATTGAATGAATAGATAATTACTGCATTTATTTTTATTTAATGATGATCGCAGTGTATGTGTCCATTTTTAACATCTTAATTATTGTACATTCTATAATAACATTTATTTTCTTCTTACTGTTACAGGTCGAATAAAAAGAGCATGTGATTTTGGAATTCTTTCAATGTGTGTTGTCACATTGGGTACTTTGTAAGTTATACCAAAGAACTTATAACACAAGAATCTCCTGTTCGTCCGAAGCGTGTAACCATTTCGAAAGGCATTGTGGGATAGAATAGAGCTATGGGTGGCGCCATTGTGAGCCATGGAGTAGGGCGCCCGCATCAAATTAGAAAGTCAAAATCATAGAGGGGATCTGCTAATGCTCTAGGGGGAATAGAGTTATTGACTGAGGAGTAGGGCGCCTGCATCAAATTAGAAAGTCAAAATCATAGAGGGGATCTGCTAATACTCTAGGGGGGGTAGAGTAATTGACTTCCTAGTTTGGAGGGGGCGCTGCTCCATGCTGTGAAATGGCGTCGCCCAGTTTGACCTTTTAACCCTGTACTTCCGATACTGTGTTTTGAATGCAAATTGAAGAACAGGAGATTCTTGTGTTATAAGTTCTTTGGTTATACTTTTACATGAGAAATGGCACTCTACACAACTAGATAGTGGGGCATTCAATTCATCATCTTATCCATTCCAAATTTCACTCCTGTCACTGTCAGACGTGTAATACTATAACATTTCCATTAAATGGTAATTTGATCCTACATCTTTTGCTTACTTGGGTTTTTTTCCAAGTTGCATAGTATAGTAAGCTTTTTAAATTACATTTTATTATTCTTTTCAGTGGCAAATGTAGATATTCTAGAGCACAGAAAAAGTTAGCAACCAGACAACTGCAAAGAGTTGATGCTGGGCCTCTTGATGAAGTCTGATGAACTCACAGTGCTACATTGTTATAGAAAAACATACTTTAACAAAGAAGCTATGGCCTAGAACATGTCATCTAAATGAAGTTAAAAGATGAACTGCCGTTAATTCAGGATGAAAGTGCGAGAGTGTCAATTATGGGAATGGCATTGCAGGTCATCTGACATTGCTCCTGTATTTTCATTCAATACGTTTTAAAAATATACTACTTACACTATTCTATACTACTCCCCAACATACATAGTGCATGCGAGTGATTACTAAAGCTCGGTTCTCACTTGGATGCAATGCAAGTAAAGTTGACCAATCACAAGCAACAGTTCAAATTAATGGTGTCATGATTGGTCAAATTACTTGTGGTGCAAGTGGGAACCAAGCTTAAGTTACTTACTGTGTGATGTTAAAATCAAATATTTTGTGAGGTTTTTGTAATGCAACACTGTACAATAGTGAAAATAAAGAAAGACTAGATTTAAAGTGTAAAATCTCTTTAATATTTATTATATAAGTTTATTACATATTGTTCTTAAGATACTTTATTAATATTCATTGCAGCCTGTATGTAGCATAGACTTTAGGTCAGACTAAAGTATCATAAGGAGTATCTAATATTTGGCAGATTTAATAATTTCTGCTTTTTTTTGACGAATACCAATTGAAATAAGAACATTTAAGAAGGAAGATTGAGCCAGCGTAGTGTACAAGATTATACCAGACTACAGTCATACATAATTGACTGGTGAACAGAAAGTAATTGAGCAAAGTTTACTGTTCAAAAAAACAAAAAATCTTAAATGAGGGTAAGAGCAATCAGTCACACAAGGGAACAGAACTGGATATATTGACAGATGAAAGATCAAGTGCTTACTCGCTTCTCTACACCATCTGTTGGCAAGCATGGCAAGTGTTCATCAATTAACAAGTACCTTCAGTGTGATGACACAATTCCTAGTGAAGATGGTGAAACCATTTCTGTCACTGACAGTCCAAAAGAGCAATGTTCTAAGTACCTGGTAGGCATATTAAAGACATTTTTAATAACCCTGATTTTCCATCTGGTCCACTTGTGCTTAATCCCCACCCTGTGGTTGAAAAAAGATCATGATACTGGAAAGAAAAGCGCTTCAAAAGTAAGCACCACTCCATAATATTGATCGATGGAGCTTGTTTGTATGGACTTCTTATCATGAGAGCCTGAAAATCTTATAAAGATCATTTTACCTGATACACACAAGCTTATCCCACTATAGACTAAACTGCAGGCAGAGTATACAAAAATCTGTTGGAGCAGTATTACTGCTCCAAAAGATTTTGGATGTAATGTTTAATTAAATTAAACATTACAGTACAGTCTCTCCCAGGATCACTCTGACCAAGGCCCTCAATTTAAGAATAAATCAATCACAAAACTGCTAGCTATTCAAATGTCTACCACAGATTGTACCACGCTGAAGGCAATCACCAGTCAGAACAATTCATAGTTAGAGAGGGGGGAAGGTGTAACCAAATAATGGTGAGGACAAGAAATGTATAAACAAACACAAGATATTATTATGGGCTCATACCATAGCAGGCAAATTGCTAACTTAACATTACTATTTTAAATCCTACTAATTATTCATTGACGACGTGCACTGATTATTAACTGTACATTGTTGAGTAGGTGTTTGATAAACAAAATAAAAGTCCCTCTTACAATAAAATAAACAGTTTTGTTACTTTAAGAGGACCCAGAAACCAAATTATATTCTCAATTAATAGCATATCCTATACTATTTCACAGATTTAAATAACTTCCAACTGAATAAACTCCGGAATAATACAAAGTTATTTGTAATTCAAGTTCTATCATCATTTCAAACAAGGAGTATTACAGATATACACTAGAGGTTGTTGAAAACATGCTGTCTGTTGAGTAAATGTTACCTATGAGCATCTGAATCATCTCCTGGGCAGTTGGTTGATAAGTCTTCTCTATCTATAAATCAAGAACAGGTTACATATACATTACCCAAAGCCAGCATTGCTACTAAACGTTTTATTTGTTTATTTTTATCTTTTAAATGATCAAAATGGAAGTTTCTTAAAGCTATCAAACTAGTTTGACCAAAAAGTATGATGTGCCCAAATATGGTAGTGATATGACGTCATCGTGCCCGTATATGGGCACATCACATTTTTTTGTCACATAAAGTTTGATAGTGTAGACAGCTTTAAAGATGTGTTCTTCATTTTTTTTCCTGTTTTTTTTTTACAGAAGTGATGAACTTTATGAAAACTACAAAATTAGCTATTCAATTTTGGGGATAATACATATTGAATGTTTACACTGTTAATATCATTGTGCACATGTGTAAATGGCACAACTTGACTTAATCAATGTTAAGTTTGGAACTATTATTCTCAAGGCATTATGTTGCAATTTACACCTGGTGCAACATAGAAACATTTTTAGACAATGGCCATTCATATTTGCAGTATGCTATTTTAAACGATAAACAAAATGATCAAATCTGACTTTTAGAATCACTGTATAACCGAATATGCACTTTTACTGCTTGGATTAGGCTGGCAAAGACATATACAGTATATAATATAGATATATCAGATATTTTTTGTTTACATAGAGTAGTAAACTTACCATTAAATGATGTTCCACACCATATACAGTAAAAGTGTTTTGTTCTTAAATATCTGGTAATGTCATCTAATCGTTCTTGAATCTAAACAAAAATTAATCAAGTGAGTAAGTAATAGCCAATGATGTCGGACTGCAATGCATGTTAAATTCCAAGTTATATGTACTGTGTGCCTGAATTTTAGTCACAATTCTTTATTGGAAAACATGTCATAATTTTTGTCATCAAGTAACTCAACCAAACCAGCTTCCATTTATTGAAATATCTATAGAATGTCTTTTACTCCTTCATGTTTTTATGGAAATACTAGGAAAAGATAGGAACAACTGGCATCAATTGGGAGAGACCTATGCCCAGCAGTTGGACGATATGAGCTGAAGAAGATTGTTCGACATTTAACAAATGTAATTTGATTGTAATCTTGTTAATTAATGAACTAGTATGTTGAGGCTAAACATTACTGTCTCTTCATGAAAACACAAAATTTATTTCATGTGCGTAGTGTTTGTAGACACAAAAGTGTCACTTTGTGGCATAGCCAACGATTAACTACTATAATACAAAGTAATAATCATCTAAACCAAAATACCAACCGGTATATCATCTCCAACATCTTTTTGTGCTTCTTCTTCTTCACTGCCTTCATCTTCTCCATCAACATCATCATCGTCTTCATCCTCGTCTGTTTTTGGCCTCAAGTGTTTGGGCCAGTACCATAGAACAACAGGTTCTTCAACATCCTAAACAAAAATAAAACTGTTATTCTGCAATACCTAGCCAGCCTAGGCTAGCTGTAGTAAACACACTGAGCCATAAGGTCACACTGCGTGCCACCAATTCTTATTGCCATTTCACAACACTCTCAACAAACTATGAATTACTATAGAGGTTTCTGTACAGAAACATGTTATAATGCAAAACATACGGTACAGTGAGGTATTAAAACTTAAGTCATAATATCTTAATTTCTACAACCCAAATAAACATTAACAATCAAAATATTCTTTTTCTTTGGCTCAGACACCGACAAATTCAGGTACTGTATATATGCTATTATTTTCACGGTGGTTTAATTTTTGAGATTGGGAACCTTTATATTGACAATTACGTAGAAAACTAGCCACCGATTCAAAAGGGAAAACCCAGAAGCAAATTTACACGCACTTATAACATCCACATCGTTATCATGAACACAAAGCTTCCGTCGTGTGTCAGTTTCACAGTGGAAGGTTTGTGATACAAAACAACTTTAAAAGATATAGAAACATTAATTTACTAGTACAGTAGGCCTACTTCCGTAAATGCGGGTGAAAGCCTACATAGACCTTCTCCTAATTAGGCTTAGTCTAGGTCGGTACGGTGGATGTTGAAACTACTGACACTGTATACGGCACCTTGACTAGACCTAGGCTGTCTATTTGACGAAAAAGTTCAAGGTATGTTAGGCTTAGGCTAGAATATACAGTAACTTTTAACTAAAATGGCATCCGTAAAAATATAAACACGCAAAAACGTTCCAGCTGGTGATTTTTTTTTTTTTACCATATTTAATGAGAGTGATCCATCCAGCACTTGCTGATCATTTGGGACCCTCAGGTAAGGCAATGAGAGTAAAGCATCTTGCCTAATGATGCAATTAGTATGGTAGAGATAACCTTGAATCCTTGCCTATCACATGCTAGTCTGATATTATCATTACACCATCACTTTCCGGTATACTGTATACAGCATCCGCCGCTATTTCTAAACGGTGTCCCAACCCGAATGCAACCGGGCCTAACGTTGCTTAACTTTGGTAATCTGACGAGAACCGGTGTTTCAACGCAGTATGGCCGTATAAAACATATATATATATATATAATAGACCCAGAGACTGAAATCCCGTCAGTTTCACTTACATGTGTGCGATCCAGTTGCTCACAGACATTCTGGCTCTTATAGAAGTCCTTTTCTACTTCTTTGTTCACCCGTTTTTCTCGTACACGCTGAAGGAATTCACCTTTACTTCTTTCTTGGTTTTGCATTCTATTCTTTCGCATCTGTTCTCGAAATAACTCAACATCTTGTTTTTGTTTCTTCATTTGTGTTTCTCTGCCTAGTCCTCCTCTACCTATAAAATTAATAAATAAAAATTATTTTATCTTGCCTGTGTATTTAAATGTGTAGTGTAAATTAAATGTAGGGTTTAAAACATCTGATAATATTTGATTTATTTCAAAATTGTACAAGTACAAATACAGATAAAAATGAACACAAAATGCAATAATTTTGTATGGTACCAAGGATAGTCCTCTAAATCACCAAAAGAGGATTTACATCCTGAGAGGTACCCATAGACCTATTTCGTTTAGATTTCTTTATTTAGCAATAAATAGATAAAATAGATGTAACTACACTGGTGTTTAAATTGTAGTAAAATAACTGTAAAGTTTACCTGTTTTAATTTCAATTGGCACAGGTTCTTTTCTTCCAGTGCCTATACAAAAAATAAAAGCAAATCATTTTTAGATAAAGCACAGACATTAAATAGATATGGCCTCATACTTGTCATTTGTTTTCTTGGTCACCTCTTATGTAATACAATATTTTTTCACTACTGTGGATGAATTATGAAAAATAATTGCCACCTCTAACGGCATTATAGGAAAACACAGCAGTTGCAATTTATATATCTTTTTACATGGAATAGAATGTTGGGAGGACTACACAATCTTACAATTTGTCTTTGTATGTCTTAATCAAAAGATTTAGTCAGTAATCAAAGTATAGTACATTTTATTTGTCCATTTATATTTTTGCGAAACTGGCAAAAACATGAAAATGCCAACAACAATACAAATTAGTACAAAAAAGATATGAAAATACTAAAAACATATAAACAATTTATTACCTGATTTTCCTAGCCCCATTCCCTTTGAATATCCCATCTTTTGCAGCATAGCAAAGCCTTTATTTTCACTGCTAATTTCATTCTTTAAACCTTCCTCAAGTTGTTCCCTTTGCTGTATTTTCAAGGGTTTTTGAATCTTTTTTGATGATTTGTTTGCCTCAATGTGTCTACTTTGTGTCTTGTTCTGCTTGGCTACTTTACCCCATGCTAAACCAGGATTTACTGATTCACTAGTAATCAAAACACAAAACAGCTTAGCAAAAAAATCATCTTAACTATCAATGATTTCACTTAAATAAGTTTTCAAAATAAATACAGTATATCCTCTGGTATAATCCCACCCACCTAGAACACGAAACTTGGGCCAATGGGGGTGGGACTATACTCAGGGAAACCATGGTTCAGGAAAAAACTCTGAACTGGCTAGAGAACTACATCCAGATGATCCCAACATTTCCACATGCGCACAATGAAATACTGTAACACGACGGTCATCGGAAATCGTAAGCTCTTTATTGTCTATTTTGATTAATCATTTTTGATGAGAAAGTGGTTACATATAAATAATGATGTACAAACTTATTTAAATTATTGCAACATGTACACAGATATAAACAACACATACAACAAAAAAGGGGGATGGAAGTTTTTTTATCTTTGTAGTTTTACTGGGGGTTACCCCGGTGAACTCGTTCACAAAATAGCCCCTGTATCAGGGGGATGACAACCTCTGATAGGACAGTGATTAATTTACTAAAGACATAAATAACTACACTATTTAAACGATTGTAACATGTGTTTAATATTTTTGGATGATGTTACCGAAATACAGATTGAGGAAAATGTTAATAAGACAACTGTATTTAAGTTTTTCAAGTGTGTCTTAACTATGCCAATAAAAATGAATTTCCATTTTAAGTGGATCAATAACATTTCGTTTTTTATTGCATAATACCTTTGTACCAAAAAGTTGTCAGACATGTAATCTTCCTCCTCATCTGTCATTATTGTTTTTGCAGTGAATGAAGACAGCAAATCCTATTCTGAAAACTGAATTTAAATAATAAATGATTATACAGTAATATTGTTGACATACAGTGCATTATTAATAATAATAATAGCCTAGCTAGTCCTACTACTAGCTACAGGGCCAGCCCTTACTCGCCAACCTAGTTAGGCATAGGCTATGCCTAGGCATAAATAGTAGGCCTACTAGGCCCTAGCTAGGCCTGGCCCTAGCCTAGCCCTAGGCCTATATCTAGGCTAGAGTCTTAGAGAGAGGGCTGGTGGTGGTGCAAGCAAGCTAGGCTAGCATGCCATTTTGATGAATCGAAAATACTAAACTGTTTGTTTGCTTGGTTCTGTATTACATTATCATAATTTAAATTAAAGTAAAGCTAGGCTACTCACTCACACTTACGCCGTACAATAGATACACTGTGTGTACAGTATTATATCAAAGACCTAGGCTAGGATAGGCGCGGCCTATACTACTAGCCTCCTTCACAATATCAATATATTATTATCAAAGATATTATTTTTGGAAATAAATTCCATTGATTGATGGCGCTTTGATTACATGGCGCCCTCTATTTTTTACGTCACAACAAACGTACGGAAGGGGATTGGATGAAAGTTTTTCTCTGGTTTTTATAACAACTTTGTTGTAAGTTCTTTTGCTGTTTACTAAAGTCCTATAATCTAATTAAACTGCATACTGTTAATAATAATATTCAAAGATCATTCTATTTGTCGTTTCATTCTTTGGAATATGTATTATTGATACATGATCCTACCTTTTGCCTACTAGGCTAGGCTAGGCCTAGTCTAGCCCTAGAGGCTAGACATACATAGGCCTAGCTAGGCTAGGCCTAGCCTGGCTAGGCCTAGCTAGGCCTACTACTACGCCTATTATTAGTAGGCTAGATTGAGTAGAAGTAGGCCTAGGCTAGAGGCCTAACTAGGCCTAGTAAGTAGGGCCTAGGCCTAGTAGTAATAGTACCAGCCAGGCCCAGACCGTGTCTAGCCACCACGCACGAAACAGGTGTAGGCCTACCTACTAGGTAGGTAGTAAAATACCAGCAGTACCCAGTAGGTAGTAGTAGTAATAGAATGTGTATAATAAAGTCTAGTAGAAATACAGGTAAAATATATCCCAGCTATGTCATCTGACTGTGTTTATAACAGACATTAATTGGTTTACTTTAAAAAAAATGATTCTTATTATATTAATTATTATAAAAAAATTTTCAGGACCAACATGGCACTTCAGTTCAAACTTCCTGGTATTAATGTACGGTACATAAGAGCTGATAACATGCTTTATAAGGTGATTATCACAATGACGTGTGAGGTACCGTGTGACCATGAAGTGTTTCACAATGAAGTAGAAGATTTGCTGCGGGCAGTTATTGCAATGGCAAACTTGTACCCCATCAAAAGTGATCATCTGTTAGCTGTGCCGTGTAAGTATAGTATCCGATCATTATAAAGCTTATTGCTAAGAATTCTTGCCTGAAAGGGAAAGATGTGAGAATTTTAGCCTTTTTTTACAGTATATTTCTTTTTTTCCTAAAATAGAAGGTAAAACTTTACTTAGTTATTATTTATTAACTATTCATATATTCCTAACAAAAACATCCTTTCTTTCCCTTACGAATGAGTATGAATTATATTCTCTCCGGTGCTAATTCTTTGATACAGTGTCACATGTGATGCCTGTATCATAACTTTTACAGCCTATACATCATGTGATTCATATGTGATGCTGTATTGCCAAATTTGCCTATGATATTGGGCACATAATGTGGAGATACTGTACAGAGAATCGTGTATGTTATATTGTATGTAAACTGTGTTATTATTAATCTATATTTTCTCATTGCAGCAATAAAGCCATGGTCTCCAAAGAATAAAAATCTTACAAAGTTTTCCAAAAACAAGAACTTGTTATACTGCCATGATTTTGTTTATAAAATTAGGTTGAGAAAACTGGTGCCTCTTGTCACTCACTTACCAACAAAAAGACAGGTATGTAAAAAGAATCTCTTACTAAATATTATCAATATACAGGCAAATTAACTCTAACTTATAAAAGTCTGTTTTTAACTAAGCAAATTAATTTATTCACGCAATTAAAAAGCATCAGTTTAACACAAAGCAATACAAAAAAAATGTGTAATCAGTCACAACTCGGTATATGCTCAATTTGCATGAATAGATTTCCCAGTAGGGGAAAACTTTAAACCCTTTTCACACAAAAATGTTAATATTTAACTAACATCAAAAAGCAGGTAAAATTTTTAATATTCAATAGCACAATTTTGTTATAGTTTTATCAGTGAGTGTTAAATACTGTAGTATGATTGACAAGTATGCGTCAGTCAATATATAAGTACATTTACACCCTCTATTGGCACTTAAATTAATTAATCCACTTACTTAATATAATACTGTACTGTATCCGTGTTTAAGCTTTGGAATAATTGATTCATTCAAGTTTATGAGCTTGAGTAGATTTATATCTGATTGATCATCTAAAATAGAATATTCATTTTTAGATGGAAATTTAAATAAAAATATTTGTTATTTTATATAATTCAACATTTGTTTTTGATAAATAATATTGTAGAATATATATGTTATGCGCGATTTGAACGATTTGCGCAATTTAAAATTGCGCAAAAAAATCCTTGCGCAATTTGAAATTGCGCAAAGAATTCTTGCGCAATTTAAAATTGCGCAAGGATTTTTTTGCGCAATTTTAAATTGCGCAATCAACTTGCGCAATTTCAAATTGCGCAAGAAAATCTTTGCGCAATTTTAAATTGCGCTGCACAATTTGTAAATTGCGCAAGATAGTTCTTGCGCAATATGACACCTTTGCGCAATTTGAAAACGAACTGTAAATTTTCCCATACATGGCTAGGCCTAGGCAGAGGAGTTTAAAATTTAGTATTTTATTATATAAATAAGACCATTTCAATGAAGATAATGTTTAATACTCACTTTTTAAGTTTTTAATATTAGTTTAATAAGCTAGGCCATGTAACCTAGTCAGTATCAGTAGTCCAGACCCTAGCTAGGCTAGAGTAGTATAGCCGACCGCCCGCGCCGCGCCCGCCTGGTGGAACACCACCGCTTTCGTTTTCCTTCGTCGGTTCTTCGACGGTATGCTAACTTATAACAATATTTGCACTATTAAAATAAGGAAATGCGATATTTATCTTTAATTTTGAATCATTCTTAGAAATTACTATATAAATATGGGTGTGCATGATTTCACAATCTGTCGAAAAACCTTGCGCAATTTGCAGATTACTTGCGCAATTTAATACGTTGCTTGCGCAATTTGAAACACATGTTTCAATTCAAATTGCGCAAGGATTTTTTTTGCGCAATTTCAAATTGCGCAAATCGTTCAAATCGCGCATAACATATACACATCAAAGTGTATGTAAAAACCAAGATCATACTTTAAGGGATCATTTCTATAATGTGTTTCACGGAGAAATGAATAAAGTTGATCAAATCGCACACCCACGAGGATGAGTAAGTATTCTCTTCTGAGCGTGAAGCAGAGCTTGAGAATTCCATCTGGAATGACCTTGCTCATTGATGACTGTTCGACCAAGACTTTGGTCTTGGAAGGATGGAGAGAATGCAATCTGAGTGGTTCCAAATATGTTTTTTTAATAAAACGGAAGAAATATTCAGAAACTGTTGACATACACAAAATAAAATTTTAAAATTATTATTATTTTTGTCTGGATAATGAACAAATGTGTATGTGTAGCATTGAATATATTAACAAGCCTTCAGTTGTACTGTAGGTTTCTAGTATATTATAAACTCATTTTACACAGAAAATGTTACAACTTGCTTGATATCCTCACACATATTATCTACAAATATCAGATATAAAAATATTTCAATAGTTCACCTTTATTGTATTATTATTATTATTTTTTTTTTTTGCTTATTTCCAAACATGTTCAACTGTAGTAAGATTGACAAGTTCAATAGTTAGTATGATTTAAGTCAAAATCTCAGTGAACTCATCCCCTCTATTGGCTCTGAAATTAATTATTCCACGAATTTTAATATCATTTGTTTAAATTATTGTTTAATTATTTTCAGTTCCTCCATGTTTCAATTTGAGTCAATCTGTATCTGGTAGGTCATCTAAAGTAGAAATTTCATTTTCAGATGGAAATTATTGCAAAGAAATGTTTAAATAAAAATATTTGTTATTTTGTACAATTCAACATTTGTTTTTGATAAATAATATTGCAGAATATATACACATCAAAGTCTATGTAAAAACCAAGATCATACTTTAAGGGATCATTTCTATAGTTTGTTTCACGGAGAAACGAATAAAGTTGATCAAATCGCAAACCCACGAGGATGAGTGTAAGTATTCTCTTCTGAGCGTGAAGCAGAGCTTGAGAATTCCATCTGGAATGACCTTGCTCATTGATGACCGTTCCACCAAGATTTTGGTCTTGGAAGGATGGAGAGAATGCAATCTGAGTGGTTGCAAATATGTTTTTTAATAAAATGGAAGAAATATTCAGAAACTGTTGACATACACAAAATAAAATTTTAAAATTATTATTATTTTTGTCTGGATAATGAACAAATGTGTATGTGTAGCATTGAATATATTAACAAGCCTTCAGTTGTACTGTAGGTTTCTAATATATTATAAACTCATTTTACACAGAAAATGTTACAACTTGCTTGATATCCTCACACATATTATCTACAAATATCAGATATTAAAAATTTCAATAGTCCACCTTTCTTATATTATTATTATTTTTTGTTGTTGCTTATTTCCAAACATGTTCAACTGTAATAAGATTGACATGTTGAATAGTTAGTATGATTAATTAAGTCAATATCTCAGTGCACTCATCCCCTCTATTGGCTCTGAAATTACTTATTCCACTAATTTTAATATCATTTGTTTAAAGTATGGCTTAATTAATTCCAGTTCCTCCATGTATCAATTTGAATAAATTTGTATCTGGTAGGTCATCTAAAGTAGAATATTCTTGAAAATTATTTTATAACAATGTCTCAATAAAAAATATTTGTTATTTTGTACAATTCAACATTTGTTTTTGATAAATAATATTGCAGAATATATACACATCAAAGTCTATGTAAAAACCAAGATCATACTTTAAGGGATCATTTCTATAGTTTGTTTCACGGAGAAACGAATAAAGTTGGTCAAATCGCTAACCCACGAGGACGAGTGTAAGTATTCTCTTCTGAGCGTGAAGCAGAGCTTGAGAATTCCATCTGGAATGACCTTGCTGATTGATGACCGTTCCACCAAGACTTTGGTCTTGGGAGGATGGAGAGAATGCAATCTGAGTGGTTGCAAATTTGTTTTTTAACAAAAGGAAAAAAATATTCAGAACTGTTTACAAACACACAAACAAATCATTTTAAAATTATAATTTTTTTGCTATAATATAATGAATATATGTATAAACAGTCACATTGCATTGAATATATTTCCAAGCCTTTAGTTGTAGGGTTCTAACAGATTGTAAACACAGTTCACACAGAAAATGGTACAACTTGCTTGATATTCTGAAACATATTATTATCTGCAAATATCAGATAAATAAATATTTCAAATTCAATAGTCCACCATTATTGTATTTTTAAAATATTTTTTTTTTATTTCCAAACATGTTCAACTGTAGTAAGACAAGTTGAATAGTTAGTATGATTAAGTCAATATCTCAGTGCACTCATCCCCTCTATTGGCTGTGAAATTAATTATTCCACTAATTTTAATATCATTTATTCAAATTATGGTTTAATTATTTTCAGTTCCTCCATGTTTCAATTTGAGTAAATTTGTATCTGGTGGGTCATCTAAAGTAGAATTTTCACATGAAAATTATTGCATAACAATGTCTCAATAAAAATATTTGTTATTTTATATAATTCAACATTTGTTTTTGATAAATAATATTGCAGAATATATACACATCAAAGTCTATGTAAAAACCAAGATCATACTTTAAGGGATCATGTCTATAGTTTGTTTCACAGAGAAACGAATAAAGTTGATCAAATCGCAAACCCACAAGGACGAGTGTAAGTATTCTCTTCTGAGTGTGAAGCAGAGCTTGAGAATTCCACCTGGAGTGACCTTGCTCATTGATGACCGTTCCACCATGACTTTGGTCTTGGAAGGATGGAGAGAATGCAATCTGAGTGGTTGCAAATATGCTTTTTAATAAAACGGAAGAAATATTCAGAAACTGTTGGCATTCACAAAATCAATTTTAAAATTGTTATTATTTTTGTCTGGATAATGAACAAATGTGTATGTGTAGCATTGAATATATTAACAAGCCTTCAGTTGTACTGTAGGTTTTTAATATATTATAAACTTATTTTACACAGAAAATGTTACAACTTGCTTGATATCCTCACACATATTATCTACAAATATCAGATATAAAAATATTTCAATAGTCCACCTTTTTTTATTATTAATATTATTTATTTTTTTTGTTGCTTATTTCCAAACATGTTCAACTGTAGTAATTTTGACAAGTTCAATAGTTAGTATGATTAAGTCCATATCTCAGTGCACTCATCCCCTCTATTGGCTCTGAAATTAATGATTCCACGAATTTTAATATCATTTGTTTAAATTATTGTTTAATTATTTTCAGTTCCTCCATGTTTCAATTTGAGTCAATCTGTATCTGGTAGGTCATCTAAAGTAGAATATTCATTTACAGATGAAAATTATTTTATAACGATGTCTCAATAAAAATATTTGTTATTTTGTACAATTCAACATTTGTTTTTGATAAATAATATTGTAGAATATATACACATCAAAGTCTATGTAAAAACCAAGATCATACTTTAAGGGATCATTTCTATAGTTTGTTTCACGGAGAAACGAATAAAGTTGATCAAATTGCAAACCCATGAGGATGAGTGTAAGTATTCTCTTCTGAGCGTGAAGCAGAGCTTGAGAATTCCATCTGGAATAACCTTGCTCATTGATGACCGTTCCACCAAGACTTTGGTCTTGGAAGGATGGAGAGAATGCAATCTGAGTGGTTGCAAATATGCTGTTTTTTTATTAAGGGAAAGAAATAGTGCTGAAAATACATCAAATTGAGTCATTTTTAAAATACCTTTTAAAGCTCTTATATGCAGTATGAAAACATATAAAAAAAATCACAGCTCAAAGTATGTTCAAATTGAATGAATAGATTGATCCTTAGCTTGGTAGAAAACAGACTTTAGACTTTTTTCACACAGAAAAAACTTGCTTAATATTATATCACACAAATTATCTGCAAATATCTGATAAAAAATATAATACAGTATATATATTTTTTTCACATAATTCCAAATTATTTATCATTAAATGACTTGCCTCTATATTTCAGTTTTACTGTATAGAATTACTAGAGAAATACCTGCCTAGAGTGGGTACCTCTCGCCCACCAAAGTTTAAAAGCTCTACAGTACAATTTCCGGTCATTCCGAACCCACAACACATGGTGTTGATATCATATTATATGGAGTGGAGCTGTAGCTTGGTGGTTAACGTGCTTGCCTTCCAATCCCAAGGTCCCGGGTTCAATCCTGACCTAGTGCAGGGTTGTAACTCATGACTCTTTCAACTCCACCCCCTAAGCCTCAAATGAGACTTAGTTTATAAGCACGATAAATTATTAAATAGTTTATCCATCCTGTAATTGGCGAGTTACTCGCTGTTGGATGAGTATGAATAAAATTAAAAAAAAAAAAAAAATATAGTTTAAAACCTTCAAAGTGCTAATTTGGAATACATTTTTCATTTCAATAAGTTTATTCATCCAAAAGAGAAATATTGAAAAAAATAGAAAATACATTAAAAGATGAAAGCGCCCATCAACACAAAGCTTGTACATGGTTGATGACCTAACTTACTAAACATACATAAAACAGTTAATACAATAAATAAAAAATATACAGTTAAAAAGTACATATGAAAATATTGATACCAATTGATACGTGCAGGTGCGTATCGCAAATATTGTACAGTATAATGAACAAATGTAAACACTCTCTCTTACAGAATTTCTATGTTTTCTCCTAGTGTAATGCCATATCCAGAGAGAACTATTCCAATGCATATGCAACTGAGCCAATGATTGCTAACACTGCAGAAACTGACACTAAACCTACTGAACCTGAAGGTACTATATGCTAACTTATCAAATAAATGCCATTACTTTTTTCGTAGATATTAATATGAAAAATCATAAATCCTAAATTTAAATATATGGTGATAATGTGTAATGCAATTGAAGTTTGTTCTCCTGTCTGTTGTTCTGATAATGTTGGCCTTTTGTCATTTCAGCCGCGCCATTCTTTTGATAATTTGCTCACCAGTCTATTGAGTACAAGGGGTAGGCCAGTCTTTACTCACCATAATCTCATCCAACAATTGCCTGTTCTACTGGCTGTTCTTCCTATCAGATTTTACTTTCCTGAATGTGTACATATTTTGATATTCTATTGTACTATGTGTATAATATTGTATAAAAAAAATCTATAATAGTTAATATACTTTTGTTTGTAGATTTTTAAAATTTTTTTTTATTTAATCAGTGGCATCTTACAGAAGAAAACGAAAGCACAGTAATAAACCAGCAGACAACATTTTACAGGAAAATAAACAATTAAAGTTAAAGGCTCCAAGACGAACTAGGCCTACTGAAGATAAAGAAAATGTGAATCCTGAAGAAACTGAACGTGTAGGCTTTGTACATGGTTTTGTAAGGTACAGTAACATCAAGTTAAACTTTTAGAAGGGTGGGTCCAGAGCAAAGGTTGGTGACATCAGAACTGTGACGCTCTACTTTATTGAGATGCTTTGAAATATGTTAAAAAACTAAAACCATTTCATACTAAAAAGGAGTATATCTTGGTTAAATTAAAAAAAAAACAATTATGAATGTTCTACTGCAGTAAACTCCATTTTGTTTACTCCTTAACCTGTTCACACAATTATTTAGCAAGCTTTTTTGGGTAATCACACACTGTTATTACACTGCCTTTAACAAACTAAAATCATGTTATTGCAGCAACAAATGTAGTTACTGTAGTAACTGCAGTAGAATAATTTGTACATGATCCTTCAGAATATTACGATTTTCCTATACACATGGACCTCTGGTGTGGTGCCTCTAGATTATGTTCAACACGTGTGTTTTCTAAAACCCATTGGCCATGTGTTTTCAAACACTACTCTACAGTCCCAGAATTTATCTGTGATTTTAAGCCGTTTTCTATTGTAGTACAACTGAGATAGCACCTTCATTCATTCTATAATCATCATATTGATTATTACAGAACTAGGAAGCCTAGACCTACCGTATTTACGCCGGAGTAACCCCCAACTCGTCCCGAAAGATGTACTAGTATACAAATAATGAATGTTTATGAGTGTAATGGTACAAATAATGGCATGAGGTGAATGATGAAAGGTTATATTAACCTTTCATCATTCACCAAATGCCATTATTTGTACCATTACACGAATATAAAACATTTATTTGTTTTATATAACACCTAAATAGATTCCTGTCATTTGAATCAAATAAAAGGTAGGCACCCTAGCCTGGCCTACATTTGATTCACATTGATAAAACAGTAACATAGTAGTTTTTAATAATTTTATATTAAATGTTATATTTATATGGATTTTATAAACACACCTACTTTTGCGTTAATTATGTCAACAAATGACTAAACAATCCTAGGCCTAGCAAGGCTAAAACACCTAAGCTATAGGATAGGTTTAGCCTAATTAATACTAATTCAGGCCTAGTCTAGACCTAGCTTGGCTGAAAGGCAAAACTTCAACAATTGGAACTCATCTAGGCTAATTATGGTTTTTCCAACGATTCCACGTTTTAGAGATGTTTCCATTAATTAATCAAAATCCTACAAACGATCTAAAGCTAATTTAAATGCCTTTTTGAAAATTAGTACATATATCTCTCCAGAAATGTAATTCCATCGCAAAAAAACAGTCATAACATTCAAATCCCGGCGAAAGTACAAAATAGGTGGCGCTGTTGTATTTTAAAAGCAATAGTATAAAACAAAATATTTTCCAAACGCAAATAGTTTTTTTTTTCATACACGAAAAAAAGTACTATTAAACGAACATTTAATAGTGCGTACTATTGCACGCCATGTGACCCACATTAGTCCAATCAAATGACAGGAATTTATTTAGGTGTTATATAATAATAAAGTGCACCAAGAATTTTGTGTTTATCGGACCCACAGTTTGTTGTCCTTATCCAAGACGACTCATTCTACCACTATTAATTTTACTACTTTTTAAAATTTTATTTTCATAGATCTGTCATCAATCCTATAAGAGTACTGTTTGGAAAATAGTGATGTTCTTTTTTTGTTTGGAACCTCAAACAAGCTCTACCACATGTTGGGTTGTTGTCAATATTAAAAGCATTATAGTTATGTGTAGAACATTTGTTTTATGTATATTTTAAAAAAGGAGAGAAAAACAATTCTTTTTTCGAAGTTGGTGGTTGCAACAAAGCTTTTACTATATAGTGCACTTTACGTTAGTCTTTGGTATAAATTTATAGAGTTCAAATAATAAACACCAAACTGCACATTGAATTATTATACAAAATAATGTAGTTTATTTACCATCTGCAAACTTATATAAAAATATTTGTAATGTCATACAAAGAATAAATAATGAAATTATTATACTAAGATATGTTAAATTAGAAAATAAACCGTTCCTGTGATAAAAAGCAGTAAGAGTGTGTAATGGCACAAGATTACATAACATTAACATGTTATGTATACAATATACAGTTTTCTCATACACTACTGTACTTTACTTTAAAATAATTAACAAAAAGAAGTATATCTGTAACCACCCAATGTATCTTAATTTAATAATCATTATACAAATTACATTCCATACACTAAAAGAAAAGGTTACTGTTTCACATTTCACAATTACAGATACAAAAACTACATTAATACACTTTTAAATATTTTTATCAAGGTTTTATAAAGTACTGCAGACTGGAATGTTTAATATATATATTATTTTCAAACAAAAAGGATGTTTTATTGCTGTTGGCTTAACATTTAAATATTGCATTTTTAAACTGTAGTATCAATCATAGATATCATAGTGAACTAATATCTCTATGTATCAATTAAGGCCATCATTATTCTCATACCTAATTTGTTGTATTGTGGCAGTAACAAGGTTTTGTTTTATGACAAATGTTAAATACATTAAAATCCATGCTTCAGTTTTTCATACTGTAAAACAAATATTTTTTAACTTTTGTTAAGTTATTAGTGAATATATTCCTATCAATTAAACCATACTCAAATAGTTTACCCTATTCCAATAAAAATATTTAAATAAAACCTTCACCAAATATTATTTCTACATTGCTTACATCTTGTCTGTCTTGCAACCAAAACATGTTTACAACAAAATTAGAATTTCAATAAATAAAGTAAAAACAACTTTGAGATATCATAGCCTTTCTTTCTGTTCTAATCTCCTTTCAATTTCAGCATTTTTAGCAACCATATTTGAGTTGGGGCTTTACTGTATCTTCTAAAACTAATAAAATTCCAATACCATGTAAGGGCGTGTTGAACGTTCAACTACTCGCGAGATCATGAGTTCAAGTCCAACGCTTATCGCATTGCTTGTGTCTTTACGCAAGCCACTTTACTTACGTTTGCCTCTCTCCACCAAGGTGTACAAATGGGTACCTAGTAAGTAAGTTCAAAACAAATAAATATGTTTCCATTCGTGTTCGATCCAAAATTAACCAGGGTAATAAAGTGAAGCGCTTAAAGCCTTTATGCATAAGAATGACATGTTATTTATTATTATATGGATCATATCAACTATCATTTGTGATTGGTCAAATCCTTTGCATTGTGCTTATGTCGTTGCATCCAACTAGAAACCTATCCTTTACAGCTCTGGGTGGTTGTTATCCAAGTTCCAAGACATGTGGCCAACAACTGGATATTTAGCAACATAAACATTTTTGAAAATCTTATCCAACTCTTCAAGCTGTTGCTCAGTCAAACCAGTCTGAAAAAAAATTTCAAATTAATCAAATAGTAATAGCTTCAAAATAAATCATTTAAATAAGTTAAAATATATTCATTTATCGCTTGTATACCACAGTAAAACCTTGAAGAGAAGCCATTCGCAACAAAAAGGGACCTCCATCTTTGGTTTACAAAAGTAATCTTGAAACAAAGCCGTTCTCGAAATCAAGCACACTGGGCTTCTTTTCAAGATAGTATGGGCTTCTCTTCGAGGTAGTATGTGTGTATCATAAGAACAGGCATAAACAATACAAACACATGGTTATTTATTAGTTTTTCACACGAAACTTATTACTCATTAGTAAATGGCATTCTACCTACCACATCACTGGTTAGATCATCAGGTTCAAGTGACATCTTAGCAACACCTCTACTTGCATCTTTACCTACTAATGCATTATATGCAGCACCTTTACCATAGAAATCTATAAACAAATAATAATAAACCAAAACTCCAATGTACAGTATAAATAATCATAGACCTAGGTCCATAGTATAATGTTAACAATACAGTTAACAAAACAGTATCTTATACATTATCTTTATCATATACATTATTACAAATGGTGTTTTTTTCTCCTCTTTTGGGTGCAATTTTCTTGTAGTTATTGTTTATCATATTCTACAGTAAATGTTTTATTGAAAAGTGAAATCTTTAGTTAGTACATTACCTACTTATTATATTGTAATTTATTTTATTTTAAATAATACAATGCAAACAGTTTTAGCTTTATTTTTTATATCTGGGATTGCTACATTTGTTCAAAAATGTTTGATTGATTGATTGATTTCTTTATTAACCGAGTCAACACAGATACATACAATAAAAACATGTAAACAATTAAAATCAGTACAACAGACTCGAGTTAAAAGGATATCCCACAAAGTAAAAAACCTATTTCCATTGGGGTCCAGAAACACAGAGAAACAAATTGCACAGATTCCTTATACTAAAAAGAGATTAGATTAACACTTAAAATCCAAAATGTTAAATACGAAGTATAATAGCAAAATATTTAAAATTTGTAAAATGCTTTTTAAAAAAATAATTTAAAAATACAATGATTTTAGAGTCTGTTTAAAAGAGGTTATCAGGGAATAATTTCGCCAGTGTAGCATAGCAAAAAGCTATACGAAACAACCTTCTTGCTACACATTTCTACAATTGTGTAGCAAAATATACTATAGAAAACTATGTTTCTCAACTCAAAAATCAGTTTTATTAGCAATATTGCTAAACAAAATTTTAAGATGAAATTTTTCACTGGTTATTATGTTCGACGATTTCTTGATATAAAGAGGAAGATTGTTCCATGCTTTAATAGCGTTAAAATAAAACGTTTTGCTAGCACATCCTTTAATTATTGGGATACGGAAATTACACATAGTGCTACTGTACCTCTCATGAAAATCCCTGATAAGTGTAAAATGCTCATTTAGGTACAGAGTACAATGTGTCGTTAAAAATCTTAAAAACATAGCATAAACTTTAAAAATTAACCCTATTTACCACGTTTAAAAGTCTTAATTCTTGAAGTTTCGACTGACCAACATGAGATCTAACATTAGATTGATTAATAAACCTAACTATTTTATTTTGAGATGTTTATTTTTTAGAGGCTGTGATACATCGTAACACCATGCTGGGGCAGCGTAGTCGAAGAGCGGTTAGAGTAAAGCGAAACATAGTAGTTTTCTACTAAACTTATCTAGATTTTTATTTTGCCTGTACAAAAATTTAAGGCAGCTATTTATTTTATTAATTATAGAATTGGCGATTAGGTCACCAGAAGCATGTTGGTCTATTTTTACAACTAGATAAATTATATCTTTGCTGGCTACAATGTCTTGACCAAATGCATTTAATTTAAAATTAACATTGTTTTGACATCGTCGTGCATCGTGAGACCATTGTCAACTAACCAGTCATTGCAGTTATTTAAACAATCGTTCAATTTAGCTTCAATAATGTTAGGATTTGGATCGCTATACAAAATATCACAATCGTCGGCATAAAGAAAAAGTTTACATTGAGGATCAATTGATGTAACAATGTCATTAATATACACACTAAGAAAAGTAGGGGCCCAGAATACTACCCTGTGGCACCCCATGTTCTATGCTATTATGACCCGATGTTACATTCTTAACAGCAACATATTGTTTTCTGTCTGATAAATAAGACCGGAACCAGCCAGTGGAATCACAGCCTACTGTATATCATACAATTTTTTACATAATACCATGATCAACTGAATCAAAGGCTTTACGTATGTGCAACAAAATCATCCTGGTAAGTTGACCATTAGCCCTTTTTTATTTAACATGGTCGATGAGATAAATGAGATTGTAGGCTATATATCAGATTGTTGTTTTTAAGATGATTAGCTAGTTGGATATACGTTGCCCTTTCAAGAACTTTAGAAGCAGTGCATAAAACGCTAACAGGTCGATAGTTATTGGGGTCTGTACGATCACCCTTTTTTAAAATAGGCTTAACTTTAGCCAGTTTAAAGTCATCAGGTACATTATCACTAACAATTGATGCATTAATTACATGTGTCAGTGGAAGCTTGAGGATACCTGCCCCATCTCGTAAGAAACGAGCAGGAATTTCATCAGGGCCAGCACCTTTACCAATATTTAATCTGCTTAATTCAGCGTGTACAAAATCATCACTAACAGGCTCGAGTTTAAATCTAATTATATTTTTATCATATTAGTTTTTAAATTTTGCTGAATGTGGGTTATATAAATTTTTCCTAGGTGGAAGGTTTTTTTTAAAGGTATCAGTAAAAAAAATTTTAAAACGAGTTGCAATGTCTTTGGGATCATGTAAAATTTCACCCCTTTCGTTTTTGAGAACTAGATTAGAATCACCTTTATAGTTATTTTTGTAACCTAAGCTACTTAAGGTAGACCATAACTTTTTTGGATTAGATTTACATTGAGATATTTTGTTAATGAAAAATTCAGACTTTGCATTTTTGACTGATCTTTGAACTACATTTCTTAATTTACAGTACTTCTTATATAGTTCAGTTTGAGTTTGGTTCTTTCGAAATTCTTTGAATAATCTATTTCTTTCATGAATCAAACTTTGAATTTCGGCCGTCATCCACTCTTCGGTCTTGTCTTTGATACGTATGCGCCTTAGTGGGGCATGTTTCTCGATCGCAACGAGGAGAAGTTTTTTATATAAAATCCAAGAGTCATTTGCATTTGTAGCATTGTAAACGCTGGACCAGTTTGTTTTTGACAAGGTATCATTGAATGACGCAATGTCGTAATTTTTTAACGCCCGAATTGATGCGAATTTTTGTTCATTCAGTTTAATTCTATTGCGTTTTCTTTTTCTGATACAGTACGTAATAAGATGGTCACTAAGACCAATGTTTAAAACACCAACGTGTGTTACGTTGTTCTCATTGGTGCAAAGTATGTGATCGATCCGTGTTAACGTGTTATCCGTATCCTAGTTGGTTCTTGAATAAGTTGAGTAATGTTGTGTTGACTCAGGCAGTCTTTATACTGTTTGGTCAATGGGTTCTTGCTGTCAAAAAGATTGATGTTAAAGTCGCCAAGAACAAAACATTCAGAATCATTACCAATTAGGTAAATCACGCTGTTAAAGTCGTCAATGAAGCTGTGATATTTTGGTGGTCGATATACGCATCCAACAATTATCGGTTTTGAATAAGATAATTTCTATCCAAATGGATTCTAGAACCGGGAAAAGTAGATCCGATCCAGGTAAACATATTCGTAAAATCCACAATGTAATAGTATATTTTAGTAATTTTAGTCTTGACTTTCTACGGAATTTTAAAATAAGTTCAACCTTTTGACGCCACCAAAGCCAATACAATCAATCAAATGTTAAGTTAAATGTTTTAAGTGTATACCATTTTACTCTGTAGGCCTACTGACTGACTCTATATATACGCCTAATGTAGGTACCCTACCTTTTCCAGTAGACACATCAAAGACCACTCCTTTCACTGCCATATAAATAGGTTTTTCAGACTAAAAGAAAAATAAAAGTTAAATTAAAATTAAATGTTATTTGGGATTGGGAATTATGAATTTTAAATATTATTTAAAAAATTATATTATTAGGGCCTAAAGGCCCTAAAACAATTAAAAATTGCAAAGCATCAAATAATAATTAGAAAACATATACTGTAGTAGCCGAGCCCCCAAAATAATGAGTCGATGGTATCAGAGGGGCGAAACGTCCTGCTAGGCTACCGCCTAGCTAGCTCGCTGCTATGTTCTACTCAGATTTCTCCTAGGCCTAGCTCGCTATGCGCAGGTCTAGTAGGCCTAGCCAGGCTAGGCCTAGTAGTACTTAAATTACCATTTGCTATATATAAAACAAATAACGCCATAAATCTTACATCTGATCCATCGAATTCTTTAATATCTTCAGGAGTAAAAATTCGCAAAGAGTCACTATTTATTTCGTTCAACAAGAAACACAAAATGACTAGAAGAAGGAGCGAAAATATTGAAACGAACCGATGTTCAGCCATGTTGGATGTAATATTCCTAACACCTCATGTGATTGGATGCATACTAAATGTCTGTGAACAGTATACCAATCAAAATCGTCGTGCTATAAGAGTAAAGTCCGTGTGTAAAAAGTACACCGATTTTTACCCAATTATGTTTTAAGGTAAAACTTCGAAATTAAGCATTTTTGCAGATATTGGACGAAAAACGTTTTGAACAATATTACCATTTATTTTTGCACAATAAGTTGTAGTAATAAACCTTTTGAACATCGCCTAAAATACAAACAAAGCAGAAATAAAAGAAATACGGAAGTACACGCACACACAACACACACACATCAAATCAAGGGTCTATTTATGTTGTAAAGAGAAGGCGGTGGTCGGGTCCAAAAACTGAGAGACGTTTGCTGTTCCTCGTAGAGTTGGTCTACGAAATCGGGAATCATCAAAATGGACAGTGAAGGGAGGAAAATATTAGTATGCGATAATGGTACAGGTGTAAGTATTCTATTATTTCTCGTTATTTTTTGGACTAAAACTTTATTATTTGTATGCAAAAATTAAAGATAACAATTGGATATAAATGCCGGAAGTGTCATCATGATTACTATACAAAAAGATAGCGCTTCAGAAATCAGGAAGTGATCTTTCTTCCGAGCCTAGCCTATCCTTATTATTATTTTTCCACCTAGGCATAGGGCCTAGTAGTAGGGTAATCAAATTTACATTTAATCCTGTACCAACTGGAGCCGCCCCCACGGTCAGCCTAGAGTAGCGTAGCTAGCGTACACACCGGCCAGCGTAATAACGACCGTTTCCTCCTGGCTGGCTGGACTGAAAGTCCTCTGCCGGCCTGGGTTTACAGGGCTAAGTTCCTACTCCTAGCTAGTAGTGCAGTACAGTACTCTAGTAGGCCGTAGAGGCCTAGCATCTTGCTGTAATGTGGCAGACATATAAACAAATATTAGTTATAAAATTGTTTTTTTGTGTGCAGAGTATGTTTTTATTATTGATCTCATTCAGATAACTTGGTTGACAACGACATGCATGATGTTGATTATCAATTTATAACAATGATATGATGATAATTGTTTTTAAATATTATAAGGAAGTATAACATAGGCCTACTTGGCTAACCCTATCTCCCGCTACTATATATGCCCAACTCAACCTAGATCTAAAGAACATGAAAAATTACCAGTATTAATATTACCATGGTTTTCATTAATTATTGGGTATAATAAAATAAACGATATATACGATTTTTAGGGGCGTATCCAGGATGTTGTGAAGGAATTTTTTAACGGAAAACGAAAGGTGTAGAGCAACAAAAAAACTTACTCATACTGGCTACTGGATGTAATATACCTTCAGATTTTTACTGATGAGCCAGTTCCTGGGAATCTAAGATGGAGTCTAGAAATTTAGGGTGCAATATTCCCACAGATTTTCATTTGTTTGTATTCAATATTCTTTTGTTTTTCAGTTTGTTAAATGTGGATATGCAGGAAGCAACTTCCCTGCCTTTATTTTTCCTTCATTGGTTGGACGACCAATCATACGGTCCACAGCAAAAGTCGGCAACATAGAAGTTAAGGTACTGTATTAGATTTTGTCATTCATAAATAAATATTAGGAAATTTCATGTTTACCTGCTTTTTATCAGACTAGAGCTTTGAAAAACAACATGCTTTTAATTTTATGAAACTAGCTTATAATTCATAAAAATGATATTCATTTAAAATTTCTATTAATCGGCTAAGCAATTGTAGAAATTGTATTAAAACTGGAACTTTCTAACGTAAAAAGATAATTTTTATAATATAAAACATTTATTTTTTGCAAAGCTTAACTTATACTGCAAATTTTTTATCATCTTTAATTGCAGTTTGCTTGCAAAAGGATAGTATTTCTAAAGTTATACAATTGTAACCATCATAATGCTTTTACTGCCAATCCTATCCTATATTAAATCAAAAGTGGTTAAACATTCAAGTAGCATTTGTCGAGCATGGTGACAGTTATTAAGCCCATATTCAGTATTTTTATAAAGGAGTTTATTTTTCCACAATAGGGGACAAATCGAACTGGCCCTAATATTTACCATTATCATACTGAGCCTGGATTCCGGAGCTGGTTGCTAGATAAAAAAAAATGGGTGTAGTGTTTTAAGAATAAAAATTCACATTAAGTGGATTGGATTCTGTATAAAATCATATACTTACATGTGAACACAACTTCAGGTATGGATTAAATCCAGGCTCTGTCAGTGTGAACAAGTTGTTAACATAGTTAATCTAAATCTCTTTTCATGGACTGAATACAAACATCTATAATCAGAAAACCAGTTTGTTTCAAGATTGAAAAGAGGACATTATTTTCATATGTTTACATTTACATGCTTAAAGACTGTTTATCAGTGGAAATTTCATAACTATCATTTATTTTGCTTTTTCTTTCTTTTGTTTTGTTTTTAATCCCTTACTTCATTTGTTCCATTGCAAAGTACAGAAGGTAGGCACACATTCTCAAACTCAACTCATTTTATAATTCTTCCATTTTTAGCTTTACAGTGTTGTTTTTCATGTGCAATGATGCGTGACCTATCTAAAGCAATGTTGATGTGAATTTAAAATAGTACATACATTTCTGTTGTGAATCCCAATTTTCTTCCTTCAAACACAATTTAATCTTTAATTTGAGTGAGGAGAAGGGGTGGAAATAAATGAGCATTTTTACCACCAATAACAAATATAACTAGATTTAATTCGTCACTATGACGAATTATAGGTTATATGCATTGATTTAAATAAAGAGAATTGATTTTTTAAAGATATATTGATTGATTGTTTTTCTCAGAATCTTTAATTATTTATAATATATGATAGGACCTTGCTAGCGCGAATACAATAGCCGGTATCACAATCCGATCAAAGATCCCTCTGCGTATAATGTCATAAACCACATTTGTTGTTACATATATTAATAAAGACATAAGTTACTTTTTATCTAGATTTCATTATAAATCATGTGTATAATCTATACACTAAGAAATAAACTTGAACAAACAATACAGATAATAAAAAAAAAATCTTATTTCGTTTCCCAAGGTGAGACTCGATCTCGGTACCTTGAATGCCATAGACACGAGCACAGACCATCGAGCCATACACAACTGACTAAAGTTATGGAAAGATTCCTCCGTGTATTTACTATGCAGTAACCACTTTGGTGCAGATAGATTATTACATACCGCAATGAATTATAATGTTTTACTATGATGACATCTTTAAAAATTTAAAAAAAATGATGCACTGTCAAACTATATACTTTTAACTTTAATATTTGAACTTCTTAAGGAAGAAAGTTAATGTTAAGTTTGTTATTTCGACCTAAGAAAATGTTATAATTTGATTGATTGTCATAATTAATTTTTTTTAATTTAATATGCCATTAATGATGACTTAATCAACTTTTTTTCTCCTAATTTCATAATAAATCATACATATGATACATACACTTCAAGAAAATGAAATAAAAAATAGGTGTTCCCGAGCATTCTAACGATATATATTAATTTTTAAATTTAGCATATTTTCACCATTTTGTTAACTTACACGTGCGTAGACTGTCACTTTAGACGTGCTCGTATAACGCTGTTTGGCGTTGAAAAGTGAATAAAATATGATATTATTAAAGAAAGGTTATACAACAGTAATCGGACAAAAAAAGTGCGCATTAATGTTTGAGCGCGTGCAAAAATCTGCGCACTCATGGTAATTTTTTAAACGCTTAAAATTGCCAGAAACGTACTCTACTTTCATCGAAAATAAATTCTGACAATTTTTGAACATTTTAAGCGCGTACGCATGCGTTGTATGCGCTACGCACGTAATTGTATTGCCATATGATGAAATATGACCTGAAATTTATGAGTACCAAATTTTGTTTAAAAATGATTCATGCTTGTGAAGATATGGTTACAAACGTGATTTCATTAAATCGCGCGTAGACCACGTAATGTTTGATTGCGCACCGTGAAAACATAACCACATCGATTCCTGGCCATAAGGAATATACTCTGAAAAATTGACTTAGCTAGATGAAACTGATATCAAGATAATTCACGGACAAAATAGTGCTAAGGAAAGAATAAATAAACAAATAAAGATTCTGACCGAATCAAGAGGTTATATGCATGAATGCATATAACCTAATAAATCTATTTCCTGGAAATGTATGGCTATAATAAAAAAAATGTATATTTGTTTTTGTAATCATTTGGTCACAATTTAGATTTAAAAAAAAAGGTTTTTTAGATACACTTTGATGTGGCGAATGCAGTGTACTGTAAAGCATGCTTTATTTTGTACTGTTAATTTTGTGTGTCTGTGTGTTTGGCCAATTATTTGCATGCTTTTTGGTTTTTGTTTTTTGCTAATTTCCATTTATCCTTTGATTGCTGTTCATTACTTTTTTACTGTCGATATTCTGTTTGTTCTTTTCTTAAACGCTATGAATTTTTTTTGTATTGACATCGTACTGTACGTTTATGTTATAGTTTGTCTCTTTTAATTCTAATTTATTTATACTGTAAATGGCATTCATACATTTACATACATTTTCCAACCAAATTGTGGTTCGTCTTGTCAGTTGGCAGTACATACTGCAGATTAAGGCACTACAAAATCTACTCTGTGTAACAGTACTGTAGAAGTGATTCCTTTTCGATTGTGTAATACAAAACCATTAAATTTAATAATAACTAGTATAATGAACATTTGTGCATGAAACGGGTTTGTTTTCGTAGCTCACTACAATAATTCCATTATTGAGATAGTCCCAAAAAATAATAATAATAATAATTTTTTTTTAATTAAACTTCATTTAATAAGGGTGACTCAAAACAGCCGAAGCTGACATGCATGAGCCCTCAATACTTAAAAAACGGGAACAATACAAATACGAAAATACTAGAAAAAGGATAACAAACAGAGAGAAAAAGACCAATAAAAAAATATACAAATATATGGCATCATTGTGGTCTTCATTACCATGCATTATGAGGAAGTTTTAATATTTATTCTCTGTAAACATACATTTTATTGCGAGGTTTCACTTGTCTGGGCTTAATTTCTAAAGTTTTTCAATCGAAGTTGATTAATTTGAATGAAAAATTCTTTCTTTTTAAAGGATTTAATGGTTGGAGATGAAGCAAGTCAATTGAGGTCTATGCTTGAAGTGAATTACCCTATGGAAAATGGAATAGTTCGAAACTGGGACGACATGAAACATGTTTGGGATTACACATTTGGCGAAGAAAAACTAAACGTAGATCCCAAAACATGTAAACTGTTACTTACGGAACCTCCAATGAATCCAGGAAAAAATCGAGAAAAAATGGTTGAGGTAAATCGTGATTTAAGTAAAAAGTTCATATACAGATATCATTTGAATTGAGATGTTCTCTTTTTATATCATTCAGGTTATACTTTAAATTAAATCCAAAGGCAAATTAATACAAAAAATTACAATGCTGTGGGTGTTATTAGTGGCTGGATCTCAATGGAGATACAAAATAAAAAAAACAGACAAATGAGATCGACTACATACTGTATACTGTACCTCCTTGGCGGAGGTAAATAATCAAAAAGCTTAATCAACTTATATATGTTTTATTTTTTTACAGGTTATGTTTGAACAATATCAGTTTGCAGGCTTGTATATAGCTATTCAAGCTGTTCTGACACTCTATGCACAAGGTAAATATTTGTATAGCATTTTTCTTTATAACGTGTGTGGCACAGTTTGTTGGATGTTGGACTACTGATCATCGGTTCGAATCCAACGCTCGTTGTTTTGCTTGTATCATTAGGCAAGATACTTTACTTAAGTTTGCCTCTTGCCACCCAGGTTTACAAATGGGTACCTGGTAAGGTCAAGACGCAACTTTGTTTGCAACTAAAGGTGGATATATGACTAGACAACTGCAAGGAAGATACTTTTTGTATGATTATCAATGAAAATAAAATATACAATAAAACCTTTAAGAAGTTCTGAGCAGTTTCTCAAATGATTTTAAGAACACTTGATACAAATAACACATTACGCCTCTCTCCACCCAGGTGTTTGATCCAAAAATGGCCGGGTAATAATATGTACAGCACAGGGGTCTTACAACATTAAGCGATTTATAAATCTAGAATATTGTTTTTAACACACCAATCTTTTGATTGGAGGATTTTGGGTCACATGATCAATAACTACTCCATTGAAACAATGTTCTCAAGATTTAAGTCAAACATCACGATGACCTTTCACATTTCTCCTTTCACCTCATGAATTTATTTGTACCATGTTGCACTCATCAACATTCATTATTTGTATAATATACAATACAAAATGTCTTTATTATTGTCCAAGCAATGTCAATAACGGCACACATGAGTAGAAATAAAGTGGGTGATCGTTTGTTGCTAGCAGTAGAGCGCGTTCAGGATTGGAACACACAAACTCATTACTTTCCCACCCTACTCAGCACCCTCTCAAATATTATCCCCTTTCCTGATATTTTCACCTTTGACTAGAAAAATAACAGCATATAATATAAAGCATTACAGCTTAAAAATTGCAATGGGTCTTTTTAGTAAATTTTATGAACTTAGACATATTTTAGACTTTTTGGTTTGTAAGTAATGACTCATATTAAGATCTAAAGATTCTGTTTCCTTTAAAAGATTAAAGTCTTTGATTGGTGAAGATTTCTTGGATTAGTGATTTCAAATATGTACATACAGTATATAGTAACATTTAAAAATGGGCTACATTCACATCTACACAACAAGTTGATTTTAAGATATACCCCAAGATATTACCATTACCAAAATTACATCCTGCAATAGAGAAGTGGGTTTTCTTTATAAGATATGTTACAAATTGCGTAATCTAAAATGTTGATTTGTTTGTGTTTTTCAGGTCTTTTGACGGGAGTTGTGATTGATTCTGGTGATGGTGTAACGCATATCTGTCCTGTTTATGAAGGCTTTGCTCTACCTCATCTCACAAGGAGGTTGGACATTGCTGGCAGGGACATCACAAAATATCTTATAAAGGTAATGATGTATGATAGCCCACTTCACAACAGTACATGTTAGTGTTGTTGCATGCCCAAAAGAATTTAATGAGCAATTAGGTTATGCTAAAAATAATACTAATTACTTTTCATACCTGCAAAAAGTAACTTGTAACAAGTTGTAACCAGGTTTGCATAATGTGAAGACAATTTTGTGGAAAATCTCACAAGAGACCTATGTGAAACCTTGGGAGAAAAACTATCGATGAGAGGCATGTTTTTTGTTCCGAGATGTCCCGAGTCGTTCGTGAACAAGTGTATTGCCCTGGTATTAAACTGACCAATCATAGTAATCAATTTGCACTCAACTATGCTTTCTCCCGCATATGCGTGTATGAAAATGTGTAATATGAGATACATAATGATGTAAAACATGCAAGTCAATCATTGTTTTTACATCATGAAAACATTTTGGTAAAATTAACTGCGTGAAAAATGCAAGAGCGAACAATGGTAAAAATCTTCCAATGACATTGAGTAAGGCTACCGTGGTTAAATTTACCATTTTTCAAGTCCAGTGCGAACAAGGCCTAAAGGTGGATATATAACTAGACAACTGCAAGGAAGATACTTTTTGTATGATTATTAATGAAAATAAAATATACAATAAATCCTTTAAGAAGTTCTGAGCAGTTTCTCAAATGATTTTAGGTACACTTGATAAAATAGCACATCACTAAAAACTACACCTTTTTCTAAACTGGACCAAGTGTCTGGTTTTAAGAGAGGTCACTGACAGATAGACCGACACAATGAAAAAGCTTACAATATATCATGCCAACTATCAAAGACTACATGATTCTTTATTAACAATACTATTGTAGATATACAATTGTTAGTCTTTTTGGACTATACATGTGTGCAAAACATCTTTTGATGAATGTTTTTCACTTGGTATGCCCTGGTCCAGCCAGCCCCTCTCAGTACCTACTGGTTGACTTTAAAAGATGCATTGTAAGCCAATGCTGTGCATTGATCCTTAAAACTAATATCTTAATAATTTATTTTTCTTTATAGTTGCTTCTTTTACAAGGATATGCATTCAACCACTCAGCAGATTTCGAAACAGTCCGAATTATGAAAGAAAAATTGTGTTATGTTGGGTGAGTATAGATAAACAATATGTGCAATTAATCCACAATTTATATATGTATGTATATAGGTATTGGGTAACAGAAGATTATTACAGAAAATGTGATATTTGAAAGGATAGCATGCAGATTTTAAGGGAAAAAAGATCTTTGTTTTTAAATATTTTCGATCAGTTGAATAATCAACTTTCAAAGAAATTTTGTTTATTGAAAAAGAAAGGAATGTTTTATTTGATTATTGAAATAATGTTTTTTATCAGGTACAATATTGAACAAGAACAGAAACTATCAAGAGAAACAACAGTCTTGGTTGAGAATTATACAGTAAGTATTGAAAACAAAATACTACCCAAATTAAAATCATTTTGTACCCAAAAAATGGCATCGGAAGACTTGATAAACCCTTTTCATTAAAATTATTTAATACCTTTTTGACTGCAAGGATGACACAGATTAGTTCTGATAACACTGAAGAAAATCATTTTTTCCTCTAAGAAGTTCTGAGCAGTCTAGATACAACAATTACATACATTAAAAATACAGATAATAATTTTCTCAAGCCATACCAAACAAGTTGGTGCTTGTTTTGTAAAGAAAAAGTACTTTTACAAGTAAATTGGAATACAGCATGGGATTCATTCTACATAAAACAGCTTTGTTTTAGTTGAAATCGTAAACATTAAAATATAACATTGAATGGCTATATAAAAAGACATTTTGATTCCCAGCTTCCAGATGGGCGAGTCATAAAGATTGGAGGTCAGAGGTTTGAAGCACCAGAGGCCCTCTTCCAACCACACTTAATCAATATAGAGGGAGTTGGTATTGCGGAACTTCTGTTTAACACAATCCAAGCAGCAGATATTGATACACGATCAGAGTTCTATAAACACATTGTCCTATCTGGTGGATCAACAATGTACCCTGGTCTACCATCAAGGCTAGAGCGAGAGATAAAACAATTATATCTTGAACGAGTTCTTAAAGGCGACACTACAAAACTAGCGGTAAGTCTTGTTTATGATTTAGATAATATATATCAGACAATTTAAGGTTATTGAACCTGTATTTGTTATTAGGAATACTTTTTTGTTACAATAAATAAATGAAAGTATAAAAATATTTGTTAACTGCAAGGATGACTTCGTTTATCTGACATGAGTGAAGAAATCATTTTTCCTCTAAGAAGTACTGAGCAGAAAATATTCACATACTTTACTTAACTACAACACAACTAAATAGTACTAAAGCCTGTTTTCCATGAGGTGTGAATTTATTTACGCTAATGTTCTTATGTCTTATTGTAATATTCGCTGAAGAGAAAATTTGAGAGAATTTGTTGCAGAAGGGAATTTTTAAATGGAAATATGAATAAGCATGCATTTAATAATAAAGTTATGGAAAACAGGCTTAACAGAGGTGTCAAGTCCATAGTCAGGATTTTTGCAGGGGAATTCTTTTTTTCCGCTGAACAAAAGATAGATTTAGGCATAGATATAAAGTAATTTGCCTTCTGGCTATGCAACAGTAGGATTGGCCAAAAAATGGTCATAAGCCTATTAGAAATTTTACTGATTTTCACATTTTTATTTTTGACTCAAAATACTTTTTAAAAATAACAAAATTATATGACATTTGTGCAATTTATGCAAGCCTTAAAATGTTAATTTTGTAATAATTTCAGAAATTCAAGATCAAAATTGAAGATCCACCTCGTCGTAAACACATGGTTTTCCTTGGTGGCGCTGTTCTAGCTGATATCATGAAAGATAAACAAGACTTTTGGATAACAAGACAAGAATACGAAGAGAAAGGCCTGAAATGTTTAGAGTCGCATTCAGTGAAAGTATAAAAAAGTAAAAATAAAAAAACTATTTTATACTTTTTTTGATAATATAAACACATTAGCTTCTTTTTTCATCATCAACCAAAGTGATATATTAAGTTGATGCTTGATTTTTCTAGAACATTTTTCTTTTCAAATTTATATAAGTCAAGAATTTTAATGCAACATTTGAGATAAAGGATTTTCTAAATGTTTAATTTGCTCTGCAGTTTGTAACAGCAACTTCTATGTTTAGACTCAAAAGTATGAAATAATATAGCCACTATAATGAGTACAAATATTAATTATTATTATTATTATTATTATTACATAATGTGTTGCATTACATGATTTTTCAAATTTTTATTCTGGAGTATTTTATTAGATATACAGTATCCCAAGTTTTCCAAGTAATTTGTGTTATTTTAAAATCAATATATTTATTTTTCTTTACTGGACAAAGAACTGGTTTCTTTTTTTGATGATAGCAATTAGCAATTATTTTTTTATAAATAAATAGTAATAATGTACAAGTTATGAGAAGTTGAATAAATAATTGTAGTAGGTAATTTTTTTTTATACTGTACTCATATAAATGATTAGTTTGTATGTATTGGGGTAAGTTGGTGATGGTGGGAGGTTTGCCCTTATATGAATACAATTGAACCCCTTCCTTTGGTCACCCCTTATAAGAGAACACACTTTTTAAAGGGACACTTTCATGTGAATTAAACGAGAGAAAATACAGTAATGTCTTAACTATTCTGATGACACCCCTATTAAGGTGATGCTTTGTTGGTTCCGAAGTTGTACTGTTATTACACTGTAGTACTAAATTTCAATCTTTTTTTCTTTTTGTATACAAGGAAAAGCTATATAATATTAATTATACATTTAAAATAACAAATGTGATAGTTTTTCATTTATGAGTACTGGAGTGGTCCACTTAATTTAAAGCAACTAACCATTACCCAAACATTTAGCAGAACAATAAAATTTATCTTTAATTGGTATTTGTTCTTAGTTTAGCACAAAAGATTAGCGAATAATTTTCATTTTAAGATATAAAATCTTTAAATATCAAAATTAATATGCTGCAGTTACTGCAGTAACTACATTTTTATGCAATTATTTAGCCATCTTTTTTTGTTGGGTTATATGCACACTGTTTATTAAGGTGACTGGTGCAAAAACTAAAACCATACATTATTGCAAATAAAACTAATGTTGTTACTGCAGTAACTGCAGTAGAATAATGTTGACATGATACCTAACATAATGAATATGAAAATGTTTATGAAGTTAATACTACTATTGCAATTCTAGCCTTTAGGTATATAAACTCGGTAGCCTTAAAAATATATTCTAAATTGCGAATGTTTAAAGTTGTGTACTAAAAAATGACCAAATAGGCCTAATTTTTTATGTAATATAATATTCTTTTTCAGCATCTTTGCTACTAATAATTTTTTTATGTTGGCGAACATCAGATCTTTGTAAATTTAATTTCAATGCAGTTTAAATTCTGGATAGCTTAGGTCATAACATCTAATTTTGACTGCTTAAACTGGGGGTAAGGATGCATATAAAATGATGATAGCACATTCGGTAATGTATCATTTTTCTAAAGGATTATTTGAGATATTGTTTGCATGATGTAGTATATAAGAACAAATTAACTATAAAGATGTTAGTAACTTTCGAAATATGTGTCAAATGTTTTTAGTAAGTATTACATTGGTTGAATGACTGGATTGAATGTTTGTTCGACTGACAGGCAGACTGGACTAATTTGCACTTGACAGACAGCAACCTGAGATATGGCATGGCAAACAGGCATTTTAGTCTGGATCCATCACTGACAATTTAAAGAAATAGATGCGATTTTGTTTGACAATTTTAGTTTTAAAAGAAATTCAGTATGCCTATGTAATGATTATTAATTTGTAGCCAAGTCGAGTTACATGCTGCTTTTTCCAACTGAAATAATTTATTCCAATAATTTCATATTTATATAGCACATTTCAATTGAGTTAACGTCTGTTATTAGGTCTGTGGGGCGTATGTACATCAGTTGGCAAAGCAGAAGCTTTTGCAGTGACTGGAGAAAATAAAACAATGGAATGCGAGTAATGCACACAGGTAGACGATGATCGGTTCGGAATCACAATCCATTGAATTGCATCTATTTGAAATAATAGAGGATTACTTCTTTCATGATTAATAGGTGGTTCGATATTGAAATTTGTAAAAATAAATAATGATTTAACGTTAATAAGATGGAGGAAATATCCTCCATGATTATAATAATAAGGTACAATCACATTTAATTACATTAATTAAAATTATAACGAAATAAGAAAACATGAGACCGTAAAACACACACAGACACGCACAAACCAACTTATAAATGATAAACATTTTCCCATGTCATGACTGAAAAGTATGTGCACTATTTTCGTTTCAAAATTGATACAACAGAGAAAACGTTATTGTCATTAGAAACAGCAATAACAAGAATACTTGGAAACTTTTTAACAGAAACAAAACTTAAAAGAAACAAGAAGTATAGGCCTAGCCGAAAATGTGGAAACGTGAGCTGAAAAAATAGTTATATAGTATGTATAATAGTGGTTATAGTTATTTTTTAGTAAAAAAAAAGAAGCGGTGACCGTTTCTTCTTCGACCAATTCGTTATTGGTACATTGTCATTATGCAGGTTTTGGCCTATTTAGTCGTCCTAACACTGTAGAGGGATACACTTCCCTGGTCCTACAATCATAAATCATATCAACCAATAACAAGTGTGTGCTACAACGAATGTGTTTATTGATAAAAATGTGAACATCGTTTCGAAGGGGTTTTTAACCTTTGCGTGCTTTCTGTTGATAAAAACAGCTTGAGAAATATTCTACCTGAAATTGTTAAACTCTTTAGCGATTTCTTTGACCTAGTTCTAGTGAGGTTCTGCCGGGGGACATCGAAATGGCACGGTATGAGTAACTGTTATTATAGCATAGAGACTAATTAAATACTAGGCAAAGTATTATTAAATACAGAATTAAAATAAGGGAAATATATCGGTTTCAGCTTTCATTTGATTATCCTCCGAATATCAGTTAAAGGAATCAGATATCGGATTTGTCGGATCTAAATATTGGTCACGTTCTGAAACTTTGTTTGCAACGTCGAACGAACTTTGTTGCCTAAAAAAGTTGTAGTACCATTCATTGCCACTATTTTTACGATTATTTGATTAACTTGTTCATATTGTATGCAACCAACAACTCTTGAACGTTCCTGTGATTCTCAAACAATATCGATCGTAACTTTTTTAAACAAAAATAATTTCAATAACAGCCTATGCGCACATAGCAACTCATCCTTCAATTCAATTCAAATCGGGGAAACGATTTTAAAGGTTTAGATAACCCGTCAAATCAAATTATGTGTATGGTATGTATTGCCAAAACGTCGGCCCTATTTATTATGACTTCGACAAAAATTGATTGATATATTTCTATAATAATTCACTTACTGTGTTAAATGACCAGTATCAACTATTGTTGATTTTTTGTATGAATCTACACATTCTGTGTCTCACATTACACCTGGAAATATATTTATAATATTTCATGCTTAGTTTTCCTCCGGGCGTCATCACGTTTACTTTCGTGCGAGCACACGTTTCTGCTGCCAACCTTCTGAGGGAACTGATCTTTCTTCAGGTCTATTGCGCAGGTGCTAAGGTAAAGCGGTATCATGACTTTAATTGTTGACATATCTAATAATAACTTTTATAGATGAGAGAAACTATCTTGGTGGCATGAACCATGCCATGCCAAACAGCGGTGGTTATCTATCGACAAACTACGGTATATCATTATCACGGATGAGTCTATAAATAGACCTTTCTATCTATCTATAACAAAGAATGGAGTATAATAATTTCATGTTGATGCCAACATGCATTGTATAAAACTGTTTACTAATGATTTTTATAGGGATTATAACTTTGAGATGTGTTAAAGGAAATTGTCAGGATGTAGGCCTACGCATAATATAACGACTTATTGATCCGAATCATGTTCATAATCATGATTCATTATGATGACCAAATGGCACAGGCTACGTTTATTCAATACATATATATATATATAATACATCCGTCATCAAGAGCCCAAATTATAAAGACATTATTTATATAGCTAAATATTGTGACGTAATCGATACAGTAGATATTGACGATGTTAGGAAACCACTGTCACTATAACTTCAGTACGGTACTATATACACTATAGGCCTATTCATGACTCTGTTCTGTGAGCTAGCTTTAACTATGAATTTAAAAAATCGCCCGTGGTTACATTTGCTTAAATTGAAATCGTGAGGAACATGACATACGATGAATATGTTATGATAGAATGTGACTTTAGCATTATGCCTTCGAGGTGCAAGTGTTAATTATAGCCGAGATGCCCACTAGCAGTATTTATGTAGAATTGAAGACATTAAAAATGTCATGAAACTTAAATTTTAATGGTATTTATGGTTGCTGTGTCAGGCTACAGGGCCTATAGGTTCCATTGTGCAAATGGGATACCCATGGCTTAAATATCGAATGATCACGTAACCTAGCGTAACAAATTAAACATTTTCATCATTCCTCTCAAGGTGAATAACATTCCTGGGCAAACACCTTCCGCCACATCCCGAATGACAATTGGTTTTCTGATTCTGGCATCCGAAATAAATATGACAAAAATCATGGCCCACCCCTAATTTTGAATAAATCTATGTAAAAATAAATGTTCGCAGAACTAAACTACATTCACACGGCGACGTACAATTACATTTCCATTATACTTAACCGTCTTCCGTTCCATGAAACGGATCAAGTGTGAATGTAGCTTTACGCGGGCACAACGAGACATAATTATTGGTTCACACCACAATATAGGCAACGCAAGGACAGTAAGCACAACGTAAAGCTAGCTTGGTTCCCTAGACGCAACGCACGGACGTAGACGCATACTGAAATGCCGCGGCAGTCGTGTACGTACCACCATATATTATACTATAGAATAGAATGTTATATCTATCTACCACACACATCGTCCCTATGCCCTGCATGTCGGCATATTCATCCTAATAATTAAGTGATGGTTCACATTTTGAATTAAATTGCTGATTGCCTTAATATAAATGTTGTTTATTCAGCCTATCTACTCCAAACGTTTAAATCACTTCTTAGATTCTATATAAACATTTGAAACCCAACCGGCGCATATTTTGGCAAAACTATTTTGGGTCAGTTATGGGTCACATAGAATTTGCCAAACATATGGTTAAAATTTGTTACATTATTTCTTACGGTCAATGGTTAATGACTATAATCAAATTCAGTTTAAAGTTCAAACTATAACGATTGTGAGGGGTGTGATGAAGTATCGATATTTCCAAAACAAGATCCCAACGCTAAAGGGAATCCTTGTAGTAAATACAAAAACAACATTTCGACCAGATTAATATTAACTCTAATTTTTTTTTCGTTTGCATTACTTTCAAATTTAAAAAAATATATAGGATATAAAAAAAAGTGGGACGACGAACCATAAAAAAGATTAGAAAATTGTATTTTCTTTACGTGTCGAAAATCGAATATCGGTATATTTATCGACGTTCACTTTGGCAAGATTTAATAGAATATTACGAACGTTATATAATATACAAAAATAATGAATGAATGAATAATGAGTGTACTATTTCACGCAATGTGACCCACGTTCGTCCAATCAAATGACAGGAATTTATTTAGGTGTTATATAATAATTGTTAGTGCACGGCATCTTAGTATCAATCTATAACAATAAAAAAAAAATTTTTCGTGTTTGTCAAAACATCATCTTCCAATATTATCAAAACATTGTAGCATACAGCACTCAAAAGAATATTTATCACATTTACGTTTACTAAACACATTATATATTTATATTTAGGTCAATTGAGACAAATAAAATTGTTGTTGACAGAATTACTGTTGTGTTCCCATTGAATACTTAGTCCCAAAAGACTATAGACCCCCAAAAAATAGGTCTACTTGTTACAAAACATGGTAAAGTACACTGAACTAGACCAACAAGAGCGTTAAGCCACTGTTTTAAAACAGTAATGTTCGCAAATGATTTATGTTTATGATGACCCAAGTGTAGCTTATATTATTGCGTGTTCACACGAGCGAAAATTATAGGTCCATATGTCATTTTATTTTACAGTAGTCTAACGGTAAATGTTCACGTTATACAACACAAAGGTACAGCAGCAAACAGGCTTTTAGAATGTATACGGTCCTGCGTGAGAAGAAGGTTATTTATTACATTATAAAAATTGTGCTCGTTGCCTTTTTTAGATGCCGTCACCGTACAAATAAAATGTCAAATGCCTGTAAATGCCAATTTCCCCGCAATTTCCACAGACGAGCGGAGGTCCAAAGAATAATCTGTATCTAAATCGCGTGGCGTCGTAAATGAGAAAGGATCAAGTTACAAGTTTGTTGTTGGTTGTAATTGTACATGATTGCTTACAAAGTCGGTAAAACATGCTTTGCTTATTAATGACATTCCAAACGTCAACGACACTTGGGATGTCTTTGAAGGTAAAAAGCTGCACCTATATTTGTTCAATGTAACAATTTATGATATACTATACAGTACGGAAAAGAGAATTTGGATTGGACGATGACTGGTCTACGCGTTTGTAGCATCATTGGCCTGTCTCTCAACTTTTTCTTCCGAGATGGTACTACACGACGCACGCGCCTTACCATTTTCTAAACTACGATTTGTATGGTATGTTTTTATAGTGTTGATACAAATTCATGTTATTCAAATAAATCAATATAATTACAAAAACATATCATATTCATTTAATACATCCTCGTAAAACAATAACAGTCCAATCCTTTAAACGGTATTATACAATACCGGTACCATATTTAAAACAAAGTATGTGACGGGACTGGATGGATTGCAATGACCCAGTTTAATGAGAAGATAAATAAAAGGGAGGAGGACATTAGGGTTTGACGCAGATATTTAAGACATAACATGGATGGTATAAGCTACATATCCAAATCTAGAATAAAACATTGGATTTTTTATTTTTGTTATTTAAAAAACTGGTATTAAATTCACTTGACATAAAGCACACACGCTATCATTAAGTTGATATAATGTCACGTAGCAAATAACAGGTGTAGACAATGTTAATTAGTAATCAATTATAAATGATATAAATCTCAAGTTAATACTTCTGTGGCAGACTATCTTAAAAATCATCATCACACCTCGCCCTGGCACTTCCTGAAATGTTGTTATTGTAAGTAATCTTATAAAACACAGTGTCATCACCCCACATGCCTGGCATTCACACTAAACTAAAAATAGTATTGTACTAAAATACAGCCTTATAATGAGAGAACAGCAACAATATGAAGCGGCCGGAAGAGAATCATAACTACTGACCAATCACGCCACGATTCTAGTTGGCGTCACCGATTGAAGTGAGGCGCGGGCAAGTCAGAGAATCATCAGACGGTAAGTTCAGGCTCACACAGAAAAATATGGCGAACAACTATTGTTTACGTTTTTTGTTTTTGTTTACCGTCAGGGAATTTATTACAAAGCGATTTTTACAGGATGGGTGCGGGTGCAGGAGCAAGTAGCAACCAAAGTGATGGACAGATGCAATGTTGTTTGGATATTTTCAAGTAAAGGTAGGCTATCCTAGGGCATCCGGTACTTAGTAGTGTAGTAGTGCGTACTGTAGTGGGGCTGCGCTTAGTGTCCTCCGATCTCATTAAGGTAAGGCCTACTGTAGTAGGCTGATAACGGCTTTGCACCACCACTATTGGCATAGCATACCATAAGTTGTACCATAGCAAATCCATATGACGTAGTTATATATTGTAGTATTCAGGTCATTTAAATAATGATGCTGATTCAGAAATTACAAACATGAATGCATTTTATTCAAATAAGTTTATACACTTTGTTTCACAAAATATACATAATCATTCTTTATCTTTTATCCTTTACTAGTATTGAGTATTCCTACAAATTGACACCGTCCATATCTTTTTTTTTTTCTAATACCAAAAGAGTGATCATTATTTTACTAACATTTTTCTCAAAGTTCATCCTGCTCTTTGGTTCTTGAAGCTTGGTTCCTACTTCGGACTCAACAAAGTAAGTAATTTGACCACTAATGATGTGATGGATAAATCTGTCACTTGCGATTGGTCAATTCACTTGCCTTGCACATACATCTTAGAACCAAGCTTTATAGTCACAATTCTATGTGTAATACAGTAGTATAAAATGATTACTATGACAAATTTTGCCTACAAACTTTTTGGTGAGTATGATGTAACGAAATAGTAATATCACGATCTGCCAAGATGCAACGTTTCAAGGCCCATACCAACGAGGCAGTTATGTGTGTAAAATTGCATCTATGTTTAGTTTCTTTGGAAATCTCAAAAAGATTACACGAACGTATGGTAGCCATACAGATACATGGTCATGTATGCATCATATCTTCTCTACTACAAAGTTTGCATCAGAAAAAAATAATCTGCACAACAAATGTAAACAAGCTTAGTATCAAGAATGGCAAGACAAAAAAAGAGAAAACAAAATTACAGTGCTGAACACACAGTTGAAGCAGGTGTACCCACTATACCTGACATAATCTAAACCACAGAGTGCATGTATATTGTAATGCATATTGTGTAGTTTCACTGTTTTTAATTTAACTGTATAATATAATTAATGCAATAAAATGCATAAATTTCAATTTAATTGCAAATATATATAAAAAATACTTGAATTATATAAAAATAATAATAAATACTATTGTTAATGTTTAAAATTTCAGTAATAGAGATCATAACTAAATGATCATTCACAAAAAAACATATTTCAAAAATAATTTAATGAAAATACAAGTTTATTTGTAGACAGGGGGCGGAGCGCTACATATTGGGTTATTCTACAGGTCTAAGAGGTACACCTCTGGAAGAGTGTTTTTGCCTACTGAATATGAGAGTTTGATGTTAAATAAATAACATTGAAATATTAATTTCTATAATTGACAATCTAAAAACCAAAAATTTAATGTTCCTTTATTTTTGTAAATTAGCCAAATTAAACTTCATAATAACAATTGTGCCATCAAATGGAAATTATAAAATTTTTTTTTATTATGCAAGTTTTATATAATTTTAATCTATAGCAAATTTTTCCTCTGATAAATTTTGATTATAATCAATTGAAAGTAGTCTTTCTAGTAAATTTAAATTAAACTAAACTACAAAAACAGTATCTGTTGTCACATTTTGACATTCAACATATTTTTAATAAGACTTATCGATTAAAAATCATATTTTCAAATTTCTTATCTTAAAAACCTTTGGTTTGAATTTTGAAATGAAACAATAATGTAATATTCTAAAAATATTTGATTTCTTTGTTAAAATCCTTAAAGATACATGAAGTGGCAGTTGCATATGCAAAATTTGTGACATTAACATAAATGATAACTTATTATTTACGCAAAAAGCAAGATTGCCTTTTTTGAAACATTTTTTCATGAACACTCACCTAAACATTCTTCCACAAGAAAACATCCCTAAAGAGAATGAAATGTCCCAAGCACAATTATAAAGGTAATCAGCCACTTTAAACCATGACTGTGCAATACTGTATAATACTGCAATAATAATGGTGTAGTGCAAGTCAAGTAAAAAAATGTCTCTTTAAGAGCTTAACTCTTAAAATGCAATATTGGTCATCTCTTTAAGAGAGACCAAGTGAGTATAACATACAATCACACACATTAACAACAAATAGCAAAATATTTACATCAAAAGAAAAATATGTTTTATGCTACAATATCTTTATCTAGCACCAAGACTCTTAATTATAGTACTTTCTTCCACGATGATAACAACATACACCATGCGTCTAAAGAATTTTTGTATTCTTCTTCCAAGACCATTTTTCAATAGTTTTATTTACAAAGTATTTACAATGCCTTAAGCACACACACTTGTATATACAAACATAAATTTTTTCGAAAAACACTGTATTCACATGGATTAAACCGGTTGAATACTTTTTCCGACACTGTAATAACCGCTGAACCTCTTCATATCAATAGTGTCCAGGTTTCGTTTTGTATCTTGGTACATGTTTCCTTGTACGTTATTCTCTTTGAAACTGGCAGAGTCTCTAATAGAATCTCTGTTACTGTTTTTTACGTCCACATTCTTTTTCTTGATGGACATGATCGTAACTGGAGGTGTGGGTAATGTTTTTGACTTAATCTGATAGTCTACACGATGGCGGTATTTTGTCACATATAAAAACATAGCAATGACAATCAAGACAGCCAGTAAGATGACAAAGATTGACAGAACTACTGGAAAAACTGGGAATGATGACGGCACAGTATCTCCACAGGGAATTGTTTCATATGTTGGTACTGCGTTTGGAAAATATAAAGAAATTCAATACATTTTTAATAAATAACATTTGCCATAAAATGCATAGACACATTGTTATCTGCATTATAAACACCCATAAACTGGTTGTGTCTTATTGTACAGGACTAGGTACAGTTTATTTTGTGCAAATCTTTCTAAATCTGGCTGCAGTGTTGTGTTAATTTTCCTGCAATATACAGTACCGTTTTTTTTTATTAGCAGCAGAAACGAGTACCCAAAATATGGTATAAATACTGCAATTTATACAAAAATTTGGTGGGGAAAGGGTTAGTACAATTGTAAATGTAATTCAAATAAAAATATAAAATGTTTACCTTCTGTAAACATTTTAAATGGTTCTTGGGGTCTTCCACTGTCCATTGTCTTTCTTGTTGGACCTATTGTGAAAACAAGTTGAATTCAGGATTTAAAAAATAAAATACAAAAAATGGTTGTAACACCCGTTGTAACACTAACAATGATGAAAAATGTTTACAACATAAAGGTACACAATGTTACATCGTAATAACATTTATCAACTATACCGGTGTGTGTGTAAGTTAAAATGTAGCAGAAATATTTTCTGCTCTTTTCTACTAATTGAAACTGGTTATTGTCAATAGTTAGCAAAGGCGCCAACTACTGTACAACGTAATTATTACTTTAAAGTACTGTAATAGTTTTCCAATTAAATATCAATAAATAATAATTACATTATAAAGGTGCACTTGTTCAAAGCTAATGATTTCCCAATATATTCTTAGTAATGCTTGCATCATGTGTATGTAAGACATTGTAATTTTATCCAAGACAAAATTTGAATTGAATCAATGATCACAAGATTAAGATCAAGGGCAGTGTACTCATTGAACAGGTGGTAAAACAAGTACAGACATGACACCTGTACAATTAACTCAATTTTCCAAAAAAGGCAATTTTTTAATAGTGTATCATCAAAACTAATCTTCCATATAGGTTCAATTACAGTTAAAAGCATATGTTATTAAAACCATGCAAACATTAATTTATTCCTATAAGGCTCTATCTGCAACAACTAGTAAAGCTCATTTTGCCGATAGAAGAGCAATTTGAAGCTAACGCTGTGGTTAATTGGACAAAATTTTGTTGAATTACCTGGCGAATCCAGCTTGGTTACGGAGGGAATATCTTGGTGATTATCTCCTGTGGAGAAAAGAACAGGTGTATAAAGAATGAGAAACTATTTCAGGTGATATGAGATTGTAAGAAGATTGTAAAGCTTTAAACACTGTTGACTGTATACATGTAATATACACATGTTCACGAGACATGAGACTGAGCTTACAGTTAATTGTGTGTTAATGCTGTCTACATTATAGCTAAATGTTTGTCAAGCTTTTACATTACAAAACTCTGAGAAATGAGACTAAGTAATGAAACATATTACTACATTAGACTGAACCATGAATCTGTGCCAAGTGAATTTTAAAAGCTTGTTCCTCACTTTCTAACACAAATATAATATGTATTCTCTCTTGAATACTGTACAGGTACTACAAGTTCCCTAAACACAAAACTGAAGTAAGTAAGTATATATCCTAGATATATTGTAGGTAGCGTATATGGGAAGGGACACAAATATAAATTGTTTTCATATACAGTAGAACCCCTCATCTATGACACACCTCTTCAGGTGACACTTTCCTGTTAAACAAACAAGAGGAAATAAGTTTATACCGTATACGGTATATAAAAACAACATTTATTCAACATTCAACAGTTTACATAGTTTATGGGTTAAGATACACAGAAGCCAAAGTGGCTTGTCTTTGTAGTCTCAAGCATAAACATAAAACATAGACGGACGCATTACATTAACAAAAAAATGACATTTTGAGACAGAAAAAGAAAAAAAATATTTATATATATATATATATTATGTATATTTTATTTTTTCCTATACAGTATTATATGTTTTAACACTATGGCCACATAATTCAGGAGATATACTGTACTTATTAAAGGTTGGGTCTCAATTTCAAATCCCATTGACCACTTTAATAAACTCACTTTGTTGGCATGATGGGCAACACTGTCCAGGTAGTATGACTGTATCTACACATTGTAGATGCGGACACTCTGGTAGTCTACACACTGATATACCCTTTTGACAGACACACAGGGTACAGCTATCAGTGGTCCAATGTTGACCCTCAGAATATAAAGCCCCTCCATACTCACAGTTGACAACTGATTCTGTTAAACAATAAAACAAATATTAATATCAATCAAATACCTTCATAGAGAATATCCAATACATTAAATAAAATGATACAACTATGGCAAAATAATATAAAATTGTTATGCGATTGTCATCAGTAACAGTAATTTCCACAGGCAAAAACCATGAAATATGTAAATGAAAATGAATACACCATTTTTATACAGTCAACTCTACAAAAACATTATTTGGCCCGCCAAAGTGACTGTTATTATTATATTATTATGTTATAAGACGAATATTATTATCGAATTTAGGATATTTTTGGGAAAAGTTTTTTTTTAGAGAGTTTTAGGTGTTATAGAGCTTCTGGTTTTTAGAGCCTCTTTTCTGGATTTTTGAAAAAAATGAAAAGCAATGGTATAGCCATAAAAGGATATTTAAGACTGACCTTCAAGACAGGATGGACAACACTGTCCTTTTCTCAATACAGGTGTTTTACAGTTAGCAGGTGGGCAGGTGTTTGAATAACAGGTTACTTCTCCACTCTCACATTTACAGCTTGTACAATCATCCTTCTTCCACTTGAATCCATCTTCATATACTACTCCACCAGGCTGCACACATGGCATGTTCTCACCATCTCCAGAGCCATCTACAACTGTGACAAAATTAGGCAAATTGTGAATATGAATTGTGCATGTGAATTAACTTCGTTTCTCTATTATACATTGGCGTAAAATATCAAATCATAGAAAGTCTATACACCACGGCAAAGCTTTTTCTTTATCCATAAATGTGTCCAAGGACATTGCTGGATCAGTATATTACTTTTCGTCCCACACCCACCTCGCTTTTTCCACTTTACAAACTGGCCAAATTCCAATACCCACACACCGAAGAAACCTACGAATACCTGAAAGTACTATTTTATTTTTTAGCCCACCCCTAAACTTCTCTAGCTCGATTACTGAAAACTGATTGAGAAACACATATTCCACCAGCTATCTGTTTGTCATTATGTATAATAATACAGATTTTAAACATTAAATCATTTTATGTTATACTTGCTTGTACTTAAGGAACAATAATCTTGGCCAAGGATTACCTGGGCAGTGTGGACAGCAATCATTATCATTAATGCTTGGATGAACACAAGGCAGAGGCGGGCAGTTTGCAGCAGAGCATAACACATGACCATCGTGACAAACACAATTTGTACACATATTTATATTCCACGTTTCCCCTTCCACATAATAATGGCCATTTGATGAATGACATACTTTTAGGTTGATGTGCGCTATGTTGTTAGTTTCCGAATCTATAACAGAACAAAATTACCATTAAACAAAGCTTAATTCCGTTTCCATTGAGGAATTACAAGTTACTTTAATATCCTCTAAAATATATTAAATGTTCAATATCATTTTAAAGTGGGTTGATTGTTGACTGAAGCATATTATCTAGAAGTCTGATGGATGGGAACTATCTAATGATGACCTTCCTTGTGATGTTAAGAATATGGCTTAGAATTACCGAATGCACATTTTGTGCAAAAACTTACCTTTCTACTAATACTGTAGCCGAATGGTTAAAAAAAAAAATTAAAGGTTACTCAAACTTTAACAGTTTGAGTATTTATCTATCTTGTGGTTTCAAGTTTTTGGCTAATTATATTACCATTATATAGATATTGTAGGTGTGTTTGCTTATCATGTACAGTATGCCCAACCATTTTCAACCCTTCCTCCTTTTATTTTTGATATTAATCTTACATTCCTATGTACATAATACAGTATCTATATTCTTCACATTTGCTTTTGTCACCAGAGTATACTAATAAAATATTATTATTCAGCTGGAAGTGTCAATTATCTCCTATTTTCTGAGGAATTTCATCTAATTGGTATCATGTTGTCCACTGGGATCTCCTTATGTTTTCATAAAATTTCAACATAACAGGTTGATATAAAAAAATTACTGAGACCTGGCCAAATAATAAGATGGCACAGATATGAAAAACAAAATTACAAGATTTGATAACTTTGTTGTTTGTTTGTGTAAAATTCAATAATGCAATCAACCAGACCATGTAACTAAAAGCAGCAAAACCTTTAAATAAAGTTCATTCTTAGGTAGGTACAGTAGTAGGTAAATTATATAGAGGGCAGCTCATACCTGGGCAGGTAGGACAGCATTCACCAGCTCTAATGACGGGTTTTCCACAAGCGGGAGAAGAACATGTTATAAGTGAACACATCTCCTGCCCACTGTGACAGTAGCATTCTCGGCATCCATCATGCCAACTCTCACTGTCCTCATAATGTTTTCCACTGGATGATTGACAGGAACCAAGACTCACAAGAACTGTCTCTTTCTTTGATGATTCTGACATAACAAATAATGAAAACAAAAAGCATGCAAGTTTAAACATTATGTATTGTAGTGAAATTACAAAGGACTTTGCAAAGGTTCTGAACAGACCTAAATTATGATTTTTGTAGTCATGTACTAAAGTAAGCTAAAATTATTTTCTTCAAGTAAAACTATCTTAATAGAAGTGAGTTATGTAGCACACTACTGTTTTGTACATTGCATCTATAGTGATCCATCACTGGGTATTTACAGAATATCCATATGGTGGGCTGGACATGATGACTGTGGAAATACAGTACAGAGAATAGGATGAATATTTGTATTATTTATATGGAAAATACATTCTACGTTGTCTGCACCCTTTGCATCTTTCTGAATTACCTGAACATCTGCATATATTGCATCCACGGTCATTCTTCTTGAATCCATTGGTACACTGCAGATCACAATCCATCATTTCTTTGCATCGTTTACATTTACATCTCGGACATCCCCACCGGTCTTCCTGGAAGCCATAAATACAGTACTTGGAGCAGCTGTGGTCTGTTGGACATTTGCTAGCATCTGTTGCACAATGACATTGAGGGCAGCCGTTATCATCCTTACTGAATCCGAAAGGACAAAATAGACTACAGTTGAATTTAGGGCATTGTACTGGCGGTTTGGTTATCACATCAGGTTCTGAAATAGGAACATAATATTTATTATTTTATAGTCCCAGATAACATTTTTCTAACACTTTCTGCCATTTTGTAGATATCCTGTCACTGGGAGCAGAAAACATTGTACTGTAAATGGTGTCAAATGGTCAACCTGGTGCGCAAACAGTTTCTTTACCTAGTGTAAATGGAAGGAGGGACTCTGTGTATTCTGGAGTTTATAGTGTAAAAAAGTGTACTAGAGTGAACATGCTTTGGATAAAATGGATCAGGATGTTCTAGGCTGTAGATTGGATGAAATTAACACTACATGTACAACTTCCATTATGTTATTAAAAAGTTCATCTTCCCCTGTAAAATTTGCGTATACAATACTTGAATTTACACAATTAGGCTTTCAATCAATCAAAATAAATAGTATTTCTGTTGTGTTCAGACGAAAATGAATTACATGTGTAAACTACAAAATTTACTCAGCAAGGTATATTTCATGCTTGAGTACCCCAGTCAAAATTGTACTGCGATATTATTCCCGTTATCCCATGTGCAGCGGTGAGGCTAAACATCCGTTGTCGATGAATTACAGTAGGCATAGCCTGTTTTATCCCAACATTATAAAACAAGAAAAAAAACTCACTAAAATAGCAAGTTATAAATGATCGCTCCCTGTGATGTCACAGAATAACATGATGTGTATATACTGTAAATACTTCACTTTTACAAGACGCAAGTTAACTACCTAATCTACTTGCTAGATCTCACTCAGGTGTACAAGGTCAAAGGGTAAGCGATGTCTAAGCATAGCAAAGGTGTTAATGAGGCAGGGGTGATACCAAACCGCAAGTCATGTTTAGTAGTTTTGTTTATTACATCTAGGTGCAATTGATGAATGTTTTGAACATGTTTATCTAGAAATGTTTGACTGCATGCATGGGGTTAAGCATCGACCATTCACCTTCCTCTTCAACTAGAGGCTTAAAAGAAACATAATCTTACTCTACAATGTCAGTCAATATCATTTTTTTTTTATAGGGCCTAAAGAATTTTAATCTCTAGTTTCTCCATGTTTCTTTTTTCCATTATATTATTATTAAATCTAATTACTGATATTGTACAGTCTAGTTTATTTCAATTCCAAAACAAGTTTGCCATAAAACTTTAAACTAGGCTTCCATATTTACTTAACTGGATAACCCTTAACATTTATTTCAAGGATTATTCGTTTTTTTCTATTCTTTAAAATCTATTGTGAAAATTAAATTTTTCTTAAAAGCAGACATTGTGTGCCAGCTCAAGGATCTCAATTGTCTTTTCTGTATACTGTCCTCAATAGATTACATTTGAATCATTGATGAAATACTGTATTGTTATCTTTACAACACACACTTTAAATTGTTTTCATCACCTTTCTTTCTTTCCATCAGTAAAGCAACACATGATTAGACATTACACTTTTAATGAGTTTCATTATTAACACAATTAAATGACAAACCAAGCTTAGCAGGTAAGTACTTGGAAAGATTATCAACCACTCTTGACGTTGATTGATTCCTATCTATCAACCAACATGTCTGCAAAGACTTTAAAGGTAAATATCTTCAGATAAGGGTAATAGAGTAGTTTATTGTTATATAGCAGTTGACAATAAATTCTAGAAGTTAGTTAAGTAAACTGTAGGAGTGCCAATCAAACTGAAAGATGATGGTTAGTAATTATAACAGTAAACTCTTTCTATATTCTATATTCAAAAAGACCCTACCCAGTACCAGGTTGATATAGTATTGAGAAAAACATATTAACCATACCTATCAGGAGAGGTCCAGGGGCCGGAAAGCGTTCACATTTAGAAAGCTTAAATTGTTGATTCTGTATCTATTTTACAGATTTATATATGTTGATACTTCCCCCTGCTTTCAGTAAGATTGATGTTTTTTTTTTTTTATTTAGAAAACATAGATTTACAAATCCATACATAAATCTAACATTTTCCAGATAAGGGTATCAGTAGTTTATTGTTGTATAGCAATGGATATAAATTCTTAAAAGTTAGTAAACTGTACAAGTGCCAATCAAATTAGTGATAGAAAGTCTCTTAAATCCAACTGTTATGATCGACATTCATGATACAGTTGATCTGCCCAGGTGCCAGTTCATTAGTCGGATCATGAAGGTTTTGTTTCCAGGATTTGTATTCATACACAGTGAGAGTAGATATACAGATTACAATTTGAAGCCCACCTTACGTTTAAACAATGACCTACAAAATCAACTTTAAAATTTCGTAATTGCCTTAGTATAATCACAACCCTCTCCTTCCCCACTAATTTAGACTAGATGTAGACACCATGTGCTTGAACAATTTATGCTTTTAAAGTATATTTTGGATAAAATCAATTTCTTATCCTATTTATTATTACTACCATTGGCAGCCAATTAAATTTTTAAAGATTTGAATGAGTTTTATAAACTTGTGTATGGTTGAGGTGCAATTGAAATTGTAGCAGAATTTGTGTATAAATAAAATTGTAATACTTCCAAATAGAGATTTAATTATTTTTGATACTAATTTTTCATATGTTTTGTCAGAGAATTTTTACATGCATTTTTTTTTGGTCTTGGAATGAAAAAGATATTTCATTGATACTAGCATAATTGAATTGAAAATATTTATAATCTATAATCAATAAGTAAATAACCATAATTACCATCACAAACTGGACAACAGATTCCAGGTACCTTGGTGGCGTTCTTGCATGTTACTGCGCAAGATGCTCCATTACATCGTGACTTGCCATCCACACATCGGCAAGTCGTACAATCATCATGATCCCATTCATCACCGTGCTCGTACATATTCCCGCCAATTACGCATAATGCTTTCATAATTGGTGGTGCACTCGAGTCTTGACATCCAGGAATGGGCATGCAACGGGAAACGCCATTCCAGCACTCACACATACGACAAATTTCGGGATGCCACATTTCACCGTGGTCGTATGAAATTTCTTTGTATACACATCCATCCTTCACATGTTCTAATACAGAATAAAAAAAACAATTACTTATTAATTTAATGTGATTTTTGTAATGTATTCTTTAAAGTAAAATGCAAAGACATTATTAGGTGATTTATCATTTGGTTTGTTTCGGCCTAAAAATATTCATAAAGGTTTTTGTTTATTATGATATCTGTTTTTCATTTTATTCAATTCTTTAAAATTTTATTCCGTTTCAATTTACTATATTATATTATACTACTATTACTACTTTTTGACATGTACCACTGTACTTAAAAAATATTCTCCACTTTTTAACACATAAACGATTTATAATAAAGCATACCACTTTGCTTATTTCGTTTTCTTAAGCTAGCTTTAAATGTAACAAAATCTAGAAGAAAATGTAATACACACTAAATCAACAGGCTCATCTTTCACAAAGCGAGCACCATTTACTGGCCTTTTTGTTGAGATTGCGTGCAGCCGATTTAAGATCATATACATTAAATTGTAAACATATCCAAAAGATATTGTTTGTATCATGAAAGGAGAACAATTTCAAAATTCCCCAAAGACCAGTAAATGTAGAAAACGTTAACTCCATCAAAATTTGTTCTTTTATTCACAGTGCTACAAAGGTGTAAAAACTATACACATGTTTGAGTTTACCAAAGATTGCAAAACATGGTTTTAGTAGCAAACTATTTGAATACTGGACACCCTTGGGCTGGCCTTATTTATTTATGTAATATTTAACATATTAAACAAAATTAAACATGTTGTACCTTCAGTAAGGGTATGATTTCCGCAGTATTATTTTTTTAAGAAGGCAACATGGAATAGTTATGACTTGCAAGCCTACGAACAAACACAATTGCTACACTCAAACAAAAAAATGTTTTCTGTAGGCCACCAAGGGCGCAAAGGTAGACTATCCGGTTCTTACTGTAGGAATAGCTAGTGAAGCCTATCTTTGCACATGGCAGCCTACTAACCAATCATGTCTTGATAATAGCAGGTTAATGAGACAGGTACAGTAGGCCAATAAATTTAGTTTTGACGTGTCAATCACATCTCTAAATAGTTGCTGATAAACCTAAAACTTAATTATGTCAATCAATCATTAAACCAATCATGTTTGTACTGTAACCCACTGCTTCCAGAAGCAATTTAGGCACCTTTGGCAACATGCCCCATGAAATACATGCGTCCTAACTATTATGCTATTGCATTGTATTGTAAATGGTATGAAGGGTGAATGTATTGCGTTGTATTTTCGTTCATTTATTTACTACATGAAAACATTTTTGTAATATATTTGTAAATTTATATTTTAAGTTAGGGTGCCACAGATTAAAAGCTTTGCTTGCTTGTGGTTACCCTGTTTTTCACACTTTAATGTACTTAATTTTTTTATTTATATTTTTATGAATGTTGTGTGAAAAATAAAAAGAATCAATCAAAAAAAAAAAAAATCAAAAGTACTCTGCATCATTATCTGTTACCATACTCATCTGTGTAGACATTTCATATACTATTACTAGTTGCTTCCATGACTGTTATTCGTTTGATGGTTTGTCAATTTCTGTAGGTGATCCTCTCTACCGGAAGTGGATCACCTAGTTGGTTTGATATATCAGCTTTCTAAGTTTATTCAGGTATTACCATAACAATATCTCAGAATGTTTAACTTCCGGTATAATTAAGTATTGCAAGTAGTAATTGATGTTTTTGTTTATTCTACATAGCCATTATTTAGAAATACTTACGACTGATACACTTGTAAACTGGACAGCAATTTTCAGGATCACTTAGCCCCTCAGCTATTAACCTCAACTCATAGTCAGGATCACAAGTTGGAGTAACACACAACTCCAACGCACATTCACAACTACAGAAAACAAATATGGTTATTATGATAATAGGGTGTGTGGATAAAAAATTAAAAATGAATATGAAAAATACAAGCTAGGACCAAAACTAGAATATGTATGAGGTGAGCCCAAAAGTGCAATTCTGTGACATTCAGGGCATTTCTAACTTTGGAGCTGTAGTAGTTCCAGACCTCGCTTGGAAAAATTAAATCTTTATCTACATATAAAATCTACACCTACACATGAAAAAGATTGTTCTAATTGACCGTACAGGTCTATTTCTATTTCATTACTGCTTGGCTATAGCCAAAAGTGTGCTTACCTGTTTGGTAGGCGGCAACAGCCATCATCTGATGTGCCACCAGAGACATATCGGGAATTCACAGGACACAGGCTTGGTAAACTTGGTGGGCATTCAACATTACTGCAATCTGAAGAGGGGGCTAAATATGGTAAAAAAAGAGTGCAAAGAAATGGTATGAAGGGTGAAATGAAATGACCATTGTGAACATGCAAATTAGTAGGCCTATAATGTACAATGGAATGATGTTTTATTGAAATGATTTTTGACACATCTAGTATTGGGTGCTTATTAGATCTAAGAAAAAGCAAATAGGTTTAATGGAAGGTCTACAAAAATAAAATTGTGTAAAAGAAATTATCTTGTTTTTTGTCTCTTTTTAGTATAAACTTAGCTTCACACTACACATACTGTACATAGGCCTATATAAATGTTGAGAATGTTTAAATTTTGATGTACAATTTACTTTAGTGAGGGCCAACATTACACATTGACATTTTGATTCCGCAAACAAATTTGCAACTAAATGAATTGTCAATGAATGTTGTTAATCATCTAGGCAATAATAAAAGATATTTAAAACAATTCCAATTGAACAGATCTTGTGCATAGATATTGATATTATTGTACAGTTCAACAGTGTCCAGAAAAATGACTTTTTATGCCACAGCCCCCTCTTTTGTTGATATCAAATTTATGATAAACACTTCAAAGTGCATTCATATTTTTAGTAAATTTTCCAAAACAAAATTTATAACAAAATTCAAATCAATGTTAGTAAGATGAACGTGACATAAAGTGAAGAAAAGTGAGGTAAACAAGTTATCAAAAACAACAGACAACCAGCAACAAGTTATAGAATAATAAAAATGCAGATTGCAAATGATATAATATTAACATAACACAACAACTTTGATGAAACTACGTGACAAGCATGATTGTGATTTAATTTCTAAATTCATTTACGTGACAAAATATTTTATTTGCATACTTCTTATAATAATAGGCTGGCCTCTACAAGGTTGTTTGTTATTCTCCCTCAATCTAAATCATTTCAGTAATGTTGATTGAGATGATTTCAGAACACAGACACACAGATACTGTACATTATTTGTATACAAATGAACTTGGCCAGTTCATAAACTGGTAAGTAAAATTTCCAACGTAAACCATGTCACAAGCTCTTTATAATGTATTTAACTATACAACAACATGTTGACTTCTGTAAAATTGTTTATGGTTGGAAACTGTGTGCATTTCACTAAACATGGTTGTAGTACCAAGGAGATATATAATAAATAATGTATACCATTACCACCATGACAGTATACAAATACTCACCTATGGCTTGACACTGATAATTATCGCAACAAGTACCAGGTCTTCCGTCCCCTGCTGAAATGAGTACCTTCTCATATCCTCCTGCACATAGGATGTCATTGCACATGCTTGGATCACAGCGACAGGTAGGGGTTGCCGCACAGCATTCAGTCGGGCTATACGGTGATATTACAGTGACATTGACACTGTCATTCGGACATTGTATATCCACAACCACACACTTTATGTTAGTACAATCTGTAGGTACATCTCCTGTAAACAAATAATACATAAATTAATGAATGTATACATTTTAATTGGGAAAAGAAACTTGAATCTGAGTTTGATGTAATAAATAATAATATTTAAAACTTATTATATACTGGGAAAAAAAATAAAATTTGAGTTTGTTGCAAACATCAAATTAAAGACATATAATATAGTAGGCCTATACACTGTACATATATTGTAAAGATGTATTGGACACCTCCATCTCATCACATTTATATACATCTTGCCATCAAACCTTTTGGCCTTTTGCAGCTATATCCATACTGTATAACAAGTAAATACACAAACAATAAGTTAGACAAATTAATTGAAATGTTACATGTTACCTATTTTATGTTTGAACCAATATAAGTTATATTTCCTATGTTGACATTATATAAATATTAATCTATTTTTATCCAACAAATTATCATATCATAAATATGATAATTTGTATTAAATTACGAAGTTCAACTTTAGCAAGAATATTAGATAAACCAACAAGCATGAGTTCAAGTGAAGTTTGAATAAACATATTCTGAATGTAAATAATAAAGCAGCAACATTATTTAAATATCACACAGTACATTTTGCTTTGGCTCAGGTATTTTGATTTTTGGGAAATTTTTAACATTTAAATGTTCTTTGTTTTTTTGTATGTTGTTTTTTGTTTCTTCTTATGGTTTTAAAATATTAAAATATATTCCTAGAGTATATATGCAGCCTACTAAACATTGTATAAAGAAAAAATTGAACTATTTAGTATTTTGTACAGTATGTTTTTGTTAGGAGAAGTTTTGCGAATATTGACTGCAAAACCAAACCAAACACCACCATAAATATCGCATATTTTTCAGTGAACACCTCAGTTTAGTTGTGTTTAAACCATTTTTAAGCACCCGGAACATGCTGCTGGCGGCAGAAAACTAGAACATCCTCAATCTAGTTAGCCGAACTAGATTAAACTGAATGGTACCGAATAACAATTTAATTTTTTGCGTGAACATAGTACGATTTGCATAGAATTATTATAAGATCCTTATTTTATATCTGAAGGGCCACCACACAGTACTGAAGAACCAGGTCAACTCCGCTAAATCTAGATAGACAGCCATTACAATCTTGTTAAGGAATGATTAATTACCCAGTTTTCCTGGTTCCATAATCCCACCCTTTGTTGGATCCAGAAGATGTCCCCTGAATATCTGGTATTTACTTCATATGATGATACATATTGCAACTTGTTGACCTTGGAATGCGAATAATGCTACCATGCCTCTCATCAGTGTATCTAACCCAAAAAAATGTCCCTTGTGACTAGCTTTAGGATCAAGTTAGTTTATAATTGACAATTACTCTTTTAACAACTCATTTTGACACTTGCTATTCAGGAGCTTGTCAGAAATCAACAAATTACTAATGAGGTTACCAAAGTTGTTTAGAGGCACTTTAAGTTATATATATAACTCTGTTCCATGCATACCCGATTAAAATCATAAATATTATAGTTGCATCAGCATCATATACAAACACGATTTAAGTCGGATGTGTAACCGGTAATTTTTTTTACAAACACAGAACAAGGTAAACCACACTGTAATAACTGCAATTTAACTCGGATAGAAAAAATAACAGTACAGTTTTATCCTTATGTAGGTTTTTTTTTGCATTATACTAAATGATTGTATTTGTGAACAGTTTCCAACCTATTGAATACCTAACATAGTATTCTAACATGTTTATATTTGAAGATAAAAATAGAATTGAAATATGTTTTTTTACCCCTTCAAAATCACTTGTCACTCAAAATTCAATCTACAGTTTATTATTTCTACCAGACTTGGTTTTTGGAAGACATTTACAGTGTCTAATCCTAGTTATCAATACAATATGATAAGCAATAGTTTAGTTGATGATAAATCATATGGAACTTATGATAGGGCAGCTATGGTGTGACCTGAATGTCCTGAGGCTACTGTAGCTTTCTAGCCAAAACAGTACATTCCAATCTGTTATATAAAGGTCAGATTCAAGCCAGCATTCCAATGTGAACAGGGCACTGTTCAACCATTACAACTGTACATGATGTATTAATGTATGTGAACAGGGCACTGTTCAACCATTACAACTGTACATGATGTATTAATATATGTTTTTTGGGGGGATTTTCTGTAAATAATAATTATAAAAAACTATTTTTCATAAGAACATTTTTAAAATTGCACAAACAATATAAAATATACAAAGAATTTTAGGCCATTAATACATTTTAGAAAGTTATTTGATAATATGGATAATACATTACCTTATAAAAAGTGTTGAAAGATCTATGAGGCATACATGCATTTTTCTGTATGTTATAATCTAATTAGTGCACATAATGTTACCTAATCGAGTACATCATCAAATAAAATTTGTGTCTGCTGGCTTATGATGAGGGATAAATGGCTACTGGCAGTTTATGGTGAGGGATGATGATGGTTGCTACTGGCAACTGATGGAGAATGATGATGGATAAATGGCTAATTGCACTTGGTGAGAGATAATAAAGGATGGATATTTACTGGCAATGGGCGACAGATGATAAACGATAAATGTGGCCATTATTTTTATCTTAATTATGTCTCTTTTCACCACACATTGTTGTTTTACTGTTCCATGTGTCAAAATGTGCATGTGAAAAAGGTGCAAAATTAATGTATTTAAAGAACAGATAGTGCAAATTGTACAAATCAGGCCTTGCTGGTAAATATTTTGAACATTTTAATAGCTGGTTTCCAGAATTACCACTTAAATTGAAGGTGTGTATAGCAAACTTTAGCTTCTGTGATGTCCCAAGATAAGTCATTCCAATGAGTTTTTAATGGCTATTCCTCTGGACATGGCTTCAGAGGGAGTTGGTCTGCAAATTTGTAGGGTACACAATTGTGATGATGAGAATTCTATGCAAATCATACTACTTTTACTTTAAAATGTTAATTGTTATTCAGTGCTGTTCAGATTTTGTGAACTTCTCTGGTGCCAGCAGCATGTTGTACCACCAGGTGCTTAAAAATAGCATAAACACAGCCTTGATATGACTGTCTCTGACAGTGGAAGGGGCTCATGAAGCAGCCTATAAATACCTGCATGTTGTAGCCAAAACAAAGATCAACTACAGCAGTATTTTTGCTATTTGCTCCCAGCTGTTACAACTTTCACCCAGACTAGTTATTTATTACTATTCCTTAATAGGTATCCCATCTATAAACTGTACAAGGTCACATATTACTGTAAATACCCATGTTCAACATGCAATACTACACACATACACAATTTCTCCACAATTTATCAATTCAGTAATTTAAGGAAAAATGATGCAAATAATAATTTATAGCTAGTGAAGCTGGTATAAAAAAAAAGAAACTGAATGCTCATAAATAAATTTATATAAATGTAGGGCAAACAATTCTTAGTTTAATTTGATAAACATCTTTTTTTTTGTAACAATATTGGTGGATACTTGAAAGACTACTGACTGTAATGTTTTTATTAGCAACAATACAATATGACTTTATAACTTTAATTTTCAAAACATCAAATACCAACTATATTGACAAATACATTTTGTTGATATTGTGGCGCAAAGCTAGCATCTTCTTCTTTACTGCGGGTAGCCTATCCAGTTCCTAAAGGAACTGATCATTTAGGGCCCTCGATAAAACATACATACAGTAAAACACATAAAATATTGAATATTCAAATGACATAAAATAGACCTAAAAATTTACAATGGTTATAAAATTCATATAAAAGTTAAAATCGTTGACAGATAAAATATATATATATATAATATTAGCAATATTAGCATCCATTGGCTGGAGCTTTATTTGCTTTTAAAGATGAAAATTCTTGATTGGCCACACTCAAGTTTTTATTTTTATCAGAAAATATATTTTTTACCCCCAATAAACTTGCCGCATCCTTTCCCCAACTTCCGAATAAAAATATCTACCAATTAGAATAAGCTAAATTGGCCCTTTGAAAGCAGGGAGATACACAACCCATTCCCGCTAGGTAAGTTTTTTACCTCAAATAATATCTGTGTGGAGAAGAGTCACCAAATTTACTTATTGTTAAATCTTGGTTAACCTGTTCAAGTCCAATCCTTTTAAAACATCATCCTGTTGACTGCAGACTTTTTTCCTACCAAGTAATTACCCCATTGAGAGATAGGCAACTGGATAATCAGTCTGTATATGGCTCTTTATAATTTACAACCAAGATGCTTGAACCTGAGATGACATGTGATAAATAACAGAAATGGAGGCAGTTTGCAGCAGGTGAACATCTATTGATATACAACATTAAAACATTCCTGAATGTGCTAACAAATAGTACAGGGCCCAGGGAGATATTTATCAGGGGCTATGAGCCTGTTTTTATTTAGCAGTTGAATATGGTTTTTAAAACAATTTATAGTTTTTGATTTTTCAAAGTTGCCATCAGAAATGGGGTCACAAAAATAACTACAAAAAACAAAGAACCAATCTTGAAAATGGTTTCAAACACCCCCAATTGATTCTCTGGTCTCAGTCACCAAGACTATAATATTTGAGGAGTAAAGGGCAAGAAAACTATAGAATAGAACCAAAAAATATGAAATACATGTAGTGCAATTTATCTAATGTTTCACAAAATAACTTCCCTTCCACAACATCCTGAAAGATGATATAGATTGTGGGTGGATGATAATTTTAGCTTAATTGCTTGTAAGCAACAAAATAGTTTCACTTTTCTAACATGTGTGGGTGTTTATTGGTATGTTGTATGAAATCCCAGTTGCATCACCATTTATGACTTGGAATTTTCAACATCAGGGTGTCTTTAATATACCAAATAAGGAAAAATTCATGATAAAAGAAAAGCCTGGATTTAATTAAGGACATGTTTCTACTGCAAATATAAAAAGAAGCATCTAAATGCTTATCAAAAACGTCTAAAAGTGGTTGTTCATTTGGTGGTCATCATGTTTGGTTGTATATATATCATCCACAGAGCTTAGTAACATTTTCGCAACATTACATATACTTTTTGATGAGGTAAAATTAGAAATGCACATTAAGTTTTAAAATTTACCAGTACCATACAATGCAAATTAATACTAATATAAATAGGCCCTATGTTGGATTAATTCAATTAGATTTTTGCCAAAGATATATTAAAAAGCCAGTAGCTGTCATCCCATTGATATCCTACAGTAAAACCTTTTTTCAAAATAAATTTCCGCCCATCTTAAATTACTATTTAACAACATTGCACAACAGTGTATACAGTTTACTTTTCAAAACACAGACACTCTGCAAATAAAGTAACTTTCAAATGGAGACAACTTGTGGTTTTTGTTTGGTCTATAGAGATATGCAGAATGAGTAAACAACTTAATATGCCCTAAATGCATTATGCAACCTATTTAATGAAATCAAAACACCCATAATTTGTAAGCACTTGGTGTTATGAACAAACCATCTGCTAAATTATTTAATCAATCATCAAACAGGTTTCAGATACTCTCTTTCTAATGGTTTGCATTTCTCTTGGAGAATGCCAACAGGCCTTTTGCAGTGGCATAACTGCTATGAGCGCTCACTGGCTAAACCTAGGGGCCCCGGAGCTTATGGGGGGACCCGAGCAGGGCCCAGGGGAACAACATTAAAATATGTCTAAAAGGCTAACGACCAAGGCCTCTAGCATTGGAGAGCCACCTAGGGTTCTTAAACCAGGGGCCTCAGGTCTTTACATTAGGCCACTTCCTAAATTGTTTTCCCAAAAATGTTAAAATCAGTCTGTGGTTGTTAACATTACCCAAAATGTTTGAGATGCTATAGTAGTTCTCCACAGCAGTCGATTAAATTCAAATAACAGCAATTTTGCTAAAGTACAGTGACAAATAGGGTGATTTTAACTGTTATTTTGAGAATGCTATAACCTATTTTTTTGTCCTGTTTTCCAAGGTATTGGGGATAATTAGTTCAAACAGTTATTAATCTGTTATTTTTTCGCAGCTATCAGGAGATACACAGTAGCAAATATCAACAAAATGAAATCATTAATTTAGTTTTAAACAACCTTATAACCCAGGACACAATCTCAAAACTAGTCAGGCTGTCTGCACTTTAAGCACCATGACCTCTGAAATGGTCAGTGACCTTGGCTTCTCTGGCCCAAAACCAGATGGTCAATAGTTTCTCCTCCTTTCAACATCCTGTTCATGATATACCTGTACATGGTGTACACATACATACAAAAACAACAACAAAACATCTTGGAAATTTCATCTACAATTTAACAATAAAAGGAATGCAAAATTGTCATAAATATTATCATACACATTCCTAGCATGTTTTATTCTCATAAAAGGTAAAATTTGTATGTTATTATTGACAATATTTAGAATTTCAGTAAAATTCCTAAAATAACTTTATTCCAAAAAAAAATATAGTTAGTAAGTAGATTGTGAATTATAATTTGGCTGTCATCTTAAGATAAACATTGCTAAACAAAATGTTACTACTAGTACTACTTTGTTGAATGTGGGAATGTGGTCCATCATACTCTATATAAGCAAATGTTGGTAAAAGAATCTAAATATACCAAAGAAATCATATAAAGAAGTTACAATGTTAAAGTGTTGATAAAGCACCTGTTGTTTTGAGTGTAAACCTATAAAATTGTCACTGAAATGAAAGTGCTAATTACCTGGTTAAGGTCAAAGTTATAGAATGACCACTAACATCTGTCACTAATAATGTGCAAGTGCAAACTAATGTAACAATTTCTTATGTAACTTTTTTCAGCAACAGATGTGCTGCACAAAAAACAAAGAAAAACATGCGATTCAAAGATATTAGAATGTACTAAATTTGAACAAGGCAATAAATGACAAACAGAAAAGGTAAGTCCAAAAATCTAAATCCAAGGTTACAACTTAAAGGAGCACTGGCTTAAATACCTTTTTTTTGTAAAACATTCAATTCAATTGTTAACATTTATTTCTTTCAAAACAAAATTAAAAAAAGAACATTTCTTTTAATTTACAAATATTTTATGAAATTAAAACAGACTGGAAAAGAAAGTGTCTTAAAAAAAATGGTAATATATTTCTTTGATAATAATGATTGAACAAATTGAACTATTTACACATACTGTGCTGCTAATAAAACATGGGTATGAAAAACAAGTAGGACAATTTGATTAATTTTTAAAATTTGAATGTTTCATATGTCTGATTACATTCAACCAGTCTGTTTTAGCCATTTATGATTTCCACCCACTCTTAAGTACCCTTTTGGAAAGGAATCCATGTAGGCTAACTTTGATCCTAAGTGTAAGATGGCAATCAAACAGTTATTAATTTGTAACAATTTCCTTAACGTCATCCTTTATGGTGAATGACCGTGGCTAAGGTACTGAAGATCTGAAGAAATCATTATAGTATGAAAACCTTTCCTTGGAAAGTAATCCTTTATGAAACTATATAGAAATGTTTAGTTTTATCAATTAAAACAAAATTAATTTTCTCAAGCAGCTTTTTAACTATTTTTGGTTAACTTTTATTTGGGCTAATTAACAACTGTTTTAACGCCTTTTCCATACAATAGGCCTACAGCTTCAATTTCTATGCTTCCAATTTGAATTCTCTGTGTATTTAGAAATACCCGATTATGTTAATAATTTCATTTATATTAAGGTATTACTACTAATACACTACTATAATACTCTCAACATGGATGATTTAATTTAATGGTACTCTACTCTAAATACCCACATACTTGCATCACAGTATCGTTATCGCAAATGAACCATCAAATTTGCCAAAAATAGACTGTTGACGCAAGTTGACAAATGCTTCATTCCATCATGCAATCGATATGATTGAAAGTATGTTGAATGTTAGAATTTTGTTTCTGTTATAAAGTTCAGGGTACATGATGGCTCACCAATTATGGGTAAAACACATGCTACAGTTGCTATAGTTTTATTGGGAGAATTTTTTTAAACTATTTGAATATTCTCTGCCTGTATAGTACCTCCATAAATAAACAATATTATGCTACAGTTGCTATAGTTTTATTGGGAGAATTTTTTTTAACTATTTGAATATTCTCTGCCTGTATAGTACCTCCATAAATAAACAATATTAAACTTTTGCCAATCATGGAATGTGAACCAGTCCACACCCATGTTTAACAGCGCTGACTGTTTGGAACTGAGGTTTAAAGAGTTTTAATGGGAATATATGCGCAATCTTGCAATGAGCAGGAGTTTAATGGTTTTAAATTAGCGCAAAATACAAATAGTCTCTATATGCGCTGTTTAAAGATTTCAAAGATTCAAATTTTATTCGTCATCCAATTCTAGAAATTCCATTGCTTACATTAAAAATTACAGAACAATTGAAACTACATTTAATACAATAAACATATTTGATATATATATAAAAAAAATAAAAAGCAAAACTATTTACAGTACATTTCTCTTATAATTTTCATCGTTTGTAATTTTTGTTAAAAAGTTTAATGGCTTGTGGAAGGAAGGAGAGAAGATATTGTTCAGTGCGGGAGGCCGACAGACGATATCTACTACTTGTCACATTCAGGTGACAGTTTATCCTCTCGAAAAGAGAATGACTTTCATCCCTCGTGACAGACACAAATTTACTTAAGACGCAGTTGTGGTAGACATCATCAACCGACCTTCGGCCCTGACCGACCATCCTCTCTACCTTCCTTGTCATTCTGTCAATTCTACTTTTGTCTCCCTTTTCGACATTACCGCCCCACGCTGTTATACAATACGACCAGACACTGTGTACAAGTGTAAAAATGAAAAATTTGATGTAAAATCTGAACATATTTAATTGCTCTTGCTCCAACAATTTAAATTCCCATTCTTTGTGAAATATACAATTCATATAAGAATCCAAAAACTTTAATTACACCTAAAAACTGTTTCAAAATAAATAAAAAGTGAAAAATTCCACAAAAAAAAATAAGCAAGAAATGAAAGAAATACAATAGGCTTGAAAATGTTCATCTGGTTTGTAGGTATAAGTATATTGAAAATTTTCTTTTTATTTCTGAAGAAGCTGTCCGATCAGGACAGTGAAACTGTCATGGTTAGTTTTTACTAATTATTGGTTTGGAAAAAAGAACATTTTCAATATACAAATACAATAGGCATTATTCATGTTTGAAATGTACTGTATGTACAATCAGACCAAAAAAGAAGACAGACAAGAACATATTTTAAAGTTAAAACCTGTTTAAAAAATGACATCTGGCGATCTGTTGTTATTCATCAATTGCTTACTTATGTACCAGGAAATTAAACTTGTCTGTGGAGATAAAATTACCAAAAAAAATGTCCATTTTATTATCAAATTCCCTTATGTTCCTGAGATTAATAAATTTCTAATACAATGGCATTCGGAAGTAAAGAGGAGAATTTGAGGCAATTGAGGATTAAATGTATTTGGTAGTTCAACTTTGGATGACATTCAAGGTTAAACAATGGTAAAATGTCATTAGTTCACCAAACACTACAGAAAAAAAATAATTTATACCAGTCAGGGGAGGATCCAGAATTGTTTAAACAGGAAAATGCAAATATAGCATAATATATTAAATATTAATAGTTTTTCAAAAATAGTAGTTTATTGCATTTTAGCTTTCGATAGGGGGAACGCACCTCTATATGTGCTGCACCCAATCTAACTTTTACCACACGTTTGATTGAACACAGAACAAGTTAATAAGAGAAAAAACATTCTTTGTCAGGATTGTGGGTACCGTATGGTCTTTCCATTGACAATTTTTTGTCTAGAATTTTCTAATGTGTTCATATTGTTTTCAAAATGACTTTGGGTTTCAGTCACCAGACAGTCCCTGCCTAGATTGGTATGCCATAGCAACAGGATAACTGTCTCATTAACACCTGACAACTCCAGTTGCTTGCAAGGCTATCTCATGCTGGTACAAGAGTTAAAGCTAGTCACCTAGCACCTGTACAATGGAAATTATGTATAAATTATTATGATAAACTTGGCCTAGTAGGGTCATATACAGTGCAATATTCATACCATGTCTTGTAGAATTACTAAATATTTAGTTGCCCTTCAGGCATGGTTGTTGTTACTCCCACTTTTGCCTTGTCCTCATTAAAACAATTCTATATGTTACACCTTAATTTATTGTGTATGAAAAATTTATTTTCTTAAATATTTCACATTTACAAACAAACATTGCCTGTTGTAATGGCAATAATTCAACGATTGATTAAGTATGGAGTGAAAATTTTAGAGAACGGGGTAAAGAACTCACATGGTTACATGATATTGTTGTTTTAAATAAAAATTTAATATCATTTATTCTATACCGTTGCTAGTTTTCATGTGCCGATCTTATTAAAATCTTCAAGATCCTATAATATAAAGGAATCAAGGAGTTATGTAGTGGTTGTTTTTTGAGATGGATAACGAAACAAGAAGCCAATCAAACAACTTTTCTATCATCCACTAAATGATTGGAACTGAGCATGTTCTGCTCTTTGAAATGCACACAGTAATCATCCCTTATTTGTCTTCCTACAACATTGATGGAGGTACTGTATAAGCTGTATAAGCTTTATGTTTTTACAATCAAGTAAATCAATTCCTATCAAATTAGTTATCTGCAACTAAATTCCATATGAAGATAACAGGCTAAGCAACTTGATGTAAATTAAAAACAAACATCATGCGCATTTATAGCGCTCTCTTAATGTCAGAAAAAATAAGTTTCCTATTCTAAGTACAAATATTTCATTTTGATACTAGTTTTGGTACTGGTCTAATTTGATTGTAGCTATATCCCAAAGCTAGATATATCAAAGCTGAGAAAATAATTTATACCATTTACTGCACTAATTTGTTTATCATATTATTCATTTAAAGCTAATATGAATGTCAAAATTTTCAAATATTTCAATTCACTATAGACAAGGTTCTTCATGTGTGATTGATTAATAAAATCTCCGAGAGGTCTTAACAAATGCCCTAGGGTAAAAAATCCAAATATGAAATTTACAAACATGGGATCTATTTCTATTGTCTTGGTAATATGAGTGTAATACTATGTTTGCAATAGAGAATTTAAGTAGTATTAAAATAATCAGTCCTCTAAATAATTTTACCCCCTAAATCATTCCTCATGGGTTCATTTTACCCCCTACCTGTAATGGACTGACCCAAATATTTTGAGGTAGATTTTACAGTCAGAAATTATTTCATAGATTTACATCAGTCAACTTATAAACTAGATTTGAAGAAGTTCCTGTTCTTTGGTGCCAGCAGCATGTTCTGTGTGCTTGAATAGTTTTTGAAATCAGAGTCTTAGGTTTGCCCTGTGCCACTTTATTCCATTTACACAGACAAAAGGCATACAGTGAAAAACAAAGATTTCAAAAATTGCATTTATTACAGTAATATATAATTTATTTAAAACTTATATAGACTACTCCAAATAGTTCACAACAATTTCATATATGCGTTTAAAATAATTTTACTTTGCTATGACTACTGTACGTGCCTTGAACTAAACTATTTGAAAAGCCTGAAATAAGATTAAAACACTAATAAAAGGATAATTTCTTAATTCATTATAAAGGTTTATTGATATATAAAGAATGTTCAACAAGCATTAAAACTACTAATTCCTGTTTACAAATACCTTGCTTTAGGATTGTTTCCTATCAGCCATTTTGATCAAACATTTCATTATTCCATTGTATTTTAAACCCCAAATGGCAAAATGATTTATCTCAATTTTTAGTATAATACTGCAGGTTCCGGTACACAATGAAAACAATATATCTTAAGCACTGGCATTGAATTGTATTATAAAGATGCAACTGATAGTATACAATTGGTGTGAAGATCAAAGAAATCCTCATATTTGGTTTCACAAATAAATCAGGGATAATAATGAATTTTACTGGAGCATTTAACAAGGCATGCAAGTTAATATGCATATTATATAAACCCACAATATCTCAAGGCAGAACTTTTAAGGAAAAATAAACGGATTAGTAGGAGTCTGCATGATTCTTGGGTAATAACGAACCAAACAATTATAAGTCTACTTCTCAATTACCACAAGGCTTAAGGAAAATTAATTTACAGTAAGTCACAAGTGTAGTTTAAAGTACACTTGGGATTTACTACCTTACAGTAGTTGTTTCATTACAATTAAATGAATTGCTGAAGATTATCTTGAAGATTTTTTTTTAGAGATATCCAAATTATAAGTGTGCTCAAGTTTGATACGTAGATTCAAAAGTTAAGTTTAAGTGTAATTTACTAAGTACACTTGAGATTTACTACCTTACAGTTAGTTGTTATATTACAATTAAATGAATTGTTGAAAGATTATCTTCAAGATCTTTTTAGAGAGTGCTCAGTTTCCTATGAAGATTTTTAGATGTTGTTTTAACTGTTTCAACCTCAAAATGTGTGACTATTTCAGAAAAGTAACAGTACATTATATAAGGTTAATTTTTAAGTTCAGGCCCCATATTTTAAAATCTTTGATCCCACACAGCCTCAAATTATTTGCAGAACTGTAAAGATAAAATTCAGATTTGTGCTATGATTTGGTTGTAAACTAGGTCGATTCATTTTACATCCTTCAATTATATCATGGAGAAATATTATTTCTCCATGATTATACAGTTAATAGACCATACAGGGATTTCTCATAAACAAAAAATTAATATTAAAAGCAAATTTTACTGGTATAAAGCAGGAGGCCGGAAAAGGGTGTTAATATTAATAAATAATAACCAATAAAAACTAATTTATAAATAAAGAAATAGAAGAAAAATATTAAGTTACATCATTAAGCAAAAATAGTTTGCTTTAGGCTAGATAACTTGATTTTAGCATGCCATGTGATCAAATAATAATGATTTTTGCATCAATATAATAATTATATACTGTTTTTAAATTCACAAGCAAGCCTGTGTAAATACAACATATTGTGTACCTCAGTGGGTGTAAGAGGAAACAGTCAAACAAAAAATGTTTCAAAATGTATATTGAAAGCTACAAGGAATTTATTACATAAACATTTTCCAAATTAAAATTCAAGCAAACTGTTAAGGTTAACAAATGTATGTAATAGAAAAGGTAATTGTTGTAATAAGCTTTCACTTTAGCTTTACCACCTATATAACATGGTAGATGATGATTGACTTTAGCAATGAATTACTAGTGATTGGTTCATAAACTAGTAAAGTTTTGATAAAACTTTTGTTTACAAACTATGACAAGTTTACCATGGTTTGTAGGAGTATGTGGTGTTTGTATAATACTATAGTTACTGAAGGCTATCCATCTGCAAAATCACATGACTAGAAACCTGTTATTTGATTGGCCGAGTTAAAAAATCTTCTTTTTCAGAAGAAGAAAAAGTTTGTCAACTGGTCTACAGTGGAAAACTTTAGCAAGCCAAAGTTTGTTAGTGTACTGTAGACTAGGCTTAACATATACATAAATACAGAGATACAGTAGGTATAAAATAGAAAATATTGTATTGAGTTATGAATTACAACAACAAAAAAACACATACCTGAAGAATCAAATAGTGCAGGAGGTGGAACACTGTCAGTAGGATTAGGAGAACCTGTAAAATACAAATACTGTACATGTTAACTTAGAATAAAGTTTGAAATCTTAACTTTAACCATCCACTGTTGAATCAGATTTTTTGTAGCTAAAACTTTTTAGTAGAAATGTGATCTGTGTATAATTATTATTTTCAATCAATTTTCAAATAAACGGATATTTGGCATTATGTAGGAGGAACAGATCCTAAATTAAATAAAGTTCTATTCTCACTTTTGAATTGGAATCTGAAGTGCTCTAATAAAGAGCATAGACAGTTTCAACACTCATGATAGATAACAAAAATCCACAAAAACTTAAGTCTGGAATTTCCCATCAATGATAAAAGAGAGAGATAATAACTATTAATGTAGAGTGGAGGATATATTAGTTTTCATCTACTTTTAATTGCTTCCATATAGAAAATAATACAATACAAAAAAACAAAGTTCAGGAAATGATATAAAAAATTTGATTAATGATAAGCAATGAAAAAACAAGGAGATTAGAAACACCTGACATATTTTTGACATTTAAGTTCTTATAAACTAACTAAAAATAAAGAAAAGAAAACAAACAGTTTATCCATCAGTGTTAACAGTTTATAGAAAGCATATTAAATGGAATGTCCTCACACTGGCAGGTTTCTCTTTAAAATAACAAGAAGTTGAATGGCCTTTAATTTAAACAAATTTAAAAGTACAATTGTCATCTCCAGTGTCTGATAACAGTATTTCAGAAATAAGCTTACATTTTGTATCCATATTCATACACAAAATATAGTTCAACACAGTCAAGTGGTTGACTGTGGTGGGTTATTTTGTGTATATCTTTTTAGGATTAAAGTAATATTTAAATACTTTTACATATTATTTTGTTTGTACAATTTAAGTATAGCATGTACTGTGTGTACTTTTCAAACACAAAAAAACTCATGCAATTTTCCTGTATTTTTGCGAGAACAAACTGCACCCATGGCATAACAATATAAATATTATATTTTTTATGTCTTATGTAAACCACACTAATTTTCTAGTAGTACTGCATTTGTTTCAAATGTATTTTATTTTTCAACATAGACCTTTTAAAAGTTTAGGATTAAAGAACTAGATACAAAATTAATTTAGCATACAAAGTTTATATATAGTTTATAAATAAATGAAAGACGCTAGTAAATTACCAACTGAACATTGTATTGCACTAAAGGCTGTTTCATGAGTATGAACTCAATCTTCAGGTGCTTGGCTCTGAATGATAGTCACAAGTGAATACAAAAAGCTATAATGAAGTCTTAAGGCAAACTGTTTATGTGAACAATAGTATGCTAATTAGCAAGTACAACAATATAGTTTATATGACATTTTCTACTTTGTTTTTTTTTAATAGTTTTGTTTTTAACTAAAATTATTCATCTTAAATGTCACCCCATGTCCCATGTTGTGATCCTATGTCATACTTTGTCCGATAAGATTGTAAACCATGATAAACCATGTTTTTACTTGTGGTAGAAATAAATTTGTTGATGTTATGAACATCACGTTGTTATGTTTAGAATGAAGACCAGATGGTCTCAACTTGTTTCCCTGTGGTCAATCACTGCTGGTCTCAGTAATATTAATTTACTCTCTAATATGTCATTTTATTTCACCATAGTATGCTAGTATAGTATAGATAATTTAAATTGAGTATTTTATTTATGGTTTTACAATTTTAGCATATGGTACCCCATAATTATAAGGCCTATTACTAAAGATACCTCAGTACTATATTGTATAGTACCTATCATATTTATGGAGGTTATGCGAGCATAGATACAAAAGTCATACCATAACTATTGTTTATTAAGAAAAGAAAATTTCAAATTGATTAAATTATGTAAACTATACTAAAAATGTAGATAGAACGGGATGAAGATGAAAATTCAACATATTTCAATATTTTTATATAATAATTAATATGAAGTTCATTTGTAATAGAATTTCAAGTCAAAATTTCATATCCTGTCCTTTAGGACATTTTTTTGCTAATAGCCACTTAGATGAAAACACAATTCAGGAAAACGCATGTAAAATAATCTTTCCGTGGATTCTCGAAAGATCCGCATTTGAAATTTTGCCAAATCTAAATCACCTGCAATCGTGTTAAATTACCATTTTATAAAATCAAATTATTCTGACGTGGTATCAAATTACGCACTTATCATCAAGTGCAGACACGGTAATAGCCTACTTATTGATAAGTACTACAAAGTCATGTTCAAATTCAATAAGAACCAAATGCTGTCATTGAACTACCATATGTAAATTATCATTTTAATCTATTTAACATTTGTACATTGATAACTGGACCAGCCACCTTTGTCGAGGTGTAATCAGATTTTAAAAACATATCTTCAGTTCTCCCTAACGAATGTAATTTTCATCTGATTTTACTGATTATTCTCTCAACCATTCATTCATTTTATAATTTTTCCACAAGTATTTATATTGATTTGATCTTACTATGGCAGTACACTCTAAAAATATAAACAGCAAAGCTGCACATTTAAAAGGAAATAGTATATATAATTTTAAGAAACACTAACTAATGAGATTTATGAGAAAAATGTAAATTGAGAAGGGAGACACCTTTTGCTGGATATAAATTTCATAGGCACAACATTGACAGTAAATTAATTAGTAAATCATTATTGTTGGAATTTGTATTTTGACATTTGGGAAACAGCATGGCCTTAAGAGGAACTACTGTACTCTAGTAGTGCATGGCTATTGATACTAATTGATGTTCTTATGGGGATACTTCCTGCCTGTATTACTTCCAGATAAATCACAATAAAAATAGTTTACAAGATGTTTAGCAGGATATTTGACCACAAGGAATAAATATGAGGCAATTAAAACCTGAAATATGATTGTTCCAAAGAGGATAGTGCACAGAATTTTTTACCATGTGGAAGTGAACTTGAGGTCCAAAATATAGTTTCACTTTTCCTATTTTAAATTGACTCTGGACAGTTGTGTAACTGCTCAGGTCAGGTACTTTTCTCTGGCTATTTCTTCAGTACTATGGTTTTAAATTCTGGAGTGCATTCTCAAATTTGAGAAGTTGGCATTTGCTATCCGCCGAAGCTTGCAAATTGAATAAATAAAAACTACTGCATTGTGTGAATCATGTGATTTTTAAAAGTTATTTTGGCAATATTTCCAGAATTTGTAAGGTGCAGCTAGGATCATTCAATTTGACTTTAGAGGAACATAAAAAGCCAGATTATATACAACTCTTAAATGTTATTTTGAAAGAGTATTGAAAACTATAATAGCGGAATTTATATCTGTAAGTGCAAATAACAAATCTGTCATTTGATGTATTTATTCTCCCCTCCCAGTTCCAATGTCAAGGTTATTGTAAATAGCACTTCCCTGTACAATATGAAGGAGCAACACTGTCTCTGGACAATGATGATTAATATTTAAAATTAAAATACATATATATTTATAAAAAAATTAAAAAATTATACAGAAAAACAGGTTAAAAAATTGTCAAACAAAAAGTTGGAATAAATTAAAAAATTATTTATTAAGATCACATTTTCATATGATTTTATAATTACAAGCAAAGTTAATCATCTGTATGTATGTGTAATTTTAAACATGATTCAAGTATGTACAGTACACATGTACAGCATGATAAATAACGAGAAAACCTTCATTCCCATTCTGAGAATAATATTCCCACTGTAAATCAGGCACCTTTGATATTATCATTATCATTAAATCGAATCTTGAGGCTTAATTCATTAGTAGATGTCAGATATTAAGTTCTCTCATTGACCAAGTAAGACCAATATATTCATTTAGCACTGGAAGGCAAACAGCAAGTGGTCAACATTTTGGAGTCGTGTAGTGGATTCAGTGATCCTCTAGGTAATTGAATCTATAAACTACCTTCCCTGTTTTGTGGTTAATACAGCCTATGGCCATATCAGGTCACAACTTTCCTTCTAATTTCATGCAAGATTCATATCCAAATTTGTACTTTGACATCACCTACACTTGTGGAATGACCATATATGGATCTGTTATTTGTGAAACTTTGTCCAAGAGAATAACATACTACTTTGATTATAAAAATGAAAATGTCAGATGCATATCTACAGTAGGATTTTGAAATAGGGAGTCTAAAATGTTGTCTTAGACCCCATTTACACTTACGATTTAGGCCGGCCCTGGGTCGGCAATTGATAAGTGTAAATACTCCAAAAAGTTAGGCCGGCCCTGGGCCGGACGCAGATCTGGGCCACCTCTCCAGGTAGGTTCAGGAGCGGCTTTTACGTTTGGGCCGGCTTACGCAGTAAACCGTGAACAACGTTTGACCTTTTTATGAGGTTGTTGTTATGACGATCCGACATTCTCAGTACATACCTTCCTCCTTTTCGGGCGACAATTTGTTTTCTTCATTATATAGGCCTAGTTAAATTTATTTTCAGACATCTTCTTTCAATAAAGTATTCCTCCGCTTGTTTCGCATATACATAAAATATAGCCATATTATATAAAACAGTGGGGTTCATTTTGTTTTTAATGGGACAAAAAACAACAATACAGTACTATAAATATAAAACGGTCGGTTTGCGCGGAGAGTTGAATTGACGATCGAGAGAGAAAAATGTAAACAAACTGTACTTCGTATCCCAGCATGCAATGGTACTTCCGATAAAATTATTTACGACCAGTAATCTGCGTCGGTAGTGTAAACGCTCTGGGCCGGCCTAAAAAGTAAATATTTGCAACCGGCCCAGGACCGACCCAGGACCGGCCCTGGACCCAAACGAAAGTGTAAATGGGGTCTTAATGATGTGTTGAACATAACCTACTGTACAGTAATGTTCTATCTTTTGCATTGTAATTTTAAATATTTGGGGAAACTGAATAGGTCCTCCCATTGCACCCGCCTATGGATTTTTAATACAATGGACTCTAATGTGAAAAAAGTTTTTAATGCTATAATTACAAATTATAATGTAAATTATGGAAATTTCATATAAATTATTTTCTGGGATGCAGTAAAATACTACTGTAGTAATAATTGAATTGAATATTAATTAAATCTATTATTTTGAAATGAGTATTTTACTGAATAGTTATGATAACCATGTTTTTAAGTATTTTGCCAAAAAGCTGTCAATACAACCGACAATTTGATTTTGCTTGATGTTGACATTAAAATTTATAAATTTGGTGTGATTGTTTCAGCTATAAATCTTTACAACCTATTTCCAAAATAGCCCTTGGATACAAGAATAATAAAGAGACAATTACTAGAGATCTGAAAACCCAGGTGTCTCGGCTCAGCTTGTTTTAGACAGAGTTAAACATCAGCATATTGGAACGTTTTGTTCTCTGAAAGGGTGGTCATGAATGCCTTTGCTAGACCAACTGGACTCTTGTTAAATTACCGAAATTATGTCGCCACAGATCTTGTCCATATCTGTTTGACATGGTTTACTGTATTCACTTGCTAAAAGTAAAAGTAATAAAGGCCACTCTACAGACGAACAGTAACAGTAAGCAGAAAGGGGCATAGCTTGTCCTATGGAGACTGAATCTGTATCTATCCTGAACATGTTTCTGCTCAACCGCACATTCGCTCTGCTCAACCGCACATACAGTACATTTTATTTTATTGTTTTTATATTTTTGTTTTCCGTTTACCACTTGCCATTACCGGTCGTCATGTGTAACATGGCCTTAACAATGTTGCAGCAGTTGCTCAAATTACTAATTAAATCTTACTTATACTTACAATATTATATGTTTTCATCTTTTCCATTGATTGTAAACCTCTAACTAAACTTTCCAGTATTTCATTATTCAACTTCTGTTTCCAATAATAGTCAATATAAACAATTAATTTTTATTTTTATCATTACTGTAAATAATCATTGTATATATTTTATAATTTATATTCATATTGGTCTTGTTTTTTTTGTTTGTAAAAATCTACTGTAATATTATACCTTATTGTGGTTACCATTATAACAAATGTATGATTGATTGAATAAAGTTCACATATAGTAAAAAAAAAAAAAAAAAAAAAATCATTAAAAAATGAAGAAAACATAATGGTATTTTATTTTTGTATCATTGTGAATGTGAACATTGACTGACTACTACGACATGTCGGTTTATCCAGGTAAGCTTGGCCATGAATACCCAATTGTTATAGTACAGTTAAAAGAATTAGGTTTTAGTCAAATTATATATTGTTGTAACATCAAGGAATTAGTTTAATACCTATAAAGTAGGATTAAGATATAACCATTCACTTTGACAACAAAACTTAACAAGGATAGAATCTTTTGTATTGCTATTAAATGTTAATTAAAGAGGGCATTCAAAACAACCTGCTGTCTGGATCAATATAAAAGGCCACTGGATTTAGACAGCTTAACCACTCAGTCAGCAAAAAAACTTGGAGATCTTTGATAATTAGACTAAGCTTTAAAACATGTTTTATTTTCATCACATGTTAACTAAAATCAGATCAATAGGGGCCGCTCGATTTGGTTTTGGTAGTCTTCTAGAATAACTTAGGTATACAAATGCTGAAATCATTTAGGACTTGGACATTTGGAAAAGCTTACAGCGTAATAACTAAATCACAGGCCAATACAGGATCTATCTTCAGGGGCGGATCCAGGATTTTGAAATAGGGGGGGCGTAGGTTTGCGAGCGAAGCGAGCAAACACTGGCTGGGGGCCAGGGGGCCGCCAAGGGCCCCCGGTCGGGGTCCAGGGGCCGAAGGCCCCTGAAAATTTTGGCGTTCTAGCGCATTGTAAGTCGTTTAAAACGATTTACAAACAATTCATAATGTCATTTACCAAACACTCTAAAGCTCGCAAATTACGACATGTGGAACATGCAGCTGATACTTACCTAGGGTACCAAAGCAAGCTAACAACTTGCCTGTACTTTACATCTAAATTTTTACAACGCGACGATGTTTTTCAGCTTTTATATAAGCATAAACTTGTCCTAGCCTAGGCCGGTATTATTTTCTTACACGCGCGCCGGGTCGATCGCGGTGACGTCTACTTCTTCGCATCCATCATCCATGCAGCTAAAGTAAAATGACGTCACGTTAAAGCGGGTCGTCACAGAGTCTCATGCATATTAATGAAGCAAACTTGCTGAGAGTGTTTTCCACCACCACGCAACACATGCGACGCGAGATTTATCGAAACTCCGAGCCATCGACTGACGATCATGTTTTTGACAATTAAAATCACGGCATATTCAACGACCTGGTTTAAACGATCGTTTAAAAATTAGCGGTCCGGCTCGATCATCATTACATTATATATAGTGATTTGAAAAAAACAAAACACCCCTTTTGTCATCGCGATTTGTTTATGAGACTCATCGACGGAAAAGCAAATAAAACACTACAAGGCCCGGTCATGAAATGCTGCATGCAGCATTGTTAATATTTTAATAGTAATATGTTTTAATAAAATATAGGCCTAACGGGATAATTTTCATAGGCACTACAGTCCTAGCCTTTGTTTTTATTGTATTTAATAAATGGGCGCGTAGTGTAGCACTGACCATGTGACTTCATAAACTCTATTGATCGTCGGAGGTACGTACCGCTACTCTACAACGGGAGTGACGATCACAAAGGATGCCGACCTGCTTAGTAAAACGCGACCAAGCTCACCACGTGGCTTTTATCAACTTGCTCCTTTTAGTTTTACACTTAACTGTGAATGATCGTTGGTAACGCTAGAGATTGATAGTACACAAAGGATGTCGACGACGTACATGCTTGGTGAAATGCGATCAAGCTGACGATGTGCTCCGACGTACTATTTTCACTATGAAAATGACCGTCGAAACGATACGTGTTTTTAAAATCTATTTAATTTAAAAAAAAAAAAAAAAATCTTTAAAAAATAGGGGGGGCGTACGCCCCACACGCCTCCCGCTAGATCCGCCACTGATCTTTACAAAAACATTTTAGTTTGTGACCTTCAAATAGACCAAAACATTGTAGGGAAATTGTCTTTCTGATTGAGAAAAGGGCGTACAAACATAAGGCCAAAAAAGTGTACTTGTTAAGCGTCACCACTCTCTGATTTTTTTTTTCTTTAAAAAATGACCAAAAACTGTACAAGAACAATTTTATTGCATTAAATAATTTTCTTATAGTTGAAAATGTATGTAGTAATTTATTTTAGTCATGTTTTGAAGAGTTAGTGTCAGATTATTTCAAAATGGTAGCATAAAGAAAAACTGCCCTTCCGTCCCCGAATTTTATTCTGAGGTTGATGCTTAACAACTATACAGTACTGTATATAATAATATTTTTGGCATTATAACTTTAGCCACTTTGTGTGCCAGCATGCACTGAATGTCCTTTGCTGAACTTTTGTCATTTCAAATGTAACTTTATAAGGATGGAAGACGAAGGCTGAGATAATAAAGTACAGTAGCTGATAAAAGAAACAGTTTACTTCCAAACAAGGACTACTCCCCACTTAGCAATTTCCGGTTGTCATGGCTAAAGAAATACCTGAATATCAAGATTCTTCAACCTATTAAACTTCAAATAAAACACTAACCATTCCAAAAATTCTTAAATAGATATTATGCTTGTTCTCCTACTGTAACTCATAATTCATACATGTCATCTGACTCTCACTTTTTGACACAACCTCAAACACCATGCCACACACCTAAAATCTCATGATTTTTGGATTTTTCAACAATCTCATGTCTTGTTTTCAAATTACTTGAAAACGTCAAAATTCTTGTTGTTTATCATGTCTAGAATCAAACAACGTCAAAATCTGGAGTTTTCAGACCAAAAACTTTTCGGCCAGCAGGTATATCAAACTTGTACAGTAAATGTACAGTAGTTATGGCAAAAAAGAGGGAGTCAGTTTCTTACCTAGATATTTGTTACATGAAGAAATTTTGTATGATACTTTTCATCAGCAAGCCTGATCTAAAATCGTAAACAAGATTTGAACTTCTCATCAGGACGGTAATCTATGCAAATGCTATAACATGTACGTTAAAATATTTGTGTGGAAATGGATGTAGATGTAGATGTTAAAGTATAGTATGTGCTGCTTTGTGTAGTGCTAAATTTGGTAGTTACTACTGTGGGATGGTTTTTCTTCTTAAACAAGGCCACAAACCAGGATATCAGTGAAGTAATTTAATGGTTTGTTACAGTTTAAAACACAGGAGACAGGGCATGTGATGTCACTAGATGTCTCTGAGGGATGCCCTAACAAAGCTAATAGTATCAAGGCCTAGTGTACAGTATCAATTGCTTTCCATGCATAATCATTGACCGAGGAGAATATATCTGTGGGAACATACAAATTCTGTATCTGAAACAAAAGATGCCTCTGTCCTTTTTAAAATACTGTACAGTTAAATACTGTAAATAAAATGGACTATATATGAATGAATGCAAATGAAATGAACTAACTAATTACCTACAGTACTAAAACCATCTGTTTTATATCCAATTTTCCATTAAAACAAAATACATTTTCACAAACAAATTCACCATACTGTATTGTAAATTAACAAACACGATGAAACAAATGTGTTTTTTAATGTACTGTATGTGTAAACAAAAACAACACTGGAAATAGATTTACATTTGTTTTGTTTTTTGGCAAAAATACATATATGCAAACTTTTTGTATAGTATTATCAGTAAAATTAAATGCTGTACTATATGAATGAACTTATGGAACAATTTTCAGGTAATTAGGCTATTTAGGCTATTATAGTTATACCTGCAGTATGGAAAGCAAGTATAACTATTTAAACTTAATTAACCGTGTAAAAGTGATATTTGTATTTATAAGCACACATGTTAATTGTTTTACCTGTAGGTCTATGTACATCCATCCACAACTTCATGAACTTGACTTCACTGTGTTTTATGACATTGTTGTTGATTTATATGTTATACAAACAGTACTGTATGTAGGCCTAGATTCAATAAACATCTTTGATTACAAAGAAATTAAAACAAATGTTGAAAGAATTTAACATTGACCTATTTAAAGTTGGTGAACTTCAGACCTACAAATGTACAGTACAAAATCACCACTGTATACTACTGTACTACTAACTATATTTACATATTCCATTGCAAAAGCTTGAGGTCAAATACAACACTTTACTATAGCATTTGCCAACTACAGTACCATTTTGGCCAGGAAATTCCCATATTATTTACTGGTTTCCTGAACTAACATGTTCCTGGTTTTTCAATTGTTTACATTACATGGAAAATTAAATTTTTCGGCAGTAACAATTTTGGAAATACCCTTTTAAATACATTAATACTATAATATTCAAATAAGAATTTAATATTCATATTATATTATACTGTACTTCATTTTAAAAAAAATGTTGAGATACTGTTACTATATTAACAGTATATAATTAATTTAATATACCTACAAATGGTGTAAATGAGCAATATAGTTACTTGTGTGGAATATACAGTAGAACTCAAGAGTAGGCCTACGTGAGGCGACATGCATTTTCTACCCTGTCTAACATGGCCCCTCATCCGATAAACTTCCCAGCATGAGAGAAGAATAACAAGAATACTTGCCAGGTTGACTCATGTGTATATTATAAAGCCTAGATGCATAGTTGATCTTAGCTTGAAGACATTCAGTTTATGCCTTTAGGGACCACCAATAATAAACCAGAACACTGTCTATTCTACCAACATTTTGGAAGAATATTTAAGTGTACTCTTTAAGTCTTATGTTTTATCTCTTGTTCTTGTAATATGTAGTATATTTTTGTTTATATTCAACATAGTCTATGAGAATCAAATTAAGAGGAGGGATTGACTGTGCCACAACTTTAGAGTGGGTGGCAAGATTTTTAAATTAAACAGAGCTACTGTAGGGTGAAAAACACAGAGAATGGTAAATTATGTAGTGCAACGTTGGTTAAACTACAATAAATACAGGTTTTTTGTTAAAGCATACACAGTGACTTTAGCTATTTTGGTTTGGGCTACTTTTTAGGTCCGGCATAGACAGGCAGTAGATTTGAGAATTTCTGCATAATAAAATCTTCCATATATATTATATTACACAAATCCTTTGATCCTTAAAAAAAATCTAGTAATAATAATATCTTAACCTAAAGTTCTATTGTTTCTAGCGCCAATGCTTTGATGGGAAATACACACAATACATTTGCCCTTGCTCAAACTATTCTTGTCCAGGAGAAAAGCAATGCAAATTTGCCCATTCTAACTACACAGTTTATAGTTAGTTACGTATGCTAGAGTATAGTAATTATTCTTTGTTGAGAAAAGATTCAATATTAATTCTGCTGAATTCAAGGCCAGGTGTAAGAGGTTAGTAGCACATCTATCCATTAGTACTGATGACAATGGATCTATTCTTTTGATGAGTTGAAATTGCCTGAAGTACAAAATGAATGCAATATGTAGACCCAAGGCATATTAAGAGATTTGTCAATTAGAAGATGACCAAGGTGAAGATCTAGTGTGAAATGATAAAATTTAAATCTACAAAAAAATTAAAGTACTGTATTATCAAATTAGTGTGTAAATATAAATTACAAAAATAAAACATTATTTATCTTTTGAAGTTTTATGCTTCATAAAAAAAACAATATAGAAAGGTTGTTACACAATGGATGAGTTGGTTTTTAATTGTTATTATACTGCTGTGTAAAAAATATCTAATCAAATCAACACTACAGCGTTTTAAAGCTTATTTAGGGTATATTTACACAACCATTTAAATAAATGATGGCTAATAGTAATACTGTATTTTAATAACTGTGAATTCACACTGCAAGTTAAAACTAGTGTGTTCATTCATACTACTCCTATTAGTATCTGGTAATGTTTAAAAAAGTAAGTAAATGTTGAGTCAGTATTTTGTGGGTTTGGCCAAAATTCAAATTCAAATCAGGTGAAAATTTTTAATTAACATTTTAAATTAAAATATAAACTGTACACTTTGCTGTAATGAAATATATATCAAAATCACAAAGTTATCTATATAAATTGATCATGTATGACATGCTAAAAGCGTCAAATCTATTCATGCATAAAGCAATTGACAATTACATGATAATGCTTAATGATCCGAATAATAATACTTGGAATTTGTGCATATGTATGTTACGAAGCAGTAATTAAATAAAATGTTTAAAAATTATAAACAAAAATGTATTAATTCAAAATTGTACTGTTTCATTTTTTTAATTTCCACTACATTAATTGATGATCTGCGAAGTATACATTAATTTTACTGTTTAAAGAGTAAAATTATTTATATGCCTAAAGTCAATAACATTTTTAACTCTTTTTTATTGTAAGTGGTATTGGTAAGTGAAAAAAGTCATGTTGAAAAAGGTGTGTAAAGTACAGTAAAAAATATAGTCTGTCAATCAATTTGCTCAAAATATTTGGGAAAATCTTTGGAAAACTACAGTCAGTACATTGATATATTTTAAATTATACGTGCAAAACACAGTAAAAAAATATATAATTTGTCTTTCAATCTTCTTAAAATATGTCGGAAATTCTTTGAAGTGTTTTTGGCAACTTTATTGATATATTTTAAACTATCAACAATCAATAAAGATTCAACAAGAGATGTGACAGGTGATATAAACTACACTATTCTTGTGTGCTTACAAAACCTCCTTGTCTTGCAACTCGCAATGCTATTGTTGAACAATGACAACTTGCAGACCTTCATCAAGATTATGCCTGATATCATACAAAAAAACTAATTGATATTGCACTATGTTCATCATCTTCAAACGCTATGTGTTTATTCTATACTTAATAAAACCCACGCAAAGATTCCTTGCATTATACTTGGTAAATAATGACAGACAATGTGCAAATTCCTCAACACTGTCATGTTTAACAATAAAAGTTTATCAGTGTCTATAAATAATAGAAATGTAATGTAGGCCCTGTTTAGACCATGGCGTTAGACCGAAATTTTGCTTTACTATATTGTTTAAAATAAATGCTGAGGTCTGTTTTATTTACGGCAAATTTTGCATAATTGTAGGCTGAGATCTAGGCCTATACAGTGGAAATAATGATGAAAACATGTGGGTAAAAGCACATGAATATGCAACTAGAAACAACCTAAATGACGCACTTCCGTTGTAATGATAATTGTACGCTATGGGTCTGAACACCTCATTTTTTTCTCTGCGGTTTGTAATGTGACCTTGCTAGTAACGTTGTACGCTAAAACGATCTAACGCCATGGGTCTGAACATGGCCATAGAATCTACGAAATATATGTTGAAAAACATGCAATGGTACATTCATAGAGTCAACAAAATAAATAATTCATTGAAAGAATTCTGGCTCAACTGTACTTAATTAAGGGCATGTTTATGCTGCATGGTGCCGAATAAACCTAATAAAATTATATTTTGAAGCAGGATATAAGTTGTATTGAGAAAGGCACAGCAATGGTCCTTTGTTTGGCATTCACTGCTCCTGACAATCTTGTATGTGCATAGATTATACTGTTGTGTTACCTACTATGTGTACATCATCAATAGAGAAGAAACAAACATGCTAAAGGCTAGATATTTACTTTTACTTTTACTTTTCACTACCATACCTTACTCTGACTATTTTCAATGTTAAAAATTACAATTACCAACACATATTACCAACACATATTACCAACACATATTAGCTAGCTTCTAATTTTCAACTATGACTGGCAACAATATGAAAAGCGAATTACTAGTTTACTAGCTAGTGTGAATTTCGAGCCCTGACTTTGTGGTATGCAAGAAATCTTGTATTGTATTTGAGGAACACCAAAGGAAGTACAGACAAGTAAAGGAATGTAAAGTGTTTCTTCAACAACAGGTCCTTACTGCAAAGAAGATTGAAATGTTAGGCATTCCAAATCTTTCAAATACCAGGCAATCTGAACTAGAAATAGGAAGGGTCTACCATCACATCAAACATCTTCTAGAGCCCAAGATACAGTATTATAGCCTACAGTTACCATGCCTCCTCCTTTTTTTTATTGACACCATTTAAAACCATTTGTATTGTTTTGATACAGAAGCTAGATTTATAGATTGTGGAAGAGGTAAAACATAAAAGGAAAGCCAAGTAAAGATGTATTTTCTTGTGGAATACCCTATACCTATTTGGGCCACCTCTCCCCTTTTTTCCTTTATCTGCCCTATTGGAGTGATGCAATTGTATTGCACAGAATTTCTAAGGCTTTTACCAGTTTATGTACAGTACTGTAATACTGTAGTAGCCAGGTACTGTAGTTACCATTGTAAATTCGAAATACTGTAATGTTTAATAAAAATTGGGATATCAGGAGATCATCATAAAATTACTGTAGGTAGACTTCGGAAAGTTAGGAATTCTGTCTGAAATACAGTACCGTATATCCTGATTCTTTATAATACTGTACTGTACATACAGTACAACCACCCCTGCTTTTTATGAAAATATTTTGAATTGAGTATTAACCAATATAACCAATATAATAGTCAGATTTTATGTCAATGAATAATAGAAATTAGTCCTATTTACTCGGTGGTCACAAATGACAAAAAGTGAATACCAAATTACTTGTTATGCACTGATGAACCCGTTGTGTCATTTTCTAAATAACACCGTAAAATTAAAGGGTAAACATTTTATTGCAACAAAAAGTAGTATTTAGCCAAATATGGTATTTTTACCTTAAAAACGGTATACGTACAGTAGTAGGTTTTGTTATGTGGAATACTAATGTATTTTGCCCTTTTGTATGAGAACGTTTTTGTAAAGTAATGCAATGTGTTTTGAGCCAGTGATAGTATTGTAGTTACAAATTGTACAAAAACTAATAATATTAAAACCAGTTGGGATGATCGAGACTGAAATAAATTTGGGTTTTTAACACCTTATCTAACTTATATTTTGTGGGTGTTTTTATTTTTAAAGAAACTTGTGTTATTTCTAAATAAATCCATGTTAATTTTTCTCAGTAGAAACGGGCCCTAAGTTTTAATGGAATGTGGTGTATGCATGTGGAAATATATTGGTCATTTAGATCTGTCTGAAAGGAGCCTAATTGTTACATTCTTAGGAAATCCCAATATCAATATACAAGTAGGTTCTTGTACAGTATCATAACCACAAACCACAACTATGTTTAGCTTTCAACTACACAGGTAAGATCACAGGGTTTACAGCCGAAACGGCCGCCGACTGAAACGGCCGTCAATTAAAACACAGTTGAATGTATAAAACGCCGCGTGTGCCGTTTGTCATACAACGTGTAATCAAAACGACGTGTGGTTTAATACAATTGTTTTACTTTTTTTTCCGATTGAAATGACTTTAGACGTATGTGACTTAATAAATATTAACAGATAGATGTTTTTAATTATTATTATTTTTATTTTACATTACATTAAAGAAGATGTATTGTCCCTTTGTCAAATTCCAAAAAAAATAAAAATAAAAAGATTTCGAAAAAAAGTGGCTCATTTTGAAGTATCATAATAGTTCAATTCAATTCAATTCAAAGTAACATTTATTTTCTTCAAAATAAAACAGTCAACAAAATGGTGTAAAGAAAGGTAATATGATTGAAGAAGGCATGATCAAAAAAGCAAAAAGCTTGTGACAGACATGCCTAAACAAAGATTAGGTAAAAACAACACGGAAAAAGAAAATAAATAAATAAATAAATAAAATTTAAAAAATAAAGAAATAACAATATAAAAAATTTACATAACATGGGTTAAACTAAATAAGTAAAATAACAACAACAAAAAACAATTTTGGTATAAATAAAGAATTGATTCGTCTTCTTCTTGTTACTCATCATTAAAATTATTATCATAAAATGTAATATAATAAAAATTAATACTTGGATGTGATATATCTTTTAAGTTTAAATGAAAAGCTTTTCTTAGATACAGCAACTTTAAAGACCCCTTCCCTGCAATTTTGGACGTTTTTTGGAAAATAATACATATATATCACTTTAAAAACATTAAACCATGTCATTCCTTGTCTTAAATGTACGTTTTATGGTAAATTATGATAAAAAGTGAGAAACAATGCACTACCTAAGTAGCTCGCGGCGATCGACCTCTCGTGGACGGTCTTAGGCCTAGCCTAGCTAGGCTTAGTTTTGTAGGCCTAGCTGGTAAACATCGATAACGTACGAACATCGTACGCTAGCTATATACCTAGCCTGACGTTGTATAGTTGCTGCATTTATTGTCTTTCTATTTTTGCCAGACTCTGTTGATACAAATTGGGGAAACCCCGGTATTTTCGCTGAAAAGTTAGGAGTCTTCCATTTGTTTTGGCTTCACGATCGATCGAAAAGTTGGCGAATTACAGGTGAAAAACAAAAATATCAATCCGCGCGCAATGCATTTTGGGATTTATAGCGGGCCGCTATAATTATTAGAATCGATTTATTTTTCACATTTTTAACCGTTTAAAGACGAAAAAAGTTATCGCAATAGGACCATATAATATTATTTTTACATTAAATATAGTTTGTGATCTTAAATTAGATCAAAAAAACGTAGGGAATGGGGCTTTAATATTTGAAGGTAGTTTATTCCATAGTTTATTCCATAGTTATTAACTTTCACCAAAAATTAGTCGAAAAAAAAATCATTTAACTGAAATACAGACGTTTTTTTGTTCAAAAAATAACTTTGACTTCCAGTCAAAGTTTTCGATCAAAACATATCTCATAATGCAATGCGCTTATTTGGCTACTCTGTATGCATAATCATAAAACTTCCTCGCGATCTGTGTGAAAACACCTTCTCAACCATGACGAGTTGTAAACAATCCTAATTAGCATCATGCATAATGCGTACTCATGGTTTGAAATCTTTGTTTACATTCGCTCGCGACTATTTTTCAGACGAAATGTAATCAAATTACTTTAGCTGTTAATTACGTAAAATTGTTGTTTTTGGCTCGAATTTTTTACTTAAAGTGAATAACTTTAATATTACTTTGATATAGCCAATTAAAATTTAGTATATTTTGACCTTCATTTTTTTGTTTTTCAAGGGACAATACATCTTTAAATATATTATTAAAAGCGGCCGCCGACTGTTTTGCCTATTTCAACTTCAATAATTGATACAATATTTGTTGAATACGTTAAATAAATTTAGAATGGTGAATTACTATAATAAACATTATTTTAATAAAAACTTAACCAAAAAATATGTTTTCATAGGCTTTACTGTACGTTTATAATACTGCATTGGCTTGTTGAAGCTTCGGCGGTATTGGCATCCCATAGAAAATGTTGGCGGCCGTTTCAGTCGGCGGCCGTTTCGGTCACTCACCGATCACAGACCTACTGTATCTAGCCTTATATAACCATGGAGATAGATTCCATGCTATAAAACTTGGCACTTGGTATACAGTTAGTAAAGTACCTACTGTTCAACATTAATTTAGAATTTAAAATATAATGGCAGATCCAAGAAAATTAAATACAACAGATAGGACTTGCGTTACTACTTTAGTTAGGCCTTGTCTCCCTACAGTAATAAAGTTTATTCAGGTCAAACTGTTTTGGGCGGTTTGGGTGTGGTTCAATTACTCAGTTAAGTGTTGCATTTTTATGCCCTGGCTGGGCCCTGTCTGTCTATTTGAAAAACCTGGATCCATCCACCCATGTGATACTATTTTGTCATAATTGCTTTGGGAAGATACCATTAATTTGTATCCACGATTTATAACGCACAGAGCCTTTTGTGTCTGGCTATAGTGTAGTAATAGCGTAATTGCCATGGTAATAATAAACTTACCTGTACAGACACCAGCTCTGTTATCGACATCAAGTGGCAGGACATCTCCGATATTTTGCTCAACTTTACAATCTAACCCATATTCGCAAACACCATATATTCCCCATACACCGCCACATTTCTCCCCTTCAACTTTAGCACAAACGAAACAACAATCACATTCATCAAGAACCACGTCCCCTTTGCAGAAGGGCTGCACACATTCTTGTGGTGAGCAGGTCTCACAGTCCCGTACCTGCAGCCCAGAAGTTAGCTCCGATACCAGGCTTAAACAGATGGCCAACAAAACAAAATCGAAACTGTAAATCTCCTTGTAATACATCGTGATTGTCAATCTCGTAAAATTACACAATAATCCATAAATTGCGAAACTTTCCCTCAAGTAACGGAATCTGTAGAAATTGACAACTTCACGCCTCAATGCTATGGAATAGGCCGACACGCATGCATAAGAAATTCTCTACTTGTCCCGTCAAACGTGATTTTACCAGGTGTGAATAAAAAGCTCAATGAATACAGCGAATCAAACAAAGACACTGAAAAATGAAACTTTAATAAGTGACATTATGTTACTTGGCAACAGTCTCTATCGAAATGATTTGATATAATCCTAATCGTCAAGTTTATATTCCTAAATCAAGGTTCTTCTGGCAAAACGATCGAACTTATTTACATCATGAAGGCACGCGATATGAAAATCAAGAATGTCAAAGCTCACCGGTATCAACATCTCGTTAGTACAGCCCCCTTTTACAATAAAGAACGTGACACATTCTCTGACAAATCTGATTGGCTAAAATGTGTCTGCTTAAGAATTATGATTGGATATAAGTCGGCTACGATCATTCATTAAGCAATGTCTTCAATCAATCAAAGATGAGATATCGCTCTTCTATCGAATTTTATTCATCCCTCTTTTTGTTTCTTTTTACCATTTTTCTTATTAATATTTAGTTTCATTTAAATTGTAATCTGTATTTAATTAAGAAAAACGTATTGTTTAAAATTCGTTTTGTAATTTTACCAAAATATAGACTCGATCCGCATTCGGTGTTCTTCAGTACAATCAATGTATATTTTAGACCTAATGACGCAATGCTATGTAACTGCATGGAGAAATAACTTATTTCTCCATGGTAACTGAAAGGTAGGCCTTATTCTTACAAAATATAACTCATTTAATAAAACTCCTTATCCTCTTCCCTTGATGCGTCAATCATTCCCATCATTCATTATGTCTATGATGCCTCGGATTAGCCATACCTATGGAAAAGCCCCGTTGTCTAAAAGCGTGATAGAGTGTCTCATGAACATTTTTTCTCCATGTATCTGCACATTTTTAATAGGAAAAATCGAATCATTGGGGCGACCCTCACAGAGTCTGATGCTAAGCAGCTTTGCACATAAAAGCTGAAAGAAAGCAATACGAAAACACGCAAAATAAATAAAGAAAAGACACAATAAAAAAAATACATAGACCTTCATGTTAAAATTACAAAAATAATTTTAATTTAATATCAAACCATTCATTACTTTTGTAATGTGTCGATAAAAAGGTAATCGTGTATGAGGGCGCAATTCAAATTTAATTGCTTATCAAAGAATAAGTATTTAAGTTAAAGACTTAACTACGAATCAATCGGTTATAAGAAGCGCTTCAAAATGTAGTTGTTTCTTTATTTTCGTATTAGTATGTAGGCTTATTAAACGCACTTTTACCATTCATTAAACTTTTGTAATTATGATTAAACAAATTGCCGATAAAAAAAGTAATCGTGTATGAGGGCGCAATTCAAATTTAATTGCTTATCAAAGAATAAGTATTTCAGTAAAGACTTAACTACGAATCGGTTATAAGAAGCGCTTTAAAATGTAGTTATTTTTTAAAATTTTGGTATTAGTATGTAAGGTTATTGAACGCACTTTTATTTTAATTTAAATGTTAACCGGCATGGACCACCCTCGTTAATTATTGTTGAAATAGATAAATAAATAATTTTCCATCCATTTGTTATTTAAATAAATAAAATTGAATGTATAGGAGGCCATACGCCTCCCATCACGTATGACAGTTTAGAAAGTAACAGTGTTCTTTACGCAAAAAAGAAAAAGATCACTTATATATCGAGTTTGTTTGAGTAATGTTACAATATTTTGTACATAGCACACTCAAAATTATGATATATTATATCATATGACAGCCAAACATGACGTGGTACGTGCACGTAGATTTCTTTCACCAGCTATGCGACAGGATTTTTTTTTTATCATTATTTACTTATTTTAAAAATGTTTTTAAACCATATCACACCCCCCCCCCCCCCAAAAAAAAACGATCCTCAAATAATCGCCTCCCTCGAATAAAAAGGGCGTTTGTTCGAATATTAAATAATTCCCAATGATTTTATAAACAATTTTGTTTGCGCCCTCTAGGGGGAGTAAACTACATTGTTCCACCAAAGAACTTATAACACAAGAATCTCCTGTTCGTCCGAAGCGCGTAACAATTTCGAAAGGCATTGTGGGATAGAATAGAGCTATGGGTGGCGCCATTGTGAGCCATGGAGTAGGGCGCCCGCATCAAATTAGAAAGTCAAAATCATAGAGGGGATCTGCTAATACTCTAGAGGGGTAGAGTAATTGACTTCCTAGTTTGGAGGGGGCGCTGCTCCATGCTGTGAAATGGCGTCGCCCAGTTTGACCTTTTAACCCTGTACTTCCGATACTGTGTTTTGAATGCAAATTGAAGAACAGGAGATTCTTGTGTTATAAGTTCTTTGGTTCCACCCATTTGTTTTTACACGAATCGGTCTATTTGTTTTGGTCTGCTTGCTGCGGGATCACAGAGAGGGCCTAACTAGAGCCTTAAAAATTCCCCTGTTTTGTTAACAAATAAAATATCAGTTCACCTTAGTTAGGCCTAAAGTAAGTAATGCATACCCTTAGTTTAGTTACTAATATTAGCATTATTAACATTCGTTAACTTACTAGGATAAATGCCCAACTAGACCAGTGGCAGGGAGGGTAGGCCTAGCCTAGGCTAGGCGGAACTAGCGCCGGCTAGGCTAAGCCTAGCCTAGATAGACTAGCCTAGTAGGTCCCTAGGCCCTAGCCCTAGAGTAACTAGGCCTATATAGCCTAGTACTAGTAGGCCTAGCTAGGGGCCAGGGATAGGCTTTAGTAGAAGGCATACTCTAGCCCCGGTGACTACTACTAGGCCATACATAGCCTCTTTAGGCTAGAATTGTATGTTTTTTTTACAATTACGACAAATAAGTGTGTCTGTCATACATTGGATCATCGAGAGATAAGGTTTATCGCAAATAGCTTGAATTGATGAAGAATGTCATTTCACAATGCATGATGGAAGGGTTTGGTAGCAAACGTCACAATATATATGTACAAACAACAAATCACGTATGCGTCGTGAAGTTTGCACCCAAACCCTTCCCATAATGCGTCGCGCTCGCTATTTGCCATAAACCTTATTCCTGAAAATAACAACCCCACCCCCTCTATAGTCTATTCGTAACTTTATTACTATTTTAGTATTTTTTTCCAACCACAGAAATATTCAGATGCAATAGAAGAAATCAAAAGTTGATCCAAGTCGAATTGATCAAAAGTCCTACTGTATTCTCTCACAAAGCACAGTACAATTTATTGAAGAAAGTGACTGCAACGAAGCAACTATGACTAATAAATGGGCAATTTTTTCCTTTATGAACCTTGCAGCCCCAATATACTGTATAATAATGCAAGTGGTAGTTGGATCAGTAACGTATTTTATGTGCATCCCGACTATTTATCGGAATGATGATCAAACACAGTTCTGGCATCGTGCATGCTTTCTTATTTTCTTCATTGGTCTGGTAGTTAATTATATTCTGTGTTTTGTGACCAGGTCTACACTTAAAAGAAACCAAGTCATCCAACCGACTAAGAGAGATGACAGTTCAGCAACAGTACTTCCAATGTATTCAAGCGAATCGATGAAAGAATGGACCTACTGCACTCTGTGTCGACTGGATTCCCCACCTCGTTGCTATCATTGCCCGATTTGCAATGAATGTGTCTTAAAACGCATCTCGCATTGTTTCTTTGTTGGAAGATGTATAGGTCATTTCAATCATAGATACTATATCTCATTTCTTATCTATACAGTCATTGTAGCCTTTTACAGCTTAATCCTGTACCTTAACTACTTACACGATGATTTTGGCTCTCCTTTTTCTCTTAATATCATCAGCTTTTTGTATCCTATCGCTTTAGGCCAGTTCTTTCTTGGTAAAACACCACTGGACTCTTTACTGCTGTTGACGCTAACATACCAGTGTTTGATGTACACTGTTGGCTGTACATTCCTGTTCTTTCAAGCTTGGTTCCAGCTTACAAATGGACAGACACCTCATGAAACCCATAATAAAATTTCTATCTACAAGTATACTATGAAAGAGAACATTCAAATTGTATTCGGACGGAAGTGGCTACTTGCTCTCATTCTTCCATGGCCAACGGCATTACCAAAAGACGGTATTACATGGGAAGTGAGCAATTTTACCAAAAATCTATAAACTTACTGTAGCCATTGTGTAAACCGTCAACCTAGCAGGGTACATTTTATATTGTAATGCATGATTCTAAAAAATAACTTAAAAAATGAATTAACCAAAGGCTCTAAAACTGCACAATGACAGAATAGCAGATTAATTACTTAGTGTCAGATAAATTAAGAAATATACATTATATGGCTGACAACAGATAACAATATTTAATATTTCTATATCTACATGTGCAGTAAAATGTAGATCATGAATGAATCATCTGCATGGCCAGATGATTCATGTTTGTTACTTATAGGACAGTCTAAAGCTCTCTGTCTACACTATCAAGATTTGATGTGCCCATATAATATTAAATAATGGACATGATGATGTCATATTTGGGCATCTCATAGCCAACTATTTGGGTGCATCACACTTTTTTTACAGTGTATACAGAGCGTTATGGTACATAGTTGAATTAAGATCACTCAGTATAGTTAGCTATAGTTATTTAAACATTTTATTTATAAAAAAGATATTTTCTGTTAATTAATTTTTATTTGCACAATATGGAACAATTTTTGTGTGCATATTATTCTACTCAAGTTAAATGTGTATTTGTATGTTATTCAGTACTTGATTTGATACAAGTACTGTATCTGGTTTATATATAATATATATATATATACTGTATATATGACCATTGACATGAAATTGGTTTTCCTAACAGAACTAACAATTACAGTAGTACTCTTTTGCATTTTTTAGCCAGATTGCCTTTTAACCAAGTCGTGACAGTGAAGTCTGGGTTTTTTTAAAAAAGCCCCATTCATGTTTTGGTTCAATACATTCCAGAAACACTGGTATATATATAATTAAGGACAGAAGAGCTTTAATTTAATCATGACACTTTTCCGTGTTTTAGTAAACAAGTTTGTGCAATTCTTGAACAATACCATGAGAAGGTAATTTTGAATTTTAAATAAACTATATGGAGAAGTACTATTTCTGACATACTATTAGTGTACAGACACGGTACTGTTGGCTTACAGGCTATTAAACCAGTATAATATTTTGGTGGTTGACCTATTTGATTTTTGGCTTTTCATAATGGACGCCACATATGTGGACCCCAATAATATGGCCCATTTGAGCGCCACCACTGTACTTGATCCTGCTGGTGTTTTTATTTGCAGTTCACACATATGTATTGTTTGTAGTTATACTCTTTTATTGGATAATTATTATTGAGCTGGTTTTTGTATTTTTAGATAACCATTTTAGACAATTTGCTTAATTTTTACCATTTAAAAAAATTATTAATATATGTAACTAACATTAACAACATATATTTTTAATTAAGTAATTATTAATTGTAATATATCACTTTTTTGTAGTACTTTTATATTTTTTGTATAATTTTCTGAATTACAAATTGGTTATACTGTATAAAATTTATGCAAAGTTGTTTCAATAAATGTTGTCATTTCACACGTTCATTAACTGCTTACGAATTTTTAATAGAAATACCTTAGCAAATTATCTATTGTCGCATTGTCGATAGATTAGAAAGTATCGACTGTCAGGGCTGTAGCCAGGATCTGTCAAGGGGGTGTTCGCACACTAAGTATTTGGGTCACCCCACCCCCATACCTACCCCCCCCCCCCCTGGGGTGGGCCTGAGGCTAAGCAAATTTTGTTAAATGACACCCCTAGATGGCCGGAAAAGACACTCTCATGCAGCATTCTACCAATGAGCAAAACGATCGTACTTGGACTCGTGGACTATTTAAACGATAACATTTGTTGCCTATGTTAGATGCGCGTGCTCTGTGCGGAACCGCCGATTGTTTGATCATTTACTCGATATTTTGTTTTGCGTTCAAGTTCAATGCGAACGTACGTCTAGGAGAAGCCCCGAAAAAAGCACACTGGGTGAAAGCAAATGCAATTCTTATTATAGCTCTATCTATAATATTTATTTACAGCAATTTGTTGAGGAAATTAAATATGCCAATGTAAATAGGTGATATTGATACATTTGAGTACGTATCGGCGAAGCAAATTTTGTTAAATGACACCCCTAGATGGCCGGAAAAGACACTCTCATGCAGCATGCTACCAATGAGCAAAACAATCGTACTTGGACTCGTGGACTATTTAAACGATAACATTTGTTGCTGTATGTTAGATGCGCGTGCTCTGTGCGGAACCGCCGATTGTTAGATCATTTACTCGATATTTTGTTTTGCGTTCAAGTTCAATGCGAACGTACGTCTAGGAGAAGCCCCGAAAAAAGCACACTGTTTGAAGGAAAATGCAATTCTTATTATAGCTCTATCTATAATATTTATTTACAGCAATTTGTTGAGGAAATTAAATATGCCAATGTAAATAGGTGATATTGATACATTTGAGTACGTATCGGCGAAGCAATGTTAAATGACACCCCTAGATGGCCGGAAAAGACACTCTGGCATGCAGCATTCTACCAATGAGCAAAACGATCGTACTTGGACTCGTGGACTATTTAAACGATAACATTTGTTGCCGTATGTTAGATGCGCGTGCTCTGTGCGGAACCGCCGATTGTTTGATCATTTACTCGATATTTTGTTTTGCGTTCAAGTTCAATGCGAACGTACGTCTAGGATCGGAGAAGCCCCGAAAAAAGCACACTGGGTGAAGGCAAATGCAATTCTTATTATAGCTCTATCTATAATATTTATTTACAGCAATTTGTTGAGGAAATCAAATATGCCAATGTAAATAGGTGATATTGATACATTTGAGTACGTATCGGCGAAGCAAATTTTGTTAAATGACACCCCTAGATGGCCGGAAAAGACACTCTCATGCAGCATGCTACCAATGAGCAAAACGATCGTACTTGGACTCGTGGACTATTTAAACGATAACATTTGTTGCCGTATGTTAGATGCGCGTGCTCTGTGCGGAACCGCCGATTGTTAGATCATTTTACTCGATATTTTGTTTTGCGTCCAAGTTCAATGCGAACGTACGTCTAGGAGAAGCCCCGAAAAAAGCACACTGGGTGAAGGAAAATGCAATTCTTATTATAGCTCTATCTATAATATTTATTTACAGCAATTTGTTGAGGAAATTAAATATGCCAATGTAAATAGGTGATATTGATACATTTGAGTACGTATCGGCTGGTGGTCTAGAAAAAAATAATCGGATGCCATAATGTGAACTACAGTACATGATACCATAGATATTATAGTGTAAAATATTAATATTCACTATAATCCTCTATGATACATTATACTTCATAGCCACACATAAATACTGATGTATGTCGGAAGGCTATACTTTATGCATGCTGCCTGACTGCCAGTGATCTAAACAATTGGTACGCAGTTGTCTGGCGGTGTCCTTTGTACGAATCGTTCGTCCCCCCCCCCCCCCAGCTCGCTGTGAGACGCGTCAATATCATGTTGATAAAATCGGCAATTCATTTGCAACTCTTTCTTAGAAATTTACAGACTATATCGCTCGAAGTACGCTCATACAGGGAAGAAGGTACTGTATGAGTTATTCCGAACGAGTTTACGAATTTTTTAATTTACGAACAACTTTTTGTACTGTGGGGCACGTATTTGGACGATTTTCGGAGATGAGGGTGAGGTATTGGGCATGTCGGGGATGGGGGTTCGCAGTCGGTTAAGGGGGGTTCGCTGTAAAGGGGGTGTTCGCCCGAACCATAAAAACCCCCCCTGGCTACGGGCCTGACTGTGTTGTAATAATCTATTATTGTTGTAAGCTCATAATTATATCAAAATGTATTATAATTACGCTTCTTGGTTGAGTAATCGTCAGTACAAAAATCACCGCGCGTCGTTACAGCAGAAAGATGTCGCCGGCGGCGCGGAAAACAAACGAAACAACTACTATAGGGTGACCAACAGATGATCGAGAAATGGCTGAGCAAAATTCCGTTGAAGAACAAAAAGAAGAGGTAATAAAATCACCTTATTAGCTAGTCTTAGATATTTAGTAAAAATAACATATTTTTATGACTTGCATACTTTATTAACTATTCTTCAATCGTTATCATTCATATTCAAAAGGCTAGTGCCTAGGCTAGGCCCTTGTTGTGAGTGATTGTAGGATTAGGTAAGCCTTTATGCGGCGTTTGTTTCGGTTTTGTATAGTTATTGGTCGTTTCGCTCTAGTTCTTCTAGCCTAGTACAGTGTATTTAAATACCTGTAATTATTTTGCAGCTTTTTGCCCTCCAAGCAATATTTGATGATGGTAGTATCGTTATACAAAATGATGATCCAGATAGTGGACCGTTTTCTTTTAAGGTTTGTTTTGACATTTCTTTTTTTGCTAATTAATAAAAAAAACAACAATTACTAGTAGGCCAAGTAGTAGTAGGCTAGTACAGTAGTATCAGGAGTTATGTTGTTTTTTCTATTATTTCATAATTGAATGTAATTTAAAAAGTTTAAACTTGTATTGTATCACATTTACTGTACACTATTGTTTACCATATATAAACTTACAAAATAACCCAGTCAACTAAAGATAGACTGATCAATTTCAATCTATTTTAAAAAGTGGGTAGTACTGTATTAGTAAGAAACAGAATTAAAAATAAGGACAAATTTGGTAATTTGTAAGATTGGCAGTTGAATTTTCTCATACTCATCAAAGGCTAGGCTATAATGGAAGTGTTGATTAATTGTAAATTTTGGTTGTTTTTAACTTAATTTTTCAAAAATATACCTTAATTTCTCAACAATAACTTACTTTTCAGCAATAATTATTAGCTTATTTTATTTCTTTTTTATCATACCATAGTTCAAAGTTCCTGTGCAATTGATTGGTACAACAATTCAAGTTGAAGTGTGGTTGCCAGATCAAGTGAACTGCAACATTGCAAAATCTGCTACTGCTCACTACAAGCCAGAGTCTTTACGACCTGACTTTGCACGTACTATATCAGGTGACTTATTTTTTAAATATTATACCTGTATGCCCGAGGCGTTTATTGTTGAGAAGTGGAGTAGGAAGGAATTCGTTTCAGGAGTGGTGAAGGAGAGGAAACAAATTCACTCATTACAAATGCTCGTACACAAGAATTGTTAAAATACACTACTCTATTTTGTTACACTAAAGAACATTTTTCTAAGCTGTTAACATCAGTCTATGATTATCAAATGTTTGTATTAACAAGCACGAATGTGCAATACTCGGGGTACAGCGAAAGAAGCTGTAATGACGTCATAAGACCGGATGTAACGTCACATACACATCAATAACCACGCTACCAAATACGGCTATACGGTACCATCTTCGAGACGTGATATGGCTGCATCCGGTTTGAAATTAAAAAATCCAGCTCTATAGCTTTGAGGACATGTCCCTGTAGTATATTCATGCTAAATCCCAGCTCAATACTACAACAAATAAGGGAGGAGTAGTACTTTATAAATCGCACTTTTTGCTCAATAGTGTCTGGATGGTAGAAGAAGAGGAAAAGATGAGAGAGTCCTAGACTCAGGTACCCCGAGTAATAAAACGAGATATACTCTATATCATATTACGTATACAGTATATTTCACCATAAAGTTAAAGAAAAATAGGTTTCGCCAGGGCTCGAACAACCGGGACCTTCTGCGTGTTGTTAAGCAGACTTGACAACCACTACACTACGAAACCTCTTGCACTAAAAATGTGGGTTACACAAAGTTTTTTAATCCATTTACATTACAGAATAAATATGGTAATAAGCACAAAGCAAAAGAAACATGTGTAAAAGTGATAATTACCGATTACACAAAATAGTTATTAAAATAATAATAAAAATAAGATATACTGTGTATAATTATCATATTGCGTATACAGTACTTTTCACCATAAAATTAAAAAAAAAGGTTTCGCCCGGGCTCGAACCAGGTACCTTCTGCGTGTTAAGCAAACGTGATAACCACTACGCCAAGAAGCCGCATATAACTACCTTACGCTGTGTGGTGTGTCACACATTGTGGCTTCTTAACTAAACAAATTAATTAACAAAAAAGCACGAATGTGCGATACTCGGGGTACAGCAAATGAAGCTGTAATGACGTCATAAGATGGGATGTGACGTCACATACACATAAATAACCTACCAAATACGGCTATATGGTACTGTACCATCTTCGAGACGTCATATGGCTGCATCCGGTTTGAAATTTAAAAAATGTCCCTGTAGTATATTCATGCCAAATCCCAGCTCAATACTACAACTAATAAGGGAGGAGTAGTACTTTAAAAATCGCACTTTTTACTCACTAGTGTCCAGATGGAGGAAGAGGAGGAGAAAATTAGTAAGTCCTAGACTCGGGTACCCCGAGTAAAAACAGAAAATATACAATAACATTAACAATGCAGTTGATAAATACATTGATTTTTATACTTTATGTGTCAAGCCAGTGGTAATTCCAAACATTACATGAATGTATTTGAATACCGGTGCAAGTTAAATGAAATTAAGAAACAATGTCAATATCATTTGCATTATGATCATCCTTTAAAAAAACATGAGATTATTGCTATTGAAATGAGTAGTGTTATTTGTTGAATGTATTCATTAATATTTATATTTACAGTTTTTAAATTTATTTATAGGTATACAGGGACCTACTGTATACGTTTGATATCGTATGTTTTTAAATAACCAAGTTTTAGATTATATTCTGTTTTGTTTAAAGCTCCGTCTACACCATCAAACTTGTTTGTGATGGCATGTGCCCAAATATTACATTTTTTTGTCACAAAGTTTGATAGTGTAGACAGTAATAATACTTTTTTATTTTGCCTAACATATTGATATTTTTGCATGGTAAATCCTTTACTGTTATTAGAGTTTAAATGTTTTAATATTCTCCCACAGGTCATAGGTGGCACACAAAATTCAATGTATCAAATTTAACCCCAATTGAAATTGACATGATTTTCCCACCCAACTACCCTTCAGAAGACCCACCCTCATTCAAGTTGTCTTGTTTGTGGTTGTCAAGGCAACAATTGTCTGCAGTCTGTAAACAACTTGATAAGTTATGGGAAGAATATAAAGAGATGCCGGTTGTTTATACCTGGGCTGATTGGATTCAACATCATGTACTTAGGTAAATAATTATTTAAAAGCTCAAGTACAGGCATGAATTTTAAATATACTATCTGGTTAATTGTACATAAACAAGTATCTTTAACAGAAATCGAAAAAACATGAATTTCTTTAAAATGGCCAAATAAAAAAAATTCTGCTATGAAAGCCAGACAGACTTTTTTTAGTAGTTAGGTAGTTTAACCAATGAAAAACCATATCCAGTGACTCCCTAGAAAGTGAAAAAAAGTTGGTAGGTACACAGGATAAACATGGTCCACTGTATTAACATCTGTCTGATTATCTAAGACGAATAAAGTAAATATGAGAAAATCAAAAACTTGTCTGTGTGATGCAAATTGTCATGAACATTTATATTTTTCATGATTTTCCAAAAACAATGATAGCCACTTCTATTAACACATTTAAAGTATAATATCTACCAAACTTGCCATACAAAAACCCCAACCCCAATAGTATTATTATTATTATTATGGGTGTTCCTGCTAAATCTAGTGTAATTGGTCAGCATTTTAACAAGTAAACTGCTCTAGCCAACTGATTTGATTTCAAACAAAGTTAAACAATACAGATTAAAGCAAACAAAAAATGCAATAAATGTGTTATGGTATCAGGGATATCCTTCTAAATCACCAAAAGGTACTGTACATCTTAAGGGGTAGTTTACTGCAGTTGTCATTTGGGATGTCAAAGTTCACTTGCATATGATTAATTCAGAGAGGTATAAAAATAATTATTTTTTATACCTCTCTGATTAAGTATTCATAAATAAGCATAAATGACAATTTTGTTTTCTTAAAGTTTTCTAGGAATTAGTGAAACTGTAATGATTGGTAATTTTTCAACCAATGACAACAATTTTGACGAAAGAGTAGCAACAGGGGAAACTGATTGTATGAATGAGATGATTAACATTTTAAGGTAAGGTTGTTGCAAGTATAATTTTAGTGTAGTGTAGGCTTTTTGTGGACAAAGTAACTCAAAGTAGTCGGGTAAAGTGGAGACCCATTCATATAAACCAATGTGATTTAATTATGGTCTATTATCAAGTTTAGCACGATAAAGAGACACTATTCACATAGAAATCATATGATGATCTGTTTATGCTAATGAGGTGTTTTGTTGCATAAAAATAAATAATAATAAAATAAATATATATAAATACTAAAGAAACAAAATACTAACTCAAATGCTGATTGGTTGATTCTATCTTATGGATTAATTAATCACATTAAAAGGGTGGAGTTGTGGCTTGGTGGTTATGATGCTTGGCTACCTACCACCAAGGGTCCTGGGTTCAGTCCTGTCACATGTCTGGATTTTTTCTAAGGACAAGGACACTCCCAAAGACTTGTAATAAGACTTTGTTTATGTAGAGCATCTTGTGTATATGTTTGTGTTGTGAACCTCTGAGGGTCCCTAATGATCAGCAATTGCTGGATGGATCATCCTCATTAAATATGGTGTAAAAAAAAAAGTATATTAAATCATGTTTCCCCAGCATGTTCCACTGAATCTATTTAAGCTGTTATTTGATAAATTTAGGTTCACATGAAATGGCTTGATCATGGTCAGTAGAAGCATGATCAACGGTGAATTCCTCTTCAAATTAAAGTACACATGTGAAAGTGGCTTAAACTTTGTGCCGAATACTAGTTGCTGCATTATGGGAGTATTTTTTCATGCATGTTTGATCCAAAAATGACCGGGGTAATAATATTTACAGTGTTTAAAGGTTTCACGACATTAGGCACTTTGTAAATCCAGGATATTATTATTATTAATGAAAAATATGTTAATTTGTATGAAAAAATTAAATTGTTTTTTCAGGTTTAACTGTCAGTGTGAAATGAAAGTGTTCCTTCAGGAGACACATGAGTGTGAGGTATGCTTTGATGTAAAACCTGGTGAAGAATTCTATCGTCTTAATTCTTGTTTTCATCATTTCTGTTACGACTGCTTTCACGATTACTGCGAGTTACACGTAACAGAAGGAACAGTCAAGGCTCTTACGTAAGTTGTAATACCCTTTTGATTAATCCTTTTATTTTCTATCCTCCATTCGATTGGAGGATAGTGGGTCACATGGTATTCAATAAATACTGTTACTATTGTATGTCAGAGTGCAATTTTCTTGTTACACAATATGCATTTTTAATGTAAAGCTCTGTCTACAATATTAAACTTCATGTGACAAAAAAATGTGATGTGCCCATTTATGGACATGATGATGTCATATCACTACCATATTTGGGCACAGCACATCACTACCATATTTAGGTACACTTTATTTATATTTAGGTAAGATGGTAGGTTTTCTTTGGAATTGGAAAGGATAATCTGAATTCATATATGACAAAAGAATTAATTAAAAGTTGCTTGCAAATTTATGACTTTTATTAAAGTAAAGTATACATTTAGCATGTAATAATTTCTTTAATTTTCAGTATATAATTTTATTTTGTAGGTGTCCTCATCAAGAATGCAAAACGCCATTGCCACCTAGGTTGCTACGACAGGTACTAGGAGATGAAAAATACCAAAGATGGGAGAGACTCCTACTACAAGTAAGTTATAGGTCAATGTACATCTATTATTGACATTAGAAACATACCTGTGTAGACTGAAGATGGTAAAAATATGACAAAAACATTTTTTTGAATGCTGTATATGTTGTTATCAATTAATAATTTTCTGATTATTGTTATCAGAAAACTTTAGAAAGCATGGATGATATAGATTGGTGTGTACGCTGTCAGATGCCTGCTACTAAGGAATCACAAGTGGATGGTGCCAGTTCTGAGAAGGCAAACTTAGCATTCTGTACTTACTGCTTCTATTCATATTGTTCACAATGCAAAGATCCATGGCATGTTGTAAGTTGAAATCTTCCCACTTGGAATGACAAAATAGGAATTTTACAGTCCAACTTCCAAGAGTGCAATTCCAATAATGCTAATCGTATCTCAGACCTTCCAGGGTCTCCCACTGATCGCAGACATTTCCCAATATTTCAAAAGATCTCTCTAAATTTACAATTTTTACCAATAGCTTTGGAAATCCTAGTAGTGCATAAATTTACGATTTGGGTTCTACTACCCCTTTTGGTTTACAAATACAGGTTTTGTTGAAAAATTGCCAACTCATTTTTTGCATTAGTTACATTTTCAAAATTAACATCAATATATGCCATACCTATATACCTACCTGCTACTTCTTTAAAAGAAATTATAGATCTCTGGTTTGACCACTCTCTGTAAAGTCTTCCAATATTAAGTTTTTGGATGTAATTTGTACCCTATTCTTAATCAGTTTGGTAATATTGAAAAATAGGAACTGTACAGAATTATTTATATTTAGCACAAAAAGAAATAAGTGTATTATAGTAACATAATGTTTTAACTTTGAAGGGAACTCCCTGTAAAACAGCAGATGAGAAATTACAAGAATTGGAAGAGGAAGATAAAGGAATGACTTCCGAAGAATTGTACATTAAAAGATTGCAACTAACCCAAGAAATTCAATCTGCTGAAGAAATCAAAAAAGTATCTAGGAAATGTCCAGGATGCCTTATACCTATTCAGAAAAATTTTGGGTGAGAAAGATAGTTTTTGTTTTTGAATTGATATAGTTTTTTTAATAGTTTAAATTATCTGAGGAATCAGCAACTTGTGTTGTCATTCTGTGCAATCAATGATAATAATGTAGCCCACATATCCACTAAAAAGCGCTAACAACCACATACTGTAGCTGATTTAGAATCGGATTTCTTTTATTCATTAATTTCATATATCTCATGAGTTTAATGTTTTTTTAAAAGAATTAATTTTATGGAGATACTATATCTGGAACAGTATTTCAAAGAAGCGGAAAGTACAAGGTTGTGACACCCCATAAGAACCATGTGATTGATGACCATTCACACCGACGACAAACCCTGGGGAGACCCATACTCGCTTGATCGTGTCAAGATAACCTTTTGACCTAAAAACACCAGAGTTGGAAGTTGGTACCCGTTGTCCTTGCAGTTCGCCCACCGGAGAACATTCAGCTGTTCAACCCGAGTGTTTTGAACTCTAGAGTTGTTTGATTTTACCTGTCACATCAACCACAAATCCCAGAGTTGTGTATCAACTTGCTTGTTGTTGTGAAAGGGATATTAGTCTCCAGTCATCTCCATAAGCATTTTTTCTTATATATTATCTTATCCATTGTAATTGTATAGTATTGTATGTTTTTGACTGTTGTTATTTTCATTGCAATTTAAATCTTGGGAGGCAAATTTCATTTGCTTGGTATTTGACAATAAATTTTAACTTGAACTTGAACAGTCAAATCCTAGGCATTCCTGTCCTTCCAGCTGATCAGATTGCACGGCAATATTATTCAGTTCTTCAGATGGGGTCTTAAGCCTTTGGCTCGTTTGCATGTGATCCTAGTGCACTGTACTGCCGAATTCATAACAATAATGGAGTGAGTTAATGCAGGGGCGCTGTTTACTGTGCCTAAAGAGCCAACTTTGAAGCCGACTCGCTCTATGGTTCTGATGGTGGAACAAGTCTTCTCGGATAGAGACGATAAACTGTAGGTCCGTGTGCACAGTTTGTACGTGTGCACTTTAAAGAACCCAGTTCATCATTTGAGAGGAGTAGAGGGTTACTTACCTTGGTGAACTGGGGAAAGTAGCCTGTGTGCAAGGGGATTACCACCTAATAAAATAGTGAATAAGTTAATATTGGTAATCCTTGCCTAAATAGTTAAAATAAAAAATACCATATACCACTCCAAAAAATAATATTATAATATTAAAATACTACTAAATATTCTGATGAGATATTTAGACATAAAAATGTTAATAACAAATTTACATTTCTGTAAACGAAGGAATGAAATACATTTTCTTTGTCCCCAGTTGCAACCATATGTCGTGTTCTCAATGCCACACATCATTCTGTTGGCGCTGTGGAAAAATAATTATTGGCTATGATCATTTTGGGGATGGCAGTTGCATACTGTTTCCAGGACAAGAAGAAGGTGACTACATTGTACCTGTTCAAAGACGAAGAATAGATAGAGAATATTTACCTGTAAGTATTATGACTTCAATTTTATTGGAGTATTGAAAGACTATAAGATTTTTTTACAGTCTCGAACCATCCATTTACACTTTTTACGTGAAACAGTAACACAGTTTAAAAGTATATTAGAACCCCCTCATCTGGGATACCTCTATTCAAAGGACATTCCAGTTCAAATTACACAGTAAAATCTCTATTCTTTTGTACACAAATTTTGTAAATAGAGAGGCATTTTAAAAAGCTACGAAAAATAAACAGTGTGGTAAAAAATGTTATCAGATGACTAAGTATAGGTAATATAACTTGCTATAGCAAAAATTATCCACCGTATATCCACCATCTTTTTTCACCTTCTAGGGAGTCACAAGACATGTTATTACATTAGGTTAACCTAACTACTGAAAAAAGGTCTTCATGGTTTTTATGGAAGAATTTTGCAAAATTTTGTATTTGGCCATATTAAGGGAAATACATGTTTTTTCGTCTTAATTTCTGTTACAAATATTTGATTTATGTACAATTAACCAAATATTATATTTAAAATTCATGCCTGTACCTGAGCTTTAAGAGGAGGAATATAGGAGAAGCAATATATTTGTTAACATTATGACCAACCTCTATTTAGGGGACACTGACACACACTGTTGGGAACCGATGGTGCCCCCTTAATTCTATTCTATTGTAAATTTAAAGAATATATCTAAAAATCTGTCAAAATTGATCTAAGGATTTCTTTGGTAAGGTTTACATGAATGTCTTCAATTTCCTTAGAACATCAGAGCTTGTCCCTCCTAGCCATTTTGGTCAAGTCACTTTAACATTATTAATTATTCTACAAACTATACCTGTGTGAAAATACAAACAATATTGTTTCCTTTAGGGTGCAGTAGCTGTCCGTGATGCTCTCAGAAATCCAGACAATATACATCTGGTGAAACGTTGTCCAACATGTGGTCAGCAGAACCTCAAGAATAATGACAACAACCACATTTTGTGTTGGTCATGTCGCAGTCATTTCTGTTTTCAGTGCTTAAAAAAAATTCAGGGTAAAATAATGGACCACTTTAGACCACCAAGCAAATGCCAGCAACATTCAAATTAAAGACCTTCTGTTCTAAAAAGACACGTCATCATCATTATCATCATCTTCCTTTACTGTGCAGAACCTCATTTCAAGTATATTCGCACATGGAGACTTCCTTTATGAGGGGCGCTCATTCATCTGTCCACAACAGGCTGGCATGGGCCAGTACAACAGGGTACCCTACTCTTGTGAAAGATGCACTAGGTTCTTTAAAGTTCACACGAGCCAGATGTGTACACTGGACCAGTTTGAAAGCTCTGTCTACACTATCAAACTTTATGTGACAAAAAAATGTGATGTGCCCATATATGGACATGATGATGTCATAATACTACTGTATTTGGGTGCATCACTACCATATTTGGGCACATCACACTTTTTTGTCAAACTTGTTTGATAGTGTAGACAGAGATTAAGTTCTTTCCCAAGAAGGCCACTAGAAAATGGTCAAGGTGCAACTTCAACCTGTGCCGATTTCAACTTTATTGTCAACAAGAACAAGACAAAAGGGTGATAACATATAGTTAGAAAAATCTAATCATCTAGATAACAATACAAGATAATTAATTATATACAGTCGTAAGCTCCTGGGTTTAGCCAATGTGCGCTCCTAGTCGTTACGTCTTACAGTACTTAATCATATCAGTATTGTCAAATGCTTCAATCCCTCATTTTTAACTGCAATTTTAAGATTGGTTCATATTTTCTGTTGTCTAGTAACCATAGTTTGAAACAAACTCACTTGCCTATTTTGGAATATCAATAGATTAGAAGAAGAAAAGATCCATTGAATAGGAGGAAAGCGATAGATTAGATAGAAAAAGTGGAGCATGAAAAGAGTGAGTATCCTAAACCTCAAAGTAGGGAATAGTTACTTAACAAATATTTTTATATTCGTAAACTAAATTACATGAGTATAAGCAATTAAAGGAAAGATATAGGCCTATAAAGAGAATCATTGCATATAATGTTTATAACAGACTTATTATATTACAGATAGATAGAATTCAGTACAGTAATACAGTATTAAACAGTAGTGTGTATACATCCCAAAGTAAAGTACATCTGCCTCAATTATTTAAACACATATAATTTTATAACGCGAACTAGGTGTAATTATAATATTAGTGAATGTGCAATTTAGTACTTTATACACACATTTTACAAATAGACTTAATTTGGTTTTGTACAGGTAATTTATATCAATTTATATCGGGTCTTTAGTTTATTCGAGGGAGTGTATGTGTTGTGTGTGTAATATGGTAACATGTATAATCTATATATAAATTTACGTAAGGGCAAAATTCGGTAAATTGCGCGTTATTTCTAGAATGTTTACTCGATGGTATATACAGTAAAGTTGGTTCGTACTTTCGGTACTGATTTTAACCACCTGATGTAACCCTGTTTACTAATTAAATTGAGTTCGATAATTAGTTATTGACGATTAAAACGAATTTAGGTTCAACGATTTGCCCCAAATACGGGTGTTTTTCGATGGTGATATACACTGTCTAATGGATGTCCGTAATAATACGAGGATGCTTCGCATTTTCCTATCTCCTCCTACGATAATTGTTTTTAATGGCTGAAAACTGGTTGAACAGCTTGAGTATAGCATCATAATGTTGAAGACAGGCCGATTTTCTTTAAAAAATACTATTTTGATAGATTTAATATACGTTTATACAAATGTATTGATTTGTGATGAATGGAACATTCCAATCTCTGTTCCACAAGTGTCTATTCCCTCAGGCGTCGTAAAGGCAAGTACAGGTACTGTATACTCATAACAGAAATTCGATCCATTTTTTTTTCAATCTGTGCTGCAGAGGTTGGATATAAATTTTTTTTAAACGGATAATGAGCTAGCGTTTTCACTCGCCGTATATTATGTACACATCTTTATTATTGCAGTTAAACCACCCATATCATCACCCTTCCCTCACTGGCATGAGTAGCGTTGTAAAACCAGTAGAGGATAGGCCTACGGTACATCACATGCCCTAAACGCAGAACAACTTTGGTGGGTAGGGGGTGGGTAGGGTAGGAACCAACTTAAGTATGAATTTGCTCTAAGAAACAATTGAAAACCATTAGGCCTACTAATTAAGTTGAGTTAGATAATTTAATATTTATTGACGATTAAATCGAATTTATGATTTTCGCCGAATAGAGGTGGTTTTCACAAATTGTTTTACATTATATAAACATATATACGTCGTAGTGATGTATCGTTACATGTACTGTACTATTTCAATCGACTATGACGGTGATAGTTTCAACAAAGTATTAAATCGCAATGTTTTACTGTGTTTAGTGGTATATTATTTGTAAAACATGAAAACAATTAATATTTCGTTAATAAATGGGTAAAGAATATATTTAAAAATTGTTCCTCTTTGCACCCATCCTCTTCCCCATCCCTCAACCCAAATGTTACATACAACACACAATTTAAGTTTGTTTAAATTTGACTTAAACAATTGGTCTCATTTTGTGACAAGTTTCTCTTTCGGAAGTAATTCCCAGGGTACTAATTTTACAGTACATAAATCACAGTGTCTATTTATTCGTTCCTGTAAACGACATGTATTATTGTCCTGCGGTACGTATACATTTGAAATCGCTGAAATTATTATGTATTCGAGAACCATCTGTGGGCACGACCTAGATGGTACGCGAGCGTACCATCTAGTCAAATAAATTCTCCCTAAATATGAAATATGTACAACACAATATTAAGAGGTAATAAAATACAGTAAAAAGTGTATCGAAATGATTGGTTAATTGTAGATCAAGGAAGTCAATTAATTCTACTACAAATAGAAATGTGATACAATACTACGTATTGTGTGTACATAAATGCGAGGCGTTTATACCAAACGATGTTTTATGGGGATGGGGGGGGGGGTGTTATTCAAAGCGTGGTGTTTATTCGAATAAATATGGTAAATTTAGATGTATTATAATACTAATTATGAAATATGCGAATAATATAGTTGACCTGTGAATAATTACAATATCAACAATGAGCATATAACTTTGGAAAAGCCAGACCCGCCAAAAATGTATGTTTATGCTCATATAAAAGCTGAAAAACATCGTCGCGTTGTAAAAATATAGATGTAAAGTACAGGCAAGTTGTTAGCTTGCTTTGGTACCCTAGGTAAGTATCAGCTGCATGTTCCACATGTCGTAATTTGCGAGCTTTAGAGTGTTTGGTAAATGACATCATGAGATGTTTGTAAATCGTTTTAAACGACTTACAATGCGCTAGAACGCCAAAATTTCCCCCGACCAGGGGCCCTTGGCGGCCCCCTGGCCCCCAGCCAATGTTTGCTCGCTTCGCTTGCAAAGCTACGCCACCCCTATTTCAAAATCCTGGATCCGCCCCTGAAACAATACAATGCCAAAACTATATTTAGTAATAATGTATTGTGATGTTAGTGATGGCACTAGTTACAATCCGTTATGCGTGAGTATGTAATGTATGACGTAATGCATAAAAGGGCGGGCATAAATAGTGTGCACTGTAAAGTCCGGTTATGCTATGCCAAGCCAGAGATGTGGAAATAGTACGAATGAAATTAGCTGATTGTATTCATTAAATTACCAGAATTTCCTTGTTTTTTATTGCTTCTGATTGAATGTTTTTATTATGTTTTTTTTTTTTTGCATTTTATATTTTAATTATCAGTCACTATTACATTATTGAACATTTATATTATATCGAAAAATATTTTAATATCTAAAGTAGCATATAACCCCCCTTCTCTGGTACACTCCAATGGGGTCCCCTTAATAGACGTTGTTTTACTGTAATTTGAATAATTCTTCACTTACCATCGGTGCTGTAATAATACTCTTTTGTAGAAGAAGCACTGTAGACAAACACAGGCGATGTTCCTCGTTGTTCCCATTCACATTCGAGATAATCACAAATAGCAATCCAGCCAACATCATTGCGACACCCGCCAAAGGATGAATGAATGAAAAACCGTCGACCATATGTACTATTAAAATTTAAACAATCATTACGGCTTGGATAAAACTAGTACAGTAATAGTAATTCTATCAAGGCAATCTGATATTGCTTGATCAACGCGTTGGTTCTAAGAATCCTAGTATAAGCCTACATCAAACCAAGTTATCAAATATAATGTCAACAGATCAGTAAATTAATATTTATATTAATTGTATTAATACTTACTCATCGTCAATGCTGAAGGAAACCAATGATACACCTGGCTTCAAATCTGTCCAAGGTGACGTTATTAAATTATCTATTGAAAACCATGAATGAGTAGTAGAGCCAACTCCATCAAACACCAAATATCTAAGTTCGACACCCGATTCAGGATACAGCGTCAGCTTAACCTGCAAATAAAGATGTGAAGGGAAATCTCATCATCGAATTTATTTTCTTAAGCCGCAAGCGTATTTTCCCCCGAGACTTATTCTGAAAATTGATTGCAAGAGCTAGCCTAAATATAACTGAACCTAACTCTCTAAATACTCTCTCAACTATTTTTTTAAAAAGCCCCACTAAATAAAGTCGATAGCTTTCGAACCGGGAGCCCCGGTTACATTGAAGTCCGGTTAAAGGTATACATACTAAAAAAATCATGATTAATTGTGAATACCTTTAATAAAACTACAATGGTCTATTTGAAGTTTGATTTTGCTCATCTTTTATTTTCCTGCTTTGAGGGACAATAAATATATTGCATACGGTAACTTCACCATTTAGCCAAACAGCAGAAAAAAAATTCAGATGTCTCGCAGTTTATTGTCTCGACATTATATTTTTAACTTAATAAATATCATCTATGATCGAGTAATACTTTGCCTATTTCATTAATTCTCTGTGTGGGCTTTTTCTTCATATGGATTGGCATGGTGGACTGCAAGAGTATCGGGTGCGCGCGGCATGATCAATCTTATATTGTATTCACATTCTTAAATTGTCTGCTCATGTTCAGTGTGGTTCACTATAGAAAGACGGGAGACGCAACGCGACGAGTTTACCAGTGACAAGCGCGCGACATGACAGTTCGAATAATCCGTGCTTGTGATTGGTTATATTATTACGTTGCGCTCACATCCGTACACTAATCAAATTTAAATTTGTGTATGTTAAAAAGAAAGAATAATATATAAAATATATAAAGAATAATTTAAAATGAATAATAATACATTACAATTTTTATTATAGTTATATATTTTTTAAATTTTTCACAGACATAAAGGCGGTACTTTTCTTTGGCCAGTCAATAATTGGAATTTCGAATACAAAAAAGGTAGGATATTGATTGTAAAACTCTAAATCATAAAATAAATTCGTACTGTTCAGACGAAATAAGAACGATGAGGCATAATTTTGCTTGACAACAAAAAAGGAAGAAGAGACAAACAACCCGACTTTTGTCATTATAAAACAGCTGATACCAAATGTAGCGATCGCTTGTTGATACTGTAAATAATAGGCGAATAGAGTTATATATTGAGCAATATTTATCGCATTAAAAAGTCTATATTTTCCTTTTAAAAAACCGCATGTTATGTTATGTGGACTGTTGCGCGTGCGTGCATCGAGCTTCGTGGAACCTGTGAGCGCAACATCTCCCCTCTTCTCCTCCCAACACAATGAAATTGACATTTCCGATCACATCAAAGTAAGCTATATACCGAAGGCCTACAAGATGTCTATGAAATGGTGTAAAAACAATTGCCGGTACAGTATACTTCAATTGGTAAAAAACATGTAATAGGCCTTACGTACTTGAGAGATTGGCAAATCTTCCCAGTTTTCAAAGACGTCATTCAATCTGAAGTTGCGAGAAGTTTGAAGGTTAGCAGCATTGTCGTCTGTTGATGCTTCTATTCCATTATCATAGGATTCTAGCACGGATTGTTCGTTTCCAGCGGCGGCTTTGAATATCAAGTTCCATGCTTTATAAAGAAATAAATACACTTGAATTGAACCGACACTCCAGGAAAACGTGTCCACTTACGGGAGGTTAATTCGGTTAATAGAGGGCTAGATTTAGTAGGCCTACAGATCACCGATATAGTTACGCTATACTTTTTACCTATATTTAATAAAATTGTTGAATAATAATATTTTATATAAATTATATTCGTCGTATGATCTAATATTCGCAGCGGCGCCTTTTTTTATTTTGTGAAAATTCATAAAATTTTAGAAATTCGATTCTTAAATTGATTTTTAACGTACCACTATTGGAGCAATCGTCATCATCAAAAACACACGTGTCCAAGCATGACTTTTTGTTTGATACTGCTTCGGTTCCACATATCTGGTAATGCTTTATTCAAATTTGAGCAGAAAAAAGAACATTCACATAACATATTTTATACTTTCTGTAGTGAAATAGGAATATTGCATAAAGCGTTTCAGATGTGTGAAATTAAAACTTATAGGCTAGAATACTACAATACCATGGAATGTCTATTCGTATATCGATAGACATTTTATCTCATCTTTTAAAGAAAATTCCCATTAAAAATACTTTTTAAATGCACAATTTTTTTCTCAATAAATCTCAATACAGTAAGCCTACATATTCAGTCGAACTGTGATTATTTCAGCGGACATAGGCTACCTTGTAACTAAACTCATAGTTGACCACCTCATCATCTGCAATAATCTCTTCTGCATCCTGTATTTTGACATCATTTAAAAGACACGTTTTATTTTTCTGATAAGTGACTGACATACAACGTAGATCCATCTGACAAGATTTGACACAAGAAATTACAGATGATTTGAAACTAGCGATCACGTGACCTTGTAATATCCCACTAGACTCAACTTTCTTCATTGTGCTAGAGCGTTCAAATTTCTTGTTTAATACAAAACGAGTATCAACATATCCTATAAAAATGAATCAACGCCATTCATCAAAATGTATTTTTGTAGCGGCCTACAATAATAGTATTTGTTTCTTTCACAATGTTCTATGTAGATTCAATAAACCATGCGATACTATATTTTAATGAAAAGGTATAATAGTATTGAAATTTATATTTTATATGTTTAATATTAGTATACACTTTTAGAAACACAATGAGTATTGGGTATCACTAGAATATTAATAATAATACTAATATCCTAAATTTATAACGCACAATGTCGTGAAACCTCTAGGCATAAGCGTACATTATTACCACGTTCATTTTTGGATAGATTTATATTTTTTTTTTTTTTTTTTTTTAATTCAGTATATTACACAGAGGCGCCTTACAAAATGGAACCATCTTAGCTTCAAGGCGCCTCAGATTAACAAATACAACATTTTAAAACAACTAACAGAAACATCAATTAAATCTTCCAGAATTAACAAGAAATTGTTGTACATAATAAAATAATAAAGCATTTTCACAATTCGAAAGAAGATCGGAACCAAAAATAAAAATTTCACTTAAAAATGTAAAATTAAATGTTAAAGAAAAATCCTTGGCTAAGATACAAGTAGAATATCTCTTTGTGTATTATAATTAGGGCAGTAACATAAGAAATGAAGCGGATTCTCAACATTAAAGCCACAAGTACAATTTGGATTGTCCCGAAGTCCATGTAAGAATAAATGCGAATTGAGACAGCTGAAACCAAGTCGGATTCTAGTGTGAATTTGGTTAATCTTCTTATCACCTGTATCATAATAAGAACGTTTTTTTGTTTCAAACAAATTGGATTTCAGTAGCAATTTTTTAAACTCAACAAGAAAGGAGGAATTTTTTTATTTCATTATTTAACTCATTCCAATGTGTTATAATAGATGGGACAAAAGATAAACGATATGATGTGGTCTTACAAAATGGAATTATTATATTTCGGATGTTACGCAAGTTATAAACTTCAATATTGTCAGAAAAATTAAATAAGGAGTAAAGATACACCGGTGTTAACTTATGAATAATTTTAAAAAACAGTATTAGGTTAAGAAATTGTCTACGTTTTTCCAATGATAACCAGCCTAATTCTTGTCTTAATGCATTAAGCAGTAATTGGACGTAATCCGGTACAGACGCGCCCTATCTGGCAGCGAAGAAAATACTTATTTTCATGCTTTTTTGTTTTCTTATTTGATGTTTGGTGTGGATATTCTGTTTGCATTTAACTGTCTGTTTGTGGTGATGTGATTTGTTTGGTGAAACTTTGTTTGTGCTGTCTTAAAATTGTCAAGTTGGAACTGTACTAAAGCTAGGCCCATTGTTGGTACATATAACATCTCGGATTCGCCGGAAACGTTGCAGTGGTGGAGAGGCTTGTCCTGACGGAGCATTCCAGTGATCCTCATTTGCATAACAATGTGTTTCAGTAGAGAGCGTATCGCAGGCTATAAGCATTCCGACGCTAAACTAAGCAAGGATGTATTCGTTTCTCTTAAAGAGCTGGGAATTCTAGCCACCCACCATCGCGGTTGTCGTGGAGGTAGATTCAAACAGAGAGTAATACCAGTTAGGATATCCTCAAGACATAACCATAGGCAGTGTGGAAAAGGTTCCAGTGGATGTAACCCTAACAACCTTGTTCATCTCGCTCAACAATATACTGGGTGGAATTTTCCTTCGTTTTTTAGTACTAATGCTCTATCGCTACCAAACAAAATGGACGAACTTGTCCATAGAGTTAAACAATCTGCCTACGACATCATTACAATTACGGAAACTCACCTCAAACCATTTATTTTAAATACGATTGTGGAAATTGAAGGCTACTCTCTTATTAGATCAGATAGACCAGGCGATAGAAGAGGCGGAGGAGTAGTCGTATATGTGAAAGACTCAATTCCTTATAAAGTTTGGTCAGAAATTAAGGATGAAGCATTCGAGAGTATATGGATAACCATTCGTCCCAAACGCTTGCCACGCAAAATCGCGAATATAACCATAGGATTGATCTACCACCCTCCAAATTCAAATGATTTAGAAATGTGCAACCATATTATTCACAGTCTTGATTATGTGTGCTCAAAGCACCCGGAAACCGGCATCGTGATTACTGGTGATTTTAACCGCATAAATTGGTAAAGTTCCCGCTAAAGCAACTAGTTAAAATACCCACAAGAAAGGAAGCGATTCTCGATTTGTTTTACTAGATGGCACGCTCGCTTCGCTCGCGTACCATCTAGGTCGTGCCCACAGATGGTTCTCGAATACACAGTATTTCCAGCGAGAAAAAAATGGAGATTTCAAATGTACGTACCGCAGGACTATAATACATTGTCGTTTACAGAAACGAATAAATATACACAATGATTTATGTAGTCAACCAAAATTAGCACCCTGGGAATTACTTCCGAGAGAGAAACAAAATGAGTCAAATTTTTTTATTTGGACTCATTTAAACAAACCCAATTTGTGTTTTGTATGTAACATTAAGGGTTGAGGGATGGGGGAAGAAGATAGGTACAAAGAGGAAACATTTTAAAATATATTCTTATCCACTCAGTAACGAAATATTGTTTTTAATGTTTTATAGGCCTATAAATAATATACCACTAAATACAGTAAAACATTTACGATTTAATACGGTACTTTGTAAAAACTCTCACTGTCATAGTCGATTGAAATAGTAAAGTACATGTAACGATACACCACTACGACGTTTATATATTTTTAAATTATTAATTAATACAAACGTTGAGAAGCAACTGTCAGTAATAACGTTTATTTATTTCTATATTATATGTTTATAATCTAACAGTAGGGCCTACCCACACTCACAGTAATAAAGTTTATTTGTATATATTTTTATATTACATCTAACAGTACCAACACTCACAGTAAGAAATTTGCGATTCAAATTGCGATCAAAAGTGGTTAATACCTTAACAGTATTGTACAGCATTGCAATACTATTTATGTTTATTCTCCAAGGGGGCCCATAAATCTAAATCTAAATCTATACCTCTATGGTTAAACCAAATAATTTGGAATGTTTATTTGTATATTATATGTTTATAATCTAACAGTAGGGCCTACCCACACTCACAGTAATAAAGTTTATTTGTATATATTTTTATATTACATCTAACAGTACCAACACTCACAGTAAGAAATTTGTGATTCAAATTGCGATCAAAAGTGGTTAATACCTTAACAGTATTGTACAGCATTGCAATACTATTTATGTTTATTCTCCAAGGGGGCCCATAAATCTAAATCTATACCTGTATGGTTAAACCAAATAATTTGGAATGTTCCATTCATCACAAATCAATACATTTGTAAAAACGTATATTAAATGTATCAAAATAGTATTTTTTAAAGAAAATCGGCCTGTCTTCAACATTATGATGCTGTACTCGAACTGTTCAACCGGTTTTCAGCCATTAAAAACAATTATCGTAGGAGGAGATAGGAAAATGCGAAGCCTCCTCGCATTTTTGTGGCGGGTATTTTTCAAGACGGACATCCATTATACAGTGTATACCACGGTCGGAAAACACCCCTATTTGGGGCAAATCTTGGAACCTAAATTCGTTTTAACCGTCAATAACTTATTATCTAACTTAATTTAATTAGTAAACAGGGTTACATCAGGTGGTTAAAATCAGTACCGAAAGTACGAACCAACTTTATATACCATCGAGTAAAAATTCTAGAAGTAAGGCGCGATTTACCGAATTTTGCCCTTACGTAAATTTATATATAGATACGTCATTGGGAGAGTTTTATTTGGCCCCTATCACCGAGCCTCCTCTTGGCCTTTCGGACCATAGGGTAGTTATCTGCAAGCCGGTCGCAAATGTGAAACTTGATCACTACTACACTAACAAGAGCCTTAAGAGGTTGTTTAAACTGAACAATAAACTTTTGTTTTTTGAGGACATTTGTAGTATTAGATGGCATGATATGTATAAGTTAAATGATTGTTATAGTCAATTTAAGTTTTTTAATGATAAGTTACAATCTTTATATAACCATCATTTTCCCCTTGTTCCCTTAACACAGTATGTGATGGATAAACCCTGGGTTACTTCCAAATACAAGAATCTTATTCGTAAACGTCAAATTGCTTTTAAGGAAGGAAATCTTATTGAGTTCCGCTCACTGAGAAACAAAGTTAACCGGATGTCAAAATCCCTACGTAAATCTTTTTACAAAAACAATGTAGCTAGGCTCTTGAATTCGGATTCCCGATCCTGGTGGAAACACACCAAAAGGTTTCTCAATCTAGGATGCAAAGAAAATCATGCACTTGTAGGAATGTCAAATTTGCTGTGTAACGGCAATAATACCTTGCTTTCAAATAAAATTAATCAATTTTTTGCCTCATTGACCACGGAATTTAACCCCCTCCCTCCCCTAGATCCACTATTAGATATTGATGAAATCCCTAGTCACCTTATCATAGAGCTGGAAACTGTCAGGATTAAACTTAATCAAATTAAATGTAATAAAGCCCCTGGTCCAGATGACCTTCCCCCCTGGGTGTTTAAAGAGGGTGCTGAGATTCTTAGTGGTCCTTTATGTGCTATTGCTAACTCAAGTGTTAGAAACGGATGGGTTCCCGAAGAATGGAAACGAGCCAATATTGTCCCAATCCCAAAAGTGTTTCCCCCAAAGTTGGTCGAAAGTGATCTCCGCCCAATAGCTTTAACTCCTATAATGGCAAAGGTAATTGAGAGCCTAGTGGGCGAAATGATCTGGCACCAAGTTAAGGATAGGATTAACCTAAACCAATTTGGTTGTTGTAAAGGTGTTTCTACGGTTGACGCCTTAATTGAATTCCTTAATGTTTGTTTCCTTGCCACTGATGCGGGCGAAGAGGTTAGAGTTTTATTATTGGATTTTAAAAAGGCCTACGATTTGATCGACCACAACATTCTCTTAAACAAACTCATTGCGCTGGGGGTTGATAGTCACCTGATCCGATGGGTTAATGCCTTCCTGTATAACCGACAACAACGTGTTAAAATTGGTGATAGTCTTTCTGAATGGCTATCGCCAAACGGAGGCATACCCCAGGGGTCGTGGATTGGCCCTATTATGTTTATTATTTTTATCAATGACCTTTTAAATGGTAAACCATGTGTTAAATTTATGGATGATACTACTGTATTCGAAAGGGTGTCTAAACTGTCCAATAGTAACTTGCAAAATATAGCTAACTCGGCCCTTGCATGGACTCGGCTTAACCATATGACCCTCAATGCTAAAAAAACATGTGAATTAATTGTGAGTTGTAAGAAAAACAAGTCGATATTTAATCCTCTAATTATTAATAAATGTAGTGTTAACCAGGTTTGCCGTACTAAGCTCCTTGGAATTATTATATGTGACAATTTATCATGGCAACCCCATATTGAGTCTTTGATAGCTAAATCAAACTCACGGTTATATTTCCTTAAACAATTGCGCCGGTCAGGTCTAGACGCCCAAGCCTTATGCTATTTCTATTGTTGTGTTATCAGACCTGTACTAGAATACGCCGTCCCCGTTTGGGGAACGTGCTTAACTAAATTGCAGTCTGACCAACTGGAAAGTATCCAACGAAGGGCGCTTAGAATCACGTTCCCAGAGCTCAGTTACAACAAAGCAATGGCTCAATGTAATGTGCCTGTGCTATGTGAACGTCGAACTAGACTGTGCAAGGATTACTATCAGAAACTTAAAAACCCTTCCCATAGACTACATCACCTTCTTCCAAAAGCGCCCAAATCTAGATACAATTTAAGACAAGTTAAAGAATTTTGCATTCCAAAAATAAAAACGGAACGATCAAAAAATTTTATTGTAAACTTTGGTCTCTTTCACAAGTGGTAAGCATACATATATATCCCTGCACAGTCGCTTCGTTCCCTGACTTGACTTCAGTTTGTCTGTTGTTCGATGTTTTTGTGTTATTTGATTTATATCGTTGATGGATTTGATATATTTTTTCATTTAAGTATAAGTATATATTTTTGTATAATTCAACCCAAAAGTTGCAATAAAAGTATTTTTATCAGTTATTTATCAGTTTTATCAGCATTATGACTTGTATGTTTCCACGCACCAGTACATATTCTACCTGCAGAAATCTGGATATTTTCTAGTTCATCACTTAATTTATCTGGGATATTACACCAAACAGGAGCTGCATATTCCATTAATGGTCTAACGTGTGATATGTAAATGTGACAGAGAGCCTGTCGAGGTAGAATATGTTTGACACGACGTAGCATATTTAAAGATAAAGACGCTTTGTTAATTACAGATTGGATATGGGAATCCCACTTGAGTTTTGCATTAAGCATTACACCAAGATGCCTATGATCATTTACAAATTGTAGATTTACATTATTGAAATTTAAACTAACATAGTTATCTAAATGTTTACGTGTAAACAGTATAGCTTTCGTTTTGTTAGCATTGAATGTTACTTTTTTACATTTTTTTGCCCAATTATAAATGACATTAAGATCACCATTTAATTTTTGTTCTGAAATATTACGATCTGTACAAATATCATATAACGAAGTATCATCTGCATATAAACTAATATTAGATTTGATATTATCAACCATATCATTTATGAATACAATAAATAAAAATGGACCCAAAACAGATCCTTGGGGTACTCCTGCTGTAATGGTCACCCAAGGACTGGTAGTTCCTTCAATAATAACACGTTGCTCACGTGAGTTTAAGTAACTTTGGAACCATTTTAGAAGAGTGCCATTAATTCCATATTGATTTAATTTGTATATAATCCCATTATGCCAAACTTTATCGAAGGCTTTGGAAATATCCAAAAATACCGAGATTACTTCTTTCCTTAAATCTAAAGCTCTATTAAATGTATCTATAAGATAAAGAAGTTGATACGTTGTCGAGTCACCTGGTGTAAAACCAGATTGGAATTGAGTAAGAAGTTTATTATCCACAAAGTATTTCAGGCCCGTATGCAGCATTTATAATGGGGGGGTGCGAGCGAAGCGAGCAACAATGGCTGGGGGCCGCCAAGGGCCCCCGGTCAGGGTCCAGGGTCCGAAGGCCCTGGAAAAATTTGCGTTATTTGACGTTCTAAAGACTGATGTAAGACTCTCTGTTGTGCCTTGGGCTAGTTGAACGATGGACACCAGAACTTAACGCTTTCATGATGAGGCCAACTCAGCAGGGGTGGCGCCAGGATCTTCCCGACGCGGGGGCTACATTCCCCGACGAGGGGGCTATGCGAGCGACGCGAGCATCACTAGGCTGAGGGCCAGGGGCCGCCAAGAGCCCCCGGTGGGGGTCCAGGGGGCGAAGCCCCCGGAAGCAACGCGTTCTAGTGTCATTTGAGGTCTTTTTAATCAGATTTAGGGTAGCCATTTTTTCCATTTTTTATAATGCATAAATAAAATACTGCGTGCAAAAAAACGATGCGCGATGACTGTTTCAATCCATATTTTTCAATTTAGAAAATAAAAGTTCAAAGAAAATTTAGAAAAATAGAGTTGGAGGTCCCGGAAATTGGACTTATTATACTTCAAAACATGAAAAAAAATATATAAGTCCCTATCATGGGTTGTGACTGAGCTAAGAAATGTTTGAAAAATAGAGATGTTAGGTCCCGGAAAATGTACTTCTTGTTCTTCGAAATATGACCAGCTTTATTGTTGGGGCTGTGCTAAGAAAATGTTTAAAACTAGAGCTGCAGGTCTTCAAAAAATTGCATTTTATACTTTGGAAACATCAGGCCTAGAGGCTTAAAAAACGCAAGCGTAGACCTTTTTCAGTCGGGGAAAAAAGTTTATTCCTCCCAGGTGTATGCATGCGTACCATCTGGACTTCCGAGTGGTGAGAAATTCATGACATACAGGATATTGAAAATGTAATAACTATAGCTATAATGTTGGCTAAGCGAAAATGGCATGTTTTTTTGTTTAGTAATGGATGAAATATTTATTTTAGGTGCCCCACGGTACAGAAGGTTACTTGTAAATTAAAAAATTGGTGAACAAACGAACAATTAACATAATTCGTTTTTGCTGTAGTGTAGCGTACGTCGACGCAGTACACGACGTAACCGTCGGTAAACTTCGCCTGGAAAATAACACATTACACATTTTGGTCCCTGGATGAAAGACTTGATATCACGCGTCTCGACCCAACGTTGAACGATTCGTACAAAGGGATACCGCCAGACAAGTGCGTACCTAGCTATTGTTTAGTAGTAAGTTAGATCGCTGGCAATAATGAATGCATATAAAGTGCATAATATCACTCTGACGTACTCTCACGGTCAATGAAACGTCGCGGTTTTCTAGGCGCTGAAGCTAGCTACGAAGTGAACGCGAACGCTTTTTACTGTATATTATATTCCCCGACAAAAAGTACACGTGTTCCCTTCGGTAACCGTCGGTAAACTTCGCCTGGAAAATAACTACATTACACATTTTGGTCCCTGGATGAAACTTGATATCACGCGTCTCGACCCAACGTTGAACGATTCGTACAAAGGGATACCGCCAGACAAGTGCGTACCTAGCTAATGTTTATTAGTAAGTTAGATCGCTGGCAATAATGAATGCATAAAAGTGCATATTAGCCCTCTGACGTACTCTCACGGTCAATGGAACGTCGTGGTTTTCTAGGCGCTGAAGCTATATGAAGTGAACGCGAACGTTTTTTACTGTATATTATATTCCCCGACAAAAAGTACCCGTGTTCCCCGACGTTAAGTTGTCTGTATTTCTCCAGCAAACACTTTACCGCGTACCGCGTACATGAAGCGCTAAGCTATTGCTTGTCGTCACATGATCGACTGCGCATGTTTTACATCGAGTTTGTAGTCAGTTCAGATTCCGTAATTTAATTACCGGTATTTTTTCATTTTATATTAGCATATTTTTGTTTGTATACCATTGATAATGTAAATTTTGTATATATATAATGATATTGTCTTTAGTTAAACAAGACAAGAAAAAATACCAACCGAGGAAATAGTGGACCTTTTGGGACTTGGGGGGGGGGGTGCGTCTGCACCCAACGCACCCCCCCCCCTGGATACGGGCCTGTATTTATATACTATATCAAAAACTGCACGCTCAAAAATTTTTGCAAAGTTGGAAAGTATGGATATTGGGCGGTAGTTCTCAATAAGGGATTTATTGCCTTTTTTATGCAGAGGAATGACATTTGATTTTTTCCATTCCACAGGAAAATATCCTTGGCTTATGCAGAAGTTATAAAGCTTTGTCAAATGGGGTGCAATAATTTCAGCAGATTCTATTAGTATGATACTGTGAATTTCATCAGGTCCCATCGCCTTGTTTTTATCCAGCATAGTTAATAATTTCATGATCTCATCAACAGATAATTTGAGAGTTGAGAGTCTCGATGCAGTTCTATATGTGAAGTCCGAAGGAAAATCATCATGATTAGGAATAAACGATTGAGATTTAAAATAATTGTTAAACGCTTTAACTTTCTCACTATTTAAAGTTAGGACATCATCGTTTAATTTGATTGGAGGAATCTTATAATATTGTTTGGAATTACAAACTGAATTTATGGTAGACCACCAAGTTTTTGAATCACAGTTTTTATTCATTAATAAATCAAATTGTTTATCCAAAAAAGTTTGTTTAGCTTTTCTTATTGCTTTAACAACTTTTGCGCGAATTTTCTTAAAACGTTGCATATGCGAATTTGAGTTATTTCGAGTGGAATGGGCGCGATTTCTTTTGCGAATAAGAGTTCTAATATGCGCATTAATCCAAGGCTTGTCATTAGGACGCACAGTTATAATTTTAGATATAATATAGTTATCAACACAATTATTAAATAAGTCAATCCAATTATGACAAACATCTTCAACCTTTGAAGATGAATAAACTTCTTCCCAATTTACAGAATTAAGAGCATTACGATATAAATTAAAATCAGTTTTTTCAAAAAGATATATTTTACGATTGTATGGCTTGTCCCGTGTGATACGAATATCAATATTTGCATATACTGGACTGTGATCACAATTTAAAAGTGGGCACAATGCACCAAAATCATTAATATATACATTTTGACTAGTAACTATATGGTCAATACAAGACCGTTGTTAAACCGTTTTGTTGTAAAAATTCGTAAAATGATTTTCCAAATCTATTTGTGTTTCCATCATTGTACCAGTTGTTATTTTGAGCATTCATATCGCCCATCATTAAAGTTAAGCTGTGTCGAGACAAAACAAAGTTATTAATACTGTTTTGAAAATAGTCAAGTAGATCCTGATCAGATTGAACATCACTTTGTGGTGGCCTATAACATACATAAGTCAAAATCGTCCAGTTTGAAACTTGTATTTCACACCTTATCACATCTGACAAGAGATCATTACAAATATGGGAATTAACTAAGTGTATAGAATTAGATATGTAAAAAGCACATCCGCCGCCATGGCGGTTTCTATCATTTCTAATAGGTTCTTGATAACCGTCTAGTAAAATGTCATGGTTCAAGATAGTTTGATCTAGCCATGTTTTTGTTAAAGCAATAATATCATAGTTATTTAAATTTGCTAGGTGTTGAATTTCAGCTAGTTTACCTGGAACGATTAGACTACGTATGTTAATATGGCAAACTGTTCCGGACCAGGATTTGGATGTATATCGCCGCACATTAAAAGCATGCACATTAGAACATTATTACGCCCCAAATTTATGATAAATAAATTATCCATTATCAGTAAAAAAAATAAGTAAAGTACTCACTATTTATATACATTAGGATATACCTTGTCGGCGGCAAATAGATAGAGATAACATGTATAAATATACAGATCTTTGTATCTGAATGACGCCATATAGTCAGAAAGTGACAATTGCTGGATCGGGTGTGATGAGTATCGTGTAATAAAACCCCTTTTATAAAGGCAATGCACCTTTTACGTAGGCCTATAGTGTTAAAAAAATAGAAATTTTAATGAATTTTGTTTTTCTCTTCTGTAAGGTTTTTTTTTCCTCTTTTGAGCCAAATATAAGGCAACGAACAAAGCCGTTCAGATGAAACACAATAACGACACAGAAGATAAAAATGTAGGTACTTATGATAATCGAACCATTAAAAGACATCTGATTTACCTTCATAAACCGCCAAAAATGAGTAAGATCTGTAACCTGTATGATTCGCCAACTTGTGTGAGGAACCAATAACTAGACCGTCGACATCAATTTGAAATGCTTGCTCAATCCTAGATGTTTCACTGTAGTCATATGGCAAAATTACCTGTGGTGTTAAAAGATTTTTAAAAGGAGATGTATAAATAACGGTAAGAATATCAATACTTATACTAATTAGCTGAAATGTAATTTAAAGATGTATTGTTCCCCCAAAAACATGAAAACATGAAGATTAATTAAATCAGACTTTGAATATGTTATTTTGTAGTTTTAATCAAGCTAATCACTTCCATAGAAAAAAAATAATGTTTTCACTAAATTGACAAAATAAATGGTTAAATTCAACCAAAAACCCACTGGCTGGCAGCCAATTTGACCATTTTTTGCTTTAAATTACAGTTTTTCAGGTAAATACATTTGTTTTCGATACAATTTTTGGTCAAAGTGGATAACTATTATATTACATTAAAATTATTATTATTATTTATTGCCAAAAACCAGTTACAAACAAACAAAACACAGAAACTAAGGGAGTAGGCAGGAACCTAAAAGTGAACCTAATCACTATAACAAGAGTTCAGGTTCCGTACTCCCAAAGTAACAACAATGATATAAAATAAACTATATAAAAATATTTAAAAAACAAATAGACGAATCAACAGTGTCAATATAAAATAAACGGATAAAATACATAATAGTCGATTCAACAAAGTCAATATAAAACATGTGATTTAAGTGAATTTAAAAATATTTGAAAACTGTCTAAAATTAAAGAACTTTTAATCATTTCCGGTAATTCTTCCCACAACCTAGGGAATATATTAATAGCGGAATGATGAAGACAATTGGTTCGAGCATAGTGATGAATGAACTTAAGTGTATCAAGGTGACGGCCATTAACAACTAAAGATTGACGAACACTACTACAATCAACCGTTCCAATAAGTGATTTACAAACAAAGGATAACAGAAGATAATTTCTTCGATTAGATAGTGTAGGCCAATTTAGCTTAGTGAGACGTTCCTCGTATTCCATTTCACCTCTTGTTTGTTTAAGGACAAGCCTAGTAGCCCTTCGCTGGACTGCCTCGATACGTTCTGTAAGTTTTTTGGTTTGAGGCAACCACGCTGGGACACCATATTCAAGGATGGGGACAATGAGAGCTTTATAGAGTGAGAAAATAGCTGAAGGGGATGATCCTCCTGCAATACTAGTAATAAAACCCAACATTCGATTTGAACGAGAAATAATTAAGTTTACATGGTCATCCCAAGTAAGTTCACTATTAATCGTGACCCCCAGATGACAATGACTAGATACGGATTTAATAGGCAAGTCATTTATACGATAAACAGGTCTATACTCTTTCCTTGATCTTGTAATGTGGAGAACCTTGGTTTTATTTAAGTTAAGCTCCATTTCATTTAGATCACACCAAGAGGAAAGCCTGATCAGATCGCACTGAAGAACAACTTCATCGTCTACAGTAAATATATTTCTATAAATTATCGTGTCATCGGCAAACAATGCACATGGAGAAATAATAGATGAGGGAAGGTCATTTATAAATAAGTTAAAAATAAGGGGTCCAAGTACGCTGCCCTGTGGTATGCCAGAGGTAACTGGGGATGATGGGCTAATGGATCCTTGATACAAGACTCTTTGGGAACGTCCCAATAGAAATGACTTGATCCATTTCCAGACATTGCCTCTGATATTAAAGTGGCTAGCCAGCTTATTTAAAATAATATGGTGAGGCAGTTTATCAAACGCTTTGGCATAGTCGAGAAAGATAACATCAATTCTGGGGGCTTTAGTTTTATCTAGCGAAGATGCCCAGGAATGAGTTAGGTTGGTAAGTTGGGTAACACAGGAACGTGAGGGGAAAAACCGTGCTGGACATCAGTAATTGGACAATTATAAGCAACGTGATCAGATATACTTGAAAACAGTATTTTTTCAAGCAGTTTCGAACAAATAGGGGTAAGGGATATTGGTCTGTAATTACAAATTGCATTTTTATCACCAGATTGGCATATTCAACAAAATGGCATATTCAACAAAATTTTGTTAAGAATTATTTTTTCAGGAGGACAATACATCTTTAAAGGTTATTTTATTTATATATTTATTTTTTTATTCAATAATATTTTACACAGAGGCGCCTCACAAGGTGGAACCATCTTAGCTTCAAGGCGCCTCAGATAACAAATACAACATTTTAAAACAGCAAAAAACAAAAACATCAATCAAATCTTCCAGAATTAACAAGAAATCGAAATAAAACATTTTCACAAGTCGAAAGAAGATCGGATCCAAAAATAAAAAATTTCACTTAAAAATTTAAAATTATACATTAAAGAAAAATCATTGCTAAGATATCCTCAATAATTGAGTTTGCGCTTACAAGTAAAACATCTCTTTGTGTATTATAATTAGGGCAGTAACATAAGAAATGAAGCGGATTCTTATTTATTTTATTTAAAGAGAGTATGTTTTTAGGAAATATTGAAAGTTAAAAATAGGTAAAATTTAATTGATTATTATTAATATCATACGTAAAATCTTAATTTTAGTTGTAGAATTGTACCTGATTGATATAGAAGCCAATAATATCTCCAGTCTCCACTGATATCCACTCAGAAGGATTCATATTGTACGAGTAAGCTTGGTTGATTGTAGGCGCAGGTGGTAATTGCGTTCGTCCTACTAATTCATATTGAGAAGTTTCCGAATGTATCGGTCTCCAAACTAGGCCAAGCATCCTTATAGATTCTGTTGAATTCTTAGATGGAAACCACTTCCATGCCTTGATATATCCCGGACATGTGATTGGTGAACTCGCAAAAGCCGATGCAATCTCGAGCGTGTTGTCAAAAAAGTACCTCTTCTTTAATATGTCATTTTCGGCGGCATTACAACCAGCACACGTTTCTATGAAAAAAGAAATAATACTTGTTTGTATTCAAGTCAGCATGTGGGCCAAGCTGTCTGAAGTCTTACCACTCGCCCATCGAGTAGGCCTCTGGCGGGGACACAATTGCCACTTGTAAACTTTACCATGCAAGGAACAGGCAGTAATAAGAGTTTTCTCTCTCATCTTTTAAGAGCAGTATTGAAACCATAAACATCAAGGATAGTGTCTGATATGGTTTACGTTTCACTCTGAGTGTAAAACATCTATTGTACATTTTTCTAAATTGCTTGGAAACTTTCTACTTTGTTGCTCTAGCAATAGCTAGAGAAGATTATTATGGGCAACTAAGATATTGTATTTTACCCAGGTATACTTTGAGCCACTTTAACTTTGTTATAATTGCGATGGCTCTCAATTAATGTTTTCTCAAATAGGCCTAGTCATTTTTTACCTTACTTTTATCTGCAGAAGCACGAGTGTTGTGAATTCTACAATTTTACCAATTTAGGTACTACTGTTAACACAAAACATATATTATGGTGTTAATTAAGTTAATAAATAAGTTGCCATATATTGTTTGAAGGTTTGCATGGCAGAATCAATATGTAGATATAAAGTTTGCGGTAAGTTTTGATCAATATACTTCGATCGTCCTCTTAGGAGTGAGAATGCAGAAATTCCAGAACCTGAGAATATAATTACTATAAGATAAGAACTATATCATGGTGTAAAACTTTATATCTACAAATAATTTGTGGTTTTTTTTAAAACAAAATCTATGTTTTCTCACAATGAACCGAATTATCAAACTTACCGTTTACAAGTAGGAGAGATAATAGAAATAACCCTGTTCCATGGTTATCCATTGTCATTGATAAACAGATGAATTAGCAGTTTATGCAATGAAGACGATAGATATTTTTCTCGTCGACGACTACGTACGAGTTTTAAGAATAAGCATTCTCACAAGCATAGTGTATGTATAGCCATTGATTGGTTGATTTCGCGTCACGTGCCGTCCGTTATTCGCATTTCAAGACGAATCAAGTTTATACAACTTAAAACAATCAAGAAATTCACATAGATACATTCAGATTAAGAATAAAGTCAATTCTGATAAATGGTTGATACTATTATTCCTGAAAATAGTTTTCCATTTAGGCCTTATTTGCATATAGACCTACAGATAGTGCAATAATGTGTTTAGTTTTGCGCTAAACCATGAACGAGCATGTTTCCTTTGGTCCACGGTTCGAATCCCATCGCCGCTCTCCGTGTGTTTCAACTTGCTGGTTGGAATACATTTATATAGCTCTTTGTCTGGATGAGAGCTACGTTAGTAAAATAATAATTACGTTTCCGGACTATTTCTCAGTTGACAGAAAAAAAAGAATAAACTTTTTTACATGAACATTTTGATTTCTTTCTTGATACTTTTTATTCAAAGGGAAGAGTTTATTTCTAGTCGCGTGCAACGCGACTTTACAGCTCACTATGTCGGTCGGTTGGTCGGTAAACACTAACTTGAGCACGCGACTGCAGCCATTTACATGGCCTTGTTTTGTGTTAATATGGTAACATGTATATAAATATACAGAATTGTGACAAGAAGTGATAAAAATACAGTAAAAAATGTAGATCATGGAAGTCAATGAATTCTACTACAAATTGTGTTATAATACGAATGTGTGTTATGCATGTGTGGCGGGGAAAAATATTTGAAGAAAAAAATCAATGCCCGGGGCGTTTATTTGAGGGTATTTATTTCAGTAGTAGGCCTAACTCTGTTTTTAAGCTACAATATACGGTAACTGTAACATTGAGTTCTTTAAATGTAGAAAGTAAATAACAGGCATGTGATATTATGTTTTTATAATGTAGTAACTGCTGTAGAATAATGACATGATCACTTAAGCTTGGTTCCCACTAGAACGTAACGCAAGGACGTAAACGCAACGCAAGCGTTTTAACCAATGACAAGCGAAGTTATAGACAGTTAAGCGTGGTTCCCACTAGCGACGCAACGCAAGGACGTAACGCAACGCAAGTGAATTGACCAATGACAAGCGAAGTTATAAACAGTTAGCAATCACAAGTGAATAAGCCATCGCTTGTGATTGGTCAATTCACTTGCGTTGTGTTACGTCCTTGCGTCGCTTGTCATTGGTTAAAACGCTTGCGTTGCGTTTACGTCCTTGCGTTACGTTCTTGTGGGAACCAAGCTTTAGCAATCACAAGCGAAAAAGCCATCGCTTGTGATTGGTCAATTTACTGGCGTTGCGTTACGTCCTTGTGTTGCGTCGCTAGTGGGAACCACGCTTTATGAATAATTATTAGTTGTAAACATGGGCCTGTCGTGTCTGTTCCCAAGACAACATATACCCATTTCGATTTGGCGATAAGAGCGTGTAGTGTACAAGTAATTAAGCACCTATAATCGATTACAATAAAGGTGTGGGTGGGTGCGTACGTGTGCGTGTTTTTATTGAGATACAAATTATTGTCAACATTTTTCGCGATTGTGGGAAGAAATTCATCATGAAGTTAAAGACTGTTAGATTCTTCCCAACATTCGTTTAAACTCAAATGAATTTCGTAGAGTAAAGTGTTGTGCTCTCATATGCTGCAAGTTTATTCATTCCATCAGTTAGATTAACTTTGTATATTGTACTATTTTATTTTGCTCCATTCTGTATCCACTATCTAGTACAGGAAAGATATTCTCAGAATCAGTAAAAGGTTGAAAAAATTGCAACAGAATTTTTTTCACCACAATGGATTTCTGTAAGGTCCCTATATGAACATACTAAAAGTCTAGAAAAATCTAGGTAGGGGAAATAGGTTTTTTTTAACAAAATGGCCGCCAATGGCGAAAAATGTCTAAAAATGAACAAAAAACATATATTGTATATCTATTACCACTTGATAGCAGTTTTTATAATGCTTTTTATATTTCTTTAGTGTCAAACATTTGAACTGCAATATACATATTAATTTAAGTGCTATTTAGCAGCAAAAACACACATTTAAGTATCAAGATATCACCACGGTTATAATAATAGACACCGTAGTCCTGCATTATAATGCAGGACTACGGTGTCTAATAAAACAGTTCATTTACATTTGTACTGTCACAACAATAGAATTATACAATCTTACAATCTATTAATCCATTCATTTTCATTGTCCAGTTATCATCCTCTGTCTATAGGTAGGAATTAAGCATGTGCTGATGCCGTGGTATTGGTGGTAAATTTGTCATCAATGGACACATCACGCCATTTGTAACTTTCCATCCCCCAGTCTGTGGGTTGAAGAGTATTTTCTATCCACTGCTGTACCATGGTAATATACACGCAGAGAAAGACATTTTGCAGCATTTGTTGTTGGGGGAATAGACTTTATTTCAAGTGCTGTTTTGATTTTTGCTACTTTCTCCCAGAATATATTCCTCCATACAGTATATAGCTACCAATGCCAATTCCTCTGATGCGATGGTTTTTTTGTTTTGTTTTGGAGATGTTTGGTTTTACAGAGTTTGTAAGCATACTACTGCCCAGGTGTTATGACTTTTTAAGACTAACACCTTTTCCTATACCAAATAGATGGGTTGTAGTATCACGACTAAATCTACCAACATTGGCCTTTAGAAGATTACGAGGAGATATGATTCAAGTTTTTAGAATGGTGACAGGCCTAAGTGGTAGTGGAATGCGTAACTTCTTCCCTATGAAAACATACGAGAGAAACATAAGAAGACATAGATACACCATATATAAGCGACGACCTAAACTGGATATCCGCAAGTACAATTTTTCTTACAGAATTGTTAACCTATGGAATAGTCTACCAGAGGAAGCCGTTAACACCACCACAGTAAACGCCTTTAAAAATAAACTTGATAAATTCATTGAAAGAAAATACAACAAATTTACTTTTATGGGATAAAATGTATTGCAGAAGAATTTAAATCAAGGAAACGAATGAAAACAAAAAAACAAAACAAAAACCATGCAGTGATGACTTGATGAAATTGGGAGGGCAAGACATGTACCATACAGAAATGTATGGTCTACTTACGAGCCCGACAAGACAGGTGATTACAGGTGATTACATCCCTGGATTTCATGTATAGGCCTAAAAAGCAAATTAATTTTTACAGAGCTTCACACCAAGGAAAGACTTTACATGCATTCACAGTGCTCCCCCATCGAGAACATACGGTAATAAATCAATGAATGAAGCAACCGTTACAGAATATTAATTTAAGACGAAAGAACATATTATTATACACATGGGTCAAAATCAGCCATATTCATCAATAGAGAAGCAGTGCACATTCCCTTACATATATACTATTTCATCATTGATGTGATACAGTCATACACAATGCATCATTAATTGTTGAAAAAGAACCTTGTACTTTTCCTGCAGCCCTCTTTTACTCCATTGACTCCATACACACTGCTGCTGCTAGACTACTCAGAAACCTTCATCTCACTGCCCACTGTATGTTATCATACACTGCTACATCAAACCTCTTGGCCCGAAACAGCAACATTTCAAGACATTTATTATGTACCATGCATGTTTGTTACGTTATGTGAAGGCAAAGTAAACTCTTGTGTTTAATGGCTATAATTATGGGCCGTAGGTAAATTTGGTTTAGGAAAAGGTGTTTTGGTCTTAAAAATCATCACATCACAGTTAGAGTTGTATGTCAAATTCTGTAAACCAAACAGTTTCCAAAAAAAAGAAGAAAACATTGCATCAGGAATTTGGCATTGGTAGCTATATATGGAGGGAAGTCAATGGAGAATTTAGACAGCCTACTTTTCTTTGAGAAAGTTGCAAAAAGCAAATCTATTCCCTTGCTGCAAAAAACTGTACCAGGTATAGTAGTGGATAGGAAATATTCTTCAACCCACAGACTATCACGAGGGATGGAAAGTATTGATGCCAAATTTACTACCAGCACCAGAGAAACTATTAAAGTTGATTAGATGTAGGCCTACCTGAAAGGTTGTAGTAAAATGAATTGCAGTTGCAGAAAATATGGTTTGGACTGCTGTTCCACTATTTTTTAAGAATGTTACGGCACAGCACATGCTCAATTCCCCACCAATAGATGGAGGATGAGATACTGACAAGATGAAAGTGAAATTACCGCATTTATTTGAATAAATGCCCTTGGTGGTTGATTTTTAAGGAGGGCAGTGGGGGCGTGTAATCGTCGTGAGGAGTTTATTCGGAGAGGCGTTTATTTTTGTGGGTGTGTAAGGTGAACAAATACAACACCATCATGCCATTCAGTGAATTCTATTACAAATAGAAATGTGTTAAAATACAATATTGTGTATAATATGCATGTGGCGGGGCGTACATTCGTGGAAATAAATTCAAAATGATGTCCGATGGGGGCCGGGGAGGGGGTGCTCTGGTGTAGGTTATTCAAAACGATGTCCTATGGGGCTTTATTCGAATTTTCTGAATGTAGCGTTTATCCGAATAAATACAGTAATAGATTGTAGTCCAGTGATGGCGCAAGGATTTTCCCGATGAGGGGTGGGGGGGGGGGATGGGGAGAGAGCGTAGCTAGCATCAATTGGCTGGGCCATCAATGGAAGCGCACCCAGATGTTCAGACAATATTATACCAGTAAAGGGTAGTTTTAGTCACTTTTAAAAATGTAAATCCTTGAAACAGTACTCAATGGGGTATTGTTTTATATTAGGAAATATCATCATATTGTCTACATATACTCCCGAAAATAGCCAATTGGGGAGAGGGGATGGGGGGTCGGACAGACTCCCTCACCCTTCCCATATGATCTCCCATCCCTATACCCCTCCCCACTGGCACCACCAATGTTGTAATATATTGTTATAACAGTACAAATGTAAATGAACTGATTTATTATTAGACACCGTAATCCTATGTATTAAGCATAGGAAGGACTGCGTTTTATATATATAACAATAGGAATATCTAGATACTTAAACATTTGTTTTGCGGCCATTTTCTAATTAACAGCACTTAAAATAATGTGTTTTGTAGTTCAGATCTTCGAAACTGTAAAGAAATATAAAAATCATTGTAAAAACCGCTATAAAGTGGTAATTAGATCTACTGTTTTTTTGTCCTTTTCTAGGCATTTTCGCCATTGGCGGACATTTTGTTTAAAAAAACCTATTTCCCCTACCTGGATTTTTCTAGACTGTTAATATGTTCATATAGGGACCTTATATAAATGCGTTGTGGTGAAATAAATTCTTTTGCAATTTTTTCAACCATATTTCATAGTTTTCCTGTACTACTCACAATGTTTCATTTTTGAGTGCTTGATTAGACCGCGTACGTGATCGACCAATGAAAAGCAGGCTCTGTGCGCGTAACCGGTGGTCGCATTAACAACATGATGACAGCAAAAAAGGAGAGAATTGAAAGGAGTCGAAAAAAGAAAGACCTTTTTCAAATTGTTTTATTTTAAAGAAAAAACTAATAATTAATAGATAATATAAAGTACTGTACGTGTGTTTGCAGCAAATTATAATAATGGTATTTATGTTTTTTTACTACATTATTTATATTTTGATATATATAGGCCTAAACTGATAAAATGAGCACAAAATAAAGTTGGTCTTGCTGGCATTGTTGGTAGGCCTACTAGGCTAGGCCTAGTAGGCCTAGGCCCTAGGTAGCCTAGGCCTAGCCTAGTGGTTGGTGTAACGTGTAGCCTAAACTAATCATAGACCGAGGAGGTCTAGCCAGCTAGGCTATAAATAATTAAATTATAATTTAGGCTAGGCCTATCTAGGCCTAGAGCCTATCTAGTAGAGGGCCGGCCCTACTAGAGAGTAGCTAGGCGAGGCCTCTAGCCTAGCTAGAGAGAGTGAAAAAGTTAGCGAGAGATTAAAATTAAGACTTATTATTAATATTATTACTTATTAGAGTAAGTTCTAGGCCTAGTAGTAGTAGCTAGGCATAAATACTGACTTGACTTTAAATATATAGGGCTAGGCCGATTGCCCCACCCCCTCTTCTACTGTACTAATTTCGGTATTTTAGTAGGCCTATGTATTGTAAGTATACCGTATTGTGTATGTACAAAAAACGTTTTAATCAATCATAAAACGTTTCCACAAACGGTTGACTTGCCTTGTTTTCGTATTATACTATTAATTATATTAAATAGGCATTGTATTATTATATATACCATGGATTATGTATGTACAAAAAACGCTTTAATCATAAAAAGTTTCTACAAACTGTTGACTTGCCTTGTTTTCGTATTACTATTAATTATATTAAATAGGCCTTGTGTTATATTATATTCATATTATTAAATATTATTATTAATTAGCGAATGTGTCATTACACGGCATTTGTTATTAATATTATTATGGCGATGTAATCTACAGTAGTAATATAGCAAGTTTGATTTACTTTTACAATCTTAATTTATATTTTTTATCATTTTTAAAATTAATTTAGGTCTGATTTACAGTTTAAAATTCTGGACATCAAACGTTAATATGCAACAACCACAAGTACAGAACCAACTTGCAACTCACGTTCCTGATTTGGTGTTAGCGCCCTCTACAATGGACAGACAGCTTCCTTTCAGTCAACGCTTAGAAGGAATGTTAATGTTTGCAGATATTTCAGGTAGTAGGACTAATTAAATCTGAGCTATACATTAATATTCTCATCTTCATCGTTAGTCTAGATTCTAGGACGACGATTCGACTTAATTTTCGTTAAAAAAACATTTTGGCACATATTGCGTTTCATACTTAGTGGAGCTGAACAAAAATCTTCTTCTTTGTTGATCATTGAATGTCCAGAATTTAAAAATGTCGATGAATTGAAATTGAATTGATCTATTCCGTTAATTTACAAAATGTAATGAAATTTATTTTCCATTATTTCTTTTTCGAATAAACAACCGATCTAATGGAGCATTGCGTATATTGGCGGACTGATAACAGATGAGCCCCTTAAATATACAGCGGAATTAAATAGTAGTACAAAGAGGAATGCAATTTGATATAAAACAAAATTACTTTTATTAATAATATAAAAATATCTTAAAATTTACATTCTAAAACACACTTCCCAGTTAACTTAGATAAGAATGTTAAAAGCAATATCCAATATCAACTGATTCTATTGTACTGAATGGTTCGCAGTGACCGATATGGTAACACAATATACAGTGGTGGTAAAGACTTCTTAATTAATTTACGTTGTGGTTGCATTTATTTATTGTTTTTTTATTTATAAGTCGGAATTTACTTGTAAATAATACATTTTTGGTCGCTCTCAGATGTTTTTTCCATTCCTATAATTGAGTACAGTGTTTAAAAAGATGAAACAGACCAATACCCTACCCTCTGTTCTGTGTTAAGATTATAAAATAGTTACTAATATAACAAGACTATATTAATACAAGCAATACATTTAATATTGATAAAATATTTAAAACAAAAAGATAACATTTAAAAAGTAAAAGTGTAAATATTGTAATTAAGTTATTATGCAATTAATTACTGTAACATTGTAACAAACGTATCAATTCAATTACAATACACAAAGCACACAATGTTGTTCAGCTTATTACAGTATAATCAATTACAGTACAGAATTCCAAAACATTATTAGAAGTGTTGAATGTTAACACCACGTCACGTGACATCAAGATCTCAAATTGCTAGTCATGTGACGTATTTCCTCATATCTGTATTATCCGGGTACCTATTGGTCAGATACGTTTCGATTAAAAATTTCACTATGTTTTAATATATTTATATGAAAATAATACAAAAATGTTTTAGGCATTGTAATGACGTAATCAGAGGTGGATCTATTGATCTGTCTGGACCAAAATAACAATGTGATACCAATCACAAAAATGTATTAAACAAAGTATTTCAAATTGTTCAAAATCTTCGAATCTAGGTACAATACAGCATAGTTCATTCAACAATACAAATGTCTCAGCAGATGCCAGAACTGCTTTAACGACAAACTAAATCAAATCTATTCTTAATAAATTCTTAAAGTAGGGCGTTGGCGTTGCTGCTTTTGGTTTTTGTTCATCAGTTCGCAGTATTAAGGCGTTTTTTTAATCCAAAATGTATCTAGTATAAATAACTATGCACTGGTAATTGTGAGAAGAGAATATAGATGATACATATTTTAGGTTGAAAGTAATTTAAATCCACATTAATGTTTTTGCTTTTATACTATTAGTCCGAACAAAGTAAAAATAACGAGAGTAAATGTGATGAAAGAGAAAGTGTTCCTCGTTGATGTACTCGTCGTGGGATCAATGATAAAATCCTGCGTACCACGATTATGACTGTCCTTGTTTGCCTTTGTGCTCGCTTCTTTCATTGCAATAGTGGTCGACATTTTTGATGAGGTTTGTCGATGAGTACTTGGTCGTCGAGTTGTTGTTTGTCTTCTTTCGGTCGTCGTCGGGGCCAGTGTTGTTGTATAACACACTGAATCCGGGAAATCGTTCACGTACTTGTCTTTAGTTGCTCGATTAACTCGCTCAGAACCCGCTTGCTCGTTCAATTCATTCACCAAATACATATTTTCATGAGGTCCTAATAGTATCAGATTGCTGATCGTAGATCCTTGGACTATGTTTGTTTCTGTACAATCGGAATTGTCTCCGAATCCGGATATTTTGACGTTGCTATTAACGGAAATAGTACCAGTATCATCTTTAATCACGCATTTAACGATGGCGTTTACCCAGTATCCACAAACGGTATCGGAGCTGCATGGTCCACCCCCGGAGCCATCAGTTTTCTCTGTAACCGTTGCGATTATCGCGATACTAGAATCATTTATACGCTCATTCATGGACATTGCTCTCCAATCAGGTGATGGCTCGCAAGCCATCGTAACGCTAACAATGTACAACATAGAAATCCAAAAAATCAACATAACTATTTACTGTGTAGGCCTCGTATGACTTCCAAACAATACTTTGACTGTGTAGGCCTACTAACGAAAACGTTTTGTGTTTCCGATCTGCTCTGATCAGGGAAGAGTGAAATTACAGCTCTGATCAACGAACTGACTGGAATACGCCTTCCGTCTAACTCGAAACTATCTATCCTGTCTCAGTTTCTGTTGTGAACCCGCTGCTTACCACTCACTTAATTATATGCCAGTTCCTTCCGCCGAAAGACACTCCTATCGTCTGCTCATAAGTTTAGAAACCACGATTATTGGAGGAATTTCCGCCACCGTTTTTTTTTACGATTATTGTGTTGGCCTACCGTGTGCTTGTACTGTACTGTGACATTGACATTTATATACAACCTAATAGTTTATGCTACTCATCGTTATGGAATTCTTTTGACGACTAGTCACCGTGTCTCAGTGGGATAGGGCTCGTGTTACAATTCATAGAAACTGTAAAATGGCATATACAGTACCACTAAACTTAAGTGCACATTATGCAATTTCATATAACTTTATTCGATGTTTCAATGTTCTTATTTGAATTAAATGCCGTTGTTAATCACCATTAAGTTTATATTTAGGTGTAATAGAAAGCTTTAGAATTAAATTGACAGTTTTAGTACGGTACTTAAAATAATGGAATAAGCTGATGTTGTCGGAATTATGTATTTTACACTACCAGAAAAAGTACATCAACAACTTTTTAGTGAAATTGAACCACCTTCTTTATAATGTGTTATTGACGTGTTTACAATGATTGAAACAAATGCTTTAAAGAATACCTCTCCATCGGATGCTTACAATAATTATGGAATCTGCTGTTGTCGAAATGTGTACATTATAAGAATAACTTTTTACTGAAAGTGGAATTGTTGTACCACTTTCTCTATACATGTTTTATCGACGTGTTACGATGATTAAAAAATGCTTAAAGATTGTTCCCTAAACACAGGAAAAATGAAGATTAATAAAATCAGACTTTAAATATGCCATATTTAAGTGTTTTTTTTTTTTTTGTTGCTTTAAATTACATTTTTTTAGGTAAATCATTTTTTTTTTAATCCAGTTTTTGGTCATAGAATTAACCGAATTTCTATGTGTTTTTTTTTTCTTAAAACAAATGACAATAAATGATACTTGACTTGACTTGAATAGTGAATAACTGTTATGTGAAATTAGATGCCATTCAACAAAAATTAGAAAAGGAAAATTAGGGGGACAATATATCTTTAATAATGCCCTATAAAAAATAATTGTCTATCGTCGTAATAATAGTCTCATTTTTTTGTTTGCCTTGAGGCAAATTGTGCACAATACAAACAGAATAGTAACAGATAATGTAATTATCATGGTTCACTACTATTCATTGCATTCATCAGGTCTGATGTATTGTTTTGGTAAACACCCTTAAATCAGGGAGTTGTAAATTGTTTATTTTAACTCCCTGCTTAAATCATACATCATTGTAAAAAAAATATCTGTAGGGAGGGAATGATAAACAATTAGATTTTCTTTTATGGCTTCAATTAATACAATTGAATACATGAATTATAAAACAGAAATAATAATCTTTTTGATCGACTAGCGTACTGATTAGTGTTTCAATCAACGACCTCCCTCCCTAACGACGACTGATGCCACCAAGGATATTAAAGCAGTGTCGCCGTAAACAACACATTTGGGCTACATCAGCGGTAAAAACAGCCCCTCGAGGGAAAAGTGACAAATTAAAGTTTAAAGTAGTAAATGTCGACATAAAACGGGCACGATTTGAAAATGATTATTATTTATTACTGAAATAATGATTTGGCTCAAAGATTATTTTAGGCTAATTATTTTTTACGGTATTTTCGTGATTAGGCCCAAGGTTTGAAAATAAGAATTTTATGGTACAGGAGTATCCTGATGATTCGATCTGTACAAGAAGGCAATCTACTCACCTTTCAAAGATAGAAACTCGTACAGTCCTTTGATCTTACGTCTGGCTGCGACAAATACCAATAGTACTGCATATTCTCTAGAATATCAACATGGAAATTTTTAAAATACTGGAGTGCAGGAAAGGTAGCTCTGGCCGGGTATTTCTTCTAGGCGTGGTTCCCAATAGAGACACAATTCCGTAGGCGCAACGCAGGCGAGTTGACCAATGACAAGCGACAGTTCGAATTATCCATCACTTGTGATTGGTCAAATTATACTTCGTGGGCTTACGTCCTTGCGTTTCGTTCTAATGGGAATCAAGTGTTACTACAGTATTATCACTAGGCCTATCGTATGATGACAAAAAATGATGAATTATGTAAAAAAATTACTATAAACTGTATACAACTATATTAACCTTTTCCACTATTGACATTAAGCCTATTGGTTTATTATTTACAGGTTTCACTGCTCTATGTGAGAAATACAGTTTGAATTCACGTAGTAATGGTACAGATAAACTTTCCAAGACGCTGAATGACTATCTCGGTGCCATAGTGGAGAATATCATCGGATCAGAGGGTGACGTTCTCAAGTTTGCAGGTGAATTACGAATTATTTACTAAAGGCCTACTATAATGGTGGATGGACTAACTCGTCAAGGTGACGAGTTCAAATTTGGTGTTAGGTTTGTTCGGAGGTAGTAGCAGGGCAGGGAAAACAAAACGTCCGAATTTTGGGAGAAAGATTCGCAATGCAAAGGACAAACCGTAATATACAGTAGTACCAATATAAATATAGTTTATCATCTTGACACAAGCTAAGGCCTATAATTATACACACACTGTAAAATATATATCTAGATATCTCCTCCCTAACAACCATCTGCTGATGTGGAAGAAAACATGAGGTGACTTGGCAGATACCAGATTACATAATTATACATGATATTATATAAATTTGACAGGCATCCTGAAACTGCAGACTCCAATGCTGTGCACGCTATCATCAGCAGCAGAAAACATTTACAACGATCTATATGATATGAAGATGATGATATGATATTAATGCTTGTGTCTCATAAGGTCATGTGATGACGCCAATCAATCAATTAGGTTAATCTGTGTGACAGTAGTAGGGTTTTTCGGAGATAGCGAGATAATTGTCTCCTCTTCCAGATACGGTATTTTAAATATGGACATAACTTTTCACCGTTTCAGCTTCCACGCATCATATAAAAAGGTATAGGCCGAGTGAATCAAATTCGGTCCAGCAGTTCGTAAATGAAGTTCATTAAAACAGATAATCGGAAGTGTGGGTGGGTGGAGGTTTTGACGATGCTACCCGCTCCAATTATAAATATGTTAATATTTTTTATATTCATTAGACAAGGAACAGTCAATTGCTTCTAACAATCTAGAATAAATAATTTGAATATGAACATTCGGAATTGAAATTGAAATTCCACCTCTCAGTCTAAACTCAACTCAATTATCAAATTTGAAACTAACCATAAATTGACTTGCAAATTGATAGGTTAGAATACTGTTTACTGTTTTCAGGCAGAGCACTTGTCCTAATTCAATTTTACTGAGGCCAATGATAACACCTTTTTATAGGTGTGGAATTTATCATCTGCAAAAGCATTCACATAAACTTTCCATAGAGTTCATGACTATGACGCGACGGTCCTGTTAAACGAATACGGGATTATGAGGAATATAGCCCTACACAACAACACTCGGTTCTCTGTACTACTAGGACTTGTTTCGGTATTATATGTTATGTTCAACGTTCTTCCGTGATACAGAGCCACATGCTACAACTGTATCGTACTGTACGGATAATTTAAGGTGTTTTGCAAATTATGACATTTGGTCCTAGAATAGGCTATAGGCCACTGTCACACTGAAGTGTGTGTTATGAGTGACAACGTCACAGTACACCACCCCCCCCCCCCCCCCCACTCACTACACACACAATAATATCTTCTTGCAGTGCGTTTATGACAAACATGACAATGCTTGCTTGTATTTGTAGTGCTATATTATATGGGCCTAGTATATGTACAATGTGTTCTTTTTTTTTTCACAGGTGACGCTTTTATTGCATTATGGAAAGTTAAACGTGACACTCTTGACAATACGATAATTCGCGTTGTCAAATGCGCACTTCGTATCCAAGAAAAATGTGACAACTGGAACACAGATGTAGGCGTCCGGCTAAAAGTAAAAATAGGTAAATGTTTATATATTCCTGTATTCTTATGAGTTTGAAAAGAATAATGCTCAGTACGGTAGGTGCCGTAAATTTTAGTTGTTTTTTTTTAGAACGGCAATTGATAATATATTTTATATTTATAAAGATAATTGTTGTATACATGGCGTTTCATAGGTATAATACCCTTTTTTCTGGATCTAGTTTACAGAAAAAATCGAAAGGTTATTTAAAAACAGATAATAACTATAGTAAAACATATTGAGCGTCAAAATTTGAATGTTTTATGTATCGTTACCAAGTTCTTGTCTTCTAATCATTATATCAATGTTTTCACTACCTAACAATATGTGATTTATATCATTATCAGAAAAAAAAATAAAAACGAAACATTAAGGTGCTCAGCACGTAATACCACACAACCCACGTTTAACCTTGTCAGTAAATTTAAAAATAAACAACATTTTGTTTAGTGCCTATACATCGTACAGAAAGACTCTGATAATCGTGGAAAAATTCAGAACGAGACAAGAACAAATTGAGACAGGATACATTTACAACAGAAAACATCATAAAAAACTTTGTTTTATTTCTTTCCTTCCTTGGTGGTAAATTTTGCTATAAAGAAAATATTCTTAGACATATGAGTAAATTTTGTTGTATTTGTTTCCTCGCTGGTGACAATGCTTTACTATAAGAAATACAGTAATAATGAAGTTATTGTATTTGTTTCCACCCTTGTGTACTATTATAAGAAGGATTTTCATTTGGTCGACGGTGGACTCTGTTGCGTTCATTCAAAAAGTTTTAGAATCGCTGACCGAATGGAATAGAAAGGTTGAAGTCTCTTATAGTAATACAACGTACAGTATATATGCCTCCTCAAAGCAATACTGTATCTGGTTCTGGGTCGTAGAATGGTACTGCTGTCTGAAGGGTGCGAAAATTGTAAATTTTGAAAAATAGAGCTGCTAGGTCGCCGGAAATTACACCTGAAATAATAACATTGTCTTTTAATATATTTAGGTTCAATAGATATTGCATAGTTTAGAAGGAAGGGAAATAACCCGAGTAGTTTCGTCATGTTGATAATACCCACTTCGGTTTCAAAATGCAATAAATCATATTATATGTAAAGTTCAATTTTCATCCAATTTTTCCATTAAACAAAGTGCGTCCACCAAGTAGACTATCAAATTGTTGTAATTTGAATCGCAATAACATTTCTTCATCATCGTCGTTGTCAATCGTTGTCATCATCGTCGTCATCAACATCATCACCATCATCATCATCACTATCCATCACCATCACCATCATCATCATCATCACTATCCATCACCCTCATCATCACCATCATCATCACCACCATCATCATCATCGTCACCATAATCATCATCATCATCATCATCATCATCATCATCATCATCATCATCATCATCACCACCATCATCATCATCACCATCATCACCACCACCACCATCATCATCATCACCACCACCATCATCATCATCACCACCACCATCATCATCATCATCACCATCATCATCATTATCACCATCATCATCATTATCATCATCACCATCATCATCATTATCACCATCATCACCACCACCATCAACATCACCACCACCATCAACATCACCACCACTATCATCATCGCCATCATCATCATCATCATCATCACCACCATCACCACCACCACCACCACCACCATCATCATCATCATCACCACCACCATCAACATCACCACCACTATCATCATCGCCATTATCATTATCATCACCATCATCATGATCTTCATCATCAAGTATTTTCCATTTCGTGCTTATATGAAGCTAACCGACCATTTCGGTGCCATCTCTCCGTCTTCTTCGCTGTAACTCTTTTAGATATAAGTAATAATTTAAACTAGTAATTAGGTATTGCCTTAGAATATTGTTTTTGTATTTTTTTCTGAATGATATGACCAGACTGAAATAAAATTGTTGACCCATTCTGTTTTTTTTTAAATTCATCATTCAGTTGAGAACACAATAATTTTAAGTTCGATAAAACGTGACAACCGAAATTGGAATAACACAAAACATCTGTCAATTATAATGTTCACAGTCTATCGACCGATTTTGCTGAATTTATTGTAAACTGTTTCCTTCTTCTTGTTTCAAGTTTTATATTTAAGACGGAACATTTTTTGTTAAATAGATTTTGAACAGAAATTATTTTTTAAAATATATAGGACTATTATGATGATACATTATGATGGAAAGGTGAACCAGTATTTCAGTGTTTATATGATTCCAATAGTTTTCTGAAATAGCCCGGTACATATCAATTAACATTTTCAGTGTTAGTATTGCCAATTATCTTCTTGAAGTGGAAAATGTTCACATCGGTTTTTGTTTTAGAATCTTTTTAGTAGCCCTTTTGGCTGCTGCTTCTTACACAAAAGGTCTCTTGCGTCTCAAGCGCACCATACGCGCAGGGTTTAGCTATTTTTTACGTCGTAAATGATGCGCTGCGTAAGTATTGGTATCAAAACGAACGCAGTTTTTAAACAAGCGTCTGTACTAGCGCGTGTACGTACTGTGGTGTATGTTGCGTACCGCGCAAAATACACTACAAGTTGCGTGTGAACAAGCCGGACCTTATTGTTAACGCACGTGTGGTTTGTATTGTGTCTCCTTTAGGTCTTTCTATTGGTCCTTTACAAGTTACATACATTGGTAACGATGAATGCCAGCAAGTGGCCCTGAGCAGTACGGCTGTTGATGATGCTAACAAAGCGGAAAAGTTTGCCCAGCCAGGCGATATTATCTTGTCTCCCAAAGTGTGGGCTTATGCGCCTGATCACGACCTTTGTCACATCGAAAAAATGTCTGACGATAAACATATCCGGGTAAGAAGTTCCATATGTAAACCACCACACAGATGTTCCAATTCACGAGTGTGGTCAAAAGCACATAATACAGTACTACTTGGCATTAGACCTTATCTGACATACGATCTTTATTGACTGAAATATTACAAATTTATGGAATTCTTATTTTTAAGTTTATATTTTGCTTTAAAAAAATGAATTTAAATACCGGTAATTAAGAAAGTATTAAAAATATTGTAAATACTATTAATAATAAAGAAAAATAAAAACAAAATCTAATTATTTAACAAATCAAATCTTATCTGGTTATCAAACTTAATTTTATTTTCAATGCTAAGTAAGAAATATGGAAAATATTAATATAGTACAGTATTAATATTAGTAGGCCTACTGTAGTATGCGTGTTCATTTATCCTTTAATTAACTGTGCTGTCTATTTCAAGGTGATATCATATGGCCTAGCAACTCCAGACGATGATATTTTAGGCCTTGTTAAACAGCATGAACTGCAGGCGAACGCTGTTAGTGGGGCCCTACTAGGCATTTCTACTCCTGGTAAGAACATTGTGAAAATGAATATTCATTTCATCACATTGAAGTGATAATATTCGTTGGAAAATCTCTCAAAAATGATAAAAAATGTCTACTAATACACTGCCTAAAACACTGCCATAAAATACAACAGTCGCTTAAAAAAATCTAATCAGATGGTCCGTATATACTCCACCAAACCAAGGGAGATTCTAATACCTCCATGACCAAACCGTTTCAATATTTAACTTAATACTAATAAGCCTACTCCAGTTCCGACATTCAATGCGCGCGGCATAGCATATTATTTCTTTCCTTATTCGATTCAATTCAATTCAATTCTGGTTTATTAAAAATATAAGAATAATATGAATATACAGTAAGAGGCATTTCCCCATTTCATATTGTAGTAAATACGAGGCTACGAGTGTATATTGTGAGGTTCGAGCCTTGCGGGTGCGTAGATCACTTATCATCAGCAGCCCGCCGCGATTATTTGTGTGTACCCTTGTGGTGCAAAAGTTTAAAATTTCCAACAAGAAATATACACAATACAAATATATTTAAATTTAATACTCATGTGCTAGTAGGGGTTTTAAAGCACATTTTGTTTTCTTTTATTGCTAATCTAACCTGTTATACGTTGTTTTATATCATGTTTTGTATTCACAGTCAAACGGGTACAGTCTCCAAGAAAGGTGTTTGGTAAGGAAGCCAAGATTGACGAGAAGGGAAGACGTAAGTAGACTTTTCAAACCCAAGAGATCAAATTATTCATTGTTTTAATTTAGACACTAGTAGTGTGAAGCGCTGTATATAACCTTATAATGTATATTGAAAGAAAAAGGGGAAAGGATATTCGTTTTATTTTGTTACGGTATAATTTTACTACCGGTGCTTAAATTTCAATTGTTCATACAACATATTAAAATACTGTGTAGTTAAATCTCATGTTGTTTTAAAGATATATTGTCCCCCTAAAAAGTATTATTTGTTGAATAGGCCTATGCCATTTTAATTTTAAACAATAGTTATTCACTTTGCTGGATTGAAAAAAAATGTAATTAAAAGCCAAAAAAATACCTAAATTGTCTGTCAGACATTGGTTTTGGTTAAAATTAACCGTTTCTTTTGTTATATATAAACAGTTATTGTTGTTTTGTTTTCTACAGAAGTGAATAACTTAATTAAAACTGTAAAATGGCCTTTTCAAAGTCGGATTTGATTAATCTATATTTTTCTGTTTTTTGGGGGACTGTACATCTTTAAGTAAACACATCGTATCGTAAATTATTTCAAACGTTTTGGCCTGCCTCAATTTTTACTTAACAGTTCTGTACGTATATTTTGTCAAAATCAAAATTAAATGATTCAAGTATAGAAATTGGACAAAAACTGTTCTATAATCATTTTCCACAATAAAGTTAGTGTGTGTTTGTTTCTCAGAACTGTTTGTTCTTAATATGTCGGAAGAGTTAAATGTGAATAAACAATCATTTCGCTTTGCTATTACGGAACCACCTATAAGCCGTAACGGAACATTGCATTATTTTCACGCTGCTGCTCTAGCCCGCTACGTCCCATTAGGACTACTCAATCAGAAGCTAAAGCAAGCAGCAGTTATAGTTCTAAGGACAGACAGTTTTGTGAAAATGGAAACTCCACTATGATTTATTGATTCCAGCTGCTACAGTAGACCCAAAAAACGGCTGGGAAAGAGTCTATTAGGACATGTCATGCTAAAATTACAAATCCCTATATTCACTGTCAGATATTCATTGAATTATTATCGAAACAGTCCATTAAAGTTTGTGTTTGTAATAGGATACTTCACAATTGAAATATCTAGGGTGATGAAGTGACCCCCAGATTTGACCTTAGCAATAAAATTAACTAAAGTGACAGAAATTGAGTATTCACTTCTGTAACAAAAAAGTAATATTTATTCACATATAAAAAATGAAAAGAAACCCAAAAACCATTGTCTGACAGACAATTTAAGTATTTGTTGCTTTAAATTACATTTTTTTCAGGTAAAATAACTATCTATTATGTGACAATAAAATGACACATTCAAAAACATTTGAAATAAAAAATATTTTTCAATAAGCGAGCAGCGTTTTTTGTAAGAAATATTTCTTGTTTAAGATTCCACTGAAATAACCACAATAGTATGACTACTGTAAACAGTAAAGAATGTTGTCACTTTGGAAACTATGACACATCATTCATTCATTCAATTGCATTTAAGTTTTACTATTTCATTGGGAAGAATTAACGTTTACAACATACCGCATCGCGTCTAAGGTTTGGCTTATTAGAAGGTCTAGTGTAAATCAACGCTACGTACATATGCGGGGTATGACTTAATAAATACACCTTCCAAGTACCTTCCCATCTATTGTCTTTGGTTATACTGTTATTTTCTAGTTTTGGCATTTACTTACTTTGGAAATACGATACAAAAATCATATTACTATACTACACATTATTGGATTTCAAAGACACACACTGGAGAGTTGTTAAAAATGTCGAAAACAATGGGTACTTCCCCCGTACTTCCCTTAAAAACTACTTTGATGTGTTTTTGTTTTCAGTCCGACAAGCAATTTTTCGTCCACCGTCAAAAAGAGAAAAGGCTGTTTTACGAAAATATGTCATACAACCAGTTTTAAAAAAGGTATTTTTTGAATTTATATTCTAATTGTTGCGGTATTACTCATACTATAATTTACAATAGGAAACACAATAGTTCCTGTGGAATTTAAGTTCGGCTGGTTTTAAATTTATTCCGGTGTCAGAGTTAAACAGTAGGCCTACAATTTACCATACCGTCGGTGTGTGGTGATTTATATGGTCTGTTATCGAATAACCGTAAGTAGGTTTGACCTCTTCGCGGTGGGAGAGGATTAGGATTACATTAAAGGAAGAATGATTGCAATTTTATGTGAAGTTAGACACTTACCGGTACATATTGGAATTTTATGAATCACGTATGTACGTCTATAAAAAGTATCATTTGACACTAAATAAGAGCATATTTTATGCTTTTGTAAGCGTGTGTTTGATGGTACACCCACCCAACTAACTTACGTACGTATGATGGAGTTTGCTGAACTGTCAACAATAATATTATGGAATGGTTTCCATGTTTTACAGTACTTTTATATGTTTTACTATAGTATAACAATAACATGCATTTGTAAGGGGACAACTTTTAATATGTTTTCTAATAGTGAAATCTGCCGTAGTATTAAAATATTTCTCGTTAATATTTTTCACGTAATTGTCCTATAGAGGAGACGTACTAGTACTATAGAATAGATTAATCTTAATTATGATACCCAAACTGCTCCAACTATTTTAAAAATAGATTAAACAAAAAGTAGAACTAGGCCTATGTTAAAAACAAAAACATAAACAAAAAATCATTGTACCTTTTTTTCAAATGGAACCATTCTAGGCCTAAATATAAAGTATGCTTTGTATATATTTTATTTTGTCAATTTGTATTTTGTATGTGAACGTGAGAGGGGATAACAAAATCCAATGGGGAAAAAGAAATTGTTGAAGTCTGAATAGAAGAATACGTGTAAATGCTGTCGTTATATAATATTGCTCGACAGGAATATAAACGTACGATGTCATATTATTTTGTAAATGTTTATACAGTATTAAAACCCTACTTATACAATGTTGATGTAAACCTGACATTGTAAAGTAGGGTTTGAAGAGGTTGCACAACATCAATTAAATGCGCGTGGGTTATCATAATCGACATCACAGCAGGTGCGATACCTTTAGTTGGATAGTCCTATTTCTGATTCTTCATGTGTGTTTTTGTTTTCTTTCCTTGAGTGATAACATACACAGCACATCACCAGCATACAATACTATTGTTCATTTCAGATTGAAGATGGTCAGCCATTGGAATATTTGTCTGAAATGCGTCAGGTGTCTGTTGTCTTCATCAACATCATGTTTGTACAGACTAAGGAAGTTGAAGACACCAACAACAACTTGCAACATGCATTTGATGTTATCTTCAGTAATTGCAAGCAATTTAGAGGTACTGTAGGCCTACGTCTATTGCTTTCTATTTCAGTATATTTGTTATGCAATGTATTCAAATTATTCTTAGTATGTGTAATAGAGAACATTAACAGTATCACTTATCAGTATCAATCCCGGTTTCAGTGAACTTTCGTTGAAATGAAACAATCAACCCACGACATCATCTGACTTTTAATCTTCAACTCTTTTTTTAATGACGCGCCAAGCGGAAATAAGGATCAACGTATAAATCTGGGATATCTTTATTTCAAACTGGGAGATCGCTATTTTAAACTTAGAATGAGATCTATTTAAACTCATCCAAAGGCAAATTACTGAAACATTGCTGTGGGTATCGGTGGCTGACAAATTAAATTAGCACAAATCTAAAATTGAAAAATATACTTCTATTTTGGAAAAATGGCAGTTTGGTGTGCCATATTTTGGCTTAAGAAAGTGTGCTTTCAAGCTGATAAAACATGGTGTTAAAAATATGGTAGTTACGTAGTCCCTTACTTATAGAATAAGGAAGTAACTTTCTATGAAATATAGGTTAAAAGACGCTTCGCAATGTACTAACGTTTATATTTGTTTCTATTTAGGTTGTCTCAACAAAGTATTTATGTTTGACAAGGTAGGGCTACTATAATTATTACTTTGTTGCGGTTAATAGAACTCATATCGAAAGAAACAATTAAACATCAAGTACTCAATTCTATTTTTGTTTTGAATGTCTTTTCGTTTGTCGGCTTTTTTCGGCCTCTCCCTCTCATACGGGTCTCATACGGGGCGTCATAATATAATTATTTCTGTGTCACATACGGGGTCACATAACAATATGTTGATATATTTCGCAGTGCCCCAGACGGCGCCCCGTACGCATAGGCTTTCTTTCTCTGCATACAAAGTCTGTTGATTTTGATTTATTGTTTTCTTTGATAATATGTTTCTAGAGGGCGTATGTGATTTTTTTTGCCTGATCATCAAAAAATACATATAAAATATTTAACAATGATTACAAAATATGAGAGCAAGAGGATGACCCTATAAGCTCGAAAGTTATTTTATTCCAAACTTTTATTCCATTATAGTATAATGTTTTTGCTACTTGATGTGTATTTTTTAATTCAATTCTTTCGCAGGGATGCACTTTTCTGGTCATTTATGGACTGCCAGGTGACAAGCATGAAGAGGACTGTGCACATGCGCTGAAATCATCACACGTGATTTTAGATCAACTTAAAGCTACTCCCCTCATCTCGTAAGAAATATTCAAGTTAGGCCTACATTGTTTTTATTATTGACAATGAGTAGCAACGATCACCACCCCAGGGCTGGAATTGATTTCAATAAACTCGGAACCCCTCAATAGACATATTGGAAGCCTAATGGAAAGTGTTGATTTGTTACGCAATTTTGGATCCAAGATGGCGCACACAATGTTGATATCAATAATATTTCGGATCCACAAAACCTATTTCATCTCGTAATACATGGTTACTAGACTGTTGTGAGATAAGAGCATAGCGCATGCGCGAATAAGTGAGCAAAGGTGCTAATCACGCAATATAAGGTTTATAAGATAAGGTTTATCGGAAATAGCTTGCACAATGCATGATGGGAAGGGTTTGGGAGCAAACGTCACGACGCGTACGTACAAACAACAAATCACGTACGTACGCGTTGTGACGTTTGCTCCCAAATCCTTCCCACCATACATCGCACACGCTATTTGCGATAAACCTTATGTGTTTTGCAAATTATATTATCTCATCGCGTGTTGTTCAGTCACGCAATTATAGAAACCGAAATTTCCAATTTTGACCATAATGTACTTCCTTTGAATTCATTGTAATGAAACTGAAATTTAGTTTTAATCTTTCAATAGACAAGTGTCAATTGGTGTTACCACGGGATCGTCATTCTGCGGCGTCGTTGGTCATAAACATAGGCATGAATATACAGGTATGCAAGGGAACATAATTATACAAAATTAATAAATAGGCCTACAATCCTGAAACTTATATAGTGTGCTGGTAACATAGATCATTCATTCATGTCACACCTGAGTGTATCCCTGCCATTTGATTGGTTAATTTATTATCCTGTTTCGTTTAGTATTTGTACTTAACCGAAAAGTGATATTTAATGGTGATATAGAATGGTACTATTGCACGTTCACCTTTTTGTAAACATGCTGAAAATGTTGTGTTAAACGTCTTGTTACATGCAAGGCACAAACAGAAGATAGGCAATACAATGGATAAGTTTTATACTCTAATCTACGTTTTATTCTTCAAACAGAAAAGCAAAAGATAACAAAATCAATTAAAATGATTATAAAGATAAAGATTAATTAATAATATAAAATAATTATCAAAGTATAAGATGGTGGTAACACACAATCAAAATACATAAAGAAATTCAAGACTTACAAATATAGCTGAGCCCAAGGCTAATATAAAGCTTTACTTCAGTTGTTCAAAACAGTCAAACAGACTTCTAGATACTTCAATAGACTTTAACAGCATTTAGTTTAGCTATGTCAGTATTCGTATTAGGACTGATTAAATATGGTTAATGTACCACTATTTATATTCTTATGCAGGATATGTGGGGTGATCATAGTGATCTCATCAAATAACTTAAAGATGATGAAATTGGTTTTAAGATGAAATTCAAATGACATCATCATCTTAGTATGAAGTTGTTGTAACAATTTCCTTATATGGAATATCAAGCAAGTGTCTCTGACAACTTGAGTTATGAGCAGTCTCCTAGGTACAATTACTAACAACCTGGTTACTGAACTTTGGTCTAGTCTACAACCAATATAATATATACAGTACAATACTATGGTAAAGTGATAATAATATAATAGTATAAATGTATCTCCTAACACACCCCTCCTTAAAGAAAAGTTTGCATACAAACTTTTTATATACATTACAGTAAAATGTAGTAATTGTATATAAAATCACAGAACAATATTTTATTTTATTTTTTATTATATCAAGTTCACATTTCCTCTGCTGAATTCACATTTTGTTAATTGTTTATTTTTTAAAGTTCCTTGAAAAATGTTCTCAACATGATCTTGCTAAGTATCACTGTAGACAATAACATCATCTATGTAGCCCTCGCAGCCATTGATGTCTGCAATCACACTATTCAGGAGGCGTTGAAACGTGGCTGGTGCATTCCGCATTCCAAACGGCATTCGGTTGTATTGGTAGAGTCCGTCATTAGTGACAAAGGCTGATATGTCCTTCACACGTTCGATGAGAGAAACTTGCCAATATCCTTTGAGTAGATCAAATTTGCCCAATTTGTGAAGACAATCATTAATGCGTGTCAATGGGTATGAATCCGCCTTGGGAACTACATTCACCTTTCGAAAGTCTGTACATAATCGGTAAGAACCATCAGGCTTTAAAACCAGCACACATGGTGAACTCCACTGACTAAAACTTGGTTCGGTTTGGAGCATATACATATCTTGTTTTAGATAGTTCTGCTGTATTATTTTAAGATGATAAGGATGTTCTTTAAGCAGCTTAGCATCATCATCATTATTGATTTGTACAGGTACATCAGGAAATGAACTGTTATGTCCGAGCACCAATTTTGTTAGTTCTGTCCTTTCAGCATCTGTTAAATGAACAAACTTAGCATCCAAATTAGCAAGGACCTCAGAATGTTGAAGTCTCAAACAACTCTCAGCATTAAGATCATAGTTACCACCATTATTATTTTGGACATATAAGTTTAAGTCACTCTCTACCTTAGTGGCAGGGGTGATAGAAATTAGTTCAGTAGCGCTTAGAACAGAAGTCAAGTTATCTTCAGAATTTGCGCATAAAACAGAAGTCAAGTTATCTTCAGAAATAGTGCATATAGCAGAAGTCAAGTTATCTTCTGATATGACATTTTTATAAATATTAGAGTCGTCAACCTGCTCAGCAATCAATTTCTCCTTAGTCAAAGATACACGAGGCATAATGCCAGTAAACAAAGTATCGTCAGAGGGAGAATTAAACTCAGAGGCAAGGAATGTATCCCCTAAAATAACCTCATCAATTTGCTGGCTAATAGAATGCGTAATAGCACACACAGGGAACATACTAGGATCTGGGGTGGTTTCGTCCACTTTAACCATAGCCCCAGCTAAATCATTCCCTAAAACAAAGGTGACGCCCATAAATGGAAGTTCCTTTAGAACCCCAACTACTACAGGTCCGTTTATAAAATCGGACTTAATAACAATATTGTGCAATGGTACGTTAAAATACCCTAATTCAATCCCTTGCAACAAGACATCTTCCCAAGTAGAGGATCTATCAGATAAAGGCAAAATACCTTCTAAAAGCAAGGATTGAGAAGCACCTGTATCCCTAAGGATCCTAACTGACTTGAGGTTTAGATCATCTCCAATTAAGGACACAAAACCATCGGACATGAAAGGAGAGTACCCATCAAGAACAGAGTCCGATACCAAATTTTTTAAATTTTCATTTTTCTGCTTCTTAACCAAGACCAACCCAGAAGGTTTACTTTTTCCTTCCTTCCGTTTTAAGGCAAAACATTCGGACATAATGTGCCCTGGCTTTTTGCAATAATTGCAAGTAGTACTTGGAGATGGAAATTGTTGGTCAGATTTGTTAGGAGTGTAGGTTAGTTTAGGCGGAGTAGAAGTCGCTTCACTTTTGGAACTATCATTTGTTTGGAATTTCTTTCCAGAAGATGTGGCTGACTGTGCCTGAGGTTTTTGAGTAAATGCTTGTTTATGCGTTAAGGCATAGTCATCAGCCAGTCGAGCAGCTTGACTTAAGGTCTCAGCTTTTTGCTCATCTAAATAAGTCCTCACATCAGGAGTAATACATGATTTAAACTCTTCTATCAAAATTAGTTGTCTAAGCCTATCATAATCTTTATTTGTTTGCTTAGATGCACACCAACGATCAAATAACCGTTCTTTGGTTTGTGCTAATTCAAGGTGTGTTTGGTTAGTTTGCCGTTGTTTATTTCGGAATTGTTGCCTATAGGCCTCTGGGACTAATTCATACCCCTTTAAGATGAGTTCTTTAACTACATCATATGATGAACTTTGCTCAAATGATAAATCAGTATAAATTTCTCTCGCTTTACCAGTTAGTACACTTTGTAAAAGCAAGGTCCAGTGTTCTTTAGGCCATTTAAGATTTTCGGCAATTTTCTCGAAATGTAAAAAGAATTTATCTACTTCCTTCTCCTGAAAAGGTGGCACTAGTCTAATATGTTTAGTTACATCAAATTTTGGATTGGAAATAGGTTGACTAATCCCACTAGCTAGCTCTAATTCGCGTAATTTTAATTTAAAATCTCTTTCCTCTCTTTCGAATTCCAATTCCATTCTTCGAATTTCAATTTCTTTCATATTTTGTAATTCAATTTCTCTTAATTTAGCATCAATGCTTGAATCAACTTGGGAAGACATAACACTACTATCAAAAATGTCTTCCTCAACCAAATAAGTTAATAAACGACTCTTAATATCATTCTTTCGCATAGAGGATTCAACGTCCTTTAGACCTAGATGCGTAGCTAGTTTAAGCAAATCATCTTTTTTCAAACTATTAAATACCTCTTGGGTAGGGTCGGCAAAAAATGTTTCTGGTTCAAAGACCATTGTAACAGTTACTAATTTCACAAACAAATGTTTGAAAATAAAACAAATTTAACTAGGTATAAAACTATAAACCTATCGATTTAAGTTAAAGTTAAATTTAAAGTTCTTCCCGGATGACCCCCCACTTTCTGTTACATGCAAGGCACAAACAGAAGATAGGCAATACAATGGATAAGTTTTATACTCTAATCTACGTTTTATTCTTCAAACAGAAAAGCAAAAGATAACAAAATCAATTAAAATGATTATAAAGATAAAGATTAATTAATAATATAAAATAATTATCAAAGTATAAGATGGTGGTAACACACAATCAAAATACATAAAGAAATTCAAGACTTACAAATATAGCTGAGCCCAAGGCTAATATAAAGCTTTACTTCAGTTGTTCAAAACAGTCAAACAGACTTCTAGATACTTCAATAGACTTTAACAGCATTTAGTTTAGCTATGTCAGTATTCGTATTAGGACTGATTAAATATGGTTAATGTACCACTATTTATATTCTTATGCAGGATATGTGGGGTGATCATAATGATCTCATCAAATAACTTAAAGATGATGAAATTGGTTTTAAGATGAAATTCAAATGACATCATCATCTTAGTATGAAGTTGTTGTAACAATTTCCTTATATGGAATATCAAGCAAGTGTCTCTGACAACTTGAGTTATGAGCAGTCTCCTAGGTACAATTACTAACAACCTGGTTACTGAACTTTGGTCTAGTCTACAACCAATATAATATATACAGTACAATACTATGGTAAAGTGATAATAATATAATAGTATAAATGTATCTCCTAACAGTCTTAATGAGTTATTTTGTACGTCTTTCAGAAGATTTTGTTTTGTGATTTGTTAACGTCCACATGTAATTGATCACCTCCATATCGTCACACAATTGAAATCTCCTTTAAAATGAAATATAATAATACATTAATAAAAAAAATGTTATTTTATATTAATACGTACGTCACATGCTTTGACCATTGATCCCGTGTATATACAGCGCACATTAAAGAACTTACACGAGTAGGGGATCGTCATCCGTTGTGCTGACCTGAGTTGGTGCTGTACGTGGGCCTAATCGTAATTTCTCAGTTTCACGAAGACGATTATAATTAGCCGTAGGTTTTAAAAAAAGAACAAATAAAAATGACAATTCACACAACTTTCTTTTTTTTTTCAGTGATAGGACGAAAGGTGAATATGGCAGCCCGATTGATGATGCATTATCCAGATAAGCTGTCTTGCGATTCGGAAACATTTCATCACTCGAAACAACCACGACATTTCTTCAGAGAACTTCCACACAAAGAAATGAAAGGTGTTCGCAATTCTGGCACCATTCATGAATATGTAGAGGGATCCGAGTATGTGACGTATCATTTATTTGTGACGTGTAATTTATTTGTATGACGTATAATTTATTTTTGAGACGTATTTTATCGTATTTGATTTTTGTGACTTATTTTTTTAACGTATGTTTACGTTATGTTTATGACGTATAATTGATTTCGTGACGTATAATTTATTTTTTTACGTAACATTTATTTTTGTGACATGCAATTTGGTTTTTGACGACTTGTACCGTACGTAATTCACCTGTAATTATTTTAGCTGATTCCTGTCAGATTTAATCTTTAAATCTGGAAAGTATAGTTAATTCAGTTATTATTATTTTATTGAACTTTATTCACTGAAAATTAAATACCAATTATTATAATTGGTCGGTGATTTTTGTTCGGTTATTTGTGAGTTGATACCGAATACCATTAATTTTTAAATGTCTTTATGAGGCATAGGCCTATATTTAGTTTTAACATATCCTTAATAAACTAGTTTTTAAACGTTACTTTATTTTATTTGATTGGAAATGTATCATTGGATGCCGTTTAGTGCGTCGATGACCTCACGAAATGACATTAACAGGCACTACGAGCGCGAAATTGATTTTGTGTTGTTTTGTGTCTGCAGCAGTTCAATATTAGAGTTAAACTACGTCTTTTAATAGCTGAATCAAAACTTAAAATCTAAATAAAAATGTATTGAAGCTAAAATTATGTGTTTTGTGAAACCACTGCGCGCTTAGTGTCACTTCGTGGCGTCACTAACGGATAATTTATTGCATAGTAATGTTAATTTTTATTTTAATATTTATTCTATCACACAGGAATAACATGCCTGTCCCACTTACGGTTCCAGAATTCGAGTTTCCTATACTAGGTATTGTATATCATAGTAATTTATCTCTGTGATATTGGTTTACCTTATTAGTGTTTATTGAAATATTAACCAAGTTTAGGATTCTTAGAATGAGTGGGATTTAATGATTCCCTAATTATTTAACTATCAGTTATCACCTTACGAAGGTATTTAGTGTGTCGCTTCTCGACAAAGTCCCTCCGAAAAAATGTCATCTCATTCATACCTGCTCCCCGCAATTAGCGCCCTGTTATGAAGAGCTAGAAGTACCGAAATACATTTTGAGTTTATGTGATTATAATTTAAAAGACGAAAAACGTCTGTTATAGGAAGAGTAGACATTTGTTAAGTCGTGTGGTTGGCGGTTTCTAACGTGGTTTAACATTTTGTCAGGGATTTTGTATAGGCCTACGTTGGCTAATATAATAGCGAAACTATTTGGTGAAGTTCAGTATTACATTACTGTCATTTTATGAACTGAACTAAGTTCTGTCTGCCAGTCCTGCCAGTTTTCTGTACTGTGCAATCTTTATCGTTTATGAATTAAATTCAGTCTTTAGCTTTCAATCCTTATCATCTATGAACTAAATACAGTCTTTTACTGTCAACCCTTAACATATATGAACTAGAATCAGTCTTCAACTGTAATCATTATTTATGAACTAAGTTCTCTTCTACTATCGATCTTTATCATTATATTATAATACCAACAATTTTAAATGAATGAGAGTAACATTATGTTTTAACTAAAGCCAACCTCACACTGGATACTCCAATCTAGGCTCTGTAAAACACACTGTTTCCTGACTAAATTTCATTGTATTTTTTGTAAAGGCCGGGAAAGGGAACTCGAAGAATGTGTTACTCAACTACGTCTGATGAGAGCATCAAACGAATCTTATAAGAACATTGTAATATATGACGGAGAGTCAGGTATCGGAAAAACTCGAATGTTAGATGCTATTATTATTGAAGCCATGCGAGAAAATGTAAGGTAAGATGGATATAGTACTATGTAGATTTCTGTAAGAGAGAAGTTGCTAAATTATCAATGGGCCCGAAATTATCTTTTTTCCTATGAAATGAAATCATAAATAATTCATTACCTTAATTATTTTCCATTATAAAAAATTGCAAGATAGCTGATCTACTAAACCTAACCATCTAAATAATCTCTGAATTATTCACGATTCCGCCTTAACCTCATAGGAAACAAAATAATGCGGCATGTTCATGCTTAGATCCGGTTAAGTTGGTTCCTACCTACCAATGTTTGCGATACCGTGTCCCGGAAATCAACATAGGCCTACCCGGATATAAATAACTAAGCCTGAACAAGTCCAATGATATCACAAACAATTCCAATTTTAAGTTAGATATTGTTGCATACATTAAGTTTGGATCAAACCAGTAAGTTGACCAATCACAAGTGACAGTGACTTGCGTTGCGTACCGTACTACTGTAGATTGAGACTTAAGGTTTTACTTTTAGTAGCGATAGGTTATGTCACTCTTGTAAATATTTTAAATCAATAATTAATATTTCTTAGATCAATAATTAATATAAGTAGTTAATAATTACTGTACTCCAAAGATTATTCATTCGTTATCAATAACGTTGTTGAGTGTGTCCCTCGATAGTAAAAATACAGAATGGTAGTTTTAAAATATATTCAAAGGAACCAATTTCAGTATTGATCCCTCGATAGCTCAGTTGGTAGAGCGGAGGATTGTAGAGTTGTCATTGGTATCCTTAGGTCGCTGGTTCAAATCCGGCTCGAGGGAAAGTTTTTTATTCACATTTTTCTTTGTTTCTCATTGATAATGAATTTTGAAAGCTGGTTGTTTTGTCATATCGCTCGATAGCTCAGTTGGTAGAGCGGAGGACTGTAGAGTTGTCATTGTTATCCTTAGGTCGCTGGTTCAAATCCGGCTCGAGGGAGTAGTTTTTTTTATTTAAATAAAAAATGTTTTTTATTAAATTCCCTCGCCTCGTTTTTCTTATTTCAAAATTTCAAAAAAAACTTAACCATTCTTTTGTATGTAAAAAAAATCCAATAACACAATTAATAAAAATAAGTTCCCGCACCGAGAATCTAACCCGGGCCGCGGCGGTGAGAGCGCCGAATCCTAACCACTAGACCATATGGGACAGCTTGAGAAACAACTACATTTAAGCGCTAATGTTGTTCATGGTTATCATGGAACTCGATTAGATTTATTTTCCTTATTTTAAAATAAATTCAAAATTGTGTTCAATTTTTTGTATCATATTACATTCCTAAGCATTAAATAAATCAAAATAGAATATCATATTAAAATATAAAAAAATATTTATTGTCTCCCAAAATCATGAAAAATGAAGATTAATAAAATCAGATTTTGAATATTCCATTTTTAGTCGCGTAGAAGCGACTCTATAGTTCACTATGTCGGTCGGTCGGTCGGTCGGTCTGTCTGTCTGTCTGTCGGTCTGTCTGTCGGTCCGGTATCACTATGCGTTTTATCGCTTTCTGACCTTATCTTGATATCAGTTTAATCTAGCTAGGTCAATTTTTCACAGTATATTCCTTATGGCCAGGAATCAATGTGGTTAAGTTTTCACGGTGCGCAATAAAAAATTACGCGGTCTACGCACGATTTAACGAAATCACGTTTGTAATCATATCTTCACAACCATGAATCACAATTAAATAAAATTTAATACTCATAAATTTCAGGGCATAAATCATCATATGGCAATACAATTACGTGCGTATCGCATGTAACGCATGCGTACGTGCGCTTAAAATTTTCAAAATTTATTTTCGATGAAATAAGAGTACGTTTCAGGCAATTTTAAGCGTTTACAAAATTGCCATGAGTGCGCATATTTTTGCGCGCGCACTGCGCGTTAAATGTTATTGCGCACTCTTTTTGCCCGATTTCTGTTTTCTTGACTTACTTTTCAACTCGAAATTACGTTATACGAGCACGTCAAAAGTGACAGGCTACGCACGTGTAAATTAAAAAAATATAAATGTTTTTTAACATTTCAACATTTTTAAACATGTTCAGTAATTTCGGTCAGTATAGTTCACTATGTCGGTCGGTCGGTCTGTCTGTCGGTCTGTCTGTCGGTCCGGTATCACTATGCATTGTAGCACGCGACTTAATGGCTGTTGGCCTTGTTTATAAAGTGAATCACTCTCGCAGAAACAAACAAATGATGTTTTCACTTATGAAAAGACAAAATTACAGTTTTTCAGGTAAATATTTTTTTTCGATTCAATTTTTTGTCAAAGTGAATACCGGTAACTATTATGAAACATTTAAAATAAATAAATATATAAAAACAAGCATATGTTTTAACATTTCATTTGTTAATTATTACATAGTGAAGTGGTACCGTAACCTTCGGAATAATGGTTCAAAAAAGCCGCGTTCAGTATCGTATCCCTCGATAGCTCAGTTGGTAGAGCGGAGGACTGTAGAGTTGTCATTGGTATCCTTAGGTCGCTGGTTCAAATCCGGCTCAAGGGACTTTTTTTTTGTTTTTATTTATTTTTTAAATAATTTTTTTTTATTAATTCTTTTCCATAAACACGTAATCAAGAATGTATAACAAGCTTTATAGATTAAAATGTTTATCTGTGGCTGCGACACGATCAGTTCCACCCTCCTTAACAGACACCGGCCGCCGCGGAGAATATGTACATAATATAGTACTATTGGTATTTGTCGCACCAGACATAAGATCAAAGGACTGTTACGAGTTCCTATCTTGACAAGACGAGCTCATCGTCATGTTGTTAAATTGTCCTGGTAAAACAAACGACCACCAACAAGGCAACACAAAATAGAAGCGCTTAAAATTTTCAAAATTTATTTTCGATGAAATAAGAGTACGTTTCAGGCAATTTTAAGCGTTTACAAAATTGCCATGAGTGCGCATATTTTTGCGCGCGCACTGCGCGTTAAATGTTATTGCGCACTCTTTTTGCCCGATTTCTGTTTTCTTGACTTACTTTTCAACTCGAAATTACGTTATACGAGCACGTCAAAAGTGACAGGCTACGCACGTGTAAATTAAAAAAATATAAATGTTTTTTAACATTTCAACATTTTTAAACATGTTCAGTAATTTCGGTCAGTATAGTTCACTATGTCGGTCGGTCGGTCTGTCTGTCTGTCGGTCTGTCGGTCTGTCTGTCGGTCCGGTATCACTATGCATTGTAGCACGCGACTTAATGGCTGTTGGCCTTGTTTATAAAGTGAATCACTCTCGCAGAAACAAACAAATGATGTTTTCACTTATGAAAAGACAAAATTACAGTTTTTCAGGTAAATATTTTTTTTCGATTCAATTTTTTGTCAAAGTGAATACCGGTAACTATTATGAAACATTTAAAATAAATAAATATATAAAAACAAGCATATGTTTTAACATTTCATTTGTTAATTATTACATAGTGAAGTGGTACCGTAACCTTGGGAATAATGGTTCAAAAAAGCCGCGTTCAGTATCGTATCCCTCGATAGCTCAGTTGGTAGAGCGGAGGACTGTAGAGTTGTCATTGGTATCCTTAGGTCGCTGGTTCAAATCCGGCTCGAGGGACTTTTTTTTTGTTTTTATTTATTTTTTAAATAATTTTTTTTTATTAATTCTTTTCCATAAACACGTAATCAAGAATGTATAACAAGCTTCATAGATTAAAATGTTTATCTGTGGCTGCGACACGATCAGTTCCACCCTCCTTAACAGACACCGGCCGCCGCGGAGAATATGTACATAATATAGTACTATTGGTATTTGTCGCACCAGACATAAGATCAAAGGACTGTTACGAGTTCCTATCTTGACAAGACGAGCTCATCGTCATGTTGTTAAATTGTCCTGGTAAAACAAACGACCACCAACAAGGCAACACAAAATAGAAGTGGTGCTATTTAATAATTATTTTTGTTATTTATGGGAATAATTAATAACATAATAGTATGTATTACTGCCGTTAATGATGCATCTAAAATTAACAATAAAACAAATGAGTAAAATAATAAGAGCAAAACGAATTGCAAGAGAAAAAAAGAAGGGAAAAAATATATGAACTATAAGCACAGTGCATGTGTTATTAAAGAATGATCAAGTGAATAAGATAAAGAGCACAAACGCTACAATGGAAAAGGAAAAAAATATGTTTATAAAATCGAATAAAAAACGCCGAACTAATAATATATAATAAATAATAATAAGGTAATTCATCATTTTATAATAAAAATAAACCTTTTCATAAAAACCCGAGAACTGGTCAGATAATTGTTCAATACACTAAAATAGTGATAATAGTACCGTAACCACATAATTCAATGGTAATGATCTATTTCTTATTACAAATTTTATCTTCTTCTTTCTATAATGACCGTCTTCATAGGCATTAGTCATTTACTTGTTGTTGATATTCGTTACTGTGTATTGGTTAATTACTTACGAGAGATCATCATCGAAATGTAAGGGTAAACGAGACATTAGTTTGTAATTTTGTCATGTCTTGGTTTTGCAGAAGTTTGCCTTTAGCGTTGACGATTAATGACCACAACACCCCTTACTACACAGTTCGAGTTCTCGTCCTAATGCTGTTAGAAATGGAAGGATGCCAGAGCCATTTGGAGCGTGAACACGTGTTGTTGGAACACATACAGAATGAAGTTATAAGAGAAGATCTGTGCTTGTTAAACGACCTGTTGATGATCAAGGTAGTGCAGCAACTTGCATTGTTTGTTAGGCCTATTTATAATAATAAATATTTTGAAAGTATACAGTATGTTACTTTTTCTTTAACTTGCATGATAAAGTCCATCATTTTCTAGTTTTTTCCCTGAATTGTTTAGCTTTATACCAAAAGACCATGCCTATTGATTTTCATGAATATCGATATATTGGTGACGTCACAAAGGCGTATTAAAATCTCGAGTTATCTGTATCTTCAATATAGGCCGAGATATTAAATACAGCGCCCTCTGTCACTTTCTGCATTTTTTCTCCAAAGATCAAAAGTCTTTTAAAGAAATTTGGTTGATCAAACGTGATTTATTTGTGTTGTGTGTGCTTTATCGTATCACCTTTAACGATTTCACAAACTTTAGCCTAAATATTTGTGAAATTGTATGGCTACTCAAGATCGTTCATGGCATCAACCATTCCGGTCTGCTAGTATTTCTAATTAAACGTCTTCCCTCTGCTTGTAGTGCCTGCTTATATTAAATTATTCCATTGGTTGTCAATGCGTCATTCGTGTGTGCACAAGATCTTAATCGTGTCAGTTACTCTTTATGGATTTACTTAATAAACAAAAAAACTTGTTTGAGCAGTTTTAATCTCATCTTTATTGAACGACTGTCACAAACATACATCCATTTTGGTGAAGTACTTCCCATCATCAGTGTGAAGCTAATTACACGGTGCGTTTATTATATTTTTTTATGGATTATTTATGTATTCTACAGATGCCAAGTAACCCGAGGTTTTTAATGATGGATCGTGTAAAACTAAGCACTGAATTCAGAGCATTACTGATGAAAATTGTTAGGCAGTTTAGTAAAAAACAACCAATCCTGTTCGCGATTGACGACGCTCATTATATCGACAAAGAATCATGGGATTTCTTTACAGACTTATCTAAAACGCCATACGTTATGTGCGTCTTATCCATGCGGCCGTTCACAAATGAGAACCAGCCTACTGCGTCGGCTAGGACTGTTCTTGCCAGTAACAAGGTTATGAAGATTCGACTACGTGGTTTGAAATCTGAACAAATGGCATCTCTAGCCTGCCAACTTTTAGACGTTGAAAGAGTTCCAATTGAATTGGTCGAGTAAGTTTTAATATTTGTTTATCTGTCGTCTTATTTATTTATTCAAACTTGTATAGAGGGTACTGACCCAAAATAAATATTGACAATCAAGGGGCCCTCATATAAACAAATATATAGGCATATAACAATAAAATAATATACAGTATATACATACAGAAATATAGCATAGTATACTGTACTATAAGTAGCCCTATTGATTTTTTATTCGGGTCAAATATTTTATGAGAACAGACTTTATTATTAATAATGACTTTATTATTATACTAAAAGCTGTATCTGTTTTGTTGTTGTTTTTTTTTTAACTCTTTGCTACTGGTATACATACAAATACTTCGTTGTTTTCCTCTTTATAAAATACCCTGACTGGAATTTCTATTGGACAGATTACTGAAGGAACGAAGTCATGGAGTGCCATCATGGTGTGAACAGCTGACACGAGAAATGTTAAGTGAGGGGCACATTCAAGTTGTATCGCAGAGCAACTCCTCTAAAGAAGCTAATCACGTAAGAAAAGTTTATGTTGAAATTGTATTTTTTACATACACACTACAATTTATTAATCGTTTTCATGGGTATCATTGTATCCTTAGGTGTACCAACAAGGTACAAAGGAAGGTTTCCACTGATTATTTTCTCTTCAGATATCGGCAAGTGTTGAAGCTATCCAAAAGAGAGAAGGAAGTGTTGGTAGTGGTGGTTACAGCAGAAGTCGACGAGGCAGTCTTGATGTAAAGGTGAAATATGCTATCAATACATTTACAAGTATTCAGCAATATATATTTACATTGTTAGACACAATATTGCATTGATCTTGTAGAGAAACGTTTATTTTCGGTAGTCTTAAGACCCTTATACATGTCACAGAATGTATTTATGAAATCTGATGGAACCACTAGCTAGACTATTTTTATAAGTAGGTCTAAGATTTTAATGTGAGACGCACCTTGCGAGAATGTGTACTGGTTGTTTTTAATGGAACTTATCCACAGAGAAATATATAATGAGTTCAGCCTTGCTCTCCGAAATCAACAACACCTCCTTCCTCTGAATTAATAAACTTGATTTCGAATGTTTTCAATAATAACAATCAGTAAAATATCTCGTTCAATAATTGTATTTCAGGACTCTGGATCTTTGAAAGTTCCGGTGTTAGGCACCCAGTTGTTGGAAAGACTTACAAACATAATGGAATCTGCCAATGACGATCAAGATATGTTTGACGACGAGTTTAATGTTGGTGGAATGATTTGCATCGTAACACCAGGAGTAGTGCTATCAAAGTTACCTGTGCCAGATTCAATGAAAGGTATATTTCAAAATCTAAGAACTAAAGCTCTCTTTAGACTATCAATCTAGTGTGAAGTTTGATAGTTTGACGCCTCGAACTCTATGTCGCTAAACTCCTTTCTGGTCATGCTACTTATTCTACCTATCCCGCCATTCTAATTTTAATATTATTCCCTTCTCTTTAAGGCATCAGTATTTTTTACTTAAATTTATTTGTGCCATCACGCAGTCCCCTGAACACCCTCTTCGTCTATTTCTTCCTCCTGTTCGTACTATGTCTATGGTCCTTCGCCATAATCGACACTCTTCTCATCTTCTATTTAAAGGACATACAACTCGTTTTCGTCACTCTACTCTACCTCACTCACTGTGTCACTCGCTCAATCTTTTCATCTTAACGTGTCTTCCTCTTCTGTGCTTGGCATTAAAACTGCCCTTAAGATGTAACCTATTATTTATTACACGTTTATTAATTATTATAATAACAATAACAATAATCAAAATAACAATAATTACAATAATTAAAAATAAGAATAACTACTACTGTAGTAATTACTTTTATGTGTTTAAATTTTAAATGTAAATATGTATAATTATGTTTGTATGATGTAGTATGTTTAAGCGGATATTAGCCCTTGATAGCATTTGCAGCAATAAAGAAATTGAATTGAATTGGATAGTGTAGACAGAGCATATTAAGACCATTCAAACACACCGAGTGTATCTTTGCGATTATTTGAAGTCGTTGACTGATCTATGTTGCGCTTCATAATTGGCTTCAAGGAGGTATTCTGTGTGACATTTGTGATGAAAGTTTGCAACATGGCTAAATATCTTTAATAGGTCAAAATAAACCAGAAAAACGTTGTTGCCCAAGGTTTAACCCCGTTATGGACCTTTACAAGATGGCGGCCAAACTGTCATCACAAATTTGTTGACATCTTTGAACCCGACTATTAAAAGTGAGATGTAAATTTTTAGTAACAAAAGATCCGTTACTTCAACAAAAGTTTGTAAAATAAATATTTAAATACAATTAAACATGATTTCAATAGATTTAGTTTTTTTACTTTTTTCACGAACGTGTTTTTCCCTTTTATTCAGGAATGTTGATGGCACGAATCGACCGAATGAAACCATCTGAACAAATGGTTGTCAAGTGTGCAGCCATTCTTGGTGTGACATTTACACGAAAAATGCTCGAAGTGATCGTGCCAAACTGCAACACGCGCAAACTCAGACGTTCTTTACAAACACTTATGCAAACGCGCGTATTTGAGTGCGCAACACCGCCGTCAGACGCGACCCAGACGCGAAGGCTCAGCGTTAAAATCTCCAGTCAACAGGGTTATAGTAACCGAATGAAAGGTCAGATTGAATGTTACTGTAGAGGCACAGAAGATGATGCTACCGAAGATTGGGAAGAGTCTTTCCAATGCCTTCCAATCACAAGTTGCAGATTCCTGCGTTTTTGTAGTACTCTGATGCAAGAAACCGCGTACGGACTATTTTTGATAAACCAAAGAAAAACTCTTCACGAACAGTCCGCTGTATTCCTAGAGTCTCAAGCTCACAAGTGTAAACACTGTGGAGGTGGTGATTTCATACCTGGGCATCATTCGGGAACTGCATCCGGTAGTACTACCATCATTAAAGGCCACAAGGCGAATTTCTCGACGACGTCCGTAGCTTCAGCAAGGCGTGGAGCTGTTTCCCCGCAGAGTTCAACTGACGAAATATTCACTCCAGGTAAAGATAAATTAACTTTGGTTTAAATTAGGACGCAACGCAAAGGCATACGCGCAACGTAGCCAATCACAAGCGATAGTTCGGATGATCCGTCGCGTCGTGATTGGTCTAATTACTTGCATTGCGCTAACGTCCTTGTCTCGCGTTTTAGTGGGAATTTTGTAGGTTTAGGTACAGTATATAACGAGTAACTATTGACTTTCAGCAATAATACATACAATATATGCATTAATGTGTCAGATTACTGTGTATAACAGCAGTATGCTTATTTTATATTCCACAGAGGTAAGTCGACGTAAAATAAAAAAACCTCCAGGAGCAACGCCAGTGTTAGATATTGGTAGGTATTAGTAATTTCCCATGGCGCTCTGGTAGACCTGTTTTGTACACGTTATTTTACAGATTTCGCCTGCTTAAAGATGTAATATAACATTTGTTATATTTTCTCTCAGAACTGTATTCTATAGTCTCCCTCCCCTGGGGTATCAAATTGCATATGAAATATATTTACCTTTAGCAATATTGAAAATGTATTAATATGATTTATACTGCAATTGAAATGTACCGCTTTATGTCTTATTATTATTTTCATTTTTGTGTCTTATATATATATGTTTTTTTTGCTTTTGAATGTTTTGTTTTGGCGTCCCTGGCACAAGTTTTTGCTTTTTTGGTGACGCCACCATTTTGGAAATAAATGTTGATTTTGATTGATTGATTGATAGAAAACAATACATAGCCAAAATCTTACTCCCGTCATTTCAACCAATCACATTCTCGTATTTACATAAGCGATTACGATTTGGGCTAAGTAAAAATACTGGTAGTTTTCAAATATTCACAAAAGCCGCTTGCTGTATCATATCCCTCGGTACGTAGCTCAGTTGGTAGAGCGGAGGACTGTAGAGTTGTCATTGTTATCCTTAGGTCGCTGGTTCAAATCCGGCTCGAGGGAGAATTTGTTTTTATTTTCTGAATAACCAAATAATGCACAGCTCCCCTTTATGTTGCTCGTCATAATAGCATTTCCCATATCAATACGGTTTTATTTTAAAAAGTAATAGTAATAATTTGGCTTTTAATTGCCAAAAAGATTCATAGATATTATAGATATACAATTATGAGTGACACTGCTTTTATTAAATTAAACTTCTCTTAATTTACATCAGTAATATCCAGCGATGGTAAAGTTGAAAACAAAAAGACAGTGACGATAAACGAAGATGCTAAAGAAACGGAAGGACATGAAAACGCATCTGATTTCAACCAAAAAAGACGTATGAGTTTGCGAAAATCATCAATAGCAAGCCAATGGAGTATAATAAGGTTCGTAGTAGGTTTTCTAATAAGTAATAGTTATTGCGCGCTATTTATTGTTATACGTATGATGAAAGGCCGTGTGTGTCAAAACATTTATCTTTTTACCAATATTGTGCCGAAATACAGTCTAGAATCTAGACTAGTTTTCATATTACTAGAAATTGCAAAGTGCAAGTGAGTGCCGCGAGAAGATCTATAGCTTAACGTAGTTGTTTTGATGACACAAAGGACCATCCCAGAAGACACACCGGATGTCTATATTATTATTAGTAACGCTTCTCATTATACCACACACAAACTATGCATTGTACAATCGTCGACTGCTATACATGATTTCACTCGGCAGAGAGCGAAATTCATAAACCTGCCTAAGTCGTCTTAGGCCAATGTTTTGTAGTCAAACAATGAACTTTCGGTTCAAGCAATGAGGCATGGCGGGAAGTCAAATTGCTGTAGCGAATGTAAATAGCTGCTACGCAGAAATTATAGCACTTTTTCGTTTTCCATGACCGACGCGAAACTAACTCCAATACGAGTCGAGTTGAAAAGTCTTTGCATGCTCTCATAAACGTAATATGAGCATGCGCAAAATGACTTTAGTGTTAGACTTTATGGGCCTAGATACTACGTGTCATGAAAACCTTTAGTAAAATATTATCGTAAAAATCAGCACTGTTCCTTTACATATGTAGCAAACTTAACTTGTCTTGTACCCATATTTTTAGATTAATAATTATATATGTTAGTTCAATTATTTATATGAAACAGCCTTATGCAATGTGTTTCTTATGAATACACATTTTAACTGTAAATTATTGGTAAAGACAGTTAATAAGTAAAGGTACTGTGCTATTTATATTCATGAAAGCTGGTTGTATTTATATCCCTCGATAGCTCAGTTGGTAGAGCGGAGGACTGTAGAGTTGTTAATTGATATCCTTAGGTCGCTGGTTCAAATCCGGCTCGAGGGAAGATTTTTATTCACATTTTCCTTTGTTTTTCATTGATAATGAATTTTTAAAAGATTTTACATTTTTGGGATAATTTACCCATTCTTGTTTATTTCAAATAAAATATTATAGACAAGAAATAAAATTATTTTCCACACCGGGAATCGAACCCGGGCCGCGGCGGAGAGCGCCGAATCTTAAGAAAACTTGAGAAACCCAAAATTGAATCGCTAATATTGATGTTCGTGTTTATCATGGAACACATGATTCATTATAATTAAATTGTATTGAAACAAACACTCCATATGCTACGATCAAAAAGAAAGCGAGACACCACCCTCGATCTCAGTTGGTAGAGCGGAGGATTATTATTATTGTCATTGTTATTCTTAGGTCGCTGGTTCAAATCCGAGGGACTGTTTTACTTTGTTGTTTGAAATTGTTTTAAAAAAGGCAATCGACACAATAGAAACAAATACAAATTTTAACAAAAATGCTTGCTCTTTAATTTGTAAATTATTAAAATCGTTTGATAAATACTGGTCGGGTTCCATTATATTTGCAAAAGCCGTTTTCTGTAACATATCCCTCGATAGCTCAGTTGGTAGAGCGGAAGACTGTAGAGTTGTCAATGTTATCCTTAGGTCGCTGGTTTGTATTTTAACAAAAATGCTTGCTCTTTAATTTGTAAATTATTAAAATCGTTTGATAAATACTGGTCGGGTTCCATTATATTTGCAAAAGCTGTTTTCTGTAACATATCCCTCGATAGCTCAGTTGGTAGAGCGGAGGACTGTAGAGTTGTCAATGTTATCCTTAGGTCGCTGGTTCAAATCCGGCTCGAGGGAGAATTTGTTTTTATTTTCTGATTGACCGAAAAATGTTCAATTCTAAATAGACTTACCGATATATTTTTTGTAAGAAAAACTCTCCACACCAGGAATGGAACCCATGCCGCAAGGGTTAGAATCCTAACCGCTAGATCATTAGCACAAGCTTATGCCTATTGTAACCATTATCAACCTACAGTGTGTAATGATAAATTTAACTAGAAATCGTGTAGGAAAGTCCACAAAAAATAACTGCTTCAATACGGTTTGAAAGCCTTTCGAGCACAAAGTTATTGAACCGGAGATTATGTTATGATATTGATAAATTATTACTTAAGAAGATTTGTAAATTATTATCAAAAGCGGTTAATAAATACGGGTAGTTTTAAAATATATTTACAAAAGGCGCTTGGTGTATCGTAACCCTCGATAGCTCAGTTGGTAGAGCGGAGGACTGTAGAGTTATCATTGTTATCCTTAGGTCGCTGGTTCAAATCCGGCTCGAGGGAGAATTGGTTTTTATTTTTTGAATAACCGAATAATGTACAAGTAATAGTTTTTATGTATTATTTATACTGTTCACCTATTTTATGTATTATTTATACTGTTCACCTATTTTTTTTTTTTTTTTTTTTTTTTTTAGTTTTTTTTTATTTACTATGTATAAGTATTTTTTTTTTCTGTCTGACATTTTGTAAGTAGGCCCTAATGTGTCTTTGCTACTGACCTATTGCATCGATTTATTGATTTGCTCGTTATACAATTGTTTTTAAGTATCTACTCAAGTGTGCAATTACTACTGTACATTTGTTTTTGTTTTTCCAATGTAAGTTAATTATTTAAGTTTTATCATCATTTACCTTTTATATGTTGTTGTTTATATTTGTATGGACGCACCACTGAAAGGTGTGTGCCACTGATTCGAAAGTGAGTACCAATAAATACTGAATACCGAATACTCGTTATAGTAGCATTACCTCTTGCTCTGTATATCAATATAGTTTTATTTCATTTTTTATGTGAAAAAAATCAGTCTCCATCACATTATTTAGGCCTAAAGTAAATAAAAACACACAAAACAACATTGTTTCCTGTAACCTACAAATAAGTCGATTTAAACTTTAAAAGTATTTTACGGAAGGGCTTGAAAAGAATATAAAATGCAAGCAAACAAAAAAAATACTCCCAACCCGGGAATCAAACCTGGACCTAGAGCGCCGAATCCTAACCACTACACTATATGGCGCAAGCTGATGATCAGTTTGATTGTAGCGATTCATCTAGATTATGTAATAATTCTAGATTATGTAATAATATATTTAGAGCACAAAGTGCACTCACTACCAACAAGATAAGGCACAGAGTATTTGTAACATTTTGAGGGATTTTTAATTGCGCTTTTATTGGTCATGAGGAAGTCCAGCTTCCTAACCAGAACTACTGTACTCCATGTGACGTATTAATTGTTAGTTAATACGTGGTTAATAGTGTCCAATAATTTTTTTAATTTTCATGAAATATGCTTTCTTAATCTTTTGTTTGGTTAGGAAGGAAGTGGTTTGGTAAGAATACCTCTAATGAGATTTAGGTGACTGACCCGATCAACCTAGTAGGCCCAATATGAAAAGAATTGTTTGTTTTTCATTCATAATACTCTGGTCCATTATTAATTTACTACTTTACGCGTGTAATAATGCTTGTATTTACTGTAGGCCTACCTGACTGTTTTTGTTATCGAACTCTAGGTATGTAGTAACGCCTATAGGCACCATTGACTGAATAGTAGGCAACAGGGCGTTTTCTGTAGACCTAAACAAAACGGTTTTTCAATCAATCTAAATTGTTATGAATTAATTAATTAACTTTAACTTAACTTTCCTACATGAATTATGATTAAAATGTCTATAATTTCCACCGTACGATAAATGTTAAAGTATTTTTCTACGAGGTGTTTTGAACTAGGCCTATTACTTTTGAACACTATATCCTATAATTATTATATAATATATGCAGTACCGGGCTGAGAATCGGATGGCTAAAAAAAAGTGGATTTAGACATTTTCACACTTCTCTCTGGTCATAGTAAAGTATAATATAAATTGAGATTTTTTTATAAATATTATGGTTTTTATTGTTTCAATTTTTACAGCATCGATGATTCTTTTGCTGACCGTATGGGGAATGCTGAGAGTATACTAGATACTATTGACATGCGAGAGTGCGAGTGTCCACTCATACTCAACACAGTCTACCCTCAATTGGTCAGGCATTGGAGAGCAGCAGCTAACACAGAGAAAACAATACATTTTTTGGTAGAAGCCGGTAGCGCAGCCGTGACCACTGAAAACAACTTACAAGTAAGTGCTGGCCTAGTTGTTTACAGCCTTAGTAAAACTATAACCATGATAATGATTGTTTTCTGCACTATGGCAAAAATAACATAATAAAGAACACATAGTAAGTAAAAAGAAATCATAGTATTAAAGTAGAATTAGTTTAGAATTCGATAGACAATAGCCATTGGTATAATTTAGAAGGCAAAACATCACTTCCAGTAAGGAATATGTTTTAATTAGCGGTTATGCAATTCGTTCTACGACATAAAATAAGACAGTCAACACAGGCGGTTTGCATGCAACCCGGAGATTTGTTAGGCGATATAAATGATGTGAGTGTTTTGAGTAGGCAATTTCAACCACACTGTGCTAATATCAGTGGTTCATTCAGGAATATGAAAATAGGAGGCCAATAATTGCAACGACCCATCTATGACTATTACTGTATCTCAAGTAATTCGTGTCGTGTCGACAGTAGATGTTATGTATCTATATGTTGTTGGTTTTAACAGCAATGTCACGAAAACGTGACCATCACCTGTCCCACAAAACCACAACAGTGTGATAGTTGAGGATACAGTGCTATACCTAAAACCCACAGGTTTAACGAACATAGCATTTTTGTGTCATAGATTAGAATATACCTTTCGGATATAGACTAGACTAATAATAATGTAGCCTATTATTCTTAGCGGATTTTAACAACAAAAATAAACCAGTAAAGTACAAGGGCACTCGTCGTGTTAATTCCAGAGTTTTAGTCGGGGGTTCCATTTTAGAAACGACTGAATTTAAGCGCTAATGTTATGTTCGTGTTTATCATGGAACACGATTAATTATGCATTGGTACGCCGGATCTACAAATACCATGCCGGGCCGCTAAACAAACAGTCTTTAGTCAACTGTATCAAATGATCACGCCGTTAAAGTTTTAATTATTTACACCTATCCTTGGAACATAATGTATTTTGTAAATCACGGTTTGGCTCAGTGAGCAAATCGCCGTGACCATTGGTATATCAATGCTTAGTAGGTTCGAGTTCAATCCGCGACATGTGTGATAATTAAGTATCACCGTTTAAAGCTAAAAATCAAAGCTAGACCACAATGTAATTACAAAACTAGCAAAAAAGATACGAAAAGATACACACCAAAAAATTGAAAAAAAAAACCCCAAAACATGAAAAAAAAAATGTAATGAACACAAAAAAACAAAACATTGTCACTTTCTGAGGCGCACCCCAAATCCAGTATTGCTTTCATTTTATAGCTTACAGATATTTCAAAGTAAAGAAATTCTCCGTGTATAACAAAATTAATGGCCGGCCGTAAGTAGTCTCAAATTGTATTGTTGACAATTTGTTTGTTTAAAAAAAACAATTTGTCAGGGGCCGGGAAGCGATTTTTTATTTCGTTCAGAAGTTAGGGCCCCTTATGTGAAAGATAGCCGAACTACTTAAGTTCCTAAATATAACTAAACTTAACCCTCTAAATAATCTCTCTCTCTCTCACTATAAAGTAAAAAGAACTTGCTCATCAGATTCGAACCCCATACATCGACATGTAAAGTCCATAGCCTAATCCACTCGACTACACCGACAGCTCGACAGAAAACCTTTTTTAGCGAATTGTTAGCTCATTTCTAACGTAGCTTATGGAAATATGAATATTCATGTTTATTTTGTGACGTCTCATGAGGGGTCTTTATGTATGAAAAGAAATATCGTAGACGGGAAAAGTACGCATTTATTATACATAATAATCATGCGAATTATTAATAAGGTAGACCACAATTTAATTACGAAAGTAGCAAGTACGTAAAAAATCCCCCATACAAAAAAATTAACCAGTAAAATAAAAATAAAATGTAAATAAATAAACTTAACAATTCGTGTTTCCGCAGCAATGTGTTTTTCATTAGATTTTTGTCCACTTTATTTACCTCTTATACGTATCAAATAATTGAATACACCACGAAGAACACCGAAAATAATATAGTTTGGCATTTTTATACTTTCGTTATCATCTAATTTACACAGAACAATATTTCTTTAGCGTCTTTTATTTTCCAGTCAAAACTAAAGTCAATGTTCCATATCCACTCTACTATTGCTTTAATTTTTTAGCCTACATAAATTGAAGTGAAGGAATAGTGTATAACAAACCAATGGCCGTAAATACAGTAGTTCCGAATTTTATTCGTGATACAATTTGTTTTTATTTTAATAATTTGTCAAAGTATTTTATCAAAGTGCGCTGTTATTATACACATATTAAGGCAGAAAAAGACCGTGCGGAGCACGGGTTACTGCTAGTTCTTGATTATTTCAAATAAAATATTATAGGCCTGGACAAAAAAAAAAATAATTTCCCACACCGGGAATCGAACCTGGGCCGCGGCGGTGAAAACGCTGAATCCTAACCACTAGACCATATGGGAAAACGTGAGAAACCCCTAAATAGCGCTAATATTGGTGTTCCGGTTTTTCATGGAACACAATTTATTATCAGTACATTTTATTGAAATAAACATTGCATAATAGGCTACGATCAACGAGAAAGACACACCGCCCTCGATAGCTCAGTTGGTAGAGCGGAGGACTGTAGAGGAGTTAAATAATTGGTTTCCTAGGTCGCTGGTTCAAATCCGGCTCGAGGGAAAGTTTTTTATTCACATTTGTCTTGGTTTAATTTACCCAGTCTTGTTTATTTCAAACAAAATCTTATAGACAAGAAATAAAATAAATTCCCACACCGGGAATCGAACCCGGGCCGCGGCGGTGAGAGCGCCGAATCCTAACCACTAGACCATATGGGAAAACTTGAGGGACCTACAATTTAAGCGCTAATGTTGTTGTTCATGTTTATCATGGAACACGATAAATTATGAATTGGTATCCTTGGGTCACTGGTTCAAATCCGACTCGAGGGAAAATTTTTATTCCCAATTTCCTTTGTATTTTATTGAAAATGAATTTGGAAAAGATTCTACAATCTTTGGATAATTTACCCATTCTTGATTATTTCAAATAAAATATTATAGGCCTAGACAAGAAATAAAATAATTTCCCACACCGGGAATCGAACCCGAGCCGCGGCGGTGAAAACGCCGAATCCTAACCACTAGACCATATGTGAAAACTTCAGGAACCCTCAATTTAAGCACTAATGTTGTTGTTCATGTTTAGCATGGAACACGATTAATTATGAATTGGTATCCTTGGGTCACTGGTTCAAATCTGACCCGAGGGAAGATTTTTATTCCCATTTTCATTTGTTTTTTATTTACATCCGCCAAGGAGGTAATTTAATCATCGCGTGTGTTTGTTTGAGTGGCTTTCTAGTTGATAATGAATTTAGAAAAGATTTTACAGTCTTGGGATAATTTACCCATTCTTGATTATTTCAAATAAAATATTATAGGCCTAGACAAGAAATAAAATAATTTCCCACACCGGAAATCGAACCCGAGCCGCGGCGGTGAGAGCGCCGAATCCTAACCACTAGAACATAATGGGAAAACTTGAGAAACGCTAATATTGGTGTTCCTGTTTATCAAGGCACACGATTTATTATCAGTACATTTTATTGAAATAAACATTGCATAATAGGCTACGATCAACGAGAGAGACACACCGCCCTCGATAGCAGTTGGTAGAGCGGAGGACTGTAGAGTTTAATAATTGGTATCCTTAGGTCGCTGGTTCAAATCCGGCTCGAGGGAACATTTTTATTCAATTTTTTCTTTTTTTTTCATTGATAATGAATTTTAAAACGATTTTACAGTCTTGAGATAATTTACCCATTCTTGATTATTTCAAATAAAATATTATAGGCCTAGACAAGAAATAAAATAATTTCCCACACCGGAAATCGAACCCGGGCCGCGGCGGTGAAAACGCCGAATCCTAACCACTAGACCATATGGAAAAACTTGAGAAACCCCTAAATTTAGGCGCTAATATTGGTGTTCGGGTTTATCATGGAACACGATTCATTATCAGTACATTTTATTGAAATAAACATTCCATAATAGGTTACAATCAACGAGAGAGACACACCGCCCTCGATAGCTCAATTGGTAGAGCGGAGGACTGTAGAGTTAAAAAATTGGTATCCTTAGGTCGCTGGTTCAAATCCGGCTCTAGGGAAAATTTTTTATTCAATTTTTTCTTTATTTTTCATTGATAATGAATTTTAAAACGATTTTACAGTCTTGAGATAATTTACCCATTCTTGTTTATTTCAAACAAAATCTAATAGACAAGGAATAAAATAATTTCCCACACCGGGAATCGAACCCGGGCCGCGGCGGTGAGAGCGCCGAATCCTAACCACTAGACCATATGGGAAAACTTGAGAAACCCCTAAATTTAAGCGCTAATATTGGTGTTCTTGTTTTTCATGGAACACAATTCATTATCAGTACATTTTATTGAAATAAACATTCCATAATAGGCTACGATTAACGAGAGAGACACCGCCCTCGATAGCTCAGTTGGTAGAGCGGAGGACTGTAGAGTTTAATAATTGGTATCCTTAGGTCGCTGGTTCAAATTCGGCTCGAGGGAACATTTTTTATTCAATTTTTTCTTTATTTTTCATTGATAATGAATTTTAAAACGATTTTACAGTCTTGAGATAATTTACCCATTCTTGTTTATTTCAAACAAAATCTAATAGACAAGGAATAAAATAATTTCCCACACCGGGAATCGAACCCGGGCCGCGGCGGTGAAAACGCTGAATCCTAACCACTAGACCATATGGGAAAACTTGAGAAACCCCTAAATTTAGGCGCTAATATTGGTGTTCGGGTTTATCATGGAACACGATTCATTATCAGTACATTTTATTGAAAAAAACATTCCATAATAGGTTACGATCAACGAGAGAGAGAGACACCGCCCTCGATAGCTCAGTTGGTAGAGCGGAGGACTGTAGAGTTAAAAAATTGGTATCCTTAGGTCGCTGGTTCAAATCCGGCTCGAGGGAACATTTTTTATTCAATTTTTTCTTTATTTTTCATTGATAATGAATTTTAAAACGATTTTACAGTCTTGAGATAATTTACCCATTCTTGTTTATTTCAAACAAAATCTAATAGACAAGGAATAAAATAATTTCCCAAACCGGGAATCGAACCCGGGCCGCGGCGGTGAGAGCGCCGAATCCTAACCACTAGACCATATGGGAAACTTGAGAAACCCCTAAATTTAAGCGCTAATATTGGTGTTCTAGTTTTTCATGGAACACGATTCATTATCAGTAAATTTTATTGAAATAAACATTCCATAATAGGCTACGATTAACGACAGAGAGACACCGCCCTCGATAGCTCAGTTGGTAGAGCGGAGGACTGTAGAGTTTAATAATTGGTATCCTTAGGTCGCTGGTTCAAATCCGGCTCGAGGGAACATTTTTATTCAATTTTTTCTTTATTTTTCATTGACAATGAATTTTAAAACGATGTTACAGTCTTGAGATAATTTACCCATTCTTGTTTATTTCAAATAAAAAATTATAGGCCTACCCAAGAAATAAAATAATTTCCCACACCGGGAATCGAACCCGGGCCGCGGCGGTGAAAACGCCGAATCCTAACCACTAGACCATATGGGAAAACTTGAGAAACCCCTAAATGTAGGCGCTAATATTGGTGTTCGGGTTTTTCATGGAACACGATTCATTATCAGTACATTTTCTTGAAATAAACATTCCATAATAGGTTACGATCAACGAGAGAGAGACGCCGCCCTCGATAGCTCAGTTGGTAGAGCGGAGGACTGTAGAGTTAAAAAATTGGTATCCTTAGGTCGCTGGTTCAAATCCGGCTCGAGGGAACATTTTTTATTCAAGTTTTTCTTTATTTTTCATTGATAATGAATTTTGAAACGATTTTACAGTCTTGAGATAATTTACCCATTCTTGTTTATTTCAAACAAAATCTAATAGACAAGGAATAAAATAATTTCCCACACCGGGAATCGAAACCGGGCCGTGGCGGTGAGAGCGCCGAATCCTAACCACTAGACCATATGGGAAAACTTGAGAAACCCCTAAATTTAAGCGCTTATATTGGTGTTCGTGTTTTTCATGGAACACAATTCATTATCAGTACATTTTATTGAAATAAACATTCCATAATAGGTTACGATCAACGAGAGAGACACACCGCCCTCGATAGCTCAGTTGGTAGAGCGGAGGACTGTAGGGTTAAAAAATTGGTATCCTTAGGTCGCTGGTTCAAATCCGGCTCGAGGGAACATTTTTTATTCAAGTTTTTCTTTATTTTTCATTGATAATGAATTTTGAAAGGATTTTACAGTCTTGAGATAATTTACCCATTCTTGTTTATTTCAAACAAAATCTAATAGACAAGGAATAAAATAATTTCCCACACCGGGAATCGAAACCGGGCCGCGGCGGTGAGAGCGCCGAATCCTAACCACTAGACCATATGGGAAAACTTGAGAAACCCCTAAATTTAAGCGCTAATATTGGTGTTCTTGTTTTTCATGAAACACGATTCATTATCAGTACATTTTATTGAAATAAACATTCCATAATAGGCTACGATCAACGAGAGAGACACACCGCCCTCGATAGCTCAGTTGGTAGAGCGGAGGACTGTAGAGTTTAATAATTGGTATCCTTAGGTCGCTGGTTCAAATCCGGCTCGAGGGAACATTTTTTATTCAATTTTTTCTTTATTTTTCATTGATATTAATAATGAATTTTAAAACGATTTTACAGTCTTGAGATAATTTACCCACTCTTGTTTATTTCAAACAAAATCTAATAGACAAGGAATAAAATAATTTCCCACACCGGGAATCGAACCCGGGCCGCGGCGGTGAGAGTACCGAATCCTAACCACTAGACCATATGGGAAAACTTGAGAAACCCCTAAATTTAAGCGCTAATATTGGTGTTCTAGTTTTTCATGGAACACGATTCATTATCAGTACATTTTATTGAAATAAACATTCCATAATAGGCTACGATTAACGACAGAGAGACACCGCCCTCGATAGCTCAGTTGGTAGAGCGGAGGACTGTAGAGTTTAATAATTGGTATCCTTAGGTGGCTGGTTCAAATCCGGCTCGAGGGAACATTTTTATTCAATTTTTTTTTTATTTTTCATTGACAATGAATTTTAAAACGATGTTACAGTCTTGAGATAATTTACCCATTCTTGTTTATTTCAAATAAAATATTATAGGCCTAGACAAGAAATAAAATAATTTCCCACACCGGGAATCGAACCCGGGCCGCGGCGGTGAAAACGCCGAATCCTAACCACTAGTCCATATGGGAAAACTTGAGAAACCCCTAAATATAGGCGCTAATATTGGTGTTCGGGTTTTTCATGGAACACGATTCATTATCAGTACATTTTCTTGAAATAAACATTCCATAATAGGTTACGATCAACAAGAGAGAGACGCCGCCCTCGATAGCTCAGTTGGTAGAGCCGAGGACTGTAGAGTTAAAAAATTGGTATCCTTAGGTCGCTGGTTCAAATCCGGCTCGAGGGAACACTTTTTATTCAATTTTTTCTTTATTTTTCATTGATAATGAATTTTAAAACGATTTTACAGTCTTGAGATTATTTACCCATTCTTGTTTATTTCAAACAAAATCTAATAGACAAGGAATAACATAATTTCCCACACCGGGAATCGAACCCGGGCCGCGGCGGTGAGAGCGCCGAATCCTAACCACTAGACCATATGGGAAAACTTGAGAAACCCCTAAATTTAAGCGCTAATATTGGTGTTCGTGTTTTTCATGGAACACGATTCATTATCAGTACATTTTATTGAAATAAACATTCCATAATAGGTTACGATCAACGACAGAGAGACATCGCCCTCGATAGCTCAGTTGGTAGAGCGGAGGACTGTAGAGTTAAAAAATTGGTATCCTTAGGTCGCTGGTTCAAATCCGGCTCTAGGGAACATTTTTTATTCAATTTTTTCTTTATTTGTCATTGATAATGAATTTTAAAACGATTTTACAGTCTTCAGATAATTTACCCATTCTTGTTTATTTCAAACAAAATCTAATAGACAAGGAATAAAATAATTTCCCACACCGGGAATCGAACCCGGGCCGCGGCGGTGAGAACGCCGAATCCTAACCACTAGACCATATGGGAAAACTTGAGAAACCCCTAAATTTAGGCGCTAATATTGGTGTTACTGTTTATCATGGAACACGATTCATTATCAGTACATTTTATTGAAATAAACATTCCATAATAGGTTACGATCAACGAGAGAGAGACACCGCCTTCGATAGCTCAGTTGGTAGAGCGGAGGACTGTAGAGTTAAAAAATTGGTATCCTTAGGTCGCTGGTTCAAATCCGGCTCGAGGGAACATTTTTTATTCAATTTTTCTTTATTTTTCATTGATATTAATAATGAATTTTAAAACGATTTTACAGTCTTGAGATAATTTACCCATTCTTGTTTATTTCAAACAAAATCTAATAGACAATGAATAAAATAATTTTCCACACCGGGAATCGAACCCGGGCCGCGGCGGTGAGAACGCCGAATCCTAACCACTAGACCCTATGGGAAAACTTGAGAAACCCCTAAATTTAGGCGCTAATATTGGTGTTCGTGTTTATCATGGAACACGATTCATTATCAGTACATTTTATTGAAATAAACATTCCATAATAGGTTACGATCAACGAGAGAGAGACACCGCCCTCGATAGCTCAGTTGGTAGAGCGGAGGACTGTAGAGTTAAAAAATTGGTATCCTTAGGTCGCTGGTTCAAATCCGGCTCGAGGGAACATTTTTTATTCAATTTTTTCTTTATTTTTCATTGATATTAATAATGAATTTTAAAACGATTTTACAGTCTTCAGATAATTTACCCATTCTTGTTTATTTCAAACAAAATCTAATAGACAAGGAATAAAATAATTTCCCACTCCGGGAATCGAACCCGGGCCGCGGCGGTGAGAGCGCCGAATCCTAACCACTAGACCATATGGGAAAACTTGAGAAACCCCTAAATTTAGGCTCTAATATTGGTGTTCGGGTTTTTCATGGAACACGATTCATTATCAGTACATTTTATTGAAATAAACATTCCATAATAGGTTACGATCAACGAGAGAGAGAGACACCGCCCTCGATAGCTCAGTTGGTAGAGCGGAGGACTGTAGAGTTAAAAAATTGGTATCCTTAGGTCGCTGGTTCAAATCCGGCTCGAGGGAACATTTTTTATTCAATTTTTTCTTTATTTTTCATTGATATTAATAATGAATTTTAAAACGATTTTACAGTCTTGAGATAATTTACCCATTCTTGTTTATTTCAAACAAAATCTAATAGACAAGGAATAAAATAATTTCCCACACCGGGAATCGAACCCGGGCCGCGGCGGTGAGAGCGCCGAATCCTAACCACTAGACCATATGGGAAAACTTGAGAAACCCCTAAATTTAAGCGCTAATATTGGTGTTCTAGTTTTTCATGGAACACGATTCATTATCAGTACATTTTATTGAAATAAACATTCCATAATAGGCTACGATTAACTTTTTACCTTGATTTACCTTGACCTTTAGACTATAAACCTGTTAAGGTTTGTGAGCCCCTCTTTGAATATCTTGGTTATATGGCTCAAACTTTAGGTTGTGGGTTTTCCAGTGTGTTTCAATATAGGTTTTAAAATTATTTATAGAGGATGCATTTACTATATGATATGGCAAACTATTCCAATCATTTACTGCAGATATTGAAAAGAATTTCTGTCTGTGTTTCGATTTACTATGAACTTTTTTAATTTTAAAATTGTGGCCTCTAGTTACAGTAGATGGTGCTAATTCAAAAAAGACACCCGGATTAACATTATCATACTTTTGTATCATTCTAAAAATCTGTAAGCAGTAACACCTCTTTCTTCGAAATGCTAATGATGGCAGTTTCATAAATTTCATTCGGTCACTATATGGTTGAGTTTTAATTTCCACAGCAAGTTTTGTGGCTCTTTGCTGAACTTTTTCTAAGAGAATAGAATCACCAACAAACTGAGGAAGACAAGCCGTACTAGAATATTCTAAAATCGGTCTAACCATTGATTTATAAAGGATAGACACTAAATGACTGTCTAAATATTCAAAGGTTCTCTTAATTAAACCAAGTCTAGAGTTAGCCTTTTTAACAACTTCAACGATATGATCATGAAAATTCAATTTATTATCAACTAAAACACCAAGATCTCTCATCTGAGTTACAACTCCCAACTGAATTCTATCTGAACCTGTTCCCATAAAGTATGTTGTGTTCAAGGATTTTTTACCGAGATGCATAACCTTACATTTATTAATATTAAAGGGCAACTGCCACTTTACTGACCATTTATACATCTTATCAATGTCCGCCTGAAAATCAAGAGCATCTATGTCTGAATCAACAGCTTTGTATGTCTTTGAATCATCAGCAAACAAAAAAAGAGGTGACTTAACTAATTGAGGCAGATCGTTGATAAATATTGTAAAGCAGATTACACCATATACACTCCCTTGAGGAATACCACTCTGGACCGATATCCAATCCGAAACTTCGCCATTTACCACCACTCGCTGGACACGATTTGACAAGTATATTTTAGTCCATTTCAACAATTCACCACGAATACCATATGTATGCATTTTATGGAGAAGTCTTTCATGTGGAACAGAGTCAAAAGCTTTTTGAAAATCACAGTACAAGATATCGACAGAGTGTCCTTCATCTATCATTGAAGACCATTTCTCAGTGGCCTCAAGCAGTTGCGTGTTGCAGTATCTTCCCTTGCGAAACCCATGTTGTTCGTTACAAAATAGTTTATTATCTTCCATATGTTTCGATATTTCATTCTTGATGAATGCCTCCATGGTTTTACATAGTATTGACGTTAAACTCACTGGCCTATAGTTTAGAGGATTAGTTTTACAGCCTTTCTTATAGATTGATGAAACATTAGCTTGCCTCCATTGTTCAGGAATAGTTCCCTCATGTAAAAGCTTGGAAAATAAAGTGCTGAGAATTGGACTAATTTCATTTGCCGTTTCTTTTAAAAGTCGAGAGTGCACACCATCTGGTCCTGGAGACTTACAAATGTCTAATGCTAATAGGTGCTTTCGAATTTCATTCTCCGGAAATGCAACAGTATACAAAGGTTCGACTTCATGATCAAGGTTAAGTTTAAGCACGGGAATGTCAGAAATATTTTCTTTAGTAAAAACTGTTGCAAATGCTTGGTTTAAGAGTGCAGCTTTTTGTCTATCATCTACAATCAGTTCTCCTCTCTCGTCTTTTAATGCAGAAATGCCCGTCTTTTTGCCAGTTTTCTCCTTATAATATTTCCAGAAACTCTTAGGATTCACTTTTATCTCGGATGCCAACTTGCATTCAAAACTTTTCTTCGCTTTTTTTATTGCCTTATTTGTCTCATTTCTAACTTTAATATAAGCATTCCATCTTTCCGGTGTTCTTCTACTCTGATATCTATTCCATGCTTTATGTTTCTGTTTAACTATAGACACTGTTTCGACGTTCATCCACTGCTTCTTATACCTTTTAGTTTTAGACCTTAAAGGAACATACTGTAAAATACAGAAATCTAACAGGGAATAGAGAGAATTACCAATAGAAACACCATCAAGTTCATACATATCAATATTTAGTTTCGATTCTTTTATTTTAGTTCTAATAGCTTCGTAGTTGGCTTTGTAGTAATTTCTTGTAGGAGTGACATTTTCTTTTTCTATAAAACTTAAAGCAAGATTAAAGGTTAAAACAACATGGTCACTCTTTCCCAATGGTGCACTACTAATAAGATCACAAACATCAAACTCTTCCCTTGAAAGTACTAAATCTAGTATATTAGATTCTTCTCCAGTACGATGTCTTGTCGGACAGTCTACATGTTGATGCCACATTAAATCATCGATTAAATCGGTAAATTTTTGGTTCACATTATGTGATAACCCTTTGCTACTCCTGTTTATCCCTTTAAAATTAAAATCGCCAGCAACAATCATATGATCAGCCCTGTACTTTTCTGCTGCAACCAAAATATCTTTTAAATCCTCAAATTTGTCCGCGTGACTACTTGGACTGCGATAAATACAACCAATTAAAACATTAATATCATTTAATTTAATATTCACAAATATATTCTCATCAAAACCACCTATGTCAACCTGAAATACAGTCAATGCATCTTTTACTAGGATCGCGACTCCTCTATGTTCCAGTTTACTAAATAAATTATAACCTTCTAAATTAAAAATGTTCTCATCAATTTCATACAGATAATGTTTAGGTAATATTTCATTTAAGATTATAATATCCGGTTTAAGCTGATTTATTCTTATTCGGAGTTCTGCGATTTTGTTAGTTAATGTATCACAATTAGTGTAAAAAAAAGAAAGATTATCTCTGTCAATGTTGATAATGTTATTTCTTCGATAATTAAAATTAAAAGTATTATTTCCTAAATTATAATTACTTTCTGTGTTTATTTTCTTTGTGTTATTAGTGTTGTGCCTGGTATTGTTTGACCTGAGGGTTGTGGTTTGGGCTTGTCCGAAAGGGCACCTTCACAATCTCGTAATTTCTTATCATTAAATTGGTCTCACCAGTTTGCTCTCTTCTCTCTTTCTCGACTTTCAGCGTATTAAACCGGTCACGATCTAACTTGCTTCGGTCTCTACTAACCCCTTTATTTTTTTATCCCATGCATTCTTAAGTATAAGCTCCTTGTCTCTTATATCATAGAAAACTAATTTAATAGGACGTCTTTTATTAGGTTCTCGTTTGCCTAAACGGAAGAAAGTTCTGATTTTACTATCCACATGCTGTATATCAAGTCCATGAAGAAATTGAACTACGTTCTCCCAATCATCTTTTTTCCTCAAATTAGACTCAGTTTTATCGGATTCTTCAATCTCATACACTATAATATTTGCTTTACGCTTTTCTCTATCTTCATGCTCGCTAAACTTCTCCTCCATGCTATTTATTAACTTTTTTTCTAATCTTTCTTCAGTTTTTAAATACATTTCTGTTTGGTTAGATAGTATCTTATCAATTTTCTCAGTATTTGCTTCAATATGCTTTGCTAGCTTAGTTTGTGTTGTTGCAATGCTGGAAAGGTTCTTCATAATATCTTTTGCCGTAGTATTGCATGATCGACAATACCAATGTACCGAGTCATTATTACCATGTGCATTAATCAATTGATAGAGGCTATCACTGACATTTTGACACCCTTTGTGGAACCAAAGATTGCATAGATTGCAGAGCAGACCTTCCTCAATAACATTCTGACTACAAGAGCCACATTCTCCACAAACTTTGCCCTCCTTGGGAACTGATTTCTTTTTTGGGGGCATTTCTATCTATTATTGAGCGAAAAAAATACAAAAATGTCAAACCAATACTAAAACCAATAATAACAATTGAAAATGTCCAACACTACCTAGACCAAATAATCCAAAATAAATAAATAAATAAATAAATAAATAACAGTTGAAAATATCGAACACTGCCTAGGCCGGTAACTGCTAGGCCTACACCTACCTCCTTCCCGGTTAGAGTAGCTGGTTATGAAAGCAAGTCAATCAGGCATGAGTTGGCCTAGCTTTCAAACAACCAAAAATGCTCCTAAATATTTGTCTTTACGGAGTTAAACAGTAAAGTATAGCTCTAGTATTAGGTAATTGTTAGTATCTCTTACAGATAGTGTTACAATTTAGAAGGATTAAAGTGATTTTTAGAGATTTAAATTTAATACTTAACCAACTATGAAAACACACTGTTACCACAACCAAGAGCGCCCTCCTCCTAATGCGCCCTCCTCCTTAACGACAGAGAGACACCGCCCTCGATAGCTCAGTTGGTAGAGCGGAGGACTGTAGAGTTTAATAATTGGTATCCTTAGGTCGCTGGTTCAAATCCGGCTCGAGGGAACATTTTTATTCAATTTTTTCTTTATTTTTCATTGACAATGAATTTTAAAACGATGTTACAGTCTTGAGATAATTTACCCATTCTTGTTTATTTCAAATAAAATATTATAGGCCTAGACAAGAAATAAAATAATTTCCCACACCGGGAATCGAACCCGGGCCGCGGCGGTAAAAAACGCCGAATCCTAACCACTAGACCATATGGGAAAACTTGAGAAACCCCTAAATTTAGGCGCAAATATTGGTGTTCGGGTTTTTCATGGAACACGATTCATTATCAGTACATTTTATTGAAATAAACATTCAATAATAGGTTACGATCAACGAGAGAGAGACACCGCCCTCGATAGCTCAGTTGGTAGAGCGGAGGACTGTAGAGTTTAATAATTGGTATCCTTAGGTCGCTGGTTCAAATCCGGCTCGAGGGAACATTTTTATTCAATTTTTTCTTTATTTTTCATTGATAATGAATTTTAAAACGATTTTACAGTCTTGAGATAATTTACCCATTCTTGATTATTTCAAATAAAATATTATAGGCCTAGACAAGAAATAAAATAATTCCCCACACCGGGAATCGAACCCGGGCCGCGGCGGTGAAAACGCCGAATCCTAACCACTAGACCATATGGGAAAACTTGAGAAACCCCTAAATTTAGGCGCTAATATTGGTGTTCGGGTTTATCATGGAACACGATTCATTATCAGTACATTTTATTGAAATAAACATTCCATAATAGGTTACGATCAACGAGAGAGAGACACCGCCCTCGATAGCTCAGTTGGTAGAGCGGAGGACTGTAGAGTTAAAAAATTGGTATCCTTAGGTCGCTGGTTCAAATCCGGCTCGAGGGAACATTTTTTATTCAAGTTTTTCTTTATTTTTCATTGATAATGAATTTTAAAACGATTTTACAGTCTCGAGATAATTTACCCATTCTTGTTTATTTCAAACAAAATCTAATAGACAAGGAATAAAATAATTTCCCACACCGGGAATCGAACCCGGGCCGCGGCGGTGAGAGCGCCGAATCCTAACCACTAGACCATATGGGAAAACTTGAGAAACCCCTAAATTTAAGCGCTAATATTGGTGTTCTAGTTTTTCATGGAACACGATTCATTATCAGTACATTTTATTGAAATAAACATTCCATAATAGGCTACGATTAACGACAGAGAGACACCGCCCTCGATAGCTCAGTTGGTAGAGCGGAGGACTGTAGAGTTTAATAATTGGTATACTTAGGTCGCTGGTTCAAATCCGGCTCGAGGGAACATTTTTATTCAATTTTTTCTTTATTTTTCATTGACAATGAATTTTAAAACGATTTTAGAGTCTTGAGATAATTTACCCATTCTTGTTTATTTCAAACAGAATCTAATAGACAAGGAATAAAATAATTTCCCACACCGGGAATCGAACCCGGGCCGCGGCGGTGAGAGCGCCGAATCCTAACCACTAGACCATATGGGAAAACTTGAGAAACCCCTAAATTTAAGCGCTAATATTGGTGTTCTAGTTTTTCATGGAACACGATTCATTATCAGTATATTTTATTGAAATAAACATTCCATAATAGGCTACGATTAACGACAGAGAGACACCGCCCTCGATAGCTCAGTTGGTAGAGCGGAGGACTGTAGAGTTTAATAATTGGTATCCTTAGGTCGCTGGTTCAAATCTGGCTGGAGGGAACATTTTTATTCAATTTTTTCTTTATTTTTCATTGACAATGAATTTTAAAACGATGTTACAGTCTTGAGATAATTTACCCATTCTTGTTTATTTCAAATAAAATATTATAGGCCTAGACAAGAAATAAAATAATTTCCCACACCGGGAATCGAACCCGGGCCGCGGCGGTGAAAACGCCGAATCCTAACCACTAGACCATATGGGAAAACTTGAGAAACCCCTAAATGTAGGCGCTAATATTGGTGTTCGGGTTTTTCATGGAACACGATTCATTATCAGTACATTTTCTTGAAATAAACATTCCATAATAGGTTACGATCAACGAGAGAGAGACGCCACCCTCGATAGCTCAGTTGGTAGAGCGGAGGACTGTAGAGTTAAAAAATTGGTATCCTTAGGTCGCTGGTTCAAATCCGGCTCGAGTGAACATTTTTTATTCAATTTTTTTCTTTATTTTTCATTGATAATGAATTTTAAAACGATTTTACAGTCTTGAGATTATTTACCCATTCTTGTTTATTTCAAACAAAATCTAATAGACAAGGAATAACATAATTTCCCACACCAGGAATCGAACCCGGGCCGCGGCGGTGAGAGCGCCGAATCCTAACCACTAGACCATATGGGAAAACTGGAGAAACCCCTAAATTTAAGCGCTAATATTGGTGTTCGTGTTTTTCATGGAACACGATTCATTATCAGTACATTTTATTGAAATAAACATTCCATAATAGGTTACGATCAACGAGAGAGAGACACCGCCCTCGATAGCTCAGTTGGTAGAGCGGAGGACTGTAGATTTAAAAAATTGGTATCCTTAGGTCGCTGGTTCAAATCCGGCTCTAGGGAACATTTTTTATTCAATTTTTTCTTTATTTTTTATTGATAATGAATTTTAAAACGATTTTACAGTCTTGAGATAATTTACCCATTCTTGTTTATTTCAAACAAAATCTAATAGAAAAGGAATAACATAATTTCCCACACCGGGAATCGAACCCGGGCCGCGGCGGTGAGAGCGCCGAATCCTAACCACTAGACCATATAGGAAAACTTGAGAAACTCCTAAATTTAGGCGCTAATATTGGTGTTCGTGTTTTTCATGGAACACGATTCATTATCAGTACATTTTATTGAAATAAACATTCCATAATAGGTTACGATCAACGAGAGAGAGACATCGCCCTCGATAGCTCAGTTGGTAGAGCGGAGGACTGTAGAGTTAAAAAATTGGTATCCTTAGGTCGCTGGTTCAAATCCGGATCGAGGGAACATTTTTTATTCAATTTTTTCTTTATTTTTCATTGATAATGAATTTTAAAAAGATTTTACAGTCTTGAGATAATTTACCCATTCTTGTTTATTTCAAACAAAATCTAATAGACAAGGAATAGAATAAATTCCCACACCGGGAATCGAACCCGGGCCGCGGCGGTGAGAGCGCCGAATCCTAACCACTAGACCATATGGGAAAACTTGAGAAACCCCTAAATTTAGGCTCTAATATTGGTGTTCGGGTTTATCATGGAACACGATTCATTATCAGTACATTTTATTGAAATAAACATTCCATAATAGGTTACGATCAACGAGAGAGAGACACCGCCCTCGATAGCTCAGTTGGTAGAACGGAGGACTGTAGAGTTTAATAATTGGTATCCTTAGGTCACTGGTTCAAATCCGGCTCGAGGGAAAGTTTTTTATTCAATTTTTTCTTTATTTTTCATTGATAATGAATTTTAAAACGATTTTACAGTCTCGAGATAATTTACCCATTCTTGATTATTTCAAATAAAATATTATAGGCCTAGACAAGTAATAAAATAATTTCCCACACCGGGAATCGAACCCGGGCCGCGGCGGTGAAAACGCCGAATCCTAACCACTAGACCATATGGGAAAACTTGAGAAACCCCTAAATTTAGGCGCTAATATTGGTGTTCGGGTTTTTCATGGAACACGATTCATTATAAGTACATTTTATTGAAATAAACATTCAATAATAGGTTACGATCAACGACAGAGAGACATCGCCCTCGATAGCTCAGTTGGTAGAGCGGAGGACTGTAGAGTTAAAAAATTGGTATCCTTAGGTCGCTGGTTCAAATCCGGCTCTAGGGAACATTTTTTATTCAATTTTTTCTTTATTTGTCATTGATAATGAATTTTAAAACGATTTTACAGTCTTCAGATAATTTACCCATTCTTGTTTATTTCAAACAAAATCTAATAGACAAGGAATAAAATAATTTCCCACACCGGGAATCGAACCCGGGCCGCGGCGGTGAGAACGCCGAATCCTAACCACTAGACCATATGGGAAAACTTGAGAAACCCCTAAATTTAGGCGCTAATATTGGTGTTACTGTTTATCATGGAACACGATTCATTATCAGTACATTTTATTGAAATAAACATTCCATAATAGGTTACGATCAACGAGAGAGAGACACCGCCTTCGATAGCTCAGTTGGTAGAGCGGAGGACTGTAGAGTTAAAAAATTGGTATCCTTAGGTCGCTGGTTCAAATCCGGCTCGAGGGAACATTTTTTATTCAATTTTTCTTTATTTTTCATTGATATTAATAATGAATTTTAAAACGATTTTACAGTCTTGAGATAATTTACCCATTCTTGTTTATTTCAAACAAAATCTAATAGACAATGAATAAAATAATTTTCCACACCGGGAATCGAACCCGGGCCGCGGCGGTGAGAACGCCGAATCCTAACCACTAGACCCTATGGGAAAACTTGAGAAACCCCTAAATTTAGGCGCTAATATTGGTGTTCGTGTTTATCATGGAACACGATTCATTATCAGTACATTTTATTGAAATAAACATTCCATAATAGGTTACGATCAACGAGAGAGAGACACCGCCCTCGATAGCTCAGTTGGTAGAGCGGAGGACTGTAGAGTTAAAAAATTGGTATCCTTAGGTCGCTGGTTCAAATCCGGCTCGAGGGAACATTTTTTATTCAATTTTTTCTTTATTTTTCATTGATATTAATAATGAATTTTAAAACGATTTTACAGTCTTCAGATAATTTACCCATTCTTGTTTATTTCAAACAAAATCTAATAGACAAGGAATAAAATAATTTCCCACTCCGGGAATCGAACCCGGGCCGCGGCGGTGAGAGCGCCGAATCCTAACCACTAGACCATATGGGAAAACTTGAGAAACCCCTAAATTTAGGCTCTAATATTGGTGTTCGGGTTTTTCATGGAACACGATTCATTATCAGTACATTTTATTGAAATAAACATTCCATAATAGGTTACGATCAACGAGAGAGAGAGACACCGCCCTCGATAGCTCAGTTGGTAGAGCGGAGGACTGTAGAGTTAAAAAATTGGTATCCTTAGGTCGCTGGTTCAAATCCGGCTCGAGGGAACATTTTTTATTCAATTTTTTCTTTATTTTTCATTGATATTAATAATGAATTTTAAAACGATTTTACAGTCTTGAGATAATTTACCCATTCTTGTTTATTTCAAACAAAATCTAATAGACAAGGAATAAAATAATTTCCCACACCGGGAATCGAACCCGGGCCGCGGCGGTGAGAGCGCCGAATCCTAACCACTAGACCATATGGGAAAACTTGAGAAACCCCTAAATTTAAGCGCTAATATTGGTGTTCTAGTTTTTCATGGAACACGATTCATTATCAGTACATTTTATTGAAATAAACATTCCATAATAGGCTACGATTAACTTTTTACCTTGATTTACCTTGACCTTTAGACTATAAACCTGTTAAGGTTTGTGAGCCCCTCTTTGAATATCTTGGTTATATGGCTCAAACTTTAGGTTGTGGGTTTTCCAGTGTGTTTCAATATAGGTTTTAAAATTATTTATAGAGGATGCATTTACTATATGATATGGCAAACTATTCCAATCATTTACTGCAGATATTGAAAAGAATTTCTGTCTGTGTTTCGATTTACTATGAACTTTTTTAATTTTAAAATTGTGGCCTCTAGTTACAGTAGATGGTGCTAATTCAAAAAAGACACCCGGATTAACATTATCATACTTTTGTATCATTCTAAAAATCTGTAAGCAGTAACACCTCTTTCTTCGAAATGCTAATGATGGCAGTTTCATAAATTTCATTCGGTCACTATATGGTTGAGTTTTAATTTCCACAGCAAGTTTTGTGGCTCTTTGCTGAACTTTTTCTAAGAGAATAGAATCACCAACAAACTGAGGAAGACAAGCCGTACTAGAATATTCTAAAATCGGTCTAACCATTGATTTATAAAGGATAGACACTAAATGACTGTCTAAATATTCAAAGGTTCTCTTAATTAAACCAAGTCTAGAGTTAGCCTTTTTAACAACTTCAACGATATGATCATGAAAATTCAATTTATTATCAACTAAAACACCAAGATCTCTCATCTGAGTTACAACTCCCAACTGAATTCTATCTGAACCTGTTCCCATAAAGTATGTTGTGTTCAAGGATTTTTTACCGAGATGCATAACCTTACATTTATTAATATTAAAGGGCAACTGCCACTTTACTGACCATTTATACATCTTATCAATGTCCGCCTGAAAATCAAGAGCATCTATGTCTGAATCAACAGCTTTGTATGTCTTTGAATCATCAGCAAACAAAAAAAGAGGTGACTTAACTAATTGAGGCAGATCGTTGATAAATATTGTAAAGCAGATTACACCATATACACTCCCTTGAGGAATACCACTCTGGACCGATATCCAATCCGAAACTTCGCCATTTACCACCACTCGCTGGACACGATTTGACAAGTATATTTTAGTCCATTTCAACAATTCACCACGAATACCATATGTATGCATTTTATGGAGAAGTCTTTCATGTGGAACAGAGTCAAAAGCTTTTTGAAAATCACAGTACAAGATATCGACAGAGTGTCCTTCATCTATCATTGAAGACCATTTCTCAGTGGCCTCAAGCAGTTGCGTGTTGCAGTATCTTCCCTTGCGAAACCCATGTTGTTCGTTACAAAATAGTTTATTATCTTCCATATGTTTCGATATTTCATTCTTGATGAATGCCTCCATGGTTTTACATAGTATTGACGTTAAACTCACTGGCCTATAGTTTAGAGGATTAGTTTTACAGCCTTTCTTATAGATTGATGAAACATTAGCTTGCCTCCATTGTTCAGGAATAGTTCCCTCATGTAAAAGCTTGGAAAATAAAGTGCTGAGAATTGGACTAATTTCATTTGCCGTTTCTTTTAAAAGTCGAGAGTGCACACCATCTGGTCCTGGAGACTTACAAATGTCTAATGCTAATAGGTGCTTTCGAATTTCATTCTCCGGAAATGCAACAGTATACAAAGGTTCGACTTCATGATCAAGGTTAAGTTTAAGCACGGGAATGTCAGAAATATTTTCTTTAGTAAAAACTGTTGCAAATGCTTGGTTTAAGAGTGCAGCTTTTTGTCTATCATCTACAATCAGTTCTCCTCTCTCGTCTTTTAATGCAGAAATGCCCGTCTTTTTGCCAGTTTTCTCCTTATAATATTTCCAGAAACTCTTAGGATTCACTTTTATCTCGGATGCCAACTTGCATTCAAAACTTTTCTTCGCTTTTTTTATTGCCTTATTTGTCTCATTTCTAACTTTAATATAAGCATTCCATCTTTCCGGTGTTCTTCTACTCTGATATCTATTCCATGCTTTATGTTTCTGTTTAACTATAGACACTGTTTCGACGTTCATCCACTGCTTCTTATACCTTTTAGTTTTAGACCTTAAAGGAACATACTGTAAAATACAGAAATCTAACAGGGAATAGAGAGAATTACCAATAGAAACACCATCAAGTTCATACATATCAATATTTAGTTTCGATTCTTTTATTTTAGTTCTAATAGCTTCGTAGTTGGCTTTGTAGTAATTTCTTGTAGGAGTGACATTTTCTTTTTCTATAAAACTTAAAGCAAGATTAAAGGTTAAAACAACATGGTCACTCTTTCCCAATGGTGCACTACTAATAAGATCACAAACATCAAACTCTTCCCTTGAAAGTACTAAATCTAGTATATTAGATTCTTCTCCAGTACGATGTCTTGTCGGACAGTCTACATGTTGATGCCACATTAAATCATCGATTAAATCGGTAAATTTTTGGTTCACATTATGTGATAACCCTTTGCTACTCCTGTTTATCCCTTTAAAATTAAAATCGCCAGCAACAATCATATGATCAGCCCTGTACTTTTCTGCTGCAACCAAAATATCTTTTAAATCCTCAAATTTGTCCGCGTGACTACTTGGACTGCGATAAATACAACCAATTAAAACATTAATATCATTTAATTTAATATTCACAAATATATTCTCATCAAAACCACCTATGTCAACCTGAAATACAGTCAATGCATCTTTTACTAGGATCGCGACTCCTCTATGTTCCAGTTTACTAAATAAATTATAACCTTCTAAATTAAAAATGTTCTCATCAATTTCATACAGATAATGTTTAGGTAATATTTCATTTAAGATTATAATATCCGGTTTAAGCTGATTTATTCTTATTCGGAGTTCTGCGATTTTGTTAGTTAATGTATCACAATTAGTGTAAAAAAAAGAAAGATTATCTCTGTCAATGTTGATAATGTTATTTCTTCGATAATTAAAATTAAAAGTATTATTTCCTAAATTATAATTACTTTCTGTGTTTATTTTCTTTGTGTTATTAGTGTTGTGCCTGGTATTGTTTGACCTGAGGGTTGTGGTTTGGGCTTGTCCGAAAGGGCACCTTCACAATCTCGTAATTTCTTATCATTAAATTGGTCTCACCAGTTTGCTCTCTTCTCTCTTTCTCGACTTTCAGCGTATTAAACCGGTCACGATCTAACTTGCTTCGGTCTCTACTAACCCCTTTATTTTTTTATCCCATGCATTCTTAAGTATAAGCTCCTTGTCTCTTATATCATAGAAAACTAATTTAATAGGACGTCTTTTATTAGGTTCTCGTTTGCCTAAACGGAAGAAAGTTCTGATTTTACTATCCACATGCTGTATATCAAGTCCATGAAGAAATTGAACTACGTTCTCCCAATCATCTTTTTTCCTCAAATTAGACTCAGTTTTATCGGATTCTTCAATCTCATACACTATAATATTTGCTTTACGCTTTTCTCTATCTTCATGCTCGCTAAACTTCTCCTCCATGCTATTTATTAACTTTTTTTCTAATCTTTCTTCAGTTTTTAAATACATTTCTGTTTGGTTAGATAGTATCTTATCAATTTTCTCAGTATTTGCTTCAATATGCTTTGCTAGCTTAGTTTGTGTTGTTGCAATGCTGGAAAGGTTCTTCATAATATCTTTTGCCGTAGTATTGCATGATCGACAATACCAATGTACCGAGTCATTATTACCATGTGCATTAATCAATTGATAGAGGCTATCACTGACATTTTGACACCCTTTGTGGAACCAAAGATTGCATAGATTGCAGAGCAGACCTTCCTCAATAACATTCTGACTACAAGAGCCACATTCTCCACAAACTTTGCCCTCCTTGGGAACTGATTTCTTTTTTGGGGGCATTTCTATCTATTATTGAGCGAAAAAAATACAAAAATGTCAAACCAATACTAAAACCAATAATAACAATTGAAAATGTCCAACACTACCTAGACCAAATAATCCAAAATAAATAAATAAATAAATAAATAAATAACAGTTGAAAATATCGAACACTGCCTAGGCCGGTAACTGCTAGGCCTACACCTACCTCCTTCCCGGTTAGAGTAGCTGGTTATGAAAGCAAGTCAATCAGGCATGAGTTGGCCTAGCTTTCAAACAACCAAAAATGCTCCTAAATATTTGTCTTTACGGAGTTAAACAGTAAAGTATAGCTCTAGTATTAGGTAATTGTTAGTATCTCTTACAGATAGTGTTACAATTTAGAAGGATTAAAGTGATTTTTAGAGATTTAAATTTAATACTTAACCAACTATGAAAACACACTGTTACCACAACCAAGAGCGCCCTCCTCCTAATGCGCCCTCCTCCTTAACGACAGAGAGACACCGCCCTCGATAGCTCAGTTGGTAGAGCGGAGGACTGTAGAGTTTAATAATTGGTATCCTTAGGTCGCTGGTTCAAATCCGGCTCGAGGGAACATTTTTATTCAATTTTTTCTTTATTTTTCATTGACAATGAATTTTAAAACGATGTTACAGTCTTGAGATAATTTACCCATTCTTGTTTATTTCAAATAAAATATTATAGGCCTAGACAAGAAATAAAATAATTTCCCACACCGGGAATCGAACCCGGGCCGCGGCGGTAAAAAACGCCGAATCCTAACCACTAGACCATATGGGAAAACTTGAGAAACCCCTAAATTTAGGCGCAAATATTGGTGTTCGGGTTTTTCATGGAACACGATTCATTATCAGTACATTTTATTGAAATAAACATTCAATAATAGGTTACGATCAACGAGAGAGAGACACCGCCCTCGATAGCTCAGTTGGTAGAGCGGAGGACTGTAGAGTTTAATAATTGGTATCCTTAGGTCGCTGGTTCAAATCCGGCTCGAGGGAACATTTTTATTCAATTTTTTCTTTATTTTTCATTGATAATGAATTTTAAAACGATTTTACAGTCTTGAGATAATTTACCCATTCTTGATTATTTCAAATAAAATATTATAGGCCTAGACAAGAAATAAAATAATTCCCCACACCGGGAATCGAACCCGGGCCGCGGCGGTGAAAACGCCGAATCCTAACCACTAGACCATATGGGAAAACTTGAGAAACCCCTAAATTTAGGCGCTAATATTGGTGTTCGGGTTTATCATGGAACACGATTCATTATCAGTACATTTTATTGAAATAAACATTCCATAATAGGTTACGATCAACGAGAGAGAGACACCGCCCTCGATAGCTCAGTTGGTAGAGCGGAGGACTGTAGAGTTAAAAAATTGGTATCCTTAGGTCGCTGGTTCAAATCCGGCTCGAGGGAACATTTTTTATTCAAGTTTTTCTTTATTTTTCATTGATAATGAATTTTAAAACGATTTTACAGTCTCGAGATAATTTACCCATTCTTGTTTATTTCAAACAAAATCTAATAGACAAGGAATAAAATAATTTCCCACACCGGGAATCGAACCCGGGCCGCGGCGGTGAGAGCGCCGAATCCTAACCACTAGACCATATGGGAAAACTTGAGAAACCCCTAAATTTAAGCGCTAATATTGGTGTTCTAGTTTTTCATGGAACACGATTCATTATCAGTACATTTTATTGAAATAAACATTCCATAATAGGCTACGATTAACGACAGAGAGACACCGCCCTCGATAGCTCAGTTGGTAGAGCGGAGGACTGTAGAGTTTAATAATTGGTATACTTAGGTCGCTGGTTCAAATCCGGCTCGAGGGAACATTTTTATTCAATTTTTTCTTTATTTTTCATTGACAATGAATTTTAAAACGATTTTAGAGTCTTGAGATAATTTACCCATTCTTGTTTATTTCAAACAGAATCTAATAGACAAGGAATAAAATAATTTCCCACACCGGGAATCGAACCCGGGCCGCGGCGGTGAGAGCGCCGAATCCTAACCACTAGACCATATGGGAAAACTTGAGAAACCCCTAAATTTAAGCGCTAATATTGGTGTTCTAGTTTTTCATGGAACACGATTCATTATCAGTATATTTTATTGAAATAAACATTCCATAATAGGCTACGATTAACGACAGAGAGACACCGCCCTCGATAGCTCAGTTGGTAGAGCGGAGGACTGTAGAGTTTAATAATTGGTATCCTTAGGTCGCTGGTTCAAATCTGGCTGGAGGGAACATTTTTATTCAATTTTTTCTTTATTTTTCATTGACAATGAATTTTAAAACGATGTTACAGTCTTGAGATAATTTACCCATTCTTGTTTATTTCAAATAAAATATTATAGGCCTAGACAAGAAATAAAATAATTTCCCACACCGGGAATCGAACCCGGGCCGCGGCGGTGAAAACGCCGAATCCTAACCACTAGACCATATGGGAAAACTTGAGAAACCCCTAAATGTAGGCGCTAATATTGGTGTTCGGGTTTTTCATGGAACACGATTCATTATCAGTACATTTTCTTGAAATAAACATTCCATAATAGGTTACGATCAACGAGAGAGAGACGCCACCCTCGATAGCTCAGTTGGTAGAGCGGAGGACTGTAGAGTTAAAAAATTGGTATCCTTAGGTCGCTGGTTCAAATCCGGCTCGAGTGAACATTTTTTATTCAATTTTTTTCTTTATTTTTCATTGATAATGAATTTTAAAACGATTTTACAGTCTTGAGATTATTTACCCATTCTTGTTTATTTCAAACAAAATCTAATAGACAAGGAATAACATAATTTCCCACACCAGGAATCGAACCCGGGCCGCGGCGGTGAGAGCGCCGAATCCTAACCACTAGACCATATGGGAAAACTGGAGAAACCCCTAAATTTAAGCGCTAATATTGGTGTTCGTGTTTTTCATGGAACACGATTCATTATCAGTACATTTTATTGAAATAAACATTCCATAATAGGTTACGATCAACGAGAGAGAGACACCGCCCTCGATAGCTCAGTTGGTAGAGCGGAGGACTGTAGATTTAAAAAATTGGTATCCTTAGGTCGCTGGTTCAAATCCGGCTCTAGGGAACATTTTTTATTCAATTTTTTCTTTATTTTTTATTGATAATGAATTTTAAAACGATTTTACAGTCTTGAGATAATTTACCCATTCTTGTTTATTTCAAACAAAATCTAATAGAAAAGGAATAACATAATTTCCCACACCGGGAATCGAACCCGGGCCGCGGCGGTGAGAGCGCCGAATCCTAACCACTAGACCATATAGGAAAACTTGAGAAACTCCTAAATTTAGGCGCTAATATTGGTGTTCGTGTTTTTCATGGAACACGATTCATTATCAGTACATTTTATTGAAATAAACATTCCATAATAGGTTACGATCAACGAGAGAGAGACATCGCCCTCGATAGCTCAGTTGGTAGAGCGGAGGACTGTAGAGTTAAAAAATTGGTATCCTTAGGTCGCTGGTTCAAATCCGGATCGAGGGAACATTTTTTATTCAATTTTTTCTTTATTTTTCATTGATAATGAATTTTAAAAAGATTTTACAGTCTTGAGATAATTTACCCATTCTTGTTTATTTCAAACAAAATCTAATAGACAAGGAATAGAATAAATTCCCACACCGGGAATCGAACCCGGGCCGCGGCGGTGAGAGCGCCGAATCCTAACCACTAGACCATATGGGAAAACTTGAGAAACCCCTAAATTTAGGCTCTAATATTGGTGTTCGGGTTTATCATGGAACACGATTCATTATCAGTACATTTTATTGAAATAAACATTCCATAATAGGTTACGATCAACGAGAGAGAGACACCGCCCTCGATAGCTCAGTTGGTAGAACGGAGGACTGTAGAGTTTAATAATTGGTATCCTTAGGTCACTGGTTCAAATCCGGCTCGAGGGAAAGTTTTTTATTCAATTTTTTCTTTATTTTTCATTGATAATGAATTTTAAAACGATTTTACAGTCTCGAGATAATTTACCCATTCTTGATTATTTCAAATAAAATATTATAGGCCTAGACAAGTAATAAAATAATTTCCCACACCGGGAATCGAACCCGGGCCGCGGCGGTGAAAACGCCGAATCCTAACCACTAGACCATATGGGAAAACTTGAGAAACCCCTAAATTTAGGCGCTAATATTGGTGTTCGGGTTTTTCATGGAACACGATTCATTATAAGTACATTTTATTGAAATAAACATTCAATAATAGGTTACGATCAACAAAAGAGAGACACCGCCCTCGATAGCTCAGTTGGTAGAGCGGAGGACTGTAGAGTTTAATAATTGGTATCCTTAGGTCGCTGGTTCAAATCCGGCTCGAGGGAACATTTTTATTCAATTTTTTCTTTATTTTTCATTGATAATGAATTTTAAAACGATTTTACAGTCTTGAGATAATTTACCCATTCTTGATTATTTCAAATAAAATATTATAGGACTAGACAAGAAATAAAATAATTTTCCACACCGGGAATCGAACCCGGGCCGCGGTGGTGAAAACGCCGAATCCTAACCACTGGACCATATGGGAAAACTTGAGAAACCCCTAAATTTAAGCGCTAATATTGGTGTTCGTGTTTTTCATGGAACACAATTCATTATCAGTACATTTTATTGAAATAAACATTCCATAATAGGTTACGATCAACGAGAGAGAGAGACACCGCCCTCGATAGCTCAGTTGGTAGAGCGGAGGACTGTAGAGTTAAACAATGGTATCCTTAGGTCGCTGGTTCAAATCCGGCTCGAGGGAAAGTTTTTTATTCAATTTTTTCTTTATTTTTCATTGATAATGAATTTTAAAACGATTTTACAGTCTCGAGATAATTTACCCATTCTTGATTATTTCAAATAAAATATTGTAGGCCTAGACAAGTAATAAAATAATTTACCACACCGGGAATCAAACCCGGGCCGCGGAGGTGAAAACGCCGAATCCTAACCACTAGACCATATGGGAAAACTTGAGAAACCCCTAAATTTAGGCGCTAATATTGGTGTTCGGGTTTTTCATTGATCACAATTCATTATCAGTACATTTTATTGAAATAAACATTCAATAATAGGTTACGATCAACAAAAGAGAGACACCGCCCTCGATAGCTCAGTTGGTAGAGCGGAGGACTGTAGAGTTTAATAATTGGTATCCTTAGGTCGCTGGTTCAAATCCGGCTCGAGGGAACATTTTTATTCAATTTTTTCTTTATTTTTCATTGATAATGAATTTTAAAACAATTTTACAGTCTTGAGATAATTTACCCATTCTTGATTATTTCAAATAAAATATTATAGGACTAGACAAGAAATAAAATAATTTTCCACACCGGGAATCGAACCCGGGCCGCGGTGGTGAAAACGCCGAATCCTAACCACTGGACCATATGGGAAAACTTGAGAAACCCCTAAATTTAAGCGCTAATATTGGTGTTCGTGTTTTTCATGGAACACAATTCATTATCAGTACATTTTATTGAAATAAACATTCCATAATAGGTTACGATCAACGAGAGAGAGACACCGCCCTCGATAGCTCAGTTGGTAGAGCGGAGGACTGTAGAGTTAAACAATGGTATCCTTAGGTCGCTGGTTCAAATCCGGCTCGAGGGAAAGTTTTTTATTCAATTTTTTCTTTATTTTTCATTGATAATGAATTTTAAAACGATTTTACAGTCTCGAGATAATTTACCCATTCTTGATTATTTCAAATAAAATATTGTAGGCCTAGACAAGTAATAAAATAATTTACCACACCGGGAATCAAACCCGGGCCGCGGCGGTGAAAACGCCGAATCCTAACCACTAGACCATATGTGAAAACTTGAGAAACCCCTAAATTTAAGCGCTAATATTGGTGTTCGGGTTTTTCATGGATCACAATTCATTATCAGTACATTTTATTGAAATAAACATTCCATAATAGGTTACGATCAACGACAGAGAGACATCGCCCTCGATAGCTCAGTTGGTAGAGCGGAGGACTGTAGAGTTAAAAAATTGGTATCCTTAGGTCGCTGGTTCAAATCCGGCTCTAGGGAACATTTTTTATTCAATTTTTTTCTTTATTTGTCATTGATAATGAATTTTAAAACGATTTTACAGTCTTGAGATAATTTACCCATTCTTGTTTATTTCAAACAAAATCTAATAGACAAGGAATAGAATAATTTCCCACACCGGGAATCGAACCCGGGCCGCGGCGGTGAGAGCGCCGAATCCTAACCACTAGACCATATGGGAAAACTTGAGAAACCCCTAAATTTAGGCTCTAATATTGGTGTTCGGGTTTTTCATGGAACACGATTCATTATCAGTACATTTTATTGAAATAAACATTCCATAATAGGTTACGATCAACGAGAGAGAGACACCGCCCTCGATAGCTCAGTTGGTAGAGCGGAGGACTGTAGAGTTAAAAAATTGGTATCCTTAGGTCGCTGGTTTAAATCCGGCTCGAGAGAACATTTTTTATTCAATTTTTTCTTTATTTTTCATTGATAATGAATTTTAAAACGATTTTACAGTCTTGAGATAATTTACCCATTCTTGTTTATTTCAAACAAAATCTAATAGACAAGGAATAAAATAATTTCCCACACCGGGAATCGAACCCGGGCCGCGGCGGTGAGAGCGCCGAATCCTAACCACTAAACCATATGGGAAAACTTGAGAAACCCCTAAATTTAAGCGCTAATATTGGTGTTCTAGTTTTTCATGGAACACGATTCATTATCAGTACATTTTATTGAAATAAACATTCCATAATAGGCTACGATTAACGACAGAGAGACACCGCCCTCGATAGCTCAGTTGGTAGAGCGGAGGACTGTAGAGTTAAAAAATTGGTATCCTTAGGTCGCTGGTACAAATCCGGCTCGAGGGAACATTTTTATTCAATTTTTTCTTTATTTTTCATTGATAATGAATTTTAAAACGATTTTACAGTCTTGAGATAATTTACCCATTCTTGATTATTTCAAATAAAATATTATAGGACTAGACAAGGAATAAAATAATTTCCCACACCGGGAATCGAACCCGGGCCGCGGCGGTGAGAGCGCCGAATCCTAACCACTAGACCATATGGGAAAACTTGAGAATCCCCTAAATTTAGGCGCTAATATTGGTGTTCGGGTTTTTCATGGAACACGATTCCTTATCAGTACATTTTCTTGAAATAAACATTCCATAATAGGTTACGATCAACGAGAGAGAGACGCCGCCCTCGATAGCTCAGTTGGTAGAGCGGAGGACTGTAGAGTTAAAAAATTGGTATCCTTAGGTCGCTGGTTCAAATCCGGCTCGAGGGAAATTTTTTTATTAAATTTTTTCTTTATTTTTCATTGATAATGAATTTTAAAAGGATTTTACAGTCTTGGGATTATTTACCCATTCTTGTTTATTTCAAACAAAATCTAATAGACAAGGAATAAAATAATTTCCCACACCGGGAATCGAACCCGGGCCGCGGTGGTGAGAGCGCCAAATCCTAACCACTAGACCATATGGGAAAACTTGAGAACCCCTAAATTTAGGCGCTAATATTGGTGTTCGTGTTTATCATGGAACACGATTCATTATCAGTACATTTTATTGAAATAAACATTCCATAATAGGTTACGATCAACGAGAGAGAGACACCGCCCTCGATAGCTCAGTTGGTAGAACGGAGGACTGTAGAGTTTAATAATTGGTATCCTTAGGTCACTGGTTCAAATCCGGCTCGAGGGAAAGTTTTTTATTCAATTTTTTCTTTATTTTTCATTGATAATGAATTTTAAAACGATTTTACAGTCTCGAGATAATTTACCCATTCTTGATTATTTCAAATAAAATATTATAGGCCTAGACAAGTAATAAAATAATTTCCCACACCGGGAATCGAACCCGGGCCGCGGCGGTGAAAACGCCGAATCCTAACCACTAGACCATATGGGAAAACTTGAGAAACCCCTAAATTTAGGCGCTAATATTGGTGTTCGGGTTTTTCATGGAACACGATTCATTATAAGTACATTTTATTGAAATAAACATTCAATAATAGGTTACGATCAACAAAAGAGAGACACCGCCCTCGATAGCTCAGTTGGTAGAGCGGAGGACTGTAGAGTTTAATAATTGGTATCCTTAGGTCGCTGGTTCAAATCCGGCTCGAGGGAACATTTTTATTCAATTTTTTCTTTATTTTTCATTGATAATGAATTTTAAAACGATTTTACAGTCTTGAGATAATTTACCCATTCTTGTTTATTTCAAACAAAATCTAATAGACAAGGAATAAAATAATTTCCCACACCGGGAATCGAACCCGGGCCGCGGCGGTGAAAACGCTGAATCCTAACCACTAGACCATATGGGAAAACTTGAGAAACCCCTAAATTTAGGCTCTAATATTGGTGTTCGGGTTTTTCATGGAACACGATTCATTATCAGTACATTTTATTGAAATAAACATTCCATAATAGGTTACGATCAACGAGAGAGAGACACCGCCCTCGATAGCTCAGTTGGTAGAGCGGAGGACTGTAGAGTTAAAAAATTGGTATCCTTAGGTCGCTGGTTTAAATCCGGCTCGAGAGAACATTTTTTATTCAATTTTTTCTTTATTTTTCATTGATAATGAATTTTAAAACGATTTTACAGTCTTGAGATAATTTACCCATTCTTGTTTATTTCAAACAAAATCTAATAGACAAGGAATAAAATAATTTCCCACACCGGGAATCGAACCCGGGCCGCGGCGGTGAGAGCGCCGAATCCTAACCACTAAACCATATGGGAAAACTTGAGAAACCCCTAAATTTAAGCGCTAATATTGGTGTTCTAGTTTTTCATGGAACACGATTCATTATCAGTACATTTTATTGAAATAAACATTCCATAATAGGCTACGATTAACGACAGAGAGACACCGCCCTCGATAGCTCAGTTGGTAGAGCGGAGGACTGTAGAGTTAAAAAATTGGTATCCTTAGGTCGCTGGTACAAATCCGGCTCGAGGGAACATTTTTATTCAATTTTTTCTTTATTTTTCATTGATAATGAATTTTAAAACGATTTTACAGTCTTGAGATAATTTACCCATTCTTGATTATTTCAAATAAAATATTATAGGACTAGACAAGGAATAAAATAATTTCCCACACCGGGAATCGAACCCGGGCCGCGGCGGTGAGAGCGCCGAATCCTAACCACTAGACCATATGGGAAAACTTGAGAAACCCCTAAATTTAGGCGCTAATATTGGTGTTCGGGTTTTTCATGGAACACGATTCCTTATCAGTACATTTTCTTGAAATAAACATTCCATAATAGGTTACGATCAACGAGAGAGAGACGCCGCCCTCGATAGCTCAGTTGGTAGAGCGGAGGACTGTAGAGTTAAAAAATTGGTATCCTTAGGTCGCTGGTTCAAATCCGGCTCGAGGGAACATTTTTTATTAAATTTTTTCTTTATTTTTCATTGATAATGAATTTTAAAAGGATTTTACAGTCTTGAGATTATTTACCCATTCTTGTTTATTTCAAACAAAATCTAATAGACAAGGAATAAAATAATTTCCCACACCGGGAATCGAACCCGGGCCGCGGTGGTGAGAGCGCCAAATCCTAACCACTAGACCATATGGGAAAACTTGAGAAACCCCTAAATTTAGGCGCTAATATTGGTGTTCGTGTTTATCATGGAACACGATTCATTATCAGTACATTTTATTGAAATAAACATTCCATAATAGGTTACGATCAACGAGAGAGAGACACCGCCCTCGATAGCTCAGTTGGTAGAACGGAGGACTGTAGAGTTTAATAATTGGTATCCTTAGGTCACTGGTTCAAATCCGGCTCGAGGGAAAGTTTTTTATTCAATTTTTTCTTTATTTTTCATTGATAATGAATTTTAAAACGATTTTACAGTCTCGAGATAATTTACCCATTCTTGATTATTTCAAATAAAATATTATAGGCCTAGACAAGTAATAAAATAATTTCCCACACCGGGAATCGAACCCGGGCCGCGGCGGTGAAAACGCCGAATCCTAACCACTAGACCATATGGGAAAACTTGAGAAACCCCTAAATTTAGGCGCTAATATTGGTGTTCGGGTTTTTCATGGAACACGATTCATTATAAGTACATTTTATTGAAATAAACATTCAATAATAGGTTACGATCAACAAAAGAGAGACACCGCCCTCGATAGCTCAGTTGGTAGAGCGGAGGACTGTAGAGTTTAATAATTGGTATCCTTAGGTCGCTGGTTCAAATCCGGCTCGAGGGAACATTTTTATTCAATTTTTTCTTTATTTTTCATTGATAATGAATTTTAAAACGATTTTACAGTCTTGAGATAATTTACCCATTCTTGATTATTTCAAATAAAATATTATAGGACTAGACAAGAAATAAAATAATTTTCGACACCGGGAATCGAACCCGGGCCGCGGTGGTGAAAACGCCGAATCCTAACCACTGGACCATATGGGAAAACTTGAGAAACCCCTAAATTTAGGCGCTAATATTGGTGTTCGGGTTTTTCATGGATCACAATTCATTATCAGTACATTTTATTGAAATAAACATTCCATAATAGATTACGATCAACGAGAGAGAGACACCGCCCTCGATAGCTCAGTTGGTAGAGCGGAGGACTGTAGAGTTAAAAAATTGGTATCCTTAGGTCGCTGGTTCAAATCCGGCTCAAGGGAACATTTTTTATTCAATTTTTTCTTTATTTTTCATTGATATTAATAATGAATTTTAAAACGATTTTACAGTCTTGAGATAATTTATCCATTCTTGTTTATTTCAAACAAAATCTAATAGACAAGGAATAAAATAATTTCCCACACCGGGAATCGAAACCGGGCCGCGGCGGTGAGAGTGCCGAATCCTAACCACTAGACCATGGGAAAACTTGAGAAACCCCTAAATTTAGGCGCTAATATTGGTGTTCGTGTTTTTCATGGAACACGATTCATTATCAGTACATTTTATTGAAATAAACATTCCATAATAGGTTACGATCAACGAGAGAGAGACATCGCCCTCGATAGCTCAGTTGGTAGAGCGGAGGACTGTAGAGTTAAAAAATTGGTATCCTTAGGTCACTGGTACAAATCCGGCTCGAGGGAACATTTTTTATTCAATTTTTTCTTTATTTTTCATTGATAATGAATTTTAAAACGATTTTACAGTCTTGAGATAATTTACCCATTCTTGTTTATTTCAAACAAAATCTAATAGACAAGGAATAAAATTATTTCCCACACCGGGAATCGAACCCGGGCCGCGGCGGTGAGAGCGCCGAATCCTAACCACTAGACCATATGGGAAAACTTGAGAAACCCCTAAATTTAAGCGCTAATATTGGTGTTCGTGTTTTTCATGGAACACAATTCATTATCAGTACATTTTATTGAAATAAACATTCCATAATAGGTTACGATCAACGAGAGAGAGAGACACCGCCCTCGATAGCTCAGTTGGTAGAGCGGAGGACTGTAGAGTTAAACAATGGTATCCTTAGGTCGCTGGTTCAAATCCGGCTCGAGGGAACATTTTTTATTCAATTTTTTCTTTATTTTTCATTGATATTAATAATGAATTTTAAAACGATTTTACAGTCTTGAGATAATTTACCCATTCTTGATTATTTCAAATAAAATATTATAGGACTAGACAAGAAATAAAATAATTTTCGACACCGGGAATCGAACCCGGGCCGCGGTGGTGAAAACGCCGAATCCTAACCACTGGACCATATGGGAAAACTTGAGAAACCCCTAAATTTAAGCGCTAATATTGGTGTTCGTGTTTTTCATGGAACACAATTCATTATCAGTACATTTTATTGAAATAAACATTCCATAATAGGTTACGATCAACGAGAGAGAGAGACACCGCCCTCGATAGCTCAGTTGGTAGAGCGGAGGACTGTAGTGTTAAACAATGGTAAACTTAGGTCGCTGGTTGAAATCCGGCTCGAGGGAACATTTTTATTCAATTTTTTTTTTTATTTTTCATTGACAATGAATTTTAAAACGATTTTACAGTCTTGAGATAATTTACCCATTCTTGATTATTTCAAATAAAATATTATAGGCCTAGACAAGTAATAAAATAATTTACCACACCGGGAATCGAACCCGGGCCGCGGCGGTGAAAACGCCGAATCCTAACCACTAGACCATATGGGAAAACTTGAGAAACCCCTAAATTTAGGCGCTAATATTGGTGTTCGGGTTTTTCATGGATCACAATTCATTATCAGTACATTTTATTGAAATAAACATTCCATAATAGATTACGATCAACGAGAGAGAGACACCGCCCTCGATAGCTCAGTTGGTAGAGCGGAGGACTGTAGAGTTAAAAAATTGGTATCCTTAGGTCGCTGGTTCAAATCCGGCTCAAGGGAACATTTTTTATTCAATTTTTTCTTTATTTTTCATTGATATTAATAATGAATTTTAAAACGATTTTACAGTCTTGAGATAATTTATCCATTCTTGTTTATTTCAAACAAAATCTAATAGACAAGGAATAAAATAATTTCCCACACCGGGAATCGAAACCGGGCCGCGGCGGTGAGAGTGCCGAATCCTAACCACTAGACCATGGGAAAACTTGAGAAACCCCTAAATTTAGGCGCTAATATTGGTGTTCGTGTTTTTCATGGAACACGATTCATTATCAGTACATTTTATTGAAATAAACATTCCATAATAGGTTACGATCAACGAGAGAGAGACATCGCCCTCGATAGCTCAGTTGGTAGAGCGGAGGACTGTAGAGTTAAAAAATTGGTATCCTTAGGTCACTGGTACAAATCCGGCTCGAGGGAACATTTTTTATTCAATTTTTTCTTTATTTTTCATTGATAATGAATTTTAAAACGATTTTACAGTCTTGAGATAATTTACCCATTCTTGTTTATTTCAAACAAAATCTAATAGACAAGGAATAAAATTATTTCCCACACCGGGAATCGAACCCGGGCCGCGGCGGTGAGAGCGCCGAATCCTAACCACTAGACCATATGGGAAAACTTGAGAAACCCCTAAATTTAAGCGCTAATATTGGTGTTCGTGTTTTTCATGGAACACAATTCATTATCAGTACATTTTATTGAAATAAACATTCCATAATAGGTTACGATCAACGAGAGAGAGAGACACCGCCCTCGATAGCTCAGTTGGTAGAGCGGAGGACTGTAGAGTTAAACAATGGTATCCTTAGGTCGCTGGTTCAAATCCGGCTCGAGGGAACATTTTTTATTCAATTTTTTCTTTATTTTTCATTAATATTAATAATGAATTTTAAAACGATTTTACAGTCTTGAGATAATTTACCCATTCTTTTTTATTTCAAACAAAATCTAATAGACAAGGAATAAAATAATTTCCCACACCGGGAATCGAACCCGGGCCGCAGCGGTGAGAGCGCCGAATCCTAACCACTAGACCATATGGGAAAACTTGAGAAACCCCTAAATGTAGGCGCTAATATTGGTGTTCTAGTTTTTCATGGAACACGATTCATTATCAGTACATTTTATTGAAATAAACATTCCATAAGGCTACGATTAACGAGAGAGAGATACTGCCCTCGATAGCTCAGTTGGTAGAGCGGAGGACTGTAGAGTTAAACAATGGTATCCTTAGGTCGCTGGTTCAAATCCGGCTCGAGGGAACATTTTTTATTCAATTTTTTCTTTATTTTTCATTGATATTAATAATGAATTTTAAAACGATTTTACAGTCTTGAGATAGTTTACCCATTCTTGTTTATTTCAAACAAAATCTAATAGACAAGGAATAAAATAATTTCCCACACCGGGTATCGAACCCGGGCCGCAGTGGTGAGAGCGCCGAATCCTAACCACTAGACCATATGGGAAAACTTGAGAATCCCCTAAATGTAGGCGCTAATATTGGTGTTCTAGTTTTTCATGGAACACGATTCATTATCAGTACATTTTATTGAAATAAACATTCCATAATAGGCTACGATTAACGAGAGAGAGACACTGCCCTCGATAGCTCAGTTGGTAGAGCGGAGGACTGTAGAGTTTAATAACTGGTATCCTTAGGTCGCTGGTTCAAATCCGGCTCGAGGGAACATTTTTATTCAATTTTTTTTTTTATTTTTCATTGACAATGAATTTTAAAACGATTTTACAGTCTTGAGATAATTTACCCATTCTTGTTTATTTCAAACAAAATCTAATAGACAAGGAATAAAATAATTTCCCACACCGGGTATCGAACCCGGGCCGCGATTTTTTTTTTTCGTACATAAGTTGGGGACCCCCTCATGAAACGTCACAAAATAAACATGAATAATTCATCAGTTAAATTTTCTTGTTCCGTGTGCACCCAAGCGTATAGCAACAAGAAGTGATTACAGTAGTTTACACAAGTGCGGTACGATTCTAGGCCTATCTCCGCTGTGGTTGCCGCGTGCGATTTCATAATAGAATAGCGGCGTTTTGTGTGGATTGTCGAAATAATCAGCCTTTAGTTTTATGGTGTGTTTAATATAATTTATTACTAAAGAATTACGTGTTAAAATTATAGTTTCTATTGATACTATTAGGCCTAAAAACTATTCTCTAAACCCATGTCTATTCTAGTAGTAGCTGTGTTGGTGTGTGTGACGTGTGTGTTAGAGTCAGCAAAATTAAACAATAAACATTACACAAAAATACATTTTTTATTCTCGTGGGTCTAACCTTCCCATCTGATGTGTTCATATACGCGCAGTTCCTTTGATTACATGCATATTGTTTGATAATAAAATAGCAGAATTTAAAAAATACAGTACACAAATTATACACATTCTTTATTCTTGTGGGTCTAAGCTTTCTTTGGGCTATGTCCAATGAATTACTACTTAGTGTAATGTCTTGCCTAGCTGTCGATTAGCCTCGACTCGACACATTTTGCATAGTGGTGTGTGTGTGTATGAAGAAGAGTGCGCGAAGGCAATCACGTGAATTGACTTAGAATACTAGGCCTACTGTGTAGAAAGTATCGTATCGCAGTTGTGTAATCACTTCTTGTTGCTATACGCTTGGGTGCACACGGAACAAGAAAATTTAACTGATGAATTATTCATGTTTATTTTGTGACGTTTCGTGAGGGGGTCCCCAACTTATGTACGAAAAAAAAAATCGCACCCGGGCCGCGGTGGTGAGAGCGCCGAATCCTAACCACTAGACCATATGGGAAAACTTGAGAAACCCCTAAATTTAGACGCTAATATTGGTGTTCGTGTTTATCATGGAACACGATTCATTATCAGTACATTTTATTGAAATAAACATTCCATAATAGGTTACGATCAACGAGAGAGAGACACCGCCCTCGATAGCTCAGTTGGTAGAACGGAGGACTGTAGAGTTTAATAATTGGTATCCTTAGGTCACTGGTTCAAATCCGGCTCGAGGGAAAGTTTTTTATTCAATTTTTTCTTTATTTTTCATTGATAATGAATTTTAAAACGATTTTACAGTCTCGAGATAATTTACCCATTCTTGATTATTTCAAATAAAATATTATAGGCCTAGACAAGTAATAAAATAATTTCCCACACCGGGAATCGAACCCGGGCCGCGGCGGTGAAAACGCCGAATCCTAACCACTAGACCATATGGGAAAACTTGAGAAACCCCTAAATTTAGGCGCTAATATTGGTGTTCGGGTTTTTCATGGAACACGATTCATTATCAGTACATTTTATTGAAATAAACATTCAATAATAGGTTACGATCAACGAAAGAGAGACACCGCCCTCGATAGCTCAGTTGGTAGAGCGGAGGACTGTAGAATTTAATAATTGGTATCCTTAGGTCGCTGGTTCAAATCCGGCTCGAGGGAACATTTTTATTCAATTTTTTCTTTATTTTTCATTGATAATGAATTTTAAAATGATTTTACAGTCTTGAGATAATTTACCCATTCTTGATTATTTCAAATAAAATATTATAGGACTAGACAAGAAATAAAATAATTTTTCACACCGGGAATCGAACCCGGGCCGCGGTGGTGAAAACGCCGAATCCTAACCACTAGACCATATGGGAAAACTTGAGAAACCCCTAAATTTAGGCGCTAATATTGGTGTTCGGGTTTATCATGGAACACGATTCATTATCAGTACATTTTATTGAAATAAACATTCCATAATAGGTTACGATCAACGAGAGAGAGACACCGCCCTCGATAGCTCAGTTGGTAGAGCGGAGGACTGTAGAGTTAAAAAATTGGTATCCTTAGGTCGCTGGTTCAAATCCGGCTCGAGGGAACATTTTTTATTAAATTTTTTCTTTATTTTTCATTGATATTAATAATGAATTTTAAAACGATTTTACAGTCTTGAGATAATTTACCCACTCTTGTTTATTTCAAACAAAATCTAATAGACAAGGAATAAAATAATTTCCCACACCGGGAATCGAACCCGGGCCGCGGCGGTGAGAGCGCCGAATCCTAACCACTAGACCATATGGGAAAACTTGAGAAACCCCTAAATTTAGGCGCTTATATTGGTGTTCGTGTTTTTCATGGAACACAATTCATTATCAGTACATTTTATTGAAATAAACATTACATAATAGTTTACGATCAAAGAGAGAGAGACACCGCCCTCGATAGCTCAGTTGGTAGAGCGGAGGACTGTAGAGTTAAAAAATTGGTATCCTTAGGTCGCTGGTTCAAATCCGGCTCGAGGGAACATTTTTATTCAATTTTTTTTTTTATTTTTCATTGACAATGAATTTTAAAACGATTTTACAGTCTTGAGATAATTTACCCATTCTTTTTTATTTCAAACAAAATCTAATAGACAAGGAATAAAATAATTTCCCACACCGGGAATCGAACCCGGGCCGCAGCGGTGAGAGCGCCGAATCCTAACCACTAGACCATATGGGAAAACTTGAGAAACCCCTAAATGTAGGCGCTAATATTGGTGTTCTAGTTTTTCATGGAACACGATTCATTATCAGTACATTTTATTGAAATAAACATTCCATAAGGCTACGATTAACGAGAGAGAGATACTGCCCTCGATAGCTCAGTTGGTAGAGCGGAGGACTGTAGAGTTAAACAATGGTATCCTTAGGTCGCTGGTTCAAATCCGGCTCGAGGGAACATTTTTTATTCAATTTTTTCTTTATTTTTCATTGATATTAATAATGAATTTTAAAACGATTTTACAGTCTTGAGATAGTTTACCCATTCTTGTTTATTTCAAACAAAATCTAATAGACAAGGAATAAAATAATTTCCCACACCGGGTATCGAACCCGGGCCGCAGCGGTGAGAGCGCCGAATCCTAACCACTAGACCATATGGGAAAACTTGAGAATCCCCTAAATGTAGGCGCTAATATTGGTGTTCTAGTTTTTCATGGAACACGATTCATTATCAGTACATTTTATTGAAATAAACATTCCATAATAGGCTACGATTAACGAGAGAGAGACACTGCCCTCGATAGCTCAGTTGGTAGAGCGGAGGACTGTAGAGTTTAATAATTGGTATCCTTAGGTCGCTGGTTCAAATCCGGCTCGAGGGAACATTTTTATTCAATTTTTTTTTTTTATTTTTCATTGACAATGAATTTTAAAACGATTTTACAGTCTTGAGATAATTTACCCATTCTTGTTTATTTCAAACAAAATCTAATAGACAAGGAATAAAATAATTTCCCACACCGGGTATCGAACCCGGGCCGCGGTGGTGAGAGCGCCGAATCCTAACCACTAGACCATATGGGAAAACTTGAGAAACCCCTAAATTTAGACGCTAATATTGGTGTTCGTGTTTATCATGGAACACGATTCATTATCAGTACATTTTATTGAAATAAACATTCCATAATAGGTTACGATCAACGAGAGAGAGACACCGCCCTCGATAGCTCAGTTGGTAGAACGGAGGACTGTAGAGTTTAATAATTGGTATCCTTAGGTCACTGGTTCAAATCCGGCTCGAGGGAAAGTTTTTTATTCAATTTTTTCTTTATTTTTCATTGATAATGAATTTTAAAACGATTTTACAGTCTCGAGATAATTTACCCATTCTTGATTATTTCAAATAAAATATTATAGGCCTAGACAAGTAATAAAATAATTTCCCACACCGGGAATCGAACCCGGGCCGCGGCGGTGAAAACGCCGAATCCTAACCACTAGACCATATGGGAAAACTTGAGAAACCCCTAAATTTAGGCGCTAATATTGGTGTTCGGGTTTTTCATGGAACACGATTCATTATCAGTACATTTTATTGAAATAAACATTCAATAATAGGTTACGATCAACGAAAAAGAGACACCGCCCTCGATAGCTCAGTTGGTAGAGCGGAGGACTGTAGAATTTAATAATTGGTATCCTTAGGTCGCTGGTTCAAATCCGGCTCGAGGGAACATTTTTATTCAATTTTTTCTTTATTTTTCATTGATAATGAATTTTAAAATGATTTTACAGTCTTGAGATAATTTACCCATTCTTGATTATTTCAAATAAAATATTATAGGACTAGACAAGAAATAAAATAATTTTTCACACCGGGAATCGAACCCGGGCCGCGGTTGTGAAAACGCCGAATCCTAACCACTAGACCATATGGGAAAACTTGAGAAACCCCTAAATTTAGGCGCTAATATTGGTGTTCGGGTTTATCATGGAACACGATTCATTATCAGTACATTTTATTGAAATAAACATTCCATAATAGGTTACGATCAACGAGAGAGAGACACCGCCCTCGATAGCTCAGTTGGTAGAGCGGAGGACTGTAGAGTTAAAAAATTGGTATCCTTAGGTCGCTGGTTCAAATCCGGCTCGAGGGAACATTTTTTATTCAATTTTTTCTTTATTTTTCATTGATAATGAATTTTAAAACGATTTTACAGTCTTGAGATAATTTACCCATTCTTGATTATTTCAAATAAAATATTATAGGACTAGACAAGGAATAAAATAATTTCCCACACCGGGAATCGAACCCGGGCCGCGGCGGTGAGAGCGCCGAATCCTAACCACTAGACCATATGGGAAAACTTGAAAAACCCCTAAATTTAGGCGCTAATATTGGTGTTCGGGTTTATCATGGAACACGATTCATTATCAGTACATTTTATTGAAATAAACATTCCATAATAGTTTACGATCAAAGAGAGAGAGACACCGCCCTCGATAGCTCAGTTGGTAGAGCGGTGGACTGTAGAGTTAAAAAATTGGTATCCTTAGGTCGCTGGTTCAAATCCGGCTCGAGGGAACATTTTTATTCAATTTTTTTTTTTATTTTTCATTGACAATGAATTTAAAAACGATTTTACAGTCTTGAGATAATTTACCCACTCTTGTTTATTTCAAACAAAATCTAATAGACAAGGAATAAAATAATTTCCCACACCAGGAATCGAACCCGGGCCGCGGCGGTGAGAGCGCCGAATCCTAACCACTAGACCATATGGGAAAACTTGAGAAACCCCTAAATTTAGGCGCTTATATTGGTGTTCGTGTTTATCATGGAACACGACAGTCGGGCAGCAAAGTGGTTGACCTCGCGAATTATTACCAAATCAAAATTTGAATTGCCGCCATCTTGGAATCGCGATAAAGCAAGTAGTGCGGAATTACAAAATGCAGCAAAAAAAAATGTCAATAACATTTAAATAGCATATTCATACAATTAAATTTATATTAATAAAATTCAACTAAGGATTTTACGAAAGATAGGCTACTTAAGAAATACTGCCGAGATCGGTTCCCCCACACGGCGTAGGGTACCGCAGTGCTAAGGGGCCTAGGTAGGAAAAAATCTGATTTTACCTGTTAAACATGCTTGAACCAAGGCCATTTTAATATATATTATCCAGATTATATATCAAAACAAACTGATAAAAGGATTTGTTGATTTGCTTCTGATGAGAAAAGTGCCGGATTCATTTCGCTGACGGCGAATGAATACACGAATTTTCGCCATTTTCTAGCACTAGCCTTGGGTACCCAGACAGCTGATAACGATTATATTCGATTGTCCAGACGTCTCTGCTACTGGTGCTCAATACTACAGTATGTATTACTATGGACCTATAGGTCCATGGTATTACTGTACATATAGTACTGTATGTTTAGTTTTTGCTTTCTTTATGGCAAAATAAATATTTAATTTTTATTATTGCTTATTTTGCTTTAACTTTATCCAAGAAGAAGTAAATATTATTATATATATGCATATTACAGTCAAGTTGCAACTGCCACGAATCCACTCCACTTTGGTTACTAACTAAATAATTAATAGTATAACATCATAACTAACAAACAAATTAACAAGTTAATAAATTAACCACCATTAAATAATTTTATTTACAAAAAAATATTTTACATACAGTATAACATGTAATATCTTATTTACATCGAAGTAAAATATGCCTATCAAACTATCTTGCTCAGGCTAAAATATCAAGTTATATATGTCAATATTTGAGTTAAATCATCGCGATAATAACATTTTTATTTTTTTTTTTTATTTTTAAAGACGTCTGTTACGTACATCAATTTACAAATATCAAAATAGGATTGTTTTTGCAGCACAAGATGAATCACAAGTCTGATAGTTTATTCTTAGAAACCTGAAAGAAAAAAAAACACCAATAATGAGCTATTCATAGTTAAATAATTTTAATGTCAACTTTAGTCATCCTAAATTTTGTCGCCATGATCACTACTATACACAATACTGTATATATAAATATCATATGTACGACCATCCAAATTACCTCATCCTACCACAGTCCTTCCTAGCCTAGGCTACATTATTGTCATATATTTACAAACCTCCAACAGCCACAACGTATTTTCTTTTCTTTGGCAAAGAATTTCCCGTAATATAGTCCTAAATTAATTAAATAAAAAGGTCTAGGCCTAGGCCTTTCTTTAAATATCCGACGATATATATCCATAATGATAATCCAGTGGATATAGATTCAACATTTTAAACATAATAATAATATGGCTTCACATTGATTATAATAAGTCGGCGATATGCCACTAAAAACTAGCCTGCGGCCCTCTCTATCCGCCTACAAATAGCACTGGGTTTCCGTCAAATGGGCTAGGCCTAGATAATACTACAAGTTGGGTACATTTTTTTACAACCAAATAATCTACAATTATATTGCAATATTTACTAAACTAGCACCAAATCCAAAATAAAAAAGCTACTAATAACATATTTTGGTATATTAACTGGTTTAAAAACGGATTGCACATAGTGATTTTGAAGGATTGAAATTACTCAACCACACGGCCTGTACTAAACATACGAATCCAAGATGGAGTCTGCTTAGAATATATCCCCAGCTTTGAACGGATATTGAATCCGTCCCATAAGCTGAACCAAGCTTAAACTTTCAGAAAAGATAGATTAATAACCTAATAACCAACCACTAAGTTTTTATAAAGGTTCCGTGCTGATGAGAAAAGTGCCGGATTCCCTACGAAACCAAACAAATAAATCATGTAGCCTACCTCAACGAACACCTCCATCTGCACTTTTTTCTTCAATAAGCTCTGTCGTCCTTTCCTGGGCTATTTATACCAAAATTTTGTGGCGGGAATAATCTTCCATATTAGGAGTAACAATTTCCAAATATAGAAAGATATAATTTAACCCGGATGGTGGAAATTGCAGCAGATTTGTAAGGGTATTCCCATGCAAAATGCTTGCCGCGAAGTGAAAAGCGAACCGGAAGTCACTATAACTTGGCGATGCTCAGTGACCTGCGCAGTTAAAAAACAGCGTTTTAACGGTTAAATGAGCACTTTGCTGCTCGACTGACGATTCATTATCAGTACATTTTATTGAAATAAACATTCCATAATAGGTTACAATCAACGAGAGAGAGACACCGCCCTCGATAGCTCAGTTGGTAGAACGGAGGACTGTAGAGTTTAATAATTGGTATCCTTAGGTCACTGGTTCAAATCCGGCTCGAGGGAAAGTTTTTTATTCAATTTTTTCTTTATTTTTCATTGATAATGAATTTTAAAACGATTTTACAGTCTCGAGATAATTTACCCATTCTTGATTATTTCAAATAAAATATTATAGGCCTAGACAAGTAATAAAATAATTTCCCACACCGGGAATCGAACCCGGGCCGCGGTGGTGAAAACGCCGAATCCTAACCACTGGACCATATGGGAAAACTTGAGAAACCCCTAAATTTAAGCGCTAATATTGGTGTTCGTGTTTTTCATGGAACACAATTCATTATCAGTACATTTTATTGAAATAAACATTCCATAATAGGTTACGATCAACGAGAGAGAGAGACACCGCCCTCGATAGCTCAGTTGGTAGAGCGGAGGACTGTAGAGTTAAACAATGGTATCCTTAGGTCGCTGGTTGAAATCCGGCTCGAGGGAACATTTTTATTCAATTTTTTTTTTTTATTTTTCATTGACAATGAATTTTAAAACTATTTTACAGTCTTGAGATAATTTACCCATTCTTGATTATTTCAAATAAAATATTATAGGCCTAGACAAGTAATAAAATAATTTACCACACCGGGAATCGAACCCGGGCCGCGGCGGTGAAAACGCCGAATCCTAACCACTAGACCATATGGGAAAACTTGAGAAACCCCTAAATTTAGGCGCTAATATTGGTGTTCGGGTTTTTCATGGATCACAATTCATTATCAGTACATTTTATTGAAATAAACATTCCATAATAGATTACGATCAACGAGAGAGAGACACCGCCCTCGATAGCTCAGTTGGTAGAGCGGAGGACTGTAGAGTTAAAAAATTGGTATCCTTAGGTCGCTGATTCAAATCCGGCTCAAGGGAACATTTTTTATTCAATTTTTTCTTTATTTTTCATTGATATTAATAATGAATTTTAAAACGATTTTACAGTCTTGAGATAATTTATCCATTCTTGTTTATTTCAAACAAAATCTAATAGACAAGGAATAAAATAATTTCCCACACCGGGAATCGAAACCGGGCCGCGGCGGTGAGAGCGCCGAATCCTAACCACTAGACCATGGGAAAACTTGAGAAACCCCTAAATTTAGACGCTAATATTGGTGTTCGTGTTTATCATGGAACACGATTCATTATCAGTACATTTTATTGAAATAAACATTCCATAATAGGTTACGATCAACGAGAGAGAGACACCGCCCTCGATAGCTCAGTTGGTAGAACGGAGGACTGTAGAGTTTAATAATTGGTATCCTTAGGTCACTGGTTCAAATCCGGCTCGAGGGAAAGTTTTTTATTCAATTTTTTCTTTATTTTTCATTGATAATGAATTTTAAAACGATTTTACAGTCTCGAGATAATTTACCCATTCTTGATTATTTCAAATAAAATATTATAGGCCTAGACAAGTAATAAAATAATTTCCCACACCGGGAATCGAACCCGGGCCGCGGCGGTGAAAACGCCGAATTCTAACCACTAGACCATATGGGAAAACTTGAGAAACCCCTAAATTTAGGCGCTAATATTGGTGTTCGGGTTTTTCATGGAACACGATTCATTATCAGTACATTTTATTGAAATAAACATTCAATAATAGGTTACGATCAACGAAAAAGAGACACCGCCCTCGATAGCTCAGTTGGTAGAGCGGAGGACTGTAGAGTTTAATAATTGGTATCCTTAGGTCGCTGGTTCAAATCCGGCTCGAGGGAACATTTTTATTCAATTTTTTCTTTATTTTTCATTGATAATGAATTTTAAAACGATTTTACAGTCTTGAGATAATTTACCCATTCTTGATTATTTCAAATAAAATATTATAGGACTAGACAAGAAATAAAATAATTTTCCACACCGGGAATCGAACCCGGGCCGCGGTGGTGAAAACGCCGAATCCTAACCACTAGACCATATGGGAAAACTTGAGAAACCCCTAAATTTAGGCGCTAATATTGGTGTTCGGGTTTATCATGGAACACGATTCATTATCAGTACATTTTATTGAAATAAACATTCCATAATAGGTTACGATCAACGAGAGAGAGACACCGCCCTCGATAGCTCAGTTGGTAGAGCGGAGGACTGTAGAGTTAAAAAATTGGTATCCTTAGGTCGCTGGTTCAAATCCGGCTCGAGGGAACATTTTTTATTCAATTTTTTCTTTATTTTTCATTGATATTAATAATGAATTTTAAAACGATTTTACAGTCTTGAGATAATTTACCAATTCTTGTTTATTTCAAACAAAATCTAATAGACAAGGAATAAAATAATTTCCCACACCGGGAATCGAACCCGGGCCGCGGCGGTGAGAGCGCCGAATCCTAACCACTAGACCATATGGGAAAACTTGAGAAACCCCTAAATTTAAGCGCTAATATTGGTGTTCGTGTATTTCATGGAACACAATTCATTATCAGTACATTTTATTGAAATAAACATTCCATAATAGTTTACGATCAAAGAGAGAGAGACACCGCCCTCGATAGCTCAGTTGGTAGAGCGGAGGACTGTAGAGTTAAAAAATTGGTATCCTTAGGTCGCTGGTTCAAATCCGGCTCGAGGGAACATTTTTTTATTCAATTTTTTCTTTTTTTTTCATTGATAATGAATTTTGAAACGATTTTACAGTCTTGAGATAATTTACCCATTCTTGTTTATTTCAAATAAAATATTATAGGCCTAGACAAGAAATAAAATAATTTCCCACACCGGGAACCGAACCCGGGCCGCGGCGGTGAAAACGCCGAATCCTAACCACTAGACCATATGGGAAAACTTGAGAAACTCCTAAATCTAGGCGCTAATATTGGTGTTCGGGTTTTTCATGGAACACGATTCATTATCAGTACATTTTATTGAAATAAACATTCCATAATAGGTTACGATCAACGAGAGAGAGATACCGCCCTCGATAGCTCAGTTGGTAGAGCGGAGGACTGTAGAGTTTAATAATTGGTATCCTTAGGTCGCTGGTTCAAATCCGGCTCGAGGGAACATTTTTATTCAATTTTTTCTTTCTTTTTCATTGATAATGAATTTTAAAACGATTCTACAGTCTTGAGATAATTTACCCATTCTTGATTATTTCAAATAAAATATTATAGGCCTAGACAAGAAATAAAATAATTTTCCACACCGGGAATCGAACCCGGGCCGCGGCGGTGAGAGCGCCGAATCCTAACCACTAGACCATATGGGAAAACTTGAGAAACCCCTAAATTTAAGCGCTAATATTGGTGTTCGTGTTTTTCATGGAACACGATTCATTATCAGTACATTTTATTGAAATAAACATTCCATAATAGGTTACGATCAACGAGAGAGAGACACCGCCCTCGATAGCTCAGTTGGTAGAGCGGAGGACTGTAGAGTTAAAAAATTGGTATCCTTAGGTCGCTGGTTCAAATCCGGCTCTAGGGAACATTTTTTATTCAATTTTTTCTTTATTTTTCATTGATAATGAATTTTAAAACGATTTTACAGTCTTGAGATAATTTACCCATTCTTGTTTATTTCAAACAAAATCTAATAGACAAGGAATAAAATAATTTCCCACACCGGGAATCGAACCCGGGCCGCGGCGGTGAAAACGTCGAATCCTAACCACTAGACCATATGGGAAAACTTGAGAAACCCCTAAATTTAGGCGCTAATATTGGTGTTCGTGTTTATCATGGAACACGATTCATTATCAGTACATTTTATTGAAATAAACATTCCATAATAGGTTACGATCAACGAGAGAGAGACACCGCCCTCGATAGCTCAGTTGGTAGAACGGAGGACTGTAGAGTGTAATAATTGGTATCCTTAGGTCGCTGGTTCAAATCCGGCTCGAGGGAACATTTTTATTCAATTTTTTCTTTATTTTTCATTGATAATAAATTTTAAAACGATTTTACAGTCTTGAGATAATTTACCCATTCTTGATTATTTCAAATAAAATATTATAGGCCTAGACAAGAAATAAAATAATTTCCAATGCCAATATGTGCTCATCTTACATCTCCCTGATGTGCTTAGGTATTCAACATGTTTACCAATAATGTGCTTTTTTTCAATACCGTATACGTAATATGACATACAGTATATCTCGTTTTTTTTTAAATACTTATTTTGTGGAATCGTTTTGCTTATTATAGCATATTTATTTTCAATTTAAATAGATTAAAAAACTTTATGTAACCCACATTGTTGCTGTACGTGGTTTCGTAGTGTAGTGGTTATCACGTCTGCTTTACACGCAGGAGGTCCCCGGTTCGATCCCGGGCGGAACCTGTTTTTTTATTAATTTTGTTATTAAATGTGCTTAGGTATTCAACATGTTTACCAATAATGTGCTTAGGTATTCAACATGTTTTCCTATAATGTGCTTAGGTATTCAACATGTTTACCAATAATGTGCTTAGGTATTCAACATGTTTACCTATAATGTGCTTAGGTATTCAACATGTTTACCAATAATGTGCTTATGTATTCAACATGTTTACCAATAATGTGCTTAGGTATTCAACATGTTTACCTATAATGTGCGTATGTATTCAACATGTTTACCTGTAATGTGCTTATGTATTCAATATGTTTACCAATAATGTGCTTAGGTATTCAACATGTTTACCAATAATGTGCTTAGGTTTTTAACATGTTTACCAATAATGTGCTTAGGTATTCGACATGTTTACCTATAATGTGCTTATGTATTCAACATGTTTACCAATAATGTGCTTAGGTATTCAACATGTTTACCAATAATGTGCTTAGGTATTCGACATGTTTACCAATAATGTGCTTAGGTTTTTAACATGTTTACCAATAATGTGCTTAGGTATTCGACATGTTTACCTATAATGTGCTTATGTATTCAACATGTTTACCAATAATGTGCTTAGGTATTCAACATTTTTACCAATAATGTGCTTATGTTTACCAATAATGTGCTTAGGTATTCAACATGTTTACCAATAATGTGCTTAGGTATTCGACATGTTTACCTATAATGTGCTTATGTATTCAACATGTTTACCAGTAATGTGCTTAGGTATTCGACATGTTTACCAATAATGTGCTTAGGTATTCGACATGTTTACCAATAATGTGCTTAGGTTTTTAACATGTTTACCAATAATGTGCTTAGGTATTCAACATGTTTACCAATAATGTGCTTAGGTTTTCAACATGTTTACCAATAATGTGCTTAGGTATTCAACATGTTTACCAATAATGTGCTTAGGTTTTTAACATGTTTACCAATAATGTGCTTAGGATTTTAACATGTTTACCAATAATGTGCTTAGGTTTTTAACATGTTTACCAATAATGTCCTTAGGTATTAAACATGTGTACCAACAATTTGCTTAGGTGTTCAACATGTTTACCAATTTATGGTTAAGCAGACTTGTTTCTTAATTTTATTATTTTCTTCGGCTCATCATAAATTTTTTCTATCAATCAATTCAGTAAAACCAGGAATCACCTCTGAGAGGTTATGCTGCAAAGATAACTTATAAACATTATTTAATACTTATGTATAATTGTTTATTTAATAATTTTTTTTAGCTATATTCCGTACATAATTATTCCATCCTTAAGCGTTGTACATTTTTAATGTTTAACTAATAACTCAATAGTTCACTATGTCTGTCGGTCTGTCTGTCGGTCCGGTATCACTATGCGTTTTATCGCTTTTCTGTACTTTTTGAACTGTTTTGATGTACTTTTTGAAAGTTCATTTTTTTCTGAGAGCACGCGACTTATGGCTGTTGGCCTTGTTTCTACTAATTCTACAAATTTCATACTGTACTGTTTTGGTTTGTATGACAATAAAAGATCTGTATCTGTACAATGGAAATAAGTTTGACAATTGGTTACTTTTTGTGCTACCCTGAATCCATTGAAATCGAATAAAGAAATGAAATGAAAAATAAGCCTTAACGTTCCTTTTAAAAACCATATTAATTTTGTCTTTTTCAGGCATTGTCTTATCTAAACGAGGCGCAAGAATTGATCAAGACACTTGACACGGGAGTGAAACCCCTGAGTGATGACGTCAACGAGAACATCACGGTAGATAGGTATGCACGTGCGCACGTGGAAAGCACAACGGGACAGGTAAATTTAATGTAAACTAAACTATTATCACCTTATAAAAATAACGAACGTTTTTTAGTAGGCCTACAATGGTATAAATATTTTCATTAGGTGAAAGATGAAAATGTTATATTTGAGGTGAAGCCGATAGGAAATACAACAAATTCTTGTACTGAATGAAATTATTTGTGCTATTGTACAATTATGAAACATTCAATATTTTATAATTTAAAACTCCAATCAAATGAAAGTATACATTATACTTGGATACTATGATTAACGACCCGAATCTTTACGATTTCTAATAGGTATTATAAGTATTTTAATTTATAGGGCTTTTATCTAATTTTTATTTCATTTCGGTTTAAATGTTATTGACTGTAGCAGTTTTATATGTTTTATTTTGTTTGGTTTGTTGTTTCACTTTATTATACCGAAAAAAGGTCATCATGACGTACTAGCTAACTTTTAATTCAGGCTATTTCATTTTTTAACCCTTAAGCTTTGTTCCCACTAGAACGTAACGCAAGGACGTAAACGCAACACAAGCGTTTTAACCAATGACAAGCGAAGTTATAGACAGTTAGCAATCACAAGCGAATAAGCCATCGCTTGTGATTGGTAAAATTCACTTGCGTTGCGTTACGTCCTTGTGTTGCGTCGCTAGTGGGAACCACTCTTTAAGCTTTGTTCCCACTAGGACGTAACGCAAAGACGTAAAGGCATCCTGTAATTGGCGATTTTTTGCTGTTGGATTTGGTTGAAATAAAACAAATAAATAAATAAAAGATAAATAAACGCAACGTAAGCGAGTATCGCCATATCGCTTGTGATTGGTCAACTCACTTTTACGTCCTTGCGTTACGTCTCTAGTGGGAACCAAAGCATTAACAAATTAAATGGACAGTGGTAATTATACGCAAAGATATTCCTTTTCTGTAGGCAATATTTCAGATGAGGCGTTACAATGATTCTAAGCCACATTTTCTGACGGCACTTCGCATTCTTGGCAATCACCAACATCATGCCAAAATTCTGACATGGTTTAAGGTTGTGCGGGAAGGGATCAAGCAGTTTGCACACAAGAAATGCCCAAATTGTTTCATTGGCAAAGCTTCGTAAGTTATATTTCGTATGTAGTTTATTGCCTGTGGTCATAATCAGGCCAATACGGTTAGCGGAAAACATTAAACGGAAATCAAAATATAGAATCTATTAAATTTCTTATGACCATTCACACATAAACGCGGAGCGGGCGGGCGGTTAGGCGGATACCCGCAACAACCCGCTCAAGATAGATACAGATTCTGGGACAAGCACGCGGTTCTCCGCTTATCTGTACCGCTTGTCTGGGGCCAATTTACACAGACGAGCAGTAACGGTAAAAAATATAAAATCTAGGCTACTTCTTACACAAACGTGAAGGACCGGACAGGCGGTTTCCGCTTAGGATAGATAGGCTACAAATTCTATGTGAAACAAGATACGCGCTTTTCCAATTACCGTTGGTCTGTCTAAATGGGCCTTAAGATATAATAATTTTCCTTATGATTTAAAATCCATCTGTTAATGGTGTTTGATTGCGTTGCTATTGACATTTTCAGAAGTGAAATGAGCAACATCTATGTAGAACAAGCCAGATGTTTGTCCTACCTGTGGCAGATTTACTCAAAGGGGAACGACAAATTGCGAGCTTTGTCGTCTGCCTTGCAGCAACTTAACCGCGCAGAATCATCAGATGACGACTTACACGAGGTACCGTAAACTATTTTGTTGTTTAGTTGCAGCTCTCTCTGCGTTATCAAACAAAAACAATGTGATGTGGCCAAATATGCTAGTGATATGACGTCATCGTGTCCATATATGGGCACATCACAATTTTATGTTCCAAGTTTGACAGTGTACAGTTTTAGCTCAGTCAATTATCAAGTATTATTCCCTTACCCGCCACCCAGCAAAAAAAAAAACATAAAATAAATATTAAATATAGATGAAATAAGACATTTTGAATTAAAGCAAAAAAGTTTTTTACTTACATCACTTATTATTTACAAATTTATCTATAATTATTTAGCAATTTGGAATTATTACAGTAGGCCTGTTCGCGATCATAATAATGAAAAGTTTTTAGATACATACTGTGAATCGATTGGTGGCGCTGTTGTAATGCATTCATTGTACTTCCCTGATGCAATACCGATGCAATTTTAAGATTTTCATATTATTAATATAATTAAAAATTAAAGAAAGGTATAACATGACAGGACGAGGTGGCCGAGTGGTTGTGGCGATGGATTGCTATTCCATTGTGCTTTGCACGCGTGGGTTCGAATCCCATCCTCGTCGATATTTTTAAATAATTAACCGGCCTACACATTTTAGGCCTTACAAGATTTTAGGTATAACCTTTGCTATAGGGATATATGTCTTTTTTCAAATCTTCAAATATATTATATTTTGTAACAGGGGGTTTCTAAATTTATAAACTGCTGCTTCTTTCCATCCCCTTTTCTCTTTGTATTAGGTATGGTATTATGCTTATTTATATATGTTCTTTGAGAATGGAAATAATAGAATAAATTGAACTGAATACAAAAGACAAAATAGATGTAGGAACGTAGACGTGTTTACCTTATGTAATCAAATTAATGCTTATTGTTCAGGAGTCGTTTATTCAAGGTGGGGTGGTTGATAGTAACATTATGCAGAACAAGGCCATATACATGGCTGCAGTTGCATGCGCAAATTTGAGTTAGTGTTTACCGACCGACCAACCGACATAGTGAGCTGTAGAGTCGCGTTTCGACGCGACTAACAATACAGTAGGTACTATGTATATAATGTATGTAAATATAGTATGTGTAGGTCTATGTGGCGAAGCAATTTATTCCAAACGATTTTCCGTGGGAGTGTGATTTAAAGTGGGGAATTTATTCGAATGATTACGATACGTTAACTCGTAACTTCTAAATGAATTTAATTGGACGCGATAGTAGTGTGACGTCACATGGTCTCATGACGTAAAGTAGCTTTTTCCTGACTGTGATGCAATGGCAGTGCAATTCTGTATTATTTTTAAATTTTAGTCAAAAGAAAAATGAAATATGACAGGACGAGGTGGCCGAGTGGTTATGGCGATGGATTGCTATTCCATTGTGCTCTGCACGCGTGGGTTCGAATCCCATCCTCGTCGAACTTCTTTTTTTTAAATTCAACTCATTGTATGCATTTAAAACCTGTTTATGTAAGTAATGTATGTATATGGAATCTATCCACTTAAAATAAAAAAGAGGAAAAGATTATTTTAATTCGTTATGTCCGGTATCAATTTTATTCGATTCTGATCAATTCAATCCCTTAGCTTTTGAAATATTGTTCGACGCATGAAACTTTAAACGTTGGATAGGACGGCTTAATTTCTTTAAAAACGAAAAGTATTACTTTGTTTGGTTTTGGCCTGTACACTGGCGATCCCCAATGTGGTTCAGGGGCCTCAATAACGAATTTGTTTGTTTTTTTCTGAAAATACAAATGAGAAGGCAAATATTATCGTTCTAGTAAAATGTGAGCTAAGCAAATGAATTAGAAAGACATTAATTATGCAAATATAAAAAGTAAATAAGCAAATCTGTTTAAAAAACCCATTATGAAGGTTTAATGGAAAAAATTCCATTTGGGTTACAATCCAATCCTCGTCCCTATAACCCATTTCACCTAAATGTCGATAATAATTGCTTTGATTGTTTAATTGACTTATTATTATTTTGTTTCATAGTTGATTACTGCATATCGGAGCATAATGGAGTGTTGCCAATCATATCAATGGCCTAGACTCGGTGCTACGTACGAAAGAATGGCTATAAAAAGGTAATTAACTAAGTATGATGATACGTTGCTATGCCTATTCACATTATTTGCAGTGTTCGCGAAATAATCAGCCGAATCGGTCGAGTGGGCTAAAAAAACAAACCATGTCTAGCATTTGAAGTTGAGGTGGTGGGAGGTGGGGGGGGGGGGGGGGGGCGAGAAGTAGTTTAAGACGGAAAGTGCGGTTTATCAGGCATCAGAAAATAAAATTAACATATTTTACGAACATCTATTTTTTCTAATATAAATTGCTACCGCTATTTATATGGCGGAAACCAAACACAAATGAACCGTTATGGGAGACGGAAGTTGTTATATGGGGTAACATCTACCAAGGCAATCTAACAACAGGGTGGTGAGCTCCGAAGATCAAAGGGTTTTAATGCGACACGATCAGTTCAGGCACCGCGCGCCGCGAAGAATATGGACATTATAGTATTTGTCGGGAGTCCGAGAGTTCCTTCTTGAGAAGGCGAGCTCAGTGTCCTGTTGTTAGATTGCCTTGCATCTACTCAACTGCGCTTCTGTACTACTACATCAATGAGCCTGTTTAGAAAGCGCATATAGCGCAAAAGGACGTACCGTAATTTTTGTCAGCTGCATTATCATTACTCGCTCGGGAAGAATATTCCTGAACTTGGTTGACAGTGGAAAAAGACTTTAGAGACACATTTACAAAACACTAAATCTCTCCATTGCCGTTTGATATTTAGGTGCGTTGAAAGTCCGAGCAATTTTGGTCCAGATGACGTCGTCACAGTTGGCTACCTTTACTGCACAAGCTCAGTGGTGCGGCTTGGAAACGCTAGAATACAAGGTTCTATAGATGCAGGTATATATTCAGTCTTTATAGTGTTCAACTGTACAACAAAATGTATTACGGTTGGTGAGTACCCTGCCAAAATACGCAAATTGAGGGCGCTAGGCTTTGCCAAAATACACAAATCATGCCAAAATACGCAAATTAGCCTTGCCAAAATACGCAAATTATGCCAAAATACGCAAATCAGCCTTGCCAAAATACGCAAATTATGCCAAAATACACAAATTGAGGGCGCGATGCTTTGCCAAAATACGTAAATCATTCCAAAATACGCAAATTTGTATATTTTGGCATTATTTGCGTATTTTGGCAAAGCAGATTTGCGTATTTGGCATGATTTGTGTATTTTGGCAAAGCAGATTTGCCTATTTTAGCAAAGCATAGCGCCCTCAATTTGTGTATTTTGGCAAATTTTTTGCGTATTTTGGCATGATGCTCACCAACCCCACTCATAAAATGTGATTCAATAAGAAAAAAAAAACAAAGAGTGGTCATTATTGTAATGCACCCGTGTAAGCGCAGATGTTCAAAACAGAACGATATGTTTTGTACGAAATGCAGTAAATGTAGAGACGAAGTGGCTGAGTTGATGGACTACTCTGTACAAGTGGTTTCGAATACCATCCTCGTCGCCATTTTTTTTTATGAACTGCTCTGAATATGAACACGAATACACCCAGGTACATTTCGTATAATTGTTGGAATGGTACTGTGCTGATGTGATAAATGTATAGACGAGGTGGCCGAGTGGTTAAGGCGATGGACTGCTAATCCATTGTGCTCTGCACGCGTGGGTTCGAATCCCATCCTCGTCGCCATTGTTTATTTTTATGAACTACTCGTTAGTGAATATGTGACCTATTCGAATAAAAATACATATTGTTCTTATAATAATCCCAGGTACATTTCGTATAAATGTTGGAATGGTACTGTGCGAATGCAATAAATGTATAGACGAGGTGTCCGAGTGGTTAAGGCGATGGACTGTTAATCCATTTTGCTCTGCACGCGTGGGTTTGAATCCCATTCTCGTCGCCATTGTTTCTTTTTATGAACTACTCGTTAGTGAATATGTGACCTATTCGAATAAAAATACATATTGTTCTTATAATAATCCCAGGTACATTTCATATAAATGTTGGAATGGTGCTGTGCGAATGCACTAAGTGTATTGTCGAAATGGCCGAGTGGTTAAGGCGATGGACTGCTAATACATTGTGCTCTGCACGCGTGGGTTCGAATCCCATTCTCGTCGCCATTGTTTCTTTTTATGAACTACTCGTTAATGAATATTTGACTTATTTGAATAAGAATACACATTCTTCTTTTAATACTCCCAGGTACATTTCGTATAAATGTTGGAATGGTGCTGTGCGAACGCAATAAATGTATAGACGAGGTGGCCGAGTGGTTAAGGCGAAGGACTGCTAATCCATTGTGCTCTGCACGCGTGGGTTCGAATCCCATCCTCGTCGCCACTGTTTCTTTTTATGAACTACTCGTTAGTGAATGTGACCTATTCGAATAAAAATACATATTGTTCTTATAATAATCCCAGGTACATTTCGTATAAATGTTGGAATGGCACTGTGCGAATGCAATAAATTTATAGACGAGGTGTCCGAGTGGTTAAGGCGATGGACTGCTAATCCATTTTGCTCTGCACGCGTGGGTTCGAATCCCATTCTCGTCGCCATTGTTTCTTTTTATGAACTACTCGTTAATGAATATTTGACTTATTCGAATAAGAATACACATTCTTCTTTTAATAATCCCAGGTACATTTCGTATAAATGTTGGAATGGTACTGTGCGAATGCAATTAATGTATAGACGAGGTGGCCGAGTGGTTAAGGCGATGGACTGCTAATCCATTGTGCTCTGCACGCGTGGGTTCGAATCCCATCCTCGTCGCCACTGTTTCTTTTTATGAACTACTCGTTAGTGAATGTGACCTATTCGAATAAAAATACATATTGTTCTTATAATAAGCCCAGGTACATTTCATATAAAATGTTGGAATGGCACTGTGCGAATGCAATAAATGTATAGACGAGGTGTCCGAGTGGTTAAGGCGATGGACTGCTAATCCATTGTGCTCTGCACGCGTGGGTTCGAATCCCATTCTCGTCGCCATTGTTTCTTTTTATGAACTACTCGTTAATAAATATTTGACTTATTCGAATAAGAATACACATTCTTCTTTTAATAATCCCAGGTACATTTCGTATAAATGTTGGAATGGTACTGTGCGAATGCAATTAATGTATAGACGAGGTGGCCGAGTGGTTAAGGCGATGGACTGCTAATCCATTGTGCTCTGCACGCGTGGGTTCGAATCCCATCCTCGTCGCCACTGTTTCTTTTTATGAACTACTCGTTAGTGAATGTGACCTATTCGAATAAAAATACATATTGTTCTTATAATAAGCCCAGGTACATTTCATATAAAATGTTGGAATGGCACTGTGCGAATGCAATAAATGTATAGACGAGGTGTCCGAGTGGTTAAGGCGATGGACTGCTAATCCATTGTGCTCTGCACGCGTGGGTTCGAATCCCATTCTCGTCGCCATTGTTTCTTTTTATGAACTACTCGTTAATAAATATTTGACTTATTCGAATAAGAATACACATTCTTCTTTTAATAATCCCAGGTACATTTCGTATAAATGTTGGAATGGTACTGTGCGAATGCAATTAATGTATAGACGAGGTGGCCGAGTGGTTAAGGCGATGGACTGCTAATCCATTGTGCTCTGCACGCGTGGGTTCGAATCCCATCCTCGTCGCCATTGTTTATTTTTATGAACTACTCGTTAGTGAATATGTGACCTATTCGAATAAAAATACATATTGTTCTTATAATAATCCCAGGTACATTTCATATAAATGTTGGAATGGTGCTGTGCGAATCCAATAAGTGTATAGACGTGGTGGCCGAGTGGTTAAGGCGATGAACTGCTAATCCATTGTGCTCTGCACGCGTGGGTTCGAATCCTATTCTCCTCGCCATTCTTTATTTTTATGAACTACTCGTTAGTGAATATGTGACCTATTCGAATAAAAATACATATTGTTCTTATAATAATCCCAGGTACATTTCATATAAATGTTGGAATGGTGCTGTGCGAATGCAATAAGTGTATAGACGAGGTGGCCGAGTGGTTAAGGCGATGGACTGCTAATCCATTGTGCTCTGCACGCGTGGGTTCGAATCCCATCCTCGTCGCCATTGTTTATTTTTATGAACTACTCGTTAGTGAATATGTGACCTATTCGAATAAAAATACATATTGTTCTTATAATAATCCCAGGTACATTTCATATAAATGCTGGAATGGTGCTGTGCGAATGCAATAAGTGTATAGACGAGGTGGTCGAGTGGTTAAGGCGATGTACTGCTAATCCATTGTGCTCTGCACGCGTGGGTTCGAATCCCATTCTCGTCGCCATTGTTTCTTTTTATGAACTACTCGTTAATGAATATTTGAATTATTCGAATAAGAATACACATTCTTCTTTTAATAATCCCAGGTACATTTCGTATAAATGTTGGAATGGTACTGTGCGAATGCTATTAATGTATAGACGAGGTGGTCGAGTGGTTAAGGCGATGGACTGCTAATCCATTGTGCTCTGCACGCGTGGGTTCGAATCCCATTCTCGTCGCCATTGTTTATTTTTATGAACTACTCGTTAGTGAATATGTGACTTATTCGAATAAAAATACACATTCTTCTTATAATAATAATCCCAGGTACATTTCGTATAAATGTTGGAATGGCACTGTGCGAATGCAATAAATGTATAGACGAGGTGTCCGAGTGGTTAAGGCGATGGACTGCTAATCCATTGTGCTCTGCACGCGTGGGTTCGAATCCCATTCTCGTCGCCATTGATTCTTTTTATGAACTACTCGTTAATGAATATGTGACTTATTCGAATAAGAATACACATTCTTCTTATAATAAAAATCCCAGGTACATTTCGTATAAATGTTGGAATGGCACTGTGCCGAATGCAATAAATGTATAGACGAGGTGGCCGAGTGGTTAAGGCGATGGACTGCTAATCCATTGTGCTCTGCACGCGTGGGTTCGAATCCCATCCTCGTCGCCACTGTTTCTTTTTATGAACTACTCGTTAGTGAATGTGACCTATTCGAATAAAAATTCATATTGTTCTTATAATAATCCCAGGTACATTTCATATAAATGTTGGAATGGTGCTGTGCGAATGCAATAAGTGTATAGACGAGTGGTTAAGGCGATGGACTGCTAATCCATTGTGCTCTGCACGCGTGGGTTCGAATCCCATTCGCGTCGCCATTGTTTCTTTTTATGAACTACTCGTTAATGAATATTTGACTTATTCGAATAAGAATACACATTCTTCTTTTAATAATCCCAGGTACATTTCGTATAAATGTTGGAATGGTACTGTGCGAATGCAATAAATGTATAGACGAGGTGGCCGAGTGGTTAAGGCGATGGACTGCTAATCCATTGTGCTCTGCACGCGTGGGTTCGAATCCCATCCTCGTCGCCATTGTTTATTTTTATGAACTACTCGTTAGTGTATGTGACCTATTCGAATAAAAATACATATTGTTCTTATAATAATCCCAGGTACATTTCATATAAATGCTGGAATGGTACTGTGCGAATACAATTAATGTATAGACGAGGTGGCCGAGTGGTTAAGGCGATGGACTGCTAATCCATTGTGCTCTGCACGCGTGGGTTCGAATCCCATCCTCGTCGCCATTGTTTATTTTTATGAACTACTCGTTAGTGAATATGTGACCTATTCGAATAAAAATACATATTGTTCTTATAATAATCCCAGGTACATTTTATATAAATGTTGGAATGGTGCTGTGCGAATGCAATAAGTGTATAGACGAGGTGGCCGAGTGGTTAAGGCGATGGACTGCTAATCCATTGTGCTCTGCACGTGTGGGTTCGAATCCTATTCTCCTCGCCATTGTTTATTTTTATGAACTACTCGTTAGTGAATATGTGACCTATTCGAATAAAAATACATATTGTTCTTATAATAATCCCAGGTACATTTCATATAAATGTTGGAATGGTGCTGTGCGAATGCAATAAGTGTATAGACGAGGTGGCCGAGTGGTTAAGGCGATGGACTGCTAATCCATTGTGCTCTGCACGCGTGGGTTCGAATCCCATCCTCGTCGCCATTGTTTCTTTTTATGAACTACTCGTTAATGAATATGTGACTTATTCGAATAAGAATACACATTCTTCTTATAATAAAAATCCCAGGTACATTTCGTATAAATGTTGGAATGGCACTGTGCGAATGCAATAAATGTATAGACGAGGTGGCCGAGTGGTTAAGGCGATGGACTGCTAATCCATTGTGCTCTGCACGCGTGGGTTCGAATCCCATCCTCGTCGCCACTGTTTCTTTTTATGAACTACTCGTTAGTGAATGTGACCTATTCGAATAAAAATTCATATTGTTCTTATAATAATCCCAGGTACATTTCATATAAATGTTGGAATGGTGCTGTGCGAATGCAATAAGTGTATAGACGAGTGGTTAAGGCGATGGACTGCTAATCCATTGTGCTCTGCACGCGTGGGTTCGAATCCCATTCGCGTCGCCATTGTTTCTTTTTATGAACTACTCGTTAATGAATATTTGACTTATTCGAATAAGAATACACATTCTTCTTTTAATAATCCCAGGTACATTTCGTATAAATGTTGGAATGGTACTGTGCGAATGCAATAAATGTATAGACGAGGTGGCCGAGTGGTTAAGGCGATGGACTGCTAATCCATTGTGCTCTGCACGCGTGGGTTCGAATCCCATCCTCGTCGCCATTGTTTATTTTTATGAACTACTCGTTAGTGTATGTGACCTATTCGAATAAAAATACATATTGTTCTTATAATAATCCCAGGTACATTTCATATAAATGCTGGAATGGTACTGTGCGAATACAATTAATGTATAGACGAGGTGGCCGAGTGGTTAAGGCGATGGACTGCTAATCCATTGTGCTCTGCACGCGTGGGTTCGAATCCCATCCTCGTCGCCATTGTTTATTTTTATGAACTACTCGTTAGTGAATATGTGACCTATTCGAATAAAAATACATATTGTTCTTATAATAATCCCAGGTACATTTTATATAAATGTTGGAATGGTGCTGTGCGAATGCAATAAGTGTATAGACGAGGTGGCCGAGTGGTTAAGGCGATGGACTGCTAATCCATTGTGCTCTGCACGTGTGGGTTCGAATCCTATTCTCCTCGCCATTGTTTATTTTTATGAACTACTCGTTAGTGAATATGTGACCTATTCGAATAAAAATACATATTGTTCTTATAATAATCCCAGGTACATTTCATATAAATGTTGGAATGGTGCTGTGCGAATGCAATAAGTGTATAGACGAGGTGGCCGAGTGGTTAAGGCGATGGACTGCTAATCCATTGTGCTCTGCACGCGTGGGTTCGAATCCCATCCTCGTCGCCATTGTTTCTTTTTATGAACTACTCGTTAATGAATATGTGACTTATTCGAATAAGAATACACATTCTTCTTATAATAAAAATCCCAGGTACATTTCGTATAAATGTTGGAATGGCACTGTGCGAATGCAATAAATGTATAGACGAGGTGGCCGAGTGGTTAAGGCGATGGACTGCTAATCCATTGTGCTCTGCACGCGTGGGTTCGAATCCCATCCTCGTCGCCACTGTTTCTTTTTATGAACTACTCGTTAGTGAATGTGACCTATTCGAATAAAAATTCATATTGTTCTTATAATAATCCCAGGTACATTTCATATAAATGTTGGAATGGTGCTTTGCGAATGCAATAAGTGTATAGACGAGGTGGTTAAGGCAATGGACTGCTAATCCATTGTGCTCTGCACGCGTGGGTTCGAATCCCATTCGCGTCGCCATTGTTTCTTTTTATGAACTACTCGTTAATGAATATTTGACTTATTCGAATAAGAATACACATTCTTCTTTTAATAATCCCAGGTACATTTCGTATAAATGTTGGATCGAATGGTACTGTGCGAATGCAATAAATGTATAGACGAGGTGGCCGAGTGGTTAAGGCGATGGACTGCTAATCCATTGTGCTCTGCACGCGTGGGTTCGAATCCCATCCTCTTCGCCATTGTTTATTTTTATGAACTACTCGTTAGTGTATGTGACCTATTCGAATAAAAATACATATTGTTCTTATAATAATCCCAGGTACATTTCATATAAATGCTGGAATGGTGCTGTGCGAATGCAATAAGTGTATAGACGAGGTGGTCGAGTGGTTAAGGCGATGGACTGCTAATCCATTGTGCTCTGCACGCGTGGGTTCGAATCCCATTCTCGTCGCCATTGTTTCTTTTTATGAACTACTCGTTAATAAATATTTGACTTATTCGAATAAGAATACACATTCTTCTTATAATAAAAATCCCAGGTACATTTCGTATAAATGTTGGAATGGCACTGTGCGAATGCAATAAATGTATAGACGAGGTGGCCGAGTGGTTAAGGCGATGGACTGCTAATCCATTGTGCTCTGCACGCGTGGGTTCAAATCCCATCCTCGTCGCCATTGTTTATTTTTATGAACTACTCGTTAGTGAATATGTGACCTATTCGAATAAAAATACATATTGTTCTTATAATAATCCCAGGTACATTTCATATAAATGCTGGAATGGTGCTGTGCGAATGCAATAAGTGTATAGACGAGGTGGTCGAGTGGTTAAGGCGATGGACTGCTAATCCATTGTGCTCTGCACGCGTGGGTTCGAATCCCATCCTCGTCGCCATTGTTTATTTTTATGAACTACTCGTTAGTGAATATGTGACCTATTCGAATAAAAATACATATTGTTCTTATAATAATCCCAGGTACATTTCGTATAAATGTTGGAATGGTACTGTGCGAATGCTATTAATGTATAGACGAGGTGGTCGAGTGGTTAAGGCGATGGACTGCTAATCCATTGTGCTCTGCATGCGTGGGTTCGAATCCCATTCTCGTCGCCATTGTTTATTTTTATGAACTACTCGTTAGTGAATATGTGACTTATTCGAATAAAAATACACATTCTTCTTATAATAATAATCCCAGGTACATTTCGTATAAATGTTGGAATGGCACTGTGCGAATGCAATAAATGTATAGACGAGGTGTCTGAGTGGTTAAGGCGATGGACTGCTAATCCATTGTGCTCTGCACGCGTGGGTTTGAATCCCATCCTCGTCGCCACTGTTTCTTTTTATGAACTACTCGTTAGTGAATGTGACCTATTCGAATAAAAATACATATTGTTCTTATAATAAGCCCAGGTACATTTCATATAAAATGTTGGAATGGCACTGTGCGAATGCAATAAATGTATAGACGAGGTGGCCGAGTGGTTAAGGCGATGGACTGCTAATCCATTGTGCTCTGCACGCGTGGGTTCGAATCCCATTCTCGTCGCCATTGTTTCTTTTTATGAACTACTCGTTAATGAATATTTGACTTATTCGAATAAAAATACATATTGTTCTTATAATAATCCCAGGTACATTTCATATAAATGCTGGAATGGTGCTGTGCGAATGCAATAAGTGTATAGACGAGGTGGTCGAGTGGTTAAGGCGATGGACTGCTAATCCATTGTGGTCTGCACGCGTGGGTTCGAATCCCATTCTCGTCGCCATTGTTTCTTTTTATGAACTACTCCTTAATGAATATTTGAATTATTCGAATAAGAATACACATTCTTCTTTTAATAATCCCAGGTACATTTCGTATAAATGTTGGAATGGTACTGTGCGAATGCTATTAATGTATAGACGAGGTGGTCGAGTGGTTAAGGCGATGGACTGCTAATCCATTTTGCTCTGCACGCGTGGGTTCGAATCCCATTCTCGTCGCCATTGATTCTTTTTATGAACTACTCGTTAATGAATATGTGACTTATTCGAATAAGAATACACATTCTTCTTATAATAAAAATCCCAGGTACATTTCGTATAAATGTTGGAATGGCACTGTGCCGAATGCAATAAATGTATAGACGAGGTGGCCGAGTGGTTAAGGCGATGGACTGCTAATACATTGTGCTCTGCACGCGTGGGTTCGAATCCCATCCTCGTCGCCACTGTTTCTTTTTATGAACTACTCGTTAGTGAATGTGACCTATTCGAATAAAAATACATATTGTTCTTATAATAAGCCCAGGTACATTTCATATAAAATGTTGGAATGGCACTGTGCGAATGCAATAAATGTATAGACGAGGTGTCCGAGTGGTTAAGGCGATGGACTGCTAATCCATTGTGCTCTGCACGCGTGGGTTCGAATCCCATTCTCGTCGCCATTGTTTCTTTATATGAACTACTCGTTAATGAATATTTGACTTATTCGAATAAGAATACACATTCTTCTTTTAATAATCCCAGGTACATTTCGTATAAATGTTGGAATGGTACTGTGCGAATGCAATTAATGTATAGACGAGGTGGCCGAGTGGTTAAGGCGATGGACTGCTAATCCATTGTGCTCTGCACGCGTGGGTTCGAATCCCATCCTCGTCGCCATTGTTTATTTTTATGAACTACTCGTTAGTGAATATGTGACCTATTCGAATAAAAATACATATTGTTCTTATAATAATCCCAGGTACATTTCATATAAATGTTGGAATGGTGCTTTGCGAATGCAATAAGTGTATAGACGAGGTGGTTAAGGCGATGGACTGCTAATCCATTGTGCTCTGCACGCGTGGGTTCGAATCCCATCCTCGTCGCCACTGTTTCTTTATATGAACTACTCGTTAATGAATATTTGACTTATTCGAATAAGAATACACATTCTTCTTTTAATAATCCCAGGTACATTTCGTATAAATGTTGGAATGGTACTGTGCGAATGCAATTAATGTATAGACGAGGTGGCCGAGTGGTTAAGGCGATGGACTGCTAATCCATTGTGCTCTGCACGCGTGGGTTCGAATCCCATCCTCGTCGCCATTGTTTATTTTTATGAACTACTCGTTAGTGAATATGTGACCTATTCGAATAAAAATACATATTGTTCTTATAATAATCCCAGGTACATTTCATATAAATACGAATGCAATAAGTGTATAGACGAGGTGGTTAAGGCAATGGACTGCTAATCCATTGTGCTCTGCACGCGTGGGTTCGAATCCCATTCGCGTCGCCATTGTTTCTTTTTATGAACTACTCGTTAATGAATATTTGACTTATTCGAATAAGAATACACATTCTTCTTTTAATAATCCCAGGTACATTTCGTATAAATGTTGGAATGGTACTGTGCGAATGCAATTAATGTATAGACGAGGTGGCCGAGTGGTTAAGGCGATGGACTGCTAATCCATTGTGCTCTGCACGCGTGGGTTCGAATCCCATCCTCGTCGCCATTGTTTATTTTTATGAACTACTCGTTAGTGTATGTGACCTATTCGAATAAAAATACATATTGTTCTTATAATAATCCCAGGTACATTTCATATAAATGCTGGAATGGTGCTGTGCGAATGCAATAAGTGTATAGACGAGGTGGTCGAGTGGTTAAGGCGATGGACTGCTAATCCATTGTGCTCTGCACGCGTGGGTTCGAATCCCATTCTCGTCGCCATTGTTTCCTTTTATGAACTACTCGTTAATAAATATTTGACTTATTCGAATAAGAATACACATTCTTCTTTTAATAATCCCAGGTACATTTCGTATAAATGTTGGAATGGTACTGTGCGAATACAATTAATGTATAGACGAGGTGGCCGAGTGGTTAAGGCGATGGACTGCTAATCCATTGTGCTCTGCACGCGTGGGTTCGAATCCCATCCTCGTCGCCATTGTTTATTTTTATGAACTACTCGTTAGTGGATATGTGACCTATTCGAATAAAAATACATATTGTTCTTATAATAATCCCAGGTACATTTCATATAAATGTTGGAATGGTGCTGTGCGAATGCAATAAGTGTATAGACGAGGTGGCCGAGTGGTTAAGGCGATGGACTGCTAATCCATTGTGCTCTGCACGCGTGGGTTCGAATCCTATTCTCCTCGCCATTGTTTATTTTTATGAACTACTCGTTAGTGAATATGTGACCTATTCGAATAAAAATACATATTGTTCTTATAATAATCCCAGGTACATTTCATATAAATGTTGGAATGGTGCTGTGCGAATGCAATAAGTGTATAGACGAGGTGGCCGAGTGGTTGCGCCGATGGACTGCTAATCCATTGTGCTCTGCACGCGTGGGTTCGAATCCCATCCTCGTCGCCATTGGTTATTTTTATGAACTACTCGTTAGTGAATATGTGACCTATTCGAATAAAAATACATATTGTTCTTATAATAATCCCAGGTACATTTCATATAAATGCTGGAATAGTGCTGTGCGAATGCAATAAGTGTATAGACGAGGTGGTCGAGTGGTTAAGGCGATGGACTGCTAATCCATTGTGCTCTGCACGCGTGGGTTCGAATCCCATTCTTGTCGCCATTGTTTCTTTTTATGAACTACTCGTTAATGAATATTTGACTTATTCGAATAAGAATACACATTCTTCTTTTAATAATCCCAGGTACATTTCATATAAATGTTGGAATTGTACTGTGCGAATGCAATTAATGTATAGACGAGGTGCCCGAGTGGTTAAGGCGATGGACTGCTAATCCATTGTGCTCTGCACGCGTGGGTTCGAATCCCATCCTCGTCGCCACTGTTTCTTTTTATGAACTACTCGTTAGTGAATGTGACCTATTCGAATAAAAATACATATTGTTCTTATAATAAGCCCAGGTACATTTCGTATAAATGTTGGAATGGTACTGTGCGAATGCTATTAATGTATAGACGAGGTGGTCGAGTGGTTAAGGCGATGGACTGCTAATCCATTGTGCTCTGCACGCGTGGGTTCGAATCCCATTCTCGTCGCCATTGATTCTTTTTATGAACTACTCGTTAATGAATATGTGACTTATTCGAATAAGAATACACATTCTTCTTATAATAAAAATCCCAGGTACATTTCGTATAAATGTTGGAATGGCACTGTGCCGAATGCAATAAATGTATAGACGAGGTGTCCGAGTGGTTAAGGCGATGGACTGCTAATCCATTTTGCTCTGCACGCGTGGGTTCGAATCCCATCCTCGTCGCCACTGTTTCTTTTTATGAACTACTCGTTAGTGAATGTGACCTATTCGAATAAAAATTCATATTGTTCTTATAATAATCCCAGGTACATTTCATATAAATGTTGGAATGGTGCTGTGCGAAAGCAATAAGTGTATAGACGAGGTGGTTAAGGCAATGGACTGCTAATCCATTGTGCTCTGCACGCGTGGGTTCGAATCCCATTCTTTTTATGAACTACTCGTTAATGAATATTTGACTTATTCGAATAAGAATACACATTCTTCTTTTAATAATCCCAGGTACATTTCGTATAAATGTAGGAATGGTACTGTGCGAATGCAATAAATGTATAGACGAGGTGGCCGAGTGGTTAAAGCGATGGACTGCTAATACATTGTGCTCTGCACGCGTGGGTTCGAATCCCATTCTCGTCGCCATTGTTTCTTTTTATGAACTACTCGTTAATGAATATTTGACTTATTTGAATAAGAATACACATTCTTCTTTTAATACTCCCAGGTACATTTCGTATAAATGTTGGAATGGTGCTGTGCGAACGCAATTAATGTATAGACGAGGTGGCCGAGTGGTTAAGGCGATGGACTGCTAATCCATTGTGCTCTGCACGCGTGGGTTCGAATCCCATCCTCGTCGCCATTGTTTATTTTTATGAACTACTCGTTAGTGTATGTGACCTATTCGAATAAAAATACATATTGTTCTTATAATAATCCCAGGTACATTTCATATAAATGCTGGAATGGTGCTGTGCGAATGCAATAAGTGTATAGACGAGGTGGTCGAGTGGTTAAGGCGATGGACTGCTAATCCATTGTGCTCTGCACGCGTGGGTTCGAATCCCATCCTCGTCGCCATTGTTTCTTTTTATGAACTACTCGTTAGTGAATATGTGACCTATTCGAATAAAAATACATATTGTTCTTATAATACTCCCAGGTACATTTCGTATAAATGTTGGAATGGCACTGTGCGAATGCAATAAATGTATAGACGAGGTGGCCGAGTGGTTAAGGCGATGGACTGCTAATCCATTGTGCTCTGCACGCGTGGGTTCGAATCCCATCCTCGTCGCCATTGTTTATTTTTATGAACTACTCGTTAGTGAATATGTGACCTAACTACTCGTTAATGAATATTTGACTTATTCGAATAAGAATACACATTCTTCTTTTAATAATCCCAGGTAGACTAGGCTATGAATGAGGTAGGTGCCACCCGGAGAGGTAGAAATTCTCATATAACTTTTCTAGACCAGTTTTTTCTGGGGAATCCAAATATATTGGGTAAACGGGCTGTAACCTGAGAACTTTCGCGTGAGGGCGCTTTTTTCAAAATGGCTGCCAGTTACAGTAGACTATGATATCTTGGCAACCACTGGTCACAGAAAGTTGATTTTGGTGTCAAATTATTCGGAATGTACATGTTCCTATTTGATGTAATAGAACATTTTGTCAGAAAATGGCCGGAAATACCTCTATTGACCTTTGACCCAATATCTAACAGATATCATATCTCCGTAACTACTGGACACAGAAAGTTGTAATTGGTGTCAAACTCTCCAGAATATAGATGTTTATATTCAAACTAATAGAACATTATCTGTAAAAATGACCGGAAATAACGTTACTGACCTTTGACCCAAAATGCAAGACATTTCTCCTATCTGATCACGTTAATCCTGTCAATTAATTCATTTTGTGCCAATTGGAGGTTGACATTCTCATATTATTTTCTTGACCAGTTTTTCATGTGCAATCCGAGTAATATGAGATAAATAAGCCATAACAAGGCCAAGAATTTAATTCTTTTACTACATACATGCTTCCCTTTAGTGTTTCAGTCTGTATGTCGTGTATTAATCTTCAAGATCGCTCAGATCACTGCAATCTGAAAAGTCTTCATATTCATTATGTGTAAACAGTTTCTGGACATCAGTGGGCATCACTGTCTCAATCCATTTAGGCTCCTTTTGTTCGTTCCATCCATTGTGTGTACTGTTGTTGACAAAATCATTGACGTCTGCTGATTGCCATTCTTTAGTAATGAAGTGTGCTCTAAGTATATGAAACTCAAGGGTCTGCTGACATAGTGGCAGTAATTATATATCTGTAATCTTGTTGTGTCTGGAAAACTTTCTGTTGAAGATATCATATCTGGCTTGATTTACACTTTTCCCCTTCACTCCATACAATGGTGAAACATACTCTTCAAGTTCCTCATACAACTCTTTTGATGGAACATCTGACACTCCAAGGTTGCAGAATGTGTCAACACATTTTGCTTTTGATTCCAGAAGCTTCCAGCAGGTACATTTTCCTTTCCGAAAGAAAGCGGAGTTATACTTGTTACCTGTGAAAGCATGGAATCCAATAAGGGATGATTTCTGCGCTTTTGTTAAATCAATGTCACTCAATTTCAGTACATTTCGGTATTTCCCAGTGTTTGTATCAATAATTACCCTCTGCCCATCATATATGAAATGAGATAGTGAAATGACTGGAATATCAAAGTCTCCAGAATGGGAACGAATTATTGCTACGCCTTGATTGTTATTTGTTAAAGCATGCTTTGCATGCAGGATGACTTTCGTGTCGGCTTCTTCTTGGCTACTATTAAGCTCCGGAACCAATACAACATATCTCAGTTAGTAACGTAGATGCATTCTTTGTACGATGAAAAGTAGATAACATCACTCCTCATATCTGTTAGAATGCTTTCTTTCTTTGACACTAGTACACAGCGAGTAAGTGTTGGAATGGTACTGTGCGAATGCAATTAATGTATAGACGAGGTGGCCGAGTGGTTAAGGCGATGGACTGCTAATCCATTGTGCTCTGCACGCGTGGGTTCGAATCCCATCCTCGTCGCCATTGTTTATTTTTATGAACTACTCGTTAGTGAATATGTGACCTATTCGAATAAAAATACATATTGTTCTTATAATAATCCCAGGTACATTTCATATAAATGTTGGAATGGTGCTGTGCGAATCCAATAAGTGTATAGACGTATTGGCCGAGTGGTTAAGGCGATGAACTGCTAATCCATTGTGCTCTGCACGCGTGGGTTCGAATCCTATTCTCCTCGCCATTGTTTATTTTTATGAACTACTCGTTAGTGAATATGTGACCTATTCGAATAAAAATACATATTGTTCTTATAATAATCCCAGGTACATTTCATACAAATGTTGGAATGGTGCTGTGCGAATGCAATAAGTGTATAGACGAGGTGGCCGAGTGGTTAAGGCGGTGGACTGCTAATCCATTGTGCTCTGCACGCGTGGGTTCGTATCCCATCCTCGTCGCCATTGTTTATTTTTATGAACTACTCGTTAGTGAATATGTGACCTATTCGAATAAAAATACATATTGTTCTTATAATAATCCCAGGTACATTTCATATAAATGCTGGAATGGTGCTGTGCGAATGCAATAAGTGTATAGACGAGGTGGTCGAGTGGTTAAGGCGATGGACTGCTAATCCATTGTGGTCTGCACGCGTGGGTTCGAATCCCATTCTCGTCGCCATTGTTTCTTTTTATGAACTACTCCTTAATGAATATTTGAATTATTCGAATAAGAATACACATTCTTCTTTTAATAATCCCAGGTACATTTCGTATAAATGTTGGAATGGTACTGTGCGAATGCTATTAATGTATAGACGAGGTGGTCGAGTGGTTAAGGCGATGGACTGCTAATCCATTTTGCTCTGCACGCGTGGGTTCGAATCCCATTCTCGTCGCCATTGATTCTTTTTATGAACTACTCGTTAATGAATATGTGACTTATTCGAATAAGAATACACATTCTTCTTATAATAAAAATCCCAGGTACATTTCGTATAAATGTTGGAATGGCACTGTGCCGAATGCAATAAATGTATAGACGAGGTGGCCGAGTGGTTAAGGCGATGGACTGCTAATACATTGTGCTCTGCACGCGTGGGTTCGAATCCCATCCTCGTCGCCACTGTTTCTTTTTATGAACTACTCGTTAGTGAATGTGACCTATTCGAATAAAAATACATATTGTTCTTATAATAATCCCAGGTACATTTCATATAAATGCTGGAATGGTGCTGTGCGAATGCAATAAGTGTATAGACGAGGTGGTCGAGTGGTTAAGGCGATGGACTGCTAATCCATTGTGCTCTGCACGCGTGGGTTCGAATCCCATTCTCGTCGCCATTGTTTCTTTTTATGAACTACTCGTTAATGAATATTTGAATTATTCGAATAAGAATACACATTCTTCTTTTAATAATCCCAGTTACATTTCGTATAAATGTTGGAATGGCACTGTGCGAATGCTATTAATGTATAGGCGAGGTGGTCGAGTGGTTAAGGCGATGGACTGCTAATCCATTGTGCTCTGCACGCGTGGGTTCGAATCCCATCCTCGTCGCCATTGTTTATTTTTATGAACTACTCGTTAGTGAATATGTGACCTATTCGAATAAAAATACATATTGTTCTTATAATAATCCCAGGTACATTTCATATAAATGTTGGAATGGTGCTTTGCGAATGCAATAAGTGTATAGACGAGGTGGTTAAGGCAATGGACTGCTAATCCATTGTGCTCTGCACGCGTGGGTTCGAATCCCATTCGCGTCGCCATTGTTTCTTTTTATGAACTACTCGTTAATGAATATTTGACTTATTCGAATAAGAATACACATTCTTCTTTTAATAATCCCAGGTACATTTCGTATAAATGTTGGATCGAATGGTACTGTGCTAATGCAATAAATGTATAGACGAGGTGGCCGAGTGGTTAAGGCGATGGACTGCTAATCCATTGTGCTCTGCACGCGTGGGTTCGAATCCCATCCTCGTCGCCATTGTTTATTTTTATGAACTACTCGTTAGTGTATGTGACCTATTCGAATAAAAATACATATTGTTCTTATAATAATCCCAGGTACATTTCATATAAATGCTGGAATGGTGCTGTGCGAATGCAATAAGTGTATAGACGAGGTGGTCGAGTGGTTAAGGCGATGGACTGCTAATCCATTGTGCTCTGCAAGCGTGGGTTCGAATCCCATTCTCGTCGCCATTGTTTCCTTTTATGAACTACTCGTTAATAAATATTTGACTTATTCGAATAAGAATACACATTCTTCTTTTAATAATCCCAGGTACATTTCGTATAAATGTTGGAATGGTACTGTGCGAATACAATTAATGTATAGACGAGGTGGCCGAGTGGTTAAGGCGATGGACTGCTAATCCATTGTGCTCTGCACGCGTGGGTTCGAATCCCATCCTCGTCGCCATTGTTTATTTTTATGAACTACTCGTTAGTGGATATGTGACCTATTCGAATAAAAATACATATTGTTCTTATAATAATCCCAGGTACATTTCATATAAATGTTGGAATGGTGCTGTGCGAATGCAATAAGTGTATAGACGAGGTGGCCGAGTGGTTAAGGCGATGGACTGCTAATCCATTGTGCTCTGCACGCGTGGGTTCGAATCCTATTCTCCTCGCCATTGTTTATTTTTATGAACTACTCGTTAGTGAATATGTGACCTATTCGAATAAAAATACATATTGTTCTTATAATAATCCCAGGTACATTTCATATAAATGTTGGAATGGTGCTGTGCGAATGCAATAAGTGTATAGACGAGGTGGCCGAGTGGTTGCGCCGATGGACTGCTAATCCATTGTGCTCTGCACGCGTGGGTTCGAATCCCATCCTCGTCGCCATTGGTTATTTTTATGAACTACTCGTTAGTGAATATGTGACCTATTCGAATAAAAATACATATTGTTCTTATAATAATCCCAGGTACATTTCATATAAATGCTGGAATAGTGCTGTGCGAATGCAATAAGTGTATAGACGAGGTGGTCGAGTGGTTAAGGCGATGGACTGCTAATCCATTGTGCTCTGCACGCGTGGGTTCGAATCCCATTCTTGTCGCCATTGTTTCTTTTTATGAACTACTCGTTAATGAATATTTGACTTATTCGAATAAGAATACACATTCTTCTTTTAATAATCCCAGGTACATTTCATATAAATGTTGGAATTGTACTGTGCGAATACAATTAATGTATAGACGAGGTGGCCGAGTGGTTAAGGCGATGGACTGCATGCTAATCCATTGTGCTCTGCACGCGTGGGTTCGAATCCCATCCTCGTCGCCATTGTTTATTTTCATGAACTACTCGTTAGTGAATATGTGACCTATTCGAATAAAAATACATATTGTTCTTATAATAATCCCAGGTACATTTCATATAAATGTTGGAATGGTGCTGTGCGAATGCAATAAGTGTATAGACGAGGTGGCCGAGTGGTTGCGCCGATGGACTGCTAATCCATTGTGCTCTGCACGCGTGGGTTCGAATCCCATCCTCGTCGCCATTGGTTATTTTTATGAACTACTCGTTAGTGAATATGTGACCTATTCGAATAAAAATACATATTGTTCTTATAATAATCCCAGGTACATTTCATATAAATGCTGGAATAGTGCTGTGCGAATGCAATAAGTGTATAGACGAGGTGGTCGAGTGGTTAAGGCGATGGACTGCTAATCCATTGTGCTCTGCACGCGTGGGTTCGAATCCCATTCTCGTCGCCATTGTTTCTTTTTATGAACTACTCGTTAATGAATATTTGACTTATTCGAATAAGAATACACATTCTTCTTTTAATAATCCCAGGTACATTTCATATAAATGTTGGAATTGTACTGTGCGAATACAATTAATGTATAGACGAGGTGGCCGAGTGGTTAAGGCGATGGACTGCATGCTAATCCATTGTGCTCTGCACGCGTGGGTTCGAATCCCATCCTCGTCGCCATTGTTTATTTTCATGAACTACTCGTTAGTGAATATGTGACCTATTCGAATAAAAATACATATTGTTCTTATAATAATCCCAGGTACATTTCATATAAATGTTGGAATGGTGCTGTGCGAATGCAATAAGTGTATAGATGAGGTGGCCGAGTGGTTAAGGCGATGGACTGCTAATCCATTGTGCTCTGCACGTGTGGGTTCGAATCCTATTCTCCTCGCCATTGTTTATTTTTATGAACTACTCGTTAGTGAATATGTGACCTATTCGAATAAAAATACATATTGTTCTTATAATAATCCCAGGTACATTTCATATAAATGTTGGAATGGTGCTGTGCGAATGCAATAAGTGTATAGACGAGGTGGCCGAGTGGTTAAGGCGATGGACTGCTAATCCATTGTGGTCTGCACGCTTGGGTTCGAATCCCATCCTCGTCGCCATTGTTTATTTTTATGAACTACTCGTTAGTGAATATGTGACCTATTCGAATAAAAATACATATTGTTCTTATAATAATCCCAGGTACATTTCATATAAATGCTGGAATGGTGCTGTGCGAATGCAATAAATGTATAGACGAGGTGGTCGAGTGGTTAAGGCGATGGACTGCTAATCCATTGTGCACTGCACGCGTGGGTTCGAATCCCATTCTCGTCGCCATTGTTTCTTTTTATGAACTACTCGATAGTGAATATGTGACCTATTCGAATAAAAATACATATTGTTCTTATAATACTCCCAGGTACATTTCGTATAAATGTTGGAATGGCACTGTGCGAATGCAATAAATGTATAGACGAGGTGGCCGAGTGGTTAAGGCGATGGACTGCTAATCCATTGTGCACTGCACGCGTGGGTTCGAATCCCATCCTCGTCGCCATTGTTTCTTTTTATGAACTACTCGTTAGTGAATATGTGACCTATTCGAATAAAATTACATATTGTTTTTATAATAATCCCAGGTACATTTCATATAAATGTTGGAATGGTGCTGTGCGAATGCAATAAATGTATAGACGAGGTGGCCGAGTGGTTAAGGCGATGGACTGCTAATCCTTTGTGCTCCGCACGCGTGGTTTCGAATCCCATCCTCGTCGCCATTGTTTCTTTTTATGAACTACTCGTTAGTGAATATGTGACCTATTCGAATAAAAATACATATTGTTCTTTTAATAATCCCAAGTACATTTCATATAAATGTTGGAATGGTGCTGTGCGAATGCAATAAGTGTATAGACGAGGTGGCCGAGTGGTTAAGGCGATGGACTGCTAATCCATTGTGCTCGCGTGGGTTCGAATCCCATTCTCGTCGCCATTGTTTCTTTTTATGAACTACTCGTTAGTGAATATGTGACCTATTCGAATAAAAATACATATTGTTCTTATAATATTCCCAGATACATTTCGTATAAATGTTGGAATGGTACTGTGCGAATGCAATAAATGTATAAACAAGGTGGCCGAGTGGCTAAGGCGATGGACTGCTAATCCATCCTCGTCGCCATTGTTTCTTTTAATGAACTACTCGTTAGTAAATATGTGACCTATTCGAATAAAAATACATATTGTTCTTATAATAATCCCAGGTACATTTCATATAATTGTTGGAATTTTATTGTGCGAATGCAATAAATGTATAGACGAGGTGGCCGAGTGGTTAAGGCGATGGACTGCTAATCCATTGTGCTCTGCACGCGTGGGTTCGAATCCCATCCTCGTCGCCATTGTTTATTTTTATGAACTACTCGTTAGTGAATATGTGACCTATTCGAATAAAAATACATATTGTTCTTATAATAATCCCAGGTACATTTCATATAAATGTTGGAATGGTGCTGTGCGAATGCAATAAATGTATAGATGAGGTGGCCGAGTGGTTAAGGCGATGGACTGCTAATCCTTTGTGCGTGGGTTCGAATCCCATCCTCGTCGCCATTGTTTATTTTTATGAACTACTCGTTAGTGAATATGTGACCTATTCGAATAAAAATACATATTGTTCTTTTAATAATCCCAAGTACATTTCATATAAATGTTGGAATGGTGCTGTGCGAATGCAATAAGTGTATAGACGAGGTTGCCGAGTGGTTAAGACTATGGACTGCTAATCCATTGTGCTCTGCTCGCGTGGGTTCGAATCCCATCCTCGTCGCCATTGTTTATTTTTATGAACTACTCGTTAGTGAATATGTGACCTATTCGAATAAAAATACATTTTGTTCTTATAATAATCCCAGGTACATTTCATATAAATGTTGGAATGGTGCTAGCTGTGCGAATGCAATAAGTGTATAGACGAGGTGGCCGAGTGGTTAAGGCGATGGGCTGCTAATCCATTGTGCTCTGCTCGCGTGGGTTCGAATCCCATCCTCGTCGCCATTGTTTCTTTTTATGAACTACTCGTTAATGAATATGTGACCTATTCGAATAAGAATACACATTGTTCTTATAATAATCCCAGGTACATTTCGTATAAATGTTGGAATGGTGCTGTGCGAACGCAATAAATGTATAGACGAGGTGGATGAGGACCGCTAATCCATTGTGCTCTGCACACGTGGGTTCGAATCCCATCCTCGTCGCCATTTTGTTTTTTTATGAACTACTCGTTTGTGAGTTAGTTTATAAAATGTATGACGTTGGCTACAAAAGCATAATCGGTTTGTTCTTGTTTTAGGGACCGGGTTAGGGACACTTCGGGGCTGGCATTTAGGGGACGACCAACATTACCCATGATACGCATAGCAGCAGCCTGTATTTATACATGGTCATTATTATAAAATATTAATTGAGATAAAATCCAACGATTTATATTTCCCTTGCTTGTTATCGTATATATAGTCTGGTAAACCTATTTTAGGAATATGTTATTACTGTGCAGTGAAGCGTGAAAGATAATAATCACAAAATACTTATTATTCGCCCGTATGTAAACACAGTAGTATGTTTAAATTGCCAGAAGCTGTTGTTTATTATGAACGTTTTATTTTCTATTGTTATCTTACCCAGTATTGTGGATTTACTATTTGCGACTGGCTGTCGTGAAAGACGAGGTGGCCGAGTGGTTAAGGCGATGGACTGCTAATCCATTGTGCTCTGCACGCGTGGGTTCGAATCCCATCCTCGTCGCCATTTTTTTTTTTTTAGTTTTTCCTGAAATTTATTTATGTTTTTTGCACCCATATTTTTCGTTACCTGTCTTTGCTTATTTTTCCATTTTTTCACTGAACAAAATTACTATATTTTGCTTTTTCCAGCCTTGGTACGGTACATAATTATGTCACATTTTGATTTAGTTCTTAAAAAAAATAAAAATTATATATTATTATATTTACTTGTCGATTTGAGGTTAATCGCAACATATTGTGATATAATGATTCAATATTATTATATTATATATTATTATAACATTATTATAAATGTGTGCCACAATTTTAAAAGATAATATATACTATATATAATACTATAAACCGTAGGTCCAGTGTACACAACTAGCTCGTGTGCACTTTAAAGAACCTAGTACATCTTTCGAGACGAGTAGGGGGTTACCCCAGTGTATTGGTACATCACAGCCACTGATCACCAACTGGGCCCTCTGGGAGACCAGTCTTTGACTGAAGAGGTTACCCAGTATAATTATATATTTCAATCAATCAATCAATCATGTAGGATTAAAGAATACGACCCGATTCTGCATCTAGATAGAGTCTAACTGACTATCGCAAGTCATATAGAAACGAGTCTAGCTCTAATACACGATATATTTGCCAATAGATTCATGAGACAAGGTATAACGTTATATGTGTATTTAATTGTTTAGAGATACCTTATGCACCGGAAACCATAATATCAATGTTCTTATAATCGTATTTTTATTATTGGTATTTGATTCATTGAATAACATTTTATAGGTTACAGTGCTTTGCGTATTGCCAAACGACTTCATGAAATTGATCTGGAATTAGCCGTGCTGCCAACGTTAGCTCAAGCATTGTTACAAGCAAACAGGTAGGTACAATAATAAAGTAAACTTTTGGATATAAGACTGTTATGGTATGGTGTTGATTTTACAGCAACACTAGAGACTCAAGTCAACTAGCGTTTTAGGCCACAACATGTCTCTTGATGTTGTTGATGCCTAGTTCTTATAAAAGCTGGTACAATTATTAGCGTTTCAACTAGCGCGTCAAAAGTCTCTTTGTGCAGATGTCATTGCTTAATTCTTATATTACAAAAGATGCACCATTACTTAGCGTTTCAATGAATGCGTCAAGTGGGCCTAGTCCTACCTCTTAATAGTGTCGACGCTTAATTATTACAAAAGATATACCATTAATAAGCGTTGAAACGAGCACGCCACGCGTCCCTTCCTGGTGTTGACGCTTAATTCTTACAAAATATATACCATTAATTGGCGTTTCAACGAACGCGTCAAGTAGGCCTATCTATTGGTGGTGTCGATGCTTAGTTCTTACAAAAGATGTACCATTAATTAGCGTTTCAACAAGGGTTTCATAGTGTCGACGCTTAATCCATACAAAAGAATTTCACCTGGAGTTATAATGTTTTGTTTTTGTAGATTAACCTCCTGCGTTGAGAACCTAGAAGCGTTACAATATGCAGCTGAAGAGGAGGAAAACTGCGTTTCAGTCGGCTGGTACTTTTGTGGATGTATGGATCTTCTTCTTGAAGCCGGTAAACGTATATCATTATCACTTGGATACATTATCATTGCGTTATTGGTTCATATTAACAATAGCTAGGAAGTATTATTGATTCCCCCGATAAAGTCTTTCGGAATGTCATTTCACTCCAAGTTGCTACCTTTGTTTGGATACTGTACAGGTCTACGAAAGCAGAGTTACCTATTGTATTTGGTGTTTTTTATGAGCCCTTAAACATAAGGCAGACGGCGATAGTCTGTCTTGTCAATGCTTAGTTTGATACCAATAATTTAGATTTAGCGCGCACGTACCTCTCCATTAAAGGCACTTTTTTTTGGCTAGTGCCTCAATTGCGAATTTAAAATGAGAAACGTTATAGATCTCTGCACGCTTTGGCGAAGAGACATGATTTATGTTTGAGAGCTTTTTATCCATATAGGGTTCACCCTTGAAGACCATAACACATGTATTGATTATTGCATACGTGTTATGAATGAACAAGCTTTCTCGGTGGACACCACCCCGAGGTTGTACCTCCAGTCATGTCTAGCGTTATGGTAAGTAGGCCTCCTACATAGTTTTGGTACCTATTTCGAATCGGGAACGTGGTAGACAGGTAATTCAAATTTGTTTAAATACGAAATGTTGATTTAATATTTAATATCGGATATGTATGTATTTTGGTCTTACTATACGTTTAGTCTGACAATAAATAACACTTTTGGTAGGTCTAATAATATTAGGTATAAGTCTTAGGCAAAAATCATGAATAACTCATGAGATTAAGGCATAAATTAGGACATTATAGGGTCTGTAATAAGCTAATGGATATAGGTTATCTGCAATTGGCGCAATTTATATAGACTTCAGATTGTGGACTTAAAGCTCGGGATTCGAACGGCATCGACATCTTCGATGTAGGCTAATTTGTTTATTAGTTGAGAGAGATTATTTAGAGCGGTAGGTTAAGCAGGGAAGAGTGAAATGTAATTTCACTCTTCCCTGGTTTAAGATATATTTAAGAAGTAGGTCGGCTATCTGTAACATATACAATAATTAATCTTATGAATTATTCATGATTTCTGCCTAAGACGTCGAGTACCGGTAAAAAATTGCAGCCCAGAGAAGGGAAAATATCAATTGGCCAGGAAAGAATGAATCCTGGTATATTTTTCCTCTGTAAATTGTTGTTTTTAGGTATTCCAGAAAGGGCGAGTGGATCAAGTCCATCAGATGGATGGAGCTGTCTGATGAACTAGCGGCACGCCATGAACGAACGACGTTGGTTACTGTACAATCAGCGTTCAAGATGTTAGAATGCAGGCTTCTGCATGTGTACAGAGCGCTGAAGGATGGCGATTCAGGTCGGGACGAGAAGGTACAGGTTGACAAGGTAATTCCAGTTGTAGGTTTGTTATTTACCTGGGTAAGTTGGTATCATGGGCATTGTTGGGCTAACTTTGGTAGGTTGGAGCCAACTTACACGGGTAAGTTGGTTTCATGGCCATAGTTTGTCTAACTTTGGTAGGTTGGAGCCAACTTACACGGTTAAGTTGGTTTCATGGGCATAGTTTGTCTAACTTTGGTAGGTTGGAGCCAACTTACACGGTTAAGTTGGTTTCATGGGCATAGTTGGGCTAACTTTGGTAGGTTGGAGCCAACTTACCCGGGTGAACAACAAAGCCATGGTGACATATCTAGTGGAGCAATGTTAAATTCATCAATTTTACACTTCATACTCTTACAAAGAATAGTAAATATTTAGGGTTAGAATGTTGGTGACGTCGACAATGATGGTTATGAAGATATTATTAACGTTACGAAATTGTGAAATGTATTTCCTATTAACATAGGAAGTTGGCCCCCTCAATGGCTTATGATTCTATACCAAAGATCTTTGTTCTGTACCAAATACATCGTAGACGATGTTCGCCATTTCCCTTTATTATTTTTTTTTTGACGTGTATATATTTTTTCAATGGCAGCTCAAAAAGTTAGCACGTAAATGCGAATATCAATATAATTTTTTGTATACATTTGTTTATATATAAAACACAGCTTAAATGTATTTATTTGTCTGTATTATTTTCAAAGATGTTTTCCACACTGCAGTCACGAGTCAATTTCTTTCCCGTTTTGAAACCACGACTGATGCACCTACGAGCTTACCGCCTTATGTTAGACAAAAAACAAAGTAATGCTCGTAAAGTGTTAAATAAATGTATAGAAGGAAGTCGACAGAAAGGGCTATCAGTTGAGGAACACTGGGCAGAGCACACCTCTACGTACTGGTTTGATCCTAAGTGCTCAAAGGATCTTAGCACACATTGGTTACAGTCCGTAGAAAAGGATCTGGATTGGCATGCGGCTAGAAACCTTGATGCCACTATGGTTAAGTATTCTTTACCTTTACCATAAGAAAAGTTTTGCACCGTAACGCAAAGACGTGCACGTGACGATGTATCATCCAACCTGTTGCCTGTGTTGGTCTATTTAGAGGTTATTGCGTCGAAGTAGGAACCAAGAATGACGTCATTACGTTGCGTCGTAGTTGTAACCAAGCACGGTCTAATCTCAGTTGTATTGATCGTATCAATATGTCGATCATACAAATATTTGGATTCTAATGGCAAATGTAAATATGCGTACAAATTGCTGTGTTGTTTGTTAGTGCAATAATTATTATAATGTATAATAAATAATTTAAGTATGGTTGTAATTGAAAAAAAAAATGTATTACGGGTATTTTTATTCAAACGGTAAGATAGTTTATATTTAATTATTGCCAGCTGCGCCCCATCGCGAATCTCAATATTTTGTCGCCAGTTTCTGTCTTGTTATAATAATTAATGTAAACTTGTTGGTGGTTTTTTAGGAAGCGAAACTTGCAGAACATGATTAAATCGAATTAGATAAATACCACACAGTTTTAATTAGTACATGTTCTCGACGGCGATTCGTAAAAATAAAGCCATTTTGGCACATACGGCGTGTCATACCTATACTTAACGCCCATAGTTACGTAAAACAAAAACAATAAGTAGAAACTTAATTTAAGTTTTAATGATTATTTATCATTCATCTCCAATGCGTCACAGAAGTTCGAATTGTTTTATTTTCCTGTATTTGAGTTTGATTTCGAAATAAATGTTTTAAACATGAAAGTGTTTATCTTACTGTATTTTATTTATTCATCCTCAAACAAAAATTAGTATAAAATTAGTTAGAATGGTTTCAGGTGTTTTTTTTCTAATTTGCATTTCAATCTTGCACAGTTGTCACTAGTCTTTTGTTTTCTCCGTTCGACACTAGTCAGTTGTCGCTGGTAGTAGTATTTGAACACCATGATAGCATTCCATAATTGATTTTAGCTAATAGTGCGTCATTTTCTACCAGCTCCATGTTTTCTTTTATTTTAATTGATTTGATTTTACCGTTATTGGATTTATAAAGATCAGCTACAGTACTACCGAATATCAAGGTAACATTAACGTTTATATAAGGATATAGCTGTTATAGTAACACATCATTTAATATGATTAATTATGTATTATGCCATCTTACATAACCTGTTCTTCTTCACAAACAAAACCATTCGAATATCACGGCAAAACGGCACAATCCAAACAGAAAACGACTGATGATTCTTTTAAGGAAAAATACAGGATTTAATAGGCTGCGTTCATAACTACGGCTTGCAATCCCTTATACATGGATGACATACCTAATGCCCCTTTCCCACATTCATTATTTTGGCTACGAATGAAAACGAATTGGAACATTTTTAAATTCGTAATAACATCGTACACATGATGTTCGTGGTCCATTGTAATGCGTCGTATAGTGGATCGTATCATTATTATATCATTTTTTGGTACTTGTTCGTAACAGTGAAATCATTCGTAGTCCGTCGCAGCGGAATCGTATCACACTAAACACTATTTTACATTAATACTCATTCGTCAACGTAGTTTTCTGTACGAATGACTACGATTATTGTACATTTCAAATTCGTGTTCATTCGTAACAAAAATTCGTAAGTAAATGTGAGAAAGAGGCATAAAGCTTGGTTCCCACTTGAACGTAACGCAAGGACGTAAACGCAACGCAAGCGTTTTAACCAATGACAAGCGAAGTTTTATAGACAGTTAGCAATCACAAGCGAATAAGCCATCGCTTGTGATTGGTCAATTCACTTGCGTTGCGTTACGTCCTTGCGTTGCGTCGCTAGTGGGAACCAGGCTTAAGTGTTGACATAATTAATATTAATGTCTGGCAGTAAATATAGAAGTGCGATAATATGTATTAATTTTTCTTTTACGTAAAAGCAGCCCATGTCTCTTATTTATTATGCGTTTGCATTAGCGAAGTGTAGTCAGGTCAATTATTACGTCATACTTCATTTATATTCAATACGGTAGTTGAATATGAATAATTCATATTTTCTGCATTCCTACGAAAATTATATTTAGCCTCTAGGACGTTTCTTAAAAGAAAATATAGGCCTACTGCCCTACTTTGAGAAAAGGGCTTAACTCACTTTTTTTCGAAATTGAGATTTTTGTCTTATTTGACTCTTGGGGGTATTATATACCCTATCAATCTCAAAATATGTCTATAAATATGAAATTTACAATTTTATTATTGTGGCTTATCTACAAACAGCTATAGAAATAATTTGACAAAAGGCCTCAACTACAGTAATTGACCAATCAGATAACAGTATGATGAATATATAATGAAGCAGATTAATGCTCTTAGGAGAAAAACCTTTTTCATATATTTTGTAATTTTTTTATAAAATTACCTAATCTAAATTAGGTCTACAGTTTTAATTTATTGTAACTAAAGTTACAAAATGTTTTTTCATCAAAAATCAAACAAAAAAACTGCAAAAGTGCCCTGTTTTCGAAGTATTTCCCGACATTCCCCGCTTTGTCTGCTGTGTGTTAACAACAACAGTGTGAAAACTCATAAGGTAGATTTTGCTAAGCACACTTGACGTCACATCGATTTACGGCGACGGCTGTATACGGCGAGCGCGCGCGGCGTAGTCGTAAATCTTGTAATTGTTCTGAAATCATAATGTACATCCCTAATTCGTTGGCAAAATGTAGTAAAGTTGTTCTTTAAAGCTGCCACTAAAGTTAATTCAAAGAGGTTATAATTAATTGTTTACATACTCGAGCGGAATTTCGATTCAAAGATAAGAAATAATAATGGTTCACTATGATGATATTATAAATTTAAGTGATATTTACTTGTAATTTTCCGACTATCTCAAAAACCTTCGACCGTTACTATCAACTCATTCCCTTCCTCTTTACCTCTAAGCATGGAGTTAGGCTATTTATATAGGCTATTTCTCCATGCTCTAAATTACAACATCTGTTTCATTTTCAAGTGTCTGATTCCCTCCTCCGTGCAATTTTAATTGTATCACACTTGTGATAAACAACACAAGCCAACAGATACAAGAAATCCATGACGTAATCTGAAAAAAAAAGACAGAAATCGTGAGACTTGGAGCATCTTTTTCGTTGGAACTTAAATAGACTTGCCGCAAGTCTGAATTCATTTTTTTTTTTCGCGCCGCGCCGCCTTCAGTCAGTTGTATTTTAAGAGAACCGGAAGCATTGTAAACGACGTCACGCGGAAATGCTGAAAAAGTTGCCATTCGCACACCCAAAAGCAAGCCTGGAAAGAGATGCAGACAGTATGGTATTCAAGGCCTATGATCAATAAACAATGACTGATCCTATATAATATAGTGAGATAGATCGGTAGATTGGATCACTGTCTCGAAAAGCGGACCTCTGGAAATAATAATTTCTCAAAATTTGGACCGCCGGTGATGTGGAACGAACTCCCGTCTGTGATCCGGGAACAAACCATGGTTTTAAAATTTTAAAAAGCCCTCAAAACACATCTATTTCCTAAGAAGTAACTCATTGTTGGGTCTGCTGATGTAAAGCGCTTTGATCATTTTACACTAATTTGGAAAAGCGCTATATAAATAAAATAATAATAATAATAATAATATATTTGTATATAATAATATCATTCATTCATTATCATTCAAAACTATCCTTCCTCTATGGTCAATATTTTGGGCGATTGGTGTGTGTATAGAGAGAAAGAATATTGATTAGTATACGTTTTGGCTGATGTACGACAAAGATTCGTTCGAAATATTGTTTACTGGAATGTTGGGGTATGTGGGTCACTACACAACATTAGGGAGTAACACGCCTACCCCGGATTATGCATCTATTTTTAAAGTTTAAGATTGTATTTTTGTTCTGTACAGTTTAGGCCACGGACTTTGATTGCTTGTTTGATTGATTGGTCGATCTAAATCAACTACAGAAGGCCTGGAAAACTGATTTAAAAACATTTATGTATTTAAATACTCGATAGGCCTTACTTTCAAATTAATTTTCAGACCATATGTGCCAAAATATTATATTTTTACCAATATTAATTCGAAACACAGAACCTTCAAAAGAAGTTAAAAGGTATAGGAAAAAATGCTCCCGGTAGTTTGCGTCGGAGGTCGATGGAGGCGCAGCGATCAAAAAGACACACGCATGCAAAATTAATACCGTGGCACTCATCATACTACTGTGGTTTATGAAAAAAAATATAATGCCAATTGGTGAGAGTAAAATTACAAAAATATTACCTGGCCACTGTGGAAATATTTGATGAAGTAAAAATGATCATTCTTTCCATATTTCCAGATCACGTTCGTTTGAAACAATCCACAGGGTTGGCTGTAAATTAATTATAATCTATATTTTTAATCGTTGAATAGGGTCGGTGAAATCTGTCCATTATAAGGGTATAACTCCATTATAGGGGTTTCCATTATAGTGTCTTATCAACCGATAATGATTGATGCAAGGGACACGCAAACTGATACTTACTCCAGAATTGGTCCACTTTGCAGGCCTTTACACAGCTTGTGGAGTCCGACAAGAAGGATACAGGCCGATATAAACCCAAGTACGGCGTAGATAATCGATGAAATCGCCATCAGCTTCAGGCGACAGCGCCTAAAATGGTAAAGATAGCCTAGATTCAAAGTGCATCAACCAGATCAAAATGTGAACAAAATCAGCAGTACGATCAGTGAGATTTTTAAGTGATGTACCGTACACCGTACTATTATACAGTACATAGGACATGGATGTATGCTTTTTTTTTCCTTTTTAAACTTACCGAGCGTACTCTTTCTTTGTAACCAGCTTAACAATGAAAAATATAAACCACATACAACTAAAAGCACAGGCGGCTGCCTGACTGTTGATGATGTATGAACAGCACCCAGGTCTGGTAGGGAGATTGAAGCAATGTTCTATGCCTTCATCACACGACGAACTCCCATCGTACCACTTCATATCAGACAAGATAATACAATGTCCGCCACGTTCCCCCTTATATAAAAGAAAAAAAATCATAGTTGCGCTCCCAAATACCTCTCATTATTTGACAATCAAGGAGAGAAAGCGAGAACTAAGATCTAGTCATCAGGTGCTACTACACATTCCGAGGAGCAAACATAGTTGGGGCCGGGAGATCGGACTTTCAGTCAGTATTGCTGGACCTAGGCTCTGGAACCACACCTACTTGAACATTAAACAAACATCATTATTGAGCACCTTTAAGTTACTACTCAAAACTTTTTCTGATATTTTTGGCAGCGCCATGAGCAATGACTGTTGGAATGGCGCTATATAAATCGAACGATTGATTGATTGATGATATATTGATTGATTTCAATGGCTTTTAATGAATAATAAGTATGGCCTACATTATTGACTAGTATATAATTGTTTGAGCACTCCTCCTGTACCGCTTTACTTTGTTATTACCCCTGACCTCTAGAGAATATGACTCTCTAGAGTATGTATGTAACATGTTTAATACATTTCTGCAAGTGGGTCGATAATAACATTAACAGTAGGTCATATACTATGTAGGCCTATGTTAATTTCATTATGTTGTACTGGCCTTTCAAAACTTTTTGCTATGCTTGTATCATGTATGTTAATTAAACATTAATTGGCATAATCATAAAAAATTAACATTTCTCGCAGCTGATTTTTATATTACATAGGCCTATTTGTAGTAGGGCCTACAGTCGACTCTCCCAATACCGGACTCTCTGAAAACAAGAAACTCTCCCTAAAACCAGACTTTTCTTGAGGAACAAAAACACATTTCGACTGTACCAGACTTACCATGCAGAAAACCAGACATTAAAGTTCTGTAAAAACTAGCTCTGACACTATAACCATTCTGTTGCTATACAACAAACAACAAAGGAGAAATTTAGGATACCTCCACTTTATGGTTTTAGGAATGCGCTGATAAAATTAATAGAAAAGAATTAGTATGTAGGCCTATTGGCTTATGTCATAGAAGATTATGATTTCAGACACAATCAGAAAATATTGTAATAAACACGAAATATTACCTTAAAAGTTAATATAATCAAAATTACAGTAATTCCTGAAGCAAATGTAACGAAAAGGAGTGCAAGTCGGCCAATGTCCCACATTATCTCTTTACGATCAGCCATAATGAAAATCACAGGATATCCACAGAACATCGACCGGCGGGATGCATTAAATAATATTGTAACATTCGGGAGTGTGTCCGTTCGTGTATGACGCCATGTGCAGGTGCAATGAAGCGTTACATTTTCTTTCTCTCTAATATATCTCTACTGTACAAGCTCAAATTTTATACAAATTGTGTATTTTCCTTTTGTCAGACTTTCATTTCCATTCTTTACATTTTGCGTCTAAATGTAGGTTTAGCTGTTCTTTTTTAGTTTTATACTTTTTCAATTTCTTTTTCACATATATCTCGTATTTAAGACATAAATACATTCACATAGGCCTACATGGACAAAATATATGAATAAATAATATAAAGATATCATATTATTAAAACATTAGAAAAATAAAACCTGAACAATTCGTTAACGCTTACTACATTTGTATGCTTCTTCGTTCCCAATAGAATATCTAACTAAGGTCTAAGACATAAGTCTGGTTTGGCTGATTTTCAAACTTAATTAATTAAAAACCTGAATAACTATTATTTTACACATTATACGACTTTTTTTAACTTTTCTGTATTAGGTTTAACTTTTCTTTTATTGATATTTTTTCGAAAACCAGAAAAAATTAACTGTTAAAATCTTATCAAATAAAACACCAAAGAAACAATATTTATACAAAAAAAAACTTTGACGTTTGAGGGCGATATCTATATATAAATTTACGTAAGGGCAAAATTCGGTAAATCGCGCCTTACTTCTAGAATTTTTACTCGATGGTATATAAAGTTGGTTCGTACTTTCGGTACTGATTTTAACCACCTGATGTAACCCTGTTTACTAATTAAATTAAGTTAGATAATTAGTTATTGACGATTAAAACGAATTTAGGTTCAACGATTTGCCCCAAATAGGGGTGTTTTTCGATGGTGGTATACACTGTCTAATGGATGTCCGTCTTGAAAAATACCCGCAGACAATAATACGAGGATGCTTCGCATTTTCCTATCTCCTCCTACGATAATTGTTTTTAATGGCTGAAAACCGGTTGAACAGTTCGAGTACAGCATCATAATGTTGAAGACAGGCCGATTTTCTTTAAAAAATACTATTTTGATACATTTAATATACGTTTTTACAAATGTATTGATTTGTGATGAATGGAACATTCCAAATTATTTGGTTTAACCATACAGGTATAGATTTAGATTTATGGGCCCCCTTGGAGAATAAACATAAATAGTATTGCAATGCTGTACAATACTGTTAAGGTATTAACCACTTTTGATCGCAATTTGAATCGCAAATTTCTTACTGTGAGTGTTGGTACTGTTAGATGTAATATAAAAATATATACAAATAAACTTTATTACTGTGAGTGTCGGTAGGCCCTACTGTTAGATTATAAACATATAATATACAAATAAATAAACGTTATTACTGACAGTTGCTTCTCAACGTTTGTATTAATTAATAATTTAAAAATATATAAACGTCGTAGTGGTGTATCGTTACATGTACTTTACTATTTCAATCGACTATGACAGTGAGAGTTTTAACAAAGTACCGTATTAAATCGTAAATGTTTTACTGTATTTAGTGGTATATTATTTATAGGCCTATAAAACATTAAAAACAATATTTCGTTACTGAGTGGATAAGAATATATTTTAAAATGTTTCCTCTTTGTACCTATCTTCTTCCCCCATCCCTCAACCCTTAATGTTACATACAAAACACAAATTGGGTTTGTTTAAATGAGTCCAAATAAAAAAAATTTGACTCATTTTGTTTCTCTCTCGGAAGTAATTCTCAGGGTGCTAATTTTGGTTGACTACATAAGTCATTGTGTATATTTATTCGTTTCTGTAAACGACAATGTATTATAGTCCTGCAGTACGTACATTTGAAATCTCCATTTTTTCTCGCTGGAAATACTGTGTATTCGAGAACCATCTGTGGGCACGACCTAGATGGTACGCGAGCGAAGCGAGCGTGCCATCTAGTTTAAGTAAATTAACTTATCACGTCACACTTATAACATCAAATGTGCTTCAAATATTGATATAACTTTTAAATAATACTATTTGATGATCAATAATGGAAATATTTCAAAAGATCTTACTTTCAACCAGGAAGCTGCACAATGCATGTAAAATTGTGAGCGAATATTGAATTTCAGAAAAGCTATAAGTTTTCAGTTTCAGTTTCAGTTTATTTAGGCCTATCGAACACAAAAAATAAAACAGGTAATAAAATAAGAAGCATTGTGAATGAAAGGAAGACCAAGAAGAGCATAGTTCGTAACAGATGGTCACCTAAGAAAAAAATATATATATATATAAAGTAACAAATAAATAAGACAAAACTATAATAAGTTATATATATATATATATATATATATATAAACTGAATAAATATGAATACACATATGTACGTACATTAAAGGTTCTATAAAAGTATACATGCATATAACAAACAAAAAACGTATCACATATGTACACATATTTATAAATAATAAAGTGAGAAAAAACAAACAAACATAGGCAAAAATCAACTAATAATATCAAATGGTATTTCTCTTATAGGTAAAAAATAATCATGTGCTTAAACTAAATATGTAGATAAAAGATACTCTTTACCAAGGCAATCTAACCAGAGCAAGCTGAAGTCCGGAGATCAAGGGTTTATCTGTGGCTGCGACACGATCAGTTCCACGCGCGTTAACAGATACCGCGCGCCGCGGAGTATTGTAATAGTATACTGTTGGTATTTGTCACGGGTTCCTTGTAAAGGCCTGTGTTGTTAGATTGCCTTGGTCTTGCATTGACCCTTTTTATTTAAAACTCGATTAACCTTCGAGATTGTCAAGTTTTTCAACGTTTGCTTGTGTAGATAGACCAGTTGACAAACTTCGGCAAACTGCAGCAGAAAACAAGTATGCAGAAATCTACAATAGCGCGCAAACTCAGATTAAAAATAAATGGACTGACGCTATGAAATATACTATCAATCCATTCTTGTGTGTACGCAAACATATGTTTTTAGTCGCGTGGACGCGACTCTATAGTTCACTATGTCGGTCGGTCGGTCTGTCTGTCGGTCTGTCGGTCTGTCTGTCGGTCCGGTATCACTATGCGTTTTATCGCTTTCTGACCTTATTTTGATATCAGTTTAATCTAAGTCAATTTTTCACAGTATATTCCTTATGGCCAGGAATCGATTTGGTTATGTTTTCACGGTGCGCAATAAAAAATTACGCGGTCTACGCACGATTTAACGAAATCACGTTTGTAATCATATCTTCACAACCATGAATCACAATTAAATAAAATTTGGTACTCGACTCATAAATTTCAGGGCATAAATCATCATATGGCAATACAATTACGTGCGTAGCGCATGTAACGCGTGCGTACGCGCGATTAAAATTTTCAAAATTATGTATACATGCTAAAAAGTAACTTTATTCATGTTTTTTAGTTTTGTTATTAAACATATCATTTATGTAATACAGTATACTGTACATTAAGTATAAAGTTGAGAAGAAAACCAAATGATGTACATGGTCCTTCATCATAATGTCCTGTGTAAACATAGCCTATAAATATGTGAAACACGAGTTACAATATAATACACCAACATTAAGAAGAAAAGCGACGTGGGAATCAAAACGTGAGGAACAAAAACCGTGAGTTAATCTGAACCTCCGCTGGGGTTAAATAAAGTTGTATCAAATGACAATATTAATTGAAAACCTCAACCTTAATTAACGCTGCTATAGCGTATACTGTACAGTACTCGAGCGAAATTGTTCGATATAGATAGAACATTATTTAATAGTTCATTATAATGATGTTATAATTTAAAGTAATATTTATTGTTATGTAATATTTACAAGTAGTCTTTAATTTTCTGTTTAACTTTTGACCATTAATATCAACTTCCATCACCTAATGTTCACCGGGAAAAATAGAATGAATTCTCTATGATCTAAGTAACAACATTTGTTTCATTTTCGAATCTCTGTGGTTTTATTCCTCCGTGACACTTTAGTTGTATCACACTTGTGATAAACAAGGCAAGCCAGCAGAGACATGAAATCCATGACGTAATCTGGAAAAAAAAGCAATCGTCATGATAGGTCGTTAAAAATGTAAACATCTTTTCATTACCGATTGCTCCGCCGATCGTTTTGCGGATTGATGGCGGAGAAACCCCCATTCCCAAGCTATTCATTGATAAACAACCTTGTTCATTCCACTTGGTTCATTGATAAATAATTGATTTGAACGCGCATCAAACTATTGGAACAAGTCAAAATTCGGAAATAAACAAGCACACAAAACTCGTCAACATGACAAGTTAGGTGATATGCGCATGCCCAACATTAAAAAAAAGATAATAAGAAAGATAACAAAATTATTACCTGAGCACTGTGGAAATATTTGATGAAATACAGATCATTATTATTTCCAAAGTTTTGCCATTGTGCGTGCGTTTGAAACTCTGCACAGGTCCTGAAATAGTGAATCAACATGTTTGTATTTATAAACATATACGTTCAAATAAGGCAATCTAACAACAGCTCTGGAGATCGAAGGGTTTATTTGTGGCTGCTGCTGCAGCTCCATGCCCCTTTAATAGACACCGCTCGCCGCGGAGAATATGAGCCTACATAACAATGACAGTACTGTTGGTATTTGCCGCAGCCAGACATAAGATCAAAGGACTGTTACGAGTTCATATCTTGGCAAGGCGAGCTCAGTCTACTATTGCTAGATTGCCTTGGTTCAAATCCTTCAAATACCTTAATGGTACTCTATAATATAACAGTATTAAAGTGGTGAATTTAGGCATATCTGTAAAAGCTATTGTCATTTTTGTAAATGTGAAATATAAGCTCCAGGTTGTATACACATACTTACTCTTCTGAAATATGCGGTCCACTTAGCAGGCCTTTACACAGCTTGTGGAGTCCGCCATGAAGGATGCAGGCCGATATGAACCCAAGTACGGCGTAGAAAATCGATGAAATCGCCAACAGTATTACAGGCCTAAACCTGGAAGAATTGGACAAAGTAGCTTAGATTCAAAGTAAGTATCGCTAACGTGAACCTTTATCAAATTGGATTGTGAACAAAAGCAATGGCCTACAAATGTATTTAAATAATTTCCTTTGGATTCAATATTAAAATTCGTGAAGCATACTATTTTGTACAATAGGCCTATTATATTTTAGTATAGTATAGTACTGTTGTACATTGTGCATATTTACATAATAGTACCGTACAGTAGTATAATGTCTATATTTGGTCATTGTTATACGGTATCTGACAGTTAGCACTAGTAAGTCTATTTGTACTCGGTGTTTAATTTCTGGTATTGGTTTTAAAATGTATTATGGGCATAAAGGATTTTATTCTGTATTAATCTTAACCATGTGCTTAAACTTCTGTTATTGAACTCAACGTCTAAATTCTTTATTTGTAACCAGTTTAAACTTAAAACTTGCCGGTTAAACGTTTTATTTGGAACCAGTTTAACCTGTTTTAAAACTCGTTTGAGTAAATTCTTATTTGTAACCAGTTTAAACTTAAAACTTGCCGATTAAACGTTTGATTTGGAACCAGTTTAACCTGTTTTAAAACTCATTTGAGTAAACTCTTTATATTTGTAACCAGTTTAAATAGATCAAACTTGTTTGAGTAAATTATTTATTTGTAACTAGTTTAAACTTATTAAACTTACCGGTTAAACCCTTTTATATGGAGCCAGTTTAAATATTTATTAAACTCATTTGAGTAAACTCTTTATTTGTAACCAGTTTAATTAGTTATTAAACTTTTTTGAGTCTTTGTAACCAGTTACCAACAATATTAAACTTACTTAGTATACTCTTGACGTGTAACCAGTTTAACGATGAAAAATATAAACCACATACAACTAAAGGCACAGGCAGCTGCTTGGGTTTTGATGATGTACGAACACGATCCAGGTTTGTTGGGGATAAGGAAACAGTGTGCTATCCCGTCACTGCATTCACTGTCATCTTCCCACTTCACATCAGTCAATATAATACAATTTCCGTCACATTGTCCCTTTTTAAAATGAAAATGCAAGGTATTATGGAACACAAAGTGAATTTACAAGATTTAAAATGGTACACATGAAAATGTGATGACATGAAAGATGATATTAATGTGAAGAAAAGTGGTGTTTACGCCACAAAAGAGATAAAAAAAAGCACGTTTGTGTTAATACATTCGTTTAATTGTCTGTAAAACTAACCATATATTGATAATATAACAATTAGTTGCTCTAGGTTTTTTACACACTATTGAAAACATTAATCACTACAAATTCAGAGATTTTAATATAAAGCTTTTTCCCTTCTGCAATCAATTTTTTGGGAGATCTTTCGTATTTTTTTAGTTGAGTGTGTTTAGCTGTGCCTATATTATTTGTTTTAAAGGCTAGGTGCGGGCAAAAAATTTCTATTGATTAGGCCTATACATTCTAATAATTATCGATCTTTAGTTTTCCCTATGTTTCATAATTTTTTGGATTTTATTTGTGTTACACGAGCTTGTTGAAAATAAGCACTTTCTTATCAGTCGGGGGATAGTTCAAATTACACAGTAAAATCTCTATTCTTTTGTACACAAATTTTGTAAATAGAGAGGCAATTTAAAAAGCTATGAAAAATAAACGGTGTGGTAAAAAATGTTATCAGATGACTAAATATAGGTAATATAACTTGAATATTACATTTCTGATATTTTTATTCAACTTCAGATTTTTATTTTCATGCTATAGCAAAAATTATCCACTGTATATCCACCATCTTTTTTCACCGTCTAGGGAGTCATCAGACATGTTATTACATTAGGTTAACTACCTAACAACTGAAAAAAAGTCTTCCTGGTTTTTATTGAAGAATTTTGCCAAATTTTGTATTTGACCATATTAAGGGAAATTCTTGTTTTTTTGTCTCGATTTCTGTTACAAATGTTTGATTTATGTACAATTAACCAAATATTATATTTAAAATTCATGCCTGTACCTGAGCTTTATACTGAGTTTGAACTTGATATAATATCTCTACGCACATTTATTTTTATAACCTATTTCTGTTTCGTCATGTTTGACTCACGTAAATTGTACTACTGATAGGCCTACTAGTTTTACTAAATGTTTATCCAGGGTTCGATATGTACATGTACATTTTAGGTACAGTAATTAATATCTTCAATAAGATAAGTTTTTTTTTTATTTTTTTTTTTTTTATTTTATTTCATACTCATCCAACAGCGAGAAACCCGCCAATTACAGGATGGATAAACTATTTAATAATTTCACAAGACAAACAAGATGCTCTACATAAACAAAGACTTATTATTAAGTCTTTGGGAGTGGAGTTGTAAATTGTCATGAGAAAAAAACCCTGACATATGACAGGACTTGAATTGAACCCAGGACCCTTAGATTGGTAGCCAAGCATCATAACCACCAAGCCACAGCTCCAGTCCAGATTTGAAATTTAGACGATGCGCCTTATAAACATATCAAGACATTAAAACTACGGTAACTATTGATGTAAGTGCGGCCTCACTGGCCACTTCTTCGAGTTGAAATAAGAACGTAAGAAACACGGAAGGCTTGTAATCATGCAACAATCGAGATATTTTATTGTGTAAATTCTCCATATAGTAGTGTAACTTCTTAATACTAACTAAGACCTCCGGTCTATTATACGCTGACATCGTCTCAACTAGCCACACCAGCCAGAGATTTCTAATATACGTCGACGTCGCCTGGCATTTATGCAAATCAACCCATATAAGGTATCTCGTTTTGATATATTAAAAAGTAGACTTTTAAAATAATGCTTTAGCTTTAGCTTTATGTTATTGTTCAAATATTGTATAGGCCTAATACAGTAGATTCAAATTCGAAACAACTTTATTATCCCCAACCCAATGTGAAATTCTTTTAGTCGTGCCAGACAAAACAAAATCGATTTAGGAGAAAGAAGGAAGGAAACAGATTTGGTGGAGGCATTCACATGACCCATCAATGCAATGTCACCAGCATCATTAAAAAAAAAATCAAAAACATCAAAAAGACTTCCCGACTGCGAATGAGCGCTGGTTAAAAAGATCGTCCATATTGTATCTATATATAAATTATGGTTAATTCTGACATAGGCGAGCACAATGCAAAAACTTCGGTACAAATCTCCGCCTTGGATACCTACCTTATCTATCTCAGATGTACAGCGAAACGTAGATTTGATAACATTAATTTTCACATCAACGCTATTTTTCCATATTTCTATCTTAGGAAGATATTATAATGAGTTTTTTAACACAATTTATGATTTCAACGGTAGATTTTCAACTCAATTTCAATTCTTCCCGGGTCAAAGTAATTTCCGGGTTCATCTTGCAACAACCTGGTTTCAACTATTTTCTCTCTTTTATACACAAGGGAGCAGTTAAAATAATAGATTTGACCCTAAAGGTAACTGGAAACCGGCACTTTCCATCAATCAATACAGTGTCCCTTTGGAAGAAGGAAGACAAAAACCGATAGTAGGACTGGAACTTAAATTGCATAGCCATTTCAGTTTTTTGTTTATTTTAGGAACGGACAGCGCGTGTGTGAAGGTACAGTAGTTTAAAATAAAAATTATACTGCAAATTAATAAAGATCAAATTAAATATACGCCATAAAGGATCGGAATATATTGTGGGAAATAGTATTATAAAATTACATAGGGAGATTTGATGATAAGACATTTTGTTTAAAATCGAGTGAAATCCCCATAGTTGATTGAGTATTAGCTGACAGGAATAACTGTAGGCTTTCTGTGTCCCGTTAGGATCTAGATGTCTGCCCATGTTGCAAGCCATAATGTCTTCTTTCTGGGGTCACTCTGTCACGGCAGTTAGTTTCAAAAGATGTTTAAATTAAATAATGTATTAATAATTATTAGGATAGTATTTATTTGAATAAACGCCTCTCCAATAAAACATCACTTTGAATAATAATCATTTTACTATTTGTAGTAGAATTCATCGCACTGTTATCTACAATTTACCAAGTATTTGTTATTCTTTTTTACTACTTTTCATATCTATTAGAGGATTTCATTTGATTATAAATGTTACCATTATTATTAAAACTAAAAAAATTAACATATATCCCTCGAATAAGCACCTCCCAAAATGAATCCCGCCTCCCCAAAGGGCCCTACAAAACAATAAACACTATACTTTAAAATGTTATTAATCATCTAAAACACTGTGAAACAGAGTAGTTTAGTTTTACGAATGTCAAGCATTTTTAATAATGGTAACCGACAGAAAACGTACAAGGAGAACATTTTTATAATTCCGAGAACCATCGTCTACACTTCCTAGAGGGGGAGCGAGCGAAGCGAGCTCACCCTCTAGTATTATTTAAACATGAACAAAATATTTCGTTACTGAGTGGATAAAGAATATATTTAAAAAATTTTCCTCTTTGTACCTATCCGCTTTCCCATCCCTCAACCCTAATGTTACATACAAAACACAAATTGGGTTTCTTTAAATGAGTCCAAATCAAAAATTTGGACTCATTTTGTGATAAGTTTCTCCTTCGGAAGTAATTCCAAGGGTGCTAATTTTAGTTGACTACATAAATCATCGTGTCTATTTATTCGTTTCTGTAAACGACAATGTATTATAGCCCTGCGGTACGTACATTAATTGAAATCGCCAGTTTTGTTACGCTGAAATTACTGTGTATTCGAGAACCATCTGTGGGCACGACCTAGATGGTACGCGAGCGAAGCGAGCGTACCATCTAGTTAAGTCAACTACACTAAAAGTACAATCTCTCTGACAATGTAGAGGTATACCTTCATGCTGAAACAATAATATAGCAAACAAAACTCATTACCTTAAAAGTTAATATAACCGAAATGATTGTAATTCCTGAAGCAAATGCTACGAAAAGGAGTGCAAGTCGGCTAACATCCCAAATTATCTCTTTACGATCAGCCATGATGTCGTGATGGGATTTCCGCATAGAGATATTATACGGTAGTATGTAGGCCTACTATAAATATCTGTTTGCTTTTCGCAACGATCGAAAAATGATGTACAGTATGCAAATGTACGGTACAATGGTGACGGTACAATAAATGGTGCGAATAATTTTGTATTATGATACTGTAGTACATTATACATGTGAAACGAAACGTTTAGAATCGTTTGGATTGTATGGACAGCCACTGGAGCCATAAACTCAAATTACTCAATAAAAAGCAGAACTGTTGTGAGGGAGGACATTACCGGTTATAAGTACTTCATCTATCAAGAGTTAAATGCGAGGTGAGAATGTCACATTGAAGATCTCCTCTTACTTTGCAATTTATACTACCAAAGTCTGCATGACTCTTGAGTTAATAAAAAGACATTTTAATATTTAGACAGTAACATTTTTAGCATGACACCCAAAATGTAAAATAAAGGCAATTCTTGGACCCTACTTTACGTACTTAAAAATAACGCAGGATCGCTTAGACAGGTGCAAAAAAAGATCAGCAAGACTCCGTATAACAAGGTTGAAAGCTTTGAAGAAGTTATATTCACACACTTAAATTCAGAAGAAAGGGGAGTGATTTAACAGTTTACAGAACTCGGTACTTCATGTCTACAGACATCTGGTAGCCATTGGCATAAAGTTGACATTTGGATTATTCTTTCTTTATTCTTTATTCTTTATTTCAAACCAACAGTGTAAAACACCAATAACAGGTTGAAAATAAAATAACTAAACTATAAAATAAGCCAATATAAATATATACAAAATGAAAAAAAGATTGTTTAAATAATTTCATTAATAATACATTTAAATTGATAAAAATTACAGTTAAAAATATCTAAAGAATAATTTTTTTAAAGACATGAATTGTACAATGACGAGAGTCTACAGAAAATACCATTTTTACAAACATTGACACGAGAATATTTAACATGAAGAAAGGGTTTACTACGAAGATTACGAACAGGAACATTAAAATAAAACAACGAAACAAGATCACAATCAAACTTAGAAGTAAGACATTTATACAGGAAGTGCAAGTCCTGTCTTGCTCTCCTAGATGTCGGGGAAACAATAGGAGGCAGGTTGGCTGCTGGGCCGACAAAGCGCAAGAACTTGTTATGGGTTCGATCAATTCTGGAGGCTTGAGAAGCAGAGAGTGAGTTGTAAATAATTGAACAGAAATCGAAAGATGGTTGGACGAGGGAAAGATAAAGCGCACGTTTGGTGTGTGGAGAAAAACGTTTGCAATTGCGCCACATCAGCCCCAGCAGCCTATTGGCCTATTAACTTATTCATTCATTCATTTATTCCTTCCCCGAAACCTTGACTCAGAAATACCGGGATGGTGTCCGGCGGGGGATAGTTTAACCCTAGAGCTTAAGTTGTGCATGCTTCATTTTACTCTCTATTCTTAATTCTGGCCCCGAAACCTTGACTCAGAAATACCGGGATGGTGTCCGGCGGGGGATAGTTTTACCTTAGTTAAGCATAGTTAAGCTTAGTTACATTTTTTTTTTTCACATTATTGATTGTCTCCATCCCCGAAACCTCGACTAAGAAATACTGGAATGGTGTCCGGCGGGGGATAGTTTATTACCATTTAGTTAAGGTCCTATGTAAAGCACCTAGAGGGGTCAGTGATCCATTAGGCGCTATATAAATACTGTTTATTATTATTATTATTATTTTCTGACAACATGATCAACGTGTGAAATAAATGTCAGTTTACGGTCGATGAAAATGCCGAGGTCCCGGTAAGAGTTTACACTTTCAAGGACTTCTTCTCAAACTGAGTAAGCGAAAATAATAGGTTTTTTCTTAAGAGAGCAAGACAGGACTTTGCATTTCTCGGACTTCAGGGACATTTTCCAGTCGGAAACCCACGTACCGAGTCTTTCCAGATCTGCCTGAAGTGCAACGGAGTCCTCAGTGGTGGTAATAATGTTGTAAATCTTGAGGTCGTCAGCGAACATAAGACAGTTGGAATTTTGAAAGAGATTTGGTATTTCATTAACAAATATATTGAACAGCAGGGAGGCAAGAATGGAACCTTGAGGCACGCCTGAGATGACTGGGAGAGAATTGAAATGAAGCCATGAATTGATCTTGGGAAATAATGGGCGAAACATGACATAAAAGTTGAGTGTTGATAAGCCTCTCAAGAATTTTGGAGATAGTGGGGAGGAGCGAGATGGGTTAATGCTAATGCTACTTTTAAGTGTACACAAACTAGTATCCTAAACTAGAAGTTAAAATAGACTTGAAGCAGGCCCTGATGATTTCTTCTAACATGTTGACTTGTTTGCACAAGTCTATCAAGTACGGTACCTCGTTGTTAATTGTTGTGTCGTGTAGAAATTAACGTATTTTTGTAGGATCGTTCACTTTTCTAGTGCGGCGTGTACAATCTTCAGTTGTTGCTGGTGAACATAATAGTACAAGTGGTTGACAGCTAGTGGTTTTGTTAAGATTGTCAGTAGAAGCTGTAAAATGCATATTCCATATAAAATAGTGAGGGTATAGTGGGTTTCATAAAACCGAGTTACGGCGGTCAAGAAGAGTTTTGTTTTGATGTTTTTAATGTACTTGCAGTTAGACCAGTTGACCGTAATTCAAATTTGCAGAAGTCTACACTAGCAAACAGTGGTTTGCATCTCTGGTTTGTATTTATGAAATGAATAAGATTTTATCCAAGATTCGTTACCGTAGACTAGTAAGAGCAAGGCAATCTAACATCGGGATGGTGAGTTCCGGAAATCAAAGGGCGACACGATCAGACACCGCGCGCAGCGGAAAATATGTACGTGATGTTGGTATTTTGTCGCAGCGCAGCCAGACATAAGATCAAATGACTGTTACGAGTTCCTATCTTCGAAGGCGAGCTCAGTGTCTTGTCAGATTGCCTTGGTAAGAGCCGATCTGGCGAACTGGCTTCCGTTTTAAATTTTACGGTCCATCTGACGATTTGACTTCCAAGTGCTCGGATTTGGTAGTGGTGTATCTATTTTCATCTACTAACATATATTGTATTAGGCCCTATATTATTAAAACCAATCAAACAAGTGGTTTTTTAAAATTAAATTAAACTTACATTAAATATAATGATGATCCGTACGTCATTACGAAAAGCACAATTTTGTTTAACCATGTAAATTTATCAGGAAAAACATTACAGTGGCGTTTGTAAAAAGTGTGCACATTTAGGCTATAGGGTATTGTGATGTATCATACATATGACTCGTGCTCGGTATCCATTTTGTAGAGAGAGATTTCTTTAATGAACAACAGAGGGCGGCAACACTATTTACAGTATGATGTATGTGGTCAATACACTACAATTCTTCCCCTTTAGATTCAATGGTAATAACATTTTAAATAGCATTAAGCTTTAAGGTATATTGCTCGTTATAAGATTTATTTATTTTTTTTTTAAACTGTTCTGATAATAAAGTGTTTCAATCTCAAGTGTCCGTAGTCTCATTATTTATATTGTTATCATTATGATTATTGTTAACTGTATTGAGTTATGTCTAAAGGTCCATTATAAATCAAGTCTGTTAGGTGGTTTCTTGTTCCTCTGTGGGTATCTCCTTGGTGGTGGTTGTTGTGGAATCTCAACTGGTTGTTGTATTTCCGGTGGTGGTGTTGGTGTTGCTGAGATAGCTGGTTCTAAATCAACAGGATCTATATCTGGAGGTGTCTCTAGATCTAGTGTTAAGCCACTGCTTAGGATTTGATCAATGTGTCTTTTCCAAATCATGTCTGGTCCAACTTTGACTTCATATGACAACTTTCCAGTTTTCCTATGAATAATTCCAACTATCCACTTCTGACTCTTTGATCTATAGTCACGAACACACACTTTGTCTCCTTCTTTGAATTCTCTAAGCTTCTTTTCGCTAGTTGGTTTTCTCTGGCTTTCCTGGTTATTTTCAACTTTTTGACGTAAGTCAGGTATAATGCAATCTAGTCTGGTGCGTAGTTGTCTTCTAATAAACATCATTGCTGGAGATATTCCAGTTGTGTTGTGTTGGGCATTTCTATATGCTAATAGAAAGTTTGCAAGTTTTTGTTTTGTGTCGTTTCCTTCTTTTGCCGATTTGAGTGCTCCTTTAAATGATTGCACAAAACGTTCTGCTAACCCATTGGTTGCTGGGTGGTATGGTGCTGATTTGATGTGTCTAATACCATTATTCTTGAGAAACATTTCAAATTCTTCTGACACAAATTGCGGACCATTGTCCGATACCAACTGCTTTGGTAGTCCATACCTCGCAAATAAATCACGCAACAGAGTTATTGATTTGCTTGATGTCGCTGTGGTCGTAGGCAATACCTCAGGCCACTTGGATTGTGCATCCACAACTACCAGATACATTATGTTGTTTATTGGTCCCGCATAGTCGATGTGGATACGTTCCCACGGACTGCTCGGCCACTGCCATGGATGTAGGAGGGTGCTTTCTGAGGTTCATGCAGTGTCTTTTGGCATCCACTACAGGTTTTTGCTAATTTCTCTATGTCAGCATCCACTCTCGGCCACCAAACATAGCTCCTTGCCAAGGACTTCATTTTTACAATGCCCAAATGCCCTTCATGTAACTCGTCAAGTACTCTTGCTCTGAATTTTGGTGGAACAATGATTCGCGTACCCCATAGCAAACATCCATCAAAAATTGACAGTTCATCACGTCGTCTATGGAATGGTTCAAATTCCGGATCACAGCTCTTAGGCCAACCCTTCATTGTGTAATCATACACCTTTGACATTGTTGGGTTGTGTAATGTCTCAATCTTGACCTGGGCACTTGTTACAGGAAGTGGTTGAAACTGCATAGTGTGAAACACCTCAACCGGATCCTCAGCATTAGCTTCAGTATTTGCTAATGGTAGTCGTGAAAGTCCATCTACATTTTTGTGGTTTTCACCTTTCTTGTATTCAATCTCGTAATTGAATCCTGACAAGTAAATTGCCTGGCGAGTTAATCTTGCAGCTGCTGTGGCAGGAATAGCCCTCGATGTATTGAAGATGTACGTAAGTGGTTTATTGTCTGTAACTAAGGTGAACTTTCGACCAATCAAGTAACTGGTAAATTTCTTTACTCCTCATACTATGCCAAGAGCTTCCTTATCAATGTGAGAGTAATTCTTCTCCGCTGCGCTCAAGGTCCTCGATGCATAGGTGATTGGTCGTTCGACTCCATCAATGTTGTGTGACAATATGGCTCCTAAGCCATATGGAGAAGCATCTGTAGCTAGCTTAACAGGCAATGTTGGGTCATAATGTGTTAACACATTATCTGCAGTCACAATACGGCCATACTGCGTTGAAACACCGGTTCTCGTCAGATCACCGAAGTTAAGCAACGTTGGGCCCGGTTGCGTTCTGGATGGGAGACCGTCTAGAAATCGTGGCGGGTGCTGTATATACTGGAGAGTGATGGTGTAATGGTAATATCGGACTAGCATGTGATAGGCATGGGTTCGAGGTTATCTGTACCATACTAATTGCATCCTTAGGCAAGATGCTTTACTCTCATTGCCTAATATGGTAGGCGCTGCACTGCTGGCTGCCGTGGGTCCGTTGAGGGCCTAATCCGAATTTCCTCAATGAGGACAAATATTAATACAAAATACAAATACAATAAATACAAGTTGTTTGGCTTTATTAAACGCCATCTCGCAATCCTTTGTCCATGTCCATTTTTCCTTTTTCTCTAACAGTTTATTCAACGGATGAATTTCTGTAGCTAAGTCTTTCAGGAATCGATGGTAATAGTTGATCAATCCCAAGAATGATCTGAGTTCACTTACGGTTGTAGGTTTGGGAGCATTTCTAACAGCTTCAATCTTGTCCTCAGTTTTATGTAATCCATTTTTATCTATCACATGACCACAAAAAACGAACTTTTCTTTGAAGAATTCACACTTCTTGTCATTGAGGCACAGTCCTCTATCACTGAGAACCTTTAATACTTTTTCTAGATTCCTTAAATGTTCTTCATGAGTAGTGCCAGTAATAATCATGTCGTCAAGTAGACACTGGACTCCCGGAATACCATTCAGGATTTGTTCCATGGTCCGCTGCCATATGGCAGGAGCAGATGCAATGCCATACGCTAGTCGATTAAACTGGAATAGCCCTTTGTGTGTATTTATGGTCAGCATGTTTCTGGATTCTTCTTCCATCTCTAAATGTAAATATGCTTGTTTCAAATCTAGTTTGGTGAACTTCTGTCCACCCGCTAAGGTTGCGAAAACATCCTCGATTCTTGGAAGAGGGTAGCAGTCCACTTTTAACTTTGGATTTACTGTAACTTTGTAGTCTCCACACAACCTGACATCTCCATTACTTTTTGGTACAGGCACTATTGGGGTTGCCCAATCACTAGTTTGAATCGGGGTGATGATTCCCTGACTCTCGAGGTTCCTTAATTCGGCTTCAACTGGAGGTCGAAGTGCATATGGTACATTCCTTGCCTTAATAAAAACTGGTTGTGCTCCATCCTGTAAGGTAAGTTTACCTTTTACCCCATTCACCTTTCCAATTTTGTTAAAGAGTTTTGGAAATTTATTCAGTATTGCTGGTACATCAGCTTTGTTGTGGTCAGCCTTCACTGTGAAGATGCTGGCCCAGTCTAACTTGATATGTGTCAACCACTGACGACCAAACAACGGGGGTCCACCTCTTTCTACTACATATAGTTTTCCATAGTGTTTCTGTCCGTTGTATTCTACTTTGGCCTTCAAATACCCTTTTGTCTTTACTTCTTCTCCAGTATAAGTTCTAAGTTGAACTTTGGTCGGCAACAAGTCTGTATTCCTAAAATATTTCTCAAAATCTTCTGTCGAAATCAACGAGAGTGCACTGCCAGTATCCACTATCATGTCCAATGGGATATTATCTATCGTTGGTTTTATCTTCACTGATTTCCCAACGTCTACATTATTAACATACACCATGGCTAGAAGGTTGTCTTCTTCTTTATCAACAACATTCACTCGCTTACCCTTCTTAGTTTGGTGTGGTGTTTGTTTTGATTTACTCCGGCATGCAGCCTTGATATGTCCCTTCTTTTTACAGTTACAGTATGGCACTCAACTTCTTTGTACCGGCAGTCGTTTGCCTTATGACCACCCTTGTTGTAGCGATAACATAATTGCTGCTTATTATTGTGTTTCACGTTTATCTTGTTCACAGTACTCTGTGGTTCTTCTTTAAACTGTTGTTGTAGTAGCGAAGCATCCTTCGTTGCAGTTTCCATAGCAACTGCCATTTGTAGCGCTTTCGCTAATGTAAGCTTTGCCTCAGCCAACAGTCTTTTTTGTATACTGCCTGACCTAATTCCGCAAACAAGACGATCCCGCAGGGCGTCATTTAGCTGTGCTCCAAATTCACAGTGTTTGGTGAGGCGTCGTAAATCCGCTAAATAGGCCTGGATTGTTTCACCTTCATGCTGCTCACGTTTGTGAAACCTGAATCTTTCAGCTATAACTAGAGGTTTAGGACTCAGATGCCTTTCCAACGAATCCACAAGTTCCGGAAATGTTTTGGTTGATGGTAAATCAGGTACTACTAAGTTCTTCAGAAGACCGTAAGTCTTAGGCCCTATCAAGCTGAGTAACGTAGGTACACGCTTGTCGTCATCCACGCCGTTTGCCATGAAATATGCCTCTAACCTTTCCACATAGGAGGCCCAGTCCTCTGCCTCGCCGTCATACGGATCGAGTCTACCAATTATAGTACTCATCTTAGCAGATTGTAGAATATTAACTATTGAATATTCTTACTCACAGATTAATCTTCTTATTGACGCGCTTTCCGTTATATTCTCGTCGCCAATTGTGATGTATCATACATATGACTCGTGCTCGGTATCCATTTTGTAGAGAGCTAGATTTCTTTAATGAACAACAGAGGGCGGCAACACTATTTACAGTATGATGTATGTGGTCAATACACTACAGGTATATATTAATAAGATGATCTAGTAGTAATAAAAACATTTCTATTGATGCAATTTTGACATTTTTCACGCTGCTGCTCTAGCCCGCTACGGCACACGAGATGACTCATTCATTAGATGAAATCAAGCAGCAGTATAGTACTACACTTTGACATTTTTGTTAAAATGGAAACTCGACTATAATTTATAGGTACCAAAAAACGGCTAGGAAAAGAATCTAATGACAAATCCCAAAGCATTTCTGGTATTTATGAGTCCCATGATATTACTATAATTCACTGTCAGATAATCATTGAATTATTATCAAAACAGTCCATTGAAGTTTTTGTTTGTAATAGGATACTTGAAGTATCTAGGCGTGATGAAGTGACCCCCAGACTTGACCTTAGCAATAACAATAAGCAAGCAGCGTTTTTTGTAAGAAATATTCTTGTTTATATTAATTGTGTTGTATTTGTATTTGGGGGGTATTTATTTTATTATACATGTTACCAAATTAAACCCAACATAATAAACGCCTGCCCCGAATAAACTCCTCCCTCGAATAAACTCCAACCCCCTCCGAATAATAAACGCCTCCCCCGCAGTCTAGAAACACTCTTGAATAATAAACATTTATTCGAATAAATACCTCAAATACGGTATGCCTATCTATATTTACAAGATAGTGCGCCCTCCTCCATCAACGTTTCTAATTTTGGAATATAAAAGATTGTTATGCCGCTCTGCTTTATTTTTTTAGTGTGAACGTAGCCTTAATACCTACTATAGAGGGCGATGTTTATAATTTTATAGAGCGAAAAAACAAACTTTTCATTTATCGGCGGCGGAGTAGGCGAATGAGTAGTCGGTTTTCTTGGGAAGTTGATGTGCGCATTTTTAGGCTAGGAAACAATGGAATTGCATATTTTAACAATAGTCCTAATTTTGGAGATTTTACTGTTGTATACAACGTCATTTGCTGGATTATCAATTGCAATTTTAGTTGGGAAAACAAAGGTAGGTTAGCTATTTCTAGGTAGATTATCTGACGCTTGCACTTTTTCGTACACACACACCCGGCACCTAATTCGAGTTCACCCCCAACTTTAAAATAGTCTGGTTGGTACGAAAGTGAAGTAGAAATAAAGATAGGGCCTAGCCGTATATTATAAGAACCTGTCCGTGAGATGAATGTGTGTGAGGATTATAAACGATGAGTCACCCACAAACTAGGCCTAGGCTGACGAAATTCTTAAGTAGGGAACTTTAATATTATAAAAAAGGACATTTTTGGAATAAAAAAAAAATATAGAATTGTTTAAAAAAGAAGGAGCTCTCTGAAGAAACCTGTCTTTGCTAGCTAGGTGAATCTTACCTATCTGTGTGCGAACCAAATGAATGAAATATTTCCACAAAGAAAAAATATGCGACCTTTTAATTATTCGATATTAGACCTATAATAATTATTAATCAGAAGTTTGATCTTGTACGAGTAGTGCTGAAACTAAAAAACTCAATTAAGGACCTAGGCCTAGAATTCATCACAGAAATATAATTGGAATCTGAATACATGCATATCAGTGGTGGTGTTTTGGAGAGGGTTGTCATGCGTGCAAAGTTTAGCATTCAATGCCTGAGACTGTCAAGTGGGTTGGGGCGGAGCCCTCGGAAGCTCCGATGATTGTAGACATTTAAAGGTACAGTAGTTTCAAATATGAAAACCCTTGATTGGACTAATAATGTTAATTATTTTTATTTGTGCACAAATAAATTCACCAGTGGAAAACTATTCTACAGTATGATAGGAAGGAACCCTTGCCACCAAAATTACCAAGGAGTTGTTCCATCATTTAAAAATGGTCAGAACTTTTGCTGGTTAATCCCATAGATCAGGTTCGTACAGGATGATCAGATATCCTCAAATGTTTGACCTTTCAACTTTTAGGCCTATATCTTTTCAATCATTGAGTCAAATACTGGAACTTAAGCAATAAACTGAGCAATACCTGCAAAAGGTAACAACTTGTAATAAGTTGTAACCAGTTTGCATAATTTGGAAAATCCCTTGCAATTTCACAATTGACCCTTTGGAATTTCGGGAGAAAAATACACATGAAAGGCCTAGCTTTTTTGTTAAAGATGTCCCGAGTTGTTACTGTGCATGCGTGTATTGCCCTGGTACTGATCAATCATAGTAATCAAAATAGCGTGCAACTATGCTTTCTCCCAATGTTTTATCATGGTTCATGTACTGTATGAAATGTGTAATAAATTGGGAGATCAAACCTGTTTACTTATGCAGGTGTGAAAAAGGTACTGTTCATTATAATGAAAATTGAAAAGCAAGTGCAAAAAAAAATGATACATGGGAGATCACATCCCAAAAAAGTATCTCCATAGAGATGTTCCTTGAATAGGGTTTGGTCATCGTATTCACAGGAAAGACAAACATCACAAAAGGGGCTCTACTTTATTTATGAAATATTATAATAATGCAATAATAATTATTAAATAATAAACTAAAATTATATTGAAAATAAATATAAATATTAAAAGTATGTATGTAAACCCTAGATTGAATGATTTTTACTTCAATTCAACCTTTTGAATTAGTTTGAACATTGAGTGTTTTTAAACATTGTAATTTCGAGGCAATACAATGTATACTGGTGAGTGAGTGGCCGAGCGGTTAAGACAGTGGAACCGTAATCACGTAGCCATAACATCGGCAGGGGTTCGAGGCTCACTCACTCCATGGTTCTGGTGGTAGAACGAGTCTTCTCGGATAAGGACTATAAACCGTAGGTCCAGTGTACACAACTTGCTCGTGTGCACTTTAAAGAACCTAGTACATCTTTCGAGACGAGTAGGGGGTTACCCCGGTGTATTAGTACATCACAGCCACTGATCACCAACTGGGCCCTCTGGGAGATCAGTCTTTGACTGAAGAGGTCACCCAGTATAAAAATAAAACAAACAAACAAACAAACTGAATGTTACAAAAATAATTTAATTGAAATGTATAAAATGTCATAATTTTTTATCCAAAAACTTCTTAAGTTATGTAAGTCTGTGTCAACACTATTATTAAATAAGTTTGACAAAAAAAGTGCTCGCACAAATATGGTAGTGATGACATCATCATGTCCATATATGGGCACATCACAATTTCTTGTCGCATAAAGTTTGATAGTGTAAGTAGTAGACAGAGCTGAAGAAGTAGTAAATGAAACAAATCAAAATAATGTTCCATAAAATTTGGAATTTTACGTCAATTAAATATTAAATTTAAAATAGTGTAATACAGTGTGTATGTGAATAGATCCTACTAACTTTTTCTCATACTACATATTAATTACATGTTCAACAATATTAATTAACCAAATGTTGTTTTTTTTTATTGGTATTTTTATCATTTAAATAATCATTTAAAATAAATCAAAGTTAAACATATAGAATATTAGATACTGATTTTGTGACTATGAATGTATAATACATGTGTTCAACTCAAGGCCTACTCTACAGTACTGTGATAGGAAATGACTCAGATTTTTAAATACACACAAATTATTCTGCGTTTCCTTAAATGTTTGTCAAATATGTCAAAGTACACTTTAAAGAATCTTAAATAAAGATTATTGATATTTGAAGATTATAATAACTTATCCTTATTATCAAATATAGAAATTAAACTCTTAAAAAAGCATCAATAAACCTACAATAGGATCCCTATTTTGCAAACAGCTTCACGACCCAACAAAATGTCACCTTTAATAATACCTGAATAGTTTGGTGTTGAAACATATTGCTCCGGGAAAGTTTCGTCCCAAGAGTGTCTCAAATGAGATGTTTTACAGTACTGTTTTAAAAATTACCGTAGTTAATTTTAAGGTTTGTATTGTTAGTTTAAAAGTTATTTAACTGAGGCACTTATTCGAAGTGAGGTAGTTATTCAAAGTGAGGTACTAATTCTAAGTGAAGTACTTTCAGATGAGGAACTGTACATTACAGTATTTATAGTGAGGGCAAACATTTACAGTTATGCAACTGGGAAACTTTATTCAACTGAGTTTTACAGTACTTATTCAACTGAGCCGCTATCATATCAATAATAAGGCACTTAAAAGCCCCCTTCCCTACGTTTTTTAGATCTAATGTAAAAATAATATTATATGGTCCTATTGCGATAACTTTTTTCGTCTTTAAACGGTTAAAAATGTGAAAAATAAGTTGATTCTAATAATTATAGCGGCCCGCTATAAATCCCAAAATGCATTGCGCGCGGATTGATATTTTTGTTTTTCACCTGTAATTCGCCCACTTTTCGATCGATCGTGAGGCCAAAACAAATGGAAGACTCCTAACCTTTCAGCGAAAATACCGGGTTTTTCCCAATTTGGAACTTATTCAAGCTGAAAAAACTTCAACTGAGGAAATTAGACATTTCTTAATTTACTTATTTAACTAAGGCACATATTCAACTGGGGCACTTATTCAACTGAGAAACTTATTCAACTGAGGCACTTATTTAACTGAGGAACTATTCAACTGAGGAACTTATTCAACTGAGGAACTATTCAACCAAGGAACTTCAACTGAGAAAATTATACATTTCTTAATCTACTTATTCAACTGAACTAAGGCACATATTCAACTAAGACACATATTCAACTGGGGCACATATTCAACTGGGGAACTTATTCAACTGAAAGCACTTATTCTTGAACTGAAGTCTTTACAGCATTTATACAGTATACAAACTGAGTGGCTGATTAAAATCAAATCTTAAATAAACTGAGTTACCAATATTCAAATGAAGCACTTATTTTGAAATGATAGGCGCCTTTTCAACTGATGCATTTATTTATGTACTGTACTTATTCAACTACTATAGCCACTTAATATTCAACTTAGGTACTTAGAGAACTTTAGTTCAATTGAAGTAGATTCAATTGAGGCATTTGCACAGTATTCAACTGAGATACTTGGTGAACGGAGGAACTTATTCAACTAAGACACTTATTCAACTGAGGCACTTATTTAACTGAGGAATTTATTCAACTGAGGCACTTATTCAAACTGAGGAACTTACTAGTATTCAAATTTGGTGAACTGAAGTGCTTATTCAATTGGCCACCAGCATTTGTAATTGTGTTATGTACTATCAATAGTCCAACCATCCACTTTCTCTTACTTGTCTCATTACAGTAACATTCAAACTTTTTTTAAATCTCTTTTTTGATAAATTTGCTGATTTACTGTATATAGAAATATGTATTTATTTCTTTTTGAACATTAATAAAACGGATAAATTAAAATTTTGTAATTGTATTTCTAATATTTGTTATATTTTCATCTGACACTGACAGGTTTCCATCATTTGACCACCATGCCAGTGACAGATTGATAGCCCTTCATATCATCATTAGATTTATTACACATCATCACATTTCAAGTGTTGATTTTTATCACTGATAATAAAACACAAAGTCACAATTTCACCATACAAAACTAGTAATAAAATGTTGTTATTATGGTTTTTTCAGGACTGAATAACATGCATATAATAATATAATTAGTTATTGGAAATTCACTTTAAAATGGAAATATCCCCTGTCCCTCCCTTTCCTTGACCCCACCCTGTACATTAAATTTATGCACTTGTCAATTGTATGACCCACTATACGACCCCCGGGAGAGGTGCGTCATTTGTCCGATGTGCGTCATACTTTTGAATACCATGACGCACCCGTGCGTCAAAAAGGTGACTTACCTTTAGGTGACCATGACGCACCCATTTTGACGCACTGTGACCATGTTGTTTATGATATGGTGGGTAGTAAAGTGACGGACATTGACGCACCTTGTTCATTGATGTGACGTACCATCTAGGTTTTTTGACGCACCCCTGCGTCAGTAATTATTTGTAAATGACACACCCATGACGCACCCATGACGCACCTCTCCCGGGGGTCGTATAGTGGGTCATACAATTGATAAGTGCATTACTACACATCACATTTCAAGTGCAGATTTTTATTACTGATAATAAACACTTAAACCAAAAATGTCACCATACAACATACACAAGTAATACATTTTTTTTTATAAATTAATATTAAATTATTTATTTCTTTTAGTTTACAGAACAAATCAAAAAAGCATAATTAAAAAAGTTTATGTTTGAACTAATTAGATCAAGGTCTAATTTTCTTATTCCATTCCAACATCATTATTGCATACTCCTTAAGGGTCTTTCACACCTGTTCCGGCACGGTTCCGGTCCGGCGAATCGAACATCAATGTTTCGTTTTCACGCGGCTATGCGCCAATCGATATGCGCGTAGCCGCGTGAAAACGAAACATTGACGTTCGATTGGATTTTCCGGCGCCGGACTGGAACCGTGCTGGAACAGGTGTGAAAGACCCTTTAATCATGAACCACTCATGAGACAAGCTCAAGATAAAACCATTGAAACTAGATTGTGGTTAAGCGTATTTTGTTGACCGTTTGTGTGCGAAATTTGGCCGAGCATGAAAAAAGTCTGTTTAAATTTGAGAAATAAATATTTTTTTAGATTTACTGTAAAATATATTAAAACACTCTAACCTCATTGACAATTCACGTCCGTGCCCTCCTTGACTGATACCCTTCCTATTAATAATCTTTTACACATTTGTTTATACAGAATGATTTTAAAGGCCAGTGTATACTTGGGGCCGACGTGAGGTGGAACACGAGTAGTAACTTTGTAATATACACAGACGCCAGCAATGCATCCAAGTGCGCATTCTGTATGGGTCTTCACATTGTACTGTTAATTTTCAGTCTAGTCTATGCTACGTATTGGCTTGTAACGCTTATCCTGCGAAAAGAAGGAGTGTAAGTTTTAATTCATTTGCATAATTAATATTCGTTAAATTAGTTTAATTCTTGACTCCATTATGTGTTTATGTCTGAACACTTTCATACATGTACTGTAACATTTTTTCCCATAAAAACTTTCTGCTTCCATTTACTTAATTTATTTTTTCTATACTCAAAGTACATGGTCAGGACAGGGTATTCTGCCTCTATTAATGGCGTTTCCAATTGCGCAGGTCATTTTTAGTTTTATAATATTTTTATAGTTTCTTAGATTGTACTTAAATTGTTTATTTGTTTAATTGTTAATTGTTTTGTTTAGATTCTTAAAATCATGATGAGGAAAAATTTAAAGCATTTTGATATATCCCCAATCCGGTAAAGAAATAAAAGATAGGATTTATTCATTAATTTGTTTTCATTATCTCATTTATTTATCATACACATTATATTTATATACAAAACACATAATTATGTACAAATATCAGTGAGTACTGTCAATCAGTGAACGAAATGTGGATATACAGTAAAGGCATAGAAACTTGCTAAATCACATCTCCAGTATATACAATATTTAGAAAAGAAATCAAATCTGTAGACCTCTGACAAGTTGATCACCTAAATAATAAATCTTAAAAAATAAAATATAAATACAATTTCCTTATCTTTAGCTGTAAAAAGAAATACATTCATATCACTGGATGGTGTTGAGTTTCTATGCCTATCATAGTATTAAATAAATAAGTAATTATAGTGAATGAATAAATACACACACAGTATATAAATTCCATCTCCAGTTTAAAATATCAATATTTTTAAAAAGAAATCCAATCCAGATTGCTATTTTTATTCTCGTTACCTGCTAGCTATCACCTGCAGATAAAAAATAATGTATTTTGAATTATAATTGATAATATTCATGATGATACTCTGAGTGCTATTTTGGTTCATTGACTTAAGCATATATCACTGACAATAACTTATACATAATTATTATTTTTCGCTCGATAGTGTGTATGTAGTAGAAAAGTGCCTCTAGTGGCATATGATAGTTCAACCTGTTTCAGTCTATTTTTAGTCTTTTGGTAATAGCTAGAATTCCATTGGCAGAATAAATTTTATTCTTATTTATAGAGGAGAGAAAAATAAAATTGAAAAGGCTATTAAACTGTATGCCTTTATTTGTGATGACCTGAGGATTTTATCTTCATGGCTTGTTGATATCTTTATGTGATGTGCATGCAAACTTTCATCCTCCCTCACCATTATCATCATTTTCCCTCACCATCATCATCATTCTCCCTCACCATCATCATCATTCTCCCTCACCATCATCATCATCCTTCTCCCTCACCATCATCATCATCCTTCTCCCTCACCATCATCATCCTTCTCCCTCTCACCATCATCATCCTTCTTCCTCTCGCCATCATCACCCTCCTCTCTCACCATCATCATCATCCTCCCTCACCATCATCCTCCTCCCTCACCATCATCATCATCCTTCCTCACCATTATCATCATTCTCCCCATTATCATCATTCTCCCTCCCTCACCATCATCATCATTCTCCCTCACCATCATCATCATCCTTCTCCCTCACCATCATCATCCTTCTCCCTCTCACCATCATCACCCTCCTCTCTCACCATCATCATCATCCTCCCTCACCATCATCATCATCCTCCTTCCTCACCATCATCATCATCCTCCATCATCATCCTCCTCCATCATCATCCTCCTCCCTCACCATCATCTCCCTCTTCCCTCACTATCATCATCATACTCCCTCATCATCCTCCTCCCTCATCATCCTCCTCCCTCACCATCATCATCCTCCTTCCTCATCATCATCATCCTCCCTCACCATCATCATCCTCCTTCCTCTCCATCATCATCCTCCTCCTCACCCTCATCCTCCTCCCTCACCATCATCATCCTTCTCCCTCACCATCATCATCCTTCTCCCTCCCCATCATCATCCTCCTCCCTCACCATCATCATCCTCCTCCCTCACCATCATCATCCTCCTGCCTCACCATCATCATCATCCTTCCTCACCATCATCCTCCTCCTCCCTCACCATCATCATCATCCTCCCTCACCATCATCATCATCCTTCCTCACCATCATCCTCCTCCTTCCTCACCATCATCCTCCTCCTTCCTCACCATCATCATCATCTTCCCTCACCATCATCATCCTCCTCCCTCATCATCATCATCCTCCTCTCTCACCATCATCATCATACTCCTCTCTCACCATCATCATCCTCCTCCTCTTTCACCATCATCATCCTCCTCCCTCACCATCATCCTCCTCCCTCTCCATCATCATCCTCCTCCCTCTCCATCATCATCCTCCTCCCTCTCCATCATCATCCTCCTCCCTCTCCATCATCATTCTCCCTCATCATCATCCTCTTCCTTCCTCATCATCCTCCCTCTCCATCATCATCCTCCTCCTCACCATCATCATCCTCCCTCATCATCATCCTCCTCTCTCAACCTCCTCTCTCAACCTCCTCTCTCATCATCATCATCCTCCTCCCTCGGCATCATCATCCTCCTCCCTCGCAATCATCCTCCTCCCTCGCAATCATCATCCTCCTCCTCACCATCATCATCATCCTCTCTCACCATCATCATCATCCTCCCTCACCATCATCATCCTCTTTCCTCGCAATCATCATCCTCCTCCCTCCCTCCCTCACCATCATCATCCTCCTCCTCTCTCACCATCATCCTCTCTCACCATCATCATCCTCCTCCCTCGCAATCATCATCCTCCTCACCATCATCATCATACTCCTCTCTCACCATCATCATACTCTCACCATCATCATCATCCTCCTCCCTCCCTCACCATCATCCTCCTCCCTCTCTCACCATCATCATCCTCCTCCCTCTCCATCATCATCCTCCTCCTCACCATTATCATCCTCCCTCATCATCATCATCCTCCTTCCTCATCATCCTCCTCCTCACCATCATCATTCTCCCTCATCATCATCCTCTTCCTTCCTCATCATCCTCCCTCTCCATCATCATACTCCTCTCTCACCCTCCTCTCTCATCATCATCATCCTCCTCCCTCGGCATCATCATCCTCCTCCCTCGCAATCATCATCCTCCTCCCTCACAATCATCATCCTCCTCCTCACCATCATCATCATCCTCTCTCACCATCATCATCATCCTCCCTCACCATCATCATCCTCTTCCCTCGCAATCATCATCCTCCTCCCTCCCTCCCTCATCATCATCATCCTCCTCCTCCCTCACCATCATCCTCTCTCACCATCATCATCCTCCTCCCTCGCAATCATCATCCTCCTCCTGACCATCATCATCATACTCCTCTCACCATCATCATCCTCCTCCTCACCATCATCATCCTCCCTCATCATCCTCCTTCCTCATCATCCTCCCTCACCATCATCATGCTCCTCCCTCTCCATCATCATCCTCCTCCTCACCATCATCATCCTCCCTCATTATCATCCTTCTCTCTCACCCCCCTCTCTCACCATCATTATCCTCCTCCCTCGCCATCATCATCCTCCTCCCTCGCAATCATCATCCTCCTCCCTCGCAATCATCATCCTCCTCCCTCACCTCACCATCATCATCCTCCCTCATCATCATCCTCTTCCCTCATCATCCTCATCCTCCTTCCACCTCATCCTCATCCTCCTTCCTCATCATCATCATCATCCTCTTTCATCACCATCATCATCCCCCTCCCTCACCATCATCATCCTTCCTCACCATCACATCAATCATCAAATCAATGTATATTTATGTTTGTCATCCTTATATTATCATAATAATTTTGTTTAATTATGATAAAAAATGTTTAATCTTTTAATTGTTATTGTTAATGATAGCATATTAAAAAACTATATTAATATGGAACATCTCTTTACAGTCGTATTTTTCAGATTATAACCATCTTTCTGTATGCAGCATTCACATTTTTAGTATTTGTACAAGCTGGTGTATTAACGCGAGGACTAAATCGATTCTGTGACGGCTTAACGTCTGGAGACATGGGTAGTCATATAGAATCGTAAGAATGCTTTTTTTATTTTCCTTAATGCCCCAGTGGTCTAATGCTTAAAGACAGTTGCATATCAAGCAGAAGGTTCTGAATTTTAATATTGCAACCAAAACATATAATATAATGCGTGTATGTTTGTGATACAGAATCCAAGGTTAATGTCACCGGCGATGACCAACTACTTCACAAAAATTGCCAAACTACACCTAAACACAAGATCCTAGATCCTTGGGGGTCGTAAAGCAAAAGCTTCCTCATTCATCATTAATTCTATACAGTTAAACATTATATGCAGTAGATTCCTTGTGGTACGCCAGCCAGTGGCCTTAGGCTATGATATGCAGACATGTCTAGCATAAGCGGTATATAACTCTACTCCACTACTAATATAATACAACTATTGCCCGAAGGGTATCTTTTCTTGACTAATTATGTTGTATGCATACAATTACAATGGCCTCCGTGCTCGGTACCTGTATAAAAATCTAGCGTCCTTGTGCTGTTAGAAATTTAGTTATGTCTCTTCAACCACCGTTACTAAATATAGTAACATGTTCAGCATGGTAACATGTTCAGCATGGTAACAACATGTTCAGCATGTTTATTTTTAGTAACATACTGTATCCCCACAAACATTGTTACTAAATATAGTTAACATGTTCAGCAGGTTTATTTTTAGTAACATATCCCCACAAACATTGTTACTAAATATAGTTAACATGTTCAGCATGTTTATTTTTAGTAACATATCCCCACAAACATTGTTACTAAATATAGTTAACATGGTTCTGGTGCTAGAACGAGTCTTCTCGGATAAGGACTATAAACCGTAGGTCCAGTGTACACATAGCTCATGCGCACTTTAAAGAACCTAGTACATCTTTCGAGACGAGTAGGGGGTTACCCCAGTGTACTAGTCCACACAAACACAGCCACTGTCACACACAGCCACTGTACAAATTGGGACTGGACCGTTTTAGAGGTGTTTACCACCTGTTGGTCCAGATCCTTCACTAACTGAGTTAGTGAGAAGTCGAATAAATAAAAAATAAAATGTTCAGCATGTTTATTTTTAGTTAAACATATCCCCACAAACATTGTTACTAAATATAGTTAACATGTTCAGCATGTTTATTTTAAGTAACATACTGTATCCCCACCAACATTGTTGCTAAATAGAGTACTGTAACATGTTCAGCAACATAGTAACATATCCCCACAAACATTGTTATATACGGTAGTAACATTGTCCCACAAACATTGTTATATAGTAACATTGTCCCACAAACATTGTTATATAGTAACATTGTCCCACAAACATCAATTGTTACTATAGTATTAGTAGCATGTTTGTATAGTAACATGTCCTTCAAACTTTTTACTAAATGTAGTAAAGTGTTTAAAATAAAGTAAATAAAAAAAAAATGTTTCTATGTTTAGTAACATGTTTGAAGGGACATGTTACTAATAGCATTTATGACCACAAGTACATGTTTCTGTCAATTAAATGTTGGAATTCTCTCTCTAGCCATTTTCTCTCCAACAGAAACAGTACCAATGTAATTATTGGTTTAATTTTCCTGAAAATGGAGTCTGTTCATGTAGCACAGCCATTTAACTTATTACCGTGGTGCTTCCTCCTGTTGTTGATCTCTTCTTTACTTTCCACCATTCAAACCTCATTATTAAATTTCCTAATGCATGCCCTGTTGACATTTATGTTTAATAGAAAAAACTAAATGCAAATCTTGGCTCGAAATTTAAAACAAATACAAATATTACTATTAATTATTACTATTAAATATTTGGTATTCATGATAAACACTTTCGTGCAGTTATTTTAATTTTATTTAAACTTTGGATATTTCTTCTGGAATAACCGTTATTTGGTAGTCAATGGCTGGTACAAATTAATACTTGTTCTTTCAGTTGTCAAGAATCACAAGATCTTGTTCGTTGGAAAGGTCTTAAAGGATCTGATTTCTATTCAATGTTAAAGAAAACACAGGTAAATCAATTATATATTTATTATACTAACTTCCATTTACATAAAGGAGTGTGTCGAGCATGAAAATGAGCGCAAATATCAGAATACGTCACAAATGTAAAGGTAACCGCAAATGTCAAGCCATGCCACCTACAATTTATTTAAAAACTGCATTTCAAGACCTTAATGTCTACAATTTGTTTTATAAATTACCCATTATCGCAAATATAAAAACATATCAGCCACAATGTAAAAACATATTAACTGCAAATTTATCTAAAAACATATCAACCGCAAATCTAATAATAAAGTATCCAAGTTTTGTCACACCCTGTTGAAATGTCATAATTATTACACTGGGATATTCCCCTACTACTATATTAAAAGATGAGGATGATTCTCTCTTTTCAAAGTTTTTAAAATGTATGTACACAGAAGCAACAGCTTTTCGTCAGTCCGCATGTCTAACTAAATACTGTAGCATGGAACATATCTTTTCATCAGAAGTCTCGTTTAAAGTTCTTTAAAAAAAAAAATGTTGACTACTTCATTCTGTCAGAATGGGGCAGAATGAGAGTAGTGTTGCTTTTGCTCACAAAGTACTCCATTTTCATTTGCCTTTCAAAAAACGGATCTGCTCCATTACTGATAATCATTATCTACACATATATAATATTGTATGCGGTTTTGTACACAAACGAAGGAGTTTACAGAAATACTGTAGGCCTTCTTAGATTAGAGCTACATCTGTTAGCCTTTTGTCACTCCCTGTTGAAATTAGTACCCTGGAATAATCCCCTACTACTACTATCTTAAGAGATGAAGTTGATCTTTCTTTTCGATTTTGATACAAAATACCAAATAATAAAATGTATGTACACAGAACCAAAAGCTTTATGTCACTTTAAGGCAATAAGAGGGTTGCTTTTGCTCACAAAGTACTCCATTTTCGTTCATCTTTGTAAAGCTAATCTGCTCCATTGCTGATAATCAGTATTATTATCTGATCTACTAAAATTGTATGCAGTTTTGTACACAAACGAAGGAGTTTACAGAAATACTGTAGGCCTTCTTAGAGCCACATCTGTTAGCCTTTCAGTTCTTTAGCAATTAATCGGATATTCAATCTTCATGGCTTGTTGATGTCTTTACGTGATGTGCATGCAAACTTTTAAAGAGCAGCTTATTACCAGTGAAACACAGTGGTTATATCAACATAATAAATATTGATAATTGTTTTTTACAAATGTCGTTGCAGGCAATATTGAAGTAGAGTGTTTTAGGCTTACTAAAATCAATGTAATTTTAAAGTTTATTGGACTTAAAAAAAAAGAAGTTATCATTAAAAACATATTCAGAATACTCTATCCATACTAGATTTTCTAGAAAATTAGAAATACTGATATTGTTCAGCCCAAGGGAGTCCAGTATTGGGAGAGTTGACATGATGCAGAATCTTTAATTGATAATGACAATTTCTCAATGACTTTTCCCTAATCACTGTGGGTATTGTCTCAAATCAGAATATTACTGTAATCTCTTTAACTACAAATCATGGATATGTCAACATAAGGAAATGTATTTTAATTGTTTTCAAATCCGGGATTATGAATTTAATTGTCTTCAATCAGTGAAGTGGAAGTTATCAAGTTGTCTCTCAGTGAAGAGAATGTTCCTTTTCTAGTGTCCTTCCATGAGCACATACATACATAAGTCCAACTAAGTTTGATTATAACCTACGAATGAATATGAATGACGTAAAAAGAGTATGAATATTATAAAAATAGGTAAATCATAATAACTGAATTGGCACAACTTTAAAGATTTGTGCAAACAAATTGTTCAACAACATCTTCAAAACCTGTTTGATGAAGTAACAGACAGAGTACATAATAAAAAGTACTTGTAATAACATAAACTATGCATAATGTAAACTATAAATACACTCACATACAATGTTCCCTCAGGAACATTCCTTCTCTAGCTCAAACTAATATTGATAGACAGAATAAAAACAATGCAACTAGGCCTAGATGATTACCTTACAATAGAGCTAACTGATCCTACAACAGATGGACAGCTTGGGAAGATCACTGACTGAATCAAACACTAGATAAGCTGATGGATTCAATGATAGTAAAAGCACTAGTTTGATTTGATTTATGATTTGATTTATTCAATATCGGCTCATAACAATAACAACAGAATACATAAAAATACAAAAAGCCAGGATTGTCAAAAGCGAACCCAATCACTGTTTAAAGACTTTCTTTTATTAGTTGAGAACCCCTGAAGAAATTAAGTTGATTTATATTGTCTGTTCTGCTTTCCATTAATTCATTAATTAAACAAACATAACATTATTTGATTATTAACTAGCTTACTTTCTTTAATTATTTATATGTCTAGTTTGGGCAGTTCTTGTTCTAAATTCTCTATCTGCCGTTAGCGCTTCTCTGTTGCGACCAAATGCAATAAGTTCTCCACTAAAATTCTTGAAACGTATTACGATTTACAGAAAGTAAAAAAAGATTTGTTTAGGGTAGAATCAATCATACCAAATAAAAAACACTGTCCCTATTTTGGTTGATTGTAATGCAGCTGTTTAAGTAGAGAAAGCTTTGCCAAAATATACACACTATGTGGTAGTTGCCCAGGTGTGAGGTGAATAGGTTTTAAATAGCAACAACATTTAAAAGATTTAAACCATAGAATAGAATGTTACTATAAAGAGGCATTTTCACAGATTAGACATAGATACAGTACCACCTGATTTACCTTTATCTGTCAACATTTTACAGATTAGACATAGATACACTACCACCTGATTTACCTTTATCTATCAACATTTTACAGATTAGACATAGATACAGTACCACCTGATTTACCTTTATCTATCAACATTTCACAGATTGGACATAGATACAGTACCACCTGATTTACCTTTATCTGTCAACATTTTACAGATTAGACATAGATACAGTACCACCTGATTTACCTTTATCTATCAACATTTTACAGATTAGACATAGATACAGTACCACCTGATTTACCTTTATCTATCAACATTTCACAGATTGGACATAGATACAGTACCACCTGATTTACCTTTATCTATCAACATTTCACATATTGGACATAGATACAGTACCACCTGATTTACCTTTATCTATCAACATTTCACAGATTGGACATAGATACAGTACCACCTGATTTACCTTTATCTATCAACATTTCACAGATTGGACATAGATACAGTACCACCTGATTTACCTTTATCTATCAACATTTCACAGATTGGACATAGATACAGTACCACCTGATTTACCTTTATCTATCAACATTTCACAGATTGGACATAGATACAGTACCACCTGATTTACCTTTATCTATCAACATTTCACAGATTGGACATAGATACAGTACCACCTGATTTACCTTTATCTATCAACATTTCACAGATTGGACATAGATACAGTACCACCTGATTTACCTTTATCTATCAACATTTCACAGATTAGACATAGATACAGTACCACCTGATTTACCTTTATCTATCAACATTTCACAGATTGGACATAGATACAGTACCACCTGATTTACCTTTATCTATCAACATTTCACAGATTGGACATAGATACAGTACCACCTGATTTACCTTTATCTATCAACATTTTACTCAAATTAGATTATTTTAGTAATTTTGGAAACAGAGAAACAATTATTGAACAAGTACTGTGATGGTCATAGCATTTTGTGTTTGTTCAACTTTTACTTGAGTGGCTTGCCATGCCATGGTGTAGGAATTTCAATCAATCAATTTCAATCAATCAATCAAACATTGGGCATTTTGTATAAGATGTTTAATTCAACTTAAATTGATGTAAATTTAAAATTATGACATTATATCTATATATGATTATGACATCGATTAAGTTTAAAAAAAAATAAGCAGTATGTATATTAGAAGAGCTATCCGTTTAGTATGGTGCTTACACATTTGAATTGCATTTATTTTGGCTTAACATTATTGAAGCTTTTGACACAAAAAAAACATCTAAAGAAGATTTTTCAGGATAGACCTACATTAAAATTGTATTTCCATTGACATAGTGTAAAAACAATAAAAATTAATAAATAAATATAATAGAATAATTGTTGTTAAAGATATTCATTATAATTTTAAAATAATAGCTTAATCAAGTTATAAACCATATTCCATGTTTTAACTTACTTAATATCCCTTGCACTTTGATATTTTTCTTAATTTTATATAGTATTAGTAAGTAATTTTGAGCGTTATGCATTTATACATGTTTACAGTCATCAGTCTCATGCTGTACCGATAGTTCTATTTTCCAGTAGCATTAAACGTGTCAGATTTATGGTATGTAGCCATTAATCTGTTGCATTTGATAATATATTTATAAATGACCCACAATGTATTCACATTTATAGTAGCATCAGCTATTATGCTTAATACATGATTCTATAATTTTACCATCAATCTTGTGACAAATTTACTCTACATACAAGATTAAGTAGGTGACAATATGATTGATTCCAAGTTCCGCAACATGCCTTTGTCACGCAAGAGTATGTGAATTTCGCAAAAAAATATTATGCAATAAAATAATAATTGATTCCACTGTGACTACCCAGTTTCAGTGTGAGTAGCTTTAGCTGCATCAAATTGAATTTGTCATCACAGAATTTCTATGAAGGAACCAATATTTTTAATGCACAAGTACAAATTAAGCTGCCATATGATTTATGAATATAATACATGTGATAATAAAACTACCAAAACTGGTTTCAAAGAAAACCATTCTTTTGGGTTTTTTTTAATACAAGCCGGTTCTTGGTTAGAATGACAATCTCTGGTCAGAATAAAAAGTAAGGCCTACAGATTAATAAATGTCATTATCTCAAGAAAACCATACATTTATTGCATGATTTAAAACAAGTAGATGTGTGCATTATTTTGTGTGATCATATAATTATAATTTTTTAAAACTAGAAAATAGATACATTTTTATATGACTCTTTTAAACCATAGAAATATTCTTTTTTTTACACATTATCATCTCATAAAATATAAGGCCTAGATAGCAACCAAGCGCATCTTGGCAAACATAAGGTTATTTTCCCTGACGTGTACTGTACAGGTACATTTTTCTTCCCATAAATTTAATGTTTAATGGTAATTCAGCAGTCATTGTTATTGAAATATCGTAATTAAAGCACATCATATAGTAAATACAAATGTTAGTTTGATCACAATGATGATTGATGTTTGCATGGAAATTGAGATTGTCTTTGGGTAACGTATATTGTTACTTTTATTAATTTAAATTATTAAACAGGGCAAAGTATAATTATAATTTATATATAGATTGTCAACATTATCATTTTAATCACCTTCATAATAATTGTCTCCATTGTCACCCTCATTCTTATCTTTACTTTATTGTCACCATCTTCATCATTGTAATTTCACCATCTTCATTTGTCACCATAACTATAATCATCATCATTATCTCCTTGATATCATTATCATTGTCACAATCTTCATCTTTGTCACCATAATCATCATCATTATCAACTTGGTAATGGTCATTGTTGTCACCATAATCTTTGTCACCATAATCATCATCATTGTCAACTTGGTAATGGTCATTGTTGTCACAATAATCTTTGTCACCATAATCATCATCATTATCAACTTGGTAATGGTCATTGTTTTCACCATAATCTTTGTCACTATAATCATCATTATCAACTCGGTAATGGTCATTGTTGTCACCATAATCTTTTTCATCATAATCATCATCATTAGGCCTATTAACTTGGTAATGGTCATTGTTGTCACCATAATCTTTGTCATCATAATCATCATCATTATCTCCTTGATATCAGTATCATTGTAACCATCGCCATCATTGTCACAATCTTCATCTTTGTCACCATAATCATCATCATTATCAACTTGGTAATGGTCATTGTTGTCACCATAATCTTTGTCATCATAATCGTCATCATTATCAGCTTGGTAATGGTCATTGTTGTCACCATAATCTTTGTCCTCATAATCATCATCATTATCAACTTGGTACAGTAATGGTCATTGTTGTCGCCTCACCATAATCTTTGTCATCATAATCATCATCATTATTAACTTGGTAATGGTCATTGTTGTCACCATAATCTTGGTCACCATAATCATCATCATTATCAACTTGGTAATGGTCATTGTTGTCACCATAATCTTTGTCATCATAATCATCATCATTATTAACTTGGTAATGGTCATTGTTGTCACCATAATCTTTGTCATCATAATCATCATCATTATCTCCTTGATATCATTATCATTGTAACCATCTCCATCATTGTCACAATCTTCATCTTTGTCACCATATTCATCATCATTATCAACTTGGTAATGGTCATTGTTGTCACCATAATCTTTGTCGCCATAATCATCATCATTATCAACTTGGTAATGGTCATTGTTGTCACCATATTCATCATCAAACCATATTTATATCATCGCCATTTTTATTTATGTCACCATCATTTTCACCATATTCATCATCATAACCATATTTGCATTATTGTCACCTTGATAATTGTCATTGTTGTCACCATCTTCATCATTGTCACCATCTTCATCATTGTCACCATCTTCATCTTTGTCACCATCTTCATTTGTCACCATATTCATTAACATAACCTCTCTAAAGATGGTTAATAAGATAAAAGTAAATAACCATATTCATCATCATTATCACCTTTATCATTGTCACCATCTTATTCTTATTGTCATTATTGTAGTGGCGGATCCAGGTTTTTTAAATAGAAGAGGCTCAGCTGAGGGCCTATGATAATCATTGACAATTTCACCTTAATCATCATCACAGTTGTATAACCTTCATAAATTGTAATATCTATCTATCTTATTTATCTTTTTATTATCATCATCCTTGTCACCACCTTCATCATAATCATCACCTTCAAAATTGTCATACTTTTAACTTTATTATCAGTGCTGGCGTAACGCAGGAGGCTAAGACTGGTTTAGCACTCCTACAATAAGGAGCCCTCCAACGCTGTGTACTGTAGTTGAATCGGGCTGCATGTGCTCTGGGGCCCCTCATGCTCTTGGGGCCCCTTATGCTCTGGGGCCCCTGGGTTTAGCCATTGAACGCTCATACAGTAGCCATTACACCACTGTGTATCATCATCATTTCATCATCATGTACACTACTGTCCTTTCACAGACCATTTAGTATGTTGCTTCATCTCTGGGAGTGGCAATACCACTGTCACACTCAACCTGTTGTTACACGCTGATATTTTAATTTAATTATTTAAATATAATGCTAGTTGATATTTCTGTAGTCATCCCAGCATGATAGCATCATTAGAAACAACGTAACTTAATATACAGTTGTGGCTTAACTAGCAGTGGTTCTAATAATGAACATTTGCATTTCCTTGTTGAGAATAATTCACATAGAGACATCCATACTGGATGTATAAAGACATCTGTGGCTGTATTCACCATTCACACTTAGGCTAAGGGAAACACTTACCCAATAACATGTAAAAAATATCCTATTTATTGTAAATACAATTTAAGGGAAATACTTAAATATTTGTTGAGTTAAGTGAAGAACTTAATATTTAGAGGAAATATCTCACTTAAGTGTGATTGGTGAATACGGCCACTAGCTTTTACCAGACAACAAATTAAAATTAATTCGTTAAAAATAAGTACCCTGATTTAGTAACATTTCCCTAGCAGACCACAACCCACAATTTCAGGATGTAATGTTGTTAAATGATGGTAATATTTTGATTAGTACTGTGGTTATATTTGATGAACTCTGAGTTAATGTGTCATACTTTATTCATGGACCTACTGTATAAATTTATAGGTTCGTGATGTCAATGATGTACATGTCCACTCGGACCTATCGATAAATATTATTATATTTCTTCGATCTCTTAATAAATTTAATTTTATACTCTGTAGGAGTAGAAATGTATGTAATTAGATGTTAAATTTTGAATCACTATAAACTTTTTTTTTATACCCTAATATTTTTTAACACGCCTACTGTTTATAACACTCCTACTGTTTTAGAGTAAACTTTTATTCAATTATACTGTTGAATTCCAATTTGAAACTAATTTACACAACATTCAATTTTTTGAACGAAAACTGATCATGCAATAATATGCCTACAGTACAGTATTAAGTACCTTCTAAAACAGGAAAAAAATGCACTACTGATATAAAATCAAGCAGTAAGATATTGTACACATAATAATAATCTTTAACTATCATTATTGTTGCCAAGCAATCATCCGTTTACATAATGTTATTAAGATTGATCTTCCTAGCTGCAAAAAATAATTAACGCAAGTAATGTAGTTTTCTATAGGTTTTTAATGTCACGCACATTGATTTTTGAGAGACCTATTATTTAACAGTAGACAAGTCTCATTTTCAGGAAATCCTTTAGGTAATAATATACCTCTTAATAGTTTTGAAATCTGATAAAAGTATTGCATTGGGCTATTTTTGAAAGTTGCAGAAAAAGATTTTTTTTTTAAAAGATAATGAGTTTAGATTATTTCCTGCAAGGTTTGATGACAGATGTAAATGTCTGAATCCAAAAAATTTGTCCAAAAAAGTCTTTTGGAACAGGGAATTAAGCGAACAGTGTCAAAATACACACTGTATTATTACAGTTAAAATAAATGTAGCATAATAAAATAATTGTGTATAAAGATTCTAACAACTAGGTCAGAGTTAGGAAAAATATCTGAATAATAGAATGAAAATAAAGCTTAAAAAATTATGTTGCAGTGCCGAAGTGTGATTTGATTAAAATCTATACAGTATATTAGAAATTGCATAATGATGATGATTGAATTTCCTATAGTGCTGCTTTTTTTATGTTACGTTTTGGCCCAGTAGTAGATTTTTAGAAAGACTATTTTGATTTCTCAGCATGCATTTTAATGATTTTTAATATTAAAAAGAGACATCCCTATATTATTATTTTAATAAAATTAATAACTAAACTCTACTGACAATGCATGATTAAAGTTGATAATTATGATAATACATTTTTTTGTCTGCCTCACTGGCAAAATTTATTTTATCTTCTTCAGACTGCCTCATGGTTTTCGGCTTTTGTCTGGATGATATTACTGTGTTTGACCGGTTTTCGGCGAATCTATGAAATGCGACAATCTTCGGTTCCAAAGGATACGTACACTTAAAATATTGGTTGTCTTGTTGTTGGTGCTATAATTGTATTGTGTCAAAAAAAGCTAAAAAAATAGTTTTACAAATTTAATACACCTATGCAAATAACTTATTTTAATTCTTTTTTTCTTAATTTAAATTTTAAATCGATCTCATAAAAAAACAATATTTTTTATATACAGTATTATTTATGTTTAATTTTAACTTCATTTAAGTATTTATTTATAGTCTTAAAATTATATTTTCATATTGTTGTGGCAATATGTAACATTTATCAAATTAATTTATTTAGTAATATCTTTTTTTTATTATTATTATTCTCTAGTAGCTTTACTTATACTACAGTGCAACCAGGTTATACGTTTTTAGTAACATTTATAAAGTGTTTTTAAAAAAGCTTAATTCTAGGCAATCGCTGGCACGCAGATCACCTGGATCAAACCCAGGTTTATTAGGAATGTTGACAATGATGTTCGGAGTATGTAGGTCTAGTCTGTAGGATTAGCATTAGCCTAAACTACAGTATCCACATTTATGTGCATGTTATATTGTTAGTATTTTGTAGATCTTGATTGATTTGACACCCCTTTTACACTGCCAGCAACAATGCTCTGCAATTGTCTTAAGTAAATTGAGCATTGTGAACTTGCCAAATGTCTTGGTGGACTTTTCCAGGGCCGTAGCCACCAGTACGGTTGGTAAGGTTTCAACCTGACCACTTTTTCACAGAGGCCTTTGATAACCCAGTGGCTTGAACAGAGATTGTTCTCTTTTCTTGCGAAAACCGTTATTTCTTGTGGCTATACTGTGCATCACTTTTTTATTACCAACAAACAATTACTCTCTCCTCTCCCAGGTGTCAGATCCCAATAGAAATTTGTCAGGATTGGTTTGTAACATTACTTGTGCAGTGGGGAGAAATATTGCAGTACATATACCGTTTCCAAAAAAATGATCCTTTAACAGGAAAATCCTACTTATAGTAATTTAAGAGTAAAAAAAGGAAACAGATTTCTCTGAAACAGTAGTAGTAGTAGTACAGTGTAGTGGCCTCAATTAATCCAGTATTATATTAATGTAACACTTGTTCATCTAAATATTGTGACATTTAATGTGCTCAATATAATATCACACACTACTGCAAACACAATGTTAAATGTCAAACATTTGTAAATAAAACACACTAGGATTGTGTACAATGTTTTGACTACACTTGTAATAGGTTACTGGTTATTGGTGGTTGGTGACATTGGTCTTCGGAGGGGTACTCGGAGTAGTTCGGTTGAAGTTGTCCATTTGTCTATAGTTAGTTTTCCTGGAATTATGGAAATCTCTATTTTCCACAAGAATGCAATTTGCAATATGTACTAGTTTTAAGAAAAATAATGAAACAGCTTCTCCCAATTTTGTAGTCAAAACATTGAAAATATTTAAGACTACATTCACATCCCCAAATGTTTTAATATAAATTAATATACCATAATACACAAAACTAAAAAAAAAAGATCAAAGATTTTATGATTTTAATATACTACACTGCAATATATTTTAGTTGATATTTAATGTATGATTTATTCTTGACTATTGCTGTTGATAATGTCTCTCCATTGGGCTTAGATTCACCTATTTTTAATGTTTTTGCGCTCGAGTAGTTTTTTTAATCATAGTACAGATTTGTCACTACTGATTATGGCAACGAAAAGATGAATCTTAAACAAAGTAGGTTTTAAATTGTTATTTGAAGGACTATTTTGAACTTAAAGGGTAGCTCCGGGCTTAAAATTTCTTCTCTTTTTTGATAATAATATTACAGCTTAGAAGTAGAATGAGTGACATGAATAAGCCCCTTTTAAAAGAAAAAGTTACTGGACTTTTTTTTCTATTGTTTATTTTTAACACTGATAATAATATATTACCCACTTATTTTTCGACAGCGGAGAAGTAAAATGAACGTCACGATATAAGCCCCTTTTAAAAGAAAGTTACTGGACTTTTTTGTAATATATTGCTATTTTAAAAAATATTTTTTAAACCCAGTGTTACTGTACCCTTTAAACATGAAAACGATGGCTTAGGAACGGCTTTACCATTACAATGTAGTGTTGTATGTATATACTTTGTGAATATGTGCATGTACAGTTTTGTCCACTCGCATTTTATCTTTTAAAATTATTAAGACAGTAGACTACTTAATATGAATGAATGATGACGTCATGCAACTATATATGGACATTTCATGACCATATATAGATCTGTCATATGGACATATATGTTGATAATGTATATTGTGGAAATATTCTGTACATGAAATAGTATGGCTTATTACATGAATTTGATTTATATTATATGGACACGTTATGACTTTATATGGATAAATTATGAACATAATTTGGACCACTCATGACCCCCTATAGGTCTCTCATTAACATTGGACAATGTTTATATATGTTTTTATATTGTAGTGCATTATGCAGTATCACTATATTGGATTGCATTATGAATATTTCAGGCTAATATGGACATGTTATGACTCTATATGGAAATGATATGCCTATAAATGGCCATATTAAGACTATATGGCCATATTATACCTATATATGGTTATGTGATGTAGATGACTTTATTTGGAAATAATAAATAAAATGTGATGTCAACAAAAATTTTAAAATGGATTAAAGAATATATAAACAAGATAGAATGATGTAAAAGATTTATTTAAATAAAAAGAATATTTTCTTGTGTATATAAAAAGGAAAGAACTTTAAAAACTTGGCATGGTTTGCATAAAAATAGTTAAGATTAATAATAAATATCAACATTTCCATTGATGTTTAGTTTAAACACATTATGAATGCCATATACAACGCCACTTAATATTTAATGCTTTAAGTATATTACTTAAGTTCACATTAAATAGGTCATTCAGTTAATAAGATGTTGATTAAAATATATATAATTGATTATATTTTATATTGAAGGTTATTATGAATAACTTAAAGGAAATATGTATTTATCAATGAACGTATATTAAATTTGACATGTTATATTGCGTTATGTTTAATATATCAAATTGACGTTTTTTCTGAATTGTTTTAATGAAATAGATAATCGATCTTGCCGTTAAGAAATGATTACTTTTGACATGTCACATAACAGCTACTTAACAGCCAATGTTATTTTATTTTAATGCAATGTTTTTAATACTCAAAATAAATAACTGTTTCTAGGAATGAAGGAACCTTCACCTCTTACTGACCCTTGAGATTTTTTGCGGATATAATAATGCATAATATTTATGTATATTTGATTGGTCAGAATGTTTGCCAAACTCTGACGTCATTTTGTACCGAATACTGTACATTGAGAACACCTGTGAAACGGTTCAGAAGTGAATAAATCGAACATGTGTATAAATACGTCACAGTTGGGCAAACGTCTTACTAAATTAACTATGAATCTTTGATTGGTTAAAATGATTGTCCAACTCTCACGTCATTGTATCGAATACTCTGTACATTGAGAACACCTGTGAAACGGGCGTATACGACGAGTCGCAAGTTATTCTCAACAAACCGAGTATTCGTACAATTACGTCAGAGTTTGGCAAACATCTTACTAATCAATGTATATTTCATTGGTCAAAATGTTTGCCCAACTCTGACGCCCGCTCTGACGTCATTGAACCAAATACCCGGAACATTGAGAAACGGGCCTTAGCACGGCTTGTATCAAGCCGCCTCGCAAGTTATTCTCAATGAATCTAGTGTTGGTACAATTACGTCAGAGTTGGGCAAACATCTTACTAATCAACTTACATCCCTGGCGTACACGTTGATTCCAGTTCTTATTTTTAAAATCAAAAGCCTTTTTTAGGCATTCTTCGATATGTACTATATCATAAAATTCTGAAGACAATCCCGATTAGTACATTTTGGTTCGACTGCTTAACGTCCGATCCATAGGATAAGAAGATTCCTATCAGTTGATTATTTCTACTTTCTATTTTAAATCTAAGAGATTAAAATGCATTTCAAAATTGGTATTCACATAATTTACGATGTTGGTAATAATAAAGTAATGATAAATGCACTTAGGTGATATTAAATCATTTATATGATGTATTCTTAGAAGGTTTAAGTCCAAAAAGCAATGTACTTTTTGTATATATTGCCTCAGGATTTATGTTTTGAATTATACATACAAAACCTATCGATAACCAATCACCATTTTCATGGATCTTATTCTATTTTTGTCGGTTGCAAAATAGATGCTTGATTTCACATTTTGTCCATTGGAGAGTGAGATTATATCTCTTGTTTTTAAGAAACTCTAAAAATAGATTACAATAAAGCAAAATAATATCGAAATCGCAATCGAAAATGTATAGGAAACTGAAAGCCTTTATATAATAATGATTTGTTTGACTGTTTAAAATGTCATAATCAATTTATAATAATAATGGTCTTATATAGCGCCTAATACAATGTTCCAGGCGCTTACACGCAAAAATTATCCATAAAATATCCTAAGATAACAAGAAAGCCTTTTGTATAATAATATTTTTTTGGCTGTTTAAAATGTCAAATAATTATGGTATAGTCTTACATAGCACCTAATATAATGTTTAAAGCGCTTTACACACAAAAATGATCCATAAAATATCCTAAGATAACATCAATAGTAACGTTAGCGCTGTTAACTTCTTCGAAACGAAAAATTATTCTGTATTTTTGTTCATAAAATCAATGTTGCTAGGTAACCACAATTTAATACCATTCTGACGGTTATTAATGTTAAAATAACACTTTATCAATGATTATGGAGTTCTGAGAATAATCGATAAACAATGTAATATTTAAGAAGCCTCATTTTGAAGAAATCCGTATTTATAAAGTCCGGGTACATTTTTAAAGTAAAATTGTAATTGACAAAATAATTAAACATTTTTTTACTTCGTTGCTATGGAAACATGATACAATGTTTGTTGTCACAGTGATATGTGTTGTAGGATTCAATAGGATTATTGTAATTACTGCGGTATGATTTCACACATGAAGTACGTTTTTGAATAAATCTATTAAAATATTTTCATATAAGTATTCGGCTAGTGTGTTAGTGGAATATATAAATAGAATTTATACGAAATGAACTAATACTTTGTAATGCGCGCTGTTGGATTTAGGTTAACATGATCGTGTTAATGTTATCACTCGTGAATATTGGTTTGAATATAAAATGACATCTAAACATTTATGTTCATTGCGAACAAGTGACAAAATGGATGATGTTGTTAATAACAACAGCAAAAACCAGGACGTCTGAACGTACCAAAACAGCATAATGGTAATGTTACTGGTTTCAGCAGCCACGGCATTGCCAACAATCATGCCCAATTAACCATGGAACTACAAATAATCATAATTAAAAACAACGACCTCACCCAGCAACCACGACGTCACCCAGCAACCACGACGCCACCAAGCAATCATGGCGTCATCCAGCAAATCACGACGCCACCCAGCAAATCGCGACGCCACCCAGCATCCACGACGTTGCGGAAGAGGGTGACGCTGGTTCATTTATTTCAACGACAACCAAGACAGATAAAGAAATATATTTACGAATAACAATAAAGATTGTCCTATTTTTTGGGGTTTTTTTGCGTGTTAGACCTATTTTTGTTTAAATGTTGAATATTAGTGATCAGTTTGAATAGTGATCGAGGGATTCGATGGGGAGCAGGGTGACTGTGAACATATCGTTTTTGTCTTTCAATTAATTTAGTAACATCTTCACATGCCAATGAACATGTTTATAAATCCTAAGAAATAAGGTGTATAGTACAATTAATAGAAATTATTAATCCCAGTATCTCCCGACCATTCCACCAACCCCTAGCGATCTTGATCCTCCAAATGTCCAGGCAGTGGCCACCGAAAGCTCTGAACCTAAGAACACGACAGCAGATGATGAACAAGTAACTATGTTGACAATTGACACAGATAAGCTGTCGGATACTAAGGATGGGAAAGACAAGAAAAAGAAGTCTAAATCCCGATTAGCCAGACTTTGACGATCACTGAAGAAGTCGAAGAGAGTCGGACTTGATAATGAGGATGCTACCGATGCTGCAACAATCAAAGACACTATTATTATTTATGGACAACCACCAGTGGATGTGGTGACAACAGAAGCTGCCAATGAAACTGGAAGGTACGGTATGTCTTGCATTGGTTTAGTATAGTGTCTAGATTTATGTATTGGATTCTTAAATTAAAATATTTTACAGATCAATAAGTAATTTGTTTTTATTCCAGTATTCATCAAACGGACCTTTAAACAAAAGTGATGGAGGTAGATGAGCTCGAATGTGAAGACATGCAAGAAACGATGGTTCTGTAAGCCTAAATATTACTTTACAGTTTTTAATACACTACTCTAAATAATGTATGCATTCTCATGTGAAGAATATTTACATTTTATTTGATAAACGTTCTTGTCATTAATACATGCATACATCATTAATTAAATAATAAGCGAAAAAAAAAAACCATTTCAGAATGTTTGAATTTTGGTCCATTATTATTTGAATTTTATTTAATTTTGAATTCAATAGAGATCAGCCCATTGCAGAACTTCTAAACAACGACGATGAGCTCAATATCCCAGAGGATAACTCTGACGACAGGAACAGTTTGTGGTCGGACGTAGAGGACGACGACAGGAAAATGGTCCAAGAAAGGTATGATGTGCCTTTTATTTAAGATATTGTTTATTTTGGTCTGAAATATTTCTAGATATTTCATTTCTAAAAATGAGTCAAACTTATTAATATTACGTACTTCGTTTTCCAAAAGGTGACGTGATTGGATTGCCGATGCACAGAATCAGATTAGAAGGTAAATCACACGCAATAATCACAATTAATTCATCATCATCATCGTCATTATTATTTTTAATCATCGCCATCATATTCATTTCCTGACAAATTATCTTTAACATCACCATGTCATTGATGATGTTAAGTATTCCTTCATTTGTTAGCATTGCATTGGAAGTGTCAGTAGACAGTCAGCTTTCTGTACAACGACGTCACCGAGCACCGATACGATACGGACCCGTGAATGAGCTGAAATTATCGTTTAATCCTGATGTGGACAGAGAGCTACCCTCAATCTTCTCCAGTGTTCAAAATAACCATTCTCGTCATCGTAATAATCCGCTATTGCAAGGAATTAAACATGCTAATAAATTCCACCAGGTAAAATAGTATATACCACACACACAATTATGAGAAACAATTAACCAAGGAGGTTAGTGGGTAAAACGGGGGGAAGAGAAGGGGAATGTCAACATGGCAGTGGACTTATTTATAAAAGAATCCCTCTCAATTAAGCTTCTTTTTTATAGTACAAACTAGAAGAGGAGCAAAGGCAGAACAAAAGACGCCTTCATAGACTGGCCATGAGGCGAGAACGAGACACCCAGTATAAGTTACTGATGTGGGAAAACCGGCAAAGAAAGAAGGAAAGAGATCAGTTAGAGGTTCACTTTGAGGTGGACGAGTGGTAGCGGGAAAGATGTCACAGACGAGGGGGTGTCTTGGTGGAATATTACACAAGGATCATCAGTGCCATTATGTATTTTAACAACCACGAAGTTTTTCTTGTTTTCGTGAGTAGGCCACCAGGGGCTGGTCTATCAGTATGAATTAGTGATATGAACTGTGAACATCTGGTTTTTATCTTTCAATCAATTTAGTAACATCTTCACATAACTTATGCCAACAACCACGACGCTGGCAACAACCATCTCATTAAAGAAGACGCTGCCAATAACTTCGATGCCGCCAGTTATCATGCCACCATCTAGGCGTTGCCAACTTCCATCAACCACGACTACGTTGCCAATAACTACCAACAATATTGACGCCGCCAACAAACGATACAGGCCAGCATCCAGGTGACGTTACAAACACCTATTCCAACAACGCTGCCAATCACTATGCCATCAACAACAATGAAGCTGTAATGATCCAATAACCACAACGCTGCACCATACATGCATGTCAATAACCACGACGCTGGCAATAACCTTACCAACAACCAATGACGCTACCAATCATTCTGGCCAGTGACCCTGACGCTGCTAACAACCATATCACAACACCACGACGCTGCCAACAAACATGTCCGCCACCACGGAGCTGGCAAAAATAACACCGATGTTTCCAACAATTACACAACATACAAAAGATGCTATCAACAACCAGGACGACGCGGACGCAACAACCACACCTAACCAGGATGACGTTAGAAACACGACCACATTGACGAAGAGAAGGTGATTATGAATCTGCCAACAACCATAGAAGGTTTATTAGAATAAAACTTAAATACCATATATCTAGCAGTACTCTAACATAATCGTATTGTATTTAAATACGTTCACAGTTCAAACTTCCTTGTACTTCTTTCCCCACGTCTAGGAAGAACTGACCATTGGTCTGTCACATGTTCTTGATAATGCCCCAATAATGCAAAACTACAATGATCATAAGTTTACACTAAAAACTCTCTAAATAAAGTAGAGACTTTACAATAAGTTTCTCCTTTATCATTTAACTGACTTGTAACATATTCTATACATGAATGACTCATCACAATTCTATTATAAGGTATATAAGGTAATGGATGCATTCAAATCGTTTTTATATTAATGCCAGCTTCAATGATTATCGAATAACGTAATAAATAGCGTTGGTATTCAGCCGAGGTAACCCAAACCAAGTTTACATCAATTATTCACTTATCTCTTTCTATATAAATCTTATCGTATCGTTTACATGAATTTCTTGCACAGAATTGATGTACATTATTAAATATGATATCACATAATAATAATAACAATATTTATTAATTTTTCTTATTAGACCTACATTAAACGTGATACTTGTATACTAATCACGTAATTCAAATTGAATTTTATCTCATAACTGTAGGCTGTTCCTTTAACAACATCTTTTGACAACACATTTGTTTAAGCCTTTTTTAAAATGTAAACTAATCTTTAGGTTTGTAGCTGCATATACAAAAACGTCTTGTTGTTAAATGAGACTCATTTGGCCGGCACTGGGGAATATTGGTGCGCCCACAGGACTTGGACTAGACCTGTTTCTAGGAATATTACAAAGGGATCGGATGCGATTTCCTTCAATGCATTGTGCATCAGATAACAGAAGCGACAAAAGCATATGTCATCCTAGAGCTGACTATCGTTATACCTCCCTTCTCATCAAACCCCTACAATTACGCCGTTATGTGAACTAAACACGTTTGCTTTAATAACACTATCTGCTATACAGTCTAACAGTCATCCATCGGTACCAACAGTAAACGTTGGCTACCAAGGTTTCAATGCATTTATATTGATATGCATTACGCAACTTCACATGTATCACTCATCATAACGGCCAATATTTACACAGACGAGCGGTAACGGTTAGCGGTAAACAAAATAGAATCTATGTAATTTCTTATGACCATTTAGGCCCTACATAAAACGCGGAGCGGACGGGTGGTTTGGCGGAAATCCTCTCATGATAGATACAGATACATGAGTCAAGCACACGGTTTGTTTATCGTTCGTTGGTCCGTGTGACCAATTGCTCAATGGTCACCAACCAATATATAATAATAGTCTAATTTTTTAAGCGTTTGAGTACAATACATATTTACTGCGCACATATTTGAAACAAATACATGGTATTCCAAAGTATGGCACGATATTATATTATACACAAACAAGAAAATACACTCAAAAGCATATTAAAACACATAATGCCTAACATGTATCATAAACATACGCATCATCAAGCTATTGGCTTCTATTAAACATAAATATTAATATTTCACGCAATCAATATAAATTGTACATAATGAATGTAGATTCTCTCGCTTGTGATTGGTCAAATTTCTTACGTTGCGCTTTCGTCCTTGCATTGCGTCTCTAGTGGTAACCAAGATTTAGGAAGAAAAAACGTTGTTTATATTTCTCGCCCTCAGATTTATCCTACCGTAATTTGCCTTTGCCCCGAACCTCCTAAAGGATATAGAGAAGGGTGGTAAAGAAAAGAAGGGTATATAGAAAAAAAGAATATATAGAGAACACAAAGGTATATAGTAGGCCTAGATAAGACGTGGTTTAGAGAAGATATATAGACAAATGAAGTGTGATAATAGAGAAGGGTACGAGAAGGATATATAGGCCTACACGTACGTATATTCTGAAATATGTACAGTTATAGTTGATATAGTTATATCATGGATGAATATTATTGCTATTCTTCCATACTTCACTACATTTCATGTCATGCATAAATAGGTTGTTTAATAGTCATTCACAGGTAAGTATGAATAAGCTACGGATTAATAACCAAAACGTGTGAATAGCTTAGCTAATGTGTTTTTGTCGTTTACTTTAATATTTAAGTATATGTCCATCAGAATATTAGAAAGTAATAAAGTTTTAATAATTATATTAAATTAATTTTTACCTTACAGATTACATTATAGATAACAGCAACAGGAATACATTGTTTAATTGGTTTTTTTTTAATCTCACGATAGTACACATGACCTCTAAGCAATAGGTTTTATTGATTAGGATCAACATTATTTTCATTTTATTAAAGAGTTCGTATATTCCACGTAAACTCTATTAATATCCATTATGGTTTATATATAATAGGCCTATATTAATACCTTACAGTAGAACCTTACCTTTGATGTGCCCATACATGGACATGATGATGTCATATCACTACCATATTTGGGAATATCACTACAATACTTGGGCACATTACATCACTTTTGTTGTCAAACTAGTTTGATAGTGTAGACAGAGTTTAAAACGAATACTTTCCTGTGAATCAAACGGGGAGCAATATATTATTATGTTGAACAATATCACTCAGGAGAGGAGACACCCTTATTAAATTATTATTTAGTGCCGAAGGACCCTTATAGGTTCTATAGGCCTACTTATCTGGTGATATCGTAGGTAGACTATTTATAAAATTATTCAAAAAATTGAACTTTATTGATTTAAAAAATCATCATTTTATTAATACCATCCCTTTTGTATGTGGAAGTAAGTAACTGTATATTAAAAATCTTTGAATTAGAAAAAGCCAATCTACTGTAATTGAAATATTGCCTCTAGTATCCGTATATCCATCCATTCGACAAAAGAAATTCATTAAAAAACGATAAGTTATAATGTGTTGTGTGGAATTATGCATTATTAAGTAAAGACGGGCACGTGACCTTGTGGTGATCAGACGATTAAAGTGTACAGTATATCAAAGTGTGTTTGCAATATTTAAAAGTTCATCGTTTAAAGACCGTAAGTTGATATAAAAAACCTTCTTAAAGTGTCATTTGTAAAAGTTGTATGCCATGAACCCATACACTGGTGCTCGTATTTCATTGACACATTATTATAAATAAAAACGGATTAATGAGTTTTTGATATTTTATTGTAATAAAGCCGGTTTTCCCATAAAGCGTCGTCGGCTTATGCATAAGACGCCTATTTATACACAATGCACCCCTGTTGAGAGGACACATTGATTTGCTTAATTTTGTTATGTATTTGGAAATCATTATAACAATTATAATACAAGGTAATACATTACAGAGAAATTGCATTTATAGAACATTTTCAAGGATATTCCAAAAATAGTAGCAATTATTTACATGGGGTCATTCCTTGGTATAGGCCTATCAAGAAGTTTTAGTAATTAGCATTCCCTGACCGACTCTCTTTTTATTTGTCTTCATTGTTATTTTATTCTTTGCTGGTTTAAAAATAAGTTTATTAATTCATTGGCTTGTTCTAATGTGAATTTCTTTAGGAATTTTTCTGTGATATTATCTAACAATTTTGACACCTTGGCTTACATGATCTTACTAACAACTTAGGCTGTCGGGGGGCACGGCACGTAATAAGCCTGCATGAAGAAAACACTTTATAACATATACAGTATTGGGTAGTACTATAGATGTCGTAAACCTAGAACCAAAGGCAGATTTGGAACTACATCCCTCCCGTAAATAATTCACACAAAACGCATTTATATTTAATATTCTTTGCTCAGACTATCGCGAGCAGCGGAAAGGAGGAGGCCTAGACTACTCTGTTAGCAGACCCTGATCATACTGTATCCCCTGAGTCATAGGCCTAACTAATGACTCACGATCAGTATACTATCATAATGCAATATTCATATTTAGAAGGCTTGTGAACCATGACAAATTAAATTCGTATTTTACTTTATTCAATTACAGTTTTTTTATATATAAATAGGCATAATAACGGGGTTTTCTATACAACATAAAATAGACCTCGATATGAAAAAAGAAAGTGTATTATTATTCTCTTGATGCTCATTATTGTTAGTTAGTATACAATATACAATAGGCTTGTTCGTGTTTTATAATAAGTCATGATATTTATAAATAAACAAGATTAGTAAATTAGTACAAAGAGAACATTTTACATGCTGATAATTTTGTAATGTATAGAGGGCGGCGTACAGTTAATTTTTCTTTTATAATTTATTTACCTAAAGATGAATTTCTCCCTGAAAACATAATTTTGTAACATAATTTTGTTGAATACGCAATTTTAATGTTACATGATATTTATTGAAATGGCTGCCAGTCAATTGGTTTTTGGTTTAATTTAATTTATTTTGTCTTTTTTTAAACTTTTTTTCTCCGAAAGTAATAACTTTATTAAAGCTGCAAAATGGACTAATAATAATGGCAAAATCTTATTTTATTAATCTTCATTTTTCATGATTTTGGAGGGACAATACATCTTTAACACTAACCGCAAATGCTTTGTAACAAAAAAACGTAACGCAAATTGCAACGAATACACATTGTTGATCGTTAAAAGTTCAAAGACGATCGTTTTCAAACGATCAAGTTGAAATGATAACGCGAACATTTTTGATGTCTAACGAAGAACGTTCAAGTTACAGTATCTCCTTCCGCGACTTCGTCGTAACGGGAAAAAATAAAACAGACGAAACACGAATTGTAATAGTCTAGTCGGGCAGCATTTTTAATTTACTTATGCGATTTGGCCAATTTTGATTTTTCACTTTCATGTGGTCAATAACATCATAAGAAACAAATTTAAACTTTGTGTCCAACTTTCAGATGCGTTTTTCGCCTTTTTAAAATGGCCGCCTATATCATATATCTCAACAACCGCTTATTCTAGAAACTCAGTTATGGTCTCTAATTTTTCATAATATTATACATATTTATATTTGCTCTAATGACAAGTTTCTTGAAATAATTACGAGAAGTGCCACTTCTGACCTTTTGACCTTGACCTTGATTACATCTCAAAAACTACTCGTTTGCGTTTTTTTTTTATTTATTGATTTTTAATTTTCATGTTTTGGGGAAAATGCATCTTTAATTAATTTGATCTTCAACATCATCTAGTTGTGGAGTCATGTCCTTTGTTTAATTTTCACATCCATCGCCAGACTCACAAGCATCAGTGCATCTAGAAGAGCATCAGGTGCTGGTGGATTGTTGGTTTAAACTACTATTCTCTAGTTTCCATGAGTAATCTGTTGTTGGTGGAATATCATGGATTTGGCTTAATTATATGATGACTTCCATACTAACGACATAAAGTATGCTCTTTCCACATGTGGTCTCAGGGTTCCTATTGTTGGAGATAATTGCTTTCCTTCCCTACCCTTTTGTGCAAACAACATCCACCTTAATTCGTTAACATTATCGGTCTTGATTGTATTAGTTCTGTAAAGTAAGCAGACATACCTTTCCATTTGTTGACAATACAAATACAAATCCAATCTGGTATTTGAGGTGTCCGGCCATATACAGCAAATGCATCAATATATCATCATCATCACACTGCATGAGAGCTTTAAAGTGTGCTGTTACATCTTTCCCAGCAAATGCATCTGTTGTGTCACTCCCTTTGAATGCATACCAGCCAATAAGTGCTGCTTACCAAGTTTGAAGTAACACTCCCAAATAGGTATTTTTTCACCTTTTTTTTTCTAAAAAAAAAAGTGGTCATGTCATAAATCAAGGGATAACTTCCTGTTAAGAGGATCAAAACATCAGTGTCTACTGAAAACATATCCAGAATCTTAACATTTACAGCATGAAGTAGGACGAACTGATCCCCTTCCTCTAAGGAATGTTCTCCTGCAGTCATCTCTGGCATAGTAACAATACTAGACAAGTTACAGTTGGCCTTCATTGTTGAGTGATGCGTTACTAGCACTCTCATTGCTTTTCCTTTGAAGTGATTACGTGCCTTCTCGGAGAGATATTCTGTCAACTCAAAAAAAAAAATAAAAAAGTCTGTTTTTTATCTCAGTGTTATCATTGACGTGATACTGGATAACATTGGTTTTGGTTGTTCTCTTATCTCGTAAAGTTTCTTTCATGAATTCTATTAGGTACAGGTCAAACACAATACGTACTTCATTGTATGGTGTACTTATACCAACGATAATGTTGACAAATTCAGAAGCAACGTGGGAAGCATTGAACTTATCAGATACCTTCTTCACCATATTTACGACACACATTCCATCAATAATTAAAATTAATACTGCAGTGGGATCATCATTTTGGCACAGTGTTGTTAATGTTGTCTGGCAGTACTGACTGTACAACCTTGGATTTCCCAGAAAGCATTATCATTCTTACATCAGGATAATAATAATAATAATAATATTTATTCAGTTATTTGGAAGCCTGTATAGAAGATGTTCGCAATTGGATGACAACAAATTACCTAAAGTTGAATGATGGAAAGACAGAGTTTATTATCGTCGGATCTAAATGTAACATCTCCAAAATCAACATCACACATATCAGAATCGGAAACTCTAACATCGCTCCCTCATCGGTGGTCCGGAATCTGGGAATCATGCTGGATAGTAATCTCACTATGGAAGCACAAATAACAACTGTATCCAAAGCAGCATGCATATCGATTAGGAACCTTGGTCGTATTCGCGGTAATCTTAACAAGAAAACAGCTGAATTGATTGTACACTCATTTGTCACTTCTAAAATTGACATTGGTAATGCCTTGTTGTTTGGCATACCAAAATCTCAAATACAACGTTTGCAGCGCTTGCAAAATATGGCAGCTAGAATTGTAACTTATACAAAATCAAACGCTCACATAACTCCTGTCCTGATGGATTTGCATTGGTTGCCTGTTCAACAACGTATTAAGTACAAACTTGCGTTGTTTGTATTCAAGATCCTAAATGACAGTGCTCCTGCTTATTTATCTGACCTTGTGGATCGTTACGAATCATCCCGCAGAGGCCTACGATCATTGTCACAAAACCTTCTTCAAGAGCGTAGAGCGAAAAATCAGTGGGGTCAGAGATCTTTTTACGTTGCGGCCGCAAGTGTATGGAACAGCTTACCAGCAACAGTTAAATGCTCAACTAGTCTAAACAGTTTCAAGACCAACCTAAAGACGTCGCTATTCGCTGATGTTCTCGCACGTTGTTAATGCACAAAGCGCCATGAGCGCCACATGGGTGGAGGATACCGGCGCTATATAAGTTTTCATTTATTATTATATTATTATTATCAATGTAAAAATAACCAGGAATGAGAATAGGCTAAAGCCCAAACAGATTCTGCACTCACTCCATACAATACAATCAGTTAAAGATAAAACCATATACAAGAAAAATACAAATAAATTATACATAACATGAAATATAGTGTTTTGTTAGAGCAGCCTTAAATATTGAAATTGTTTGTGAATCTTTTATGTCATTTGGTATTTGCTCCCATAGTCTAGGAAAGGAAACAAATACAGAATTATGAAAAGTATTGCCTTTCGAATTCCAACGTAAAAGCCTACCCGGACATCTTTCACTAGTTTAAATATACTCATTGAAAGAATGGGGACAGTAACGTACCTTTCAACACCTTAAATCCTAATGAAAGTCTATGTAATTTAAACAAGTCATCAATAGATAATAATTCAAGCACTTTCAACCTATGAAAATAAGATGTGTCCCAGGAACCTTCCTTTCTAAACATTATTATCCTTGTTGCTTTCCTTTGTATACTTTCTATTCTATTAATATTTGATTTCTCAAATGGTGCCCACATTGAACAACAGTAGGTAACCACTGGAAGTAATAGAGCTTTGTATAAGTTCAACATAGCTAACCAGGACATATTTTTACTACATTTTGAAATGAAACCAAGCAATCTGCTTGCTTTACAACATATATAATTAACTTGTGTATGACAAGACAACGAACTATTTACATAAACACCTAGAAATTTGAATTCTGTAACTTTAGGAATATTGTCTGATTCTATGGTATAATCCCAGTTAACTATCTCTTTACATCTTATAACATGCATTACGGCGCATTTGACAGGATTTAAGGGAAGTTTGTTTACATTTGCCCATTTAGCAATTAAATCTAAATCCTTTTGAAGCAATTTACAATCATTATTGTTATAAATAGGACGTGATAATGTGTGATCATCAGCAAATTGAAAAAGTGAAGAAGAAATATTATTTACAATATCACTTACATAAATCAAAAATAAAAGAGGGCCCAAAACTGACCCTTGTAGTAGCCCTGAAGTAACATTTACCCACTCTGACTTTTCTCCTCTGTAAATAACCCTTTGGCGTCTATTTGAAAGAAAATCTGTAATCCATGCATTAGTGTTTCCACCAATGCCACAGTTATTAAGTTTCTTAATTAATCTTTTATGAGACACCTTATCAAATGCAGACGAAAAATCAAGAAAAATAATATCAATATTTTTACAACCTTTAAGTTCTAAGCTCTGTGCCCATGAATGAAAAACCTTTGAAAGTAAAAGTTCAGTACTATACATTTGTCTAAACCCAAACTGATTTTCTGAAAGGATATTATTATATTCTAGATATTCCCTTAAGCGATAACAAAGCAATTTCTCAATAATCTTACAAATTATGGGAGTTAAGGACACTGGACGATAGCTTTTCATTTCGTCTTTGGGTTTTCCATTTCTTTTGAAAATAGGTACAACATTTGCATCCTTCCATTGTTTTGGTAAAATACCTTTTTGTACAGTTAAATTAAAGAATGTACATAAAACATTAGCCAATTGTGCCTTACATGACTTTAAGAATATTGGAAGCAAACAATCAGGTCCTGGTGATTTGGATACATTTAACTGTGAGAGGGCATAAAATACCTCAGGCATCACAAAGGGTTCACATTCAAAGTTGGTAAGACAATCTATTGTATCCAAATCACAATGCTGATCATTATGCAAAGGTTGTTTACAAATTGTGTATTGAAAAGATTAGCCAACACCTTGAAAATTTGATGGTGGAGTACTATTGAATTCGTATCAGGTCAGATTTTATTTTACTTTTAAATTGTTCAAAATATATATATTTATATTCACTCTAATACAACATTTTGTCTAACAATGACCGGAACTACCATTTTTAACATTTTTACTTTTGACCTCACATTCTCATATCTCATTAATGGCTAATAGCACATGCTTAAAATTAGGCTTAAATTATTCAGAAGATATATTTTTATATTTGTTGTAATGAAAACTTTTTGTTTTAAATGACCTTTTGGAATTGACCTTATTGACCTTTGAGCCTGAAACTTCATATCTCGATAATTAATTGTCATAGAAGCATAATATTAGGCTTAAATCATTCAGAAAGTATAATATTCATATTTAATGCAATGACAAATTTGACCCCAAAATGACAGGAAGTGGCATTATTGACCTTAACACATACTCTAACGGACAATCATTTGACCTTTGACCTTCTCATCTCATTAACGACTTAACTTGTCTTTACACAAATCTGGGTACCGTCTAATGGCTAGCACAAACACATCTGTATCTGGGGAATACATTGTAGTTTTGGTTGCATCAGTTGTTGCATTAATAGCATGAAGCAGTCACTTTGTGTCGGCTTCTTTAAGGTATATTTACATCTTTGTGTGTTGCCTTGCACTTAGATCCCAAGCTACTACATAGCTATGGCATAGTTATTGACAGCGACCTCCGTGATGGGATGGTTGTTGCCAGCGTCGTGGTTACTGGATGGCTTCGTGGTCGTTGTCATAAGTTATTGAAAGCGTCTTCATTGATGGGATTGTTGTTGCCAGCGTTGTGGTTACTGAGTGGCGTCGCGGTTGTTGGCAGCGTCTTCTTTAATGGGATGGTTGTTGTCAGCGTCGTGGTTACTGGATGGCTTCGTGCACTGTAAAAAGTAGTGTTAATGTTTAAACGCTAAAATTAATACGTTTCGGATAACACTTAATGAACACGTTTAAGTGTTAATGTCAAAATTATTAACACGTTTAAGTGTTAATGTTTCCATAATTATTAACACGTTTAGGTGTTAAAGTTCCAAAATTATTAACACGTTCAGGCGTTAAAAGAAATAACACATATACACGTTTATGAGTGGATAACACTTTATTAATGCTAAAACATGTTTATATACAGAATGGTGTTAAAGTACTCTTAAATAGTATCTGTAATAAACACAAAAATGAAAAAACAATCATTTTTGTCACTGTTTCAGATCTTGTAAATGCGATCATTGCTTTGCGTTTTTTACTTTGGTAGAGAATGTTTGGAGCAGTGTGCCCTTGAAAGTTTATAAACTGCCCTTCACCAACAATAAATATCTTTGTACTGCCGTCCATACACACAATGCGTAGTAGGGCAAGAGGACTTGTCTTGAAGCTGTTCAGCCAGAACGTCTGATACGTCTATTTCCTCTACCTGAAATATAAGGAAATGTAAATTGATTTCATTTTCAGTTATTTTATTTGATTGAGAGTCACTTTTAGGCATATCTAACTGATGCATGGTCAGGTGGATATTATATTTTAATAATAATAATAATGTCAGTTTTTATATAGCGCGCTACACAATTAAGACTCGGAGCGAAAATCAAACAATACATAAATCAATGTGTTAATTATTACTAATCACCTACTTCCAACATTGTCATGACGGTCTTGGATCTGGTACATTTGCCTTTGACAACGGCAACCTTCTTCTCCAGGATGTCCAGTAGTCTAATCGAATCATCCTCAGCTCCCTCAAAATAAAATAAATTAATAAAAAAAATTTAAATTAAAACAATTTCAAAACAATTTAAAAAAAATCTGGGGGCCTGATAAACTAATAAAAAAATGTATGGACCTTAGAAGTAGACTGGCCTAGCTAGGGGCTCAAATTGGAATTGGTCATATGACCCATTTATTTTTAAATAGGTAGCCCGGTAGGCAAGGATTAGGCAGGCATATTAATAATAGGTAGGTAGGCCTAGGTTAGACTTAGAATGAAGTACTAAAAATAAAGGCCTAGCTATAGTTGAAGGGTTGAACCGGGAAAATGGTACAAAGCAAATTTTTACATCGTTGGAAGCGCAATTTTATGGAGAATAACATATCCAAATCGACAAAAATCCAACTTGGGGAAAATTTTTTAGACGCGTTTTACTTTTATTTTGTCAATTTACTTAAACCACTCTTACAGTCATTATATAATCGTATATCTTGGAAACCGCTAACTGTAGAGTCTTTAATTTGGTCTCTAATTGTTTGTTATGTACATATTTCTATTTGCTCTTACGAAATTCTTTGTCAAAAAATGGCGGGAAAGTTTATTTCTTGACATCTTGACCTTTTACCTCTTATTTCGATATCTCAATAAATACTGAGTGTACAAATTTAAAATTGGTCTTAAATTGTTCGTAAAGTGAACATTTCTATTCATGCTAATGACAAGTTTTTAAAATAAACGACATTAAAGAGGTCATTTTGAAACCATAAACTTGTATAATAACAATATAGATGGAAGATGGAACATTTTGTAATAAAATCGACTTAATTATAAAATTAGGCCATACCATTCTTTTTCACTATTCTTCATCTGATTCATCAACAACCAATTCCTCTGAATTTTTGCAACTGTCCCCTCTGCAATCTCCACATGATGTTACGCATTTCAGTCCATTTTTACGACATGAACATAAATTTGTACCACATGGGTTGTTGGATAATAATTTGCACTTGCAACGAACAAACTTTAAAAATGTCTGGTGCTGCAGCAGAATCTGTCATGATTGGAGTTAGATGGGTTCCTTCGCATTTCCAACCCCATTGTAAAGGGTCCAAGTCAGTATTTAGTTTTGACCACACAAGTATCTGTAAAAGTACCCGCAGACTATGGAAATATGCTGCTCTCTCTCTGTAGGTGGAAGTTTTTGAGGCTCAATAGATGATTTTGATGCTACCATATCCATAAATTTCACATACCGTAAGTTGTTTAAAGATTCACAGTTTTTGCCACCGTAGATTATTTTGAATACTTCAAGTCCAGCTTTTCCAATATCTTCTGCTGTTGCACTCTCATCACTAACTGACTTGGATAACTGTTCCTTGGCACTACGAATTTTCTTCAGAAGATTAGTTTTTCCTTGGCCAAATATGGAAGATGTCGTATCGCAGCCACTCCAAGCATGAGCGAATGACAAATGTGATGTTACATCATTGCCAGTATTCTTGACAGATCACAACTTTTCTACAACTTTAGCTCTTTATTATATGACTGTTTCGCTTCAGTATATATCTGCCATAGTTGGGTTAAAGTGGTACATCAGCAACACAAGCACGTCTGTGTCATCGGCTACCACATCAACAGTTTGCCCTTGCCGTGCGTACTCTAGAGCAAATGAAACAATCATTGTATCAGCATCTCCGGTACTTGTATGAACTACATGCCCATCTTTTTTGAGGTAGCAGCTTAACAATTCAATTAATTGACATTTATTTTTCTCATTCGATAGAAATAATTAATTCATTCAGTTGAATAGCGGCGGATGTTCTTCCAACACGCCTTTGATGCTCATGGTCTTTTATTGATGGTCCCTTTTCATAACACAATGCATGAATCTCAACATTTTTTACGAACATAACTCACATACTGCATGGCTATATCTTTATATGTTGCCCCTTTTGCCCATTTAACTCTGTGTAAGAGCTCCTCCATCTAAAACATACATTGTATGTTGGTTTCGTGCAAGTGATTGTGTTCTGCTTCAGTTCTGATGGAATCAAATATTTCAAAAAAGTTTGTAAATGAGGTGGTATCCACATTTTGCCTCGTTCAATATTGCCGATGTCTTCATTCATGGGATATGATTCAGTGTTGTACTTACTTTCTCTTATTTCTGCTCGTAAGATAGTTGCTGCAGTACATACAATTCGCTCTGATTCATCTTCAATGTTTTGTTTTCTCTCCGAGTACCATTTCTCATTAAGTATGTACTTTGCCATGTTTTTGAAACAAACAATATTCCCACGTCCTTCAACCTCCGCAAAGAAAATAAATTGTTTGTAACGTTCTTCTAGCTTTTGTTTTAGTCTTTTAACTGAGTATATTATAGACTCTTCAGCTAACTCTCTCATCTTTGTGTGTAAGACTGTAGAGTTCTGCATCAGCTTCTAATTCCAGCCACTGGCACAGTTTTTCAAAACATTGCAGCATTTCTTGGTGTTCATGCCTTCCTTGCTGCTTTTTTACACTTGCAGACGTTTTTCAATTTCAGAAGCCCAAGAGTCTGCTTGTGCTGCGCATTTCTCCAAAAGTCTACCACGAATCGTAACAATATGTACACGTGGTGTTCTATTTGGATGCCTAGTATCAACTGTAGTGGATTTCCCGCAAAAAAAAACAATCTCTCTTCCAGTTGAAAGGTAAATCATTAGATCGTAGCCTTTTCACACTTGAAACATCATCCTCACGTTCTTCATCACGCCCAACTGGGACTCTTTCATTGGTAAATTTTCCACGACATTTCTTATGAACTAATACTTTACCAATTGGTGTGGACTTGGCACATTCAGTTAAATAATTTAATCTAAATGTCCACGGTTTTTACTGAACTCAATCATGGTGAGAATTCTCTTTCTTGTTACATTGACTGGCACAACATCATACTCATACCAAGTGTACATATCACACAACGGTCTTCATTCAAGTTGTTATAGACAATAATATTTTCCATCTTTGACTTTTGTATTGATATCAAAAGTTATTCTCACTGTAGACCTATGATGCATGCGTTAAGGGTCTTTCAAACCTGTTCCGGCACGGTTCCGGTCCGGCGAATCGAACATCAATGTTTCGTTTTCACGCGGCTATGCGCCAATCGATATGTGCGTAGCCGCGTGAAAACGAAACATTGGCGTTCGATTGGATTTTCCGGCGCCGGATCGGAACCGTGAGAAACTTCAACGAGTACTTTAAACGTCATGCGTTAATAAAATATTTTCACGGAGTAAATATAACAAAACAGGAAAAAATCTGAGATATTCGTAGCTCTGAAATTCATATTCATAGGTTTACCAATGTTTTTAAATCACGCAAATGAATAAGGCCTATCATAGCATAGGCCTATGTATTATTTCCCATGTAAAACTTTATTTTAAAATACAATGATCGTTATAAACACCATGGTGTTAAAATGTAACGGCACTGATAACACACCAAGTGTTAATAATATGCTACTTTAACACCTACCGTTGATAATTAAACATCACAACGTGTTAAAATACAACGCCAGTTTTTACAGTGTGGTCGTTGTCATAAATATTGACAGCGTCTTCATTGATGGGATTATTGTTGCCAGCGTCGCGGTTACTGGGTGGCGTCGTGATTGTTGGCATAGTTATTGACAGCGTCTGGGATGGACACGCGAAATTTAGGACAAAAAAATAGGATAATTTTTATTGTTATCCGTAAATAATAATATATTTTTTCATACATCTGTTATTTTGTTTTCGTAGTCGTTGAAATACATGATGAGTCTGATAACCAAATGATCCTTGTGTGAGCTTCCACCAAGATACCCCCTCGTTCGTGACATCTTCCCCGCTACATCTCGTCCACCTCAAAGTGAACCTCTAACTGATCTCTTTCCTTCTTTCTTTGCCGGTTTTCCCACATCCTTAACTTATACTGAGTGTCTCGTTCTCGCCTCATGGCCAGTCTATGACGGCGTCTTTGGTTCTGCCTTTCCTCTTCTTCTAGTTTGTACTATAAAAAAAGAAGCTTAATTTAGAGGTATTCTATAAATAATCTATAAATAAAATAGGTCCACTGGCATGTTGACATTCCCCTTCTCTCCCTCTTTTCCCCACCAACCCACTTGGTTAATTGTTTTTCTTTGTGTGTTATTTAATTATTTTACCTGGTGGAATTTATTAGCGGGTTTAAATCCTTGCATTAGCAGATTATTACGACGGCGAGGATGGTTGTTTCGAACACTGCAGAAGATTGACGGTAGCTCTCTGTCCACACCAGGCCCAAACGATAATTTCAGCTCATGTATGAGTCCGTATCGTGTCGGTGGTCGACGTCGTTGGACACTAGCAAGCTGACTGGCTACTGACATTTCCGATGCAATGCTGAAAAAACAAGGAATACTTATCAAGATGGTGATGTTGAAGATAATTTGTTAAGAAATGAATATGATGGCGATAATTAATGATAATGATGATGATGAATTAATTGTAATTATTGCGGGTGATTTACCTTCTAATCTGATTCTGTGCATCGGCAATCCAATCATAGTCACCTTTTGGAAAACGAAGTAATATTAATAAGTTTTACTCATTTTTAGAAATGAAATATCTATAAATAGATATTATAACATCTCGCATCTGCGAAGATATGGAACTAATCGATATAGACCGAACTCACCGACTTGGACGGAAGAAAGTACTCCATAACAACAAAACACGCAGCAGTTCTAAACCGAGGCCTCGTCCGATTATCGTAACATTTTCCACATACCGCGCACGAGCAGAAGTGTTTCGCAACAAGAAATTGCTTAAAAATTCTTCTTACTCTATAACCGAGAACTTAACACCTTCTCGCATGACCCTCCTGCGCGAAGCGGGCGCACATGCCGCTGTGGAAGCCGCGTGGTCGCTCGATGGACGGATCAACTGCCTTCTGCACAACAAGAAGAAGATTGTCATTAGGTCTACATCCGACCTCCGTAATCTCTAGATGTAATTAAAACATCAACTATCAATTAATATTGCTTGTATGTTCCGCTGTGCGGATTCAGCTACAGTAAACCTTGATTGTTCCTGTCTGATCCCAAAATTATTTATATTACATATTACTCCTGCTGTTGTCGTTTATCGTCATCATCATCTTTTATTATTATTATTATTAATGTTATTATTATTATTGTTGTTATTTTTATTATTATTATCGTTATATTATTATTGTTGTCACGAGTGTTAAATAAATACACTTGTATTTATTTATTTATTTATCTATTTAAGAAAAAAACAACAACTCTATTACAATTGGCCTACCTCACTTGTGTTGTTTATCTGCTACTTGCAAGTACAATGGTAACTCGCTATCAATTTAAGTAGTATACGTAATCATAATTACATGGTACATAGTACCTTACACATTATTACAAAATTAACATTCCTCGACTTGCAACTATTATTACTACCGGTATTATTTACTATTTATTATCTATTATAATAATACGATATATGAAATAGAAATTATATATAATATATATGTATAATTTTATAAACGACAGTGTTCATTTGACTGGATTATACCAATTTCACCCACTGTCCAAAAATGCATTTTACGAGTCAATGCGTTGCGATTTTTGAAATTATTATTTAATCAAAATTTATCTTACTTATCACGTCACTGTAACCTACTTCTACGTAAATTTGTTCTATGTTGTGTGTGTACTGTAATAAGTGTATAAGGACAAACACATATACAAGCTGTTCTATTTGTAACAAGCCATCCCATACAAATTGCGCCCCTCCATCTGTGAACTTTTATTGCCTAAAATGCCTTGCCGACTCTCTTCCTTTCAATCATATAACAAATGATGATGAATTCAAATACGAAATAAATCAACTTAACAATGATCATACTATAAGCTTTCATGAACTCCAAAATTTAAAAATTAATCCCTTTGAAATAAATGATAAAACTGACAAAAATAATGATAATATAGGCCTAACTAATAAAAATGACAAATGCGAATGCTACTTAAGTGATACATTTAATAACAAAATCAGTAACAAAAACACAATGCTAAGCATAATCCATATGAATTCCCGTAGCCTGGTCAAAAATTTCAATTCTATAACAAATTATCTTCTCACCCTAAACCATAAATTTTCCATTTTAGGCTTCAGTGAAACTTGGTTTGACCAAAACAATTCCCCTCCTCCTCTTACACATATTGATGGATATACATTGGTACAATGAAAAGGTGGAGGGGTCGCCCTCTATATTTCAAATGATTTAAACTTTAAAATTAGAACCGACATCAATTTACCGTCCAATCCAACATATGAATCCCTCTTTATCGAAGTTGAAAATGAAATTAAAAAATAGCATAGTAGGTATTATATACAGACCACCCAATAGTTCCACCCATCCCTTTTTAAACAACCTCTCAACATGCATTGACATGGCGTCACGTGAAAAAAAACACTCGTTTGTTTGTGGCGACTTTAACCTTGACCTTCTCAAACATACAACACATAGTCCCACTAATGAATTTTTAAACATCATGTACTCTGCATCCTTTTACCCTCTCATTGATAAACCCACCCGAATTACTACCAAATCCTCTACCCTTATTGATAACATATTTTCCAACGTTCTTGACCATAAACTTACTCCAGGTATACTATACAACGACATCACCGATCACTTCCCAATATTCCAAATACCAAATAATCCCAATGGTAACTCTCATACTCGTCAGATACAAATTAAAAATACGTACTCCACAAGAAAAATTAATTCTAAAACAATTGCATCATTAGGTGTCAATTTAATCAACACAAACTGGAATGAGGTATATGAAAACAACTCTGCGGAGGAATCATATAAATCATTCCATGATAAATTTTCTTTATTATACAATACTAATATTCCAAGGACAAAAATTAAAATAAATAAACGCAAACTAAACAAACCTTGGATAACAAATGGAATAATAAAATCTATAAATACTCGAAATAAACTATATAAAAAATACATAAATTCACCTACCCAAATCAATAAAACCAACTATATAACATTCAGAAATAAACTTACCCATCTGATTAGAATTTCAAGTAAACAACATTTTACAAATAAATTTGATAATTACAAAAACAACATAAAAAAAACATGGCAAACAATCAATAATATCTTAGGGAAAAACATCCAAAAGACAACAGCCACATTTTTTCTAAATGACGACATTAAATTAACTGATCCCATTGAAATTGCTACCAAATTTAATCAATATTTTACTGAAATTGGCCCCAAGCTTGCTTCAAAAATCCAATCCAACGGTGGAAATTTCTCTGACTTTCTCAACAACCCCACCAAAGACTCTATCTTCTTCTCCCCCACCTCTAGCAAAGAAATTCTCGACATCACATCAAAATTTAAAAACGGCAAAAGCTCTGGGCCGGATGACATTGACCCTAAGGTCTTAAAAGATATTGCACCATTTATTGCCGGTCCCCTTACTCATATTTTTAATCTTTCTCTTTCTACTGGTATTTTTCCTTCCTCCCTAAAAACTGCTAAAGTAATCCCCGTTTTCAAAAAGAACGACCCACATTCCTTCTCAAACTATCGACCTATCTCTCTCATACCTTGCTTTTCTAAAATACTAGAACGCATTATCTATGACAGACTTTATCATTTCTTCTCTACCCATAACATTCTTCAAAACAACCAGTATGGCTTCCGCTTACAACACTCCACTGATCTCGCACTTCTTGACATCCAAAATAAAATTTCTGTCGCACTATCAAATAAACATCACACCATTGGCCTATTCCTCGACCTATCCAAAGCTTTTGACACTATTGACCATTCAATCCTCTTATCTAAACTTAACCACTATGGCATCCGTGGAATTCCTTTATCCCTAATTACTAACTACCTTCAAGACAGAATGCAATTCACTTCTTTTAATTCTCACTCCTCTGACATCCTTCCTGTTAAATGTGGCGTTCCTCAAGGTTCTATTCTTGGTCCCCTTCTCTTCCTAATCTACATAAATGATCTGATTTATGCCTCAAACTATTTCTCTTATGTTCTATTTGCAGATGACACTAATATCTTTCTCTCCAGCCCAGATCCTAACACTTTAATTCAAACTTTCAACCGAGAAATCCGAAACGTTTCAAACTGGTTTAAAATCAACAAGCTTTCACTAAACATCAGCAAAACAAATTACATTCACTTTTCCGGAAATAAAAACAATAATAATGCTACAAATACAAATATCTATATCGATAATATACCCATCAAACCAGTCGACCACACCCATTTTCTTGGTGTAATTATTGATAATAAACTGAACTGGAATCTCCATATTAATAACATATCAAACAAAATTTCAAGAACTATTGGCATACTAAATAAACTTAAATTCACTCTTCCGTCTAACATCCTTTTTTCTTTATATAATACTCTAATACTTCCACATCTCTCTTACTGCAACATTGCATGGGCAGCCACTAACTCAAAACATCGAACTCTCTGTCCATGGACCAGCACGGAAACAACCAAAATAGACAAACTTTTCAAACTCCAAAAAAAGGCCCTTCGCATTTGCACTCTCTCAAAATACCTCTCCCACTCTAAACCTCTTTTTCACACCCTAAATACCCTAAACATTTTTGACATTAATAAATTGCAAACTGCCCTCTTCATGTTTAGGTACTCAAATAACAAACTACCATCCACTTTCAACGGTTTCTTCACTAAAAATAACGAACTACACAAATATAACACTAGGAACGCAAACAACTACATTTCCAAAAACTATAGCAGTAAGCAAATACTTAACTCTATACTACATACCGGTCCCCTACTCTGGAACTCTCTTAATCCGTCAATAACTAATAGCAAAACAAATAATACTCTAAAACTAAACTACAAATCTTATCTAATATCAAAATATAAAGTAAATTAATTATTTTGATCATATTAATAACTTATAATTAAATTTAATTAGGCAAATCATATAAATACAGTTTGTCCTTCCTGTCGTCCTTGTCGTGTTTGTATCGTCGTACATGTCCGTCTCTGTCTGTCAGTAGCGTACCATCACTTTGCTTATTATTATCATTTTTAACTTTTTTATTCTTTCTGGTGGATCCAGGCTTAAAGCCCCTTGGGGTTTAAATGGTATTCTCCAGGCATAATGCAACTATTATTTACTTAATTTCCAACCACTTGTATCTTTTATATTTTGTATATGTTTGCATTATGTGAATAAATTTGAACTTGAACTTGAACTTGATGTTAGACCCTGACCATTGTGCTCTGTTTCTGTTCTGTTCTGTATCTATGTTTTGGTCGAATAAATAAGAAAAAAAGAAGAAACAAAGAATGAAATAAACAATATCTTAAATAAGGCACCTCATACCTTCTTGGACCATCTTTCCGTCGTCGTCCTCTACGTCCGACCACAAACTGTTCCTGTCGTCAGAGTTATCTTCTGGGATATTGAGCTCATCGTCGTTGTTTAGAAGTTCTACAATGGGCTGATCTCTATTGAATTCAAAATTAAATGAAATTCATATATAAATCATACATATCATATATAAATAGAATAATAGACCAAAATTCAAACATTTTGAAATGTTTTTTTTTTTTCGCTTATTATTTAATTAATGATATATTGTTGTAAAACGGCCGAGATTATAATACAACTAGCAGAAAGTAGTGTAGCTTACCTGTCGTTGTGGACTGGTCTCCTGGGAGTTCATAGCCCAGCAATTGCCAATAGTAAATACTACAATCCTTATGTGGTATCTGGGTATCACACACGGTAGACACTCAGTCTAATATTCCGATGAGCGGTGTCTGTTCTCCGTGTATATGCTATTCCGTCTAAACCTCACGAGAGCGCTGGTCTCTTCAGGACGGCACACATGACCTCTGGTCACTCGGTGGACTGAACCATTAAGCGGAGGGGTATTTCACTACACTTCCCCCGATTTTATAAGGCCAGGGCCGGTGCTCGGATGGTCATGCTGTAAAATAAAACAATAACTTCTGGTTAACGCTAGAATAACCGAACCCGGTGCATCTTCTAGCACATTACAAAAAATAACATAATAGAATAACTTAAAACTTCTGGTAGGCCGCCGGAATGGTCGGCTCTACACCATAAGGAACAGATCTCGGCCGTTCTTCCGGGTCAAGTCTAGCACTTGCTCGGCGTCCTGGCCCAAGATCCTTCCAACTTTCCAACTGCCTCTGCGGTGGGATGGAGCAGATGTGGTGCACCCACTCGTTGCCCCGGGGGAGCAAAGTGGGGCCCATCTGATTCCAGTAACAGGCGACGGTCATCCGTGCGGAAGATGTTGTGTCTGCACGCTTCCTTTTGCTCTTCGTTGAAGCTCTCCACCGACCGTGTAAAGCTGAAATAGGTCAGGGGGAAAACACTCCTAAACCTATCCGCCATTAGCACAGTCGATGAGAAATTATGCAGTAGAATGCGTACGCATCTCTTGGAACCCGTGCTATCTGCAAGATGTTGAGGCAGTTCTGATAACACGTCTCCGCCGTCGCGTCGTTGCGGCTGCCTCTTTGGTGCAGGCAAATCGCCAGATGGTGTCGAGGTGAGAAAGCCTGTGCCAGGAGGCAACGCAGCATCTCTTCCTGCCTAAACCAGTCAGCTACCGGAGCGGAGTGGTTCAAGCCAATCTCCCCGAGCACCCGGGCAGCGCCGGAGCGCACCAAGGCTTTCAGTCGGGAGAGTTGACCCGGCGAGACGTCCTTCTTGGGGTGCACCCCGACCCCCACCTCATACTCCTCTCGCCGAAGAAGGCGATGAATCTCCTCCGCTGAAGGGTAAGAGGGAGGATCGCAAAATATGGCGACACCCCCGACAGGTCTTACCGGCTTCGTCTGGGCTCCAGCTGGTTCAGCTAGCAAGGTCTCCATCAGTGTGGCTCGCGGAGACAGCCTCAGAAAAGAGCGCAAACGGTCCGGGTGGAAGTGGGCGTCGAACGCTCTTATCGTGGTCCGCACCATCTTCTTCTCCCGCCTGGAGGGGGTCGGTGACCCGAGCCTCCTCTTGCGTTTTACGTTCTTACGTCTGGTGGCTGGTGGCTGGGCGCGGCCAGTCTCGGCCTCAGCTTCGGCGGCGGAAGGCTGGGCGAGGGGATTCTTGGCCTCAGCTTCGGCGGCTAGCTGGCTCATCTTGGTGATATCCATCCGCTGGGCCATCGCTACCATGTAGCGCCAGTGGATTAGGGCCGCTGGATGGTTGAGTGGCACAATGTTAAATCCTTCAGGTGGCTCACCTCCGATCGCCGCTTGTAGCTCGGAAATCATCTCCAGTGTCCTCTGGTCGATGACGCCTACATGCGGACCAACAGCCCTCTCAGCATTCAGCTGGGTGACCAGGTCGTCCAAAGTGGACTCCGGCGGCCTACCCAATATTTCGACGGCGTACTTCCGCAGCAGGCAGAGTTTGGTCTGTGTTTTCTGCGGAGTCGACGGTAATTTAAAACATGAGGGGAGGTGGTGGGACCACACGTGCCTCCTCATGTTGTGCACAGCCTCGAATTTACATCCTGGAAACCCGCACGGGTTTTTACGCCGTGGGCGCGAATCCTCGGTCGGCGCGCTGGATGGTGGTGGTTCTGGCGTTGACTCGAGGGCAGTATCTACACCGGTCACGTCTCCACTGACCTCCGCCGTTGGTGCTGGGGTAGGTTCAGATACGAGTAGTCGTCGCCGGGTTTCCTCCTGCTCCTCTCCCGACAGTGCACGCCACCGTCCATCGACTTGCCGTTGTGTTAACCGGATGTCGGTTGCGCCGAAAACAACCTATGGAGATACAAAAACACAAAGATAATTAAATAACGGTACCCTACAATCGCTTCAGCTTGGACTACTCAGTCTCTGCAGTTAGCGCATTTGTAGCGGTCGATATTCAGAGCGTCTAAAGGTGAGACATTCACGCAGGCGCCATGGTACCAAACGTCGCAGTAGTCGCACTGAATCATGAATGACCCAGCCCAGGGTCTTCGGCAGGAACAGTATAGCGTTCCAGGCGCATCGTCGACATTCTCATCGCTCGGATCTGAAAGAGATAAATGATAGTTAGCTATCCACCCCGGGAGCTGCCGGTCGTGACAGGGCTTGAGCTTGTCGTGGTTCAAAACCATCACCTTGTTCCTCAGCTTGACCCGGAACAGTCCCGGAGAGATAACTTGGATGATGATGCCGGGTCCCTTCCAAGGAGGACACAGCTTCTTACATTTACCCTTCGGTTGGCTATTATCTAGCACATATACCTTATCCCCACGGTTGTAGGGGCGTTGTCATCTCCCATTCCATGATTTTACTATAGATTCTGATACTATTAACCATAGTGATATATCTAACATTATTATAAACCCTCATACTGAATATGATAAATTTGATGAACATTCCGAGCCTCTTGCCAACCAATTAAATTCTAGAAATTCGACACTCGAGGATTGTATATACTATGACACTAATCATTTTAATACCACTTTTAGAAATGTTTCAAATTCCCTAATTTCTCTCTTTCATGTTAATATTAGAAGCGTTATAAATAAAACTGATTCCCTTGAACAATTTTTAAATTCAATTAATTTAACATTTTCTATTATTGGTCTCTCTGAGACCTGGTTAAATGACACGTCACCTACTCCCTTCTTGCATAATTATTCATTTATATTTCAAAATAGGCAGTCTGGTAAAGGTGGTGGCGTAGCTTTTTTCGTAAAAAAACGATCTTAATGTTAGAGTCCGTCTTGATCTATCGATTTCTCAACCATATGATTCCCTTTTTCTAGAAATAGTACATCCTAATAAAAAAAATACAATCGTTGGTGTAATTTACCGTCCTCCAGATGGTAATATTGATCATTTCTCCAAATCCTTCGATGAACTCTTAAATAAAATAAATTCTGAACATAAACCCTGTCATATCATGGGCGATATAAATATTGATATCATAAAATATCAAAATCATATTCAAACTAATAATTATAGCCTATTGATATGTTACTTTTTCGCTCATTTAATCCAACAATTTCAAAACCTACTCGAATCACACCGACTACCGCCACCTTGATTGACCATTTTTACACCAATATTATTGATACAAAAATACATTCTGGTGTATTTTTTTTTATATATCCGACCACCTTCCTATCTTTCATATAGTAGATGAAAAATTATACCATACTGACACCGACAATGTACCATCTCGTATAATAGATATTGATGCTTTGTGTGGTGATTTGGTTGAGGAAAATTGGTCAGAGGTTTACGATTGTGACCAACCCGTATCTTTTGATAAATTTCTTTACACATTCTATAAAATTCATAATAAACATATTAAAAATAAATATAATGTATCAAATAAAATGAAAGCAAAATAGTCTTGGATGACACCTGGCTTAATTAAAAGTAGCAAAAAGAAACAAAAACTTTATAAAAAATATATTTATTCTCATGATATTCAACATAAAAGTATACTAAACTCTGTCGAACCGCCAAAAGAATGCATTATATATCAAAATTATTAAGACCAGAAAATCGAAACAATTTCCCATCCCTCATAAATAACGGTTTTGAAACAATTACATCAACTAAAGAAATATGCGATTCATTTAATAATTACTTTTCAACAATTGGTTCAAATTTAAATAATTCTATGCCTGACCCTCATATTGACCCAATCTCATATTTACCTAATCCAATTTCTCAATCCTTTTTTATAAATCCTGTTACAAAAGAAGAAATAATAATTATTGTCAACAATTTAAATCCTAATAAAGGATCTGGTGACGATAATATCACTTCACGCACAATCAAACAAATACTACCGTACATAATTGACCACCTTACCTTCTCTATAAATTGTTATTCTCATCTGGTGTATTTCCAAATTTATTAAGAATAGCTAAAGTTTTCCCAATCTTTAAGAAAGGTGACAAGGGTCAAGTTAAAAATTACAGGCCTATCTCCCTTCTTAGTGCTTTTTCTAAGATCTTAGAAAAACTCATGCACCACCAGCGACTCTATGATTACCTTACTAAATTCAACATTCTTTATACTCACCAATATGGCTTCCGTCATAACCATTCCACATCCCATGCAATTCTGGATCTTGTTAACAACATCACCTCATCTCTTGACAATAAACAATTTTTACTCTCCGTTTTTATAGACTTTTCAAAAGCGTTTGATGTCATCAATCATAAAATTCTTCTTGTTAAAATATTTAATTATGGCATTAGAGGAATTGCATTAAACTGGTTTGAAAGTTATTTAGTAAACCGTAAATAGTATGTTGCGTTAGGCTCATTTAAATCATCAGTGGAGGCTGTAAATTGCGGAGTGCCTCAAGGGTCGGTTTTAGGACCACTACTATTTTTAATTTATGTAAATGATCTTTCTAGATCAAGTCACACTCTGAAAGTCATATCCTTTGCTGATGATACTACGATTTTGTATTCTCATTCTGATATCAATGTCTTATATAACACCGTCAACACTGAACTAAATAAAATGACTGACTGGTTCATCTCAAATAAGCTTATTGTTAATGTACAGAAAACTAATTACATTTTATTTCGTACTCAACAAAGACAAATTGATTTCTCTAATCTTAATATTTACATTAACAATAATATTATTGAACGTAAACCCGAAGTATTATTCCTCGGAGTTTATTTACATGAATACTTGAGATGGACCAGTCATCAAGCGTATGTATCTAAAAGATATCTAAAGTAATTGGCATCCTTTGTAAATTAAGACATTTTTTTCCACAACATATCTTACTCTTGTTATATAACACCCTTATACAATGTCATCTTTATTTCAACATTATTTGGGCAGCCGACTACCCATCAAATTTAGAAAAACTTAATAAACAAATTAAACGTGCTGCCCGTATTATTACTTTCTCTCACAATCCCGCCCCTTCCCAACCTTTACTTAAAAAACTCAATATTCTTAGTCTACATGATCTATTTACAACACAAATTGCTTCCTTTATTTTTCAATTCTTTAATACCAAACTCCCTGTGACAATGTCTAATCTATTAAGTCATCATACAAAATCACACAAGTACAATTTACGTATCGACAATAAATTTCAGCATCTTGATGTACCTCCTTTTAGACTGAAAATTTCCGAATATTTTATTTCTGTTTCAGGACCGCGAATCTGGAATGATCTTGATGACAAACTAAAGCATTTTAAATCTCTTTATACTTTTCGTAAAAATTTAAAAAAATATCTTATTTCTTTATACTAATTTTAATATTATTATGATTGTAGTACACTGGAAGTATCTATTTCTATTTCATCGTTTTTGTTTTTATTTATTACTTTATATAGTAAATTGTATTAGTTTAAATGTATGTGTATTGTTTCTGGGGTCTTTCTCGAGACAAGAAACTTGATTTCTTCTAGAGAAGACCCCAAATGATGGCTTATTACTAATGTTTTCATTTATGTACACATCTATATATTATACTGTATAATGCCATTGTTGAACAAATAAATGTTTTTTGAACTTGAACGTGATAATAATAATAAGAATAATAATAAGATTTTTATAGCGCACATACCACTCCAGAGTGCTCAAGGCGCATTTAAAAATAAAAAGAAATAAATCATACAAATTCCTGACAAATAAAATGCAATTTCTTTGGAGGGTCCCCATCCGTTTTCGTTCTGTCGCGGTCCCGGACCCCTACCTAGGTGACCAAACAAAGGAGCAGGATACACATTTGCCTTGCCACAGACGACCGGGTGCTCAGAGACAACAACCAAGACAGAGGCACCCCAAAGATAATGCTGGCCAGGAAAAGGTATACAAAACAATTCTAAGCCTAAAAAACTTTAAGAAACCTCATGATTTCCATATGCCTTAATGAATAAATGTGTTTTTAATAATTTTTTAAAAGTCTCAACAGTTTTGCAAAATCTTATAGAGCTCGGTAGAGCATTCCACAGACGAGGAGCAGTAACGGAGAATGCTCTGTCACCCCATGAGTGGTGAGACTTAGGCTGATGTAGAAGCAGCGAGTCACTAGAACGCAGATTACGTCCGGGAACATACAGCCTAAGCATGTCAGAAATATATTCAGGAGCCATGCCATTTATAGACTTAAAAACAAAGAGTAATATTTTAAAAACAATGCGGTACCTAACAGGGAGCCAATGCAATATTTCCAAAGTATTTGATATGTGTCCATATCTTGGTAATTTTTTAACAACTCGTGCCGCTGTATTTTGAATCAGTTGGAGCCTGTGGAGTTGTTTTGTGGTAGCCCGTATAGCAAAGAGTTTCCCATATCCAGTCGTGAAGTGACAAAAGCATGAACAAGTTGTTTAGCTGCTGTCTCATTTATAAACTTGCGAATCCTTCGAATGTTTCGCAAGTGAAAAGACGACGCAGAAATAGTTTTTGAGATATGAGAAATCATAGTCATACCCACATCCATTTCAACCCCAAGATTTCAAACCTGCCTAGCCGGGTCAATTTGGGTTTCACCAATGTGAATAAAGCTTGGTGGCAGTTTTTCCAACTGCTGTTTTGATCCAAAGAGAACAAATTCTGTTTTTTCATCATTTAATTTAAGAAAGTTGTTTTTCATGCAGACACGCAATTCATAGATACAATGTTGGAGCAATTCCAAAGAAATGTCACTGTGTTTCATAGTAGGTTTAAAAGAAATATAAATCTGAGTATCATCAGCATAAACATGATAGCACAGATCATATTTACTTATGATATCCCGTATCGGGTGTAAATAAATAGTAAACCATTGCGGCCCAAGAACAGATCCTTGTGGTACCGAAAAGTTTAGAAAAGAAGCTTTTGAAATAGCATCACCAATACATACGTGTTGAGGTCGTTTTTCCAAATATGACCGACACCAATCAAGTGCATTTCCTTCAATACCAATATAAGTACTGAGTCTATTTAGCAACACAGAATGATCAACCGTATCAAATGCTGCACTTAAATCTAATAATACTAGAGCAGTTAGCTTTCCATCATCCATCCCACGTAGGATGTCGTTATTTACACGAAGTAATGCCGTTTCAGTACTGTGATGCGCTTTGTAGGCAGATTGATACGGATCAAGTAGGCCATGTTTTTGTACATGCGACAAAATCCGTTTAGAAACAACCTTCTCAATTATTTTTCCTAAAAAACTAAGATTCGAGATAGGTCTGTAGTTTTTCAGAATCTCGGGATCTAGACCTGTTTTTTTCAATGTGGGTCGAACGTGAGTGACTTTTAGAGACTCTGGGAAAGAACCACTTTCAAGAGACTTATTAACAATATGTGTGATTAATGGAATAAATGCAGAAGTACATTTCTTAATCAGTCAAGTTGGTACCGGGTCAAGTGCACACGATTTAGAGGGAGAATTTTTGACAATTTTTAAAATTTCCTCATCACTTGCAGGTTCGAACTGAGAAAACCGTATAGACCTAGTAAAACCATAAGATATATTACATTTATCAGAAGCAGTTATAACTTCGGCAGTATTTTCATTTTCTAGTGAATCACGAATTGATTTAATTTTATTTACAAAAAACACAGAAAATCTTTCAGCAAGAGCTTCATCGGAGACAGACGAAGGAAGGACCGATGACTTGGAGTGATGTAAAAGTTTATTTACTATATTGAAAAGTTTCTTTTGATCACCTGTGCAGTCACTAACCAGACTAGAGTAATACCGCGTCTTGGTCTTTTCAATCAGTCCATTTACAACGCATCTTTGAACACAGTATTCCTGTCTATCCTTAAGAAGCTTTGATTTCATCCATTTACGTTCAAGTTGACGACGTACTTTCCTTTCAGATCGAATTTCATCGGTATACCACGGTTTAGCTTCATTTTGCCTAATTGTTTTGTTCTGAACTGGCGCATGTAAATCAAGTACAGCTCTGAGATCAGAATAGCTTTCTACACTGTCTTCAAGAATTACACTTACATCGGTTATATTAGACACACAGGCTTTAATGTCATTTGTGAATTTCTCAATATCAATTTGTTTTAGGTTGCGACTTTTTCTTACAGTTTTGTGTGTTGTGGGCCGTTTAAGATCAAACTTGCAAAATATGGGAAAATGATCTGACAGGCCAGGGTGTATCTTTACATCCGAGAGCAGTAGATCATCTCTAGTGATGATAAGGTCGAGGCAGTGCCCACTACAGTGTGTGGGTTCATTTATATGCTGCTGGAGACCAAACGATCTAAGCAGTGTTTTAAATCTATCCGCTGCCACATTTTTTTTATTATCCATATGGATATTAAAGTCTCCGCAGAAAACAATTTCAGACGAAAAGAGAATAAAGTCAAACAAAATTTTTTCAAAATCATTTAGGAACTCTGTAACCGACAAGGTTGGTGGTCGATATATGTTAACTAAACGAAGAGATTTAGAGTTAGACGTAATATGCACATGTATAGCCTCAAATGATGCATATGTATGTACATCCGTTTTTAAGTTAACAACTAAGCTTGACTTAGACAGAATTCCAACACCACCCCCTGTTTTGTCCACCCTAGGGACATGCACAAAGCGATATCCTAGTGGAGTTAAATCTCCAATCACAAGATCATCGTCTGGTCTTAACCAGGTTTCAGACACCGCCACTACATCTAGATTATACAGTCCACAAATTCATCACACTTGTTACGCAGTGAACGTGCATTTAGAACGCCAAAATTAAGATGTGCTTTTTCTTTAGACCTATGCTTTTCTGTGGATTTAGTACTCGTCTCACCATTTCCAGATACTTGCTCCACTCCTTTTCTTGAGGCTTTGCGTTGCGTGGATCGAGCATTAAGTACACATAATTTTAATTTAGAAAAATGAGTACTTATGGTGCTGTGTCTTTTTGCAGTCGACTGTGTCCAGGTACTGCAGGGAATAATTTCGCCAGTGTAGCATAGCAAAAAGCTATACAAAACAACCTTTTTGCTACACATTTCTACAATTATGTAGCAAAAAATACAATACAAAACTATGTTTCTTGACTAAAAAATCAGTTTGATTATCAATTTTGCTAAACAACATTTTCAAATGAAATTTTTCTCTGTACTGGCTCCACTCTTGGTGTATTTGGTCTCTGTGGGGTTTTATTTGTAGAAATTGATGATTCTCCAATGGACGATTTGCTTCCGTTTGTCGTTGATACATATTCGCACGATGAAAAATCGACGACTGTGGCTTGTGTATGTCAGGCACAGGTACAGACAAAGATTCGTCGCACGAATTTCCATTGATGTGGTTTATAACATTTTTGGCAAATGACCCAACTCCAATTTGGTTTAGGTGAGTTCCATCCGAAGACAGGTGTTTTGACATGATACAACTATTGTCAATAAAGCCCCAATTTCGCTGTCTAGCAACTGCTCGTATCTTGTCATTGGCATCGTTTATACGCTTAGATTCTGTAAGAGATTCATGTTTTCGATGAATTATCGAGGAGATTGTTACTCTTCTCGGTTGTAAAGATTCTCCGAGAGATTGAGAGGACACGGAGGTCGTAGTCTCTCTTCATGCGTCGCTGCGTTTCCCCCAGAGTAGCCCGTGCTATGTCGTGTGCTTCACGGATTGATTGTGCGAGGGCAGTCACGTAGTTATCGGGTGCTCGTGCAGTGGGAGGGTCGCTAGCTGTAAACATGAGATCGGCAGGAAGGTTGATCTCTCGTCCGAGCATCAGCATGTTGGGAGTGTAACCCGTCGAGCGATTCACCGTCGCCCAGAGGGCTACAGTTAGCTGTGGTAGAAACACATCCCAATCTTTCTGCTGCCGGCCTACAAAACATCCATTCATCCATTCACAGCATCCATCAGTGTCCGGTTGTATCGTTCCACCTGGCCGTTGGTGGCGGGTCGGTAACTGGTGGTTCTGGTCTTGTGGATCTGTAAAACTTTACATAAAGAACTAAATAATTCACTTTCAAAATTACTCCCCTGATCAGAGTGGAGTTCCAAGGGCATCCCGAACCGGGAGAAGAAATTCCCTACCACGGCTCGGGCCGTTACCTCCGCTGTCTGACAAGGAAGTGGGCTCGCTTCAACCCATTTAGTGAATTGGTCCACCATCATGAGAAAGTATACATTGCCCATGTGGGTTTTACTTAGGCAAAGGCCCAAGGAAATCGATATGTACCCGTTCCATGGGTGTACCTGCATGAAAGTTTGTTAAGGGATATCGGACTTTACGGCCGGTTTTCTTATTGCGGTTACACACTTCACAGTTGGCTACATACCTTTCGATATCCCTGGACATACCATACCAAAAGAACTGTTCCTTAAGACGAAAACGGGTTCGGGCGATGCCTTGGTGTCCAGCTGAAGGGAGGTCGTGGTGTAGTCGCAGGGCGACTAGTTGCAAATCCCTTGGCAGTACCAAAAGGCGCTCGCCAGACGTTTCATGCTTCAGGAACATAATGCCGTCGTCGGACAGATGAAGACGGTCTCGATTCAACCAAAAGAACTTCGTGCTCGGGCTGAAAAGGAACAGCTCATTAGTTGAAGGGTCGTCTTTGCGCTCCAACCACCGCAGGATAGGCTGGAGATCAGCGTCCTTGCGTTGTTGGTCCTGGAGTTCGCTGACAGAGTACCCCCAACATCGGGCGGTCGGTGTCTCCGGCTGAATCGATGTGACCATATCTCCATCCTGTAAAATACAAATATTAGTTAATCCATTGGGAGCCCGGGTTATTTCCACGGTCGCTCGACCACCCGGGTCCCATAGAAACGCCTCACTACCCACTCCTCTACTCGCCTGTCGAATCTGGGAGATGGGTACGACGTCGTCGACATCCTCCCGGAACCGTGCCCATTTCGCATGCGTCCTACGACAGTAGGTGCAACCCCCACAGGGCAGGTCGTCCGGAGTGATGGCGCCGTGCTCACCCCCCCCCCCCCCCAATACGGGAGAGTGCGTCTGCATTGGTGTGTAAACTACCCCGCCGGTGCTCGACTACCATGGTATACTGGCTGAGCTCCTCCATCCAACGAGCTAGTTGTCATTGGGGACCCTTGAAATTAAGGAGCCCAGCAGGTAGTGGCGGAAATGCCTGGTCATATACACAATGGCCAGCAAATCCTTACGAGTTGTGCAGTAGTTGCGTTGTTCAGCGGTGAGCCGGATGCTAGCGTAGGCGATTACTCGTTCCTTACCCTCTTGCATCTGCAGCAATTCACCGCCGATGGCGTGGTCCGATGCGTCCACATCTAGTATGAATTCATCCCGGATGTTTGGTAACGTCAAGACAGGAGGTTGAACCAATGCGTTCTTGAGAGATTCAAAAGCGATCCGCTGGTCCTCTCCCCACACAAATTGGACTCCCTTCTCAGTCAGACGGTACAACGGGACAGCCAGGTTGGCGAAAGAATTGATGAATTCCCGGTGGTAGTTAGCCAGACCAAGAAACTGTTGTACTTCCAGGTTGGTTGGCGTGGGCCAGCTCTGGACGGCTTCTACATCTGTGTCGGAAACTTTAAAGAGTTGTCACCGACGACACGTCCAAGAAATTCTACCTTTCTCTAAAAAAAAACACACTTTTTGGGTTTTAGCTTAAGGTTAGCATTCCTAAATCTTCCCAGGACAATGGTTAAATTATTCAGGTGATCTTCAAAGGTTTTTCCCAGCACGACGATATCGTCCAGAAATGCTAGTACGACGTCCCATACCAACCCTCGTAGCACTAACCCCATGGCACGGGAAAACGTAGCCGGGCAGTTTGAAAGACCAAATGGCATTTTAACAAATTCATACAAACCATGCTTGGTAATGAACGCAGTTTTCTTCTGGTCCTCCTCCTTCATTGGGATCTGCCAGTATCCCCAGAGGGGGTCAAGCTTGGAGAACCAGATGTTTCCAGATAACGTATCGATGCAGTCCCTTACTAACGGCAACGGATAGGCATCCTTCGTGGTGATGTTATTCAGTGCTCGATAGTCTATACAGAAGCGCACGGAGCCGTCACGCTTCCGCACCAGGACTGGGGGTGATGCCCACTCTGAGATGGAGGGTTGAATCACTCCAGCTCGGAGCATCTTTTTTATCTCCTTCTCCTCTTCACCAGCAAAGCGAATCGGCGTTGGTCGGAGCCGTTGCTTGATAGCCGGCGCCTTGCCCGTATCTATGATGTGCTCAATATCTTTGAACGTACCAATATCGAACTGATGTGAAGCGAAGGCTTCTTGATATTGAGTGATAAGAGAAGACAGTTGTGCGAATTCGGAGTCGGAGAGATCAGTACGGGACGCTTCTAGCATGTCCACCAGATGCATGGGTACTGCCGAAACAGGTTCATCATGACTGGCTGCTGAACATACATCTGCGGCGTTGGCTTCTCCATCCTCCTCCACCTGATCTACTTCTGTGGCTGTTGCAATGTTCCGTCCCTGTTTCAGAGTGACGTACCTGTCCGATGTGTTGACCACACACAGGTGCGGAATACGCAAACCTCGATGTGTGGTAGCTGGAATCGCCACAGAAGCGTTGATCTCTGGATTTATAAAGAAATCTGGTAAAGGTAAATGGTTAGGTGAAAGTTGACATTGGACGTGCGCTACCGAGTGAGGTGGTATCACTATACACTTGGCGACAAGAACCCGAGCGGTTCTCGGGGGTTCGGGTTCCCGATTTCCCCGCAGAGAGACTGTGCTCACACCCACGGTTAACAGCAGCTGTTCGCAGTCTACCATGGCCCCATTTTTGACCAGAAAATCCTGACTTAACAACATTTCATCGTGAATCGGTGCTACATAGAAAAATTCAGTGTAGGATTCCTACCCTAGCCTAAAATGAATAGGTCCCACCTTGTAACCAGGCATCGATGTCCCTCTACCCGCTAGGGTAAAGTTAAGCTTGGCCATAATAGGTGGTTTAGGAACTAAACGAGAATATACGTTATCTGAGAGTATCGTCTGGTCCGCAGCCGTGTCCACAACAGCTGTTACTTCAGTCTGATTCACGTAGACCGTGGTGTATAAGGCTCGGTTGGATCGTACTCGGTTGATAACGATTGGTTTTTCAGTTTCGTCTGCCGTGTCGGCTACTTCCGCTGGCCGAGTCCACCCCGCAGCACCCTGAGGTTCCAACGGTTCGTTGGAAGTCGAAGTCGTCTCCGCCACCTGGAAGCAGGTCTGGTTGCAGCGTTGTCTCTGAAAGATTACTCATAGTAATGAAAGAATTATTAGTATTATCTTGACCCGTGTTAATGTGACTAATACTTCTATTAATGTTATCACTATTATCTCGGTTATTGTCATTACTATTATTATTTTTACCATTATTCTTACTACCATTATATTTACTGTTGTTACCCTTCACAAGACCTGAGCCCGGACGAGGTGACAGGTTGGGAAGCTGGGCTGCGCTTCCAACCTGGTCTAGTTTGACGACTGGTCACCTTCCGACTCAATCTGTCGAACTTGTCGGGCTAACTTAGGACAGTCCTTTCTGAAATGACCTGGCTCTCGACACTCAAAACACACTCTCGGGGGCGAGGTTGAGTACCGTCTACCCGGCGAGGGTGGTGATGCAGGTGTTGGATGCAAGGCAGTTAATAGACTGTCGAACCTGGTCATCAAATGGCCCACGTTAGTCGTCAAATGGTCGACGTTCGTGTTCAGTTGCCCCACTTGTCGTTCGACCGCTTCCATCCTGGTCTCGGTGCGAGGTGGAGTCGGCCGTGGAGAACCTCTGCGATCGTGTTGATCCTTCCTATCCACAGGCCCAGGGACGATAGGTTTCTCGAGGCTCACCGGGCGAGTCCACCCCTTTCCAACCTGTCGAACCTCTACCTCCTCCCCACTCTCAGAAGACTCTCTTGTATACGAGGGCGGCGACCGGTGATGTCGTTGGTCAGGCACAGTTGCGAATCGTACGTGCGGCCTCACCTGCTCTCTTGGTCGCCCCTTTCTTCCTCGATTACAAAGTTCCCTAAAGCCAATGTATTTCTCGTAGGCTGCCAGTGCTCTCACCAAAGTAGTATGATTCTGGTGTAGAATATACTAACCGGCCTCGGCATCGAGACAACCCACGCAAAACTTCACGACTGCTCTCCGATGAATCCAGTCTTTAGGAAGTTCACGGAAAGCTTTCCTCGTTAGGGTGAGTACTCTGTCGCTCCAATCTTCAATGGATTCACCTTCCTGTTGGCTGGCCGTATCCAACTTCACTTGCAAGACCTCAGGTAATTCCTCAGCCTTGAAGCGCTCGTCGAAAGCTCCTATAATATGCCTGAAAGATAAATCTCGGTTCATATGAGTTAGGTTAATGAAGTAATCTGCCGCAATACCTGTAACGCACCATTGAAAAGCATCGCGCATTCCTCTATCGCTGAGACCATATTCGTCAGCATAATTGAGGAACCGCTGCTTAAATAAAACCCAATTGTCCCACCCGCTAAACGACAGATTTTTAGGAATGTCCTTTGACCTAAAATGTGGTTGTTGCCGTCTAGGAGCCCTACGCTCGGTGGTCCGTAAGAACTCTCTAAAGGATCGACGCTAAGAATTCATCGTGTTCGGTGTGAAATGATGGTTGGGTATATTCTCCCTCACTCTCGCTGCCGTCGTAATACGTACGGTCAGTGTTTTCATAAGCCCCGTCAACATGGCGTCTCTGAGGTATCTCTCTAGATGACCGCCTTGTTGGTGGATGACCCCCTCTGTTATTGTATTGGGGCCTGTGAGAGACAGGGGTGTGCGACCGTATATATGCTGATGTGGTGCTAGTAGTAACCCCGGGAATGTTACCCCTCATGTTAGACTGTTCAGTCTGAGGGGTAGCCTGGGCCCTGGAATACACTGGCGTAATTCCAGGATTAACAGTTGATGTTACCCGTGTACCTTGAAATGATAAGGTGGGAGGGGTGTCCCGATACTCCGGTGCCCCCCAAGAATCTACATAGGAGTATTGACCGGGCGTATTGGATGGGACAACTCCCTCCGGGCCACCTACAAACGGGTTAGATGGTGCAGCACCATTGCCATCGTAAAGAGGGCGGTCTTCCCCAAACTCGGAATGTAATGTAACATCCGGGAGTGTAGGGGATCTAAATTCGTGTCCCGGGTTGGCAGGGAAGTACGATCGGTCCCGTTCATCTCCCCGAGGCTCACGGTGAATCGTGGAATCCCCGTTAGTGGGATTTAAACTGGCCGCCCTAGTTTCGTTCCGTGCATCCACTAGGTAGTCACAGCGTTCGTTGTGGTGATAATCCCTCCCCGCTTAGGATTTAGGGTGAAGTCGAACCATCTGGAAAATTTGGTTTTCCCCAAACCCTTTATATCCCCAATATTGACCGGGGTGATATTCCCATAACGACCTCTCCAGTCTATTAATTTTTGAGCACGTGGAGCACCTATACCAGGCACCAGGAGTAGGTCTGTAACGCCTCAGAAATTTATAGATATCAGTCTGGCTTTTGGAGGCATATTTATGTAATCAACTGCACTCTAAATAATAATTCAAGGTCAAACCAGAGTATTATATCAATAGGGATTCAAATTGTATATATTGACTACTGATTATACTTATTCTACCCCAAAGGAAATGTATCCCAATTTACAAAGAGTATACGTAAAATGTAATTGTAAAATATATCGTTATAAAACAAGTTTCAAAATAAACTCTATTTCTGAAAGACAATAGTAATTAAAATTGCTAAACACAAAACGATATGCAAAATGAGACTAATGGAATGTGCGGAATCCGCCCACATGTGTCTTAGGAATTCAAAAGAACACACAATAGAGGAGTCGCCCGTTGAATCAATTCCCACAACGTTTGAACTAAAAACAACTGAAATAATTCTTAGTTCTTCTATAGTTTATCTTTTTACTATTTCTATATCAATAAAAACTACAACAAAACAATACTCAATTTATAATTCTTATGTAGCCTAAGTCTAACTTCTCAATGGGTCTCACTTGATGAAGTTGCGTTACAAAAGCAATAACGCAGTGCCAGTAGCGCCTACAGAGTCGAACAAAAATCCGTGCACTTTATTAAATTCACTAATCGCGGTGAGGCTACACCGTGCGGAATTGTGAAAATGCAGCGGGAAATTTGAACCGTTGTCGCCCCACAGGTGTGGGAACGAACTCTGTGCCAAAACTAATTAACTTGGCGTTAATCGCTGACGTTTTTGCTCGCAGCGCCAATGTTGTAAAACGGCCGAGATTATAATACAACTAGCAGAAAGTAGTGTAGCTTACCTGTCGTTGTGGACTGGTCTCCTGGGAGTTCATAGCCCAGCAATTGCCAATAGTAAATACTACAATCCTTATGTGGTATCTGGGTATCACACACGGTAGACACTCAGTCTAATATTCCGATGAGCAGTGTCTGTTCTCCGTGTATATGCTATTCCGTCTAAACCTCAAGAGAGCGCTGGTCTCTTCAGGACGGCACACATGACCTCGGGTCACTCGGTGGACTGAACCATTAAGCGGAGGGGTATTTCACTACAATATGCATGTATCGATGACAAGAAGATTTATCCAATAAAATGTAAATATTCTCCACATGAGTATGCATACATTATTCAGAGTAGTGTATTTAAAACTGTAAAGTAATACTAGGCTTACAGAACCATCGTTTCTTCCATGTCTTCACATTCGAGCTCATCTACTTCTATCACTTCTGTGTTAAGGTCCGTTAGAATACTGGAATAAAAGCAAATTAAATTATTAATTGTAAAATATTTCAATTTAAGAATCCAATCTAGACACTATACTAAACAAATGCCAGACATACCTTCCATTGCCATTGACAGCTTCTGTTGTCACCACATCAACTGGTGGTTGTTGATCATCAACAATGTCTTTGATTGTTGCAGCATCGGTAGCTTCCTCATTATCAAGTCCGACTCTCTTCGACTTCTTCAGTGATCGTCGATGTCTGGCCAAACGGGATTTAGACTTTATTTTCTAGTGTTTCCCATCCTTAATATGCGACAGCTTGTCTGTGTCAATTGTCAACGCAGTTACTTGATCATCATCTGCTGTCAGATTTCCCTTAGCCCTGGTTGTATTGCAAACACTGCCCTTAGTTTTGGGTGTGTGTTTGTGCACAAAACAGACTCATGTGAACATTGAAAATATGAGATCATTCTCAAGTCTGTCAGCAGAAAATGTAAATCTTAAACTCTGTTCTTAGATTCAGAACTTTCGGTGGCCAGTATCTCCTGGAAATTTGGAGGATCAACGCTAGATCCGTCTTCAGAATTAAATTCGAATTCCTCAATTGCGTTTGCGTAAGGTCAACGAATTACCCATTAATAATTAATATAGATACAATACGAGATATGGAATCAATATAACTTTCCGAAAGGTTTCCAATAGTTTTCTGAAGGCGTTTGTTATGATCCGTTGATATGGCGATTTAGTTCTGTATCGTAGTAACTTCGAAGCGCGCACAAGGCGTTCACACCAACAACGCGCAACCAATACATGTGACGACGCCGCCCGCGCTTCATGTGACGCCGCATTATGGTGGGGCATTCTAATTCATAAAGCTTTTCCCGGAAATTATCGTCCCAGAAACAATCAATTGAACTAGATAAAGATGTTATTATTATGTTTCTCTTTGGAATGCGTCAGGCAACTTCCACCAGTGTCTTCAAATCTCTCCTCAAAACTCACCTAAATTTGTCTGTCTATGTAAAGCGAATTGAGGCTTTCAGCATAATGCGCTATATCAAGTACCAGTTATTATTATTATTACTACATGAAGTAATAATATTACATTTTTTTTTAATATTTAAATATTATAGGCATGAGAGAGTAAAGAAAACAACTATTAAACGAAAAATTGGTGTTAGGTCCATGCTAGCTGTTAATTGGTATCTTTCCCAACTAATCACATTTTTAATTTTAATTGGGTTAGGTCTTCGCAATATTCATGACGTAAGCCTAAGATTCATTTATATGACCATTTTCAGTCGAATGTGGGCGTATGTGAACATCCCATATAGACCCGCGTACACTACCTCACTTCTTCTAACACTGCTAGAACAGATTGCACTCACTTTTCTCAGATCGCAAAATCTCTGATGGCCTGCATGCCTTTTCTCATTGTTGTTTGATGACAATCCTGCAAGTTCAAATAAGGCATCTTTGAATTTCGCTAAATGCGGCCGGTTCCGTACCCATCTCTCATATGCAGATTTATTCGATGAGAATTGATGATCCTCAGTGTACTCCGTTTGCTGACAGCCCTTTCTTTTCGATCTGTGATTTTGCTCTTTTGTTCCACCATATGTACATAATATAACCCGTATCGTGCATAGTTTTGTTTGTTGAAACCAAAGCAATAACTTGTACTTTCTTTCCAGCATGCGAGTCGATCATAAAAGTTGTTTTCTTTGATAGCCAGGTGCAAGAGATGTTGCGTTTTAATGATATCTAACTATCCCATCCAGCATTGTGGGGTTTTTCCCATCGATCCTTTACGAACCTTATCCCGAAAAGTTGAATATTCTTTCTGGATTTCAGTTAATGCGTCAAATCTCTCAATACCATAATGGAAAGTAGGAACAACTCGGACAGGGGCTCTTTTATTTCCTTTTCGTCGAGAAATATTTTGATGAGAAGTCTCTCAAGAGCATTAGCAACATGTTCATGTACTGTCCAAGCTCGATTGTAATGCTTCCCTTTCATTATTCCATTCATACCGCCTGTTGCACAAAGACCTGCTTGGAAAACTAAGTCTACAAATCCGGATCCTGCTAGGTTTTGTCCAATTATTCCGAAATTCTCCTGAAACAAGTGAAAGTCTTCCAGATGTACAATAACATTATGGAATTCTTGTGACAAATTCCACACAACGTAGTAAGCTTTCATAGCAGCACCAACATCCAGTGTTATGTGAGCGTACGTCATGTTGGTTTCATTTGCCATCTTTTTAGCTTCACGAAAAAAATCAACGTTTCGCTATAAGTATTTAAAAGATCAGTACCCACAGTTGAAAGCCATCCGGTAAATGTTGGAACTATCTTGTCTCCATCATTTGTAAACCTTGAATACTTCCAGAAAAAAAAAGTTTTAATTTAGATTCCTGGCTTACTAATCTTGCAAATGGTAATTGTGGATTTGTAGGTAGCAGTTTGGTTCTTTTTTTAGGACTGATAGTGGGCATTGTCATCATCGATTACTTGATCTATTTTTAGCTTCCTTGCTTGCTTTTTTTTTTTTGCAATTGATCCACGGCATGTGCAAAATATTGTGCAGGCTAATTTGGCATGATTTCACCCACAACCCATATATTTACATGGCATGTCACTAAAACAAATGCGCCTGATCAATTTCAATATGCTATCAGGTGCTAGGGTAACACTTGAGGATACACAGTTAATGGTAATAAAAATTGTGTACTCTCTTCTTTGATCCATAAATGATCGGATTCAGTAGAGCCGGATGATTTCCAAATATATGTTTGTAAATGGGTGCGTTTTACTTCTTCTGGATAAAAGCCTCTGTAGTTGGAGGCAGTGAAGCTAGATTTGGAGTATTGGTCTAGAATACCAACTATTGCAGTCCAAACTTAAATTCTTGCTTCTGACATATTGTTGACATTAAATTTGCCATTGCTATTCTTAATTGGAGATTTCATCACCATTGGCAACTCATGTTTTCTTTGAAATAATGGTAAAGCAATAGGACATACACATTCGTGTCGTCTGCGAGCGCAGTTACCTTCTTTTGCTCTTTAGTTGCAAAATATATTGCCTGCTGTACAAGAATGTTACCCGCTTCTTCGTGAAATGTTGACAAATCGTTCTTATAAAAGGAACCATCGAAACTTACTTCAACAGGTGTTTGTTTTTGTCCAGTTATTACAAGTCTGTTTTTTTACGTTTTCTTTTGTAATTCTGCATCGGACTCAATATCTTTGCATGGTATTTAATTGCTTCTTATTTTGAGTTACAGTAAGAGCCAGTTTCTGTGATGGAAGTGGTGGTTTAGTGGTAATCTGAAACACTTCTACCATTATTTTCTTTTATGTCCTTGTGGAGCATTTTGTATTAAAGTCATTGTACCTATCAAAACTAAATATACATCACTGTATTTTAATCAATTTGACTTTTAAATTTGTTAACGAAATCCATTACTGTTGGTTAAGTGGTTGGACTAGATGATGGCCAGCTGGGTATCCAAAATAAAGCACAGCCATCAATTACTGTACACATATAGATTCCGGTTTTAAAATTCGGGCTGACAATACGGACTTTGATTAAGATGTCCGCATATCCCCAGAATCGTTAAATAATGCAATCGGTACTGGTGATAGTACACTCGACATAACTTCAGTAAAATTGACTTGTCGTGACATCTGCAGTCCGATGAATCTGGAATAAATCAGCTTAGTATCATATACCTTGGCATTATCAATGTCAATAGACTTTTTCATAACTGACATTGTGTCTACTTTAAATGATTGTACATTATACTGGTTATCTCCAATTTCGGAATTTTGATGATTCAGTGATTCATCCTTTTCCATTGCTACGTTCTTTCATTGTGCATTAAACTCCTTCATTATCAATTCACATATGTTTTTCATTCCATTCAGGTCGGTGCTTGTCTCATTGAATCAGAAATACCACAATAGTCTTTGTTATATTGATATAAATAAGATAGGGCTATGTTACTACTACAACTACTATTTTCTGATATGTGGTTTTAACGCTATGCTTTTAATCTCAATTGCTTTTAAAATCTACCCTAATTTGTAGGCTAAATTCCTCATCGCAAAGCATTCCGACTGAGATTAAATAAATTATTTTATATTAAATAAATTAACTGTTATTAATCGTATTTACTTTGTGTTTTCTGTTTCAAATCGATCCAAAGATTCTTGCTTTTACATTTAAAATTCTGTCATTAGTTCTATTTTCTCATCAGTTACTTATCTCTTGCTTTCTTTAACTCTTCCATCAGTTTTTAACATGCTTCCCTTTCTTTGGTTACTTCTCACAATTTCTCATTCAACCTGAATTATAAAGTGAAAACAAAGTATAATAATTAAATAAACATTAATATACGAGGTTATATAATCGATATAAAGTTTGCGGTACACCACGTACGTAGAACGTACGTAGAACTGTTGAATTTCTCGACGTTTCGATCAATTATGCTTTGATCATCCACAGGAGTGAGAATGCAGAAAGTTCAGGAAACTTGGAATATAAGTGGAAAAGGGTGCGACTGGTGTGAAAGTCAGAAACAATAGCAAGTTTACACAGTGGTGGGGGGGGGGGGGATGGAAACTAGCTTTAGCGGAGTATTGTTTCTCATGAAAAATAATGAATGGAAACTAGCTATAGAAGAGCAATGTGTCTGATAGGTGTGAGAAATACAACATGTCAACAAAGCATTGGAACTCAATGGTTACAACAGGAAGGACTTCAAGTTATCGTCAACTAACAACAGCGATCCTGCAGAGTTCAGAAAGTCTGTATGTTTACCATATTTGGGACAGCTTTCTCATCGTATCCAACGACTACTACAAAACGCCGACATAAAAAGTATTTCATAGTGCAGTCTACAAGTTGTCACAGTGTCTTCAAACACACAAGGAAAACCATCTAACACAGCCAACCTGGTGTATACTGTATCCCATGTGGAAGTGGAAATGTATACATTGGGGGAAACCGGACATGACCTTCAAACCAGACTCAAAGAACAAAAAGGTCATGCAAGAAGAGGAGAGCAAGACAAATCATCAATAGTTATGCATTCTCACCAACAACAACACCGACGTAATTGGAAAGATGCTGAATTGCTACCGCTCCTTCTTGGCATTCCAGACGAACCAGGGAAGCTATTGAAATCTACAAACACAACACTGTTCATTAAGATATTGGATTTGATATCAGTGACATTTTGCTATCTTTATTCAACAAGAATCTCCACCGACAGTAAACCATGCCATAGTTTCTGGCCAGTTTACATTTCACAATCCTGTCTAGACACATGGTCTATGTGTCCCTCCCACTGTGTGAACTTTTTGTGAGCTATTGTTTCTGGCTTTCACACCAGTCCCACCCCTTTTCACTTACATTCCAAGTTTCCTGGACTTCCTGTATTCTCACTCCTGACGACGATCAAAGCATATTTATCGAAACGTCGAGAAACTCAACAGTTCTTTTCAGAACTAATATACGTGGTGTACCGCAAACTTTATATCAATATTTGATTTCGACATGCAAACCATCAAACAGTAGGTTATATATGTCATTGTCAGTTCACTGCTCTATAGTCCATAGAAAGTACTGTATTTTCTACCTACTTTGTGTTTTCTGTTTCAAATCGATCCAAAGATTCTTGCTTGTACATTTTCGTCATTAGTTTTTTTTTTCAGTTTCTTTCTTAATTTCCTCTCTTGTTTTCTTTAACTCTTCCATTAGTTTTTCACGCGCTTTCTTTACTTTTTTTTTATTCTCAGCATTTCTCATTCAACCAGAATTATTATTATTATCATAAGTTAAACCAAAGTATATATTTATATACATTATTGTTTATCTTCTGACGTCGTTCAATTCTTTCTTCAAATTCTCAAATTCTTCGTTATATATATATATATATATATGTTTCTCATTATATGAACATCTTTTGGAATTCGGGGAAGCTGTGGATAACCTCTTCAGCTGGTATTGGAACGTTCACTGTTTTATCTATCATTGCGTTCCATCTACTTTTTGGAAAGAAAAATTAAGTTTCGCGCAATTAATTGATTCTCAACTTCCTTAACTTTCAACTCTGGGTATCTGCTGATGTCAACCAATTGTAATTTGTTCTGGTTTGACATAGGTGCCATTCTTCTATTTGTCATGTAATGTAAAGCATACATAATCATGTACTTCTTTTGTCTTTTGCACCTCAGTTGGGCTGGGCGTGGCATTGCTCTTTCTCTCTATAGGACCAATGCATTTATCAAGGTAACCAGGATATCTTTCTTTTTCCCAGTTTTCCTTTAATGCATAGACGCCATTCTAAAATTTCATATGACATGAAATGCAAACATAGGTTCTTCCATTTTGAATTGACTGCACAAATACCTGCTTTTTTTAAAATCTTGCATCAGTTTTCCTTAATCGGTCATTCTGCTTTTCTGCAGATCTTTTCAAACAAAATGCTTGTCTATTTCTGTCCCTGTCTCTCTGTATTTTATTAGCCCTTGTTTTCTTGAACAATTGTCCTATTTTTGGTTCTTTCCTTCTGTTTTTCATTTGCCCTTGTTTTCTTGAACACTGGCTCATCAATCTTCCTATTTTTGTTTCTTTCCTTTTGTATTTCATTAGCCCCTGTTTTCTTGAACACTGGCTATCAATCTTTCTATTTTTGTTTCTTTCCTTCTATTTTTCATTTGCCCATTTGTCAGAATTACGAAACATTTTGTACATGATGCCTTATACTCTCTTACCTTTGTTTTGCACAGAGCACTTTTAATTCATCCATGTTGTAATTTTTTTACAGGCAGCACTGCAATTCAAATGACGGCTGAACCTTTGGAAAGCTTTCCTACATCCTAAACATATTTGGGCTCCTGGTTTTACATAGTTATATTCATTTTGCACTTCTGCATTGTCATGTAAATTTGTTTGGATGAAAGAAGAGTGACTTTCATCTATTCTTTTCCCAAGATAAAAAGAGCATTCTTTGATTTGGCTTTCATGACTGGATTGAATGCTTAATAAATCACTGACTTTTCTGTTTGAGATCATTTCTTTCCTTGATTCTTCGCCTTCCGCAGCATTCAAACCTTCAGAAAAGAAGTTAGACAAATCCGTTTGGAAGTATACCTTTACTCTCATTTAGCTCACTTTTCCTTGTCACAGTTGGGAACTTGTCTCTTATTTCTGGTCTACTTTTGCCTTTACTGAACCAATCATTAATATGATGAGGCAACTTAGCAAATGAAAACCGTTTTTGCTCTTTTGGTGTCTTTTCTAGGGATTTACATTTTGGGATCTTTGATTGGTGGTGACAATGAAATCATCATGATCAGGTTTATTTGTTGAGACTCTTTTAGAAAATTTAGTGGCTGAATGAATATTTGAGATAAACTCATTATCATTTTGAGTTGAATTCTCATTTTGATCTGAATCATCAGATAAGGCATCCTTCATTACTTTAGCTTTTGTTTGTGACTTGCAGACACTGGAATAACGTGTGAACCATGGGTTTTGCTTTGCTCTAATGGTCCTTTTGCAATAAGATTGTCAGTGCCGGAAGAGTCTGATATTTTCTCAAAAATGTATACATAATTTGATACTGAAAAAATGGAATTTCTAGAAACTTCTTTGCATCTTCAAGTTCAAGTTCAAGTTAAAATTTATTGTCAAATACACAGTAAATGAAATTTGCCTTCCAAGGTTCAAATTACAATAAAAATAACAACAGTTAAAAACATACAATACTATACAATGGATAAGATAATATATAAGAAAATATGCTATGTATAAAACATTATGAACAGTATAAATATTAAAATACTATATAAAGAATAAAATATAAAATATAAAACGTCTCAAGTTATCTTTTAAATTGCTTGTTGTATTGCCTGATTGCACACGGAAGAAATGATTTATTATGACGCTCACTCTTCTTAATTGAAGGAATCATCCTTCCGGATCTACTGAAATTTATAAAGTTAAAAAGAGGATGAGACTGGTCGTTAATTATACATTTTAGTTTTTTCTCCATAACCTTATCGCATATATCATGGATAGATGGGACGTTTGCACCTATTACCTTCTTAGCCATTTTTATTATTCTCTGTAATTTATTTGAGTTATACTTAGATAAACTATTTAGCCATACAATACAGCAAAATGTTAATATGGACTGTATCATAGCCTGATGGAATAGAGACAGCGCATCTCTGCACAGATGAACCATTTATTTGTACATTCAAGGATGGCATAAACATTGCAATTTTCTAATAAGCCATCATGATTAATAAGAGCAATTAATTTATAATGAACGTTTTTGACATGGATGAAAAAAAAACATTCAAAAAATGATCCATTTTCTCTAATCGGTTATTAAGACGCAAAAGTAGGGGCCTGTAGGGGGCACTAATTTGTTTTGTATGGTAAAATTCTGCTCCAATTGACATATTATACTACAGCGTTTTTTAATTTGACTAGAATAGAAATATTGGTTTATCATTGTTTGAAGATTTAAAACATTCTGCACATCGAAATTGTAAAGAGGTAAACACAGAATCTTTGCTTCCAGAACAAGAAATACAGGTCATTTGAAAATGGTTTTGAACTGAAAATTTGATCATAGATAGGATTGGACCTAAAAGAGACTAAAACATCTCAAAATTCTTTGCAATCCTTCTGATTACCTGAATTGTAATCATTACCAAGAACCAATCGTAAAACAGCAGCGCTTTTCATCTTACAAGATCCTTCAGAACAAAAAATATCTTTCAGTTCTTGCTCAATATGGAATTTTGCATTTGCATCAACTACATGATTTCTAAATAATTTCACTCTTCTTAAAATCTGAAGTACAGTACACAATTAGTGAAACATGCATTTTTACCATCCCTTCTTGCAGTATTCATCAAAGGCAATATGGCCATATTATCTACCTGAGAGTGGCGTGAAAACACGGCTGTTTCAAAGATGCGAACTCGACTAGAAAAGTCAGGCGCCCTCAATATTATCGGATGACATACATTTCAAATTCCGTCAGTTCTTTTTCTCATCAGTTACTTTCTCTATTTCATCTCTTGCTTTCTTTAACTGTTTCATTGGTTTTTTACACGCTTTATTTGCTTTGGTTACTTCACAGCATTTCTCATTCAACCTGAATTAAGTTAAACCAAAGTATATTTAAATTTATATACATATATTAGGGGGTTATAAGAACCTAATAACATTGGAGAAGCATTTTTTTTTAAATAATATTATTGTATTGTATAATAATATAATAATATTAAATAATAATTAATATACACTGATTCTCGCTGTTTGCAGACGTCTTGTTTATCTTATGCTTTATATTGCTTCTATCTGGCGTCGTCCAATTCTTTCTTCAAATTCAAGTTCAAAATCTCGCATTCTCTTTTAAACTTTCTTTGATGCTCTGAATTCACGTTTACCTTTAATTATAACGCTTTATAAATCGACACATTTCTGATTTATTCTACAAAGGAAAGTGCATTGTATTAAAAACAATCTAACTCTTTAAAAAGGACATAGGCCTACTAGACTAGTCCAGATAGTCATATTTCCACTCTAATAAGATGCTGTAGGCATTTCGTGTTAAAAGCGAATAAACATGTGTTTTGGGGTAATTTTGGGGTGCTGAATTCAAATTTGCTGTTTACCCGGCTCAATTTTTAGATCTTCACCCTTAAAATGTGAAAAACAAAATGGCCGCCATTTCAGACTTATTTTGGCTTATAACTTGACTTTTAAGTGACGTAGCAAGTTAAAAATGGTGTCTATACCTATGTTTTTGATAGTGAAGATTCCAACTATATTGTTATTAAAGTTGCAAATATTCTATTTCAGCCGCCATGTTGAAATCCAAGATGGCCGCCATTTTAAACGTATTTTGGCTTATAACTTGACTTTTAATTAACATAGCAAGTTAAAAATAGTTTCTATACCTATGTTTGTGATACTGAGGATTCCAAATATATTGTTATTAAAGTTGTAAATATTCTATTCCAGCCTCCATGTTGGAATTCAAGATGGTCGTCATTTAAAACGTATTTTGGCTTATAACTTAAGTAACATAGTAGGTTAGAAATGATGCCTATACAGTACCTATGTTTGTGATACTGAGGATTCCAAATATATTGTTATTAAAGTTGTAAACAGCCGCCATGTTGAAATCAAAGATGGCGCCTATTTTAAACACACACACAGGGTAGTAACAAAGTGCGAGGCAAACAAACAAATGAAAATGAAAAACTCACAAAGGGATTGTTCTTTATGTGTAAAAATATTTTAAAACGAGATAGATGATAATGATGATCATTGTCAAGTGTTTAGAAAAATATAAGAAAATTAATGAAAAAAGGAGGTAATACGGAATTCATAAATGTAAAAATGTTACTGATGACATTTGGAATTAACAAAAATGTGTTAAATAATATGATTTAATGACATGAGATAATAGGAATGTGAATAAAAGTAGTGTTTGCGCCACAAAAGAGGAAAAAAATATATATATATACAGTATATAAACATCACAGAATAAATTCTAATCCGCCCGATATAATGAAATTTAATTAATTAGAAAAAATAAAAATGACGAAACCTGTGAGAATGAAAAAAAGCCCTCTCCGAGATTCAAACCCGGAACCTTCTGCTTGATATGCAGATCTCCTAACCATTAGACCACTGGGGTTTTCATTGTATTGTTCCAATTTGATTGTGTGAGGCACACAAAATATAAGTGTGAGGCATGCGAGGCATATAGTTTACAATTTCAAAAAGGTGCGAGGCATATAGTTTACAATTTCAAAAAGGTGCGAGGCATTTATTAACGTGCTATTATGCTATATTATAGGCCTAATAATCAATTATTTATATTTTTAAAATAGGCCTAGCGTATCGAAATAGATTCGTGTATACACTCATCATGCTATGTTGTTTATTTTTATGTAACGATTGTTTTTTTCATTCAAGTCATATCGTGGCTGGTATAAGTTGACTACAATGTTCAAATTGTTTGTTCATAAGGATAATGAAAGAGTTGGTCAAAAAGACTTCACAGAATCAATTCAATACAACAACAACGTATTTATATCAAAACATTTCTCGGAATAGAAATAGATTGTAAAATTGGTAAAAAAACAAACATTTTAAATGTATACAAATTGATAAAGACATCAGTATAATAATAATATATAAATTGAGAAAACTGCTAAAAAGTAGTGTATAATTTATTTATTTATGCATTGATATTACCATATATTAATGATTGTTGTGACATTTGGGGTAACACTTATAAAAGTACAGTACAAAATGTTTACAAAAAAAAGGTACTGTAATTTATAAAATTATCAATAGTGTAAGATGATAGCATTAGCCATAGTAGTAAATGATACTGGATACCAGAGGAAGTAGAGGTTTCGTTTTGAGGTTTTTCATCTACAGTATTATATATAATGCCTTCAATTCAGAATAAGGAAATAGAATTAACTACCTTCACGGCCAAACTGATAATAGAGGACTAAAACAAAGTGGAATGCGTCAATTTCTCATGCATTTATTGGTGAAAAACACGTTTAATCTCAATATATTTGTTAATTTGTCAATAAAAATGCTGTAATATACTGCTGATACTGTTCTGTTTTCAAAGAATAATAATCGATCCTAAATTTTGGGAAATGATAAAATGATGCCTCACATTTTTTGATGATGGTAAAACGATGCCTCGCATACATTTCTGACTTGCCTTGCTTTTGCGCATATCCTAGGCCTGCTGTTGTGCATAGTTCTCTGTGCCCTGGGGACCTGTGAACACCTGCACATAGCCGACCTAGCCCATTAAACAATTATTACGCAATAAACATTAAGCTATATATGCTTTGCAATTAGGGTAATATGTAGGCCTACACACATAAATATAAGTTTAATTTATAGTATAATAATTAGATATCAAATTAATAGTTTTCATACAATAATATCGTGGATTTATATAGCGCCTAATGTTGTGAAACATTATTACCCTAGTCTATTGGATCAAACGTGTATGGAAACATCCAAAATTGAAATGACACATGAAATAAATAATGTCATATTGCAGTTCTTGGTATAACAAGTGAGCATCTTCATCTGCAATCAAAGTTGCTATTTCATTGCCAGAATTTTACCTGTTTGGTGACCAAGTCAACAACTTTTTTGGCTTATATTATAATGCTGTTTCCAAGATTCATCGAGCATAAAGGACATTATATTGTGCCAACAAGGATGAAGAACCATCAGTTAAAGATACTGCATATCAACGGTATTTCAAAGGGTTTGGGTAATTTTCTAACTTGCCATCGCTACCGGTGACCGGTAAACAACCTTTGTTCTTATGTCATCCACACCAGCATTTGTTATAAATCTTTATGAATTTGAAATAATTTGAAATTGTGAATAAATTGGTAATTAATTACAGTATTTAAATTTCTACAACAAGCAGTATTTAACTTCCTTGGCAAAAAATTTCAGGAAATGGAATCGAAATTTTGAATGCAGATGGAGCATTAAATCTATTAGGGGCCTACTATTACTTTGCCATCATTAACAAAATATTTTAAGACAGAAGAAGCAATATAGTGGAAAATCTGTAGTTAAAGAAAACACTGGGGAGCAAATGGCAACATCTTCAATGGCATTTCGAATGAGAAATGATCTGTACTTGCAAAGAAACAAAGATATGAATTATGAATGAATTCGAAACATGCATCTTTTGTTCAGTCCAAAATTAACAAGACATCTGATTAATAATAATTAATAGTAATTCACTTACAGTAGGTGGTCTATAAGTAAAACCAACCGTTCGGCCATTTTTAATTTATGCTAATGAACCCACTTCACGATGTCCGATGTTGGTAAACTTTGGATATGATGTTAATTTGGACCATATCAACCAGACAAAACAAAAACAAATTATGTTGCAATTTGTTCTAGGTTCAACCATACTTTTACTGGACTACAGGTAGAAACCATTTTTAACTTGCTATGTTAATTAAAAGTCAAGTTATAAGCCAAAATACGTTTAAAATGATGGCGGCCATCTTGGATTTCAACATGGCGGCTGAAATAGAATATTTACAACTTTAATAACAATATATTTGGAATCCTCAGTTATCACAAACATAGGTACTGTAGACATCATTTCTAACCTACTATGTTACTAAAATGTCAAGTTATAAGCCAAAATACGTTTTAAATAGCGACCATCTTGAATTCCAACATGGAGGCTGAAATAGAATATTTACAACTGTAATAACAATATATTTGGAATCTTCAGTATCACAAACATAGGTATAGAAACTATTTTTAACTTGCTATGTTAATTAAAAGTCAAGTTATAAGCCAAAATACGTTTAAAATGGCGGCCATCTTGTATTTCAACATGGCGGCTGAAATAGAATATTTTCAACTTTAATAACAATATAGTTGGAATCTTCACTATCACAAACATAGGTATAGACACCATTTTTAACTTGCTACGTCACTTAAAAGTCAAGTTATAAGCCAAAATAAGTCTGAAATGGCGGCCATTTTGTTTTTCACATTTTAAGGGTGAAGATCTAAAAATTGAACCGGGTAAACAGCAAATTTGAATTCAGCATCCCAAAATTACCCTAAAACACATGTTTATTCGCTTTTAACACGAAATGCCTACAGCATTTCATTTTTCTCAAATCTGGACTAGTCTATACTGAGGACATGTAGGAGAAGGTTAAAGGCTACTCTAAGTATTGTACCAAATCGTCTTTTTTAATGATGAGGTAGCGATTCACAGGCTGAGGTGATATCAATCATCTCCTGCTAACATTGTCGAAATTTTTGTGGAAGGTTCAACCGATTAAAAATAAGGCAATATTCTTGTCAAGCAACAAGACAAAAGATCAACTCACAATTTATCTTGCCGACAAAACAGTGCGAAATTGTAAACATCCTATTGTAGCAGTCACGCGACAAGATGTGAACACAAACACACCGACTGGTTTGTTTTAATTTTAATGCGCCTATAACGGTTGGGGGAAAATACTGGAATTTTAACTGGGGACATGTAGGAGAAGGTTAAAGGCTACTCTAAGTATTGTACCAAATCGTCTTCTGACATAATATTTACCTACTAACTTACCTTGTTCACATGCGAATCATCAATGATGTATTACCTTCTATATGTGTCTTCTTTATTTATCAATATTCATATTCATATTTTTCTTTCAATCGTCAAGTTTCTCTTTCCATTATCTGTCGGTCATTTCTCTCGAAACTTAATGCAATATTCACTTGTTCATTGAGTTGCGAGATATGGTCCAGTTTGTCATAAACATGATGAAGGAAGGAAACTCATGATCTGATAAAATACCAAAGAAACATAGAAAGATATATACACGAGTCCTTTACATTTATCAAATTGTCGCCATTTTTAAAAAATATTGTGAGTTTATGGCATTAAAAGATGTTATGGAGATAGCAATTCAATTATATAAGTAACAATAAATGTTCAAATTATATTTCACATCATGTGTGTAACAGAACAGGCCAAAATGGCTGACATTTCAACCAAAATGGCCGCCATTTTATCCAACATGGCCGCCATTTTTATCTGAAATGGCCATATAATCAAATTGGGGGTTCTTGATTAAATACATATAACAGTACCAACATAACAATATAACAATATTTGTGTTTAATTACTTTACTTATTCGTCGTCACTTTCGTCATCACTATCACTGTATGAATCGGATGTAGACAACAATGGTCGTATTTTGTTGCATATCGTCTTTAAGCGAAAGTGTCTTCTCATAGTTGTCAAAGATGACAAATGCCTCCGCAAAATCTTTGCAGGTGGTAAAAGTCAGAACATCCATAAGAGTTTAAACTGCCATTCCATCGATGATGAGGTAGCGATTCACAGGCTGAGGTAATATCAATCATCTCCTGCTAACATTGTGGACATTTTTGTGGAAGGTTCCACATCGATTAAAAATAAGGTAATATTCTTGTCAAGCAACAAGACAAAAGATCAACTCACAATTTATCTTGCCGACAAAACAGTGCGAAATTGTCTACATCCTATTGTAGCAGTCACGCGACAAGATGAACACAAACACACCGACTGGTTTGTTTTAATTTGAATGCGCCTATAACGGTTGGGAGAAAATAGTGGAATTTTAACTGGCACAGCTGAAAAAAAGAAAAAGAATTGCTCTTCAACCAATATACGATCACCTTGGACCAGAAACGGTAGCCGGACTACATGGTTCCCATGCTATCACTGGATGTGATATTACGGGTCACAGGAAAAAAAACAGCTTTTAAGATGTATATGAAGTCACCTCCTCACATCATAGAAGCTATAGCCAAATTCGGAGAAGACAATGTGCCATCTTTCAATGTGAAGGCAGGATGCAAGGAGTTTCTGTGCAGTCTTCTTGGAACTAAAAGGGTGTCAGCCAAAGATTCATCAATCCTGAGATGCAAACGGTTCAAAACACTGCCAAATAATCAAGGTGTGGATAAATTACCAACTTCTGGAACGTTGCACCAGCACATACTACGTGCACATCTCCATGCCAATATATGGAATCAAGATGTCACTATTGACCAAATAATTCCCGATCCATGCCAACTAGGCTGGTTTATAGAGAACTGGAAAAAAAGACCAGTATTATCCGAGAAGCAGGCTGCTCCACAAGCAGTTGTGGAGCTACGGTGTTCATGTTTAATAAGTGCATTTTCCCATAATGCATGCACGTGCAAGAAAACCAATCTACAATGTACCGAGATGTGTAACTGCGAAGCAGACGAGAATAACTAGGCTAGAAATACTTTCAGCAAAGAATAATTACGCGTGCGTGCGTGCGTGAGAACGTTTTAAGTTCGATTGATTTAATTATAATTTTAAAACAGTTCGTCACATTAGTACTGGTAATAACGTGTGTCACCTGAATATTCATACTTCACGACGTCATAATATTATACTTACAAGGATGGAAAAGGCAGAAAAATAAAAAAGAAACGTTAATTTCACAGCCTCAGAAATATCAGCATTGATTGACGGAGTCAGTAAAAGAAATAATGTAATAAACGGCAGTTTGAGCAACCTGATCACAGGACAGTAAAAAAACGGGCTTGGGAGGGTGGCAATAGATGTTGCTGCCGTATCTAAAGTTCCTAGAAGTATCGAGGAATTTTTAAAAAAATGTTTAAACGTTAAAAGTTACCAGCAATAAATTCGGTGCTTTACACAGAATGGAAACGTACCTGCACCTCTTGATGAAGAGTGTCAGAAATGGTGGCATCGAGAGAACAGATGTATCCATCATAACAACTTATGATGAAGGTAATGTTTTAATATCCTATTACTATACGTATATAATAAAATACCGTCCATCCAGAACGTCCATCATTGATTAAATATTTTGATTAACAGAAAATGGGACTAGCGAAATTCCATGGGAAGACGTGATGGGATGCATCACCAATACAGGTCAGCAGCCTACAAAGGCGTCCTCATCTACTCCGACCTCTGAAATCAATTTCGAGCTAGAGCTAGGTCTAGTAAGAGTCCAACAGGAGAGTTTGGAAATTGAAAAGCAGAGGTTGCAAATTGAAAAGGAGAGGTTCCAAATTGAGAAAGCAAAGATTTTAGGCAATGAAGAAAACCAAAATCAGTTTTATAACTTCATATAATAGAATATAAATATAAATATGAAAAACGTACAGTTCAAATTGGACGGAAATCTAAAAATCACATATTAACAGTTTTATATTTATCAATTGTTAAATGTATATAGATTATAAATAAATATATTAATATAAATAATAATAATATTCAAATATATATATAAAGTATGTTACCTCAATATTATATGCATTAAAAAAATTTATTATGCTATAGTAACCATTTATGTAAAAAAATGACCATTTTACTATAGTATAATTGACATGCGCAGACTAGAACCCAATGGCCCATTTTTCGGAAATGGGCCATTTTACGACCCTTTTATTCATTTATTTATGTCAAAATATAAAAGGGTCGTAAGATGGCCATTTTTGGAAAAAAATCTCTGTACTATAGTACAGGAAAATATTCATGCGCAGAACACAAATTCGACCTTTTTATTTTTCGATAAAACTGGTTTCTATAGCATAATTGACATGCGCAGAACCCAATATTCCACTCTGCCCATGTTTATTATGCTATAGTAACCATTTATGTCAAAATATAAAAGGGTCGTAAAATGGCCCATTTTCGAAAATTTCCCTGTACTATAGTACAGGAAAATATTCATGCGCAGAACACAAATTCGACCCTTTTATTTTTCGATAAAACTGGTTTCTATAGCATAATTGACATGCGCAGAACCCAATATTCCACTCTGCCCATGTTTATTATGCTATAGTAACCAATTATGTCAAAATATAAAAGGGTCGTAAAATGGCCCATTTTCGAAAATTTCCCTGTACTTATAGTACAGGAAAATATTCATGCGCAGAACACAAATTCGACCCTTTTATTTTTCGATAAAACAGGTTACTATAGCATAATTGACATGCGCAGAACCCAATATTCCACTCTGCGCATGTTTATTATGCTATAGTAACCATTTATGTCAAAATATAAAAGGGTCGTAAAATGGCCCATTTTCGAAAATTTCCCTGTACTATAGTACAGGAAAATTTTCATGCGCAGAACACAAATTCGACCTTTTTATTTTTCGATAAAACTGGTTACTATAGCATAATTGACATGCGCAGAACCCAATATTCGACTCTACGCATGTTTATTATGCTATAGTAACCATTTATGTCAAAATATAAAAGGGTCGTAAAATGGCCCATTTTCGAAAATTTCCCTGTACTATAGTACAGGAAAATATTCATGCGCAGAACACAAATTCAACCCTTTTATTTTTCGATAAAACTGGTTTCTATAGCATAATTGACATGCGCAGAACCCAATATTCCACTCTGCCCATGTTTATTATGCTATAGTAACCATTTATGTCAAAATATAAAAGGGTCGTAAAATGGCCCATTTTCGAAAATTTCCCTGTACTATAGTACAGGAAAATATTCATGCGCAGAACACAAATTCGACCCTTTTATTTTTCGATAAAACTGGTTTCTATAGCATAATTGACATGCGCAGAACCCAATATTCCACTCTGCCCATGTTTATTATGCTATAGTAACCATTTATGTCAAAATATAAAAGGGTCGTAAAATGGCCCATTTTCGAAAATTTCCCTGTACTATAGTACAGGAAAATATTCATGCGCAGAACACAAATTCGACCCTTTTATTTTTCGATAAAACAGGTTACTATAGCATAATTAACATGCGCAGAACCCAATATTCCACTCTGCGCATGTTTATTATGCTATAGTAACCATTTATGTCAAAATATAAAAGGGTCGTAAAATGGCCCATTTTCGAAAATTTCCCTGTACTATAGTACAGGAATTTTTTCCAAAAATGGCCAAATTTCAACCTTTTTATTTTTTCGAAAAAAATGGTTACTATAGCATAATTGACATGCGCAGAACCCAATTTTCGACTCTGCGCATGTTTATTATGCTATAGTAACCATTTATGTCAAACAATTAAAGGGTCGAAAAACGGCCCTTTTCCGAAAATTTCCATGTACTATAGTACAGGAAAATTTTCATGCGCAGAACACAAATTCGACCTTTTTATTTTTCAATAAAACTGGTTACTATAGCATAATTGACATGCCCAGAACCCAATATTCCACTCTGCACATGTTTATTATGCTATAGTAACCATTTACGTCAAAATATAAAAGGGTCGTAAAATGGCCCATTTTCGAAAATTTCCCTGTACTATAGTACAGGGATTTTTTCCAAAAATGGCCAAATTTCAATCTTTTTATTTTTCGAAAAAATGGTTACTATAGCATAATTGACATGCGCAGAACCCAATATTCGACTCTGCGCATGTTTATTATGCTATAGTAACCATTTATCTCAAAATATAAAAGGGTCGTAAAATGGCCCATTTTCGAAAATTTCACTGTACTATAGTACAGGAAAATATTCATGTGCAGAACACAAATTCGGCCTTTTTATTTTTCGATAAAACTGGTTTCTATAGCATAATTGACATGCGCAGAACCCAATATTCCACTCTGCCCATGTTTATTATGCTATAGTAACCATTTATGTCAAAATATAAAAGGGTCGTAAAATGGCCCATTTTCGAAAATTTCCCTGTACTATAGTACAGGAAAATATTCATGCGCAGAACACAAATTCGACCCTTTTATTTTTCGATAAAACTGGTTTCTATAGCATAATTGACATGCGCAAAACCCAATTTTCGACTCTGCGCATGTTTATTATGCTATAGTAACCATTTATGTCAAAATATAAAAGGGTCGTAAGATGGCCATTTTTGGAAAAAATCCCTGTACTATAGTACAGGAAAATATTCATGCGCAGAACACAAATTCGACCATTTTATTTTTCGATAAAACTGCTTTCTATAGCATAATTGACATGCGCAGAACCCAATATTCCACTCTGCACATGTTTATTATGCTATAGTAACCATTTATGTCAAAATATAAAAGGGTCGTAAAATGGCCCATTTTTGAAAATTTCCCTGTACTATAGTACAGGAAAATTTTCATGCGCAGAACACAAATTCGACCTTTTTATTTTTCGATAAAACTGGTTACTATAGCATAATTGACATGCGCAGAACCCAATATTCGACTCTGCGCATGTTTATTATGCTATAGTAACCATTTATGTCAAAATATAAAAGGGTCGTAAAATGGCCCATTTTCGAAAATTTCCCTGTACTATAGTACAGGGATTTTTTCCAAAAATGGCCAAATTTCAACCTTTTTATTTTTTCGAAAAAAATGGTTACTATAGCATAATTGACATGCGCAGAACCCAATTTTCGACTCTGCGCATGTTTATTATGCTATAGTAACCATTTATGTCAAAAAATTAAAGGGTCGAAAAACGGCCCTTTTCCGAAAATGTCCATGTACTATAGTACAGGAAAATTTTCATGCGCAGAACACAAATTCGACCTTTTTATTTTTCAATAAAACTGGTTACTATAGCATAATTGACATGCGCAGAACCCAATATTCCACTCTGCACATGTTTATTATGCTATAGTAACCATTTACGTCAAAATATAAAAGGGTCGTAAAATGGCCCATTTTCGAAAATTTCCCTGTACTATAGTACAAGGATTTTTTCCAAAAATGGCCAAATTTCAACCTTTTTATTTTTCGAAAAAATGGTTACTATAGCATAATTGACATGCGCAGAACCCAATATTCGACTCTGCGCATGTTTATTATGCTATAGTAACCATTTATGTCAAAAAATAAAAGGGTCGAAAAACGGCCCTTTTCCGAAAATTTCCCTGTACTAGTAACTAGTTACTATATCATAAATTGGCATGCGTAGACACACATAATGAGTTCAACGCATTTTACCTCAATACTATATGCATTTTTAAAAATGTCGATATTTGGCAAATTTTTGAACATTTTCCTGTACAGGAAAATTGTCAATTATGATATAGTAACCAGTTATGTCGAAAAATAAAAGGGTCAACATTTTAGGTAAAATGCGAAGAACACATTATGTGCGTCTGCGCATGCCAATATAGTAACCAGTTATGTCGAAAAATAGAAGGGTCTAAATGTTGCTATTTTTGTTTTTAAAAAAACCTGTGTACTCAATTGTACAGGGACATTTTTGAAAGATGGCAAAAATGTCAACCTTTCCATTTTTTTGGTACGTTTGTTACATTTTGTTATATTACGTTTGTTACATTTTGTTATATTACGTTTTTTACATTTTGTTATATTACGTTTGTTACATTTTCTTATATTACGTTTGTTACATTTTGTTATATTACGTTTGTTACATTTTGTTATATTACGTTTGTTACATTTTGTTATATTACGTTTGTTACATTTTGTTATATTACGTTTGTTACATTTTGTTATATTACGTTTGTTACATTTTGTTACATTACGTTTGTTACATTTTGTTATATTACGTTTGTTACATTTTGTTATATTACGTTTGTTAAATTTTGTTATGTTACGTTTGTTACATTTTGTTATATTACGTTTGTTAAATTTTGTTCTATTACGTTTGTTACATTTTGTTATATTTACGTTTGTAACATTTTTTTATATTACGTTCGTTACAATTTAATTTACGTTCGTTACAATTCAAGTTACGTTTGTTACACTTTAAGTTACGTTCGATACAATTTGTGTTACGTTCGTTACAGTTTGTGTTACGTTCGATACAATTTGTGTTACGTTCGTTACTGTTTGTGTTACGTTCGTTACAATTTAAGTTACGTCCGTTTACAATTTAAGTTACGTTTGTTACAATTTAGGTTACGTTCGATACAATTTGTGTTACCTTCGTTACAGTTTGTGTTACGTTCGATACAATTTGTGTTACGTTCGTTACAGTTTGTGTTACGTTCGATACAATTTGTGTTACGTTCGTTACAGTTTGTGTTACGTTCGTTACAATTTAATTTACGTTCGTTACAATTCAATTTACGTACGTTACAATTTGTGTTACGTTTGTTACAGTTTGTGTTACGTTCGTTACAATTTATGTTACGTTCGTTACAGTTTGTGTTACGTTCGTTACAGTTTGTGTTGCGTTCGTTACAATTTGTGTTACGTTCGTTACAGTTTGTGTTACGTTCGTTACAATTTGTGTTACGTTCGTTACAGTTTGTGTTACGTTCGTTACAATTGAAGTTACGTTCGTTACAGTTGTGTTACTTTAGTTACAGTTTGTATTCAATCTAAACTCGATAGACTAAAATGTAACTATAATATAATGTATTTCCATAGAACTAATATAATAATTTAGAGTTACAAAAGGGCTTTAAGTAGGCTAAACTAGACTGACCGACTACAGTAGTAAGTGAAAACAATACCAAGTACAGTATACAAATTAAACTCAGTAATGTTTCAGTTGCTATTCAATAGACAACATTCATTAATGAACTTTATTCCACAATACTTGCAGACTATATAATTATGCATTTCGTTTGACATATCTGATGATAAATGAAATAATCAAACTACAAACACATTATGTACTTATTGTACTGTTTGTAATCTTTTTATGTCATGTTTGTTTTGTAGCTGTATTTATTATTGGTTATCCGCACTTGGCGGATAACCCCTTGTTATTGTCAGGATCTTTTTTTTTTTTGTCTTGAATTTTATACCCAGGAAACCGCATATCATGTATGTATTTATATGACGATGAATAAAGAATCTTAAATCTTGAATCTTATGGGCCTGCTCAGAGTTAGTTAAGCGTGGTTCCCACTAGCGACGCAACACAAGGACGTAACGCAACGCAAGTGAATTGACCTATCACAAGCGATGGCTTATTCGCTTGTGATTGCTTACTGTATATAACTTCGCTTGTCATTGGTTAAAACGCTTGCGTTGCGTTTACGTCCTTGCGTTACGTTCTAGTGGGAACCAAGCTTTATTTACCCGGGTAAGTTGGTTCCTACCCGCCAATAACCAATAACTAACCTAGGCAGGTAAATAAGCCTGAACGGGACCCTTGGGACCTTTCTCGTCATGGGGATTTCGGAATGGCTCGGCAAGCATGTGGGGTACCTCAGAATTTGGCCTAATAGAAATACTAACATAATACTTACAATATTTACATTAAAAACAATATTATAAGAAAGAAAATAAAGTTATTGATAGTCGATGGTAGGTTCAACTTACTCAATACAGGGTACACATGAGGTAACGAAGATGACGTATGTGCTGCTATGTGTACAGTACCCAACCTCTCTTCAATCCCACCTTCAATTTAAAAGAGGTTATAAGCTTAATAATAATGAAAGTTTACTTTGGTAATGAATGTTTTGTATTTTGTTAAAAGCCTGACTCGAATTCTCCAATATTAAACAAAGTCTCCCCCATTCTTTATTTATATATTAATCTATCACTACGAGTGCCTAGCTTTTAAAATGTTTTTCCATTAAATTTAATGTTGAGTCCCCGGTGATATCAACAAACTTTTGAGTAGCAATTGACTCTTGGTATTTACTAGTCTGGTACCTCATGTGAGGTTTCTCGTCCGTGATTGCCTTTAGAATAACGTTGGTTATGTCTTCAGCCGGTTGTACAACTTCGTGAAACCGGGCTGTTATTGACGTCAGGTAACCTGTGAAGCGTTTTTTGGTTGCGTCGTCAATTTTGTCGGAGGCGATCGCTATTCGGTATTCGGCGGCTACCTTCTTGGAGAGGTCTGTCAGGACTGGACCGGGTTCAATTATGCTAAAACTAAATAGAAAAAAGGAACAAAATACTATGTCAAACAAGCATAGGATTGCAATTTTGATCATAAATTTAAAATGTTTCTTTAAAAAAAACCAGTAAAACATTCATGCGACTCCAAAACGTTATGACGGAGTGAAAGTTAAATAAATCGTTTGTTTAGCCTTATACGACGGATAGAAAACAACAAAAAATTAAAAACTCACTGAACATTATCGAGGCCCAGAACAGCAGCCTGACACTCGGCAAAACCTTCCATTCCAAATTTACTTGCAGAATAAATGTCGTGGTATGGCATTCCTAAAATGTTAAAACTTAGTTAGTTCAACTGAATGGGTCGTTTCAAGTTTGGTGCATTGCCTACAACTTTATTTTCAGTTACGGTGTCGTCACAAACAGAAAAAGGTGCGCAGTCAGTCAGTATGTACGTAAGTTGCTAGCTCCGTCTCGTATTGGATTGTCATAAATATTACATCACAAAAGTTTGACTACGGATGTTCAGATAATGTATTTAGGTCTATATTTTAAGCATGAACGGCACGACACAAATAAAAGTGGATGAAATGTCGGTACAGTACGGTATATTATTTGAATTTACGTTGATGTAACATACACTAATCTTTTTAGATGAGTACAAGATAATCTAAATATCATTATTGGAATAACACTAAAATCTTAAATAAAAGTTAGCCTACTCACCAATATAACCAGCTTGGCTTGATATTGCGATCAAATGGCCTGATTTTTGTTTTTGCATAATTGGTATAATAAGTTGTGAAAGCAATATCGGACCAATTACATTGGTATCAAAAACACTTCGTATTGCCGCCTCGGATAGGGATTCAAGCAACGTAATGCACGGGATACCGGCGTTGTGAACTAGTGGCGGTTGAAAAAGTATAACAGAATAAAATAGTATTAATACAGTAGCACAAATGATCTAATATATATTTATTCTGTGCACGATGTCGATACTGGTTCCCTGGAGAGCATTGTACATTGTCACCATTTTAGAGAAAGTCTCATATCATCGTTTTTTCGTTGGTCGGTCGGTAAACACAAACTCAAATTTGCGCACGCGATTGCAGCTAGCTACGTATAATAATGTTTAGTTCATGGTCAGACTGACACAATGTTATAATGATTTGCACTGGCCCGATACATTATATGACGTATACATAAGTATGTGTACACATTTAAGCCCTAAACAAATTAAGTATCCTCTATAATTGAAAAACCTGAATTATTGGGAATACAATTGTAAGCCTAATTAAGAATAGCACGCAGCACACAAACTATAATATAAAAGTGAATCCCGGATCTGGAATAGAAATCAATATCCTTTGGGGCACAGCGTTTTTGAAAAATCATAATTTAGCATTGTTATTCTAATTAACGACATACTAGTGGCGTCTATCTATGGCTTGCTAAGGAAGTTATTTAACAATAAATAGGTCAAGCTGAATAAAGAAGATATTTTTATATAATGCTAAATGAGAGTTACGCAAAGGTTAATTGTAAAACATAGGTAGCAAGCCCGTAGTTTAAGGGAGACTGGGGTGTAATATAGGGACTCTGGGACTCGGACAACATTGGAATGGGTGGCAGCCCCTTAAAAAATACAATCGATACAATACTACTGAAGAATGAGAAGATGAATATGTTACCTAATAACGACGAACAAAAAAAAACGTAAAAAATTGAAATCATTTAAGTTTTATTAGACAAGGTAAGTTGTGTTGATAAGGAATAATTACAGTAATGATGACGTAAAACTTTTCAGAAGAGACCCCTGAAAAACAACAATAACGAACTGTTAGGCTTTTTTTTATAATAATAACGAATAACTCACTAACTATATCGATTGTTCCCTCTACCTTGACGATTTCATCTACAACTGGTTCAAATGTAGATACTTTGCAAACATCCAGTTCCCGTATGAACAGGGTCTTGTTCAACGCGTCACCAGACTTGATTTCAAGATCTGCTTTCTTGGAAATGTTCCTCATAGTAGCGTAAACCTGCATAAAATAATTGTTTGTGTTTAACGATATTTTTTTAAAATTTGTTATTAATGTATGAGCAGGCCTAACGTAGACTAATTAAAACAGGGCCTACGCATGAAATAAAATGAAGTCTATCTTTTGCTGTAACTTTCTAATATAAATTTGAACCAGGGAGGTTTATACCTCTCTGTTTGAACACTGAAGTTTGAACATGCATTGCAATGCATACGTCTGAATTGTACTTAAGTAAAATATCATAAATTAAAATTCAATATAAATCAATCTAACCTAATATAATAAGTTAAGTAAATTGCATCATAGTTAAGTAAAACTAGTTTCATTTAAGATTCATGTACATTTACACAAGTACTTACAGTAAATAAAATCAAAATAAACTTATATGAAATGTATTCAACATAATTGAATTTTACTAAAGTAGAATGTACAATATTTTACTTAAGTACCTACATTAAGTAAAATGCATTCTAGTAAGTCAAAACAGATGTAACTTAAGTGGAGTGTATTCAACATAAGTAAAATAGGTTGGATAGAATGTACATCATTTTACTTAAGTACTTAGACGTAAGTAAAATTAATTCCAGAAAAAAAAATGGGATGTATTTAAGTAAAATTCATTTCAGATAAGTTGACTTTGTACAGTACAGTATTACTTAAGTAAAATGCATTATAGTTACCATGGTAACATAATTCTACTTGACTTGAATTAAATTTTACTTAAGTGGAATTTACAATATTTTACCTTCCAGAGGTAAAATGTTATAATATATTCTACCGGACCTGTTGATATTCTGTGACGTCGGCTAGATAATTTTTTTTTCGTTAACAAATTATATCCAAAAGCTGACACTAAAAGAAAGGTCAGAGACCCGTAACAGATTGCATTGTCATCATACAATATGTAGATTTGAACAGGTAGTATTAATAACAGGCAGTGCTGTGTTTTCACGTTCTGAATAAAGTGCCCTGTGTGTTTTATGCCTTTAATAATAATTGTAATACCTTGAATTTTGGTTCAGGTAAGGTTGCCAAGTGCAGGGCTGTCGTAAGGCCTATGCCTGATGAACATCCCGTGATAAGAACAGAACGAGTTGCCATATTGAAATCTATAATAAACAAACACACAATTCTTTGAATGAAGGTAATTATCAATCAATCTATCAATCAATACAATGTTATTTATAAATATGCCTATATGGATTAACAACCCTCATCGATGGAAAGCCAAACGGGCCTCACCACTTAGACCTACTAAAGACTTACCACTTGAAAAAGTGACAAGACCTGTTTGAATGTATGTTAAACAACATTATCAGTTATCAAGTCAGCAATATCAAACGTAGTAGGCAAAAAAAAATGAATATTTGTGTATAGTGCCAAGCAAAATGTGTGGAGTTTGTTCAACCACAAACTCGACAACACAGCCTCAAACACGGTGAGAAACGATACAGTAACTCATTGCTTGGTATATAAGGTCCAGTCAAATCTCGTGCAAATTTGACTACAGAAAACGCAATTATAGATAGGCATATTCGTCTTTGATTCAGCTCATATACCGCCATACGCTTTTTTTTCGCGTCACACGTAAACAGCAATTGCCGCACGCGACGTGCTGTGAGTAAACGTGATCTATAGAGGTAGTAGGGTGCCTTAAGGGAGAAAAAGGCCAGAATCGTTACACTGATGACAAAGTTTTCAAATTTTGCTTAATTTTCACTTGGGCATATAGACTCGAGAATCACTGTAGCCAAAATTCTTACCCTAAGGCATGACAATGACAATGACAATGATTCTTTATTTCTTTATCGACCCTTTTTCAGGGTATGAAAGAACATTCTTTCAATATAATACAAAAACAAACTAAACACTTTCAGACATAAATAGTTCTTATACATAAATGACATATCGAAAAGCAACATCTACTAAAACAAATACAAAATGTCATGAATTTAGCTAAGTTTGATAGCTTTTTTTGGATCTGGCATTAAGTAATTGGTGCCAAAACTGGCATAATTATGCTATCTGGCATTATTTGACTTATCTGGCATCTAGCATTTATGCTAGGCATCATTTTAGAAAATCTGGCATAATTTGGAAAAAAACAATTTTAGAAAATCTGGCATAATAATCTGAAAAACACAATTCTACAGCATAATTATTTTACCGCACCTTTCAGAAAAGAATCAATCGCATTATTTCAATCCTTTATATACGCTTGCTTTTATATATTTTATAAAACTAAATTCAACAATAAAACCAAAAAAAATCACAAAAATAGTATTACAGTACTTACCAATATTCTAAAGTGCAAAAAAATGAACATAAAACGTCAACACCAACCATAAATAAACGCTTAACAGGAAGGATAGGTGCGACTCTTTACGGAAGTACCACAAGAAAATATTGCGAGATATTTTGTACGTACGTCAGTGCAAACTGGGCGGCCCTGAATTCCCTCGTTAAATATTAAAGCTAATATTACCAACCACAGGTGGATTAAAATGGTACAGGTTACATAGCGATATCGATATGTATTATAGTTTGACAGTTATTCGTTCACAATACCACAACTTTCGAGGTCAGCAAAGTCGTATAAATTAATAGTGAATTGAGTATTTGTTGATGCGAATATTCCATTACTGGTTGTTGCAAGGGGCCTAAACAATAGGAAGAATACCCTATATGACCTTTAAAAGTAGGACAACACTGGTATTAGGCATACACCTACCTATGCAATTATCCAAACTTATCTGCGATTATCAGAACCTTTCAAAGAAACACTAAAGTAGCTTCTTCCTCGGTGTTAACTGCACTAGTAGTACTGCATTCGTTCGCTAGAGTCGACCAGTTTGTACGCATGTGCAGTGCGAGAGGGTACTTAGACTGGTAAGATCACTAAGGAAATTCACTTTTTGAACGCCTTCATAATAATCTCGGTTATAAAAAGAATTTAATAGTAGGTGCATGCGAACAACATCCTGTTTTGTTTCGTTTGATTTGTAAGCTTTCGGTTTCTACTCGGAAATCACGTTCGTTTTACTTTCGGAGTTTTAAAAAACCCATTCAATTGTATCGCCGCATAATTGATATATAATCGAATCGCAGGGAAATTACCGAACGATTAAGTTTTCAGATTTATTTACAGACATATTTTAGACGCAAACAAATGTTTCGGGTACGGGTACATGCTTTAAGCTTGGTTTGTAACGACATCGGCGCAAGGCAAGTGAGTTTACCAATCAAAAGCTACAGTTCGGATGATCCATCGTGTATTGATTACTTACAGCGTGCGACGATTATTACAATGTCCGACGTAACATACGTCCTTGCGTTGAGTCCAAGTGAGACCCAAGCGTTAGAAGGACGACGCACAATGCAAGTTTCTAATTGGTCAGAAGTTTTGCCGCACTGTTGCTCATTACAATTTGACCAATCACAAACAACAGTTCATAAGACCTCTCGCTTGTGATCGGCCAAATTCCATTTGCAAACTTTACCTAGACAGTGGTACACTGTTTTAATAGACATTGTTGACATTTAAACAATGTAATAAAACAATATTTTTAAATGTGGTATATTTTGTCTTCTTTAATCTGATCCTTCGGACACTAGTATATCTAAAACAGAGTGCCTTTTTAGCACAATTACAATGTTTGGAAGCAACCGCAGATTTGTGTTGCTGCACGAGGCATGGTTCGCACGGTTCTTACATTATAATCACCCATGTTAATAATGATACAGTTCATGCATGTAGAAAATGCACCAACAGTGCAAATAATATTATTAATATTTGTAATTAAAATCGACCATGGTACATAGTAAAACGTTACTTTTCATTGGTGTTTTGTCTTTGGCAAAAGACAAACTACAATATTGGTTTCGGATCAGCCACGCTCAGCTGTGACGACAGAGGGCGCTATTAAGCAATTTCCTAAAATCATTATTCGAACAGTGATGTGCAATTGAAAAAAATAAAATTTAGTGAATGCAATAATTATACGTTTTGTTTATAACGAAATAATAAAAGAACAAAATAAAAAGATAAAAAAACGTGATAAATAATAGTGGGAATAGGTAGATAACGATAAAATAACTAATAACTCGTTCCTTCATTACTGTTCTTCAGCGGTAAAACAAAAAAACCTGTGTGCATCAACTGTTGTTTGACGCCAGGGGCGCACCATGGCTGATCCAAAAACAATTGGACGTGCAAAATGCGTATTTTACACATATATTCATTTACTACCACTGTGATAAACCCTAATGTCACAAAGTAATAGATATACCAGTACACTAACTGGTCATTAATATATCAACATCTTTAGGTAACCGTGTCATTTACTGCAGTTACTGCAGTAATTGTTCAACAGTTACTGCAGTAGTAAGATTACCTAGTATCTTATAATTTAATTAAGATCCCACTATATCATGTTGTATAAATGTATTGTTATTAGCTACTAAACTTTCAAATATAACTGCAGTAACTGCAGTAACTGCATATATTGACACGGTTCTAATGGGTGGGGAGGTTTTGGACAATTGTTATTCATTTTTTTAGAAAATAACACAAATAAAATAATAGTAGACTAAATGCATTTCAACTCACAGTACATTATTTTGACTATGATGTAAATATACATGTTTTAGCAGTAAATTCTTAATAAAGCGGACTGTATGTACATATTGTTTACCTTCCCTTAAAAACAAAACAAAAAAACAGCAATATATATGATTTTTGTTTGTGACAAGCAGGAACGCTGTTCTACTATTTCCTAATCCCTGATAAAAAATACTAATTAGAAATTAGAAAATGGCCGAGGCGAACGGACGTAAAGTTCACACTACGTACGTACACACACGCAAACACAAGCATGTATTTGTATTTTACAGTTTATGCAATAGGTATTAACATAACTTGGTCCACTCACTTACAAATAAAACAATTGTGTGGTAGGGAGACAGACAGACAAGTATTTGGGTACCACCAACAGCATAAAACAAGTTAAAAAGACTAATTTATTAATTTTATATATTTAAACTTAATATTGCCTAAATAAAAATATAATAAGTGCAGTATTTCATTAAGGAATTAACTATGGTTGCCCAATCGCCAATCTATTTTAAACCCTTTAAACTAATCTTTGCCAAAATTTATTAACACTTGTTCAGGATTTAAAACTAATAAATAATGCAATTATTCTATACCACATTATTCAAATAACAAAAACTTACCTGAAAAAAGTGTTATTATTTGCTGGCAAGAAATTTTGGATTACATTAAAGGGATTTTTACTCAGGGAAACCATCTAATTTTGGAATAGAAAAGGGTATTGTTGTTTTCTTAAAATATGGGATAGTTTTATCCTAAACACAGCCCTTTAATACACAAACACCAATTAAAAAGATATTTTTAGAACCCCATATCTAAGTAGCATCATATCATTTACTCTTTATTTCTCATTGGAATATAGCAAACCTAAAATATTGCAGTTTGATTAACAGTCAATTTTTAATTGGGAAAGTCCACCAATGATTTGCTAATAGAACAAGCTCAAAATATATATTAGTCTATACTTTCAACAAATAAATAACTTTGTTAGATACATAAGCCAAACTGAAGTTTATAATTTAAAACACAGAAACTGTTCATACAACATAGATTGTAGGAAAATGGGTTTCACAGGTGTTCAAGTTACACCTGTACAGGTGACAGGTGTTCAAGATGAACCAGTACAGGTGTACGAGTTGCACCTGTACAGGTGTTAGAGTTGCACCAGTGAAGCTATTTGCGTTGCACCTGTACAGGTGGTAGGTGTTCAAGTTAAACCTGTACAGGTGACAGGTGTTCAAGATGAACCAGTACAGGTGTACGAGTTGCACCTGTACAGGTGAAAGCTACTCAAGTTGCACCTGTACAGGTGACAGGTACTTAAGTTGCACATGTACAGCTACTTAAGTTGCACATGTACAGTTGATATTCATAGTTTCATGTAAATGTTATTTGTGAAAAGTGACATCTGATCACAAGGAAGTGACAACTAATATCTGATAAACTCACAAACTGTGTTATTTGTACAAGTCACATTTGAACACATGTAACAAAATGTCATTTGCATGCAAGTGACAATCTGTTCAAATGAAGGTCACAGTCATAAATGCTACTTGTAAAAATGTAATTTATTCAAGTGTCATCTGACCAAATCACACGTCCGTCACAAATGCCACTTGCATACAAGTGACATCAATGTACAAGTGATCTTGTTGAAATGCATTGACACTGACAACAGTTGGAATAACATGCAAATGATGACAAACTGCATCAGTTCCATATGCCACTTGTACAAATCTCATTTGCATACAAGTGTCATCAATGCCAGTGACAAATTACATACCAAACTAGTGACATTTGTACCCCAAACATCTGTACTGAATTTGGATCAATTACACTAATACATGATAAACTTGTAATAGTGAAACCTGGAAAATTTACATAATATGTAAATTTACAAATGTACAAGTCACACCCTCAAAGTAACAAATGTTAAGTGACAACAGCAGTAGCTGTGTGTTGTTTTTCTATACAGGTGAAATTTTGTTTTGAAAATGTTGTTAGTAGATAAACATTGTGTTTTGCAACTCCTACCAAGGACCAGAAGAACAGTACTTATTTTCAATCAAATGTAGACTGTATTTCAATCCCCATAGACTAAAATGTAGATGCCATTCAATGGAACCTTAATATCATAGTCAGTACTACAATGTATTTTGTGAAACTAAAAACCTGTGCATTTTAAATAAATGATTTTATATACGAGCTTTCACGTTGGGTGTAAACAAGCTTGTTGAAATCTTCAAATATGTTTGTACTCATTACAATTGGAATCTATTAAACTCTGTAGCTTTTTTCTTGAAAAAATTGATATGTCCATATAAGGCAATAAAGTCTTTATATTGACTTAATATGGTTATATCATGACTTTATATGGGTATATTATAACTTTATATGGGTGTAAACCTGACTATATTATGGCATGAATGTATGTATTAATACCACACATGAACATATTATTACATGGACATATTACTGTATGACAATGGGGATATTATGGCTATATATGGACATATCAGTTATTTGTGTGGTAGAGTCACACAGAAATAAAACTTCATAATATTTTCATATAAAATTAAAACTAAACCCATCTGTTGTAATTAACTCATTAAGTTTAGTGATCGATACATTTTCTCTCGCTTCCATGCATTTTACAAAACAGAAATTTAACCGTAATTGTAATTCTGCTGATTTGAATAAAAAAAATAAATGATTTTGTTTAATCTCAAGGTAGCTTGCTAATCATGTTTTATTATATATTTACATATTGCAAATAGTTAGCATTGTCCATTTCCACCATATCCGAACAGAACTAAAATTAAGGAACTGTATTGTTAAAAATGGTAGCAGATTGGAGTATATCAATTGACGAGTCAAAACTTCTGTTTTGGAATTGATACTTGGCTTGGATTGGACAATCTGTTTAAGAATCATCCAATCACCACATAAAAAAGTATCTTACACATATATGCGAGATAATTACCGATACTCATGAAACACTAATGCAAAATAGAGGGCGACAAACAAGAAAATTATACAAAAAAAAAGTACAAAAAATGACATATAAGACTATTTGTATAGGAGATATCATATTAGGGTGTCAATACTATTGAAACTTATTTCTTCATTTGGATTCGTCAGATTAGCTCTTCTTAGTTGGCTGGTCTTCTTGATTGGAAGCCATCCCGCTGGACTGTTATCGTTGATAGATCACACATCCAAACTGATTATAACACCAGTTTATCAGTTGGGTAACTATAACCACTGTCCATACATACATACATACATACAACTGGTAATTGCAACAACTTTACAAGCACAATTCATTTGATATTTTTGATGCAATGTTTTTAAACGCAATAGACGTCCCCGATATCCGCTTGAAACGTACACCGTTGAGAGATAACCGGGGCAGTTTACACACCTCCATTTCCCATTGGATAAGGTTCTCACTCGAACCATCGCCATTAACGCAGAACACGAGAAATTTCTCTCGTTGTTCAAAGTCGATATTCAAATGTTCAAGAACTCGTTGAATTTCCATCATAATCTGTTCTGGGTCTTTTGAACTGGTTGTTTTCATACTAAACGTGAATCGTAAAGATCTTGGCTTGACAGCGTCCTCTAGCCTTTCACGCTCACTGAATGATCTACGCAACAAAGAATAGGCATGTATTATTGATACAGTATTATTCATATAAACAGTACTATCACCAACATTATGACTTCTACTCAATAACGTATTCCCAATAATAGTAAGCTTTTTTTGGAGACAGTAGACGAAAGAGCATGTAAATTGATGGACCATGACAAGTTGACTGTTCCACACCTATCATGGTCTATTAAATCACCATCTTCTCTGTCTACCATCCCAAAACGAAAGCTAACCAGTTACACTTGGTATTAATGTTAAAATTTCACTGCATAAATGTATGCATGCAAAATCTGTACCTACAGTAACTTTCAAAATTTATCAAGAATTTGGCACACCTAATCCTAATCAACTCCTTATCGTAAAAAAAATATCATCATTTAAATAATCAGGCTCAAAATTATAGATTTTACCTTTATTTCAAAAGTTTTTGTTCATAATTTTATTGTTTTCAAAAAATATATGCAATATCTAAACATAAATATGACTTTTTACATAGTAATTGAATATATTTATGAGCATTCTAGAGGAATAAAAAAGATTTGCAAACTGTTAAATTATCTAGCTATATTAGACAGACAAATACAATTATATTATTTTCTTTAAAAATTACATAATTGCATCTAAAGAATATTATATAAATTAACAGAGAATTATATTATTTATCTAAGTACTATTTCATAGATATACATATATATACACTCACGTTATTAAGACATTGTCCAGTAGCAGGAAAATAGCAGGAGAGATATAAAAATATAAAAAAAGAGAATGCAAATGGTAAAAATATACACTGAAAGCACACACATATATCATTAACTATAGCATGCGGTTAGTAGCAAATGTTGTTACATATTTCATAATCAGTTAAATAGCATTATGTGTGTAATTTATTGTATTATGGTTTAAAGACAGTGTTTGAAAAAAAATGAAATATAGTGTATATATTTATTAAGAATTGATATATTTTCTCATTTCAGTGTGCAAGTAAAACTAAATGGCTTTATCCGATTTAAGGGAAACTATTTTTCCATGGTCACACAACAAAAAGATTATAGAATAGTAAAATAGGGTTTTATAGTCATTTTATTGAGCAAGAAACTATTTTTACAGCAAAAGAATAAAATAGTAAAATAGTGTTTGTATTTATTAGGCAGTTAAATATTTTACAATTTTAGAAACAAAAAAGATTATAGAATAGTAAAATACTATGTTTAAAATATCAAAATCTATTTTGTCAATTTAGTTTTTGTTTTATTGTCTGATAAACACAATAGAAAGACTACAGAATAGTAAAATAGTGTATACTATTTAATAATAATTTATATTTTCTCATTTTATCAGCCATTCAGTATTAATTTTATTAATTGTCTTATAAACACAATAGAAAAACTACAGAATGGTAAAATTAATATAGTATTTTAGGAATTCATATGATTTTTTTTTTCAGTGCGTCAGTGCAACACATTTTCAAAGGGTATGGAAAAACAAAATTATTTATTATAACAATTTAATGCATTGATTATTTTTTAGTTTATCTTTATTTTATTGTGTATTTAGGACTGGATGTGTTATGTGTGTGTGTTGCCAATGTATTGTTAGTATTTATGCAATAGTTTTCATATTAATTGTTTTATGCTTGAATGAATATAAAAAGCATATATTGTAATTAATATGTTTATAATTAATGTTTAAATGGTGAATATTTATATTGAGTAGAACCCCTCCATTTGGCCCCCCCTTTTAAGGGGACACTTTCTTGTGAAATGGAAGGAGATGTCTCCTATTCAGGAGACATTTCTATTAAGTGAGTTCTTTGATGTCCAAAAGATGTCCCCATAAGAGGAGTTCTACAGTGTACCGATATGTGTTAAATGATGAGTTCTAAATAAAGAATGATAGAATTGAGTGTGTGATTATTACATGCATTGATGCTATACTGAAATGTCATTTTTATAATTTCTAAAATACTAAATACAACAAATATATTCATTAAAATAATTAGATATGATAAATATACATATAAAATGAAATTATGGCATTGCATGCAGTAGTTATCTTCATATTGTTAAATATGATAAAAAATCAAAGGATATTAGAACATACAGAAGCATATAAAGAAAAGAGAATTAATAAATGTGATTATTATTACACACTGCTATACACAAAACAAGTGATTCACAATTATAAAAATATATGATTAAACTGTGTCGAAGGTCATTCAAAAAAATGTAACTATTTTATAGTTATTATTATTTAAGATATGTAGTTGTATCTAACCTGGATCTCATGCCCGCCATTGGGGCCATAACGGTGTTGCTACTGTAATTTTACAGGAGTATGAAAAAAAAGCAGTTTGTAAAGTTATATATTTTTTTTTTCATAGGTAACTTTTAAAATTTAATATTAGATTATAACATTAAACAAGTTTTAATTTTAAAAAGTGTGATTATTAATAATTAAAATAATTTTTGAAAAACGTAAATATATAATTTTTTTTATGGTTTAAAATCATTATATAACACTTTTTCATTTTGTTTATTTTTCATTTTATTTACAATATCTGCTCCTTATACCCCTTTCACACCAAAAGCAAAACTCCGGAGACACTCCGGAGACACCCCGGAGTTGACGTCCCGCTGTTTGGTGTGAAAGGTAAAATCAAGCAACTCCGGAGTTTAAAACTGCGGGGTTGAACAGCTGAACATTCTCCGGAGAGCGAACTCCGGGGACACCCCGGAGTTTTGGTGTGAAAGGTACCAACATCAAACTCCGGAGTGTTTCGGGTCAAAAGGTCATCCTCACACGATCACTCATTGCTTTAGTTTTATTTCAAAATACTTTAAATATTTGTCAAAAATATATAGCGGGTCTAGAAAATAATAAGTAGTATCAATAAAATATTATATTACTTCTGAGACTTTTGAAAGTAATTATTAAATTAAACATATTATTAATTAAAATGATTCTAATGATCGTCGCTATGTAAACAAACAAAATAGAGGGCGACATTTACAATTTTATTTTATAAACCCCGGAGTTGCTAGGTTGGTGTGAAAGGGGTATCTCCGGAGTTTCTCGACGTTTTGAATGGTCATAAACCCCGGGGTGTCTCCGGAGACACTCCGGAGTTTTGGTGTGAAAGGGGTATTATTAGGCTTCGAGTTGTAAAAAAAAGAAGTTAAAATAGCCAAACCTGATGGTCTAGAGGCATAATCAATCGCCAAGAAGATCAATTTAAACAGAGAAAAATTTGTGATTTTGTTTGCAAGAATAATATTTAATAATGAATGTTTTCACTAAAAACAAAGATATAAAACACTTTTTAAATTTGACATGATAGCATTTAAATGACAAAACAGCTGACTAGACCAGATTGAAACAATTCTAGAACTGACATGGCCACCAATGTTAACATTAGCAGTACACTCATACAGGCCTTTGCACAAAAAATTTAAATTGGAGGTGCCTAAACTGCACAGTATATGATATCATAAGGTATGCTATATCCATTTTATTCACATTAACCAGTTTTAGTATTATATATTTATAATAACAAGCATAGGTGGATTGAATAATAATGGACAAATGTTGTTTAGTAAATATTTACATTTTTGAGAATTCTACAAATCCTATGGTGGGCTTTTGGGCAAGCATAAAATCCTCAGAACAGGCTTTCGGGCAAACATAAAATTCTCAGGATGGGTTTTTGGGCAATGCTAAAAAAACCTTTGTAATGGGCTTTTGGGCAACCTTAAAATCCTCAGAATGGGCTTAAAATTGTCAAAATCCTCAACTTCATTCTCGTTGCATAGACTTCATGAAAGCTGACAACAAAATGTTATTTATAGAACCAAGCATAACTGAGAACAACTTGGCGATTACAAAAGCGACAATCAAACAACATATAGCAGTTTTAAGAAAAGGCGTAATTTTTCAGAAGTGTGTAAAGGCCTGTAAATTTTACAACATTGCGTTTTCCGCTAAAGAATAAAATGTCCTGATATGGAATAATTTACCTCAGCATATTGCCACTGCTATCCAACATGGACACACAAAATAAAAAGGCAAAAATATGTTGAGATATTTCATTCAATTGGCAAACATGAATACACCAAATTCAAAAACACAATGTAAAGTTAATATGTAAAATAAAATAATCGCTTAAATGTAAAAAAAAATATAAAATAAACCACTTGCGTAACCCAAAGTGAATTAAAAACGTTCCAATTGTACGACACAAGAACTACAAAGCATTTGACATTAGAATTGTCTATGAATCAGTCAGGACTATAATTACAGTTCGTTTGTTTTTCTACAACAGGAAAAAAATAATCATGCTTTGTACCATCACTTTCGCAGATGGTCTCAAGGGCTCTTATTATAAAGGGGGTTGGTTCAAATCCTAAATTCCACTAGCTACGTGCTTGCCTACAACCCATTGGCATTGTGAAAGGCTCTTAACTGTGATGACCCCAAATTAGGAAATTGTTAAAATCGATAGGGAAGCTCTCATTCTTAAAACATGAAAACTTATGCAGACAATCACAACATTGCTTTGTAAGGTCGGGTGTCGTTCAATCAGAAAATCTCTATTGTAGGACCAGTATACGGTAATAAAGCAATGAAGTGAGACGCGACTTGAACACGAATAAAAGATGACAATACAACACATATGATGGATATTGACAAAAGCATGTACTATAAAACACACAAAAATATACATTGAATTATCAGAAATTTAACATGAAAATGATATGGAATTAGTGATTAATTAATTAATAATTTCAAGCTAATTATTTAGTAGTAATGTTGCAATTGCATCATTATTTAATTACAATTTTGAAAATGTTTAGCACCATTGCTAAAAAAATAAACTTATTATTCAACTAAAATATCATTTAAATTATGATGCTATGATGGTGTAAAATGGAATTCTAACAAGCGTAGTATTAAAAAATTTTAAAAATGCATTTCTTTGTTTTATTTAAAAACTAAAGTTTTAGTCAACTTCTTTATGAATCCTTTATGTGAGCTAAGATTAGAAATTATCAAATTCTAAAAAATTATTGCAGAAACTTTAAGATGTGGAAATTTATCAGGGAAAAATTCTTCATGCCAAATCACTATTAATGATAATAAAAAGTAAACATACATACCTTCTGCTAAATTTGGATGATAATTTGCTAAAGAAAGAAACATTTCTAGCCCTGTCCATGGTATTGGTATCATGCGCAGGCCCAGTAGGTGGACCGTTGTACATTTGTCTTTTATCACGTCCTTCCCTTCCGTGAAACGTGCGCCGATTTACATGAGCACGAGGAAAAGGAACGTTGCCGGGTTGTGCGTTGACAAGCGGTGACGGATAGAATGGATGCCTATTACCAGGAGCCGTACTGTAATTATTATTCAGAGAAATAACTTTTGTTATAAGAGTTCTAAAATAATAATTCAAAATAATTATGTCATAATTCATTTATCAAACATAGCCAATTTTTAAATGGCAGACACATCTGCCATACTATACTAAATCTTTCTAAAAACACAAAAACTTCTATACTAAATATGTTTTTGTATTTATTTATATAAAGCATGTAGAGTTAGTAAAGCTATTATGATTCCATTATTTTATATATATATTATATTTATTATTATTATTAATGTTAGTAAAAACTACATTTAAATTAAAAGCATTCAACTAACTGTAGTGTATGCAAAGATTATGATTATTTTATTGGGAAATAAGAGGAAGAGCCAGTCCCACAATGAATGTAAATACGTCTGAAGTTTATAGTTTATTCAGTATTTTAGATTTGCCCAACACGCCATACCACCACCTCGCCCATCCCAAACTCAGTAACTTTTTGTAAACAAACTATCTGCATCACTGCAACCAATAATGTAGTCACTCTCCCAAAATCGGAGACCATTTGGGCTGTGCCAAAATTCCTTTTTAGAACACATTTTAGTGCGTAAAACAAATGGCTCATTTGGAGGGCTCAGAAAAGTCTAATAATGAACGCATTGAGTCTAGTGTTCTGTATGGGGCAAAGTTGGGACAACTTAATCACAATTTATTTAATGTTTCCCCATAACAAAAAGACATACACACCTACATACCACAAGCAAACCCAGACAGCACCAGAATACCAAAAAAGGGCACAAAACAGTCAAAACAATTAGTACTAGACACGCTTACCTAGGCCTATCAAGCGGGTCATCGATAGGAGGAAAGGTAGTCTTGCCCGTTGGATGTCCGGAAGTGGACGCTGATTTCTGATGCCTATGACGAGTAGAGGAGGAGGAAGGTTGGGATGTTGGCGTCGTTTGCTCTCTGATTTTGGCAAGGGGTACGTACGTAGATAAAAAATGCGAAAGGAAAGAGCTAGTGTTAGACTTAGTATAGCAAGCATCATGCAATTCAATTAGTTATAAGTTTGTCAGTAGGTGAGTTTGTAGAAATACAACACATCAATAATGGTAGGTTCCAACTACCAATCAAGTGAAGAGGACCTGGTTCGAATCATTTGATGGGTCAGGGTCTAACTTGCTCGGCATAGTCAACAACATTAGTAAATTTTAGTAGCGCCGATCTAATTAGCTGATTTGTTGATCTAGAGTGGGAACTTATCATTAAAGATAGTTTGCAAATCCTCTAGGCTAAGTTTGTGAATGTTCAATATAATTACAACGTCTTGCTTAAAAATAAACTCTTTGATTTCAATTAAGCAAGTTAAAACAATGTGATGTTTAGCATTGTGTGTAATGAAATGAGCAAGTACAGAGAGAACAAGTGATTTGTATATTAATCACAAAGCTTGGAATAAAATGTTTAAATCAACAATAAATCTTCATTTGTATGTATTAGTATTGATGTTGATAAAATAATGGATTTAATATTAAATGTTAAAATACAGTCACTTAAAGATGTATTGTCCCCCTGAAAAAATATTTCTAAAAAAATTTTGTTGAATATTCCATTTTAATGTAACATAATAGTTATCCACTTTGACCAAAAATTAGATCGGAAAAAAATGTATTTACCTGAAAAAAATGTAATTTAAAGCAAAAAATGGTCAAATTGGCTGCCAGCCAATGGATTTTTGGTTGAATTTAACAGTTTATTTTGTCATTTTACAAGTGAAAACATAATTTTTTTTCGTTTTTTTTCTATGGAAATGATTAAATTTATTAAAACTACAAAATAACATATTCATAGTCTGATTTAATTAATCTTAATTGTTCATGTTTTTGGGGGACAATACTTTTTTTTTTTTGATTGAATTTATTTGATGCTCAACATTAAAATAACAAACAGACAAAAGACAAAATAACGAGCATCAGGAACACCCATTAGGCCGGAAAAACCAGCCCATTTCCAATGGGGTCCAAATTGCACATAACAAACAAGAGAAAATACAACATTAATAAAACTATAAATATATAAATATACATTAAAATAAAGCCCAGTAAAACAGAAAAATTAAAAGAGAAAGCAAACAAGAAATGAGAAAAATTGCACGTAATCAAGACCATTATAGTTATCAAAATTATTCTAAATATAAAATATTGCGTTCAAAATGTTTTTTAATATGAGATTTGAAGGTAGTTAAGTTGGAAATTAATTTTAAGTTTGATGGAAGAGCGTTCCAGTCTTTGATAGCAGAGAAGAAAAAAGTAGAATGAGACTGTTTATTTCCTTTAAGTAGAGGTAAAACCAGATTAACATTACGTTGGCGTGTGTTATGTGTGTGGATTGTGGATGTCCGTGAGAAATGTTCAGATAGATATGGAGCTGCATTGTTATTGACAATTTTATGAACATTACAAAGCCTGAGAAATTTTACTCTACTTTCCACCTTAAGCATGCCAATGTCTGATAACTCCTTCTGACCAATATGAGATCGTGGTCCGAAACCGTAAATAAAACGCACAAATTTGTTCTGAGTGGTCTGTAGTTTTTGCTTCAAAACTTTGTCAATACCTTCATACCAAGTCGAAGCACAGTAATCAAACAAGCATTGAATTAAGGCAGAGCATAACAGTTTTTTCGTGTTTTTGTCCAAGCAACTACAACTACATCTTTAACAAAATGTCTAACTATGAAGCATATAGCAAAATAATAAATATTGGTTCATGACACCAATGGCAATATGACGGCTACTACAACTATATCAATTGGGGTAGTTGCAGAAGCTATCACTATGCCATTGAGGTTGTAAGCATGTGTATTGTGAAGAATATTATTTTTGTTGCATTATTCTCTTTGGTTGCTCTTTCATTTTTCCATAAAATCCGAGAATAAAATCAAGAATGGAAAATGCCCATTGTGGATTGCTTCTTGTGCAATATAGAAAATTTGAGAATTTCACAGCAGTTATTGGCAATATTTGAATACGAAGGACGATTAAGGCCAATTTACACAGGCGAACCGTATTGAAAGTGGAAGACTGCATAGATTGCTCTAAATAGAATCTCTACCTATACTGAGCGGAAAACGCCCGTTCACTCCACGTTGTGTGTAAATGGTCATAAGGAATAACATAGATTCTACATGTTATTACTGTTACCGCTTGTCTGTGTAAATTTGCCTTTAGGAGTATTATATTTATTACGCGAACATCTCTACCAATGATTCCTCAAGGTGCAGAAAAAATAAATACCAGTTTAGTTTAATAAGTTGTAAAATAAAAAATTTATTTAAAAAAAATGTGGGTTCTATTTAGAGACCATGTCAAAGGTATTTTACTGCAGTAACTGCATTTTGTTTTCTCTTTAAATAATTTGTTTCCAATTATTTGGTAAGCCCCTTTTTGGTGGATCATAAACACTGTTTTATTTTGGTAAATTCTACATTAAAACAAACCTAAAAAATATGTTATTACAGTGAAAAATGTAGTTTCTGCAGTAACTGACATAATACCTTACAACACGATAATCAAAAGGCTGATAAGACCACAAACAAAAGTATAAACATTCTCTTTATGAAGAAAACTATTGTTTATTTAAAAGAAATTAAATAAATAGTTTTCTTTGCTTTTGTTTGTTTTTTTTTTAATTTTGTTTTTCAAAAAATTAATGTTTATATTCCTCTTTGTAGCAACCTTGGGGGAAAAATCATAGAAACCAGGTAAAACAAAAATAACCAAACCCAACCTATAATCCAATTAGATAACATAACAAACATTAAAATAAAAACAACCATTGTGGGATTATGTAGTTATGCATTTCTAAAACAATTCCTATAATCAAGCATTGTTATCAAATATTTATTAATGTTTCCTTTTTATAAAATTAACCTTAATAGCATCCCTACAAGAGAATTATTTTTAGCATACCTATCTGTTTTTCCATTGGTTGTTCTTGATGGTGAGGCATGCGCCTTCTCGCCCATAACGTATGTATTTCTCCTACTCATTTGTACATTGTTCTGTTTAAAAAAAATTGCGAAATAAAAGTTTTAAAACAAATTATATTTCAAAAATTGGTAAAAAGGACTGGTAGGTAAAACAATTACTTGGGAATCTCTCAGATTTAATTTTTCAAAACATAAAAAAATTATTATTTTGTCCATACCCAATTAATAACCCAATATTCTAGACTTAGTCTTCATTTTTTTCTTCGTAATTAAGGCATTACACTTTTCATTTGAAATTGCATCAATGAGTGAATATCTATTCATTTTAGATTTGGCCAAGTACAGTACTGTATATCCTCTAGTATAATCCCACCCATTTAGAACACAAAATTAGGCTGAATTTAGGGGTGGGACTATACCATGCATTTTTTAAAGTAAATCTCAACTCCAACATCATTCCATATGACCCAGCTACTGAGGTATTCCTGGCTGATTTCTAAACTGTTCATGGTGCATTGTGTTAATATAACTTACCTGTTGTTGTCTGGACTTCCTAGGTTCTGAATTGCTAGGATTAATAGCCTGGCCTATACCAGTAGTCGAGTGAGACGCTTTCGTTCCAGGGACAGGTGTAGAGCGAACAGGTTTCCTAGAGCCACTGCCATCTATTGTTGACGCACTGGATCGACTTGTTCTATCGTGTAAACCATTATCTATAGGATGTCTCTTATAGCCTGACGCGGAAGTTCCAATATGCTGACCTGTTATAAAGAAGAAAAGAAGAAAAAGAGAATATTTAAAAATTGGATTTTTATTTCTCATTTCCGAAAATCTGTTTAACCATAAAATATATTATAAAACAAAATAAGACCTTGCGCACTTTTTTCATTAAAAATACAAATATATCGTGTCACTGAACATTAAACATCAATTTTAAAATATATGATATACAGGAAGTTTCTGCATTGTTTTACATATTTATAGCAAAAACATTGGAAAAAAGCCTTAAATAAAAGTAAACTGTAATTAAATAGCTAAAAGTGATGTTATCATCACTACATTTTTTTGGCAAAACTTTTTCTCCGACATATTTAAGTTTGGTGGATAAATTTAAATTGATCTGATTTTGAATATGTATAGAATATACATTTATATTATATAAATATCGGCAGCCATACTGGAAGATGAAAAAAAAAACAAATATAAAATGTGTTATTTTTTTTTATCAATGAATTAATATAAAAAAGTCTGGCCTATGAATATAAAATCTTTGATTGATTGATTGATTGACTGTTAGTACTATATATTATATCTATAACCTTAAAATGTGATGTGGATCAGATGAAATCATAATATAATAGCAATAAAAAAAAATAAAATACTTTTTTCCCCTGAATGATATCCACAACAATTAATCTTAAAATTAAAAACATCATTAAACTTAGTAGATGGTTAATAAAGCGCTTTGAAACTAACATTCAATTTCAGAAATCTGACTGTTGCAAAACGTTATTTTTTTGTTAATAATCTGGATTTACACAACTCATTATCTTTAAGAAGCTGATTAAACGACTTCAGCCATTAGTTAATAGCAAGGTATGTTACTGAACATACCCTGGCTAGTTAGTTAGCCTGAGCTTTCGATTTGCCACAACTGATGACTGATGACTAAACTAGTTCATTGTACACATGCAAAATATTGGGAGGCGTGTACTCACTATTCGACACAGGTTCAATGGTTTCTATGTCCAGACACATTTGATTGACCAGACCTAATTGGTCATCGGTCATCACATTTTGAAAGCTCCCTCCCATGAGGAAGGCCTTTATGGGTTCCGGTATTATTTACAAATTAACCAACTTTATTATGAGTGATATAATTATTATGAAAAATAGCAAGCCCATATAAAAATTGTAATGAAAAGCTTAAATGCTCAGCAGAAAGCACTATTTTATAACCAAAAAATTTTTTAACACTGCTTCAAATGTATTATTGGTTAAAAAAACTTATTTATTTTGTCACAAAATCTAGTTAGTACTATCAACGGCTACAGTACACACACAGCACACTATCCATCCGAGAAGACAACAATTGACAAAGTATCGAAAAAGATGACCATAAAAGCGCAAGCTAACGGAAAGACTCCAGAAATGAAGCAGAAATTGATTGTCAGGCTTTAAAAGTAACAAAAATGGGTATGTGCATTCTGCCAACAGGAACAAATACACCATTGATAAAGCCAAATAAAATACCTGTTCCGTGCATCGACATGCTGGAAAATTGCCACATAAAATCTCTGGGCACCATGCACTCAGGGAGAACTTTTAATGAGATAAATAAAAATCAACATCTTATATAACCTTAGTCATCTCTGCATTATTGTAATCACAATAACCATTATCACAATTATGATCATTATCATCACAATATTGCCAATAACATGATCACAATCCCCATCACCATTATCCTTATCTCTACCAATACTATCACAATCGCAATGACTAACATAATGACCGCAATCACAATTATACTCTCAATCACAAGTATCAATGTCACCAACACCATTACATTCAGAATTACCATTACACAATAATTCACAACCGTGATTATTAACACAACCACTAATGTTACACACCCACTATTATCCAACTACAATCAGGATCACAATATCACCATGATTACATTATCACCATGATCACAATAACACCATAATCACAATATCACCATGATCACAATATCACCATGATCACAATATCACCATGATCACAATATCACCATGATCACAATATCACCATGATCACAATATCACCATGATCACAATATCAACATGATCACAATAACACCATGATCACAATATCACCATGATCACAATATCACCATGATCACAATAACACCATGATCACAATAACACCATGATCACAATAACACCATGATCACAATAACACCATGATCACTATTTACCATTATAGCCATCATGATTGCAATCACAACAATGATCACAATCGGCTTTATCACTATTACAATAAACCGTGATCACAACTACTCACCACAATGATCCCAATCATTATTATTACCTTCATACCTACAACAACTATGATCACAATCACCACCACAATCACCATTATCACAATGATCACAATTATTACAATGATCACCATTATCAAAATGATCATTATTACAATCATAATCACCATAATCACAATGATCACCATCATCACAATGATCGAAATCAAAAACAATCACAAAAACACACTATCACAACACTAAACATAACCACCATAACCAAATATCATCACAATAGCATCACCAATGACAACATAATATAGCTATACAATAATAGTTTGACAACATCCGGCTAGGTGGCATTTCAAACTGGCCGCATGATTTCAAATGGATTACATACATGGTGGTATATTTTTTTAAATAAAACTTTATCCAAAAAATTATCACAGCTTAATATTTGAAATAATAAATGAAACATTTAGTGGATTGTTATTATAATGTGGTGCATTGAAAATGACAATGTGCAATATAAATACATAGATTATTATTTTAAAAAATTTAAATAAATTGTTACATGGATCATATATTGGAAAAAAAAATCTTTTTAAATAATGAGGATAATTGAACATCTTAAATTATGATAGAAAGATAAATGAGAGAAACCTTGAACACTGTATAATATATCTCATTTTATTATATTCAATAAAAAAGTACCATACTCGCAAGAATAAGTACTCAATTTAAATATGCAAATGCTCCTGTTTGTTTGTTTGTGCATCCTCGTAATTACTGTAGGCCCATTTCAAACAAGCAATCTGTTAGATTGCTTACTGCAATATTGCAGCAACTGTGTGTGAAAGGGGCTCAAGTACCTAGTTGCTTATTCGTGAGAGTATGGTACAATTTTATGATGCATTTGCCTTTCTTTTAGGCAAACTTGTTGAATACCCTGAATTATGGCACATAAAAGCTTTGTTTGTGGGCGCTGTGAAAACAAAAATGGTATTAGGAAACATGCAAGCAGTTTAATATTGTTGAATCACTTCAAAATGAGATTGGTTAGTAAATAAAAACACAATGAATTACCTCGTTTGCGGACGCCTGTGGTTATCAGCATACAAGTATAAATAAAACGGGAAGAACAAGATAAACGAACATTGTATTAGATACAATTAAAAACTTATTTATACAATTACAACCCGATGGATAGAATTTAAAGCCCAACCTCACTAGACAAGGCATATTTATCCCCAGAGCAACTAATAATAACAACCATTTTTAAATAATTTTAATCAATTAAGGCAAAACAGAATAGAATTTTAGACATTGAAAGGGAAATAGGATATATACAAAGAATACAAGAATACAAAGGAAGAAAATAATAATTCATAATTAAACAAAATCATTATCACTAATTATATAAATAATAATATATAATATTTCTATTTTAATCAATATCATGCATATAATAAAATTACTATATAATTGTAATATAATTCATAACTATGCTACACAAGTGTACCATGTATATATTGTGTGAAATTAGGAAAGCAAGATGATGTTAAAAACAAAATTGGTAAATAAGGTTAAATGATGAAAGTAAATGATTTTTGAGATAAATAAATTATATTATATAATTATAATTTTGTGATTATTAGAAATAATTAAGAATGCTGACTCGATATTCACATCTTGTAGTGAAAAAATTCTGATGACTTTCTGTAAAAGGGTCAATAAAATTTGATTCAAATCAATCAATATTGCTATAAATTGTTGCATATATTTCTAAATTTTCTGTGATAATTTGAGAAAATTGTATCAATTTGTTTACAATAGGTTTAATTCCTTTACTTTGAGTAGTCTTCTGACTGCTCTGACTACTTTGGTAAGGTTTTAGGTGAAATCTTTCCAAGATGACCTATTTTATGCAATTTTGTTATGGTATAAAAGTTTTAAATTATAAATGTGTATAAAGCGACATAATGTTGGATTTCTTTTTCAAGTAATTTGTAAAGTATAAATTTGTTTATAAATTCAATAAAAATTAAATAAAAAATAAAAACTACTTCTGTAGCCTTAATTTCATTTAATTTTTTGGTGATGAAAAAATTACTACAGACAACTATTATTTCAACATGGTTTTCATTCAAAATTTAAATAGTGTTTTCTTTTTCTGTGCATCTATGACGGCCTAACACCCTATCCGAAGGATAAAGCATAAAGAGTAAGGCATCTTGCCTTAGGACACAAGATGGAAATGGTTAATCTCAGACCCACGCCTTCTCGTACCATTACATCAGCTTGTTTTCTTTAACAGCGATGTATATTACTATGTTGGCAGTGATCAGTGTTATGGCGATGATTATCAGAACATTACGTTTTAATGTGACTTTTTACAAATACCAATTAGATAAAAAAATAGATTAATGAATATTGATGAGAGATGATGAATATTCAAAATAAAAATGTTATTGTTAATATCCCAGTGCAAGTACCTCTAAACTAATTAATTATATTTAAACTGTTTACTAAGAAACAGTTTTGTGGGCCTACAGTAATCTCAATTTCTATTCTAATCACTGCAAAAGAGTTTTCATGCATGTGTCCGTAAACGCACACTCTGGCAACCTTTATTGTAACTATAAAGGGTAAACATTTTAATAAAATTTTTCTTTAATATCAAATTTATAATCATCATTATGGGCAATCTAATAATATATTCTATTATTATTTAATCTATTCATAAATTTCTTTCAATCTGTTAAAATTGGTTGGTTGATTGGTACAAACATAAATAGGTTTTAGTTTCAATATTATTTCAACTATTCTAAATAAAATTCTTCTATCTTTAAAAATCTTCATTAAATTTGTGAACATTTTTTATTATGTATATGCTAAATAATTTTTGTCAAAAATTATTTGAATAAAAAATACAGAGAAGACGATACAAATGAAGTAAAGAAAGAACCCAAATGAAAAACAGATAGAATGGAGTGCAGTAAAACAAAAAAGGAAACAGTCTAATATTAGTAATCTCTGAATGATAATTATGCCTTGTTTGCTCATAAACAGTGGAAAGGTAAGTTAGTAAAAATAGTGGTCCAATATTAAATATCCTAGAATGCAATGCAAGCAGTTATTGTTTGTTTAGTGATCAATGTTGGGATGAACAGAGATAGACAAGATGGGCAGAAGGAACAGAAAGGATAAAGAGTGAATTTCCAATGGTTTCGTGGAAAAGACGAAGCAGTCCAGATTGAAATGAAATAGAGAAATTAAAACAATTACAAATAATTAGCGAATATGAATGCAATGTCTTAAGAAAGCACAATTATGCTTTATTTAGATTTCACATTCAATATTACATAATACAGTTATACTGCTGAATCCCAACATAATGTTACGTCAGTTTTACATCAGTCAATTATTATGCCTTAAACATTCAAATTTTAAAGGCAAAGATTGTTATGGCGGCTGTTTACGAAAACATGCTGAATAAACCTATCAATTTGATTGGCTTGCTTGTATGAATTTGAATAGCTTACGCCTTTTTTGCCCCAAAAATGTAGAAATGCCCTTTAACGCTACAATGAAATAGAGATTTGATATAAATTTGTGAAAAGCAAAAAGCACATGCTTAAGCTTTAAAAAATTGCGAAAAATGTACAAATCTGAAGACGATGTATATTGAAAAGCAGTGGAAATTGTAAAATGTTTTATACATTAAAGATGTATTGTCCTCCAAAAACTCAAGATTTTGAATAGGTCATTTTTCAGTTTTAATAAAGTTAACCCAAAAAATAGTTCATTTATAAAGACAAAATAAACAGTTAAATTGAACCAAAAATCGATTGACTGGCACCCAATTTGACTATTGTTTTAAATTACAGTTTTTTCAGGTTTTTTTAAAAATCCAATTTCGATTTAATTTTTAGTTAAGTGAATAACTATGACGCGACAAAAAATGGCATATTCAACAAAAACAATCTTTCAGGGACAATATATCTTAATATCCTAAAGACAATTCTCGGTCAGCCAATTCTGTTCTCTAAAGTCTCATGGTGGGTTACTGTTCCTTTTGCCTCAAATTGTGATTAGTGTTAAATGTTAGTATACATGGAAAATGATGTTATACCTGTTCACATACTGTAGTGCTAAATTAATCAATTAACTATTCCTACATTGTACATATTAAAATAATGGGACAATGGTTGAAATATTTCCGCCTATAGCAATATAATTTAATGTTAATTCTCTTTCAGAGTAGGACTACTTTACTTTTCCGCTGTAAACTTTGACCTTCTTAAAGACTGTCTGAAATAGCCATAGATTGAGATATGTATGCACATCAAGCAAGTATTTATACCTATTAATTTTTGGGATCTAGTCAAAATTTTGTATATATTTTTGTAATGAGGTAAATTAAATTAATTTTTGTGCTAATTCAACCAGCTAATTAAATACATTATTTTATTAGGTCCAATTATTGTATTATTTCGATACAGTAATTCAAGTTGTATATATTTGCCAAGATTCATCCAAAATTATTATGATATATTAAAGAATAATAGTTAATTCTGAATGTCCCAGGGCTTGCAGAATAAAGATTTTTTTTTCCTGAGGACATCCAGTGTCTGAGATTTGGTTGCCCTCTCAATTCTCAAATTGTGACAGCCAAAAATGTCAAACATCTGATTGAGCAACTGTGTATACTGTAGTATTCCACAGCCAATGCAAAACATTGTATTTTACTTGGTTTCCCATTGGGACCGAACATTTTAGTTTTTAGTTTCCCTAGAGGGCAACCGATTCTGATAGTAAAGGCGAAGTAAAAATAATATTTATTTTTTACCATTTATTTATTTATGAATATAAGAATTTTGGACAGAACTGTTTGATTTAAATATTATTTTGATTTCTATGTGAACAGGTTTTGTATTATTACATTAGATTATTAATATTATTATAAATGTGTGTTATTAGTAGCTGTATATATTATTGTATATATAGTTTGAATTCAGTTGCAGGACAGTTGTTACAGCCTTTCCACACAGAGCAGGTGAGATGATGGGCTTTGAATGCTAGCCACACGAGGGCGCACAAATGCAAAATGGAAATGTACGACGGGAGACTGACCGAGATTTTCACCTCCATGACTAAAGCGCCTTTGTTTCTGATTGGATGATGTGGACACGCTTCGTTGTTTCTTACCATGCGTTACGGGTGATTGTTTGGCGCTGGAAGTAGATAGATCATTGACCCGATGTGTGGTTAGTGAAATGCTGCTACCTGGATTAGACTCTCCACCGTCAAGCTGAAATTAAATGCAAACAAAAAAAATGTTGAAGATAAGATCTTTTCATCATAATTAATTAATTGTGGAAATTCATATTCACAAAAATACATGAAAATTACCTATTAAGGGGACACCTTTGGGTCCCCAACAAAGTATCGATTTTACATATATTTTATATATTCTATTTTCACATTTTGATGAATACTAATTTTTTATATTCTTTGTATTATTCTTTTCTTTATTAGTACAGTAAACCTCTTATTTGGAACACCTCTATTTAGGTGACGCCACTATATTAGGAACAATCCTCATGGGGCACCCTAAAAGGGGACACTTTCCACTAAAAGAAACATAATGAGTTAAATGAGCTCAATTGTTTTCCTCTTAAGACAAACCTCTTTCTGTCTTCTACCCAATAGTAAGTACGTGGCAAATGCAGCGTCGTATTTCCTCGATTTTAGTGATTCCTCAATTTCTTCCCGACTGAACGTCATCCGCATCATCATTTCTATCCTTCGTTTGTCGCAAAAGTCTGTCTCAGGCTCTTTGTATGGCTTTAACTCATCCTCTTCAAAACCTAGATTGATCCATTTATCTCTCATTATTGCCTGCAAAAAACAAAACAAAATTTCAAATTAGTGATAGCAATATGGCATAATATGCCAATATTATTGGACTAGCATGTGAGAAGCATTGGTTCGAGACATGTCTATACTTGTATCCTTTGGCAAGATAATTTACTCCCTATGCCTAGTACTTTGGATAGGATGTAATGCTGTTGGTCCAGTGTACACAACACACAAAAGTAGGCGCACTTTTTGAAAGGTTGGAGGATCGTTTATTTCGAATCTGTCATGTCGCCTAGCTTCTACGTACGGGACCTACGTAAAACTAGGAGATTTGTATTAAACATGATTTTACACGAAAAGTATAAAATAAATGCCAGCACGTTCCTTTAAAAATATTGTCAATGCATATTTTTTGTTCCTGTATTTTGTATTTAATTCTTGACAATACAGTACAGTAAAAACCACCTTTTTTTCTGGCACCTATAGATCGTTTCGTTTTGTTTGTTATGCCCACAAAAAGAGCGAACCGAAAAAAAGGACCGATAGGATATGTGACGTCAAGTGGAAATGATCTATTGGGTTCTGAAGATGTCCCCTTAATAGATTTTGTACTGTATGTTGTATTCTCAACATAACACGTTTATTGTGAAGAATCCTAAAAAAACACTTCATTAGTGGCAGAATTTAATTACCAAGAATAAGCGGTAATTTTCAACTCATCTGAACAGGCCCTAATTGTTTTATCCAGGTTAAACATAATTAATATACCAATTTCTATTCTTCAGGTTTTAATTTATTAAAAGTTAATCAATCAACCAATGTTTTTTTTTTTCCAATTTCATCAATTCAGTAGTAGTGTACTTAAGTATATTACCCTTGATTCTCTCTTCATGCACCGAATCTAATCAGTAATTTACATTACCATTTAAAAGTGTGCTTTATTTGAAATTACAGTATTTTTCCACTTTCAAGAAACATAGCTGTTTACATCAAGGTCACTGCACTAACATTTGGGATGTTTATATTAAAGCCATGGATAATACATTAATGTTTTTCGCTGGCGTTCGTGTGTTAAATTCAGCCGACATCGCATGTTAAATTCGGCCAGAATCAACAAAGTTGCGTATTTGTTTTTTCCAGAAACTAAATTTACCGATATTGACAGTTGATTTGAAAACTAGGCTAGAATTGTAAGGAACGGTTAAATTAATTAATCAAACAATTTAATAATTTTAATGCATTTATTACAAATTTGAGGTCGGGTTAAAAAGGTATCGTAACAGTTGGCTTGGGTGTAATGGCAAAAATATTGACAAAGAGTTTAGGGTTAAAATACCTTATTTTTTAAAAGCATTAATTTATCCTACCAATACCACATCTAATTTTTTAACTCAATGTACAATTTCATCATTTAGCTAAATTCACATATCATAACAGTATCATTTAAAATGTCTAAAGCTTTTCAATCAGTATATAATACAAAACATTACTTCCTGAACATACAAAACCCAAAAACAAAACTTTCTAAGCTGATCCCTGAGGTTGCCTAGGAATATTAGAGTAGCTTGTACATTGCATCAGCAAGATGTATGTTACAAGTTAAGTTGGCGATTTAAAGTGCAATTTTGTTTTCATTTATTAAAAAAAAAACATCTTAAAAGATTTATTTTCCTAAAAAAAAATCCAAATACAAATTGCATACCTCAAATATTACTGATTTGGCAAATTTATAATTAAAATGTCAAAATCAAGAGAAAAAATATATGGCCATATAAAAGGGTGACTGTGATAATAGTGTCACCCACATGTCATAATGTTAGTGTTTACTCAAAATTGGTGGTCACGTACATAGCAATAGTTGGTTTTTTTTAAACAATATTTAGCCATTACCACTACACAAGTGGTGATATTTACCTGTCACCCAAGTGGTGATTTTCTAATATCCGAAATAATCAATTTTGTTGCCTGATAATAGAATAATTTCGCCAGTGTGAATTACCTTTTATACCATTTTAAATGCAATTTTTCCCAGAACAATTACAGTAAAGGCACTGGAAATTAAATTTAAATATTCCTATATTTTGATGAACTTGAACATTAATAAATGCAATTTGTAGTCGTTTTGTTTCAAAATCCGAATCCAAGTAAAATATTTTCAATTGACTTCCTTAATCTTATTTTCACAGACATAGATTTTATGTACTGGCTTTCTGTACGACACATTAACTGTAACAATTAAATCTCAATATGGTATATTAATTTATGTTTTAAAGGAGCATTGTTATGATTATTATGTATTTTTATAAAATGAAATAGTCTTGTGGACGAATAAAGTTATCTTATGTTATAACTTATTATTATTCATGTACTGTAATAATTCAAGAGTTTGTGTTTGCCCTCTTGGGTAGTTTTACTCAATTTGTTTAATAAATACTTAGAATCAGGGCTAGAAAAATAAAAAGAAATTGATTTTCCCCCCAATAGTAAACCTTTGCTAGTTGTAAAAAATCTAACAAAATGAGCCACCAAACTAGCAAGCCAGCAAATTTGTTGGTAAATTGATTCATTCTACAAAAAGTGGATATTTACAGAAATTAGAAGATCAAATATTTTTTTTTTCAAATTACAACCAGCTAACATTAGCTAGAAATTTACAAAACTTTCAAGAAATCATGAAAAGTCTACTAGAAAATTGATATTTGCTGAGTATAATAACATCATTCTCCGATTGTATAATTTTAATTCTTATTCTTGATTCAGATTAATCTTAATAATTGACATAAACTCACAGTGATGTTTATAATTTTCCTTTGGATTTATTCGCTAATTTACTACTAATTGCAAGTGGAAACTACAAATAAATTATTCTAATCATTTGTAAATATTACCTAGTTAGTATCACTGCAATGATCATAAATCCGTAAGGAACTCAAACTGCTCATTGATTTTGACAAAATCTGATTAGTCAAGCAAATGGTTAGCAGGCTGCTACAGCATGACCCATATACTCAACGACCAATCTTGAAAAATTCATGATGAATACCGAATATTACTTGTCACTCGTTGATAAAATACCTCGGCCTTGAACTCCCCGATACTCTAGCTATATCATCGACCATTATAATATGCTATTCGGTTTCATTAAATTATCCCCTGTTAATTCAATTACACACCGCGGCGAATCTTGAGGGATTTGGTCTTTCTAAGGTGCGCACCGTTACAGCGTTTGTTGGCCGTGTTTCCTGCTCATCGTTAATCGACGATGACAGCACGGGTGTATTGGCCAGATGGTCATGTCTACTAACGGATATTGAAATAACGTGTTCATTTGGTGTTGGTGGTAGCGATTACATTGTATTCGTGTAATAAAAATCAAAACCACAATCTATATTAGACAGAGCAATATGGCGTAATGGTGAGAGATACCCGACTAGCATGTGATAGAGGCATTGGTTCGAGATCTGTTTGTGCCATATTGCTTAAAATAGCCATAGTAATAGTCAAATTGTCTCATCTTTCGAATGGGACGTAAAGCTGTTGGTCCTGTACATTGCAAAAGTAGGGGATCATCTCATGTTGCACTGAAAATGACAACGTTATTATGTGGTTTGTGTAAGTATAACCAATTGTCTTTACCTTTTGAAGATCATAAACTCTTCTACAAATTCAATTTCAGTTAAAATAGCCAACCTACAAAAATGTTTTGCTGCCCAAATGTATTCTGCAGAACATCATTCTAGCGCACTAGTTATATCACATTTGTAATGATTTCAATAAACAATATTTCTATTCCTAATACTTACTTCTAAACTAGCCCTTTTGCCTGGATTCAACATCAAGAACCGTTTCAATAAATTTTCACAATCTGTTGACATATAAAATGGAATTCTATACTTTCCTCGTAAAACCCGCTCCCTCAATTCCTGGAAAAGACAAAATATGGAAAAAGATTATGAATAATCAATTTACTTTCTATAAATATTTATACTAGTATGTTTCAAATCAACCTTTGCAATTCTGTAACAAAAAAAAATCTCGAAAACACATAATACCATTTTTGTAATCTTTGTGCAGGAGAGAAATACAATCTCTAGGCTCTTTTAGACGACGAGACGATGCTTATTCATGTAATGCATTGTGGGAGTAACACATCGCAGAAATTTATGATATGGCAAAAGGGGATAGATAGGATACAGTGTTATAAGCAGCATGGATTCAATTAATGTTGAGCATACATTTAGAACAGTTTCAAGTATCTTGACAATTTGATAATTTCAATTAGTCGGCTGTACTAAGCTATACCAAACACAAACCAAACTAGAGTAGAGATTGGCGGTTGACATGCCTGCCTACACATTCCTCCAGTCCAGTGTCCAATCTTGACCTAGTGGCAAGGTTGGCGGTTGACATGCATGCCTACACATTCCTCCAGTCCAGTGTCCAATCTTGACCTAGTGGCAAGGTTGGCGGTTGACATGCATGCCTACACATTCCTCCAGTCCAGTGTCCAATCTTGACCTAGTGGCAAGGTTGTAACTCATGACTGTCTCCACTCCACTACCTGTTGCCGGAAGTCTTTCGCAGTGCAATTGACATACACATTGATACAGTAGTTTAACCAGTCTTCCGGTTATCATGTGTTGAAAATTCTCAAGGTTGACAGGTCTGCGTAATTAGTGAATTGCTTGCTGTTTGATGTGAATTGAAATAAAGTCTAGAAAACAAATTAATTCTACATACCTTAAGATTCTGACCATCAAATGGTAATGAACCACTGACTAAGGTATAAAGTATAACTCCTAAACTCCATACATCTACTTCCGGGCCGTCGTACTTCTTTCCCTGGAATAGCTCCGGAGCTGCGTACGGCGGACTTCCACAAAACGTATCTAGCTTTGTTCCTGGCGTAAATTCATTACTAAAACCAAAGTCTGCTATTTTTATATTTAAGTCTTTATCAAGAAGAAGATTTTCCGCCTGAGGATAACAAGAAAAAATTTAAAATAAGTGAATCGTCAATTTTTCATATAACAAAAGATTTGCTTCCTAATTTGGCAAAATATTGGAAGCAAGTTATATCTCGTAAAACACCAGAACAATTTAAGAGTAGGGGACTGACTCAAAAGTTAAGAAGATATAAAATGGCCATCATATTCAGAAATACAGTAATGAGTAATCATCATAAATAAGGATCTGTATAATCGGTAAATCAGCAAATATCCCAAAAGATTTTGAATCAGAATATCGTCTTTCATATATTGTTATTTTTTTGTTAATGAATTATTACATTTTTATAAATTTTTATAACAAATTTATAACAAAAAATCCTATAAAAGCCTTCAGTAAAGCCCCTCCTTTAGGAAACCCCTATGAAGGTGACACTTTCATGAGATATAAACTAGGAAAATATGGCCAATTCCTATTCAGGGTGAAACTTTGTTTGGGCTTTAACCCTTTCACTGCGTATACCCGGTACTACCGGGTATAAACAAACGTCGTTGAAGTGCGTATACCCGGTAATACCGGGTATGGGCAAAACAATGATTTAATCGTATTTGCCTATAATATATAGCACCCTCTATATTTGTTCGATGAACTTGAATATTTTTGCAAGTCATTAAAAAAATTTTCCAGCAAAAAAAACGACCCTCTATAGCTGTATTATTGTCTTGAAAATCATGCGCCCTCTATAGTTATATTATATATAGTATAGTGTATATAATAGTATTCTATTTTGGAAAGTTGTTTTGAGTAGCGTAATGGCGGCCATTTTGAAAGTAACCAAAATTTACCAGCCCCAATAGGGCAACATTGTGTTTATCACAACACGCAAAAAAAAAAAATTCTGAAACAATAGTTAGTTTTGTACTATAGTGAATTTTTGGGAAATGTCATTATTTTCACGATTTTGCCCCAAAACTTTGATTTGTGCATAATTTTTATAAAATAATAAAAATAATTCAATTTTTTTTTATATTTTTATTTGTTATACGTATCTTTATCAATATTCTGTTGGAAAAACGTATTCCATAAGAATTTCTTATAGAAAATATAGTTTTTATCATTGATTCGATAAAAAACACGAAATCCAAAATACCTGTAATGACGTCACATGACGTCATCAATATGCAAATTACATTTTTTTTTATACCTAACTGTAGACTAACCCTTTGCCCATCACACACCACAAAAATAATTACACAATTATCTCAATTAGTATTTTTTTGCAATTTTTTAAAATACCATATGTTTTTCTTAAATATACATTACGCACAGAGGTGGGAATAATGCTCCGCAGTGAAAGGGTTAAAAAGGAATCTGTTAAGGTACTGTTAATTGAAGATGCACCATAAGCAAAATATTATCATAAAAATCACTATGATGATAATAAATAATCAATAATCAATTGTCTTCCTGCTGCCAAACCAAGACAATGCTATTGTGATTGAGAATATCTTATTATATAATTTTGCAACACAGTCATGATCGAATCTTATATCTTAACATTGCTATTGTTATAATCTATAACATCATAATTCTATTCTCGATCTGATATTAACATCATTAGTATATTATTATTTTAAAAATCTTAATAAAATATCATGTACAATGATTTAATAATAACTGCATAATATAATCCACAGTACAAATTAAATTTAAATACATGGAGCAAACAAATTACAACAAATCGGTTCTCGTCATACTCTTCGTAAATTATATGTTGCGAACACATTTAAGTCAACTACGATAGAGTCTAGTCCTTGTAATCTATTAACATAAATGTCAGTGAATTTCATTTATTTGATTGTACTCAAGGTACAACCTATAAGTTTGATTCTAAATGTCAAATGGTCACGCGTTATGAAAGCGCAAGACAGTGATCAATACGACCAAGGCTAACTGTTAATTCTATTCTATCTATTGTGATTGATACTATCAGAAATTAGAAAGTGGTCATGTAACTAGCCCACAATGCCGTGTTTACGGGCTAGCAACTTCATTGATTTCACTTGACTATTGATACTACAGTTAGAAAGTGGCCATGTAACTAGCCAACAATGTCATGTTTACGGGCTAGCAATTCATTGATTTTACTGGCTATTGATAGCATCAGTTATTATTAGAAAGTGACCATGTAATAACTAGCCCACAATGCCGTGTTTACGGGCTAGCAACTTCATTGATTTCACTTGACTATTGATACTACAGTTAGAAAGTGGCCATGTAACTAGCCAACAATGTCATGTTTATGGGCTAGCAATTCATTGATTTTACTGGCTATTGATAGCATCAGTTATTATTAGAAAGTGACCATGTAATAACTAGCCCACAATGCCGTGTTTACGGGATAGAAACTTCATTGATTTCACTGGCTATTGATAGTATCAATTATTAGAAAGGTTGCCATTTAAGTAGCCCACAAAGTTTGTGGGCTACTTAAATAAAGTCATGTTTATTAGGGCTAGCAACTTCATTTATTTCACTGGCTATTGATAGCATCAGTTATTAGAAAGTTGCCATGTAACTTGCTCATAATGCCGACTGTTACTTAGAGCACATCATACTATGTGCATTGTTAGATGGTTAGATCATGAATTCTAACAAAACTGTTTGACCTATCATACTTAAAATATTACTGTACATTGTGAAACTATTATTAGTTATCCGCACTTGGCGGATAACTCCTTGTTATTGTATGGGATCAATATTTTTTTCTGTATTATTCTTCTTTCTTTCTCGCTATTTTTGTGTAGAGCGTTTCTCTAAAATGTGTAAACATAACATTTTATAACTTTGACAACATGTGGGCATTTACGTGAAGTTGTGCACCTCCTATTTTTGAATTACGTCAGAGTTGCGCAACGTGACTTACGCGCGATTTTATGATTTTTTATGATTGATCATAGATTAAAAACTAAAAGTGATTTTTAATTGACACTTTGTGAAAGTTTAATTTATATCATGCGCTAACTTTCTGTTTGAAAAAAATTGCGTGTTTTACACAAAGTTACGCGCGCACGCGCATTTAAAATTTCAAAATGCGCAAAAATAATTTCTAATCAACTTTCTACGCGTTTCATGTCATTTTAAGCATGTACAAAATTACCGCGCGCGCGAAAAATATTACGCGCACGGTGCGCATAGAGCATGAAAATCATGTTTTTTTCTCTTGAATTGTGATTTTCCAGCCTTTCCTAGTCATTTTCAAAAAGATTGACATCATTTCAAATTAAAATTACGTCATACGAACACGTTGATTTAGCCCATTTGCGCGCGTTTTAGTTGAAAAAGTTACAAAATGTTGTCAAAATTATGCCTATTTTGAATGTTTTATAGCTTCTCAGGATCAACGATTACCCCTAATTTTTTTAAATTAATATGTAAGCAGATATGTTGTAGATATGAATTCATGCAGAATTTTTACCTCACGGATGTTGTGACGTCATCATATGGCCACACGAATGTAAAATATAGGATTTTTTTGTCTTTCGTTATTGCTCATCACATTCAATGGAGCGCATCACGCTTATACGTATTTCTTTTTCTCCGAGATTTTAATATTGTCTAGGTCAATCAACTATCTTTCGCATGAGATAAAAATATTTTAATTTTTATGACGTCATCATGCCTAAAAATTTTAATTACGTGGGTCATTAATTTCATCTTTACAGTAAATTTTAATCTGTAATAGCCCGTCAAAATAAAATGTGATAATCACGATTAAAACATTTTCTGGAAGCTCTTGGATTGTAGATATGAAATCATGTGAACATTTTGCCAATCAGATGCTGTGACGTCATCATATTGCAAGTTAAATAAAAAAAGTCGTATTTTCATCTTTTGCATCATAGTTCATTATATTTAAAAGAGCGCGCATCAATATTAAACGTATTCAAATTTCTTCTACACGTTAATATGTTGTTGCTGAGATAATTTGCTTCCGAAATTGCTATCTTAGTGTTTCATCTTGATACCGTCGCCATGTTACAAATTTGAATAAATGGCGGGTCCCGTAATTTCACCTATTCTACACTGTATGTAACATGTATACAGATTATACTGTTTGCATGTATATACTATATGACACAAAATTGACAGAATTCAGCACTAACAACATATCATATTCTTCAGATCAGGTCATAATGCCATAATTTTTTCTGTGTGCAATATTCTAACGTATGACGTGCACGTGGCGTTTGTCGTGCGGATAACTAACTCGTCAAAGTGACGAGTTACATGTCTAGTTATAATTTATAGCTATTGCTAGCCTACCAATCATAAATTATGTGTGCATGAATGTATTATTTGTTGTTGTATAGAAAATAAATCCATTACATTTACATACATACAAATACAATTTTTAAGACTGTTAGATAAATACGCAACAAACTGACCGGCCTATCATATTTCATAAGTAACAAATATTAACAAGACTATTGGATAATCACAAGGTGTAATAGTCTATTCTAACAACAGTTAAATTCTAATTAATAATCGTACTTCAATTAATATTCGTGGTTATGAGTAAGAGTGCCTTCCTGTTTTTTTATAATTCTCTACTGATCTTGTTAATAGTGTTACATCATGTAGGTGAGACGATTTCCTGTAATAAGAGCACTGCTACAGACACAACTTGCTTATTTAAGACCTACGAACAAAACCCAAACTTAAACAAAACTAGACATGAAACTCGTCACTTTGACGAGTTAGTTATCCGCACCACGACAAACGCCACGTGCACGTCTTACGTTGGAATATTGCACACAGGTAAAGATTATGGCATTATGACAAGAACTGAAGAATATGATATGCTGTTAGTGCTGAATTCTGTCAATTTTGTGTCATATAGTATACATGCAAACAGTATAATCTGTATACATATTACATGCAGTGTAGAATAGGTGAAATTACGGGACCCGCCATTTATTCCAATTTTTAACATGGCGACGGTATCAAAATGAAACACTTAGATAGCAATTTCAGAAGGAAATTATCTCAGGAACAACATATTAACGTGTAGAAGAAATTTGAATACGTAAAATATAGATGCGCACCCTTTTAAATGTGATGAACTATTACGCAAAATATGAAAATACGACTTTTTTTATTCAACTGGCCATATGATGACGTCACAACATCCGATTGGCAAAATGTTTACATGAATTCGTATCTACAATCCAATAGCTTCCATAAAACGTTTTAATCGTGATTATCACATTTTATTCTTACGAGCTATTACAGATTAAAATTTACTGTAAAGATGAAATTAATGACCCACGTAATTAAAATTTTTTGGCATGATGACGTCATAAAAATTAAAATATTTTTATCTCATGCTAAAGAAAGTTGATTGACCTACACAATATATAAATGTAGGAGAAAAAGGAATACAGATAAGCGTGATGCGCTCCATTGAATGTGATGAGCAATAACGAAAGAGACAAAAATCCTATATTTTACATTCGTGTGGCCATACGATGACGTCACAATGTTTTTTTAGCCTTATCGATGCATGATCCGATATCTACAACTCATCAACTTCTAGATTTTGTAATAAAAATAAACGGTTCACGGTTTACTTTAGAAACTATGACTGTTTAAAAAAAGACATAATTTTGACGATTTTTTAAGCTTTTTCATAAAAAACGCGCATGAAATGTTTAATTCAACGTGTTCGTATGGCGTTATTTAAATTGGAAAAGGTCTAAATTGTTTTCAAAATTACTAGGAAAGGCTTGAAAAATATGATTCAAGGGAAAAAAATATGTTTTTAACGCTACGTGCGCACCGCGTGCGTAAAAAATTGCGCGCCCGTGGGAATTTTTGACATGCTCAAAATGACAAGAAACGCATAAAAAGTTGATTAGAAATTAATTTTGCGCATTTTGAAATTTTAAATGCGCGTGCGCGCGTAACTTCTTGTGAAACATGCCATTTTTAATCCGTAGAAAGTTTGCCCCTGATATGACTTAAATTTTGTCAAAGTGTCAATACTAAATGACTTTTAGTTTTTAATCTATGATCAATCATTGAAATTCATAAAATTGCGCGTAAGTTACGTTGCGCAACTATGACGTCATTCAAAAATAGGAGGTGCACAACTTCACGTAAATACCCATATGTTGTCAAAGTTATGAAATGTTATGTTTACACATTTTAGAGAAACGCGATCCACAAAAAAGAAGGATGGAAAGAAGAACTAGACATGAAACTCGTCACTTTGACGAGTTAGTTATCCGCTCGACAAACGCCACGTGCACGTCATACGTTAGAATATTGCACACAGAAAAATATTAAGGCATTATGACCTGAACTGAAGAATATGATTATGTTGTTATTTCTGAATTCTGTTATTTTGTGTCATATAGTATACACAGTACAATCTGTATACATATCACAAACAGTGTAAAATAGGTGAAATTACGGGACCGGTATTTTATTGTAATTTTTAACATCTTGACGGTTTCAAAATGAAATGCAAAAGTAGAAATTTCAGAATGAAATTATCTCAGCAACAACATATTAACGTGTAGAAGAAATTTGAATACGTGAAATATTGATGCGCGCTCTTTTAAATGTAATGAAATATAACGCAAAAGATGAAAATACGACTTTTTTTATTTAACTGGCCATATGATGATGTCGCAACATTCAATTGGCACAATTTTCACATGATTTTGTATCTACAATACAATAGCTTCCTGAAAACGTTTTAATCGTGATTATCACATTTTATTCTTACGAGCTATAACAGATTAAAATTTACTGTAAAGATGAAATTAATGACCAACGTAATTTAAATTTTTAGGCATGATGACGTTAAAAAAATTAAAAAAATTTTAATTCATGCAAAAGATAGTTGATTGACCTAGAATATATTAAAATCGGGGTGAAAATGGACAACGAATAAGTGGAGATGCGCTCTATTAAATGTGATGAGCTATGACGAAAGAGACAAAAATCCTATATTTTATATTCGCGTGGCCATACGATGACGTCACAATGTCCGGTTAGCCATATTGATTAATGATCCGATATCTACAGCTCATCACCTTCCAGAATATGTAAGTAAAAAAAAGTTCTCCACGTAGTTTAGAATCTATGATTGTTTAAAAAAAGGCATAATTTTGACGAATTTTTGAATATTTTCTTTAAAAACACGCACAAATTGTATAATTCGACGTGCTCGTATGACGTAATTTTTAGTCTAAATTGTTTTAAAATTTAATAAAATTACTATAAAAGGCTGGAAAGACATAATTCACGCAAAAAAAGATGTTTTTAGCGCTACGTGCGGACCACGCGCGTAAAATTGTTTGCGCGCGTGGGAATTTTTGACATGCTCAAAATGTCATGATCAGCGTAGAAAGTTGATTAGAAATTAATTTTGCGCATTTTAAATTTTAAATGCGCGTGCGCGCGTAACTTCGTTTAAAAAATGCCATTTTTAGTGCACAAAAAGTTAGCGCAAGATATAAATTAAACTTTTGCTAAGTTTCAACTTACATAGTTATATGGTTTTCAATCTATGTTGAATACGGGAAATTCATAAAATTACGCGTAAGTCACGTTACGCATTTCTGACGTCATTCACAATAGTAGGTGCACAACTTCACATGAATGCCCATATGTTGACAAAGTTATGAAATGTTATGTTTACACATTTTTTATATAAGTGAGACACAAAAATAGAGGAGAAATGCGCGTGCGCGCGTAATGTCTTGTAAAACATGGCATTTTTAATCCACAAAAAGTTTGCCCTTGATATGACTTAAATTTTCAGAAAGTGTCAAAATAAAATTATGCTTGGTTTTTAGCCTATGATCAATCATAAAAAATCATAAAATCGCACGTAAGTCACGTTGCGCAACTCTGACGTCATTCAAAATAGGAGGTGCACAACTTCACGTAAATGCCCATATGTTGACAAAGTTATGAAATGTTATGTTTACAAGTTTTTGAGATACGCGAGACACAAAAATGGAGGAGAAAGAAAGAAGAATAATATAAAGAAAAAAAAAAAGATCCAGGACGATTACAAGGAGTTATCCGCTACTAAGCGGATAACTAATAATACAGAAAAAAACTGTTGATCTCATACAATAACAAGGAGTTATCCGCTTGGTATACCAAGCGGATAACTAATAAATATTAAATTATATTTAGAAATGTACTATTACAGACCACAAGCTTTTTACCAGCCAAAAGCTTAATTAAAAGAATTGTTTTTTTCGCATTCATACGCTATCACATTCATATGCTCAACACGCCGTAATGCAGGTGTAATGGCGACTGCGTAGTGGGCGTGGCTTTAAACTGGAGTATATTGCTGCAGTCATATTGAGTGGTTTCTTTCCAATTACATAGTAATTACATAGTAAATAACTTTTTGAGCTGTGATTGTGTTGAGAAAACTTACCAAACAAAATACACTATAGTATTAGTCCTCAAGCTTTTTACCGAACTAAAATCCGTCCAAACAATCATCACTAGCCTATTCTGTCAATTGAAAGTTAACTTGACACAAGATAACCAGAATTTTTGTAAGGGGAGGGTCGAGGAAGTTCATCCCACAAAAGGGGGTAAACCGTCATGAGCTAGTATTGGCAAAGGCAAGGTATAGGTAACCCATCTGCCAATTACATAATTATGTGTTGTGACATTTGTACTTATCTGTTTTTGTACATGACAGTAATTATATTGTGTTCTAGTCTCAGAGCAACACAAGTTTTTATATATTTTATGCAAATACTTAAATAACTCTGGTTAAGTGTTAATATCTAAATTTAAAATGAATTTTGTCCTTCCACACGCAACAGTCATCCTTATCTATCAAGTAATTAAAATGATCAGTAGGTTTAACATTTATCAGACAAGGTAAATATACTTATTGATATCGTTGCCGATCAAAACCAAATAGTAGGTAGGTATACAGTAGTATAGGGGTACAAATTCCACTACAGTAATGTATTGTTAATATGTTGTACAAACATCTTCAGATACAATCTCATCCAAACTTACTATTTCAAGCAAATTCAACCTAACCGTCTCCACCCAAAGCAGTCCATAAAAAAACTCCCCAAAATTGTCTAATGGAAGAAAGGGAATTTGTAAAACTAATATATAGTTAGATAATTATAATTTGGTTACTAAACCTGCAATTAGTATACTACCAAGGTGCTTCCTAGAACAATGTTAGAAAAGCATAGCACGACTTCTTTGAGGACACTTATTTGCAAATAGTACCCTGGCAAAGTGATACTAAAATAATAAGCATATTTTTCGTTTTGGTAGACTAAAAATCAGGGAAAGAGGTCTAAAAAGTGGTGGGTATTTTAAGATGTTTTCAGTTTAGGGGAATACAGATCAAAAAGTTAAATTCAGCTTCCCTATAATTTTTAATAAATGTATTACTTTATAAATGTTAAACCAGAACATTCCTTGTGTAAATGTAAAAACATGCACACCTGGATCTCGGCTAGTTTGGAGGCTGTACTCAAAGCCTGGTAAGAGCAGTAAGGCATACAGAAGTTAGTATCATCAGCCCAAAAAAACGTTTGTTTGGGGAGAATCTGCCCTGAGGTTGGTAGTATTTGAAGGTGGGTGCACCAGCCTGCCCGCTACAATGATATTTTTCAGTATTTGTATTGAGTAATTGGTACAATTATGTCAGAGCTTGGAAAAACATCTGGCTAAAAGAAATGGATAGTTATCCTTTGACTTTTTAGAACATAAAACGACGCGTCATTGGTCTAAACCTGAAATAAGAAAATTGAAGGCCTCTAAGGTCAGACATCTTTATTCTGTTGCCAACAGCATGATAGGTATGGTAAAATATTCCTGAGGGGCTTCAGTCAAAGTTTCACCAACTAACGCAAAACCATGGCCGGAATCTCTGAAAACCAGAAATCAGACTTTTCTCGGGGTTCAAAATTCATTTTTACTATTAATAACACATTCCGAATACTAGATTTTTCAGACATTTTAGGCCAGTCTAAAGGTGCCTGATATTGGGAAAGTTTACTATAATGGTTAATTAACACTAATTAATGCAAGCTTGTTCATTAAGCATTTATGTTTGAATACTCCGTTATAACTAATTACTCGCCAGAAAAAAAAAACAATAATCAAAGTCCTCAATCATCAATTAGCTTTTAAAACATTCAGAGTGTTATTCATGCTAACATACAGTTGCTTTGACTTCATATAATTATTATTATCAAAAATTTCATAGAGTATAAATAAAGCACATGTCCATTCGCTTTTGTTGATGAAATAGATGATCATGATCAGTGTCGTCATGCTTTGGTCTTTCAACTAGAAATGTGTATATATTTTTATTGACCCTATGAGGACCATCAAGTTGAAATGGGAATTATTTGAAAATGTTTTAAGGAGGTGTAAAGGTGGATCGTATTTTCAAGCAACATCACCGTGTTGACATAATCAACCAAGAGAACTAGCTTAGGGGTTGTATCAAATTTATTATTACACTTAAGCGTGCTTCCCACTAGTAGGACACACCACGACGTATCAACGCAAACTGCTGTGTTGCATAATCAAAAGTGGGAACCGACAACGCTACAGGAAATCAAATAAGTTTGATTTCATGCAACAACCAAAAATAACAATGGAAAACATAGTACAATTCGTAGTCAAGTTCGCAGATTGAACCAGGTCAAAGTCTACGGCAACTAACATTGACACGCAGCTAGGCAGTTTCTCACAGGTGGGGAAAAACACAATTATTGGAAGGGCATTTTCTTATGTTGTGCTACGTGCTTTACTGCAGTAACATTTTGTTACTGCAATAATGTATGATTTCAGTTTGTTTTAATCTCAAAGAATATGAGTCAGTCACTGCAATAAACAGTATTGTACTGTAGGTGTGGTAACCGATAAAAAGTAAAGAAATAAAATGTAGTTACTGCAGTCTATGCTCACTCTACCCATTCACGTTTTCGTTTTGCGAAAATAATTTGTCCTTAAAAACTCAAACTTTGTCCGCTTGGCTTCAAATGTTAAAGTTTTATGTAAACCACAACGACTTCGCCGCCGCTGCCAGCCTATAATACGTGACAGCGATGTAGCGTTACTTGCTATCAATGACGTTTTTTTCGCGTCACTCGAACAAATTAAAACAAGTTTCCCGTTAGGAGGCTTATTAATTGTACAGGCGAGTAGTTGTAAATCGCGTTATCTGTAAATGTACACCCGACCAACTAAGGAGAATTTATTTTATGAATAGACATGCGCAACAATTGTAATTACGAACAAACAAGCAAACTGCGCATGTGTATAGATGAAAATATCGCGCAATAACAAACATGCTGCATGGACATTCCGTCGACGTCGTGTAGTTCGTTTGTGGTGTGTTACGATGTTTTCGCAAGTGAATAAGAAGCATATAAAACACAAACAAAAACTATTTATTATTTTATATTGTTTGTGATGAAAAACTTTATCCAGGCAGGCTGCATTGCCGATAATTGATAGAGGCCTGACGCCGATCATACATGACTTGGCTGTGGCATAGATAGTCAACCATTGAATAGGCCTCCTATAGGGAATATGGCCGTGGCGACTGGTATCACGTCAGGCCGGTTAGGCTGCAGTAGATAGGCCTAACATATTTTAATGCGGTCATGTTTTATTTGTATTTTAATCACAAATTTTGAATGAATAAAGATAAAAACAATACAAGACAACAATTATATATTTATTTGATGTATCTACCAACAAATTTAGCCATTTTCATGGTTTTTAAAATTTGCTAAAGAATTTTCACTTTTGCGGAAAAAAATCGGCGACCTTTCGCAAATTTTGCGAAAGAAAATTTGAACTTAGCGTGAGCGTAGGCAGTAACTGCAGTAGAACCATTTTTCAACATGAAGAATGCCATTTAAAAACTCACCTTCAAATCCCGATGTACAACACGTTTTTGATGACAGTACTGCACAGCTGATACAATCTATAAAACAAAATTTTGTTTAAAAGTTTAATATTAATACATCATAAAATATGCGATTCACAAAGTATGTCTTATACCCGAACCCAATTGTAATATATAAATCCTAAGGAAAATTACAGAAAAAATGACAACGCTGTGGGTATCAGTGGCTGGATCTCAATTGAAGATACCAGCAAAATAAGCAAATATCTATAAATCAAAACGATTAAGAAAAACAGCTTGAAAGTAAGATCAAAGCTTTCGGAAAACACCATTCCTTTGCCTGGGCTATTTTGTGGATATCCCAGGATAACCTTACGCTTTACATGCTATTCTGTCATGGTAATAAAATAATTTAATAAAAATGGCGTGTTAAAATCTAATACATTATAAATATACATTAAAAAATGGATTAAAAGGAAAATTCTTTATTGCGATCTAGCAATACCCCTTGCAATAATGCTGTTTTTTAAAGTATAAGAGACCATATGATTAACGTGTTCATTTTAAGAAAATGAAAGTGCAATCATATGATTTCAATATTTTCATAATCTCCTATATCTATGGACGCACGTGCTGGATGGAGGTAAAGTGACGTCCACTCCATAAAGCATTTTTTTACCTTCAACTAAGCCTACTATGGGTTTGTGGCAGGGCCATGGCTACTGTTTTCATGGAGGGCCTAACACAGTTTTAATGGCTAAAATACATGCAATTACATTTTTACATTAATTATAAATATTAACTATACACTTTTCCATATGATTTTCAGATATATATCGATAGACATAGATATTTTGTGTATTTTAAAATTATTGAATAAAATATATATTATAATTTATGTTTAAAATAAATGAATTGAATCCAGACGAAAAACATCTTTGGTGATCAAGTTCTCCGTGTTGAAATAAAGAATTTATTATTATCTTTTAAAAAACACAAATTTTATATTGAAAACAATAGCATATTGTTTATGTTTAAAAAAAAGATGAAATCAAAAACAGACAGTCACTGTTTTTTAAATTAAACATTTCAAAAGATTAGCATATGAATAGAACTGATGCTGAAGTCATTGACTAAACAGAATTGTAACAAGGGATAAATTATATTCATATCAAATGACATTTTTTAACTAATTATAATATAAGCGTAGGATATTTATGTTGCAATAAATTGTACTTTTATGTACAGCCTTGACTGATGTTGTTATAATATTATGCTGCAAAATCTTGTAAAGTGTATATGCTAATTATGTACGACCTCCGTTAATCAAAACTTACATTGTGAAATAGAAAGATCAATTAATTACATTAATCTTATGAACTTTAACATAATGTATGATATAATATTAATAATTAACATAATATAATATCAACAATTAAATACGATATTTAAATTATTATTCAATCTATAACACTCATTTGGGACACGCCTTAGGGGTGAACAATGTTTGTTTTTGCCAACCCATATTCATATTGATTTTTGAAAAAATTTATCTTAATTTTAATATTATTATGTTTTTTTCTGAGATGATATTTGTGTGTGTTTGTTTGTTAGCAGGACAAATTTAAACTACCGAAGACTCTATTCAGTGGGAAAGCCACTTCGCGTTTTGACCGTTAAATCGTGTAAAATCGACTTACTTCCGCATTAACGGTTTTGAAGCGCCACCTATCGTTGATAACTGAAACCACGATTTTCCGTCGCCTAGCAAATAAGTGCTGTTTTATTTTAAGCTCTCATGAATATTTAAGAACCGCCCAACATTACCTATTATGGTAAAAGCATTTCCTAATAAGTATAATTGAATAACCAATCGGTTTCCTTCAAAGAAACCGAAGCTAATACAATACATTCGGCGACTGAAGTCGGGACTCGTGAAATTTATAAATGTGGTACGATTTGACTACTATTTTGTTGTCCATTTTCTGAATAGTCGGAGGTGCATCCCAACAAATTAAAAAAATTATAATCAATTGTTTTATCAAGAATAATATTACCGTATATTTCGGTGTATAAGTCGCACCTGTGTATAAGACGCACCCCCAACTGAGAGTAAAATATCGGTATTTTTTATATCGTCGATGTATAAGACGCACCTTATATTTCATCAAAACAATGTTTTTTTAAATTGTAATCAATATTATTGTAATAATATATTTTGTTATATCTACAACGGCGTCCTTTATTTAGGTTTTTTCTTACCTAGGCTCGACCGCGCCCAGCCTCAACAAGTTCTTTCTAACTTGTTATTCATGAGTTTCGCCGCAACATCGAGTGCATGACCGTGTGTGTAACACGCACGTGTGTGGGCTAGCCTCGCTCGATCATTTCGAGAGGGCGCACGTTTTCATGGACAATCGTATTCGATTAGTATCTATGTATCTATGCGTGTGTACGCTAGGTCCATGCTATAATCACCTGGAGAATATACTAGTAGAATACCGTACACCATGTGCCACCAAAAGAAGGGCTTGCGCTTGGGGTACGGCGATCGTGCGTATAACTACTGTATAAATAAATACTATTCCAATCGTACGACGTAAACGTTTACAAATGAAATTTTATTGGAGCGCCATAATGAACAAATCTTTTCATCATATTTAGTATAACATCATGCTAAAATGACTTGAAAACTAGGCCTAGGCAGAAGCAGGTTGCCGTTACGTTAGTTAGTTACTGTAGCTAGGCCTAGCCTACTCAGGCCTAGCAAACGAGGTGACTATAGCCTAGGCGCCTATGTACAATCTGTGTGGTGAGGCATTTATGTTCGGTGTATAAGACGCACCCTTAATTTAGAGGTCAAATTTGCGTGTCAAAAGTGCGACTTATACACCGAAATATACGGTAGTTTAATCGAGTATGATATATTTCTATCCTGTTCAAAATTTGTTGGTGTATTCTCAGGCCTCGAAAGGTAGGTACATTTTCAAGCTGTGAGCGTGGTTTCGGCAACGCGAGACACGTGTGTCAGTATAGGCGATAGCGAGACGTGTGTTGTACTGTGTTGATGCTGATCCGATAGTCGTTAAGTTGTACTGATTACGAGTATCATTGGTCCTGGCCGGCCTAGCCTGGTGATCTGATCCCCCCCAAAAAATACTTTTTTTCAATCAGTATTAATATTATTATTTTATTTTTCATTTATTATTTGATTTATTAGGCTCAATAGATGCCTAGCTGGGCTACTAGTAGGCCTAGATTATTATAAATAATAATAGCAAATACAGTACTGTAATATTAATTAATAAAATACAGCTTCCATTTGACATTAAAATTTTTTTTAAATAATATTTATTATTTTTTCTGACACTTTCAGGAATCGTTGATGATGCAGAGTTCTTTCTCTTTGTGACTTCAAACTGAGAGTGAAGTGGATAAAAAGATGACACCGGTACCTACCGACATTGTCATACCCAAACTATAATTTAATTATTTAAAACAAAATGTTGAATTACAAATATGTTGCAGAGGATTTAGATGAATTACAATACAAATATTTATGTTGAATGCAAACCTACTACACTATACTCTGTAAATTATGTTATTGTCATGTGGTAGACCTTAAAAATTGAATATTTATTGTATGTTAGGCCTATTTTATATTTTATTAATACTGTATTAGTTTAATATTACTAGTATTAATTTATATTATAGAGTACTAGTTTGTACATGTTTTTACCCAAAAAAAATGAATAAATAATTTGTTATTCAATCTAATTGCTTGTTTGTTCATCAATAACAAAACAATTGTAAACAAGTATATAACAGTTCTTGTTAGCCGGTTATTTCAGGTCATATTATTAATATTAGCTAGGCCCGACGCGCCCGATCACAACGTCACTAAGTGACTTTCCGCCCCTGGAACAATCGCTCGCTAATAGGGCTAGGCCTCGGACTCGTATAAAAGCTATTATAATAGTTATGATAAATATTCCTCAACTAAAATGTATACTGTGATAAATAAACAAGTAATAATATACGTTGTATTGGAATGTATTTATTTATATGAATTCTTATACGCGGACAATTATAAACATCGCGTATATCGTTTGCTATAAATAAATTTATAAACACGATGACGATGTGTTTACAAAATGGCGGTTTCGCTAGTTTTCGATGGAACAAATAGTGGTACCTTTAGTTTGAATAGTCGGAGCTGCATCCCAACCACCGAATCTTGTATCTTAATATCGTATTCTGTAGATTATTAATTTTTCTAACAGGGATTTTAAATTCAGGACTGTTCAATTTTTCTAAATATTTTATTTTAACGATTTTCTAGGGTACAATTTTGGAAAAAAGACATTGGTTGATTTTGCCGTTAAATTACAGATTATCGTTTTGTTCAAATACATTTAATTTTACATGACAATATATTAACCATTTATGAATTTATTTCACTAACAATATTTTTCCGATAATCAGCTAAATTTACAAATATTGTGTTTTTCCAACACCCTAAAATTTAGCAATTTTGAACTAAATTAGAAAAGTAGTGCGCCCTCTCCGAGTCGAAATTTGACACGATTTGTCGACTGGCTGTCCCACTGTATTTAAGCTCTGTCTACACTATCAAACATTATGTGATGTGCCCATATACAGACATGATGTCCATATTTGGGAATATCACTATCATATTTGGGCATATCACTACCATATTTGGGCATATCACTACCATATTTGACACATCAAATTTGTTATTTTCAAACATTTAAAATTACTAAAATCAAATTATTGTTTCGAGTCTTCCATTATTTTTTTTCTAACAGTATTTTGTTGAAAAGCATTGTTGATACTAATAATGTTCATGAATTTGATCTCAACTGTATCAATTACTGAATCTACTTTCAAAATGCACTATTTACATAAATTATTTCTATTCACACAGTCTATGTATCATGTACTTCTCATTAATGACTTTACATAATATCACACAGTTTATAACTATGTCTGTATCATCCAATACTATATTGATCAAATAATCCAATGCTCAAGTAGTATTAAATCTCACCTTCAAATTTAGGCTAAAACTTTGGTAAATGTTATTATAATCCAAATATAATCCCACCTATAATTTTCCCCATTTGTCATACCCACGTCCTGTTGGGACTATACTCGGGTATTAAACGATAGATTTTTTTTATTGTTCAATGAAAACAGGAAGACTGAATTTTTCTGTGATGTAAACTATTATTTCATGAATTGGATTGTTATTTATTGTATTAGGTATCCCAATGAAAGCGCACAGAGGGGTATCACTTTTGAAATATTGACGAAATTCGAAAAAGTAGTATGACTTTGATATTAAATAAATCGTATTCAATCTTAATTAATACTTACAAAATGTATATTGTTTGAAAGTACTTGTTTTAATCTATGTATAAATGTGTTTATAATTAAAATTAATGAATTAGTTGCCGAGAAAATGCGATTTTAAAACGGTTCTAAAATCCCGTCGAGCCGATTTCCGCGCGTTGAAAACCTCATCGGAAAATCCCTATCAGTTTTCAAAACACGATCGCACGATTACCATTGGAGCTAGCGGATTAATTTTTGTTGTATGTTATCAGGCTTTAAATAAGCTTTAATTTGATGCGAAAATCGTCTTCTATAAATAGGTTTTTCGTAACGAAAAGTCAATTTTTGTGACAAAAATCCAATTTTGATTCACCGTTTATGGAAAAATATTATGGATTTTGGTATTAAATTATAGCTAAATCTACATTGAAATCGATAAAACATAGTTTACAAACGTATTGTGCATGGTAATTGTGCGAACTACATTTTAAAATGGTGCATGAGGCGTAAATCCCGTTCAAAATTTTAAAGATCCAACCATTATAATCCGGTGAATATTGTAGTGAGTAAAATATTGTACTCTAAAATACGCGTGTGTTTGTTGTGGCGTTTTCCGTTAAATACATTAATGCACCCTATCAGCGAATGGTACGTTCCATATTTTGAACACGTTGTTTAGTTTTCCACGCGAGATGTGTGACAGCAGCGATGTCGGAGATTGACATGTCCTTTTCCGTCGTAGAATATCTGGTTTTACACATTAATTTAACAACTTAAAATTGATGTAATGTGCGGAAGATTTATTATGCAAGTATACAATGCAAATGCGTTAGGTTAAAATGTACCGAAGAAATTTATTAAGCTAATTTACCAACGTTACATTTGACTCTGTATACGGCGGTGGAAAGTCATTAACTGCGACCGAAATACTTTAACGGGAGCGACTACTGATCGCGAGTAAGCCGTGACTTGGCCTAAACTTTAGCTCCGTATTTCAATTTAATAACGTAATAATACGAAAAGAAAACAATTTTTATAATGTTATATATACTATTCAGGTAAACAATTAATTGTTTTAATTAACATTGATTATTTTAAATGAGTTTATTTTGACCCATATTGTGCGTTTGCCTTAAAAGAGCATATCTTACTTAGCAGCCCGGCTTAGATTTGGTGTCATAATCATACGGGCCTAAAATCTTGTTTTACGTATTCAAAAGTTATATATAATAGTATTTATGATTGAAATTATAAATATAAAGTATAATAAAATATTCTAATAATTATACCGTATTTTCCGGAGTATAGGTCGAGACTTTGTGGGAAAATTTTAATTGCGAAATCGGGGGGTCGACTTATACTCTGACGATGCGATTTTTGAAAAAAATCAGGCCGAAAAAATATGTTCAAACGCCGTCAGCTGTCAAGGCCCAGCAAGGTCAGTGGCCTATCATCAATCACTCACAGAAGTTTTCAATTTAATACCTACATTATAAAAAATAATACAACTCCAACAAGTACTGGTCAATAAAATATTAATATATCACAATGACTCATTTTGATGTTAATATTACGCTTTTAAGATAATTAAGAATAAATAGTTTTCTTTATGCTTCTTATTCACTCTCGCGAAAACATCGTAACACACACCACAGACGTCGGAATGTCCATGCAGCGTGTTTGTTATTGCGCGATATTTTCATCTATACACATGCGCAGTTTGTTTGTTTGTTCGTAATTTCAATTACTTCGCATGTCTATTCATAAAATAAATTCTCCTTAGTCGGGCGCGTGTACATTTACAGATAACACGATTTACAACTACTCGCCTGTACAATTAATAAGCCTCCTATAAACGGAAAACTTGTTTTAATTTATTCGAGTGACGCGAAAAACATCGCTGATGGCAAGTAACGCTACATCGCTGTCATTTTATTTATTATAGGCTGGTGAAGACGGCGGCAAAGTCGTCGTCATTACGTCCGTCCGATATTGATTAGGCCTACACTTTAATAATATAAACAAATAACCACATTTCATACATTTCTAGCCCTCTTTGAACTTTAAAGTAAGTTGTGTTATTAGCCGATTTTGGGGGTCGACTTATATTCAGGTCATACCAAAATCGACGATATTCTAGGCCAAAGTTGGGGGTCGACTTATACTTGGGGTCGACCTATACTTGGGGTCGACCTATACTCCGGAAAATACGGTACTTACTGAAAATTAGTGTAAAAGAAAGGAAACAGTACACACCGTTTTTAACATACTTTTTCATTTTTTTTTTTATAATTTTAAATTTCACCATTAAAGAATTTTTTTTTTTTCATATACACATCTAAAATATATTTATTAATGAAATATACACTACATTCTAACAAGTACAAAAAAAATTAAATGAATTAGTACAGTAGTTCAAAAGTTACAGATCATTGAAAAATTGCAGTTTTTTCATTTTTTAGGGAATTCCAGCAAAAATGGGCGCTAAATGCTTTCCTACCACTTTGCGGACCAATAATTTTAAAAATAGGTTTCGTTGAGGCTCCAAAAAAAATAGAGTTGTACAACTCTGTGATATCTATAGGTTTAACAAAATTCAAAACTTTTAACTAATTATTGTAAAAGTTATATAACCTTTTAAAAATGCTTCCAATTTCAACTGCAAAAAACACCATTTTTAGGCAAAAAATCGTATATTTTTTTACCACTTTAAATAACCATAACTTTAGAACGGGTAATCGGATTTCAATCATTTAAATTGCAAAATGCTAATTACATTAAGTTTTTTATGGTTAACTGAAAGAAAAAATAAAAAAATTAATCTGAATTTTTTCATTGGGATACCTAATTGTATTCAACACATTTTACTAAAGGTATCTGCCCAGATTTTGAAATCTCATGTAGTTTAAAATCACATTAATTTGATGATAGCATCATTATAGTAGTAGTGAGATTCAATTAGAATTTGTAGTAGGATACATAGTTTCACACTGCGTTTTTGGCTAACTATTTTATAATAATGTTGATATGTGGTACTACACAACATATATTTACTGTAGGTCTGAAAAAAAGTTTCTTGACGTTTCAATCTTGTATACTTTGATCGTCCTCAGGAGTGATAATGCTGGAAATATAAGTGAAATTGGGTGGGACTGGACCAGGTGTGAAAGCTAAAACAATAGCAAGGTTCACATTGATAATGTATAGTTATTTAATGTGTACTGTAGCATTTAGTTATGTTACACTTGCAGTACTGTACTACTACTTTTCCTGGGAGGGGCAATAAACTAAACGCTGCTGGGATACATACAATGGCCAGGCCTACCTTTATAATTAATAGACAGTAGGACAGGCCTAGATGCACTCAATGACTCACCAAACTGACTTTGATCTCTCAATGATCATCAATACCAACATAGGCTATTGTTGAATACCAAGGTCAGACCTGTACACACAGGGTAAACACAACGCTTCAATGGTTTTACAGAAAAGAGCAGTTGGTAATACTATAAGAATACAAGAGCTGTGCATTAACATCGTAGGTGGTACTTATGTACAATTTTCATTGAATCAGTGATTTATAAATTTAAATCAGATAGTAAAATAAAAATTTAGTCTAGAACCTGTATTACTCAACAAATTGTTCCTTTAAGAGTGTCCCCTGAATAGAGGTTGGCCAGAGTGTTATTATTATATTGCCACTCGTTCATTTTTTAGATCTAATTTATAAGGTCACAAACAACGTTTAATGTAAAAATAAATACCTACATGGTTCTATTGCGATAACTTTTTTTGTCTTTATTAAACGGAAAAAAAATGTGAATAATAAGTCCGCTATAAATCCCAACATTGCGCGCATATTGCTATTCTTTTAATTCTTTTGTAATTCACAAACTTTTGCGATTGATCGTGAGGGCAAAACAAATGGAAGACTCGTTCAGTGAAAATACCAGGTTTTCCCCAATTTGCAACTAGACAATGTCAGGCTAGATCTATAGCTAGCATACGAAGTTTGAACGTTATTACTATTTCTAGATCAAGACACAACTTTGCGCTGATTACTAGCTGCATATTATATGGGAGTATGTTTCCATAGTTGTTTGATCAAGAATTGACTGGGGTAATAATGTTCAGCGCATTGAGAGCTTGCTTATATGCGTCATATAAGAATGAACTATTATTATTATTATTATTATTATTATTTACCAGCTAGGCCTACAAAACTAAGTCTAGCTTGGCTAGGTCTAAAAACCATCCACGAGAGGACATTCAGCGCAAGCTACAAGGTAGTGTATTGTTGTTTCTCTATGTTAGTAGAGTAGAAGAGGTGTTCTAAAGGCAACATAGATGAAGATTTTAAAAAGCCATGTTTTTGTCGTGTAAAGATGTTTTGCACATGCTCAGTTTACATTGGCCAAAGACCACCCATCTGTGTCCGCACAGGAAAGTTTGCACAGAAAGTTTCAACTGTAGATTGTTAAACCTGTCTACAAAAATAATTAGCTTTGTGTGGAATTTTTAATGTACAGTAGACTGTGCAGAGTCAGTACATTGGAATTTGAAGACAGTAGTTGAACTCACAAGGTACTATGGGGTTCAACTTTAAAACATAAGCTAAAAAGGAACAGTTTTAATCAGTTCAAATTAGAATCTTGATGAAATAGATGTCCATGTTGCCATGCTTTACCAGTAGAAACGTAAGTGGATGTGCTCTACGTTTAATGATTCACATACTCGAACTTAGACCAAAATTTATTTGAATACTTAAACTATCACAACAAAAACATTAAAACTTTAATATACAGTATCTCTGGGTCTGTTTCTGCTGAAAAAATGAAAATAATCGATTTTTTCCAGTCACCGCAAACCACAAAAATAATCGCGTTGCAATTGAAAATTGCTACGACTTTAATCGGTTATTCAGGTAATCGGTTTTTAAAATCACGTCATCATTCTCCCACAGCGCAGTTCAAGTTATGAAAGGCCGATGAGAGTTGGTTTGTTTATACCCTATCGCTGCCTAAAACTCTCACATGTAGGATTAAAAATTACTCTTACGTAAAGCTATATTATTTTTAAAATAAACATCTAGGCCTACTACCGTACCACATACAACAGAATAATGATGTTATATTAATAAGGACACGTCGGCGAAAAAAGTTCGTTTCGCCGTTCGTTGGTTCTACCTTCGGCCTGCTAGGCCTAGGCTATGCTATATATTTCTACCGAAACAAGTCAACAAACAGGCCTAAAAAATGACATGTAAAACATCGTTAGCCTGGACTGGTGGTATGTAACGGGTGTATTGTAACACAGAATCCTGGAGTCTCTCGGTATAATTCTTCCCCACAAAATAATAAAAATCAAATGTTTAACATTTGATTGTTATTCGGTCTACATAGCGATCGTGGTTTTGCTGATCGTCGTCGATATTGCGCAAATAAACAGCATGCTTTGTGACGTGAATAAGTTCGTCATACTGTAGAGGTCAAAGTGAGGTCAATAATCGCTATTTGTGTTGCAGCTCAAAACTGCTCCGCAATAATCGGTTAAAACAAGAAATAATCGATTAAAACACGCAATGGATTAAGTGTTTTTAATCGGTTATTTTTAATCGGTTATTTTATTTTGCGCCGTTTCTGCTGCCCAAAAATAATCGATTAAAAAAATAAACGGTTAATAATCGATTATTTCTGCTCAGCAGAAACAGGCCCTCTGTCTACAGATTGATATTCACAAAGTGAAAGTTTGATCATTTACTGTTAACATTTATTTGACCAAATTTCACAACAAAAATATAAAAAACTAGCTATATACAGTACAGTAGTATTAGTAATGACAATAGGTTAGTCAGTAGAATTGGGCTCATGTGCAGAAATTGGCAACTTAATCAGTCAATGCATTGACCTATTTTTTGGTGATCTTTGTCTGGACCTAGGATTTACAAAATCCAAAAGTAGTTGACATAAATTCCTTAAAAGGCACTGAAAGAAATGTCATATGATAATAACTTAAACTACAGACAGTACTATTCTGGTGGTTTCCAAGCCAAGAGGGGTTCGAAGGTTAGAACAAACCCCCTTTTCCCTCAATCAAACTAGAGCCCAACAACAGACGTGGTGGTAAACTACAGTGGTCTAGCGCATGATGATTTGCTCCCCTTTGTGGAAAAACGAACCCTCCTGGCTATGACTTGGTGTGCATCAACATTTCTCCAGTGTCTGTTACTCACCTGTCTAAATTTTGATCTAGCCTCTTTTTCTTTCATTCTACCATGTGCTACTAGGTAATCAAATACCTCTCCTCCGCTAGCGTACTCCATGATTAGGTATAACTTCTCTTCTGTTTCAATTACTTCAAATAATTTGACTGAAATTCATAAAGAATTATCAATTATATTGATATAATAATATTATTATTTTGTTAAATAAACGTGTTGATTTATTTTAACTACCTACCAAGAAGTAGCTTTGATTTGTAAAAAATACGTTTTCTCCGTTCGGGCAGCTTTTTTTTGGAAAGTATTTTCGGTTGGAGAATTGCTTTTTTTTTTTGCAAAGTGTTCTAGGTTTTCTAATTCACATAGATTGCCTTATCTTCCACCGTTTATATAATAATTAATTAATTTCAAGTATCATCGAGTAGTTTCTCTAGACCTGTTATTAATTTACATATGAATGCATTCATGCATATTGAGAATGTAAATCAACTCAAAAACAACATTCACCTGGCAAAAAAATATTACTAATTTGTTGTTGTGAATTTGAAGGTAAATTGTTCAAGTGTAAATCTCGAGGCTGTATTTCGGATTATAATCTTTCATTACCTTCAAACCGACAGTCTCCCAAGAGGTATAGATTAATAAATTACATCAAATTCACGATAAATATAGTTTAGAAACGCACCAAAAAAAAAATGGTGATAAGAGCAATCGTACATAAAATATTCCTTTATCCATAAAATATGTCCCTTCACACCAGGTGTGTTAAGTTCAAGATATAATGAAATATGCAATTTATTTCATCATGGCTGCCACCTTGAACATGGAATCGGGGAGGGAGGGGTCGTGTTAAGGGGATGAACTTACAGTTTAGGAATACAACTTACTGTAGTATCATTATCTACCTAAACATGAGCGGGGTAAGGGTCCAACAGTAGATCTAATTAAAGCCAGAATATTTTGAAAGACAGTTCTAATGGTGTGGATAACTAGTGGGCAAGGCTAGAGGACTAACCATGTCCAGATAAAACCCTCACTCAATTTAAACTTTGGCGGTACTTGTATTCTAATGGCCTCATTTTAGAAATTTTAAATAAGGGTATTCTGCCAACAGCCAAATTGTCAATAATAGTAAGCAGAGCTATTTCTGATGAAAAGACCTACGTCATGGCGTCGTACATTTAATATTCAATCTACACTTATGCATAAACATAGCAGCTCTTACCTATGTTAGGATGATCTAGTAACTTCATTATTCTGACTTCTCTGTATACCTAAAAAAAATTAATGAAATACTTTACATATTTTTATTGTTTCATGTTCAATCGATGTAAAATGTATGCTCAACGTAACTCTGAACATTAAGCATACCCTCAAAGTCACATGACTCACAACAATGTTTCAGTCTAAATGTTGCACTATAATCAAAATGTTGCATTCACTCTCAATTTATATTCAATCCAAATTTTACATCCACTCTCAATTAACATTTACTCCCAATTATACATTTACTCCTAATTTCACACTGTCAAATGTGAACAAGTTATTTGTTTTTTAATACAATGCTTTGTGACTTCTTTGGTTTGGGATGGAGTTTAAGGAATGACATTAAATCATTCCTACTGTAATCATTAACTAAATTTGTTTAATTACATTCATACTGATGGACTGATTAAGAAAATCGAAGAAGCTACCAAATCATTGTCAGAAATAAAACATTTGGCATATCCATATAGATTGAAGTTTTTGGGGTTTACCTACACTGGAGTACAGACGATTAAGAGCGGATATGATCCAAATCTTCAGAATTATATATGGTCTTGACGCTATAGAATGCAGAAAGTTTTTTACATTTGTTGATTGTCATGGAACTAGAGGTCATGAATACAAGCTATATAAAAACAAGTTTAGGCTTAATTCCAGGAAGTTTTCCTTCAGTTGTAGAGTTGTGGACTCGTGGAATAACTTACCATCTAATGTTGTAAAAGCTCCAAATTTAAATCTGTTCAAGTCACTCCTCAATGATCATTGGAAGTCCCTTGACTGCCAGTTTACTTTTTCACATTTATAAACACTTTGGAACATTATGTGTACACCTGGAGCCCGGAGTCATAAGAAGACAGGAAGGGTCATATAAGCTATATTTAGCTTTCTAACCGACCCATAACATCAAGCAAGTATCAAGCAAGTATACTGTTTGATTTTCATTTACTGTATTTCAATGCAAAAGTTGATTAAGTAGCAGTTAATGAAAAGTGTGTATGAATACCCAATTAATCTAACTAAATAATTGCATAAAACATGTTAAATGTTTGTTTAATGTTGACATGGTCCCTAACTGAATCTAACATTTATACAGAGATGGTCACATCTGAAAGCCATCTGCTTATAATATAATAGTAAAAAAAAAACGTAAACAATTAAAAAGTCGGAAATAAAAACCTTCGCTGAGTAGAAATATAAAATTACACAGAACCACAATAGACCAGTACACAGACAGTTTTTTAATGGTCATATATAAAATTATTATAATCTGTCTGTGCAATATTTCATAATCAATATTTCTACCAAGCTTGTGGTAGTTTGACAGTAAATCATTTTCAATAAATGTACAAAACATAGGACACATCAGAACAAACCAGTCACACAAAGGCTATGTTTACACTTATGGAGCTATGTCATATTACTGTAAAAACTGCAGAGAAAAACCAACACACAGCAATTCTTAATTGTTACAATTAGGAGGTTCATCATTCAGGATGCATTATCACGTTCTGATTGGGCTACTTAACCCGTCGCAATTTTACAGTGATCACAGGCAATACAGAAACCAATGTAGATAAAGGCCTACAATTGGTTTTGGTACCAGTACTGTAAAGCTCTGTCTACACTATCAAACTAGTTTGACAAAAAAAGTGTGATGTGCCCAAATATGGTAGTAAAATGACATCATCATGTCCATACTGTATATGAGCACATTACATTTTTTGTCGCATAACGTTTGGATAGTGTAGACTATTAGAACAATAAAGTAGAAGTATTAATTGCTGCCAACCTGACCTAATAAGGAAAAGATGTTTGAAGCACATGAGAATTTGGAATAAACAGAAAGGTGGGATGATGGTCCACACCTTAAACTTAGAATTCTTAATGGCACTGAAAAATTGTAATCTCTGTAATTAACATAAGGACAGTTGTCTTGGAAGTACCCACTCAAAGCACATTCTTATCTTGACCTATGTAATTACTACAGAGAAAGTACTGTGTCTTCGTGAATCTTCCGAAAAATAACACGGGAAAAAATACAATCCATAATGAATTTAATAAAGGGTGAAAACCCTAGAAAAAGACAGCACAAATAATGGAATAAACCTTGATAATATGAAAATAAATAGATAAAGAAAACCTGTAGAAGAAATGAGATTAGAAAACGGCATCGAGTACAGTAGTGAAGTTGAAGAGAAAGCCCTTCACACATAAAATTAGCAAATTTATTGATAGATGTTATTTCTGGTCTAGACCCTTTCACTCAGAAGGTATATTGTGGTCTTCACAGTTTCCTGTGTGAAAACAATCCTAGTGAAAGGTTCAAAATTGTTGACTGAATTTTATCAACTTTGACCTTTAGTTTACTAGGCTTTATTACATAACCCGATGAGCAGAACATACTGAATTCACCCAGACTTTTAAGCCTCCCCGAATTTGACTAGGTCCAAAATTAATGGAAGCCAGCAGTTAATTTTTTGAACCCATTTCGAAAAAAACAAATATTAAAGGTCGCATTATATATTATTTCCTAGAGGTTGCAACCACTTTTATTCGAGGGATATTTACAAATCGTTCACAAACCACAGTAAATTGTTGATGGTGTCATAACACCCATTGAACTAAACAATCAGGAATAAAACAATAAATCAATCAAATATTTCCATTGTTTGACTATAAAACAATACTACTGTATTACTTCTGGAGTGAACTACATTAGACCTTCAACATGACCTTTTGACCTTCAACTTGACCTTGAAGAGTGCACTGACAATTATCCAAGATTAGTCAATATTTTCCTTTTTAATACTCATTTCAAAACTAAATCTGCCCTCTATCAATATAAAATAATGGGAACTATGGTAGGGATGAATTATTGGAATTTATAAAATAAAAATGATTTTTGTTAAAAAATAGTCTAAAGATAGATAAATCATCTTTCTGTCAAAACATTCCAAATAATACATACCTTTTGTAAACTACTTGGATTTAGTTGCCCTTTATCAATTATCTTTATCGCAACCTGAAAAATAAAAAATAATTATTTTGTTAAAATATATGGTCTTCATCATTCACTTAAATCAAAATTTTACAAAACCGAAAAACTCCACTAAAACAACTTTTCTTTTAGGGTTACAGATGTCCCATAAAGTTTTCATCTTTTAAAATGAGGTAGTCTATTGTGGATGTCAACAAATTATGGTTGTGTTTTACATACAAAAAAATACAATTTTACTTCTATGTATCACTATCTAGAGTTTTCTCTACCTATCAGTTCAGAATTGAAAAAAATGAACAATGGCCAGCGATCGTCTCAATAACAGAAGGTATCTTCTGTCAGTGTCATTGAAGAAATGTGTTAACATTTCAACGTCTCAAAAAGAAATGGTGAAGGTATACATGGGCATAGGGCATCACCCACCTGAGGCCGTGGCTCATGGATGATACCACTGTCTTTTTTAGTTATATTATTTTCGATTTATAATGCCATTCCAACGATCATTGCTCATGGTGATGTGAAGTTAGTTATGTTTCAACAACATGTTTCTCCCCTAAGGGTCAAATCATCAAATCATCAAGTGCTGCCAGTTCTAGCGCTCTCCTCAATTTTGTTATCCCCTCGAAAGGGATACAGAGTATGTCAGTTTTATATCAAGGTAAGCTAGGAACGAAATAGACTATAGAAAATCCTTCTATCATACCAGTTAAAATATATGTCACTGCTGACCTACAGACATACTATCCTGCTATCAAAGCAGCACTAGACCAATTAAGACCCATGGCAGGTCAAGTGTATTCAGACATGTCTAATATGAAACAACTGGGATAGGAAACAAGTCAAGCTAAAATATGGAATTGAGTCAAGCAGAAATAGGACCTAATCAGGCATAATAAAAGAACACACAGTAAAGTGTGGCTGGTGTGACGGAATCCATTCAGTTAGTATTGTTACAGTAGATTTATAAAAATTGGTTGTTGTAGCCAACTTTGGCAAAACCAAAATGAAAGTTTCCCAAAACCACAATTCCATGGGTCAAAAAGGTCCTCATTCTTTTCATACTGCATTCTATCTGATTTACACAAAGACAACTGTATCTATAATAATTCATTCTTATATAGCGCATAAGCAAGCTCTCAGTCTCAATGCGCTTTACATTATTTCCCAGGTAATTTTTTGGATCAAACACCTATGTTGGAGTTAGATTTGAGCCACACGTCCTATTGTAAGTATTATAATTGCTCTACTCCGCAGCAGACAAGATGAAAGTGGTAGTCAAAAATCATCAGTTATTTAACTCGGTTTCTCCGTTGTTATAAATTAAACGGTCTATTCTAAAGCTTTGTCTACACAATCAAACTTTGACAAAAAAAGTGTGTTGTGCCCAAATATGGTAGTGATTATGCTTAAATATGATAATGATATTATATCATCATGTCCATATATGGGCACATCATATTTTTTTTGTCACTTAACGTTGATAGCGTAGACAGAGCTTTACAATTCAAATCCTTGTGTACAGTTAGTATACTGTAGAACTGTATAATTCTTGTTTATTTCACTTCACTTATAAATATATATTTCAATTCAATTCAATTCAATTGTAATTATTGTAAAACAGACTGATATTCCCAAACTGTTGTCCAGAAATGCACCTCTCATAAGCCTCATTCGCACTGGACTTAATTCAGTCAAACTAACCGACATGTATGTTAGTTTGACCGGAAAAAGTCCAGTGCGTACATCCCAGGAAGTCTCACTCCGTTAAACTTACCCTTTCACGGCGGTTAGTTTTCTGGAGTGAAATGTGCCCAGGAAAACTGACCGAGGGAGATTAACCGGCCTGAATAATCCAGTGCGAACAGCGGGAATCGGTTAAACCTACCGAGGTTACTGAGATTGCTTCTAATTGGTTGACCTTTATCGCTTTGTTGAACAATAACGCATGCGTACAATTCATATGACCTAAGACAGGAAAACAACAAATACGCGCGAGATTTCTGTACGTCTGTTGAATTTTCGATAATTTTATTATAACTTTTGATATTATTTTACTCTGTCGGTTAGTCGATTGCTTCCCCTGTAGAATGGTTGATATAAATTATATTTTGAACGATTTGTTACGCCTTGGTAGGCCTACTAGGCCAGACAATAACCCTCGGAGGAGGCCTGATCTGGACGGCGATGATGATGCAGCAGCTGACCGTGTTATAATCAGACGAAGAAATGACCAAGCAAGGCGGCGGTTTCGCTTGATCAAATCAATGGTTTGCGAACAACAACAAGCCCGATCTGAAACTATCATAAATATAGCAATTTTTATATCTGGAGTTCGTAAGTTACAGTATGATAATTTGTAAATGTATAAAAATATTAAGAAAATGAATGAAATAGAATAGGCTAGTACTAGTAGTAGTACTCTGTATGTAGCCTAGCCCAGGCCAGCTCTATAATAATATAGAATATGCTATGCCTACACTAGGCCTAGTATCACTGACACCAGTAATACTGTATGTACTATGGATCTGTAGTGGTAGCCCATACGGACGGAAAGAAGAGAAAATTCTATCACATACAGTAGTATGCTATTAAAAAAATAAAAATCCAATGAAAATAAACTAAAAGCTTATTCAATTTGTTATTATTAATATATATATAATTAATTTATAAGCAAATTTATCATTGTGTTTTTAGTGGCTGCATTGTGTGCACCTGCAGCATCAATTTGGAGTAGGAACCGCAGTACGCAGTGGTGGGATATTGACTGTCTGATGCAGTATGATGATCAACAGTGGTATGCAAACTTCCGGATGACCAGAGGCCCATTCCACCTACTCTGCAACCAGTTACACCCACACATTGTACGTATGGACACCCGGATGAGACGGCCTGTATCCGTCATAAAATTAGTTGCTATGACTTTGTACCGTTTGGCCACCGGTGAAAGTTTCAGAACAATAAGTAACCTATTTGGTGTGGGTATGACCACTGCCTATGAAGCATTTTGGGATGTATGTATTGCTTTATGTACAAACCTTAAACCCATGTATGTTAAGCGCCCCAAAGGTGACGAAGTTCAAAGAATGCTTCAAATTTTTGAACATAAATTTGGTTTTCCTATGTGTGGTGGGGCCATTGATGGGTCACACATTCCTATTATTGCACCCAAAAAATATCATACTGACTACTATAACAGGAAGGGTTGGTACAGTGTTGTTTTGCAAGGTCTTGTGGATCATGAATATAAGTTTATAGACTTTGATGTTGGCCATCCTGGTAAGTGCCACGATGCATATGTGTATGAATCTTCAAAACTATTCAAAAAGCTTACAGCCGGAACATTCTACCCCCCACTTACAAAAACAATTGATAATAAAGAAATTCCAATTGTATTACTTGGTGATTCTGCCTATCCACTATCAAAATTTCTTATGAAGCCGTATCCCGAGGGTTTAGCTAACCAATCCCAAAAACGTTTTAATGAAAGATTATCACGTACGCGCATAATAGTTGAGCATACATTTGGTAGGTTAAAGGGAAGGTGGCGATCAATTATGAAGCGAAATGATACCAATTCACAAAATATTCACATCGTCGTTACTGCCTGCATTGTCCTACATAATTTCTGTGAAATTTGGAACATGGACTATGAAGAGCATGTAGACAATGGGCTTGACCAACCAGCTGGTAATGAATACCATCCAGATGAGAATGCTGTCGATGAAAACCAAATTCGCTCAACCCTTACACAATATTTTATTAATCACCCATATTAGATTCATCAATAATTGTCTGATTTGGTTGCAAAATGTACCAGTACTATCCCACTAGATAAATTAGCAAATGCAATGTAATAAGAATGTTGTGTATATTAAATTTGGAGTAGGTTACAGGCTAATAAAACAATACAAAGTTGCTTTTAAATTGCAGTTTGTGTTTTTGTTTTCATACCCTTAATCATGAAGATGTGCCAACTCCTGAGCAACTGTAACAGACATTGTTCTTTAGTACAACTTGAATGATGCATAACAGAACATCAATAATAAAAACACAATACTTCTCAACACTGATAATTTTAATAACATTAATATAAAGAAAGACAATACAAGTTAGCACCAACACATGTTTTGTGATAAAAATGAAAGATCACTATGTTTGCATTCTGTCACACATACAGAAAATACCCTATTAAAATGTATTATTGTATTATAGATGTGAACTTTTGGCTAGAATAAAACAAGGCAAGGTGATATAATATATATATAAAATGTAAATACTGTAGTAAATGTACAATAAATGTAAAAATATAAAAAATTAAAATACAAATAAAATGTATTAGCACCAATAGTTGTTTTTAAACACAAACACAGATATGAACAATTTGACTTGCATATTGAAAATTTGTTATAGTTGGATTTGATTTTATTTACAAGTAAACTTTACAAGGTGTTTTTGCACTACAAAATATATTGGTTAGGGAACTGTTTAAATATTAAGGAACTTTGGTTTGAATTAATGGTAGTAATGGTAACAACATTTGTTAAACTTTACATGTTTCGGGGATCTTGCCAAAATGTAGGTGGTGTTTCATTGTTTGGTCCATAATTATTTGGGGCATAATTGTTTGGGGCATAATTGTTTGGAGGAAAGTGGTTGCCGCCAGTATTGCCTCCAGAATTGCTGCCAAAATTTTGCATTGCATTACCAAGAATACCTGCCAACTGCAACAGGAATTGATTGTTTTCTTGCCTGCGCCTTTCCTCCCTTTCTTCTCTCACTGCTTCATTTCGTTTTCTTTCTTCTTCTAAACTCTTCTCCCATTGGAGGCGTTCCCTTTCCATTTCCATTAGAGTATTTGTTGTTTGATTGTTCTGCGTTTGTTGATAGTCAATCAGTTTGGAAATTGACTTATCGAGGGCATCTTCCATTTGGGATTTCTTTCCTCTTCTCTTTCTAAAAACTGACCCTAATAAAAACAATACAACATAGATCACAGTAAAATCATGCTATGAAATTAGGGGATGTTCAGCCAATTTTTAAACAAATTAAAATACAACATAATTACCATCATGTTTTGCTTCAGTCTTGCGCTCTGTACTTTTAAGTTTTATTTTTTTTTTTGCGGGACCTTCATCGAGCGAGCCATCAAGCAGTGGGTTCTCATTTTCTGGCGGCGGAACTTCAAATGAAGTGTCAGAATCTGTTAAACAAATAAAAAGATCAGATTTGAACTTTTGATTCTAATTATTTTAAATACTCTTTTTATTTAGAACAAAATAAACTAGATATAAATTAAAAGCAATAGTTAGACCATACCTCTGTTCTCTTCATCCAGGCTTGTTGAATCCAGGCCTGTTAACTCCATCCCTGATGAACCAGGTTCAGCTTGGTTTGGTGGCTCTGAAACCTCCCCCACATGAACCGTAACCTCTTCATCTGACCCACTCAGATCGGCGTCCATGTGGTGGTAGGCCTTAACATTATTCATTGGTCTTCTCCCTGCGGTGAATGCAACATAAGTAATTCATATTTTACAATTACTGAACATTACTATATATAGGCCTAGGCCTATTAGTATTACTAGTTTACATATTTTCAATTTGTAAGTAGGCTTGATCACTTACCAAGAATCTCATCGATCTCGTTGTAAAACGGCGATGTCGTCCGTCCACGTCCGCTGCTATTGTTTAATTTTTTGGCGGCACGGTATTTTTTTTTTAGATATTCAATTCTATCCCGTACAGATTCCCATGTCTTGTATGGGCAATCTGGAAAGGCTTCCAGCAATTCTCGGGTGATACTGCCCCAAACCCTCGAATTGTACTTCATTCCCTCGAATCCTTCTTGATGGGATTTCTGGCCCCATATTTCAATAAGAGCATGCGTCTCCGCATGGCTCCAGTTTCTTTTTCTTATTTCAGTTTTCTTCTTCCTTTTGTCTGCCATCGTTATACGTTCTCTACAGCTAGCTTTGTTTCTCAAAATGGTTTACCGTTCGCGCGATTTTTGAGGTGACTACTTCTTCGCATGCAGCTAAAGTAAAATGACGTCACGTTAAAGCAGAGTACTGTATCCTGCATATTAAATGAAGTAAACTTGCTGAGCGTGTTTTCCACACCACGCGCGACGCGAGATTTATCGAAACTCGAGAGCCATCGACTGACGATCATGTTTTTAACAATTAAAATCACGGCATATACAACAAAATATAATTGTTTTCACTACTGCTGAGGATAATAAATAATATATTTAATTTTAACAGGAAAGCCTAGATACTTCCAGTGCGAATAAAGAATAATAACAATAATGTACAGTATTAGTACATTATGTATTTTCAGATGTTGGAAGACATGAGATCCGAAATAGGCTAGGTAGGCCTAGTGGCAGCGCAGTGCATACTAGCTAGGGTGGGAAGCGTAGTTAGCCGTGGCCGGCATCGTGCAGATGTACACTAACCCAGCATAGTATGCTGCACGATGCCACGCCGTAACGATGAAGGAGGATGGATATGGCCTGATAGTGTGTAGTGTACTAATATATTAATAAAGTACTACTCAAATACTGTATTTTACTTTAGTTAGGCCACTAGTGAGTAGGTAGTATCACAGAAAATCTTTCAAGGCATAGGCATCTATTAATTAAGCCAAATGAGTCAAATAAACAACTATATTTAATCTGCTTCTTTGTTATCGGGAACAATATCGGAATAATTTTATTTTCCGTACCACCGATCGCACCATCATTTATCACTGAAAACATTTTGTAAAATCAAAGATTGTATAGCTACGCGCTTATTTGGTAAAATCATGAGCGCGCAAGAGAGACGTGGTGACAAATATTCCTTTTGCATCATATGCGCGCAGACTCAAACGTGACGTCATTTTACTTTAGCTGCATGCGAAGAAGTAGTCACCGATTTTTGACAATGTGGAAGTAAAGGTCACGATGAAGGTCACAATATTGCGCCCTCAATAGTTACTTGTTTAGGCTGTTTTAATAGTTGAGGTTAAACTAACCAAGTGGAACAATCCAAGTGCGAATGATGGTAAGATTTTACCTTCGGAAACTTTACCGAGATCTCGGTAAAATCTGCCTATAATTTAATCAAGTGCGAATGAGGCTTTACAGTACAATGCTGCTGTAGTGTAAGTAATGGGCATTATTTCATTCATAAAGTACTCGCAATATTTTTTTTTAAATACAAGACTACAAAAATTACCATGGATACAATTTAAGTATGATAATGATTAGACTAATTTCTCAGTGACACTAAATCTACATGACAGCATGTCAACTAAGCCAAGTGCAGCGCCTCTAGATCATCGTATAAAATGAATGAGTCATATTTAAATGCAATATGTTACGAAACAGAATAAATAATCACCATGATGGCAATGGCATCACATTATTCAGTAACAATCATTTCTCTTATTAGTATTTTTAAATTATCATTTAAGTGCACAGGTATATATTTCAAATCCACTGGAATGGTCCATATTCATAGTTTAAGTTCAAATTTAAGTTTCAAACAACTAATCATGTACAATTTTTACATTTTTTTTTATCAAAATATTGCCCAGGCTAAACAAATTGATGTTGTTTATAGTATCAATCCACTTATCTGGATAAACCAAAATGCAATTTTTATACCATACAAATGTATTGAGAAACATCCGTATTGGATAATGGTACAGTCTCAAGTTGGAGCGTCCCAGTTCTTTTCCTTAATTATATTTCTTAGGAGAGGGCTATTTTCAGTTTACCCAGGTACATTAACCTATTGGAGGCACAAACTACAGGTAGACTTTTCTAATAAATTCAAGTTTCAAGCAATAGCTAATTGTTTAACATTTAAATTCAGCTAGCAATTAAAACAAATTTGAACAATTCATCCGAACTAATAGGCTACAATCATTATCCAATGTTTGTATCGACATTTCAATCAATGTATTAAAACACCTAATGTGATTTTAATATTAAAATCATTCCACTATCCACATAGGTTGCTTAATAATTACACTAAATTGTACTGAGAAAATTATATTCATTGTAAAGCAGGCCTTCTGTCAGTGTCAGAAATTCTCTAAACATGTACAGTACAGAATATTGGAATTGCAATTTCACCTACTGTAGCTTACAAAATGTATTTAGGCTTATTCCAGAAACTTATAAAGTATCATCATTCATAAACCATCAATGCAGAAATTCAAGTGATTCAGTCATATAATTAGCTGATAATTTGAACAAGCAGACTCCAAGGTCAACTCACACTCAACTATGCTAATTAATCAAGCTAATTAATTTAACAATACCTTGTTAAACAAAGATCTGTGATTTTATCACTGTGTACAGTATCAAAGAATACATTATAAACAATTCACTAAACTACTTAGGATATGATGGATAACTTAAGAGGAAAGATTGGGAGATTTAAAAGTTAGTCAGTTATAGTTAGTTAGTTATTAATTTGTTAATAATATTATGACTACAGTACCGGACAGAATTATTGCAGATTTTGAACGCATTCAACGCATTGTTAAAGTGTTGACAACGCGTTGAAACTGCGTTGTCCGTTGGCGTTGAAAGTGTTGAGTTCGTTGAACTGTTTATTCAACCAACACAATGTGTTGCGTTGAGTTTGCGTTGAAATAACGAACAATCGGATTCGTATGGTATTTACAGATTGCCAGTGTGTATTAGTAGTAGTAGTAATAGTATAAAATACAGTATTACAAATATTTAAGAAAACAAACATAATGTGTATTTTTCCGCGGAAACCTAGCTTAATATATTACACTAGGCTAGGCCTACTACTAACGAGTAGGCCCCGTGTGTATATGAGCCACGTCTGCCATCGCAGTTAAAAGTAGTGGTCATGTCCTTAATTACTGTGTGCCTATATTAACTGGAGTATTAAATACCAAAGTTAAGGCGGCGGTGAATCTTGGAGGCTAGATCACATCGTAATTAATTATTTCCAAACTAAAAACTTCGCAGTACTGTACTACATTTTTCTCGATTATTTATAAAAACAACGTAGCCTACACCCGCCGCCATGGAAGGCAACAATACACCACCAACATAGTCATAACGATCCAGCATGGTCGTCGTCTTTTTCACGCATGCTTTTCGTGACGTGAGGGACGAACTGATCGAAAGGTGAAGAGTTCATTCATTATGAAATAATTAAAAGGGAAAAAATCGTTTAGTTTTATTATTATCCATAAATATATCATTATCATGTATTATATTATAAATTAATTATTGTGATGCCTAACGTAACCCATGCAGAGAAAAGCGTTAAATATAATAACCAAGAAATAGGAATGACCAATTTGATGACAATAGGCAATTTTAGGCGTTTTCTTTAAAATCAAAACCTGTGCCATACCATATTATTCACGCCAAGGTGTAACCCACAAATATTTGAATAACCAAACAATTCAGAATAAAGAACCACTTTATTCTGATGCAAGACAATATATTATTACAGGCGAGGTTTAGGCGTTTTCTCTTTAACATACTATTGTTTTGTTTCTTAATATAATTATATTGGCCTCCTCCTGAAACTGTATGAATAGGATGGGAGTTGCGAGAATATGCGAGCGAACAGCCAACATTTTAATCAGTTTACAGTGTGATGCTTTTCAAAACGCGCAACGTTTTCAACGCGTTCAACGCTATGGGATTCAATTGTCTAACGTCGTCAATGAACGGTCAACGGGTTCAACACATTCAACACGCTCTATTGTTAACGTATTCAAAACGCTTTTTGTACTTAAAAATGTAATGTTGTTCGATTTATAAAGATTTAAATTGGTTCATGGGTGTCGGACACGTCAAATTTTTTAGTTCTTTCAAATTACATTACAACAAACAATGGGACAATTATAAAATAAAAACCAAAATAGAGAAACAATATTTTAACTTTATCTCTTGAATCTCGAACAGCTAAAAAATGTAGGTCTAAATAAAATTAATTACTTCGTCGTCATTAACGATCGTTAAATACGTCATAACACACGTGGTGTTTTTCTTGAGGAAACCAGGGTGGCGGCCTCGTGTGTTGATGTCAGTAATTTCCACGTTGTTTGATTTTACGACGTGAGATCGTGTTTTCCCCGGAAGGCCTACAGTACAGTGTTAACTGTTAGACTTGGCATCGACCTTATTATTCGATGTTTTCCTTCACTAAACACTGGGAAATATCACTGTGTGTTTTATTTGGTAACTGTCCGTTCAATACTTAAAAATATATCTAAGCTTCATATATATTTTATTTATATTAAAATATCTGGTAGTGACTGCCGATAGGTATTTTGCCTGTTGTTGTTACTGATCGTTCAGGCGTGCAATCGGCCAGTCTAGTGCTGCAGCAGCTAGCGTTGAAATAACTAATTGTTTACTTGACATGCTGATAATGACTTTCGTTGAATAAACAACTAAACGTTGAAAGCCGTTCAACGCAACGCAAACACAACGCAACGACAACGTGTTGAATGCGTTGGGATTTTTGCAATAATTCTGTCCTGTACTGTACTACTCAATCATTCCAATAAAGATCGAAACGTTGAATCATGACTTCCCTCTCATTACTATGTTTTAATCCTATGTATTACTACTATTGTACCAGATATCCGGGTCAATCAACTACAATTGAAATTTGTTGTATTTTTTGTGGCAACTTAAACAACGTGCCCGAATGGTCATAATTAAATTTTGAATTAAACTGATCAAATTACACAAATCAACAATGATGTTGGTAGACTGTAAATGCCGCTCATTACCTGGACAAACCAACATTAGCTCTTTACCATGATGTGAAAGAAAAAAATGAATTTTAATGGAACAGTCTGCTAACTGCGCCCTCTAATGGCAACATCTTAACGTACCATCATTTCTTTTCATACTGTATTGTTGTAAATTACGAATTTGAACAATAAAATTTGTTTACACTTTTTTACACTGATTATTCTTTTATCTTAACATTTTATTTTATTTTGTTTACTCAATGTTTAATTACCTGTAGCTATTTAATTTTTTTGGTAAAAACAAATTATTAAATGAATGAAACAAACTGAAATCATTAGAACAAATCACAACAAATATATTGAAAAAAAAAAATTATCGAAATAAAATGATAATGATCAAATAAAGATTGAAACGTCAAATCATGGCTTGCTTGTTATTTGGAGTCCGTTTTATACTATGTTATTTAAACATAATCAGTGCATGTATTGGTTTTTGATAATATGTACTGTACAGTATCATTTCTTTGCTCTGCTTTGACAACACTAATTACTTATTAAAACCTAGAACTCAAGAGAGCATGACAATATGCCTAATGTACATACAAATCACAAGATTTTTAATAGTATTTCAAATGTCAAGCCTGCGAGGTCACGGCCAATGTAAAGCAACTAAACTGCACAAAGCTACTGAAATTCTGTGAAAGACTTAAAAATCTGGATTTTAATATAGACAGTAACTTGTAAGCATTATATCAAGTTGATCTGACTCTTGGCTATAGCATTACCTGATGCAATATAATTTTACCATGTTTCACAATAGCAAAATATAATCCCAGCCACCCTACTAAATTTGGACACAAGGAGGAAAATTACATTATTTAATGAAACCAATCTGAGTAGTCTTTGTACAGTACTTTAAGCTACTGTACATTCAAACTGGACCTGGATTAAGTCTGGTGGCCTTAAAAAACTCCAGGCTACACATTTGAATCCTATACAAAATTCAGAAGTGAATGACTAAAGTGTGAAGATTTCTATACTTATATTAAGTATGACAATTTTAATACGTTCACGCTAATCTTGATTTTGAGTACGGTACAGTTGTTATTTAATCTAAATTGGTTCATTCTGTTTTAAGAGTACTGCTACTGGAACAGAACTATTTGAATACTTAGGCAATGTTTCAGCAGCCGAAAAAACAATTGTTAAAAAAAAAAATTGTAATAAATAAGTTAATTAAAATTTGTCCTTCAGGTCAAAGGTTAAACATTATCGCATTTATCTGATAATTATGCGATTTGAATTAGATAATTATCAGTTAATTTTTCTCAAGTGGAATTGGTAAAACCCCGTTTCCATAGGCAGTTTATCGATTAATTATCAGTTCATTTTTGGCTGCGCGAAACACAGCCTTAAGTTCAATTCACACAGATGAGCGTTAACAGTAAACAAACAAAATATAGAATCTATATTTCTTATGACCATTTACAGACAACGTGGACAGACAAGCGGTTTAAGGGGGAAACCACTCAAGATGTAGATACACATTCTACATGGGACAAGCACTATGGCTTTCTGCTTACCGTTAGCGCTCGTCTGTGTAAATTGGCCTTTAGGTTAAAACTAAATACCACATGGTACAGTAGTTAAGGAGAACTACAGTACTTTAATTGAAAAATCCTTTTAGTTATTTAAATACTAAAAGAACCACAAAGAACGAGGCAGATTTTGTTTAGATGTCAACATAACAAAAGGCAAATGTAAACGGCTGCAAGAAGTGGTTGGTGTGGTCATCACCCATAATGTTGATTTTGTTTAGATGTCAACATAACAAAAGGCAAATGTAAACGGCTGCAAGAAGTGGTTGGTGTGGTCATCACCCATAATGTTGATTTTGTTTAGATGTCAACATAACAAAAGGCAAATGTAAACGGCTGCAAGAAGTGGTTGGTGTGGTCATCACCCATAATGTTGATTTTGTTTAGATGTCAACATAACAAAAGGCAAATGTAAATGGCTACAAGAAGTGGTTGGTGTGGTCATCACCCATAATGTTGATATTGTTTAGATGTCAACATAACAAAAGGCAAATGTAAATGGCTGCAAGAAGTGGTTGGTGTGGTCATCACTCATGTTTGTTTTACTGTACTAAGCTAGGCCTAGCTCTTATTAAAGAGAGGACTAAACCTGACAATTGTCTTCCTTTACTCAACAAAATACATCTCAACAAACCAGGAAGCATAACATCTCTGTGGTTCAATAAACACAAGATGGCTGCCATAAGGCAAACTACATAATGTCATCAAAAACAAGAATGTTCAAGTAACATTAACAAAATAATAAATTTAATACAAAAATAAATAAATAAACAAATACAAAAATTTAAAATTAACAAAATTTGTGCCGTCTTAAAAAAGAAAAACACAACTCAATAAGAAGAAAGAAGACAACAAAAAAAGCAACAATGTATTTTACATTGTTGATGTTTACTGTAGGTCCAATATAGCACACAACCAGGATGTTCCAGGTATGAACCAACACGACTTTTTCATTTACCGGATTCAAATGTTGTTTACTAATCTATTGTTTTCTGTTTAAATGTTAAAAACATGCAATGTAAAACATTGTACAAACCATTTGTTTATTTATTTGGAATTTTATAAGCTACTGTATCACTCTAGGCAAAATCCTGCCCTGGAATTTCAGTTAAAATATGGCCCAAAAAAATTGGCATGGATATAATTATAATAATTTTAAATCTTCCACTAAGTCATTCTACTCAGCCTAATTTCAACACAAAATCCACCCAACACTCTTGATATCTGAATTTGCTGACCTAAAAAATTTGAGCTTGGCAGTCACAGCAATTTTATAAAAGTGTGTATTCTGTTTGGTTTCTCATTTTTTTTTTTTTATATTATTACAAAAACCTAAATGTAAATATTAATTAATACTCATACCAATGACTCTCAAATCTTGATAAATTGCACAAACCAAACAGTGGTGTTGGTAGTCTATGAGTGCCGCTTACTTGGATAAACCTACACTACAGTAGCCTTTCTCTCTAAAGAGAGAAATATATTTACTAAAAGAAAACCGAAGAGCACCCTTATCAGATAATGGTATCGTCCAAACCACGCCCTTTAATGGGAACCATCCCATGTACCATCGTCATCATATAGATTTAACTAGTAGAAAACAGGCTATACAGTAGACTGTTTACAGTGTATAAATCGGCATCCAATTACAAGAATACTGACTAAATTTAACAGTAGACATTCTTGAATATTATACAATACTAAAAATACACTTGAACATGAAAACCTACCTCTTTTCCTGTTGGTATATGCTTTGCCAACTTAACCTTGGCAAAGTTACCTTTTCCTAATGTTTTTAGAAGTCTGTATTTTCCAATATGTGGTCCGTCATCCGTCGCCCGTGGACGAGATGAACGACTAGATACATTGCCATCGTGGGAATCACCACCACCCTATAAAACAGATTGATAGAACAAATTAGAATTTCAGTTTCTGTTGAACCTGTCTTGTTACAGATTATTTGAAACAAACATTTAATTAACAAAAAAATGACGTTTTTTATTTTAATTCAGTCCATAATTAATTACACTCATCTTTGACCCAAATCGAATTAAAAGGCAAAATCAAATTTACAATACATACTATAGACTTACATTAGTAAAGCCCATTCAGACTTACTAAATGCTCTGAGAATAGGCTAAACTGAGGTACTCTATACCGTAAACCCCCTTAGAAATTATTTAAAAAACAATCAGAAATATTTTCTTGTAATTTTACTTACAGCATTATGAATTGACTTGGTTTTCACATTTCCTCCCTAAATTAAAATATAAAATAAAATATTGATTACAGTTTTTTGTTTTACATTCAATTCAAATATATTATGGTCCTGAAACAAAAATTTATAGTACAATAATTTAAATTGAGACTACAAAAGTGACAATAATAAGTGACAATATAAACAGTACATAGTACTACTGTACCGTAATGATTCAAATAAACGCCGTCCTCAAACCCCTTCCCACATCACAACGCCCCTTCCCTCCCCCAATCTTTCTCGAATAAACGCCCTACCACCTTTAAACAGTACACAATACTGTATTACTATACTGACGCATACTCGGGTATAAGCCCACTCTCGACTTTGACTTTTTTCATGAAAAATGAGGCATTTGGGTATAAGTCCACTCATTAATTCGAAGTATAGATGCCATAATACATTATTTTGTAACAGAATACATAGTCTAATTTAAATTAAAGTCTAAAATTATGCAGTTAACTGTTCTAAAATGTTCCAATGTACTGTAACTTGTAAGGCTATAATTGCCCCGATTGTCGCGTTCTGCACATGCTTTCATGTACATTCTTCCTTGTTTTTACTCTACTGCATGCTTGATAACCATATAAAAAGCAACACCCTTTTTACACCTTTACTTTACTCTACAGCTCACTATGTCGGTCGGTTGGATAGATGGTTGGTTGGATGGTCGGTCGGTAAACAATAACTCAAATTTGAGCATGTGACTGCAGCCATGTATATGGCCTTGTTAAAGTAGAAATCTGGGTGAAATCTATAACGATAGGCATATCATAGGTGTAAGAACAATTAGACCGCCTACAGTAGGCCTAGATGACCTGGCCGTCTAATTGTTTGGCCTACTGTACATTGGAAGATAGCTTTAGATAGCCTAGATCGTAGCCAGAAGAAGGATCGTCATTTTCAGTTCATCCACCGGGAAATCCCCGGGTATGTATAGTCCCACCTCCCAAACTCGGACAAATTTCATGTACAAGGAAGGTGGATTTATACCCGTATCAGTACGGTATAGCACATTTTCATTTTTATACAATTTTTTAATGTATTTTATCACTTCTTGTCATATTAATATTTGTGTTGGATTTTTCATATCTAATGATGACATAATACAGTAACCTTAAATATAACATTTTAAAAAGTTCATGGTTATGCAAATCATTGCTAGGTAATTTTATTCATTGTAAAGGTGAACTTTTCTCCTTCTATTCATACTGTACAGTTTATCCATGCATAATAATGCAATTGTTTCTACATGGTTACCTCAATACTGAATAGACTTGGCCAACATTTGTTTCCTAAGACTCGTATCAATAAATTAAATCGGTTTTCACACCATTTTGTACAGTAAAAGCAAATACAATAGCAAAGTCCTGAAATACCGGGTGACGCATGTAAGCTGTACAATATACAGTAAAAGATAGTTTGTGAAATATAATAAAAAAAATCTAAAAGTAAACCATGTTTAGGTGGTGTGGATGACAATTGGATCTTGCAGTACGATATGGGAAGAAATTTAAAGTATAGTTAATCGTATAATATTGCTTTTTTAATTCACAGTATCCGATTGGTTAATAGCCATGGCATACACTACAGTAGTTATTGCCATGCCCTGTATCTAGGCCTACATCAGTATATTTTTCAAGACTGTGCATGTCTGTGTTTCTCCTCAATTCAATGGGATCAATCTGTGCGTGTGGCAACGAATGTAGGCCTACAATGACTGAGCTGACGAAATACCTCGTTTAAACTTGCAGACGAATTCAAGACAATGTTCAGTGACCAGTTACAATACAAAGAAACAAACGCATGCCTTTGGAATATTTATTAGAAGCGACAAATTATAAAATTCTGGCCTTAATTATGTGCATGCTTTTCGTGGCAAAAGATCATCTGATACTTACCTATAGTCTTTTTATAGGGCCAAACAAATAAATAACTTTAAATAACAATTTTCTGCGAGTCAGTTTAATGGTTTAGGATGATGTTGGTCGCAATAAAAAAAAATTAAAATCCGATATTTTTAATTTTTATTAAGCATCGCTAAAGTAAAGAATGTAAAAATATCACTCTATTACAGGTAATAATGTACAGTATAAAATAAAAGTTGATAATTAATGGTAAAGTAAAACGATATGATTATGACTTCGATCGAGTAAAAGCAGCATTATTAATATTACTACCGAGCTACAGATTTAAAACGCATCCAAATTGTTAACACAACCGATATCTTATGTCACACACACAGGACTTTGAATAAACTTTATCATACGATCACTAGGCTAGGCCTTGGTGGACGGGCTAATTCAACCCTTTCTTGGCTAGTCAGAGAGACAGGTGATTCACTTAACTTGACATGGATGTAGCCTAGGCCTACCACTACTGATGCTGTATGAATTGGAGTAAATTATAAATGAGAAAATGTCATTATTATTAAATATGAACCAAAATCTTACCCTTGAGGTGGTCCGATGTGGTCGACCTTCAATTACAGTTGTCAGTGCTGGTGTTCTACTACTACTGGACATTTTGTGCAAGTTATCGAGGGATTGTTTTTTATGATCAAGTGAAGAAAGGTTAAAATTCTATTTTCGTTCCCCACACACAAACAATTTATTTTCAAAATCAACCGTTTAAAACAAATACTGTATAACGGATAAGTCTCCAGTTAAAATAAATTCCACATTAATTGGGTATAATATTTTCAGAATACATCTTCTTTACGTTTTAAGTTAAATTCCAAATAAGCTAATTTGGATGGTTTTGAAAACACATTGGGCCAACGCCTGGCTGTACGATGGTTGCCGATGATTGTTTTGCGAGACCGTACACGACGACCACACAACAGGCAGGAACAACCCAGCTGATCATGAAATGATCCTGGGTCTCAAACCCTTTATTTTACCAATAATTCCACCTATTTCCTCAAGATAAACCTTAGTTATTATTCTTCAAATACACACGTATTTCGTAGTTTTCTTTCAGCATATATCATCTTAAATTTCATCAATATTCCAATGGTATAAGTTCACAGAGCCCTAGTTCACATCCAAGATGGCTGACAAACGGATATCCCAGTATTCCATTGGTCGAGCAAACGTCGAGCCTTCCCTCTACAATGATCAATATGCAATCACTATTGGTCTATTCCCATATGACGTTTCCTTCTTTCCCTATCCTCTAAAAAAGAGTGCATGTTTAATTATTTATTTCATTATTATTTCTAATTTCTTTTTTCTTAACATTTATTTAAATTTAATGTCATTATTTTATTCTTTTTTCCCCTAAAATTCAATAGCGAAATTATACAGCCACCACCGAGTCAAAATGCTTTTGGCAAAAATCTCGACATTGCAGAGAGGTCGCTATTGCTGTTTTTGTTCTATTCAAACATAATGTTTGTTTTTTTATTAATATAATTTTATATTTAAATACTATAATGCATTATTGCTATTACTATAATTATTAGTACTTATTGCTAACGTGATTGTACAAAAACTGAACACGTACATATCAGGTCATAGGCTAATGTAGGAGGCTGAAATCCCTTTCAACAATTAAACAATTCATTTCTTCTTTCTGAACTACTACTCAGTTGGTAATTGTAAGTTATGCGTTATCTTTATCTTTTAAAATGTAACGACCGCTTGACGTGTTTTTTCTTTCAAGCTGATTGAAGTTTCTATAGACATCGTAATGATTTGACTATGGCTTGGTCCGGTGGATAAGTTCGGTTGGCACACATCTACAGATGTTGTGTCTTAGAAAAAAAAGAACGATGCGATAATAGGGCCCATAGTTCTTCAAACGCATACATATTTTTTTTAATGTATCATTACAAACAAAAAAGTACTATTTTTTATAACCTTTTCGGCACAAGCAATTGCGTGATTTAAAAAACCTAGGATAGGTGGTGGTGCGCGGCCGCATCTTTGTAAAAACTACTGAGCTACTAAGTCCTCAGAGATAGAACAGGGAGGTGAAAACCACCTCCCTGGATAGAACAGCGCGCAGATCTGAAACTCTTCCGAATGGAGGGAGTCTGTCGATAATTCCGGCTCTTCTGCTAATGTAATCATTCTCCTGATATTTTAGATAACAAACAAAATCTCCCGCTGTATAAATTTATAATTTATAATACTCTTCTGATATTGATAAGGGAATAGAAAACATATCAGTCCGTAAGATATTATAATGAATTCATGCGTTGTCCAAAAGTAAATTGGCACACCAGATATATTCATGTTTACAATAGATGCTAATATAACAGGTATAGTATGTAGTTGTTTTTTGATAACAGAGAGCTATCACTTATGCCATCCTCGTATATAATTAATTTCGTACGGAAATACATTTAATTGATAATATCATTAGGTAGAGTATCCTTCTTACAATTAATTATCAGTAATATATATAACTTTTTAAATGTTAGGGATATATTTTAAAATAACTATAAATAGATATATAATTACACAAACTCAAGATGTTCTTTTCTGCCTGAAACCTAGGCCCACCCTAGGCCTCCTCCTCTGTGCTCTCACCAAAGATCGTATAGCGCCACTTCGTGGCGCTATAGTATCTTTGGCTCTCACTTCGTTCGTTTTGCTACCTGATCCGTGCAGGCCTAGGCCTAGGCTAGACTGGATATTATGATTGCAAGCCAAAAAGGTAGATTTAGAAGCATATTTTATTGATTACCCATCATCAGTGTCACCCTTAACAGATAGTTAAGCTATATTTGTAGGTCATAGCTTATTTCAGACAATATTTTAGCCTCCAAAAAGGGCAGATTAGGCGGATGCTAGTCAAGTCGCCCCATCGCAAAGTCGCCCCATACAAAGTCGCCCCTTACACAGTCGCCCCATCGCAAAGTCGCCCCAAAACAAAGTCGCCCCGACACAGTCGCCCCATCGCAAAGTCGCCCCATCGTAAAGTCGCCCCATCGCAAAGTCGCCCCATTGCAAAGTCGCCCTATCACAAAGTCGCCCTATCGCAAAGTCGCCCCAAAACGTTAAAAAATAGTTTACAAGTGCGTAAAATGTCGCAATGATACACAAAATAACACGGAACGTGTAGGCATAAAAGGGGGAAGCCCCGCCATGTAGGCCCTAGTCTCACTCTCAGGTCACACGATCGGCACGCACACTCCCATCATCAGAGACGAAGCCCCCGACTAATCACTCCGCGGTCGCACTGCTAGCTTACCAGAGGAAAACCCCCGTAATTACTCCGCCGTTACAACGCACCATCTCAAGATGGGGAAACCCCGCCGGAGTTTTACGATGATATCAGTCGCGTTCGAAATCGGTTGCGTTTAATTTTGGTCGCGATAAAATGATGTTATACGATCTAGATCATTTTTACTTTGGTGAATATTTATTATTAATATTAGGCCTATATTAATAATATGTAAACATAGTTTAAGATTATAGTATTATCCAGCATAATGTCATTTAACAGTACATAATTATTAAAATGTGAAATATTTTATAGGAAACGTAGGCTACGTCTGTGTCTTTTATTTTATATGCAACAAATCACGTAAAACAATTTATTTATAAACATTCAGTTTACTATTATTATATACATATAACAATGAACATTGATTGTTTAGTTTAGTTTAGTTTAGTTATAATGGGAAAGTTTAGGCGATGTGCCTTTTTAAACCCCATATCAACTACATTGTGTCGATGCGATTCTTGATTGTAAGCCTGGAAAGGCAATCCCATCATTATATCCATTATAAAATTGCATCATATCACCACTATATGTCGTAAATGATGACGGGCGTGTGTGTATTCGTCGTACGTCCGTCGTGTACGTATTATTCCGTGCCTCTTCAGTGTCTTGTTTAATTTAAAATTAAATAAACACCCGATATGAGGATATTTATTAGGCATGATAATTAGAATGTTCTATAACCAAAAGGGTTGAAAAGAATTTCTTCAGTAAAATTATCATTGTGCTGTTGAATAAAAGGCGACTCGCCATCTGAAACATTCTCTGAAACCAATCGGAGCTGCGCCTTCTGGTATCTGTTTCCTCACAGCTGCTACGTCTTTCTGCTGACCGTCGGGGATTCCCCTTTTTAAAAAACACGCACACGATACTGTACGATGGTTTTTCCATGGTCAAAATGTAGCATTTTAATTTTACTAAAATACCTGCATGTAAAACAATCATATCGGCGATGAAATCCTTTTTTTTTATTTCTTCATTTTGAAAAGTCATTATAAAATTAAGACACATAACTTGTCAATAAATGCAAAATGATCAATAAGTAGCCTAACACTCATTGTCTCACAACACTGTTATTGTTTTAACTACTGTAAATCTATACGAAGGCCTACTACTAGTACTACACATTTATACATTTATTATATTATCCTAAAAAATTAGCTGGTATCCACGCGTAGGTTGAAGAAAGATTCGTAATAAATTGTGGCTCTGGTAACTAATTTTAAAATTATATTAAATTAACATTTTCGAAACTATAAATCAGGGATAATCTTTTTAGGAACTATTTTTTTTAATGATTTTTAAAAAGCACATCACTCCATTAAAACCTGTAAAATAAAAATTAAAACACAAATTATGTATATAATAGGATAAACATTATAATGTATACGACATTTAGCGCAACCAAAGTAACAACGCAATCGATATCAAACGCACCCAATATGATTAAAACCGTGGGCGACTTTGCAATGGGGCGACTTTGCGTTGGGGCGACTTTGCGATGGAGCGAATTTGCGTTGGGGCGACTTTGTAATGGGGCGACTTTGCGATGGGGCGACTGTGCCGGGGCGACTTTGTTTTGGGGCGACTTTGCAATGGGGCGACTTTGTATTGGGCGACTTTGTATGGGGCGACTTTGCGATGGGGCGACTTGACTGGATCCCGATTAGGCCTAGGCTAGGCCTAGCCTATTATTATAGCCTACTGTATAGGCCTAGGCCTAGCTAGAAAGAGGCTAGGCCTAGGCTAGCTAGGGCCTAGGCCTAGTTAGGCTAGCATCTCGCTACTCTAGCTAGTAGTTTAGGCCTAGGTAGGCCTAGTACTACTAGGCCTATAGCCTAGCTGGCCTACTAGTACTAGGGCTAGCCTAGTCTTGCTAGGCCTAGAAAGAAGTAGTAGGCCTAGCTAGGCTACTACGGATCCGCTACTACTACTAGCTAGGCTAGGCTACTAGGCCCACCTGGTTAGGGATCCCCTAGTTAGGCCCTACTAGGGAACTGGTAGGCTAGCTAGCTAGGCCTACTTACTAGCTAATAAATAAGTCTAGGCCTAGGCTGCCTAACTAGCTAGCTCTATGTATTCTAGTTAGGGCCTAGACTAGTTTATTAGGCCTTTGTTTAGGCTGATTAGGCCTGCCTAGTCCTAGTTAAATAAATAGGCATATAACCAGGCTCAGTCTAAACACTCTAGGCCTATCTATATGAGACCTGTGCTATTAATTATAGGACTAGACCTAGGGCCTTGCTAGCTAGCCAGCAGAATGGTCTAGAGAGGCATAGGCCTAGCTAGGGATAGGCTGGGGAGTCATAGACAGCCTATCTATATAAAATATTATTATTTCATTGCTAATGCCAAGGTATTATTTAGGCCTGTTTATTTTCAGGTTGAAAGCAATGGATAAAGAGAGATTCAATTCTACAACAAAAGTCAAACTCAAACTGATAATTAACAATGTTTCCAGTTAATTAATGTTAATTATTTTAATAGATTGTAGTGACCCTAACTACCTTACTGTTTGTGTATGGCTGTAATATTATATTAAATGTCATCACAATTAGTAAGGTTGTGAGGCTTCACAATTTCAAACAACTCTTCACTTCTTCATGTGGATGGATTAAAAAATACTGTGAGTATTGTACACTCTTTATATGAATATATCATCAATCACAATATCAAATATGATCAGTGTAGTCAAAATTTGATAACTTAGCATGAATCTTTTAATATCTACATCATCAATAATTAATATTAATATAAATCTACATCACAATGTTGGATATGATCTTTGTAGTCAAAATTTGATAACTGAGCACGCATCTTTTAATAACTACCTTATCAATAACTATTAATAATGTCCTATATCACAATGTACAGTAGGATATGATCAGTGTTAGTCATAATTTGATAACTGAGCACGCATCTTTTAATATCTACCTCATCAATAATTAATATTAATATCATATATCACATTGTTCGATATGATCAGTGAAGTCAGAATTTGATAACTGAGCACGCATCTTTTAATATATACCTTATCAATGACTATTAATAATATCCTATATCACAATGTTGGATATGATTAGTGATTAGATAAATGAGCACGCATCTTTCAATATCTATTTCATCAATAATTATTTGTATTTTGTATTTGTATTTTTGTATTTGTATTATAATAATTATTATTAATAATTTATATCACATTGTTCGATATGATCAGTGTAGTCATATTTGATAACTGAGCACGCCTCTTTCAATATCTATTTCATCAATAATTATTTGTATTTTGTATTTGTATTTTTGTATTTGTACTGTATTATAATAATTATTATTAATAATTTATATCACATTGTTCGATATGATCAGTGTAGTCATAATTTGATAACTGAGCACGCATCTTTCAATATCTATTTCATCAATAATTATTTGTATTTTGTATTTGTATTTTTGTATTTGTATTATAATAATTATTATTAATAATTTATATCACATTGTTCAATATGATCAGTGTAGTCATAATTTGATAACTGAGCACGCATCTTTCAATATCTATTTCATCAATAATTATTTGTATTTTGTATTTGTATTTTGGTATTTGTATTATAATAATTATTATTAATATTATATCACATTGTTGGATATGATCAGTGTAGTCATAATTTGATAACTGAGCACGCATCTTTCAATATCTATTTCATCAATAATTATTTGTATTTTGTATTTGTATTTTTGTATTTGTATTATAATAATTATTATTAATAATTTATATCACATTGTTCGATATGATCAGTGTAGTCATAATTTGATAACTGAGCACGCATCTTTCAATATCTATTTCATCAATAATTATTATTAATAATTTATATCACATTGCTGGATATGATCAGTGTAGTCATAATTTGATAACTGAGCATACATCTTTAAAAATCTACCTCATTAATAATTAATATTAATAATCTATATCACACTGTTGGATATGATCTGTTTAGTTTTTTAATATCTACCTTATCAATAACTATTAATAATATCCTATATCACAATGTTGGATATGATCAGTGTAGTCATAGTTTGATAACTGTGAGCATACATATTTTAATATCTACCTCATCAATAATTATTATTAATAATCTATATCACAATGTTGGATATGATTAGTGTAGTCATAATTTGATAACTGAGCACGCATCTTTCAATATCTATTTCATCAATAATTATTATTAATAATTTATATCACATTGTTGGATATGATCAGTGTAGTCATACAGTAATTTGATAACTGAGCAAAAATCTTTTAATATCTACCTCATCAATAATTAATATTAATAATCTATATCACATTGTTCGATATGATCAGTGTAGTCATAATTTGATAACTGAGCACGCATCTTTCAATATCTACCTCATCAATAATTAATATTAATATCATATATCACATTGTTCGATATGATCAGTGTAGTCATAATTTGATAACTGAGCACGCATCTTTTAAAATCTACCTCATCAATAATTAATATTAATAATCATATCGCATTGTTCAATATGATCAGTGTAGTCATAAATTGATAACTGAGCAAAAATCTTTTAATATCTGCATCATCAATTAATATTAATAATCTATATCAAACTGTTGGATATGATCTGTTTAGTTTTTTAATATCTACCTTTTCCAAAATAATATTCTATATCACAATGTTGGATATGATCAGTGTAATCATAGTTTGAACTACCTCAACAATAATTAATATTAATTGTCTATATACCAATATCAAATATCAGTGTAGGCCTAGTCATTTGATAACTGAGCATGCATCATTTTATATCTGCTTCAAATATTAATATTGTCCGAATATAATAAGTGGTTTGAAGGATTTTTGCAGATGGCCTTTTTTGCATTGTAAAGTTTACACTTTAAAATCTGTCAATTTATCCAAAAAGGTCAAACTTTGACCTATTTCAATAAAATCATTTCATAAGTTGTCTTCTTTTATAGTTTTAGTGATAATCAATATTAAGTGGTTTTTTACCCCAAAAAAGTCAAACCTAGAGCTATTTTAATAAAATTATTTCATAAATTGTCTTCTTTTATAGTTCTAGTAGTGATATAATCAATATTAAGTGGTTTGGATGATGTTTGTGGGGTGTTTTTTTAAAGTTTGCACAGTTTACATGGTAAAATGTGTCAATTTATTCCTAGAGCTATTTCAATAAAATTATTTCATAATCACCCCAAAAATGTCAAACCTAGAACTATTTTAATAAAATGATTTCATAAATTGTCTTCTTTTATAGTTCTAGTAGTGGTATAATCAGTATTCAATTGTTTGAATGATGTTTGTGGGGTATTTTTTAAAGTTTGCATTAAGTTTACGCAGTTTACATGGTAAAATCTATCAATTATCCAAAATTGACATTTTTCACCCTAAAAAATCAAACCTAGAGCTATTTCAATAAAATGATTTCATAAATTGTCCTCTTTTATAGTTCTAATAATGATATAATCAATATTAAGTGGTTTGAATGATGTTTGTGGGTGTTTTTTTAAAGTTTGCATTAAGTTTACGCAGTTGAAATGGTGAAATCTGTAAATTTATCCAAAATTGGCATTTTCACCCTAAAAAATCAAACTTAGAGCTATTTCTATTAAATTATTTTATAAATTGTCCTCTTTTATAGTTCTTGTAGTGCTATAATCAGTATTAAGTGGTTTGAATAATGTTTGTGGGGTGTTTTTTTTAAGTTGGCATTAAGTTTACGCAGTTTACGTGGTAAAATCTGTAAATTTATCCAAAATTGACATTTTTTACCCAAAAAATTCAAACCTAGAGCTATTTCAATAAAATTATTTCATAAATTGTCCTCTTTTATAGTTCTTGTAGTGGTATAATCAATATTAAGTGGTTTAGATGATGTTTGTGGGGTGTTTTTTTTAAAGTTTGCACAGTTCACATGGTAAAATCTGTCAATTTATCCAATATTGACGTTTTCACTCCAAAAAAGTCAAACCTAGAGCTATTTCAATAACATTATTTCATAAATTGTCTTCTTTTATAGTTCTAGTAGTGCTATAATCAGTATTCAATTGTTTGAATGATGTTTGTGGGGTATTTTTTAAAGTTTGCATTAAGTTTACGCAGTTTAAATGGTAAAATCTGTCAATTTATCCAAAAATTGATATTTTTCACCCGAAAAAATCAAACCTAGAGCTATTTCAATAAAATGATTTCATAAATTGTCCTCTTTTATAGTTCTTGTAGTGGTATAATCAATATTAAGTTGTTTGGATGATGTTTGTGGGTGTTTTTTTAAAGTTTGCATTACGTTTACGCAGTTTAAATGGTAAAATCTGTAAATTTATCCAAAATTGACATTTAAAAACACGAACTAGGTTGTAAAAAGTGAAGGAAGTCATTATATTTTATTATTGTTTGGTCTACCCATAGTTATAGCAGGGAAGAGTTAAATTTAACTCTTCCCTGGTTATAGGTAATAAAGGATGCCTATCATAGTCAAATGGCAATAACTGATTAGCCGAGACCAATGACATTTAAAACAACTCCTACTTAAAATTCCCTACTTATACAGTACAGCAGCTTTTTGATTGGCTGCAAGTTTAGTTTTCTGTTCGTTCATCAGAAATGGTATACATAATTATTAATCAATAAGATTACTGGATTTCTTTAGTATTTCTGACACATTTCCAATCTTAATTGAATTATTAATGTAATGGAAATTGGTCATAGGCCTATTATAGCAACATATCATTTCTGGAAGAGTATTACGGTCTGTATAGATCGATGTTAAAACACACGTCCTCATTTATCAAATAATTCATTCACTGCACATTTATTCTGTTAAGAAGAACTGGGACCCTCAATAGAAGCCAAAGCATGTCTCATGATGGCCTCTACAATACATATCAAACATAAAAAGATATGGAATATTTTTATTTTTACAGCGGCACACGTTCATCATAAACGATGCGTTCTTAAAAGTATAAATTTAAACAGCAAACGGATACAAATCAATAGGGTAATTAGGAACAAAAGAATAACACATTTTCAAAACCCATCGACTCGATCTCTTGTATACAGTAAATCTAACAAAATCACACTGATCATATCCAACATTAAGTATTAATAATTATTATTGATTAGGTAGATAATAAAAGATGCGTTATATCAATTTATGAATACACAGATCATATCCAACAATGTGATATAGATTATTAATAATAATTTTTAATGAGGTAGATATTTAAAGATGCGTGCTCAGTTATCAAATTATGACTACACTGATCATATCCAACAATGTGATATAAGACATTAATAAGAATTATTGATGAAATAGATATTTAAAGATGCGTGCTCAGTTATCAAATGACGACTACACTGATCATATCCAACAATGTGATATATGATATTAATATGAATTATTGATGCGGTAGATATTGAAAGATGCGTGCTCAGTTATCAAATTCTGACTACACTGATCATATCCAACAATGTGATATATGATATTAATATAAATTATTAATGAGGTAGATATTTAAAGATACGTGATCAGTTATCAAATTCTGACTACACTGATCATATCCAACAATGTGATATATGATATTAATATAAATTATTAATGAGGTAGATATTGAAAGATACGTGATCAGTTATCAAATGACGACTACACTGATCATATCCAACAATGTGATATAGATTATTAATATTAATTAATGATGTGGTAGATATTAAAAGATGCGTGCTCAGTTATCAAATTCTGACTATACTGATCATATCCAACAATGTGATATACGATATTAATATAAATTATTAATGAGGTAGATATTGACAGATACGTGATCAGTTATCAAATGACGACTACACTGATCATATCCAACAATGTGATATATGATATTAATATGAATTATTGATGCGGTAGATATTGAAAGACGCGTGCTCAGTTATCAAATTCTGACTACACAGATCATATCCAACAATGTGATATATGATATTAATATAAATTATTATTGAGGTAGATATTAAAAAATACGTGCTCAGTTATCAAATTATGACTACACTGATCATATCCAACAATGTGATATATGATATTAATATTAATTAATGATAAGGTAGATATTGAAAAATACGTGATCAGTTATCAAATGACGACTACACTGATCTTATCCAACAATGTGATATATGATATTAATATAAATTATTGATGACGTAGATATTAAAAGATGCGTGCTCAGTTATCAAATTCTGACTACACTGATCATATCCAACAATGTGATATATGATATTAATATAAATTATTAATGAGGTAGATATTAAAAGATGCGTGCTCAGTTATCAAATTCTGACTACACTGATCATATCCAACAATGTGATATATGATATTAATATAAATTATTAATGAGGTAGATATTGAAAGATGCGTGCTCAGTTATCAAATTCTGACTACACTGATCATATCCAACAATGTGATATATGATATTAATATAAATTATTATTGAGGTAGATATTAAAAGATACGTGCATGCTCAGTTATCAAATTCTGACTACACTGATCATATCCAACAATGTGATATATGATATTAATATAAATTATTAATGAGGTAGATATTGACAGATACGTGATCAGTTATCAAATGACGACTACACTGATCATATCCAACAATGTGATATATGATATTAATATGAATTATTGATGCGGTAGATATTGAAAGACGCGTGCTCAGTTATCAAATTCTGACTACAGAGATCATATCCAACAATGTGATATATGATATTAATATAAATTATTATTGAGGTAGATATTAAAAAATACGTGCTCAGTTATCAAATTATTACTACACTGATCATATCCAACAATGTGATATATGATATTAATATTAATTAATGATGAGGTAGATATTGAAAGATACGTGATCAGTTATCAAATGACGACTACACTGATCATATCCAACAATGTGATATATGATATTAATATAAATTATTATTGAGGTAGATATTAAAAGATACGTGCTCAGTTATCAAATTCTGACTACACTGATCATATCCAACAATGTGATATATGATATTAATATAAATTATTAATGAGGTAGATATTAAAAGATACGTGCTCAGTTATCAAATTCTGACTACACTGATCATATCCAACAATGTGATATATGATATTAATATAAATTATTAATGAGGTAGATATTTAAAGATGCGTGCTCAGTTATCAAATTACGACTACACTGATCATATCCAACAATGTGATATATGATATTAATATAAATTATTAATGAGGTAGATATTGAAAGATGCGTGCTCAGTTATCAAATTCTGACTACACTGATCATATCCAACAATGTGATATATGATATTAATATAAATTATTATTGAGGTAGATATTAAAAGATACGTGCTCAGTTATCAAATTCTGACTACACTGATCATATCCAACAATGTGATATATGATATTAATATAAATTATTAATGAGGTAGATATTTAAAGATGCGTGCTCAGTTATCAAATCACGACTACACTGATCATATCCAACAATGTGATATATGATATTAATATAAATTATTATTGAGGTAGATATTAAAAGATACGTGCTCAGTTATCAATTTCTGACTACACTGATCATATCCAACAATGTGATATATGATATTAATATAAATTATTAATGAGGTAGATATTTAAAGATGCGTGCTCAGTTATCAAATTACGACTACACTGATCATATCCAACAATGTGATATATGATATTAATATAAATTATAATTGAGGTAGATATTGAAAGATGCGTGCTCAGTTATCAAATTATGACTGCACTCATCATATTCAACAATGTGATATAGGATATTAATAATAATTCTTAATGAGGTAGATATTGAAAGATACGTCCTCAGTTATCAAATTCTGACTACACGGATCATATCCAACAATGTGATATATGATATTAATATAAATTATTAATGAGGTAGATATTGAAAGATGCGTGCTCAGTTATCAAATTCTGACTACACTGATCATATCCAACAATGTGATATATGATATTAATATAAATTATTAATGAGGTAGATATTGACAGATACGTGATCAGTTATCAAATGACGACTACACTGATCATATCCAACAATGTGATATATGATATTAATATAAATTATTAATGAGGTAGATATTGACAGATACGTGATCAGTTATCAAATGACGACTACACTGATCCTATCCAACAATGTGATATATGATATTAATATAAATTATTGATGACGTAGATATTAAAAGATGCGTGCTCAGTTATCAAATTCTGACTACACTGATCATATCCAACAATGTGATATATGATATTAATATAAATTATTAATGAGGTAGATATTAAAAGATGCGTGCTCAGTTATCAAATTCTGACTACACTGATCATATCCAACAATGTGATATATGATATTAATATAAATTATTAATGAGGTAGATATTGAAAGATGCGTGCTCAGTTATCAAATTCTGACTACACTGATCATATCCAACAATGTGATATATGATATTAATATAAATTATTAATGAGGTAGATATTAAAAGATGCGTGCTCAGTTATCAAATTCTGACTACACTGATCATATCCAACAATGTGATATATGATATTAATATAAATTATTATTGAGGTAGATATTAAAAGATACGTGCTCAGTTATCAAATTCTGACTACACTGATCATATCCAACAATGTGATATATGATATTAATATAAATTATTAATGAGGTAGATATTTAAAGATGCGTGCTCAGTTATCAAATTACGACTACACTGATCATATCATCAACAATGTGATATATGATATTAATATAAATTATTAATGAGGTAGATATTTAAAGATGCGTGCTCAGTTATCAAATTACGACTACACTGATCATATCATCAACAATGTGATATAGGATATTAATATAAATTATTAATGAGGTAGATATTAAAAGATGCGTGCTCAGTTATCAAATTCTGACTACACTGATCATATCCAACAATGTGATATATGATATTAATATAAATTATTATTGAGGTAGATATTAAAGGATACGTGCTCAGTTATCAAATTCTGACTACACTGATCATATCCAACAATGTGATATATGATATTAATATAAATTATTAATGAGGTAGATATTTAAAGATGCGTGCTCAGTTATCAAATTACGACTACACTGATCATATCCAACAATGTGATATAGATTATTTATATTAATTTTGATGCGGTAGATATTTAAAGATGCGTGCTCAGTTATCAAATGACGACTACACTGATCATATCCAACAATGTGATATAGATTATTAATAATAATTATTGATGATGTAGATATTAAAAGATACGTGCTCAGTTATCAAATTATGACTACACTGATCATATCCAACAATGTGATATATGATATTAATATTAAAATTGATGACGTAGATTCTAAAAGATGCGTGCTCAGTTATCAAATTATGACTACACTCATCATATTCAACAACGTGATATAGATTATTAATAATAATTATTGATGAGGTAGATGTGAGATGCGTGCTCAGTTATCAAATTGTAACTACACTGATCATAATACTGTACACATAGTCCTTATGCAATTAGACATTGATTTAGTAGTACTACATATCATTTGTTAAATTAAGAATGTTGTTTCTGTGTTATTAAAAAACTTATTGAAATTTTTTAAAGTAAAAATATCAGTATTGATACCTATAAATTTGTATATCATAATAACATGCTTGATATTATAATAATGTGTTCTTTATTACAACTAAGAAACAATTATGTACGAGGATTATACACACTGATAGCTCTCAGTTATCAAAAAACGACTACACAATATAGCTCAATATAAGTATATTGGTTTTCCTAGCGCCCTCTATGGTTTTATATAGTATTTAGCGGCTTCTATAGTTTCATAAAATCTCCCGATATTTCATTTTCCGTTTTATGCAAATTCACGAAGGGAGTTGCTAATCCAATTACAACATTCAATGCATCTCGACCTAATATATTTGGATATCAAAATGTCACCTGACCGGTTTTTATAATTTAGTTATGGCCATATTTTGTTTTTGCCTGTTCAGTGTTAATTATATTTTCCCATTGGACATTCATGGACAGTGAATTTATGATTTATATTATATTATATATTTTTTTAAATAATTCTAGTTCATAGATAGGCCTATTCATTTGTAATTAATAATTAATTTTTGTAACATATTTTTATAATGATAGTACGTGCTTCTTGTAATTTTGTGTGTATTTTTGACGTATTTATTAATTGTTTACGATGACCAAACGAATCTCATAGTTTAGGATAATATATATTATTATTATTGCCTTTCCGCTGAAAAGTCTGCCGACATTTCCGCTTGGGCTGCTCCGTAAATCTCTTTTACTAGTTTCTTCCAGTCTGATCTTTCATTGGCTAGTTCTTTAAGTTGTTTCATGTCTTTCTTTGTTTTCAATTGTCCGGGATACTTAATGTCTGTATTATGCTTATAAAGGGTGAGTAGGTCGTTGCTGAGAGTTATTGGTAGGGTGGTTCTCGGTCTTCCTCGAAATTTTATATTGGTAGTGTTGCTGACATAATAGGATAATATAGTTTTATTAAATTGAATAACATTGTATGCATTTTCATATTTTACCTTCAATGTATTTGTTTTATATGAAACTACATTTATTGAATTAGATGCAAATAGTATGGTAGCTAATTTACGCCATAATCTTGTTTTGCCATATATTGTACTGTAGTATAGGATTTAGTATAACCAAAATTTAAAGTTCTTTGATCCGATCAAAACTTTGTATGCTCTCTTATCATCGATCCTCCTCTTCTAAAACAGCTTTAGCGCCCTCACTTTTTTTATTGAACGACACCACGACACGTGGTGATGTTACGTCAACTCAATCAACCGTTCATTTTCATACTTTTTATGTAAACACAGACTCTTCTTTGTTGTCAATTTTGTTGACACTTGATACACAGACAGAAATTACCGTAGGCCTACATTGAACAAATTAATTTAAAAATGTAAGTATTATTTCTGAATTAAACATTTTTAAATGGTTTAAAAATTAAAAAACTAAGCTAGGCCTAGGCAGGCCTGTCTTTTTATTTATTATTAGGACTCAGGATAGGCTTACTTTAGCGACGAGGCCTAGTAGCATAGCTAGCTAGAGGCCTCCTACTGTACCTAGCTAATTGGATTGGGGCAAAGGATGCCTGATAGTTGATGATCTTTAATGATGAGCTGCAAAAGATCTAGGAGTGTTAATGATAATAATATTTATTTTCTATAGATTTTGACTTCATTTTTGCGAAGACATTTTTACAAGCTGCAGAAATTAAAAACATTATTAGTCCTGCCTGAAATAGCTTTTGACAACATGTTAGACAAAGGTGCTTTGTCTGTATGGGTTCGACTCTACATATACGCTATACACGGGTATTTTACTGAAATAATGTTCACAGCGGGCTGGGAGTTTGTCGTAAATATGAACCCAAAATTTCCTGGCGTTACAAGTGTGTGGTCCTTATTTATCTACGGTGTATCAAATTTGGTCATCGAGAGAATGTACGTTAATTTCAAAGATACCGTAAGCATACCAATACGGCTTGTCATCTACACGCTTTGGGTTTATATGTGGGAGTTTACAACTGGTTTGGTGCTACGACAGTTCGATGCTTGCCCATGGGATTACACGCCATTCGAGTGGGATTTTTTCGGGCTTGTCACTTTAGAGTATGCTCCTGCGTGGTTGATTGGCGTGTTTCTTTCTGAACAAGTTCTCATAAAGCAAACTTTACGCCTTTGTTTCTCTGATGGTAATGTTTTGGGGATAAACAATGGTGAAGTGAAAAGCAAGATGACTTAGACTTAGACTGCCAATACCTCATATCTTAAACCTTGCTGTTTGTTATACTTCCTTCAGGTTGGACTGAAAAATAGTAGTAAATGAGTAATTTAGTGTGAGTTTTATACACAGTATATTGTAAATTATAAGGCTAAAATTGTGTTAAAGAGTATTCCAGTATATTATTGTTATATCAAAGCTAATGTGGGATACAATTCATAGAATGCTGTTATATTCGGCTTTTGATATGGCAAGCTGACAAGCTCTATAAGAACTGCTGTAAAAATGTATTGATAAGCATAGATATGTGTGCTAAGTGTACAGGGTACCTCACCTAACGTGTTGCAGCCAATATCTTAATTTCAATTCGCTATTTGTTTTTATTTCAACACTCCTAACAACAAGCCAATTACTCGCAAATTAACGGATGGGATACAACAAATGCTTTCACAATAGTAAAACAGTCCTGTTACTAGATGACAGAGCTAGGATTTGAACCTAGGAACACGGATTAGTAAGCAAGCATGTTAACCACGAAACCTAGTATCACTTTCAAAAAGCCTTAGCTGCTGTAATTTGGACAAACAATGAACAACTGTTCACTACATTTTTAACATGAGAAGAATCTGTTTATCAGTGATGGATCTAGCCACAGAAGGTAGAAGTTCTAAACATTTTGAAAGGTAAACTTCAACCAGCATTGGATCCCAAATTTTGAAATAGGATGAGCTTCAAATTTTAAGATGAAGTGCTGAAAGTTAATTGCATTGCAATTTTCAAAAATTAGCAAGGCTGACTGATACAGGGGAATGGTATATTTTTTCAGAATTTGTTTACTGTATTAACATTAACCTTGCACAGTGGAACTGTCATCCCAGATTATTAGCCTATAAAATTCTCTTGGTGCAGACAAGAGAATACCAATGGTTTTTGGAGGGTAAACATTGCGCTGATGATCCACTGAAAAAAAAATAGCCCAGCCTAGGGTTTCCCCTTTATAACGCGCACACGCATGTCAATGTGTTTCCATCACAGTTAAGTTACGATTCGATACAAAACAGCCCGCCACCTCGGCCCCACCATGGCTGAGGTAAGAACATTTTATGATGAACCTGTAGGGTATCGCCCACTGTATTGTGCATCTATTGGTTTTAAAGGTTATGCAATCAATTATGTTCCCTTTTGAATTATGCATACCATGATATTTCAACATGCATTTCACATTAATATTATACTTACAACAATTATTAGACATTGCTTTGTAAAGGCATACAGTATAATGTTTCTTGATTGAAATACACAGATTTGGCATTCATTATTGCATTACACTGATTTATTCCCCATAATAAGATTTTACAATAATCAAACAGCATTCATTAAAGATATTCATTGAAAAAGATATTTTTAAAATGGCATTGCTCATTTTAAAGTATAATTGAAATTAATAACTTCAAATTAGACAATATTATTGATTTATTTAAGCACAATGCCAAGGTAAGCCAGTCAATAGCAATTTTGTATTCACTGTCCAAATGTATGTGACAATCCAAAGAACAAACAGACTTTTTTGGTTTTAAATTTGGATTCTAAAAACACTCTGGGTATTAAGCAAACAATTGGTACAGCACATCTTAAAACTGTTGTTTCAACTTTACGTGTAGAAACCAGAGGTCCATGGTTTAGGAACCCTAAGTGGCCCTCCAACGTTTTTTTTCCCTGTTTGGCCCCATAAACTCCAGGGCCCCTGGGTGTAGCCACTAGCAGTGATATGTTTTCCTCCCCAGACATTTCCATTGTATTAAGGAGGTTGCTCAGCCTCCCTCCTGTGAAAATAATATTGAAAATTATCATTTTATTTTATTAGTTTACCAGTTTCAGATGGAAAATTTATTCATACATGAATCTATAACAATTACCTTGACATTTTCCATTTTAAGTTAAATTTAAATGAATCTTTTGTCATTTTATGTGATTCCACATTTTACAGTTACCTTTCTTTGGAAGGAGGCTATCCTATAAAACTTGTAAAGTCTAAAACCCTTAAGGGTTTGTTGAGTCCTAATGTTGTCCCTTTCATAAGTACTGTATTTAATTTAGCTGCTTATGTTTGCAATATCAATATTATTTTAACTTGATTTATGTACTATAATTAGTACTGTAGTAATTATGAGACTTCATATTACAAATGTAACCTATATGCTCTTTCATTAGTAGAACAAGAATATTTTAATTATTACAAGTTATTTTTAACAACTGTACTCTATATAATATGGAGGAATTAGTTTAAAGCTCTGTTTACACTATCAAAGTGTATGTGACAAAAATGGTAGCGATGGCCAAATATGGTAGTAATATGACATCATCAAGTCTATATGTGGGCACATACATCACATTTTTTTGTCGCATAAAGTTTGATAGTGTAATAAACAACAAACGAAAATATTTTGACATAAATTTCAACCGAATGAATGACAAAACCAACCTTTCAAATTTAATTACACTATTGTGAAAGACGAGATAATATTTTCAAAATGAAACCCAGATCTTTATTTTTATGTTTTTGATTTAAATCAAAATTTTAATTTAATTTTATGTGTGTATGTTAATAATATCAATAATTAATATTTTCTTGCTCTATATATACAGCAGATACAGGGGCAGATCCAGGATTTTTTAAACAGGGAAGTGCTGACATATATTAATAATCTGTCAAAAATAGATTGCAAAAAGTAGTTCATCATAATTTTATTTTAGCTGTTGAAAGGGATGAAGCGTACGCCCGTAGTACAAACCCTGGATCTGCCCTAATATTTGCGCAAGAAACTGCATACAGAAAGAGAATTTTCGCTCTTCATTTGTTGGGAAATTAGTGCTATTCAAGCCCGTTGAGTTGGTTCTTAGCCCTTGCAAATGCCAGTCTTTACGTGTACACTTATTAGACTGTAATAATGGCAACTGTACCTAATTAATAATTATATTGCATTTATTAATATGGGTTGCATGCAGTAGAGCTTTGGTTTAGTATCTGAAAGATATGGTTGATTGATTTGTTCCGTGATTAATTGTTTGATCTACTCATGCGACATGCTTGGGTCTACTATCCATAAAGAGTGCAGTAGTTGAGATAAGTGTATGTTTCTTGTAAATCACTCTGACCTGGGGAAAAAACACATTTGAGATGTTTCAATGCATTTTACAAACTTCTCGCATTTAGCAATCTTACAAGCGCACACATTTTATTATTGACGTTAAATATTATTATTTTCTTCGTTATCTTGGGCGACCTCTTCAATACAAGGCTGTTCGTTCCAGTAGGGGACCATGATCACATGATCAGCATGCATCGAGGCATAATCCCATAATCTTGTCAAACCGTGTACTATCCATATGTGCAATGTACAGGTATGTACACAGGACCAATAAGCATAGTGTCCATACACAATATATAGCAGAGACAGATACCCAACCAATGCCTATTATAGTCCAATAGACCTTGCCATTATGCCATACCGCTCTCTGTATTCATTTTGCAAGATGGTTGGTTCCCACTAGGATGCAATGCAAATGTACACACAATGCAAGTAATTTAACCAATCACATGCAATGGCTTATCCAAAATCTGGCTTGTCATTGGTCAAAATTTGCGTTGTGTCCAAGTGGCCGAACCAATGCTTAATGAGAACATAGAGGAATGATGAGAATAACATTCGAAATTCACATCAAATAAAATGTTAACATGGTTAAATTTATGATTTTATTAATTAATTTATGCTGTATGTGTGTGACCCTGTATCTATAATTTGCAATAGCTATTTTGTTAAATGCATATTTTTGTGATTATATAATTTTGCAATTTAAATTTTTTTTACATTTATAACTAGTTTCATTCCAATACAGTAGCAATATTTTAATAATGTCGAGATTTCATTTTCGGATAGTATATGAAGGGAAGAACGATAAATTGACCAAGATACAGTCCTGAACGTGCGGATTCAGGAAGGTTGCACTTGGGGCGGCGCATGCACTCCTTCACCCCCCTTGACAGCTAAAATTGAATTATTGAACTATTTTTTGATATCTAAGTTTGACTAGTAAATGTTTTTAAATTATTGTTTATTCATTTGGCATTTGTGAATCGCAAAACCAAGAACCCACTGGAAGGATGTGTGGCTCCTTAAATGTTATGTTGGCACTCTTCTGTTAAAAAAATCTATGATTCACCCCTGTATACTGGGCTAATAGTATATACGCACAGATTATTCTTTTATAGATAATACTGTCTCCTCCTATATACCACAAAAATAAAATCATAAAAATCATATTTAGCGGAATTTGAGTTATTCCTCTGGTTTCCAACACATAATATTTACATAAAATATCCATAGATGAAGAGGCTTATTATGTCACATTATGCAATTCCAAACAGTGAATGATTTGGGAGGTAGTATTGAGTGCTCCACTGGTTTGTGACCATTATACATAATTTTAATTATTTATCAGTCCTTATTTAGTGCAATTTGTACAAAATATGTCATTAATTTGAGCTTTCTATAAATCCAAGTAATTATTCATGTGCTTGGTTGATTCAGGAAGGTTTTAAAATTTTAAAGCAATATTTATAACATTTCTTCCCATTTTAGTACAAAATATTAATGAATATCAATTATATGATTGTAATTTGTTTAGTTGAGTATAGATTTAAAGGCAATATTGTTAATTTTGTTTTATCTATTTAGAAACATAACAGTAATAATGTTTGCTAGTACTATATTATTTTAATATTCAAATATGTCTGGTCTATGCATTATTCTTAGTTAGCATAATGGTGTATTTATTGGTTATAAGAACATACAGTAAAACCCCTCCTATTCAGGTTACACCCTAGAAACAAGGGGAAATATAAGTTGTAAAACACTTGGGCCAATCATAAGTTTAGAGACACTTCTATTAAAGGAATACTTTATTGTCCTCTGAATAGGGGTTATACAATAAATAGTGCATTTTGACTAAAAACAAATAAATACCGTATAGTACAGTAGTAGCATCCTTTGGGTCACCCCTGTTTATAGGACAGCTCTATCAGGGGGATACTTTCCCATGAAACAATCAAGGATCATATATTTGTTACACTGCAGTCAACCTCTATTCATTCATTCATTCAGCTTTTATTCAATATTTCTCTTTGCAGTATATATAAAATAAAACTGAATTGCGAGAGATTTACATATAAAATTGGTACAAGCTTTCAAACATGAAAATTTACAACATTAAAAAGTTAAAAAAAGTATTTTAAAAAAGGAGATATTACACATGGAAAAAACTGATGAAAGTACTTATTACTTATTATTATTATTATTGTTGTTCTTATTCAAGGGACACCCCTATTGTTGAGGGCTTCTACTGTAACTTATATAATATGGTGCTAAGTAAATAGAATAAGCTTGAAACAGTACAAAATATAAACAATAATTAACATATAGTTTCCAATATGTTAGGCCCGACAGTATAGTTTGTATTCTGGGTTTAAAGTTGATATACAGGTCGTCAAAATCTGGTGTATTAAGACACAATATATTATATTATAATTTGATATACTGTATTGTATTGTATACAAATATTATGTTTAAATATGAATTTAATTTAGACAATATGAACAAATATTTTATTATGTTTATGCTATTAATGGGCACTATTATACTGTACATTGTATGAGTGCAATATCATTGTGTAAGGTCAAGAAAAAACTTGTATTCTTGAGTATTGAGTTCAATATGCCTAGTGGAATGGTGTTTGCATATGCATGAAACTTAGGTAATATAAAATACTGAATTTCCTTTTTTAAAAAAAGACATACCATGAATGATTTCACAATTTTGCAGATTCCCATTGCATCACAATGGTAAAGGTTGGGTCTTGGTCATTTGAAGTAGGTGCAGTAAAAAATGTTGAAGCTCAGGAAATGAACATTGAATGTTATAGGTAACTGAGCTTCAAAAGTTAATAGGGAGCTTTAGATTTGCGATGACCATGTCATGTTAATTGTGCGCTTGCGGAGAAGTTAGGACACGCTTCCTCGCTCTCTTGTCTTGATGGTTTCTTCTAGGTCCAGGTGACAACCAGCGACTCATCAATTGACCTGACTTACTTGTTTATACTGTATCTGTAGGTCATCGCAAATCGAGAGCTCCCTATTAGTTAACTTGTAAACCATGGTATAACAGTACCAAGACACTATGAAAAAAGGGTGCCCCTCATAAGCCAATTAGTACCCTAGTAAATAAAGGTATATACTAATTACTTACTAGTACCTGTGATTAGTAATAGAAAAGTGTGACTTATATAAACTCATAGTGACTTATAAATGCTACAATATTGTACAAAAAATAAATTGAATTGAAAATGTTAATTGATTTATTTCCATGATTTAGTAAGGCTTATAAATATAATGTACAAAATGTCTATCTTATTTCATACTGTTAAAAACATCACTAGAATAGAAATTTTTTAATTAAATCTTTTTAAATTTCCTCAGAGATAAGTATTCTTTAAAAAAAACGGAGAAACTTTCATTAAATTTGACATTTTTTTCCTGTTTATTTTGTCGCAAAGGTAGCAAAATTTGCTCACATTGCGACATAATAACAGTAAAATCAATCAAAGTAATTCCTAAATCGGAGAATATAAAATTACATACTAAGATCGGGAAAACTTCTTTTTTTAAATCAGTTGACACACCACAGAATCAGGTGACACAAAACAGAATCAGGTGACACAAAACAGAATCAGAAGACTTGGCAGGTCTGTGTAAACAAACAAAATTGGATGGCAATTAAAACCTTCTGTGACAATTCTAAAAAATAAACAAAATTAAACAAATAAAAAACTCACTTTGCAAATATATTTATTTTGTCAAATCTCATACAAACTGTACACCTGATATACATAATATATTCAATTGTAAATAAAATCATATTGTTTACCTTTTTTTTACCCTGGCACACACAACTTTAATTATGTACAAAAAATAACCATATAAAACCAACATAGCAATAGTTAATAAATTAAATTAATCAATCACAAATATTCTTATGAGATTTACCTAAACAAGATTTATAAAGGATACAGTGTATGATAATACACTCAGTGTACCTGTATAAATTACAGATTTACATTATTTTTTATATATTGTAAATAATAAAATATTTTGAACAATTCTTTTATTCATTAAATTATAATTTAAATAAACAATATACGATCATGGTTCATCACCGATCAGATTACTTGAGGCCTACAAAGAAGTTTTGATATTGGCAAATTATCATTTCATCCTCCATCACTATAACACAGCTATTGAGTCTAATAGTCATTCTGACATGCTCATATGTGTGCACAGAATGACTTTTTGACTCAACAGCTGCATAGTCACATGGAACATCATAAAAAGAAAATGTGTCATGAGAAAGATGGAGGATGGCTTACAGAGTAAACCTTCACTAAACACTTAATGAAGTTGATCTGATGGGAGCTTAGCATACTGTAGTGTATATTTTTATTTTAGTACATTTTTAAAATTAAACCCAATTTTCAAAGGCAGCTGCAGGAAAATGTACAGAGAATATTTAAATTATTTTTAACAGTAAAACATTTTTGTAAGCACACACATTTAACCAAGGTGGTGAGATGAGTAGAAGAGAAAAAAGTACCGGTGGGGATTGAAACCACACCGTATTATAACATTTTTGTGGATGAGAGTATCAACTTCTCTTGAATGGCATTGCCATTGACTGGAGGTAACTGTAGTGGATGAATATCAACTTCTCTTGAATGACATTGACATTCACTGCAGGTTACTAAGTGGATGAGAGTATCAACTTCTCTTGAATGACATTGACATTCACTGCAGGTTACTAAGTGGATGAGAGTATCAACTTCTCTTGAATGACATTGCCATTCACTGCAGGTTACTAAGTGGATGAGAGTATCAACTTCTCTTGAATGACATTGACATTCACTGCAGGTTACTAAGTGGATGAGAGTATCAACTTCTATTGAATGACATTGCCATTCACTGCAGGTTACTAAGTGGATGAGAGTATCAACTTCTCTTGAATGACATTGCCATTCACTGCAGGTTACTAAGTGGATGAGAGTATCAACTTCTCTTGAATGACATTGACATTCACTGCAGGTTACTAAGTGGATGAGAGTATCAACTTCTATTGAATGACATTGCCATTCACTGCAGGTTACTAAGTGGATGAGAGTATCAACTTCTCTTGAATGACATTGCCATTCACTGCAGGTTATTAAGTGGATGAGAGTATCAACTTCTCTTGAATGACATTGACATTCACTGCAGGTTACTAAGTGGATGAGAGTATCAACTTCTCTTGAATAACATTGACATTCACTGCAGGTTACTAAGTGGATGAGAGTCTCAACTTCTCTTGAATGACATTGCCATTCACTGCAGGTTATTAAGTGGATGAGAGTATCAACTTCTCTTGAATGACATTGACATTCACTGCAGGTTACTAAGTGGATGAGAGTCTCAACTTCTCTTGAATGACATTGACATTCACTGCAGGTTACTAAGTGGATGAGAGTATCAACTTCTTTTGAATGACATTGACATCCACGGCAGGTTACTATGTAAGTGGATGAGAGTATCAACTTCTCTCGAAGGACATTGTCATCCATTGAATGTTACTTCCAGCTTTACTCAACATTCGTATAAACTTACATCTAGGTGATGCACAAGAATACAAGAAACGTTGAAAGCAATCGAGAAGCCACAACACAAGTAGATGCAACTCCAAAGCAAACATAAAATTGTCATTTAAACAACAACTCTAAACTTCAGACACTTTTGTTTGAAAATATTCAATATATTAACAAAACATGCTAAATTATTTACACTAATTATAATCTAAAGTAAACCTCAAATACCGTCAAAAACATATTTCAATAAATTAGGAACATATACAATAATTTACATTTCAATCATAATTACAGTACTATAAAATTGCATGATTTTTTCCCAATTCAGAAAATGAACATCATGTTTTGGAGTAATTTACAAATTCTTCTCCGCTTGTCTCAAGCCGAGAATGAAATAGCACCTTAGATTCATATTTAATATCAATGTTATTAATTATCATCAAGATAATAAACTGGAATTAATCAATAATGATTTTTGACTAATACAGTAGTTATATTAAAATTAATTTTGTAATTTATTATATAAAATACCTGAACCTTTCTTAAAGCCTGATTAAAATACCAAGAAATTGGAGAGTATTATCTTTAAAGCCTCAAAGCTATTACCCGCCTTAAATATGTGCAAGGCATATGCTATGCTTTGCACACAAAAATGCTGATTGATTTATTATATTATATTAGTGGCCTACGCAAAATGTAAATAATAATCATCGGAAGAGCAAATCTTGGACTAAAAAATTACTGTATTCAGAAAGTAGTATTTCTGTCTCCTTGGCTTTGAATTGTCTATTTTAATCTGGGAGATCAATGGAAACCTAGTATTATTTGGAGCTGACAATATGGTTACGCTAATTGATAATAACTGAATGCTTATGATATAGAATAATGTGAAATTGATGCAGAAATCGTGTATAATTTGAAGATCCGACAACGTGATTGCATAATGTATCAAATGCCATGCATTATTTTCTGCTATTTCATCTGTTGTGTACTATTGCAGTCAACCTTTTGTACAACACACTAAGCTTGTGAATGATGCATCTATAACTACTTTAACCTATTGTCAGAGTGGCCTAGCTGTTAACGTTTTATTCAAGATGAAAGCAGAGGCATAATTGAATAAAAGTTTACTTTGGAACAGTAGTAATGTTTTGTATGCGTTTTAATTAGGAGAATAGTTTGACTGATTCGTGTTGAATATAACTCTTCAACTCTTGATAACATCTAAACTATTCATTATTTGTATACTATTGCTTAATGATATTTAGTGTTATACTGCTCTATTGATTAGAAATACAACAACACTACAGCATTTTCGGTGTAGTGCACAATGGATCACCGATCACACAGAAAAAATTTTAAAAACAGTATTCTTTCAATCGTAATACTGACTAGTTATTAATCACATTATCCATGTCTAATAAAGACAATTTAATCTCCCTACCCACGATATGTAATTCAATAATTAAAGCAGAAAACGAAAATTACAATTCCCACTGGAACTCAATCTATAAATAAATTTGGCGATTGTTGTGTACCATGTGCAAATTGTGTGGAAAATGACAAATTGCGCATTTAGAACAACATTCTTTTTAGTCAGCATTTTACCATAATACTAGTAGGTACATATTAATGCTCCTAAGGTATCAAAAGATATTTCTTTAACAAGTTGCAGATGGGCTGGCAAATGGCATCAAGGCTTTTTGTGTTCAAAGTATTCTTCAGGATGACATGATGGGTACAACCTCAGCCTCCATCTTAAAAATCTTTCTTGATCATTTGTATACATTTTTAAATGATGGTATTTGTTATCAACTTCTTCAAAACTCCCATTCAGAATCACCTAAAAACACAAACAACATTTAATGTTAGAATAATATAACCAAAAATGTGTCATGAATGTCTACACTGATGATGTCAGAGCACTTTCTGCTGTCAACAAGAAATCTCCCATTTTTCTATAGGAATGAAATCAGATGATATAATACCTTGATGGAACATTGTACATTAGCTGGCCTTTCCTTTGGACTCAATTATGTCATGAACACTATCTACATGGTAGATTTTGGATAGACATTTTTGCAGACTTGTTATATAGTATTTTATTCATTAGCCAATATGACAGTGACACCATTTACACAGTTAGCAAACTAAACCACATCCTATATGTATTGCCCTCTTGAAACTTTTGTTTACACTTCTATAATTTAACTTAGCTTCTATAATTTATTTATTATATATTTTTGATTTTATGTACCTTCACTTTTATATATAAATCCAAAGGCAAATTACTGAAAAAAATGACAATGCTGTGGGTATCAGTGGCTGGATCTCAATGGAGATACAAAAAAAAAGCGAAAAGCTAAATCAAAACGATAAAGTAAACAGCCAGAAAAGTTAGCAGAGCTTTCGGACAACACTAGCATTGTTACTATACTTATAGGCCTACGGGGGTCACGACTTAAAGTTCAGTGAACTTACTGTGATCTCCATCCACCCACATTTAATATATTTATACTCATGTTTGAGTCTATATCTATATAAGTGAGTGGAAAAATAAACGAAACGAAACACTGTTTATTAAAGTTAAATTAACTAAGTAAAGTTGTTAAATTGACAGAGTTAGCACTTATGTTGGAACCCATTTAATTTGGACTATTGATTTAAGGTATTTTGAAAAGTCAACTGATTGAGTAGTGTTATTTGGAAACATAACTGCATGTTGACAAGTTGTACTGGTCATCATAAAATTGAAACTGAACATCACTAGGTTTTAAGATCTTCTGAATAACTGATTTATATCATGAAATTGAAAGCTCCTTATATTATTCAGTTTAAAAATTAAAACATGTAGATGCTAATTGTTTCTTACCTGTTATCACTGGTGATGCAAAAGAAGAGTATCCCCTGTACCTGTGTCCATCTTCCACTGGATAGTTCCTGTAGTTGTAACTAGGTTCTGGTGATTGCTGGGACTCTTGTCTAACTCGTAAGATCTGTTCATCATATGTATGAGATCTTCTATGTGGTGTTTGTGTGCCCTCTACACTTCTTTGATGCCTTTTTCCATTATGATGATGCTCATGTTCTCTAGATCGCGGATGATGTCTGTCAGAATGACCATGAAGAGAGTTCCTAGATTTTTCATATCGTTTTATCCTTTCTAAAGACTCTTTATACCTTGCTTCAACTAACATAGGATCTGCCATCATCTTGATTTTGGCATTATTTAGAGTGTTAGTAGATATGTCAGCTTCACGGTAAGTTGCAGAGGACCGTGAAAACTCATAAGAAAATCTTGGAGAAATTTCCTCATCAGTAGAAAAAGAGGAATGGTAGAAATCAAAACGACTCCTATGAGAGATATTTGGGCTACCAGACTTTCCATCAGAAACCGGTGATCCACGGTAATTATCAGATCCTATGGACAAACTACTTCTTGTATGTGATCGATCAGTTGATGGTGGTGAGTAGCTGTATCCAGAAGATGCTATGGAGCTGTGGTCAGGAGAGAATGACTCTCTGCGTACAGCAGTCACATGGTTATTTGGAAGTGGTTGATCATAACCATGCCACGTTCTGTTGAGTCGAGTTTGATGGCCATAATCTCTAGACTTATTGCCATATCTTCTGGATTCACCATTTCTATGATTCACTGCCAACTCTACATTCTAATTAGAAAAAAAGAAGAGATGATATTTAATATCAACATAGTCACGGCTAGTAAAAATCCAAAGTACTGTATATCTCTTATAGTTTGGTCAATAATATCATAGTACCCTGAAATTGTGTTACAGGTTTTTATCTTTTTAAATAAACAGTTAATATGATCTTATGTACTAGATATAATAGAAAGTTTAATATTTGTCAGTCTAAATGATTTTACCTGTTCTGATGAAGTTCGCCTGTGGCTCCAATCTTTAATCCTCAGAAGTTGTCTCTCCTCCAAAAGGATTCGTTTTCTTTCATCTCTTATGCAATCTTCAGCTCTTACTCTTGCTTCTGATGTAAGATTTTCAATGTCCCGTAAATATTTCATTTCATCTTTTAATCTCTGCTTTTCTTTGTTTGTTTGTTGTTTAAGTTTTTCTTTAGCTTTTGAGATCTCCATTTGAGACTGCTCCCGCGTTCTTTGATACTCAGCTAAAAGCTCATCAATGCCACTATTCTCAGAAGCAGTCTCTGTCTGACTAGTTGCTTTCACAACATCTTTCCTGAGCTTCTGTAGGTATTCTAATTGGCGTGATGGCTGCCTTAAACTGCCAACTGGTGAGAGATCTAGTCCTGAATTGGCACTATTACTTCTTAAATGATTCCTTTCAGGAACAACTATAGAATAGTGTCCATTACTGGTGTGTGGTCTTTGTATATCCTTTCTATGTTTTTGATTGCTTGAATTGGGAGATTTTTCAAGATAAGTAGGTTTCTTTAAATGCGTCCAGTCATTAACAGAGTTGTCATTTTCTAAGAATCTGAGCCAAGCATCAGTTTCTCCTATACCATGCATCATCCTAGCTTCCATCAGTTCAACTGAAGTGTCATGTCGATCAAGCAAATTACCAGGGGAAGCTATTCCTATGTAATAATGGTCACCATCTGTACTATTTAAAGCCTGATCAACCTCTGTGCTTTCATCCTGGAAATCACTAGAAGCATTTTTACATGAAACATTGGTCTGAGTACTAGAATCAGCAGCATCAGAAACGTGTGAGGATCTATGACCATTTATTATACTTCTATGATGGTTATGACTTACACCATTAGACACTCTATCAGATATTGTCCTTGAATGTATTACTTTCTCACAATCTTCCAGCTCACGTATTTGTGTCTTTCTATGATGCACATTTTCAGTAGACTTTGAAAGTTCATCTTGAATGTCACTTAATATTTCTACATCTGTAACAGGTTCTAGTTGACTTGGTGATTTACATAAAAACTTAGTTGGAAGACCAGCCATTTCCTGAACATTTTCAACTGTCAGTGAGGCAGGATGCTTAATTTCAATATTATGCTTAGGAGTTGAAATTTCACTTTCAGATGGTGAAGGTTTTATATGGATAGCTGATCTTCCTGTAAATGTTAAAACATCTGAGTTTTCTTGTTCAATCATTTCTACAGACTTTACCCCATCAATTTCAAATGGTTCAGTGATAGTATACTTATGAGATAAGTTAAAAGTTTTATACTTTCCATTCTCCAAGACACTTTCTGTTAACCAATCTGGTCTCACTGGGGAAAGAGGTTTCAGATTAATCCTCATATTCTGAGGATCTAAACGTTGTCCATCCATCTCATTGTCATCATGTTTCCTAATATCAGATGATTGTAAAGGAAGTGAATTGCTAGACAATTTATAGCTCACAGGAACCTTAAGAGCATCATCACTTAACTGATCATCTGTAAGTGTTGGTGGATCCCGTTTTCTTTTAGCCAATTCAACTGATATATGATCATTTTCAATCTCATTCATAAGTGCAACAAGTTCTGGTTCCACAGCTGAGTCTTCCAAGTCAGAGTCTGGGCTTGAAGTCTCCTCAAGAATTCGTTCAACATCTGCATGTGATTTTCTTAAAGCTCTTAAATCTTCATCACTTTCATCAAGGTCAAAATTGACACCATAGTTTGGTAGATTGACGACAACTTTCTGGTCAACTGGAAATTGTGAGTATGACTGTTGATGCCGATTGCCATCCTTCAAGTAGAAATGATACCCATGAGTTGGAATGGTCTCTTGCTCATAATCAGATTCTTGGTCAGATTCTTCAATTTCCTGCATTCTATAATTTTGTTCATATTCAACTATTGGTGATGGCTCCTCAGCTTCAACTGGTGATTGGCTATCTGGTGTTGCATTGTTTTCACTATCATTCTTGGATGAAACACAGAGCTGTGAAGAAAATGGCTGAATGACATTGTTTTCATCTTTTGGTTCACTTTTGTCAGAAATCTCACTATGTTGTGATGAAGTATAGTTAGTTGGCAATTTCATAAACCCGTTTTGCATAATAGCATGAGAAATCACTTTACTAGTGTCAATTGTTTCACAAGCTAATTCTTCCTCTTTTATAGGATTCATATGGCATTTTGTACCTTCATCAGTTTCTTTATTTTCAGATAATGATGCAGCTGTTTCCTCTTCAAAATCCATACTGATATTTCCAGATGGTATGATTTGTAATTCATTTCTGAAACGTGTTATTTCATGATTGCCAACATCACCTTTATGTCTCGAGGTAACTTCTGCAGTGTCTGGCAGGCTTTCTATGCCTAATAAAAATTGCTTTTTATCTGACATTGATTTACTTAATTGTTCTTCCTCTTCTTGTTCTTCTTTCAATTGTTGATAAAATGATTTTACTTCAGAAAGAACCATGTTCTGTTGTACATATTGCTCACAAAGCATAAGTTTGAACTTTGCAAATTCTAGTGCAGCTGTGTCTGCATCCTTTTCTGAATTATCTAGTAGGATGTCATTAGTTTCCTGCAGATCTTCTATTTGGCATTCTGCACTTAATGATTTATCAACTTTCTTTCTTGATTTTCTATTTCCTTTATCACTTTCATCTTTATTAGAACATTGACCAATTGAATCTTCTAGTTGTTCACATTGTGATGGGATATCTATATTTGTTTTTGTTGCTGGTGTTAAAACGGACAAATTTCTTTCCAATAGTTCATTGTCAGTTATTATTAACTCTGGTAATTGTGTATATACAACTTGTTTATCCATTTTATTCAACCTTATAAAGCCCAGTTTAGAAACTTTAGTGTCTTCACCCTCTTTTGAACCTGTTTGAGGAATTTCAGAATCTGAATCTGTGATTCTTTCTTGTGCATCCATAAAACCAGTTTTTAATTCTTCATCTTCTTCAGGATTGTCTTCGGCAGAATGATCTAAGCTATCCATACTATCAGTCATATTGCTTTGTCTTAGATCTGATGTAAGCCTTTGAGCCCGGGAGGCAACTTGTTGAGCTTTCTCCTTCATTTCTTTAATTCTTTCAAGGAACATCAGATCATCATTTTCAAGAGATGCATCCTCTGATTTTATTGGTGAATCCTCAGAATCTCCCTCTAGTGGCTGATAGTCACTTGTGTTGTCTGATTCACCTCCAATAAATTCTTCCTCTGATTCACTTTCCGTCAAAGACTTTTTAACAGTTTGATCATTGATGTCTACATTAACTTCACTTGGAATTGGATCAGTCTGAATTTCTTGATCAATTAAATATGAAATGTCATTATTGGAAAGGTTTCCATTCTGATATGATGTACCAACACTTATTAAATCCTTCAAATCATCAACTTGAATCCCAGAATCAGAATATGTTGGTGTTTTTAAATCAATTTCATTTGATGGATTTAGTAATAGTAAACTCTTCTCCTCATATTGTAACATATTCTGATCATTATCTGTTTGTACACCCATTGATAGTTGGTGAATGCTTAAGCTATGCGGACTCTTTGATTCATCTAAAGGTGATGGCCCAGAAATATCTGTTTGACATACAGCACTTTGCTTTAAATCATTGTCAGTTTGTGTTGACATGGCAACAGATTCCTTTAATGGTAGAATGTCGTTTTCTTTACTTTCTGGCACCTTCTGTTGGATATTGGAGTCAACAGGTTTAAGTGATTGGTGTAAATTATCATTTGATCTATCAATATCTGGAACATGGTCTTCATTAGTCAAGACATGAACATCACCAGGTTGATCAATTGTTTCATATATTTCTGTACAATTTTGGAAACTGTTTTCATATTGTGTTTCTGCATCTTTCATTTGATTTTCTAGCAACATGTTTTCAAGACTCCTTGTATTTGCATATTTTTCTCTTGAATCATTAACAGAATCTGTAGAAGTTGATGTATCACAAACTGACTTTGAAGGCTGCTGCTGATACAAGTCATTACATTCTGTGAAAGAACCAATATGTTTTACATCATTGGAATTATCCATTGTTGTCAGTGTTGCAACTGACACCATCAATGGTAAAACATTTTTAATTCCTTTGTCACAAAGAGAATTCGAAGTTTTATCAATATCAGGAACTGAAATTCCAACTTTATTGTGAGTTAAGTCAGTTTGTATCTCAACAGAAACTCCTGGATCAGCAACATCCCTAATATCTGTCACAAATTCTGGAGGAGCATCAATTATATCTGTGGATTTGTCTACAGGTATAAGCTCTGTTTGTGTTCCATAGCTGGCTTTTATACCATAATCTATTTTTGATGGAATATTTTCTGGCAATTGCTTTTCATTGGCAGATGTACAAAGTCCTTGGAAGTTAGATTCCTCTTCAGTTTGTGTTCCTATTTCAAATGTTGATACTTTTGTGATTTTACTTGAATTTTCAGAATACACATCAACAGTTCCATCAGGAGGGAATCGTGTGCCATCTTTGCTGTCTTCCCAAATATTAAACGCTGGATCAAAGTTCTCAACTATGCCTGGTTGATCTTCTATGAAGTCTGGTTGTCCGCTATCTATCATGTCAGCTGAATTTATGACATCACCAATATTGTGCTCAACTGGAACAACATGCGACATCACAGGGTTCTGTGCAGTATCAATTGTAGAAATTAATGCGAGATTCTGAGGTAAATTATTAGCTTTGACAGTCTCAGCTTGCACAGCAGTTTCTGTAATATCATCAACAAAATCACCTTTGTACGGGTTATGGTTTTCTTTTAAGACAGCACTAATATTTTTTTCTGGTGGAGTTGGAACCCTACGAGGACTATCCATTCTCTCTGGTGATGATGACTCGTCAGAAGAATAGATGGTGCTTTTAGTACCAAGCAATAAAGAAATCATCTTTAATTGAGCATTTGCAATGGCATAGTTCTGGCCAATTAATCGAAATTCTATACATGGAAGTTCATCAACAGATTCAGACTCATTGCTTGAATTTTGAAGCCCAACCTGCAACAATTTCTTTTGCGGATTTAATACACTTGCATATTCAACATCCTCAGATGATTGGCCTGGTTCAAATACATCTTTCACAGGTTCTTTTGACATGGAACTATCATTTTCATTGAGTTGTAAATCATTTTGTGCTGGTGCATGTTCTGTATTTTGAAGGTTTAATGAGTCTTTCTTTTGATCATCAGTCGTGGAATTAAATTCTAATTCAGAAAGGGGCTCAATGGCTCCTTCTAATTTATTGACAATATCAAAATTGTTCTCGGCATCCAAAATGTGTTTTGGATTATTTTCCAAAGCATGGTGATTGTCTACAACACCAATTACCAGCTGTGCTTTATCGCTTTCAGTATCACAGTTTTTTTCAATTTCTGAGTCCACATTATTCTCAATTTCATTCTGTTCAGTTAGCAGTAAAGATGAAGTAACAATATTGGGTTGTTGATCAATAGCAGACGTTTGTTCAACAGGATCATTTTCAAAACAGTCTTCTTCCGTTGAAGAACTTTCAGTACTGTCGATATCCACACCTTCACTTATGAGAGATTCACTGGCATCAGTACTGGAACACTCTTTTACATCTATCCTCTTGTCATGTAAGTTGTATGTTTTGTTTTCATCTGGACTATCCTCATCAGCAGATGAAAACGGAGACGTGTCTGTTGTAGTATCTACAGTGTTGTCATTTTCTGATGACTGTACCTCCTCTTTGATATCTGCCAAAGGTCTATTAACTAGAACACCTGCATTAACATAATAATCTGCTCCTTCCATGGAATCTCCAGATGAACTATCAGAGTCGGAGTCCTCTGTATATTGGTCTTCACATGTATCAGCACCCTGCTTTTCTTGGATCATATTTACTACCAAAGATGGAGAATTTGTAAGTTTATTACATGTTTCTTCATTATCGTTTTTCTCCATGTTCTCATTTAGTTGTTCAGTGTCATGTGGTGTTTCTTTTGATGTCAAAACTGGTTTATCTTCATTAAGAGGTTGTATATCTTCTGATGACAATACATCTTTTGTCACCAACAGATCGCAATTAAAAGAGTCTGAAAGATGTCCACCAACACCAGATAGATTAAGAGATCCTTCTAGATCAGAGTGTATGCCAGTGTCCGAATGTTTAACAGATGTATCAGATGAAGATTCACTTGAGTTATCTTTTTCACCTTGAATTTCCATTTCTTTTTTAGTTAGTTTATTTAAATTTCGATCAAACCTCTCTTCATTTTCAGTGTCACTACTTTGACATGGTGACTCAGAACGTCTACATTTCTTCTGTCTCTTTCTTAACTTCTTTGCAGGCTGAGTATTTTCGCTAGTAGATTCATCATCAGATTCACTTCCGCCACAATGTTCTAATGATGATTTTCTTTTCAGGTCTTCATGAATAACCAGATCCATAGAAATATCTTCAATACCTACAGCATTATCTTGAATGGCATGATTCACAGAGTCAGGATGAATTAGTGCATTGTCTTGTGGAATGTCTAAAATAGCACCATTGATATCAAAATTGTTTTGGAATTCACATGGATCAACTGTTTTGATTTCTGGGCTTGTTAGATTAGAAGGAATTATTGTCACAATAGTATTATCCATTGGTAGAATAGTGTCTTCATTGTCTAAACTATCACAAGATATGTCTGACTCCATGCCATTAACCATCATATTTTCACCATTTAAATATTTTGATTCATTTCCATCATCATAAGAGAAAGCCTCTGTGTATGTATTGGCATCTGGTTCTTCGTACAATTCTTCATCGTTATCTAAAGAATCTGGAAAATCATCAACTACAGAAGATTCTCCCGAAGGAACGTTTTGTTCTTCTTTAAAATCGTGTTCATCACTTCCATCTGAATATGGTACTTGAAGTCCTTGAAGCGTAACATCTTCCATTGACTTGGAACAACCAATGGCTGGCTGTCTTTCTGTTTCAATGTAATCAGAACAGTCAACAGGATTAATCCCTTTTGGAATAGATTTTAACAATCGATCTTTCATTGAAACATAAAATGACTCTGAATGCTTCTTCTTTCTTGGTGTCATATTCAATGGAGTTATTGCTTTTGGTTTTGTAATCTTTGGTTTGACATAATCGACACAGACTTTTTTTGGAGGTGAGACAATAATTTGTTTCCGGCGTGTTTTACTTTCGGTTTTGAGTTCATTGTTTTTTGAAGAATCTACAGCGTTGGACGGACTAGTAATTGGGTTTCTTTCAGTGACTATATGTTTATTGCGGTCATCTTTTGAAGATTTAGAAAACTTTCTTGCATCATAAGAGGGTGAAGTTTTAGAGGAATGTTTATTTCTGGGTGTTCTTGGACTATTGCTACCAACCTTTGATGATGGAATTGATTTGCTGGTTGTTGATGTATTTTCTGATATTTTTGGTGGACAATTAAATTTTATTGGTGCACTATTAATTTCCGGAGTTCTTCGCTCAGGACTTAAAGACTGCCTACCTCCTACTGGCGATGGTGTTGTATTACTGGGAGGTAATCCTTTTCTTAGCTGTGACTGATGATACTCTTGAGACCTATCAGGTGGCTCTACCCAGTCACGGCCATATAATGGCCGGTCCTTTTTTTTAAGGTATTGAAATTTAGGCGTTTGTGATTTATAAAGTCTTGAAAATACACTGTCCTGTTTACCAGTTTTTGAATTATTTAAAGATTCATTTGATTTGCTCCGAGACATTGCAAGTTTTTCATTTGGTGTTGTAGACCTGATATTTTTTTTCTGAACATTTGGAGAAGTTCTCTTAATAGGTGGACTTGGACTCTTCCTATCATGGAGGGAAGATTTTAATCGTGCTGGACTTAATTTTCTAACATTGTCTTTTTTAACACCTGTAGCTAAATTCAACTTGTGAGAAATTTGTTGATCAGACTTTTTCAAAGTTCTGTTATTCTTTACTGGAGTACTTTGATTTTTAACTGGCATTCTTGCATTTCTTTCTGTTGTTTTAATGTTCTGTTTTTTATGGTATTTAGAGTTTTGACCAGGCGAACTGGTATGTTTCTCTTTTATTTTACTGTTTCCAGATGGAAGTGGTTTATTACTGTTGTTACAATTATTAACATTCAGTAAACTTCCACTGTTGCTGTCAGAATCACTTCTACCACCGATAGGACTGACACGATCCAGATTTGAACAAGAGCTTTCTCCAGAGAATGATCCAATTTCCTCAACTAAACTTTCAAGACTGTTTCTTGAAGAAAACCTCTGCCATGGAAATGTTATATTTTCAATGTCAGCTAATTTTGTCTCAGCACATGCAATAGCTTGACTTTGTTCATCCTGTTTTCGTTCTAAAGTTCTTTCTTTCTCATGTAATTGGGCAGCTGCTGCTTTTTGTGACTGCGTATATAAAAGTTCAAGTTGGGCAACTCTCTTTCTATCAACGTCAAGCTCTGTGAGATGTTGCGACATTTCTGAATCCATTGCAACAACTTTTGGCAACACACACGCATCAATAGCAGATGTCATTGCCTTTTTGGTAAGTTCATCTTTTAAGATTTGCAGTTCCTCTTTTAATTTTGCTTCTCCTGAAAATATAAACAAAAACCGAAAGTGATTACAATCTAATGACGTCGTATGTAAAACAATGTATTCAGATTAATAAATCCAAAGGAAAATACTGAAAAAATAACAATGCTGCTATGAATATCAGTGGCTGGATCTCAATGAAGATACAAATAAAATGAGCAAAAAAGCTAAATTAAAACGATAAAGTAAAACAGCCAGAAAGAAATTGCAGAGCTTTTGGATAACTATTATATTACTATGGACAATAAAATAATATCAGTAACACTTCAGTGCAAGTTCACAGATTTTACATATTTATATATATTTATAAAAACCAAATAAAACGATTTCCATATTAATAAACTAAATATAAAAAATAGAATCTAAAATATTACCTTTCGCTTTTTCTTCAAGAAGCATCTCTCTCATTCTTTTGAGATCTTTTTCAGCCTCTTCCTTCGCCTGTGCATGTTCAGATCTTAATCTTTCCAATGTTTTTTTTTGCTTTTCTATCATTTCTTGATGACTTTGATAAATACGTCTCATCTTTTCTTCTCTTTCTTGGTGTTCTTCTTCAGCCACTCTCTGTTTTTCTTGCAGTTCTGCTAATTTTTTTCTTTAAATAATAAAAATATACTACATGTTATATATTCAGTTCATGAGCTTGAGCCAGAAGCATCCATCTATAATAAACACTAACAAGATGATCTACTTTTTTTTAAACACAAAATACTGTAAATAAAGATAAATAAAATTAAAAGGTATACCTGGTTTCATCAAGCTTTTCAACTTCAATTTTATGCTGTCGTTCAAGTCCAAGACTAAAGAAAAAATGTATAATTAATATAATAAATGAGCTAAAACCTACATGAATATTCATTACAATCTAATCTAGCGTTTCAAATTCATTAGCTAACATCAACTAGTCGCGTTTAAATAAACCGAACAAGAAAACATAAGAATGAGTGGGTAGGTATAAGTATATTTTTGTCTTGTAAAGTTCTTTAAGACCAAGCTTTGTCAGCTAAAAATATATCGATTGTAAAACGCGAGATTACAACACAGGAAAAGCATGCAATTTGGAGAAACAATGAACATAAACAACAACTTTATTAAGTACGATTTTATAATTTGTATTTAAACAAAAGAGTCGGTCTGGGTAAAAATAAAAAACAAAGATCAGAATATTTTTATTTGGACGTGTATACAGAAGTGATGATGGTTTTCAATGATAAATTTGGGTGGAATTATTTTTCGCATAGAAATGGTCTTTCAGATTTTGTTGGCTAGTTCTCTATATTGGCTTGGGTTAACCACCCATTGAAATTCACACAGTTTGAACAATATGACATGCTTTAAAAAAAGCTTTATGAATAGAAAACTCATTTTCAAACTAATTTATTGGATTGTATGGACTTCATAATACTGTAAGAATAAAAGATATTTGGTTTAACTCTGAGGGGCCTCAATTTCCCTCAATTCTAAGCGTCTATTGTATCAACAAGTAAACAAGTGAAATTGTGAAAAAAGGTTACTTATTAATAAAAGCATTTACAATAAGTTGATTATACAAGATAAGCAAAATACAAAATGTGATAAATAAACGCTTGGAAGGCTTACATGTAGAATCAATACATAAGATGGTGCTATTAACAAAATAATGTGATACTGTACATGTTTACTGTATTAGGCCTACAAATGTAAATTGTGTTGGTTATATTAATTCACTTATAATAATTTGGTTTGATATGAATAGAACACGCATTTTCAAACTAATTTATTGGATCGTATGGACTTCATAATACTGTAAGAATAAAAGATATTTGGTTTAATATAGTTAATTTTTGGTTTAGATATATTTTCATGAAAGTGTAGGAACGTGTAAATGGGAAACATTTAGCTAAAGCTAAAAAAATGGATTGACTTTTTATTTGTTTTTAATTGTTTATAATATTAAATAAAACAGGTCAAACTTAAGATCCGCACATCGAAAGCTTATAGTGAACAACAAAATACTATAAAACTAAGAAATTGCAAATAATATACCATATATTATTATTTATTATATTTGACTGCGACTTAAACCCACAAGTTCCTCTTTTTGTATTCCTCTTATTGGATTATTTTTTTTTAATGTTTTTATTCGTAAATTTATAGTAGAAAACATTTTCTATAATCTTGCCTTTTTCCTGAAAGAAACAATTCTCCATCATAAAAAAAGTCCCCACTTCCCCCGCTCGACCCCTTTTCTAAAGTATGACCAACCAATTAACATAAACGTGTGAATTAAGCAAAATGGACACAATACACAGCGGACAGAATGCTAGCAATTAACTTACTTCTCATAAACCTCCATATACACATCATCACTGAGGCAAGTATCAAAAATATTAACAATATAATTTAATTTTAATTTAATAATGGAGTAAAGTTATTTTAATCAAGTAAAGTAATTATTAGTGTTACTATAGATCACTGTCACTTTATAGTTGCTTTTTTATCATAGTTAACATAAACAAAAAAACCAACATTACAGTCGGCTAAACTGGTGAGAACCATGAGAGACCATAGGTTTCCTTTGGTCCATGGTTCGAACCCATTGCCGCTCTCTGTGTGTTCCAACTTGCGGGTTGGACAACATTTACATGTATATGGCGCACCATCTTTCGTATGAGACGTTAAGCCCTTGGTTCTGTTAAAGAACGCAGTACACTTCCAGTGTTTTTCCAGTAATTCACCACCAGAAGGACCTCACAGGAAACAAGTCTACAGACTTAAATATACTAAATATATTAATCTCAATTAAAGGTTTAGAATTGGCATTTGTAATAATCAAAATATTCTTACCCTGAATTGTACATCATAATTGGAGACAATGCTGAATCAAAATTATTAAAAGAAGCATCGGCAGATGAGTTATGTTCTTTTTCTTCAATCAAGTTACCATCACGAGTAAAGGAGAATGACATAGACCGCTGCCGTGATTCTTCATTCAACGCCTATTACATTTATTTAACAAAATAATAAAAATAACATGTTACCTAATGTATGTATGGGTTACCAACTGTAACATGTAATCATTTTATTCCAATGTTTCAATATCTTAGGAACAGTACTTTACTTTCAAGGGACAGCACTAAAATACACAATATTTTAGTACAGCAACATCCAATTGCTGTTGTAGAGTCTCTTCTGGGGCCCCAATAAGAATTTTAGCAGTCTCAATTGTTTTTATTCATTTTAATAATTCAGAATTATCAGAATAAGGTACAGAAGAAATTCCATTCAAACTGCCCAGTAATATAGACTGAATGTAGTACAGTATGCTGTAAAGACAATTTTTTCTAAGTAAAAATGTCTCAAATTCTATTGTTAGAGATATACAGTACATAAATGATGGATCTTACAGTAGTGTCCCTTTAAATTAAAGTTTCCTAGCAACTGTAAACAATCAAATAAAACGTGCAATTTTCCCAATATGATACAATCTACAACTTACCTTAAATTAAGATTAATTGTAGGTTTTATCACCTACATTTGCACATCTATATCCAAATGAATTTTTCATCATTAAACTAATTATACCGCTTCTTACACTTACTTAATCAATATTATACTGTCCAAATAACAACTAGCAAGTGTCAGCCCACTCAATATGTGAACAAACATATCAATACGAGTTATTAACCAATAGTGGACCATACATGAACCAATCATTATTTTATTGGTAGCAGCTATTGTAGTGGTCAAAGGCTTGGAAATCATCATTACAAATGAACGAGTTCATTATTATAATTTTGCAGGTGTTTTAGATAACGCTTTTGATGTCACCCGATTATTCAATTTTATATTACATTCCAAAGTGGCAACATTTTTAAAACTTATAATAATTTTATATTGTAGGTTATAATACAAATTATTATTATTCATTAATTAAATATAATATCAAGAATATGAAAAAAACAATATTATTATGGTAGAGTAAGATGCATTTAAAGAAATAATAGGCACAGGCAACATGCTATAATTTTGCATATTATATTAAGTGTTAGCATTTTTTTAAAGTTGTTAGCTTTTTTTTGTGATGATGCAATACAGTATATTAGTTTACATTCCCAATAACAAAACAAAAATAGATATCTTATACCTCAATCAATAATAAACATCAATGTTTAAACAGGTTTATTTTAATAATCAGTTTGGTGGACAATTTAATATTTAATTATACATATACATAACTTACATTGTTGTTAAAGATATCTTTTTGTTTACTTCTAAAATAAATTTGCAGTTTTACAAAAAAAAATGTTAATTCACGCTTACAATTAGTACATTCAAGTACTGGCCGTTTTTAACTTAAATTTGAAAAATGTTGTTGGCAAAACCTTATTTTTCCAAGTGCCTTTTGTGTACTTTTACCAGAAGCATCCCTTCCTGTTTTTTTGTGGTATTATAAATATTTGAATGAAAATATTCAGAAGAAAAATTATTTGTAATTCCCGAAAACTATAAACCACGATTTATAACAGACACTTTACTTACGCTGGAAGGAACTTTGAGAGTGATGCTATTCTTTCGAGTCTGAAATGAATTAAATCCATGATGCAACATTCAAAATGGCTAATATCATGCTATTGTTATTTATAATAATCATGCTGACATTTAACACTATTATATAATACACAGAATTGTTTACACAAGACAACATAAAGAGTACATAATTCTATGGCACAGCTATTGTATTAATACAGTAACTGTTTTGGAGTTTTAAAACGTATTGATATTTTAGATGTTGCATATGATTATAGACATGATTTAAACTTGATATTAAATTGAAGACTGGCATGAAGGAGGATAGTTCGTTCGTTTGTTCGTTTTTATTTCACAATGCATCAAACTTAATATTTTTACATAATAAGTATTAAATAAAAAAATGCAAAGCCTGGAAAAGACCAAATAAGCTCAATATAGAGCTTTAAGCCTGGTTTCACCAGTACAAAATACACTAATAGTTGTATCAATTACAATAGACAATAATTAAATATTAATTAAAGTAGTAGAAATAATATTATATATATATATATATATATATATATTTTTTTATATTTTTTTTTTATACACAATTACGCTACAGGACAATACAAACACAACAAGAGGACCAACATAAAGGGTATAGTATATGTACTATCATATATACTTGCAGGAGGTAGTTGTGTTCACATTATAAAAAGTTAATCATGATGTAAATCATACTGTAGGCAAAGTTGGTTTTTATAAACTTGATAAACATGATAAAGCATCATGATTAAAAAAACGGAAGCCAAGATTAAACCAGGAGGGCCCTGGTAAAATGAATTCATAGATCGATTTTTTTACCAATTAGCAATTTATCAACATTGGTAATATGTACACTACATCAGCAAATAAAACTCATAGTGGCTTTTACATTTCTATTTATATTAATTTTGTTTTCACATTAAGATTCTGTTTTATATGAAGCTAATCTACTTGGAGTATAAAGATGAATTATCTAGTCATTATTGTTTTGCTTTCAATAACATAAAGTAAAAATATAATAATTTAAAACAATGGCAATAAAGCAAACAATCTTTTGAATGCAAATTAATTGATAGCAAAAAGGAAGAAATTTTCTTGAGAAAAAAAAATGCTTTGATAAATCATCATTGTCTTTCTTAAATGAAAATAAATTATGTGTAATAGGTAATTTCAATGTTTTATAGGAAAAAAAACAAAAAAAGTACAAACATAAGAGTTCAAATTACCTTGCCACATTGTTAAAATAACAATAGACAATTCTTTGGATAAAAATGCTGTTATAGTTATTACTATGAGTAGTGTAAACTTGCTCAAAATGTTCACTTTTGTTGTTCCCACAAAGAAAATAATCTAGATATTAATTCTATTAAGTGAAACATATTCGTCATCCTTATTGTACTGAGTTTGTATTGTTCAAGTACAACCCTCAGTGTACAGAAAGTGTTTATGAATATAGGACTTATCCAATGGATGGAAACTGTTTATTTTTGGCACGGTAATTTGTACTTTTAAGACACAAAAATATGCACACACTAAAATTGATTAAAGACTACAAAACATAACAAATAATTTAAGTAGCATGGAACAAATACAATGATTGCATAGCATAAATGGGAGATTTTTTTTAGCAGAAACAAAATAGAAAGATTTAGCTGACAATGCACAATGTAAAGTTATCACTTACAACTCGTTGCTCTGGGTTAGATTGTATAGACTATTAAGAAAAAAGAACCCATTAACCTTAGTGGTAACATTTTGTACACAAAATGATTTAAAACATTAAAAAAAACATTTAATCAATGCAGTAGAAAAGTGTTTAAAACCTGATAAAATATGTTGCACACAGAGAGTGGAATTGTGGCTTGGTGGTTATGATGTCCGGATTTTTTTCTAAGGACAAAATTACAACTCCACTCCCAAAGACTTGTAATAAGACTTTGTTTGTAGAGCATATTGTGTATATTTTTGTCTTGTGAATCTCTGAGGGTCCATAATGATCAGCAATTGCTGGATGGATCACCCTCATTAAATATGGTAAAAAAATGTAAGAAATAAATGTGACCAACCCATATGTGACTAATACTCAAATGAGGTTCTATACATTAAGGGAAGATAATGACAATGTGTACAGTAAGTGTGAAAATGACATTAATGATTGGCAATTATTATACCATTATCATTCAGGAACACCCCTATTGAGGGGACACTTTGTTGGGAACCGGGAAGGTGTCCCTTAATATTTAAGAGGTTCTTGTAGTGTATTGTGCTTAATTCATTTCATTAAATTGGGTTTCTGAAACTATGGTACCAATATCTACAAAATCAACTATTTAATGCAACTAATATTATATTTTAAATTAAATACCCAAAATGAAACATACAGTAGGATGAAAGGACATATATTATTTGCTACCATGAAAAAGGAATAATCTATATCTCTACCCAATATACCCAAAATGCACTGTATGTAAACAAAATTATATAAGGGACTATATCGAACAATCATTGAAATGCTATAAAACTATGCAACCTCTATATCCCAATACTTTAATAACACATAACACAACTTGTACTGTATTTGAGAAGGCTATCATAAACAAACCAAATATTTTCCCTTAAAAAAAAACTTGAATGTGCATGAATATAAAATAGTCTACTCTATCCATATTGTAATGTAAGATTCATAAATCATACTCTACCATCTGCTAACATATGGACTGTCCAAGAAACCATAAACATAAATAAAAATGTAAACAAAAACAACTTACATTAAACAACCATGTTGAAATGTTAACAAGAAGCTTGGCACCTAATTGTACTATTGTTATAAATCCTACTATGTTCACACTACTAAGTTTGACAACAAAATAGTAATCATTTGTGAGGTGCTTACCGGTCATGGTCTAGTTGGCACAGTAGTTTGCTATCACCATGGGAACCATTTATTTTTATAAAAGGACTTAACTGACTTGTAGGTCTACGACCCCAGGTAAAGACTAAACAATGAACAGTTGTAGGCCTACAATGTGTGACTATTTACATAAACAATAAGACACTAAAAGAATTTAACTCCTTAATGTACAGATTCAGTCAAATTAGTACAAATTCTTTTTTTTTTTGAACATTCATAAATCTGTCAAATTGCTGCAGGTGATTAGTTTGTAATTTACCATATTTAAAATTCAATAAACCACATGAGGACAAAAACTAACTACGGTAACTAACAATATGGTTGAGTGCCATGATCCATAGCCAATTCATTGACATAGGCTCGTAGCTTGCTTGCTTCATGCATGAGGTATACAATTTTATACCTCCATGCTTCATGTGGTCAACCCACTCTAACTCGTACTCTTTGAAAATAAAACTCTTCCAAAACACAAACTCTTTGGTCTCAAGGTTTAAAATTCTCACTCACTACTGTATTTAAAATAGATTCTGAAATTCAAACTTTAGGGGCCAACCTAATTATGTTTGATTTACCAGAGTTGACTATGGTTAATAATCTATTTTTAGACATAATTAAACTTATTGTGCTTTTACAAAGTGATTGGATAGGAGGTTAGTTAGGAGAATATATAATGTTGATGTTAGAGGGTCTGCAAAGCATTGTTGTGGTGGGATTAGGGGTGTAGCAGCATGCCTATTTAGTGGTACTTAGGTTTTATCAAGCCCGACTTACCAATTACATACACATAAAATAATTAATTCAGTAATATACAGTAGAACCACTTGGGGCACCTCTAGTTTTTAACACCCATTAAAAAAAACAACAACAAGGGGACATATATTTTAACACCCACCACGGCCAAACGCCTATTCAGAGGATACCCCTATTAAGGGGACACTTTGTTAGGTCCCAAATAGGGGTAATACTGTATAACTTTATTTCCTGGAACAGAGTGTAAGTATTGAATTGATTTAATTATGTACTTACAGCTCTTCTTTCCCTGAGTTTGGCCGCTTGAGCTGGATGGTTAAACCTGTACATGTTTGTCTTACCAAACAGTACCACAGCACCTAATAAAATAGTAAGTATAATAATATTTACAGGAAAATAGAATAAATTATTTTATTTATTTTTTAAAATTTAATCTTGTGCCCATTTCACTTCTCTTATTTTAAAACTATGAATCTGTCCTGACCAATGACAAGCGGCAGTTTGAATAATCCATCGCTTATGATTGGTAAAATTGCATTACGTGGTACTTGTGTTGCATCTCTAGTTGGAACCAAGCATAAGTGACTAGACATAAAACTTTTGTCTGTCTATTGGGGCCGCAACTGTAATAAAACTGTGCTGGGATTGTATGCGGTAGTCTGTTGTTCTAAATACCAGTGTCTTATCATAGAAAGAATTAGTTCTAGTTTTCATCCTAATTAAGCATTTTATCAAGTTCATTTTCAAAGTGTTTCTATTTAATACTCTACTTTAGTCAACAAGTGAAAAGAAATCATCTGTGAGGCTTCGTTGAAAATTTAAAACTAAACTAATATGTTTTTAAATAAGAAATAAATCATATTATATGCTTCAATGTGGTCTCTGAATGAATTCTTTTGAATAAACATATCCCTAATTATGTGCATTTATATAGTAAATGTAGGTAATCTATTATAAAAAAAATACTAAAATACTTTTAGGGCCTGTTTCTATAGAGCAGAGAATACGGTTTTGAATACCGTTCTTTTCAAGAACCGTTTTTTCTTGCCAGCAGAAATGGGTCCCCACAAAAAACCACAAAAAAGAACCGATCTTAAAAACGGTTTCAAAAACCCCAATTGATTGCGGTCTCGATCGCAAAGAACCGTTCTGAAACCGGTTTCCGCGGAGCAATTTTTAGCTGCAACACAATCGCGGTCTCAATTTGACCCCAAAAACTGAACTCTGCAGTCTGCTGCACTGGGATGATTGCGGTCAACTCGCAGTCAAACTCGCGCGATAGGACCTAGGCCTAAGTCATTTTTATTTCTCTAGATATTAGTGAGTATTTTATTTAACTAAAAAATGTTGACCGATGCCATTACGAGGTTCGTAAAAAATATGTGAAGTAAAGAAGATTAGGGGACTTGTCGGGAGTCGGAAGAAAGACTCACGTATTATAGGCCTACATGTTTTTAAGAATATTGTAAAGCGTGTGAAAAATAGACGAGTTCAACTTGACAATATCAGAGGGTGCGACGTACCTATACTTTAACCAAGGACCACAATAACGTTTCAGGTAATAATTCCCCCTTCTATGATGAAATGGATGCTATTTCTTGGGGATCGCGCTATGCGAAAAAAGTAAACATGACCTCGATCAAATCGCGCTTCCGCCTAACGAACTGCATTGTGGTGTATATAATGACGTCATTCATAACGAACGCACATGGACGGAACCGGTTTTATTGGAGTAAAAATTGAGCTGCAACGCGATCTTTATTTATAAACAACAGCCGAAACCGGTTTCTAAAAAACCGTTCTTTTTTTATTTTTCAATAGAAACAGGCCCTTAGAAGACGAAATTCAATGTATTTATTATTAGCCATACCTTGAGTTAGTTGAATTGGTTGATTTACATCAATTCCATTGACAGCACTGAGAGCGCCCTCACAAGGACACAATGTTACCGTTCCTCCATTATTTTCTATTGTACAATGTTTTTGCTCAATAGCAGGACCACATAGTACTAAAACAAAGACAATAAAAAACAAACCAAAGAAACATTAATATATAGGTAGTAAAATATAATATAAAATATTGATTTGAAAGTTTTAACAAATCTACCAGACCAATACAAGTATGGTATAAGCCCGCCATATTTTGATTAATTTTTATAGGCCTTTATTACCTCCTGCAGAGCTACTATAACTTTATAACTGCCAATTTTGAATAGCAGTTAATCCTACCATATGATTGTAATAAACAATACCATTATTTATTGCCTACTTCAATAAAATTCTATATTAAAGAGATGTTTGAAGATACAATTGTATAAATCCATTTTATTGTATACTTACCTATGTCTTGTTCCTCATCAGCATCTTCTCGTCCAATAGTGGTATTACCCTCCTAAAAGAAGAATAAAAAAAATCCCTATAAGCATTACAGTTTGAAGAGATTAAATACTGTAGTTCAATGATGTAGTTTAAAAGTACAAAAGAAAAAACAAAAATATAGGCCTACACACATGACCTTCCTGCGTCCCTTTACTGTTATGAAATTCATAGGGTACTGCACTGCCAAGGCAAATAAAAGAACAAGCCAGTTGTGGCCATAGTTGCTATTCACAGGGTCTACAGCCTAGGCCTAAGATGAGGCTTATCATCATTAAATGTGGCCATAGTTGCTGTTCACAGGGTCTGCAGCCTAGGCCTAAGATGAGGCTTATCATCATTAAATGTGGCCATAGTTGCTGTTCACAGGGTCTGCAGCCTAGGCCTAAGATGAGGCTTATCATCATTAAATGTGGCCATAGTTGCTGTTCACAGGGTCTGCAGCCTAGGCCTAAGATGAGGCTTATCATCATTAAATGTGGCCATAGTTGCTGTTCACAGGGTCTGCAGCCTAGGCCTAAGATGAGGCTCATCATCATTAAATGTGGCCATAGTTGCTGTTCACAGGGTCTGCAGCCTAGGCCTAATAAGATGAGGCTCATCATCATTAAATGTGGCCATAGTTGCTGTTCACAGGGTCTGCAGCCTAGGCCTAATAAGATGAGGCTCATCATCATTAAATGTGGCCATAGTTGCTGTTCACAGGGTCTGCAGCCTAGGCCTAAGATGAGGCTTATCATCATTAAATGTGGCCATAGTTGCTGTTCACAGGGTCTGCAGCCTAGGCCTAAGATGAGGCTCATCATCATTAAATGTGGCCATAGTTGCTGTTCACAGGGTCTGCAGCCTAGGCCTAAGATGAGGCTCATCATCATTGAATGTTGCCATAGTTGCTGTTCACAGGGTCTGCAGCCTAGGCCTAAGATGAGGCTCATCATCATTAAATGTGGCCATAGTTGCTGTTCACAGGGTCTGCAGCCTAGGCCTAAGATGAGCCTTATCATCATTAAATGTGGCCATAGTTGCTGTTCACAGGGTCTGCAGCCTAGGCCTAATAAGATGAGGCTCATCATCATTAAATGTGGCCATAGTTGCTGTTCACAGGGTCTGCAGCCTAGGCCTAAGATGAGCCTTATCATCATTAAATGTGGCCATAGTTGCTGTTCACAGGGTCTGCAGCCTAGGCCTAATAAGATGAGGCTCATCATCATTAAATGTGGCCATAGTTGCTGTTTACAGGGTCTGCAGCCTAGGCCTAAGATGAGGCTTATCATCATTGAATGTGGCCATAGTTGCTGTTCACAGGGTCTGCAGCCTAGGCCTAAGATGAGGCTCATCATCATTAAATGTGGCCATAGTTGCTGTTCACAGGGTCTGCAGCCTAGGCCTAAGATGAGGCTTATCATCATTAAATGTGGCCATAGTTGCTGTTCACAGGGTCTGCAGCCTAGGCCTAAGATGAGGCTTATCATCATTGAATGTGCAAATAAACATAACAGAAGACACATATTTAACATTCCTTTTTGTCTAAAGTCCTGATACAAAAGTTACTATTAAGGCCAACTAAGAGGGCACTGATGCATCGGCCTCAGTAAGATTTAAGGCCTGGGGTAGGAAGCAATGCAGCATAAAAAAACATCTGCACATACTAATCTGAATTGTGATAGCTTCTGCAACTATGACTTTTTTTCAGAATCACACAATCATATTAGGCTCTGTCTACACTATCAAAAAAATTGTTATGTGCCCAAGTCAAATGACATCATCATGTCCATATATGGGCACAACAAATTCTGTTGTCATATAAAGTTTGATATTGTAGACAGAGCTTTAGACAATGTACCTTAAGATGATATAAGATGATACCAGTGCTTAAGAGATCATCATCCATTCCAAGAAGGTGAGGTAAATCTGATTCAACAATAACTCCAACATTCTCACGTCGGATACCAACATTGCATTCCTATATGAATAATAAAAAAAAACATATTACATTTTGGTAGACTGTACGAAAATACTCAAATAATTAACTCTCTTCTCAACATACTCCAAGGTTTCACAAGATATCAGCATGGTTTCTTGAACTCCAGCTAACAATCTCTATTCTAATCAGTTATTCTCTCACAATTTGTACTACTGTCACCACCATGTATTAATTAAACCACCATCATTACCACCACACTACCAACATTGTCACCACACTACTATCTTTGTCACCACACCACCATCATTACCACCACACTACCAACATTGTCACCACACTACTATCTTTGTCACCAAACCACCATCATTACCACCACACTACCAACATTGTCACCACACTACCATCATTATCAACCCCCTACCATCATTATCACCACCTCCATAACTATAACTAGCTCCATCATCACTACCAACACCAAACACCACCATAAATACCACCACAACACTAACATTATCCTCATTATCTCTATCTCCAACAATGTCACCACTATTATCCTATCTGCCATCAGCTCCATTATACTACCAGCACACTACCATTTACCATTACCACTGCATTCATTACAACCAACACTAAAAAAACACCCCATAAATACCACAACACTAACATTATCCCCCATTATCACCACATTTAACATTGCCACCACCATTACTATAACTGCCACCACAATTATTATAACCGCCTCCATCATTACCACCACTGGTCAGATCTAGGCCTACGATTGCAATATATGCTCATTCAAGTTATACATACTGTACCTGCATAATTGATGCTGCTTCTCTCCACTTCTCTACCCAGGCTTCAGTCAGTCTATCCACCTTCTGCTCATTCTCATGCAGTATTTCATTGATGTTCTTGTCTTGGAAAAGAGATGCCTGTGAACTACTCTGTAAGTCAATAAAGCATAACAAGTAATTAGTACACTTTTTCCAGGGCACTAATAGAGAAATTATGCATTAAACCTAGTGCATGCACACTTTAAAATAAAACATCATAAATCTTATAAATATAGGTTTAGTATTATGAATTAATTTGGTTGAACTTAAACATACACTTTAACGAAATTGCAAAGATTGGAATTTGCAATTTTTATAAAGATAATTGATATTGCTTAATCGAGTGTTCAAAGCATTTTGCAGGTACCTGGGATTTATCTAAAGATTTTTTATTTCATTTATGCAATCTTTATTCAACCAAATGTACATTAAAAATTGTTTAAACAGAAATAAGCAACCAAGATGTCTAGAAATGACAAAACTTGAACTCAAAAGCCTATCAACCTAGTTATAAGAATTTACAGATAATATAAATGCTCTAATAACATAAACTATATATTTAGCTAAAAATATTAGTTTAAATATGAAAAAAGCACTATTATCTAACAAAGTACCATAATAATACATTTATAATAACATTTTGTTGCCATGATATTTTTAGAATTATGGCAACATATTAGCAGTCGAAAATGTCAGTAGAAAAAATTGCATGCATAATAACATTAGTCATATACAAGAGAATATCTTGACACGACCTAATCCAATCAATGCAGTACATTCTTATATAAATAAAATATAATAAGGTGATATGAATCTAGATATTGCTGAACATATTCAACTACAATTACATGGGAGAATATACATCCAGTATTCCAATAGATAAATGTAGTTTAACAAATTCCCAGTATAATTCCAATCATTTTGATACCTTGTATGTAGATGCACACAATAGAAAACAATTATTTAAAGGACAAATGTAGAAATGCAGCCTACAGTATGTGATGATCTTAATGTAACTAATTTTTAGTGGGCCTTCTATCACGTTTCTTTCATCTTCTTTAAATTTATTTTAATAATCCTTTTTGTGTAATGTCTATTGTTTTTTATGAGATGAATAAAGAGTTTGATTTGAGGTGGGGATTTCAGATGACATTTGGCAACCACCTCTCAGATCTAAGATGGCCAACAGAAAGTGTTCAAATGTAGTTAAAATGTTTCATTAAAATTCCATTCATTTTTATATACACAGTGTATGAATGTGTGTGTAGCAGACATTTGTAAATGAACAAATCTACAAACTCTTATAATATAGATAATAATTTTGTAAATAAAGACTCTCGATAAGTAACAAATAACTATTGAGAACAATATACTATAATTACTATCCTTATATAATTGTTTAAATAATTTATAATACTCTGCATTGTTTTATATACTTACAAGACTTGCACAACTCAGAAGGGCTTTCAATGAATCTATTTCGGCTCGTAACTCCCGTATTAGTCGAACGTTCTGATCCTAAATTCAAAACAAAATACAACCATTAAATTAATGAAAAGTTCCTTTAATTCAACTATATTTAACAGGTTAAATAAATAAATTAATGAGAAAAAAGATATATATATATAACATATGTTTATATTTTTGATTCAACTAAGCAGCATTTTATCAAGAAAAATATACCTCAGATGTCAAAAACCAAATATATAGAAAACCCATGCTAGTAATAAATAACATTAATAGTACAATTATTAACATTCTTGTTTCTTTGGTATAATTTTAAAATGTTACCTATTATACTACTATGTAAACAAACATTATTCATAATAGGGAGTTTAACGCAGAGTACAACAACCGACAACCAATATGTCATGTTAGTTCATGTATGCATTTGGAAACATTGGGACGTTTGTCCTCCGTCCTCGTTTCTTTGGTATAAACTGCTACTTATTATTATAACAGTACTATTAAGTATTATTTTAAAAATATGTAAACAAACAGTACTCATGATATCAAAATATTAACAATACTTCATTCTACTACTCAAACATAGCCTCGCCTGTTTGTGATAAAACCCCTAAATGTATGGTGAGGCCTATAAAAATTATATTTTCACAAACATTACTCAACAACAAACTCCATTAGTACTATACATAAAACTTGGCCCCTATCTTAAGGCATGTTGTTGTATGATAAACCACTAAATGTATGGTGAGGCCTAGGCTATCAAAATTATATTTTCATAAACATTACTCATGATATCAAAATATTAACAACAAACTCCATTTAGTACTATACATAAAACTTGGCCCCTATCTTAAGGCATGTTGTTGTATGATAAACCACTGAATGTATGGTGAGGCCTATCAAAATTATTTTTTCACATTCTTCTATACAGAGAAGATCTTCTAAGAAATTCATAATTCAGTACAACAAAAATCAATAATACTAAAATTTAAAAATCGTTAACTAGATTACATTGAATAAAATGGAAATACTGTATCATAAATAAACGGAAGAGATAAATCAATAAGTTTAACCTATCTGATGATTTTCAGAATTGCTGTATTACTGAGGCACATAATAATAATATCCTGGATTTATAAAGAGCCTAATGTTGTGAAACCTCAAGACACAAGAGAAAAAAAAAAGCTAAACCGAAGTATGGGGATATGCCCTTACACTAACCAGGGTTCGGTCTAAAATTGAACCCTGGTCAGCACCATGCTTGGGCGCCTCATACCCTTGGAAAAAAAATCTCAGTATCCATTAATCCATGTACATTATTACTAATATAAAACTAACACTACAGACAAAAAAACATCCTGATTTGTAAAAAAAAAATAATAACATAATTACCTATAAAACACCTTCAGTATAGTATATACCTAAGAATATGCTAATAAATTAATTACATTATGTTATTAAATTATATGACACTTTAATCAATATTCTAGCATTCTCCATTTTACACTAAATCAGTGTTGCACACTGTTGCACTGCCATGTGACGAACCAGTACAATATCTATATAGCCAATTGAATTCAACACTAGCACTCAGAAAATGAAGATTAGATTAATTTTCACTGATACTGTATGAGAATTGCATGTAAAATAGGAATTTTTTAGAGTTTATTATCATTGCATTATAACCACCACCTTCACAGTGTAATTAAACAACCTAAAAAGATACTAACCAATTTATGTTTATTAGTATGATATGAGCATGATTATATCTATGTATCTGATTCAAAATTTATTGAATATATTCTCTAAAATAATGAGATAAATAGGATCTGTGTAATCTTTAAGGTATTGGAAATAGTGTCAAATTAGGCCTTTGTAAGTTTGTGATGATACCCTTCTTTTAGTAGGCCTAAACAAAATTGTTGTGTCGGTGTAAAAAAGGCAACAATACTACAGGTATTAACATCTTTAACCTTAATCACACACACATGCTAAGACTAGAAAGGGATTTATAAATTAGTATTCATAACTTAATTATTCCAAGTGAAAATAATATATAAAACATAATAATAGAAACAACAGCTCTCTATTATCTTACTTATAGTGGGATATTATGTATAAAACATACATAATTCTTATAATTATTAAAATCCTCTTATCTAAAGCACTAACATTAATAACATCCCCTGGATGAATATCAACGCTTACTGTGTGATAACATGCATACAATATAACCACACATACAGAAAAAACACTATTCCTAATTAAACATATTAACATTATAATATTATTATTATTATTAGTATAAATATCTGGACATTTTCATAAAAATAAAAAACACAGGAAACAATATTCTATGTGTGAACAGGACTTAACAATTGTACAAGCAACAGCTTTACTGTGTGATAATATGCATACAACATTACTTATATTATATAAACATGAAGTATGTTATAGATTATACTGTTCTAATTATACAACAATCTGGACACTTTTATTAACAATTAAAAACACAGGAAATCTAAACAATATCATTTTATGTGAAAATAATGAAATAATCGTAGAAAGCAACACTCTACTACTCACCTCGTTCACCTTCGGTTTGTTGACAATATGCTTCGCTCGTCTTGCATATCGCAGTGTGCTCATTGTCTCGTTAAAATATGTACTTGACGGTGATACGGCTGCATATTTAAATCAAAGTGTTTAGACCAATAACTGATTGCTTACAGAGAGGTATAGTGAACTTTGTGTTACACATGGTTTACACAGCAGAGTCAGTTATATTACAATCATTTTTCGTTAGCTCTATTATTGATTACAATTTAGGTTAGCAAACATTGAATAGACGTTGGAAATTCAAATAAAAACAATTGTTAGAAACCAGATGTTAATAAAGTGTTGTTTTTATAGAGTAAATTTGAAAATAATTAACTTGTTTTTTCTCCTTAAAATCTGGTTACAATAAAAATACTGTAATAATTCCTATTTCATCCATAAAAACTAATATATCAAACAGTTTTATAGTACATATAATAAATATTAACAAATTTGATTTCATGATAAATAATTTGGTTGAAGAACATAAATAAAGGAAAAACATTGACATATTTATTTCATACACATCCAACAGCAAGTAAATCGCCAATTACAGGATGGATAAACATCATTTAAGGCTTACAGAATGGAGTATGGTAAAGATACAACCCTAAAATTTCATCAGGATTGAACCCTGGAACTTGGAATTAGAAGGCAAGCATGTTAACTTACAAGGTAAGCCTCTACTACATTTCAATGAATAAATTGTTATTTATCACATTTCTCGCCCTATTTCAATATCATCATTAGTCTTAACACCAAGGTAGATAACACCAATTAAGCTTCTTCATTTTTATATACACATGCTGTAACATTTGCCTTTGGATTTTTTTTTAATCTACAGCATACATCTAAAGGATCCTGTAATTGGCACATCGCTATTGGACTTAAGTGAAATAAAAACATAATATCAAAATATACTTGGCACATTGCTATTGGACTTAAGTGAAATAAAAACATAATATCAAAATGTACTTGGCACATCGCTATTGGACTTAAGTGAAATAAAAACATAATATCAAAATGTACTTGGTACATCACTATTGGACTTAAGTGAAATAAAAACATAATATCAAAATGTACGATAAGCAAAATGAAAATATATCAGTTTGTGTAATATTTTCTGATGTTAAATATTTCAATATAACACTAAAAATTATTGAACTAAAAATTTTCAATTAATGATCAATTTAGAAATCTGGGTCAAACATTGTATTTATTTGAATACAATACAGTAATGTTAATCAACACATAATTCATAATGTTATTTTAAACAATAAAGAACATATTCACTTACTTGATATCATAATAGTCTTTGAGTTACCACCCAAACTATCTTTCAGTAACCATGTCAACACAGAATTCCTATACGGTATATAACCAGGTTTCCTAGGCAACCCACTAGCAGTGTAGTTCTCTTCCGCCATCGCTAAGCTCTCCATACTGGCCGCAGACAATGAGTTTGAAGCTACGCAAATCAATAGAAGAGTAATGAATTAGAATTAATTACAACTTTGCATGCAAATGTCAAAATAATTAGCATAGGCAGGTGGTCAAATAAAAATTTATCTATCCATTCTATAAACGACATTGATGGATAATAATTGAACCCTTGAACTAAAAAGGATTACCTGTATAGATACATTTTAGGTCTTTTGCATACAAATGTAAAAAAAAATCAGCATAAGGCAGGTGGTCAAATAAAAAATTATTATTTACAAAATTTATAAACATTGATAATTATTGAAGCCTTGAACTAAAAAAAGATTACCGGTTTAGGGGTTTTGCATACAAATGTCAAACTAATTAGCATAGACAGGTGGTCAAATAAAAAATTATTATTTACAAAATTTATCTATCCATTTTATATAACAATATTGATGGATAAAATTGTAAAATTACCGGTATAGATCAATTTTAGGTCTAAGGCTGGCTGTACAGTATTTCCATAAAAAGGCAGGTGAAAAATAACTTTATAATTTTTTCAGGTTTAATAAAAACCTGGCATAAATTAAATCTTTTCTAATAAAAAATGTTAATATTGACAATAAATTAATAATAATTTCATGATTTTTGCTTTTGTGAAATACAGTACTATATATAGTTTTAAATATTATATAGTTTTTTTATATAACTACATTCATAGGAATCTTACTATATATTCCTCAATAATCATAAAAATATTAAACAGGGAGGGGAAAACAAAGTTTGGTTTGCAACTGAAATAATAGACGTAGACATTAATATTAATTTAAAAACAAGAAAATTTTTACATTGCAATCGACTATCTTTAGGATATGAACAAGTGATTAGGGGTTTTTGATGAGGTGGCAACCATTGCTAATATATAACAGCAAAGTTATGACTTTTATCCTTGATAATGTGACTTTGGTTATTGTACACCTTTTGTTGTGGTCGAGTCAGAACAAATATTTAAATAATTAAATCATACAATCTTGTTTGTATTTTTAATCTAAACACTTATTGGTCTTATTGAAGAGATTAGCAAATTACTGCAGAGCTGGACATAGGATTTTAAACTGGGTAGGTATGAGTTAAAAGTGAAGATTTTAAAGAAAAAACAACTTCAAACATAAATCCAATCAAAGTTTAATCTAAAGATCTGAATTTACTTCAAGGCAACATACGATACATTGAGGGGCCTGAAAAAGACACTTAAAGATGTATTGCCCCCCTGAAAAAAAAATTCTTACAATTTTTTTTTTAATATGCCATTTTAATGTAACATAATAGTTATCCACTTTGACCAAAAATTTGATTTTAAAACATTTATTTTAACTGAAAAAACTGTAATTTAAAGCAAAAAATTGTCAAATTGGCTGCCAGGTTTTTGGTTGAATTTAACTATTTATTTTGTCATTTATAAGTGAAAACATTATTTTTTCCATTTTTTTTTCTATGGAAGTGATTAACCTTATAAAAACAACAAAATAATATATTCAAAGTCTGATTTAATTAATTTTCATTTTTTATGTTTATGGGGGACAATACATCTTTAAGGAAAAGAGCATGTGCAATAACTCATGAATGTCCTGTAATATAACAATCTAGTGAATTATCCCATTTCTGTATATCCATATTATATGGACATACTTATGTCTTTCTACATAAAGCACCAGAAAAGTAGAACCGTTACAAATTAACAAAATGAGACTCCACAAATAAACACTGTGCTGTGATGAATAAAGTTATGTTGAAATCGATATAAGCCTATATTATTGACTTAAAAAAAAAAAATTTATGTTAAAAATGATGTTAGTGTAAGCCAACATTATTGACATGAGGAAACAAATGATGTTCATCATCATATCATCATTATCGTCTGTTTTTCTTGGTGAAACATTGTGTACACTATCATTTCCATGACTCGCTTTTGGTGGTCCAAAATTGATTTAATCTTTATTGAAATTTAAAAAGCCTTAACAATGCATCTCATAAAACGGAAAGCCCACACAAGTTTTATAACCTTAGGAGAACTGCAACAAAAAATACCCCTCTGAAAACCAGCAGTATGAAAAGCACTTTAGCAAAAGCAGTATCAAAATCTTTAAAGAAACACATTGTTTATTAAGTTTACTTCTATTATTAGTACCTAAACAGAAACATATAATAGAAAAAAATGAGAAGCAAACATTGCATGAAAGCCTAGAATCATTAATTAATACACACATTTAAATTTTCCCAAAATGTCAAAAAGTTCATTCATATTTTTCACATTTTCATATATAAAAATATTATTAATAGCTAATATGAAAGCAGACTGTAAATTTGTTTCCCAGGTTATCCACAGATTTCACTAGTCCACAAACCATTTTTCTAGCCCCTGTATCACCCATAATGTAAAAATCACATTAGTGGTTGATTGTTACATTAGTGGGTGAAGTATATATCCTCACCTATATAATACCACTTTTAATACAATATATTACAATCTACAATTCCCAAAAATATTTTGTCTGTGAACTGGAATTTTGAAAATGTTAGTGAAAGTGCTCTGAAAAGACAATTAAATTACAAAAAATGCGTGCAAATGGAAATTAATATAGAAAGCATTTGCTATGGTTAGGTAGCAAAGGCCAGCCTTACCTTTTAGGAGCTCATTGGACCCTGGGAAAAAATCAACAAACGGATGCAAAATGTATAAATAAAAATAAAAATCGATTCACAAAATCATTCAATAATATTTGTGATCAACATCTAGCAGTTATTAAAATTATTAAATAAATTTTTAGTAACTTGAACTACATTTTGTTTTCCCAGTTGCAAGAGAACAATTAAATATTTAAACTACCAAACAATAAGTACTTGATTTTATTGTATATTATTATTAACATACACATTAATACATTCTTATATTGTCATTTACAGGTTCATCATGTGAGACAAAAATAACAGTCAAGATCACAAACTTATCCCCTTACATCGCCCTCTGGAGGTTGATAATTCACTTTTTTTGCAAAGAATTTGACTTAACTACAGAATGAACTGTTATCACAGCTCAAAAAGTTACCATAGAGGATCATGGAATATGACTGCATCGACCAATCAAATGAAGCAGTTTGAAATTAAACCCCTTACTAGGTCATACTCCACTACGCCTATTTTGCAATGTGCTGGACAACACAAGAACGTATCATACCGAACAAAGTATCCCTTTAGTAAGGGTTGCGTAATGTTATTGCACTTCCTTCATTTCATAGGAAAGTTTTTCCTGAAATGTACACCTGAATATGGATTGGGGAGGTGGAGGTTGGGGAGAATTACTAATATATTAATTAATGTATTATTGAGATATAAATAATAATTACATAACATGTCTATCAATAATCGTATAACTTGGCCTTAACCCATCTGGTTCCTTACCCAACCAGCTACCTTGATCATAATACCTAAACTAAATTTACCAACTACTATTTATTTCTAAATGTTTTGCCCTATTGCACAATACTATTTTGTATCCTAAACGTGCTATTATTTCAATTCTATGTAAATCTCAAATATAAATTTCAATTATAAAACACCTCATACTTTCGGAATACAACTTATGCTGATAGTTGACAGACAAACTGTCGTCAATTAAGAAATTCTGGTTAATTAGAAGTGTGTTAATTACTTACCTAATGCTGAGATACAGTTTCCAAGGGTTACTAAAGACTTGTTAATGTTCGCACCCTCAGTCAGACGTCCTTTGCTGTAATTTGGGTCAGCTCGTTCACTGCCGAGATAAATATAATTATATTGTAAGTTCAATTTCATTATGAAGTGAATGAGTAATTCTTGAATTATTTTTTATAATAAAAAAAAACAGTCTCTATCCTTGCATTATAGGTAGGCTGTACATTGTATGGTTCTGTGCAGATTTGATTGCAGTGTGAGGACCCTGGATCCCGAAACCCATATCTGATTTAATAAGTGCCACATCTCTTTGACTACAGAATTGGTACCGTAAACTCCTCAGAATTCATCCGTTAATATACTAGTAGGCCTAGGCTAAAGTGAATATTTTAGGACCAAGGAACCATTAGTCTTGCATTTATGGTCATTTTTTTTTGCAGGGGTAAGCTGATAATACTATGCTAGGCTTGGGCTAGCTTAGAAGAGAGGCCTAGGTCTATGAACAGCAAGCATTTTGGCCAATGTAATATTACAGATAACATAATAAAAAATGAGATATCATCTTTTTAAAAAAAAAACATTTTATTATTTATATTTATAACATATCTCTCTGAATTTTATTCCCAGCAACCTATTTAAAGAAGCCTAATTCTTACTGTCCACAAATTCATGACAATTTACATGAATTAGGGATAAATAGCCTGAAATGAATAAGTCTACAAAAGCGTCCCTTAAGCATCATTCATAATTTAATGTAAGATTTATCAATAAATTCATGTTCGCTTCAGCTTTAAACCGTCTGTCAAATGTTCATTTCCTGATTCCAAAGGAAAGTGATTGGATTGTAGGATAATTCGTGGAACGTGGGTATACAGGTATGATTCATAAATGAATGGACATGTGACTCATCGGCAAGGTACCTGGCCAGTATTCTCAGGGTAATGGGATCAAATCTGCACAATCTAATCAATCGATACAAAGTTTATAACATAAAACATTTTGTTATCACCCTGATTGAAATAAGTTTAAATACCTGGAAACTTTAGTTGTTGTATAGAATACTTGTGAGAGTGCTATGGGAAAATGGTACGGGATCGGACTAGCATATGAGAGGCTTGGGTTTGAAGCTGTATATATTGCACACACTGTACTTAAATAAAGTCCAAAAGATAGGTAAGATAGGGATACTTTTATAGGCAAAAACCAAGTTTAAGAATAATGTTACCTTCCAGCTAAATCAACCAAGTTGATTTTACTGACTACTTCACTTGGCATGTTGTCTTTTAGTCTAGCCTGTGGAAACATACATTTTAAATATAAAATATTCCCATACTTGAAATATAATAATAAATAATGTATTGACCTATTTTAAAGAATATATAATGGAAACACAACATTGTATTTATATATTATCATTTAGGAAAATACATTTTAAAGGTGTTTCTCTTAGTGTGATGCTTAACTTAAGTGAAATAAGAAGGCAGAGTCACATGTGAATGGTGAATACACCCACTGAATGGTTTTTGTACGAGAACAGGACCATATCCGCAATAGCATTCATAGCGCTGTGGACTATAGATGTTACAAATTTTCAACAACGATTTTCTCTCCAAAAGGTTATGTCACCGGTTGCCAATTATGGCGCCCTTGCGTCTGTCCACGAGTTTACATCAGGGTAGCCCCCTACTCGTCTCAAAACTAGGTTCTTCAAAGTGCACACAAGCATTATTGTGGACCTCAGTTTACAAGAAGACTCATTCTACTACCAGAACCATGGAGAGAGTGAGCCTCAAACCGTTGCCATAAGGCAATAGATTACGATTCCACTGTCTTAAAGGCTCAACCACTTACTCACACAAAGGAGTGTAGAACAAGAAAGTGAATACTTATTGAATTTAAAACAACAAACCTGTGTGAAGTTGATGGTAAAGATAGCATGTGATCTGCTACTTGCATCGTGCATGTGAGTTGCTGCAGTAGTCCGGTTAACGTTGCCTCGTTCTATAAGATCACGTACAGAAGTGTGGTCTCCTACTAAATGCTTAGAAAGATCTAAAACATTTAAAAATATAAAAAGTATTAATGTTTATCAAATCATTGTTTTGAAAGCTGAAAACTTCTCAACAATTCCTGTGCTGAAAATATTAGTATTTCATTTTTTATAATAATACATAAATAATTTTTTCTCAGGTTGTTGCAATGGCCAATTATTGAATCATTTACATCTAACATGAAATCATTAAATGCTTATATGGCAAGAATTGACTTTAGACTGCACTTTTTTTCTTTCTTTCTTTAACTGACTTTATTAATAACTTCTGATGCCATGGACAACGACAGTTGAATGGTAATCAATTCATGCAATAGTGAGGAGCAACAAATCAATACCTTGTACGTAAGGTCCATCTTTTGGGTGTTCTCGTACTTTCAAAGTGTACTGTGAGAGGTCTTCAGGAGCCAACAGGTCGCGAACTCTTTCATTATAAATTTCAAGATAGCTGAAAAACATGATAGATAATACTTCAATGGTGTAATGTTAAAGAATATCAGACGAGTAATTGAGAGTCATGTTTTTTAAATCAATCGGTGCAATATTGCTTGTATTAGAGGCATGGTGCTTTAATATCTCACTGCCTCTTCCTCCAGATTGGACGTAAAATCATTGTATATATTGTGTATTGTGTACAAATATGTACAATAAAGAACTTGGTATACTAAGAGTAGGAAAGCTACTCCGGTGTGCTGGTCATGGTCCTGTACTAAGCCATCAGGAGAAGAGTCTCGTACTGGAGAGATTATCCAGAAAGAAGAAATAAATGAATCAAAATCCCTGTTATGCAAAATGGTTGAACCCATGATATTATTATTACTATTCTAATTGATCTCAAATTAAGTGTGAACAAGTAGTTAACTGTTATATCAAATATCAGATATTGTTTCTCATTATTCTAAAATGAAGTTGGCCTTGTGTATGCATATCTGGCCTTATTTGCTAATGTGTACCAACCTGACTTCAATCTGGCATGTAATATCTTCAGCAAAGTCATCGACACGGCTGCATAATCCATCACAAATACGGGGTATCAGGCCTAAATCATCCTGTAAGAAGAAAAAGGATCTCAAAATGTACAAAACATTATTGAATTTTTCTGATCATTTTCTATCCACGGGTGTCATAATTAATCAAATTTACTGCAAGTTGATGAAGAAGATGCATATTCAGTTAAAAACATCAAACATCGGATTTAGGCTAAATAAAAAATATGAAAAACCAAGAAATTCTTGCCTTTTTTTGGCTTTGTGTACTCTGGAATTTAGAAATACAGTAGGTAAATGGGAAAATTTCAACAATAAAATTTATTATAAATTTATTACACATACTTTACAGTTATTTAAATTTTATTACAATTCATATGATTGCTATGGTACAACATAATACAGTGTTGATGTTAGTTTCAATGCGCTGCATTTATTTATTACGGTACTAAAATCTATATATTTTTTTTTGTTATGTCTTGTATATACAGTAAATGTGAGATGTGCATTGATAATCGGATTTTCTAGAAATGTCAAGTACAGTATGTGTGTAAAATATTAAAACTGTTTTTGAACAAAGCTTAGCTAGTACTGACGATTAAGATTTAAAATATTAACTATAAATACACAAACATCTTCAAGCATCTCAATTATTAAAATTATTGTATTATGTATTCAACATTTATAAAAATTAAAGGAAAAACAAAAATTTGTATGAATTCAATGAAAACTTTTTTTATTTTTCGAGTTATACTGTATCGAGGAGAAAAGGCTATTGTTGGTTTATCTAGGTAAGCTAGGCACGAAATAGACACAAACATTTGTATTTTTTTCATTTGTGAAAAAATTCCTAAAACATTTTTTTCTAATTTTATACTTTACTTTTTAATTTCTTTCAGTCAATTCAATAACCACCAAGATATTCGTACATTTTGGGTTTCAAATTCATTTTGAAATAGATGACAAAATGTGGGATTTCTTTGACCCTTTGGCTTTCAAGTTTTTAATGATTTTAAGGGAGTTTAGTTATATGTTGCCTTATTGTTGTTTGCCACTTTTTTTTTTTCAAATAAAATTCAAACAAATTTCTTTATTCATCTCATCAAAACAAGAAAAAGGAGTAAAAATGTTTAAAGAAGATTAAAGGGATCTCCACCTACACCTGTTACAACATCCATCCCTCCAGATATCTGTCTCCTACTGTAGAGTATACTGTAGCCTCAGTGCAACTTTAAGTTTAGACAAGACAATCAGTTGATTAATGAGTCTAGATGTAATGTTGTTAGTGTACAAATCATCAGCTAATAAGCTAACACCATGACATAACTATGTAAGGTATATACTATTAAACACCAAGAAATTCAAGGCATGTCAAGCTCACATACTAATGGATAAGAGAGTCATTTTGGACAAGATGATGTTGGAAAAGATCAGCAAAAGTGCAGGGCCTAATATTGGAACTTCAATTATGATGCAGGTGTAATGTTCTCTCCAGGGTTAAACATATTCTCTCCCAAATCGACCACCCTCTTTATAATGAATACACTTTCCTCCCATCTAATATTCGTATCCGTCAACCTTGTAGTCGTACTAAACGATATAAGTCTTTCGTTCACCAACCGATTGCTACTTACTTATGTCTCAAGCTAATTTGCCTCTCACGGAGAAAACACCTGGATCATAATTTAAATATAATTTGTATAAATTTTGCCAAATTTGTTATTATATATACAAATTATTTTTTATAATTTTTAAATATTGCCTGTACTTTTCTATTATTTTAAACATTGTTCTTGTATTTTTTAAGATAGAAAATGCATATTATTGCACATATTATCAGCACACTTTTAATTGGAACAATGCTATTAAAAATAAATTGGCTTAAAATCTGTGTGAAAGCTGCTACTTCAACATTACAAAGTGCTATTAAATTCTTTCAACGTTATGATTTTGTTATTCTTAATTATTAAATATTAACAATCTATAGTCTTCAATCAATGCATGTTCCAGGCATACATTATGCAAATGAGCATCTTCATGCATTAGAATATGATATTGTAAATATTTTAATTAATATGTGAATTAAGGTTATAAGTATAGGATCTATAAATAATAAATTAATGATGGGTATCAAGTACAAATTATTCCACTGCAGTTACTGCAGTAACTACAATTTTTTGTTGTACAATAAAACACGATTTCAGTTTGTTTCAATGTATTAAGCAGTATTTTTATGAACATTGTCTATTATGCTATTAGATACCCAAAAAATGCTTCCTAAATAATTGCTTAAAAGAGTTTAAAGGTTAGAAACAAAATGTTACTGCAGTAACTGTAGCAGAATAATTTTATGATTATATCGATTCTTTTCATAATAAATTTTTTATATGATATTATCATGTTTTAATTAGCATACATGAATGTCATAAGTCCATAAATAATGTTTTCTAAATAATTGATTTTTATTAATAATATTATTATTTACAGATATTGATTTATAATAAATTAGTCTCAATTTTAGGATATATAATATAGTAGGTTATGAAAATTTATTATTTTAGTATACTGTATCATTGTTTAATTTTTTATGACAATCTAATATTTTCTGAACAATGTATGGTATTCTATTTGGAAGAAGATCATGAGAATTATGACTGAATATAAATTTTCAAAATTATAAATATGGTAATATTACTAACAATTTTTTTTATCCCAATATAGCAATTGTGTGTATTTAATTTTAAAAACTATTTTAAATAGAAAATATTATCTTTTCAGTTGTTCATGTTGGGACTTACCTTAGATCCCATCATGGTATACGTTTTACCAGATCCGGTTTGCCCATAGGCAAACAGGCAGGCATTATATCCCGCAAAAGATGCATCCAGGATTTCAGTACCAAGGTCTTGGTAAACCTGAAAAATATAAATAATAAATATACATCAATTACAAATATAAAGGACATACTTTTAACTTTGTGGCTGAGCGGTTTAGACAGTGAAACCATATCCAGCCTTATGGCAAGCATTCAAGGCTCGCTCGCTTCATGGTTCTGGTAGTAAATAAGGCTCGTGCATACAGTTGTACAGAAGGTTTCAAGTTCAAATCTCGGTTGGGGCAGCATTTCCTCACAGATTTCCTCATCATTGTACATTTCTAACTAAATTAATTGTTAGTATATCTAGGAGGTTGTTGTTTACTTTATCAAAAATAGAAATGTTATAAGAGAAAAATACTGAAAGACAACCTTTACAATAAGAGATCATAGCAAAAGTGTAAATGTTGTTTGTTATAAAAGTGAATTTAATCGTTAAACAAAAGTTCACTTGAAACTATATAACACCACTTGCTTGTAATTTTAGTATTTGACTTTAAATTAGAAATGTTAATGATGTTGTATGGAAACCTACAACAGCTAATAATCTAGGTTGTTTCCAAGACAACATAGTATAACAAAGACTTTCTGTTCAAGTTCCTATAAAATTATGTAATTAGTCACCCACATGTTGTTAATTAGAGATATATTTGGAAACGCATACAACGTGCTCTTCACTCTATTGATCATGTTCGTGCACCTGCTAAAAATAATTGAAGCAACGCTGCAATGTTTTCTTTATATAGATTTAATTAACAACCAATTGTATATATTGATAAAAATCAAATAATAATACAAGACATACTATAACAATAACAACAATATTCATTGTTACTATATAGTTAAAGTCTAATAACTTTTGGTTCTCTTCGTTGTATGTTTCTTTGTCTTCTGACATGAGAAAATTGCACTTCTCACCCTACAGTAAATGAGTTAAATGTTATCAATAAATCAAATATAGTATTCATACAATTTAATTCGGACCATAATGACAAAGGTACAAAAAAGTCTTTGTAAACTGTAGAATATTTGTATATAAATTTGGTTTTACCTCTTCCAACTCTTGCGTAAACAACTCTAATACTCATGATATAGTGTGTAAGTTTTATTTAGGGCAACTCTTTTTTCAATGCCATAGATTCTATCATCTTTTTAGATATATATATAAACAGACTTGCCTCTTTTATTAAATTTTATCTAATAACTAGTTAATGTATGATACAGTATGCACTGAAGGGCAACATACTTTAAGAATACGGAAAGCTCTTGAATAAATATGTATTTAAATATTCATTATTAATACATTTATAATAGATGTTTAAATAAACATTTAATGAGGAATGCATTATTAATACATTATAATTTGACTTCAGAAATAAAAAATGCAATAAAAAAATGAGCAATTTTTAATCTTAATCAGGTAAACATCTGCCCCAACAAAACTTGCAAAAAAATATTCAGGTTTTAGAAACAAACAAAATCAATGCAAAACAAGATGAAATTTATACTTCAAAGATTCTAAGCTATAAATGGGTGTTTCTAAGCTATAAATGGGTGTTTCTAAGCTATAAATGGGTGTTTCTAAGCTATAAATGGGTGTTTCTAAGCTATAAATGGGTGTTTCTAAGCTATAAATGGGTGTTTCTAACCTATAAATGGGTGTTTCTAAGCTATAAATGGGTGTTTCTTTTGAGAAATGGAAGAACATGAGTAAATAAATTTACCATCATTCTTGTGACAACAAAAATAGGTCCATTGAAATTTATTTTTCAAAAGGCATTACCAAAAAAAAATGTATGTTTTTGGCATTAAAAAAGAATGATAATTAACCATAAAAATATCTTGATGTTTTTTATCACTGCTAAAAAAAACATACAGTCCAAAGTCAAAATTACTGCAGTACCTATATTATGTTTTTCTGTTTAACAGTTTATGCATTTTTTTTTTTATTTTATTATTATTATTATTACACTGACTATCTCATTGTAGTGACAGTTTTTTTAATGTAGTGTCTGCAGTAACTACATTAGATTAATATTGAATTGATTCCTTACAAGTAGGTATGATGCAGTCATTAGAATCCATTAATTCGTGGAGGAAAGCAGTTTTAAAATAATATTATCAATAACTAATTAATAGTAACATAAATGAGGATAACAGGATTGAAATTCGTCATCTTATGCTATGGCATAATTATAATTACTGTAAACAGTGATTGAAACATTCTGTTTACTCAGGACGTTTAGTTACCTGCAGGTATTAGCTCAGTACAAACTGTTTAAATTTGTAATCAATCATAACGTAAGATACAAACAAAAGAAGTAATTTCAAACAAAAAGTTTATTTTCATAATTAAAGCTTAGAGCAAGTCAAGTGGATTCTGTCAAGCCAACAATTACGTTTTGACAGGATTTTAAAGATTATTGTCAGAAGTTAGAAAACATTGGATGTAAAAAAATGAAAAGATGGCAAAGAAAACAGGCTGGTAAATTGTAGTGAGCCCTCTAGAAGATTGACCTACAGCTCACCTCTTCTGAAAAATTATTTATATTTAAAAATTTATGTCAAAAGCATTTTCCATTCTATATATTTTTAGAAACAGATTAAATGTTTGGGTCTACCATGAAATTATACAGTGTTATTTTATATTTTAATATACAGTACTGGATTTTATAATAAACAAACATACTGCAGTGTTTGTTGGTAGACAATTTTAAATTGAGTGCTAAATAAATAATTAATTCAACTGAAATAAATTTTCTGGCACCACAATTGCTCTAACAATAGCATCTAGGGAAAAATAGCTGTGAAATTAAACTTATTAAAATTTAAACAATATTAAAATATTTAATATCAAAACAATGTTTTCTCTGTGAGCAAAGAAATGGTCACAAATGGACTCAAATGAGCGTAAAAGAGCTTTCTTTTAATTAAAAAAGGAGGATGTCTATATTCTAACATTCCAATTAACTGGGAAACATGAATCTTAAAATGGTGTTAAACAAGTGTTGTATGGCACGCTAGTTAACAAACTTAACTTGTGAAATGACCAAATAACTGGAAAGAGGGTCTTTATCTAGGTTGAGGTTTTTGTAACACTGTTAAATAGAGTGGAACGTATTATACAAAATACCAGTAAAGATATTGAGTGGAATTGATTTGATACAAAACAAGGCTGTCATGTTTGGTGTAGAGTATTATTATGTAGAAATGTACCCAACATCTGTTGATGGAATAAGTATAGTTTATCTATCAGTAACATCACGTGAAAAAAAAATGGTAGACCGGTACTAGCAATGAATGTTTTTTTTCTTTTTAGCATTCAATGTACTTTGTTTATTTGTGTAAGTGTAATTCATTTCATTAAAAACACCATACAAACAATTACAATTGAACATTTTTTTGTATTCTATTACTGTAGTTGATGTAATTCTCTGAACCGTGTGATTGTATTTGTCTTGATCAGCTCAGTTGAGCACTGGTACATCAATTTTTGTTATAAACCAAAAAACTGATTGGCAACCATATACATATATACAAAGGCCAACGTCGATTCATAACTGAATTTTGTACCAATGTTGCCCTAGCAATCTCTGCCGCATTTGTCACAGATGTAGATGGTTGAATAGATAATGGAGTACATCCGCAGATAGTTTAAAGTATGTTACACTATTAGTGATATTGGTATCTTTATGGTAAGGTTTTTATCATACGAGTTAAAATTAAACTATGGTATGCTGTCAAAATATCTATCTACTACAGATAAAGTTATCTTATCATTTTGTACTGAGGACCGACAAACACATTTGCATTCTTATCAAGTTTATCTACACTCATGTTGGGGTAAGGTGGTCATAAGAACATGACGACCTTGTAAACATACGTTATCTCATGGCGCCAAACGTGAGGTCAACTTGCACGACACTGTTTGCCTTTTAAAGTACGTTATCCCAGCACTCAACTTTAGATATAGTAAACATTCCCATTATAAATACGAGTCTCTACGGAGTAAGTTATTTCAAAATCGACAAAAATCCACTTTACCAAATATGGTAAAAATGAAGGTTGTATACTTTTACTTCTAAAAAATCTCTTTTATTATAAGATATTTAGAACAATCAGACAAAAACATATGGCCATGCGATCAATGATGCGATGTACGGCATTTTATCAATCACTTTAGGTGATAAAATAGGGTAATGAGAATATTGAGTCAAGGGATAATACGTTAATAGTAGTTAGCATTCTCAAATAGCATCGTTTGTAAACAATGACCCAACACTGACCTTCATTAGTCTTTTTCCCAGGGTAGTGTTTAGTAATTACACAATTCGTCTATCAGTTTCATATTATGAAAATATGTAATGTACTACGCATCCAACCAGAATCATAATGTACAAATTTGGAAAAGTGTACAGGATTAGTACAATATTACTACAACCTTTAATTACTTGAACAAGAACTATTATTTTATAACATTTATTGAAAAACGAAAACAACTTTAAAGTAAGAATATGTATGGCAAGAGAAAGTATAATCATAAGTATAATAATTAACATTTTTAAACATATTTATTCTAAAAGTTTGGCACTATCTAATTACTAACACTAAAAATCTTATTCGATTATTACATGATACAAAAATTGCCTGCAGCCACAGTATACAGTACTATCCAATATTGAAGGTTGTGAGTTACAGGGATATACATGTAGTGTACAACATACAGTACAATAACAATTACTGTGATATAATTGAAAATTTAAGAAAGGAATTTAAGACAAATACTCGTACATCTGTACATTTGGCATATCTGTGCTTAACTAAAAATCATTTCTTCTATTTGATTTGTTATCCTATGAAAATATTTTGCAAACTTGTTTCGTTGAGTATGTGTATTACTAAATATTAAAAATTTCGTTAAATAATCAAAGTAAGGTTACATTACGCAACAGAAAACAAATTGAATGTACGCTAAATACCAGGAAATCTTTTTGAATTTATAACATTCTTATCAAGTCACATCATATCAACATCAACTGCACTTTGACATCTCGTTTTGAATAAACATCCCTACCACCTAGGTGTCGTTGCTATGGCAAAGCGCTAACTTAATTGGAAATCGACTCAACTCAACTTAGCACTGCATGCACATTCTAAAATAATAACATTTCACTTCTTCTGAGTTGTTATCTCATATTGCGATCATGTTTATTATGCTAAACAGGCCTATATCCATAATTGATTCAGGTAAGCTCACAACCCCTCCCTCTCTCCTACCACACACTTTTTCTTTTTTTTTTATCTTCATATGCAAAACATAATATAAGTTTTTGGGAAAATACTGATGGTACCATCATTATGACTAAGCATTTGGAAAATACTATGATGGTGCATTATGACAAACAATACATGCCACACATCATTTTAAAGTTATGATGTGTAGGTCTAACATCTGTCTGAGCGTAGATAAGAAGGCCTATGGTATCTGTCAGAGGCAATGTACGATCTTGTGTAGGGTCACACTGCTGCAGGCTAAGCTAGCAGCGAGAATTCTACATTCTAGCTTTTTGTACTTCAATTCATTAACAAGGCAACGATGTTTAGACTACTAGTCAATGAGTGTCGTACTATCGAACCGGAAAAAGCCATTATAATTAATAGAACATATCGTCGTGTTTAGATTAATTGTAAATGATTGCCAAAACTATTAAACAAAAAAACATGTTACTATAAATTGTCAGCACAACCAATGTGCAATGGCTGTTGTCTATTGATGCGCTAATAACAGCAAATAACATCAATTAAAATACCAAACATATTTCTGTCTCATTATCGGCTACTACACAGGTCACTTTATAGGGGGCGTAATATGCACAAACTTGCTTTAGGGCTTTCTCCAGGGGTGTAAAAGAAAGTTTACACTATCAAATATCGGTCATCAACATTGACAAAAATAATTCATAGTTCAGGGGTATGATTTGTTTGTTGTGGTCTAGGAGTGGGTGATTCTATGCATGCTAAACAAGCAAATTGTTGAGTTTATCATACAGTACAGTTTAATAATAAAGATTGAATCGTGAATAAACGTGAGGTTTTATGTGGGTGGCTTGAGAGCTTGAGGTTAGGTTGATAGCGTGCTCCTCACGCCAGATACCTAAGAGTTGAAAAATTAACTGTACAGTATGTCAACAGTTTGGATAAGATGTACCAGTTTTAGCAAAAATGAACCCCTTAAAATATAAAATCTACAACAATGAGGGTTTATTAGTTCTGGGAGAGGGTCTTGTTGTGTACACAATACCATGAACCTATAAAATCGTTTTACTAGGCCTACTCTTGTCAATAAAGCAACTTTTCTTTTGTTACAAATATGTTGGACTGAAGCCAATACTGAAGAGTATAGCAAATAAGAATGACAAAGATACTGAGCAACCGTTGTTTCTATAAATCAACTCCAGAGATCAATAATAAGAATTGACATCATAAACTGATGCATCACCTAATGATAACAGTAATAAATGTTCAAACAGAACATTTACTGTGAATAATGAAGAGATGTTACATACAGTAAGTAGAATCCTTAATGAGACATCTTCAGGAACCATCAAAGTGTTCCTTTAATAATGTACCCTGAATAGCCACAATGATTTAACAATATTCTCCCTTGTTTCAGGATCTTCGACTTTTGATACACAACAGGCACAACATTTTACCAATATTCAAATAACAAATAGGCAAAAGAGAAAATAATAATATCCTGGATTTATAAAGCACCTAAGAATTAACAACATCAAATAAACAAAACCCTTGTTATTACTTTAATTTCTTTTGAATTTTAATAATATTAATTATAATTTCATCCTCATCTAACACAGCTTTTCAAACAAAGGCATGAACACTTATTTCAAGCATAGATGATGATTCACTAGTAGTTTGTATTGGAAAAAACCACTAGCTTATTGTAAAAGATCAATTAAATTGCTTGTATTGTTAAAACTACAATAGCTCTTTTATTTAAACTCTATAATTATCCTTGACCGAATTTCAATGTTATTATTATAATAATAATTTGATCGCCTACAGTATATTTCTTATTAATAATTTGATCGTATATTTCTTATACTGAAAGAATGAATGTTTTTCATACTACTACTAGTTATAATTTTCAAGGACAAAGTGCACACCTTTTGATAACAAATTTAATATTAATGACTATTATCACTATCAAGTATTCCAATAAATGTTTCTCTTTATTTTTTGATTTTCCTCCTTATAACAAAAGAATAAAGTTCATTGACACCATTGTATTTGTCCCATCTAAAAACAATACAGTATTGTAATTTTTCCCTTTAATTTAATGTTATATTTAGGATCAGGAAAACAAAGTGTAATTGTACTATAACTTTCAATCATAAATGTGAAATTTGCTATGATATGGTAATATATTATTAATATTATGTGTTTATGGACACACAATAAGAGCAACATATCAATTTTAAGTTCTACCTTGCTAAATGCTTGGAAATTGTACTTTCATCACAATTTTCCTAAAGTCTTTTTTAAGTATGGTACGCCTATTTTATTTGCATTATTTTTCTTTAAGTGGGTCTCTCGTTAATCCAACTCTAAGCTAGTTTGCTAATATCAATAGCCAGTGGCTACTCTATCACTATGTATACAGTTCATCAGTTACAATAATATTTTCATTTACTCAATGTAATAATATTTCTTGATCTTTCAGCTTTTGATAGATTCTCTTCCGACAAATTAAATTCCCTTGTTTGGGAAATGATAATCAAGTATCAAATCAATTTACAGGAATGGTGAAAAGGCACTTTTTGCTTTGAAAAAAGATGAAAAGTGCACCAAAGTTTAAATACTGGCCAATGTAGGGAAAGATGCAATTTTATTTTTACCATGGAGAATTTCTCAATGATGATTTGACACAGGATAATATTTATGTGGATGTTTATAAGAACAAAATGTTTGTTTTTCATCTTCTGATGAAGGTTGTCATTTATAAGTGATAACGATCTTTTATGTAAAGTTTCTGTTATACAGGTACTGTATCATATTTGAAGATACCTTGAATTATCTAATGGTTTGTGTATGTGCACATCAAGACCTGGGTTCAAGTCTCATTTGGAGAGATTATAACTCTCACAGACCATCTTATATGATTTTTTCATTTGACACAAAATTTAATATATCTTCCTTATATATACATCTAACTTTGTTAAAGACTATTCTTCAGTACTGTTATGTATAGATACTGTAAACAAAGTCAACCTCATCACACTCAGATCTGTAACCAGGTGTTACAATAGGAAGCAATAACATGATGTGATAAGCAATAGAATGCTTAATAAGTACAGGCCCAATAGATCAGCAATTTGCCAACGAAGCATTATGTAATTTATCATCATTCATTATAAAATTCATATGACATTAGGCATTGATCCAAATATTGCTAGAATAAAGCCCAAGGCATTTGTGATTTCAATCCTGGTAGCTCAATCCCATCATACCAGGGAGAACGAGATCACTTCCAACCGAGAATATAATCCTTGTGATAAAGATCAAGAGGACAGATTGTGATCCCAAAGCCAACGCATCCAAATAAAGTGACTCAATTTCTATTAAAATCTATAGATAAAATGAGTCTGAAGTTGACTTTGTTCTTATACTTGACTTGAATAGGTAAAAATATTGGTGGTGGCATTGCTATGTTTTGCTGGAGGCTGGGATGAGATTAAATATCATTCAGTTTCCTAATAATTCTGCATTAAGCTGCTGGGTCAAAATTCCATCGTTAAATTAGATCTCAAATGTATACAGACACACAAAGCATTTATGAAAACATCTCTGTTGTATTATTGAAGTTATTTCATGCACTACATAATATATTTGAAAATAGTTGGAATTTAATATTTAATATTTGGTATGATCATGGTACAGTATGAAATGTTTTTATAAACTAATACTGGTACACATCTGTAAAATTTTCATACAGTACATGAAAAAAACATGATGGTATAAAACAGGACCAAGTGAAAATCTCAAGAGGGTCATCTTTAGAGAATAGAGGGCTGCAATAATTGTTAGTTGGATGTTTCCAACTTTGATGTTTCTTTAATTACTGTAGTTTTCCTCATATGCAGGCAGGAGCAGACTTACAGTGTTCACAGACCAGGCTGATCACATTACCAGAATAGGTACAGAGGTAAAACCATAAGCAATTCTGTGCTTTGGTTCCATGTCCACCAAAGTCTACCAATGGCATTCCATTTCATTCTGACATTCATCCCATATTCTTTTAGCCATGTTGCTAGACTTTTCTCTTTCTTTTAAATATAAATAATGTATATCTTCATCATTAGTGTCATTGTCATAATTGCAATACTTTTTCCTTTATTAAATATTTATTACTTTATATCATTTGTACTTGAAGACTGAATAGGGATGCTACAGTACATTAACCAGGAACCCACGTGGAACGTGTAACACTTAAAAGATCAATACTCGATGAGCAATTGTTCCCGAGGACGATGAGATAACGTGCCAATGACCGTGATCATCATTAATAATGTCTGTTGAAGCCCAAGAAATAGGTGTAATAACATTGTGAATCTTGTACAATTTTGGACAACTGACTTACAATAAATTGTATTTGATAGTATTTGGACTATGGTCGAACAGTGCTAGTGTCTTGAAATAATTTAATTCAGGAATTTTCCGATACAGTACTAAATATATTTCATTATTATCTTATAAAATAGATTATCTTATAAATTAGTATAATATCATTTTAATATTTCTGCATTATTTAAAAAAGCAATTTACAGGTACCTCCTATTTAGGTACACGCAATAGATAAAATAACCATTTAAGACAGTCCCTGAGAATCTTATGTTTCAAATGCGCAAAGAGTTTATAATACTGTACAAATCATATTATTTTACATTTTTTATATTCTACTGATAGTGATCAATGGCACAGTCCGTCTGTAACAGACGATGGCGAAGATGCATCTACATTAGACACATATTGTGTGGTATACTGTATGTTTGTTGTGGTAATTAAACTCACATCATACTTTATTTGTAATATTGGTTCTTCTTTAGTAATGATGGTCGACTAAAAACAAATAAACAAATGAATATACTGTACTGTAGGATACAACAAATCAACAAGTTTAAATACAGTATTTACAGTGTACTGTACTGTATACAGTCATTCACTACAGTAAAACTAGCTTTCTTTATCAACAAATATAACATTGCTGGTATATATGTACGCTGACAATGAAGAGACAAGAAGAAGTCATTGATACCCCTTGAGAACATTTCATCAGTTAACAGATGCTAACATATTTCTACATACCTGGATATCATTTGGATCTTATCAATGCAAATACATAATTATAATATTGTATTACGGTACCGATTGTAAAGCAGCTACATATAAATTAAATATTTTGCCACCAGAGGTTCATTTAGAGGGGTTGTAAAGCTCTGTCTTTACTATCAAACTGATTTGACCAAAAAAGTATGATCTAAATATATTTGGTAGTGATATACCCAAATATGATAGTAATATGACATCATCATGTCCATATATGGGCACATTACATTTTGTTGTCACATAAAGCTTGATAGTGTAGACAGAGCTTTAGGGTGCTGTAGGAACTCCCCTTTGCTGGATACAGTATACACATATTATTAAACCAATTCTTGTGTAATACAGAGATTATTATTGAAAACCTAAAATATACTCAGATGGCATGGATACTATACTTTAAAAACACAGGGTTCTCAATTATTATGGAATGTCTTCGAAATTCAACCCTACAGTATTATGGATGTATCGGAGTGAAGATAAATAAAAATACATACAAACTGTATAATTATGATTTGGCCTTAAATTATAGAAATCAAGACCACACAATGAAGATTCAGTATTTCAAAAAACACTTTTAATACGAGGAATTAGAGATAGTATTCTAGTCATGCAAATGTTTATGAGTATATCATATCACAATACATTACAAAATGTAACTATTTTTAGAACACTGTTATCTGATGCCAAATAATATGGTTTTCCTGGACAGACAAAAAGACACTGTCTACTTGATTAGGGATGTTCTTAAAATTTTAAATAATTTTGTTATATTTTAATACACACTCAGTTTAAGTGTGTTCTATTTTATTCTACATTTTATAGAATTTTAAAAATGTATGCAGATTGCTAATTAGGCCTATGTTTGATTTTTTGTTCTGTGCTTCTCCCTATGTACAGTAGTATTGAAATAAATCAAATCAAGTGAAGTGTTTTGGCATCTGTTTTTAACATGTATTAAAATTGTCTTGGATTCATGTTGTCATCATGAATAAATGAGTTCTTGTTCCTCCTATAATAATATAAACAGTTTATTGTTTATGATGCAGAACTTTCTCAGCTATGAATTTAAAAAACAAAGGATAATGATGTTGCTGTAAACTGAATGTTGGTAAGCTGCCATTAGAATTTTTTTTCTTTATCATGAAATGTAATTTTAAATTGGTCGACTATACATGTTTAAATAAAGAATAAGTTTTTTGTTTGTATTTAAATAATTCCATCATTTTGCATTGAGCATGTATTGTAGGCGTAGTATACTTTATAGTACTATTATATTTTTAAGTATGTCAAGGAGGTGTAATTGTGTACACTATTGAAAATCATTAAAATAATAAGCTGGTGCCCTATTTGCCATATACTGTATTTTAGGCAGTCAGGTGGCATACTTGCTTCACACAAGTTAATAATTATTTTTATTTAACATATTTCTGTGCTTATTTGTTTAGTTCAACAAAACTAGGGCTAACTATCTCTTCTTCTGTATTCTTCCATATTATTAGATAAATAATTAATAAAAACCACCTCTGAAAAAAAAGTGGAATTATATTTTAAACTTCACTTGTTCATAAATATGAAAGACTAGAAAATAATATTTGATTATTAAAATTTAAAATTTATTTAATGTTGTTAAAATCAAAATGACTGAAAACAATTGACAATGCTATATCAGTGGCATGATTCTCTATTGGAGAAAGCAAAAAGCTGAACGATAAAATAAATAAAGTCAGACAGAAATTGCCGAGCTTTCGGGTAACAGTACTTTTACTGTAAATGTTCAACTGTAAATAAATACTACTCGGTCAAAATTTATAAGAACAACTGTAGCCCTGTAGCCTTATTCTTGAAGTGCCCTCTTCAAACTAGAGAGAAAATGAAATCTATTTCGTTTGTGTAACTACAGTACTGCACAGGCTATTTCGTCAAGTCTAGATGTTGCTATCAGGTTGTTGCTACTGTATTTTGTGGAAAAGCTCTATAAAAATGGGGGCCATGGGGCTTGAAGGAATTATGAGTTTGTACTACAAATACTCATCTATACTGTACACCTATCTATAGTACAGTAAACCATGGAGGTTGGAGGTTTACTCATTCAAAAGCCTTTGGTTATGTTGAATACTACAATACAATAGTACTGAATGGCTACCATCAAAACGGCGTAATAAACAACATCGTTCAAATATCTACAGTTCATTAGATACTAAAATCAATATACAATGTGAGATATTTCACAACACAATTTACACCAAAGATTATTTTCAGTAAAAATGTACACTACTATTCACAGTAGGCCTACAGTAAATACAGTAAGCATCATTGAAGGAATGTAACATTTATACTGGCAATTCTATTACTAATGTTTAATATTTTGGAGAATTTACTGTTGGACAGTATTGTATTATATATTAATAACAATGCAAAATTTCCCTACAGTAAAATCTATTACACTGTATTTAATATCTACAGTTGATTGAAATCAGCTATTTAATATTTATGGTGTCTTGATTTGATTATAATAAGTAATTCAATTTATTACCATGGCAACAAGGAACACATTGCTATAGTGACCTCTGTGAATAATATACTGTTGAAACAAACATTTTAACATGTAAAATAAGTACAGTATAAAATTGATTGTTGATCTTTAATGAACATTTATCATTTACAATTTTAATTTTTACAATGTTTCTTTTAAATGTAAGTTTTTAAAGGTGTGTTTAAGTGTGTTATTTAGTTAAATATACAGTAGTACCTCTCCTTTGGGACACGCTTTTAAAGAGATTACCCCTTCTAAATTTCCTATGAAATAAATAAGGGTAAATAATAACAGTATGGTCAACCAATATTCTGGAGACACTCCTATTAATGAGATACTTTGTTGAGTTGCGAAGGTGTATCCTTAATTAGGTTGTTACATAAAATCTTTTGATATTTTTGTTTACAAATTGAAATTCTATTTATTTAATATAAAAACAATTTGTAGTCAACGATAACAATATAATGCAACACTATATCAGCGATACCTGACAAAAGAGGCTACAATATCCAACCAATTCATGCCACCACAACACAGCATGTGGGAGTTGACTGTAACAACTCAAAAACATCGATCAATTTCAAGACCTCACAACTTTACACAAAGCAACGATTATTGTCATTTAGGTAACTTAACAAAGCTCTGACACTCAGTTACTGTAAAATAATATTCACTGTATAGTATTAGTGTGTGATTATTTCCATTCACCTTCAACAAACTTTTGTTATAAGTATGCGTTACTACAGTACTGTATTAGTATTAGTATACAAACAAATGCAGACATACAACTACATGGGTTTTAGGTTGGGTAAAGTTTCTAAAGGTACTGTATATCGATGATAATCTTTAATGAATAAATTAATTTTTAATGATTTTCAAGGTAAGATCAATTTCTAGATTATGTTTATGAAAGTAAACTTGATTCTTGTTTATACCATAAATGATGACATATCGTAAGCTCCTTTAGGGTATGTTCAGACTCATGGCTTGAAGGCAGCTGATTTTAAACGGCATACACTTTTATTTCCAAGCCTATAGCCAGGGTACTCATGGGGTTTGAATGTGCCCTTTAAAAGATACTAGCACTAAAAGTGCTAGTCCTAGGCCTACAGTAGCTCATAAAAACTTAAATCCTACCTACATTATTAATTAGTATGATCGATTGCAAATTGCATGACTAAATCTTACTGAAACTGTAATTAATAATAGTTAGAACAATTTACAATTTATGCTATTTTGATGATTTTTGTGTAGAACACAGTATATACTTTTTTTATGATGATTCATACATGATTCATGTACAGTAGGATGGATTACTAAAAAATATATGCCTTTATTTATACATTCATTTTTTTTTTCAAAAAATGATTATCCACCCACTGGAAATAGATAATGAATTTTAAGTGTTTGTTCAAAAGCATGCTTGGCATACTAATACAATCTAAGTATTCTTTTGTAAATACTGTATATCACAATGAAATGATGATATACTTGATGAACCAATTTATTGCCAAAATATTTCAAATTCATGTTTGTTCTTGACACTGTGGTTTTATTGGGTATTTTATACACAATTTTATTGAAACACATACAGTACTTCCTTCCTATACAGTATTTGAGAATCTTTTTTTTTTAAGAAAAAGACATTGTTACCGGTCAAACATGTATTTTAATTGTAAATCAATAGTTTGTCTATTCTTTTTTTAAATAAATGATGAGGTTACTGTAGTTTTTGTTATATTATTGTTGTTCTCATGTACAGAATGAAGGAATGGTTCTCAGACATTTTTTGGAGGGGTGTAAGGCCTACAGTATGTCAGCTACATTAGGCACAAAAATTGATATCCAGAGCTCAGCATCCTGTTGTTAGATTGCCTTGTTTAAACAATTTTTTTGAATAAATAATTTTCGTGTAGCTGACATACTGTAGGCCTTACACCCCTCCAAAAAATGTCTGAGAACCATTCCTTCAGGGTTTATCTGTGGCCGCGACACCATCAGTTCTACATCCCTTGCTGATACAGCGCACTGCGAAGAATATGAACATTGTACAGTACTGTTGGTATATGTTGCAGCCAGACATACAGTAATATAAGATCAAAGGACTGTTACGAGTTCTTATTTTGATCTTGGAAAGATCAGCTCAGTGTCTGTTGTTAGATTGCCTTGGTTTAAATATTATGGTTATGAGCTGTTAAGACAGCATTAATAAAATAAAGTTTCAAATAAAATCAAATTGTTAATAACTTTCTTACTACCTGTATAAGTATTGTCGAAATGCCCAGAGGTTTGTTGATATTTTTAGTTTGTGGTTGTCTTGAATTACAGGTCTGGGAGGTATGTATATTGGAAAAACCCCCCTTATTTACGGCAGTAAACTATCCTCAGGCAACAACAAACCTACAGTTTACGTAGTCTTTTATTAAGCAGTAAAAGGTATAACAAGAGCAATGAATATATTTCCTAGTTGTTTAACTGCAAATGAATTCTAAAATAGACATTTTGGCTCTGTGAAAATGAAAAGACAAATCAAGGTTACTACGATACCACAACATACACCCAATCTCTTGGGCAGCTGTCTACTGAAAACTTGACAATGAATTCCTCAGAGGAGTAACTTAAACTGATGAGAGCTCTGGTCTTTTGAATCTTGGAATTCACCAAGACAATGTGGAGGAGTGAAAGGAGTAAACAGATAACATTGAATTTGCATTGTGAATAGGTGTCAATACATGTGTTCTGTACTTGACTTACCTCTTCTAGTAGCCTGTCAATGGCTCTGCAATATTATATTTCAATCTCCCTGTTCGCAAATTTGTCTTTCAAAATCTTTACTCGATTTAGATGTTGTACAGGTACAGTAGTTACAGACCTGATATCTGGTTGAACCACAAATTGGGCCTGTTGATACTATAGCTGCACTGAACTACAGTACAGTATCCATAGTCCAAGTACTGTAAAAGACCTACCGTAAAAGTAAAACTGGAAGCTCAAAATGTCTTTATACACTTTGTTTCCATTTGGTAGCTGCACTAAACTATTGATATTAGAAGTTTAAATACAGTAAAAGACCTACAGTAGGCCAATACATATACACAGTAACTGGAAACTCTTCCAAATCCACAAAAGCAAAAAGTTCCTAATTCCTTTATACTCTTTGAAAAAACTTATTCTGAAAACTAAAGATTTATGCCAATTTTTTAAACAGACACCTTTTAAAGATGAGAAATTAGTGATCTATCATCACAGTACTATACAGTTAGTACTGAATTGCATACACATGGCTGCCAATTACCAAGTACTATTAAAGTGACTGAAACAATTAAGTAATCTTTCAAGGAAGTGTAAACAAATTAAGTGTTCATTGGCTAATTTCACCCTTCGTTTAATATACACATTATTAAAGCTGATACTGACTGTCATCAAGTAAGTTAGTTAAATCATGGAGAAATAAGTTAGGAACTTATTTCTCCATGGTTAAATCATAGAGATATGTATTATAGTGTTCACTATAATATCTCTATGGTTAAATCATGGTTAAATTAGTCTAAATAATATAATAAATGATAAACACTATATATATAAAAATCAAGTGTCTCAAAGGCCCTGAAATGGTATTACAGAACGTACAGTAATGTAAATCTGGTTTTTTTTAAAGAGTTTCAGCGATTATTTTCAGAGAGTTGACTAAATTGTTTTTTTCTTACTTATATAATAAATACTGTACATTACTGTAGGAAGGATGGTCACACACTACTTATTATAAGCTGTGCTTCAGATTCCCCTTTCCATTCTTTTGTTTTGTAATGATTATTTATGTATGTTTATGATTTTGTAAATGGAAATAAAGAAAAAAAAAAAAATAATTGTATTTTGCATCCACAATGTATAACTCAGAAAAAATGGTAATATATCATTAGACACACAGTGGTCTCTTCAAAAGTTTTTTTTTTTTGGGTTTTTTTTTTTATTTTATTTTTTTAAATTTTTTTTTTTTTAAATTAAATTACACACCTATGAATCTGGCAAAATATTGGGATAGTAAAAATTAAGTTTTTGTCATAATATTAAATTTGACTGTTAAATCGGCAGACTGAATTTAGAAACAAAACCTGATAATTAACCATTTATATTAACATACAGTATTAATTTTCTCAAACAAATCCAAACTTTAATTACTTTTGTGTTTATACCCATCACAGCTTTTGTTATACTGTAGTTATCTGTATTGACAAAATAAATGAAATGAAATGAACTACTAACTCAGGTCTCTCCAAAAGTTGGCAATCATTGTAATTTTATTTGAATTCAAGTCAAACAAAGGAAAAAACTCATTTATCCCCTGGTCACAAAAAATTACAATACATACAGTACACTATAACTATCACTATTATGCTTTTAATTTTTTGATTTAAAATATTTCGCTATTAAAACATTATAATCATCATCTGTATTTTTATGTGAACCTCTTTATTAATACAGTAGCTGTATTATTAAGCTATCAATCAGATGATGTGCTGTATAGGGATGTTTTATGATTATTTATTAACATATTGAAGAAGATGGATTTGTACTGGATTAATTTGCTAATCCTACATGGGATTAGCGGCTTTTAGTGCATTCATTACAGGTCAGAAAAGGGTCAACATTTACATGTAAACAATGCTATTTCAAATTGACGAATTCGTTGACCCGCAGTTTTAATTAATAATAAAACAAAAAACATCATCAAGATATTAACAGTAAACTTTTGTACAGTGATAAATGATAATGCACACAATAATTTACCATTCAAAGATCATAGGAACTTTTGGAAACAATAGTCAACCTCTAATGTGAGTGTCCCTTGAAAAGGGGTTTTCCCTGGTTCATTTAATGAGAAAGTGTCCCCTCAATAATGGTTGTCCCAAAGGAAGGGTTCTACTGTAGTTATATCTACAGTACAGTACTATGCTACAGTTTTTGCATACTGTAAAATAAAATTATAAAACCAAGAGAAACATTCAACATATCGGCTGTGTGTGTTATATAAAACAAGTAATAACACACAATATTATACTATATACTGTAGCAAATGCGTTGAATGTTTGAATATTCGATCATACATTATATATTCGTAGCATTGTCCAGCGAGGAACGACCTCTCTCATTCTCTGTGTTTTTAATATTTGACTATCCATGCATGACCTAAATTCAAGAAACTTGATGCCTTTCTTTGTTTAAAAAAATTAATTATACATTGAATATTTTAGGTTTTGAAGCATGGTCATACAGTGACATTTAAAGGAGGCTTGTCAATTGAAAAATAAAAGGAATAGCAGAGCCACAATACTACATTATACAGTACGGTAGAGCCTCATCTTTTGGAAAACCATATTCAAGGGACACTTATGATCAGCTTTGGCTGGAGGGACCACCCTCGTAAAATATTGTTGAAATAAATACATATACATACAGTAATGAATGTCTTGTCTTTATTTACCATCAATATGGTAACTATTAAAACATTGATTTAAACAGTCTTATATTTTGTTAACATTGATTATAAAATCAAGCACACACCACAAAGTCCCTTTTTTCAAAGCAAATAATAATATAGTAGTACAGTAAGAAAAGTATATTATACATACAGCACTATACATGTTATAAGATCACAACTCAGAAACACTTAAATTACGACGAAACAGATAAAGATTGGAATTAAAAATGTTAATATGGGGATGGGCCTGGACTAAACTATTACCGTACTGACGCGGGTATAAGCCCACCCCCCTTGAACATGAAATCACGTCAAGTTTGGGGGGTGGGCTTATACCCGAGGATCCAAAAATGCAGATTGTCAAAAACAGCACATGCACACTGTGTATTTCCACCATGCGAGCGAGCGAGCGCCCTCACGTGTACGACGTTGCCTCTAAATACACGAGGTGTAGAGTGTCGGAAAATTAAGCTTATAGTTCGTGTAATTTATCGTAGAATATCTTATTTTAAACATCAATTGAACAAGAATTTATCAAGCAGAAAAGCAAGTATACAATGTTCGTTAAATAGAAATGTACCAAAGAAATTTAATAAGCTTGTTTATGGCAGCCGATACCAAATAGTGGTTTTCCGTTTTGGCGGCTTGTATGTAGCGTCGTGTGTGAAGCAATCTTCGACCGCGATGGAGTGTAAACAAAACAGGACCGTTAGGCCTCATATGGCCTAGCGTATATTAGCCTAGCTTGGTTACTGTATGATCAAAGGTAGGTAGGTGTATTCGGTGTATGGACATCGCCAAATACAAAAATATGTATTACGACACACACTAGATCTTCGAATTAATGGGTGGGCTTATACCCGAGTGCCTCATTTTTCATGAAAATTAGTCAAAAGTCGGGGGTGGGCTTATACCCGAGTATTGGCTTATACCCGCGTCAGTACGGTATATAATAATATAAACTTAGTCTACTGATGTAACCATTTGTAAGAACATTGACTCTACTAAAGGGAACACAAAGGATATTGTTGTTCTTAAGTTACGGACGGGAACACGAATACCGAAATTGGAAATAAAGTTGCAGTCAAAAATTGAATGAAGACATTTAAAAAGAAAGGATATATTTTTTTATCATCATCACAATTATAAGGTTTGTTACATTTAAAAAGGTTATTCTGATTGTGGCTGATGTAGCGCAAAAATCTACAGTAGACTCAATACGTCAATACATGAGGCTTGGGTTTTGGAGATAGAATTGTAAATAACAGAACAAAAGTCTAAATTAGGTTGGATTAAGGCGATATATAGATAAACTTTTATAATTGCAGTACATTGTAGTAAAGATAATATGGGGTTTGAAAACACTTAAGAAATGCTCACTAGTATACAGCTACACTGTATGTGAAAATAACTGCATGACAACAAAATTACATATTAATTTGCATTTCTGAAGACACATCTGTGCATATATTTGAAATGGCTACTTTTATTTCTAATCTTAATTACAGAGACAAATGGAGAACTGCTTTTTCACAGCAAAATTAATATAAAAATTTTACGATATTGATCAATAAAATCTGAAAAAAAAGACAAAGAGCATTCCATCACAATAAAATCAAAACCAGGTTATATTTTCAGGAGTCAAAAAATATCACAAAAGTTTTCACAGTATTCTTGATGGCCAATAACATCAGAATAAAAACAGTAAAAGTTTGGTTCATTCTAGGACACAATGCAATGATGTACGAACAAGTAATTTGACCAATCACAGGCGACAGTTCAGATGATTTGTTGCTTATGATTGGTCACCTTTTTTTGCTTTACTGTAGGTATACAGTACGTCCTTGCTGGTATTCAACAATATCATTGTAAATTTTATATCTATAGCAAATAACATTATAGAACAAGATACGGTAATACACATTATTAAGAATACCAACAAGTTTCGAAATCCTATTTTACAGTCTGTATAGTGTAATTTGACAAAGATCACCAGTCAAGTGGTACAATACACCAAGTTGAAAAGAAAGACAATAAAGACAACTGACTGGTTTTGACAACAAGCTTTAGAAAAAAAGGCAAATAAACAGTTTACGGGTATTGCTAAACACCGCAAACCCCAGCAAACCTCCAAAAAAACATAGCAAACCCCACCAAACCAACATAAAAGTGATTGAATCATGTAGTGTACAACCCACTGGGTATATCCATGTAAAAAAAATATTACATTTTTACTGTTAACTACTTATTTTTGGGGTAAAACATCATTTTTTGGTAAAAAATGATTGCTAAACCCTGCAAACCTCCAAAAAAATATAACAAACCCCACCAAACCAACATAAAAGTGATTGAATCATGTAGTGTACAACCCACTGGGTATATCCATGTAAAAAAAAATATTACATTTTTACTGTTAACTACTTTTTTTTGGTCAAAAATGATTGCTAATTTTTAACCAAAAAATGATGTTTTATCCCAAAAATAAGTAGTTAACAGTAGAACTTTAATATTTTATATACCCAGTGGGTTGTACACTACATGATTCAATCACTTGTATGTTGGTTTGGTGGGGTTTGCTATGGTTTTTTGGAGGTTTGCGGGGTTTAGCAATCATTTTTGACCAAAAAATGATGTTTTACCCCAAAAATGAGTGGTTAACGGTAGAAATTAAATTTTTTTTTTACATTGATATACCGAGTGGGTCGTACAATACATGATTCAATCACTTTTATGTTGGTTCGGTGGGGTTTGCTATGTTTTTTTGGAGGTTTGCGGGGTTTAGCAATACCCCAGTTTACAAACAATTTGTATAAACTTGGAATCACCAATGCCAGAAGAATTCAGGATTAGGAAAATTGAACACAAAAAAATAATGTTTTGTACAGTACTGCAGTAAGTAATTGGTAGAATTTTTAGATCTGTAGGATTACAGTGGTAACGTCAAAAGAAATACAATCTGAACCAAAACAAGTTGTTAACAGTTTTGAATTATTTTTACAGTATTCTTGATATTGCCAGTAATCGTTAAATTAATATTCATGGTTTGAATAGAATGAACAAAACTGTGAAATCAAAATGGAGGTATCTTTTAAAAGCAATCTCTTCTTTTTACTGAACAATTAAAAACTTAATAATTCACAAGAGCTATTGCATTTGTAGGTTCAATAACTTGTTGATAATAGACACCAGTTCACTGTACTAATTAAATCGTAACTTATGATGATGTAAAAGGGTAGTAATCTATTGTCTCCATCACAATATTGATCAATAAAAGATTTGTTAATAGATGTTTGGGATATCAATACAATGAGATAGAGGTTGGGGTAGATTTTCAAGGCCTATTATCATGGCCATTACCAACAGACCTGGTGTAGTATCCGGGTACTATAAACCTGTAACTGTAAATTAGTACTGTAGATTCAGGATAAATACTAAAAAATCTAGATCTAGACAATTCTAGAGGGTTCAAGATATGGAAATCACCATTTCAATTTGTCTCAATTATTACTTCATGTTTACATTGAAATTGCAATGAATATGGCTGCTAATTTTTTTCCATGAAAAGGTTTAGGCCTATCAAAAATAATAATTAATAAACACAAAATTGTACAAAATTAACTTAATTGAGTAAATTCCTGATACTGTCTTATTTTTGTTTTTGCGATGTTTCTCTTCGATATAGGAAATCCTAATATTTTGACAAATAATAGTAAAGTTAACTGTATTATGTACCTGGTAGTTTGATCTCGTAACCAGTTTAGGTGGTTGGCTAGATAGACTACATATGACAGTGCAAATTCACATAGTGACCATACAAACATACTGTAGGCTCCCCTCAATTCGTTGCTAACAGATGATGCTAAAGGTCAATCTTACTACCAAACAGGGTCGATATAAGAACACCAAAACGTGGGATGCAAATATCACCAAAGACAAACATTCAAAGTATACATTGAACTTGCACTGTTAAACAATATGTATTTACCTGGGATAAATATTGAAACATGCTTAACACAATGAATATTACATTTTAGGCTGTGAATAATGTGTTGAAAGGATACTATTGAATTGAATCCAAGTAAAGGAGGACTCACGGTACAGTATACTTCTAACTGTTAGTGTTATGTTTTTATTTGCATCAATTCAAACAACATGGTGTTAATTGCTGTAATCAAAGAATCGTTGTTGACTGTACAGATCAAGAAAGATTTTTAAGGACACGCACCTGGAATTGAAGAGCTAAAGATTTTAATGTTCAGGGGCACATCAGAGAATATATGCACCCATTCATTTAAAGTATCTGATGCAATTTATTTGCCTTTTTGTTTATATTTTGTACCTTACTCTACCTACTTAGTTAGTTAGTAAATATAGAATTATGGTACAGGGGTGTTTTCTTTATTTTTCTTATCTGTAAGCCCTCCCTCTGGTGAGCACAGTCTATGTCGGTTTATCCAGGAAAGCTACTGCAGGCACGAAATAGACCAGTATTCACAACTATATACAGTAATAATGCGTTTGATAGACTAAAACCAAACACTACAAGAATAAAATGCACCAAACCCATGGATTGAATTTTTGTGGGTGGTGTTTGGTACTGTAGGGACATTCCAGTTGTAGCCTAAAGCATGGCTAAAGCTTAATTTAACCAAAGATCCCACTAAAAAATTTAAACTTCTATTTTCCTTATCTTACTGTAGGCAACAAACGGAGTCATTACATACAATGTAATCTTGAATTAAAAATACAAGCAGATTTTATAGGTTGAATTACTCTTTATAATCCTTGTAGTGTATTAGTCAATTAAAAGCAAGCTCTCTGATGTCTTTTGTATAGCATACTGTATTGTAGAATTCTACAATGCACTGATGCACAATCTAAAAAGGCTGGAATTAGAAATTAAAATCTACATCTATGAAATATGATCTTTAAACCTGGTTGTTTTATAATAAAAGGGTGATTTAAATTTTCTTACAAAATCAATCAATAATCTATTAAACTGCTAAACATAAAAAATTACTAATGCTTTAATACTGACATTCAATGCACACTCTACATATAATGCATTTTTTTTAAACTAAATGATTTTAATCATTTTTTATATGTAAACCTTTATCTTCACTATCAAACTAGTTAGACAAAAAAAAGTCACAGTGTGATGTGCCCAAATATGGTACAGTAGTCACAGTGATACAGTATGATATTGTGTCCATAAAGTTTGATATGTAGACAGAGCTTTTAATAGAAAGACAATCTGAAACACTCTGGACACCATTGAACCTACTGTACTACTGTAACAAATTAATAAGTCCTCTGCAAAAGAAAGTTCAACAATACGTAAGTGGTACAATACCTTGGGCTAGCATTTTGACTCCATAACGTACTGTACTGTATTTCTAAAAGATCACAATTGGTATTCCTGTATAATACCATTATGTTATCATACTATGCTAGTTTACAGACCATTAAATACAGTATTAAAGACAAATCTATAGTTTGAGTAAATACAGTAGTAGCGCATTTAATTACAATACTATCTCCGAACGATCGTCCTGATAACCAATTCAAATAATATTCTGGACACTTGATTCAAGTGGTCAAATACTGATATAAACAGTATGACCTGTATTGGTCATCGCTGTACAGTGTAGTTACAATCAAAATTGACTAATACTGTATGAAAAAATGTACAATTTGAAAACATTTTTAAAGTTATATTTCCAAATTAGTTATTGTTTTTTTATTTGTCTTTCAATTTTTAACCAGGTTTTCACCACACATCTTGCACCCCACCTCACCCTTCTGTACACATGCCTGGTTACAGGTAACAACTCAGTAGGGCAAACATACACACACACACACACTTTGTCATGGTAGTAGCTCTGTACCTCTGCAATAAATAATTTAGTTCAAATAATGTACTAAAAAATGTATTTATTTTTGGTTAACTGTACTGCGGTACATCTCAGTCTCAATTTGACGGATTGATTCTTACAATTGACAGTGACAGATGTCACTAGCTACTGTACATACAGCCCAATTCAATCAATACTATAGGGGCAATCATAATATCAGTTCCGCTGTTTTATTTACCTATCATCATATAATATTGACCTTTCTTTAATGAAAGAGTATGGATCATTGCCCAGGAGATGAAAAAACACACAAAGCATTCTAAACATAGAAATGACAATAAAGCAGTTGATCAATAAAGATGGTGAGTATGAATAGATAAGAAAATTAACTCAACTACTAGTACTAGTGGTTTTTTTTATGGGTCTGTTTGATTTGCAGGAGATATAGTATGTGACAAGTCATTCATAATCTTATTGATTTAACATTTCCTAACAGTATTTTGTTATTTTTGTACATACTGTACAGTATTGTCAAAATTGGCTGATACAGTACAGTATTGTCTACAGAATACGGACTAAAAATTATCAATTACTTTTAAAGCACAACTTTACCGCCAGTATCCACACAGTAGGGGTTATTGCTAAACCCCGCAAACCCCAGCAAACCTAAAAAAAAACATAGCAAACACCACGGAACCAACATAAAAGTGATTGATTGAGTGTACAACCCACTTGGTATATCCATGTAAAAAAAATATCAAATTTCTACTGTTTGGTTTGTGGGGTTTAGCAATCATTTTTGACCAAAAAATAATGTTTTACTCCAAAAATAAGTAGTTAACAGTAGAAATTTTAAATTTGTTTAACTTGGATATACCCAGTGGGTCGTACACTACATGATTCAATCACTTTTATGTTGGTTCGGTGGGATTTGCTATGTTTTTTTGGAGGTTTGCGGGGTTTAGCAATACCCCACAGTAGTTAGAGTACTGTAGCTTGTTATCAAATTTCCAATTTTCCCTACACGCAATCGCTGTACAGCCATCGATATGAATTGTTAGATATTTAAAGCACAGAGACAAAATAAAGACATTTCTTTTTAAATAAAAATTTAATTGATTTGACACTCACCAACTCTTGTGAGGCATAATCAGGCCGTGATTTATCCGCCGATAGATAACAATAATCAAATGTGAAGTTTCTAACACGTTGACGATTCCGGTCACCTTCTGTGGCTGGTCCATCAACCTGCAATCACATCAAATAATACTGTACTTTAGTTAGTTGGCAAAAATAAAATAACCAAACATATATTTTTTGTGGGTATTTCTTAAAATCTGAATGTATTTTTACACAATTCTTTTTGATTAAAGATTCATTGGAGCAGAGGGTACTGTACCATCCTTTCTCTAAAAGTCTTTCTTTAGGGTCTTTCACATATGCTCCAGTCTTCCACCGGCTCCAGTTTAGATTTGTGACAGATTGCGCATACTGTACAGCATGCATTTGGGACTTCTTATTATCAAGATGACCTACGCAGCTACGTGAATGGTAAGTACAAAAACTGGTGCATAGCCACATGAAGCATTGTGAAAAAGAACATTGTAAGATGCAATTTTATTTTTCGAACCCAAGCTAGGTGTGAAAGATGCTTAACTCCAGTCCAAAAACTGCAGTACATAAGGATGAATTCGCTTGTACACACTTAACCTATACCAGAATGTTCAGTAATTTTGTCTAATTATGTAATTTTACGTAAAAAAAAAATGAAAATTATACCTTCAAATTTACGATGCTTAAAACATTTTCATTAACATCCAAAATAAACGCCGCTTCGGTTTCCTCCTCTCTGTAATATCAGCAAATGATTTGTTATTTTAAAATAATACAGAATGAGGAAAGTATGCATTATGATGAAGGATGAAAATAGGAAATGTACTGTAAGTTATTATGCCATCAAATTGCACATACAGTAGGCCTACAGTACAATAAATTTTATTTATTCAATTGTTATGAGTGCAAGAGACTATTTTTGGTTTAGTTTTGATGGCATCTTAAAGTCAAAGTGGACTAACAGTACATGTTGACGACATCTGTTGATGTTTGCAGAAAGATAAAAGAGCAATTTGATGTTTGCAGAAAGATGAAAGAGCAAATCATTTTTCAGTCTCACTCATATTCTTATCTGTATTTTGAATACCATTATTATTTTTGGATAATTTAAAATGAGAATAAGCTTCTCATAAAAAAAAATAATAAAATTCAGAATAATGTTTTAAATATATAATTGAACTATACATTTAACATAAGTACAGTAGTACATTAATAGCCGTCAAGAAAGAAAGTTAAATCCATTATATTTTGACAGGCCAACAATGGTTAGCCCAGGGCCAATAATCTGAAAATCCCAGGGTATCTTTTATCAAACATGTCCCTTCTACCTCAATTATTAATTCAAAATCACACTCGTAAATATCTAAATTTAGATAACATTGTTTGAGTCTTCAATGCATAACAATGAACATAGATTATTACAGAGATAAAACATTGACTATGTACTGTAAAACCCTTCTGTACGGAATTACCTAGACAGGTACTGTACTGTACGTATCCCAGCCAGGTAAACCACACACACTGCAGCACCACGACGCCCACCACACGTAAGTTCCAATGCTTAGCTGCTTGGTAGAGGTAGAATTAAAAACTCAAGTACAGGCCTAATTATTACACTTACTTTTTACTCAAAGGTCGGACACGGACTGCAACTTTAACATTCGCCATAGCAAATGATGTAAGCACATATAAAATCCCATAATTATTTAGAAACCACCAAAGATGATGTTATTATCCTAGCCATATCCATCGCATTGTTTATTCCGCACTCACACAATTTCAACAATACAAATTTCGCGTCTTTGGCAGACGATATTTTTCTTCTAAATTGGTGGCGCTAGACATGATCAAAGAATAGTACCGTATATACAGGGATCCATATACAGTACTTTATACTGTAACTGATCAGAAGTTTTCAATACATTGTATTATTGTCCAACCTCAAATTTATTTATTTTCATAAATGTTAGCAAAAAACAAGCGAAGTATTTTTAAAAATTAATCAATAGTTAATAGAAAAATAACGCTTAAAAAAGTAACAGTTGCATTGATAAAGTTTATTTCAAACATTTTTAAGACAAATATTTCAGCAAATCTAACTACCTATACTAAAACTAAACAACATGGGAGTAGTATAAAGTAAAATCCAAGTAGTCAGATCTGCTTAAATGATATACAAATCAATAAATAATCCATTGAAATCCTTAATCCACAAAAAAGTTAGTATGCATTATCGAAAGTAAACATTTTGTTATATGTTTTAACTATCTACTAATAAAATTTATTTTTTAGAACTTTTTTTCCAACATTTGTATCACATGAATGTAAAACCTGACAGCAAACATTCCATCCTATTAATATAATAATATATGAATATTACACTGCAACAATTAAGGAATTAGTTTGAAAAAAGAGCATTGATTACTATACATAAAAAATATATAGAATAAAATTGATAGATAAAAAAATACATTAGAAATAATTTTGAACAAATGGAAATATTAATAGTTTATTTGGCAGAATTGCATTACATTTATAGCAGCATTGATTATTATAAATAAAATCGATTAAAAAATACATTAGAAATAATTGTGAACAAATGGAAATATAGAGTATAAACTACAACCCTATTCTTTAATATAATCACACAACAATATATACAATTTTTATGACATGATTTCAACATAGTTATGAATACTGAGAGTAGATTCCATCATGGCATAGACCACAAAATAAGAGAAAAGTCTCTCTCTCATACCAAATAATACAAGGAACTAACTTTCATTGAGTACAAACTTAATGGCAAAATAACTGTTTACTAAAAATTTAGAATGTAAAGTCAGCACTCAAAGTAAAAAAATATTGAATACACAAAATATCAATATGTCAAATGTTATTCTTACTTTATAATTCAACAATTAGATTTTAACTTATGTTATTGAATGACAAGAATTGAACTAAATTATAACCAATTATTATAACATGATTAATCTGTCCACATTTATAAAATTGCAATTTTAAAAGTTTTAGTTAAAACAATAGAAAACATCATTTACAATTCAATAATTAAAAATATTATATACATAGTAACATCACAATCAATTGTTGTACACTATAGAGCAGCGTTCCGCAACCATTTTTGACCGCAACCCCTTGATCCTATTTGGAAATTCTTGCGACCCAACATTGCATATTTGAGCTACAGGCCTCCATGGTAGGGCATGTGGCAAAGCGAATATTGAATGAAAGACACCCCTAGATGGCTGAAAATGGTACTCTAACACGTAAAAATCATGATAAATGGCACCTCTAGTTGGCTGGAAATGACACTCTAATAATAGCGCGCTTGCAATTGGCAAAATGATCGGAAGATCACATTTGCGTTCAATGCTAACGTCAAGGCGATCTCCTGAACCATAAAAAGTTCTCCTGGCTAGGGCCTGAACAACATCACTATGAGTGTAATTTGGGATGGGCCTGTTTATATTGTTCTAGGGCCTGAACAACATTGCTATGAGTGTAATTTGGGATGGGCCTGTTTATATTGTTCTTTCTATTATTCTAATGCTAATTGTAAAAGTTCCCACCGGCGGTACATTAAAGGTTGCAGTTTTTCAGTCAAGTTACACACTCATTTGCAAACTACAGAAAAATAGCGTCGTAGAACCAATTGGTAGATTATTAAATCCACGTCCTAAAAGGGGATTCCCCACTTGTATATTAACTATGCGTCAAAAGTGTCGTTGATTCCCAATTGTGTGTACGCTACAATTCTTGGCGCACGTCAACATAGGGAAAAAACTCTAGATGTAAAATGTAATCAGTGTTGTAGATTCTGCAAAACTGAGAACATTTCACATATAGATCAGTGTATAATTGATAAAAAGTTTCAGTATCGGAAACAATTTTGACACCCAAACATTGGGTGGTGACCCATAGGTTGCGGAACGGCGGTATAGAGTATCACAATGCTGATGTCACAATAGCATGCGTTTCCGAGTAACAAGGGATATCACATCATGTGACTGTAAAGTATATTATAACTCAATGATCAGAGGTAGCGACTATTAAATTGCATTGCATTGTAGGTAATAAATAGTACATTTAAGTATGCATAAAAGAAAATAAACTTTTAATGTGAATAATATTAAATTATGTTATCATTACAAACATGGATATACCTCTAATCTTATTATTAAAAGTACTGTAAATATTAGTAATTTAATCAAGGACAAGGTAACAACATAATACATAAGAAACCTTGCCAATGTTATGACTATGAATTACGGTTCCACTGTCTTAACCGCTCGGCCACTGACTTTCGGAAGTTTTTATGCCTTTTTAGTGGGTAAACAATTTCTTTTAAATATATATTAGTATTTTAATCAATCAATATTAATAGGTACCTCAGTAGTTAGTCATTGTGTCAAGATTATAATACAGAATTTAGTCAAGAATTTTCCAAAATCACGTCCCCTGTTTAAAATCAAAACCATCTCATTTCATGAAAGTTCTGAAATGAAAATTAACATGTTTGATAGATAAATACATCATATGTATATTAATAAAGGTTATTAAAGTTTATTCATTTAAAATCATTTTTGAAAAACTGTGTACGGTCCCTTCCGCATCAAAAAGTAAAAACCAGAGATACCCAGAGAAGGGATTTGGAAGATGGAATCATGAATACGCATGTGTGTAAGCTTTTGATCTAATTTCGTCAGTAGAAAACAGACTTTAAAGCTGTGCCTACACTATCAAACTTTATGTGACAAAAAAATGTGATGTGCCCATATATGGATATGATGATACTACTATATTTGGGCATATCACTACCATATTTGGGCACATCATACTTTTTTTTGTCAAACTAGTTTGATTGTGTAGACAGAGCTTAAGACTGTTTAACAATGACAGGTATCAAACTGGAAAAAACAAAAATAATTACTGACCTAATAATCTCCTTAAAGTTTGTTGCTTCACATATATACTTATGCCCATGTCCAAGGCTACCCTCTAGTGTATAAAATGTCACCTGGTCATCAGATCTTGTTGCCCTAATACTATTGTACAACTAAAGTAAAAACAAAACACTAATGAATAAAATCAGTTTAATTACATGACAATAGCTGTTTCAGACATTAAACAGGTGACAGTAATATATACAAAAGATTAATCCGTACATTATCGGGATAGTTTTGCTATTTTTTATTATCTTCATATTAAGACAGCTATAAAATTCAATGAAAAATTCAGTATACCATTTTAGGCTTATTTTAAACAATTTGTTATTGTCTTAAAAGTGATTTTCCATATCAACCCATCAACTACATAGGTTTTATTTTAAGTATTAAGTGTCCACAAAAGAATTGACACTTACAAATTTACCCAGCTTATATGGAACAATAACATCATCTTCAGCATGTAATATATGTATAGGACACTTTACATCTTGTAAACTGAAAAAAAAGAAAACATTAATCAGTTAATGCAAATACAAATAAAACCATTAAAAAATGCGCACTAAAAAACTGCATGGTGTGGACATATTGGTTGTACAGGGCTTGCAAAACAGTTTGATTGATTAATGTAGCTTTTTTTTTTATTGAAATGTTTCTTTAACTTAAGCCCCTTTTTAACGACATGGCTAGGGATAAGGTCTTTTGCTCTGGCTATTAAAGTAACAGTATTGAGGGCCTCCTAACCTAAAAACAAGCACGAATGTGCGATACTTGGGTACAGCAAAAGAAGCTGTAATGACGTCATAAGACGGGATGTGACGTCACATACACATCAATAACCTCGCTACAAAATATGGCTATACGGTACCATCTTCGAGATGTGATATGGCTGCATCCGGTTTGAAATTTAAAAATCCGGCTCTATAGCTTTAAAAACATGTCCCTGTTGTATATTCATGCCAAATCTCAGCTCAATACTACAACGAATAAGGGAGGAGTAGTACTTTATAAATCGCACTCAATAGTGTCGGATGGAAGAGAAGATGAGAGAGTCCCAGACTAATAAACCATCCCTCTAGGGAATGGTGAAAAAAATATGATGGGGAGTAAAAAAAAAAATAAGGGAAATAAAAAAAATAGGTACCGACAAGTTAAAGAAGCAGGGCTTCAACATCCTTAGTACGTACGTATCTCAAGACGTAACATTTTTTTTCATCAAAGTATAGTTCTGGCAATATATTACTAATGTATGTACTGTATGGATTTCTATCTGAACTCAGATTTAAACAAACTATTCACATCCAAAGATATGTTTGGATAAATACATACATACATTTGAAAAAAACTCACTTTTTATCGCTTTGGAAGTGTTGAGAAATTGGTCGGAAAGGATGGGTGAACAAAGAGTCAAAATAAGGAAAAATACGCCATGGCTGAAAAAAACAAAATCTTCTCATGAAATTATTGTTTGGTACATAGAGGACACACTTTACATTGAATGTTGTATAGGTTCTAATTGAGTCGAGCTTAGGCCTGACAAATTTGATACACTTAATTTGATACACTCTGTAGGTGGAATAATGTTAACAAGCTTATGCAGTGAAGCATTACATGTTTGACCTCTCATTGACCTCAAGAGTATAGTATTATTCATTTTGGGTGTTTTGCATTTCGGTCTTTATCTAAAAGTATATTTTATTGGGGGCTTATTTCAACCATTACAAAAGTAACTTCGTAACATTATATTTACAATTTTGATTGAAAAAGACTAATACTTTACTTACAATTGCAAATGGATGATGGAGGGCAGCATCATGTAAATTGTTGAAAGGCGACTCAAGGATCACAGCAGCAGGACAACTCCCTGAAACAAGACCAACGTCAATCAAAGTGTTATATGTTGTTTGATTGATTGGTTATGCTGGATGTGTGTTATACAATTAATGAATGTTTAGTATTGAATTGAAATATTTTATTTATACTGAGCGACCTCTTCAGTCAAAGGCTGGTCTCCTAGAGGGCCCAGTTATAATTAGTGGCTGTGATGTACACTGGGGTAACCCCCTACTTGTTTCGAAAGATGTACTAGGTTCATTGTGCACATGAACTAGATGTGTACACTGGACCTACAGGTTATAATCCTTATCCAAGAAGACTCGTTCTACTGCCAGAACCATGGAGCAAGTGAGCCTCGAACCCTTGCCGATGTTATGGCTATGTAATTACGGTCCCACTGTATAAACCGTTTGGCCACTTTATTGTTCAATGAAATAGAGGAATATTTGTATTCATTGATAGCCTGACTTGGTGTTCACCTCATTGAATAGAAAAGTCAACTTTTCATATAACATATGCTCCCATTAAACCCATAAACATTCAGTATTTGTATATTTATCTTGGTTCCCACTAGGACGTAATGCAAGGATGTAGAAAACGCAATTCAAGCGAATTGACCAATGACAAGCCAACAGTTTGAATCATTCATCAAATTACTTGTGTTGTGCTTACATACTTGCATTGCAAGCCTAGTTTTAAGTATTGCATCTTGATTGTGAGTGAGTGAGTGACCGAGCGGTTAAGACAGTGGAACCGTAATTACGTAGCCATAACATCGGCAGGGGTTCGATGCGGTTAAGACAGTGGAACCGTAATTACGTAGCCATAACATCGGCAGGGGTTCGATGCTCACTCACTCCATGATTCTGGTGGTAGAACGCGTCTTCTTGGATAAGGATTATAAACTGTAGGTCCAGTGTACACATCTAGCTCGTGTGCACTTTAAAGAACCTAGTACATCTTTCGAGACGATTAGGGGGTTACCTCGGTGTATTAGTACATCACAGCCACTGATCACCAACTGGGCCCTCTGGGAGACCAGTCTTTGACTGAAGAGGTCACCCAGTATAAAGATAAATTTCAATTCAATTCAATTCAATTAATATGGTTACTATAACAGTGTACATATTACTACCCATATATAGTGAAGGGCCACCTCATAGACAGTGTATATTTCTATACTGAGTTATTTCTATAGAATATACTAAATAACCAAAATTAACAAGCCCCTACAACCAAATTAATTACACACCTTTAAGACATAGTTTCTTTGCAGCTGCAGACGCAACTCTGATAAATAAAAACACAAAAAAAGAAAGATAATAATTATTGTGAAGTTATGATGTTTTGCCAAATTCTGACATAAACTTAATAAACAAAATACTCAGTACATTTCAAAATAAACAAGAAATATTTCTTACAAAAAACGCTGCTTGCTTATTGACGTAACAGTTTTAAAGATATATTGTCCCTCTGAAAAATATTTTTTATTTCAAATTTGTTTTTGAATGTGTCATTTTATTGTCACATAATAGTTATTTTGCCTGAAAAAATGTAATTAAAAGCAAAAAATACCTCAATTGTCTGTCAGACAATGTGGTTTTTGAGTTATAATAATTAAACGTTTCTTTTCTCTTTTTATAATGTGAATTTTGTTACAGAAGTGAATAACTTTGATATGAAACAGACTCAATTTAGTTTATTTTATTGCTAAGGTCAAGTCTGGGGGTCACTTCATCACGCCTTAGATACTTCAAGTGTGAAGTATCATATTACAAACAAAAACTTTCATGGACTGTTTTGATAATAATTCAATGATTATCTGACAGCGAAATACAGTATTGTCATGGGACTCATAATTACCAGAAATTCAGCTGGTACCTATAAATTATAGTCGAGTTTCCATTTTAGCAAAAATGTCAAAGTGTAGTACTATAACTGCTGCATGATTTCATCTAATAAATGAGTCATCTCGTGTGACGTTGCGGGCTAGAGCAGCAGCGTGAAAACAATTGTTCAGCATATCACTAGGCCCCTGCACAGAAGTACTCCAGGAGTTTTCCCTGTTGGGTAACCCAAATGAAATGATTTCTAAGCAAATACAAATAATCAGGTGCTTACTTACGCTGTGCCTAAAGAATGACCCCAAATATAAATTTTTGATTTGCCACTCCTTTGCTTGACCCAGTCCCAGGTAGTTACAGCATCTGCAATCACCCCCTCTGCTGATGGTGTTCCTGTTGAATCACCATACCCTAAAGAAGAAAGTCAAATTTATTTAATAATCCAATTAATTTAGGCTTGAGGTGACATTTTATAATTTTACACCACATCAACCCTTTCATTCTAGAACTATTCTAGAATAATCATTTTGTCTTTGATGAAAACAATATGTTCACAAGTCCAATCCAATGACGTCATGATGACAATAAAATCTTTGCATCGTCATGATATAAATTGCTCTTACTGATCATGAAATCATTTTGGATGGATTCTGAAAAAAACATTTTTGTTGTTGTTGTATAGTTTTCTGTCAATCGTTAGTGTCCTAGTGTAAATGGGCCTTAAACCTGTCATAAAGAAATGCCTAGAAAACAAATACAGTACCTCTATAATCTATTGCAATAACATGATGATCAAGATCTGATAAAATCTTATACAGTGAAACCCTGTGATACGTCAATCTATAAAACAAAACAAAGTTCATCAATGAAATACAGATTTTATATACCTAGGTCTGTTTTGGCTGAACATTTAAAAAAAATGGGTTTTAAGAAACCTGTTTTAGTTATTTACTCAAAATAAAATCGTTTTTTTTATCAGTTTGTCTTTGGTTGGTTGTGTAATGACATCATTATTATCCATAGAGAGTAGGCAAATGTTTGCACCAGTCAATAACCTTCTGAAATTAGGTCAAATTGAGACCAAAATTGTGTTGCAGCTAAAAATTGCTCAACACAAACCGTTTTAAAATGTTACTGAATTAGTCTAGACATTTACTGGAATGATTTACAGGCAAATCAATTCATACGATTTCATTATCCTTCAGGGCAATTTTAACATTTTCTTACCTGGTCCCTGAATTTCCATGAAGATAAATCACAACTGACTTATCATCACCTAGTGCATCACTGAACTGCTTGCTACTTGTTATACCTTTATTGCGAAGGCTTACTGGAAGAACTTGCCTGTTAAATTAATAATAATGTTGAATCAATTAGTATGTTTGTGTTGACATGTTACGAATATAAAAAAGTACAATTTGATTGATGAAAATGCAATTATAAATTAACACTCTAAATATATCCTATTTTGTATAATTTACACTTTATACTGGTGGGGCTTGGCTATATAATTCATTGATAGGAAACAGCCAAAATAATTTAGTACACTGAACCTAGAGTTGTATGACATGACATATTTAGCCAACAAACAATTGTAAACACAATAGATTTCTATAGAGTGTCATGATAGGAAAGTTATTTGTTGATTTTATTCATGTTCAAAAAAGGGTAAAATTATTCAATATTATTATTCATGGTAATGCACTTGTCAATTGTATGACTCACTATACGACCCCCGGGAGAGGTGCGTCATGGGTGCGTCATTTACAAATAATTACTGACGCAGGGGTGCGTCAAAAAACCTAGATGGTACGTCACATCAATGAACAAGGTGTGTCAATGTCCGTCACTTTACCACCCACCATATCATAAACAACATGGTCACAGTGCGTCAAAATGGGTGCGTCATGGTCACCTAAAGGTAAGTCACCTTTTTGACGCACGGGTGCGTCATGGTATTCAAAAGTATGACGCACATCGGACAAATGACGCACCTCTCCCGGGGGTCGTATAGTGAGTCATACAATTGACAAATGCATAACTAAATACATACATTTACAATATTTAAACGTTTCTACCTACAGTATATCAGTGTAATGCAAAGTGTTCATATGGAGTGAGTAAGTGGCCAATCGGTTAAGACAGTGGAACTGTAATTACGTAGCCATAACATCGGCAGGGGTTCGAGGCTCACTCACTCCATGGTTCTGGTGGTAGAACGAGTCTTCTTGGATAAGGACTATAAACCGTAGGTCCAGTGTACACATCTAGTTTGTGTGCACTTTAAAGAACCTAGTACATCTTTCGAGACGAGTATTAGTACATAACAGCCACTGATCACCAACTGGGCCCCTCTGGGAGACCAGTCCTTGACTGAAGAGGTTACCCAGTATAAATATATATTTCAATTCAATCAATTCAATTCAATAGAATTTAACTCCCTGGAAATAGTGTTTATAGTCCTTATTCGAGGTCATGTCTCATCAAAAGTCTTGACTTACCAGGTACCAATTTGCACATTATCAGTTGAATTCAACTTTAAATTATTAACTCCTTCTATGTCATACTTCGAAGGGTTATTGAAGTCCAATATAAGAGGATAATATACTAAAAACAGAAAGAAAAGTTAAAAGATTATATGAGCAGTCCTATTTGTATGTTGTGTAGAAAGACAAAACAACAACATCAGTATAACCTTTTGTTTAGGTCTTTATTTAATGTATAAATTTGATTACCTGACGATAAGAAAATAAGCTCTCGTGGAAGAATTGGCACATAGTGTAAAACAGCTGGAATAGATACATATAAAGCTATTAGGCCTACTGCAACATATTTTAAACATCGTGGAAGGGACGATCTGAAATAAATAGAAATTTGCATTGATTAAAAATGTAAAATTTAATTAATTAAATTAATTTATCTGTCTTTAAAAAGATGTTTGTTTGTGTCAACAAAGACTCTTTACTTAGTAAGGGTCATACTAATCTACGCGCGGTATTGCCTGGTAGGGTGAATGATAATGATTTAAATAAGTACATGCTAACATTAATTTAGTGTTATCGTGATATTTTAATTGTACATTTTATTTATACAATTTTAATGTATTAAAAAACTGTCAAAATACTGATTTAGGTTTAGGCCTATTCCAAAATTGAAGATTGCCCTTTTTTTGTGATGAGTGAAGCTAATGACGCATTTTAGAATGAATGAAAATATTTTAACACGTTTCTGGAAAAGAAATATATAGGCCTATACTTATAGGCCTCTAGGCCTATCTATATAGGCTAGCTAGCTAGACCTACCTACTAACTAGGCTTATTTAGGGCCTACGCTACAGTAGTAGGCCTACTAGGCCTTGAGGCAAAGCTTACTAGCCTAGTAGGCCTAGCCTAGGCATTACTCTATTATTAATTACCTAGCCTAGCCTTACTAGAGGGCTTATTAGAGGCCTACAGTAGCCTACTACTAGGCCTAGGCCTAGGCCTACCTTAAGCCTAGCCTAGGCCTAGTGCCTGAAAACTAACTAACCCTAACTAGGCCTAGGGCAGGTAGGGCCTACCTAGGCCTAGTGGATTCCGGCCTAGGCCTAGCCTACCTAGGCTAGTTAGGCTACTACTTACTAGGGCCTAGCCTAGCCTAGCCTACTCTACCTAGGCCTAGGCCGGCCTACTAGGTAGGCTCTAGGAGCCTAGGCCCTAGTAGGCTAGGCCTATAGATAGGTCTAGGCTAGGTGCGAAAGTACAGTACCGCAAAAATGTATTACCTGTATGGTTGATGGCTGGGTAAATGTGTTTCGCTCTGATTTTTTCTCTCATCGGTTGCAACAGTACTGTTTCCACTTCTCAAGCGCATTTTTACAAATTGTAGGCCCCCTAGCCTCCGCCTATTCCTATATCCTGTCTGCACTGCTGCGCTTCCGATCCCTCGCGCGCGAGCTGATCCTCATATCGATCGACTGTCGCCTATTGACAATAGTATTGTGTATGAAACGCCGTTATTGCCTTTTTCGTTTTTTCTTTTCGGTCCTTTTATCACATTCACCTTTTTACAATATGCACATCTTTTCACGCTGCTGCTTTAGCCAGCTAAATATATGAGGACTACTCATTCTGAAGCTATAAGCAAGCAGCAGTTATAGTTCTAGAGGCCGACGTTTTTGGTACTTTGTAAACTAGGACAGGTCATGCTAAAATTACAAACCCCAAAGCACGTCTGGGAGAAGAGAGTCTATGAAAAAAATAGCTGATAATACAGTATTATAGATGCATGTAGACTGTAATCTGTAAAATCTTGTTCAATAAATAATGACCAGTATCTATATATAAATTATGGTTAATTCTGACATAGGCGAGCACAATGCAAAAACTTCGGTACAAATCTCCGCCTTGGATACCTACCTTATCTATCTGAGATGTACCGCGAAACGTAGCTTTGGTAACATTAGTGTTCACATCGACGCTATTGTTCCATATTTCTATCTTAAGAAGATATTATAAAGAGTTTTATAACAAAATTTATGATTTCAACATTAGATTTTCATCTCAATTTCAATTCTTCCCGGTCAAAGTAATTTCCGGGTTTAAGATAAGTTCACCTTGCAACAACCTGGTTTCAAATATTTTTTCTCTTTTATACACAAGGGAGCAGTTAAAATAATAGATTTGACCCTAAAGGTGACTGGAAACAGGCACTTTCCATCAATCAATACAGTGTCCCTTTGGAAGACGAAAAAAAAATCAGATAGTAGGACTGGAGCTTAACTTGGCCATTAGTCATAGCCATTTCAGTGTTTTGTTTATTTTAAAACATACCGCGCGTGTGTAGTTAAATAATAGAAATTATACTGCAAATTAATAAAGATCAAATTAAATATACGCCATAAAGAATCAGAATATATTGTAGGGAATAGTATTATAAAATTACATAGGAAGATTTGATGATAAGACATTTTTCGAGTGAAATCCCGATAGCTGAGCCTTATTGAGTAAGCTTGCAGGAATAACTGTAGGCTATCTTCCTGTGTCCAGTTAGGACCGAGCTGCCCATGTTGCAAGCCGTAATGTCTTCTTTCTTGGGCCCACTCTGTCACGGCAGTTAGTTTCAAAAGATGATTAAAATAAATAATGTATTAATAATTATTAGGATGGTATTCATTTGAATAAACGCCTCTCCAATAAAACATCACTTTGAATAAACCCCCTCCCTCCCCCCCCCCCAACCCAACTATCTAATAAACGTTCATCCACATATTTATAATAACACAATTATACTATTTGTAGTAGAATTCACCGCACTGTTATCTACAATTTACCAAGCATTTGTTATTCTTTTTTGCCACTTTTCATATCTATTAGAGGATTTCATTTGATTATAAATGTTACCATATTATTAAAACTAAAAAATTTAACATATATCCCTCGAATAAGCACCTCCCTCAAATGACCTCCGCCTCCCCATAGGGTCCTACCAAACAATAAAAACTATACTTTAAAATGTTATTAATCATCTAAAACACTGTGAAACAAAGTAGTTTAGTTTTACGAATGTCAAGCATTTTCAATAATGGTAACCGACAGAAAACGTATAAAAAGGAGAACATTATCATTCCGAGAACCATCGTCTACACTTCATCTAAAACACTGTGAAACAAAGTAGTTTAGTTTTACGAATGTCAAGCATTTTCAATAATGGTAACCGACAGAAAACGTATAAGGAGAACATTATTATTCCGAGAACCATCGTCTACACTTCCTAGAGGGGGAGCGAGCGAAGAGAGCTCACCCTCTAATTATAATAATTCACTGTCAATCAAAACTTTATTTCTGGTATTTACAATGAGTCTTATTTGACTGTCAATCTAGACCGATATATATAATACTGTAATTCGCTGTCAGATAATCATTGAATTATTATCAAAACAGTCCATATACAGAGTAAAGTTTTTGGTTGTAATAGGATACAATTTGTTGACACTTGAAGCCTCTGATGAAGTGACCCCCAGACTTGTTAGCAATAAAATATAAACAGTGACAGAAATTGAGTCTGTTTAGTATAATAAAGTAATATTATTTAGACATCATTTTAATTTAAATTATTTAATAAGCACATTATCTTTTACAGATTCAGTATTTTTTATTTTTCAATTTCAATTGCACAATTATGACATATCGAAGTATGATTTCTTGTGGTATTTTACTTCAAATACAAAAGTTATTCACTTCTGTAACAAACAAAAATAATATTTATTCATGTATAAAAACAGAGAAGAAACGAAAATTATAACCCCAAAACCATTGTCTGACAGACAATTTAAGTATTTTTGGCTTTAAATTACATTTTTTCAGGTAAATAATTGTTTGGTTACTATTACTATTATGTGACAATAAAATTACACATTCAAAAACAAATTTGAAATAAAAAATAGGGGACAATATATCTTTAAAACTGTTACGTCAGTCGTCAGCAAGCGAGCAGCGTTTTTTGTAAGAAATATTTCTTGTTTAATGTTACTCTGCTATTGTTTCAGATTATTAGTCCAGCTGTGAGAAAACGAGCAGTCAGCAAAATGTCTGGGATTGTCAGATTGATATCACTAGTTCTTGAATGTGTACTTTGAGCTACAGAACGGAAAGTAAATATCTATATAGTAATATTAATCTATGACAATAAGATGTAAATCTGCCTGACATTTAAGTCGTCATAATCAAACAAGTTTATTTTCAATTCTTGGTCAGGATATGATTTGCTGTCTTTCTGTTGATCGTTGTTTTTTTCCTCCTTTTGCTGTCTTGTTATGTCCCTATCCATACGTCCTGTATTTTGAATTCTGTTATTTTTAATTTTAGTCCGTATTACCTGTGTCTGTATAAAATAGGCTGGCCCGCCACAAGATTTCTATCTTCTTGGCCACTGCCTACTTTCTTTTATTGATATCTGTATACTTTTTAATCATCAATTTTTTCATTCTTGACTGTTATTTATTTTATTAGAATTTATTATGTTTACCTCATTTTCTTGAAGGAAGGAATAAATATTTAGTTGAATTGAATTGAATTAGTGAAGGTACTATGTTTTTTGTATTCTTGTATTTAGTTTTTTAAGTGCTCCTTTGGTATCTAAATTAAATCCCGTGAATTTAATAGTTAATTATTTTAACATCTTTTGATGTGATATCAGTAACAGCTATTTTTCGTGGTCTGTTTGAGATTACACAGATGCTAGGATACGCAATTTTCCAAGTTTTTTTTCTTTGAAAAATTACTTTGTCAAAACAACCATTTTTATCAAATAATCTGACTCCAAATTGATCGGATATTATTATGTTTTCCTCTTTATCCACTGCCACACCACAAGGAAAACTAAATCCTTTGATTGCTATTTTTTTATTTTCACCAACAATTAGTACTTTGTTTTTTAGTGTATCACATGCAATCAGATGCCCATCTTTTCTAAAAGTTATATGACGTGGTTCTCTCATTTTAATTTCTTCTGAAGTAATCTTTCCTAACAGATCACCATTGTTAATATCAAATTTATAAACGCAGTGAGCATTACAATCAGATACATACAAGACTTCATTTTCCTTGTTAACTGTCAAACCAAATGGATATTTTAATGTTCCTTCACCAAATTTGCGCATTTCTTGAAACTTGTCATCACATAATACAACACAATTTGTATCATCACTAAATACCATTCTACCATCACTCATTTGATGCATTGTCCGTACATTTTGAGTCATCTCTTCTTTGCCTTTAAATGATCCTGATTGGTCAAATTTTAATAACTCTTTGCTCTCACTTGATACTAAAATACATCCATCCATGTCTACTGCAACATCCATGATTTTGTATTCATTTTGATGCTCTTTATACTGTGTAATGTTATCAATGGTATTCACAAGTCCAAGAGGTTCCACCTTAATATTCACTGGAGATCCTTTAACCTGATAATCTCCAGCCATTATCCTCATCTTCCAATCACCTTCAATATACAATTTACCCTTTATCATGTGCTCTCCTCCCTGATGGTTGAACTTAGTAGAAGATACTTGACCAGATGCAGAAATTAAACCAATAGTTAATTCACCTTCTTTAACACTTGATACGTTAACTTCAAATTGTTGTCCTGTTGCAACAGTCAATTGTTTGTCCGATTCTGAAATTTTGTAATTTGTATTAAAAATTAACACTTCACCGATGCCATCTTGGTTTATTGAATCATGTATTTGTGTAGATGGGATAAAGTTTGGTGAAACAGTTTTTCCACGAAATGATTGCTGAACACCACAAACCTTATCTTTAACATCAAGGATACTTGCCTTGTAGTTTTCAAGAGCGTTAGGTCCTTCTGCTTTGTCTCGTATTAACTTGACTGATTTAATTTCATCATTCACCTGATCTCTCTTTGCATCTAAATTATCAAATTGACCAGCAATATCTTCATCCATTGTTTTTTGTATTTCTTCAAGTTCAAAAATTAATTCCTTACTTTTTGCTTGAAACTTCTTGGATAACTTTCTTCTCCTGAGCCTCAATAGCTTTTTTGCAAAACTCTACCTGACCTTTAAAGTGAGATGAACGCTCACTAATCAAATAAAAGGTTTCCTCCAAATCCTTTTTAACTTCCTCAGCTATTTTAAGTACTTCAGTTGCCTCTTGGTTAAAAGTACAAATAGCATGTTTTTGTCGACAAGTTGAACAGAAGAAATGTTTAGAACCCATCTAAAAAAATACAAATACCTTATTTTTGTTTTTCATTTTTGATTATCAAATCAATTTTCTTGAAAATGAGTATACAAATGACAAATGTTTATGATTTGAATGATTATCATTTTCAACATTATTAATTTTCATAGATAAATACTAACAATTATTTAATAACACATCTACTGTTTTAAAGTAGATTCTTAGTTCAATTAATCCGCTGCTAGGCCACAACAACATGCCTGTGCCCTGGAGTAGACACTACAGGTTGTTCCCGTTTTTTAATCCTTACCTGGTAAATTAAAAGTTTAAAACAATTATCATTTATTTATTACGAATGGTGAAATGAAATCATAATAATATAGTTACATATTTATTGACATTTGGAATTATTGTTCATTGATAATTGCTGATGATCAAATAAAAATCGAAACGTTAGAATCATGGATTGCCTCCAGTTATTTAAAGTTTTAGTCTATACTATATTACTGACATTTTACATTGATAATTTTTTATATCTTACACTAGTATACAAAATTGTATCAGCTATTTCTAGTTTTTTAAACCCTTTCCCATCAACCCAGCTGGCTGCATACTCAGGTCTGATTACAGAAAAAAAAACATTACTTACATTTGCTGAATATGTTGTTCTCCAAATATTAAACAAGAGCTAATGACACAATCTCTGTTATAACCTGCTACAATTTTGTAATACTATCAGTAATCTTATCTTATTGATTAACGTTTCTGATTTATCATATTTCAATTGGTTAAATTGCATGGTAGTAATACTTTCAGACAAATCGGTCAGTTATACCTTTTTTTTTAACAGTTTAAGCCATTTGAAAATTGCATACAAATCTATTTCAGAAAAAATGACACTTTCAAATCAAGTTTGAAAAAAAATGTATTCATCATGGATATTTTTGTAGTTGTATTGAGCTAACTTTCACTTCTGCAGTAAAACTTAATTTATTTATTCCCGAAATAATCAACATTTAGCAGATGTTTTTCATTATGGTTGTAAGCCAGGAATCTAAACCAATATCAATCAAATACATTGGCATTGAGAGCGGAAAATGTCATGTTATGAAATATAAAATTTATCATTGTTATAATTTGACTGGAGGTGTATGTTTGCTGTGTTTCCTATCTGCGTAGTGATTTAAAAACTGGTAAATTATCAACATTTTATGTGTCTCACAATGTTTATTCAAAAGAAAAAAAAGAAACAAATAATTTCAAAGCAACAAAAGTTATATACCTACAAACTTTTCTAAATTGACTATCAAAAACTACCATTTCATAATTAAACATAGTATTCCCTAAATTTCAATCCCCATTTTTAATATCTGTAAACTAGCATAATCTGTTTTATATTATTAATAAACTGTTATAATGAACAAAAGCAATTTAATTACATACATTACGATTTGAAGAACTAAATATGAATATGAAACAAAATAATTGATTGACTGTTCTATTCATTGAGGTATAGCCGATTATTCAACAAGGTAAACATTTAACAAGGCTACAAATACTAATAGGCCTACACGAATCATCGGATGGAAACGTTGTGAGCTATAATGCTGACTTTCCTTGGAAAAATCAATAAAAGGCCAATTTAGTAGCACCTCAGGCCTCTGGCATTTTTCGCTCTTTTCGACATATTTCATTTCATTTTTTTTATATAATTTATTTTGTTAGCGAGGTGTTAATCACAGACGGTTCCTTTGTTCTGTATTTTCTCTCATGGAACATCGGTTTTTATATATATAAAAATTTAATCTCTAACTCTGACAGTGTTCTAGATGGCATATGATAAATAAATAAATGCCGATTCAAAATAAGCGGGCCTTCGAGTTGTTAATGAAGGCTTGTTTGACCATTCCAACATTATCTAGAACTTGTTTAAATAACGTGTTCGTATTTCTACCACGCTTCGAGCATTTGTCATCTTGGAAGAATATCTTTTTTGTCATCCGATCATTATCGGATCTAATTAGATGTGCAGCATAATTTCGTTGCTGGGTTTTGATGAATGTAGATAAATCACATATTGTGAATGTCGATGTTGGTGTAATACAGTTTATAACATTCATCACCTAAACTATTTTTCACCGGAATTAAACTGAAACTGAAACCAGTGTAGGCCTACACATTTTTCGAAAGTCATTTGAAGAATAGGAGGGACGTGAAGGAGTTCAGTGTATCTATATTTAGTCCAGCAGGAAGTAGATTAGACTCATTTAATAGTTAATTATTTTAACATCTTTTGATACACTATCAGTCACCGCTATCTTTCGTGGACTGTTTGACATTACACATATGCTTGGATAAGCTTGTTTACAAGTTAACTTTCTAATGTAGATGTCCTTCTTAAAACAACCATTTTTATCAAACAAGTTTATAACTTCAGCATTTGATATTATTATATTCTCCTCTTTATCCACTGCCACACCAAAAGGTCCTATGATCGTAAGTGTTCCTTTGAGTTTTCTTGCTATTTTTTCATTTTCATCAAAAATTAATACTCTGTTATTGTACCAGGCACAAACAATGAGATGGCCGTCTTTAGTCAAAGTTATATGACGTGGTTCTTTCATTTTAATTTCTTCTGAACCAAACTTCCCTAACAGATCACCATTATTGATATTGAACTTATAAACACAATTAGCTCCAGAATCTGATACATACAAGACTTCTATTTCCTTGTTAACTGCCAAGCCAAATGGATATGTTAATGTTCCATGACCAAATTTGCGAATTTCTTGAAAATTGTCATCACATAATGTAACACAAGTTGTATCATCAGTGAATACCATTCTACCATCACTCATCTGATGCATTGTTCTCACAGTTCGCCTCATCTCTTCTTTGCCTTTAAATTTACCTGATTGGTCAAATTTCAACAACTCTTTGCTCTCACTTGATACTAATATACATCCATCCATGTCTACTGCAACATCCATGATTTTGTATTCATTTTGATGGTCTTTATACTGTGCAATGTTATCAATGGTATTCACAAGTCCAAGAAGTTCCACCTTAATATTCACTGGAGATCCTTTAACCTGATAACCTCCAGCACTGAACTTCATCTGCCAATCACCTTCACTAGTACAACTAAATGTTATCATTTGCTCTCCATTTCCATTGTGTTTGATCTTGGAGACATATTCTTTACCAGATTCAGAAATCAACTCAGCTGTAATTACGCCCTCTTTGAAACTTGATACTTTAACTTCAAATGTACAACTCTTTATGACAGTAAATGGTTTGCCTGCTTCTGCAATTGTGTAATTTGTATTAACAATTGAAACTTTACCGATGCAATCTTGATTTATCAAATCATTTATATGTGTAGATGGAATAAAAGTAGGTGCAACACATATTTCATGAAGTGATTGATGAATACCACAAACCTTATCTTTAACATCAATGATATTTGTCTTATAGTTTGCAAGAGTGTTAGATCTATCTGGTTTGTTTAGTATCAATTTGACTGATTTAATTTCATCATTCACCTGATCTCTCTTTGCATCAAGATCTTCAAATTGACCAGTGGTGCCCTCCTCCATTTTTTTCTCCTTTTCTTCAAGTTCCAAAATTAATCTCTTACTTTTTTCTTTCAACGCTTGGATAAGTTTTTTCTCCTGAACCTCAATAGCTTTTCTGCATAACTCTGCCTGATCTTTGAAGTGAGATGAACGTTCAGTAATCAAATAAAAAGTGTCATCCAAATCCTTTTTTACTTCCTCAGCTATTTTAAGTACTTCAGTTGCCTCTTGGTTAAAATTATCAATAGCATACTTCATTTTAATCATTTCATGTTTTTGCTGACAATCCAGAAAATGTTCACATTCTGTGCAAGCAGCTTTCTTGCAAGTTGAACAGAAGAACTCTAATTCTAGATTATGAGTAGAACACATCTTACTGTTATAAGCCATCTAGAAAATCAAAATAACTACTGTTTATGCCTTGATTATCAAACCACACATTACATTTGTGTATTTAACTATGTACACGGATATCTAATTATGCCAAAACAATGTTATAAATTGTTACCAGAATTGACCATCAATCTTGCAATGTGTATGAACTAGTATTATGGCCAAATGTATTCCAATAAAAATGCATGTGAAGTTTTGGAAACTCAATTTTGTGCATCATATTTTAATAAATATAATAAAAATGTGAAAGTTCATGTCTTCCAATTCAACAAGTAGGAAGTCCTTTTCTTTCTCTCTAACTCCCCCTCCCCTCAAGATGCCTAGTTAGGAAAATTGTTTACTTACTTTTTTTGAATACTTTACACTCCAAATGTTGACAGAGATCTAAATGTTTATAGACACAACCTTGGCTATAACATATTACAAATTGAGATAACTGCCAACGTAAAAGGAAATACAATAATTCTTGGTTTTAAACAATATCCTTCTTGTTCACAAGTGTGACTAAACCATGTTTGTATTCGTTAAAGATGCATTGTCCCTTGAAACACAAAAAAATGAAGGTCAAAATATTATAAATTTAAATTGGCCATATCAAAGTAATATTAAAGTTATTCACTTTAAGTCGAAAATTCAAGCCAAAAGCAACAAGTTTACGTAATTAATAGGTAAATTAGTTTATTTGTTTGTTTCTTCTGGAAAATCGTTGCAAGCGAAAGTAAACAAAGATTTCAAACCACGAGTACGCATTATACATATGCTAATTACAATTGTTTACAACTCGTCACGGTTGAGAAGGTATTTTCACACAGATCGTGAGGAAGTTTTATGATTATGCATACAGAGTAGCCAAACAAGCGCGTTTCATTATGGGATATGTTTTCAAATAACTTTGACTTCCAGTCAAAGTTATTTTTTTAACAAAAAAACGTCTGTATTTCAGTTAATTTATTTTTTTTTGCGATAAATTTTTGGTGATAGTTAATAACTATTATGATACTTCAAAATGACCCACCTTTTTTCGAAGTCTGTTATTTTTTATTTTTTTGGAATTAGTCAAAGGGACAATACATCTTTAAATTGTATGTGGTTAGAAAAATCAATAACATAATTGTAAGGTATACCAGAGTATACACAATAGCATATGAGAGACATTGGTAGAGACCTGTCTGTGCATATTGCTTCCTTTAGCAAAATACTGTTAATCTCATTGCTTCGTCCATTTAAATGGGATGAAAACCATTTGTAACAATGAACTTTGTACACTATTTCAATTATTATTATCCATAAAAAATACAAAGTCTGAGATAACTTTGTCTCAGAAAATGAAGTTTAAAATATATAAATTATGAAATTTATATTTTAAAAAATATTATAAATAAATTTACTACTTTCCTAATTTCCACAACATAAGTCCAGACAATTGTGTCATACAACATATTCAATATGTTTGAAAAAGCACATTTTATCCTTGGAAATGAAAATGATACTTATAACAATATTATAATTTCCAAAATAGACTTTTTACTTTTGTAAATCATTAAGTAAAACACTGTGGAAAATCTTTATTGATTGATGACTCGATTCCATAAGTAAGTTTTGTATTGTGTTCTTTATAAGTTTAATCTTACAGTACATACTGTAATTAGTTTTTTGATTTATTTTTATTACTTTTTAGTTACTTTTGTATATTTATTGTCGTTTTAAAGTTTTGTTTTGATCTTGACTGCACCATTTGATAAGTGTGCCACCCTTATAAAGAAGTCATTATTCAAATAAAGATTATTATATATTATTATACCATAATTAATCTGAATTATTCACGATTTCTGCCCGAGTTTTTGTTTGTTTATTGCATATCATCGCAGCTGAAGCTTAATTATAAGACATTTACATTAAAATAAATAAAATCGAGGATAAAAAGTACCAAAAAAAACAACAACAACAACAACAGAAACAGAGAAACATATGGAATATACACAATACAATAGGTAAATATAGTACAAACACAAAGTTAGACAAGTTTTAAAAAAAATGCTTATACAGTATTGATAGTTATACATGGTATAGTAATAGAAACTTTGGAAATGTAGTGGAGCTGTAGCTTGATGGTTAACATGCTTGCCTTCCAATCTCAAGGTCCAGGGTTCAATCCTGACCTAGCGACAGGGTTTAGTAACTCATGACTCTTTCAACTCCACTCCCTAAACCTCAAATGAGACTTGGTTTATAAGCAAGATAAATTAAAATTTGTTTTGACGGTTTCTGAATCATTGGTTTGATATAAAGAATTTTATATACATTGTTAATTACAAACCAGATGAACATTTACAATCAAATTATAGAATAGTTTATCCATTCTGTAATTGGCAAGTTACTTGTTGGATGTGTATGATATAAAACATTTTAAAAATAAGATAGGAAATAAGTTAGCACTTCATACTTTTATACCCTCATCCCTAACCCCTCTAAACCACAATTCCAAAATCTTTGATGAAATGAAAATAAACAAATGTTCAGACTCGTGGCTTAACGGTACCTGCGCATAAAGTCAAAGGTCAGATTAAAAATATCTTCTTTGAATCTATCAGTAATTTTGACCAATAATTTCAACTTTTGTGAGTCTAAACGACCGTAGTCTACTTGATTGTCATTATCTCACGCTATTTGTCTTCGGTAGATACTCTCTTTCAGTGTGTATACTTTATTTTTGGTTGTTGATATTTCCTATCCAGGTAAATATTTGGTAAGCCAACAATTAAAAAAAAATAATAATAATGGTCTTATATAGCACCTAATGCAATGTTTCTAAGAACACAAAAATGATACATAAAATATCCTAAAATAACCAAAAAAGAAAGAAAAGCAGAGGAACCATTTACACACCGCTCCGTTGTCCAGCACTTAAAGCCTTACAAGGACTACAAAATATGTTGCATAAGTTAAAAAACAGATACAGTATCTCTGTGAAAACATGGTGAATTAAAATATACTTTCCACATCTAACTGACCCATTTTAATAGAATTTTGCCGTCTTTTTTTCACACTTATTCGATCGAGGCATTGAACAATGATGCTTGCACAGATGTGGGTACTGCCAGCAAAGTAAAAAGACACATCATAGTTGTTGGTATAATCATACAGCCAACCTTTGAAAAATGATACAATTGATTACACTACAATAATTCAATTACATTCGATTATATTACAGTAATTTTTATTACAGTAAGCAAATCGTCACCTAAATAGGTGCTTGTCATTTGATTGGATGATTAATCCCTTTGTGGACCCACGGCTTATTTAAAAACACCATTTTGTTTAAAATCTCATTCACACTGGACATTTTTTGGTCAAACTAAGCAACTGGTCAGTTTTCAAGCATGTTTTAGTTAGGTTTACAGTGAAATTCACTCAGGAAGAATGACCAAGTTATTTCAATGAGCTAAAAATCATATGCAACCATGTAGATCGGTTTAATTTACAGTAACAGCACAGCATTTTCTATAGTTGATTTTACAACTCTTGGTTAGTTAGGTGGTACCTTTATTTTTGGTAAAAACAATGCAATGTATATGACTGGAAGATTTAAATAGGCTGAACAAAACAGATTAAATTTACTGAATAAAGTCCAGTGAAAAAACCTCATTCACACTGGACCTTTCTTAGTCAGACTAACCAAGAGGTCTATCCACCTTCCTCAACATACTGTAGCTATACAGTTAGGCTTACAAAGTAAAGTCCAGTGTGAATAAAGATCTGGTTAGGAAATAATACTCACCACTAAAGATTCCAGCTATGGTAGCCGCTATACCTAATAAGGGAAAAGTGATACCAAGTGTGGCTGATAACATCTGATTGCCTACACATTCTCTTTCAAATGGAACAATGAGAGGGTTGTAGATTCCGTTTGCTAATCCAAATAGTATCGCAACAACTAAGAGCCATGAAAAAGAGTTTGAGACAGGACATAGAAGAGCGATAATGCCTCCTAAAAACAATGCAAAAGTCATTAAGGTATTTACGGAGAAGAACTTATCCACAAAAAATCCATGACAAATCCTTGAGAATAGACTTGCCATTCCTAATATGGACATCAACAAAGCTGTTTTCTTTTCTGTTATTCCTGAAACTGTGGCCATATAAGGAAAGTGGACAACCACTGGCAAACTTCCAAAGGCCATGAATACTTTCACCATGACAACCAGGATGCAGCAACTATCAGTAAAAACGTACCAGAACGTAGACTTCTTGATGTATCCTTTCAATAATGAAGAATAATTAGTTTTTTTATACTCAAAATTCTCTTTTTTCTGTTCCACGCTCATTAAAGATAAACTTATATCTTCTGCTTCATCCTTGATTTTACTGTCATATTTCTTATTGTCGCCTCTTTCATTAATTTCCTCATCTTTTTCAATTTCATTTTTATCTTTTAACTTAAGGGGGCGCATCAATCGGGCCACGACAGACATATTCAATGAAACCCCTCCTAGTATGAGAAACGTTCCTCGCCAAGTGTAGTTGTCGATTAAGACACGCAATAGAAGCGGTAAAACCACCATTCCGACTCCAGCACCAGAGAAAACAAGTCCGTTTGCGACTGCATAACGTTTTTTGAAATAGTAAATTGGCATGACAACAGTTGGCTGGAAGGCAAGTCCATATCCAATACCTGAAATTGTAAAAAAAAAAATTCCGTTTCATTATTTTCAAGTTTTACTTCAATTTATGTACAGTGCATTGAAAGTCTGCTTATGCACTATATAAGAATTAACTACTGAAATTTTCTATTTGCTATAGAAATTTTGTATCAGTTAAACTTTAAGACTGTACATATGATTGTAATAAATTACCAGTCCTTAACAATACAGTAACATCTAAGTATCTACATGAACATTCTAGAATAAGATATTTTGATTTAAGAAACCATGTATAATTAATATAAGAACAATCAGGAGAATCCCAGAAGTGCTATTAATAGAAACTATAATCCAATAGAATAAGAAGTATAAACGATCTAGAAGGATAGGAACATCTTGTATATAAAGGGATGTAAAACTATTGTAAGGTTGTTGGATATTCAATTGTAAAAGTTATTGTGAAGCTGTTGTTTAAAGTGCTTACTGGATTGTTGAAAGTTGAAGTTGATTGAAATTAAAGCTTTTTTTTTAGTTTTGTGTGTATACATTTATGTCACAAGGGAGTTCCTAAAGTATTTTCAACCGCTCGGAAGCATACGTAAAGGGAGTTCGTGACAATGATACATAATACAATTTAAATTTTTTTTTTTTTACCTTTTCACGCAAGCTGTTAAAGTGAGTGCGATGCATGTTGGGATTTATAGCGGGCTACTAAAATTATTAGAATCAACTTATTTACTTTAAAAATATTTTTAAATATCGCAATAGGTCCATGGATAGTAATGTGAGATAATATGAATGTGAATAAAAGTGGTGTTTGCGCCACAAAAGAGAAAAAAAAAAAAAATAAGGTCCATGGATAGTATTTGTTTTTACATAAAATTTAGTGTGACCTTATATTAAGTTAAAAAAATGTAGTTCTAGTGTCTTTAATGCACAAAGCCTCTAAATGCTTTCTGTTGCAGCCAGCCAGCAATCAGCTCAGTTGTGCCTGACCTATACCAATGTACTAGGTACCCATATTTATGCCTGTGTGTAGGCGTGCTTTTATAACTATACCTTTTGTTTGTTAACATGTTTGCTTGGCTGATTTGTTTTATTATGTAATTTAGTGATTGATATGTGTTATCCTTTGTTACAATTCTCTTCACCTGATGATGGGCTATACTGTATGCCTGAAACATGTCATGTTAATATTTATATTGAGGCGGTTAATTCAACTTGTTTGGGTGTATAAATATATATATATATATATAAATCAAAGAGCTGCATAGGCAGGATATAGAAAAAAATCAAGATCAAATAAGTTAAAACTGCCTCAATATAGATTTATTTTAACGACATGTTTCGGGCATAGCCCATCATCAGGTGAAAAGAATTGTAACAAAGGATAACATATATAAGTCACAAAATTACATAATAAAACAAATCAACCAATCAAAGATGTTAACAAACAAAAGGCATAGTTATAAAGGCACGCCTCCAAAAGCTATGGTGTACAAAGCAGGAATGGTTGCTTATAAAGCAGGAAATTTAAAACAAAGACAAAAGCTTCAAGTGTAAATAATTGTTAATATGAGAATATTTATTATATATATATATATATACAATTTATAATTATGTTTTTGCTTTTCATTATTCTGGTAAGAAAACTGTAAAAAGGTTGGAAAATCGAGACTATTTAATTCATTTATCAAGTTGAGAACATAAATAGGAATTAATATTCAATTCAGACGATGGCTATCCCATGACTCACCTGTAAGTAAACTGAACGAAAGATACAAATGGTAAATTTGTGTTGAAAAAGATGCCAATATACATCCAGCTGACGCAATTAATCCACCGAAAAACATTACAATACGCTCTCCATATCGTCTGCTTAAATATGATGCCAAAAAATCTAAAATTAAAATAAACTCCTATAACTTTATTTATTTCATTAAATTGTAATATTTGTGTCAGTATATTATATAGAAATTACAGTCATTGTACTGTGATTTAGGAAGCTTTTGATTTGCAACAATTGGCGACATAGGAAAAATTTACGTCATTTGATGTGTCATTGTTCATTGCATGGACCTAGAAGACACCAAAACTGTGTCGAGGTGGAAAGCAAGAAAGCATGTTCCTCACATGTACAATGAATTTATTACGTTGTTTGTTATCACAAAGCTTCATATATGAACTAGACACAACTAGCTTATGTACTCAGTACGTGCTAGATTTCTAGTCAAATGATAAGCCATCATTTAACTACATACATGCCAACACACATACTGTAGGCACCAAACGCGATACCGCTTGTGACGTCACATTGAGCTCCTTATCTCTCTCAATAATGGATTGAGGGTGCTGTTGACAAACCACCTCTCGTTTTTTTACCTTAACAGATTGACTGTATATAGGCCTATACAGATATAATTCCTTTTCTGTTTTTGTTATGGCTAATATAGAATAATAATAAAAGTAATTAGTAATTGAAATAAAACTGTAACTTACTTGTCATCAACACTATGGTGGGAAATAAGGAGATAGCACCTGCGACTATGGACGTACTCTGGCCTAGGTCATTCTTCCAGTTTGCCAGATAAATACCTGATCCGTTCATGAATCCAACTATCAGTATCATATTAAAGAAGGCGCCCATGACTACGATCCACCCCCATCCTCCATCAAGATTCTTAGAGGAAGAGCCATATTTTTCTTGACCTTCGACCTTCATTCCTATGCTGTGTATATGAATACAATAAACCAAGACAAGGTAGTTATATTGCCATTTATTTATCTGAAAATATTTGTTTCAAAACTACCACAGGACAAGACAAACAGAAAAGTAAGTCTTTAAATAATATGCTCATTTTATAGCAAAGGATTAGGCAATAACCATATCGTGAGAATATCTAATTATAATTAAAATTAATTGTTCTAAAAACAATATGATAATTGGAATAATTATGTATGCATAACTTATTAATAATTTAATAATTGGTTTAACATTTAAACTTGTCTGTCTGTAAATCATAATTATTTTGCATATTTAGTATAATATACACATTTCAACAATGGTTATCAAAATTCATTATTGTACCTGCATATAAAAAGGATAATTGTATCAATAGAACAAACATTACAGACAAATATGGATTATTAAAATGCTATTAATAATTATACAGGTACTGTAGAATATCAAACAGTAAGGGGCTTTGAGATCCAACCAAATGTCCCCTTAATAGAGGTGTCTCACCAAATGTCCCCTTAATAGAGGTGTCTCACCAAATGTCCCCTTAATAGAGGTGTCTCACCAAATGTCCCCTTAATAGGTGTCTCACCAAATGTCCCCTTAATAGAGGTGTCTCACCAAATGTCCCCTTAATAGAGGTGTCTCCTGAATAGGTTTTTTTTGTAGTGTTAAAACATACATTATATTCATTCTTATTCATTTCATAGGAAAGTGACCCCTGAATAGGTGTCCCAAATAAATCGGTTACTACTGTATTAGTCTAATGGAACACATGTTTGACTTAAATGAACAGACTTTCTAGATACATTTTTCCATTACCTGATGATATGGACTTCAACTCTGATTTTCTTCTTTTTTCCATCTTTACCATACTGTAACAATTACTGTACTTGATTTTCTTGTAGAAAAGTAAGGTACAAAATTTCAGGTCAGGTTATTTTTATTTCAAGTCTATGAACCAGGGGCGGACCCAGGGTTGTTGCCCTAGTGGCCCGGGCAACACCCTTAATTTCATACTAAATGTTGTTTTGCCACTAAATTAAAATTTCATCGTATACAATATCCATATTATTTATACGTTATAGAACTCCAGTCTGGAAGAGAATATTTGTAAATTAGCAGAATGCACATCAGACACCAATAGGCCAACTATACCGCGCAGATAGATACGTTTCTGAGCATGCGCAGAATGAATTTCTGATTGGCTAGTTGCTTGTTGTGCTCCTGATGATTGAGAGGTACGAAACGAGGCCAACACAAACTATGTTCTAGAGTACTAGACTTGCTCCAAGTCTGTATTTATGGTCTTTTTTATGTCATTCCACACGTCGTCGTTTTGATTTTTGTCTGAAAGTATCCAAACTCAAGTAATACACGTATGAAACGCCATATGTGCAAAAATATTTATATTTTTACTAATATTAAGACAAAACTCCGTCTGGAGCCCAGACTAACTGTGTTCGGAAAAAACCCGTCATATGGGTCGTTGATTTATACATAATTATTGCGTTTTTTCAAGCCAAATCATAATTTTGCGTATAGTTTTGTTTTCCGTGTAGTGCCCTATTTATCTTATTTCCGTACGTATACGTCCGTAATAATTAAGCCGAATGTTCGTAGTAACAGAGAATTATACCGGTACACTTACAGAGTTGTAGGGCATTTTATCATTGTTGATGTTAGCTTAATTGTTAAAATTGCTAAAAGAAGTAACGCTGGCGCCAACGAATTTAACGACCTTCACAACCAAAATATTTCTTTGTAACAAAATTTGTTTTTAAATGGAACGCTACAAAAATAATCCTCCTCTTCATCAGTGCATGAATATACCTAATTAATAACCAGACAAGAACGTATCTTTGTTACGTTTTACTATCAATCCATTCCATATCACGCATATATAAGTATAATATAATATATATATAATAATAACATTTTGATTGAATAGTGAGGGATTAGTTACAGTGTTGACCTTAAATAAACCATTGGTAATTTACTGAAAATCCAAAATGAACTTGTTGTTAGTCGTGTATGTTTTATTACCGGCGGAATAATATAGGCTACAATCCTCTGTTTGCTAGCGCACTATAGAGTGAGTGACATTTCCGGCGAACTAGAGGTGCAATTTATCATGAATTTTACGTGCGAGAATACCATTTGCGGCCATCTAGAGGTGTCATTTAATAATTTGCTTACTCAAATTCTCAGTGTCTACAGCCCTGTAGTCTTTGGGCAACCCTCTTTAAATAGTCCTGCGACCGCCCCTGTGAACACATACAATTACATATTATTGCTAGTTATTTATTAATGTTAGGAAGTTATGTCTTGCTCATAGTTCATAGGTCAAAGTTCACTCTCTCTCTCCTTCATAAAGCATTGAGCAATTGTATGTCAACAATCAATTTCCTCTTGCAGGAGAAACTAATTATTCAAACAGTTTTGCTTCTCGCCAGAAGTAAAAAAAAAGAAACAAGAATTATAATGGACAAAGATCAGTAAGAAAACGTACCCAGGTTTGTGGGAAAATGACTAATAATTTCAATATCAGTTGGAGAGTTCAAAAGTTAATAAGTTAATTTTCATTCTTTGTTTAAAGTTGGCAAAAAGGAAATTGTATTTGTACTGCTCCATCAACCATATGATATTTTTCTGACATAAACTGCAATAAGAAAATAAATAATTAAGAAATAAAAGTTGGACAAAGAAAAAGGAATGTTTAATAATTATAAAAATAGCAGAATTTAAATCTCTTATGATGGTGATCAAAACAATATAGACTTAGCCTGTCTACACTATCAAACAAGTTTGATAAAAAGTGTGCCCAAATATAGTAGTGACATCATGTCTATATATGGGCACATCACATTTCTTTGTCACATAAAGGTTGATGGTGTAGACAAAGCTTTAAGCTGATTTTCCACTAGGCGAATTTGTTCGCGCGAATCGAAAACGTCATGCTCTGCGCATGCGTATTCAAGTTTCTGTCTGTCATACTCCCTTCTGCGACGAATTCTAGTTCCTTGATTTTTCGCTGCAGCGAAATTTACTAGTTCGAATTGTTTCTACTTTTTGCGAAGCGAAATATTGCGCAACCAATCAGAGCTCAGTAAATGAGTTATGATGCTTTCATGAGCAGTCATGCGAATCGAAATGCTCAGCAACCACGCGAGGAACATGAACGTCGCAGCTATTCGCTTATGTAGTGGAAAGAGAGTAGGCGATTTTTTTCTCTTCGAAACGTTGGATTCGCGCGAACAAATTCGCCTAGTGGAAAATCAACTTTATGCTGAGTAGTCTTCTGGGCTACTTTGGTTTTGGATGAGACCTTTCCACAAAAACAATATAGAAAAAGTAAAAAAAAATGAAACTTTTATTTTCAAACTAAGGACATAATCTTATAGAGCTTATTTTTTTTACTAAGGCCTGCAAAAATGTATTAATTTGTACATTTAACCTACTGTCATACCTTTTGCATACATTGCAATTTGCGAAAGTCTATGCATGTAGTTTAGAAATTGAAACATCTATTTCAGTTTGTAGTACTGCCTTAAGCTCTATCAAACTAGTTTGACAAAAAAAGTGTGATGTGCCCAAATATGGTAGTGTCGGTGATATGCCCAAATAGTGGTGATATGACATCATCATTTCTATATATGGGCAGAGAGCTTTACAATCCATGCTCATCAGCATTATTATTGCAAAGTGTCTTTTCCTGGTCAGTTGCTGTTCTTTAGGAATGGCCTTCGATACTCCATCAGGAAAGCTGCTGAATCGCTCACTACATTCAAACAACTCCTCAAATCCCACCTTTTTAATTTGCACTTTCTTCAATAATCTTTTGCTTTAAAAAATGTTTTTCTGTTTATTGTTCAGCGCTTAGAAGTGCCCTACATTTTGCGCTGTATTAAATAACATTATTTTGTTGTAAGATAGTAGAATGGGAAATTTCATTTTGATGTGAATAAATAAAAGGGGTATTATGCAAACTTTGCCTGGTTAAAACTGAGGCCGGAAGTGTCACCCAAATTCATCGGAAAATAAATAGTACTACTTTGGAGGCATCAAAACCATAGTTTATTGCATTTTGAAGGAAAAAAACAATTTTCAATTTTTAAAATCATACTTTACTTTACTTGTATTTACTTTTGTTTCCCGTACGTACTTTCGTACTGATATGGATATGGTGTGGGTTTTATATTACCTCTCACTCTGTTTTAATCATATCATGAAGCTACTATATGTAGTTCTTTCAACCAATATGGTAAATGTTTGGTTCATATTTCATAATAATATCTACCAGAATTCTACCAGAACTAGTCTAGACTGGTGGCATGTATTGTAATTGTAATCACTCACCTCTTAGCTAATCAATAAATAAGGTAAGTATGATATTAAATAACTCCACTCATATTTAACAGATGATTATATAATAAATAATAATAAATAATTAAACGGGATCCAAATAAACTAACTATTTTAAGTACAAAAACAGAAACCTACCATTTAAATACCAATATGGATGGATGGACGTTTGTTTGATCCATGTTTTTATGTTGTACCAAAGATATTCTTTGGTTGTACGTATTCATCCAAGCATATCTCTTTACGAAAAAATCAAGTTGAGGGGGTAATTTCATTTTCTATTTTTGTCTTTTTGACACACTGCTTTTCAACATCTGTGCTGCCAACAGAGCAGTATAAAAAAGGCAGGAAGTCCCTGAGCCTAGCATTTATTTCTGAGGATAAAAAGTTACCAAATGTTTCTATTTGTGACTGGTATAGCCCTAGTAGAATTGTAGTTTTATTGGTTATTAATAACTAGTTTTTACTAACACATTTTGCGATTGTGGATTGAAAAACAGCACATTTTCGAAAGTGGTGTAGCCTACCCACTGTAAACCTGTGTAGTTAGTAGAGTACAGTATAGCCTAGCTAGCTAGGCCTAGAGTAGCCTGGGCTTGGCAAACAAACCAGAGAGAGGGAGTTGCTCCCTGGCCTAACTTAAGTTAAGTTAGTACTGTAGCCTAAGTAGTAGTAGGTAGGTACTACTGTTGAACTCATACTGCACAGATGCAACGGCGTACTGCAGGGGAGCATTTGTCGGCTGTCGTCCCTGCTGTAGGCTCTGGTCGACGAACTGAAAATAGACCTGACGTGAGGCCTACCATTGATAAGAACGAAACTACAAATCATTGGAGAACATGCGAGATATGTTCAATCCAATGGAAATCGCCTTCAGAATTTGCCCTCCATTTGCGCGAGAAACATTGTACGAAAGAGGGAGGGTCATTTGTTTGTCGGTACGGTACACATGGAATATGTCCCAGTCTCCCGTTGGAAGGTGTCAGCGATAAAGACTACGAATTTCATGTTGCTAGGGATCACGTAGCAGATGATGGTAAGCAGATTTTTTTTTTTTTGTAATGATTTTTTTTTTTGGTTTAGGTATTCCTGGCACAAGATTAACAATTTTTGGGTTGAGATTTTTTTGTGCATTATATTATAAATATGATTTCTTTCTCTCATCTTTCAGTACTTTTCATCGTTTACACATTGCTGTCAAATTTAGTTCATTTTAACATCTGATAATATACAATTTTGTTTATTTTTAAATATTTTTTTACCATATTTTATAATTTTTATATATTAAATATTACTGATTTCAGATCTAAAAAAAAATTAGTTGTTGAACCTGGCTGCGCAGTTTTAATATAACATTAGTTATTCATTTTGTTTGACCAAAAATTGGACTGAAGAAACTAATATTTAAAGCAAAAAAAAAAGTCAGCGAGAAACTCATTGTCTGGAAGTCAATGAATTTTTGGTGAATTTTAAACTTGATTTAAGCTACCTAAATTGCCTATTCAAAGTTGTTTGATGTATGTAAATAAGTAATCATAAAATGATGATATACTGTATCCCAATAAATTGTTTGGATAAAGTGCTTAACTCGCAAAGAGAGAGATTAATGTGAATAAAATTGAAACCATAGACTATTTATTATCTCTATCTAAACTTGTGAACTTTGTTTTGTATTCACAATTTATTTTGTGTTGCTATAGAGCCTGAATAATGTATGTGAAGTAAAACATACATTAATAACAGAACTATTGTACAAAGGTTTCTCATTTATTCTTAAGCTCTGTCTACACTATCAACCTTTAAGGTTATTTGACAACAAAAAATATCATGATGATGTTTATCACTACCATTTAGGCATATATCGCCACCATATTTGGGCATATTACATTTTTTTTTTTTTCAAACTAGTTTGATAGTGTAAACAGAGCTTTCTGCCTATTATTTGAGGTTTATACAATGTACATTGGGACCATGGCAACATTATTCTACTGCATTTACTGCAGTAAATACAGTACGTTTTACTGTAAGATTTTTATGCAATTATTTAACAAGCTTTTTGGGATAATTATACACATTATTTATTGCAGCGAAACTTCAAATTGAAAACATATGAACATTAAAACTAAAATCATATGTTTAATGGCAGTAACAAAATGTAGAATAATGCTGCCGTGATCCCTAAAATAAATACCACTACAATATTAAAGCATTTAAAATCTCTTCAAATCTTCTCTAGGATATACAAACAAAATCAATCCTTTAATGGCCAAGCAGACTCGATTGACCAATCAGGCCCCATCGATAGTCAGTGACCAACACAAGTGGACTGTGTATTCATCGAGTGTTAATCTACCAGCAGTTTTGAATGATCCTAGAAAATCACGACGTGAACACGATTTCTTTACAAAGACATGGGGAGAAGGTTTTATTGAGAACACTGTTATTCCACCTTCCCCTCATCTGCAGATAATAACCAAAGCAAACTTCGAAAAGTACTTGAACAAAACAGCAAGTGTAAGTATTGTAGGCCTAATAAAATATGTACAGTATTGACATTTTATTTTTGTTTTATATTCCTTAATTGTTTTATAGTAGACATATTGTACATACAGTAGCTACTAAAGGCAGGTAAACAGATGAAATGATGGTATGGATAATTTGGCCCAACATAAAAGAAGTTTATTTTTGTTTCTCTGTCTTTAAAAAAAAATGTTCAAAATCATCCAAAACCGAGTAACTTACCAATTACAGGATGGATAAACTATTTTATCATTTATCACACTTGTATAAAATAATTCTCATTTGAGGCTTAGGGAGTAGAGTTGAAAGAGTCGTGAGTTATTGTACAACATTGGCACTGTACTGTACTGTAGGTCAGGATTGAACCCTGGACCTTGGGATTGGAAGGCAAGCATGTTAACCACCAAGCTTCAGCTCTACTTCTGTTAATTAAAAATTTTCAAAAACATATCTTGCTGAAGGGCTTAGCTAGCTTACCATACACTTTATTACCTATATTTCAACAATAATTGAATGTCGTCATCATTGGTTTTTGATCATTAATTTTTTTTTGTTTCCATAGAAATTAAAATGCCACAAGGTCCAATCATCTCAGAAACAAGCTCCTAGGTTACCTGCTGTGACTGGTAGGTTTGCAAGTTTATTTTTTGTTTATATTATTTTTTATTATTTTTTAGTGGAACCAATTTGCCAAAGATGACATGGTATGTACAGCATTTGTACAAAACATCAAAGTATACTGCTAAATAGTTTTTTGAATTATTTATATTCTTGAACAAATTTTGACTATGGATTTGTAAATAAAATTTATTGTAGTGTATGTGTGACAGGTTGCTGCGATTATTATAAGGTGTGACCGTACAGTAGTAGTAGTAGTACTGTACAAACATACATTAAACTACACTTCGCTACTCAATGCTAATGTATTTGTATAGCACATTCCACAAACAATGTCCTCACAATGCACTGCTGATGTCACGTCGGTACTGGCAGGTGTGTGAGAACTAATACACTGGGGCAACCCCCTACTCGTCTTGAAACATGTACTAGGTTCTTTAAAGTGCACCAAGCATTTGGTGTACACTGGACCTATGGTTTATAGTCTAATCTGAGAAGACTCGTTCTACCACAAGAACCATGGAGAGAGTGAACTTCAAACCCTTAAAGAGTTCACTATCAAAAATGCTCTTGTTTCACCAACATTTATAATGAGCTAAATATTTATAAAAAGGTCAGATGTTAGTATACTATTCATGAATTTCTCATTTTTCATATGCTTTCATATTTTTTAGATAAAAGTCAAGCAGAATTACAGCAAATTCCAAAGGTAATTGTACTTTTAGTACTTTTTTTCTGTGAATTTTGAGTAAAAGCACAAATTATATTAAGTTACGGTTGTACAAAAAAAGGAAGTTTATTTGGTTCATCTGGAATCATTTAAGATAGGCATATGCTATACTTGTCAAGAGAACATCTGTTTATAATTGTACCATTTCCACAAAAACAGTCAACATTAATGTATGTACTCTCTAAATTTCTGTTCGTTTGACTTTTGAATTTTATTTTTGGAAGTGAAATGATATCTTTGGTTCTTTATATGATTTGGCAATACTTAAATAATTTTTTAAATCTTTATGAGAAGTTTTAAAATAAGTTGGTTTTTTTAGATGTTTTTTAGAGGCGATTTTGCACTTGAGAATCCAGAAACATTTCAAGCTGTGTTACCATGGTCACAGTTTAAAAGTCGAGGAGTTGGCCAATCTTCAAAACTCCTTCAAGAAAAAGTAAGGATAAACAGTTTCTTTGGTCCTTTTATTTAAAGTTTGATCAAAAAGCTGATTGGATTAATAAAAGGTTATTTTATTCACTAAAGGTCAATAGTTTTCTCATTCAAATTAGGTAGTTAAAAAGAGTATGAACGCCAGATTTCGTGGGTTCGAGTCCTGTACTTGATAAAAACTTGTGTTCTCAATATGTACTTAGCATAAAGTATGTCAGAGTAGTGAAAATGGTACCAAAATACTAGCATATTAACATATAATTTTCTAAACCATTGCATACTTATTGTATTTATCCGGCAGCAAGAAACATGGCAAATACAGGATTGATAAATTATAATTTAATAATATATCCTGCTTAAAACTAAGCCTCAGTTGAGTGGAGTAGAAAGAGTTACAACCCAAGCACTAGGTCAGGATCGAAGCCTGCACCTTGAGATTGGAAGGCAAGCAGGTTAACCACCAATACCTCTCCCTACTTCAACCAATACAGCCTGCACCTTGGGATTGGAAGGCAAGCAGGTTAACCACCAATACCACTCCCTACTTCAACCAATCCAGCCTGCACCTTGGGATTGGAAGGCAAGCAGGTTAACCACCAATACCTCTCCCTACTTCAACCAATACAGCCTGCACCTTGGGATTGGAAGGCAAGCAGGTTAACCACCAATACCTCTCCCTACTTCAACCAATACAGCCTGCACCTTGGTATTGGAAGGCAAGCAGGTTAACCACCAATACCTCTCCCTACTTCAACCAATACAGCCTGCACCTTGGGATTGGAAGGCAAGCAGGTTAACCACCAATACCTCTCCCTACTTCAACCAATACAGCCTGCACCTTGGGATTGGAAGGCAAGCAGGTTAACCACCAATACCTCTCCCTACTTCAACCAATACAGCCTGCACCTTGGGATTGGAAGGCAAGCAGGTTAACCACCAATACCTCTCCCTACTTCAACCAATACAGCCTGCACCTTGAGATTGGAAGGCAAGCAGGTTAACCACCAATACCTCTCCCTACTTCAACCAATACAGCCTGCATCTTGGGATTGGAAGGCAAGCAGGTTAACCACCAATACCTCTCCCTACTTCAACCAATACAGCCTGCATCTTGGGATTGGAAGGCAAGCAGGTTAACCACCAATACCTCTCCCTACTTCAACCAATACAGCCTGCACCTTGGGATTGGAAGGCAAGCAGGTTAACCACCAATACCTCTCCCTACTTCAACCAATACAGCCTGCACCTTGGGATTGGAAGGCAAGCAGGTTAACCACCAATACCTCTCCCTACTTCAACCAATACAGCCTGCACCTGGGGATTGGAAGGCAAGCAGGTTAACCACCAATACCTCTCCCTACTTCAACCAATACAGCCTGCACCTTGGGATTGGAAGGCAAGCAGGTTAACCACCAATACCTCTCCCTACTTCAACCAATACATACAGTACATTTTACAGTATACCTTAACTATGTTATACATTTTTTATCATCTTAGTTGAGTCATTACTTGGATTCAGTTGAGGTTGAACTTGCTCGTCAAATCTCACAAAGATCAACAGCGTTCTTCACGGCTATGGCGTCACATGACAAATTACAGGACAACCTTATTTCCACCTGCTCAGCTATTAAAGACTTACGGTAAGGATGATTATCAAAAAATTAAATATGCTAGGGTTCCTACTGATCAGCTTAAATATTGTTGAAATATATAAATATAATTAAATGAATATATTGGTGGGAGAGAAAGTGTTATGGGGGGTTCTCTGGCCACTTAAGAATAAAGATGTTACCATTATATAACATTTAATGACTCAGTTTATATTGAATGTACATTCCGCGACACGTACAAACCTTTTAATTAAAAAAAACAAGTGGTCAGACCACCCCTCATAACACTACTCCCTCTCAACTCCCCCCCCCCCCCCCACCAAATCTATTTATTTATATATTTCAACAATATTTAACGAAGATGGTGCAACCGAAGCTAACCCAAGTCCTAATGGATTGTTTCACCTGGGCAGACAATTTAATAAAGATAACCTCTACAAGAAACAGGTGTGAACAAACGACCTCCTTGACAGAGGTAATAAATACTTTTATGTTATTTAATGATGAAGTGTAATCTATACTTTGACAAACATGTTGTTTGATTTCTATAGGGAACGGATAACAGCAGTAGATGATGTGCTAGCTAAGAGATCGTTAGAAACATTAGGTTACAAAATCTCAAGAGTGAACCATGCAAAAGTCTTTAATAAGGTATGTCTGCTTAACAATTAATCTCTGTCTACACTATCAAACTTTATGTGACAAAAAAGTGTGATGTGCCCAAATATGGTAGTGATATGCCCAATATGAAAAAATATTTATTTAGTATATAAAAATATCGTTTTTAAACCAACATTTTCTTGATACAGTACAGTTTTTTTATTGTTTAAAATTTACTATACCGTAGTTAATCACAATAAGGTTGTAAGAAAATGTTTAGCATACGAGAGGCCGTTCTCGCGGTTGAATTATAAGAAACCATTCAAAACAATAGAATTGTATACCACTTTTTAATATTTATTTTGGGGTCAGCATATGTAGGAAAGAAATAATATTGAAATAGTTGTCATGTGTTGTCATGACACTATCTGACTGAAATGTTTAACATCCAATCAGTTGTAAAATCTAAATGAAACCATCAAATATCCTTTCTCGTCATTCTAGTTAAAACTGATGGCAACTGTTCATCAAACCCAGCCTACCATCCAGCTGTTACTGTCAACTTCAGAGTTTGTTGGCGCGCTTGACTTAATCTCAACAACACAAGAGGTTCTCACGCAGGAACTTTCCGGCATACAAAGTTTCAGGTAATATTACTATAATATTATGGATGCCATGAGAAAGTGAAGACTCAATTGTTACAGTACCATTACTATTACTTTGTGTATATATTAACCCACTACTACTGCTACTACTGACTAGTTTGTGTAATTTATTGCAATGTCTGTGGTATGTCAAAAAATATTGTGTACAATTAAAAGTTTCATTAATCTAAATGCCAACTTTATGTCAATGGCTACCAGATGTCTATGTAGATGATTACTAGTACCAGTACCACTAGACAGTTAACTAAAGGCCAACTTAGACACTGCGAAACCCTATACTATGCCTGACGCTATTTCAAGACAACTTGAAGAGCCATTCCAGGCTAGATTTTCGATTATGCAGCTTTTTTGATGGTCCATCACCATGGATGGACACTTTGTGAGCTGTGATTATGTTGAATTGACTCAGTAATCTCTACTTTCAACTTTTCAGTTAAATATGATAAATATAGAATTTAAAATTACATAAAACTGTCTATCCGATTTGATTGTATTGAAAGAAGGTACAGGAAACAGACATGTGCAGTTGTATAGTTCGAGGGCATGCCGGTATATAATAATAAATATTTTTTTTCTATACTGCTATTAATTTATAAATAATAAACTCCTTTTCTTTAGGCATCTTGGCTCACAGCTTATCGAGTTGGAAAAACTGATTGATAAAATGATGCATGAAGAGTTTGTTCGTTTTGCAAGTTCAGATTTAAACAGGCCGATCGACGACGACACAGGGCCAGACGAGGTGTGTTTCATTTATTACTAAAAGACGTCTATTTATTTTCTACTGTTGTATAGATTGGTGGTTAAAGGGTTTCTTAAAATCACATGGTCATATTTTGAATTTATTCGACCAATTTACAATACAATATAGAATCTATGGTTTTTCTTATGACAATTTATATAAAATGGACGGTTTCCAAAATATAGGGATTCTATGTGGGACAAGTTACGTGGTTTTCCGCTTACTTTTACCGCTTGTCTGTGAAAGTTGGCTTTTTATTTAGGAAGGGATTGTATGATTGTCATACTATACTACTACTTTGCAACAGAGTTATAATGCTAGGCCACCCTAAAACTTACTTTTGAGTTTTCTCAATGTACTGAGCATTCAGTACAATTAAGTCTGAATAAGGCTAGCAACCTATCTGACCTACAGTATATGCACAATAGTAATATATGCAGAGATTTTTTCTTTAAATAAACAAAAAAGTAACTTTAATTTTCATCTATTTACAGGAAAAGCTGTCCAGTATAATTCTCGGACTTCTTCGGCAACATAAATTTAGCTTTTTGGAAGACTACAAAAATGAAAGTACAACGTCTATAAAAACAATGGTTAAACAAGTAAGATTTGAGAAATTACTGTTTTTAGTTCTTAGAACATAACCATGTTAATAATTTCAACATTCATTGACTGATGTTATAGTTAATGTTAATGTTAATATATTTCTTTACAGTAGTTCATTCCACAAACAATTTCATCATCTATAGACTTTACACTTTTCAATTACATGCTTTTCTGCTATGTCGGTGCTGCCAACTACAGGGCTATTTCATCTGTCTATGACGACATGCGCACTGGGGGTAACGCCCTACTCATCTCGAAAGATGTACTAGGTTTGTGTACACTCATGGAAGTATGGTTTGTAGTCTGGATCCAAGACAACTTGTTCTACCACTAGAAAAATGGAGAGAATGAGTCTCGAATCCTTGCCATAAGGCTGTGGATTACGATTCCACTGTCTTAACCACTCGGCCATTCATTTTGTCTTCTAGACGGTGGTTGCTGCTGTCTCTGAAGCTGACAGTATCGATGTAGAGGGCAATTTGGGCAGGTAAGTTATTACAGGCATTTTGAAGATTGCATAATGATCTAGCTTCATGACATTTCGTTTGAAAAGATATTTCCGACCAATAAACAGTTAAGAAATGGAACCCTCATAGAATGTTAACACGTTTTTCCCGAATAATTTCCACGGAAACTATGTGTAAAGCTCTCTCTACACACACAAAATGTGATGTGCCCATATATGGACATGATGATGTCATATCACTAACATATTTGGACACACTTTTTTTGTCAAACTAGTTTGATAGTGTAGATAGAGCTTGAAAGTAGATGTTTTTTGGAAGGTACTGTACATTACCTTCACTACTGTTCTATTTTAGTAGGTATATATTTAATTGTTTTAATTACATGACTGTAATGGTATAAATCTTTCTTTTAGTCTAGCAGACCAGATGAGGTTGTTGAACTTTACCGAATGGCTTCAGATGTTCAAGATAGTTTTCATTAATTTAGCAAAGCTTCTTCATCGTGTTAAGGTAAGAAATCTTATTTTTACTATATATCACATTTTTCTATAAAGCTCTGTCTACACTATCAAACTTTATTTGACAAAATAGTGTGATGCAGGCCCGTATGCAGCATTTATAATGGGGGGGTGCGAGCGAAGCGAGCAACAATGACTGGGGGCCAGGGGGCCGCCAAGGGCCCCCGGTCAGGGTCCAGGGGCCGAAGGCCCTGGGAAAATTTGCGTTATTTGACGTTCTAAAGACTGATGTAAGACTCTCTGTTGTGGCTTGGGCTAGTTGAACGATGGACACCAGAACTTAACGCTTTCATGATGAGGCCAACTCAGCAGGGGTGGCGCCAGGATCTTCCCGACGCGGGGGCTACATTCCCCGACGAGGGGGCTATGCGAGCATCACTAGGCTGAGGGCCAGGGGCCGCCAAGGACCCCCGGTGGGGTCCAGGGGGGCGAAGCCCCCGGAAGCAACGCGTACTAGCGTCATTTGAGGTTTTTTTTAATCAGATTTAGGGTAGCCATTTTTTCCATTTTTTATAATGCATAAATAAAATACTGCGTGCAAAAAAACGATGCGCGATGACGGTTTCAATCCATATTTTTCAAGTTAAAAAATAAAAGTTCAAAGAAAATTTTGAAAAATAGAGTTGGAGGTCCTGGAAATTGGACTTATTTATACTTCAAAACATGAAAAAAAATATATAAGTCCCTATCATGGGTTGTGACTGAGCTAAGAAATGTTTGAAAAATAGAGATGTTAGGTCCCGGAAAATGTACTTCTTGTTCTTCGAAATATGACCAGCTTTATTGTTGGGGCTGAGCTAAGAAAATGTTTAAAACTAGAGCTGCAGGTCTTCAAAAAATTGCATTTTATACTTTGGAAACATCAGGCCTAGAGGCTTAAAAAACGCAAGCGTAGACCTTTTTCAGTCGGGGAAAAAAGTTTATTCCTCCCAGGTGTATGCATGCGTACCATCTGGACTTCCGAGTGGTGAGAAATTCATGACATACAGGATATTGAAAATGTAATAACTATAGCTATAATGTTGGCTAAGCGAAAATGGCATGTTTTTTTGTTTAGTAATGGATGAAAAATTTATTTTAGGTGCCCCACGGTACAGAAGGTTACTTGTAAATTAAAAAATTGGTGAACAAACGAACAATTAACATAATTCGTTTTTGCTGTAGTGTAGCGTACGTCGACGCAGTACACGACGTAACCGTCGGTAAACTTCGCCTGGAAAATAACACATTACACATTTTGGTCCCTGGATGAAACTTGATATCACGCGTCTCGACCCAACGTTGAACGATTCGTACAAAGGGATACCGCCAGACAAGTGCGTACCTAGCTATTGTTTAGTAGTAAGTTAGATCGCTGGCAATAATGAATGCATATAAAGTGCATAATATCACTCTGACGTACTCTCACGGTCAATGAAACGTCGCGGTTTTCTAGGCGCTGAAGCTAGCTACGAAGTGAACGCGAACGCTTTTTACTGTATATTATATTCCCCGACAAAAAGTACACGTGTTCCCTGACGTTAAGTTGTCTGTATTTCTCCAGCAAACACTTTACCGCGTACCGCGTACATGAAGCGCTAAGCTATTGCTTGTCGTCACATGATCGACTGCGCATGTTTTACATCGAGTTTGTAGTCAGTTCAGATTCCGTAATTTAATTACCGGTATTTTTTCATTTTATATTAGCATATTTTTGTTTGTATACCATTGATAATGTAAATTTTGTATATATATAATGATATTGTCTTTAGTTAAACAAGACAAGAAAAAATACCAACCGAGGAAATAGTGGACCTTTTGGGACTTGGGGGGGTGCGTCTGCACCCAACGCACCCCCCCTGGATACGGGCCTGTGATGTGCCCATATATGGAAATGATGTCATAGCACTACCATATTTGTGCAAATCATTTCTATATTTGGGCACATCACAATTTGTTTGTCAAAATAGTTTGATAGTGTAGACAGAGCTTTAACTGTAAGTAAATATGCTCTGCATTGACTAGATGTACGTTAATTTTCAAGTCTAAAAACTGAATACTTATATCCTGTGGAATTAGTACTTCCTTTTCCAATAGTACATTGTCAATCTATTTTAACTGCTGAAAGAATAAATGAAAACATACCTCAAAATAACATTGACTTTTGCCTTTCTTTTCTCTCTTTTCAAGTGAACCATTTTAAATGTTCCCTGACAAAGTCTTTATTAATGGCTCAAGACACAACCTGCCTGATATTACAGACATTCTGGCTACATCTGTTTTGCTCTCTTCAAGTGCTATTCTTTTAATAGTCCCTTGATAAACCTAATGTTTTATTTCTTCTCAGATGACCTGGATAATAATGTATAGACTGATTGACTTTGCTGTAGGAAAGAGCACATCATCTGCAGGTGACCTGGTGGAAGAAGAATCCGAAAACAATGCAGAAAGCTCACAAAGTGATGCACAGTCGGATCCTCAGAAAGATATAGCGTAAATATCGTATTTATTACCGTATTTACCATAGGTTGCGAAACGGCGATCTAGAGTCTACTGAAGTGATAGTAGACCTAACCAGCCAAGCTCATGACAATGTTTACCCTTTTGTAGGAAAAAAGGCTTCCTATTTATATAAAACTCCAGTAGCCGTATTCACCAATCACATTTAAATGAGATATTTCTCTTAAATATTAAGTATTTCACTTAATTCAATAGATATTTAAGTATTTCCTGTAAATTGTATTCATTTTTATAGGAGATATTTTTAATTTTAAGGGTAAGTGTGAATGGTGAATACGGCCAGTAATTAAGCCCCTAAATCTATTTGTAACATATCATAACTCTATTAAATACTTGTATAAAATGTTATTATTTTGACTTTATAGACCTGATGCAGATATCTTGATTGCACCTGTAGAACATCAGCGACTGAGTTCTGGTTTGAAAGAGATGCTGGTGATGTTATGCAACTATGCTCACGACCGAAGTCTTAAGCTTCTTATTGCAAGGGGAAAGGTATTGTAGTTATTGATAACATTATGAAAAATAAACGAAAAATAAAAAGTAGAGAAGAACCAAATTTCCATACTATGACATAATTGTACTGAATGTTTACATATTATAATTGTTAATGATAATAATAATTCAACATTTATTAATTTTATCATTATATTCTTTATGTACGCTGAAGTAACAACTAGTAAATTGTCTGTAGTTAAATATTACCCAGGGCTTACAATAAACTACTTCCAACTCGTCTGTTCCTATAGTTATAGTTGTAAAAGATATTGTTTTAGTTAAAATAGTGATAATCCTGTGGATGTCACAAAATAGTGATCAATTCTGTGGTTGTCTCAAAGTAATATGTGGTGGTTTTTCACAAAATGAGAACTACTATTTGTAAGCCAGCTAAAACTATGTCACTACTGTCTGTGTGATGTGTAATTGAATCAATTATGATTGCTATTTAAACAGCTGCTGCATTTATGTTACTTTATCTTGCTATCTTCATTCATTGAAACCTATTTGTAAATGACCTATCTAATAGTACACGGTAGTTAATCAAAATTATATTTTGTCTAGTTATTGTCCATATCATTATTATGATTTTCAGCAGTGTGTTTAAAGTGAAGATACTAAAACCTAATGTTGACATTTAGATTGAAAAGTGGATCACTAGTATCATCGCAGCACACCAACGCCCACCCCAACCCCCCTCCCATAACACACACACTCCCCTACCCTCCCCTGTCCCCATTTCTATCTATTTTATTACTAATTTGATTTAATTATTATTTAAACATGCTACTCTCCCAACAACTTTAGCCAATCAAAATATTATATTTAAAAAAAAGCATTATATTAAATTTTGTTTTCTTTTTTAGGATGGTTTTCTAGAGAAATTAAGTTCCAGTGAATTTGTGTCTTTATCCAGATCAATAGAGTCCTTTGTGACACAGTGTGAAACCGTTTGTGGAAAACGAAGTAGCTCTTTAAGAGGAGGGCTACAAAACCAGGTAAATAACTTGCCATAAACACTCTTAAGACGGTTTTTTTTTTGTTCAGACGTGTTGGTGAATAGGAGGTGTTAATTTAATTGGGGCAAGAGAAAATTTAGACCATCCGGTGAAAATACTCAAAGAACAAATTTCGACATAATAGAAATTTAAACTCTTTTTCTTGATATGCAGATGCTCCACCATTTTGATCACTGAGACTATACTTCTCTGGCTCAAGAAAATAAAATCAAACCTTAATGTTTCATTTACACAACACTCCACCCAACTATGCACCAATCAATATGCGCTTGACATGAAAACAAACATTAAAGTTTGATTTTATTTTCCGGATCCGGACCGGAGCCGATGTAAAAGATGTTTTACTCTTATCACTTGTGTACAGTATGGAGAGTGTAAGAGCAATCTAAAGTTGTCATTCCAATTAAATAAATAAATTCTACATCTGACATAAAATAATCCTTTTCTATTACAAGGTTTGCCAGATATATATGTTTCCATTACATTTCCTTGTATTTATTTTTAACCCAGGCAAACAAGTTTGTAAATAGATTTCATGAAGAAAGAAAAACCAAAATGAGGTTAGTATATAGACAGGTGTCCAATTGCTTTTTTGTTTGGTTTTTTTTTTGAGGAGAAAATTTCCTCTTGTTAACATTTTAAATAATTTGACTTTTAATTGTTTATAGTTTACTATTGGATAATGAGAGATGGAAACAGGCAGAGGTTCCAGCTAGTTTCCAAGATTTACTTAGTGCAATGGCTAAAGGTAATAAACACGTATTTAATACATCAGAAGTACCTTTGAGGGTTGTGTACCAATACAGTATTAATTCTCCATGGGGTATATGACTCTCAAATTGGGTATTACTTTCAATGTTGCAACATATATATACATATAACCAATTACAATTTTCCCTACCCATCCATAATCCACATAATGTGTTAGTTGTGTAAAGAGTCTTATACCTTTAAGCAAAGAACTTATAACACAAGAATCTCCTGTTCTTCAATTTGCATTCAAAACACAGTATCGGAAGTACATGGTTAAAAGGTCAAACTGGGCAACGCCATTTCACAGCATGGAGCAGCGCCCCCTCCAAACTAGGAAGTCAATTACTCTACCCCCCTAGAGTATTAGCAGATCCCCTCTATGATTTTGACTTTCTAATTTGATGCGGGCGCCCTACTCCTCAGTCAATTACTCTATTCCCCCTAGAGTATTAGCAGATCCCCTCTATAATTTTTACTTTCTAATTTGATGCGGGCGCCCTACTCCATGGCTCACAATGGCGCCACCCATTAGCTCTATTCTATCCCACAATGCCTTTTGAAATTGTTACGCGCTTCGGACGAACAGGCGATTCTTGTGTTATAAGTTCTTTGCTTTAAGGATCATGTCAAAATTATTCTACTGTTACTGCAGTAACTACCTTTTGTAATACTGCAATAATATATGATTTGAGGTATATGAGATTTTCACTTCAATAAATAATGTGTATGATTACCTAAATAAAACTTGATAAATAATTGTATAAATGGGTTACAGAGTAAACCAAATGTAGTTACTGCAGTAAATGCAGTAGAATGATTTTGACATGGTCTTTTACTTTTATGTTAAACCACTAGTACAGCAAGCAAGTGGCGAAAACTGAAATGATGATTACAAAAATTGTGTATTGTAAAATGTGTACCTGATTCTATTCAATAGCAATATATTGGTATTTCAGTTTGCATATTAAAACAGATGTTTTTGAAGACTGAAGAACAGCCAATGATATTGATTTGTCTGTATTTAATCAGTGTTCAATTAACTACATATGCTTAATAGTGCATTTAAATTAATTGTATATAACCTGTGTATAAGTATGACCTATGTTGTAAGAACCTATTTTTTTTACAGGTGAAATATCACTTGCCTTATTAGCAAGAATGGACCAAGGTATGTTGTAGAAATATACCTTAATTATATGTCCTCCAATTAAAGACCCATATTGATTTAGCAATGCAAACAATATATTACATGTCAAAATTGTCATGGGGCAAAAAAAAGTGGTTGGAATTTAGATAAACGCACTTTGCTTGTTTGATGTGACAAATTTGATGATAAATTGCACTTTATAATATATATAGTTTCAATAGCCAATATAAAATGTTTAAAATGTAAATATTTCTATTTCTTTGCTATATATATCAGTTTAAATATAATTCTTTTTTTTTGTTCAGGTAATGAAGAATGTAAAGCAGCTGAATATGTGGAAATAGACGGAAATAAATATGCTGTAGTAGGGTAGGTGTCCTGGAAAAAAGTGCTACCTATACCCGTATTTAGAATCCTGGGTAAGCCCATAGCCAGCGGAGTTTGTAGGGTTCGTAAAAACCCCCTCACTTTTAAATAAGCCTAACATATGAACATTTTTTTTCCTATACTACCTAGCATACAGATTACTTTCATCTACTAGACTAGGCCTACATTTGTTTTTCTTCAGTTGCTTGTACTTCCCATTTGTGAGGGAAAAAGGAACTTACTTGCAAAAATGTTTACAATTTTTGTTTAATTTCTGGTGTCCATATTTCGCAATATCAGGGATGCCTGCTGGCCTTAAAAATGAATGCATAGTGGCAAAACCTACACAACCCTAAAATAATTTTTATGTATTTCATATTCCACTAAAACTGAATATATGCATGCGTTGTACTTTAGCATCACTTGAAATGTCCAGTACTGTAGAACAGAAAGGTATCACATGGTATTACATTTTTACTCTATTTAAGAATATATTTCAGTTTTGTGTAAAACTAAATACAACACAATTCATAACAGCTCACGTTATTTTACTTTATAGAACGGTGCTAATGTTACTAAAGATGGTTGCTGAATATTGCCAGTGTGTTGAGGATATTCCGTCAGTAACGCTTGATATATTAACAAGACTAATTGAAATATTACAGGTAATGGTTAGGCACCATGTCAAAATTATTCAATCAATCAATTCATATTTATAATGCGCCAAATTCTTTCCAAGATAAGTTCTAAAGCGCAACGCCAGAACCGCTAGCACTCGTAAATTTGTTGGAATAAATATGATTTCAGATGCCTTTTAAACAAGTCTGTAGATTTTGATTTCCTGATAATAATTATTCTATTGCATTTACTGCAGTAAGTACATTTTGTGCCCTAATAATTTTAATAATGTAAAAAAAAAAATCTGATCATAATATTATTTATTTTTGTATGTGAACTTTTATTTAACTTGCCCTATTGTTGTGTTATGCTTTGTTGTCCTTTTCAAGTTGTATAATGTTTTTTATATATTTGATAAAAAGCGTTTTCCAGCCTTTTGGTAATTCTGTTTGTATGTTTTTATATACCAAAATAAATAAATGCTTTTTCTGGGTAATCAACTATACTGTTTATTGCACTGGCTGACTCATATAAAGTTCAACATTTAAACAAACTCAAATCGTATGTCATTGCTGTAAATAAAATTCTAGTTACTGCAGTAACTGCAGTATAATAATTTTGACATGATTACTTACTACTTTGGAAGTACATAATTGAAGAAAGTTATTATAAAAATAGAAACAATTTTAATAATCCTTAAAATTTTGTCAATATAATACAATTAATTTAATATCCTATTATTAAATGTGTACTAATTTTGTAATTTTTTCTCAACATTTTGTTTTTTTTTCTCAACAGAATTTTAACTCTCGTTCTTGTCAGCTTGTTTTGGGAGCAGGAGCCTTACAATTAGTAGGACTTAAAACAATAACTACCAAAAATTTAGGTAAAGTTCATTTTTAAAATTTATTTATTACTTATTAACTACATACTACTTGCATAAATGCCTCCTAAATTAAATAAAAAACACAATTAGTATCAAGTGGTAGAATACAGTAAAAAATGTATTAAAATGGATGATTGGAAGCTATGACTTTTACTACAAATAGAAATGTGCTATATATATATATAGAGAGGGAAAATTTACTTATACAGTACTTAAATTTTAGAAAACTAAAATGAAATCTTCATTATGTTCTAGGCTTAGCCTCTAGATGTCTTCAATTAATCAGTTTTTACATTCCAATTGTGAAGCAATTCTTTGCTGAGCGCCTGCTACCTCGCCAGATGACGGTGCTTCGTTCTTTTGACAAAATTCTCAAGGTTGGTAAAGTAAAACGTAAATAAAATGACTAGCAATTGTATCACTACCATCAAACTGCTCGCAATTTGCTTTTTTTAATTAAGCTGATTTTCTGTTAAAGACAAATGATTATGGTGCTGTGCTTAAAAACTACTACTATACAGTGGAGCGCTATTGAAAATTCATTCATGCATGCGATCAACTAAAAAATTACAATTACTGTACGTACAACGGATCAATCATACTAAACCTTATTAAAAGCTAATGATTATAGCTTTATTTATTCTTTATAATGAGGAGCCTGTGAGTAGTAGACTACTGTTCTCCCACAGTTTATCTTCACTTCATAATCTAAACATAAAATACTATACACATTCTGTAGCGGTTGTTTATTTTTTCATTCAATTTAGGACTATAATGATCATGTACAGGAAATCTCCAATAAACTAATTGCAATTATGGATGATACATTTAATCATTGTCTTTCAAAGGTAAGTGGCCTTTTGTCTTGGGAATATGTATTATTATTATTTTTAAACTAAAATGTATGTAGTTTTTGCTTTATGAAGAATAAATATTTCCCTTAAGTAACAACCACACTTAAGTGATATTTCCCAACATACTAAGTATTTCACTTAAGTCAATAAATATATATATATATATAAAGATTAAGTGGTTTTCACTGAGATATGAAAGAAGAATTTTAAGGGTGTTCTTTTTGGCCTAAGTATGTATGGTTGGTGGTGGTTGGTTGGTGGTATGTATTATTAGCTTATCTATGTTCTTGTCTGTGTTTCAGTGGGAAGTCAAAGCACCTGTTCCGTCACTTACTTTTCGTGAAATCTGTAAGAGAATTCGCAAGATACATGAAGCCGTAGTCGATATTCTACCACCAGAACAAATTAAAGATTTGTTTATACAAATGAACAATTCATTTAAAACACACCTTAATAAGCAGCTAATTATTTTGAATGTAACCAACGATGGTGGGCCTAAACATGGGTAAGTAATTCAGAAGTTTTCCAAATATATTGCCGATTCTTGTTACATTATGTAATACATTTGTTTTACATATTTGCCATTTTTAAATAATTTTAAAATTTTCTTTCCAGCCTAGTGACCTCTGAGCTAGTATTCTATACCGAGTGTGTGCAATTGACCAGTGGCCTTGATAAACTTGACAATATGAATGATATATGGGTCAGAAGGTAACAGTAACCTATCAACTTGAGAGAGTGCCCTCTTTTGCTTATTTTGCATTACACTTTCGTATGTTATGAATCTTCATGATATTGCTAATGTACTGTGTATAAGGCAGCCTATGTCCATTTTTTCCCTATGTAATACTTGTCGATAGAGGGCTGAACAATTAAGTTCTTATGCCATTTAGTGCCTCGGTAAATTGTTTTGTCAAAAAGGTTTATTGACAACAATTACTAAACAAATGAAATTTAATCTATTCAAGATAGGTCACTAAAAACAATATTTTTAGTGTGTGAAGTCTACCAAAAGATTTTAAATGTACGTTCTCTAGATTTATGTCCAGTGTGCTAGCTGAGACTGCAATGCAACCAAAAAAAAAAGATGTTACACACTTGGAGTTTTTTTTGGGTGGGTGGGCTGGGTTTTGCAAAACAAAGAAAAGCTCTATAAGTGTATATTCATTCTTTATAAGAGTGTATTCACTCTTTATAGGAGTGTATTCACTCTTTATAGGAGTGTATTCACTCTTTATAGGAGTGTATTCACTCTATATAAGAGTGTATTCACTCTATATAAGAGTGTATTCACTCTATATAAGAGTGTATTCACTCTATATAAGAGTGTATTCACTCTATATAAGAGTGTATTCACTCCAAGTAAGAGTGTATTCACTCTTTATAATAGTGTATTCACTCTATATAAGAGTGTATTCACTCTTTATAGGAGTGTATTCACTCTTTATAGAGTGTATTCACTCTATATAAGAGTGTATTCACTATAATAAGAGTGTATTCACTCTATATAAAAGTGTATTCACGCCAAGTAAGAGTGTATTCACTCTTTATAATAGTGTATTCACTCTATATAAGAGTGTATTCACTCTCTATAAGAGTGTATTCACTCCATGTATTAGTGAATTCACTTTACATAAGAGCATATTCACTCCATATATGAGTGTATTCAATATAAGAATGTATTTACTCGATAATAAGAGTGAATTCACTCTATCATTTATGTTATCTCCTACAATCATGTTTGACAATCTTAATATCAAATGAATTAGAATGGTTTAAATGAGAAGGGATTTAGACTTTTCATACTTTTTTAATTGGTGGTTTTTATATTAAAAATAATAATAATAATATATTTAATTATTTAATGTGCCAAGTTTGGATCTCAGTCATGTATTATATACAGTGAACATGGGGGTTGATTTTGTTTATTGTATCATATAATATAATTATGTAGTTTCAAATAATTGTTGAAGAAAATGTAAATATATTAAATATTCTACATTTATTTTATTATCTATAATTTATGACTATTTAAATGTTAAATGAAGTGGTTTTGTTTTTACATTAATTGTGAAAATAGTCACATGACAAGTTTTATTTATTGTTATTTGAGTTTCAATAGCAATGTGATAAATATTTCAGTTGTTAGGTGTATGTACAATTTATTTATTTATAAATTTTATATCTAAAAAGAAATAATGATGATCATCATTTGCCATCAATAGACCAATGAATTTTCAGAAAAGTGCTACAGTTTTGTATTGGACCAAAGTTGTGCTGTGGTTAGCATGTTTCACCATGTGTTATGCTACACAATTTTAATACATGAACTTAATTTTGATTAAAATGTATAATTTTTCCAAGGAGTCCTACAGTAGAGCCTTTCTAGAATGTCTTAATAGCAGTTTCATTAACGCAGAGGCCTAATGTGTCCTGGATTAGGGACCCTAACTGGCCATCCAACTCTGGATTTTCACCTGGCCCAGATGGGCTAGGCCAGCCCATCCTCTGGGTTTAGCCAGTGAGCACTCATAGCCGTTACGCCACTGCTTAAAGGCCCATTCACACTAGGACGATAACGATCGACGATAAATATATAATTTTTTTTAACATGTAACAGAAGAAATTAGAAAGGGTTTCGTTCTAGGACTATAGGATAATCATTTATGCTTTCTTTGATAAAAATAATATTTTTTAAATTCCAATCAAATGACGTCATGATTGATACATAAAAACAATAAAATCGTTGTATTGTCGCGATATTGTTGCTCTTAATAATCATGACGTCATTTGATTGGATGTGTGAAAATATAATTTTAATCAAAGGAAGCATAGATGGTTATTCTATAGTTCTAGAATGAAAAGGTTTTATATTTCTTTTATTTTATGTATGAAAAATGCAAATTATTGTCTATTATCGTCGATCGTTATCGTCCTATTGTGAATGGGCCTTTATAGGGGTGTCCCAGAGGGGTTTTACTGTAGACCATCAAAACACCCAAATACTGTAATAAGTACCCAAGTACCACAAACGATTTTATATGTGGTAATCATCATTATCATTTCTTTTTTCATTACCTATTAATTTATAAAAAAAAGAATTATATGAGGTACATTAAAATTGATTAATTTTTAATGAATATGTGCCAGATGAAGATATTCGCACATATTTATAAAAAAAGATTCACTATAATACTGTATTTAAAATTGTATTATGTTGGTTAAAAAACATATTAAAATAAAAAATTATTTTGTTTTTTTGTTTCAGTCATTTGTTGATATATTTCTTGGATTAATTTGCATATTTTAGTTTTACACCTGACAAATTTAAAGAAAATGTGTGTATGTATGTTCAGGGATATGTATGTTGTTGTATGTTGCTGCTTATCAGTAGTGAATGTAAGTTTTGTGTAGTTTATAAGCGTCAAGCCTAACCAACAAGATTAAAAATTAACCAAATAATACCGAATACTTGTACCATTAACAGTTCCAAATGTTATTCATTTCTCTAGTATAATTATTACTAAAACCCATATTTACTGGTACAACAATTATATTTCTCTGCATTTTGAAAATATGCAAATTATTAATTCATGCATGACCTCTCTCCTGTGAGATTTCCGGGTCAAATAAACATTGTGTACAAAAACAACCACCAAAAAGACACGACGTATCGTGATTTTATCAAGGTAAATACAGTGATTTTTCTTTATTAAATAACTAGTATGAAAATGAAAGGCCCATGCAACCTTAATATAGAATAACGTTTTTACGCACATTATTGTGATACGCCTCGGCCTTTAGCTAAAACAGTGTGGTTTGCAGTTGAAAAACACCTTGCCCTGGCTAGCTAGGCCAGGCCCAGGCCTGGTCACCAGGTCCTCGTTTCCTTCTTCTTGTTCGCACCTATAACTAAGCCATAGCCTAGGCCCTAATAAGCCTAGTGGCCTAGCCTAGGCCTGTTGGCATTTCTACCTGATGGAGCTACCAATCAATGATCAGGGTGCAAAAAGCTGACACTGTGTCTTTGTATGTTATACCTGCACAGAACATTCTCTCAAACTAATAGTAAAGTATGGTCTATCTAGCTTGACTAGTTATGCAAGAAGGTAGGCCTAGCTAGGCCTAACTAAACTTTTTAGGGTAGTTCTAATCGCACATAAACTTACTTTTGTTTTCTGCTTACCATTTACCGCTTACCGTTACCACTCGTCTATAATTAGCATTTAGGTTGGCTTTACTAATAATAACCATCGTCTTTACTCACCATTGCTTAAAGATGATGTTTTTTGGGGGTAAATACAGCCTCTGAAAGGAATGCTATGCAATGGGACCATATTCGTAATACTTTTGTACTATACTGCATTACTGGTGGTAGTGGTATGGCTGGTACTGTAATGAAAAATGACACAGTGTACAAGGATTTTGAGATTTGTGGAGCTGAATGTCCCAACTTATTCTGAACTTTCACGGAACAGAATTAGGTGGCATAAATCGTAAAGAATTAAACATCTGTGCAAACAATTTATTTGTCGTTTTCTTCTATTTTTAACTAGGAAGACTATGGTTGTTTTAAATGATGTCATCTTCTGTTGAGGTGTATAGCGAACTAATAAGTGCACGTTTAACTCTAAGTGATGAGAATTGCAATAGCTCGGCCTCAGGTGAAGATGAGGTGGAAAGATCAGTCAGAGGAGATGGTTTGTCCATAAACTATGATCACATAGGATCACCAGAAATAGGTTTCACACCAAAGACAGAAATGAACGACTTGTACCCTGTTTGTGAAGAAGGCTTAGACAGTTCGCACGCGTCCGAGCCATTGAAGAAGCTACGATCTCACACAAAAGCATCGTCGAAGAGCGTGCCCATTGATTCTGAGAATAAGAGAAGGTTGTGCGTTGTTTGTGGAGATTATGCTTCGGGATATCATTATGGGATAGCGTCATGCGAAGCATGTAAGGCGTTCTTTAAAAGGACTGTACAGGGTAAGAATCTATTTGATGTGCTTTCTAGTACAGAATCCCTAAAGGTACAGTACACCCACTTAAGTGTCCTCTTAATAGGGGTGTCCTTGACAAAATATATTACCCCTCGTTCATTTCACAGAAATGTGTTGTCCAAATGCCATTGATTCATTTTGTATTATGATAAAACATTTGTATTATAATATAATAAAATGTATTTAATTTTAATTGGATATAAACACATCTTTTACAGGAAGAATTGAATATGCTTGCCCATCCAATAATAACTGTGAAATCACAAAGAAGGGGCGAAAGACCTGCCAAGCATGTCGATACCAGAAGTGCATTGAGATGGGCATGTTGGTTGAGGGTAAGAGGCATTTCCTCACAAATAGTAGACTACAGTACTACATCAATTATTAAAAATTTAGTTTAATCAGTACAGTGGGCTTATCTTCAACATTCAAGTTCGCCCAGCATAAATAAAATATTTCAATCCAATGTTAGGTTATCAGTATTCAATTTAGATTTGGATAATGTTGTATGTATTGTTTATAAAGGCGGCATGTTTTTTTTTTGTCTCTAATTATCTATCACACTTAAATCAACAATGCCACTGATATGAACAGTGGTTAAATAGTACCATAGTGACTACAAATGTTATCAATCTTTGTAAAGATAAGAACAGTTATGAGTAATATTTAATAAATATACTAATCTAAGATCGGGTCATGTACTCTTAGTAGAAGTCCTACTATTATTAAAGTACAAGAATGGGAAATAGAGCTATTTGCTACTGTATCACAATACACATGTTGACATAACAAATTCTGATTCTGGCTTAAAAACACTCTGAATTAAAATCTCCCTCCATGGTACTGGTGGTAGAACACATGTTTGGGGTTAAGGGCCATAAACCAGTGTACGTGTTTGCCTCTTGTACCTGAGTACATCCTACAGTGTCCAGGATTTTGAAATAGGAGAGGGTGGAGAGCAGAGATGGCAACATTAAGTGCTGAACTTAAAAGTAGTGTCTTATCTTTTGCATTTCAATTTGGAAAATCACACTAATGTATGTAACTATTTACATTACAACTCATTTTAGATTTCATTAAATTTGATTTAAAGATGTATTGTCCCTTTGTCAAATTCCAAAAAAATAAAAAGATTTCGAAAAAAAGTGGGTCATTTTGAAGTATCATAATAGTTATTAACTTTCACCAAAAATTACTCGAAACAAAAATCATTTAACTGAAATACAGACGTTGTTTTGTTAAAATATCTTTGACTTCAAAGTTTTCAATCAAAACATATCTCATAATGCAATGCGCTTTAATATTTGGCTACTCTGTATGCATAATCATAAAACTTCCTCGCGATCTGTGTGAAAACACCTTCTCAACCATGACGAGTTGTAAACAATCCTAATTAGCATCATGCATAATGCGTACTCATGGTTTGAAATCTTTGTTTACATTCGCTCGCGAATATTTTTCAGACGAAATGTAATCAAATTAATTTAGCTGTTAATTACGTAAAATTGTTGTTTTTGGCTCGAATTTTTGACTTAAAGTGAATAACTTTAATATTACTTTGATATAGCCAATTAAAATTTTAGTATATTTTGACCTTCATTTTTTTGTTTTTCAAGGGACAATACATCTTTAAAAAGCTATAAAATACTGGTCAAAGGTCAATGAGCATACCAGAGAAATATAAATATGGTTATTGCAGACATGAATGTGTTATCTGCTTATTATATACAGTAGATAAATATTGTTTTGCTATTTTGAAATATGGAATTCTGTGTAAATAATCTTATTGTTAACCAAATGTCACAGTAGTCAAATAAGTAGTATTGTTTTATGATTACATAATAAGTCTAGAAAGTCTAGTCTAGAAACTTATATGACTAATATTATTACATACATTATATCTTTGCACAGTAGTACTAGTAGTAGTAGATTTATGGTCTTTAATCACATCTTAGATTACATAAGTTTGCCATAAACAATACTTACGGGTCAAAGTTCAATGTCATAGCTACATTGTTTTGAAAGTTATCTTTCTACAGTATCAAAAACAAATTGCATCATGTTTTTGACAATTTATTTCATTTTTTCATTGTATTATATATGACTAATATAAAGAATAATCATAATAATTTTATTTCAACTACAGGTCTGAATTCCTTAATGCTGTGGTGTATTCGGCAAACAATAGTTTTATCACCTTCAGGATTTGAAATATTTTTGTTTTACGAGGGCTTTACCATATCTACCATACATGCAACAAAAATATAAATGCTGAAGATGAGAATGATAGTAAAAACAAATCACCATAATATACACATGAACGTTTTACAAATGCAATGATGGAAAAATAAATTATATTTTTTTTAGCGGTCCTTTTATCTATTATTAAATAATTGTGTAGTCTTGTATTACTATTACTGGGCATAAATCTAAATTTTAAAATAGGGGCGCCATGGAAGACTCATGATGCATGCAATTTATTTTTAGGCCTATAATGAAGGCAAAAAAATAGTGTAAACTTACAATGTTTTTTGAAATAATTCTTTTCATGTCTTTCTTCAGGTGTTAGACCAAATAGAGTCCGAGGTGGCCGGCAAAAATACCGACGGAAACCGGAAGAAACCGATTTTGGACCATCACCCTCAAGTAAACGGGCAAAAACCAAAAAATGTAAGCTTACAATCGTCAATTAAATAAAAAAATATATATCCATATGTAAATTTGCCTTTTCTTTACAGAAACCACTAAAATTTAACTGTAAAGCATACCCTTAAAAACTCATAAAAGTACAATATAACAATTACCATAATATAATATAAAGTTGAACATATTTAAATTATTATTTATTGTTGATATAAATAAAGTTTGCAGTACAACACATATATTTAGTTCTGAAATGAACTGTTAAGCTTCTCGACATTTCAAACAATATGCTTCTATATATAAATTTACGTAAGGGCAAAATTCGGTAAATCGCGCGTTATTTCTAGAATGTTTACTCGATGGTATATAAAGTTGGTTCGTACTGTCGGTACTGATTTTAACCACCTGATGTAACCCTGTTTACTAATTAAATTGAGTTCGGTAATTAGTTATTGACGATTAAAACGAATTTAGGTTCAACGATTTGCCCCAAATAGGGGTGTTTTTCGATCGTGGTATACACTGTCTTATGGATGTCCGTCTTGAAAAATACCCGCAGACAATAATACGAAGATGCTTCGCATTTTCCTATCTCCTCCTACGATAATGGTTTTTAATAGCTGAAAACCGGTTGAACAGCTCGAGTACTGCATCATAATGTTGAAGACAGGCCAATTTTATTTAAAAAATACTATTTTGATAGATTTAATATACGTTTATACAAATGTATTGATTTGCGATGAATGGAACATTCCAATCTCTGTTCCACAAGTGTCTATTCCCTCAGGCGTCGTAAAGGCAAGTACTGTATACTCATAACAGAAATTCGATCCATTTTTTTTTCAATCTGTGCTGCAGAGGTTGGATATAAAATTTTTTTTAACGGATAATGAGCTAGCGTTTTCACTCGCCGTATATTATGTAGGCCCTACACATCTTTATTATTGCAGTTAAACCACCCACATCATCACCCTGGCATGAGTAGCGTTGTAAAACCAGTAGAGGATAGGCCTACGGTACATCACATGCCCTAAACGCAGAACAACTTTGGTGGGTAGGGTAGGAACCAACTTAAGTATGAATTGGCTCTAAGAAACAATTGAAAACCATTAGGCCTACTAATTAAGTTGAGTTAGATAATTTAATATTTATTGACGATTAAATCGAATTTATGATTTTCCCCGAATAGAGGTGGTTTTCACAAATTTTACATTATATAAACATATACACGTCGTGTAGTGATGTATCGTTACATGTACTGTACTATTTCAATCGACTATGACGGTGATAGTTTCAACAAAGTATTAAATCGCAATGTTTTACTGTGTTTATTGGTATATTATTTGTAAAACATGAAAACAATTAATATTTCGTTACTAAATGGATAAAGAATATATTTAAAAATTGTTCCTCTTTGCACCCATCCTCTTCCCCATCCCTCAACCCTAATGTTACATACAAAACACAAATTAAGTTTGTTTAAATTTGACTTAAACAATTGGTCTCATTTTGTGACAAGTTTCTCTTTCGGAAGTAATTCCCAGGGTACTAATTTTACAGTACATAAATCACAGTGTCTGTTTATTCTTTCCTGTAAACGACATGTATTATTGTCCTGCGGTACGTACATTTGAAATCGCCAGTTTTTTAACGCTGAAATTATTATGTATTCGAGAACCATTTGTGGGCACCACCTACCATCTAGTTTATAACAATTACCATAATATTTACAAAGTTAAACATATTTCAATTATTATTTATATATGTAAATATTTTATTTTTTTCAGTAAACGAATTGACTCAGTTATTGTTGCGGATAGATGCTCCAATAGTCAAATTAGATGTTGACCCTAACATAGATAGTAAGGACCCTACATATAGAGCTGTTAAAATTGTTGCCGATATTGCCGATAAAGATTTAAAATTTACAGTTAACTGGGCTAAGAAAATCCCAGGTAAGGCTCTAACGAGAAATGTATTTTTTCTAATGACAGTAAATAGGTGGTAACAACAGACATACTGACAACAAAATTACACGTTAATAATAAGTATCATGACTGTAGCGAACGAATCTCGCTATTACCAAAGTGCCCTTTCAAAGGTCAGCAGTAATAGCATGACGATTTTAATTTACTTGTGCGACCACAGTGTGTAGCTTTGTGCTTCAGGATGTTAATTCCACGACTTGCATTCAATTGCGTTGGAACTTGACATACAGATTAGCAGTATTTTTCTATTCTATCTTTCTATGAACGGTACAATAACAAATTAAATTCCATAAAATGGTTGTTTTGTAGTAAATATATAGAACAGAAAGCTAAAATCAAAATCGGCAAAAATGTGGTTAAATGTACCGTTGGCTGTTTGAAAATGTAGCATTGTATATAAAAACTTTTATTATAGAGTTTTATAGAGTATTTCGCAAATGTCATTTAATTGAAAATTACTTACATTTTGCATTAGAGGAGTGTTTTAGAATATGTGATTTGAGTCTATTAAACCGTAGTATGTTGAGTAGTGACGATCGGGATCATTATTACTCTGCAGTGCTCCTTTTTACCCAATAAATAGGATGAACGTAATATTTATTTATTATTCTCATACAGTACTTTGGTTGGGGTTCATTGGATGCGCACGTACAAGCCATATTTATTCCGCAGTTTGGCTTTTCACGAGTTTTTTTTTATTAGGGAGCTTTTGATGTACGACGACCGACGACTCATGTTAACTCATTGTATGCATACGAAAATATTGGGACCCACTGTCCGTATGCACGTACAAGCCATATTTATTCCGCAGTTTGGCTTTTCTCAAGTTTTTTTATTAGGGAGCTTTTGATGTACGACAACCGACGACTCATGTTAACTCATTGTATGCATACGAAAATATTGGGACCCACTGTCCGTATGCATGTACAAGCCATATTTATTCCGCAGTTTGGCTTTTCTCAAGTTTTTTTATTAGGGAGCTTTTGATGTACGACAACCGACGACTCATGTTAACTCATTGTATGCATACGGAAATATTGGGACCTATGTCCGTATGCACGTACAAGCCATATTTATTCCGCAGTTTGGCTTTTCACAAGTTTTTTTATTAGGGAGCTTTTGATGTACGACAACCGACGACTCATGTTAACTCATTGTATGCATACGGAAATATTGGGACCTATGTCCGTATGCACGTACAAGCCATATTTTTTCCGCAGTTTGGCTTTTCACGAGTTTTTTTATTAGGGAGCTTTTGATGTACGACGACCGACGACTCATGTTAACTCATTGTATGCATACGAAAATATTGGGACCCACTGTCCGTATGCACGTACAAGCCATATTTATTCCGCAGTTTGGCTTTTCTCAAGTTTTTTTATTAGGAAGCTTTTGATGTACGACAACCGACGACTCATGTTAACTCATTGTATGCATACGAAAATATTGGGACCCACTGTCCGTATGCACGTACAAGCCATATTTATTCCGCAGTTTGGCTTTTCTCAAGTTTTTTTATTAGGGAGCTTTTGATGTACGACAACCGACGACTCATGTTAACTCATTGTATGCATACGGAAATATTGGGACCTATGTCCGTATGCACGTACAAGCCATATTTATTCCGCAGTTTGGCTTTTCACAAGTTTTTTTATTAGGGAGCTTTTGATGTACGACAACCGACGACTCATGTTAACTCATTGTATGCATACGAAAATATTGGGACCCACTGTCCGTATGCACGTACAAGCCATATTTATTCCGCAGTTTGGCTTTTCACAAGTTTTTTTATTAGGGAGCTTTTGATGTACGACGACCGACGACTCATGTTAACTCATTGTATGCATACGAAAATATTGGGACCCACTGTCCGTATGCACGTACAAGCCATATTTATTCCGCAGTTTGGCTTTTCTCAAGTTTTTTTATTAGGGAGCTTTTGATGTACGACAACCGACGACTCATGTTAACTCATTGTATGCATACGGAAATATTGTGACCCATTTCCTTGCTCCTAACCTCGGGTTTGAGGGTTTACAGGTTCAGGAGGCGACCAATGACACATCAATTGACCTGACCTAGGTTGGTCTTTAGTCATTATTGTATGACACAGTTAAGGACATACCTACTTTACTTGAATTAATATAAGCCTTGTATATGACTTAATTTGAAATCTCACCTCGGGTTTAAAGGTTCCCAGGTGTAGATGGCGGCCGGCCGATGACACATCAATTGACCTGACCTAGGTTGTTCTTTAGTCATTATTGTATGACAGAGTTAAGGACATACCTACTTTACTATAATTAATATCAGCCTTGTATATGACTTAATTTGAAAAAAACAAAATTATCTTCTGTTAAATTAATTGTGTGTTCCTCTTCTAAGGTTTTAGACAATTACCTATGACAGATCAAATGAGTTTGCTGCAGGGAGCGTGGATGGAGATCTTGATAATTGGTCTTTTATATCGCTCCATACATCTCACGAATCCTGACAGAATCTTATTCACAGAGAATTTCATCATGTCACGAGCAGATTCCAAATTAAACGGTTTTGATTCTTTAGCCGATCGTTGTTTGTATCTCGTGAGGAGAATGCGAGAAATGGATATTCAAAAAGAAGAATACGTATTGTTAAAAGCAATAGCACTCGTCAATGCAGGTATGCCCTCTATTAAATTACAACAAATACTTTATATTATTTGCATGCTAGGTTGCGTTCAAATTTTGCATGGAATTTTTTGTAATCATGCATGTCACACAGACAAACATATTTAAAACTGTGGGCTTTTGCTTATTCATTTGTGAACAAATTTGAGTTCATATTTTGTTTATATTGCGGAAGAGATAATACATTTCTTGTGAACGTACAGTGTGTATGGCATAATCAGGCCAGATCAGTCAAAAATAGCGACAAGAGTGATTGGTAAAATCCAATTTCAGTTTTATATAAAATCTTTACATATACAGTAGCTCAATTAAGATTTTAAAAATTGTATTCTGCATACAATTTGTTAATAATACTCAATAGTATTCAATATTCATTATAAATGGCCATAAATAAGGTCCAGCCAAAGCCATGCACTGACTTTGCTCAAAAGAAAATGGCTGCCGTAATTTCTTAAACTCCATGTGTTACACAACAAAATATACATAAGATGTAAGCTTAGTATTTGTATGAATGTTGATGTACAGTAGGCAACAGCTTTAACTGTTTTCCCCTAAAGTTAAAAAAAAGAAGATTAATAATTTTTGTAAAATGTTTTTCTCTTTCCAGATGCAACTGATGTCGTTTGTACATCCGGTCTTGAACAATTAGAATTAAGAATTTATGACGCACTACATGAATTTATTCAAACGAACTATCCCGCCACTTGTGCACGGCGTGAAATGAAACTCATAACAATGCTTCCAGGATTTCGACAACTCTCAAACGATTCTATCAAACATTTCAGTAAAAACTTTGTGGAACGCAACGTACCAATGCGTGAACTGTTCAGAGAAATGATGGAGGCTAAGCATGATTGCATTTAAAAGATGTGTTTTCCCCTAAATTTGAAAAAATATTTATAAAAATTACATTTGAAATTAACTTGAAGTATCATAAAAATGTTACAATTTCAGATTAGACTATTATGCTGGAGAAAGCAATAACTAAAAAGACACCCAGTCAATGTATGGTTTTTTTTTCATATTATCTATTACGAAATTGGAAGAACTTTTAAAATACAGTAGAACTTCTACTAAGTGGATATTTTTTATACTTAGCAAAATGTCCTCTTAATAGGGTTGTCCCCTAATTAGGTTTTAACACACGGAAAGTTGTCCCCTGAGTAGTGGTGTCCAAAAAGAAAGGTGTACTAATTCTATATTTAGTTTGAACATTTTATGATATTCGAACTTTAATTTTTTATTAAATTTTTATATACATACATCTTTTAAAGTTCTTAAATGCTGGGTTACGATTTTATTGAATTTTACTTGGATATGCGTTTGCTTAGAGTACTATTTTGATGAATTTGAATTTGTGATTTGCATATTAGATGTCGAGTCAAGAAATCAAGGAATATATGTTAAAGAGAGCTGTTATTTTAGTGAGTTATCGTTTTGGAATTAAAATGAAGAATTGAAGACTTCTACAAATTCGTTGGTACCTTTGAGGTATTGTGGCGATACCATTTTGCTGCATTTGTTCAATCAGCTTTCGGTAATTGGAATGTGATACAGAACTTGCTACATATTACTTGTCAGCATTATTTTTATACAAAACGTATTGTAAGCAATAATTTTGAAGAATTTACAACACTCTCTGCTACTAATATCTACTATACACGTGATGTGTAAGAATACAATCAGGTGTATTGAAATAACAAATATATATATATATCATCTAGAGGCTTAACAGAAAGAGCTTACTAAACTATGAAAGCGCCAGTGGTTTAATGTTGGGTCATTCGAGAGTATTTTTGGCGATTCTTTTTTCTTTTCGTATACTTTTATTTATTTCACTATTGTTGCAGTTTAGGTTGTCTATTTTTCTGAAAGTCTGAAACTCCATTAGATGTATCCCAACTTTGTTTTAACTCAACTAAATAAGTTACAAAATGCATATCATAATCTTTATCAGTACCATGCTTATCATTCTTCATATCATCCATATCATCATTATCAAAATTTCTATCTTTATCAATACCATTAATTAGCATATTTATTAATATATTCTTATCTTTATCAATATCATTCTTACCATTATCGTTATGAATATTCTTTTTATCAATACTTTTTTCATCAATATCATCTTTATCAGTATCATATCATATTTTTATCGTCTGCTGTATCAGTAGCATTACCTTTATGAATGCATTCTATCTTTATCATTCTTATTATAAATTATTATCATCGTTATCAATATCATTATCTTTATCAATATCATTCTTATAGTCATTATCAATTGAACGAATCCAATTTGAAAATGGTCTTTACTGAACATTTTTTTTTTGTGAATGTAAATTCAAATATTTCGTTAAATATGTATATATTTTTAGAATTTTATGTATATATTAAGTTTTATTGATTTCATATTACGTATTCCGCATTTTAAATGTTAGATTATATAATGAATAAATATATAGATTATCACAAACGCAATAATGAATTGATAGCACAGTAATTGTTTAAAGAACAAAGGTTATTTAGTTTTAAAATCAAAGAATGTAACCATTCGGCATTCCATTTCGATTGTACATATCTGTGTAACCAAGGACATTTCACTTCCCTGGTGTAACTATGGATGTATACGGTATTAGGGATGCAACTAAATGTCAATGAATAGAATCACTTACAGAATACATATTTTTATATTCATAAAATCTTTATATTATTCTAATTATAAGAAATGTTTGATTTATATATTAATATTAAAATGAGCTTGAAAGTTTAATGAGTTTTCAGTGTGTTTCGTGTTGTAATTCCATAACTTGCAGTGGTAAAATCTTCATTAATCCTGAATCCTCGAAATCAATTTATCGTAAATTTGTACATTTTTTTAACAAACTCCGCCTAAGAACATATAAGAACATATTTGGCTTCTATAGGCTTTATGAGCTTACCTAATGAGGGTCGAATGGATGGACCAGCCCTATTAATATTGTTGAAATAAAATAAAAATTAAAAAAATCAGTAAGAAAATCGATGTTTAAAATACAGTAGCTAATACTAATAGATCCAGTTTATGTTATCTCTCAAAATGAATTACACTTTTGTATTTTAAGCCTATATTTTTAGTCTATATTGGTAAACATTTGTTTGAAAACCTTGACAAACTCCGCATCCAAAGTTTGCTAGTGTAGACCAACTTTAACAAACAGCAGAAAATAAGTTTGCAGAAGTCTACGCAAACTCCGAGGCTTGCAAAAAAATGTAGCAACGTTTGCTATAGTGTAAACCATCTGCAAACTAAGCTTCATTACTCGTTGAAATGATGACCTACACATTGCATATTACTGTCGTGCATTACATCATGGAGGTACCTCCATGATTACATTAACTGCACAGGGGGCGAATTTGATTGGGGAGATTTTGAAAGTAGGACTCTATAGCATCCTTGTTCAACTCCTTGTAGACCTATTATCATTCGCTCCCTTAATTTTGACCTCATTTCCCATCGCGAAACAATATCTTGGAGAACAATCCTGTAATCTTTGACGTCCAATTTCTATCACGGCATAATTATTGCAAGTAATACCTGCCTTTGAGCAGGTGGACTTGAACCGACAAAGATAAAGAAAAACTTCCCGGCTCAGTGTCTGGCTTATGGAAATATATATTATATTTTATTTCTAGTGCGAGTTCATTACAAGGTTTACTTCCATTTTAGGAATACAACCAAATATATTCCTCAAGGAGAACTCTAGAGATTTGATCAACAGTTAGGCTATAGCCTTATAATCTGTCCCGGGCTTCAGAATTCAATATTATCCTACATCCTAACTTTTTATTTTGGATTTCGTAAATCGTAATTGTTTATCAGGCAATTAATTACCAATTAGTATAGGCCTAACTGAAAATCTAACACGACTTTATAACTTCAATATTTTATGCGTTAATTACACATTATCAGCCAATTTAAACCGGATAATTGTTGTTGGTGAGTCAGTCTGCTAAGCAATTTAATGTGCACTTTCGTACTTTTAGCATTTTGTTAGATAGCCTCATTTTGTGAACTTTTGTGTGTATTTCATGATGCGTTGAATTGTGATGGGTGTGAGGATCCTACTGAACTTTGCCAACGGTCGTTTGCAAAACTGTGTCAATATATCTCATATTCAAATTAGAATAGACCTACATATTACACAAATCAAATTGTAATCATCCCAATTTTTCACTCAAATGCTTCCTTAGGGTTAAAAAAAATCAATGTTAATATGATAACTTTCTTGAAAAAATACTAGGGGAAAGTAGGTTTTAATTACTTACTCTAAGAACTTAATGTTTTGTCATAACCTTCTTACTGAAAGAGAATATACATTTTCGCCGTTCTTCATTATAAATCTTTTGCCTGCCATTAATCCTCCAATCCTAATTAATTCATTAACAGTCAAGGTCTAATTAGATTAGTTTAAATTTAGGTACGTTCAAAGTCGTTTTTCAGTGTCAGTTATTTGTGTCCAATCAAAGAAAAAGAACAGGCCTAGGTTTGTTTATTGGTGTAAGAATAAGTTGCTTAGTTTTAGTGACTAATTATGCGTACTTCCGTCCTGTTAATGATAGGAGCCTGTGTGTACTTGGTATGAAAAAAGCTCAATGTTTGTTTTACACAATCTAGTAAATGATTCAGCTATTTTGTCAAAGATTGCACATTGGTTGGTTTGCTTCAGATAATTTAATGTTCGTTGATTTAACGTATAGTTAATGTTTTGTCTTCCTGATAATGTTTATTTCCATTTGCTAGTCTTTTTATGTCATGTTAGCCTATTCTCATTTTATAATTGTAGTTAATTTAATCGGTAAACTTCGCTTAACTTAACTGCAGCGAGAGGTTAAAAACAGAGTGACGATGTAAAGATGTTTAAAACATTTAAAAGTGACTAAAAATGACTCAAGTGTACGCGCTGTGCCGGGGGATGAGAGGTGGGTAGCTTATTATCGGTTACTATCTTAATTGGTAACTCATAGCTTAAATTAACTTAACGGTAACTATACGATACCTTAACTTAACCTGTAATTTAGCTTAACTTACTTATATTAACCGATAACTAAACTTTAAATATACATGATACATCGTGTAGGTTGCAATATTTCTTTTAAATTGAAATAAAAAGAAATTAATTCGGACTTCGTTCATTCGCTAAAAGCATCAAAACAGGAATCGCATCGAATTTTGTGCAAGATATATTATTACGGTATTTATTTTTTAAATTTAATTGTAAGAAAAAGAAATAATTTAGAGCATGAATGCTCATGACACAGAAATAGATGCAAATAGAAACTGATGCAAAGAAAATTTTGTTGGCAATGACATATTATTGTTTTTCGTAATAATTGCGATAAACACATGCTTCATATCTTGTATTGGAAGTGTTCCAGATCGAAAAGTGTAAGTTATCAAAAGTAAGGAATTTGTGTTGGAATTATAGGATCAGAATCCAACATCTTTCAACTAATGTTATCAACCTTTGTAGTAATTGATTGAAGTACTTGGTGAAACTAAATATTGTCACTGTTTTTGGCATTCTATGTTTCGTAGAGTTTTAGGCCTAAACGTAATCAATATCATTAATCTGCCATTTCGTTTATCATTAAAAACATGTGGTCGTTGTGAGTTGCAACTGTAGGATAAGCTCTGTGGATTAGTAAAAACCAGTTCTGTCCGAATATGTTACGTCAGTACTGTAGGATGGTTATTCTTAAATCTAGAGTTATCGCTGTAGTTCTCACCAATGTACAAAGAGAGAAAAAATATACTTAGGCCTATAACAATTAAGTTATGATAATCCAAAATAATTTACAATTTAAGTAAGCAATTAAAATATAGGCACGTGTCCTCTCCTGATTCTAAAGACCTATCTCTATAAGTTAAAAGTAATTATGTTATAAATTGAATGAAAGTGTTTTGTTCATTTTAAACCAAAATAGACCAATTGCATAGGCCTGCAGTACACTGATGAGTAAGCTTGCAAAGTGTCCTTAGTGAACCGATTCATTTTTTAATTGCATTTTCTTGCTAAAAGTATATGTATCATCCTTCCACGCAACATTAGGTCACCAGTTCTGTACCGGGTGACTGGTCACAACTTCCTTATTTCAGCCCCTACATCCCCCTTAACATTTGATGTAAACATTTTATTTTACATCAGAAAAGATATGTAGTAAAATGTCTACCCATTAATATTGCTATTATCTGCTCTTGGCGAATTTAGTAGGTTTGCAGAAGCATCACTGCAACCGTTAAGTAGTCTCCAAAATCATATCCTCTATTAGTGTTCTTAAGACAAACTTTCTGCTTCGATATTTTAGCCCTACATCCCATAGAAATTAAAATATCTGCAGTTATTATTAGGCCTACATTCTCTGACCATAATTACCCGTTGTTCTGTTTGTTGTTAGTGCAAGCCTGCGTTTAAAACGGTTGTGTCAAGCACGTCAGGCAAGCACACCTCACCTTACCGTATGAATCATTGTTGGACTTGGTCCATGTCCTAAATGTCAAAGTAAATGAAACAAGTGGCCACGAGACTATTATGTCAATGTCGTTTTAGTACAATGGTACTAATAATTACTATTAATAAAATATCACCAGCTGCCTCAGTATCATCTTCATCCATAACTAGGCCTACATAGGCCTATATTTTAAACGGAAACACGTGGTTTTATGAATTTTTTCACAATAATATTTGATAAAAACATCAATTTCTAAAACTGTAATTGTATAATTACCTCTATAGGCATGATTCATTGTATGAGGTTTTCCGAGCCTGTCACGGTTTTTGTTTTCACCACCCTGGTAATGATTTTGTCAACACTATTCCAGATTTTGGCCTTCTCTGGTCAAGATTTCAGCCGACACTTCTCTGTTAAAGATTTGAGCAGACTCTTATCACAATTTTACGTTTTTACGTTAACTTTCAATTCAAGGTTTAAATATGGTCATCCAAAACAGCTGTAGGGCAAAGATTAGAGCCAAAAGTTACAATTTTACAGTTTTTTTCAGTATTTATGTAAACACAAGGGAGACCTTTGTCTTTTTTTAAATTAAATATTGTGATTTAAACATGCATTTTAAAGTTGTATTCTTTCTAACTGATCTTTCCTTCTTATTAGTAAATATGGTGTATCGTGGTATACTTCTATGTGATCATTATGTGTGTGTTTTCTTTTGTGTGCGCGGTCAAAAAGAAATGCGTGGGATAGTTGAATGATCTTTCGGGCACTATCACATTATGATGATGATCTCTCGTGCATTATCACATATTATATTGGCTATTTTATATAGCATTCAACTCAAGTCTCAGTTAAAATTCTTTTTAAATATGAAAGTTTTTTTTTTGTGTACTTGTTCGAGAATGTCGCAGGCCGGTATGAAAAAAAAATTGAATTCCATCCGGATATAAGCAAACGTTCTACTTTCACAGTCCTTAATAAAGTTTTATGTTTGTTTTTTTTTTTATGAATAATTGCCTTTCCTTTAGGATATCAGTCGTTTAGTTTTCCAATGAACCACATAGGTTACATATGTGAGATTTCAAAAGAAAGATACTTTATATACTGTATATATAGAATACTTAAGAATAGCCTACTTAAACTTTATTGTACTTAAATCCATCAATTACATGGAAACAAATTCTCATTTATCACTGTCAATTTTTGTCCATTTTTTGCCCAGTGATTTGGTGTATTTTATCGTTTTCTGCATATTTGCAGTAATGCACACACATTTCAAGCCATTTTTGTTTTTGACCATGAATGAATGGAATGAACTTGTTTTGTTAAAATTATTCTACTGCATTTACTGCAGTAACTACATTGTTGTCTACTATTAACGTGTTTTATGCAAGTTGTATTAGTATTCAATTTCTATTTGTTGTTATTTAATGCATAATTTGTATGTATGTAAAAATGTAATTCTAGATTCTTTTAAATTAAATTATGTAAGTTAAAAACTTATTCAGTAAGTATTGTATTTCTGGAAAATGAATTCTTATAATCAATCGGTTTGAAAACAGGAAAATCATTTAGAATATCAGTGTTGAAGTTTAAAAAGCTGGAAATAGAAGGAGACAACCAGAGATATTAAGCTAATAAACATAATTACTCTTCCATCATATCTGTTTAAAACGATTTCAATCTAGAAGGTTGATTGAATTTTGGGTAATGTTTCGGAAATGAATGATCGATGAAACAGGGGAACGATTGTGGTTCTTCCCTAAACATGATACAATAATATAACATTGCCAAATTTAGCTGTTTTATAAGGTCCCAAAGTGGGAAGTAAATTCATTAACCATTTGGTTATATATCTTTGTACTCTCAAAATCTTTCAGACAAAAAAGTTTAACAACAATTTCCTTAATCATAGGTTTAATGTAATGTGAATTAATATTAAATTCCTGTACGATATAAATAATCAACTAGTGTATGTTGTAATATAAAAGCATGATAGACTGACATATAATTTAATTTGAACATAAATTGCAAATTCATGGGTTGTCAGTATAAAATATTCAAAGCAAATCAAAATCTAGCTTTTATTCGTTCCAGACAAAACAAGTTTTTTCCTCGACAGAAAATAGTATTAACAAAAAGGAAAAATACAATCTATATTACCGTATTGAAGTATTGCAGTATTCAAATGTATGATTCACATTTATAAAAAAAAAAGTATTTCGAAAAGGCTAACTTTCTCTGACAGATTTTCTCCTGCTCGTTTAGTCATTATTCATCAAAATTCCCCCAAACATTGTTTATTGATAACGAAATATATGATATTCTACGTAATATGGCAGATTGCCATATTTTCTTTATAAATAGCAATACACTTTAAAGAGTGTTATCTTTTAGATAGATCTCCTACAAAGATATAATCTAGACCTATTACGTGACGGACAAGCTAAGCTTGATATTATATTTAAAATGAGTTTTAACATAAATATCTAAAAAGTCCATGCAATTTAACTCTTATGATAAAATTATAGTTTAAATTATGAATATATGTAAATATTATTCCTAAATCTGGTTTAAATTTGACAAAAATATATGTTCTAAATGTTCTGTTCATTCATTTTCTTTTCATCTAAATGTGTTTGCTATCGAATTATCTAAAGAAATAACATACCTTATGAAGAGGTCAGGATAGATTTTCAAATATCCGGTTAATATCATTTAATGACTTATATTTTGACTGACGTTCACATCGTCGGGAATATGTATTATTAGTATTTCTAGGCCTCTAATCACCATGAGTCGCGAAGTCTGGTGACCAAGACTCGGACAGGATCATTAGTGTCAAAGTAACAAAAATGACTAGCATTGATATCTGTTCAAATTTACCAACAACTGTCTTTTTATATAGCATTTTTCTGCAGTTAATTGAGACAGTGTTTTCATGTCTATATTTGTATCATTTGTTTGAAGTTGAAAGTTTGTTAATAATACTGTAGGCCTAATCTACTACAATCCATAACCGTATATGTGATATTTTTTAACTAATTTCGTTGCATTTTAAGTGCTGTTCATCCATAATTTAATTTAATTTAAATTACTGAATGTTCATTTTGGCACGCCAGGGGCTGCATTTGCACAACTACGCATGCAACTACAAGTAGTGCGTGTAGCCATGGGGTTCATGCAACTCTTAAGTGAAATTTATATTCAATTCAGTTTAAATTAAACCTAAGTAACGTTTAAAGTATACATTGTGGAAAATCTATAGTTTCCTGTGGATGTATTGGTTACAATCTAATCACATACATGTTGTTTTTTTCTTGTCTTTTGTGGGAACAACCCACCTTTATTATTTCCACTCTTTTTCTCTTTTTTTTTCATTACTTCTTACAAACATACATGTTGTTGATACAACAAAATGTTAACTTACTTTGCAAGTAATTACCGTACCTCATGCTTCTTATACGTTATAAGGAAGATAGGCCTAAATTGATATTTAAAATGTATATTAACATTTACATTGATGAATTTAAGATATCCTAATCTTGTGAAATTATAAATACGTTATTAACAAACAATATACAATCTATAATACAAAGTATCACTTTCTCTTTTGTTGACAAAGCTGTTTACACTTTTTGAAACATACTTATTTCTGTGTATATTCAGTTCTGGGTAATGTTAAGATAGTGTCGAAATAGCTCATCAAAGTATATTAAGCTGTTATGTGCTAATGTGCCTTCCTTTCTTATTCTTGGCGTTTGGCCATTCTCTACTAACTAATTTAACTTGGCATTCCTATTAGACTAAGTTTTGCGTTAATTGTGGTACTACCGTATTATCTTATTTTACAAGTGATAGTAGGCCTAACAGTTTCTTGTTTTCCATTTTAAGAACAGTAAAAGCTAGACTTACACATTTCCAGTAAACCCTTTTTCTTAACTTTGTTTCCAATTCAATTATTTTCTTGAAAGGAAAAATTCAAAGTCCCGGTTTATTCCTGGTGTGTTCAAACACTTAACCTTTTAATCTTCCTTGTGAATGTGCTATAATATTTTCCGAACTTGAGCCCACGCTTTTTCTATCTAAGTTAGCCTAGCCTAGCCTAGCCTAGCCTAGCCATAGCAACATACCCAATCGTACAGAATGTTTTCTTCATGCCAACCAATCATCGATCCCCATTCTAATTAATTTGTACCAGGGTTTTCTTAGAATAAGAAGTAAACTTCCGAAACAATAATCAGGCCTACAATGATTACCAGATACGGTAACCGTCAACATCAAATATACGGGTCCCACCTAGTTAAAGGCAATCTTTCAATATGTTTAACGTTACCGTACCACGTATGTGAAATACAATTAAAAGTACTGTATGTATTAGGCATCACTACATGTATTTCTGTATTATTTATCCTTGTCCAATTATATTTTGTCGATGAGTTGTTCTCTAGGTTACCTTTGAAGGATTTTTTGAAAGGTCTGATTTCCGTAATAAAGTAAACAGTTTATGATCTGTCAGTATTATATAACGACTTAGAATGACGTAACCAGTTTTCAGAATAGGTACTGTAGCCTATACCGGTTTTCGTGATAGACGCAATAAACATAATATTTTGTAGTAAACAAATGGGATAAATTTAGTAGATGGTATTTTTGTGGTAATTATATATTGCATTTCAAATAAGCAAATCAGTTTGAAGAATATTTACAGCTGGTTCAAAATCGTTACTGTTATTGCTATTTTCTTGTGGGTAATTGTATACAAAACTTTCAAGTTGTATGGAATTCTGCAATCAGTAGGCCTTCCTTATACACTCTCCTAACATTATAGTTTTCCTCATAAAATATGTATAATTCGGTTTATTGATTCACAGTTTTTTAAATTAATTTATTTATTATTTTATTATTCTCCAAATGGTACAGAATATACTGTATCTGTTACGCTTTTATTATTAAGTTGTTTGTGGCACATAGGCTCCAAATAGTCGTTGTTTCCCTGGTAATCTGTATTGAGCGGTACTCCTATATTGTTTACTTGATATTTAAATGAAACATTGCTTCTCAAACTGTTATTAATTTCAGGTTTTTTCAGTGAAGCAGTCGGTTCTAAATATTCGTTACCTGTACATTTAATTGTATCATATGCACTAATATCATTGGCACATGTGATGTAAAAGTTTTGACCCTGGCCAGGTTTATTTGATGTTAGGCTTCCTTGTTCGCTTCGTGTTATTGTCGTGGCGTAAATACTAGGACGATCGGCGCATTTTCTAAACATCCACGAACTCTGTTCATCACCACCTCGATGTTTACTCGAACAAATGCATCGAATTAGCAGATAAACAGAACAAAATGAAACAGTAAATCCAGTTGTTGCACATATAAACATAATCCAGAAAAAAGGAATATTAAATTCATCTGAAGACTCTGCTACGTCAATTGTAGATAGATTATGCTGGTTAGCATTGATGCTTACCGTTACATGAGATTCAGTGTTTACTGACGTAACTCCTTTTTTCGGCAATGTAGTGGCGGTGGTGTTGGTGACATCAATTGACGTCGGTTTACCAGTAACATTTTCTTTTAAAGCGATAGAAGACATGTTCAATGTTCTGCTTGCGTTCCAAGTTCCTCCTGTGGATTTCAATGAGCAAGCAATCACAACTCTATCGTCTGATTCCTTGATATCAAATAGTTGGAGTGCATGTGTTCTTTTTTCATCAACAACAGCTCGAAGTTTCGGATGAAGAAAATAAACAGGTATGTTCCACAAAGTGCCAGTGTAAATACCTATGATGTCAGTCCCAGAACAAGTAAGTGTTACATTCGATCCTATGACAGCTGGATCAGATTGTTTGATTTCGACTCCAGGCTGTAATAACTTCAACTTGATAGAACAACGTAGAGCAGTACCATCAACTAGTGACGTCTCCATGCAGGTGAACTTGCTGTTGTGGTCGTTTTTCGTAACCAAATAATCGTATTCGACAGCTCTGGCAAAGGTGTATGCTCCTAAGATGTTGCTATCCTTGGTAAGAGTTAGCTTACTCACCAATTTGGTTGATTTGCATCCTAGCTTCACTAGAGTACCGACTTTCACCTTTCTTTGGCTTACTGAACAACGAGGACCTTCTACCTGGCATAATCCTAGTCGGTACAAAGCAAACAACAAAATGAAACTTAGGCCTGAAAACTTCATCTTATCGGACTTTCACTCCTATGAATAGGTGTACGTATCTGAAAAAGTTGGCCTAGCTTCAAAACCAAGCCATGAGTAGATATCCATAAAGATTTAGAATGACTGATTTCGTTAGGCTACTAGTAACTAACTCATCTTCTCTGAGTATACTTCCTTCCCTTTTCAACAACGCAACGCAGCTTACAAAAAAATGAATCAACTCCTACTTCTATGGATTAACAATCAACCAATCACAATACAGTATGTAAAACAACTTTCATGCCCTCTCAACTTTGAAATAGTTATACAACCTGTTTTTTGTTATTTTTCTTTTTGTTAAGTTGCAATTTATGTAATAAAAGACATTATTAAATTTCTGTATATTTAATAAGTTAACAAAAAACACGTAACTGTGTTCTTCTATTACCTCATATCAGACAACCATACGATAACATAGAATATAATACCATAATTTCTCCCGTTTTGTAGAATCAATAACCATATAATTATCATATCTTGCTTTAGAAAAACTTTTTTCTCCATGGTATACTGATTATCTGGTTTCTTTACGGTAAACAAATCAATCTATCTGTTTTTTTTTTGTAATAATTGGTATTCAGTATATTGTTTATTTTCAGTCTATTACACTTTAATTTAAATAGGCCTACAGTGGATTTATTATATAACGTTTCGCGGTACATCTGAGATAGATAAGGTACCGTAGGTATCCAAGGCGGAGATTTGTACCGAAGTGTTTGCATTGTGCTCGCCTATGTCAGAATTAACCATAATTTATATATAGATTATGTCTAATATAGGCCTACCGTTCTTTTCTTCTATTATGGCCCATATATGCATATAGTAGCCTTTAATCATCACAATTTCATTCGGAACAAATAATTCAGCAATCATTGTACAAAATTTACAAAAATATTTCATGGCTTAAAAGTAAAACGAATTTCTTTAAAACAATCACATGAGGATGATTGCGTTTGATTGTAAGAAGAGTCCGGGACTATTAAAATGAAATGGAAGCGTCATTGCTGAAGAAATGCTTTTCTTTTTATAAAGGTCTGTGTAATCTATCTAAGACAAGTTCGTCATCAGTTTTTTTGATTGATTTATCTGAAAAAATGTGTCAGAAAACTCGTTTCCTGACACATTTTACAATGAAAATGAGAATGAGAAATCTGCTCTAAAGTTTGTAGTATATCGAGCATGAATTGTACATTTTAGATTGAATAGCCTTTTGGTCTAATTGCCTCTCATGAAGGAATATTACGTCACAAGATGTCACTAATGTAGGAATATAATAATGAATATTTATCAAGAGCAGACATCGAGGATGATGTCATAGTAGATGACTAAACAAATTAGCAACCGAACAGGTGAGTTAAATGATAAACAAAAACTAAGTAAAATATAGTTGGAAATTGGTATTTCCTGCTCTGATGGAGAGTGGGCCTATGGGTTGTAAGGTGAAACTAGAATGTAAGTTATCATGCGGATGCTGTTAACGTAGACCTACTAATACTCAGCATAAAATGCCACCCCACACTTTCCAATTGTAAGTTTCTTTTATTCATCCATAAGAAAATATATAGTAAAAAGCATCAAAACATGGACAAAAAGGAAGGAAAGAAAAGCTTAACTTCCAATTGCGTACCGTATGTAAAGGAAGAGTAGTGACATAAGCACAAATGCATGAGATAAGATGGATTAACAAACAGAGTCGCACACTCTAACGTATGTCGATAAGTCTTGTGTACTTTCCCCACAACGTTCATCATTTTCGGGGTGGCGCGCATCAATTGGGATTTCCTCACCTCTAATGCTGTAAATGTACATTCTTTTGGCTGAAATTAAAATACGTTGGATATCAATGCTAATTATGTCTTACTTTTCTAAATTATTATGCGGCCTTAGAAAGTTAATTTCTGTCGGGGCGTATGCTCATGGTACTTCCCACCCAATGATGCTATTAACTCATGACTACCGTTCTATTCAGTCGATGGACCGAACGTATTTTGATACAGTAGAAGTAGAAAGAAAATTGTCAAGATAATTTCTGTAGGCCTATTGTTGCTCCCATGAACAAGTATGGGTCGTTTATATCTGGGTGTCTATAAAACTGATAGAGCTTCTGTACGAGGAGTGAATTTTCTAAATCTAAAATTTATAGGCATCCTCTATAATATATCATGTCATCCCCTCTACGATCTCTTTATAAAGAAATACAGGTGGGTCATAGCATAAACACTACATTCAATCAGTTTCATTTTTGAAGATAAGTAATTCAATCCGCCATATCTCAACAAGAAATTTATATTAATAATGGAATATACTACACATTTCTTGACCAGGTGCGCGTAAACGTGCGTGGGCTGGCTGCGTTGTAACTTGCATTATGTAAGGAAACGGGATGCCATGTTATCTAGATCTTTAAGGAAATACGTTAATGTTTCTTATAAATGCATAAAGGTATGCAGCTGCGAATGAATGAGTCAGAGATATTATATAAAGATATTATTAGGTAACGGTATTTTTCATTTTCTTTGTGACGGGCCGAAACATTCTAATAACTTTATAAGCGAATCCCAGATTTTGATAATTTGAATGCAAAAGAAAGGACAGGGTTAAGTTAAGTTTTTCACAGTTTCTTCGGTCCGCTCTATTTAAAAATCCTGGATCTGAAAATACAATAAATCAGGATCATAGAGTTCACGCTCGATTAGAACTACATCCGTCCGAAAACAGGATAAGAGGTGTATGTGTGTCATGTAGCCTAAAGTTATGGGCGCCAAAAACGAAACTTTTTAGAGGGCGACTTTATGGTTATTTAGATCATCACATTATGTATTTCAGGCACAGTACAGCACCCGATTTAACAAACCGAATGTGTTTGGCTCGCTTAAGATGATGGAGAACAAAATTAGAGCCTAATGAAAATTATATATACTGTTCTTATAGTCGGGAAAAAAATCATATGTAGGCCTAGTGGTGAACAGATATCCACATTGTTCCCTATGAGAAGATCTAATAAAATGTGCCTTACATCTTTACAAAAAGGAAACAAATATTCCTAGATTTAAAATAAATCAATGTAGTGACGGTGAGTGAGTGAGTGGCCGAGCGGTTGAGACAGTGGAACCGTAATCACGTAGCCATAACATCGGCAGGGGTTCGAGGCTCACTCACTCCATGGTTCTGGTGGTAGAACGAGTCTTCTCGGATAAGGACTATAAACCGTAGGTCCAGTGTACACAACTTGCTCGTGTGCACTTTAAAGAACCTAGTACATCTTTCGAGACGAGTAGGGGGTTACCCCGGTGTATTAGTACATCACAGCCACTGATCACCAACTGGGCCCTCTGGGAGATCAGTCTTTGACTGAAGAGGTCACCCAGTATAAAGATAAAACAAACAAACAAAAACAAACGGTACACATTTGGGCTCATCTAATCAATGAATCAAGAACCCTCTATTTCCTAAAGTGCCCTTTTCTTCAACAAGAGACCAGCAGTGAAAATTCTAATAAATGCCCTTAACTCGTGACAATTTTTATGCCAATCTTACCTAGAAATCAGGCAAATTATTGTTATCTACCATGTACCAGGCTAGGCCAACCTTTCCCCGTTGCTTGCACTTGCTCCTATTAGCGGGGAAAAAGAACTGTAAATATATAAAATATCTAAAAGACACAAGAAAAGGGAAAATACTGAGACTTTTGCTGACATCAGATCAAGGATACGTTTCAGTCTGTACGTCATACATACATTTTTTTCTTTCTAAATACTCTGACATTGTCGCATTAATGTGCACATATTCTAATAACATCTAATAGTTCTGAAACGACTTAAAAGATTTCCTTTTGAATAGAAACTCATCTTGAAAGGATACAAATAGGCCTACAAAAAACAAAGTATTAACATGTATGTAAGCCTTGTAACTTCAACCGATTCTTTGTAATGTAGGTATATCTTTATTTGTTCTGTATCTTATGATAGTTTCTGATACAGTGCCCATGTTAGTCACATGTTCCCACTGTAATATGGGTATTATTTGTAACATTTTACAGTAACTGTTTTTTTTGTAATATATCTTCATTTGTTCTGTATCTTATGAAAGTTCCTGATACAGTGCCCATGTTAGTCACATCTTCCAACTGCAATATAGGTATTATTTGTAACATGTAGAGTCACTGTTTTCTTTTTAATGTATCTTCGTTTGTTCTTTATCTTATGGAAGTTTCCTGATACAGTGCCCATGTTTATCACACCTGTATTGTAGGAGTATTCCTAATATTCTTCAGGTTATATTAAAGAGTGTAAAACAACGTCATATGTTAGGGCCTATACCATATTTAGGAATTTGCTTATAATTAATACAAATACATTTTCAAGATACACTATAGCTCAAGCTGTTCTTTTGGGCAAACCATGTTTATAGAACAGAGTATTTAGTTTAGTTGTGGATGATAACAAAAACCAAACAATTTTATTTAATAATGTCATGTTATCACATTAAAGACATATGTTCATGATTGTTTAACCTTAACCCGTATCACATGAATAATCCGGCATAAAAATAAATTATATTCTTTGTCAAATGGCCAAATAACTGGTTTTCTTTTTACATCTTTACTTGATTGTGTCATATAGAAAATAATTTTGAATTATTACTTCTTTATCTTATTGGCTGGATTTAAGGAACGTAGTGCAATGCAGTATTTCTTTCAATTTCACAAAGATGTAAAAACATGTCATGCATCCAATTTTTTTCTTTTTGAATATATTAATTTCTCATCTTTTCATTGGCTGGATATAACACTTGTTGTAAGGCAATGTAAGTGCTTTATTTGTCTCAATTTCATCAAGTCGTCAAAATATGTAATTATTATATACTTATTGTGAGGAAGTGAGCCCTCGCGGTACGTGAAATGTTACGAATGCAAAAACAAAATCGTGAATAGAAAACGGAAACATTCATTTCCGGATGAGCTTCAAATTATTAAATGAAAAACTTCGGTAAGTTATATATAGGCCATCAACTGTTTTCTCAATGTGCTTATTTCTAACGAACATTTCGTCTAATTAAAATGTATTAAGTTTGTTTGTATTCTGTAACAGTTGAAGTTAACATTATTTTAAAAAAACACATCCGCCTGTATCCCTACAGATTATGGCATTAATTATATTCAAATTCTGTAATATCACCCTTGACGCGCGTAGGCCAATTATTAAGTTAAGGTTAGATTGAGCTTATGACATACATAGAACATGTTAAACACAGGTGATATTGTATCACAGAATTTCAAGTCAAATCAAGTGTCATTTATTGTCATTTGTTTTAAGAAAAAAACAAAACAATTCTGTTTGCTCTGTTGGCAGAACACAATATCCAACGGACACAACACGTACTCAAAACAAAAACATTTTAAAAAGTGTCAACATGATGTCTAAGGCTCTAATAGCTCCTGGAAAGAAACTATTTGTAAATCGTGCCTTATTGGCCTTAATAATTTGCTTATGATACTGGACATTAGGGTGGAGATATCGGACATTAATGTGGAGATACAAAGAATCAGCCCAACCCTGTCAATAACCGATACTGTGGGCCATTTCGTTGAAACCTACTTGCAATAACTGACGACATGCAATCTATTCAAAGCAACATTTTCCTATTAAGGAATCCAACAAATAGTTTCCTATTAATGTGTCCCCTGAATTGGGGTGTCCCAGAAGAGGTGATCTACTACTGTATAGTCAGAATGTCTTTTTTTATGAAGATGTAAAAAATAATATGACGATTTTAATATAATTATAATACAATTATTCAGTATACCTGTACATTTATGAAACTTTATTTCCTTCACATATCGTTGATTTATATCAGTGCATTTTAATGTACAGCTATATATTGTTCTCATTATAAAATCAATCGATTGTCGGTAATGTATCAATATTTTGTCCAGTATCATAGACCAGTCTGTGATACGGTGTCACATAGTATTAAAACCAATATAACCCTAACATAGTACAGGCGTAACATGTGATACATATGTGATACTGTATATACTGAATTCGCCTATGATTAAAATTATGTGGAGATCAGTATACAGAATCGAGTTTATACATTGATAAATGTGCTAAATTATATTATTATTTATTTAGAACTAACTAATACTGTTGGCAACTCAAGTCTTTAATTCTACAGTAATAACACTTTTATTTATGTGTAAAAAAAGCCAAAATCATTATTAATAATTTATTCAGATTGTATTCACATAAAGGTATAGTGCACCAACTTGGCAGCTAGAGTCTTTAATAATGATATCGATAATTATGATCTTTGACAACAAATATGTTTTTGATTATTATTTAATGCAATTCTACTATTATTATTTAAATTGGGAAATCAGTAATATACAGACAGTACACGCTATTTACAGTAGCCCGCGCCAAATTATCTTGGCTGGTTCAGGTGATTTTCGTTCAATATTCAGACTTAGTTATTTACACGGTTCCTATCCACCACATTTTGCGATAATTAGCCTATGAAACCAACTTACTCGGGTAAATAACTAAATATGAACGGGCCTATATGGTTATAATAATTATATTACAATTCAGAGAGGCTGTGTATTCCATAAGTGTCAAAACTCTCTTTAACTAACTCGGCATTAGAAATTGAACGTGTGTGAACGCACTTTATACTATAACGGTAACATTTCTATCAAATTAATTAATAAAATATTCATAAACGTAAAAACTCGTCATCAATTGTGTCTAAATAACTCAACAGGTGCCGTGTATGTATCAACAAGTGACGTCCTCCTGTCGGGTATCCTGTGCTCTTGTGTGTGATTATTATTGTTCGTCTGCTGTAGGGGAGGGTTTCGTAAATTCGCCAACATATCAATGTATTCACACGACCCATATTGTAGTTCTGTCGGTTTTACATATTCTTGTATGTTATACGAACGTTTCACTGTATCATATACAGAATCCATGCTTTTAGACTTGTGAAACATCGCTTCCCTGTGCAATTTGTTAGCGGGATGATGTCTGTTATGCCGCTTGCGAGATGGGGGAACAGGTTTTGCAACACGCGGAGGAGGTAAAGCTGGAGGTTGAGGTTTCTGGTGGTATGATGTCAAATCTAAATCAACATGATAGCGTTCAGATGACGCTGTGCTTGATGTGTTGGTCGGTTGATTTAGACTCATGTAATGTTCATCTGGAATGACCGCTCGCCCGCGTTCACATCGTTTTGTTGCTCTGTCAAGATACGGAACTTTTGACGCGTGTCGACGACGTATTAAATTGACTGCTATGACAATACCGATAAACACACCGATGCATCCCATCACTAGGCCTACACCAATGGCTGTTCCTACCCCAGAACTATGCTTCTCATCCTCAGATTTTGAATTACGATTATCGAAGTTGACTGTCCTTCCTTTAAATATCACCGTTTGTGTTGAGTGAGGCTGCATTAGCTCCATTATCCGCACTGTAACACTCTGTGACCATACTTGCCCCAAATCATTCGTTACTTCGCAAACAAACTCCTTATTATGGTCGTGACCGTTTAGATGGATCACTTCCAATGTTCGTTTTTTATCCCTTTCAGCTAATTTAAACGGTTCCATTAACATATGAAATGGTACTTTCCATCTATATTCCTGTACGTTCTGAATACCATGCGCTACGCAGCGCAAAGTCAGGTTCATGCCTCTTTCAACGATAGGATCATGCGGAATGATCTCCACGTTTGGCTGAGAATATCTAATCCACGGTCCATCATAATCACTCGAAGATGTATGGAATTCGGTTGGTAAAACATTTCCAAAAGAACAATATACAGTATGAACGCATATTAAGGCGAGTATAGTTAATACGTTCATGTTGCCTTACTTTAAACAACCCAACTTCACAGTACAGTTTTCCGATCGCAAATGATTGATGGTAAAATCATCAGCAGTTTTTGTTTTGATATTAGTAATATTCTGAACCGTTCTGCTACTGATTAAGCTCGTTATGTTTTCATTTACTTATAGACTATAACTTCACGTCAACAGTCCCTATTGAAGTATTAGGGGAAGTTACGCATTACGTACCGGATAATACACTATTAACCAATAGATCAATCTATGAAAAACATTGCTTGCTGAACAAAATAGCTAAAATCATTAACGAAAGTTAATTTTATAACTTGGATTATTTATTAAAATGAATTATTAATCCTTTAATATGATACAAAACACGGTTTCTCTTGCTTGTTTTCAATAAAAAAAATGCTAAGCTTTCGGTTTAACGAATTTAATCAGTGACATGAGATCCTCAGAGACGTCCTTTGTGGCAATGAATGCATTTTTTAGATGTGTTATTGCATTAATTATATGTCGTATAATACTCTGAAAGAGCGTCTTCGTCACTGGCTGTGTTTTAAATACTATATAGACATATCTGACTCATTCATAATTATAATTTTATTCTTCTACATTTCACTCTAAAAAGTCAAAGTAAAATTATATTGGCATAACAAAAATTATACATTAAATATGTATCGAAATCGCAAGTAGAAAGCATTTGGAGTTCCGACCCTCTTAAAGCTCTATCTACACTATCAAACTAGTTTGACTAAAAAAGTGTGATGTGCCCAAATATGGTAGTGATATACCCAAATATGGTAATGATATGACATCATCATGTCCATATATGGGCACATCACATTTTTTTGGTCACATAAAGTTTGGTAGTGAAGACATTTTACACAGACAAGTGGTAACGATAGGCGGGAAAACGCGTGTTTGTCCCACGTACAATGTGTATCTATGTGTTTCCGTTCAACCACCCGTCCGCTCGCTCAGCGTTTTGTGTAAATGGTCATAAGAAATAGCATAGATATTCTACATAACGTTTACAGCTTACCGTTACTGCTCGTTCAGTTGGTTACTATATAATAATTTACATGCGCAGATGTTACCTTAACACATTGTATTTCAAAAAGTAGATGTTTTTACCAATTTTTTTTCAAATGAGGACTCTTTATATTTGTACATAGGCCTAACTGGTTACTAAATCATAATTGGCCTGTTCAGAATCACATAATGTGTTCTGCGCATGTTACCTCAACATATTTTAATAAGTCAATAATGCCCATTACAAAAAATTCCCTGTACACGGAGATTTTCTAAAAAGGACAAAATTTGGACCCTTTTATTTGTTGACATATAATAATTGCTATGCGCAGAATAACAAAATGTGTTCTGCATGTTACCTCAATACCTTTTTTAATAAGTAGATATTTTGGCAAGTTTATAAGAAAAAATCTTTGTACTATTGTACAGGGAAATTTTCGAAAAAAAACCCTTTAATTTTGTTGACATAACTGGTTACTATAACATAATTGGCATGCGCAGAATCACATGATGTGTTCTGCGCATGTTACTTGAACATGTTTCAAAAGTTCGATATCCGTGTAAAGTACTATAGTAAAAATAATTCTAGAAAAATCGGAATCTTTCATTTTGTTGACATAACTGGCTACAGCTATAGCATATTTGGCATGCGCAGAACCACATATTGTGTTCTGCGCATGTTATCTAAACATATTTTAATAATTCGATATTTTGGCATTTTTTTGATAAAATCACTGTACTATAGTACAGAGAAATTTTCGAAAAATGGCCAAATTTAGACCCTTTATATTTTGACATAAATGGTTACTATCATAATTGACATGCGCAGAAACACATAATGTGTTCTGCGCATGTTACCTCAACATATTTTAAAAAGTTGATATTTTGTCAATTTTTCGAAAAAATCCCTGGGAAATTTTCGAAAAAATTGACAAATTTGGAACCCTTTCATTTTGTTGACATAACTGGTTACTATAAGATAATTGGCTTGCGCAGATGTTCTGCGCATGTTACCTCAATATATTTTAATAAGACGATATTTTGGCAATTTTTTGATAAAATCACTGTAGGCCTACTATAGAACAGAGAAATTTCGAAAAATGGCCAAATTTAGACCCTTTATATTTTGACATAAATGGTTACTATATCATAATTGACATGCGCAGAAACACATAATGTGTTCTGCGCATGTTACCTCAACATATTTTAAAAAGTCGATATTTTGTCAATTTTTCGAAAAAATCCCTGTGAAATTTTCGAAAAATTGCCAAATTTGGGCCCTTTCATTTTGTAGACATATAACTGGTTACAGCTATATCATAATTGGCATGCGCACAAACACATAATGTGTTCTGCGCATGTTATCTAAAAATATTTTAATAATTCGACATTTTGGCAATTTTTTGATAAAATCACTGTACTATATTACAGAGCGTTTTCGAAAAATTGGCAAATTTAGACCCTTTATATTTTGACATAAATGGTTACTATATCATAATTGACATGCGCAGACCCTTTTATTTTGTTGACATTTAACTGGTTATTATAAGATAATTGGCTTGCGCAGATGTTCTGCGCATGTTACCTCAATATATTTTAATAAGACGATATTTTGGCAATTTTTTGATAAAATCACTGTAGGCCTACTATAGAACAGGGAAATTTTCGAAAAATTGCCAAATTCGGGCCCTTTCATTTTGTAGACATAACTGGTTACAGCTATATCATAATTGGCCTGCGCACAAACACATTATGTGTTCTGCGCATGTTATCTCAACATATTTTAATTATTCGATATTTTGGCAATTTTTTTATAAAATCAAAATGGCCAAATTTAGACCAATCAATCAATCAAAGTAACATTTATTTTTGACATAAATGGTTACTATATCATAATTGACATGGGAAACACATAATGTGTTCTGCGCATGTTACCTCAACATATTTTAAAAAGTCGATATTTTGTCAATTTTTCGAAAAAATCCATGGAAACTTTTCGAAAAATTGAAAAATTTGGAACCCTTTCATTTTGTTGACATATAACTGGTTACTATAAGATAATTGGCTTGCGCAGATGTTCTGCGCATGTTACCTCAATATATTTTAATAAGACGATATTTTGGCAATTTTTTGATAAAATCACTGTACTATAAGTACAGAGAAATTTTCGAAAAATTGCCAAATTTTGACCCTTTTATTTTTTGAAATAAATAGTTACTACTGCATATCATAATTGGCATGCGCAGAAACATTGTTACCTCAGCATATTTCAAAAAAATATTTTGGCCTTTTTTTGGAAAATGCTTGTACTAATAGTACTGTAGGCTAATATAATGTGACATGCGCAGACACAAATAACGTGGCTTGCGCATGTTACGTTGATAAATATTTTAAAAAGTCAACATTTTGGCCATTCTTCGAAAATATACGTGAAATGTACTGTCTTGTCCATGTTACCTTAATACTTTTTTTGGGTCGATATTTTAGCCATATTTCGAAAAATCCCAAAACTTTCACCTTACAAAATAATGTGTTCTGCGCATGTTACTTCAATACATATTTTTTAAAATCGATATTTTGGGCATAGTGATATACGTGGGCATATAATAATATTATCAAATACAAATTAAATTTTCTTATCCCTATAGTACATGGATTTTGTCGAAAAGAATTTCGCCCCATAAAGCGGTCAACTTGATGGATGGTAATAGCAATACTATCCCATTCTTGTTACATTTTACACAGTTCATTTTTCTGTTGATTTTGTAAAAATTCCTTAAAAGAAATTTTAGATAAAAAGAGTTAAACTATGATAAAATAGTATTTAATTAAAATCAAATACGACAACGATCATTATCCTTTCGTTATAAACAGAAAATGAAACAAAACACATCAAACTATAATACAATAATTCTCAATGGAGTTGTGGCTTGGTGGTTATGGTGCTTGGCTACCACTCAAAGGGTCCTGGGTTCAAGTCCTGTCACATGTCAGAATTTTTCTTCACTTCACTCCCAAAGACTTGTAATAAGACTTTGTTTATGTAGAGCATCTTGTGTATATGTTTGTCTTGTGAACCTCTGAGGGTCCCTAATGATCAGCAATAGCTGGATGGATCACCCTCATTAAATATGGTGTTAAAAAAAAAAAATATTAACCACCCATCCAAAATAAGCAAGTAAATTACGTGTGTAGTGGCACTTTTGAATAGGCAAAAAACAAATAAACATGATAACGTCATATATTTATGTTTCATAATTTAATCTTTCATATAAAACACATCAACTTACATTCATACACATTTTAATTAAAAAAAAAAAAAAAAAAAAAATCAACTTTAAACCAAACAAAAACATCAACCAAATCAAATATAAAACACAACATAGGATGTTCCAACAATGAAAATTACACGGTAAAACCATGTCAACACATTATAATATTTTTAAATAATAAAATCACAATCTTGAATTGGAATAAAATAAAAATATTTCTTCCAATTAATCACGCATATCTTTAAAAAATATTTTCACGTATATATCTTAGTTTTTCTATAAAAAGCTTTCCTTAATATTTACATTATTATACATTAGAAACACGTACATTAACACACGTACCGTTAACAGTATACATTTTACACTAGTTACATCATAATGTATTTACAACTGAACGGTCAATCTTAAATTTTACTACTTGTTTTATTCTTATCCAGAAATTGATAACATGGCGTAGGAATCTTCCTTTTTCTAACAAAAAACTAATTTAAGTAGTTCCGGATAAAGAGATGAAGAGAACTATAAAATACAATTTTAAAAATTAGTTAGGAAGATATCACTGCTTTGGCAAAATAATATTATAATTTAAAAATTCTATAATTTAATAAATGCTCAATTGCATTAATTAAGACATTTCTTCCATGTGTAATCGTATTATGTACGTTTTTTCTTGTAACTATTTTAATCGTGTTCTTTTTTAACCTTAAAATAGAAAATTCATTTACATGTTGTATTTGACAATAACATTTGACCTTGAATTTCTTAATAATAATAGATAATAAACATTGAGTTAAAAAACAGTTGTTTAAATAGATTCAATTAAATGTGGGAAGTGTAAATCACTTTATTAAAGTCTGTAATTAATTTTGCAACAGAGGTGAACCAGGTACACCCGAGTATTTTATTTACAGGATCTCATTTGAGCATCTTGTATGGTGATTACAATGTTTATGTTTAATAGAAGCGGAATATGATTGTAAGGCAGAGGGCAAAATGATGCATCATCAATACAATCGTTGTGAAAAGACGTAAACAAAGTAGTCAGTTAGACGCATATACATCGAATTGGCATTAGTAACAAAACATATTCAATTATTGACGTTATACGCGATCGTGAATCAACCTTAATTTAGTATACTATGAGATATCTGGAGCTGATGAGTTCAAAAGAGACAATTACATCTTTATAATGGAACAGGATATGATTCAATGGCTGTTTGGACGATACGGGGTTGGAAAGTACTTCAGTATAACATCCTTTATTATAGCCTTAACACAGAATAAAATCAATAACTTCCGGTCTGTTTTGAAATATCTGAACAATAAATCGTCATCAGCTACAAAACTATGTTGACCTTGACCTTGATAATAATTTTATGATTTCAATCATGATTAAAATTAGCTTAACAAAATTGTAAAGTAATTGTCATTTAAAAAAAAATTAATTTGATATTATTGAATTTGACCAATTGAAGGATTCAATTTATGGTGTTCCAATCAAATCACTCTTTTTCTTTAAACAGTTTCTTTCCAGGATCTATTAGAGCCTTAAATATGATGTAGACACTTTTTTTTGTAATGTTTTTGTTTTTGAGTTCGTGTTGTGTCCGTTGGATATTGTGCTCCGCCAACAGAGCAAACAGAATTTCTATGTTTTTCCTAAAACAAATGATAATAAATGATACTTGACTTGACTTGACTTGACTTAAAACTTGAACCAACCAACATAAAGTTAACATTTAAAATGTGGATATGTATGTCACAATGTGTCTATAATTTATATCACATGATTTTCATATTACAAAATTAAAATGTGTAATTTGAACCAGAAATATGATCGTCACATTAACAATATGTCTGAGCTTGTGAAGTTAATTATTATATCCCTATTACTATAGAAAAGAATTACATATCATGATTTGCATATTTTAAATTAACATATCATTATCATATTATTAATGTATTATCAACATATCATTAACATATCATTAGCATATTATTAACATGTTATGTCAAGCACACAAAATTATACAGATTGTTAAATTTCTTTCATTAGAATAATTAAATCTTACATAATTATATAAACAGTAAAATAATATTCAAATTAAACTGTTCCACATGATTTTAAAATGCTTCTATAAAATAATAGTCATAAAATTAATCGATGGTTTGAAATTTTCAAGGTGGTATTTTACAACAAGGTATTACACTCACAACCAAGAATAATATTCAAACTTAAACAAATTTATATCGCATTTACAATTTATAAATCATAAATGCATTCACAAAATTTATAATGGGTTTAATTATCAATAACAGAAACAGCAATTCTGTTTGACTACTAAATTGTATAACAAGAAACTCTAGTACTTTTATTATGATTATAAGATACACAATCAATTGAAATGTTGTTTCTTCAATATACATCATGATTTTATTTTGAATTCTATTTTTAAATTTTCCAGTAATTCCATCATTCATAATGTTATGTAAATGTTTTTTTAACTATATTTTTTAAAAGCCAAAGGAAATCTTATGTAATTTTTGGAGAAATAAATATATCTTATCTTAGACCATTAAACTAATCATTGTTTTATTGAAGGATTGGTTAGTGCTATGGCTAAATACAGTAATGTGAAATAAGAAATAAATATATCTTATCTTAGACCATGAAATTAATCATTGTTTTATTGAAGGATTGTTTAGTGCTATGGCTAAATACAGTAATGTGAAATAAGTTTTTCTGACAATGGTGTGTATTTTATGAATGTCAACATTCAATCAATGAATATTTAAGAAGAAAGTTATTAGGAGGAAGAGAAGTTTACATTTTCCTATCACATATCATCAAATACGCCTTTACTGTTTTAAATAAGTATCATATATTGATATTTTTCCTTATAACTTTGTGTTCGAATTTTAGAAAGGTTTGGCATTTCACAATCAATTAACACTTCCTTTAAATGCACCAAATTTTAATACTAGTACTTGAGGTATAGCATGTGTTAATAAAGCAATTAACTCTAGGGTCAAAATTAAAATTGCTTTTCAGGATAATTACAGCTTATCACTAATGTATTGCACTGATTTTTGGCAAAAAAAAAAAGTTAATATACTCAAGGTTTAAAACAAATTTATGTGGGTGGCGGTCCATTTGTGTATGTGAGCATCGGTTGTAACGATCGAGCAAAATTGTTCATCAACAAACAACTGTAGTCTTCTTCAGTCATCGGGACGAGGCAGGCGACGCCTAGCAACAGGATCATCAGAAGATGGAGTGGAAGAGCGGCACGGAAAACACGGCCAAAGAAGGCTGGACGTTTAGCTGGACTTGCTGCATTCCTATAAAAAAAAAAAAATATGAATTATTACTAGATGTGCAAGGTAACAAAGTAGAAAAAGAAAATGGCTAAAATCCACCATTTGTTTTTTTTCTTTCAACAAATGGCCAAAAGAAAAACCTCAATACTGAGATAAATCTAAGATTTTAACCTATGACCAATACAGTGCTACTAATACTACTAATCATACCTTCTTAAATCTTCTTCATTTGTAAATGTTTTATTTTGACATCTAATAACACAACGAGGAAGCCAATGGGTAAATAAACAAGTCTGGGGCTTTAGGTAGTGACACTGGTTGTGGCCATAGGTAAAACCTCAAAAGTTAGGTCAATCTAAGATTTTAACTCTTGACCCCTATCATATAGTGCTACTATCATTTTCATTCCTAAACCTTTTTTCATTTGTTCCCATTTTCCATAGATAGACTACTACTAATAAGATTTAAATGAAACCTACGTTGGTCGTTCTGCAGATGATAAAGAAACTGGTGCAATTCCACTGATGTCATCTAGATCATCGTTGTCAGCTCCAGGAACACCAAATAGTGCAATTGGTGTACTAGACAAGATGCCTTCAGTATCGGATGGGATGCCTTCGATGGAATCAATGCCATCAGGAATGTACGAAGATGTTGATCCACTTCGACTCAAGTGAGGTGACTGCAACAATAAAGATATTCAACCAAATCAATGTTTTTGTTTGTATTTTAAAGACATACAGTGTAGAAATAGAATGAAATATTCATCAAAAATCCAATGATAACAGTACTGATGTACAGTTTACATAAATAAAGTTTTGAAATGGTCAGGAAACCAGGAAGGTTAAGGTTTTATGTATACAAACCAGATTAATTTAAATTATTTTTCTTTATAAGACAAAATAAAAAGAGAATGAAAGAACTATTTACAACAACAAAAGAAAAGTAATTTTTAGAGATATGTTTAGTAAATTTATTTACCGATTTTATTGTTTATATTTATATATACGGTATATATTGTTTCAACAACATGATGCACCACAACAAGTACGGCCAATTACAACAATTATCCTTGACAGTCTAGAAGGATGTCACCTCATTTATATTTCCAATTTGTCTATATTTTTGAGCCATTAGGATTAGAACAGGTTATCCCTCATGACAAAGAAAAGAAAGTTGGAAACACCTACCTGATTGATATCAAAGTCTGTAGGGTCAATGACCGTCTCCAAAAGTTCCAAGTTGTCGTGGCATGTTTTACGCAGCTGGTTGAGACTTGTGGTGATCACTTGAAGCTTCTCTCTGGTGTCTTGACATTCTTGTGAGTCAACGTCCACTAGTAACTGGTCAGCAGTTTCCTTGAGTGTCATCACTCGCGGGTGGGTGTCATCTAGCTCTTGCTTTAATTTCTAAACCAAATGAAAGATTTTCTTTAGTCATAATTGTAAAGTTACAGATCTAGTTAGTGGGTATACAGATCTAAATGAAATATACAAAACATAATTCCTTAAGAGATTTGGTGGTTTTTTTGTTATAAATATTGGTTGGCAAACCCTGGGTTCTCTTGCCCTTTGCCCTCATTTCCAATCAATCCTTTTTAAAAGATTTGTTCTATAGATCAATTTTTGTTTGTTCTATGAATGAATTGGAATGGATTAGGAACAATTTAGTGAGACTTTTGGACTATATACTCTCTGTGATAATAATATCTCATAACAAAGGGAGACATAGTAAAACAAAGCAATCTAAAGGAAAACAGGAAGTGAATCAATTAATAAAGTTAAAGAGCACCTGAAGCAGAGATTATTAAGAAAGAATTTTGGATGAACAGTATAATTTTGGGAAAATAATGTTTAAACTGTACATACTAAGAAAACCCTATACTGTTTTTGCAAGACCAGAACATTAGCCATCAGATCAACAGGTTCATTCTCCAGCTCATACTCCTCACACTGTCGCAACCACACCAACAGATCATCGGTTGTCTGGTGGAACTCTTCACACTGAGTCACTGCCAACTGCAGCTCCTTCTGCCAATCTGCAGCATAACTGCACATTCTCTTCCATCGACGGTTCATCAGTGATACATCTTCTTCCAGCTGGTTGGCTTCTGGACTGTTGGATTGCGTGAACTGTTGGCTGCAGAGGTTGATGGACATTGCGATTGCTTTCCGTGAGTTCAAACCAAGAAGAAATTCCTATTTAACAGAAAATTAATTAATTACAATATATTATTTACATTTAGCCGTTTATACAGTATGTATTCATAAGAATGAGCCCACTCTTTAAACTAAGCCACCTTATGAGTTTTGCTCAGGAAATGCGTGCTTGTTGAGATTGAACCAAAGACTTTAGTAATGGTAAGCAAGCAAGTTAATCACCAGCAGAGAGTTCCATTATATAATGAACTTTGTTGATCCTGACAATTTTATTTGTAATGAAATAAATAGAAAGGCAAAGAAATAGGTCTTAGATTTCTCAGTATGGTAATTACTTTACTATTATGAGTGCCTTCAAAGTAATGGTTAATAATCATATCATTCAAGATACCAAACAATATCAAAAACAGTGCATAAGACAATAAAGTTACATTTTTTTTTCACAATAAAAATTATAACAATAAATGCTTTCAAACAAAAATACACTGATAAAAACAATATGGATTTATGATTAGTAGTGATTTTTAGTCAATGTTTAGCGCAAAAATAAATTTAAAACAAAATAATCAACTACTGCAGAAAAAAATATTTTCTTTTTATAGGATATAAATATATAAATAAATATTTAACTTATTATTTTTGTCAACTTTTTAAAAAAACATTAAAGAAATAAACATTTTGTTTTAGAACAAATTTGTATTTAGGATGAAATATCCAAATAGAACGATACCCAGTACTTATAAGCAAAACAAACAAATCAACAAAACAAAACCACAAACAACCCAAATAAAAATCCTTTCTGGGAAAAATTAAAATCATACCGAACTATCATGATAATATCTTTCTTTTATACAATCAACAAGATTTGTGAATATCTGAAACGGGAATGTAGTTAAAAATAAAGGACATTTGGAAAACTATTTGTGTTTGGATATTAAGAAATTTAAAGAAAAAAAAAACCATTTTTGTAAACCAATTTCTAATTGATATGCATTTCTAGAGTAGGTAACCAAGTTTCATAGCTTTTTATTTTAATTTAGTTACAATTTTGAATAACCAGTAATAACTGTTTAAAACCAGTAATAACTAGTAATAACCAGTGAAAATCACTACTAACTAGTAAAAACCAGTACCCAAATAAAACCTTTGGCTACTGATTATGAGAACAGAAATAATGATAATTCAAGGGCTTGAAATGATGTAACTTTTTAGTGGTCACAAACCGCAAAAATAAACTGTAGGTTTTTTAATTATAATAAAAGTTATCATTACAGATATCTAATATACAGTAGTAATTCTATGTGCTGTAAAACTAAAACACAAAATAGCGGATGTGTGTAATTTCATGCAATAATAATAAAGAATCATGAACAAAACTAACTATCTAAAACTAATATAACCATGAGACTATATATTTATTTATAAATTCATACCCTATATTTCTTAATGGTATCTTCCAAATCCTCCACATCGCCTGATTGGCTGTGATTTGTGATGATCATTTCTGCTTCATCCAGCCAGGTGTTCAAGTTGTTGAGATCGTTCTTAAACTGCTGCCACTGTTGGTACACTTGTGTAAGGTAAGCCTCTTTGTCTAGCATCTTGGGTTGCATAGCATCCCATCTAGTGATGATTGCTGAAAATAAGTTGTAACTTATTAGTTTAGGATAACATATATTTCAGACTTAGTTACTCAATTGATATTAAAAATCAATGTATAGCGTAAAAGCTATGAGCACTCACTGGCTAAACCCAGGGGCCTCAGAGCTTAAGGGGCCAGCGTTTAAAGGGTCCAGGGGATGAGCAGCCCAATACAACTATCTAACGCTGGAGGCTGGATCTTATATTTAACAAAACGTGATACATTGTCTGGGTACTTACCTATAACTTGTTCATTGAGCTCAGGTTGATCTTGGATCCTGTTGCCACGACGTTTTACTGTTGCTAAACATACTTTACAATCTGCTACTAGTACATCCTGAAATATTATAATAATGAATATGTTGAAAAATATCCTTTCTTTGATGGAGGTTGTAATGTACCAAATAACAAAACATTTCTATCTTGACACTACTGTACAGATATAATTACTATAAAAAATGATAACGTTGTGGGTATCAGTGGCTGGATCTTAATGGAGTTACAAAATGATAACGTTGTGGGTATCAGTGGCTGGATCTTAATGGAGTTACAAAATGATAACATTGTGGGTATCAGTGGCTGGATCTTAATGGAGTTACAAAATGATAACGTTGTGGGTATCAGTGGCTGGATCTTAATGGAGTTACAAAATGATAACGTTGTGGGTATCAGTGGCTGGATCTTAATGGAGTTACAAAATGATAATGTTGTGGGTATCAGTGGCTGGATCTTAATGGAGTTACAAAATGATAACGTTGTGGATATCAGTGGCTGGATCTTAATGGAGTTACAAAATGATAACGTTGTGGGTATCAGTGGCTGGATCTTAATGGAGTTACAAAATGATAACGTTGTGGGTATCAGTGGCTGGATCTTAATGGAGTTACAAAATGATAACGTTGTGGGTATCAGTGGCTGGATCTTAATGGAGTTACAAATCAAAATAATAAAAGTAAAACAACCAGAAAGAAATTTTGCAGAGCTTTTTGAGTAATTTTCTTAGAATTTCTACAAAACATTAGTTTGAAATAATGTCTTGAATTTACAAAATATTTTATTGCATGAACGACTTACAAAATTTTCTTTTTCAGTTTCAATTTCTGGTCCAGATGGAATTGGTATCAATGATACTTCGTCCATCTCGTCCAGTTTATCAGTGCATTCTTTTAGTGCCCTCTTGAGTTGTGAAATATCTATGTCTTGTTGGCGAGCCTTCCATTTCTCCCCTCCCGGTTCCATACCCTCTAACTGCGATTGGTTGCACGTAACATACATATCCCAGTCCATTGAGGCCATGCTACCCGGAGTGTCACGACCGGATCGATGTTCCCGCGTGGGTGACCGTTTGTGAACAACCGACCTTTGTTCTGTAGTCGGTGAAATAATTTTATTGAGTTCTTTTTCTAAGCTACTTGCTCGACTTGAGCGCAAGGATGGTAAGGGTGATGTGCGTGCTGATAACATTTCCATGGAAGAGTCCCTATGACTGCTCCGGAGGGAGTGTGATATACTTCCTTGTGATGCATTGCTATTGTGACTTTGTCTATCTGGACTACTATCCCGTGATTCTCCTGTTTCATACTCGGAAGATTCTGCGCCATCGTCATCAATCTGGAAAAATATGAGAATTGAGACATTAAATGATATGAATTTTGAAATTTGAAAATAAAACTCAAAATAAAAGACACAGCTTCATTAGAATTAAATTTATTTCAAGCAAAAGCAAATAATTCTTTTCAAAAAAATAAAATCAGTATGTACACAAATAAATAAAATGATATGATTACATATATTATTAATTTTAAATCCAATATTCATTATGAAATCATATACATTGTAAATAGTGGTTTCTCTGGTAAAACACAACATTGAAAATAGGTTTCTGAGGTGATTTTAATACTGTACAAGCAACTTTCTCAAAACTGGACATCATAGGAATGGAATGAACCAACCAAGTCCGGGTTTGTCAAGAAAATTTCTGGATTTTACTTAGATATCGGCATTTTTAAATGTAGGTGTATTTCTCTTATATATATATATTTAGTGAATAGTGAATACACACACACAGTAGAATTGATAGCAGAAAGAAATTGGAAGCTTAAACAAATTCTGTTTTCTTTTTCTGGTTTTATGGGGTCTAGTTTTGGGAAAGTTGTATATTTATTGTAACATTTTTTTAATGTCTAATGGCAAGCAGATTTTCTCTACTAAACTTGAATTTACAAAATGGCATGTAGAGGATAGACAATATCACATTATCAATGATAAAAATGAGATATCTGTGTAAGTAAAAGAAAAATTAAAATGTGCACAAATATTACAGTAAAAACAGTGACAACATCAATCAATGTGGAAAGCCTAAAATAGCCATTGGAATGAAAATATTGTTGACATTGTAACAACAAACGGTGGTTACTGCAGAAAAAAGGCAATGAAATTAAAAAATGAATTTGAAACACAACAAATTTAAAACATAATTTATAGAAATATGATGATACGAAAAATGCATATAATTCAATTTTTTTGAAAATATATCAATAACAAAAACAATTTACAGGGAGATTATGGATGACAAAAACTTGAATTATCAACACATATACTAAGGTTGAAGTCAGGTAACACAGCGGGGGAGGGATTGGAAATAGAAACTGGTAAGGTTTGGTACAGTAATTTGTGTGAGACCGAACAAGGGTGCAATAAAACTCTCAAAATACAGTACTGCAGAGGTTCATGCATTCTACATTAAAATCTATTTATAGTTGATTTTTTTTTAAATGGTGCAAAAGTGTTAAGGCTAGGTGTAAAGATAAAAAAGGTACTACAGTATTGTGGGACAGTACTATCGAGGGAATCCGTGATTAATCCGAGGGACTTATTTTATGGGCCCACGGTATAATGAACTAGGTACCCTGGATGGAATAAATTCAATGTCTTGTAGACATTAAGACGAAATATCTTTAAGGTTGTGTTCACACTCAAGAACCTACAACCTTAAAGATTGTTTTTGTCTCAGCATTTTCAACCATCTTAACTGAATATGAGTTTGTAATTGTTAAATATTATTTTAATATACTGTATTAAGTATAAATGTAATGTTAACGGTGTAAAAGATAACATTTTATATCTTGGATATAATATTGTCATTAATATATGAATGAATACATATTTAATAGAAGCATACAGTAATTGATACTGTACAAGTATAAATGTATTTTGTATAAAGATCCAAATTTGAACCACATACCACCAACAACAATACAAGACAAATTGAACAATGGGTAACATAAACAAAATGGTTTAAAAACATTTAATATTTGACAATCTTACCCGACCCCTAATTGGGAAGGTTAGGCTGCTAAACGTTAGCAGTTCACAATATGTGCCCTTTGAAACCAAAATTAGAAACAATTATTGACATATTGGAAATAACATTATTACATGTAGTAATGTTTTGTATCATGGCTTGTGTCTTATACAGTAATTATTATTATGAAAATGAAGATAATATATTGGAATGTTAATAAAAGTGTTTCATTAGCTGTGAATATATTTCAATCTGAAATGTAAACAATGAAAGCAACTACAGTAGAACCTCTATTAAGGGGACAGCATTAGGAGTTGAAAAAAGTGTCGCTTAGTAGGGGTTGGCCATTAGTGGTAAAACATATATTTCTCCTCATTCTTTTCACAAGAAATACCAGAATAGAGATGACCCTTGAATACGGATTTTCCCTGAAAAGGGTTGTCCCAAAATAAGAGTTCTACTGTATTTAAATATTGGGAAAAGTATATTGAGTTATTGACAAAATGTGTTAGCATTGCACGCCATTCATTATCATATAGTTGAATGTAAAACCTAGAGACAAAGCGAAGAAAAAGCGAAGAGAAATCTTGTATCTTGTGATAAAAGCCATGGCAAACGTGATAGAAGAAACACAACGCAGAGGTAAATGAATAGTTGGTAGCCTGAAAAAGGCATACTTATTTGGATAAACTGTTTTCATACTCTCAATAGAAAAACACCCCTACAATTAAAAGATCAACCCATACATGTCATAAGACATAATATCTATGCAATTGGTGCATTTCTATAGAGATTGTATACAGTAGATTCCATTGCTCTCAGGGGTGTTTTTCTAATGAAATTCAATGGCATTAGTAAGTTTATCCAAGTAAGTATGCTTAAGGCAGAATCTTGTTTTAAAAGATAGAAATAGTTGGTGAGTGATCTAAATAAGCGCACACCACGGCCTACCTCTGGCGAACAAAACGAATAGTTGAAAATGTGTTACATGCTATCAGGATTCAATGAGAAGCCAAGTCGTAGCCTGTCGGCCCGACCTGCTCGAGTCTGTAATAGGGGGGAATCATTGGGGTTAATATATGCAGCCACCACCAGCAAAACAAAAAAACTTGCATTAAACCCATTTACAAAAATGACATAAGCATCCCACAACCCATTTAATATCTAAAATAACAAAATATAAAACATTTGAATTTAAACAATAATAAATACTAATATGTTAATGGGTCTATCAAATGATTACATTTCAGAAGGCTGTTTTCTAAAGCCATGGTTCCCACTTAGATGCAAATGTACAATGCAAGTACTGTAATTTGACCAATCACGATGTGATGGACCGATGTGATGGACCGATGTGATGGACCGATGTGATGGACCGATGTGATGGACCGATGTGATGGACCATCCAAATTGTCCCTTGTGGTTGGTCAACTCACATGTGTTGAGCATACAGTATATCATTACATTATGTCATAGTGGGAACCAAGCTTAAATTTTTAATATCTGTGTAATGTGTAATATTGGTTAAGTTAGCTTAGCTTGAGGCTATTTTTCTTTACTTTTTGCCTATTAAAGCAGATTAGAATTGTGTGGATAATAGAGATTGTTATCGGCAATTATTTCTCTTTTTATAGTTGAATTTAAATGCTACCAGCCAAGGCCGGGCATGTTTAATATAGGCGATGCATTGTGTGTATTTGTGATGAATGAATTTCATAAGCCAATTAAGCAAATCCCAAGATATGAATTTTCTGTTTGGTGCCAAAATAAGAAAGAAGGCATGATTTGGGCATGAATGTAAAATTTAACGTTATGGTTTGTGTAAATTATAGTATGATACAATATTTTTTATTATTTGTTTTCCTAAAGCAAAGAAAAAGTTGATATGGTCTGTGCAACTAGTGAAGTATAATAACAAAAATAGCATTTTTGTATGTATAGTGATATAGCATATAATATGAATTACTGTATTTAAATAATAATTTAAATGAAAATGTTTTATATATTTTGTAACACAGCAAACCGATTATAGATATAATTTGTCTAGATTGTTGTTGTGAGCATGAAAATATTTAGAAAGTATTCTTGTAAATTTTGTAATAAATAAGTGCATGCATGATATTTGAGACATGAATCACAAAATCGTAAAAGTAACTACAAGACTTCTATAACCTCCAAAACTGTAAGAGAATTTTGCTAATAAAACTGGAATTAATTCCATTTTTTAAAGTGTTATATTTAATAGCGAGTTTGTATTGAAAATGTGGAAGTCAAAGTATTATGTAAATTAAACGATTTATCTTTACTTTTACAGTAGTTAATACATTTCCATTACTTTTATTGCTGGAAAACAACATAAATAAATATAGCAACAGGAAGAGATTGGTTAAAAATACAGTTGCGACCATAAATTAGAAATGTTGTTACTGTATCTTTTTTTTGTGTATGCATAATATGCTTAATTATTTTGGCTCAGTTTTATCAGCCAAATTTTCTGCTGTGCAGTTTTCGAGCAAGAATTAATTGGAAAGCAAATCTAACCCATAACTACAGCAGATAGATTTATAAAATGATAAAATAAAAGTGATGCATCGTAAAATAAAAATACACACCTGTGCCATTGAAATCCTTTGAAGTTTGCGTTGAAATCTGTCAACGCGAGAAAATACTTCCTCGCAATATCGATGCAGTTCATCCAATGATTCCTGTATGATTACTGCGTCATTGGGGTCACAGCGCTGCATTAATAACTGAGCACTGGAGTTGATGTCATCTATTCTACATTGGTTTAAATCTATTTCATGTTGGAATGCCTACAAACAAGAAAAATTGAATACTTTATTAAAACTTTCTTATTAAAATTTTTTTTTTCAATTTAAAAGAACTATACAGTATAAAGGTATAATTCAACTCTTTCTATTTAGAATGTATCTAGAGAAATTGAGGGGCGGTTTGAAAACGAAATGGTTAGTGGAAAAATAAGCAAAAAATACCATCAGGTATACACTGGAGATTTCTTTGGTGAGTGCTGTGTTGAATTTATTTATAGGCCTTAAAATTAAGATTATACTTTAAAGGTTGTTGTCCCTGTGTCACCCACTAATGTAACAGATACAGTCCCTGCCTCCAAAATTACATTCTTGTTCTATAAAACCGTTTATTATCATTTTCCAAATAAAGTTTTTTTATTTTTGTTGTTGCAAAAATCGTTAATAATAAGATATCAAATGAAACATTTTATTTTATACATAATTTTTATATATAATTTATTATAGTGTTTCACATGATTTATTTTAAGCTTTTATGCAGTACATATGTATACACAATTCCTACTGTACCTTAATTTGTTTTACTTTAATTGACGTATCGGATTCAGAGAAATGCTCTACATTCGTTAACTGTAAATCAATCTCTGTTAACCAAACTAATACACCTTCTCTAGCACTTTCAAACTCTTCTCGTTCCGATTGCATGTATTTTAGTCGTCGTAATATACTGCTACAACGACGTGCTAGGCTGTCCCAACGATTGTTAGCCTCGTGTACCCTGGTTTTTAGTTGGTCAGTACTGTCTGTTCGGCCTTCACGGGCAAGGCGTCGATATTGCTTGTTTATTATTTCTAATTGGGCTAAGTTTTCGTGAATCTTTCTCTGGAATCCCTGTAAAAATAGTTATATTATAATTGTTTAATTTTTACAGTAACAGTATTAACAGATTTGTAATGCATTAATTAAGAAAAATCTGCAATCATGTTAGTGTTTTGTCTACATTTGCAACAGCAATTTGAACAATAATTCATTTATTCAGTCATGGAGAACACCAGTACAATTAAGGAAAGTTCCAAAACTGCATGTTATCTTGTAATTTACACGGAACTAACCTTCTCCCATAACCCTCTTTCAAATTTATTCAAATTCAAAGGCAGTATCCTCATAAAAATACCCACAAGTTCTCAAACCTGTCTTACTGGTACAGGTAGTATGCTTAGAACCATGATACACTTACCTCAAATTTCTTAATTTCATCTCTTACTACACAGAACTGTGTCGCAGCTGTATCTGGATACGATACAGCCTTCTCTGTTTTTAGAAGCCACTCTTCAAAACGTTTGTAATCCTCCATAAACTTCTGCCAAAGTCTCCACGTCTCTTCAATTCTGTAAGAAGTAAAAATACCAAAGTGAAAACGAGAAAGCCCATAGTGGAGAAACATATATTGCCTCTTGTTCAATTCATAGAAAGTGTCCCCTTAATAGGACTGTCCTAAGTAGGGCTCTACTGTATTCTATAAAATATTACATGAATTGAAGTCAATTCATCCCAACTTTTCATCAACTGATCTGTGATAACAATCTTCACCTTATCAGGTATGTTACTATACATTACCTCATTTTTTTCTCCATGGAAAGTGTACATATGTTGCGCCATCTTTGGTCTAGACTTCGTGTGGCCGCTTGAATGGCTTCACAGTCTGCATCAGTGGAGCATGCATCACAATCATGTAGCAACATCTCACAGAGGTTTAAAACGGATCCAACACCAGTACTGTGCTTCTCAATGTCCTTTTGGATCTCCTGTGAATTTCAAAGAGGAAAGTTACTTTTAATTTGAAATACAGTATTCACTTAAAAAAATATAAACATTTAAATTACAGGAATAATTTGTTACTCTACCAACAGTATATCATACTATTGTACAGTACTGTATTTAGGAATAAATTAAGACGGTTTGGGCCGGCCTAAGCTTTGAGCCATTGAAGAGTGTAAATACTCCACAATGTTAGGCTGACTTTAGGCTGCTCTAGTTGTACCTGTATTCCATGTACAAAGTAAATATATATATATAATGTAAAGTAGTATTAACTATAACATCATATTCTCGTTATTAGAGTCAATAATTAACAATACATTATGGATTCAACCCTATGCAAAATATACCATATGTTTAATTGGCCATAATAACCATTTTTGAATGTAACCCTGTAATTATATCAAGTATCAAGCCACTAATAGTTATAATTAATGGTATCATTATTATTTGTTGTGTATACGTTAATCTGTTATTTTCATTTCTGTGATATATATATTTATGTTTTTGTTTCTTTTTGACTGTTTTGTTATGGCGTCCCTGACACAAGCAATTGCTTTCTAGGTGACGCCACCATTTTTTATAAATAAATGTTTCATGATTGATCCAGAATTAGCTCTATCATAAATTAAGAAAAACCATACTGTATATACAGTGAATGAACACATTTTAATGACAATATTCTTGTTGAAAAGTTAGTAACGGATTAATTCAATTTATTTAAATAATTGGTCATATGCTAATGATCTCACCAAGTAATTTGCTATATGTAATATTTTTATCTTATCACATCAGGCTATCAGCAATTAGAAGTTTAGGGAGCACATGGGTCCCTCTAATGATCAGTACCTGCTGGGTGGACCACACATACAAAATAGCGGTACAAAATCAGAAACGAAGCATACAGTTGTATCCATGAATGCATGGCTTCAAGATGTGGAAAATACCGGTACAAAAACAGAAATATACTGTTGTATAGTTGGGCATGGCTGTCAGGTGTGGGTGGAGTCACCAGCAGAAGTACTGTACCTTCCCCAAACCTGTTACCATCAACGATTTTTGTGTACCTACAGTAAGGCCTAAATTTGTTAAATTCTGAACCTGTAAATGAATTTATTTTAAAAGGCCATTGGTACTGTAGGCTTGTTTTTTCCAACCCACAAATACAGTGTAAATTTCACTCAAATCAAAGCAATATTTAATAGAGATTTTGAGATTATTCTATTAGAAAATGACTTTTTGGTGACTAAAAATAACTCATTTACTGAAGAAAACCTACATATATTAGAATATTCAGTTTTATTGTGTTGAACACAAAGTGTATTTTATTGTTTTATTGGTTGTATAGATATTATTATCTCCATCCATCATCATCCTTGACCAATAAACCGTTTATGATGAGATAGAATAAAAGAAAGGATGCGTGGAATTCCATGTTAGTAGCAGCTTGTGCTCAAATAGACCATAAACATTTGTTTTGCTCACTGAAAAATCATACGTAAAATAAAAATAAAACATTTTACAGAGTTTATTTACAGTACTGTATTTGGAAACTTTTGATAATGTTACTAGAAATAGTAAAAAAAAAAAATTCTGTACTGGAGTACAGTACATTAAAACACAAAAGTAAATTTCCACCCATGATCAAAAACAGATATCCTTGTGATTGTGTTCTTTTTGTACTATTTATACAATGTGAATACCACACCATCTATATATAATTGTACAAATTTGCCAACAATACGCATTAAAAAAAAACAACAACATTTTCCTACTTTACTACCTGTATACTATAGGAACCATGATTTCTTAAATTTTCATAGATTCAATTTCAATTTTTAAATTTATTCCAGTTGAGTCTTAATTCTTTATGTTAACAAATCATGTCAAATAATGAATAAATTATTAATAATATTTGTTAAAAATATTTTTTCATCAGAATGAAGTCTGTTTATTCATATTATTTCTGAAATATCTAAACTGAAGTGGCACTGACTGAATGACACTTGTTGCAATGCTGATGTAAGTGCAAACCGCAAATTTAAAAATACTGTAAGTATTACTATATTACTAATTAATTTAACTATAAGATACTGTACTTACATAATCACTAATACTCAGTGCTCGTCTTAGCATGGAAGTCATCATAAAGTATGTTATGCAGTCATTTTAGCGCATAGAACATATTACTGTATTACTAGCATGCTAGTGTACAGCATGCTACGCTTCCAAAGAAAGTTACTGACAATTCAACCATGAATTTGTGATTCAACAAACCACTAAACAAAAGCATCTGTCAATTAGGTATAGTACACCAACCTAATGCTTTTGTTTATTTGGAATAATTCATTCGGAATATGGGGTGAATTATCCTACATTCTATAATCAAAACCCAATTTCTTTCCAACCTGCCTATAAATAACACCCTTAAATATGTAAATGGTATGAATGTTTCAGTATTACACAAATTACAACTATTTATATAATGAATATTAGTTAGGAATCATAAGAAGGCAAATTGTGGAGTAGATATTTCTGTAGTACCCCTATCATGATAATAGAAGAACCCAATTCAAATTTGACCTTGATTTCAGTCTTTCAATCATAGGTCATAAGTTAATAACCTAAGGCAAAGTGAAACCTTTTAGATTAGAAATAATTACCAGCAAATTCTATATGAATTTGTAACAAACTAAATACATTTATTATTATATATTAAAATGTATTCCAGTCTAAGTGGTTCTCATTTTGTTTGATGACGAATTTAGTCTTGAATTCAGTTGTAAATAATAGTGAAAGTTTGCTTCTAATCGAGATTCATCTCATCATCATTCTCACAACTTTTTTACACACACACAAACCTATCTATACACCTGCAAAAAGTAACAACTTGTATGTAAACATGTTGTAACCAAGTTTTCATAGTGTGGGACCCCTGTGAAAAACACATTGACAAGAGGTCTGTTTTGTTGTTGTTCTGAGATGTCCCCAGTTGTTATGTACACATTGGTACTAAACTGACCAATTATAGTAATCAAATAGCGTGTAACTATGCTTTCTCTCGAGATTTCTTACAGTTCATGTATGTGTGTATGAAAATGTGTCATAAATCAAGAGATCAAACCTGGTTATATAAGTTGTAACAATTTATGCAGATGTGAAAAGACATTTTAATACAAAATGTTATATGCATCAGCCAATAAGTGTTTGTGAAATGCACATGGCATACTAATTGTTTATTTGACAAATCATTCCCAAGATTTCTTTTTTTACATATAGTGCCCTCTATCCATTTTAAAATTTGTATACTATAGATGCCCTATAATGTATAGCCATGGTGGTAAAAAATAAACAATTTGTTACCTCCATGGTATAGCCACGGACATTTGCATAATATCATAAAAGTTAAACAGGTCGCAATGCTTACCATTTGATGGAGTAGTTTGTCCTGTATTTCTTCACTACCGCATGATTCATAGTTCACAGGGCAGGCAAGTTCTTTTTCAATGTAACTTAACCATTGTTTCAAGTTTGCCATGTTCGAATCCAACTGCTGTACGGCTGTCAGAGTTTCTTGCAATTTCTTCACTCTGAAAAAATACAAAATATGAACAAATGTTAAATATGTGTTAGGGGATGCAGGATTTTAAAAAGTGGGGAGCGCTACCATAATAGCATTAATTACACAAACCAGAAATGGTGTTGGTAGTCTATAAGTGCTGCTTACCTGGATAAACCCAACAATAGCCCTTTTCCACGAAGTGCGAAACATGCAATTACGAAATGAAGAATTTTACCCGAATTCACCTCATTAAGAATGGTACAGTTCGCTCTAGCGCCCTCTTGTGGGACCACTCCCACGTGCAATCCCCTGGATTCGTACATTTGTGTGTACATTATGATAGAATATATCATTGCACACTAGGGAGGCACTCGCTCTGCTGTTCATTCATATAGCAAACCCTATACGGTAACCATGAATGAAATTTATAATAGCACTCCTCCAATTGGAGACTGTAAGCGCCATGCTTGAAAATATGCTTTATATTCTTATGCCAAGAGCCTTTTTTAAATGTTAAGCCACAGAAATATTACACTACACATCTCTGACTGAAAGAATACGCTAGATGTATACTCGCACTTAATAATTAAAAAGACAAATAGTAAGCCTGCAAATAATTTCTTATGTGTACTAATTTATGCAATATTCAAATGACTTCTGGAGATTTGAAGTTGTTTTCAACTCCCTGAATTAAATCATCAAAATCAAATATGATTCCTATCAGAAGATTAAAGCTAACCATGAGTTTGGAATGCTAGCTAGGGGGTCGATATCTATTGGGGAATATTTACTGCAACTTTGATCTACTGACAGCAGGTACTATAGTAGCAGCAATGGTAGTGATCTAACTATTAATCTTCTAAGCAACAAAAAATTGGTTTTAACAAAAATTAATAATAATATTATATTTTTGTAGAACAATGGATATAAAACATGTAAATTTGAAAAGAATTTGAAAAGATGTTCATACAATGACTGGAAAGTCATAGAAATGAATGAAAATACATTGAGTAAATTATTTATTTTATTCAGTTGACAACCAACAGTAATGAAAACCTTGCCACTTACACTACAGGTTGAGTTTATACAGTTTTGATACACAACATTTTATCTACTACAACATTAAATTGTCTTCTACTACTAGACATGCATAAGCAAGGGTGTGGCTATTGGACCAAGGGTGTCACAATTAAAAAGTATAAAGGAGAATACTGTACTGAACTAGTAGCCAAGGTGTGAAAACTACAATACACTGTACAACCCATGTGCTGTCTGAAACAAGTCTGTAGTTATCAATTCAATGACAGTATGCCTTTTATATCAATAATGCTAGAAAATATATAAATGCTACGATGGCTATAATATCAGTAAAACAATATAAGCAACCATACCAGAGAGAAATGAAGAGTTACTAACATTAAAATGGTATAAACTATATACAATGTACACCAGCCTATACCATCATAATATTATTACATAGTACTGTCTTTAGTATATCTGTACATTTTACAGTATATTATATGATACAATACAATCTGACATCATCTCAATTTGACCTGACCTGTTTCTGTAAACACTTCTATGTGATGCGTGGGCTCTACATAAATGATTTGTATCGTAGCTATTAAAATATTTAAGAATCTTAATTTCTATATTTGTGCTACAATAAGTACTGTATTATCAATATTTTATTTAGAAAGCTTGCTTATCAATATATAGATATTGTCATATTTTAAAATATGATTTATCTGTGAAAACGGTATTACCGTACATCAAAAAGCTAAATTATAAATTGTGTAACTAATATGTTTAATTTAAAAACTTAGCTATTTACAATATCCCAAGTTTAATCTATTATATTATATTTTTTAATTAAAGATTTAAATAAATGTTTACTTTTATTTATCGAAGTTTTATTTTCCTTCATAAACCTGAGCCTGAGGTATATCCAACTTAAAGCTGTGGTTAGTTATTTCTCAAAATATAACATAGCATTTATCCAAACTAGTTGTTACAAAATTTAAATTTATATTAACATAAATACATTTATAATTTCACACTGATTGAAATCAAATACATAGCAGTAAGCACCTCAAATTGCCCTACATTCCGAAGTCTTCCCACACAGCAATTAAGTATCAATTTAAAGATTCCTTTTAGCAAAGCCTAATTATCATCAAAGATCACAAGATCCCCATACCTTGGCTGGATGACATATTCAATAACCGCATCCGAAGACATAGTATTATCCACGTTTGTATTATCTAACAGAGAGCATGGTATAACCTGAAGTGTGTTTGTATACAGTTCTTGCTTCAGTCTGTGTAGTATGCTAGTAAACATTCTCAGCCCTATGTAATCTGAGACTATTAAGGGCACCCAGCTGATCTTGGTGAAATATTGATGCCTTGTATACCAGGTCACAATAGTAAATCACAGGTTTAGTGATAATAACAATGTTTGGAAACTTCCCAGTTTGAATGTCAGACAGTGAGAGCAGTCAAAACAACAATAAACAAAAACAATGTTGTTACTCTAGCTGTGTTCATAAACACTAGAGTTAAACATGAATAATATGAACTAGTTTAATTATAGTATCCAATTTAAATCCTTGTGTGATCAGTTAATTCTCTAACTATGTTGTTAACTCCGATAAAGATAGTAATGAAACTCTGATAAACTTTGATGAACTTAAATTCAATAAAACTCTGATGAAACTGATAAAACTCTGATGAAACTTCTATAAAACTCTGATGAATCTCTGATAAACTCTGATGAATCTCTGATAAAACTCAGATGAAACTCAAATAAAACTCTGATGAACTGATAAAACTTGGATGAAACTCCAATAAAACTCTGATGTGCTTTGGTTTAGGTTTATGAGGTATATCTGATTTAACTTTATACCACCACTCACGTTTAAATACAAAACAAACTGACTGTTTAACTCTGATAGAGAAAAAACATAGCTCTGTTCACTAAACTTGGTTGAAGTGACAGTCGCCGTCAAGAAAATGTTATCAGTAAATCAATAATCTTTGTCACCTACACCATCATCTTTACTTGTCATAAATATCACATCTGCCAATTGACAATAACACAAAAAAAATATACCAACACATTTCTAGCCCTTTCTAGTGATCAACTATTGCATAATAAAGAAGTTCCAACTTCATTTAGCTCTACATGTAAAATGGAATTTTGGCCTAATTTTTCTTTTATAAACAACACAATCTGTTCCCTGTATTTAAACCTTGAAATTTGTGTCACATACGGTACCCTTGAATTACCCTGTACATGATTTGAATATGAATACTGTTCAGAATTCCATCACCAGTGTTTGTCCTGAGTAAATGGTCATTTTGGAAAGTAGAACACTGTATAAGGTGGTGAAGTGCTAACTCCAAGGATTACCATAATAGATGGATATTTGAGGCTTTGTTATAATGGATTGCTTCATAATCAGGTGTGCAAGATTTTTTTGTGAACTAGCCAACAAAGAAATATATAAAAAGCACACTTTTTGATTGTGAGATTGAGAACAAAATATTTAGATTTAAATAAATTTATATATTGAACAAAACGTCAAGAAACTCTAAAGTTCTTTCAGAACTATGTACATGGTGTACCGCAAACTTTATATCTACAAACAGACTGTTAGAAGTACGTTCGATAGTACTTATTATATTTATAAATAACTAATAAGAGAAAATACAAAAAGAACTGAATTGATCCAAAAATAGTGAAATGCAAACATTTCATTTCTTTAAGTGGATTTAAGCATTCTAACTGTTCTTCTTTGTAACTAATTTGGAATCTTTCCAATTCAAGTTACTATAACTTCACCGAATTTTAACAATAGAATTGATTAATTAAATCACATCAACGCAACACCATTCATTGTTTCTGATTCATTACAAAAAAAGCAATGTTTAATTTCTACACAGTGTGTGAAATTGCAAGGGGTTGCAATTTACAGTATGTATCTATAATAATTATTATTATTAATATTTCACCAGCTGGCAGTGATATGATTAAGTACAATTATTGATTTAAGACACTTCAAAGATCAAAGAGGGAAAGCCTTTGAAGTGGATGCCATATAAATAGTTCAAGAACACCAGTAATATTGCATGCATAATAGCATCGAGATATGTCAAGTTGTAGATATCAGAAAAAGAAAGGTTACAGCTATCTGTTGTAGGCTATGCATTTAATGGTATTACGCATGTTTAAATACTGTTACTGTATGGTGTAGGCCCCTACTGGTATGCAAAGAATTATGTTATGAAAAAACTATGTATGAGGGCGCTGTTCATTATTTCTAGTATTACCATGTAAGTTCAAGTAAAGTTCATTATCATATTTTATGCATTATTAAATATGTTAATGTTTATAACACTGGATATAATACTTAATGTTGTTTATTCTAAAAGCATGAATATTTTATTGTCTGATGAGTGCAGCGTCTGCATGCAAATCAGGGTAATTGCATATTTAAACAGTTTTTAGCTCAAAGCTTAAGACAAAGACAGTAATGCCGTTTAAATTATGTTATGCAAAGTAACGTTGAAAGGATTAAAGATTGTTTACAGGAACTCTAACTTCATTTTAGGGGACGCATGACAACAAATAAAGCCTGTAGCCAAGTGGGGTTTGAGGGTTCCAACGAATCCATGTTTTGCCTAAAGTGCCCTTTTCAACTAAAAAAGCAAATTTCTCCGTGATTTGAAATTAATTTTGGTATGAAAAAACTATGGATTTAGAGATTGGCCAAATGCAAATTTGGCAATACTCAATAATTTTATATTGTTTGTAGGGTTTATAAAAACTAAGTATGGGGTAAGCACTTGGCCCTTAGTGTATTCATGTACTTTCTGTGTATGTATAATATTAAGGACTAAACCACACCTGTTTAGTAAAGTCAGATAAATCTTTGTTGACTTACAGGTAAGCAATAACCTACTTTTTAAAGTTCAATTGAGTAAATATTGTTCTTTCCTTTCTGCCTTTTTTCATGATGCTTTTTCAAAAACTATATTTAATTACTGATGGACGTGACTCTCAAACACCTTTGTAATATTTAATTACTATGAGTTTAATTGGTCAGGCATAAGAGACGAGTATTATATGAACAATATTCGGTTTTCCAAAAGGTTCAGTTTCAAGAACCAATAAGAAGGAAGGAAAGGAAGGAAAACTTTCTAAAGGAAAGAGTATAGTTTTAGGGAAGTTTCTGAATTTATGGGTTTCCAGTTCTGAAACGTGTTAGATAGTGTTAATCATGGTTAAGAAGCAAACCACTCACCAATAAGCAGCATTTACTGATGATACCCACAGAATGACTATTGGAACTGTTAGGAAGAGTGGAACTGTTAGGAAGAGGGGAACTGTTAGGAAGAGAGGAACTGTTAGAAAGAGGTGTACTGTTAGGAAAAGGGGAACTATAAACTTGGAACTTTGAGGAAGAGGTGTAGCCTACTATTGTAAAATTTGAAATGTGACATTAAATATTTAAACTTTCAATTTCATAATGTACAATTCGTCTCACTAACCTTGCAATGATGAGTTCCATTAGATGTTGCCATCTGTCGTTGAGTTTAGCTAGCTTATATTCGATGTCATTGGACTTGAGTTCATTACTAGCTTTCATTAAGCGTTCACCCAAGTCGATTAGTTGGTCTTTATTGTTCCCAGCTACTGCAATTTCATCTTTGAAACCCTGTAGGAAATAATATATTAAATGTAATCAATATTAATAACAATACAATATAGCATTGTAATATATACTGCTAGTGCTTACTCAAATATCTGGGGGAAGGAATAATATATAATATAAAATATAAAAGAAAAATTTGTTACAATGAAAGTTCACCTTTATTGATGTTTTTGTTTTAAATATCATTATTATTGTTTTCACTTATTCATTGTATCTTATTGTTTATATCAGTATAAAAGCACTAAACAAAACCAAATTATTGGTAAATTAAAATTGTATTAAATCACAGTGAAGTAGCATTGGATCAGGGAGCCATCTGACCAATTAAATTTAAATATGAAAAAAAAGCCCCGCTTTCTTGTCGATTTAATAGCGACCGTTAATTTTCCCAACGTGCCACTCATGGTGGTATACTTCCATGGCACCACTAGACTATGCTGCTGTTAAGCTCAAAAGTCATTTTGTGCCTTCTTACAAACAGGAGTATGTGATGAATGACTGTTAGACACAATAGCAGATGTGAAGAGAATAACTAGCATAATAATAAGTATTAGAAACATTTGAATGAAATATGTGGTTAATCTTGTCAAGCGATTCAATAAAATCCATTCCTTCCTATTGCCATGTGTGCAAGTTCCTTCATTTTTAAGCAAAAAAAGTAAAGAAATAATTGAATATTAACAGAAACATATCCATATGTACAATTACTGTACAAGTTTGTATCAAAATGCTTACAAGTTATATGCTGAGAAAATACCTTTTTAAACCTCCTAACCAGGTTATAACTACAAGTAAGATAGCTACAACATCTCCTGTCAAACCTATTATTCAAGATAGCTAAAGCACACACAAGGAATTCTAACTACGTACCTTCCACAATTTTACGCCTTTAGTAAGGCTCAGTATGGCGTTATCCAACATTTTGTAAAACTACCGCACTTAACCGAGATACTAGCATTAACTGAGAATGACTAAAAATCCACATAAAATGTCAGTGGCTTCTGTATGACCTAAACAATAATAATAATATCCATTTTCTACGGATGATTCCATTTTATTGAGAGGGAGGACACTGGCATGAGATTGATGAGTCATATTCTGATATAATGATTGAATTACTGTAGCTAATTGAAGTTCTTTTAAATTCACTATTGAATAAGAATGTAAATACATGATTTATTCATACCAATTTGAATTGGTAATTTAAATAATAGGTCGTTGCTCATTATGGAATATTCACATACTTGGTAATTATGTTTATCAGTCAATCAATATGTTATATTCAACATCAAACAATGTGAACACTAGTTTTGGATCAAAGGATTCAGTTAATGGTATTTTTAAATCTTAACTACTTTAACCAATTAAAATTGCATTCTAAATCTTAAGATATTAAATTTATTTATATTAACTGGCTAAATTCTGACATACAGTAATAATAAATTTGACAGTTGTGACTGACATTGGACAATAAAATATTTGTATACATTATTAATATATATATATATATGATTTCAACATAAAAAAAGAAACCGCAAAGTGTAGGGGAAAATTTGCAAAGCAAAGAAAGTCACTTCAACAGCACATGAACTGGAATATTCTGGTTGATATGCAGACACCCTACAATTAGACCACTAGAGCTCCAAAGGGATATCCAAGTTTATATTAATTCAAATGACTTCAAATTCCACAGTGTCTTTACAATTTGTATTTCATAATGTATTTACACTATAGATTGAAATATATATTTATACTGGGTGACCTCTTCAGTCAAAGACTGGTCTCCCAGAGGGCCCAGTTATGATCAGTGGCTGTGATGTACTAATACACCGGGGTAACTCCCTACTCGTCTCGAAAGATGTACTAGGTTCTTTAAAGTGCACACGAGCTAGATGTGTACACCGGACCTACGGTTTATAGTCCTCCGAGAAGACTCGTTCTACCACCAGAACCATAGAGTGAGTGAGCCTCGAACCCCTGCCGATGTTATGGCTACGTAATTACGGTTCCACTGTCTTAACCGCTCAGCCACTCACTCACCAGTTACAAGAGCATACATTAACATACAAACAATTTCTTTTCAATTCAAAATAGTATTCAAAAAATAATTGTAATTTTGATTGATTGATTACACTTGTTTTAATAACTATTCTATTTATGTATAACATTTTGTGTATGAGTGTGATCAAGAAAGTTAAAACTGCCGACAAATGTGATTGAATTAATTATTTCTGTTATTAAACGTGTTTACTTAAATTTACCAAATTCAAACAACTCTTCATTAATTGTCTGTTTAAACTATATTTAATAATAATTTGACATATTCATGATGATATTAGATGAATTGTGTAGACCATACATGTATCTCATGACTTATGAATAATGTTTTATAGCAAAGATAATGACTGAATTGTTTCTATGTTTACTTAAACCAAATTCAAAACAACTCTTTATCAATTGTCTGTTAAATATTCATAATGATATTAGATGGATTGTGTAAAGTATATCTCATGACATACGAATGTTTTATAGCTCTAAACAAGTTCGTAGACTGATAATTAACCTTATGTCGATGAATCACTTGATATTTTGACTCTCAGCGCTTAGTTTAATTTCTTTCCATTTAGTTACAGTAGTATAATCAGACCAGCTTAAAAGCTGCACTGACTACAAGGATATTTGAATTTGTTATTACCTTGCTTTTACCATTTTTAAGTATGCAAGTGCAACAAATTTGCTATTACTTAGAAAAATAGAATTAAGTAAGTACTTGTAATTGTATAAGTATAGTACTTTTGTTTGTTTACACAATAGTGTCCACAGTTTTTGAGTTATTGTCCCAAATTTTTGGCTATTTGCATGCAGTAATCTTAACTGACAGTAACCTATCTTTGTTACTGGTTTTGGAATTGAGAAATTATTAATTTGTTAATTAAGGATTCAATTTGAAGAAGCTAGAATAAATAATTGTGAAACTAGCAGACTACCGTTCGCAAAATTGATTAATTATTTTCATGATACACCATACAGAACATACAAATTAAAATTAATAATATTCTTATTTCATAATACGCTAATGATATTTTTATCTGGTAATATTTATTTATTTAAATGAAATATATTCTTACATCATATTATGCTATTATTTTACCTGCTCAAAACCTCGTTTATATTTAATTACATCATAATCCCAGCTACTACTATTTCTTTTTTCGTTAAACTACTAAGTCCAGCTTTAAATGTCATGCATTATAATATATATTATATTACCCTATCGACAGCAAAGTTTGTAATTATATGAGACAGGATACTGTAATTTACCACCTATTAATATCCTTCATGGTCGTGTTGACAAAAGACTTGCATAACACTATATTATATGTTTACATTTTTCACTATATTACACAGCTGCCTCTAATGCTACGGTTGATCGATTTATTAATATTAATCTTCTCAAAGTGTAAAGTCAGAAATAAAATTAAATATTAAGAAGACATTATTAATTATATGAATAAGCTCTTACAGTATATTCTTCGATAAATAGAAGATGGACAAAGTGTTAACAAAAGAAGAATAAGGTGTAGACATTTTTCAACATTACAAATACAAATTTAAGAAAACATTTCGTCCTTAACCAGCATCTAAAATTGCATACTATGCTTACCCATTTTATTTGCATATTTGAATCAGTCCAGAATGCTTCCTTTTCTCTAGCATGACAACTTTCACAATCGCACAATACGTGTATCACACGTTTACCGTACTTACAGAACACGTTGACTGTTCCCATTTTGGAACAAATAACCTCAAAAGTTACAATTAAAACCAAACACGACACTGAAGAACCATAATAAAAAAACAACAACAAACAAAGTTGCATAAAATTTCACAAAGTCTTCTTGCTATTCATAAGGACAAACCGTTAAAATTAACAGGAAATAAGAATTTGATTTGAAGTATGTGATTGGACGATGAATAAGATAGGAAAGGAAGTCAATGAAAAGCTCTGCCTTTATGTACTCTTATTTTTTCACTTAGTATACAGCTCGAAAATGTATGTTAAGAGTCTGTCGTCTATATATCTAAACATTTATTTGACAACTTTCGGTTTCACTAACTAGTTTCTATAATTATGAAAGAAAGAAAATAATTTATAAGCTATAAACATCTAAAATTCTGAAATCTAAATTGATGAACAACTAAACTATTTGATAAATTAAACTCTAAAACCAAGTATAATGGTAAATGGTAATCTACAAAAATAAATATTGATTAATTAATGTAAAATAATAATTTATTGATATTTATTTATTGTTGAAATTGCTGGAAATCTGAAATAAGACATTTGTGAATAAATGAATAATAAAAAAACCCAATTATTTTGATATTTTTAATCAGTTTGAATTTCATAATTATGAATGAATACCATAAAAAACATCAACAAATAATTATTACCTCTTGTAAGTTGTACAAAAGATCTTCAATACTATGTTCTCCGTTCTGAGATACTCTAGCTTCCATCTGCGACAGCCAATCACAGATCTCCTTATATCTCGTTCCAAAGTGCGTCCATCGATTAAGCTTTTCAACAATCCTCTTCTTTTTCTGACAAGTTTGATGATGTATCTCATCCCATTGCTTGCTGAGTAACAGCAATCGTTCATGCAGCACCGAAATATCATCTGGACTTAAAATATCTGCTAATTTCTTTTCCTGGTTGTTTAACCGATCGAGCTTATGTCGAGAATTATTAAAGCAATCTTCGTACTCCTGGAAATATAAAAGAGCCATTTTCATTTGTGCATTTTATTGCTACCTGGTTTCCATCTTGACAAACAATAATAAATAGATTATAAGAACATGGCCTTACAATCTCTATAGTCTACTTGTAAAGTCTTCCTACATTAGGAAGTAATCAGATAAATTATGCACACCTACCACATCCCTACTGACCTGGAAGAAAGATAATTATAGAGGGCTCACTCTACTATCAATATTTTAACAAAAAATAGATGTAAATAATGATTTAAATAGTTATGAGAAAAAGACAAAAAAGAAACATTTTTAACAGAAATGTTTAAAAAGATCTCTTTCCCATCTTCTCATCTTTGGGCTGGCATAAAAAGCATGGTTTTCTTGAAAATCTGCTGAATTTTTAACAGAAGGAAAGATATTTGAACTTTTTAATTTATTTTTAGAGTTTCGGTAGTCCAGTTTGAACAGAGTCCGGGTATATTAGAATTAGAAAGGTAGTCTATTCCCACATAATCTAAAGTTGATTGTATTGAATTATAACCATCAAAATAAACTCTAATTATGACCTCTGAACACTTCTTGCATTATGATAAATGTCTGTAATATCTCTTTGTTTATGAATTCTGATAAAAAGTTATGAATAAATAAATTATGCACATGTAATAGCACTGGTCATGTTTTTAGGGGAAAATTTTGACTTTCACCATTCTGTTTACTGCATTATTGCAGAATAGTTACAGATATTAACAATAAATGAAAACATTTTTTTACCTTGCATTTCTGTAACATCTTCAGCATATCATCATACATGACAGGCAGTGGATTTGATGACATTGTCCTGATGCTCTTGAGCCATGTGTTAATATCTTCAACGCTTTGATTTGATGTCTCCCAGGCATTGACAAGGTCCTCCAGCCCTTGAAGATTCCTCTTCAACGTGGTGGTAATTTTGTGCCAATGGGCCTGTGAATCTGCTAGTTTTTGGCGGATCATGGATGATGCATTACGGTCTGTGTTACGTAACAAGTGTTTGCCTGCTTCATTGAGTGAGAGGTACTTACTTTCGTAGAGAGATACAGTCTTTTGCGTGACCTAAAAAAAGGAGAAATGGAGAAACACAGATTGTTTGAAATAATTCAACACATTTTTTGTTAATACTCTTAAAATACTAAGTTTCTCTTTTGTAAAGACATGACATGATCTCTGTTCTGCATGCATACAATCCAGAATTAGCATTCAACCGTAAAAGAAAGAGGGCGACAAATTGCCAATGCATAAATACAATGTCCCCAGGATGTCTCCATACCAACATGGAGATATTATATCAAGCCGAAAATTCCAAGTTTGAGTCTTAGTTGGGGAAATCTTTCCACAATTCTCTTATCTTTCTTTTTGCTAACTACTAGCATTATTGATGGGTAGTATATGATTATTAACTATTAAATTACCTTAGCATCTTCAAGTAAGTTCTGTAGTGTCTCAATGGATGCAGTATCAAACTCCAAGTGTCTAATCTCTGCTTCAATGTACATAAACCAATCGTTCATCTTCTCTAGGAGTTCCTGATACACGTTCCAGTCGTGGATGTTTCTGTCGATAATCTCCTTACGTTGGCTTGCTCGCTTGATCACGTTCTGCCATTGTTCGCTCAATAATGTCAGTTTGTGTTGGAATTCGTCAGGGTCGTCTATCTCCCCATCTTGGATCATTTTAAGGCCATCATTGACGATCGAGAAGAGAATTTGTTGACGATTGAAAATGTCTGCTTCAAAATGCTGTAAAAGATAAGAACTCAGGTAAATGGAGTTTCTAAAGTGGTCATCTTTTAATTTCAAGAGAGAATATACAATCAAAAAAACAATCCCAAATTTGAGAACAGAAAAAGGTTGGAAATATTATCTTAGTTTAAAAGAAAGATCCAAAAACTTGCTTGAAAAAACAATGTTTTAAACTTTTGTATGTAAAGTGCATTGTGGCTAATCTACACTCAACTCTCAAAAGTTTGAAAAGCTTTGTCTAACTAGTTTGCAGAAGCTAGACCGTGTTTGTTGAGGTTTGGAAAATTAACCAATATAATTCCATTTTAAACTGCTGTGTAGATTGGCACACTAAACATCTTAGTTTACAACAAAGATTGAAAGAGTGAAGACCAAAATCAAGCGGACATTATTCTCAATATTAACTTACAGCATAGACTTTTTGCTGTTTGAGCAAATCTTCATAGTTGCCTGCAATATCAACTGCCAGGTTCTTCTCAGTCTGTGACAGGAAGATCATCCATGTGTCACACTTTTGAGCAAAGCTTTGATGCTGTAGCAGAACAGCCTGCATGTTGCGATACTTCTCTGAAGCCTTCACCGACAGCTTGTTCCAGTGGTTATTGATCTGAATAAGACTGGAGGCATTCAGTTGGTTTAGGCTTAGCTTGTAGCCCTGGTCGTTTAAACCATCCAACTGGGGCTGATGGCTTGTGAAGTCATGCATGACACTCTGTAAAAATACAATAATATATAGATAAATAATAAAACTAGTGTCAAATATGAATGAACAAATCGATATGTTTGAGTTTGAGGAGTCAGTATTGGAGTTATCTTTCTTTAAAATTATGATTTTGATTTTAATATCCTATTCCTTTACTAAGGGTGCTTGTTAAAATAGGTTTTTCTGGTATGGTAAATGGGTAAAAGTCAGTACTAAATCCCTTAGATTTGGCATTAGGGACAGTATGAAAACTGGTGTGATCTACAATGTCTTCTAGCATTAGTCGTAAAATCAATACAGTAGTAGATTTCAACATTGGATATTTTACAATTTGTAGAGCATGTAATGGTTCGTATCTGTTCTAGCAGTCACGATACAAGTTACTTCAACATGAATGAAGACTTTCAAAGTGTTAATCCTACCTTTAAAGTATCCATCCTATCACGGATTGAGTTTTCATCTGATGACCTATTAGGATCTTCTTTAGCGATGACCTGCTCTTGGTCTGACAACCATTCCAGCATTACCTCTGCTTTACTGTAGAACTTCTGCTGTGCATCAATGTCATCCTGTAGGCTTGACACATGTCGTGACAATGATTGTTTCATGTTGTCAATTTTCTGTTAAGAATAAAAAAAATAGAAATTTCCTTTATTATGTATTTTAGATCTCAGCACTACAAGTTCACCAATAGAATCTGGAATAATATAGCTACAATTTATGCTAAAATTGTACAGGGTTTTGCTTTTCTGTTTCTTACAAATTGCAAAAATACTTTGCAGAAATCAATTCTGAAATGTTATATTTTACATTTATTTACAACAGAATTATCATAGAACCTACCTGCTCCATCATCCTGCGTCGACCTATGACATTTGTTGCAGTAGGCGTGTCCATTTCTTTGGTAAGATTTTGTATAAAGCTATTGAGATCTTTAAGTTCTTGGTAATTACTGAGGTCTGTTAACAAATCCTAAAAATAAAAATATATATATGAATCCAGGCTCAGTGCCATATTAAACGTATATTATTCAGATTTTAATAACTAAATAGATGTTCCATGGACAACTGTAACAAAATAATAATGTTGTTTGTTATTATAACATAATAATGCTACAGTTACCTTCATTAATTAATCAATCATGATAATGAAGAGGGTTCTTTGGCTCTCACAAATGGGTACTTGATTGGAAGTGGGTGGCATCCTCCCTTAAGCTCTAGTTCAACAAAAAAGTGTGCCCAAATATGGTAGTGATATGATGTCATCGTGTCTATATATGGGCACATCACATTTTTTGTCACATAAAGTTTTAGGCTTCTCTATCTACATACACTTCCTGCTGTTACTTACTTCACATTGTTTAAGTTCATTTCCTGAGTCAGTCTGATCATCTGCTTCATTGTTATTGTCTAGCAGTCTGTTACATGTGCGTTCCTTTTGCATTACCCAATCTTTGATGTCACTGTACCTCTCTTCAAATGCTTGCCACATCACCAGCGCCTTCTCAAATTGTTTCAACGTGTCTCTTATTTTCTCATCAATTGTTTTCCATCTAAATAAATCATAATGTTATATTGATTTCATTATTTTTTATTAAAGAATTGTTCCTAAATAATTGATAATTGTATTGCACATAACAAAGAGGTCATTTTATTTTAGTTAATATAAAAACAAAATCTACCTTCTGGAGACATCATCTATTGTTCTCTCAATATTTTCCGCGACCGGCTTCTCAAGTGCAGGAGTCAGCTGATTGGCTTGTTTTGTCAGTCGATTTAAATGAATTCGGTTATTTTTAAACTCTTTCTGTAGTTCCTGTTTTTAAAATATATAAATTATTTAATAGATTATACATTTTGTTATAATATTATTTAAAGATGTATTGTCCCTTGAAACACAAAAAAATGAAAAAAAAAATATTCTAAATTTAAATTGGCCATATCAAAGCAATATTAAAGTTATTCACTTTAAGTCGAAAATTTGAGCCAAAAACAACAGTTTACGTAATTAACAGGTAAATTAATTAGATTACATTTCGTCTGAGAAATCGTCGCAAGCGAAAGTAAACAAAGATTTCAAACCATGAGTATGCATTATGCATGATGCTAATTAGGATTGTTTACAACTCATCACGGTTGAGAAGGTGTTTTCACACAGATCGCGAGGAAGTTTATGATTATGCATACAGAGTAGCCCAACAAGCGCATTGCATTATGGGATATGTTTTGATTGAAAACTTTGACTGGAAGTCAAAGTTATTCTTTGAACAAAAAAACATCTGTATTTTGGTTAAATTATTTTTTTTTGGACAACTTTTTGGTGAAAGTTAATAACTATTATGATACTTCAAAATGACCCACTTTTTTTCGAAATAAAAAAAAAAAATGTTTTGGGGAATTAGTCAAAGGGACAACACATCTTTAATGTTAATTTTTCACAACAATAGATACAATCAAATAGATATCTAGAGAAATTATGTTACATTACATTTAAAATACCAATTGGAAAAGTTAGCTTGAAGATATTGTGTCACTATTTTGAAAGCTGGTTGTAATTTATATATTTAAAATAAAAAAGTCAAATGAAAAAATCAGTTTTAAGACAACTAGTTAGAAAATAAAACCACGTCAGACCAAAATGTTTTTTCAATCTGAGTTTTGCTCAATTTTTTAGAGTTTCAAGTTTTTTTATTGTACTATTTTATTAGATTTTAGGAGAAACAGTTACCACATCACATCAAATTTTATTTCACGAAAGTGATAGAGTACGTAAAACAACTTTAGAGTATTTTAAAAATAAATTAGTAAAATCATCACAGCAATCACTAATTCTTCAGTTGTTAATTAGTTATTAATTTATTAATCACCTTTACTGATTCAATACTCTGAAAATCATAGTATAAAAAAATAAAAGTTTTAAATTGCAAATCATATTTGATTAATACAAAAATGAAAATGGTAAAATATCATGCTTATAAATATATTATTACTATTATTTTATTATTTTATAACTACAATATTAAAATATTACATTTTTGTAAATTAATTACAGTAGAGTAGAACCGTATTCAAGGAACACCTTTATTAAGGGGACACTTTCCCTTAAAATGAAAGAGAGGATATGTTTTAACACAACAGCTAACCCCCATTAGGGGATACTTTTCTGGCTCGAAAATGTCCCCTTAAAATAGTTCTACTGTATTCAACATTTAATTGGCCTCTAGGTACACAGTAAAAAAAAGGGTAAATAACAAGTTTGGTACCTTTAGTTTATAAACTTGTAGCCTGAAAGACCCCAGTGTGCCACCAACAGTCTTCACCCTGCCTGCTGAGTATTCTGCTTCTCCCAGACACTGTGTGACAGTCTGTAATGACTCGGTATAGAGGTTCCACTGTTCTTTAACTCCTTTCAGAACAACTTGGAGTCTGGACAACAAATTTATTAAACTAATTTTAGATTGTTGGATGGTAATCATGGTTTGGTTGACAGCTGTCTCGTCAGCAACTTTTAAACCCATTTCCCGAACTTTTTCAATGTCATCTTCTTTCTTTTCAAGGAGGGCTGACATGACCTAAAGACAAACAAAAGATGGTTTAATACTTTAAAAGGTTAAATTCTTATTAAAGGGTAAGATTTAACATATTTCCATACATATATCATAAATATAATAATTGGAGAGATGATGAGGAAACTAGTTAACAACTTTAATTGGTTATATTACATAGGCTATGTAAATACGCGAACGTGATTGGTTGAAACTGCATCACATGACTACCGCTGCGAGGATCGTAAATCGTATATATCCTCGAGAACGATGATATTGACTGTGTAATTTTCGCGTAATTATCGTGTCCCCTGTCATTAATCATATAAATTCTCGAGTACGATGATATTGACTGTGTAATTTTCGTGTGCAACACTCGAGTTTGCCGATAAATAAACAAAAGTCATCTACTCGATCTTGAACTCGGGTGGAATTGTCACTCCATCGCAAGACAACGTTTCATCCGCTGGGCCACGGAATTTGCTTGAAGAAATTAATCTTCTAAACTATTTAAGCTATGCATACATAGCGCCCTCAATTGTTATAAGTCCACCCTAAATGTGATGAAACACCGTTTGTGATTGGTCAATACTCACGGTAGTAACCTAGTAACTAGTACGCGCTGAACATCCGGTGATTCGGCTCCTCTCGAAGATCGAGAGAAGACGAATTGTTTATTCGGCCTACCTGATTATAATGTTATTATTAATAGGCTTATTGATGGAAATTCTTCTGTTAATTTAAACGACCTAGGCCCAAGTGAATATTTTATTGCCAAGGAATCATTAATTAGTAATTATCTGTATATTATTCTTCGCAAGGTAAGGTGTCTAGGCAGGCTTGTTTTAAATACAATACAAATACTATAGGAGGCCTAGGCCTAGCCTAGCTTCACCCAACCCAGCAGACTTGTTCTTGGCTATATAATATAACAGATATTGCCTTTTATATCGGTTAAATATAAGATTTTACATCCCCTCGGGAATGATATTAAGTTCTCGGGGAATATATATTTCCCTCAGCTGGCGCTTCGGGAAATATATATTCCCTCGAACTTAATATCATTCCCTCGGGGATGTCAAATCTTATATTTAACCTCTAAGCAGTCAATATCTGTATAATAGTGACCTGTCAGTAATCCCACAATGCATCATTCAACATGGTATTATAACAAGCCTCCCAAATCTCCCAATAATCGTGGTATTATCCCAATATTTCAAGTGATCTCCTGTCTCTCACTAAAGGTTCTATACCTTGATTGTCTTGCATCCCAATAGTGCATAAATTTACAATTTAGGTTCTACTACTAAGCGACAATGAGTTGTCACATGCTTCAGAAAGTGCCTGGCATACCCATTTTTTACTATAGATTCTGATATTTCTTTTAGAAAGCTCCTTCTATGTACCCTCTATGATTTGGCCTGATATACACTTTTTCAAGTTAGTATTTCTGTAACAAAAAGCTTTCTATTTTACCTCACAATCTCTGACAGCTTGTTGAACAGACATCTCATTTCCACATCTTCTGTCGTACTTCCTGATCTTTGCATCACTTTGATCAAGCCATGTGACCATGTCAAGAACTGCAGCTTCGTACTCTTTCCAATCATTGCAAAGTTTTTCTAACGTTTTCACATCATCAGAAATTTTGGCATTTAATAATTGCCACCTGAATATGCAAATTAGATTACGAACAAATAATGTTTATATCAATGGGAAGATGAGGCTAAAGAGATGGAAAGATATTGCAAAAGAGATGGAGAGATGTGGCCAATGTGGATGATCATAAGTTATTTAAAAGACAACTATGTGTAAAGAGAGGATATGTTTTAACATTACTGCTATTATTTTTGGGTCCTATCTAGAAACGGTATTATTTAACTACTAAAGTTAGTCTTTTTTCAAGAATAATAAAAGCATCAGTGAACTCACCTTTTGTTCATACTGCCTAGTTTTTCTGCAAAGTCTGTCTTGTCACCTCGTTTCTGATCAAGATCTTGGCTGATTTGAAGAACTGATTGGTTGACAAAGTCTACAGTAAGCTGTTTAGCGGACAGGTCTATCTTGTAGCCCTAAACAAATATGTATTTTATTAAGAATCTGTGCATATTATACAGTATTCTAATATTGACAAAACATACAAATCAACTAAATGTCAATACATTTCACAACAAAGAAGGACCAAATCAATTGTCTCAAACGTTATCCCTAAGCAGAGCAGATATCTCCCTGAAAATAAGGCTTTATGAACCTAACCACCCTAACCCTTCCTCTATAATTCAATCTTAGAAAAACAGTCTTACTAAAACATATTATCTACTAATTTACTGTCAATTTTATTTAGTATTGTGATAAAGGATCTTACCATATATCTTTTATACTGTGTTTCCACTTCTTGTGATGTTGTAAATACGTTGCCAACATCTTTCTTCAAACGTTTCTCAAGTGCTTCAATCCATAATATTAATTCGTTTAGAGCTTGCCGAGATGGCAGCATTTCCATCTGCAAAAATAACAAATAAATTAATATCAGTATCAGTGGCAGATTCAGAGGGGGATCCTCCTCCACATTCGCAATATAATCTTGAATTATTTTTATCCTACCATTAGCCTATATAAACTAAATTTGATTCACACAAGCAAACAGGTGGCGTTACTCTGAACAGGTAGACTTTACCACATCAATATTTCTATAAACTTTACACACAATTTATTCAATCAATTTTTTGATGTTTTTGTACTGTACATTATTATTAGTATTAATATTATTTATAAATATTTAGTTTTTATCTGTTTGGGCTTTAGCCTATTCTCACTCTTGGTTACTATTAATTGGTGACCGAATCAATATTATTAATAAGTAAGAAAAAAGAAAACTTTATATATTGTTGAAATAAGTAAGATAGACAAGTATCAAACCTGAAGATGATGTAATTGGTCTTGTAATACTGGCATGGTGTTTTGTAGGTTTGACCATTCCTGTTCGATTTTGCTGAGCTTCTCACGAATTCTGTGAAGTTTCAACTCTTTGATCCGCAAAAGCTGCGTTCCGTGACTACAGACCGACACTTTCATTGGAACATGGTTCTCAACCTCTTTACGGAATTCCTATTTTGCAAAGAAAAACATTAATTGGTTAATAGTAAACAAGTTGAGAGACTTCCCTGATCAATTAATGAGAGCCAATAAATCTACGGCAAACACCTATCAGGAGAAACAACTATTAAGAGTGGTATTTGTTTTTACAGGATATTGCAAAAAAAGGGGGAAATTATTCAGACATAGATTATGCATACATTTCCCAGTAAAACTTACAGTAAATCTGTCAACTAAGGCAGCCAATGCATTCAAATCATCCACTTGATTAGCCTTCACACTCCAGTCGTTTAGCTGGTTTAGTGACCGATCCAGCCATGGTAGAAACTCTTGGCTTTCACGTTCGAATGACCTCCACTCGTCTAACAGTGTGTTAAGCTTCTTTAAGTCTGTGTCAATCTTGTTCTGAAGTCCATTCCATCTGTCACTGAAATTGGACAGCTTCTTTTCAAGGTTTGCACAAGTAATGTTCTTGAGTAGTGACTGGCCTTGTTCAAGAACCTGCTGCATTGCGGCTTGTCTTTCGCCTAAAATGTTTTTCATGGCCTGAAAAGAAAATAAATATAATTTAAAAGTTTGCATGGTAAGTTCTCTCAAGTATAAGCAGAACTGAGTTTGGTCAACTAGAATTCCTGCTCCTAATGAGTCATCGATTCATGGAAGTACTTATGAAGAATAAATGGCAGTTCTAAGATGTGACTACGACCAGTAGATTCAACTTTGGTCATATGAAGATACAAATTTGGTTGTGGCAGTACGTTATTAACAAATTTGAATAAAGTACCTGGTATTTGTGAATGCCTTTCTGAACATTTTCCATATTCTCATGACTCACACTCCTCGGAAGCTGAACCTCAACGTGTCCCAGCCATCCCTTTAACTCATCAAAGTTCTTCTCAAATTGAGACCACTCTGTGACAATTTTCTCAAGGTTCTGTCCACGAACTGTACCTCGTGCTTGTATTTGATTGGTTGATTTATCAAGGAATGTTTGTTTTGAAGCAAAAATGCTACGAGTGTATGGATCAGCTTTACGAGCAATTGACTCAATTAGGAGATGGTGTGTCTCTGCATCTCCAAAGAATTCTTTGTGTTTGTCAAGTTGATCTTTCAAGTCATCCAGGTCAACTGCGATGACCTCATCCTTGCGTAGTTTCGCTTCTGCCGTTGTTAAATAATCACTATAATCATCAATGATTTTGTGATACTGTTCCTGAAATGATTAAATTTTAATATAATTTTTAAATATATAAATCATTATTATGTATAAATAAACCATAATATTAATTATTTCACAGCATTACTATCTTTTATTTATTTATTTAATTATTTATTTATTTATTTATTTATTCATTTATTTATTTATTCTTTTTACGGTAGCTTAATTAATGTAACTAGTTTTTAGTGGGCCTCCTATCACAAGCCCCTTGGGATTTCTTGGAGGTCCCTTTCATTGTTAAAAATATGTTTTACTCATTGCTTGCTTGTTTTTGTTTGTTTTATGCGATGAATAAAGAGATTTATGTTATGTTATGTTTTATGTTATTACACTATAATATGAGTGTGAATACGAGTGTGGATATGAAATTTGGTGTAGGGGTGGGATTATACTCGGATTGCATTAACAATGTATTTATTATATTTTCTCTCAAAATTTAGTCTTAAATTAGAGGGTGTGTTTATATTCGAACATGAGATTATATTTAATAATTTACAGTTCACAAAAATGAATAATTTTTTTAATTGAATATGATTAGGCAGTTGTTCCTAAACAAGGAACCAGTGATTAAAATAATTGCTGCATAAAATAAACATTACAAACCAATTCTTCAAACAAAAAATAAATCTAAAAATTGGTTGCTAGATTTCATGCCTAATGAGTGAGTACCTTATTTATTAATTTAATAAACATACCAATATACATATATGAATAAATTTAATAATTAAAAACATTTACCTGAAACATTTTCTTGCGATGCAGTTGAGTTTTTTTGTTACTTGTTTGTCTTTGTAGCTCTTCCCAGTTTGTCCTTAGTCCAGCAACGTCGACAGCAACAGGCATTTGTGGATTGTTGATTTGTAGCTCTTGGCCTCTGTCCATCAATTCACGGAATTTACCTTCATATTCTACAAGATCTTCTTCAAGTTTCTGAAAATATAAATAATTGTTTATAGTTAATTAAAATCTGTAAAAGAGGTGCTCTTGGAATAACAGCTACACCTATTGCATACGCAGAACCAATCACCTTAGAATTTTTTAAAAAGACAATGAAATATATAATGAGTTAATTATGCATTTCATATGCTATGACGGTTAATTGAAAATCTAGGATCCGGTGTTATTTGAGCAAATTAAATCACATAGACGAATTGTACAATCTGAAACAATGCCTAAAAAATATGTGTATATGTATGAAAAACTTACAGTTTCATACCACCCACCTGCCCGACCAAGAACATGTACAAATAAGTGATTGAAAATGGTTTCCATTCAAAGTAAAATAAGCAGTTCCCGAGTCACTTCGAATACATACATAATGTAACATAAACATATTACTTATATGATAACAAAGTACTGTATTTAGTTATATTATGACAAAATGTAAATCAACTATTGTTAACTGCATACTACTAATATTAAATTGAAATGTTTAAAAAAAATCATTGTGCCTTCATGTTTTTTCATCATTTTTTGTGAAACTACAGGGGAATTGATAAATTTATATTAATGTTTGTAATTTAATTCCAAGTCAAAGCTTGGAAGGACTCCAGTAAATGAAAATGTATTTCAATCATTGAATGTATAACTGGTAACCATGACAACATGACTAATATTTTCATGATCATGTAAAATTTAATCTTGTATGTTCTATTGTTAGTAATATGAAAATAGTATTTTGTTTATTTTATCAAGTTAATGTGAATAATGAAACATAATATAATATTTCTATGATATTTTATGGGAAATGATTAATTTAGGGAATCTAACCTGAAACTGTTGTCTTCTTTTCTGTAGAAACAGTTCAGAACACATAATTTGCATATATTATAATTTGCATATTATATTATAATCCATACCTGATAATTTGCAAACATTATAATTTACCTACTTTAAATTATAATCTGCATATATTATAATCTGCATATATATTATAATCTGCAAATCTGCATATATTATAATCTGCATATATTATAATCTGTATATATTATAATTTACATATATTATAATTTGCATACAATATAATTTTAAACATACACTTCTGTTTCCATAAATTTCATAAGCAGCTTCACCTTATAAGTGCATAGATTAAGGTTTTTATGTGGACAATGTAAAACAACTGTTAAAAAATGTTTGCACTTAATTTGAATATTACACTGTACCTGGTTAAGTATAAGACCCTGTTCAACTCCATCAGCACCATCCACTTGATCTCCCTCATCTTCATCTTGTAACATCTCTTTTGTGTCGTTCAACCACATTTGGAAATTGTTTACTTCATCCTAAAAATTACAATCAAAAAGTGAATAACTTGTAATAAATGTTAGAGGCAAAGGCAGGAACACTTGAAAACAGTATTAAATTACACAGGCTCACTTGAGACACACCCAGCACAAAGTAGTAGAGCGCACTATGTCTAAAACAACGATAAAGCGTATTGATGATGAAAGGCATAATCTCAAAGGCAGTAAAATGTAATTTTGTTACATTTATTCTTACAAAGTAAGTACTTAAAATGTAAACAATCAAAATGAATTTAATCACTTTAAACTCAACAACGTACAAAAATAGACCCAACATCTACAAACTCTGCAGCAATTGACATATAAGTTATAGTTACTCCATAAACCTATTTCTGTATACTGAACACTGTTACATGTTTCTTCACATACTAAAATCCTTATCAATAACAATGACAACTGATAACTTCTATAGTGGATAACACTAATCACTGTCATTATATTAGAGACAATAGAAGGGGTGTATTTAAAATAGGTATTCAAATTTAAATGTGCTAAGAACAATACAGTAGCAGAATAGAAACAATAAAAACACAAAAGAGCTCAAAATCGTGTGGTTTTACCAGGGAATTGGTTTTACTAAGAAGGAATTCATTCATTGTTTACCCATCACCAGATAGAAAGTAAAGTTTTATCTTTCAAATGTTAAAATTGGATGGTGAATACCATTTCTGAAATGGTCATAACAATAATTTTTACTGTTGAACCTAAAAAAACCTCAGAATTTTGAATCCATTAGTTGTTATATTAATGTAATGTGTGTTATTAAAACATTACTTGAATTCCTAGTAATCTAGAAAATATCACTAAGAAACCAAGACTTGATTACTTAGCCGGATGTTTTTGGTATTCAGTTGATATGAAAATTAAAGAACTAAGGGTTTCAGAAGTAATGATAATAAAAAGAATAACATTTTATTGCGAGGGTGGATTATTAATTCAGTAAGTACCACTCAACAAAGATGTATAATGTGATTTCCTGTTTTTGTTGAAGAAAAACAAAGGTAACCAAATTAAGGTGTTACCTGAAGAAAGCATTTCTTAATTTAATTATTCTCATTGAATCTTTAAAGACAAATTTTATGTTGATTTTGCACGTAAAGCAACAAGTTATTTCAGTGTGAACCCCAAATATATGACGTGTAGGCATTAGTAAATTTTTAACTTCAACACAGTGAATTCAGAGCTTGCGAAAGCTGTGCATTTGAATTCGCTTGAGTTGCTCCATAGGAAACTTTTTCCAGCTTTGTGCAACTGGCTTCCATTTGATACTTGATGCTTCGCATGTAAATGGTCGGTGTGCCTTTCCAATAATGTCTGTAATGTAAATTTGTTATATAATGTGCTACAATAATTTCAGACTTGTTCTGCTTTTTGTAATGTTTTATATACCGGAATAAATAAATAAAAATAAAAAATTAATCGGCAGAATAACGGAAATAAATAGTCGGGCCTAAAAGAACATAAACATAGCGGTGTATAATTAAACGTAAACGTAAAATTAAAGTCTGAGATTTTGGTTATTGCACATGTGGTAAATTTACCCTCTACACCAAATTGTTGACACTACTTAATAATTTCCAATATAAAATAGCACAGCAGTAAAAAAATTGCAACTTTCCTTTATTATTTAATAAAAACAAATTATTAACAAAATAAAAAATTAAATTAAATTAAATGTAATTGTTTGTAATCTGTTTGTTGTTGTAAAGTGCTTTATGAGTCTTATTCAATCATGTTATGTGTGGCAATAACCACAAGCAAGATAATCAATTATCAATTCTTTCAAATAAGCTACATTTTCCTTGACCCACTTTTCTTTATGTTTTTATATCAATTGTCAAAGTGTTTTTCCATTTGATTTATGCTGTAATTGTGGGTTGATAAAAAACATCTAGGATGTTAATCAATATAAATGTGTCCCAGTTCTATCAAATTCACAACAACAGTTACACAAAAAATGTATTGAGTTGTATTTACATATCAAAAGGTTGGCAACCATGGTGATAAACTAAGGGTCTAGAAGGAACAGAAGTTCTATTCAAAAATTCAAATGCAAATGAATAATTATTGTTCGTCGTCCTCAGTTGAACAATTTTAGACAACCACAGTTTCCATAAAAGTGCAGAGTCTACCATCAGCACACCAGATTGTAACCTTATTGTGAACATGTGCTTTACATTCCATACAAAGGATGAGTTAAAGGAGAAAATATCTTGCCTATGGGTACAAGCAATATGGCAGACAGGTCGTGAACATATTCTAGTTTTACATCCCTTATCGTGACACCATCTCCCTCTCTATGAATGGAACCAGAACACATGGGTAACCGTAGCAAAACACAAGGGGTAAAGGTTTAGGCCCTCCAACACTGGGTTGCATAAGGCTGCTTACGCTCTGGGTGTTTTAGTGCACATCAGTAAGCAAAAAAGACTTCCATCATAACTACGGTACCTGATAATCTTTATATTCTTTATTTTTCTTCACAAGTTCTGCTTCTTTTTGTTGTGCTTCCTTCTCTAATGTATTCAGTCTCTCTTTCAGATCACTTAATGCTTGAGTGATCAGGTTGCGATCCCGTACATCAGCTTCGGCAACTATCACCTCGCACGCTTCATTCATCACCTTCAGTTGTTCTTGGAATAATTGAAGTTCATTTTGGATTGTCTTAAAGAGAAAAAAAAAACAAGAATTCATGTTATTGATTTTATAATAAATAACTGATACAAAAAAATATGTAAACAAATTTGTATTATGGAAGCAGATTTTACATCTAGGCATTATATTTTGCAGGAAACAACCAGGTAAATTGTAAAGTATGTTCGGATGCTTAAACTTGATTGACTTAAAAAAAAACAAGAATTCATGTTATGATTTTATAATAAATAACTGATAAAAAAAAAATGTTAACAAATTTGTATTATGGAAGCAGATTTTACATCTAGGCATTATATTTTGTAGGAAACAAGCAGGTAAATTGTAAAGTATGACAGGATGCTTAAACTTGATTTGAGTTTGACCTAACTCACCGAATTTTCATCCAACTGCGTTTGTGCGTCCTTGCCTTGGTCCGATTTGAATAACTTAACCTGAACACTGTCCAGCCATTTGGAAACCGTCTCAAGCGCTTCTTGATAATGACCCTGGAACTCAAATGCCTGCTCTAATTGTGTCTGTTTATCATCAACCTTTAAACACCAAAAAACCCGTTATTATTGTATATTATTTTATTGTAAACATTATGATTTAAGTCGAGTCGAGTGGCCAAGCGGTTGGGGCAGGGGCGCCGCAAACCATAGCTAGACATTCGGCACAGGTTCAAGGCACTCCTCGACCATTGTTCTAGTGGTAGAAGAAATTGAATAATGATTTAAAATTGGAGGTCCAGTGTACACATCTGGCATGTGTGCACTCAGCACAAAGTGAATCTTAGGTTGTGTCGTCCTGTGCGCTGTTCAGCCCAGTAGGCTGCAAGTCGCAGGTTATTCCCCCATTTACAAGGTACATCTTTTTATTCGTTTATTAATGTATCTATCATTCTTCATCACTGTTTTTTAAAAATAAAATTAGATGCTTCCAAAAACATGACAGATTTGTTGGTACAAACAATTAATGCAGACATTCAAATGGCTGTTACATTGATAAATCAGATGCAGTTATACCTTTCCACAAACAGATAAAAAAGATTTGATTAATATCCCATAATGATATCACCTGTGTGAATAAAACTGTTCAATATTCTCTTACTTTGATGTACCTGGTGATTAATACCTTATTATCACAAGATAATAATTCAGCTATTATCATCAATAGTACAATAATGTATGCTAAAATATGAGCTCAGACAATTTGGCAACAGGTACTTTGATTAATATTGATTAATAGTGATGAGGTGTTTATTTTAATTCAAGTTTGTTATTACTTAAATCCAAAGTCACCATCATAATTACATAATGGCTGTAAAGACAATAGCTTTAATACAGACATCAATATGATTTATTTTGAAACAATTCCCGACATATATTTGTATTAAAATCAAATGTATTTTTTTATATTGTTTGACCATTTAAAATTACAAAAAAAGTTTCTTCTACAAAAAAAATGCCAGGTATAATTTTTATTTTGTAATATTTGAATACTGTAAAACAACTTTTTAAATATTTTAATATCATAATATCAGAGTTTTATATATTTTTAATCTATTCTTAAGTACTGGGGTTTTCTGCTGTTAACTGTGAGTAAACATATTTTTTATTTTATGTGGCAAAAGATTACCAATAGCAAATAACCCAATATCCTGTCAGAAAGGTGGTAACGCCCCTGATACAGGGAGCTATTTTGGGAACCACAACCCCTGGGTAAGCTCCTACTTGTCTCGAATGATAAACTGGGTTCTATAAAGTATACTGGTTTATAATCTTTTTCGAGAAGACTAACACCAGAACTAGGAGTGAGTCAGCCTCAAACCCATACCCATGCCGATATTGTTGGCTCTTAAACGGTACTCCTGCCTCAACCGCTCATTTATATATATTCTTTAAAACCTGACTGTCACTACATATACTGAGTTTCAGGTTTTTACGAGTAAAGCAGACTTGAATGTGTACTTACTTGCATTTGTAGTTTTTCCCAGCACTGATTTAAGTGTCCTAATGAAGCCTTGAGTTCCTCTGTAGATGTCACGTCTTCTTGATCATACGTCACTGATCTCCTAGACTGTCGATAAGAGGGTATAGAGTCCTGCAATCAAGTGCAATACAAAACGATTACGATAATAATAATAATGTATGAGAATAAAATAAAACACTTTTCAATAGCTTAGCAGTAGAGAAATTTAAATGTCAGTGTAAAAAATAAAACCACCTGCTATTGATTTAGCTTGAATTTTGTGATTTGTTTACTGTTAATAATAACTGGCTTTCAACAGTACAGTACATCTGACAGCTTTAGTTATTTGACTACATGTTTATATTCTTGTTTGTTCATTGTTTTTTCCACATGAAATTGTTCATATTAATTTAAATTGGTTAATAATCTCAAATAATTTTAGTAAATAAAAAAACATTATCCCTGAAAGTCATTAATGTGGAATACAAAGACTGCAAACTTGAAGCAAAGTCTATTCAACTCGCATCAACTCGGCACAACATTTAAAACAAACAGATATTTTGGAATGCAATAATTATGAACTTTTTAGCTTCTATACTTTATTAGGATCAAGTTAATTTGGGCCGAGTTAATTTGGGGCCGAGTTGACTAGCGGCCAAGTTGACATGAGGCTGGGCTGACTAGGATAAAGTTGACACGTGCAGTGTTGACACATGACTGAGTTGGTTTCCCTTTAAGTGTGTCACAACTAAATGACGAGACAACCGTCATAAGGAATTTTCCCACAAAAAATTGATTGCAAATTGTTTTTACAGTAAAGGTTTTATTTATTAGTGTGCACATTTTATTGAAGAATTTAGTCTGCACTTACACATGGTGATAAAATGGCACGCCTACCAACGAATCGTAACAAACACGATAGATATATATCAGCACATGTGACAGAATCCACGCAAACTGTTTATCTTAACAATTGACTCAGCCAGTGGTCTTGTGTGCATCAACTCTTTTAAATGTAATTAAGTAATGTGCTATTGAAGGTGTTTAATAAGTGTACAAACGTTCTTTTCATAAGAACCAAGAGCACTTAAACTAATTAAGGAACCAGCAAACCTTAGTAATTACAAAATGATGATATACTATCAAAGGGAATTTATTGGTAATACAATTTATATTGAAGGAAACGTGTAAGGCTGGAGTGGCTTACGCAAGACGTAAGGTAATCCATGGATTAAAATGTGTGGCATGGTATAAGTTTTATATAAATTTTAACTGTCTGAATTGGTAGGGGGCAATAATATCATTGATTTCAATTCAGTGCCATTGTTTGCCTATAGGTCGAATAAAACATCATTTATAATAATGAAATACAAACTTGTTTTACTATGAACCAATCTAGAATTGAAAGCTGAAGGGATAATGGTATGTGCATGGGTAAATCATTGTAAACCAACATTTCTTTAGGGAACAAAGTCTCTTTGAAACTCAGCAATATAATATGATTTTAATAATACCAGAATAAAGTTCATATCAATAACATACCTAACAACTATTAACTTCCACACTATCTTGGTACAGCTAGAACATACGATATTTAAAAGTATTCCATATATTTACTGGTGTATTGTGCCTAATATAAGGTTCTCTACCTCCATTCCTTCACCCCCTTGGATTGAATAAAACGTTTTATTGGATAAACAGAATACCAAAAAAGGACGCGAATAGAACCCATTGTTTTTGTTTTAAGAAGATATATCAATGAGAAAACAATAATTAGAATCACACTATAATTAGTCCTGGTTGATTAACCCTATTTCCCAATGTCAGTGATGTGCACGGAACTACGTAACAAAGAACAAATTCTCTGTTGTCAGTCAGTGAACCTTACTAGGCCACTGGTAAGACTAAATATAATATTGTTGGGCTTAAGAAATCACCAGAATTTATGTTATCAGTGTACTAGGCCTAAATAACTATTTTCAACCAATCTCCCCATGGCATAATGGTATCTTATCTCCGATCATTTAATTTCTTTGATGTAAGAGGAAGATGGCAAATATTTACAGAATCCAATTATAATACGTCAGGGCTGTATAAATATTAAACGTTTCTTTGTTAAAAGATGGAACATTTGGACATATGGTGAACAAGTTTATCTATAGCTTTGTGATATCTGGCTTTACAAAATAAACAACATTTTGTTGCATGACAACCAGAGTTGCAACTACAACAACCAGATTAGCAACTACAACAGTCTGAGTTACAAGAACAACATAGTTGCAAGTGCAACAGGCTGAGTTGCAACTACAAAACTTTAAGTTACATGTTAACCAACAACGTACTGAAATACTTGAATATACGCAATTTAATATTTGAAAATCACTCGAATTAAGCATGCATCACTGCAACAATTTTATAGTAAATTGCCAAATGTTATAATTCTGTGTGAAATGGTAAAAACAGCATCTAAATATCTCTTTCCGCTAGAACACCTTTTTGTGGTAATATTACAATCGCAGTATTTAAGCAGTTTTGCTGTCTCATTCAGTGAACAGTAACAAAAACAAAGCAAGATTAAGTCAGGTTGAATCAACAGCCATGTTGTTTGTTTGATTGATCTTTCAAGTTAAAAAACACTCACGCATAGAAACCTTTGATGATGGCACTTTGTTTTGTCCTCACCCGTCAAGCCTGTATTCAAACGAAACTCCCATTTTTTTATAGCCAAACTAGAGATCAGTAGTGAAGGCAGGATGAATATGCCTAACTAGCTTTTGGCTTATGATGAATTTGTGGAAAACATGAAACCGTTCGTAAAAATCCTGGCTACGGGCTTGCCCATTGCATACTATATAATTTTCACCTGATATAATGAACCAGATTTTTATACAACATAAGTAGTTTAATCAATAGGGATTTATTTTTCAATGTGAACATGTGTATTGATAAGTGAGTTTTTGTACAAAATGTAAACAACTTTGGCATACGTGACAGAACATATATCTGACAGTCAACGTGTTATTCAATAATATACTATATGATTAAAGTAATCATGTATGAAAGGATTTATGGAAGATTAACATCTGATTACTTTAATCCTTTGCTGAATAATATAAGGAAAAAAATATAAACCTGAGGTCTGGTGTATTCCAACGATGTCTTCAATTGTCGTTTCTTATCTCCAAGAAGTGCGCTTATTTCCTCCCATCGTGCTTTTATCTCATTCACATCCTGGTCACTGCCTCCACTTTCTCCATCATAACTGGTGGCGCTTGTTAGTCGGTGACGTCTTCTTTGACCCTTTCTGGCGATAGATTTCACAAGAGTTTGATGTGCTGATAACTCCTCTTCAAGTTTCTACAAAAACGACGATAAATATGATTAAAATAAACAAACAAATTAATCTAAAACATAGTTAATAGACTATAGCAACACAATTTTTGGGGTCAAAAGAAGTGATTTCTGTGTTAAAGACATAATCATTTTTTACAGTATGAAATAACGTAAACACAGTTTATACATTATATATTTATACAATACACTCAAATGTTATTGCTGCATCATCGATAATTATACAAATTTTAGACAGGTATTGAATTGTTGATTAAATATTAATGAGGGTATGAACAATAATTTGATTTCTGTTGAATGTATGTAGTACTGTAAAATGACAAACTTGTCCATATATGTTGTACAACATCATGATAGCCCAATTGGGATAACAATAATCTTTCTTTTGAGGCAATTCATTATTTATAAAAACGTATCTGTATATTGGATTTACAAAATGATAAGATTCCCATAGGGAACACTCCCCTTGCTTCTGTTTTACCAAAACAGAAGCGTGTTTTTATTTTACTGAAACTGATGTAAAGATAAATATACTGTAGTTGGATGCTTGGATATTGTGTTAATGGTTTGTTGGAGGTTTGAAAGAGGTAGGGTAGTATTTGAGATGGTAGGTCTTAGGGGAACTTGTCTTTGCATTGTAAACCTATCTCCAAAATAAGTATACAATACAAAAAAACTACACTTGTATCAATCATATCAATGTACCATCTCGATTCATCCTGACCCATTAAAACCCACGCAAACACTCCATGAAACAACATTCAGCCTTTTGCTTTAGGGTCAAGTTTAGTATTTGCCAACACAACGAAACAATTGAACCTAACAAACCCAATTGAGATTATCATTACCCCAATCTACCTCCGTATATTTAATTAGTTACTCAGGCTGTAAAGAACAAGGACAATAGTGATAAAAAGTAATTACTGTATATCTAAACTTCAAGTTGACCAAAAACAGTAAGACTATTGTGTTTTTTCAGATGTCCAGGATTATAGGCAAACAAGGTAAGAAGAAGGGTAGAGACAGATAGCTATAAACGTGTTACCAATGATGTCATGATACTTGACCTTCAGTGACCAAACAAATCTATTTGACCAATTTTGTTATTTATCAGTTTGAACATAGATAAAACAGTTTAACTATCGAATAATTCTGCTAAATAAAATCTTCAATTATTTTATAAATTTAACGAGTGGCCAAGAAGTAAACTAATGTATAATACATTAACATGCACTTTTAGATTTTCATGTTGACTTTGACATGATTACATCAGTTTAGTTCGTCTTCTTCGTTCACTAGCTGCCTTGAGGGTTAGGTGACTATGGATTTGATGTACACCAAAAAATCTCGCGCAGTTCTTTCTTATCTATTTTCCGCTGTCTGGGCACTGAGTGAAATCTAAAACGAGAGCAGTCAACTTGTTGGGAACGCATTACATGTCCTGTGTCCACGTTCACCCTGATATCGGATCATGAACTCCCCAAACATTTTGATAGTTTGATAGTAGACCATACTTCTTGTAGTAGAACAAGTCTTCTCGGTTAAAGAAATAAAACGGAGGTCCAGTTACACATTATCTGGCTTCTATTGGAAGTACTGTAGCAGTTTACCATCTCAGCTCCGTCCAAGTGGTCGCCGAGTGGCAGAAGGAGTGGCAGATACATTACAACAACATTTTTTAGATGCAAAGAACTTCATAGTCATTGATTGACATTTCAAATATTGAATAATAGTCTTTGTATTGCTCTAGTAAACAATTACACTACACCATAGGGAAACATAGCAGTATATACTATTTACTTGATGGGTAAATAGTACACTATTTTCTCCATGAGTAGTTATTACCAAATCCACTTCAATAAGCTGCATATTATTAGAATTAAGAAAGTGGAAAAATCAATAATCATAACCTTAATTCTTTTATGTAAGTGCCTGCCTTATGACACGAAATTAGATATAAATGATTGCCGAAAAACCCAAGCAGGTCAATAATGGCTAAGCTAATGGCAGATTATTTTCTCGGCTAATGGTTAAAAACTTCCATCCTGAGCTACTATTATGAAGAAAAAACTTAATAAAAGCTAAAAATCTGATCGGAAACAAACATTTTAGTTTTAGTTAATGGAGTTAGTATTTATAATGAATTAACTATAGTGATAACTGTTAAAAAATATAGTAAACTACAAATCTGTCCACAGCACTGGTGTAAACCTTTAAAGGGCACACAAGCTGGATGTGGACCTCCAGTAAATCATTATTCTACTGCTAAAATTATGATGAAGGAGAGGCTTGAACCTGTGCTATTCTATGGCTATGGTTTGCGGCGTCCTATTGAAGATGGTAGTGTGTGATAATAACAAAAATGCACCAAGATGACTAATGCTGTTTCAACACGTTATCATTTACTGCACAAATTGAGAACGCCTTTTACATGTTGAATTGTCCAGTTTCTGCTGCCAAGAAAATGTATTCGCATAGTCATTTTTATGTGTAGACAGATACATACATGCCTATGGCTAAATTTACACAGAGAATGGAAAAAAAAATAATACTATGCTGTAATAATAATAATATACAACATAACAACCTCAAGGTATCAATAAAAACAACAATAAATATTGTTTTGAATAAAAAAAAAACAACAGAAATGGAAATTAATTAAAAGTACTATAAGAATCATAAGCCGACCTTGATGGTTGCTAGGCAACGTGACTCTATTACACAAACCAGCTCAATAATGTTACAACTGTATAATTTACGATAAACCTTGATCAAGTGAAAAGCAATTTAATAAAAGCAAGAACATGTGAGCTGCACATAATTACAATTATTCTCAATTAAATATCTCATTCAACAGCTTAATGCACGTTTTGTGACATTTGTTGTCATGAATGAATTCTTCTAAATGTAAAATCTAAAATAAACTGATGTTATACTTATTCTTATATGAACAATGATGCTAAACGTTGAAATCAAAGAATAATTGATGTGTGTTGTCACAATAACTCGCCTGGTTGTGGGGACTAGCCCATTGAGTACCAAGGAAAATACAGTACTGTGGATGGCTTTCCCAGAGTGCAGTCAACTCTCCCAATACCAGACACTCTGAAACCCTGTGAAACTATTTTTCTTGAGCGTCCAAAACTTTTTCCTCCATTATAACACATTTAGACTTTCCAGACGACCAGACAACTAAACTGACATAGGTCAGCTCAAGATATGTGTTATTGGGAGAGCTGATACTAAGCTAGTCTTATACTAATTACAGGGTGGATTCAGGATTTTTTAAACAGTGCTAGCACATAATATTACAGTCTGTCAAAAATAGATATCAAAAAGTAGTTGACAATTTCATTTTAGTCTTCAAAAGGGGAGCATACACATGGTAAACCTGAATTTAATCATCAAAATAATTTGTAAAGGTTGTATCATTGCACGTACCTATGCACGTTAAACAAAACATTACACACAAGAAAAAATCTGTCGTAGACAGAAGAATTTGTGCCATAGTTATCGGCACTGACATGAGGCAGGGGAGAAGAATGTTGTTAAAAAGATGTCCTCTACAGTCCGCTAAATAAATCTCCACCATTTTATTATTATAGTCACCCATAAAGAGCAAATATATTTTTTTAAAGAATTTCTTTTAAATGAACAAACAAGATAGGGTGCTACAACTGATTTATTTAAATACTATTGTATAATTTTGATAAATATTATTCTATAAATTTGATAAATATTATTTTACATCACACTATTACATTTCACTCTCACTTTCATTGTATATTCTTTCTTTCACTAGTTGCTAGCATAATATCAATATGGTACAATAGCAGATGTTTTAATATAATTATGAATTCAATCAGTTTTTCAATTGATAACGTCAATGTGTGTGTACTGAATATACAATACAGTTATTTTAGGTATATACTGCATAGCGCAGATAGGTGTAAATAATGGATGGTTAAAAAATGAATGCACCAAAAGTAGGCTCACAACCATGAAAGATCAATTTTCTCAAAACTGCTTTAGTTTGCCATTGTCATAGCATTCTTGGAAATAAGTCCAAAGAACACTCAATTTTGTACAAAATCTAGTTGTTTAGGTATTGTTTGTGAGAGTACACTATATTAGTAATAAATACTGTCTTAAGTAGAAATTTCTTTGAGTTTAATTTGTGCTGTACTAATCCAAAAACAGTTTATTTCAGCAAAGTTAACTTTTGCCTATAGATATAACCATCATTACTGTACACACATGATGAAGAAACTACCGTGTGTATGTATTTGTACTGTATGTAGTATAATTACCATCAGTTTTCCTATATAAGCATGAAAAGGCTAGTCACATACTATGATGAATTGATAGCATGAGTTGCATTTTTAATCGGTAAAATTGTGGTTAGCTAGTACATGACATTTTATCGGGCATTGAAAATAAAAGATATTTCATCAAAAAATTTACTAAGAATTAATATTAAGAAATATTATATTTCTTTTATATACAAATTGAGTAGGCTGTGTTGCACATTTTCTCTGATTGAACTGTACTTGTCGACGGTCACATTTACGTTACTTTACCTTGTGATTTTTTTTATTCGATTTTTATTTATTTATTTATTTTTCTTGTTTATAAAGTGTTTTCATACAGTACTTCTTGAGATGATCCTGACTCAATTTTCATAGTAAAGTCACCTGTGTAGTGTTTTTAATAGTCGCAATAAATGTGTTGAGAGATTACCCAAGTTTTATATACAAAATTAAAGCTATTTTGACTTGAAAACCTAATTGTTAAGCTCACTATCAAATTTTATGTGACAAAACAAGCACGAATGTGCGATACTCGGGGTACAGCAAAAGAAGCTGTAATGACGTCATAAGACCGGATGTAACGTCACATACACATCAATAACCTTGCTACCAAATACGGCTATAGGGTACCATCTTCGAGACGTGATATGGCTGCATCCGGTTTGAAATTTAAAAATCCGGCTCTATAGCTTTGAGGACATGTCCCTGTAGTATATTCATGCCAAATACCAGCTCAATACTACAATGAATAAGGAAGGAGTAGTACTTTATAAATCGCACTTTTTACTCAATAGTGTCCAGATGGAGGAGGAGCAGAAAATGAGCAAGTTCTAGACTCGGGTACCCTGAGTAAAAATGTGATGTAGCTATGAACATGATGATATATCACTACTATATTTGGGTATATCACTACCATATTTGGTCACATCACACTTATTCTGATAGTGTAGACAGAGCTTTACAATGTCTATTAACAATCAATACAGCTTCCTGTTTGAGGTTTTCAAATACAAGTTTGAAAGGAAAACAGAAATAGTCATGCGGTTTGAAGTTGATATTACACTGAATAGACCAATTTAAGACTTGTACAAAAATCATTAATGACACAGTGAACGATTCTAGGGCTTGTCAACAATTTTGTTGAAAAATATATTTAAAAGAAATAGTCAGGTTTTGCCAGCAAGATCTCCTGGACTAAATTGCTCTAACCAGTATTAAAATGGTGTAAAAAAAATATGTAAGAATATTATACTATCAAACAACAGTTGGGGCAATAAAACATGTACTCTTACTATTTAGGAACCCCAACATTTTGCCAATACCCCCTTTTATTTCAAAAAATCAATGAAAACCTTTTATGATCAGAAGTACCTAAATGAATCATAATGTTTATAACTTGGCTCTTACAAACCACAGTAAACACCTTAGCCACCCATCAAAACTAAGTATAAAGACGAGCTTACCAAATACAGGAGTGGTCCTACCTACAAACAACAAGATTCCAAGTTTTTATTTTATATCCATGACTTTCTCTCACTGGAATTTTGTCAAATACAAAGCTTTTGTGCTTACTTTTTTATTAGCAAATTCTTTCTATTACTGAATATAAGGTATTAATAGTATTTTGAATTAAATATATGCACTTGCTTCTTTACAATACTATTAACTGAAGTACAGTAGAAAGAGCTTTAAATCTTTTATTTGTAGTAATTTTCAAGCACTGTGTTGCGAGTGATTAAACACACACTATCGTATTAAAGACCACAACAAAAAATTTTGATCATCATTGGAATTTAAGTTATTATAGAAGTTTTGCTTTTCTTACTAAACAATACTTTTGCTAATAATAGGAAACAGTAGATTAACTTGAAAAAGTAAATGACTGAATGCACATCAAAATACACATAATTGTGACAGAAGGATTATTTAAATTTTGAGAAATACCACCAAGAGGTCTTGCATCATTGAAAATTGGTTAAATACAAATGTTTTGTATCTCTTCTTTCATTTATCAATAATAGATAGATTTACTTTAGTATAACAAATAAAACCTCAATGAAATTCTAAATCTAATCCATTGTTTGAAAGTTTACATGGTATTAAAAGAATGCTAGCAGTAACCACACTACATGTAATTGAATAAAGAACATCATCTACATCATTTTAAAATCAATAATTGTATAAAAAATCATGAAATGTTATCATTATTAACATTAATCTTAGGATAAATTGTCAAGGGCAATGAGTTACCCCACAGTTAAGTGTACTGGAAAATCCTAGGTATAAGGCACTAAACAATTATCCTATAGTACCCATCACAGTAACTATTACAAAACAACAATTTAAATACACAGTGAAAAACACTTAAAAAGAGGTCTTACATGGCAAATTAATAGGACACATGATACAGTTCACTGAGCAGACATAAGGGGGGTAATGTGGCTGGTAATGCATTACAGCATGGGAATTAACAACAGCCAAGGGCAATAAGGCAACAAGGGAAAAGTGAGATCATAAGGTTAAACAGGGTTACAACATGTCTGTCTGACCATGTCTGACTGGCTACAGAAAATTACAAATTTAATGCAAGGAGATCACTATGAAGATATAAAAGAAAAGTTACTATCTAAGGGAATAAAAAAACTTTAATTAAGATTGACATGGCTATTTATTTTTATTCAATTGAGTAACTCAAAAATAAATTGGCCGTTGAAAATAGAACCAGTTTACTGTACACATATGTTTGCAATCCATAATACACAAATTAGTATTACAATAATGTCATTGAAATCTAAAACTATCTGGTATTTATAATTTAATAGGAAATTATTGAAATAAAGTTTTAGTTTTTCAAAAATTTTAATTGTATACTCTATAAATAACCATAAAAAAATGTAAAATAGTTAGACAACAACAAATACTGTATATTATTGTTCTTGGTCCTTTCCATAAAAATGATTGTTGATTAAATGTAACAAGTGCCAGGGCATCATTTATAAGGAGCGCCTGCGCGACCGCGCTCCTCCGCGCTCCTCAACAGGCTTCGAGGAGAGCAATTTATCGCGCTCCTTAATTTTCAAAATAGAGCCTAGCTTTTGACAGTGTTGATTTTTCTGTCAAGAGGCCTAAAAACACGTGGATTTTAAAAGTTAAAACCAATCTAGGCCTAGGCTAATATATAAGCTAAGTTATAAAGCTACAAGCCTAATGGCAGTCCCTCGTTTTTAAGGATCGCGATCGCAATCAACAACCTTCGAAAAGGAGAGCAATTCATCGCGCTCCAGTGCGAGGTACCAACAAAGGGGATTCCCCTGCCTGCGCGCATTCAAGGGCGAGTTTACTTCATCGCCTCATAGTGCAACCAGTACGGTGTCATAGAAACAGCTCCTTTACAGGAAGATCATGTCCCAACCAATAATTTTTCCCTTTATGTTTTTATGGAACGAGTTAATAAAATATATTTAATTTTAAAAGGAAACATTAATATAGGAGGCCTAAATATAATGTTTATTATTTTAAAAAGCTTAGCTGCTGGTTGCTTTAATTATGTCATTTTGAAGATGGATTATTTCTTCGAAAGTTCTAACCAATTTTGGTCACTCAAATCCTCCTCAAAACACGTGCTGACGTGTGACGTCAGCATCTTCTAGAAGCTCTCTCAGCCCTCCCCTATTGTGCGTGCGCCCATGTGTGACACATGTAAACACGATCAAATATCTTTCTTAATTATTTTAAAATGACACTTTGTAACTTATTATCAATATTTTAATGGCTGTTGCATGTTAGAATTGTATAATTTATGAATTGCAGGTAAATACTTTTCAGGTTTTCTGTCTGATTTCTAGGCCAACAAGCTAGGCTAGAAAAGCTAGGCTAAAGGCATAGTTGGCCAGGACAGGATTCTCCAGGCTCCTGAAACCCAATCTACCCAGGCCATAAAAAAAAAATTGGCTTGAGTTTTTTTACTGTAGAATAATACGATCCCCACGGAAAATATTTTGTGAAGGTGGGTGTGGGGGATTTTAGGGGAGAGGTACAGTATACATTTGTTGTGCCCGGCGGGGGGGGGGGGGGGGGTTATCCCCACCCCTGTCGGGCAAAAAAAATGTGTACAAAAAATTAATAATTGTAATTTTTTTACATATTTACATAAACATTTGAGGAGAGCGATTTAAAATTTTTTCAAGGAGAGCGAATTGCTCTCCTCGGTGATTTGAGGAGAGCGATTTGTTGCTCTCCTGGGTTTTGCATACGTGATGCCCTGAAGTGCACCATATTGTAGATTAAACAAAATCAATTATTCCTAAATACTAATGCAACAGGAGGTAAGTGAATTGCTCTAATTCTAACATGGAATGTTTTAAAACATAATAAACATAATTTCATGATAAAAAACTAAAATGTTCACTAACATTCTAAAAATTGCAGTAGAATGTATCCTCTTTATTGGGACACCCCCTTTTCAGGGGACACTTTCCCACAAAATGAATGAGGTGCCATATGTTTTAACAATACAACCAACCTATTTAGGAGACACCTCTATCAAAAGGGACAATTAAATAATGGAAAATATGTTTTCACTCTGCAGCCAATGTCTATTCAGGGGGTCACTTTGTGGGTCCCAAATAGGGATTCTAATAGGGATTCTAATAGAGGTTCTAATAGGGATTCTAATAGGGGTTTTAATAGGGGTTCTAATAGGGGTTCTAATGTAGCATATGTTATACACATTTGATATGTACTGTATTTCCTTGAAATTATGTATTTGATTCATGTTATTTATCTACAACGGAAGGAGAATAGCTAGACTTCCTGTAATGGATGCCATACATGTATACTCAATAAAAATGGGTTCAGACAGTGAGTTATAATTACTATTCCATGGGTTTATCACAAACTGATATTTGGATATACTATCACCATTTCAACATTTATAGTTAATTCTTAAAACAAGGGGATACTGTACAGTAGGCCTAGTCACTCTACCAGTCCATGGAGGATAACTCTATGACCAGTCATACCCCTGTGTGATTTTATCAGCAAGGAATAGCAAATTCTAGCATATTTATCTGGGTTACGGTTACAAAAAGGTTCCAGAATGGTTGCAATACCTACCTAGTGTCAACACCTACTGTATACCTAAATTCTACACAAATAAAAAATGTAAACAATTATTTGAATGCTAACCAAAGCAGATTCTTACTGAAAATCAAAACATCAAAATACTGTTAATGTTGTGCAACTTACATTATTAGTGGACGGAAGTAGTTTGCGTCTCTTTGGCGTAGTCATCTTTGAAATTCTATTCTAAACATCTACAAAACAACTTGTTATATTGACCATTTCATAATAACTGATATTCGAGTTAATCTTTGTTGGTAATATTCTTCCAGTGAGCAAACATTTCTGTGACAACAGATTTCTTATCAAAGTCCAGGGCACATATTGATTTATGTACACAACGCGATATGTTGAGCAACAATTGTGATAATGTAACAGATGAACAGTTGAAAATAGACAAAAACACGTACACACAAATCAAGGTGTTTATTTAAATGTCATAAGGCACTGAAAAAAATCCACTGAAATAGCTGCTACGAATCAACATAGAATATTCCAAAAATAATATTGAGGAAATAGTAGAAGATGTATCCAAAAATAAAGCGTGTCATCTATTTCTACTTCCACCTAAATACTGTAGTACTATGACACACACACACAGCAGACGAGCGTTAAATACTACTACACTACACACACAAGTGGAGAATCCCACTATGCTTTGAATCTTTGAGGTCATTAAGATTATGCAAATCAAGTGAGTGATGACACATCCTGTTTTATGATTGGCTGATGATTGTTCTGGTGTTTTGAATGGGTATTTAATTGTTGTTCATTTAATAGCTCAATCAAGCACGGTACGGGTGACACATGTGTACACATTTGTATTGTATTATTATGATTTTATATTGATTAAGTCAAAAGTGTGAAATTTCCCGAAGTGTAGAAAGTAATACTTAATTTTGCTTGTCATTAATTATTATCAATTTGTTATTTATTAATATTAATGTTATACATTTTATAGTTAACATAGTAGCATTGTAATGTGGTTGTTAATAAATATTGTTTGTAGTTTAAGAGAACGCACCTTTATGTTACAAAAGCCTATGTTTAATAAATGATTATTATTATACAATTTTAAAAAATACTACCATTTTAAGGACTAAAATATAATTAAAAGCAATCGGTCTTATTCCACATTCAATGCAATTTGATTTTGAACATCTAGATGTGCTATTTACTTTAAAACTAGCGACTTTAAAAATAGCACAGCATTTTCAATCATGTTTAAAAATAGCAACTCTCCACTTAAAACTGAGGTGCTAATTATGTTATACTTTTGCCAAATGAATCACCTTTTAACACAAAATGTTAAAAATACAGTAATTTTTTTTTTTCAAGGACTGAAATGAATTGTATTACAAATATATAAAAATTTGTTAAAATTGCTATAAAAATAGAAACATCTAATTTAACATTAAATTAAAATCAAAATTAAATATCGTACCATGAAATTAGAAAACATACATGAATAAAAAACCTCAAAACATTCACTTATTACATATCTAAAAAATTACTGGGGTACCAAATTACACAAAAAAAAAGAGCTAGTGGTGCCTATTAATTATATCCACCATGGTGGGAACTGGAGACGACCTAAGTCTGCTGGTTTTACAATGAGGTACTTCTAGAAGGCGGTTGACTCTGAGAGACCGAGCTGGCTTATGAAGAGGGGGAAACATTTCCCTAAACAGCTCGGATTTTAATAAGCCTTCCCCGAAAGACAACACCAGTTTGTTTCTTCTCTCTACATACTAATAATGACCTTTTCACAGGTTGTTCTACATATCATATTTATTATTAGATAATTGTATTTAAAAATAAGGACTGAAAAGCTATTATGGTAAAAAAAACCATCAATGAATAACATATTAGTAGTACTGTATATTCATTCATTAATTAAATTCATTTGGAGTATTTGCTTAGAACTATCTACTTGGTAGAATATGCATACTGTACAGGTATATTATAAATTAATAAATTAATTATTAATCAACTCAATTAGAACCTCCTCATTTAATCAACCATGTTAAACAGTAATTCTCAAATAATAGGTCCTATTTTGAACATCTCTTTCAAAATATTCTGCTGTTTATAGCAAAAATAAAGAAATGTCTTAAAACATTTTCATATGTAATGGCTTCTCTTATATTAAACGGAAATTATATTCTTTTATTGATTGCACAAAATAGGAAATACTAAGGAAATTAAATTCAAACTAGTTGCCATTAATGTAATATTCATACTATTGTCGGCTTGGAGTTGTGTAACAGAAAAAATTATTGTATGTTATTGAATATACGAATATTAGTGGGTTTTTATATTTAAGAAATATTGTTTTTAAAATGCTTAAAAAAATAATAACGTCTTCTGATAAATTGTATACATTTATGGCTAAAAAGGTCAGCTGTCATGTTATGAATCTGTCAGGGGCAGAACCTACTTTACTTACTTAAAAATAATAATTCAAAAGCCTACCTGTTGTAGTTCAGCTTGCTGCTGCAGCATCTCCACATTAAAGCATGCCTCCTCAGGTGATAACAAGAAACTTGATGCAGCCTGGTTCTTTTCCATCCAATCTTGCATCACCTTGTATTCCTGCACGAGTCGCTCAGCATCGCGATTAGCACACAAGTTACCTTGTTTATCGCTCAAGTCTTGTTTCAATCTCTCCAGTTTATCTCGGAGCTCTGCTTCTTGCTCCAGTAACTGGTGGCCAAGAGGGATGTCTTCTACAACAAGGGTGTCTTCGATGAAGGACTGGATGTCATCCAATTTCTGCAGTTTTCGACTAACTTCCAACAAACGATTCTATAATTTCATAACATAATTAATTAGTCAAAGATAACATTTGTGCAATCAAAATGAAATATAATAAATAATATTCAAATTTAGTCCAGAAGTTACAAATATGTCACAGCATACCATGGGTTGCTTTCAATATAGCATAGTCTTTAGATCATATCTTATGATATCGTATGGCTATGTCCTGATAAAACCTGTATTGTTAATATTTTTAAACACATATTACTAGCAGCCCAGTCATGCCTAATCAGGGACTTTTTATTTATAGGTCCATGGCTACCTGCTAAAAATATTTTTTCACACTACTAACATCTATTTATATAAGTAATTGTATTATCCAAATTGTGATACTCACCTAAACTAAAATATATCATGAAAAGTAAATGTTACAATACTGAATTAAACATATTCACAAGCACTGCATAAAATGGAAGGGTATCCCCTGAGAATCTACAACAACAGTTTATTCTATTGAAATACAAATAGGATTTTAGCATTCATTCATTATTCATATTCTACTGGTATTTAATAGATTAATTGTTAAAAATTCAATCATTTGTTTATTAAGCTAGCTATTGTTAAGAGTGATCAGATCAGGTCATCTGTCATGCTCTGCTATCATCCTTTTCAATTTATTTTTTTCTAAAGATTTAATACGATTTATTATAATAAATACTTTATGACTAGCTTGTTCATAATATACAATCCACTCTCCCAATACCAGATTCTCTGAAAATCAGAAAGTCTCCCAAAACCAGATTATGTTAAGGTCCCAACTTCTCTTTAAACCATTAGAATTACCAGCATTTCTAGACAAATTAGACCATCCCAAGCATGTACAGAATATGGAGAGCTGAAAGAGTTGCTATCTAATTGAATGTGAACCAAACCATGAAAACCCCAGTGGTCTAATGATTAGGACATCTGCATATCAAGCAGAAGGTTCCAGTTCTGAATCTTGGTGTAACTATCTATGTAACCTATCTTAACAATTTAATGTATCAGTTTTTTAATATTTTAGTATAGATAGTAAGTCAAAATCTCAAGTAGATTAATATCGTGTATTTCGCATCTCTCACCTGCATACACAATTCCAATTAGAAAAACAAAAAAATGCTATAAATCTACTACACTGGCCCCCAAAACTTTATTGAATTAAAGGAAAACTATAAACTTTTCAGTAGATATGTGATCTTTTTCTGCTGCAACCTTGAATAAGCCATTGTACTTAATATATACACTTAATTAAGTACTGTATATACCTAGCTTAGAGCTAAATGACGGCTTGGCACGCAACAGGCATTTAGCAAATCACCACTTACAGCAATCATGTTTTTATTCTATATTTCTCATTAATCGTATATGGCTAAGTAGTGATTTTACTTCAAAACTCCCTTTCATATCAAATAGAAATACATTGAGTTTGGTGTAATAAAGTACTTTCATCAATGCATTTGTCATACTGAAAATGAAGGAGATGAAATGATAGGTCTGCGATAAACACATGCTATCATACAATCACTCAAAATGGGCGGAAAACTGAAATGTTCATCATTGAAATCAAGAGGAAGATACAAATCAATTTTTGACAGACTACTATTACAACAAATTAGTTCTCTCCTAATCCTGGATCCATCACTGTTTCCACTTTTCCCAGATTACTGGTAGTGGTAGGCATACAGTATTCTGTTTGGGGCAATGATGTTTATAGATGTGAAGTTCATATTTTGTCCTTGTAGATCTTTCCTGTTGCAATAATATTTTAATATTTCTAATTTGTCTTTTCTTTACACACCCAATAAGATCTTTAATTTAAAATAGTACTTAATATTTGGTAAATTAAATCTGAATTTACACATGACTTAAAAACAATATATTACTATTACAGAGGGCTCCCTTTGTAATTCTGTATAAAAGCTGCTTAGGCAAATTGTTGGTAGAAATTAATTCATGTTAACAAAAATTAATAATCTATGGCAGTGTAATTTATTTAAAGTACATGCTCAATTTGGTCACATTGTATGCATTGCATTTATGGTAATTGAGATTGTGATGGTGAGGAACTGCTGGTATATCTAGTATAAAGACACAGGAAAGATACATAGAAAAATTACTGTTTATCGATTTTATATGCTGTGTCTGTTTCTCAATACTAACTACTGTAAAGCTCTGTCTACACTACCAAAAAATGTAAGGTGTCCATATATGGACATAATGATGTCATATTACTACTATATTTGGGCACATAGTGTAGACAGAGCTTAAGATACTTTCATTCTTACCTGGTTTTTGATGATTTCCTCCTGTATTCCAGATATATCTGGTTCAAGTTCCTCTACTTCCTCTTCATCATTTTCAACATCAAGAGTGGTATTCAATTCTGATATCCAGTCATCAACATCTTGTAAGTCGGATTGACATTCTTCGAGTTTACTAACATTCTCCTCATGTTCCTGATGCCTTGTCTACATAATAAATAAACACAAGATTTGTTATCAATAGTAAGATTACTTTTCCCAGAAACAAACTAGAACCTTCTGCAGGAACCAGAAAATTCCAAATTCACACCCCAAAACTAATAAATAAGTAGTAAATTAAACCACTCTTGTTGAGAAACTCCTTCCAGGTGACTTCAGAGTCTACAGCAAGAAATTATAAATATATATATAATTTAAAAATAAGAATGCTGACCTGATTGATAATTGTATTCTTATCAAACTGTCTTAGCATAAAAGGGTATAATTATACAGTAACAAAAAATCAATTCTAAGGAAATTAATAAATATAAATGAACTTGTTTGTTACCTCTGCATCGTAGCAAAGTCCTTTAGCATTCTGCTTAAGTCTTCCAACCTTCTCTTGCAGGAGATCCAATGACGACAGCATTGCTTCTCTACTATTGACATCGCCAGGTAACAAGATACGCTCTCCTTTGTCATGTACTGTATCAATAGCCTTTTTGATGTCTTCCAATTCATCCAGAAGAATCTAGTAGAAGAGATTCATAAACAAAAATGATGATACTCATGTCACTCTATAAATTAATTAATAGAAATTATAATATCTAAAAAAGAAGGTGGTCGAAAAAGTGCTTCAAGTAATTGGCAAAAAAAGGTCTTGCTTGTAATAACAGCTCTTGAGATCTTAATCCTTCATACAAAATGTAACCACCATTGTAACTGTGATTATATAGTGGATAAATGGGATCCAAAAGAATGGACTAGCAGACGTATAATTGTGATGTAAAATCTTTTATCTGTACAGTATTCTCCACTGATCCCTTATCAACACACACACACACACACAATGTCTCTCTATTAATGCCCTTTATAGAACAGTGATTTCTATTTAAATGGTTACAGTACATTAAGATGATAAGGCTTCTGGTGAATGGAGGATTGCATTCTAACATCGATAGGCAGTTCAGGCTTGAGGAAACACTCACCTTAACATGTTCAATCTTCTTGGGAAGATCATCAAGCTGTTCAATTGCTTTAAGGCTGGCTTCTGCTCTCTCCATATCATTGCTGACCTGTGACAATGCATCTTGGTACTCTATCTGACGTTTCAATGCATCTTTCAGTTGCCGTTGCTTCTCTTGCATCTAAAAATGATAAATATGAAAAGACATGAAATACACAGAAAAGTTTAAAATGGAAAGTAATGAGTTGAAAGAAAATCATGTGGCATTAGAAGAGTGAGAAACAATAGAAAGTCGATCAGCTGATCTACTTCTTCATATTGCCAACAAGAGATCACTCATTAATACAGTATATACTTTTGCAGGCATTTATTATATAACAAATTAAATAAATCTTACTTTGTTCTGAAGATGAATCCATGATTTGTTAAGGTCTTCAACTTTCTTGTCATCATCAGCATCTGTAAAAGAGAGTGCTAATGGCTTGGGTTCCTCATCAAGATGCAGACCACTTGGAAGACTGACAGCTTTTACTGGACTCACATGTGAACCAATTGCAACTCTTGAACGTGGTGAAAGAACAAAAGAAAATGCATCTGGATCATGTGCAGACCTTAGTGATGAAGCAGAGTGCCAAGAAGATTGGGATTTACTGCGTGGAGGTGTTCCTTGGTTGCTGATTGGTTGTCTAGATAGAGATAATGCTTGTGACATTGGGTAACTATCGATGAAGATTGGGGCATGAATATGACTTGTTCCATTTACTGCAGGTTTTTCATTCAGGTTCAAATCAGGAATATCATCCTCATGTGGATGATGGTCTTGAACAGGTGGATTACGCCATTTGACACGATTACCTGAACCTTGTCTTCCTGATGGAGGCTTTTCTGATGAAACTCCATCAACCTCATCAAAAAGATCTCCAATAGGAACTTCAACTGGAGATACACATGTTCTGCTAACCCTTTCATCAATACCAGGACGTTGTGGTTTTTCATTGATGTCAGGATAATTTGGAATTGATTTAGAGTCAATTTCAAGATTCTTTAATTCCTCTTGCAGATCACACAGAGGTACATTCTCTCGAGGATCTACTGGGGAAAGTTTTTGAAGCACTGCCATATCATTAGAGTTAAACAACTTTGGTGTTGTTTCACCACCAACTGGTGATGGTGGGGGTGTTGGCGCATCTGGAAAGTTTAAAGCTATTGGCGTACTCTGGACATTTTGTTTTGAAATTTCATTTTCATTTATCATTTCCTCTTCTAAGGGTACAGTCACTGGTGGTACTCTACTCACTGGATTAAGGTCCACAATTAAAGACTTCCAAATATGGACCTCTTCTTTTGGAACCAAAATCTCAAGAGCATTGTCAGTTTCATCTGGGACTTTCTTAATTTGCAATGCACGATGAATTAATCCAAGAGCAGAAAGTTCTGGTGATGCCCCAACTGGACTTTCCTCATCCCTCTCATCTCCAGAGTGTTCCAATTGGGGACTTCCTGTTGGGGTGTAGAATCCAGGTGAGGATACACCACTGGCTGATGATGGCAATGAAATGGCATCACTTGATCCAGATAATTTACCATCAATATCATCCCCAGGAAGAGGATTTACAAAACGTCTACTGTGACCTGACAGAAGCAATTCTGGTAGTGTCTTGATTGATGTAAAACCAGGCAGTTTGTCTGATATGCCATCAGTTGTCCAGCGTGTCATGTTAAGTGGTGAGAATTCTTCAGAAGGAAACTCTGCAGAGCTTCCAAGTCCACTTTCAAAGGCATCCTCCTCAGTCAGATTTCTCTTATGCTTCTTTTGAGGGTCTACAAGCTCTCTTGCAACAGCCTCCAAGCATACTGTACCTTCCTCTTTCAGATCTTCAAACGGTAATCTAGGTTTAGATGCAAGACAAAAGGTATATTCTTCTTTTTCTCTTGGTCTTTCCATTGTATCTTCAACTCTTGATTTTGTTATGATTTCCGATGGAATTGGAGTAGAGTGTGATATTGGTTTAGGAGTCGGTTCTAATTTTTCTTTAGCTTTCCTGCGAGCTTCTTGTCGCTGATTAGCTTTCTGCTGTAACTCCTCCTTCTTTGTCTTAATATCATGAATTCCAATCTCAAATGACTGTAATTCTGATGACAATGCCTAAAGAAATCAAAGAATAGTGAAGATTTATATAATTATGATATTATTAAATTAAAGCTAATGGGTATACATCTGTCTGAACAGCATCCATAATTAATAAAATATGTAATTCAGTTTTTAAAGGTGTTTGTATGTGGAGTATGAGGCCAAGATTTGTTATCCATGAAAAAACAAATTTGCAGGAAATATTTCAGCACATAGGCGGATTCCTAATTTGAAAAAATAAAAAAAAAAATACAAAAGATAGAAGGTGAATTCAAGCTCTTCCTTTTAATGTTTAGATCCTGCTGAACCTCTAATTCCCAAATCCTTTATCTGCCACTGCTGCACAAGAGTCAGGCTAAGAAATATGTGTTTATTCAACAAAAATTTCTTGAATAAAATAAAATGTGTATAGTAGACTCCTTGGAAATTAAATAATTTCCAATTTCATAATTTGATTTGTATAATTGACAAATTATGTCAGATCAAATATCAATCAGCGTACTTACATCATGTTGACTCAGTTGATGTTCTAAGCCTGGAATGTCATCAGCAGTAATTGGTGTAGATACAACAAGTTCTTCAGCTTCCAACAGCTTCCTGGATAACTGGTCAAGATGGGCTACAAAGCTGTCCTGCAGAGCAGCAAAAAATAGAAATTTAATGATAATTCTAATGACAGACATAAATGCAAATTGATTACTTTTTGTAGTAAATTCATTTGAAATTCCAACAGTTAAAATTGTAAGGAATTGTAATAGAAGTGTATGTGGAGAATATCACATGAATCGCAGACTACTCAGGTGAATTGCGTAAATTTTTCTTATGAGTATCACATCAGCTACCACCAAATGGCTCAAATTTATTTATCCACGATATAGGCTAAGATGGACCAGAACATCGGGGTAACACCGCCCTTCTGGATAATAAGCTGGGTTCTTTAGTGCAGACAAGCCAGAATAAGACATTCAGTTTAAAGTCCTTATACAAGAACTTTTTGCTGATTTGTATGGCTATATATTGCAATGCCCCTGCACAGTTAATAGTGCACAATGGAAGGTATAGAAGTCCAAGTTATTATTCAGATTTAATATTCCAATGCAACTTATTTAATACTCTAATTTACCTGATGTTGTATGGAACTTTCTAAGATGTCTCGATTATCCCGAGTTATTTCTTCAATCTTGTCTAAATCTTCCACCATGTTAGAAAGTTCTGGATCCATGGGTCTGTCTGATCCAATTAGTTGCTGCTTCTTCTTTTGCAGTTCCTTTAACTTCTCTTTTAATTCAGCCATTTCAATAACAACAACCTTTGATATAAATTAAAAATAAATTTAAAAGCAACTATTAGAGCAAGTATATGGTTAATGTACTTTAAACAAATTTGCATAAAATTTGGTTAATATTCACCTGTGTATTTTCAAGTTGTTCATTCAAGTTCTTCTCATCTGTTTCAGGATCCATCAGCTTTTCTTTTAATTCCTCCAATTTCTTCTCCAGATCTTGTGCTCGTTGTTTGTAATCATTCCAATCGTTGGCTAGCCTCTTCAGAGCTTCCAAGCGCTGAGTAGCAGACATCTCCAGTTCTGTTGATTCTTCATTCATCTCAATAGCTTTCTCAACAAGGGGTGCTGAGTTGCAGACTGTTGCTAGTTTCCCTGCAGCAGTATTCATTGTCTCTAGGTTTTTGTGAATTGCAGGTGATGTAGCAACAACATCCTAAATAAATTAATATTTACAAGAACACAATTAATGCTAAGTCTTTAGTTATTATTATTCATTACTTAGGCATATTGCCAAGGATTTTCTGTAATCACTGTTTTAAATAGGTTAAAATAACAAGTCTTTAGGATCAAGTTTTTGTAAGAAAAAAATCATGACAACTGATTTAAACCCAGCTCTGAGATAATTTAATAAATAAAAATATTGCAAAATTTGTTATTTCATAATTTAACAAGGCATTTCAACTGTACTGTAATTTATGATGCATATGATGCTTATTTTGTTGTATTTAATTGTATTTGTTGTTCAAGAAGGGTGGGGGGGGGGGGAGAGGATATTTTATTATAAATTAAAATTCAAATAACGGACCAATGTTACAATGTATTCATTTTCATACCTTCTTAGTTCAGAGAAAATTAATAAAAATTGAATCTTCAGGACAATATCCAATTACATAGACAACACATGAACTACCAATAAGATCATTTCATTTAAATATAATACCAACAACTGTTGATATAAGCCTATGTTATTGAAATAAACAAACAAATGTCAACATGTTTAATGACACATGTGTACAATGATCATGACCTTTGTTTTCAATTTCCTGTGACCTCATTAAGATTTAAATCAAGGTCAAAGTTATTTGTTGAATAAAAAGAGATGGTAGTTGATGTAAAATAAATACAATATTATCTCATACAAACATGGCAAGCAACTATGCATTGTCATACATAGTACAAAATAAATGTAACTTTTTATCAATTTGAGAGTATTTTAAACTCTTTATAAACAGTGATAAAAAAATTTAGCTGGTGTATATTACTAAAAATACATTAAAGTTAAATTCATATTTGCACACATTTAAATTTATTTAATACTGTAATAAAACAATAGTATTATAACTATTTATTATAACTGTGGAAGTGATATGACATTGACCCCTTTAGTTTCTACAGCAAGAAAATGCTACAAATGCTAGAAAACTGCAGATGCACATTTATTACATTTATTTTGCTAATAACAAGAGAGATAGTAAAATAGGTTACCTTATGTACATATAGTTGATCAGTGACATCATCTAGGTTATCGGTAATTAGCTCACTAGTTACTATTGGCTGACTGTTCTCGATCCAGTCCTCAACATTACGCAATGCATCTTGGTAAGCATCCCATACTTCTACAGCCTCTGACAACCTTTCCCCCTTTTTGGATGAGTCATGTTTAAGTTCAGACAGTTTCTGTTGAAGTGAGTTCACTACGGCTATGACTTGTTCTTTTTCTTCTCCACTCTCCGTCTGGTCACTGATTTGCTGAGCCTGACTTTGGATAGCTTCCAGGATTGAGCTCAGGCTTAGAATGTCATGATGAATACCCTTGTAGAAGGTAGAAATATAAACAAGGTTTACTACAACATGCAGTGATGCATAGGAAATACACAGTTAAAACTGATCCAATTAAGGAACTCCCGCCACAGGAAGTTATACACTTGCGTCTTCCATTATAAACAGAGGGGTGTTTGATTCTTTAAAATGTGTTACTTCAGTTTAAATACTACACCACTGTTGCTAAGTTTAAAGTAAACATTATAAATTAAAAAAAACAATAGAAATGTATTTTTATTTTTATTATTAAATAATTAAATTGTAATATAAAGTAATATAATATATTTCTGTTATATTATACAGTACACCATACTTGTATAATTAAATTAATTAAATCCACTAACTTCAATGAAGAAACTTCATCTTCAGTTACTTAAAATTGAAATAAGATTATTTCTTATTGTTTGATTCACAATTGGAATGACATAGCAGAATAATAATAATAAATAGATTTTTTAAATAATAATAATTACAGTAGGACCTCACTGTGAAAAGAAGCGGGAGAAATATAATTATAACAATAAAGGGTACACTTTGTTGTGTCCTAAGGATGACCAGTGTACTACTGTAATTGAATTTCATAAATGTTATATATATACCTACAGTATTCATTTAATTTACTAATAACCGTGAAACAGGAAAAATACATTACTCTGGAAGTAGTCTCATTGGGTAGTAGAGAATATAAATAAATGCATATATATGATATTGCTACAGTTTAATTGCTTTGGTGATAGGGTAATTGGAGTATTTTACAAAATCATTTTAAACTTTCCATTTCTTTGGGGAATTCTATATACTTCATTAGTTGTGGAAGGAAATGAGATAATAAATAGTATGAAGGAAGAATACAAACATATATAATGTGGAATTACCAGAGGGAAATATACTTTATTTTAATATAGATCTCTGGGAGACAAAACCCTTCTAAAATATTGATTCTTTATGAAATAAAATTAAAGTAGAACTCATGTTTTGGAAACACCTTGGTGAGAGTTTGTGCTTTGAAAAATGATTGACCATAGTGTTAGAGAATATATTAGTATCCCCTTAAATTAGGAGTGTCCCAAAGAGGTTCTACTAATAGGTAATTGTTTATTTTTATGTTCCAGATTTGATAAATAAAAAAATATACATTTTAAAACAGAGACACTAATAAAATGAACACTACCTCTTGAGCTACAATTCCTTCTGGTATTGTATCAACTGGCTCTTGCATTTTGTCTACTGTGGTATTTAGCTGATCTTCCAATTTCTCCAGCTGATCATGGAAGCTCTTTCTCAACTCTTTAGCGCCATCAAGACTATCCTCATTCTCTTGCAGTTGTTGGGTTACATCATTTATCAAGCATCTTAACCTGCAGATTTCTGCGGTGATCTCAGTGGGAGGATCTGTATGGTACGCCACATATTTTCTCTCCTGGCCACTCTCAATTCGATCCAGCTCACTGGATTTCTTGCTTAGTCCTTCTTGAATTTCCTACAGAGTTTAAATTTTGATAAGAATTAAGTAGCTGACGCAACATAATTTTAAACAAATTCCTATCTACTGCAAAGATGACCAACTATTTGAATCACCCTCGGGTAGCTGTTCAGGGGAGTAATAGAGTATTAAAATGACCTGAATTGTACTGGAAATGTTTTAAACTAGATTTTAATACTGTCTCAGAGGGTGGGAGACTGGAATTTGTACTGGGAAGTTTTTAAATGGAGTGAGATAGGGGCAGTTATTTTTTATAGTAATGTTATTTAAACATTTAAATAAAGCATTTGCGAATTAGTTTCCTTCAACTACAGGCTCTGTTATTTATTACACAATTAGCATACATGTCCACATTGCAACTGAACAAAAACCTTTTACAATAAACAAAAAGTCAATAATATTTTCTTAAACATACATACATGCGTACCTGCACGTACAATATTTATACATACATACAACTCTGATTATGTTATCAAATAATAATATAATAATCAGGGTTATTTAAACATTCAAATAAAGCATGTCATTTACCTTTGAATGTTCTATCTTATCATGAACATCATCAAGTGCTGGGCCAATACTATCATTCAAAGTGGATGCTGTTCCATTCAATTCACACAATCCCTCTTCTATTTCTGACAGCAATTCCATCACGTTGCCTCGCTCCTCCAGCTCTATGCTAATTATCGCTTGTTTCTCAGATGCAGACTTTTGAAGTCTTCAAAAGAAATTAGAGAAAGAATATTAGATAGTATTTTTTTTGGCAATAGAATGAAGAAGACGTAACAGTGTTTTAGAGTTATTCATAATTTATATTTAATGTAAACTTTCAAATATTTTGATGCAATTCAAGAATATCATACAAATATATTAACATAAATAAAAGTGATATTTATTAATAAATGGGTTTCACTTTCATTCTATTTTAAGAAACAGGATGCTAACAACTAAAAGATGTGACAGCTAACTGTATGTGTACAAGTGATAAATTTATACTTTACCGATAATATGTATCCTGTAGCTTCTGAAAATCATCTTTGATTGGTTGAGAGCTCTTTGCATTTTTAATCTGACAAATCAGATCATCTGTAGCATTCTTATGGTGAACAAGCTTCGGTTCTCCAGTAAACAATTTTTCATTGGCCAACTAAAAAAGAAAGTTAAATGTAATTAATATGAATGTAATGGTTAAAAGTAAAGTAGGTTAATAATCATGTGATGTGACCTATTTTCAATTTATTAATTGACTATGTACTGCAAATATTGATGCGAAAAATCAATAAGTAAAAGTTCTTTGTAAAAAATAATTGCAGTTTTTTAATTTAGGGAGACTTAAACTGAAAAACCGTAACATTAGAAATTCACTTACAGTAGCATTATCTAACTCTTCAATCAAAGTATCATGAGGAGCATCATGGGATAAATTATCTGGTATAAACTGGTTTGCATCAGCTATAACTGCTTCAACTACCTCCATTGATTGCTGGTGTTCATGCCATTTCTGCAGAGTATCTTGGGCTTGAAGTTCTTCCTTTTTAAGATGTTGCCTTAAATTCAAGATGCTTTCTTCAAGAGGTTTGATCTCAAGGCCAACAGTCTCTTTGCCTTGATCATTAGCTCTTTTATCCAGATTAATGGCCTTTTCCTCCAGTTTTTCAAACTCTGGTTGCAAGGCTTGTAAATCCTCAGCTATCGTCTAAATAAATGAATAAATATAAATTTATACACAAAATAAAAATACATAACATACAAGATGTCAAGCTGGAGCTTATCCAGTGTCTGTATAGCATACAATAATATGAAATCTCTCTGGGTGGTTAACCAGTCAATCTAAATGTAACGAATAACATAATGTTGGTAATGTTTGGTAAATGTACAGTAACTCTTAACTCCTCAGCCAAGATATTCGAAACACTGCCAAAAATACACCACTGACCTAATATTGTTATTGTACAGACTATCAATGTCAAAAATAAGACTCATTTTCTGTAACATCCTTTTAACCAATTTCAAATATTTTTTAAACACTAAATAATGAATTCACATTTGATCTCTTCGATTTTGACAATTTATACCTGATTCAGAAGTTGATTTTCTTTCGCAATGTCACACGTTGAAGGGATTGCCATTTTATCTTTTTTCCCCAGGACAGCAACTTTCTTTTCAAGTTCCTGCACCTTGTCTTTGAATTGCTCCCAACCGTTGATACCTTCCTCTAACATCTCTCCACATTCAGATGAAGATGTTGACATTTCTTTCAGATCTGATGACAACTTCTGTAGGACGGCTATCATTGTAGCTTTATCGTCTGCAGGTAGGTTGTTAGCTATGTTTTCAGCAAGTTGAGACAGGTCATCCATTCTGACCTGGTATTCTGGAGCCTCATCAAAGAATTCCTGTGAAGAAATAACAGAATAAATGATTAATTTGGTGAAAAGCTAATAAGGAATATAAGAGTGTAAATGATGCACAATGTCACAAAGAATACTGAATTGGAAGTGCCATTAAAAAAACCTAAAAAACTCTCCTTTTGTATATTTATACAGTAACTAAAGTTCTTACATCATTGAATAAGGCTGGCATTATTAAAAGACAAAATTAAACACAAGACAAAATTAAAGACACGACAAAATAATATTTGACATTGTCCAAAGGAATAGTAATCTGGCACAAGTATAATACAAGGATTATTCTTCTAGGATTTATACATACCTGATGCTGATGCATCTGTTCCTTAATGTTGTCATAGTCAATGCCTTGTTTTTCTTCTTCAATCAGCTTCTTTGCTTTTTCTATCCATTCTTCAATTTCATTTAACTTATTACCAAACTCTTCCCTGAGCTTGGACGCATTCTGCAGAGTCTCTTCCTTCTGTTTAGAAGCTTCAAGGACTTGCGAATGCAAGTTGTCAATCTCTGAAAGCTGTCCTTGGATCTGGTCAGGAACTTCATCTCCAAGTTTGCCAAATTTTGCATGTGTTGTTATGATGATGGCTTGTGCCCTCTGTAGCATCTTCTCCACATCTGGCAGTTCAGACTATATAAGTATTCAAAAGTCAGTATGAGGATAATAGTATATTTATGACAAAGATTCAAAATTATTCTGTTTACACAGTAAGTGTAGGAAATTGAACAAACAATATACAGTATATATATATATATATACTGTAATTATTATTAATGCCATATTAAAAGGAAATGGTTCCTTGATAAGATCACTAACTTCTTATCAGTCTCTTAGAATCAGACACACTTTGACAGGCCCACAGATATTTCATTTTAACACAATACTGACAATAAAAAGACGTACAATAGTTAGATTTGATTACATTTACCTGGTGAATCTGAAGAAGTTCTTCAGCTTGATGTACATCTAGGCCAATAGGTTCCTCTGCTGACATAGTGTCCTTGGTAGCATTTAGCCATTCTAACATCTCAGCAACTTCAGCTGTCAGCTTCTCTTTCTCTAGTACCTTGTCCTTGATGGTTGCCTCTTCATCTTCAAGATCTTGAAGAGTAACATCCAGGTCTTCTTTAAGAGTTTTAATGGTTGCAGACAGCATGGATTGATCTCTGCTGGCACCATCTATGGCAAGAATTTGTCCACTTGCTTCTAATTGCTCAATCTTGGGATGCAATTCCTTCAGAATATCTTTGAATTCCTAAATTGGATAAATGTAAGAAAACATTTGAATATCGTAATTTCTGTAAATTTGGTGATTATTCATTCATTCTTCCAGTATTCACAATCACAATCAATACACTATGAACAAACATTAAATGAATTTCATAATCTAAAAATTATAGCAAAAGAACTAACTTGACTTTTATTGAGTTGATCCTCTGGTGATGCTCCTGCATCCTGCATGTCTTTTAGTTCTGATTGACACTGCAGCATTTGTCCTTGAACACTTAATAAGTCTTCATGGAATGCCATTCTATCTTCAAGAGCTCCTTCAAGTTTATCACACTGACCATCACAGATTTTCATCAGATCATCCAGAAGATCAATTTGCTCTTGTACTTCATCAGCATGATCTATCTGACCTTTGCTAGTCATCAAGTCTTTTTGTTCTTTTAACTCTTCTATGAGTGGAAGTTGAAGAGCTAATTGGGCTTTCAGTACCTAAAAAAGGAATGAAATGTATGAGATATTAGCCAATTTGAATTACACTGTAATACAGGTACTACTGTGTTCAGATTTGCAAGGATGTGGTAAATTTGCTTAAGTATAAGTATAACTTACTCTGCACTCTTTCAGAGATTCTTCAGCATCTGCAACGTTAAACCCAATTGGTTTTTTGAGCTGCTCAACTGAATTTTGAAGTTTTTCTAGATCATTTCTACAACCATCAATTTGAGTTTCATAATCGTCTCGTTCTTCAAGAACATTATTCAACCTCTCCACTTGTTCTTTTGTAGCATCCGATATCCTGAAAATAATAAAAGATGTTAAGGTATTTTCGAAAAATGCTTTCATCTGATTTTATTTAAATTGTATATATATATATATATATGGTAAAAGTAGATTGTTTAGTTGAGGGTTGAAACTACCCTGCATGTTAAAATGGTATTGAAATGAATAGAATAATTACCTTTGATATTTCTCACATATATTGGCAAGATCTTTTGTTGTTGGTTCACTGACATCTTCATCATTCATCATTTCAGCAAGAGCTTTTGTGGCATCTTGTAGTTTGGCAAGTTTACCTTGACCTTCTGTTAAGATTTCACTAGCAACCTGCAAGATATGAATACTACTGTAATATCTTTACAAAGTTATTTTAAACAAACAAATCATAACAATTATATAATAATAAACACTCTTCAAATAAAGAGCTTATCATTGGAGAAATTTATACCAATAAAATATTCTCAAATATTTTTGCTTAATCGGATACCACCAAAACAAGGGTGCATTGCAAACTTGTCTTGTCTTGTCAAAACAAGCAAACACCCACAACTCTGATGACAAGCAAGGCTGTAATAGGAAACCAAACATAAGCGAATATCTATCTAATAAAACCAACCTGAGCATTGCTTAATTGCTGATTAATATCTTCTGTTGGAAGGTTTAGTGGCACAGATAATGGAACAAACTGCACCGCATCCATAACAACATCATTGACATCCTGCAGTGCATCTTGATAATCCTGCCATTTATCCACTGCATTTTGCAATTGAGGAGTTTGTGTAGTACAATCTGATTTCAATCTATCTAGTTGGTTCTTGATAGGTTGGATCTTATCTCCGACTGTAGCCTGTCCGGCCTCATTTCCAACATTTAAAAGAGCTTCACACTGGTTTTCAAGCTGTTTCATGGCCATTGTCTGCAACCAAACTTCTTTTTCAATGCTCTGTAATGTAAATACATTAACAGTGCTTTAATGTTTAATTTATAAACAAAAGAGGCAGAGTTATAGATAAAGGTTAAAGTCAAGGATTGGAAAGTTTTTAATAGAATACCTTGTTTAATAGCATATTTTCTTGTGCAACCTGCAGTGAATTAGGTACTGGATAATTTGCTCTTTGATCAAGAGCTTCTAATGCAGACCCAACTTCATCAGTATTTCGTAAGAAATCCTGCCATGTACCACGACTTTCTTCCAATGTTCTGTCATTTTCTCGTGCAAGTGCAAGATCTTGTGACAGCCTCTCCTTCAGCGTGGTCATGTTGTCTTTGAGAGAGATATAGTCATCTGGTTTCAGCGAAGTTGAGATTTTCTCTGACAGCTCATCAAGTTTCTCCATTTTATCCAAAAATGAAGTTTCATCATCAAAGGCATTCTGGAAAATAATTAAAAAAATACAATAACAAATTAGAGAACTAATAATTGGCTTGATAACAACACACAACAAATTTATTTTATATATCAACATAGTAAATATGATTTGATTCCAACATACCTTGTGCGTTTTAATTTGTGTGTCAATATTAGGAAAATCAATGCCCTCAATCTCAGAAGTAAGAATTCCTTCTGCAGAATCAAGCTCTTCTTCCAATGCCTGCAAAGTTTCTTCAAACTCTTCTCGAAGCCTCAGAGAATTTTCCAATACCTCTTGTTTTTCTTCAGTTACTGCTAGAAGTCTAGTGCAGTCATCCTCTATTTGATCTAGCTTCTCATCTAGTTCTGGTGGAATTGGTTCTCTTAAGTCTTCATACTTTTTCCTAGTGTCAAGTACAAGTTGTTTTGCAGTTTTAATCTGCTCCTGTATTTCTGGTAACTTGTTCTGCAAAACAAAAAAATGCTTGTTTTATAGAAAGTAATAAATCTCTTTTACAAATTTTTTGGTCCTGTCAAATGTTAAAAACAGTAAAGAATATAACACACCAGACTAATGCACACTCTACCTTATGCTCTTCTAAAGAAGATTCAGCACTATCTGCACTCAGTGCAAGAGGTAAATCTCGCTGGAAGTCAGCAACCATCTCTTCCATCCATTCAGTCATTTCATCTACTACCTTTGCCAACTCGTCTTTCTCTTTCACATCAGCAGCTAACACTTCTTGATCCTTGACCAAGGTTTCCTCCAACTTGGTGATTTCCTCTTTCACTTGACTCATGAGGTTTTCCAAAGCATTAGCATCTTCTGGTTGGCCAAGTTCAGCAATTTCTTCATGCAAACTGCTAAGTTCATTTAAAAGTTCTTTCTTATTTTGCAACTCTGACATCAATGCCTGAAAGACAACGTAAAGAGTAATTTAGAATGTTAATAGAATAATATACTAGAACTCGTTTACACTAGTCTCTAATAAATGCTTATAAACTGAAACCTACATTGCAATCTTCCAACTTGTCCTCTGCTATAGTTCCTGGCTCACCCCAACCATCAATATCACTTTCACTCTCTTTCAGGAAATTCTTGAGTTTATCAATTCCATCATGAAACTTTTCTCTAACTGTGACTGCCTCATGGAGCTTAGTACACTTGTCATCCAACTTGTCAAGAAGAGTGTTATGAAGAGCTTCAAGCTTATCAACGTCTTCTGCATGGTCAATTTGACCTTTGTCTTGCATTTTAGCTTGTTTCTCTTTAAGGATGTCTAGGACAGGCTTATATGCACCTACTCGGTCTTTTAAATCCTACAAAAATAATTGATGTTATATATTACTATCCAATTTGAGAGTACTGTTTTGATCTTATTAGAATACTACGTCTGTGAGCTACTCACGTTTACAAAATAATGACGAACCTCATCTGGTTCAATATAATAGCAATTGGTTAATTGTACTATACACTTCCAAAGGTATGTGTAAATATATAAATAAGTACTTTTTTGGATGTTGGTACTATATTTATTCAACAACAAGTGTTGAATAAATGTCTCAAATGCCATATAGTATGACAGAAAATGGAATGATTAGACTTGATTTATTAAACTCAAAGCTGTTTATAATTAAATTAATTAATGACCATCTTATTCTTCTGAAAGATTATTGATAATTTGTCAACTATTTACGCACCTGATGTTGATTCAGTTGTGACTGTGCACCTTCTACAGTATAACTACATGGTAGGTCAATATTCTGTAATATAGACTCTAGTTCCTCAAGAGCATGGTCACAGGCTTCAATCTCTTCTTCATAGTTATGTCGATCTTCCAAAGCAGTCTGAAGGTCTGCCATCTGCTTCTCAGTTACATCCAACATACTTTGAAGACAACCAATTTCATTTATTAATGTCAACATTTTGGGTAGAAATTATAGAGAATTCAGTGTAATTTCAAAGAAAAAGTTTATAGCGTGAACTTTTGGTTTTTTTCATATTCATAATTATAATGACAGATCGAAGTTTAGGTTTCCAAGCAGTATATTTCTTATAATACATTTAAGCAGAAAACATTCTATAATAATGTAATAATACTACAATTTAGTACCTTTGAGTGGCTTCTTCATTAGCTTGACAAACTTCTTCAAGTGACTGCAAGCATTCCATATCTTGGACCTGTTCACCAAGTTCTTTGGCTGCTTCCTGAAGATTCTCAAAAACTGCTTTACCTTCCTCAAGTTTCATGTTGGCAGCCTAAAAAATCATGAAATCTATGTCAATATTCTAACTTACACACTCTTCATATATATAGTTGATGAAAACAATATTGAAATCTTTTGTTTGTTTCCGTAGAAGAATAAATTTACACTAAATTGGAAAATAGGGTATGGTATGGAATGAAAAAATATGACTTCTCATTTAAATTTTGAAACAGTTGCCAAATGAATGTACAGTGCTATTCCTGATCATTCAATCACAGTGATTTGTGTTTACCTTAGAATTTTGCAGTTGTTGCATTAACTGTTCTGTTGGCACACCAAATGTCAATTCCTCTGGCATGTAGTTAGTGGCACTATTTATGATGTCATTGGCTTCTTTAAGACACTCATTGTATTTCTTCCACTTGTCGGCAGTAGCTTGAAGCTCTCTTTTGCGGTTTTCTTGCTCAGCCTTGACAGAATCAAAATGAGAAACTACTGGTTGGATAGCATCCTGTATTGCTTTTTGTCCATTGTCATTTGCTTCTTTGTCCAGGATTTCTGCCATTTCCTTTAGGTCTTGCAGAGAACTATCAACTACTTGAATCTGATCACAAAGCTCCTAAAAAAAAGTATAAATTAATTAAATTAAAAAATATTGTTCATTATATCTATTATATCATTATCAGCTCAGATTTACAGGAATCTATTTAGTAGTTTTACTCCAGAATCTAGAGTCAATTTTTTTAGAATTAGATGTCAAAACTATCAATTTCTGACACACAAAAACAATGTGCATGTAATTTACAAATGAGGTTCTGAATCTAACGATATAGCATTCCAAATATGTAATGTCCTAAAAGAGTCACTGACACAAACGTTTGGAAGTTATTTTGTTTAATATTTTACAGTTGTTAGTTTATATCATGTTCACCCCATTGTTAAAAAAGTTTCCCTATATATATATTAACAATAAATACCTTGTTAAGCAGTTGGTTCTCTAGTGCTACTTCTTCACTGGCAGGAACAGCATAGACTGCTCTCTCTTCAATGGCTTTTAGATCTGTTTCAACTTCCTGCAACTTGTTATTAAACTTATCCCAGTCATTCTTACAATCGGTTAGTTTATTTGAAATAGTACCAGAAGTATCTGATACGTCATTTAAACGAATGTTCACATTGTTTAAGTCATCTTTTATCTCTATCTTGTCTTCATTAGGCAAGGATGAAGAGATTCTGCCAGCCAGTTCAACAACATCATCCATCATATTCTGAAAGTCTGGTTCCTTTTTGAAGAAGTCCTAAAATTAAGAAAAACTTTAGCCATATACTAAATGTAATATATATGCATAATGAAATTAAATATGCGAGGTGAATAAATATGTGGAATAAGTAACTAAAGCCCAACATCATTGCCATGCTGGTAACGTTTGAGGTGAAAATTGTAATTAAAAAGAATGATTTTGAGGTTTGACCATCTAGATGGCATATCAACATTCTACCTTCAGACCAACTGAGGTGTAGCCAAATCTCATGACCTTCAAGGATCCACAAAAAGTCATACGGTAAAGAGCTCTAGCTTTAATAAATACCTCATGATTCTGAATTTGGTTATCTAAATCACCAAAATCAGTGCCTTTCTTGGTCTCTTCAACCATCTTCTCTGCATCTTCTAACCAATCTTTAAGCTGTTCCAGGTCATCATGGAAGATTCTTCTACACTTCACTCCATCCTCTTGCTTTTTCATCTTCCCATTTAATGACTGAGAAACCTTACTTTTCAGATTTTCAATTTGGTCTAATTTGTGCTGAAGTTGAGGAGGTATTGGTTCGTTAAAATCAATGTAGCTCTTCTTCACATCTGATATCAAGTTGGTTGCTTTCACTAGTTCTGCCTCAAGGCCAGGAAGCTTAGCCTAGTGGGAAAAATAAAATTATAATACTATACATACACTTGTAAAACACAACGATTATGATTATAAATAAAAATACCATTTATTCATCCTCCTTTTCTATATAAGTTACCTTTGATTTTCTTAGTGTGTCTTCAGCAACATCCATGGCTAACCCCATTGGTTCTTCTTTTGTCAAACCAACAGCCGTGTCCATTAACCACTTCAAAGTTGCTCTGATATCTGCATCAAGATTGTCCTTCAGGTTGATGGCATCTGCTAAGCTATCAGCCTTTTGCTGGAGGTCATTCTTAGTGTCTGTGATGTTTCTACTAAGTCGTCCAATACTAGAGTCCATGGCCTTTTTATCATTTTCTCCTCCTTGTTTTGTAACTTGTTCTGCTCTAGATTTGAGGTTTTCTATCACTACATCTTTTGAATTTAACTCGGAGAGCAATGACTACGAGAAAGAAATTAATTTAAATAAATTATTAAGATCATTAGAAACAGCAAAAGCTAAGACAAGTTCCATATTCAGTAAGTGGAATAAATGTCAAAAGTAATTTGCTTATTTCCACACTTATTGTCACTCTTATTGCCAAACTCGCAATCAAACTTATTGTCCCACTTATTGTCATACTCATTGTTTCACTCATTGTCATACTCACTGTCACAAATTGTGACACTCATTTCTGTAACTTACCATACATTTCTCTAACTTCTGTTCAACAGTGATGTTTGGCAGGTCTAGCTCTGCCATATCACTGTAGCAATGTTCAAGACAAAACTGAAGCTCGCTCATATACTTCTGACAGTCTTCACGAATAGCCACGGCATCTTCTAACTTTTTCTTATGGTCATCTGCCATGGACACAAGTTCATCATAGATGTGATTGATGGTGGAGACCTTATGTGTATAATCCACTTGACCGGCTTTGTACATGAAATCACTTCGGTGGCGCAGAGCTTCAACAGGTGGCTGACTGGCTGTCAATTTAGCTCTTACATTCTGATACAGAAGATCAATATAACATACTATAAATCCACATACTTCTTTCTTTTATATTGATACATTTGTTGTGTTCACTTGCAATAAAGTAATTAAGTATTAAAGTAAACAAACAATAGGATATAAGATAGAAAGAAAACAATATCAGAAAATAACAGAATAGTTTCCTACCAAGCACTTCTGTAGTTTATCCTGAACTGATTCAATTGTGTGTGAAAAGGGCTCTTTGAATTCTTCAGACAATTCCTTCAACTCCTCAAGCATCTCTTCACACTTAGCAATCTGACTCTCATAGGCTTGCCTCTGCTTAATCATAGTCTGTAACCTTTGTACTCGGTCATCGGCTTCTGACACAATACTACAAAATACCAATTTGGTTTAATGTACTTACACATGGTTTATTGTGCACCTGTTTCGCAACAGCAACAGCAAATATTATTATACATTATTGGAAATAATATATTGCAGATAATACCTTTCATAGCTTTCTTGAAGTCTTGTCACTTTATTGGTTAAAATTTCCTGTGAGACTTCATCTATTTGTTCTTGCATTTTTCCAGCAGTGTCCAGCATTGAAGACACATTTTTCTTTTCTGCTACTGCATCAGCACAAACAGTCTAAAATGAAAACAAACAATATTTTAGAGTACCAACTAAAACAAACAAATTCAGAAAATAACAATTAAAAATGGGCTTAACTTCAAGTATAACATTACTTCATAGCTCTGGTTCAGGCAAGGTATAAACTTTATATATTCATGTATTTTAAATTATTAGCCATACTGAATCTTACCTCAGCTTGGGCCAATTGTAGTTGTATATCCTCAAGAGGGCATTTTAGGTTAATCTCCTTGGAAACTAAAGGCTCGTTGACAGCTAACCAATCAGAGAGTTTATTTGAATATTGTTCAAATGATTTGCAGTTTGACAAATGAGATCCCAGTACTGATAACTTGTTGGCTACAGTCCCTTGGTATGCCTCACATTTTGCTCTCAACTCTAAATAACGTAAATATAATTGGATTAAATGTTAATTTTCTTGAACAGAAAAGTATATTCAATTCCAATGAGGACTATCTATCATATCTTTGTATGCACATATACCATAGAGTACTTGTTCTGCCCAGCCACAAATACAGATTTTAATGGCAGTCATTTATTGGACAATAAACGAATAATGTATTGTTTTATTACACCAGCTCAAAGATCGTGGATTTGATTCAAGTATTACTTGCAAATACAGTCAACTCTCTAATACCACACACTTTTGGGCTGGCCTATATGTCTGGTTTTCTTGAAAATATGATATTTGGAATGTATTTTTATTGGTGAAATTAATTTGGGGAAAAGTCTGGTTTTGGGAGAGTTTTCATAGAGTTGACTGTATTCGCAAAGTGTTTTTAATGTACTGAACATTCTATACAATCCAGTAGGGCAAACCATCTGACTTCCTTAGCTCTACGATGTAAAGCTAACTTTAATTATTATTTTACTTTCTTACCAATTAGTTTCTGTTGAAGTTGTTGTTTGTCAGCTTCATTGCAATCTTTGATTATACTACCACTAGCATTACACACATCAACCACATCTTTGAGAAGTTCTTTTAAATTTTCATCAACAGCCTGAAAGATAAATGTAAACAAGAAACTTAATCAACAAATATGAAGAGAATTTGCAAAAGACTTTTTAAAGAATTATTAATAAATAAACACTTTTTTACACTCTCTCTTTCATTCACAATGTCAACATTTTTCCACTGCAGTTATTGTAGCATAACTACATTTTGTTTTCTGTTTTAATAAAAATTATTTCGTATACCTTTTCTGCATATTCATCCAAATATTTATTTCAGTGACTGCTTCATAAACTTTGACATTGAAACAAACTATAACAAACTGTAAATAATTACCTTCACTTCAAATATTTGCTTAATTATTTCATCAACCACTAATTTAGGGGGAAGCATGTCGTCAATAGATTTGGATTCCTCTTGAAGTTTCTGGTAACATTTGTTATACTTTTCCCAGAAATCCTGTAAATATTTGAGAAAAAAAATACAAAAACGATTTAATTATAATGATCAAACCTTACCAAAAACTACCCCGGGCTGGGAGATACTAGAATCTGAAGGGTGGCTGTAACAACTGCTACAGATAATTTGTGATTATTTTCAAATTTTTCAAAAACATAACAATATAAAAAACTTACTTGTCTAGCATGTAAACAAGCATCAAGCTTTTCAGACTTCTTTGCGGCAAGTCGTTGAACCATATCCAAGTAACTGGAGATCTGTAAGATGTGCCGCTGTACGTTAACTTTCTCTCCTTCGCTGAGCCCCTTAACCATGTTGTCTCCTCTCTCTCTTAGACTTTGTATTAAGACACGTTTGCTTTCGATTTCATTGCATATGTCCTAAAACAAAAATTTAAAGAATAGGCAAAGTCTGCCTTAGATAAATCGGGCAGCAAGCTGCAATATTGAGATGGAAATGGAGAGTTAACAGGTCTTCACAGGCTTGAAACCTGCTTTCCATCTTGTTGTTAAATGCACTTTGATTTTAAAACACAATGGAAGATGATCAGTCTTCTAGTGTATCTAGTTATCCATGTTACGTCTTATGCAGTTAAATAAAGAAGGAAGGACTAAAAAACTCCTTACCAAATACTAACAAGAGGGCTTATGATGTTTTTTTTAAAAATGTCTTCTCCCTACTGTTGTTTTAATATCCACACACATTACCTTATGTTTTTGAACAGCAGCTTGTACCTCAGGAACATCAGGACTGATGGTGTCAGGGCTAGCAACCTGCCGTTCAACATCTTTCAACCAGTTAAGGCATAGCTGAGCCTTCTCTATGAAACTCTTGTAGTCAATGAGCAGCACCTCAAGGGATGAAGTGTGTTCCTTGGCTTCCTCATCATGCCTTGTCCATTTACCATTCTCTGCTCTGTAACACATAATGGTCATACATAACAAACAATTTCACAGAATTTATGATTAAAGGGTTAGTTACTCTTTGTTTAAAATATAAAACACTGAAAAGAATACAGTAGTAATTATAAGAATCAAATATTATATGTCTTTGAACAATTTTGTGTAGCTTCAAAGTTTTATGGATCATAACATTTATTTTTTTGAATAAGCTATAGTAAGGCACTCCAATCTACAACCAGAGGAGGCGTATGATGTCAACAAAGTATGTCACGACCAGTTGCTTGTCACCGAGCAGTCAGTTGATAAAGATCTCTGATAGAGATCAAAACATTTTACTATAGTTTATTCAAAAAAGAGATTTCATTATAATAGTCAGTCCTCACAAAATCCAATTATTTTGATAAATACATGTGGGGTGAAATTATTTATTTAAGCCTAATAAAACATTATAACTTCCTTATAGCACAAACTAAATTATTAACAGCTTATTAAAACAAAACACAACTCCAACTTCCTCCTTGATATGTTGTTTAAAAAAATGAAATGTTCATTATCCATCACCCACGAAACAAGGCAAAATTAGGTGCATAAAAACATTGTCAATGTGCAATTGAGGCAGTGTTTCCACAGCCAAAAAAAAATTATCGGTTAAATTTTTAACCAATAAAGTGTGCATGATCGTTCATTACCAAACAACCAGATGCCCAATTACAACCCAACAATTTGTTCTTAAGGTCAAAGGTTAAAAATTATCGCATTTATCCGATAATTATCCGATTTGAATGAGTGGATTCGGTCAAAGAATATATATCACAAGAATGAGTAATCCGCGGTTTTCCCTGTAACAGTAATATTGTCCATGTGGTAGGGCGCCGCCATAAGTGTGGATGTATCTGGGATGTATACAACTTTTTGTGAAGGTTTCACTAATCAAAGGCTGGACCACCGGAGTATTTTCCGATGATAAAATTGTTATCAACTACATGCCAACATCATGTTAAATACTATTTGGATATTTAATTGTTCGTTTTATGCAATTTATTTAGTAAAAACTGCCGTATAAACAGTTTGCTTTATCAACCGGGCGCTACGATAGCGTGACCGGGCGTGTTGGTGTTTACGCGTTTTCACGAAGGATAGTTTAATAATATTCCTATATTTAACTTGTTTCTGGTAAAACAAATAAATGTTAATGACATTTAACATTTTCTCCTATTAATAACATGTGTTTTATACTAATTTATATCATAAAAACAATACTTAATTTACCGGGCGTACAGTAGTACACGGCAATGGTAAAGAATAGGCCGTGCTGAGTAATATTCGTTGATATTTGGTGTTGCTGTGTTAGGCCTTTTTTGTGAACTAACTTAGCATGTTAGTAAATAATTGTCTGTAAAAGTGAATAAACACTAGTTTGTTAATAAATATGTATTATAAAATAGTTTACAATTGCAAAAACTATCATCATAATTCTATTTAATGTGACATGTATCATGTCTATTAAATCAAGTCTTATTTAGTATGTATACATCCGCCCTTATGAGGGCGGGCATCACTCACTGGAGCTCTCTGTTACAAATTTCTCATGCAAAAATCGCGGAAAACTCATTCTTGTGATATATATTCTTTGATTCGGTTTAAACCCTGTTAACACTCAATTCAGGTGACACCTCTATGAAAGGGACACTTTCCTGTTAAACGAACGATAGATGCAATATATGTTTTTTTTTCTGTGAAATGATATGTTGTAACAATGGCCAACTTCTATTCAGGTGACACTTTGCTGTATCCTAATGGTGTTCCCTTAGCCTTACTGTAGTCGTATCTGTACTTACTTGAGGTGTTCGTTAATGGCAGCAGCATCAAAAGGCCTCAATCTTGGTGATATCTCATTGGTGGACGACTCTAAGCTTACAAGGCTTGGAAGCTGTCTTGATATATCACTACCCAATTTCTATATTAGGAAATGTTAAAACAAAAATACTACGGTAATTCACAAAATCTACTAATTTTCAAAATATTATTCTGTATAAGGTTACCATAAATGTACATCAGTTAAACAGAGTTCTTAGTTCTTTGACGAAATTCGTTTTTTTTTCAAAAGAGTTTCGTTTTTTCAGGTTGGATAGTTCAATACAGTACAGACTGAGAGTTTTCTTTAAGTTAAATAATTTCTTAAATGAAAGAAGCACATACAGTAATTTGTTTGCAAAACACTCTCCCTTTTTTACTATAAAATAAAGTGAATAACTATACTCTTCTTTTGTTGAAACACACTTGTTTCTCTGGCCATGGGTAGAGAAATGTACCTCAAGTGCTTCTGTACACAAATCAAATGACATGCATTTTTTTGTATTATCTCTTTGATATTGAGCAAGTCCATTGGGAGATGGTTTACAATAAGACTGTTTGGATTTTAAAATGAAGCTTATATTGACAGTTTCTGTTGATTCATGCTACTGCATACGATCTTTATTTATGATACTAAGGTAATGTAAGCCGACAAGCAAATATGCATATGATGATGCGTATAATAATGAAAAGAAAACTAGTTTGACAGATATATACAAAGTGGTATTGGTATTTTTTTACTTTTTCAAGTACTCTCACTTGCACTGAGAAAGGATTAGTATTCAGGCTATTTTATCTATTTTATAAGGCAGTAAACTCATAATTTCATTTTTGTTTCAATTATTGCTTTGATAAATTTAAAAACATTAAAATACTAATGTAAACCAAAACTAAATGCAACATAAACACTTTTGCACATTTCAAACTATTTATTTATTTTTTGTATTTTGTATTAATATTTGTCCTCAGTGAGGAAATTAGGATTATTGTATTGGCACACCAACGATAACCATTGATAAGTAATTACATAAATTGAAATGTCCGTAAAAGGATTATTTACTTTAAATCCCTCAACAGTAGAACAAACAAAGTTTATCTTTTAAAAAACAACAGGCCCTGAAAATATTGACTAACCAAAAACAATAACAATAGATCTACAGTCAAACAGGTAACAGGTTTATATAAAAATCAATGTAACAACAAGACTAACTTATATTATGCTGCAAATACATTATTTGAATTTGATTTTTTTTCTATACTGTCATTATAATTTGTTGAATTAATAATAAAATATAATCTTATGGAAACCTCTATTCAGAGGACACCTCTATTAAGACGACATTTTCTTTTAAAACAAATAAGGGACAGTAAATGTTTAATACTACTTCAGGCCAATCCATCAGGAAACAATCATATAGGGGACAATTTGGTCCAAAGATAGTGGTGAACCTTCCTTAATTATTATTATTACTTAATTAAGAAGAAAGTTTGAGAGACAATATTATAATATGGTCAATCATTTTATTGAAATGGTAACTCTATAAATTAAATTTGCTTCTAATACCAAAATAGTCCACATACTAACCGGACTTCTGCGTCGTTTTTCATTTTGTGCACTGTTACCAGACTCTTTAGAGCGCACAACTCCCATCTCTTGACAACAATGTCTACAGAACATCCACAAGATATCTACACATGCTTAGCATTATGTCAATAACTAGAGAATGAACCTCTACCAAAGCGTCTTCCCTCAATCAAGACAAAATATTTAGAACCAACTATAGTATTGATTTTTTGCTACCCAGGGACAACAATAAGACAGAAATAACAGTGATAGAGTGGGAGGGGTTTAATATGCTAATGAATTAGGCTTACCAAGAACTAACATATCAAATTTGTATTATTATCCCAGTCAATAAAACCAAGCTATTGTTGTTGCTATTTATATATCACCTTATACAATCAACAAGGTGATTAAATTAGTATATGTATGCACGTTAAATAAGGTTCTTATTGATTTTTTTATTTTATATTGATTTAGCAGTTTTTTGTTACTATGGTAATCATAAACAATGTTAATATTAACCAAACTATAAATTACACAAACCAACAGTGGTGTTGGTAGTCTATGAGTAAGATGCCTACGGTACCTGTATACACTCTTCACATGCCATTATAAATATTCTAATTGAATTACAGTCAGTCATTTTTGTCAAAAGACTGTGTCTTAATGGTCTAAAATACAGAAGATGAACAACAAATATTTCAACCATTCAAATGTTTGTACTGGTTACGATAAGTCTCTGGGGTGGATCTAGGATTGTTTAAAAAGAAAAGTGATGATACTAATTTAAGTCTGTCAAAAAAGATATCAAAAAGTAGTTTAATATTAGTAATACCGTAATTAATTTTAGTTTAGTTCAATAGGGGAAGGGCATAAATTATTTAAGAATTTTCTGATGTTTTACCAAGTTCATACTTGTATTGTCCCCCTGAAAAATAATTTTTTTAAATTTTTGTTGTTGAATATGCCATTTTAATGTCACATAATAGTTATTGACTTCGACCAAAAATTGGATCGAAAAAAAATTTATTTACCTGAAAAAACTGGAATTTAAAGCATAAAATGGTCAAATTGGCTGCCAGCCAATGGATTTTTGAATGAATTTAACCATTTATCATGTTATTTTATAAGTGAAACATTATTTGTTTCCGTTTTTTTTTCTACGGAAGTGATTCACTTTATTGAAACTACAAAATAACCTATTCAAAGTTTGATTTAATTAATCTTCATTTTTCATGTTTTTGGGGGACAATACATCTTTAATTATATATAATCTATTAATTCAATTCAAACAACTTTTTGAATTCAGAATATAAATTAATTTGGACATGGCAAATTCAAATAAAAAATTCAAATTAAAACACTAAAAGTTATTTAAAAGTAAGACATTCAAAGACCAAACAGTCAAACTTAATCAAGACAAATTACTAAAGCTGTTTTTATCAATATGACAAGAGTTTAAAAAGGGTTTAAAAACGAGAACACAAAGTTTACCTTCACGTCAAGGCAAACAAGAATCAATACACATCATGTATTATAGAGATTAAAGTTATTGATCTGAAGGAGGTAATCTATAGGGCCAAGCCTGAGGGTAACAAGAGCAATTAATGAACTTGGCTACATGTCAGTACAGGCAAATAGCTCAGCATGGGGTCGTTCTGAGTATATTAAAAACTCTTTAATTGTTGTGAGTGTTGCTATGAGTACTACTTCCTCCATGATGTTGCTAGTGATAGGTCAAGATTGTAACTTATTTAAATGGACAATTGTATCTGTATCTGTCAATCACATTATATATAATGACAAAACAACATATTTGCTGATTTTTTCTTTTTGTAAAAACTTTAAATTTCCCCACAAACTGAATGAAGATTAATAAAATAAATGGGCCATTTGCTGTTTTAATGAAGTTATTTTCTTCCGTAAAAAAAAAACGAGTTCACTTCACACGAAATAAACTGTTAAATTTAACCAAAAACCCATTAACTTTAAATTGTAGTATTTTCAGGTAAACACTTTTTTCTCTCAATCCAATATTTAGTCAAAGTGAATATATGAACTGTTATGAGACATTAAAATGAGTAGAGGCTATATATGGTTTGACCTTGAAAAAATTCTAATAAAATATGGAACGCCGTTTACGCAACATTTCGATGATATGAATTTTATGACGCGATATGTGAATGAAATGCATCGATATGAATTAAATGGTGCGATATATGAATGAAATGTTTTGAATTGAATGCTTTGAATTGAATATTTTGAATGAAATGTTTTGAATGAAATGTTTTGAATGAAATGTTTTGAATGAAATGTTTTGAATGAAATGTTTTAAATGAAATGTTTTGAATGAAATGTTTTGAATGAAATGTTTGAATTGAATTGAAAAGTCAAACTATTGGTGGCGTATGTCATTCTCGCTCGCGATTATTTTCTCAACCTCTTAGGCCTAAGCCTGGGTACCCTCATCTCCTTTCTTCCACGCTGCCTTTACAGAGAATCCTAACAGATCTGGGTTCGGAAATATGTATTCCAATGTTTCAGGTCTGTTAGGGAGTCTCTGTAAAGGATTCATATTGATGACAGCGTTGAAAGGAGATGAGGGTACCCATGCTTAGGCGCGCCTATTAAGAGGTTGAAAAAAAATCTCGAGCGGGAATGACATACGCCGCCAATAGTTTGACTTTTCAATTCAATTCAAACATTTCATTCAAAACATTTCATTCAAAACATTTCATTCAAAACATTTCATTCAAAACATTTTATTCAAAACATTTCATTCAAAACATTTCAATCAAAACATTTCATTCAAAAAATTCAATTCAAAGCATTCAATTCAAAACATTTCATTCATATATCACGCCATTCAATTCATATCGATGCATTTCATTCACATATCGCGTCATAAAATTCATATCATCGAAATGTTGCGTAAACGGCGTTCCATAATAAAAGGTCTTTTGGTATTTTCTTGTAGCTTTAGGTGTCAATAATTACCAAAAAAATTTTGCAGCCTTCTAGTTGCTGCGTTAGTGAGATATTGAGGGTCAGAGGTCAGTGACCTTTTTGTGGCATTTGATGGCTCATAACTCCTCAACTCCTGGGTTTAAAAAGACAAATGTGGTTTCTAGATCTATGTTTTAGTGGTCAAACAACAAAATAAAGTTTTTGCAAATTTCGGGTTACTTGTGCCATTGGTCAGATAGTCGGGTCAAAGGTCATTGACCTTTATTCATTAATAACTACTGCTAGTCTAGGACCTGAGTAAGATTTGTATGCATTCAATTTAGGAGAGAATATCTCAACTGTTATAAGATAATTTGACCCCAAGGAACAATATAGGATATGTGTCAAATTCGTTATCTGGGGCGAAAATGCCCAAAATTGGGGTCAAGGGTTAGAAATGTGTGGTTCAAATATCTCGACAACCACTTGTCATACAGATTTGCTTTTGGTGTCAAATTGTTCAGAATATACATATTTATATTCGGTCTAACACAACTTTTACCCAAAAAAATGACCGGAAATGCTTTTACTGACCTTTGACCAAAAAACACATTTTCGGGTTAAATTATTATTTAAAATGTCAATGGACACACTGTATGGTATCAAATGAAAGCATATACAATATGCTACCCATTGCTACCCAACTTGTATTGAACATTTTTGAATTAGGAATCTAATCTTATGGAAAATGTGCCTAATTTGATTACTTTTATACAAAAAATGAATATTTAGTAGCGTAATTGTTGTGCTTATTTATATAATGTTAAATAATTTTAAATAAGTGTTTGGAAGAACTATTTGGTATCAAATAAAAGCCCATACAATATTCTATCCATTGCTATCCAACTTGTAATACAAATCTGTAATTATGATGCTACTTTGGTGAAAAATGTGCATATTTTATTGCTTTTTGACAAAAATGGGTATACATTACCAGATAATTTATTTTGGTTTATTTATGATATTAAATAATTCAAATGTTTGAAAAGACATATTTGGTATAGGGGTGTTTTCCAATCGTGGTATACACTGTCCAATGCATGTCTATCTTGAAAAATACACGCATACAATAATACGAGGATGCTTCGCATTTTCCTATCTCCTCCTACGATAATTATTTTTAATGGATGAAAACCGGTTGAACAGCTCGAGTACAGCATCATAATGTTGAAGACAGACCTATTTTCTTAAAAACATACTATTTTGATAGATTTAATATACATTTATACAAATGTATTGATTTCCGATGAATGGAACATTCCAATAATAACTCTTTGCTTTAACACAAGTACCACCAGCTGTAGGTAAATTTATTGGCCCTTGGGGAATTAACCTAAAACGTATATATAGATATACGCCCGTATTCTTAAACCGGACTTTAGTCGTAGTTCAAGCTAAAACTAAAAAAATGACGTCATTTGAATTCATAAACCGAACTTCAACTAAATCACCGACTAAATCAGGCCAACCTCGACTAAATCGAGACGGATTTTGATCGATTTTTTTTAGTCCTGGAGGGGGCAGACTAAATGGTCGACTAAATGTTTTTTAAACGATGTTTATAAAAAACGTAACAGTCATTGAGTTGTTATATTGGCCAGATATTGAAGAATGAAATATCTATATTTATATTAGCTTAATTAAATATACATTGGTATAAATTATAATAATGAAAATCATCTTTATTTACAACTGTATACAAATTACATTATTTTCTTCGCGCAAGTCCGACTTGAGCTACGTCACGCCATAGCGACAATGGGAGATGCGGCAATTCACCACGCGATGGAATGTTTAGGGGGCCTAGCGCTTTCTTGTCACGCTATGAAGTGCGTGGTTCGTGGCGATCATACTTTGTTGGAGGCCTAGAAAATATAAAAGTTACCGTACCGCCATGGTTCCTAAATATATTTTGAAGATTTTATTTGTTGTTAATCAAATATACTTCACTGTTAAATTAATACTGATATTGTTCTAATAATTAACGATTAAAATTATTTTTCATGTATATAGTCCTGATGCGTAAAAAGTGTTGTAAGAAGTGAAAAGTGATATCAATGCGCAAAATTTCGTCTGCTCCTCAAATACTCTCTTGTCATTGGCCAATGTAACGTGTGCAACTCGACTAAAAGCTCGACTTCATTAAGTCGAACTGCAAACTTCGACTACTTCGTTTTTGAATCGAATTTGAAGTAATAGCTCGAACTACGACTTTTCCAAGTCGAACTTCGAACTACGACTAAAGTCCGGTTTAAGAATACGGGCGTAAGTATTGCAATAAATACGTATTAACATTTGTGGTCGCCATTGAATTTACTGTGAGTGTGGGTACTGTTAGATGTATAACACAATCATGTACAAATAAACGTATTACTGTGAGTGTAGGCCCTACTGTTATATAGAACGTACAATATACAAATAAACTGTAGTACTGACAGTTGCTTCTCAACGTTTGTATTAATTAATAATTACAAAGAATATAAACGTTGTAGTGGTACGTGTATCGTTACATGTACTATCGTATTCTATTTCAATCGACTATGACAGTGACAGTTTTAACAATAAAGTATTAAGTCGCAAATGTGTTACTGTATCAAGTGGTATATTATTTATAGGCCTGTGAGTAGGCCCTACTGTTATACAAAACGTACAATATACAAATAAACTGTACTACTGACAGTTGCTTCTCAATGTTTGTATTAATTAATAATTACAAAGAATATAAACGTTGTAGTGGTACGTGTATCGTTACATGTACATGCTATTTCAATGGACTATAACAGTGACAGTTTTAACAAAGTATTAAAATCGCAAATGTGTTACTGTATCAAGTGGTATATTATTTATAGGCCTATTAAACATGAAAAACATATTTTGTTACTGAGTAGATAAAGAATATATTAAAACATTGTTCTTCTTTGTACCCATATCCTCTTCCCCATCCCTCAACCCTAATGTTACACACAAAACACAAATTGGGTTTGTTTAAATGAGTCCAAATAACAAATTTGGACTCATTTTGTGACAAGGTTCTCTTTCGGAAGTAATTCCCAGTGTGCTAATTTCAGTTTAATACATAAATCATCGTGTCTATTTAATTCGTTTCTGTAAACAATAATAACTATTATCATCCTGCAGTACGTACATTAAAAAAAAAGCATTTTTTTACGCTGAAATTACTGTGTATTCGAGAACCATCTAGTTTTATTAAATTTAGACAAAAATGAGTATAAATTAATGTAAGTTTATTTTGGGTGAAATAATTCTAGCGTTGTAATGAAATATTTGGTATAAAAAAGAAAAGAATTAGTTGTAGTTTATTAAGTTCTTTATTTGGTAGACCAAACAAAATGGCATTGCAGTAGTCTAACCGTGATGTTATTAGTTTATGGACAAGTTTAATAAGCGAGGAGTGGGTTAAGGATTTGCGAATTGATCTTATGTTACGAAGGTGGTAGGTATTAGATTTACTAATGTTCTTGATATGTCTGGACATAATCATTGCTGAGTCAAATACAACTCCGATATATCTAACCTCCAACGATGATGTGATTGATGTTTCTAGCAATGGCCAATTTCTTGAAGTGTTTTGAATGAATAAATAAGATTTCTGTTTTACCAGGGTTAAAAAGAGCATGTTTTTAGTTAGCCAATCCTGAACATCAACAACACAAGCTTCGATAACCGACTTCGCCTCATTAAACTCTGCTGAATTAAAGCTGATGTATCATCTGCGTACACATGATATTGGACACAATGTCTTTTAATGATATCACTCATGGGCGAGGTGTAAACTAAAAACAATACTGGACCCAGTATTGATCCTTGAGGAACACCGCATTTCAGGTCGATAGAGGTGGATTTGACATTACCAATCTGGACCTGCTGCTTCCCAGAAGACAAATATGACTTGAACTAATTTAGAGCAGATCCACGGATACCAATAGACGAGAGTCTTGCAATAATAATGGAATAGTCCATGGTATCAGAAGCTGCCGACAGGTCGAGGTACACAGAAAAAAGACAATTACCTTTATCCAGAGCTAAAATAATATCTTTATGCACCTTGAGAATGGCTGACTCTGTACTGTGGCGCTTTCTATATGCTGATTGAAGAGGGTCGAACAGATTATTGTCGTCAAGAAAATGTTTGAGATCTAAAGCAACGCATTTCTCAAGGATCTTGGATAAGAAAGCGACATTAGAAATAGATCGAAAATTTGCCATGCAAGTATGTGAAGGCGTCTTTAAAATAAGTGTAACTAGACCCAACTTCAAATCATCAGGAAAGGTCGTACCAGTTGATAAAGATAAATTAATAATAATTCTAAATACTGAAGTCAATTATGCACATTTTCCATAAAGTTATATTCCTAATTAAAAATGTTTAATACAAGTTGGGTAGCAATGGGTATATGCTTTCATTTTATACCATACAGTGTGTCCATTGACATTTTATGGAATAATTTAACCCGAAAATGTGTTTTTTTGGTCATTTTTTGGTCAAAGGTCAGTAAAAGCATTTCCGGTCATTTTTTGGGGTAAAAGTTGTGTTAGACTGATTATAAATATGTATATTCTGAACAATTTGACACCAAAAGCAAATCTGTATGACAAGTGGTTGTCGAGATATAAGAACCACACATTTCTAACCTTTGACCCCGATTTTGGGCATGTTCGCCCCAGATAACGAATTTGGCACATATCCCATGTTGTTCCTTGGGGTCTAATTATCCTATAACAGTTGAGATATTCTCTCCTAAATAAAATGCATACAAATCTTACCAAGGTCCTAGACTAGCAGTAGTTATTAATGAATAAAGGTCAATGACCTTTGACCCGACTATCTGACCAATGGCACAAGTAACCCGAAATTTGCAAAAACTTTATTTTGTTGTATGACCACTAAAACATAGATGTAGGCACAACATTTGTCTTTTTAAACCCAGGAGTTGAGGAGTTATGAGCCATCAAATGCCACAAAAAGGTCACTGACATTTGACCCTCAATATCTCACTAACGCAGCAACTAGAAGGCTGCAAAAATTTTTTGGTATTTATTCACACCTAAAGCTACAAGAAAATACCAAAAGACCTTTTATTAGAATTTTTTCAAGGTTACATAGGATAAATGTCACATATAGCCTGTACTAATAATTTAACCAAATTATTTTTGAGGGGAACAATATACCTTTAAGGGAAATAATTTACAATAATTTAGATACAATTACAGGAATTATTTTATGGAATATGTCAAAATGGTTTCTTAAAACTTTGGCTTGGAATGTATTATGTTTTGGTTTTATAATTCAGACAATTAGTAAATATCAAACATGCTACTGTTGTTGAGAATATAAATCAAAATTACTGAAAAAATTGCAGATTCTCCGATCTCAAAGGAGATACAAAATAAAATAAGCAAAAAGCTAAATCAAAATGATAAATTAAAACATCCAGAATATATATACAGTACTGTATACTGAATGTAAACATTCATAGCCATCTTGTTTAATTGGATGGCCAAAGCACATATTGATTGGCATTCTTTTAAATCTGGGGTAAACATAACGTTATTCCTGATATTCCATTATAAATGATAATCAATGTTCTTTTTAATTATAAACTTGTACTTGTTGAAAAGTTTATAATGCAAAATGTGTGATTAGACGGTTGATTTAGAAATAAATTAAATGACAGCCTTGGTGATTGTAGTAGATGTTTAAAATCCTTGAAACAATCATTTTCTATTGCCTATTTCAATGTATGTTGAAGCAGTTATATCCATCACCGAGTCTTGGCTAGATGAGACTGTTCCTGATAATGAAGTAAACATAGATAGATATACCTTAGTTCGCAATGATAGATCTTCTCGTAGAGGAGGTGGAGTATGTATGTATGTGCGTACGGACAAAGCGTTTACCAAGAGAGAAGATTTAATGGACAATAATGTTGAATCAGTATGGATTGAACTCAACCTCCCGGATACAAAACCAATCGTTGTTGGAACCTATTACCGTCCTCCTGAACAGAATGTCAACAATTTTCTAAACTTTTTCGAAGACACTGTAAATAAAATTAACAACCTTGAAACCATCATAAATGGTGATTTTAACATAAATACTAACAGAGATTGTACTCAATCTACGAATTATAAAAATGTTCTCGAATTACTAGGATTCTCTAACTTGATAAGTGAAGACACTCGTAAAGCTCTTGATTCATGTAGAGTATGGCTTGTCGATAACAAACTATCTATCAATATCAGTAAAACTGAATCTATCATATTTTGTACCCAAAAACGACTTCAACGTTTACGATCTTTCAATATTATTTCTCATGGCCTTACTTTAACGGGTTCTAAGTCAGTAAAATATTTAGGTATAGAACTTGATAGTTCTGCCTCTTGTAACAACATCGCCAAAAGTGTTATAAAAAAGGCGAATAGTAGATTAAGGTATTTATATGGTCAGGCTAGTTGCTTGGACAAAAACACAAAAAAACTGTTATGCCCTGCCTTAATTCAATGCTTGTTTGATTACTGTGCTTCGACTTGGTATGAAGGTATTGACAAAGTTTTGAAGCAAAAACTACAGACCACTCAGAACAAATTTGTGCGTTTTATTTACGGTTTCGGACCACGATCTCATATTGGTCAGAAGGAGTTATCAGACATTGGCATGCTTAAGGTGGAAAGTAGAGTAAAATTTCTCAGGCTTTGTAATGTTCATAAAATTGTCAATAACAATGCAGCTCCATATCTATCTGAACATTTCTCACGGACATCCACAATCCACACACATAACACACGCCAACGTAATGTTAATCTGGTTTTACCTCTACTTAAAGGAAATAAACAGTCTCATTCTATTTTTTTCTTCTCTGCTATCAAAGACTGGAACGCTCTTCCATCAAACTTAAAATTAATTTCCAACTTAACTACCTTCAAATCTCATATTAAAAAACATTTTGAACGCAATATTTTATATTTAGAATAATTTTGATAACTATAATGGTCTTGATTACGTGCAATTTTTCTCATTTCTTGTTTGCTTTCTCTTTTAATTTTTCTGTTTTACTGGGCTTTATTTTAATGTATATTTATATATTTATAGTTTTATTAATGTTGTATTTTCTCTTGTTTGTTATGTGCAATTTGGACCCCATTGGAAATGGGCTGGTTTTTCCGGCCTAATGGGTGTTCCTGATGCTCGTTATTTTGTCTTTTGTCTGTTTGTTATTTTAATGTTGAGCATCAAATAAATTCAATCAATCAATCAATCAATCAAGTGGCCGAGCGTTTAAACAGAGGCATCAAAAACCATAGCCATAATATCAACACAGGTTCAAGATAATCCTTGGCTTGGTGGTTGTGATGCTTGGCTACCACTCCAAGGGTCCTGGGTTCAAGCCCAATCACATGTCAGGATTTTTTCGAAGGATAAAATTACAACTTCAAAAATGTTTTTGTTCATTCGTATATTATTTAAACACCTATTTTTACTAGGCTCTAAACATATATTTTTAAAATTAATATAGTATTACTGACCTTTGACATTTCAAGCTTGGAAGCAGTGGACATAATCTGTTCCTTTTCCAACATATCCAGCTCTTTGCTTGTCTTCTCCAGTAGGTCTCCAACAAGACTTCGTACTTTAAGGTAACTCTCCAGCAGCTTCAAGTCATTCTTTCGTTGCTTGATCAGGTCTTTGGTAGAATCCACCAAACTCTTCAGATCTTCCTGCAGTTGGTCAAGGTCTTTATTTGGAACACTACTCAGTCTTTGATACTTGTTGACCAAGGTTTGAATTTCTGGATTTTTACCTTTTATTAATCCAAGTAATTCCTAAAATAAAACAAATTTAAACGTGAAATGAAAATTATGTATAAATGCAACAGCAAAAATAATTCTTATAAAGTGGAGCGCCATGTCTCTATAAAAAGATATAAAACAACTGTTAGTATTCAGTATCAACAACAAAACATATCCATATATAAATCATATGCGCAGTCTGATTGCTTTGTTGAAAACAATTTAATTTCGTTAAAATCAGACTACGGAAAGTTCCATTTCTTACAACCGTAGTTGTAGTCCGATTCCTACATTCGAAAATGTAGGGAGTTACCTTGGTTTCTGGACAGTTATGGTTCTTCTCACCTGGAGTTTAAAAGTACACATGTGAAATATAAAGAACACAACTTTTTGAAGAGTAGGTAGGGGGTTACCTCCAGCTTATTTTTTAGTACATGTTTTTTTCTGTGTATTCAATTTAACTATGCGAGAGAATACAATTATCAGCAACAGTGTACCTTGGGGTTGCAGACATACGAATGAGTGTCGTTTGGTGGCAACTGTATGACATGAAAGGACCCTTAATATAAAAGAGAAGTTGTTGTATGCTTCAGCAAAGTCTGTTGTGAGTCACAAGTTATTCCTCAACATTTACAATGACTCCAACTCAGAGTTGCATTAACACTTGTTATCATGGTATAATTTTTTGAGTGGGGAATCAATGTCGTGACATGCAACACACGTTTCTGAGCCCACAATTAATAGTACTAGTATCCCTACCTGTAACTGCTGAATAGCTTGACGAGCTTTCGATTTTTGCAGTTCAAGTGGTGTTTTTTTCTCTTCTTCAATCTTAGCAGCCATCTCAGTGACCCATGCCTGAAGGTCACTCAGTGTCTTCTCCAATTGTTGCCAACGTCCAATGTGATTGTTCATTTCATTTAATCGAAAATCAACCTAAAGTGACGATTACAACATTATAAAATTAATCTGGACACTAATATCTACTAATAATAATACAATACAACTAATATAATATTGTTTAAAGGTTTTCATAAACACAAAAAATGTCGGTTCTGTAATTTATAAATACTTTACATTTACCGTTTCAATTAAAACATTCAGTTGCTGTTCCACATGACCCGCTCTTGATTTTGTGAAAGAATCATCACCAGATGCTTCAACTCTGTCCTCTGCAGCAGACAGCAATTGTTGGTGAGACACGGCATTGTCCAAAATTTCCTACGACGAATGGTTCACATTATTACTATTTTTATAGCCTAACTATATACAGTACGCTTATATGGTTGTATCAATTAGGCTGTGTTAATATTAAGGTAGGTAGAGGTATTATGCCAAGAAATTGGAATTAAGTGAATTTAAGTAATTAGGGAAAACAGTAAAAACAAAGAAACTATTAAGCTACAAGTAAATTTTCCTCTTTAAAGTATTTGTTTAAAATATTAAATTTAACTAATTATTATCTCCTAAATAATACATAATATTAAATAATGAAGCATTATTTTTAGAAAAAAATTCATAGAGCTTGTTTATCTAATAACAATTTTTTTTTATTGTACTGTATATATATGTTGTAAAATTAATGAGAAATACTATACTTATTTCACTATAAACTAGGTGTAATGTTTAGCATACAATACATACTATATTAGCAGAGGTGAATGATGAATGTAAAAATGAATGTACTATGACAAAGTTCAAACTGTACTTAATCTTTGAAACGAGCTAGAAATAAGTTTTTCTTTTCTTCTTTCTTTACTACAGAAGTTATTCAAATGTTTAAAATAATAATTAATTCATACTTCCAAATGTAAATCACTGAAAACTGTATCAGTGGCTGGATTTCAATGAAGATACAAAATAAAGTAAGCAAAAAGCTACATAAAAATGGTAAAGTAAAACAGCCATGAAGTGTCAAGAATTCTGAAAACACTATTCTTCCACCAGGGCTAATAATTAATCATTTTATACAAATATTTTAAGTGATTAATTACAGAAAAGAAATATGCATGCACTAAAACAATCTACAAGCACACAAAGTGAAAATATGATTAGTAATTGTTAGTTGTAATAATATTAGGCTAACGGCACAGCAGATTCCTTTTTACCTGCACCGCTAAAAGCTGATCTTGAGCATCATCAAGACCTTGAGCCGTGATTGGCTGACTGAGTGAATCCTTATCAACAGTCTGCATCCAATCAGAGCACTTATTAACTGCTTCTTCAAATGCCTGTTGCTTATGCATAGAATCTTGCAACTGTACTTGCATCTCTTGAGCATTTCTGCTCACAGCGTTCAATGCTTCATCTAGCTTAGATAGCTGCTCATCGATCAGTTCTTTAAGCTCTGGTGTTTCATTGGATGATGATGCTATGTTGTTTGCTTTGGTCTGTAGCCCTTCAAGTTGGGCTGCACAGGTTGCTAGTTCGCGAAGAGTGCCCTAACATAAAAGTATACACACATGCAAAACTAAATAATAATAGATTAATAAACGATATGCAAGCAAGTAACAAAATGCAGAATTTACACAAAAGCAAACACAAAATAACATTAATAAGGATAAAAATAGGCTTAAGAAAACTTAAGGGGTCATTCAAAAGTATAATAAAAACAGAGAAGTTCCAAGCAAAGTTAGAATATAAAAAAGTAGTACCTAAACAAACATACTACAAACATTTTCAACACAAGTAGTACATCATATTTTATTTATGAGTTATATTGGTAGGGAGTGGAGTGTGGTAGTGTTAAAAAAACTAGCCATATATATCCTGCTATATTCTCAGATTCGCTTAGAAAAATAAATCATCTCTTATAAATGATAATTGAGTCAATAAATTTGCTATATTCCATTTTCAAAATAACTGAACTGTACAGTATTATAATATTGATATTCTTCTTTGATTTGCAATTGTATATTTGAATCGAGACTACAACTAAGCTATATTAAAAGTGCTCCAACCTTTCACTACCTTAACATTTTATCTTGGAAATGCCTCGTTATTTGTTGAATATATTTTCTGACATATAAAATAAATCCAATTTCAATCTTTCACACAATGAGATATCATCAAGCAAATAGAACAATATTTGACAAATAAAAGAAAAAAGCATATTGCCATAACGAAGCTTCCCAATTACCATAAGGCAACATGAAAGTCAACCAAGAAATATAAACAGAATATTGACCAATATTTGAAGCTGAAGTGAACTTCAACCAGTAAACATAAAAAAATAAAGTATTCTTATTTACCTGATGTTGAGCCATTTGTGCCTGAGTGGCTTCAAGACCGCCCTCTGGTAAAGGACTACAAGAAGTCAGTTTGTTTGAGATTTGAAGCATGGCACATTCAGCTTCTTTCAAAGCGTCATGGTAATCCTGATGATCAGTGATGCTATTCTGCATTGGTTCTGTCAAATTCTATGAATGAAAAATATTTATTTTATCTTGCAAATTTCTTAAAAAATTAGAAAATTAATTAAGATATTTAAATACAAAGAAAGTAGACCGAGATATTATATATGAATTAGCCATTACATTAATTGAAATTGGACAAAACACTGAAAACTCCCCCTGAAGTACAGAGTTCTTTCCTTACAAAATGCATTTAGAACATCCGACTTTCATGGAAAGCATATATTTTGGGCTAGCAAAGAGTTTGATAACTGTCTGAATAAAAGTAAAAAGATAAATGCAAAACAGATATTGTTTTTGATAGCTGATTTGATATGTTGATGTAAGTATGTGAAACTAGATATTTTAATATCAGGTAAGTACCTTTGACCTCAATTCTAGTGAATTGTATCGATGGACTAAGTCTTGAAGTTGACCTTTGACATCTGTATCACCAGTATCCAATGTAAGCAGTTCCTGTGATAAATGATCAACCTCTTCCAACTGACTTTTATGTTTTTCAATGTCATGTGAAATACCCTGAAGAAAACAAATTGAAGAATTATGAATTTACAAAAAACAATTGAGACAAAAAACTAAGATTTACTGATTTCAGATAATCATAATCATAATTTTTAGATAATATAATTTGGAAGGGTTCAAATACTGAATATGGCCACAAGAAACAAAAAAGTCCCTTTATCTTAAGCTATAAGGTTAGTGGTTTCCGCCTCCTGCAGCCTAGGCCACAGGCCCTGACACCCTTAATGGAAAGGCCTCGATTAGAGAACATGCGCACCATCATGATGAATTAAATTACCAAAGTAGCAGTAACAACAATAAGTATGTGTGTGTTTTCTGACATTTAAAACTACAGTTCTAAACAAAGGTAATCTTAACATACTGCATATATTGCAAATTGTTGCTTCTTCTCTTCAAGATCGACAAGTTTCTTTGGTTCATCCTCTAACACCTTCTCCACATCTGTCAGCCAGTTTGCAAATCCTTCAGATTTCTCTTTAAATGCATGCCACAACTCTGACCTTGCAACAAGGTTCTTCTCCACCTCAGTTGCCGTTGTAGCTTGTTCACTGGAACGATGCTGCAAATCTTTTATCTGATTGGTCAAAAGGGTTTGGCCTTCATCATTAGTTTGCTGTAAAACTTGTTTATATTTTGTTGAACAAGCAGATAATTTTGACTTATTTTCTGGCAACTTCTTGCAGATATCCTGTAAAGCAAATCAAGTGCTTTCATATAACACTATATACATGTATGCAACAATATATGCTGAATATGGAGTACATATATATTTCTTTGATGTGTTTATTGCCAACTTTTCCAAATGCAAGTTCTAAATTGTTAGTTTTCTAGGAAGTCTGGTATTCTGAATAACTAAATAGTATTAAAGAATTTGGGACTTTTTTGACCTTCAGAAAAATTTTTTCTAAAAATTGTAAAAGGAAGTTCTGTTCTTCTTTTGTTTTACACAAACTTTTTAAAATTTACCTGAACAATTGCAAGTCTTGCATCCACATCCATTCTACTACCATCTAGGTGACTTTGCGCTTCAATTGTCTTTTCTGCCGTATCCAAGTTTGTATCAAACTCTTCAAAACACTGATCATACATTTTGTGATCTTTAACACGGTTCTGTGAACGTTCGTACAATTCCTGCAAAATGGCATATCATACTTGTAATATATAAAGCAGTATTGTTTTTAAAATGGTTACCTGAGAAGGGAAGTTAATGTACATTTCATTGCTACACTGTAGGCTACATTGGTAAAAGGAATGTATAGATTGCATACCGTTTGTGCATTTAAAATAGCAGACTGTAAATAAAAAATGATTTATTGAGAACTGTTTGCACTATGACATTAACATTATTCCCAATGTGCATGAATGTATTGTTTGTATAAACAGCTCATTCCTTTGTAAACAATCTCAAATTTGAATGTAACGTGTACAAGTATCTATAAGTAAGTGTAAATCACACGTGGCACATGTTGGGATCCCATATTGGGACATATGGTTCAAGAGATGGTTCAACATTCTTCATCGTCGTAAGTTCCACAATTAACAAATCGATTATTATGGAGCTCGGCCTACTTTTAAGTATTGTGGAATTTTGTGGAAAATCGCTGTTCTAAAATGGCTAAATAATTTTGGGAAAGTGGAAGTTTCCTCAGTGCAAATGACTCAAGTAACTAATTCATGGTTTACAGACAGAGTACAAAGGAGTTGGGACTAAAACTATCATAATAATATAGATGTATTGGCTCTTTACCATAGCTTTTTCCTTAACATTATGATATCTATGTCCAACTTCATCCAATTCAACATTGATCAAAACATCAACATCACTGGTCTCAAGGAGTGGTTTGGATTTTTCTGAAGCTTCTATAAAATTTGCTTCATGTTCAATAACATCATCCAGAAGTTTCTAAAAGATAAAAACACATACAGTACTTCAGACAATGCATGCTATTTTTATATAAATTAATTTATAATTTATTGAGTAACACAATACTTTGTAACCTTTGGTACACCAAACCTTGTACCCTTTGGTACACCATACATTGTACCAATTGGTACACCATACCTTATATTCTGACTGTTGCTCAATTTTTTCCTGCAAATCCTTCTTTAGCAGAAGATCCCCTGCTAACTTAGTCTCAATGTCGGTCAACCAAGTTGTGATCTTATTGACACAGTCTTGGAACATTTCCCATTGTCTTCTGCACACCTCTAACTTGTCTTTCAACCCTGTAGCATCTTTTTCCAGACTTTCAAGTTGTCGTCTGGATGTCAACAGGATGTCCTCAACTTCTTTGCAGCCAGCAGGAAGAGTTGACTCAATGACGACTTCTGCAAGTCTTTCACATTCTTTCAAGTTTGAAACTCCTTGTGGTAATGAATCAATTAATTCCTACAAAAAGGGCAATATAGTAACTATGATTATATTCTAAATCCTTTAAATCATAACACCACAAAAGCTGATATGGAGAGGAGCACATCAAATCACCTAGTAGGCCTACTGACATCACTTTTAAGTTTTTGTAGCTATCTGCCAAAAGCACTCTTTATAGTGAGAAGAAAGATGAAACACATATTATAGTTTTCTATTTAATGAAGAATTACCTGAACATTGTCCACTCTATTCTGGATAGCAGATATATCACCATCTAAGCAAGAGGACTCTGTAAGCTTCCTTTGGCTTTCTTGAAGCCAATCGTTGGAAGACATCAAATCTTTGGCAAATTCTTGATGATCAGCAACTCTCTTGTTAACTGTCTCACAATAACACTGAAATATATCAAAGATGTTGAGATTTAAATAAAGACTAACTTACTCATGTGTCGTTACATATCACAGCCATGCTTTACTGGACATTTAATTCAGTAACCTGACTACCTAAACAGGTTTTCTTTCATTTAGTTTAATAAATAGTTATTGGTACCACTCTGTTGAAAGACTTTATGAAATTCATGTTTACCAACCATAGCAACTTGGGCCAGTGTCTCATATCTGGCTGTAGTATCATTAGTGCCATTTTTTACAGCTTCGTCATCAGTCATGTGATGTAATCTGTCACATGTGGTGGACAACTTCTTTATGGCAGCTTCATGTGCAGTCACACTCTCAAGCTTCTCCTGAAAACATATATCATTTTTGTAATTTTAATACAAGAATTAAGGTTACACAACCTAGAATTAATATGAATTTGTTTTCAGTATTTAAAGTAGCTATGTTGAGTGGTTGTGTGGTTAAGGTACGGAGTGCTGCAAATATTGGTACAGGTTCATTATGCGTTCATTATGAGTCACTTTGCTGCACTTTAAATAACCTAGTGCATCTTTCGGAAGAGTTGGATACCCCAATGTGCTGGTATATCACAACCATGTCGAAAGAATGACTGAAGGAGTGGCAACCTTGTGCAAAAATTGTCATCATGTTGACAATTTGTGCATGCACTTCACACATTCTCCTGAAACTTCCACAAGTTGCCATGCATGATCCCTGCAAGTTGCCACACATGGAATGGAGTGCTGCGGGATCAAAACATGTACAAATGTCAACAGGACTTAAAAAGGTTACCTCATAATTTTCAAGTTGTTCCTCTTTTTCTGTCAAACTACTTTTTAACTCTGGATCTTCACTGAAATACTCTTCTGTGGTGTCAATCCATTGATGTACCTCTGTCTGCAACCCTTCAAAATGGTTCCACTCAGCAAGACAGTCCTCAACAGCTGTTTTACTTTCATTCAGCTGGTTTTTGAAACTCTTAAATCGCTGCTTACATGCACTAACATCCTCTGAAATGCTTGCTTGCCCATTTTGATCAGTGGCAGGAAGAACTTTCTCAGCACTAGACACAATTGTTGAAAGTAAGGTTGACCCTCTTTTCTTGTCATTTGACAAATCCTATTCATAGTTGAATAAAAAAACAGCTTGAAAATATGATACAGTTAAAAAAATGTTTGGTCTGCTTGTCATCTAAACATTAACCTAAAATGATGGAGATTTGTGAGGCTTAAGTTGACTATAGGGGCTTGTAATTGCCAGAGTTGATACAAATAACAATACAAATATTCATAGTCTTACCAAGAGATTGTTCAATCGTGTCTCACATGTATTTTTATCACCAATGACACTCTTATTCTCGTTCAAACTGGTTTCAGCAGCCTCCATGTAGTTATTGAACTCTTGCAATGCATTCTGGTATTGTTCATGCTTTTGACTATCCTGTTCAGACTTTCTTACTGCCTCCTATATACAGAAAAAAAAACCAATTTGTGTTCACTAGTACAATATTATTAAGTTTAATGGTTTAATTAAATTCAATACAGTGGCTCTAACTGAGACTGACATATATATTCTCTCTGAATACAACCATTGCATAATGAGCAGTATATTTTGAATACATGTGAAAACTGAAGATGATACTGAGCATGTTATGATATTACGATGAATTACATCTTATTAACAAAAATTGCTAAAAATCATGAGGTTCAAGAGAATTAGTCATAAGTGACTTGACCAAAGTGCCTGCTCCATTTTTTATTACAGTTGTACAATCTGTTATTCTAATACTGTAAGTAGAGGTAGGATCTATTAAAATAAAATAATACATTTGACATACCTTTGCTTTCATAACAAGTTTTTGAAATCTTGTCGTCATTCTGGTTGCATCACTAGCTACACCGACATTACCTGCACTTGTCTCCAACAGTGACTGAGCTTGGCTGCTCAACGTCTCAAAGTCTATCTGTTTAGCTACGATGTTGTCTTGAAGGTCCTGTTTTATTCAAATAAATGAATTAAATAAGATTAGAATACAATTAATGCTTCTTTGAAACTTCAAAATTAATAATGTAAACATTGATTGACAATATTCACTAGCCTACAAATTTGGAAAAGACCCGCCACACAATAAACATAATACAGTTCGTTTCGTTTCGTTTCATTTATTTATTTTCCAAACATTGAACAAAAGGAACAGATATATAATATAAACTATACGAAAGAAAAAAAAGACAATGTGTGAAAGGAGATTAAAATAAGTAAAAATTACTTTAAGCATTGACCACCTGAACAGTTGTAGACAAGAAAACTAATAAATCTACAATATTTACAGTAGAACCACTATTAAGGGGACATCTTTAGGACCCAATACAATTTCCCCTAAATATCTATATTATCTTACCTTGAATTTTTGCTTTTGCGATACTTTCTGTTCTAGTTCTGTCTGAGGTTTGACCCCAGTGGCAAGTTCATCCTCATAAGACTCCATCCAAGAGAGCAACTCAGCATTTGTAGAATCATAGCTACTCCATTGCTCTGCGCAGTTCTCCAGCTTGGCTTTGCTGGCATTTAATGCATTCAGAAGGCTTTCATAATCCTCTTTAGCTTTGTTCAACTGGTCTAGTATTGCTACTTGCCCAATGTTAGCAGTGTTTGGAAGGACTACTTTACTGATCTCACTCACATCATCAAGAAGCTGTTTACCTTTTTCCATTAGCACAAATAGTTCCTATAGATTATATAAAACAATACAAGAAATAAATAATAAACAGTAAACATGTATTTGCATCTTTTACTACATTTAGCCCAAGTAAGAACAATTTAGCATACAAACCTTCGCAGTTCCAAGTTTATCATACACCACTTGTCTTTTGCCACTTGTATCAGACACCATTGTAATCTTCTGCCTGGCTTCCTTCAACCAGTCATTGAAATCTTGCAGATTCTTCTGGTACTTCTGATGATCTTTGACAACTTCAGTGGCATTTTCACAAAGGTCCTGGACAGAAACAAATATTCATTCATATAACTTTACTTGACCATATTGTATAGGCTGTTACCTCCAAAGAAAGCATGGCATAAACAAACATACAATTTAACAAGTGATAGTGTAAAGTAAAATAAACAATAGAAGAAACTTTGGAAAGTAAACTTAATATGACAAACCTTTAAAGCATTTAAAAGCTGTTGATATTTGTTCCCAAGTTCAGAAACCTCCTCACTTAGTTCACTGGAGCCTGGATTGAGCTCAATTAGCTGTTCAGATGCTTGGTTGACTAAATTATGATATCTTTTGTGGCTTAGAGCTTCATTTTGTAGTACCTACATACAAGTTCAATAATCATTTAAACTTAGTTTCTAATGAGGCCAAATTATCTATTTGCAATCAGAGTTTTCTATTTACAGTACTAATAATAATCAATAGAAGAGCATTGGTGATGAAATGTTCAGATGTGAGAGATCCTATGTTTATCAGTACAGCTACACTTGCTGTGTTGTAGCCATTGTAAAATTAATGGTGATGTTAGACTGTACAGGCAGGGAAACTAGGCATAAATGGTAAATTGATAATGATACTGAAATACACCATATTGTATGTGTCTGTCTGACTGAACTTCATATTCACGAAATGTTGTACTTCTAATTTTAGCACATAACAAAGTACACCTACCTTTGCTCTATCTTGACGAACTTTCTTTTCAGCAACGGTAGATTTCAGCTCTTTTAGTCCATCAACCTGCTTCTCCACATCTGTCATGCAGCTCTCCAGCTTCTCTTTACTGGAGAGATACGTGTTCCACAACTGCATTACCTCCTCAATCTGTTTCTTAAGCTTTGTGGCTGTATCAATGGCGTCATTGTACTGGCGTTTGCAGGTATCTAATACTGACTGCACCTGAGCTTTACCGGCATCAGATGACTGTAATAAGAGCCGCTCTCCTTTAGACGTCACAGAGTTTAGAAAAGTCTGTCCTTTGTGTCTTGTCGACAATACATCCTAAAATAAAGAAAATAAAAGTACCATATAATAAAGATTTTTATCTAAAAACTATGCTCCAAACCAAAGACACAAAATTACGAAAAAATAATATGATATTGTATTATATAGGTTCATTAATTGAATATGTTCTGTATCCTACCTGAACAATATGAAATCTATCTATCACTTCATTCCGTGACCCTTGGCATGAGTTACAGGCTTGTAGTGTCTGAACTGTTTGGCTGTGCCAAGCTTCAAACTCATCACAATTTAGACTATACTGTTGATGGTCTGAAAAGTTTTTCTCGACTTTCCTTTTCGCTTCCTAAAAAATGAAAATCATCAGAAACTTGAAATAAATAACGGTGTATTTAAATTTAATTTGCTGTACAACCCCTCCTTTGGAACACCTCTAATCAGGGGACACCCTTACTCAGGGGACAGTTTCTTCTGATATAAACGAGAAGAAATATATTTAAAACACATGGCTAACCTCTGTTCAGAGACAACCCTACAGGAGACAGTTTCCAGAGGTGTCCCCTTAACAGAGACTATCATTATTCATTCTACAATAAAAGGATTTGAGAGTTCACACCTTTAACTTCAGTTGCAGTGTCTGATATTGGTTAGCCAGCTGCATAGCTTCACTTGCCATGGATACAGCCCCTGGGTTGCTTTCTATTAGACCTTCTGCCTTCTTCACTAATTCTTCTTTCACTAAGTTATGATGTTGTACATCTGCATGCAACTCCTGGAAATTTAAGTGAACAATACTGTCAACTTTCGAAAAATTGTATATAATCGTACATAAAATTTAACTAAAACTCTTCTCCGAAAATCATTTTGAGGTCATTTTTAACCAAGGTTTTAGTAAAATTTTGTAGTGTTTTGACATTATATGGCTACTTATATCTTAATCAGAGAGCAATGCCATTGAACACCTCAATTTTGGCAGTAAGTTGTTAGTTGACTTGTCGCATGTAAAAATCATCAAAATGACATGATATGGTCTTAGTTGACATGTGTAGACGTTGGATTACCTGAACTGCGTCTTGCACTTCTTTCTTCCCTTCAAGGTCATCTTGTGGTTGTACACACAGCTGCACAGTTTCATCTGCCTTTACCAACCAATTCTCAAAATCATCAAACACATTGCCAAATTCCTTCCACTGGTTGGCATTATCATGTATACGTTCATTGATTTTCTCTAAATCTTGTTTTAAAGTTTCAAATTCTTTTGTGATGGTCTGTACATCTTGCAGTATGAGGTCTTTTCCTGTGAATCCAGTATCTGGTAAGACCTCTTCAGCTTGTTCAGTTGTCTGGTGGATTTTACTCTGGCCTTCTGGTAGGCTTTCAAGAAGTTGCTAAAACAAAACAAAGATTTTATTTAAATCCTAAAGTGTTGGATATCTCATATTTCTCAAATTACAGTACTGCACAGACGGTCATCAACTTAGCAAATAAATTGTGTATGAATTGGAATGCCAAAAAATTAAGACATTAAACAAATTTACTTCCAGTTACTAAACAGTTTCCAAAATGACAACCCATTTTAAAGTGATGAAATCTTGTTGAAACACTTACCTCAATTTGATTCAGTTTATCATGATTGGCATTCTTATCACTAGTTGCCATAGCGCACTGAAGCGCTTGCTGTCTAGATTTCTTTATCCAGCCAGAAGAATCTTGCACCGTTTCATCATATTTCATATGTTTATCGACAATTCTTTGTAACTTACTCGATGTATCCTAATATTTTAAAATAAATTGCATACTAAGTGATCAATACAATATATATTGTAATTAATAATATAACAGTAGGGTGAGATCACACCAGAGACATTTTCATAATTATTGAATGAATCAAGAGTTCAAATAAATAACACAAGTGTAATATGTATCTTACCTTAGCAAATTGACAAAGTTTCTGATATGCATCAGTGACTTGCTTGACCTTATCATTGACCTCTGGATCATCAACCCCTATGCTGGTTAGTTGTTCTGGTTGTTCACTCAAGCGTTCAATATCTGGTTGAGCTGCTTCAATTTCTTTAGCTAGTTTCTGAACATAAAAAAAATAACATAAATAAGATACAATATATATATATCATCATTCTGTAAAACCAAGGCAACTCAACAACAGGATTCTGAGCTCTGGAGATCAAAGGGTTTGTCTGTGGCTGTGACACGATCATTTCCGAATGCCCCTTAAGAGACACTGTGCGCTGCACAGAATATGTACTGTTGGTACTTGTCGCAGCAAGACATAAGATCAAAGGATTGTTATGAGTTCTTATCTTGGTAATGTTAACCTTGAAATACAGTAGCTTTGCATCAGGAAGCTAGTAATTGGTCAGATGTTAGCTCTACTCTGACCCTAGCCATCAGCGCAAGCTAATTGGTCAGATGTTAGCTCTACTCTGACCCTAGCCATCAGCGCAAGCTAATTGGTCAGATGTTAGCTCTACTCTGACCCTAGCCATCAGCGCAAGCTAATTGGTCAGATGTTAGCTCTACTCTGACCCTAGCCATCAGCGCAAGCTAATTGGTCAGATGTTAGCTCTACTCTGACCCTAGCCATCAGCGCAAGCTAATTGGTCAGATGTTAGCTCTACTCTGACCCTAGCCATCAGCGCAAGCTAATTGGTCAGATGTTAGCTCTACTCTGACCCTAGCCATCAGCGCAAGCTAATTGGTCAGATGTTAGCTCTACTCTGACCCTAGCCATCAGCGCAAGCTAATTGGTCAGATGTTAGCTCTACTCTGACCCTAGCCATCAGCGCAAGCTAATTGGTCAGATGTTAGCTCTACTCTGACCCTAGCCATCAGCGCAAGCTAATTGGTCAGATGTTAGCTCTACTCTGACCCTAGCCATCAGCGCAAGCTAATTGGTCAGATGTTAGCTCTACTCTGACCCTAGCCATCAGCGCAAGCTAATTGGTCAGATGTTAGCTCTACTCTGACCCTAGCCATCAGCGCAAGCTAATTGGTCAGATGTTAGCTCTACTCTGACCCTAGCCATCAGCGCAAGCTAATTGGTCAGATGTTAGCTCTACTCTGACCCTAGCCATCAGCGCAAGCTAATTGGTCAGATGTTAGCTCTACTCTGACCCTAGCCATCAGCGCAAGCTAATTGGTCAGATGTTAGCTCTACTCTGACCCTAGCCATCAGCGCAAGCTAATTGGTCAGATGTTAGCTCTACTCTGACCCTAGCCATCAGCGCAAGCTAATTGGTCAGATGTTAGCTCTACTCTGACCCTAGCCATCAGCGCAAGCTAATTGGTCAGATGTTAGCTCTACTCTGACCCTAGCCATCAGCGCAAGCTAATTGGTCAGATGTTAGCTCTACTCTGACCCTAGCCATCAGCGCAAGCTAATTGGTCAGATGTTAGCTCTACTCTGACCCTAGCCATCAGCGCAAGCTCGTGGTCTAAAGGTATGAATGCCAGGCTAGTGATCGGAGGTCACAGGTTTCAGTTTAACCGGAGAATTACAAATTATGACCAATTAGTTCACTAACTTACTATCATTAATTTAGTTTTGTTCACTTTATCTTTTACAGAACTCTGCAAATCTTGGGCTTCAAGGATTTTCTGTTCCATATCTGCAATCCAGACTTCCAAATCTTCACAATCGCAATCCAGCTTAGACCAAAGTTTAAGGACCTTGTCAAGAAGTTCATTGGCCTGACTCAGTGAAGCTAGTAACCCAGACCACACTGACTGTTGTTCCCTTAGGTCATTCTGGATTCTGTCTCTGCCTGCAGCAGAGGTCCTTTTTTCTACTTCGTCAGCCTGACCCATGGCCTCTTTCAGTTTGTCTTCACCATCATTTTTCTGCTCTGATAATGTCTAAGTAAATAGAAGTCAGTATATTAATATTGTGAAAACCTGTTTCGATTTTAAAGTGTAAGCTATTTCAACTAAGAGGACAACTTCAGACCACTGACGACTTTACATAGTAATATTATAGTATGCCAAAGTGTTACATTATTTAAAAATTCAGGTTAAAATGCATTGTAGATATTATTTATATTACTTTGATTTTGGCAGCCTTTTGGAGAACCTCTTGTTTGCAACCTTTGACATTGCCACATTTTTCAAGAGTAGATGATGCATCTTCTAACCAATCAGTGTAGTCCTGAAGACATTCTTCATATATTTGATGATCTGTAACAGCCCCCTCAAGCTCATCTAAACACACCTACAAAAACAAGAAATATGTATAAATATAACAGTTTCATAAAAATCCTATAATGTATAAAAGGTCTTGAATAAAATAAAATAGTTTGTAAAGCCATTGGTAGAGTAGTTGAAAGAGCCTACCTTTACTTTATCTTTAAGTTCCTCATATTTCTTCAGTAGTTGACTCACATCAGCTGCGAAAGTAGAAGCACCATTTGTAAGTTTTAGGAGGACTTGAGCCTCGTCTTCAAGTTTGAAGAACTCTGGTTCTTGATCAATGATGTGTTCTTCAACAGCCTAATATTGAAATAAAAAAATAAGTTTGATTTAATCAGTTATCTTTAGGTAAAAAAAAGCAGTATAGGTGGTCTACTGCAAAATGTTTGCATCAAATTCATTAAACTGGGTTTTGTTGTTACCTCACAGTAAACCATGGCACTATTTTTTTCTAATTAAGTCTGTTAAGTTTGTTTTTGTCGAAAACAAGCAGTTCTCTCAGAATGTTAAAATGTCACAGAGGACAAGGTCTATTCGTTGTCAATAATATATCATTTGGAGGGTAACTTTACATATAATCTCACCTGGAATTTGTCCAACTGTTGTCGTTTGCCTTCAATTACATCCTGTAGGATTCCAGCCCATTTCAGACTCTCGTCTGTCTCTTCCAGCCATTGTGACAGAGCATCACTTGCATCGGTACACTTCTTCCATTGAGCCATCCATGTTTCCAGATTTATTTGAGATTCATGCACTTCTTGGATGAATGTCTCAAGCTCTTTTTCAGCAGTCTCCATCTGTTGCTGGATAGTTGGTCGACCAGCCTCACTAGTTTGGGACAGTGTTTCAAAACCCTGTTTCTTCAGTTCGTCCAATTTAGCTTTACCTTCTGGTTCTCTAGCAATCAATTTCTATTAATACAATAAAAACAGTTAGTATTCCTTTGTCGGCCTCTGTTGAATTGCTGGATATTATGTGTAAGCCATTATAAATTAACAATAATAATAATGAGCATCTTAACCACCAAACTACAACTCCACTCATAAAGCATAACATTATTTTCTATACCTTTATGGTTTCAATATTATCTGCATTTGTGTCAGAGTTTCCAGTGCATACTCCAAACTGCTGCAACATCTGATTGACCTCAATCAGCCAATCACTATACTCTTGGCAAGCATCTAAGAATGATTGATGTGTGACAACATGTTCTTCACCTCTATTGACAAGATCCTGGAGAAAGATATGAACATTGAAAATATTGGTAATTGATAAGGCTAAAATTCTTCTCTAAAGAGAATCATGAGTATACATTTGCTTGGTCTGTGTATCTGATAAGCACAAAACTTATGGGTCATAGAGATCGCATTGGAGTTGATGATCTAGACCTTCGCTTTTCTAATATCTATGGTCTAAGCATTGTCAAACATATTATCCATTAAAAATGTTGACATACCTCAGCTTTTTTAACTGTGTCTTGATATCGGTCGGTTACTTCTTTCAGTTGACCTGTTATGGTGTCTTCTTTTCCTGATTGCTTGAGTTCCTCAGCTTTTTCAGTCACAGATATAATGTTCTTGTATGATGTGAGATCCTCATGTATAGCCTATTTGGTGACAACAGTAATTATCTTACCACCTATTTACATTTACATCCTACCAAATGATTATTAAGTGTTAAAACCTGGGTTTTTGGGTGGTGAATATTAAATCAATCTGAAAAAATCTGAAGACCAAAATTCATTTTAAAATATTTTAAGCAGATTCTGTTTATTTACACTGTAGGGCAAGGTTATAAAATGTCAAATATACACATACCTTGCATTTTCCAAGATACTCTCGTTTACCATTGAGGTCTACATTTAGTTGATCTTTTTCAGCTTCACCAACTCTATCATTCATGTCATCAAGCCAGGTTTCAATTTGCTCTAGGCACTCTTGGTAGTTCATCCAACTAGTTTGACATGCCTCCAGACTGCCGTGGATCTGGCTTAGATTACTTAGGAATATCTGCCACTCATCTTTCAGGGTTTCAACAGCTTGCTTGGAAATAGCACGCCCTTCTGGTGATGTCTGGTTTAAAATGGCATCAAGGTTTCCTTCGGTATTGTTAAGTAGACTTTGACCTTCCTCTCTTTTATCTAACAATGTCTGCAAAATAAATTTTAGATAAAAATCATTAGAATTAGTAATCATTATTACAACATATTAAAATTCAGGGATCACATATTAAATATAGCCATTATCAATTTTTGCTTTTCCAATATCAATATGTATTTCTAAAGTAGCTTTGCTGTTTACCACATAGGTACACCATTCTGTAAGCTGTAATCTAAAGTTGTGGTTCAAACATTTGTCAATTTTAATGTTTAGAATAGCATTTTCCCTAATGTAAGTTGATTGCATGTGAAAGACTTAACTACTTACTTTAATTGTATCTAGTCTTGCTTTAATAATATCATTTTCTCCACTAGTACTGCTGTGTTCTTTCAGTTCTTGATTTGCTTTCTCCAACCATTCTGTAAACACCTTAGATGATGTCATGTATAACTGATGGTTGTTGCAGTTCTCTTGTAACTGTTCGACATCAGCCTGCAAAAATTGAGTATAAATAATTAATTATCTCCTTCAGTATTGTTAATCTTCTGAAGATTACAAATTAAAGTCAAGTGGCCGAGCATTTAAGGCAGATCACCACAGTTTCAAGGGGCTCTTTAGTTCCAATGTATGCATCTGGCTCACTTTAAACCACCCAGTGCATTGTCCAGAAGAGAAAGGATTTACTACACTATCTCAGTTCCTTTTGTCGTGGACAGACAAATGAGTGCTGATCAGTGGCAGCTGGAAACCTTAGTTATCACTGTAGAAAAGTGGATTATAAGTATGGATTCATTATCTATTATAAGTTGAATAAACCTTTTTCAGTTGGTTTCTTGGCAATAATACATTTGTTTTTTTGCATACCTTTGATTTTGTGAGTAGGGCATCATAGTTGATCTTGAGCTGTTCAATTTGCCTTGGTATTTCAAGATCTGCATAATTAGCTGCTGTAACAACTTCAGCAAGTTGACAACATTGTTCAATATCTTTCTTTTTGCAGACAATGGCTTCAGTTAGTGACTGGAGAGAACAAAATTAATTATTTGATCTGAAATTATGTTATATATAAGATGGTCAAATCTCCCAACATTAGATTCTCAAATACGAGAATGTTCTCAAAATTAGAAAGTACAAATATAAAAAAAACATACTTTGCATTTTTCAAACATATCTTCTTTTTCCTTTAGATCATCTTGAAGTTGAACTATGACCTCTAAATCAGCAGTAGTCTCAACTATCCAGTTGGTTAAAGCATCTAACTCATTCTCATAATCTACCCAGGCCTGAAAATGATCTACAAACTCTTGCTCTGATTTCATCAACTGGGCTTGTAGGCTCTGCCAGTCTTCCAAGGCACCAGCATAATCTTCTTCAATTGAGGGCCTAGCCTGACTAGCAGTACTACTGACTGTGTTTTCACAGGCCTTCTGTAACTTATCCATCGACTGATCCATTTTTTGTTTTTTTTGTAACAGTTCCTAATAATGAAATAGAGATAATCAGTACGCTGCAGTTACACCCATGTTTTCTGATAATATTCAGATAGTACTTTGAGCATTCATTGAAATGGTGGTATACAAAAATGGAATGATTGATTGATTGAAGGTGGCATGTTATTGTATTACATCTTGGCGACAGAGTGTATACATAAAGAATTTGAATAACTTGATTTTAAGATTTAATATTAGCAAATCCTTTATGGCATTACATTTGAATGGTATAGGTTTTGGTTATTGGAAATCTTTACAAGAGTGGACATTGCAGTGTGAGTAAGGCTGATGACACATTCAGCCTTCCATACCTTTAAATATGCATGCACAGATTGCAGCTATGGTTCTAGATACAACAAATAATCAAATCTCCCATTATTGGGAAAACTATATTTTGTAAGAAATACCTGAATTTTTTTTAGTTTCTGTTGAATTGTTTCTTTGTCGCCCTCAAGTGTTCGGCATTCAGCAAATGCATCATTCATGTCAGCAACATGATTACAAATGCTTCTTAGGGTCTCTTCAAAATGTTCATGAGTCTGGAAATACTTGATGCTATTATCCAAGAGTCCCTACAACAACAAGAAATTATTTAGAGTGTAAACCAACACCTGCACTGCTAGAAGTCACTGTACAAAAGTACTACTATGCAAGTTTTGCAAATTCCCAGCCCTAGAAGAAATCCCACGCCACCCCTCCAATCTACATAAGCAAACTGGGAAAAATGCACAGTTAATAAGTTTTCTGAAAAAACACTGCATCCCCACCCCAGGTCAGCTATTATAATTTTCAGAAAATTAGAGCTTAAATAATAATTTGATTCTTGTTACTCAAATTGAAATACTTTTGTTAGAAATAAAGTTAACATTCATCAAAAAATATAAATTTTTACTATAATTTTTATAGTTTCCACCCCCACCCCACAGTATTGTATTACATTATTGAAATATTTTATGAAAGAATAAACTCAATAGTACTACACCACAAGTTAAATATGTCAGTATTAATACATATACTGAAACAGATTGTCAAGCTTCTGTATTCACTGTTAGACCTTTAATATAGCTCTTACCGTTACTAGATTCTTTAAGGACTCATAATTTTCTGCAATTTGCTTTAATTCTGCTGTCACATCATCTACAACCTTTTCAACATTGTCTTCATTTATACGTTCACCCTGCTTGTTAACAGTGGCCACCATCTGTGCATGAACTTCAATGTCGTTTAGCAGAGCCTGAAAATGTGAGGACAGGTGGCTTACATAAATCAACTGGTTTATACATGTAGGAAAATCACTATAAACTATTGACTACATCCCCACAGCTACTACTGTATATTGTTTGTTTATTACTGTTAAAAAAATATATTTTCTTAATAAATCTATATTTACATTTATAAATGCTTAGATGGCATTTGTAAATAAAAATAAACTGAAACATATGGTTATATGTATTTCTACTTTATATATTAATTTACAGAAATATGTATACTAACTACCATATGTATTCAAATAAACATACCCCCACAGAACATGCCTCTATAATGCCTCCCCCAACCTTGAATAAACGTCCCGGAGTCATTATTTATGCCCTCAAATTAATGCCCCGCCACATGCATTATATACACAATAGTGTATCACACAACACATTTCGATTTTTACTAGAATTCATTGTAATTTTGATACCATTTTGTATCAATTCTCGAAATGAATTATGTTGTATTTTTTAATATCAGGGGAGTATTTATTTGATGATAAATGTTAACATATTACACCCAAAAATAAAGAAGAAGTCCCTATGATAAAGAAATAAATATATTATTAGAAAAGTATGTTAATTTACCTCCAATATTTTCACTCTATTTTCTTTTATTTGAAGTGTACATGCAGACTCAGAAAACACCTCAAGTTTATCTTTAATATCTTGCATCCAGTTTCTAATTAGTGCCAGGCTTTTCTTAAACTCTGTCCATGTTTGTACTCTGTCGTTTAGCATTGGTTCAGCATCCTTTAGATTGTTAGTGAGACTTTTCCATTGTTCTTTGGTAGAGTTGACTTGTTGTTGTAGTGCATTCTTTCCAATTGCATTTGAATGAGCTAAAACTTTTTGAAGTTTGATATTAACATCACTAATTTGGTCTTCAATGACATTTTTCTCTGCTAAGCAATCCTGCAATAAAACAATTCAATACATTTTCTTAGCAATTTAATAAAACCATATTTGGTAATTGTAGCACTGAGTATAGTAGGTAGATAGACGAGGAGAACCTGAACTGGCAGCACTGACATGACGTGAAGCATGCAGTTGAAAAGTGTAATAAAGTCCATGAGCAATGATCATTGGAAATGCACTAACAAATGGAAATCATTATCAACTGTAAAGCTTTCCTACATACTTTGCTTTATAGATTATCTTTTGGGTCACATGTGATGCTGTACATACTTATTCCAATTGTGATGCTGGATCTCAGATGCCAACTGTCTCTTTCATCAATGGGACAACCTATTAGTAGTGATACTTGCTGGTGGCTTGCTTACCAATCTTTAGTTCAAATCCTTGTTCCAAATTGCCATTACTTAAGTCTAATACTATGTGACTTAGTTTTCATTTTTTTTTTTTTACCATATTTTCATGCTATTATTTTGCCTTTGCTGTTGGATGGTGTTGAAAAAAGGAAAAGGTACAAAATCAAGTACGGTAGAATTTATAACTTACTTGAATAGCTTGTAATTTATTCTGACATTCGGTCATATCACCAGCAGGGTTGCAATTCCTATCATAGATTTCTTTGGTTTTCTCATACACACTATTCAAAGCTTCAATACTGTCTGCAAACTCCTGGTGATCATTAACATGACTTTGCGAAACTTCTAGGCAATCCTATCAGGATATAATAATTGGAATAAACAACCTATCAAAGTAATTTGTAGGACGTTGTAAAGAAGGAAAAGTATCTTTCTTTAAGTTATGTTTGCCATTACATAAATAGAAAATTAACCAGATCGTTAAAGCTTTTTATAATATACACATTCAAGAAATTGAAATTTTACTATACTGTACTTTGCTAAAGAGGTGTTATCTTCATTTGATGAGGTACTGTATGACTAAAATATTTAAAATTACCTTCAGCTGTGCAGTGATAGAGTTAAATTTCTGCAGTAGTTTAGTCTTCTTGGGCCTGGCACCAGCATATGAGCAGCTGTTGCTCACCAACTCTGCCTTTACTTGAATACTTTGAGCTAGTGACTCATAAGATGGAACTAGATTCTGCAGATCCTACAGTATTATAAATAAAACATCAGTCAGAATTTATAAGCCATTTATAAGAGTAGTTTATACCTTGTTGCAACATTAATTGTATTTCTTGGCAGTCTGCTGCCTACTTAATAAATAGATGGGAAATTGAAAGAATTCATAATGCACAACATTTTACAATCATGGTGCTTAAGTAAAAATAATAATCCTAATTGTATTTGAGTTTTAGCAAAGTAATCGTTAATGAAGTAAATGATGAATACAACAGGTTCTCCACTTTTAACTATTTCGAAGTCTAAACTACAAGTTATGTGAAACCTGCAGGCTTACCTGCTTAGCCTCTAACATTCAACATACCTGAAATTTCTGCATTCTATCTTGTTTCTCTTTTAAATCAAGTAAGAAATATTTCTCAGCATGAAGTGTTTCCTCCATATCCTGCAACCATTTTTCCAAGTCGTGACAAGAATCTTCAAAATCTGTACACTGTTCAAGACAACTCTCCAACCTCTCCCACTCTTTCTTCAGAATGTCCTCATCTTCAGCAATCTTTTCACTGACAGTCGGGTCACTGAACGATTGAATTTTTTGACTTGCACCTACTACTGACTCAAAAGAAGGTTTTTTACTTTCCCATCTTTTTGAAATTTCCTGTGGAAAAAAAGTTTACTGAAAGTTCATATCCAGCAGACATATCCAAAGATCATCCTGTAGTTCGGTGAAATGGACATGAGGCCAATGTTTCAATAAGGCTGAACTATGGTTGAGTAGGTGGTTTGTGGCACTCTGCCTCAACTGCAATATTCAGATTAAACTTCTCTAAAACAAATAAATTATACCTAAATTTACAGCAAAAGTTTTACATTTAATGTTTAACATACCTTTAGTTGTGAACTAACTTGTCCATCAACTGCATCAACTGGTGTTCCTTCATCAACCTGTTCGATAGGTGTCACCAGTGACTGTTCTACAACGGCAAATAGCTCCAGCATATCATTCCCTCTTGCTTCATACTCTTGCCAAACCTCTGCTACTTCAATGGCAGTGAACTTCTTCTCTTGCACTTTCTTTACAACCTCACTCCAATCGTTCTGGAGCTTGGTTAAGTCGCCAGTGTGAATCTTAGGAAGGGTGGCAGCTTCCTCTGCAACCTGATCCATTAACTTTTGATTGCCATCAATTTCATCACAAAGTGTCTATTGAAAAAGAGATATTTTATTATATGATATGTTTAAAAACATTGAAATATAAGATCCTATTAAATAAGGTGATTAACCTTGAAAACACAGTTCATACAAGATGCTCTACATAAACAACGTTTCATAAGTTTTTGGGAGTAGATTAATTGGTACTTACATCTAGATTATCTACCCTCTTTTTGGCCTCTTCTATTGATCCAACTACAGGCTCTTTATCCAGATTTTTGTTAGTAGCTGTCATCCATGGTAGAAGCTGTTCCTTTGCAAATTGATATGCTTGCCAATGCTTAATGTCTGCATTAAGCCTATCACGCAGTGTCTCTGAAGAAGTGCATAGATTTTGCCAATCTTTCTGAGCTGTATCAAGAACGTCTTTTAGTGTCTGCACATTTGGTCTGTTTGGATTTTCCTGTATTTCATCAAGTATGCTATTCAGTTCCTCTAATGCTTTGACTTTATTAAAAATTTCAGAAAACAAGTCCTGAAAAAGAATTAAAATTACAATTGGAACATAATTAATGCTTGCTCCATTAAAACTCCAATCAACTTAAATCACACACAAGATGCCTAGTATTTTCCATGACGACTTAATAGTTAGAACAGTTAAAACTATTAAGATCATATACTATATCCAATTAAATGTCTTACTTTAGCCACATCATACACTTTATCTGGTGTTGATTCATCTTTTGCTATATCGTCTAACTGTTTCTCCATGTCAAGCTGCCATTCTGCCAAGACATCCATCTTTTGTAAGAAATCATTCCACTTGCTCTCTAAGTTCTCCAGTTCTTGCAATTGTTTAACAATGTTGTCTTTTGTAGAAGCATCCTTGGAATCAATAGTTTGGATATCTTGCTGTAAAGTTGCTTTTGTTGTTGGTGGGACAGATTGTTGTAACTCATTATTCATTGATTTGACATTAGTTTCTTGATCTTTCCAATCTTTGTGGATATCTTCTAAATCCTGTAAAAGTATTGTATGTGATCTCTTATTTTGGACTACACAAAGTATATTACACAATTTTCAATATGGAGTGAAATCAATATGCATAAGGGAATGCACCCAACAATTTGTCCCATTAATAGAGGTGTCCCCTGGATATTGGTTGGCCTACCTTGCACCCCTTAATAGGGGTACCAAAAGGAGGGATCCTACTGTATACTAACCTTTAACTGTGCCACAGCTGCCTTGATTTCATCAAGTGATGAAAGCTCTGGAGATAATGATTCAAATGCATCATCAATCTCATTCAATGAAGACAATAACTTTGATTTTTCTTGATCATATTTCTCCCAAAGTCCAACAGCATCCTAAAAAATAAAAATAATGATTAAATTTTACAATATTATGTACTGTTTTATGAATTCTTTCCAGCCCTCACCAAACAGCGGCGATCATGATTACAACACAGACGTGCATCCTTAATCTTTTAAATATAGTGTAAAAGTTCTTTTCCTTCACTTCTACAAAAAATATGTTTAATTATTCTATTCGAAAGGCCAAGTCTTCATTTTGCAACCAGCTTGCTGTCTTCATTTTTAGAGTATTTAGTCAACTTTAATGAAAATCAACACTCAAATCGTTTAAAACAATACATTATTCACAGGATCAAGTTATAACATAAATATGCATTAAATTAGTTGTAATTTACAACATATCCACACCTGAAGACTCTTTAGCTGATCGGCTGACTGTTGTTTTGTCTCTTGTAACGTTTTTGCCACTACTTCTTGTTGTGGAAGGGCACTTTGAAGATCTTGCTCTTCAGTCGCTCTTACTACCTCTTCATGAATTAGTGGTGCTGCTTCTTCTAAGTCATGCTGCAGAGCCTACAATAAATAAGAAAATAAATGCTTCTATTTAGATTGTACCTTTTCACAAATGATGTGGCAATCTTCAGTCAATTACAACATGTGCCATTTCAATTGTATTTCATATCCATCTGGAGTCTCCATTCACAATAGATTGGATGTCACTGTTGCTGTGACAGGATTGATAAAGGTCATGGAAATATTGAAAAAGAGAGAGAATAAACCTGATTGCCTTACCTTATGCTTCTCCAGCAATTGCTTCAAAGCAGGCAAATCTTCCCATGATGGTTTCTTCGACAAGTCTTTCTGTTTTTGAAGTATCCAGTTCCAAGTTTCTTTTGATTTTGCCTGCTTTTTAAACTTCTCAGATTTCTTGGCAACCTCAGCAGGTACATCATCCAACTTAGATTTCAGTTCTTCCTGGTGTTTCTTCAGCTGAGCAAGACTTTCCTGTTCAGATAGCACCTGTCCTGCTGGACAAGCTTCAGTAATCTCACTTAGTTTATTCTGTGCTTGAAGAAGTTGTTGAGACATTTCTGGTTCCTTATTTTGAAGTTCCTGTAACTCCTTCTGAAGCTCTTCAAACTTTACTGGATCAGATGTTTTTAGAAGTTCCTCTGCTGTTTGGTTGGTCTGGTTCATCCAGTCTTTCACAAGATCAAGACTAAAGATAAAAACAAGTTTAGTTTCAAACATTGACCTTTGAATTGTTTCTAAATCATAAAATTGAGTTAATAATGTTGAGGTCCAGAATGGGAGGAAACTCAAATGGGTTGGACAAATGTTATGCCATGACAAATTTAGATTTCTTTTTTGTTCTTTGGTAGAACCCTTGATATCATAAACAACTAACCTCTGATTGTACTCATTCCATTTGTCAGGTAACTCAACCAGCTTACTCTGCATAACCTGTATGTCACTCAGCATTTTCTGCCAGTCCATCTCTGATTTATTCAAGTCGTCTTTCAAGGTGTCGTCTTGTGGATCAATGGCAGACAATGTCTTCACACAAGTCTGCATCTCTTGCAAACAATCAAGGCAATACGGAATCAGCTTGCTCTCATGAAAGAATTCCTAAAAAGAAGAAAACACAACATTTTGAGCCAATGAGGAGAGGTAGTAACAACAAATGTTTATTTTTCACATAATTTTCATGGACAGAAAATTAAGTATTTTCAAAAGGCAACTTTTAAAAACAGAAGAAACACTTTACCTTGTGCAGACCAAGAACATGGAGAGGATTCTGGCCAGAGTTTAGAGCAACTTGTTCAGATTCCAATTCGTTTTGAGAATCATCAATATTTTGTTTCAGTTCGTTTTCAGCCAATTGAAACTCCAATTTGCATAACTTAACAGAACCTTTCTCGACAGTCTCTTTGTATTTGGTTTGTAGTAGTTTGATTTTCTCTTCAAGTGGTTTTCGATCTGTCTGAGGTATTGATTTAAGAATGTCTTCACTCGCAGCAAGAAATTCTTCCAATTTATTAGATTGTTCATCAAAAAATGCCTGTTGAAAGAATGTAATCACAAATATATAAGACGAAAAGGCACACAATAACTAAACTAAAGCAATATACCACTAACGCAATGTGAGTGATTTCCACCAACTATCAGGTTTACTGCTCAAAATGTTAATGGCAATTTGGAGCATTCGATTTGCGACAAGATAGGACCTATGCATTGAGTGAGGAAGCACATGACAAGATCCCTGCATATGACGTAACTAGTTTCTAGGTCATCCAAACGATGATATACAAACTTGTACTTGAAATTTAAACCATGGTTCTCAATATTGCTAGAGTATTTTTTTCAGGTTAGGTTTTTAAAGTTTCCTGACCTTATGACCTTCAATAGCTTCAAGAGGGTCAGTAGGTTGGTCTTCCAGTCTCTGATCGGCCTCCCTTAACCAGTTTGTCAGTTCTGCAGCTTTGTGTTTGAAGTTTTGCATACAAGCAACTTCACTTGAGAGTTGGTTGGCTATTTCTGGAGCAGTCTGGCTTAATGCCTAAAATAATATTCATACGAACGTTTCAATATTTAAATGTAATAAATGTTTTAAAAACTGTCTCAAATATGGACACACCTCAAAAGGAAAATGGCATAGTCCAGATTTCCTAGTAACTTAACAAAATATCTATGTTTGTATCATACCAATCAACATACTGTCAATCATAGTTTGTTAATAGGGAGCTTGCCAAAAATTGCAAAAACAAACGCAAAATTTATGTGACTAGTACCCTTATATGAAATCATAAGCTCTAGGGCTTCAATTATAAACCATTGGCTGAATATTAGTAGTAGTTCTTCTATCCCATTTTTGTCATGTTCTGTGTATGTCTCCACCCAAAGAAATAACCCCATTCTAAGTCCACATACACACTACTATGATCCACTACATTCTGGTGCTCAATGCAAGTAAACTAACTCTAAGCTTTATGGTACTCACTTGAAACCGGTCATTCATCTCTGAGATGTGGCTTTTTAATGGATCAGTGTCCATGTAATTGGCATTTAGCTGTATTGTTTGCTCAACTACTTTATTTTTCTCTTCTAGTATCTTCTGATAATGAGGGAGGTTTGAAAAATGCACCTAAAAATGAGAACATTTGTGTGAAAGTATTCAGTAATTTGATTTTCAGCATTTTGTATAGAAATTGAGTCAAAATAAAACTTATATGAGAGGTACAGATACCATGCTAGATGAATGTCTATTACAGGAGGAACAAGGTTACAAGAGAGTATCTAAAAGGTACATTTAACTGTATTGATTAATAATAAATTATGATTATATGTTTGTATGTAGAATTATATGCTACCAACTCACCTCATATCTCTGTTGCTTATCTTCCTTTTTACCAGTTGTCTTGTCTTGCTTTACCTCTGTTATCAGAGCCTCTCCATCATCCAGCCACTTCACCAGCTCTTTCATGCCATTCTCATACTCTCGTAAGGATGTCAGGACCTTGCTGGTGATGGTATACTCTTCATTAGTTGTGTCTTGGATCTTTGTTAACCTGACTTTGATGTTTTTCAGAGTGTCCATCATGGCTGACCTACCATCCTCTGTACAACTCTTGAACAGGCCTTTGGAAATATCTGAAAGCTTCTTGAGGTTTACTTCTTGTTTTGTACATTGTAATTTTAATTCCTATAAATGGTTATAAATAATGGAAATTTAAAATCAACATACAAATCTGTTCATGTTGCTAGAACCTGTATTTGGAAAGTGCTACCACTGAAGGGTCCCCTCTCACTAGGTCAACTCCAACTCCTTTTTTGTTGCTTAACTGTGCCATTTAGTGTTATTTTACCTTGAAATTATTAAGGTGCAATATAAATCCTGTATGCACTGTATGCAAGTATGCACTTAAATTTTACTTTACACAGTCAAATACTAATAATATATTTTTTTAAACCTGAAACTCCCAAATCTCTGAAATCAAGGCAAACTCGGCAAACCATAATTGTCTTTGTGGTTTCACTTTGTTTTTACTAGGTTGACTTTTTAACAATTTGGGCCAAGTCCTGGTTTTAGAAGTGTTGGCTGCAAACATATTTACCTCTAAATCCTGTATATGCTCCTTTGCAGGCAGGTACATGCATGTCACCCTGGCTGGTATGTCTTGCTCTTTCTTGTCTAACCAAATGCGCAAGTTTTTAACAAATTCTGCATACTCTCGTTGTTGTCTTTCGGTTTCTTCATTTTTCATGTAAACCTTAAAAGAATTAAGTAAGTATTGTTTTTACTTTTAATTCTGAATGCAGTTTTACTAAATGTATTGTATTGTAAAATGTATATAATAACGAGATATGTCAAATATGTTGATATTTAATACAATGGATAACTGCACATGGCCACCATTTTTCATGTTTGTATGTTGTATGTTACTTTAATGGTATAATAACAACACATAGATTCAATCTACAGTCGAACCTCTCCTTTGGGAAACCAATATTTTGGAGACGCAGTATAAGTGGATACTAAGAGAGCAAATATATTCTCTAACACTAAGGTCAATCTCTATTCATGAAATCATGGGAAAACCCCAATTAAGGAGACACCTTGTTTGGCCCACAATGATGTCCCCTTAATAGAGGTTCTACTGTATTATCAACTTACTTTGGCTTCTTCAAAGTTGTCCTTCCATCTGCTGTTGACACTGAGTAGTTGTCTCTTGATTGTCTTTGTTACTTCTTCTTGGCATGTTTCAATCAAGAAGTTTCCCGCCTCATTCATCACTGTCTGCCGATCCTGCCAGCTGCTCATGTCTTGGAAGAAAGTCTATGAAAGAAACATATATAAGTTTTAAAGATCTTCCGAGCACAGTGGTAGAGCAATTAAGGCTAGTGTACTGCAGAACATAGTCATAAAATTAGCACAAACGCAAGGCTCTTCTTGACCATACTGTACTTCTGGTAGTATATGTCTTCATTTGGAGAATTAGAATGTGTTCCATATATTGACTACATAGCTTAGCAGTAAAGTGTAAAACACTGTACCGGTACATGGATTCCTACTCTATTGGAACTAATTATTGTTACAGGAAAAATTGCTTGTTGTTCATTCTTCTGATATACAATAGGACAACTCTATTCAAGGGACAACCCTATTCAGGGAACACTCAAATACAGGTGACACCCCTTTATTAAGCAGACACATTCTTATAAAAAGACTAGAGGGAAATATATTTTAACATCACGGCCAAACATTATTCAGGGGACACACTATTAAGGAGACATTATGTTGATAACATCCTTGTAATGAATATTTTAATTTATATTCTTTGATTGATGATATTTACCTGTTTACTGTCAGAATTTTGATCTTGTAAAGCCACTGACGATTGGCTTAGCCAGGATTCAACTAGTTCACTGCAAGCATCATATTTCTTCCAATTTTCTATCACTTCTTCTAGCATAGTTTCAACACTGCGTATTTCAACACTCAGATTTGTTCGTTTCTTTTGCATGTTGAGCAAGAAATTTGTAAGAACTTGTTTTTCATCTTCTATTAAAGAAATAAGACATGTTTAATATACCTTAGTACCAAAAATTATTAATGCTATTCAGATAAAATAGCTATAAGTCTAGATACTTATTTCTTCATGTTAAAATATTGTAGATCAGATGCAGTGCATGTCAGTGACAAGACAGTGAAAGTCTGGGTGGCAGTACATTGAGAAAGTGTACTGCCACCCAGACTTCAATTCTTTCCAGCTGAAATCTGCAAAGCGAATGTACTACTGTATAGCTATGCCATCTACAGTATTACAAACCAATATAAACTTACTATCAGCAACAGCTTTGTAATTTTCTGTTTCTGTTTCCAAGTCTTTCAATCTGGCCTCGTATTGGTCAAAAAATGTATTCTCTTGTGTAAATGCCTGAAAAATAATTATATATTTAAACAAATAGTCAAACCAACCACACTGACTAAATTTAGCTAAATTTGATATTAACTTAAAGTTGAAAAATATCTGTACACCTAATAAAGGCTAGATAAAAGAAAAAATACAATCTTGCCAGAAATGTGTGCTTCAACTTTATTTTCAATGAATGCATTTAAGAATATTTATTATGAGAAACAATTGTGTTTATGTTACTTAATCAGAATAACACATTTTTCATCTTTCTGTAGAACACCAGCATAAAGTGTTCAAAACATGATATTAGGGACTTTCAGATGGTCATGTCGCCTTTGACATTTTGAGGCATTGTGCATGCGCCATGCCACTACCATATTTAGGCATATAACTACCATATTTGAGCACATCAAACTTTTGTTGTCAAACTAGTTTGATAGTGTAGACTGTGCTTAGTACATGTTTGCTGCTTACATTATAATCTTGTAAAATATCTTTCACTTGTTCTTGGCTTCCATACTTGACATTCCATGTTGAAAACTTTTCTTCAGTTTTCACTATCAATCCTAGAAGACTATACTTCTTCTCTAAATAATTTAACTTCACTTGAGTATGTCGCCATGTGACCACTACGATCTCCAGCCTTTCTGAGATACTTGTTAGGATTGCTTTAGACACATTTTTACCATCACTTCTACCAGTGGCTTGTATTTGTTGGAATGTATTATGAACTTGACCTAAACTCTGAAAGTGTATCTGTGGAAAAAATAACATTAAAACTTAATTAAGTAACATTATTTAAATATCTAATGTTTTAAAGGCTTTTTTCAATGCCAGGTTCTTTTTCATTAAAGGGTAAGTATTCATGCTCATGCTCTTTGTTGAAAGATCTGTAACATTGTACAGAGTTAAATTTGACTTGCATACAAAAATATAGCATAAAGTTTGATAGTTTAGACAGAGCTTTAGCCTCAGCATTGTGTGGTAGGGTGGCCTCCCTAGTATTTTAATACCAGATACTCATTTACAGCTAAGAGGATTGGGAGTTTTGACGTCTACTCTCCCTAATACTAACCACCAGTTTTAAACTCATACTTGATATCAATTCACAGTTGTAAAACTCTCTTATAATTCTTTTAAATAAATAATTGAAACTATTCTTACTCTGAACTCTTCACATTTTCTCCCAATACTACTGGCTGTTTCATTCTCTAACTCAATCTGTCCCATATCTCGGTCTAGCAGATCCTCTGCTCCTCGAAGCCATGTAGTAACTTCTTTTAATTGGAATGGTAGCGAGCCCTCTATCTTATCTCTCCATTGTTCATAGTGCGACGATACTTTACTCCACTCCTCTATCGTAACATCAACCTCTTCCCGTGTCAGTTGTATCAGCATTTTCTTCTGATCTTTTGTTTTTATTTCTCGTACAAGTTGTTTGCTTTTGGCATGCCCTCTCTGAAGCTCAACAAATGTCTAAAAACACAAAAATATTTGATATTAAATTTAGGTAGGAGGCTGAAGCTAAGTGAAATTTATTCATCTTCATTTTTCATGTTTTTGGGGGACAAATACATCTGTAAGTTTGATCCAATTAAATATGTAAAGATTATTCTTGCTCTGTGGTACAATTAATCGTGTATTTTTGTCCACTATTTAAAATGTTTGAAATTTTGTTCACATATTTCTTCATACTGGGTGTACAAGACAGTGTTCTTCCAGAGAGCCTAGGATACCACTCACAAAACAATTTAAAAACCGATACACATAGCACGAAGTTGATTATCTATTTTCAATTGTATAAATTCAATTCTTTCAGCTTTTTGCATTTATTTTACTTTATATAGAAAAATATTGTTGTATTGTACAGTATTAGATTATCAGTTGTTATTAGACAATAACCTGTGGGAAATTCGGTTAGATGTCTCGGGATTTAATCAATGAATCAGAACATAGGAAATCAGTATCAGATTGTACAATCTAGATCTAAGAGTCTAGCTATCCAGGTTCTTATTATTGTACCAGATTGAATCTGGATCTAAGAGTCTAGCATTGTGTACAATAAACAGATCTGAAATGTCATTGTCACATGTCAAAACAATTATGTACAATAAGACAGAAGAATTTAAACAACCACGTGTTGTGTAGATTTGATATTTTAACACTTTCTTATGTTAATACATTCCAATACTAGCAATGTTAATAGTGACTGGTCACTACAGGGAACAATAATGTTTGTTTGAGTATAGGTGGAGTTGGAGTTAATAATGTGATTTCATCATGTTTTTGTATTCTTATATCAATCAATCTTAGATTGTATGTTTATCCCTGGATGTAGTATAAAAGTCATCCTGACAAGGGAGCCATGTTGCTACAGTAAAGTTAGTACTGTATTGTTATACACCATGCGGTGTTGTTGGCTTAGTCAGCCGTAAAGTTGTTAATTTGCATAACAAATGTGTTTGCTTATAAAAGGCAACGGAGATGCGGAATCTATGTTAGTAAATTACTGTTTACCAGTTGGACAAGTGTTACAGTGTATAAAGCAGTGTTAACGTAGATAGAAGATTATAACCAGTACAAGCAGTGGTGTTGTTAAGCCAGCTTGCCGGTAAGCAGTGGTATTGGAATATAAAAAATTGTGTTAAGCCAGCTAAAATAAAAGGAATATATATTGTTGTGTGTCTACTGCGTTTTACAAACAGCGACTACTACCAAATTTATTGCGTAACGTCAATAAAACTATGTAATACAATAATATAAGAACTGAAATTCCAACAAGGTCAGAGCAACAAATTCAACCTTACCCAGTATGTATCTTCTCGATTTAAGTGTTGTGTCTTTGTATTTTCAATTGCTGTTTGGCTCTTTCCAATCCATTCCATCACTTCACCGCGCATCCTTAGTTCTTCTGATGCTGCAGCAGTCTAAACAATAAATGATGCAATTTACAATGCTTGCTTAAACCATGGACCTAGGTTCATGCTAGACTAGAGAAGAGCAAAGTTACACTCTTCCCTGCTTAGATAGGAGCACAATAACTACCAGAAATACAAACGATTACAAACTGACCAAAAGCACAAATACAGGAAATAAAATAAACAAAAACTAAACAATTAAATATGTAAGAAAGGGTTGTTTATTCTGAATTCAAATCATGAATAAATTATTTCATATCAATAAATAAATAATAATAAGGTATTTGTTTATTAGTTACAACATATTTATTTATGCAACACATAATATTCTTTTTTGAATTTTAATATCTCGTAAAGTAATAGTCAACAATGAGCCTATTAGTTGTATTCATTTAATTTATTTGGTTCCAATAAATATCAATTATATAATATAATTATATTTGAGTCAAAGTAAAGAGTTCAAATCTAGTTTTATTTCAGCTTAATGACAGACTAACCCAAACTTCAGAGGATTTTGTTGAAATTCAAATAGAATATAGATAGATTAAATCAAAATATATATTTATGCAACACATAATATTCTTTTTTGAATTTTAATATCTCGTAAAGTAATAGTCAACAATGAGCCTATTAGTTGTATTCATTTAATTTATTTGGTTCCAATAAATATCAATTATATAATATAATTATATTTGAGTCAAAGTAAAGAGTTCAAATCTAGTTTTATTTCAGCTTAATGACAGACTAACCCAAACTTCAGAGGATTTTGTTGAAATTCAAATAGAATATAGATAGATTAAATCAAAATATATTAATTAATATATATTAAATAACTAATTTATCAAATCATCTTACTTGTGGTGTTTCTTTTCCAACTTCTGGGAACGATTGAAAGAACTGTGAAACATACGTCATGATAGACTTCTCATCAGGTTTATTTGTGTCAACATCTGAAAGTAAAACGATAAAAAAGTATTAATTAGCAGACTTTTAGACTTAATCCGGTATATTAATGTTAATTTTGAAATGATGATGATTTAATTATATTTACGTCCCTGAGATTTGCGAGGTGATGTGAATAGTATAATATCATCATCCAATCATTTAAATTTTAAATCAAATTTTTATAAAAATATTTCAAGATAAATCCTCACTATATTAACATTTTGCCAACAGTTTTATTGATAATGATTGGTTTTGGGGATTGATTTTATAAATTCTCTTTTTAAACTATTTTATACATGCTTAGGTTAATTACAAAATCCTTTTTGTATTTTCATTCCTTTTATTGTAAATGTACATATATTTTTGACTGTTATTTTACTGTTTTTAGCAAGTTTTAAAGAATTTGTATGCATGATTTTAACCTTTTATTTTCTATAAACAGGACCATATGTAAAACAGGTGCTACATCTATTCCTGATGTTTTTATCCTGTATAAATATGTTTTAAATAAATTAATTATAAATAGAGAATTTGTAAAATGAATGGTAAATGTGAATGGTGAATGCGATCACTGATATTTCTAGAGACGACACAAATTATGATCTTACCATAAGGATCGAGTAACTTTGCAATACCAAGCTCTCTTTCTGCAACATCAAATGCATTTGATAGATTTTCAATATTACTTCTTGAACTTAGACTATGCAAGTCCACCAGACCTTCCCTGATATTGTGTAGAAGGGTGGTGAATGCTCGTCCATCACGCCAACTTGGACCAAAATCTTTAATCGCTATATCTACCCCATGCTTCCCTCTGTACGATACAAAAATATAATGTATGTTTTAGGTCATTGTGACTAACAGTAGAGAGTGTCAGATCATGTAATGCTATAATAAAATTGTCTTTATTACCATGGATCTTACTTTCCCTAAATAATTATTATTAAATAATGATGATTTAGATGAAAAAATAAATTAGGTCCACACAATATAAATTACAAAGGCTATTGACCCCTATTAAACCGAGTCATCATTTTGTGAACACAATATTCCTGCAGTTGTTTTTCCAATGAAGTCAATCAGGATGTGGTACCATTAATTAGTCATCACTTCTGTTGCTTGTAATATAAATAATTAGTAGCTTACTATCCACATCAGTCTTCAACAAGAAAGTACTTTAACTGTTTCCAATCAACTTACAGAATACTGATTCTTCTTGAGACTAGATCAGACCATCTCATTTTGGTAAAAAAGCTACTATAGCAGTATTCTACACATATTATTAGGGCTCATTATTCACACTTCAGTTATTTACAATGGGTAATTTGGCGACCTACTAACTGTGCTCATGAAACCAACTTTAAGGGTCTTTCATACCTGTTCCCGCACGGTTCCGAAACATTGATGTTCAATTCGCCGGACTGGAACTGTGCTGAACAGGTGTGAAAGACCTAGGTAAACAATGACCCCAATGGAAATAACCTACTATTAAGATTGTTGAACTATTCTGGAAAATCTTCTAATACTATATGTATTTCTCAGTAATTTCAATAGTTAATGTTATCACTTTGTATGTAGTTTTTATAATAATTTTCTAAATAAATTCAAATTAAATCAAATAACGTCAGCCTGAAAAGGTCCATTGATATTGTATTAATTAACATGCATACTGTTACATAATAATTAATACTAGACCAAAGCGTAACTAACTTGGCTTTTGATGCTTTCTTAGCCCACTCTAGAAGAGCTTTCTTAGCAGTAAGCCTGCTCTTTCCTGGTGTTTGTTTCTTAGCTGGGGGAGGTCCATTTCCAGCACCCTTTAGGGATGCTTCGTCTGTACTTGTATCTTCCAGTTGCATAGCTTGAAGAGCATTTTGTTCAATCTGTGTACAAGACAATATAAAAGAAACAAATTAATTTATAATGATCAATTTTTTTACATAAGGGAACTTTCAAATTGCGATAACCTATGACCTACAGTATTTACGTCATGTTAATTCATTGTGCTTGTGGGGATGTACTTCTTTAATATTTCTTTACAAAGTTTTGCCGAATTCTAGATAACAACATGACAAAATATTTCATAAGCATCTAACAGCGGATATATTATTATTTAATGATGATAATAATGATTAAGATGGTAAAATAAATATGTGTGACTACACAATATGAATCACAAAAGGTGATATAAAACTTTGGAGCTGATAATTGTAATAAAAAGTAAATGTGGAAGCTTTTAAAGTTATTCTGGATTGTGTGTATAAGAATAAGCTGTTCTTATGAGCTTCACTTTGACTGTCTTTTCCGCAAGGCAACTTTATTTTAGTTAAAGATGAAAAATATATTTTCTTTTTTTTTTAATTAAAAAAAACACAAAGTTAAAAGCAAACTAACAACATAAAAGATGTGTTATTTGACTGCAACTTAAAAAACCATAAAAAGCATTAAAAGATAGATTGAGATTAAAGAATCACTTTCTATTTTTAAGAAAGAAAAAGATTAAAAATTTAAATAAATCTTTAGCACATTATCTTCAAATAATTTCCCTAGTTTTTAGTCACTCTATTTATTATGAAACAGAAATATTATATAATATAATATCTTAAGACAATATCTGGATGGTCAATTTTGTGTATATGTATGTTAGTCTATCCTTAATAATCAAAGTTCCACAATAACAACAGTCTGTGACTCGAACCTACACTTAAAGCAGTAGATGTGACTTAACCACTCAATCATAAAATATTTCATGATTATTACTATACTTGTTATGAATCAATATACAAATAACCAAGAAGCATATAAATATAAAACAATAAATGCAAAAGTAATCAAGCAGACTATACCAGAAATCATACAATTAAGGCATAGGATATTGTCTGATGCAAATGATGGAATTTAGTCCAGCCAATTACTGATGTGCTCTGTGTTACATGTCTCAAGTATTACATACATATATTATATGTAAATGTTGATAGGATTTGGTTCGACTCTGTAACATACTGATTGTATCCTTAGACAAGATGCTTTACTCTCATTTCCTCGTTCTCCAGATGGGACGTATAGCCGTTGGTCCCGTGTACATAGTGCAAGTTAAAGAACTTTGTATACTATTAAACTACAATAAAACTTAAACTTTAAACTACCTGTACTATACTAAAATAGTAGTAGTACAGAAAAAAGTAGAGTGGATCTTCTCCTGGTGTGCTGATCTGGTAGGCACTGCACTGCTGGCTTAATCCAAATGTTCTCATTTTCCAATTTAGCTTGTGGACGATGCATTTACCTTAATGCTTTACAGCAAAATAGTTAAGGCACTGAACATTATTGGTGCAGCTTGTTGTGAATTTAGGTCCACATTTGGAAGCAAATGGCGGATCGAATTCACATCAGTTGCATCAATATTATCTTACATACAGAGGTTTCACAGAAACTGAAATACAGTTTAGAACCTCTATTAAAGAGACACCTTCTAGAGCCAATAAAGTGTCCCCTTAATAGGGGTATACCAAAGGGATTGGTTGTCCATGCATAGATACATTATATGCAAAGGTACCATTCAGTATAACATATGCTACAATACCATAAACCTACCGTTCTACGAGGTATCTTCCATTTGGAATACAGTAATCAAAATAAATCATAATTATAAAAAGAAATAAAAGAGCTGTCTCTTTGACTAACATTATTTTACCACATCATGCAAAAGAATAGCGACATCAAATAAAAAAATATGCAACTAAAAAATAGAATATTTTGTACCTGTTATGCAAGATTTAAAGAAAGATTTGAAATCATGCGCACTTTTACAGTTTGTATCATCAGAAAATGAATTAATTGTGAAGAATGCTTCAGAAAAACATTAAAAAAAATAGAATTACAATAATTATATTTTTATGTATAAGTTTATCAATATGTTTTATATCAATATCATAGGCGAATTATGAAATGAAAATGTTTGGTATAATATAAAAACGTCTATAATCTTTTAAGCTCTGTCTACACTATCAAACTATATTGATATAAAAAAAGTGTGATGTGCCCAATATATATTTTTATGTATAAGTTTATCAATATGTTTTATATCAATATCATAGGCGAATTATGAAATGAAAGTGTTTGGTATAATATAAAAACGTCTATATAATCTTTTAAGCTCTGTCTACACTATCATCAAACTATATTGATATAAAAAAAAATGTGATGTGGCCAAAAATATGGTAGTAATATGACATCATCATGTTCATATATGGGCACATTTTTTGTCACATAAAGTTTGATAGTGTAGACAGAGCTTTAGACATATACAGTATTTTGAATCTAATTTTATCAAGTTTTGAAGCATTCTTACAATAAATACATAAAGAAAAAGGTCTTAATTTTGGGTGAACCAGAGACTTACTTGTGCAGGGTCATAAAACTGGAAGTAAAAACACATAAAAAAAAGTGATAACAATTACTTATTAATATTTAAAAAACTTATTCTGTGCTATAAAAGTAGACAATTGCATCAAAATAATGACACATAGATTTGAATTTACAGTCAACTGTCCCACATAAGACTTCCAGGTTTTTCACAAATTTTCTAAAGCATTGGTTTTCAGTGGTATTAAATGCTGAAATTGGAGGTGGACGGTGAAGACAAATTTAGAGAGTTTGCAGTGTGTCAGGTTTTAGGAAGGTTGACTGTAAAGGGCCTCTCACATCTGCTCCAGTTCACGTCTCAATTGTTTTGTTTTATTTCTCATTCGAGTAAAAAGAATGTTCATGGATTTCCGAGCATTTACAAGATGATTTTTTTACTCGGTGGCCACATGGTGCCAGACTGAAGCTGGTGTGAAAGACCTATAGAATAGGCATTTATCCAGTGCTCAAAGTGACATATTTAAAATGGAGGTGCTTAAGGTGGTGAATAAAATCATTCCCCTCCAATTCTAACACTTCTGCCCCCCCCCCCCCGGCCCCCCATGATGACAGAAAGTCCTAAAAATTGCAGTAACCTCTTGAATTAAATATGACGAAGCTAAGTAAGTGAATGATGTTAAATGTAGGGTATGTCAAATTAAATTAGTTATAAATAGTGTTATAGTTATAATGAGTATGAATTAATTCAGTCAAACCCCTATTAAGTGTCTGCTCAGACTAAGGGTTGGCCATAGTGTTAAAACATATATCGACCCTCTTTTGGTTTAAGGGAAAGTTCCCTATAATTGGGTGTCCCTGAATAGGGGTGTCACAAAGGATAGACGGGTGCTCTACTGTTGTCAATGGTCAATACCCAAATAGGATATCACGGTGGGTAGTCTGATGATATGTTCCAAGAACAGATATTTAGCTGTCAATTTGACTCACATCTCATCATCACACTGTGCTATCTGAGCCGGCCTAAATTAGCTATTTATTGAAATTCCTTCCTATTATGCACTACACAAAGACAGGTTTATGTTTTAATGAACAGGTAAATACATTAATTAGATACGCAGAACAGAATGATTGAATTACCTGATTAACAATAATGGTCCAAATAAGACCTAGCACAATGTGTGTCTTGCCATCAGCAATGTCACTTGCATTTATGTTTACCAACTTGATCTGAAATAAACAACATGGATTGTTAGTCATGATACAAATTAAACAGTTTAGATTACAATGTGACAATCTAAGATTATCTTGGGATATATCTATGTAACAATGATGTTGTTTGTAGGCTCATGGACATATAGGTTCATGGTAGGCCTACATGTGAATTGGGTTGTAAGGACAACGTGTCTTACTTTCATAAACTCATCCTTTGGATAGAATCTAAAGCCATCGGTCAGGCATACACATGCTCATTCAAAATGAGTATGCTTGTCTCCCTCTGCGCTCATTAGGCACAGACTGGGCCTAATCCAAACTTGATTTAAATTAAACTGAGGACCATTAAATATATATTTCAATAATCTGTGAATTTATGAATGCATAAACCTATCTGGATAAATCAAATACCTACGACCTACACCTCATAAATAGGACACCTCTATATAAATGGTACAATCCATTGACTTTATTACAGCATGGGTGCATCATCAAAGAGTACACATGCTTTTAAGTTAGCATCATGATAACTTTCTGTGTTTTTCTGAAATTGTTTAAACATGGGCCTTGAGGCTTAATGTTTACCCGGGTAAGTTGGTGTTGTAGGCACAGTTATTGATACCTTTCGTGGGTAGAAATCAGCATACTTGGGTAAATACCTGAACTGGCTCCACAGTATGAAAATAAAACATAATTATTTACCTTTTTCTTTTCAAGGAACCTAAGAGCTGTGTTGATGTTTGTGATAAAATGAACTCGCTTTCTTCCTTGTTCCACTGGCTAAAATTACAAACAAATCACTAACAATGTTAACATTATATCACATACCTGACAACATGTGAAATACAGTAACATTAAATGAACATTATACCCGTGGGTTTGAATTATTTAAACATGAGTGAAACTTGGTACGAAGAAAAATAATGAATTGTATGAGTTACGAAATAGATCCCTAAATACCACAAATAGTAAACACATAAATAAATTATGTAGATAGTATGTTTGACACCACAGATTTAATTTATATTCTATCTATATATAAAGTCAGCTGGTAGATGCTTTCAATCATGAATTGGTGTAATACGCATGTGGTGTTTTAGTGCCACTTACTGTAGTGCCTGGCTTAGGGATCCCAAGTGGATCTACAACTATAAAGGCCTTGGGCGTTTTTAGCCTTTTTCGACATAAATGATTGTAATGCCCTTTTCACCTCCGAGCTTTGGTCAGGGCCCTCATAAACTCATGAGTTTTAGCCAGTCAGCGTTCCATAGCCATTACAACATAGACTACGTAGTAATCGAGTAAAAAGTCTACACGCTCAGAAAAAACATGAATAAGCAGAATTTCTATTAGACTTCATAGATGCATAGTTGTAGGTTGCATCATGAAAATTAAGCCTTATTATATAGCTAATATACTTACTAGTCGTTCACCAGAAAGAACTGTAAGCAATGCCAGAAGGATCGTGCCATCTTTGATATCTTCAAATAAATCCTTCACTTCTTTTGGTGGTCTATGCTGTAAAACAAGAGAATGCAAACAAAAATGTTTATTATGTATACATATTCATTATAATTGTAAGGTCAACTTTTTCAATAAAAAAAGTATTGATAATATAAAATCAATATACACATTTTTTGAAATATTGAAAGGACCATCAACAATAAGTAAGCTTGTACGAGATTGATGTCTAAACAATTCAACGCTAATCGCATTGCTTGTATTGTTTAGGCAAGGCACTTTACCTACGTACCCACAAATGGCTACCTGCTCAAGACACAACTTTTGCGCTGAATACTAGCTGCATTATGGGAGTATGTTTTTATATACAGTATGTTTGATAAAAAAATGGCCGAGGTAATAATATGTAGAGCGCTTAGAGGTTTCACAACATTAGGCCCTTTATAAACCCAGGATATTATTATTATTCATTAATAATAATGTTTCTCTGTTGGCTGTGCATTAAGTTGAATAAGATAAAAATAACATTTACCTTTGACAGATAGGAATTTATCCAATTTGTGAAAGTTTTCTTCTGTACTCTTTCCTGTTCATCTGAAAAAAAAACACAAACAAAAATTAAATAAATTATTCTAATGCTTATTGTCAAATCCTCTCAAATGCCAAGATTATTTTTTCTCTCAAGACAACAATAACTATACTTGACAAATAATATAGACCATTTGTTTGTTTTATCTGGTAAATATACATAAAGAAATGATAACATAGACTTCATTTGGAATATAATGCATTTTTATAAATTTAGTGGGGAAAAATACAGTATATTTTATATGGTATATTTTACATGGTATATTTTACATGGTATATTTTATATGGTATATTTTACATGGTATATTTTACATGGTATATTTTACATGGTATATTTTATATGGTATATTTTATATGGTATATTTTACATGGTATATTTTACACGGTATATTTTACACGGTATATTTTACACGGTATATTTTACACGGTATATTTTACACGGTATATTTTACACGGTATATTTTACACGGTATATTTTACACGGTATATTTTACATGGTATATTTTACATGGTATATTTTACATGGTATATTTTACATGGTATATTTTACATGGTATATTTTACATGGTATATTTTACATGGTATATTATATATGGTATATTTTACATGGTATATTTTAAATGGTATATTTTACATGGTACATTTTACATGGTATATTTTATATGGTATATTTTACATGGTATATTTTACATGGTATATTTTATATGGTATATTTTTGCTAGCACTATTTCTGCTTCCAAAAATATACCATTTATACGGTATTTAAAAAATACCGTATTATATGTGGACGCAGAAAAATTAATTTGTTTAAGAACACGACACCACCACCACAAAGTACTATAATAATATATAATTCAATATTTTGTTAAATTACTGTACAAAAAATACAAATACATGATACAATTGCATTAAAAATATTATTAATATATATTATAAGTAATGAATTTGTAATTGTTTTTCCAACACATACCTCCATGGTTAGGCTAACTGATTTCTCCATGGTTTTAGTGATCAAACACACAACTGACCTTGTTAAATGTTAATCAATTTAACAGTAAATTACACCCAACACCTACATTACATTACTGTAATTATTAATAATTGGTTTAATTTTAGCTTAATTATGAAGCAGTTTTGTTTTCTTGCATGTTTCACTTTAGTTTGATTTTATGACAAGATACGAACTAAGGGGTTTCACGACCTGTATACAAGAGTTCCGTGCCCCATTGAGACAGCTTTTTACTTGTCTGACTTTGAGCCAATACGGTCTGTTATATTAGTCTATGAATGTAGCAACACATAGCCTAAAGGTCAAGTGTAAATATCAAATGTCAACATAGGGTATGTTTTTGCTAATACGGTAACTCAAAGCATGGAGAAGCCTAACATGTTTCTTCATGCTCAAAATAACCAGTTTACCTTGTTGAATATTATTTAATTTCTGCTACATTTTTGCTCCCAATTAAATTAGTATATTAAGTATGTAGTCACAGCCATGAAGCTACTAATAAGGAGTGAACCAATGACTTTTAATTCCAAGGTCAACCAAATACTATTGTTTTACACTGCAGTTACAAATTGCACAATGATAAAGAGCATTGAGTGAGCGAGTGTGTACTAGTCCACACACAGCTACTGTAATGACGACTAAACTGGTACCCACATCAACTTCTTTATTAATAGCATGGTGCAGTGGAGGGTGGTTGGACACCTACAAGGGAGTCGGTTCAGGAGAACAAACGACGACCATGGGACAACTAAAAGAGCACTAAAAGCAAATCAATGTTTTTAAGAACGCAATATTGAAAATGCCATTTGAAATGATTAATTGAAATGTCTTATTTCTGCTGACGGAAAAAAAGAAAGGTAATTTTAATACTCACACAATCTAACCCAAAAATACCTTTTTTTGGGACACGCCATTACAAAATAAAGGGATACTTCAAATAATAGATGCCATCCATATTAAAAGGAAATAATTTGTTGGCATCCGAATGTATGTATGTATGATTACGTTAAATTTTGTTTTGAATATACACACAATTTTTTATGTCAAATCAACAAATTCTGCAAAATGCATTTTCTGCATGAGAAATATTGTATTGTGATCATTATAAAAATCATCAAAGCAATAATCTACTATTTGAACGATGAAGAATTTTAATATTTTAAAATTTCAACTCATTAAATTATTACTAAAACTGTATATAAAAATTACATTAGCATTTTGATACAAGCTAAAAACAGCACTACATATTATGACAAGATTATTTGGATAAGTGCCAATGTTATACATTATCAAAGGTCACATTATATCAAATAATGTGAAGCACATTTGAAATATGTTGGCAATATGATTATGGTTACATTCAATCTATGATCACATGCTTGTTTTATATAACATACAGATTTCCCTCCATTTAAAGACCGCTTTATTGCCATCTGTGTACAATCACCTATCTGTTACAGTACCATTTAGCTGCTCACTTCAATTAAAGACTCCATCTAATATTAGACCCAGCTGAACATTTTTTGTTCAAATTGTCCCTCCAATTAAAGACCACTTTAAAATAAACTTTTAAAATGTATGCATTTTTAGGGGAGAGCCATTGAATATTAGACTTTAAATACACAAATGGACAGACAAACCAACCTGATTACATTTACCCTGCCTCTCCCTCTTCAGAGAGCAAGATTCTGACAATTTTAAAATTATAATACTGTAAGTTGATTTAAATACCACTTATAATAGTGCCCGCTTTTAGTTGATTCTAATTATAGAAAAAAAGATACTAAAGATCATTTAAGCCTGGGTCCCAAACGTGCTCTGGTCTTTATTTGGAGGGAGACCTGTTAGATATAATTAAGACATCATCTGCTTGCTTTATAACTTATTTATTCAAAGTTGAAATGGGCCAAGGTTTATAAAACAAATTACCACTGAAATGAAACTTGAATTGATTTACTGTAAATGTGTTGTCCTTCCGACAATAGCTAATCATAATTATTATTAATAATGTGTGGGTGTTTTACATGTGCAGTATATATTATTTTTACCTTGTCTGTATTGCCTGCAATGTGAATTTCATGATGCTTGTTCGTATTATATAGAGTTCATAGCAAAATGACTTCATTGGACAGTGATACGTAGATTGAATTTCAATTTTTAATATAATCTCAACTTGCTAACTAGTAGAGCCTGCAGTGTTTTTATTAACCGGAACTATACTTTTTATAATAACAAATTTGTAAAAATAATAATACCGAATAAAACCAGTTTATCTTTAAAAATATAAAAAACTGGCAAAGAGCAAATTCTAAATCGTCCAGTGATTGGAAAATTAAGTTTAGAATTGATAAAGATGAGGAAATCTGTGTGAATGAGAAAAGGCCACCCCAAACGAGATTCGAACTTGGAATGCAAATGTCCTACCCTAATTAACTGGGCATTTATGGCATTGTTAATTCGATTGGATAGCGACTCTTTAGCACCCTCAGCGTGGCACGGCGGAACAGCACTAGTTCTCAATTGTTGCACAATACAGAGATACGAAATAATAAGATACACTCCTACAAAAATAATTCTTTTTAATAATTAATTTATAATAATACTAAAATTACATTTATTAGCAGTTAACATTCATTTTTGTATGGATGAGCAGGTACCAATAGATATTGTAGGCCTAATATACTTCAGGTACAGGCTTATGGAATGCGCAGTGAAGTGCTTTTGGAATGCAAGTACTGGTATAAGTGGCCTACTGGATCTCAAACGAACATTTTATGCAACTAAATTAATTACACAATAGTAGATAAATCTAAAGCAAATATAACTTAAAACAGAAAAATATCATACTTAGCTGACTGTGTTGATATGACTGTCTCAATGTCTTTATATTAAACATTACAATTAATTTCCAAGCCTAGGATGTTTCCCTCCAAACGTTGATAGTAAAATTTGGACCTTAATACCGCTGCACCACCGTTTTATGGTGCTAAGTTTAACAGCACGTTTACCTGTTGCTATTTTCACAAGTAATCTTATCTAGTATATATTTGAAAAGTAATCAATACCGCGCCAATGAGCTATTGTTTCCTGACCAAAGGTAATTCAGGAAATACAGATTGATATCAATTACACAACTTGTGGAAAAGTCACTCTAGTAGTACTAGTGGGAAAAGGTAAACATTACGTGAAGAAACTGTAAATCATTTATATAGATTTAAAAACAAACTTTCACACAGCTATTTTATAAAAGGTTGTTGCGATCAATTATATTACTCTCCTGTGAAAGAAATGATGGGGAATATGTTTTAACACTAGACACCACTATTATAATTACCAGGACACACTGTCAAATGTGTTCCCTTAATATGGGTTCTACTCTTAAGTTAAACTAAATCAAACTTGATGTGACAAAAAAAGTGTGATGTGCCCAAATATAGTATAGTAGTGAAATGACATCATCATGTCCATATATGGGCACATCTCATTTTGTCATATAAAGTTTGATAGTGTAAACAGAGCTTAAGCTGGAAATTTAGAACATTATCTATAGCATACAGTATCCGAATACAGTAATATATTAATGTATACTATATATTTTACTAAAATGCATTGATATGTATTGCATAGACTTTCACAAGTTTTGGCGGTGGTTTAAAAAATGCTAAAATAAAAACAACAAGCTTGAACATGCTACTTTAGGCATATTTCCGTATAAATTTGTGATACTGTGGAAATCTTCCCTGAAGCTTCTTATAGGAGGTTCTTACTGGTACCATACTAAAATGTAGGTATAAAACTCAAATTATCATTGTCATAGTTCTAGGTTTATATCGCAGAGCACGATTAAAATCAGCATATTATTATTGGTCTAATATCACACTTTGGAGAAACTTTCATTTACCAGTTATCAACTGCATTAGAAAGGTGTATTACTCGCATATAATAGGGGAAGTTTAATCCAAAATAACAGATTCCAGATGTAACCACTTATGTACATAAATTACCCCCTAATGAGAAGTAAATTACTTAATATTATAAACTTGTAATACCTCAATCAATTTACTACTTTCTACTAGATTTCAATGAACTTTTAAAATTTCATAACAGAACTTGTCAAAACAAAGCCAGTATACACACAAACAAACACAAAATACCTATATCGATTGTTTACAAATTACAAAATCATTTAATTCTAAAGTTCTACATATTATCAAATACAGCAGATCCCCTCTTTAGGGACGCCATTTTCTCAGGGGATACCTCTATTAAGGGGATACTTTCTTGTGTAGGCCTACTGAATGTACTACTGCCAACATTTCAGGGGACACCCCTATTAACTGGACACTTCCAAAGATGTCCCTTGTTCTACTGTAAAATAAAATAGTTTTGTTAATTTAGGGTAAAAGGAGGGGTGGTATTAGTCTAATGATAGACAAACGACATAAGGGCTGATAGCCCAACGTAGTGATAAATGATAGGCATCTACAGTAAATGGACCAGAACACCAAGGTGATGCGAAAATAGATAGATGAGGAAAAGAAAAAAATATATTATTTGTGCTTATAAACTTTGTTAACTAACCTCTTAGTTTTACTTTTCTCACAGAAGTCTGACGGTCGTACATCTTCAAATAATGGTAGTATCTCTTTTTGTAAGCAATCAAATTAAAAACTTCAAATTATCATCATCCAAGTACAGAATGCGGAATCCATAGTAAGTTTTATATTTAAATATCAAATACTTTGGAACAATATATAATCCATAGTGTACTAAATCCAATGAAATTTTTCAGGTATCAAGAAACAAATTTGTTCTTGTATAATGACATTGCTCCAGAAACGTTAGTCGTTGACTGAAGATGAGTAACTGAACAGCCGAAATAGTGGAACTTAACATTTATCTGCTTAGTCAACCATGACTAATTAAGAATAAGAAAAACAATACCGCTGACAGGGAAAGACAACTCCAAGGTCAAGATACAAGATGGTCACGATAATACAGTTGAAGTACTATACAGAGTATTATCTATCTATTCATTCATTTTAAAGTATGTTATTATTGTCAGTAATTTCTGTTCTGAAGTTTAGGGCCTATGTCTTGTTATCCATCCATGCATTTTGACAAGTGCTAGGCCTACATTCTTCGCAAGACATGAACTTTGTCACGTTGTACAGAAGGCTCATCATGAAGGCGCTGGTGACAGTTCACAACATGTGGTGGAAATACTAGTCTACCATTATTAAATTTAACGATTGAGGGCGATGTTATGTAGACTTTTATAATATCATTAATAAGTGAATGATACAATAAAGAAAACAATTGTTTATTTGTTATAATTTCATTAAAAATGAAAACACTTAGGTGTAGCTCTTTTTTGTATTGTGTACTGGTGCTTAGTCATTAAAAATGGTATGTATACATACAGTGTCAAACCACAAAAGTGTAAACTACAAACTTATTGGTATTGTTGTTTTTGTTGACTTTTCTCTTTTTTTCCTTTAAAAGTCATCATCACTATCAAAAGAAACATTTTCAGGTGTTTTTTCACAAAATTATTATGAAGAAATTATTTTACAATCAAGAAAATATAAACACTGACAAATGATACACCACGGCATTCAAAGATTACAATACTGTAGGGCATTTGTTTACTATGAAAGGTACACCATCCTTTGTTATTATAAATATTGTAAATCATATAAACACAACTATACAACAATATACAGAAATATTATGCTGGTTGTGTCACACTATCCTGGTTGTCAAAAAAAATGTTTGTAGTGTGCAAAATGAAAGATATTTTTATTGGTTGGTCTAACTCATCAATTATCAATCATGCGAAAGAGAGGGAAAACTCTACAATCAACCTTCTCATTACCAACTTTCTATTTTACAAACGGTCCTCATATTATGTCATTAATACATTTCGTCCAAATTGTGTTAGTTCTAAATTCTGGTTTTGTAAAAAAAAAAATTCCTTAGTTTGCATACAGGTAGGTATTTTAAATTAAATACAATATTAAGCAGAGTTATATTGAAATAATAATAAAACGTTTAATAATAATAATAATAAATGTTTATAAAGCGCTATTTACTGATATCTCACAGCTCTAAAAGACCAACAAGAAATATTGAAAAAGGTGAGATGTTAGAAGTATTAACTTGAATTGCTTAAGAAATATACATGGATGGATATGGGGCAGGGGTAGAAGCTGGTTCCAAACTAGTGGCGCTTGTGTAAATATAAACCTTGTGGTAATGAAATAATTATGAATATGATACGTCATTATACAGTAACTTATAGGTTCCTGCTTTAAGTATTTATACTAAGGATATTCTTCCAAATTTCTTTGGCCTCAGACCAAGGTTAGGTAGGTCGACTCTAGCTGTAAAAGTTTCTAAATGCCTTGAAATAAAACTGCTACCTATCCGATATTTGAATGTAATCACTTTTTACATCAATGTGAAGACAACATTTGCATAATACAATACCTTCCAACCCAGACACAAGTCATAACAATTGTAAAGCCAGGAACTACCCAACAATAAGGTATTTTTAGCCGATAGTCTAGCAATAAAAATATTACAATAAACCAAAGAAAATCGTGTATTGTTGTCAGTCACTTCCAGATGATTAACTCCAACTAAAAAGTGATTATTTGCTAAGAACTCAACAATAATATAGATTTACATTTATATTGTAATAAAAAGAGAAATTCCCCAGGCTCAACTTGGTTTTATTAGTCTTTTATACCCTCAGTCGTAATATGTACATTTAGATGTTATGATCTAATAATCTGAAAAAGAATGAACAGTGGCTTTTATGTTAATAGGTAGATTAGATTCCTATTACTGTATTAAAGTCTCATATAAAGTTATTACATAATTAATATCTCATATCGCAATAATAACATAGCATCATAAATACACTGTAGGGATAATATTTATCAATACAGTGGAACCCCTCCTTGTGGACACCACTACAGTATTGAAGGGACACCCCTATTAAGGGGAAACTTTATTGTGAAATGAACAAAGAGCAATACTGTATATATTACAGTATGGTTTACTCTAATTAGGGAAACCTCGTATTAAAGTGACACTTTCCTGTGAAATAAACAAAGAGCAATGTATTGTTTACCCTATTGACGGGATACCTCTATTAAAGGGTCATTTATGAATTGAACAAAAAGCAATTTATGGTTTTTCATATTCAATAGACACCCCTATGAATGGGACATTTTCCTGTGAAATGAACAAAGAGCAAGAAATGGTTTAACACTATGGCCACTAACCCTATATAAGGAACACCTCTATTAAGGGGACACTTTCCTATAAAATAAACTAAGAGCAATATGGTTTTTAACACTATGGCCAACCCCTATTCAAAGGACACTCCTATAAGGGGACACATTGTTGGGTCCATGAATTAAACACCCCTTTCTTGCTCATTCATATTGACTAAAACCATAGTATGATAAGTGAATTGTGTCACTGTGTAGCCTATCCACCATGGTAAACAACTGAGATGCGTTAATGTCCGCCTATCCACAGTCGTTCAACACGGATTAACAACCGTTGAATACTTTCAGCATAATGCGATTCATTCAACTTGTTGTTATATTATTTCAAATGCTAATTGAACCATACTAAGAGCTGTATTTAACACATACAATCGGCTTTGTATTATAAATTTGAAATAATCATAATCGTGTAATTTGACAGTATCAAAATATCATTAGGCCTACAGTATACCTGGTACAGTCAACTCTCACAATACCGGGCTCTCCAAAAACTAGATGCTCTCCTAATACCAGATTTTTCTCAAGTTCCAAACGGTTCCAAATTCATTTTTACCACTAAAAACACATTCCAGAAAACCAAACATAGCATTGGCAGGGTGGGAAATGTCTCTTTGATTCTCAAGCAAATTTGGTGCAATAAATTATTAAATACCATACTACACAAAATGGCTGCAGCAGCCTGTTATTACAGATGGTCACTGGTAATCAGACATGTACAATTCAGAATGTACTTTTCCATTTAATCAATTGGTTGATAAGTTTTTCCTAGTACAGTAGAACTCTTACTGTACTTAGGGACACCCCTATTCAGAGGACATCTCTATTCAGACACTCCAATTAAGAGGACACTTTCCTATCCAACAAACAAAAGGAAATATATATTTTAAACACTACATTCAACCTCTATTCAGACACACCCCTATTCATGGGACACCCCTATTCAGGAGACACTCCTACAATTTTCTATGCAACAAACAAGGGAGAAAATATGTTTCAACACTACAGCCAACCTCTATTCAGGGGACACCCTTGTTCAGAGGACACAGGGAATACTCCTATTAAATGAATACTTGTGAAACAAATAAGGAGAATACATATTTCAACGCTACAGCCAACACTTATTCAGGGACACAAGTCCTGAAGGTGTCCCCTTAAATAGGCGTTCTACTGTGATGCCAACAGATTCCCTCTTCGGTGTTATGTCAATGTATTATGCTAACAGCAAGACATAAAAGTGAAATATAACTGCAAACTTTCCTTTGTACTTCCTTCAGTAAACATCATTAAAACAATTTTATAAATTACACATCAAACTTACTAGTTTCTTTACTTCTTGAACATCCCATGAATACATATTCCAAAGTAAACACAAATGAAAAAATCTTTAACAACAGAGAAATTTTCTGAGACTATTGTAATACTGACCCCCTTCATTGAAACACAATATGAAACTGTCTGTCGTCTCGTCGTCATTAACATATGATGAAAATAGATTCAGAGTAAATCCGTTTAGACTTACATCGATGTGAATAATTTGATTATAGATAGTGGACTAATTTCAAACTACAAACTAACCATGGCGACATTCAATTAATACTATATTTCCTTTTGTTATGGCCAAGACCTGTGATGTTTACAATGGCTGAACTAAAGCGTCATTCAATTCTCATCATAAACAGATCAATCAGGTCATCGCATTCTTTAACAATACTTTTTATCTTCTTCTACAACTACAATACAATCTTTCAAGTTTTCAATCTTCTTCTTATACAAATTACAATACTGTACAATCTTTTCCTACAATTTTTATCTTTACAACATTCAATATAATTTTTAACAATATCTTTTGTCTTCTTCAACAACTACAATCTACAGTGTTTTTCTCTTCTTCTACAGCTACAATACAATCTTTCAAATTGTCATCTTCTTATACAAACTACAATACAGTTTTTAACAATTCTTTTTGACTTCTTCTACAGCTACAATACAATCTTTCAAATTGTCATCTTCTTTACAAACTACAATACAGTTTATAACATTAACAATTCTTTTTTGTCTTCTTCAACAACTACAATCTACAGTGTTTTTGCCCTTATTCTACAACTATTATCTATAGTATAATTACTTTTTCATCTTTTTCTACAATTTCTGTATAATACAATCTTTAAAAATAAGTTTGCCTGTTCCACAACTACTGTACGTGTACAATAACAACATAAAATTTGGAGTATGTATGTAAAGATGTATTGTCCCCAAAACAGAAAAAATGACGATGAATATGACATCATTATGTAGTCTTTATTAAAGTTTTTAAATTTCACCAGAAAGCAGAAAAAAAAAAAAACATAATATACAAATTTCTCTGTATAAGTTTACGGTTTAAGCCATTTTTAAATTTCACCATAAAGAAAATCAATAAATTTAATAACCAGCCTGTTGCCTTCCAGACTATGGGCTTTCAGTTTGGTCAAAGTGTATCATAATCTCTAAGTCATGATGTCTTCAGTCCCTACACTATGTTTTAAATTAAATTGATTAAATTATTATTTAATTATTTAAATTTATTTATTAAATATGTTTTCCTTACTTTTGAACATTCAGATTGAATTTTAAACTAAAGTGTATACAGTAAAAATGTATATAAAACAGTTAGATGTTGCTAGGCAACCACAAGCAAAAAAGATAACCCATAAATTATTTGCAGGTACAGTATTCACATGGGATAGCCCCATTATTGAAGAGTGTTGGTGGAATAATGAAAGAACCTGAGCATTGCAAACACGATAGGCCTAAGTATTGTAATACCATGGTCCTGTCCTATTTATTTTGTTAGCTTAAAAGCTAAGCCTATTCAGATTATAATTATCTAACACAAAATGAAAGGCTGAGCTTCTTGTGTTCATTTACAATAGAAACCTTAAGTGTTTGAAAAGTACTAGGCCTGTACAATTTCTTGATTCATCAGGTTTATTTCTGACACAAATTCAATCAAGTTTTAAGATTCCTGTAATATTTTCTAAGTGCTAAAAATAGACACCCTGAAATGGCCATCACAGAACATGACCATTATTATACACTGTCATGTCAACAAACAACAAAAGTTATTGGGCCAGGTTTACTGTATGCTAAAACAGGCCCAAGAAATATAAATAGTTAAAAATAAATTTCAAAATTAAAATATAAAGCATTATACACACAAAAAAGTGCTAGCTTACATGGATTTAAACCAATAAATGCCCTATTCTTCTCGAACAGCAAGATATCATACTCTTATCTTGCTGTTTCAAAAGAATAGGGCATTTGCCGGTTTATCCCGGTAAAGCTAGGCACAAAATAGAATGGCCATTACGCCGTCACAATGTACAACTAGAAAAAAAAATATTTTCAATATTTAATCAGAATGACTTCAAAACTATTGAATTTTTCAATTACTAATGACATAATAGTTGAAAACCCTACTGTATATGAACTTGACCATGATGGAACTATAGTATTTTTTTAAGAACACTGAAAATAGTCAATTTCATTTAATAATTACATTTTTTTTCTACTAGTTATAAGTCTGCTGTCTTTAACAAAAGTTTTCTTTGTTTTCAATATGTGAATAAATAAAAGACACATTTTAAATTTGAAATAAACAAACAGTTTTACAAAATTCTGTACTATAGTAAATCAAATGGATCTTTAATGTGACATTATGTTAACACTAACTCCATCTCCCACTAAGGTGAACTTTGACACAATTCCACATTTTAGTTTGTTTATAATGGGATGAAAGTATTGTATACAGTAAATCAAAAATTTCAATGATATTCACAACCAAAAAAATATGAAAGTACAATATTCTATTACAGTGCCATTTAAAACTTGATTAATCATTTACTAGCACCATCTGACCATTTGCCTAAAATATTTTACCCTAACGAAGCCATTTAACAAATAACTGTTATACCAACTGTTATATCAATTGAAAACATTTGCTATATTTGTTCATCTATCAATGAATGGATAAGTGTTTGTCTTGTATGTGGGTACTTCATACAACTATTTGAACATAGAAAGATAATGTTTAAACAAGAATCCCAAGTGCCCAAGTGAAATGTTACTACAGTATTCACGAAAGCTTATCCTTGAATGTTGCATAAAGAGTCTAGAATTTTTACCCCAGTGTTGGGAAGAAGGTCGTGAAAAAGGGACCACTCAAATGTATAGCTGTAGTTGAGATTTAATCAATTTTAATTGTTTTTTGGGGGTTTGTGCTGTGAAATCAGAAATTTTCCAAAAAACTGAGATGTTTCACCTAAAAAAAAACAGAAGTCTCCTTTTATAGTTCTAGTTGTAATCTAATCAATATTAATTGGTTTGAAGGGGTTAGCTCAGGTTTTTTTGAGTTTGTGCGATATTTGTGCAGTTGCACAAGGTTTGCGCAGTTTAGCAATACCCACTAAAATAACAAAATATGCAGACATTAGTGTTGTAGGCCTACCAATGTATTGGTATTGGTATTGGAACCCATGGACATCAATACTATTTCAATCAAATCAACCCCCATACTCCATTACAATAAGATTTATGTCTTGTTTGTAGAAAATGTTTTATTCTGTACAGTACATTAATAACTCTGCACTTTTCTTGTAGGAGATTTTAAAAGGAAACAATTTATATTTCATATGAATCTAACAGTGAGAAAATCAACAATTATAGGATTGATAAACTACATAATTTATCGTGCTTAAATATAAAACCTACAGTATATCTCATATGATGGTAAGGTAGACCAGAATTGTAACTCATGTCTCTTTCTACTGCACTACGATAATGGTGTAGAAAGAGCCGTGAGGTACAACCCTGGTCAGGATTAAACACTGTACTTTGGGATTGGAAGGCAACAAGCTACAGTACAGCTCCAAAAATTCATAGCTGAAAACTGTCGGCCTACATACAGTGCATTCCATGCAGCATCTCCAAAAAACTAAACCACATTAATACCACTTATTACTTAATATGATTCAATTTTATTTGTCATTTTAAAATGGTACAGTACATCTTCAAACATTTAAAATTCTAAAATGTATATAATAATAAAATTATTACTATATAAAAATATCTAAGCATACTTGAGATATATAATTTAAAACAATTATTTATTATTATCCAACATCCACTACCAGTAAAGTAGGCTAGAATATTTTATTACAAAAGCTGCAGATGCCTTGGGCGTATGATGTCTGAACAACTATTTTCTTTGCACACACATACCAATTGTTATTATACAATTCCTATTAAAGGCAATCCATGCTTGAATAAATTTGTTTATGCTTTATGTACAATGTTCTATGGTGGATTATCAATTTTGAAATCCAATACTGTAATTTGACTTGCCATATTGTTCAGTATTTTATTATAAAGCATAATAATTTACCATAATATGGTGAATTTGTAGGCCAATACTGGTTTACACAGGTAATAGTTAGATTAAGAAACCTATACGTTATTCAATAAACTAAAAATGTACTGTATTATTAGGCCTAATTGTGGGTGAATGGTTGTAGTTATTATCATAAAAAATGCCACAGTTTTCATGTACTATGAAATATTCACAATTCCTATGGAAAACATACAAAGTGGCAACGATCACTACAGAAAAACATGTAAATTATGAAAAATTATGGATTATGGATGTGAGAAAGCACCGAACACACTAATTATTTAAAAATCACAAAAAAATCTCTCATTCTCATGTACTATGGAATCTCTATAATTATTACAGTGTGGAATTTGGCCCAATGGATGTGTGGGAATGGAGACACTATGGAAAATGCATACAAACAATGAAAAATTATGATTGTGACTGTGAGAAACCCCAGTATTAAGGACAAATCAAAGACCCACACACAACCAAAAAGCTCTCCTTCTGGGTTTTTCCCAACCAGACAAGTATCAAAACGGGTCTGTCAGTCAGAAAATTATTCTATGCACCTGATCATTTTAAAATCATTATTAGAATTCAAGAGAAGTTTAAACCTTTTGTAATTATTTAGTAAACTTTAGGGTATGTTCAGATTCACGGAGTTACGGTGGAGTTCTATATGCAAGGCGTACGGTAATCCGTGGCATTAAAAGCCAAGGTGTTCAGACACAACGATCAACATTCCAATGCCTTGCGTTTAAAACACTCTGATCAGGTCAAAGCAGATAGAACTATATGTATACATTCATGACAATGCATGAAAGTTACCATCGTTTACATTGTTTTTTTGTTTTTTTATTTATATAATGTTTACCTTCAAATATACTGATTTGTTCTTACTACTTGTAGAATTGCATTTTAATTCAAAATAATTTAAAACGTAATTGTTACACAGACAATTATCTAATTAATTAATCATATTACTGAGGCCAACTTTACTGTTCTTTAAAATCTGAACCTGAAAATACATTTGACATAGCTATTTCGCTGTCAATAGGGTACGGGTATGTAGTTGCTGTCTGCTAATCGTGGTCGTGTATTTTCATTGGTTGAGGTTAAAATCACTGAGGCATCACTGGATTAGCGTTATGAAATCTACCCTCTCCCGCTAGAGTTATTAACGCCACTTGAGCGGAGTAACAGCTCCCTAACGCTAATCCGCGGCATAGTTCAGACACAAAAATATGTACGCCGCTTACATAACTCCACCGTAACTCCGTGAGTCTGAAAATACCCTAAGCAAGCATTGGCAGGGTTGAAAACGTCTCTTGGATTCTTAAGTAATTTGGCACAATTACTTATTATACTACACAAAACGGCAGCAGCAGCCTGTTTTTAGAGATGGTCACTGATAGTCACAGATATACAAATCAGAATGTCCACTGGCGCGGAGTAACAGCTCCCTAACGCTAATCCGGGGTATGGTTCAGACACAAAAATATGTACGCCGCTTACATACAGTAACTCCACCGTAACTCTGTGAGTCTGAACATACCCTTAGTCTTATTTCAGCGCAAGTAGGCCAAAGGTAATGATACATTTTCAATGAACTGCATTTATAGTAACAGAAACCTGTATTTTTATTGTTGTTCATTGTTGATTAAACCAGCTACTGGTACTATTTGAATATTAAATTGGTTACGTTGAAGATCCATTCAATAAATTTGAGATTAAAAAAAAGAATATTACTAAAGCGTGGTTCCCACTAGTGACACTGCGTAATGCAACGCAATGACGTATTGATGCAAAGTGCAGTATTGCATAATCACAAGTGGGAACCGACGAAGCAACAATGCTGCAAACATCGCAGGTTTGATTTCACGCAGGCGGGGGAAAACACAATTATTGGAAGGCCTTGTTCTTACGTTGCGTTGCTAGTGAGAACCAAGCTAAAAAAGTAAATAAATCTTAATAAAGCCAAATGTACAGTACAGTATACTCAATACAATATACTGTAGTACTACTTCTTCATCTGTATCTCCTTGTTGTGGTTAAACACAGTTAGTTCTTTGTCAGTAAATTAAGATCAGCTGACCTATAATGTCTTAAGTTCAGATCTTAAGCCAGACCTAAGTCATTATTAAAGCATTACCCTTCTTTAATGGCTAATGCATCTGTGTCTTGGAATCGAATATGTTTAAATAATTGTATTGTTTTTATTTGAACACAGACCATGTTGTAAGGGATGGAATATTCTCTATTCCCCCCCCCCCCCCACCACCCCAAATAATTGTTTAAATCATAAAATTTTGAATTTTCAGTATTTGTATAATATTCTTTAAAATACAAAAAGAAACACTCAGAATTACTTAGGTAACATTATAGCATGTAAAGCAACATAAATTTCATAAAAAATATTATTGTTTTTTTATTGTTTACTGCTCAATAAAGTTATATTCTGAAGTAGTTTTTAAGTCAAAATCATTTGAATGTACATTTGCAATGTGTAAACAAACCTCTGTGTATACAGTATGCATTCACACTGTGACTGAACAAATATACATTGTTGTGCTCCATAGGACCTCATTCACACTGTGACTGTACAAACATACATTGTTGTACTTCATGGAACCTTTATAGCATTAAGCTCCTACAGGTATTTGACCCCTCTTTCTTCTTGTAAAATAAGCGACAAAAAGCTTACCTGCTAAGTGTTTGATTGTGCTGCTGATCTGCCGGCTTGGGCCTCTTCCTCCGAGTGCATTCCGAAAATGTGCCATATCAATGGGTACTATTTAAATTTCCAAAATTAATTTGCACCTATTCCAAACAGTACACCTTTCTATATTATAATCCTAGTATCACTTCCTTCTTGATGTTGCAAGAGTTACGATTGCGTTACCATAGAAATGTTCATAAGGTTGATTAAAAGGCAGTAAAGTTGGTGGCATACTTGGTTGCTATGTAGGGCAACTTGAACTTGTTTAGCCTTTGCTGTTTGAAACCTGAGTGGAAGAGAGTAAAGTGAATTATAGACAGGGCCTCAAGGGAGACCTACAGAGAGGAATGCTATAGGCCTACAGTATAACACAGTCACTGCAGTGTGATGTTATATACACCAAGCCAGATTGCCTTGCTTTTACACCTATTACTGCAACTTGTTGATTCTCATATTATTATTACTCCATGATAGGCCTACTCTATGTATAAATAACTCAAAAGAAACAAGACATTTATCATTAATTTTTTAAACAGAAAAGCAATTTAATTCTAAATCGCATTAGCAGCCTCCATCTGCCATTGTGCTTAATTTTTTTCAGTATATAAAAAAATAATCAAGTACTGTAAATGTTCAATATTACGTTAACAGTATCCTATAATATCACTACATGACAAAATAATTATGAAGCTGAACACATAACAGCCTTATTAATGAAATGAAATGGTAGTAACATTTAATAATAACTGTATAGAATGTGTGTTTTAATAGTAAATTAACCGATATACTATCGTACAAAGAATAAGATTATATTTATTATTAAAATTAATAATTACACTCTATACGTCGTATTGTAAATATAATATAACCCAATTATGAAACATTGTAATGAACTGAGTAAATAATCAACAAGTTCATGTAAGGATATTCTAGACAAACAATTTGTATTGAAAACAAATGTGGGTTTCAAAGTCCGTAATAAAGATTAAATGTGTAAATATAATTAACAAAATAATTAATCATTGTTGATTGATTCCGAATGATAGTAATAAACTTGATAAACATGTTTTATAATCAATGGCAAACAACAAGAACAAACATTAAAAACATGTAATTCTACTGCAAAGTAAATACAGATACGCGACAGATACACATAAAGAAATTTACATGGTTGCAGTTCAAGAATGATATTGAAACTTTATTTTAAATTTATTCAAAATAAGTCAAAAAAGCTTTATCTGAAAAAAACAATTAATATATTAAATAACAATGTAAAGAACATCAAACAAATGTAGGCCTACAGTTAACTGAAAGATGTACTGTATGTGTTCTTTTACTGTACTTACACTGACCGGGTACAAGTCCTATATCCGTGAAAACAAAAATTAATTTGCCTTTATGCATCTGCTGGCGTGAGTCTTTTTTTAAAATCCAAAATCAAGCTCTTACACCACACACATAAAATCTCACACTTTTCCAACAATCTTAAACTTTTTTTTCCAAATTATTCAAACATTTTGAGGGTTTGGGCGGTGGTTAGGGACAGTGAGTGGATGGGATGTGGTGTTATATTTGGGAAATCCAGCAGCAATCTCAAACTTGACCTCACTCAGTGATAATAATAATAACATTGACAAAATATTTCAATCTACTGTATATTTAAATTACACAATATTTGGCATATTAATACAGTTCATCTGTATATTGTCAATAATAGTAGATTGAACACAGATTTCCAACTGGCACAGCACTTTGTTTTTTGTATCTCTTACACTTTGAAAATTGTTCCTGGTCCCCTGGACAATTATGATGCAGTCAATGTATGGTTAAAAATGTAGGCCTAACTTTGACAGCAGATGATGGATGAAGTGGATGGATGATGATGGTGACCGTTTCCTTCTCTTCTTCTAGCTAGGTCTCCCTCTCATCACATTAGAGTTACTACAAAAGTAGGCCTACCCTATACTATCATAAAAGATCACTGGATTTACAACTTAAAAATACATACCAACAATTTATATCTTCAATATGAAATAATATATCCCATATAATACGACTTGAGTTTGTTGACCTTCCAAATGACAGGCCGTTATATTTTAAGAACTACCGCCTTGTTGTACACTCGGCATGTCCAGTTGCATAATATTAAAATGAAAATGTAAACAATCGATAAATTCCAGACTTAACAATAGAGGGGGCTATTACACTTTTTTTTAAATATCAGGTAGCATTTTCTATTTCATTTAATGAAATATATTTTCTTTCACATTCTTTTTTCACTTTCAGTAAGAGTATAGTATAATAGTACCACGAGATTAATAAACTGACAAATTCATATCTAATACACAGTATTTAAAAATATAAATTTTCTGAAATCAAATATTTTGTATAATTTATTTAGTTCCATGAAAAATAACATTTGAGAAAATAAATAATCCAACCTATAACCCATGAAATTAGCAAATGAATATTTTAATTTTAAAATAATTAGCTATAGTTATATATAATAATATAATAAAACCTTTATATCACTTATAAATTTTAAAATTGTAAAAATATATCAATCTAAATTCAAAGATCCAAATATCCATATTAATAGGCTTCAGAAAACGCCAAACAAGAATAGTTAACTGTCTTTAAATAAACAGTAATGTGAATTGAAATTGTATTTAAACAATTTGAATTCAATTTTCACTAAGAGCATTCGGAAAAAGATAATCCTCAATAGTTGTTGTTCAGCCAGAATCTGGCTATTCATGCAGACTGGGATTCAATGCTGATTTGCAATACCATCCGCTAGTGTGAACAAGGCCTTAGCAATAAACTAAAAATGTAAATTTCAAGATCCATAACATGTTTGTTTGAGTGCAGTCTTTACAGTTTATATGCAATCTTGTTGGCAACATTTTCAATCATCCTAAAAGGTAAAATACATAACAATTAATTGATATTAAATACTGCATTCAATAGAATTATTATATACTTTTTGTTTAGGCTTTGAAACCTGGTAAGCAATCTGTTTTGCAAACTAAAACATTCAGTATACTCCAATCTCCATCTCCATCAACCGTGTATGGAAACACACGGTAACACATTTTACCAAACTTCTCTCCCATATTCAGTGGCGTAAGGTAGGGGGTAAAGTCCCCGGATTTAGCACTCCTAAGGGGACCTCCAACACTGGGTAGTTGCATTGGACTGCTCATGCTCTCGGCCCCTTAAGCTCTGGGGACTCTGGGTTTAAGTGTCTTACACACCTGTTCTGGCACAGTTCCGGTCTGGGACCGGCAAATCAAATTGAACTTCTATGTATCGTTTTCTCGACGCTCTGCGCGGCTATGCGGCAATCGATATGTAGCCGCGTGAAAATGGACAATTGACATTCGATTTGATTTGTCTGTGCCAGTCCGGAGCCGTGCTGGAACAGCATGGCTCGTTTAGCCAGTGAGCGCTCATAGCTGTTATAAACAAATACTGGTTGTACCATAACCTACCCATTCATCATCATCAGCTCCAGCGTTATCCTGATTTGAAACCTGATGAGGTGCATCCTGTTCCTTGGAAGCAAACACCTTATCCGTCCAAGACGCACCAACCTCAGCGCCACCAGCGTAGTTACACACTCTGGTAGACACATCATCTAATTTAGTAATAGAGACTAAAAAAGGACAAATAATTATTGTTTTACAAATCTGTTTTTTTTATATGAATGTTTAATGGTTGGGAGGAGAAACAGTATTTTACTATATCTAGTATTTTGAAAATATTTAAATTTATTGAAGCAAGATCAGTTCAACTGCACTTACATACGAATGGACTGTCATCAGCTGTTTTTAATCGGATTGTTTCTTCATTGGCTATTTCCATTTTGTCCATGTCAGACTCCAATATCCAGAATGCTCCACAATCTTTTGGAGTGTGAGTGTCTGTTATAGAGGCTAATGGTGCTTTCTTTATTGTCTTTAAGACGTCAGAAAATTCAACCCTGTCTGTTTTACCTTTTGGGTCAAGTTCTGAAAAAGATTTGAACAACACATTTTAAAAATTATTAATTATCATACAGTATATATTAGATTCTTATTTATTTTCTTAATTCTGAAGTTCAAAGTAGAACATTCAAGAGAAAAACACAGAAAAGTATGACGACTTAATTCCATATTCTTAGCTACCATTGGTATCTATGTCAACAATAATTTTGGATCTACCAATATAGTACATACAAATACAGTATAAAAAGTGAATTATATTTTATGGATTGATTAAGTTTATCCCGTGCTTGAATATAATCCCACCTCCTAATTTTAGGCTAATTACGGACACATTGAATGCTAATGCAATTCGAGTATAATCCCACTCACTAGTTTTCCACAAAGCCCCTGGAACTATATTTGGTCATAAAGTATTTTTATCCTACACTATAATTTGTTTTCTTACTGTATGATGAATTGAGGTAGCCTGTGTTTGTAACCTGTTTAGCACTGAAGTTTGGTTCCATCTCTTCACCTTTATCAGTGAATTGTCGTCGATGAGCTGTATGGCCTTGTATGTATAATACATAGTAGCGATACTACGTTAATAATAAAAGAAATACACAATAATTTCAAAAAGCTTTGAAAAACTAAAAATGAAGATTAATCTGAGAAATTCAACCTATGAGAGGGCATATTTGGTCAAATTTTTAAAATTTATTTCTTCTTTATACAAAACTGTTTTCCTAGAGAGGGCCAAGCCCAGTACCATAATTGGCACACTGGGTGATGATTTCCTACTTTTTTTAAATAGTTACCAAGTTCTTTATCATGTACATGTGACCACGACTTAAGGTCCCATCCGAAGAATGAAGCTATATGATTGTAAATTAGGCTATTTAGTATTAGGAAGAAACTGTTGGAATATATTGTTATTTGTTTATTATCGAGGATGATTTATTATTAAAGTTTATTGATTGTTATATTATATTGTTTGTTATATATACTGTTATTGAGGCGAAACTGTGTGCCAAATATTGTCAGACATTTTGTTAAATAAATGTAGAAACTATTCGGTTAGCTACCTTTGTTTTTGTTGTATCATTTATAACATGTCTTGATTTACTTTTTAGAGTTCCTTCAATCAGAAAACCTTTGCCACTAAAAATTTAAAAAACAACACATTATGTAGGCCAAATTTATGAACTATTATAGACCTAATGTCAAATCAAATTGTACTTCTTTGTTTAATTAAAATGACTAAATGGGTAAGATTCACCTACTTACTTGGTCTAGCCCTGTCAGTGTCGGTGTGTCTGGCCTAGGCTACTCACTGAGTGGAGTTTACTGTGCTAACTAGGCCTACCTAGGGCCAGGCCTACCTATAAAGTTTAAACCTATCTATTCTAAGCCTTGATTGAAAAGACAGAAGGAAAGGCTTACATGCTATATTTTTCAGGCTTCCAAGGCTCGCCCCAATCATGGTTCAGCACAGGTATAGATTTTAATGATTCATTATGATACATTCGTGACATTATAAATAATTAAATTGTCAAACAACAACATCAATCGCTATGTAAACAACGAAAGAGTAAAACCCCAAACCCGGAAGTAATCCAGATGCGCTTACAAGTGACCTTTAAACTGAAATTACGTCATATTCTGACAGGGGAAATCCCCTGTCATGTTTATTATTAGTGGTGTGTCTTTCGTTTCCATTTCCACGTCAGGTATTGTATAAAGTACTATATATAACGAGAACCTAATTATAAATTATTATTTATTGGTTAATGCTGAATATAGACGTTACTTTTGCACTAATGTTTAAGAGTTTAAGCGACCGGTTGTTTTCATCGGACTCATCAAACAAAGTAAGTCAGGCTAGCCAAGCCTAAATGAAGAGGCATGAGGCCTAAATTAAAGGCTGGTCCACCAAGCCTGGTTCAATTATTATGTACTTAAGAACAACGATAAACAGACTGTTTATCGTTGTTCTTTCAGATCCATTTTTTTACGAGAGAGCACTAAAATTTAATATTAATTAATAGTCTGTTAAAAATGAATTAAAAAAAATAATATAAGATTTCATTATTTTTTGTTTTCTTTTAGATGGCTCAAAGTAAACGTGACATAAAGAAGGTTGACATCATCCCACCAGGTTTTAAGGAAGGAGAAAAGTTGGCTTTTTATCTTGACAATGTTTTTACTAAAGAGGTAATAGATAATTTTTATTTTAGCTTTAAAATAGCACGATGGGAGGAAAAGATGTTCATAAAAATGTGAAGTGTATAAATGAATATATATTTAATATTACTTCACAATTACTTACTATGATTATCTTAATGTTTCTATAAAATGCTTTCTCAAATGGACGACGGGTTTCCCCAGAATAATATTGTTAATTTAGTGAAAAACTATTAAATAGAATATTGCAATATACTTTGCTAAATAAAACATTACATTTTCTACCATAGGAATGTGATGAATGGATTAAGCTAGCAGAAGATAAAGGATTTGTAGTGGCAAAAATCAATGCAGGTGCATCGTGAGTAACTTGTCTTGACACATGAAATTGTATTGACATTGTGTTTGTGATAGTTGTGTTGGTGACAGTTGGATTGGTGACAATAAGGTTCTTTATATGTAGTATGATGGAATTAAAATAAACAAAAATGATTTCTGACATTTTGGTGACAGTTGGGTTGGTGACATTTGTGTTGGTGACAGTAAGGTTGGCAACAGTCTGGTGACAGAAAGTTTAGAGACATTATTGTTAGTGACAGCAGTTTGGTGACAGAGTTTGGTGACATTGTGGTTAGTGGCAACAGTTTGGTGACATTGTAGTTAGTGGTAACAGTCTGGTGACAGAGAGTTTAGTGACATTGTGGTTAGTGACAACAGTCTGGTGACAGTGAGTTTAGTGACATTGTGGTTAGTGGAAACAGTCTTGTGACAGAGAGTTTAGTGACATTGTGGTTAGTGACAACAGTCTTGTGACAGAGAGTTTAGTGACATTTTGGTTAGTGTAATAAATTAATAACTTATTTATAATATTTATATTATTAATGTTTTATTTGTTTTTTAGAGAATACTTGATGAATGACTACAGAAGGGGACATAGGTGTATAATTGATTCGATGGATATCAGGGATAAGGTTTGGGAGCGAGTAGCAGAGTATGTGCCAACTAATTTCAAGAATCGTGAAGTAGTAGGACTAAATGAAAGGTACGCATGTTTATTGATTCATAATATTTTGCTATAATGGCTCAAAATTAGTCCCAGACGGGCCTAAATACAATTAGCATTCGGATTGCATTAATAATGGAATTAAAGTATTGTGTCTGTATTTAGCCTAAATGAAATTAAGCATAGTATTATATGCATAATTGTGGAGGATTATTCAACAACACGTTTAATGACGGGGAAGGGAACAATCTCTGTTCAACCCACTGGGTTGTCAAAGGCCTCTGTAAAAAAAGTGGTCAGGTTGAAATCTTAACAAGCGTACTGGTGGCTATAAAATATTAAAAATTGACATGTATATAGATGTAATTGTTGGCTGTGATAACCCATGATCACAGTCAACTTTGGTAGGGCCTTATGCACATCTAGTGGATATGTGCACTTTATAAATTATTATTATTATTATTACATCTCTGATTTATTGTAAAAAAATAAACATCCCACTATGTTTTTTTGTATTATATTCTGTAGTACAGTATTAAGGTTATAAAATTTCCATTTTTTTTCCTTGGACCACATTGCCAACCCACTCCAAATTTCTTCTTGAAGTGCTAACTCCTGAATATGAATAAGCCTAACTGCAAAATGACTTATAGGACAACCCACTACCATAAGCCCATCGAATATTTTGTTGAATACAACTATATTAATTATTACCTTTCATTAATTTTTTTGCATCATTTCTTCATTTTTCAGGTTTCGATTTCTTCGATATGATAAAGGAGGATTTTTCAAGCCGCACTTTGATGGTTGCTACGTCCGTGAAGATAACTCAGCCTTAACACAGATTACTATTCAAATTTATTTAAATGAGGTAATGTGCATATTCATTTGTTTCAAAATTTTAATAAACTTCATTGCTAACATAATATTACTAGATGTATATGTTATAGTTAAAAAGATACGAGATACGAGAAGATCACCTTAATTTAAAATGAAATGTGAAATATGTAACATGCATAAATACAAAACAGAAACAGTTGTTCTTGGTAACCATGACAAAACAATAACAATATTTTGATGTTCATTTTGAAGGGGTTTTCTGGCGGAAGTACAACATTTCTTAAACAAGATGAACGAGTGGAGTGTGTACCAAAAATAGGTAAAGTGTTAAGTGTCTTTAATTTTTACTTCATAGTATGTGATTTAAGATGGCTCTGGGTAGGATGAACTAAGTTGTAATGTGATATATTGCTTCTATTAATCTGTACACTTTCCTTTGTTATGCAACGTGAAAAAAAAATGTTCAAAAAATGCTGATTAAATTCAAATATCTAAAAATTTGTAATAAAAGTTTGGACACTTTGGACACAACGCAAGTGAATGGAACAATCACAAGTGACAGTTTTTACAATACTTATTGCACAAAGCCTCTAAGCGCTTCACAATATTGCCCCATTTATTTATTTTTATCAAACACATATGGAAACATACTCCCACAATCGGCGAAATTGCGTTTTGACTTTACCAGGTACCCATTTACACACCTGGGTAGAGAAAGGCAAACGCAAGTAAAGTGTCTTGCCTAAGGATACAAGCAATGTAGCGAGCGTTGGATTCACACTAACGATCTCATGATCACACACTGAGCCATTCGCCCTTGCGTTTAAAATATTTTAATTATCTTATCTTTTATTTTCAGGACGAGTTTTAGTGTTTGAGCATCAAATAAGGCATGAAGGATCTGAATTATTTTCAGGCCGCAAATACGCAATTCGATCTGACATTCTTTACAAGATGTAACTCCTCCTTAAAACACTCACTTAAAGTAACTTATTTTATTTCATATACTGTACAGTAAACCAAGATTACTCGTTTTGACGTTGTATTTTTACATACATACAGTAGAACCTCTATTAAGGGGACACTTGCAAAACAGAAAAAGTGTCAACAGAATAGGGGTGTCCCCTAATATCGGGTGACTGTAGTGTTTAATTAAAACATGTTATTGCCTTTGTTCATTTCACAGAATTTTTCCTGAATTGGGGTGGGGTGTTCCCTGAATTGGGATGTCCCCCGAATTGAGGTGGGTTGTCCCCTGAATTGGGGCGGGGTGTCTCCTGAATTGGAGTGGGGTGTCTCCTGAATTTAGGTGGGGTGTCACCCTGAATTGGGGTGGGGGCATCTCCTGAATTGGAGTAGGGTGTCTCCTGAATTGGGGTAGGGTGTCCCCTGAATTGGGGTGTTCCTTGAATTGGGGTGGGGTGTTCCCTGAATTGGGATGTCCCCTGAATTGGGATGGGGTGTCCCCTGAATTGCGGTGGGGTGTCCCCTGAATTGGGATGGGGTGTCTCCTGAGTTGGAGTAGGGTGTCCTCTAAATTTGGGGTTTACTGCATTGGTTACTTTGCAATATTTTGATATTAATTTATAAGCAATGTTATACAGATGAGATATAGAAATAAATTATATTTTATTTAGTACATAATAAATAATACAGCAATTAATTTGCATTATTAAAAATAGAGGTTATATTTTTTAGTGGAGTTGTGTCTGGATATTACGAGGACTTTTGTAATAAAATTGCATACAAAATAGATTGTCTGTGTCTTTACTTGAGCCTTAATGTGGGGTTTCATCATTAATATTATGAATACACTCCTATTATAATAGAGTATTTATTGTTATACATTCTTTGAAAGTGAAACCAAATTAATTTAACCAGCCTACCTTTAATTTTTATTTATACAGTGTATATGTTTGTGTCCGGTTTCAAGATCACGCAATTACGATGTGATACAAAACAATTGTTATTGTTGTAATCAGATAGCTAAATTAGATTCTGTAATTAAATGTTTGTTTTAGTTTACAGTAAATGTAAAAATTGGTCCAATATATAGGCCTAACATTTTTTTGCCACTTTTTTTTAGTTTAAACCGTGAAGATGTATGTATATTGAATAGAATTCAAAATAGTTAAAGTAAATTATATTGTCTTATATGTATTTAAAATATCAAATTTTTTAGATTTTCAATAGGAGACCTACTAGATAGTGATTAAGGTCATGTCTCTGCCTGGTTCTTGCTTTGTTTTTTTGTTTCTTTTTCATGTATTATTTTTGGTCTTTTTATGTATCTTTGAGGCAAAATATATCAAATACTTCTTAGTATACAAACAGGCATATCTTTCAATCATGTTGCTGCTTTCCACTCCAAGTGAATGTCTTGATCCGCCCGGTGCATCCTGTATCAACACGGTATACAGGAGTATTATCCCAAAAATTAGTACAAACAATAAATAATAATAATAAATACTAGTTTTACTTAGGTTTTTTAAGGTTTATTTTGTTTTCTACCCTGTATCAATCCCGTAAATAGTTAAATAATGTATAGTACTTTGATTTAAAAATGAACCCTATATATTTAAGCTATAAATTAAAACTTTTGGCATCTAACATCAAAAACAGTTTGAAACTGTCAATGTTTTAGATCTATGTTTACAATACAGATTACATTACTGAAATATACATTAATAAAAGAGGAGTTCTAAATTGTTTGTCTAATATAAACATAATTTAAAATGGTACAGATATTGAAATCTTCAAGAGTAACAAATTCACCCCAGATTACACAAACACACCGCTGTCATAAATATATATATTCAGCATTCTAAATGCAAGGACCTCAATGTTCTAGCCATTGTAAATTATCTAAATCTCATTAAATTGTTTAAAATATTGGAGTTATTTTTGCCAAATTATGCAAGGTAAATTTTCATACAAAAATATATAGCCTCAAATACAAATTGCAAAGTTTCCGGGCGGTACTTGTTTACAAGAGGTACTTTTTGATCTATATATCTATTTATGCAAGGTAAATTATCATACAAAAAAAAACATATAGCCTCAATCCAAATTATAGGAGATATCTGCTTAAAAGAAGTACCAAATGCACAAACTGTGGACAGCAAAAACAAACAACTTTTAGATGAGTGTCCATTATGGAGGTGTTCGCTTACAAAGGATGTCTGCACACGGAAATTCAACTGTAGTTAGGTTTTTGTTCTTCAGAATACAATTTAGATTAATAATTTTATGTTAATTAATGTTAATTTATGATTTCAAGCATCTTTGGTTTTCCTATACCTGTAAAAGTATGCAGTGCAAAACCTGCAATAAGGCACTCTTTATTTACTTTCTTCCCCACAGATTCCACAGTTTCAATTTGTTTGAAGCAATAAACACAGTTGGTATTATAAAGCTAGATAGTAGCAGTGCATAAAGAGCTGAGTCAACTATCTGGAGAGAAAAAAAAATGATAATAAATAGTGAGTTTTTTGGCCAAATATGTAAACCTAATTTTAACATGATTTTCCAATATGCAATATACAAGATCCATCAACTTTGTAAAACAAATAAACAATAACAAGAATTGGTCATCGACTATAGACTATCACTCAATTGCAAGTTTTACGCGTGGGCCTAGATGTTATGCAAATCAAAACTGTTGACATCATCTGTTAAAGGTTTACAATTTTGGCCAAAAATAGTAATATTGCAGTAAATGGCTATGAAACATTATAAAGTTGTCCCTTCACAAAGTTGGCCTTGATCAATACACATAGTTAAAAACATGGATGAAGCTATTGCAACTTAAAGTTTCCTAAGTTGACCTTTGGTCTATACACATAGTTAAAAACATGGATGAAGCTATTGGAACTTAAAGTTTCCTATATGCATGGTTGATCATGCGTATAAATGATATTCTCAATTTCGGTTTTATGTTTTTAGTTCCTAATCAAATATGAAAAATGTTTTAGTTTCAGTTTATATTTTTTATTGTTTTTGTATTCAATTTTGTAATTTGTATGGACGCACCATCTACGCATGTGTGCCACTGTTAAAAAAGTGTTGTTCAAAATAAATATTATTATTATTATGGTGGCTATCAGCACAGTTGACCAAGCATGAAATTCACTGGCAAGGTCAGCCTTGTGTCAAATGCCTTTTTTTGGCAACGTCGACCATGTTCCTTGATTATGTTGTCTTATTGGCAGTGGGAACTAGGCTCAGATGCTTACAAAAACTACTAAATGACATGCACAAATAGTCACTTCATAAGGAAATATGCCTGTCAGTATGGACATGAACAATGATATGTACCTTTTTCTGGAACCTCCACTTTTTGATGATTTGATGATATCGTAGTCTTGTGAAGGAAACCATGGTGTAGAGTGGAATGAAAGAATTTGGCATGATCATATGTAAAATGTTATCAACTTTCTTACGAAACAAAAAACTTCTTGAATTAACTAGATCTCTCATCTGTGAACAAACGTTATTTTAATATGAGTAAGGTAGTCAGGAACGGATAGCAAATTTCTAAAACTGTGGTGTGCGAATATGGACTTGGGCGGAGGTCCCTAAGTGTTCAAGGGAACACCACTTTTCACACACTGGCAAATATACTATTTATATACTTTTTTTTATATTATAATAATGAGAATAATTATATAGTGCCATATCTGCAATATACACTCATGGTACTGTGGAATGGACACTTTTAACTACATGCTTCTCCTGTTATGGTCGTCATGTTATATATATATATATATTAATTAATAATAAAAAAATATAACAAAATGAAAAAAAGTTTTATTTTGACTATCAATGTCAATCAATCAAGGAGAATGGGGGTGTATCTGGATAACCTCTTCCTTTGTAGAGTCAGACAGGAGCAAGAATTGCGAATAGAGGGTAATTGGATGTATTCTCAAATACATAGTCAGCGAAACCAGGTTAATGTTTATTTTTTCTTGTATTTTCAGTTACGTTTAAATACATGGCTTCAAACTACACATTCTTTAAAGTTAAATTTTAAAATGTTGATGATTCTGTTACATTACCTCTACATAGTTGTACATAGCTAGATCACATATTGCTTTAGCATCTGGGTTCCTGCTTATTGAGTAAGTGTTTAGAATACTTTCTGCAAAAAAGAAATTATTGAAACAAGAAAATAAAGGTTAAACAAACAATATATGTTCACTATTTTATATTTAAAAAAAATAACTTCAATATAAAAATATAACCACAACAAAGAAAACTTAAAAGATAACAAAAAAGGATGGTACATTTAATCAGAAATTGAAAACAAGATAAACATGTTGTTCTAGATAAGCAATGACAATTTTATGAAAAAGAATGAATGATGCTTACATGTCACTTTAGGGTCAGAATTTAGTTATTCTGTCAAAAATTCCTGGAACCAGACAGAATTTGATTTGAAAAAATACTACCTACCAAGATCATTACCAAACTCTTCAAATATTTCATCCAAAACAAGACAGTCTTCCAAACCCTGTTTTAAATAAATTATTAAAACAATTTTTTAATTTAATAATTTGTTGGTGGTAAACCTTGACTCAGAAATACCGGGATGGTGTCCGGCGGGGGATAGTTTTACCTTAGTTAAGCATAGTTAAGCTTAGTTACATTTTTTTTTCACATTATTGATTGTCTCCATCCCCGAAACCTCGACTAAGAAATATCGGAATGGTGTCCGGCGGGGGATAGTTTATTACCATTAGTTAAGGTCTAATGTAAAGCACCTAGAGGGGTCAGTGATCCATTAGGCGCTATATAAATACTGTTTATTATTATTATTATTATTATTAAAGCAAAGTTGTTTGATAATTAATTGATTTGCATACTTAGGCCAGTCATTTCACCTGCATGTGTATAATAGTAGTATGTCGAACAACAAATTTCCAATTTTTTATCGTTATGAATATTGGACAATAAATGTTTTTGAATTTTGAATTTAAATCTCTAAGAGTGACCCAGAGCCTTGATCACATCCACTGATCTACTAAATGACCATTTATTCCTTTTATGCTACAGAAAGGGGGATAATATATAATACTAGTTCTTATATATAATAGTGGTTATTGCACAATGCTTCTAAGAGCTTCATATTATTACCCAGTCATTTTTTGGTCAAACACTTTGAAAACATACTCCCATAATGCAGCTAGTAATCAGTGCAATTGTGTTTTAACCAGGTGCCCATTTATACACCTGGGTGGAGAGAGGCTAACGTAAGTAAAGTGTTTTGCCCAAGGATACAAACAATGCCCTTATATGGTATATGTATAAGGACCATTTATTTTTACTCAATAATACACATTCAACAGCAATAACTCGGCAACTACAGAATAGTAAAGAATGTTTATAAAGTAAAGCCTCTATCATAATGGACCTGGTTAAATTAACCCACAGCATTAATAAAAACAGGATATAAATAAGAAATGAAGAAATGAGGAGAATACAAAACATTAGGAGTACAGAAGAGCTCAATCATAAATAATAATAAACACAGCTCCACTACAGTACAAACATGGCTTTAACAAGGAAAGAAAAAATGAGGAGAATTAAAAAACATTGGGAGTGGAGAAGAGCTAAATCATAAATAATAATAAACACAGTTCCACTAAAGTACAAACATGGCTTTAACAAGGAAAGAAGAAATGAGGAGTGGGTGAAAATGGCTCTAAGAAAAGAATGGAGAAGAAATTGGAGAAAAACTTTCCCTTCCTATGTGTCTCTATATTAGTAACATGATCATCATTGACAATGGATGGGGCTACACACATGACAAACGATATCTTACACAATTCATTCCTTGTCCATAGAACGGAACCATTGCATGAGCTGCATCGCCAAGAAGTAGAGCATTCTTGCCAACATGATAAGGCCAACACTGTTAAATAAAGAAAACCCCATGTTAATATGTTGTCTCTATACAAGCTTAGTTATTATTCCTGGTATCGTAAATAATAAGAGGCAATCATTTTATTTTATGTCTTTAGGATTACCAATAGTAAATTAATCACTGTCCTATCAAATAGGTGATAATCCCCCTGATACATGGGCTGTTTTGTGAACCAGTTGAACCAGACAACCCCCTACTTGTCTTGAATGATGAACTGGGTTCTTTAAAGTGCACACGGGTTATAACTGTGTACACTGGACCTATGGTATATAGTGCTTATCCGAGAAGACTTGTTCCTCCACCAGAACTAAGAGCGAGTCGCCTCGAACCCACGATGCTGATATTGTTGGCTCTTTAGGTGTCCTAGCCATTTGAATGATTGATTACGTACAGTACAGTATAGTATGCATTATTTTGATCAATTCTCACGATTTGGGGGGGCGTTGAGGTACAATGTAGGCTTTTGAGATTGTGTGCCAATAGGTTTAGTAACATTTTTGTATAGCAATATGTACTAATTCATGCCAAAAATGCACTTAAATTAGCTTCAGATCGTTTGAATGATTTAGATTATTGAAGAATTACAGAAGTCTAAATCAGTTTCAGTTGCATCTAGGCTCTACACTAGGCCTAGAAATATGTTTCGGTTGACATCCAGTAATAGCTACTGTAGGTGTGTTATAAAACAAATAATATAGAATGTTTTGTATTCGTACAATGATACAAATAATTTCATTCTGTGAAATGTGAAATGCTTTTTTCACTTGGCTTTGCCTCATGAAAATAGAAATTCATCTTTCCCCTCATGAAATTATTTGCACCATTGCACTCGTAAACAGTCATTATTTGTATAATACTGCATACCTTAATACTGACTAGGGGGAGAGCTTTACTGGACAAAAAGCAGTCACAAAGTTCCTTCATGCCTATCAAATCAATCGAATCCTTAAAATATTTGTTGAAAAAAATCAGCAGATCTTCGTTGGTTTTGATGCTTTCAAAAATGTTAAATGGCATAAAAAGAGTGAGTGTAAATGATTTATCTTGGTTAGGAAGCGCTATCATCATAAACTCTCCTCTAGGCCAAATGTGTAGAAAGTTGTGGTCCATCTGAAACTGAAAACAAAGGGTTCAGTTTGATATACTGCATGATAATAAAAAAAACTCTGGCAATGAAATGATGAAAAGATTCTATAATTTGAACTTTGTTCCTGAAAATGAATAAATAAAGGTCGAAATATAGAATCATATGGCTTTTTTCGGAGTTTTCTTTACTGTATATTATCATATATCGGAATATATTTCAAGAATTTGTATATAGCACATTTTAATCACAAACATGAATAAAAGGCTCCCAAGCGAGACAACATGATTAAGTATGTAGTACATACAATGTACCATCTCACCAGCTTTTTATATTTGAGATCTACAAATTACACAATATTGTATTTATAAAGTGTAAAATATCAATAGCAACCAAAAATAATTTGTGAATTGATTACATGTCATTTTTTTAAATGCTTAATTATTCAGGGCATCTGATCGGATGCAAAATTTAATTTGAATTGTGTTTGGATTTCTAGTAGTAATCAGCGCAGTTGTGAGAAGTGGAGAGAGGAAAACATGCTTGTGTCTTGCCCAAAGGTACAAGCAATGTAATTAGCATTGGACTTGCTGCCGATCTCTTTAGCAGTCCCTTTCCCAATATCTTAGATTCACCCCAGATTGCACAATTGTAACTTTTGACATTTGTCATCAATAGCCCTTTTAAAAGCCTGGATGTATTCGCTACAGAACATTCTGAGAGAACCTAAAGACTATCTCTTTAGCCATCCATCTCTCAATATCTTAGATTCACCCCAGATTGCACAAGCGTACTTTTTGACATTTGTCATCCATAATACTTTTAAAAGCCTCATTTGCTATAGAACATTCTGAGAGAAAATAACTCTTTAGCAATCCCTTTTCCAACATCTGGGATTCACTCAAAACTGCACAACCTTTACCTTATCATCTTTACTTGGTGGAATTGACAGCTCCATGTAACCATGTGGAATGTACTCTTGACTGTAATCAAAACGCGTTGTTCTCATGATATGTCTACGTAACGCTGAATAGGCGCCATCACAACCTACGATAAGGTCAGCATGTGCTTCTACTTCCTGTCCATCTGAACTGAAAGCATTCAAGAAATTCACGCAAATTAAAAAAGACACCTTTTTAGGAATCCATTTTAAATAGTCAATAACAGAAAAAATGATAATATTATTTTACCAAATTAAAAGCCATATAAAAAACACAGCAATATTTTGCTTAATCTCACTTTCTTTTTCTGTCTCAAAATGTCATTTTGTTGTTGTTATGTAATGTGTCCGTCTATGTTTTATGTTTAGACTACAAAGACAAGCCACTTTGGCTTCTGTGTATCTAACCCATAAAACTGTTAAATGTTGAATAAATGTTGTTAAATATACTATAAAAAAAAAGAAAAATAAAATAATAATGCAAGATAAAACAATTTTCTCCATTTTTTTATATAAATTGCAAATCATTAATAATTACATCTATGGCTGGTTATGAAAATCACTCTCTAATATGAATTTATATTTTATTGTTTTAAGTCCTTGTATTGTTTTTTGGTAATTGTTAATCATTATATAACTTTTTGTATCTATATAATGTAAATATGTATATAATTATGTAAACATTTTGTTTGAGTCAAACCTCTCATTAAAACAGTGTTTCTCCATTTTAAAGGAGAGTATAATAAAATATTTCATTATTATATTTTTTAAACTGTAAATATACTTTATTTTTAACTGTAACTATACTTTATATCTTCTCGGATAAGGACTACTATATAAACCGTAGGTCCAGTATCTAGCTCATGTGCACTTTAAAAAACCTAGTACATCTTTCAAGATGACTAGGGGGTTATCCCAGTGCACTAGTACATCACAGCCACACCTCACCCCTCGCAAAATATCATTACATTTAAATATTAAAATTAACAACAAGGCATACACCATTTAATAATACAGGAAAAGTAATAATAATATTAAACCCATTGAACTAATAATAATACCACATTTTTTTAATTATATATTCACCACATAAAAACATAACATATGGTGGCCAGAAGGCAAATTGCATGTTATCTACAATCAAAAATAAGTTTTCCTGTATATTTTTAGGTATATGCATTATCATTGTCCGTGAATTATCTTGATATCAGTTTCATCTATCTAAGTCAATTTTTCAGAGTATATTCCTTATGGCCAGGAATCGATGTGGTTATGTTTTCACTGTGCACAATCAAACATTACGCGGTATACGCGTGATTTAACGAAATCACATTTGTAATCATATTTTCACAATCATGAATCACTTTAAAAAAAAAATTTGGTACTCATAAATTTCAGGTCATATTTCATCATATAGCAATACAATTACGTGCGTAGCGCATATAACGCATGCGTACGCGTGCTTAAAATTTTCAAAATTGTCAAAATTTATTTTCTATGAAATTAAAGTATGTTTCAGGCAATTTTAAGCGTTTAAAAAATTGCCATGAGTGCGCAGAATTTTGCACACGCAAAGCGCGTTAAACGTTATCTTGCACTATTTTTGTCCGATTTCTGTTGTACAACCATTCTTTAATAATATCATCATATTTTATTCACTTTTTAACGCGAAATTGCGTTATACAAGCACGTCAAAAGTGACAGGCCACGCACATGTAAGTTAACAAAATGGTGAAAATATGCTAAATTTTAAAATTAATATAGATCGTCAGAATGCTCTTGAACTTCTATTTTTTATTTCATTTTCTTGAAGTGTATGTATCATATGTATGATTTATTATGAAATGAAGAGAACAAAAGTTGATAAGATCATCATTAATTGCCTTTTAAATTTAAAAAAATTTATTTTGACAATCAAAAAATTATGACATTTTCGTAGTCCAAAATAACAAACTTAACATTAACTTTCTTCCTTCAAAGGTTCATATATTAAAGTTAAAAGTATATAGTATGTGTGTAGTTGGTCGCTTTCTTGTCGATGCTTTTATTGTAGAACGTAATTTTTTTTTTTTTTCTGGGTTGACCAACTAGCATAGGTGTTTAGCACCTGTTTGGTCTTGCCGTGCCTCCTTTTATAATTATTTTTGTCTTCTTTGTTTATGTATATGGCAGAAATTGAATAAATAAATAAATAAATAAATAAATAAAATAGTTTGACAGTGCATCATTTTTTTTTATTTTTAAAGATGTCATCATTGTAAAAAATTATATTTCATTGCGGTATGTAATAATCTATCTGCACCAAAGTGGTTACTGCATAGTAAATACACAGAGGAATCTTTCTACAACTGTTAGTCAGTTGTGGATGGCTCGGTGGTTTGGGCTGGTGTCTATGGCGTTCAAGGTACCGAGATCGAGTCTCACCTTGGGAAACGAAACTAGATTTTTTTTTATTATCCGTATTGTTTGTTCAATTTTATTTCTTAGTGTATAGATTATACACATGATTTATAATGAAATCTAGATAAAAAGTAACTTTCTTTATTATTATGTAACAAATCTGGTTTATGACATTATATATACGCAGAAGGATCTTTGATCGGATTATGATACCGGCTATTGTATTTCCGTTAGCAAGATCCTATCATATATTATAAATAACTAAAGATTCTGAGAAAATCAATCAATCAATATATCTTAAATCAATCAATTATCTTTATTTAAATCAATGCATATAACCTATAATTCGTCATAGTGACGAATTAAATCTAGTTATATCTTTATTTTAAAGGGTACCCTTTGAAAAAAAAAATGCTCATTTGATTTCCTTGCCTTATTTGTCACTTTCCTCCATTAAAAAATATTTATATCACTCTATTCTATGAATAAATTAATTAATCTCATAAACATATACCATATGGTGGGTGAAGGGCAAATAGCATTAATTGCATTTACACTTTCTTGGTTTTAGAGAGTTTCAGTTTAGTTTAAGATAATAAATAATTTTGTTAATACCGTCTAGCAACAACAAAGAAAGTGTCTGCCAGTGTTATATACAATTGGACAAAATGTTACTTTTGAAACACGATACGATAACATAATTATAAAATAATTTCCCTTTTTATAGCATCATACAAATAATCATTGCTCATGGGTTCTTTAGACTTTATGTTAAACTTTTCATCTATTGTACATGTTTCTACAGGCACTCGTCATCTGTCCAGTCAGTCGAACTCTACAGGTAGTATAACAGGGCAACCTACTTATCCTAGAAAATGTACAGTAAAATGTGTGGATTTTACTGGTCAAACATGGCTTTTATGAACTAAAAATTGTACACTCTGAAAATGTATCTTGTCGATTTAACGTCCGTCCTTTGTCTAACGTCCATCCATTGTCTAGCGTTCGTCGTTTCTCTACCATCCAAAAACTTGGTGTAGAAGTATCAAACATACAGTACTGAGACGATAACAAAATTATACTCACTTCAGAAACACTGCTTTTCCTTCATCAAGATCTGCTTTTATGAATTTATGTTTAAAATGCAACGTGACATTAGAATTGGATTCAGCAGCTATGAACGTGAATTGAAATGTCATTAATAAACAAAAACATTTATGTCAGATATAGAAAAAGTACAGTGACTAGGTAAAGTATAGTTTATAGTTAACAACTTAGTTTAATCATCCTGTCAATATATGGGCACATCACATATTGTTGTCACATACAGTTTGATAAAGTATAGAGAGAGCTTAAGAGGGATGTATTGTATGAACCATAGACCTTGCTTATAATTGAAAGGTGAACACTCAACTACAAGAGTATATCGTCTTTTATACATCACATGTCATTTGGAATTAGCCATATCTAACAGAAAAGTGATATCTAATGGTGATAATGAACACACTCTAATGCACGTTCAGCTTCTTGTAAACAAGAGGTTATTGACTGATCTGTGTTTGAAAATCACCGACCGATTTATTGTTCTACTCCACGTCGAAAGTTTGAGCAGTGCTTCTTTTAATAGTCTTCTTTTGTCAATGATTTATGATTGATGGATAAATTGAATAAAAGTTTATTTCAAGAACAGTAGGTGTGTTTTAAAACAAATTGAATGCAGAGAGTGTTTTATTCATTTCATTGCTTAATTTATTTTTTTTCATATTACTTAAAAAAGGCATTATTTTGCTGGATTTTTTTTGTTATATAATTCAAGTTTATCTTAATTGTTCAATTCAAGGTTTTACCAGCGAACATACGGCTGTCCTCCAATTACAGTATTGAATTTCTAACTGAATTTTCTGTACAGTTGAAAATATTGTATAAAATGTATAATTATAATAATATATTTATATATAACATATAAATAAATTCCTGTTATTTGATTGGACGATTGTGGGTCACATGGCGTGCAATAGTATAAATAATAAATTATATCCAATAGTTAAATTACATTTAATCATTTTATAAATGATATCAAAATTGTATTTTTAAAAAACTACCCATTATTTTTTTGTTTTAAATTCTTTTCTAGAAAAATTTTAATTTATACAGTAAACAACAAAGGTTAATCTATTTATTAAAAATAATCATTGTTAAAAAGCAAGCCTACCTGATAGTAGAGTTTCATTTAATTTCCGTCTATCAATAGATAAGATGTACTGAAGAAAAAATATACAGTTTCTTAATTTAAATCATGCAATTGAAACAAGAATGTTAACACCTTCTGTTATAGTCTTTCAAATCCTGCCAAATGGTTAGATATTACAAGCTCTCATCCTTTGGATGGGATCTAAAGCTGTTGGTCAACAATAAAGAATATAGTACACTATTCGAAAATTGTAGGGAAATATTTCTCGGTGTGCTGATTACGGACTGTACTGAGCCCTCTAGTGAAGAGTCTTGTACTGAATAGGTAACTCAGTATGAAGATATAAATAAAAAAGGTACAAATTTGTTCCTTTTATTGTTCAAATTTCATATAATAATAAAAATCAGATCAGATCAGATAAAGCTGTTGGTTGTGTACATAAATGTGCACGTGCAGGATTAAAACTGTACGCTACTAAAAAAAAAGAGTACAGATCATCTCAAAGTTTGCTGATAAAGACTGTACTGTGGCTATATTTTCTTAGTTTCAAGTTAAAATAGCCAATCAAAAGGATCTTTTACCTGGTCTTTAGTGCCGTATGCTTGTGCCGACAACTTTCCATTAATGTCATGAATTTTCCGGGCATTCATTCGTATTCCACCAGAAACAACCTATGGGATAGGTTACAAACTCTAAATTGTACTATGCATACTATGAGAGAGGTACCTCAATCTTAAAGTACTCTAAATTCAATGTATTATGTAGACATCTACAAGAGTTACCTCAGTCTTGAGGTACTCTAAATTAAATGTACTATGTAGACTTCTACATGAGAGTTACCTCAGTCTTGAGGTACTCTAAATTCAATGTACTATGTAGACTTCTACATGAGAGTTACCTCAAACTTGAGGTACTCTAAATTCAATGTACTATGTAGACTTCTATATGAGAGTTACCTCAAACTTGAGGTACTCTAAATTCAATATACTATGTAGACTTCTATATGAGAGTTACCTCAAACTTGAGGTACTCTAAATTCAATGTACTATGTAGACTTCTATATGAGAGTTACCTCAAACTTGAGGTACTCTAAATTCAATGTACTATGTAGACTTCTATATGAGATTTACCTCAAACTTGAGGTACTCTAAATTCAATGTACTATGTAGACTTCTACATGAGAGTTACCTCAGTCTTGAGGTACTCTAAATTCAATGTACTATGTAGACTTCTACATGAGAGTTACCTCAAACTTGAGGTACTCTAAATTCAATGTACTATGTAGACTTCTAAATGAGAGTTACCTCAGTCTTGAGGTACAGTACTCTAAACTCAATGTACTATGTAGACTTCTATATGAGAGTTACCTCAAACTTGAGGTACTCTAAATTCAATGTACTATGTAGACTTCTACATGAGAGTTACCTCAAACTTGAGGTACTCTAAATTCAATATACTATGTAGACTTCTACATGAGAGTTACAGTACCTCAATCTTGAGGTACTCAACATTAAAGCTTGGTTCCCACTAGGACACAACGCGCAATGCTTAAAGCAAGTAATTTGACCAATCTCAAATAACTAAAGCAATAATGAAACACGCCCAGTACAAAGTGTAAATAAAAATAAATTATGCACAAATATAACAATGTGAAAATAAAATAAAAATAACTTTTAAATTTCATAAAAATACCTAATGCATGATTTGAATAAAAATAAACTAAAATAAAGTAATCAAAGCTCATATATAACAATGTGAAAATGAAAAGTAAAAATGCCACAAAAAAAAACTTAATGGATGACCAACAGCAAGTCATCGCCACTTACTGTACAGGCAGTACCTGCAGAAACTTAGCTACAAAAAATATACAATTTGTTTACATTTCAGTTAAGTTAATGTCAAATTATGGAATGAAAAGAAGTAATACTTTCATAAAACATATCAATACCAGTGGAACAAGTCAGATAAATATATTGTAGAAGAAGTCATATAAAATGATGTCATCAATAGGGAGGTTTCGCAACACACGAATATGAAAACGAATACATGACACAAATGTATTGGTTTCCATAAGGCAGTTGCTTATCTGCATAGGCGTAACGTCACATAGAGCGAGTGAGGACTTCAAAAACTGCTATTTATCAAAATTGACCTGGCATTTTTAGTGAATTACTTTCAATAAATTATCTATAATTATATTATAATCATGAATTATTCTTGATTCAATGCAAAATGTGCAAAATAGATCAAAAACCATACTTGTACAATATATGTACTATACTCGTTTTGTAGTTAAGAATATGACTGGTGATATCCGTCAACATGATTACGCTTTACAAATATTAAATGGGGATTAGCTGAAAAGTGTGAAGTATCCGTTTTCGTTATCATAACGTTGCGAAACCTCCCTACAGTATTACCTCCTGTTCCAAACCAACTGCTCCAAGAGCTTCTCTACCACGAACAGAAAGAGCAAGGTTGATACTTCGTCCTTTCACATGCTCCAGCAAACGAATATCTGCTCAGAATAAAGGTTGGCAAAGGTTACTTTTAAAAGCCTATTTTTCACTAGTCAAATTTGTTTGCGCAAATCGAAAGCATCAGCTTGCGCATTCATATTTCTATTTTCCAAATCACAAATATGCATGCACATAAGCTGACGCGTTTGATTCGAGCAAACAAATTTGACTAGTGGAAAATCAGCTATTGGTGGTCATGGATTCATTGCTATTGGCACGGTTGATCATGCATTTAATGTAAAATTTCCAATCGGCACAGACAGTGCAACCACAGTAGGCCTACTTCTACTTTCAATTACTGTTCACGCACAATTGACCATGTTATTGATATAGCCTAATCATTAACCTTTGCAACATGAATCTGCTTAACTGATTAATAATCAAGGGTTCTGGGTTCAAGTCCTGTCTGTCAGGATTTTTTCTAATGACAATTTATAACTCCACTCCCAGACTTATATTGATAATATTAATAAGACTTTGTTTATGTAAAGCATCTTGTGTGATTGCCACCTTTAAGATGGATAGTGAACGAATTTGCTTATGGTTATCCTTGGCAATTTGCCAAAATATATTAAAAAAATTAAATAAAAGATTTATTATTAACTTTCACTGCAACTTTACCTTGTCTGGCTTCAAATAAATCTACCTTTAACCCTCTTTTTGCCAAAAAACATGCCTCCAATGACCCTACCTGAAATTTTAAAAATAGATAGAATGTTGTAATATGATATTAATAATATTGACAACAGGAAAGTTTATCGCTTTTTTTATCAGTTATTTTTTGTCTGAAATGATTGGCGGTCGAAATGACCATATCCCAAAATCAGCAGGCTCTCCACTCAGCACAACTGGCAAGCCTAGATAGGATAGGCTATGTAGACCTATCTATAGACTATGCTTAGGCCTAGCCTAGTATAAAATTTAGCCCACATAAATGATACTGTTACGTTTATAATGAAAAATGAATAAGAATATCATAAATTACATACCAATCCTCCACCAACAATAATAGCATGCATGATTTATTAATAATTATTATTTATCATAAATGTACAAACTACACAACAACACACACACACGCTGCTGCTCTGCATGCTGCGCTGTTTTTATTTTGTTTATTATATATTGGTGGGACATTCCATTTTTGTCAGAAGGGGTGTCAAATTGTCAAAATTATTTATACTACCAAAAAATTAATACGAGATGAATAAATCCAACCATTTTGTAGTTCAATAATGCTATTCACTTTGGTAAAAAAAACCTGTCAAACAAAAAAGATTTCGCTTATATGATTTATAAAATCAAAAAATAAAACTTTAAATAGGCCGTTTTTTTGTGGTTTTAATAAAACTTTTGGTCAAAAAAAATCCAAAAAGAACAATTTCGCTTATGAAAAAGAAAAAATCAATGGTTAAATAAACCATTTGCTTTTTTATCTTTAAATTACCATTAAAAAATCCGTTCACTCAAAGTGATTAACTATTAATTATGACATAATCATGGCATATTCAACAACAAAAACATTTTAAAATTGGCTTTTAAATATGAAGACATTATAAATTAGGATATTAGTTGAAAACTTATGATCTAAAACATAATATTTTATTGCGTGATTGTATAATATACAACCCAATAATAAACTTTAATGACAATCTACAACACAGGTTTCCCAGAGTTGAGTCAAGGGACTTCTTAACTCATAATTAATTTTAACATCATTTCAACACATCAACTAAATTTTAACGTTGATTCAACGTTGAAATTATGTTCTGTGCCCACTGGGTTACGCCACTGAATACTGATACGAAATTGAAAGCAATTATAAAAGCGGAAGAAAGCTGTCAGTTGTTAAATTGCATATCATAAAATAGTTATTATTTGTAGATCATTTCTATTACAAGTGTGTTTAAGACGTTATTGTCTTTTACCGAAATTCTGACACTTAAATAGTTAAATAATGTAAACCATTGACGCTTTAGTTTCCCTAGGAGGCAACGCAAAAACTTAGGTCATAACGCAAGCGAATCAACCAATCAAAAGTGATTTGAAATATCGCTTTTGATTGGTCAATTCACTTGCGCTGTGGCTGACATCCTTGCATTGCATCCTTGTTAGAACCAAGATTTAAATTAAGAAACACTGAATTAAACATCTTTCCATTGCTTTATATAATGTAGGGCTACTTTTCTCCAGAGGGATGCTCTGGTTCACCTAGACTTCAGAATTCTTATTATTTACGCTTCATGAAACTGGACTTAAGCTCTGTCTACAATATCAAACTTTACGTGACAAAGAAATCCGATGTGCCCATAAATGAACATATCTCTATCACTACCATATTTAAGCATATAACTACCATATTTATCTACCACAAAGAAATTGGAAGCCTGGCCAAGTGAGCAAAGAAAGTAGTTGGTTGTAACACCACATATTATAAAATACAAAATAATTGTTGATCTTCTTAGAAATTACAAATACAAATATCAGATAGTATATAATTTTACAGAGAGAGAAGAGAAAGAAAATTGATCTTTTGATTGAGTACCAAATAACACAACATAATCTATGCTCAATTCTCAATTGCATTTTTTATTTCAGAAATAAAACGACCATAGTATGCATATAACTTCTTTTCACTCTTTACATAACTCTAAATGATGTGCATTTTGTGAAAATTATAAGCATTACAGCAGCCTATAGCTTATCTCATCATAAGTAAAATATCCACTGACATACTGTATATCTGACAGTAGTCTACATTACTGCACGTATTCAGTATAAACAAATTAAATTTTTCTGGAATGTATTTGAAATGTAGGAATTATTTCTATTCATAATATTTTAGAGACAAGAGAGTTTTCTTAGATAAAACTTTTAAAATGTTCCATACTGTACTGTATATCTGTAGTCTAAATCAACCCTCTATTGTTGTATGTATTACATGTGTATTAACATTTTCAAATAAATCTACAAAAAAAAATATATAATGAATAGAATTTGGGAATAATTTGTATCAAGGCAAGATAAGTCTAAAATTGTATACAAATGTGTTTTAAATAGTCAGTATAAATAATTTTAGATACTGTAGTATAAAGTTTTACAGACAAGTTTTTGTATATTTAATCGTACAATCCCACAGTGGTCTACATAAATTCTAAATAAGTTCTATATTATAGAGAGTATGCCTACAAAATTGCACCAATGTTACCATAGTCTACTTTAACCCTGGTTATTTTATACAATTTAAAATATGCAGTCTAAAAAACTACAAATACACAAATTTCAAATTCTGTTTGTTAAAATTATTAAATTATTCATTATAAATTCATTGTATCTTTTCAACAATCTATTAATTGCATTTACTAAAAATGATCGCATAATGATCATAAATCTAATTGTTTTAAATCTTTAAAATTAAGTCAAAGTTTACATTACTTTATGTATTTTATAAAATTACAATTATTTAGTATAACAATGTTGGGTCTTAAAGACGACTGGAATGAATTTTTTACAAATATTAAGTATAGTTTACTTTGCCAGTACCTTTGTACTGTAGTCTACAAGATATAATTCTACAAGTATATATCAAGAAACTATGGAAATCGATATGTTAATGCTGTATATAAAAATCTGTAACTTTAATGTGGGCTGAAAATAGCACAACATCTGCTTTCTACCAAATCTTTTGCTCAGTTCCAGAGCATTTCAACATGCATACATACATACAGTATAGTTTTATAGTCATTGTTCAAGGATGGTGCACCAGATAATCTGTGAACCTATTGGAAACACAGTCAGACCTAACACAAGATCTTTGTACATCTAACAATTAATTCAAATGTGCTCTTTATCTTCCATTGTCAAATCTTTAACACTCCTTGTAATAACTTATATAGTCTCATTGGCATCTTCAAGCACGTCTGATGATGAAGAGTGTGCAACGTTTGGTTCTTTCTCTGGTTAAGAAAAACTAGATGTCGATGAAGTTGACATGTTTAGTACTAAATCTGATCCATTGGAGTCATCAAAATTAGGGATGGAGCCGTCTGTTCCATCTTTAGGGGAAGAAGTCTGGTGTAGTGGACATGCTGGGTTCTCAAGTTGGCATTGCGGTTGTTTATGGGATTAGCAAGCTGGTTCAAGTTTTGGCTTGTTTTTTTAATAAGGTCTTCAACCAAATTAGCAGCATCAAATCTTGTACATGTTTTTTTTTAAATGTTGAATTAGTTTTTCAAGAGGCTCATCTTTTGCTTCCCAGGCTTGTAACACACATTCAGTTGGTGACGGATATGTCTCACCTAATCTAATAAGATTTTCACAACCGATTACACTTGCAAGACTTCTCCAATCATTTCCGCCTACCATTGTAGGATTTAGCCTTTCACACAATTTAATTCGGAGTGGATAAGGAACTCCTAATTGACATGATATTGGTGGATAACTCTGTGGCCAAGACATTTGACTTGGTATTACATAGTTATGATTGGAAGGAGTTGAAAATGGATAGGAAGTACCAATGAAGTGTGAGCCTTCATATGTAGAAGACATCAGACTGTTGAAATAGTCACTGTCTCTACTTGGAAGCCGAGTTTGACTTTGTGCTATCTGAAATCTGTGACCTTGATGTTAAATGTTTGGAGTTTGGATTCTTAAGGTTTTCTTCCTGTGACTCAAAAATGGACATCAATACGGAAGTTGACATACTAATCCAATCTGATCCATTTTGAGTTGAAGGCTCATCTATCTTTAAACATATGTTGGTTGTCCTGGCTACTGGTTTCACCTGTCAATGCACCTATGACATTGTGGTCGAGGTATTGGCAAGCTGATTTGAGTTTTGGTTTGTTTCCTTAATATAATCCTCAACCAATTTGGCAGCACCAAATCGTTTACATGTTTTTAAATGTTCAACTAGTTTTTCAAGATGTTCATCTTTCGCTTCCCATGCTTGTATCACGCATTCAGTTGGTGATGGAAATCTCTCACATAATCTAATGAGATCTTCATGATCAATTACACTTGCAAGCTTTCTCCAATCATTTCCATCTGTAACTGCTGGATTTAGTAAAGCACACAATTTTGAACGAAGTGAATTGGGAATTTTCACAGGAGATAATACTGGTGCCACTAGAGGTAGAACATTGTCACTATGTGATGAAGATATTTGACTTGGAACTTTATCATAATAAATATGAGTATTAGAAGGACAGAAGGATTCTTCATTATACCGAGATGATGATGGCATCTGACTAAGAGAACATTCACTCTGAAAGGCAAAGCCACTGTCTCCTCTATCAAGAGAAAGGCTACTTAGTGGTTCGATTGGTAAGGATGTCTGTGTAGTTGGTCTGACATTTGAAGCTTGTACAGTTGGTCGGACGTTCGAAGCTTGTATAGTTGGTCTGACGTTTGAAGACTGTGTAGTTGGTAAATTGGGTTTCTGTTTTTTGTAAAAAGAAAAAAATTATATAAAAGTTGAAATTAATTAAACTAAGAACTTCATACAGGTCTACATAAAGCATTATGATTTACACGTTTATCAAATTGAAAGTACAGTGCATTTTGATACAGGTAATGTATAAAAAAACTTTTATTGGCTGGCTTTCTACAATTGCTTTTTAGGACACAATAAATATTTTAAAGAGCCTATGTTTTATATTTACAAGATATAAATGTGAATTGATTAATGGACGAACTTACTTTGAGTCTATTTGTGAATTCTAGTTCAACTTCATCAAAGCCATCTTGTTGAACAGATATTTGACAATGAAACACAGTCAAATTATCATCATTCTTAAACGTGTATTGGCAGCTACCACAATCTCTCCTATACAGGCTTTTTATAGTCTGATAATAAAATAAACTTGGTTAACAGTAGAGATGATAGAATAAAAATAGCAATAACTAGATCTGTATTAATCAGTGACAAAAGTGTTTAATATACTCATTTTTTATTTCATTACAGATATATTGTCCCCTAAAAACATAAATTCACGGCCTTCACAGTTTTAGAAAGTAAATGGTTAAATATAACCAAAATTCCAGCCAATTTGACTATTTCTTTTTTGTTCAAAGTGAATAACTATTATTAGACATTAAAATGGAATATTCAACAAAACATTAAAAACATTTTTTTCAGGGGGACAATATGAGGCAGACGATGTGAGAGCTATCAAGGTCAAAGCAAAAAATTAAAAATATCCTACATAATTTAAAACACTTGATAACAAACCAATGATGGATTTAGAAAGGTTATAATCACATACTGTAAAAAACTACTGTAACATACCTGTTCCTTTTTTTTGGTTTTCCTAATCCAACCATCTTCAGCTGTTATATTAACTTTTACACTTGAATCACATCTGAAAAGCTCAACATTTAACTTGTGAGTCATCTGATGTCTGCCTTCTTTTTTCTGTTCTCTTTCAACTTTCTGATAAACATATCAATAATAATTAAGCAATAGGAGATTTGTTGCACTATCTATACACATTAATAAAAGTTTTTATGTAACTAGGTCAAAAGTAAATTTTTAGCAAGCTTTAAAACCAACATTTCTTACTCAATGCTGGTCATTTTTAGGTTATGTGCTTTCGAAAAATAAGTTGGTGGTATTTGCTCTTCTTAAGGAGCACAAAGAATATTAAGAAAGGCAGAATACTTTCAATTATGTTGACAAAAACGTGTGCAGAGTCACATTATTATTGATGAAAAACGACTGTTTTCAGATTGAAATAAAAGTAGTAGTCGACCTACTGTTGTAAGGTCATCTCTTTCACCATGACAACAAATGTGAACTTCCTGGAAATCCTGAAAGTCAGCAAGTTCATTTGCGTAAACTACGATTCGCATAAGTTTAACACAAATTTCTTTTCCTGGTTCTGGGATTATAACATAGTCAGTAAAACTGTTTACAAATAGGTATCCATATTTCTTCTTGAGAAAGAGTATTGGAGATGTTGAATCATCGTCTTGGTTGTGTTTCACTTCCTCCCAATCTTTATCTTCATCTGGAATTAAGATTGTAATAATTAACAAACTTTTGCAGGCAGCTGCAATTTTTATGAATATTACGATAATAATAATAATAATAACAATGCATGCTCTATACTTACCAGGTTCAGCATGACTTGAATAAAGCTGAAGAGGGCAGTCTTCCTGTTTTACAGAATGAGGAAACATAATCAAAACACGTCCTTGAAACTTATAACGATTTGGAAGACATGTGATAATTGGAGCAATGCATCCTTCAGTTGAATCTTGATGTGGCACATTAGAATAATTCGAGTTAACATCCAATCCGATTTCTACAACATCTCCTTCTGGTATGGCCTTAGGTGGAATTATTAATTTAACCCCAGTATTCAAAAGAGTCAGACATGCGCCATAGGAATCCACTTTTTGCCTATTGGTGAATTTGCCCAACTCAAGTTTACCAATTCCTTCTGCACACTCAAGATTACATTGCTTGTGCATCATGCTTTTCTTTTCACAATAAACTGAAATGAAAATTCATCAAAAATGGTATGAAAAATAGATTAAATAATAAATTACTAAATTTAAATAAGAGATAATCATAATCATTTCATAAAAAACACATCATCTTGGCCTTTCAAACAAGCACAAATGTTTTGGTATTTCCGGGAGCAGAAGTGATGTTACATATTCTTCAAGACCTTTGAAATGACACCAAACACGGCTATATTACGATTATGATTCAAAATGTGATTATACATAATCATACATGACTAGTTTGATATCTATACACCATACAGTACATGACAGTACATGCCAACACTGCTGTTTTGGCCAGGAGACTCCTGTACTTTAGACTCTTGTACATCAGGAAGTGTTATACAATTTCTGCAAGTAGAAATTAACTCGTTCTTACAGTTCATAGGAAAAAGTTCTTACTAATTTGCAGATCCAAATAGTTTATCTAATTGAAACAATAGGCTATTGTATAAGACTTCCTGATGACTCACTTCAATATAACTGTGTCACTTATGTTTTATATTTCGCCTGAAGAGTGCAGCCAGCTACATGCTGCATGGTCATACGAAACAGATTTGTAGCGATTAAAACAATGAAGTAACCAAGTTTTCTGCTGTTTTTTATTTTTATTTATGCTCTACCTTGGTATTGAGCACTCTATCCTAACGGTCTGATACTTTCAACCTGAGTATGTATATATATAATCAAAAGGCAAATTACTAAAAAATAATGACAATGCTGTGGGTATCAATCAGGGAATTTGGGTATCAGTGGCTGGATCTCAATGGAGATACAAAATAAACGATAAGTAAAACAGCCAGAAAAAGTAGAAGAGCTTTCAGGCAACACTAGCCCTTCATCAGTGCAAATGAGCATACTCGGAAAAAGTAGATAGTATAATAAGCAGACAAGCGCTGCCCGAGTAAACTGGAATAAAAGAAATAAAAACAAAGGAGGCACAGGCTGGTGAATAGAGGGTGGAGAGAGTAATAATAATAAATACTTTATTTTAACACGGAAAAGCTTGTGTCACCATAAAGGTGTTCTTCTACAAGGCCGTGATCAACTAACAGTAATACATTACACATTTAAAAATAACAAATTTTTAAAATAACAAATTTTTAAAATAACAACTGAGTAGAAAACAAGAAGATACTTGGTAGATATAAACAATTAATTTTGGAATAGAACTTTAAAAAAACAGCTTAAATGGTGGTTAATATTGAAACTTAAATTTAGGTAGTTAAATGAAATAATTTTATCGATCTGGGAGTATGTTCCTAATAAATGCTAAGTCCAATGGATATAGCCTATAGGAGGCCTGGCCTATACCTAAAGTTTGCGGCCTAAACTACTCATTAAAGTATTACGCCTCAACTCGGTGAATCCTCTATCTATTCATACTACCTACTACTAGGTCTACTACTAGTTAGGGCCTATTCCTTATTTTATTATAGGCCTAGCTTTCTTTTAGGCAGTAGGAGGCTTGGCCTAGCCATGGAGTAAAGGCCTAGCCTAGCCCTCCTAAGGGGATAACCCGCCCGGCTTAGGCTCTCTAGCTACTAGCTAGGCTTAGTTAGTAGGGGGCCTAGCTAGGCCCAGGCCTAGCTAGAGTGGCCTAATCTAACTAGGCCTAGGCTAATAATACTTAATATAGGCCTTTATTTTTGTGATATATATGTATATTCAGGGACATTTTACATCTCCCTGGTATATTTATTATTCTACAAAAAACTTACTTACTTTAAATTTACTGTATCAGATTAAAATTACATCGAAAAAGAGCGAAAAATGGTATGCTGCTGCGCTTCGTCGACGACGCAATTAATAGAAAAGGGAAATTCCCACTCATATGGCGCGCCGAAGTGTCATTTATTCGGAAATAAACATATCTTAGTTTAAAACTAAGATATCTCTTTAATAGAGATATCACTCCTCAACACTAAGATATCTCTATTAAAAACTAAGATATCTCTATTGCTTGAATAAATGACAGCTTGGCGCGATGTGAGTGTGATCATAACCTTTCATAACTGTGCTGTAGAATTACTATTTTCATGAGATTTTGTAAATGAGGAAACTCATGATGTCATTATGCACGTCATATGGTAATTTAAATATGATAAATGAAAAGTTTAATATCACATTTATATCTGCTCTTAATGCACTTGACTTGGTCTTAAACCAACCGTTAAAAGAGATAGAGGGGGCTTCAAAATAGTAATTGGCGGCCATTTTCAATTTATGCTACTTTAACCCACTTTCCGATGTCCGATTTTGGTAAATTTTTGATATAATGTTCATTTGGACCATATCAACCAGATAAAAAAACAAAAAATCTTGTTGCAATTTGCCTACTCATACTTTTACTGGACTAACTTAGTGTGTGTTTCCTTATCGCAACTTGTTCTACATAATCAGTTGGGTATATTCACAAGTGTGATGTCAGTGGGTTTTTTTAAGAACATAATATAATGAATGTAGTTTTGCTACTGGATGGATAGATGCGGTAAAACCACTATTTATGAAATTTGATATTGATGCTGATGATTTTGCTTTTGTATACGGATAGTCAAATGCATTTTATAGCTTGAGAACATTACAGGTTTGTTAAGACGTTATTGCTATTGCAAATTCAACTGGTTCTTACCTACTGGTCTTCAGCATTCTTATTATTTACGCTTCATTGAAACTGGACCGTCAGTACTTTTTATTGTTATCTACCACAAGAAATTGTGTGTTTCCTTATCACAACTTGTTCTACATATCAGTTGGGTATATTCACAAGTGTGACGTCAGTGTTTTTTTTTAAAGAGAATGTAGTTTTGCTACTGGATGGAGATGCGGTAAAACCACTATTTATGATATTTGATAGTGATGCTGATGATTTTGCTTTTGTATACGGATAGTCAAATGCATTTTACAGCTTCAGAACATTACAGGTTTGTTAAGACGTTATTGACCTATTGCAAATTCAACTGGTTCTTACCTACTGGTCTTCAGCATTCTTATTATTTACGCTTCATTGAAACTGGACCGTCAGTACTTTTCACGCTGCTGCTATAGCCCGCTACGTCACACGAGATGACTCATTTATTAGATGAAATCTAGTTATAGTACTACTACACTTTGACATTTTTGCTAAAATGGAAACTCGATTATAATTTATAGGTATCAGCTGCATTTCTGGTATTTATGAGTCCCATGACAATACTGTATTTTGCTGTCAGATAATCATTGAATTATTATCAAAACAGTCCATGAAAGTTTTTGTTTGTAATATGATACTTCACACTTGAAGTATCTAAGGCGTGATGAAGTGACCCCCAGACTTGACCTTAGCAATAAAATAAACTAAATTGAGTCTGTTTCATATCAAAGTTATTCACTTCTGTAACAAAATTTAAAAAGAGAAAAGAAACGTTTAATTATAACTCAAAAACCACATTGTCTGACAGACAATTGAAGTATTTTTTGCTTTTAATTACATTTTTTCAGGTAAAATAACTATTATGTGACAATAAAATTACACATTCAAAAACAAATTTAAAATAAAAAATATTTTTCAGAGGGACAATATATCTTTAAAACTGTTACGTCAATAAGCGAGCAGCGTTTTTTGTAAGAAATATTTCTTGTTATTGCTATCTACCACAAGAAATTGGAAGCCAACGAACAAATAAAGGTTGTTACAAAAATAAATCGTTGATATTGTAATATTTTAAAAAATTACAAATTTAAATATCGACAAAGAGAAAGCAAATTGACCTTTTAATTCCGATATTACAATATAGTTGGGGAGCCAGAAATATGTACCTTCTGAATAGTATGTCAACAAAAATATTCCAATACACCCAGTAGTCTCGATATTACGCTCCTTAATCAATTCATCTCTTTTATCTGGCATTTTTCCTGATGCTTTGAAAATTATTGGTGTTATAACTCCACTATTAAAGAAATCTACATTAGATCCTCATTCTTTTGCTAATTTGTCTAAAGTTATCGAGAAGGTAGTTTGTTCAATTTTGGTTAAATTTTTAAATCTAAATAATTTATTCGATCAGTCAGCCTATAGAAAGGCACACAGCACGGAATCTGCTGTACTGAAAGTAAATAACGATATTTTGCAGGCCCTCGACAAGGGACACTGTACAGTGTCTGTATACCTGGACTTGTCCGCGGCCTTCAATACTATTGACCATTGTATCCTCATAGATCGACTTTCAGACTTAGGTCTTTCTGGTACAGTGTTGGCATGGTTCAACTCTTACATAACATCGAAAAAACAGTCTGTTAGAGTGGAATCAGCTATCTCCGATCCTGTTTCTATAGATTTTGGTGTCTCCCAAGGTTCCACCCTGGGGCCCATTTTGTTCTTAATTTACATGCGCCCCCTCGGTGATATTATTCACAAACATACAATCAAGTATCACATTTACGCTGATGATACTCAACTGTATACTTCAATCCAGAGAATACCACTGAGTCAATCCGCATCCTAGAGGCATGTATTGATGATACGTACATTCGTGGCTGTCTTCCAACATGCTTCGCTGTAAACACCGATAAGACTGAAGTCCTTTACATAAATTCCAAACGTCATGCAAATATGCCCATAATTGAAACCATTCGTGTGGGAGACGCCTATATCATTCCATCGTTTGAGGTACGTAATGTCGGCGTAACATTTGACTCCGCTTTATCCATGAATAGGCATATCACCAATATTAGCCGAGCAGTATCTTTTCAACTCCGGAACATCAGGGTAGTTAGACGTTTCTTAAACGAGGATACTACATTAAAGCAAGTGCATGCCCTAGTAACATCCAGATTGGACTAGTGTAATGGAGTTCTTTATGGATTGCCTCAAACATCTATTAGAAGACTTCAACTACTAATGAATAGTGCTGCCCGTCTCGTCACGTCACTCGGACACCTAAATTTCAACATATCACCCCTGTTCTCCGTCTCCATTGGCTCCCTGTTGAAAAGCGTATTGTTTTCAAAGTTCTGTTATTTGTTTTAAATCCATTCATCATTTGTCCCAGCCATAGTTGCCATTTCTGGCATTATTATGCTTTTTGGCATTATTTGGAGGCCCACGGCATCTGGCATAATGCCGCAGCATTATTTAGCCGTTTTTAGCATAATCTGGCATAATTTTGTGTTTTTTGAACAACCAAAAAAATAATATACCACAGAACAAAAATAAAATATTTTGTTAATACATATCACCTTACACAATATCATATCGTAAAAAACAGATCTGTTCAGGTTTTCCGTACAATAGTTCTTCCATCCTTTCGTTTCGGACTTCATCGACTCTTCGGATAGGAAGGCTGCTCGAAAACTACCGTGTGTGCGATATAGGCAGCACAACAAATCCGAAGAGGCTAGCTATTGGCCAATTATGTTGCTCTATTTCAGAGACCATGCGGGTTATTGGATCCCCAGATATAGAGACAATTGAACGAAAACATTATGAAAGGGGTTTTGTTTTTTCAGTTCATAATTATAAGTGGCCACACCCCTACCCCAACCCTTAAAATGGCAATTTCCGGTAACTAGAAGCTCTAATTTTAAAAAGAATTTCTTCTAGAGAATTTGTTTTCCATATTTCAAATTATGTTCCATTTGCATCGTCGTAGCAACCCTTATTTCAAAATGTTCTTCACCTCTCAGTGACCATGATGGGGCGAGGTCCTAGGGACTCTTATACATTTTTATTTAAAATTAAGTGCAATTTCCGGCCATCTAGCAGCTCTATTTTTCCAATTTGTTTTACCTCAGCCCCAACCATGGTGGGGCTGAGGTCCTTGAAACACTTAATATATATTTTTATTTCCTATTTTAAATTATAATTGGCACTTTCAAAACTATCATGGGCTAAGATCCTGGAGGTACTAATAAATATATTTTTATTTCACATTTGAAATTAAGTGCCATTTCCGGCCATTGAGTGAGCAGCTCTATTTTTTTCATATTTTCTTACCTCAGCCCCAACCATGGTGGGGTTGAGGTCCTGGAGACACAATTAATATATATTTTGATTTCCTATTTTAAATTATAATTGCCATTTTCGAACTATGGTGGGCTAAGATCATGGAGACACTAATAAATATATTTTGATTTCATATTTTAAATTAAGTGCCATTATATTTCCGGCCATCTAGCAGCTCTATTTTTCCAATTTATTTTACCTCAGCCCCAACCATGGTGGGGCTGAGGTCCTGGAAACACTTAATATATATTTTTATTTCCTATTTTAAATTATAATTGGCACTTTCAAAACTATCATGGGCTAAGATCCTGGAGGTATACTAATAAATATATTTAGGTGATCATTTAGAATAAAATGATCACCTATTGTTATTGTATGAAATCTTTATTCTTATTCTTATTATTTATTTCTCTCTGTACAGATTTTGTGTAACAAATATCTCAAAAAGTTTAATGTTAATGATTACCAAAATTTCACAATGTCTTTCAAATACGTTAACTTAGTCCTAATAAGCTTTTCAGCGTGATCACTCATCCGTGACGTCACGTATACGCCATTTTGTGAAATCACATTATCAATCATATCTCCATAATTTATTATCACATATTAATGAAAATCACTACACGTAAACTTGAGGTCAAGGTAAAAAATATTAGCAAATAAAAACTCGGGCGTTTCAAGGTCATGCACGTGAAATCGCGCGTTGAAATTTTAAAAAGCTCAAAATTTAGTTTTTATCAATTTAGAGCATGAAATAGGCCATTTGTGTGTTTAAAAAAATTACTGCGCAAAAACACATTTTTGCGCACGCGATTTTTAAAAAGGGTAAAAAATAAAATTTGATGTATACATCATATTCTACTCACAATCCTTAGTACATTCTCCGACTTTGAGTCCATTCCGACTTAAAATAACGCTATACGAGCACGTTAAAAATGACAAAATACGCACTTTAATTGTACAAAAGTGCTAAAAATGGTAAAAAATAAGGACTTTTTAAAATGAATATAACTATTCAGAATGGCAGGTGACCCCCAATTTTTTTAACTTATTATGGAAGCCAATAAGTTGTATATACAAATGTATATACACATTAGACGTACAAAATGGTATGACGTCATCAAATGGCCACTTGAATTTAGAAATTAGGAATTTTTATCGTTTTGTGTGGGTTATCACATTCAATAGAGCGCATCTCCGTTATTTGAGCCCGATTTTCGCACAAATTTTAGTATGTGCTTGCTCAATTAATTATCTTTCTAATGAGTAGTCAACATTTTTATTTTGATTACTTCATCACGCGTAAAAACTTGAATAACCTAGGTCGTGTAATTTCAGCTACACCATACATTTGAATATCTTAAAGCTCTTCAGAATTAAAGGTGACCTTGAAGATTATAATTTATTATGAAAGCTGATGAAATGTAGATATGAATTCATATAAAAATTAAGCGTATCGGATGTTGTGATGTTATCATATGGCCAGTTGAAGTTAAAAAGTAGTTTTTAAATTTCTTTAGTCGAAGTTATAAGAATTTCAAAGAGCGCGCATTGCGCTTCTACGTGTCAAATTCTCTTCCAATCCTTATATCTATTTGCTCAATTCATTATCTTTCGAAATTGTCATCTTCGAGTTTATTTTGATAATTCCATCATACCAAAAAATTTGAACTTGATGTGTGTCCCATAATTTCACCTATGCTACACTGTATATAGATATACAGTATATACTGTACATTGTATATAGCATATAATAGGCATAACTCAGCACTATAAGCGTATAATAGGATGGCATACATCAACATTTTCCTATCGTATGTTAACGTACGTACATGTTTAAAAAAAATTTATTTCATTAAAATGATAAAAATGATCACCTATAATTCGTCAAAGTGACGAATTAAATTCTAGTTAGGTGATCATTTAGAATAAAATGATCACCTATTGTTATTGTATGAAATCTTTATTCTTCTTATTCTTATTATTTATTTCTCTCTGTACAGATTTTGTGTAACAAATATCTCAAAAAGTTTAATGTTAATGATTACCAAAATTTCACAATGTCTTTCAAATACGTTAACTTAGTCCTAATAAGCTTTTCAGCGTGATCACTCATCCGTGACGTCACGTATACGCCATTTTGTGAAATCACATTATCAATCATATCTCCATAATTCATTATCGCATATTAATGAAAATCACTACACGTAAACTTGAGGTCAAGATAAAAAATATTAGCAAATAAAAACTCGGGCGTTTCAAGGTCATGCGCGTGAAATCGCCCGTTGAAATTTTAAAAAGCTCAAAATTTAGTTTTTATCAATTTAGAGCATGAAATAGGCCATTTGCGTGTTTCAAAAAATTACTGCGTAAAAACACATTTTTGCGCACGCGATTTTTAAAAAGGGTAAAAAATAAAATTTGATGTATACATCATATTCTACTCACAATCCTTAGTACATTCTCCGACTTTGAGTCCATTCCGACTTAAAATAACGCTATACGAGCACGTTAAAAATGACAAAATGCGCACATTAATTGTACAAAAGTGCTAAAAATGGTAAAAAATAAGGCCTTTTTAAAATGAATATAACTCTTCAGAATGGCAGGTGACCCCCAATTTTTTTAACTTATTATGGAAGCCAATAAGTTGTAGATATAAATATATATACATATTAGACGTACAAAATGGTATGACGTCATCAAATGGCCACTTGAATTTAAAAATTAGTAATTTTTATCTTTTTGTGTGGGTTATCACATTCAATAGAGCGCATCTCCGTTATTTGAGCCCGATTTTCGCACACATTTTAGTATGTGCTTGCTCAATTAATTATCTTTCTCGTGAGTTGTGAACATTTTTATTGTGATGACGTCATCACGCGTAAAAACTTGAATAACCTAGGTCGTGTAATTTCAGCTACACCATACATTTGAATATCTTATAGCTCCTTAGAATTAAAGGTGACCTTGAAGATTATAATTTATTATGAAAGCTGATGAAATGTAGATATGAATTCATATTAAAATTAAGCCTATCGGATGCTGTGATGTTATCATATGACCAGTTGAAGTTAAAAAGTAGTTTTTAAATTTCTTTAGTCGAAGTTATAAAAATTTCAAAGACCGCGCATTGCGCTTCTACCTGTCAAATTCTCTTCCTATCCTTATATTTATTTGCTCAATTCATTATCTTTTGAAATTGCCATCTTCGAGTTTATTTTGATAATTCCATCATACCAAAAAATTAGAACATGATGTGGGTCCCGTAATTTCACCTATGCTACACTGTATATAGATATACAGTATATACTGTACATATTGTATATGACACATAATAGGTACAACTCAGCGCTATAAGTGTATATGCATCATGTCATAGGATGGCGTACATCAACTTTTTACAATCGTATGTTAACGTACGTGCATGTTTCAAAAATGTTAATTTCATTAAAATGATAAAAATGATCACCTATAATTCGTCAAAGTGACGAATTAAATTCTAGTGAGAAATTGTTTTTGTCCAAAAAAAATGTTTCTTCGCAATTTCTTTCTGTACAGATTTTGTGTAACAAATATCTCAAAAAGTTTAATGTCAATGATTACCAAAATTTCACAATGTCTTTCAAATACTTTAACTTAGTCCTAATAAGCTTTTCAACGTGATAACTCATCCTTGACGTCATTTATACGCCATTTTGCAAAATCACATTATCAATCATATCTCCATAATTCATTATCACATATTAATGAAATTCACTACACGTAAACTTCTGGTCAAGGGTAAATATATTAGCAAATAAAAACGCACGTGCACGTAGGGTCATGTGCGTGAAATCGCGCGTTAAAAATTTAAAATGCTCAAAATTAAGTTTTGATCAATTTAGAGCATGAATTAGGCCATTTGCGTGTTTCAAAAAATTACTGCGCAAAAAAAAATTTTGCGCGCGCGATACTTAAAAAGCGTAAAAAATATGAATTTTTTTTACAAATCTCATTCTACTCACCGTCCTTAGTACATTCACCAAATTTGAGTCAGTTCCGACTTAAAATAACGCTATACGAGCAGGTTAAAAATGACAAAATGCGCAAATTAATTGCATCAAAGTGATGAAAATGGTGAAAAATAAGGCCTTTTTAAAATGAATATAACTCTTCAGAATGGCAGGTGACCCCCAATTTTTTTAACTTATTATGGAAGCCAATAAGTTGTAGATATAAATATATATACATATTAGACGTACAAAATGGTATGACGTCATCAAATGGCCACTTGAATTTAAAAATTAGTAATTTTTTTCTTTTTGTGTGGGTTATCACATTCAATAGAGCGCATCTCCGTTATTTGAGCCCGATTTTCGCACAAATTTTAGTATGTGCTTGCTCAATTAATTATCTTTCCCATGAGTTGTCAACATTTTATTTTGATGACGTCATCACGCGTAAAAACTTGAATAACCTAGGTCGTTTAATTTCAGCTACACCATACATTTGAATATCTTATAGCTCTTCAGAATTAAAGGTGACCTTGAAGATTATAACTTATTGTGAAAGCTGATGAAATGTAGATATAAATTGATATAAAAATTAAGCTTATCGGATGTAGTGATGTTATCATATGGCCAGTTGAAGTTAAAAAGTAGTTTTTAAATTTCTTTAGTCGAAGTTATACAAATTTCAAAGAGCGCGCATTGCGCTTCTACGTGTCAAATTCTCTTCCATTCCTTGTATTTATTTGCTCAATTCATTATCTTTCGAAATTGTCATCTTCGAGTTTATTTTGATAATTCCATCATACCAAAAAATTAGAACATGATGTGGGTCCCGTAATTTCACCTATGCTACACTGTATATAGATATACAGTATATACTGTACATATTGTATATGACACATAATAGGTACAACTCAGCACTATAAGTATAATGCATCATGTCATAGGATAGCGTACATCAGCTTTTTACGATCATATGTTAATGTACACGCATGTTTAAAAAATGTTAATTTCATTAAAATGATAAAAATGATCACCTATAATTCGTCAAAGTGACGAATTAAATTCTAGTTTTATTTTATATTTGAAATTAAGTGCCATTTCCGACCATTGAGCAGCTCTATTTTTTTCATATTTTCTTACCTCAGCCCCAACCATGGTGGGGTTGAGGTCCTGGAGACACAATTAATATATATTTTGATTTCCTATTTTAAATTATAATTGCCATTTTCGAACTATGGTGGGCTAAGATCATGGAGACACTAATAAATATATTTTTTTTCATATTTTAAATTAAGTGCCATTTCCGGCCATCGAGTAGGTATTTTTTTCCAAATTTTCTTATCAACCATGGTGGGGCTGAGGTCCTGGAGACACTCAAAATAATTTTTTTTATTTCCTATTTTAAATTATAATTGCTATTTTCTAATTATGGTGGGCTAAGATCCTTTCATATTTGAAATTAAGTGCAAAGATCCCGGCCATCGAGCAGCTCTCATATTTCAGTTCAAAAATTATAAATTTCCATGGCTGTGTAACAGGTTTTTTTTTTTTTGGGTGGGGGAGTGGGGTGGGGGTTGGTGTTGGTGTCATTTGCAATTACCATTTTCGCACCCCAGATATTTAGAATTATTAGTTATTACTCACAAAACTAAAAATATAAATTTTGTACGACATGGGGATACAATTTTAGGCCCTATTTTGTGTCAGTTGGGGTTTTACAAACGTTTATTAGACATAAAACCGTTGGTGGCGCTGTTTAGGGCCACATTTTGGGGATCTGGCATTATTTTTCCCAATCTGGCATTATTTGAGACAGGATACGGCATAATTTAAATTTTATCGCTGGCAACGCTGGTCCCAGCGTATATTTCAGAGTTAATCAAGTTTCGCTCGGCGACCTGTACTCGTTCCCTCCGGTCCACTCTTAACTAGTATCCACGGTGTAGATTGAAGTCATGTGTGGAGCGATCTTTCGTGGTCGCTGCTCCAAAATTGTGGAATTCTTTGCCTTTGGTGATTCGTGGGTCTCCCTCCGTTTCAATTTTCAAAGCTCACTTGAAGACTCACTTGTTTCGTTCTGTGTGAATTCATTATTTTTTCATATACATTTTATTCATTTTATTGTTTGTTAGGCAGGATAGTCACATGCTCACATCACTATGACACTTGTGAATCATTCACAACAATAGCTAGCTTGTCTTGAAAAGTTATTGAAACAGTGGGGTGATGTGAGATTCCTTTTTCGGACTTTTTCTGTTGTCTTGGTCAATTTATTCGTTTTTTAGGCTATTTCGTGGTTTATTTTACATCAACATTTTCATTTTCACACTTGTGCTAAACAGCGCATATACTCTAGTAGCTAGATCAACTTTCGTATGCACTTTGAGGTCCAGAGAATTTGACTTCAGAAATTGGTTTAGGGTGGTCAAACAATCAATTTTGGCTTGGTTACACATTTTGAAAATGTGGCGAAAGGTCAAAAGGTCAGGGTGAAAGGTTATAACACCAAACACCAACATGTCCTTAAATCTCGACAACCACTGGTCACAGCAAGGTAATTTTGGTCTCAAATTGATCAGAAGGTATACATTTATATTCAGTCTAATGGGACATTTTAGCAAAAAATGACCGGAAATGCCATTTCTGACCTTTGACCCACAACCCAGGGCATGTATGTATCTCCGTAACTACTGGTCATAGACACTTGAATTTGGTCTTAAACTGTTCGAAATATAGATTTTGTTATTTGCTACACATTTTGAAAAATGTTACAAAAGGTCAAAGAGTCAGGGTCAAGGGTTATATGAAGAAATATAAATAGCTACTTGTATCTTGGCAACCACTGGTCGTAGCAAGTCAATGTTGGTCTCAAAATGTTCAGAAGGCATGCATTCATATTCAGTCTAATGGGGCATTTTAGTCAAAAATGATCAGAAATGCTCTTTCTGACCTTTGACCCACATACCAGGGCATCTTCATATCTCTGTAAGTACTGGTCGTAGAAACTTAAATTTGGTATCAAATTGTTGGAAATATACATTTTTACATTCATTCTAACAGAAAATTTGGTGAAAAGATGATCAGAAATACTATTAATTACTAATGTTTCAAACAAAAAACATACCTCTACACAACTTATTCTTACAGGGCATCTTCATATCTCTGTAAGTACTGGTTGTAGAAACTTAAATTTGGTATAAAATTGTTCGAAATATACATATTTACATTCATTCTAATAGAAAATTTGGTTAAAAGATGACCAGAAATACTATTAATTACTAATGTTATTGTTTCAAACAAATAACATATCTCTACACAACTTATCCTTGGACAGTAATGTTTTGCAATAACTTATGCTTTAAATTGTTTCATTATACGATTTAAAACAAATCCTTTACTGTTTGTAATTGTATTTTTGCTTATAATAATGCTAGAAAGTATTTTTGACCCCCGAGGATGATCAAACATTTTTATAGAAACGTCGAGCCCAACAGAATTCTTTTCAGAATGCTAAAGTAACTTACCGAATTCATCCTAATAAACGCCCCGGGCATTTATTGTTCAGAAGGGTTTTTTCGTTTTTTATTGGTGTAATATGGTATGTACAGTATAATCAAATAAATACTACCTACAGCAGAAAAAAAAAATACAGCACAATTATTATCAAAAAGTGATACAAAAATGCTTGGTAAATTGTAGATTATGGTAGTCATTGAAATTTGTTGTGATACAATTATTAGTCGCGTGCAGCTCACTATGTCGGTCGGTTGGTCGGTAAACACTAACTAAAATTTGAGCACGCTTCTGCAGCCATGTATATGGCCTTGTTGTGTATATGCATGTGGCGGGGCGTTTAAATCGAAGGGAGGGGTGAGCGTTTATTTAAAATGTTTCTGTCTTTTAGACACAGGCTCCATTTAACGAATCCTCTCCGGGTGCCAGTATAATGATATGAAACAATGACACATCATTATCCTGAGACACTATATGAGATTACACAATTTGTCATCTGTTTGTTTGTAACTACAATTTGTCAACAATCAACACTGTCTTTTGCATATATATGCCAATACATAGTTTCAATATGTCCAGCTTTCCTGAAAACACCCTTGTGTACTGTAGTGTGTTGTAGTATGATTTTATCATGATACCCTTCTGATGCTTTTATTGTCAATGCATTTAGTACTTAAAAAATAAAAAAACCTAAATTTCTAGTGGTATTGATAATAAATCTCCAGAAATATTGTTTTATTATGTACACTGGGAACAGACGTGTATAAATTATGTATAATTTGCCGGTGACATTCAAAAATATTATACAACAGTGTTATATACAGAATGATGACAATGAATTGGTCTATTATAGTTGTCTCAGATACCTTTTCAATATCATGATTGTACTTGCACCCGGATGAAGGAGGTTTAATCCAGTTATTCTTATTACAATATTAATTGTGTTGTACTTTTAGTCGCGTCGCGACTCTACAGCTCACTATGTTGGTTGGTCGGTCGGTAAACACTCACTTGAGCACGCGACTGCAGCCATCTATATGGCCTTGTTTTATATCTAGGGTGTATTTATTTGATATACATATATTTTTACCATATTACATCAAAAACAAACAAAAACGCCTCCACCGAATAAACATCCCTCCCCCTAAACACCCCTCTGAACAATAAATGTCCGGGGCGTTTATTCGGATAAATACGGTAAGTTACTTCTAGCATTCTGAAAAGAACTGTTGAGTTCGACGTTTCTATCAATACTTGATCATCCTCGGGGGGGGTCAACAATATTTTCTAGCATTATTATAAGCAAAAGTACAATTATAAACAGTAAAGGATTTGTTGTAATTCCTATAATGAAACCATTTAAAGCATCAGTTATTGCATACTATTTATATAAGAATAAGTTGTGTAGAGGTATGTTTTTTGTTTGAAACATTAGTAATTAATAGTATTTCTGATCATCTTTTCACCAAATTTTCTGTTAGAATGAATGTAAATTGTATATTTCCAACAATTTGATACCAAATTTAAGTTTCTACGACCAGTACTTACAGAGATATTAAGATGCCCTGGTATGTGGGTCAAAGGTCAGAAATGGCATTTCTGATCATTTTTCACTAAAATGTCTCATTAGACTGAATATGAATAAATGCCTTCGCAACATTTTGAGACTAAAATTGACTTGCTGCGACCAGTGGTTGCCAAGATACAAGTACCTATTTGTGTTTGTTCATATAACCCTTGACCCTGACCCTTTGACCTTTTGTAACATTTTTCAAAATGTGCAACAAATAAATAAATGCATACTGCGAACATTTTAGGACCTAATTCAAGTGTCTACGACCAGTACTTACGGAGATACATACATGCCCTCTGTAGTGGGTCAAAGGTCAGAAATGGCATTTCCGGTCATTTTTGACTAAATTGTCCCATTAGACTGAATATAAATGTATACCTTCCGATCAATTTGAGACCAAAATTACCTTGCTGTGACCAGTGGTTGTCGAGATTTAAGGACCTATTGGTGTTTGGTATTATAACCTTTCACCCTGACCTTTTGACCTTTCGCCACATTTTCAAAATGTGTAACCAAGCCAAAAATGATAGTTTGACCATCCTAAACCAATTTCTGAAGTCAAATTCTCTGGACCTCAAAGTGCATACGAAAGTTAATCTAGCTACTAGAGTAATAGGGACTTTTGTATTTTGCGCTATATAAATTTTTAGTTACCAAGTTACGCAAAGTCTTAACTTTGACCATATTGATTTTTTGGCCCCTGTAGTGACCAAGCATCCCAATTTTTTTTCGGCCAACAGCAAAAAATTGATTTTTATTGATATAAGGAAGCAAAAAAACCTTGTTAACATAGTTTGCTAGAGGGTGCAGGTAAACTCTTTCTGGCTCCCCAACTAATAAACAATTTTTTCTTTTCAAACTCCAACATGCAACAATAGCTAGAAGGAAACCAAATTTATCTTAAAGTTTAATTTGAGTTAAATTTTATTTCAGAATCAAATCGTTACAAAAAGTAACACACAGAGTCAAATGATGATCAACTACTTGAAAATCACATATAGTTATATTTTTAGCCCAACTTTGCTTTTATAAGACGGACAAAAGCCTGTAACACCATGTGACATAACGTTAAATTAATCATGCATCCAAAATCAAGATCTGGATTAAAACGACTGTATCATCTTTCCATACATGGCTACTGTTTAATATACGTGTGTAATTGTTTCTAGATAACAATTCCTCTTCAATTGCACTGTACAAAATACTGTTTTTATGTATTGTAGTGTGTACATTTATTGCATTTAGGTGCTAAGTTAGAAAAAAACAAATATCATATATTTGTTAATTAAAAACAAATATTTTATAACAAAATATGTCAGGCATAGTGTAAAAATCTAGATTGTTGAAAAAAAACCATTTTAGATTTATTAAATAATGCTTGGCATTTGATAAAATTGCCCATCGTTTCAATATTTCATAATTGTTTTAAAATTTGAACTATCATCTCTCACAAACAGATTGTGTACAAAAATAAAACAAATGAAACATAGGGGAAACTATAGATCGATACTTATTGGAATGTATGATCAATATATAAATAAAAATATATGGCAAATTTACATTATGCTAAATATTATTGCATTTAGCTGTACGACAAATAAAAACAGACATAAAAATACTTAGTAAGGACAACAACAACCTAACTTTAAAAAAATATTATATGATTGCAAAATAAGGCAAGAGGATTACAGTATTTTTTTGGTTCTATGTTTTCCAGACAATGGAATGTACATAGATTTTCAAACATAAAGAACTATTCATTTTATGTAGATTTGCTGGTATTATTTTCATACTATTTTCAATTCTACATATTTTCTACAATTTAAAATTTAATTTAAAATTTTGAATTCTAACAAAGAAGCAATCATTTAAGTTAATTGTACCGGCAAGTATTTTAGACAAACATTAAAAAAGTAGAAAAACATACAAATGTTTACTGTAGTGTACAAATTGAATGTTTACAAACAGTATGGAATACTTTTGTTTACATTTTGGACATACTTTTTACCACCATAATTTTAATTTTACAGGTAAGAAAAACTTTAAAATAGGTAAAAATAGTATTATATACAATTTAAATTCTATACTTACAAAAAAGTTAGGAAACTAAATGCATTTTGTGGAATATTTAGGCATATTTTGTATGACCATACAACAAGGCAAGATAAGTATTTTAGATAAACATGTTAAGTACAAAAGTGCCTCACTGCTTTTACTGTCTTTAATCTACAAAAACTTTTAAAATAAACTATAAAAATGGTTTAACAAAGAAAAAAGTATAGAATGTATTTTGTAACAATTCTAAACATAGTTTCATAACTTTTTACAGACAGGTTTTTTATATAAAAGTAAGTACAAAAGAGCACCACACTTTACTGTATGTCTACATGAACTCTATAGAATTTAAAATAAATTAACTTTGTATTAAAAATATGCAGTATAAAAAAGATTAACCAAAATTAGGGAATGCATTTTGTGGCAATTTTGCATAATGTCAATGATTATAATTTTAATTTTACAGGCAAAATTATTTTTTTTCGGTAAAACTTTTAAGTGCTTGCATAAAAAAAAGTGCACCACTGTACTACTGTATGTCTGTAGTCTACATTAACTCTATGTATTCTATACAGTTAGTTTAGAGAATGTATATTGTGGACATTTTAAGTTTATTTTTAATTGTACGGTTTTATAGATAAAACAAAGTATCCCTAGTAAATCTTACTCTATGTATTGAACAAAATTTCACGTTTACTTTCAAATATTCAATTTTGTTGACAATCTATGCAGTGCATTTTATTAAATTTTATTTATTTTTTAAAATTTTATATTGTATAAAGATCATAAATTTAATTTTCAATAAAATATTTAAAAAATAAGTACAAAAATACATTGGGAGAAGACTTTAGAATGCATTTTTGCATAAATTGCCAGTACCTTACATAACTGGTACTGTAGCAGTCTACAACACCTGCCATAATAACTATGGCCGATGGTTACCTTGAACCATATTATTAAAGTGGTTTGGAGTGTGGCCATATCTTACCCCACTTGAGTTGTTGAGGGTGCACCAGATGATCTGTAAACCTATTGAAAACACAGTCAGGCCTAATACAACTTCTTTGCACATCCAAAAATCTTTCAAATGTTATTTACTTTATCCTCCATTGTCAAATCTTCAACACTCCTTGTAATATCTTGCATATTCTCATTGGTATCTACAAACACGTCTGATGATGAGTGTGGAAAGTTTGGTTCTTTAAACTCTTTCTCTGGTGAAGAAAAACTAGATGTCGATGAAGATGTTGACATGTTTAGTACTAAATCTGATCCATTGGAGTCATCTAAATTAGGGATGGAGCCATCTGTTACATCTTGAGGTGAAGACTTGTGTGAACGTGTTGTGTTCTCAAGCTGGTTGTTCCTGGTACTGACATTACCTGTGGGACATATGGCATTGCGGTTGTTTATGGGATTAGCAAGCTGGTTCAAGTTTTGGTTTGTTTTTTTAATATGATCTTCAACCAAATTAGCAGCATCAATTCTTGAACATGCTTTTAAATGTTCAATGAGTTTTTCAAGAGGCTCATCTTTTGATTCCCAGGCTTGTAACACACATTCAGTTGGTGATGGATATGTCTCACCTAATCTAACAAGATTTTCACAATCAATTACACTGGCAAACATTCTCCAATCGTTTCCATCTGCCATCGTAGGATTTAGCTTTTCATATAATTTAATGCGGAGGAAATAAGGCACTTTTAATGGACATGATATAGGAGATTGTGGTGAGAAAATTGATGGATGGCCATATGGATATGACATTTGCCCTGGAAATGTATAGTTAGGAGGTGGTATGCGAGGGTGGGAAAAGTTGGGACCAGTGGAGTGTGACAATCCTTCATTATACACAACTGTAGATGACATCTGACTGCGGAAAGATGCACTTGCATGGCCACTGTCTGTACTTCGAGTTTGACTTTGTTGTATATCTGAACTCAGCCATCTGCTAGCTTGCACTTGTGATTGGTTTTCTCCAGTTCTGTTGTCATCAAGAACATTAACGCCTCTCAGCGGTGCTGTTGGTAGATCTAAGTTCTATCCACAAATTTGCAAAACAAATTATACATAAGAAAATGTAAAAATGGATATAATAAAATCAATACAGGTCTATAATCAAGTAATAATTATTATCGATTTAACAAATTAAATATAGAATTTACAAATTTTGAAAATGAAAATTCTGAAATCATTGACAAAACCTATTGGCAGACTTAACCATGGAATAAATCTAGGATCTTAGAGGAGGCGCTGTACAAGCCAGTTCTTAATGGTTTGAGCTCAGCTTCTGGATCTGAAGCCCAGGGTTTGAGAATCATCAATATCATTGGTTTTTAATAGTTGAGGCAATATAGTTGTGAGAAAGTATTTAGAGTGTTAGGTTCATCTAGGAAATAAGTTATTTATCTTGCAAATACAACTTACTTTAACTCTATTTGTGACTACTAGTTTTGCTTTATCAAAGCCAGATTGTTGAACTGATATTTGACAATGGAACTCATTGATATCACCAACATTTTCAAATGCATATTGGCAGCTACCAATATCCTTCCTCCACAGGTTGTTTAAAATCTGAAAATAATGGTAACAATAGAGATAAAGCAATTACTCTATACAGTATATTAATGGTATTTATTTTTTAATACTTTAAAAAAGAAAAAATTATTTATCCAAAGGTAATTCCTTATTATTTTTCTATGATAAAATAAATGTTTGTCTACATACTGTAGTTGCGCTAGATCAGGATAAGGCTAATCACCCTGATGAGTGACGCAGTAGAAAATATTTTATTCCTTAATCTATATTTTTATTGATCAAAGAAACTACAACACATACCTGTTCCTCTTCTTCTGACTGCATAATCCAACCATTTCCAGTTTTTACATTAACTGTTACACTTGATTCACAGTTGTAAAGCTCAAATCTTAACAAATGAGTCATCTGACGTCTGTCTTCTTTTTTCTCTTCCTCATCAATAGCCTGTATGATACACAAATCATGTAAAATTGATATCTAGTAAAATTGATAAATTTTACTAGATATCTGATATCTAGTAAAATTGATAAATTTTACTAGATATCTGATATCAAGTAAAAAAAATCAAGAGAATGTGAATTGTTTAATGTGTTGCAATAGTTGAGTCAGGAGCACTGTATCGCAACTGACATGCTCCATGGTACTGGTGGTAGAGCAAGTTTTCTCGTATAGAGGACTAAAACTGTTCGTTTAGTAGTAGGTATACAATTGCCTGTGTGAACTATAAATATTATTTGTGACCAGTAGCAGGGTACCCCGAAGTACCTCAAATGCTTAAAGATATATTATTTTCTTGAATATGACACTTTAATGCCACATAATAGTTAATATTCACTTCGACCAAAAATGTTATTTAAAGCAAATATAGTCAAATTGGCTGCCAGCCAATGGGGTTTTTGTTGAATTTAACTGTTTATTTTGTCATTTTATAAGTGAAAACAGGCGATTTTTTTTTCTATGGAAGTTATTAACTTGGTTAAAACTACAAAATGGCCTATGCAAAATCTGATTTTATTAATCTTCATTTTTCATGTTTTTGGGGACAATACATCTTTTAATGAAGGGCTCAATAAACAATAGTAAAAGTTCCTTATCTATAAAATTGTGTTTACCTTATTTAAATAATAATCACAGCTAAATCTTGAGAAACTATATTAAAAACAACTGGAGAGCCAAAACAAAATGTGCAATAGAAAATAGGGGTTCATACAGTAAGTTTGTATGTATCTGAGCTTTAATTTACTTGAAACACGAAAGTAGATAACTTTTACTAAGCCTACCTTTTTAAGGTCATCTCTGTCACCATGGCAGTGTATGTGAATTTCTTGGAAAGTCTGACAGTCATCAAGCTCATTTGCATAAACAACAATTCTCATATATTTAGCTTGATATTTTCCTGATGGTAGCGTAATAATAACAAAGTCAGTAAAATGATTTACAAATAGGTAACCATATTGATTCTTCAGAAAGAGTATTTGAGATGAATCCTCTTGATTGTGTTTGACCTGCTTCCAATCTTTTGCCTCATCTAGAATTAAAATTAATATTCATTAGCAATCAAATGTTAGGTTGTTATTAGTCTATAGTGTGTTCTAATCATAAATGGTCGAATTGATGGTGTTGTGATGTGAATTAATGCAGATGTTTGTGACAATTATGCAGTGGTTGCTGATGAATTACGAACCGATACTGATATCATGAAGATATCGGGGACTTTTGAGCTCACACCTACTGGTACTCATCCACAGGTTTAAAGTTTCAATTGGACATGCACGGGCGGTCGCAGGACTATTTGAAGGGGGTTGCCCAAGAGGGCCAGTAATACTGAATATTTGCGCCACAGGCCACCCCCCCCCCCCCCATGGTGGTGGGAGAATTTTTGTTAAATGACACACCTAGATGGCCGGAAATGGTACTCTCGCACGTAAAATTCATGATAAATAGAAATGACAATCTATATCGGGCTACAGTAGCAAACAGATCATATCACGCCTGGTTTTTCCGCCCGTAAAACACAAGCAACAAACAAAAGGATAACATTTTTTGCGTTCAATGCGAAGGTCAGAGGCGGTCCCCGACGAAGGTACTTCCGGTAAAATGTAATAAATTCTAGGAATTAAAATCAATTAATACAAATTAATAACTATTATCAATTAATAATTAAAACAATTTAGAAAAAAATGTAAAGCTGCTGCTATAAATATATTGAGCAAAACGTTAAATTGTATTATTTTGAAATAAATGCTAAATAAGTCAGTAAAACCCCAATATCCAAAATTCATTTTCATTTATCCACTATAAACTGTACAACCACACTCGAGAAAAGAAAATATGATCGAAATTTGCAGAAAGAAGCAATTAAACACTGTTTTTCCTTCGGAACATTCGTAATTATTAAGGAAATTCGCCCAAATATTACGGACGTAGGGAAATGAAGATAAATATATGGTACTACGGAAATACTTAAATGATGGAGAATCCCCGGCAAAATGCAATGATTATGGAGAAATGAAAGACCCATGACGGGATTTACCACGAACACATGGACACAAGCAATCCAAACATTCAACAAAAACTCTGACTGCCGGTAAATTATGCACGGTATTGTTGACTGCAGTCTGTCAATTTACATAGGCCTATAGTCTTTTCAAACCCTGGTCGACTTCTATAACATTAATAGTTAATAATTTATATAATATGATGAAATCTAAATTTTAATTAGTGGCAGAAAAAAACATTTAGTATGACATTTAGGGTGTTGCCCGGGCAACTGGGGCAACACCCGTCTGCCCCTGACATGTATGTTGACACGCCAGTGAACGTATGACCTTTGTAATTCAGTGCACATGGCCAGGCATAGCGTTGGTAGCTTAGGCCTAGCCTAAATCCTATATTCCTCAAATTAAGGCTGGTGGCTTAGTTATAGGACCTACAGTAGGTCCACCTGTATTACTTAAATCTTTATTTATAATAACTAACTCTATAATTTACAGTTCGAAATGCCTTTTACTAAATTTTAATAAATAATTGCTAGGTCATCCTCCGCCATGATTTTAGTATTATGACATCATACGTCCACTTGTACTCAGTCACAGAGCAAACAGCATTTTTGGCAGTTGACTTAAAAGTCATAAAAATTACATCATAGGGTGAACTTAGTGAATGTGCGAATCGAAAAGTTTAATTCTTTTACTTGAAAATAGTATATACGTACCAGGCTCAGAATTACTTGTATAAAGCTGAAGAGGGCAGTCCTCCTGTTTTCCACAATGAGGAAACACAATTAATACAGGTTTCTGAAATCTGTAACCATTTGGAAGACATGTTATTATTGGAGCAATGCACCCTTTATTCAAATCTTTATATGGCAGCTTTGTATAATTATCCAGAGAGTCCACAGCCAATCCGATGTCAGTAACTTCTCCCTCTGGTATAGCCATTGGAGGAATTATTAACTGAACACCAGTATTTGGAATCTTCAAACGTGCGCCAGACGAATCCACTTTAACACTTGGAATATTCCTCACTACAGAATCAACTTCGTCTTCTTTACTTGGTGGACAGATAGGCTTTCTGTATTCCACAGGACTTACAAGTGTTGAAGTTGCAGAGCAGTATCCGCTAGAAACTGAATCTTGAGTATACAAAAAACGTTGGCATGGAGATAAACATTGGATGGCACAGTCTGTTTCAACCTCACTTTCAAGAACTTCAATAATCGTCATACTCGTTTTTGATTCATCACAATCAATCTCACTCTCAAAACCTTTACAAACAGTACCTAAACTGTCATAACCACTATCTTCTGATTTACAAAATCTTTCTTGTTGAATCTTTATAAATTTATTCTGACCAGCAGTTTCGGGTGAATGAACCCTTCGTAGATTATTGGATAACCTTACATCTGACCTGTTAGGTTCATTAATGGCCTCAGCCTTCTGAAGTGTTTTCTTTTGCAGATTTGTGGATTTGCTAGACTCCAGTTCACTACAACCAGTTTGTCCTTCATCTGCAGAGTCTTGAGGACTGTACTGGCAGTGCTTCATGGTCTTCTTCTTCTTCTCAGAAGTGTTTTGAAGACTGGAGTACATTTTCATTTGTTCTTCAACTGGAATATCTGAAATAATTCAAAATATGATCTGTAATAATCTGGGATGCGACTGGTTTTCTTTTAATGAACGAAAATATTCTCCCCATTCCCCCTTTACCTAAGGCATCGACTGCCTAATAATGTGGGGTTTAGATAAATCAAGTTTTTTGGGGGGAATTCAAGGGGTGGTAAGAGAGAGTGGGGAGTGGGGTTGGAGAGGGAGGAGGGGTGGATCCAACTCAGCCCAGGTTCCTCCTAAATATTTAAAAAATACAATAGAAAAGCACATTATAAATTCAGCACTTCATTTGCTAAAATTGTAGGTGTTAGGTCCCCACTACCACTACTACTTTATATAAAAACCTGGCGCCACCACTGCTATTACAGATACAAATAACTTATCACTTATCACAAAGACAGATATAAAAATATAATATAAAAATATATGATAACAATAATTACTATAGTACAATCTTAAAATTACAGTTCATAACTATTTAAATTAAAAATGAAGTTCATTACTAAATATCTTATTAATAATTGTTTTTATTGCAACAATTATTGTAGACAGTACTGTATTCATTATAGATCTAATTTACCTCTTGAGGTCATCATTAAAATTAACATATAAAGGTATCAGTTATACTTACTCTCATTGGTTAATGAAGGAACATAGGTAAACTGTAGTATATTACTGAGGATACCATCTGAGGATCTCTTAAGCTGTACACCAACTTTTACCTTTGAGGTAATTTTCGCATCGGAGTACGATGGACAATAAAAATGAATTGTCTGAAATAAATAAAAGAAATTAAATGATTTAAAAAGCACACAAGAGTATCAAAAATACCCACCACATATTGGCCCCCCAGCCCATTATTTGTGCTTTCATGGTTGCTGGATTTTACCCCTTACCCCAACTCCACAACTAAACATCCACACCAACCTGAAGGCCATTTTGTCCAATTTCATAAGCAATAACGTTTTTTTTTTATTTTTCACAATTTATTTGATAATAATATTAATAATAATACAGTAAATAATAAAGAGTTTTGATAGAGTTTTTACTTTAGTGAATATGTACTTACATTGCTAATAGTTCGTTCAATTTTGGCTTGTTTTTTCCATCCAGTCGTTCTCTCAATGAAATAAACTTCAATATCACCTAGAACTGTTGATATTTTTATATTGTAGTACACAAATAGTAAATGTTTTACAGTGGTGTAACATAGTTGGGAAAAGGCCACTGGTTTAGCACTCCTAAGAGGCCCTCCAACGCTGGGGAGAGTTGCATTATTGGACTGCTCATGCTCTGGCGCCCGGTCATAGGTTTAGCCAGTGAGCGGTCATAGCCGTTACACGGTTACACCACTTGTTGGACGTTAAGAATATTTTATTAGTTTAAGAATTATTGACTGTTCTATATTATTCAGGCCTATATAGAGAGACTTGAGAGAGACTTTTTAATCACCATTCCCCCTTCCCTACCACAAACCATTTTGCTACAGTACTATTCTATTTTTGGCCTGCTTACCTTCCTCCAATGAGTCTACTGACACTGTAGCAATAATAATTTCATCACCAGTAGCTTGGCCTGAAGTAACACTTAAACTCTTCAGTTCCAAATTCATATTTTATTACTATTTATCTATAAAATTAACACAAAAATGATCATGCTTGTAAAGTAAAAGTACTAAATATAACATCAGTATGTATATAAAAAATGAGTCAAGAAGATTATTTATTATATATAATATAATATATATTATAAATACTGTATTAAAGATTTTTTGTCCCCTGAAAAAACCCCATTTTTTGTTGTTGAATATGCAATTTTAATCTCACATAATAGATATTTACTTTGACAAAAAATTGGATAAAATAAACTGTAATTTAAAGCAAAAGGTAGTCACATTGGTTGCCAGCCAATGAGATCCTGGATCCGCTGATTGATTTTGACTGATTGATTTATTTTATTTCACCTTATTTATAGAGGGTGACCGTAAACAGTGTATGCTGACATTTATCTGACTGACATTTTTATACGGAAAAACTACTAAATGGCCTATTCAAATTCTGATTTGATTAATCTTGTTCTTCTTGTTTTTGGGGGACAATACAGTACATCTTTAAAGATAACAGAGAATAAAAAAAATAATTGGGACAAACCAACACACAAGACAAAAAAAGGTATTAAAAGTAATCTAATATTCATGATTACATAATAAAACAATACAAAAATAATACAAAAGCCCATGGACCCCAAACTGATAATGAATTAATATTAATAAAGTTTGAATTAAAACACATATTAGAAGGAATAGGAATTATTTACCTTCCTCAAAAACAACAAATTTTAAAAGTGAAGTCAGATGTTGAAATAAAATAATAAAACACGAATTTACCCATCCACCATTTTGAAAATGTAGCCTAATTTTTGTAAGCACTTCCGCGTTTAGGATTCTTCACCACAGACAGGATATTTGCACCCACTAACTGCGCAGCTATTTCCGACAGGTACACTTGGTTGGTTGGTAGCCCGCTTGGTAGGTAATATGCTACTCGAAATAACTTGTTTCACAGGCTAACTGTACTCTCCATTAACTTGAAAATAAAATATATTTAATGTATAAATACTTACTATTATTATTATTATTATTCACTTTTATTTCAAATATCAAAAAATTGACCAAAATTACAACTCGTGGCTAAGAGCCAAATTGCGTGTAAAATACATGTCATATCAAAAATATAAATATATATAAAAAATATGAAAACAAAAAAAACAACAAAGAAGGGGAGAGCAGTCGCAAACTAGCAGGGGAGAAAATTAAGAATTCAGTAATTTGATGAAGTAGGGTATAGGGCTATTGGTAAATCTGGATGTTTTAGACGCTAGCTGGGTAATTTTGTTTTTATTTCTTAAATTCCTACCATGACAGCTATGTCTGGTCGGTGGGATTAAATCAGCTGTTTGTTTAATTTTGGGGAGATACTCAGCGAACTTGCGACAATGCTCCACCCTTCTTTGAGCCAAAGTCTCTAATTTAAGAAATTCAAGGGCACCAGAGTAAGAAAAGTAATCATTGCCTAACATTATACGGCAAGCCCTCTTTTGAACATTTTCAATACAATCGCTTAATCTACTAGACAGGCCAGAATGCCAAACAACATCAGCATACTCAACAACTGGTCTAATGTAACCACAAAAGGTCAATTTAAGCTCTTCAATGTTAAAACCAAATCGTTTTAGTGATCGTAAAAAGAAAAGTTTCCTGGAAGCTTTAGTGATGATGGAATCAATATGACAGTCCCATTTAAGGTTGTCTTGAAAAAAAACTCCCAGGATCTTGGCTTTATTAACATATTGGAGCTTATCAGTTCCCAAGTGTATGTCAACGTGTGAAGGTTGGGTAGAACTGAAACACACCTTAAGGGCCTGACATTTTTTGGGGTTAAGCACTAAACAGTTGTCGTTACACCAGCGGAAAAAAGAATTAAGATCATCTTGTAAAAAACCAGGCAATGAGAGCTTACGATTTTCACAAAATGTAAGATCATCTACATATTTCAGATACTTAGTTTTAGCATTTGTACCAGCATCGTTGATCATGATCTGGAAACATAAAGGGCCTAACTTGGTTCCCTGTGGGACACCAGCTTTTAAGTAAGAGTAATTAGATAAGGTACCATTATATTTGACACACTGCATACGCATAAAAAGAAAATCACACAACCATGGTACCAAAGCCCCCCTGACACCAATATCAATGATCTTATTAACAAGGATGGTATGGTCGATAAGATCAAAGGCCTTGGAGAAATCAGTAAGAACCATGGTACCAACATTGTGCTTATTCTCAGCACCTTGACAGAGATAATGCACCAAGTGGGTCAGGTAATGAGCAGTAGACAAACCCTTAACATTTCCAAACTGGTTAACATCGATTTTTGAACTTATATCTTGTAAGATCCAGTCAGTGATAAACTCCTCAGCTACTTTGGCAAACACAGAAGTAATGGAGATAGGTCTGAGTTTGTCAATAGTAGGAGGCTGAACCTTGGGCACAGGGACTACAACTGCCTTTTTCCACTGAGAAGGGACAATGCCTTCAGAAAAAGAACAGTTGAGTATATCACAAAGTGGTTCACAAAACTCCATGGCAAATAATTTAACAATTTTGGGTGGGACCAAATCTGGTCCGCAGGCCTTGTTTTCTTTAATAGATCTTAATTTTTTATAAATATCCCAAGGATGAAGTTTAGGTGCAGGTTTGTCAGAGGGAAGGAATGCAGGGAGTTGAGTTTTATTTAGAAAAGGGATGTGAGCACTAATGTTAGTAAACAAGTCATTGATGACATTAGCAATGGATTTATGATCCAATGGAGAGATTTCAGGAACTGGTATATTGAGATCGATTTTCTTAGTGTTTGTCATAACTCTGACCTGTTGGTGCCATTTACCTGGGTCAGTTTTTTGCAGGTGTCTAACTCTATCTACATTAAATTTTACTTTAGCTTTAATGATTTCCCTCTTGACTTTGTTTCTGCAAGCTTTCCAATGGGTTAAGTTATTGGATTTAAACGCTTTTTGGCGTTCAGAAATAGAATTTCTGATATTTTGTGTTAGCCAAGGTTTATCAGTATTGTGCGTTTTAATATTTTTCAACGGGAAAAACTTATTAATAGCAGTGATCAGTTTGTAATAGAAAGCATCAACTTTACTCTGTGTAGAAATGCAGCTATAAATATCATTCCAATTCTGAGATACAATCCAGGTGCCAAACGATCTTATTCTGGTATCATATAAGGGACGAACACTTATAGATTTGACAACATTTTTGATAGCTTGAACTTTAGGTTTCCATAAAATACAGATGTGGTCACTAAAACCAAGAGGAGACATCGCTTCTGGGGTATGGTATTTAGTTTCAAAATTAGTCAAGATGAGGTCTAATGTAGCAAGTTCACGGGTTGGAAAATTAACAATTTGTTTTAAACAGTTATTACGTAAAATGTAGTTAATGTTCATTCTGTTGAAATCGCCCATAATGCAAAAACCAGTCTGAAGTGATCTAGAACGAATAAGGTCTATCGTTTCACAAATATGCCGCTCAAGAAGAAGTTGATATGGGGAGTCTGTTGTGATGTAGATAGCACAAACAACGATTGATGACATTCCTCTTGGTAGACGAGAACATTTTAAGTTTATCCAAATGACTTCCAATTCAGGTGGTACAGGGATGTCAAGGATTGCACAATCAATGTTATCCTTCACATAAATTGCCACACCGCCTCCACGTCGATCCTCTCTACATTTGCCAAAAAAAGAATATCCTTGAACATGAATTTGAGCATTACATATATGAGGTCCATACCAGGATTCAGTAAATACTCCGACATCAACCCCTTGGGTGTTTAATAACAAACTCAATTCATCATGTTTATTGCAAAGTGATTGAGCATTGGTAAGTAAAAACAAAGGTAGTTGGCAAGAAGATGGTCTATCCTTGGCACCCACATTATTTGATAATGGGATGTTTATCAGTTGTCGATGCAGAAAATGAGTAAAATTTTTTCTTCTTTTATTAGAGTTAGGCAAAGAAGCATAATAACTAATTCTCACTGGTATACGTCGATGAATATGAGAACCACCACGTCTTCCTCTCTTGCTAGGCCGAAGCCTAGGCCTGGTAGGAATCCAGCTGTTAGTGCTACCAGGCGTGAGTTGAGAACAGCAAGGCATACAACTGTTAGTAGAGCAAGTAGAGCAGGCTTGGTCCGGCATAGGCCTAGGCCTAGCAGATTTCATCGAAAATAAGATGAAAATCAGGAAATGAATCGAAATGTCCGGAAAAAAAGCAATGATTAAATCCACTAAACAACAGCAAAATTACAGACATAACACAATACGACATCAAAAAGTTAACAAAACAACAGCAAAAAAATCAAAAATCATGAGAAAATCAAGGAGGTCGTCAGCTAGCTCAGCGCCCTCTGTAGTATTATTATCAACTCTGCTTCAATACATTTTTCAATAATAAGCAAAATGTGGTAGTCTATACTGTGTATCGTGGGAATTCTCCTCCATATTATTATAATATTAACGTGATATCATCATCCGGGTCGCTGGGAAAGGGGAATTCCCAACAAAGATCGTTCCATTTTGTTTAAAAACAGCCCAGAATAGGCAAGAGTGAGGCGTGCCTGACTAACCAAAAACTAGTGTTTTTGTTACAATAATGTACAAAATATTCATTAAATTACTAAACTTTTGGCAGTATGTGTTTCCTATAGATAAAATGCATACTCTCTAGGACGACCGACAACAGAACGAACCCCCTAAAACTAATAGAAGATTCTATTTTGCTGCCATGCGACCCTCTATACAAAGAGTAATGTGTGTGCGATACGTTTGAAAACAAAAACATGGCGTCGGCTAATAACGATGGGATTTCCAACAGTAAAATCACGAATTCTAAACAAGATAGTGTATCGTCTGATGGGCTAAACATCTCTAAGCATTTGCCTCTAACACCAGGTATTCCCTCCGCCACAGTGAAAGTTGTATTCACCGAAAAATTGATTGAAGAAAAACCGGATATTGACGGGACTGCGGCTGCTGGCACTAGTACTACTACTACTGATACTGCTAACGAAAATATCAACAAAAACAACAGTAAAGATGAGATTAAACCCGATTACATTGCGCCAGAACAAAACCCATACGTAAAAACAGTTAATTACATGGAAGAACATAGTATTATGCACATTTTTCAAGTAAGAGGTCGTATTTTAAGTAGTTGGTTGTATTGTATCACTATATCAGATTCTTTTGTGAATGTACGTGATGGCAAGCTAGCATGATACTATAGATAGATAGGCCTAGAAGAATAGTCAGTAGGCTGCGACACGCCTATATAGTTCTAGTACTATAACTATAGCCATATCGTTTTAAAATATCATGATAGAATAGCCCAGCATAATTTGTTGGTTGTGCTGTGTCTCTATAAATTATAAATATAGTATAATATAGGCCTATATATATATTTATATATATATATATAGAAATTGTTATCGTACTATTCATTCATATTAATTAATTTTATATTTAGCATCTTACATCAGGAATTGTGTATCAGAGGCCAGATGACCCACTACAATATATGGTAGATGAATTGGAGAGAATGAAAACCAAGAAATCAGAAGAAGGTGTTTATTTTCCAGGTTCCTGATATTATATTATAGGACTATGATGATAGGCCTGCATATCGATTGTTGCCACCAATAGGGGGAAAACCTAGGCTATCAAAATATAATGAAATCTGGCATTAGGTTCATGCCCCTTCTCCCATATTTACGAAGGCTACGAATTACAAACATTTGTAATAGTATCTTACACGATATTCGTGGTCAATTGTTGACCCGGTGGTAGTACTGTACTAGTAGGTAGATCGACAAAACAAGTCAGTACTCTACAACTTCACAGAACAATGGATTCTTATATTACATTTTACTTGATAAAATCGTTGTACCGTAATGACTTTGTGGTAAAGTTTAACATTTCGCAGTATGTCGTGTAGGTGTAGAATCAGGCGATCGACCGTCCTATATAGGAAATTGACAACTTAAGTTTCAGTAATGTTCCCCTACACAATTATTTTCACTTTTATTGTTTTTTTTTAATTGTACAGTAAATTAAAAATGTTATTATTAGCTTAATAAAGAGTTTCATAATTACAAGTATATAATCATTTAACTTTTATTTTGATTTAAACCCGATTAAGAGAAATATTATCATCGTGTTTAAGGGTCACTTCAATGGCACATAGACGTAAGTCAACTAAGGCCATACAAATTACAAATACTTGTTTAGCGCAGCCACAAAACAAATTCACGGATTGTTAATCTATACAGTTTTAGTAGTTATATAACACGGTTGGGCGTCCGTAGGGGTGTTGTTGCCCCAGTTGCTCGGTAATTTCGTACTAAATTTTTTTTTTCTGTCACTAAATTAAAATTTAGATCCCATTTAATCATAATAATAGTAATAACCATTAACGTCAGCATATATATATATATATATATATATGACGTTATCCAAATTCCTTCACTTGCACTGATGAAGGGCTAGTGTTGCCCGAAAGCTCTGCTAACTTTTCTGGCTGTTTACTTTATCGTTTTGATTTAGCTTTTCGCTTTTTATTTTTGTATCTCCATTGAGATCCAGCCACTGATACCCACAGCATTGTCATTTTCTTTTCAGTAATTTGCCTTTGGATTTATATATTTTTTAAATATTTTTCTGAACCATTCTCAGAATAAATTTCTGACTGTTTGGATTGCTTGTGTGCGTCATCAGAGAGTACGAAAAGCCGGCCACACACTGTGTTCGTGGAAAGCTCCGTCATATGGGTCGTTGATTTGTCCATAATTATTGCATTTTGCCGGGATTCCACATCATTCATTATGCCGTAGTACCCTATTTATCTTCATTTCCTCCTTACGTCCGTATATTGGGCCCCCGATTGGGCCGAATTTCCGTAGTAATTACAGACGTTCCGAATTCTCAGTGTTCAATTTCTTTTTTTTCTGCAAATTGTGATCATATTTTCTTCTTTATCTCTGGGTGTGGTATTAAGTAACACTGTGTTGTACAGTTTATGTTTTTGTTGTTTGCTACTAAAGCCCGATATTTCCGGCGAACTAGAGATGCCATCATTTATTGTACCTGCGAGCATTTCACAAAATCCGCTTCCCTACAGGCCCCGCCATGGGGGACCTGTGGCGCAAATACTCGATATATAACGCCTTAAACTCTTGGGAAAGAGTCCAGCGATCCGCCACTGATATTTCAGACAATAATTAAATTGGGCAAAAATAATTAAAAGAACAATACGTATGAAGCGTGTTAGAACTTAACTTAGAAATACACTAGCTTTATAAAATAAATGATTGCATGCAATACTTTTAAGACACACACTCACAGATTTACGGACACTGTTTCTCTATTTATTTTCGTTGTTGTTTATTAAAAGTGTCATACTTTTACTTTTTTTAGGCAAAAAATAATTATGACTATTTAAAGTAGGCATTATTGATTAAAACTAGGCAAGGCCCAGGCCTAGAATAGGCCTACTTACTTTTAATAAAGAAAGCGGGACCGAGTGCGATTTTTATTTTAGAATCGGAAGAAGATTCACCGAGAAAAGGGGTCAATCTTCATGAAATTGAGATCCGGCCGTTTCCTTTCTCCTGGTGCAATGCTGCAATATTATGTATTCCACTGTTATTTAGCAGGTAACATGTTAGGAAATTCTGGTAGCCCTTCCGTAATATAATATAAGCATTTTTTAAAATTTAAAACATGAAACAGTGCTTTGGTTATTTTTTTTTGCAATAAGCCTACTGAAAGTGAAATTCGATGGAATTAACGCACGAGGACACATTGCAACCTACACATAATACAAATGCTTGTGACCGCATACCTCTAGTATCATCCTATGAATAAGAAGGTTATTAACATTGTCCGCGATAACTTTTCAATTTTGACTGAAGATAAATCCGCTACAAAAGATATTTTTCAAGAACCACCCATGATAGCTTACAGACGTGATCAAAGCATTAAAGACACTTTAGTTAAATCTAAATTACAAAACAAAGGTAATGAATCAACTGGAACATTCAAATGTAATAGAAATAGATGTTCGACATGTACGTTTCATGTTCAAACCAAATAGTAGGACCTTCTGGTAATTATGTTATCACAGATCGTATTACGTGCACCACTAGAAATCTAGTTTATTGTATTTCGTGTACTAAATGTAATATGCTTTATATTGGTGAAACTAAACGCAGGTTAGGTGATAGGTTTGTAGAACATTTAAGGTCTATTAAACTAAAGACTCCCGGATTACCTGTAGCCACCCATTTTTGTAATAATGAGCATTCCCTTTCGGATATTACAATTTCTGGTGTTAAAGTATGTAATGGTTCTGAGACATCTCGTAGAATTATAGAAGAAAGAATAATTGTAAAGCTTGGCACTCTTGCCCCTACCGGCATAAATGTACAATCTGGGAGAATGAGAAAAAGTCGCCCCAACCGAGACTCGAACTCGGACCGTCTGCTTGATATGCAGTTGCCCTAACCATTAGACCTCTGGGGCTTTCATGGTATTGTTCTTTAACTCGATCGGATAACGACCCTTTAACATTCTCGGCGTGGTACGGTTGGAACACAACTAGTCCTCAGTTGTACGCACGCGCACCAGAGATCAAATTGATACGCCCTCATCTATAATTCAGTATATTTATTCACTAAGCGGGATCTCGAGAGATACTTTTATATATATATAAACACAACAGGCATAGAAATAAATTCCAAACCGCCCGGTGATACACTGAAAATTATTTAATTAATTTTTGAAACGATAAAGATGAGGAAATCTGGGAGAATGAGAAAAAGTCGCCCCAACCGAGACTCGAACTCGGACCGTCTGCTTGATATGCAGTTGCCCTAACCATTAGACCACTGGGGCTTTCATCAAAGATTATAATAGCGGCGCTATATAATCTTTGCTTTCATGGTATTGATCGATCGGATAACGACCCTTTAACATTCTCGGCGTGGTACGGTTGGAACACAACTAGTCCTCAGTTGTACGCACGCGCACCAGAGATCAAATTGATACGCCCTCATCTATAATTCAGTATATTTATTCACTAATACCCCTTTGTGGGATCTCGAGATATATATATATATATATATATATATATATAAACACAGTAGGCAAAGAACATTAATTCTAAACCGCCCGGTGATATACTGAAATTTAATTAATTAATTTGAAACGATAAAGATGAGAAAATCTGTGAGAATGAGAAAAAGTCGCCCCAACCGAGACTCGAACTCGGACCGTCTGCTTGATATGCAGTTGCCCTAACAATTAGACCACTGGGGCTTTCATGGTATTGTTCAAACTCGATTGGATAGCGACTCTTTAACACTCTCGGCGTGGTACGGCGGAACTATATATAAACAAATCAGGCAAAGAACATTAATTCTAAACCGCCCGGTATATATAAAAGACACCGGACCAACTACTAGTTATTCAACTACAAAAACAACATTTAATAGTGTATAATAGTATATTTTTATGTGTATGTATATATGTGTAATTTCGTTTTTATATTTTTATCCTAAATATTTTATTGATGTTTCAATAAATTGCAGTACGCACTGAAACAGATGAAAAATTGACTTTTGATTTTATTACAGTACTCTATTTGCCTAGGCCTAACAAACGATTTGCTGTCACATTAAAGAAGGTCAAATAGCGGACTTGTATTTATTTCAAGCTGAAGATCTCAACAACCCATAGTTAGAAAATAAACATTGTTTGGCTACTCATTATTTATAGAAAGTTGTTGGGTTTCTATAGAAAAGTGAATGAAACTTTTCTATATCTATAGAAAATTCTATAGATTTCCTATAGAATTTGTTTTTATAGAATTCTATAGTAATTTTTGTTAGGGTGATCAATAGAAATTTTTTCTGAGGATAAAGCATCTGCCGAAACAGATTGTAATAATATTGGAATCAATCACAGATTTTCCAGTTCAGGAATTGTGAAGAATTGCCATTTATTATTGTTTGGCTGAGCTGGCTTTTAAATGGTCTGACCTTGTAAAAATTTTACTTTTACTTGGTTTTACACAAAATGGCGTTTGAACAAGATAAAGGATGGGCTTATGTTGTTGCTCTAGCAAGCTGGTCAATTATAATATTCACAGATATGGCTTTCAGGTCTCCGGGAATATATTATACATATATGGCCGAGTATTTTGAAGCTTATGCTGTTAATGTTGGATTTGGTCTTTCTATGATCCGGACTCTCAATTTCTTATTAGGTAAGACTGGTTGTAGGTTTAAATCAAGCAAATGCTTTTTTTGAACAGCATTTTCACGCATGCATTTCAGGAAATAGGTGTCATTATGACATTTACATTTGCATTAGGTTATTCATTGTTTTAATATTATTATTCATTGTTTTCTGTGAATGGAACACCATCGTTAAACATTTATATTCAACTAGGACACTTAAGCCTATATATAACAGTGATAAAAGCAGAGGGAAGTAAATGTTTGTGAATATAGAATCTATGTTATTCCTTATGACCATTATTTACACACAATGCACAGCGGACGGCCGGTTTCTGAAACAGGTTAACAGATTCTACGTGGGGACAAGCTATCTACGTGGGACAAGCTACGTGGTTTTCAGCTTACTGTGTAAATTGGCCTTTACGGTAACCATAACCTACTTTATATAACGCAATAAGAAACCAATTCATATTTGGACACCATCTTTTTTTGGATTTTGAATCTTGTCATTTATAGGTGTGCTGGGTGCCATTTTGGTGGAAAGATCGAATTGCCGACTAGTTACATTTTTTAGTAGTCTGTTAATGATGTCTGGAACTTTTTTGATTTATATGTCAACAAGTTTCTACCAACTAATCATCGCATGTACACTTATTGGTTAGTTTAACATTTTCTTTCTCTAAAGCTCTGTCTACACTATCAAACTAGTTTTTGACAAAACAAAGTGTGATGTGCACAAATATGGCAGTGATATGCCCAAACATAGTAGTGATATGACATCATGATGTCCATACATTTTTTTGTCACATAAAGTTTGATGAAGACAGAGCATAATATTCAACGTATATAAAAAGAAACTATTACTGACCTAGGCCTAGTTGGCTTTTGTTTTCCTGTCCTGTTATTATTGTTTTTTATTAGGTCAAATAAATAAATAAAATTATTGTTTTTCTATAATAAATAATTGGCAAAATGTTATTTTATGTCGTTTAATGTCGATCTTCTTACAAACATCACCTTAAAAGTGACATGAATTAAATTGCAATATGTCTGCTTCTTCTGAAATTATCATCGTCATGTTTCATTTTATGAAGACATGTAAAAAAAACTAATATGGCCACCTGAATTGAAAAGAAACACATTAAAAAGTGCGCATCACGCTTTTACATGCCTGATTTTCTCCCAAAATGCTCAGGCATTAATAATAATGTTACCTGGTATACCAATATTTTCATTTTGAGGAATTAAAAAATTAATGTGAATAACTTGGATCAAATATTTTCACCTATATACTGAATATTATTTGAATTTGTTATAGCTCCCAGATATAAAGGTGACGCGGCCCCATATAACGTATTATGGAAGCTGTTAAATTATAAATGTTAATTCATGAGAACAAAAATTGACTATCGTCCAAAGTGACGGGTCCACATCTCGCTAATTTAATTTCAGGAATTGGATTAAGTTTGGCGAATTATGTAAGCTACTATATCTTAGATGTTTACTTCAAACAGCACTTTGAATTTGTAATATCAGTATTGCTGGTGATTAGAGGTATTGGTGCCATCATTTCAACACCAGTGACACAGGTAAACACAAGGTCACGGTGATCAAGTTTGTTTGTTTTTAAATTTTAAACCACAGATGGATGGATTTAGGAAGCAATCTGGACCCGGATCTAAATTAATACTTTACTAAAATTATAGTTCAGTCAATCTACAATCTTTTTATTGTTTGTACTAATTATATGCCATACGTCAAAACTACAAGACGGATCTTAACGATTCTTTATCCTTTTATCTTTTTACTCTTGCCGGATGTTACAACTCTTATATTACTTTTTGTGTTGGGCATCGTCTTCTTTTATTTGTAGGCCTATTTCATCATACATCTTTAGACGAAAGGTTGAATAAAAGTATAATGTTAGTCTATAGTAATAATCAAGCTAGAGATCTGTTAAAGACTGAAAATCTGCTAAAAAATGCTTTGATTTGTTTAAACAGGTAATGGTTATGGTGTACGGGTGGAAATCAGCTTTTCTTATTAATGCTGGCCTGTCATATCAGATTTGTGTTTGTGGCTCAGTTTTCAGAACTCCCAAAAAAACAATTAGGAATAAAGGCAACAACTCGAATATTTACAAACTTTGTCATTTTTCATTGTTTAAAAACAAAATGTTCCGAACTCTGCTAGTTGTATCATGTGTGCAAGCTGCGTCTGAAGGGATTATCCTAACCATGACAGACGATCTGGAAGAGCGTGGTGCATCGCTGTATTTAAGTCAATCAATTGGTATTATTTATGGCATTGGTAGTTTACTTGGAAGACCATTTCATTATGTTTTCAGCAAGTGTTTTACAACTGACTTACTTATCCACTTGGCAGTGTGTTTCCTTATCGCAACTTTTTCTACATTTATCAGTTGTGTATTCACAAGTGTGACGTCAGTGTTTTTGTACATCTTCATGTACAGTTTTTTTACTGGATGGATAGATGCGGTAAAACCATTATTTATGAAATATGAAATTGATGCTGATGAATTTGCCTATGGGTACGCATGGACATATGTTTTCTATGGCCTAGGATCATGTATAATAATTCCTATAACAGGTATGTAAGAACGTTTTTATTTTATTTTTAGATTTATTACAGCAGGCAAAATTGTTACAGTAGCAATATAAAATCTGTCCTCAGTAACAATCGTGTATAGTTTGTAGGTATACTATATTTGGCGACAAACAGGATGGATAAACTCAAGATAAACCAACTGTTTCATTTTAAGTTTAAAGCTTTGTCTGCACTATCAAACTTTATTTGACAAAAAAAATGTGATGTGCCCATATATGGACATGATGATGTCATATCACTACCATATTTAGAAATACAACTACCATATTTTGGCACATCACACTTGTTTTGTCACATAAAGTTTGATAGTGTAGACAAAGCTTTAGGGAGTGGATTAGATGAGTCGACAGTTACGACCATAATACTAGGTCAGCTAAAAGCTACAAGCACACTTCCTAAAATTGATTATTCACCCTCTTGAAGTTCCACCTTACAGTAAGGGGACACCTGTCTTTTAGGACACCTGTCTTTTAGGACTCAACAAAGTTCCTATTATGCTATAGCGTACGGTATACGTACATTTCGCCTCGGTTGGTCTCACATGAAATTGCCGCCGTCATGGGTGTCCGTGGGGAAATTCTAGTAATGTAACCATAAAGGCCCATTTACACTAGGACGATAACGATCGACGATAAATAAACAAATATATTTATTTATACATAAAACAAACGAAATATAAAAACTTTTTATAGAATAATCATTTATGATGTCTTTGATGAAAATGATATTTTCACACGTCCAATCAAATGACGTCATGATTAGTAAGAGCAATAATAATAATAATATCGTAACAATTCAACGATGTTATTGTTTTTATTTATCATGACTTGATTTGAATTGTAAAAATATTATTTTTATCAAAGACAGCATAAATGATTATCTTATAGTTCTAGAATAAAAACCTTTCTAATTTTTGTTTTGTTTTAAATCCAATGACATATTAAAAAGTTTATAACAATAAATAAGACAGGATGTTTGGTCCTTTTATGGTTTTTCATCAGCGCCATGAACAAAAGTGGATATTGGCTTGATGGAACTAAAATGATCAACAAGTATTTTATTTTACAGGGCATTATGTTTAAGAACTTTTGTATTTTTCAGGGTTACTTAGAGATTCAACTGGTTCTTACTGGGCATCAGAAGTATTATTTTTTGTGCTTAGTGGAATTGGACTCGGAATAGTTCTTAATGTTATCTACCATAGAAGGATACATTACAAATTATTACAATAATATCTTATTTAATTTATTATCATGCACTTTAAGAGCTCCACTTGATTTTCATTCTGAACCATTATTTAAGTGAAATCAAATGTACTTAAAATCACTGATCCATTCATAACATTCAAATCTCTATTTTTATGTTCTTGAATTATTTTGTACAGCTACTAACATTAACAAATATAATTTTAGAAATCCACGTGAGATGCTTGTACCACTTCTTAGATTAACCAAATCTAAATACTGTATAAGCCTAACCTACTCAGTACCAACTCTGTGGAATGATTTAGATGATATACTTACTGGTTGTATTGTAAAACCGTAACAATTTTTAAGAAATGTATAAAGTATTTTTATTTGTCAAATTATCATGAGTAAAGATATAAATGTTCTCTGCATATATATATTTTGTTTCATACTTATATATTTGAAGTTTAAATATGGCGTTTACCTTTTTCCTTAATAAACTAATCCTAATATATTGTTTTATGAAGGGGCTGATTGAGACAAGTTTATTACTTCTAAACCAGATCCTAACCAAAAAAAAGGGGAAAATATTATGTTAAAATGTATGTTAAATAAAATATTTTTTTTTTTGGTTGAATAAATATTACGAAAAAATCCCAAAAAAGTGGTCATTGTATAATTTAAAGCTAGTGATTATAGGTCGTGGGTTCGAGAGTGGCACCTGAAAGCAATTTGCACCACTATGCTGGTGTTGATTCATAAAGTTTGGTTCCCACTAGGAGTCAACATAAGGACGTAGAAACAACTCAAGCGAATTGACCAATGACAAGCAGCAGCTCAAATAATCCATCGCTCGTGATTGGTCAAATAACATGCGTTACGCTTACTTCCTTGAGTGGAAACCAAGCATAAATTTAATCCAATATACTCCTAAACAACAATAATTACTGTGTACATGTTCACTTTCTTATATTAAGCTCTGTCTACACTATCAAATATGGTAGTGATATTGCCAAATATGGCAGTGATATGACATGACACAAAAACTATGATTGTGTAGACAGAGATTTAGACGTTTAAAAAAAAAAATACACTATTATAAATTATGTGATGATTGTATAACTTATTTAAATGAATAAGCTTAGAAGAGATATCAGATTTTATAAATGTACACTGCTGTGTTCTTTATTACAACAATAAATATATACTAAAAATCAAATCAAAGCAGACTACAAACAACATGTATTCTGTATAACTACTGTATATCAATTTATTTATAATATACTTTCACAATTTTTGTAGCATTATTCTCCGCTGCCGCCTCTCAAAAAAATAAATAAAATTATGATTAGGGGTTCTGATGTATACACCTTCAGTGCCATAAATTCACAATTACAATATAGAATGTATTTATATTTATCAGGCAATATAATAATGTCTGATTTTAATAAATATTAATAAGTTTAGAGAAACTATGTTATTGAGTGCTGTATGTGCCTAAAATTTTAGAAAAATATAAAAAGATACAACTTCATTTTTTACAATTGTTAGGCCTTGATCCCGCAATTAGTATAAGCATTTCAAAGTCTTGGATCCATCATGGATAACCAACACCAGTGGCGTAACGCAGAGGCCTAAGGCCCCTGGTTTAGGAACGATAAGTGGCTCTCCAACACTGGATGCATCAGGTGTTTATAGCCTTTTTTGACATACTTTAATGCTCAGGGCCTCCATAAGCCCCGGGCCCCTGGGTTTAGCCAGTGAGTGCTCATAGCCATTACGCCACGTGACCAACACCATTAACCTATTCTGTGTTAAAAAACAACACTATTAATCTGTTACACTTAAATTATATTTCTTAATAAATATTGACTTAAGAATATATCAAGGTAATGACATTAGAACCTTTATTAAGGGGACACCTTACGGAACCAATAAAGTGTCTCCTTAATTGAGTTGATTTGTGTTGAAACATATATTGGCCTTTGTTTATTTTAAGAAAGTGTCCCCTTAATAGGTGTCTAAAAGGAGAAATTTTCAAATGCATAATTTAATAAATCTATGGTAATTATGTAAGATTGTAGATTTTGTTTTTGTAAATTGAAGTTTGAATTTAGATTTTAAAAATATTTTAAAGGTTTATTTTGAAATGTCTTATTCTTGTCTGTAATTTTCAAGTTTTAATTTTTTGCTTAAAGCATATTTCTAAATTATTAAAAATATTAAGCACATTACATTATTCAACAAACATATCTAAAAATATCATCTATCTAATCTAATCTTTAAAACAAAAATGCAGATATACATTTAAATATAAATATTATGTCAACCACATACAAAAAATGTTACATCTATTTGATGAGGTATACAGTAGAAGCCACATTAAAGAAACATTTTCCCTTATAGGAGTGTCCCCTGAATATGGGTTGGCCATAGTGTTAAACCATATATTTCAAAATATCACAGTAAAGTGTGGTCCTTTTAATATATAAGGGCGTCCCCTGGATAGGTTCTACTGTATTCATCTTTTTGTTCTTATAAATAATTATTACTTTAGTAATGATAGGAACACTGATTTTGTCCATCTTATATCTTCAGCCTTTTATTTCAGTTGCAAAATCTTGATAAATATTAACCTCTTCAACTAGTTTTCCATAAAAACAAACTAAAAAGAATGCTTTAATTTCAAATTTTAATATATCAAATACAAAATATAGTTATCAATGCTAGTCATGCTATAATATGGTGTATGAGAATATCAGCATGAGGCAGAAATGTTCGATTTTCTCACTACCCACCCCAATTTCCCAGTAGTCATATTTTATTTTAATAGTATATTTAAAGCATCTTTGCCTCGTCTGTTTTTAACCTCTCGCTACGCCCTTGGCTTTTGAATTTTGTTTTGTTTGTTACATGCTTACCAGCAGTCATCGGCACCAGCGGTGATCAAGTAACGGTCATCAAATGTGAATTTTACATTAGTCACATGAGCTGAATGTCCAACATACTTCTTATGTGGTGCCTAACAAAATAGATACATAAATTATGGTATAATTAAGTTATGGGTATTCTGACCAAGGCAATCCGACAACAGGAAACTGAACTCGCCTTATCAAGATAGGAACTCGTAACAGTCCTTTGATCTTGGGTCTGGCTGCGACAAATACCAACAGTACTGTACTATGTACATATTCTCAACAGAGCATGGTGTATGTTAAGGGGCATGGAACTGATCTTGTTGCAGCCACAGATAAACCCTTTGACCTCTGGGCTGAAGCTCAGCATCCTGTTTTTAAATTGCATTGTTCTGACCAATGTTGTTTTAAATGTTTTTAATTGGATTCTATGCTTTATATACCATTTTATAAATATTTATTGTGAGATAACCAATCAATGAGTGGGAATGCAAATTGTAACCCTACATATGATCAGCGTTATCTTGTCTAAGATTAAACAACATGCTTGTACTGATTGGAAGAATGATCTTGCACTAATATCTTCTCAATCAGACTATCAAATTATTATTTTTAAAAAACCCTGCCTAATTACTCTGGACACACCTTCTCTCTAGAAGGAGGGTTAGATTGTAGTTGCATTCTTACATATTTGTTTCCATACCAACCTGTAACAAATAATTAATGATAAAATAGATAACGAGTGTTCAAAATGTTTGAAATCGCGTCCACTACTCACTCACGCAATACTCAAACGATTGTCGTATGCAAATAATTTAAGACATTAAAACAAAAATGATTCACAACTGTACTGTGTTCTCATGTATGTGGATTTCATGTTATATAATATTTTAGATAATTGATAGATAACAGATATGGCGACCTTTTTGAGGTCAAGGACATAACTCTTTGCAATACGGTTTTCGTAAATCTCGTTCCACTTCACATGCAATCCTTGATCTCATAAATAATGTAACAAATTCGTTTGAAAAAAAACCCCATTTTTTGTTATCTGTCTTTGTCGACTTATCCAAGGCCTTCGATATTATAGATCACCGTATACTTATTAATAAACTTAACAATTATGTAATCAGGGGTATTACCTTAAACTGGTTTCGTAAATACTTAAGTATGAGGAAGCAATATGTTCCCTTTGGTATATCTCCGCAGGAGGAGATGGCATGTGGGGTGCCACAAGGCTCTGTTTTTGGTCCTCTCTCATCTATATATAAATTTACGTAAGAGCAAAATTCGGTAAATCGCGCCTTACTTTTAGAATTTTTACTCGATGGTATGTAAAGTTGGTTCGTACTTTCGGTACTGATTTTAACCCCCTGATGTAACCCTGTTTACTAATTAAATTAAGTTAGATAATTAGTTATTGACGATTAAAACGAATTTAGGTTCAACGATTTGCCCCAGATAGGGGTGTTTTCCGATCGTGGTATACACTGTCTAATGGATGTCCATCTTGAAAAATACCCGCCACAAAAATGCGAGGAGGCTTCGCATTTTCCTATCTCCTCCTACGATAATTGTTTTTAATAGCTGAAAACCGGTTGAACAACTCGAGTACAGTATCATGATGTTGAAGACAGGCCGATTTTCTTAAAAAAATACTATTTTGATAGATTTAATATACGTTTATACAAATGTATTGATTTGCGATGAATGGAACATTCCAATCTCTGTGTCGTTCCACAAGTGTCTATTCCCTCAGGCGTCGTAAAGGAAAGTACTGTATACTCATAACAGAAATTCGATCCATTTTTTTTTTCAATCTGTGCTGCAGAGGTTGGATATAATTTTTTTTAACGGATAATGATGAGCTAGCGTTTTCAGTCGCCGTATATTATGTACAAATCTTTATTATTGCAGTTAAACCACCCACGTGACATCATCACCCTTCCCTCACTGGCATGAGTAGCGTTGTAAAGCCAGTAGAGGATAGGCCTACGGTGCATCACATGCCCTAAACGCAGAACAACTTTGGTGGGTAGGGTTAGGAACCAACTTAAGTATGAATTGGCTCTAAGAAACAATTGAAAACCATTAGGCCTACTAATTAAGTTGAGTTAGATGATTTAATATTTATTGACGATTAAATCGAATTTATGATTTGCCACGAATAGGGGTGGTTTTCACAAATTGTTTTACATTATATAAACATATTATACACGTCGTAGTGATGTATCGTTACATGTAGGCCTACTATACTATTTCAATCGACTAGGACGGTGATAGTTTCAACAAAGTATTACATCGCAATGTTTTACTGTGTTTAGTGGTATATTATTTGTAAAACATGAAAACAATTAATATTTCGTTACTACATGGATAAAGAATATATTTAAAAATTGTTCCTCTTTGCACCCATTTCCCATCCCTCAACCCTAATGTTACATACAAAACACAAATTAAGTTTGTTTAAATTTGACTTAAACAATTGGTCTCATTTTGTGACAAGTTTCTCTTTCGGAAGTAATTCCCAGGGTGCTAATTTTAGTTGAGTACATAAATCACAGTGTCTATTTATTCGTTCCTGTAAACGACATGTATTATGTCCTGCGGTACGTACATTTGAAATCGCCAGTTTTTTAACGCTGAAATTATTATGTATTCGAGAACCATCTGTGGGCACGACCTAGATGGTACGCGAGCGAAGCGAGCGTACCATCTAGTTTTTCTAATTTACGTAAATGACTTATCCAGTGACACACTCCATGTCATCTCCTTTGCTGATGACACTACACTTTTTGTTCTCATTCAGATTTAAATGTTTTATTTTCTATAGTTAATAATGAATTGTCAAAATATAATGACTGGTTCATCTCAAATAAACTCCTTATAAACTCCATGGAAACCAATTACATTCTTTTTCATTTACAACGTCATTCGTTAGACCTCTCAAATTACAATATATTTATTAATGTAGATAACATTAAACAAACGTCAGAGACTATGTTCCTTGGTGTTTTAATCCAGGAAAACTTGAGATGGACCAGTCATCAGAATCATATTGCAAACAAATTTCTAAACAACCTTAAGCACACTTTTCCTCAGCGTATTCTTCTTTCATTATCTAATTCTTTAATTTGACCTTATCTTCATTATTGTAACATAATTTGGGCTGCTGATTATTCATCTCATCTCGATAAACTTAATTAGCTGATTAAGCGTGCTATTAGAAATATTATTTTTACGTCTCGCATTACTCCATCTGAACTTTTATTTTATGAACTTAAGTTACTGAAGTTATTAAAAAATTGTTATTAAATTGCTAAGTGCCTCTTTTGTTTTTCAATCTTCCTTCTCCCATGATTATTTTATTTAACATGCACTGCTGATTTCAACCATGGTCATACTTTAAGAAGTACTGTTCATAAGTTTCAGTTAACTATTCCTTTTGTAAGATTAAGCAGTTCTTCCCACTTTATTTATGTTTCTGGCCTTTTAATTTGGAATCAATTAGATACCAGTATTGTTAACTCTTCCTCTCTCCCATTTCATAAAAAAAACTTAAAAATCATTTATTATCATTGTACTCAAACTAGACCTCCAAACTGTTTTTTGTTGTCATGGAATGAAGTGGATTGATAATTACATTTTTATTTTGCCAATAACAATAATACCGTTTACATTTTTTTTTCATCGCTTAAAAAAATATTATATGATAAGCAATTTTGCATGTAAAAGAATAGGATTTTTCTTTACAAGTTTATAGATTGTTGAAAATCAAATTAAAACCTGGACAAAATACAGAAAAACAATAATAACCCTTTTCTGTAGAATGTAATAAATTACCATTCCCTAACATATACAGTAGTATCTGCATGAACATTCTAGAATAAGAGTGTTTTGATTTAAGAAACCATGTATAATTAATATAGGAACATTCCAGAAGTGCTATTAATAGAAACTGTAATCCAATAGAATAAGAAGTATAAGGAATGATTTAGAAGGTTATGAACATATTGTATATAAGGGGAAGTATGACAATTGTAAGAAGGGAGAAGGATTTTTGATTGAAGCATTTATTTTGAAGAAGGTTGGATTAGAGGTAGGATATTCGATTGTAAAAGTTATTGTGAAGCTGTTGTTTAAAGTGCTTACTGGATTGTTGAAAGTTGAAGTTGATTGAAATTAAAGCTTTGTTTTGAGTTATTTTACAACTTTGTGGATTATTGGTGTATACTTTTATGTCACAAGGGAGTTCCTAAAGTATTTTCAACCGCTCGGAAACATACGTAAAGGGAGTTCGTGACAAGAAACTCTATGAAATCTCTATAGAATTTTGATAGAGATTTTATTCAATCATTCTATAGAAAATCTATAAACGAATTCTATAGAATATTTGATATAAATTCTATAAAATTATATTTATTTGATTCTATAGAACAAATTTGTAAGGAATATTAACATGAACCAATTATCATTGTGTACTTGAATTATATCAACTTTTGCTTGTTTTATATCATCAAGTATTTTCATTTTTCATTGTTGGGAGTGGTTAATTTACTCTCTGGTTTTATTTTAACAAATGGTCATGGTCCATGCATGTAGTGCCTTCTGGGGGATAGCTTCTAATTTTATTTGAAGAAAGGTGAATACTTTGAATCATGTACAGTCTTAGCCAAAGGCTGGTATACATAAGTAGTATTGTATTATTAACCTAGCTTACAAATACCATGAGTTACATAACATAAGAATCTATGCGTTTTTGGCCTAAATAGTAGTATGAGAATTAGGCCTAGCCTAGGCCAACAAGCCAGCCAAATTAAGGCCTATATATGGTGACTTGGGATTGGTTAGAGAAGCTAGGCCTAGCTAATTGAGAATTTAAATTGTTTTTTGCCTTCAAAATAAAAAAGACCTACTTGGCCTAAATAAAAACAACAACACGTTTGCAAGCCTATATCATGATATAAACAATTCTGTCTTTTCTTATTCTATTATTTTATAGATCTCGCCATCGTTACCATTACATTATTATATAAAGGACCAAATTATACTGTAAAGCGGTATCCAAATGCTTCTGCTACTTTGCTGGACAGTCATTGGCCAACAAAGTAAAAGAGATGAACAAAACACCGAAGGTTAGCGTACAGGAATCAGCAGGAAGAAGTTACTGGATAGTTTTATGTTTGGTATATTTTATTGTACCTTGTCATTTACTTTAATTATATGTACATGTTATATATTATTTTATTAATTCTGTTATTCATTAAAACTCCAACTCATAACTGACAGTAAAGTGTAAGCTTTTGTGTAATTATTAGTTTTATATTTTTAATTCTAAATTTGTTATTTAAGATCCAAAACCTTGATCTTTTAATATATATATCTTTTGATATATTCCCTATTCCCACGTGTAAAGGTACAATTCCAAAACAATCCAGAATATAATATATTCTGGATATATATTATATATGTATATATATATATATCCAATCTGCAGACAGTACTGTTTCGATCTTATTAGATCTCGTCAGTGCAGCTCAGGTTTCGAAATGAAATGTACCGCAGAACTGGCACAATATATAGGCTGAGCCAGGTATGCGGGCCGCAATTTTTTTTTTCGTACATAAGTTGGGGACCCCACCTCATGAAACGTCACAAAACAAACATGAATAATTCATCAGTTAAATTTTCTTGTTCCGTGTGCACCCAAGCGTATAGCAACAAGAAGTGATTACACAAGCAAGTGCGGTACGATTCTGGGCCTATCTCCGCTGTTGTTGCGGCGTGCGATTTCATAGAAGAATAGCCGGGTTTTGTGTGGATTGTCGAAATAATCAGCCTTTAGTTTATGGTGTTTTTAATATTATAATTTATTACTAAAGAATTACGTGTTACGTGTGGGTGTGTGTGACGTGTGTGTGTTAGGTATGACACAATCCGAGTACTATAAGTCAGCAAAATTAAACAATAAACATTACACAAAAATACATTTTTTATTCTCGTGGGTCTAATCTTCCCATCTCATGTGTTCATATACGCGCATTTTTAAAGTTCCTTTGAGTACATGCATATTGTTTGATAATAAAATAGCAGAATTAAAAAAATACAGTACACAAATTATACACATTCTTTATTCTTGTGGGTCTAAGCTTTCTTTGGGCTATGTCCAATGAATTACTACTTAGTTTAATGTCTTGCCTAGCTGTCGATTAGCGTCGACTCGACACATTTTGTGTGAAGAAGTGTGCGCGAAGGCAATCCCGTGAATTGACTTAGAATCCTAGGCCTACTGTAAAGTATCGTATCGCAGTTGTGTAATCACTTCTTGTTGCTATACGCTTGGGTGCAAACGGAACAACAAATATAACTGATGAATTATTCATGTTTATTTTGTGACGTTTCATGAGGGGTCCCCAAATTATGTACGAAAAAAAAAATCGCATGCGGGACATGGTACATTGATTATGAACACATAGAGTGCAGAAGCTCAAAGAGCGTGCTTTGCAAAATGCTAATAGTATTCACAGCAAAAATGCACCGTTTCGAAATGAGTGCTCCACAAAACAACATACTATATATGAATATAGCAGAAAGTAGAGGAGCGTAATATCCAATCTGCAGACAGTACTGTTTCGATCTTATTAGATCTCGTCAGTGCAGCTCAGGTTTCGAAATGAAATGTACCGCAGAACTGGCACAATATATAGGCTGAGCCAGGTTTGCGGGACATGGTACAGTGATTATGAACACAAAGAGTGCACAAGCTCAACGAGCGTGCTTTGCAAAATGCTAATAGTATTCACAACAAAAATGCACCGTTTCGAAATGAAGAGTGTTCTACAAAACAACATACTATATATGAATATAGCAGAAAGTAGAGGAGCGTAATATCCAATCTGCAGAGACAGTACTGTTTCGATCTTATTAGATCTCGTCAGTGCAGCTCAGGTTTCGAAATGAAATGTACCGCAGAACTGGCACAATATATAGGCTGAGCCATGTATACGCGATTATGAGATCATGTTCCGAATATGAGCACTGTTTCTATAATTTACAGTATGATTTATATATAATTTACACAGTGCTACGCAACATCATTGATTTTTATATATATATATATATATATATATATATATATATATATATATATATATATATATATATATATATATATATATATATATGTATGTATATATATATATATATATATATATATATATATATATATATATATATATATATATATATATATATATATATATATATAAGACACCGGACCAACTACTAGTTATTCAACTACAAAAACAACATTTAATAGTGTATAATAGTATATTTTTATGTGTATGTATATATGTGTAATTTTGTTTTTATATTTTTATCCTAAATATTTTATTGATGTTTCAATAAATTGCAGTACGCACTGAAACAGATGAAAAATTGACTTTTGATTTTATTACAGTACTCTATTTGCCTAGGCCTAACAAACGATTTGCTGTCACATTAAAGAAGGTCTAATAGCGGACTTGTATTTATTTCAAGCTGAAGATCTCAACAACCCATAGTTAGAAAATAAACATTGTTTGGCTACTCATTATTTATAGAAAGTTGTTGGGTTTCTATAGAAAAGTGAATGAAACTTTTCAATATGTATTCAATCACAGATTTTCCAGTTCAGGAATTGTGAAGAATTGCCATTATTATTATTGTTTGGCTGAGCTGGCTTTTAAATGGTCTGACCTTGTTAAAAATTTTACTTTTACTTGGTTTTACACAAAATGGCGTTTGAACAAGATAAAGGATGGGCTTATGTTGTTGCTCTAGCAAGCTGGTCAATTATAATATTCACAGATATGGCTTTCAGGTCTCCGGGAATATATTATACATATATGGCCGAGTATTTTGAAGCTTATGCTGTTAATGTTGGATTTGCTCTTTCTATGATCCGGACTCTCAAATTCTTATTAGGTAAAACTGGTTGTAGGTCAAAAACTTTAAATCAAGCAAATGCTTTATTGAACAGCATTTTCATGCAAATAGGTGTCATTATGACATTTACATTTGCATTAGGTTATTCATTGTTTTAATATTATTATTCATTGTTTGCTGTGAATGGAACACCATCGTTAAACATTTATATTCAACTAGGACACTTACGCCTATATATAACAGTGATAACAGCAGAGGGAAGTAAATGTTTGTGAATATAGAATCTATGTTATTCCTTATGACCATTTACACACAATGCACAGCGGACGGGTGGTTTCTGAAACAGGTTAACAGATTCTACGTGGGGACAAGCTATCTACGTGGGACAAGCTACGTGGTTTTCAGCTTACTGTGTAAATTGGCCTTTACGGTAACCATAACCTACTTTATATAACGCAATAAGAAACCACTTCATATTTGGACACTATCTTTTTTTGGTCCTGCTACCGGAATTTTGAATCTTGTCATTTATAGGTGTGCTGGGTGCCATTTTGATGGAAAGATGGAGTTGTCGACTAGTTACATTTTTTAGTAGTCTGTTAATAATGTCTGGAAGTTTTTTGATTTATTCGTCAACAAGTTTCTACCAACTAATCATCGCATGTACACTTATTGGTTAGTTTAACATTTTCTTTCTGTAAAGCTCTGTCTACACTATCAAACTAGTTTGACAAAAAAAAGTGTGATGTGCACAAATATGGTAGTGATATGCCCAAACATAGTAGTGACATCATGATGTCCATATATGGGCACATCACACTTTTTTGTCACATAAAGTTTGATGAAGACAGAGCATAAACGTCAAGTTTTTTCTCTAGCAATTCAAAAGGGTTTTGCTGTTAGTAATGATAGAACCATGAAAGAAAGAGAAGCATTCACTAAGTTAAAAGGTGAATTAAAAACGCGATTAAATGCAGGTGAGAAAGACATAGTTATCCGAAGTGGGAAGATTGTGAAGCTTTTTCGTTCCCAATAAAGAAAATAAAAACAGAAAGTTCTCTAATTTAAAAGAAAGTACGTTTTCCAATCAGAAATTTAACTTTTGGTACTCAAATTGTGATGGTTTTCTAAATAAGAAGTCAGAGTTACTTTCCCGTTTGGTTTCAGAAAAAGTTGATTTTATTGCATTGACAGAGATTTTACCAAAGCATTGTTTGTACCCGCCACTGATAAATGAATTTCGTGTCCAAGGTTACCAAGCATTTTTTTCGAATGAGGATTTTACTTCTGGTCGTGGTGTTTTAATTTATGTCAGAAATGGAATTTCAGTTTCTCAAATTTTCTTTAAGAAGAATAAGTTTGTAGAGTCAGTTTGGGTTAGAGTAAAAGAAGTAAAAACGGATCTTTTATTAGGTTGTGTTTACCGTAGCCCGACTTGTAGTATGGATAATAATATCAAGCTGAACTCATTGTTCCGTGAAGTATATAAATCATCTTTTTCTGATTTAATCGTTGTCGGCGATTTTAACTATAAAAGTATTAACTGGGAATTAAATTGTGTGTCTTCGGAAGATGGAGATTCCAGCAGAAGTTTCTTTGACACCATCAACGATCTATTTTTAATTCAACACGTTATGGAACCTACTAGATACAGAGAAGGCGAAACACCCAATGTTTTGGATCTGGTTTTTACAGACAAAGAGAATACTATAAATGGCATTATGCAGTCTCCACCACTGGGTAAAAGCGACCATATGGTGTTACAATTTTCATTGGATCTTGTAAGAGATGACAGAATTGAACCAAATATTCGAAGTTACAGGCATGGTAACTATGATTTGCTGCGCGAGAAAATTGGTTTGGTAGATTGGGATGTGGTTTTCAATGACAAATCAGGTATTCAATCGTGGGACGAATTCGAGCATATTCTTGCGAAGAATATTGATGAGTGTATCCCGATGAGGAAGGTTTGCCACGGAAGAAAACCTCTTTGGATGAACAAAAAAATTGAAAAGCAGATTGCCAAAAAGAATAAATGTTGGAAACAGTATGTAAAGGCCAAGAGAAAACAAAAAGTATGTGTGTCAGCAAAATGGTCGAAGTTTGTCCAAGTAAGAAATCAAACAGTAGATCTGATTCGATGTAGTAAATCTGACTTCGAAAATAAAATAGCAATTGAGATCAAATCTAATGAAAAGTCTTTTTGGAGGTATCTCAGTTCTCAGATCAATATAAAGTCTGGTATACCCAACTTAACTGATAGTAATGGAAGGCATGTGTCTGATGACAAGGATAAGGCTGAGTTGCTAAACACGTTTTTTAGTAGTGTATTTGTCGATGAAAATTTTTCGAATGTACCGGCTATTGATGACATTTCAGAGGATTTTTTATCTCAAGTTGACTTTCCTTGTGACGAAATCTTAAATATTTTATCAACGTTGAATATTACTAAAACAGCTGGTCCTGATGGTATTCACCCACGCATCTTAGTCGAACTAAAGGATATCATTTGCTATCCCCTCCATATTATTTTTACGAAATTGTTTCAAGAAGGAGCCGTCCCTAATAGTTGGAAACGGGCTACAGTGGTACCGATTTTAAAAAAAGGAGTGAAGTCTGACCCAAGCAACTATAGACCTGTGAGTTTAACTTCGGTAGTTGGTAAAATTATGGAGAGAATTATCAGGAAGGAATTATTGGACTTTCTTGAACATCACTCACTTATTTGTTATGAGCAATTTGGTTTCCGGCAAGGTCGTTCCTGTGCTTTACAATTACTTGATGTTCTTGAAAACTGGTTTTCTTATTTTGATAATCAGGATTGTTTTGATTGTATCTACCTTGACTACAAGAAGGCTTTCGATAGTGTGCCTCATCATAGACTCCTTCTGAAAATGAGTGCATTGGGTATTAGAGGTAAACTTCTAAACTGGTTTCAAGAATTTCTTAACGATAGACAACAACGGGTTAGTGTCAATGGATGTGTTTCAGATTGGGCTGATGTTCGTAGTGGTATCCCGCAAGGAAGCGTCGTTGGACCTGTTCTTTTCATTATGTTTATAAATGATTTACCTTCTGTTATTTCTTCCTCTGTACGCATGTTTGCAGATGATACTAAATTGTATAGAGTAGTTAACACTGTGAATGATGCTCAAGTTCTACAAGAAGATTTAGAGAAAGCATGTGACTGGTCTGACAAATGGCAATTACCTTTTAACGAGGGTAAGTGCAAAGTAATGCACTTTGGGAAGAAAAACAACAAACATCTGTATGCCATGCGTGGTTTCTTATTGAATGAAGTTGATCATGAAAAAGACCTCGGTGTTACTATTGACTCTAAACTTGTTTTTAATGTACATGTGGCAGATGTAGCAATGAGAGCAAATCGGAAGTTGGGCATGGTATATCGAGCTTTCAAGTTTTTAAATATGGATGGGTTTCTTCGTTTATATAAAGCTATTATTCGTCCGACCTTGGAATACTGCAACGTTGTTTTTAACTCGCTACATTGTAAGGAGGAAGACCTATTGGAAAAAGTCCAAGAACGTGCCACCAAGCTTATTTTTTCCATTCGTCATTTACCTTATTCAGAAAGGCTGAAAATTCTCAACCTACCTACTCTCGCATACAGAAGGCAAAGAGCTCATTTGATACAGATTTTTAAAATTTTACATGGAGTGGATAGTATTTCTGCTGATTCTTTTTTTGAGCGTGATGAAGATGTTAGAACACGTGGTCATTCTTTTAAATTAAAATTTAAGTTCTCACGCACAAATTGGATGAGGGACTCATTTGGTCGAAAAGCTATTATATTATGGAATTCGTTATCGGAGGATGTAGTAGCTTCAAGATCAACCAATCAATTTAAGTCCGGTCTTGAACGGGCATGGTCCAACCACCCTCTTAAATTTGCGCCATATTCAAGAGTTGATGTAATTATCAAGAGGGGCTTATAGGCATAGCCTAGCCTCGACTCCGGACCCAGCATTGCTGAGCTCCGGAAACAAGTAAACAAGTAAACAAGTAATATTCAACGTATATAAAAAGAAACTATTACTGACCTAGGCCTAGTTGGCTTTTGTTTTTCCTGACCTGTTATTATTGTTTTTTATTTGGTCGAATAAAAAATTAAAGGATTGTTTTTCTATACTAAATAATTGAAAAAATGTCGATCTTCTCACAAAGATCACCTTAAAAGTAACAGGAATTATATTGCAATATATAGACCATTATCTTCTGAATTTATCATCGTCATGTTTCATTTATGAAGACATGTAAACAAAACTAATATGGCCACCTGAATTGAAAAGAAACACATTAAAAAGTGCGCATCTCGCTTTTACATGCCCGATTTTCTCTCCAAATGCTCAGGCATTAATAATAATAATGTAACCTGGTATACCAATATTTTCATTTTGAGGAATTAAAACATAAAAAATGTGAATAACTTGGATCAAATATTTTCACCTATAAACTGAATATTATTTGAATTTGTTATAGCTCTCAGATTTTAAAGGTGACGTATTATGGAAGCTGTTAAAGTATAAATGTTAATTCATGAGAACAAAAATTGACTATCGTCCAATGTGACGGGTCCACATCTCGCTAATTTAATTTCAGGAATTGGATTAAGTTTGGCGAATTGTGTAAGCTACTATATCTTAGATGTTTACTTCAAACAGCATTTTGAATTTGTAATATCAGTATTGCTGGTGATTAGAGGTATTGGTGCCATCATTTCAACACCAGTGACACAGGTAAACACAAGGTCACGGTGATCAAGTTTGTTTGTTTTTAAATTTTAAACCACAGATGGATGGATTTAGGAATCAATCTGGACCCGGATCTCAATTAATACTAAAATTATAGTTCAGTCAATATACAATCTTTTTATTATTTGTACTAATTATATGCCATATGTCAAGGGCTACAAGACGGATCTTAACGATTCTTTATCCTTTTCTCTTTTTACTCTTGCCGGAAATTACAAGTCTTATATTACTTTTTGTGTTGGGCATCGTCTTCTTTAATTTGTAGGCCTATTTCATCATACATCTTTAGACGAAAGGTGGAATAAAAGTATAATGTTAGTCTATAGTAATAATCAAGCTAGAGATCTGTTATATATAAATATGCTAACAACTGCTTTGATTTGTTTAAACAGATAGTGGTTATGTTGTACGGATGGAAATCAGCTTTTCTTATTAATGCTGGCCTGTCATATCAGATTTTTGTTTGTGGCTCAGTTTTCAGAACTCCCAAAAAAACAAATAGGAATAAAGACAACTTGAATATTTACAAACTTTGTCATTTTTCATTGTTTAAAAACAAAATGTTCCAAACTCTGCTGGTTGTATCATGTGTGCAAGCTGCGTCTGAAGGGATTATCCTAACCATGACAGACGATCTGGAAGAGCGTGGTGCATCGCTGTATTTAAGTCAATCAATTGGTATTATTTATGGCATTGGTAGTTTACTTGGAAGACCATTTCATTATGTTTTCAACAAGTGTTTTACAACTGACTTACTTATCCACTTGGCAATGTGTTTTCTTATCGCAACTTTTTCTACATTTATCAGTTGTGTATTCACAAGTGTGACGTCAGTGTTTTTGTACATCTTCATGTACAGTTTTTTTACTGGATGGATAGAATCGGTAAAACCATTATTTATGAAATATGAAATTGATGCTGATGAATTTGCCTATGGGTATGCATGGACATATGTTTTCTATGGCCTTGGATCATGTATAATAATTCCTGTAACAGGTACGTAAGAACGTTTTTATTTATTTTTAGATTTATTACAGCAGGCAAAATTGTTACAGTAGCAATATAAAATCTGTCCTCAGTAACAATCGTGTATAGTTTGTAGGTATACTACATTTGGCGACAAACAGGATGAATAAAGTCAAGATAAACCAACTGTTTCAGTTTAAGTTTAAAGCTTTGTCTACACTATCAAACTTTATTTGACAAAAAAATGTGATGTACCCATATATGGACATGATGATGTCATATCACTACCATATTTAGAAATACAACTACCATATTTGAGCACATCACACTTGTTTTGTCACATAAAGTTTGATAGTGTAGACAAAGCTTTAGGGAGTGGATTAGATGAGTCGACAGTTACGACCATAATACTAGGTCAGCTAAAAGCTACAATCACACTTCCTAAAATTGATTATTCACCCTATTGAAGTTCCACCTTACAGTAAGGGGACACTTGTCTTTTAGGGCACCTGTCTTTTAGGACTCAACAAAGTTCCTCTTATGCTATAGCCCCGGCTATAGCGTACGGTATACGTACATTTCGCCTCGGTTGGTTTCACATGAAATTGCCGCCGTCATGGGTGTCCGTGGGGAAATTCTAGTAATGTAACCATAAAGGCCCATTTACACTAGGACGATAACGATCGACGATAAATAAACAAATATATTTATTTATACATAAAACAAACGAAATATAAAAACTTTTTATAGAATAATCATTTATGATGTCTTTGATGAAAATGATATTTTCACACGTCCAATCAAATGACGTCATGATTAGTAAGAGCAATAATAATTATAATATCGTAACAATACAACGATGTTATTGTTTTTATCATGACTTGATTTGAATTTTAAAAATATTATTTTTATCAAAGACAGCATAAATGATTATCCTATTATATATTTCTAGAATGAAAACCTTTCTAATTTTTTTTGTTTTAAATCCAATGACATATTAAAACGTTTATAACAATAAATAAGACAGGATGTTTGGTCCTTTTATGGTTTTTCATCAGCGCCATGAACAAAAGTGGATATTGGCTTGATGGAACTAAAATGATCAACAAGCATTTTATTTTACAGGGCATTATGTTTAAGAACTTTTGTATTTTTCAGGGTTACTTAGAGATTCAACTGGTTCTTACTGGGCATCAGAAGTATTATTTTTTGTGCTTAGTGGAATTGGACTCGGAATAGTTCTTAATGTTATCTACCATAGAAGGATACATTACAAATTATTACAATAATATCTTATTTAATTTATTATCATGCACTTTAAGAGCTCCACTTGATTTTCATTCTGAACCATTATTTAAGTGAAATCAAATGTACTTAAAATCACTGATCCATTCATAACATTCAAATCTCTATTTTTATGTTCTTGAATTATTTTGTACAGCTACTAACATTAACAAATATAATTTTAGAAATCCACGTGAGATGCTTGTACCACTTCTTAGATTAACCAAATCTAAATACTGTATAAGCCTAACCTACTCAGTACAAACTCTGTGGAATGATTTAGATGATATACTTACTGGTTGTATTGTAAAACCGTAACAATTTTTAAGAAATGTATAAAGTATTTTTATTTGTCAAATTATCATGAGTAAAGATATAAATGTTCTCTGCATATATATATTTTGTTTTATACTTATATATTTGAAGTTTAAATATGGCGTTTACCCTTTTCCTTAATAAACTAATCCTAATATATTGTTTTATGAAGGGGCTGATTGAGACAAGTTTATTACTTCTAAACCAGATCCTAACCAAAAAAAAGGGGAAAATATTATGTTAAAATGTATGTTAAATAAAATATGTTTTTTTTTTGGTTGAATAAATATTACGAAAAAAACCCAAAAAAGTGGTCATTGTATAATTTAAAGCTAGTGATTATAGGTCGTGGGTTCGAGAGTGGCACCTGAAAGCAATTTGTACCACTATGCTGGTGTTGATTCATAAAGTTTGGTTCCCACTAGGAGTCAACATAAGGACGTAGAAACAACTCAAGCGAATTGACCAATGACAAGCAGCAGCTCAAATAATCCATCGCTCGTGATTGGTCAAATAACATGCATTACGCTTACTTCCTTGAGTGGAAACCAAGCATAAATTTAATCCAATATACTCCTAAACAACAATAATTACTGTGTACATGTTCACTTTCTTATATTAAGCTCTGTCTACACTATCAAATATGGTAGTGATATTGCCAAATATGGCAGTGATATGACATGACATAAAAACTATGATTGTGTAGACAGAGATTTAGACGTTTAAAAAAAAAATACACTATTATAAATTATGTGATGATTGTATAACTTATTTAAATGAATAAGCTTAGAAGAGATATCAGATTTTATAAATGTACACTGCTGTGTTCTTTATTACAACAATAAATATATACTAAAAATCAAATCAAAGCAGACTACAAACAACATGTATTCTGTATAACTACTGTATATCAATTTATTTATAATATACTTTCACAATTTTTGTAGCATTATTCTCCGCTGCCGCCTCTCAAAAAAATAAATAAAATTATGATTAGGGGTTCTGATGTATACACCTTCAGTGCCATAAATTCACAATTACAATATAGAATGTATTTATATTTATCAGGCAATATAATAATGTCTGATTTTAATAAATATTAATAAGTTTAGAGAAACTATGTTATTGAGTGCTGTATGTGCCTAAAATTTTAGAAAAATATAAAAAGATACAACTTCATTTTTTACAATTGTTAGGCCTTGATCCCGCAATTAGTATAAGCATTTCAAAGTCTTGGATCCATCATGGATAACCAACACCAGTGGCGTAACGCAGAGGCCTAAGGCCCCTGGTTTAGGAACGATAAGTGGCTCTCCAACACTGGATGCATCAGGTGTTTATAGCCTTTTTTGACATACTTTAATGCTCAGGGCCTCCATAAGCCCCGGGCCCCTGGGTTTAGCCAGTGAGTGCTCATAGCCATTACGCCACGTGACCAACACCATTAACCTATTCTGTGTTAAAACACAACACTATTAATCTGTTACACTTAAATTATATTTCTTAATAAATATTGACTTAAGAATATATCAAGGTAATGACATTAGAACCTTTATTAAGGGGACACCTTACGGAACCAATAAAGTGTCTCCTTAATTGAGTTGATTTGTGTTGAAACATATATTGGCCTTTGTTTAATTTAAGAAAGTGTCCCCTTAATAGGTGTCTAAAAGGAGAAATTTTCAAATGCATAATTTAATAAATCTATGGTAATTATGTAAGATTGTAGATTTTGTTTTTGTAAATTGAAGTTTGAATTTAGATTTTAAAAATATTTTAAAGGTTTATTTTGAAATGTCTTATTCTTGTCTGTAATTTTCAAGTTTTAATTTTTTGCTTAAAGCATATTTCTAAATTATTAAAAATATTAAGCACATTACATTATTCAACAAACATATCTAAAAATATCATCTATCTAATCTAATCTTTAAAACAAAAATGCAGATATACATTTAAATATAAATATTATGTCAACCACATACAAAAAATGTTACATCTATTTGATGAGGTATACAGTAGAAGCTACATTAAAGAGATATTTTCCCTTATAGGAGTGTGCCCTGAATATGGGTTGGCCATAGTGTTAAACCATATATTTCAAAATATCACAGTAAAGTGTGGTCCTTTTAATATATAAGGGCGTCCTCTGGATAGGTTCTACTGTATTCATCTTTTTGTTCTTATAAATAATTATTACTTTAGTAATGATAGGAACACTGATTTTGTCCAGACAGCTTTCAAAACATGCTATCCATCTAATATGCTGTTCATCCATCTTATATCTTCAGCCTTTTATTTCAGTTGCAAAATCTTGATAAATATTAACCTCTTCAACTAGTTTTCCATAAAAACAAACTAAAAAGAATGCTTTAATTTCAAATTTTAATATATCAAATACAAAATATAGTTATCAATGCTAGTCATGCTATAATATGGTGTATGAGAATATCAGCATGAGGCAGAAATGTTCGATTTTCTCACTACCCACCCCAATTTCCCAGTAGTCATATTTTATTTTAATAGTATATTTAAAGCATCTTTGCCTCGTCTGTTTTTAACCTCTCGCTACGCCCTTGGCTTTTGAATTTTGTTTTGTTTGTTACATGCTTACCAGCAGTCATCGGCACCAGCGGTGATCAAGTAACGGTCATCAAATGTGAATTTTACATTAGTCACATGAGCTGAATGTCCAACATACTTCTTATGTGGTGCCTAACAAAATAGATACATAAATTATGGTATAATTAAGTTATGGGTATTCTGACCAAGGCAATCCGACAACAGGAAACTGAACTCGCCTTATCAAGATAGGAACTCGTAACAGTCCTTTGATCTTGGGTCTGGCTGCGACAAATACCAACAGTACTGTACTATGTACATATTCTCAACAGAGCATGGTGTATGTTAAGGGGCATGGAACTGATCTTGTTGCAGCCACAGATAAACCCTTTGACCTCTGGGCTGAAGCTCAGCATCCTGTTTTTAAATTGCATTGTTCTGACCAATGTTGTTTTAAATGTTTTTAATTGGATTCTATGCTTTATATACCATTTTATAAATATTTATTGTGAGATAACCAATCAATGAGTGGGAATGCAAATTGTAACCCTACATATGATCAGCGTTATCTTGTCTAAGATTAAACAACATGCTTGTACTGATTGGAAGAATGATCTTGCACTAATATCTTCTCAATCAGACTATCAAATTATTATTTTTAAAAAACCCTGCCTAATAAAATTACTCTGGACACACCTTCTCTCTAGAAGGAGGGTTAGATTGTAGTTGCATTCTTACATATTTGTTTCCATACCAACCTGTAACAAATAATTAATGATAAAATAGATAACGAGTGTTCAAAATGTTTGAAATCGCGTCCACTACTCACTCACGCAATACTCAAACGATTGTCGTATGCAAATAATTTAAGACATTAAAACAAAAATGATTCACAACTGTACTGGGTGTGTAGAAAGCGACGACCTCGAATTGGACGACCCCAACGACCCGGGCGACCTCGAATTGGACGACCTAGAATTGGACGACCCATAACACGAAACCGACGACCCCTATAATAGCCTAGCCTAGCCTAGGCCTAAGTATGGTATAACATCCCGAAGCCGAACATAACCAAAGATCTTTAAACCATACCTTATATAATACTCGCAAGCAATCAATTGATTGAAAAAATACAGAAATATCGCCATTTGATACTGAATGTGTCGACACGAACAAACGAACAGATATGGAACGCCAAGAGTGCATCATTAAAACTGCATTCGACTCGATTAGCACACGAAATATCATAAACATGGCAAACCAGGCCCCTTTTTCAGCGGCAGGTAAGGTTTGACCATGGAGGTACTCCATGGTTTGACCAGCTCCATGGTTTGGTAAAAATATTTTTATACCTCCATGGTTTGACCGTATACAATGCATGTGTGAAATGTAAAGCTTTCTTATGGCCCTCCCCATGCAGGATTAGGCCAAGTTGAGCCGCCGACAAAGGCGCCGCCAGAAAAACGTTATTTTCTATGAAACGCCAAATGCTTACTTTCGCCGGTGCTCGTTTCTATTTAATAGAAGTTCTATTTATATTAATTATTAGATATAACGATGTATATTCCAAAGTTTATATATCACGGTTTTTAGTATATATTATTAAATATTATAATTAAAGAGAAATAATTATGAATATCTGACTTGTAGATTCCAAAATATAAGGCCTAAAACATGACCGAAAATGATCGTTTTTAGCCAAAAATGACGTAAACATGTTGCCCCCTCAGGCGGCAGTTGAAGTAAAATAATTGCATAAAATCACCGTTTTTTAGTAAAATATTTTGTGTATTAACATTGTAAAATTCAATAAAATATGATATTAAAAGATAGTAAATAAAAAATAATAATTATTTAACCTCATTCGAAGAATATCAATACTCTATTAGTCCTGAGAGACAACGTGATTTTACGTGGTAGGCATACACGCGAGAAAAATATTATGGAGTGCACTGCATTTTTACCTTGAAAGATTAAAAACAAATAAATTATTAAATATGACTACTTTCCTTTGCTGTTTCAAACCAACAAAATTGTAGTATGTAATTATTATTTATTTTCATGACACAATAAACCTAAAGACCATGAACTTATGTAGGGCCTACTAGGACACCACTCTATCACTACGCGAAATGTCGTAAAAGACGCACAGGCCGTTTCATAGAAATTACCGGCGGCTCAACTTGTCGGCGGCCCAACCGGTCATATCCCCATGCGGATGTTACGCTGCTTGGTAGGCCTATAGTGTTCGTTATAAGAAAACGAGATGTAATTATACGTCCATGGTTTAACCATGTATTGTATAATATTTATTTCTTTTTAATTTATTTTTAATATGTCGAATGCAGTTTTAATGATGCACTCTTGGCGTTCCATATCTTTTCGTTTGTTCGTGTCGACACAATCAGTATCAAATGGCGATATTTCTTTATTTTTTCAATCAATTGCTTGCTTGCGAGTATTATATGATAAGGTATAGTTTAAAGATCTTTGGCTATGTTCGGCTTCGGGATGTTATACCACACTTAGGCCTAGGCTAGGCTAGGCTATAGGGGTCGTCGGTTTCGTGTTATGGGTCGTTCAATTCGAGGTCGTTCAATTCGAGGTCGCCTGGGTCGTTGGGGTCGTCCAATTCGAGGTCGTCGCTTTCTACACACCCCAACTGTACTGTGTTCTCATGTATGTGGATTTCATGTTATATAATATTTTAGATAATTGATAGATAACAGATATGGCGACCTTTTTGAGGTCAAGGACATAACTCTTTGCAATACGGTTTTCGTAAATCTCATTCCACTTCACATGCAATCCTTGATCTCATAAATAATGTAACAAATTCGTTTGAAAAAAAACCCCATTTTTTGTTATCTGTCTTTGTCGACTTATCCAAGGCCTTCGATATTATAGATCACCGTATACTTATTAATAAACTTAACAATTATGTAATCAGGGGTATTACCTTAAACTGGTTTCGTAAATACTTAAGTATGAGGAAGCAATATGTTCCCTTTGGTATATCTCCGCAGGAGGAGATGGCATGTGGGGTGCCACAAGGCTCTGTTTTTGGTCCTCTCTCATCTATATATAAATTTACGTAAGGGCAAAATTCGGTAAATCGCGCCTTACTTTTAGAATTTTTACTCGATGGTATGTAAAGTTGGTTCGTACTTTCGGTACTGATTTTAACCCCCTGATGTAACCCTGTTTACTAATTAAATTAAGTTAGATAATTAGTTATTGACGATTAAAACGAATTTAGGTTCAACGATTTGCCCCAGATAGGGGTGTTTTCCGATCGTGGTATACACTGTCTAATGGATGTCCATCTTGAAAAATACCCGCCACAAAAATGCGAGGAGGCTTCGCATTTTCCTATCTCCTCCTACGATAATTGTTTTTAATAGCTGAAAACCGGTTGAACAACTCGAGTACAGTATCATGATGTTGAAGACAGGCCGATTTTCTTAAAAAAATACTATTTTGATAGATTTAATATACGTTTATACAAATGTATTGATTTGCGATGAATGGAACATTCCAATCTCTGTGTCGTTCCACAAGTGTCTATTCCCTCAGGCGTCGTAAAGGAAAGTACTGTATACTCATAACAGAAATTCGATCCATTTTTTTTTTCAATCTGTGCTGCAGAGGTTGGATATAATTTTTTTTAAACGGATAATGAGCTAGCGTTTTCAGTCGCCGTAATTTAATATTTATTACCGATTAAATCGAATTATGATTTGCCCTGAATAGAGGTGGTTTTCACAAATTGTTTAACATTATATATAAACATACGTCGTAGTGTATCGTTACATGTACTGTACTATTTCAATCGACTACGACGGTGATAGTTTCAACAAAGTATTACATCGCAATGTTTTACTGTGTTTAGTGGTATATTATTTGTAAAACATGTTAATTAATATTTCGTTACAAAATAAAGAATATATTTAAAAATTGTTCCTCTTTGCACCCATCCTCTTCCCCATCTCTCAACCATAATGTTACATACAAAACACAAATTAAGTTTGTTTAAATTGGTCTCATTTTGTGACAACTTTCTCTTTCGGAAGTAATTCCCAGTGTGCTAATTTTAGTTGAGTACATAAATCACAGTGTCTATTTAATCGTTCCTGTAAACGACATATATTATTGTCCTGCATTATTGTACATTTGAAATCGCCAGTTTTTTAACGCTGAAATTACTGTCTATTCGAGAACCATCTGTGGGCACGACCTAGATGGTACGCGAGCGAAGCGAGCGTACCATCTAGTCTATATATAAATTTACGTAAGGGCAAAATTCGGTAAATCGCGCCTTACTTTTAGAATTTTTACTCGATGGTATATAAAGTTGGTTCGTACTTTCGGTACTGATTTTAACCACCTGATGTAACCCTGTTTACTAATTGAATTAAGTTAGATAATTAGTTATTGACGATTAAAACGAATTTAGGTTCAACGATTTGAAAATAGGGGTGTTTTCCGATCGTGGTATACACTGTCTAATGGATGTCCATCTTGAAAAATACCCGCCACAAAAATGCGAGGAGGCTTCGCATTTTCCTATCTCCTCCTACGATAATTGTTTTTAATAGCTGAAAACCGGTTGAACAGCTCGAGTACAGTATCATAATGTTGAAGACAGGCCGATTTTCTTAAAAAAATACTATTTTGATAGATTTAATATACGTTTATACAAATGTATTGATTTGCGATGAATGGAACATTCCAATCTCTGTGTCGTTCCACAAGTGTCTATTCCCTCAGGCGTCGTAAAGGAAAGTACTGTATACTCATAACAGAAATTCGATCCATTTTTTTTTAAATCTGTGCTGCAGAGGTTGGATTTAGATTTTTTTTAACGGATAATGATGAGCTAGCGTTTTCAGTCGCCGTATATTATGTACAAATCTTTATTATTGCAGTTAAACCACCCACGTGACATCATCACCCTTCCCTCACTGGCATGAGTAGCGTTGTAAAGCCAGTAGAGGATAGGCCTACGGTGCATCACATGCCCTAAACGCAGAACAACTTTGGTGGGTAGGGTTAGGAACCAACTTAAGTATGAATTGGCTCTAAGAAACAATTGAAAACCATTAGGCCTACTAATTAAGTTGAGTTAGATGATTTAATATTTATTGACGATTAAATCGAATTTATGATTTGCCACGAATAGGGGTGGTTTTCACAAATTGTTTTACATTATATAAACATATTATACACGTCGTAGTGATGTATCGTTACATGTAGGCCTACTATACTATTTCAATCGACTAGGACGGTGATAGTTTCAACAAAGTATTACATCGCAATGTTTTACTGTGTTTAGTGGTATATTATTTGTAAAACATGAAAACAATTAATATTTCGTTACTACATGGATAAAGAATATATTTAAAAATTGTTCCTCTTTGCATCCATTTCCCATCCCTCAACCCTAATGTTACATACAAAACACAAATTAAGTTTGTTTAAATTTGACTTAAACAATTGGTCTCATTTTGTGACAAGTTTCTCTTTCGGAAGTAATTCCCAGGGTGCTAATTTTAGTTGAGTACATAAATCACAGTGTCTATTTATTCGTTCCTGTAAACGACATGTATTATGTCCTGCGGTACGTACATTTGAAATCGCCAGTTTTTTAACGCTGAAATTATTATGTATTCGAGAACCATCTGTGGGCACGACCTAGATGGTACGCGAGCGAAGCGAGCGTACCATCTAGTTTTTCTAATTTACGTAAATGACTTATCCAGTGACACACTCCATGTCATCTCCTTTGCTGATGACACTACACTTTTTTTTCTCATTCAGATTTAAATGTTTTATTTTCTATAGTTAATAATGAATTGTCAAAATATAATGACTGGTTCATCTCAAATAAACTCCTTATAAACTCCATGGAAACCAATTACATTCTTTTTCATTTACAACGTCATTCGTTAGACCTCTCAAATTACAATATATTTATTAATGTAGATAACATTAAACAAACGTCAGAGACTATGTTCCTTGGTGTTTTAATCCAGGAAAACTTGAGATGGACCAGTCATCAGAATCATATTGCAAACAAATTTCTAAACAACCTTAAGCACACTTTTCCTCAGCGTATTCTTCTTTCATTATCTAATTCTTTAATTTGACCTTATCTTCATTATTGTAACATAATTTGGGCTGCTGATTATTCATCTCATCTCGATAAACTTAATTAGCTGATTAAGCGTGCTATTAGAAATATTATTTTTACGTCTCGCATTACTCCATCTGAACTTTTATTTTATGAACTTAAGTTACTGAAGTTATTAAAAAATTGTTATTAAATTGCTAAGTGCCTCTTTTGTTTTTCAATCTTCCTTCTCCCATGATTATTTTATTTAACATGCACTGCTGATTTCAACCATGGTCATACTTTAAGAAGTACTGTTCATAAGTTTCAGTTAACTATTCCTTTTGTAAGATTAAGCAGTTCTTCCCACTTTATTATGTTTCTGGCCTTTTAATTTGGAATCAATTAGATACCAGTATTGTTAACTCTTCCTCTCTCCCATTTCATAAAAAAAACTTAAAAATCATTTATTATCATTGTACTCAAACTAGACCTCCAAACTGTTTTTTGTTGTCATGGAATGAAGTGGATTGATAATTACATTTTTATTTTGCCAATAACAATAATACCGTTTACATTTTTTTTTCATCGCTTAAAAAAATATTATATGATAAGCAATTTTGCATGTAAAAGAATAGGATTTTTCTTTACAAGTTTATAGGTTGTTGAAAATCAAATTAAAACCTGGACAAAATACAGAAAAACAATAATAACCCTTTTCAGTAGAATGTAATAAATTACCATTCCCTAACATATACAGTAGTATCTGCATGAACATTCTAGAATAAGAGTGTTTTGATTTAAGAAACCATGTATAATTAATATAGGAACATTCCAGAAGTGCTATTAATAGAAACTGTAATCCAATAGAATAAGAAGTATAAGGAATGATTTAGAAGGTTATGAACATATTGTATATAAGGGGAAGTATGACAATTGTAAGAAGGGAGAAGGATTTTTGATTGAAGCATTTATTTTGAAGAAGGTTGGATTAGAGGTTGGATATTCGATTGTAAAAGTTATTGTGAAGCTGTTGTTTAAAGTGCTTACTGGATTGTTGAAAGTTGAAGTTGATTGAAATTAAAGCTTTGTTTTGAGTTATTTTACAACTTTGTGGATTATTGGTGTATACTTTTATGTCACAAGGGAGTTCCTAAAGTATTTTCAACCGCTCGGAAACATACGTAAAGGGAGTTCGTGACAAGAAACTCTATGAAATCTCTATAGAATTTTGATAGAGATTTTATTCAATCATTCTATAGAAAATCTATAAACGAATTCTATAGAATATTTGATATAAATTCTATAAAATTATATTTATTTGATTCTAAAGAACAAATTTGTAAGGAATATTAACATGAACCAATTATCATTGTGTACTTGAATTATATCAACTTTTGCTTGTTTTATATCATCAAGTATTTTCATTTTTCATTGTTGGGAGTGGTTAATTAACTCTCTGGTTTTATTTTAACAAATGGTCATGGTCCATGCATGTAGTGCCTTCTGGGGGATAGCTTGGTGCAACCGCAAGAAAATCGGCGGGAGGATTTTAATTGTGTAGCCAAGCAAGCTATAGCTTCTAATTTTATTTGAAGAAAGGTGAATACTTTGAATCATGTACAGTCTTAGCCAAAGGCTGGTATACATAAGTAGTATTGTATTATTAACCTAGCTTACAAATACCATGAGTTACATAACATAAGAATCTATGCGTTTTTGGCCTAAATAGTAGTATGAGAATTAGGCCTAGCCTAGGCCAACAAGCCAGCCAAATTAAGGCCTATATATGGTGACTTGGGATTGGTTAGAGAAGCTAGGCCTAGCTAATTGAGAATTTAAATTGTTTTTTGCCTTCAAAATAAAAAAGACCTACTTGGCCTAAATAAAAACAACAACACGTTTGCAAGCCTATATCATGATATAAACAATTCTGTCTTTTCTTATTCTATTATTTTATAGATCTCGCCATCGTTACCATTACATTATTATATAAAGGACCAAATTATACTGTAAAGCGGTATCCAAATGCTTCTGCTACTTTGCTGGACAGTCATTGGCCAACAAAGTAAAAGAGATGAACAAAACACCGAAGGTTAGCGTACAGGAATCAGCAGGAAGAAGTTACTGGATAGTTTTATGTTTTGTATATTTTATTGTACCTCGTCATTTACTTTAATTATATGTACATGTTATATATTATTTTATTAATTCTGTTATTCATTAAAACTCCAACTCATAACTGACCAGTAAAGTGTAAGCTTTTGTGTAATTATTAGTTTTATATTTTTAATTCTAAATTTGTTATTTAAAGATGTTACAGTATTGTCCCTTTGACTAATTCCAAAAAAATATTTTTTTTTTAATTTCGAAAAAAGTGGGTCATTTTGAAGTATCATAATAGTTATTAACTTTCACCAAAAATTAGTAAAAAAAAAAATAATTTAACCGAAATACAGATGTTTTTTTGTTCAAAAAATAACTTTGACTTCCAGTCAAAGTTTTCAATCAAAACATATCCCATAATGCAATGCGCTTGTTTGGCTACTCTGTATGCATAATCATAAAACTTCCTCGCGATCTGTGTGAAAACACCTTCTCAACCGTGATGAGTTGTAAACAATCCTAATTAGCATCATGCATAATGCATACTCATGGTTTGAAATCTTTGTTTACTTTCGCTTGCGACGATTTCTCAGACGAAATGTAATCTAATTAATTTACCTGTTAATTACGTAAACTGTTGTTTTTGGCTTGAATTTTCGACTTAAAGTGAATAACTTTAATATTACTTTGATATGGCCAATTTAAATTTAGAATATTTTTTTTTTCATTTTTTTGTGTTTCAAGGGACAATACATCTTTAAGATCCAAAACCTTGATCTTTTAATATATATATCTTTTGATATATTCCCTATTCCCACGTGTAAAGGTACAATTCCAAAACAATCCAGAATATAATATATTCTGGATATATATTATATATGTATATATATATATAGCCAATCGGCAGACAGTACTGTTTCGATCTTATTAGATCTCGTCAGTGCAGCTCAGGTTTCGAAATGAAATGTACCGCAGAACTGGCACAATATATAGGCTGAGCCAGGTATGCGGGACATGGTACAGTGATTATGAACACAAAGAGTGCACAAGCTCAACGAGCGTGCTTTGCAAAATGCTAATAGTATTCACAACAAAAATGCACCGTTTCGAAATGAAGAGTGTTCTACAAAACAACATACTATATATGAATATAGCAGAAAGTAGAGTAGCGTAATATCCAATCTGCAGAGACAGTACTGTTTCGATCTTATTAGATCTCGTCAGTGCAGCTCAGGTTTCGAAATGAAATGTACCGCAGAACTGGCACAATATATAGGCTGAGCCATGTATATATATATATATATATATATATATATTTATATATATATATATATATATATATATATATATATATATATATATATATATATATATATATATATATATATATATATATATATATGACACCGGACCAACTACTAGTTATTCAACTACAAAAACAACATTTAATAGTGTATAATAGTATATTTTTATGTGTATGTATATATGTGTAATTTTGTTTTTATATTTTTATCCTAAATATTTTATTGATGTTTCAATAAATTGCAGTACGCACTGAAACAGATGAAAAATTGACTTTTGATTTTATTACAGTACTCTATTTGCCTAGGCCTAACAAACGATTTGCTGTCACATTAAAGAAGGTCTAATAGCGGACTTGTATTTATTTCAAGCTGAAGATCTCAACAACCCATAGTTAGAAAATAAACATTGTTTGGCTACTCATTATTTATAGAAAGTTGTTGTGTTTCTATAGAAAAGTGAATGAAACTTTTCAATATCTATAGAAAATTCTATAGATTTCCTATAGAATTTGTTTTTATAGAATTCTATAGTAATTTTTGTTAGGGTGGTCAAGAGAAATTTTTTCTGAGGATAAAGCATCTGCCTAAACAGATTGTATTCAATCACAGATTTTCCAGTTCAGGAATTGTGAAGAATTGCCATTATTATTATTGTTTGGCTGAGCTGGCTTTTAAATGGTCTGACCTTGTAAACATTTTACTTTTACTTGGTTTTACACAAAATGGCGTTTGAACAAGATAAAGGATGGGCTTATGTTGTTGCTCTAGCAAGCTGGTCAATTATAATATTCACAGATATGGCTTTCAGGTCTCCGGGAATATATTATACATATATGGCCGAGTATTTTGAAGCTTATGCTGTTAATGTTGGATTTGCTCTTTCTATGATCCGGACTCTCAAATTCTTATTAGGTAAAACTGGTTGTAGGTCAAAGACTTTAAATCAAGCAAATGCTTTATTGAACAGCATTTTCATGCAAATAGGTGTCATTATGACATTTACATTTGCATTAGGTTATTCATTGTTTTAATATTATTATTCATTGTTTTCTGTGAATGGAACACCATCGTTAAACATTTATATTCAACTAGGACACTTACGCCTATATATAACAGTGATAACAGCAGAGGGAAGTAAATGTTTGTGAATATAGAATCTATGTTATTCCTTATGACCATTTACACACAATGCACAGCGGACGGGTGGTTTCTGAAACAGGTTAACAGATTCTACGTGGGGACAAGCTATCTACGTGGGACAAGCTACGTGGTTTTCAGCTTACTGTGTAAATTGGCCTTTACGGTAACCATAACCTACTTTATATAAAGCAATAAGAAACCACTTCATATTTGGACACTATCTTTTTTTGGTCCTGCTACCGGAATTTTGAATCTTGTCATTTATAGGTGTGCTGGGTGCCATTTTGATGGAAAGATGGAGTTGTCGACTAGTTACATTTTTTTAGTAGTCTGTTAATGATGTCTGGAAGTTTTTTGATTTATACGTCAACAAGTTTCTACCAACTAATCATCGCATGTACACTTATTGGTTAGTTTAACATTTTCTTTCTCTAAAGCTCTGTCTACACTATCAAACTAGTTTGAGAAAAAAAAAGTGTGATGTGCAAAAATATGGTAGTGATATGCCCAAACATAGTAGTGACATCATGATGTCCATATATGGGCACATCACATTTTTTTCTCACATAAAGTTTGATGAAGACAGAGCATAATATTCAACGTATATAAAAAGGAACTATTACTGACCTAGGCCTAGTTGGCTTTTGTTTTTCCTGACCTGTTATTATTGTTTTTTATTTGGTCGAATAAATAAATAAAATGATTGTTTTTCTATACTAAATAATTGAAAAAATGTCGATCTTCTCACAAAGATCACCTTAAAAGTGACAGGAATTATATTGCAATATATAGACCATTATCTTCTGAATTTATCATCGTCATGTTTCATTTTATGAAGACATGTAAACAAAACTAATATGGCCACCTGAATTGAAAAGAAACACATTAAAAAGTGCGCATCTCGCTTTTACATGCCCGATTTTCTCCCCAAATGCTCAGGCATTAATAATAATAATGTAACCTGGTATACCAATATTTTCATTTTGAGGAATTAAAACATAAAAAATGTGAATAACTTGGATCAAATGTTTTCACCTATAAACTGAATATTATTTGAATTTGTTATAGCTCTCAGATTTTAAAGGTGACGTATTATGGAAGCTGTTAAATTATAAATGTTAATTCATGAGAACAAAAATTGACTATCGTCCAAAGTGACGGGTCCACATCTGGCTAATTTAATTTCAGGAATTGGATTAAGTTTGGCGAATTGTGTAAGCTACTATATCTTAGATGTTTACTTCAAACAGCATTTTGAATTTGTAATATCAGTATTGCTGGTGATTAGAGGTATTGGTGCCATCATTTCAACACCAGTGACACAGGTAAACACAAGGTCACAGTGATCAAGTTTGTTTGTTTTTAAATTTTAAACCACAGATGGATGGATTTAGGAATCAATCTGGACCCGGATCTCAATTAATACTAAAATTATAGTTCAGTCAATCTACAATCTTTTTATTATTTGTACTAATTATATGCCATATGTCAAGGGCTACAAGACGGATCTTAACGATTCTTTATCCTTTTCTCTTTTTACTCTTGCCGGAAGTTACAACTCTTATATTACTTTTTGTGTTGGGCATCGTCTTCTTTAATTTGTAGGCCTATTTCATCATACATCTTTAGACGAAAGGTGGAATAAAAGTATAATGTTAGTCTATAGTAAAAATCAAGCTAGAGATCTGTTATATATAAATATGCTAACAACTGCTTTGATTTGTTTAAACAGATAGTGGTTATGTTGTACGGATGGAAATCAGCTTTTCTTATTAATGCTGGCCTGTCATATCAGATTTTTGTTTGTGGCTCAGTTTTCAGAACTCCCAAAAAAACAAATAGGAATAAAGACAACAACTTGAATATTTACAAACTTTGTCATTTTTCATTGTTTAAAAACAAAATGTTCCAAACTCTGCTGGTTGTATCATGTGTGCAAGCTGCGTCTGAAGGGATTATCCTAACCATGACAGACGATCTGGAAGAGCGTGGTGCATCGCTGTATTTAAGTCAATCAATTGGTATTATTTATGGCATTGGTAGTTTACTTGGAAGACCATTTCATTATGTTTTCAACAAGTGTTTTACAACTGACTTACTTATCCACTTGGCAATGTGTTTTCTTATCGCAACTTTTTCTACATTTATCAGTTGTGTATTCACAAGTGTGGCGTCAGTGTTTTTGTACATCTTCATGTACAGTTTTTTTACTAGATGGATAGAATCGGTAAAACCATTATTTATGAAATATGAAATTGATGCTGATGAATTTGCCTATGGGTATGCATGGACATATGTTTTCTATGGCCTTGGATCATGTATAATAATTCCTGTAACAGGTACGTAAGAACGTTTTTATTTATTTTGAGATTTATTACAGCAGGCAAAATTGTTACAGTAGCAATATAAAATCTGTCCTCAGTAACAATCGTGTATAGTTTGTAGGTATACTATATTTGGCGACAAACAGGATGAATAAAGTCAAGATAAACCAACTGTTTCAGTTTAAGTTTAAAGCTTTGTCTACACTATCAAACTTTATTTGACAAAAAAATGTGATGTACCCATATATGGACATGATGATGTCATATCACTACCATATTTAGAAATACAACTACCATATTTGAGCACATCACACTTGTTTTGTCACATAAAGTTTGATAGTGTAGACAAAGCTTTAGGGAGTGGATTAGATGAGTCGACAGTTACGACCATAATACTAGGTCAGCTAAAAGCTACAATCACACTTCCTAAAATTGATTATTCACCCTATTGAAGTTCCACCTTACAGTAAGGGGACACTTGTCTTTTAGGACACCTGTCTTTTAGGACTCAACAAAGTTCCTCTTATGCTATAGTCCCGGCTATAGCGTACGGTATACGTACATTTCGCCTCGGTTGGTTTCACATGAAATTGCCGCCGTCATGGGTGTCCGTGGGGAAATTCTAGTAATGTAACCATAAAGGCCCATTTACACTAGGACGATAACGATCGACGATAAATAAACAAATATATTTATTTATACATAAAACAAACGAAATATAAAAACTTTTTATAGAATAATCATTTATGATGTCTTTGATGAAAATGATATTTTCACACGTCCAATCAAATGACGTCATGATTAGTAAGAGCAATAATAATTATAATATCGTAACAATACAACGATGTTATTGTTTTTATCATGACTTGATTTGAATTGTAAAAATATTATTTTTATCAAAGACAACATAAATGATTATCCTATATTTCTAGAATGAAAACCTTTCTAATTTTTTTTGTTTTAAATCCAATGACATATTAAAACGTTTATAACAATAAATAAGACAGGATGTTTGGTCCTTTTATGGTTTTTCATCAGCGCCATGAACAAAAGTGGATATTGGCTTGATGGAACTGAAATGATCAACAAGCATTTTATTTTACGGGGCATTATGTTTAAGAACTTTTGTATTTTTCAGGGTTACTTAGAGATTCAACTGGTTCTTACTGGGCATCAGAAGTATTATTTTTTGTGCTTAGTGGAATTGGACTCGGAATAGTTCTTAATGTTATCTACCATAGAAGGATACATTACAAATTATTACAATAATATCTTATTTAATTTATTATCATGCACTTTAAGAGCTCCACTTGATTTTCATTCTGAACCATTATTTAAGTGAAATCAAATGTACTTAAAATCACTGATCCATTCATAACATTCAAATCTCTATTTTTATGTTCTTGAATTATTTTGTACAGCTACTAACATTAACAAATATAATTTTAGAAATCCACGTGAGATGCTTGTACCACTTCTTAGATTAACCAAATCTAAATACTGCATAAGCCTAACCTACTCAGTACCAACTCTGTGGAATGATTTAGATGATATACTTACTGGTTGTATTGTAAAACCGTAACAATTTTTAAGAAATGTATAAAGTATTTTTATTTGTCAAATTATCATGAGTAAAGATATAAATGTTCTCTGCATATATATATTTTGTTTCATACTTATATATTTGAAGTTTAAATATGGCGTTTACCTTTTTCCTTAATAAACTAATTCTATGAATTTTATGAAGGGGCTGATTGATACAAGTTTATTACTTCTTAACCAGATCCTAACCAAAAAAAGGGGAAAATATTATGTTAAAATGTATGTTAAATAAAATATGTTTTTTTTTTGGTTGAATAAATATTACGAAAAAAAAACAAAAAAGTGGTCATTGTATAATTTAAAGCTAGTGATTATAGGTCGTGGGTTCGAGAGTGGCACCTGAAAGCAATTTGCACCACTATGCTGGTGTTGATTCATAAAGTTTGGTTCCCACTATAGGAGTCAACATAAGGACGTAGAAACAACTCAAGCGAATTGACCAATGAAAAGCAGCAGCTCAAATAATCCATCGCTCGTGATTGGTCAAATAACATGCGTTACGCTTACTTCCTTGAGTGGAAACCAAGCATAAATTTAATCCAATATACTCCTAAACAACAATAATTACTGTGTACATTTTCACTTTCTTATATTAAGCTCTGTCTACACTATCAAATATGGTAGTGATATTGCCAAATATGGCAGTGATGTGACATGACACAAAAACTATGATTGTGTAGACAGAGATTTAGACGTTAAAAAAAAAAAAGAAATACACTACTATAAATTATGTGATGATTGTATAACTAATTGAAATGAATAAGCTTAGAAGAGATATCAGATTTTATAAATGTACACTGCTGTGTTCTTTATTACAACAATAAATATATACTAAAAATCAAATCAAAGCAGACTACAAACAACATGTATTCTGTATAACTACTGTATATCAATTTATTTATAATATACTTTCACAATTTTTGTAGCATTATTCTCTGCTGCCGCCTCTCAAAAAAATAAATAAAATTATGAGTAGGGGTTCTGATGTATACACCTTCAGTGCCATAAATTCACAATTACAATATAGAATGTATTTATATTATCAGGCAATATAATAATGTCTGATTTTAATCAATATTAATAAGTTTAGAGAAACTATGTTATTGAGTGCTGTATGTGCCTAAAATTTTAGAAAAATATAAAAAGATACAACTTCATATTTTACCATTGTTAGGCCTTGATCCCGCAATTAGTATAAGCATTTCAAAGTCTTGGATCCATCATGGATAACCAACACCAGTGGCGTAACGCAGAGGCCTAAGGCCCCTGGTTTAGGAACGATAAGTGGCTCCCCAACACTGGAGGCATCAGGTGTTTATAGCCCTTTTTCGACATACTTTAATTCTCAGGGCCTCCATAAGCCCTGGGCCCCTGGGTTTAGCCAGTGAGCGCTCATAGCCATTACGCCACGTGACCAACACCATCAACCTATTCTGTGTTAAAACACAACACTATTAAACTGTTATACTTAAAATTATATTTCTGAATAAATATTGACTTAAGAATATATCAAGGTAATGAGGTTAGAACCTTTATTAAGGGGACACCTTACGGAACCAATAAAGTGTCTTCTTAATTGAGTTGATTTGTGTTGGCTGTAATATTAAAACATATATTAGCCCTTATTTATTTTAAGCGTCCCCTTAATAGGTGTCTAAAAGGAATGGCTGTACTGTAATTTCTAATTCAATAGAAGTTTTCAAATGCATTATTTAATAAATCTATGGTAATTATGTTTGACGATTTTTGCTTTTGTAAATTGAAGTTTGAATTTAAAGATTTATTTTGGAATGTTAAATTGCTTAGAGCACATTTTGGCACACATTCAAGCCAGTGCTAAGACACAAAAATCAGAAATGAACATCTTATTCTTGTCCGCAATTTTCAAGGTATAATTTTTTGCTTAGAGCATATTTCTAAATTATTACAAATATTAAGCACATTACATTATTCAACAAACTTTTCATATCTAAAAATATTCTATCTAATCTAATTAAAAAAAAAAAATGCAGATATACATTTTAATATAAATATTATGTCAACCACATACAAAAAATGTTACATCTATTTGATGAGGTATACAGTAGAAGCCACATCAAAGAGATATTTTCCCTTATAGGAGTGTCCCCTGAATATGGGTTGGCCATAGTGTTAAACCATATATTTCAAAATATCACAGTAAAGTGTGGTCCTTTTAATATATAAGGGTGTCCCCTGGATAGGTTCTACTGTATCCATCTTTTTGTTCTTATAAATAATTATTACTTTAGTAATGATAGGAAAACTGATTTTGTCCAGACAGCTTTCAAAACATGCTATCCATCTAACATGCTGTTTTTTTCATCATATATCTTCAGCCTTTTATTTTAGTTGCAAAATCTTGATAAATACTTCAACTAGTTTTCCATAAAAACAAACTAAAAAGAAAAGAATGCTTTAATTTCAAATTACAAAATATAGTTATCAATGCCAGCCGATTTTACATGCTATAATATGGTGGTCCTTTATATGAATTATTATTGTTTTCAGGGCCGTAGCTCGCATGAGGCAGAGGAAGCACTCGCCTCGTCTGAAATTTACACTCCAATTTCCCAGTAGTAGAGATCGTCATATTTTATTTCAGTATATTTAAAGCCTCTAATCCCTTGGTTTTTTAATTTGTTTTGTTTGTTACATGCTTACCTGCAGTCATCACCACCGGCGGTGATCAAGTAACGGTCATCAAATGTGAATTTTACATTAGTCACATGAGCTGAATGTCCAACATACTTCTTATGTGGTGCCTAACAAAACAGATACATAAATAATGATATAATTAAGTTATGGGTATTTTGACCAAGGCAATCTAACAACAGGACACTGAGCTCGCCTTACCAAGATAGGAACTTGTAACATTTCTTTGATCTTATGTCTGGCTGTGACAAATACTAACAGTACTGTGCTATGTACATATTCTCAGCACTGATACTATTGGAGTGATTGGAAGATCAGACTATCAAATTATTAAAAAAATCCCTGTCTAGAAATTACTCTGGAAGCACCTCTAAAAGCGATAAATTATAATTATTAACACAGACTAAGGCTCAGAATTCAATGAAAAATATTATCTCTTGAAAAGGAGGGTTACATTGTAGTTGCATCATTACATATCAGTTTCCATCAAAACAAAAATCTTGATTAAAAAAACTGTTAGAGAGAGCAATATAAGTGTTAACCATTTATTTTCCATTGAAAAGTATCTTCTAGGCTGTCCAAAAACAAACAAACCCACAGACAAACATACAGGGCCAAAACATAATCTCCTAGGCAGAGGAACAATAACTATTAGTTCAATGCTTACAAATTTGTCTGAGCATGGGAAACCAAACAGTTTTACAAAACCATAATCGTCTCCTGTAGCAATTGCATTAGAATTTCCAGAAACAACCGCACAATTGACATCTGCTTTTTCTGCATTACGAGGCCAGATTCCAATGACCTCTTGACCTAGAACACTAAATAAAAATTATCATATACAGTTATTATATTTGAGTTGAGACCATTAGGGTCATTAATTAGAGTTAATTAAAATAAAATAATTTTCCATATTTTTATTTATTACTTACCTAGTCCAAGTTTGCCAAGTGATTTTGTCAATGGCTGTGCTTTCTAATATTGGTTTACCTCCTGGTACATCATACACTAGTCTTTTATATGCCCCTGTACCAACCTGTAACAAATAATTAATGATAAAATAGATAACGAGTGTTCAAAATTTAAGAAGACAAAGTGGAAAGGCCAAAGAGTTATTATATTATAACTAGAGAGTAATAATCACAACTTTAAAAGTGAGCTACCATAGGACATGGCAGCAATTGGCCAAATACAGTAGATATTCCTGTTTAAAGTCGCATCCACTACTCACTCACGCAATACTCAAAAACGATTCTCGTATTCGAAACAATTTAAGACATTAAAACAAAAATTATTCATTTAATTAATAATATAATAAATTTATCAAACTGTACTGTGTTCTGATGTATGTCGATTTCATGTTATATAATATTTGAGATAACAGATAGATAACAACATGGCGACCATTTTTAAGGTAAAGGAAATAATGCCACAGACAGACATCGAAATCGTGTCGCATTGGTCAAATTACCGTCGTCTTGTGATTCACAACAATATAGAAAAATGACATTGAAAGTGTATATTAATAAGACTTTACCTGAATAAATTTACCATCAGCTGAAAAATCGAGTTGAAAGACAAAGCTTGGTATACCCTTACAGAAGCCAACTCTATTCAGACTGGGACCTTGAGTTAAATCATAGAAATCCACACATCCATCATCCGAGCCAACTGCTAAGTATTTACCATCTGGACTGAATCTACAAATATGGTTGGATTCAAAATTGGTCTTATTTTACATAATATTTCAACATTTGTTAGTTTCTATCAATTGTAAAACATACTACTGTATAAGGTTTAGTGAATGGAACAACACCACAGGGTTTCGGTAATGTGGTCAGATGTATGTTTTGTGGAATATTTGAGACAACTAGGGTATGTATCTGAGATGGTTATTAATAATAAATATTTTGCATTGTGTTTGGCATAATTTATACATATATATTATACTAGTATAACAAAAGTCTGTAAATTAATGTTGGTATTATTAGATTAGAAGCATATCTTAAAAACCAAAACATTAATTAAATGAATACGTTCTTGAGAGAGAGAAACTGTCTGTCACAATGGCAGATAGGAAATTATGGAGGAATCTAGTCATATAAGTTTGGGTATGTCCCAGACTAAGTAAGTAAGTTAGAGGAGAATATATAGTTATAGAATGTCACGCATATATTCTTGAAATGAAGCTTCTGATTGGCTGAAAGTTTTAGAACCAATAATTGAAGTATGCTAAAAACGTGGTTAGTTCGGTTAGACTGGAGACCACAATGAATTGTCAGGTTTTAGCATTGTATACCTTAACATAGGTATTTTGTATTACAGTTTTGTTTACATTACTGTATGTTTACACATTCTGTAATAATTAAATTAAACGCCGTGGCTAAAGATACGGTACCGTATTTTAACTTCTGTTTACTAAAGGTACGGTAAAATTGCATTACGTCATAACCAACCAATGGGGTGCTGGTACGTGTGTGACGTCATCGTATAAGGACTTGAGATTTTTTTTCATATCGCGTCTCTGTTGTTTTGTGTAGAGAATTCCTATCGGCGGCGCCAGGCTGCGTGGGTGTGTGTGCGCTGCAGATGAGGGTTTTATTTTTATTCCAAATGGCCTATTTAGGCCTATATTTTTTATTAAACTTTGTTTACAATGGTGACCATAAACAACAAGCAAATGCGGACAATAAAGGGGCCCTCAAATACTATGATTTAGACAGCAGCCCCAGGGCTAACGAGTCACAGAAATCAGCGCACACATGCAGCTGGCCCCAGCCTGGCATCGCTTTCCCTACACAAACAAACTCATATAATGAGGTTATAGTAGGCGTAGTAAGTAGGCCTAGCCTAGGCCTCTTTTGAAACGGTTTTCTGTATTCTAGAATTAAAATCAACATGTTTTGGCTTTTCAATAATAACAGACGTAGACTACATTTAGTTTTTGTCACACACACGATGGCGATAATAGCGATAAATAAAGCATAAAGAAAATGCGGTTGATCACTGTTTTCGCGATATGAAAAAAATCCACAAAGTCCTTATACGATGACGTCACACGTCCCAGCACCCCATTGGCTGGTTATGACGTAATGCAATTTTACCGTACCTTTAGTAAACAGAAGTTAGAATACGGTACCGTATCTTTAGCCACGGCGTAAATTAAACTACTAATTTAGTACTATAACAGTTATATTTAAACTGGGCAAAAGATGAGACATTAGGTAATAAGTTCAGCACTCCATTTCAGAATTTGTAGGCCCTGGGCCTCCTATTTTAATATCCTGGATCTGCTATTTGCTATAACCTTTAAAATGTAAGCCCAAGGGTAGCAGTAGGAACTTTTATATTTTTGAGAACACTACTGTACTAGAGATTACAAGGTCAGATGATCCAAGATCAGATGATCCAAGATCAGATGATCCAAGATCAGATGATCCCAAGGTCATTACATCATAAGTTCACTGGCACGTCAATGAACATGTCCACATACGGTAATCTAAATGTTCATATATCTGTCGACGAGTAACAGCCGACTACGACCTATGTGGATGTGAACGTCGTTGTGCATGTTCACTCTAATCTAAAAGTCCCTAGGGTCATTGTGTCAAAAACATCAATACAAACAACATTATGAATTTTCATGCATTCTTCATATTAAATGACAACAATAATACTAACTTGATATCAGTGATTGTCTTGTTTCTATCCCGCCTCTTCCCCCAGACTTTTAACGTTGCAGCAACTACTACCATGAATTCTCCATTTTTAAGCCCGACCGCAATCATCTCTCCATCAGGACTGTACGTAATAGATCGCACAGCTGCTCCAAGCTTGGCCATGTACGACATTTTCTGTAATTATTATGAATTAATTGGTAATGGTAAGTATAAATGTGTGGGAATGACCCATGCCTTATAGCCTACAGTAATAACTGGGCTGAATTGCACACAGGTTGGACAAAGAGCGTGTATTGGACTACTGATTGCGAGATCGGAAGTTTGAGTCCAATGCTTGTTGCATTGCAAACACTTTACTTACATTTGCCTCTCTCCACCCAGGTGTACAAATGGGTCCTGGCAACATTATGGGAGTATGCTTCCATACAAGTTTGATAAAAAAAATGGCCGGGATAATAATGTGATGCCCTTAGAATAAAATAAATCTTTTAACAATAACAATTCTGATTATGTCCATTATAAATCATGAAAAACCCAGGAGTGCGGCAAAGCGGACCAACTTACAGATCTTTAGCTCTGTCTACACTATTAAACTTTATGTGAAAAAAAAATGTGATGTGCCCATATATGGACATGATGATGTCATATCACTACCATATCTGGGAATTCCACTACTATATTTGGGCACATCATACTTATTTTGTCAAACTAGTTTGATAGTGTAGACAAAGCTTAATTGGCACTTTACTTCATACTTTTGTCTGCCAGGAACTTAATCAATCAATCAATGACTTAACTTTAAAGCGTGTCATGTTCTTCAGTACAGTACTTCAATTGGGTAGTAAACATTTATGTTGTAACCGTAAAAAATACATAATGCTTAATAATTCCTATTAAGTTGCTATTTATAAATTTCATTGAGCACATGAAACTAAAATTTAGTACTAGACAAACATTAATACATCAAATAGCTGGTAGCTGCTTTATAAGAATATAAACTCAGTTACAATGCTAATTAGTTCAAAACATCTCACAAAAGCCCTTTAATCCAGTCTAGACATAAAATTAGCTGGTAGCATTAAATAACGAAACACAAGAAAAGAATGTTTGTTTGCATTATACGTGAAATGCATTATAAAGCATTAAACGGTCCATAGGGGCAATATTTCTCCAATAGTGACCAGTGTCCCAACAACTGCCTTATAATCATTCCTTTAATTGTAGGGTTAGAAATTGTTCTCACTGGTAAAATTGTTGTTGACATTGTCTTTTGTAGTACTGTAGTAGTTTTTTTGTAGTATGGCTGTGGTCAATGTTATGTGTCCAACATTTGTAATTTTTTATATTGTAAAACGAGGCAGGGGGCCATATTATTATTATTGTAAAATGGGTGAGTTGAATATATAAATGAATATGAAAAGTATGAATCAAACATTGCTACATTAATTTAAACAAACACACTAATTCAATTTAGCAACCACTCTTTTGGATATCAATTTTGAAATCTACACTGTACTGTAGATTACAACATTTCAGTTATACTTACTACAGTAGTGTTTAAGGCATTGCTACCCTATAAATTGTAGAAGTCAATGATATTCAATTAGCTAAATAAAATATTATAATGATTTTTAAAATAATAGGTGATTTAAACCTTGAGAAAAAAGACAATTACACTTTATTTCTTACCTTGTTTTGAATGTCCCAAATTCGAATGGTTTTATCGTCACTGGCTGATGCAAACATGGATTTAGAAGGGTGAGAGGTCAACCCCCACATCTCTCCCTCACCATGACCCTGCAGAAGCTTCTTTGTATTTGTCGTCTTCTCTGTGATCTCTATAATCTCACTCTCTTTGGTACCCACAACTATCTTGCCCTTTAAAATAGGTAAATATTATGATTGATTAATAAAGGAGGGGGAAGAGACCTACTGATCTTGTACTGAGAGGAAAGAAGGGATTGAACAAAAACTAGATAGATGTTTAAAATAGAAAAGGAGCCTAATATTTGGTGCATCAATAATTTCAGCTTACAGTCTATTCCAGACAATCGACTGAACAATGTTTGAGGATTAAGTCTTATTGTTGGGGTTAAAGGTGAAGGGTTAAATTCTATCTAACCAGAAGACTGAAGGACTCAAATACTTGTTCTACTATACGAAACTGGACAAGCTACTGAACAGTTTATTCACAACTTCTACACGCACCTTTGTACGGCAGACAGACTTGACAACATCGATCTTATTGCCCGTTTCCAACTGGAATGCTCGACAACGTTTCATCTCCTGGTCCCAAATCTTAACAGAGCCTCCATCTTTACTCCTATGAGATATCACAATAATTACGTGTAATTTAATTTTAAACGTAAATAAACATTAATAAATTGATGCAAAATATATCTTTATATAATAATGGGAATGCCAAAGCCCAAATATACAACATGAATGTATTTAAATAGAAAAAGAACTATGTTGAAAGGCAGACGTACTACACATTGGTCATCAGGTATAACGCCCACATCCCCTTCTAAAGGAGATTACACTTTTCTGAGCTTAGTTTTTGAGTTGTTCCCTAAGTATAATGTAGTAGTTTTACAAAATACAGAACTTTGCAACTATACTGTATACTTATTTTTACTCACACACTCTTCAACTTGAAAGTAGATTAAGTAAATGGGATATGAATAATACTGGTAATTGTATGTTATGTAAGGATGAACCTGAAGATTTATATCATTTTATGTTAAATTGTAAAGTACTACAAGAAGTACGAATTTCAGAATTTGAATGCTTGGAACAAAACCTTAATGATTCTGGTCTATCAGATTTGTGGAATTCACTCCAGTTAAATAATTCAGAGGTTATTTTAATTATTATACTAGGTGGTGATGTTCTGTTCTCATTCCAACAATGTCGATTAATAGGGTAAACAAAGTCCATGACATTCTTGATAAATTCTGCAAATCATATCTTAAGAAAGCATGGGCCTTAAGACAAAGTTTCAAGTCTAACATTATTGAATGATTTTTATATTTTATATTGTATGTAATTTGGTTTAGTTATCTTACTGCATTTTTATCAATTCTGTTTACAGTCATCGAATAATTCTCTACAGCTGAATTAACCTAATCTATGCTTTCCTGTTTATTGATGTCCCTAATTTGGGTTCCTATTGTTCCTTATTTTTATTTTTTTTGCTGGTAGACAAGAGTGCGTATATATTAACATAGATTCTAAGTACTGTATATCCCTTTGTTCATACACTAATTGATATGCTAATTTAGTGTCCAAGGTTGTGTATGTGGGTTGCATTTAATTGGTATTAGTATTACAGTTTATTTTTAATTTGGTTTTATCGAACTTCCGTTTTATCAGAATATTATCTGTTTTAATCTAGTCTACCTTTATTTTTTATACTCATATATTTTTATATTGCATGTTTAATTGTTTTAAGGATGCACTATTATTATGTGTGCCGCTGTTCAAAAAGCGTTTTCCGAATAAATTATTATTATTATTACTTACAACTTCTCTTTGCCTCCAGATACAATGAGACCATCCCTGAGTGTAGTGTATAAACAGAACACAGCGTCTTGATGGGCCTTCTCAACCACTCTGTTGAGCAAGTTACCTTTCCAAACATATATATCACCACTCATTGAACCTGTGAATGTCTGATCATTCTGCAAACAAATATACATTATAAATATTATACATAATAACACGCTTCATCGTCTTTAGACAGTGCGATCTACTATTTTGTGCCCTTTATTCTTGGTCTTCCAACAGGTCTTTTCTGCTTTCTTGTTATCTTCATCTAGACCTAATTTTGCGGTCTAATCATTCTATTCTATTCGAAATACGTATAACATTTTTTTAATGTTTTAGTAGTTTAAATCATGTAATAAAAAAAACCCAGACAAGTAATCCATTTTTGGTCTTAGGGGTATAAAGTGGACAACAATAAAAAACAGTTCATTCATTATTTCACTATAATATAGAAGGAATAGTGATAACTAAGTAATATCTTAATATTATGGTAGGGCCAGATGAGCAGCTGAGCTCACTTTATGGTCCCCTTCTGTTTATAAAAAACAACACATACTACAAAACAACAGGGTGCAAAATGAGACAGGACCACATGTGCTAATAACAAACTTAACATCTTATCTTTTGCATTGTAATTTTTAAAAATTCATCTTAGAGAAAATTTAGCTTTGAATTGTATGCTTATGTTTGCTGGTAAATGAGCCATAATGAAAATAATAGTAATACATTTATAACCATACTACTAATACGACTAGTCTTGACCGGGTGTGGTCGTCGTCGTGTAAAATTTCTTGGGCAAATACACTTGGTGGAACCAATCTCTCTCCAGGTTGTGACAGTGACTTTGTAAGAATTAGAACTTCCTACTCGTCTCAAAGGATTGCTAGGTTCTTTAAAGTGTAGACAAGCATTTTTTGTATACTGGCCCTACAGTTTATAGTCCTCAAATATTACCACCAGAACCATGAAGTGAGTGACCCTCAAACCCTTGCAGATATATGGTTCGACTGTCTTAACCACTTCGCCACTCACTCCAACATACAGTATAACAATAAAAGTTAATAGAAGTAGGGTACCCAACACAGGTCAGTATGAAGCTGGGATCCTGTTTATTAATGTTTTTAGTAGACAAACATAAAAGTCTTCAGAGTTTTTAACCTTTTAGTTATGCTGGCAAGTTTAGCATTAAAACTATTTTGAATACAAATTGACAATGATGACAACAGTTGATAACAAGGATATTACTAATACAAAACTAAACTCTCACAAGATATGTGAACCATAAAAAAAAATACTGTAGGACAATACCCACCCATTATGGACCCACGACTGTACCATTGTCAGAGTTGGGGGTGTATGCCAATGTTTGTTTTTGTTATAAATCTCTGTACAATACAAAAAGATTACATTTGCTACTTCCTATTTATATACGCCTGAATTTAATTCAGTTGAGTGCTTGCAGTGACTACCAGTTTGCAGTATTATAAGTAAAAAATCTTTCTTATTTATATCAACTATTCAGTATTACCAATACAGCTAAGTACATACAGTATCACAAAGATTATAAATCCTGAACATGCACTAATATATATGACAAACCAAATCGATGGAAGAAATGAAACAATCTTAATTTCCATGTACATTAGACTAATAAGTATCACAGTAATGTATGTATTTTTAAATAAGTGATTATTCATTTTAATTTAAGATTATATAAATGCAAAGAGTAATTGGAAATTCAATTTTTGAAAATTTGTACTATTGTTTAATAATTGTTTGCCTTTATCAAATATTACATTTATTATTGTTATGTTTTGTCATTGTGTACGAAGATAGATATTATAATAATTTAATAAAAAATAAGAAGGATATTCACCTTATACTGAAAACACCCTACTGAATTAAATTTCCAAACAATTCATATTTAAATTGGAAGTAAACAAATGTAACCTCATTCTATTATAGAGATTGATTAAAAAAAACCATCTAACATTGTCATACACCCTAAACTTTAACAATGGTACAGTCCATAATGGGTGGGTATTGTCCTGGTGGTTATTGTCCGGGTTTATTGTTCGATTTCTGTAAGAGGTCTTTTGATACAACTTACAGCTCCAAATGCAATGGACAACATTGTCTGCATCTTGACCCCTTGAGTGTTCTGCCCAGCACTATTCATCAGACCTCGTTTACAGATCAATTGACCACCAGCTAGTGTCCAGAACTTGACATGCTTCACCCCAACACTCACAAACTGAGTGTCCGAGTCTGGACGAAACTCAGCCAGGAAGATCCGCTTAGAATGCCCAGGAGAACAGGCCACCTTAGATCCTGCAGTGTAATAATATTCAGTGTTATGATCTTAGTAAAATCTGATTCCCTGTTCATAACTAAGTCTGAAAGTTGAGTAATCTGTCATGTGATAGTATTTGTTGTTAAGCTCTGCCTACTGTACACTATCAAACTTTATGTGACAACAAAATATGATGTGGACATGATGATATCATATTACTACCATTTTTGGTCACATCACACTTTTTGTCAAACTAGTTTGATAGTGTAGACAGAGCTCTAGGCCCCTTTCTTCCACTCCTGTCTCAAGAACAATCTAAATCACCATACCTAACAATTGTTCATTAAAACCTACCATCTTGCCATCTCCATATTGCTACTGAATGATCCTCGTCAATTCCAACAGATAACAGTAGTTTACCGGTTGCGCTGAAATTCAGCGAGCAGACACCTTTCGTGTGAAATCCACGAAGGATGGAGATTGTCTTCTTTGTCATGGCATCCCATATATGGATTGAAGGCGTGTCGCCAATCTGACCAGTGGCAACAATGTTTTTACATTTTGGATGTTGGTTGATAGCGAGACATATGATATCATCCGTATGCTCTAAATAGAAGCTTTGTGTTCCTATAGTTAAAATGAACAAAAATTAGATTAATTTTTGGTTATTATTTTTTTGTGGCCAACATTTGTAGCAAACAACAATGTCAATTAATCTTACATTCATCTGTATGATGCACGAAACTAAGCCAAGACTGTTTAAAGCACCTTGGTTGGTTCTACCATTGATCAAGGGCTTCTCTCGTTCAGTGCCTACCTTAACAAGAGAGCCAATACACTTCAAAGGCAGATAATTGATGCATGAGCTGCAATCAAATCAAATGCTTGATGGGACGCTAGCCCCATATTATAACTGATATTGCCAGATGCAAGTCAAACCAGGCCCAATGCTGCCTACTCTGGTGATAAGACGAGAATCAGAGTTTCAACGTGATAAGAACATATTGACAATTTGTTGGTCGTCAAAGCCTAATTTTTGTAGGTGGTCAATTGGTCTTCCTGCCTCCCTACTTCTAGTGCCTAAGCCCAAGGAGAAAAGTATTTAAACTGCGCATTTAGAAGATAAAAGCACACACAGACAATAAATGTTTTTACCGGCTTCAAGATTTTGCACAATGCCTGCCCCTGCAGCATGGTAGACAATATCTGTGCCATCATTTAAGTAGTGAAGGTTACAGCGACAGTCAAATCCACGATAACCATAAATATATTCCAACGTTAAATCCTGAAAAAAAACACACAATTTCTTATTTTTCCCCATATGTTTATTTTATGTTAAGTAGCTCTTCAATTGTACTTTGATATATTTTATGATAGTTCATTCGTTTTTATTTTATTGTAAAAAATGCTTAATTTTTAAATGTTTGCTTCGTTTTCTCCACTGTTAGTGGAGGTTTCCATCTCTAGTAAAATGAAAATTCATTTAGTGGTAGAAGATGTATATAATTTGTGTATCAAAATAAAATATTTATCCAAATAATTACTTTGACTTTGGAAGGGCGTTTTTTCTTGCCAGTGTCCGTTTCATTTTTCTTCACTTTCGGGGGTCGGCTAGAAGAACCTCGATTTACAGATGGTCTAACAATGAAATGAAAAAACTGTTAATAAATCAAAATCACACAAATTCCAAACAGTGTAAAACTACAGTTTTATTCAAATTTTTTTTAAATGTTATGTCTTATGTCTTTAGGCAAATGTGGCCAAGAATTACCAATAGTAAATTAATCACTGTCCTATCATCAGATAGGTGGTAATCCCCCTGATATAAAATAAAAAAATATGAAATAAGGCATTTTGTTAATACAAAAACAACACAATCACTATGACAAAGGTTATGAATAAAAAAGAACCTTACCTTTCATCCTCTAAGGATTCTTGTAAATGGGGCTTAACACCAATTGTTTCTCTAATAGGATTATTATACGTCTTTGCACTATAGTCCATGTCCTTCTCTCGCTGGACATCACTATCATACCCTGAGTATAATACAGAAATATAGGGTTTATTAAAATAATAATTGTAAAAACTTACAATACAAATTGATAAAATCAAAGAAACAAAAACAAAAGTATAACTCTCTTGCACACTGCTTCTACTTTTATAAAGTAGTGGGAGATAACATTTACATAGTGAGTTTTGTACAAAATTACATAATAATACTTATATTTAGTTATTAGAATTATTTTCAAAACACATGACTATTAAAAATTAATTACATATAAATTATTCATCTCACTGGTGGTATTAATTGTATTGTATGTACTGTATAAATTTCTTTGTAGTTTTAATTTAATATAATTTCTTTATAATAATATAATAAAAACTATTTATAATACTACTAGTACTATAGTACCAACTTATAGAAAATACATACTATATTGTATAAACCCATGATATACCATTTTTAGTTATTAAGCAATTGCTATTAATTTAGTAATAATTTAATCTGTTTTATAGTAATAATAATGAATATATGTTCAGTACATTTAATATGTCTGAAAAAAATCTGCAGCCACACAGTATTACGGGAATAAAATGGATATTTTCATTATAACGACTCAGCATTACATGTAATTGTCATCATGAAAAGCAGTTGTAGTTCATGCTCACTCATGCATATAATTAATGCTGAGTAGTTGAACTATCCCACGATGCACTGCAAGCAGTAATTGAGTTAAGAGTAATATCATTTCCAGGTAATTTCTTCTCAATTACTATCAATTACATAATATAAAATGTTAAATTTAGCCCTAAATCAACATTGCAAACTATCATGCTTATACCTAGAAATGTTTTATGAACATAAATGTGTATAATTTAAAAGTATTATGTCCTAAAGGCAATTTTAATTAACAATTACAATAGGTGAAAGTTGTATTACATCCCTGTGATAATAATGGAACAAGCCAACAATGTAGCTGCCCTTGTGTTTAATAATTATCCCTATTCCTCTCCTTAGACAAGAAGATAATGTTTAACAACATAAATATGGAGGCTTTGAGTTCTATGGGAATATTACCTAACAACATGGATATTGTTAGTAAAAAATCAGAGTCTAATGCAGCTATACCAACCAAGGCTAAGATATTTGAGCATTATAGCACAGAGGGTAGCTCAGTTTCTATGGGGAATTTTAAAGCCCAGTGCAAGCATTGTCTGCTGTTCATTTCTGCGTCTACCAAGACAACATCAAATCTTTTGACCCACTTAAAAGTAAGTAACTTTTAGAATATACTTAGTGTTTTATAAATATTATTATTCATTGTCTAAAATAGTATGTATATTCAGATTATGGGTATTTTATGACATGCAGGCTTGATTTTAAAGGAGTAATAACTTATTCAGGAATATGGTGCGTACAAAAGCTGTAACAAATAGGTCTATGGATAAAGTATTGTCCCATTAAGGAGATTGGGGGAGTGGTATTCAACAAACTGGAGACTTATCAATCAATGAATGTGTCTGTTTACTGTCAAAACCTATGTAATAAATCATTGCCTACAGTATGCAAAATAATTTCTTAATAAATATTACAGAAAAAAGTTTTGTGGTTTAGAAAAAGGGAAATCCTCAATACTCAAGTTAAATGTCAAGTACTAAATTGCAATTACTGCTATACCTAATAAATCAGTGGCTATGAAAATGTATTAAACACAAAATAATTTATTGTGATTTGGAGAAAAAAAGAAAATGTTCACATGTAATATAAGTGAAAGAATTGCATTACTGTACTATGATACAGTTCAATAAATCAGACTTCTTGTAATTTTGTTCTTATGTCTAATTTCTTGTTTTGTATTTATATTTAAGTGTGTATGTATTATTTTTCACTGTAAACTTGTTGCACATCTCATTGAGACTGTGCCTCTGATTTAAAAGAGATACAATAAAAGTTCAGTTCAGTTCAGCCACAAAATAATTAGTGCCTACTGTTGGCCAACTGTATGCAAAATAAGTTTGGTTATTTAAAAGAAAAAGGAAATGTTTACAGATATACAAATATATATTCTCCTGAACATTTTGTTTTGAATATGCCATTTTAATGTCACATACAGTAATAGTTACTCACTTGACTTTGGATCGAAAAATAAACCAGTAATCTAAATCAAAACAATTGTCTGTCAGACAATGGGTTTTTGGTTAAATTTAATCATTTATATTGTCTTTTTAGGGAAATCATTTTTTTCTCTCATTTTTTCTACAGGAATAACTTAGTTAAAATTCCAAAATGAACCACTCTATTCAAAGTTTATTAATCTTTTTTTTCATGGAGATAATATCATGTATCTTTAAAAGTAGAATGGAGTAAACTAAATTATTGTTCATATACTCTAAGTGGACTAATTATTTTTTATTTCTGCATAACTTAATTTCATTTTTCATTTCATTCAATATCAAAATTGATTGAATCCTGATTCATTATGTAAATTACTGAAAGATTAAATAAAATTCTCATATTTTTCTTTTAGAGACGACACACAGATCAGTATGCTGCCTACCTGTCTTCATGCAACAAAAGTCTACAGCCTATCAACCGCAGTAGGCCAAAGTTCAGAACCCCTGTCACTCAATCAGAAAGACAAATGATAACACATAAGTCTTCAGGCATGATGTCTCAGAAAGATTCATTCTACAGAGCAATGGATACTTCTAATATGAGAATTAGCAACAATGTCACTCCTGATGGAATTAGCATTTCAAATGTTTCACGCCAAGTGATGATATCAGAGGTGGCAAGCACTGCCACACTGCCAGCTGCTGATAACCCGTCTACAAATATTTCAAATTATGTGTCTCCATACATGCAGAGAATGTACCAGAGCAACCCAATGACATCAGGTACAAGTACAACTCAAAGCCTGCATATATCATCTGTTAATGGAGAATCCAGACAACCACGCATTTCACAGACTAACAATATGCCTGAGAGTAAAGAACATCCCAAAAATTCATTAGCAGATGCAGCAGTGTACTTGTTGGCAGAGAACCTTTTACCATTACGGGTTCTAGAGACAGATAGCTTTAAAGAATTTGTTAAGATTATCAATGTTTCTTGTACTTTGCCATCTGAATCAGAACTAGCATCGAAACATATTCCAAACAAGCAAGCTGAGATACAAACTAATATCATTCAAAAGTTAAACAATATCTTGTCAGTCTGCATAACCTTTGACATGTGGTCACACAGAAATTACTCATTTGTTGGAATGACAATACAGTTCATAAGCGAATGGAAAGCATACACAGCACTTCTGGTATGCAAGCGATCTCAAGTTAGCTTCACAAATGAGGAGATTCTTCAGATTTACCAAGAAACATTATATGATTTTAACTTAACAGACAAGATAGAGAATGTCACAACTGGTGGCACGTTCAATGAGATGAAGTCTCTGAAGGTGGAGTTGGCAGGATTTGAGGGAAGCACTGATTGCTTTGAAGGTGACAGTAATACAGAGAGTAATAATATCTATCATTTTAACCCAGATCAATTTATTGTTATTCCTGAAAGGTTACCATCATTTGCCAAAACACTACAATTGTGTGTTTTGGATGGAATGGGAGACCTTGGAGAAGTGAAGGTGGTTCTAGCAAAAGCATGCTCTATTCTTAATGCTCTTGAAGGATCAGATATTTCTGAAGAACTTTTAGCAACCAGACCAATAACTGAAAAAAGTAATATTGTTCAATGGAATCACCAACTTAAAAAATTGAAATGGCTGTTGAGTTTGCCAGAGAACATCAAATCAGCAGGTTTGCAGCACATGTTACTCACAGCAGCAGACCAAGCTCTTTTACAAGAATTCATAGAAGTGTTAGAACCTTTTGAGGATGCTACAGACTACATTCTGAAGAGCAGTACTGCTTCCGTAGGTTATGTGATTCCATGTATTCGTGGCTTGCAACATTTTCTACAAACAGCAAGAGTGAATTATGTTTCAAAGCTTGTTCAGCAGCTAAATCAATCCACCATAACATGGTTTGCATCTTATCAGTTTAATGAGACGTATTTACTAGCTGCCGTGCTTGATCCTCGTTTCAAGTGTAACTGGTGTCAGGAAAATGATCTTATCAAATGTATGCAGCTTCTTGAAGAGAAAGGAACTCAAATTAACTCTTGCTTCCCAAATGGAGTTACTATTAAGACAGAAGAAACTGACTCTGAAACAACTCCATCAAAAAAGAGAAAACTATTTGATTTCATGACAGAAGGTCCTGATAAGGCATCAGGGTCATCTGTATCTCTTACACAAGAAATAAAGAGCTACATTAATGCAAGCAATGTCAGTCTTAACACAAGTACCTTGGACTATTGGAACCAGAACAAAGACACATATCCAACATTAGCAAAGATTGCTCAGAATGTGTTATGTATTCCTGCAATCTCAAGTGAAGCCGAGGTCATGTTTGAATCTGCAGCTCAAATCCAGCAACAAAAAGACTACCAGACAATGTCAGATGAAACCTTTGAAAACTTGATGTTTTTACATTGTAATATGAAAACATTTGCTTCAAGCTCTTGAAAGTTAAAGATAAATACTAACAACAAAAACCAGCCGTTGTGAACATGTGTTGTAAATGTTACTGAAAAAAACTGTTTAATTTTGAATAAAGTACAGTATGTTACAAATAATTGGTATTAAAACTAAATTGATGCAAAGTTGTTAAGTACTGGTATTATTTAAAAAATACATAATAATGTTGTATTCAGTTTTCATAGTAAATATTATGAATGTTAATGCGTAGAATCGAGATAATATTTCATGAGTTGATCGATTGACTGGTCTACAGGTATTTGATGAGGTGGAGTTGAATTGTATAGATCAGTCTATCTTTTAACAAATGAATATATTATCTTAATTCCATGAATACAAACATTCATTATTTGTTTAATAACACACCTACAGTTCTAAAAATTAATTCGACTCTTCCATTTGAAATGTTTTAGGTAAGATTACAGGGCTCAGGGCTTTTCCCTACTGTACAGTACAGTAGAGCTGTTATACTTAAAAGCCTATTTATTTTCATGCATTATTTATCAGCCTTTACAACCTCACAATTTTACAAAGTATCACCAATTGTGAGAGGATACAATATACTGAAACAATTCATTAGCATATAAAATCAACCTTATCAATTGACTTAAAGGACAAGATGACCGAGGACCATATTTTTACAACGTATTAAGAATGTACATATGATTTCAGAACAATCGCAAGATTAAGGATATCGCCGCACGCGCTCGCCGTACAGCCATTGCTGTAAATTGCTGTACATCCCCAATATGTTGTTACAATATGGTCTGTCTAATTATGTTTTATCATTTGGAATTTTATGGTTCAAACTATATGTTTGAACTCGCATAGAATTATTTAAAAAAAAGCTTACCTCCTTCTTCTTCAGAATCTGTGTCTGAATCATCACTACTTCCACATGGATTTGCTCTCTGACCTGCTCCGTCGTGTGACCAGACCATAACAGCTGTATCTGCTCCACCTACAGACACAAGTTTTTTGTCATCAGCTGACCATCGAACATTGGCTACATGGGCGCTGTGTCCAGTATATTTTTTAAACTTGGCTAGCTTTCCCTGAAAATTAAATTTAATAGTAAAATATGTTTGTAAAATTATTACCAGCAATTTATCAAGTGGTCAAGAGGTTAGGACAGGGACACACAGTCAAGACAGGCAAACCACATCCATGATATCCGGTTCCGGTATCATAGTTCTGTTGGTAGAATGAAACATTTACGCACCTAAAATAAAAAAAACCCAGTGCATCTTTTGGAAAGATTAGGCGGTTACCCCAGTTTTCTGGTCCATTTCAGCCCTACGTTGAGCTAACCCTATCAGTGTCATCATCACTTGAATAAAAGGAATTAAATCTTACCACAGCAGGCCACTCAAAGAGTTTCACAAAGCCAAAGTCATCAGCTGTAGCAAGTGTGCGTTTATCATGAGAAAGACAAGCTGCATTAACATCAGTAACATCACATTTAGCTGGCCATATGCCCTCACACGTATGTCCCAAGACACACGTCCATGACACCCAATCTTGTTTTTCGACTTCAGCATTACGTAATGTCTGCCGCTTACCTCTTGGCGCTTCAAAGAAGAGTTGCTCTTTCGCTCCTGAGTTTACCAACAGTAACTTCCCTGTGAATGATGAGTAAAATAAGAAATGTAAGGTCACAAAGACTAAATAGATAACATGCATGTGTTTGTTTATTTTGGTCATATGCACACCTGTTAATAGAAGTTTTTATTTTTGACAACCTATTATGTCTCAGGGACAATAGGATATGTATATCCGATTCTTCAACACAGTTTTGGTAAATTTCAAGGTCCGGGTGAGGGCCAACGACAGAATAAGCTTTTGATTTATTCTATTATGTACTAGAGGCCACAATATGCATAGTTCGATGAGGGCATTGAACTTGTTTAACTTTTTTCCAAGAATGAATTCCAAACAAAATAATAAATTAAATTTCTGACTAACCATTGTTATCCCAATCAATGTGTGTTATGTAGCTTGATGCACCTTTGCACGTACCAACACGCTTATTACCCATAATGCTGTAAATATCCACAAAATTATCATGTGACGCAACTGCAACATATTTTCCTGGAGCTAAATGGAAAGAAGAAATAATAGAAAATGGTGATATAATAGTTCTTGTTAAAAACAAATATCAATAACTTAAAAATTAACAAATTGATTACTTGATATTACCTGGGGAAAATTTGATATCAGATATTTCTTCTTTTCTGTGATGATAACCAGCGATGTCATCTAAAGTATCAGCATTTACAACTGTGAAGCTTCCTAAAAGATGAGAAACAATATGGTGACAATTGAAATATCCCAGCTATAGTGGTATATCAGAGTACATGGAACTTCGCCACTCCTACGTATTTACTATCTGTGTGAACATAAGCTCTGTCTACACTATCAAATTAAGTGTGATGACCAAATATATTGGAGACATGAACAAATATAGTAGTGATACGATATCATCATGAGTAAGTGGCCGAGCGGTTAAGACAGTGGAACCGTAATTACGTAGCCATAATATCGGCAGGGGTTCGACGCTCACTCACTCCATGGTTCTGGTGGTAGAACGAGTCTTCTCGGATAAGGACTATAAACCGTAGGTCCAGTGTACACATCTAGCTCGTGTGCACTTTAAAGAACCTAGTACATCTTTCGAGACGAGTAGGGGGTTACCCCGGTGTATTAGTACATCACAGCCACTGATCACCAACTGGGCCCTCTGTTAGACCAGTCTTTGACTGAAGAGGTTACCCAGTATAAATATATATTTCAATTCAATTCAATACATGGGCACATCAATTTTGTCACATAAAATTTGATATTTTAGACAGAGCTTAAGACATAATAGAATTAAATCAAATTTACTAAAATCAAACAAAAACAGGTATACAACATGTATGCCAAATCTGATGCTTTTATCATAAAATTAAAGGTTTTTGTGCTTAGAAACCCTACTAATGTTGTTTTGAGAGTGTAGACAGGCTGGTTCACTACCAACTGAAAATGTCTAGCATTAACCCACCATAATCTTTTTGTAAGCACATATAAAATGAGCTAATTTCAATACTTACCATCTTTGTAACCAATTGCAATGGCTTTTCCATCAGGTGAGAAGTCAACACATCTAGCTCCTAGCTTGAGAACTCTAAAGTTAATTAGTTTGTGTTCTGGGCCTAGATCCCATATTCGTAGTGTTTTATCATCACTGACAGTAGCACATACTTCCTTTGATTGATGACATGCTAGGCCCCATAACTCTCCTTCCATGTGACCCTACGTTCATAGATAAAACCAGAAAAATATGTGAATGTGTGGGTGATTGAGTGAGTGAAAATATGCATGCAAAATGTTGATTTATCAATTATATATTGTAGAAGAATTTACGCACCTGAACTAAAACTGTAATTGGTCCACTTTTATCGATCTCAAGTACCTCCCCATTTTTAGTCCCTACAAGAATATGACCATGTCCGAGAATGACCGTCCGGACAGCTGGACAGTCCTTTACCAGAGTACCCTTTGAACCTTGAGCTAAATTGTTCTTCTTTATAGAAAACGTCTTGAGGCAACGTTCAAAGGATTCATCCCAGAGACCTACATTGCCGTCTTTACCCCCTGCAACAAACCCCTGCAAAAATAAGAAACATGGCAAAGATTAAATTGTTTCTTCTCAATACAAAAATGTTTTCCCAAGGCCCAATATAGTGCCATAATCAGCATACTGAGAAGAGAAAATCCCTTACTCTCTTTGAGTAATGTGCCAAGTTCTTTATAATCTTCACATGCAATGATGAATGTACACAGGACCAATTGCCTTACATTTGGTCCGAAGAATGAGAAGTTTCTTGCTTGAGCATACATGGAATATGGAGCAGAAAGGTCTCAAACCTATACCTCTCATAACTCATGCCTATCATAACTTTAAATCTCCTTAACATAGTTAATGTGTTTTCATAAACTTTAGACTGACAAGGTACTTGACATTTGTCATGTTCACTGTACAGTATGTCTGGAGACTTACCTTATCCAAGGAATGTACTGCGAAGCAAGGCCCTTCATGGGCTTTGATGGTCCGTGCAAGAGTGACGTCCTGCCAGATGTAGATATGTCCATTGCCACCTCCAGAGTAAGTCATCTCTGGTGACCTACCGTATGTTACACACATCATTGTGTCCAGCTTACCCACATTGCCAAAAGTTCCACGTTTAGATGTAAAGCCACCGCCTGAATAAAATACAATGCATAACATTGGAGGTTTCCTACTTGCTGTAGTAAGTAAGCCATTCAAATAATATATATATATATATAATTAACATGTTCTTCTTCCAAATGAAAATACATTCATAAATTCCCAATGAGCTTCCTTTCAGTGGTTCACTTTGTTTACTTACTTACTCGTTTGTAGGGTGTCTCAAATTTTAAAATAGGTTCTGGATGGCCTTTATGATCCTTTTTTAAACTGTAATTTAAATTGTTTACCATGGACTGTAACATAAGTCCAATGATTCTTCAGAAACCTGATTTTTTGTCAATAAATTAATTCTTACCAGTTTGGTTCCAGAATTTAATGTGTTTCACGCCAACTGTCACAAGTTTGTCATGAACATAAGGATTCCACTTAATGACAAATATCTTGTCCTTGTGACCCCTCGTTGTGGCTAACTTTTCTCCTTTCTTCCAATCCCAGACTACAATTGAGTGATTATCATCTAGTCCCACACTGGCTAGTTTTTTCCCATCCCCTAAAAACAAAAAGAAACAAAAATTAAAAATAAACGTCAATCAAATCAATCAAAACCACTATTCATTTTATTAACATACTCACACCTCTAAATTTCACTCACACATAGATTATTAATATCAATAATTTTACTCTTCTAAATGCAGTAGTATTACATCTTCTAACGTTAGTACTACCATAAAAAAGGTATGTGTGCTTTACACTCACCCGAGAAGTCCACAGCACAGACTCCTCTTTGATGCTGCCCCTTCAGTATTGACATCGTCTTTAGTGATTCACAGTCCCATATGTGGATTGTGGGATCTCTTCCAACCTAAAAATTTAGAGAGGAAACTAAGGAATTTTATAGTTTACCTTGTGAACTAACATAAATTAATATAAATATAATAAATAAGTATTGAGAAAAGCTACAAATAGGTCTCATAACAAGACTTTATTTTATTTTCATATCCCTAGACAAGTAAGTCTTAGGAAAACTTCCCAAATACACTCTTATGACAACTACAAGATAGAACAATTATCTCAGTTATCCTGAGGGAAGTACAGTAGTCTTGGGACATGGGAGGTAAAAGAGAAAATAGTACCTGTCCAGTGGCAATGATATCTTTGAGTGGATGAATGGCAAGACATAGGATATCATCGTTATGTTCTAAATAGAAACGTTGAGTGTGAGTGTCACGATTGTATATAATACCGGTAGCAGCAACATGATAGACAACCTCTCCAGTTTGCGTGTAAAATAAGTTATTTCGACAATCATAGCCTCGATATCTAAAGAGACAACCAAATCATTATTTACAAGAGTGGTTTGTTTACTTTTGAAAGACAAGTTAAAACGAGAGTTGCTGCTTACAAAAATAGATACTGTAAGTATTTTAAAGAGATTGAATCTGAATAAAATGAGCAATGCATCCATGTATAATACGTTGAATGTGGGGTAATTTAGCGACACTATTTTATATATTTAAAAATTGTATGTGTAAAAAATTGAAAATATGTATCTATTGGATACAAATGATTTAATAAAAACGAGGTTTATGTAATAGCTCTGTACATAAATGTCAATACAATCATCATCAGCACGCTTGTTTCGTCTTTGTCGACACAACACCCGCAATCATAAAACAGAAAAAAAAGTTTACCCGTGCACAAACTCTAATTTTATGCCTTCACTGGGAGCTTTCTTTCTCTTGGTACCATTACTGGTTTTCCCCTTCCGATTTTTATGATTTAAAGTTTTCAAATCATCTTTGTACACCGGTCGTCTGTAGTCAATTTGTTTCTCTTTCTCAATGTCAGAATCTATTTCACCAACATCTGACATGTCAGAATCGCTATCCTCACTATTTGAGTCAGCGAAACCTTATTCAAAGCAACAAAAAAGAAAAGTTTTGACTTGATGATGTAGAAGCATTCATTATCACATAGGTAATGCAAGGCAATCTAACAACAGAATGCTGAGCTTCGGACATAAATGGTTTGTCTGTGGTTGTGACACAATCAATTCCACATCCCTTAAGGGACACTGCACGTCACGGAGAAAATGTACATAGTACAGTATTTGTTGGTATTTGTTGCAGTCAGACATAAGGTCAAAGGACTTTTACAAGTTCCTATCTTGGATAGGCGAGCTCAGTGTCCTGTTGTTAGATTGCCTTGGTTAATGCTTCTCCTATGAATAATTTTCAATGACCTGAAGTTTAAATACAATGTTCGAAAATTCACATAGCTTAAAGGTCAAAATATGATTCTCAATTTTTACGATTGAATTATCTGTAGACGACTCCTACCTGTGTCATGTCCATGCCCATCTTCAGGACTTACTCCCTCTGGGTAAAAGTTCCATTGAAAGATGGAATGATCACCACCTCCTGTACTTATAAGTCTTGCCTTATCATGGGTAAAACGCACATTGGTTACGTGTGCTGAATGTCCAACATACTTGCGGAACTTTGCTCCTATTTTATGAAAACAATGGAATTAGAGTAAAAGGTTTTATTTTAAAAATTAAATAAATTTAGTACTAAATTTTGTCCATGTAACAACCTCAAAATAAAAAAATATAAAGCCATCCCCTGCCCCGACAAATGAATCAAATTACCAGGCAAAAAGGCATGATTGCTGGCTTGTTGGAGTTCTGTTTTCTCACTTTATATACAGTAATCCTTAGATAGGATGTGAAGACATTGGTCCATTATACATATTTCTGAACATTGTTCGAAAAAACTTTACCTTTCTTGAGAGTTGGAAAACGAAATAATTTAACCAATCCAAAGTCATCACCAGTAGCTAAGGCTTCACTGCCAAAGTTTGCATCCAGAGCATTGATGTCATTCGTATCTGTGTACTTAGCCCATATGCCATTGACCTCTGACCCTAGAACACCAGTAAATGTGCTCCAGTGTATACTGTTTATTTCTTCTTTATTTGTCAAATGCTTTCCAGCTATAGAAAAAAAACGTTTGGTAATGCTGGCAATTGTTTTGATGCCTTAAAAATCTTAAGCCCTGTCTACACTATCAAACTTTATGTGACAAAAAAATGTGATTTGGGCACATCACACTTTTTTTGTCAAACTAGTTTGTGTAGACAGAGCTTTAGAAGCCAGGGAACCTACATGAATTATGGATCTCCGTGCGAAACATCCAATGTGCAATGCAATTTAATCGCACATATTGCCATGCACATGTTATGAATAGTTTATGTCTTGCATGAACACTTCAAGACACATACGTTTGATCATGTGGTCTACATGGGCAACCTATCCACGTAACATTGTGCGAAAATTGTGATCGACTTTATGGTGAACTAGTTGTGAATTGTGTACCATTCTAGCAAAAGAACGGCTGGTCATGGTGCATTTGTTTACAAATTTGTAACATATTGAATTTTCACATATTTAATGCACCTCTTTGTGCGCCGCATTTAATAGTGAGAGGTGTGGGGAAAAATTGTGTCAATATACATATTTACACTTAAAATTTAGGCTACCCATACTGTGTGTTAACATAAACAAAAACTACCTGGCATCCTGTAAAACAAACGTTCAGCTGCACCGCTGTTGGTCTGTAAATACTTGCTATCCTTTGACCAATCAAGATGCGTAATAAAACTACTGCTTCCGGAGCACTGACCAACCTTTTTGTACTTTTGCGTGACTGCATAGATATCAACAAAGTTGTCATTTGACCCAACGGCTAGATGGTTGCCATCTGGTGAGTACTTTATTTCGTGCAGTACCTCTTGTCGATCTTTGATATGAATAATTTCAGACAGATCTCTGAAATTGATAATTATATTTTCAATTAGTATTTAATTACCTGTGTTAGTACAAACAAACTCTGAAAAAAGTGAGGCAAGTCATACATACAAAGTCATATATTAAACTTACATTATTAGTGGACAGTCTAGAAGTCATAAGCCATATTGATTACTTTTTGGTAACAAGAAATTTCTACCACCACATATAACAAAATCAAGTGATTATGCTTGAACAATAATAATGCTAGCTCAGGTACAGGCATGAATTTTAAATATATTTGGTTAATTGTACATAAATCAAATATTTGTAATAGAAATCAAGACGAAAAAACATGAATTTCCCTTAATATGGTCAAATACAAAATTTGGCCAAATTCTTCCATAAAAACCAGGAAGACTTTTTTTCAGTAGTTAGGTAGTTAACCTAATGTAATATATAACATGTCTGGTGACTCCCTAGACGGTGAAAAAAGGTGGTGGATATACGGTGGATAATTTTTGCTATAGCATTGAAATAAAAATCTGAAGTTGAATAAAAATATCAGAAATGTAATATTCAAGTTATATTACCTATATTTAGTCATTTGATAACTTTTTTTACCACACCGTTTATTTTTCATAGCTTTTTAAAATGCCTCTCTATTTACAAAATGTGTGTATAAAAGAATAGAGATTTTACTGTGTAATTTGAACAATTCCTGATAAGAAAGTGCTTATTTTTAACAAGCTCGTGTAACACAAATAAAATCCCAAAAATTATGAAACATAGGGGAAACTATAGAGCGATAATTATTGGAATGTATGATCAATAGAAATTTTTTGCCCGTACCTGGCCTTTAATATCACTACATAGGGACCATTATAACATTATTCTACTGCAGTAACCAGTTTATGCAATTATTTAGTAAGCTTTTCGGGCTAAAATACACACTATTGCAATGACTGAATGCCTGAAACAAACTAAAATCATATGAGGGGTAAAAAAAAAGGACAAAAACTTGAGTAGCGAAAGCTGATTTAGTTTGATCTTTTTTGTCATATTTGTTAGTGTAACTTTTTTCATTGCTTATACAGTATTATGAGTGACAATAAAGTATTTAAACAGATAACTGCAGAAAAGAGTTTTGACATAGCTTTTAAATTTAAATCGAAATGGTTATATAAAAAGAATTAAATATGATATACCTTGATTTTAGAATTGTAAAGGAGCCATTTGACATTCCAACAGCAAGATGTGAGCCATCATGGTTGAATGCCACAGATCTTACTTTATGGTCCATACTGGTTCGTGACAATAAAGTGTTATCATTTGCACTCCAAATTCTAGTGCAGGATAGTAAAGAAAGTACAGCATATTTTAATAATGATTATGTATTGTGTGATCAAGGCAATATAACAACAGGATACTGAGCTCGCCTTGCCAAGGTAGGACCTCATAACAGTCCTTTGATCTTATGTCTGGCTGCGACAAATACCAATGGCAGTATACTATGTACATATTCTCCGCAGCATGCAGTGTCTGTTAAGGGGAGTGGAACTGATTGTGTCGCAGCCACAGAAGTCCCTTTAATCTTTGGAGCTCAGCATCCTGTTCTTAGATTGCCATGGTGTAATGTACTACAGTATATGGACAATAAAATATTAAACATTTCATAAAGTACCAAAAAAAATATTTTACCTAACACTTTCATCATCACTTCCAGTTGCAAAGATGGGTTTCTTTGGGTGAACAGCAAGGGCCCAAAGTTCGCCCTCTGCATGACCTTGGATTAGTATACGAGGCTTCTCACGATCACGCACAAATATCTCGAGAACTTCACCATCTTGTGTTCCAACCAAGACACGGTCTCCAATCCAATGTGCACTACGCACCGACAAGCCTATTAAAGAAAGGAATGTATATAGTTTTTATTTATTTCACCTTATTTATAGATGAAATTCTAAACTGCCCGGTATATACCTGTATTGATGATTAATTAAACAAATTGATATATTTAGGCAAATTGTCAAGAATATTTCTTTTACTAAAAAAGTCCTTGGGAGCAAAATTGTTTTTTTGACGGTCATGAGAAAAACTGTTGATTTGAACCCAGGACCTCTCTAGTCGGGCCCCTTAACCACCAAGGTACTCCAGTGGAGACATGTTTTATCATCAGATCTGTGGAGCTATATACAGTCATAGCATGTATAGCTATGGCATCCATGTCATTACTGCCTTGCCTTTACCGCTATTTGACCAACATTTTCATTTTCACACTTGTGTTAAACTTAGAATAGAGACTATTTGTATTTTGTGCTATATAAATTTAAAACCATTTAAACCATTTATATTGCTTTTATTTATATTTATTTCTATACCTTTGTAGCCGCCACTCATCGTAGTAAGGTCAAGCTTAGTTATGGATTTAAATTCTGTGTCCCACAAATGAACAGTACCATCTCTACCACCAGTTGAATATCCATCTTCACTAGCAAGCATTGTGTATATAGCACTCTATAAAATAAAATGTAGAGTACAAGATCATATGATCATAACATTATTATTAATAATTCTTGCCATTTGATTGGTTGATTTCATGTCACGTGCAATGCATCAATTTCTTCCATCCTCATACTTTTGTAAATATTTTGAGAATTTTGTGCTGTTGCAGTGTTAAACTATTACAAGTTCAAAAATCAAATCAATCTCTATATATATTCTAATCAATGACCAAAATCTAAGCGCTCAGCATTTTTTTACTGGCTTAGCCTGCCACCTAGCTTTCAACATTGATTTTTCAAGATGGAAGCAGATTAATTGAATAAAAGTTTACTTTAGAACTTTGAATGTTATATACCGGTACATACAAGCCGGCATCTTTACCAGTATTTTGCTATCACATCTGTTGGAAAAGGGCTTATGTATATGCATCCATAGGGAATCTCTACCTTATTTCTTACTAGTATAGGTACTGTATTATACGCACCTTATGGGCATCGGGAATCGTCCTTTGTAGGTTATTACCGCTCCATACATAAACATCTCCACTCATCGTACCAGAAAATGTAATATCTCCCTCTCCGAATGCTATGCATAAGATTGACTGCAGTTCACCAGTCTTTCCAAAGATGCCTTTCTTTGAGGTGAGCGAGTTACCCAACAAGGTCCAGAATTTGATGTGCTTTACTCCGCAACTCACAATAGCATTGGGCTTGTATGGATTAAACTGACAATCAAATATCTGGAAAAGACAACAAGTGGGTCCACAAAATGAGATGCAACATAAGTGGGGTTTGGTAAGCATCGATCTAGGAGGATTTGTTTGTTTGTTTTTATCTTTATACTGGGTGACCTCTTCAGTCAAAGACTGATCTCCCAGAGGGCCCAGTTGGTGATTAGTGGCTGTGATGTACTAATACACCGGGGTAACCCCCTACTCGTCTCGAAAGATGTACTAGGTTCTTTAAAGTGCACACGAGCAAGTTGTGTACCCTGGACCTACGGTTTATAGTCCTTATCCGAGAAGACTCGTTCTACCACCAGAACCATGGAGTGAGTGAGCCTCGAACCCCTGCCGATGTTATGGCTACGTGATTACGGTTCCACTGTCTTAACCGCTCGGCCACTCACTCACATAGTAAAATGTGTGCTTCTGACTGATGTTAAGTCTTCCATCCATACGCAAACTAAGCTTAGCTAATAGTCATACTAGATATGTTGCAACACTAATTCTCATTAGATCACAAAAGTTAAGTAACGTTGGGCCCGGTTAGAGCTTGGATGGGAGACTATCTGGGAATATTGGGTATTGTATATGGAGCTGGGGTTCCATCAGCCCTTGCATCTAGTATACTAGTACTAGTAGACTTTTTGACATTGACTTTCGGGACCATAAATAAGTAATAAGGGGACAGGAGGGATGGCTAAAGTGGTCCTGATTGACTTTCTTTTAAAGATCAACCTCATGAATACACTAGTATTTCTTCAAAGGCATTAGGGAGACTAGGGAGACTAATCACATGTGTGATTCATAGGGTTCGACTCCAGCATGTTATCGAGGTTGAAGCAGGTATTTTTATAAAATTTCTTTTTAGGGTTCAGTTAACTGATCATTGGTTCATGAGACTTACTCGGTCAGTATGGCCTTTAACAGTTGCCAGAATCTTCCCTCTTTTCCAATCCCAAATATTGATGATGTTATTTGGATCAAGTCCAACAGAAACAAGTTGCTGAAATGACAAATATAATTTTAACCAAAATATAAAAAATTTATGGGATTAAAATGTTTGTGCTCATTGTTGGAAATCAATTCTGGACAAAGTACCAAATCGTGTGTGATATACTGTAAGATTTACATCTAAATACATACAGTAAATCCAAAGACAAATTACTGAAAAAATGACAATGATATGGGTGGCTGGATACAAAAACAGCTAAATGAAACAATATGGTAAAACAGTCAGAAATACATTAAATACAAAAATATATTGTACTTTTTCCATTCCATTGCCCATTAGTCTGAGATTTCTTTTGTGTAATGTTTTTAATAGCTAGACAGCTGTACAAATACTAAACAAGTCTAGCACTACTAGACAAATGTTTGTTTATACCAATTTTGGCACCAGTTTGAAGGAATTTATTCAGGTAAATCTAGATGGCAAAAACTAGCTTAATAGAACACTGGTGCTAAAATTAAATTTACAATTGAAAATCTGTATCTGATACTGACAAATGTCATTGTAATACAGAAGATCAGATTGATTAAAAATTTGATTGCTAGCATATCAGTGAATGCAAACAGTTACTGTAAATTAATATACGAGAAGCCAAGCTAGAGAGAGCGATTTCTTAATTAACTAATGCCCAGATGAGAGGTGTTAGATACGTATATTACCTTATTAATCGTGGTTGTTTTTATTTTGTAATTATGTGTCGAGGAAGCGTGGGCAAGAGAGCGTGAATTAATTTATTGGGGAAAAAAATAGGATTTTTGTAATTTAGCACAATCTGTTCTTTGTATTGCATGAGCAAAAAGGAGTAAAAACAAAAGTAAAAGAGAGCAGTAAGGCATAATCGTAAGGGATATCAAAATATTGAAGCTGTATCTGATCGATTTTACCAAAACGGGCATAGAAAAAGAGAAGGCAAGGCAACAACAATAGAATGCTTCTTTGTTATTAAATCCTGTATTACTTTTGTTACTTTTACAGTATGTTTTGTACATATGTAAATAGGCATTTTTACATTAAATCACTTTACATTTCACTGTACTTTTATTTTAATGGACTGAACACTCTTCATTCAAGAAGTGTGCAACTGTTTCAAAAGTGTAGCTTCCAAATGAATTATTAACAATTTATTATTAAATTATTATTATTATTATTAGACTAGCATGTAAAAGGCATGAGATACTGTTTTACAGTATGATACTGTATACTGTAGCCATATCCAAATCTAAAACAATACAATCAGTTTTTCTTAGTAATTGCATGTATTTAAATTAAATATGCTTGCCCAATCAATCACACAATATCCTGTTTTTGACATCAATTTAAATATTTAAAGTGCATTAACTGATTGTTAGGATATTATTATGTTTAATTTTTATCTTTATCATAGTAGGCTTATAATATGTAATATTAAATAATCATATCTTTTAAATTAAGTACTGTAAGGAAGTGTTTATGGGTCCAGACCTAAATATTTTGCAAAATTCTTTTTTTTTTTACAGAAAAATGATTGTATGTGTATGCAACATGTGAGGTTTTAGGCAGTTGATGCAAGATTTTGAAATAAGAGGGCCAACGGCCTAAACATTTTTAAATGAAGTGGTGAAACAAAATTAGGTATGGCTTCCTAACCCCCACCTTCTAAATGCAATGCCTCAATTTTCCTGAAAATCAATAGACATTGCATGTTGGGTAATTGCAGAAAAAATTGTTAAAATATTAAAATAGAAAATTGTGGATGTTATCTTGCAAACATACATACTCACTGGACATACACAAACATACAATAATAGCAGAAATACACAAATAACAAGTGTTAATAATTTTTAGAATATGGTAATATATTTACTGTCCCATCTTTGCTAAATCCAACGGAGCTGACGCCGTGAGTGTGACCATCTTTTAAAATGGACACGGTCTGCACGTTGTACGTATCCCAAATACATATATATGGCTCCTTCCCGACTTGACCTGTTGCTACAATAGTTTTCTCAGGATGCAGGGATAAACTATAAAACAAAATCAACAACTACCAAAGTTTTTTAATCAATTTAAGTTAAATTCTTAAATTATACACAGTGGTATTGTTACAATTGTGAAAACTGGATAAATTAAAATATTCATTAAACATTTATTTTTTTTTTTTAATATTAAATACATTTTTTAAAACAATATAATTTCAATATTCAAATGTGATCTTGCAAAAAATTCTGATTATGGTATAAAATGTACACTAAATGGCTTTTATTGAAAAAAAATGAAATAAATTAAATGAAGTATAATTTTATACAATTGTATTACTACACTGTACAATATTAGTAAACATAGGCCTATAATACAGAAGCCCAACTAGGCCTATACCTGTAACTAAGTTTTTGTTCATATTTCATTCAGTACAATACAATACATTAAATAACAATATTCTAAGAATATTAACAATCATTGACATTATTATATCATTATCAATCAATAATTATTAATGAATTAATTAGCCTAGAGGCCTATGTGTGTCCCGAATATTCCGCTGAGAATTGCGTGAATAAATGCAGTTTGCAGCTTTTTCAACACAGAAAAGCAATCTAAATAATTAACAAACATAAAGTGTCATGTTAGGCCTAGGCTACCTAATTCATACCAGATAATATCATCATCGTGGCCGAGAAAGAAGCGCTGGCTGTGGTCTTTGACGTTAAATACAACTCCTACACCGGCTACAAAAAACACGACTTCTTTGGTCGCTGTATAAAACAGGTTATTGCGGCATTGGTGTCCCCGATAACCATAAACCCATTCTAGACGAAGTGATGAACCAGGTGCAGTCTTCGTAGACATCACTTTTAGTCGTTAAAACCATAAATTCAATGATTTTAATAAAGCATACTATTTTGTTGGCACGGTTACCGATATTGTTTACACACGGCTAAGCCCCGCGCCAAGGAATCCCGATCACGTGATATGTTATACGTCCAATCAATTATCTTAGTAAATGGGGATTTCCCTTTTTGACCAGGTCCTACGTAAAAAAAATACGCCTCTTTTTTAGAATTCTATATTTTACATGGACAAACGTTTGTCCATGATATCACACAACATACAGAATAAAAATATTCAACCATATTTTATTATTGTCAAAGAATTGTTTATGCCTTAAATATTAGGTTTTTACAGATAAAAAATAAGCTACCATGGTGCCGAATGAATAGATCCCATGATAACCCGCATGATAACCTATTAAACAAAAAACATATAGGTCTAGTGTGCCACTTTTAATTTTAATTGCTAATCTATATGGCATATTAAGTAGGCCTATTGCAGTGTTAATTTGCTAAAGTATGATTATTGGGTTATTTTGACCTGTCCTATTGTTCCTTTATGTTGTTTATTGATGATTTGCTAACTTTGAAAATACTGTCACTATGTAACTGTACGGTATATTTGTGTTCATACGAAACAAGGCCATAAACATGGCTGCAGTCCCGTGCTCAAATTTGAGTTAGTGTTCAACCGACCGACCGACCAACAGACCGACCGACCAACCGATCGACCAACCGACTGACATAGTGAGCTGTAGAGTCGCGTTTGCACGCGACTAAAAACATGAAATCTATCTGATTAGAAATACAACAAATTATACACCAGCCAGTGTATTGTCATGTTGAAGGACACGCAACACGTACCACCATTCAATCATGTTTTAACCTGATATTAAGTACAGTACTACCGTACTCTATATGCAATCGTTTTATATAATTTATGATAATTTATCCAAATATACCTCGTAACGACTGGATGAGGAGTCAGAATTCAAATAGATCCATCGCGATGTGTTGTATTGGTTGTCAAAATTCATATTTAATGTTCTGATTTTTTTCATATTAAAAAAGGTATGGATTTCCATCATTCAGTTATATTTTTTAAACATTAGTGAATTTATTTTACGTTTTAGAAAGTCGGTACTGAATGTGACGTGGAATATAGTGTGGCTATTGCTACACTGACGAGTGTATCGATCACCAAGACGGTATTTTCTTTGAATCCAATGGTTCGTATGATTTGCTTTTAATATTATTATAATATATATAATGCTTGAGCCTATACTTATTAAATTATATATAAACAAAGAAGTTAGATATCTAAGTTAATATCATTAATTATTTAGGCCTAATGATGGATTTATTATTGATTGAATAGGTTGATGACGACATCATAGCATCATAACTAGGCCTCATCTCACGTTGAGTCACTGATATAATTCTAGGGTATAGAAAGGCTTACATTAAAGAACATTTTGATAAGATACACGGCTGCCTAAACAGGTTAGGTTCATAAGTTATGAGTGTTAAACTGATTATGTGCATTACATTTTTCCTGTTACGTAATTCTATAGTCATCTGATCGACCGATTGCATGTTTGTGATTCTAACCTTTCAGCGATGATCTTTTGACATATATTTTCTCCACTTCGCATTTGTCTTATGTCTATGCTTGTTGTGGGTTTCGTCACAATGTTTCTTATTTTCTGATTAATTGTATCGTCTTCTTCTCTTCTTAAGACCAATCCCTTATAAAAGTTTCATGGAATTCACCCAACCATCGCGGCATTGTGTACCAAAACATCAATCATTCATTTTGAGTGGAAATTGAGTGTTAGTCATTATTATTAATCTACTTAATGTATATTAATATTATTATATAAACAGAACATGAATTCTAAACCGCCTGGTGATATACTGACATTTTATTATTTAATTCGAAACGATTAAGATGAAAAATATTTAGAAATATTGTCCTCCTGAAAAAATGTTATAGTAGTTCCACTTTGACAAAATATTGGATCGAAAAAAAAGTATTTACCTGAAAAAAAAATCTAATTTAAAGCAAAATAGTCAAATCATCTGTCGGACGATGTTTTTTTTTTACATTTTAGTAAGTGCTAAGTTTCAAGCAACTTTATTAACGTTGGGAATGTGTGATAAATAATAATTATCCATCAATTTTTGTTTTATCATTAATCATAAAGATATCCAATGGTCAAGGCAACGTAACGTCTAACGTCTCCGGCAGTGATGCTTTTGTTTGCGCTTCATGTGACTGTTTTCATGACACTGAATGTAAAGTTAGCCTCTAGTGATGATGGAAAATGCATATTTGTTGGTAAGTAAGCCTATATCATATTAAATTTAACCATGCATATCCATTTTTAATTATTCTATTGTAATCAATCATTATAGTAGTATAACCAGAAACACTACGAATACAGGCTGTTTCTTGTTGACGGTTAGACCGCAAAGGAGTACAAAGTATCGCCTTCTCTTCTTCTTATAGAGGTTTACCCTCCGATGAATAGGGGTTGGTGTTAAAACTTTATTATCTCCCTCCCCACCCCCATCGTTTATTTATGGAAGAGCGTCCCATTGTGGTGTCACTGAATAGGGATGTTTAAAGAAAGGGTTCGTATACTGTGTTATTTTATTATATTAACATAATATATACATTTTTTGGCAGAATGGAATATTGTAGAATTGAGAGAAGGAGAGAACCCTCCGTTTCTAACCAGCACTGGTCACTGCGTCTCGGCAGATGGAGTTGCCTGGATGTTTGGCGGAATACAGTACTCGACAGCCAACCACCACAGTGACATCACAGACCAGTTGTGGAGTTATGATACCAATACACATGGATGGAGAATGCATCAGAAATGGTCAGGATCAGATGAATGGCCAATGCCTAGACACAGTGCTAGGCTTTGCTGTGGTTTAAAGCACCTTGTTCTTTACGGAGGTACCGAATCACGTTTTGCAACGCTTAACGACTTGTGGATCTTTGACAGAACCAGTGGTTTGTGGAAAGACATCACATCGGCGTCAACAAACACTGAACACATACAATTGATAAATTCTCCATTTGTGACGTCTTGGTGTTGGAACGATTCTTTGTGGTATGCTCAGAACACATGGGATGGGACAATCAAACAGAAGCAAGTGACTCACTTTGCGTCTGACACAAACCAGTGGCTAACTGAAAGTCTTCCTATTGACGCTAATAAGACAGATGACTCTACTAATAAAAGAGATGCTGGAGATGGTAAATCTATCATCGTGTTTGGTTCCTCTGTCTGGTTCTTTCCTGACATCGGATCCACCTCAGTTACTTCTTTAGGAGATGTCCAAGCAGAGATGTTTTCAAAGGAAACATCTCGCTGGGAATTTTATTCTTTTCAAATTGAATCCGCATGCTCAACAACATTGGACAATAATTCAGAGATATCTCTAGTTCAGAATAAATCAAAAGATCAGAGCTTCTCTGATGATTTATATGAAAATGCAACTATTATTCTAGGACGTAAGAATCATCTCTCACGCGTTTGGAGCTTTCATATTGCCGCCAAAAAAATGTGGTTGTCTGACTCTTGTAACAATATTCTTGCGTATGGAATGCCAGTAAATTCATGTGTATTGGAAAACAGTTCTCGGTGGTTGTTTGACAATGTTTGGTATTCACATGGCGGTGTCCTGATTTGCAAGCATAACGGCGAGTTTTATCTTGACCAACTGTGGTCAGTTGAGTCAAACACAATGACCGTCTGCAATGACATGTATGCATTGTCACCTGGTGTGATATTTATGTTAATTTTCTTTACTTTATCGTCAATGGCTATCATCATTCTATGTGGTATAGTGTTAAGAAAGTGTGTAAACGGACCGTACCTAAAACCACCGGTGCATTATGGGAAAGCAATAAGGTATTCACAGTTAGCTCTTGAAGAAATAACATGAAAAAGTATATTTATTTATTGTGCTTTTCGAAACAACAAATTGAAAATAGTGGTGCAAAAACCAACATAAAAAAGTTATATGATATTTTATATTAAAATTAAAGCAAATCTTAAAAACAATAATTAAATTATCACTTTTTTAACTTGCCTTGTACGGTATAATGGATTCTTCGACCGATCATTTGCACAGCTTGTGTAGCTACAGTAATTTCACTCTTCCCTGGTCGGGATGTATAATAATGGTATCAGATCTAAATACAGAAAGTAAAAATATTATTATGAAAAGCAAGGAGAATGTTCCTACGAGTTTTTAAGTCAAATATATAACATTTTCACGGACAAATTAGTAATATAATAATTATCCGCATGGCCCGCTATACCATATCATATGACATGCATACTATTACTGTTATGCAGAAAGATGTACGGCATCTGTTAATATTAACATTAATTTGTAATACAATAATTATATCTGCAGGGCCCGCTTTGTATACCGTATATCACATGACATGATACGGGATCTAATAATAATTGACATTAGGAACATTGTACATTAGCTATTTAATGCTCAATGAATCAAGAAACTGAATATTCTAAATCAAATAAAAGATTTGTTTAAACTAAATGTACAGTTTAATATCTCTTAATGAAACATCGTTTTGTTACCTTTTTAATAATAAAGTAAAACTAATCACTCCTCTTAGAGCTAATTAATAGCGTAGTTGATAACTTTTTTAAATTTATTTATACATTTATATACATTTATAGGTCTTTGTGTGTTACTGTTTTCAGTATATGTGTAAGCCTACTATGCTTTCGTTTGTACGTTAAGCAGCCTATGCGCAGACTATCAGCGTATCATGCGCAGTATGTCGTAAAACAGTTCATACGCGAAATCGAGTCAATCACTTTATAATTATCTGGTATTGGTCTGTCTTTTTAATTTCTTATCGTTGCTATGTTTACTACGTTTTTGAATTTAAGTGCAATATCTTCTAAGTTACCGCATTCTAGGCCTAGGCCTATTTAAATATTGTTTTATATCGGCTTAAGTAGATGGCCTTACTGTCATGCAATGTTTAACATGGGTGTCTTCCAAATATTATATTCCAAAGGAAGAAACTGATTTTGCAATGATAAAATCATTTATCGATTATCATAAACAATTGTAATTAAAAGATTATCATATTATTAATAAGTCATATTGAATGTAAGTGAATTATATAGCTGTTATTATGTTGTCACAACGACAATAATTTTACTATTGTTTTTTACAGTTTTGTGTGAATATACCGTATTAAAAATGTGAAAACTAACAATTAGTACAAGCTTTTTTATTTTGCATGAGTCGTCGATGTTTAGTCGTTATCAAGATTCAATGGTAGGCGTAAAATGTGAATCGTTTTTATTTAGTTTAAACTTTCGGTAAAACTCTTTTGTAGGAACTCGTTTTTGATAAAACACGAAGGGCAAAAATAATACTGTTATTACAAGATAAAAGATATAATTTATTGTCACTTTTGGAAATACAAATTATTTTTCCTGATGCTAAAGTAAGAAAGTAGAAACAAATAGGCCTACAGTAGGCCTACAAAACAGACAAACCGCCAGATAACACGTCTTAAAATATAATTAACTTGTGGCCCAACGGGCTTCTGTAGTGTTTATGTGTGTTTTATTGAAATACTAAATCAATTAATGAATTAAATATTAATTTATATTTATATAAAGAATGTACCGCAAAAAAAAAAAAGTGCCGCGATATAGGCCTATCACACACAATTTACAGCGTGTGACGGGATTTCGATGAACTGTTTGAGGGCGTCCTTTTGGTCAGACAATTTGGATTTTTTTTTTATCTGCATGTGTTAATTTGAGTGTTAAAATACATTCTTTTATTGGCACTTCTTAGATCTTGTAATGGGAGTTCCAGCCTTTTTCAGATGGCTTAGCAAAAAATACCCGTCAATTATTGTACATTGTGTTGAAGAAAAGGTAAGATATGGCATTAAATATAGCAGTTAAATGTAGGCTAGGTCGGTCTGCTGAGCCGCGAGCGGCTTTTTTTGTTGCAGGATGCGCCTTTTTTGCGGCGTTTCTGTCGTGGATGGTGTAACGTGAAGTTAGCTTAGGCCTAGGCTAGGCTATCAGGCTGTCAGACCAAGATCAGGTTGCTTCTATGTTTTTGTTTCGTAAGCTTTACATTGTTATTAATGTACAGTAATGATTTAAATTAAAAATATTTGGCTAGTCCTAGGCCTAATCTTTATATAGAAATTTACATTTATTTATAAATTATGATTTATTAAACTTCTGGCTGCTGCTGATATTGTCAAGTGAAGAAAGTAGGCCTATAGTACTACCTACAGTAGCTAACCTTGTAACCAGTAATTTGTCATGTTCAAATTTGCAATCTGCCTCAGGGATCGGAATACTTCACTCTATCCTGTTTATTTATTTATTTATTTACCAGATTTCTATAGCGCCCTTTTCATGAAAACTCATGCTCAAAGGCGCTTCACATCATAAAGACAAACATCATAAGCAATAATTACAAAAGTACCTCAAATTATTCGAAATAAGATTTCTTAAACTAAGTTATAAATATTCTTACTGTACATTAATTAAAATCGCATAAAATAGAAAAATAAAATGAACGATATACAAAATAGGTCGGAATTTCTTAACACATTGACTGCCAAGGCATTTTCCGTAATTTCTGTCCCAGTGCCAAGTCCCGTTTACATATTAAATTACAGTTTGAAAGTGTAACATCTGGTCACAGACTATCATGATGTCATTCAAAATACGATGGCGGGAAAAACCGTTGAGACGTATAAATACGTCACTGGCAATGGTCCAACAATTTTATTGACTTTGCCAGGAACGTAAATATACGTCGGGGATTTTCCGCGCTAAAATCGGTCAAACCTATCACCGAGAGATAAAAACAGTAAACCACACTGAATCATTTCATCCTTTATTATTTTTATTTACTATTAGCGCAATTTATGACATGTTTGAGATGATTATATTGAGTGTGAGGGCGCCATCGTATCAACCATATTCAATGCATGAGGGAATAAACACAAACAAACATATGACATTTATTTTTAGATTATCGTTTACGTACATCATTCATAAACTGCCATGCGATAATTCCTGTTCCAATCACCACTGCCAGCGATTCTACATACAATACAAAAGTGCTACGATTTTGACGTAGTATTACGTCTTGGCAAGTAGCGACACGCAATTTTTGACGTATAAATACGTTGTGGCAGTGAACGTGTTAAACTACGATTACAAAAATACAATTTATTTACATATTAATTATTATTTAATTTATTTATTCATTTATTTATTTAATTTATTTTTTTAATTTTAATTTAATTTAATTAAATTGATTAAAAATATTATTGCACAGTAATTGACCAAACAAATTGCAGTAGAAAAATACAAGATTACAAAAATAGGCATCAATATACTATATTCAAATTGAAATCAATCATTGTTGTAGTATGACACAAATAAGTGTGTTTTAAGTTTCCCCTTAAAAATGTTCAAGGAAGAAGCACTGCGGAGCTGGTATGGAAGAGCATTCCATAGAGTCGGCGCGGCCTTCATGAAACACCTTTCACCATACGATTTGGTTTTAACTCTAGGAACACATAAAGTAAAAGAATCCTGTGATCGTAATGACCTATTTGGTTGATAAACCTTCAGCATATCATTGATGTAAGTCGGCTCCTGATCATGCAATGCCTTGAAGGTGTGTACAAGTAACTTATACTTTATGCGTGCCTGCACCGGTAGCCAATGGAGCTCCTTTAAAATAGGTGTAATGTGCTCATATTTACAGGTTTTCGTAATTATTCGCGCTGCCGTATTCTGGACTTTTTGTAATTTATCAATAGTTGTAGTCGGCAGACCATAAAGTAAGGCGTTACAATAGTCCATACGAGAGATCACCAGCGACTGTATCAATGATTTCGTGGCATCATATGTTAGATGACGTCGGATATGAGAGATGTTACATAAGTGCATATATAACACTGCCTCGAGATCGATTGTACATGTGAATCCATAGTAAGATGTTTGTCGAATATTACTCCGAGGTCTCTCACAGTCGACGTTGGTTTTAGAACTATGTTTCCGACATTCACGTCCAAATTTATACTGGTCTTAGTGTACCGTGACGAAAAGAGTATCACTTCCGTTTTTCCTTCATTTAATTTCAGTATGTTTTGGGTCATCCATACCTTGACATCTGAAACACATTTTTCCATCGAAATTAGAGCAGATTGTATTTCTGACTTGTCATTTTGGGCGAAAAGAAACGTACATTTGCGTATCATCCGCATACAACTGGTAGCCGAGTCCATGTCGCCGAACGATGTCTCCAATGGGCTTTGTGTACATCGAATAAAACTTCGGTCCAAGGACCGATCCTTGCGGTACTCCATATTTAAGGGGAAGTGGATTCGAACGCGCATTATTAATGAACACTGATTGATAACGATCCTTCAGATAAGATGCAATCCATGCTAGGGCATTTCCACGTACTCCAAAATGATGATAAAGCCGTTGAAGTAGTGTCTGATGGTCGATCGTATCAAAGGCGGCTGAAAGGTCAAGTAGTATAAGCGCAGAAGCGTAACCCTTGTCTAGAGACGTGATAATGTCACTTTGGACCTTCAGAAGGGCAGTCTCCGTTGAGTGAAATTTCCTGTATGCCGACTGATTGCACTCATGAACGCCATTAATTACAATGTGTTCTTCTAGGCTTGCGTCAACAACTTTTTCAAGGATTTTGGACATGAATGGTAGGTTAGATACAGGTCTATAGTTCTTGAGAGTCTCCGGATCTAGGTTACGTTTCTTTATGAGAGGTTTAAGAAGCGCATGTTTAAAATCGCGTGGAACGTAACCCGTCTGTGTTGGCACCAATACCTAGCCCGCTACACCCTCTGACATGCCTCGAAGTATGACCCTCAAACTAAATTATGAATTGATCTTGTCTTATACAGTAAAAAGTATGCCTCCTGTTTTTTTTCAGGTAAAAGAAGTGAACGATGTGAAAATACCAGTGGATTTAACAGAACCAAATCCGAACAGTGTTGAGTTTGATAATCTGTACTTGGACATGAATGGTATTATCCATCCATGCTGCCATCCAGAGAATAAGTGAGTATGGATCCTACACCGCACACTGCATGATGCTATACTTTAGTACGAAAATAGTAGTACCACACTCGCCTAACCCCTAACCCTGATAAAATGAAGCTCAGTATTATTAGTGGAACCCCTTTTTGGGACATCCCTATTTAGGGGAAACCTCTATTAAGGGACAACCTCTATTAAGGGACACTTTCATGTGAATTGCACAAGGTGCAATATATTTACCCTAATAATGAGCTAGTTCATAAATTATAAATCAGTAAAATATAATGTGTGTCAAGACAGTACCTAGACAAATAGGGGTGCTGCTTTAAAATCTTGACTCGCGAAATTAAAGTAATAATTTGTGAAATCTCATTACTAAATCGAAACCTGATAAAATTGTTTTCACAACCCCCATTAAAGCAGCACCCCTATTCAGAGGACACTTTGTAGAGGCCTAAAGGTATCCCTTAGTATTCTAATTATACTCTTTAATAGATTTTACTTTATTTAATTGGCATTTGTTTATAGACCAGCACCAAAAAATGAAGATGAGATGATGGTATTGATCTTTGAATACATTGATCGCCTCATGAGCATTGTCCGTCCTAGAAAGCTGTTGTACATGGCGATTGATGGAGTGGCACCTCGTGCTAAGATGAATCAGCAGAGATCTCGTAGGTTCAGATCTTCTAAGGAAAGCAGGTACCGTATATCGTTACGTTAAATTAAAATGTTTTATCCGTGACAGAACATAGTCAAGTGAGATTGATGTATGTTACTATTGAATGAACAAATCATGGAAAAAATAAAATTCCTCTATGACTGAATTAGTAAGTTCCTGTTTGTATTGCATGTGAAATCAACCATAAACACTAAACATTTTTCAGGTGTCAACTTATCCTAAAATTATACCATACCATAAAATAACTAAAAAGCCATACTGTGGCAAAAATACTGTTACCAAATTATGTTATGATTGTAACATTTTTAAACATTTAGCGATCTCTCTCTTCACTCCTCACCAATGAAAAACATATTTTATCTTTTCATTTCCTTCACATTATTTTCATAATCAAACTAAAGATTTCATAAAGACTTGCTGCTAAATATTTTAAAATTAAATCAAATATTATTTTCTTCATTAGAGAAAAGCGCGAGAGTGTCAAGAAAATCAAACAGGAGATTTTAGAACGAGGTGGTTCTGTACCTCCAGATAAGGCTGCCACAGAACATTTTGATAGTAACTGCATCACACCCGGCACAGAGTTTATGGCGTACTTGGCAGAGTGCCTTCGATATTATGTCACAGACAGGTTAAATAACCACCCTGGCTGGAAGGATCTTAAGGTAAAATAATAAAATTCAATGTTTATGTGTGTTTGCACATAATGGCCATTTTAAAAGGTTTAATTGCACTGCCTAACAGCAGTTTTTTTATTAATGTTTCTTAGAAATGAAAATACAAAAGATATATGTAAGTAACGTAATAAAATAATATAAATTTCTTTAAATATTGTTATAGTTCCAAAGTATTTTTACCATTAAAAGCACATTTGGAATATTAGACTTTTCAGAAAACCAGACTTTTTAGGCCAGCTCAAGCTCGAAGGGTGTGTCCGAGATATTAGGAGTGTTGACTGTAATTCAAAAATGAATTGAATTTGTATTTTGTCTTTTTTTCAGGTTGTTTTATCAGATGCTAATGCACCTGGAGAAGGGGAACACAAGATAATGGACTATATTCGAAAGCAAAGGCGTAAGTAAATAAATTTGTGCTCAATAGTATACTTTTTCAGTGTGTGAAATGGCAAGGCAATCTAACAGGTTGCTGAGCTTCAGTTTGTTTATTTGTGGCTGCGACACTGGTCAATTGGCTTCCTCAAATGTTTGGTTAACAGATACCGCGCTGCGGAGAATATGTACATAGTACAGTACTATTGGTATTTGTCCCAGCCAGGGACTTCTAAGAGTTCCTATCTTGGCAAGGCGAGCTCAGCGTTCTGTTGTTAGATTACCTTGCACATAGTAACACCAAAAATAGAAATGAAATATATAATGAAAAATATTTTTATACAGACATTCAATTAATATATAGTAAAACCCCTCCTTTGGGACACCCTCATTCAAGGGACATCCCTATTACTTTCCAGTGCAACAAGCAAGAATAAATACATATATCAATTCGCCTCTCATAATTAAACAAAAGTTGTTAGTACTGAATGTTGGGGAAAGTTTATGAGAAACGGCACTCGCCACGTAATGAGGAATTTACATCATGTATGATTGAAATTCTTTTATATTGAATAGTACAGTAGTTAATTTTACTTTTCTGTAATTTTATTTCATTGTTGAAAATTGTTACTTTATTCTGTTTTTATTATAAATATTAATATGTTCCAAATGTTTTCAATTCATGTACAAACATGAGTGAGATAATGCATCCTTAATGCTCTCTTAATGTTCTTTTCAGCCAATCCTGATCATGACCCCAACACTCATCATTGTCTATGCGGAGCTGATGGTAAGTTAGCAACCAGTGTCTAGTTGATTTTTCTAAAATAAATGTTGTTTTTCTCGGATAGGCAATTTCCCACATGGACAATTTACCACATGGACAATTTTCCACATGGACAATTTATCACATGGACAATTTACCACATGAATAATTTTCCCCATGGGCAATTTACCACATGGGCAATTTACCACATGGACAATTTTTCCAGACGGAAACATTTCTTAGCTATTTTCCCAATAGCATTATACCATATTCTATTTGAAAAAAAATGTATTCTATGGTTTGAGGTATACTATCTTTTCTACACTCAACACTCAATAAATACTAATTGTATTCCAAAATTACCCAAAGAATGTTGGGTTTTTCCCTACAAATTTAAACATGTATTTGATTTTTAATTAATCATCTTTAAACATTTTATTTTCAGCTGATTTGATTATGCTTGGTAGGTATACATTTATTTATATTGTGTATATATATATATAACATTTTAGAAAATAAGAGCATATTATTTTTGCAGTGTGCAGTTTTGCTTACTTGAATTCTTTCAGTGGAATGTCACAAAATTGTCAATATTAACCTATATTTTCAAGTTACTATATTAGTTACTATATGGTTTTCTGCATGAGATTATTCATTATATTAACTATCAACATTTTATTTCAACAGGTTTAGCAACACATGAACCAAATTTCACTATCATCAGAGAAGAATTTAAACCAAACCAGCCGAGAACTTGTGATATATGTGGCCAAACTGGTAAGAATTGATTTTTGTTTTTTTAAAAATTGGGCCTTGATTTTACCATTACTTTTTTTTCAAAGATGACAGCTTTCTCATTGGCTTAGATTTTCAATGATTTTTATCTTTTTAATTGTATTTCTTAATAGGTCATGAAATGGATGAATGTGAAGGACTGCCAAAAACCAAGGAAGGCGAGGTATGATTGTATTGTTATATTGTCACTTGTTTCCAGTTTTTTATTCTTACGACCTAATGTTATATTCTTTTTAGAAACTTTGTATTACTCTGCATTTTACTATGGAATAGTGTAAAATCTATTAATCAATCACCTGTTTGAGTGCATGTATATTTTGGATAACAAACTTTCAATAAACAAATTCATGATGTTTCAGTAGAATGATACAATATGCTTTGGTTTTTATGATACTGTGGTTAAGTGATTCCAATTCAACAGTCACTAAAAATAGTAATATCTTGGTCCCAAAATTGGTCTTAAGTTGGAGGGGAGAATTTAAAACATCAGGCATACATGCATGTTAATAATATTTTTTTTTGGCAGCATGATGAACTTTCAAAGCCGATTGGACAAGAAACAGAGTTTATCTTTCTTCGTTTAAATATCCTCAGAGAGGTAAGTGTTACCATATCACTATTTTAATTTTAACTTTCTTCCTTAGGCTGTGAAATCGGTTAAATCCCATTTCCACAGGAAGTTTATCGGTTAATTATCAGTTAATTTTTTTCGGTTAATTTTTGGCTGCGGAAACACGACCCTAGATACATGGCAGTACATTGTTTGGTGTTATATTTTAATTGAATCCAGAATGTTTAGATGAATATATTATTATTATATGTCTTTTTTTGTAGTACCTTGAAAAAGAGCTGTGGATGACTGGTCTACCCTTTCCATTTGACATTGAAAGGGCTATTGATGATTGGGTGTTTATGTGTTTCTTTGTTGGTAATGACTTTCTACCACATCTACCATCGTTGTCTATTAGGTAAACTATTATGTGTTTAAATTGTTATATTTCTAAATCTGTATAGCAAAAGATTAGCATTGACCTATTATAGATAAGAGTTTTGCTCAACTATAATGTAATTGAACCAAACTAGATGGTACGCTCGCTTCGCTCGCGTACCATCTAGGTTGTGCCCACAGATGGTTCTCGAATACACAGTAATAATTCAGCGTAACTAAAATTAGCACCCTGGGAATTTACTTCCTAAGAAGAAACTTATAACAAAATGAGTCCAAATTTTTTGATTTGGACTCATTTAAAGAAACCCAATTTGTGTTTTGTATGTAACGTTAGGTTTGAGGGATGGGAAAGCGGATAGGTACAAAGAGGAACAATTTTTAAATATATTCTTTATCCACTCAGTAACGAAATATTTTGTTCATGTTTTATAGATAATATACCTCTAAATACAGTAAAACATTTGCGATTTCATACTTTGTTAAAACTTTCACTGTCATAATCGATTGAAATATTAAAGTTTATATTAATATTATTGGTAATTATTAATTAATACAAACGTTGAGAGGGAACTGTCAGTATAAAGTTTATTTGTATATAATAATGTGTTTATATATCTAACAGTGAAGCCTAACCACAATCTCAGTAATAAAGTTTATTTGTATATATTTTTTTTACATCTAACAGTACGAACATTCACCGTAAAAAATGTTCGATTCAAATGAGGACCAAAAATAGTTAATAGGTATTTACAGTATTGTCAAATATTGCAAGTTTATTCTCAAAGGGCCCATATATTTACCTACCATATGTGTTAAACCAAGGGCTCATAAATTTACCTACTTGTGTTAAACCAAACTCTGGCAGACTGAGAGATTGGGATGTTCCATTCATCGCAAATCAATACATTTGTAGAATCGTATATTAAATCTATCAAAATAGTATTTTTTAAAGAAAATCGGCCTGTCTTCAACATTATGATGCTGTACTCTAGCTGTTCAACCGGTTTTCAGCTATTAAAAACAATTATCTTAGGAGGAGATAGGAAAATGCGAAGCCTCCTCGCATTTTTGTGGCGGGTATTTTTCAAGATGGACATCCATTAGACAGTGTATACCACGATCGGAAAACACCCCTCTTTGGGGCAAATCGTTGAACCTAAATTCGTTTTAATCGTCAATAACTAATTATCTAACTTAATTTAATTAGTAAATAGGGTTAAATCAGGTGGTTAAAATCAGTACCGAGATTCTAACCAACTTTAAATACCATCGAGTAAACATTCTAGAAATAACGCGCAATTTACCGAATTTTGCCCTTACGTAAATACCATTACTAATATTAATAAGAAGACATATGAACATTTGCTAGTGGTACCACTACACACATTTACACACATCTTTGTGTGAGCATCAGTGTTTAGTTTGCACTCCAGTTTGTGTACACCCCAGAGTGTTACTAGGAGCTGTGAAAATACACAGCCTTCAGATACTACCCTGGCCTATTGTGTTTACCCTAATGACTAGTAGGGTTTTATATGTGAAATTACAACATTTCTATTTTTTCTCCTCATTTTTATAGGGAAGGGGCTATAGATCGACTTATTAGACTGTACAAAACAGCTGTTCACAAGACAAATGTAAGTACAGTATTTTTTAAAATATGAATTTACCTATTTCTTTATATCAATCACAACAAAGTTGATTGAAAGTACCTGAAAATGTCTGGATTTCCTGAAACTCTATACAGAATCTATTGCCAAATACCATATTAAATTCATAATTGAGACTTCGATAAATGCACCATACCAAGAAATGTAACATATGTACAGTATATCTTTTACAACAGAAAGAAGCCAAGAGACATAATTAAAAAACAATAATAATTTAGAATTATAAAGCACATAATATTAACCAGTTCTGCAAAGGCACAATTCTATTTAAGTTTATTTTTTATTTAAACCAGGGTTACCTTACAGAAAATGGAATTGTAAATTTAACTCGTGTACAAATGATATTACGAGGTAAGTTTATAAGTTTTTAAAAAATAGTAATGTTTTTTTGTTCAGTAACTTAGTCTTAAACAATAGACTTCGATAGTTGTTATTATTCTTTTATTAACCACATAAATATTTCTAAATCAATAATAGTTCAGTCATATTTGTTAATGATTACGTTTAGACCTTGGAGAGGCTGAAGATGAAATCTTCAAGAAAAGACGAGAAAGTGATCTCAGATTTCGAAGGAATAACCAGAACCGCAAGAGAAGGGAGATGGTATGTACTTTAATCATTTGTTTAATATAGGGTTAGGTGAACACGGAACTAATTCGTCTCATTACTGCTCAACATGAGTGCTCCCAGAATTGGTTGCCACTCAAAGTAACAGAATGTGTCGATATGAGTGCAGTTGAGTTACTTTCAGTTGAACATAAACAATCAATTATACCACTTGTTGCGTTGTATGGGTTCAGTTTAATGTCGACATGAGTACTGAATTTTTTCGGTATCTGTTCTGTTCATTTGCTTAAAATCCGACATGAAAACTATTGTGCAACTACAGTAAAACCTCTATTTAGGGGACACCTTTTAGGACCCCATGTGTTGGCCATAATGGTAACAACATATATTTTTTCTCTCAACTGTTGTTTCAGTTCTGTTTTGACCTAAGTACATCTTTACTCTAAATATTTCTATTTTATCAAGAAAATTAAAATATTAAACATTTTTGTTATTTTTGTTAAAGCAAAGTCAACAGTTTGTGCCATCAGGATTCTTGGCTCCAAAAGTAAGTACCAGCTACTCAATCTAAGTCTAAGTAAACTTTTTGTGACAAAAAAAAAGTGATGTGTCCATATATGGACACGATGATGTCATATCACTACCATATTTGGGCACATTACAATATGTTTGTCAAACTACTGTACCTATATAGATAGGAAACAATCGAAAAAAAAGACTTAATTACAATGATTTCTATGAGAGAGCATTTGTACATTTGTTTGTTCACATTGTTCCTACTACACGCACCCATTTACATGGGGTTTTAGGGTATTAAAATGATTAGAATTGTACTGAGAAAGTTTTAACATTTGAAAATTATCAACCAACTTTTGTCCAAATCCCATACTTTTCCCCATTTAGGACATTTATTTGTTTGTTCAGTAATTAATACTTTTATACGTTTTAAACTACATTTAAAAACCACACTACTTTTGTAGAATATTATACAGTTCAGAATAATTCTTTGTACTGTGAATAACACAACTAATATTTATATTAAACATAATATATACTAATTCCACAAGCATTCCGTCAGAGTTTTGTCCATCAAATGTTACCCATTGTTTCCCTTATTATATTTAGGCTATTGGAGAAGATCAAAGTGGCCACACTGCAAAAGACATAAGGAATGCTGTACAAGATGGACGCAATCAAGCTAACAAGGTAATGATGTCTATAAATGTGTATTCTCGCATCTATGTCTGACTAGACTTGGTATGTTTTGTATAAATAAAAGATATTTCATCAAATATACTTTTCTATCCTGTAATGATGACTACTATAGGGGGTTAGGGGATTGTATTGTAAACTTTTCTCACCCATGGCATTATAAGGGTCTGAAAATAATATTTCTAAATTAATAGTTACTAAGCTATTTATTGTTATTTGCCAGTGATTAACTCAGTTGTTAATTTTTGGACAAATTTAAACCTGTAAGGTATGCATAAAAAAATGTTGACTTTACAGTATACAAATAATGAATGTTTATGAGTGAAATGGAACAAATAATTTCATGAGGTGAAATAGGATAAGTTATATATTCATGAAGCCAAATGAATATTTAACACATGTTCATCTTTCACCAAATGATATTATTTGTACCATTTTACGTTCATTATTTTACACACCTACTTTTAACGAGAGTCTGGACCAATTCCTAAACCATTCAAAGAGGCAGCGCTCCAATTTTGGACGCCAAGTAGAACAATTATAGATCGAACATGATCAGTCAACAACAACCTTGAACATGTGGTTGCACACTCGCTGTGTAACAATTTAATACACAAAACAAAATTGCAGTATTCGATTTTACGTAACGACAAAACATGATTGAGTGTGCTACTTTACGTTCATTCTTATGTTACCCACAATCATTCAATCAAACGACAAGAATCTACTTTTGTAACATTGCATATGTTTTACAGAATGCTGCAGATCAACTCAGATCACAATTGAATGGGGATAAGAAGCCAGAGCCTCCAAGAAGGGGTTCGAAAAGAACAATAGAGGATATGCAGAAGGAAGATGAGGAACAAGATAAACATGATGATGTTAAGTAAGTTACATGTAAATTAATAATTTAAATATACTTTATTCAACATTTAAAAAAACACATAACTTCTTTAACAAAGTATTCCCTTTATAGTTGTTGTAAGCTTGTCCCCTGAATAGAGGTTGGCCTTATGTTAAAACATATATTTCTTTTCATTGTTGTCTTGGAAATGTGTCCCCTTTATAGGAGTGTCCTCTGAATAGTTTCATTTCCTTTTATTTGATATCAAAATTGCAGCAAAAGGCTGAATTACATGATACTTACAAATATAAAAACAGTTAAATCGGGCATAAAACAGTATATAAAAAAGTGCATGTACAAATCACATACATATACAAAACATATGTTTCTTTCATTCTTTTCTTGTGAAAGTGTCCCCTTTATATTGGTGTCTCCTGGATACTTTCATTTTATTTTATATCAAAATTGGAGCAAAAGGCTGAATTACATGATAATATATATAGATAAGATATAAAAACATTTAGATCAGGCATAAAACAGTATATAAAAAAGTGCATGTACAAATCACAGAAACAAATAAAAGGAGTTGCATTCACAGGGAGGTGTTCCATTTAAGCTCTGTCTACACTAGCAAACTTTATGTGACAACAAAATGTGATGTGCCTATATATGGACACAATGATGTCAAATCACTACCATATTTAAGCATATCAATACCATATTTGGGTACATCACACATTTTTTGTCAAACTGGTTTGATAGTGTAGACAGAGCTTAATAGGGGAATCCTTTTTACAAATTACGTTATTCTGCATTCACAGAAATTTAAACTAATTTTGCATTTTTTCAATTTCACAGATTGTGGGAAGATGGTTGGAGAGAGCGTTACTACCAGGGAAAGTTTGATGTTGAAGGTGATGATTATGCTTTCAGGAACAAAGTTGTAAGTTTTTATATTTAATAAATTTAGGGATAATATAATAGTACACAAATATTTATTGAAAATCTGAGTGTATTTTGTGTGAACGTAGCTTTAGAGTGTGTATTTTCAAATCAGCTTCACCTTGTTGAATAGAACAGTCTTACATTACAACTATTCTCCCCATTCAATTTATAACATGCTTTGTTTGTATACCATTACCATTAATAAAAACGAAAAAAGAAATGCTTGGCAAGTTAGTTTACAATAGGTGACTAGTGTGGTATGCAGTTAGCAGAGCTAAAAAATCTATTAAATTCAATGCAATCTAGTCTAACCCTAAAGCTCTGTCTACACTATCAAACTTTCATGTTTGGACATGATGAGGTTAATCAGTACCATATTTGGGCACATCACACTTGTTTTGTCAAACTAATTTGATAGTATAGACAGAGCTTTAGAAATATTAACAGAGATTATATTTCAATCAAATTGCTCAGTTGTTTCATTATAACATTAAGTGGTCTTCACAGTTAGCAGTGACGGTGTAATGATAAGGGAATGGGACTAGCAATGTGTTAGGCATAAGGGTGCCATATTGATTTTATCCTTCGGCAAGATTCTTTACTCTCATTGCAATCTTCTTGTCATTGGCCCCATGTACATACAATGCATAATTAAAGAACTTGGTACACTAAAAAGAGTAGAAAATTGCTCCCTGTGTGCTGATATGGGTATGCGCTGCACTGCAGGTGTGTGTCAGTAAAGAGTAATCTAAATTTCCAGTTATGCTTGAGGATGATATTATGTTTCTCCATGAGCCTCTGATAGTAGATAATCTAAATTTGTTAATTTTACTTTGATTTTAGGGTGATGCATATGCGCTTGGTCTTTGCTGGGTCTTACAGTACTACTACCAAGGATGCCCATCCTGGGATTGGTATTTCCCATACCACTATGCACCATTTGCTTCCGACTTTGTTGACATTGACAAGAAGGTCAGCACTAATTTTCCCAAAGGAACAAAGCCGGTAAGAAGTTTAAAAGAAAGAACCATTCCTTACTGTTTTTATAAATTCTAAATGCCAAACTAGATGCTAGACACCCCTATTAAGGGGACACTTTCCTGTGAAAACATATGATGGCAATAGAGAGTTCATTGGGATTCTCCAGGGAAAATTTCTATTAAGGAGACACTTATGTATTGAAGGTGTCCTCTAAATAGTGTTTCTACTGTATGTTTTAATACTATGGCCCTATTAAGGAGCACTTTGTCCCTTGAATGGAGGTTTTACTGTATCTTGACTGATTCAGCCTCATCTCATGTGCCATCCATCCCAAGCCGAAACCTCATAACCACTTCCATTATATCATTTCCGCCAGACTATGACATTTTATCCTTCTTTGTGTTCTTTTATTCTGTAAGTACATCATGTTATGTCCCATCCATCTGAAGCTGTGACCTCCTAACCACTTTTATTATCGTTTCCTTCGGACCAAGACATGTCATCTTTCTTTGTCTTCTTTCATTCTGTAAGCATCATCATCTCATGTCCCATCCATCTGAAGCTGTGACCTCATAACCACTTTTATTATCGTTTCCTCTAGACTAAGACATTTCATCCTTTTTTGTGTTCTTTCATTCTGTAAGCATTATCATCTCATGTCCCATCCATCTGAAGCTGTGACCTCCTAACAACTTTTATTATCGTTTCCTTACGGACCAAGACATTTCATCTTCCTTTGTCTTCTTTCATTCTGTAAGCATCATCATCTCATGTCCCATCCATCTGAAACTGTGACCTCATAACCACTTCCATTATCGTTTCCTCTAGACCAAGACATTTCATCCTTTTTTGTGTTCCTTCATTCTGTAAGCATCATCATCTCATATCCTATCTATCTGAACCTGTGACCTCATAACCACTAATAACCACTTCTATTATGACATTCCATCTCATCTTGTTTTTTTTATCCTAAGCCATCAAACAATATTTCTTTTCTTTAAACTAAACTGGTATTATTATCCCTATTCTCTCATCATTTCAGTTCAACCCTCTGGAACAGCTAATGAGTGTATTTCCGGCAGCCAGTGGTAACTTCCTTCCATCGTCATGGAGGACGCTGATGTCTGGTATTGAGTCGCCAATCATTGACTTTTATCCGGATGATTTCAAAATTGACCTGAATGGAAAGAAATATGCTTGGCAAGGTTTGTATAATACTGAACTCATAAAAGGAAATGTTAAAGCCATAATTTAAATTTGTAATGTGTTGTACATGTAAATGTAGTTTCAAACTTTCCCAATGTAATAAAATGGATGCCTACAATAGCAACATGGAAGACTTTCATGGGGTAATCTGGACCAGGATCCCAATTAGGGACCGTTTCTTCAACATTTTACTAATTTTAGATGGATCTTTATCAAATTCAAACCACTGAAAGGTATATAGCTACACATTACTCCATTACATTTTGGGGGCGGTCTAGGTCTCAATTCGGGACCACCTTTAGTCTAAGGGATGATTGCCAAATTGTCACTTTTAAATTGTCACCAATTGAAAACTACTTGACTTTTTATAACACTAAACATATTACACTTTAGGTCAGTATTTTAAGCAATAGAAATTTAGGCCTTAATCATTTTTAATTTTTGAGATGAGCCCTTGGCAGAGGTATGCAATCTTGATTTTTCTTGAAATATAATAATTGTAATATTAATTTTTTTTTTATCATTTGTTTTAGGTGTTGCTCTTCTACCATTTGTTGATGAAGGCAGATTATTAGAAACGTTAGCAGAGGTTTATCCAAATCTTTCAGAAGATGAAAGTAAGTAAATTCAAACTTCATTCAAATCCTGTGGTCCCTTTGTATATGTGGTGTACATTAAAGACTTTTGTACACTATTGAAAAAGAGTAGGGGATCCACTTCCAATGTGCTAATCAGGGTAGGCGCTGCACTGCTGGTTTACGTGGGTTCGTAGAGGGTCTAAACCAAATTCCTCAGTTTCTGGTAACCTTGATGACAATATTATATTGATTTTAATTCATTTATTTATTTATTTTTATTGTTTTTTCTTTTCTATTGTCTTACTTATGCCAAGAAAAATGAATTTAAAATTAATTGGACCAATACAAATTTCTTGAATCTTGAATCTTCTCTTTACAGAGATGAGAAATAGCTTAGGACCAGACAGACTGTTCGTTGGTAAAGATCACCCATTGTATTCATTCATAGAAGGGATCTATGAGGGTGACAAACCGCTGGAAGATGTAAGCTAGCTAGCCTAACTTTAGCTTTTGCTGGCATTGTTATTATACTACAATTTCTACATACTTAAGTACAGTAAAAATCCTATTAAGGGGACACCTTTAGGACCTAATAAAGTGTTCCCCTAATAGGCATCTCCCCTGCATAGGGGTTGGCTGTACAGCAGTAATGAAATATACATTGCCCCTCATTCGTTTCTCTTAATAATGTTGTCTCCTGAATGGAATAGGCTGTAGTAGGAAAATAAAAACAAAGACATTTTGATAGGAAGGAAATATGAGTGGCTTGGATGTTTGGATGCTACCAGCCACAGGGGTATGGTTCAAATCCTGTCAGATATCACGTCATTACTCCACTGCCAAACATTCACCTTTTGTTTTTTTTTGGTCCTCTGAAATGGATTGCCACCGGAAGACAGTGGCTTTTAATGTTATCAATCTTTTCTGTTTGCCTAAAAAGGAAAATATATAACTTAATGTCAAGAAGCTGTTACAATAATTTGTTTATAATTATTTTTTTCCAAGCATTGATTACTGTATTTTTTTCCTTTAAAAAAACTTAGAAAATTGCTGTTAGTACTGAACTCAGCCAAGGAATGGCAGGGGAAATATGGTGTGATAGATTTGCGGTTAAAACAGATGGGTAAGTGTATTTGAAACTGGAATAAATAAATATCAACATTTTTAGAAAACAGCTGACCAGATCTCCATAGGTTAAATTCATGGTTGAAATATAGTTTGAAAACTTACAATTCTGTTTGATACTTAATGTAGCAATAAAGCTAGCAACGAAACGCAAGGACTGAATTGAATTGAAATATATATTTATACTGGGTATACCTCTTCAGTCAAAGACTGGTCTCCCAGAGGGCCCAGTTGGTGATCAGTGGCTGTGATGTACTAATACACCGGGGTAACCCCCTACTCGTCTCGAAAGATGTACTAGGTGCACACGAGCAAGTTGTGTACACTGGACCTACGGTTTATAGTCCTTATCCGAGAAGACTCGTTCTACCACCAGAACCATGGAGTGAGTGAGCCTCGAACCTCTGCCGATGTTATGGCTACGCGATTACGGTTCCACTGTCTTAACCGCTCGGCCACTCACTCACGACGTAACGTAACGCAAGTGAATTGACCAATCACAAGCAATGGCTTATTCGCTTGTGATTGCTAACTGTCTATAACTTTGCTTGTCATTGGTTAACATGATTGCGTTTACGTCCTTGCGTTACGTTCTAGTGGGAACCACGCTTTATCAAAAGTACAAATGGTATCAATTGTAATAATAGATGTAGTTTGATAATTGAAAACATTTCTTTTTTTCAGTACTAAGGAATCTCCACTTCCAATGTTACGTGATATTAAGGGTTGTCATGTGATGAGGTAGGCTTTAATCTATGTTTTTGGACACATTTTACAATGTAGTCAAGGCTTACATACACATCCTCAATGCTGATTGGTCAAAAGTTTGTGGCTAAAAATGATTTTCTTCTCTCTTGGATAAAACCTTTAAACTGAAGGTCCAGTGTACACAACTGACTTGTGTACACTTACAAGAACCCAGTGCATCTTTCATAAAGGGTAGGTGATTACCCTGGCGCTTTGGTCCATTTTAGACCTTGTCTTTAATTACTCTGGCGACCTGACCATATTGTTTCACCAGAGTGGCCCTATTTCCCAGTTCTTCTGTATTATATTCATGGACCCTAGGTTAGCATTACTGAGCTATAAATGTAATTGTTAATAATATCAATTGGGTTTAGCTGTGCGTATCATGATCCAGATTATGGGAAGGATTACCTATTCAAGTGTAACATGCTTCCTGGAGCAAAGTGAGTTTAATTTATTCTTCATTATTTTTCACAACCATTTATAGTTTTGTTTTGTTGATTTTCTATTGTTGTTGAAATAAGTGTAATGTCTACTTTGAGAAAAACTGGTTTCTTTAATTTGCTAGCGTTTAAATTAGTCTCACAATTATAATATGCTATTTATTCTGCATCGTTAAGTGGACATTATACTTTTCAAAACTGTTGAAAAGTTGAATCATCATCATTTAATAGAAAGTGTTTATTTAAATACTTTTAAAAGTTTTCAAAAATAACTAACAATGTTATTGTTTGTTTATAATTAATATTTAGTGTTTATCATAAATATTTTTAAATTATCATCTATCCACTAAGTTTTATGCTAACAATATTTTTATTAAAACTAATACAGTTTTTATGAATATGGTCATTTGTTTCTATATCAAGCATTTTATATCATTTTTACTATAAATAATTATTTTATTATGATTATTATGATTATACACCAGAGGTTCCAACATTAGATAACAGGAAACTTTATAAAGAAGTAGCCAAAGCATAGAGGGTGTTATCATTTTCTAAAATACATTCAAACATAGAGGGTGCTATTAACAAAGTCTTGTACATCAGCATCTATATACAGTAGTAAACAATGGGTATGCGAAGCACTTTCCAAGAGTGACAAATGCTAATGTGGTAAAGGGGGAAAATATCCATCTGGTGAAATTTAACCATTAGCCAGAGATAAGAAATCGCTTAAACTATTGGGAAACTCCCATGATTATTAGGAGTCTTGGGATGTCTGCGTATTTAATATTATATAAACACATACATTTACAAAACAGTTTAGACTTTTTAAAGCCTGAAGATTATCCAATGAATGGATCTGTTTGTAGGTTTGGAAGATTTGTAGGCAGATAGTATCCTGTCTTATTGGTTTACTGTGCCATTGTTATGCTTTATACAGACAACTCTTTCTTTATATACGTTGGCACAAGTTCAAATAATTCAAAGTCAAAATATTTTAAAGAAAGGTCTAATGAGATTTTTAAGTAAAAATGATAATATATAAAAAAATTGCTGAGTGGTTAAGATGGTTCCATCAAACCACAGCCATAGTTCTAGATAACGTTTTTGGATAAAGAATTCTGCAGCAAAAAATGTTCTGATTAGTTAAAATAATAGTCAATTTTGGCGGAACCATACCAATAGTGGCATTACACAGGAGGCATAGGCTGTTGGTTTAGTACTCCCCAGGCGACCTCCAATGTTGGTTAGATGCAGTGGGCTGCTCATGCTCTGGGACCGCTTAAGCACTGGGGCCCCTAGTTTTAGCCAGTGAGCGCTCTTGGCCGTTACACCACTGCTTACCAACCATCTGCATTAAAATGTGTTATTCAATCAAATATTACTTATGGTCTAGAAGTCTCGGGTAGTACTTATAAGTCGCATATATCTTATTTAACTTATCCAAAAAATGTGTCTAAGATGTATAACTTTCTCTGATTTTATGGCTTCATCTTCTCCATTATTTAAAGACCTTTTTTATATATTTTTGTATTTTAGACGTTTATAAGTTGTTTGAATTAAGTATAGTTAAGTTTGTTCATAACCAAATTAATGGCAAAACACCACATCAAACTATGGAATACTTTATTTAATTACACATAATCCTAGTACCAGACTTAGTAATACAAAGAATTTTGCTAAAATAATTTTCTGAAAGCTCGTACAGATGCTGGCAAATTTATAATTTCTATTAATGGAGCTTAACTTTGGAATAATTTACTATACCCTTATCTATAAAGTGTACCTCTTCAAGATTTAAATTCATAAATGAAGTTAAATGTTTACTTTTACGAAAATAATAATGTTAGCTCTTGTTTACTTTATTTCTTTTATATAGTTGTTGTTTCTTTCTTATTGTTGTTAGATCAAAATTTATGCATTTTGACTAATTTATTTTTTGTGACAGGAGCCATACCTTGATTAGCGAAAGCTATTTTTTTGGCTCTTTTTCACATAATGTACTCTTTGTATTATGTAAATAAATTTGAAAGTAAAAAGTATATATTTAAAGGCTTCCAGAGAAGGTTCTAAAGCCTGAAGACTTTGAAAGCCTAAAGAGTGGCAACCAGCAGTGGAGGCCTAGGATTGGATTTAACTCCAACTTTCCACGTGCTAGTCTGGGAGGTGCTGGGCACCGGATGGTCAAGTATGTTAAGACGTTTTTGTAAAAGAATTTGCACGTATTTTAAATCATTGTTTATTACAATTGTTTTACTTCATCATGTTTTTGCACATTTTTATAAATACTGTATTCATTCGATTAAACGATTAGGAGGAGGGGGCGTTATTCAAAGTGGGTCGTTTTTTCTAATAAATACGTTATTTGTTTGTTATTGATTTTGATAGTTTGAATAGTTTAGTAATAGTTTAACGTTCAATGACAGTGTTACAAGGTTTCTTCTAAATCTTTTTTGAGTAGGCCTACAATTTCAATGAAGACTTTTCATTATGAATAGGAACTCATTTGGCAAACAATACGTTGCTAATTGTAATTATTGGAAAAGCTGTACTCTTGAAATTGAACAATTTCATTTCTTTTTGTTATATATTAAATATGCATTTTACTGAATATAAATGTTAAAACGAATTTTTTATATAACTTGTTTTATAATAATTGTATATGATTACAGCCATTACACATCTATTCCTCCTCCCAAATCGTTGATGGGTTCAGGACCTCGTTTTGATGGTCAAAGGTCACGCAGAGGAGGTCAGAACTATGGAGATTATAATCAAGGTCAGTGTTCTAATTATATATTGCTTAATGAAAATAAATTTTATGTATCATTTTTATATATTCTACTGTACAGCTCTTATTGGGATATTAAATTAACTATAGTGCTCTCTACTTATACAATTGAGTACTGCAATTTTCTGAGGTGAAATAGCGGTCCCAATTTTTGCTTGGCTTTTGCATATAAACAATAACATTCAAAATGAACTCAATCTAACTACACTAGCCAGGCCTAGGAATATGTTGTTTTATGTTGACACAATTAACAGTGTGTGCATTTATAAAACAAATAATTAATGTTATATAATCGTGCGATGGAAGAAATAATGTTATTCGATAAAAATATAACCTGAAGTTATTCATTATTATACTAATCCAGTATTGTACAGTTCTAGAAATAGGGACAACACCCCTTGTCACGTGCATGTTTGTTTTTTGTTTTGCTTTTGCGTTTTATTTTAATCGCAAAGGACTAATTGATATCAGCAGTTTTAATTATAGATTTAACATTTTGATGAAAATATTAAAAAAATATAAATAACATGTTATTGCATGCAAAAGGTCAGCCTCATTATTGACCTTTGAAGACCAGATAATCCTGATATTCTTGGAATTCCTCAATTAATTAATAAGTCTTCTTAAATCATCAAAGAAAACAAATTACGAAACTCAATATGATACTTGGTCATCTGGATTTCTTTGCCAAAGCGTGCCAGTTGGTGGAGGCGCTAATCCAATCGTTTCCTGACATGTTTCCTAAGTCACAGGGGAGAGGGAATTAAATAACCCAATTGTTTTTCGCCAACTCCTGAACTTATCAGTCAATCAAAGTCCTTCTTCCTGAACGATATACTAAAATTACATGGAATGGTATGTATGACGTGTAAAAAAAATTAGGCCACATAATCTGACCTGGAAGTGTATTAATATAATCCTAATATTCAGTACGATCTCCACATTTTATCCCTATGTCATATATACTGTGTATGCTGTTATTTTTGTGGTGGTTTAATTTTTTGCGATTGAGAACTTTACCTCAAAATTATCAACGTACGAAAAATTCTGATTGAAGGGGAAAAAACCTGTAAGCAAATTTCACATGCTTATCGTATCGTTTCGGTCATTATAGCAACGATCGACAATGATGCTTCGTTTCACAGTTAGTTTAGTAGAAGGTTTGTGAAGCTAAAAATAATAAAATATTTCATTTGACATTGCTTAGACTTAGTCAAATAAAGTAAAAGGCTGCTGTCTATGCTTTACATGCTTCGTAATACCAAAAAATTGTATACAGCAATTAGCTAGGCATAGGCTAAAATTGAAATAGAAAATTTCAACACGCAAACATTTTAAGAAAGTGGAAAATTGTTAAAAATTCTGTACACAAAAAAATAACATTTATATAAATCTTGTTTCATTCATTTACTTACTTATTCATTTCATTTACTATTTGCCTTTTCTTATTATTCCAGACAACACTTTCCCCAGCCAACCCTTTCCTTAACCAACCCTTTCCCCCAGCAAACCCTTTTCCCACCCAACCCTTTCCCACCCAACCCTTTCCCCAGGCAACTCTTTCCCCACGCGACCCTTTCCCCAGCCGACCCTTTTCCCAGCCGACCCTTTTCCCAGCCGACCCTTTTCCCAGCCGACCCTTTTCCCAGCCGACCCTTTCCCCACCCAACCCTTTCCCCACCCAACCCTTTCCCCACCCAACCCTTTCCCCACCCAACCCTTTCCCCACCCAACCCTTTCCCCACCCAACCCTTTTCCCACCCAACCCTTTTCCCACCCAACCCTTTTCCCACCCAACCCTTTTCCCACCCAACCCTTTCCTTAACCAACCCTTTCCTTAACCAACCCTTTCCCCCAGCAAACCCTTTCCCTAGCCAACCCTTTCCCTCAGCCAACCTTTTTTCCCACCTTGCCTTTCACCATTCACTTGTCACTTGAGCCTTTTGTAATTTACCACCAAACCCGTAAACTTAGCATTTTTGTTGAAACATATTTCAAACCTGTGTTTTATGCTATTGCACAAAAATATTTGAGATTTTATCATTGACATATAGATAAAACATAATAGAAAGTGAATGACTTTATAAATTGTTATTTACTGTATATAAAAAATGTTAAAGCCCCCTCTGTTTAATACTATTTTTTTTGGCGATATTTTCTTGGTATTGGCTAACTGTAATGATGCTTACAAAAATGAAATATGTGTGTAACAATATCTAGTAATGTATCATAAGTAGTAGCATGCAATTCCATATCATTTATGACCTACTACTATAATTGTCATTGTTAGTGTCACCAATGTATTTCTCTCTTCTCTTGAAAACAGTTTTTTACTCCGATCAGTTGGTGAAACTTACTGTGGAGATTGGTAATTCTTTCCGTCAGAGAAAGTTACCAGGCGGTTACAAGCTGTAAAACTTGCTAGCCGATTGTCTTTTATAAAAAAGTCTAATGCGATTGCGGCTTGAGTGACTCATGCTATAAGTATTGATATTACTCAGCGATAAAAGATGCTGATTTTGCGACAGATTAGTAAAAGATTTAAATTTTAGATCCTGTTCTTGATCAGAAAAGTTATACTTTAATTTCATCTCTGCATCTTATTGTGTTGATTTTGTATTTGTTGTTAGTTACAATCAAAGGCAAGGCTTTTCTTCAATGATTTCCACATCTGTCTACACTATCAAAAAAGTGGTAGTATATGGCCAAATAAAAATCAATCATAAAACATTTATTTCCAAAAAATGATGGTCACTTAGAACCGGGTAAAATATTATAATGATATGACAACATCATGTCTATATATATATATATCTTAGATATTTTTTTGTTTTGTTTGTGTTTCCTTTCATCAGTTCTTCACTCAATTAAAAAATTAATCAAATAAGCAGTTGAATCTAGCAAAACTCAGCTGTTGACGCCTCGGTGCATGTAAACTCCAAGGTTTTGCTAAGTGATGTTAGCGTGGTATTATCATTTGTTTCTTTAAGACAAAAAAAGTAGCTTAAACATTCTTTTGTTGTCATTCACCACTCATTTTTATTTCCAAAATTTCATGATAAAAACCCTTTTTTCTACATCTACATTTTTAGAATATGGTATTTTATTTGTAGATAATAGCGAAGTATATTTTAGTAAGGTTTTAGATAAACAACTTTGTATGTGGATGAAATACAAAATAGAAAAAAATTGGTACAGAAAGGACAGATTCAATATTATAAGGAATGTTAAGAAAAGTTAAAAACTGATTTCCACTTTGAGTTCTATGAACTTAGAAAACGTATAGGCAATTAAATGATTAACAAATAGAAAATTACTGTACTAGCAGCATATGAAAGTTACAATCATATTCAACTTTTTATTCACCATTCCCCTATTGATTCCAACATAGAAGGAATGTCCGATCAAATACAAACAATTTTCTTCTCATTTTATTTGTCCAATTTATATTACCCTCTTGAGTAAACCCTTTGTTACCCACTCACAGCATTCCCCAAGGTCTTATTTTTGGTAAGATTATCTAGAACGATTAAAGGGAGGTCCTGACCATTCACTGTTAGGCAATCAAATGGTCAAGCGGTTGAATACAACGTTCATTATTTCACTACGAAGCAGTCGGTATTATTCTGAGTTCTACCCGAGGCAGTGTACGGTTCAGATTTCAATATTCAATCAATTTATGATCTCAAATATCATCATCGTAACAATAATTTTTTCAAGACGATGAATGATGTTAACGCCTGATAACGGATCGGTCACTTTCGTAGCCATTGCAATACTCGCACAAGTTCTAATCATGCCTTCAAGTGAATATTGAATTTTAGCCATTTTTAACACTTTTGAAGTACCACATACTATTTTTAGGGCGGTGTTTTCTTTTCGTCTTTACAGTATTATATTTCAATATATGTGTTTGTATTTTATGTAAATGTATTTAAAAAAAATTGAACGTGCTCTCAAAAACACTTTAAAACCACTTTACATTCAAATTCAGATTTAGAATGATTTCTATTCTATATAATTTTAATAAACTAAGTATTTTAAAATGTCTGTATAGTTGCAACGTCATTTATATTTTCAAGGCCTATTTAAAAAATCCACATAACACGCTAGAACCCCTCCTTTGGAACACTATCTTGTGGAACGAATGCAGGGAAGTATGTTTTGTAACACTACAGCCAACCCCTCAAGGAGAATCTTTTCTGGGATTCTCCTTTAGAACCAATGATCTTAATTAAAAAAACTAAGTGTAAATTTACAGTTTACATAGAAACAGGTCATATAAGAAATGCCATTTAAAGTTATATTAAACTTTATCTATTATTAAGGAAAAAGCTTAAAAATGTTGGGAAAGTTGACGGTGATATATTGTTTTAGGCTGATATAAGACAATTTTCAACTTTGTTGGAAATTTACCACATGTAAGAAACAGATGGGTTTCGTCAAGTATGCATAATAATAAAAGAAATAGTCAATAACCTCAAGATCGTAATAGGTTGTTAACTACTATAATCATAGTATAAAAAATTAACAATTGCAAAACATTTCATTCATGACAGTATTAAGATGATCTATTGGGTTGTAATCACGGATTACGTTGTCGGTGACCATCAAACGACAAACTTGACCCGTCTGCCTTGTTCCCGACAAAAACCGACTGGCAATAGGAAAGAAGGATTGATTCTAAAGTTGCAGATTTTCTTTGCAGTTTGTTTTGTTGTGTTTAGCAGGCTAGGAGATGTCCTTGTTTAGGACTTATCAGAACTTATCCCAGGGATCAAAAGCAGCAGAAACTATGGATGTGTGAATCGTGATGGACAATAGGAAACAATAGTTAGATACGTTGAATTGTTTGTGACCTAGTTATTAACCGCAGTTTCTTATTTCGGCCAATAAACTTGTAATCTTCATGTCGTGCATAGGTTACGGACGGACGTTGAATACGTGCGGCCGATCATTAGCCACAGACGACCGCCGTGTTTTGGTGGTCAATATCGAGGCCATGAATCATCGACATGTATAATTACATCATTTATTTTAATTTAATCTTATTGATACATTTTTAAGTGTTTTTATTCACTTCAGATTCGTCATTGCTAGTACATTTTTCATCATCATTCTTTCGCAATCAACATCATCATTTTGTCATAGTTGACGTCATCTCGAATCAAAACCTTTTTTTTTAAAATGCCATCAAAGAATGGAATAAGTTATTAATTAATAATAAAGAATCTTAAACTATTTTTTGTTTAAAAAATCAATTAAAAAATTGAATTTAGATTTTTTGCTTTGTTATTTTTGCTTTCTTGACTTTTTAATCTTCCAACGGACCCCGTTGGAAAAAAGTTTGTTGAGGACTTTTATAAGTTATCCTTGGCTATATTTTGATAATGTTTTTGATGTTTCTTTCTGTGTCCTGTATATAATATTATTTATTTGTATTTTTCCATATTAAAAATATTAAAACAGCAGCAAAGATGCTGAATAAAGTTTTCATTTACATGCTTATTTTTAATATGTTAGCGATGCACCACAGTATTATTTAGTAACAGTAGGTAGGCCCAAAGTTGATTTTGTAATTCATATAAAAACCTGTTTGCTGCCACCATTTAATTATTTAGTAAGCCAGTGTGTTTCTGACACATAAATAGAGCGGCCAATAGAATAGCTATTATTTGCCGTTATGCCTGCTTTATGCAATAAGATTTGTTGGCAAATGAATGTTTTTAAATTTTGCTAAGACATTTTTTATGAATATTTAAGACAGACTGTATTTAAAGATTAATTCGAGGTATGTCATGATTGTGCATTTCTGGAGCATCTAAATATCCCTTATTTAAAAAATTAACAAAACAAAATGTTTGCAATGTTTTTATTATGTAGAAAATAAATAAACATAAATACATTTATTTAAAAATTACAAAGCATAATAAATGTTTACAAAATATTTTACTTATTATATTTAAAATAATATAGACTTAATTAAGATAAAATTCCATGATAAAAGCATCCTTAAAATATGACTTTACACATGACGGTACTTATATCATGGATCTATTCATTTATAGGTCCAGCTTATATATTAAATTATTAAATGCAAAATTTTTCAAAATCATGGGACACTAGGGTACCCATAAGTGTGAATTAGTACAAAACCTAAATATGGTATAATATTTAACAAAAATTGATTAAACTGATATTTTATAATTAGATTCTACTTCACCTAGATTTTTCCATCAGAAGTCCAGTAGACACTGTCTGGAAAATAGAAACAGCGTAGGAACAATGGTATATATTCCCTTGGGAGCCAGTGGGAAGCACGTCAACCATAGGGATCTGTTAAATTCCAGAGAATTCCACATGTATACTTAGTGGAGATATTCCACCGGGAAGTTTTGTGAAAGACACGCAGCAAAGGCAGCTCACGGTAATCACAACGGGAAAACATGGAAACGAGTTGTCTAATGATTGGCATGTGGTTTGATAAAAAACTGACCATAGTTTTTGTATTGATTTTACATGACAGTGAATTATTAGAAAACCATACTTTGTAGTTATTGTTAGGTTTAACTTCCTTCCTTCTTTGAAACTATACCTACCTATATGTATATTGGGTTTTTTTATAAGTTAAAAAATATATATATAAAGAAAATTAATAAGCAGTTTATTAATTGTACAACAAATTGTTACAAAAATTCTTACCATCTAATAGTACATTTAATCATTGAAATGGGAAGAAATAATGCACATCATGTGATTCGAAATCAACCAATGAAATAGCGAGGATGAGCATGTAATGTATAGTTATGCCTATTTAACTTTAACTATTCCACGGCTAGTCTCTTTCAAACCCTCAACCTCTCCACAACCCAATATCTACTTTCATGTTAGTTGTGTTAATTCTATCCTGGTGAATATGACTGCCGTTTGCAACACGCATTTTCCAAAACCGGGATAATTTAACATTTATTCATTTCTATCAACGGTACAATGATAAAAATATAATATAAAAATATATTATACAAAAAATTAGGGTCATGTGCAAAAATATTCAGTTATAAAGAAGTGTATTTCATGTTTATCAACTTTTTAGTGGAAGTTTTCATCTCTGTCAGTTGATTTAAAATTTAAAAAAAAAAAATATTTGTGACATAGAGTACGCATCCATGTTTTGCTAGGCTGGTTCATACACAGGTGTGAATTGCTTTGTCCAGCTACATTTGACATGCCCTCATCCTTAGCCCATGTCCAAATACTGGACACTTAAAACTATTGTTAGCATGTTTGGCCTCCCCTTTGCCTTTGTTTGTCTCACAATAAGTAGGAGGCATACAAGAACAGTATGCTAATATTTTACAGCCACACACAAATCTGGTGTGAAAGATTGTTTACCAAAACTTGCCTAATTATGTCATTACTTACAGATAGTAAACTGTTGTCAGCCGTCAATCATGAAAGTTTTTGTTTTCATAAACAAACAAAATGGCTGTTCTGTTTAAAATATATGTGATTTTCCCCTTTGTACTTTTTTAACAGCCATTGATTTAATCCTACCAAAAGATGAGACTTATATCAACTAGTAACATGTATTTTTTAATATTGAAATCGTTAAGCCCTGGTCATATTAGACTATTACAGGTTGTTTTTTTTTCACACACCAGTCAGAGCCATGTGGGGTACAAAATATTAAAAAGAACTTTTAAAGTGCAATAGAACTATACTGTGATATGCAATTAACCAATCAAATGGTAACGATACTCTTAGGTGTGTTATAAAAACTAGATTGTAGCAGAGCAAGTAAGCCAGACACAAATAGATAAAGTCTACTGAGCAGCCTTAGCCGTCCCATGTAGTTTCAAGTGAGTGTAACTACTATACAAAGCTAGGCCCACCATATGTCATAGAACAGAAGTACTTCAAAATACCAATGTAATATAACCAGGCCTACGAACAAAAACATGAAACAAAACTAGGATTATACTTGTCTCACTAAATTGCAAGATTTTCTTTTCAGATTTGGAAGATTTTGCAAGTAATTATGAATAAGAATGTTTATTAAGTAACTGATTATGTTGACGACACTTAAGACACGTAGTAAGGATGGTAAAAGATTAATACAAGTATTTCGGATGAATGGCTCAATATTTTAGGTCGTACAGCCGGTTAGTTGTATTCAGCGCATTTTTATTTAGAAAATTGAAATAAAAAAGGATTGAATTAATTTCTTTATTTATTTGTATTTATTTGTCATGCCATCTCTTTATTTTGAGGTACATGTTAGCTTTACTTGTTTATTTATTCTTTATACTGTGACTGTTTTTTCCTTTTCTGATTTTTGCTATAAATCTATTTTACCTTTTATTTAAAAAAAAATGTATTTATTTTCAAGATAATTGATAAAAGATTCTCAAAGTAAAGGTCTCAACACTATTTACGTACTAAAAGTTTATTTTGTTGTTAATATTAAAGGTTGTACTAAAGTAAAGGACTTTATTGTAATGTATTGTACCTTAATCTATGACAAGATCAAATGATAATATGAATTGAAATTCCTGAAATTTAAAAATCACAATACATACATGGCAGCTATCAATCACTTCGTTTTACTTTATTAATTATCTTAAGGTTTAATTGAAGTTTGTTTTTTCCTATTTAGTCTTCTCTAATCTTATCAACACCTTTAATCTAATCTTATCAACACCTTTATTTTACAGTCTAAATCCCTTAATATTCCTGATCAATTAAGTATGTAATTAATTAATGCTACTAAATAGGAGACTCATCGTTTGGCCATCATAGAATGTTAATCCTGATTTTCTAGCCACTTGTCATTCTTTGTAAACCCTGGCTGAGAGGTACTTTGAAACCCTTTAGAGCGTAGATAAGATGGCCTAGGCAGCTTGAAGATACAGTACATTATATGTACACTGGCAGAATAGAGAGCCCTTGGTAGAAGAGTGTTTCAAATGAAAGCTAGTACTTAGGAGTACAGAATAGAATGATACAAGCGCTTGGCAAGGATAATTCAAGTGCCCATTGCTTTTACTTCAGTTACCTTCAGAATGATTTCTTGTGCTGTGGCGTTAATGGTTTTTAAAATTAACATGTTGATTCTATTGTCCATCGCCCAATTTTCCCAATTATGAGCTGACGAGTTAAGATGGAGTCGTAATGAACAAAACAAAGAGAATATAAAACTTGTATATGGTAGGCTTTTAGTGCTTACATGAATTTAAAGTTAATAATAAAACTGTTTTGTATATTCCACCATTCTTTGATGGCTACCAGTGTTGTTTATCAGTAAGGAAAACTTGCCAATAACAAATATTACATAACATTGATTAAGGTTCAAAGGATCTAATAATTAAATAACGACAATCTAGAAATAAATTGTTAAAAAATTATTGAGTCGAGTTGAACGCTTATAGCAGAAGCACCGCAATCCAAATTCAGTGTATCTGTCTCATGTAAAGAACCCAGTGCATGTTTCGAAATAGTAGGCGGTTACCCCTGTGTACCGGTCCATCTGTGCCCCTGTCGTGTTGTCCACACCTGTACGCATTTCAGCCCAGTTTGACTGCTAGAGACAGATTATCTCCCCACCCTCCACAAGTTTGTCGAATTTACGAAGCAGGATGACGACTTGAACAAATGATTTACATTTATTTGCTAGGTCATTTGAAAACTTCCTATCTTCACTTTTATTGTGCAAATAAACATCATCAAAATTGTGGTCAAATAGGCAAACTTGCATGTAATATCACCTAAGATATATCATCATATAAATCACCTGAATATAAAATGTATTATTTTACTAATTAGCATATTTGTTTACATTGTTGTAATTGCCTAGGTAAACATTTGATATAGATACTGTCAATCAGCTTACTATTAACCTGTCAGTCACAGACTATTCTATTAATTGAATCTCTTGGATTAAAACAGCCTTGTATATACTAGATACCGGTCCTGCCTTTCTGTCGATTTAAGCACGGTTCTCATACGTGGCCTTCTCAGTATACTAACCAAATATTTTAATTTACCACTTGATAGGGTGTTCTATTCTTCCTTAACATCCCCATTCAAAATAGTTTATTTGCCTGCTACTTTGGAGTATTGTTAGGTAGTAAGTGTTGTTTTTAGTTAATTCCAGTTGCAAAAATAATCTGAAGTTTTTGGGTTTATTTTGTGTGTGTTGTATAGTTGTAAATGTACTTTGCATAAATTTATATTATATATATTTTAACTAAAATAAATGGTATAGGAAAGGGAGTTTAAAAACTAAACTAATTGGAGTGATCTGAGATTCAAACTTGCATTCTTATACTAATAGAATTTATAGGTAGTTTAGAAAATAGAAAAATAGTAATAATTAAAAGAAAAAAAACTTATTTGTTCCTCTACTGTTTTTTTTAAAGGCAATCTCTAACCAGAAAAAGGTTGTTTTGACAGAGAGGTTGGAAAATCTAAAAAGAATGGTTGCCTTTTACATTCATTTTTTCCCCATATTTCTTCACCTTGGTGGTTTCATTGTTATATTTTTGTTCTTTTACGGGTTTATTAGGTTGCCCATCGGGACACACCATTGAACCTTGGGCAACTGAATCTGCAAGCACTGCCTCTCCTCCTCACCCTTGTATTTAAAAAAAAAAACATTTGAAGGTAAACCGATTAGCAATAACTATTAAACTTCAAGAAATATGATTTTTAATCCCGATTACTACGAATATGAACTTAGGATTTTGAAAGGAAGAATATTAATCCAACAACTAAAATCTTGTGGATTAAAGAGAATAAAGACATTTAAAATATTAATATTTTTACACCAGCTCAGCTAGGCTTAGATTATTAAATTCATTGTTGATATTTAAAAAAGCTTCCAAATTATAACACTGTCAGTGTTAAGATTGTGATTTAGTTTTTTACTTACTAATATTTTATATAAGATTGAGAAACAGCTGAACCACTGATACTCACATCATTGTCATTTTTTGAGTAATTTGCTTTTGGAATAATGAATAAATATAATAAGATATAGAATCTGTAATATAGATTATGTAAACATAGTATTATATGAATTAGAATTTATTTAATTATTTTATAATTTTTACAAAAATGTCCTAGTAATATAGTTAACTTAATTTGCATGCACTATATCTCATAAAATGTCACCCTCTGGTGTTTGTGTTGATCATTAACCCTTACATTACATAAAAAAACTATTAAACCTTAAATTAGTAAATATTACATTATTCGAATATATTTAAATTAGGTTAGTTGCGTTGGCAGCATTGTATACAAAATAATTCCTCCTGATATCAAATCACAATTTAGAGTATGTTATCGCAAACGTTGCTAGGTAGTTGAGGGAAACTTTTCGACAGTCTGTAAAAGATATAGAAAAAGGATAAATAAAGGAGAGATAGGGAGTAATATTTGGTAGACAACCTGGCTGACATGGTCAGATAGAACCACGAAAATATGTCACTACAAATATTAGGTATTCAAATGCAGACCTTAATTTTGCCGTTGAATGACGTTTGTACTGATTTTTGTATATTGTGTAACTTTTTAATTTATTGTTAATAATGTATTTATATAGCGTAAATTCAATATGTTAAAATGATGCTTTTATTGAAGCTGTTGACTCGGGTAGGGCACGTGTATATGAACAACAATGGATGTATTGTTTTTAAGATAGTTAGCGTGCACTGCTAATCATGATAAGACTGCTTTTCTGTCTCTACCGTGAACCTGTATACAGGGCGGAGCCACGATTTTGTAAACAGAGGAGCGCTAACATATAAATATGTAGTCTGTCAACATAGGTATAAGAAATAAGTTCATAATTTCATTTTATCTTTCAAAAGGGTGAAGCATGTACCCCAAGCAATACCCCTTCCACAGGATCTGCCTGTGCTAACCCAATAGCCACTGTTCCTTTCTGTGAGCTTGTAAACATTTATAAGATCTGACACTAGCCTAAATTGATAAGTTGAACGAACATGTTTTACTTCTTTCTTAGTTTGAAAAACTTTTCTTTGATAGAGATTTTATAGCATTTTAAATAAATCTATAAGTTTTAGTTAACTTGTAAAATTCAATACATCCATACATCAAACCATATAAAAAGAAAATCACTATTGTGCGCTACAAAATTTGCGGATACAGAATTCACCCAAACTATCTATACTGCTAATTATAAATCACATCTGACTGTGGCCATGGTCTCTTGTCTTGGAGATATTAAACGCAGTGTGGAATGTTAAGAGAAGGTGATTGCAATGTTTTAAAATGGATTATACGCGATCAGATATATTGTATGGCGTGTAATTTGTGGATTAAATTGATTTAAGGGGATAAAAAGGAAGGATTATGTAGTTGTAAACTTACATTGTTTTTATTTATGATTTTTAAACTTTATGATATATTGTGTTATTGCCAACTTATAACTTGTTTTTAGTAGTGTCTTAATAGAATGCTATGGGAAAGCCCCAAACAGTCTTTAGAAAAGATAATTCAATTTTTTTTTTTATTTGAGATATTTTAACATTTTTATTTTATGATAAGCACAATAATTAAAAAGTTGAAAATCTTATTTATCAAAAAAAACACCTTTATTTGTATTGAGTGATATTGAGCATTGTGCCCATAGTATATTATTGTAGTCTCAAAGTAGATTTATATTGTTTTGTTTTTGATTTGTACTTGAAGGTACTGTAGGATCTAAGTCTACAATATCAATTGATTTGTACACAGTATCATGTCTAGCGACAATAAACAGCCTGGAGTATATGTGTCTGCAGCTACGGCAACAGACCTATCCATAGACCAAATTGTAGCATCTAATCTCGCTATAAAAAAGCATCAAGGGGGTCTAACCCTGTTCTACCAATTGGGAAGGGATGTAACCAGTCATTCAAACAGCTGGTTTACAGAAAAGCGTTGAGTGCTGTATAGACTGAGAGCGTGTGGCGTAGTGTTGAATGTTGGACTTCTGGTTGCAAGATCCAATGCATAGTCATTGCATTGCCTGTGTCCTTAGGCAAAACACATACTTATGTTTTCCTTGCTCCACCCAGGTGTATAAATGGGTACCTGGTTAAGTCAAAGTACCAACTGCGCTTATTACTATCTGTAACATTGTGGAAGTATGTTTCCATACCTGTTTGATAAAAATAATAGAGGCAATAATGTGAAAAGCGCCATTTGAACATATGGAATTTGCGCTATGTAAATTAACAAGGCCATATAGATGGCTGCAGTTGCGTGCTCATTAGTGCTTACCGACCGACCGACCAATCTACCAACTGACCGAAATTACTGAACATGTTTAAAAATGTTGAAATGTTTAAAAACATTTATATTTTTTTAATTTACACGTGCGTAGCCTATGACTTTTGACGTGCTCGTATAACGTAATTTTGAGTTGAAAAGTAAGTCAAGAAAACAGAAATCGGGCAAAAAGAGTGCGCAACAACATTTAACGCGCAGTGCGCGCGCAAAAATCTGCGCACTCGTGGCAATTTTGTAAACGTTTAAAATTGCCTGAAACGTACTCTTATTTCATCGAAAATATATTTTGAAAATTTAAGCGCGCGTACGCATGCGTTACATGCGCTACGCACGTAATTGTATTGCCATATGATGATTTATGCCCTGAAATTTATGAGTACCAAATTTTATTTAATTGTGATTCATGGTTGTGAAGATATGATTACAAACGTGATTTTGTTAAATCGTGCGTAGACCGCGTAATTTTTTATTGCGCACCGTGAAAACATAACCACATCGATTCCTGGCCATAAGGAATATATTGTGAAAAATTGACTTAGCTAGATTAAACTGATATCAAGATAAGGTCAGAAAGCGATAAAACGCATAGTGACCGACAGACAGACCGACCGACCGACATAGTGAACTATAGAGTCGCGTCCATGCGACTAAAAATCCTAGGTATTTAGGTGTTGGGTACTTGTCGTCAGTTTATACGATACTACAGACTGTTTTTTGTCAGCAGACATGATATTGCAGACTGTTTGTTGTCACTAGACATGATACTTTTACGTGTATCGAGTAATGGAAAGGCAGATGTGTAGGTACTACTGTGTTTACATAACTGACTGACAATCAATATCTGTGACAGGCTTGTGTCTACGATCATCAATATTTAATGATAGTAACAATCATTATCTTCCAATTCATACTCGAAAGGTCACGGTTAATTTAAGTGGTGTTACGACTTCTGTATCTCAATCGGTTGTAGACGAATATGTTGATCGAACCATAGTTATCGGTTAGCCAATATGGCGCTGTCTTGATCATTGGGGTGCCTAGTTCAAGTGGAGCCTAGTGTAGATTAGGGTATGGAGTCAATATATAATCAATATATGGGATCTTTAGTGGTAGACCAAGAGCATGTTAAATTGGTTTAGCTGAAGTGTGTACTAAGGTATTTTGTAGTAGGTACTTTATCTGTAAGTGAAGTGCTACTGAATTACTGTACAATAATATGGGCTCGTAGGAATTTCACTATAATACAGTAGTATGTACATAATCAATTTAAATAGTTATTTGTTTTAAAGTGAGGTTTTCTTAATTAGACATATATTTATCCATAATCCTTCTAATTGGACAGATATTTTCCCCTAGGTAATTTTACTGTATACATTGAGAATACCAAGTAATTCTCCGGTGGGACTTGAACATACAACCTCCATGTCACAAACCTGTCAAAAATAAAACAACATATTTGGCTAGATACACTATTATATGCAATAACAAACATTTAAATTATTATATCCAAAATACTTTTAAAAAATCTTAAAATACTAGAAAAATAATATAAAACTAAACCAGACTAAATATATTTTATAGTATTGTAACAGAATATAATATTGCTTCTAATTTAGGTTAAATTTGGACACAATACTTTGGCAAATCCAAATTTCAAAAGAGAATTATATATTTAAAAGTACAGTATTAAGTTTATAAATGTTGCCCTTATTTATTTATGTATTAACTATTTATTCTTCAGGGGCTGAACTTGATTATTTATGACTATATTGTAGCTCTTCCCTTGGTATATTATGTTTCAATGTTTATAACTTATTTCTGGATAATATAAGATAGAAAGAAAGTATATTGCAACCTCCCCTCCAATTTTTTTCCACATTTTGTACCCAGGCCCTCTGAAACTTTGATCATACTGTTAAGCCCATACTGAAACTGACCCTAAAAAAGAATTAATTTGTAGATAAACATAATATAAATCTTGACATTTCAAGTGAAAAAGTAATGATCTAATTTTCCAGTTTATTGGTGTTAAGAGTAATATTGTAGTACCTGATTTTGTTTATAAACAAAACTTAAGGACGATCAAGTCCCCTCTCAATAGTTTAACCATCCGCTCAAACAAGGTATCTTAAAATTATACGTATTATATTTTAAGTGATTACCATCATTTGTGTTCCACTTTATTTGTTATTAATCAATTTGTGGCAGATTGTAGCGTTTATATATGCGTCATTCCCGGTACTTGTACGCACTAAAGTACAATTGTGCGTCCCATTAACTCCTCTTATATTTGAGGTTTCCAATCTGTTTTATTGTTCTCAACGAGCGTCAACATGTTGCGAGTGTTAACAATATAAAATCAACCGAATGTATGGCATCACCAAGGCTGTTTGAAAACATGGCTTGAGTTTGATTTTTAATTTTTATCGAAAGGTGTGCCTATTTAAAATTCAAAGCAATTTGAGACCTTGAGATATTCCTCAATTATTTTGATCAGTTTTTTGTTTCGGATAATCATTTGTTTACCTCAAGGTGTGTGATTTGCAAGACCAGCTTGCCTAGCTTGACCAGCTTGCTTCAAGTGGGCTATACAGTCTATACATACCATGTAACATTTGGGAGGATACACTTTTTTAATTAGAATTAGGAAAGGTGCATTATTAATGTTCTGTATAGCACCACAAGCCTCTGTATTGTTATCAATAAATCTGTTATAATCATTGTCAGTGATTTCAATTAATTGGGCCTGCAGAGACCAGGGAAGTATTTAGTATACTGCAACAGTAGCAAAATCTGTTTTTAAATTATATAATTCTAGAAGCTTTTTAAAACATTTTTGAGCTTGATTCAATCTAATTTGTTCTTGCACTGTTACACTGGGGAGTATAGTTTGATTGTATAGTCAACTCTCCCAAAACTGGACATCATTGGGCTTGCCTACAGTAATACTGTATGTCGGATTCACCATAAATTCTTTTACCATATTTGGAGTGTGTTTTTAATAGTAAAAACAAATTTGGGAAAGTTTTCATTCACACCATGTCATACTAACCAATAAAGATATATTGTCCACCTGAAAAAAACAAATTCATGTTAATGTCATATAATAGTTATTCACTTTGACCAAAAATTGGACTGAAAAAATTTAACCTGGAACAAAATTGACTGCCTGCCAGCCAATGGGTTTTGATTTTTGTCTTTTTATTATTGAAATAATTATTTTTTGTATTCACCTCACTATTTCACAAATTGTTTTTTACATTTGAAACAAAAGAAAACCTATATGATACATCAGTATTGTATATTTATAAGAAAACTCTTCAAACACATAATTCAAAATAATTGAAACTGAAAAAAGGTTTTATTTTCCAGAATTGAATTTAAATTACATGTAAATTTAATTGATCATGTTTACACTATTTACAACAATTAATCAGTGCAGTTGTGTCAATGTTGTTTGACTATTAACAGTATGGTATGTATAGCAAAAGCAACAGCTTGTTACAAATCAAAGGAAATGTTTTGCAACAATAAAGAATAGATTTAATACCTAACAGTAAATTAAATATACATTTTTACCTAATGATTTGGAAAGGCGTTTTAGAAATGCTAATGTTATTTTATGTTATGCATACATTATATTATATTTTATGAATGCAATTTATACGGTCTTATTCCTGGTGGTATTGATCCAAGTACATAGTTTTCCGATTCTCGTCCCAAAATATGTCCATGTGCGACTTTTATTAATTTATTGTATCTTATATTAGAAGAAACAACATCTCTTGTCGCGTGCAAGATTTCCCCCCCCCCCCCACCCACAAAACAAGATAACAACAAGAAACCTGTTTGATTAATATACATTTTAAATTGAAATTGTTTATGGCATGCTGATCTATGTTATATATATATATATTTATCTGTATTTTATTGTTACCGTTTTTGATGTTGTATTATTTTATGTTTCAAACCTGTATATGGCGGTGTTTATCGCTGTTGGTATTATTTAATGTTTCAAACCTGTATGTGGCGGTATTTATCGCTGTTGGTATTATTTAATATTTCAAACCTGTATGTGGCGGTATTTATCGCTGTTGGTATTATTTAATGTTTCAAACCTGTATGTGGCGGTATTTATCGCTGTTGGTATTATTTAATGTTTCAAACCTGTATGTGGCGGTATTTATCGCTGTTGGTATTATTTAATGTTTCAAACCTGTATGTGGCGGTATTTATCGCTGTTGGTATTATTTAATGTTTCAAACCTGTATGTGGCGGTATTTATCGCTGTTGGTATTATTTAATGTTTCAAACCTGTATGTGGCGGTATTTATCGCTGTTGGTATTATTTAATGTTTCAAACCTGTATGTGGCGGTATTTATCGCTGTTGGTATTATTTAATGTTTCAAACCTGTATGTGGCGGTATTTATCGCTGTTGGTATTATTTAATGTTTCAAACCTGTATGTGGCGGTATTTATCGCTGTTGGTATTATTTAATGTTTCAAACCTGTTAGTGGCGGTATTTATCGCTGTTGGTATTATTTAATGTTTCAAACCTGTTAGTGACGGTATTTATCGCTGTTGGTTTTGATTGAATAAAATAAAATAAAATATAGAAGAAAAAAAACATTTCAGAAAAACTGCTTTCACCTTTTTTTAAAATATAAATATTTCAGTAATTTGAAATTAAAAACCTTTTTTTAATTTATATGAAAAAGAGAAATAGGAATTTAGCATTTTAAAAATTGTCATCAAGTTCATGGACCTGTTCTTCCATGACTGTATTTACGCAGATGCAGTCCAGACTTTTACCATCTTTATGAACCTGTTTCGAAAAAAAATTGCCTAAGTTAAAGCCCCATTCCCTACGTTTTTTAGATCTAATTTAAGATCACAAACTATATTTAATGTAAAAATAATACTATATGGTCCTATTGCGATAACTTTTTTCGTCTTTAAACGGTTAAAAATGTGAAAAATAAGTCGATTCTAATAATTATAGCGGCCCGCTATAAATCCCAAAATGCATTGCGCGCGGATTGATATTTTTGTTTTTCACCTGTAATTCGCCCACTTTTCGATCGATCGTGAGGCCAAAACAAATGGAAGACTCCTAACTTTTCAGCGAAAATACCGGGTTTTCCCCAATTTGTATCAACGGAGTCTGGCAAAAATAGAAAGACAATTAATGCAGCAACTATACAACGTCAGGCTAGGTATATAGGTAGCGTACGATGTTCGTACGCTACCGATGTTTACCAGCTAGGCCTACAAAACTAAGCCTAGCTAGGCTAGGCCTAAGACCGTCCACGAGAGGTCGATCGCCGCGAGCTACTTAGGTAGTGCATTGTTTCTCACTTTTTATCATAATTTACCATAAAACGTACATTTAAGACAAGGAATGACATGGTTTAATGTTTTTAAAGTGATATATATGTATTATTTTCCAAAAAACGTCCAAAATTGCAGGGAAGGGGTCTTTAATGTTTGAAAACTGATCTTATGATTTTTCAGGTGGTGGCAGATACAATAGCGGACAAGGCTCTAGTGGTGGTTATGGTAGACAAGAGCAGTCTGGCTATGGTGGACGAAGGGGAGGCAACGGTGGAGGAGGAGGCGGCGGCTATGGTGGTCAAGGGAGTGGAGGCTATGGTGGAGGAGGTTATGGTGGTCAAGGGGGTGGAGGATACCGCTCAAACCAAGGCGGGTAAGTGTCCGAGTATTACTACCAGAAACATTCTTAAAGGGATATTTACCTATAGACTGGCTTGTACGTGTTTGAACAGTATTAAAAAGACAGGCTAGAGAATTTACTCAGGTCATTTAGGTGTGAAAATTTAAGCCTATGGTCCTTAATCCAGCATGGTTTAAATGGCACTAAATAAACAAACTTGAATCAAACACCTAGAATGAACTACTTAAAGTGAACCTAAATGATGTGTACTTGACTTCACACTTCTATTTCAAAACCATTAAGTATAAGACCCCATCTAAAGATTATACCACAATATGTACTCGAGTAGTTGTAATTAATTTATTACAGTTACGTTTCTATACCTAGTAATTTTGGGCAAACATTTCTGAAATTGTTGTAGATAGAAAGATATATGGTGTTCTTGAATATCTGCAGTAACTGCAGTAGACGACAGACACAATCAAATATGAAGATTTCTTGACATAGATGCCGTTTTCATTCGCGTATTTTAACTAAGTACACGTGTACGAATTTTAAGCCCTGCACAATGATTAGGATTTGGTAAATTATGTCTGTGTGAAGGGTATCTATACCATTAGTTTTGAGAATATCTCTTTATCCTAAATATGATCAACAAATCAAAACAGTCTTGTCAAATCTTTGTTTTTCGTACAGTTGAAACCCTATGACATTCAATTAATTACATATTTCTTCTGAACAATCCTTAATTTAAAATTGTTTTTAACATTAAGCAGTTGGACTTTAAATAAAATATCCTCTTCTGTAGTGCTTTATAAATTGTTATTACTTTTTTATATATATTTTTTTAGTGGTAAATGTCTTTAATTACAAGACAGAGCTTGATAAAATGTATACGTTTGTCACATTGGCTAGGAAATGATTGAAGTCATTGAAGGCCGTTTTGATCCCTTAACAACAGATCCACAACCACAAGGAATGGTTGTGACCTGGCCTAGAATACTGTTTAACCAGGATACGTCTGCCTGACCTGATCTTCACCTTCACTGTCTAAGGTCTTGCATAGACGTCATAGACTGAGTCTACATTACCAGTCGGTACCTGCTATCAACCACATTGTCATTGATTTCCCTTGCAATTGGAATTTTAATACTAAAATTAATAATAGCTAGATTTTAACTCTTCACCAGAATGAGTTGAACGACGGCAAAACCAATAGAAAATAATCTGAACCTAAAAAATAACTAAAAAAATCTAAACAAAAACCCACATAACTGCATGCCATTTACCAGCAATTTAAGGTACACAGACTGGCTCGCAGGTTCTCTTGGTTATGTGAGCATCTAACTAGACAATTTAAAACGTAAAATTAAATATAAAGCAGACAGGTCTTTTTCTGCACTCTTACAAAATGTGAAGTGATAACTTATTCCAAAGATGAGTATGTAATATTCCTGTCCTGGATTCCAACAATACCATTGACTTCCTTTTAAAGACCCCTTCCCTGCAATTTTGGACGTTTTTTGGAAAATAATACATATATATCACTTTAAAAACATTAAACCATGTCATTCCTTGTCTTAAATGTACGTTTTATGGTAAATTATGATAAAAAGTGAGAAACAATGCACTACCTAAGTAGCTCGCGGCGATCGACCTCTCGTGGACGGTCTTAGGCCTAGCCTAGCTAGGCTTAGTTTTGTAGGCCTAGCTGGTAAACATCGGTAACGTACGAACATCGTACGCTAGCTATATACCTAGCCTGACGTTGTATAGTTGCTGCATTAATTGTCTTTCTATTTTTGCCAGACTCCGTTGATACAAATTGGGCAAAACCCGGTATTTTCGCTGAAAAGTTAGGAGTCTTCCATTTGTTTTGGCCTCACGATCGATCGAAAAGTTAGTTATTAGAATCGACTTGTTTTTCTCATTTTTAACCGTTTAAAGACGAAAAAAGTTATCGCAATAGGACCATATAGTATTATTTTTACATTAAATATAGTTTGTGATCTTAAATTAGATCTAAAAAACGTAGGGAAGGGGGCTTTAAATCATTTTTAATTCTTTTAGTACATTTCCTTAATTGATACTTTCCTCATCTCGTCGCTTCATTATTCCCGTCTATATACCATTGAATTTCTTTCAGATTAGATTTATATTCATTTCCTTCAATGCATTCCTCTTAATCTATACATTCCTCGTCTTATCATTTCATTATTCCCACTCTAGGCTACAGTATAGTCTTCTAAGCACAAGGTGTGAACTATTAAAGTAAATCAGGTGTTATGTTTGTATTACGGCAGCATTGGGGCATTGATTCCCTTTGATTGACATTTTTGTGGTCCATCTTGTCACAAAGACAACACAAATGTAAAGTTTGGTAATTGAGTCTATTGTTTGAAATGTATTGGTTAGTTAGTAAAGACTGTGATTGAATAACACGCAATTGGCAACATGTGATACCTTTAATATGTTGTTGTTATCGTAGTAAAATACAGTAACTATAGTATTGTTATGCCATCCAGGTAAATTATGGGTCTCAATACACTTTTCAAACTGCATTGTAAAAAATACGCAAACACAAATACGTAAGCGCAATGTGGTCACACGTGATGATTATTCTATCTTTCACTCAACATCATTCAGCTCGCTAGTGGGAACCACATTTAACCAAAAAGAGTTTGGAGGAATTTCTGATTTAAATTTTTGTTTTAAGTTTCTTAATTTAAAAAAGTCTTTTTGAATATAAAGAAAGAGTTTACTTTATGTTACTGTAGTTGTGGCATTGTGGTGTGTAACTTGCTAGCTTATGATTCCTTTGTTCAATTCCTGGCTCATGCCACAGACTAATGTGAACCTTAGTGAACCAATCGTGAGGTTGTTTCTGATAATAATGTAATAATTATAATAAAAGATAATAAAGTAATAATAATAATAATGTAGTAATACAATATTACAGTAATATAATAGTGTACTAATAGTAATATAATAAATTAAACATAATTGTAATAATGTAGTGTAATTATAATAATAAAGTAATAATAATGTAATAAAGTAATATTAGTACAGTGATGATAATGATTTCTGCCTCTTTGCTGAAAAGTCTGCCAACATTTCCGCTTGGGCTGCTCCATAAATCTCTTTTACCAGTTTCTTCCACTCTGATCTTTCATTGGCTAGTTTTTTAAGTTGTTCGATGTCTTTCTTGCGTTTACAGTAATGATAATAATTATGTATTACTAAAAGTGTAATATTATTCAAATAATTTATTTAAGTAATACAGTAATATAGGCCTACAAATAATGATATAATTGTGTAATAATTTAGTAATAATGTAATACAATAATTATAATGTAAGTAATAATAATGTAAGTAATGTAATTGGAGATGTTCTAGATGTAGGAATGTAATAATTTTAAAATGTTTTATAGTGAGCAAGCAGAACAAAAGACAATGGAAGGCAAAACAATGTAGTTTAATTATTGCAATGAAAGACAAATAAATGACAACATTAAAGAAGCATTGTAATTCCGAGCTGAAGGTTACAAATTGTATTGTTTTCTGCATTTAAGTTCACTAAGAAAGACAATTGGACTAATTACTATGTTCAGAGTTGTTGATTGAGCATTGCCTATTTTATTATTATTTTCGTAAACACAATTGAACTAGATTTCCACCATAAAAATGATCTGACAATATTACAGATTAACTGTAAATATTTGTGGTTTTTTTTTTCCAGGCATGGGTGGGATAGAAACATGCAGGGCCAACAAGCTGCTTATTATCAGAACCAACAACGACACCAACAACAACAACATGGAAAACAACGAGACGATCGACACAGATATGTAAGTGCAGATTATTTACTTTATAATACTTTGTGCTAAATTGTCCTCAAATTTCAATATAGGTGTAGAAGTAGGATTCCTGAAAGACGAGTTTAAGGTGATGGGTTCGAGTCTAATAGCCGTTCGCATTTTTGACTAGCAAAACTCAGGAACTTACACATGCCATCACCAGGCACGTACCATGCTTTGTGTGTGTAAACTCTGGAGTTTTCTCCTTGAGCATTTGTTTCCTCGAACTAAAATATTGCACTTTAATATTAATTTCTTTTGTAATGGGAAAAAACTTGTGCACCAGAAAGGCCCATAACATGTAAAAACAAATTTAATATGGAATAGTTTTTAGTAATGAAGTAAGCAGAGGGAAAAAACAAAAAACCAATAAATGAGTTATTAATACAGTAGTTAAAGTTTTTCACTGGTTGGGAAAAAGAGTGTATTGCACCAAAACAAACAAAACACAAAACAGATTAACAGGCAATAATATAAATATATAAAGTCAATGCAACAAGGCATTCCACTCTATGTATGCTTTGAAAATAATTAGTAAAATATAGCTTTTGTTCTTTTTTTAGAAATTATTTTATTAAATTTAAATCTCCTTTCGAAAACTGCTTCTGTTTAGTAACTATTAGTATACAATTACCAATAGTTATGTGCCTTATACTGTACCATTCTATTGTATTTGGAATTATAATGGTGCTTAAAATACTGAAGAAGCCTCATATATATGCATTTAATATGCAAGAGTTACTTTCACTTAAATTAAAATCTACATTCTATTTCACACTCAGCTAGGCTATTAGTTTTCTATATTAGAACTACTTCAACAGCATTCATTGCTTTTTTAACAACGCCAATTAACAGAAACTTGAAAGCAGTATGAAAAGAAATTGTTGAAACTGGTGAAAATCGTAAAGAAACCTAACAAAGTCTCAAGTGTTTGCGTGTTTTATAAGAGGCTATTTTATCCTTGAATTGCTACAAAGAAAAAACCGTTTGACCAATTTTCTTTTCTCTCGTGCGGACAATCGTTTACTTACAAGATAATAAGCTAGTTTCAATGAAGACATTTTCTATCACCTCAAATTGACTCTTCCAATTATGATCAATTGACTGGAATCAATTGAGAAATCCACTTTACCAATTTATTTCAATGTTAGAGAACTATATGAACAATTATCTAGTTAGTTTACGTGGAACCTTTCTAGGTAATTAATGTACTCCCTTTCCTAGTGTCTGTTGATTTTGTTGTGGATCTTTATTAGGTTTGATAATGTCTTTATTTCAACAAACTCTGCTTAGGCAAGTCATTTTACAAGATTCTCCTAGTGAAGAATGTGTTAGAAAATAAAGTATTGGCAGAGTTACACAATGTAAAAGAAAGAAAAAAAAAGTTTTTTTTTTGTAGATATAGAATGGAATGGGTTTAGTCTAAATGTACTTGTAAATTTCACATCGTCTCCTAGTTTACATAAATTTTGGATTATTACCATACCTTAAGACAACTTGATTCCACTCTCCTTTTTCCCTCCTCCTCTCACCCCAGACAGAAGTTGATTGTTTCCCTTTGCCAATCACTTGTGATTCCCACTATACACTCTTTCCAAAGACAATTCCAGTAGGTGTTTGATAAGTTTTCCTTCCACATTTTCAAGAACACCCAATTCTCAGTTTTGCATACTTCTTTAGTATCATGGGAATAATCGATTATACAGCATTACATGTGTTCCAAATGTATCGCCTACTGTAGTATCATAGACCATGATATATGATACACATGAGATGCTGTATTACCAAACATTTTCTATTTAATGCCGACTTCTGAATGATGACTAAAGCCAGGACTGTTTTAAAGCCTGACTGGTCCCAATATTGACCAAGGGCTTCTCTCGTCCAGTGCCCACCTTAACCAGAGGAGAGGCATAAGCCAATACGTCTGAGGCAGATACTAGATGCAGGGGCTGCCATAAGAGTCAGCAGTGCTGATTTCAAATGCCTAATGGTCTCCCATCCAAGCTCTAACCGGACCCAATGTTGCTTAACTTCGGTGATCTGACGAGAACCAGTGTTTCAACATTTTCTATGTTACTGAGAAAATGTATGAAATGTGGAAATATAGCACTGAGATCAGGTATTAGAAGCCAGGTATGGTAGGACTCACTATCTATTTTCATTTAATGATTAAAAAGAATTAAATAATGTCAAGATTGTGTTGTCTTGTTTATCAAGTAATAAAACATGCCAACCAAGATCACCTAATATTTTCAAGTGTTTCGTTGAAAAAATATCTATGGTTTCCTGTGACATATTGTAGCAGTAATGTATATAGATTCAACAATTCTGTCCTGGTTAGACAAACACTTTGGGTGGCTGGTCAAATACTGGAGACTTGACCAGGCTCTCAATTGTCTGGCTATGGAACTCATCCCCAGCTGACCTATCACTCTGATTTACACAGGATTAGGAAATGCGTTAATATGGAGCAAAATCATGGGTATATTGATCGAATCATAGACCCTGCAAATAGTATTCTGTATACGTTATTATTACGATCGTAATGGTTGGTAATAAAGCTCGTTACGTGATGGATTATATTTTAATGACTATGAGTTTATTTTGGATACAGTATCATTATATGAATGTTTGTTTATTGTGGTTGGCTATACACAATTGTGAAATGACTGTTCTTAAAGAAATAATAACTCATCTGAACGTAGCTGGATGAAAGGCGAAGAGTTTGTGTAACAGAACATTAATTAAAAAAGGTCACCAATATTGCATGGTCTAGCCTTCAACACTGATTAATTGAAAACAAGTTTTTTTTCTGAACATTACTACTGTAGGTGTGTTTTAAAATAAATAATAAATGTTTTTTATTCATGGGAGAATATGGTTTTTTCATGAGTTAAAAGTCTATATTAATTCTGTTTCATCAAAAGTCAATCTTTCAACTAATGAAAATTTTCTCTTTATTTCTCCTTGTAAACTTATTCCGTTTTATTTATCTCTGCTCCGCCTTGTTTAATAGAACAGTCAATCTTTTAACTCATGCAATATTCTCACATTCAACTCATAAGCAAAAATCATTCTACAGTATACAGGTACTTTGTTTAGAAAGTTCCATTTGCAAAACAAAATACAAAAACATTAAATATAAACATGTAAATATTACAAAACATTACACTCTGTGTGCTGGCACATAGCCAATGTATCGCAATTGATAATATAGAACCCTGTTTATACTGCAGTAACTGTACTGTACGTTTGGTATCTAGACTGTCTGGCGGCGGCATCTGTTCAACTATTCAAACATTCCATTTCCGTACTTCCTTTGGGAAGCAGTTGCATAACATCTGTGAATCCGGAAGCACCAGGAAAATGTACTTACACCAATCACACAACTGAGACCTGATAGATTGCTACTCCCCAAACTCCGCCCCTGTCATTCATTTTTTAATTGACACCATATTTGTTGTCAAAATCTTGTCATTTTTAGCAAATATAATTCTAGATACTGTTACCAAATTTTTCTCTTTTTTCGAAGATAAGAAAAAATGTTTTCATGAAGGAATATACTTGTTTTCAATAACAGGATAAAATTATGTGAAAAAATAGGATATGATTCCTTATTTAATCCACTCCGGACTGTATGACTCAAAGGAATGAGGAATTTAAGCCATGGAAAGTATATTTGTTTGAGATACATAGCCGAAGAAAAGGCTATTAATCCAAGTTGTGCGATACATCAGGGCTGACTTGCTTTGTTTTGGTCATTCACCCATTTTATTCTCACAGTCCCTAATCTCAAATCATGTACGATTACATCATTTTAGGAAAAATGTATGTCACTTTATGTTTTACCCAATTTAAATGTAAGAAAATTAATCAACTCGATTTATAAAGTGCATAAATACCTCTGATCTCTGTGCAACGGAACCTCTCGCGTACTGTTTCTACACTCCTTAAGGATCACGTGAGTGGTCCTTCTACACTCCTTAAGGATCACGTGAGTGGTCCTTCTACACTCCTTAAGGATCACGTGAGTGGTCCTTCTACACTCCTTAAGGATCACGTGAGTGGTCCTTAAGGAGAATAAGTATCTAGTGGGAGCAGATACATTGAATAAACTATGTTTTTTAAAAGTAGTGGAAATCAAAGGCATTTCAAAATTTATTTTATTCATTTTTTTAGAGCTTAGTTAGCTTTTAGAGCTTAAAAACTATTTTAAGAATTCAACAAGAAACAGAAACCGAAAACAAGAAGCTATCTCATACACACATAAAGAGTGAGGGCGTGTGGCGCTGTGTGTTGGACGTTTGACTACTGATCGTGAGATCGAGGTTCGAATCCAAATCTCGTCGCATTGCCTGTATCCTTAGGCAAGTTACTTTACTTACGCTTGCCTCTCCCCACCCAGGTGTATGAATTGGAACCAAGTTAGATCAAGACACAATCTTGCGCTGATTACTAGCTGCATTATGGAAGTATGTTTCCATACGTATTTGATCCAAAAAAATGAATGGGGTAATAATGTTCCGCGCTTAGAGGTTTCACAACATTAAGCGCTATGTAAATCCAGGATATTATTATATTATAATTTGTTGAAGAAGGAGGAGTTCTACTTTATACTGAAAGACACATGATAAAGTTAACCAATCAAATGGCAAGAATACACTCAGGTGTAGAAACTTCCATATCCTTGCTCAGGTGTCTAACCATTACATTCATGGAAATCATTAGACAATACCTCTTAAATAACACAATAACTTTACTAAAGACCACATCTTAAGATAAGGTGATAATTCTATTTAGCACATTGATCATAGATCCGTCCTTTTTTTAATGTGGATTTAATATTGCATGAAGGCTACTCACGCAACGTACGTGAGGTGAAGGACAGTGAGCATCATAGGTTAAATGATCAAGCCAATTAACCTAAAGATCTTGTGACAATGCTTTGCCCGGTAATCCCTCTCTATTGTCCAGCTCTGTTTACTAGTAGTACATATTTTTTCTAGGCCTACATGTTCATGGCTCATATTACTTCTTTGACACCCTCAAGCCCAGGTCTATTTTTATTAAGTGACACTGCAGTTTAGTGGTTAACATGCTTGCTTACCCATTCCAGGGTTCTATGTTCAAATCCTTAACTTTAACACGGTATCTTTATTTGCATAAATCTTCTCTGTTTTACTACAAGTGGCGCTGTAGTTCAGTGCTTAACATGCTTGCTTACCCATTCCAGGTTCTATGTTCAAATCCTTAACTTTAACACAGTATCTTTATTTGCATAAATCTTCTCTGTTTTACTACAAGTGGCGCTGTAGTTCGGTGCTTAACATGCTTGCTTACCCATTCCAGGTTCTATGTTCAAATCCTTAACTTTAGCACAGTATCTTTATTTGCATAAATCTAATCTGTTTTACTACAAGTGGCGCTGTAGTTCGGTGCTTAACATGCTTGCTTACCCATTCCAGGGTTCTATGTTCAAATCCTTAACTTTAACACAGTATCTTTATTTGCATAAATCTTCTCTGTTTTACTACAAGTGGCGCTGTAGTTCGGTGCTTAACATGCTTGCTTACCCATTCCAGGTTCTATGTTCAAATCCTTAACTTTAACACAGTATCTTTATTTGCATAAATCTTCTCTGTTTTACTACAAGTGGCGCTGTAGTTCGGTGGTTAACATGCTTGCTTACCCATTCCAGGGTTCTATGTTCAAATCCTTAACTTTAACACAGTATTTTTATTTGCATAAATCTTCTCTGTTTTTACTACAAGTGGCGCTGTAGTTCGGTGGTTAACATGCTTGCTTACCCATTCCAGGGTTCAAATCTTAACTTGACAAAGTACCTTTCTGTTAGAAATGTTATACATTTAGAGGATTATAAATACTGCATTGTTATTGGATTATTTAAGAAATATGTAAAATACCTTTCACCTTATTCATGGGATTTCCCTTTTTGTAATAAAATTGGAATGGAGCTGTAGTTTGGTGGTTAACATCCTTACTTTGAAATCCAAATGGCAGAATTCAACTAGCTGTGACTGACGCTAGTCTGCTGCACTACCTCAGCCTCAAATGAGACTTTCTTTAGTTTTATGTTTATTGGTTATCCATCCTGTTATGCCAAGTTACTTGCTGTTAGATGTGTTGAAATAAAAATGATTCCAAAAGGAATTATGGTTGAGAATGTCTTGTCGTTTTGTTTGTTAAAATTTTTTCGGAAGACCGCTTGAAAACACTCTCAGTGCCATTCCTAAAGCTCTGTCTACACTATCAAATTAGTTTGGCAAAAAAGGTATGATGTGCCTAAATATGGTAGTGATATGCCCAAATTTAGTAGTGATATGACATCATCATGTCCATATATGGGCACATCACATAAAGTTTTACAGAGCTTAAGTTTGAATATTCGTGCATGCAGTAAATATGCGATTAAGTCCAAGATTATATTTGGATTTCTTTATTTTATTCTCTTTCTTTTTCTAATCAGGGTGCCAACCGAAGTCATTCCTACCCAACGCCACCTTCAAATCAACAAGGCAGACGTTACCATAATAATTAGTTTGGTAAGGTATGGTGTCTAAAAGTCAAATCATCCTAGCACATGAATTTCTTGGAATGTGGAATTATTTGGAACCTGGGTTCTTTAGATGTGCTTCTGTTGTAAATCTTGTAATTTAAGTGAAATTGATATAATGTTGTCCAAGATGTTGGAAATGAACACCAATTTAAATACAATTCTAAGCTCTTCCACTTGGCATAGAGAATTTTCTAATTTGCCTTTTTTTCTTTTTCTTTAGTTTAAGTCGCATGAAAGAGCTTTAATTCTTTTACCACAAAAACTTTGTTATACAACATATATACCCATGATGTTGAAAGGAGCACCAATTTAATTAGATACTTTTAAGCATCACTCTTTCAAATTGAACAGATCATTTTCTGATCTCATAATTTGCCTTTTTTTTATGTACAGTTAAAGTAGCACGAAAAATTAAAGAGCTTTAACTTTTTACCACACAAAAACTGTACTGTACTTTATCGTCCATAAGTTCAAAGATGTTAAAAGGAGCACCAACTTAATTACACAGAGATTGTTAACCTTAAAAGTCATTTTAACCTTTCAAATTATTTTTAAGCATCATTCTTTTATCTATGGCATAGAAATGAGTTGCCTCTTTCTTTTAGGCACATTTGGAATAGATAAAGATTTGTATTCTTGTCGAGAATACTGTATTCTTCTTTGTTACTGCATGATTTTACTTAACTATTCTACTTGTACAGAACACTTCTATCTACTTTAAGACACTTTTTAAGAATTGTATGTTAAGATAATGTATATGTAATACAATATTTACCACTTTTTTGAAATTGACGTAATGAATGGAATCGAAAATGAATGTGTATTAATACTTTTTGAGTGGAGGTCTTGGACAGGGCTGTTTGTGGGTTCCCACTATCGACGCAGCGCAACGCAGCGACGTATCGAAGCAAAGTGCTGTATTGCGTAATCAAAAGTGGGATCAGTGCTGCAAACATTGCAGAAGGGGGAAAACACAATCATTGGATGGGCATTGTCTTGGGTTGAGTTACGTCGCTAGTGGGAACCACGTTTTAAAGATACAGTACCGAGTATGCGACTACATCACTGCCCACTTCACTTGTCCTGAGGCACGAAATGTTATCTCTAATTGCCTCTCATCACCCAAAACTGGGTACAGGCATAATGTAACGAGTAATCTTCCAGGGATTTCATTATATTCTCGTCATATATGAGTGCTGTTGAGGAGTTACTCTATCATGGAGAAATTAGCTGAGGTTTATAATAACTAATTCCTCCTTGGTTTACCTAACTCTATAATCTTTTTTATGATGGTACAATTTTTAAATTGTCCTAAAATGTAATAATGGTATTTATTTTAGAAATAATAAATTATCATATAGAAGTACTGTAGTATTTCTAAATGATGTATTTAATTTTTTAATTCAATGCTTTATTGATATTTTATTATTGTTATTCATTATTAGTTTCAGTTGTGTATCGGTTTTAATTGATCTAATTATTTGTTATTGATTACTTGTCACCAGTTTATTCCTGTTCATATGATGCGTGTGGCTAATAAAATTTTACGTGTAGGCCTAAGAATTTTATTCTCGGCTTAAAAACTACATCAGTCTGTGTTTCCTTTTGTATTTTTGAATCCCATCTTTTTATTTCTGCCTCGTCGAAAAACAATTTATTAGAATGGCCATTTAATTTGGTTTCATTCATCTTTATGTTATTATGGTGACAATACGTCACATATTGAATTCGCTTCCCGATTAAAAAAAAAGTTATCGATGTTTCTTAAAATGTTTTATCGCCTGTTAATGATTTTTCTTTTGGAGTTTTTCTACATTTTATAATAGCTTACAATACTGATGATTTTAATTTTCGATTTAGTTTAATTTCAAAATTTACTTTTTGTTTTTTCGTTTTCTGAAATTATGTACCGTTAGTGCATGTCTCTATTATTTATACTTTATTTAGAAAACTTTAAGATTTGATACGCTCTGATAAACATTGATAAAAATAACAACAACGGTTAAAAGAAATGAGTAAAACAGAAAGTTTAAATCGTTAATCATTTGTAATTATCTTTGAACAATATGTTAAATATAATTTGAGAAAACAGTAAGAAAGCTGCGGTTTAACCCCATTGTGTCTTGATCGGTACATCAAAGTGTAACCAACACATCAGTACTTAATAATAAACGGAACGAAATCCAACCATATGATCGAAGATTATTTTTTAAATCCGTTTATTCCGAGATCCTGTATTACTACTATCGGCCTTGTTGGCTAGTGTGTATACACATGTATGTATATCGGCTAACGGAAGCGTCGTACAATAGGGTTATGACGATTCGTCTTAAGCCCTGTCGTGGGAATACGCTACGACATCATCCCCCCAAAACAGCCCGTTATTAATACATCCATTTATTTAAATCCGTGTTTTTGTTTACGTTCTAATTATATCAAAAAACAATAATTGTATAATTGTTTACATTTGAACTAAAGCATTTATGGAATGCTCTGTCAAACAATATCATAAAAAATAAAAATAATTTCGACTTTGATACATAATGTATAGACTTGTTGATATATAATCTAACATCAGTACCTGTATTAAAAGTGATGAATAAAAAAACTACAGAGGACGCTATATTGTTCGTGTTGCCTTGAAGGATAAAACGAAAATGTATAGGCTAATACAGCAGGCTAAATACAAAAAAAATTATCATCATAACAAATCGAAAGGTTCTTGACTTCATATCATTATCATATCATTTATTTCGCCAATATACAGTACAGTACAAAGTAAAAAAAAACATTACAAAAGTAAATCAATGAGGCCGGATTACCTAAAAGTTATAGATAAAAATAACCGTCGAGAGGCTCTCCACATCTAAATACTTACATAAAATGAATAACACACACACACACACAAACATGAATTCCTATAAAATCAACCATATTTGAATGTTTGATAAAAATTAAATTAATAAACAATGCATTAATTAAAATCTGAGCACATAGGCCTATAGTTTTAATTTAATTTACGTTCATTACGAAAAAAGAAATGTTCAATAACGAACTACACAAGTGACGAAAACAATTTTAATATGTCTGGTTTTATTCGTAATTTAATAAAATTCGTTTTTTAATAATTAATGAACAAGATTATTATTTTTTATTGAATTTTAACGAAAAACTGCCTTTATCCTCACATTCACATTCAAGCTTTACAATATTCAAATTATTAATTTACAAAATTAACTAAAGTATAAAGATATTAACTCTTTGTTTCGGTTTTCAATGTATTCCACAACTTATAGGCCTACCCGTATATAAATAGTTACGGTCACTCTAAAAAAAATTGCTACAAAGAAAATATTTTACAATGCTTTGGCCAAACCTACTGGCCTACATTATTAGTACAATTACTACTCATTTCATTTATGGGTGACAGTGCGTTTATTACGCTTACGGTTATATTTTATTCGATGGTACGGATTATACCAAGAGGTAGGCCTACGTTGTTGTGCGGCGATTTCACATAATAACAGGGTTAGATTAGCCTATCAATAACTTTATACCGTTATACCTTTGACAGAAATAGCAATTATCGGCCGCGGTCGATCATGTGGTTCATTGGTTGATTGAGTATGACAATAGTGAGTTAGTCTATTTGTAGTATTCCAGAAACACTTGAAATAGTCAGGACAACTAGTTAAATTATCGTCAGATACCATTCATCTTGAGTGGCTACTAATACAAATTGTTCGATTGTTCGGCGGACAATGAGGTAACACCTGTGTTATTGATTCATCAGCCTCCTGACAGTTTATAAGCTTATAAGCAAGTAACTGTCTTATTTAAAACCATAATGCTAATTTCTGAACTTATATATTATATGCTACCGTTTATCAGCGGTGAAAAAACGCATATAACGTCCCAATATCTCGATTGCACGATAGGCAAAGTATACCGTATCCAGTTTGCCTGGCGAGTATAAAAATACTGTACAACAAAGTACTTTACAACAAAGTATTAATCTAATAATATTATAGTATGAAGACTTAAAATCGTACATGCAAGTATAATATAACCGATGCCCCCTACCTCTCCAACCCCTAAACTATATTGCGCGCCGTCGACGTCTTGATTGCATTGTACACAGTATTTCTTTCCGCATGAGGAAAGTTAACTTTTAAAATGAAAGCTTTGATCTAATTCAGTAACATGTCAACGTACTGATGACAACCCCTCCCTCAACTACGATATCTTTAGTAGCACCTAATGTTTTAGTTGCATGCCATAGGCAAAATACGTAGTCTAATGTACAAAAAGCATTAATCAACCGAACGAATATCGCGCCCAAAAAAACAAAATCGGTATCAAAAACTTTTTTTAAATTAGTTAAAGCCAACGAACTGTTATATTACATCGATCAGGTGTTTTGCGTTGTTTTTTTTTTTGCGAAGATGAGCCCGTTACAAAATCCGATGATTAGCTTGTCGACATTAATGAAGGTGTGAAAGGTCACACTTTAAAGAATACCTGAATGACTGTGAAGAGGGTCCTTAATGCGGACCTAGGAACAATTAGGCATTACCCATTAACGAGTTCGCATTCATTCAGTGAAGTTTTCATCAAGGCCTGAACTCTATTGATTTTTGTAAACGATTTGTTCTTATCTCTGATGACAACTGAATTGTCAAACTAAAAAGTTTATTTAGATGTTTTTATTGAATGGTTTAGCTTAATTATTGTCAGTGTGTATAGACTAATGATTTAGGTCCTCAAGTAATGCATGTAAATAGTGGCCTTATACCTTTCTCTGTTCATAGGTCTGTAATATCTCTATGATCTGTTCAATGCTTCGCAATTTTAAATCATCCCTTTATTTTGTTGACGCAAACTAAGTTAGTATAATCTCTTAAATTTAATTATTATTATGTTTCTGGATACATTCACTCATTCAGATAATTCGGATAAAAGTACATTATTATAAACATACGTTAGCACGGATTCCGGTCCAGTGACGGTTACAAAAATCGTGAAAAATACGATAGTGTTTAAGGAAGCGTTCAGATTAACGAATTCCTCATTCCGCGTATAATGAAAAAACGTAACGTGGCACGAATACTTCGCCGACTACCAGACCGAATTCTAGCTCAATATGAACGTAACTTAACAGCAAATATTATATTGATTTTTTTCGTAAATTTTCCCATTCTTTCGTTTTACATTATAGCCTACTATACTATTTAGGCCTATGCAGTATAATACCTTTGGGCTTAGGAGTTGAAAGAAGGGGCTCGATCTAATATACGCCGAGCTCGATCTGGTCTATAGGTATTTGTGTAATAGGTTAGCCGTGTTAATCATAAATCGTACAAGTAAATGAATTATGAACAGACAGATGTATTCATATGCTGGTAGTATAGGCATATTAAACCACCCGGGGTTGTTAATTAACGATGACGGTACACATTTAAAATACACAAAATAAAAACTTTCGTTTTTAGTATACGTTTTTATATACATTTTCAAAATTGTGTTGTAAATTTAAAACATACATAAAAAATAAATCTAAATCCAAATATAATCTCTAGCATTGTTATTATCTAAAACAACATACCAGTAAATCATTTATATAGTATTAAGTGAAAATTGGTTTACCGATACACGGGCAGTATCAAGTCTTTCGATGTTAAACACCCTACAATATCGTGTCTGCTGACAGAAATCTTCATCCCACGCGGGGTACTGTACAATATAGTGAGAGATTATTTAGAGGGTTAGGTTAGGAATTCTAAGGGGTATATGTTCTAAACATGAGCTTGTTACCGTGAGCAGACGCGATACAGCAGGGTGTTTAACGTCACTAAACTAGATACCGTATAAGAACAACATAGCGCATAGGAATAAATAAGAGTTTATAAAAAAAAATAATGATAATAAATTAATGACTAATTAATATAATTTCACCAGGTGTTTATGGTATAATCTAGGATTAGGGACATAACGGATATGTTACTATTATCAACTTTAAATAGTACAAATACTAGGCTACTTAAACCAGTATCTTGGTCATAACCACAATGCTTGTCTGTCAACCGTTGTATACTCATCGTCTTTTCCTTGGCAGGCTTATGTCGTCTACACATATCAAGGTCCTTGTAATGTGTCCTGGAATACCGAATGTTGTTAGATTTTTCGATAGTATACAATTTAAATAGGCCTAGCGCACACATTCGCAACAGTTTTCTTCCAGTTTCAGATATTATTTTTTCGAACGATTTTAGATTCAACATTTTCTTATTGTTATTTTAAAATATATTTTAGAAAAAATGTAGCCCTAATTAACAAATATATCATAACGTAAGATATACAAAAGTACAAAAAAAGTCCATCATTATGCTTCTATGAAAAACGATTCATTTAAGCTTAAAATATACAAAAAAATGTATTGAGCTGCTATAAAAAAGACAACATGATAACAAGAGAGATTTACAATCAATGTAGGCATAAAATGTAGGCAATAAAAAAATCAAAGTACAAAAACTAGTAAACAATAAGGCCTAAATATTTATTAAAACAATCAAAACATAATTAAATGAAACAAATTTGAACGTTTCATTTATTTCTATTGTATAGCCTGCCTATAAAATGATTTCTGTTATAAAGAATCATCGCAATCACTTATCATCACTTATTGGTATAGGCCTAAGATTATTTTTTCTTGAATATTGCCGATTAAAGATATAGGCGAATTGTCCTCCTGAACAAATGTTAACTTTTTATGTCGCATAAAAGTTATCCATTTTGACCAAAAATTGGATAAAAACAAATTGTTTTTCGAAAACACTGTAATTTAACGCAAAAATAGTCGAATGTGACTGGAATACATTTTGTTTATTTTGTTTTGTTATAAATGAAAACATTATTTGTAAAATGTTTCTGTACGGAAGTGATTCACTTGATTGAAACTAATACTACTACATATTTAAAGTATTTTTTTAAAATCTTTATTTTTAATGTTTTTCGGGGCCCGGACAATGAAACTTTATCCAACGTACCAAAACAATGAGAATGATGGTTAAATATAACCATTTATAGAGTTTCAAGAACATTCGGTAGTTAATGGCTGCAGTAATAGTAAGCCCGCATTAACAACACATTTCATATTTGGCCTAATACTATAGTACAGATTCGTTTGTTATATTGATAGGCCTATCTATAAAGTTTGTTTTCAGTAGTTTAATAAATTAAATCGACTGGAATCCATTAACCAAATCCAATAATTACGATCGATGTTAAAATCAAACACAAATGATGTCTCAATTATTTTTTCCTCCAAAATACGACAGTGTCAATTATTCACAATGTTAACCACACCTGAGATTTGTATGCTCAGATAATAAGTTAATCAAACCAATTAAATCCTTTATTTAGTTTTATCGTCGCGACTCACCACTTTTATTCAACCGTTTTAGCCCCTAATTTAACGATAAAACACAATACTGAGGCTCAGCGTGAAGACACGCGGCTATTTACACGATCGTTCGGCAAGCAATAAAGTCTCCGGGAGAATTAGCAACCACGGCGGTGATAATCACGCTAAGAATATGCAAGAATAGGCCTTATTACATGATCGAGGCTAACATATATATTTGCCATAGGTTGCTTACATGAACATAATAGGAGCAATTACGTTGTAAATTGAACAATCGACTAATTAATTACTCGCTTTCTTGCAAGTAAATCACGGCTCAAAATCAACTGAGTAATGGCTTAATTTTCTCAGACGAAGACTACTATATCGTCGAGAAAGACAGTTCTTTTCGTTAAGCCATTTCGATTTTTCGCGTAGATAATTTCAATGACAATTAGTTTTGTAATTTTCTCGATAATTAATTTATTTTGATCGTCGAATTAGTAAATATTTTAGCTGAGTTGTTAAAACACAACAATTTTATCATTATCATTCTCCTAGCCCATTGAGGCCATTCGGCCAGATGTAATATTTAAAAAAAAACACAGAAAATTTTAAAATCTAAAAATCTTACTTAGTACTGTTAGGAAAGTGTATTTTAAATTATACGGTCAATTCGCTGTTTACCACCTCTGAATAATATATTTATGCCTAAACCGTAATAAAAACCGTCGTTTGCATCGTAGCTCTGGTTCTGAATTTTTAAAGGAAGAAATGGTGTTGTTTTCCCAGCAAATCAAGTCGAAAATCGAAGGTTCAAGGCCTAAATTATTCATTCACCTTTTTATTTCAGAATACCATGATTACATAATATATACATAGGCCTATATACAAAAAAAAAAGAAAAAGAAAAAGAAAAAAGAAAAAGAATCTTATTATAAAAAATCATTAATTATCAATAATAGTTACATTTTTCCTAATTGGAAAAACAGCAAATTAACAATTATGACATACACTTAGGCCCACTTATTTTGGTTAGATTTTATTTTTTTTGTGCACCATATCAGTTTAGAAAAATTATGAAAATAAATAAGTCAGGCCTTTATTAATAAATGTATAGATAAATGTACAAAAGTGTTTTATTGGGGAAGTTCCCCCCTTTTTCCAAGTGGTAATTCAATTAATGTTTCTATTTGCTAACTATCTAATTATAAATCAATAAAACAATATTTGACGCAACAAGTGTGAACGAAATTCCTCGTTTCACACTGAAAAATATTTATTTAGGCGTAATATTGGAAGATTATCATCTGATCGTATCACTGTGGTCCAATACGCGGCAATAGACCTACGTTCATATGAGAAACACACGCAATACTAAACAAACACAAATATTATTTATACATTAGAAACACTGCAACTTTGGTACTCAACTAAGTGTTGCCTCTGAATAATGGTTGGCCGTAGTGTTATAACAAATATTAGGCCTACCCCTCGTTCGTTTTACGGGGAAGTGTCCCCTCAATAAGGCCGTCAAAGGAGGGTTCTAACCGCCAGGGTATAAATATTCATCTAAGAGCCTCAATTCATAAGATATTTGTGTCCACTGTAAGGAAACAATTAATAAGTAACACCAAGAATATCAGCTAGTTTTGTTAAACGCCCTCAGACATCGAGAGACGATCAATCACCTCTAAATGGGGAAGCGAAATGCTATCGAGATCATAATAATGTTGTTTAAATTGAATACAGTTCAAACTTATCACCGAGTCTATATAATCACAAACATGAAACTCTCAAGATATGTGATATACAGGCGACAGTAGTTTCGACAATTTGTTGAATCAGATCTAGCCTGTATTGTATACGTTATCTTACCTAAACACAGTACTGATATAAATTGTCATAATGACGCCTTTTCCGTCGGGCTTTTATGTATTTTTAACACTTATCGGTTTACTTTTATAAAAAAAAGAATATATTGTAAGCTTTGGTATAGTTTCGACAGATTATTAAATTTATCTATCGGACGATAACAAATACAGCTATTTCCGCACCTTTCCATTTTGACTGTATTTAAACTTGGTTCCCAGACGCAACGCAAGGACGTAGACGCAATTCCAACGCAAGCAAGTTGACCAATGGCAACAGACAGTTCGAATAACCTATTGTCTGTGATTGGTTAAATCACTTAATGTTGCGCTTACGTCCTTATGTTGCGTCTCTAGTGGGAACCAAGCATTACTTAGGCCTATACCTATTTACAATACAATTACTTATAATAATAAGAACCTGCCATAAAAAGCTTTCGTTGCTTAAGTTGAAAATAAACCAATGGATATTAATAACCGTGCCCGCGTCTGTACTGTATACGCGCGCGCGGCCTATATAATTATTTAATACATATCATACAGTGATTTAGTTCACTTCTTACTGTTTACTTTGCATTGTATTGCATTTGTATTTTTCCGTAATGTAATTTTGTTGTGCCGAAATTGAATAAATCAAACAAATAAATTTCGATATATAGAATCGAAGTTTGCTTTATATCAGGCCTATCATATACAGTGTATATATATCTTGTTTGTCATTCATTAATTAAATGTTAATAGAGATATTGCTGATATTATTGTATAGTTGTAGTTAACTATATTGAAGGGTGGTACATTTTGACAACAAGGTGGTATTAATAGTTTACATACCACTCGAACGAAATCATAAGATCAAGTGCTCTTCGTAGACTCACTCCCGTGTAATGCGGAATAGATTTCGAATAAACACTACAATATAGTATCTTGGAAAGTAAACATACATTGACCAACATGGTAAGCCTGTAAAATTCAGTATCAATTTTGAAAGGGTATCTCCAGGCCTGTGGTCAGATAATTATTGTACACGGTGGCGGTAAAGCGATGTAGGCCCGCTTATGGCATGGTGTTCGGCAACTCCAAGACCCGTGTCTCACAGGGAGTATTTAGCCTGATGAATCGACGAAAACTAATGTAAAATGCCTCAAATTAATGATGGTAACTTTGATCAAAGATTGGAATCTCAGTGTGTAAATTTCAATTTAATTGTAAATATATATATATTGATTAACGATTGTCAAGTTTAACCCCTTATAAAAAAAAAGTGTAATAATCAATAATGATTACTTTAAATTATAAGAAATCAAGCTACGTAGGCCTACAATTCAGATTAAATTTGATAAAAAGTTGTACTCGATTGTAGTGGAGCTGTAGCTTGGTGGTCAACATGTTTGCCTTCCAATCCCAAGGTTCAATCTTCACAACTCTTTTCTACTCCAGTCACTAAGCTCCAAATGAGACTTAGTTTACAAGCACAATAAATCATAAAATAGTTTGTCCATCCCTTTTGTCGAGTTACTCGCTGCTGGATGCGTATGAAATAAAGTAGGCCTAATAAAGAACAACAACAATTAAATCATATGTAATCGGAAACAAAAAGTTTCTTTAAATTAACGCTACAAATATCAACGGAAATCGAATTCCAAAATAAAACTCCTTCATCTGCCATACTTGATGGTAAAAATCAGTAGTGATGAATTAAAATCCAAAGAAATGGAAACATGTCTACGTCACATTCTAGTAAGTGTACATTTCAGAAGGGCACATTGGCGGTTCAACTTCGTTAGTTATACTCCCTATTCATTGTTCACCTAGGCCTGGTCTTTTGCTTTTTGTTTGCAGACTCACTGGAATCGGCCCATAGAGGCGTTGTTTGTCTTGGTTAGACATAACATGGATAAAGAACTAGGCTAGTAATGCATCCTGTGATCGTTCGATTATTATCAAAATATCAACAATGAATTTATCGAACTTCAATGAATACTAGCATTACAGGCCTAAATGTTTTTATGAAATCACGTAACTTAAGCAAAGAGAAAAATTCAAATATAGACTAGATTTGGTTTTAAACAGATTTTTATATGAATCTTTCTGATAAAGTTATAATGGAATTAGGAATCATAAACGGTGTTATTTGTTGATTTACAGAATGGATGCTGATATATTATAATAAATGTTTATCAATTTCTTTATATCATGGAAGTTATCTATATAGTACAATAAAACATAAGATCAATAACAACAAAGTACAGTATTGCATTAATAAGTTTATTTATTCACACAGCGTATTATAAAGAATATAAAACAGTACAATAAAAAAATACATAGACTTTCTGTGTTTGAGGACACATTACCTAGGCTAACATAGCCTAAAGATACATAATATTTTGTTACATTAATTTGAATAAGTTTACAAAAATTAGTTTTCTTATTTACAGTGATGAAACCGCCACTAACAGGTTGAATATACTTCTATTTTCCTCTTTCCACGATTTGTTTCCATATTTTTTCTTTTTTGAGTAGAATTGTTGGTTATTGTGTTAAAGGCTACAAATTTTCTTCTTAATCTTGTTTATTTGGTTTATCCAGTTATCTTTTGATAGTGAAAACATTTTCTTCTGGTTTCTATCAGTATATTGATATGATGGTTCATTGAGTGTAAACCGAAACTGTCTTGAAACGTAAGATATTTAAAGTTATAATGGTTTACACTCAATAAACCATCATATCAATACAGTTATCTTTTGGTCTTCCTTATGGTCTTTTTACCTTATTTCTAATTTTCATTGCTTTCCTTTCATTTCCTTCATTTGCACCCTCTATAAATCTTGCGAAAATAAAATACTTTATACATCTGACAGTCTAAGAGCATAATTAGAGAAAGAAGTCAGTTTTCCACAATACATAATTATATAAGTTAAATTAAATTAATTAAATTAATACTACATAATTATATAAGTTAATAACAATATATACCTAGCTTATTTAAGATTGTGTAACGTGAAAGAAATAGTTTTTAGTCTAAAATTTGTAATTATACCTAATAAGTAGGCCTAATTATTGAGGTTAAATGAGATTTTAAAGTACCGGGTAACTGATAAGGTGTTTAAATAAGGTTAAGCATTATTGTTCATCCTACTACTATCCATATAGACTGTTGCTCATAGTACTCAATCTGTTGAATGTTCAAATACTCGAGGCGCCTGGCTAGCCAATTTTCGTCGTGCCGTATATGTCAGTCATGTTATACGTCGAGACCTATAACACTGATGCTAGTTTAACCTGATGGTGGACCAGATTCACGGTGCTGTATCCAGATTTCTCCAGTATCATAGGAATATTTGGTATTACAGAATCGCACGTGTTTCAGATGTGTCTCCTAGTATCGCATACCATAAGATTTAACCTAACCCTACATGATACAGACATCACATGTGATACACATGAGATGCTGAGGGGTTGTATTCCTACGATATTTGTCGTATGTAGAGGTACATTATTGAGAATCGGGTACATGGTGGTCATTCAGGCGTCGGCTAGAGACAAAAGCTTGATTCCCACTACTGTATACAGAGGACGCAGCGCAAGGAAGAAAGCGCAAAAATATTTTTACCAATCAGACGCGATGGATGTTTCGCTTACGTCCTCGCCTTGCGTCTTTAGTAGGAACCATACCTAAGGGGAAAAAGAAAGTCAGTTTTCCACCATACGAGATATTTGCTCGAATCGAAATATTCCTGAGCTGTGATTAGTTGCGCATCTTTTCGCATCACAAAAAAGGGTGGAAATAAAAATACGATGCGCATTAGTCAACGCTTTAGATTCACGCATCAAATATCAAATATTTTATAGACAGTTTTAATGTTTGTATTGTTATTAACTATAGCTTTGCGGCTTATTTAATGGCTCAGCTCTATAACGTATGCAGATGATCCATCAAATATTGACTAAATAGAGAGCATAGACAGATTGTTTACCGACAAACAAAACTAGTCAGTTTGTCGTATAGGCCTATAAACACTACGCATACTGCATTATATACTGTACACTTTTAACCTGTTTTAAACTTTAAATTGGTCTAAAGCCGCTGCTTAGAAAACTGTGATTGTTTTTGTTATAATTACCCTTTTATACAAATTTATACCATAATTAACGTGTGTTTTTAGACATTAAATAAACAGAACATACTGTATTTGTCAATACACAACACAATTTCACTATAAATCTAAGTCTTAACCAAGGATCGTAGTACAGATTGGAAACTTTTACTATGATGTTTGTTTTGAAGTCAAAGTCCAGTGCAATGAATCGTAGTTTGTACAGTTTTTGTTTAGTGAAATTTTTACTAAAATAAGAAACTGGTTACTCCAAATAAAAACACGGAAGACCTATTGATAATTCAACATTTAATTGATCATTTAATAATCTAATTAGTTTCATCGACAATACTTAGGCCTACCAAAATGTTTAAATAATCCACATACCTGGCTATATATTAATTTATAGGTCCATGAATAAACTATAGTATGCTGTAGGCGATACTGTATACATTGGCTATTCAGAGACGGTTTAGATAAAATTATTAAAATTTTGTTCATTTTCATGTATCTATCAATGTAGAAGAATAGTCACCATGATACTTGTAGGTCTACTACATGGATACATTACTTATTTATCCATGATTTTAGTGTTAAGAAACAACCGATTATAGTACGTATTCCTTATATAAGATTGTTTTTCCTTTTTCCTAAAAAATTATTATTATTCGTTTGTAGAGTGACGTAGACAATACGAGTCTATACAATATTGTTGTTCAATTTAGTTTTAAAATTCGTTGAAGTCATTTGACCTTATTTGCCCGTTCTTCTCCCTTTATTGTAAGACAGTGTTTCTGCTCTAACGTCATAATTTCTCTTTTTCTTGAAAGTAGTTTTTCGATATTATTCTTCGTATTCTTCTTCTTAATTTTAGATCAAACCATTACCTTCATTCATTCGTTCTTCTTTAGATTCCTTCTGTTATCACCTAATTTGTATCTCTTTTGACAACAAAATCATCTATTTCAACAGGTGGAATATGTTGCTGAAACAGTCTGATTAATCAAAACTTAACATATTGTGAACAAAACTTCTTATATATTTATTGATTACAATATAAAGTCAAGATAATAGGAGCTTTATTTGGAAAGAGAACAAACGTTTTCGTATTCATTTTCCAAGTTCCTTCTCACGTAACAGCCAAACATACACACGCATGCGCATTATCAGTAAACATAAGGTCACTATGATTTAGCTTGAACTTTTCCATGTTTCATTCTAACCGGAAAATACTATACTATGTTAAAGGTTGTTTTTTGTGTAGACCTTTGATTATAGGAAGTCGAAACAAAAAAGATGTAGGTGAAATGTACCAATGCGGCAACGTTTTTTACGTCACTATAAACATGACACGGTACATAAATTACTTTATTCTGTAAATTGAATCGAATCCAAAGTCAATCTCAAAACACCTGATTACAAAATAAAATCCGAACTAACACCGCTTTATCAATTGACCAAATATAACTTATTGTATGAAGGAATTATATAAATTAAAGTCAATATTGATACTTTCCTCAATTTAGTTTTACAGCCGTCTATAAATGCATTGTTACATACCGGTATTACGCATGACTTTTCCAAAATAATTTTATTACTTTGTTTAACCTGTCCTAACAAATAGTTGTTTTATTTACCTTAGTAGCAAACAGTTATAATGTACTTTTTATACAGTATTCCATAACTTAAAATACGTAAGTAAAAGTAGCGGTGAAAATAAGAATACACTATATACACTATCTATAATATTGTTTCAGCAACACCCATTCTGTTGAAATAGGGTATAACAAGATCCGAAGTAAATGTTGTCCAATGTTTTTAAAATAATAATAATATATAAATAATATTATATAATAAATTTAAATATAGAGGAAATATAGTATAATAATATACCTGTAAAGATTTATAGAAAAGTCTTTATATTATAAATACGCACACTACATAATTATTTTGTAACAGTAGGCCTACATAAATTAATGCATGTATATTTTACATATATACAGCATTAATTGAAAAGTATGGAAAAGCCTATTCATTCTTATGTTAATACGATTAACATTTTTAATAACAAACTATTTGTCTTAAATGTAAATTAGTTTGAATTAATCAACGTCTCTTGTTATCAGATTTACGACTGCTCATTAAGTGAAACATAATCTTTATTGATATTTTGGCAAGGATAATTTCTCATAATAATTAAAATTTAATGAAGAAGTTAATAGAATAAGAACGAATTTAAAACTAAGAGGTAATATATCTTCCCTTATGTGGCATAATGACTCTTTTTTTGTTTCATCATTGATATGTTTTTTTTACTAAAACAGTATACTTATCTTTTTGTAACAACCACAGGTCCATATTAGTAATACGTATAACTAATAATGATTTTAATAAGACAAAAATTCACAACATAGTTTTGCTTTAAATGAAAAAAAAAAATGTTTCAGTAGAACTTATATAACAGATGGTGGTAGAAACATGGCTATAACTGAAAAGCAACTAATAATTGTTGGCCTACTCGGAGTAAAGTGTTTTTACTTTTCTGTTTGTTTTTGTATTATGAATGGTTTTTTAATATTTCTTGTGTCGATATTTTCTGATATATTTATTGAAATGCTATATTTTATCTTTATGTGCCAATTGGTATAAAGAGGATTCACAGGTTCTTGTCAGAGATTTAGTTCCCTTTTGTGTTTCCTGCCACTTATACTCTGTAGTTGTTTGTTGATGTTGTTGATTGGCAATAAATAATAAGAATAAGAAAGAGATGTCAAGTCGCATTTTCCGGAAATAAAGATTTTATTCTAAATTATTTTATAATTTTTTAATCTCACTAAATTCTATCTTATAACTATGCTTTGATACATTCATAGAGAAACCACGTTAGTAAAATACTGGAAATTAACTAATTGGATAGATTCGTCTGGATCTTTATTCCGTATTCGGTAAAATGTTCCTTTTCGTGAATAAAACGTCAGTTTATCGTTTTTAATTAGTATCTAATTATTGGATCATCAAAATTTGATTTTTCAAAATTAAATTGTAAACGATAACGACTATGTCATAAGACAAACATTATCATAAAGAACATTGCCCGTTAAATGCAACGCATTAGATTGTATACCAATCAGTGGAATTTTAATTTTGACAACTGTTTAAATCTAGCGAACGTGTTTATGGATCTTTAGAATACTGCTAGGTAAATCCAAGTATTGATTTCTGTAACTAATTTAACACGTATTTTTACACACATGTCAGATATGACCAAAATGATGTAACATGATTGGTGTAAGGTCAACAGACGAAGATGAACTTCCGGTTACGTTGGACGAATGAATGTTCGTCTCTTGAAAATAAGTTTGTGGAAATAGATGAAAGATTCATGTAGCATACGATGAAACACGGACGGACTTTTGTAACTTTTTTCGAATTTTCTCAAAGGCGCACAAATTATTTTGGTTAGATGTAATGTTGGATAGCTGAGCATTCTTGAGGGAGATGTGCGTGTTATAGGCATATTCTATTACTATTAGGCCTATTATTTAATTATATGTATATTAGTATACTTTCGGAGTGGTAGATAACAAATTTAATTACATAAAAAATCTGCCTTCGTGGATTCTTTGATTTTTATTTTAAAATTAGATAGTTTCGTTTAAATACTGATATACCGGTAACACAGTACAGTAGCCGAACAAAAAACATATAATAACTCTTAGACCTAGGCCTATACAACTTACCTTCTTCTTTTTTAGTGACATTTTATTCTTAATTTTATGGGTTATTTTGTGACAGTGTCACAACACTTTATGTTGTCATAAGTGTGTATTTATTATATTTTCGCCACAATTAATCGACACCTCAAGATTCCATCTTCATCAATACTATAATATGCGATTGATGACAGAGCCAAGTTGTAAGAGATGATGGTTCCAATTAAACATGTTATTTAGATTATTCTCTGGCATATAATTAAACATGCCATGACGAAGTTCTAGTTATCTGTACATTATTTTACCCATTTCAGTACTCGGTGGTATTGGAACTCGAATATTTACCTGGTCATCAATCGCATATGATCCTGAGCTAAGTTAAGTTGATGGCTCAAATTAAAAATGTTCTCTTAATTATTCTTTTTTGTATACTGTCCCCTGGTTATAGATTTTTATCAGTAACTTTTACAGGTGTTTTTTCTAGCTGCATAGAATCTTTATTTATTCATGGCTTATAATCCATTCTGCGGTCTGTACAGTACAGAATAATAATAATAGTGATATTTACATGCGGGCCGGTCACGTTAAAAGTGTGTCGAGGGTCATCGGTAAATTTGATTTAAGGTTGATTACCCGATGCACAAGATTACTGTTCATTCACGGCAATTTGGTAAAGTATATCGAATCAAAGGTTGTCGAAAAAGAAAGAGAAACACCCTGAAAAGAATTCGGACCGTAGAATCTTTTGTCCGTTGTTATATAGTGTTTGTTGTTCTCTGGTGGGACAGAGAGGTTTGTATACACAGAAATCAATTTCATACCACAATGACCGTATGCGCTAAATCTGATCTACTGTATACGTCCTTCTTTAAACCAGGTCTGTAACGGCTCGGGTCATTTTACATAACGTTTGGACACATAAAAGAGTATTTTTTCATGGTAAATAATCGTGTATTGTCCGATGCCCTGGGTTTAAACCATCTGCTAGGCTGTACTTTTGGACATGCCGGAGGATAACGAATTATAATTAATAAATAGTGCAGTTGTAGGTAAATACCCAGAAGTGAATCTTATAAATTGTGAGAGATATGTTTGACTAGTGTAAAAAAGGCAGCCAGGTGTGGGGACTTCGTTACATTCAGTAAACAATTAAAATAAACATTATTTTTATTTTTTCTCTTTTTTCTTTTCAATTATAAATCTTAATCTTGCTGTGGAGGTGTAGCGTTTCGGTTAAAATGCTCGCCTATGGTTGACATTCTGTAAGATTCTGGTTTCAAACGACAGTAGTTTTTTACATGGCAAAAATCAACTCCGCTCCCAACTAATTAGATATAAGATTGTTTATTTAGATTATCTTCTATATATGTTTGTCCTGTGAACAGGGTTACCATCATCCGAAGGACAGAAATGAAATCACTTCTGGTTATTTGGCAATATGCCTACATTGAAAATAAGACCGATATGAGAACAAAATAAATCTAGACTTATATTTCTGCAACTAAAATTCAATTATTGTTAAATTTATTTTCCACGTACAAAAAAAAATAAACAGGGATACGAATTTAAGAAGAGCACACATCTTTATATACATAATTATACAACAATAAAAGCGAAGTTTTTTAAAAAGAAATGTATGCAATATAAAAAGCTTATGGAAGAAATTTGATACTGAGGAAAGTGGTAGCATTATCTCACCATACGACCGGAGACATGTTAACGGCAAATTTAAAATTATTCATTGATAGTTTAGTTACTGGAATAACATCGGAAAAAATCAATCAAATATAAATCAATAAAATGATGATTTAAAGAATTTACAATATTTACCTGCTTGATACGTGCTGATAGGTCCTAGTCGATGATTGAAATGATTCAGTTAGATTCAAAACGTATAATGGCCAAATAATATACTTGACACCAAATTGTTAATCAAGTACCTATTAGGTATACCACACTTACAACTTATAGTATAAAACTAACATTATACAGAGGTAAGTGGCAGACTATTACCGCCATTAATATACCAATACATAGGTTAAGTGGCTCTCCTTAACGCCTTAACTGGCAATCGAGTGCATTCGATCCTTTACCGGTTAGTGTCGCGTTAGAAACGGAGAAGTGACCGTTTACTATGGACGAACCAGCTAAGTTTGATTTCGATTCAGATCAAACCAAATGCGTTTGCTTCTGACGCAGCAAACTAAAAAAGATAATGTTGAACGCTTCAACTGTCCCTGCTCAGCGCATGTACTCTGCTGTCGATGCAGAAATCATGTGTGTAAACGCGAGCAATTATTGTTATGGTTATAATTATGTTTGAGGACGATTGTCTGACTTTATAAAAAATCTAATGTTATTGATACAGAAAGCAGGAAGTCAGTACAATAGTACAAAGTGAGTTGAACCTACAGTTTCGAAATATTTATACGGGATGCCGCACCTAGAATTTTAAACTGAACTGAGAAATTTGTAATTAGTTGAATTGTTGTGATGATGAGGGTGGGGTTAAAAAGTATTGCTAGACCTAGGTCTATCCCGAGAAGGGGTGGGATTGATGCTAGATCAGACTTCTGGTGTAGGCCCTACTTTTACCACGATCGTGTCGTCAATCAATGGAAAGTTGATGTTATGCTTTCATTATTATTCAAAATATAATAGATAGAAAATAATACTAATATAGTTTTTGTTGGCTTCTATTAGATGACCTGTTGGTATGCGTTTTTACATATTATTGTAGCAGGCTGGTACAGTCTTTTGAACTGGACCTGAATATCGCGCGAAGCCTGAAGCCAGGCTTTTAATCTTTTGTAAGACGTTGTTAGTTTGACCAATGCCGTAAGCGTTTTAGTTGGTGTTTAGTCGCCTCAACGTTACATTGTAAATATCTCCGATTAGGCCTATTCTACTCTTTTCTTGGCCCCTGTTATACGTGCATACGATTTGTAGTTTGTAATTAAGGTGTGCCGGTGATCTACAGTATGAAGAACATAGAGGAAATTATTGCATGATTTCATGGAAAGATTGTTATTTTAAATTTCATTTATGCACCGTCACGCCTTTAAAACACGGTTGATAATTACATTGAATTGATTACATAGGACCTGTACATTACGGACATTGTATTACGTTAAAAAAAAGGGGATAAAAGATGGTTTAGATTGGTAATTTTGTTGGCAAATGCAATACATAATAGAACATTAATAGACCAGTTTCAGCATTTTACAATTTTAACTGTAAAACCCGACTCGCAATCGACTACAGCCTATGATAATATAGGCCTATGTAAATAATATTATAAGTTAAAATTGGAAAGGGGATCCAAAATTGCTATATTTATGCGGACTCTAAAGTTTGAAAACAAAGATTAGTTTCAGTATATTTGACAGAATAGAGCAACAAAAACAGTAAGTTTTTTTAATTGCGAATAAAATAATACAATAAGCATACAAACATTTCAAATCCTTTGATGTTTCCGAACGTGTTTGTTGTGTGGTAAATTTAATTACTTGAGATGAAGGATAGAGTGTGTAACAACTTTAAGTTCAGTTTAAAACTGATGTCATAAACTCACCAAGCTACGTTATTTAGCTACCTTGTAGGAATACGAAATGAAAGTTTGGATTTTACATGCACTTTGAAAGCATACGATGTTACTATCGTAGCATTGGGTACCGTTTTGCCGTCCCAAATTTTCGAAATTTTACAAATTAGCTGGTATAATTTGTGCGGTTTACTAATTAATTAACTGATTAATTATCAACTGTCATGCAAAATGAATGATCTTCTATGCAGTTATTTGTTTACTAACCGTCAGTTACCTAATCATCAATCTTAGGGAGGTAATCCTAATGTGAACATCTTTTTTGAGGAATTATTTTACATATCAAATGATAGGTTTTACAAGTAGGCAACTAAATGTGTAGAAATACTAAATATTATTCGTTATTCATATAAAACAAGTTAGCTTGATAGGAAATACGAAGCATTTTCGCTGACCTGGTTAAAAAAAAATTCTCTCCAGATTTAGTATACTAAAAACAAATAAGCTTGATTAAAATACAAATGTTTTGTAAAACAATCAAGTTTGTAGAAAATACGAAACATTTTCGTTAATCTGGTTAAAAGATTCAATACCAGGTTTAGTTACACAAAAACAAACAAGATTGTAGAAATACGTTTTCGTTAGCCTGTTTAAAAGATTACTCAACATATTATTTAGTAGACAATGGGTACTAAAACAGCTTGTAGAAAATATGAAACATTTTCTTTAACCTGGTTAAAAGATTCTTTGCCAGGTTTAGTAGACACTAAAAACAAACAAGATTGTAGAAAATACATTTTCTTTAACCTGGAGGATTCCTCACCAGGTTTAGTAGACTTCGGTACTAAAAACAAACAACTTGACAATAAATTGAGAGCATTTTATACATTTATTACCTCATAGACATTTTGGAATAGATAACGGCACCAGAGAAAAACATCCCCAAAACATTAATACATTACACACATAACAGCCCAATAAAATACATTACCTAACATCGGGGGATATAGAATGATAAGAATAAAAGAAAGAATTAAATAAACATGCAGAAATCTCACAAGTTTCTGCTGATATATTTTTAGCAAAGCAATCATTTACAGCTTATAAATTACAATCGTTAAAAATGTTGCGTACAGTATTTCGTTTAATAATCAATCAATCATTATCAAAGATCATCATTTAATCATTATCCAAGATCATGATTATTTAATCATTATCAACGATCAATGTTTTTTTTTCTAATTAAAATAACAATAAAACAAATAAATTGTAATTTATGCACAAAATAAGGAAATAAAAATGTATGTATATAATTATTTACATTATTGTTTTTCCACATATTTTAATTTCTTCGCTCCGCTCTTAATATAAATTACTACGTTAACATTTACATATTTTGAAAAATGATATAAACAAGTAAAATAAAAATAAATAGATAATATTTTGTTCCAGAATTTAAAAAATAATATAAGATAAAAATAAGATCTAACTAAATTAAATTGGAATTCGATTTGCAAAGATTGCACCGATGGAATGCATCAATTATTTGATACTTTGTTTCACCTAATTAGGAGATTTATATAAATATCTATCATTACAATTATTTAAGAATTTAATTACTGATAAGCCCATATAAGGAATGATAATATCTTAAGTGTTCACATTTTCACCTACTGTATTTGGCAGAGGTGTTTCTTTGGCTATTCGAGCAATCTATCAAAACTATTAAGTGGATTTTAAATTCGTTTTTGTACCCCCGTCCCTGAGTAAAAATATATTCTTGAACAGTTCGTCATAAAATGCGGAACTGATCAAACTTGTACGCCCATATCTATTTGTGCTTTTTTATACTTAGGCCTATATGTTTATTCCAATGTTATTGACGATTGCGATAAATATTTTTGATTATAACCAACAAGTTGATGTATTAATGTTACCATTTTAGTGAATAACATTTTATAACGAAGTACTGCAAATAAATTCGTTGTATATTTATATATTATATCATTTATATAATAACAATATACGGTATGTGTTGTTGAAAATATAATCAACATTTCGCCGCAAATAAAAAAAAAGAAATTGCTAATCCTATTCGGGTTAAAATGCCATAGTTTAAAATTATCATTTTATTATCATGTATAATTTTAGATAAAACGGAATGATTATTTATTTTACTCACACTTATTTAAATATTTAATTGATTTTCAATTATCTTTAAATTGTCAATCAACAAATAAATATTTTAGTAACAACTGGTTCCGTTGTATTTAGGATATCAGTGCTTGGAATGATGTTGTCGGGATTCAACTTTAACGGAAGGAAACATCGCCTTAACATGAAGGTAGGCGAATATTGTCTGTTTCTTCATTCACAATTCTGAACCATCCACACAAATGTTACCCTAAATTTAAATAGTTCATATAAAGGAAGTGTATTTTCATAGTTGTGCCAACTGCCTTTTTGTCGCAAATATCATTTTGTTTTTATTTGCGAATTTACAATCACCACGTTCTACCATGTAGAAGAAACGGTGTGTTCAAAGTAGGATCTTGGCTGTTTGTTAGTCCATTATAGGCAGTTAATACATGGTCGTGTGATGCACCGTTAGCATTGATAGAAGTCTGTTGCCCTACACCCGAACAAGGGACTAGACCGCTCGAGTCTATCTGTGTCTGATGATGATGATGGTGATGGGTATTCAGGGTGTTGTGCTCCGCCGATCCATTCGTATCTACGGAATCAGTTAAACGAGCATCGGGGCTAGGGGTGTCACCGGTACTCGTACCATTACACGGTTTTCCATCTTTAACTAAAACAGGTACAGCAACCCGCCTAGGCGACTGGTGACATAAACTGTTATTATCTTGCATATTTTTGTCCTTTTGCTGCCGTTTTAACTTGTATCGATGATTTTGAAACCAAATTTTTACTTGAGTTGGCGTGAGGTTGATAAGACTAGCGAGATGTTCCCGTTCGGGTGCTGATAAATAGCGTTGCTGTTTAAAGCGTCGCTCCAGTTCGTATACCTGGGCCTGCGAGAACAATACGCGTCTTTTCCGTCGTTGAGTCGGTAACATCGGCTTGCCCATTTCGCCCATTCCTCCTAGGCCCGCCATGCTCATATTCATGTTCATATTCATATTCATGTTCATATTCATATTCATATTCATCGGTGACGGTGGCGTCATTAGTCTGGACACTGTAACAATACAAAGAAAACAAAAACAAATAAGTATACGTCTGCGCTACACAGTAAATACGGCTATCACACCAATGTTTGATCAACGCCCCCCGTATAAACCATACACAACGACAGATAGTGGTGTAGGCCTACACATAATGATAGCTAATCGTAAAATCCCGCTTTGAAGTCCATTTAATCTCGGCCAAAATTGTTCTTAATACTCCTAATGCAGTCGTTATTGTATTCATTTTAGGTATTTTTACGCGGATCAAAACAATTTTTTCCCATACCAATAAAACGGTAGACTTGTCATTAGTTAACGCTACTCATGTAGGGCCTAATATGTACACTGTATTATGAATTCAATTACGATTTAATACAGTATTTAACATATTACATTCTGAAACACATAACATTAACATAATATTTGATTGGGAAATAATTAAAATTTGTATTTCTGACTGTTAAAAATTGTGACGCGTATTTCGAACAGTTTAAAAACATTCAATGACTTTTAATAATATTAAAAGTGTTTCTATCAATGTTTATAAAAGTTTTATTTCATGTATAACACATAATTAATAAAAGGTGAATTTAATGAATATTTATATCATTCAATGAATTTTTATATTATTCAATAAATATGTATATTATTCAATGAATATATATTTGTTTCAATGAATATATATAAAATATATATAATTTACAATGAATATTATATTTTTCAATTTATTATATAATAATCAATTAGAAAAGAATATTTTAAAAACTGTATCCGGTTGTCAAATTGCATTGCGACACATCGTGAATATAATCGTTAAACAGATGGTATGTTTAGCTATAACATATATAGTCTGTTATTAATATTATCTTTACCTTTGCTACTGCTGGGCCCGATTTCTAATATAGGCCTATTATTAATTGTAATATTCATTATTATAATGTATTCGTTGAATCAAGTTATCCTCGTCGATCGATTTATAATTCTGGTTTTTTTTATGTTCAGTATTAGACGATTTAAATAATTTGATTAAATGTAATATATATTGATTTTGTTTTTAACGAATACTTAGGTAAGACAGTTTTATTTTACGTCGTCCCATTATTATTTAAAATTAAAATGTTAGGTTCTTTTTTTTCAGTTATATTAACATTTTGTTTTGAGAAATACAGTATAATATTATACATTTTAAATGATTTAGTATAGGTATGATGTATTTCGGTTCGCGATCATAACGAAGCCCTAGAATAAATTATTTCAGTTAGCGTAGCATTACAATAGTAAAACATTCGTTTTGTATGAACTAGACTTATACATTTGTTTGTAGTACTTTATTTTATTTTTCTTGAGGTCATAACGAGGCCCTTAAAATAACAGCATTTATGTAGTATTTGTAAGCAGGGCTTCTGTCGTTGTACTTTGATAACGAACAGTCCAGTTTACCCTTCAGGGGCTCTGGCTAGTATGCTAGCGGGCAGTGATCCATAAGATAGGGTCGCTAAGCCAACTGAATAGATGCAAGATTTAATTGTTACGAGGTTTTATGTATAGAAAAGATAAAGGGCGAAACGTGACCTACTTCTTCCTAGAAGTACCGGTGTTGAAATGATTACACGAAATTAAAATACGGAAGAGTGATTATTGTTGAGTTTATGATGACAAAGTATCCGCAATTGATCCAAAGAATTAAAAAGTTAACCAAAAACCGCGTTCTATTCTTCGTTTAAAATGCTTACCACGTAGGCCTACGCGTTTCGAATTATGATGATGATTTTAAAACAAATATATTTCAGACCTTTGGCCTATTGAATAAGACATTCGTTGGGTATTTTCAACTGTTATTTCCCCATGCTGATTTCCTTACAATTAAGCCTGAATGCACAATCTATAGGCCGAGGTGTGGTAAGACAGTAAGCCGGATTAGTAGTATTTTAAAGGGATTTTAACACGCAGAGTGTCTGAAAGAACACCTATCACCCTGTATAAAGGGAACCCACATAACTGATTACTGTATTTCACTAATTGGGGACCCATCCTTGGCAATTATCCACAACAGTTAGGCTACCCGTATAAACTAACTTAATACATAACGTATTAACCATTTTGCAATAGTTAATAAAAAACTATCGTCAACAAGTATGGTCTTTTTAAATAGACAATCCACGTTCTCTTGCATATTCCCAAACAATTGTATTACATCCGACGAGGATCGTTTAAAGATTTTATAGCGAATTATTGACTTCCGTATAACTTTAACCTATAGGCCTACTCTATATTTTATATAAATTAGTAAAGCAAAGTGAAATTAGATGGGAAGATTATACATTATTCCAGATTGGTATTCCCAGGGACCTGGAGGAAATTATGCCATGCATGGAAAGTTTAATGTAATGTAACTTTAGCCTATCCTGTTGGAAAAACATGAGGAAACGGGAAATCGGCCTATGTTGCTTTGTGAATACACTTTCGTTGTTTTTCAAACTCACAATCATATTGAGCTACAGTTTGTTACTATAGTATTCAGAGTTTAGAATGCATGCAAAATAGGGCCTTGGGAATCTAAAATCAACATGGCCAGTGTAAGTTTAACAGGAATCAGGCTAAGTCTTTAATCACGGACGGAGGAAAGTGACCAAGACGGGAAATATGTTCCGGTTATCCACGGGGATACGCCTGGGAAAATTCTACAAAAGTCAAGGTAACAATTCAATCGAACGGAAATACGTTAAAACTTACGTGAAAATCTAGGATCCGGGTTCGGACCATACCAGCTTGCAGACTGTCTGACATGGTCGTTGTAGTGACTTAATTCTCCTCCGTTGCAGTAAGTTGGTCCCAGGCTAGGGTGGGATAGCTGCGGTACTGACATGTGGTATGGGTTAGATTGGTTCATGCTAGTAGGCTGCATACCTTGTTGAGAAGTAGAACGATGATGATAAGCGGTCTGCGATTGCATAGTCGTTAAATTGTTTCCAGGCTCTAGCATAGCTTTCTTGTAGCTCTCCTCGATTGGGCTAAGTATATCCGTTACTGAAAATGGCGTCGTATGCTTAGGGCTGAGGGACATGACTTGAGAAAACCACTCAAGTGTATTTAAGTACCTAGCCCCTCGATTGATTTTGTTTTTCCAGCACTGTTGAGTCTACCTTTAAATATCTTCTAACCGATCTCAAAAGCCACTTCTCTGGATATGGTCACTAAATCGAACAGGACTCCTATAAGTAAATATTGAACACTCTTAGTAAGAGGGCGCTAGTATTGTAAATCACGACATGCATTATTATCATCAAAGTTTTCAACAACCAATCACAGATAGGTCTCGCCAGCTAACGTTCTGATTGGCCTAGTGTTCTGTGACGTTGGATTTTGTTAGCTTACGCATTGTCCAATCGTTATCATTTAATTAAATAATGACAATGATGGATTCTTTGATCAGATTTTTTAAAGAGTAAAATATACAATAGCAATGTATGTAAATTGGACCGATGCATTTTTAGTTTGAAGATATTTTGCTTTTTAACTGTATAAAATTGACTTGAAAATGATAAAAACTAATTTATTCATCATATGCCTATATACAATAGCCCTAATACAATATAAATTTAAATCATACAATCTGTTATATTAATTTGCTCTTCGTCTTTCAACATCTAAGCTGTAGCCCACTTACATAAATAATTAGTTAAAATGATTATGTCTATCATTCTATAAGTTTACCATCTATTAGATTTAATGACATTTTAAAACTGAATAAACGCAGTTGAGATACTTTTAGGGATTTTAGGAATGAATTCATTGTAAAATGTCTTGGTTTATCTCACATTTGAATATAATGTTTCTATCACTGTTATTTATGTTATAATATTGGCTGGTTAAGCACAACACAAGTCGGTTTGCTACTTTTGCTTTTCCTCTATTTTTTGTTTATGTAGGCCTAGGCCTAGAAAGATTGAACATAAAATATTATTCATTAGCTTATTTTACCTTAGGATTTATTTCATAATGTTGTTTTTCATATCATAGGCTAGTACAAATAACGATTTATACCATTTCTTTACTCCTATATTGCATAAGGCCTATATGCGCATTTTTTCAAAGTTAAATTCAACGAAATAAAATATAAGATATACATGATTGTAGAATAAATTACAAAGTATGCATTGTTTATGACATTGAGAATGGTGAAAGCCACAAAAGAAAAAAAAAACCAGTAATCATATAAAACTGTAATTGAAATCACCCTCAGTTGTAATAGACATACCGTATAATGAATGTTTATGAGAGAATATTTTTATATTGAATAGGTCTATGACACAAGGCTTTCAAAAATACATTATCCTCATAGGCCTACAATGAATGCAAAACATTATTTATTACACAGTTAATGTTTTAAAGCAGACTTTTATTCAGTTAATTGGCCGCTTTAATCTTGAATCGAATGTCGAAGGCTAGGCCATAAACATTCAGCGCTCAGATTTTTACCGCGGGAGCAGAACAGTTGGACGGCGCACTCTGTAGGTGGGTTTCCCGTTGCGCAATATAAAGTAATACAGGCCTGTCGCGTTGCAATTTTTTTGGAAGCAGAGCACCAACCAAAGATGTGTTGTGATGTGTTATTAATAATAATAATAATAATATTCATGTTAGGCTCTATCCCTAATTAATCGTAGGCATGAAACCACTTCTTACGGGAAAATTCCCGTCATTTGTCCACTACTATACAATAGATCGTCATACTTTATTTATGAACCATTACGGCGACGATCGCATCCTATGTTTAGATATTTATTAGTATAGGTAGGCCTAGATCCATAGAAGGTACGAAGGGAGTAACATATGTGATTTCCGGATTGGAACATTACATGATAGACTTAGGCCTATAAACTGTTATTTCACATAGGCCCTACGACGCAGTTTGACAGATTTTAGGACGTATTTGATAATTGATATAATTGAAGTATTGTAAAACTGTAAAAACTTAAATTTTAATTAATCTGTATTGTTTACTTTCTTTTATTATTTATATTACCAGGATCCAGGTCTGAATTATTTATATATTATTTACTCATAATCAGTAATAATTTCCGATAGAGTTTCTATTAATATGAGGAAATGGTGTCGTATTTCACATGTGAAGCGTGTATTACCCTGGTAAAGGTTGGTTACCGCTTGGACGCAGCGCAATGACGTGCGCGCCGCAAGTAGCTGACCAATCACGACGACGCAATGGATCATCTGAACTGTCGCTTGTCACTCGCGTTGTGCTTACGTCATTGCGTTCAAGTGGAAACTCAGCTTTAGGCAGTTGTTACCTTTCAATAAAATGATGCCCTGGGAAAAAAGGTTTTTTTTTAAAAAAAAAATGAATTAGAGAGGGACTAAACTGAAGGTTATTTCCGGGTTTTGTGTGGAAAAAGAGGAACAATCTACGACGTTTAACATTGTATCTTGATTTTAGAATCATTTCTAAACAATAGAACGTGACACATAATTCAATAAAACTTGGTTCCCACTAGGAACGCAAGGCAATGATTTAACCACGACGCAGGTAGTTTGACCTACCTCGAGCTTTGGATACTGTCGCTTGTCATTGGCCAACTTGCTTGCGTTCGGCGCCTGCACCCGTTGCGTCATTTAGTAAACAATCTAATGTATTGAAAAATAAATGTTTAGAAAGTATGTAATCATTATTATTCGTAAAGGTGGTGGTGAAAGATAAAAAAATGTATTGTATTGGTTTACTTCCACACAATTGAAAAAAAACACACACAAACAAAAACAAACCCTACTAAAATGGTAATACACAATGTATTAATGGTTATACAGTAAGTGCACAGTGAAAAGCACTGCAAAAATGGTGATACAATTAATAGAAAAACGATGCCACAGAAAAAACGTCCGCCACTCAAAATGAAAGATGTGTTCAATCATAATATAGGTTTCAAATGTTGATTTAAACCCTTTCCTCGGTCACTTTGAAAGCCCATGTAGGATATGGATGCATGCAACGGTAAGAACTTGTACAGTATAACTTATAATAGAATAATACATAACGAAGCCTATTTGGTGAAAGTGGGAATTTCAGATACCATTTCGGCGGATAATTTCCAAATGTAGTTTCCCAGTACAATTCCGTTTTGCCACCCCATGCGTAAACTGCATGTAGTATTGTATAAAATTATACATGTATTAAAAATGTACAAATGCATTGTCTCTATCTCATTGTATTGTGTTGTAATTTGCAACGTTATAAATAATTATGTTTTTTTTTTGTATCTTGTGTCCTGCTTCCAATTTGATATAATCCTAATTTTTATTCCAATTGTTAACAAAAAAAGAGGTAGTATTAGAATAACCTACAACTACCATTTATAACTTTTCCACAATAAATATATAAAACATTTTGGAAAAACGCCGATTGCCTTGTAATTATGATTTTGGTTCAATTATTAAAGATTTTAGTTTCACATTTACCGTTATGTTAACTATACGTTATAGGCTATGTTTGACAACACTTATTTACATTCAAAGACTTTACTTTTCTGCATAAAAAATGTAATAATAATAGGCCTAATATTTCTTGGAAGAATGTGAGAACAGCAATTATTCTAAAATAATATGAAGTACTTTCCGTAATTCGTTGAAAGTGGAGTGGTTTAACAAAGTTTAACTCATCGACCATATTGGTGTGGTCGCTTCTTATTATTTCAGTAACCGCCGTTTCAAACAAAAAAATAAGTGTGTAATGATAAACAACAAAGTTTCTGCAACTGAGACTAAAAGTCCGTTCAGGCTATTTACCAGATAAGTTGGTTTCATGGACTAATTATTGGTAACCTTTGAGGGTAGATCACCAACTTACCCAGGTAACTGTTTTTACATGGGTAAGTTAGTGCTAAAAGTTAATGGTAAAAGTGTTAAGCCGGAACGCGCCCGGCATGCAAACGGCCTACTTTGTTTGGTGAACAGTTGTGTTGGACGGGGTTCTTAGTGTCGTTTCTATATGAGGTTTGCTTTTAAAACATAATTCACTTAATACATACAATAGCAAATAAATAATAGACGTTACCTCTACATTTGAGAAGGATAAAGACTCCATGTATATCCCACCTATCTTTTGCCAATTTTTATGTTATGTTTATTACCGAATGGTTTGCAAATAAGACACTTTATTATTGCAGTTGATTTTATTTTTTAAGATATCCCTCTGAAAAAATAATTCTTAACAAAATTTTTGTTGAATATATGCCATTTCAGTGTCACCTAATAGTTATCCACTTTAACCAAAAATTGGATGAAAACAAAATGTATTTACCTGAAAAAACTGTAATTTAAAGCAAAAAATAGTAAAATTAGCTGCCAGCCAATGGGTTTTTGGTTGAATTTAACCATTTATTTTTTCATTTTATAAGTGAAAACATTATTTTTTTTCGTTTTTTTTCTACGAAAGTGATTAACTTGATTAAAACTATTAAACAACATATTCAAAGTCTGATTTAATTAATCTTAATTTTCATGCCTATAGTATCTTAAATAGTAAATCAGTTTGTCAATGATCTAAATAATAATATAGAGAAAGAAACGTTTAATGTTGATAATAACTATGTTATTTTATTTTTAAGATCTTTGTTCCTTGTTAATCTCTTATTTTTATATAACGATCTGACAAATCATAACAAATTGTTATTATTATTAATAATTATTATTGTATTTTATAAAATAAATTATGAATTAAAATAATAAAATATATTTTGCATCAATTTTTTTATAATTAAATCTGTTAAGTATAACAGCATTACTCTAAAATAAAAATCTGAGAATAATATTGGAAGCAGACGATACTTAAAGCGGAAACAAAGGCGCGCAGACAGCCTGGCGCCAACACCTGCCTAAGCCCTGGTCAACCGTCCATAAAAGAAGCAGCAGTCTGCAAATGCAACTGGACATGTCAATCTTACAGTTGATACTTTAACTAATGTCATCCTATTGAGTCGTTTAGTGTGTAACAATAGTAACATAAAGGCCTAGGAAACCATTACAGGTAATCAGAGCTAATAGTTCGACACACCTGGGCTTAGGAAGATCCGAAAGCTACGAGCTAGCTCTTCTGTTTCTGTTTAATAAGCTAATTGGGCACGGGAATAATATGTATATCTATGGAAGTTTTTTCAAAAGGGTGTGATGTAGTTTTGTTCAGTTTGAATGCTAATTGTTTGTTTTTCAGTAACACATGTGACTGGGTTTTTAATTGCAATCTGGGTCACTCGCCTCATTACGGACCATAAGATAATGAACGTCTTCACACCTCCTTCACAATACCGTTAAGAAACATTATCTATAGAAATCACTACAAACGTAAGAAGCAAGGTAAACAAAATTCACTTATAACAGTTTAGTGTCAACACCTTCACCGTCAAAAGTAATGATTTAATCGTCTAATTATTTTGTACTATATAATTAAGTGAGTGTATGTTTATATAGACTTTCTTTGTAACTAGAGCTTTGAGAGATCTTTTAGAAAACTATAGGCTACTACCTAACCATCCCCACCACTGGATAAGTATAGAAAACATCTAGCCATCACGGGATGAGATTGCAAAATAGTTTTTGTTTGAAAACTTAGCCCAAATTTAATTTAGACTTTAAAAAATGTACGAATGCTAGATATACTCGGCGTTTAGTTTAAATATGCACGATGGATTAGGCCTATAAATACATTTTTTTTTAACTTTTCTTAATAATCTTATGCTTCTATAAACAAAATTAGAAACAGTAGATTCCAAAATAACTGATGGAGCCCACACTAAATACCATTTAAAACAAAGTATGATACTAAATAAGATATTTGTTCGAATTGTGATCATTACTAGTTAGTGCTCTGTTTTTTATATTTGGCCACCACCTTTTGAGGTACAGTAATATTATCTTCTACGTTAATTTTTTTACTCCATTCTTTTTGTTTTGTTATCTCGTATATTTTCACGTTACTCACTCTATCTGTTAAATTAATATTCATCGCAACATTTTCCTGTGATACATATCTTATAATATGCTATACTTAAATCTTTTGTTGAGTACCCAGAGTTCACAGTTATAAAAAAAACAATGCTAACTATAATATATGCATCTATTTAGAAATCTTCATGTTGTAATTTTAACAATCAGCAGATTGTCCTAAAAATAAAAAAGAAAACTGGAAACATGATATATTATGAAAATAACTTCAGTTTATTGTTTCTTATTTTGTATTTCATTTTATATATTATAATATTATATATATTTCATCACTCATTTCATCATCCTTTCTTTCTTAAAGAAAAGGTGTTTTAGTGTCCGCTTCTTGTTTGCGCAATCAAAGGAACCCAAACATTCCTCCCAACTTTAATTGTCGCCTTTCTAGTCGAAAGTTTATATTATATAACATTTCATTAGCTTAAAGTTAAATATAAGTTGGTGGATAAAAAAAAGGGATGGAAATGGGGAAAAAATAGCACGTTCAGATATCCAGAAGTATTCTGGGTAAGTTCTGTGTTAAAATTAGGCTGGGTGGATTATACGTTTCAATTTAACTTATTTTTAGTCACAAATCGAATAGCACGCTCGAGCCAGGATGTAGTGAGTAAATATTATGTTTTTGTCTTTAAGGAACTTGTTCAAATATTAAACAATTAAATTAGTAAGGAGGTGTCAAAAGGGTTCTAGTGTAATTTCATACCATTAAGAGAACTGTAGGAGGATCTCTAGTTTCGTACAGTGGGAATGTATCCGTATAAAAATAGTAAATGTTGTCTAACAACCAAATTTCGTTGTTCTATTAATAGGCAAAAAAAAAACCAAAAAAAAAAAAACAGAAAAACCTTTCTGACAACTGCAATATTTCTACGAAAAAAAATAAATTAAGTTTTTCATAAACACAACAAAATTGTTTACTAATTACTTTGAACCAATAATAAATAATAAAACTATTTTAGAATAAAGTAAAATGGTAACTCGTTTTATATCTCATCTTTAGAAAAGATAACCAGTTCAGTTTTTTTTACAAAAGAACTTATTGATAAAGTGGTCCTCTATAAATCTAAGTAAAATGTATAGTTATGCAACAATATAAAAACGTTTATATCAATAACAAGATTTAGGTATTTCAACAATATTTTACGAGGATTGTCCATCCAGCCAAAGCGGATCGTTACGGACCATCACAAAATAATATGACAACACAGAAACATGTCATAATTAAAATTAAATAAATATATATTTATAAAGATTAACAGAATAATGCATAAAATAATAAGAATCAAAAGGGATATCAAATAAAAACAAAGAATTCAATTTAATTAAAACAATACAAAACAAAAGTAAACAGGCAGTGTAAGATGATGTTTTGTGTTTTTTAATACTTTTCTTCTCTTTTGTGGCGTAAACACCACTTGTATTCATATTAATATTATCATAATCATGTCATAATCATAACATCCTTCATATTATTTCATTATTATCACATTTTGGTTATTTTCTAATGTTATTCTTCATTTCAATTTGTTTAACTTGCTTTCATTTTCACAGCAATTGCCTGTTCACAATATATGTCTTATACAGTATTAGGATTTTTGTTCAATTCCTAGCAAAATTAAATCTTTTTTTTTACATTATTACGTACATTTAAATGTATTACTAACTAATTTATTTATCCATCTGTCATTTCATTGTGCTTTGATGAGTTGAGATGTCCGAACCTTTGTCTTCCATTTTCTGAGAAATATGTCCTATTTACAACGTTAGTGTTTACAAACAATATTCAATAATCACGACCGGCCTGATGGTCTTAGATTTTATCATTTCAACGTCATCAGTGTACTTACTAGGTCACACAAGGTCATAAAAGAACGTGAAGACAATTCAAACGTTTAACGTTGCAAACGTGATCATTATTGTAAAACCCCTTTGTTTAAAAAACGTTTGGTAAATACCAGTAGCAGACGAAAGAAATATTTCAATCCGGGCGCGCGCTCTTTTGCCGAATTCAGTCTTTTTAGTATTGATCGGTCAATTTAGATTAATTGTACAGACAATAATGCTATTGCAAATATTTTAATGAATGCAGTTAATAGTTTTTAATTAAACAATGTACATTGTAATATAATATAATTAACATTAATTGAAAGGGAAAACGGTTTTGCTGTAGGCCTAAAGTTTGTAAAAAAGGAGCAATAAAAGATCTTTATTTTTTTTCTTATAATCTAAATCATATAGAAATTAGAAAACTTTGTTATTTTAATTATCCATCAAATGAAAGATTTTTACTACAAGAATGAAAAATAGCTAATGACCGCTTTGGTAATATTCATGTTTTTATATGAAAGAAATGACTACCTTGTGTCATTATTCAATATTTTATCTCAGGCATCTTATAAATAAAAACAAAATTCTTAACTTCACACAAACTTAAATTGCAAAACGAATGAAACTTTAATCAACAATGCACAAGTAAACAATTACAAAAATGTAAAAATTATATCTTTTTCTTAAGGTAATTAATATAGAATTTATGAAATTTCAAATTGTGTGTATTTTCATAATGTGAATCGTGAGCAATTCGTTTCTCTCTATAACGCAGCAAAACTTGGCTCAATAGGTGAATAAATGATATTGTATAGATCAAGTAATAATTTAACAGAAAGAAATTAAAATTATATTTGCTAACTACTAGAAAAATGTGTTTTCCATTTGAATTGTAAGTGGATGTAATGTACTTAACTTGAGATTCGAACATCCAAAGATTCAAGATTCAAGAAATTTTATTTGTCCATAAAAATAGAAATTCACTTTGCTTTGCAAAAAATGTTGCCACAATTTAAAACGTGCAGTATTATAAATACAAGATAAAAAGTTAAAATAAAAAACTGCTAACCTGTGTATCTAGAATGATGTGCTAAGTGAATTGTGCATGTTTGTAAACTATAATCTAAACTATGTCGGTCTGTCGGTCTGTCGGTCTGTCTGTCGGTCCGGTATCACTATGCGTTTTAGCACGCGACTTATGGCTGTTGGCCTTGTTTAAACTGTATTTAATCCCTCTGCATGCAACATTCGTCGGGGAAAGTACGACTGAAGTTTGAACCGGAAAATTAAAAATTTGTCCCATGCATGTAACGCGCTCTTCCTCCTTGCAACGATTTCCGTTTTAAGATGTTTTTCATTGTTGTGTCTACAATGAACATTCAATCGAAATGACCTAATCTTTTTACCTTCAATACAGCTTCAATATCTATTTATAAGTATCCGGTTGGTTTGTAAAACAAATACATTCATCTGTCATCTTAATACCTAAACACCAACTCTTTAATACCTAAACACCAACTGTTTAATACCTAATCACCAACTGTTTTGTACTGAATCACCAACAGTATAGCTAAACACCAACTGTTTAATACCTAATCACCAACTATTTAATACCTAAACACCAACTGTTTAATACCTAAACACCAACTGTTTAATACCTAATCACCAACTGTTTAATACCTAAACACTAACTATTTTTAAATAGTTTTTTAAACACAAACTGTTTAATGTCCCAAAAACCAACTGTTTAATATCTAAACACTAAATATTTAATATCTAAACACTAAATATTTAATATCTAAACACTAAATATTTAATATCTAAACACTAATTTTTCAATACCTAAACACTAAATATTTAATATCTAAACACTAAATATTTAATATTTAAACACTAATTGTTTAATATCTAAACAGCAACTGTTTAATACCTAAACACTAAATGTTTGATATTAGTCTGTAGATCCCGGTCCCATAGATTAAAATGTTGCACTTCTTAAAAGTTCCTGTAAATGCAAAAAAAGTAAGAATGAATACACTACTTAAAAAATGATATTGAACACTGGCTGCAATCCAACTAGTGGACTAACTGACTGACCGACAAAATCGACAGATGCATTGTTTGTTTCCGACTAGATTTGGATGGAATCCAAGGGAAAAATCCGGTTAACATCGGTATACAGTAACACAGTAAGTGCTTATTTTAAGTAAATTATAAACATAACACTACCCGTAAAAGCGTCATGAGTACGGAAATAGACACATCTTAGTTGACTCTTCAAACTTTAAGTAACCATTCCGACCACCCTTCAGATGGTTTCTGGTGATGATATTTCACCTATATTTTATATATAGTAAACTTGAAGTACTAACAAATTACATGATATTTTTCTTATATCTATGCCTCTCTGGTTTTTAAATATGTTGTTCCTTAGAAAGTTTTCTAAGGAACAACATTCAGAAAGATTTTTTTAAACTTGAAATATTACGTTTTTAAAATAACTTATTTTAATTTCGCAAATTATTTGTTTGAACTGAGCCTGACAAGCAAAACAAATAATTTGCAAAATTAAAATAAGTTATTTTATAAACGTCATATTTCAAATTAAACAAATATTTCTGAATCAAAGTCAAACAATTGTAAATTTAATTAAAATACCATAGGCCCAATATTGTTATTTATTGTTATTAGTGTTTAGTCAGAGTAAGGTACAAAACGAGCTTTGGAAGTAGAAATTCTTCATCCTGTCTGTCTTCATCAGGCCTACTGATATGCGCGTTATCAATGAATTATTATAAATCAATCATCCAATTAACATTATTGTTGATATTATTAAGATGTATTATCCCCTGAAAAATATTTGTTGTTGTTGAATAGACCCTTATGCAATGTTAATGCAACATAATAATTATATAATATTTAAAAAAAGGTATGTTTAGTCGCGTGAAATAATAATAGCTCACTATGTCTGTCGGTTGGTTGGTAAATGAGCTTAGCAAGGTTTTAATAAATATTTCCTTTACTTGAAATTAAGATATTTTTTTGTTAACAGAAGGAAATTTGAAGTAAATAATATGGAAAAAAAATAAAATTGTTTTCTTAAATTATTAAATAAAGAATATTGTAATAAAAAATGAAACAATTATTGTTCCAAACTTCACAAATTCTTTCCTCTTTTGGTGTTCTTGTCCACCGTATCACTACAATCAAGATATCGATAAACACGCAGTTTAGGCCTATATACCATAATTATAGTGGTTACTTTCTATGAATGTTTAAATTAAATTATTTTTGTTTCATACAAATTATAATGAAAGAAATAATAATTTAAACAAAATAATATATATAGGCCTAGATATGATAAAAAATGTGCACCAAGTTTTATATTATAATGATAATAAATTTCTTTCGGACTGTTTATCTTTATCGAGTTAGTTCAGCTATTTGTTTATTATTTATACACTGATACCCACAGCATTGTCGTTTTTCAGGAATTTGCCTTTTGATTAACAATAATAATAATAATTGACATTTAAAAAAATGTATGTATACAATTATTGTAAGTATTTATTTTTAGATATTAAGAGATTAAGAGCATTGGTTCTAAACATAATTCTGATTAAAATTGTTTTTTTAATTTTGATAATATTTTCCCGGGTAACAAATGACTGATATCACACGATTTTGTAACAAAAAAATAAGGAATGTTCCCACGCCGCTGATTTAAGAATAAATAGAAATACAATGTTTTATAATTACCAGTGTTTTGATCTCAGATTAGCCTAAATCGGTCAGTATTTTATTTTAATTCTTTCTTTTGTAAAGCTGATCTACAAAAACTTTGTATACTCTTTTTATATGAAAACACTTGAATATTGTCCATCAATCTCACATGTAGGTAATGTTAAGTGGATGAATATAATATAAAAGGTTTGTCTTTCAGACACTTGTCGGCCTTGTCAAAGTAATATTTCCAAAATACGTACAATTGTTTTGTGTCCAGGTAGATTGTTGCTTTCTGAGAAATGTTATTGCAGACTTTAATCAACAAACCGGAAGTAATTTCAAAGGGATTGTGGGGATTAAAAAATATGTCAGGAAAATAATAGAAACCTAAAATTAGAAATATTATGATGAAGCCACAGGTATGAGTAATAATGAAAGGATATCAGTGCGCATGTGTAAATAGTTACGTCAATGCGCGGTCTTTCTCTTACGTATAGGACATCTTTTACGTCAGCTTGTCTACGTAGATCAGTCCCTTAATTTAGTCTGACATCATAGGCTACCTACGCGCAGTTTAAAGTCAACATGAAACTATAGTAAAAACATCTAACTTATATATTAAAGATAAGATTACATGAATATGGCATACATTTTCAATAGGCCTATGTACAACTTTTTTTAAAGAGTATTATTTAATTTCGGAGCCATTTTTGACAGTTTAATTATTGTATGAGCTACGCTTTGATATCTATTTTTGACAGACATTTGTTATTATACGTTACCACTCCTCCGTTTAAAAAAATCCTGGATCCGCTCCCGATATTGATAAAGTAAATCTCATTATTTCTTTTCCTTTTCTGTAGTGCTTAATACTATTAATAGTTTTCGGTACTCAAATTTCCACCCGCCCCTCCATTGAAAATTTAAAGTCGGTATGAATCAACATAACTTATCAAAGAGCAAAACAACAACTAAAGTGTGGAATAGGCCTAATATTCCAAACAATATAAAATCAAAATCAACGTTAAAACAAAACAATTGCCATTTTATTATGTTTTTGCTTAATCTGGACCATTATTATTATTATTTCTTTAGAATGTGTTTGTTTTGTCATTTTACAAAAGGCCTATCAGGCCTAGGTTTCAAACATGTAGGCCTAAAGAAGCTCTATAATTTTCCGCTAACATTTGTCTGTTTAGGCCTAAATAGCTTCAGTTCTCTCCATTGAGAGATTTTATTCAGTATAACAGGAAAACATGCATAGTGCCACAGCAGCCGATCTGTCAATTGAATAATATCGATAACTAATCAATCTTGGCGCGTGATTTATACATTTGCCAATCCTTACCATAATGCTATTAAAGATCAATGATAATTAGTTCTTTCATAACTGCGATAAATTAAGTTCTACAAGGGCCTATTATGGGTAAGGTGAACAAATATAGGTGGCGGCTGATGACAAATGTTAGAAACGAACCCGCTAAACCTAAGCCTCCATCAATATGTTTAAGATTTTTAAGAGTATTTGGTACGTGATTCGCTGATTGTAGCAGGCGAGAATCAAGCTCAGAATCGCTGCGTGATAGTGTGAAAAATCGATCAAGCCTAATGAGTAGGCCTAGCTTTTAAATCACGAAGTGTTGTGATAACAAAACAAGTTTAAACATCATTAGGACAATTAATATTATACGTTTACGTTATTAATTGAGGCCTATACAACACTGCATTGTATATGTTTAAATAATTAGGAAACGTAGGCCTATAGCCCGAAAGTTACTCATGTCTTTGGAGTTAAACCTGCTTACTCTTCTTCTCTCTCAGGCTTACGGACACCTCAAAATTTTAATGATAAGACTAAGGGGAAAATTATTTAGAAGTGAAACTGGGCTCAAATTAAAATAGGCGTATTCACATCAATCGAAACCACATAATAAATACCCACACTTCCGATATGTGTTTTTTGAAGTTTCCAGTTTATCATGTTCTTTCCGTGAAAATAGAGTAGTTGGTGTAGAAAAACAATTACCTTCAAAAACATGTGTAAATACGTTACCTATACAATCACTACACTTGATTGATTGTGATTTGAAAGTCTAACACTATAATTATTATATTTTGTTGAAACTACCAAAGAACTTATAGCACAAGAATCTCCTGTTCTTCAATTTGCATTCAAAACACAGTATCGGAAGTACAGGGTTAAAAGGTCAAACTGGGCGAAATAAAATAGAGCAGCACCAATTGATGCATTATGGGATTTTTAGAACCCTTCTTGTTGCACTTCATAAAGTTGTACAAAGATGGAAATACGTTACATAGGCCTACGTACTACACACTACACTTGTTCATGTGATTGAATAGACCATACATAAATAAAGGAAGATACAGCACCAAATAATGCATTATGGGATTTTAGAACTCTTCTTTTTGCACTCTATGCAGTTTTGTCTCAATTAAGATTGGAAAGAAACACCAAATAATGCATTATGGGATTTTAGAACCCTTCTTTTTGCACTCTATGCAGTTTTGTCTTAATTAAGATTGGAAAGAAACATCAACTGATGCATTATGGGATTTTAGAACCCTTCTTTTTGCACTCTATGCAGTTTTGTCTCAATTAAGATTGGAAAGAAACATCAACTGATGCATTATGGGATTTTAGAACCCTTCTTTTTGCACTCTATGCAGTTTTGTCTCAATTAAGATTGGAAAGAAACATCAACTGATGCATTATGGGATTTTAGAACCCTTCTTTTTGCACTCTATGCAGTTTTGTCTCAATTAAGATTGGAAAGAAACATCAAATAATGCATTATGGGATTTTAGAACCCTTCTTTTTGCACTCTATGCAGTTTTGTCTCAATTAACATTGGAAAGAAACATTAACTGATGCATTATGGGATTTTAGAACCCTTCTTTTTGCACTCTATGCAGTTTTGTCTCAATTAAGATTGGAAAGAAACACCAAATAATGCATTATGGGATTTTAGAACCCTTATTTTTGCACTCTATGCAGTTTTGTCTCAATTAAGATTGGAAAGAAACACCAAATAATGCATTATGGGATTTTAGAACCCTTCTTTTTGCACTCTATGCAGTTTTGTCTCAATTAAGATTGGAAAGAAACACCAAATAATGCATTATGGGATTTTAGAACCCTTATTTTTGCACTCTATGCAGTTTTGTCTCAATTAAGATTGGAAAGAAACATCAACTGATGCATTATGGGATTTTAGAACCCTACTTTTTGCACTCTATGCAGTTTTGTCTCAATTAAGATTGGAAAGAAACATCAACTGATGCATTATGGGATTTTAGAACCCTTCTTTTTGCACTCTATGCAGTTTTGTCTCAATTAAGATTGGAAAGAAACATCAACTGATGCATTATGGGATTTTAGAACCCTTCTTTTTGCACTCTATGCAGTTTTGTCTCAATTAAGATTGGAAAGAAACACCAAATAATGCATTATGGGATTTTAGAACCCTTATTTTTGCACTCTATGCAGTTTTGTCTCAATTAAGATTGGAAAGAAACACCAAATAATGCATTATGGGATTTTAGAACCCTTATTTTTGCACTCTATGCAGTTTTGTCTCAATTCAGATTGGAAAGAAACATCAACTGATGCATTATGGGATTTTAGAACCCTACTTTTTGCACTCTATGCAGTTTTGTCTCAATTAAGATTGGAAAGAAACATCAACTGATGCATTATGGGATTTTAGAACCCTTCTTTTTGCACTCTATGCAGTTTTGTCTCAATTAAGATTGGAAAGAAACATCAACTGATGCATTATGGGATTTTAGAACCCTTCTTTTTGCACTCTATGCAGTTTTGTCTCAATTAAGATTGGAAAGAAACACCAAATAATGCATTATGGGATTTTAGAACCCTACTTTTACACTCAATAGTTTTGTCTAAAATAAGATTTAAAAAAAACCCCACCAACGCTGATGCATTATGGAATTTTTAAAAACCCTTTATTTTTGCATTTTGTTCTAATATTTATTGTTTTTATGAGATAGCAGATTAGCAAAGATGTTTTGTGCCACTGTTTTGATTAATATTCTGCATTTATGATCACCTAAAAAATAATATTAATATAAATCATAGAATTATTATTTTGCAGTCAGGCTTGCTCTATGTGTGTGTGTATGTGTGAGACTGAGAATGAAACACAAATATAGATGATATAATGATTTAGATAAATATTTATTCTGAAAAGTCCCGTGAGCACGGATCACGGCAAAATAGAAAATATACCTACTGTATTGCCCTAATAAGTGATTAAGTAGAAAATACTGGGATGCTACAAAAGCCAATGGATGCCACTGAAATGGCATCCAGCAGCCCAGCAAGTGAGGCGTGGTATCGGGACTTTTCAGAACAAAAAATGTGTTGAGCTATCCAATGTTTCTGCCTTGGGCGTAGCCATAATGGTGGTCAATCAGTCAGAATATAATGTATTAATATATATTTCAATTTCTAAGATACTTTAATAGCCTACTTATACCCTACGGTGAACAGTAACTGTTAAAGTAAAATTTTGGAATTGCTTGATCCTAAAAGTTTTGTGTTCTACTGTAGGTAACTTGCAGACTACACGGAAGGCTAAAAATTGCTTTTTAGATTGATATTAGACAAACCAGGTCATACACCGTTCTACTACAAAATGTGTGAACAGATTTGTTTTCCTTGCACGTTAAGTCGTGCGTTATGCAATAATATGACTATAATTTTCAATAATTGATACTAAGCACAATTAATAAAATTAATTACTAGGATTTTACTTACAATTATAAAGTATAAAATGATGAAAAATGGCAAACGTATTATGAATTAATTTAATTGGTTATTTAGGTAAAAGTTGGCCGATGTGTACTGTATTTGAACTGTATTATATCTCATATATATTACATTTATATTATACCATCGTTATAAATTAGATTGTATTATAATAATGTGCATTATATCCATGCATCATAATCTGACTAATCCTAGGCCCAATTCAGACAAGCAACATCAAATTTACCGACACAATCGCTGGATTAAGGAGGGCGAAGATCCAATGCTGGCGGTAGCATGCCTGCTATCATAGCGCTGTGCTGCTCCTATTCTACGTTAGATAACAGTGACATTTCGTACAATATACAACAGATGCAAGATTATGTCGCCACTCGTTTCAAACGCTAAATGCTTTTTTTCCAACAAAAACGACTTAATCTTGAACGAAGACGAACCAAAATCAGATACATATGAGCAATTACATTGATTGGATGTAAATCATATTTATTAGTATTTATTAGATAAAGTTAAAACTAAGTAGGATTTAATCTATATTTATAAAAGCCTTAAAATTCCCCTCTGGGGACACATCGATAGAAATAACATTATCATCACTGAGCGCATAGTTTATTTATAAATATACAGTGTACTAAAAATTATTACTGAATTTTCTAAAAATATTGGAGGTGAATCACCGGGAAAACAGGGAAGAGTGAATTCACTCTTCCCTGGGAAAACCAATTAACGGAACATAATCTGTGCAGTAAACACCCGGGAATCCGGGATCCGCTTTATCTGTATGTATAATGCAATAGAAACATTCCTATGTGCAACATTCGATACACATTAGAGTAGGACATTAAATTACGGATTATCGTACTGCAACATTTTTACTGCATTTAGTCGATGAGGTGCGCAGTCAATGAAATACATATTGTGATGATTTATACCAAACCTCTTGATAAATAATTGCAGTAAAAAAGAGTGAACATGTAGTTACTGTAGTAGATACAGTAGAATGATCCGTAATTTGAACATATTCCCTTAAATTTAAATAAACATAACAATTTGCATAAATTAAAATGGAAGCCATATTGCCATTATATTATTAATAAAAAACCAATAATTTGAAACATGAACGTAATTGTTTTTAGTTAAAAATGTAAAAAATAGTGACTTTCCAACAATAACAGGAGAATAGTTTGATAACTAATAATAATTTTTATGGAAAAATAAAATGTATGAATAAAAATTAATAGCCCTAGTTTATATGGCCTTTTTTTGATAAACAATATTATTCAAATATCGGAACCAACCAACCTAATGATTTTTAATCGTTTTCAAATGTTTGATCTAATTCAAGATGTTGTATTAAGTTTTAAAGAAAGATTGTTTTTCTTCATTATATCTTTACTCTTACTAAATGTTTTACTAACGAATTGTAATCTATTTATATGTTTGCTTTATGTACACGTCAACTAACGATCAAATAACAGTTTTCTCATCGCAACTAATTGTACAATGTAATTTAGAAAACTACAACCATTTTTCAATAAACATACACATCATACAACGTACATTTCTAGCCTAACAAAATTTTAAAACTTTCTATTATTTAAAAGTCGAAGATAGCCAGGTCTCGGGTCCATTCTATTGTCGCCACAGATTGATATCTTCATCAGTACTTCTATGAATGAATGATTAGGTGGGAACACGAACGCTAGTTGATCATACCCAGTACCGTTTTGATAGTTCAATACAAATTACTCAGTAATATTTAAAAAAAATGCTAACATCTTTATAATATTGTCTAATTCATTGTTCCCTAATATCCTCATTTTAAAAATAATTTTTTATAATAATAATCTCATATTATTATTTTCTAAGTGTAAAACTAAGATGTGTCAAGATTCAATAGTTACTGGCTCGACATATTTGTTTTATAATTATTATTAAAAATACAGTTTTTGATAGTTATAAGAAAGAAAACAAATAAATAACATTAAACATAACCTTTGACCCGTTTGTTAATTGATTCAGCCGAATATTATTACAGATTACTACTACCGTACACATCCATGATTTGTTGAAATGTAAGATAGAACGTTTCACGAACTGTAACCTAAAAATTATATGTTGAAATGTTTGTGTATACCATTTTAATGTCACATGTCACAAATAAAACTGCTTTGACCAAACATTGGATTGAAACAAAATTATTTACCTGAAAACTGTAATTTAAAGCAAAAATAGTCAAATTGTCTAGAAGTCAATGGGTTTTTGATTGGATTTAACCGTTTATTTAATTTCTTTTTGTAAGTGAAAACATTATTTTAACATTTTTTTTTATACGGAAGTGATTAACTTTATTAAAACTGCGAAATGGCCTTTTTTTTTAAATCTTCATGTTTTAACATATTTAACAATTGTTTTGTACAATCGTGTTTTGACCGTAATTAAGCGTTCCTTGATTCATTATTTGGTCAAAAACATATACAAGAAAAATGTATGAGAACAAGATACAGATCATAATTCAAAAACTTAATTATAGATATTTATTATTAATTATTTATTTATTAACGTTCGTTAATTTTATTATATACCTCTACGTTGGCTAAACCAGGGAGGAGTGAAAATAAAATAATATAATTTCACTCTTCCCCGGCTGAACACAATTATTAATATTAGCTAGCATCGAGATAGATCGAGTTGTTATTACATTTGACTATCAGATTATTTCTTGATAAATGGGCCGTTTAAACTACAGTATTATCTTTTTGATTCTGTTTGATTGAAATTTCAAGAATATTATCATTGAATTAGAGTTGATTGAAAATGCACAGGTTAGGTAGATATAAATGTAGGGTATTAGGCTTTTCTATGATGAGGACACGCTAAGTAGACTTTTCGTAGATAGAAAAAATAATATGTCAAAAAATAATAAATCGAATATGCTGACTGGGTACGTTCATAAACACTTTCAACGAAAATGATAGTTTGCGTATTTGTATTTTAGTCGTAAAGTAAATCTATATGTAAGGCGTAATGTCGTTGTTACATGTTTTACCAGGTAAGAGTGAAATTAAGAGTGAAATTAAGAGTGAAATTACTTAATTTCACTCTTCCCTAGTTTTACGGATGATAATAATGGCCAAAGTATGTACAGAATATCGCATCAGTCTCATTTGTTTTTTATGACACCATATTTAATCATAATTTCCATAGGCCTAGTTTATAACATCATGTTTATAACACATAGTAATAGATAGTAATATCACCAATAATATATATTTTTATATATTATAGTTATATAACCGCGATCTTAACTGTCGAATTTATTGTAAATAATTAATTATCAATAGTAATTATTTATTTTATTTTTATTCAATTTTCTTTCATATACAATACAAAGAAGAAAAAACAAATATAAAAGGCAAGGAAAGACCAAACAGATGCTAAACACCTATGCTAATTAGTCAACCCAGAACAGAGCACAGAAATAAACCAAACAAATATTTAAAATTTCCATTCTACAATTAAAGCATCTACAAGAAAGCGACCAACTACACACATTTTCAACATCAAAATTATTAAAAAAATAAGTAATGAAATAATTAATAATTATAATAATTCAATATATTGTTAATTTCAATCCTTGTTTCATTGAAATTTATTTTTCATTATTGAATTATGTTTAATATTCGAGGGGGGGGGGGGGACTTTAGCAACCATTTCCCCCATAATTGGAATTCACCATTTAAAAACAAAATGACGAGTCAAGAAAACTGAAAAAAAAAATCGGCTAATAAAGCCTAGACCATATTCAAATTTGTTTATTATTGAATTATGAATTTTCGAGGGGGCTTTAGCGACACAACCATTTACCCCATAATTGGGAATTCACCAGTTTAAAAATAAATAACGGTCGAAAAACCCTATTTTGTTTATTATTGAATTATGTTAGTGTGCTTTATCGATACAATCATTTTACCCGTCGCTGGACTTTATTGCACACAGAATAACAGTGCAATTGTTCGCTACCTCCGTGAAATAAAATTAATGAAATATACAATACAATATACTGTAATAGGCTATATCAGAATACATACGTATATACAATACAATATACTGTAATAGGCTATATCAGAATACATACGTATATACATGTCATACATTCTAAAGGCCTACTAATAATCACTAATGATTTGAAATTATTCAATCGACATTTACAATGACATTTACCGGCTGCAAACAGGCTTTAAATTTATCAATCAAATAATTTTGTCAATTACTGTAAGATAGAGATAATGCGGCTTGTAAATTAATTTTCTTCGTTCAATTTGTTTGTCATCGAAAATTATTAATGCATCTACAATAAGATCAATTCCAACTTGACAATTTGTAAAAAGATCTTGTCTGGTTATAACGCAAAAGATTATTGTTTAAAAATAATTTAAAACCACAACTAAACACTAAATATTTTGAAACATAGTACTAGCGCTTGATATTTGTAATTGGTTACTGATAACAAATTATAATATTTAAATGAAAATTCGTGGGGGTGTGGTAAAATTATATGTTTTTAAAAATGGACAGATGGGATCGGAAACCGTTTGTTTTGAACTAACATAATGTAACGTTTCGTGCCTTTAATTTGTTTAAAATAATTAGGCCCTACTGTTATACGATCTATCATTTTATATGGAATTTTTATTTTTGAAATCAATCAATGAATTTTTTTTCAAAAAAGTTTAAATAACTATATCTAAATGTTATGTAGGCCTAAAGGAAGGGCTACCAAACAGTTATAAAAATTTAAATATATTTAAAAAGTTGGGTGCGATTTATACTATATTAAACCTGTTTAATTGATGTTTTTTGGGGCTTTCGTGGTAAAAAATTGTATTTTAAATTTAGTCTTTTGATGTTTTCTGCTTTTAATGGAAGGTTTTTACCTTTTTAACTCTCAATTCTGTATATTATTTGTAATCTTGTTGCATACATTATTGTATTATATATTCGTATAGTGTTATTGTAATTGTTTTTTTACCAAATGAATGGTTAAATTAAATCTGAAAATTATGATATATTATTTGAAATATCTTGAATTATCATGTCAAGTTCAAATGTTTTACATAAGAAAAAAATCACAATACAAATCAGTTTTTATTTTACAGATACTAAAAAAAAGTATTATAGGCCCCATTGGTTTGTGTAACAAATGGTCTGTATTTGGTAAAGATACTTTTTTCGTTCGATTTAAAATCCTGTCTAATAGCATTTAAACCGGTGTGAGGCGCTTTGTTAAAAGCACCATAGATAAAAAAAAATCCAAATAAACAAACCAACTTTCAATTATTAGCCAAAGTTTATGTCTGATCATATCCAACAATTTGATATAGATTAATAATAATAATTATATAAGTGCATCTTTATAACCTACAAATAATCTATGAAACAGAAACAAGAATAAATATTTTCTTACCTTCGTAAAATTAATTATTTAAATTCACATGTTGACGGACTTGATGTTATAACAGGATCGAGCATTCAACTGTTGTTGATTTTAATTGAAGCCTGTTTGTCTGAAGGACCTATTTTTGAGTGAGTGAGTTACAATAACATGGGGTAAAGAAATTGAATGCGTATTAAGTTATTTACATTCGTTTTTACTGCCCTTACGAGTGCACAGAAGTGTATTGCATCTAGGGTCTTCAAGAACCTTTCAAGTACCCGGAGAAAAAGCAATCTTTCCCGTCAAGTCGTCTTCTTAACTACGCTTAACCAAGATTTGCTTGGTTTTTGCTAATTTGATTTGAAGACAATCGTGATTTTCAGGGCAATTTAGTAAACTAAATACTCGTTGACAATAACAACATTTAAAAAAAACCATACAAATTGGAAACATTTTATAATTACGAATAAAATAATTACCAATTGTTATATTTAGAATAGGAACCAACTACATGCAATGCGATTAGCATTTTGCAGTTTAAAAAAATATCTCCATGTTTATAATTCTGGAATTTATAAAAAAAAATGAGGCATATGTTTTGCAGGATAATTAAAGATTGTCTCTTTAATAAAAATAGCGCGGTAAACAACATTGATTCGTAAAGATGACATTTACTATGTTTATTATCTTAATTGCTGATTGAAAAATAATCATTTTCATGAAGAGGACACTCGAGAAAAATGTAAGTAGACGAAGCAAACTGAGATCTTAAACCGATAATCTACCGATGATTCATTTACTAAATTATTACTGCAAATGTAAGCTATGAGATATGAAGCGGTGTAAGCCTCCAATCCGATACAAACTACTCGGCTATCTTGAATGGCATGCAACGTCGTCATCATTCCGAGTGAATGATCGCAAAACGAGCAATGTGTCTCTTAATCATAATCATTACCCAAACAGTAATCATGTTACAAATATTCAGACGGTAATTCCTGTACAAATGTATATTATGTTTCATTCATCGTGGTATTAGATTTGTGCGTTATGTTGATCGACGGATTTTGTTCATTCTGGTATAACATTGACTTGGAGTCGGCGCACGAGTTTTGAATTCCGTCTGACTAAAAGTGGTTGACACGTCTTAATCAATTCTATTGTTATCACTCATTTTCCTTCCCTTTACGCCTTGAAGAACATCGTAAGTTGTACACCTGCAACACAGCAATAGAGCACTCCATAAACATACCGGTAACGCAACTAATAGGGCATCCCGTACATTCCGTGTGAAACATGCATCACACATGTCACACTATTACACCTTTTTACACATGCAGTGAAGAACACTATATCACGCATGCGTCATAGTTAACCCTTGCACACATACAACTAACGAATATAGACACATGCGACGCTATGTATATAGTACTCTCACATCCTCTACACATGCAACCAAGAGTACATTATAACGTTCATGTGACACAGGGTCACACCCTATACATATGCAACCAAGAGTACAGTGTAACACTCATGTGACATATGCGTTGCAACCTATACATAATATGCAACCAAGAATACAGTATAACACTCATGTGACACATGCGTCACATCCTATACACATGCAACCAAGAATACAGTATAACACTCATGTGACACATGCGTCACACCCTATACACATGCAACCAAGAATACAGTATAACACTCATGTGACATATGCGTCACACCATATACATGCAACCAAGAATACGGTATAACACTCATGGATTTACAGTCGATAGACTATTTGTTATTCGTCAGCGTTAATTTATTATGTGATAAACACATTTTTAATCGTTATTAAATTAATAAATTAAATGGCATATATGTCTTCTTATTTATAAACATTAAGAACTTAATTTCAATTAATAGCTTTTAGTATTTTCAATTAATACATTATTTCGACAATGAAATGACCTTGTACTTTTTTGGAATCGTTTCGGTATTATCAATACCTGTTTACGACTTTTAAAGGACAATTATTTAATTACATCAGTTACTGTAAATGTGGATTTTACTTCGTTGGCAATAAAACTAATTAATAAATCTAGCGTTCGGTAATTTGTTTCTCAATCCGATCAACCGATATAGCAGTTGGTCGCTCGTTACCGTCCAAATGTGGAGTGATCCTTAACCCTGCCAATCAGTCTCTTGCCGGGCGCGTAAAAGCCGGCCGACCCAGATGGCGCGAGATTTTAGGCAGACTATGTTCCACTAGAAACGGATTTAAGTTGGGCCAAACATAACACTCGTAAATGGGAACACAAGCGCAAGATGTCCATGTTATCTCAATCAATCAGATAGAGAATTAGTTGAATGCGTTTCGAGTATTTTTCAATTTAATTTGATTATGTCTATGTTATCGTTTCAGAGGTTTTATGGGTAACATACGTCATTTCCGTAATTCTTTTAAAGCAGACGGTATTTTTATTGAAAATAACAAATACTTAACCTAGTTAATATTATTTACATAAACACAAACAAATGTTAGCCATCAATTGAATAAATTGTTGTTTTTTCCGATTTTTTTTTTTTTTTTTGGCGATTCCTAAATTTCCTAAATTTTAATCAGTAACAAGCGATCGGCTTAACTATTTATCCCTTTGATTTCAGGTCAACCTTAAGTTGCGGCTCTGTATTTCCAATAAAGCAAGAATCTTCGTCGGCTATAATCACTTAGAATATTATATACTTAATATAATACTTAATAATATAATGCATATCATAATTTAATCAGCTTTATGTAATACGCTTTTATTACGAAACGAATCGTATCACACAGATATTACATTTTATATGACTGCCGTTATATCAAATATAATAATATTAATTACTTTTATAAAAATAAAATAATAAAAATCATGAAATGAAACGGGTTAGGCCTAACTAAAAAAAAGATATATATATATTAATAATAGGAAATACAAACAAATGTATTAAGTGAATCAGGATTTTATCAGATATTTGTTAGGCCTGTTTTGTAGATAAGACATAAGATATGACATACTTTATTATCTCCAAAAGAAGAATTTACAGGAGCTTGCAAAAAAACAAGATTTATATAAAAATATAAAAGAACAAAATAAAAATCAGACGCGCAAGAAAACGATATCCTTTGTTACAAACTAATGGTATTACATACAGTATAACTAATTGTAGCTGGCTTTTGAATTGTACTCTGGGCGGGATGAATCGAGATGTAGTCGTAGAAATCTATTGGGGTCTCCCCGCGCTGGCTGGAATCCTGCCGACTAGACTACGAACCTTTTTAGAAATTTAAAATAATGTATAGTTAAATATATTGTTCCAGCAAACCTAAAATAGGCCTAATTTGATAAGCTGGTTTTTTTTGTAGTTTATAACTCGAGATGTAGCCTTGGCCGAGCGGTTAAGGCGATAGATTAGAAATCTAATGGGGTTTCCCCGCGCAGGTTCGAATCCTGCCGACTACGAACTTTTCAGAAATTCATAATGTATATTTTAATGTATTTTTCCAGCAAACTTAATATAATCTGATAAGCTGTTTTGTTTTTTCATAAACTCGAGATGTAGTCGTGGCCGAGCGGTTAAGGCGATAGACTAGAAATCTATTGGGGTCTCCCCGCGCAGGTTCGAATCCTGCCGACTACGAACTTTTCAGAAATTCATAATGTATATTTTAATGTATTTTTCCAGCAAACTTAATATAATCTGATAAGCTGTTTTGTTTTTTCATAAACTCGAGATGTACTCGTGGCCGAGCGGTTAAGGCGATAGACTAGAAATCTCTTGGGGTCTCCCCGCGCAGGTTCGAATCCTGCCGACTACGAACTTTTTGGAAATTCATAATGTATAGTTTAATATAGTTTCCCAGCAAACTTTATATAATTTGATAAGCTGTTTTGTTAGTTTTTGACTCGAGATGTAGTCGTGGCCGAGCGGTTAAGGCGATAGACTAGAAATCTATTGGGGTCTCCCCGCGCAGGTTCGAATCCTGCCGACTACGAACTTTTCAGAAATTCTTAATGTATATTTTAATATAGTTTCCCAGCAAACTTTATATAATTTGATAAGCTGTTTTGTTATTTTTTAACTCGAGATGTAGTCGTGGCCGAGCGGTTAAGGCGATAGATTAGAAATCTATTGCGGTCTCCCCGCGCAGGTTCGAATCCTGCCGACTACGAACTTTTTGGAAATTGATAATGTATAGTTTAATATAGTTTACCAGCAAACTTTATATAATTTGATAAGCTGTTTTGTTAGTTTTTAACTCGAGATGTAATCGTGGCCGAGCGGTTATGGCGATAGACTAGAAATCTATTGGGGTCTCCCCGCGCAGGTTCGAATCCTGCCGACTACGAACCTTTTTAGAAATTTATAATGTATAGTTTAATATAGTTTCCCAGCAAACTTTATATAATTTGATAAGCTGTTTTGTTAGTTTTAGACTCGAGATGTAGTCGTGGCCGAGCGGTTAAGGCGATAGACTAGAAATCTATTGGGGTCTCCCCGCGCAGGTTCGAATCCTGCCGACTACGAACTTTTCAGAAATTCTTAATGTATATTTTAATGTATTTTTCCAGCAAACTTAATATAATTTGATAAGCTGTTTTGTTATTTTTTAACTCGAGATGTAGTCGTGGCCGAGCGGTTAAGGCGATAGACTAGATATCTATTGGGGTCTCCCCGCGCTGGTTCGAATCCTGCCGACTACGAACCTTTTTAGAAATTGATAATGTATATTTTAATATAGTTTCCCAGCAAACTTTATATAATTTGATAAGCTGTTTTGTTATTTTTTAACTCGAGATGTAGTCGTGGCCGAGCGGTTAAGGCGATAGATTAGAAATCTATTGCGGTCTCCCCGCGCAGGTTCGAATCCTGCCGACTACGAACTTTTTGGAAATTGATAATGTATAGTTTAATATAGTTTCCCAGCAAACTTTATATAATTTGATAAGCTGTTTTGTTAGTTTTTAACTCGAGATGTAGTCGTGGCCGAGCGGTTATGGCGATAGACTAGAAATCTATTGGGGTCTCCCCGCGCAGGTTCGAATCCTGCCGACTACGAACCTTTTTAGAAATTTATAATGTATAGTTTAATATATTTTTCCATCAAACTTTTCATAATTTTATAAGCTGTTTTGTTTTTTCATAAACTCGAGATGTAGTCGTGGCCGAGCGGTTAAGGCGATAGACTTGAAATCTATTGGGGTCTCCCCGCGCAGGTTCGAATCCTGCCGACTACGAACCTTTTTAGAAATTTATAATGTATAGTTTAATATATTTTTCCATCAAACTTTTCATAATTTTATAAGCTGTTTTGTTTTTTCATGAACTCGAGATGTAGTCGTGGCCGAGCGGTTAAGGCGATAGACTTGAAATCTATTGGGGTCTCCCCGCGCAGGTTCGAATCCTGCCGACTACGAACTTTTTAGAAATTCATAATGTAGGCCTATAGTTTAATGTATTTTTCCAGCAAACTTAATATAATTTGATAAGCTGTTTTGTTAGTTTTTAACTCAAGATGTAGTCGTGGCCGAGCGGTTAAGGCGATAGACTAGAAATCTATTGGGGTCTCCCCGCGCAGGTTCGAATCCTGCCGACTACGAAACTTTCGAACATTTTTTTTACATCTGGAATTATCATTTATAAACTTATGTACACCTTATTGATAAATTCTTTCATGCAAATAAAATACACATGGCTAAGTTAATAAGACCATTTAAAAATGTTTTTATTTGTCTTTGAAATGTATTCTCCTCCCCCCCCCCTCCTCACCCCACCAAAAAACATGAAAAGATAAAGAATAATAAATCAAACTTTGAATAGGTGATTTTGCAGTTTTAAAGTTATTCACTTAAAATATAAAAAAAACAAAAAAAATGATTATTGATCACTTATAAAAAGACAAACAACTATTGACTATATTTAATTCAACTATAGTTTGTTCAGGTCAAAGTGAATAACTAATGAACTGAATATCGCATTGTTTCATATTGGTTTGTATCACTTTGATATGACCATGCTTTTGATACTACGTCCTCACGTAAATCCCGCAGCACTTGAACACCGTCTTGTTAGGCATAACCTCGTTTTCTAGGCTAACGAACGTGGTAGGCCTACTCATCGCCAATCAAGTGTTTTTGTCTTTGTTATATTGGAAAAAAAAATGTACGTAATTGTGCCTCAAGATTTTTTAACGAGATCGTGTACCCATCGCCTGACTTTTCTTGAACGACAATAAAGCTATACGTTTTCTCAAAAAGATTGCCTTCACCTGTACCGTAGCAGTTGATTTAACTATAGATATTATAAAAAATGTATGACTACAAAAATCCCCATTTACGGCTCTATAGCTATCGGCTAAATAGACGGGTTTAATAAGTCGTTGGTAAATGGTTAGTAGCATTCAGTCTTTGAGGTACAGGTAGGCTTTAAGTTGTTGAACTTAAAACAAGTTCAAACACCGGGTTTAAAAAAATGTATAACTTAAGATATAACCAGGATTTGTAATGTGAACGAATTATTTATACGCGTCACTGCACACAACATGTATTCCGTTGTATAGGCCTACGAGCACCGTAGCACGTTTACAAGACGCGTTTCCAATTTGTATAGGCCTATACACGCGTGGGAGTACATGATACTAACACTATAATTATGTAGGCCTAAATATTAAATTTGTTATTATTTTAATATAGTTACACCTTTACTGTATACCTACCATCACAAACAATAATAATCATATTCCCGTTTTTAGTTACATGAGACCGGCCGGTAATGTTCTATTGTTTAAACATGTTTTTAAACCAATGATATATATGATGTTAAATACTATATCTGTAAAATCAGTTTTGTTTTTCCGGTGAACTAGTATAGGCCTACGGAATTATCTAATCGTATTTTAATTACAATATATAAATTCAATTGAATATACTTTGTACCGCACGTACCAACCATGCCCAATGCAAATGAAGTTCAGACAAGAGAGGGCGCTATTCAGGTTTTTCTTTGTATCGAGCGGCAGTGTTTTACATTTTTAAATTGGTTGTAACACAATCCATGTTTGCAGAAGAATTTGTCAAAATATATCTTCAAATATACCTAAAGTATGAATTAATTTTGAATAAAGCATATATAGTAGCTACTTTCCTAGCTTCAATATTGTCATTTTTCGATCGTTTGTAGTGAACCGTTATAAGTCTGGACTGTAATGAGAAGTAGTCGTGGCCGAGCGGTTAAGGCGATAGACTAGAAATCTATTGGGGTCTCCCCGCGCAGGTTCGAATCCTGCCGACTACGAATTTTTTTAAATTATTTTTTTTTTTAAACATTTGTTATTACAGTACCTTGTTTTAAATCATGCTTTATATGTACAAGGTAATTTCAATTTTATTTTTTTTCTTTTGCAAAAAATGTATTATTATTATATTAGGACAAGGTTTTGGTTCAACCTTTTTTGATGAACCAACATTTAAGTTAAGTTAGAGCAAAGTGATTCTCATGTGCTTTTTCAAAGACATTTATTATTAAAGACATTTATTTTCGTCCATAAAAACATTACAATGAAAAGAGAAAAAATAAACACACAAAATAAATTACTAAAACAAAAAAAGCGCTTAAAAAAGGAACGACGTTTTGATGACGCCATCTGGGATTTTCTCAAGAATCTCAAATAAGATTATATTGAAAATATGCTTACAGTAAATATTAATTAAAAAAAGGATACATGCAGGTGTAAATTTAGAACTAAACGTGTGGGGTTGCTATAAATTGAACTACAAGTAATGTAGAAAATTAACACTGAAACAATACAATATAGTCTCCCCATAACTTTTTAGAAATTCATAATGTATAGTTTAATATATTTTTCCAGCAAACTTATTATAATATTTTATAAGCTGTTTTGTTATATATTATAACTCGAAATGTAGTCGTGGCCGAGCGGTTAAGGCGATATACTAGAAATCTATTGGGCTCTACCCGCGCAGGTTCGAATCCTGCCGACTACGAACTACTTTTTAGAAATTCATAATGTATAGTTTAATATATTTTACCAGCAAACTTAATATAATTTGATAAGCTGTTTTGTTATTTTAGGACTCGAAATGTAGTCGTGGCCGAGCGGTTAAGGCGATAGACTAGAAATCTATTGGGGTCTCCCCGCGCAGGTTCGAATCCTGCCGACTACGTATTTTTAGATATTCATAATGTTTAGTTTAATATTTTTTCTAGCAAACTTATTATAATTTGATAAGCTGTTTTGTTATTACATAACTCGGAATGTAGTCGTGGCCGAGTGGTTAAGGCGATAGACTAGAAATCTATTGGGGTCTCCCCGCGCAGGTTCGAATCCTGCCGACTACGTATTTTTAGACATTCATAATGTATAGTTTAATATAATTATTTTTCCAGCAAACTTATTATAATTTGATAAGCTTTGTTTTTTTTATATTATAACTCGAAATGTAGTCGTGGCCGAGCGGTTAAGGCGATAGACTAGAAATCTATTGGGGTCTCCCCCCGCAGGTTCGAATCCTGCCGACTACGTATTTTTAGACATTCATAATGTATAGTTTAATATAATTATTTTTCCAGCAAACTTATTATAATTTGATAAGCTGTGTTTTTTTTATATTTTAACTCGAAATGTAGTCGTGGCCGAGCGGTTAAGGCGATAGACTAGAAATCTATTGGGGTCTCCCCCCGCAGGTTCGAGTCCTGCCGACTACGTATTTTTAGACATTCATAATGTATAGTTTAATATAATTATTTTTCCAGCAAACTTATTATAATTTGATAAGCTGTGTTTTTTTTAAATTATAACTCGAAATGTAGTCGTGGCCGAGCGGTTAAGGCGATAGACTAGAAATCTATTGGGGTCTCCCCGCGCAGGTTCGAATCCTGCCGACTACGTAATTTTAGAAATTCATAATGTATAGTTTAATATATTTTTCCAGCAAACTTATTATAATTTGATAAGCTGTTTTATTATATACTATGACTCGAGATGTAGTCGTGGCCGAGCGGTTAAGGCGATAGACTAGAAATCTATTGGGGTCTCCCCGCGCAGGTTCGAATCCTGCCGACTACGTATTTTTAGACATTCATAATGTATAGTTTAATATAATCATTTTTCCAGCAAACTTATCATAATTTGATAAGCTGTGTTTTTTTTTATATTATAACTCGAAATGTAGTCGTGGCCGAGCGGTTAAGGCGATAGACTAGAAATCTATTGGGGTCTCCCCGCGCAGGTTCGAATCCTGCCGACTACGTAATTTTAGAAATTCATTATGTATAGTTTAATATTTTTTTCCAGCAAACTTATTATAATTTGATAAGCTGTTTTGTTATTACATAACTCGAAATGTAGTCGTGGCCGAGCGGTTAAGGCGATAGACTAGAAATCTATTGGGGTCTCCCCGCGCAGGTTCGAATCCTGCCGACTACGTACTTTTTAGAAATTCATAATGTAGGATAGTTTAATATATTTTGCCAGCAAACTTATTATAATTTGATAAGCTGTTTTGTTATATATTATAAATCGACATGTAGTCGCGGCCGAGCGGTTAAGGCGATAGGCTAAAAATCTATTGGGGTCTCCCCGCGCAGGTTCAAATCCTGCCGACTACGTAATTTTAGAAATTCATAATGTATAGTTTAATATATTTTTCCAGCAAAGTTATTATAATTTGATAAGCTGTTTTGTTATATACTATAACTCGAATTGTAGTCGTGGCCGAGCGGTTAAGGCGATAGACTAGAAATCTATTGGGGTCTCCCCGCGCAGGTTCGAATCCTGCCGACTACGTATTTTTAGAAATTCATAATAATATAGTTTAATATATTTTTCCAGCAAACTTATTATAATTTGACAAGCTGTTTTGTTATATATTATAACTCGAAATGTAGTCGTGGCCGAGCGGTTAAGGCGATATACTAGAAATCTATTGGGCTCTACCCGCGCAGGTTCGAATCCTGCCGACTACGAACTACTTTTTAGAAATTCATAATGTATAGTTTAATATATTTTACCAGCAAACTTAATATAATTTGATAAGCTGTTTTGTTATTTTAGGACTCGAAATGTAGTCGTGGCCGAGCGGTTAAGGCGATAGACTAGAAATCTATTGGGGTCTCCCCGCGCAGGTTCGAATCCTGCCGACTACGTATTTTTAGATATTCATAATGTTTAGTTTAATATTTTTTCTAGCAAACTTATTATAATTTAATAAGCTGTTTTGTTATTACATAAGTCGGAATGTAGTCGTGGCCGAGCGGTTAAGGCGATAGACTAGAAATCTATTGGGGTCTCCCCGCGCAGGTTCGAATCCTGCTGACTACGTATTTTTAGACATTCATAATGTATAGTTTAATATAATTATTTTTCCAGCAAACTTATTATAATTTGATAAGCTTTGTTTTTTTTATATTATAACTCGAAATGTAGTCGTGGCCGAGCGGTTAAGGCGATAGACTAGAAATCTATTGGGGTCTCCCCCCGCAGGTTCGAATCCTGCCGACTACGTATTTTTAGACATTCATAATGTATAGTTTAATATAATTATTTTTCCAGCAAACTTATTATAATTTGATAAGCTGTGTTTTTTTTTTATATTTTAACTCGAAATGTAGTCGTGGCCGAGCGGTTAAGGCGATAGACTAGAAATCTATTGGGGTCTCCCCGCGCAGGTTCGAGTCCTGCCGACTATGTATTTTTAGACATTCATAATGTATAGTTTAATATAATTATTTTTCCAGCAAACTTATTATAATTTGATAAGCTGTGTTTTTTTTAAATTATAACTCGAAATGTAGTCGTGGCCGAGCGGTTAAGGCGATAGACTAGAAATCTATTGGGGTCTCCCCGCGCAGGTTCGAATCCTGCCGACTACGTACTTTTTAGAAATTCATAATGTAGGATAGTTTAATATATTTTGCCAGCAAACTTATTATAATTTGATAAGCTGTTTTGTTATTACATAACTCGAAATGTAGTCGTGGCCGAGCGGTTAAGGCGATAGACTAGAAATCTATTGGGGTCTCCCCGCGCAGGTTCGAATCCTGCCGACTACGTACTTTTTAGAAATTCATAATGTAGGATAGTTTAATATATTTTGCCAGCAAACTTATTATAATTTGATAAGCTGTTTTGTTATATATTATAAATCGACATGTAGTCGCGGCCGAGCGGTTAAGGCGATAGGCTAAAAATCTATTGGGGTCTCCCCGCGCAGGTTCAAATCCTGCCGACTACGTAATTTTAGAAATTCATAATGTATAGTTTAATATATTTTTCCAGCAAAGTTATTATAATTTGATAAGCTGTTTTGTTATATACTATAACTCGAATTGTAGTCGTGGCCGAGCGGTTAAGGCGATAGACTAGAAATCTATTGGGGTCTCCCCGCGCAGGTTCGAATCCTGCCGACTACGTATTTTTAGAAATTCATAATAATATAGTTTAATATATTTTTCCAGCAAACTTATTATAATTTGACAAGCTGTTTTGTTATATATTATAACTCGAAATGTAGTCGTGGCCGAGCGGTTAAGGCGATATACTAGAAATCTATTGGGCTCTACCCGCGCAGGTTCGAATCCTGCCGACTACGAACTACTTTTTAGAAATTCATAATGTATAGTTTAATATATTTTACCAGCAAACTTAATATAATTTGATAAGCTGTTTTGTTATTTTAGGACTCGAAATGTAGTCGTGGCCGAGCGGTTAAGGCGATAGACTAGAAATCTATTGGGGTCTCCCCGCGCAGGTTCGAATCCTGCCGACTACGTATTTTTAGATATTCATAATGTTTAGTTTAATATTTTTTCTAGCAAACTTATTATAATTTAATAAGCTGTTTTGTTATTACATAAGTCGGAATGTAGTCGTGGCCGAGCGGTTAAGGCGATAGACTAGAAATCTATTGGGGTCTCCCCGCGCAGGTTCGAATCCTGCTGACTACGTATTTTTAGACATTCATAATGTATAGTTTAATATAATTATTTTTCCAGCAAACTTATTATAATTTGATAAGCTGTGTTTTTTTTATATTATAACTCGAAATGTAGTCGTGGCCGAGCGGTTAAGGCGATAGACTAGAAATCTATTGGGGTCTCCCCGCGCAGGTTCGAATCCTGCCGACTACGTATTTTTAGACATTCATAATGTATAGTTTAATATAATTATTTTTCCAGCAAACTTATTATAATTTGATAAGCTGTGTTTTTTTTATAGTATAACTCGGAATGTAGTCGTGGCCGAGCGGTTAAGGCGATAGACTAGAAATCTGTTGGGGTCTCCCCGCGCAGGTTCGAGTCCTGCCGACTACGTATTTTTAGACATTCATAATGTATAGTTTAATATAATTATTTTTCCAGCAAACTTATTATAGTTTGATAAGCTGTGTTTTTTTTATATTATAACTCGAAATGTAGTCGTGGCCGAGCGGTTAAGGCGATAGACTAGAAATCTATTGGGGTCTCCCCGCGCAGGTTCGAATCCTGCCGACTACGTATTTTTAGATATTCATAATGTATAGTTTAATATAATTATATTTCCAGCAAACTTATTATAATTTGATAAGATGTGTTTTTTTTAAATTATAACTCGAAATGTAGTCGTGGCCGAGCGGTTAAGGCGATAGACTAGAAATCTATTGGGGTCTCCCCGCGCAGGTTCGAATCCTGCCGACTACGTATTTTTAGATATTCATAATGTTTAGTTTAATATATTTTTCCACCAAACTTATTATAATTTAATAAGCTGTTTTGTTATATATTATACCTCCGAATGTAGTCGTGGCCGAGCGGTTAAGGCAATAGACTAGAAATCTATTGGGGTCTCCCCGCGCAGGTTCGAATCCTGCCGACTATGAACGTTTTTCAGCTTCTAAATTAATTAACATATCGTGTAAGACTACAGTTATAAAAATTATATCTCTATTCTAGTATAGAATACAGTATTAAGTCAAGAATGTGCAGTTTTAATATTTAAATCTGTTATCATTGTCACAAGTAGTACATTAGTTTGATTGATTGTATTGATTGAAATATATATTTATACTGGGTAACCTCTTCAGTCAAAGACTGGTCTCCCAGAGGGCCCAGTTGGTGATCAGTGGCTGTGATGTACTAATACACCGGGGTAACCCCCTACTCGTCTCGAAAGATGTACTAGGTTCTTTAAAGTGCACACGAGCTAGATGTGTACACTGGACCTACGGTTTATAGTCCTTATCCGAGAAGACTCGTTCTACCACCAGAACCATGGAGTGAGTGAGCCTCGAACCCATGCCGATGTTATGGCTACGTAATTACGGTTCCACTGTCTTAACCGCTCGGCCACTCACTCACTCATTTTTGCTTTTCTTTGTAGGTTATATTTCCTATCATAGGCATGTCATATTGTTGTATATGTATACTTACTTTCTGTACAATGATGATAAAGTATTATATACTCAATACTAAGTTATGAGCACTGTAGGTAGATCATAAAAGGTTTGTTACCTAATCTTGAAGGGGGCTATAATAAAATAGTTCAAAATCAAAATGTCGCCCTCTCTTTAATCTGATGACTGAAAATTAATAATAGTTGGAAGATTCGATAACTTGCTATAGCCTGAAAATAACGTAATAGTTAAAAATAAAATTTGAACAATCTATGATAATTTTATGATAGAAATGTGTAAAACGTATGTGTACAGTGACGATGAAAATGAATATAGGCCTATAATCAGTAATTGTTTTATCTTCGTCTGAAAAACGGTACAATGCTTGGTTCCAACTTAGAGATGTATATATTGGGATGAGAACGATAAGCTGCGGCGTACAAACGGCAATTTTTATCACCTTTCCAACGCGCGCGTATTAAAGTTGTTTCTGTTTATACAACCGTGGTTATTAAAGTTAATTCTGTGTATAGCGGCAGTGCAGTGGCGATTACTAATTCAATATTGGTTTTACTTTTACCTTTATACAAAAGCTCATGTATAAATTATAGTAAACAATTATACTTAGCACTTTTAACTTTGGCCTAGTAGGCTACAACATTGCTTCCATTTAACCAATGTCATTGACCAACACTGATACATTTTATTGTTTCAAAACAAACATAATTATTGAAATAAAGCGAAGTAACTTGCAGATAACCGAAGCGCAAACAAACGTCTGATGTGGCGTTGCGTATGCTAATTAGGACAGCGGTATGCTAATGAGCTGGGTGGCGGTATTTATTCTGTGTAATGTGTGGCATGATGTGTTTGAACAGCTAGTTTAGTGGACAAGCTGAATAAAGCTATCACGGTAAATTACATGTTGTGTTAGTATGTCCGTGTTTACCCATTAAGTTGAACTGATTTATTGTATAGGCGTTCCATAGTTTATGGCGAACGTATGATATGTAGAATACACAATTTATATTTATAAAGACTGCAGTGATCTCCCCGTGCTGCGTTTTATAGGCCTTTATTTATAAGGCCTAAGCATAGTTTATTATGTTGTTACTAAATAAGAATCAGCTCGATTTTGTGGGGAGGGCCCAAAAATAAAAAAAAAAGCTGAACGTATGTCATATCTTTCGCATTGACAATTTCGAAATCCGTGATATGACGCCTTCTTCTTCACCCATTGTTTGTAAAACAATTGATCACTCACTGATATAATAGCAGTAATAAGTTACACACTATGTATAGAATCATTTTGGGGTTTGAGTTGTTTGGTTTCTCGCCTACCTTATCATTATGAATGTTCATGCTACAATCAGTTTGTTGTCTAATAACATAACACTGTATTAAGGAATTTGCCTACAGTATATACATGATTAGGCCTAAGTAAGATTTCACTTTTTAGGTGATCATTTAGAATAAAATGATCACCTATTGTTATTGTATGAAATCTTTATTATTATTATTTTTTTTTCTTTTTATTGTTTCTGTACACTATTTTGTGTAACAATTATCTCAAAAAGTTTAATGTCAATGATTACCAAAATTTCATTTTAAACAAATTTTTTTTTTATTCAGAAAATGAAATAATGGTGTCATCTTTTCCCAATAAAGCCATGTAGTAAGCAACAATTGACATGACCAGGCGTGGCACACAACGTAAGTAAATGATTTTTTAAAACTTTCCGAAGGTAGTTGTTCACAAAATAGATTGCGTTTTATCTGCAACAAATTATCTGCACGGTTTCGTTATCTAAAGCTCTGTCTACAATGCAAACTAGTTTGACGAAAAAGGTGTGATGTACCTAATTATGGTATATGACGTCATCGTTTCCATATAATTATGATATTTTTTGTCACGTAGAGTTTGACAGTGTAAACAGAGATTTAAGGGTGACAAAATATGCTCCACCACTTTTTATTGAATTATATAAAACATTTTTATATACTACTGTACTGTCAACAATGCTCTAAAGCTCAAACTTTATGTGACAAAAATGTGATGGGCCCATATATGGACATGATGATGTCATATCATTACCTTATTTGGGCATATCACTACCATATAATTTACGGACATCATACTTTTTTTTTTCAAACTAGTCTGATAGTGTAGACAGAGCTTAACGTAAAAACAATATGCACATATGAGATAACTATCAACCGATGGAGCGGAAACGTCTTTCATTGAAAAATATTAAGATGAAACTTTATGAGTATTTCTATTTTCTTGTGTTATGAAATATTCATCAAATATAGAACAACACATATTCGTTACACGTTATAAATTATATTTCATTTAATTATTATCGTTTACTTTATCATTTTGTTTGTGATTCGTGATTCAAGGAAAAAATTGCGGTGTTATCTATATTTCTATGTTTTTGTATGACAACGTGATGACGACATAAGTTTGAATATTGTTAATAATTGTGCCTACAAAGATTGTTATCAAAATAGTCCGTTGGGATTCAACTCATGTAAGTTGAAGGTGGTGTACACGGCACCCCGTTAATGATTCAGAGTTCGAGGAGAGTGAACATATAATATGCCATTCAATCTTCGTAGTAGTACAAGAAGACTGGTACAATGCAACGGCAATAAGTTTGATTCGTTCCTCCTTTATTTACAACAACAATGGCCTGTTTCAAAATACATAACAACCCGATATGCCAGTACCAGCAATGGTTGATAAATATACCGTTATGCATTACGTCATTCTATTATTAATCACGCATGACGAGTAACTAGCGCCATCACAGAAACATCACATAATAATTTGTGAAATGAGTCACATGAGAATTTTCTCAAACAGGCTTCTCAAATAACTGCTGAATATTATTTTATTAAGCCTGATTAACTACAAAACTTAATTAAGAAGAGAAAATTTCGAATTCATGGCATTGAATTTAAATCAGGGAAGAGTGAAATTAAACCAGGGAAGAGTGAAATTATCACTCTTCCCTGGTTTGATTCATTTTTTTGTTCATAGTAAATGCAGAATTTAATATATTGCAATTTCATTTCAATATGAACTTATTATTTGATATTGTAAGGTTCAGCAATGTATTTTACTGGTTTATATTCTGTGTCACGTGTTTTCATTATGTGAACGTTGGTTATTATGTCACTACGTTGACCACTGAGAAGCCTACTTATTATACAGTAGTACAGTTATAGGACGGATAGCCTACGGTACTACATTATCAATATTGAGGTTTTCTCTGTGTGGACATTACAATCTACTCGATTGCCTAAAGCTCTTTTAGAGGGTCTTTTCAATAGGAATAATCAATTTTCAAGTACCCGATCAAGTGTTAGATTTTCATTGACGGAGTACCATAGTTTAGTTAACAATTCACAAGTACAGACTATATCTATCTATATACTCCAGGATAACATGTACAGCACGTATTAATTCATTTAAGCCTGGTTTCCATAAAATCGCTACACCGTTTCCATTGAAATCGCTACACGCGCAAATGTCGCCGACGCGCATTGGGGAGGTCTCCCCGATTCATCGCAGACAAATCGGCAAAGTTCAACCATGTTCAACTTTGCCGATTTTGTCGGCGATTAGTCGTATACGCGTGTACCAAAGAATATTTAGCGCTCGCGTACTAGATCCCCGATAAATTCTAGCGTTTCCATAGAATCGCTACGCTCTGTCGGCGACAGCAGTCGGCGACACGGTGTAGCGATTTTATGGAAACCAGGCTTTATGTGTTGGTGGTTACCGGTGATAGGCTGCACTTACGCATTGTATATTCTGTTAAAAATAAAAACACTACAACGTCCAGATTGAACAGCGAAGTAGGTCCCGCACAGTGATACATTGAAACTGGAATACAGAATTTCATAGGGACTTTTAAATTAAAAGGAAGTTAGAAATAAGTTGCTTCTGTCATGCCCTTTAAATGTGAACATTGTCTTATTTTGGTTGTCACCAAGTCTGGCAATTTGTTGTATTTCTGAAAACATCTTTAGTATAGATACCTATCAGGGTTTTTAGCAATCATATGCATGAGTTTGACTCTTTATTTTTTCGTCTTCATTTTGCTTTTCGTTTCGTCAATTTGAGTCCAGCTAAAAATAAATACTGCATACATCCTTCTTCCTGGCTAGAGTTAGGCCTTTACATAATATGCCTAATAGTTGTTTGAAAGGTGTGTGTGTGGTACTGCTGGTTGCGGGGCAGAATGGCCTAGAAACCTGTATGATTTTTAAACAAAATAAGAAAACAATATTAGGCCTAAAGAAAAATGTGTCATACATTGTTAACACAGTAGTTCTTATTATCCTGTAATGTGTGTACTAATCAATAGGCCCTATGTACCATACAAACTAAAATTAGAAAAATTTAAACCATAAAACAACCGATTATCCTATTCTTTTCTGCTGTAATTATAGGGAATTAGGCCTAATTAAAATAAAGTGATAGAATATATTTTTTTAGAAGTTTTTTTTAAATTTTTACTTATTGAAAAGAACGAAAATATGATCTATCTATTGTAATGTGACAATTGGTGAAGTGGAAACAAGTTATTTTTTGTTGAATGCTCTCCACAATTACACTACTTGACTTTGTAGTCAATATAATGAACTTGTTTAATTCACTATCTTCTAATTCCAAAACCCTACAACACTTTGCAGTCGAACTGCTTGATTGCGAAAACTAATAATATTGGCGCGAATTGCCTGCCGGAAAATGTCGCTGCAGTATCTCGATCAGTCAACATTTGCATCATACGCTTGTTAAACATAAAGTTAAATTCGTTTTTTTTTTATTTCCGTTTCTTTGCTTCCAAGTAATATTATTTACAAGCTTTGAAACAAAGCCCCTCAAGAAATCTACAACTAAATCGATATGTTAAGAATATTAATGAAAGTGATGTTAAAAACACAATAACAAATAAGCAAGTCATGTCAAGGGTTGTAGTAGGAACGAACAGTTGAAGGAAGAGACACAACAAACAAGAATTTTAAAAAACACTAATATCTGTTTAAAGAAAGATAATTATTGAATAAAATACAATGCACTAAAATGAATAATAAATAACATTTATACTAGATGAAACAATGAATATAAGAATATTATGATTAAAGGGCCTTTCACACCTGCTCCGGCACGGTTCCGGTCCGGCGACGGCAAATCCAATCGAACATCAATGTTTCGTTTTTACGCGGCTACGCGCATATCGATTGGTGCTTGGCCGCGTGGAGCGTCATGAAAACGAAACATTGGCGTTCGATTCGCCGGACCGGAACCGTGCCGGAACAGGTGTGAAAGGCCCTTAAGTGTTGTATTGAATAATGGAAATAAAGGTGAGTGAATCTCAAAAAAGACAAATGAAATAGAATTAAAAATAGATGTAACTGATAAACGTTTTTGGTCAGGTGAATTTAGAAGAAACATTCTTTTTCATACATTAATTGTATCCGGACCTACCTACAAATTTTGCTTTCTTACTTGTAGGCCTAAAAAGAAATACACACCATAAAGCCGATTTTGGTTGGATTTAGACTGCGTTACTGTATACAACATCAATAGTAATTCATTTTAATAGTTTTATTCGTTTCAGAAATATTATAAACTATAAATTGATAGAGTGACCAAGCGGCCAAGACACTGTCAAACCTCGGCAATTTTCCGAGAATAGAGAAAATGTGTTCTACCACCAGAACGGTGGTAGAACACATTTTCTCTCTTCTCGGAAAAGGAATTACTGGAGGTCCAGTGTACACATGGCTCGTGAACTGAACCCAGCGTTTTTTGTCGGAAAGAGAGGGGGTTACCCCGGTGCTCTGGTCCACTGTCAACCCATGTCATTAATTGTAATCGGACCTACTGTATCTACAAACTTTGCTTTCTTACATGTATACACTTGTATCTGAAAACAAATTTCTAATTCGTGTTCACTCGTAGCCAAATTCGTGAATGTGGGAAAGCAACTTGTACCTCACAGTCAATTCAATTAATAAGAAATAAAAAATAAAATAAGAATCAAAAATTATTTAAACGTAAACAAAATAAGAAATACATTTTTACACTAGTAATTCGTGTACATTTTTTTTTTATTATAGACTATAATTATTCAATATGTATTTATATTTGATAGCTGTAATTAGGATATACACAGTAAGCCTCCGCACTTGTTGATTCAAAGGCCTGCGGCAAACATTACGTTTTAAATGCCTAAATTAGAAGCTGAAGGATAACGTATTGCGACTTATCATCATCTTGGATGTAATTACACTGGATATAGTGGTGTGTTTACACACAATACATCGAATTTGATTGCCTCTAATTTAAACGTCTGCACGCACTACAATAATCATTCATAAACTATTCAATAGCTAATGAAATTACCATTACTAATACTTTTGCTAGAAATGATTTAATTTACTTGTCCCAAAAAAGAGAGGAAGAAACCAAAACAAAACATTAAAGAATACAGGAATAAGAAATTCAATTACATTTTATTTACTATATAAAATGGCTTGTGCTATGTTTTGTACACGCTAAAGACACTACAACAGTACACTGGTAAAATAGACACGACTCAGTCAGGTGTGGATTCCAAGAGAACAAGGCATTTATTAGCAACAGCCTATTATACTATTCTACCCATAATATCAATGCGCGTAGACCAATCACACATGTCTTAATATACACGACAGCTTGGTATTTACCTTTTTGTTATAGATAACGATATAAAACACCAACAAAAAAAGGAACATTAGTGGTAAAACAATTACATTTTCAATATTATAAAATTGATAAAATATTGACAGACAGTATTATGCCGAATTATTTAGCGATTAAAGGAGTCGGAAACTTCATTTTTATTCTTTCCAAAATTGTTTAGGTATACCAGTACATACCCTTCGGTTTTACACACAATTACAATGTTGACATATTCATGCATTTGTTTTATTTTACAATGCATCACACTTGATAAGATGCGAGCCCTGGAAAAGACCAAATAAGCTCAAGATAGCTTTAAGCCTGGTTTCACCAGAACAAAATAACTACTAATAATAATTGTATCAAATAAAAATAAACAAATAGGGCCTACATAAATTTAAGTAAATAAGATCAGACAAATAGTAGTAATAATATAAAAATATATAAAAAGAAATTACACAATTACGCTACAGGACAATACATTTGAATGGAAAAATGAAATCACCTATATAGGTGCTCAATCAATAGTTAGTTGTTTTATTTAATAACTTATTAATGCTTTATTTATTTAATTATTTGATTTCTATCTCATCATTAAAAAAAAATCTTTGAAATTATTCTATCAGTACCAATTAAATTATCACATTCCTTCTCGGTACTTTATCTATAACTTGTACAGTATCAGGAAAATTCTGTGATACAGTGTCACATATATATAAAATGTGACGGATACCTATAGGCCTAACCGAACGTTACCAAAATACAGGCATCGCATGCTAGCCTATACATAGCCTATGTGACAAATAATTTGCCTATGAGACTCATGGGTATAATGTGGATTGCTTTCGTATTGTACTTAAATGTCACATTTTCAATAATCATCATTAAAGTAACTTTCGAGTGGTTGTTGAATCTGAAATTCATATTGTTCGTTCGGTTGAAAACTTTAACCACATGTTTACATATTAATAAATAGCATGATAAAGAAGACACAGAATAGTAATATAATTTTAACTGCGCATGCGTGTCAAAAACAAGTCAATATTGGCTATCGAACAACATTAGTTATCGCAGGTTAGTTGACCAAACTCTTCACACCAAAACAAATAGGTTATTCAGAGTAGATGTAACCCCTTCACACAAATCCAAATAGAGCTTTCAGCTTCAGTGTACTTCGTGCATGGTTTCGTTGTCCCACTGCTTACCAGCTTGTCTAGAATGAATAATCAAAAGTCAACATAAGCCATGTCACACAAAAAAAACCAAGCAGGTCTCAATCAAGTCCGTGGTTACAGTATATTTGGTTTCAATGTACTTTTGTTTGATCAGGAGTGTTGAAACACCGGTGGAAAATGACAGAATGCCAGCATTATCGCCTGACTAGTAAATTAGAAATATGAGTAGGCCTATGTGGTTTTAATCTGTATTAATATTTGTATTAATTATACCAAACCCTGGGGTATCCTTCTAAATCTGGTTGGTTGATATCGTACGACGTGCCGTTCAGTATTAGTTGCATGATAAACGTTCTATTTAATGGTTCTATCCAATGGCTCTATTGCACATTCAGCTTTTTGACAACATTTTGATTCACTGGTGGGGGTGTTTGATTGAGCGGATAATTTAAATTTGGCAAACAAAGTAGTTTGATAACCAAATTGTGATAAAACACGACATAATCATTCTTATCCTATTCAATATGGGCGTTGATGTTGGATGGGAAGAACAAATTCACATAAAAACTGATTATGTCATTATTTGATTTTTTCAGTTCCTGTAGAAGTTTAGAATTGATAAACCTTTTAAAAATTACACAATTTAATAGTCACCTTTGTTTGAACTGAGCAAGAGTATGACATGATTAAGCGAAAATAAAAAACCACCACATTGCGTTTAAATATTGACATTTGCGTACAGATATGTTATATTTAATGATGGCACGTCTGACTGACATCTTTCGATTTAATACGTGTATACCAACTTCCTGCTTGGTTTCTAAAAGGCTGGTTTCCGCAAGAGCAAATTAAACGGGTTTAAGCCTAGCGCAAGTTCTATTTGTATAATTTATATATTTATTTCCCGACAGTTAATTGTTTATTTATGGTATGTATGTACGAAACACTTACCTAGTCGACTTCGGGCCAGTATCGTTATCTAAAGGTTGGTTCTAATTGGGGCGCAACGCAAGAACGTAGGCTCAACCTAATTTGACCAATCACAAGCGGCAGTTGTGATTGGCTAATTTACGAACCATCAATTAGAATGAACCAGGATAACACAACTTTGATCCTTCCCTTTTGATTGGCTAAGATAAAAAACATATTAAATTAGCATGAAATAAGCTAACACCTGGTCTGTAACATAACATGCGATAGTTGATCCATCGCTTTTGATTGGCTAAGTTACAAAACACATTCAATTGAACCTAGATTAACACACCTGGGCTATGATATAATCTACGCATTACGGCTATTGTAATTTAATGTGATTAATTTTTATCTTTTATCCTGTAAATAATTGATGCATAATAATAAATTGAGCATATTTATATTTACTCAAGCTCCATATTTTCGTATTTGTTCTGATTTTAAGAGCAAGCAGATTATTCAGGATCTTCTAGTTACAACCACACCTCCTCCCCCACACCATTTTTAATATGCTTGTGGCCGTCCACACACAGGAATATTCACATAGGTGTGCTATATAGTGCTGTTGAGTCTCACTGTTATGCATATGCTTGTCCCCAGAAAAACAATTAAACTACTTTATTTTCGTTGTAGTCCTGAAAACAACATTCCAGAGAGTTCGTTGATAATCGATACGTGGTGCTTTACCAACTTCCTAAATATATTGTATTTTCAGTGGTTATTGTTGATAGTTTCTTCTTCCATTCTTTTAGAAAATTCTGTTCTGCACGGTGTAATTAATTATGCACATAATGGAAAACAACAGAATATGTTAGCAGATGTGTTGTACACGATTTATGTAAATTAAGCACGTTATGTTGTAATATTTATCTATCGATAACTTCTCGTATACGAGAGGCTCCGTTCCTGGCTTATTTTAATTATTGCTTAGTAAGTACTTACGGTTTTAACGCGATAGCAGCATTTGAGGAAATCCGAGCCCTCTTCATTCGGCTTCTGATCGATCGGGAAAGTTACTTAAGTGAGATTCGAATCCAAACGCAGGAAATGCTTACAGTTATGCCGTACCACGTTTAGCATGTTTACATAGGAGACAAGGATATGATTGAAAAGATCATGAAAATATCACTTTACCACACTGACATATGGCTCCACATTAGACTCGGAGTTCTAGGGATTCTTGCGATCAATTATGTAATATTGGTCTCCTACACAATAAGAACAACTATTGTGAATGCCTACTAAGATGCTGTGGTGCTGTAGTACCACTCCTTAAGATTTAAGTTTGCCGTTTTTCTCGAATTGTTATTAATTCTTATTCATAAACTATATCTAATTAACTGAATAATCTTGATTATAAACGAAAACAGAAATATTTGAAAAAATACAGTATTGGAGTGGACGGAACTCCTCTCGACCACCGATTTCAAATGTACATAGTAAATTCCCTCCTTACGGGGACATCTATGTGAAACGAACTACGACCTACCTCTACAGTATACCTACACCTCTCTTAAGGGGACACTTGATTGAGTTCCTTTATATTGGTTCTATTGTAGTCACAACAAATAAACCAACAATCTGTTTTTTTTGGGGTTTTTTTGTGTAATTTCTTTATTAGTGAGATTATCTTCCCTGAAAGCTTTCCAGCAATATACACTTTCTTCTCATCCTATGCCCTTGGCACAAAGAAGGATAGATTAGATGAATCTAGTTTCCGTTTCTCCAAACTTTTTTTAGGAAATTCCTTATAACAAATTGGTTCCATGATCCGCTTTCCCTTAACTGATTATAACAGTTGATTTTGATAACAAATGATATGATATTATAATTCACAAGTGCCTTTGGTAAACATTTCGCAATTTAGAGAGAATTTAGAATTGTGTTTTAATGTACAATGTTGTTCATAATATCTCGGAAGGTTTAAAAAAATAAAGGAAAAAATTATTTTTTCAAATTACATATAAAATCTTAGGGGAAGAATCACTCCGGGAACTCCCTTTTATGAAACGCCACTTGATAAAGAAACATTAGTTTTAGTAGTAGGTGCTCCAGTGAAGTCTTTTACAAGTGTTTGTATTATGCTTCAACAGGCGTTTATCGTGTAGCTTAAGGGCACTCCATAAATTAGAGCCAAGTCGATCATAAACCGTATTGGTTTTACAGATCGATGCACAATAATTATTATAACTAAGTAATTAATAATGAAGATTGTCCATTTTACTCTAACCTACATTATGACTATGTTTAATCAAATGCGATTTAAATATAATATTATTTTTAATCAAACGAATGAATTAATACTACAGGTACACATTTTTTCTACTGTCGGTGTTTCTTTTGTCTTGGTATATTGTACTTAATATTTATATAGAAAAGACAAATTTTCCAAATGTTAGGTAATTAGAAGAATTACTGTGATATAGGCCTACTGTTTTTATTTTAACAATGTTCTGATATTGTGTTATAAAATCAAATCAATTGTAAAAAATTCCATTATCCAATTGTTCGCTCATTGTCCATAGAAAATTGGTAATTATGACTTCCTTCGTACCATACAAAATTATTGTTTTTTTGTTTGTTTGTCTTTCTCTATGTTTGTTTTCTTTTATGGTATCGAAATAAGTCAAATATAATGTACATTTTGAATTCGCTGCTTTTGTTTCGATTGTAATCTTTAGCTTATTTTGGAATAAATTGAATTGTAAAAAATCTTAATGAATATTAGCAATACAACATTGCTTTTGATAAATACTGTGATTTCATAGAGCTGTGCCGTCGAAGTACGTTTATTACTATTTACTGCTATAGATCTCTCTATAATCTCGAATTAACGACTATTAGAAATCTTGTTGAACAATACATATCTTAAAATCTTCAACACGATCTCATTTAAATCAAATTTATAACTTATGATTAATATAGAATAAAGAAGAGCGATTAAGTATTCTCCTTCTAAAAAGGTTAAGACAGAAAACATTAATATGTTGCCGATCGTGTTTTGAATAAACGAATCATAGAAATTAACGATGAATTTTACAATGTGTATTGCTAGATAATTCTTAGTCAATTAAAACAAGCTTCTTTCGAAGAAATTAACAAATGTTTTAAAAATCGGTTTTGAATTTCGTTTAAAAAAAACTTTTTAAAATAATATATTACGGTACCTCCTATCACAGTAATTGTATATTGTCCTTGTCAAACATAAACCATTACATTATTCTTTTGGTGAGCATATGTAAGAACTTTATCTCTAGGTCATGGCCTTTTCTTCATAATTTCTTTTCTACTACTTCTTTTTTTTTCTACCTCTACCCTTTCTCATCACCCTATTTGTTGTCTTTCTTCTCATTTTTCTATTTCATTTCTGCTTCTTTTTCTCTTTAATCTGCAAACCTTTCTCCGTCTACTTCTTTCTCCTTGTTTTTTTCTCTTGAAGCTGTAGATGTTTCTTCTTCCCTTTCCTCTCATCCCTCTCACTTCCATAGAACTCCTTTCATTGTCTTTCCTCGCATTTTTCCTCTTTTGCATACTAATTCTACGCTATTTGTCATTCCCACCCCCCCCCCTTTTTTTTTTTACATTCCATCTCCTTTTTATTCTCCAGTACGTATTAGTAGTTGGAGCTCTATTATTTTCTCAATTGTCTTTATCCTCTTTGAAAATTATGGCAATTCAACCGTTGTTCTTTTTTCTGTTTATCTTAATTAACTTAATCAAATAGTTGGTCCAGACCATTTTAAAAATCATATTTCTGTTCTTTTTCTCTTTTGTAATATTTTAACTTATTAAATGTAGACAATGTATACAAAACATCATTAACATTTTTTTAATTACCATCATCACAATCATTGGAAAAAAAGTGTAGGCCCTTGATCTCTTCTAACCAAATTAGTGATAGATGTCCAACTTGTATTTATAGACCTATTAAGTCAATCAATTCAAAACCAACCCTCTCTTTTCCCGAATGTGCCAACGCCTTCTTGGAACAGCGTTTAATCGATATCCGTCTGAACAGTTACTATAGACTATAAAAAGTCTGCTACCTTTTTTCGTTATGATATAATGATAGTTTGACAATTCCACTTATAAAAGTCACTCGAATTGCGTTTACTTTCACGCAAACGCGTCAACCCCAGTGCTTTTTAATATCGTTTCCGTTTCATATCAATTTAAATGAGTCACTTTTGTACTTCTGGCGCTAGTCGTAGGCTCTGCTTGATGCAGTAGGTGCAGACAACAGAAATCTATCAATTTTCAACACTGATCGTTCGATTGACTGTGTGAATCATTATCACTAGGCCTACTGATAATTTCCGTTGATACCAATCACGAAAAAGATTGACACGTGTCAACATTATTGATGATTTGTGTGACCCGGATTATAAAAAAGAGACATTATGATTGCATACTTCGATCTGTCAACAAAATGTCGTGGTCTATGATGGAGTGAGATTAAATTTTAGTTTTAGAGTTGTTCTGCTAGACCTGATGACATTTTTAGAATGTACGATAGATAGAAAGAAAGAATTAAATGGAATGAAATTATAAATATTATACAAATAATTAATGTTTATGGGTTAATATTGAGGTGAATATTTTAACATTCTCAACCTTCAACGAATACAAAATATTAACCATTTGTTTTTTTTTTAAACACAAATTAGGCTATATTTTATTAAATTAATCTGGAACTTCCATCTTTAATCAATGTCAAAGGTTAGGTGAAAGGCTAGGCCATTGAAAAGAGAACCGTTAGGATATTTACCGCGGAGTAGAACAGGGCATACACTACCGATTGGTTTTTGAACGCAAAGCCTCACATTGCACAGCATTCTAAAAAAAACCCCAAACCATTAACGAGCAATAAAACTAAATGACGTCATGTTATGGAATGAGGAGTCGCTTATCTTGAACGATAATCCAATATTTCGATAACTCCTTTATTAAATACATTACTTAATGTGATTCATATCTTTCTTAAACTGATTTTCTGTAGACCTAAACAGTAATTAATTTTATCAATGATATAAATAATAGCGATCATCCGTGTATAAGAGTCCACATCAACAATTGCTCTTATGTCGCGTGCGGGGGTGAAGTGTTTGCAGATCGAAAGATCACTAGGCCTAGGTAAACTAACCAATGTACAGGCTAGATATAGCTAGTAAAAGGCCTTGGTAAACTAACCAATGTACAGGCGATATATAGCTAGGAGGCCTAGGTAAACTAACCAATGTACAGGCGAGATTTAGCTAATAAAAGGCCTAGGTAAACTAACCAATGTAAAGGCGAGATTTAGCTAATAAAAGGCCTAGGTAAACTAACCAATGTAAAGGCACGATATAGCTAACCTGGTAAACTACAACCAAAATACACGAGAGACATGAAAACACAACAAACACAAAACATTCAAATTTATTGTTCATTGCTAAAAAAAAATGATGAAGGTAATACTGGAGTTAACATAAAGAATATAAAATAATAGAGTTAAAAGAATACTCTGAATTTACAAAGATGTAACTGTGTTGATTGTAAAGCCTGATTGGAAAAGAAATAAAAGAATTAAAGAAGCGTTTTGGTCTACATCAATCAAACCTCAAACGTCTTCCATAACCAATGATCCCTGAAGTAGATGGGCCTTGTCTTCCATTGCGAATAACTTTATCAAAAACATCATCAAACAAAATGGTCTGATTCATCATGAACAAATTTTGTTGTTTTTAAAACTGTATTAAAAGTTTGTTTTTAAGTTATAATTCAATTACTAAAACTTTCATTTGTTCTTATTTATCCATAGTATTTACAGAATTTCCAATAAATTAAAGGCGTTGTCATGTATAGACGCATCCACATTTATAGAATTCACAGAATACTCGCTATCTCGATGTATACACGATGGATATGAAAATACCCGGCTTTCGTTCGAAATCCGCCAGAGATTTGGGGATTTAGGATCGGGTAATCCGGGGTAGCTAGTGTTGATGGACGTGTTAAGTGCGGTATTCCGGTGACTTTGACCAGTGTAAGGCTACCCAGACCACAAGAAGTGTTCAACCCAACTTTTAAACCGTCCTGTTTTTGTGGTGTGTAGGCATACGCATGCCTATTATATATACATACTTTGGAAATATGTCAATTAATAACTCAAAGCTCGTCGAGAAAACCTTTGTTACAAATTTGTTTAAATTTTTTTAAACTGATCCGGCATTGGTTACCTAAGTAGATAAGACAAGACAAGTGTAATAATAGAAAACTGCGTAGGCCTAATGCTAAAGCACGTACCAAAATGTTTGCACGCCGTCCTATAACATATACGATTAAGTTATGAAATGCCAACTTAAATAATGCTATAAGTAATTAAATAATGCTTTTCCTAAAAGGTTAATAGCCGACTGTACTCAATAGTGTTATTGTTTTTGAAGAAAATCACGACTTTGACCATTGTTAACAATAGTAGGCCTAATATTATTTACTCGGCATATTAATCACAATCCCTCCATGAGTAATTACTAAGAATAATAGGCCTGAGCATATTTAGGCCTAGCTTCTCTTTCTCAAATAAAAAAAAGAATTGATGAGTCCATATAACGCTATATCTTTGAGCCAAAAGCTTAATTGAATGAAATATACCTTGAATAATTAAATAATAAACAGCAATTTACTACACATTACAAAATGAACGATGAATAACATATACTCTTTAATTAACCCCATACAAAAATTCAACTGGGGTCACCTTTACATTAAATAAAACTTACGACGCATTACCGATATTACGGTGATGATAGGGGTTTTAGCCAATATAATAGGTGATTATGCTATTGTAGAAGAATTAAAACGAGCGATGGGCGCAATCTTGAAGATTAACCAATCAACTCGTTTTAGAACTTCTTTATTTTGTATTCCTTTAATCTGATACCAAGATCACGTAAAAAGCAAATCGGATCCTTTGAACTTTAAGTTACTGTTGAGAATAAGATTAACTGCAGCCGTCGAAAGTCAATAGTAGAATCAAACAGGTGTCGGATTGTAAAAGATAAATATGGTTAAACCTCGAAATCTTTTGAGAAGTTGAAGATGGTAATTGAAGCGAAGCTTTTGTAACTATCAAAAGAAAAACACAATCATTTCTTACCAAACAGCAATTCTTGAGAGCAGAAGAAAACCATGTGTTAACAAACAGCCAATCATAAGCTCAGAAGAATAAAACAATCATGTGTTGACAAATAACCAATCAATATCGTTCAACTGACGATTAAGCAGAACAATCAAAATAATAAGACATTGCACATTTGTACAGTTTTCAATTAAGAAATTTATTGTTTAAAAGTGACACTTTGTGTTGGTAATTTACGATGTCAATAAAATACCGTTGTAGGCCTACACCAATTTCTAATTCTTCCACAGGCCTACAACAACGCAGACCGTTGGTTTACTCCAATATTTACTTCTCAAACTACAAATTTACATTTCTATATACAGATAGCTTAATGCCAACACGTATACCCGGACTTCGGTTTCAATATGTACAATAATGTATTGCTGTAATCTTTATTTGCAAAATAATTTCTTGACATTATTTCATGAGAAATATTTAAAATATTACTAATACAATTAATATGTCATTAAATTAAAGTTTAAAATCCAAAATAAAGTAAATAATCATAATTTTAAAGTACTGTATAGGATTTAAACAATTAGGCCTATTAATTAAAATATTTAACGTTTACAATTGTGAAAATAAGTAGTTTAGGCCAAATAAAAATGTTTAAAAAAACCGGAACAGCATTAAGGCTTTATAATAGAAACCACAGCCCGGATATATTATTGTATTATTATATTAATTTATATGTCTATTTAGTAGGGCTATATGTTTTCTTAAAGATGTATTGTCCCCCAAAATCATGAAAAATAAAGATTTTTAAAATCGGACTTTGAATAGGCCATTTTGCAGTTTTAATGAAGTTGTTCACTTCCATAAGAAAAAAAACGGGGGAAAAAATTATTTCACCTATAAAAAGACAAAATAAACAGTTAAATTACCCAAAAACTCATTGTCTTCCAGACAATTTGACCATTTTTTGCTTTAAATTACATTTTTCTCAGGTAAATAAATTTTTTTCAGACCCAATTTTTTGTGAGAGTGAATAACTATTATATGACATTAAAATAACATATTCAACAAAAAAATGTAAAAAAATATTTTTTTAGGGGGACAATATATCTTTAATATAGTTGTATGCACTATTGCTTACAAGAATAAGTCTATAGTATCTGATGGATATTTCGGACAGTTAAGAACAATCACAATTATTCAGACGAAGAACAATTTGAAAGTGATTCAGCAAGGTGTGAGAATATAGATCATCCACAATAAATAATTTGTTCTTACTCTTGTATTAGGATTCCGTAAGAGGTTTTTCGACTTCCTTTTATTGTTACGATATATCATTGTGCAAAAAAAGCGATTTATATCATGATACAATTTACTTAAGCTCTTACTTAACTAATCAAAAGCGACGTACCATCCAACAGTCAAATTACTTTTATTGGTAGGAACCAGGCATAGGCCTAAGTGTTCGTTAAGTTTAAGTATTAAATGTATTCATTATAATTATAGGAATAATGGATCATACATTAAATACGAATAATCACAACAATAACTGAATGACAGTGCTTATTAATGTTTGTCACTAAAACAGCAACAACAGTCAGACAGACTGTTTGAATTCAGAATCGTTATATTGCAATGCTTGAAATTCGTATTAAACATGAGCCATAAGTAACTTTATCAATATAATACAGATTGTTATTAATATTCTTTATTCATAACATAACAAGTGGCATCATGCATTACAAATAAAATCACCAAAAAAGTTTCCAATTATTAATTTCTCCGTATCATACTAGTTGTATTGCAAAACATTATCAATTCGATTTTCTAATTAACAAATTAATTATAATGATAACCGTTTTAAAATAGAATTGTGAGTAATGAAGACCATAATTACGTCATCATCATTTTAGAAATACGTAGAATAAATCGGCCAAGGTTACTGACATTTTGTTACAAATAAAGACATGAAAACGTATAGAAAACAGAACAGTTTTTAGTCACTTTCTGTATGAAAATCAAAATTGATGTCTACCAAAATTCCTTTGTAGATTTACAAAGACGAATAAAGTTTCTTTCTGTGTTTGAATACTTGTAATTCTACTTTTCCCTGATAAGAATTTTTCACCCGATTCTCAGTGCTGTTACTCCACATATACTCTCTATTTCCGAGGTATCATAGAAATATTTGGTAAAACAGCATCACATGTGCTGCCTGTATCATGTAAGGTTAGGTTAAGAATTAGGTTACTAGATACATGTGATACACATGTGATGTTGTATTACCAATTATTCCTATGATACTTCGGAAATAGATACAGTACTGTAAATCGGCTGTAATTTCTACAGAAAACGGTTTGCAATAACAACAGTTAAACTAGATACAGTAGAAGCCCTCCTTTGGGTGAATCTCCTGTCCAAGGGAACCCCCTAAGTTTGGGCTCCCAAGGTGTGACATTAATAAAGGCTCTACTGTATTTAATTTAATTTCATATGTATATAGGATACAATAAATAACATGCTTTAACAACCAATTTTTGTTACTAAAGTAAAAAAAAAAACTGAATATGAAGTACATATTATAATGAAATATTTGTTTAATATTGCTGTTTTTGATTTACTACTTCTACGGTACTGATTTGCAATGTCACTCTGTAAATCCGAAAAACATTGGTAATTCAAAAACATAATTTGAATGACGTAATCAAATCGTAAATGATTAAAAGCGGACTCCCATCGTAGGATTCAAGTTATGTGGTTTTTCTTACTTTTTTCGTTCGATTTTTAAAATTTCGAAATGGTTAATTCAAATGTTCATATTATCATTGAATTAAGTTTTTTCAGGCAAGAACATTATTCGAATCGTTAACAAAATACAGGTATATGATTTTCATTACCAGAATAGGCCTACGGTATGCAATCATTGTTCAGGTAATAGCATCTCAATTGTACTGCTGTTTTTGTTTTTATTATTATTAAATAGTATTATTATTATATTCTTCTTTTACATCACAATGTTAATGGTTCATGAAGTGCCAGTCTCTATGCTTACACTGTTTCACCATGGCCAGTGCTGTGCGTTGGCAGACGCAAACGAGCACGCACTATTAAACGAACCATTGAACGAGTTTGGATTACTGAAGCTTGTCGTATTAAAGTTGCTGGCGAAAGACGTGTAAGGTGTGGAATAAGCCGGGTAGTGCTGGATATGAGACAGTGGAGGTGGCGGTGCTGATACCGCAGAATGCATGTCCTGGGCCTTCAGTTGGCAACTACCTATACCACCTAGGCCGGCACTTGTACAAGGTTTACCATCCCGAACCAGAACAGGTACAGCGACTCGGCGTGGTGAGGGTAACGGGTTCATGTCTAGCCCTTTCTCTTGCCGTGAACGTTTCAACTTGTAACGATGATTCTGAAACCAGATCTTGACTTGAGTTGGGGTTAATCGAATGATACTCGCTAAGTGCTCTCGTTCCGGTGCCGATAAATATCGTTGCTGACGGAATCGCCTTTCGAGTTCGTAAGTCTGAGCTTTTGAGAAAAGTACGCGTCGTTTCCTTTTCTTTTGTGATTCACCGGTTTGGTTCGAATCCGCTGTGGTGTCATTTTGAGACGGTGACGAGCAGTTATCGCTACAATCCGACTCGGCGTCTGATGTTTCGATTTGTGTTGTAGAATTTGTTTGTGCAATTGCTGCAATAAAACAAACGAGTATAATTTAGAAATAATAATAATCCTCACTGAAAAAGAAGTATTATTTTAAACTATAAGGACCCCAATTAAGTAGGTAAATAGAGGTTCCTAAATAAGAGGTGCTCCGATATTCAAACATATATTTGTTCTAGGGAAAGTGTCCCTTAAATAGAGGTGTTTCAAAAGAGGGGTTATATGGTAGTCAATGAACTGTTGCTGTGACTTTCAATATTAATTTGAAATAGTAAATACAGTTCATAAAAAAATATTTGAAAAAAAAAAGCGTTTGAGGTTGACCTTCACAAAAAAATATTAAAAATGAAACATAGGCTTAGTTTATAAAACAATATTAAGCCGATATTCGACATTATACTCTCCGTTTCGAAACCAACAGTAGGCCCTAAAGTTCATTTAACTCCTGTGGGCCTAACGTTCTATAGAACATTAAGGGGTTACTCACCCCATGTACCTCATATAACCTTTAAATCAGAATTAGCAATACGTCAGTATTTTGTACTAATATTGGAATTACAGTATATAAAATGATACAAATAAGCCGTTTAAGTGTTGATATAATTGAACTGGTCGACTTTTTCGGTAAGATTTAAATACGTCGTGCCATATTTACTATTTTATTGAATTACAGTACAGTGGAATTCTGTTTTAAAATGTCATTTTAATAAAGAAGTCTACTGAATAGGAGTTAGTCGTACTCTCAACACATATATGGTATATTGCCTCACGCTCTTTTCACGAGAATTGGTCCATGTAAAAGTGTGTATCCTGAATAGAGCTACGTCCATACTTGGAGATGGTGTCGTGTTGTTAAATAATGGCAAATCATATAAAGATTTGAACGGCGCCGTCTTCCGTTCCGTGAAACGAAACAAGTGTAAACATAGCTTTATGGTGTCCCAAAGAAAGGGATTCTACTATAATTGATTTCATTTATATACATTTTATATAAGAACCATGTTATTTTATTTGAAAACAATAGACAAATATTCTGAAATGAAAGCGTCAAATACGCAATGTTTTCGATCGATTTCCTTCAAGTTGTATATACACGTCCTTGTCCATTCAAACATGCAGTTGTAATTAAAACGTATTGAACACGCTACGTTATCAAATTAGGATGTACTCAAAATTAGAAAAACGTTTACTGTCAGTGATTCCTATTCTAATTAGGTAGAGTATTTTCCAATATTTTTTACGAATTCGATTTTGAATAAATAATAGTAAAAGAATACTTCATTAGGTATCATAATACTGGTTATTAGTACTCTCGTTTTCTTATTGTTGTTATTAGAATATGGGATTAGTCACAGATTACATAGTATTGAGTTTTTTGAAGGCGTGTGCTTGCAGTAGTATAACCAATTCGTTGTTTGTTAAGAGCAGTGGTGGCGCCCAGGAGGTGGGGGAAGAGGGGGAGCCATCCGCCGTCCGGGGAGAGCTGTTTGATTTGCGATGACCTAAGACCCAAAGTATTAATAAGAGCGTTCAAATGTCGTGCATCGAAAAGTGTCAATTTTTTTTCTTTGTTTCATTCTGTAGGCCTATATTATTATATTTCATTTCAGAATATAGTAGAGCCTTTCCATTGGGACACTTTCATGTGTAAAGAACGAGGAGGAAAAAAATACATTTTTGGCACCCTATTAAAGGTACACTTTGTTTGGTCCAAATACTGTTGTACTAACTAAATGTACCAGAGTCAACATTGAATTCCTGTTTAGAAATTACATTATTATGGGATACCTTCGGTCCCAACAACACTTAATACGGTACCTCCTGGCCGTAAGTTTTAAGCCCTGTCTACACTTTCAAACTTTATACGGCAAGAAGGGATGAGACCATTATATAGACACGATGATGTCATATCACTACCATATTTAGACACATAACTACCATATTTGGGCACATCACATTTGTTAGGGTAGATAGAGCTTAAAACAAACATTGCCTCGTCTCGTAATTTGAGTTTCTTTCTATCCCTTGCTATACTACGGTATATGTCATTGGTATTTTAAATAGTTTATACTAGGTTACTGACTTTTACTAAACGATAAAGTAAAGCCCGGTGGCTTATTTATTGAAAGTTTTGTCGGTCTATGTTTTTCTTATTAGCAAATTCAACGTGATTTTGATGTTTTATAGTTTACAAATCTGATTTAAATTTGTCCAAGAAGGAGTATGCAAAACTAAGACACGTTATGCAATTCCCTATGGCAACACATGACATTGTATACTACCCTACTTTACCTCAAACAAGAACGAAAATAAAAGTTTCTAAAAGCAAATACAACCAAAACATTAATTCATGTAGTGTCAATTAACTAAAAGGGAAATCAATTTGTGCTTATTTGTTTGAAGTGGTGGGAAATGAATTTGATCAGATGCATACGTATTTGACATAAACGCTACATTTTAGGATTGCTACGAAATTATAAGATTAATACTTCATTTTAAATGTTTATATTCGTCAGTATAAGGAAACACATAATGTGCTCGATTCTTAACTTTGAGATATACCTAAAGTATTGACCGAGAATTACAGTCGATCAATCTTAATTAACATTGATAGCGGGTTCACAAGAACGTTGAATGCGGCCGGCTCTGGAACTATCCACAAGCACTTGAAAGCAAAAGGACAGGGGAAATATAGATTTACCTGTCGCTAACATGAATCCAAATGCCCGTCATTCAATAAAAACAACTAACATATAAAACTTCATTTATGTCCGAAGATGTCAAGGAGCACTAGATTTTCTTAAGTTACCGTCGCATCCTAAACCCTTCTCATTGTTTTTTTCAAGATTGTTTTAATTTTCTACACTTTCGATAGGATTATATAACGTCAGCATTATGTATCAAAGAAACGGTACTCAAATGCGAGTTTGATTCGAGTTGACTTCGTTCTTTGTCTTGGAGACAATTTTCAAGTGGTTAGTTTCCCCATGAGCTGGATTTCGTGATTTCTAGGCTATCCGCCTTATAACTTCATGACATGAGTTAGAGGGCGTCCGTGTTTGCTGGTGACTGGTGACATATCAGATGTCTTATTAACTAACATGACATTTAACAGGAATCTTAGGCCATAGTAAACCTAATATTAAACCTTACAATTCCAAGTAAGTTAGTATGAATAGCATATTATATGACTTCACTTTCTGAGTTTATCTGAGGCTCTTTTCAAAAGTTCGTACAATTACATATTATTATATTGTTAATTTTCTGTGTAATTGTTTCTCTTCTTGTTTTTATTTGTATGATTTGTATATGGGTGTACTATCTGAAATAAAGACATGAATGAACGAATGAATTAGGACTAAAGATAGATTTTCTTAGTGTCTATTCACACAGTTAATTTGATTTGATTGAATATTTTTCGTGAATTTTACACACCATAATTTACTGTAGTGTACACAGTAAGTACTGAAATATTTCCCTTCGTTCGTTTTTATAGTTTGTATAGGTATTTATTATGACCATAATTTTATGGAAGGCCATCTTCGTAATAAAAGTAAACATAAACATAATAATACCATTAAAAGATAAGCTTTAGAAAGATAAGTTTCTATTCTAAATTTTGTTTTAATATTTAGCTAACTATCTTGACTGTTTGTCGACAGATCAAAGGTCAGAGAGATAAGCTACAAAAAAACGAATTCTATTCGACAGGGCCAAAAATGTTAATGTTTTCTTTCTATTTAGAGACTATATATGTGTATGGATACGTTTTATAAAGCAATGCCTAAATTAGATAGTAATTTATATCAAGAGGTTTAAAAACAAAACGATTTTATTTTATTTAGCCGAGAAATAATCAAAAGAAAAATGTGAGGCCTAGTATAAGGAACAGGTTGAAAAGTATAACATCGTTAACATTCAATTTGAAATACATATAGGCCTAGAAAATTGTTTCTTTTGATACGACAATTGTACCAGTATTAAATGAAATTAAATTCAGTAAACTCCTAATAGTGGGACACTTTAGGACCCACCAGACGTTGTTTTAAAACGCATTATTTCTCCTCATTCGTTTTACGGGGAAAGGGACCTCACATTTTAACACACTACTAGAGAACACGCCTTTTCAGAGAGACACCTATAATATTAAGGGGAAACTGTGTTGGGTCACACATCCTCTCCTCTAATCATAATTTTCTATAGTAGTAGGTAGGCTTTAAGCTAAATCGTATCGTTATGTCGAGAATATTGTAAACAATAAGACAAAGAAACTAAGGAATTTGGCCTATACATTATTAAAATAAAGTAGGCCTATTGAGTAGCGATTTTGTGGTTATTGTGTCGTAATAGGCCTACAGACAAACAGTGATATAACCAAATGCACTTGATATTAAACTGTTGTTAAGCAGGTACTAAAATAAACTAAAGTTTACGTTGAGTATCTGAATTGGTGCTTAAAGCAACCACTCGTGCGCTCTTAGTGTTTGACTTGTTGAAAACATAAGAGGCTGCGGCTTGACTTGGTATTAAGTTAGTTGAGTAACACGATAACTGGTCAAGTAGATGTATTAACAGTGCTTTTGGGTGTGATAAGTATAATTTAGGCTATAAGCACTACAATAGAGGGGCTTGTTTACATTTGGAGCATAATTCAATACTCGATATCCGTGTATAATTATATTAAGCAATACTTGAAAGGCGTTTAGGCGTACTAGAACTTGATAATTTGGCGCGAGACTTGCGTTTCCACTTAATAGTGCACTGGTTCGTAGGCCTAGCAGACCTACCTTAGTTCCTTTATCGTATTAAATACAGTCCGATAACGTGTCATTCAATGATCAATAGTTATATTGTACCTATTACTATCTTCTTTATTTAATAGTACTCACAATTATTATAATAATTGTAAACAATATTAAACAAAGAAACTAAGAAATTTGGCCTATACATTATTAAAATAAAGTAGGCCTATTGAGTAGCGATTTATATAAATGTAAATATTTTAATATAGACCTATTAACTATAGTTAATATATTAAAATATTTACATTATTAAATAATTTATAAAATAACATTGTGGAAAAAAAGTATAACAAAAAGTTTAATTAAAACAAAACGTTTGGTAGACCAAAAAATTTAAATTTAAAAAAACACTAAAACTAATAAACAATATAAATTATTTATAATTAACTAATTTATATAATGCAGATTATTAGATTATTATTAGCCTTAAACAATATTATCAGTTTAAAAAAAAGGAGCATAGCCTAAAACTAGAAAAAACATATCGCCTACATTTAAAAATAAAATAATTAATTATTGAATGTGAAATCAAACAATTAGACTTATATATAGCGCCTGTATCCATACTAATATATAACATATATAACACATAATTCTTGTTACTTTTCAAACTTCATTCTGACTGTACCTCACACTCTTAACGTTATGTTTACTCAGCTGCCGCCTCGTGTTTTTAATCTCTGATTAATCTACACTTTTTAAAATTATTAATTTGTAAACATTAATATAGATGTATTAACTACTCTATTGTAGCTGTGGACCATTAGAATACATATACATGAAAGTATAGGCCTACCAAATAGGCCTATATTACTATGCAAAAAGCTAGGCCTAAATGATTGTGTAATAAACATTGTACTAGGGGAGAATAAAATCACACACTCTTCCCTATTGTAGCCACCCTAGTTGTAGGCTTATACATTAATGTTTTACAATACACATACATTTTATAATTTAATGTTTCGTAGGCCTATTGGAGAATTTAAGTCATACACTGTAGGTTAAATAGTTTAATTGTTATTTTACAATACAAATGTGTATAAAATTAAATTATTTTCTGTTGGCCTATTCGCAGACGTACGCATGATATACAGTATAGAACTTCATTTTATTTTAGTTTATGGACAAACTATCTATTAAGATAGATTCAAAGTCAATTTATTCTAGTACTCTAGTATTAGTATTTCCTTATAGGAACACAGTAGAACCTTTCGTGTGGGACATTCCTATTTAGCAGGGTACACCCCTATCCAGCATTGGGCACCCCTATTAAAGGGACATATTTCCTATTTAGGGGACGTAATCCCAAATGTCTACCCTGAAGTGTAATATCATAAAACTGCTTTATAATAAATAGGTACAGTCAACTACAACTGTTGAGAATTATTATATTATGCCTCAATTAAACAATATAACTTGAATTTTAATTTGTTTGTATCAGATGAATAACCATTTCCCATATCGTCCTCTTATTAAAAACTAGCCTAAAGGATGGTCCTTTCTCATCTCCCATATCATCTAATTTTATTGTTTTTAATTGTAATTTATAAATATTTCTTTAAATTTAACTTATGGATGAATAGTTAATTAAAAAATTAACAGGAATTGACTGTTTGCAATGTGATACATTTCATTGTACCATGAACAAATCAATGTAATAAATAAATATTGATGTTTAAGACAATGGATATTTATTAAAATTGTTTGATATAATGATATAAAATAAAGGTATGTAATTCGTAAATGAACCTACCTGCATATTGAATAGGTTCCGATCCTTGTGTTTGTAGCCACCTTGTATACGGATTATCCGAGTTATCATAATAGTTATTCATTCCCCTATTCTGGCCGGCAACGATTGCCTCTCGTTGCTCTTGCCTGCCCGCCGGTGTACGTTCGTTAGGCTGTGATTCAATCGGAAGGCTAAGCGGTTGGTTGTGATCCTTGCTAACATCAGGGGAGATCTGAAGCTCTAGGATATCTTTCACTGAAAAATTTGTTTTTCCGTTCATATTTATGTCCGTCGGATCCATTAGGAATTTATCAGGTTTTCTTTTAATCTGGAAATGAGCAGAAACATAAAAAGATTTTATTTCACGAGGTTCATCAATACGCAATCTGATCACAGTAATCCGAAATAAACGACGTTGAACTTGCAGCAAGTTTTACAGTTACGTCAGCTGGAAGACATTTTATAAATTATTAGTGAATATGATTTCTTTAACTTGTTGAATTCATGATGTTTTAGAAAGAAACGACGAATATGGACAACAATATCAGGGCCGCCAACAGTCAAATTCATATTTGACAAAGATTATGTGAGGGCGCGATGGGCGGTACTTAGGTGACCGTCTGCAAATATTGCGCGTGAAATCAATTTGTCAATACAACATGCATCCGCCAACCCGTGGGAGTAAACCGTTCCGTTTGTTGAATAAAGGATAAGCGAAGTATAATATCTCATAATAAAAGATAATTATTGTAAATTCATACTGATCTGTTGAGCTTTAAACAATTTAATTGAGAATGTTTCTCGATATTGATGATCATATAAAAACACAGATTAAACCATAAAGAAAATATATAAAGCATGGTATTAAACAACAAAATATTCCCTTTTCTCACCATCCGATATAGCATAAACTAAACCCTATCGCACCCCATCCTCCATTTCTGTTTAACATACCAGATTTGAAACTCATTTATAAAATAAGGTAGGCCAACAATCAAACTTTTCCACAAAATTCTCTGACTCAAAACAGCGTTGCAGAACCTTAGAACTTATCATTTTGCCAAATTTATAAATCATGTTCAACTAAGCTTTTAGGCCTAGGCCTGCATACAGAGATCACTAAAAGTGTCTTTTCTGTTGGGTATTGACGGGAAAATATAAAATTGGTGTTGTACCGTAGTTGAGCACACTAATTGCTATTCCTATTCTTTCACCTAATACAATTTCTATATAGAAATCTTTAAAAGAAATATTAACTCGTAAAACCTAATTTTGAAATCATGTTCTCTACGTTTTATAATACATCCTGACACTAATATAACATACTTACCGGTACGACAACCATGTTTGACGCTGATGGGTACACAGACAAAAATGGAAGGTGAGGTGCCTGGAGTTCGCTAATAACGTGGTGTTGGTTTCAATTGGGATTAAGGAATGATTGAACCCAAAGTATAATTCATTCTGTAATCAGGCCTACGGCCCATTAGCTTGATCGTTGAACACGGAGGAATTACGTTTTCAAGTACCTATAGAAACGACTTGAAAGGGCACCAATTCTAATAATAATAATAGGAGCATTGATCCGAATGGGCTTAGGTATTATAGGTATCCATACGACTAATCCGCTCAATTTAGCTTAAAATGATCACCAACACCCTTCTAAGCCTATCAATTTAACTTTACATTAAAATTGACAATTTCACAAGCTTATGCTTTTAGGTGCAATTGTGAAGAGTTAATTTACTGAACTCTGTGTCGTTAAATAACCCATGACAAGCAACACGTGTGCCAATTAAGTTAACATAACTCTAAGTTTAGAAACCTCATTACCAAATTTAAAGAAATAATTAAAAGATGTAATTAAAACTACACAATTGTAGGTTGCCAGCATTGCTATACTTTTAATTGTTGAAGATGAACTCCTTAAAATCGAAAATTGCACTTGACGAATTATCTACCTAATGTTAATAGCTTGAATGATATAAGGTGCACATTTTCCAACTTTTTTTAGGAGTTATTTAGTTTTCTGTTTTTATATTACTAGTGCAGTTATGCAATGTAAATTTCATTTATAAAATGGATTAATGTTTGTGACTTGTATTGCAGAATGTACCATTCCTGTTTAGGGGTGTTATTGTCATATTTGTACGTACAGAATAACAATTTAATAAATAATAAAGAAAAGAAGAAAGGGAAATAATACCTATATAGGAGTTTCATTAATTCACAAATATTTTAAAACCTAATTTATGTAAATGTATGTTATTAATATTCGTTGCAACTAATGTTGTCTTTTCGTTAATTCTATTTTATTGAATTATGTTTTTCTTAACTGAAATACATTTTTGGAATTTATTCCTACTTTGCCATTGATTATTATATTAATAAGCAATTATTGTGATTTTTTTTAAATGTTCGTCCTCCCAAGACTTTTATTTAATATCATATTATCTTTATGAACAAAATTTTGTATAATAATTAATATTCCTAAGAAATAAATGCACTTATTTATTTGATTTTCTGATTGCCTCATAATTTGGAATGCTGTTAAAAATATGCGTGAGTCGAGTTTACAAAAAAAATGTTATGTTAAAATCGACAAAAATAAAGAGAAAATATATTTATCGTTCCTTTTTATACATATATTGAAAATTTGAAAAATTGGTGCGAATTGAACGCGCCACTCACAAGGCGGGGGTGTTGGGCATTTATTTTTGATAATTTGATAATTAGTAATCTCTAACCTTATAAATACGCCGGGCACTTACGCCCACTAAAAAATATTACTATCAAATTAAGATTTGTTACGGCTCAAATATTCGTTTCGTTTTTATACCATGATATTACTGTATTTATCGTTTAGAAGTTTAAAAATACTATTTAGAAATTAACATTAATCAATTCAATTCCTTTCAATTCAGATTGCGATCGTGTATCGGCAAATGTTCAAAAAGCGTAATTCCGTAGGCCTATTTAATTAACAATTATCTAAGTATATTTTTTTTTCGTGTTCAAACGCGACTCTCTATATAGCTCACTATGTCGGTTGGTTGGTCGGTCGGTCGGTAAACACTAACTCGAATTTTCTCACGCAACTGCAGCCATGTTTATGGCCTTGTTTAAGTTAATGACACGTCAACTTTTTGTAAGTCCATAACCTGTAATAATACTTCTTATTACTTGTAAAAAAGTAAAAGTATGTAATTTTAATAAAGTACCTGTTACCAGCATGAGTGTAAACAAATTAGGTTGATTCAAAAACTCGAAAAATTGCAGACGGATTAGAATAAGTAGAACATAGGAAGTTGTTTGTAGGATAGGAGACGATCACTTCCTGTATTTTAACATGATCCAACTGACCGGCAGAAATAAGTCGTTTCGATCGGTTAGTCTAGGCCAGGTTATCACTTGTGGACACTTTACCTTGGCATTAGGTATGAGCTTCCGTTTGATGGCCAGAAACAATACAACACAAGTAAAAATAACCCCTATTAAAATATTAGCGCCCGTCGACAAAAATAAATGATTTGTGAGGTTTTTATTTCTCACTGGACGGGGCTTAGTGAGTGGATTGACTGTGTTGAAAGAGATGTTTAACCTTTTATTACCCGAGAATATAAAAGTGATTGCTTGGAAATAATAATATAAATGTAATATTTATAGAAATGTCACATATTTGTATTTATTCTCACCTTCCAAAAATAAAAACAAATTATAAAAAGTTTAAGCATGTAATTTTCGGGTTTTCTACTTAGTATTATTTTTATTTAAAAAATGCAGATTTGAAAACGCCGAGATTTAAAAAGCGTGAAAATAATACATTGATTTATAGAGAGGGATATTGTTTCGTGAAAAGCAGCTTTATTCAATAAAATGCGATTTAACGTTTGTAACACCGTCGAAACTGTCTTTCTTCTATAAATATACTTCAATCGCAGTGATTACAATAACAAGGATGAAGGCTTGTCTAAAGCTCTGTCACTATCAAACTTTATGTGACAAATAAAATATGATGTGCCCATATATGGACACGATGACGTCATATCACTACCATATTTAGGTACATCATACTTGTTTGTCAAACTAGTTTGATAGTGTAGACAGAGCTTTAGATTTACGTGAGTTACTACCAAGCATCTTCGTTTGAGGTTTAAGTAACTTTGACAGATATAAAATGATGACCCAAAATGTTATATTTTAAAACCATCTGAACTTAATCACAGGCCAATTCGTCAATCAATTATCAATCAAATATAGATCAATGAATTACTAAATAAATCCACCATTTCATTTTATAAGGCCGATATTTCCGACATTGAGTATTTGAATGATGGTAGAAAAATATAGCACAGTCAATCATAAAAACAATTTCCGACATTTTGATTCTTTGTCAATGACAGTGAAAGATTGATAGAAATAAAATCGAAAGTAGAGATTGGTAACGACTGTTTTTAAAGCATGTTTATATTAAGACGGTACCAAACGACGATAAATAGATGAATGTACATTTTGTCCATAACAAAAGAAATGTTTTCAGCACAGATAGGATAAGATATTATATTGTCTTCAATGAAAATAATATTTTCACAAGTCAACAAAGCAAGAATACTCAGAAATCAACCGATGCAATGGTAAAAAAGAACAAAAACATTCATAGAATACAACGATGTATTTGTAGACCTATTTAATTTTTATTTGGTATATTAAAATAAATTTTAAAAGAAACTCATGATGATCTAGCAATTGGCGATTGTAAACAATGTATGGAATTCATTGTTATATGTTTCTTTTGAACCGATAAGATCGTTATTAATTACTTAATTAATTTTATGATCTAATTTCAAACATCTCCCAAATTATTCCTTTATGAATTGTGTATATTTGTGTTGTTGTAAAGCAACGGCAGATGTATGGTGAACTTTGTATCGGTTGATCTGATAAGTTCTCCTTCTGACTGACAGCTAAGCTATTTTAAAGCAAAATGTTGAGGTGAAGGTTAGGCTACTATTTGCCTGGCCTACCAAATCATTTTAATACAAACTGTATGTTTGTTTATCTGTGTTTTCCTGCACTAATTTACGATATTACTCGATTGACACGGAGCCCCTATTAACACACCACCCCCGCTAGTTTTACAAAACCATTTCTAGTAAAATAAAGGAAGAAAATATTTAAAAAAAAATTATTATTATGATGCGCTGAAGTATTTAAGTAAATGTTTCTAAAGTTAAAATATTATAAGGGGAAACATAGTGGCTTACTAAAATGTAGTTTGCGAATTCGTCATTACACATTTGGTGAAATAGAGGGCGCTATACAAAGCCGCGATCCAGAGCCATATATAATGGCTCTGCCGCGATCGTAAATTTTGAAGAAAAAAAACCCCCATTTTTTCCAATCGCTTTTTATAACCGACAATGCAATTATTTTGAATACACACAGTGTGAACATTACGGCATAATCAAAATGGTGATGAAAATCTTGGTTTTGTGTTACAAAATCAATGATTCGTGTACCAGGCTAGACGCCAAATTGTTTTGTAGGTGGCCGTTAAAGTGCACTAACAAGCTTCAAAACAGAAACCAAGCTAAGCTAAATTCAAATCGTAACAAAGTTCAAACTAAAAATATCTAATAATACATTAGTAACGTCACTGTGATTTTAAATCGTTACCTATGTCAATAAAATGTCAATAACTTTCACAAACTAATGATTTCATTGAATACACCAGCCTCGCCTTTAAACACATTTTGGCCATTATCACTAGTAATTATGTGCCATATAATATATATGGAATCGCTATTATATGGCACGATTGTTTTCTCAGTGGATTGCATTAAAACATTAAAATTTAAAACTGGCGTCATGCATTATGAACCGTATTTTGCAATGGCAATAAAGTCATTTAATATACAAACATAATACTGTAAATATGTAGTTATTCAATAGAGTATACCACGAGTTATAAATAGACTATACACGACGAACAGATAAAGCTAGTTATTTTGAATAAATTGAGACAAGAAACACTCATGGTAAGAAATACAGACCCGTGGAGATAGTCTGGCTAAACGTTTGATTGCAAATTTGGAGTTTGCTCTAGATTTCTAGTGTAGACTTCTGCAAAGTGTTCTGCGGGTTGTCGAAGTTACAGAAATTACTCCTTAGTCTGGCATGTACTCTTACATAATCACATGACTGCATAGTGTAATTTGATTGGCCTAACTTCTGCCAACTAATTTTCTGCGGTTTGGAAAGTGGTTGTTGCTATAGTTTGCAAACTACTAAAGTTTGCTTTACTAATTGGTTAGATATGCATATTTTAACAAACTCCGTGTTTGACAAGATAAGTTTACTATTGTAGAGAACAGTTGACAAACAAATTAAGGAACACTAGTTTGGAGAAGTTAGGCCATAAACTAGTTGTTTGTGAAGGCGGCCAATCAAATCATAGTCTTTGCAGTCATGTGCTTCTGCGGATGGATAACATTACAGCCTCAAGACCAAGGAGTTACTTTTATAATCCTTGTAGAGACAGTTTTAACTTCGCCAACAAGTGGCAGACTCGCATTGCTCCAATCAAAATGTTTGTTTGTCGGTAATCATTTTCATAGAGGGCGCTGTGAAGTAACTTTTTAATCAATAAGTTTGAGTTTATTTTAAAATAATTAATTTATACAAAAAGAAACCAATATTAAGATATATAGTAGAAATATTTTCATATAAATAATTCTAAAAAATTACTAAAATATTAATGTTTATAATAATATCTATTATTATAATAATGTTTATTCTATTTAAGTGAATATTACGATGATGTTTAATCAGTGGCAAATGTTATAGCGCCCCCATTATCGCCTGTTACCGGCGGAAGAATAATACTTGCTTTAATGACAACATTATTAATCGCGGCGAAATGAAAAGAATCATAAAATAATAGACTAAAATTATATATTTGAAAAAATCATTACAATATTTAATTTACTGAACACAAATGACCCTCTAGATTAAAAGAGTACTGAAATCAGCAACACGTTAAAGACCAAACCTTAATATATGCACAGTTATATGTAATGTGTATATTCAAATTTGTAGTTTTTTTACGTTGATTTTCAACAAATATGTCAATTAAGGGAAATTACTAGTAATGCGTAGAATGTATATGTTTTATAGATAATAAATCTGTAAATTTATGTTACTAAAGAATTTCAAGTAAAATAAAACAATTGTAAATTACAAAACATTCAAAGTATATTTTATCATGTTCATGTCTTATAGGGCCTATGAGTAAATCAACGAATATAATTTCAATTTATTCAAAATTATTGTTTCAAAAAGTAAGGTACAATGAATTAATAACTTGTTATATTAATGATTCAAAAACACTTTTAAGCGTTCTTTCCGTTTTAAAGAACCCAAATAACTTTATTAACTTGTGCCTCATCAGAAACTCCAGAAATAAACCATTTCTAATTATTGATAGTACATTTTAAATTTGTGCTTTCCTTTTTTGTAATTTTAATCGTTTTTATTCAGTTTTTTTTTGTATACTTTTACTTTTTTTACATTTCTTTGTAATTATTTTCGACTTTTTGAGTACCAAATACGAAGATTGTTACAGTTCCGTGTAAGTGTTTCTTTCATGTACAACTATTCGTTATTATGTAGAAAGAATGAGATAGATTTTTAAAAGAGATAATTATTAAATAATGTTTTATAATTTCCAATACTTTAGTTGGCCGAGACTGGTTAAGATAAATCACAAGATAAATAAAAGGAAAGAAGACAAAATAAATAAGAGATAATAATTAAATAATTGAATATTGTTTAGTTTTCATTGCTTTAGTTCACAAGAACAGGTTAAGCACAATATCTATGATAACTTTTCCTTTAAAGTACTCGATAGAAAAATGGAAAAGAAGAAAACAATAACTAAATAACGAAATTGATGAAATATCGAGAAATAAATCGAAGATATTAGTTTTGTTATCATGTTGTAATAAGAAGATTATTATTTGATGTAATATTTACTGCTCTCGGTACAAGGAAATCAGAAAAAAATTTATACCTTCTTTATTTTTTGAAAATCCAAATACTTTTAAATTCTGCCGTTTAATGTCATCACAGGATCCAATAATTACTGATAATCTATCTAAATTTATCATGCTTATAAGTTAAGATATATGTTTTGCTTAGAGAACGAAATTAATTAATTCATTTATCTTGTGACCATAAATTGCTTTATTTTTCAATGTAATTATTATTTTGTTAATTACTAGGGGCCAGAGGCCTAAAGTAAATAAAGTCAGGCGATAAGCTTGAATGAATGAATGAAGATAAAAATGTTAGTTCGAAAATAAAAATAATGTTGTAGGTAATAATAAGAATAGATTTACTTTGTTTCAATAGTAAAAATAACATTTTGGTTTTTAAATTATGAATAATAAAATGTTAAGATTATTAAATTATGAATAATAAAATGTTAAGATTCTTAATCAAAACTACTTTGAAAAATAAGGGCACTTCAATAAATAAGCCAATGATAATGATTTATATTATATAATTTATACGTTAAAATTCATTTATCTCAATAATAAAAGAAAATTAAGAAAAATTATATTTAGCAAAATTTATAAATAATTAAGATTATTAAATCACAATTAATAGGGCTATACTTTTAAAAATAAAATAAGGACACTGTAATTATTCATATGGTATTGTATAGGTAATTTTAGAGGTAGATAAGTTTTTATCAGTAATAAGAATAAAGAAAACAATTATATTATCAGAAATTTAAAAAATGATTAAGATTATTAAATCACAATCTCTTCTACTAAAATATTTATAAGATATAGGCATAGATAAGTTTAAACTTAATTTGTATCAGTAATAAAAAAAAATATAAAAAAATTATTTATTAGTCTAAATTATAAATAATAAAAGCTATAATTATAAACATTCTTAAATCACAACCACCTCTACTTCATTTTACAATGAATATAAGTGCGTATCACTTATAGTAAATTGTCACTTAAAACGAAGTAGAAAACTCTTATAACGATGCTAAGAAGTGACTCTTATAAATTATCTTACCGTAGAAAAGGTAAATCAGATGAATAGAAGCTTGTCACTTCTCAAATCACTGTCTAATAGCTAACAACAAACTCGACTCTTCAAGAAAACGTCTTCAAATGCTAAGTTCATGTGCTCATCTTCAAGTTTATATATCCCATCATGCAATGTTTGTTTTATGCGCGAATAAACGTAAAACTGGTTGCGCGCGAAATCTGTCCACTCAGCAGCGACGACGTTGTCCTAATACAAAGATAACCATATGTCAGAAATTAATAGGCCTAACATAACAATAACTGAATGATGGAACGTACGGCTACCTTAATTTCTTCCGCAGGTTTGAGTAGTACACAATGGCTCTCGTATTATATTAATGTTTACTGTCATATCTAACAATTGTTTTGAAACAAATAACGGAAGCCAGTTACCCTAATAAAATATCAAATATTGTCACCGAAATAATAGGAAAAAGCCGCAATAATGTTCAATTATTTTGACGTTCATTAAAAGAAGTTTGAATTAGGTCTACAATTGCTTTAACTTATTACGCTATAGACAATTTGTTAAAACCTGCTTTTTTGTTACAAAATTTAAAAAATTATCAACGAAGTATGAAACATTATATTTATATATACTTATTTCGATATTCGAATTTATCTAGAATTAAGGTAGCTCAGAGAAACATTCATGTCTAGTGACATTAACCGCAGAACCTAAAATAAAAAATTTTCCTATTTTATATGCAAATGAAGAATTCATGTATTTATAATAGACAAATTAAGACCTTCCTTCTATCTGCATGTTTCCCATACCCAGTTAGTTCTATTAAATCTCTATAAAATTATCAAACATGACGTGTAATCATTATCAATAATTTAATAATGATGATTGATCTGTTGATTAATCAATGTAATCCGTAAGCTTATTTCAAAGTTCTGCTCAGCTAATTAAAGTGTTCCGTATTATTCGTTTATGAAAGTCCGTATAATTTCGTTGACATAAGATTTCATTTGACATTTTGATAACGTGCCCGCTATCAACGATCTATGTTGACTCAACGCCGAAGTCCATCTGTTGTTGAAGAAACGGACAAGTTTGTCAGGAAGTATAACATTAACGGACAAATAGCAATTAACGGACAAATAGAATTGTTGACTACATAATGCTATACATTTTATAAACACACGGTCATAGGCCTAATGTTGAAAAAAAAATGTATGTCGCTATGTGTATGAATTGCTGTGCGCATGTCTGGTACGGTAACTCAACCACTAGAGGCGAACAGACGGTGCGCGCCTCATTTACGCGCCTCAATATTTTAGACATATGTCAAACAATACAAACACAACGTTGAGAAGTTTACTTAAATATTATGCAGTAAGGAGATACTGCTTTGTTGCACGCGTTATTTCATATGATAGCTGAGCACTTGAATAACCTGGAATCTAGGTAAATCCGGGACATTTCTCATGTTTACACGCCAGCGTCACATTCTTTTTAAAATTGCAATAATTAGGCCTACGATTTCATCTTCGTTTACACTGAAATATATCTTCTGTAGAACCCAGACTCGCTACTACGTATTCGTTCCCTACGCTATTAGTTGCTCAATTTCCTGAATCTTATATAAGAAAATTTATATTATTATTTTTATTTGTTATTGTTATTAGTATATTGGAGCTGAAAGTAATATCTTAATTATGATTGAAATACAATATTGTACCTTTTGATAATTTAATGACAGGATATTAGTACTTTCTGATACAAAAATCACAATGTGTCTACTTCCGATACACATACACCCAGACTGATAGCAATTATTATGTAATCAGATTTTTTTTAATAGAATATTTGGCTCATCTGGAATGAGATATTCGAATATTTATGATTTAAAAATCGCTTTGGCTAACCGATTTATCTTGTTTTTTTGTGGGTATCGCCCATATTTAATTTTATTTCATTTCTAAATATAATATCTATATTATTTATAAATTATTTTATTTAGGCCCTAGTTAATTATATAATATATTATAATAAAATCTTATATTTAGTTATTGTAAACTGTTGCTGTTTTCATGAGTTTGATTGTCTTGTCAAATTATAATTGTTCTATGCCTAATACTACTAATAGTCCCTAATGATCAGCTGGATGGACCCTCGTTAAATTAGTATCTCAGAAACTAAAATAAATAAATCACTATCCATTAATTTACACATACAATATATTGCACATAATATATTACACATAATATATTACACATAATATATTACACATAATATATTACACATAATATATTACACATAATATATTACACATCCAATATATTACACATAATATATTACACATACAATATATTACACATAATATATTACACATCCAATATATTACACATAATATATTACACATACAATATATTACACATAATATATTACACATACAATATATTACACATAGTATATTACACATCCAATATATTACACATAATATATTACACATACAATATATTACACATAATATATTTTACTTCATAAACGAATAGTTATAATATTGGCAATTGTTGTTGTGGAAACTATTTAATCAAATTGCTAGGCCTAACATTATGCAATACTAATTTATGTTGATAATTTCTAACCCTTTTTGAACTGTTTTTTGTGTGTTATATTTAGGCCTACCACCAAGTATTTTTTCTTTACAGAATTATATTTCTTTTTCTTTCAACAAACAAAAACTAGTTACACATGAATATTTTAAGACAGATCTATATATTATTGTATCTATTAAATGTGATTTCCTGCTTCTTTTTAAAAATAAGTATTTATTTTCTCCTCATGTAATTTAATTGGAGACAAAATTCCCTTCTAATTCTTTAATATTCTCTTTCTCATATAATATTTTAATGCATGGAAATGATAATGGAATTTATTACGTTTTTGTATTTCTAATTACATCATTAACTATAATTGAATCTCAAAATAGTTATAGTTTCACTCTTTATTCTTCCAATATCTTTCTATGTAAAATAAGTTTTACAGAATCGATTATTATATCTCTTTGTTTTTGCAGAATCGATTATTGTATCTCTTTGTTTTTGCAGAATCGATTATTGTATCTCTTTGTTTTTGCAGAATCGATTATTGTATCTCTTTGTTTTTACAGAATCGATTATTGTATCTCTTTGTTTTTGCAGAATCGATTATTGTATCTCTTTGTTTTTACAGAATCGATTATTGTATCTCTTTGTTTTTGCAGAATCGATTATTGTATCTCTTTGTTTTTGCAGAATCGATTATTGTATCTCTTTGTTTTTACAGAATCGATTATTGTATCTCTTTGTTTTTGCAGAATCGATTATTTTTAATATCTCTTTGTTTTTTGCAGATTAATAATGCCGATACAAATGGCAAGTCTGAGATGACAAGACGATCTTAAACATACGTTTATTCAGCTCTATTAATTGTCCAGTCCCGTTCGCAGAATCAACATAGCCTCTCAAAGGTAAATGCATTTTGTTAATGTTCAACCCAGGTTTATTGTCGTTTGGTCGACTGTGAACTTTACAGCCTACTTGAAGTCAATCTCCGGCCTAGAACCATTGATTTACTGTCATTAGTGAAACACTTGATGAATGAATAAAGTTACAAGTCATTCAAAATTGAAGGCTGAAGATGATGTAGCCATTTCGAGTGCAAACTGCTTAGTATTAGTGAAGGAGGCTTTTTAAAAAATAAATGGAACGCACACAATGATGTTAAATATGCGAAAGCATTCACAGATTATCATTTACTTTTTGTAAATATACAGGGATGAAAGCCTAGCCTGGAAGTTTAAGGCCTAGTAGCGAAAGAGGCTTTGTTTTTAGTCGCGTGCAATGCGACTCTACAGCTCACTGTGTCGGTCGGTTGGTCGGTCGGTCGGTTGGTCGGTAAACACTGACTCAAATTTGAGCACGTGACTGCAGCCATGTATATTAAATAATGTTAAATAAATGGGACGCACAAGGTAATGTTAAACATGCGAAAGCATTCTAAGATTATCATTTACTTTTGGTAAATATATTTGGGATGCAGATCAAGTTCTTCCTATCCTATTCCCAGATAAAGCCTAGCGTAGGTCTAAGTTTAAGGCCTATGCCTACTAGTGAATGAGAACAAAATTGGACGCACGATGACGCTAAATATGATACCGTACCGTATCTAAATATTATTATTATTATTGAATTTTGCTAAAAATAATAGAGAAGGTGTTACTGTTCTCTGATAAAGCCACCCTATGGTTTAAGGCCTGTGAAGGAAAATATAAACAATATATTGGACACACGCAATGGTGCTGAACAAGATAAAGATTGAATAGGTCTGACTGTTTCTTGATAAAGCCTAGCCCAGGCCTAAATACATTTAAGGAGGCTTTAGGCCTATAGAGAATAAGAGAAGAATAAGGACTTCAATAATAATCGATAAAGCTTAGTCTAGGCCTAAAAGTTATTAAAAAACACAAAAGATTAGTCCAACTAAAACTGTGATTTGAAAGGGTGTTTAGGATTTTCCGATAATTGTTATGGAAATTTCATAGGCCTACACTAAAATGGAAGTTAGTTGATTCCATGTGGAGATAGGTACAGTACAGAGAATTAAGTGAGTAAATTAGGCCTACAAAATAAATCCTATTTTCTATAACATAGGCGTATTCTTTTAATACCTGTTGATAATCTTACATAAAATGTTTTATCAACGTTATAATAAAGAAAATTCCAACCAATATTGCCATTTTTCTAGTGAAGAAACAATGACAATATCTTAGTGGTCGTCTGCATTCATCTTACTTGTATTCTAAGGGACAATTCAACCAAGAAACGCAAACAAATCAAGTGTTTCATTAAATATTTTATGAGCGCGTTTATAATTAATTTTCCAATGAATCAGCGATATGTAAACAGATTTATTAACTTTGTATTAATTGGTAATCAAATCTTGGCGACAAACAAAATCTGAACATTTTTTTTGTTTGTTTCTGAAATGTCTCATGAAAAAATCCGCCATTATCCGATTCGAAAATTGCGTTAGGCCTATATTTTAATGCTACATGTTTCCAGGAGGCCTACCATGTTGTAATTATTGTTCAGAACCGTTTCTTTTGGTTATATTTATTTTGTGTGCAGTCATCCTGGAGTGTAGGCTTGTTCATTCTGATTTAATTTCATAGGAATTCTATTTTGATTCTGTGGGCCGAATTTGAATAGAAAACGTTTCTTTTTAGTCATGGTTGCTTAAAAAATGAATTCAATTCGTTATCCATTTCCATAAAAGCAATAATTTAATTGACTTCAATTATTACGGTAATAAATTCATACAAAACTATAAAGTTTAAGATCAGTCTGTTATTGAATAATATATATAATCTAATTGGCTAAATAATTCTTATGAATTATACGATTTGTTTGATTAGTGTTCCGTGGTTTTTAATTAAGCCACCAACTCGCGTTTTCACGTTGCATTAAAGATTGTGTTTGTCGGTAACCGAGCAATGCTTGCCAACGTAGAGCCATAAAAAATCTGGCTTCGTCAAACGTCGACCAAATTCCAAACTCACCAGATTTTTGTAATAATTGATGCTCCGTTAAAATGTTTGCAGACGAGAAGACTTTCGTCTTATTACTTCTTGCTGAATCAAAAACAATGAAATCGATCGAAGTTACTACTCAATAAACGCGGTGTATCATGTTCAAACGCGAACAACAGTTAATGAACAAAGTCATGTATTGTAGCGCGGTCTGTCAACGGGTTGTTCATCTGGAAAATCGATGTACAATTAGTCGAATATTAAACGTTATATCGTTACTAATGGCAGTCATAACAGCCAATATGGAAATTGGATTAGATCGGTGGTAACTTGTTGATTAGCTAGTGATCAATGCACTTGTGTTTTAACGAACATTCTTTTAGATTTGATATGTACTTTTTGATGACGATCTTAAAGGCCTACTTCATTTTATTTAAGCAGAATGAAAACTCAAATGTAATTGACTATTCTCAGTCGTAAAGTGCTTCTACTTATAAGATGAACTCATATTTCTTTATAATCCTACGTTTATTTAATTCAATGTTTGACTTTGCTTTATATACGGTGGTAATCTAATAATTTCGTATCATTGTCATATCCCCAAAGAATTTATTAAGAATAAAGCTAAACACAATTAAAGGGATACTTTGGGGATTAATAAAGTGACCCCCTTAGGTGGTGTTCCCTGAATATTTAAAATATAAATAAATCAAGGTTGGCTGTATTATTTAAGGCCCATACTTTAGGCCGATAAACGATCGACGAGAAATATAGGCCTATAAACATGCAATTTTCATACATAAAACAAAAGGAAATAGAAAACTGTTCATTCTCGAACTAGGATAACCATTTAAAATAACACTTTCACAAATCCAATCAATTGACGTCATGATCAGTAACAGATATCGTGATATAACGATGTTATTGTTCTTATCAATCATGATATCATTAATGTTTGATTATTCATTTGATTAAAAAAATTATTAGGCCTATTTTTGTCAAAGACAGTAAACGATTATTCTATAGTAAAATGAAAACTTTCCTAATTTATTTTGTTTTTTTCTAAGAAAATGCATGTTTATCTATCTTTCACGAAAGAAAATACAAAATATTAGTATGAATTATATTATCATTTGTGTTGTTATTAATTGCAGCGCCCTCCTAAAACAAACTTCAAAGCGTTTTCAGTCAACGACGACATGAAATCAAATTTCAACATCAAGTTAAAATTACTTGCATTGTATTGATCTTATGTAGTAATTTAGATATATCTCCGGGCAATTAGTCAAACTAAACCAACTTAAAATATGGATACGTTAAATGATTGACGTCTTAAAACCCGTTACTAAGTTCAGAGCCTCGGGATATATGCACGACTGCCGGCCGCGTAAAGTTACATTCCCAACAACTAAAAATATGATATTGAGTGTCATGCGCTCTGATTGTGACTGCGAAAAAAATAAACTGGTGTTATTGCTTTATATTTGTTTGATGGTAGTACACGGAATAACAAAATTTGATACATATGCTTACATAGGTATAGGTTCAGACAAACATAACAAAGTAACATTGACATGTTAACGGCAGTTAAAGATTCAATAAAAATTGAATAAATGCAGCTCTTTTAATGGACCTCAAGAGTTTACCATTAAACAAGCGTAATTTATAATAACAATAATTGTAGGCCTCAGATATTGAGATGCAGAATATGCATGGGGTCCTGTCGTGTGGACCTGCGTAGGCCTAATAATCGATAATATACACATAATAAACTTTAAAACGAACGCCTTCCTTTACCAACTTCAATAGTAAATATAGCGGTAAATTACTAGAAATTGGAAAGACTTATTTACGTTCATTAAAGCGGATTTAGAATTGTTCTAACGTACACAAAATAATATATGAAAATAAAATATACGATTTTTTTTTACATTATAAATAACCGTGTTGGTTACAAGAATTTAAAATGTAGTGGTGTATATAAGTAGGCCTATAATAATCATCAATAAAAACACAATAATCACATTAAACACAACATCTTTAAATCTACAACACTCTCTAATTTCTGATAGGCCTATTGTTAAGTTATCATTATCATTTATTATTATCATTTTATTTTAAACTGGTTTTTTTAAATTCCGGTTTTTTCTCACACATGACTCCGTTATGTCATACGTCGTCATCTATATTTAAAAGATAATTATTACCGTACCTGTTATCCTCCTCCTCCTCCTCGTCATCATCATTCGTTATCATCATCCATGATGATAAAACCTCATCATCTTTACCATTGTCTATCTCATTTTGATTATAACACAATATACATTTTAGTTTGATTAATGCTTCTGATGACGGGGATGGTATCCGTTGATGATAATGCACTATTTATTTAGATATTGATCGAGTTAGTAAAATCTGTTCTAATGAGTTACTTTCACCACATTATACTGAATGACGGAGTAAAAACAAACACTATTTAGCCACTAAGTGCCACAGATTACCATAAGACATGGCTTACAAATATTGTTCCTTAAAGCGAATAAATAAAGCATGAATTTGTAAGATTTACGAATTATCTGTGTAATATCAAGCGCCAACTCTGTACTGAAAATAACATAACAAAGTACAGTAATAAACATACCTTATATAAATATCGAACAGATACCTGGCACCCAATCTTAAATGTAATCCCCCTATCACGTTAATCGTATATACAGTACAACAAAAAAAAACCTTTTTGGAAACCCCCATTCAAGGAATATTTACTGAGTCCTGAAGGAGTCTTCTTGATATAAATTGTATACAACTATCATTTTGAATATCGTAGTTTTGACACTTATGTGCAATGTTTGATATTTTATTATGCTGATCCATTTTTATAAAATGTGCTAATGTTTGTAGGGTCTAACTGTTTTATACAGCAATAACATTTAGGAAATATACCATCTGTATTATATTGTAACATGGCAACATTATTCTGCTGCATTTATTGCAGTAGGCCTAGTCTGGGTTCCAGACGGAGTTTTGTCTTAATATTAGTAAAAAGAAAAATATTTTGGCACATATGGCGTTTCATACGTATACTACTTGATTTTGTATTTTCAGTCAAAAATCGCGGTCGAAATAAAAACAAATAAATTAAAAAAAGACAATACAGACTTGGGGTAAGTCTACAGTAGGCCTAACTACATTTTGTTTTCGCTTTAGCATGTTTTATGCAATTATTTAGAAAGTTTTATTTAGGTAATCATACATATTGCAGTGAAAATCTTGAAACAAACTAAAATTATATCTTATTTGCAATAATAAGATAATATATTATCTTCATACAACTTTTGGATGTAAACCATAATCTAGTTTTTATCGAGGTGTTTTGTTTTACGTAACACGTCTAGTGTTCGTTCTATTTACAAGATTGGTCTTGTTCAATCCTACGATGTGGTAGGGTATAAAACAAAAGTTGGAGACAGTCTGGCCCGATCAAATAGCAGGCAAATGAGCACTGAATACCCATAATTACATACACACTAAGGCGGTAATTATAGGATAAGACACATCAGGCCGATCCAAACTTGTTGAAACGGATTAGGCCTACTACAATATTTAATAAATCGCCTAAGAGGCGGTGCAAGACAACCTTTAGAATGTTAGCTTGTGTTTACATCACCTCTTACAAATGTGTTATAATTTCTATGCGGGGAGTTTCTGTATGATCATTTTACTGCCTATTGTTAGCCTGGCTCCGGTCGACTTAGATGAAAGGCCCTGTGTCTGTCGATAAGTTGTTACAGTTTCTATGTAAGGAATTAAACCACAGAGAAACGTTTGTAATAAGTGGATGTTTAAAAGTAACTGTCGCCACTTTAATGATGGGCAATTAAGTCACGGGTTAATCTGAATACCCACTCTAGGCCTAAACAGTTTGGTGTGTGTAGTTGAAAGAGCAAATCCTGCATCACTCTGTGACAGTCATCTTTCCGGCACTGTAAGATAGGTCTATTATAGCAATTTTTAATAGATTATGATTACAGCGGCATGGAACACCAGAAACAATTAGGTGTGATCTGACCCACCAGATAGTCGAGCAAATGAAGAGGTCCGAATCAAAAAAATGAAGAGGTCCGAATCAAAAATATTAAATCTGATAAGTAACTGCCGAAAATCTTCACATTGAAAATGAAATGCTTATTTCTGATGTTTATCTTTGAAATAATTCTTAATTGAGTGACTATTATTCTAATCTCTGACACAATTATATTCAACTTGGGACTTGACTTGTTTAAGTAGTACCCCTTTTTGTGTTTAGATACATACTAGGCATAGGGCCTATATAGTGTTAATTTAGACCATAATTACCTTTTAACATCGAACTATGGAGCTAGATGGTCATTTAGTAAAATCATCAGACATGTTATTATTTTACCCCAAGTGATGCAATAAAAACACATCTCCTCGGTTATCGGTAAAACTAGCTGGGCCGAAATACAGTCCGAGTTTTCTTGGAGATTGTTTTCCGCTATAAACGTGAAGTAATTAGGCCTAATAGTTAGGCCTACGATTCCTTCGTTAGTAATACAAACTGATTGTTTTTTTCTTTTCTCCACAACGAGTATGGTTTTAAATAGGTGGCTTTTTTACTTAAGCCATTCCTTAAACAGAGCAAATTACTGTGAAAATATCGAATAAATTCCGGTAATGTTTCCTATACAGAAATGTATGTGCGGGTAGTATTCGAGTGGGTTTGGGGTCTCCCATGTATAATAAGCAAGTTATATTACACACGGTACGAGTTATTGTTAACAATTGCTGAATATAGGCCTAGAAAAACCGTTATATAAACGTATAGGCCTAAGACTAGAATTGCAAGCAAAGTTCAAGTATTCTCTCTCATAAGTAAGTAAAAAAACGTTACTTGACGATCTTATGACAATTTCGAGAGTGTCCCCTTTATCACGCACACTTGTTCGTTGTTATGAATTCTACGGTTATGTTACTAATAATGGCACTAATTTGTCATAGACTTTCTCACTGCTAAATCTATCCGTTCTTTGAGGTATTATAATTAGACATTTTTATGATGTCGTATCAACAAGATTTTCTTTAGTGCTTTTATAAACATTTTTATTATTTATGTTTTACTGTCCAATTTATTCGTTGCATTTGTGTTATTTAAAATTAAAATTAAAACTATGCATTTTTTGATCTAATTTTATAGAAAATACAAAACAAACAGATTATTTACTCTCTGTATTACGTAAACGAATGTTATTAAAATATTGATCTTTTTTTATATTATTATTCATTTAAAATTGCTAAATTAGGCATATCTTAGGCATATCTTAGGCGTTTCTTGTCTGTTTTGCTATTTTAAAGAATTAAATTGCAGATTTTAATTAATCAGTTTAAAAAAAAATTAAACTAGGCCTACTTATATTATATTTATTTATTTTATTACTTTATTTTAGTTTTTATATTTACATTCTGTAATACAGAAAACGACTTTTATTGAAAATGTGGGTTTTTTTTAAATTATTTTAATTAAAGATTTTTTGGCTAATTAACTTAATATAATAGGAAATAACATGTTGTAGGCCTATTTTATATAAAGGAATGGATAACGAAACACGGAATAGTACGGAGGCCAACAGTTTTAGATCAAATGTTGATTTGAAACTATCATTGTATTTTTTATAGTATTTTTTGCACAAAAAAACATTACCGGTATTAAACTTCAACTTTTCAACAAAATATCAGATAATTACCGATTGAAAATATATACATATTACTCGTAAATATGTCTCTAATTTACATATCAAATCATTTTTTAAATTTAATTTTCACAGCTTCAGAATTTAAAGACACATTTTTCAATACGGTACATTAGATTCAATTTTGATAAACACAATTTATTTTAAATGTAATTTATAATCTTATTCAAAATGTTAATATGAATATAAACTCAGTAAATCAGTTACAAAGATTAATAAATTTATTTATGAATAACAAATAAAATAAACTTACCTAAATTCGTTTTATATCACAACTAAAAATGATAACATTCCTCGTCTTATGACAGTATTGAAGTAAATCTGTGAATGACTTGTTGAACTTCGAACAGTTTGTGAAAGCACGGATATAACACAAGGAGATAGTAAAGATACAAGAGCTTAAAACAATCCCGTCTTACTAATATATTATACTACTAACTCCTATAGTATTGTTGCTTAGAAAATTGCAACTGTAGTTCGAGTATATCGCACTGGCATAAGTAGATATAAGTCACATGTGTCTGTTACTGAAACTGAAACTTATTGAAACAGTCCCACATCCAATTCAACTTTGAACGAATTAAGAAAGAATTTTCTTTGAAGCCCCCAACCCCTATCCAGTCGCGATTTCTGGCCTAATTATTGAAATAACTTAATTGTTTAGGCCTTTGTGTGTTAAGACATAGGTAAGATCCTCTTTATTGTCTCTTCTTTACGGCGACAACTAATTGTCATTAATTAAAATGAACAATGGTATCCATGATTCCGATTTACTATTATACATTATTGTATATTATCTCTTGTAATCTGTACATTGTAATATGTATGAATTGAATTGAATTGAATTGAATTGAAAAGAAATGGTTTATTTTAATGAAAAACCATCATCTGACAGACAATTTAAGTATTTTTTGCTTTAAATTACATTTTTTCAGGTAAATGATATTTTTTCGATCCAGTTTTTGCTCAAAGTGAAATTAAAATGACATATCCAACAAATAATTTTTTTTAAAAATTTGTAGAAGGAAGATATATCTTTAAATTCGGTCATATTTTTATATTTCTCTTAGACCTAAGATGTATGTATTCTATATTCCAGTTACCAACATTAACTATTCCTTATTGACCTAATAATGTTGATTTTTATTCACTTTATAGATAGATAGATAAATATCAATAGAAAGAAATTTTGACATAAAACAAAGCGGCATTCCCGGTATCCTTGTAATCATTAGATTAATTTTAATAGTGAAATCATAGTTATCGATAATTATTTGCCTTTACATGGTTTACAGGTCTTTAATCAGAGAAATATGATTAGGTTGTCATTCAATGCCTAGTACAGTATATTGAACTCCAACAACTCGGAACTCCAATTTGCAAAAAGCGCCCTCAATTTGATTAACATCGCAATTTTCATTAGAGTTGCTGTAATTGGTTTCGTGGTGTAGTGGTTATCACGTCTGCTTTACACGCAGAAGGTCCCCGGTTCGAGCCCGGGCGGAACCTGATTTTTTTTATCAATTCTTTTTATTGAAAAATATCTTTTTAAAATTAATTATTAATAAAAAAAAAACTTAATTTAATGATTCATGCATTATTGATATACATATTTCTTTCAAGAGTTGCCTTCCTAGCTTTTAAATTTTGGTTTGTTTTTGTGTTTTTTTGGTTAATTAATTTGTTTAATTAAAAAGCCACAATGTGTAACCCTCACCACAGCGTTATATTGTTATATCCGGCTTCGTGGTGTAGTGGTTATCACGTCTGCTTAACACGCAGAAGGTCCCCGGTTCGAGCCCGGGCGAAACCTATTTTTTCTTAATTTTTTTTTTTTTATTGAAAAATATCTTTTAAAATTATTAATTAAAAACTTAATTTACTGATTCATCCATTTATCGATATACATATTTCTTTTAAGATTTTGCCGTCCTAACTTTTAAATTTTGGTTTATTTTTGTGCTTTTTTATTAATTAATTTGATCAATTAAGTAGCAACAATGTGTAATCCACACCACAGCGTTACGTTGTTATATGTGGCTTCGTGGTGTAGTGGTTATCACGTCTGCTTAACACGCAGAAGGTCCCCGGTTCGAGCCCGGGCGAAACCTATATTTTTTTTTACATTATGGTAAAAAGTACTGTATTCGTAATATGATAAAGAGTTTATCTCGTTTTATTTTGTTTTTACTACTTTTTTGTGGAATCGTTTACATGTTTATTTAGCTTTGTGCTTATTACCATATTTGTTTATAATTTACAATTACGCTATAGGAAATACAAACAACAAGAGGACAAACGTCCAATACATGTACTAATCATTTTCATTTGCAGATAAAAGAAGATAAATTAATTGGATCTGTACTGTGATAAAATGAAATATTTATAACTGGACTTGAATTTATTTAAGTTATTAGAATTTAGTAAGGATTGACTTAAAGTATACCATATTAGAGGACCATGGTATTTTATAGAAATTTAAAAAAAAATCTAAAGTACTGAAGTTGCGAATTTGACATATTTTTTGTAATTGAAAAATATACATACAGTATATCTTTTTAAAATTATTAATTGAAATATTTTATTTGCGGATTCCGTCATTATTGATATACCTATATATTTTTAAGGCCTCCGTCCTAGCTTTTAAATTTTAGTTTGCTTTTGTGGTATTTTGTTATTTAATTTGATTTTAACCTGATTTTTTATCAATTCTTTTTATTGAAAAAATATCTTTTTAAAATTAATTATTAATAAAAAAACTTAATTTAATGATTCATGCATTATTGATATACATATTTCTTTTAAGAGTTGCCTTCCTAGCTTTTAAATTTGGGTTTGTTTTTGTGTTTTTTTGTTAATTAATTTGTTTAATTAAAAAGCCACAATGTGTAACCCTCACCACAGCGTTATATTGTTATATCCGGCTTCGTGGTGTAGTGGTTATCCCCGGTTCGAGCCCGGGCGAAACCTATTTCTTCATTTTTTATTTGCGGATTCTGCCATTACTATATATTTTTAACACCTCCTTCCTAGCTTTTACATTTGAGTTTTTTGATTTTGTGGTTTTTTGTTATTCAATTTGCTTCACAAAAATTTGTAAATCACAGCGTTATTCTTATACAATCGGTTTCGTGGTGTAGTGGTTATCACGTCTGCTTCACACGCAGAAGGTCCCCGGTTCGAGCCCGGGCGGAACCTGTTTTGTTTAATTGATTTCTTTTTATTGAAAAACATATATCCTTTTAAAATTAGGTTTTCAACATGTTTACCAATAATGTGCTTAGATATTCAACATGTTAACCAATAATGTGCTTAGGTATTCAACATGTTTACCCATAATGTGCTTAGCTGGTATTCAACATGTTTACCCATAATGTGCTTAGGTATTCAACATGTTTACCAATAATGTGCTTAGGTATTCAACATGTTTACCGTAAATGTGCTTAGGTATTTAACATGTTTACCAATAATGTGCTTTGGTATTCAACATGTTTACCAATATGTGCTTAGGTATTCAACATGTTTACCAATAATGTTCTTAGGTATTCAACATGTTACCAGTAATGTGCTTAGGTATTCAACATGTTACCAATAATGTGCTTTTGTATTCAACATGTTACCAATAATGTGCTTAGGCATTCAACATGTTACCACTTATGTATTCAACATGTTTACCAATAATGTGCTTAGGTATTCAACATGTTTACCAATAATGTGCTTAAGTATTCAACATGTTTTATCACTTTTACACATGTTTATTTAGCTTTGTGCTTATTACCATATTTATTCGTAATTTAAATGGATTAAAAAACTGTATGTAAACTACGTTGGTGCTGTACGTGGTTTCGTAGTGTAGTGGTTATCACGTCTGCTTTACACGCAGAAGGTCCCCGGTTCTAGCCCGGATGGAACCTGTTTTTTGATTAATTATTTTTTTTTTTATTGAAAGATACATTTTTTAAATATTTTATTTGCGGATTCCGTCATTATTGATATACCTATATATTTTTAAGGCCTCCGTCCTAGCTTTTAAATTTTAGTTTGCTTTTGTGGTATTTTGTTATTTAATTTGCTTTTCAAAAATGTGTAACTCACAACGTTATTATAACAAGCGGTTTCGTGGTGTAGTGGTTATAACGTCTGCTTCACACGCAGAAGGTCCCCGGTTCGAGCTCGGGCGAAACCTGATTTTTTATCAATTCTTTTTATTGAAAAAATATCTTTTTAAAATTAATTATTAATAAAAAAACTTAATTTAATGATTCATGCATTATTGATATACATATTTCTTTCAAGAGTTGCCTTCCTAGCTTTTAAATTTGGGTTTGTTTTTGTGTTTTTTTGTTAATTAATTTGTTTAATTAAAAAGCCACAATGTGTAACCCTCACCACAGCGTTATATTGTTATATCCGGCTTCGTGGTGTAGTGATTATCACGTCTGCTTAACACGCAGAAGGTCCCCGGTTCGAGCCCGGGCGAAACCTATTTCTTCATTTTTTATTTGCGGATTCTGCCATTACTATATATTTTTAACACCTCCTTCCTAGCGTTTACATTTGAGTTTTTTGATTTTGTGGTTTTTTGTTATTCAATTTGCTTCACAAAAATTTGTAAATCACAGCGTTATTCTTATACAATCGGTTTCGTGGTGTAGTGGTTATCACGTCTGCTTTACACGCAGAAGGTCCCCGGTTCGAGCCCGGGTGGGACCTGTTTTGTTTAATTGATTTCTTTTTATTGAAAAACATATATCCTTTTAAAATTAGGTATTCAACATGTTTACCAATAATGTGCTTAGATATTCAACATGTTAGCCAATAATGTGCTTAGGTATTCAACATGTTTACCCATAATGTGCTTAGCTGGTATTCAACATGTTTACCCATAATGTGCTTAGGTATTCAACATGTTTACCAATAATGTGCTTAGGTATTCAACATGTTTACCGTAAATGTGCTTAGGTATTTAACATGTTTACCAATAATGTGCTTTGGTATTCAACATGTTTACCAATATGTGCTTAGGTATTCAACATGTTTACCAATAATGTTCTTAGGTATTCCACATGTTACCAGTAATGTGCTTAGGTATTCAACATGTTACCAATAATGTGCTTTTGTATTCAACATGTTACCAATAATGTGCTTAGGCATTCAACATGTTACCACTTATGTATTCAACATGTTTACCAATAATGTGCTTAAGTATTCAACATGTTTTATCACTTTTACACATGTTTATTTAGCTTTGTGCTTATTACCATATTTATTCGTAATTTAAATGGATTAAAAAACTGTATGTAAACTACGTTGGTGCTGTACGTGGTTTCGTAGTGTAGTGGTTATCACGTCTGCTTTACACGCAGAAGGTCCCCGGTTCTAGCCCGGATGGAACCTGTTTTTTGATTAATTAGTTTTTTTTTTATTGAAAGATACATTTTTTAAATTATTATTTAAAAACTTAATTTACTGATTCAGCGTTATGTTATTTTAAGGGGCTTCGTAGTGTATTGGTTATCACGTCTGCTTAACACGCAGAAGGTCCCCGGTTCGAGCCCGGGCGAAACCTATTTTTTTAACATTATGGTGAAAAGTACTGTATACGCAATATAATATACCGTATAGTATATCTTATTTTTATTACTTTTTTAATATACTTATTTTGTGTAATCGGTAATTATCACTTTTACACCTGTTTTTTTGGGATTTTGTGCTTATTACCATATTTATTTGTAATTTAAACAGATTAAAAAACTTTGTGTAAAGTACGTTGTTCCTGTACGAGGTTTCGTAGTGTAGTGGTTATCACGTCTGCTTCACACGCAGAAGGTCCCCGGTTCGAGCCCGAGCGAAACCTGATTTTTTATAAATTCTTTTTATTGAAAAAATATATTTTTAAAATTAATTATTAATAAAAAAACTTAATTTAATGATTCATGCATTATTGATATACATATTTCTTTCAAGAGTTGCCTTCCTAGCTTTTAAATTTTGGTTTGTTTTTGTGTTATTTTGTTAATTAATTTTTTTAATTAAAAAGCCACAATGTATAACTCTCACCACAGCGTTATATTGTTATATCCGGCTTCGTGGTGTAGTGGTTATCACGTCTGCTTAACACGCAGAAGGTCCCCGGTTCGAGCCCGGGCGAAACCTATTTTTTTCTTAATTTTTTTTTTATTGAAAAATATCTTTTAAAATTATTAATTAAAAACTTAATTTACTGATTCATCCATTTATCGATATACATATTTCTTTTAAGATTTTGCCGTCCTAACTTTTAAATTTTGGTTTATTTTTGTGCTTTTTTATTAATTAATTTGATCAATTAAGTAGCAACAATGTGTAATCCACACCACAGCGTTACGTTGTTATATGTGGCTTCGTGGTGTAGTGGTTATCACGTCTGCTTAACACGCAGAAGGTCCCCGGTTCGAGCCCGGGCGAAACCTATATTTTTTTTTACATTATGGTAAAAAGTACTGTATTCGTAATATGATAAAGAGTTTATCTCGTTTTATTTTGTTTTTACTACTTTTTTGTGGAATCGTTTACATGTTTATTTAGCTTTGTGCTTATTACCATATTTGTTTATAATTTACAATTACGCTATAGGAAATACAAACAACAAGAGGACAAACGTCCAATACATGTACTAATCATTTTCATTTGCAGATAAAAGAAGATAAATTAATTGGATCTGTACTGTGATAAAATGAAATATTTATAACTGGACTTGAATTTATTTAAGTTATTAGAATTTAGTAAGGATTGACTTAAAGTATACCATATTAGAGGACCATGGTATTTTATAGAAATTTAAAAAAAAATCTAAAGTACTGAAGTTGCGAATTTGACATATTTTTTGTAATTGAAAAATATACATACAGTATATCTTTTTAAAATTATTAATTGAAATATTTTATTTGCGGATTCCGTCATTATTGATATACCTATATATTTTTAAGGCCTCCGTCCTAGCTTTTAAATTTTAGTTTGCTTTTGTGGTATTTTGTTATTTAATTTGATTTTAACCTGATTTTTTATCAATTCTTTTTATTGAAAAAATATCTTTTTAAAATTAATTATTAATAAAAAAACTTAATTTAATGATTCATGCATTATTGATATACATATTTCTTTTAAGAGTTGCCTTCCTAGCTTTTAAATTTGGGTTTGTTTTTGTGTTTTTTTGTTAATTAATTTGTTTAATTAAAAAGCCACAATGTGTAACCCTCACCACAGCGTTATATTGTTATATCCGGCTTCGTGGTGTAGTGGTTATCCCCGGTTCGAGCCCGGGCGAAACCTATTTCTTCATTTTTTATTTGCGGATTCTGCCATTACTATATATTTTTAACACCTCCTTCCTAGCTTTTACATTTGAGTTTTTTGATTTTGTGGTTTTTTGTTATTCAATTTGCTTCACAAAAATTTGTAAATCACAGCGTTATTCTTATACAATCGGTTTCGTGGTGTAGTGGTTATCACGTCTGCTTCACACGCAGAAGGTCCCCGGTTCGAGCCCGGGCGGAACCTGTTTTGTTTAATTGATTTCTTTTTATTGAAAAACATATATCCTTTTAAAATTAGGTTTTCAACATGTTTACCAATAATGTGCTTAGATATTCAACATGTTAACCAATAATGTGCTTAGGTATTCAACATGTTTACCCATAATGTGCTTAGCTGGTATTCAACATGTTTACCCATAATGTGCTTAGGTATTCAACATGTTTACCAATAATGTGCTTAGGTATTCAACATGTTTACCGTAAATGTGCTTAGGTATTTAACATGTTTACCAATAATGTGCTTTGGTATTCAACATGTTTACCAATATGTGCTTAGGTATTCAACATGTTTACCAATAATGTTCTTAGGTATTCAACATGTTACCAGTAATGTGCTTAGGTATTCAACATGTTACCAATAATGTGCTTTTGTATTCAACATGTTACCAATAATGTGCTTAGGCATTCAACATGTTACCACTTATGTATTCAACATGTTTACCAATAATGTGCTTAGGTATTCAACATGTTTACCAATAATGTGCTTAAGTATTCAACATGTTTTATCACTTTTACACATGTTTATTTAGCTTTGTGCTTATTACCATATTTATTCGTAATTTAAATGGATTAAAAAACTGTATGTAAACTACGTTGGTGCTGTACGTGGTTTCGTAGTGTAGTGGTTATCACGTCTGCTTTACACGCAGAAGGTCCCCGGTTCTAGCCCGGATGGAACCTGTTTTTTGATTAATTAGTTTTTTTTTTATTGAAAGATACATTTTTTAAATATTTTATTTGCGGATTCCGTCATTATTGATATACCTATATATTTTTAAGGCCTCCGTCCTAGCTTTTAAATTTTAGTTTGCTTTTGTGGTATTTTGTTATTTAATTTGCTTTTCAAAAATGTGTAACTCACAACGTTATTATAACAAGCGGTTTCGTGGTGTAGTGGTTATAACGTCTGCTTCACACGCAGAAGGTCCCCGGTTCGAGCTCGGGCGAAACCTGATTTTTTATCAATTCTTTTTATTGAAAAAATATCTTTTTAAAATTAATTATTAATAAAAAAACTTAATTTAATGATTCATGCATTATTGATATACATATTTCTTTCAAGAGTTGCCTTCCTAGCTTTTAAATTTGGGTTTGTTTTTGTGTTTTTTTGTTAATTAATTTGTTTAATTAAAAAGCCACAATGTGTAACCCTCACCACAGCGTTATATTGTTATATCCGGCTTCGTGGTGTAGTGATTATCACGTCTGCTTAACACGCAGAAGGTCCCCGGTTCGAGCCCGGGCGAAACCTATTTCTTCATTTTTTATTTGCGGATTCTGCCATTACTATATATTTTTAACACCTCCTTCCTAGCGTTTACATTTGAGTTTTTTGATTTTGTAGTTTTTTGTTATTCAATTTGCTTCACAAAAATTTGTAAATCACAGCGTTATTCTTATACAATCGGTTTCGTGGTGTAGTGGTTATCACGTCTGCTTTACACGCAGAAGGTCCCCGGTTCGAGCCCGGGTGGGACCTGTTTTGTTTAATTGATTTCTTTTTATTGAAAAACATATATCCTTTTAAAATTAGGTATTCAACATGTTTACCAATAATGTGCTTAGATATTCAACATGTTAGCCAATAATGTGCTTAGGTATTCAACATGTTTACCCATAATGTGCTTAGCTGGTATTCAACATGTTTACCCATAATGTGCTTAGGTATTCAACATGTTTACCAATAATGTGCTTAGGTATTCAACATGTTTACCGTAAATGTGCTTAGGTATTTAACATGTTTACCAATAATGTGCTTTGGTATTCAACATGTTTACCAATATGTGCTTAGGTATTCAACATGTTTACCAATAATGTTCTTAGGTATTCAACATGTTACCAGTAATGTGCTTAGGTATTCAACATGTTACCAATAATGTGCTTTTGTATTCAACATGTTACCAATAATGTGCTTAGGCATTCAACATGTTACCACTTATGTATTCAACATGTTTACCAATAATGTGCTTAAGTATTCAACATGTTTTATCACTTTTACACATGTTTATTTAGCTTTGTGCTTATTACCATATTTATTCGTAATTTAAATGGATTAAAAAACTGTATGTAAACTACGTTGGTGCTGTACGTGGTTTCGTAGTGTAGTGGTTATCACGTCTGCTTTACACGCAGAAGGTCCCCGGTTCTAGCCCGGATGGAACCTGTTTTTTGATTAATTAGTTTTTTTTTTATTGAAAGATACATTTTTTAAATTATTATTTAAAAACTTAATTTACTGATTCAGCGTTATGTTATTTTAAGGGGCTTCGTAGTGTATTGGTTATCACGTCTGCTTAACACGCAGAAGGTCCCCGGTTCGAGCCCGGGCGAAACCTATTTTTTTAACATTATGGTGAAAAGTACTGTATACGCAATATAATATACCGTATAGTATATCTTATTTTTATTACTTTTTTAATATACTTATTTTGTGTAATCGGTAATTATCACTTTTACACCTGTTTTTTTGGGATTTTGTGCTTATTACCATATTTATTTGTAATTTAAACAGATTAAAAAACTTTGTGTAAAGTACGTTGTTCCTGTACGAGGTTTCGTAGTGTAGTGGTTATCACGTCTGCTTCACACGCAGAAGGTCCCCGGTTCGAGCCCGAGCGAAACCTGATTTTTTATAAATTCTTTTTATTGAAAAAATATATTTTTAAAATTAATTATTAATAAAAAAACTTAATTTAATGATTCATGCATTATTGATATACATATTTCTTTCAAGAGTTGCCTTCCTAGCTTTTAAATTTTGGTTTGTTTTTGTGTTATTTTGTTAATTAATTTTTTTAATTAAAAAGCCACAATGTATAACTCTCACCACAGCGTTATATTGTTATATCCGGCTTCGTGGTGTAGTGGTTATCACGTCTGCTTAACACGCAGAAGGTCCCCGGTTCGAGCCCGGGCGAAACCTATTTTTTTCTTAATTTTTTTTTTATTGAAAAATATCTTTTAAAATTATTAATTAAAAACTTAATTTACTGATTCATCCATTTATCGATATACATATTTCTTTTAAGATTTTGCCGTCCTAACTTTTAAATTTTGGTTTATTTTTGTGCTTTTTTATTAATTAATTTGATCAATTAAGTAGCAACAATGTGTAATCCACACCACAGCGTTACGTTGTTATATGTGGCTTCGTGGTGTAGTGGTTATCACGTCTGCTTAACACGCAGAAGGTCCCCGGTTCGAGCCCGGGCGAAACCTATATTTTTTTTTACATTATGGTAAAAAGTACTGTATTCGTAATATGATAAAGAGTTTATCTCGTTTTATTTTGTTTTTACTACTTTTTTGTGGAATCGTTTACATGTTTATTTAGCTTTGTGCTTATTACCATATTTGTTTATAATTTACAATTACGCTATAGGAAATACAAACAACAAGAGGACAAACGTCCAATACATGTACTAATCATTTTCATTTGCAGATAAAAGAAGATAAATTAATTGGATCTGTACTGTGATAAAATGAAATATTTATAACTGGACTTGAATTTATTTAAGTTATTAGAATTTAGTAAGGATTGACTTAAAGTATACCATATTAGAGGACCATGGTATTTTATAGAAATTTAAAAAAAAATCTAAAGTACTGAAGTTGCGAATTTGACATATTTTTTGTAATTGAAAAATATACATACAGTATATCTTTTTAAAATTATTAATTGAAATATTTTATTTGCGGATTCCGTCATTATTGATATACCTATATATTTTTAAGGCCTCCGTCCTAGCTTTTAAATTTTAGTTTGCTTTTGTGGTATTTTGTTATTTAATTTGATTTTAACCTGATTTTTTATCAATTCTTTTTATTGAAAAAATATCTTTTTAAAATTAATTATTAATAAAAAAACTTAATTTAATGATTCATGCATTATTGATATACATATTTCTTTTAAGAGTTGCCTTCCTAGCTTTTAAATTTGGGTTTGTTTTTGTGTTTTTTTGTTAATTAATTTGTTTAATTAAAAAGCCACAATGTGTAACCCTCACCACAGCGTTATATTGTTATATCCGGCTTCGTGGTGTAGTGGTTATCCCCGGTTCGAGCCCGGGCGAAACCTATTTCTTCATTTTTTATTTGCGGATTCTGCCATTACTATATATTTTTAACACCTCCTTCCTAGCTTTTACATTTGAGTTTTTTGATTTTGTGGTTTTTTGTTATTCAATTTGCTTCACAAAAATTTGTAAATCACAGCGTTATTCTTATACAATCGGTTTCGTGGTGTAGTGGTTATCACGTCTGCTTCACACGCAGAAGGTCCCCGGTTCGAGCCCGGGCGGAACCTGTTTTGTTTAATTGATTTCTTTTTATTGAAAAACATATATCCTTTTAAAATTAGGTTTTCAACATGTTTACCAATAATGTGCTTAGATATTCAACATGTTAACCAATAATGTGCTTAGGTATTCAACATGTTTACCCATAATGTGCTTAGCTGGTATTCAACATGTTTACCCATAATGTGCTTAGGTATTCAACATGTTTACCAATAATGTGCTTAGGTATTCAACATGTTTACCGTAAATGTGCTTAGGTATTTAACATGTTTACCAATAATGTGCTTTGGTATTCAACATGTTTACCAATATGTGCTTAGGTATTCAACATGTTTACCAATAATGTTCTTAGGTATTCAACATGTTACCAGTAATGTGCTTAGGTATTCAACATGTTACCAATAATGTGCTTTTGTATTCAACATGTTACCAATAATGTGCTTAGGCATTCAACATGTTACCACTTATGTATTCAACATGTTTACCAATAATGTGCTTAGGTATTCAACATGTTTACCAATAATGTGCTTAAGTATTCAACATGTTTTATCACTTTTACACATGTTTATTTAGCTTTGTGCTTATTACCATATTTATTCGTAATTTAAATGGATTAAAAAACTGTATGTAAACTACGTTGGTGCTGTACGTGGTTTCGTAGTGTAGTGGTTATCACGTCTGCTTTACACGCAGAAGGTCCCCGGTTCTAGCCCGGATGGAACCTGTTTTTTGATTAATTAGTTTTTTTTTTATTGAAAGATACATTTTTTAAATATTTTATTTGCGGATTCCGTCATTATTGATATACCTATATATTTTTAAGGCCTCCGTCCTAGCTTTTAAATTTTAGTTTGCTTTTGTGGTATTTTGTTATTTAATTTGCTTTTCAAAAATGTGTAACTCACAACGTTATTATAACAAGCGGTTTCGTGGTGTAGTGGTTATAACGTCTGCTTCACACGCAGAAGGTCCCCGGTTCGAGCTCGGGCGAAACCTGATTTTTTATCAATTCTTTTTATTGAAAAAATATCTTTTTAAAATTAATTATTAATAAAAAAACTTAATTTAATGATTCATGCATTATTGATATACATATTTCTTTCAAGAGTTGCCTTCCTAGCTTTTAAATTTGGGTTTGTTTTTGTGTTTTTTTGTTAATTAATTTGTTTAATTAAAAAGCCACAATGTGTAACCCTCACCACAGCGTTATATTGTTATATCCGGCTTCGTGGTGTAGTGATTATCACGTCTGCTTAACACGCAGAAGGTCCCCGGTTCGAGCCCGGGCGAAACCTATTTCTTCATTTTTTATTTGCGGATTCTGCCATTACTATATATTTTTAACACCTCCTTCCTAGCGTTTACATTTGAGTTTTTTGATTTTGTAGTTTTTTGTTATTCAATTTGCTTCACAAAAATTTGTAAATCACAGCGTTATTCTTATACAATCGGTTTCGTGGTGTAGTGGTTATCACGTCTGCTTTACACGCAGAAGGTCCCCGGTTCGAGCCCGGGTGGGACCTGTTTTGTTTAATTGATTTCTTTTTATTGAAAAACATATATCCTTTTAAAATTAGGTATTCAACATGTTTACCAATAATGTGCTTAGATATTCAACATGTTAGCCAATAATGTGCTTAGGTATTCAACATGTTTACCCATAATGTGCTTAGCTGGTATTCAACATGTTTACCCATAATGTGCTTAGGTATTCAACATGTTTACCAATAATGTGCTTAGGTATTCAACATGTTTACCGTAAATGTGCTTAGGTATTTAACATGTTTACCAATAATGTGCTTTGGTATTCAACATGTTTACCAATATGTGCTTAGGTATTCAACATGTTTACCAATAATGTTCTTAGGTATTCAACATGTTACCAGTAATGTGCTTAGGTATTCAACATGTTACCAATAATGTGCTTTTGTATTCAACATGTTACCAATAATGTGCTTAGGCATTCAACATGTTACCACTTATGTATTCAACATGTTTACCAATAATGTGCTTAAGTATTCAACATGTTTTATCACTTTTACACATGTTTATTTAGCTTTGTGCTTATTACCATATTTATTCGTAATTTAAATGGATTAAAAAACTGTATGTAAACTACGTTGGTGCTGTACGTGGTTTCGTAGTGTAGTGGTTATCACGTCTGCTTTACACGCAGAAGGTCCCCGGTTCTAGCCCGGATGGAACCTGTTTTTTGATTAATTAGTTTTTTTTTTATTGAAAGATACATTTTTTAAATTATTATTTAAAAACTTAATTTACTGATTCAGCGTTATGTTATTTTAAGGGGCTTCGTAGTGTATTGGTTATCACGTCTGCTTAACACGCAGAAGGTCCCCGGTTCGAGCCCGGGCGAAACCTATTTTTTTAACATTATGGTGAAAAGTACTGTATACGCAATATAATATACCGTATAGTATATCTTATTTTTATTACTTTTTTAATATACTTATTTTGTGTAATCGGTAATTATCACTTTTACACCTGTTTTTTTGGGATTTTGTGCTTATTACCATATTTATTTGTAATTTAAACAGATTAAAAAACTTTGTGTAAAGTACGTTGTTCCTGTACGAGGTTTCGTAGTGTAGTGGTTATCACGTCTGCTTCACACGCAGAAGGTCCCCGGTTCGAGCCCGAGCGAAACCTGATTTTTTATCAATTCTTTTTATTGAAAAAATATCTTTTTAAAATTAATTATTAATAAAAAAACTTAATTTAATGATTCATGCATTATTGATATACATATTTCTTTCAAGAGTTGCCTTCCTAGCTTTTAAATTTTGGTTTGTTTTTGTGTTATTTTGTTAATTAATTTTTTTAATTAAAAAGCCACAATGTATAACCCTCACCACAGCGTTATATTGTTATATCCGGCTTCGTGGTGTAGTGGTTATCACGTCTGCTTAACACGCAGAAGGTCCCCGGTTCGAGCCCGGGCGAAACCTATTTTTTTCTTAATTTTTTTTTTATTGAAAAATATCTTTTAAAATTATTAATTAAAAACTTAATTTACTGATTCATCCATTTATCGATATACATATTTCTTTTAAGATTTTGCCGTCCTAACTTTTAAATTTTGGTTTATTTTTGTGCTTTTTTATTAATTAATTTGATCAATTAAGTAGCAACAATGTGTAATCCACACCACAGCGTTACGTTGTTATATGTGGCTTCGTGGTGTAGTGGTTATCACGTCTGCTTAACACGCAGAAGGTCCCCGGTTCGAGCCCGGGCGAAACCTATATTTTTTTTTACATTATGGTAAAAAGTACTGTATTCGTAATATGATAAAGAGTTTATCTCGTTTTATTTTGTTTTTACTACTTTTTTGTGGAATCATTTACATGTTTATTTAGCTTTGTGCTTATTACCATATTTGTTTATAATTTACAATTACGCTATAGGAAATACAAACAACAAGAGGACAAACGTCCAATACATGTACTAATCATTTTCATTTGCAGATAAAAGAAGATAAATTAATTGGATCTGTACTGTGATAAAATGAAATATTTATAACTGGACTTGAATTTATTTAAGTTATTAGAATTTAGTAAGGATTGACTTAAAGTATACCATATTAGAGGACCATGGTATTTTATAGAAATTTAAAAAAAAATCTAAAGTACTGAAGTTGCGAATTTGACATATTTTTTGTAATTGAAAAATATACATACAGTATATCTTTTTAAAATTATTAATTGAAATATTTTATTTGCGGATTCCGTCATTATTGATATACCTATATATTTTTAAGGCCTCCGTCCTAGCTTTTAAATTTTAGTTTGCTTTTGTGGTATTTTGTTATTTAATTTGATTTTAACCTGATTTTTTATCAATTCTTTTTATTGAAAAAATATCTTTTTAAAATTAATTATTAATAAAAAAACTTAATTTAATGATTCATGCATTATTGATATACATATTTCTTTCAAGAGTTGCCTTCCTAGCTTTTAAATTTGGGTTTGTTTTTGTGTTTTTTTGTTAATTAATTTGTTTAATTAAAAAGCCACAATGTGTAACCCTCACCACAGCGTTATATTGTTATATCCGGCTTCGTGGTGTAGTGGTTATCCCCGGTTCGAGCCCGGGCGAAACCTATTTCTTCATTTTTTATTTGCGGATTCTGCCATTACTATATATTTTTAACACCTCCTTCCTAGCTTTTACATTTGAGTTTTTTGATTTTGTGGTTTTTTGTTATTCAATTTGCTTCACAAAAATTTGTAAATCACAGCGTTATTCTTATACAATCGGTTTCGTGGTGTAGTGGTTATCACGTCTGCTTCACACGCAGAAGGTCCCCGGTTCGAGCCCGGGCGGAACCTGTTTTGTTTAATTGATTTCTTTTTATTGAAAAACATATATCCTTTTAAAATTAGGTTTTCAACATGTTTACCAATAATGTGCTTAGATATTCAACATGTTAACCAATAATGTGCTTAGGTATTCAACATGTTTACCCATAATGTGCTTAGCTGGTATTCAACATGTTTACCCATAATGTGCTTAGGTATTCAACATGTTTACCAATAATGTGCTTAGGTATTCAACATGTTTACCGTAAATGTGCTTAGGTATTTAACATGTTTACCAATAATGTGCTTTGGTATTCAACATGTTTACCAATATGTGCTTAGGTATTCAACATGTTTACCAATAATGTTCTTAGGTATTCAACATGTTACCAGTAATGTGCTTAGGTATTCAACATGTTACCAATAATGTGCTTAGGTATTCAACATGTTTACCGTAAATGTGCTTAGGTATTTAACATGTTTACCAATAATGTGCTTTGGTATTCAACATGTTTACCAATAATGTGCTTAGGCATTCAACATGTTACCACTTATGTATTCAACATGTTTACCAATAATGTGCTTAGGTATTCAACATGTTTACCAATAATGTGCTTAAGTATTCAACATGTTTTATCACTTTTACACATTTTTATTTAGCTTTGTGCTTATTACCATATTTATTCGTAATTTAAATGGATTAAAAAACTGTATGTAAACTACGTTGGTGCTGTACGTGGTTTCGTAGTGTAGTGGTTATCACGTCTGCTTTACACGCAGAAGGTCCCCGGTTCTAGCCCGGATGGAACCTGTTTTTTGATTAATTAGTTTTTTTTTTATTGAAAGATACATTTTTTAAATATTTTATTTGCGGATTCCGTCATTATTGATATACCTATATATTTTTAAGGCCTCCGTCCTAGCTTTTAAATTTTAGTTTGCTTTTGTGGTATTTTGTTATTTAATTTGCTTTTCAAAAATGTGTAACTCACAACGTTATTATAATAATTGATTTCTTTTTATTGAAAAACATATATCCTTTTAAAATTAGGTATTCAACATGTTTACCAATAATGTGCTTAGATATTCAACATGTTAGCCAATAATGTGCTTAGGTATTCAACATGTTTACCCATAATGTGCTTAGCTGGTATTCAACATGTTTACCCATAATGTGCTTAGGTATTCAACATGTTTACCAATAATGTGCTTAGGTATTCAACATGTTTACCGTAAATGTGCTTAGGTATTTAACATGTTTACCAATAATGTGCTTTGGTATTCAACATGTTTACCAATATGTGCTTAGGTATTCAACATGTTTACCAATAATGTTCTTAGGTATTCAACATGTTACCAGTAATGTGCTTAGGTATTCAACATGTTACCAATAATGTGCTTTTGTATTCAACATGTTACCAATAATGTGCTTAGGCATTCAACATGTTACCACTTATGTATTCAACATGTTTACCAATAATGTGCTTAAGTATTCAACATGTTTTATCACTTTTACACATGTTTATTTAGCTTTGTGCTTATTACCATATTTATTCGTAATTTAAATGGATTAAAAAACTGTATGTAAACTACGTTGGTGCTGTACGTGGTTTCGTAGTGTAGTGGTTATCACGTCTGCTTTACACGCAGAAGGTCCCCGGTTCTAGCCCGGATGGAACCTGTTTTTTGATTAATTAGTTTTTTTTTTATTGAAAGATACATTTTTTAAATTATTATTTAAAAACTTAATTTACTGATTCAGCGTTATGTTATTTTAAGGGGCTTCGTAGTGTATTGGTTATCACGTCTGCTTAACACGCAGAAGGTCCCCGGTTCGAGCCCGGGCGAAACCTATTTTTTTAACATTATGGTGAAAAGTACTGTATACGCAATATAATATACCGTATAGTATATCTTATTTTTATTACTTTTTTAATATACTTATTTTGTGTAATCGGTAATTATCACTTTTACACCTGTTTTTTTGGGATTTTGTGCTTATTACCATATTTATTTGTAATTTAAACAGATTAAAAAACTTTGTGTAAAGTACGTTGTTCCTGTACGAGGTTTCGTAGTGTAGTGGTTATCACGTCTGCTTCACACGCAGAAGGTCCCCGGTTCGAGCCCGAGCGAAACCTGATTTTTTATCAATTCTTTTTATTGAAAAAATATCTTTTTAAAATTAATTATTAATAAAAAAACTTAATTTAATGATTCATGCATTATTGATATACATATTTCTTTCAAGAGTTGCCTTCCTAGCTTTTAAATTTTGGTTTGTTTTTGTGTTATTTTGTTAATTAATTTTTTTAATTAAAAAGCCACAATGTATAACTCTCACCACAGCGTTATATTGTTATATCCGGCTTCGTGGTGTAGTGGTTATCACGTCTGCTTAACACGCAGAAGGTCCCCGGTTCGAGCCCGGGCGAAACCTATTTTTTTCTTAATTTTTTTTTTATTGAAAAATATCTTTTAAAATTATTAATTAAAAACTTAATTTACTGATTCATCCATTTATCGATATACATATTTCTTTTAAGATTTTGCCGTCCTAAATTTTAAATTTTGGTTTATTTTCGTGCTTTTTTATTAATTAATTTGATCAATTAAGTAGCAACAATGTGTAATCCACACCACAGCGTTACGTTGTTATATGTGGCTTCGTGGTGTAGTGGTTATCACGTCTGCTTAACACGCAGAAGGTCCCCGGTTCGAGCCCGGGCGAAACCTATTTTTTTAACATTATGGTGAAAAGTACTGTATCGCAATATAATATACCGTACAGTATATCTTATTTTTATTACTTTTTTAATATACTTATTTTGTGTAATCGGTAATTATCACTTTTACACCTGTTTTTTGGGGTTTTGTGCTTATTACCATATTTATTTGTAATTTAAACAGATTAAAAAACTGTGTGTAACGCACATTGTTGGTTGGTGCAAGTGGTTTCGTAGTGTAGTGGTTATCACGCCTGCTTAACACGTAGAAGGTCCCTGGTTCGAGCCCGGGCGAAACCTATTTCTTCATTATTTATTTGCGGATTATATGTTTTTAACACCTCCTTCCAAGCTTTTACATGTTAGTTTGTTTTTGTCGTTTTTTGTTATTCAATTCGCTTCGCAAAAATGTGTAAATGACAGCATTATACTTACAAGCGATTTCGTAGTGTAGTGGTTATCACGTCTGCTTCACACGCGGAAGGTCCCCGATTCAAGCCCGGGCGAAACCTATTTCTTCATTTTTTATTTGTGGATTCTGCCATTATTATATGTTTTTAACACCTCCTTCCTAGCTTTTACATTTGAGTTTTTTGATTTTGTGGGTTTTTGTTATTCAATTTGCTTCACAAAAATGTGTAAATCACAGCGTTATTCTTATACAATCGGTTGCGTGGTGTAGTGGTTATCACGTCTGCTTCACACGCAGAAGGTCCCCGGTTCGAGCCCGGGTGGAACCTGTTTTGTTTAATTGATTTCTTTTTATTGAAAAACATATATCCTTTTAAAATTAGGTATTCAACATGTTTATCAATAATGTGCTTAGATATTCAACATGTTAACCAATAATGTGCTTAGGTATTCAACATGTTTACCCATAATGTGCTTAGCCGGTTTTCAACATGTTTACCCATAATGTGCTCAGGTATTCAACATGTTTACCAATAATGTGCTTAGGTATTCAACATGTTTACCGTAAATGTGCTTAGGTATTCAACATGTTTACCAATAATATGCTTTGGTATTCAACATGTTTACCAATATGTGCTTAGGTTTTCAACATGTTTACAAATAATGTGCTTAAGTATTTAACATGTTACCAGTAATGTGCTTAGGTATTCAACATGTTACCAATAATGTGCTTTTGTATTCAACATGTTACCAATAATGTGCTTAGGCATTCAACATGTTACCACTAGCTTTGTGCTTATTACCATATTTATTCGTAATTTAAATGGATTAAAAAACTTTATGTAAACTACGTTGTTGCTGTACGTGGTTTCGTAGTGTAGTGGTTATCACGTCTGCTTTACACGCAGAAGGTCCCCGGTTCGAGCCCGGGCGGAACCTGTTTTTTGATTAATTGGTTTTTTTTATTGAAATATACATTTTTAAAATTATTATTTATACACTTAATTTACTGATTCAGCGTTATGTTATTTAAAGAGGCTTCGTAGTGTAGTGGTTATCACGTCAGCTTAACACGCAGAAGGTCCCCGGTTCGAGCCCAGGCGAAACCTATTTTTTTAACATTATGGTGAAAAGTACTGTATACGCAATATAATATACCGTACAGTATATCTTATTTTTATTACTTTTTTAATATACTTATTTTGTGTAATCGGTAATTATCACTTTTACACCTGTTTTTTTGGGCTTGGTGCTTATTACTATATTTTATTTGTAATTTAAACAGATTAAAAAACTTTGTGTAACGCACATTGTTGGTGCCAGTGGTTTCGTAGTGTAGTGGTTATCACGCAGAAGGTCCCCGGTTCGAGCCCGGGCGAAACCTATTTCTTCATTATTTATTTGCGGATTATATGTTTTTAACACCTCCTTCCAAGCTTTTACATTTTAGTTTGTTTTTTTCGTTTTTTGTTATTCAATTCGCTTTGCAAAAATTTGTGAATCACAGCATTATACTTACAAGCGGTTTCGTAGTGTAGTGGTTATCACGTCTGCTTCACACGTGGAAGGTCCCCGATTCGAGCCCGGGCGAAACCTATTTCTTCATTTTTTATTTGCGGATTCTGCCATTATTATATGTTTTTAACACCTCCTTCCTAGCTTTAACATTTGACTTTTTTGATTTTGTGGTTTTTTTGTTATTCAATTTGCTTCACAAAAATCTGTAAATCACAGCGTTATTCTTATACAATCGGTTTCGTGGTGTAGTGGTTATCACGTCTGCTTCACACGCAGAAGGTCCCCGGTTCGAGCCCGGGTGGAACCTGTTTTGTTTAATTGATTTCTTTTTATTGAAAAACATATATCCTTTTAAAATTAGGTATTCAACATGTTTACCAATAATGTGCTTAGATATTCAACATGTTAACCAATAATGTGCTTAGGTATTCAACATGTTTACCCATAATGTGCTTAGCCGGTTTTCAACATGTTTACCCATAATGTGCTCAGGTATTCAACATGTTTACCAATAATGTGCTTAGGTTTTCAACATGTTTACCGTAAATGTGCTTAGGTATTCAACATGTTTACCAATAATGTGCTTTGGTATTCAACATGTTTACCAATATGTGCTTAGCTTTTCAACATGTTTACCAATAATGTGCTTAGGTATTTAACATGTTACCAGTAATGTGCTTAGGTATTCAACATGTTACCAATAATGTGCTTTTGTATTCAACATGTTACCAATAATGTGCTTAGGCATTCAACATGTTACCAGTAATGTGCTTAGGTATTCAACATGTTACCAATAATGTGCTTTTGTATTCAACATGTTACCAATAATGTGCTTAGGCATTCAACATGTTACCACTTATGTATTCAACATGTTTAACAATAATGTGCTTAAGTATTCAACATGTTTTATCACTTTTACACATGTTTATTTAGCTTTGTGCTTATTAACATATTTATTCGTAATTTAAATGGATTAAAAAACTGTATGTAAACTACGTTGGTGCTGTACGTGGTTTCGTAGTGTAGTGGTTATCACGTCTGCTTTACACGCAGAAGGTTCCCGGTTCGAGCCCGGGTGGAACCTGTTTTTTGATTAATTAGTTTTTTTTTATTGAAAGATACATTTTTAAAATTATTATTTAAAAACTTAATTTACTGATTCAGCGTTATGTTATTTTAAGGGGCTTCGTAGTGTATTGGTTATCACGTCTGCTTAACACGCAGAAGGTCCCCGGTTCGAGCCCGGGCGAAACCTATTTTTTAACATTATGGGGAAAGTACTGTATACGCAATATAATATATACCGTACAGTATACCTTATTTTTATTACTTTTTTAATATACTTATTTTGTGTAATCGGTAATTATCACTTTTACAACTGTCTTTTTGGCTTTGTGCTTATTACCATATTTATTTGTAATTTATACAGATTAAAAAACTTTGTGTAACGCACATTGTTGGTGCAAGTGGTTTCGTGGTGTAGTGGTTATCACGTCTGCTTAACACGCAGAAGGTCCCCGGTTCGAGCCCGGGCGAAACCTATTTCTCATTATTTATTTGCGGATTATATGTTTTTAACACCTCCTTCCAAGCTTTTACATTTTAGTTTGTTTTTGTCGTTTTTTGTTATTCAATTGGCTTCGCAAAAATGTGTAAATCACAGCATTATACTTACAAGCGGTTTCGTAGTGTATAGTGGTTATCACGTCAAAGAACTTATAACACAAGAATCTCCTGTTCTTCAATTTGCATTCAAAACACAGTATCGGAAGTACAGGGTTAAAAGGTCAAACTGGGCGACGCCATTTCACAGCATGGAGCAGCGTCTTCTCCAAACTAGGAAGTCAATTACTCTACCCCCCCCCCTCCCCCTAGAGTATTAGCAGATCCCCTGTATGATTTTGACTTTCTAATTTGATGCGGGCGCCCTACTCTTCAGTCAATTACTCTATCCCCCCTAGAGCATTAGCAGATCCCCTCTATGATTTTGACTTTCTAATTTGATGCGGGCGCCCTACTCCATGGCTCACAATGGCGCCACCCATAGCTCTATTCTATCCCACAATGCCTTTCGAAATTGTTACGCGCTTCGGACGAACAGGAGATTCTTGTGTTATAAGTTCTTTGATCACGTCTGCTTCACACGCGGAAGGTCCCCCCGATTCGAGCCCGGGCGAAACCTATTTCTTCATTTTTTATTTGCGGATTCTGCCATTATTATATGTTTTTAACACCTCCTTCCTAGCTTTTACATTTGAGTTGGTATTTAAAATTAGGTATTCAACATGTTTACCAATAATGTGCTTAGATATTCAACATGTTAACCAATAATGTGCTTAGGTATTCAACATGTTTACCAATAATGTGCTTAGCCGGTATTCAACATGTTTACCGTAAATGTGCTTAGGTATTCAACATGTTTACCAATAATGTGCTTAGGTATTCAACATGTTTACCAATAATGTGCTTAGATATTCAACATGTTAACCAATAATGTGCTTAGGTATTCAACATGTTTACCCATAATGTGCTTAGCCGGTATTCAACATGTTTACCCATAATGTGCTCAGGTATTCAACATGTTTACCAATAATGTGCTTAGGTATTCAACATGTTTACCGTAAATGTGCTTAGGTATTCAACATGTTTACCAATAATGTGCTTTGGTATTCAACATGTTTACCAATATGTGCTTAGGTATTCAACATGTTTACCAATAATGTGATTAGGTATTTAACATGTTACCAGTAATGTGCTTAGGTATTCAACATGTTACCAATAATGTGCTTTTGTATTCAACATGTTACCAATAATGTGCTTAGGCATTCAACATGTTACCACTAGCTTTGTCCTTATTACCATATTTATTCGTAATTTAAATGGATTAAAAAACTTTATGTAAACTACATTGTTGCTGTACGTGGTTTCGTAGTGTAGTGGTTATCACGTCTGCTTTACACGCAGAAGGTCCCCGGTTCGAGCCCGGGCGGAACCTGTTTTTTTGATTAATTGTTTTTTTTTTTATTGAAAGATACATTTTTAAAATTATTATTTATTTATTTACTGATTCAGGGTTATGTTATTTAAAGAGGCTTCGTAGTGTAGTGGTTATCACGTCTGCTTAACACGCAGAAGGTCCCCGGTTCGAGCCCGGGCGAAACCTATTTTTTTAACATTATGGTGAAAAGTACTGTATACTCAATATAATATACTGTACAGTATATCTTATTTTTATTACTTTTTTAATATACTTATTTTGTGTAATCGGTAATTATCACTTTTACACCTGTTTTTTTTTGGGCTTTGTGCTTATTACTATATTTTATTTGTAATTTAAACAGATTAAAAAACTTTGTGTAACGCACATTGTGGGTGCAAGTGGTTTCGTTGTGTAGTGGTTATCACGTCTGCTTAACACGCAGAAGGTCCCCGGTTCGAGCCCGGGCGAAACCTATTTCTTCATTATTTATTTGCGGATTATATGTTTTTAACACCTCCTTCCAAGCTTTTACATTTTAGTTTGTTTTTGTCGTTTTTTGTTATTCAATTCGCTTCGGAAAAATTTGTAAATCACAGCATTATCTTACAAGCGGTTTCGTAGTGTAGTGGTTATCACGTCTGCTTCACACGCGGAACGTCCCCGATTCGAGCCCGGGCGAAACCTATTTCTTCATTTTTTATTTGCGGATTCTGCCATTATTATATGTTTTTAACACCTCCTTCCTAGCTTTTACATTTGAATTTTTTGATTTTGTGGTTTTTTTGTTATTCAATTTGCTTCACAAAAATTTGTCAATCACAGCGTTATTCTTATACAATCGGTTTCGTGGTGTAGTGGTTATCACGTCTGCTTCACATGCAGAAGGTCCCCGGTTCGAGCCCGGGTGGAACCTGTTTTGTTTAATTGATTTCTTTTTATTGAAAAACATATATCCTTTTAAAATTTGGTATTCAACATGTTTACCAATAATGTGCTTAGATATTCAACATGTTAACCAATAATGTGCTTAGGTATTCAACATGTTTACCCATAATGTGCTTAGCCGGTTTTCAACATGTTTACCCATAATGTGCTCAGGTATTCAACATGTTTACCAATAATGTGCTTAGGTATTCAACATGTTTACCGTAAATGTGCTTAGGTATTCAACATGTTTACCAATAATGTGATTTGGTATTCAACATGTTTACCAATATGTGCTTAGGTTTTTAACATGTTTACCAATAATGTGCTTAGGTATTTAACATGTTACCAGTAATGTGCTTAGGTATTCAACATGTTACCAATAATGTGCTTTTGTATTCAACATGTTACCAATAATGTGCTTAGGCATTCAACATGTTACCACTAGCTTTGTGCTTATTACCATATTTATTCGTAATTTAAATGGATTAAAAAACTTTATGTAAACTACGTTGTTGCTGTACGTGGTTTCGCAGTGTAGTGGTTATCACGTCTGCTTTACACGCAGAAGGTCCCCGGTTCGAGCCCGGGCGGAACCTGTTTTTTGATTAATTGTTTTTTTTTTATTGAAAGATACATTTTTAAAATTATTATTTAAACACTTAATTTACTGATTCAGCGTTATGTTATTTAAAGAGGCTTCGTAGTGTAATGGTTATCACGTCTGCTTAACACGCAGAAGGTCCCCGGTTCGAGCCCGGGCGAAACCTATTTTTTTAACATTATGGTGAAAAGTACTGTATACTCAATATAATATACCGTACAGTATATCTTATTTTTATTACTTTTTTAATATACTTATTTTGTGTAATCGGTAATTATCACTTTTACACCTGTTTTTTTGGGCTTTGTGCTTATTACTATATTTATTTGTAATTTAAACAGATTAAAAAACTTTGTGTAACGCACATTGTTGGTGCAAGTGGTTTCGTAGTGTAGTGGTTATCACGTCTGCTTAACACGCAGAAGGTCCCCGGTTCGAGCCCGGGCGAAACCTATTTCTTCATTATTTATTTGAGGATTATATGTTTTTAACACCTCCTTCCAAGCTTTTACATTTTAGTTTGTTTTTGTCGTTTTTTGTTATTCAATTCGCTTTGCAAAAATTTGTAAATCACAGCGTTATACTTACAAGCGGTTTCGTAGTGTAGTGGTTATCACGTCTGCTTCACACGCGGAAGGTCCCCGATTCGAGCCCGGGCGAAACCTATTTCTTCATTTTTTATTTGCGGATTCTGCCATTATTATATGTTTTTAACACCTCCTTCCTAGCTTTTACATTTGAATTTTTTGATTTTGTGGTTTTTTTGTTATTCAATTTGCTTCACAAAAATTTGTCAATCACAGCGTTATTCTTATACAATCGGTTTCGTGGTGTAGTGGTTATCACGTCTGCTTCACACGCAGAAGGTCCCCGGTTCGAGCCCGGGTGGAACCTGTTTTGTTTAATTGATTTCTTTTTATTGAAAAACATAATATATCCTTTTAAAATTAGGTATTCAACATGTTTACCAATAATGTGCTTAGATATTCAACATGTTTACCAATAATGTGCTTAGCCGGTTTTCAACATGTTTACCCATAATGTGCTCAGGTATTCAACATGTTTACCAATAATGTGCTTAGGTATTCAACATGTTTACCGTAAATGTGCTTAGGTATTCAACATGTTTACCAATAATGTGATTTGGTATTCAACATGTTTACCAATATGTGCTTAGGTTTTTAACATGTTTACCAATAATGTGCTTAGGTATTTAACATGTTACCAGTAATGTGCTTAGGTATTCAACATGTTACCAATAATGTGCTTTTGTATTCAACATGTTACCAATAATGTGCTTAGGCATTCAACATGTTACCACTAGCTTTGTGCTTATTACCATATTTATTCGTAATTTAAATCGATTAAAAAACTTTATGTAAACTACGTTATTGCTGTACGTGGTTTCGTAGTGTAGTGGTTATCACGTCTGCTTTACACGCAGAAGGTCCCCGGTTCGAGCCCGGGCGGAACCTGTTTCTTGATTAATTGTTTTTTTTTATTGAAAGGTACATTTTTAACATTATTATTTAAACACTTAATTTACTGATTCAGCGTTATGTTATTTAAAGAGGCTTCGTAGTGTAGTGGTTATCACGTCTGCTTAACACGCAGAAGGTCCCCGGTTCGAGCCCGGGCGAAACCTATTTTTTTAACATTATGGTGAAAAGTACTGTATACTCAATATAATATACCGTACAGTATATCTTATTTTTATTACTTTTTTAATATACTTATTTTGTGTAATCGGTAATTATCACTTTTACACCTGTTTTTTTGGGCTTTGTGCTTATTACTATATTTATTTGTAATTTAAACAGATTAAAAAATGTTGTGTAACGCACATTGTTGGTGCAAGTGGTTTCGTAGTGTAGTGGTTATCACGTCTGCTTAACACGCAGAAGGTCCCCGGTTCGAGCCCGGGCGAAACCTATTTCTTCATTATTTATTTGCGGATTATATGTTTTTAACACCTCCTTCCAAGCTTTAACATTTTAGTTTGTTTTTGTCGTTTTTTGTTATTCAATTCGCTTCGGAAAAATTTGTAAATCACAGCATTATACTTAGAAGCGGTTTCGTAGTGTAGTGGTTATCACCTCTGCTTCACACGCGGAAGGTCCCCGATTCGAGCCCGGGCGAAACCTATTTCTTCATTTTTTATTTGCGGATTCTTCCATTATTATATGTTTTTAACACCTCCTTCCTAGCTTTTACGTTTGAGTTTTTTGATTTTGTGGTTTTTTTGTTATTCAATTTGCTTCACAAAAATTTGTAAATCACAGCGTTATTCTTATACAATCGGTTTCGTGGTGTAGTGGTTATCACGTCTGCTTCACACGCAGAAGGTCCCCGGTTGGAGCCCGGGTGGAACCTGTTTTGTTTAATTGATTTCTTTTTATTGAAAAACATATATCCTTTTAAAATTAGGTATTCAACATGTTTATCAATAATGTGCTTAGATATTCAACATGTTAACCAATAATGTGCTTAGGTATTCAACATGTTTACCCATAATGTGCTTAGCCGGTTTTCAACATGTTTACCCATAATGTGCTCAGGTATTCAACATGTTTACCAATAATGTGCTTAGGTATTCAACATGTTTACCGTAAATGTGCTTAGGTATTCAACATGTTTACCAATAATATGCTTTGGTATTCAACATGTTTACCAATATGTGCTTAGGTTTTCAACATGTTTACAAATAATGTGCTTAAGTATTTAACATGTTACCAGTAATGTGCTTAGGTATTCAACATGTTACCAATAATGTGCTTTTGTATTCAACATGTTACCAATAATGTGCTTAGGCATTCAACATGTTACCACTAGCTTTGTGCTTATTACCATATTTATTCGTAATTTAAATGGATTAAAAAACTTTATGTAAACTACGTTGTTGCTGTACGTGGTTTCGTAGTGTAGTGGTTATCACGTCTGCTTTACACGCAGAAGGTCCCCGGTTCGAGCCCGGGCGGAACCTGTTTTTTGATTAATTGGTTGTTTTTATTGAAATATACATTTTTAAAATTATTATTTATACACTTAATTTACTGATTCAGCGTTATGTTATTTAAAGAGGCTTCGTAGTGTAGTGGTTATCACGTCAGCTTAACACGCAGAAGGTCCCCGGTTCGAGCCCAGGCGAAACCTATTTTTTTAACATTATGGTGAAAAGTACTGTATACGCAATATAATATACCGTACAGTATATCTTATTTTTATTACTTTTTTAATATACTTATTTTGTGTAATCGGTAATTATCACTTTTACACCTGTTTTTTTGGGCTTGGTGCTTATTACTATATTTTATTTGTAATTTAAACAGATTAAAAAACTTTGTGTAACGCACATTGTTGGTGCCAGTGGTTTCGTAGTGTAGTGGTTATCACGCAGAAGGTCCCCGGTTCGAGCCCGGGCGAAACCTATTTCTTCATTATTTATTTGCGGATTATATGTTTTTAACACCTCCTTCCAAGCTTTTACATTTTAGTTTGTTTTTTTCGTTTTTTGTTATTCAATTCGCTTTGCAAAAATTTGTGAATCACAGCATTATACTTACAAGCGGTTTCGTAGTGTAGTGGTTATCACGTCTGCTTCACACGTGGAAGGTCCCCGATTCGAGCCCGGGCGAAACCTATTTCTTCATTTTTTATTTGCGGATTCTGCCATTATTATATGTTTTTAACACCTCCTTCCTAGCTTTAACATTTGACTTTTTTGATTTTGTGGTTTTTTTGTTATTCAATTTGCTTCACAAAAATCTGTAAATCACAGCGTTATTCTTATACAATCGGTTTCGTGGTGTAGTGGTTATCACGTCTGCTTCACACGCAGAAGGTCCCCGGTTCGAGCCCGGGTGGAACCTGTTTTGTTTAATTGATTTCTTTTTATTGAAAAACATATATCCTTTTAAAATTAGGTATTCAACATGTTTACCAATAATGTGCTTAGATATTCAACATGTTAACCAATAATGTGCTTAGGTATTCAACATGTTTACCCATAATGTGCTTAGCCGGTTTTCAACATGTTTACCCATAATGTGCTCAGGTATTCAACATGTTTACCAATAATGTGCTTAGGTTTTCAACATGTTTACCGTAAATGTGCTTAGGTATTCAACATGTTTACCAATAATATGCTTTGGTATTCAACATGTTTACCAATATGTGCTTATGTTTTCAACATGTATACAAATAATGTGCTTAAGTATTTAACATGTTACCAGTAATGTGCTTAGGTATTCAACATGTTACCAATAATGTGCTTTTGTATTCAACATGTTACCAATAATGTGCTTAGGCATTCAACATGTTACCACTAGCTTTGTGCTTATTACCATATTTATTCGTAATTTAAATGGATTAAAAAACTTTATGTAAACTACGTTGTTGCTGTACGTGGTTTCGTAGTGTAGTGGTTATCACGTCTGCTTTACACGCAGAAGGTCCCCGGTTCGAGCCCGGGCGGAACCTGTTTTTTGATTAATTGGTTTTTTTTATTGAAATATACATTTTTAAAATTATTATTTATACACTTAATTTACTGATTCAGCGTTATGTTATTTAAAGAGGCTTCGTAGTGTAGTGGTTATCACGTCAGCTTAACACGCAGAAGGTCCCCGGTTCGAGCCCAGGCGAAACCTATTTTTTTAACATTATGGTGAAAAGTACTGTATACGCAATATAATATACCGTACAGTATATCTTATTTTTATTACTTTTTTAATATACTTATTTTGTGTAATCGGTAATTATCACTTTTACACCTGTTTTTTTGGGCTTGGTGCTTATTACTATATTTTATTTGTAATTTAAACAGATTAAAAAACTTTGTGTAACGCACATTGTTGGTGCCAGTGGTTTCGTAGTGTAGTGGTTATCACGCAGAAGGTCCCCGGTTCGAGCCCGGGCGAAACCTATTTCTTCATTATTTATTTGCGGATTATATGTTTTTAACACCTCCTTCCAAGCTTTTACATTTTAGTTTGTTTTTTTCGTTTTTTGTTATTCAATTCGCTTTGCAAAAATTTGTGAATCACAGCATTATACTTACAAGCGGTTTCGTAGTGTAGTGGTTATCACGTCTGCTTCACACGTGGAAGGTCCCCGATTCGAGCCCGGGCGAAACCTATTTCTTCATTTTTTATTTGCGGATTCTGCCATTATTATATGTTTTTAACACCTCCTTCCTAGCTTTAACATTTGACTTTTTTGATTTTGTGGTTTTTTTGTTATTCAATTTGCTTCACAAAAATCTGTAAATCACAGCGTTATTCTTATACAATCGGTTTCGTGGTGTAGTGGTTATCACGTCTGCTTCACACGCAGAAGGTCCCCGGTTCGAGCCCGGGTGGAACCTGTTTTGTTTAATTGATTTCTTTTTATTGAAAAACATATATCCTTTTAAAATTAGGTATTCAACATGTTTACCAATAATGTGCTTAGATATTCAACATGTTAACCAATAATGTGCTTAGGTATTCAACATGTTTACCCATAATGTGCTTAGCCGGTTTTCAACATGTTTACCCATAATGTGCTCAGGTATTCAACATGTTTACCAATAATGTGCTTAGGTTTTCAACATGTTTACCGTAAATGTGCTTAGGTATTCAACATGTTTACCAATAATGTGCTTTGGTATTCAACATGTTTACCAATATGTGCTTAGCTTTTCAACATGTTTACCAATAATGTGCTTAGGTATTTAACATGTTACCAGTAATGTGCTTAGGTATTCAACATGTTACCAATAATGTGCTTTTGTATTCAACATGTTACCAATAATGTGCTTAGGCATTCAACATGTTACCAGTAATGTGCTTAGGTATTCAACATGTTACCAATAATGTGCTTTTGTATTCAACATGTTACCAATAATGTGCTTAGGCATTCAACATGTTACCACTTATGTATTCAACATGTTTAACAATAATGTGCTTAAGTATTCAACATGTTTTATCACTTTTACACATGTTTATTTAGCTTTGTGCTTATTAACATATTTATTCGTAATTTAAATGGATTAAAAAACTGTATGTAAACTACGTTGGTGCTGTACGTGGTTTCGTAGTGTAGTGGTTATCACGTCTGCTTTACACGCAGAAGGTTCCCGGTTCGAGCCCGGGTGGAACCTGTTTTTTGATTAATTAGTTTTTTTTTATTGAAAGATACATTTTTAAAATTATTATTTAAAAACTTAATTTACTGATTCAGCGTTATGTTATTTTAAGGGGCTTCGTAGTGTATTGGTTATCACGTCTGCTTAACACGCAGAAGGTCCCCGGTTCGAGCCCGGGCGAAACCTATTTTTTAACATTATGGGGAAAGTACTGTATACGCAATATAATATATACCGTACAGTATACCTTATTTTTATTACTTTTTTAATATACTTATTTTGTGTAATCGGTAATTATCACTTTTACAACTGTCTTTTTGGCTTTGTGCTTATTACCATATTTATTTGTAATTTATACAGATTAAAAAACTTTGTGTAACGCACATTGTTGGTGCAAGTGGTTTCGTAGTGTAGTGGTTATCACGTCTGCTTAACACGCAGAAGGTCCCCGGTTCGAGCCCGGGCGAAACCTATTTCTCATTATTTATTTGCGGATTATATGTTTTTAACACCTCCTTCCAAGCTTTTACATTTTAGTTTGTTTTTGTCGTTTTTTGTTATTCAATTGGCTTCGCAAAAATGTGTAAATCACAGCATTATACTTACAAGCGGTTTCGTAGTGTATAGTGGTTATCACGTCAAAGAACTTATAACACAAGAATCTCCTGTTCTTCAATTTGCATTCAAAACACAGTATCGGAAGTACAGGGTTAAAAGGTCAAACTGGGCGACGCCATTTCACAGCATGGAGCAGTGTCTTCTCCAAACTAGGAAGTCAATTACTCTACCCCCCCCCCCCCCCCTCCCCCTAGAGTATTAGCAGATCCCCTGTATGATTTTGACTTTCTAATTTGATGCGGGCGCCCTACTCTTCAGTCAATTACTCTATCCCCCCTAGAGCATTAGCAGATCCCCTCTATGATTTTGACTTTCTAATTTGATGCGGGCGCCCTACTCCATGGCTCACAATGGCGCCACCCATAGCTCTATTCTATCCCACAATGCCTTTCGAAATTGTTACGCGCTTCGGACGAACAGGAGATTCTTGTGTTATAAGTTCTTTGATCACGTCTGCTTCACACGCGGAAGGTCCCCCCGATTCGAGCCCGGGCGAAACCTATTTCTTCATTTTTTATTTGCGGATTCTGCCATTATTATATGTTTTTAACACCTCCTTCCTAGCTTTTACATTTGAGTTGGTATTTAAAATTAGGTATTCAACATGTTTACCAATAATGTGCTTAGATATTCAACATGTTAACCAATAATGTGCTTAGGTATTCAACATGTTTACCAATAATGTGCTTAGCCGGTATTCAACATGTTTACCGTAAATGTGCTTAGGTATTCAACATGTTTACCAATAATGTGCTTAGGTATTCAACATGTTTACCAATAATGTGCTTAGATATTCAACATGTTAACCAATAATGTGCTTAGGTATTCAACATGTTTACCCATAATGTGCTTAGCCGGTATTCAACATGTTTACCCATAATGTGCTCAGGTATTCAACATGTTTACCAATAATGTGCTTAGGTATTCAACATGTTTACCGTAAATGTGCTTAGGTATTCAACATGTTTACCAATAATGTGCTTTGGTATTCAACATGTTTACCAATATGTGCTTAGGTATTCAACATGTTTACCAATAATGTGCTTAGGTATTTAACATGTTACCAGTAATGTGCTTAGGTATTCAACATGTTACCAATAATGTGCTTTTGTATTCAACATGTTACCAATAATGTGCTTAGGCATTCAACATGTTACCACTAGCTTTGTCCTTATTACCATATTTATTCGTAATTTAAATGGATTAAAAAACTTTATGTAAACTACATTGTTGCTGTACGTGGTTTCGTAGTGTAGTGGTTATCACGTCTGCTTTACACGCAGAAGGTCCCCGGTTCGAGCCCGGGCGGAACCTGTTTTTTGATTAATTGTTTTTTTTTTATTGAAAGATACATTTTTAAAATTATTATTTATTTATTTACTGATTCAGGGTTATGTTATTTAAAGAGGCTTCGTAGTGTAGTGGTTATCACGTCTGCTTAACACGCAGAAGGTCCCCGGTTCGAGCCCGGGCGAAACCTATTTTTTTAACATTATGGTGAAAAGTACTGTATACTCAATATAATATACTGTACAGTATATCTTATTTTTATTACTTTTTTAATATACTTATTTTGTGTAATCGGTAATTATCACTTTTACACCTGTTTTTTTGGGCTTTGTGCTTATTACTATATTTTATTTGTAATTTAAACAGATTAAAAAACTTTGTGTAACGCACATTGTGGGTGCAAGTGGTTTCGTTGTGTAGTGGTTATCACGTCTGCTTAACACGCAGAAGGTCCCCGGTTCGAGCCCGGGCGAAACCTATTTCTTCATTATTTATTTGCGGATTATATGTTTTTAACACCTCCTTCCAAGCTTTTACATTTTAGTTTGTTTTTGTCGTTTTTTGTTATTCAATTCGCTTCGGAAAAATTTGTAAATCACAGCGTTATACTTACTAGCGGTTTCGTAGTGTAGTGGTTATCACGTCTGCTTCACACGCGGAAGGTCCCCGATTCGAGCCCGGGCGAAACCTATTTCTTCATTTTTTATTTGCGGATTCTGCCATTATTATATGTTTTTAACACCTCCTTCCTAGCTTTTACATTTGAGTTTTTTGATTTTGTAGTTTTTTTGTTATTCAATTTGCTTCACAAAAATTTGTAAATCACAGCGTTATTCTTATACAATCGGTTTCGTGGTGTAGTGGTTATCACGTCTGCTTCACATGCAGAAGGTCCCCGGTTCGAGCCCGGGTGGAACCTGTTCTGTTTAATTGATTTCTTTTTATTGAAAAACATATATTTTTTATTGAAAGATACATTTTTAAAATTATTATTTAAACACTTAATTTACTGATTCAGCGTTATGTTATTTAAAGAGGCTTCGTAGTGTAGTGGTTATCACGTCTGCTTAACACGCAGAAGGTCCCGGGTTCGAGCCCGGGCGAAACCTATTTTTTTAACATTTTGGTGAAAAGTACTGTATACTCAATATAATATACCGTACAGTATATCTTATTTTTATTACTTTTTTAATATACTTATTTTGTGTAATCGGTAATTATCACTTTTACACCTGTTTTTTTTGGGCTTTGTGCTTATTACTATATTTATTTATATTATATGTTTTTAACACCTCCTTCCTAGCTTTTACATTTGAGTTTTTTGATTTTGTAGTTTTTTTGTTATTCAATTTGCTTCACAAAAATTTGTAAATCACAGCGTTATTCTTATACAATCGGTTTCGTGGTGTAGTGGTTATCACGTCTGCTTCACACGCAGAAGGTCCCCGGTTCGAGCCCGGGTGGAACCTGTTCTGTTTAATTGATTTCTTTTTATTGAAAAACATATATCCTTTTAAAATAAGGTATTCAACATGTTTACCAATAATGTGCTTAGATATTCAACATGTTAACCAATAATGTGCTTAGGTATTCAACATGTTTACCCATAATGTGCTTAGCCGGTTTTCAACATGTTTACCCATAATGTGCTCAGGTATTCAACATGTTTACCAATAATGTGCTTAGGTATTCAACATGTTTACCGTAAATGTGCTTAGGTATTCAACATGTTTACCAATAATATGCTTTGGTATTCAACATGTTTACCAATATGTCCTTAGGTTTTCAACATGTTTACAAATAATGTGCTTAGGTATTTAACATGTTACCAGTAATGTGCTTAGGTATTCAACATGTTACCAATAATGTGCTTTTGTATTCAACATGTTACCAATAATGTGCTTAGGCATTCAACATGTTACCACTAGCTTTGTGCTTATTACCATATTTATTCGTAATTTAAATGGATTAAAAAACTTTATGTAAACTACGTTGTTGCTGTACGTGGTTTCGTAGTGTAGTGGTTATCACGTCTGCTTTACACGCAGAAGGTCCCCGGTTCGAGCCCGGGCGGAACCTGTTTTTTGATTAATTGTTTTTTTTTTAATTGAAAGATACATTTTTAAAATTATTATTTAAACACTTAATTTACTGATTCAGCGTTATGTTACTTAAAGAGGCTTCGTAGTGTAATGGTTATCACGTCTGCTTAACACGCAGAAGGTCCCCGGTTCGAGCCCGGGCGAAACCTATTTTTTTAACATTATGGTGAAAAGTACTGTATACTCAATATAATATACCGTACAGTATATCTTATTTTTATTACTTTTTTAATATACTTATTTTGTGTAATCGGTAATTATCACTTTTACACCTGTTTTTTTGGGCTTTGTGCTTATTACTATATTTATTTGTAATTTAAACAGATTAAAAAACTTTGTGTAACGCACATTGTTGGTGCAAGTGGTTTCGTAGTGTAGTGGTTATCACGTCTGCTTAACACGCAGAAGGTCCCCGGTTCGAGCCCGGGCGAAACCTATTTCTTCATTATTTATTTGAGGATTATATGTTTTTAACACCTCCTTCCAAGCTTTTACATTTTAGTTTGTTTTTGTCGTTTTTTGTTATTCAATTCGCTTTGCAAAAATTTGTAAATCACAGCGTTATACTTACAAGCGGTTTCGTAGTGTAGTGGTTATCACGTCTGCTTCACACGCGAAAGGTCCCCGATTCGAGCCCGGGCGAAACCTATTTCTTCATTTTTTATTTGCGGATTCTGCCATTATTATATGTTTTTAACACCTCCTTCCTAGCTTTTACATTTGAATTTTTTGATTTTGTGGTTTTTTTGTTATTCAATTTGCTTCACAAAAATTTGTCAATCACAGCGTTATTCTTATACAATCGGTTTCGTGGTGTAGTGGTTATCACGTCTGCTTCACACGCAGAAGGTCCCCGGTTCGAGCCCGGGTGGAACCTGTTTTGTTTAATTGATTTCTTTTTATTGAAAAACATAATATATCCTTTTAAAATTAGGTATTCAACATGTTTACCAATAATGTGCTTAGATATTCAACATGTTTACCAATAATGTGCTTAGCCGGTTTTCAACATGTTTACCCATAATGTGCTCAGTTATTCAACATGTTTACCAATAATGTGCTTAGGTATTCAACATGTTTACCGTAAATGTGCTTAGGTATTCAACATGTTTACCAATAATGTGATTTGGTATTCAACATGTTTACCAATATGTGCTTAGGTTTTTAACATGTTTACCAATAATGTGCTTAGGTATTTAACATGTTACCAGTAATGTGCTTAGGTATTCAACATGTTACCAATAATGTGCTTTTGTATTCAACATGTTACCAATAATGTGCTTAGGCATTCAACATGTTACCACTAGCTTTGTGCTTATTACCATATTTATTCGTAATTTAAATCGATTAAAAAACTTTATGTAAACTACGTTATTGCTGTACGTGGTTTCGTAGTGTAGTGGTTATCACGTCTGCTTTACACGCAGAAGGTCCCCGGTTCGAGCCCGGGCGGAACCTGTTTCTTGATTAATTGTTTTTTTTTATTGAAAGGTACATTTTTAAAATTATTATTTAAACACTTAATTTACTGATTCAGCGTTATGTTATTTAAAGAGGCTTCGTAGTGTAGTGGTTATCACGTCTGCTTAACACGCAGAAGGTCCCCGGTTCGAGCCCGGGCGAAACCTATTTTTTTAACATTATGGTGAAAAGTACTGTATACTCAATATAATATACCGTACAGTATATCTTATTTTTATTACTTTTTTAATATACTTATTTTGTGTAATCGGTAATTATCACTTTTACACCTGTTTTTTTGGGCTTTGTGCTTATTACTATATTTATTTGTAATTTAAACAGATTAAAAAATTTTGTGTAACGCACATTGTTGGTGCAAGTGGTTTCGTAGTGTAGTGGTTATCACGTCTGCTTAACACGCAGAAGGTCCCCGGTTCGAGCCCGGGCGAAACCTATTTCTTCATTATTTATTTGCGGATTATATGTTTTTAACACCTCCTTCCAAGCTTTAACATTTTAGTTTGTTTTTGTCGTTTTTTGTTATTCAATTCGCTTCGGAAAAATTTGTAAATCACAGCATTATACTTAGAAGCGGTTTCGTAGTGTAGTGGTTATCACCTCTGCTTCACACGCGGAAGGTCCCCGATTCGAGCCCGGGCGAAACCTATTTCTTCATTTTTTATTTGCGGATTCTGCCATTATTATATGTTTTTAACACCTCCTTCCTAGCTTTTACGTTTGAGTTTTTTGATTTTGTGGTTTTTTTGTTATTCAATTTGCTTCACAAAAATTTGTAAATCACAGCGTTATTCTTATACAATCGGTTTCGTGGTGTAGTGGTTATCACGTCTGCTTCACACGCAGAAGGTCCCCGGTTGGAGCCCGGGTGGAACCTGTTTTGTTTAATTGATTTCTTTTTATTGAAAAACATATATCCTTTTAAAATTAGGTATTCAACATGTTTATCAATAATGTGCTTAGATATTCAACATGTTAACCAATAATGTGCTTAGGTATTCAACATGTTTACCCATAATGTGCTTAGCCGGTTTTCAACATGTTTACCCATAATGTGCTCAGGTATTCAACATGTTTACCAATAATGTGCTTAGGTATTCAACATGTTTACCGTAAATGTGCTTAGGTATTCAACATGTTTACCAATAATATGCTTTGGTATTCAACATGTTTACCAATATGTGCTTAGGTTTTCAACATGTTTACAAATAATGTGCTTAAGTATTTAACATGTTACCAGTAATGTGCTTAGGTATTCAACATGTTACCAATAATGTGCTTTTGTATTCAACATGTTACCAATAATGTGCTTAGGCATTCAACATGTTACCACTAGCTTTGTGCTTATTACCATATTTATTCGTAATTTAAATGGATTAAAAAACTTTATGTAAACTACGTTGTTGCTGTACGTGGTTTCGTAGTGTAGTGGTTATCACGTCTGCTTTACACGCAGAAGGTCCCCGGTTCGAGCCCGGGCGGAACCTGTTTTTTGATTAATTGGTTTTTTTTATTGAAATATACATTTTTAAAATTATTATTTATACACTTAATTTACTGATTCAGCGTTATGTTATTTAAAGAGGCTTCGTAGTGTAGTGGTTATCACGTCAGCTTAACACGCAGAAGGTCCCCGGTTCGAGCCCAGGCGAAACCTATTTTTTTAACATTATGGTGAAAAGTACTGTATACGCAATATAATATACCGTACAGTATATCTTATTTTTATTACTTTTTTAATATACTTATTTTGTGTAATCGGTAATTATCACTTTTACACCTGTTTTTTTGGGCTTGGTGCTTATTACTATATTTTATTTGTAATTTAAACAGATTAAAAAACTTTGTGTAACGCACATTGTTGGTGCCAGTGGTTTCGTAGTGTAGTGGTTATCACGCAGAAGGTCCCCGGTTCGAGCCCGGGCGAAACCTATTTCTTCATTATTTATTTGCGGATTATATGTTTTTAACACCTCCTTCCAAGCTTTTACATTTTAGTTTGTTTTTTTCGTTTTTTGTTATTCAATTCGCTTTGCAAAAATTTGTGAATCACAGCATTATACTTACAAGCGGTTTCGTAGTGTAGTGGTTATCACGTCTGCTTCACACGTGGAAGGTCCCCGATTCGAGCCCGGGCGAAACCTATTTCTTCATTTTTTATTTGCGGATTCTGCCATTATTATATGTTTTTAACACCTCCTTCCTAGCTTTAACATTTGACTTTTTTGATTTTGTGGTTTTTTTGTTATTCAATTTGCTTCACAAAAATCTGTAAATCACAGCGTTATTCTTATACAATCGGTTTCGTGGTGTAGTGGTTATCACGTCTGCTTCACACGCAGAAGGTCCCCGGTTCGAGCCCGGGTGGAACCTGTTTTGTTTAATTGATTTCTTTTTATTGAAAAACATATATCCTTTTAAAATTAGGTATTCAACATGTTTACCAATAATGTGCTTAGATATTCAACATGTTAACCAATAATGTGCTTAGGTATTCAACATGTTTACCCATAATGTGCTTAGCCGGTTTTCAACATGTTTACCCATAATGTGCTCAGGTATTCAACATGTTTACCAATAATGTGCTTAGGTTTTCAACATGTTTACCGTAAATGTGCTTAGGTATTCAACATGTTTACCAATAATGTGCTTTGGTATTCAACATGTTTACCAATATGTGCTTAGCTTTTCAACATGTTTACCAATAATGTGCTTAGGTATTTAACATGTTACCAGTAATGTGCTTAGGTATTCAACATGTTACCAATAATGTGCTTTTGTATTCAACATGTTACCAATAATGTGCTTAGGCATTCAACATGTTACCAGTAATGTGCTTAGGTATTCAACATGTTACCAATAATGTGCTTTTGTATTCAACATGTTACCAATAATGTGCTTAGGCATTCAACATGTTACCACTTATGTATTCAACATGTTTAACAATAATGTGCTTAAGTATTCAACATGTTTTATCACTTTTACACATGTTTATTTAGCTTTGTGCTTATTAACATATTTATTCGTAATTTAAATGGATTAAAAAACTGTATGTAAACTACGTTGGTGCTGTACGTGGTTTCGTAGTGTAGTGGTTATCACGTCTGCTTTACACGCAGAAGGTTCCCGGTTCGAGCCCGGGTGGAACCTGTTTTTTGATTAATTAGTTTTTTTTTATTGAAAGATACATTTTTAAAATTATTATTTAAAAACTTAATTTACTGATTCAGCGTTATGTTATTTTAAGGGGCTTCGTAGTGTATTGGTTATCACGTCTGCTTAACACGCAGAAGGTCCCCGGTTCGAGCCCGGGCGAAACCTATTTTTTAACATTATGGGGAAAGTACTGTATACGCAATATAATATATACCGTACAGTATACCTTATTTTTATTACTTTTTTAATATACTTATTTTGTGTAATCGGTAATTATCACTTTTACAACTGTCTTTTTGGCTTTGTGCTTATTACCATATTTATTTGTAATTTATACAGATTAAAAAACTTTGTGTAACGCACATTGTTGGTGCAAGTGGTTTCGTAGTGTAGTGGTTATCACGTCTGCTTAACACGCAGAAGGTCCCCGGTTCGAGCCCGGGCGAAACCTATTTCTCATTATTTATTTGCGGATTATATGTTTTTAACACCTCCTTCCAAGCTTTTACATTTTAGTTTGTTTTTGTCGTTTTTTGTTATTCAATTGGCTTCGCAAAAATGTGTAAATCACAGCATTATACTTACAAGCGGTTTCGTAGTGTATAGTGGTTATCACGTCAAAGAACTTATAACACAAGAATCTCCTGTTCTTCAATTTGCATTCAAAACACAGTATCGGAAGTACAGGGTTAAAAGGTCAAACTGGGCGACGCCATTTCACAGCATGGAGCAGCGTCCCCTCCAAACTAGGAAGTCAATTACTCTACCCCCCCCCCTCCCCCTAGAGTATTAGCAGATCCCCTGTATGATTTTGACTTTCTAATTTGATGCGGGCGCCCTACTCTTCAGTCAATTACTCTATCCCCCCTAGAGCATTAGCAGATCCCCTCTATGATTTTGACTTTCTAATTTGATGCGGGCGCCCTACTCCATGGCTCACAATGGCGCCACCCATAGCTCTATTCTATCCCACAATGCCTTTCGAAATTGTTACGCGCTTCGGACGAACAGGAGATTCTTGTGTTATAAGTTCTTTGATCACCTCTGCTTCACACGCGGAAGGTCCCCCCGATTCGAGCCCGGGCGAAACCTATTTCTTCATTTTTTATTTGCGGATTCTGCCATTATTATATGTTTTTAACACCTCCTTCCTAGCTTTTACATTTGAGTTGGTATTTAAAATTAGGTATTCAACATGTTTACCAATAATGTGCTTAGATATTCAACATGTTAACCAATAATGTGCTTAGGTATTCAACATGTTTACCAATAATGTGCTTAGCCGGTATTCAACATGTTTACCGTAAATGTGCTTAGGTATTCAACATGTTTACCAATAATGTGCTTAGGTATTCAACATGTTTACCAATAATGTGCTTAGATATTCAACATGTTAACCAATAATGTGCTTAGGTATTCAACATGTTTACCCATAATGTGCTTAGCCGGTATTCAACATGTTTACCCATAATGTGCTCAGGTATTCAACATGTTTACCAATAATGTGCTTAGGTATTCAACATGTTTACCGTAAATGTGCTTAGGTATTCAACATGTTTACCAATAATGTGCTTTGGTATTCAACATGTTTACCAATATGTGCTTAGGTATTCAACATGTTTACCAATAATGTGCTTAGGTATTTAACATGTTACCAGTAATGTGCTTAGGTATTCAACATGTTACCAATAATGTGCTTTTGTATTCAACATGTTACCAATAATGTGCTTAGGCATTCAACATGTTACCACTAGCTTTGTCCTTATTACCATATTTATTCGTAATTTAAATGGATTAAAAAACTTTATGTAAACTACATTGTTGCTGTACGTGGTTTCGTAGTGTAGTGGTTATCACGTCTGCTTTACACGCAGAAGGTCCCCGGTTCGAGCCCGGGCGGAACCTGTTTTTTGATTAATTGTTTTTTTTTTATTGAAAGATACATTTTTAAAATTATTATTTATTTATTTACTGATTCAGGGTTATGTTATTTAAAGAGGCTTCGTAGTGTAGTGGTTATCACGTCTGCTTAACACGCAGAAGGTCCCCGGTTCGAGCCCGGGCGAAACCTATTTTTTTAACATTATGGTGAAAAGTACTGTATACTCAATATAATATACTGTACAGTATATCTTATTTTTATTACTTTTTTAATATACTTATTTTGTGTAATCGGTAATTATCACTTTTACACCTGTTTTTTTGGGCTTTGTGCTTATTACTATATTTTATTTGTAATTTAAACAGATTAAAAAACTTTGTGTAACGCACATTGTGGGTGCAAGTGGTTTCGTTGTGTAGTGGTTATCACGTCTGCTTAACACGCAGAAGGTCCCCGGTTCGAGCCCGGGCGAAACCTATTTCTTCATTATTTATTTGCGGATTATATGTTTTTAACACCTCCTTCCAAGCTTTTACATTTTAGTTTGTTTTTGTCGTTTTTTGTTATTCAATTCGCTTCGGAAAAATTTGTAAATCACAGCGTTATACTTACTAGCGGTTTCGTAGTGTAGTGGTTATCACGTCTGCTTCACACGCGGAAGGTCCCCGATTCGAGCCCGGGCGAAACCTATTTCTTCATTTTTATTTGCGGATTCTGCCATTATTATATGTTTTTAACACCTCCTTCCTAGCTTTTACATTTGAGTTTTTTGATTTTGTAGTTTTTTTGTTATTCAATTTGCTTCACAAAAATTTGTAAATCACAGCGTTATTCTTATACAATCGGTTTCGTGGTGTAGTGGTTATCACGTCTGCTTCACATGCAGAAGGTCCCCGGTTTGAGCCCGGGTGGAACCTGTTCTGTTTAATTGATTTCTTTTTATTGAAAAACATATATTTTTTATTGAAAGATACATTTTTAAAATTATTATTTAAACACTTAATTTACTGATTCAGCGTTATGTTATTTAAAGAGGCTTCGTAGTGTAGTGGTTATCACGTCTGCTTAACACGCAGAAGGTCCCCGGTTCGAGCCCGGGCGAAACCTATTTTTTTAACATTTTGGTGAAAAGTACTGTATACTCAATATAATATACCGTACAGTATATCTTATTTTTATTACTTTTTTAATATACTTATTTTGTGTAATCGGTAATTATCACTTTTACACCTGTTTTTTTTGGGCTTTGTGCTTATTACTATATTTATTTATATTATATGTTTTTAACACCTCCTTCCTAGCTTTTACATTTGAGTTTTTTGATTTTGTAGTTTTTTTGTTATTCAATTTGCTTCACAAAAATTTGTAAATCACAGCGTTATTCTTATACAATCGGTTTCGTGGTGTAGTGGTTATCACGTCTGCTTCACACGCAGAAGGTCCCCGGTTCGAGCCCGGGTGGAACCTGTCCTGTTTAATTGATTTCTTTTTATTGAAAAACATATATCCTTTTAAAATAAGGTATTCAACATGTTTACCAATAATGTGCTTAGATATTCAACATGTTAACCAATAATGTGCTTAGGTATTCAACATGTTTACCCATAATGTGCTTAGCCGGTTTTCAACATGTTTACCCATAATGTGCTCAGGTATTCAACATGTTTACCAATAATGTGCTTAGGTATTCAACATGTTTACCGTAAATGTGCTTAGGTATTCAACATGTTTACCAATAATATGCTTAGCCGGTTTTCAACATGTTTACCCATAATGTGCTCAGGTATTCAACATGTTTACCAATAATGTGCTTAGGTATTCAACATGTTTACCAATAATGTGCTTAGGTATTCAACATGTTTACCGTAAATGTGCTTAGGTATTCAACATGTTTACCAATAATGTGCTTTGGTATTCAACATGTTTACCAATATGTGCTTAGGTATTCAACATGTTTACCAATAATGTGCTTAGGTATTTAACATGTTACCAGTAATGTGCTTAGGTATTCAACATGTTACCAATAATGTGCTTTTGTATTCAACATGTTACCAATAATGTGCTTAGGCATTCAACATGTTACCACTAGCTTTGTCCTTATTACCATATTTATTCGTAATTTAAATGGATTAAAAAACTTTATGTAAACTACATTGTTGCTGTACGTGGTTTCGTAGTGTAGTGGTTATCACGTCTGCTTTACACGCAGAAGGTCCCCGGTTCGAGCCCGGGCGGAACCTGTTTTTTGATTAATTGTTTTTTTTTTATTGAAAGATACATTTTTAAAATTATTATTTATTTATTTACTGATTCAGGGTTATGTTATTTAAAGAGGCTTCGTAGTGTAGTGGTTATCACGTCTGCTTAACACGCAGAAGGTCCCCGGTTCGAGCCCGGGCGAAACCTATTTTTTTAACATTATGGTGAAAAGTACTGTATACTCAATATAATATACTGTACAGTATATCTTATTTTTATTACTTTTTTAATATACTTATTTTGTGTAATCGGTAATTATCACTTTTACACCTGTTTTTTTGGGCTTTGTGCTTATTACTATATTTTATTTGTAATTTAAACAGATTAAAAAACTTTGTGTAACGCACATTGTGGGTGCAAGTGGTTTCGTTGTGTAGTGGTTATCACGTCTGCTTAACACGCAGAAGGTCCCCGGTTCGAGCCCGGGCGAAACCTATTTCTTCATTATTTATTTGCGGATTATATGTTTTTAACACCTCCTTCCAAGCTTTTACATTTTAGTTTGTTTTTGTCGTTTTTTGTTATTCAATTCGCTTCGGAAAAATTTGTAAATCACAGCGTTATACTTACTAGCGGTTTCGTAGTGTAGTGGTTATCACGTCTGCTTCACACGCGGAAGGTCCCCGATTCGAGCCCGGGCGAAACCTATTTCTTCATTTTTTATTTGCGGATTCTGCCATTATTATATGTTTTTAACACCTCCTTCCTAGCTTTTACATTTGAGTTTTTTGATTTTGTAGTTTTTTTGTTATTCAATTTGCTTCACAAAAATTTGTAAATCACAGCGTTATTCTTATACAATCGGTTTCGTGGTGTAGTGGTTATCACGTCTGCTTCACATGCAGAAGGTCCCCGGTTTGAGCCCGGGTGGAACCTGTTCTGTTTAATTGATTTCTTTTTATTGAAAAACATATATTTTTTATTGAAAGATACATTTTTAAAATTATTATTTAAACACTTAATTTACTGATTCAGCGTTATGTTATTTAAAGAGGCTTCGTAGTGTAGTGGTTATCACGTCTGCTTAACACGCAGAAGGTCCCCGGTTCGAGCCCGGGCGAAACCTATTTTTTTAACATTTTGGTGAAAAGTACTGTATACTCAATATAATATACCGTACAGTATATCTTATTTTTATTACTTTTTTAATATACTTATTTTGTGTAATCGGTAATTATCACTTTTACACCTGTTTTTTTTGGGCTTTGTGCTTATTACTATATTTATTTATATTATATGTTTTTAACACCTCCTTCCTAGCTTTTACATTTGAGTTTTTTGATTTTGTAGTTTTTTTGTTATTCAATTTGCTTCACAAAAATTTGTAAATCACAGCGTTATTCTTATACAATCGGTTTCGTGGTGTAGTGGTTATCACGTCTGCTTCACACGCAGAAGGTCCCCGGTTCGAGCCCGGGTGGAACCTGTCCTGTTTAATTGATTTCTTTTTATTGAAAAACATATATCCTTTTAAAATAAGGTATTCAACATGTTTACCAATAATGTGCTTAGATATTCAACATGTTAACCAATAATGTGCTTAGGTATTCAACATGTTTACCCATAATGTGCTTAGCCGGTTTTCAACATGTTTACCCATAATGTGCTCAGGTATTCAACATGTTTACCAATAATGTGCTTAGGTATTCAACATGTTTACCGTAAATGTGCTTAGGTATTCAACATGTTTACCAATAATATGCTTTGGTATTCAACATGTTTACCAATATGTGCTTAGGTTTTCAACATGTTTACAAATAATGTGCTTAGGTATTTAACATGTTACCAGTAATGTGCTTAGGTATTCAACATGTTACCAATAATGTGCTTTTGTATTCAACATGTTACCAATAATGTGCTTAGGCATTCAACATGTTACCACTAGCTTTGTGCTTATTACCATATTTATTCGTAATTTAAATGGATTAAAAAACTTTATGTAAACTACGTTGTTGCTGTACGTGGTTTCGTAGTGTAGTGGTTATCACGTCTGCTTTACACGCAGAAGGTCCCCGGTTCGAGCCCGGGCGGAACCTGTTTTTTGATTAATTGTTTTTTTTTTATTGAAAGATACATTTTTAAAATTATTATTTATTTATTTACTGATTCAGGGTTATGTTATTTAAAGAGGCTTCGTAGTGTAGTGGTTATCACGTCTGCTTAACACGCAGAAGGTCCCCGGTTCGAGCCCGGGCGAAACCTATTTTTTTAACATTATGGTGAAAAGTACTGTATACTCAATATAATATACTGTACAGTATATCTTATTTTTATTACTTTTTTAATATACTTATTTTGTGTAATCGGTAATTATCACTTTTACACCTGTTTTTTGGGGCTTTGTGCTTATTACTATATTTCATTTGTAATTTAAACAGATTAAAAAACTTTGTGTAACGCACATTGTGGGTGCAAGTGGTTTCGTTGTGTAGTGGTTATCACGTCTGCTTAACACGCAGAAGGTCCCCGGTTCGAGCCCGGGCGAAACCTATTTCTTCATTATTTATTTGCGGATTATATGTTTTTAACACCTCCTTCCAAGCTTTTACATTTTAGTTTGTTTTTGTCGTTTTTTGTTATTCAATTCGCTTCGGAAAAATTTGTAAATCACAGCGTTATACTTACTAGCGGTTTCGTAGTGTAGTGGTTATCACGTCTGCTTCACACGCGGAAGGTCCCCGATTCGAGCCCGGGCGAAACCTATTTCTTCATTTTTTATTTGCGGATTCTGCCATTATTATATGTTTTTAACACCTCCTTCCTAGCTTTTACATTTGAGTTTTTTGATTTTGTAGTTTTTTTGTTATTCAATTTGCTTCACAAAAATTTGTAAATCACAGCGTTATTCTTATACAATCGGTTTCGTGGTGTAGTGGTTATCACGTCTGCTTCACATGCAGAAGGTCCCCGGTTCGAGCCCGGGTGGAACCTGTTCTGTTTAATTGATTTCTTTTTATTGAAAAACATATATTTTTTATTGAAAGATACATTTTTAAAATTATTATTTAAACACTTAATTTACTGATTCAGCGTTATGTTATTTAAAGAGGCTTCGTAGTGTAGTGGTTATCACGTCTTCTTAACACGCAGAAGGTCCCCGGTTCGAGCCCGGGCGAAACCTATTTTTTTAACATTTTGGTGAAAAGTACTGTATACTCAATATAATATACCGTACAGTATATCTTATTTTTATTACTTTTTTAATATACTTATTTTGTGTAATCGGTAATTATCACTTTTACACCTGGTTTTTTTGGGCTTTGTGCTTATTACTATATTTATTTATATTATATGTTTTTAACACCTCCTTCCTAGCTTTTACATTTGAGTTTTTTGATTTTGTAGTTTTTTTGTTATTCAATTTGCTTCACAAAAATTTTTAAATCACAGCGTTATTCTTATACAATCGGTTTCGTGGTGTAGTGGTTATCACGTCTGCTTCACACGCAGAAGGTCCCCGGTTCGAGCCCGGGTGGAACCTGTTCTGTTTAATTGATTTCTTTTTATTGAAAAACATATATCCTTTTAAAATAAGGTATTCAACATGTTTACCAATAATGTGCTTAGATATTCAACATGTTAACCAATAATGTGCTTAGGTATTCAACATGTTTACCCATAATGTGCTTAGCCGGTTTTCAACATGTTTACCCATAATGTGCTCAGGTATTCAACATGTTTACCAATAATGTGCTTAGGTATTCAACATGTTTACCGTAAATGTGCTTAGGTATTCAACATGTTTACCAATAATATGCTTTGGTATTCAACATGTTTACCAATATGTCCTTAGGTTTTCAACATGTTTACAAATAATGTGCTTAGGTATTTAACATGTTACCAGTAATGTGCTTAGGTATTCAACATGTTACCAATAATGTGCTTTTGTATTCAACATGTTACCAATAATGTGCTTAGGCATTTAACATGTTACCACTAGCTTTGTGCTTATTACCATATTTATTCGTAATTTAAATGGATTAAAAAACTTTATGTAAACTACGTTGTTGCTGTACGTGGTTTCGTAGTGTAGTGGTTATCACGTCTGCTTTACACGCAGAAGGTCCCCGGTTCGAGCCCGGGCGGAACCTGTTTTTTGATTAATTGTTTTTTTTTATTGAAAGATACATTTTTAAAATTATTATTTAAACACTTAATTTACTGATTCAGCGTTATGTTATTTAAAGAGGCTTCGTAGTGTAGTGGTTATCACGTCTGCTTAACACGCAGAAGGTCCCCGGTTCGAGCCCGGGCGAAACCTATTTTTTTAACATTATCTATATATAAATTTACGTAAGGGAAAAATTCGGTAAATCTCGGTTTATTTCTAGAATTTCTACTCGATGGTATATAAAGTTGGTTCATACTTTCGGTACTGATTTTAACCATCTGATGTAACCCTGTTTACTAATTAATTTGAGTTAGGTAATTAGTTATTGACGATTAAAACGAATTTAGGTTCAACGATTTGCCCCAAATAGGGGTGTTTTCCGATCGTGGTATACACTGTCTAATGGATGTCCATCTTGAAAAATACCCGCCACAAAAATACGAGGAGGCTTCGCATTTTCCTATCTCCTCCTACGATAATTGTTTTTAATAGCTGAAAACTGGTTGAACAGCTAGAGTACAGCATCATAATGTTGAAGACAGGCCGATTTTCTTAAAAAATACTATTTTGATAGATTTAATATACGATTATACAAATGTATTGATTTGCGATGAATGGAACATTCCAATCTCTGTTTCACAAGTGTCTATTCCCTCAGGCGTCGTAAAGGCAAGTACAGTACTGTATACTCGAAATTCGATCCATTTTTGTTTTCAATCTGTGCTGCAGAGGTTGGATATAATTTTTTTTTAAACGGATAATGAACTAGCGTTTTCACTCGCCGTATATTATGTACAAATCTTTATTATTGCAGTTAAACCACCCACATCATCACCTTTCCCTCACTGGCATGAGTAGCGTTGTAAAACCAGTAGAGAATAGGCCTACGGTACATCACATGCCCTAAACGCAGAACAACTTTGGTGGGTAGGGTAGGAACCAACTTAAGTATGAATTGGCTCTAAGAAACAATTGAAAACCATTAGGCCTACTAATTAAGTTGAGTTAGATAATTTAATATTTATTGACGATTAAATCGAATTTATGATTTTCCCCGAATAGAGGTGGTTTTCACAAATTGTTTTACATTATATTATAAACATATACACGTCGTAGTGATGTATCGTTACATGTGCTGTACTATTTCAATCGACTAGGACGGTGATAGTTTCAACAAAGTATTACATCGCAATGTTTTACTGTGTTTAGTGGTATATTATTTGTAAAACATGAAAGCAATTAATATTTCGTTACTAAATGGATAAAGAATATATTTTAACATTGTTCCTCTTTGCACCCATCCTCTTCCCCATCCCTCAACCCTAATGTTACATACAAAACACAAATTAAGTTTGTTTAAATTTGACTTAAACAATTGGTCTTATTTTGTGACAAGTTTTTCTTTCGGAAGTAATAGGGTGCTAATTTTAGTTGAGTACATAAATCACAGTGTCTATTTATTCGTTCCTGTACACGACATGTATTATTGTCCTGCGGTACGTACATATGAAATCGCCAGTTTTTTAACGCTGAAATTATTATGTATTCGAGAACCATCTGTGGGCACGACCTAGATGGTACGCGAGCGAAGCGAGCGTACCATCTAGTGGTGAAAAGTACTGTATACGCAATATAATATACCGTACAGTATATCTTATTTTTATTACTTTTTTAATATACTTATTTTGTGTAATCGGTAATTATCACTTTTACACCTGTTTTTTTGGGCTTTGTGCTTATTACTATATTTTATTTGTAATTTAAACAGATTAAAAAACTTTGTGTAACGCACATTGTTGGTGCCAGTTGTTTCGTAGTGTAGTGGTTATCACGTCTGCTTAACACGCAGAAGGTCCCCGGTTCGAGCCCGGGGGAAACCTATTTCTTCATTATTTATTTGCGGATTATATGTTTTTAACACCTCCTTCCAAGCTTTAACATTTTAGTTTGTTTTTGTCGTTTTTTGTTATTCAATTCGCTTCGGAAAAATTTGTAAATCACAGCATTATACTTAGAAGCGGTTTCGTAGTGTAGTGGTTATCACGTCTGCTTCACACGCGGAAGGTCCCCGATTCGAGCCCGGGCGAAACCTATTTCTTCATTTTTTATTTGCGGATTCTGCCATTATTATATGTTTTTAACACCTCCTTCCTAGCTTTTACATTTGAGTTTTTTGATTTTGTGGTTTTTTTGTTATTCAATTTGCTTCACAAAAATTTGTAAATCACAGCGTTATTCTTATACAATCGGTTTCGTGGTGTAGTGGTTATCACGTCTGCTTCACACGCAGAAGGTCCCCGGTTCGAGCCCGGGTGGAACCTGTTTTGTTTAATTGATTTCTTTTTATTGAAAAACATATATCCTTTTAAAATAAGGTATTCAACATGTTTACCAATAATGTGCTTAGATATTCAACATGTTAACCAATAATGTGCTTAGGTATTCAACATGTTTACCCATAATGTGCTTAGCCGGTTTTCAACATGTTTACCCATAATGTGCTCAGGTATTCAACATGTTTACCAATAATGTGCTTAGGTATTCAACATGTTTACCGTAAATGTGCTTAGGTATTCAACATGTTTACCAATAATATGCTTTGGTATTCAACATGTTTACCAATATGTGCTTAGGTTTTCAACATGTTTACAAATAATGTGCTTAGGTATTTAACATGTTACCAGTAATGTGCTTAGGTATTCAACATGTTACCAATAATGTGCTTTTGTATTCAACATGTTACCAATAATGTGCTTAGGCATTCAACATGTTACCACTAGCTTTGTGCTTATTACCATATTTATTCGTAATTTAAATGGATTAAAAAACTTTATGTAAACTACGTTGTTGCTGTACGTGGTTTCGTAGTGTAGTGGTTATCACGTCTGCTTTACACGCAGAAGGTCCCCGGTTCGAGCCCGGGCGGAACCTGTTTTTTGATTAATTGTTTTTTTTTATTGAAAGATACATTTTTAAAATTATTATTTAAACACTTAATTTACTGATTCAGCGTTATGTTATTTAAAGAGGCTTCGTAGTGTAGTGGTTGTCACGTCTGCTTAACACGCAGAAGGTCCCCGGTTCGAGCCCGGGCGAAACCAATTTTTTTAACATTATGGTGAAAAGTACTGTATACGCAATATAATATACCGTACAGTATATCTTATTTTTATTACTTTTTTAATATACTTATTTTGTGTAATCGGTAATTATCACTTTTACACCTGTTTTTTTGGGCTTTGTGCTTATTACTATATTTTATTTGTAATTTAAACAGATTAAAAAACTTTGTGTAACGCACATTGTTGGTGCCAGTGGTTTCGTAGTGTAGTGGTTATCACGTCTGCTTAACACGCAGAAGGTCCCCGGTTCGAGCCCGGGCGAAACCTATTTCTTCATTATTTATTTGCGGATTATATGTTTTTAACACCTCCTTCCAAGCTTTTACATTTTAGTTTGTTTTTGTCGTTTTTTGTTATTCAATTCGCTTCGGAAAAATTTGTAAATCACAGCATTATACTTACAAGCGGTTTCGTAGTGTAGTGGTTATCACGTCTGCTTCACACGCGGAAGGTCCCCGATTCGAGCCCGGGCGAAACCTATTTCTTCATTTTTTATTTGCGGATTCTGCCATTATTATATGTTATAACATGTTTACCAATAATGTGCTTAGATATTCAACATGTTAACCAATAATGTGCTTAGGTATTCAACATGTTTACCCATAATGTGCTTAGCCGGTTTTCAACATGTTTACCCATAATGTGCTCAGGTATTCAACATGTTTACCAATAATGTGCTTAGGTATTCAACATGTTTACCGTAAATGTGCTTAGGTATTCAACATGTTTACCAATAATGTGCTTTGGTATTCAACATGTTTACCAATATGTGCTTAGGTTTTCAACATGTTTACCAATAATGTGCTTAGGTATTTAACATGTTACCAGTAATGTGCTTAGGTATTCAACATGTTACCAATAATGTGCTTTTGTATTCAACATGTTACCAATAATGTGCTTAGGCATTCAACATGTTACCACTAGCTTTGTGCTTATTACCATATTTATTCGTAATTTAAATGGATTAAAAAACTTTATGTAAACTACGTTGTTGCTGTACGTGGTTTCGTAGTGTAGTGGTTATCACGTCTGCTTTACACGCAGAAGGTCCCCGGTTCGAGCCCGGGCGCAACCTGTTTTTTGATTAATTGTTTTTTTTTTTTTATTGAAAAATACATTTTTAACATTATTATTTAAACACTTAATTTACTGATTCAGGGTTATGTTATTTAAAGAGGCTTCGTAGTGTAGTGGTTATCACGTCTGCTTAACACGCAGAAGATCCCCGGTGCGAGCCCGGGCGAAACCTATTTTTTTAACATTATGGTGAAAAGTACTGTATACGCAATATAATATACCGTACAGTATATCTTATTTTTATTACTTTTTTAATATACTTATTTTGTGTAATCGGTAATTATCACTTTTACACCTGTTTTTTTGGGCTTTGTGCTTATTACTATATTTTATTTGTAATTCAAACAGATTAAAAAACTTTGTGTAACGCACATTGTTGGTACCAGTGGTTTCGTAGTGTAGTGGTCATCACGTCTGCTTAACACGCAGAAGGTCCCCGGTTCGAGCCCGGGCGAAACCTATTTCTTCATTATTTATTTGCGGATTATATGTTTTTAACACCTCCTTCCAAGCTTTAACATTTTAGTTTGTTTTTGTCGTTTTTTGTTATTCAATTCGCTTCGGAAAAATTTGTAAATCACAGCATTATACTTAGAAGCGGTTTCGTAGTGTAGTGGTTATCACGTCTGCTTCACACGCGGAAGGTCCCCGATTCGAGCCCGGGCGAAACCTATTTCTTCATTTTTTATTTGCGGATTCTGCCATTATTATATGTTTTTAACACCTCCTTCCTAGCTTTTACATTTGAGTTTTTTGATTTTGTGGTTTTTTTGTTATTCAATTTGCTTCACAAAAATGTGTAAATCACAGCGTTATTCTTATACAATCGGTTTCGTGGTGTAGTGGTTATCACGTCTGCTTCACACGCAGAAGGTCCCCGGTTCGAGCCCGGGTGGGACCTGTTTTGTTTAATTGATTTCTTTTTATTGAAAAACATATATCCTTTTAAAATTAGGTATTCAACATGTTTATCAATAATGTGCTTAGATATTCAACATGTTAACCAATAATGTGCTTAGTTATTCAACATGTTTACCCATAATGTGCTTAGCCGGTTTTCAACATGTTTACCCATAATGTGCTCAGGTATTCAACATGTTTACCAATAATGTGCTTAGGTATTCAACATGTTTACCAATAATGTGCTTAGGTATTCAACATGTTTACCGTAAATGTGCTTGGGTATTCAACATGTTTACCAATAATATGCTTTGGTATTCAACATGTTTACCAATATGTGCTTAGGTTTTCAACATGTTTACCAATAATGTGCTTAGGTATTTAACATGTTACCAGTAATGTGCTTAGGTATTCAACATGTTACCAATAATGTGCTTTTGTATTCAACATGTTACCAATAATGTGCTTAGGCATTCAACATGTTACCACTAGCTTTGTGCTTATTACCATATTTATTCGTAATTTAAATGGATTAAAAAACTTTATGTAAACTACGTTGTTGCTGTACGTGGTTTCGTAGTGTAGTGGTTATCACGTCTGCTTTACACGCAGAAGGTCCCCGGTTCGAGCCCGGGCGGAACCTGTTTTTTGATTAATTGTTTTTTTTTATTGAAAGATACATTTTTAAAATTATTATTTAAACACTTAATTTACTGATTCAGCGTTATGTTATTTAAAGAGGCTTCGTAGTGTAGTGGTTATCACGTCTGCTTAACACGTAGAAGGTCCCCGGTTCGAGCCCAGGCGAAACCTATTTTTTTAACATTATGGTGAAAAGTACTGTATACGCAATATAATATACCGTACAGTATATCTTATTTTTATTACTTTTTTAATATACTTATTTTGTGTAATCGGTAATTATCACTTTTACACCTGTTTTTTTGGGCTTTGTGCTTATTACTATATTTTATTTGTAATTTAAACAGATTAAAAAACTTTGTGTAACGCACATTGTTGGTGCCAGTTGTTTCGTAGTGTAGTGGTTATCACGTCTGCTTAACACGCAGAAGGTCCCCTGTTCGAGCCCGGGCGAAACCTATTTCTTCATTATTTATTTGCGGATTATATGTTTTTAACACCTCCTTCCAAGCTTTAACATTTTAGTTTGTTTTTGTCGTTTTTTGTTATTCAATTCGCTTCGGAAAAATTTGTAAATCACAGCATTATACTTAGAAGCGGTTTCGTAGTGTAGTGGTTATCACGTCTGCTTCACACGCGGAAGGTCCCCGATTCGAGCCCGGGCGAAACCTATTTCTTCATTTTTTATTTGCGGATTCTGCCATTATTATATGTTTTTAACACCTCCTTCCTAGCTTTTACATTTGAGTTTTTTGATTTTGTGGTTTTTTTGTTATTCAATTTGCTTCACAAAAATTTGTAAATCACAGCGTTATTCTTATACAATCGGTTTCGTGGTGTAGTGGTTATCACGTCTGCTTCACACGCAGAAGGTCCCCGGTTCGAGCCCGGGTGGAACCTGTTTTGTTTAATTGATTTCTTTTTATTGAAAAACATATATCCTTTTAAAATTAGGTATTCAACATGTGTATCAATAATGTGCTTAGATATTCAACATGTTAACCAATAATGTGCTTAGGTATTCAACATGTTTACCCATAATGTGCTTAGCCGGTTTTCAACATGTTTACCCATAATGTGCTCAGGTATTCAACATGTTTACCAATAATGTGCTTAGGTATTCAACATGTTTACCGTAAATGTGCTTAGGTATTCAACATGTTTACCAATAATATGCTTTGGTATTCAACATGTTTACCAATATGTGCTTAGGTTTTCAACATGTTTACAAATAATGTGCTTAGGTATTTAACATGTTACCAGTAATGTGCTTAGGTATTCAACATGTTACCAATAATGTGCTTTTGTATTCAACATGTTACCAATAATGTGCTTAGGCATTCAACATGTTACCACTAGCTTTGTGCTTATTACCATATTTATTCGTAATTTAAATGGATTAAAAAACTTTATGTAAACTACGTTGTTGCTGTACGTGGTTTCGTAGTGTAGTGGTTATCACGTCTGCTTTACACGCAGAAGGTCCCCGGTTCGAGCCCGGGCGGAACCTGTTTTTTGATTAATTGTTTTTTTTTATTGAAAGATACATTTTTAAAATTATTATTTAAACACTTAATTTACTGATTCAGCGTTATGTTATTTAAAGAGGCTTCGTAGTGTAGTGGTAATCACGTCTGCTTAACACGCAGAAGGTCCCCGGTTCGAGCCCGGGCGAAACCAATTTTTTTAACATTATGGTGAAAAGTACTGTATACGCAATATAATATACCGTACAGTATATCTTATTTTTATTACTTTTTTAATATACTTATTTTGTGTAATCGGTAATTATCATTTTTACACCTGTTTTTTTGGGCTTTGTGCTTATTACTATATTTATTTGTAATTTAAACAGATTAAAAAATTTTGTGTAACGCACATTGTTGGTGCAAGCGGTTTCGTAGTGTAGTGGTTATCACGTCTGCTTAACACGCAGAAGGTCCCCGGTTCGAGCCCGGGCGAAACCTATTTCTTCATTATTTATTTGCGGATAATATGTTTTTAACACCTCCTTCCAAGCTTTAACATTATAGTTTGTTTTTGTCGTTTTTTGTTATTCAATTCGCTTCGCAAAAATTTGTAAATCACAGCATTATACTTACAAGCGGTTTCGTAGTGTAGTGGTTATCACGTCTGCTTCACACGCGGAACGTCCCCGATTCGAGCCTGGGCGAAACCTATTTCTTCATTTTTTATTTGCGGATTCTGCCATTATTATATGTTTTTAACACCTCCTTCCTAGCTTTTACATTTGAGTTTTTTGTTTTTCTGGTTTTTTTGTTATTCAATTTGCTTCACAAAAATTTGTCAATCACAGCGTTATTCTAATACAATCGGTTTCGTGGTGTAGTGGTTATCACGTATGCTTCACACGCAGAAGGTCCCCGGTTCGAGCCCGGGTGGAACCTGTTCTGTTTAATTGATTTCTTTTTATTGAAAAACATATATCCTTTTAAAATAAGGTATTCAACATGTTTACCAATAATGTGCTTAGATATTCAACATGTTAACCAATAATGTGCTTAGGTATTCAACATGTTTACCCATAATGTGCTTAGCCGGTTTTCAACATGTTTACCCATAATGTGCTTTTGTATTCAACATGTTTACCAATAATGTGCTTAGGTATTCAACATGTTTACCGTAAATGTGCTTAGGTATTCAACATGTTTACCAATAATGTGCTTTGGTATTCAACATGTTTACCAATATGTGCTTAGGTTTTCAACATGTTTACAAATAATGTGCTTAGGTATTTAACATGTTACCAGTAATGTGCTTAGGTATTCAACATGTTACCAATAATGTGCTTTTGTATTCAACATGTTACCAATAATGTGCTTAGGCATTCAACATGTTACCACTAGCTTTGTGCTTATTACCATATTTATTCGTAATTTAAATGGATTAAAAAACTTTATGTAAACTACGTTGCGTACGTTGCTGTACGTGGTTTCGTAGTGTAGTGGTTATCACGTCTGCTTTACACGCAGAAGGTCCCCGGTTCGAGCCCGGGCGGAACCTGTTTTTTGATTAATTGGTTTTTTTTATTGAAAGATACATTTTTAAAATTATTATTTAAACACTTAATTTACTGATTCAGGGTTATGTTATTTAAAGAGGCTTCGTAGTGTAGTGGTTATCACGTCTGCTTAACACGCAGAAGGTCCCCGGTTCGAGCCCGGGCGAAACCTATTTTTTTAACATTATGGTGAAAAGTACTGTATACTCAATATAATATACCGTACAGTATATCTTATTTTTATTACTTTTTTAATATACTTATTTTGTGTAATCGGTAATTATCACTTTTACACCTGTTTTTTTGGGCTTTGTGCTTATTACTATATTTATTTGTAATTTAAACAGATTAAAAAATTTTGTGTAACGCACATTGTTCGTGCAAGTGATTTCGTAGTGTAGTGGTTATCACGTCTGCTTAACACGCAGAAGGTCCCCGGTTGGAGCCCGGGCGAAACCTATTTTTTTAACATTATGGTGAAAAGTACTGTACACTCAATATAATATACCGTACAGTATATCTTATTTTTATTACTTTTTTAATATACTTATTTTGTGTAATCGGTAATTATCACTTTTACACCTGTTTTTTTGAGCTTTGTGCTTATTACTATATTTATTTGTAATTTAAACAGATTAAAAAACTTTGTGTAACGCACATTGTTGGTGCAAGTGGTTTCGTAGTGTAGTGGTTATTACGTCTGCTTAACACGCAGAAGGTCCCCAGTTCGAGCCCGGGCGAAACCTATTTCTTCATTATTTATTTGCGGATTATATGTTTTTAACACCTCCTTCCAAGCTTTTACATTTTAGTTTGTTTTTGTCGTTTTTTGTTATTCAATTCGCTTCGGAAAAATTTGTAAATCACAGCATTATACTTACAAGCGGTTTCGTAGTGTAGTGGTTATCACGTCTGCTTCACACGCGGAACGTCCCCGATTCGAGCCCGGGCGAAACCTATTTCTTCATTTTTTATTTGCGGATTCTGCCATTATTATATGTTTTTAACACCTCCTTCCTAGCTTTTACATTTGAGTTTTTTGATTTTGTGGTTTTTTTGTTATTCAATTTGCTTCACAAAAATTTGTAAATCACAGCGTTATTCTTATACAATCGGTTTCGTGGTGTAGTGGTTATCACGTCTGCTTCACACGCAGAAGGTCCCCGGTTCGAGCCCGGGTGGAACCTGTTTTGTTTAATTGATTTCTTTTTATTGAAAAACATATATCCTTTTAAAATTAGGTATTCAACATGTTTACCAATAATGTGCTTAGATATTCAGCATGTTAACCAATAATGTGCTTAGGTATTCAACATGTTTACCCATAATGTGCTTAGCCGGTTTTCAACATGTTTACCCATAATGTGCTCAGGTATTCAACATGTTTACCAATAATGTGCTTAGGTATTCAACATGTTTACCGTAAATGTGCTTAGGTATTCAACATGTTTACCAATAATGTGCTTTGGTATTCAACATGTTTACCAATATGTGCTTAGGGTTTCAACATGTTTACCAATAATGTGCTTAGGTATTTAACATGTTACCAGTAATGTGCTTAGGTATTCAACATGTTACCAATAATGTGCTTAGGCATTCAACTTGTAAACTACGTTGCTGCTGTACGTGGTTTCGTAGTGTATTGGTTATCACGTCTGCTTTACACGCAGAAGGTCCCCGGTTCGAGCCCGGGCGGAACCTGTTTTTTTAACATTATGGTGAAAAGGTATACGCAATATAATATACAGTATATCTTATTTTTATTACTTTTTAAAAATACTTATTTTGTGTAATCGGTAATTATCACTTTTACACATGTTTATTTGGCTTTGTGCTTATTACCATATTTATTTGTAATTTAAACAGATTTTAAAACTGTGTGTAACCCACATTGTTCGTGCAAGTGGTTTCGTGGTGTAGTGATTATCACGTCTGCTTAACACGCAAAAGGTCCGGTTCAAGCCTGGGCGAAACCTATTTTATTTGCGGATTCAGCCATTATTATATTTTGTTAACACCTCCTTCCTAGCTTTTACATTTTAGTTTGTTTTTGTGGTTTTTTGTTATTCAATTCGCTTCTCAAAAATGTGTAAATCACAGCGTTATTCTTACAGCGGTTTCGTAGTGTAGTGGTTATCACGTCTGCTTCACACGCAGAAGGTCCCCGGTTCGCTATTTTTTTTTCGTACATAAGTTGGGGACCCCTCATGAAACGTCACCAAATAAACATGAATAATTCATTAGTTAAATGTGTTGTTCCGTGTGCACCCAAGCGTATAGCAACAAGTGGTTACAACTGGGACGATACGATTCTAGGCCTAGGATTCTAGGTCAATTCACGTGATTGCCTTTGCGTACTCTTCTTCACACATACACCACTATGCAAAATGTGTCGAGGCTAATCACCAGCTAAGTAGTAGTAGTAGTAGTAATTGGAAATAGCCCAAATAAAGTTTAGACCCACGAGAATAAAGAATGTGTATAATTTGTTTACTGTAATTTTGTAATTCTGCTATTTTATTATTATTATTAATTAAACAATATGTATGTACTAAAAGGAACTTTAAAAATGCGCGTATATGAACACATGAGATGGAAAGATTATAGACCCACGAGAATAAAAATTGAACATACTGTAAAAATTAAAATAAGGTTTTAATACTGTTCTACGACACTCACACTAAAGTAATTTCCGTAATGATTTAATTTTTTCGACCGATATGTATAAATCTCTTCATTCTCGTACATACTGTATTTTTGTTTGCTGACTTACTCTGACTGTGTCATACCTAACACACACACGTCACACACAGAGACCACTAGAATAGACATGATGGGCTTTTGAGACTAATAATAATTAGGCCTAATAGTATTAATAGAAACTATAATTTTAAAAAGTATTTCTTTAACAATAAATTCTATTAAAAGCACCCTAAACTAAAGGCTGATTATTTCGACAAAATCCACCCAAAACCCGCTATTCTTTTATGAAATCGCACGCCGCAACCACAGCGAAGATAGGCCTAGAATCGTATCGCAGTTGTAATCGCTTGGGTGCACACGGAACAACACATTTAACTGATGAATTATTCATATTTATTTTGTGACGTTTCATGAGGGGTCCCCAACTTATGTACGAAAAAAAAATCTCCCCCGGTTCGAGCCCGGGCGGAACCTGTTTTGTTTAATTGATTTCTCTTAATTGAAAAACATATATCCTTTTTAAATTAGGTATTCAACATGTTTACCGATAATGTGCTTAGCCGGTATTCAACATGTTTACCCATAATGGAACCTGTTTTGTTTAATTGATTTCTTTTAATTGCAAAATATGTATCTTTTTAAAATTACGTATTCAACATGTTTACCAATAACGTGCTTTGGTATTGAAAATGTTTACAACTAATGTGCTTAGGTATTCAACATGTTTACCCATAATGTGCTTAGGTATTCAACATGTTTACCAATATGTGCTTAGGTATTCAACATGTTTACCAATAATGTGCTTAGGTATTCAACATATTTACCACTAATGTGCTTAGGTATTCAACATGTTTACCAATAATGTGCTTAAATATTCAACATGTTTACCAATATGTGCTTAGGTATTCAACATGTTTACCAATATGTGCTTAGGTATTCAACATGTTTACCCATAATGTGCTTAGGTATTCAACATGTTTACCAATATGTGCTTAGGTATTCAACATGTTTACCAATAATGTGCTTAGGTATTCAACATGTTTACCACTAATGTGCTTAGGTATTCAACATGTTTACCAATAATGTGCTTAAATATTCAACATGTTTACCAATATGTGCTTAGGTATTCAACATGTTTACCAATATGTGCTTAGGTATTCAACATGTTTACCAATAATGTGCTTAGGCATTCAACATGTTACCACTTATGTATTCAACATGTTTACCAATAATGTGCTTAAGTATTCAACATGTTTTATCACTTTTACACATGTTTATTTAGCTTTGTGCTTTTTACCATATTTATTCGTAATTTAAATGGATTAAAAAATGTTATGTAAACTACATTGTTGCTGTACGTGGTTTCGTAGTGTAGTGCTTATCACGTCTGCTTTACAGGCTGAAGCCCGGGCGGAACCTGTTTTTTGATAAATTGTTTTTTTTTTATTATTTTATTTTAAAAATATTATTTAAAAACTTAGGCCATTTACTGATTCACCGTTATGTTATTATAAGAGGCTTCGTAGTGTAGTGGTTATCACGTCTGCTTAACACGCAGAAGGTCCCTGGTTCGAGCCCGGGCGAAACATATTTTTTTAACGTTATGGTGAAAAGTACTGTATACGCAATAATATACCGTACAGTATATCTTATTTTTATTACTTTTTTAATACAGTTATTTTGTTTAATCGGTAATTATCACTTTTACACATATTTATTTGGCTTTGTGCTTATACCATATTTATTTGTAATTTAAACGGATTAAAAAACTTTGTGTAACCAACATCGTTGGTGTAAGTGGTTTCGTAGTGTAGTGGTTATCACGTCTGCTTAACACGCAGAAGGTCCCTGGTTCGAGCCCGGTCGAATCCTATGTTTTCAAACTTAGTGATATTGTGCAAAATATACTTTATATGATATATCTTTTTGCATATATTATTTTGTGTTAATACTTATTTTGTGGAATCTATCATTATTACTAGTTTCTAAACTTCACACATGTTTATTTAACTTTGGGCTTATTACAATATCCATTAATAGTGCTGTCAATGTAGCACAAATAATAGATATACCTTGACAGAATTAGAACATAATGTATTTTTGTGGTAAATATTTATAATGACCTATCAGAACAAACAAGGCCATATACATGGCTGCAGTCGCGTGGTCAAATTTGAGTTAGTGTTTACCGGCCGCCCGACCAACTAACCAACCGACATAGTGAGCTGTAGAGTTGCACGCGACTAAAAATGAAGAAAAAAATGTTGTTGAAGAAATTAGGTTAATGTCCATAAACCAAAATGGCCGCTGTCTACAGTAGTTTTCTATATATCCTGTATTAGTCCAGGCAATCTAGAATTTAAAGTCAAACAAATTGCAAACAAAGCTTTTATTTTGTAATTGAACACATATGACGTGGAGATGAAATTCCACAAAAAACTAATGTAGAAGTAGAAGAGTGGCGGAGCGGTTAAGACAGTGGAACCGTAATTACGTAGCCATAACATCGGCAGGGGTTCGAGGCTCACTCACTCCATGGTTCTGGTGGTAGAACGAGTCTTCTCGGATAAGGACTATAAACCGTAGGTCCAGTGTACACATCTAGCTCGTGTGCACTTTAAAGAACCTAGTACATCTTTCGAGACGAGTAGGGGGTTACCCCGGTGTACTAGTACATCACAGCCACTGATCACCAACTGGGCCCTCTGGGAGACCAGTCTTTGACTGAAGAGGTTACCCAGTATAAATATATATTTCAATCAATCAATCAAGCCTCTATTACATCTATTAAGGAGACACCCATACATCAACCAACTAACAAGAGGGGACACTTTTGTTGTCTCAAAGGTTTCCCCATAATAGAGGTTCTACCTATCCAAATTGAATTAGTCCTCCAGATAAACTCTTTAAGTAAATACAGATAAAGTCAAAATTCTTAACGTTAGTATTATAAATAATAATAATAACAATAACGTTGGTGGCGTTTAACGCTAATGACTGTATTTTGATCATTTCTTTTCAACGGCTGACTATTTTAAAATTTGTTTTGAAAATTCTTTTAAAACTGAAAATGTATGATCGTTTGTTTATTTTCATGCAAGGACACTAAACTATCTTTTGACATCTTGGAAAATAAATCCATAAATCAATCAAATAACGTGTGAAGACACATTTTTAAAACTTTATTTTACTAGGCCTCTCGATGTAATTACGTGTTAGTGACAGGGCGAAGCCAAGCGGTCTATGTACCATTATCATACCTCAGTCACGTAGGCTACGTTCAGATGGCCTAACTTGTTGGCCAGATTGGAGACATTACGGAAATAATGCTATGGAAATATGCGATGATGTACATGATATTGTTTTGGATTTTCAAGGTAGGAGTGTTCATTTATTGTTTTGATATACGGTACAGTATCGAATTTTCTAACTGGCAAACTTGGTTCCCACTAGGATGCAACGTAAGAACGTAGACGCAACGTATCAACGTAAGAACATAACCTAATTACGTGTCACAAGTGGGAACATATGGCGCGTCGTAACGTAAGCACGTAGTATATTCAAAATTTTCAATAACATCCCAACATAATCATTATTACAGTAGTCGCGACTCTACATCTCAATTTGGGCGGTCGGTAAACACTAACTTGATCACGCGACTGCAACCATCTATGACCTTGTTTTTACGTAGTTTATATCAGCTGCTGCTTTTACGGATTTTTTACGGATTCAAAAAATTGCAAAACGTTCGGCGTGTTTCCAAAATGTATATTCATTTTTTTTATATATTTGAGTGAACGTGAACGAAGTTCACGTCCACATGGGCCGTACCTGAGTAGTCGACAGGTATATACACGTTTAGATTAAAGCTTGGTTCCCACTAGAACGTAACGCAGGACGTCAACGCAACGCAAGCGTTTTAACCAATGACAAGCGAAGTTATAGACAGTTAGCAATCACAAGCGAATAAGCCATCGCTTGTGATTGGTCAATTCACTTGCGTTGCGTCGCTAGTGGGAACCACGCTTTAGAGGACATTTACGTTGACGTGTCAGTACGTATGACGTGATGACATTTACCTTAAGCTTGGTTCCCACTAGAACGTTACGCAAGGACGTAAACGCAACGCAAGCGTTTTAACCAATGACAGGCGAAGTTATAGACAGTTGGCAATCACAAGCGAATAAGCCATCGCTTGTGATTGGTCAATTCACTTGCGTTGCGTTACGTCGTTGTGTTGCGTCGCTAGTGGGAACCACGCTTTACCTTGTAATCTCTAGTCGCTCTTGTCAGTGGGCCGGTTGAAGTACAGTACATGGGCTTAGTGTGCGCTTAAATCCAATGTCTTTTTCCATATATTATTGTAATTAACTATTGTCTAATTATATTACTATATTGTTAAACGCCGTTCAACAGATAACAACAATATTTATTAACAAATAAATAATTACATTAATTTTACAACAACCTCCGCCTAATGTAAAATTCTCCTACATAAGATTTCACTGGGAAAAAAAATATAGGGCCTATATATTTTGCTTTGTGTGATTAGGCTAATTTCACTACAACCATGTGTATGCAAATTTGATGTAATGGTTATTATGTAACCAGCCTTTCAACTAACAATAGTTTCAGTTGACTAACAATAAAACAGAAACGTCAAAAACAAACGGGTGAATTTGAAAAGAAATAGGTTTTTAAAACTACTATATCATACACTTGTACATTACATCTAATTATGTTTTAAAATTACAAATCACAAATTATAACTATTGCTTCTTGTACAAAAATGAATACAAGTACATGTAAGTTCTCGAGAAAATGCAATTTCAGTTTACTTGTTACTTTAAGACTGCTCGCCGGCTTTTGAAAATTGTCTTTCCTATCTTTTAACACTAGGCCTACCAGTTCTGAAAATAATTCTAAAAAGTGGTCTGTGGTCCGGATTGCCTCCAAAATTTAATGGAGTGGTCCTTGACCACATATCTATCTATAATTTCATTTTGGGAAAGATCTTGTAATTAATTGTTGAGTAATCCTGCTAAAAAACAAACCGACAGACACACGCAATCGACTACATATTATACAGTACCTCCTTGGCGGAGCTAAATAATAAAATCGTAAGATATCGAATATAATTATCTATCTATATATTTTTGTAATTAATTTATACAACGAAGAATATCCATTGGATGTATAGGCCAACATAAAGATAATTAGGGGATACTGTACCTTTCAGACCAAACAACAAAGTGAACTTAAATGAATTTTGAAAATGATGTGATGATATTGTTTGAAGTTAACAAACGATACGATATGCTACACATAGACATTATTAACATTATAAAATGTACTGTAATCACAAGATACTTCAAACACCATAATATGGTAGTGAATTTTATATAGTCTGTTTTTTTAACATCAAATGTCCCTTAATAGGTTTCCCCAGCGGTGTGTATCAAAGGACGGGTTCTGGGGACACCTATTAAGGTACATTTGATGTTTTGGAAATTAGAAAATTCACTACCGTAACGCCTAATCAAAGGACATCCGCTAAACCAGAACAATGAATACATTTGTATTTAATATTAATATTGATTTTGCTATATTTACAGAAACACTGCTTACCAAGTGTATACAGTACGGCTTACTACTTTTGTATTTACAGTATATCATCAGAATTTAAACAGTCTATGAAAATGTATATAATTCGTAAATATCCCTTGCTTAATTATTTGTCCTAGTAACAAATAATCCATTTTAACTTGTCGTAGACGTGTAGCCGTCCTTAAGTTTTAGACTATATAATTCGGCTTAATATTCGTCAAAGAAACTGTTGGCACACATTATATATATAATATACTGTATATAGCGTGTCGTAACTATCTTTAACTTGAAATTACATTGGTAAATAATAAACTTGTACAAACTTACAACCTAGTCGAATATGTTGAATTAGATTTGTTTGAGGTAATGTTTGTAATATTAGTATATTTTTATTTTTTTATAATTTTCTTACGACTTTTTATTACTTTCTTTATCGAGTGGTTCATATTGAATGCAACGAAAATAAAGAATCCTTGAAGAGAATTTAGGATTGTAAAGATATACCAAAGTACCACGTGATCAATGAATGATGCCAAGTAGCCAAATACCCACGTTAGTCCCATGATCGTTGAAATCTGGAAAAAAATGCAACATTTTAAATAAACTATATTATTTGTAATTAATACTGTATTTAGATTCAATTGGCGATAGTTAAACAACGTGAACAAGCCCTTGATATACAGTAAGATTTATATCTATGTAGTCACCATTTGGGGGTTTTTTTTTTTGTTTTTTTTTTTGTTTTTTGGTTTTAATAGGATATTTATACTAAACTGTTTTACTTCAACAACAATACTATATAATTAGATTTATATAACATTTAATTTTAAAGATATATTGTCCCCCTGAAAAAAAATCCTTTTTTTTTATAAATGTTTTTGTTGAATATGTCATTTTAATGACACATAATAGTTATTCAATATTACCAAAAATTGGGAGAATTTAAACGTTTATTGTGTTTTTTACAAGTGAAAATTTTGTTTATTTTTTCTACGGAAGTGATTACTGTAACTTTATTAAAACAACAAAATGCCCTATTCAAAGTCTTTTTTGTTTAAATTATTCTTCACTTTTCACTTTTTGGGAGACAATACAGTATATATTTAACTTACAATTTCAAACTTGTTAACTTAAAAATTAATTATTTGACTACATTGATACATACCCGTATGTAAATAATCATTTCTTTTCTTTGATTCTGATCTGATTTGCTACTTTGAACCGCAGCAGTTGATTGTATTGTTTTTCGTATTTCTTTAACTGTCGCCAGAAATAGTACAATATTGGGCATAAGAATCACAGCTGTTGGAATTCCAAAGACATACAATGATGCAAGCTCATCTCGAATCCAACAAACAGTGTCATCCCCATACTTGACATTTATGCTGGTACATTCACACAAACTTAAACCAAAGATGACAGTGACGTAGATGGCTGGCAGACCCCAACTATAAATAAAGTATCTTATAAAAGACTTTCTCTGTGATTTTTTACTTCTTGGAGATCTTGATGAACCTTGGATCATCCCAAATGTGATGAAAAGTTCAATGGCCATCGAGTTCATCCAACAGAAACAGACTAACCACATATACTGCAAGACAGCCGCAACTGCTTTACATAAAGTTGTCCATTTGATAAAACTGTCTTGAAATAGGGTCAACAGCAGCGCGATAAATAATGCTATAGAAAGGTTTAGAATCATCTTTCCAAAAAGTGTTCTTAGCTCTGCAATGACAACACGAAGCAGAATCGTAATGAAAAGACCAACAAGCGAGATCAGTGTACCAACAACACTGGTTACCAATAAAGCATCAGGATAATTGAAGAAATCAATATTTTCTTCTGCCTCTCCAGTTGTATTCAGAAAAGAACATACCAGTAACGTCTCTTTGGATGAATCTGTATAAGTATACTGGTGTTCTTCAAATTTGGTTCCAGTTGCTCTGTAAACCAGCGTGCCATTTCCTTGATCTGTAAATGCTGCGGTGTCTAATTGAATTTGTGGACACACATTACATGTTGGCATTGACAAAATACCACAGATTGAAGACTCATTTCCAAGTTGATAAACAAGTTCTAAAACATACATTTCATCGGGGATTTTTAAAGAAGAATTATCTGCATGGATAGTTCCTGTTAAGTTGTCATAACTCAATGCTTTATCTGCTGTCAGTAATAATCTTTCGGGTTCACATAAAAGTTTATTTTCTATTGTTTTTATAGAACAGTTCTGCCGAAATGTAACTACGCCTAACTGTGTATCAATATCATCATCCATTACGCTATTCAATACACCATGTACTTCATAAACTACTTGGCACTTTATTTTTTCAACTGAAATAATTGTTATAGTTTTGTTGGATTTACAGTTTGAATATTCTGTTGTGTAATTAATTCCAAGTAATGCCAATCTGCTTTTAAATACATCAACAGTTCCATTCCATCCAGTTCCGTTCTCATTTTTATATTCGTATTCAATATGCAAAGACTGCTCTTCTATGTTGCACTCACAAAATATGTTTTTAGGTATGCTGACGGTGATTGAGCTACAATCCGATGAAGTAGAACGCCCAATGCATCTGGAACCTTCCAGTTTGAATCCATCTTTGCATGTTAGTTCAATACATTGGTTAGTAAATGGATCAAAGACGCCGGTTGAGCAACTAACTTCCATGTTACTATATGATACGTAGGGTAAATCAGCAGGGATACTATTTTCACCGGTAAAGTCAATTATAAATGTGATATCAGATAATCTTCTATCTGTAGTTCTAAACATTTCGTCGGAGTCAGGATTACATGCATAATGTGACATGTTGTTGCAAATTGCGTAGTGTTGATTGAAGTATACGTTACCACTGGCATATACTATAGATTTGAAGCAGGGACTAATAACGGTTTCATTCACGTAATTATTATTACATTGTGATCGAGATTTTGGTGCGCATGGGCGCCCTTTATTTTTGGTTCCTGATGGTGGATTAAAACTCACATAAGGGCATAATTGATCATTGCTAAGTAATTCTTCGTATATTGAAGTTTGGGATGAATCAGTGCCAGAAGAAGAGTTAATAAAAAAAGATTGGTTGAACTCCGAGCTGAAAACTTCATCGATACAGAAAAAAAACATCTCCCAAGCTGTTATATTCGTGATTGCAACATCATTACACAAAGCACAGAATATATTCTTGTAGATATTATACTCTTTATCCGATACAATAACTTCTAACAGAGCATCCCCCGAATCAGGATGTTCACATTTGTCGATTGTACTTGTCCCAACAGAACTATTAACTCTACAAAATGCTATTGCATAAATTCCGTCTTCGAGACATTCATATTTCCTAGAAACCGTTTCCGTATACGTAGGTTCAGATGTATGCCTACAAGCAGACCAGTAGTCGTAGCAACAATCACCAAAGTATTCGCAGGCAGCATCGCATCCACATTCTTTTTCCCGAATAGGTGGATTGCCACATCTATCATCTGAGTCTTCTTCATCGCAAAGATGAAATCCTGGGCAAAATTCAATACCAGTTCTATGTGTGTTGTCTAATTTAAATAAAAAGTTAAACTCAGTTATTGTACAAGTTTGGTGATCGTGATCGTAAACCAAAATCCTAACCCTAACTTATCCCATATTTCGTGATACAACGTCACATATTGTATATGATTTACATTATGTATGCCTGCCTAGACGTTAGTCGACGCTATCATCGTTAATCGTTAAAAGTTCAACGATGATCGTTGAAAACGATCAAGTTGAAATGATAACGATAGCGCGAACATTTGAATTTCTAGCGTTGAACGTTTGAGTGGAAACTCCTGTCTTCTTCTCTCGACGTCATCGTAAAGCGAAAGAATAAATAGAGACTCGATCCCCTGCCTCTCATAGTGTAGGAGACGTGGGCCTAGGCATACTACTATCTCTCTAATGATGGTTCTTCGTTCTGAGTAGGCCTATCCTAGTCCAAATAGCATTTTGGACTAGGCTGAAGACTTAGACCTACCTATATCCCCACGCCTACTTTCCGGAACATCATTTTATACAGTCACTTTTGCAGGGCTAGGCCTAGCTTTGACCGCGCCGCAATGCAACAAAAATAAATGTAGTCAGCAGAATTTTTCATCAATTACGTGACGTCATGTTCTGTATCGCCAAGATGATTGGTCAGTTCTTACGTTTTAGCGTTGCGATATCGCTATAGTGGAACTGGATTCAACTCTTGCGATTGTCAACGTTTGCTACTTGTACCGTCGATTAATACACCTTTTTCTGTAAATCGCCGACGATTTGTATCATCGTCGTTAGTTAAAAGTACCTTTGCCTATAAATCGTTCAAATTTCAATGTTTACGTAGGAGATTGCCGATTATTGTCATCGATAGCGTCGAATAACGTCGACATGAAAACAGGCTTTAAGAGCTTTGCACACCTGTTGATGTAAATAAAATCGCGTCTTAATGTTCCGTTTTCACGACGCTCTATACGGCTCGCACCCAATCATTTTACTTTATAATGCGAGTAAAGAAGCTGACGCTGCACAGGAGGAAGATGAGGTTTGAAAGACCCTTCAACCTAAACTTCACTTCGTGAAAATAGAATTTCGTCTTTCACATTATGACATTATTTTTCGTACCATCGCCCTCATATACAATGAACTATTCAGAAGGAAAAAACAAAAAAATACTCACTATACGACGTGGACGTTAGTGGGGGAATAACGTTGCTAAGAACGATAACTAGATAACATACTCTAAAAATCTGTTGAGCTTGTAGCCCTACTTTCATTTTACGATCTGGAAAACAATTTCAATTAGATGTTTTAAAAATGATGTGAATACTTAGTAAAGTATATTATACAAACAAGAAAATCATTATTGCATGATGTATAGAGATAGTGATATATATATATATATATATATATATATATATATATATATATACATATTTTAAACGATAAGATGAGGAAATCTATGAGTATGAGAATGAGAAAAAGTCGCCCCAACCGTGACTCGAACCCGGACTTTCTGCTTGATATGCAGCTGTCCTAACCATTAGACCACTGGGGCTTTCATGGTATTGTTCAAACTCGATTGGAGCGACTCTTTAACATTATCGGCATGGTACAGCGGAACAGTACTAGACTATACATAAAATGTATATTAAAATATTTGCAAACGGATGGTGTTCAGTTCATTTGTAATTGAGCAATAATCAACCGTTTCTGTTAAAAGACAGTTATATTTTTTACCGGGTAATTTTCTTCATTGAAAAAACTGATCGATTGTAAATTTACTTACGGTACTTTAATACTGCAGTATAGCCCCTTTGGGACATCCCTGCTTAGGGAAACTCGTTTTAAGTGGATACGGTGGAAAATCTCTATTAAGGGGACAAAATTACTTACCTGTTAACTTACAAATTGCCAAGCATAGAGCATTCTTTTGATCGAAGACCAATCCTACTGTATTAACAAAACATAGGCACATTTCAATTTCAATTGCAAGATGTCGTTTCGTCACCCTACAACTTATTCTGTAAACATTGTCTCTGTTACATCGCATGAAGTGGGATTTACGGAGAAACCAGGTTTTTATACGTTCATTACAACGTCTTGAAATCAATGTTTTATGATGTTAATCGTAAATAGAACAATATTCATATTCTAAGTTTGAACAAGACGGATGACTATTGTATAATAAAATAATTTGATAATAATTTTTAAAAATGAATGGCTTACTTTTCATAATTAAAATGATACATTTTAATTATCTCATAGTACAGTGTAGTATTAGATTGATTTATGGATACAATAAATATAAGTTTAACTAATATAAGTAAGCGTTGGAGATCGGGATTAATGACAATAGGGTCTACTCTTTAGGGTTCAGCATAATAAACAAACAAACGAATATAATAGTAAACAAAAAAAGAAAGCTTTGTTTATATAGTTTGAACAATGTAAGACAGATGAATAATGTATAATCAAATAATATAATAATAATTATACAAAATCAATGGCTTACTTTTCATAATTAAAATGATACATTTTAATTAACTCATAGTACAGTATAGCATTAGATTTATTAATGAATACAATAAATATAAGTTTAACTAATATACTGTTACGGGCTCGCTCGTTAGGCTGAAACCAACAATAAGAACATAACAAAACACGTTGTAGTTGTCGTCCATCTTTATTCATCTCCTCTTTTACTCTAGAGGGCTCACTTCCGTGTGACAAACCCATCACAATACTGTAAGTAAGCCTGTAACGTTGGAGACCGGGATTAATGGCGTTAGGGCCTACACTTTAATGGGGCCCTTATGGTTCAATGTAATAAAAAAAAAAATTACTGGTTTATGCAAATTTTTATAAAGTTTACTGTTTTAATGCAAATTGTTATTTAAGTTTATAACTTACTAGTGTTACTAGCTGATGCACATCAAATAAACGATGAATTTCCTTGCCTCACTTGAAACTTCGATTTGCCAACTAATAAATAAATACTATACTTCTTATTGAAGAAATAATTCCATCTGGATGGATTTAAATGAAAATATGCAAACAAGTTCAGTTGAAAGATCTTGACTATGGAAATATACAAATTGAATTTTGTATAGTCTAGTTTAAAAAAGACTTATAAATGAGCGAATAAGATATTCGATATGCTCACCTTCTTGCCATTTACTTGGCCTTTTTTTTAAAGTGGCACTCGAACATTTTGGAGAGATGGTACCAATATTAACACCAATAAAAACCACCAATTAAATAGTTTGTATGAGTTTGCTTCAGTAATAGCAATGAAGGGTTAAATTACTAAGTTAATTTTTTTTACTTATTTTACTGAGTGAAATTTCACTCTCTGGTAATGGGGACAACGTCGCGATTTTGTGTATGCTAATCTGTCTTCTGCACACATCATTTAGGCCTAGCCAATGGGGTTGTAAATATGACGAAACATAGAAAGGTGTGTTATTTGCAATGACTTCCCATATTTGCTCGTCCTCACTAAAAATAGCATTTTAGCTAATTTACTATGGTACTTTACGTGATGCATTCAGAACTGTGGTGAGAAATTGTTGAGTTACCAAGTTCATGAAAGTAACTTCAATCTGATAATAAATTAGGTTCGTTTATGATATCAATAAATAATAAACATTCATATTCATTTAACTTTAACAATATGAAATTAATGATGTCAACTTAATCAAAAAATTGTTTTAATATCATTTTAAGAGTTATTATTTATTTATTGGGTTATTTAGTCCATTTTCGACTTTAATGTGATCATAACAAAATTATTCCTACTAATTGATTGATTGATTACTTACTACTTATTCCTTATATTGAATTAATTCACTTTAGTTAATCCTTGTAGTGGTGGGTAATATGTAATAACTAGAACGTCGATTCGATATTAAGGTCGTGAGGTAATTTCCCGCATGATCGTAATCAAAACGGTGCTGGGTTTGGTCTACTAGCGTTCCTGCTCCCAACCAGTACATCCATTCATAGAAGCCTTGATGAAGTAAGCCTATCTGGTGGTGATCATAGAACGGTCCCGAGATAACGACTATACTTCGGCTTTAGTCGATAGAAGATTGAAATATTGTTAGAGATAGAGTATACGATGTTTGATTATGTGTAGATGTGTGATTTGTTCTATTATTCAAATGATGTTCCGCATAATAATGAAATGAAGATAGTAGTTGGGTGTAATGATTTTGTATATCAATTAATTATCCTAGACTGTATATTATGCGATAAATATTATTTTATATATATATTTTTTAATATTTATTGTTATGATTATAATATTAATAAAAAGATATTTGTTAGTATAAATTTAATTTAAATATAGATATAAAGAAGAAAAGAAAAGAGATTATAGAGCGGCTATTCCTGAATATACAATACTAAGTATCGTAATTTTAAATTTATACATTTTAGGCGATCTTGTCAAATGTCAAGCGCCTATAGCCTGCCACGTTTCGATATTAAATATTGAACTTGATCGATTTTCCTGGCAGATCTCCTAACTCTCCCGAGAATAGTACAAGCGTCCAGGTATTTCGAGTCTTCTCCCGCTCTCCCGCTAAAATGCAATTTCTTATGATATAGGGTAAACAAAAAACTATCCAGATATTTATCGTATCTCGTATCTACTACTCTTGACAGAGAATATTAAACGAACTAGCATCGGTCCATAAGTAGTTTGTAATAATGTATGCTTTGCTTAAAGATGTATTGTCACTTGAAACACAAAAAATGAAGGTCAAAATATTCTAATTTTAAATTGGCCATATCAAAGTAATTTTAAAGTTAAGTTGAAAATTCGAGCCAAAAACAACAAGTTTACGTAATTAACAGGTAAATTAATTTGATTACATTTCGTCCGGAAAATCGTCGCGAGCCAAAGTAAACAAAAATTTCAAACCACGAGTATGCATTATGCATGATGCTAATTATTTTAAAATGTGTTTTCACACATATCGCGAGGAAGTTTTATGATTATGCATACAGAGTAGCCAAACAAGCGCGTTGCCTTATGAGATATGTTTTGTTGACTGGAAGTCCAAGTAATTTTTTGAACAAAAAAAACATCTGTATTTCAGTTAAATGATTTTTCGACAAATTTTTGGTGAAAGTTAATAACTATTATAATAGTTCAAAATGACCCACTTTAGTCAAAGGGACAATACATCTTTAATAAGTGAAATAACGAGCTGGGACCGTATTTTCCGCCTTTACAATGTTTATTTATAGGTGCCACTGATAGCGCTGTCTAAAATTTGGTCTATTTTTAAAATAATTAAAATGTTATAATAAGTGCCCTATTGGACTTTGTGCTGTAAATTTATGTTACATTGAAGAAATCATTATCGTCCTTTGCATGTATCAAATATTATGTCATACCGCCCTCACACTCACTCACACCAGGAAATAATCAACCAATCACTCACACTCACTCACACCAGGAAATAATCAACCAATCAAAATGCCAACTCTTCTACACACAATGCTTCACAAAAGAGAAATACAACCCATAATCGTCGGGGGTGGAAATGTTGTTTTTTGTAGCAGCATGGAGAAATGGTAGCAGTAATTATATCGCACCTGCTTCTTCTTACCTTAGAAGGGTCCTCGGCGATTCGATCCAGCGCAACATTGCCTTTAAAATTGTTTTAAACCAAAGCGAACAAGAAGCAATTCCTCTACACAGCATTTTTTGATTATAATAAATGTTTCTTTTATTTATTTATATTTAAAGATGGATTGTCCCCCAACAAAATGAAGATTAATAAAGTAAAACTTTCAATTTTGAAGCCATTTTGTAAGTCAGTCGCTTCCGTGAAAACTTGTTGGAAAACAAAATAAACAAAAACAATTTAAAACAAAAAACACCATGGGCTGGCAGCCGATTTGACTATTTTCTTTTTCTATGAATTACAGTTAAAAAAAAAAATTTGGATCAAATCTAAAGAAAACATTAAAATGGCAATTTAACCAAAAACATTGAAATATATATTGTAGTATTTTAAAATGTATATTTCTTTAACCTACTTAAATTACATTTAATTTAATTACAAAACATGTTTTTGTAATGTATTGGTCATTAGGCAATTCGGCAACCTATAGTGTTTGTTATAATCCACTCAATATGGTATTCCTAATATTGTGAAAACTTTCCGTTTCGCTACCAGCGGTTTCGTGGTGTAGTGGTTATCACGTCTGCTTTACACGCAGAAGGTCCCCGGTTCGAGCCCGGGCGGAACCTTGATTTTTTTTCTATGCCACACCACCAGTACATTACAATAATTTTGTTGAATGTTTACACTTTTCTTGTTTTTATATGTTCTTTGTTTATGCTGTAAATGGTCAATGATGCATAACCTACGTAATTTTTTACGATTTTTTAGAAACACCAATTACCTTAAAGCCCCATTCCCTACGTTTTTTAGATGTAATTTAAGATCACAAACTATATTTAATGTAAAAATAATACTATATGGTCCTATTCCGATAACTTTTTTCGTCTTTAAACGGTTAAAAATGTGAAAAATAAGTCGATTTTAATAATTATAGCGGCCCGCTATAAATCCCAAAATGCATTGCGCGCGGATTGATATTTTTGTTTTTCACCTGTAATTCGCCCACTTTTCGATCGATCGTGAGGCCAAAACAAATGGAAGACTCCTAACTTTTCAGCGAAAATACCGGGTTTTCCCCAATTTGTATCAACGGAGTCTGGCAAAAATAGAAAGACAATTAATGCAGCAACTATACAACGTCAGGCTAGGTATATAGCTAGCGTACGATGTTCGCACGTTACCGATGTTTACCAGCTAGGCCTACAAAACTAAGCCTAGCCAGGCTAGGCCTAAGACCGTCCACGAGAGGTCGATCGCCGCGAGCTACTTAGGTAGTGCATTGTTTCTCACTTTTTATCATAATTTACCATAAAACGTATATTTAAGACAAGGAATGACATGGTTTAATGTTTTTAAAGTGATATATATGTATTATTTTCCAAAAAACGTCCAAAATTGCAGGGAAGGGGTCTTTAATTTACTCTTTCCTCTGTATAGGCCTACAGTCGTTTCTGAAATTTCAGGAACCATTTGTGATATCAGCTGTTTTAGGGTGTACACGATAATTCTCCCAAATTAACCTGGGCGTGTTATTTCCCATGTTCGTATCGGCGGTTTCGTGGTGTAGTGGTTATCACGTCTGCTTCACACGCAGAAGGTCCCCGGTTCGAGCCCGGGCGGAACCTCTTTTTTGTTAACACGCAATTTATATTTTTACATACTGTTTAGGCAATTCCTCTACGTTACTGAATACCACGTTTGTTCCTTTTCCACCAAATACTAATAAATACAACTTTTTTGTGATTTTTGCCTGTAATTTTGCATTTACCATTCTGGATGGTGTCGCTACACAGACAGTTCTCTCTCAAATGTCCTTGACAGTTTATTTATGTTGATTTGTATCAGCGGTTTCGTGGTGTAGTGGTTATCACGTCTGCTTTACACGCAGAAGGTCCCCGGTTCGAGCCCGGGCGGAACCTGATTTTTGATTGATAGGCTTTTTTTATTGAAAAATATCTTTTTAAAATTATTATTTTAAAACTTAATTTACTGATTCAGCTGTTATTGATATACATATTTCTTTCAAGACTTGCCGTCCTGGCTTTTACATTTTTGTTGATTAATTTGTGTAATTAAGAGGGCACAATGTGTAACCCACAGCGTTGTGTTATTATAAGCGGCTTCGTAGTGTAGTGGTTATCACGTCTGCTTAACACGCAGAAGGTCCCCCGGGCGAAATCTATGTTTTTTCCCCTACTGTTAACAATTCATTTACTTTAATGAATACTGTTACCATGTTTATATATACGAGAAGTTAATGTTTATTTATCAATGCTTTTATGTGTATACTGTATATGTATGCATGAACATTCTTCTGGCATTATTTAAAAAGATAAAGATTTGTAAAAAATAGTCTAAGTTAATATATAGATTATTAAACATAAATTGTGTTAAATGGTAATGTATGTACAGTATAAAGAAAAGAATTTAAGATAAATATAAAAATAATAAAAATTCATTAAAAGATGATATGTATAAATTAAAAGAGAAAATTATGGTAATTAATGACAATGGGTGATTACAACAACAAAAATACAATGTTAGAATAATGAAACCACATTAAAAAAAATGAATACTGTACCCCGTTTTTTTCTTTTCCCACTAAATTTGTTTGTGTTCATTGCTTGTACTATTTTGTGTCATATAAGGGTCATTGCGGTATGCTATCGCTACACGCATATTTCTCTCAAAGTGATCTTGGCATTTTATTTACCATGGTTTCTATCAGGGGTTTCGTGGTGTAGTGGTTATCACGTCTGCTTTACACGCAGAAGGTCCCCGGTTCGAGCCCGGGCGGAACCTTTTTTTTATATAAATTTGTTTTATTTGACTTTTTTAGTTTTTTGTCATAATATAAATCCAAAGTTGCCCGAAAGCTCTGCTAATTTTTCTGGCTGTTTTAATTTATCGTTTTAATTTAGCTTTTTGCTTATTTTATTTTGTATCTCCATTGGGATCCAGCCACTGATACCCATAGCATTGTCATTTTTCAGTAATTTGCATTTTAAGATATTATATATTTTGTCATCATATTCGTACTTGCTTGTTCTGTTTGTATTACACCATTTCATTTTTACCATGTTATTTAAATAACAATAAATATTATCGTATCGTAGACATATAACTCGAGTTGTTAATTAATAAGCTTTTGTGACGTCATCAATAATATTGGTTTTCCTATTTGCAAATAAAAATAAAATTAGCACGATAACTTAATTGTGAACGTATTACATACAAAGCAAGTAATTTACATTTAGGCAAGTTTAAAATAATTAATTTTTTATGTTGAAATTTCTTTTCTCCTTCCAGAGGGTGTAACTCATATTTGAGATCACTGACGATATACAATATTGGGTAGATTTAAAGCAAATAATACATTGTGTAATTGTTTCCTGCTTTTCAAAAACTTTACAGCGTAAATAATATTTTCGAATATTGTTAACCACTTGTACGTCTCTATGGTAGAAATAAGTTTGCTTTTTGTCGCTGGTGGTCCCTAAATGTTCGCGGTCCTTATTGGGGAGGCATAATACTGTGTTTTAAATTCACCAAATGTTATCTTTTAAATTGTTATTATTAAACGTCAACGGCGCATGTTCGGTGGGGTTATGTTCGAAAAATCATTGTAATTAAGCTTAACATTATTTGTCTCGACTTTATTAACGCTCAATTCCCTCACAATGAACAACTAAATACCAACTTTTGGTCATTATCTAGTCTATTTATTTCTATTAATACAACCTAAGTAAAGAACTTCGATTGGAAATGGCCATTCATAAAACATGGACATCACTAAAGGAGTTAGTTCACACTGAGCAGTAAGGACTTAATTAGGTTTGGTGTTTGGTCTATACAGACAGATAAAAAGGAAGAAGCTGGCTTTGTGTGGGGCTGGAAAAGAACGATTAGAAAGGAATCCAATGAAAAGAGCATCCAATTGAATCAAAACTTAATGACAAATGATCAAGGCAATGAATAAACCCTATTCACAATTGATAACACAATTTTCCCATGAAAGGGCCATGGCGTTCTTTAATTGTATGCATTATTTAAGCTAATGATAAGTTACTGTTAGTCTATTACGTGTACTGTCAATACATTAAGCGAATTATTCTGGGAGTTAAGTTAATATTTTCTTTTCTTTCTTTTTTTATTGAGTCTTATCCGACCTTGTGTTAGACCCGACTTAATTAACCTTATTGTATTTTGGCATATTGAATTGAACGGACTCCTAATAGTGAACTTGTTTTCGCTAAATATCTCGATTTTTAAATTTCACATGAAAATACCAATACCACCACAATGTTTGATATCATCGAGCACCTATATATATATATATAACTATATATAAATCCAAAGGCAAATTACTGGAAAAAAATGACAATGCTGTGGGTATCAGTGGCTGGATCTCAATGGAGATACAAAAAAAAAAAGCGAAAAGCTAAATCAAAACGATACAGTAAACAGCCAGAAAAGTTAGCAGAGCTTTCGGGCAACACAGCCCTTCATCAGTGCAAGATATATATATTATACCTTTTGAATGTTTTTGCTATGTATTTTATTTTCGAAATAAAGTTTTACATTACATTACTGGCATCATAATGTAATACACGTAGACATATTTACGCAAAATTCAAAATTACGGCATCGTAGTAGGCCCTTCATGTGACGTGCAAGTGATTCGATCATGGAAATGAACGGGAACAAGAGGACACTTTAATATGTCCCGATGGTGCCCCATTATAGAGGATCTACACCAACTTTAAAAAACATCCATATATTTAGTACGCAATCTATCCATTATCCCAATCTAGACTTTTATTTCAAATGTATACGATTTTAGAAGATCTCACACATATCTCCTATTTTATATAACCTCCATTGGCTACCTATTGACTCCCGTATAAAATATAAGATCCTTTTACTAACATTTAAAGCGCTACTTCTTAAACAACCTACTTATCTCCTTGATCTTCTTCCCACCTACACCCCTCTTGCTTGTCTTCGTTCGGCTGATCAAAACCTACTACTTGTTCCTAGAATTAACACCAAATCTTATGGACAAAGGTCTTTTATGTTCTCTGCTGCTTCTCTTTGGAATTCTCTCCCTCGTCATTTTACTCACTCAACTTCTATTGCTATTTTTAAAAAACTCAAAACGCATCTTTTTAACATTCAATATAAAGCGCCTTTGATTTTTACTTCGATTTAGTTGATTCTGGCGCTATACAAATACCTAAATTATTATTATTATTATTATTGTTATTATTAGTGTTATTATTATCATTATTATTATTAAATACAAGCAGAACACAAACCAAACATGTTTTAACTGTATAAATATTTTAAAATAGAATACATGTATTTACTAGTAATAACGTTAAATGGCAGTTTATCTAAAAATCAATTATAATCAAATTATAATTATCAGATAAAATGACACTCGAAGGCATCATACAATTTTACATTATAAGTACGATAATACAACAATATTCAAAATGAACATTAATTGTTCATAACGTTTAGCAACATGCATAGTTAAATATTATTGGACCGTAAACGATTTTTGTTCGCAATAAACGCTTTTAGCTCTCGTACTGATGTCGAAACTAATAACGTCACTCTCTTTTTTTGTGTACTTGCTGATATTAACCATTACATTTTAAACTTAATTAATATATCTCCAAGAAGTAAAATTATTCGACTTTTAAGGAAAAAACGTTACGTTGATTGATTTTTCTATAATCGTATCCATTTCATAGATCAACACGATCCTTATTAAGCGGTAATTGAATACCAATTAGCTAACCTCGGGTTATATGCAATAACTTCTTTTCATTACCATAATAACTAAATGATAATACCATAAATGCTGAGTGAATACTTTACTCCATGCCTTAGGAGAGACAAAATCATCGAATATGTAAGATAGCGATGATGAAATTGTAAATTGCTCGTATGTATTTACGAGACCTCAGGCTTAAAATTATTTATTCAATTCGTTAGTCGTGATATACATTCAAGAGACGAAAATCAGAATTTATATATGATTTCGTCTTAATCAAATTAATTTGTCGACAGTGTATCTTTAGTGGATAATACATCTCGCCTGAGGCTTTGTTGCAATGCTTTTGTTAATATTGTTTAATTCGAAAATTCAAAAGCATTATCTATCATTTTCACTACGAAAATAACTACACAGAGAGCGAAAGGAGGAAAAAACAAAAACACAGACTAAATTGCATTGACTTTGTATGCAAGATGTGGTAATTCAGTTTATGTAAAGAGATTATATAGGTTGATATTCTTGCTAATTATACGGCATAATTTTATTTCATTTTACAGTTATCAATTCTGATGCATTATTTATTAAACGATAAATCACAATAGTTTGAAGACCTTCAGAGGGTCGGGCTCGTCTATTAGGAACACTTTATTTAATAATAAGCGAGTTATTAATAACCATTTTGTAATTTAAACACTGAAATAAAAAAAAAAGCCAAATGAAAGATGAAAGAGAACGAATTATCAACTAGATATGATATTTAAGTAATCGCAGAATATAGTAATATTGGGTCCACTGCTTAATAATATATATGATAAAAACATAAACATTTTGTTTGTCTTTTGTGAGATTCACTCACCTCTATTTTCATTTCATTTTCATTATTTTTCAATTCAGTATCAATTTTACAATAGGACCTATAGGCCTATTAGTAATATGAGTAAAACATAAATATGAATTTTAAAAAACTATAAAAAAAACTGATAAAATTATGCAAGCCATCGTGTTTCAAAAATTCGAAATTCATTTGGAAAAATGGTATTTCCCTGATCCCAACTTCAGGCCTTCTAGTCCATGATCAGTAAAAGGAAAAATAATATGAAATCTTTTTTTTAACGAAATAATGTAGTTGCTTTTGACAGAACAGTTATTTTCTTATTAAAATAATGGAATAAGGCAAATATGTTACTGTTGATAAAGAAATAAATGGAAAAATATTCATCTTGTGTCCTTAATTGCATTGATTTGCGCACTAATATTAACGTGACATCCATATTGAAGGGGAAAAGCAAAAACATTTGTTTGAAATATATAATATACAGTGATTAAATAACACGATAAAAGATCCAGACGCCTTTAAACTTAAACCATAAAAAACTTATTTTTCCATGTTTAAACCAATCACTGATGATCATGATTTTCATTGTTGGAAGTTCATATCTTTATGCGTGACTCAATGAAAGAATACTTTGATAAATAAGAATCATTGTTGTTAATTATGTAGATAACAGTGTATTGCATTATACGAACAATCAATAGACAGCCAAAAGAAAAACAGATCACGTGATACATCATCGCGTAAGCAGACGATCGAGTTTCTTTAATTTATGCAGAGTCACCTCTCTAATCACAATTGCCAGATTTATTTTTATTGTTCAAATGTTTATAGATATAATGTAACAAGTAGTGACGCTGATTATCATTGTTTCTAAAATCATAGACTACAGTCAAATTAGAATTTTTCCTTGACGTCATTAGAAGCATATATGAGTCCATTGTTCCCATTCGCCATATACGTGGCTCATCAACAACGATATAAGACTTATCGTAATAAGGATAGTGTCTCTTGATTTCTTGAATATACCTTAAATTTACCTTGAATCTTCGTTTCTCTCCCTCAAACATTACAGCATCCTCTTCCGACTTATAGGACGGGCAGAACTTTAAATGGTGGCCAGACCAGACCTTCTCAATGCCCGCTTTATACTTATTGACAGAAAAAACCTGACAAACAAATTCACTGGGAAGCAAAAGACTTGTTTCTTACAATCAAATTTGTTTTAGATTTAATATCCCTGTATACTAAGTGGCTCCATTTAGTTTCTTATTATATTTTGCCATCGAATTATTTTTATGTTTCATTTTGTTTAGAAACAAAGAAAGCTCTATCAAATTAATATTGCTGCTCCTTATTTTGCGTTCGACAGGCCAAATTCATTATCATTAGGCCTATGTCCTGTTTGGTTGATTCAACAATTAACAGATTCCTTCGCTGTATACTAATTTATATAGGCTCTTCAACATTGTCAGAAGGTGACTTTTAGCATGCATATACCTTTTAATGATTTATTACTTTGATTTGTTTTTTAAATAAAAGGGATTCAAATTCTACTGTCTTTAAATTCTTAAACAAATTGAATATGAGATAATATCGTTATATTCTGATGCATTTTATTTGTACAATCACTAAACATAACAAAATATAAAACAGTATTAGATACCGTACGATACTGTATAATTAAACAACACATCTAATGTACTAGACTATTATTGTACAATCAAATTTTACGAATGTAATTCGTTAATAACATACGATAAATCGTAATCCGTAAATTCAGTTTCATTAATTCGTTAATGTAATCCACTTTGTGTCTATCTATGATATCTGTATTTTACAATATTTACAAGATACTTTGTACAGAAATAATAGAACATTTGAACGAATTTTTTCATTTTGAACAAGGAAATTATAAAAACAAATTTAGCACAAATTATTTATAAATTTGCTTTGATTAATTTATAATAATAGGCCTAACAGTGAAACCTCTATTTCCAAAGCTTGATTTCTACTAGGACAGATAAACTAATTTGAACAATCCTGACGCGATTTTATGATGATCCATCGCGTCGTGATTGGTCAATTACGCTTACGTTAAGTATGTTACGTTAGTAAAATCAAGCTATAACAATGCTATCTGAGCAACTATTTTACCTAAAAATGAACTGTTTTCTTTTGAAATATAATTGTTTTAAAGGAAATTACACTGAATATGCCCTAATTGTCTATTGACGTGTAAATAAAAACTTAAACTTAATACCAGAATAATTAAAAATAAAATGTGAAATGCTTTTTAAAGATATTAAGTTATCTTGCTAAATGAAAATTTGGAAATATACTCAAACTTTCTACATTACTTATTCAAATATAATAACATTTTTCTTTAATAGAATAATTAAAAATAAAATGTGAAATGCTTTTTAAAGATATTAAATTATCTTGCTAAATGAAAATTTGGAAATATAGGCTACTCAAACTTTCTATATTACTTATTCAAATATAATAACATTTTTCTTTAATATGCTAATTTTAAATCTATCATAATGTGCGTATGACTATTATTAATCCAATTCAATTTACATTATATCAAATAAATTATGTTATTTTGAAACGTAATAAATTTGAATAAATGAATTCGATCAGAGCAATGTTATGTCAAACAATAAACTATGAATACATTAAAGAAATGGGTTATTGTTATTGAGTTGAATTCGGAGAATTTTTTAACGAGAGGACACTTTCAACGAATAGTTGGTGTAAAAATGAATGAAAATAATATCCTTATTCAACGAATTTGTATCCGTTTTTGTCGACAGGACCACAATGCAAAACAAGTTCTACTTGATTGTGTATTATCCTGTGTAAATATGTTGTTAAATAATAAAAAATAAATAAATAAATACAAAACATTCATTATTTATTTTATAACACACCTCTGTTCTAAAGTAGACCACGAAATAGTAACACAATAGATAGGAGAAAAGTATATACACGGCACGTGGTACGAAATCAACCAATTAAATGATAAGGATGAACTTTGGTGTGTTATATTATTCTCTCTATAGAACAATGCATGCAGAATCATGTATACCATAATCAAATTTAAATAGTATTTTCGTAATAACAACCCTTTAATACGGTACATACAGTAAGCAGATACTTGGCAAATTACATCAACTTTCCATCTTATAAATTAAATAAATTGTTCTTCAAACAATCTTTCCTATACAAGTATTCACAACGTATCAACAACAGGGTGTTTTTAATAAATTTGTATTTTTACATTTTTGAATTTGTTATTCTATATAACATTCTCTAATGATGCACTTAAGTTGGTTTTCCACTGGACAAATGTATTCGCACAACATCGAAAGTTTATGCGCATTGTATTTATATTTATTCGAATAAATTCGTATAGTGGAAAATAGGCTTTAGCTAATTAATACCAATATAGGTATTGATAATAATATAACATTGTTTTAGTTATGTAAAACGTGTACTGGCTCAAATGCTGACGAACCGTCGGAAGCATGTGATATCCGACTGAACGTCGTCGTCGTTTCTGAAGACGTCGTCGTAATCGGCGACGGGATAGCTGTAGATGTTACTGATGGACAATTTGTGGTTCGTACTGAGTCTGATGACGCTGGCATTACATCGTCCGCGTCCTTAAGTTTATCCGCCGTTTCTTTATCCCGTCTTTCTCTGGCACGTCTGTTTTGGAACCATATTTTGACCTGTAAAAATAATATAAAATGTTATAATTGTTGGTGATGTTTATTGTCATAAAGGTGCTGGACTTGTATTGTGCCGAATTAATGTCGAATCAAACACAGTCTTTCACGTATCGTATTGTTGATAGCCTCCTAACTATTAGCAGGTCTACTAAACTTGTCATGTTTCGATTTTTTTAAACACATTAATCAATACGTATTGCTTAAATGACTTGGCTTTATATACTTGATTACTTGTACCCGCCCAGTACAAGCCAATTTAATACATGTATTTATTCCTACATCCATTTCAAAGGACTAAACGTAATGAGCAGATAATGGGTTCGCAACGTCACTTATTATACACCGGCACAAAAGTCTTTTTGAGAGTATTGACTGGTAGGGCGACAATCACAAAAGAGCGTCTGGCCTTTTGCAATCTCTTCAAACCACCGAGCCTAGCTTACACGCTGAAGCTGTTAATCAATTAACGATCCCAGTGTAAGTTGATTAATGTTTGATAGATAACAACAATCAAGTTACTGGATATAAAATAGAGATTCAGTCATTATCCGATTTAGTCATTATTAACAAAAACAAAAACCTGCATTCAAACGTCAAGAAAATAATACCGAATGGATTAATTCATTAGCGAACAATTAGAAAAAAGAACTTTGAAACCTAGAGAGGGTTGTTGTGTTCCTTTGGTGACCTAATGAGATTAGCGAATGAGCATTCGATTGGCCATTAAGAAAACATTACAAGTGGCATCCATATTTGAAGTGTATTTATGTAATGACATGACATTGTGGATTGTTATGGTTATTTGTATTCATATAAATCAAACACTATATACTGTATAGTTAAAAGTGTAAAAATAAGAAAATAACGAAAAAATAGAAAACGGTAATTTAATGTACGAAAATGAAATGTGAACGAAATATGTATATGAAAGATTGAATGAATAAAGGTGGTGGTTAACCACAAAACAACCTTATTTTAGCGCTAAAGAAATTAACAAACTGTAGTGTCCGAAATCAATAATTATTGCATTGCTAAGCGATCGATGATGATATTTTCGGGGTCTTATTAGACCTACATGTAACCAATAACTTCAACTTTCTATTATACCATCAAACGCGCGCATCATACGCAACGTACACGTTGCGGGTACATAATAAAACATAATGAACGTCATTGAAGTATGTAATATTGAAAACACATTGTGACAGTTTTTCAATGCTCAGTGTTGGCAACCTCACCATTAAGTATAGGCCTACTTGTGAATAAAGCTAGGTTACCACCTGGACGCAGCGCAATGACGTAAGCGCAACGCACGTACATCTGACCAATCATGAGACATGGATTATCCGACCTGTCGCTTGTCATCATTGGTCAACTCGCTTGCGTTGCGCTTATGTTGTCCTTGTGGGAATAAAGCTTAAGATACGATTGTAGGCCTACTGACCAGTAGAACTTGTATGTACAGTTATGGCCTATATAGTATTTTCTCGTTTAAACCTATCAACATTTTGATTGTCGCCAGAAAAATGATAAACATTACCGTAACTCGATAAAGTGTCTGAAAATTGTCATTAGCTCTTAACGATCATAAATACATACTTTAATTTAAGTTTTTAATCAGATTTGTATTAATAGACACGCATAACTTATTACCTTTTCGTATTAAAAGATATGTTTATTATTTTTTTTCTCGGATAATTATTTAAATGTTTTAGTTAGAAGAAAGCAATGTATTGGTCAGTATGGTGAATCAAATTACATCAATGTTTTACCTAGAAAATCTCAACTTAAAAGGCGTCATGACAAATATTCAGGCCGGCATATGAACCATATTTTTGGCAATTTTTTGGATGGACAATTTCGTTTTATCTAAAGTCCACGCCAGCCATCGCGTCAACCAATTAATTTAACGCGTCAAAACTTAAAACGCGTTCTTTATTGTCAAATTTGACATGAAATTATGATGAAATCAAATTCTTAAAAGCATATAAATTCAGTCAAGAATTTTACATTTATCAATTGATTAATGTAATAAAATTTATTGCAATTTCATTCTATGAAATGTTAAAATACTCCTGGCGTCGGACCGGACTGGCGCTCCGGATAATTACTCTATTTTAATGTTAATTCTTTGCTTTTACAAGAACTAATTAATTCCCTATTAAGAAAAATTCCAATAGTTTATTTTATGTATATTTATGTATAGGTATATTAGCCATAATATAATCGTATACTCAATGTTGGTTGTTATTTGTGTACGATATATTTAGGGGTATTGCAGGTACTGAATAGGCCTACCTGCCGTTGACGTTTAGAGGGAAGACTTTAATTTCAATATTGCCTGATGTTTAGTGTTTTCTACTCTGCTAATTTATTTTTCATGATTGTTATTAGTAGTTCATTTTTCTGGATGTAGAACATTCTTTAGTATGCCATATTTAAAAGAAACGTTCCCTCTTCTATGCAATGTATAGCATATAGCCTTTAACTCAGGCCTAGTACATTAGGCCTATAGCATGGAAATAATTCCTTCATAGATAACTCACCCTATTATCCGACAGATTAAGCGATGCAGATAGCTCCGTTACGTCCACACTGCTAAGGTAGTGGGTAAGACGAAACTTCTGCTCCAGTGTTGCTACTTGGTTTGGTGAGAACGGCACACGTGGGTTACGCCCAACCTTCCTCTTCTTCACTTCCTTCCTTTTGGCTCCTTAAAAATATAATAAAGTTTCCATATTAGTGAGGTTACGTTATTTATCAAGCGCATCATATTAAAATAAACCACATTTAAATATAGGTCTACATTAGGTAATTTGAATAAACTATATTTGGTAATATATAATTTACAAACGGTACATTTAAATGGTGTGATTCACCTAAAAGTTTCACACCATTCAAAGTTGCGGTAAAGTTCAAATCAAAGTTGTCTTTTGTAGGCCTAACTGTATCCAAAATAATACAAAAGCGTTGAAAATGTTTTGTGACAACGTTTCCTTAAAGTACTCCTGCCATCATGTATTCAATTCAATTCAATTCATTTATTTTTCAGAAGACATATAATACAATCAGAAATACAAACACTAAACAACTGACACCAGTCTGGCAGATTGTAGAAAAATGTCTCTCCTTCTGGTACAGACAAAAACAACAATAAGTTTATAGGCCTATTTGTATTTTGCTTATATTTATTTATTTATTTATATTTTTGCATTGTAACGTTTGCTTTTATTTGTTTGATTGCGGTACGGTACTTTATTGTATACGGTAATTATTTATTTATTTCATAGTTTTATTCAGCTTAATTATTTCTTAGTTATTTATGTTTTGATTTCATTTTTTTTCTCGTTATTGCTGAATAAACCACAAAGACATTATAGTGAACTATGGAGAAATAGCTTATTTCTCACATGAGTATAAGCTATTAAAATATCTCTTTGAATAAACCCTGGAGTAATTTTCCTCCACGATTAAACTAAACAGGGTATTTATTTATTCATTCATAATAATTAACGGATTCGTACATCTGTCAATTAATTGATCACGACACAAATTAGTAATTTATTATTAAACCGAGTATAAATAATGACATATTTACTTTTAATTATAAACATTTTGGATATCGGCCTTTGTAAATAAACAATTAACAAATTACTGCACTTTAAATCATTATAAAGCAAACATTTGTTTTAAGTAATAAACGGTTATTTACCGTCCAATGAATTTCTGCAGCTTCAATGAATAGATACAATGTATACAGAATTACAAATAATTGTTAATGTCGTTATAATATTTTTATTTTATTTCACTAAATGTTATGGCTTTTACCATGAAGAAATAAGTTAGTGCTTTTACCATGGACCATAGGTCCATGCTTTAACAAAGCTCTTTGTAAATCAAATTCAGTACAGATAAAAAGCTGAGTGAAAGCGTGTATGTCTGGATACATACGAGAAATATACAATTCTCACTAAAACGCAACGCAGCACAAAGACGCAACGTAACGGTATGACGTCACAACAATACAGGGCGCTGCATGGTTGCTAGCCAACCAAAAGATGCGTTCAGCCCTACTATGTTGATAAACAGTAGAGATTTGTATTTATATCAAATCATATATCTTAGCTTGATTTTTTTAAACTTAAACTGTAGTTTAAGCCTATTCCAAACCATAGGTGACCTTTTTGGTTGCGCTAGCACTCTATATTATGGTTCGCACTAGCAACGCAATCTACGCAACGTAAGAAAATGCCCTTCCCCGATAATTGTGCCGTGCCCCGCGCCTGCGTGATATCAAACCTGCGATGCTTGCAGCATGGTTGCGTCGTCGGTTCGTCCCACTTGCAATACAGCACTTTGCGTCAATACGTCCTTGCGTTGCGTCCTAGTGGGAACCACGCTAAACCTTGCGTGTCGCCGTGCCGTCATAACCTGACGTGTCAGACGACTGACGTAAACACGTTGTCCTAGACGTATATTAAACGCACTAGGTTTATTGCTGTTATTATATTCCGTTGACATGCGATAAGGTTTAAATAACTATAGAATTACCAATTCCAATTAATATTTACTTAGAAAAAGTTAATATAACATTTCCCACTTATAATGAAAGCGTTTCCTTAATATGTTAAATTTGTATAACCGCTTCGATATCGTCATCCTCTAATACATTTATTTAAAGCTTATTAAACGATTTGATTTAAATATAAAGAGTAATTCGTAAGCACGTGTTTACCGTTGAGCTGGGAATATACCGTGTCACCACACATCTAAATTACTTAAATTAGTACTTGTTCGGAGGGAAGATTCGCACGCCGCATTGAATACAATTTACCAATTAATGAATATTGTTTTTCTATAACTGTTTTTGTGCGCGTTGTTACTATTATTATTGTAGCTTAATATTTTCTATAATTTAGTGGTAATATTCTGTTGTACTTCGTATTCCTGTAAGATTAGTTTCGGTTTCGAATAACACGAATATTTTTAGCACTAATTTTAAATCAATGTATTATATCACGTAACAACACGAAGATGTATTTTAAAGTTTTAATTATCGATGTTTTTATTCTATTTTTTAGCTGCGGGTAATTATTGTGTGTAGGCCTACACATATTACATCACTGTTCGAAATATAAAAAGGTAAGTAAGGATATGTTTTCATGGTTTCACTTCAATAACTTCATTGTAGCAAAATATGCTTAAGATTTTAAAAGCAAGAAATTACATTAAAAACACTTTGATATGTAATGTGTAATGTGTATTGAAAAAAATAAAAATAATATTTTCTTATTACTGATACCATTTTACAACAAAATAAATACATATTTTAAATTATAACCCCTATCTTGCAGCGAGGGTGGACATACCTCATGTCTATTCGTCGCGTCGTATTTTCCAAGTAATCACAATCAGTCTTAAGAAATAAAGAAACTAATATCTGTATATGGCTTAGACCTATTGGTCTGATTACAGGCCACTAAGAGCTAACTTGGGTGATTTTCCCCGGCTTTTATCCGAACATATATTACTTTAATTTGGGAAAGTTTTCAATTTGATTGACGGGACACATTATAGGCGTTTACAAAAATAATTAGCAAATTAAGTAGGCCCTTTGTGTTAATTGATTAGTAAATACTTGTCAAGAAATGTACTGTATCGTACGTTATCGTATAGATTAGTCTATGATAGTTCTGATTAATTTATCTATTATTTTAATTAAAAGTTTACAATTCACTAGCTTGCGTAGTAAAATGTTACGTCGTTTGAATTAACCCTTATGGTGATTATGTTGATGATGTTTACACATTTGTTTAGTCATGGAGATGGATGGTGTGCACAGTATCTGGAAAAGTACCGTATACAAACAATTGTTTAAGCATGGACCTACAAATCAGGTCCATAGTGAGCACTTTAGTCTTATTTTATTCTTATTATTTTTATTACTTATGCGGTACAGTAGGTATGTCACCATTTTGGGCTATCGTAGTTGGTAGAAGCTCAATTTCCCGTTTTACGCGATGAATTTAATGGATTAAATTAAAATTTAAAAATTTATATTAATTACGGTAATAATTTGGTAATTACATATATTCACGTTAAAAACCAATTACTAGAGCGTGAATAAGTTTTTTTTTTCTCTTTTGTGAGGTTCACTCACCTTTATTTCATTTCAAAATATAAATAAACAATTTTATATTATCTTTTTAAATATATACTATTTTCATTCATAGACATAAAGTTTCCCCTTACATCTTAAAAAAACTCTGCAAGATATCATTTATACATTTACATTACATATAAACTGAACACAATATCAATAAATATGGAAAATCAAAAGCAACTCAATAACCAGTTGCTTGTAGAGTATAGCATTTTCCATGCTCTTTTTTTTTACTCTTCTTTTTATTGTTTTTCCCTTTTTTTTCTCTCTTTTTTCTGTTTTATTTGCACTATTTACATTTGTGTACACATTACTTTATTTACAGTATCCTTCAAAATAAAAAATTAATAAAATACATTCTTATGTAAGTATATTTTTAAACATTATCCATGAGTTTTTACAGACTGACTTATTTAATTCTGACAATATTTTTATTTTATATATAGAATAAAGAGCAATTGAGTATAACTTATTTTTTATGTTGCATTCACACCCAAAAACAAGTTCTTCAAAAGAACAGTTACTATTATCTAACTTTTTAAATATTTCATTGATTTTTTTCTCCATAATAAGACATTGCTTTTACATTTGAAAAACATGTGCTTTTCATCCTCAGTTACATCACATAACTCACATTTTTTTGTGTTCTTAATATTCCATTTATATAATTGTAAATTTGTTGGTAAAATTCTAAGAAGCAATTTGTAATTAATTTGTGCATATTTTTTGTTTTTTTCATTTTTTACTTTTCGACCAAATATCAAACCAGTTTGTAATTTCAATATCAATTTCTTTTTCCCATAGTAATAGGAGCAACAAACATACCTTCTATAAAACTTGAATATATCTGTTTTGTTTTCATCTGAAATATCTTATTTATTCTATAATCATCTGAATTCATGTGTGTTCATTATTCTATTGATTCTTACTAAATCATTGATCTGATTGAAACCTACATTACTCCACGTTTTATAAAACAAAGTAGTGTTTTACAAACAATTTCCTTATTACCCCATAGGTTTTCTTGTATAACATTATTATAAGATTTTGCCTTACTGTTTATATTCGTATTAAATTCTGCACAACTTTTTATTACATTTGAATAAAATAGGGGCATCTTAGCTAACAGAAAACTGCCCTTTCTTATATTCAAGTTTGACATATTCAACACCATATGTTCACTTCCAATCTTGTTTATATAATACAGCGTGAATAAGTTATTAAAAAATTATTTCACCATATTTCAAGAAGATGATTTTATGGGGCCCTCAACAATACAAAGCGATAAACAATTAAAATAGTTTTAACGTTACAAAATATACAAAAATACAAGATATACAAAATTTACAATTTAAAAATATATAACATTATAATAAACAATTACAATGTATGTAGGCAAAGGAAGCAAAATAACGATAAACAGATTAAAACATTTTTAAGGAAAACAAATATAGGTTTTTACTTAAAATTCGTAAGAGTTTGACCGAGACATCAAGTGTGAGGTAAAGAAAAAAGTGTGAGGTTAAATATTGCAGTCTTTTAAAATTAAAATAATTTTTTTTAAAGTTCACACCAGGAATTGGTAAGATTAAACATATTTTACATTGTGACATTATATTATTATTAAATATTATGAATATTATGAATTCTGTAGTGCTACTTTATAGAATTTTCTGGAAAATTGTTTGTCTATCGAGGACTTTTACTTCATCCCTTTTTGTTATGATTTTACTATTCCGAGATAGTAAGTGAAAAATGGAAGACAACACAATTCATGTGAAAACAAATTCCATGACATACATAGGACATGTGGGCCACCAGAGAAAAATACGGCGTACGATGTTTGTTTTTGTACCGGCATGTAAATGTTCTTAATTCAATTAGTTGTTCTTAAGTGAATAAAATAATAAATTATGTTATTACAGTTTGATGGCCCCTATTAATGGGACACTTTTCGAAACAAACGAGGGGCAATCACAATCAGTCCACTTAGTATTTTAACTTTAGTATAGAGGGTAACCCTTCCAGCTGGACAAAATAATGCCAGTTGGTATGCAGGGACCGTCCTATTAAGAGCCATTCCTTTATTAAGACACTTTGTTGGGGCCCAAAGATGTCCCCTTATTCATTCATTCATTTATTTGATCAAAATCACATAAAACAAGTAAAAAGGTTCATGAATAAAAAAACAACATGTAAAACAATGTTTAAAATATTTTTTAAATATTTAAAAACCATTAAAAATTATTATTATGATTATAACAAACATGGGGTTCAAAGTAAAATGTATCGTACTCACTTGGAAGACGAGGAGGCTTATACCTGGTACACTGTAACCATGAAAACCGAGCCATAGGGTCATCCTCTTGATGTCCGATTTCCGGCTCATCTTTGACTTTCGTTTTTTTAATCTGTTCAGAGTTGCTAAGACTAAATATTGATGGTTTGGTTGTTAAGTCCTGAGCTTTCGTTAATTCTACATTTTCCTCCATGTCAACTTCTTCATCGTGTTCTTGTTTCGATAGTTCTTGTTTGCCTAATATTCCTTCAATTGAAAAGTTCGTTATCCCCTTTCTCGTTTGTTCGCTTGATGTCGGTGGAACCCTCTGTTCAAAGTTTGCAGAAAAGAAAGATGTTGTTGAATCTAATTCTTTCAAAGCGTGGTACGGGTGATATATTGCAAGTGGTCGATGTGAGCCGAAATGCCCCATAGCCGGGTACCACCGCATAAGGGCTGGGTGGATGCCTAACGGTAGGCCTGGCACGGTCATTGCTGTTGAAGGATGTGACGAAGAGCTGCTGTCCGCTATCATCCTCCAACGCTGTTCCAAACTCATAGCTAGTTTTAATGCCGATGAAGACATCGCAATATATTGTATAAATATTGGTTGATCTGCTTTTTAAACCTCAAATAAATAAAGATTTAGCATCAAAAGTCCGCAAATAAACCTATCTTTACAGTAGGCCTACCAATCTAAACAGCATTCGAAAACAAAGTTAGTAAAATTCACTTTGTATTTACTTTTAACATTGCAGTCTAGTATTGGAAGTGTTTACAAAGACATTTTACTGTACCAACTGATACTTCTTGATTGTGTTTAGTCGGGACATACTAAACATTAATGACTGAATGATACTCTGCGCATGCGTCACACACACATAAAAGATACGTGCTTTTCTAAATATCTAAAGTGTTTTGTGTGTGTGTGTTTGATGACGTGTAAACAATTTTAACCAATAAGAGAAGAGCAGTAGTGATCTTTCATTATTCGGCCGGTGGTCAGTTTACGAGAGTAATTTTATCTGTACACTACTAATTGAACAATATACAAGATTGTTGAAACATATACCAGTAATGCACAAGTGTAATATGAAAACCGTTTATTTAAATAAAAGATAAATCCGCAATAAATTGTAACTTCGATCTTTGTTTAATCACAATTAGGCCTACAAGTGTCCGTGGTATTTTTTTAAATAGACCCTAACCACCGAATTTATTGTTTAATTTTGTATTATCATTTTTTCTTTTAACTCATTTTATATATTTATTATATATATATATTATTATATTTAAAATAATTTGTTTTGTTTGTTTATTCTTCAAATATTTGTTTTTGCAATACACTATATTCATGATAAATTGAATTAATAATAAACAAATTAATCTGTAATTACTGTAGGCCTAGGCCTACAGTACAGTAGATAAAAATTGATGCAAGTTCTATCAGATATTTAACATTACGCCTCGTAAAGCTTGGTTCCCACTAAAACGTAACGCAAGGACGTAAACGCAACGCAAGCGTTTTAAAGCGTGGTTCCCACTAGCGACGCAACGCAAGGACGTAACGCAACGCAAGTGAATTGACCAATCACAAGCGATGGCTTATTCGCTTGTGATTGCTAACTGTCTATAACTTCGCTTGTCATTGGTTAAAACGCTTGCGTTGCGTTTACGTCCTTGCGTTACGTTCTAGTGGGAACCAAGCTTTACCAATGACAAGCGAAGTTATAGACAGTTAGCAATCACAAGCGAATAAGCCATCGCTTGTGATTGGTCAATTCATTTGCGTTGCGTTACGTCCTTGCGTTGCGTCGCTAGTGGGAACCACGCTTTAATTTTGATTGTGCATATTGTTAAATACATATATTTAAATTTGTTTTTTATAAAAACACCGTGTCTGTGTGTTGAAGCATTTCGTAAATCTTATTTTAAATGTAAATGTTTCATAAGCATAGGTCTGTCTATGTATTGAAATAAATTATAATTTTGAATAATATAACATTGTTTAAGTTTTGTAAACTCTTTATCGAGTCGAACTCGCAAAAGTTCCTCAATCAATAATGTTAAAACAATATATATTATTAGATGGTTAAAAGTATGTACAATAATAATTTATGTGACTAATAAGATATAGTAAGATAAGATATGACATCAGCGTGACCATATATGGGCACATCACATTTTTTTTTTCACATAAAACTTAATAGTGTAGACAGAGCTTTTTATACAAATATAAAATAATCATCCTGCGGAGGGGCAGAATGTACCTTATAATTACCGTATGTACTTCTTTACGACCCATTTTGTCCACTAACCATTTATAATGAAAGTTAATAACCGAAAAGTAATGTTTAAATAAGGGGAAGTATTTAATTCGGTGTCACAACTAACCGAACAAACAAGCAATGTTTGCGCATTAGTGTTCAGTTACATTGTGCTGAAACCTAGGCACCGGCTAGACCAAAGTGAAGAAGAGCGTAAAAGATATGCTAAAACAATCCGACAATCGGCGGCAAAAATCATTTAATTAACTCCATTATGCCATTGAAATTGACAAAAGGGTTGAAGTTTTACCCTTTTGTCAAAGTGATAATGTTACAGTGTGCTCCAGATCATGAAACAGGCCGCTGTATAAGTAATCTGTATAAGAGGACGAATGTAAAGTGTAGTAGCCGATTCTCGGTAACGGTATAAATAATGTTTCGCGTATCATAGGCAAACTCTGTAATACAGTGTCACATATGTATTACATGTGAAGCTTGTTTCATAGGCCAACGCCTAACTAACACAAGCACCATTCTTAACAATGTATTACATAATTTTCCTGTGATATGGACATTATATAATGTTATAGGCCTAATATGGATATGTGGTACAGTGCGGGAAATCGGGTTGTCAAAGATTTTTTCATCACGGTAGAACATCTCTTCTTCTCTGTATTAAACAGTAGGCCTAAAGACAGTGTCACAAATTATATGGCTTTAATTTTCGCAACGAATATAATTAAGCTTATATCATAATAGTGATGTCAAGGAAGCCATACATGAAAGCCTGTATAATTAGGTCAAACACTAATAGGCCTATATGCCTACTTGTTACAAAAACGAGCAGTAACGTAAGCGGTAAACCGCGTAGCTTTTTCCACGTAGGCCTATAATTTATATCTATCCCGGGCGGGTACTTTTTCCGCTCCACTGCCCGTCCTCTCCGAGTTTTGTGTATGGTCATATAGATTCTATGATTTGTTTTCTGCTTACTGTTATCGACCGCGAACCACAGTGTTCATTCAATGATCATACAGTAGGAAAAGTGGAGTTAATTGGCAGGCTCAATTCGATTTAATTCATGTTTATTTTCATATGTTTTAATATGTGAATATTTTTTAGAATGTGCTGCCCCTGACGCATGTTGTGAGCCTAGAATAATAAGCAGTGGTGTAACAGCTATGAACGCTCACTGGCTAAATCCAGGGGCCCCGAGCTTATGGAGCCCCTGATCAGTGCCCAGAGGAATAAACAGGCATTAAAATATGTCGAAGAGGCCTCCAGCGTTGGGTTCCTAAATCAGGGGCCTAAGGTTCTACGTTATACGCCCACCACTGTTGAAAGATGCGTTATATATTGCTTATATTGTTGTTTTATGTGTAAGTAAAGTGTATATAGGCAATTAAAACTGGTATTGATGTATAATTGCCGCCCTGCTTCATGTCGTGAGTATAATACGATGAAGGGAAAGTGCAGTGACATTTTATACTTATATTGTTGTTTTATGAGTAAGTACAGTTTTAGATTGTAAGTTGCGTATAATGTTCTTTTTTTTTGTGACGATCCCATATGGTTTTATAATATATAATATATAACGTTGATAATAAAATGTACCATCTTATCCTAAGAAAGTTGTATTATGCTAAATATTTGTTAACAAAAAGAAAAAAATGCTTAAAAAATATGTAATTGTCACAAATGTACATAATATATAACAGAAAATTGGAAATAAAATGGGATGAACCCACACAAGACAAAAGAAAAAAAAATAATCTTAACAATTATTAAATTTCGTAAGGGAAGGTTAATGACGGTAGTACATCGAATAAAATACTATTTTTATCAATCATTGAGTTATTAATCAACTTGAAAGACACCACTGACGATTCAATTACATATTTTTCATAATTCTGATGGTACGGCAGGTGAATGAACTGGTGTCTATCTAAACGTGATCTACCACCAGTGCAAAGCACAAGTAGCTCTTGTCCTAGCCCTTAATGTCCAATATAATCTGTTTTTAAAAAGATTCTATACCATGGTATAAATTTGATTTGTGAACTTACGGGGAACGTTTAACGCATTATTATAAAGTACTTAAATTACAGTTTACTAATGAAGGAAAGTTAAAAGTAATAATTGAATGAATGAATACTGTAGGTTAAAATGAATGAATGAATGAATGAATGCTTATACTGAACTTATGTGTCAAATATATACAATTTGTTTTTTATACTGCCTGATGTACTTGTATTTATATTTGTACGTATTTTAAACACAATTTACATTCTTATCTAATTGGTTTTCAAAATTCAATTTTATTTTGCCAATTAAAATGGAAATAATATGCGTACATTCCCAAAATTTTAAAATTTATATTAATAAAATTATTACTATATATACAATATTTATATTATTTAAAACAATCAATATATTAAAAACAGATATATTAACTTATGACGCAATGTAACTACGTAATTTGACAAATAACAAGAGAAGCGTCAAAAAGATATACCAACATAGTCCACGGTAAAACACATATATATATATATATAACGGTCTGATAATTTCAACCTGAGTATATATATATATATATATATATTCACGTTCTAGAAACTCAACTGAACTCAGTAAACATATTTGGACACTCAAGGACAATAACACAGACTATACAACCTCATGGCGCATCTTGACATCTACTAAAGCATATAGTAGCGCAAACAAAAAATGCAATCTCTGCCTCAAAGAGAAATTATTTATCATCCGCCACCCTGAATTATCGACATTAAACAAACGTAACGAACTTGTGTCCGCCTGCCGGCACAGAAAGAAAGCATTGTTACATAACAGCTGACATTCCAAAACATATCACCTGTAAATGCTAATTCTACAAGTAAATGTGCTTATAAGCAGCGTTGTAATTGATTCTTCTCATTATAGTCTCCTGATGAGTGAGTTGCACGACTCACGAAAGAAGCCTGTAGAGACCAAACTGTAGTTCTTACTTCTTTTCCAGACTTAACGTATATATATATATATATGTATATATATAAACACAAGAGGCAAAGAACATTAATTCTAAACCGCCCGGTAATATACTGAAATTTAATTAATTAATTTGAAACGATAAAGATGAGGAAATCTGTGAGAATGAGAAAAAGTCGCCCCAACCGAGACTCGAACTCGGACCGCCTGCTTGATATGCAGATGTCCTAACCATATATATATATATAGGTAACTTTATTCCAAAAAATGTAACAAAACCACGCACTGTGGATTTACAAAATCTGATACGTTCTTATATGCATGCATCCTACAACAACACAAAATATAAAATAATGTAAAAATAAAGATTCAAAATAACAAAAGCCACTTATTTCTGTTGCTGTCAATCTCACGCAAATTAAAACACATACAATGACTTAATTCTAATAATTATAATACAATTTATATTAATTGCGCAAATTCCATAGATAGGCCTATGTTAAAATTACGCCACAAAATATTATATTTAACAACAAGGTACATACAAATTTAAATTACAATTCATTTAGGGAAGAAAAACCAAGAATGAAAACAAAAGTTTTAAAACCACCGAACCACTTGGCTTTCCAATGTAGACCCTACACAGGAAGAGCATTCCAAAACGTGTTCAAATGCGCTTGTACGGGAACTCGTTATTTTCTGTGGAATTGCGGTCTTTAATAACGACTTAGTCTTGTTCTTGTTATTAGGCCTAATCTAAATTATTTAATTAGCGAATGGATTTGTTTTATAAAAGTGGTGTTTAGAACTCACAGCAAATCAATGCGAACAATAGACCGTGAAATGGTCAGCCGTTAATTAATAATGACCGCTCTAAATCTAGGCTCAATATGGGCTATAACTAAAGCCAACTCAACTGTATAAATACCTGTGAGTAGCTTACAATCAAGTTGACACAATTGGATGAATGTAGTTATAATGACTTTAAAAAGTAGCAGTCACAGCCCCATTCATACCGTAGTATTATCATTAGATCAGAAGTATACGGGATGATCTAACAGACACGCAGTCTAGGCCTTATTATAGAAAAGTAAAACAAATCAGGTGATAAAATGAAAATTTGTTAACTTGTAACGCACCGCTTCTTACGATATTGATACATTGTCAAGCCGTTTCTTTGCACCAAATTTACTGAAACTAATAGGCCTTAACATAGATAAACCGGTAGTTCCGTATCAATTCGATATAAAGGTTGTTTCTTGTTACATCATGAAAGTGCATTACTATTATCGTTAATATTAGGCCTATTAATATTAGTATTACTGGTAGCTTGTGCATCGGCATTAATTTTTATATAGGCCTGTAAATAAAAAAATTATTTTATATTCTTTTTTTTATGTCTCAAGGTTTTCAAGTTTATTTTCTATTGTACCAGTAAAATACTGAAATGTATTGCATTGTATCAGTATTTTCATTAAGCTTATATTTTTCTGTTTCGGCGTTTAAACGTTCTTCAATAGACCCACCATTCCACTAATATGCCCCTAGCCCTCTAAATAATCTCACAAGGAAGAAACTCGGACATGGATGGATATCGATTCCGTCGACAGACACGGTACTGCATAGTGGAGTTGTGACTTGATGGTTATGATGCTTGGCTACCACTCCAAAGGGTCCAGGATTTTTTCTAAGGACAGAATTACAACTTCACTCCCAAAGACTTGTAATAAGACTTTGTTTATGTAGAGCATCTTGTGTACCATCTCTGATGGTCCCTAATGATCAACAATTGCTGGATGGATCACCCTCATTAAAGATGTATTGTCCCCCAAAAACATGAAAAATGAAGATTAATTAAATCAGACTTTGAATAGGTTATTTTGTAGTTTTAATAAAGTGAATCACTTCCGTAAAAAAACAACGGAAAAAATAATGTTTTCACTTATAAAATAACATGATAAATGTTTAAATTCAACCAAAAATCCATTGGCTGGCAGCCAATTTGACCATTTTTAGTCGCGTGGAAGCGACTCTATAGTTCACTATGTCGGTCGGTTGGTCGGTCTGTCTGTCGGTCTGTCTGTCTGTCGGTCTGTCGGTCCGGTATCACTATGCGTTTTATCGCTTTCTGACCTTATCTTGATATCAGTTTAATCTAGCTAGGTCAATTTTTCACAGTATATTCCTTATGGCCAGGAATCGATGTGGTTATGTTTTCACGGTGCGCAATAAAAAATTACGCGGTCTACGCACGATTTAACGAAATCACGTTTGTAATCATATCTTCACAACCATGAATCACAATTAAATAAAATTTGGTACTCATAAATTTCAGGGCATAAATCATCATATGGCAATACAATTACGTGCGTAGCGCATGTAACGCATGCGTACGCGCGCTTAAAATTTTCAAAATTTATTTTCGATGAAATAAGAGTACGTTTCAGGCAATTTTAAGCGTTTACAAAATTGCCATGAGTGCGCATATTTTTGCGCGCGCACTGCGCGTTAAATGTTGTTGCGCACTCTTTTTGCCCGATTTCTGTTTTCTTGACTTACTTTTCAACTCGAAATTACGTTATACGAGCACGTCAAAAGTGACAGGCTACGCACGTGTAAATTAAAAAAATATAAATGTTTTTAAACATTTCAACATTTTTAAACATGTTCAGTAATTTCGGTCAGTATAGTTTACTATGTCGGTCGGTCGGTCTGTCTGTCTGTCTGTCTGTCTGTCTGTCTGTCTGTCGGTCTGTCTGTCGGTCTGTCTGTCGGTCTGTCTGTCGGTCCGGTATCACTATGCATTGTAGCACGCAACTTAATGGCTGTTGGCCTTGTTTGCTTTAAATTCCAGTTTTTTCAGGTAAATACATTTTTTTTCGATCCAATTTTTGGTCGAAGTCAATAACTATTATGTAACATTAAAATGGCATATTCAACAAAAAATGTTTAAAAAATTATTTTCACTGGGACAATACATCTTTAAATGGTAAAAAAAGGCTATTGTTGCTAGAAAGAATTATTGATCTATCCTCGCTTAGTCAATGACAAAATAATATTATAATAATGGGCCTAATAAAATCGATATATCTATTTCCTCAAAAATACATAAAATGACAAAATAATCAAAACGACATACAGACGATGGCAGTCGAGGAACAAGTTGCTATGCGTACAAGTTTTTGACTGCCATTTGTGACACAAATTATAACCTAACCCAAAGATGTTATTCCATTTATAATTCATGAAGACAAGGGATTTTCCCTTTGCCTCTTTACAATTTAAATTGCTTTAATAGTATCCGCACTATATCCCTTTATGATATTTTTAAAATTAATATTATCTAAAGCGTGGTTCCCACTAGCGACGCAACACAAGGATGTAACGCAACGCAAGTGAATTGACCAATCACAGGCGATGGCTTATTATTAACTGTCTATAACTTCGCTTGTCATTGGTTAAAACGCTTGCGTTGCGTTTACGACCTTGCGTCACGTTCTAGTGGGAGCCAAACTTGATGGCAAATCATTTCACAAGTGTGATCCAGTAGTCTACTTCAAAAAAATTAGTCTACTGTATAGTGGAGCTATATTTTTAATGTGCTTGTCTTCCAATCCCAAGGTCCGCGGTTCGATCATAACCTAGTGCCACAACTCTTTCAACGTCACTCCCTAAGCCTCAAATGAGACTGAGTTTATAAGCACAACAAATAGTTATAAAATCATTTATCAATGCTGTAATTTGCGCGTTACTTGCTGTTGGATGCGTATGAAATATTTTTTTTAATTTTTTTTATTCAATTTATTGATATAATGTTAACAGTAAGTAAGACATAATCAAATAGTATAATGTTTATTATATTTAAATAATAAAAATAATTAAATAGAGTAAAAAACTGATCTTACTGTTTGTTCACATTTGTAGCAGTAATTTTACTCTTTCCTTGTTATATTAGGCCTATGTAGGCCTATAGTAGTCATATCTGCTAGTTAACCTACTTTCTCTGTTTTATATAGCTACAATATTTCAAATTTTATTAGGTAGTATATTTCTAAAACATTAAACATCATAATATAAAATAATATGACCATGAATCTTGACCTGTTTACAACAAAGATAAAAAAAAGATACACAATAATAGTAATTTAAATCAAAAGTATAAAATATTGCCGTCGATAGCATGTGTGCTATATTCATTTTTTTGTTTCCGCTAATATCAAATATTGTTATAACAGATAGTTTAGAGTCAAACCTTACAATCTTGTTTTTGATATGTCGATATGTTTACACCACCCACCCCTTAGACTTGCGATATTTCCTTTTTATTTCAATATACTAGATATAATCAAGGCAAATTAGGACACTGAGCTCGCTTTGCCAAGATAGGAACTCGTAACAGTCCTTTGATCTTATGTCTGGCTTCGACAAATACCGACAGTATATATTCTCCGCGGCGCACGGTGTCTGGAACCACGGCGTGGACTGATCGTGTCGTAGCCACAGATAATAACTTTGATCTCCCGGGGCTCGGCATCCGGTTGTTAGATTGCCTTCATATAACCAAGTGTTTATAGTGGCACACACAGCGGCATATAATACAAGGCATGAGTCGCTTTGAAGTACAATTTGTTTATTTACCATAACATAAATATAACATGTTATGTGTTTAATTAACAACTATAAAAATATGCGGCCACATTAATCTGGTAATAGATACACGAATACTATAATTATGGTATAAGTATGGTAACTTATTAGCTGAGGTTTGTATATATAATTAAACAATTCGAGGTTTTAAGATCTTTGAATAGGATTGTTCGATATAAAATCAAAGTGAGATCTATTTTGTTAAATTAACCACTAAATTAACCTGATTTTCACGACCTCTGAATTGTTATTATTGCATTTAGACCGTAATTATTGTTCAAGTTTTGACATTTCTTTCAATAGAGTTTAACCCACTTAAATCTCTTCTATTGCTGATTTTTCTTATTGAAGGACATGTCCAAATATCCTTTCTAAAGAGGCCAATCATCTGAATAAGGCACATAAGTGTATGTCCACTTAGCAACATCTTTTTATTACGTTAACATTTTCCCTTTTTTGTAATCGCAAAATAATGTAAAAAATTAGAATTGTAAGAGTACTTTTACATGAAGTAAAATATCATCTGTTGCATGTATAGACTTATTATTACTATTGGGTATGTATCTTTAATATCACGGTACATGCCGTATTAATACTACCGAATATATAGGGTGATTAATGGTGATAACGAACAGCACTATTGCACTCAGTGTTTTTCTTTTTGTATACAGTGGTACCCCTATAACAAAGTGTTACCTGATTAGGGGTTGGCTGTAGCAATTATATATTGGTCTTCGTTTGTTTCATTAATGTGTTCCCTTGGTAGAAGTTCTACTGTTGTGCCACCGCGAAGTTATTGCCTGTGGTGTGCGCGACCTGTCGCTTGTCATTGGTTAACTAGCTTCCGTTGCGCTTACATTCCTTGCGTTATGTCCTATTGAGATTGACTTATTTAACACCCGATTCTGCTACTGTCCACAGGTGCTATCTGTAAAACTATAGCAAGTTATACACGTTGTTGTCTGCTATTTAAATAGGTAGTGTAAACATTTTAATTTTCTCTATTCAACAGTCATTATATATTAAATTATACGAGATAAAGAAGGAGATAAATACTTAGTGTCAATGTTCTAATTGTGTCTGTTTTTGCTACCTCTATCCAGCCAAATTAGCATACATACTATGACGACTACAAGCCTACATATTTTTTCTTAAAAAGCGAAAAATGTGTTTATCAGTTCTAAATTTAAAAACTATTCCAGTCTTTTTTGGGGGATTTCAGTTTTAAGTAGAAATAGTAGTTTTATGATTAGTGTTTTCCATACATAGCAGAGACAGGAGTTTTATATTATCACAGTACACTTTATATTCTGTGACGCCTGACTTCCTTAGAATTGTATATTGAATAATGCATGACGGTGAACCCGACAATTAGCCGACACAACAAAGTGAACATTAAAATGCTAATTGAGCAAAGTTGTTCGTACAACCCTTTAACAATAGTCTACCACTGCGTAACCAAACACGCTTAATATTCAATCGTAAGTTTACTTTTACAGTAACTTAAGATGAATTAAGTTACCGCAATTCTGGATGGGAGGCTAATAGCAGACGATGTAGTGTATTTCACGGGTATTTAACCAATGAACAGTGAGCGTTTTGGTCAGGTATAATCTTTCTAAATTGTGTCCTTTAGTTTTTTGACACAGTTTGTGTTGCATCAATAACACCATGAAATGATTGTTGACGGAACAATCTTTGAACCTTATTTTCCATTAAGTGAGAAGACATCGAGTCTAGCCTATTAAGTCTGTTTACAGATGACGTGTAAAGGTACTTTGAATTACAACAGTTAAATAACATGATACCAACGTTGGAAATAAAGTTATTTTTTCGGCAAACATTTAAAAGCTCAATATCGAAGAAAGCACCTGTTTTGCTTAAATTGTATCTTTAAATTCTTAAATTTAGGCATGGTAAAATGCAACAAGTAATAAATCAATGAAAGATTAATTTGATGGGGATATAATTATTCACAGTTATAAATATGTATAACTGATAATAGAAAATAGTGACTAGGCCAGAATTATCCGAGTTGCTACCAAATTGGAAGTAATGGTTTCAGCGTCTTTGTGGATTTTTACCGATAACGATTGAATTTCCATAAAATTTCTCTTTTTCCTCTTTTTTTGTGGCGTTAAACAGTACTTTGATTAACTTCATTTTCAAATGATTAATGCAATGATTTTATACTTCTTCCTAATTTATTTATTTTAATGTTTTTCTGATTTTTTCCCCAATTATTTTCTTATATTTCTCCTATCCTTTATACGATTCGATCAGTAGTATATTCGTAAACAATTCTATATAGTTTTTATTTCTTGCATTATCCATTTTTGTTCCATAATTTTCTTTTATTTTTGCTACTTTGCTCTACATCTAAAACTTAAATATTAAAATTTACGTTACAAAAACTTTTTTTTTTAATATATCGTAATTATTTTTCACATTTTCCTTGTTTTAGACCTATATTTATCGTTTAACAATATGTCCCTGTACATGTACACACAAACACACAAAAGGGCATATATTCACATACATGTATGATTTCATACATATCATATATACCCACATATATAAGGCATATATACATACACATTTACAATTTATAAAATTGTCTTTGTGGACAATAGTCCGTCATGATTCAACCAAAACGAAACAAGATTGTTAGAAATAAAAAAGCATTTTTGTACCTTTACCGTGAAAGCATAAAGAAACAAAAATATGTAACACACGTAAATCATTATTGTAATATCAAACTAGTATACAGTAGTCTAAGGCATGTATTAAACAATTGTATACTGAACTCATAAACAACTCTATGTCGCCATTTATTATATTATTAGGGTATAAATGTTTTACACAAAATTCCGGAAGTGGTTCCTTACAGATGTATTCAAAGAAGTTTTAAAAGACTTGTTCCGTTCACACTATTAAAAATACATTACGTTATTAGTCGGCATTTAGAACCTCAATAGAAAACAGAACAGAAGGCTATATTTCGCGGTATATTAGTTAACTTATCAAAAGATAGTGGTAACTGACTTATTAGGCAATGCTTGCTACTTTTTAGAATCCTTTTCTTGTACAACAATTAGCGCGGCCAACGGCAAAGGTTTAAAGGCGCCAACCTTTCTTTCATTACATTTTGTTAAATAAAACGCCGATTGAAATGCTCCTTTTTATAGCTTCCTGTTGATATCTGTTGGGTGTATTTTTCAATTGTTTTTTATTCAGTTTGTACGTTGTATTAAGCTCTGTCTACACTATCGAACTTTATGTGATTCAAAAAAACGTGATCATATGGACATAATGATGTCATATTACTACCATATTATTTGAGCATATCATTGCCATATTTGGGCATATCACACTTTTTTTTCAAACTAGTTTGATAGTGTAGCCAGAGCCTTATCGATATTATTATTCCATTTGTTTATTCCCACATCATCTATAATACATAAATGTATTAACACCTTTTTTTATCAATAGGCAAACATACAAAACAGTATGAATAATTATCTTATAATATATCATAATATCATTAAATAATAATGTTAAAACCCCCATATAGAGAATCTTTTTTTTTAAATTCTAATTTGTTATGCAATCTTGCAAGAAAAGAACTATTTTAACGCAGAATCAATATACTTTTATACCTAACTGTACTAAACTATATAACAAGTTTTATATTTTCTCGTGAGTTGTATGCTATTAGTGTTAACCATACCAATTGATTGCGATACATACCTGTAATCTCCAAGTTTTTACTTGTAATTTATATGATTTGAAATTATATAGTTAATGAATGAATTGACTCGAATTAATTGATTTAAAAACATATATTACCGAATAATGTTGATAATGGTTAATTATAAAAATTATACAAATAATTTGTATGTAAACCATGGAATTATTGTGATTTGCTATGGCAATTATTATCTACAGTATTAATATGGTAAAATAAAGAAATAAAATAACGTAGTAGTTATTGCATACAATATAATGGACAAATATTATTATATTGAAAAAATAAATTAATATTTGAATGTATGGATGAGTGACGTATGTTAATAACAGATATCACTGCAAAAGATAGAAACGAATGAATTAATTATTAAGTTAATTTATAACCTTAATTAAATAGAAGTGGATAACATTACGTTGAATAATAGATATTATTTAGAATATAAATAAGGGTATTTTTACCAACTATGGGAGCCTTTATTCTTAATTCTAAGTGCATTATTCACCCAGCCTTTATATTGTTTTATCATTTAATACCTCTTTAGTTACAATAACATGTTGTCGCTTCGCTGTATCTTTGTTAAAAGATACCCCGAGAATTCGTAATTGTTTTAATTAACAAACACTCGCCGACCCATCACCCCTAATCCAGTCATTCAGTTAGTTCTATACATATAATTATCAGCTCAATTAGTATAAGTATCGGATTGAATGAATAGTGTATCTAATTTAATTCATGAACACGACGTGTTTAGTATCTGTCTCCAATGAAAAACGTCTTCAAACACGGCCGACAGGTGATAGAACATCGAGACAGATTTAGGCCTACAGAACATGCGCAAACGCCGATGTGTGGGATCAAGGAGTTATTACATACAACTCCTTGCTTAGTGCGTGAGAAAGTTATGGTAATATTGTAAAATTAATCATGGTTCCCGCTTAAAGATGTATTATCCCCCTGAAAAAACAAAATTTATTTACCTGAAAAAACTGTAATTTATTAAAGCAAAAAATTGTCAAGTTGACTGCCAGCCAATGGATTTTTGGTTGAATTTAACAATTTCGTATTTTATTTTATAAGTGAAAATAATTTTCGGGTTTTTATTTTTCTATGGAAGTGATTAACTTTATTAAAACTAATTAATTAATCTTAATTTTTCATGTTTTTGGGGGACAATACATCTTTAACTACCCATGTCAGTCCTAGTGATATGATAATATTATATGGAGCCCGTGGTAAGACAATGGAAAAACAAAACTTTTTTTACATACAAAAATCATCGAAACTTACAAAAAATGTATATTTATTATGTTAATAAAACATGGGGAAAACAGTTATTTTCTTGATCACTGATTCACCGCGTGATTGGGATTACGTTCTAAACTAGGCATATAGAATTAAGCTTTGTCCCCACTAGGGCCCGTAACGCAAGGACGTAATACCCCTTTCACACCAAACTCTGGAGTGCCTCCTGAGTTTTGCTTTTGATGTGAAAGGGGTATTAGACGCAACGCAAGCGAATTAATTAATGACACGTGACATTTCGAATCATCCATCGCTTGTGATTGGTCAAATCACTTGCGTTGCAAGAACGAGTAGTGGTGGCGCTATATTAAACAAATTAAGCTATCGCTACAAAACGTCAGACCATGGTATGGAGGCATATTCTACATTCTTATCATAAGTCACTGAGGGCGCTATCTATATTTAGATAAATTAAAAATATAATATAATTATTATTATTGAACCGTAACAACAATGAAAATGATTAGTTCTTTTGCTTTTTAAACTTTACTTACTTTGGACGCACCTTCATTGAAGAATTGTGCCACTGTTTCAAAAGTATGACTTTTGTTAATGTTATTTTTTTTTATATCTTGTACATTAGTTAGTTTAAGTTTCCTTGTACGGCAAATAGGCCTATTGTTAAATAATGTTTTCCCTCTAACTGTAAATTAAAAAAAACTGATTAATTAAGACGTTAATATATCCTTGGTGATAAACGGCAAAAAGACAGGAAACGGAAAACAAAGAAAATATTTCCAGAAAATGTAATCTATACCTTGATACAGCATCACTTCCTTTTTATTCACAATGTTATCTGTCATTCCGGAGAACAGGAGAGTGCGCCACTAAACCACCAACACGGTTAAAACTTGGGATTAAAAACAAATAACAACTGCTACATATTCAGAAGTTATCCGGAACGTACATTGAAATAAAAGTGAATCATTTTAACGGAACGATTATTCGATATACGATTGTGTAAGTATATTGTACTTATATTTTATGCCAGTATTGTGTTTTTAGTAATAAACAATATTACTGTAGGTAACATGTTTTTACTTCAGTGATGCTAACTTTTTCTTGACTTGTAGAATCTATAGGTCTAGGATAATTTTTAAACTATGGTTTTAGCAAGAGTATGTGGTGGCTCACTCTTACCTGGTCTTAGCTATTATTATTTCTATTCATGTGTTTATTAATATTAATATCTCTATGATTCTATTAAGTACATTACTCGTTGACAATTTAGTTGTTACATGTGGCATATATATTACTTGTACCAGCAACGTTTGAACGTTTTTTACTGTTGTCACGTGATGTATGCGAAAGCTATGTTATAACAGTTTATTGATGTTTGGTTATCTCTACAGACAATTATCACAAATGTATTTGAGACTCATTATGTTGTTCTTAATTTTTTTAACTATATTTGAATTACTTCGAGTTTGTTCTGTTTTTATAAAGTGTGTCTCATAAAAAGAATTAATACGATATGATCTTACAAAGGATTTATGTTGCTGGCATTGTCATGTTTTGAGTAGGATAATGTGGTTTGGCGTTGAGCAAGATAAACTATTCCTATTCCAATCTGCTAATTACATCAGGAAAGTGGGCATTTTGTTTTAATCTCTTAGTGTGTTTTACGTTGCAGAAGACCTGTTATACACAATGTGTGGGAGCCAGTATCGACCCGGACATAAATTTCAACAAGTTGTGCTCTTCCTATCATTGCTCACTACTACCACTTGTATTGGCTCTAAAATCAGTGAGTATTATTCCGTGTGGACGGTAATTGTTCTGTTAGAACGTGCAATCATGAAGGAAACTAATTCTTACATGGCGTAATCTCGGGATATCCGGAAACTCCTGAAGTAGTTTTGGATTTGTTTTTTTAATTGCCACTACAGTAAGGCTAATACCTAACTATATCTAGGAGGAAGAAATTGGGTCTATTGCTACACCCTATATATGCTATAATATATTTTTAACCCCAAAAAATAAATTATTATAGAAAAGCAATTATAATTAAATAGTTGTAATAATGTTATAATTGTTTGTCATAATTCATATTTATCTATTATCATTCATCACATTTTATGTGACAAAAACATGTGATGTGCATAAGTACTGTATATGGACACGATTACGTCATATCACTACCATATTTGATTAATTGTGACCCATGGGTCTGTTACAAATTGTGAATTGATCGACCAAATTATATTTTTTATATTATTTATAAAGGTTATAATGTCTATCATTCGTTCAATCTTGTATTCGTCACGTAATGCTTTCTGTTAATGTAACTTCTATCTACTTGTTTTCGTTTTGTAGAAACTAAACTATACGGACAAACAGTTTTAATCTGTTCGCCAACTGCCTCGTGTGAACAGAGATGCGGATCAGTATTAGACGAAAAAGCAACGTGCAGCTGCGATGCCGATTGTTCATTGTTCAGAGATTGCTGTTACGACTCAGATACTTGCCATTTTCCACAACGTCAATTGCTAAAAAATGAAGCAACGTCTGGTAAAAAGACTAAATGTTTTAAAACAAATCCAGACTCAGTAGTAGGATATCGTGTAGTTGTTTCGTGTTTGGACCGAACAACTAGCACATCAGTTAGAACGAAATGTGAAAAACCAGATAGAGGCAACATTCTACAAATGATACTAGTTACAAATTCACGAGGAAATATTTATCGAAATATTTATTGCGCTGCTTGTGATGGCGTACAGACGACAGATTTGGTTGCTTGGCACATGACAGCATCATGTGACTATGATGATGTAAGACGTGAAGCAACCGTTGATAAATCCGAATCATTCTCTACTGTTTCTTCGTCGAGTGTTCAGCAACCGATGCTGCACGACAAACTTGGACACAAAGTGACATGTCAATCATATAAATACACGCCACCAAAAAACAGAACGCAACCGCGACCTTGCATTTTAGGTAAAGAAACCTGTCCTGATCTCTATCGAGACAAAGAGACAACAAATGGGTGCGTGAGTTATGCAGCAGTTGTATTTAAAGACGATGTTGCTTATAGAAATCCTCATTGTGTTATTTGTAATGGATACAGTACGTACACGTGTCAACCACCTCAAACGGATGGGGGGCGAGAAACAATAGACCGTGGTGATCGTGGTGAACCGAGTAGACCTGGATTACCAGGCCAAGCTGGTGGTCCACAAGGTCCAGAAGGTCCCCGACCTGTGCCACCACGTCCCCAACCTGGTCCAGACGGACCACCAAAACCTTCCTACACAACATTAGATATACTCGTCAACTTTGCTGATGGGCAGATTAGCTTACAATCAAAATACATATCATATACAGACAATCCTTTTGACTGTGGTGTTGGGAGAGTGTATAATTACATTATGGAGGAATGCATACAACTTAAATGTCCTGCTGGTTTTATGCTATCGGGATCAAGCTGCATACCCATCATCAGTCGAGATAGACCGAGACAGGTACCTAAAAGCAAATGTAGTCGAAAACCTCCAGTAACACCAGATGAAACTTTCTGTTTGTGTCAAAGTTCCGAGCATCAAGTCAGAGTATCATATTTCGTAAACAATTCTTCGATGACAGTTGATTTGAAAGATCACGTGATGGACAACATTGTTGATACTAATATTACCGCTTTGTATGCAACGGATCAGGAGTATGAAAATGAACTTTTATTTTCTAATATTTCTCTAGTGACGTCTGATTGTCAAGAAGTTGCTTATTTGTTATCAGTAGTCGAAAACTGGATTTATGCAAAAGACAGAGCAACATCGATGGAGTTTATATCATTTAAACATGAATGTTTAAGTAACAGTGATGATATACCTACAGCCCAAAACAACACTTGTGTCAGTGACAATTTTCCTGTCGATCAACTAATTGTACATAATTTTAATAGGACGAGGATGATCATAGCCGGTAAAAATTCAATTCATGTTCCAGAGAGCGGTTACTCATTGGAGATGACCTATGACATTCAAAATGACTCATCAATATGCGTCAGTTTTACTTTAAACTCTTGCATGCATTCTCTGCCAGTAAGTTCTTGTCCATTAGTTGAACTCAAGTACGAGTCATTTATAAAACATAATGGCAATGCCACTCTCTTACACAAAGCGACTGGCAAAATATTCTCTTCCGTTGAGTACAGTCTAACATTAAATGGCACCATTCTGGTTTGTTCATTCTTTAATCAAACTGCAGAACCATTTGGAAGAAGTCTATTTATCTATTCTGACACTCTTAAAGTCGTGAACCTCATCGGAGTCATTTTGTCTTTGATTGGTTTGTTCCTAACATTCGCAATACGGTGTGCAATTCGAGAACTAAGAACCCACTCGGGAAAGATCATAATGAACTTGTCTTTTGCTCTTTTCATAGCTCAGTCTTTAACACTGCTGCAAGGATATTTTCTGTTTGACCCAGTAGTCTGTAGTGTCGCTGCAGCTGTGCTCCATTATATCTGGCTGGTTGCATTTCTCTGGATGAACTCTATGGCAATTGATTTGTTCCGAATATTTCGTGCCATTAAACTTACCATCAAAGATAGCGATCGTGACCGAGTCGTCTTTAGAAGATACATGCTCTACAGTTGGTGTTCTCCGGTAGTCATCGTCTGCATTCTCTTGGGCGTTCATTTTTCAGACGTGGCTGATCATTCAGTGTTTCATTTTAAATATGGTGACGAATCCGTTTGTTGGATTCGTGATGAATTTGCTACCCTTGTGGTTTTTGGTATACCAATTGGTTTGGTCATCATCGTGAATTTCATCTTATTTGTATGTACCATTTATGGTATTAGGAAAGCAAAGCACTCATCTACGCGTATCCAAAACAAATCCAAAAGGGACCAGATATCAGAAGAACTGACAATATACATTAGAGTAAGTATAAGGCAATGTCTTGTATGTCATAAAATAGTTTGCGATGACCTGTGAGATTTATGCCTAATCCGAATCTTTCGATTTTCTTGTGACGTCATTTTAATAAATTGTGCTCTTGTCGTCGATGGGTCTAGAGAATGACCTTTTTTATTCTGTATCACAGACACGCGCACTTCAACCCTTTTTTGGGACGGTCGTCACGGTAAAATCGAATTTACTGAAACAAATGACGTAATACATAAGTCCTAGGTCGTCGCAAAACTCTTATATTGTGTGTTCCTAATCTAAAGGAAAGAGGTATAAAGCTGAAATGCTGAAGTTAATGTTATTCAAGATACAAGTATTTTATTTATTTAAAAACCAGTTGTATTATTATGTCTAATACCGATATCTCTTTCTCCAACAGATTTCAAGTATAATGGGACTAACGTGGGCATTTGGTTTTCTTGCTTCATTCGTTGATCATACTGCTATCTGGTATATCTTTATCATACTCAACACTCTGCAAGGACTTTTCATATTCATTGCCTTCAACATTAACCGAAGCATGAAAGCTACTTTTAGAAATCGTGCCCGATTACAGAACAGTTCGACCAGTAGGACAGGCAATGATGGACACGAACATGTGAACTTAAGGATTTCGAGTAAAAACCCATAAATATCGGCTATATCATATTATCAATAAATTGATTATATTTATGATTGCGTATCATACTATCGGACATTTGATAATCTAATAATGAAATAAAGTCAACAATGAAGAGAAAACAGTTGATAAAAAATATAGTAAAGACGATAGCAACTGATTGAAATAAAATTGTTTACTAAATAATTACTAACTAAACTAAATTATTTATAGAACATTTAAAAAAAAGAATTTTGGTTCAATAGTATATTATTCATTATATTGTACTGTAATGTCATGTAAAACTAAATTATATGATAGAGGGCGCAATATTATTCGTAAGAAAAAATCACACAGATAATTTTATATCGAAAGATCTAACAATAATTTCAAACACATGATGGTATTTGACCAATTGGGTAGCTGCAAGAGAATGTGAAATTATGAAGCTGTTGATTATGACTTTTTTTAATTTAGATTACGATTTGTAAAATAATAATTACAGTAATATTTTATACAGCGCCACCTTCAATTTTTGCATCTTTTGTCGTACGTTTTCACCAATTTCTTTTCAATCGTTAGCCACACTGCCCAGCAATGACATGTATTTCCGCATGTTGCATCATGATTGCGTGTACTTTATTATTAGTTTTAATCAGAGCCATATATGTGGATCTGATTTTAATCAACAAACACCGCCCTCAAACCAACCATGCGTAACCAGCATGGTTTATTTTTTGCCTTCAGTAGTTTTAATCTTTGATAGCTTTGTAAGATTTAATCACGTGTTTAGTTAAGTTCTCATCTTCAGAGCGTTTCTGTTCTTTTGCTTTCCCAAATAAAAGGAAGATTACCATCCCAATGAGTGCTACTCCAGCAGTTATCTTGAACATCAGAGACCATTGCTTGAATGTATTCTGGAAGTAGGTTGATTTTAACATGGGATAGTAATAAACTAGACATTTGGGTTCCGTATAGAAAAAGTGAGAGAATGTATGTCTCACTGACTTTCATGTTATTAAAAAATGGTAAAATGCCCTATTGCATAACATCGGCAGCAACTTGTTCTTATTTAACTTCTATACTTTAAGTATACATCTGTATCAAAGAGGTGTCGTTGATGTTTTTTGCCAACATTTTAAATAAAAATATAAGCTAACACTTTAATGTAAGATTAAATGAATGTATTTTACCATGTTTAATTAGTTATCCGCTTAGTAGCGGATAACTCCTTGTAATCGTCCTGGATCTTTTTTTTTTTCCTTATTGGTTATCCGCCTCAAGCGGATAACCTTTGTTATTGTAGTGTTACTTTTTTTTTTTTTTTTTTTTTTTATTATTCTTCTTTCTTTCTCGGATTTTGTGCACGCGTTTTCTCTTTAACGTGTTAACATAACATGTTGTAACTTCGTCAACATATAGACATTTAACTGAAGATGTACTGCCAAGCTTTTTGACAATGTCAGATCCGCGTAGCGTAAGTTACGCGCGATTTTCTGAAAATCTTAAATCGGTCTTAACTTCGAAACCGATAAATATTTTTTAACGAAATTTTCAGCCACGTTTTCTTCACATCAATGGCTAACTTTTGGAATGTTTAACAAATTTTTGGAGATTAGAAAGTTTTCGCGTAAATTGCGTTTGAAATATTTTACTCTTCTTATTTTGTGCACGCTGTTTCTCTTCAACGTGTAAACATAATATGTTGTAACTTGTTGAGCATTTAGACATTTTACTGAAGTTGTCCAGCCAAGCTTTTTGACGATGTCAGAGCCTCGTAGCGTAAGTTACGCGTGATTTTCTGAAAATCTTAAATTGGTTATAACTTCGACACAAATGAATATTTTTTAACGTCATTTTCAGCCACGTTTGCTTCACATCAATAGTTAACTTTTTTAACGCTACCGCAATTTGTAACATTAAAAAGTGCGCGCGTAAATGGCGTTTGAAATTTTAAAATGCTTCAAATCAATTTCTGATTAAATTAGAGCACGATTCAGGTCATTTTAAGCGTTTAAAAAATTGCCACTGGTGCGCACATTTTTACGCGCGCACGGCGCAGGGAACACGTATAAACATTTTTTTTACACGATTTGTGTTTTTAAATCTTCGGTTAACAATTTTACGTTATTTTATTCACTTTTCAACTTGAAATGGCGTTCTACGAGCACGTTAAACATGACAGGTTGCGCACGAAAACGTCAACAAATTGTGAAAATGTTGCAAAATATGTCTACTTTTAAAAATGAAACAGTTCATCAGAATGCAAGGTTACCCCCATTTTTTATTTTATTTTCTTGCAGTGTATTAATCATAGGTCTAATTTATTATAGTCTTGAATGTTAAAAAGTGTTTGATGGCTACATTATTTGCATATTAAATGTAATTTTTGAAATAATTAACAACAAACAAACATAAACATATTCAAAGAGTAAAACAATAAACATAATGTTTATCTTTTTTCTTTACATGTTAATATATAAAACTTGAAAGTATGCACTTTCATAATATATCAGTGTTTAAAATTTGTGAAGATTTCATCATAGTAAAAATTATGATTTAAGTTCGATATGTAATAATCAACTTGCATCGAGCGGGTTCACGACATACCGAATGAACGAGGACTCTTTCTTCGGATTTTCTTCAGCAGGTGCTCATATGGCTCGATGTGTAGTGCAACCGACTTCGGTGTCAGAGGTACCGGGTTCGAATCCCATCACGGAAAAACAATTAAAAAAAGGATTTGTTTGGTTATTACACTGAAATGGCAGTTTTAATTTTGAATAGGCTACTTCTTGGAAAAGTCACAACTGAAAAGTACTTGAATGCGCAAGATACGTTTTGTTGCGGGCGGATAACCAAACTCGTCCTCAAGTGACGAGTTTAAGATCTAGTATTATTCTTCTTTCTTTCTCCTCCATTTTTGTGTCTCGCGTATCTCAAAAACTTGTAAACATAACATTTCATAACTTTGTCAACATATGGGCATTTACGTGAAGTTGTGCACCTCCTATTTTGAATGACGTCAGAGTTGCGCAACGTGACTTACGTGCGATTTTAAGATTTTTTATGATTGATCATAGGCTAAAAACCAAGCATAATTTTATTTTGACACTTTGTGAAAATTTAAGTCATATCAAGGGCGAACTTTTTGTGGATTAAAAATGCCATGTTTTACAAGACGTTACGCGCGCACGCGCATTTCTCCTCTATTTTTGTGTCTCGCTTATATAAAAAATGTGTAAACATAACATTTCATAACTTTGTCAACATATGGGCATTCACGTGAAGTTGTGCACCTATTATTGTGAATGACGTCAGAAATGCGTAACGTGACTTACGCGTGATTTTATGAATTTCCCGTATTCAACATAGATTGAAAACCATATAACTATGTAAGTTGAAACTTAGCAAAAGTTTAATTTATATTTTGCGCTAACTTTTTGTGCACTAAAAATGGCATTTTTTAAACGAAGTTACGCGCGCACGCGCATTTAAAATTTAAAATGCGCAAAATTAATTTCTAATCAACTTTCTACGCTGATCCTGACATTTTGAGCTTGTCAAAAATTCCCACGCGCGCGAACACTTTTACGCGCGTGGTCCGCACGTAGCGCTAAAAACATCTTTTTTAGCGTGAATTATGTCTTTCCAGCCTTTTATAGTAATTTTATCAAATTTTAAAACAATTTAGACTTAAAATTACGTCATCCGAGCACGTCGAATTATACAATTTGTGCGTGTTTTTAAAGAAAAAATTCAAAAATTCGTCAAAATTATGCCTATTTTTAAACAGTCATAGATTCTAAACTACATGGAGAACTTTTTTTTACTTACATATTCTGGAAGGTGATGAGTTGTAGATATCGGATCATTAATCAATATGGCTAACCGGACATTGTGACATCATCGTATGGCCACACGAATGTAAAATATAGGATTTTTGTCTGTTTCGTTATTGCTCATCACATTAAATGGAGCGCATCTCCACTTATTCGTTGTTCATTTTCACCCCGATTTCAATATATTCTAGGTCAATCAACTATCTTTTGCATGAATTAAAAATTTTTTAATTTTTTTAACGTCATCATGCCTAAAAATTTAAATTACGTTGGTCATTAATTTCATCTTTACAGTAAATTTTAATATGTTATAGCTCGTAAGAATAAAATGTGATAATCATGATTAAACGTTTTCAGGAAGCTATTGTATTGTAGATACAAAATCATGTGTAAATTGTGCCAATCGAATGTTGTGACGTCATCATATGGCCAGTTAAATAAAAAAAGTCGTATTTTCATCTTTTGCGTTATATTTCATTACATTTAAAAGAGCGCGCATCAATATTTCACGTATTCAAATTTCTTCTACACGTTAATATGTTGTTGCTGAGATAATTTCATTCTGAAATTTCTACTTTTGCATTTCATTTTGAAACCGTCAAGATGTTAAAAATTACAATAAAATACGGGTCCCGTAATTTCACCTATTTTACACTGTTTGTGATATGTATACAGATTGTACTGTGTATACTATATGACACAAAATAACAGAATTCAGAATTAACAACATATCATATTCTTCAGTTCAGGTCATAATGCCTTAATATTTTTCTGTGTGCAATATTCTAACGTATGACGTGCACGTGGCGTTTGTCGAGCGGATAACTAACTCGTCAAAGTGACGAGTTTCATGTCTAGTTAAGCTTGGTTCTCACTTGGATGCAACAACACCGTAGGCGCAACGTAAGTCAATTGACCAATCACATGCGACAGTTCGGATCACGAATAAAGCTTTAATTTGTTTAGATATAGATCCTAAAATGTTGGATGCTATCAATACTTACATTGTCTATGCTCCTAACAATCAATGGACCGATAAAGCAGGCGGGGCATGCCAGTGATGTCACACTCCCAGCGATAACCCCTGAATGACCTTTAGATATTTCCATTATATTCGGAATGACACTTGATGTGTAAAATCCAAGAAAACTATAAATGCTACAGTAAGAAAAACCACTGAGGTCGCTGGGCTGTGTTCGACAAAGCAAATACAAATCAGACACAAAGAAGGTATTCCCAAAGCTAAATAGAATAGAAACACAAAATTAATAAAACAAAAAAAAATTGCTCAGTGGTTTGAAATAAGGTTTATTGGGTAAGACACAATTAACGAATTTCACGTCATAACATATCTTTGATCTATGTTGTACGATTGGATACATAAATTGATAGTAAATGCGACGAATAATGGAAATTTTACAAATTTTAAAACCGAGCACTGTGGAATAAATCTGCTTTAAGTTCTGTAACCTTATGTGATGTGCCCATATGGACATGATGCCATATCACTACCATAATATTTGAGCATATCACTACCATATTTGGGCACACCACACTAGTTTGACAGTGTGGACAGAGCTTTAGAACATTTAGTACACTACACAAAATATCTTGGATTTGTGGATCATGGAAAACTGAACAAATGTCCTCTCGATTGATAATAAAATGTCATGCATGCGTTTATAAAAAAAAATGATTATGTCTTCCTTTTCCAAAAGATTATCAAAATTCTTTATAATAACAAAACTCTGATGTCTTCGACGATGTACTTGTTCTCTGCGAACCATATAAAGCTTGTGTTTCTACTAGGACACAACGCAATGACGTAGACGCAACGTATCGACGAAAAGTGCCGTAAGAACATAACCGTGCGTGTCGGAAACCGCGACTTAACAGTGGTGCCGTAGACGTATATAAGTGAAGTGGAATCTAGTTCCGAAAAACTAGGGATTTATATTTATTTATATTACATTTCGTTGTTTCGTACCCATATTGTGTATTACATTTCTAATTGTACTGTATCACAATTAATCATCATTTTATGAATATTTAAGGATTTCGACTTACCGATTTCATACAAGAACTAGAAAGCCACTCCGAGAGGGCATACCTCCGCCTACTGTAAAATTCTCCTACATAAGATTTCTCCGGTAAAAAATATATATATATATATTTGTGTGTGTCTTAATGCTGTTTGTGATTTAGGCTAATTTCATTATAAGCATGTGTATGCGAGTTTGGTGTAATGGTTATGTAACAAGCCTTTCAGTTAACAATAGCTTCAGTTGACTAACAATAGAACAGCAACGCGAAAATCAAACGAGTGAATTTGAAAAGAAATAGGTTTTTTAAACTACTCGCATCAAAAAATGAGCACATTAAATCTAATTATGTTTTAAAATTACAAATCACAAATTATAACTCTTGCCTCTTGTTAAAAAATGTTAACGTTTTTTGGACAAGTAGTTCTCGAGAAAATGCAATTTCAGTTTACAATTGTTACTTTAAGACTGCTCGCCGGCTTTTGAAAAATTCTGTCCTATCTTTTAACACTAGCAGGTCTAAAAAAGTATACTAAAAAGTGGTCCAGAATTGGGTCTGTGGTCCCAAAAGGTCCCAAAATTTAATGGAATGGTCCTTGACCACATATCTATCTGTCTATTCATTTTGGTAAAGATCTTGTAATTAATTTTTGAGTAATCCTGCTAACAAACAAACAAACAAATGAAAGCACTCAGAAACTGAGTGAAGTACTTGGCAAAATATATCCACTGACTCGGAGCATGTTGAAAGATAATTTGTTTTGCTTTAGGTATTAGCTTTACATTGTTAAAATCCTGCTGGGGTTAATAACTTGTTTAAATAATTTTTGGATACAAACAACTCCGGCATTGCAATAATGATCTTTCTAAAATCAAGATTGACCAGAATAATGATCGAAGAGTGTCTTGAAGCTATGCCGATTTGCGGCGCCTCTGCCTTAACCCATGTAGTAAGCTTAACCGGTTGACCAGTCGACTAATGTTTTGGTCCATATCAGAGAATATGTCCACGTTAAAAGAAGACAGAATGCGTGCTATTTAATATTTCGTACGAAAGATAAGCTTTTGTGACAAACAATATATCAATTTACCTGAAAATCAATAGGCTTGTTCTGTAAGTATATACCTATGTACAGAATGAAATAAGGAAGGACACACACTGGTATTAACAAAACTAATTATCAACTATTACATAAAATTTCTTTTTGAACAACCAAAAATAGTATAAGCGAACTTACAGTACGTTTCGAAACCTATCAGGTTTCATTCTCAACTGGCGTTTCATCGTCTAGCGTTGTTAATCCCATGACGGCGATGAGTTGGTATAGCGCCACCAATAGGTCCAAAAGGACGTGCCCCCTTCTCCAATAGTTGATCATAAACAACACCATTCCTTTTTTGGACATTCTCATAACACTACAAAGCAACCGATCATTAACAACTTCAGTCTACAGAAAACCGACACACACAGATCAGTATTTAAATTTCAAGTCAAATCACCCATTACAACACAAACTCAGTGTTATTAATACGCTTGTGGACAGATGTGAAAACATAGTTTCAACACCTGAAGGACAGAAACAGGAAATGGACCACATCAGACAGGCTTTGAAGAAATGCGACTACCCAGATTGGACATTCAAGAAGGTAGAAAAACAACGACTCCAAAAACAGCAACGACAGCTTGATCAAAATCGCAGCAAAGGTACAACATCTACTAAAGAAAAGTCACGTTGTAACATCGGAATCACATACACAAAAGGTCTGTCTGAACGCATAAAAAGAGTATTCAACCAACATCAAATTGACACCTTTTTCATCCCATCTAATAAGATCAGGCAAAACCTCGTTCATCCGAAAGACCGCATCGAAAAAGACCAAGTATGCGGTTGCATCTACAAACTACAATGTTTGAACTGTCCACAAGCTTACATAGGGGAAACAGGGAGGGCTTTAAAAACACGCATAAAAGAACATCGCACAGACACAGAAAACAACACGGGAGGGATTTTAACCAGGGCTCAAAGATCGTCTACATCATCAATCATACATAAATCTGCAATAACAGATCATGCACTACAACACAATCACCTCATTGATTGGAACGCTGCTATCCTTGAGAAAGAATGCAACACTCAAAAAAGGCAAATAAAAGAGTCGATCAACATCAGAAAACATGGAAAAATCATGAACAGAGATGAAGGAGCCCACGAATTGCCACACAACTATTGGAGAAGGGGGAACGTCCTTTTGGACCTATTGGTGGCGCTATACCAACTCATCGTCGTCATGGGATTAACAACGCTAGACGATGAAACGCCAGTTGAGAATGAAACCTGATAGGTTTCGAAACGTACTGTAAGTTCGCTTATACTATTTTTGGTTGTTCAAAAAGAAATTTTATGTAATACCTATTCCACAAGCAGATGAAATTCTTCCAACAATAATTATCAACTAACAATAGTTTAATTTGAATAACAATAGAACAGCAACGCCTAAAACAAACGGGTGAATTTAAAAAGAAACAGGTTTTTTAAAACTACTCGTATGAAAAAGCCGGTACATTGAATCAACTTTTGTTTTAAAATTACAAATCACAAATTATAACCCTTGCCTCTTGTCCAAAAATGAGGTTTTTTGGACAAGTAGTTCTCGAGAAAATGTAATTTCAGTTTACGTGTTACTTTAAAACTGCTCACCGGCTTTTGAAAATTGTCTCCTATCTTTTAACACTAGCCGGTCTGAAAATAATATCATTTTTGTTATTTGTGAAGTTATTAATAAACCAATTCTGTTGGTTTTCAATAGGCATGGTCTGAACGTATATACCTATCTACACCCTAAAATTGAGAACGATAACTTAAAAACTGTAGGCGCTATCGTGCTAACAAACAAACAAACATACAAACATACAAACTAGCCTTCGCGCATAGCGCGATACTTGGCCAAATCAAAATTGGCCTCCTGAATTGACCCAATTTTCACCAAAAGTGTGTGTCTTATGCTGTGTGATTTAGGCTAATTTCACTTCAATCATGTGTATACGAGTTTGGTGTACAGGTTATGTATCCAGCCTTTCAACGAACAATAGCTTCAGTCGGCTAACAATAGAACAGCAACGCGACAAACACACATGTGAATTTGAAAAGAAATAGTCATATATACTTTATTGTCCATTTAAAAAACAGAAATGTGATTTGAAAACTGGCAAAATACAAAAATATAAAATACAATTTACAAAAACACACACAAAAAGTTAAGAGGCTAAAAATGGTTAAAATTAGATAAAAATTATCGGTTACATTTTACCTTTAGGTTTTGTAAACTACTCGCATCAAAAAACCTCTATATTAAATCTAATTCAGTTTTAAAATTACAAATCACAAATTATACCTCTTGCCTCTTGTACAAAAATGAAGTTTTTTGGAGAAGTAGTTCTCGAGAAAATGCGATTTTAGTTTACTTGTTAATTTAAGACTGCTCGCCGGCTTTTGATAATTCTGTCCTATCTTTTAACACTAGCAGGTCTGAAAATAATTTTTAAAAGTGGTTCCGAATTGGGACCGTGGTCCAGATTTTAACAAAAATTGGGCAGTGTCGTCCTTGCACCAGGTGACATGTATGGTAGAGTGATGACAAACAAACAAACACACACACACACCCACACAAACCGCACCGATCAACATACTTGGCCAATTTTCAATTTGGCCAAGTAACAAACAAACACACAAACCAAACAGATCAAAATACTTGGCCAATTTTCAATTTGGCCAAGTAACAAACACACACACAAACCAAACAGATCAACATACTTGGCCAATTTTCAATTTGGCCAAGTAACAAAGTAAATACTATACTTGGCAAAATTCTTTTTGCCAAGTAACAAACACACGCTACCGATTACATATACCTCCTTGGCGAAGGTAAATAATGAAAAGCGAAAACAGAATGTTAATTTGTATATACAGTATAAATATTTGTTGTTTGATTCAAACATGTACTACAAATGGAGAGAGGCATTATATATACCAATAGATAAAAGTTTTGGTTCTCTCTCCTTCATCTTTTTTTGTGTGTAATGTGTTATACCATATGGACAATTGTCTGAAATAAAAGTTGAATTGAATTAATCGTGGTTCTAAAATGACATGTTGAGCGATCAAATGGTTTATCTGTGGCTGCGACACGATCAATTCCACGCTCCTTGAGGACACCGCGCGCTGTGGAGAATATGTACAATATGGCATTTGTCGCAGCCAGACATAAGATCTAATGACTGTTACGAGTTCCTATCTTGGCAAGGAGAGTTTAATGTCCTGGTGTTAGATTGCCTTGCTTAAAGCGTTTATTGTGTTGTTTATCGTCACCTGGACCTAACATTCACCCTAACAATAGGTGACGTAATACATGACGTTTTCTGTTAGAAAACTCATTATAATACAGGTGGAATTACGTCCATAACGAGTCTCATTTATACAAGCATTGTTAGCTGTGTAATTGGTATATATATAGGGTTAACTGTCGGCATATGTATCCTATTGGCTGACCTTTTGTAGCCAATTACTGAACTCCTGAAATATAGAGAGACTGCACCAGACTGTATTACTGTAAATCCTCGCTATTTATTTCCAAATATCGAGGTTCCAATAGCAAACAAGGTAAGATCATTATAATTACATTCTGTATATTTACAGTACTTGACGTGGTTTATTGGGGAAAAGCCAATGAGTCAAGTCAATGTAGTCACTCTTTCTAGTTTCTGGTAATAACGAAGTTCATATGTTATTTTGGCAGTAACTTCAAACTTCTAACGTGACCGACATACCTGTAATACATTAGGATAGTGAGACTTATTTGATAAGTTGGGTATATTATTTACTATTCCCAGTATATAGGCCTATATATTGTGTAGTACATTATGATCTACATCTTATATTGTTGAAATTGTAATTGACTGTTGATGGTCTTTCCGTTTGTTTTATAGACAATATTGTTTTGATGCTCAACCTACGGAAGTGCAAAATAAGATATAGAAACAAAACCCTACATCAACTATTCTTATTGATGTTAACAGGAATATGCGTTTCATCCTATTCTGGTAAGTACCATAGATAAATTATAACTGCTAGAGGGTGAACTAAACGACAGCGAGTACTGCGAACAGAACATGGAATCCTAAAAATGGCCGCCGTGTATATGTTCAAAGTATTTAGTATAACAATAATGATCTAAAATATTATGAAGAGGCACATATTTTACAGTTTTTAAATAAAATTAACTCATTGTAATCTGGTATATCTTTATTGTCCCGAACACGCTACAGGGACTGTTTATCACCATCGCATTCAACACTAGCTTTTTTTTCATCCGTGAAACGTTTTTTTTTCGTACACAAAATGTTTAGAAAGTACTATTAAACGGTCGTTTAATAGTGCGTACTATTGCACGCCATATGACCCACAATCATCCAATCAAATAACAGTAATTTATTTAGGTGTTATATAATATAAAATAGACGCGAATCTCATTGTTTATTACTGGTACCGGTGGATCGGTTTATGTCATACTCTTGTAAAATTGCATCGTTTGCCTTGGTTTAGCCTATTCTTCGATAGCTTTGTAAGATTTCGTTTCGTGTTTAGCTAAGTTCTCATCTGAGCGTTTCTGTTCTGTTGCACTCCCAAATAACAAAAAAGTAAACATTCCAATTAGTCCTATTCCAGCAGTTATGTTAAACATCCAAGACCATTGCTTGAATGTATTCTGAAAGTAGGTAAACATTTCATGATTAGCAGCGTATCCATGATTTTTCAATTACATGTCGTTGCTTTTTTTCGTTTTTAGTAGCAATCGCTGCATTTTTACATTTTCAGGTGCAAGTCGCTGCTTTTTTTCGTTTTTTAGTTGCATGTCACTACCTTTTTTCGTGTTTTAGTTGCATGTCGCTGCTTTTTTCGTTTTTTTTTTTGTTGCATGTCGCTGTTTTTTACTCTTTCAATTGCAATGAAGTCGCTGCTTTTTTTTGTTTTTCGTTACAATTTATTAATTTATTCATTTTATTTCTATACAATCAACTTTATGAAACAATCATTACTTACATTGTCTACAGTGAATGCTCCTAACATCATTGGACCAATAAAGCAGCCGGGGCCTGCAAGTGATGTCATAATCCCAGCAATAACCCCTGAATGACCTTTAGATATTTCCATTATGTTCGGTATGACACTTGATGTGTAAAATCCTAGAGAACTAAATGCTACAGTAAGAAAAACCACTGATGCACCCGAGCTCTCTTCGAAAACCCCAATACAAATCAGGCACAGTGAAGATATTCCCAAAGCTAAAAAGAAGTATAGAAGACACGATATTCACCATACTTTTCTTCAAAAATAGTTTATACTCTTGTAATAAAAAAAACGGTTTCAACATTAAACATGTATAGATACGACAATTATCGGCTGTCACGACAAACTTTTGATCGATTTAGTTTGAACTTAGAAGCATAGCACACTCAGTAAGTATTGTTATGGTGCCGCGTTTTTATTCATGGATGTTATCGCCTGACACGAAATCAGCCAATCAAATTATACATAGGCATATTATTATTAAGTATGCCTAATTCTTACTTAGAAATGTAAAAAGCTTCCTTGTATTCACGAGTGTCAAATATTTACGCTGGATAATAAAGTCTGCACATATTCCAGATGTTTGAACCACCAACAGCTGGAGAAGACCTGGCAAAGATGTTAATAATCCAGTCTACAAAATAGAAACCGAGAACTAGCTTTATACCTGCATCTGACCACCAACCGCTCTAACACCACTTATGTCAGCCAATATCCTATACAGTATATTTAACCACCATCATAAATGTTTTACTTACTGTTTTCAGGTCGAATCCTAAGATTACATTTATAAAAATCGGGCACTCGGTAAGAAGGAGCACAAGAATAAAAATGAAAGCCCAATACGCAATGACTAAAGCCCATACTGCAGACGATGTAAATATCTTAAACCAGGCAATTGGTGTATTCTAAAAATAAAGAAGATTATTTAATAGTAAAGTATAAACAATGGTTATACTCTCAATTCATGTTGAAGAAAGCTTTAGAGGTGCATACAGGTATAATGGATACTAGTCTAGTTAGTGTCTTTGTCCATGTTAGTCCACCGTTTTGATTTTTCAATTTATATCTATTAAACGCCAAATGTGCCAACATGTCTATCCTTTGAAATACAATTTAGAAATTAGATGGATTAAATGGATTAATAATCTGATACCGTAAACATTAGTATTTCGAACTCAATCAAGAACGAATGCTAACCTCCCAAATCCGGCCCTAAATCTTAACGGCACATGCGCAGAACAATTAAATGTGCGTGATTAATAGTAGGCATGTTAAGGTGCATATTTTAGGCAAATCCTTGTGATAACATTTTGAAACTTTGCACAGTTATTCATTAGGGTGTCAAAAATATGAAATGGAAGGGTTGCACAAAATTTGGTCAGGGTAAAGCCGCCATTTTGGATTTCAAAATGGCGGACCTCAAATTTTAACTTGTCAGGTATATCTCTGCTAAAGAGGCACCTAGAGTTCTGATTTTAAATGCAAAATATATGGTAGTGGGGTCACTAAACATATTGGTATAATTGACATTTGATTGCATGGCGGCCATGTTGGATTTCAAAAATGGCGGACTTCAAATTTTCACTTTTCAGGTATATCTCTGCTAAAAAGGCACCTAGAATTCCGATTTTAGGTGCAAATTATAATTATGGTAATGGAGTCACCAAACATATTGGTATAACTAACATTTTGATTGCATGGCGGCTATGTTGGATTTCAAAATGGCGGACCCCCAAATTTTCACTTTTCAGGTATATCTCTGCTAAAAAGGTACACAGTGCTCTGATTTTAGGTGCAAATTATATGGTAATGGGTCACCAAATATATTGGTATTTAACTAACATTTTGATTGCAAGCTCAAAATGTTTCAGTACGGTACCTACAGTTAAAATTTTATGTACAAAGTATGATATGGTATTGAGGTCGACAAACATATTGGTATAACGTCTTTGATTGCATGGCGGCCATTTTGAATGTAGCTCAAACCTGGTAACCACACAGCTCTGTACATCATAAATCACTCGTTCTGCATTTCCAGCGTCCAAGATCACAGTCGGTGTGTCACATCGAATTAAAACCTAATTTGTGACATCTGAAAGTTCCGGCAATGAACTCCAAACTGGACTAAATGTGTTGCCGTCCTTCCTCCATCTCCAGTTTGCTGGGTCCTGTTCAACCCTGAATCCATCTAGACTGTTCTAGATAATCTGTGTCACTAACATCCCCTACAGACAATGACATCGTCTCAAATTCCTTTCCTTGAACAGATGAAGTTGTATCACAACTGCTAAAGGAATGAAAGAACAAGCGACTGATGCTTGTGATCCAAGAGAAGTAATCTTGTGTATTGAGATATACTTCAAGTGCTTCCCCACTCCAAACTCGATCCAAAGCTCGTGGATGCCAGGTATTCTGTGGAAAGTTGACAATGAAATAACAACAACATCACTGTCTACAGTCTTGACAAGAATGCGTGGAAAAATTTTAGCGGCATGTTTAACATGAACAAACATACGTTCATCTGCCTCTTCTATGTTACATGGCATCAGCAGTTGTATATTTACAGACTGGTTTGTTACAGCTCTGTCTCTCAGAGACCCTACAAACATTCCGTGATTTGTGTCAATGTTCTCTACTACTTCAGTTACAATTAATGAAACAACTCTGATTTGTTGTCATCATATCTCGAATATGTGGTCCAATTGTTGGGCATGCTCTCACTGGCTTTGACACCAGAGCCGCGGTTTGAACGCGTACTAGACTTTAAACCGTCGTTAAAGTATCTATCGAAAACCAAATCTGGTCGCGTCACTGATCAAAGTTGATGGTCTATATATGGTTGTACGACAAAATGAAGCACCATTAGTTGCTGCCAAGGTGTTTAGATTGACCAGCAATAATCAATATGCTCAGGCCCAATGATTCGAAGACATTCATTGAGTATATATCAAGTGTCATACAACCATCAACTTTGATCAGTAACACGATAGATACTTTAACGACAGTGTCTCTGGTGTAAGGAGGGTCGTTAAAGCCAGCGGGAGCATGCCCAACAATTGGACCACATTTTTTAGATTTGATGACAACAAATCAGAGTTGTTTTCATTTATTGTAACTGAAGTAGTAGAGAACATTGGCACAAATCACGGAATGTTTGTAGGGTGTTTGGAGACAGAGCTGTAACAAACCAGTAAATATACAATCGCTGATGCCATGTAACATAGAAGAGGTAGATGAACGTATGTTTGTTCACGTTAAACTTTCCGCTGAAATTTTCCACGCATTGCCAAGACTGTACACAGTGATGTTGTTGTCAGCTTTCCACAGAATACCTGGCATCCACGAGCTTCGGATCGAGTTTGGAGTGGGGAAGCACTTGAAGTACATCCCAATACACGAGATTGCATCTTCTCTTGGATCACAAGCATCAGCCGCTTACTTGTTCTTTCATACCATTAGCGGTTGTGATAGAACTTTATCTGTTTAAGAAAAAGGTAAAGCTACATTTAACGAGACCTTGAAAAAGATGCCATGTATGACTCCAGTTTTTGAGAGGATGTCATTGTCTGTAGGGCATGTTAGTGAAACAGACACAGATTATCTAGAACAGTTTGTTGTAACTATGTCTACTGCAGAACATTTAATGATTCAAGACGATATCTTTTTACAAGAGAAAGACTATTGAAAATATCCCCCAACATCTGCGGCATTAAGAGAACATGTGAAACGGAAGCCAGGAGGTGGTACGACTGTCTAGATGCATTCAGGGTTGAACGGGACCCAGCGAACTGGGGATAGAGGAAGGACGGCAACAAATTTAGTCCAGCTTGGAGTTCATTGCCGGAACTTTCAGATGTCACAAAGGTTTTAATTCGCTGTGGACACACCGACTGTGATCTTGGATGCTGTAAATGCAGAAAGAGTGATTTACGATGTACAGAGCTGTGTGGTTGCCAGGGAAAATGTGACCTACAATAAGTGTCCGTGTTAAATGCATGTAATTATGAAGATAAACAAATAGTGTAAAGTCAGTACGGGTTGAGCTACATTCAAAATGGCCGCCATGCAATCAAAGACGTTATACTAATATGTTTGTTGACCTCAATACTATTATACTTTGTACCTAAAATTATAACTGTAGGTACCGTACTGAAACTTTTTGAGTACGCCATTTTGAAATTCAAAATGGCCGCCATGCAATAAAAATGTCAGTTAAATACCAATATGTTTGGTTACCCATTACCATATAATTGGCACCTAAAATCAGAACTCTAGGTGCCTTTTTAGCAGAGATATACCTGAAAAATGAAAATTTGAAATCCGCCATTTTGAAATCCAACATGGCCGCCATGGAATCAAAATGTTAGTTATACCAGTATGTTTGGTGACCCCACTACCATATAATTTGCACCTAAAATCAGAACTCTAGGTGCCTCTTTAGCAGAGATACACCTAAAAAGTGAAAATTTGAAGTCCGCCATTTTGAAATCCAAAATGGCCGCCATGCAATTAAAATGTTAGTTATACCAATATGTTTGGTGAGCCCATTACCATATAATTTGCACCTAAATTCAGAACTCTAGGTGCCTATTTAGCAGAGATATACCTGAAAAGTGAACAATTTGGGTCCGCCATTTTGAATCCAAAATGGCGGCTTTCCCCTGACCAAATTTTGTGCAACCATTCCATTTCATATTTTTGACACCCTAATGAATAACTGTGCAAAGTTTCAGAATGTTATCACAATTTGAAGGATTGGGTCACTTAACAGGCCTACTATAAGGGCCACAGGAGACATTGTCCATTTGATCTAAAGCCAATACAAGTCCTTCGTTTTCATTTATCCATGGTCCTTCTCGTACTACGTACACCAAGTAGTTCTTATGCATTAGTTTGAACGTCACAAATTTAGTTATATATATATTTGATTATCGGGGTTTAGATGTCATCCGTACATTTCAGTAAGGGTTTTTTAGTGACAAAATGATTTTTAATTTTTTTTTAAGTTTTCTTTTGATCATTTTAATATTGCTGTTTTAATAGTTACCCAGTCCGCTTAATACATGTATTATTACGATACCGTTTCTTCGGGGTGTTTAAGAAATTATAATCAAAAGTCAGGAAGGGGTTAATAAAGAGTAGACTAATAGTTATAATTATACCATGTTAATAACTATACCATTTCCACGTTGATGTTAAACCAGACATATACCTATTTTGTGAGAGTGTTGTGGAGTAAAATACTTCATATTTTTAACGATTAGGCTGATTTAAATAAAACTTGGTAGTTAAAAAATTAAGTTCATGGACTGGTTAAAGATGCGGTCAAAGGTCATTCCTCTGACCGGGTTCATGTTCTATTGAACATAATTATATCTAGTTTTAACTGTAATTGTGTTGTAGGCATTATAACTGCTTTAATACCGGTAATAATCATTATCAATATTGTTGTTGTTGTGATCGTTACGCTTATTCTACTCGTACCTCTTCAAGCGTTTCGAAACTGTTTATGTATTCACGTTCTGTATTGGAAATATACGGATCTTTATTTGGATTCTCATAAATGAATAACATCCATATCATTGCTATAAAAACTGAAAACACACCTACAAAAAGAACAATCATGGTTTTAAATGTACGTATCAAACGATATGGTAACTCTCAATTCGATTTTTTTTTTAATTGTCCTTTTTCTTGTTTGTAAATATTTTAAAGTGGAGTACAGCGCTAAGAACGTTATACAAATCTATAGTATTAGTGTTATTAATAATTAAAATTGGACCTTCCGTATCACTCTACAAAAATGATTGAGAAGATATAAAACGTATTGCCTAACTAACTAACATAACAAAGATTTGTTGAAATGGTGATAAATTAAACATGGGGCATTCAACCCCTTCATTTTATGAGGCACGTTTTTTTCTTATTTCGAAGGATAATTTACATTGTTATTTCAAGTTTGCACGTGAAACTAACTAACTAACTAACTGTAACTTACATATCATAGATTCGTTGAAATGGTGATGAATTAAACATGGGGCATTCAACCCCTTCATTTAATGAGGCACGTTTTTTTCTTATTTCGAAGGATAATTTACATTGTTATCTCAAGTTTGCACGTGAAACTAACTAACTAACTGTAACTTACATATCATAGATTCGTTGAAGTGGTGATGAATCAAACATGGGGCATTCAACCCCTTCATTTTATGAGGCACGTTTTTTTTTTCTTTTTCGAAGGAAAATTTACATTTCTATCTTGAAAACTAACAATTAAATTGTAGATTTAATGTTTTAAACTCAAGCTTATATAGCACAGTAGATTAATTTAATCTATATATACCAGTGTATAATTGTATTTACTGAGAATATAGAAGGTATACTGCCATCCACCAACATCACAGATCCAACTTGACATCTTATTACAGAATGCTACACTAAGAGGCAATGCTGTAAGAGAAGATTATTATTAATTTGATCAAGAAACTTTTCACTAGGTGAATTTAGTCGCGTGGATCTTTTAGTCTATTCGCATGAGTTCACATGAACAAACTTATTTCCCGTTCTCTGATTGGTTGCGAACATTTTGTGCAATTTGAAATGCGCAAGAATTATCTTACGCATTTTGTAATTGTAGGGCCTAGTTATAACCTATACTAGATGAAAACTTGAATTGGAAAAATATACCTTACCTGAAAATGCAATAGACATTAGTTTACTTCGTTCGTGTGGAATTATCCAATTTTCTAATAATTCACAGAGAGCTGGGTAGTACACGCCCTTTAAAAAAACAATCCCAAATGTATATACTTCCGATGTGAGCCCGTCTTGTAGGAGGTGCACGAAAAAGACGCTCTTTATGTCAATTTGAGTTACCGCATTTATTCGAACAAATGCCCCGGAGCGTTTATTGTTCAGGAGGGTTTATTTGAGGGAGGCGTTTATTGTGAGGAGGGGTTTATTTTTTTAATGTATTATGGTAACATGTATAATCAAATCCCCTAGATAGGAAAGAATACAACACAATTGACATCAAGGAGTGATAAAATACAGTAAAATTCAAAATGCTTAGTAAATTGTAGATCAGGTTAATCAAAATATTCTACTATAAAGAGAAGTGTGTTGTAATACCATATTGTGCATATGACGGGCGTTTATTCGAGGACATATATAAACGCCTTTATTTTATTTATTTATTTATTTAACAACATATTTATACAAGATTATACACAATCAAGTATAAATATACTTGTTTTACATTGTGGTCCTATCGACAAAAACGGATATAAATTTAAATACTTATAGGCTACAATTAATAATAATAATAACAATAAAATATATAAACTGGAAGTTAAATGTTATGAAAAGAAATGAGATCTGTATCTAGCTTTAAAGGACATAAACGTGTTTTATATCTGCTGCTGGCAAGTCATTCCATATTTTTCCGCCTGAAACTTTAAAAGACGAATCCATTTTGCTACGGGTATAATGAGGTATAACAATATTTAAGTTATCTACTCCACGCGTTGAATGGGTGTGTACATTCCCAATTAGTTCAATTTCATTAGTCAGTCTGGTTGGCGCAAGGCTGTGAATATATTTATAAGATAAGATAAGATAAGATAACTTTTATTGATCCTCAAAAAGGAAATTCATTGCTCGTCATAATAACAAGAAAACACAATAAAAACAAATATAGCATAAAACCATTCATATAAAAACATCAAAAAATACAAGATAAAATTATCTTCTTGACTTTCTGTTGTACTGGATGATACCACATTAGACTAGCTAGATAAAAATCTCTTCTCTCTTCAAATGTTTTCCAGGAAAGATCCTGAATAATGTCATCACCCCTCATGTCAACAAAATCTAAATTTTGGGTAACAATGCGAGCCGCTCTTCTGTGAAGACGCTTCAAAATATTCTTGTTTTGCTCAGAGGTATTTCCCCAAACAGTTATGGAATAGTCACTACAAGGTTGCATGGTACTCAAAAACAACGTTTCTAATAATGATTTATTTAGACATCCCGCCATTTTACTCAACATTGTAATTTTATACCCAATATTTTTACTGATAGACTAGGTATTCCACGTTAAAATTTCATCTATAATAACTCCCAGATATCTTATGCTATCAACTTGTTCAATTTTGGTGGGCCCAATTTTAATATCCAGTATATCTAGTATACACAACAACATCATCATCAAAAATGCTGCAAGTTCCATTTATAACAGACTGCGAAATATCATTAATAAATAGAAGAAAAAGGATGGGCCCTAGGACACTTCCTTGCGGAACACCAATGTTAATATCTCTCGTCATAATAACAAGAAAACACAATAAAAACAAATATACCCAATACAAATCAGGCACAGTGAAGATATTCCCAAAGCTAAAAAGAAGTATAGAAGACACGATATTCAACATACTTTTCTTCAAAAATAGTTTATACTCTTGTAATAAAAAAACGGTTTCAACATTAAACATGTATAGATACGACAATTATCGGCTGTCACGACAAACTTTTGATCGATTTAGTTTGAACTTAGAAGCATAGCACACTCAGTAAGTATTGTTATGGTGCCGCGTTTTATTCAATCAAATTATACATAGGCATATTATTATTAAGTATGTCTAATTCTTACTTAGAAATGTAAAAAGCTTCCTTGTATTCACGAGTGTCAAATATTTACGCTGGATAATAAAGTCTGCACATATTCCAGATGTTTGAAACATTTTCTATTGTTGCAGTATACAAACTGTTTTCTGTTTTTCAGATAATTTACAAACCACTAAAACCGTATTTATCAAGTTTATATACAAGAATTGAATGATCGATCGTATCAAAACATTTAGATATATCCAAGAAACAAGCGCCGATCAATTCAGAATCATTAAAACTTTCCAACCAATCATCAATCACTCTGTGTAAGCACGTTACAGTGGAATGGTTTTTCAAAAACGCAAATTGGTCCACATTAATTAAATCATAAGACTCAAGAAAGGTAATTATTTGTTCCTGAACAACTCTCTCAATAATTTATGCAATATGACCGACAACAGAAATTGGTCCGTAGTTGTTCATACTCTCTTTACTACCCTTTCCCTTATAGATTGGGGTCTTCCTTGCAACTTACCAGTCACCTTTCCATTCGAGGGGTACGTTTATTCAAAGCGGGGCGTTTATTCGAATAAAAGCGGTAATGAAGATTCAGGGCCGGTGCACACTGAATATTTTCACAGGAAACGTCATATCGAAGATTTTCAATAAGATTTAAATATTAAATTTACCTATACGGCATTAGCATTGTAAGGGTTGCTTACACATTTTATCTGATATGTTGTGTATTTTGTTTGATTCTAGCCCACTCACTTGAGTCTTTTCGAAAGAATGTATTTGTTTTAACTTCCAGTACGTTTATTTTATTTTATAGTATAAGACAGTTAATGTAAAAAGCTGTAAAAATTATAAGATACTAACCTGTACACAACCATCTAAAATTCGAATACAAAGTAATAAATAATAGTTAAACCCCGCAGCCCATGGTATCAATGCAGTAAGTAAACCTGAGCATAGAAGAACTCCAACCATGGATCGTTTTCCACCAATCTGGCGAGCTAACCAACCTCCTGGTATTGACGTTACAGCATAGCCGTAATAAAATGCAGCCAGTACTGTTTGTTTTTGTCGTTCATTCCAGTCATATCTATGTATCTGTTGTACAGATAAGTCAATAAGTGAATTCGAGAAGAAAACAATGTTTTTTTTCAGTAGTAGCATCCCTACCCACCTTTCAAGTTCGCCATGTGCATAAAGCCTATATAAAAGCATTTTTGTCATTGTCTTTTGACTAAATAAAGCAAGTGTCGTATAGATCGGGCCCTCACTTTAGTGAGTCGAAAATATGACATAAATTCATTACTTTGATATTGCCCCTCACCACCCTATTTTCTGTACTATATTATATATTATATATCAGCAAATTATAATAAAATACTCTGTCACATTATGTATCAATGTTGCGCGTGATGTTTAGGTTTGGTTAGGTCTCACTGTATGGTATAGGTGTCATATCATAATATATATGTGAAACTGTATTATAACCTTTGTTATTATACAGGGCACAAATACATACAGTACCGAGGAATCGGCTACCTTTGCTCATTCGTTGTATAATAGTGATTAGACCTACTTACCTCTGTCACAAGTTCATCTGTTTTGTGATTAGACCTCATATTATCAGTTAAATTCTGATATTCTGTCAAATTCTCTCTTCTAACCATTTCGATAATTGCAAAACTAAGATTAATTCGTAGAGACAATATACAAATACCAGCCAAACAGCACATACTAGCCACAATATACCGCTTCATGTTGATACTGTTACTGCAGTACTTCCTTCTATATCGGCAATTTAAAACTTAGCTTTTTCAAGTGCCATGAACCGTGGTTATTCTTTGATCACCACTAATACAATAAAAGGCAAGAAATACCTCTTAGTTGAATTCTAAAGAAAGGATTAAGCTACTGACGTACAGCGATAGCCTATTGTTATTGTAAACACGTCTTTCATTTTTTCTGCTCATTTTTAATCGCGTGGACGCGACTCTATAGTTCACTATGTCTGTCGGTCGGTCGGTCTGTCGGTCGGTCTGTCTGTCTGTCGGTCCGGTATCACTATGCGTTTTATCGCTTTCTGACCGTATCTTGATATCAGTTTAATCTAGCTAAGTCAATTGTTCACAGTATATTCCTTATGGCCAGGAATCGATGTGGTTATGTTTTGACGGTGCGCAATAAAAAATTACGCGGTCTACGCACGATTTAACTAAATCACGTTTGTAATCATATCTTCACAACCATGAATCACAATTAAATAAAATTTGGTACTCATAAATTTCAGGGCATAAATCATCATATGGCAATACAATTACGTGCGTAGCGCATGTAACGCATACGTACGCGCGCTTAACATTTTCAAAATTTATTTTCGATAAAATAAGAGTACGTTTCAGGCAATTTTAAGCGTTTACAAAATTGCCATGAGTGCGCAGAATTTTGCGTTAAATGTTATTGCGCACTCTTTTTGCCCAATTTCTGTTTTCTTGACTTACTTTTCAACTCGAAATTACGTTATACGAGCACGTCAAAAGTGACAGGCTACGCACGTGTAAATTAAAAAAAAAAAATGTTTTTAAACATTTCAACATTTTTAAACATGTTCAGTAATTTCGGTCAGTTGGTAGGTTGGTCGGTCGGTCGGTAAACAATAATGAGCACGCGACTACAGCCATCTATATGGCCTTGTTTGTGTCTCGCAGATCTCTAAAACGGCGAAAGCAGTTCAGCTGTAACTCGACCACTAGGTGCCCGTATATTAGAGCACGTTTCAGGACATTTTAAGTATTTCACACGCGGCTTAGAAAGACCGTGTTTGCACTTAATATGTGTACATATATATATATACCTTTTATGATAAGTACCTTTCATTACAACACGTTAAACTTTTATAATCGTGTGCTTGAAAATGGATAATTGTATACATGTATGTGTAAAAATATGCCTATTTTGAATCTATTATAGCTCTCCGGGATGCATTTTTTTTCCTATGAGACTAATGCAGAAATCATGAATAATTCATTACCTTAATTTTATGACATAATATGGGACATTATAGAGGGCGCTATATTATAAGCATGGAGAGAAATCAAATATCTTGTGTAAACAGCGTTTGCCAACCGAATTGTTTGGTTTAGTAGTAACGGCTTTAACCTATAACACTGGTTCGAGGTGTATCAAGAACATGATTTTTTTTAATTTAATAGTTGAGAGAGATTATTTAGAGGGTTAGGTTTAGTATATTTAGGACGCAGATCAGCTATCTTGCAATTCTTTATAATAGAAAATAATTAGGTAATGAATTATTCATGATTTCTGCCTTAACCTCGTAGGAAAAAATGCCTCCGGGATGGCTGACTATCCCCTATTTTTTTTAACTTATTAAAAGTTAATGAGTTGTAGATATGAATTCATGTACAATTTAGACCGTAAGTTTGCTATATGACGTCATCATAGGTTAATCTGAATTTTTAAAATAGTATTTTTATCTCTTTCGGCACAGTTCTTTACATTCAATAGAGCGCATATCGCGTAAACGATGATCAATTTCTTCCAATTTTCAATATGTTATTACTAAAACAATTCTCCATCAGACATAAACAAGAAAAATAAATATACTGTACATTAAAATTTATCTAGTATTTTAAATATATTTATCAAGGTTTTAATTTATTTTAAGCAATATATACAATAGTATTAATTTAAATGAATTTATTTATTTACTTATAAAAATCCTATATAAAAAAAATTATTTCGAGTTAAGCAGATTAACAATATACGGTTTTGCATTTAGGCACTTCAAGATTTCCACCATTGGATCTAAGGTTTAATTTTCGCTTGCGGCAAGGAGGGAGCATATCCCTGTGCAAAGCCGATTTTATGAGACCCTGACCAAAGGAAAGGACCAGACTTTTCCTCCTTGCCGCAAGCAAAAGGAGTTGCGTCTCCTCTAAAGCTAAATCGTACGATATATAATTTTTTCCCAGGATAGTTCTTAGAGCTCTTTTTTGAACAGCTTCAATTTTATGTGCTAATTTTTTAGTAATTGCACCATGCCACACAGGGCATGCATACTCAAGAATAGGTCTAATATAGCAACAGAACACCTTGATCAGGTCATCCACAGACGCGCGAGACCTCCTCATCACAAATAAGGCAAACATCTTTCGAGATGCCTTAGAGACTATGTCTGCGACATGCATGTCCCATTTCATATTATCTTGAATAGTAACCCCTAACAATTTGAGGTTGCCAACACATTCAAGGATAGTATTGTTGAGGGTGAATGGCTGGAACTCACTAGCATTACGCAAAAAATTAATTGTCATAACATGGCATTTAGACGGTTTAGGCAACATATTGTTAGCTTTACACCAGTCATCCAAATCATCAAGGGAGACCTGTAAATAGGAATTATTGTTTTTTTTCACGACTTCACCTAGAGTGAGATCATCCACATACTTCCATCTTCTGCAGCTTCCTAGACTGGCATCATTAATTAGGACCAGAAATAAAACTGGGCCCAATTTAGTGCCCTGGGGCACGCCGCAGGTGATCTTTCTTGTACCCGAGATGGTCTTACCCACTCTGGTATTGATGCCTCTATTAGTAAGGAAGCTGCAGATAATGGGTATTATGGATGATCTCACTCCGATATCTATTAATTTGTTAATAATTATAGTATGATCAACCCGATCAAAGGCTTTAGTAAAATCAACCGCGCATAAATTAACATAACAATGTTTACCATCAGTATCCTTCATTCAATACAGAATCAATTAAACTAATTAGGTAATGGGTGGTGGATGCACCCTTGCGGTTCCGAATTGTCGACTATCAAGCTTAACGCTAATGTCCTCTATGATCCAATTAACTAAAAAAGTCTCAAAAGTTCTTGCTAATAAGGGTGTAAGTGAAATAGGACGCAAATCGTTACAGGTATTAGCTCCTTTGATTTTAGGGACAGGTACTACTGTCGCATGCTTCCACCTATCAGGGAAAGTACCTGCTTTTAGGGCGCAGTTAAACACATTGGTTATAGGGGGCGCTAGTTCAAAAGCACATTCTCTTAGAAGTTTAGCAGGTCTTCTGGATGTCCTGCCTTTTTGGGTTTTATTGATTGTAGCAATCTCTGGACCTGTCCAGGATAGATTTCAGGAGGCGGCTGCGAGGATGGAAGATATGCAGGCAAGTTGTTTTGGTCCAGAGCAGGTAATTGGCAACAGACATCCGCAAAGTGCTGATTAATTGATTCAGCAGTTTCCTCTTCGTTAAGACCTGGAATGCTAAATGACTGCTTCTGATTAAGATTACAAAGTTTTCCAACATTCTTGTGCCATTTGGAGGAGTCCGAATTGTGAAGGCCAGAAATCGCGTCTTGGTAGTAAGATTTTTTCGCGTCCATAATCGCTTTTTGTACACCATTTCAAAGTTTTTTCCACTTGCTAGATTTTCCAAATTTAACATATGCTTTTTGTCGTTGCTTTATGAGTTGTTTCACTCTTTTCGTAAGCCATGGGCTCCTCATCAGTACTCCTCATTTTCAGCAACTCAGTCGGGAAATTACTATAATAGGCATTTTGTAGAGTAGTAGCTAGCATCGCAGTTTTATCATTTGTATCCATAAGGTCGCCTCATGGACGAGTCCTTCATAGGTCTAATCTTTACCGCGAAATGATCATTTTTAGGTAAACAAGTTATCATTAACACCGAGACGTGATCACTGCACCCAATGGGTGCTTTCCGTACTATATCATCATATAATTCAGGGTAATTCATAAAAATTTTGTCAAGTGTAGAATCTTTCCGTGTATGAAAATTAACTACTTGAGCTAGGCCAAGATTGTCACAAAGCTCATTAGTATTAAGGTCGTTGAAGTCACCTAGAATTATAATTGGAACTTCATGGTTGGCACTGCGTATCCTGTCGACTGTTTCAATCACATGCGATACAAGTTGTCCAGCTCCAGCCGCTGCGGGTGGATAATATATCGCACCAACATATAAGTGTTTCAAGCGCCTGATGTTATTGGGTATTGTAATACAACACCAAAGACACTCAAAATTACACTGATCATGGTGTTCAGTGTGATTCATAGTTAGCCTGTCAACTGAGTACACAGATACTCCACCACCTTTCCTTCCAACACGCATCTTATTGAAATGTTGATATCCAGGAATAGTTGCTAAATTTTCAGTTTCGGCATTTAACCACGTCTCAGTTACAACTGCCAAGTCAATTTTGTATTTGCTAAGGGTAGCCTCAAATTCATCCACTTTGTTTCTAATTGACCTTACATTGGTTAACAAAATCTTGGGGCACGAAAAAACGTTTATGTTCATGTACTTAGTATTCTCAATAGTTATAAGATTGCTCATTACTCGGCCTCTTATTTTACTAGCTTTACTAGAGTAAGGTGTGTTAATAATCACCGATATTTTTCTTCTTAATTTCCTACCTCCTCGCTTGCGATGTCTCCGTTTACAAAATGGCGACTTGGTCTTGGCCCTTCACTGTTTAATTCGCTATTGAATGCGATGACGTCGGGAGGAGGTATGCCTCGGTTCGCGAATCGAAGTGCGACGCGATCCTGGGCTGAATATCGAAGATAGCACATCGTGGCTCAGGACAGAATTTTCACTATAGTGCTCAAAAAAGAACCAAAAACTTATTCAAACGTAAGTCGTACGGGTTGCACAACAAGAACAATACAAAATCACATAAACAATCAATCAAAAACGAGACAAAATCAGCAAAACTGCCAACACACGTAGAGCAAAAAAAAAGGGAATGGAGTCGCAGATGAACAGCGCCACCAAAACAATTTGAGGTATGTAATAGAACATTTTTACCAAATGTAACCGGAAATGCTATTTTTCTGCACTATTGACCCTTGGTCTTGACTCGCACTTATCTAAAAAACGACTGATTATAGAAATTTAAAAAATGGTCTCAAATTGCTCAGACCATACATATTTATATATATATATATATTTTTTAATGCAACATTTTGTTAGAAAATGACCGGAAGTAAAGTTATTGACCTTTGACCTAATAAACATGAATTTGAGCATGTATCGGCAATTGTTTGTGGTAGGAATTACAAAATGAGTTTATACATACTATTATCATTCGAATATTTAATTTCTAATTCACATATTTAGTTTTTATATATAGTATATTCTCAACGCAAATGGCACCGTTCCGGTTTGTTTGTTCTTCCAGCAGAGACTGAGAATCCAAACAAAATGATTATGTTTGTGTATTCCGACACACTCTACTACTAGTTAATCTGGTTGGAGTTGTCATATCGTTAGTTGGAATGTTTTTTACCTTTACAATACGATGTGTTGTACTTGAACTACAAACACATAGTCAAAAGATGATTATGAACCTGTCCTTTTCTCTCTTTTTCGCCCAATTGTTAACTCTTTTCCAAGAATACTTCATTCACAATACAGCAGCATGCAGTTTAGTTGCGGCAACCCTCCACTACATCTGGTTGGTAGCATTTCTCTGGATGAATTCAATGGCAATCGACCTGTTCCGTGTTTTTCATTCTGTTCAACTTACCAGTCAAGATAAAAATCACAACCGAATTACGTACAGAAGATACTTTTTGTACAGCTGGTTCACTCCTGCTGTTCTAGTTAGTATTCTCATTGATATCCAATATTCAGATTCATAGTTTCTGTATGGCGATGAATCCGTTTGTTGGATCAGTGATGATAAAATGATGGTTTTTGGTTTACCGGTTGCCTTGGTGATTTGTGTAAATTTTATTTTATTTATCTGCATCATAAATGGAATTTGAAAGGCAAGATTTTCGACCACATTTTTGTACATCCAGATCAATCAAAACGAAAGCAAATATCCGCAGATGCAAAGATATATATCAGGGTAAGTTTTTAATTCTTATTGGATTTTAAGAATTTAAAACGGTGTTTAATCACAAAGTCAATGAAAAACCATATTTAATGAGGGTGATCCATCCAGCTATTGCTGATCATTAGGGACCCTCAGAGGTTCACAAGACAAACATATACACAAGATGCTCTACATAAACAAAGTCTTATTACAAGTCTTTGGGAGTGGAATAATTTGGTCCCTTCTAAGGACCAATTTTTTTAGTATGAGCGCGGTATTGCGAAATCGACAATTCTAAATATAGAAAAAACACGTTAAACTGTTATAAAATAGTGCTATAAATAGTTTTATTTTATGTTTATTTTAAACGAACTATAGACGGAGATATGTTTAAATGTAATTAGTTTGAAAATCATTAAATTATTTTAATACATTAAAATTATCGTATGCCATGTTGCGTCTTTCTGTCATATTTTTATAATGTTTCTATCCTGGTTGTATCATGACATGATGGCATTTATTACTTAGTTTTGAGTTCATATATATATGTATATATAAGATTTCTTTTCTTGTTCAGTTCTCATGTGAGCGGTTCTGCTCTTCTGTGCACCCACATAAAAGTGAAGGTAAACATGACAATGACCTTTAGTATATTCATGCCAAATCCCAGCTCAATACTACAACGAATAAGGGAGGAGATAGTACTTTAAAAATCGCACTTTTTACTCATTAGTGTCCAGATATAGGAGATGAGCGAGTCCTAGACTCGGGTACCACAAGTAATAAAAAAAACTAGGGCTTTCTATAGTTACCGTACTCTTCGTTATGCATGTTAAATTTATGAGAATGATTACGTATCAGAACGGATTGCGTATAACATATACCCGATAATGGTACAAATAATGGCATGAAGTGAAATATAGATTAACAGCATGGCATGTGAATGAATGGTTAGTCGTAGCAGCTCCGCTAAATATCCTCTAAAACGTTACTAATATCTAACTATCATCAAGTCTAAGTATATTTGAACTGTGAGTATTTCATTTGTAGTATACCACATCTTAATTACACGGTGAAATTTTAAGTTAGAATGCCAAAAAAGAAGGAAATAGTCCTAGCCCCAACATCACTTGAGCCACCAATACTGGAGGCCGCTGTCGCCGAAACCGACACAGAGCTATTGAGGCGTGAACTTGTAGGACTAACAACAGATCTGCGCGGTATTCGTGACCAGCTGGATTCGGTCTTGCGTAACCAACAAACCATGCTTACGAGGATGGACACACTTGAAACCAAGCAGTCTGAGTTTGAAAAATCAATTGAATTCGCATGTGCTTCAATATCGGATTTAAAAAATAAAACTGCTACTTTAGATGCGAACATTAAAGATGTTTCGGCTGATGTTGGAAATGAAAAATTGAAGTTGTCAACGATGCAAAAACAACTGAATAAGCTCGAACGGCACTCAAGATCTTACAACTTGCAATTCGGCGGTCTTCCAGAACATGATCATGAAAATGCTATAGTGAAAATTACAGATTTGATTGAAAAAGAACTAAATATACCAGACATCAAAATTGAAACGCTCATCGTATAGGAAGGCCCCGTACGCGATTTTTTTTTTTCGTACATAAGTTGGGGACCCCTTAATGAAACGTCACAAAATAAACATGAATAATTCATCAGTTAAATTTTCTTGTTCCGTGTACACCCAAGCGTATAGCAACAAGTACGTGATTACACGACACAACTGCGATACGATTCTAGGCCTATCTCCGCTGTGATTGCGCTGTAGGATTTCATAAAAGAATAGCGGCGTTTTGTGTGGATTGTCGAAATAATCAGCCTTTAGTTTATGATAGTGTTTTTAATATAATGTATTACTAAAGAATTACGTGTTAAAATTATAGTTTCTATTAATACTATTAGGCCTAATTATTAGTCTCTAAAGCGCATGTCTATTCTAGTAGCCTGTGTGGGTGTGACGTGTGTGTTACTGTTAGGTATGACACAGTCCGAGTAATAAGTCAGCAAAATTAAACAATTACATTACACAAAAATACATTTTTTATTCTCGTGGTTCTAATCTTTCCATCTCATGTGTTCATATACGCGCATTTTTAAAGTTCCTTTTAGATGCATATTGTTTGATAATAAAATAGCAGAATTAAAAAATTACAGAACACAAATTATACACATTCTTTATTCTTGTGGGTCTAAGCTTTCTTTGGGCTATGTCCAATTACTACTTAGTTTAATGTCTTGCCTAGCTGTCGATTAGCCTCGACACATTTTGCATAGGTTGGTGTGTGTGTGTGAAGAAGAGTGCGCGAAGGCAGTCACATGAATTGACCTAGAATCCTAGGCCTAGAAAGAATCGTATCGCAGTTGTAATCACTTGTTGCTATACGCTTGGGTACGTACACACGGAACAACAAATTTAACTGATGAATTATTCATGTTTATTTTGTGACGTTTCATGAGGGGTCCCCAACTAATGTACGAAAAAAAAAATCGCTCCCCGTACACCGAATGAAACATCAAGACATATTATCGTACGTTCTCAACGTAATCAAGTCTTTACACAAGCGAGGTCACTATTTAAAAATACCAGTAAATTTGTCATTGATGATCTCAGTGAATCAGACTTAAAGAAAAAAAGAGGCTTGAGAGAAGTGATGACCAAGGCATATGAAGAAGGGAAGTGACCTACTTTCAGAAATGGTAACCTCTATATCAATGGTCAGTTATATGGCTAACTTTAATTGTATACATTATCCTGAGAAGTAATGATCACGGCCTATGATGAAAAGGGGAAGCAACCAACTTTCAGAAATGGTACCTCGTGAATGTTAATGGTTTGTTGTATGGCAACCAACTTTAATTGCACATATTTTGTAACTGCTTTCTTTTAATTTCTTAAATGTTTAATTGGCGGAGCATGCTACTATTTAATTTTTTTCCTAAACATGTCAGAAAGAAAATACTTTATTATATATCTTATCTATTTATTATTATTTTTTATCTATTTATTATTTACTCAAAAAAAATGCTAACACAAAGTAGTATAAATATCTTAAATATTAATATTACTATGCATATATATTATGATTGATTTTAACATTACTAATTCATACCTTGATTATGACGCATTTGATGATCAAGGGTTTTTTCCTTTAAATTGTGAATACCTCACTGAACACAAATTTCATGAACATTTTGCATCGGATACAAACCAAATTTCATTACTACACTTCAATATCCGTAGTATGAATACAAATTTTGACCACCTCTATAATTCTTTTTTATCACATATTGATTCTGCTCCTACAATTGTTGGTCTCACAGAGACTTGGCTATCTGATTCTTCACATAACCTTTACTCACTCCCTGGCTATAATTTGTTAACAAACAGTAGACCTGGCGATCAACGTGGAGGTGGTGTAGCAATATACTTGCCTTCTACCTTCGATTGCCAAGAATTATCTGAATTACAATTTATGAATGACATATTGGAATCTATTTTTGTAGAAATCGGATGTCCTAATAAAAAAAATATTGTCGTTGGAGTCGTGTACAGACCACCACAAAGTAAGTTATCATTATTTAACACTGAAATTGAAAACATTCTCTCACATCAAGCATTAACAAATAAAAATGTGTTTATTATGGGCGATTTTAATTTAAATTTACTACATCACGATGAAAATGCACGCATTAGTGAATTTCTAGATACATTAATTTCATTTTCACTTATTCCACTTATTACCAAACCCACACGTGTAACTGATACTTCATCTACGTTACTTGACAATATTTTTAGCAATATCCACCCATTCCCGGTCTCGGGAATTTTTGTATTCGATATATCGGATCATTTTCCGATATTTGCAAAAACCTCGCTAACGGTTAATCAACATTGTAACTGTCATTGTAATACGACAATCTACTCTTTTAATCCCCAATCGTTGGCTCACTTTAAAGAACGTTTGGCAAACTCTGATTAACAATTAGTTCTAGATGAAAATGACGCTAACAAGTCTTTTGATGTATTTATGGAAAGACTTAAATTTCTTCAAAATGAATGTTTTAGTCAAAGGGCAAGTCGTGTCAGAAGTCGTAAAAAAATCCCTCGTATGCCATGGATATCAAGGTCTATATTAAAATCAATAAATAAGAAGAACAAACTTTTTTATAAATTTAAAATTTCTAAAACACTCGAATCTAAGACGAAATATAACAAATATAAAAATATTCTTACATCCTTAATACGTTCTGCTAAGAAAGACTATTTTTTCGGTCAATTTCAATCCGTATACAATGATATAAGAGGAACGTGGAAAGTGATAAATTCTGTATTGAATCCCGACCAAAGTCGCAAAGCGATCGGAAAATTAAAAATTAATGGTCAAACTACCGATGACAAACAGATCATAGTTGAACACCTCAATGAATATTTCTCAAATATTGGCACTTCCTTAGCACAATCGATTCCAACTACAAACAAATCTTTTCATAGTTATATGAATGATCCGAATAAAAACAGTATTTTTTTCGTTCCAATAACGGAAATGGACGTTATTGATAGTGTAAATACCCTTAAGAAAAAAAAAGTCCTGGATTTGATGGAATAAGCAATGATTTAATTAAAAGCATTAAGGCCCATTCACACTAGGACGATAACGATCGACGATAATAGACAATAATTTGCATTTTTCATACATAAAATAAAAGAAATTAAAACCTTTTCATTCTAGAACTATAGAATAACCATCTATGCTTTCTTTGATGAAAATGATATTTTCACACGTCCAATCAAATGACGTCATGATTATAAGAGCAATAATATCGTGACAATACAACGATTTTATTGTTTTTATGTATCATGACGTCATTTGATTGGAATTTTTAAAATATTATTTTTATCAAAGACAGCATAAATGATTATCCTATAGTCCTAGAACGAAACCCTTTCTAATTTCTTTTGTTTTATGTTAAAAAAATGCATGCTTATATATTTATCGTCGATCCTTATCGTCCTAGTGTGAATGGGCCTTACTTCCCAACATTGTAACGCCTTTAACTCATATATATAATCTTTCAATATGTAACGGGTGTGTCCCTAAAAGAATGAAAATTGCGAAAGTAATTCCTTTATTAAAGAAAGGAAGTCCTCAAGAAGCATCAAATTACCGACCAATTTCACTATTGACATCATTTTCAAAAATTTTAGAAACTAGACGGCACGCTCGCTTCGCTCGCGTACCATCTAGGTCGTGCCCACAGATGGTTCTCGAATACACAGTATTTCCAGCGAGAAAAAAATGGAGATTTCAAATGTACGTACCGCAGGACTATAATACATTGTCGTTTACAGAAACGAATAAATATACACAATGATTTATGTAATCAACCAAAATTAGCACCCTGAGAATTACTTCCGAGAGAGAAACAAAATGAGTCAAAATTTTTTATTTGGACTCATTTAAACAAACCCAATTTGTGTTTTGTATGTAACATTAAGGGTTGAGGGATGGGGGAAGAAGATAGGTACAAAGAGGAAACATTTTAAAATATATTCTTATCCACCACTCAGTAACGAAATATTGTTTTTAATGTTTTATAGGCCTATAAATAATATACCACTAAATACAGTAAAACATTTACGATTTAATACGGTACGTTGTTAAAACTCTCACTGTCATAGTCGATTGAAATAGTAAAGTACATGTAACGATACACCACTACGACGTTTATATAGTTTTAAATTATTAATTAATACAAACGTTGAGAAGCAACTGTCAGTAATAACGTTTATTTATTTGTATATTATATGTTTATAATCTAACAGTAGGGCCTACCCACACTCACAGTAATAAAGTTTATTTGTAATACCTTAACAGTATTGTACAGCATTGCAATACTATTTATGTTTATTCTCCAAGGGGGCCCATAAATCTAAATCTATACCTCTATGGTTAAACCAAATAATTTGGAATGTTTATTTGTATATTATATGTTTATAATCTAACAGTAGGGCCTACCCACACTCACAGTAATAAAGTTTATTTGTTTATATTTTTATATTACATCTAACAGTACCGACACTCACAGTAAGACATTTGCGATTCAAATTGCGATCAAAAGTGGTTAATACCTTAACAGTATTGTACAGCATTGCAATACTATTTATGTTTATTCTCCAAGGAGGCCCATAAATCTAAATCTATACCTGTATGGTTAAACCAAATAATTTGGAATGTTCCATTCATCACAAATCAATACATTTGTAAAAACGTATATTAAATGTATCAAAATAGTATTTTTTAAAGAAAATCGGCCTGTCTTCAACATTATGATGCTGTACTCGAACTGTTCAACCGGTTTTCAGCTATTAAAAACAATTATCGTAGGAGGAGATAGAAAAATGCGAAGCCTCCTCGCATTTTTGTGGCGGGTATTTTTCAAGATGGACATCCATTAGACAGTGTATACCACGATCGGAAAACACCCCTATTTGGGGCAAATCTTTGAACCTAAATTCGTTTTAATCGTCAATAACTAATTATCTAACTTAATTTAATTAGTAAACAGGGTTAAATCAGGTGGTTAAAATCAGTACCGAAAGTACGAACCAACTTTACATACCATCGAGTAAAAATTCTAAAAGTAAGGCGCGATTTACCGAATTTTGCCCTTACGTAAATTTATATATAGAAGCTTGTATATATGCGGACTTTACATTTTTTAAACCAGTGTAATATTTTTTCAAACATTCAATTTGGATTTAGAGAAAAGCACACTACGTCACATGCCATTTTACACTTCGTTGACATGATTACATCAGCCTTAGATAATCATATGCATACAATTGGTATTTTCCTCGATTACTCCAAAGCTTTCGATACTGTTAATCATGAAATCTTACTGCATAAATTATCAAACTATGGAATTAGAGGGGTGGCTCAAAAATGGTTTAGAAGTTACCTTTCTGATAGGCAACAATTTGTATCATTAAATAATTTTGAATCAAGCTGCAGACCTGTTACATGTGGTGTCCCCCAGGGTTCGATTCTGGGCCCACTTCTTTTCATAATTTATGCAAATGATTTCAATAATATATCTAATGTCATGTCGTCAATACTGTTTGCGGATGATTCAAGTCTGTTTTATTCGCATGATGATCCAGATAGTCTATGTGACATCGTTAATCAAGAACTAAAAAAGGTTACTACTTGGATACATGCAAACAAGCTATCACTAAATATGCTAAAAACCAATTTTATGTTGTTTAGTAACAAATATAGTATGTTACCAAAAGATATTATTTTCAACAATGTTCCTATTAATCAAATAACCAACACAAAATTTTTTGGTATATTTATTGACGACAGACTTGACTGGAAAGCCCATGTTAATTACCTTTGCAAATTATTATCAAAAAATGTTGGCATGATGTATAAATTGAAATCAATATTTCCTCAAAAAGTATTAAATATTTTATATTCTACTCTTATTTTATCGTACTTAAATTATGGTGTTCTTGCTTGGGGAAATGCTTCAAAATCAATTATTACTAAAATTTTATTAATCCAGAAACGAGCTGTCAGAATTATCTCAGGGGTAACTTTTCGTGCTCACACCCAAGATCTCTTTCAAAAAAATAAAATATTAAAAATTGAGGATCTCTATAGATTTAATGTTGGTGTCATCATATTTCAATTAACCGCCGGACACTTACCACCTATAATATCCAGTAAATTACTCAAAATAAACAATACCACACTCACCAAACAAGACAAAAAGATCAGTATCACCTGCCATTTACTCGAACTAGACTTAAAATGAATACCCTTGTATATACTGGACCTAAACTCTGGAATTCTCTTCCTTTATCTCTTAAAAAATCTCATAACTGTGCTTTATTTAAACGTCAATTTAAACTATTATTGGTTGAAGGTTCTTTGTAAATTCTTTTATTATTGATATATTTGATATTTCTTAAATAATTTATATAATCTATTTTTTACTTGTTTTTTTAGTTTTAAACATGTTAAACTTATGTGTTACAGGCCCGTAGCCAGGGGGGGGTTTTATGGTTCGGGCGAACCCCCCTTTACAGCGAACCCCCCTTAACCGACTGCGAACCCCCATCCCCGACATGCCCAATACCTCACTCTCATCTACAAAAATCCTCCAAATACGTGCCCCACAGTACAAAAAATTGTTTGTAAATTGAAAAATTCGTAAACTTGTTCGTGAACCTTCTTCTCTGTATGAGCGTCAACTAGCGATACGTGTCTGTAAATTTGTAAAAGCTGCAAATGAATTGCCGATTTTAACCTGAAAAATAAATGTTTGGTCCCTGCATGTAACATGATATTGACGCGTCTCATAGCGAACTGGGGCACGAACGATTCGTACAAAGGACACCGCCAGACAACTGCGTACCTATAATTGTTTAGATCACTGGCAGTCAGGCAGCATGCATAAAGTATATAGCCTTCCGACGTACATCAGTATTTATGTGTGACTATGAAGTATAATGTATCATAGAGGATTATAGTGAATATTAATATTTTACACTATAATATCTATGGTATCAAGTACTGTAGTTCACATTATGGCATCCGATTATTTTTTTCTAGACCACCAGCCGATACGTACTAAAATGTATCAATATCACCTATTTAAATATTTATATTCCTCAACAAATTGCTGTAAATAAATATTATAGATAGAGCTAGCAAATAGCATTTGCCTTCAACCAGTGTGCTTTTTTCGGGGCTGCTCCTAGATGTACGTTCTCATTGAACTTGAACGCAAAACAAAATACGGAGTAAATGATCAAACAATCGGCGGTTCCGCACAGAGCACGCGCATCTAACATACGGCAACAAATAGTTATCGTCCTTTAAATTATCGACGTGTTTGAGAAGGAGGAAAAAAGTACGATCTTTTTGCTCATTGGTAGCATGCTGCACGAGAGTGTCTTTTCCGGCCATCTAGGGGTGTCATTTAACAAAATTCGCTTCGCATCAGGCCCCGCCCCCGGGGGGGGGGGGGTTTGACCCAAATATTTAGTGTCCGACCCCCCCCCCCCCCCCCCCCCCCCCCCCCCCCCCCTTTGACAGATCCTGGCTACGGCCCTGTGTTAGAGAAAAGATATTAGTTTAATTGTTGTTTTTTTTGGAGTTTCTAATTGTGTTATATTATTTATATTTTATTTGTTTTGTTTTGAGGAGCCTATTCACCACAAGCTTTGCTTTCTTTTAGGCTCCTCCACTTTATATTTATAAAGTGAAATAAATAAATGAAATGAAATGAAAATATAACTATTTACACGAATATAAAACATTCATTATTTGTTTTATATAACATCTAAATAGATTCCTATTTGAATCAAATAAAAGGTAGGCCTAGCCAAGGCCTATATTTGATTCACATTGATTAAAACAGTAACATTTGGTTTTTAATAATTATATTAAATATTATTATTATATGGATTTATTAACGCACCTACTGTTAGCGTTAATTATGTCAACAAACGACCAAACAATCCTAGGCCTAGCAAGGCTAAAACGCCTGAGCCTAGTCGAATACTAAAAAGCCTACTACTAGGCCTAGCTAGGTCTAGGCTGAAAGAAAGCAATACAAAATTTCGACAGGCAACTGTCTAATTATGTTTTTTCCAACGATTCCACGTCTTGTAGGGATGTCCCCATTAATTAATCAAAATCCTAAAAACGATCTAAATTTAATTTAAATGAAATTAGTACATAATGTATCTCCAAATCATACACAAAAATCTGGGCGCTAGTTCCGTTTCGCACCTGTCGTTTATTTCGACTCAAAATTGGTTAAGTAACTTTATCGTGAGTACCACACCTTAGAATTAGGCCTCAAAAATATTTTTACGAAGGAGATCACACAAAAAGTAAAAAATAAATCCTTTAAATTGATGAATTTACAGACGTGTTTCTCGCACATCGGTTCGTGAATTTCGCATACTCCATGTTCAATGTTGTTGTTTCTATGGAGCGCCAAAAGAGCAATCATAATAGAGGGCTAAAAACTCAATAAATTGCGTATATTTAATGCATTTATTGGTGAAAATTACGTTCAATTTTATCAAATTTTGTCAATGTCAATGCAACAAAAATATTACTGTTGATACTGTACATGGTTTTTGCAGGAACTTTTAGGAATGAAAATCGACAAATTCATCATCATATTACATGTACTGTAGGGGTATACCTGATCTAAATAATATTCCTCTTAGTCTAATACTCTTAGGCCTAGGGTTGGTTGCTATTTGAAAACAGCAAATTATTAGCAGTAAAATGTTACAGCATTTTTATTGACAAAATATATTAAAATTAAACGTGTATTTCAATAATAAATGCATTAAAAGAAGACGCGTTCCACTGAGTTTTTAACCATCTATTGTTGTTGCTCTTTTGGCGCTCCATAGAAACGAAAATATTGAACTTCGAGTATGCTAAATTCGCGAACGGTATGCGAGAAACATGTCTGTAAAATCATCAATTTAAGGATTTATTAGTTACTTTTTATGTGATTCTTCTTCATAAAAGTACTTATGAGGCCCAATTTTAAGGTGTGGTATTCACAATAAGTTGCTTAACAATTTGGAGTCAAAAGGAAGTCGAAATAAAAACAGGTGCGAAACGGAACTAGCGCCAAAATCTGCTGCTGTTACAAACAAAACAGAGGCAAGACAACAGGAGGCGCTGTTGTATTTTACAGTAATTTGTACACTAGATTTTTTTTCATCCGCGAAACGTTTTTTTTTTTCGTACACAAAATGTTTAGAAAGTACTATTAAACGGTCGTTCAATAGTCCGTACTATTGCACGCCATATGATCCACAATTATCCAATCAAATAACAGGAATTTATTTAGGTGTTATATAATATAAAATAGACGCGAATCTCATTGTTTATTACCGGTACCGGTGGATCGGTTTATGTCATACTCTTGTAAAATTGCATCGTTTGCCTTGGTTTATTCTTCGATAGCTTTGTAAGATTTCGTTTCGTGTTTAGCTAAGTTCTCATCTGAGCGTTTCTGTTCTGTTGCACTCCCAAATAACAAAAAAGTAAACATTCCAATTAGTCCTATTCCAGCAGTTATGTTAAACATCCAAGACCATTGCTTGAATGTATTCTGAAAATAGGTAAACATTTCATGATTAGCAGCGTATCCATGATTTTTCAATTACATGTCGTTGCTTTTTTCGTTTTTAGTTGCATGTCGCTGCTTTTTTTTGGTTTTTTTTTAGTTGCATGTCGCTGCTTTTTTCGTTTTTTTTTTGTTGCATGTCGCTCTTTCAATTGCAATGAAGTCGCTGCTTTTTTTGTTTTTCGTTACAATTCATTAATTTATTCATTTATTTCTATACAATCAACTTTATGAAACAATCATTACTTACATTGTCTACAGTGAATGCTCCTAACATCATTGGACCAATAAAGCAGCCGGGGCCTGCAAGTGATGTCATAATTCCAGCAATAACCCCTGAATGACCTTTAGATATTTCCATTATATTCGGTATGACACTTGATGTATAAAATCCTAGAGAACTAAATGCTACAGTAAGAAAAACCACTGATGCACCTGAGCTCTCTTCGAAAACCCCAATACAAATCAGGCACAGTGAAGATATTCCCAAAGCTAAAAAGAAGTATAGAAGACACGAAATTCAACATACTTTTTTTCAAAAATAGTTCATACTCTTGTAATAAAAAAAACGGTTTCAACATTAAACATGTATAGATATGACAATTATCGGCTGTCACGACAAACTTTTGATCGATTTAGTTTGAACTTAGAAGCATAGCACACTCAGTAAGTATTGTTATGGTGCCGCGTTTTATTCATGGATGTTATCGCCTGACACGAAATCAGCCAATAAAATTATACATAGGCATATTATTAATATATATATATAAGTATGCCTAATCCTTACTTAGAAATGTAAAAAGCTTCCTTGTATTCACGAGTGTCAAATATTTACGCTGGATAATAAAGTCTGCACATATTCCAGATGTTTGAACCACCAACAGCTGGAACAGACCTGGCATAGATGTTAATAATCCAGTCTACAAAATAGAAACCGAGAACTAGCTTTATACCTGCATCTGACCACCAACCGCTCTAACACCACTTATGTCAGCCAATATCCTATACAGTATATTTAACCACCATCATAAATGTTTTACTTACTGTTTTCAGGTCGAATCCTAAGATTACATTTATAAAAATCGGTGACTCGGTAAGAAGGAGCACAAGAATAAATATAAAAGCCCAATACGCAATGACTAAAGCCCATACTGCAGACGATGTAAATATCTTAAACCAGGCAATTGGTGTATTCTAAAAATAAAGAAGATTGTTTAATAGTAAAGTATAAACAATGGTTATACTCTCAATTCATGTTGAAGAAAGCTTTAGAGGTGCATACAGGTATAATGAATACTAGTCTAGTTAGTGTCTTTGTCCATGTTAGTCCACCGTTTTGATTTTTCAATTTATATCTATGAAACGCCAAATGTGCCAACATGTCTATCTTTGGAAATACAATTTAGAAATTCGATGGATTAAATGGATTAATAATCTGATACCGTAAATATTAGTATGTCGAACTCAACCAAGAACGAATGCTAACCTACCAAATCCTGCCCCTAAATCTTAACGGCGCATGCGCAGAGCAATTAAATGTGCGTGCTTAAGGGCCGCAAGAGACATTGTCCATTTGATCTAAAGCCAATACAAGTCCTTCGTTTTCATTTATCCATGGTCGTTCTCGTACTACGTATACCAAGTAGTTCTTATGCATTAGTTTGAACGTCACAAATTTAGTTATATATATATTTGATTATCGGGGTTTAGATGTCATCAGTACATTTCAGTAGGGGTTTTTTTAGTGACAAAATTATTTAAATTTTTGAAAAAGTGTTATTTTGATCATTTTAATATTTCTGTTTTAATAGTTACCCAGTCCGCTTAATACTGTACATGTATTATTACGATACCGTTTCTTCGGAAGGGGTTAGTAAAGAGTAGACTAATAGTTATAACTAGAATTTAATTCGTCACTTTGACGAATTATAGGTGATCATTATTATCATTTTATTGACATTAATTAATTACTGAAAATAATTTGTTTTAAACATGCACGTACGTTATCATACGATCGGAAAATGATGATACATTCCATCCTATTATATGCTTATAGTGTTGAGTTGTGCCTATTATATGCCATATACAATATACAGTATATACTGTATATCTATATACAGTGTAGCATAGGTGAAATTACGGAACTCATATCGTGTTCTAATTTTTTGGTATGATGGAATTTTCAAAATAAACTCGAAGATGACAATTTCGAAAGATAATGAATTGAGCAAATAAATATAAGGATTGGAAGAAAATTTGACACGTAGAAGCGCAATGAAATTTGTATAACTTTGACTAAAGAAATTTAAAAACTACTTTTTAACTTCAACTGGCCATTTGATAACATCACAACATCCGATAGGCTTAATTTTAATATGAATTCATATCTACATTTCATCAGCTTTCATAATAAGTTATAATCTTCAAGGTCACCTTTAATTCTGAAGAGCTATAAGATATTCAAATGTATGGTGTAGCTGAAATTACACGACCTAGGTTATTCAAGTTTTTACGCGTGATGACGTCATCAAAATAAAAATGTTGACAACTCATTAGAAGAATAATTAATTGAGCAAGCACCTACTAAAAGTTGTGCGAAAATCTGGCACAAATAACGGAGATGCGCTCTATTGAATGTGATAACCCACACAAAAAGAAAAAAATTCCTAATTTTTAAATTCAAGTGGCCATTTGATGACGTCATACCATTTTGTACGTCTAATGTGTAGATACATTTGTATCTACAACTTATTGGCTTCCATAATAAGTTAAAAAAATTGGGGGTCATCTGCCATTCTGAAGAGTTATATTCATTTTTAAAAGTCCTTATTTTTTACCATTTTTAGCACTTTTGTACAATTAGTGTGCGCATTTTGTCATTTTTAACGTGCTCGTATAGCGTTATTTTAAGTCGGAATGGACTCAAAATTGGTGAATGTACTAAGGATTGTGAGTAGAATGTGATTTATACATCAAATTTTATTTTTTACGCATTTTAAGAATCGTGCGCACAAAAACGCATGACCTTGAAACGCGCAACTTTTTATTTTCTAATATTTTTACCCTTAACCTGAAGTTTACCTGTAGTGAATTTCATTAATATGTCATAATGAATTATGGAGATATGATTGATAATGTGATTTCACAAAATGGCGTATAAATGACGTCACGGATGAGTGATCACGCTGGAAAGCTGATTAGGATTAAGTTATATTATTTGAAAGATATTCTGAAATTTTGGTAATCATTGACATTGAACTTTTTGAGATAATTGTTACACAAAATAGTGTACAGAAACAATAAAAAGAAAAAAAAATAATAATAATAAAGATTTCATACAATAACAATAGGTGATCATTTTATTCTAAATGATCACCTAATTATACCATGTTAATAACTATACCATTTCCACGTTGATGTTAAACCAGACCTATATCTATTTTGTGAGAGTGTTGTGGAGTAAAATACTTCATATTTTTAACGATTAGGCTGATTTAAATAAAACTTGGTAGGTAAATAATAAAGTTCATGGACTGGTTAAAGATGCGGTCAAAGGTCATTCCTCTGACTGGGTTCATGTTCTATTGAACATAATTATAACTAGTTTTAAATGTAATTGTGTTGTAGGCATTATAACTGCTTTAATACCGGTAATAATCATTATCAATAATGTTATTCTACTCGTACCTCTTCAAGCGTTTCGAAACTGTTTATGTATTCACGTTCTGTATTGGAAATATACGGATCTTTATTTGGATTCTCATAAATGAATAACATCCATATCATTGCTATAAAAACTGAAAACACACCTAAAAAAAGAACAGTGTACATATCAAACAATATGGTAACTCTAATTTCGATTTTTTTTTCAATTGTCCTTTTTCTTGTTTTTAAATATTTTTAAGTGCAGTACAGCGCTAAGAACGTTATACAAATCTATAATATTAGTGTTATTAATAATTAAAATTGGACCTTCCGTATCACTCTACAAAAATGATTGTTTAAAAAAAATTCAACTAATAATTGAGAAGATATAAAACGTATTGCCTAACTAACATAGATTTGTTGAAATGGTGATGAATTAAACATTGGGCATTCATTCATTTAATCTATATATATACCAGTGTATAAACTTGTATTCCAAAAATTTAAATGTATTTACTGTATGTATAAAAGGTATACTGCCATCCACCAAAATCACAGATCAAACTTGACATCTTATTACAGAATGCTACACTAAGAGGCAATGCTGTAAGAGAATAGTATTATTAATTTGATTAAAGCTTGGTTCCCACTAGAACGTAACGCAAGGACGTAAACGCAACGCAAGCGTATTAACCAATGACAAGCGAAGTTATAGACAGTTAGCAATCACAAGCGAATAAGCCATCGCTTGTGATTGGTAAATTCACTTGCGTTGCGTTACGTCCTTGTGTTGCGTCGCTAGTGGGAACCACGCTTAAGAAGCCTAAAATATATTGCTTTCCACTGTGTGAATTTAGGCGCGTGAATCCAATATTTTAGTCGATTTGCTCATCAACAAACTCATTTCCCGTTCTCTGATTGGTTGCAAAAAATTGAAGCATTATTTTGTGCAATTTGAAATGCGCAAGAATTATCTTACGCATTTTGTAATTGCGCAACGTGGTTATAACCTAGATGAACACTTGAAATGCCAAAAATATACCTTACCTGAAAATGCAATAGACATTAGTTTACTTCGTTCGTGTGGAATTATCCAATTTTCTAATAATTCACAGAGAGCTGGGTAGTATACGCCCTGTAAAAAAACAATCCTAAATGTATATACTTCCGATGTAAGCCGGTCTTGTAGGAGGTGCACGAAAAAGACGCTCTTTATTTCAATTTCAGTTACCGGATTTATTCGAACAAATGTTTATTGTTCAGGAGGGTTTATTTGAGGGAGGCGTTTATTGTGATAAAATACAGTAAAATTCAAAATGTTTAGGCCTAGTAAATTGTAGATCATATCAATCAAAGAATTCTACTATAAATAGAAGTAGTGTGTTGCAATACAATATTGTGCATATGACGGGCGTTTATTTAAGGACATTTATAAACGCCTTTATTCGAGGGGTACGTTTATTCAGAGCGAAGCGTTTATTCGAATAAAAACGGTAATAAGGATTCAGGGCCGGTGCACACTGAACATTTTCACAGAAAACGTCATATCGAAGATCTTCAATAAGATTTAAATATTAAATTTAGCTATACGGCATTAGCATTTTAAGAGTTGCTTACACATTTTATCTGATGTGTTGTGTATTTTGTTTGATTCTAGCCCACTCAAAATCTTAGGATAATCCATTTTTGTTTATACAATCTACTGTAGGCCTATATGAAACCTATCAAGTGTTAGTGACGTCATCACGGTTCACTAATATCCCTATAAAACACTAGTACTTTAATAGTATTCTAATATTTGAGTCCTTTCGAAAGCAGCGGCGGACCTAGGGGTGGTGCCCTAGTGGCCCGGGCAACACCCTTAATTTCATACTAAATGTTGTTTCTGCCACTAAATTAAAATTGAGTCCCATTTCAATACAATACAATATCCATATTTATACGTTATAGAAGTCCAGTGTGGAAGAGAATATTTGTAAATTGGCAAAATGCACAGCAGTCCCCAATAGGCTTACTATACCGCGCACAGATAAGGGGACCCCGGACCCGGAACTTGATAGGCTTCTATATATAAATTTACGTAAGGGCAAAATTCGGTAAATCGCGCCTTACTTCTAGAATCTTTACTCGATGGTATATAAAGTTGATTCGTACTTTCGGTACTGATTTTAACCACCTGATGTAACCCTGTTTACTAATTAAATTAAGTTAGATAATTAGTTATTGACGATTAAAACGAATTTAGGTTCAACGATTTGCCCCAAATAGGGGTGTTTTCCGATTGTGGTATACACTGTCTAATGGATGTCCATCTTGCAAAATACCCGCCACAAAAATGCGAGGAGGCTTCGCATTTTCCTATCTCCTCCTACGATAATTGTTTTTAATAGTTGAAAACCGGTTGAACAGCTAGAGTACACCATCATAATGTTGAAGACAGACCGATTTTCTTTAAAAAATACTATTTTGATAGATTTAATATACGATTATACAAATGTATTGATTTGCGATGAATGGAACATCCCAATCTCTCAGTCTGCCAGAGTTTGGTTTAACACAAGTAGGTAAATTTATGAGCCCTTGGTTTAACACATACGGTAGGTAAATATATGGGCCCTTTGAGAATAAACTTGGCCCTGTTCAGACCCATGGCGTTATTTTATTTGACTTATTTTATACTGTAAATACCTATTAACTATTTTTAGTCCTCATTTGAATCGAACATTTCTTACTGTGAATGTTCGTACTGTTAGATGTAATATAAAAATATATACAGATAAACTTTATTACCGAGATTGTGGATAAGATCTACTGTTAGATATATAAACACATTATTATATACAAATAAACTTTATACTGACAGTTCCTTCTCAACGTTTGTATTAATTAATAATTACCAATAAAATAAACGTCGTAGTGGTGTATCGTGACACGTACTTTAATATTTCAATCACTTATGACAGTGACAGTTTTAACAAAGTATTAAATCGCAAATGTTTTACTGTATTTAGAGGTATATTATTTATAGGCCTATAAAACACGAAAAAAATATTTCGTTACTGAGTTGATAAAGAATATATTGAAAAATTGTTCCTCTTTGTACCTATCCGCTTTCCCATCCCTCAACCCTAATATAAAAAAAAACCCATACAAAACACAAATTGGGATTCTTTAAATCAGTCCAAATCAAAAATTTTGACTCATTTTGTGATAAGTTTCTCCTTCGGAAGTAATTCCCAGGGTGCTAATTTTAGTTGACTGCATAAATCATCGTGTCTATTTATTCGTTTCTGTAAACGACAATGTATTATAGTCCTGCGGTACGTACATTTGAAATCGCCAGTTTTGTTACGCTGAAATTACTGTGTATTCGAGAACCATCTGCTGTGGGCACGACCTAGATGGTACGCGAGCGAAGCGAGCGTACCATCTATTTATTTTTTATTTATTCATAAAAAATAAATAGATGGTGCCAACGACCTTCACAACCAAAATATTTCTTTGTAACAACATTTATTTTAAATGGAACGCTACAAAAATAATCCTCCGCTTCATTACTGTATGAATACCTAATAACCAGACAAGAACGTATTTTTGTTACGTTTTACTATCAATCCATTTTCATATCACGCAATCCATTTTTCAACAATATAGTAGTATAATAATAACATTTTGATTGAATAATGAGGGATTAGTTACAGTGTTGACTTTGAATAAACCATTGGTTTACTTTACTTACTATTACTAAAAATCCAAAATAAACGAATGTGTTATAATACACTAAACAAAATTATCAAAGAAATGCTCTACTACACATGAGAAATAGATGTCGGTGGATAAACTTCTGACGACTAAAACAACGAAAATCAGCTAAATGTATTCGTGATTTTATTTCATCTCTGGCTTGTTACATTATCATGACACATTACCGGACTTCACCCTCCTCTCGCAATGAACGGCAGTACAGAAAAAAAAAAAAAAAAAAAAAAAAAAAAAGGATAATAATCGATTTGTCCATAATTATTGCGTTTTGGGTTTTTCATAATATTGGCCAATTTTTAGGCCAAATCATAATTGTGCGTATACAGTAGTATTGTATTTCCGATGCGTGTAGTACCCTATTTATTTTCACTACCGTGCGTCCGGGTAAATATTAGGCCGAATTTCCGTAGTAATTTATGGACTTTCCGAAAGTTGAACCGTGTTATCAGAGCAAAGTTTGCTTCTTTCTGCAAATGCCCTATCTTTAATTTCTTTGTTTTATTTTGGAGTGTGTTTTAAACAACACTTTTGTAAAGTTTATAGTGGATAAATAAAAATGAATTTGGAAATTGTGGTTTTAACATCTGATTTTTAGTAGCATTTAATTCAAAATAATACAATTTAACGTTTTTCTCAATATATTTATAGCAGCAGCTTCATATTTATTGTATAATTTTTTAAAATTATTAATTGATAATTAATTTACATTAATTGAGTACAGTTATTAGAATGTATTTTACCGTACCAGAAGTACCTTCATCGGGGACTTCCCTGTGACGTTCGCATTGAACGAAAAAATTGTTATCCTATATTGTTAGTCGCGTATGTTTTATTACCGGCGGAATAATATAGGCTACAATCCTCTGTTTGCTACAATGAGTGACATTTTCGGGGAACTAGAGGTGCAATTTATCATGTATTTTACATGCGCGAGTACCATTTGCGGCCATCAGGAGTGTAACAATTTTTCAAATACTCAGTGTCTACAGCCCTGGAGTCTTTGGGCAACCCTCTTAAAATAGTCCTGCGACCGCCCTTGGAAAGAATGTATTTGTTTTAACTTCCAGTACGTTTATTTTATTTTATAGTATAAGACAGTTAATGTAAAAAGCTGTAGAAATTATAAGATACTAACCTGTACACAACCATCTAAAATTCGAATAAAAATTAACAGATAATAGTTAAACCCCGCAGCCCATGGTATCAAGACAGTAAGTAAACTTGAGCATAGAAGAACTCCAACCATGGATCGTTTTCCACCAATCTGGCGAGCTAACCAACCTCCTGGTATTGGTGTTACAGCATTGCCGTAATAAAATGCAGCCAGTACTGTTTGTTTTTGTCGTTCATTCCAGTCATATCTAGGTATCTGTTGTACAGATAAGTCAATTAGTGAATAATGTGACAAAAGTAAAAAAACCCAAGAAAAAAGAGTTTTAAAAAAACACAATTTCGTGAAGAAAACAATGTTTTCTTCAAATAGTTCGCCATGAGCAGAAAGCCTATATAAAAACATTTTTGTCATTGTCTTTTTACTAAATAAAGCAAATTCCGTATAGATATGGCCCTAGTATGAACTGTAGTGAGTCGAAAATATTAAATAAATTCATTACTTTGATTGCTCTTCACCACCCGATGTTCTGTACCGTACTAGATCTCCACATAGCATAGTTTGTTCAGTATTGAATTGAAATTTATATTTATACTGGGTATAAAGCAAATTATAATATAATAGAACCGTGTCACATTATGTATCAATGTTGCGCGTGATGTTTAGGTTTGGGTTGGTCTCACTGTATGGCATAGGTGTCATGATGTGAAACTGTATTATCTTTTTTTTTTTTTTTTTTTTATTTCGACCGCGATTTTTGTCTGAAAATACAGACTTGTGAAACACGTATAGAAATCGATTTGCAGACCGCAAACATCCGATAAGAATGACATAGGTTATCATACCGTATTTGGCTTTATGGGGCGGGCGGTATGTAAATATGGATTTCGAATCAACCAATGATCATTTTGTTTCAAAATGAAAAAGATCGAGACGTACGTACAGTGCTGAATGTACGATCGAGACTGTTGAAATATAAAATCGTAATGCCAAGTTTTGTTTATTAATTGTTTAGTCCTTGGCCTAGGCCTCTTTCGTAGGTCCCACTCAACTCGCACGTATGACCTGCCAAATAAAACGCCAATAAAGTAGCCCTACATAGGCCTACCACCACCGCCGGCACACAAAACAGGGCTACACCACCACACAGAACAGGACAGGGTCTGGGTGGGAATTAAATCAAAATTATCTCCGCGTAATAAATGATCCATTAAATGTTTGATTTGCGGAGAAGGAGAAGCTAGCCTATCATATCAAGACGAGTTTTCATGTTCTTAGAAAAAATCCCATCAAATGTTTATCAGACTACTAGGCATATAACATAATTTCTAGCCTTCAGAAACTTTCATAAATGTACCGAAGTACACATTGTCTAAACGTAACATAGCGCATGCGCATCATCTTAGTTGTTGAGTCTTCGGAAATTCTGAAATATGAATATTAAAACGGTGTACGAGTGAGTAGCCAATCGCATGCAGCTGAAACTAGTCAACCGGATAATCGTATGCACCAAGAATTCTTGGTGTCAAACCACGTGACTTGTGCGTGTTTCCACAGACGGAGTATCCAAAATCAAGTAGTATACGTATGAAACGCCATATGTGCCAAAATATTTATCTTTTTACTAATATTAAGACAAAACTCCGTCTGGAACCCAGACTAATTCGTTGTATAATAGTGATTAGACCTACTTACCTCTGTCACAAGTTCATCGGTTTTGTGATTAGACCTCATATTATCAGTTAAATTCTGATATGCTGTTGAATTCTCTCTTCTTACCATTTCGATAATTGCAAAACTAATATTAATTCGTAGAGACAATACGCAAATACCAGCCAAACAGCACATACTAGCCACAATATACCTCTTCATGTTAATACTGTTACTGCAGTACGTCCTTCTATATCGGCAATTTAAAACTTACCTTTTTCAAGTGACATGAACCGTGGTTATTCTTTGATCACTACTAAATACAATAAAAGGCAAGAAATAACTCTTAGTTGAATTGAAAAGACTGATTAAGCTACTGACGTAGAGCGATAGCCTATTGTTATTGTAAACAATTTCATTTTTTCTGCTCATTGTTTGTGTCTCGCAGATCTCTAAAACGGCGAAAGAAGTTCAGCTGTAACTCGACCACTAGGTGCACGTATATTACAGCACGTTTCAGGACATTTTAAGCATTTCACACACGGCTTAGAGAAAGACCAATTTTGCACTTAATATTTGTATACATATATATAATTCCAACGTACCACGCCGAGAATGTTAGAGAGTCGCTACCGAATCGAGTTCGAACAATACCATGAAGGCCCCAGTGGTCTAATGGTTAGGACATCTGCATATCAAGCAGGCGGTCCGAGTTCGAGCCTCGCTTTTTCTCATTCTCACAGATTTCCTCATCTTTATCGTTTCAAATTAATTATATAAATTTCAGTATATCACCGGGCAGTTTAGAATTAATGTTCTTTGCCTGTTGTGTTTATATATATAATTATATATAAACAAATCAGGCAAAGAACAGTAATTCATATATATATATATAAATCAAAGAGCTGCATAGGCAGGATATAGAAAAAAATCAAGATCAAATAAGTTAAAACTGCCTCAATATAGATTTATTTTAACGACATGTTTCGGGCATAGCCCATCATCAGGTGAAAAGAATTGTAACAATATATATATATAAACACAGCAGGCAAAGAACATTAATATATATACCTTTTAGAAAAGTTCCTTTCATTATAACACGTTAAACTTTTATAATCGTGCGCTTGAAAATGGATCATCTTATGGATGCATGATGTGTAAAAATATGCCTAGTATTTTTTCATTCAATTTTCTATTACTAAAACGATTCTCTTTCAGACAAAACTTTTTTTAAATTTTAAACGGTCATCATATTCAAACAATTGAATAAACGTGAGTGGTGGAAAATAAAAACTAACCGTCCACTAAACCATTTAGGCTACAATGCCAATACTTTCAACAGTTGACGACGCTTGTTGAACAGTTTTCACCGATGCTATGCTGTTCGTACCAAAGATTGTATAGCGCCGCTACGCGCCCTGTAAATATCATGGGCGCCATTATTCGGGCGGATAAACTTCTATTTCGATTTAAAATGTAAATGGTTTAAATTTTGCGCTACGCCTCGAAGTATCTGTGGTTAACCATCTCGAGGGTGGATTCATGGAAAGAGAAGAAATTATGTAAATAGGCCTATAGCCTACGGCCATACTGCGTTGAAACACCGGTTCTCGTCAGATCACCGAAGTTAAGCAACCCAGTTGCTTTCTGGATGGGAGACCGTCTAGAAATAGCGGCGGGTGCTGTATATGCCGAAGAGTGATGGTGTAATGGTAATATCGGACTAGCATGTGATAGGCATGCGTTCGAGGTTATCTGTATCCATACTAATTGCATCCTTAGGCAAGATGCTTTACTCTCATTGCCTCGTCCTCCGGGTGAGATGTAAAGCCGTTGGTCCCGTGTACTTAACAGTGCACGTTAAAGAACTTGGTACACTATTCGAAAAAGAGTAGGGGATCGTCTCCAAGTGTGCTGATCTGGTAGGCGCTGCACTGCTGGCATACCGTGGGTCCATGGAGGGCCTAATCTGAATGTCCTCAGTTTCCAGAATTTAACATTTAGGCCTAAACAAAGTAAGTAAATAAAGTTCTTTTTGGATCTAGGCACTTTCCGATTAATTAGGCATATGTGTGTTTACATTGATACTTGGTTAGACAACGGTATTGCCTTATTCTGGTTTAAATTTGTCCGCCGGAATGACGTCCATGGGATTACAGTTATCTATAGCCTACAATCTTTGGTTCGTACAAACGTTGTATTACAGCCTACTGTACGATGCGTTGCGATAGCCTAACTCGTCATCGTGACGTTAAATCTAGTTAATCATAGTATTCTAATATAAGAAAAGTTTGACCATACCAAATAAACCTTCATATATATATATCATATAAAAAAATCATAAACATGAAAGATCCAGTAAGCTATCTGCATATCAAGTAGACAATGATAACTTCATTGTGCATATAAATGACAAAAGAACCACTTATAACAGGACATTTTATTGTAGTGAGAAATAATATGCATCAAGGCCACCATTTCTGCCGAGTTACCGACATTTATATTTTAATGATTATTTGGTAGAGGCATGGACTCCCAACAGACTATACAGTATCTCGAAAATTGATTTTAAGTGCGACAATATTCCGGGAATGTCGTATAATTCAGCAGAAGTAACACTTACGGTTCTGCTTTCAAAACCAAATACTTAACGAAATTGTAAATCTTTAATTAAATTCAAGTATTCATATAAATAATAACAATTGTCATTGATGTTTAGCATATAGGTAGGCCTATAGGTATACTTTGAGATGCAGTATTTTTATCAATTAGATGGCTTTAATATCATCAACACACTAAACTATAAGTGTGAAAAAAGTTGTTATTTGATGGTCCATCATCGTCTACGCTTGGAAAAGTTTTAGCATTCTTTAAAGATCTTTAGATCTTGTTGAATCGATATTCCAATTGTTTTAGGTTTCTCTTGGCTGATAACAAATCTTAAAATTGTACAATAATATGTATTTGTCTCTTGCAAACGCACTCACTTGCTCACTGAACGTAAATGTTGGCTGATAAAAAATTTTCTTGATACAATTTTTACAATAGGCATGAAAAACAGATAAGTATATAAATTAATTCATTATACTTTTCCAAAACGTAGGTTTGATGCTTGTGTGCTTCTTTTACGGGATGTATCAGTGAGATTGCATACTTCTAGAGTAAAAATAGTCTCCAATCGAGATGATTTTTACTAATTCTTATGGAATCCAAATCTGCTAAGAACTTGCTTAGAGTATTTTATTCAATAGTCCGGTAAGTGCTCATTTCATGCTTAGTTAACTTTTCATCTTCAGAGCTTGTCTGTTCTTCCGAGCGTCCAAATAACAGAAAGGAAGACATTCCAACGAGTGTTGTTCCAGCAGTTATGTTGAACATCAAAGACCATTGCTTGAATGTATTCTGAAAGTGGACAGTGGACATACTGTAATTATACCTCCTAACTGATAGTTTACATTTTACCAAAAAGCTCCGAAGCTTAATTTCTAAGATAAAAAGATCAATTCAAGTCAGGTCTCGAACAGGCATGGGCCGACCACCACTTAAAATTTGCGCCGTATTCGAGATATGATGTCATTTTCAAGAGGGGTTTATAGGCATAGTCTAGACTTGATTCCGGATCCAGTAGATACTGAGCTCCGGAAACAAGTAAACCAGTAAGTGAATTTATTAGTATGGTTTCGATTAGTTAATCGTGTTGCGCATCACACAAAGTAGATACTAATACGCATGCGCATAATTGATTTCGTTTATTATTTACAAAATGATTAAAACATGAATTAAATAATAAAATATACAATCAATACGTACATTGTCTACAGTGAATGCTCCTAACATCATTGGACCAATAAAGCAGGCGGGGCTTGCCAGTGATGTCACAATCCCTGCAATAACCCCTGAATGACCTTTAGATATTTCCATTATACTCGGCATGACACTTGATGTGTAAATTCCTAGAAAAATAAACGCTAAAGCAAGAAAAACCACTGAGGCCGCTGGGCTGTCTTTGAAAAATCCAATACAAATCAGACACAATGAAGGTATTGCCAAAGCTGAAAAGAAGTAATCCGTAATAAAGTTAATGTTTGTTGATATATCGCCTGAATGAAACAACATTACCATAGCCATGTGATACGATTTCAGCCAATCAAATTATACATAAATAAAGGTATGTTATGAAAAAGTATAGTGTACATAGGCCTTATATGTTCTTACTAAGAAATAAAAACAACTTCCGTGTGTTCAAGAGTGTCAGATATTTACGCTGGATAATAAAGTCTGCACATATTCCAGATGTTTGACAGATCAGTAACTGCGAAAGTCCTATAATTGATACAAATAAGCCAGTCTACGAAAAAAAAAATGCATGTCACCAACAAGGTGAAATATATATTTACTGACTAATGGCCAACCACTGCTGCAAAATACAATTATTCAAAGTTTTGGCTTCAAACAAATAGAAAACGTCCTATCACTGCCATATGATCAACCTCTACCAGACATTGTGATACCACTACCGACCAATATGGCCTACCCCTTATCCAATCTGCAACCACTAGCGCAATACCAACCACTACGCCTACCAAATCCACACACGACCAACCTCTACCAGGTGACATACGGCCTATCACCACATGGCCAACACGACCACTATACAATTTACCAGTTTTACAAAACAGTAAGAATCAACCTCAACCACATACGGCTCACCACCACATGACCTATTTACATGATCACTACAATTGGCCAGTTTTTAAAAAGCGGTAAAAATCAACATCAACCACATACCGGCCTAACACGACCACTACAATTTGCCAGTTTTTACAAAGCGGTAAAAATCAACATCAACCAAATACTGGCCTAACACGGCCACTAAGTAACAATTGGGCAGTTTTTACAAAGCGGTAAAAATCAACATCAACCACATACCGGCCTAACACGGCCACTACAATTGGGCAGTTTTTACAAAGCGGTAAGAATAATTATGTCGCTTACTGTTTTCAGGTTATAGCCCAAAATTCCATTTATAAAAGTTGGTGACTCGGTAAGAAGGAAAACAAGAATGAATACAAAACCCCAATACATAATGACTGCAACCCATACTGCGGAAGATGTCAATACCTTGACCCATTCGATTGGTGTATTCTAACATAAAGACAAAGAAGATATTTTATGTCAAGATGTCATACATTACTGTTAGTTTAAACAAGACGGATGGGAAATAATACCTTTAATTCATCACGTTGGTTGTAAAAAAACCTTTTATAAAATAAATTACCGTACACTTTTGTATATCGTACTCGTCATATTGGGTTTTTTTCATTAATAAATTGTTCAATGTTTTATTATCTGGGTTAGAATTGAAAAAAATTTGAGGTTTACCGTTTTCGTGACAAAATGGTACATTTTTAATCATTTTATTATTGCAGATTTAATCGTTTGCCTTGAGCAATATTAGTTGCCTTTATTGTTTGTTTTGGTTCGTCATCAGAGTTACTTTTATTAATAATTATTATACAAATAAAATGTTTATGAGTTGTAATTTCATCGCTAAACCAGTCATAACAATAACATTGGCGACGAAAGTGCAAAATGTTCAAAATCAATAGAATAAAAAAATATTTTCCAAACGCAAACAGATTTTTTTTTTTTGTACACGAAAACAAGTACCGGTACTATCAAAATATCGTTTAATAGTGCGTGTTATTGCACGCCATGTGACCCACAATCGTCCAATCAAATGACAGGAATTGTGTAGGTGTTATATAATATATCATAATACTCGTACCTGTTCAGACGTTTCAAAACTGTTAATGTATTCACGTTCTGCATTTGAAATATATGGATCTTTATCTGGTTTCTCATAAATAAAAACCATCCATATTATTGCTACAAAAACTGATAACATACCTACAAAAATAATAATTCTTTAATACATTCTAAGAAAATCATCGAGATCATTCTCCGCCATGATTTTGCTAAACTTTTGCAATGCTATGGCGTCATATGTCCACTCGTACTCGTGTCAGAAAGCGAACGGCAAAATGCCAATGAACAAGTTCTCATATTTGGCAGCCGACGTGCCAGACAACTTGCGCATGTTCATATCATAAAATGACGTCATATGGTAGCAGCCGACATAGTGGACGTGCAACTCTAAAAGTCTAAAAAACCTAACGTTTGATCATCAAGGACCTAGATAGGTTCATGGTTTGATTCACGGAGCCCGAGAACAGGATCTCTCAAACAAGCCCTAAACCGATGACATCATTCACAATAAGTCGAGGTTTTTGAATGCCAGATTAGTGCAGATTAGAATAAGTATTACATTTTTGGAATCGTTTGTATTATGCTTTTCCAGTATTTAACAAAAAATCACCCTTCAGTTTCGTGAAAGAAAATGTGTAAATAATGTAGGCTAAGAAAATAAGAGATGCGTGCACTCTTCATCTCCCTATCTAAGCTGGTAACTGGAGTGTTGAAAATGGTTTTGTTATTTAGATGGATAATTTAAAATCTTACCCGCTCAATACATTTGCACGTGAAAACTGACAATTAAATTGTATTTACTGTATGTATAGAAAGTATACGGCCAACCGCCAACGGAACAAATCCAACTCGATAACTTGTTATATAATGTTACACTAAGGGACAATGCTGTGAAAGAAGAAGATTGTTTGAATAACAAGATACATTGCGACTGTTTCATGTACGATTTGAAGAAAAAAAATGCAATTATTTGTTTTCATTCTTCATTTCATCTATTTTCTTATTATTGTATTGTTTAATTAATCTAGGTTCTAGATCGTAATATTACTAAAAAGATAAATATTTTGGCACATATGGCGTTTCATACGTATACTATTTGATCTCACACTTTCACAATTTTCCAGAAAAAATCAGAACGCCGACGGGTGGACTACATAATAAAGAATAAATAAATACAGACTTAGCACAAGTCTATAATTTGCTTCGTGAATACAAAAAAATACATCTTACCAGAAAATACAATGGACATTAGTTTACTTCGTTCTTGCGGAATTATCCAGTTTTCTAACAATTCATACATTGCTGGGTAAGATACGCCCTTAAATTAAAAAAAAAAAGAGAGAGAGATATAAAATGGAATTGATTTTACTTTCTCTTTTGCCGTTTGAGCGGATGAACTTAAATCTGTTTTAAAATCAAAAAATTATGCCGCTGATCAAACTGGAGGGTAGCCTCCAGTTACGTAATCAACCCCTCGCGGAATATTGACAAACGTTTTTTTCCGAATATTTTCTATAGATGTTTTCTGGACGGTACTGTACTACTGAATGTAATACTTATTGTATCTAAACGGATAGCAAACCGAACAAAAAACTAAAAGTTGTATTATTACATGTTATGTAGTTAGGTGTATGTAGTGAAAATGAGAATAATAAAGGTGGGCGAAATTCACAAAAGAGAGAACAAAGAATAATATTAATATATAACATATAATTATAGAATGGTTCTGTAAGTTTTCACTACAAATACTAACCTGTACACAACAATCTAAAATCTAAAAACGAAAAAGTGGTATTTAACCATCGTGCGAATAGTGCGTACTATTGCACGCCATGTGACCCACATTCGTCCAATCAAATGACAGGAATTTGTTTAGGTGTTATACAATAATATATAAGATAGAGTTATGATAATAGGATTGTCCTGTGATAATAAGGGTTCACTACAAATACTAACCTGTACACAACCATCTAAAACTCGAATAAAAAGTAATAGATAATAGTTAAAACCCGCAGCCCATGGTATCAAGGCAGTAAGTAAACCTGAGCATAGAAGAACTCCAACCATGGATCGTTTTCCACTAATCTTGCGAGCTAACCAAGCTCCTGGTATTGGTGTTACAGCATTGCCGTAATAAAATGCAGCCAGTACTGTTTGTTTTTGTCGTTCATCCCAGTCATACCTAGGTATCTGTTGTATAGGAGATATGAAAGGTAGATGATGATAATAATTCTACTGGGAACAAATAACCGATTTATAACCGTGTGAATAAGTTAGTTTTGGACGGATTTAAGTAAGTCCCCATAGATATATTTAAAGATGTATTGTCCCTTGAAACACAAAAAAAATGAAGGTCAAAATATACTAAATTTTAAGTGGCCATATCAAAGTAATATTAAAGTTATTCGAAAATTCAAGCCAAAAACAACAATTTTACGTAATTAACAGCTAAATTAATTTGATTACATTTCGTCTGGAAAATAGTCGCGAGCGAAAGATTTCAAACCATGAGTATACATTATGCATGATGCAGGATTGTTTACAACTCGTCACGGTTGAGAAGGTGTTTTCACACAGATCGCGAGGAAGTTTTATGATTATGCATACAGAGTAGCCAAATAAGCGCATTGCATTATGAGATATGTTTTGATAGAAAACTTTGACTGAAAGTCAAAGTTATTTTTTGAACCAAAAAACGTCTGTATTTCAGTTAAATTATTTTTTTTCGACTAATGTTTGGTGAAAGTTAATAACTATTATGATACTTCAAAATGACAACTTTTTTTCGAAATCTTTATAATTCCTCATGGACTTATTTAAATTCATCCATGGAAAGGGCTTATTTGAAATGCCTTAATATACTTATTTAAAATTTGTCAATAGACTTATCTCAACGTCCGCATGGACTTTTTTTAAATTCCTCCATGGAATTTTTTGAAATGTTTTCATGGATTTATTTGAAATTCCTCCATGGACTTATTTGAAATTCCTCAATGGACTTATTTGAAATTCCTCCATAGACTTATTTGAAATTCTTCCATTAGACTTATTTGAAATTCTTCCATGGACTTATTTGAAATTTCTCCATGGACGTTTGAAATTTCATTAGTCTTTTCTATATGGATGAACGTATTAGTAATTCTTCCATGGACTTTATTGTATTATTTTCACAGGATTTGAAATATACAAAACAGTTTATCCTTTAAAACACTTTAGACAATGGTGCTTAAAACGATGGTCATGGTTAGGCTAAAGCTGACCTTAAAATACCTCCGGAATAGTCAAATTGACTGTAATAAGTCAATAGGTTTTTTGGTTGAATTTAACCGTTTATGTTGTACTTTTATAAGTGAAAACATTAACAAATGTTTCAATGGAATTGATTAACGTTACTAAACCTGCCAAATGGCATATTCAAAATATTTGTTTTAGTAATCTTCATTTTTCATGTTGTTGGGAGACAATACATCTGTCTATACCAAACAGCATTTTGTATCATTGTCGTTTTTACCAATTACAGAATATAAACAGGAGTACATGCAATCAATACAAAAAAAATAATAGTATTCATACCCATAAAACTAGATCCTCCTGTAATCTCCACCCTCCCCGTACCAAATTAACATTAATGCAACATAATATCCGTTATAGTGGCACCAAATTATTTAATGATCTCCCCGACGAAATTAAATTGGCACCTTAAAAAAATACATTTTCTTTTAAACTTAAACAAATTCTACTCCATAAATAACTAATAATAATAAAACAACATGTTTATTCTGGTTTTTCTGTGCTTCCATAGTATTTTATTATTATTCATTTGTCGTTGTCTTGCTTTACATGTTTGTTTGTCTTGTTTTGTTTCTGTTTGTTTAAACTCAAATATGATTACAATTTCTTAACTGGCTACCCGTCACAAGTGTCTTTGGAGGGAAACCTTTCTGGGTTTTGCCTCTTAATTATTTATATTTAAATTGTTATTTTGTTTACTTTGAAATGATAAGAAATAAATGTTATTATGAATGAATGAATACATTCAATGATCATAAGGATTCATGCTATCCTATTTCAATATTGTCGTTCAGACAGATTCCTAGTAGACCGCCTACTTACCCCTGTCTTACGTTCATCGATTCCGTAAGTCAAATTATCTGTTAAATTGTGATATTCTGTCAAATTCTCTCTTCTAACCATTTCGATAATTGCAAAATTAAGATTGTATCGCAGACACAGCAGACAAATACCAGCCAAGCAGCACATAAAAGCCACGATATACCGCTTCATGTTTAGTACTGTAGCCTAGTAGACTAAATTGTTTTTCGTTAATTTGAAACTGACACGGTCCATAAGTTTTTTCTGAAGCATACTTTTCTCGCCCACATATACTTCTCAATAATAATATTGTAGTGAATTTATTAGAACTAAATGGTACGCTCGCTTTGCTCGCGCACCATCTAGGTCGAGCCCACAGATGGTTCTCGAATACAGTAATTTCAGAGTTAAAAAAACTGATTTCAAATGTACGTACCTCAGGTATAAAATGCATGTCGTTTACAGGAACGAATAAATAGACATAGTGATTCGTATGTTAGTAAACTAAAATTACCGAACCAACTTTATATAGGCCTACCATCGATTAAAATTCTTTTTTTTGTGTCAAAGTGGATCTATTATGTGACACACACTAGTGATATCCTCCTTCATTTAATGGTTGTGGCTCAGCCTTTTAAGTTATACCATAATTATGTCTAACTGTAACTGATTTCAAAAATTGAAAAATAATTATAGAAAGGTCGTCATACTATACATATCCAAGTGAAGAAAATAATTTTAATTGAAAATCGTCCAAAATATGCAGTTTTTAAAAATAATTATTACATTATTAATATGCTAACATTACTGTACTGTATATTATCGCAGTCGTCTGGTATCGCAACCTTTCGAAACATTACCTAATTTAGAAAATCTTGAGTAGGGACGTTTCTGGGAACAAAATTATGAATAATTAATGTTGTTGAATTTTTAATAGACTTCCCAAAATCTATAGTTATTGTTTTTTATGTTCAGTATTTGTTTCGATTTTTGTCTAAAACGTGTGCCAAATATTTATTTTTTACTATTTTAAGTAAAAATGCACCTAGACTACGGTACATTTTAATGTGTTTGCGTTATCTTATAGTGTAAAAAAACTTTAATTTCCATCTTTTTCATTATTTCACATAAATAGAATCATATAATGTGTTCTACGCATTTAAATTATGAGATAGTAACCCTTAATGTGAAAAATTAAAAGGTCGAAATTTGGCCATTTCGCCCATTTTTTAAAATAAATTAAACTATAATTTTACCTCGCACTATCAATGTAAATGCTACAATTGGATGGGCTCTTGTATTTTGGAAAATGTTTACCGCCCTTAAATAGACGTATTTTGGTCAAATCGCATATTATGGAAAATGAAAATGAAATTAGAATATGGCCAAATTTTGACCCTTATATTTTCGACATATAGTTACTATATAATAATTGACATCCAAAACACATTTTATGATTCAGCGCATGTGATATAGTAACCATTTATGTGAACAATTAAAAGGTTGAAATTTGGCAATTTTTCGAAACTTTTCCTGTATTATATAGTGCAGGAATTTGTTTTCAAAATTATATAGCCAAATTTGGACCTTTTTATTATTATTATTCGACTCTGCGCATGTTTATTATGCTATAGTAACCATTTATGTCAAAAAATGAAAGGGTAAAAAATTGACGAATTTTCGACCTTTTTATTTTTCGTTGAAACTGGTTACTATAGCATAATTGACATGCGCATAACCCATTATTCGATTCTGCGCATGTTTATTATGCTCTAGTAACCATTTATGTCAAAAAATAAAAGGGTCGAAATTTGACCAATTTTCGAAAATTTTTAAAAAATTGCCAAATTTCGACCTTTTTATTTTTCGTTGAAACTGGTTACTATAGCATAATTGACATTCGCATAACCCATTATTCGAATCTGCGCATGTTTATTATGCTATAGTAACCATTTATGTCACAAAATAAAAGGATCGAAATTTGACCAATTTTCGAAAATTTCCATGTACAGGGATTTTTTCAAGAAATTGCCAAATTTCGACCTTTTTATTTTTCGATGAAACTGGTTACTATAGCATAATTGACATGCGCAGAACCCATTATTTGACTCTTGTTATTATTGTTTATTATGCTATAGCAACCATTTATGTCAAAAACAAAAGGGAAAAAAATTGGATAATTATCGAAAATTTCTCTGTACTATAGTACAGGGATTTTTTCAAAAAATTGCCAAATTTCGACCTTTTATTTTTCGTTGAAACTGGTTACTATAGCATAATTGACATGCGCATAATCCATTATTCGACTCTGCGCCTGTTTGTTATGCTATAGTATAAAAAACTGGTTACTATAGCATAATTGACATGCGCATAACCCTTTATTCGATTCTGCGCATGTTTATTATGCTATAGTAACCATTTATGTCAAAAAATAAAAGGGTTGACATTTGATCAATTTTCGAAAATTTCCCTGTACTGTAGTACTGGGATTTTTTCAAAAAATTGCCAAATTTCGACCTTTTTATTTTTCGATGAAACTGGTTACTATAGCATAATTGACATGCGCATAATCCATTATTCGACTCTGCGCCTGTTTGTTATGCTATAGTATAAAAAACTGGTTACTATAGCATAATTGACATGCGCATAACCCTTTATTCGATTCTGCGCATGTTTATTATGCTATAGTAACCATTTATGTCAAAAAATAAAAGGGTTGACATTTGATCAATTTTCGAAAATTTCCCTGTACTGTAGTACTGGGATTTTTTCAAAAAATTGCCAAATTTCGACCTTTTTATTTTTCGATGAAACTGGTTACTATAGCATAATTGACATGCGCATAACCAATTATTCGACTCTGCGCATGTTTATTATGCTATAGTAACCATTTATGTCAAACAATAAAATAGTCGAAATTTGACCAATTTTCGAAAATTTCCCTGTACTAAAGTACAGGGATTTTTTCCAAAAAATGACAAATTTCGACCTTTTTATTTTTCGATGAAACTGGTTACTATAGCATAATTTTTTATTTTGTTATTTATTTCTTTATTCTGATATAAAATCAATAGGATAAAAACACAAAAAAGTACCGAGACGGCAAACTTATTTCCATTGTGGTCCTAAACAAATATAACAGAATAAACAAGGAAAACCACAATTACTTAAATAGCAAATTAAATTTCTCTTAATCTAAGAATTTCACAAAAATAACCTTTTGATCTCTGTTTAAATAATTGTAATGAAGAGGAGCTTTGAACAAAATAGGGGAGTGAATTCCATAACTGAATGCTTGTTATTAAGAAAGTTGACCTGTTGTGAGTTCCTATGACTGGAATTTGGATCGAAATGCTGTCTCAAGCAAATCTTGTATTGTGATTGTGACGTTGTCTCGTCAGGGTAATTGTATCCAGGTAAGTTGGAGCACTTTTATTAATTATTTTATACATAATACATAGTTTCCTCTCTTGTACTTTTAGGTCAACTGGCAACCAATTTAAGTTTACAAACTCATGTATACCTATATGAGATCGTGGTCCTAGGTTCGAAATGCACCTAATAATTTTGTTTTGAGACGTCTGTAGCCTATTTTTAATATATTTATTTGTACACGAGTACCATACACAGCACCCATAGTCATAATGACATTGTGTCAGAGAAGATGCAATTAATTTAAGAGCATATTTAGTAATATATTTTTTATTTCTATTAAGAAATTTAAGTATACAATGAATTTTATTGATTACTTTCATACCTGTAGCTGTACCAGTCAGGTTCTGGTCAAGATCAATTCCAAGGTATGTGATTGAAGATTTAGCAGTTATGTTTTTATTATTACAGGTAATTTTCATTTCTGACTGTTTTCTACACATGGTTTTTGTACCAAATAAAATTGACTCCGTCTTACCCAGAAAGCCACAGATTCAACGCTTGCAATTCATTACTTAGTCTGTTTTCAATATACTCTCGGTCTTTATTTGTGACCAAAAGGGCTGCATCGTCTGCATATAGCAACAACTTACAACCAACGGCCGATTCCATGTCGTTGACATATAGCAAAAATAGTAAGGGACCCAGAATAGATCCCTGGGGTACTCCACATTTGACGTCAAGAAATGTTGATTTAGTACCTTTTATGTCAACAACCTGGGATCTACCGCGGAGGTATGATTGCATCCATGACAGAGATAGACTAGTAAAACCCATGGCCTTTAATTTATACAATAATATGTCGTGGTCTACTGTGTCGAACGCCTTTTGAAGGTCAATTATTATCATACCAGTCATTTTCCCTTTATCCCATCCATTTCTAACAGAATCCGATAGATGTATTAGTAATCTTTCTGTAGAAAATGAAGGTCTAAAACCTGATTGATAGGTATAAAGAAGTGATTGGTCGTTTAAGGAACTCATTAATTGATTATACATTATACATTCTATAATTTTAGACACTGCAGATAGAATAGAAACGGGTCTATAGTTTCCAGCATATAATCGATCTTTCTTTTTGTAAATAGGCACTACCTTAGCAGATTTCCAATCAGAAGAGATATAACCGGTTGAAATGGATATATTTATAATATGGCTCAGTGGATGTAAGATAGCCAGAGCCCCATCTTTGACAAATCTGGCAGGCAAGGAATCTAAACCCGCACCTTTCTTACTATTTAAGTTGTTTATTATCGTTAGTACGGTTTGTTCATTTACTTCTTTAAAGGCAAATACACCTTTTTTATCTGCATAGTAATGTTTAACGTGGTTTTCATTGTAAGTATTAGATGAAGGAGGAAGTTTGTTGACTAAATTTTCAGGAGTATTAATGAAAAAGGAATTTAAATAGTCAGCAATCGAGCTTTTGTCATAAATTATTTTATCTTCACATTTTAGAGCAATGTTTTCAGATTTATTTTCTGTTCCGGTACCTAAACTTGTTAAAACATTCCATAATGTTTTGGGGTTATTTTTATTTTCATTTAGTTTGTCCGAAAAATAAGATGACTTAGCTCTTTTTATTTTATATTTTACAGAATTTCTTAACTTTTTAAAGACAGTAAATATGTGCTCATTACGAGTTCTCTTAAATTTACCTAAGCATTTATCACGATTAATGATAAGATCTCTAATTTCTGATGTGAACCAGGGTTTGGAACGTTGTTTAATTCTTATTTCTTTTAAAGGAGCAACTTGGTTGATGGCATTCATCATTTTTAGTTTAAACCAGTCCCATGCAGTGCAGACATTTGTGCAATTTGTGATATCGGACCAATCTAATTCATTTAATTTAGAAGTAAGTAGTTCTGATGAGTATGATTTCATAGATCGTATTTTAATCGTCTTATGCCTCTTAATCGGGATTTTAACTATCTTTCTGGTGCAGTAAGTTATAAAATGATCACTGACACCGTAAGGGATAACTCCGTATTGGAAAATGTTAAGAGGTTCGGATGAGAAAATAAGATCTATGATGGTAGAGGTAGTGCAAGTAATACGTGTTGGGTTGGGTGAGATTAAACATATTACAAAATTAGGACACCCATTTATTTTTACTTAAATTATTAGATGATACTTCTACATTAAAGTCACCTAAAATAATAACTTCTTGACCTTGTAAAATATAATAATAATAAATGAAAACTTATATAGCGCCGGTATCCTCCACCCATATGGCGCTCATGGCGCTTTGTGCATTAACAACGTGCGAGAACATCAGCGAATAGCGACGTCTTTAGGTTGGTCTTGAAACTGTTTAGACTAGTTGAGCATTTAACTGTTGCTGGTAAGCTGTTCCATACACTTGCGGCCGCAACGTAAAAAGATCTCTGACCCCACTGATTTTTCGCTCTACGCTCTTGAAGAAGGTTTTGTGACAATGATCGTAGGCCTCTGCGGGATGATTCGTAACGATCCACAAGGTCAGATAAATAAGCAGGAGCACTGTCATTTAGGATCTTGAATACAAACAACGCAAGTTTGTACTTAATACGTTGTTGAACAGGCAACCAATGCAAATCCATCAGGACAGGAGTTATGTGAGCGTTTGATTTTGTATAAGTTACAATTCTAGCTGCCATATTTTGCAAGCGCTGCAAACGTTGTATTTGAGATTTTGGTATGCCAAACAACAAGGCATTACCAATGTCAATTTTAGAAGTGACAAATGAGTGTACAATCAATTCAGCTGTTTTCTTGTTAAGATTACCGCGAATACGACCAAGGTTCCTAATCGATATGCATGCTGCTTTGGATACAGTTATTATTGGACACATCCTAAACAACCAACGCGGACAACCTCTTACCGCAAACTTCGTAACATTGATCTAAATTGTTTTGTGGAAGATATAATGAATTCCCCGCTCGTCTGCGCACCGGAAGATAATGTCTCCGATCTCGCTGACCAATACAATAATGTATTGCAGTACATCCTTGACCAACATGCTCCGTTAACAACTAAACTGGTCACCATTAGACCACGGGCACCATGGTACACGAATGAACTCCGTGAAGCGAAGTGCGTCAAACGGAGATCAGAACGCAGAATGTTGAAATCTGGTTTGGATATCGACAAACAGAGGTACAAGTTGGAATGCAAAGCATATAAAGATATGCTAGATCTAGCAAAATGCAATTATCATCGCAATGAAATCGCTAATGCGGATGACAAGAACCTTTTCCGCATCATAAGTAAACTGTACTCGGTCGATTCTTCTCCTGTTCTGCCAAAACACACATCTTCAATGGATCTCGCAAACCAGTTTGGCTGTTTCTTTAATGAAAAGATTCTGAAAATTTGCAAGAAACTTAACTCCATAAACACTCCACTAATAACTGTCAACGTCGACGAGTCATGTAATAGTAGTTTCGCTGAATTTGAGCAAATATCAGAAGATACGGTACGCAAAGTCATCGCTGAAAGCGCATCTAAGTCCAGTAGACTTGACCCAATTCCAACACGGTTACTAAAAAACTGCATTGACGCTCTACTACCGCATATCACTAAAATCGTCAACATGTCGCTGTCATCAGGTACTGTACCATCTGCATTTAAATTGTCCCTCGTTATGCCACTGTTGAAAAAGCAAAATCTCGACTCCAACGTCCTACAAAATTATAGACCAATAGCAAATCTTCCCTTCCTTTTCAAAGTCTTGGAAAGAATTGCAACTGCTCAGATAAAAGCATATATGGATGAACATTTCCTGTTTTCAAAAGTCCAATCAGCCTACCGCCGCTTCCACTCAACTGAAACCGCTTTATTACGTGTTACAAACGATCTACTACTTGCTTTAGACAAAGGTAATGAAGCGGTACTTATTCTACTCGACTACTCCGCAGCATTTGACACTATCAATCATGATTTATTATTTCAACGTCTTCATAAAAGATACGGCATAAGCGGAACCGCATTGAAATGGTTTATTTCATATTTTGAGAATCGTAGACAAGCAATCATTGTGGGTGATTCGATGTCTGATGAGTTCGCTCTACCCTGGGGTGTACCACAGGGATCCGTAAAAGGTCCACTCGATTTCATCTTATACACTGGACCACTCAGCAACATCATTGATTCCCACCCGGAAGTTCGTCATATGATCTATGCAGATGACACTCAACTATATTTAATCATGAAACCTACACATCACTCTGAATCTGTTAACAGCCTTGAATCATGCATTGCAGATGTTCGCTCATGGGCCATTCAAAATAAACTCATGCTCAACGACTCCAAGACTGAAATGATCCATTTTCATTCAAAGTTCCGTGAGGCATCATCATTTCCTTTGGTCCATATCGGAGATACTAGTGTCTCTACCTCCAGCTCAGCCAGAAATCTAGGCGTCCAACTAGACAACAGCCTCGGTTTAAAAGAACACATTCGTAATGTTTGCCGTGGTGCTTCCTTTGGAATTTACCAGATCGGCCAGATTCGTAAGTACCTTGACAAAACATCAACTGAACGTCTTGTTCATGCTTTTGTTTCATCTCGTCTGGACTGTAATAACTCGCTTCTGTACGGCCTACCAACTTCTTATCTGTCTCCTCTTCAACGAATCCAAAATTCCGCCGCAAGACTTATCACTGGCACTAAACGACATGAACATATTTCTCCCGTTTTACGTGACTTACACTGGTTGCCTGTTGATCAGCGCATTCGTTTTAAAATCCTGTTGCTGACATATAAGGCCATCAACGGATGTGCTCCAGCCTACATATGTGACATCATTACTCCGTCAACCAACTCTTCGCTTCGTTCATCCAGCAGACTTCTTCTAAAACCTGGACCCCGTTCCAGAACTCGGTTTTACGGTGATCGTGCTTTCGCTGTCGCAGCCCCAAAACTCTGGAACACTCTACCACTCGAAATACGCTCATCAAAATCTGTTATCACATTTAAAACTAAACTCAAAACTCATCTCTTCAGAGAAGCATAATCGCACGCTACTACTTGCACTGATCTTGGAAAACACAGCGCTTTGAAACCTTTGTCTCTTGCGCTTTATAAATGTTATTTATTATTATTATTATTTGTGCTTCCATAGTGAGATTACTATCCAGCATGATTCCCAGATTCCGGACCACCGATGAGGGAGCGATGTTAGAGTTTCCGATTCTGATATGTGTGATGTTGATTTTGGAGATGTTACATTTAGACCCGACGATAATAAACTCTGTCTTTCCATCATTCAACTTTAGGTAATTTGTTGTCATCCAATTGCGAACATCTTCTATACAGGCTTCCATCTTACTGATTGCTGCAGCAACATCCCTTTGCACTGGATTTACTGACACATAAATCTGTGTATCATCTGCATAGAAATGGAAATGTAGACTGTGTTTGCGAATAATGTCACCAAGGGGAAGCGTATAAATGGAAAACTGGCCAGGCCCAATTACTTACCCCTGTGGTACACCATATTCCAGGCAAGCTTCATCTGAGAATGCATCATTGATACAGACTAGCTGACGTCTTCCTGTAAGATATGACTGGAACCAGTTAAGAGCAACACCATTTATGCCAATGCGATTTCTCAGACGGGTTATCAGTCTTTGGTGATCAACTGTATCAAACGCTGCTGACAAATCCAACAACACCAATAGCGTTATTTTCCCATCATTCATTCCTTGTAACAAATCATTCTGTACCTTTAAAAGGGAACTCTCCGTGCTATGACATGCACGATATGCCGACTGGTAATTCTCATTTAAATTATGCTTTTGAAGATATGGAGTAATGCGTGATGTCACTACACGCTCCAGAGTCTTTCCAAGAAAAGAAAGATTCGACACCGGGCGGTAATTTTTCAGCGTGTTATGATCCAAGTTTTGCTTTTTTATTAAAGGACGAACGTGAGCAATTTTCAGTTCATCTGGCACTATGCCGGTATTAAGAGAATGGTTAATGATTTCCGTTATTATTGGAACGACTGCGTCTATACACTTCTTCAGTATAGAAGTAGGAACTGGATCTAACCTGCATGATTTTGTTGGTGATTTCATCAGAATGTTGCGGATCTCATCTTGAGATGCTGGTGTAAATGTTGTGAGATGCTGATGAACAGCTGTCACAGGCTCATTAAATGACATGTCATCAATCTTGAAGTCGTCTCTGATGATCTTGATCTTGTCTGTGAAAAACTGACAGAACCTGTTCGCAAGATCTAAGTCAGAAAGACTATCTGGGAGAGGTGATACCTGGCGATGATGAAGGAGTTGGTTAACAATTTTAAAAAGTCCTTTCTGATCTGCTGCATGTTCTTCACACAAGCCAATGTAGTAGTTGGCCTTTGCCTTTCTTACCATGGAATTTACATTCCTCTTCTGTGCAATGTAAGCTTGACGATCTATTTCCAGATGAGAGATTCTCCATTTCTTTTCAAGCTTACGCTTTGTTCTTTTCTCAGCATAGATGTCACTGTTATACCAACTAGTGTTTGGTCGGACCTTTACTGTTCTCTTTTTCGGTGGTGCGTGTTTGTCAAGAAGTTCACTCAAAGTGGTGACATATAGTCGTACTTTACTTGATAAATCATGATTTGAGAGCGAAGTTCCGAGATCAGACTGTGTGATGTCTTTACATAATGTCTCAAAATTTATAGCATTCCAATGACGAGTTTCGATGGATTTAGTGATTACGGGTGGCTTCTTGATAAGGAGATTACATGTGATTGCATAGTGATCTGATATACCATCAATGACATTAAGGTTTGAGAAAACAGGAGGATCAGATGAACGAGTGATCAGCAAGTCTAATGTATGACCATGTCGGTGTGTAGGTGTAGACACATGCTGTTGAAGACTGCTTGCTACAAGTAGATTCCGAAAATGAATTGCATCTGCATCATTTGGCATATCCACATGGATGTTAAAGTCTCCAACGAATAGTATGGGAGCCGGCTTCAATACATAGTGATCAACCAAAGTTGAGAATTCTTCAGTGAAAACATTTAGACTGCAACCCGTTGATTTGCTTTGAGGACGATATACTGCTACGAGGAAAACTGAGGATGCATTGCTGACTATTTCCACATTTAGCAGTTCAAATGATTTTGGTAATAATCCCGTGTCATAACATTTAACCGCTATGCTTTCCTTGTAAAGAAGTGCAACTCCACCACCTCTTTTAGTACCAGCACGGGGAGCATGTTTGAGAGAGTATCCGTTGGGTGTAATATTTCCTATAACTGATGTGTCTTCTGGTTTAAGCCACGTTTCCGAAAGGGCAACAACATCCAGATTATGTTCGATAACGAAATCCACAAATTCTGTTGTTTTGTTCCGAACGGATCTTGTATTAATACTGCAAAATTTAATATTGTTTTTAGATAAGAGAGAGTTTGATGATAAGTCCAGAAAAGATAGATTGTTTTTAGTGTGTTTGTCACGCCCAGCTCTTGTACCACGCCTGGTTTTTCTTTTTGGCCTCCTTGGTAATAGGTGGATACTACAGCTACTGGAGTTCAACTTAAAAGATTGTATAATTAAGCAAAATTCTTCAAGAAGTTCACAACTGTTATTGTTGTTGGTTACACAGCCCTGTAAACCATGAAGAAACTCAGAGCTATAGCTAATTAGCATGACAACAGCAGATCTTCAAGCATGAGGTGTACAAGGTCATTTACATAACAATATGCACAGTCAGATTGAAAGTACAGGGCTAGCTTCCCACTGATGCTAGTAGACCATTGTTCTTGGGCAGTGATGAGTTTGAATTAAAACAATAAAGGCACAAGCAGGGCCTAGCTGAACTTCAGGAAACAACAAGAAAAACAACTGCGATTTACTCCAAGATACGATTATTTCCACATAAGAAATTTGTGAATATATGGTGCTCAATTTGCTATTCCAGCATCCAGTAAAACTTATTTGATGAAAAAAAACCATCTGCAAACAGATACGAAGTTGTTATGCACAGAGCAATATAGAGCCGCCACATGGGCGCTGCAACATTCCTCTATATCTCCACAGATTGTCTCAAGTGAGGTAAAAAACGATCGCTGCTTTTCAGGTCGGTAACAGGTTCCGATTAGAATAGGTTTGGTTTTAGGTAATAGTATATTTATCCATAAAGATTCAATATCATCGTTTTGGAGATCATATCTCACGTTGTAGGTAAGATCATTTCGTATATAGAGGCATACGATTCCTCCAACACTATTCGTACATCTATCTTTTCTTTCAATTGAATAATTTTCGATACTTATTTCACTGTTATTTACAGATTTATCCAGCCAGGACTCACTAATTGCTATTAAGGATACATCAGTCTTTTTTGCAATAGACCGAATTTCATCGATTTGTGGAAGAAGGCTTCTGGTGTTCAGATGTAAACAATGGAGACCTTTGCATCTGAAGACTTCAGAAAACAATGTATCGGGGTCATCACACGAATCGTTTGTAAGAGTTGATGTATCGATATCGCGGTGGTCATTTGAAGTATCGTTAACATCAGCGTTGCTAAACGGCAGGTTTCTAAATACATATTCTTGGCATCCATATGCAAATTCTTCCCCTGAATGGAAGTTAACGGGAAGTTTATGCAATTTATGTTGACATGCGCATAACCCATTATTTGACTCTGCGCATGTTTATTATGCTATAGTAACCATTTATGTCAAAAATAAAAGGGTCGAAATTGGATAATTATCGAAAATTTCCCTGTACTACAAATAACTCAATGTGTGCTGTAGAATTGGACAATGAATTGAACAACTGATTGACCAATCAGAGCAGCGGAAAGCGTTCCAAAAGTTGAACAATCAGAGCACTGAAAAGTGACGTAATCAGAGCATTAGAAAAATTGTTCCAAATTTGTCATTTTGACCAATCAGAACACTGAAAAGTGACGTAATTAATATGTGACTTCAACAAGTTTTTCACAACACAAACAATGATGAGATTTTGTCCAGAGACTAACATGCGACAACATCTTTTTACAAATCCTCTAGACTTATTATTATTAATTTCAAGGCGAATTCTGGTAGTAGCTGTATTCAACTCGAACGTGTACTTGCATTAAAGGTAAGAGCGAAATTGATTTCATGCTTGAAATCGGCATTTAAAGTGTTGATAACTTGTTTGGCCTAGGCCTAACCTAGCCATACATAGCCTCATAGTCAATAGAAACTATGCCATGGCCTAGCAAATGTGTTTGTGTTATGCGCGATTTGAACGATTTGCGCAATTTGAAATTGCGCAAAAAAAATCCTTGCGCAATTTGAATTGAAACATGTGTTTCAAATTGCGCAAGCAACGTATTAAATTGCGCAAGTAATCTGCAAACTGCGCAAGGTTTTTCGACAGATTGTGAAATCATGCACACCCATATTTATATAGTAATTTCTAAGAATGATTCAAAATTAAAGATAAATATCGCATTTCCTTATTTTAGTAGTGCAAATATTGTTATAAGTTAGCATACCGTCGAAGAACCGACGAAGGAAAACGAAGCGGTGGTGTTCCACCAGGCGGGCGCGGCGCGGGCGGCCGGCTATACTACTCTAGCCTAGCTAGGGTCTGGACTACTGATACTGACTAGGTTACATGGCCTAGCTTAAACTAATATTAAAAACTTAATTTTTACATTTATTTTGATTTATTTCAAGTTACAGTGATAATATTATTTAATTGTAATAATAAATGTTATGTATTTATTATACACATGTTATCTTCGCATTTATTATGTTTTATTTTGAGTTATTTAGTTTCCAATAAATTATTATAATACCGTTGTCTGGTAGAATTTTGTTGCGCAATTTGAAAATTTACAGTTCGTTTTCAAATTGCGCAAAGGTGTCATATTGCGCAAGAACTATCTTGCGCAATTTACAAATTGTGCAGCGCAATTTAAAATTGCGCAAAGATTTTCTTGCGCAATTTCAAATTGCGCAAATCGTTCAAATCGCGCATAACATTTGCATGGGTGCCGACGCTAATTCTTGTTGGCGGTAGTCTGCTCTGTGTGTGGTAAAATGCATTTGCTATTATTACTTATCCCCCTAGATAGAAAGACCTCTAGGTAGGCCTAGATCTTTTTTGGTTGCCATGAATTGTAAGTCAAACCATGGGCCTGTAAGGGCTAGGCCCTAGTAAGATGCTACCTACTTAGGGCTCCCTGTTATTTATTTTCTTCAAAACTTATCTACTACTGTAGTTTAGACTAGGCCTAGGCTTAGTTAGGGTTACCGAGAGTTGACTCCATTGTTATTGCCACGATTCAACTCCGCGTACGTTACCATGCGCGCTATGTCATTGACGCGATTATTTGTCCATTGGTAAACACATTTTTATGTAGTATTATTCTGAAAATAATTGAACTGTAAACATAATTCTTTTGAGTATTTATTTATTTACATATCATTCCATAAGATCAACTATTTTTTATCTTCATTACATTCAACCAAACATGTAAAAAATGTGGTTAAAATATCTTACTGTCTAGCGCGTACGACCATACGCGGTAGATTGTTTACTCAAAAACCTTCGAACGGTCCAGTGACCTAACCCTATTCAACCTTGTTTTTGTAGTTGAGCCTCTCATGACCTGGGATTTGTTTGTCTTCCTACGCCAAGATAATATAGTTCTACATGCCATGTGCTTTTTTCTCTGAGAAATATTTATTATAAGTGCCAAAAAAACGGTTTTTTCTCGATATGAAGCCTTTATTATTCAAATCTTTTAGAGAAAAATCAGACATACCATAAAGAAGGTCTATTTATTTCATTTTTGAAATAAAATTGTGAAAATTACGTGAGGCTCAACTACAAAACCACCATTTTGTGATATGATGTCATCGTAATCCAATCAAAGCTGAGATTTCCCGCGATCGGCAGAGCAGCTCACGGTTGAATGATTTTGGATTCTGGCTATTTGATTGGTGGACGCGAATCACCCACAGCGGAATGTTTTCTCTCGCGTGTACTGCGAAGTCACATGGTCTGTCTGTACTGATCGTTACTACACAAATTTAGAGCAATGAATTTGTACGAATTCCGTTAAATAAACAACTTTATATATTTTGTAAACATTTAATAATATATTTTATTGATATTTCCAATGTTGATATATAAAATAAATTACTATAAAACGTAATTATATGTAATTATTTTAGCGAAAAACGGTGTGGTTCATACAATTGTCGACTGAGGGCGCAATTTGTTTACAACGTTCGTGGCCAAAAACGATCATTTTCGGCGATGTTTTAGACCCTATATTTCGAAAACTACAAGTCAGATTTTCGTAATTCTTTCTTTATTGGAATATTGAAACAAAATACTAACATATAATATTTAAATTGGTTTAAAAATAACAATAAGATAAGATTCTCAAATAATTTGATTGCATTAAAGGAAGTGCTCAGGGATCAAAGAGTTGATACATACACTGTTTAATAAACAAAGATTATTCAATTTACTCTAATTTATGTTGTAATTCTTTATATAGTTTTTTTAATTGAAAAATTCATTCATATGTAATATTTTCTTAATTTAATTTAGATAAAATAGTTTGTTCTTAGTAGATATGTTTTAATGCTATATGTAATTCATTTTATTAATATTTTACATACATTACATTGGTCTACTATTAATTATTACTTGAGAAATTTTAACCCACAGATATTTTATTTTATTTAGATTTGATTTTCTTTTATTTACAGCCATTTACTACAACTGCACGGTGCACAGTGGCATTATACGGGTAAAATTTTCTTTTTTCACATACTTTACTTACATATATTTTTGCCTTTGATCAGTTTTTTTAGTTTTGCAGGTGTTCAATAGACAGTACAGTATGTTCAGACCAACTTTTCGGCGCAGTGAAGAGGGTGCCTTAATTCTTGAAGATACATCTGCTGCTGTAGTATTTAACAGCTTGAGAAAACGACCAACTGGCAAGTGTCTAACTCCTGATGATGTACGGCAAGATGCCTTGAAGGAGGTGTGCAGGCTGGGTGGAAATACCAAAGATGAATGTGATGTGTTGGGCTGCTACAAGTTTCAGCATAGTAAATACAGTGGACAAACATTCAAGTGGATGGTCGAAAATGTACTGGAATATGCAGTATGTTTTGTTATTAAAATGGCTAATGAAATTCCAAGTACAAGTTCACTTAGTATTAACAAATTCAACTTTAAGAGGTACTTGGAGTCTTTCCCAGAAGGCAAAGAAGCCATAGCAATGAAAGAAATAAAACGCTGCAGGAAATGCCCAACTAGACAGACATCGTACATACCTGTTGGTATTAAGCTACAAAAGGTTGAGGATGTCACAGATGAAACACTTTCTGGTACTGATGTCTTTGATGCTTCTTTGCAACCATCAACCTCATATGCACCAGGTAAGACTTATTCCATATTTGTGTTTTTTGTGCATTTTCTAAATTAATAATTTTAGGTTTTGCATTTTTAGTGCCTGTGTATGTTGTAGGCTTGCTGGGTTTACGTTTTTTTTTATGCATTCATTTATACTCAATCATAAAATCGTGTTGTTTAAATACATTGCTTTATAGCATACTGTAGATAGCGAATGAAAGTAGTTTACTGCTAAATATTCTTTAATTTTCCGTCTTACAGCTCAACCAAATACATCTTATGAACCTGTTAGTACTATGCCATCCACTACAATAACTATCAAACAGAGTGAAGGTAGTTTATTTCATGTAATTTTAATTATTTTGTTTGATTTTTAAAACTAGAAAATGAAAATTACATAATGTAGTTTCATTAATTATACAATTTTGTTTTGGTTTTTCTTGCAGATTGTCTCATACCAGATAAATGGAAGAAGAACTTGCCCGAGATTGATCAGCAGTGGATTTCAAAAACCTTATTCAAGAAATCGAAGAAGGGGACCGCAGAGTTGGATTCAACTAAACTCAAACAACTTTGTTATTATCCACCTCAACCGGATCCGCTCAACAAAAACATACCCATGGCCAACAGTTACTTCGGTCATCGTCTTCTTCTTTGGTTGCCCCGCAAGACTTGGCAGGTCAAGCTGGTCTGCCCTCGGCCAGAATGCAAGAGCTATCCACTAACATCAGGCGGCCTCCATGGAATCGTTCGTCCGGTCCTGGATTTAGACTGCCACTACTTTCTTGCAACAGAGCAACTGAGGTGCTCTAATTGCAAACAAAGACAAATTGGCTGGAGTGAAAACATTTTAAAGCAACTTGATTTAGCACATCGCCTTCAGTTTCCTGTTGTACTTTCGTATCACTTGGCCTGCGACAACCGGGTCCTGCAGCTTCTAAAGTACCGCGGTCTCGGTAACAGTCCATCACAGCTTCGCCAACAAGTCTTAGAACAACACACAAGGCGGTGGAATGAGAGAGTGGCTCTCTACTTAGAAAATTGCAAGAAGTTCTGTGGTTCTCGTGATGATTATGTCATTGCTGCTTCTAAATTTGATGAGGTGTCTAAAATGATTCCTGTTCCCTCTGTCCAATGGTTTCTTACCATCTACTGCAACGAAGTAATGGGAAGAATCGACGAACTCAAGGCTTCTATCACATCGACGTTCGGAAGAGTGTTGAAGATTGACTCGACCAAAAGGGTAAATAATTTATAAACAATACTATTTCTGCAATTTACTTTTAATTATTTGAATTTTTTTTTTTTTTGCAGATTGTGGGGAAGCTTTCTTCCTAATAAATTTGTTTGGTTTTTTTTGCAGATTGTAAGGAAGCTAGCCGGTCGTGCATGTGGAACAGGAGCATGGGCAACAAACGTCGGAAATGAGTACGGCCAGGTGCTCATTACAGTCCTGACTGCTGCAGAAGGATGTGGCTTAAACAACATGACAAACGGCATCATTAACCGATATGCTTTGGCAGGCGTACCTCCTCCCGAGATTCTCTACGTCGACCGTGACTGCTGCGGTCATTCAAGCATAAGGAAGATGTTCAGCGCCTGGCCTGACATGAAAATTCGTCTGGACATCTGGCACTTCATGAGGAGAATTGCTGCAGCTTGTTCAACAGAATCACATCAGTTGTATCCGATATTTCTCAAACGTCTTTCCGCTTGCATTTTTGAGTGGAGCGCTGACGATGTTGAACTTCTGAAGCTCGCCAAGCGTGAACAGCTCATTGCAAGCAAGAAGCATTCCAACCCAACAGACGACATCATATTGAAAAACATCAGCAAGAAGGAGTATGCTTTACATTGTCGCAGGACAACACGAGGGACTCGCGAGACTGCCAACCTAATCCGAGAGCTGCTGACTTCCCTCGATGGTGAAGAAGGCCGTGACACAATGGGCGTCCCACTCTTAGACTCTGAACAGACCTGGGATATCTGGAGCTCACAAGAGCGACACATCGCCTGCATCCAGGATCCAGAAGGCATCCCGCTCTACACAAAAACCAGTGAGATGCTTAAGGGTGGAGTTACCTTGCCAGTATATCGTTGCGCAAGAGGCTCCACTTCTTTGGAATCGTTTCATCTTCACCTTAACAGGTTTATTCCAGGTACAGTATTACTTTTTATTTGGTATCTACCAAATCTTCAAACCGATCTACAGATTTTTGTATTATTTCATTATTATGGATGTTTTATTTTTTTCTCAGGTGAGCGTGCTAGCGACTTACATTTCCAAGCTTACCTGATGGATGGACTTGTTCGATGGAATGCAAACCGTGCACTAGCCGCTACCCAGTCTGGAGGACCCATCTCCAGTACATATAGTGGACTGCATCAGCATGCTCTCAACATACTGGCAGAGCAAGTGATTGGCAAAAAAGTGTACAAAAGTTTTATCATTCCAAACAAGTACACTGGAGAACTCATCGGAGTGGAGTACCTGTACAACCAGTCGAACAAAGTGCTCGAAACTCAATTTCCTGTCAAAACAGATACCATTTATGATGAAGACTTTGATGAAGAAATTTACACTTTTGATGTTGATGAAGGGTATGATGACAAGACTCAACCAGACTACAAACCACCTAAGCGTTGTTTTAAACCTCGAAATGCTAAAGAACCCTCACCACCCCAGCTGGAGCCCTTGCCTTCATGTGACGATAATGATGATGATGGTCAAGGAAAAGCAGCCCTTTTTGACACAGTGAGTTAAATTTGTGTCATTAGGTTCTACCTCACAAATTTTGTTTCTGTTTTGAAATACAATGCACGAGTCTGATTATATATTTTGTTTTCATATTTTACAATTTAGGAACTTGAGGATTCCACTGGACCGGACAACATTCCAGGCTACGCCAAAGTTGAAGCCATGGCAGACTACCTTATGCAGTTTAAGGAAGACAGTGGAGTGATAAGTCAAAGTCATGCTGAACATGTCGCAAAGTTGTGGAACAACCTGGATGCTTATGACAAAACCATTAAGCGCAAAGCACGGCATCAAGATTACCTGACGAAAGGCAGGTTCAAGAAAAGTAAAACTACTTCCGTAATACCTGGTGTCGAAAGCACTCGACGGTAAGGCAGTTTCCAGCGTTTTTTACTTTGTTGCATGATGTGTCTTAAATCTAAGTTGTTTCTTTGGTTTTTTTTTTAAAAGATGCTTCTTAGGTCAGAACACCGGGCCAGCTCAGTGGCCGGACTGCAATCGATATATGGAGTGCATTATTACAAAACTATGTGAAGCGTATCCATCTACCGTATCTATCGAAGGTAGACGTTTCCAGCGCTGGCCGCTCATTACCAAAGGCTACAAGAACATTCGTCGGAAAGTGCTATCGAATGGACACCTTATGTTGTTTGCTAAGCTTCAGTTGATGGAGATAAATCGTACGACACTCATCCAGTGGTGAGTTTTTACTTGTTATTGATTGTTATTTTACGCTACAGTAAATACATTAAAGTTTTTAAATACTGTGTTTGATTTATTTTCAACAGGTACAACAGAACGTCAAAGAAGCAAGAGCGGCAAGTGTTGGAATCTGGCATCTCGGCAACAATACCCAAACTTGTCTCTGATAAAACCCTACTTGAACCTTTAACCAAGCCAGCGGTGCTAAACGTTCATACAAGCGCTCCATCTTTCACATTTGTCCTACCAAAAAACACTTCCGGCCTAGCGACTCAAGGAAACAGACCGTCGATCCCAGTTCCTGGCGAGATAGCAAAACCACCACCATCAGTCCCTGAGGCTAGCAGTACTCGTATTCCTAGAACTACCCTCTTGTACAGAAAACGAGTGGCTAAAGACATATCGGAAGGGAAACCGATCAAAATATACAAACCAAGAACGTCTGCGATTGTGTGCTCAAAGTGTAAGCAACCAAGATTAAATAAGAACCACACTCAGTACTATGGAAATTGGTATTGTGCTGCAACATCTGATGTGACTTTTAAAGAATGGAAATCGGCTATGGTTGCCATCCGTCGCCTTCGTCAAGAGAGGAAAAAAAAGCAGCAAAAAGAATGATTCCAAATGATTGTTGTAGCCATGGATAGTTTTTATACTGTTTCGTATATCTTCAATTTTTTTTTGTTCTGTGATTTTATATTCACTTTTTACAAAATATTTGTATTTTATGCAATTTGGCCATTGGGCCACCATATCTAATGGTATTCTGAATGTAAGAAGAATAATAATAAAAAAAAGTTTTTAATGCTGCCAAATCCAAAGAGCAATGATTAATGTTGTAAATTATTTTGTAATTTTTATAAATTACATTCAGTTTTAATTATTACATTATAATTTACATTATATCATTCATTGCACTTTGTATTTGAAGGTCCCAAGCCCTTACAAAAAAAGCAGAGGGGAAACTTTTGCAGTTGAGTGTACATTAAAGGGTGAATTCTATATTCTTGTCAAGACTATTTCCTTAGTAGTGTAAATTCTCAAATATTTTATATTTATTTCAAGAGCAATTCCACTACAATTCATTTTGATGTGAATCAAATAATTCATTCCACCAATTCTAATAATATATTTTGATAATAACTCATACTATAGAGGTTATTATCCAGTAACCTTCAGTTACTCCTCTTACAGTTACACATATCCTATGATACCATGTGGCCTAGAAAAAAAGCCCCAGACAAAGTTAACGGTAATTTTGTCTAAATTTTTGAATAAGGCTAACTTATCAAACTATTTGGAATATGGTTGGCCAATCAGAAGTCAGGGTGGGTTTTTTAAATAGTTACATAGTATTTAACATATATATACAATTTTGATTGACAATTGTTCACACCCTAAAAACACAACAAAAAACGTCTCGTCATATTAAAAGAACTAACAATTAATACAACATACATATTGTAGTCGAATTTACCGTGTTTTAAAAACAAAATTCATGTACTGTAGTACAAGGATTTTTCGAAAATTGGATAAAAAAATGTCGACTTTCTCAACTTTTAACAAAAAATTTAAGTCTTATTATTCTATTATTTAATATTTTTATTCATTTAATACATCGATCATGTGATAAACCCCTAAAATTGACAGTTTTTAGTATGCCGGTATTCAAAACAACCTCCTAGATTCTTGGGTCCCATTGGCCAATTGTCTAGTTTCCTCATTATCTAATGACTCAGTCCAATTCAGTTTTAATGACCCCACATGGCTCTGTCCATTTCTTGTCCATTTATTTTTGCGTTCTTTACCGTTTCGAGTGATAAGATTGAGCTGTACCCTTAGCGCAGGGATTTTTTCAAAAAATTGCCAAATTTCGACCTTTTTATTTTTCGCTCAAAACTGTTTACTATAGCATAATTTACATGCGCAAAACCCATTATTCGACTCTGCGCATGTTTATTATGCTATAGTAACCATTATGTCAAAAAATAAAAGGGTCGAAATTTCACCAATTTTCGAAAATTTCCCTGTACAGGGATTTTTTCCAAAAATGGCAAAATTTCGACCTTTTATATTATCTATTCACTGTGTTGGTATGTACATATTCTGGATGTTCTATTCGAACTACTATGTTCGGATTGCTGTGGCGATGAAAAAAGTCATAGCCAATAATAGTAAGATTTGTTAGACGCGTATCCACCAAAGTTCTCAAGGCGCCTGTGAAAAACCAATGGACACTCATCCGTAAACTTAAATCAGGCAAAAAACATAATTGCATTGTGTTTACCAGTTAAGGCGCATAGACTGGCTAGTACATATTTAGTATATTCTCAGTTTTCTGAGTACCTAGAGAACAAAAAACAAAATGATACATTGCCAACATAAATAACATAATTAATCAAAATTATATAAAATAACATAACATTACTGATCCAACAATTTGATTACTTGTAAAACCATCGATCTCATAGTTTGAAAAACTTTGCATTTATTTGGTACCTAATACACATATTAAAATATTGACCTTTGACCTTATGTCAACTGATGAAAATGATGAATGTGCTCTTTTACAGAGCGTATGATTATATTAACAGGATGACTCTCAATTGCGGAGGATATTTTTTCACAAGGAGATTAAATAGATACCGATAATCATAAAAATGTAATAAAAGACCAAGTGGTGCTTCAATAAATTCGAAAAATGTCAACGATACAGTAATTTAAATTAGTAACGTCGAAAAATAAAAGGGTCAAAATATGGCTATTTTTTTAACAATTCAATTATGATTTATTTTTGTATATTCATTTGTTTTCTTGCTTCGCATGATTGCCACTTCAAGCGGTCTTCTGCCTTCATTTTTGGCAAATAAATTCCAAAATACGAAATTTATAATAATAAATGAAAAACTAATACTGGTAATATCTAGAAGTATGGTTTACGGAAGTTCTTATCAAGGTCATTCATTCAGCAAAATGATATTGTGCCTGCTTCTTCACAACAGTTTCGTTAGGAAAGTATTCACCGATGTGTGTCTACGGTAAATTTTAAAGGTAAGGTTGCATGTTTCGTCATGGTGATGAAAGTGCTTTGATATTTATAATTGTAACTTATTTATGATGTTTGGCTACCACTCCAAGGGTCCTGGGTTTAAGTCCTGTCACATGTCAGGATTTTTTCTAAGGACAAAATTACAACTCCACTTTTAATAAGACTTTGTTTATGTAGAGAATCTTGTGTATATGTTTGGCTTGTGAACCTCTGAGCGTCCCTAATGATCAGCTATTGCTGGATGGATCACCTTCATTAAATATGTTCAAAAAAAGTTTACATTGCGCCTGTATTTCAGTACTGGTGGCCTGATGATAAAAACATCATAGCCTAAAATGGGTGTAGTATTTAAGAATACATTCCGTATAAAACGTATACGCTGGTGTTGATACGGACTTTACTCCGGCTACCAAAACCGAATTCTGGCAGCCTTATTTTGTTTAACCATAACCTCATGGAAAAAAATGCTTTCGGCCTCAATGCAAACGTAGGCATATAATTTACTAGACCAATATTATGTTTAATTAAACCGTATAATGGGTAAAATCCAATTACCATTAGTTATACGGTAAATGTAAAATAAATGTTGAGGCACATGTAGGCATATTTCCCCGAATAATTATTTATTACTTAAAGATAACATAACAATTAAGATCATTTCATCATTTTTAAACCGCAAAGTGATGAAAAATTTAATATTCTGAGGAGCGGTACGAAAATGATAGGCTTAAGCCAATTATTGGGACACTCGGAACCCGTATTACTTCCGTGAGGAGCAAGCCCCTTCCGGAGAAGGTCATAACCCGCCTAAAATGTATAATTATAATGGAAATTCTATAATATCCTACTATAAAGAGTTTCCATTGGAATTATTGTCTAATTTTAATGTATAGTAGAGAGTACTCTAGCTCTACTATCGCAAACGTTTCACCTCGTGAGATTAAATATCCTATCGTTTTGTTAAGGAATTCAACCAGTTAGGAAATTGATACATGTACAGATATATAAGGGTACTAGTATATTTAAAATTGCTTCCAAACATACGTTGTATATTTACGAGGACGTTGTTAAATAGATTTGATTTCTACACTTTATAAAATTATGTTGATGATGATTTCCACAACTTTTCATTCTTAACGGGTAAAAGTGTGTTTTTAGAAACAAAATGGGTCCATAATATTATTTCCACAAGACTGTTCGATCAAGGCTATATTTACGTCCTCGTCCAATCAACCTTCACGTCCTACCATGAATTATAACCTCCAAAGTATAATCATTATCATACTCACATAAATTAAAATGTAATAAATATTATCATTGATAGTGAAAGTGCATTGTGTAGAACTCGTAGCTTACATACAATGACACTGTCATACTAAACAGTGTAAGGTCTTCTTGTTTATAGGAACAATGTCTGTATTTGGAAATGTTGTTCAAGTTAGATATGGCACTTATTATTACCAAGTATTTGTTCTCATATTATACGCTATATCGCCTGCGAACACCGATTCCGATTACAGTAAGTATAAATTGTCAAATACGTTGACCTAGGCCTAATTGTGTAGTAATTGCAATTACATAAAATAGTATTGTTTGATTTGTTCGTGGCCAGTGAAGGAAAGGAGCAGTTTTCTAACAAAAATTCCTTTATGGTTGCGGCACTGTAATTTGAATCTTCTAGAATTGAGAAGCAATGTACAATCGAGTTGAGTATGAAATTAATTATAGTCCAACGCGGAACTAATTTTCCTCTATAGAGAGATTTTCTAAAAGTACTGTACAGAAAATAGATGTATGCATTTTCTTACTGCTATTTGGTACTGAATATAGTTTTACTCATTTTTTAATACTTTTTAATCCATCTGATACAGAAACTTAAGATTTCTTTTACAATCTATAACTTGTTGTGACGTCATCATTTGATCTATTATATAAAATTTTTTAATGCAGATGAAATTAATAATCATGACATTTTTTCTTTTATGCTTAAGGAATGGAACATATATACGGACAAGATATCCGTATCTGCCTACCAAGTTCATCTTGTGACAACCGATGCGGATCCATTTTGAATGGTGGAACCGCAAAATGCAGCTGCGATGCACAATGCTCAATGTTTAGAGACTGCTGCTACGATTTTACAGATAAATGCGAAAAAATTACCAGGACAGAAGTTCAAAAAGAGGACATGTCCTTTAAAAAAAAGACAGAGTGTTTGAATACGGATTCAACCACAATAGATACGGGCTATCATGTTATTTCTAATTGCATAAACACAACAGAAGAAACAATCACTAGGAAATGTGAACATCCAGAACAACAGAAGATCATAGAGCAAATTCCAGTAACAGATCCTTATGGAAACGTTTATAGAAACTTTTATTGTGCATCGTGTCATGGCTTGCAGACTGCAGACTTAGTCGCATGGCGCATGTCTGTTTCTTGTGATGAAGGTGATGTTCACAAAGCATCCGATGACGACTCTACAATAAGTATATCTAACGTTACGAAACACACGTTGCATGAGAAACTTCTTGGACAAGATGTATTCTGTCAATCATATAAATACACACCTCCAGTAGATAGAAAGCGACCACGTCCCTGCATGTTAGGAAAAGAAACCTGTCCATACGGCATCGTGGATGAACAGATTAAACTCGGTTGTTCTGCTTATTCCGCCACTGTGTATGTTGGTTCACAGCCTTATAAAAATCCACATTGTGTAATTTGCAATGGCTATTTAAATGAATACAGTTGTCAACAGGTACTGTTTAGAAAAGGGCCACCTGGTCCAAAAGGTGAACCTGGTGAACCTGGTATCTTGGGTATTCCTGGTGAACCTGGTATAATGGGTCACGATGGATATCCTGGTTACACAGGTCAACCGGGTTTTATAGGACCACCTGGTCCAGAGGGTAGTCCTGGGCTGCCGGGTAAAGATGGTTCACCAGGATTACCAGGTCCACCAGGTTCACCAGGTCCACCAGGTCCAGATGGCGTTTCTGATTTAGAAAGTCAAGAAGGCCCTCCGGGTCCAGACGGTCCACCCGGTGTAAACGGCATCCGAGGCCCACCAGGTATACCAGGACTTCCAGGGCGTATGGGTTTGGTTGGAAACAATGGTGCTCCAGGATTAGATGGTGCAACTGGTTCAAAAGGTCCTCCAGGTGAAGAAGGTCGGTCTTGTTCATATCGGGGCCCTAGTCAAAGTAATCAATTTGAAGATCACCGAATTAGTCGCAGAGACATTCCTGAGACATGGAGTTTCTCTATTCAACCAGGCCAGCCTGGACAAAAGGGTTTTCCTGGTAGACCAGGGTATCCTGGCGCAAAAGGTGATGATGGTTTACCTGGTATACTTGGTGAACCTGGAAAACCTGGTCCATCTGGGCCACCTGGTCTACCAGGCTTACCAGGTGCACAAGGCCAAACTGGTTTACCCGGTCCACCTGGTGAGCCTGGTATGCCAGGTGAGCCTGGTTTACCAGGTCTTACTGGTCCAATAGGTAAATCTGGTATACCTGGTGTAAAAGGGCAACCTGGTCCACAAGGTTTACCTGGTATACCTGGCTTCGATGGCTTCCCTGGTAAAAAAGGTATCAGAGGGTCAAAGGGTTTACGTGGTCCACCGGGTCGTCATGGTTCACCGGGACCAGATTGCCATTTTGATACACGCCTTGGTACAAAAGGGGACCGTGGTCCATTTGGTGAGCCTGGAATAAAAGGACACACTGGAGAAATGGGCTCCCTCGGTGCACCAGGTCTACCAGGTTTATCAGGTTCACCGGGTACACCAGGTTTACCGGGTCTACCAGGAAGACGTGGTCCACCTGGAAAACCAGGTTTACCCGGTAAACAGGGGCCAAAAGGTGCACCAGGTCCACCTGGTCGACCTGGGAACGGTAGGCCTGGTCCACCAGGTTTTCCTGGTGTACCTGGTTCAGATGGTGAAATTGGGTTACCAGGAAAGCCAGGCTCAAATGGTTTAGACGGTGAAACGGGTAGACCTGGCGTTCCCGGCCGTCTTGGGTTACCTGGTGAAGATGGTGACCCCGGGCAAGAAGGTCGTGTGCTTCCTTTTGTCCCCATTGGTCCTAATGGTTTATATCCAGATCTTGGTGGTTGCTCTGGTACATATTGTACAGGAACAGGAACGGGAACAGGACCTTCTTTCACGACGTTAGATGTTCTCGTTAACTTTGAAAACGGTAAAATAAGCTTGAATTCTGAATATATTAAATATACTGAAAGTCCGATAATATGCAACACAAAGCAAGTGTACGATTTTATCAAGAAGGAATGTATAGACTTACAGTGCCGTGTTGGTTATACACTGTCTGCTGAAGCAACGTGTGTGCCTAGTCAGAATCCATTAAGGGATGATACGCCTAACTTAGATATAAACAGACCTGCTTCACCTAAATGTAATAGCAAACCTCCAGGTATGCTATCTGAACTCTTCTGCTTGTGTCAAAGTAAGGAACAAACTCTGAATGTAAATTATGTAACTGAAGATCCTAATTCTACCGAAGACAGCTTGATAGATCATTTGCTTGAAAGTACAGTAGGAACTGACATAATCGTTTTCGACCAGAATATATCGCCTAATCCATTCCTTAGCATGGATTTCATGACATCCGAATGTTTAGATATTGTTTATTTGTCGTCAGTTGTTACAAAATCGATTTACGCTAAAAAAGGAATTTCTTTGGTAAACTTAGTACATAACTGCTTTGGAAACCAGTCCACAAACACTGAATGTGTCACTAACACAATGTCTGCAAACAATTTGATAAATTTGAACGGTACAAGGACGATTCGAAACGACAAGAAATCAATACAGGTGCCACTTGATGGTTATACATTAGACCTGACCTTTGACATTCAAAATGATTCTAATGTATGCGTAAGTTTGACGCTGAACACATGTATTGATACTTCCGTTACGGGTTCTTGTCCATTGATTGAACTGGACTACAATTCATTTGTAATTCAAAGTAATAACACAACAATAATGCACCAGGCCACTGGAAAAGTATTCACTTCTGGAGAGTACAGTCTGACAGAAAATGACACTGTACTTGTTTGTTCGTTCTTCAATCAAAAAGCAGAACCGCTTACGACAGTTATATTTCTTTATTCTGACACACTACTAGTTGTGAATATGATTGGGGTTATTCTTTCTCTGATTGGTTTGTTCTTCACATTTACAATACGATGTGCAGTAAAAGAGCTGCGGACACATTCCGGAAGGATTGTAATGAACTTGTCTTTCGCACTTTTTATCGCCCAGTTGTTTACTCTACTATTAGGTTATTTTCGTGGCAACGCGACAGCTTGTAGTGCGGCGGCGGCTTTTCTCCATTACATCTGGTTAGTAGCTTTTCTCTGGATGAACTCAATGGCAATCGATTTGTTTCGCATCTTAAATTCGATTCAGCTCACAGTTCGCGACACAGACCAGAACAGACTTATGTACAGAAGATACTTCCTGTACAGCTGGTGCATTCCAGCGGGTTTCGTCAGCATTCTTTCAGCCATCCAGTCTTCAGATTTCCCACGGTTTTACTTCAAGTATGGCGACGAATCTGTTTGTTGGATTCGTGATGAATTTGCTAGTCTTATTGTGTTTGGGTTGCCGATCGCTTTGGTCATTATTGTCAATTTTGGTTTGTTCATCTGTATTATATACAGGATTCGGAAAGTAAAACAGTCTACAGCCGAGATTCAGACGAACATATCAACAGGAAACAAGATATCAACGGAATTGAAAATATATATCAGGGTAAGCTTAAGTACATTCGGTAGAAATAAAATCATAATTGTATAAACAAATTGGTGACTCTGCATATGATACTACGTTATATCCAAAACAAATAAACAAACAATGTAGTATATTTGCCACAATTGTTTTTACCGTACTGTATGGCTTTCTCAAATAATGTAAGATATTGGTGTTGGAATATTTCGCCTATTCAGTAGAATTCTTTGTTTCGACCTAATTTCACAAATGATCATTCCTTATTTGGTCTAAAATCTAACCTCTCACTTTTCCCTATATGCCTACATTATTACGCACTTCCGTATCACAAACTTCTAATGTTGATTTACTAGTTAGTCATGGTTGTGGCATTGATCGAACGGCTACTTTGTAAGACATCTCAATGTTGACATCACTTCAGTTTCTAGAGAGAAAGAATTTGTCTCCAACTTTCCAGTAACCTCAAACAGTCTTTACAGCATTTTATTACAGCACATCTTTGCCATATTGCCGACAATGTTTTCTTTACTAAATCATAATGTTAGAAAATGAAGATTTCTTAGTTGCCCTAACTGTAAATGTGTTTTCTTGTCTTACAGATTTCCACCATAATGGGCTTAACTTGGACATTTGGATTCCTTGCCTCTTTCGTTGATCATATAGCAATCTGGTATATCTTCATTATACTCAACACGCTACAGGGACTGTGTATCACCATCGCATTCAACGCTAATCACAATATGTTGACGATACTTCGAAATCGTAAAGGTTTACACCAAAGTTCAACTGAAGAACATAAATTGAAATCTAGAAGTAGGTCCAATGAATCGAAACCTACAAAAGTGACAGACACTAACAACTTATAGGACCAAACTTTCTATCAATAAAAGTTTGAGAGAAGACAATATTGAAAGAAATTGACATTGAAAGTTATAAAACTATACTCGTGTGAACCGAGAGCTTACAAACTCGCTTGGGTTAATAGGTAATAAACCAGTAATAAACTTAACTTACGTCAAGCGAGTTTCGTCTAGCTAACAAACTTGACTTCGTCAGTTCATCTCTGACGAGAAGCTATAAGTTCATCTCTGACGAGAAGTTATAAGTTCATCTCTGACGAATCTTCATTCTTGTAGATTAAGAATTCTAGGTTAAGTCTCTTCTTTATTACAGCTTAGCTGATTTATTTATTTACAATTGTTTGTGTTTGTACATAAATGTAAGACTACTGATCGTGATATCGTGGGTTTGAATCCAATGCTCGTCGCATTCCTTGTATCCTTGGGCAAGACACTTTACTTAAGTTTGCCTCTATCTACCCATATGTACAAATAGGTAGCTGTATTATGGGAGTATGTTTCCATACATGTTTGATAAAAAATGCCCGGGGTATGTACAGTGCTTAGGGGTTTCATTAGGTGCTTTATAAATCCAGGATATTATTTACCTCCGCCAAGGAGGTGTATGTAATCGGTGTGTAAGCGTGTATTTGTTTCTTTGTTAGCAGGATTACTCAAAAAGTAATTACAACATTTACAAAAATTAATATACAGATAGATATGTGGTCAAGGACCATTCCATTAAATTTTGGGACCACTTAGGACCATGGTCCCAATTCTGGACCACTTTTTAGTATACTTTTCAGACCTGCTAGTGTTACAAGATAGCACAGAATTTTCCAAAGCCGGCGAGCAGTCTTAAAGCAACAAGCAAACTGAAATTGCATTTCTCGAGAACTACTTGTTCAAAAGACTTCATTTTTGTACAAGAGGCAAGAGTTATAATTTGTGATTTGTAATTTTAAAACATAATTTGATTTAATGTACACCTTTGTTGATGCGAGTAGTTTAAAAACCCCATTTCTTTTCAAATTCACTCGTTTGATTTTCACGTTGCTGTTGTTCTATTGTTAGTCAACTGAAGCTATTGTTAATTGAAAGGCTCGTTACATAACCATTACACCAAACTCGCATACACATGCTTGTAGTAAAATTAGCCTAAATCACAAACAGCATCAAGATTCAAGACACACAAATTTACCGGTGAAATCTTATGTAGGAGAATTTTACAGTAGGCAGAGGTATGCACTCTCGGAGTGGCTTTCTAGTTATTAATTGTATTAGAAAAAGGAATCGGTGGGGATGGCTGGTAGGGGAACAGTATTTTGTCTGTACTAGTTTAATCTTAAAAATAACAGTCAACAACTAAATATCATTCTACAATGAACATCTGATTTGATAGTAGTGTTTATTTATTTTGACATACACATTTTAATGAGGAGCACTTTGACAATAATAAGTGCAATTTATTCTATAGCAGTATTTCTACAAACAATTAGAGGTAATTAGTAATTTAACCTAATTATATTAATATATATTATATCATATTATATATCATACATTATATATTATTATACTATGAATGTATTTAATGCAAATATTTTCGTACAGTAAAAACCAACATAATTTTTTCATTTAGATTAGTTTGTTTGTACTACAGTATGTCTGTCAAACAATACTCTTTATATTATTTTGAAATACAATTAGTTTCTAATACTATTTAACAGAACTTTATCTGGTGAGACATAATAAGAAACTTGCCTAATTATCTGGTGCAATTTGCACCAAATAAAAAAAATAAAAATATGAGTTATTACTGAGGAATTTAATAAATATAAATGCTACTCATGATAATTAGAAACGATGTCAAAATTGTTATACTGCAGTTATTGCAGTTACTTTAAAACCTGTTTAATACAACTGTTTAAACCTGTTTAATACAGTTTACAACTATTTAAACCTGATTAATGCAACTATTTAAACCTGTTTAATGCAACTATTTAAACCTGTTTAGTGCAACTATTTAAACCTGTTTAATTCAATATTTTTTGGGCTATGATTTATAATATATGCAATATTAATCTATTTAGTTTAAAACCAACTTAATAATATACCTAGATCTTGTGTTTATGTAAAGTTAAACAAATTAAGCAAATTGTTTGCTTAGTTTTACATCCTACGTTTTACGTCTCACAAAAACCTGCGTTTTGTTTGCCCTTTCATACATTACTTCATTTACCAAGGTAGACGCAATATTCAACAGCTTTTAGAAGCATCCTGAGAACTGGTTTGCAAGAAGCTTATCCAAATAACTAAACATAAAAATAAAATTGTATGTGAATACTGCAAAAATTCTCATTTTTCCGCTGACCACATAACAGGGAATTTATTTTCCTATCCAATAAATCGGTAACAGTATATTTTTCTAGTTGAGGTCTGGCCCTACACACCAAAATTATCTGCTACATGCACAAGCGCAACTTGTATTACATACATACGCAAGGTATATAGTAATACCGAATGTTTAGAATAGAAATCACTGATCATGGTCGTGTTTGTTCAATTGCTTGTGTCAAATTCATGCATAAAGAAGTAGTGTTTGCTAATCCATAGTTAATCTGGCCTTCACTGCTTGCTTTAAGAACTCTAGATAAAAATGTGTATTCCGGCACTGTACAATTAAGTCCCGAATATGAATATACTGTAGATAAAAATGTGCATGCTGCGTACATAACAGTACAATTAAGTCGCGAATATACTGGATTTCTGTGCATGTATATTTCCCAAAACATTGTTAATTTCTTTGTTAGTACAGAATCGTAAATGTAGGAACAGCTTATCTTACCTGGCATTGTATTGTTCAACTCTCCCTTTCAAGATGTTTGGACCAAGATATTTGCCTAATTCTACCAAACACAGACTGGCTGCACTGCTCGTCAAGGCACTGTCACAAGACTATACATAAAATAGATGAATACAAAACTATAATGAATATTTATGACTTTGGTAGATAAAAACTTTTTTATGAATTTACATGTATTGCTAACTGTTTATTGAGCAATTTACTCAAAATTAGAAAACTAGAATTGCTCTATTGCTCAAGTGTTTATCGGAGAAACTGAAACTTAAAACAAGTAAACATTTAATATTTTCTAGTTAAGTTTCACTTGTTCCGGTTTGCTGATTTATAATGGTCATTGAAAATAAGTTATGGGTTTTCCAAGTAATATTTTTAAAACATCATTCATCAACCTATTGTAATAAACCAACAAATATATCAAAGGTAACCATGACCAATAAATTGTGTGATTTCAATGTATAATCAAAATAACTGATTACAGTATATCTTCTGGAATTCAAACATGATATAGATATGAATGCAATAAAACCAGTCAAAGTTCATTCAAAGTGGTAATATAAGTTAGTGTTTCTGAGTGTTTATAAACCAGTCCAGAAAGACTACCCAAAGTGGTAATAAGTGGTTGCAGTGTGTTTATAAACCAATGCAGTAAGTACCTGCTCTTCTTGTATAGTAAATCTGATTCTTTTTTTCTGTTTATTTCAATGTATTTGCTTCAACACTGTCATATAAAAACTACTGTACCCGCCTACTTTGTTTAGGAAAATTGTATTGACGGCTGCTGAGTCACAGAGTTGAAAAGATTACACAAACTTTACCCGGTTATAGCTCAGATCATGTCTAATAAACAGCTCTTGAGTCATAACATGGTGAAATGTATTTGTAGTATAGCATTTATCTGGTTCCAACAAATACTAAGTGGGGATTTTAACTTTTATGTTGAACCTATTAAACTGTAGTTATTATTATACTTATTTTTAACATGACAACTTCTTTAAATAATTTTAATAACCATCCAGTCTCTTATTTTCGTTTTCACAATTCTACTCTAAAAAATAAAAAAAGCTGTATACTATCATATTTGAGTAAGGTTTAATTAATATAGCTTTGTGTTTGTTGATTCCAGTATTGGTAAATATGTTTTGGCAAATTGATATAGAAAAGCAAACTAAATATTTGGACTGTTTGTACATTAATGTGCAGATTTTGAATTTCACTTTTAATACGGGCTGGAAAGAGAGCAACATTTCACAGTCAAAATGTACACACCCGTACCCTCTATCGTAAAAACCCTATTGCAATGTTTTATACACAACAAATTATTATTTTATAATAAAAGATATGAAAATAAATAAGAAATATTTTTCATTTATAGATGTCTTCTAACCAGGAAATACAGATGTGTTCTACTCATAATCTAGAATTAGAGTTCTTCTGTTCAACTTGCAAGAAAGCTGCTTGCACAGAATGTGAACATTTTCTGGATTGTCAGCAAAAACATGAAATGATTAAAATGAAGTCTGCTATTGATAATTTTAATCAAGAAACAACTGAAGTACTCAAGATAGCCGAGGACGTTAAAAAGGATTTGGAGGAAACCTTTTATTCTATTAGTGAGAATTTATCTCACTTTAAAGATCAGGTAGATTTATGCAGAAAAGCTATTGAGGTTCAGGAGAAGAAACTTATCCAAGCAGTTCAAGCAAAAATTAAAGGATTGATTTTGGAACTTGAAGAAAAGCAAAAAACAATTGATGAAGATATTTCTGGTCAATTTGTAGATCTTGATGCAAGGAGAGATCAAGTTAATGATGAAATTAAATCGGTAAATTTAATACTAGACCAACCAGAAAAATCTAACACTCTTTCAAACTATAAGAAAAGTATCCTTAATGTTAAAGATAAGGTTTGTGGTATCCGTAAGGTATTTCATGGAAAAAGTGTCACACCAATTTTTATTCCATCTACTAATGTAAATGGTTTGATTAACCAAACTGACATCGGTGAAGTGCTAATGGTTAATACCAATTATACAATTGCAGAATCAGATAGACAATTTACTGTTGCAACAGGACAAACTTTTAAAGTCAAAGTATCAAGTCTTGAAGAGGGTGAATTAACTGCCGTTTTTACTTCTGACTTCTGTCAAGAATCTGCCATTAAAATCAAACACCAAGGAAGTGGAGAACACATAATACCCGGTAGATGTGATAAGGAAGGTAATTTTCAGCTTAAGATAAGTGCTGAAGACGTAGAGATCAAAGGATCACCAGTAAATATCAAGGTGGAACCGCTTGGACTTGTGCATATTATTGATAACATTGAACAGTATAAAGACCATCAAAATAACTATCGTGTTATGGATGTTGAAGTAGACATGGATGGTTGTATATTAGTATCAAGTGGTAGCAGAGAGGTTCTAAAATTTGATCAATCAGGTTTATTTAAAACTAAAACAGAAATGACACAAAATGTACAAACCCTGCATCAAATGAGTGATGGTAGAATAGTAATCAGTAACACAAACTGTGTTGTATTATGTAATGATAAGTTTCAAGAAATTCATAAATTTGGTGAAGGAACATTAACATATCCATTTGGTTTGACAGTTAACAAGGAAAATGAAGTCTTGTATGTATCTGATTGTGGAGCTAATTGTGTTTATAAATTTAATATTAACAATGGTGATCTAGTAGGAAAAATTGGATCAGACATATTGAAAGGACCAGAACATATATCTTTGACCAAAGATGGACATCTGATTGTTTGTGATGCCCAAAATAGCAGAGTACTAATTTTTGATGATAACGACAAAATAGTAAGAGAAATAAAAGGAATACCATGGATTCAATACCCTTGTGGTGTGGCAGTTGATAAAGAGGAAAACATTTTAATTGTAGATCATATAGGTATACACTTGTTTGATAAAAAAGGTCATTGTAAAAAGAAAATTTATTGCAGAGAATTCAGCAAGAAACTTATTTTTGCAAGCATCTGTGTAATCTCGAACAGACCTCGAAAGATAGCCGTGGCCAATTTCGGCACAAACGATGTTAAAATATTTAACTATTAAATTAAGTACTTTATTCAATAATTCTTTGGATTTCATAGATAACTGCTCCTCACCCTTTGCATTTTCATTGCACATTTGCCCTAACAAAACCAACGAAGGTTGCAACTCTCTAACTTATAATACAATAAATTTATCAATGGGAGCTATCGTGTATTTTCTTTCTCCTAAACTTAACTTTCTTTCAAACCAAAACAAAATGTGTATTATTTATTGGATTATGTACTCTATAGACCCACAGCAGCTAATGTGCAGTGGCAGTTAATGTGCAGTGGCAGCTAATGTGCAGTGGCAGCTAATGTGCAGTGGCAGCTAATGTGCAGTGGCAGCTAATGTGCAGTGGCAGCTAATGTGCAGTGGCAGCTAATGTGCAGTGGCAGCTAATGTGCAGTGGCAGCTAATGTGCAGTGGCAGCTAATGTGCAGTGGCAGCTAATGTGCAGTGGCAGCTAATGTGCAGTGGCAGCTAATGTGCAGTGGCAGCTAATGTGCAGTGGCAGCTAATGTGCAGTGGCAGCTAATGTGCAGTGGCAGCTAATGTGCAGTGGCAGCTAATGTGCAGTGGCAGCTAATGTGCAGTGGCAGCTAATGTGCAGTGGCAGCTAATGTGCAGTGGCAGCTAATGTGCAGTGGCAGCTAATGTGCAGTATACCAATCTACTCTTTTTGAATATTATATTGTAATTTATACATCCTCTGCATTTTTATTTTATGTTATGTTTGTATTTTTCACATGATGAACAAAACAAAAGTAAGTAAACAATTTTCATAACTAGGCCAGCAGCCATCTTAGTTTAAAAGAGAGAGAGAAAGATTTATTCAAACTCTTAGCAAAAGAACTTCCTACTTGTTATATAGGAAGACATGTATGCAAGTAATATATTGATGGTCAATTTTTTTTTCTGCTTTTTTCAGTGTAGAATTACACAAATTTAAAGTGTGGTTTGAAAATCAAGAACAATTATTTTGATTTTTTAGATGGCTTCTATCAAAGGGCTACAGAATATATGTTCTACTCATAATCTAGAGTGCGACTTCTTTTGTTCAACTTGCAAGAAAGCTGCTTGCACAGACTGTGAACATTTTCTGGATTGTCACCAAAAACATGAAATGATTAAAATGAAGTCTGCTATTTGTGATTTTAATGAAGAGGCAACTGAAGTACTCAAAATAGCTGAAGAAGATAAAAAGGATATGGAAGAAACATTTTATTTGATTAGTGAACATTCCTCTTACATTAAAGATCGGACGGAGTTATGCAGAAAAGCTATTGAAACTATTCAAGTAGTTCAATCAAAAATCAAGGAATTAATTATAGAACTTTAAGAAATGCAAAAAACTAAAGATCTTGATGGCAAGAGAGATTATGTGGATAATAAAATTAAATCGGTCAATTTGCTACTAGACAATCCAGAAGAATCTAACACTCTTTCAAACTATAAGACAGGTATCCTTGATGTTAAAGATAAGGTTTGTGGTATTCATCAAATATTTCATGGAAGGAGTGTTGTACCTAATTTTATTCCATCTATACATATACATGATTTGATAAACCAAGATGGCATCGGTGATGTGCTAATTGTTAATACCAATACACAATTGCAGAATCAGACAAAAAATTTACCATTGCAATGGGACAAAGATTTAAAGTTAACGTATCAAGTCTCAAAGAGGGCGAGTTTACCGCTATTCTGACATCTAAATCTGATCAAGAATCCACTATGGTAAAACATGGGGAAAGTGGAGATCACATAATAACAGGTATATGTGATATTGAAGGCGATTGGCAGATGAAGATAATGGCTGGAGATTATCAGGTTAAAGGATCTCCAGTGAATATTAAGGTGGAACCTTTTGGACTTGTGTATACCATTGATAACATTGGACAGTATAAAGAGCATCAATATAAGTTTAATATCATGGATGTTGCAGTAGACATGGATGGATGTATATTAGTATCAAGTGAGAGCAAAGAGATATTGAAGTTTGACCAATTAGGATCATTTCAAGGCAAAAAAGAGATGACTCAAAATATACGAACAATGCATCAAATGAGTGATGGTAGAATGGTATTTAGTACTTCCACAAATTGTGTCATATTATGTGATAATGAGTTTCGAGAAAGTCTCAAATTTGGTGAAGGAATGTTTAAATATTCATTTGGCTTGACAGTTAACAAGAAAAATGAAGTCTTGTATGTATCTGATTGTAATGCTCACTGTGTTTATAAATTTGATATTAATAATGGTGATCTGTTAGGGAAGATTGGTTCAAAAGAAATTAAAATGAGAGAACCATGTCATATAACTTTGAATCTCATTGTTTGTGACAGGTTAAACAGCAGAGTACTAATTTTTGATAAAAATGAAACAACAACAAGAAAAATCAAAGCACTATCATCAATAACTTATCTTCATGGTGTGGTAATGGATAAAGAGGAAAACATTTTAACCTCTGGAGAATTTGGAGTAAATTTGTATGATAAAAATGGTTGCTTTAAAAAAGAAATTTTCAGAAGAAAAAAAACCTGGAAAATTGCTTATCCTAGCATATGTGTAATCTCAAACAGACCACGAAAGATAGCCGTGACTGATAGCAAATCAAAAGATGTTAAAATATTTAACTATTAAATAACTTTAGGAACTAATTTCCTGGATTTAAAATAGATACACCAAACTCTTTCCTATTCTCTATTTTGAAAATTATGGACATAGAGGAGCCACAAGTGAACAGAACACCCTTGAACATCCTATATTCTAACATTCCAAATATTTTGGAGCAAATTATTAGATAAATTAAACAACTTTTAATAAAAGATATTAGAAATAAATATATTTTTTCTTGTATTTTACAGATTATTATAAAATTTTAATATTAAAGACATTTAATTTCATTTGCTTTTGGTAATTATTTTCTTGATCAGTTCCATCATACGATGTAAAAATCATTTTCATTTTAGTCATGTGGTCAATACTTCAGCATGTACTGTACAATATGATTTTGTTGTTGATTTTTTAAAACTTTAAATATTTAGTGCATTGCATTTTATTGTTTACATTTTACTAATTATAAAGATAAATTAGTAATCTTCTACGATTGAAACAGGGTTTTAAGTCATTTTTAAATGGCTATACAATTACTTCGAAACAAGACAAAAAAATTTTAAAAAGTAATCTACTTTTCAAACACCTACAACTATTGTATGTAATTTAACCAATAGCTGATGAGTCACAAAGGAGAACAAATAAGATATATTGGTTGTAACCCAAGAAGGATATCATTAGGTGATCCGAACACCTGTTGTAATTCTTCTTTCTTTCTAAGGGCGCGTTTATACAACACGCTATTACACGCATATTCTACACGCCTACGAGGAGTGTGTTGTATAACAACAAAGAGATTCCGTGTAATGAGATTTTAATTGCAAAAAAGGCTACTTGGCTGAATCCTAAAATTTGGTGGATTCCCGGTCGCCGTTACCGTGTTGGAAGTGTCCTCAGGGTATATTTTGACCTCTCGTTAAAACAGGTCGTAATATCAATCATGTCATGCGACGTCTAACAAGATTGGGCCCATTTATTGCTGCTTCGCTGCCAGCAATCATCCTCCTACCACGTCTTACGCCTAGCCTGGTAGGGCCAACTCGTAGTGGTAGTAGGCCTCTATAGACTATCGTTTCCCACTCCAAACAGAATAAAAAATAACATCGCAAAAATGGCATCTTCTTCCATAGTGTATAGATGAAACAATGAAACCCTTAAAATAACTTTTATTAATTTAAATGAACCGAGAACAAAATAAACAACAATGCAAACGTGAACGAATACAATAATGAAAACGGTAAAAACCGCGCGAATACATCGGACAGCGAGGAGGCGACGATGATTTGTTGACAACAACCCAGCCAACAATTCAATTCAAGCGATCAACGATTTGACCTTTTATCCTAGCATGCACTGCGTGTTGATGAAACTTCCGGTACAACACGGTATCGTGATTTCTAGTATAACAGCAAACGTTAAGGTGGGTTGACCTCGGTCCGAACAACACGCTAAAAATTAAAGCCGTGTTCAAATTTAGGGTGTTGTATAAACACGACCTAATCCTTTTGTTGGTTGTCATTCTCGGAATAAGCAGTAATCTTGTTTTGGCCAGCAAATAGATATAATAATTTTACACAATCTGAATTTGTGCAACTGTAATATTTTATGATCATATATCATATTAGCTCGTACGCAGCTAGAAAGACCGTTTTTGCACATGATTTTGGTTCTTGATACCTTTTATAATAAATTCTTTTCATTTTTGATGAATTATGAATATAAAATAGTGACACACGTGCACATCAAACTTTAAAAATCGTGCACTAGAGCTTGACAATGGGTAATTTTATACAAAATTTGTGTAAAAATATGCCTATTTTGAATCGATTATAGCTCTCGGGGATTGATGGTTACCAATGAGTTGTATGAGTTCATGTGAAATTTAGGTTATGCTGTCATCATATGGAAATCTGAATTTTAAAAATTGGATTTTGATACAGTTCATTACAATGTTTTCAATTTTCTTTCTAATTTTCAATATGTTAGTCAAACAATTCTCCTTCAGACATATGAACTTTTTTTTTTAATTTGAAAAATTCATCATATTCAAACAATTTAATAAACGCGAGTGGTGTAACATAAAACCCTAATAAATATCATGTGCATGTTACGATGCATTGCACAATAGCCTAATTGAATTTCGATGCATTCATGCATTTTTCTTTTCTAAAGTTTTCTCTAGGTACCAACTTCAGAATTTAAATTACATATTGTTGTTCAGATCACACATCACCAAACTATTGTAAAAGCATCAATGGGAACCTGTCGCCAATGACGCAAATATTGTGTAGTTCCAATGTATTGAAATAACTCATTAAAGTGTATTTTCAGCAATTCAAACAATAACAATAGAGTGTTAAGAGAGAGGTATGCTTAATAAAAAGCAGTCAAGAAAAGGTAGTCAAAGTGATAAGGTTGCAAGCTTCTTGTTCTAACCTTAAAATCGTAAAAGTGGCACATTAACAGTAAGTAAATGCTTTTCTAGTGTAGACTAAATCTGATATTTCTTCTCTGGAAATAATAGCAAAGTTGTATGTACTGGGTGTAATTTTCAACGAAGCTGAAATAGTTTACAAATCTGAAGGTGTGGCTTTATCCAAATGCTACTTTTCACTTTGTAGAAGTGATTCACAGGCTGGGAATTTTATAGATGAACTTTATTCTTTAATAGGATACTATTTTATATTTATAATTTGATCACAAACACGGTATATTTCTAAAATATTTTAGCATATTTTATCGTGTACTTAACAACGAATTGCATCTTCACCACAATAAGCTTTCCAACTATATTATACTATTACAGACAAAGTACCATGGATTCTATTTGCTTGATTGGATTATATCATCCAAGCATCACAATTTCTTCAATTGAGATTATAAAATGTTCTCAGCAATAAATGCATTAAAAATCAAATTAAAGTTTTTAAAAGTGTTTAATAGAATAGTATGAAGATATTTCTAATTGTTTAGATATCTAAACAAAAAGAACAAATTTGTTCTAAAATTATAATCTACAGTACTGCAACAATAAAAATGCATACATTTCTTGAATGTAAATAGATAATAGTAAAAATTCAAGAAATGTGTTTCAGAATTATTTATTTCCTAATCTTCTAGATGTCTTCTAAAGAAGAGGTACAGATGTGTTCTACTCATTATCTAGAATTAGATTTCTTCTGTTTAACTTGCAAGAAAGCTGCTTGCACAGAATGTGAAAATTTTCTGGATTGTCAACAAAAACATGAAATGATTAAAATGAAGTATGCTATTGATACCTTTAACCAAGAGGCAAGTGATTGGAATTTTCTATTACTGTATTTATTCGAATAAACGTCTGCTTTGATAAATATATAGATAAGACATTATTCTTACATAAAACAAAAGAAATTAGTATAGGATAACCATTTATTGTGTCTTTGATAAAAATAATAAGAACAATAAAATCGCTGTATCACCATATTATTCCTCTTACATTATGACGTCATTTGATTGGACGTGTTAAACTTTAAAAATTATTTTCACCAAAGGTAGCATAGATAGTTATTCTATAGTATTTAGATTTCTTTTGTTTTATGTAGGAAAAATAAATGTTTATCTATTTATCGTTATCGTCCTAGTGTAAATAGGTTTAAAATTTGCAGATGAATACTAAATATTTAGGATCAAGGGTGGCATATGGTGCATTCAGCTATACTGGTACCTACCGTTTATAATAATAACCGAAGAATATTTGTTCTACCATCAGAAACATGGAACATAGCTTGCATAAATTAATGAGGATGATGATTTAAGGCGCTCCTTTTATTTTTTTGTCTTTTAACAGATGTGTTGCTCTCATAACCAACCATTAGACTTCTTCTGTTTAACATGCAAGACAGCTGTTTGTAGAGAATGCGAACATTTTCTTCACCAGCAAAATCATGAGATCGTTATCTATTTATCGTTATCGTCCTAGTGTAAATAGGTTTAAAATTTGCAGATGAATACTAAATATTTAGGATCAAGGGTGGCATATGGTGCATTAATTAATGAGGATGATGATTTAAGGCGCTCCTTTTATTTTTTTGTCTTTTAACAGATGTGTTGCTCTCATAACCAACCATTAGACTTCTTCTGTTTAACATGCAAGACAGCTGTTTGTAGAGAATGCGAACATTTTCTTCACCAGCAAAATCATGAGATCGTTATCTATTTATCGTTATCGTCCTAGTGTAAATAGGTTTAAAATTTGCAGATGAATACTAAATATTTAGGATCAAGGGTGGCATATGGTGCATTCAGCTATACTGGTACCTACCGTTTATAATAATAACCGAAGAATATTTGTTCTACCATCAGAAACATGGAACATAGCTTGCATAAATTAATGAGGATGATGATTTAAGGCGCTCCTTTTATTTTTTTGTCTTTTAACAGATGTGTTGCTCTCATAACCAACCATTAGACTTCTTCTGTTTAACATGCAAGACAGCTGTTTGTAGAGAATGCGAACATTTTCTTCACCAGCAAAATCATGAGATCGTTACAATGAAGAATGCAATTTCTTCTTTTAACCATGAAGCAACTGAAGTACTCAAGACAGCTCAGAAAGTTAAAAAGAAATTGGAGAAAACATTTCATTCAATTACCGCAAGTGTCACATACTTTAAAGACCAGGTAGATTTATGTAGAAAAGCTATTAAAGTTCAAGAGAAGAAAATTATTCAAGCCGTTCAAGCAAAAACTAGGAATTTAATTTTGCAACTTGACGAAATTCAAACAACAATGGAAGAGGGTGTCAAAGATCAATTTGAAGACTTAGACAGAGAAAGAGATAAGGTAAATGAAGGAATTACATCAGTCAATTCAATATTAAACAAACCACAAGAATTTCAAACTATTGTAAAGTATAAGGCAAGTATCACTCCTGTTGAAGATAAGGTTGATAGTGTTTGTCAATCATTTCATGCAAGAACAACTGTACCAAATTTTTGTCCATCTAAACCTCTAACTGATTTGATAAACAAGGACAATATTGGAAAAATAACAGTTCACAGTCTTTATAAGGTTGCAGAATCAGACCAACAGTTTGCAGTAACAGAGGGGCAAACATTTGAAGTAACAGTATCACGTCTCATACTGTGTCCAGACATTCAATTAACTGCAGTTCTGACATCCAAATCTGGTCAAGAATCTATCACCGAGATCAAACATCTGGGAAATGGAGAGTACAGAATAATAGGTAGATGTGATAGGGAAGGTGATTGGCAGATGAAGATCATGGCTAAAGATGTAGAGATTAAAGGATCTCCAGTAAATGTCACCGTGGAACCTTCTGGACTTGTGGAAACCATTGATAACATTGGACAGTATAAAGAAAATGAAAAGTGCAAACCTGTTGTGGATGTTGCACTAGACAAAGATGGATGTATATTAGTATCAAGTGATAGTAAAGAGGTATTAAAATTTGAACAATCAGGTTTATTTAAAGATAAACAAGACATGACACAAAATGTACGTACAATGCATCATATGAGTGATGGTAGAATGGTGTTTAGTGACAACAACAAATCCGTTATATTATGTGATGATCAGTTTCAAGAAATTCGCAGATTTGGTAATGAAACATTTTTTAAAGAACCACTTGGCTTGACAGTAAACAAGGACAATGTCTTGTATGTCGCGGATTGTAAAGCTCACTGTGTTTATAAATTTAATATTAATAATGGTGATCTGTTAGGAAAGATTGGTTCTGAAGAAATCAGAATGAAAGGACCGCATCATATAACTTTAACTAAAGATGGCAATCTGGTTGTTTGTGATACAAAAAATCACAGAGTTCTCATTTTTGGTGAAAATGACAAGATAACAAGAATAATAGAAGACCCACTAAGGTTTTCCAATCCATATGGTGTAGCAGCAGATTATGAGGACAACATTATAATATCAAGTAATCATGAACTACAATTGTTTAATAAACATGGTGATTTTATCAAGCAAATAGGTTCCCAGAAATCATATTTTTGGTCAGATTTATGTCATCCTAAAGGCATCTGTGTAATCTCAAAACATCCAAGAAAGGTAGCAGTAGCCAATGTTGGATCAAACAATATTAAAATATTTAACTACTGAAATATCCTGTAGTTCCCCATGGCACCTATGGATTAATTATGGGAAGTCCCATACAGATATGTACTATTTTTTTCTTCTACATAATAGGATATAGAATAAAAATATTCAGAAAGTTCATCTTGTAAAAAGAGAACAGCCCCATCAAACAGCCACAAATTTTCTGGAAATTTGATTTAGTGGAAAGAGTCACACAGTATTCCTATGGCATATACTGTCCTAAACATTTAACATTTTTTAAATAATCAGGTGTGTAAGAAAGCCTATTCTATCTAAACGTGAAAATGGAGAGGGTTTGATCCAACCACTTGGAACAAACAAACTTTGGTAATCCAATCAATTAAAAAAATAATTCTTGCCTTATTTTTCATTATGCTGATACCGTTGATTCAACATTTTTTAATATTATGCTGTATTGGTAATTACATACCTCAAATTTAACATTTATAGCTAATATCTTGATATCCAGTCATGTACATATATAGCTTTGTCTGATTTTTTAATTATTTATTTCAACATAATTTTGTCAATACAGTATCATTATCAAATCATAATTACCATAATAGTATTTTAATTTTTGTAAAATCATATTGTTATCATGAGTTATTACTATGACAGTTTCATTTTAATAATTTGCATTCATTGATATTATTACTCTTCTAGTTTGCTACGGTTATCTTTGGAATTATAGATTATCATTTTAAAGAAAATAAAGTACCTAATGCTGTAAATATTGTACTATTGTTTAAAATTACATTAATAATAAATACATTTAGTGCTTAAGTTTTGAAGAAAATATATATTATAATATTCCATTATGAAAAAACACTGCTAGGAAATGGTTTATTACAGTACTACTTCGAGTGAGTACTCAACCTTAGAGGGAGTACTCAACCTTAGAGGGAGTACTCAACCTTAGAGGGAGTACTCAACCTTAGAGTGAGTACTCAACCTTAGAGTGAGTACTCAACCTTAGAGTGAGTACTCAACCTTAGAGTGAGTACTCAACCTTAGAGTGAGTACTCAACCTTAGAGTGAGTACTCAACCTTAGAGTGAGTACTCAACCTTAGAGGGAGTACTCAACCTTAGAGGGAGTACTCAACCTTAGAGGGAGTACTCAACCTTAGAGGGAGTACTCAACCTTAGAGGGAGTACTCAACCTTAGAGGGAGTACTCAACCTTAGAGGGAGTACTCAACCTTAGAGGGAGTACTCAACCTTTGGGCAAAATGTACAAAATAGATCAAAATCTATACTCGTTTTGTAGTTAAGATTATGACTGGTGAAATTCGTCAACACGAATACGCTTTACAAATATGAAATGGGGATCAGCTCAAAAGTTTCACAAATGTGTGACGTATCCGTTTTTGTTATCGTATTCGTAAGGTTGCGAAACCTCCCTATTAATAGGAAAAGCAGAATGGTTAATAAGGAAATAAAAACTTAGTTGTTTGTAAAGTAATTAAGGCCAAAAAAGGATGAGATGTAAGTAGGAAACATTACTTAGATAAAGAAGCTTCTATATGAAATTGTAGTTAAATTTAGAATAGGTATTAAAGAAAATATTTAAGTTTTCATGTATGGTAAAATAATTTGGTTGTTTTTAAAAGTTTGTATAAATTTCTATCATTAAAACTTCTGTAAAAACCAGTGGCGGATCTAGGAGGGGTGAATAGGGTGGCTAGCCACCCCCCTTAATTCTCAAAAAAAAGAAAAAAAAAGATGTATTCCTAATCGCGATTGACCGTCGCTAGACGTGGATTAATCTTTTAATTAAGAAGAGTAGGCCTAGCTAGGCCCTACTTACTAGAGCTAGGGTTAGCATTAATAGTTGTGTGTAAATAGGCCTACACAGTGAAAGAGCTAAGAGTTCAATTACTATTATGAATTCAAGAGTTTAAAAAGAAAACACGATTTACAATCTTCGGAAAATACCCATTTTCAAAACACACCGTCACACGCACTCCAAAAACTACCAGCGTCACGTTGTCTAGCTCGCTCCTCGTGTGAATGCTGACGTCATCACTCTCCAAAATACACCATTTTCCATTGCAGTTAATTTCCGCCGCCCTGGTCCGTGTGTGAAAGCATTAGCGGCGTGGTATATTTACACCCCTGAGTGGAGTGCAATATTGGGAACTTTTTTCTCGCGCATGAAAGTTTTTTTGTATAATATTATGGTATGCAGTATAAACGATAAAAATAAACGAGAAACATGGTGTTCTTTTATTATTTTATAGGCATAAAATAAACATAAAATGTCTTGTATGTACACGGGACGGACGAAAAAAGTATGTGGCGTATTTGGCATTTTTTGATTTGTGTTATACATTACACATTTGTGAAACTTTTGAGCTGATTCCCATTTCTTATTTGTAAAGCGTATTCGTGTTGACGAATTTCATCAGTCATATTCGTAAATACAAAACGAGTATAGTTTTTATCTAATTTGCACATTTTGCCAGGTCAATTTTGATAAATAGCAGTTTTTAAAGTCCTCACTCGCTTTGATGTTACGCTAGGCCTAGGCAGACAAGCACTAAGCAATACGTACCTGCGCTTCGCTCAAATTTACCGCAGTCATATTTTGGACGACGCCCTCAATATTTCGTTGCCATGCCAAACAGATTTTTACTGGCTTACGAAAAACAAATACGAGTGCGTAACGTATCCGTTTTTGTTATCGTATTCGTAAGATTGCGAAACCTCCCTATTAAAAAAATATATTTCATGCAACTAATTTGGTTGTTTTGACAATTTGAATTGATTTTTTTTCACATACCAATCTTGCTTGTATTTTGTATATCAACAATGTATTGTTTTATTTGTATTTTACCCTTGTTAAGTCATTTATATATTTTTATGTGAATTTTTTTTTCAATAATTTCAAACCATGTACATATTTTACTGTCATATTTTGGACGACTGGCTTACAAATACGTGTGCGTGACGTATCCGTTTTCGTTATCGTATTAGTAAGATTGCGAAACCTCCCTATTAAAAAAATATATTTCATGCAACTAATTTGGTTGTTTTGACAATTTGAATTGATTTTTTATTTTTTTTTTCAATCTTGCTTGTATTTTGTATATCAACAATGTATTGTTTTATTTGTATTTTACCCTTGTTAAGTCATTTTTATATTTTTATGTGAATTTTTTTTTCAATAATTTCAAACCATGTACATATTTTACTGTGTTTTACCATGAATAAATGAATACTGATCTTATTAAAATGTACAGAAGAATTATTACAGATTCTGAAATGAATATACATGCACTGTAAAACAAGCATAGCAAACACATACATTATAGACCATGACACATAGCTGTATGTAATTTTCCAGAAACTTATTTTGAACAAATCAAATTACATGCAATTGAAGCGATAGAAATCTCATGAGTAAAGCGAAACAAATTAGATATTATTTAAAAGGAGGAAATAACGGTAATTTTTTCAGCATAATTTATGCAAGATTGTTCATAATCCAAAAGTATGTGTGTATGCGCCATGAAGTCTAGCAAATTTTGCAAATCGCAAATACAATGCAAAAACTGGAACAATCTTGGAACCATCACTGACCAAAATTTGAATGCTCTCAATTTTCACTTTTTAATTAATTTGTTTCCTTTGTTTGTATGGAAATTCTGCCTTATCACAACTCTATTACATTAAACTAATCCTCCTTCAAATTGGCTAACTTAATATTTGGTGGTATCATTTTAATGTCTTGTACATGAATTTAAATTGACGTTTAAAAAAAGACAATGCAAAACGAGAGAATATGGGTTAGAGAGAAATTGCTTTTTTTAAATACTATGTTTCAATGAGTGGAACTAAAAACAGTATAAGTATAAATAAGCAATAGATTATACTGTACATGCATCTCTCCTAAATGTCAAATCATGTCAGTGTTTCCAATTTAGGTACTCTTGTTGAACCCACAAATGTGAAAATTAGCTTATCAATCAATTAATTGAATCAAACAATCTACTTTTATTTCAGAACAAAGTCCATGGCTTACTGAGTATAAGTAATTTTAGACTAAAATATAGTACTTTGCATATTCTGGTGTAGGGGCGTTACTCCTTAACCACACAAGTAGCAATAGTATAATGACCTTGTAGTATAGTGCGCAAACAATATTGAACATCGACTTGGAACTAAACGTACATAACAGTAAGCCAACGAGTTAACAACCACACACTACACTACACTTGATCTTGAAGTATCTTGCACCCGCGCATCAAGTAACAAATATCGTCTTGAACTATTACGTACATTAAACCAACGAGTTAACAACTACACACTACACTACACTTGATCTTGAAGTATCGTGCACCCGCGCATCAAGTAACAAATATCGTCTTGAACTATTACGTACATTAAACCAACGAGTTAACAACTACACACTACACTACACTTGATCTTGAAGTATCGTGCACCCGCGCATCAAGTAACAAATATCGTCTTGAACTATTACGTACATTAAACCAACGAGTTAACAATGCAAATATCGCACGCACGAGCAGCAAAATAGTAATAATCCAACGCGTTTGTTCGTGAATACACAAGTTTTGAAACATCTCAATATAATCATGAATATATAATAAAATTGTTTGAGTCTAGCACTAAATTTGACTCTTTTTTTACATTTGTGGTTGTTTTCACATTTGTGGGTGATGAGTTTTCACATTTGTGGTCGTTTTCACATTTTTGAGTGATACGTTTTCACATTTTTGGGCGTTTTCACATTTGTGGGTTCAACAGCTCTCCCCTCTGTCCACCACAGTGGCTGCGTGAACTAGGACAACTGGGGTAACCCCTACTCATCTATTCAATAATTCTGATGTACTTTAAAAGCTGCATAATCTGAATGATCATGTTTGTCTTCCTGATCATAATTTGCCATTACAAACCGAAACTACAAATTTTAATCATTCAAGGAATACTATACCATGGAGGTATACCTCCATGCTTATACATCCACCTGATACTGTACTTCAGGATTGACATTCATGAAAGAAAGGGTATAGGGATAATTGAGTTTTATAGCTTCATTTTAACTTATTTGTAAAGTTAAGTATTGTCCCCTGAAAAAAATAATTCTTTAAAAAAATTCTTGTTGAAATATGCCATTTGAATGTCACACAATAGTTGTAATTGTAATTTAAAGCTAAAAATAAAAATTTTAAATGTTATCAAATAATATTTTGTTTTTGGTATTTCATTAGACACTAAACACAATAACATTACAAAGCGAAAAAGTTAATAATTTTTCTACAAAACTACATGCAATGAAATCTGATAGTCACATAAAAAAAGATAAGATATTGTTTTACAAAAAAGAAGGAAATATTGATTTCCTTTACAGTTAAACCACACCCAATTGTACCAGGTTATAAGAGGCTGTATCCATAAACAGCTAACTCTTTATTCAAAACTTTGCCAAGAAAAGGTCTTATAAAAGTAAGTACAAATTTAGTTTTTGTATATTTGTTTTTGTATATTGTTTATTTTATACCTTTAGGTAAAGGATTACTCATAGTAAATTAATCACTGTCCTAATGTATGTGGTAATCCCTTGATATATGGGCTATTTTTTGAACCACTGCTGTAACCCCCTACTCATCTTGAATGATGAACTGGGTGCACACAGGTTGTTTTATAGACTTATTCCACCACCAGAACAAAGAGCAAGTCAGCCTCAAACCATTGCCGATATTGTTGGCTCGTTAGGTACAGTAAACGGCGCCCCTGCCTTAACTACTCGGCCATTTAAGATATATATATATAAAATGCGTATATTTAAAATATATTATTATTTCATATTTTAACTAATATTAACACTAATACTTTAATATTTTTTAATTACTAACTACCAACATTCGGTTGCCCAAAAGTATTACATGTTCAGTTTTTAGTCACGTGGACGCGACTCTATAGTTCACTCGGTCGGTCTGTCTGTCGGTCTGTCTGTCTGTCTGTCGGTCCAGTATCACTATTCATGTTATCACTTTCTGACCTTATCTTGATATCAGTTTAATCTAGCTAAGTCAATTTTTCACAGTATATTCCTTATGGCCAGGAATCGATGTGGTTATGTTTTCACGGTGCGCAATAAAAAATTACGCGGTCTACGCACGATTTAACAAAATCACTTTTGTAATCATATCTTCACAACCATGAATCACAATTAAATAAAATTTGGTACTCATAAATTTCAGGGCATCAATCATCATATGGCAATACAATTTCGTGCGTAGCGCATGTAACGCATGCGTACGCGCGCTTAAAATTTTCAAAAATTATTTTCGATGAAATAAGAGTACGTTTCAGGCAATTTTAAGCGTTTACAAAATTGCCATGAGTGCGCAGGTTTTTGCGCGCGCACTGAGCGTTAAATGTTGTTGCGCACTCTTTTTGCCCGATTTCTGTTTTCTTGACTTACTTTTCAACTAGAAATTACATTATACGAACACGTCAAAAGTGACAGGCTACGCACGTGTAAATTAAAAAAATATAAATGTTTTTAAACATTTCAACATTTTTAAACATGTTCAGTAATTTCGATCAGTATAGTTCACTATGTCGGTCTGTCTGTTGGTCCGGTATCACTATGCATTGTAGCACGCGACTTAATGGCTGTTGGCCTTGTTTTATTGGACTGCACTTTGCAATGTAAATGTATTTATGGTATTCTCCAGTAACATTACATTGTTTGGGCATAACAGATATTGACTAAAATATGGTATACCAATTTATTTTCTAGTGGCATCTAACCAGGAGGTACAGATGTGTTCTACTCATAATCTAGAATTAGAGTTCTTCTGTTCAACTTGCAAGAAAGCTGCTTGCACAGAATGTGAGCATTTTCTGAATTGTCAGCAAAAACATAAAATGATTAAAATGAAGTATGCTATTGATAATTTTAACCAAGAGGCAACTGAAGTACTTAAAATAGCTGAAGAAGTTAAAAAGGATTTGGATGAAACCTTTTATTTGATTTCTGAACGTTCATCTCACTTCAAAGACCAAGCAGAGTTATGCAGAAAAGCTATTGAGGTTCAGGAGAAAAAACTTATCAAAGCGTTGAAAGAAAAAAGTAAGAGATTAATTTTGGAAATTGAAGAAAAGGAGACAAAAATGGAGGAGGGCACCACTGGTCAATTTAAAGATCTTGATGCAAAGAGAGCTCAGGTGAATGATGAAATTAAATCAGTCAAATTGATACTAAACAAACCAGTTGAAGCTAACACTCTTGCAAACTCCAAGACAAATACCATTGATATTAAAGATAAGGTTTGTGGTATTCATCAATCACTTCATGAAAGATGTATTGCACCTAATTTTATCCCATCTACACATATAAATGATTTGATAAATCAAGATGGCATCGGTAAAGTTTCAATTGTTAATACAAATTACACAATTGCAGAATCAGACAAACAATTTACTGTCATAAAGCAACGTGGATTTGAACTTAAAGTATCAAGTTTCAAAGAGGGCGTGATTACAGCTGTTTTCATTCCTGAATATGGTAAAAAATATGCCTCAATGATCAAACATAGGGGAAGGGGAGAGGAAAATATACCATGTAGATGTGATATTGAAGGTGATTGGCAGATAAAGGTAATGGCTGGAGATCATCAGGTTAAAGGATCTCCAGTGAATATCAAGGTGGAACCTCTTGGACTTGTGCATACCATTGATAACATTGCACAGACAGTATAAAGAGCATCAAAATGAGTATAAGGTCATGGATGTTGCAGTAGACAGGGATGGATGTATATTAGTATCAAGTGAGAGCAAAGAGATATTGAAGTTCGACCAATCAGGTAAATTTAAAGGCAAAAAAGAGATGAGGCAAACTGTAAGGACAATGCATCAGATGAGTGATGGTAGAATGGTATTCACTGATGATACAACTTGTGTTACATTATGTGATGACAAGTTTCAAGAAATTCGCAAAGTTGGTGAAGGAACATTACAATATCCATTTGGCTTGACAGTTAACAAGGAAAATGGAGTCTTGTATGTATCTGATTGTAATGCTGATTGTGTTTACAAGTTTGGTTCAGAAAAAATTAAAATGGAAGAACCATGTCATATAACCTTGACTAAAGATGGCCATCTCATTGTCTGTGCCTATTACAATGACAGAGTATTAATTTTTGATGAAAATGAAAAAATAGCAAGAGAAATCAAAGGAACATTTACGATTATGGCACCTTTTGGTGTGGCAGTGGATAAAGAGGAAAACATTATAATATCAGATGATGGTGCAATAAAATTGTTTGATAAAAATGGTTGTTCTAAGAAGGGCACCTACATTTATAGAAAGTTAAGTTGGAATCGGGCCCGTCAAAGCATTTGTATAATCTCAAACAGACCACGAAAGATAGCAGTGTCTGACATCGTATCAAAAGATGTTAAAATAATTAACTATTAAATGAGTCTAATCTATTTCTTGCTGGACTCAATATAGATACACTGAACTCCTTCACGTCCCTCCCATTCTTCAAATCATTTTAGACAAATGTGTACACTGGTTTTAGTTTAATGCCAGGGTAGCATTTTTGCACAAAGTTGTTGGTCAAAACCGAGAGAAAATACAGAACAAAAACAAAGGAACAGTCTGTGATTAACACCTCGCTAACAAGATGCAGAGATCATCTGGTTAAAGGATTGCCAGTAAATGTCTCGGTGGAACCTCTTGGGACTTATATAGACTTTTTCTCATTCTCACAGATTTCCTCATCTTTATCGTTTCAAATTAATTAATTAAATTTTAGTATATCACCGGGCGGTTTAGAATTAATGTTCTTTGCCTCTTGTGTGCACTGATGAAGGGCTAGTGTTGCCCGAAAGCTCTGCTAACTTTTCTGGCTGTTTACTTTATCGTTTTGATTTAGCTTTTCGCTTTTTATTTTTGTATCTCCATTGAGATCCAGCCACTGATACCCACAGCATTGTAATTTTTTCAGTAATTTGCCTTTGGATTTATATATATATATATATATAAATCAATGATGTTGCGTAGCACTGTGTAAATTATATATAAATCATACTGTAAATTATAGAAACAGTGCTCTTTTTTCATACAACTAAAAAATAGTATTTTTCTTTTCTTTCTTTGAATAAACATTCTAAGGCACATAAAAGGTTGATAATTTATTTACCAGTTTTTAAATCACTACGCAGATAGGAAGCACAGCAAACATACACCTCCAGTCAAATTATAACAATGATAAATTTTATATTTCATAACATGACATTTTCCGCTCTTAATGCCAATGTATTTGATTGATACTGGTTTAGATTCCTGGCTTACAACCACAATGAAAAACATCTGCTAAATAAGATTTTTACTGCCGAAATACTACTACAAAAATGTCCATGATGAATACATTTTTTTTCAAACTTGATTTGTAAATGTTTTTAAATTGCATTTTTTTCTGAAATAGTTGTAGGCAATTTCAAATGGCTTAAACTGTAAAAAAAGGTATAACTGACCGATTTGTCTGAAAGTATTACTACCATGCAATTTAACCAATTGAAATATGATAAATCAAATAGGTTAATCAACAAGATAAGATTACTGATAGTATTACAAAATTGTAGCAGGTTATAACAGAGATTATGTCATTAGCTCTTGTTTACTATTTGGAGAACAATGTATTCAGCAAATGTACAGTAAGTAATGTTTTTTTTTCTGTAATCAGACCTGAGTATGCAGCCAGCTGGGTTGATGGCGAAGGGGTTTAAAAAACTAGAAATAGTTGATACAATTTTGGATACTAGTGTAAGATATAAACAACTATCAATGTAAAATGTCAGTAATATAGTATAAAACTTTAAATAACAGGGGGCAAGCCATGATTCTAACGTTTTGATCTTTATTTGATCATCAGCAATTATCAATAAACAATAATTCCAAATGTCAATAAATATGTAACTATTATTATGATTTCATTTCACCATTCGTAATAATTGTTTTAATTAACTTTCAATTAACCAGGTAAGGGTTAAAAAAACAACCTTTAGTGTCTACTCCAGGGCACAGACATGTTGATCTGGCCTAGCAGCAGATTAATTGAACTAAGAATCTATTTTAAAACAGTGGATGTGTTATTAAATAATTGTTAGTATTCATCTATGAAAATTAATCATGTTGATAATGAAAATATTCTCCCTATTCAAATCATAAACATTCATCATGTGTATACTCATTTCCAAGAAAATTGATTTGATAATCAAAAATTAAAAACAAAAATAAGGTATTTGTATTTTTTAGATGGCTTCTAATCATTTCTTCTGTTCAACTTGTCAACAAAAACAAGCTATTTGTACTTTTAACCAAGATGCAACTGAAGTACTCAAAATAGCTGAGGAAGTTAAAAAGGATTTGGAGGAAACCTTTTATTTGATTAGTGAGCATTCATCTTACTTTAACAATCAGGCAGAGTTATGCAAACAAGCTATTGAGGCTCAGGAGAAGAAACTTATCCAAGAAGTTCAAGCAAAAAGTAAGGAATTAATTTTTGAACTTGAAGAAATGCAAAAAAACATGGATGAAGATATTGCTGGTCAATTTGATAATTTGGATGCAAAGAGAGATCAGGTGAATGATGAAATTAAATCAGTCAATTTAATACTAGACAAAGCAGAAAAACCTAACACTTTTGCAAACTTCAAAGCAAATATCCTTGATGTTAAAGATAAGGTTTGTGGTGTTCAGCAATTATTTCGTGGAAAAACTGTTTCACCAAACTTTATCCCATCTACACAAATACATGATTCAATAAACCAAGATGGCATCGGTGAAGTGTTAATTTTTAATACAAATTACACAATTTCAGAATCAGACAAACAATTGACTGTTGCAACAGGACAAACATTTGAAGTTAAAGTATCAAGTCTCAAAGAAGATGAATTAACTATTGGTTTGACTTCTGCATCTGGTCAAGTATCTACTACTAAGTTCAAACATCAGGGAGGAGGAGAGTACATGATAAAGGGTAAATGTGATATTGAAGGTGATTGGAAGATAAAGATAATGGCTGGAAATCATCACGTTAAAGGATCTCCAGTGAATATCAAGGTGGAACCTCTTGGACTTGTGCATACCATTGATAACATTGGACAGTATAAAGACAATCAAAATAAGTATAATATCATGGATGTTGCAGTAGACACGGATGGATGTATATTATTATCAAGTGAGAGCAAAGAGATACTAAAATTTGACCAATCAGGATCATTTAAAGGCAAAAACGAGATGACTCAAAATGTGCGGACAATGCATCAAATGAGTGATGGTAGAATGGTATTTAGTACTACCACAAATCATGTAATATTATGTGCCAAAGAGTTCCGAGAAATTTGCAAATTTGGTGAAAGAACATTAACATATCCATTTGGCTTGACAGTTAACAAGGAAAATGAAGTCTTGTATGTATCAGATTGTAGAGCTAATTGTGTTTATAAATTCAATATCAGTAATGGTGATCTCTTAAGAAAGATTAAAATGAAAGAACCAGGTAATATAACTTTGACTAAAGATGGTCATCTTACTGTTTGTGCTTGGGGAAAAAACAAGGTGTTAATTTTCGATGAAAACGAAAAGAATGCCAAAAAAATCAAACTAAAATCAACAACGTTATCACCTTTTGATGTGGCGGTGGATAATGAGGAAAACATTATAATATCAGATGATGAAACAGTACAATTGTATGATAAACATGGTTGTTTTATCAAGGAAATTTACACAAGAAAATTTGCTCTCAAACAAAATCGTCTTGCAAGCATCTGTGTAATCCCAAACAGACCACGAAAGATAGCAGTGGCAAATGACGAAGCAAACAACTTTGTTAAAATATTTAATTATTAAATGATTCATAACTCAATAAATTTAATATAGATAAATTGAACTTTGTCTCCTCCATCTCCATATTCAATGGACATAGAGGAGCCACAACTTGCATTAAATCACGTAAAGTAAATTCGGCAATGTTATTTGGTCTTCTTAGCAGTTAAATCTGTGGACTGGATTAAGTGAAACAGATGACAGACCTCGTGGCCATTAATATATAATAAATAATCATTTTGAGCATACCAAAATTAGTTTAAAACTTGATGATTCATTCCAGTTACACAATAATGTTTCAATCTTCAATATCACTTTATTATCTTTTGTTCAGTTACTGTATCTATCGTGCTGATATGATGTTTTTTAATCATTTTATTTTAAAAGGTATATTTTAAATATTTAGTGCTTCAAATTAAATTGATTTTGTTCAATATAACATTTTATTAATATAATAGGAATATGATCACTATAAATTAATTTAAGAAAAGGGTTTTTCGGTAGACAATTTAGACAGAATTTTTATATATTTTTAAAAACTTAAATTTCAATAAGTGATAAATTTGGTCGCTTTAAAATAGTTTGTATACTTTTTATATAAATAAACTTTGTAAGGCACACTGACTGACTGTAATATATTACTCTTTAAAATGAATATCGATTGAATTCAAGGCATTCATGCATTATTCTTTCTAAAGTTTTCTCCAGGCCCCTACTTCAAAACTTGAATTACATGTTGTTGTTCAGATCACAGCGAACCTGCCGACCATGACGAAAATAATGTGTATACATCTCCAATGTATTGAAAATAGAGTAGTTGTATATAAACTTCCATTTCTTGTTTTAAAGTTGAAAAAGCATTTTAACAACAGTAAGTCATTAAATAGTACTCACAGTGATAAGGTGTCTATTGCTTGTTCTAAAGTCGAAAAAGCATTTTAACAACTGTAAGTCAATGCTTTTGCTTTTCATTAGTATTATACTATAGTAGTAATAGTAGTATAGTAGGAAAGAGTAGTTTCTGCTGGCTGTTATATTTTTCTAGCTTTTCCTAGTAATTTTTTTTTTAAAATCAGACCTTTTCCACTTTAAATCACGGCATACGAACATGTTGAATTAGACAATTTGCGTGCATTTTAGTTGAAAAATTGACCAAATATTGTCAAATCAAGTCTATTTTGAATCTATTATACATAGCTCCTCAGGATCAATGGTGACCCTCAATTTTTGTGGGTTACTTATTTTCATCTTTACAGTAAATTTCAATCTCTTATAAATACATACCATCCAACCAAAATTCATTCGTACAAAATAAAAATCATCCATCTTATCTGATACAGTTCAATGAAAATTTAAATAATTCACTTAATATTTACATCATCTAATACAATGTGATGTCTTCAGTGTTGGAGAGCCACTCAGTATCCCTAAAGGCCGGTGCACACCGAACGCGAAGCAACGAATTTCGCGTTAAAAAGTGACGCACGCGGCAGGCGACGGACGCTTCCAGTGTGAACATACAAGCGAACAGTGTACGATAGTCGAATTTCAACTTCAACGCGTTGAAAACGACAGCAGCGAAGGCTTCGCACGCGAATTTTCAAAAGTTGAACCGTGGTCAACTTTTTGAGGCGTCGCGAGCGCGGTTCGCGTTCGTCAACCAATCAGAAGTCAGGAATATCTCTCATCGACGACACCGACGGCAAAAAAATGGTGGCTGACGAGCGAGGTCTTTATGGAAATAATTTGTCATTACCCTTCTTCTTACGATAAGGGAAGTAAGTCATACACAGACAGAAACATAAGGATTAATGCATGAAGACAATAATTTCAGACAAACATCTGTGTAGAAGAATGCCAGAAAAACTAGGCCTAAAACGTGTCAGAGATCAATTTGTAAAGTGAGTTGGCAAGCCTTCTATTTCTAGCCTACCTAGGTTTAGGCCATACTAGGGCCTAGCTAGCCTAGGCTACATATACCCTAGTAGGCTAGGCCAGGCCTAGCCTAGGTTAAACCTACAAATAAATGAGTACAGTACTAGGCTAGGCTAGGTTTAGCCTAGGCCTAGGCTACTTATTATTATTAATTAATATTTATAGGCCTAATATTTAGTTGATTTAGTGTTGTAAGGCTAGGATAGGCCTAGGCCTAGTAGTAATATTAATACATAAATACTGTTGTTTTTGTTTCTTTTAGGTCAATTAGATGAACATTGATAAATTGGATCCTTCAGGCTATTACCAGCGTTACAAACTCCACCAATGACCAAGCTAGTAGTTTAAGCGGCCAGTATATTGCCATGGAATTAAGAGCAATTGCTCCTCAAAAACGTGGACTGGCAATTATGAGGCTGACACAGGTTTGTATAGACTTTTTTCAAATGTGTATGTCAGTTGGTGACATACATTGGCCAGAAAAAATGATTTGAGCAATATGCCTTACTATAGCAATTTTTTAATACTTGTTTCATTTTTTTTTTATAGAAAATGGAAAAGATTAAGGAGGAGTTGGACTGTAACTATAGTATAGTATACTACTAGTATTTATTAAGTGGTTATAGAAGGAAAGCTGAACTGAATGTCTTTTTTTAGCAATAGAGAACACATGGAAATATATGTATATGTAATAAAAAATAGTCAAATTGGCTGCCAGCTAATGGAATTTTTTTCATTTTATAAGTGAAAACATAAGTTTGTTTGGGTTTTTTCTATGTAAGTGATTAACTTTGTTAAAACTACAAAATGTCCTATTCAAATTTGATTTTAATCATCTTCATTTTTCATGATTCTATGGGACAATACATCTTTAAGTTTAGTGTCATTTTTTGGACAAGATATATTGTCTTCCTGAAAATATAATTTAAAACATTTTCGTTGTGTGTAATACAGTATAACACTTTAGGGTTAGTTATTCACTTTAAACAATAATATTTCTTCAATTTTCATTTTTTTTAGGATGATGCATTTTAAATTTATTATTTTGATATTATTTTGCGAAAGTATTCAGGAGTAGTAAAAAAGAAAATCTGGTTGATATTTAATGATACCTTTAAAAACAATGATTCACTATTTCAATAAGTGTATTTATGTGAAAAAGTCATAAGATAATATACAGTGTAAATATGAGTTTGGGATATTTATTACATTTAATCAAATGAGAAAAAAACTGTATGTTTTGTCATGAATAATATAATATTTAATAATAATTAGAAAATGAATGTGAAAACTTTACATTATTAGGCCTATAGTTTATATTTGAAAGTGACAAACCCAGGAAGATTCCCAGTTGTTTCATTTTTTTTTTTTATAGAAAATGGAAAAGATTAAGGAGGAGTTGGACTGTAACTATAGTATAGTATACTACTAGTATTTATTAAGTGGTTATAGAAGGAAAGCTGAACTGAATGTCTTTTTTTAGCAATAGAGAACACATGGAAATATATGTATATGTAATAAAAAATAGTCAAATTGGCTGCCAGCTAATGGAATTTTTTTCATTTTATAAGTGAAAACATAAGTTTGTTTGGGTTTTTTCTATGTAAGTGATTAACTTTGTTAAAACTACAAAATGTCCTATTCAAATTTGATTTTAATCATCTTCATTTTTCATGATTCTATGGGACAATACATCTTTAAGTTTAGTGTCATTTTTTGGACAAGATATATTGTCTTCCTGAAAATATAATTTAAAACATTTTCGTTGTGTGTAATACAGTATAACACTTTAGGGTTAGTTATTCACTTTTAACAATAATAATATTTCTTCAATTTTCATTTTTTTTGGGATGATACATTTTAAATTTATTATTTTGATATTATTTTGCGAAAGTATTCAGGAGTAGTAAAAAAGAAAATCTGGTTGATATTTAATGATACCTTTAAAAACAATGATTCACTATTTCAATAAGTGTATTTATGTGAAAAAGTCATAAGATAATATACAGTGTAAATATGAGTTTGGGATATTTATTACATTTAATCAAATGAGAAAAAAACTGTATGTTTTGTCATGAATAATATAATATTTAATAATAATTAGAAAATGAATGTGAAAACTTTACATTAATATTAGGCCTATAGTTTATATTTGAAAGTGACAAACCCAGGAAGATTCCCAGTTCGTGTTTATATGAAATGTTTTATATGGTTATAATAACCTCTGTTGAAAGATATTTGTAACAGCAGATCACATGTACGTGTAATCAACATGCAATAAATGCTTTAATTATTGTAACTGTATTGATATTGGATACATCTTCTTCTGTTCTTGTGATATATACATACAATCATGCACATTTCAGGCTTTGGAAAAGGATAACATTTTCCCACCAAAACCAAACACTGTGATTGGTGTAACCAGGGAAGAGTTAAATTACATTTTAATTTAACTCTTCTCTGGTTAAACTTACATAGGAAATACTTCAGTCATCTTCTCTGATTATTTTTAATGTAGCATTGTATTGGCAAACCCACTATCTCCTAGGCCTAGCAATCGCGACGAATCAGCACATCGTGACGCGTTTAGTGGGAACTGACAAGAAAAACTAATAGACGCATGACAATTCAACTTTCGAAGCGATCCGTTGAATGACGCTTCGCGGCTTCGCGTTCGGTGTGCACCGGCCTTAAACCAGGGATGTTGGGTCTCTGCTAATAAATTGGCCTTTTATTGATCTTTCCAGGGAAAGTCAGCATTATCGATCACACTGTTTCCATCTGAGGATTCGCGCAGAGTCTTTGTAACCTCGTTGAATGTTCACCTCATTGAAAAGTAAATTCAATAGAACAGTCATCTCATTTAAAAAACAGTTTAAAATTAGTCTTGAATGAATATTGAAATACTGTACAAAAAAAGTGTATACTCACCAAGGCATAAAATAAAGGATCAAAGAATTTATCCAAATGTGATTTAAATCTTCTCTTATCTATATTTTTGGCTATGACTGGTAGCTGTGGATAAATAATGAAATATACCAGACCGTTAAAAATTGTACTTGTATAAATAATAAATGTTGATAAGTTGAATTTTGTTATGCGTTTGTTTCTGAACGTTGTCTGGTCTGTGTGTAAATTTAATGATAGGTACCTAAACTGGTCGCTGAACCATCCTGGTAAGTGATGCAGAATGTATTCAACATCAAGTCAACCCGGGACGAACCTGTGTACTTGTAGAAGGTATAAAGAGCAGACCGTTACTAGGGTGTCTCTTCATGACGTGAAGGACGATATTTCGATTAATCTAGAACATTTACACGGGTTGGTATTTTGCAGTGTAAATACATGTAATCAGTGTCATTCCCGTGTTATGAATCAGGTGTGAAATGGAAATTATCCGGACACGACACAGGTTTGTTCCAAGCTCGGCGGTGTAAAAGGGATATAAGTACTGTATTATAAACATGCTCGTTCTGATACCTTAAACTATTGAACATTTGAGCCTTTATACTCAACCTCAGAACAGCAATTTGCTAATAGTAACAAACTGGTTTTGCACCACATTACAATTACAGCAGAAATCATATTGAGACATGTCTGTAAAGCAGGGGACACACTTCCGCGAAAATAACATGGAAAATTATATGTTTTAACACCAAAGGGGTAAAGAGAAAATTTGTTGGGTCCCGAAAGTGTCTCCTTATTTAAATATTCACCTGTTTACATATGGTCTCTAACAGACACACATGCTGCGTGTAGCTTTGTTTCCTGCCACACTCAGCAACAGATGGCAACAAATCTGAAACAGTTTCCTCCATTGATTTTATTAATGAAATTTCGGACAGTAGATATATACACCTAAAGGAAGATAACAAGATATAAATACAATATTATTTTAATTCTAAATATATATATAATATAACCAGAATATTGTGTCCTATAATATAGTGTCCTTCAACTAAGCTCTGTCTATACTATCAAACGTTATGTGACAAACATGTGATGTGCCCATATATGGACATGATGATGTCATATCACTTATATTATTTGGGAATATCACTACCATATTTGGACACGTCACACTTTTTTGTCAAACTAGTTTGATTGTGTAGACAAAGATTATAAATAAATAAATTATGATTTTAGTTTACTTCAATGTAAAGGTTTATGAAGCAGTCACTGCTATAAACTGTAAAAGCTGCTAAATAATTGCATAAACTGGTTTAAAGAGCAAAACAAAATTAAATTACTGCAGTAGCTGCAGTAGAGCATGGTCCCTACATACTATATTGACTTACCCATCGCAGGCTTCCCATGGTTCACTTGGTCTTCTAAACTGATGATCCATACAACCTCCCTTGCTTCCTCTGCCCATTTTTGGGGCCAATGAGCCACATGAATACATCTAAACAAACAAAAAATATGCTAGTGCTGCTAGATTGAAACACATGATTTTACACTTATATATGTTACATGAAATATTACAGTATTGTGATAGAGCTAGGATTTGTACTAAGGACACTGGGATTGTGTGTGTTTTATTGAAGGTTTATGTGTAAAAGTATATAAACACACTCAATATCATAACTTAAGAATTAAACAAAATTACAGCTCAAAAAGCATTCCACCAGGGAGAGGGACCATTGAATAAGACTGACTAATAAGGTATGCCAGTTTGCAGCCACACCCACTTTTACTACGACATTTTTCATTTTATTGCCATTTTAAACAGATACCGTAAAACCTCGAAAAGAAGCCCATGGGCTTCTTCTTTTTTTAGTGCTCTTGGGTGGGCTTCTTTTCGAGATGAGCTTCTTTTCGAGAGTACTTTTGCAAACTGTAGAGGGTAGAATTTCTACTACAATAATATTTCTTTTGAGACATTTTTTCAACCATGAAATTTTGTTTAATATACCAATTAAAAAACAATATAAAAAGCAAAAAAAAACAGTCCTATGATTCACCGTCAAATACAATCATTTCGTTATCATCATTGTCATCATCCACAATGGAAAATCGTGTGTCGTCTGTCGATGATGGCATCTCATATCCAACCAACCCTTCGACGTTTACTTCTTTGTTTTCAGAGAACCATCAAGGGCTAATTTATCCCACACTTTCTGAACGACCAAATTTATAGCGATGGATTTGTGTTCATCAAGGACCAGGCACTTTGTTATAAGAATTCGCCTATCGCTTGCGCATATCTTACCCATCACATAATCATCGAGGTTATCACACATCACAAGTATCTGGCATTGGGGGGCCTCATTTCGAGATGGGCTTCTTTTCGAGAGTACTTTTGCAAACGGTGGAGGGGGGCTTCTTTTCGAGATGGGCTTTCTTTTCGAGGTTTTACGGTATATGCTTTATTATGTCCTTCGTAATATTTTATGATATTCTTTTTATATACTAAATATTTGTGAACATTTTGAGGAGTCCCTCCCTCTTCGCCTCACTTAGCCATCACCTTTTGCACACTCTAGTTTGATAGTATCTCTATGGGCAATTCTCACCTGTTTATTTGAATGTAACTCCATATCATTGTCTCTAAGACGTTTGACAACACCAAATGTTGCTGGGTCTTTATCCAGACTACTGTACCTAGCTGATGACTCTGCTTGCTGCTCAAGACCTGCTATGCCTTCTTTGATCTTTTCAAATAAAATCTTTATTGCATCTTCTCCTAAAATAGAAAACCAATTCGTAATATTTTTATTGACAGGTATTGTTGAAAATATATTACTTTAGCTGTAAACATTAAATCAACTGATGAATTTATTTTATTTATTTATTCAAAATGTTCACAAACACAAAACAAACAGATATGAAAGGAAAGACCAAACTATGCTATTTCATGTTAATTTATTTATTTACTTATACATTGTTAGTTTATCATTGTTTATTCATTTATTTTTACCACGGTGAGTTTTTTAACCTATTCAACTCTCCTATTACAGATTTTATTTAACTTTTTTTTTATTAGTGTACAAATATTTTATTATTTCATATATTGTATTTATTCATCATCAACATTGTCTTAGATGTTAGAAACAATCCCATGCTGTCTCACTATGAGAAAGGTGTAGCTGTTTGTATGGTTTGAATGTTTTCCCATTGTGCAGCCATTTTTTCCAGGTACAGCGATTAGTTTTATTTATTATTAGATTGTAAACAATATTGATTTATGTACTTTTGTAGAAATAAATAGAATTTAATTTATCATATTGTATTATTATTACAAGTTGTTGCCAGTTTAGTTGTACAAAGATAAACATTCTATAAATGTATTTACTACTAACCATAAGCTTTGGCAACGTTCCCAAGAGCAACGGCAGCTCCTTGTCTAACTGACGGAATGTTATCAGCAAGATTTCCAAAGAATAGGGGATAAAGAGCATCCATAGATGACCTGCAAAATTAAATTAGAAATTTGTAACAAAACAGAAAAATTCCAAGACAGTTGGGAAAAAAAGTTTGACAATGTTGAATTAATAAGAACAATAGAACAACCAGAGATAAAAGTGAAAACGGATACAGAATTGTGATCAGTGGCCAGATTCACCAATCACACTTAACTCAATAAATATTTAATTATTTCCCTTAAGCCTGTTTTCCAGTCAATGTTATTTTATGCTATTGTTAACAATAATCAACATCGACTAGAAAACCGGCTTTAAATTATATTCACAGATAACTTTCACAATTTATACAGATGTGAAAAGGGTATTAATATAAAAATGTGGTAAAAATCCGTTCAGTACAGTAATAATAATCTTGCTATTAAAACAGACAAATAAACAGAGGTGATTTTATAACCTCCTTGGCTGTGGTAAGACATACTTTGATTCCTCCGGAAAACACAATATGAAGTTTCCACATGCAATGCAGGCAGCATCCCTCACTGGCCAGCTCTCATCTCTGAAGCAGTCTAAAAGAGCTTTTAGAAGTTCTTCTACGTGAGGTCTCACCACTTCTTTATCAATCTACAGTGCATAATATTCAAACAATAATAATAATGGATAGATGGATACATTTTTATAGTGACAACTCTAGTGGACAACTTTAAATGAAATATCGGGAGAAATTTCGAAAGCTCCAAGAGAACGCGCTATAAAAAATCTAAAAAATACATTGGCATCTACACTAAACAATGGGTATATCTTGAGAGTGATGAGGTCTGCTAATAGGTTTTTTAAACTACTCGCATCAAAAAACGTGCACATTAAATCAAATTATGTTTTAAAATTACAAATCACAAATTATAACTCTTGCCTCTTGTTCAAAAATGAAGTTTTTTGGACAAGTAGTTCTCGAGAAAATGCAATTTCAGTTTACTTGTTACTTTAAGACTGCTCGCCGGCTTTTGAAAAATTCTGTCCTATCTTTTAACACTAGCAGGTCTAAAAAAGTATACTAAAAAGTGGTCTAGAATTGGGACTGTGGTCCCAAATGGTCCCAAAATTTAATGGAATGGTCCTTGACCACATATCTATCTGTCTATTCATTTTGGTAAAGATCTTGTAATTACTTTTTGAGTAATCCTGCTAACAAACAAACAAACAAACAAACTAGCCTTCGCGCATAGCGCGATACTTGGCCAAATCAAAATTGGCCTCCTGACATTGACCCAATTTTGACCAAAAGTGTGTGTCTCATGCTGTGTGATTTAGGCTAATTTCACTACAATCATTTGTATACGAGTTTGGTGTACAGGTTATGTAACCAGCCTTTCAACGAACAATAGCTTCAGTCGGCTAACAATAGAACAGCAACGCGAAAAACACACGGGTGAATTTGAAAAGAAATAGGTTTTGTAAACTACTCGCATCAAAAAACCTCTATATTAAATCTAATTCAGTTTAAAAATTACAAATCACAAATTATAACTCTTGCCTCTTGTACAAAAATGAAGTTTTTTGGACAAGTAGTTCCCGAGAAAATGCAATTTAAGTTTACTTGTTAATTTAAGACTGCTCACCGGCTTTTGATAATTCTGTCCTATCTTTTAACACTAGCAGGTCTGAAAATAATTTTTAAAAGTGGCCCAGAATTGGAACCGTGGTCCGGATTTTAACCAAAATTGGGCAGTGTCGTCCTTGCACCAGGTGACATGTATGGTAGTAATTTGGAGTCATTCGAATCAAAACTGTGAGCGCTAGAGTGATGACAAACAAACAAACAAACAAACTAGCCTTCGCGCATAGCGCGATACTTGGCCAAATCAAAATTGGCCTCCTGACATTGACCCAATTTTCACCAAAAGTGTGTGTCTTATGCTGTGTGATTTAGGTTAATTTCACTACAATCATGTGTATACGAGTTTGGTGTACAGGTTATGTAACCAGCCTTTCAACGAACAATAGCTTCAGTCGGCTAACAATAGAACAGCAACGCGAAAAACACACGGGTGAATTTGAAAAGAATTAGGTTTTGTAAACTACTCGCATCAAAAAACCTCTATATTAAATCTAATTCAGTTTTAAAATTACAAATCACAAATTATAACTCTTGCCTCTTGTACAAAAATGAAGTTTTTTGGAGAAGTAGTTCTCGAGAAAATGCAATTTTAGTTTACTTGTTAATTTAAGACTGCTCACCGGCCTTTGATAATTCTGTCCTTTCTTTTAACACTAGCAGGTCTGAAAGTAATTTTTAAAAGTGGTCCAGAATTGGGACCGTGGTCCGGATTTTAACCAAAATTGGGCAGTGTTGTCCTTGCACCAGGTGACATGTATGGTAGAAATTTGCAGTCATTCGAACCAAAACTGTGAGCGCTAGAGTGATGACAAACAAACAAACAAACAAACCAAACAGATCAACATACTTGGCCAATTTTCAATTTGGCCAAGTAACAAACAAACACACAAACCGCACCAATCAACATACTTGGCCAATTTTCAATTTGGCCAAGTAACAAACACACGCTACCGATTACATATACTTCCTTGGCGGAGAGGGTGATATAAACATTTTTTTAATATAAACCATCAGCATCTATAGTAAACAATGGTTGTTCCTCTCACTTTCAAAGGGTGGCAAAGGTGGGAAAGGCTACTCTTGTGATGAGGTCTGCTAAATTTTACGCAGGAGAAATTATATTAAAAACACCTTCCCCACAATTTGTGACGTTTTGTAAAAATAATACATATATATTACTTTAAAAACATTAAACCAGGTCATTCCTTGTCTTAAATGTACGTTTTATGGTAAATTATGATAAAAAGTGAGAAACAATGCACTACCTAAGTAGCTCGCAGCGAATGACTTCTCGTGGACGTTCTTTAGGTCTGCCTAGCTAGGCCTAGTTTTGTAGGCCTAGTGGTAAACATCGGTAACGTACGAACATCGTACGCTAGCTATATACCTAGCCTGACGTTGTATAGTTGCTGCATTAATTGTCTTTCTATTTTTGCCAGACTCCGTTGATACAAATTGGGGAAAACCCAATATTTTCGTTGAAAAGTTTTAAAAGTCTTCTATTTGTTTTGGCCTCACAATCAATCGAAAAGTGGGTGAATTACAGAAGAAAAACAGAAATATCAATCCGCGCGCAATGCATTTTGGGATTTATAGCGGGCCGCTATAATTATTAGAATCGAGTTATTTCTCAAATTTTCAACCATTTAAAGACAAAAAAAGTTATCGCAATAGGACCATATAGTATTATTTTTACATTAAATATAGTTTGTGATCTTAAATTAGATCTAAAAAAAGTAGGGAAGGTGTCTTTAAATTATAAAAAATTTAAAATATACAACATTGACATCTGTAGTAAAAAAATTAGTAATCTTACACTTTCTAAGCATGGCAAAGGCCGAAAATGCTTCAAAGCAACTCTCGCAATCAGAAGATTGATGAAGTATGCTAATTGTTACAGGAGAAATTACTAAAGCAACCATAGAGGGTGGTATAAACAATTTAAAATAAATACTAATGACCTGGACAGTATTAGGCCAAATAAAAAAACATACTTGTTAAGCGTCACCGCCCGCTCCTGATTATCCAGCCGCCTCTCTTTTTATTTTTATTTTTTTTTAACCGATATACAACGGAAAGTTCAGCGGCCCGACCCAGCTCCAGAGTAGGGCTCGAAATTCACGCTAGCAAACTAGCATTTTGCTAGTAGATTCTTCATAAGTGCTATTTGAAAATTTCAAAACTAGCAAATGTTTGTTAGGCTAGTGTAATTTTTGAAAAAATACATACTTTTTAGCTTAGACAACGCTAGCCGCCGATCGCTCTATGTCGACAACGGCAAATTGGTGAAAACAATTGTTTCATTTACACGCCGCCGATTTACGTAAAGGAAACGCGAATAGCACCGTGAATCATGTAATGTGGTAAACAGCAAGCTTTTTCCCCAACACATTAAATCATGTGCATTTAGTACGTCGCTGAGGATTACATCATCAGTCACGTGATTACAGAATACGCGATTATCAATTTAGGGATTTAACGAAATAAATATTTTGCCTACACAGTGGTCGAAGCGCGTTTTTTTATAGGTTCGTAAATAGGAAACACCTCATACATAATGGACTCTACCAATTTTGTTTACGATGATCTCGCGCTCGAGATCGGCACACCACGAGGTCCTGTTTTTGGGCGATGGGTTTCCTTATGCCTGGTTTACCTGCCTGGAATAATTACATACACTTTTTGCATCACAACTTTAAATACTGATTTACACAGCAATTGGCAAAGGATTCATCAAAGAAGAATGAATACGTTGAATAAAAATTCACTTAAGAAATGCCGTAAGCTGTTTTCAAACTATAAATCAGCCCACTATTTAGTATTATTGAGACCAAATCATGCTTCTCGCGATAGGGAATTTCCTGGATAGATGAGTCGAGCGAGAGACGGCGGATGGCCGATGAGTGAGGTTGGGGTAGCACCTTGGACGGATTAGTTAGCCTAAGGCCTACAATTTCGCTTGGTGGCAATTAAATTTAATGTTTTAATTACGTCTGGATATAAACAATACAAAACTCAATTTTGTCATAAGCAATAATATTTCATACGTAACATAGTCAATTTTGTTCTGTTTCGCATTTTAAAAGTTTGACGTTTCGTCCTAAAAAAGTGGGGCAAAACGTCCACCGCGCAAAAATATACCTCTATAAAAAGTAAAAAAAAAAAAAAAAAAAACCGTCCCCCCGCCCCTGAAAATTTATGAGGGTGTGACGCTTAACAAGTATATTTTTTTATTTGGCCTTATGTTTAATTTACTTTCTGTCTGTAGTGTTCTATTTCCACCTATGACTTACAGTTTGTGTCAAACATTTTTATAGTAGTTCAAATTATGAAATTCTCATAGGCATGCATGCAAAATGCCAGATTAGATGCCTGTTTCATTGTTGGCATATAATTCTTGGTATATCAGACTAACGTGCCACAGTTCTGCTAAAAAAGGGCTTTCAGATAAAACCTACCTTTGAGCCTAGCTCGGCAATACATGCACAAGCCGCCTCTCGTACAGCATGGTTATCAGCTAATGTCTGCGCTATGTAATACGTAACCTGAACAACAACAAAATTATTAAAATTTTATTTTTAATTATAACAAACAGATTTGTAAGCGTGGTTCCCAGTAGGGACGCAACCTACGTAAGAAAATAATAACTACAGTATGTTTGCCCCGTCTGTGTGAAATCAAACCTGCTTATTAGTTGCGCGTCAACATGAGCTTTGACCTGGTTCATGCTTGGCTACACGCTGTACTATATTTTCCATCCAGTGATTGTACATTATTGTGCATTGAGGCTCTTTTTTTTAACATTTTATTTTATACATTAGGCGCTATAAGTGTAAATTATTATTAATATTATTTATTTAGTACAACAATAATACTTAGATAGGCCTATACTTCAGTTTCACAAATAAAGCGTGGTTCCCACTAGCGACGCAACACAAGAACGTAACGCAACGCAAGTGAATTAACCAATCACAAGCGATGGCTTATTCGCTTGTGATTGCTAACTGTCTATAACTTCGCTTGTCATTGGTTAAAACGCTTGCGTTGCGTTTACGTCCTTGCGTTACGTTCTAGTGGGAACCAAGCTTAATGGGAACTAGACTCATTACCACTTCTTTAATGTATCTTCCCACTAGTTGTTTTCCTTCGGAATGAGTCACTTGTCTCCAAGTCTCTTGAGAATATATTCTTACTCCCTCAGCAACATAATATCTGGTAATAAATCAAACAACATTCATTATTAATAACCAAAGCTTATAATTATTAATATATAGATGATAGTGTTATTAATCCCTGGGATTTTACATTAAAAGTAATATATATTTTTAATGAAGTCCCATGGTGTTGTTGATAAACAGTTGTTTTCTCGCCACGCCATTAGGCAGTTATAGTCCAGAGGACCAAATCATTACAAAACAGTATCAACGCGGAAGCTATTACTTAGGCTAAAAAATGGAAATTTGTAAAGTCGGACTGGGCATGCGCACACCCCAGATCATGTCTGGGAGAAGAGAGTCTATGAAAACATCTGCTGATATTAAGCATTTTGTCACATGAGATTTTTCGTTGAACAAACACAAACTCTACGACGTAACCAAATAGAGCATTTCAGGTTATTTTACATAATCCAAATTGTTTACTAATTGTTGAACAAAAATTATTGATAATAAATCACTGTTTCTTAATTTGCTAAACAGAATATCAATAAAATAATCATTTAATGAAGAACAACAATTAAATGATTATTCAATGACAATTCAATGAGTCTAGCGATGTTTTTTTGTAGGAAATATTTCTTGGCATAAACTAAAATAAAAAAGGAACAAAATTTGAAATTTGATTACAATAGCTTAGAGACTACTTTTTTAAATATGACTTTAACTTTGATCAACCAAAATTCTAGAGATTCACCAACGTTAGAGCAGTATTGGACTCACCTATTTAGACACATTCTTGGCAAAAGAGATGGATAAAATTTCTCTCTAGCTTCTTGAGCTGGCAGATTCAAAAGAAACTTCCGAGTTGCAACTGACGCTGCTAGTCTAACCTAGAAAAAACAATAACACAATAATTGATGACAATGGGCTCGCAATAGACACACAACGACTATCTGATCCATCAACAATTATACTTTAAAAAAGCCATATTTCAAAAATCAGTTAACAATTGAATATATATATATATATAAAGATGGTGAATACAAATTCATGTCAAGATGAGCACAGAAAGAAGAAATAACAAAAAAGATAAAGAAAAACATCGAGTTCTACTAGCCCCAGAATCATCCAATCTTGACACTGAGTAGGCGTACCCTGACGGAACCGAGGCAACAGAAGTGGGTATGCTGAGGCGGGTACTTCGAACATTTCAAACCGTAATTAAGGGTAAGCTATACTCGATTTTTAAATCAAGCAGAAACATTTAGCTTCAATAATCACCACCTGAGAATATATGCAAATTACTAGTTTGCACTAGTTTCATGCAAATTCTTTAGAGCAATGATTTCAAATCATAAAATGAACAACATAAATGCAAAATAAGCTATTAAATTAATAATAAACAATCTTACTTGACTCCAGTTATCTGCAAGTCCATTGGATAAATGTCGGGTAAACTGTTCTCCAAAGTAGATCATTGGGTTACTATCTTCTCTAGAAATTTCCATCGACTCCTCATCATCTAGAACACAAACGTAAAATAATTATTAATATAAAATGTAAAAATAAATTAAAGCATCAAAAATAGTATTGTTTTCTAATTTGTAAAAACTCTGGCTTAAATGAATACTAAAAGCAAAGCTACATATTTTTTTAGTGCCAATTAATAAAAAAACATTTATTTAATTTAAACAGTTTTATGTCAAAATTACATGATTCCTACTTATCTTTGTAAATACTGTCTGTAGGAAAATTATATTAGAAATTGACATAAATTATTAAAACCGCTGTGTTTCTATCATAAAGCAAAATATATTGACATTAACAATACTGGTCTTTCATATCATTTCATCCGCCCACACACATAATTATTTTATGTTCGTTGTGAACGCATCACGTACAAAAGAGTTTTATGATGTATTGAAATAAGACACGCAATTTAAAATAGAATAGTAGAAAGATAAAACTCAGTAACAAAAGTTTGTCAACGTCAAGGATGTTGAGGCAATCAACTTGGCGACGAACTTAAGTATATGAGTTCCATTAATGGATACAATTTTTTTCTACTGTATGCTGATGATTCATTCAACGAAGTCTCTTTTTAATTGGAATGTCCCCGCTGTCCCCTGCCCGTCTGGTTCTTCGCATCCCAATATGTCATAACAGTTGAGAAGAGAGTAATGTACAGGATTCTTCACATCACATTTAAATCACTTCATAACACGGCTCCAACATTTCTATCCAACATCATTTCTCCATACAAGCCAAAACAAATACTGAGGTCAGGAATGCTGAATCACTCGCCACATTCAAACAACTCCTCAAATCCCATCTTTTTAATTTGGACTTTCTACATTTAATTTTACATTTTCTGTTGATTGTTCAGCGCTTAGAGGCGTCCTGCATTTTGCGCTATATAAATTGAACATTATTATTATTAATATTATTAATAGGAGTTGCCTTTTCACGAAAAGGGACCTACTAATAGGGATGTCCCCTTAATAGGATGGATTCCACTGTAATTGAACGATGTTTACTTTCTGAATAGGCATTTCTTTTCATAAATCTGCTGGCCAGGTATTAAAATAATATTGCCTAATTTTTTCAGTAAGTCAGGAGTTATTTAAGGATAATCATACGAAAAATCCTCCCCTCTCCTCCCTCCAAATGCCACCCTTGACCCCGTTTCATTTTTACGTACGGTCATTGACTTCTGTACAGCTGACAAAAGCGGCACAGACTTGAAATCCAGTCTCTCTAACAAAACGATTTGTGTGTACAAGTGCCTGGAATATCAAGTCTAGTAGATCTTGGTTTATCTGTGATGCAAAATGTATCCCACAACCTTCGACCACACATTGCAGACATCTAAGATAAACACAAAATATGTATTATTAAAGCTCAGCTGTAGGCAAGAATTTCTAATATAACATTTGGGTAAATGTACATTAAAAATACGTTACAGAAAACTTAAGAAAAGAATATAAACCAAAAAATGACAAAAAGTGCCAACAAAAATTGGCCGTATACAGTGGATTTTTGAATGTGAAAATAACAAGGCCAACAGCCATAAGTCGCGTGCTAAAACGCATAGTGATACCGGACCGACAGACAGACCGACCGACCGACATAGTGAACTATAGAGTCGCGTCCACGCGACTAAAAATCTGAAGTTGAATAAACACAAAAATATGAAACAAGGAAAAACTATTGATCGATAATAATGGGTATGAAAAGTAAATATAAAAGTTTTGCCTGCAGAATACTGCAAGATAAGTAAAGCTCTACAAACTAGTTTTGACAAAAGTGTGGTGCCCAAATATGGTAGTGATATGACATCATCATGTCCATATCACATTTTTTTGTCACATAAAGTTTGCTAGTGTAGACAAGGCTTTAGTTACTTACTTCATCCATGTTTCAAGATTTTTCCAACCAGCAGTGTCATGAAATATTTGTTCTGCCGATGTACCTGCCAATGAACCTCCATTTCCCTAAAAAAACCAAACATTCAAGCTATTTAAATATATAGAGACATATGAAATGAATTTGTTGTCAGGTTTCCGTCCAATCTGCGACTTTTACAGATTTGTACCAAAAGGATTGCATTTTCCATCATTGATGGACATATACTGTAGCTTGTAATGCTAGACCTCCAAGTCTTCCAAGTTTGCTGATATTTCGAGTAATCTGGTATACAAATTGTTTACTCTATGCTCAAGATTGTTTAAAATAACGCCCTCTATGATTAGATGTTTAGTCTCCTACCTAGTTTTGTTTTTTATATTTATTTTATAAATTCTTTCAATATCTAAATTAAATTCTTTCAAGTATAAAGTTGGAAAATCACACGCACTTCCAAATTTAGCATAATTTCTATTTGGGATGGACAAACAACAGTATCACATAACAGACAATAAAATAAAGTACCTCATTGGATGCTGTCAGTTTGTTGGCCAATGTCTCAGCTTGTCTTTTTTCTTCAACATCAGATTCCGTCAATGAAATTCTTTCCAAGTTTTTCCGGATGCCATCTGTAACAAGGTCTTTTGAAGACACATATGTCTCCACACCAAATCTTTTGCACAAACTACCAAGAACTTCTCCTAAAAAGATAAATCATGCATGATTTCAAAATATTGTGAACCGTGAACCGTACAAGAAGTAGAGGCTTTGAACCATGTGGTATCGGTAAAGTTGAAAACAAAAATATAGTCCTAATGAATCTATGTTATTTTTTTGTTTTATTTTAATTTTATATTCCGTTTACACAAAACGTGAAGTGGATAGGCGGTTGAGCCGAAACTTGCTCAGGATAGATACAGTACAGATTCTATGTGGGACAGGAATGCGGTTTTCAGCTTACCGTTACCACTAGTCTATTGTAAATTGGCCTTAGCATATATTTTTTCAGTTCTCGCATTACAAAGAGAAATGATGACAGTGGTACATTGGGCCGTGCCCTTGTCAGGGTGCACTTGGTTGATGGATGAGTGCATTATGGTACAGATGCTCTAGGTACCTTTATTAACTTTTTTGTATCAAAGTCGTCTCAGGTATACATAAGTCCACTCATCACGTATACTGTACTATAAGCCCACCACTACTTTTGATAATTTTTTTTTCAAATCGTGGCTCTCTGGTACTGTATGTGGACAATTAATGTAAAGATGTGTCAAAATATGCAGTTAATAGGGAGGTTTCGCAACCTTACGAATACGATAACGAAAACGGATACGTCATACATTTGTGAAACTTTTGAGCTGATCCCCATTTCATATTCGTAAAGCGTATTCGTGTTGACGAATATCACCAGCCATATTCGTAACTACAAAACTAGTATAGTTTTTGATCTATTTTGCACATTTTGCATTTGAATCATGATTCATGATTATAATATAATTATAGATTTATTGAAAGTAATTTACTAAAGTAATTTACTGAAATGCCAAGTCAATTTTGATAAATAGCAGTTTTTAAAGTCCTCACTCGCTTTGATGTTACGCTAGGCCTAGGCAGCCAAGCACCAAGCAAAACGTACCTGCGCTTCGCTCAAATTTACCGCAGTCATATTTTGGACGCGCCTCAATATTTCGTTGCCATGCGAAACAGATTTTTTTATGGCTTACGAAAACGAATACGTGTGCGTGACGTATCCGTGTTCGTTATCGTATTCGTAAGATTGCGAAACCTCTCTAATGGCTAGGAATAACCTATTTGGAGCTAGCACTGTAGACCTAGCCATACAGTTAGTTAACTTAACTTAAACAAGTTTATTATTTCTGTCCAAAAACTATACAGGTATGACATTTTGTATTGAGCAATATTACAATAAGATTTGAAATTTCATTTTTTAGATCAGTTTTCTTTATTATGACCCAAAGTAGCAATATTGCATTCAGTAAATGTCAAGCATCTTATCACTGGCAAAAACATCAATATTGACTATATTTTATCTTCTTCAATTAAATATCAACAATCAAATTATTGATTCTTCCAAAGGTCATGGGTTATAAGATTCGGTTTCCATGGTTGTAAGAGAAACTAAATTAGAACAAATTATTAAATTATGATGTTTTTCATCTCAATTTTTCATCTCAATTCCAATCATTTTCAATACCTCATAACACCTCTAATTCTAGGGCTGTTTTCAACCTTCTCAGTACATTTTCCATTATCAATTCCATAATTTAGTTTAGTACTGTAGCAATATTTATCTGATCAAACTCTGTACTGTACTTACATACTTAATGTTATTGTTATATGAAATGACCTATGACACTTTCCCTACAATTGTTGATGTTTTGTAAATACAAATATTACTCTGCTTTAAAAGCTTTGCTTATTTTGAGGTCCCTTCTCTCCATAACTTTTGTATAGTACTTTGTACTACAGTATTTTAAAATCTTATGGAATAAAAGTTTATTTGATTAAATAAATAATTGTTTTTGTGGTGGGGGTTATGTTAAAAGTACATTTCTTTAGACCACCACTCGACCCTGTAATTCCATGGGATACAATTCTCTTCAGCTTTTGAAAATGTTTTTGGCACACCGCAATTATTATTAAAAGTATTTTCCAATGACTGTTAATATTGCAACTAAGGAGTCAAATTATATCTAATAAGCAAAAGTCAAAAAGAACTAGTCTATAAAAGGAAAGAAAGACTACAATACAGGCATAAGATTAATTGGTTTTGATACTTGAGTTTATCACACAATGCTATTGTAGGATCTATTCTTAGAATCCAATAAATGTGTACTACATCTTATGGAAAAAAGTTAATTAAAAAGTAAACTAACAATAACATTATTAGGCTTGAAATTGTAGCAAATTGTACACTGCTCAATGTGTCATGGTTACCATGGGATACGAGGATAAGAATACAAGTTTTAATAGAGCCATTGAATAAGCACTTTAGAATCTACAGTTACAGGCAATAAACATACATAAGATTGCGATATTAATTTATCTTTACAAATTAAATTGGTGCATTACAACAATGAATGTGCACCATTCTGCAGAACTATCGGCGCTAGTTTACTTTCTCGAGCTTTACAAAAAAAATGCACCCCTTGCGCAAGAGTGATTGTTCGTAACAGGTGTGAAACTTGCGCCAGAATATCAAGCATTACTGTATGTATGTGGTGTATGCTAAATAATATATGAATTCTATGTTTCCACGGCTATTTAACAAAAATGTGTACTTCTTCTATAATTGACAATTGCAGGAATCGCATTGGGAAAAAATATCCTTCTAGCCAATGGCGAGTAAATATAATGTGATGGTGAGTAAAGCTCGCCTAAAGGCCCATTTACACTAGGACGATAGCGATCGGCGATAAATAAACAAATATTTTTCATACATAAAACAAGAAGAAGAATTTATCTAAAAAGTTTTTAATCTAGAAATATTTAGGAACAATCTATGCTTTCTTTGATGAAAATGATATTTTCACACATCCAATCAAATGACGCCATGATTAGTAAACTAAGAGCAATAATATTGTGACAAATTTTTTGTTTTATAGATCATGACATCATTTGATTGGATTTTTTAGACAGCATGAATGAGTATACAGTACTATAATTCTAGAACAAAAACCTTTCTAAATTCTTTTGTTTTATGTAAGAAAAATGCATGCTTATCTATTTATCCTCGATCATTATTGTCTTAGTGTGAATGGGCCTTAACCCTTGTACTATTCACATCATGCCAACCACGCAGTTGCGGCGCTGACACAGCATACTGTAAACCATGCATCCCAATGTTTCAATTTCTTTCTTTTTCACTAATCATTTTACTTGATATGATGCCCGTAGTTGTATCATGAAAACAAAAAGTCCCTAAAGATGCATGCGCAATCTGACGTGAACTTGAACTGGAGCCAGACCAGAGGAGGTTTGAAAGATCCTATCCTGAACTCGCCACATTGGTCATTTGAAATTTTTCATTTTACAGGACAGGTACAAACGTTTAAATTATTAATTAAAACACATTTAATTGTATATTTTTATAAATAGGTATACGACCTATTATATATAGGCCACTCACAGTAGCCTAATTTAATGCAATTATCCTTTCTACAAAAAAAATATAAATATTATTATTAAAAATATAGCTAGGACTAATTATTCGATACGGGCGAATGTTTAATAATACTGTAAAGTGTAATACTAAATAATAAATTCATATTCTCATCATAATAATAATTAATAATATATAAAATATGTTTATTACCTGCACTTAATCTTACACGAGCTTCATTATGATTAAGTAATTCTAAAACGTGCATTTTCAATTCAGTTCCAAAATTCTCAGAGCTCCACTGATTGACCACAATCAACCGGCTTCCCAGCAGAGCTCCCTGTTTTGTCTCCCATGATACACAGTCAGGTTTTTGCAGTAGGCCTATGAAGTCTACTTCCAACTTTTCAACATCATCTGGCTCAGCAGAATTTACAATACTCTTCAGTTCAGCCAAACCTCGGTCTCTTTCTATCTTTTTGCTACTACATAACAGTTGCTGTATATCACTTGCTTCCATTATAAGAGTTATTTCTTTGCCTAAAATAACGACAGTGATTATAAGCTAGGCCTACACCGTGTGTGTCATGTACCGCGAAGAGTTCGAAAACAATCTATACCGCCCTCAATAATAATGAATATGGCGCGCCGTTAATGCCTGCTTCTTTTTTGTCTTTGTTCTCTATCAGCAGCCAGCAATAGGCAGCAATAAGCAGCAACAAACTTTACTTTAAATACATTACTTCTTGTAAATGGTTTCCTAGTCAGTAATTTATTTGTAGGTTAATATGATTTTTGTAAAGAAATAGTATTCGGTGTCAAAAATGTTCCTAAACTTACTGTTTGAAATGTACCAAATTCACCAATTTGCTAAGATGAGCAAAATTCCATTTCAAACCACCACCTCGGAGAGTGGGTATTAACTGCCTTTGGGAAGGTATCTTTCCTAGTAACCAATAAATAACCAATCTTTTTTTAATATGTGGCAATTGCTATTTATTTGTACATGTACACGGTTTGGTGAAACAAAAGATAGGAACAAAACATGATATTTTGAGCATATAAACCCCTTTAGTACGTTAAAATTACATTATATTCTTCACAAGCATTGTCAGTTTGTGTCAAAATCAAGCAAAAAATAAATCTGAAAATTAATATTGATGCATCGTAATGGATATTTTAAATCTAATATCAATTACTTCTCATCAAATTGCAATGCACGACAAGGGACAGATTACACCTCATCTGAATGGATTAATACATAATTGGAAATAACTATCGGCACAGTGTGTATAATTTATTATTTTCTATTGACACAGTTGACCATGTATCTTAATGTGAAGTTTTTATTGACACAGTTGACCGGGTGCCCAATTCCAAGAGCAAGGCCGACCTTGCCGGAGAGAAAACAAGGCATACGAGACACACGGTTGACTGATAACTCCGCAGGAAATATCGGCATGGTTGACAGTGCTGATAAAAAATAATATACGCACAGTTAATTTTAAATCCTTTTACAATCTCAAATTTTAAAACTGTTTGTATATCTATGTCGTTGATCTACAGTATTTTTTTTATTAAATAAACTAAAGTTAGGCGTAATTTTTCTGCTTATTATCTTGCGCTTGACTTTGACACGTTTTATTCGGTACAAACAATATGCATAATGTGAGTTTAATCAACCATGATCAATATATACCAGTTTGCAAAAAACAAAAACATTATTATTCCCAATAACAAAGGATGACTATTGAAATGTTATTTATTGTCTTGTTGATTATAAACCCTTTTTTATAATTATAACATTTTCTTTTTTTTTTAAGTAGGAAACAGCATGTTATACTTCTATTGCACTACCTACTAAAATATATTGAACGTTTAAACTCAAAAGGATACATAAACTACAGATTTAGACGTACATTCTAGGTTTAATAATACCAGTTAAATCGTATCTTACAATTTACATTCATTTAATAACACTGGACGATTCTCGGTACTGTATGTATCATTTTTTTTTTATGTAGACCATAAGCCTACCTTTAACGTAACATAATACAGGTACCACATAAGATACATATATGATACTGACAAATTATGCCATATTTGGAGATACAGTACAGAGAATCGGGTGATAACACAATCTTGGTTATTCAAACCCTCAGCTCATATTATTTCATAATTAATCCCATCCCATTAGCTCTGTACTAAACTCTACTTTAGTTTATTTATAAATCAAAGATATACTTTGCCAAATCTTATAAAAAGAAAACCAGGTGTTACAAAAAAAAAGAAATCATTTTCACAAAAATACACTCTTATTAATATTCACAATGTAAGCGATGCTTTTCATACAAACAGAAATCAAAATATTATCTCAATTCAATAAATATAGATAATAACTTAATCAGTTTTGGCTTGGTAACAAAAATCATCCACTACAAAAGTTGCCTCCCTGAAATGGAGAGAACACAGATGGGGGTAAGAATATCCACCAAAAAAACAAACAAAATCAGCAACTTTTAGTCAGTGATCGGTTCAAAAGCAACGTATTCATATTCCTGTCTACACTATTAAACTAGTTTGACAAAAAAACATGCCCAAATATGGTAATGATATACCCAAATATGGTAGTGATATGACATCATGTCCATATATGGGTACATTACATTTTTAGTTTGATAGAGTAGACAGAGGTTTGGAATTTCTATTTGTTTCTAGAATTTTTTGAGTTCATGATATAGTACAGACTATGCCAATTAAATTCCTAGGCCAACGGCTCTTCCAATTTCAAAACGCATATTTAGATCTCTTGCTATTTTGTTGAGGTTTAGCCAAGCCTAGGCCAAGTTTTGTAGCACCTCAACAAAATTATGTAACATTCTATCATAGTGCAAGTACCTAGACCTTGAAAACAGATTTTTAGAAAATTTTCTTATGGATTGATAAAACAAATAAAGCACGCAATAAACCATAATTTCTTAAGGTGACCGAAACTTGCGAATGAATGAGAGAAAACTACAATATAGAACCCTTCCTTTGGGACACTTTCCTGTGAAATGAACAAAGGACAATCCATGTTTTACCACTATGGACAACCTCTATTTAGAGAACACTCCCATTACAGAGACACTGTGTTGGTTTTCCTTATAAAGAGGTTCTACTGTAAAACCATTAATGGTTATTGATTCTTATCGACGTATACAGAATATTTGGTACGTAAAATTTTCAGAGATTAGCAATCAAACTTCCACAACAAATTTGTTATTCATTATTTAGTATAAAGCATATCTTATCTGGCTCAATATTTGTCAAATACTGTAGCAAAAGATATGATATTGTTGATAAATTAACTGTGCTCCAAAAAACTCTGCCGAGCATGTATAATTACCTAAAATGCTATTGATTAAAATTTTTTTGAATAAATAGTCATTTAAAATACATTATGGAGACATTTGCATTATGGGAACATTTTCATTAAAAAACAGGGTAATAGCAACAAAAAAAAACCATTTGATTAGACAGGAAAACAATTGGGTGGGACCTATTAAGGTGGTAGTATGAAAAGGGTGGATCTATAAAGCATTATGGGAAAAAGAGTGTGATCTGTTAATAATGATTTGTAATTCCTTGATTAAGAACAAGAGATATTTTCACCTACTGAAGCTCTTACAAATAACATTACAATACAGTACACATGAATAACGCATTCCCATTAAAAAAAGCGCTGGCTAAATAGGTGCTTATTTCATATTTATATTCAATGTATGTCACAAAAATGTATATGCAAATAACTATTATTTGTATGACTTTCTCCAACTCATCATCTTGGCATTAGCTTTAATTCATATAAATTTTGTAAAACCATTTTATGATTATACCTTGCAAATAATATCTTATTGTATTGCTTTTTCAAGGGGTTGCGGGTACCATTTTTTGATGTTATGATCCCGAGCCGTTTGTGGCTATAAAATTAATTAACTAAATTTGATTGAAAAATCTAAAAAAATGCATCATATTCTCAAAAATATATTCAACATTGAAATATATATCCATAACAAACATTTTTTCATATGTGGGTCATTTAAATAAGTGCCCTCCTGAAACTGCCAGGGTGCAGATTCATGCAAGTACTGTACCATTGCTTAAACGTAGGAGAGCAGTAACCAATGAAGCATAACCTTCCTTCAAGTTAATAAAAATTAACAAACAATTAAAGCACAATACCATACAACAAACATAAAGATCTCCCTCCAATAAACGACCCCTCCAATTATTGACCACTCCAATTATTGACCACTTCAATTAATGACCTCTCCAATTAAAGATATCTCCAATTAGAGACCATTTTCATGTAGACTACTACCTGAACACAAAATATATCCCAGCCCCTTGTGATTCTAATTACTGCAACTGCTAAAAACCACTAAAATACCAAAGTGGTCCTTTAGGGAGACACATATTTGTTTCATAAAAACAAAGGATTATACAACGCTTAAAAACTTCCAAATAGACAATATCATACAACAGTCAAAACAATAATTCAATAAAAGTTTGCTTACAATATACAAACAGCATAGTGGTATAGTGCATTTATTATTAATAGTCTATGCTCTTTAGATTTCATATTTCAACTACATCAAACAAAAATCATTGGAAATGAACACAAATAATAAAGCCTGTGAACATCAGCCGATTTATATTTATTGGACCCAATTCGCCGGGGATGTTCAGTATTTTCCTGTTTTTGTTTATCCCACGTGGTACAACCTCATTATTTACTCATATTCAATCTGTCCCTAGAGATGCTTTTTAACGTGTATTCGTAACCGATACATCGTTAAAAGTGATTTTAGGACTCTGACGACGTAGAAAGGTACTCCTCAGGACGTTTGTAGTCGTTCAGAGCCCTCACAGTCGATATATCTTGAGGAAGTCCAGATTTTCTTCTCAGTAATGGTTTGGTTTCTTTTTTCTTTTGGCCAATTTGAGCCTGAAAGAGTAGAATAAGAACAAAATATAAGTATTTCTACACATACAATACAACCTCTCCTTTGGTACATCCCTATACAGGGGAAACCCCTTAAGTAGAAGACACTTTCTTGGGAAAAAAAACTAAGCAGTGTGGACAAATGTCTATTTTATGCCATGTTTATATGTATGTATGTGTATGTAAATCAACGTATATGTACGTGTATGTGTGTTTTATTTAACCTTTCTGCTTCTGTTTTGAACCTCACCTGGTATCTGGTTGTATTTCTTAACAATGCGCGTCCCCTGTAAATCCTGTCATGGTCTATTTGTCTATTTATTCTATTTACGGTATTAATTAATGCAACTAGTTTGAAGTGAGCCTCCTATCACAAGGCCCTTGGGATTTCCTAGAGGTTCCTTTCATCTTGAAAAATATGGTTTACAAAATATTTTTGTGTTTTGTTTCTTTTATGAGATGAATAAAGAGAAATTATGTTATGTTAATATATATTTAACACTATGACCAGACCTATTCCAGGGACACCCATACTAGTTAAACTACTGAAGTTAAACCAATCACAAATTTGCTAAATGGTTTCCACCAAGTTACCGAAAGCACGGAATAAATTACTTTTAAGTTCATTGGACTATTTTGTGAGTTTTGGGAATTTTTTAAATCATCAGTTAATACTGTAAAACCAGAAACTTCGCGACATAAAACTTTCACGAATCGGTTACATCAGCCATGTTCGCGACATAAAACTTTCGCGAATTTGAAAATGAAGTACATACAGTACTAAAACAATCACATGTGATGTGTGCGAAAAGTTTCTGGTTTCACAGTATATGATATAAATTGGAAACTTGACTGACTGATAAGTAATAGATACCGGTACCTGTTTATCTACATCTCCTTTCTTCAGAACAACATCGTCATCATCTTCCACCTCCATCTGACTATTGCCACCCGATGGCGAGTTTGAGTTCAGACTCTTGTGAAAATTATGATACTTCAAAGGAGAAAAAAAAGATTTTTATATTAAGTATATTACAGATATATGGATATGGTCCCCTAAAAAATAATAGTAATAGTTATTTACTTTGACCAAAGTAATCACGAAGACCAAAAAAATGCATTAAATTGTCTGAATTGAATTACAAAACTACAAACTGAACATTAGGGAGATTTGCGACAACCGATGACCTAGGTCAATTGATGTTTCTTCAGTCATCGTCTGGACCTAGAAACCACCAAATCTGTGGTGAGGTATTGTAGTGAGGAAGCACATTCCAACTTTACATAGGTATCGGTCGTTGCAAAACGAGAACAATTATACAGAAACCATATTTAGAAGTGTATGTATGAAATGCAAAATGTGCAAAAAGAAGGAGCAAAGTTAGCTTACTAAAGGATTATTCTTGGCCTTAACTTCAATTTCCAACCAAGCGTCTTCTCTTTGTTTCATAGCTTCTTTTTCCCTGAAAAAAAAAGGTAATTACAATCAATAGCCACACAGAGCACTGCCTAGGCCTACCTAGGCCCACAGGGAAAGGAAATAAAGCACTGCTTATCATGCGCTGGTAACAGCCACGCAGAGCACTGCCTAGGCCTACCTAGGCACACAGGGAAAGGAAATAAAGCACTGCTTATCATGCGCTGGTAACAGCCACACAGAGCACTGCCTAGGCCTACCTAGGCCCACAGGGAAAGGAAGTAAAGCACTGCTTATCATAATCATAACACTTCAGAACAACGCCTGAACAAGTACTTTAAAATCTGGTACACTACTCCAAGTACTAAATTCTTGTTGTTCACTACATATAAATCAGATCCTTGCCAGGAGTGCAAATGATGGCCCTAATCTTCTTGAATGCAAATGTTTGAATTAAAATCTATGGCAGGCGCAGTACAGTTAGCCCCTAATCTTCTCAAATAGTTTACGATGTACTCTTATTGTATGCACACAGGACCATCTAAGGGATGTAGCAAGTAAAGCATCTATCCAAAGTCTATTTTTTTTGCACATTAATTATTGATAAGTATAAAACATACTTTTGCCTTTCCTGCTTGTATACTTGTGTACACTCGTCAAAAAGCTTTTGATTCATTTCCATGAACAGTTTGAGTGCGTTGTAGATTAGACCGTGTATCGTCCTACAAAATAAAAAAACCAAACATTCTATAACTGTCTTTACAAAAATTATGTTAGGTAATTATCTTTTAAAAAAATCAGATAATTAGTGGATCTGTATATGTGTAACCCAGGTCATACCAGGAATGGTGAAATGTAGTTGTAGGGCAGTGCCAACAGTGTTAAAATGTACCACAGTAGAAATAGTATTTTTAGTGGCATTAAAACACATTGTAGTAGGTTAAAAGTGCTGTCTATTAGTTAAGCTTTATGTAACAAAAAAATTGTATGTGGTCATATATGGACATGATGATCACACAGATCACTAACATATTTGGGCATATCACACTTTTTTTGTGTCAAAATAGTTGATAGTGTAGACAGGACTTCAAGAAATTAAGAAAATGAATGTGTTTTGCCATTTGGCAGTGTAAATACATGCAACCCCGGTCATTGTAAGGGACCAGATGTAAACAACATGAGATTTATTCTGGCATGACAGCGTTTGTTTTTAGTGTTTAAAAGGAAGATGTTTACTTACTTGTTCCAGTGTGCTTTTGAATTGCGGTAGAGTGAAGGAAACATAATGGGTAAAATAACTGTCGCGTTATCACTGATTAAGCTCATTATGTATTCGTTGTTCCAATAGTAGAGCGCCCTCTCTGCTACCTACAAAAGTATATATTAACGAAGGTGTCAATAACATATGAAAGTCAGTGAGTGTAAAACATCTTGCCAAACATAATGGCATTGTTTACGGGACTCCCAAATGAGTGAAATCGTATCTTGCTAAATTAAATTTTAAAAATAGAGTTTCTTTCTTTGAGACAACCCTAGTAAGGGAACATCTCTCTATGAAGCTTAAGTTAGTTAAGATAAAAGGTACCAAGCTTGATTAGCTTCGGCTACATCTTGGCTACCTTTTGTATTGAAATTATTTTTGTTTGATACAATAAAGAAGTAATAATTAATTAACTTTCATGTGAAAGTGTATTAATATGATATATAGAAATAGATAATATAAAAAAAGTACCAACACAACCAATTGACTAAGGTTTTGTCATTATGGCAAACCTCGATACAGGGGACACCCCTATTAAATGGACAGTATGTTGGGTCCCAAAGGTGTCCCTTTAATAGGGGTTCTACTGTAAAACACACAAACAATGACAAATTTGTCGTGTACCTGGAAATGAGGACTGGATACACATTTAGCTAATTGTTGGAATAAAGGCTCTTGGATCTTGACAAACTCTGAAGGTTCTATAACATCCAAGATTTCTTCTAATTCATTCAAAAACATAACCTATGGATAAAACAAAAAACACATGATAAAAACAGGCACAAAAAACATAACCTATTAATGAAATAAAAAGCGTGTGATAAAAATGACCACAAAAAAAGGTGATACAATTTTATATGTTTAAAATGGAATATGTCCGAAAAAGTCCAATACATTTTTGGTATGACCAATGTTCAAAAGGCTAACAATCGATCATGTTTAGGTCAAACTTCCTATCACAAAACTTATACTTGGACACTATTATCTACAACAACTTTAAGCAATCTTGCAGTTTATTGGATCGGATTAGATACAGTTACAAAAAGTATAATATGGGTTTTTTCCATATGCATCCAACAGCAAGTAGCTAGCCAATTACAGGATGGATAAATGATTTTATAATTTATTTGCATAAATTAAATCTCATTTGAGGTTTAAGGAGTGGAGTTAAAAGAGTCGTGAGTTACAAACCCTGGTCAGGTCAGAATTGAACCCTGGACCTTGGGATTGGAAGGCAAGCATGTTAACCACCAAGCTACAGCTCCAGGGCATAATAAATATTTAAGTGACTTGCAAATTACAGGATGGATAAACTATATTGTGCTTATAAACCAAGTCTCACTTGGGGCTTAGATAATGGACCAGTAGTGAGTTACAATCCGGAACTACAGTAGGTCAGCATTGAACTCTGGAATCAGGTCAGAATTGAACCCTGGAACTAGGACAGATTTGAACTTTGGACCTCGGGATTGGAAGGCAAGCATGTTAACCACCAAGCCACAGCTGCAAACAATTTTTAGGGCCTTAAAATTACACCAAAGAAACTGAATCAACATTACCTCTTTTGGACTGTGTACCTTGGGCCAGAACTTCAACAATCCCTGTATCACCTGAAATGAAAAATAAACGCAAACAATGACGATTAATTTGTATTTATTTTATTCGTTTGGCATGCTGACTCGGGAGTCGCATAAGCCTCTGTCAAGGTTGTGTGGCTCCCTAATGACTTATGATAACTGTGTGTGACAGTGGTTGTGTGTACTAGTACACCGGAGTAACCTCCGACTTGTCTCAAAAGATGTACTATGTGCACATAAGCCGAGTACATTGGACTTGTCTTAACCGCTTGGCCACTCACTCGCTATATTATTATGTTCACATAAACAACATGATCAGCAATGAAAGTGAAAGCCAATATCCAATTTGAGATTGGTCAAATTCAATCCATGGACTATATCAAGCGTTTATTTTGCCGTAATTGATATAAAAAAAATAGTCTTCACAAAGTAATAATTTCATGTTTATATCGTCCAAATAAACTGATTGATCATGTAATGAATTATGAATAAAATTATGAATAAATAATATAATTAATATTACTTAAAGAAGGGTATTTTAATGTATGTAATAAATTATGGAAATAGCAGTATCTTGTGATCATTCTAAATTAAATTATTCAATTCTATCATCCATCATTACAGTCTGTGGAAGATGACGTTCATTTTAATTAACAGGCCATGTATCTTTCACTAACAAACAGCATGTTCTGTCTTTGTTGATGTAATTAGCCTACAATATAGTGAATGCAACATACAATGCATTATTAGCTATAATTCATAGTGAAGGATAGTATACATTAGAATTCAGGGTCAAATCAAAGCCATGTTTTACTAGCTTTGCAACAGAACCATAGACATACTAGAACTAGATGGCAAATTATGTGGACAGCGAAATTATGTCAACAGGACAAGAACTCTTCAAAATGACCGCTGTTTATATTATTTTAGTATATAAAAATAATAATCTAAAATATTAGGAAGAAGTTACTTACCTTTTCTGTTAGATTTGGGTCTTTTTCTAAAAACTGGACCACGCAGTAGGCTAATTGAGGATGATAGACGCTAAGCGACTTGCTTTTATGCAGCGGAATTAATACTCGTAACAAGAACTGTTTATGCTCTTCTTTCAAGGGTAGGGCAAAGCCATTTATAATACTGTGAACAAGGAAAAAAAATTATATATTTTCAATTGTATTCAACAAATATTTAATTTACAGTATAAATTTAAAAAAATTTTATAAGCAGCAGATATCGAAAACTATCTATTTTCCAGATAAATTTGTGTTATTACTGTATATAAGTTAAAAAGGCTGAACAAACTACAGTTTCTTTGAATTTAAAAAAAAAAGTCTAAAGCCTGTTTTCCCCTAGACAAATTTATTCGCAAGAATTTAATGGTTTGCAGAGAAAAAAATTGCACTACCCTTTCCACAATACAAGCGATAGCTATGATTTCCATAACGTATCTGCTCAGTTTTTCAATTCACATGAGTGCTCATGAACGTAATGACTCATTTTCATGAGCTCCGTTTGGCTATAAAATTGTTCTCTTCGCAAAAAGTAGAAACAATTCAAACTACCAATTTTGCTGTTCAAGTGAAAATCTCAAGAAACTAGAATTGGTCACAGAAAGGAATGTGGAAGATGGAAACATTTGCGTATAGGCCGACGCCTTTGATTCTTGGGACAAATTTACCTAGTGGGAAACCTACTTAATGTCATGAAGTTTCACTCAGACACAGAGCGAGATTGTTATGTTCACATTCTATAAAGCCTAGTTTGATATCTTTATTATACAAAAAACAGCGATTGTACAGATCCATATACACAAGATGTATAAAAACAATCGGAGTTGTCCTACAGTAGGAAGGTTTTATATTACATTTATCTTAATTGTTATCTTATACAGTATTTATCTATTGTAGATTTGATTCTGGAATGTGTATCTTTCCTAGTTATCAATATAAACATACCTTCCAAGTATCTCTAGTAATTCAGCTATACCATTATGATGTTCCGTTTCATAAACAAACCTGAAAGTAATACATTAAGAAAAAAACATTAACCATTTTTTTAGACTTAAACAAAGATCTGTGATGTTCCATTGAAACAACCGACATTAGACGTAATTGAAAGATTTTTTTCTAAGCAAGTCCTTAAAATCCTTTTAAAAACAAAGAACGACTTTATAACTGTTGACATTTGGAAAATAATCTGCACAAAAAGATGAATCTGCGATTTCTATTTTGTGACATTAAAGACAAAATTGTCTACCCTTTAGCTGTAAAACATCACTTAAAAGCATGAACTTTGAAAAGAGTATTTTCTAAGTTATTCACCTTCAAGAAAAAAACAACATTAACTAATTAAGACACATTAGTTCCAAGAAATAACATGTTTAGAGTCTATCCACAAATAGATACTAAGTGCCTGTTCAGACCTATGGAGTTATGTTTTCCTATTGCATGGTGTACAACTGTATGTCTGTTTTTCCAAAAGTGCCTGTTCAGACAGAGTTATGTTTTCCTATTGCATGGTGTACAACTGTTATGTCTGTTTTACCAAGTGGCTTGTTCAGACATATAGTCAGGCAGCATTTGTCACTATATTAACTTTACTTCATATATTTAGCCAAATTTGATTTTTCACTTTTAAGTGATCAAGGACATCACAAGAAACAACTTCCAACTTGTTGTCCAAATTCTAAACGCGTTTTTCATTCGCTGGGGGCGCTTTTTCAAAATGGCCGCCTATGCTATCAAGTACTTATATCTCGGCAACCACTAATCGTAGAGACCTGGTTTTAGTCTTAAAATGTTCGTAAGGTACATAATTCTATTCACTATAATGGAACATTTTGCCCTAAAATGACCGGAAATACTATTTCTGACCATTTGACCTTTGACCTGATCTTATCATATCTCAATAACTATTGGTCAGAAAGAGTTGATATTTATCCCAAATTGTTCAGAAAATACATGTTTCTATTTGCTTTAATGCAAAGGTTTGTTTCAAGATGGCCGGAAAAACCATATCTGACCTTTGACCATAACCTGTGTGATATCCACAACATGTTGGTTATAGATTTTCGACAGATTGCTCAGAACATCCATATTTGTAACACATTATTGATTTTTCAATTATTGATGCTTTAAAACATTCACTTAAGCTTGGAAATTAAAGTTTTAAAATAAATAAAAGCCACTCATTATCTCCATACATAATCCTAGCCTGTGACTGGCTGAAAGTTCAAGCCGATTAGATTTCATGAGTTTAAATGGTAAGTGTTTTTTAAACCGATTTAAACAGTGTTTGCTGGGAAATCATACTTATTATTAGTACATATACATTTACTTGTATAATAATGTACCTATGCTGATATAAATGTTGTACAGAGAGGCCTTAGTTAAATAGTTATAAACTATAGTTCCAGCCTAGGCCTTGTCGCTAACACCTAGCAAACAATGCTAGCCTGGTGAGATCCCCGTGGAACTCAGTGACAAGCCAACTCAGTGCCTGGCATGGTAACCTCCGATGATGTCAGTCAAACGATTGAAAAGCGAGACCAATTAGGAAAAGCATTGGATAAATTTGTGACTTCACGAATGGTTGAAAAACCGTAAAATTTTGGGACCCTCAAAAGAACAAAAACTTCTCTTATTTCAAGGATGTAGGAGCAGTGGTGAAAACCAAAATTAAAGGGCAACTAGTTTCAATTAAGCAAGAGAGAAAGCTGCTGTCTAGATTGTTAGTTGTGGCGAAGAGCAGGCCAGAGTTCGTTCTAAAGGATGTTATAGGCAACTATGAGTTCAATAGCACTTCACCATCAAATTTCCATCCCGATGGAAGAATGATAATGCTTTCAGGAAAATCCAAGGTATTGCAGTCAATAACAGAACTCCCTCTACCAGATAATGTCAGCAGGCCTGTACAGAAAGATGATAAAAAGCAGCATCAATCCTAATTATTGATGGAATGTGTGTCGTCAATATGGTAAAGAAGGTGTCTGATAAGTTCAATGCTTCTGACTTTGCATCTGAATTTGTTAACCTGATTGTTGGTATGATGAGCAAACCATAATGATGAAGTTCTGCTTTTATTTGATCAATATCTATCAGGATCTTTAAAAGAATCTACACGAGATAAGAGAACACAGAAAACAACTACCATTCACTACCATGTCAATGACAACACTGAGATTAAGAACATTAAGACATTTTTATCGCACATAGAGACCAAAGCTGAACTTACAAAATATCTGTCAGAGAAGATACCTAATCACTTCAAGAACAACACGAAGAAGGTCCTAGTAACACATCACACGTCCATGATGGCAAACTGCAATCTCTCAGAAGTTATCATGATGTCAGAGATGACACACGGACAACACACATTGGAAGAAGGGGACCAACTGGTCTTATTGTATGCCTTTGATTGTATGAACAAAGACCCAAATGCCAATGTTGACATATTTTCTGTAGATACTGATGTCTTTATCCTTTTAACAGGAAGCTATCCTCTACTTCCTCCAATGACCACATTTTGTAGGAAAAGAGGGGAAAAAATACCTATATGGGAATGCTATTACCGACAAATATCAGCAGCACTGATTGGATGGTACGCATTTAAAGGTGCAGATAACACAGGTACATTTGCTGGAAAAGGAGTGTCCGCCCATTTCAAAGCACTTATGAAATGTGACGATGAAATACTAGATGCATTTGCTGTATATAGACTGACCTCTGAAATACCAAATTGGATTTTCAGGCAAATGGAAAGATACGTTTGCATATTATACATTATGTCACACACTTGAGATGGATGTTATTTTCACAGAAAGGCAAGGAAGGACAACAATTACCTCCAACCATGGGAACTCTTAGACCACACGTGGAAAGAGCATACTACATGTCTATTGTATGGAATTCATCATGCAAGCCAACTCCATCTATTCCACCAGCAACTGACTACTCCTGGCAACTAGAAGATGGTCAGTTGAAGCCGGTATTTTGCAACAATCCACCAGCACCAAAGCTCTTCTAGAAATTCGTCGATGTACTTCCAATGGTTCATGTTCAACAAATCGTTGTAGTTGTAAGAAAAACAACTTGCTCTGTACTGATGCATGTGAGTGTGGTGATGGATGTGAGAATACAAAGGACTCGAATGTAGAGCTAGTAGACGATATCGATGAACTTTATTGACTGGAGAGGGTAATCTGACTATATTCAATATTTATGATATGTATTTATTTATTATAACAGTTCCATTGGTGATTTGAAATATTGATTTTGGAACAAGGGATATCATCAAAAAAACCACAAGTACCGGTACAAGTTATAAACAATACTAGACAAATCTATAGTCTCTCAGTTGTGGATATTACATGCATTAGGGCAAGAGGTCAGATATGGCATTTCTGTTTGCTTTAAAACAAAACATTTAATCTATATATAAATTTACGTAAGGGCAAAATTCGGTAAATCGCGCCTTACTTCTAGAATTTTCACTCGATGGTATGTAAAGTTGGTTCGTACTTTCGGTACTGATTTTAACCGCCTGATGTAACCCTGTTTACTAATTAAATTGAGTTAGATAATTAGTTATTGACGATTAAAACGAATTTAGGTTCAACGATTTGCCCCAAATAGGGGTGTTTTCCCGATCGTGGTATACACTGTCTAATGGATGTCCATCTTGAAAAATACCCGCCAAAAAAATGCGAGGAGGCTTCGCATTTTTCTATCTCCTCCTACGATAATTGTTTTTAATAGCTGAAAACCGGTTGAACAGCTAGAATACACCATCATAATGTTGAAGACAGGCCGATTTTCTTTAAAAAATACTATTTTGATAGATTTAATATACGATTATACAAATGTATTGATTTGCGATGAATGGAACATCCCAATCTCTCAGTCTGCCAGAGTTTGGTTTAACACAAGTACTGTAGGTAAATTTATGAGCCCTTGGTTTAACACAAACGGTAGGTAAATATATGGGCCCTTTGAGAATAAACTTGCAATACTTTGACAATACTGTAAATACCTATTAACTATTTTTCATTTGAATCGAACATTTCTTACTGTGAATGTTCGTACTGATAGATGTAATATAAAAATATATACAAATAAACTTTATTACTGAGACTGTGGATAGGCTCTACTGTTAGATATACAAATAAACTTTATACTGACAGTTCCTTCTCAACGTTTGTATTAATTAATAATTACCAAAAATATAAACGTCGTAGTGGTGTATCGTGACATGTACTTTAATATTTCAATCGATTATGACAGTGACAGTTTTAACAAAGTATTAAATCGCAAATGTTTTAGGCCTACTGTATTTAGAGGTATATTATTTATACAGTAGGCCTATAAAACATGAACAAAATATTTCGTTACTCAGTGGATAAAGAATATATTTAAAAATTGTTCCTCTTTGTACCTATCCGCTTTCCCATCCCTCAACCCTAATGTTACATAGCGAGGAGGCTTCGCATTTTCCTATCTCCTCCTACGATAATTGTTTTTAATAGCTGAAAACCGGTTGAACAGCTAGAGTACACCATCATAATGTTGAAGACAGGCCGATTTTCTTTAAAAAATACTATTTTGATAGATTGCTAGAGTACACCATCATAATGTTGAAGACAGGCCGATTTTCTTTAAAAAAATACTATTTTGATAGATTTAATATACGATTATACAAATGTATTGATTTGCGATGAATGGAACTTCCCAATCTCTCAGTCTGCCAGAGTTTGGTTTAACACAAGTACTGTAGGTAAATTTATGAGCCCTTGGTTTAACACATACGGTAGGTAAATATATGGGCCCTTTGAGAATAAACTTGCAATAGGTTCGGAAAATGTTAAAAACCAATTTCTATTATTTGAATCGGTAAACAGTTTCCATTTATTATACATTGATAATGAAACATGAAATATTCCTATTTATGTCCCTCGAGGTTCATTACAATTTATATTTAGTAGCCCCACGGACTTCATCTTAGCCACTCCCCCGAGTGCTAAGGCCAAATTTATGATACCCTACTTTCTATGTAAGTTTAGTTACAGTTAGTTCTTGACGATAATACAACGAATTTAGGTTACACCCTTCGGCCGCGAAAACGTTTCTGTACAAATATGATACCGATTGGCTTTATTTCATTCAACAGCGACCATAATCTCGCCAATTACAGGATAGATAAACTATTTTATTATTGATGTGCTTATAAATTAAGACTCATGTAAACAGCTTGATTACATCATTTTACAGACAAACGAAACTTTTTTAAACCTACTGTTTCAATAACTGAGTATAATACTGTATACGTTTTCATAAGTAAGTGCATATACATTTTCGTGTTTTCATTGACGAGATTGTAATAGTAACTTCAGTAACTATTACAGTACTTTTTATTATACGACACAAGACAATTGTATCTGACAGGTACGTACATTATTCTAAAAAATAAGTCTAGATAGATCCCTTAGGCGTCATAAATCACAGGCCAACAAATCAGTAGGCCTACTCATGACAGAAATTCGACCCAGTTTGGTTCACACAAATGTTTACAGGAATTTCAACACCACAACCGATGATTTGCCCTAAATATTTAGGTAGACTACAGTTTAATTTTTCACTGAATAGGAGCTTGAATTTCCGATTTCCATTTCGCAGAATGTCTAGGTCTATTTTATTTAGTTTGGTTCTTATAATATATAAATACAATCAACTTTATTACTGCGGTTCCATCACCACCACCACGTGCCGCCCAATTCCCGTACATACATTTCCATTTCTCCCTAATTTCTTTAATCCACATAAATTAATTGTCCTTTATGGAATCCAGTATTGGTTTTGTTGTCTCTATTTCTGAATACCCCAATTAGGAGGACACTTCCGTTTTTGTTTAGTGTCCCAAAAAAGTCCCCGTCCGTGGATTCTACTGTATTCGAGAACCATCTGTGAGCACCCCTAGATGGTACGCGAGCGAAGCGAGCGTGCCATCTAGTTACAGTAAATATAAAAAGGCATACTGCGAACAATTTGAAACAAATTTCAAGTCTGTGTGACCATTAGTTACCGAGATATGATGATAGAAGGTCAAAGGTCAAATGGTCAGAAATGGCATTTCCAGTCATTTCTGGTCAAAATTTTCCATTAGATTAAATAGAAATATGTACCTTACAAACATTTTAAGATTAAAACCAAGTCTCTACGATTAGTGGTTGCCAAGATATAAGTACTTGATAGCATAAGCGGCCATTTTGAAAAAGCGCCCCCAGCGAATGAAAAACGCGTTTAGAATTTGGACAACAAGTTGGAAGTTGTTCGTTGTGATGTCCTTGATCACTTAAAAGTGAAAAATCAAACTTGGCTAAATATATGAAGTAAAATACAAATGCTGCCTGACTAATAGTTATGTTTTCCTATTCCATGGTGTACAACTGTACAGTAGGTCTGTTTTACCAAGTGCCTGTTCAGACCTACAAGTTAAAATTAGTATATAGCACTTACAATCCATACATACCAGTTGTTCACCTTGAGCAGTGATAGTAGCATTACTTTATCTTAGTCTCAACACTAACGCTAATGAGAATGTGACTTTGTAGTCTGAACACATCCTTAAATTGGATTTTTGTTTTGATACTGTGTAAATCAATGAAAAGTGTAAGTCTGAATGGATTTTTTTTGTTTAATTAATTTTATATTTCTTATTTTAATTTCTCAAAAACATTTCAGATTCCATAATACAGTGTACAGCACCATTAAAACTGACTATCACAATAACATAGAAATAAAAACAATTTATACATTACAAACACAAATCCATTTCTCAAGTTCTGTCTACACTATCAAACTAGTTTGACAAAAAATGTGTGTTGTGCCTAAATATGGTAGTGATATGCCCAAACATGGTAGTGATAAGACATCATCATGTTCATATATTGGCACATCACATTTTTTTTGTCACATAAAATTTGATAGTGTGGACAGAGCTTTACATAGTATTTTTTTCAAAAGATTTAAATCTCTCTCGGACAATGACTCCTGTTTCAATTTAATATTTATCCAAAAATCTAAAACTCTTTATACATATTATATAACAAAATGATAACAGCACCAATACCAGCAAAAAATGGTTTGGTAAACAGTTGACATCATTGTATATTAGAACACAAGAAATGCAGACACTTGTTAATGTTATAATATCCAGCTTCCATAATAGGGACAATGGGGAAAGTATTATGGACAATGTCAACATTATACTGCGGTTACTGCAGTAACTACATATTGTAAACCTGTAATACAATTATTGCAGTGACTACAACATAAACTTGTAATTGGATGATATTGAAGCCGAAACCTTTTTGATTTTAGATAGGACAGTAGAACAAGGGGCCATCAATTCAAATTAAGAAAGCCAAGAGCCCGACTGAAAATCAGAAGCCACTCCTTTTCAAGTAGAATTGTCAACACATGGAACAATCTATACCACACTACAGTACTAGCAGAAAACATTAATGCATTCAAGGATCAACTAAACAAAGACAGAGCAATGGGAGATAAATTTTGCTACCAATTCTAGTAAATACAGAAGCAATGGAGGGCGTTTAAAAGGCATTTGCCTTAATCATGAGCCCGAAGATTCAAGTAAGATTCAAGTAAGAAAACATAAAGGGAAGAGTGCCTGAACAAACTAAAATCTTACATTATTGCAGTATAAAACATAGTTACTGCAGTAACTGTAGTAGAATAATTTTGACATGATTCAATACGTTGACATTATTTGCAGTACTCTAACACTTAGTACAACACATACATTCAAAATTAAGAGTGTTAAATGTGTTATCTAATAATAATTATCCAACGAGATTACAAATAACTAGTATAAGTAAATCATAGTCTTTTAATTAACTTGTTTTATATATTATTGTATAGATATGTGTTTAATGTAATACTTTGTAACGTTTACAGTATATTTTTTATTTTAGATTATTAAAGGATCCCAATAAGCTAATTGGCTTTTTGGGCTATCATGGAAAATCTTTTATAAATCTATTTATTTGTAATGTCAGTAATTTATGTTATCACTTTGTATGCATTTTTTATGATGATTTTCCTAAAAAATTCAAATCAAATCAATGGAACTATAATACAGAAAAAATGACAAACCAACCAAAACATACATAGTTGAGATCTTTATGCTTTGTACTGAAAACAGTACTGGTGGTGAAAATAAAATGTGATGAATTATGTTAAAACGACCTTATACTTACTTATAAAATATGTTATTAATATGTTTCCTTATATAAGCCCTGAGACCTAAGAATTTTCCGTAGATTCTATGCAATGTTGTTTTAAGAAAGTCTCTCTCTCGTGGATCCTCACTGTCAAACAAATCTAGTAACTAAATAAAACAAACAAATGTTATTAGAAATAGAACGAAATACGAAATACGGGCAGATAAAATCCAAATGCCATGATGCATTCGTTTCCTTTTCTTGTATATTTTAGGCAAATTGCCAGGGATAACTAAAGCGAAGTCAGTCATTAACCTCTCTACACAAAATCCTAAACAAGCTGGATTTTGTTTTGCTATAAGAGAAAATCTTGACATCTGACCTGTGCGTTTTTCGCTGTTTTACTTTGCTGCCAAAATCCGAGCACTATTTTTTAAGGGCAACCATGTTTAGTTTTTTTAGTTTAATTCAAGATGGAAACAGCAGATTAATTTAATAATTTATATCTCATTTTATCCCTAATTGTATTTTATATGGTGAATAAATTTATCAGTATTGAGTAAAAAAGAATTTTGTTTATCAACAAATTGACCCTGTGTCAAAATCATATTACTTATGAGCTCACATGATAACAAAAATGAAACAAATTTTATCTACAATTTCTAAGTTAACAAGGTTCATATTTACTGTATGAACGAGCAACACAGATATGAATGATTTGTTTTCCAGCTTTGAAACTCAAATATATCAAAATGAGATGCAAGGTAAAATTGTACAAATAAAAATGTCATTATCTACCTATAATCATTTATCATATCCGGATGCATTGTACACTTTCATACATAATTTATCTTCTTTAGCTACAAAGAGGCATACACAATAATGCCAAAAATGGATGCACTAATGAAAAGGGACGTACTGTATGTAAACACTTATATAATAATATAATATTAATGTTGAGCTCTATAGATCTTTTACCAAAGCATGCTTCAATAGAGTTGTATTTAAATTTCGCTTCATAGTGAACTAGTTAAATTTTTTTTTATACTAAAGCTCAGTCTACATACAGTATCAAACTAGTTTGATAAAAAAAAGTGTGCGACCACATATGATAGTGACATCATCATGTCCTTATGTGCACATAACATTTTTTGTCACATAAAGTTTGATAATGTAGACAGAGCTTTACGGTTTCTTTCTTGTCGAGCTGGTAAAGTTTGATTCTGACATCGACACAACACAAAGACCACCATGTAATTAATTTTACCAATCACGATGTGGTGTACCATCTGAGCTGTTGCTTGTGATTGGTCAACTCACTTGCATGGGGCATACAGTAAGCCGTTGCGTCCTTGAAGTGGGAACTAAGCTTTGAATCTATGAGTACTACTTCTATTAATAAGGTAGCAATTGAATAAAACTATTGACTTGCTTTCGGAAGTTATTGATCTCTGTGTTTAGACAAGACTCTAATGAGAGGAACATAGATCTTCTGAACATTAAGAATGAGCTGTAATGATGTTTGACAATGTACAGTTTACATAAATCCAGTTATTGCCGATTTCACTCAATTAAAGTGAACAGAAAATGCTAGATTGTGGTTAATGAGGTCAAATTAAGTATTTTAGAACAGAATCTTATTTATCATATCAACTGTCTTGGCGGACAAATTCTTTTAAATATTCTATTTTAGCCCCTTGAGAACTTCGGTGGATATGTGCGCTTAATATTAATCTTATTATTATTTTCCCCACTTTTCATCTCCCACAATGAGACTCTTTAATTTTATATCTTATGACTCCTATAATAATAATTACGATTCTACTTAATCAATTATATTTCAAGAAAACATTTTAATGTTTATCTTTGAATGATATTGAAATTAAATTTTATTATTCTGTGTTATTATTATTACTAAGTTGTATTTCTCAAAATATTCATTAAGTATTCATATTTTAAATTTAATTCTAAACGTATCTTCTTTAATCAGTGTAATAGGAGAAGTACTAGATATTGATTAACTCCACTTTTTTTTAATGCCTGTGGCCTGGGTTTTTTCCCTCTTCCATGTATTAATTTTATGTATCTTTTTTAGGCAAAACAAATGAAATAAAAAAAAATTATTTTTTCCATCTTAATTTCAATAGAATGATATTTTCCTTTCCAAAATTCTACCAGCTAGATAAAAATATCTTTTTATTTAAAAAAGAGGGAATAAAATAATTATACTAAACTAGACCTGAGCTTGGCATTAACTTACTTTAAAAAAGCTTAAAGTTTCTAGACTAAGACATCTGCATAGTGGAAGAGCCTTTGCGGTGGCAGCTCAAACTCTGTGGAACCATACCAATTTCAATCAGACAGTGTGCCTGCCATTCTTTCAAGACCCAGTTAAAGTCTTTTCTTTTCAAACAAGCTTTTCTTTAATTTAAATTATTGCCATGATCTATTTAATTTATGTACAGCGCATTGAGAACTTGATTATATGCGCTATATAAGAATAAACTATTATTATTCAATTATAAATGAAATTGGACTTACATTTTGAACAAACTTCTGATCAATATACTTCTTCGCTATACTTGGCTGAAAGTCAGGAGATTCAAGAAATCGCAAAAAGAATTCATACACCAACTAAAAAAAAAATAAATAACTGTTAAAGATTGTCCCCTGGATGGAAGTCAATGGGTTTTTGGTTGGATTTAACAGTTTATTTTGTCTTTTTACTGTATATTGTGAAATGGCCTATTGAAAGTCTTGATGCCATGAGTAATGACCATTGGAACAATTGATAAAGGACATTTACCCTCTCCTCCTATCATAGTGATGGGTTAAATTAAAAGAGCTTTGCACATGATGAAATTTATTTTCACCTATTTCATAATGTTCCCATACTTGGCAATTCCTCAAAAACAATTAAACAATTCGCACCAGTAACTGTAGTAAATTGTAAAATGCAGAACTATACCTAAGCATGTGTTGTTTTTTATTAAAGCCATCTGGAATAACGTACCATTAGTAATATGTTTAGTATAAATTTTCTTTAGTTCTAAATAAACAATAACTTTGACAACGGAAAGAACGTCTGATTAACGTTGGCGATTTCGTTTCAAATCAACGCCAACTTCTAAGTATTACAGATTTGAAACTTATTTATCGATTTAAATCAACGATCATTGCGCAATGTGTCAATGTTCTTGAATTAGGTTGATAACTTAATTCTCGGCATTCAACAATTTATGCTCTAATGTAATAAGTATCATTCACAATGGATAGATGATTGTTTTCATTATGACCCGATAACCTAGATGTAAACAAACTATAATCGCAGTTCTTCTCAGTAATCAAATGCTGCGATACTTAAGACATTAACGATGGAAAAGCTTAATTAAAATGTCAAACATTATTCAAATTTTGATGGAAATAGTTGTAATTAAAAAATTTCTTTTAAATAAGAAACATCTTATCAGTATATATATTTAAGTATTCTACAGTACAACATTTTTGCATTGGTTTGGTATTTTTTTTTTATTTCTGGGCAATAATAATAATACTTTAAAAAAATTGTTATTATATATTTTAATTACCAATTGATATTTCAACTGATTATTGTTTGCAATTGAAAATATTTAATTTAATATTCAAAGTTTCAAATTAATATCCTTTGGATGGGACATAAAGTTGTTGGTCATTTATGCATACAGTACACAATAAAGAACTCCAAGAAGAATTGCCGATTGTCTCCAGGTATGCTGATTGGGCTGGTGCTTAAGTGCTGGCTGCCGTGGGTCTGTATATCCACAATTCCATGGTTCGATCGATCATAATTTCCTCTATTTTGCTTGCATCAAATGTTCAAAAATTGTTTATACTGTATGATGTAATTACTGTTTGTAGTAACACATTTTTGGAAATTATTTGATTAAGAATATCAGATTTGTCCATGAAATAGGCTATAAAAAATATTTGTGAATCATTAACAAAAACACAAGTGACGAAAGCAAACTTGTTTCGGCATTATATATTCCAATCTCCTCTAAGAAACATAGGCATTTTTAGTGCTTTCAACTCCAGCTAGACTTTGTAAGGTCACATTGGTTAATTACACCAGCGAAAAGAAGGCAACACAAGGGAAGCTATGTAGAATAGAAGGTCTGCCTGTGGACACAATCTAATTACCCAACGCATATGTTTCCATTCTTGTACCAGGTGTAATAAAGAAACTCAACAATAAAACGTACAATATAACATATGAAATCTACTGAATTAGTATTTAGTATCACAAGATTGATCAAAATTTCAATAACAAGTAAATATTAATGATAAAAATAATAATTGGGTCTTTTTGTGTGTTTTTTTTTTAAGAGATGGATTCCAATAACAATCGTTTTAAGAAGGTAATATGGAATATAAACAAATATGAATATTTTTTATTTATAAAATTTAAAATGTTATACCACTGATGAAGTTGAAAAAAAAAACAAACATTAGAAATTAATGATATTATGATATTAATTATTGTAAATAAAAATGGTGTTTACATCACAAAAGAGAAAAAAAACAATCGTTTCCTTCTAAGTATTATTATTATGTTGTTATCCATTAATGCACTAATAATTTTTAAAATCATGGAGTGCAATTATATTTTGGTTTTCAATATACAGACTGAAGGAGTAATAGTACTACTACTGTACTACTGTTACAATTTGTCAGTCATCACAAATTGTTTAAAAAAAAACTACGATACCTGTAGGTGTGGCCACGCAGCCTCTAATGTCGGCTCGTCTTCCTCGGGATCAAACTCGGCGCCCGATGGATTTGAAGGTGGTGGCAAAGTACGGAACATGTTCACAGCAAACTGATGACAAAGCAAAAAATATTAAATTAACTTATTTTAAAAATTGTAAAACGTTCAGCAACATATATGATTATATATTATAATAAATATAATTTGAAACGATAAGATGAAGAAATCTGTGAGAATAAGAAAAAGCCAACTGCGATTCGAACACGGAACCTTCTGCTTGATATGCATATGTCTCAACCATTAGATAAATTCAATTGTACGCATGTGCATAATATAATATTTTCATTCATTTTCTTACGCTCAATCTAAAGTGTAATTTGTTAAGCTGGACTTGGAGGGTATTCTCTATTCATTGACCATCCTCAGCACTACACTTTCATTGTGTATAATATCATTGTGTTGATATTTATGTTAAAAATCAAAATTTTAAAAATAAACGTAAAATTGATACTTTAAGGCCCATTTACACTAGGAAGATAATGATCGATAAATATGCATTTTTCATACATAAATCAAAAGATATCTAACAAGTTTTCATGCTATAACTATATGATAACTATCTACTGTATGCTTCCTTTGATGAAAATGATATTTCACCATCATGTCCAAACAAATGACTTCATGATTGATAAGAGCAAAATAATATTGTGACAATTTAACGATTTGATTGACACCCTAAAAAACGGTGTAAAATAATTAAAACAGGTTTTAATAGTAGTTTTTTAGTATCAGTAAACAGCGAAACAAAATTGATGGTCAACCTTATTAGTGCGTGTGAAATAAAAAACATTGATATCAAATCTCTCATAAACGGTGACCATGCAATTGTAGGCGTCTGAAGAGTAGAGAGCTACTAGGAAATGTATTTATAACGGACAGAATAATACATATCTGAATCATGTTTAATTAGTGAACATAAAGAATAAGATGAATTGAAAAAACAAAATTAGTTGCGACATCACGATACCTTTTCAAAGGGCATGTTCGATGAAAAGGTTAACAACGTGGGCACAAAGGAATAGATGCAACATTTTAAAATTCAAATAAACATTACATGATCTTGAATGCTAATTCCTCGGAAGTTATTTTATATTTATATCAAGAGTTTGAATAGGTTATTTTGTAGTTTCTAATAAAGTTAATCACTTCCATAGAAAAAAAACACGAACAAAATAATGTTTTTTTTTACAAAATAACATAATAAATGATTAAATTCAAACAAAAATCCAGTGGCTGGCAGCCAATTTGACCATTTTTTGCTTTAAATTACAGTTTTTTCAGGTAAACAAATTGTTTTTAAACCCAATTTTTGGTCAAAGCGGATAACTATTTTGTGACACTAAAAAGCATATTAAACAAAACAAATTTAAAAAATTATTTTTCAGGGGGACAATACATCTTTAACTTTGCCGATCTTATTAAGATTTTTCTACAAAACGGTATTTCTCATTTCTACTATTACTAATAATATAAATTGTGAATATATAGAGTAGACGTGTTCGTTTCAAAGCAGGAAAACACAAACAAAGCACCCACACTGGTAAGTCTCCATAAACTGTACCATATACAGAAATGTTGATTAAAGATACTGTAGGAACTAAACCCTGGTAAACCATATTATACCGCCTACAATAGTGATGATTACGCAGTTATCTAAGCACCCACTCTACTGTATCTATCAGCAGATTTCAATTTACAAATTGTTATTCACAAGTTTCTGTTTCTTAAAACAATAACAAAGGAAAGCGAAACAATGGCATTGTCAGGAAGGCAATGTGGTCAATAAGAAAATTGAAACGAGGATGACAACCTTATTAAAAAATGTTATATTGAGATGAGCAATAAAGTTACTTATATTAATGGATAAGAATAAGTACAGCTCTTTGTTTTTATATACAGGGCTTGCCCTATAGTCTTCCGAAACCGGCACTGGATGTACAGTGGATCAGCTGTACTGTTACACGTGCAAGTACAGTACAGAAAGAAATTACTGCTTCGTATATACGTGTCAATTACTGCCACCAAACAGTGTAGCCACCAAACAGTGCTAACCTCCTAGTCTTCCTAAGACGGCACTGGGTTCTTTAAAGTGCACACACGCACTTATCAGACTAGGACTACTGTACCACAATAACTATTATCAAGGAGAGCCTTAAACCTGGACCATGGCTTGTGGCTATGGTTTGTTGCACCCCTACCTTAATTGTGATAGGAATCGACTATCTGCACAGTTAACCATGCCAAATGGCACGCTCAACCATGCATTCATTTATCTTTTTACGGTTCACTTTGTATTTATAACCAGAATAAAGGTGTACAGTCAACCTTGCCGATAGAAAACAAGGATTTAGACGATTGACCATGCTTTGACGCACAGTCGACAGCTATCCTCCATATAACTAATATAAACTATAAGAATGGTTGACCTTGCTGTCAGAAAATATATAATATATTTACATACAGTTAACCAATAGCTATATTCCTGTATATGCACAACTGATACAAGCATATTGCACAATTATTCACAGATAATACTACTGTAAAATGTATGATGATGCTACTGTATGAAAAAAAAAACTAATCACAACACGATCGTAAACCAATTGGTTAGATAGGTTGTTAGTAATTAAATTTTTTTAAATATACCGTATATTTCGGTGTATAAGTCGCACTTTTGACACGCAAATTTGACCTCTAAATTAAGGGTGCGTCTTATACACCGAACATAAATGCCTCACCACACAGATTGTACATAGCCTAGGCCTAGGCTATCGTCACCTCGTTTTCTAGGCCTGAGTAGGCTAGGCCTACTAACGTAACGGCAACCTGCTTCTGCCTAGGCCTAGTTTTCAAGTCATTTTAGCATGATGTTATACTAAATATGATGAAAAGATTTGTTCATTATGGCGCTCCGATAAAATATCATTTGTAAACGTTTACGTCGTACGATTGGAATAGTATTTATTTATACAGTAGTTATACGCACGACCGCCGTACCCCAAGCGCAAGCCCTTCTTTTGGTGGCACATGGTGTACGGTATTCGACTAGTATATTCTCCAGGTGATTATAGCATGGACCTAGCGTACACACTTCTCGGATACATAGATACTAATCGAATACGATTGTCCGTGAAAACGTGCGCCCTCTCGAAATGATCGAGCGAGGCTAGCCCACACACGGTCATGCACTCGATGTTGCGGCGAAACTCATGAATAACAAGTTAGAAAGAACTTGTTGATACTAGGTAAGAAAAAACCTAAATAAAGGACGCCGTTGTAGATATAACAAAATATATTATTACAATAATATTGATTACAATTTAAAAAAACATTGTTTTGATGAAATATAAGGTGCGTCTTATACATCGACGATATAAAAAATACCGATATTTTACTCTCAGTTGGGGGTGCGTCTTATACACAGGTGCGACTTATACACCGAAATATACGGTACTTTTTAATTCAGAATGGGAGCAATGGGAAGAGACAAAGAGAATGTCAAAAATTAAGCTTGCCCAACATGCAAAATGAAAAACCAACGACAAAACAATACCATGTGAACAGCTTCAGGATATATTGCTTCGGTTATAACCCCACGTTGATGCGTCACATACTCGACGAGTTCGTTGAGTGACGCTCTCTTGATCTCTTTCCATTTCAGATCGCTCAACGGATCTGAAATGAAGTCGAATAAAACTCCACATTGCCGCAACTTTTGAATAAACAAATCTTCTCTGTCACCAGGTGAGGTTTCTAAAAGAAAAATAAATTAAAAATAAAATAGGTAATAGAACTAAAAGTTGTGCAAAACATATGGCACAATCCGCTGGCAGTAGCACAAGATATACAGTATATTGCCTTTATTTTTATGGTAAATGAAAAAAATACTGGTAGGTATATAACCTTTTGACTTACTGTAAGTACAACAAATATGTTGTATATTTTAAAAATTAAACTCGCATAAACATCACTTCATTACAAATCAACATTCATTACGATCAGGATGTCAGCTTATTAATGTTCCTTTGATACTATTATAATGTTAACAGTGATATCTGCCAACTCAAATAAATTTTTTTTAAATGAACTTGTAACAAGCCGCGACACATCTTACAGTATGCCGGCCGCTTTTAATACAGTTGAACCTTACTAAAGGGACCCAATAAAGTCTCCCTTCAATAGGTGTCGGTTGTATTTTTGTAGTGTTAGAATATAGTGGTCCTATAGTGGTTTATTTCACAGAAAATGTCCCCTTAATGGGAATGTGCTTTATAATGGGGGTTGGCCATGCTGTAATAATAACATTATACATATTTTTCCTTGTTTAGGAATGTGTCGCCTTAATAATATTAGGATTTCCTTGAATATAGGTGTCCCTTAAATAAATTAAGGGTTGGTGTGTAGTGTTAACTTGTTGTCCTTGTTCGTTTAAAAAGGATGTCCCAAGCAAAAGAAATATTTAAATACAGGATAGGATATTGTTCAGAAATCTTTTAATTTTGTTATTTTCAACCATAAAATAATACATTTAAAAATAACATTTCAGCGGTGAGTGACCACCGTATAATTTATTCGATAAAAAATCACATATTTCTGTAAAAAATCAATAATTACTACACATTCATAGAAATGTTATGAATTTATAAATAAAACATTTTATATGTTAAGGGATCATGTAAAAATTTCTCTATGCAGTTACTGCAGTAACTACTTTTAATATATGATTTTAGTTTGAATCAGTGTTTATTCACTGTGTAAAACATTGTGTATGATTACCATAAAAAAAGCTTGATAAATAATTGCATAAAAGCAAGTTAGAGTGTAAACAGAATGTAATTACAGTTTCTGTAGTGACCAGTTTTTGACATTGTCCCAAAGAGATGCAACTAAAAGTACACAATGGGGAACAGCATTCTTTCTTTTGTGTGGTTGTGGGGTAAAGGGTTGAAATGAGAGTCTAAAATATACGGTATTGTGTGTTTATTGTTTTATTTTGTTTATTTTACTCTTTACTGTGTGATATGGAATGACAATCAACACAGAAACAAAATGTATTCATTGGTGACCAAATAATTATCTAATAGAGAATTAATATTAATTTAATATTAAATTATTTTATGGTAGATTTTATGATGTTATTTTTTTTAATTCTTTTTATATCTAAAACCATCAGTTAGCAAACTCAATCCACACTGGGGAATAATCAAGAACAGATATAAACAAATCCATTTGGTCACTCAACTGCTCCAAGAATCTGTTCCGTAAAACCCACTGGTTATAAATAGAACATGCAAATAGGAACAATAAAACATTGAAATATTATCAACTTTAAGCAGTAAGATATTCTAGAAAAGCTGTTAGTTGTTCGTAGAATGATTCATCAAATACAACCAGTGATCTGGAAAGAAACCGGAATGATTTTCACGGCAGTCGCGAGTTTCATGGATCACCATGTTTAAATTCATACTTATAAAACCTTCAACAACAAATTAATCTTTAATAACGACAGCTTCATGTGAATACTTTTTTAAAATCCATACAAAGCTAAATCAATATTAACATTGTGTTCAAATATTTTTAATGGAAGCAATTTATTATTTATTTTTAAAATTTTTATTTCTCTTTAATGTTAATTTTTGTACATTTTAAATTGTATTATTAAATGAGATTCGCATACATATTACTGTATTAATGTTACAGTATGGTTATAACATATTCAAGCATGGCATGTGTTTTATACTTTAATGACAGGACATAACAAAGAAGACAATGGATGTCATTGGTTGCTGTACAGTATTGTGATGTCATTGGTTGTTGTTTTGTGATGTCATTGGTTGTCATATTCATGTCATTGTTATTGTATTGATGTCATTGGTTGTTGTCTTGATGGAAGTCATTGTTGTATCGATGGTGTTGTGATGACATTGGTAAAGCTGTTGGTGGTCACAATCATTGGTGATGGTATTGATAGGGGTTGTTGATGGTGCTGTTGACAATGGTGGTGCTGGTGACAATGGTGCTGTTGAAAATGGTGTTGTTGAAAATGGTGCTGTTGACAATGGGGCTGGTGACAATAGTGGTAATGATATTGGTGTTGATGGTTGTGATGACAATGTTGGTAGTATCAACAGCGAAGATGGTGAAGTTGGTGACAATTGATGTTGGTGATGATTGTGTTGGCGACGATAGTGGTTCTGGTGGTGCTAGTGACGGTGGCGGTGATGAAGATGAAGACATAGTAAACCCCTCATGATAAGGTGACAATATCAAATGAAGACACAATGACAAATATTACATTTTACCTTTTAATAATGGTAACTTGGTCAATTCCCTATTAGATGAAATGTTGAACCTTGATGAATTCTGTCGCTTCTCTTTTTTCACGAGTGATCCACCTTTGAATTTGTTCAGCTGTGTTGGTGGTGGAGGGTGTGCACCTTTTCCCTAAAAAAAAAAATTCCAAGATGACAATGGTATCAATATTTTTTACAAAAATGAAATCCTACCAAAAAAATATATTTGATGTGACCGATAAGATGATGAGTTTTGTGCAACATCCAATTCTGAGAAAAAAATACCACATATTAATTTTTCCAGACATTGACCAGAATCATGATAATAGAAATTTCCCACAATGGACAAATAAAAATAGAATGATAAGACACCATTGAAATAAACTTCTAATTACTGTATAGCAAAAAGATACTCAGAATGCCGACAGAAGATTTTTGTTTTGGAGTGTTACAGCTTGCTGCCTCCACTCCACTTTTTTAAATTTGAGTAGAGGCTATTGAGTGCTTTCCTTTTATGTCTTTAAAACCTGCCTGATATTTAAATTACTGTAGGGCCTGTAAATCTTAAAACTACCACTACTGTGTGCTTGTTTAATGTAGATTCATGATGAATAACACATGAATTGTTGTGAACGGCCTTCCGTTACATAATAAAGATTTTATTAAATTTGCAGATTATTACAATACATACAAAATAATAATAACAAGGTCAAGCTGAAATAGTATCATCAGAAAAATGTAATTTTTTTAAATCATCATAGACCAACAAAATAAAAAATTGTAGGACTTATCTTCTTGACTAAAAACATGCATTAAGGATTGGAATTATTGACGTCATTCAGACCCAGCGAGTGATTTTTGACGGCGGTTTGGTAGGCCATGGGGAGTAATTAATACAAAACCTGTGCTATCTTAGTACCCTTCTGTAGTTATACTGTACATGGAATAATGTTTTCATCTTTCAGACTTTATGTTACAATTTTGGATAACAATAGCCATGGCGACATCGACGTTCGTTTAATGTTTCATTTTTATAGCTTTTACAAAAAAACAAATCTATCAACTGTTCTTTATGGTTTTTAAACACTTTACCAAAACTATAATTTATTCATAACATTATCTAGATAGTGATTATTGGATTTGAAATAAATATATTAAATTATTAATAAAAGCTTTGATAGTAAAATATGACTTCCAACGCTAACAAATTTAACTATAAGCTATGTTTGCACGGTTTTTTTTTTATTTGAGGAATATCTGAGTTGCATTGAAATTTAGCTTTACACAAATAATTACACAGTTGAAAATTGTCCGATAATCCTTGGATCGCAGAATCCGTTTCCCTCAGTTGCGGACCAACAACAAATTTACATAGGGCAACTAACAATTAAAAGGGTCGGTCCAAATGGGCAAGCAAGTAAAATAAAAAAAAATCATGTAAAACAATCACAGTTGTTTGCGGTCTCTATATTTCCCAGAAATTGAGAGGGCAATCACATTTCAAACACTTAAAATCAGCAACAATCTTAATGGCAGAGGAGCGTCTATAAAGATGTATTGTCTCCTTTATTAAAAGATAATTCTTTAAATATTTTCTGTTGAATATGCCATTTTAATTTTGCATAGTTATCCACTAAAATGTATTTGAAACCTGAAAAAAAACTGTAATTTAAAGCATACAAATTGGCTGCCATCAATGGGTTTTTGGTTGAATTTAACCATTTATTTTCTCATTTTATATATCTTATTTTTGTTTATTATTTATACGGAAGTGAAAAACTACAAAGTAATCTTCATTTTCCATGATTTTGGGGGACAATACATCTTTAAACACGTGCGGATTTAAATGGCTGTTTGTAAACATCATTCCAGCACCTCTTTCCCTGTGTGGCATTCACATTGTTGTCATAACGATTATTAAGTACACCGATTAATGTTGACAACTGCATACTACCAGGTTGAAAGAATACCTTTACTTCAAGCTAAACTGATTTTGTTTAATTTTTTTGTCATGGCCAATGCAGGTGTCATTCACGGTATTCACCAGAAACCGATTCATTAATCCACGATTAATCCATCACTTACAGTACTTGGAAACAAGATATACTGTTATCATACTGCTATTTATACATGTACAAAATGCTATCATCAACAGCCATAAAAATCGTTTACAATGATAAGTCATCAAACCTGGCCTGTGGTTCAACTCTTGAAAATAATTTGGAATGAAAATGAGTGTAATAAACCTTCAAAAATGATTTGTATTTCCACTCAAAAGCAGCAATATAATAAAAAGACAATCTTATCATGAGGCCATGTAGGTACTGTATGTACAATCACATTCTTTATGATTGTGTATAATATACATAATTCATTTCTAGGAAAGTACAGTACAGTATACTGGTTTGTATCTTCTGCATAGCTCTGAAAAAAACCTTTTCGTTTCTCCTAAATAACCGTTTAAATCAGTGGGTGGTTGTCAATGGAAATCGTTAGCAGTACCGAAAATACAATGGGCTCTCTGGCTGTTCAAATGTTAACTGCAATGTAGTTGACTCAAGGTCAGCGGCTATCAATTGAATACCTGTTATTTTCCGTTGCAGCTAAAAGTTGCGCAGCAATAACTGATAAAATGGCTTTCTAACACCGAATTGATTGGGTGTCTATGCTCACACTAACCATTTCTGTTTTCGCAAATGGCGATTGGAATTTGCGACAAAAAAATGTTCACTCCTGAGGACGATCAAAGCATATTGATTGAAACGTCGAGAAACTCAACAGTTCTTTTCAGAACTAATACACGTGGTGTACCACAAACTTTATATCAACATTTGATTTCGCCATGCAAACTTTTTAAAATAATTTTTTCTTAAAAACTCAAACTTGACTCTGCCTAGGCTCTAAATAAAGTTTTATGCAAATCACAACTACTTCGCCGCCGTCACTAACCTATAAGCCATAGCAAAGTAGAAATATTGCGTTACTGGCCTATCAACGACGTTTTCTCAAGTAAATTAAAACAAGATTTCCGTTCAGAGGCCTACTGTATTAATTGCACAGGCGAGTAGTTGAGGCGACTAAGGAGAATTTATTTTGTGAATAGACATGCGCAGCAATTATAAACAAACAAACTGCACATGTGTATACTGTAGATGCTGAAATTGCATAACAACAACAAACATGATGCATGAACATTCTGACGCATGTTCGTTTATAAAATAAGATATATAAAATGAGAAAATTAAAACATTCACACATGAGTGAATAAGAACCAAATAAAACGCAAACAAAACCATTTATTATTTTATATTGTTTGTGATGAAAACCTTGATCCAGGCAGGCTGCACATGCTGAAACTTGAAAGGCCTGACGCCGATGAAACAGTACATTACTCTGTCGTGGAAACTGGCATCGCATCAGGCTGTTGAGGCTGCAGTAGATATGCCTAACATTTTTGCATGCGGTCATGTTTTAATTGTATTTTAATCACAAATTTTGAATGAATAAAAGATAAAACAATACAATACAACAACCTACACATTGATTTGATACTAACTGAAATGAAAAATTTAAGCCATTTTTAAGGTTTTTAAAATTTGTTCAAGAATTTTCGACCTTTCGCAAATTTTGCAAAAGTAAATTTGACCTTAGCGCGAGTGTAAGGTGATTTAACCATTATTTTCAGGCTGCTATCTAACTGGTTACTGAACATATTTCCTGCTTCTGCTACCAAATAATTATTTTTTCGCAGCAGAAACAGGACCTGTAACATAATGTGAAGTATTTTCACACTTTATTTCAATCCAGGCTAAATAAAATTTTAGAAAGACTGTACTACTGGTAATATCAAAAAAGGGCATGAAAAAGAAAGTAACATTATTCTATCATACAATAGTTTCATCACACTTTAGTGAGATATTTCCATTAATATTAAGTATTTCACTTCACTCAATCAATATTTTAAGTATTTCCCTTAAATTGTATTCAATTAGTTAGGAGATTTTTTTTTTCCCTAAGTGTGAATGGTGAATACAGCCACTGTGTACCATGTGTTTCAAAAGGAAATAAAAGTAAATTGAGTCTCTCAACATTTCATTCTGGAAACTGGTAAAGTACTGTGTACTGTATTACTAATATGTTACATACAAGAGTAAACCATTTAAACTAGCTTTCTTCAGATATCTTTAAACAAGGAAGAAGATTGCATTTACAATAACTTGCAATTTCAAAATATTCAATAATATTGGTCAGTAAAATCCCACGAGACATTCCAAATGAATAATATATGAATATAGCTAGTATATAGTAGTAGTTATTAAGATACAAAGTGATAGCTGCTAGGCCAAAGAAGCCAAGACCTAATTTGATTAGATCATATATCTCAACAGGGGTAAATGCTTCTATTTACCTGTATGATAAATCATAACAAGAAAGGAATCCTACAACTATTCATGCTGGGGTTAACCTAACAAAATAGATCAAATACTGTATAAAGAGCAGGAAGTGCAAAAGTTCTTTTTTACTTTTCTATCAACTTAAAGCTTCGGGTCCATTCTATAGTCGCCATACAGATAGACTACGGTACTACATTAGTACTATGAATGGGTGACTAGTTAGTGAAAAGAATGCTAGTTGATCATACCCAGTGCAGTTTTGATTTACGATCATTTGGGAAAACACCTCATAAAATAATTTTATTTCCAATTTACATTTGATTCCGTTTAAACGCAGAAAAATGTTTCAACATTGAACATTTAAAATAGTGTCAGTTGGTTGTAATGCAGTCGCCATAGAAGATCACCATCTTGAGGAAGCGGACATGGTTGCATCACATCAGCCAATCAGATACTGTAATTCTGGTGTAAAGACACATCCTCTACTCAGTCACGTAACACTATGCCTGTGTCGCAGCATGTTGAGTGTATCAATGCTAAAATCTACTAATGCAAGAACATTAATATCCAAATTGGTGAATATATTTGCTTCCGCAAGACACCAGAAGGGACCGGTTTGTTATACAGCTCATTTTCCTTCATGATAGTCCCACCCACTATTGCCTTTAATTTGTGCCCAATTAGTCGATTTCAAATAAAGTGAAATGAAGTTCAGAAGTAAAGCTTACACTACATTAACTTGTTTCTTATTTTATAATAATTTATTTAGTAGATTTATCTTTTGAGTAAAAGTCATTACATATTCCAACTTTATACAATAAATTGTAATTTAATACAAACAAGCACTATCAACATGTCCAACACAAAAGGAAGAGCCCTGCTATAGCATATTGACATTTCTTAAGCAAGTATTGTGTGTTTTAGAATAGCCTATTGTGCCTACTGTGATTGTTCCGCATGGCTGACTTTGCAACTAACTTGTCACAGCTTCGAAATCAAGGTCCAAATAATATAGTGTAAACAGATACTAAGAATAGACAACTAAACAGTAATTGATAAACTTGAATTAAAAATTACAAATACTCTAAATTTCAGTTAGTAATTACAAAAATAAGGAATCTCCCTTGACTATAATTAATCAACAACCTTTCTAATTAAAAGTATTGTTTTACAAATAATTAAATTTGAATGCTAAAGAATTGAGCAGCTACTGTACTGTATAGTAGTAGTGTACTGTAAAGGTAAATGGGCAAGAGGCCATCACTGTCTTGTGGTCAGTGCTAGCCTTGGGTAGTACCATCTTAGGGGTCAGTGCTAGCTTAGGGCCGGAATAGTAGTGGTAGTAATGCTTTCTTTATGGTCAGCAGTAGTGTTAGGTAGTATCCTAGAACCAGTAGTACCATCTTTAGGGTCAGTAGTGCTAGCTTAAGGCCAAACTATATATTATCTTAGGATCAATGTGTTATCTTCAAGGCAAGCAATGGTACAGTATTTTAGGGCAAGTGGTGCTACCTAGGTCCAATAGCACTATCATAGTTCCAGGGCCAGGAATAATTAATAATGTTAGGGCCATTAGTGCTATACTTATGGCCAATATTACTGTATCTTTTCACCCATGCTTGCAGAAAATACTATATCATCAACTGGCATAGTACAGATAAAAAAATCCAAAATTAAAACGAAATTTACGCTTGAAATTAGTCAATGTCCATAGTCAATAATGAACGCAAGTTAATAGAGCTTCTGCTGGCATGAGCATCACCATTATTTGACAGGAAATCATGCGCGACAATTGACATACAAATGTTGAATCTAATCTCACAATAATCTAATAATCGTACCTAAATACACAGCCAAATTTAATTGTAAAAATTACTATAGTAATTTCAAATTTCACAAAGAAGATAGCAGGCGTCAAATGAAATGACCACTCAACACAGTAATCAATTAATAAAAAATAAACATATTTCCAAAATGTGTTTACCTTCGTCAGACATACTGCATGACTTTTCAGACAGGATACTTTTGTTTCTAGTTATGCAATTTATAATTCTTTTTAAAAAATTATTTTTAACTTGGAGAGATGGAAAGTCGAAGATGCTGCAATTTAGTAAGAAATTGGATGTGACAAGGTCAAAGTTCAAAATATGCCAGTGTCATACTCTATCACTGTGTTGATTACAGTATTATGTGCTACTTTCTGTGCCTGACTGAATAATCAAGCCCCCTTAATCAATGGTGCCAATGCAATAAATACAATGATTTGGCTTTTAAAACTATTAAACATTTTGCCAGTTTAGCATAGCCAAATACTACACAATATCACCTTACTACACAGTACGCATTATAAAATAGTTATAGCCAAAAACACAGTACAAAACTATGTTTCGGATTTATCAGCATTTATGGCAAATTTTTTTTTTTTTTTAAATGTTCCTTTCGATAGTAGTACAGCAATGTAAAAAGGTCCAAAAAATTAATTTGATAATTAAGAGGTTTTATAAAGAGCTAGACCTACAATATTATACGCTCAAACAATTTCACAATCTTCTCTGTCAATGTTCCATCTAATATTAACATTTCTTTTACAAACGCTCACATACAAATGTACATTATGTATGCAATATACAGAATAACATTTTGTAGATAACTCTTCATGCATACCGTTATAAGCTCCCTTCACCCATTTGTTTTGCTGCTGCCTAAAAGCATGTCTTGAAGATAAATCTCATAAATTGTTCTCATAATGTGTTCAAACTGCAGACTAACTGATAAAACACATTCTGCTTACAAACTGTGATAACATTCAATGCCGTATTACTTATAACTGTAAGTATTTTTTATAATTAATTGTCCAGCCCAACTGCGATGTTGTTTGACAAATATTTTTATTCGTTTCCTAAGTAGAGGCACGGTGTGCCACCGGTGAACTTCACTAAACTAGTTTCTAATTATAACTTAAATACGTTAAACGTACAAAAAAATAAGGTTAACTTCTAAATATATTAATAAACGTAGAAATGGCTGCCGTCAAATAATCCTGATATCTTGATTTTGCATCAAACTTGACTATCTTTTCACATCTTTCAATTACACTTTTGTTTAAACTTCAAACTGTATATAGGCCTTGTACAAGGGCCCTACAATTTGTTGAACCAAGCCTACAGTAGGTAGGATTTAATTTATGATAGACCATTTACTGTAGTCCCACAATTTCAAAGTATGGTAGCACTGTACAGGGTGGTTTAATTCTGTTTCTATTTTATACATTACCCGATTTAGATACAATTTTAATAATGTATTTGCTACAATCTGTATTAAAACCATGAATGATTTCAGAAATTGTTTTTTTATGTGCAATTTCCAATCTTGTTCATCTTTTTAATTTAGTGCATATATTTCGTAGTTAAAAACAATTACCTACTGTACAGTACGCTTTTCTGCGCATAGACTACAGTACGAAAGGTTATGTCTAGAACCATTGTACCAGGTTCAAGAACTCTGATCAAAAACAGCCAATTTAAACAATGTGTTTTCTAGGGATATGGTACAGTAACAAAGCCTCTGGCTGCTAATGGTACCATAAAACATCTATCTAGACAAACTTAAGTCACCTTAACCCTTGTTCTTAAGACTGGTGAGTTTTAAAATTTAACACAAACCCCTGCTCCTAACTACATCACTAACTAAGCCAACTAAACAGCCATTCAAAGTCGATGTTACAATTTGTGTACACGGAGGGGGGAGACTAGTGGTGTCATGTCATTTACTCTATATTTAGCAGCGAGAAAATTTGGTAGGTTTACTGTACATAAAACTGTATTATGGAACTTATTCCTTTGTTGAACCAAACTAAAATTACAGTCACATAGTTACCTTTAAAAATTTCTGACAATTTTATGATATTTGAATACAAAAATAAATTTTGTTCGATCAAAAATTGGTAGAATCTGCATGTTTTTAGAGTAGTCATTTACGGTAATTATATTATAACAAGTGTGTTGGTTAAATTATAATACATTATTAAATTGCACTTATACAGTATATGTCCTCTCGGTTTGTTTATCATCTCTATGACACACACAACAGCAGGACACCCCTCTGTCAAAATGCTATCAGTATCAAACAATCTATGTCATGTGGCAAAGTTCAACAAGCTTATTTATTACCCTGTATGTTTCCTCATAAAAATACAAAATAGAAAATAAAATCACAAAATCATATTATAAAATACAATGTAAATGTTTCTTATTTTCAGAAATGAGAATACAGTATAACAATTTTGTTTACAACTAGGCCTAGCTATGAATAATACACCAACCATGTTCAATTAACATTTACAATGGAATGGGGGAGGCAGCCATGTTTTTACTACACCGAACATTCGGAAGCAAAGTAGATACCATTTTACAAGGTCAATATAAACTGGGTACGATACTTACGTCATCAGCATTTTCCGGAGCATCTTTTCCACTATTTTTGCCACCTGCGGCTGTTTTTGATGAGCCCTAAGAATAACAAATTTAGCGTCAATAAACCGATATGTACAACCACTATTTTCTTTAGGAGGTGTGTTGCAGGATAGGAGATTTACTCTACCTCTCCCAGGTATTTTGGCGCGGGCGTAAACGCCTTCGATATACAACGTGTTGTAGCAGGCTAGTCATGTAAATTTTGCGTCTAATATTAACAGTAGTATTTGTGCGGATTACTTAGAAGAATATTATTTTACAAACCTTGTCCTTTTTGGTTTTGTTAGGCATATCTGGGCCAAAAATTCCACTGCTATGTTTTCACGTTTATTTCCCTGGCCATGAAAGCCTACACCGTTCCCATAAACAACAAGATTTTTGATTGGTCAATAAAGGTCATGTGGTATACATGCACCATTTAGTAGACCAATTTCGGCAGCTGCTTTTTTATAAGCCTACATTAAAATTAATTTTGGCTTAGTAATTAATTCATGCATGTTTAGGGGTAGTATTATTATTCAAAATCAAGTTCCTAAATTATGAGCTCTGTATAATATTTTATATTGTCAAAAAAAATAATTGAATAGAGTCTAGCCTAGATAGAGACATCCTGTGTTGATGGTGTGTGGTGGCTCTGTACAGTAAAGTAAACAGAATTGTATTAAAGTGCGCCACCACAATGAACTTTTCTTATCACTTTTTTCTGGCTACTTTACGAAATTATATTATAAGTATAACACAATCATTATCTGTTATATGTATTGTTGATTCTTTCTATATTATAAGCTATGACATTTAGTTTAAATTTAATGAAAACAGCTAAATACATTACCATTTTGTTAATTCATCCATGGTTTACCACAATAATTATATTTTTGTTGTTGATTAGTACTTATTTAGAATCAATAACTATATCATTATGTATCAATAAATATCATAATTAAGAATACACAACTCCTCTTTAAAGTAGAAAGTGAAATATTTTGATTTATTCTTTTACAATGATTATTATCACATCATCTTAACCAAGTTAACCATCTTAACCAAGTTAACCATCTTAACCAAGTTAACCATCTTTACCATCTTTCACATTGACTCTTAGATCACATCAAGTTAACTATGTTCAGTTTGTCTTATTCAAGTACTTAAAATTATTTTTGTACTTTCATCGCGTGCTTATGTTTCAGTAAATTAAATGATTCAATTTTAAACAAACTATTTACAATCATTTGCAAACATATACAATTGATAAAGGAAGAGATTATAACGTATTGTCACTTCTTAGGATACTATATGCAAGTCACATGTATTGTACCCAAATACATAAATATTAAAGGCACAATTTCAATACCTAGTCATTCATAAATTGTGCTTTACAAGTCAAAATGCCCCCAACAACAAGACATGAAATCAGTAACGCAGAGGCCTGAGTTTAGGAACCCTAAGTGGCCCTCTAACTCAGGGTTTTTAGCCTTTCTCAAAATATTTTAATGCCTGGTTTTTCCTCTGGACACTGCTCAGGGCCCCCATAAGCTCCCTGGGCCCATGGGTTTAGCCAGTGAGCGCTCATAGCCGTTACAGCACTGCATGAAATATGGTGACATATTTGTGGTCAGGGCGTATGTTGACACAATTAAGTTACTTTCAGATCTGTGTCAACATACATGTATTTGTATACAAATTGTATATATCGACATTTCTTTTAGTTTTCGTAATCTAAAATATTCTTCTGCAGTTACTACTATATTTGTTTACTGTAACAATAGCATATGATTTTATTTGTTTCAATGTAGGAGTTGAGTCAGTCACTACATTAACAATATACTAAATATTTACATAAGTTTTAAATAGTAAAAAATGCAAAATGTAGTTATACTGTCGTAGAATAATTTTGACTTGGTATCTATTATAAGACAACCTGATTATATAATAAATAAATATGAAATTATATCAACTTAAAAATAACTTGATTAGATAAAATGATTATAATAAATAGGTGGAATTATAACATACATCCTGATTATATTATATATATATATATTCATTTTTTTAAATTATTTATTCCAAAAAAAAACAGAAACTCCAAAAATGTTGTAGCATAAAGAATACACTATTGTGAATAATTTATTGTTCAGTGCCAGAAAAATGTTGTCATTGCTGATATATGCAAAAAGTAGTGAGTGTCTATTTATTGTGAAAAAATGGGCAACAAAAATACTAGTTTATTAGTTGTGTTATTAAAGTGTATATTGGTATAATCTGGTATCACACTAAAGAAATGTAAAACATAAAACGGAATTTTTTTCAAACATGCAACTCATACTTGATTAACTATATTAAAGATATTTGAAAGTGGCTAAGATAAAATATGTAAATTATCATATTGGTGAAACCAGGGAATAGTGTTCACTATCTCATTGTGATACAAAGTAGACAAGAGATTGAAAACGGGAGATAAATATTTAGTAATAAGATATTAAATTGCTTAATTTAAAATATAGTTCAGGTTGTAAAATAGTTCAAAAATATATTAATTTCAAATAAGACTATACATTTTGAAAATATCAATGAATGATTGAAGAACAATCATATTTTATATATTCAGTATTTATTAATGTATATATGCCAGAATATAGTCCCAGGGGCCTGGGTATAAAAGTTGAAAACAAATTAGGGGTGGGGTTATACTAGGATTACATGAACAACAAAATTACCAAAGTCTTGTATCCAAATTTAGCCTGAATTGAGGGCGAGACAAAACTCAAGCATAGGATTGTACTCGGCCATGCACAGTACATCTATTAAAGGCAATAATACTACTGTTGTAGTGAACAAAACAATGGCATCAACAAAATATTTTGGCAGTGCAGTCACTCACTGCACTTTTGGAGAAATCTGTTAATAACAACATTATAGTAGACGACACAGCCTTGGAAATCATCCAGTTCGTTACACTCTTCATTGTCATGTTTATGCTCAATACAGCCTCAAAGCCGAGTGTGGTTTACTGAATTATATGCCTACTGTAGCATAGACAAAAAGTAGGATATTTTTCTAATGACGAAAATAAACCAGTTTGAAATGATAGAAAAAGCCACTGTGCTATAATATTATGTGCTGTTTATAAGATCTTCAAAATAATTTGATAATTGAAGAATCGTGCATGTTAAATATAAAAACATTTATAGTTATATAATTTTTTATGTTTGATGAATACTACGGGCGATTTCCAAAAATCAAATTACATATGAACAAAATGTTTATGGTCTCAAAAAACACCTTTACACTTTACACAATTTGTTATAACAATTTTGCAGAAAACATGAAATTTGTAATGCAAAGCACCATGTGTAGTAGCATAATGCTTTGTTTAGAGCAAAAAATGCTAGACCAGGGAATGGATGATGATAAACTAGTGTGAACAAGAGCACTATCATTATTACTCCATATGGACCAGTTCAGGGACTGGATGATGATACACCAGTGTGAACAAGAGCACTATCATTAATACTCCATATGGACCAGTTCAGGGAATGGATGATGATACAACAGTGTGAACAAGAGCACAATCATTATTACTCCATATGGACCAGTTCAGGGACTGGATGATGATACACCAGTGTGAACAAGAGCACTATCATTATTACTCCATATGGACCAGTTCAGGGACTGGATGATGATACACCAGTGTGAACAAGAACACTATCATTATTACTCCATATGGACCAGTTCAGGGACTGGATGATGATACACCAGTGTGAACAAGAGCACTATCATTATTACTCCATATGGACCAGTTCAGGGACTGGATGATGATTCACCAGTGTGAACAAGAGCATCATTATTACTCCATATGGACCAGTTCAGGGACTGGATGATGATACACCAGTGTGAACAATAGCACTATCATTATTACTCCATATGGACCAGTTCAGGGACTGGATGATGATTCACCAGTGTGAACAAGAGCATCATTATTACTCCATATGGACCAGTTCAGGGACTGGATGATGATACACCAGTGTGAACAAGAGCACTATCATTATTACTCCATATGGACCAGTTCAGGGACTGGATGATGATACACCAGTGTGAACAATAGCACTATCATTATTACTCCATATGGACCAGTTCAGGGACTGGATGATGATTCACCAGTGTGAACAAGAGCATCATTATTACTCCATATGGACCAGTTCAGGGACTGGATGATGATACACCAGTGTGAACAAGAGCACAATCATTATTACTCCATATGGACCAGTTCAGGGACTGGATGATGATACACCAGTGTGAACAAGAGCACTATCATTATTACTCCATATGGACCAGTTCAGGGACTGGATGATGATACACCAGTGTGAACAAGAGCACAATCATTATTACTTATTAAAAGCACTATCATTAATAACTGGTAAAACAAGGTGAACTGGACATATTAAAGTAGTTACTTATCTACGTTAAGCTTTGAGGTAAAATGTTTCAAACTAGTGAATGACAACAATAAATATATATCTAAAAGAACGTCTCAGATACTAGATAATTCTTTCTGAAACATAAAGAGAAGAAAACAATATTTTCCACAAAATAGATTGTTGGCCAGCCTGTAGCCAGCATTTTTATAGGAGGGACTGGATGACAATATACAAAGGGGCATGTTAGCATAAAGCTCTGTCTACACTATCAATCTATATGTAATAAATAAATATGATGTGCCCATATATGGACACAATGACATCAAATCACTCCCATATTAGAGCACAAATCACACTTTCTATTTTTCAAACTAGTTTGATAATGTAGACAGAGCTTTAGCAAGCATTTTTGATTGGGAAGGAAAAGAATGTCTTGGGTCTAATCTGCCTTTTTGCATGGCACGAGTTGCCAAATTGCCAAGAGCTAGGCCAAAAAAGGGGGAAAAGTTAAATCCTAAAAACTGCTTTTGCTACTGACAGGTCTCATCATACACAATTGGTAAAATGGAAGTTGTGGCAATAGAAGAAACTATACTCCAGGGTTGAAAATACTGTAGTCTGCACCTCATTTTGAGGTTATCTTAATCATCTTTGACATAACACTAAGATTGCATATCTAAAATCACTTATTTTTTACTTTTTTGGTGTAGGGTTTGAGTTTTAATTTTAAATAGAGTCCGATTTTATTTTGTTTACGTAATAACTGTCAGCTTTATTGTTAACTTCCTCACCTCAATGTTTATCTTTATATTTTTTAATTGAATTATTAATATTTAAGTGTATTTCAATGAGTTAAAGTAATGTTTATTGAGTTTTCCAATTTAATGTACAACTTAATCCGTCTTCTCTGATCTTCCCTTTGTTTTTTGGTATAGTGGTCCAAGTACCTAAAATATAAAAAAGAGCAATCATTAAAATAGAAATAAAAGCACATTTGCGAGGATAATTTGAAAAAAATAAAATGAACTTTAACCGTGGGTATTACTTTGTTTACCTCAGTGATATTGAGGAGGCAATGAGTTACAACTCGTAAGAGATGCATACTATCTTAGTGTTTAGTATATGAGCATGTTCAGGTCTAGTTATTTACCTGGGTAAGTTGGTGATCTAGCCACCAAAGTTAGCACTAATTTGTTCATGAAGCCAACTTACCTAGGTAAATAACTTAGCATAAATGGGCCCTATGTTTGTTGTAATTGTTGATGTATGGAAGTACTGAGAATTACAGTAGAACACTATTAAGTTCTGTCTACACTATCAAACTAGTTTGACAAAAAAAAGCGTGATGTACCCAAATATGGTAGTGATATGACATCACATTTTTTTGTCACATAAAGTTTGATAGTGTAGACAGAGCTTGAAAGGGACATCTACAGGATTCAGTGTCTGCTTAATAGGGGTCCTAAAGTTTTACTATAATTATTTATACTCGCCTGTATCCAAATTTTTTCAGCGATAAAATCAATTTTAACTCCAACGTCGGTATACGTTCCAGTAAACTTCACATAACCCCATAAACCAGTCAACAGCAGCGAGATTCCAAGAATCAAATTCGCCATATTTGATAACGGATAAATACCAATGATTCCAAAGAAGCCAGACGCAATATACATAATGACCATCAATGTAAGAAACGTGATCGGCGTGCGCGCCATATTGAAAAGGTTTTTACTGTCATTATGTTTAATGTATTGGTCATATCGCTCCATAATTTCTAACTCCAGTTGCTCAGCGAAGGGTTCACTAAAAGTTTTGCCGCCCATTTTTGGAACAGCCCAAAATCGTTCAAGCACAATGCTCTTTACGGTAGCGTGTCGTTTCTCAAGATCATCTGGATTAAGGTAGGGCTTGTCTCCGCCACAAATCTAAGGGTAAACAAAATCGTACGAAACGTCAATAAGATGTGTATTTAATTAATAATGCACACCTTCTATTTGTGTACCACAAATAAATGTAATTATGGAAATCAGGAAACTAAGGGAATTTCGATTGGCTACAGTGCAGCGTCCTAACCAGATTAACAACAGGGGCTGATGGACCAGTACATCTGGGTAACCCCCTACTCTTCTGAAAGATGGACAAGGTACTGTGCATACTTTTTGTACTGTGTGCACTGGACTTTTAAGTCCATTAAGACGTTTTCTTTGACTAGACCTATGGTCAAGAAGAGCCTTGAACCTGTGTAGGTTTTGTGGCTTACGGGGCCCCTGCCTTAACCACTCGGCCACTCTACATACTATCCAATACAAAAATAAAATTAATCACCTCCTCCATTTGATTAACATAGTCGTCTTTTGCATTTGCTACAGCAGACAGATTATTTGCTTCAGCAGTTGCCTAGTAACAAAAACAAAAGTATCATGAAAACAAAAATAACATTCATTATGTTATGATATAAAAGGATCAAAGACAAGCGACAGTTCCGAAATACTCCCTATCGCTCGGATTGGTTTAATCAATCACATTGCGTTATTTCCTTGTGTTGTGTTTCTTGTGGGAACCAAGCTTTAGGGAAGGTCTCATAATCTTGCTATACTTGTCAAATAGCAAAAAAAGTTATTGATAATTATAATACAGTTTGGCTATGATGAGTTCATAAAACAGATAGACATTGTTATTGTTTCGTAACAAAATATATGAAAAACAATTTTTTAAGCAATTAATAATTAGATTGTAACGTTACATTTAGCATGGACATTGGTTCGGGTAATTCGTCTCCTTGATAAATTTTAATATATGCCTGTAAATAAAAAAAAAGGGTATGTTAAATAATTTATTACAAAATTTATTCCAATTCCAACTCGCATATCCTAGGCCTTTTATACTTCCCAGATGCATTTTTTTTCCTATGCGGTTATGGCAGAAATCATAAATAATTCATTAGAATAATTATGAAATGATATTGGACATTATAGAGGATGCTATATAAGCATGGAGAGAGATTAAATACCTTGCGTAAACAGCGTTTGCCAACCAAAATGTTTGGTCTAGTAGTAAAGGCTCTAACCTATAACACTGGAGCCAAACAACAACATTTTTTTGATTTGATTATTTTTTAATATAGTTGAGAGAGATTATTTAGAGGGTTAGGTTTAGTATATTTAGGAAGTAGATCAGCTATCTTGCAATTCTTTATAATTTAATGTATAGTATAGTAATATAATATATACAGTAGAACCGGTGTTTTACGTTCCCTCGATTTTACGTACGCTTAAAATAACCGATGACGTCATCATTTTCTTACATTGAGGGCGCAATTTAACAACAACAAAGCACACAAAGCCACAATCATGGCTGTGTGAGGAATTCTGCTGTGTATGGGACAAGCTACGCACATGCATTCCCCCTAAAGCAGCGACTGTTTTTATTGATAGAAAACAATTACATTTTACACTTTATTTAAACATCGCACAGCCTGTATATACTGTACTTTTCTAGTTAGGCCTTACATCTTGCTAGGCCTGCTAGCCTGGCCTGAATAGTCTAGGCAAGGCCTAGCTAGTGACCACCTGCATACTGTACAGAAGTAGGCAAACACGGCTAGCTACGATCTCTCTACGTACTGTATTTGGGGTCAATTTAAGGTCAACCTTGATTTTACGAATCCCTTGTTTTACGTACGCCTTTCGGTCCCGTACCGTACGCCTTTCGGTCCCGTACCGTACGTAAAATGAAGGTTCTACTGTATAATGATTTCTGCCTTAACCTCATAGGAAAAAAATAATGATACCCGGATATAGGCTTAAAAACAAAATATATCTAGTCTGTAAACACAGTAGAAGCATGCATTTAACGGAAACCTAACTTTGTATATACATAGCACCTGGTGTTGCAGACAATTTGTTTATGCAAAGTATTAATAAGAAACCACTTGCCTTAAAGTATTCAACTAAACTAGCACCTTTAACAACATTTCCATTAATCTTCTTGGTTGCCAATTTATCACTTGATAGAAGATGGGGAGCTAACACTTTTAATTCATCTCGAAATTCATCTGATATATCTAAATATAACACAAAATGATACACATTCGATACACTAAGATACTGCAAACGTACATACACATACAACAGCAAGTAACTAGTCATCATAGTTCATTATTTTTGTTGTGAAAGATGAAATAACCTATTTTCACTTGGCTTCACATATAACTTTTCATTTTCATAAAATTATTTTTGCCATTGCGCTCTCATTGTTTGTATACTATATGGTGAGTATCATTACCTTGAAGACGACCATCAAACTTTGGATTGCTAGCTACCTTCAGGCCTGGATGAGGCATTAAAAAACATTCAACTTCCTGGAACAACTCTTTGATATGTTTTCTTACTGTTTGTAATTCTTCATGTTGCTTATCCTCGATCTAGAAAAAAAAACACAAACTAAATTGCAGTCCAATCCTAGAAATAAGTTAAACTTGGCATGACCACAGAGATGCTTTTTCAGAATCAGCATTTAACAACATTTAATTTATTTCTTTAGGCAATCAATCAAGGATTGTTAAGAGTCACTGTCATCCAGAAAGGTGGCAATCTGTTTCATAGGAAAGAACACAAGCTACCTAATATCTCCAACATTGACATACACCTATGACATACCTTCAAACGTTTTTCAAGAATTTCCTGGCCTCCTTCAAGACCATACTCTGCTTCATATGGGTAGCTCCAGTCACGAACAAGAAACATTAGATTCTAAAAATATAATTAACATTAAAATTTACAGATTCTTTGACTTGACATTCCCATTGATATGTATTTCTTAGGTTTGGTTTCCACTTGGATGCAAAGCAACAATGTACGGCCAACACAAGTGAGTTGACTAATCACAAGCAACAATTCGGATACTCCGTCATGATTGGTCAAACTACTTACAGTGCGCTTATGTCCTTGCATTGTATCAAAATGGGAACCAAGCTTCAGACTTGGTGTACAAATATGATTTTTAAATGCTTGTCATACTTTATTGCAACAAATTTAAGATTAGACCTTCTCCAGACCCGACAACACCAATTAGCATTTTGAAATATTTATTCCATCAAAAATTTTCCAAACACAGAAGTGGGAATTTTTTGAGTAGTATATAAAAAGCAGACTATCCAATGAAGAGCCAATTAGAGTAAAGTGTTACATCATCAAATATAAAATGGAATTTTTTTGAAATTTATATTAATGAACATAACTTTTAAAAAAATAGCCACATGTATGCAAATTACTAACCTGGAATGGCTTTGAATCATTATCCTTCATTGCAAGCCGTCCATATTCTGTAAAAAGCTGCAGGTGCTGCAAATCATCCTCCTGAATGTTCATGCTAATGTTGTATACCTACATAAAAAATGTTAAATAATGAATATTCATGCTAATGTATAAATAATTACAATAATGAATATTTATGCTAATATACAATTACAATATACCCATATAAACAATCTAAATAATGAATATTCATGCTAATGTTGTATACCTATAAAAAATTTAAATAATGAATATTCATGCTAATGTTGTATACCTATAAATAATTTAAATAATGAATATTCATGCTAATGTTGTATACATATAAAAAATTTAAATAATGAATATTCATGCTAATGTTGTATACCTATAAATAATTTAAATAATGAATATTCATGCTAATGTTTTATACATATAAATAATTTAAATAATGTATATTCAGAATAATGTTGTATGCCTTTATAAATAATTAGAATGATTAATAAAATATTCACACTTACACTATACTAATGCATTACACTAAGGAATATACTTATATATATATATATGTCCTACATGAATATTATAAGGACTATGCATGCTAATGACAATGTTGTAATTTAAATAATTATTATTCACACTTACACTACGGTATATATCAATGCATTACACCAATAAATACAGTATTTATATCAATATTTTTTGCATAAACACATTAAAATAATGACTATTCATGCTAATGTTGATTTTAAAAGTGAAGAATTTTATAATTGGTGTTTTTTTCATATTAAAAAAGGTAAAGGTGAGTCCCGTGTTCTCTGAACGTAGAGGAACAAGCTGTTAGGAGCTCATTGTACTAAGCCTCGGCATTATGTGGTAGGGTGGCCAGTTCCTTTCCACGCCGCCTTTTTTCTCCCTAGTATTTTCAACCAGGTACTCATTTTACAGCTGAGTGAACTGGGAGTTGTCGGGCATTGAACCCGGGTCTATCTGTACGACAGTCAAGTGTCCTAACCACTCGGCTATCCAACTCCATTTTTCATATTATATTATTTATATGTTATGTGAGCTGAGCCATATCTATGATATGATAAAAAGGAAGGGACATCCGAGCATCCAGAGAGGGAGACCAGCAGAGAGATGCAGGGGAAAATTTCATTTTAAAATTTTGTTTAGAAATATTGCTAATCAAACGATTTTTTAGTCGAGAAACATAGTTTTGTATTGTATTTTTTGCTACACAATTTTAGAAATGTGTAGCAATAAGGTTGTTTTGTATAGCTTTTTGCTATGCTACACTGGCGAAATTATTCCCTGAGATGGCGCGAATCACCGAGCCATGTCGAATGAAAGAAGGTCAGTAAGTACAGAAGACTAGATACATTTCAATATATTTGATTTTTACTAGAAATCAAAAAGGTTAAATTCAATAAAATCATTCAACAGTTAAAGTGATATGCTATTAAATACTTAATATGCTATCAAACCATCTATTACTAAGGTATCATGAAGATGAAATTGTATACTCTGTTTTATAAGCTCATTTTTATATGCTGTGTTTTAATATCACACATTCTGAGCACTAGTATTAGTATTACTTCACTGTTATTCACATAATAATTAATGTACAAATCTTGTATAACAATCAAATTAGCTATTACCAATATGCATCTGTGGTCAAAGGTCATTCAGTACAGGAACGATTTATGTAATTTGACAATCAATCATGCATAATATTCAAAATAATCAGATTCAATTATCTTTATTAAATAATCAATTCCATAGGAACGGGTTAGAGGTCAAATGAATTATTCATGAGCTAGGTATCTATATAATATTGTAAACTGTACATATATTTAGTATAGTATTGACATTGTAGTACAATAATATTTAGATTCAAATTCAATTTTCTTTACACTATTATGGGCAAGGCCAATGTGGTTTCAGCTTTGTGAAATTGTTAAAGACACTTTCTCTGCAATTTTTTACATTTTGTAAAAGTAATACATTACCGATTATGATAAAAAAAGGGAAAAAAAGTACCCCAAAATGTAGTTCTTTACTTAGGCGTGACTTGGCCTAGGCTAGTTTGTAGGCTCTACTCGTAGCCTGGTAATAACGGTAACGTCAAACATCATACCCTAGCATTAGAGGATTCGCGTAGTCTCGTTACAGAATTAATTGTTTTTCTTTTTTGGACAGAATCTAAATCTATCCAGTATTCTCAATAAAAAGTTTACTCTATAACATAAAAAATCAGAGACCGTAGAAGCAAAATGAACATATCAATCTACAGAAGTAAACTACAGAATGATCTATTCAAACAAAGCCTGATTATATCAATTTTTTTAATTTTTTTGGGGAGATAACACATCTTTAAATAAATAATTGATAAAGCTACTTTACCTGTACTGAACTGAGCATAGTGCTAAGAGCAAAGACAGTGGCACAGTCCTTGACTGTAGATTGGCTATCAAAAGCACCTTGAGTATCCATTAAAAGCACAGCAATCTAAAGGAAAAAATAATGTTAGACGCCTATGTAAATAATATGTAACTTGTGGTTTACCCATTCAATGGACAGGCACTATCTATTAAGTGAATTAATGATGACCTCTGTGCGACCTGACTATGACATATGGGCTAGAACTATCAAACGTGAAATTCGGTTGTGAGACAAGAAATTGTTCCAGAAAAGCACATTTTTAATATTGTCATACCTGAACTGATAACGGGGATCTAAAAGGTGTCTGGATGGAAGATATGACTATCGGTCGTGCAGCTTAAAGCTGTGTCTACACTACACTTTATGCAACAAAACAAGCACGAATGTGCGATACTCGGGGTACAGCAAAAGAAGCTGTAATGACGTCATAAGACGGGATGTGACGTCACATACACATCAATAGCCTTGGTACCAAATATGGCTATACAGTACCATCTTCAAGACATCATATGGCTGCATCCGGTTTGAAATTTTAAAAATCTGGCTCTATAGCTTTGAGGACATGTCCCTGTAGTATATTCATGCCAAATCCCAGCTCAATACCACAACGAATAAGGGAGGAGTAGTACTTTATAAATCGAACTTTTTACTCAATAGTGCCGGATGGAAGAGAAGATGAGAGAGTCCTAGACTCGGGTAGCCCGAGTAAAAACCAAAAAATGTGATGTGCCCATATATGGACATGATGATATCATATCACTATCATATTTAGGCATATCACCACCATATTTGGTCACATCACACTTTTTTGTAGTGTGGACAGAGCTTTAATCTTTAGTGCTATACAGAAACTAGTGACTATAATAAACATTCCTAAAAACAAACAGTTTAAAAATATCAAATATGTAGATTCATAATTAATTAGATTTTCATAAATTCATATTTGCCAACAAATTACCGCTGTGTGACTGTACAAGATATTGTAAACTTTGGCCTCATTTATAAGCTTCAAAATAAACACGTTTGTAATGGGTATTTTAATAGAGGAGGCATGAAGTAAAACAACTATTAAACGTGACTACACAAAAATTAATACCTTAGTAAAAACCTAACACCTGGACCACATCAATCCTAGTTAGAAGTTTCAAGCCTGTTAAATTGATTACTTTGACTTTTATATATTCTGAAACGGCTACATAAATTCTGATTTTGAGAATTGATAGTAAGCTGTACAGATTGGCATTCTTATCCTCTCTACCTCTAATTCTTCACTCACACAGTAGGGTGGATCCATGATTTTTATTTGTTTATTCAATAAATATAGGCCTCCTACTCTAGACTATTTTACAATAGATATCATTTTCGAAATCTTTCTTTTCTTAAATGATTTAACTAAATATAATATAATGCAAAAACTTAATTTGTAGGAAATCATTTGTAACAAAAACATTTATATTATTTTGAAGCAGGGATGTGCATCATCAGAGCCTAAAAGTGCTGTTCTAGCACTATCAATCAACAATTTTGTAAACATAATATTAAACATACCTCTTTCTCGTCCGGTCCAAGGCATAGAAAGACACGACTCCACATCCAGATACCGGTGGTTTCACGGTCGGAGCCTCCCCGCCATGAAAAACCAGTTAAGGGCTCATCGTTACTTCCCATCCATTCGGTAGTACCCTATTTTGAGAGAGCAATAATACTATGTTTAAATAAAATATATAGTTTAAGTTAAACCATACTCTCTGAAAACCAGAAACTCTCCCAAAACCAGCTTGGTCTTGCTATGGTCAAAAAAGACGGAATTCATTTTTCCAGTAAAACACATTCAATATATCAGAATTTCTAGAAAACCAGATATATCAGGTCAGCCCAAGGGTGTCTGGTATTGGGAGCCGAGAAACTGCAAGTAAAGTAATTACCAACATCTCTTTCTTGTCAAAAATTGAAATAATATACATAGTCAGAATTTTTAGTAGACATAAGAAATTATTACTTAACTACAGACAGCAGCAATTAAATAATAGAGTACATACGTATAGAAAATGAAAAACAATACATTAATACTTAATTAACATGCATCATAATTTAGATCATAAAGGTAATTATCGGTCATTTGATGTTACCTTTCAAATTAAAATTTTTATCACAGTCATTAAAAGGTCTGACATGTTCAACAATTAATGCCTAGTGTATCAAATGAGATTCCTCAAAATCCTACTTTTAATTTGGCTATTTCAATATATTTTCCATATTCGATTCAGAAACCTTTGTGCAGAATACCTGTTACTTGTACTTTTTTTGGATGGTGAATTGCAAAATCTTTGTGCTAAACAAAAATTTGTGTTAAAAGTACTTTTTTCATTTGAAGAGTAGCGAAAGATTGTTTGTTGATTACTATCTCCAGACTCAAAATATTTGACTAAATACTATAAACTATACATTTCCCATAATTCACTTTTCAATTGTATGACCCACTATGTAACTCCTGGGAGAGGTGTCATACCTTTATGTATACCATGACACACCCCTGGACCAAAAAAGTGACGCATACATGATTCACCTTGTTGTAGTATAGTGCTTCATACAGTTGCATAAATTTGTTATTCATTCTAATTCAAATGTTAGTTTTGACTATATAGTTTTCATTGGCATTATTGCAAATTTAGTTATTAAAAATTCAGCAAACAGCCCAAGAGGAAAACCATGGGCCAATGGCCTATCACAGAAGTGGAAACGCCTCTTTCAGAACCACAATGTTGTAAAATTTATATAGCGCTAACCATACATATTGTCCCAAAGTGCTAACAATGTTAAAAAAAACAATATTTTTTAAATGTAACCATTGTAACGCCATACTTACTCCATCTGACAAGTATCTGAGAAAAAAGTCCAATAGGAAAGATTTTCCCTTGCGGAAAGCACCAGCTACTGATAACACAACAACATCTTTGTTCTTCACATGATCCTGGAGGAGAATACTCTCTAGGACATCTTCTTGCAGTTCAAATGTATGACCGTCGGTCACTTTGACCACTTGTACTGGACCTCCACATGCGGCAACTTCAGGGATGGGAGGCATTTTCAGCGACTATCTGTTACAAAATATAAGCCAAGTGACTAACTTTAGCCTATAGGCAACCTTCAATTTCAGAACAAAAAGTCAATTATTTAGGGCTTCACACAATGAAATCCGGGACTTTTGGTCAAGGCAGTCCAGTACCTCTTTCACACCAAAACTCTGGAGTAATCTACGGAGACACTCCGGAGTGATCTCCGGAGACACTCCGGGGTTTATGACCATTCAAAACATCGAGAAACTCCAGAGATACCCCTTTCATACCAACCGAGCTAAACACCGGGGTTTATAAAACAAAATTGTAAATGTCGCCCTCTATTTTGTTTGTTTACATAGCGACGATCATTCGAGGATGACCTTTTGACCTAAAAACTCTGAAGTTTGATGTTGGTACCTACAACACAAAACACTGGGGTGTCCCTGCAGTTTGCTCTCCAGAGAATGTTCAGCTGTTCAACCCCGCAGTTTTAAACTCAGGAGTTGCTTGATTTTACCTTTCACACTAAAACGGCGGGGCGTTAACTCCGGAGTGTCTCCAGAGTTTTGCATTTGGTGTGAAAGGGGTCCCGGACGTTTCGTCTGACACAATATACAGTGTTGTAGTAATCAAGTTTTATAAGACGTTTGAACTTAGTATTTAAATTACATTAAATGTAAAATTTTTATAAATATAAAAATTGATTTTCTTCAATGGGATAACAAAGATAGTATCCATCAATGTTATCATCCATTATATATTATTTAATTGTTAAATTTTAGTTTAATAGTTTAGATTCACACTTTATAAAACAGCGTAGCGAACCTCTGAAATGGGAAGATGTTTCAATATAGATAGGGGCCATCCTCTCCCAAGTCAAAACATTCTTCTGTTCTGCTATCAGCCACATGGGCATGTGGTCTGTTGGGACGCCAGTGATTTCTATGAAATGCCCAGTGCGCCTTTTTACGAGATTTTGTGTAGTGATTACAGTAACTTATAAGTACTACTTATGTAATACGTATGTAATAAATAAGTAATCTTTCGAGTTAAAGTTCAGTGGATTCCATAAGATTGTTCTTGTGTGTACCATGTGAGTCATGTTGTCTCTCAGCCTCAGGACTAATAAAGTATTGACCGGTTAAAATTAAATAAACATTTTTTTTTTTAGTAATCATTTAATATCATATTTTTTTGCATTTTACAATACTATTATACAAAATATTTGGCGCTAGTTCCGTTTCGCACCTGTCGTTTATTTCAACTCAAAATTGGTTAAGTAACTTTATCGTGACTACCACACCTTAGAATTAGGCCTCAAAAATATTTTTACGAAGGAGATCACACAAAAAGTAAAAAATAAATCCTTTAAATTGATGAATTTACAGACGTGTTTCTCGCACATCGGTTCGTGAATTTTGCATACTCCATGTTCAATGTTGTTGTTTCTATGGAGCGCCAAAAGAGCAATCATAATAGAGGGCTAAAAACTCAATAAATTGTGTATATTTAATGCATTTATTGGTGAAAATTACGTTCAATTTTATCATATTTTGTCAATGTCAATTCAACAAAAATATTACTGTTGATACTGTACATGGTTTTTGCAGGAACTTTTAGGAATGAAAATCGACAAATTCATCATCATATTACATGTACTGTAGGGGTATACCTAATCTAAATAATATTCCTCTTAGTCTTAGTCTTACTCTTAGGTCTAGGGTTGGTTGCTATTTGGAAACAGCAAATTATTAGCAGTAAAATGTTACAGCATTTTTATTGACAAAATATATTAAAATTAAACGTGTATTTCAATTATAAATGCATTAAAAGAAGACGCATTCCACTGAGTTTTTAACCATCTATTGTTGTTGCTCTTTTGGCGCTCCATAGAAACAAAAATATTGAACTTCGAGTATGCTAAATTCGCGAACGGTGTGCGAGAAACATGTCTGTAAAATCATCAATTTAAGGATTTATTAGTTACTTTTTATGTGATTCTTCTTCATAAAAGTACTTATGAGGCCCAATTTTAAGGTGTGGTATTCACAATAAGTTGCTTGACAATTTGGAGTCAAAAGGAAGTCGAAATAAAAACAGGTGCGAAACGGAACTAGTGCCAAATATTTTACTAAAAAACATGATTTTATGTAAATATTTTATCGAAAAATGTCGTAGTTCATACAATTGCAGACTGAGGGGCAACTTGTTTACTTTACATGTAGCCTATATAGGCCTAGAGGCTAGGCTATGTAACATAGTTTGTGGCTAAAGTAAAAACGATCATTTTTGGAGATGTTTTAGATTGTATTATAGGCCTAGGGCTAGCCTATCTATGGATACAAGTCAGATTTTCATAATTTCTTTAATTATATTAAAAAGGCCTACTTTTTATCTACTACTCTATCACAGCAGTCTATCTTTCCTAAAATAGGCCTAGGATCTATTCCTCTAAACTCGCCTTAGTAGGTAGGCCTAGTAGCCTACCGCCGCCTGCTTGAATTTTAGAGCCCTGACCAGGCCTGCCATACACAGCACAGTCTATGTCCGGCCTAGGCCTAGGCCTAGCCAATCGTCGACCAAAAATATGTTTAAAACACTTATAAATACACTTATTACACACAACTAATATTTTTCATGGATTTTTTTTATTATACAACATACTTACCCTGTACAATATTATATAAGAATTCTTTAAAATAGATAGCTTTAATCAGTAAAAATATGATCAGTTTGATTTCGAAACATCCATTTGGTTCTTCTCTACGTTTAATTTTCTTGTGATGTCTATGGAGCGCCAAAAGTGCCTGTAAAACGATTGTAAATGAACACAATCCAATGTAATATGAAATTATACTATACTCCGAGAAAGAATTCTCACCCATACAATTAAAGAAAATCTACAAATTAAGTTATAAGAATGTGAATTTATTTGTTTAACCACAATAAATTAACTCACGATCATTTAATAGCATAATAATAATATTATTTAAATAAACATAACGTTACTCTATTATAAAATAAAACATTTATACCATAGTTTAGTTTTCATAAACATTGATTTTTTAAAATAATAAATGGATTATAACTTAAATAAAATGGGTATTAAAGTAAATTTAACAAGGAATGTAAAGATAAGTGCATAATGAATCAAATTGTTCAGGCTATGTAAATTAACATTTCCCCAATCTGATATTTTGTTAAAGTAAATGTAAAGCTCTGTCTACACTCCTAAAAAAATGTATGTGCTCATTTATGAACGTGATGATGTCATATCAGTACCATATTTGAGTATATCACTTTAGATATAGCATAAGCAATTCAAAAAACATGTTCAAATTATTTGCTACAGTATATTTCATAAGAACACCTATAATACAGTGATCCCATTGATATAAATTATTATTTTTAATGTATTATTTTATTTTATTATAAATTGATTCTAATAAATCACTAACTTATTAATGATACCTGCAAGCCATGAAACATGGAATAACATATCTTAATTTTTAAAGCCAAAATAATTTTCACAAGAAATTATTAAAAACAAATACTGAATATTCCCGGATTCCTTTACAGTCACATTTAAAGACAAATATTTACAATCATTTTTCTACATCAAAATTTAAATAAAATATCACGATGAAAAATAAAAAAGTACTTGATAAATAATTTTAGTTATAATAAAATAATTAACTAAGATTATAATAAGCATTTTGTTTAAATGGAAAATAAGGCAAGGGAACACTAGAAAGAAGAAATAAGTTTTACAAATGTTAAAAGGAAAAAAAGAAATGTCTCATCTACTGTGTCACATATTAATGCAAACAGTATTATTATTATTATAAAGATGAAACTATCAATTTTAAATGAAAAATGAACACAATACTACAGTAATTGTAAACCATAATTTAACAAGAAATATTTCTTACAAAAAACGCTGCTCGCTTATTGACGTAACAGTTTTTTGTTTTTTGTTTTTGAATGTGTCATTTTATTGTCACATAATAGTTATTTTACCTGAAAAAAATGCAATTAAAAGCAAAAAATACTTCAATTGTCTGTCAGACAATGTGGTTTTTGAGTTATAATTAAACGTTTCTTTTCTCTTTCTATAATGTGAATTTTGTTACAGAAGTGAATAACTTTGATATGAAACAGACTCAATTTAGTTTAACAAAAATGTCAAAGTGTAGTACTAACTGCTGCTTGATTTCATCTAATTAATGAGTCATCTCGTGTGACGTAGCGGGCTAGAGCAGCAGCGTGAAAACAAACATGTCAGCATCAGAATAAAAAGATGTCTTTCAAACATTGTCATGGTTCAGACTATCGACTAATGTAACAACCAGGAGTCTAAAGGCCAACTCAGAGAGCTTTGTAAAACAAGTCGTCTTGAGTGCTGTTTGAGTTGCAGCGAGTCTTCTTGAGATAGCATCGGGCATAGTTTTTTGGTCATCGAGAGAACTTTAAACAAGCTTCATTTCTCCAGACAGGACAACTTGTCGTATCCTACGCTGCTGTCTGAGTTGGCCTTAACACTAGGAAAATGTTTATCAAATAAGTTATTGAAATCGTCAAAGCTTGTATTGTATCACAGAAGGTCAGATTACAGATTTAAAAAAGAGAATTTAACAAGAGTCTCCTTTGGGTCACTCCCTAAATAGGTTAAACAAACTAGCGGCAATATTTAACACTATGGCCAATTCAGTATACAGGGGCGGATCCAGCATTATAGACTTGGGGAGGGGGCAATATTTCATAAAAATGATCCATCAGGTTAAAGGTTATATTTTATCTCCCTGCCTAAATCCACGCCTGGTGTATAACCCTATAAAAATAAGTGTCCCAAAGGTGTCCCCTTAAAGGGGTTTTACTAAATTATATATAATTTTAAAAAATATGTTTGTTTTCTGTAGCTGTAAAGAACCTATCTAATTTCTTCTGAGTATCATTACAACTCCTAATAACATTGCTAAAATAGTTGCCAGGTATATATCCCAATATTGCCCAAATGTCTGCTCCATGTTTACATTTCTCCAGAATCCTGCATTCTGCAAGTAAATATAAAAATATGAAATTAAATATCATAACTCAATTATGTCAATTCACAATAGATCAAGTTACATTTTCATTTCAAAATATAGTTCACATTCACATTTTTTTGTCCCATAAAGTTTGATAGTGTATACAAAGTTTTAGCATTATGCTCTACCATTCAACAACTATGAAAATGATGATTAAGTATACTTACGTCCTGGAAGTACTGTAAAGCATAAATAACAGCTAATTTAGCTAGTGCTAAGGTGACTGGTAGGTAGGCCTCAGCACTGCTATCAGCTGCCATATCATAGAACCGCTTTGCTAGGTGAATATCCTAAAAAGAACGATTAAATAATACCAATTATTTTTATTTTATTATTTTTTTTTAATATTAGGATTGAGAAAAGGCACATTAGGTCAATTTTGTAATCACCAAAATAATTAGACCAGCAGAAGGTGGAACCTTAAGCTAAGCCTGGAGATCATTTCCCTTGCCAGTGTGATGTCTTACTTGTTTTAGTCCTAGGCCTTGCTCATGCATATATCCCAAGTTGAACATGGCTTGCGGATTGTGCTGTTGCTCATACGCCAATCGGTAGTGGTTTGCAGCAGCTTCGTAATCAATATCCGTGCCGTAACCATAGTAATGATAATCACCGAGCTTTACTCGTGCATTTGCATATCCTACGTACACAAATATTACAACAAAAAACAAAAACAAATGTTATAACAATACAAACCATATAGTGTTACATAGATTGTGAATAAGAATATTAAGCACAGGAAAATATTGCCTCATACGTAACTTTTATTAGTTTATAATACAGGTGGACACCTGGAAATGACGGCTGGTTCTTAATGAACCGTGGCAGCCATAAAGAATGACACTAATATTTAAGTGCAACGAGAAATACTTTCTAGCTAAGATTTAGGAATCGTAATTCATGATATGAGAAATACATTCTAGCTAAGCTTTAGGAATGGAGTTATTACAAGAAAAAAATTTCTGGCCGAGAGAAGATTTGAACTCGGAAAAATGTAACTTTTATATCATTGTTGTGAGGCAAAATATACATTATTTAATTAATTAAATTTTACAATATTTTGTATTACCTTGAGCTGCAGCTCGTTGCCAATTCAACAGCGCCCTCTGATATGTTTCATTAACTCCAAATAAACTTGCTTCTCCTAACAAAAACAGATCGTTTACATGATATAAACTTTTTAAATACTGTGTTTATAGACATATTATATGAGCATATATTCAGAAACTATAAAGATAAAATAGGATCTTAGTTAAAAATAAAACATGATTTTTACCTCTATCTAGGATATATGCTACATTACTCTGTGCTACCTCGTATCCCAACTCTCCGAGAAAACTGTATTGCATCATCGCTGAATCAACTTCACCATTTTTATAACTACTATGCGCATCCATCAACATCTCAGAAATACGCCCTCTCTCCGCGACATTTTTATACAGTTCCACAGCTGTGTGACATGATCGCATTATTCCAATGCCTGATGCATGCATTTGAGCTAGGCTGTAGAACCCCATGATGTGGCCTGATTGTGACGCTAGGTTGAAGTACTTAAATGCCATTTTAAAGTCTATTTTGGTACCAATACCACTAAAGTACATCTTGCCTAGCTGCAGTTGAGCATCTACCCAGCCTTGATCGGCTGCTGTATTGAAATATTGGAATGCTCTCTGTTTATCCTAAAAATAAGTGATGAAAAAGAGTAGATTCTTAGCTTGATTTTGATTGGATTGGAGGTATTGGATGGTATCCATTAAATATTATTATGTCATTAAGAGTGCAATTTTGTTATATGCGAGTGCAATTTTGTTATATGCGAGTGCAATTTCGATATATGCAAGTGCAATTTCGTTATATGCGAGTGCAATTTCGTTATATGCGAGTGCAATTTCGTTATATGCAAGTGCAATTTCGTTATATGCAAGTGCAATTTCGTTATATGCGAGTGCAATTTCGCTATATGCGAGTGCAATTTTGTCATATGCGAGTGCAATTTCATTATATGCATTTATAATAATAATAATAGTAAAAAATAATTGTAAACATGTTAGATCTTTTACAACTAGTATAGCAAGATTAGCTATTGTTCTTACGTTGAACGTTCCAGTAGTGAAGGACACTAACAGACTAAATTTAAATAAGATAATAACAGACAAACATCCTTTACCTGTTTCACACCACGGCCTAGAAGATAACTGGAGCCTAAGCCAAATTCACCGACTGGATTGCCTTGATCAGCTGCCATTTTGAAGTATTTGAAAGCAGTTGCATTGTCCTGTTTAACAACACTGCTGCCTTCAGAATACATCTAAAAAAGACATACGTTTTTTAGATCTAATTTAAGATCACAAACTATATTTAATGTAAAAATAATACTATATGGTCCTATTGCGATAACTTTTTTCGTCTTTAAATGGTTAAAAATGTGAAAAATAAGTCGATTCTAATAATTATAGCGGCCCGCTATAAATCCCAAAATGCATTGTGCGCGGATTGATATTTTTGTTTTTCTTCTGTAATTCACCCACTTTTCGATCGATCGTGAGGCCAAAACAAATGGAAGACTCCTAACTTTTCAGCGAAAATACCGGGTTTTCCCCAATTTGTTTCAACGGAGTCTGGCAAAAATAGAAAGACAATTAATGCAGCAACTATACGACGTCAGGCTAGGTATATAGCTAGCATACGATGTTCGTACGTTACCAATGTTTACAAGCTAGGCCTACAAAACTAAGCCTAGCGAGCTACTTAGGCAGTGCATTGTTTCTCACTTTTTATCATAATTTACCATAAAACGTACATTTAAGACAAGGAATGACCTGGTTTAATGTTTTTGAAGTAATATTATGTATTATTTTTACAAAACGTCACAAATTGTAGGGAAGGTGTCTTTAAAATAGAAGGGTTTGTAGAAAAATCACTCATGCATGCAATTTTAAATTTTTTTTTTACTCAATAGATTTTATCAAATTTTATGTCAGTTTGGTAATTTTTTAGACGTCATCTACAAAATAACTACACTATTACTACAATAATATTTATGAGGAGCTCTTTACAATAGGTTTCACAGTGAAGAGGAAAGTAGAAGAATAAAACAGTTTTGAAGAACCGAGATAGCAAAACCTAATTTTTGTTCTTACTTTTCCTAAATAAGCTTGAGCATTGGCATTGCCAGCTTCGGCTGCATTCCGAAAATACTCCAGAGCTCTCTAAAAAAAAAAAGTATTATTTTTATTATTATTATTTATTTATAAAAAAATATCAAATTATTTATCCAATACAAAATAAATAAACAAATACACTTTAATTTCAACAATACAAAATAAATATAAAAGAGTTTATCCTGATAAAAATAAAATATTTAGTTCTTAAGACTAGATAACATTTTTTTTTTCATGAATTTATATTATTAGTACTATTGTCTGATCTAGTTACTTAAATATATGTATTATTTATTATTATTTGATACAATCATTACTAGTAGTTATTCTGTTCTGGTAAAACCAGGCCTAAAGGTCTCTTGAGCTTAGTTGGTCTTTTCCAGGCTTTGCATCTCCAACAAAAAAACATTTCACTTTTAAGCTAAAAAGGCATCTATTATCCACATATAATCACTGAATCCTAAATAATATTAATTCAAATTTCATTGATATTTTCAATCTGTTATTTTTGTTTACTTTGGTTTTTTTATGATTTTTTGATATTTTTTTTTTTTTTGGCAGCCCACCACAAGTTTACACTTTCTGGGGTTCGCCTCTCTTATTTAAAATTGTTTTTTTACAAACACTGTTAATAGAAAAGAAAAGAGAAATAAATGTTCTGAAATGAAATGAATGAAATATTATTATTTGATTAATCTAAATTAATTTGTATTAAGTTTGATGCATTGTAAATAAAACGTATGAATGAAAATGAATAAATGAATAAAAAATGAAAAACGTATACTGTATATTAATAGCACCTTTCAATAGTGCCTCCACACAAATACACTATTGTATATTAATAGCACCTTTCAATAGTGCTTCCACACAAATACACTATTGTATATTAATAGCACCTTTCAATAGTGCCTCCACACAAATACACTATTGTATATTAATAGCACCTTTCAATAGTGCCTCCACACAAATACACTATTGTATATTTATGAATAAACCTTATGCAATTTATTAGTCAAAATAAACAAAAATATTTAGATATAAAATATTGTTTTTAATAGTAGATGGACTTACATTATGATTTCTAGCAATTCCACGTCCACCTTGATAATTCAACTGACCTAAACCAACCTACAAGGAAAAAAATAAATTGTTGTTTTTATTTGATGGTAAATAAGGGGTAATAATAAATAAGTTCAAATAAGTCTTTTTCCTTTACCTGTGCTTGCACATCTCCTTTATCCGCAAGGAATTGATAATATTGGATAAGGTCATCATCCAAGAGGGCGCCATTACTACCTGGATTCTCTTGTTCATCGAAAAGACGAACTCGTTGAACAATTCCCATCAAGCCTTTGGACACTTCCAATGCAACTGAAAGGTGGGGACAAAATTTAAATGTAAACTAGAAGGAATTTGTAAGAGCTATATACAATTTATTAATAAATTTAACTGACTGGAGTTGGTGTAGAGGATATGGCTGTTGGTTAAGGAATGCATTAAATATCTTTATATATATATGATAATAAATGCTGTGCAAGCAGTGCATTCATTCATGAGGGGTGGGCTGGTAGGTGGGTCGGAACATAAGTGAGGTACAGTATGTCAAGGTGTCAATGAAGACAATTCACCCATAACCACAAGATGAAATGTTTAATCAGTGCTTTACCAACAGAATGAAGACATGCAAGAAAAATTGCATTGGTATGATAAACAGCGCACCTCAACATCAATATATTGTCCCTATTCTCCCGGCTTACCAACTCACCTTTATCAGCAACCTTAGCATAGTAGACAAGAGCAGACTCGCAAGATTGAGTCACACCGATTCCAGACCAGTGTCTGTACCCCTAAAAAATAAAACAAATATGATTATCTTAAGTACAATACACATGAGCAGCATGTCATGTTCACTGTATCAATTAGCATACAATACATGCTATAGTGATTAATATGTTGATCAGGAGCTTGAGTCAAGCATGTCCTAACCTAACAACTTCTAATAGAGATAATGATAATAAAAACAATCAAAATACATGCCATTATTAAATATTCCTTTGGGAGTAACACCAATGTATCTCTCTAATTCTAAACACATGTTTATCAATTCTTTCACTTTCCACACTCACCAAAAAAGGATATTTAAATGCGACTTACCATCGCCATTTGTGCATAAATATCGTCCCCAAGGGCTCCAAACGTATAGTACACAAGAGCCTTGGCTTGATTTGAGTCTGTGCTTATACCAGAAGTGTACATGAACCCAAGACCCTGCATAAAAAATCAACAAAATGAATATTATAATGAATGTTTATGAGTTGGAGGGTGAGTGCCATTCAACAAATACAAAACATTCATTCATTCATCAGTGGGAAAATACGTCCATTTATTGTCATTTGCATATAAAACATACATAGAAATTATGTTTGCTCTGAGAATATACAAAACAGAAAAATTGAAAAACTAACAAAAACAATTAAGTGTCACATCACTCTCGTACGGTATACGTATTCAGTGCCAGAATGGCAGCTGGATAAAAGCAAAAAAAAGCATTCATTATTTGTTTTATATAACACACCTACTGTTATTCAATTTATCCATCATAAATCATTGCATTAACTTTGGATGTTGAGTAGAACAGTTATGACAAGTTGGTTTTCGAGTGGCAAAAATTCTCAAAATCTTTACAAATGCTGAACGTGCATTAGAGCGTGTTAATTCGATATAAATTTTACGTTAGGTAGGGCTATTTCTAAACGACATGTGATGAGTAACTAACCAATCAAATTTGAAGAATACAATCAGGTGTGTTATAATATAGCATATGTTTTAAAGCTTGCCAAGTTATGGCATTTTTGACAGTCCTATCAGCATGACAATGTCACCAGTGTCTCTACATACCGCTTGTGCCTTCGGATTTCCTTCAGTTGCTGCCACCTGTAAGAGTTCCCACGCTAACGTCACATTCAATGGTAGATGTCGACCAAACAACGATGCAAAGCCACATTTTACTTGAGAATCAGTGTCGTTCAGTTTTGCGGCTTCTAACATAATCTCATGGGCCCTGTTAAGAAGTAGTACATTATTAATATTAGAATTAATAATAATAATATACAACATTTTAAGAACATAAATTAAGCAACACACTATCAATGAATAACTATTTAAATTGATAAAAGAACAAGTTACTTGGCTTCACTGTCTTCATCTACATCGTCTCCAAACATTAATTCATTGGCTTCATCTAGTATTGTTTCAACTGAAAGAAAATATGTATATTTTAACAACTTATATAAAAGTTTCACCCTTCATTTATAAATTAGACACATAGAGCACAGCGTGACCCACCTTCATAGTCTTCCATCCAGCCTAAAGTTTATTCTAAGGCCCTCCCCCACAGCCTAATTACACAACACAACTCAATTAAAAACACTTCCCTTTCCCCCAACACTCCCAAGAAACTGTTTACTATACCCACCCCTAGACCAGCTCCATCCCTAGGGACTACTAAAATCAATATCTACGTAGCCCTAATGAATTACATCAAGGCAATCCTAACAGGACACTGAGCTCGCCTTGCCAAAATATGAACACGTAACAGTCTTTTGATCTTATGTCTGGCTGCAACAAATACCAACAGTACTGTACTATGTACATAATATCCATGGTACACAGTGTCTGTTAAGAGGCGCGAGACTAATCGTGTCGCAGCCACAGATAAACTCTTTGATCTCTGGAGCTCACTATCCTGTTAGATTGCCTAGATTATATTTATGCATTTACCTTTTGCTCTTCTTTCTATTTCTTTTGGATCTAATATCTCTTCTTTCTCTAACAAAAACAAAATTATCAATATGAATAATTAAGGACGTCTGGACTTCATAAGGAGACAATCTTGTCTAGTATTATTGGAATCATTTTATTATCATATCAATTAAATTACAAATTGATAACATCTAGATTTCTTATCAATATCAGTACAGAGCATATTGTACAGCAGATGTTGTGTATGTAATAATATTATGCAAAAATAATGCAATACCATAGAGCAACACTAAAAAAAACAAGATACATTATTTACATTTAATGGGTGCAGAGTGGACATGTTACCTATGTTCTAAATTGTTCAAACATTCATTGACCTTGATTCTTAAAGATGTATTGTCCTCTCGAAACAATTTTTTGTTGAAAGAAAATTCCATTTTATTGTCACATAAAAGTAATCTACTTTGACCAAAAATTTGATTTTAAAAAATGTATTTAATCGAACAAATTGTAATTTAAAGCAAAAAAATAGGCAAATTGGGTTTTTGGTTGAATTTAACCATTTATTTGTCATTTTATAAGTTAAAAGAATTTTTTTTCTACAGAAGTTAAAGTAATAACCTATTTAAATTCTAGATTTGCTCCCAATTCAACTCTACAACCAGGTAAAAATGTGAAAGACAACAACATTTCACAATTATTAAGTTTACTTTTCTGAAGATTCAGTGTCAATCCTTATAAAAAGCTACCATAAAAGCTTTGTTTGTTTCTGATATATTTTTGTTGTTCTTAAAAATTTTAAAAATCTAAAAAAGAATGTTTTTTTAGTTAACTGTATCAACATCACATAGATTCTATATTGATGGATCTCAAAGCTCTGTCTACACTATCAAACTAGATGACATCATACCGCTACCATATTTGTGCCAAAATATGGTAGTGATAATGATGTCATCACGTCCATATATGGGCTGACACATCACATATTTTGGTCACATAAATGTTGATTGTGTAGACAGAGCTTTAGCTATATATTTGCTGGTACAATGCAAACTAAAGCATAGTACATTCAAATACCAAAATGCTTTCTCTCAAAACTTGTTCACTGATCAACTGTTATTAACTTACTCTTTGATAAACCAAGGCAGTCTAACAACAGGATGCTGAGCTCCAAAGATCAAAGGGTTTATCTGTGGTTGCGACACAATCAGTGTCACGCCCATTTAACAGACACCGCACCATGGAGAATATACATTAGTACAGTACTGTGGTATTTGTCGCAGCTAGACATAAGATCAAAGGACTGTTACAAGTTCCTATCTTGGCAAAGAGAGCTAAGTGTCCTGTTGTTAGATTGCCTTGGATAAACTGAATATTTTTCAGAATGAAAAGAGTATCTTAAAAAAATAAACTTACCACTATCCTTCAGTGAAGGTTGAGATGTTGGTTTTGGATCTTGCAGTAACTGACGTGATGGAATACTTGGTAATTTCAGACTAGGGTAATCATCAACATCATCATCAGTGTGTTCATCAAAGTCCGCAGATCCTGAACGATCAACAGTTGCTTTTTGCCCACCATTTGAACCCTGTGGTTGTTTTTTTTGTGTGGTTGCTGGTTCCATTTTCACATTTCCATGTGTTGCTTTAGACTGTGCATCTGAAAATGTCAGTTTTGAATCATCGGGTACTCTTTGTTGCTCTCGCTGTTGTTGCTGATCTAACTGCTCTTGTAATCGTTTTTCATACTCCTGTAGTAGTTTTATACCTCTCGGCTCCCATTCCCTTTCCTGCTGTTGCGCTGGCTGTTGCCCTTGTTGTGATTGTAATGGTTGTTGCCCTTGCTCTTGTTGTACTGGCCGTTGCCCTTGCTCTTGTTGTACTGGCCGTTGCCCTTGTTGTGGTTGTACTGGTTGTTGCCCTTGTTGCGCTTGCGTTGACCGGTGCCCTTCTTGTGGTTGTACTGATTGTTGCCCTTGCTCTTGTTGTACTGGCCGTTGCCCTTGCTCTTGTTGTACTGGCCGTTGCCCTTCTTGTGGTTGTACTGGTTGTTGCCCTTGTTGCGCTTGCGTTGACCGGTGCCCTTCTTGTGGTTGTACTGATTGTTGCCCTTGCTGTTGTTGTTGCCCTTGCTGTTGTTGTTGCCCTTGCTGTTGTTGTTGCCCTTGTTGTGATTGTACTGATTGTTGCCCTTGCTGCGGTTGGACTGGTTGTTGCCCTTGTTGTTGTTGTTGCCCTTGTACTGGTTGTGGATTAATTTGTTGTTGTGGATTTATTTGTTGTTGTGTTTGTTGATTTATATTTTGTTGTGCTTGGCGTTGTGCTTCATATAGTTGCTGTAATCGTAGTGCTTCTTTATTTATGATTGGTTCATTCTTTTCTTGTTTATTATGTGGGTTTATATTAACATTAATTTGTTCAACATTTGATTTTGCATCTGTTTCAGTTTGTTTGCTTTCTTCTTTGTTGTCTCCATTGAGATTAATTAAGTCCGCACCTAATGTAATAAGGTCATACTATTACTAATTTAAGTAGCATTATAATTAATTTCTTTAAAGGGTAGGCTAAACCTAATAGGCCTAAACCTAGGCTATATAATTTCACAATCATAATCAATAGAAATGAAATAGGCCTTAGTCAAGGCCTACCTACTAAGTACTATTAATATTATTGTATTGGTTGGCATTATTATTTAATATTTATTAATAAATACTAAACAATCAATAGGCCTAGGCCTATATATAGGCCTAAAACTAGGCTTAAATAAATCAATGATGCATTGTACTTACCAGCTAATACAAAACCTACAAAAATAACTGAAGAACAACATAAAATCGCGTTTCTTGTTTTCATGTTTGAAAATACATAACCTAGGCCAGGCTAGGATAGCCCAACACTAAATATTGTTCACTTTTAGGCCTACTGGAAGGCCTCTTCGTTCAGACGATACTGCGGGTTTGATGTGTGCCGTGTCTACGATCCCAGCCTAGCATAAGCGATGATTATAGCCTCATTAAACTTGACTATGCTAGGCTGAGAGTTCTAAGAAATAACGCACAGTAAATCTATCAATTTAAATAAATAAAATCACAGTGTTTGTTCGTATTTGTAGGTCCTCTTCTTTTTCGGAGAACTGATTTTGGATAACTTTTTGTGCAGGACGGACTCAGATTTCTTCTCAACAGAGATGAAATTGTAATATACCGCCCTCAACTACAATAACGACACGTATCTTTATTGTGTGTATAACAAGGTTTTCTCTTATCTCTCCATCCATCATCAATGTATAATTCATCCATCCATCAGTCTATATAATTATATTCATACATCCCCCTCTGTCTGTCAATTCATCAATCAATTCATCCTTTTCATTCAACTGTCTTCTCTTAAATACTATCTGTCAAAATTATTCAATTCCTTTATTCCTTCATTCATCCATATGATGGGGACTGGTAACTATTTTACAAGAAAAATGAAATTATTTATAAAGTATCTAGTATCAAATTGTATGACGTCTTTGATTGAGGAGCTGAGGTGAAAACAGGTGGTAATGGGGTACGTCGCAGGGTCCTTTGGAGGGGTGTATTATCCAGGCAATCTTTATCGATATTACATTCAAAGCAATTTTAATTTGTCCTGCAAATTCCCCTGCTCCACCCAGGAATCTTTTTTTCAAACTGCCTCGTTTTGAGATTTACAAAGCATGTAACACACAAAAGACACATAACAAAAACATTCAACATTCTTCAAGATCAGTAATCTTTAATATTAATTTGTGAAGCAGTATGATCGTAACAAAGCCGTTAAAATAAAAACAATAATCGTTACACTGAGTTATCTAATACAGTAGATCGTCATCGTAAATAGCTGCCTGGCTTTGTCGCGTCATCATACGTGTACGACAACGACAAAACGGCCAAAGCTACAGAACATTAGTACAACATGCAAATCAATGAATTCCGTAGAAAATTAAAAATTCCTCGCATACACTCTGCAAACTTGACTGCTATACATAAACATATATATAAATATATATATATTATATAAATATATACAAATGTATTTATGTATTTATATAAATGAAATTACAGAACCAAGAATAAGATATGTTGTACTGTATTACAATACACATTACCTCTTATATACGTGATTCTGAACTTTCATTTAACTCATATCATCATATATAGTTAGGCATATTATATAATTTACATAATATACATCATATATATTAACATGGGCCTATACAACTAATACATAATCACGATATTTTTATCAATAATTATACATGAATTGTCTATTTTTATGTAACATTTATAAATTACATTTTCAATACTTTGTATTGTTGGGTACCTGAGAAAACTAAAATGCCTAGAGACATATTATAAGAACTGGACCATCAACTAGGCGACAGAATAATGGGCACGACTGGTGCATCTGATTAGCCGATTTGATGCAGCCATATTGGACAGTCTCTCTACATTGTGATTGCATTGGTGTTGGCAGTCTAGTTCTTAGAATATGTCTTCGAAAATGCCACTAAGTGTCTGTACTTAAAAATGGCGTAATGCTGAAGATCAAAAATTAATGCAACTTATGATCACTCTAAATCATATAACATAGTGCATTTGAATAACTGTTTATCAGATGGCAGATTACATTTCAATACATACGCACAGTATCAATTTCATTGGTAAATTAAACATTTCATTTTATACAAAATGTGATTATATTAGTCAACTATATTTGAAACGTAGCAACGTATGTTACCATACTCAGTGAGTATTTTCACAGTATCATGACTAGTGACAATAAACAGACTGCAGTATCATGCTAGCTGACAGTAACAGGGCCATACCATAGCACACATCTCCTAAATATTAAGTTACACATAACTCTCTAAATAACCTCTCACTATACAAAATATACAAACGACCATGCTTTGAACCCCGGTCTTCAGATTAGAAAGCTAAAGCATCAAACAATCTCTGGCTGGCACTGAATAGTGTTATCTAATATGGGATGATGTTTGCTGTCATGAGACACAAAACTGTATACTGTTTATTGTCACCAGACATGATACTGTACATGTATCAAGTGATTAATTTCAAATATATGGAGAATATACTGCATTTTTAACATGGACAAAACATAACAGTAAATTGGAATCTGACTTTCTGGGCCAGCCTAAGGTGGTCCTGTTTTGGGAGAGTTAAATGTACGTCATTCTGTTTCACAATGAAATCCTAAGCGGTCGTGTACTTTTCTATTCCTTCTTTAACAGTACAATATTACAGTACATTCCCGTTCATAATCTTACATTTTTTGTCAAGAGTTTTTGTAATATATTTTAGTCAGAAAGAGGGTTGTGCGTCTATGACGATTTGACAATGTGTAAGGCACTACATATCCAGTGGGACTATGTATTGAATTTACATTGATAGATCAATCAATAAATTCATTCAGTTTATCAAATATTAAAATGTAAGTACCACAAAATAATAAGCATTTTAAGGAAACCTTAATGACATCACAGCAAATATATTTAAAAAGAAACAATTTACTAAAAAAATTGCTTTTCAAAACAGTGTACCCTTATAAATATCTATGCATGTTTTAATAACATGCAGGGAAACCCCCTACCCTATATCCTCGATAGTGATTGGCTGAATTAACTTCTTCAATTAATTCAAATATACAACAATAATAACCAACACACTATGGATTTCTTTAGTCTTGCGTACTAATTACAATGCCAGTATACGACCATAGAACACGTCTAAAAGAAAAATCAACACGCATCATGTACTCTATAACATCTTTAGCTAAAATCTACCAAATGCTGACATATTTTACACAATCTATATCATACACAAATAAATTCTTATTCATTGACCTACAAATAAATAAAAATATATATACAATAAATTAACATATAACAAACAAAATCAGTGAAATAAACTGCAACGTGTTCAGCGCCAGGTCTTATTTATGCTACTACATAATCACTTTCTTTTTATTTAAATGTTTAGTAATATTTATTATTTAACACACCAATTAATTTTAAAAGGATTGAATGGGGGAGAGAATTTGCCTTCACAACAGCCATATTCGAAGGGACTTGGGTAGCTCCATTGAGAAACCAGCAGGGGCCCATATGTTTATTATAAGCATTGATATTGATATAGAATCATTATTAAGTCAACCTATATGCTATATGCCTTTTAACATGAGCACAACAGTTGAGATTAATTGACTTAATTAACTGTTTCTCTGTTTTATCAGGAAAGAGTGAGACTCGCTCTTCCCTGTTTTGATATACAATTATCTTTACATACATGTGGTTGCATGATCTACGCACAGATGAGTATCACTGCCTGATCTATATTGTACAGAAGACAAAACATCATTGTCAACTTCTTTCACATGTGCGAGTCCAAGCTGACTGGCCAGCCACAGATGAATATGCTAATTATCTTTTGAATATTCATGAACTGTCACCTTACATTGCTACTGGTCTTTGAAACATGAACTAACGTGTAGTTTTTTGGTATGATAGGGCGCAATTATTGACAGCAAACAGCGTTTTGTAGATAATATGTAATAATGTAGATGTAAATTGCCATACAGTACCAGGATATATGCTTATGTAGACAAATATATGTCATAGTTCAATTATCAAAGTGCTTTTCAGAAGTCATCCAAATGAAATCATTAACGGTTATGTTGTATGTATACAGCTACCTCTATAATTTCTGGGCACAAAACGTTTCCATTAAATCAACTTAAACGAAACAACATGCATATAAGACTTGGTAGATGTGTAGTCATTATTCCAGGCATCTAAAAATCCTTTTAGTGAATACAGAACCCTTAGAAGTAGTGGGATATGCAACTGTATGCATCAGTTTGTTTTGCTTGCCACGACACACTCTAACATTTACAACACAATCCACCATGTTAAGTGTAATGCGTAATTATGTACGAATTCTTTGGAACAGCGCAGATACTCGGATTGCAATCGTTGCGAGACAGTATTACCTCCAATTATTTAAAACATGTTTATACATACACTGTACTATGACGAAATAAATTGATTGGAGAGGGGTGGGATTGAAGACATGGGTTATATTACACTGGTTTCGTTCCTGTCCATGGGAAGGAAAATGTTGTGTTTAAAAATACACAGTGTGTCTATGAGACTGCCTTAATGGACATGTCATTACGTGCTTGTAGGTGTGTCATGGGTTTCCCTTTACCCTATGGGAAGGGGTTCCCTAAGGTATGGGAAGGGTAAACCCAACAACATGTTCTGCAATCAACTGCCAAGCAAACACATCCATTATTTGGCATTAGAATTCGCTTTGTTATTCATCTCCAATTTGCTTAGTTTTTTCCAAAGTTCATCTCTATCTTTTTCTTTTTTCTTCTCTCTGAAAAAACAATAAATATACAAATGAATAGATGACAGTATTTAATTAAATAGAACAGTTAAGCCTTTAACTCATGAAAATATTCTTCCATTTTAACCCATATGAACATTCATTATTTGTAAACTCTGGTTACGAGTGTAAAGCTCTGTCTACACTATCAAACTTTATGTGACAAAAAATGTGATGTGCCCATATGATGATGTCATATCACTGCCATATTTGGGCATATCACTACCACATTTGGACACATCACACTTCTTTTGTCAAACTAGTTTGATAGTGTAGACAGAGCTTTACACACTTCACACACTAGAATGCTAGCTGAAATTTGTAATTCATATTTCTAGAATTTTGGTTCTAATCACTTACTTTTGTCGGTCCAACTTGTAATTTGCGGTTAATTCATCAAATAGTTTACTATGCATTTCCATAAAAGTTTTGAGCACATTGTAAACCAAGGCCACTATTGTCCTAAAAATAAATAAATGCAACAAATTCAGTACAAATAACTTATTAGGAGAAACTGAACTAAAATAAATATATGTAAAATAGATTTTAATATATCCATGATATCTCAACTTGAAAAAGCGAAATATCGAGAGAATTTATGAAAGCATATCTAAACAAAAGAGGGTACTATATAATTGAATAGATTAAACGATAGAGGGTGATATAAACTAAATTGTAGGCATCAAATCTATAGTAAACAGTGGATATGCCAGATGTTTTTCAGATGCGGCAAAGGCGGAAATCTGTTGAGAAACACAACAAACTTTTACGATAAAAATGGCTAAGGTTGGACTAACCACTAGAATGCTAGCTCATATTCAGGGGGAAAATGGCAAAAGGCTTCCTACTTTCTAGGAATTTATTAGATAGTCTATATTGTTTTGACGACGCTTAACTCCCTTTCAAACATAACCACAGTGTCGATTTTGCCATTTTTCCTCTAACTGAGCCGAAATTAGTTTGAAAATATTAGGCCAAAAAAAAAAAAATAGTTTGTTTGCTGTCATCCGCCGCCCCTAATTTCGCCAAAAATTTGGGGCAGAAATAAGAAAAAGTTTTTTTTTTTAGGTTGAGGGCGCTTTAAAAAAAAAAAATTTTTATTATTTTTTTTGGCCGAAAAGGTGTAAAAATCGAGTGTGCGAGGATGAAACAATAAAAATAATAACGTAGCGTATATTTCGGTGTATAATCGCACTTTTGACATGCAAATTTAACCTCTAAATTAAGGGTGCGTCTTATACACCGAACATAAATGCCTCAACACACAGATATCGCCACCTCGTTGGCTAGGCCTGGGCTTTTTAAGGTAAGGCCTATTAGTATTACTAAAGTCTAAAGAGTAGGCCTAGCCTAGCTACAGTGTACTAGCGTAACAGCAACCTGCTAGTTTTCAAGGCATTTTAGCGTGATTTTGTACTAAATATGATGAAAAGATTTGTTCATTATGGAGCTGTTTTTTAGGCGCTCCGATAAAATTTCATTTGAAAACGACGTTTACGATTGGAATAGTATTATAGTTATACGCACGACCGTCGTACCCCCAGCGCGAGCGAGCCCTTCTTGGCAACCACATTGTTTACACAGTATTCGACTAGTATATTCTCCAGTTGATTATAGCATAGACCTAGCGTACACACTTCAGGATACATAGATACTAATCGAATACGATTTTCCGTGAAAACGTGCGCCTCTCGATAAAAGGATCGAGCGAGGCTAGCCCACACACACGTGCGGTCATGCACTCGATGTTGCGGGTGCGAAACTCATTCATAACAAGTTAGAAAGAACTGACGGAATGGGGGACTTCCCTTCTTGTTGAGGCTACTGGGCGCGGCCGTCTTATACATCGACGATATACAAAATACCGATATTTTACTCTCAGTTAGGGGTCGGGTGCGTCTTATTATACACAGGTGCGACTTATACACCGAAACATACGGTACACTAACTTCTAAAAATTAAAATATTTAATTAGGCCTGCTAACAACGACCTACTGTGTAGTAGTAGGCCTAGCCTAGGCTAGTTTAGACACGGGGCCTAACGCGCCCAAAACAGAATTAAAGTGTGAAACAAATTATGAATAGATGTTTGAGCTCGTTGTTTTATTCAGTGTGTTTTGTTACTCTCAAATTCGCGAGCAATTAACAGAGAAATTAACATTAAAAAAAAAAAAAAAAAAAAAAAAAAAAAAAAAAAAACTTTTTTCCACCCGCCCCCCCCCCCCCCTACCAAAAAAAAAAAAAACTTGACAGCAAACAAACAATTTTTTTTTTAGGCCTTATAACAATATCCTAGATTTATATAGCCCCTAATGTTGTGAAACCTCTAAGCGCTGTACATAAACTAATACGATTAAAGGGATTCCGACCATGCCACAAAAAAACCCAAACCGAAGTAAGGGGATACGCCCTCGTCGCTAACCAGGGAGCAGTCTAATTGAACCCCCGGTCAGTACCAGGGGCCGGATTTATCAAACTTGCTTAGCAAAAAAATCGTCTTAACTTTGCCTTAAATCCTTGATTTTGCCTAAGTCAGATTTATCAATATATCTAAGCAAAAAAATTTGCTTAATTTTGTCTTAAATCTAAGACAAACAACACCCTGCCTTAAGATGAAAAATTTCGTCTTATCTCATTTCTGCAACAGAAACATTCTTTTTTGACAACGCGAGCGCGCTAGGCCGGAACATTGAACATTCGGAAAGGCTACGCTAGTGCGTTTTCCGCTGTACTACGGACGCTAAAATAATGATATCGATCTTCATAAAGATGGCCTAGAAATTGGACGAGCAAAACTAATATTTTCGGGATAGGTACGACCTAATTGACTAACTTTTAGAAAACTGTATCGGCTGCCAAGGGTCGCTGTCATTGATAAAAATAAATAAATGTTGATTTGATTTAAGTTTAGAGCGAATGATTTTCGTATGTATTTCCGACTGTTGTGCTCTTTCTCTATTTTAAGTAATAAAAACAATAGTAGCCAGAATGCGCCCTCTCTTGTTGGGAGTGAAAATACGGAGATCAAATGTTATAGCGCCGCCATCGCTAAGAGAAAAAAGGTAATACGCATGCGTAAGCAAGAATTTTTCCTCTTAAGACATAATTTGCTGCCCTCTAGAGTTTAATTTTGCGCATGTGCAAAGTAAAATTTACCTAAGACAATTTTTCTGCTAAGACATTGCTAAGACGGTTTGATAAATAAGATTAAGTTATTTGCTTAAGCACTTCTTAAATATTTCACCTTAAGCAAAAATATAAGCAAATATTGATAAATGCCAACCCAGTTGTGTCTTGGTCATCCCGGACTCAAAAGCAGTTTAACCATTGCACTTACTGATTCCAATGATCCTTTGATATCCTATAGAGACTTGGGAACATAATTGGCATTACAACGTTAGAATTCTCTTCAATCAGACTGAGTACATACTCATTATTCCAAAAGTATAATGCACGTTCAGCAACCTAAACGAGAGAGATCATAATACTATGTTATAATTATTTCTTTATACAGCCTCTTCAGTCATAGACTGTTCTCCCAAAGGGCCCAGTAATGATAAGTGACTGTGTGTGTACAGGTACACTCGTCTCAAAAGATGTACTGGGTCCTTTAAAGTGCACATGAGCTAAATGTGTACACTGGACCTACGGTTTATAGTCCTTATCCGAGAAGATTCGTTCTATTACCAGAACCGTGGCAAGAGTGAGCCTCGAACCCTTGCCAATATTATGGCTATGTTATTAAAGAAAAATATCCTGATATGAGAGCATGTTATATTGTACTAAGAAATTTAAAGCATTGTTAATTGTTCATTTAATATGTATACGTTAAATTATATGCAATTTATTTTCTATGGACTAGGAATTAAAAGATTGTTTGAATGGAAACAAAAACGAAAAGCATACATGGGTAAGAAATGTCCTTGACATGACAAACAATCTACACACTGACAAAAGTGCTTTAGTGAAGGGGGCGCCATGCAGCCTAGCATTTAAGATAATATCTAGCCTACACAGCACTTATAGATAACAGAGAAAGAAGCATTATTTGTCTGTGTTTAATGTGAGTGAAGCCAGTGTCAGTCAAAACACATAGAATAAGATGGTAGAGTGAAAAGGTTCTTGCATTATGAGTGAAGTTGGTGATCCACACTATCATCATACTATCAAATTGACGTTTCACAATAAACAAAAAAAATATTTCACTCTGCATGTGAAACCGTTAATCTATCCTACACATGTTTAACTCTTTGAATAATGGGGCAATAAAATACTACTACTCTACCTTCAACATGAGTGAATTTGGTGTCACTGGGCTTAGGTTTTAAGTTATCTAGTCTGCACAGGGCATTTAACTCATCAAGCGCAGGGGAAAGAACTACTTCTGTATCTACCTCCAACATGAGAGAATTTGGTGCCAGTTCGCCTAGCATTTAGGCTATCTAGCCTACACAGGGTAACTCGGTGAAGATGGGGCAGAAACTACTTTCTTTTACCTCGAATGTGAGTGAATTCGGTGCCAATGAGCCTAGCATTGAAGTTATCTAGTCTGCACAGGGCCTGTAACTCATCAAATGAAGAGGCAAGAACTACTTTTATATCTACCTCCCACACAAGTGAATTTGGTGCCAGTGAGCCTAGCATTTAGGTTATCTAGCCTGCACCGGGTTTTTAACTCAGTGAAAGATGGGCCAGGAACTACTTTCTTTTACCACCAACTTGAGTGAATTTGGTGCCAGTGAGCCTAGCATTGAAGTTATCTAGCCTGCACAGGGTATGTAACTCAATGAATGATAGGGCAAGAAGTATGTTTGCCTCACTACATCCCTGGGGATATTATTACTCACCAAGTCAAGGTTAACGCAACGATAGTCCAATTTATTTTTCTACATGTTAGGATTTATTTAACTAAAGTTTGACTAGTGTGTGTAATCCTTGAATATGTTACAAGTTATAATGTACATGTGTATTTGATGATATGCATATGAAATGTACATGTTTAGTGATACATGTCATCACTGATGAATCACATGTTTAAATTAGCCTACTGGAAAACTAATCCAGGTTGTCAAATCTAAAAATTGTCAGGCAAAGTCAGTAAAAGTTTCTCTTACTTGGTAGTCACAGAAAGTAAAATTTAATCATCAAAATTAATATCAATTAGCTCTGAGAGTCAACAGAATGTTGTTAATTTAGTAGAAGGGTAGTTTTAACAATAGTAGAATCTCTATTAATGCTTGGTTCTCACTAGAACGCAACACAAGGAAGTAGATGCTACGCAAGAGAGTTGACCAATGACAAGCGACAGTTTGAATAGTCCATTGATTGTGATTGGTCAACTCGCTTACATTGCGCTTACGCCCTTGCGTTGCGTCCTAGTGGGAACCAAGCTTAAGGGGACATTTTTAGGACCTACTTATATTCACATAATAGTGGTATCCCCCTCTAGTGGTATTTTATAGGAAAGTGTTTAATAAGGTTCTTATTCCTTTTAAACAATTTACCATAATATGAATTACTGTAAGATGGTCAATGAGTTTTTTTTAAGCAAAACAATCCAGTTATTTGTTTTCTATGTAAATTTGTTTTTACTTTATTATTGATTCTAGTAACAATTTTTAATTGTGTTATAATCAAAATGAGTATACATTTAAAAATAGAAAATCTTTAAAAAAAAATCTACCAATCTGACCAATAACCTTTGACCTTAGTCGGTACTACCCCTAAATATTTACCTGGAAATGAGGACTGGATACGCATCTAGCAAGTTGCTTGAATAGAATGCCTTGAATCTTGACAAACTGTATTGGTTCAATTACATCAAGAATCTCCTCAATTTCCCCAAGGTACATCACCTATGACAAGATAACGAGAGTGTCATCACCAAGAAATTACCCAACCTTATCATTTTCTCTAATAAAACAGATTTATGACATTTTTAAAAAATATTATAATTCTTATTCTACGGTATTATTCATTTATATTCCACAAATACACACAAATAAATAGTGCTGCTCAGGTAGGCGATATTTTTTAATTAAATGTATTATTTTATTCATTTCATCAGGGATAGGGGAGGATCCAGCGTTATAGATTAAGGGGGGGCCTAAATATTTCATAAATGATAAAAGCGATCAGTCAGGTTGCAGAAAAATAAAAATAGTCATTATTTTATTTTTAATAAGATATGGCTGTTAAATTTTAGGGGGGAGGGCTAAAGCCTGTTTCGCCCCGCCTAAATCCACCCCTGAGGGACCATGTCAACATTATTCTACTGCAGTAAATACATTTTTTAAACTCTTTATCCTGTTTATGAGTTATCATACCTATTGCTTATTGCAGTGATTAACTGTAAAATTAAAACAAACTAAAATTATACATATTTTATAAACACAATGTAGTTGCAGTAACTGCAGTAAAATAATTTTAACATGAACCCTTATATCAATAATTTGTTGTTTAACTAAAAATTATATATAAAACATCTTTGACACAAAGAAGTAGAATGCCAGTCATTATAAAAAAAAACTGGAGTGTCAGTCATAATATTACTCCCAAGGTGCCGTGGGCTAAAAACAGGTAGCTATTTCAAATTGACAATCCTCTTTGCCAAGCTGTCGAATGACATATCCCAATCTGTCAAGGGAGACAAGATAATGTAGGCTGGTAAATTTAAATACATCAACCAACAAATGCATGATAGTTTCCTAACGAATCATATCACAGAAATGATGTCGTATAACGAATCTAAAAGGTAAGCCAGTGGATTTTGAAATACAGGCTGTAGACACACAGGAAAAAAACAATTACAGATATTCAACCGTCTTAAAATGTCAACTAGCTTAAAAACCACCCAAGGAATAATAAATGTATGAGCGTTTAAGGTAAAAAAACGAAAAAAATCAAATTCAATCATTGGTGAAAGAATGACATTTATCCAAATTTGTCATTACATGGATAGACACATATTTCTCTTTTTCTGTCAGTTTATATAATTATTTTTAAACCAAGAATGTTTTAATATATTATGATATCTATTCTGCAAGCTTAGAGAATTTTAAAATAAATTGATTTAGCATTTCCTTAAAATGTAGATTGCATATCGATATTTTAATGTCTGTCTTTAATCTTTAATATCTTGAATCATATAATTATGAATAAAGGATGCTGACCCCCACAACAGACATGCTTTTTAAATACACAGAATAATAATGGCAATTGACGAGTGCAATTTAGAATTTAAAGTAAGAATATTATTAAATTTAAAACGGTTTGCGTCAATGATTAATTTAACAACTCTGAAAATAAAATGAATTTATCAATCCATTAAAAAAAAATTGTTATAGATTTATTTTAATAGAATGTATAACAAATCACATTGGTGAATCCTTGCCATTTGATTGGTTAATTTCATATCACATGCCATGCATTATATTCTCCCATTTCAATGATTAAAGTTATACTATTACATGGTCAACGTTTTATAAAAAAAGATAATTAGTTTTTGTAGGCCTGAATATTGAGGGAAACCAGACAGAGTGCGCCATCTATACCTATTTATTCTACATGGCTAAAATATAAAAATGTCAAATTATTTGACTGAGGCGCTTGTTTAACTATAAGCAGATATTCAACTTCGCAATTGATTCGACAGAGCCGCTTTTTCAACATAGGGGATGTTTCGACTGAGAAATTAATATAGCTGACGAGTTATGTGTAACAAAATGTGATATTTATCATCTTTCTTCCATAGTATTAGTCAGGAATTATAAAGTATATGACTAATAATAAAAGAAATGACTAACAATATACTATTTAACAATCTTCCGCTTTAAATCGATAAGGCTGTTAAAAACTTGATTGAAATCTATGAATTTGACCACGCTTTGAAAAAACTATTGCTGCAATACCATTTCTATTCATCATGAATTTAAAATAAATGTAAATTAACAATTATCTATTTTGTAAAATTTTAATTATTAAAAAAATTAATGATTATTTTCAAGTTGTTGTGCTGGACACCATACAATGGTCAAAAATTGATTTCTATAAATAGCCGTTTAAATTGTAAAAGTAATAATTTAATTAAAAACTAATTACCTCAGCTACCGTACTGTTGCTAATAAACGCCCCGGGGGCATCGCATTTTTTTTTTTTTTTAAGGGGGGGGGGGGGGGTTATTGGAGGTGAATTTTAACACCCAAAATTACCTAAACAAGCTGCAGTTACCTAGAACAAAACAGTTAATAAGTTTGTTGCTTGTTGAAAAACAAGTTAATGTGCAAATGGAACACATTTAAACCACTATTAATAGATAGGCGGTCACGGAAGACTCCATTTAATTTTGGAAGCAATCCGGACAAGGATCCCAATTCTGGACAACTTTTTATTATTTTAAGCTGTATGTCAAAACTACTAGACAGATCTTTAGCATGATCCTTTATCCTTTTTTTCTTTTTGCTTCTGGCGGAGGTTGCATGACTCTCCAATTGCTTTTGTTTAATTTATATAAATATATGTTATTGAATATGAGGAAAATAAATAATAAAAAACAACAACTATAAAGTTATTTTGTTTTATAATTTTATTTATTGACTGTTGACTTCAGGGAGTACCGCACATAAAAGAAAAATGTTTAAGCAACCAACCATTTAAAAACAAAAATAGCCAATTTCCGCTAGGAGGTCCTCGGCTTTCGTGCAATAAATCATAGGATTTAAACCATTTAACAACAATTTTTAAATAAACTCTTACCTCTTTTTGGCTGCATGTCTTAGGCCAGAATTTAAGTAAACCCATTATCACCTACAAAAGAAAGATTTGTCTTATCATATACTAACAGAAGACAGTAAATTAAACATAATTTATTTTAATCAATTTAAAAATACTTTGGTTTTAAAGTAAACAACAGTAGCAGTGTAAAAACAAAATAAAAAAGTAATACATTTTAAAAAACAAATATTACAAACATTAGGAAAAATGTTTTTTTCTTTTGGTGTCACTTTTCTGTGAAACTTACAAAGAGCACTACAGCCAATCCCTATTCAGGGGACACCTCTAATAAGAGGATAATATATTTTTGAAGGTATCCCCATAATAGAGTTTAATGTATCACAAAATAGTATATTTCATATTTTTTGTATTGAAAGTTTTTTTCTATATTCAAATATGTTTAATTTTTATCTATTATTAAAATATATTACAAAGAAACAATATAATATCATTGTGAATATGAATAACAAGATAATTGTGTTTATTACTCAGGCTCTCATATCCACAGAATAATACATTTTTCATTTTTTGTTATCATTTTAGTATCATTTGAACATACCACAGCTAATGTTGTTATGTAATGTTTGGGGATAATATATCAAGCGACTGAAGAATCTCTTGCCAATTATACACGCACGGAATCTGACAGTTACTTATCCACAAATGTGACGTCAAGCATAAAAATTTAACAATTTAGTTCGCCAACTGATCAATAGCTATAAATGCATCCAGTCTGCGGCATTGTATTTTAATAAACCTTTAAGATGTTTAAAGATGTCTTGTCTCTTCTTACTAAGCCGTAAACTTGACTGAATAAAATGGTTTAAGTTTAAATTGATATTTTTAAAGATGGTGATTAAAAAATGTAATTAAAGTACTGTAATCATTAAATTAATTTAAGTTTAAAAAATTATATGAAAATTATGTTTTTGTTAATAGACAAAAATTAATTTTCAAGCTATAGAAATAGTGTATAAGGTTTTGATAACATTGCCTAGCAAAACTTCAGAATTTACAGTACAATCATCAAACCATATGAAGTTCTTCTTCGTGTTGATGCACTGTGTGGACACAGGTGTGTGCTAAACACCAGAGTTTTGCTGGGCGATGTAAACAAATTTAATATTTAAAAAATAAAATGAATACAACAAATTCTAAAAATCTGTTTTTGTTGAAGATATTTAAAAACCAAGTACGTTATTTTTTTGTGATTAAAGCTATAAAAATTCTTGTCATGCTATTGTTTCTACTATACAGAGACCATTGTGAATCTGAACTGCTAACACAGTCGTACATTAATCTAATGTTTTAACATTAGCATCAGGGCTCGCAGAATCCTAAAATATTTGGTTGCCCTTCGGGCAAGTAGGTTTTGGGTTTTGGTTGCCCTCATCATTTTTTTACTTGCCCACTATTTTAGCTTAATTTTAACGTTTTATACCGCGACTGCACCGCGAAAAAACGTTGGTGAAAAACGACTATGCTTAATACACTGTGGTGTTTTTTTCGATGGATTTTAAAGTAGTGAAAACAATTTTTCAAATTTTTTCAATTACACAGTGATGTAGGCCAATCTTTTAAGAACATTTTACAGTAATTTATTTTCTCATACGATCCTCCGTACAAGAGTTGCGATTGTTTAATTAACATGGTGTCCTGAAATCCCTTGAAAACGCTATGTTATTTCTGTTGGTTACGCTTCGTTGCACGGCATTGTTTGTCATCGATCGAAGATGTGTTCCGTTTCGTGAATGAATTCACGTGGGTTTACTTTGGGAGCAAAAACGTTTTGCTTCTATTGTGCAATGAAATTCCGAAATCAAGCTATTTTGCGATATTTAAAATGTAGTGGCCTAGACATGGCACTAATTATCTTACAATTATTTAATAGATATATCTAAAATATTGCCTATAGAAATGTAGGCCTCCTAGGCCTAAAAAGTTTAAACAAAGTACTTATGAAGGTGATGAGCTTGTAACGCGTTGAAATCATAAAGAAAAAAAAAACAAACATCAACTGACGTCCGTCTACGTGACGTGAAACAATACGCATGCGTATAGCAAAAAACCTCACAGCAGCTGCCGTACGTAGTAGGAGCACATGGGTATGGTGTGTGGAGAGTGCGGGCTTGTGGAAGTTTACTTGTTGTTTCAGTAGAAGCTCGCACAGGTTGGATAAAAACAACCATCTGCTCGCACAAGTTGGTGATTGAAAACAACACAAGGGAACTGTGCCGAATTGTGGTGAAAACCACGTGCTCCGCCAAGTTGGAGTTTTTGAAAGTTCAACTCTCGGCGATACCCGAAGAAGTGTATTATTTTCAATGTTGATAATAAAAAATATACTGTAACTATTTAAGTATTCAATGTATTTATTAAATAAATTATTAGGCCTATTAAATTTATATTCTGTAATATTTATAAAAAAAATGGTAGGCCTACTTGCCTGTGTTAAAAACATCGGCCGCCGCCTATTTAGCACAGAAAATTAAAATTACGTATCTATTATAATTTAATAATATACTGTATTTTCAATACAACTGTACATTTGAACAATAATTACAGTAATTCAGCAAATTATTTATTACACACAAAATACATAACATGAATGTAATTAAACATAGGCCTAATCTACTATCAGGCTGTAGGCCACATAATTAATACTAAGTAGTAGATTCAGATTTTATTACCACCGTAAAATGATGTCGATAATTGAGAAAAACAAAAACATACTAGCCCCTATTTTATTTGGTTTATAGTATAACTAGGGAGTTGTTAATTAGAAACTCCCTGGTATAATAACTTCAAATAAGTTAAAAGCCGAGAGTTCAACGCTTCCTATTTCGCGATCAATGGATGCCGCAAGAGACCGCGTGCTATATGACAGACCTGGAAACTCTATACTCAACGACTTGATACGCCCGACTGCATAGAAACACATGTTTTGGCTCCTGGAGATAACGTTCCATACCACCGAATTCCGATCCATACATTTACTTAACAAACACTACACTGGTCTCGACGTCAAGAGAATTCGTTCGTGCGCGACTATTATTTTCATTGTTACAGTTTTTCACAACCCCTGTAAAACATCGTGGACATTTTCGGTGATTTTAAGAGGTTGCCCGTCGGGACATGACATGTTAAATTTTAGTTGCCCGACGTATTTATTTGGTTGCCGCGGGACGTCGGGCAAGCGATTCTGCGAGCCCTGAGCATGCTAGGTTAAATTTTGTCATAAAGTCGTCATGTAGTCAATGACAAGCATGTCAAAGGTCAAATTGAAAAAAAACAACTGAATGACTAATATACTATTAAATATACAATGGCAAATATAATAGTATTGTCGATACATTATTTATTTAAGGACTATAATATATATATATATATATTGAATAGAATTACGATCTAATCTTCCCGTCTTATTTTTGTTAATAAATTATAATTTCTATGCTTTGATCACCATTCAAATCATAAGGAGACAATTTTTGTTTATAGTGTCGTAGTTAAATATCTAATATTTGTACATAATTATGAAATAAAATTCAGTGGCAACTTCAGAATTTTGAAATATGAGGGAGGGTAAGGTTTAAAAACTATAAATAAATTGCTGAATATAATTCAATGTTTTCTCTATAATAATAAAAATAACATAACTTAAATTTTCTTTTAAAAAAACCTCTCCTGAAACAAGAAACACTTGCACTTAGAATTATGGTTTAGATGTATTTCTTACAGTTTTAAACCACACTTTCTCATGGACTCATGGGCTAACCCAAGGGTGTCCAAATTCGGGAACGTAAATTGTATATACCTGTTCTGTAAGAGTAGCGTCTTTCTCCAAAAACTGTACAACACAATATGCTAGCTGTAAGGACAAAAACATATTTCACATTCAAATAAATAAAAAAATTTTAAATACAGATGAATTAAACACAAATAACTGTCAAACTGTATTAATTATCTATTAATAAATATTTTTGACTGAAATACATTTGAATAAAAACATTGTTTTCACTGTTTAAAAGATGGCCTTGAAATGGTTTAAGTGTTATTTTAAAAAGAGATTTTTACACAGTATCATGCATACATTTATTTGCATTATCATACTCAACATATAATAGGAGCAGATAATCAGTTCGTTGATAATGGAAGCAAAGAGCATTAATTTTCTCTTAACTTTCGAAAAGGATCTGTAGTCATATGAAAAGTCGTTAATCACAATGGATGATCGCAACAGGAACGTAGACGAATCACGGTCAACGTGTCTACACACAACAGCACTCATAGAAAGTGATATCACGTAACAACAACAAAACAGTTGAATTGAAAATACAATTTTAGTAAAAAGTAATTCACAAACAAATTAATGTACGTACCTGGGCATGATATAAGTTCAGGCAGCGTACCTTGTGCAGAGGTATAAGAACCTTAATTAGAAATTGTTTATGCTCTGCCTTTAGCGGTAAGGCAAACCCATTTATTATGCTGTAATTTAAAAAAAAATATATCATAACATAGAACAAAAATGAAATGCCAATAACAAATTAATTTCCAACAATTCAAAACATTTAAGTAAAATATTAACAAACTTAACCCTTTAAAGATGTGGCCCGTATCCCATACATGGTAATTTACTGTCCCAGGACGCGAGGGTTGACTTTTTGGGGTCACTGAATTGCACTTTTTGAGAATTTGACTTTTGACCTAGGTCCTAAAAAGGCCAAAACATTTCACATAACAATAAAACCAACAATTGCAGAAAGTTACAGTCATAAAAATATATTTTGCATTTTTCCTAAACCTATTAAAAATACATTATTTAGCCTCAGTCACTTGGGGTAGAAACCTTGCGTTTTCAAAGGGTTAAAGGTAGAATGGTTACCACACTGCAGGCCCAACCAACATATTAGGGAGTTTTCTTTTGTGATAACAGACTGATGTGTTGTCGATCATAGCCTAGACCTAGAGTTAAATTTGGACACAATCCGCATTGTAATGCAATCCAAATACTCCCACTTCTAAATTTTTACTAAATTTAGGACTATTCCCTTTTATTTTATGAATGTCTTTTTAAATATCAAATTCTTTTTAATTTTGGTGTACTGTACTATGGAAAAAATAATAATATAATGGAACATTAAATTGAAGAAGATATTCACAAATATCAGAATTGCAATGTCATATGTCAAAAAGCAAGACCGAAACGTTCCATAGGAAGACACTATAAAGTATATAAGATTAAATTAAAACGTCGTGAGGTGGTACAACTCTTCTTAACAATTTTTTCAATCTTCTATCAACTAAAAGTCGTAGTTAGTCATGCCTCGGGTCACATTCTATGGTCACCGTACAGGTAGGCTACTACATCAGTACTTCTATGAATGGATGACTAGTCGGTGACAATAACGCTAGTTGGTCATACCCAGTACCGTTTTGATTTTACGATCATTCGGGAAACCACCTCACGACGTTAAATTAAAACCATATATATAAATAAAAAATAAATATTTTTTAATAATTAATAACTGAAAAATTTAAATGCTACTAAAAATGTCAGCACCATGAAATAACACAAAGGGATGAAATTTGCAAAAATCATCTCAATTTCTCAAACTAATCATTCCAAATATGCCTAGGTGAAGTAATATAAATTTCTGGTCTATGTATAACCTGAGTAATTAGATATCAAGAGATCTTTCATCAGTCCACGTTGGAAGTGTCGAGCTGATCCCTTATTCTCTCATGTGCAATTTTCATCTAATTTTCCAGTTTCCACTGTGAGGTTGTGGACAGTGCAACAGCCCAACACAAAACTGCTCTGGTGATCATTTCATGCATCATAGCAATGACTGATGATACTCTATTGCCCGGTTACAAATCGCTGATTTATTCCAAATGACTGTAAACATGATACTTACCTACCAAGAATTTCTAGTAATTCGCCTACACCATTAAAATGTTCCGTTTCATACACAAATCTATAATATAAAATATAAAACAAAGAAATAAATAAATTGGCATTCAGAAACTGAGTGCGATATTTGGACAAATGCAGTGTGTTATTTAATAATTTGGTCCATAACAAAAATACTGCTACATCAATTTTTTTTGGCACCAAAAATATCAAATACAGAAATTGCAAACTGCAATTTAAATGAGCACTTTATATTGAGCATTGTACTTTGAACAATGAACATTGAGCATTGTACATTGAGCAATGAACATTGAGCAATAAACATTGAGCAATGAACATTGAGCAATGAACATTGAGCAATGAACATTGAGCAATGAACATTGAGCAATGAACATTGAGCAATGAACATTGAGCAATGAACATTGAGCAATGAACATTGAGCAATGAACATTGAGCAATGAACATCGAGCAATGAACATCGAGCAATGAACATCGAGCAATGAACATCGAGCAATGAACATCGAGCAATGAACATCGAGCATCGTACATCGAGCATCGTACATCGAGCATCGTACATCGAGCATCGTACATCGAGCATCGTACATCGAGCATCGTACATCGAGCATCGTACACCGAGCATCGTACACCGAGCATCGTACACCGAGCATCGTACACTGAGCATCGTACACTGAGCATCGTACACTGAGCATTGTACACTGAGCATTGTACACTGAGCATTGTACACTGAGCATTGTACACTGAGCATTGTACACTGAGTATTGTACACTGAGCATTGTACACTGAGCATTGTACACTGTGCATCATTGTACACTGAGCAATGAACATTGAGCTCTGTACTTTGAGCATTGTACACAATGTACTTTGAGCATGTACTTTGAGTATTGTACTTTGTGCAATGAACATTGAGCCCTGCATGTTATTGTTACATATTAATACTAATAGTGATATAAACAAATATTTGACACTTTAGAGCATTTTTTCTTTATAATAATTGTCTATTAATCGTACTCTTTACAGTACGACACAAAAAGGGTTAAAGTGTATTTTGAGCAGCATAGCTTAATCTAAAGACGTATTGCACAAGAATGGAATAAAAGGGTAGGCAATAGATGTTGGAGCTGGAAACAAAATGGTAGATCAAGAAAACAGCGGAGATACTTTGTGCAAGAAGAACATGACCACCAATACAAGAACTAAAACAAAAGGTGTGATGATGAAGACTGTAGAAGTAAAGAAAGAGGCAACACCACAGACAGGCCTAAGCCTACCTAGGAATTGACTGAGTCACTCACTCAGTCACTTTATGACATGAAAAGAGGCTTGAACACTAAAACTAAATGTTATGCGTCTGAGTAGTTTCGCGCAAGAAAATAATTGTATTTTGATAAACAGATCATACAGTAATCTACGTAATCCAATTGAGCAACCAAATACGCAATGTATATATCCAACAGGCATACGGTGTTGATATCATTGAATTAAACTAACAAGAAACCTAGACATAAACTTAGTATGGCAAGTCAGCGGCCCAAGAAATATCAATAATTCACAGATATCTGCGACACATTACGAAAAACATAATCATAAAAAATCCGTAAGTTAATGTTAGCAAAAAAAAATGAAACCCTCCAATAATATCTTTACCAGAAATGCCTTTCCTATTGGAAAACTAGTCTAGCGTTCTGTGTGAAAACAATTTATGTCTGCCAGTGGACATGTCTTTAGTAAAATAGACTACTCACTTCTACATTTTTCTATTATTGTGTCTGAAAGGGTTTAATTAGCACTAATAAATTTGGTTTGATTACATGATGTGGTCGCATATTATCTATTTAGACTAGACCTTTTAAATGAGGCATGTAAAGCTCTGTCTACAATATCAAACTAGTTTGACAAAAAAGTTTGATGTGTCCAAATATGGTGGTGATAATGTCCATAATGGCTGCAACCACCCCTTTTTTTTTGTCACATAAAGTTTGATATTGTAGACAGAGCTTAAACCTTGTCTGCACTATCAAAATTTGTGATGTGTCCATGATGTCATATTATCACTACCATATTTGGGAATATCACTACCATATTTGGGCACATCACATATTTTTTTGTCGAACAAGTTTGATAGTGTAAACTGAGCTTAACAATGGGGTCAAATCAATACAAATGTTTTTTTCTTTCTTTATTACCGTACATCCATTTTGAACTATTATTAATTACTATTATAACTTTACTTCTACACTTTTATTTTGTGCTCAAATGCACCTTAAGACGTGAACACTGATTGATTTAGTCACATGAAAATCCCAAACCTCCTATCACTCTCATATCCTCATTAAATACCTGTCTATTAATTATTATCATTAATGATAATGATATTCTCATATTATGAGATTTGCCGAACCGTTTAGTCAGTCACCAAGTCAGTGAACTCGACATGATCAGACCAAACTCTTTAAATTACCGTATCACGACGATGGTAGAACAGGCTAAATATAGTATCAGATTGCTGGGCAGAAAACGACTTATCCTCTGAAGCCTAATAACACAAATGGGATCAAATTAAATATCTTGTCATGAATGTCTCCAAGGAATAACGTGAGCTTTTATTACATCTATAAGCTATTATTTACCGACAGGATTGGATAAATGATGAAAATCTTTATTCATCCACGAAAGCCCAGATCAACACAGTTGTTGTTCTTCATTGTGGCCTACTATAACATGCAAAATGTACAGTTTAGGAATTATATAAAATAAAAATGCTATGAATGTAAATACTACATTTTGTTCTAAGTATAGAAAGGCATAGAGTACAGTACAGTAGGGTTGTTTTTCCCTGTGGCCAAATGTAATGAGTGAAATGTACTGGTTTGGATGGAGTATATTTATATCATATAGTGTATGGTAAATTTGGTTCTATTCTATTATAAACATCATAAAAGCCCGTGATTAACTCGGGGATTTGTTGTTATAAATATACCGGTTTTCAATATTTTAACTACAAACTACAAATGGTCAATTTGGTTCTAATGGTATGTAAAAACAAAATTGGCAAAACAGTACAAAATAATTTGTACTGTTCTTTCAAAATCTATCAAATTTTTCGACCCTACAGTTGTAATACAGTAGTATCCTCCTCCATTGAGATATTCCGATTCCGGGGACACCTCTAATATGGGGACACCTCTATTATAGGGACACCTCTAATATGGGGACACCTTTAATATGGGGACACCTCTTATATGGGGACACCTCTAATATGGGGACACCTCTAATATGGGGACACCTCTAATATGGGGACACCTCTATTATGGGGACACCTATATTATGGAGACACTTTTCCATGAAATAAACAAAGAGATATAGATGAACACAACGACTAAAATGCAATTCAGGAGACATGTTGTTAGGTCACAAAGTTGTCCCGTTCTACTGTAAGTCCAAATACAATTTATAACAACTACTCTATAGGGTACATTCTTTAATTACCCTGCCTTTCTTACCACCCCCCATCTCCTCCTCCCCTCATCTTTAGAACACTTTCTATTTATAAATAGAACAATCTGATTATTACCAATATTTACATACTATCAACAGCGTTCTACTATATGCGACTGTTCAAACTCATTATATTATGTAAGGCTCCATTACCAATAGCCAATACCATAATAGCAATGCAAATTACAGCAATTAGTCCCTGGTATGAAATCTCTAGCCACTACATGGTCGATAAATAAATATGAATTATAGACAAAACATTATTTTAGTGGCAAGATAAAAAAATAAATTGATCATCTTAACTTGCTAATTTCGTGCTACATACATATTTATAGTACAGGTATGAGGATGTTGGTTTTTAGAATATTAAATTGGAATTTACTGTATGGGGAATGAGGAGGGATTTGACCCCCTGGAGAAAAACATGACCTCCTGTCTTCTACCAAATATTCATTAAACATGCAAAGTCTTCCCCTCCCCTCTTTAACCCTCACACCCCCTGCCCCTTGTCTCCTGTCTTCTTGTTGATCAAACCTAAATGATACACATATTGGTAAAAGTTAAGTTGGAAATGATCTGGAAAAACTTAATTGTATTGCTTTACCATTTTCTTATTAAAAAGGTTAAAGGTCAAAAAAGGTTATAGGTCATCTTAAAACACCAGTGATAAAATGCTTTGCGATCTGATTCCATGTATTAAATCGAGTGTAATTAAGATTGCAGAAGCATTTCAACTGGTAATTATGATATGGATTTAATACCTATCAATATCAGTGAGTTTCGCGCACCATCATGCATTACGAATGGGTACAGTTAGGTACAGTATGATACCGTCAGTTCTATTACTGGTCGCAAGACGATTGATTTACTGAAATAAACCTGTCCACTAGACAAGTTTCTTCTAATGTTTTCACAGAGAACAAAATTCCGCTACCCTGTAATTTTCCTAATTTTTACTAACAAGAACAAATAGCTGCGATTGTGATCTGCTGAGGTTTATGATTTTCATGCATACTCATGAGAGCGTTACAACCCATTCAGGGCTCGCAGAATCGCTTGCCCGACGTCCCGCGGCAACCAAATAAATACGTCGGGCAACTAAAATTTAATATGTCATGTCCCGACGGGCAACCTCTTAAAATCACCGAAAATGTCCACGATGTTTTACAGGGGTTGTGAAAAACTGTAACAATGAAAATAATAGTCGCGCACGAACGAATTCTCTTGACGTCAAGACCAGTGTAGTGTTTGTTAAGTAAATGTATGGATCGGAATTCGGTGGTATGGAACGTTATCTCCAGGAGCCAAAACATGTGTTTCTATGCAGTCGGGCGTATCAAGTCGTTGCGTATGGAGTTTCCAGGTCTGTCATATAGCACGCGGTCTCTTGCGGCATCCATTGATCGCGAAATAGGAAGCGTTGAACTCTCGGCTTTTAACTTATTTGAAGTTATTATACCAGGGAGTTTCTAATTAACAACGCCCTAGTTATACTATAAACCAAATAAAATAGGGGCTAGTATGTTTTTGTTTTTCTCAATTATCGACATCATTTTACGGTGGTAATAAAATCTGAATCTACTACTTAGTATTAATTATGTGGCCTACAGCCTGATAGTAGATTAGGCCTATGTTTAATTACATTCATGTTATGTATTTTGTGTGTAATAAATAATTTGCTGAATTACTGTAATTATTGTTCAAATGTACAGTTGTATTGAAAATACAGTATATTATTAAATTATAATAGATACGTAATTTTAATTGTCTGTGCCAAATAGGCACCGGCCGATGTTTTTAACACAGGCAAGTAGGCCTACCATTTTTTTTATAAATATTACAGAATATAAATTTAATAGGCCTAATAATTTATTTAATAAATACATTGAATACTTAAATAGTTACAGTATATTTTTTATTATCAACATTGAAAATAATACACTTCTTCGGGTATCGCCGAGAGTTGAACTTTCAAAAACTCCAACTTGGCGGAGCACGTGGTTTTCACCACAATTCGGCACAGTTCCCTTGTGTTGTTTTCAATCACAAACTTGTGCGAGCAGATGGTTGTTTTTATCCAACCTGTGCGAGCTTCTACTGAAACAACAAGTAAACTTCCATAAGCCCGCACTCTCCACACACCGTACCCATGTGCTCCTACTACGTACGGCTGCAGCTGCTGTGAGTTTTTTTGCTATACGCATGCGTATTGTTTCACGTCACGTAGACGGACGTCAGTTGATGTTTGTTTTTTTTTTCTTCTCTATGATTTCAACGCGTTACAAGCTCATCACCTTCATAAGTACTTTGTTTAAACTTTTTAGGCCTAGGAGGCCTACATTTCTATAGGGAATATTTTAGATATATCTATTAAATAATTGTAAGATAATTAGTGCCATGTCTAGGCCACTACATTTTAAATATCGCAAAATAGCTTGATTTCGGAATTTCATTGCACAATAGAAGCAAAACGTTTTTGCTCCCAAAGTAAACCCACGTGAATACGCCTTTTTCATTCACGAAACGGAACACATCTTCGATCGATGACAAACAATGCCGTGCAACGAAGCGTAACCAACAGAAATAACATAGCGTTTTCAAGGGATTTCAGGACACCATGTTAATTAAACAATCGCAACTCTTGTACGGAGGATCGTATGAGAAAATAAATTACTGTAAAATGTTCTTAAAAGATTGGCCTACATCACTGTGTAATTGAAAAAATTTGAAAAATTGTTTTCACTACTTTAAAATCCATCGAAAAAAACACCACAGTGTATTAAGCATAGGCGTTTTTCACCGACGTTTTTTCGCGGTGCAGTCGCGGTATAAAACGTTAAAATTAAGTTAAAATAGTGGGCAAGTAAAAAAATGATGAGGGCAACCAAAATCTAAAACCTACTTGCCCGAAGGGCAACCAAATATTTTAGGATTCTGCGAGCCCTGCCATTTCATGAGCTCTGATTGGTTGTAAACATTTTCGCTTTCAATAGTATCTGCCTAGTGGACAACGGACTACAGAATTGCTAACTTAGTCTAAAAAAGATTTTAAATAATTGCCTAACAATCATACCGTTGCATTTTGAAATCATAATTGTAAAAGGAATATCGTAATGTCGTAATCTAGCTTAAATATTGTAATGATTACGGCAATTGTTGATATCTCTGGACTTAAGCGACAATTCTGAAATCTTAATCAAGCAAATTACTTACTTAAGGAAGATGTGATTAATTTGTTTCCTGATGAATGCTCGTAAACCCAAAAACTTTCCGTAAATTCGATGCAGGACCGTCTTTAAGAAGTCTCTTTCTCGGGGATCTTCACTGTCAAATAATTCCAAAAGCTGACCAAAAAAAAAATGTTTTAATTAATTACACAATTTACGAAGCAATGGAAGATGACGAATCAGCAAAAGTAAAATATCATCAATATGCAATATACTATTTAAACTCACGCCATTAGATTACGTGATTGTACATCACATGTATTTTATATTTGGATCCATAGAGCTCTGGCTAGTTTGACAAAAATTGTGTGATGTGTCCAAATATGGTAGTGATATTCCTAAATATGGTATGGATATGACATCATCATGTACATACAGTTTTGTATGGGCACATCACATTTTGTTGTCACATACTGTAAAGTTTGATAATGTAGACAGAGCTTTATAGGTGTTTTGATTATTGAATACTCTCAACTTTGTTACATACTGTAGACCAGTCTATCCTTCAACTTGCAATTAATTATTCTATTCATCCCATGCAAAACATTTAATATAATTACTAGATCTTGTTTATTTCAAAAATAATAGAGAAGACATTAAAAACAAATGAAATATACAACTCTCTGAAACCAAATCTCTCCAAACCAGAATTTGCTTGCATTCAAAAAGATCCAAAATTTATACTTTTTGAAAACCTCACTTTTCAGAAGAGGTTTTTTTTTTTAGAAAGGACATTTTTGTATAAGTATTTATTCAAACTAAAGAGCAAAGTGAACAAGTTTAGGTTTAGGGGAAAAACATTCATTAAGATTCTACTGTACTCATCCCATGCATAATTATGTAGGTATTATATAAGGTATATTACGTAGCGGTAGACGTTACCGGCCCATCATCTTTCGTACAAATAGGTTTCGTAACAGCTTTATCCAGCTGCCATTCGGGCACTGAATGCTTGTCAGTATACCGTATGAGAGTGATGTGACACTTTGTAATTGTTTTTTATTTATCTGTTTTTGTATTCTCAGAGAAAACATGATTTATATATTTTTTATGTAAATGACATTAAATGTAAGTAATTTTCCACTGATAAATGAATGGTCAGAAAAAAATGTAGATATTTATAGCAATCATAATAATTATTTAAAATAGTGATTTTAAACCCATAATTCCTCTTCAAACTTCAGACGATCAATCAGTGACTGATAAGAAATACCAAGGGGATTGCTAATATTAGCAATTATTATCATTAAAAGTGGTGACTTGTATTCATGACCTAGATATTATACAGAGATAGACTTGATTAAATTAAGCAGAATATCCAAATCAAATCAACTATGAAATTCAGTTACGCATGATAAGATAGTCTATGTTTAATTAATTCAAATTTGTTAATTTATTCAAATTAATGTTTATTATTGATTCAAATTTATGATTTTTAAATTTTATTCAAATTTATGTTTATTATTCAAATTTATTCTTATTTAAAGTTTTTCCAATTTACATTTATTTATGTCTAGTTATTAAAATTTATGTTTATCTATTACAGTATGTTTATTTATTCAAATTTATATTTTAATTTATGGATATTTCCATAAATTTATGTTTATTTAAATTTGTTACTTGTTCATTTTAATAAATTAAATATATAATTATTATCATCATCTTGTGTACAGTCACCAATGCTTTGAAGCTATGTGATGGACGACATTAACACTACTACACATGTATGCAAATTCAACCGTCAATAATTATATTGGATATACTAATTACAGTACTATAATGCTTAGTTATCACAAAACCTTTGCGTTATTTAAAATGCTAAAAAGCAATCTGCTGTAATAATCTAATTCAAAATTCCAAGAAAAGTAGTAATACAATAACAGTATAATAATAGTCTAATATTCTATGAATTATTTGAATGCAGTGAAGTAAAGTCTATGCATAATTTTAAAAGAAATGAACACTCCATAATCATATTTAACATTTCTCAAAGTAATTTTGAATGTTGCTGTGTTGTGTAATTATCAAATTCCAAGAAGTGAATTGATACACAAATTACACAAACATGAGAATAAATCATTGCTCGCTGTACTATTTTGTTTATATGAATCTATGAAAACCAAATCTACACAAGATTTTTGTGAGATTAACTAGGCAAATTTACAGTATGAACACAAATCATTTAATTACTTGTGTACTAATATTAAGTATGTAATCTCTTTAAGAATTATTAATATTTTCTTTACAGACAGGGGAAAATTGAGGGAAGGGCGATTTGGGGTGCACTCTCCCCTTTTGACAGCAAAAATGGAATTATCAGCTACTGTATTTGTCAATTTATTTTTGACAGACTATTCAGATTAGCGCTCTCCTATTTAAAATCCTTGATCTACCATTGACTGATTTTTGTAATGCATACTTGGAGGCAGGTGGGGGAGGGGGAGGGAATGGTTGGTGAGGTTTTTTCCAAAGGAGAACTAACTTTTAACAATGCACTGCGACTCCTTTAAAACTTGACGCATCATAAATTATAATTTCAATTGATTGCAAATTAATAAATGTGAATATTAAAATGTCTATCTGTTAACACAAATTTTATTTCCCAAGTTTTATCTTAAAAGTTGCACAATTTTTGTTTAAAATGTACCATTATTATATCCATAATTAAAATGTATCTTTTACATATTATCATCGTTGTATCAAGTCTAATAATTGCAAAATAGTTCTACTTCTTCAAAGCTATGAGCAAATTACGTAATGAACCAAACGGATGACGACAGCTATGACGAAATAGGTGAGGGTAATAGGGACATTGACGATTGCAGAATCAGTTATTACAACACCGATGGCTAAAGATTCGTAAAAATCTAATTATTGATCATGTAGATAAACGAGTTAGGAGGATTAAGATCGAAACTACACATTGACTAGTTACTGTAATTTAGTAGCATGTAGACTTTCAAGATTTGCCCCCTGGATATTTAATTCAGAACCCCTTTCTTGTAAGACTCGGATGACGACAGTTATGATGAAATAGTTTTTAAAAAAACTAATTATAGATGTTGTAGAAAATGAGTCGGTAGGATTTACATTCACTAGTTTAAATACTGTAATTGAGTAAAACCAGATTTTCCCCCCTGGATATTTAATTCAGAACCCCTTTATTGTAAGACGTGGATGACGACAGTTATGATGAAATGGTTAAGGTTAACAAGAGGTTGACGATTGCAGCATCAGTTACAACACCGATGGCTAAAGATTTGTAAAAACCTAATTATAGATCTTGTTGAAAATGAGTCGGTGGGATTTACATTCACTAGTTTAAATATTACTGTAATTGAGTAAAACCAGATTTCAATATTCATTTTGTATATGACAAATTATGTTGAGACTCAACCTCTGACCTGCTTTATTTTATTCCATTAACATTTATTTTGCCATTATTTTCAGTTTTTCTAAAATGTTCCTTTACTTTTATTTCAATTAATAAATCCACACTCATATGACAGGGGATGGATCCATGATGCTCTAAAATGGGGATGAGGGGGGAAAAACTAATGGGTATGATGAAGCTGGTTCAACCTCCCTCCCCTTAGATCTCCCTATGACATGTACACTAGACCTATGACTACAGACAGAGGCATGTACTATAGGTGCTGTATACTCCCTATGACATGTACACTAGACCTATGACTACAGGCAGAGGCATGTACTATAGGTGCTGTATACTCCCTATGAAATGTACACTAGACCTATGACTACAGGCAGAGGCATGTACTATAGGTGCTGTATACTCCCTATGACATGTACACTAGACCTATGACTACAGGCAGAGGCATGTACTATAGGTGCTGTATACTCCCTATGACATGTACACTAGACCTATGACTACAGGCAGAGGCATGTACTATAGGTGCTGTATACTCCCTATGACATGTACACTAGACCTATGACTACAGGCAGAGGCATGTACTATAGGTGTTGTATACTCCCTATGAAATGTACACTAGACCTATGACTACAGGCAGAGGCATGTACTATAGGTGCTGTATACTCCCTATGACATGTACACTAGACCTATGACTACAGGCAGAGGCATGTACTATAGGTGCTGTATACTCCCTATGACATGTACACTAGACCTATGACTACAGGCAGAGGCATGTACTATAGGTGCTGTATACTCCCTATGAAATGTACACTAGACCTATGACTACAGGCAGAGGCATGTACTATAGGTGCTGTATACTCCCTATGACATGTACACTAGACCTATGACTACAGGCAGAGGCATGTACTATAGGTGTTGTATACTCCCTATGAAATGTACACTAGACCTATGACTACAGGCAGAGGCATGTACTATAGGTGCTGTATACTCCCTATGAAATGTACACTAGACCTATGACTACAGGCAGAGGCATGTACTATAGGTGCTGTATACTCCCTATGAAATGTACACTAGACCTATGACTACAGGCAGAGGCATGTACTATAGGTGCTGTATACTCCCTATGACATGTACACTAGACCTATGACTACAGGCAGAGGCATGTACTATAGGTGCTGTATACTCCCTATGACATGTACACTAGACCTATGACTACAGACAGAGGCATGTACTATAGGTGCTGTATACTCCCTATGACATGTACACTAGACCTATGACTACAGGCAGAGGCATGTACTATAGGTGCTGTATACTCCCTATGACATGTACACTAGACCTATGACTACAGGCAGAGGCATGTACTATAGGTGTTGTATACTCCCTATGAAATGTACACTAGACCTATGACTACAGGCAGAGGCATGTACTATAGGTGCTGTATACTCCCTATGACATGTACACTAGACCTATGACTACAGGCAGAGGCATGTACTATAGGTGCTGTATACTCCCTATGAAATGTACACTAGACCTATGACTACAGGCAGAGGCATGTACTATAGGTGCTGTATACTCCCTATTAAATGTACACTAGACCTATGACTACAGGCAGAGGCATGTACTATAGGTGTTGTATACTCCCTATGAAATGTACACTAGACCTATGAATACAGGCAGAGGCATGTACTATAGGTGCTGTATACTCCCTATGAAATGTACACTAGACCTATGAATACAGGCAGAGGCATGTACTATAGGTGTTGTATACTCCCTATGAAATGTACACTAGACCTATGACTACAGGCAGAGGCATGTACTATAGGTGCTGTATACTCCCTATGACATGTACACTAGACCTATGACTACAGGCAGAGGCATGTACTATAGGTGCTGTATACTCCCTATGAAATGTACACTAGACCTATGAATACAGGCAGAGGCATGTACTATAGGTGCTGTATACTCCCTATGACATGTACACTAGACCTATGACTACAGGCAGAGGCATGTACTATAGGTGTTGTATACTCCCTATGACATGTACACTAGACCTATGACTACAGGCAGAGGCATGTACTATAGGTGCTGTATACTCCCTATGAAATGTACACTAGACCTATGACTACAGGCAGAGGCATGTACTATAGGTGTTGTATACTCCCTATGAAATGTACACTAGACCTATGACTACAGGCAGAGGCATGTACTATAGGTGTTGTATACTCCCTATGAAATGTACACTAGACCTATGACTACAGGCAGAGGCATGTACTATAGGTGTTGTATACTCCCTATGACATGTACACTAGACCTATGACTACAGGCAGAGGCATGTACTATAGGTGCTGTATACTCCCTATGAAATGTACACTAGACCTATGACTACAGGCAGAGGCATGTACTATAGGTGTTGTATACTCCCTATGAAATGTACACTAGACCTATGACTACAGGCAGAGGCATGTACTATAGGTGCTGTATACTCCCTATGACATGTACACTAGACCTATGACTACAGGCAGAGGCATGTACTATAGGTGTTGTATACTCCCTATGAAATGTACACTAGACCTATGACTACAGGCAGAGGCATGTACTATAGGTGCTGTATACTCCCTATGACATGTACACTAGACCTATGACTACAGGCAGAGGCATGTACTATAGGTGCTGTATACTCCCTATGAAATGTACACTAGACCTATGACTACAGGCAGAGGCATGTACTATAGGTGTTGTATACTCTCTATGACATGTACACTAGACCTATGACTACAGGCAGAGGCATGTACTATAGGTGCTGTATACTCCCTATGAAATGTACACTAGACCTATGACTACAGGCAGAGGCATGTACTATAGGTGCTGTATACTCCCTATGACATGTACACTAGACCTATGACTACAGGCAGAGGCATGTACTATAGGTGCTGTATACTCCCTATGAAATGTACACTAGACCTATGACTACAGGCAGAGGCATGTACTATAGGTGCTGTATACTCCCTATGAAATGTACACTAGACCTATGACTACAGGCAGAGGCATGTACTATAGGTGCTGTATACACAATTAATAATTAGGAATTTTCAGGCTGTCGACAGATACTGTCCAATCAAAGATATTGTATAACGTTTTGTTGACATTTATGATGGGATGTTGAAACACCTGGTTAATGTGCAACATAGAATTCATGATAGCAATTACTAATTAATGTCTCAACAAGATAGTATTGAAGAAAGAGACACAACATGTGTGCTAGGTTTTAAAACAGCTAACGGCTTATAAGATAGAAAAACCTATCAGATACACATTAAGCTACTCACAAATGACATTCCAGCAAAAATTGTTTCTTTGAAGTTAAATTATAAAATAATACGGCATTTTTTAGGGTAAAGATAACTTTTGTATGATCCAAGACAGTAATTTAATGAGAGAATGATATCACTATATTCATTTTAAGAAATGCCCCCCCCCCCCCCTTCCCCTTTTGAATAAATGTCCCTCATAGGGCCTGTTTCTGCTGCAACTGCTCAAAATACGGTATAAAAATACGGTATTTTTTATACCGTATTTTTTAGTACCCCGTTTCTGCTAACAATACTTCTGGGGTGGTCGTGTTAAATTTCATCCTTTTTACCCAAATTGCTATTCATTTATTTGGTCGATAATTAAAAGTCGCAATAAAAGAAGTTTTACGTCTCACTTTCAACAGCCTAGCCCTAGTGATGGAGTTGTTGTGAGAGCACAGAAAACATCGTAATGGGGACAAGTAATTCGTTCCCTCCTCGAGTTATTGTATTTTGCAATGTTGTACTGCTTTCGCAAGCTCTTCAGCTTTGAATTTACTTGCTTTGGAGACAAGTCTATTCCGTACTCCTGCTTTATTTTTTTAGAAATGTCTTTATAAATGTGGTTGTCCCTTTTATTACCTTTCCGGACATTTTAGCTTCCCCCACCCCCTCCTCCCCGCCCCCCTCCTTCCCCACCCGCTCCTTTCCCACACAGATTCATATAGTAAATACTGTGACGTCTTTTCTCCACATTTTCGCCGAATATATCTATACACGTGAAACAGCTGACAGCGACAGAAAATAAAAACACATGTTGACCTCATGTCGCAGGTAAAAAAAAAAAAACGGTATTTTTTATTGGCAGCAGAAAAAAAATACGGTATAAATTTGTAAACACCGTATTTTATCCACAAATTTTGTGGGGAAAATACGGTATACAAAATACGGTATTTTTTTTATGAGCGCAGTTTCTGCTGCCAAAAAAATATGGTATATACGGTATTCAAAAAATACCGTATAAAATACGGTATTTTCTAGGCAGCAGAAACAGGGCCATAGAACATATTTTGAAGTAAACTCCCCCTCAAATAAACGCACCGGGATTAATATTTTTTTTCAAATTTAACCACCTGCATATATACACACAATTACTGTAATATAATTTATTTTATACAAAATGTCTATTTGTACAGTAGTAGATTCATGGGCTACAGTTTTATTGAGCCATGGCTTGTATAGTATTATTAATAGTGAGAGAGTGAGTGAGTGGCCGAGCGGTTAAGACAGTGGAACCGTAATTACGTAGCCATAACATCGGCAGGGGTTCGAGGCTCACTCACTCCATGGTTCTGGTGGTAGAACAAGTCTTCTCGGATAAGGACTATAAACCGTAGGTCCAGTGTACACATCTAGCTCGTGTGCACTTTAAAGAACCTAGTACATCTTTCGAGAAGAGTAGGGGGTCACCCCGGTGTATTAGTACATCACAGCCACTGATCATCAACTGGGCCCTCTGGGAGACCAGTCTTTGACTGAAGAGGTTACCCAGTATAAATATATATTTCAAAAGGTTTAAAGACAGGAGCTTGGAAACGGGACGTTTTCAGTATTGCCTAAACGGGATGGTTTTTGCCCAAATGAGACAGGTTTGATATTTCCCCAATGAGGCATGTTTGGTATTACCTAAATGGGACAGGTTTGGTATTTCCCCCATGAGGCATGTTTGGTATTACCCAAATGAGACAGGTTTGGTATTTACTCAAACAGGATGTGATGCTCTTAGAAGATGTTGTCATTAAATTAAAGCTCATTCATCTTTGTTCATGTTGTTGATGTGTAGTCTTACTGTACATGAATTTCTTCTCTGTTCTTTAACACAGCTTTTCTACAACTGCTGTCACATATGATTATGCCTTGTTAATGTTAGCTAGCAAAACATCAAGTATTAAAACATCCTTACTTAAGCTCTGTCTACACTATTAACACGTATGTGACAACAAAATGTGATATACCCATATATGGACATGATGATGTCATATCACTACCATATTTGGATACATCACACTTTTTTGTCAAACAAATTTGATAGTGTAGACAGAGCTTTACGGAACAATCTTGACATCCTTGAATCGAAGTAATCTTACTCACAATATTTAATATTGGATTCAAATAACAGTACACTGCACTTTCTATAGACGTTAATGATGACAGCTTCAAGTGCAATGTAAGCACCCTCAAAAAGACAATGAACTAATTGGCTTGTTAATTGTATCGTCAAATCCCCATCAAAACAACCAACTAAAATAAATGTTATACATAAATTTCTATAACATAAATAAAGTAAAACCTCCTATTAAAGGGACATCTTCAGGACCCAAGGAAGTTTCCACTGAATACTGGTGTACTCGAAATAGGGATGTCCACTAAATAGGGATGTCCACTAAATAGGAAGGTCCACTGAATAGGGATCCACTGAAAAGGGGTGTCCCTAAATAGGGATGTCCCCTAAATTATAGGAGTTGGTCTTAACCATATTTTAAAAACACATTTGCTCATAGGCATATTGTAGGTACAGTAAAGTGTCCACTTATAGGAGTGTCCTTTTGAATGGGATGTTCTAAAAAAAAGGAGTTCTACTATAATAAATACAAAAGGTTGCTCTAATCAATGTAACACATTTAAGTTTCCTTGTCATTTGATTGGTTGATTTCACATTACATGTTGATATAATGTGTGCGGTACACCATGTATATTAGTTTTGAAAAGAACTGTTGAGTTTCTCGACGTTTCGATCAATATGCCTTGATCTTCCTCAGGAATGAGAACATTTCTTATTCCTGTGGACGATCAAAGCATATTGATCGAAATGTCGAGAAACTCAACAGTTCTTTTCAGAACTAATATACGTGGTGTACCGCCAACTTTATATCAAAATTTGATTTCGCCATACAAACCTTCAAACAATACGTAACATGTTGTTAATTTAGGTACAACATTACAAGTTCTAATCAATGGTTCTATTCCACAACTTGGCTTTTGTCAAATTTTTTAAATGCTGTCAAACCATGTGCGACCAAAAAAACTACTTAATATATATTATAACTGCTCTAATCCTCAGCCAATCAGAGTGCCACACTTTTTAAATTGCCAAGCCTTTAACATTCAATGCAAGATGTAAACATTTTGTTGAATGTAACATTTTGTTGAATGGAGAGAATATTTTCATTCGTTGAAAGATTGTTGTATTCAACAAGTAAAGTTGAATTATAATTATATTCCATTCATTCAACTTATAACACATTATTATATTATATTATTACTGTTGTGCACTGTATGTTCACTCATATCTTCAGTCAAATATCATCAAACCACTGGGGTTTATTTCAATACATCAATGCTAATAGTGAATATCAAACACAGATAACACATCACAGGTGTTAAAAAGAGAATTAATTCAATCGTACGATTTCATTCCCAGATGAATAAGTAGATTTAATCATGTACACAAATAAAAAATCAAATTTCCTGTTGGTATAATCTGATTCCCAGAATAGCCTAATTAAAAGGTACGTTTTATTATTATTTGCTTTCAAGCTTTTAAACGTTTTTGCATACATTACTACTAGTACTAAACACATGTATTTATTGTAAACCGTGTTCACTTACACCAACATATTGAGAGGAAAGCTTACTCACTAAAGCTCTGTCTACACTATCAAACTAGTTTGACAAAAAAAAGTGTGATGTGGCCAAGTATGGTAGTGATATGCAAAAATATGGTAGTAATATGACATCATCATGTCTATATATGGGCACATCACATTGATTTGTGATGATAGAGAGTAAAGAGAACAAAATATCTTTTTTCACTGTCCATCTCGGTTTTAATGCAAATTTTAGCATGTTGGCAGTTGAATTACAATCTATTTTAAATGGACTAAATGAGAGGATTTTTATACTAAAGAATAGATAGAATGTTAATAAACAAAATAAAAACATTGTAATCATACCTGTAATACAAACTTCTGGTCAATATATCTTTTAGCTATACTAGGCTGAAACTCGGGTGATTCCAAAAAGCGAAGAAAAAATTCATAAACAATCTAAAATGGAAAAACAAGAATCAATAAACATTAAATAACTACTTCCCATTCAATATTTGCAATAAATGTAAAAAATATGTATATGTATTTATCCTGATGTAAAGACTGGCTGCAAACAACAAATTGTTTTTTATTAATTCGAACCTAATTTCTGAAAGCACACTTCTAGACTACCAAGCTTTACCCTGATGTCTAGGGTTCAAATGTGAAGTCTAATTTAGATTAATCTTCTTCAGTGATCCGAGTAAACAGGTGTCAGGGTAGTTTGATACCAGATATGGAAATTATTATGAATCAAAAAGATGGTTTCTTACTTGCAAATGTGGCCATGCAGCCTCTAACGTGGGGTCATCCTCTTCAGGGTCAAATTCTGGGTTTTCACTCGGTGGAAGTGTCCTGAAGATATTGCATTGTATCTGTGTACAAATGAAAACAACATTTAATAGAATACATTCAAACAGCCTTACGTCTGAGGTAAAGTTACTCTACATATCGAACATGAAAATTATTCGCAAGCGTTACTTCTGATGAGCGTCCACATGATGCTCAATAAAAGCTGCATTTTACTTGCGAGTATTACAACTCTAGTTTGTTAACACATATTGTTACATTCCTTGTGTACGCGGAAGTAGAACATTTATTCTGGAGACTTAACTTAATACAAACAGCATTTGCATGCAACATTATGGAAGTATGTTTCTATGTGTTTGATCACAATAAATGGCGTAAAATAATAATTTTCAATTTCAGCACTACACATCAAAAGTTTGTTTTTGATACTCAATAAAATAATATATAACGGGCGGTGCAGAGTTCGCTACACATGTCAAGTGATAAAGACTCGCTATCCAATCAAATTTTAACCATACCATGAAAGACCACTGGTTCTAATTGTATAATGTCTGCATACTGTATTAAAGAGAAAATTCCGGGTTCAAATCTTTTGACAATTTTTAAATAAGTTATTTTCCCATGTATCACTGTGCAATTTGTAATTTCTCTATGCCTGTTTAATTATATGGTTTGGGATAAACTACAAGGTACTATACTGTAGATAACACAATCTATAAAAAGTAATAAGTTGATCTACGGTAACTATAAGCGGGACTGCAAACTACACTAATATGCTAGTTATATTTCCAATCATTTGAAAATGGACATAATCTAAGACCAAGCTTATAAATGATTAAAGTGGAATAGCCGATTTAATTGAAATAAATAGAACTCAGTATAGAAACTGACAGGAAGCCTATACTTTGAAACCCAATGACTTCAAATATTTTGATAAATTGTGAAATGCACACAAAAAAAATCGTTATAGACATTGGTAGAAGCCTATACTTCGAAATTTAATGACATCAAATATTATGATGAATTGTGAAACGTACACAAATACTTGGTATAGACATTGGCAGAAGCCTACACTTCGAAACCTAATTACATGGCTTTTGTAAGTTTTCTAGTAAAACATTTATGTTTAAAAAACAAATCAATTTTGTATATTCACATGGACAACAGGTACACAGTACATTTACTAATGTAAATTTGTAAAGGGCAAAAAAAAACCCAAAGCGCTGTGAAAACAAGATCAAGGAAAGCTATTAAATATAGGAAAGCTTGTAAATATATAAACTTACTGTAGTTTAATTACCGTTAATGTGCAATATTGAATCATTATTATATAATGAGTAATTTTTAATCTTGTGATGTTTCTGTGTTGTTAGCATGCTATTCTGTGTTACTGTTATGCAATTTTCTGTGTAGTTTTACTGTTTTATACTTTTATATGATGATATGCCAGTTTTTCAAAGCCAATTTTTGTTAATTTCAGTTTTAATGGACAAATAAAGATACTATTACTATGACTATAACTCTAAAAGTCATTCTGTTCATTCTTAAATTTTCTGATCGTGCGTGGAATGGCTTTAATACTTGATAACTCGTAATTCCCCCCCCCCCCCCACCCTCGAATGCATCTACAGTATGACTTTATAGAATAACATGCTTTTCATCAGATTGAATATCAGTATGTTGTTAACGCAGGTGAGAAAGAATGTAGTTGAACTTTTGCAGTTCTACAAATAAACAAAATTCCTTCTTGGACTTAACATCCTGTTTCGTACACCTTGGTATAAAGTGTTATACCAATGTTGTAGAGTCAAAGGGCTTGCAACTGATGAATTCTTTGGATTAACTACCGTAATTCATTTTACCACAAAAAGACTGAATGAAGGTAGATTCAAACCATATCCAAATTTAGCTCAGAAAAGAGAACAATGGATCAATGGTAAAAGACACAAACCTATCAAAAATTTGTTGATATGAACAACACGACTCCCATACTTCTTTGTCATCAAAAGGGGCTGAATTTTGATCAAGAATACCACGGTATAAACTAAACTGAACTCGAAGAGGCTCTAGGTTCTTTAAGTGAGCACAGGTCATATGTGTACACTGGACCTTTTTAAGTCGTCATCCGATAAAATACATAGCAAATAAAACCATTTTGACATTGCATCAAAATGGCATTGTGTAAAATGTTATCTTACTTCTATTTGCTAGTGTGGCTACCAGATTGAACAGTTTTGCGAAATTCTTCTTCATTAAACTTAATTCACTATATTCACATCAAATCAATAATATAAAGTAGATTTAGAAAAAATAATGAAATATTACATGCAGACTACAAAGAATACGAGAAAAAAAATGTCTTGTGTTGAGAATCAATTATAAATAATGCAATGATAGTGGATGGAACAGGCTTACTGTAGGTTCACTATAAACGAGGACTTATAAATTTCATGTATGTGAAATTGAAGACTTAATAACGTATACAAATACACAAACGTATATTTGATATGATTGCTAACATTTTAGAGCTAACCAATCAGGGAATTCAACAAGTTTGAATCGATCTTGCAAAGATTGCATTCTTAAACAGAAAATAATGATTATATTTTAATTTCAAATCAAACTAGAGAAGAAATAAATAACAATAACAAAATGTCTGATGTACAAAATAATAGTATTTAAAGTTTATACAAACTAATGATAAAAAATAAATGATAAAAAATCAATTTAAAATATAATTGTATTTTTTTCAACAAAAATGAAATCACATTAACATGGAAATAAAACTATGTACAAAATAATATAATAATCCGATTAAGAAATGAATTCAATTTAATTTAAAATGTCATTTTTTTTTCTTTCAACAAAAATCAAATCACAGAACAGAGAAATAATTAGTAAATAGCTGTACACAGTTATTATGTGATGATTGCATCTTTCAAAGGCAAGAATGTGTGGGAGGAACAATCATTTCTGTAGCAAATGAATAAACACTGATTGATACCTTGGGTTGTTTTATATCCTTTAAATGTTGTGCATCAATATTTGACCTTTGATCTTTCTTTATAAACTTTATATGTCAAATGTATATTTCACATTTTGTATTGTGTTCATAACCAAATGGGCAAACATTTCTGTAGCAAATGAATATACACTGACTGATACACCTAGCATTGTTTTATATTTTAAAATGTTGCATCAATATTTTGACATTTTATCTTTCTTTATAAACTTTATATGTCAAATGTATATTGCACATTTGTAATACATAATGTACATATCAATTACATTTTGTTGTATCTTGTTCATAAAAGGACAATCATTTCTGTAGCAAATGAATACACACTGATTGATACCTAAAACATTGTTTTTCATTTTTAAATGGCGTGTCAATATTTGACCTTTGATCATTCTTTATAAACTTGATGTCAAATGTATATATTTCACATTTTTACATAATGTGCTTCTCTATCATATTTTGTTGTATTATATGTAACCAAAATAACAATAGATTTTGCTTTGATACTGTACACCTAGCATTGTTTTATATTTTAATGACGCATCAATATTTGACCTTTGATCTTTCTTTATAAACTTTATATGTCAAATGTATATTGTACATTTGTAATACTAAATGTACATTTATCAATTACATTTTGTTGTATTGTGTTCATAACCAAAAGGACAATAATTTGTGTAGCAAATAAATACACACTGATTGATACACCTACAGTAGCATTGTTTTATATTTTAATGTTACATCAATATTTGACCTTTGATCTTTCTTTCTAAACTTTATATGTCAAATGTATATTGCACATTTGTATATTATAGTAATAAATAATGTACATATCAATTACATTTTGTTGTATCTTGTTTTATATTTTTAAATGGTGCATTAATACTTGACCTTTGATCTTTCTTTATAATTATGTCAAATGTATATATTCACATTTGTATAACTACATGTACTTCTCAATTACATTTTGTTGTATCTTGTTCATAACCAAAAGAACAATCATTTGTGTAGTATAAATGAATACACATTATGATTGTGCACACTAGCATTGTTTTATATTTTAAAATGGTGCATCGATATTTGACCTTTGATCTTTCTTTATTTATAATTATGTCAAATGTATATTCACATTTGTATACTACAATGTACATGTTCAAAACCAAAAGACCAATAATTTCTGTAGCAAATGAATACACACTGATTGATATCTAGAATTGTTTTGGTGCATCAATATTTTATGTCAAATGTATTGTACATTTGAAACAACAATTAAAGCTTCCTAACAGTACTGTACTTTACAATACTAAAAATAACAAATCTATATTCTGCAATTTAGCTCTTTCTACAAAGTACCTTGTATTGTATTACAAGAGGTCCAGATACTAAATTTGTATGTTAATTTTAAATTGTTGTTGTTAGTTGTTATTAGAAAAAAAACTTGTAGTAGCAATATTGTTTGAAGTTAGCTATAAAAAAATAGGTTTTTAATTTGTATTACAAGATGTTAATGATGTAATAATTAATGGATTTAGTCAGTATCCTGTACTCTATGTACAGTAAAGAATAATCCTAAACCTGACTAAACGATTTCTATGCCAACTGATATGGGATATCAATATCGTCCAGCAGATTTTTGCATCATAGCTAATGATGTAAGCCCCTCAGGTGTTCTAGGCAAGGGTCATATCAGTTGGCATGTCCAGGTAATTTTGATGATGTATATTAATCATTATCTTGTACTATCTATATTTCATTTTACTAAGTGAACCGCATATCTTGATGTGCATACTGTAGTTGTGACTGTAATGTAAAGCTCTGTCAAAAGCACTATCTATCAAACTAGTTTGACAAAAAAAAGGTGGTGATATGCCCAAATATGGTAGTGATATGACATGTCCATATAATGGGCACATCACTTTTTTTTTTCTTTATAGTGTAGACAGAGCTTAAGTTCTGTTGTCGAGATCTCAAACGGACATAGTTTTTTAATTTTTAAAATACAGTAAAACTTGCATATATGGCTTAATATTCTGGAATAAATTAAACTTGTGGAACTTGTCATCTAATTCATTCCATCTATATTCACACTTCTTCTGTTTCATGAAATGCAAGATGGCACCTTTAATCTTTTAACAACTAATCATTATTAAACAAAACAGCTCTGTCTTTCGGAAACGGAAAACTACGAATATACATAGATAAATAATGGTTACTATTTGAAGATATTACAAATAAAATCGCAAAACAATCAGAAATATGTGTAAATTTAAGAAGAATTTTAGATTTTCTAGTAATAGTGGATGGGTGTTAATGTGCTTGCCTTCCAGTTCCAAGGTCCAATACTGACCTAAGTCCAGGGTTCAATTCTGACCTAGTGCCAGGGTTGTAAACTCATTATTCTTTCTGCACTTAAAACCTCAAATGAGACTTAATAATATTATGATACTTCAAAATGACCCAATTTTTTTTGAAATATTTTTTTTTAAATTTGTTTAGAATTAGTCAAAGGGACAATACATCTTTAATGCATGAACTAATAAGAAAAAAAAATCTTTTATTTATAGTGTCTAGTTAAAGAGATGATGTTCCTAGAACTCGCCAGGTTTTTAATAGTGAGTACGTCATAAATTATCATTAAGAAATAATAGCCAAGGCTGTATCCTGCTGGTTGCTATGTTTGATTGGCATCTGCTATGGCGTTTAGCTGCATGCTTCTCTACCATCCAGTCTACAGTAGTATGTCTAAACTATAACAGTATATTTATTGGAATACCAGTAATATGTACTGTATTCGTCCATTAGGCCGCTGGAAATACATTACATGGTTCTCGTCAGCGCCAGCTCGCGATTTTAGGCCCCGCACCCAAAAAGTTCATCTTTGTGTATATAAAAACAGTGGTAAATATGGTAAAAGTACAAATTTTTTTATATTTTTATGAAAATCCCACTCACCTCCCGTCGATCGTGAACGCTCAAACCATTGTGTATGTGATCGCACAATTTCGCAACATAAAGTGTGTATATTAATCGTCGCGGACCGCCATCTTTCCGTATTTTGAGCCTCATTCTGAAACCAAGTATTCTAGTCCAGGCGTGAGCGTGTGTTTGTCATATCCACACGCGATATCCATACCTTGCATCAGAATTGAACGAGGTCTACCGCGTTTTTTTTTTATCTGCTGCTCTCGTACATTTCGCGATCGATCGTCGTGACTAGCTACCTCTCTGCCTACGACATTATTGCATTCAAGGTTTATTTCACTTAATTAAAATACTGTGATGAAAGATGAACGTTGACAAAAATCCCGCACCAACTTTTTGATAAGTGCTGACGAGAACCATGTAATGTATTTCCAGCAGCCTTAGCTACAAAAAGTACCAGTTTACTACTCCCAAATAGTGCAAGTTACAGTAAAACCCCTACTTTTGGAGCACCCCTATTCATGATCCAACACCCATATATACAGAGACAATTTCCTCTGAAGGGGAACTATATTTTTTAACACAATGGCCAACCCCTATACAGGAGACTCCCCAATTAAGTGGACACTTTGACCTGAAACTACTGTGTAGTAAATTGACAGGTTTCTTGCAGTTTGAAGAAAATCTTTTTATTAATCATAGTCAATAGTTAGGAGGTTGATAAGTGAAAATTAAACTGGGTGGAGGCCTATAATGAATTGGTGGAAGAAGAAGCACAACTCGACAAGTCTTTATTGTGACAATAGGCTTACAAAGAAACAATAGACGATGTAGAACACAGACAATAGGAAACATAAACAACAATGCCCCTGTCCACTTACATGGTCTTGCTAGTATACTACTACTACAGCTACACATGTAGCAAGGCAATTGTATGACCTACTGAATATTAAAGTCTTCCATGGACATATTCTATGGCAATATAGTATTAATCAACAGAACATCTAGACAATATTTTTTGGATCACGCCTTGGCCCAATAGTCTAAATGTAAAGCTTTGCAAGTTGCTATCTCTCAGACTGATACTGTATTTATTTATTTATTTATTTCGTTTTCTTTTAGTAGGGTAGCCCTCTCAGTAATAAAATAAAACTGCTCTTCCGAGGGGCCCTACGGCACATTTAAACAAAATTTGAAAACAACTTAAACTAAACTTAAACTAAAACTTAAACTAAAACTAAACTTCAATAAATTATTGATGTTAAAAACCTTGGTTTTTAAAGATGCGCCTCATAGGCAAATATCCAAGATACAGTATACCAATGGTCTGCAGTATTTAATTAAGGACGTGACTGATAAAATAAGACATTTTCCATACTTGCCATCCCATTCGAAGGATAAAACTCTCAATTCCAGATACTAATGCAATACATACAGTATTAAAATAATTAAAACTACAAATAAATCTAAAACTTTCTATGCATTTAACAATTCTTTTCATAATAATTGTATTCAAAATGGAAATTAAAGAATAAGTTTGATTTCAAAAGAAAATTATAAAGCTATATCATTTTTGTTAAAAAGCTAAGACCAACCCCACCTAGTTTTCAACCTCACCCTAACAATAGAAGGATGGTTATTGTCTGATTTCTATTTTTAAAAGAATTGTGTGATAATATTAAAAACTACAGTATGGAATACTGTACAAATTTGTACACAGGTTATATTAAAAGCAGTCATTATTATACTGTAACGCAGACGATTTGCTTTGCATTATCTAAGGGCCTGTTCAGACCTACGGAGTTATGCTTTCGTATTGTACGCGGCGTACAAGTCCATGGGTCTGAACCAGGAAAAGATTAGTGGAAGCCACCTCGTACGACACTGATATTTCGTACGCTACGAAAGCTCAAGGTATGAGTTTAGTGGACGTCGCTTACAATACGAAAGTCACGCATCGATGAATATGACCTAGGTTAGATATCTAGCCAATCAAATTACAATATTCGCCACATCACATCGTGACATGTGCTCCTCATCGTACAGCCAAGCTGATCCATTTGTTGTTGTGATCGGTGAACGTGCGAAAAAATCATACCTTTTGTTTGTTGTTACACTAGGTATACAGTATTATTATTATTAATATTATTATATTAATTAATTTAAAATGCCATCGAAGCGTGCGCATTGGCGAGAAACCGAAGTAAAATACCTTATTTCATTGGTGGGAAGCCCTGAGTTTAGAGATCGGTTGGAAGTGAAAAACTGGCGTAAAAGCACCGGCAACAAGATGTCTGTGTTCAACGAGATGGCGGACACGTTAGATAGCAGATGGGCCATCCTCATAATAATAAAGAAGGATTTAAATTATATCCAAACGAAATTGAAGGGGTCGTCGTATAAAGCGGCGAAAGACCGAGTAAATAAGTCTGGAGCCGGTGCAAGTACGGGATTTGAACATTTTTCTGCCATAAATGATATTTTAGGCCTAGACCAAATATAAAAACAAACCCCAAAACGATCGGCTGGTTGGTATGCCTGACAACCCATCGATAATGCCGAGACCAAGTGTTCGGTCTAGGCCTGTAACTCTTACCCCAACCACTACTACTTTTAATAACAACGAAGGTAGGCCTAGGTCTATACGTGCGTTAGAGTTTGGTTAATCGCCAGCGAGTGACATCATATCCGTTTGTAACGCAACTTCGTTGCAATGAATCTGAACACTTTGCTCTTACGACGCTCATTAAAATATGACCTTGGCTGTGATACGAAAGCATAACTCCGTAGGTCTGAACATACCCTAATGCCAGTTATCCTTGGAGAAGTCATCTTTGAGATTCTATATCCTGCTAATCAATTTCAATGCAATCCTATTTTTCCTTACAAATACTAACTATTTTGATTTAAGTATACTTAATAAATTTACATGAGTTACACAGTTTGCTTATTTACTCAACCTGTATTTTTTTTTTTTTATTATTAATTAAATTGTAATATTTGGGTTTTTTTTATAAATATATTTTTATTAAGTTATTTATTGAATTATTTGGGAAAATTAAATAAGCCAAACACTAGTATGACTAAAAATACACAAACCAATAGTGGTGTGGTCACGGACGATACCACTAGCTTGGAAGGGAAGACTAAGAATATTTTTACTTTTCGATATTTTTTCCCCTCGACGGGGAAAAGGCATGTTGGTTTATCCAGGTAAGCCACAGTAGTAATACAATAGACTTCAAACTGTGCAGATTTGGTAAAAACGGAAGCCTAACTGTTTCACAACTAACTGTAGCACAAACTGCCTGCCAACATTTCTTGGACCATAAAGAAAAAACCAAATCTTAAATTGCCATGGATTGGAAGAGGCTTTGGCAAAGTTTACACAACTTTTATTATGCTTTACAGAATCTGTACAGCAAACTCTCTGAATACTGGACACCTTTTGGCTCGCTGGCCTAACCAGACTGTATTTCTAGAAATTCTGGTATATTCTGAATGTGGTTTTAATGGTAAAAAAGAAATAATAGAGAACTTCTGGTTTTGATAGTCAAGCTCTGTCTACACTATCAAACTTTATGTCATGTGCTGAAATATGGTAGTGATATGCTCAAGTATGGTAGTGATATGATGACATCATCATGTCCATGGGCGGCACATCACATTTTTTTGTCACTAGAGTTTGATAATGTAGGCAGAGCTTAGGTTGACTACTGTACAGTTAGAATATTTATGATTATCCATATGAACATTCATTATGGCTGATACAGTGATATCTACTAAAGCTTTAAACTTCTGACATAAAATAACATCTTCTATCATTACCTTCATCTCCTCGGTTTATAAAATTGACAAATAATTTTGTAAAAGGATTTCAAAATGAAAATATTATTCACTTGAAGTAGTATTAATATAGCAGAGTAAATTACATATTTAGGTTGTCGGTTGATAGAGCAAGGGCTATGTTTGTGTAGCACTTAGGCAGGCATTAATGTAGTTCACTTGATGCATTGCATTATTTGACAAGCATGTTGTGTTTGTAACGATCTTCTTAATGGATTGCTAAACTGGGATTTTAAATGAAAACAAATCACAATATCATATATGTACAAAATACATGGATTTAACGGCAAAAAAAAATCAATTTACACATTGCTACCATTACCATGGCTTTGGAACCGTACAAGGATTAAAGTGACACTTTATACATGTATTTAACTTCATTGATGAGGAAGTGTCCATTCCGAAGTCTTGTCATTTGTAAAGGTAGACAAACTGTGCATAAAAAAAAATTTTAGAATGCTACACTTGAGGACATAGATTGCAGATTGTACCATTTATGGAGAAGGACGTTTAGCAAATTTTCTAATCTTCAAGACATACTGTATAGGCTATTGCTTGTTTATCCAGGTATATACTGTACACTAGGCATAAACAAACTATGCAAAGGTGCATTATGTTCAGATTAAAACAACTTTAAAATCAATATCTGTAAAGCTCTATCTACATCAGACTTCATACAAAAACAATTATGGTAGTGCTGACATCATTGTGTCCATATATTTTGTCACATCAAGTTTGATAGTGTAGACAGAGCTTTAAGTGTTCTGTGTAATGGTGTTTTCAATCTATCAATGGCAATGTCACAAGACACTTAAGCTTTGGTACACTAGGCATGACTTACACTTACAACAATTTATTTGAAACTAGCATGTACTGTAAAATGTGTAGAATGTGTTTGATTGAGGTTCAAGGCTTTTACACTGGGTCTGTTTCTGCTGCATAACGCAATTTAACCGGTTATTTTTAAATAGATTAAAAATAGATAACAATAACAAGACCGCGTTTCTGCTCAATTTGTGCTCCGAAATAACCGGTTAAATCTATGGGTGGTCGTCGAGCAAAACGTCATCATTACCCAAAATGCAATACACTCAGACGGAAGTAGTAAGTTGGCTGTTTGTTTACATCGACGTCGTGAGTACACACGTGTGCATATATCGCCGAACATCTCACTCAAACATGTTAAAAAAATAAAATGTTGTCTCCAGGTCTACAAGTTTTGTTTTTTGTAAAGCCTACTTACATCGCTAATAAAATTAATTCTCATGGCGCCTTCAATAACATGATGGGGAGGGTCGTGCAGCGCCCGATCGCCTAGGATAATTTTTATCCTCAACAAAGGCGATGAAATACGGCCCTTCCCACACGTGAACGACTGTTGTCTTTTGCGAGCGCGGTCCTACAAAACACCAAACGGAAAAAAAACGAGACTCAGAATGTTGCAATATCTACCAAACGAGAGTAGATAATTGTTAATTAATTATGAAAACCCAACTTTTATAGCAAAAATCGTCCGAATTTATGTTAAAAACGATGAGTTTAGCCACAAAAATTTAAATAAAACGAGAGTAGGCCTATCCAAGTCATACTACATAGAATATCGCACGCACATAGTGCCTTTAATAAAGTAATGAGTATTGAACATTATTTCGTATATTTATGTACTAACATAAATAATAACACATTTCTATGCTTAATAAAATCATATTTAATATATTATCAAAGGCTCTGATTACCTTTGTTTTCGGTCGATGTGATGTTTTTCTAAAAAATTATATTATGTAAAACGATCAAAGTAAGAATGTTCATTGTTCTCCTATAAAAGGCACTAAGGGCGTGCCATAAATACGCTCGTTTGGATTAAGTTTTTGTTGCTAAATTCATCGTTTATAACATAAATTCGGATGATTTTTGCTATAAAATTTGAGTTTTCATAATTAATTAACCATTATCTACTATCGTTTGGTAGGTATTTGCAACATTCTGAGTCCCTTTTTTGTTTCAGTTTTGGTGTTTATATAGGACCATCCATACCCTTCGCGAGTGTGTACTAACGCCTCAAATTGCTTAGCTTTGGGTAGTCCCCGGAACTCCACCCCAAACTCCTCTTTTACTTTCGCAAAAATGCTCTTATTTATTATCTGTGATTCTTTTCTATTGCCTGCCATCCTTCCCCGTACTTTCTCTCCCCCCACAACTGAATAACATACATCTTGTGATTTCATTCATCCACATACATGTTCACTTCTTCGTTCGACTGTCAAAACCACGAGGAAAACACACATCGTATGCGACGGTATCTGACCCGGGGTCACAACTGTCAATCAAATAACCGTTATTTCGTGTTGCAGCTAAGAATTGCTCAGCGATAACCGGTTAAACGGCGTTCTAACACCGATTTAAATTGGTGTTTTTAACCGGTTATTTTGCGCTGCCTTTTAACCGGTTACCACAAATTTGTCCTGTTTCTGCTGCCAAGAAAATGGAGTTAATTTATTCACACCGATTTTAATTTATTCACACCGATTTTAACCGGTTATTTTTGATGCAGCAGAAACAGGCCCTAAGAATCTAAATTCTCTGCAACATAAAAAAGATGCTTGGCCATTCTGTACAGGAATATGCTTTTCTCCCACAATGCAACATGTTGATTGTCACACAGGATTATTATTATTTATTGCCAAAAACCAGTTACAAAAATACAAAAACACAGAAACTGTATAACAAGAGTTCAGGTTCCATACTCCCAAAGTAACAACTATGATATATAATAAACTATATTAGACAAATAAATTAATAAAAATAAATAAAGGATACAAGGATAAGGGCATTATGGGATTTCAAACAAGGCTTTATAAATACTGACCATTTGGAACATATCCGGATAAACCGCTTCTGTGATGACACCTCGTCCACTGGTTATATAATCAACAAGTTCATTTAGAGTCGCCCTCTTGATTTCTTTGCCCCTAAGTTCGACGACTGCATCCATAAAATCGAAAAACACGCAACATTGCTGTAGTTTCTTCACAAACAGTTCTGGTTGTTCAGCAGGTAGTGTATCTAATAAAAAAAATATACTATTACTAAAATTAGAATAAATGGCACTTGGGAATATTAAGATGAAAACAAGTTTAGTAGAAATCCAATTTGCAACCTTGCAAATGACAAAATGAAAATGTGTTAAATTAAGTTTATTCAATTTCAATAAATAAATTTAAAGGCTAGCACACGTCGTGAGGTATCCATATTCTGCCAATTACCAAAGACACCAACAGTACAGGTTTTAAATTGAAAAGGACGTCACATGTTTGTGTATACTGTCGTTCCCTATGTATGGACCAATAGACAAACTGACCAATAGAAAAAACTGACCAATAGACAAACTGACCTACTGTAAACTACCTTAACTTTAGTTACTTAGTACCAAGCGGACGCTAAAAGTGTTATGATTGTGATCTATTTTCATATTGCAATAAAATAGAAAGGAAATTTATATATCATTTAATCAGTAAATTGGCCTTCTATTCTAAAGAAACATTATACATAATACTAATGATGATAATGTACTTTATGCAATAATATTAAGGTCAACGAATTGTTAATTAAAGGCACGATTGAGGTTGTCTACACAGGAAGTACTGTACTGAACCAGTATGTTGTATTTTTAATGGGAATGAATACACAAAATTAATTCTTCATGAAAAATGTTTCTTTTGATATTAAAAAACTATTTTTGAATCAATCGGTGTACTCTGTACACTATACTGTATGGTACTACTAGTAGAAATAGCAAGTTTTTGTATGGGGACGATAGAGGATCAAGATTGAGAGATTTAACCAATCATAACAGCATGTGTAAAATGGACGTCTACCGTACCGAAACCAAAGCTTGCTAATATCAATACTTTTAAACTGTTTCTTCTATCACCTAAAGCCTGGCGCACACTATAGATATCGGCTGAGCCAACTGGCACAAATAACACTTTGCTCACTGTGTGCGCTGGACAATTCGTGAGGAATCGACCACGTGTGCCAGTGACGAAAATATCTATCGTGTTTAATATTTTTTGTCACGCTTGTCATTTCCTCAAGTTTGCGCTAACTTAAAAGTTCCACTGCACATGACATATTCTGCTTAATCAAAATATGTCAGCGCGCCGTATAGCGTAGTAAGTAATTATGCAATCAGAAAATCGCGTACTGAAGGCGTTTAGCATGTGTCCGATAGAACGCGATCACAGTTTGCGATAAATTTTTTAGTGAGCAAAGTGTCATTTGTGCCAGTTGGCTCAGCCGATAGCTACTGTGTGCGCCGGACTTAATGAAGGTAGCCTCTTAATTAATAGTGCCTGTCCCTCCGCAAAATACTAGATCAACTAAGTCTTATCCTCCACCTTCAAGCATCTATTGTTTAAAAATCACAATTTATCAGAGATCATCAGAGATGTTGACATTTTGTACAATAACCGACAGGGAATTTCCCACAACAGCAACATATTGGACTTAAGTATTAAGTAGTAACGGCAAGACATAATTAGTAGTCATTATTAATAGAAACAACTTAGAAATAGGTTATTGAACTAATGATGAGTACATTTAATTTTTTTTGTATAATATTTTTTTACGAACCGACTCGAAATTCATCCTAGCAATGTTCTATGAGATTTGTTTTTTATTTTAAAACTACAGTAGCTAATGTTTGCTGGTTGTAATTTTTTTGGGAAAAAAATAGCAATACAGTAGGCACTGTACAGTACTTGAATTTGATGTGCTAATTTCTGTATAACCTAATGTAAAAGGTTTTCTATTAGAAATTCTATCTAATGCATACATTTTGTATCCCTGGCAAATGAAACTCAACTATTGTACATCTTGACCTTTGAGGTGTTGGAAGCTAGCTTATTATGTAAAATAAAAGATCGACACTTTGCAGATTAATTTAAAGTAGTCTCGGTAAATCTATTTAGGAGGTAGGTCAAGGCTTAATCCACGGTGTTAGAAAAGACATTGTTAATAGATTAAATATGAAGAGAGCTACAAAGATAAAACACTAAGGTAAAATAGTCCATACTTTATTTAATATAAATGTACTAGAAGTATTATTGCACTTTAGTTAAGTTATATACTCATACTTTCGCTTTTCACTTAATTAATGATATGTAGGATGCGTTCACGTGTGTGTTTTTTTTCTCTGTCTGTATGTTTACACTCTCAATCAATTAGAAAGGCTGATCAGCTGCATATGTTTAAACACAATTTTATATATTGCTTTGAATCTCTCTGTTTGCACCATGTAATCTGACAACATTGACATTTCACTACACTATTCAATTCTTCAGAATTCCACATTATTTTAAAATTATAAACAACCTACAGTAGACAGATACAATACAGTACTGTAGGTATGGCGTTTGTACAGTTTAGCAATTACCCCTCATACTGTGATTATAAACAATTAAATAAACAAGTTGTTCATTACATACATCGTTTAATGTTTCACTAAATAAAAATAAACAAGTTATGTTTTTTTACAGTCATAGCTTTTTGTTTACTGTAAATAGGAGTTCATGGAATAACATTATGTTTAAATACAGTAGCCTCTTATTTATTAGAATTAATTCTAGGTACTGTGGTACTGTAAGGGGCTGTTCAGATCTACTGTATGGACACAGTACCATATGCAGCATCATGCAGCACAAAATCCATACTGTACTACTGTAGCTAGCAAAGGTTTCATTAACCATCTACAGTAAAATGACATGGATGATTAGCCTTAAAAAAATCTCACCTAATTCAATTCCAAAGTCATGGAAATAAACTGGGATATTTTTACTGTATTAATAATAAACATTTTAAATGCGTCCGTGTCATCTAATAATACCGACAGACTACATTTTGACCTTTCAGTGAATTAGTCTCATTCAATTCACTGTGTTTATAATAGCTAAATCCGTATAGTAGTATACTTTAGTACTACTATGTACTCTAGTCTATTGCTATTGACCATGATACGACATGCTTTGACGTCAATCCTACCTGGCATTTTAACTCAACAGAATTTATAATGTGAATATGTCATAGCTGCTGAGCTGCTACTGTAGCATACAGTGGATTTCTCGATGTTGGGCACATAATAGGCTTAGGCATCATAGTTTTGAGTGTTTGTTTCATTGTAATGCATAAATCCAGTGGCCATATTCACACTTATATAGTAGGGGAGATATTCCCTTAAATACTACACACTTTAAGGAAGTTTTTCCTTTGAGACAAAATATGACCAATTTTTTTTTTTTTTTTTAGGAAAAGGCTGAACAAAAAATTTATGTTTAAAAAAATATATATTACCATGACAGTACTGTATACTGTAGCTAATATTTAACAGTACAATTGAAAACCCTCCTTTGATTTGAGACACCCATATCGAGGAACAACCTTTTAGAGCGGAAGCTTTTCCAAGAAACTAGCAAGGGTACCATTTTCTTATTATTGTCGGCAAACTGGGAGTCAGCAATCTGGGAGTCGGCAAACTGGTCAGATACCATCTACTGTAAATTAAGCGAAAACACTTTGTTGGTTCCTTATGGTGTCCCCTTTTAACAGGCATTCTACTGTATGTTTATCCTTTTTTTTACTCAAAGATTTAAGAAATCAAAAATTCAGTAGAAAAAATTCAGCATTTCCTATTGAACTACTTTACTTATTAAAATAACACTGCATTATTCAGCAAGAAACACCCATTACTAGTTGCTTAGCTTTCCAAAGGTCATGGGTTCAAATCAAGTCCGATCGAATCCTTTATCAGTGACTGAACAACCCTATGACTAATTATGTCAAGAGCTTTGAAATTGTGTCGTACAAATTGAACGCAGTTGGTTTTACAGACTTCCGTTCTTTTCTAGGAATGACCATGAAAGTTTTATACATAATTGCAATCACAGTAAAAAATGCTAATCAGTTCATTCGATTAGATTTATAGTCGATAAGCCAAGTTTCAATAAATAGCATCATTAGAATTAGTACTTATTGAGTTGTGTCTATGGTAACGCACTTGCACGTCACATAGAGTACTGTATGCCCATGAAAACACAATTACTTACCAGGAAGACGCGCCAAGTGCTCTATTAAATATAGCTACTACTACGGTAACTATTTAGCTTCATTTCGTATAGATAGCAAACAGTGCTTTACTGTAATTAATAGCCTTTGTGCCATATTGAACTGTCAAATCATAATTATTACTTAGTCAAAATTTGCTTGCAAACTGTACATTTTAATAATGCTATTACTGTAATTTCTAAAATAAGTTTCTAGGACATATTCAAACTGGATATGGTGAATTTTTAACTGCATGGGTTGCATTAAATAATGAAAACTATTATACTGTATGACAATGGACATGTACATACTCTTGCATTACTGTTAAAATCAAGACCAAAATGAAATTCAGGTGAAGTACTAATACACCTGATGATTTAATGTCACTCTCAAACCAATGGCAATGACAAAATGACAACAATTAACATATAAATTGTATACAGATGTACAGTACTGTACTGTAGCTTCAATTATTTATTTAAAACACTATGATTTATAAAAGTTAGTAATATATATTTTATATTACTGTATAATAAACAGTACTATATTAGTACTGTAGGTGATATATTTAGAAATGATTTAACTGGAGTAAACATGTACACACATGCTGGAAATTTGATTTGTAGATGTTCTCAATGACCTTTGGCTGGCTATTCTTACTACACATTACACTTTACTATTATAGGCACCTGGTAAGGAATATTTCATGCTACTACTCTAGAATACGTAATTGATTCAACTACAGCATGATGCTGAATATGTTTATAGCCTACACATACACTGTACAATACTGTAGGATTGTTGGCTGAATGATAATTATAAATACAGCAGTAATCTGTTCCACAAAATACATCCTGTTTACCTTCAAAATAGTGTATAAAGTCTGCTACAGAAAAATATGGCAACATTTCGATGATATGAATTTTATGACGCGATGTGAATAAAATGCATCAGTATGAATTGAATGAAACGTTTTGAATACAATTTTTTGAATGCTTGGAAAAGTCGAACTATTGGCGGCGTATGTCATTCCCTCCGTGCTCTCTTGGTAGATTGACCACGAACCGGACCTCTCCGCATTACTGTAGCTTTTTCCCCTACTAAATGGATCAAAGCCTCGTTTTGTTAGGATTCGCTGTAGAGGATCCATATTGATGACAATGGAGAAGAGAGGAGAAGAGAGGAGAAGAGGGTACCAAGGCTTAAGACGTTGGGAAAAAAAAAATCACGAGCGGCATACCGCCAAGACTTTTCAAAGCATTCAAAACATTTCATTCAATTCAAAGCATTTCATTCAAAACATTTCATTCATATCGCGTCATTCAATTCATATCGATGCATTTCATTCACATACTGTATGGCGTCATAAAATTCATATCATCAAAATCCTACGTAAACGGAGTTTCATAGTAAATGTTCCTTCTATTCTACAGTATACCCCTTTCACATCGCCTACAGTTAGCAATAGCATACAGGGGAATCAACACGCCCCAGTGTGTGTGTGTACAGGTAGGGCCAAATAATGTACAGTAGGTATCCATCTACAGTATATACTGTACCCCTTTCACATCGCCTACAGTTAGCAATAACATACAGGGGAATCAACACGCCCCAGTGTGTGTGTGTACAGGTAGGGCCAAATAATGTAGGTATCCATCTACAGTATATATACCCCTTTCACATCGCCTACAGTTAGCAATAGCATACAGGGGAATCAACACGCCCCAGTGTGTGTGTGTACAGGTAGGGCCAAATAATGTAGGTATCCATCTACAGTATGTACTGTACTGTATATGATATTATGGCACTCATGTAGTACTTAAATATCCCAAATTTGCTAGTCCATTTGAAAGTTTTAACTCGCTGATTTTACTGCAAAGTGCAATCAAAGCAACAATTTATTTATTACAAACTCTTGCTTATAACTGGGTCACACTTCACAAATCACAGATTATCATAATTTCAGGATATCAATTTACAAGGCATGGTGTCAATTTTATAGTGCACTTGCCTACAAACAATAGTGAGGAAATTAGCAGATTCCTAAATCTGTACTGTATACCACTTTCCTGGGGCATACTGCAGCCTAGTTTCATGCTGTTGCTTGAGGCAAACAATTTTTCCTCAAACTTTCATGCAATGCTAAAGTACATTAACATTCATTACTGTAGTTTTGTACAGTAAAAAACAATAATAATATTCCAATCCAAAGGCAACCAAATGATTCATCAACATTATGAATATTTAAATCATAAAAGTGAAAAGGGTGTATGTAAAGATATGTCAAGTCTCCCGATAACTGCAGGAGTTTTCCCAAATTTCAATTGATCTCCTGTGTCCCGCAAAAAATACTGTACAGTAAAATTTGTTTTGGATTATCATTTATTTAGGCAAGCTACTGGATACAGTAACTACAACTACTGTAGGCCTTGTTTGAATCACCTTTTAAAGGAAAAACCTAAATACTCTACATTATTCCACATTTGGACTTGTTATGCCCATTGTTTTACTATACAACTACTGTATACAGCTACAAAGACATTAATTGCATTTATTTTAATAGCCTCCTATATTTGGAATGTATTTTGCAAAAATTATAGCACCCATGTGTTATTACTGTTCTCCACTTTGATAAAGTAATACTCTAAATATTTTTTTTTTTTTTTACTTCTTGTACAGTATTACAAAAAGTCCAACAAAAATGTTAGTATTATTATAATGAAAGTGGTTACAGTATACACACAGTAATGTACAGTGTACAGTATACTTCTACCTGTATACATTACTAATACTATATTCATTATGGGTAATTTTTATCTGAAATCAATTAATTATACAGTATACCTCGCCAGTATTTAACTGACCAATTAAATTGATTCCTGCCTTTAATGTGCAGTGAGTGACAAGTCAGTCTAATGCAACTCTATCATACTGTACTGTTTAATGTTTCTGTTTATAATGAATATAATTTAAATGAATCAAATGGGAACACTTCCTGTTACTGCAGTTATTACGCTAATTGATGTTTCTTCAGTAACGATACCAAAACGGTAACTCAGTAACTGAACACTGTACTATCCTAAGTACCATATTTGATGTAACAATTAATATTAATGGCTCAATGAAACAATAATATTAAGACTGAAACTAATTGATCGTACTGCATTATTTAAAATAAACAAGGAAGAAAACGATTAATTGAAGAATAAACAATAATAAATTACACAATCAAGATTGCCTAATGAAGAAATTTGAGAATTCAACAGGAAAAATAGGGATTGGGTTAGGAAGGAAACTAAACGCAGAGTTGGCATATTTCCATTTCAATTTGTATGTGTCAGAAATTGTTACTGTTCTAAGTAAGGACATGACAGTGTTGCAGGAAGAGATACAAGCTGTAGGCCAACATGTCTTGTATCTTTAGGCATTACTAATCTACACAAAGGCTGGGTATGCGTACCCTGGGGACAGAACTTAAAGGTTATCAAATTTAGGCCGATAGTTACTGTATGGTATCAATCTGTACTACTGTACAAGTGTACAGTAGTCAACCTAATACAACACAGATAGAAATGTCAAATGCACAGTAAAAACTAGTGTTTAGATACAAATATGTTTTGTAATTGCTGCCTTCTTAGCATACTGAAAAGGTATTTGCTTTTACCCTCCAACTACAGTACCTCAATCCTTTGTTTGGTATGGCATGCACCCTTACATTTCTGAGATACAGTATTGATACTCGTGCTTCCTGCACTTTTCTTTGCAAGCTTGTTTTAGAACATTGCTGCAACCATTGTATGGTTCTCAAATCTAATCTACAGTAATCAACAGTTAGTATTTAATTCTGTAAAAAACTTTCCCAGAGTCATCAAATTATCATTTTCTTCATATAAGAAGTGTACAACACTTTTCAACATACAGTACACCAGGTACAGAAATCTAGAGTCCAGAAATGCTAATGAAGACCCTAAAAAATGTCAGTAAAAAAAAATTTACACAAACAAGTGGTACTGTAACAGTTGAAATCCAATCTCTGTAACAGTACATTATCACAAACAACATGAAATATTCATGTTCTTTAAGTATTAAAGGTAATGATATTCACATAATAAATAATCCAATATGGCTAACATTTTCAGCCATATTGACTGTACATTAATTTGTCTGCTATGCAAAATTATGTATAGTGTGAACTGAGAAAGATATGCTGCAGTGTACTATAATGTATTACTATATTTCATTAAAAACATATTTTGATTAACGGAAAACGAACACCAATATTGTCAATTACTGATACAAAAAATTTTTTCATATTCACAATTCTACTGTACTGTAGACCTTTTTTTTTTAAATTTTGTTTAAAGAAAATCAATTAGTTAGAATTAAAATTTAACAATTACTTTACTGTACTGTACATTTGTTTTTATAGTAATAGTACTGTATACTGTAGGGACAGTACCCTGTGCTTTAGTGTACTTTTGCTAAGTAATGTACTGTAGTATACAATTGGACATGATCAGAATTGTTACCGACTTGGCTCTGTAATATTTATTGTATTTATCACTCACTACTGGATTAATATACAATATCAAGTGATTCACAACCACTCACTTGAATGCAGGGATGGAATGAATGATAAGGTCAGTCCCGTCTCTTTTAAATCAGGCTTAATACAAGTGCCTTTCTTCCACCAAGAAAATATTCTTTTTGCCTTGGAACTACTGTATGTAAATAACTAAAAATAAAATACAGGTAACTAGAATCTTTCAGTTAACCTGTTGTATACTACTGTACAGTAAGTACAGAACTTCAAAATCTTATCTTCCACATTACAGGTACACTGTAAAGTACTGTACTGTACAGTATGATGTAAAGTACTGCATGATGTACAGTACAGTACAGTATCTTCGCTAAAGTACGCCCTTGCATTTACTGTGACATGTAGCAGTACAGTACAGTACTACTCTAATTATAACTAAGCATGTTTTAATTTAGGCAAAAATGAATTTCATGATAACAACGTGACATGAACGAGTGGAATTAATGTTGGTTAAGGCTTCAATAAGCTAAACAAAAGACTGACAAAAAGCATGTCTTAAAAAAACCTAAGGCCAAATAAAACAAATTGATGTCAACATTTGAAAACTAACCAGATTATTCATATTTGAAAAGGTTAAATCTGTTACTTGAAATATGCACAAACAGCATACATTAAAAGTAACACTAACAGTAATTGTATAAAAATTTGAATAAAATAAAAAACATTTCAGCTGCTACCCAATTTGACCGACGGTTATATAACTAAATTCATACTGTACAGTATAATAATTGACTCAACATCATCAATATACAAGTACCACCATTACATACATAGAGTAGAGGGATTGTTTTAGGATGGCTGCCAAACTGCACTGCGACTAGGCCTACTGTGCAGTATGCTATATAAAAAGCACTGACATCACTGAACCTCATCATTTGGCCGCAATCGCATTAAAGTTTTGGGGTTTTTTTTTTTTTTTAATTACAGTAAGACTAAATGGGCTATAATAAACCATAGACCAGCACTGTACTATAGTTACTGTAGGAAGATTCAAAGCTTGCGTACATCAATCTGCTTACAGATGTTACCCTTTTTCACTCTGTCCTAATTGAATTAATTTTTCAGTAAATACAAATGTAAAATACAAATTTGCCAAGTATACAGTTTTTTTTTTATACACTCACCTTTGAGAAGGGGCAGAGGGGTCAATTCCACATTGTTTTTTGTCCTGTATTTTGAAGATCCTTGAGACTTTTTCTGTTTCCCTTTGCGCATTGACTTTTTAGTGAAAGGATCTATCTTGTCAGAAGCTGGTAGAGTCGTCGTTGCTACTGGAAGCTGACTCATTTTTCTTCAAAAAACAAAGTTTCGTTAAATTTTCACTAATTAAAAAAAAGCACTTATATTAAAACATGATTATTGAATTTTTATTAAAAATATCAAGAAACATTCATGGAATCTAGGCCTACTACACAACAATACACCGAGTACGGTTAGATCCAGTTTTTGCGGAAAAAATGTACAGTACAAACATTACTGCCGACAGGAATCAATGGGTTTGTCGCCTAATTACCTTACTCCATCGTTATGCCAAGCATTGATTATTGCTACAGGTTCAAACAAAATGACATGCAAGGTTGCCTGTGTATCAGCCTATATATAGCCGGCCCTAACGAAAATATTACTTGCAGTTACCATGTTGTTTTATCGCAAAATTAACATTACTATCACCCTCATTTCCAGGGATTGCCTTGCCTGAGGTATGCATTCACTTAAATTTAGCATACTGTAGGCCTAGAGAGTCTCAACAAGTCATTCTTGCTCTCCAGAGCACAAACTCACTCTGCTCTGACTGAACAGAATATACTTTAATATTAGGCCTAGCCTAGGCCTACCTACTGTATGTAGATAGCCTATTTAGTTAGTAGATGATAAATAAGGGCGCGTTTATACAACACGCTATTACACGCATATTCTACACGCCTACGAAAAGTGTGTTGTATAACAACAAAGAGATTCCGTGTAATGAGATTTTAATTGCAAAAAAGGCTACTTGGCTGAATCCTAAAATTTGGTGGATTCCCGGTCGCCGTTACCGTGTTGGAAGTGTCCTCAGGGTATATTTTGACCTCTCGTTAAAACAGGTCGTAATATCAATCATGTCATGCGACATTGCTAACAAGATTGGGCCCATTTATTGCTGCTTCGCTGCCAGCAATCATCCTCCTACCACGTCTTACGCCTAGCCTAGTGGGGCCAACTCGTAGTGGTAGTAGGCCTCTATCGTTTCCCACTCCAAACAGAATAAAAAAAATAACATCGCAAAAATGGCATCTTCTTCCATAGTGTATAGATGAAACAAAGAAACCCTTAAAATAACTTTTATTAATTTAAATGAACCGAGAACAAAATAAACAACAATGCAAACGTGAACGAATACAATATAATGAAAATGGTAAAAACCGCGCGAATACATCAGACAGCGAGGAGGCAACGATGATTGTTGACAACTCAGCCAATTCAAGCGCGATCAACGATTTGACCTTTTATCCTAGCATGCTCTGCGTGTTGATGAAACTTCCGGTATAACACGGTATCGTGATTTCTAGTATAACAGCAAACGTTAAGGTGGGTTGACCTCGGTCCGAACAACACGCTAAAAATTAAAGCCGTGTTCAAATTTAGGGTGTTGTATAAACCAATAGGCCTGAAAACCACAATTTGTTAAATTTTATATAGGACCTAGGCTAGGCCTAGGCCCTAGCCTAGGGCTAGTATTATTCTAGTATTAATATTCATTTTCTTACTATTAATTTTGTATACAGCTTTCCTGAGTAAATTTAATTAACGATAAATTCCAAGATCATGAGCATCTACTTCGGATGCAATATTAATCCTAGCTTGTTCCCTGGAAGTGAATTGTGGCTGGCCCGAGAGGCTACGCTGGGGACCTTTTCAGTCAGCGACTGCTTCTTGATCGCTTTGCAATAACTTAGCCGGCCTCGAAAAATTCCCTTCAGCTCCTCAAAATATATCCGTTTAGTAAACACAGAGTTTCAAATTGTAGGCATTTATATTAGGAATATTCCATATCAAACCTTTACACAATTCAGCTCGTAAATAATGCGTTTAGTTCCAAATTTAATCGTTAATCCATTACTTTCTTTTACCGTCAGGGTTTTGCTTGTGTTGCTACCCTAAGGTGACCCAAAGTAGCATGTGACCTTTTCCTGACGATTTCATTGGATTTTCAAAATGACAACCCGGATATTCTGACCTTCCAAAATAAATGGCGCCCTCTTCAGTATAGAAAGATTAATTTATAGACTTTTAGTCCAGACGCGCGCGCACAGGCAAGATAATTTTCTTTTTTAAAAAAAATTATTTATATAAAAACTATTGCTTTTATTGAATTGTGAGTAATAAAAAAGTTGAATTTGTTTTTAAACATATAAATATAAGAAAAAGAAAGAAAAACACAAAGAATAAATATGTAAAAATTTAAAAAAAACATATCTGCTATCTTTCCCTAATCAAACACATAATATAAATCAATCAAGACAAAATACAATAAAGCCTCACATCTAGCCTAGTAACAATTGTACTTGCAAATCTTCAAAAACTGCAAATCTAAAGCTCTATCTACACTTTTTTACCTCCATGATATGTCATATCACTACCATTTAGGCACAACACTTGTTTTTTCAAACTAGTTTGATAGTGTAAACAGAGCTTTAGCTGGTAGAGCCTTTCTACAGTAATGGTAAATTTGTCGTAAGTAGGATTATGTGAACCAAAAGAAACACCAACATCAATTGGAAGTTGCCATTATTTATTAGTTCAATTAAAATAATTGTCACATTTCTTTACAATTTATAACTATTACTTTCACAAATATAATTTCACTATTTCGTACAATTAAGCTTTTTAAATGTGTGTAGTTATCATGTACAATTGTTATGGTAGAATTTTACAAATTCAGAACAAAAATACAAAAACAAGAATGCCTTTTAATAATTATTTTAAGTTAAAAACTGTTAAATATGTAATAATATATTATTACAGAATTATTGTATTTTATGATGGGTAAAAACTTGTTTTAAATTAAAAGTCTGACAACTCTATAAAGTATGTTCCTATAAGAATGTGATTTCTTTTATAATTGAGGATAAATATATAATTACAACATACAATACTTTAAAAATAAAGCTTTCATGCACTGGAAGGCAAGACTTTGGTTAAACAACAATAAAATACTTCCTAGTTTATTTAACCAATACAATTCTTTTTCTAGGAATTTGTAAAAAGGAAATCAATTCTTTTTTTTGTCAGTTACAAAAAAACCAGTTGTTGATAAAACTGGATTTCATTACTCCAGTTCATCATCTTCAGCCAATGAGGGTGCTATTGTTGATGAACCTGAAGCTGATGCTGCTGCAGAAGCTGCTGCTAATCTCTGTAGAAAGAAATGAACAGAAATTAGTAATGTATATCTTTGTTAATCTCTGTCTACACTATCAAACTCGTTTGACAAAAAAAGTGTGATGTGCCCAAATATGGTAGTGATATGCCCAAATATGGTAGCGATATGACATCATCATGTTCATATATGGGCTCATCACATTTTTTGTCACATAAAGTTTGATAGAAGACAGAGCTTTAAGACACTAAGAAAAATAGATTTGGTCCTTGTAAGAACCAACAACCACCAATTAAGAAACTTGGTACCATGCCATTAAACCAGTAATTTGAATTTATTAAGGTTGAAATACCTGACTAGTTCCTGGAAGTTTCTGTATCAGCATCTGGAATACTTGAGGTGGAAGTGTTTGTTGTAGAACTTGTAAAAGTTGCTGTGGCTGTCCACATACTGCAACAGCATTACTCAAATGGTCTACACCATTATCAAAATCGCCTGCAAAAAAATTAAAAACAAGATAAACCTTATTGTTATGCTTGCTTACACTTACAGCTGAGTGTATATTAAGCTCTGTTTACACTATCTAACTAGTTTGAAAAAAAAATTTGATGTGCCCAAATATGGTAGTGATATGACATCATCATGTCCATCTATGGCCACATCACATTTTTTTTCACATAAAGTTTGACATTGCAAGTCTACAGAGCTTTACACAGGATTCTCTGTGCTGCATCTCCACACATGGCATTATTTGCATCATATTACAGACAAATTCTGTAAGTGTCACACTGTATCACATGTAGCACCTTATGGCCTATGATGACCGGGGTAACATGTGATACATATGTGATACAGTATTACAAAATATGCCTATGATACTGGAAAATGATAGATACAGTACTGAGAAGTTGACGCATAACATGAATAAAAAGAACACAGTAAATATTATAAAAAATTATTATAAGGTTAAATGGGTGTTTTTGTGCTATAATGGTAATCTAAAATAGCAATAGCCCATTAATCTACAAAGCTCTGTCTATAATATCAAACTTTATGTGACAAAAAAATTATGTTCCCTTATATGGACATGATGATGTTAAGTCATTACTATATTTGGACACTTAATGGATGTAGTGGAGGTGTAGCTTGGTGGTTAATGTGCTTGCCTCCCAATCCCAAGGTCCTGGGTTCAATCCTGACCTGGTTTCAGGGTTGTAACTCATGACTCTTACAACTCCACTCCCTAAGCCTCAAATGAGACTTAGTTTATAAGCACGATAAATTATTAAATAGTTTCTATCCTGTAATTGGCGAGTTACGCTGTTGGATGAGTATGAACAAAAAAAAATCACACTATTTTTGTCAAACTAGTTTGATATTGTAGACAGAGCTTTATGAATAAATATATTCATGTGCTGAAAGGTATATTTTAACGAGGCAGAACCGAGTTTTAGATTGATGGTTTCAATGCTCGCCTACGGAGGTTCTGGGTTCAAATCATTTCAGATGTCACAATTTTTTCTTCACAACATGTTTAACTTCATCCTAGAGATTGTTTCAAAACTTTTTGTAGAGCATCTTGTGTTTCCGTGAATCACAGACCATGCAGCGCAAGAAAACCATATCATCGATTGGGAAAAAATTCTTGACAGACTCTAACCCATTCAAGCGTAGAATCAGAGAGGCAATCCAAATCAGAAAGAGAGGGACTAACGCAATCAACCGCGACGAAGGGGCTGTATATCTCGATCACGTATACACATCACTGCTACGAAAAAGTATGACGTCACCTAGAAACAATAACAACAGATTTCCAGGAAGTAGTAGTGGACCGGATCACTTGTGATCAAGCCATCAGCCAAGATGGCGAAAGCTAAAGAATGTGAGTAATTTCTTTTGGATTTGTCAAGCAAAATGATTTATTTATATGCATCTTGTGTTTGTTTGCCTCTGTTATGGTGACTTTAACCCCTGCCAATCCTTGACTGTGCCTGAGAGAAAAATAATAAAGTAGACCGGTAAATCTATATTACCTTGTGCAAGAAGTTCTTCTCCTAACTGTACCTCATCAAGGAAAAACTTCTGGACTGCCTCAGGATTTTGCAAGTCTGGTAACTAGAAATAAATAAGAAAATGCAGTGAATAAAATGAAGCGGAGTTGCGCAATTGATGTTTCATGGATATTTGTAGGGAATCATTTGAGAAGCCAACTAATTTAGATTGATGAAATGTTTTATTATATAGGATAGGAATAATGTTGATTGTAATGCAATGAATTTGTTTTTTGTCATGCCGTTGAAATTATCTAGAAACTTTTTACCGCAATTCAGTTTGTAACTGCAAGAAAAATAGTTTTGACTTTCTTTTTATTTAATGGAATATAAAGATAACTTGATATATTTGACTCAGCATCAACTAGGCCTACTACTAAGTTCAATCACTGTATAAAATAATTTGTAACTTCACTGTTGTGAATTATCATCCTATTGAATGCTTTTTATAAAACAAAAGCAAACTTGTTTAATTTAACAATTTTCTTTAAAAAAATGATACAAAGTTTGATTTAACTTTAACTTCCGAAAAACTTACCTCACTTTGCTGACTGGCCTTTGAAGTGGGCTTGGTTTTTGCTTTCTGAGCTCTTTCTATGTAAAGAGAAAATTATTAAACTTGTTTTTATAAATAACAACGCTAGCATTGAGAATTACTAGCCTACCTTGGTTACTGCTACTTACTAGGCCTAGTACACTATAGTCTTTCCTAACTAGCTAGCTAGAGAGGTAGGTAATTAACTAACTAATAAAAGTAAAACCTTTCTTTTTTTTTATTATTATTTTACAAATATAAATACGCATAACTTAAGAAAATCATTGTGTAATTGGAATTTTTTAAATTGAATCTTTTTGCAAATAAAACATAACTAGGCTAGTCTAGCCTAACGGAAATAGGCCTACAGTAGGCTAGTAGGCTAGGCCTAACTCAATTAATTTCTTCAAGCTGACACCACCATCACCGCCTCCTGCACTGCATCATCATCACCAGGCAGCACCCACAATCTTTCGTTTGGCTCACACTTACTTTCTTTCAACTTTTGGCGAAAATCTGGGGCACTTCGCCTTTTCCTATCGAAATAAACACAGTATCCCAGAAATATAGAACCTGCTATTCCAGCTATAAGGCCTACAGCAGCTTTAGAATTCATTATTAACATTTTTATTTTTCTTAGGCCCAACACATGGGCAGTCTTCCGAAAAGTTTTACAGGTACTAACTAAATTTCGCCTAAAACATTTTTGTATAAGAGAAACAGTACTACGTAACCATGGTGGACCGCAAAATATACGTGTTTTAGTTGGTGCGTTGTTTAATAAGCACATGCTTTATTATGCTAATTTAAAGGTCAAAGTTGGTTATACTTAGCAACATCCCAAACTCATTATAAACAGGCAATGGATAGATCAGATTCAGGTGTTGTTTTTGCCTAAAATAAAATCAAAATTCCTGTGATACGTATGTAAATATATTCCACTTGTCGAAAATACAAAATGTAAGAATTTTTAGTCGAATTCGAATATCAAGTGATGAGCTAGGATAGTAGTAGCTAGGCCAGGTAGTTTTTAGTTAGAAAAAGGCCACCACCACCAGACCAGTTCTTATAGTACTGTAGCTAGAAGATAGATAGTCTTGTAGGCCAGGCTATGCATAATTTTTTTTAAGACAGGGCTTTGTCTTTTTAGTAGCCTACTTGAAGAGGTTAACGGCATGTGCATGTAATTTATGGTTATTAAACTTCTTATTATAAACTAAATCTTGACAGGCCTACCGCAATTAATGACATAATCAAAATTCAAGATATAAATGTTCCTTTTTTTACACTATACCATGACTATACGTACAACATCGACCACCATGCTGATACAAAAATAATAAAATGCACGTTAAACCAAGAAGTTAGGTTTCTTTTTACTAACAAAATACTCAAATGAATAATGTGATCATTGATTTTTATTCAGTAAATTATTAGAGGGCATCAATGGACGGTTTTCACTACTCGGAGAATATCCAACAAGGAGAGGGAGATGGTGATGTTGTCATCGTTCCTGATCTTTCAGACAAATCCCAGCATTGGGTTTACGCCCAGTCTACCACGGAATGCCTGTCAGAAGAAAAACCATATTTTATGGTGACAATTGTTGAATTAGGTATCAGTGGTATTATCATAGTAGTGGTACTGTAGCTTGGAGGCTGAAATTGAAATAATCCAAGGTCCTAAGTTCAAATTCTGCCCCAGTACCATGATTTTTCTTATGATCAAAACAACACCACTACCTACTGTAAAACCTTGCACATGATATTTTAGCTCTAAAAAATTATTGATGGATATTGCTTGTCCTGGTGGTTAACACATTGACTGCCAAGCCATTTTCCGTAATTTCTGTCCCAGTGCCAAGTCCCGTTTACATATTAAATTACAGTTTGAAAGTGTAACATCTGGTCATATATCTGACCCCCATCCTCTGACCCACCCTATCATCGAGAGATAAAAACAGTAAACCACACTGAATCATTTCATCCTTTATTATTTTTATTTACTATTAGCGCAATTTATGACATGTTTGAGATGATTATATTGAGTGTGAGGGCGCCATCGTATCAACCATATTCAATGCATGAGGGAATAAACACAAACAAACATATGACATTTATTTTTAGATTATCGTTTACGTACATCATTCATAAACTGCCATGCTATAATTCCTGTTCCAATCACCACTGCCAGCGATTCTACATACAATACAAAAGTGCTACGATTTTGACGTAGTATTACGTCTTGGCAAGTAGCGACACGCAATTTTTTACGTATAAATACGCCGTGGCAGTGAACGTGTTAAATAATAGTATAGAGAAGAATGCATGATTTTTTATAAATTTTTTTATATAATTATAAAAATGTATATCCATTATTTTCAGCAAAAGATGCCACTGTTGCTCTTGGAATCGGTAGCGAGACATACCTAGATACCGACGATAAAGATGACGAAGAAACACCGCAAACGATAAAGAAGAAGTTTTCAATGGCATATTTTAGCGATGATGGCAGTATAGCAAATCCAGCGAGATCAAGTGTATCGGAAATGGCTCCTACTTACAAAAAAGGTAAAAAAGACAGAACCCATATCAACAGTGTCCAGTTAATACGACATAATATATAGGCCTACAGTATTATAAGATGACAGCAATTTTAACATGGTATCATTATTATTCATATCATATTCATATTTGCTTTATTTTAGGGGATAATGTGGCTTTGTTGTTGGACTATCTTGACAACAAGCGAGCATTAGTTTCGTTTTTGAAAAATGAAGAAGTTGTTTTTCGACAGTGGATGAAAAAGGAGATTTTACTACCCACCATCAATGTCTGGTGGGGGTCGGCAGAACTCGGTGTCACATGGTCTTCTGATTTAGCAGCCATACCTCAGTTTGATTGTGTAAGCTATGACAATAGATAAAACTGAAATACTGAATCATGATATTATTCAGTTATGCAATAGTTAATATACATCTATCCTTATCACTAATAATAGGTTGTTTTATTAGGCATATCGGATTGATCTATTTTGAGGTCACGACCTAGCTTTTTGATCTACTGTTTCTATCTGAGCTGTGCTAGTAGATCTTTTGTGAGCAATTTAAAAAAGTCGAGTGAATAGAGGGGTTTCGCAATCTTACGAATACGATAACGAAAACAGATACGTCACGCACACGTATTCGTTTTCGTAAGCCATAAAAAAATCTGTTTCGCATGGCAACGAAATATTGAGGCGCGTCCAAAATATGACTGCGGTAAATTTGAGCAAAGCGCATGTACGTGTTGCTTGACTGCCTAGGCCTAGCGTAACATCAAAGCGAGTGAGGACTTTAAAAACTGCTATTTATCAAAATTTACTTGGCATTTTAGTAAATTACTTTAGTAAATTACTTTCAATAAATCTATAATTATATTATAATCATGAATCATTCCTGATTCAAATGCAAAATGTGCAAATAGATAAAAAACTATACTCGTTTTGTAGTTACGAATATGACTGGTGATATTCGTCAACACGAATACGCTTTACGAATATGAAATGGGGATCAGCTCAAAAGTTTCACAAATGTATGACGTATCCGTTATCGTATTCGTAAGGTTGCGAAACCTCCCTATTTAAGAAAGTCGAGTCATTTACACCTATTGACTCAAAGCAAATTTTAAACCATCATCAATCAAATTGTGTTTAAAATTACAAACAATAATGCTTTTTTTCTTAATTTTTTTCAGGAAAATCTTTCCCAGTGGTCAATGCCAGACTTTGTGAGTGTAGATGACGATACATTCCACATGAAGTCTGCCTCTGGACCTGCTGCTCTCCAGTCCCCATGCCCATTCGTAGAAGGTAACTAATTTACATTTTACCTTGGTTACCACAAAATTCAAACCGTTGCTTTCACGATGTGCTGATATAGCTTCCTCTACACTAGACATACGACATCAACAGTGCCGATAAAAAAAAAACCAAATGCATGTTTCATTCCAATGAAGTCAAGAATTGAAAATTCTTCTACAGGAATAGGTGTCGCCTAAATAGGGGTTTGCCATAATGATATAGATATTGACTTTTCATTGCACAGGAAAATGTTCCCTGAACAGGCTGTCCCAAAGGAGGGAATCTAATGATGCTTAACTCGTTTTCCCTCATTTTGGTATATCAAATAATAATTCTACTTTTTGTCACTACAGATACCTACTATGAGATTACACTATGTAACATGGGAGAAGGTGTTAAGCTTGGACCTGTGATAGGCCTAACATCTGCTTACATTGAAGAGGACGAGTTGCCAGGAAATACGACTGGAGCTATCGGATATAGCGCCGTAGATGGTGCAATTATGTGTGAAACAATGTTTAAAGGTAAGCACAAAAGAGACGGGAATCGTCGAAAAGGTTGGCCCATGGTTAGAGGCGCAATTAAACAAGTTGAAATTGTTTACATTATGTATGGCAACTTCTTTACAATGTAAAAAATGTAGCTACTAGGGAGTTTTCGCAACCTTACGAATACGATAACGAAAACGGATACGTCACACATTTGTGAAACTTCTGAGCTGATCCCTATTTCATATTCGTAAGGCGTATTCGTGTTGATGAATATCACCAGTCATTAACTAAGTCAGTAACAAAAAAACGAGTATAGTTTTTGATCTGTTTTGCACATTTTGCATTTGAATCAGGAATGATTCATGATTATAATATAATTATACTTTTATTGAAAGTAATTTACCAAAGTAATTTACTAAAATGCCAGGTCAATTTTGATAAATAGCAGTTTATAAAGTCCTCACTCGCTTTGATGTTACGCTAAGCCTAGGCAGCCGAACACCAAGCAACACGTACCTGCGCTTCGCTTAAATTTACCGCAGTCATATTTTGGACGGCGCCCTCAATATTTCGTTGCCATGCGAAAAACGAATACGTGTGCGTGACGTTTTCGTTATCGTATTCGTAATATTGCGAAAACTCCCGATTATTTATCTGTCCTCAACAATCGTAAAAATGTATCATCATATACAATTCACTGTAGAATGCATTCAGAGAGCCTTCATGTGCAACGAGGAGATCGAGGAGGAGACAATTATTGTTGATAGAAATAAAGTCAAAATATGCATTTAAAACTACGTGACAAAAAAATGCGATGTGCCCATATATGGACATGATGATGTCATATCACTACCATATTTGGGAACATCAAACTTTTTTTGTCAAACTAGTTTGATAGTGTAAACAGAGCTTTATACATGTTCAGTTTATCATTTCTTATTATGTCATTATCGATAGTCAACTCTCCCAATATCGGACACTCTGAAAACTGTAAACTTCTCAAAACCAGACTTTCCATTTTACCATTAAAAACACATTTCAAATACCCGACTTTCTGGAAAACCAGACATATTTGGAGAGTTGACCGTATACAGTATAATCACTCTCACTGGTGACCAGGATAACAACCAATAATATTATGTAATAAAACTATCTCTTCTCATTGTAGTTCAAACACTTGGGAATGAAGCAAAATGTAAACAAGGTGATGTCATCGGATTAGGCTTGCTATTTGCCGACAAGAACATCACTGGAAGACGTTTAGAGCAGCCAGTGGTTGTGTACTTTACTCGCAATGGGGAGGTACTATTTCATCAATGCATTGATCAGCCTTCTGGTGGATTCTATCCAACTATTGGACTAGCTGCTCCAGGTATTTAAAACATTTAAATCATCTTTATCAATATTGTGATGTCATCATTGCTGTTATGATTATTATAATTATTGTATTCAGTTACTTTTGCAATTGAGTAAGGGCCACTTAGTGTTACTATTTTCCAGATATTGAAGTTTCTTATCTTTTTTATGTCATACCATGAATCTTTGTTTTACACTTATACAGAGTCTGTGGTGCGAGTAAATATGAAGGCAACATCACCAGATATACCTGAAGAGGAGGCATGGATAAAAGAGGCAATGAAACCAAAACCATTAACGTTTATGGGTAAGTCATTTGTCAGGCATGTGCAGCAAGTAAAGTAGCAAGTTGGTGATATAGCATGATGGTAGTACGGTGGCATGATGTAGTGCTATCACATAATGTTAGTGCTTATAGTGTTTTGGCAGCCATGTGCCATGAAGGTGATGCTATAGCATGATGGTACTATAGCACTGTAGCATGATGTAGTGCTATTGCATAATGGTAGTGCTTATAGCATGATGGCAGCCATGTGGCATGCTATATAACATGATGTTGGTGCTATCACATTATAGTAGCACTGTGGCATAATGGTAGTGCTATTGCATGATGGAAGTGCTAATAGCATGATAGTAGCACTGTGGTACAAGGGTAGCACTGTAGCATGCTATAACATTATATATTTTAATTATTGTGTATTTAGGGTTTATTTTCCATTCACAGTTCTTGAGATGCCTAAACCTCACGATGTGACCCATGAAGAAGGTGAAACTACAGGCCTGTTCCGCTATCATGAACAAATTGGACCACCAACTGGGCAAGATTCAAGTACAATTAGACCCGTGGCTAATGTTGTAAGCGGGAAATTAATTCAGTTACAAAGGACGTTGACCCCAGAGGAACCTAGTTTTACAATCGAAATTACTGATGCAGGTGGGTTTGTGTGAAACAATGTTTAAACCTTGCTTGCCTACCCAAAGTTCTGGGTTCGAATCCTACATGACAATGTTTCTTCTCAAATTTGAAGGGTTAAATTGTTTCTAACGAAAAATTTATCAAATACAATGTTATTTCTTTTTAGGGGAAAAAAGTATCATCAGTATGGGTGTTAGCAGAAGCAGGCAATCAGTTGGTTCAATGCCTGGCAAATTAACAGGAACTGCTGGCTACTATTCAGAAGGACAAATTGTACAAAATGGAGTTGGAAGCTCTAAAGCTGTGAAATATACTACAGGTAAAATGAATTATTCAAAGGATCTGACAGATCTGACTCCTTTTTCTAAAGTGTTGTATTCAGTATTTAACTAGAGACTAGCAGCAGAAGTGATGGTAAATAGGCCTAACTTATTTGGCCTAGCTAATGACAATAGCCCCCAACAGGATTGGAAAAATTAAATATAATATCTTAAATTTGAATAAACAAATGAGAAAAAGAGTAAAAAAAAAATTGTCCATACCGTATATTGGGATGCTGAATAGGGCCCATACAGTCTTCGTCTGGCTGTTAAATTTAATTAAAATTGTATGTCATAAGAAATGTTTTTGCAAGCCCAAGTATAAATTAATCTGAAAGTATAGTAGTAGTATTCGATAACTAAAAAATCCAACTTTGTTTAAAGCTCTGTCTGCACTAGTAGTAGTACTGTACTGTAGTTTGACAAAAAAATGTGTGGTGTGACATCATGTCCATATATGGTCACATCGCATTTTTTTGTCACATAACGTTTAATAGTGCAGAGAGAGAATGTAACATTCATTAAATTACTATTAATCATTACAGGTGATATAATTGGATGTTGCGTTGAATACTTCAGTAGTAAACAGGTTCTACGATTTACTAACAATGGTCAGCTTGTTGGAAAAGCAATCATAAGTGGCACAGAAACTGACCTTTTTCCATGTCTTGGATTCCGTGGTGAACAAAGTACGGTTAATGTGGTATGGCCGGAAAATAAACCAAATATCCCTTCTTTCAATCAGGTATGCATTGGTCAGATGTTTGCTTTACTCAGTACATTGAGAACTATTTGCAAATAAAACTCCTGAATGGGATTCGAACCCACAACCTCCAGATCACATAGCCTGGTATCTATTTTAAATTTACATAAAGAAGTTAGATATCAAAGGTTAACATTATAGATCAGACAAATAGATTGTAATTTTTTGTTTCTGTATCCACCATTTATACCTACGTGAATTGCTGCCATATTTAAAGTATGACAATCCTTATCCTGCATATTTCTAGAAGAAGAGGGAATAATTTTATTGACTGTGTTCACAAATCATACTTTGGCTAAGGGTAACATTTCACTGAATACCATTATGGCAATCTAACAACATGAAACTGAGCTCGCCTTGCCAAGATAGAAACTTGTAACGGTCCTTTCATCTTATGTCTGGCTGCAACAAATACCAAAAGTACTGTACTATGTTCATATTCTCCTTGATGTGCGATGTCCGCTAAGGAGCGTGGAAGTGACCATGTTGCAGCCACAGATAAACCCTTTGATCTCTGAAGCTCAGCATCCTGTTTTTAGATTGCCTTAATACCACTAACAGAAATTCTTATATATTTATTGCCAATACCTTGTGAAGTAATATCTCACTTACTGTAAGTGTGATTGGTGGAACAGATGTCATTTATAATTTCCCCTCTTCTTTTGTAGGCAAGCCTTTCAAATTGGGTGATGTCACCAAAGCTGTCTATCAATGGTTTTTCAATATTTGTTGAGAATAAAACGAGAAAGTTAAAACCTTTGGTTTTAAGATCTCCTATACCACTATCAAAAGGTACAGTATTCATAGTGACATAGCCTTGCAACATGTACGTTTCACAATCTATATGTCCTATGTAATTGCATATTGTAACCTCATGCTGACTGCAGCCCTGACAGAATCTAGAGCATGTCAAATATTTCAGATACACTAACATTTTTAAATATAACAGTAGATATTAATTTTAGAACATTTTCTCTATTAAATCTAGATTGGAAATATTTTGAGGTCAAAGTTGACAGTGGTGCTCTTCCATCCTTTGATCAAGAGCTAAGCAAAGCTCCAGCTGTAGCTCTGACTAACGACATGTCCAATCGCATTCACAAACACCTCGCACACGACAAAGAATCGCGATACGTACGTTTAGGCTTCCGAAAGAAATCCTTCTACTGGCGAAACGATGTAGAACTTCTTACAAAAGAATCAAACAAAGATATGATGACCGAGTTGCAGTCATATGTTAAGGTCGGGGACACAATAGGGTTTGGGGTGTTGTATTCAGGTGCAATAAAAGCAGCAGACGATCGGGCTGAACAGGCTGTGATGGTTTATTGTTGTATCAATGGGCGTGTTGTGTTTCACAAACCAGTAATGCAGCCTGTAGGAGGGTTCTATCCTTCTATTACGCTATATAAAAAAGGTGAATATAAAATATTAAATAAGATTCAGAATATCATTGTTTATTATTCATGAATATGCATAAACATCGTCACTATTTGTGCATTCATTAAAATGCATAAACATCATCACTGGGTATGCATTCACGAATATGCATGAACATCATCACTATTTATTTATAATCATAACTTTACTTAAATTTACAGGTGACAGAATGACAATAAATCACATGAGTGAACCACCTGTAGATCAGCTTTCATCTGATTGGTCAACTGAATTAATATCATGGACTGAGCAACTTATGGCTATTAAAAAATCACAAGGTAAGGACCACTTTTTTCTTGTGCATTTTACAAACTCCTACCATAGAGGTATAAAATCTCCGTCTCCATGCTCCGACTGTTCATACATTGTAAATATAAATTTTGTTATGTTTTCAGAACCGAAATTGACAAATGATGACAGAAGACGAAGGGTAGCAGAATCAGTGACCCGACCTGAGAATCATTTAAATAAAGTTCATGTGTATGTACATTGTGATGAACCTCGTTACACAGAAACGACACACATACAAGCAGGGTGAGGCTGTCATTTAACATGTTGTGCTTTAGTGTTTTAGGATAGAAATTGTCCAAACCTAAAGCTTGTTTGTGTATGATAATTTGTTTTACATTTCTCCCAGGCTGGATACTCTAGGATTCCAAACCTCCATGCTTGAAAAATCTGTTGCGACCAAACATTCAAATATCACAGAAGCGTTGCAGTCCTCAAATTGTGTGGTTTTATGTCTCGGTCCAGAGATTATCAAATCACCGGCGGCTTCGTTTCTACTTCAACAAGCTAAAGAGGGTGGTAAACCTGTTATTCCTGTTTGTCTTAACAACATAGCTTGGCCACCAGAGGGCGATGTTGGCAATCGTTTAAAGCAGTTGACAGCTCATAAGATTGGTAAGATAATTTAATTAAAATTATGATGTTATAATGTTTCTGGCAATCATATCTATGTGGAAACCAGGAGCTAGAAGAAACGATGAAATAAATTAAATAAATGAAGGCTAAGCAAAATGTAGAGAACATGCTGTTTAATATTTCAGCCCATATTGATGATACAGATATCTCAAAATTTAGGAAAATAATTTGAAAAGTATGGACGTTATCGTTTGAATCAAATTGTATGAACGCTAGTGTTAATTCTTTGATCATGGCCATTAATCGCCATGTTCTTGATGTGTCAAGAATGCATACAGTGGAATTATTTCTTGCATTGACTTTACATACATATTTTGTCTGTTACCCTTTACAATGATTTCTTGGATTAATCTTCTTTCTTTCGATATGGATATATTACGTAACATCATGGTATTCAGAAATAAAAAGATGAATGACTGAGTAATGAATAAACAAGCAAGTAATATACTATTCAACAAGAGGTACCTACTCCTGTGTTGAGTCATTGGTTTTCTCTTAGGCTATTTGCCAAATTTGTAATAAATAGATAAATAAAGTTGAAATAAAAATATTTTGATGAATAGATAATGTAATTAGCTAATAATCAACGTTAATGTCAACAAAATACATCAACTATTTATTAAGTTATGAACAATAAAGTGCATCACTATAAAATGGCGGCCATTTTTGCCGCCATCTTGGATTTCAAGGTGGCCGCAGTAAATTTGCAACGGCACACCTCGTGATTATTGAATTTGTGTCTAAGGATATTAGCTAACAAAAAAAGTTGGTGTGCTGAGTGTGTAGAAACATGGCAATGGGAGCTCTCTAAACAAGCTATTGGACCTCCGCTTATTCTTTGCATATTATAATACTGTCACATCTATAAAATAGAGAAACTGGTCAGAGGAAGAAGAATTCAGAAAAACAGCAACAGGGGATTGAAAAACTGGGTCAAGAGAGATGGAAAGAAACCATAATGAATTTTTGCATTTTCTTTTTTTAATTTACAGATATTTCAGAAGAGCATTATGAGTGGAGTATTGAACAAATTGGTAAATTAGCTGAAAATCTTAATGGCAAGGGGTTCAATGGGCAAGAGATAGTTGTTAAAGAGGGAGAAGCAGCAAAGATATTTTACACAGATGCACAGGTTAGTAACTAGCAACATGAGTCATAGTGCATAAAATACTTCTCAATTATCAACATTCTATTGACCAGGTGTCATAAGAAATGCCGATTGGTTTGTGAGATAACACACTTGATCACATGCTCATAGATATGAGCATGTGATCATTATGCTGTGTTGCTCTACTAGTCTTTTGATGATAATTGCTGTACTGCATATTCCTGAAATGTACAATGATTTGGTACAATTTAGAACACCTCTCTACTTTTGTAGAATCAAGTAATGCACAAGACTGTAGCCATGAGTCATTTTTCTTTTTAAAAAAGGGGCAAGTGCAAGCGTAAGCAACAAAAAATAAATGTAGGTCTAGTCTAGTAGAAGGAAGTAATTTGTCTGCTGGATAAGTATAGTATATATAGTATATATAAAAGTTAGTAATTAGCACTCTCACTGATGGTCTCTGTTTGAAAAGGGCACTTTCGAGGCCTACGAATCCCCTAGCTACAGACAGCTACAGCACAGACAAGTGTTGAACCCATGCTTTACACATGTTAGTTAATAGGTTATTGAATGATTTCTTTTAATTCTAGACGGGTGATGAAACTGAAAACAAACCCAGTGACCCTCAAGCTTTTAAACGAGCAGTAGAAGAAGCAGATCGAATGAACAATTCATTTGGAAATTCAAAGGCAATGGATGAACCACCAATTGCATACGAAAGGAGGCAAGGAAAACCAAAATCAAAGGCATGTTGTATATTGTGATGTCTGTACCACACTCTTCCACCTTGTTTAAGTACTGTATTAGAAATATTGTTTGTAAGAAGAGTGGTAACGGTAATCGGAAAACTGCATAGCTTGTCCCACATAGAATTTGTATCTGTTTTGAGTGGAAATCGCCCGTCCGCTCCGTGCTTTGTGTAAATGGTCATAAGGAATAGAATAGATTCTATAATTTTATTACTGTTACCGCTCGCCTGTGTAAATAAGAATTACTAACATTTTGCAATGTGGTTGAATCAAGATAATAGTGTAGCATTTTTTTACCATTAGTTAGTATACAAAAAATGGATATTTATGAGTGAAATGGTACAAATAATTTCATGAGGTGAAAGATGAAATTCCATTTCCACGTGATGACAGCAAAAAGTACTATTAAACGATGTGACCAACAATCATTCAACAAAATGACAGGAATTTATTTAGGTGTTATATAATATGACTTGGTTATTATTGCATAATTCAGAAATAAAATAATTAATGTTTATGACTTGAATCATGGAGAAAGAATGAAGAGAATATTTTCATAAGTTGAAAGATTGACTGTACTATTCAATGAGGGATATAGGATAGTTAATCTTTTAACTAATGCAATATTCTTTCCATTCATTCTTTATTTGCTACACAAAATTCGCAAAATGTTTAGAAAAAGCTGGATGTGCAATAGAGCCTTTAAATAGAATGCGGTAGAACGGATAAATTGGGTACACTGTGTATTTTATTATATAATATAAACTGAAAATATAAAGAAATATATCAAATGTGTGTAATTTCTGTATATATTAATTTATAATTACCTTATGATCACCGCTATCTTTCTTACGTTAAACAGTAGTTCTTCCAAAAGAAGTCTCAAAATAGATTTTACAATGTAGTAATAAATTTTGATCATAAAGACACTATCATGAATAGATTATACGCTATACATAAATAATGTTTAGTTCATTTAATCTTCATTAATTATGAAATTGCAAAAAAAGGGAAAGAGAATACTAACCACAACATGTAAAATGAATCTTGGTCATCATTTCATAAATAATTTTACTCTATGTGTAGCAGTCTACCATAGAGTTACTATTAAACAAAGAGAGTCAACTAAACGATAATGAGATGATGCAAACAAGGCAAGAGATCATTTCGTTTATTTCGTCTTTTATAAATAATAAAAAATCACAAGGTACAGAGCACTTTAGGGGGTAGACGGGATTGTCAAAAAGTGAAACAAAACACTATCGAGTGACTCTCCTCAAAGGGATGGGCATATATCTATGTATACCGGACACCTTTTGGCTGGTCTAACATGTCTGGTTTTCCAGAAAGTCTGGTATTCGGAATGTGTTTTTAATGGTAAAAATGAATTTAAGAAAAGTCTGGTTTTAGATGAGTTTCTGTATATAATATTTAATTTAAAGAAAACACAAATCATAACACATTTTTCCAATCCAATTTGGTCAATCAAATCCTCATCATTCATACTATCATAAATGTAAACAGATTTCCCAAACAATGTTTATAACATATAACAAAAAAGTGCCGTAATGAGTTCTATATTCATGCACCATAATTACAAATATCGAATATGAATTTGTACCAGCTGCTAAATTGAATTAATTTTGAGTACAGTTAATTGACTTGAATAGACTACTTACGGCAACACTTTAGCCTGCTTTCAGACAGTAGTGTAGACATAAGAAAACAAAGTCCAAATTGTATGAGAAAATTGCAACATAGAATTTATGGCTTGTGTTATCAAATATTATTTTGAAAGGAGTTGTATCTTGTTTTTATTGATCATTATATCTATTAAACTATTTATAATGTTCAAATGTGATTTATTCTGAATGTAATCACTAATTTGTTATTATGAGAGTGTAGATATTGCAGTACTAAGAGAAAGTGGGCCTAGAATTAATTTACAGACACAGGCACATAGGCACCAGTTTTTGGCAGGACACTGAATAATACTATAGGATCTTTCTAGCACACCAATTAATACTACTGTATAACATGCCTCAACAAGAATATTATTTACAAAATATCTAAAAACTGCCATATTAGTATTTATTTAGGAGAGGGTTCATGGACTATATTATCATTATATGCAGTAGTATTAGTAATAATATTACTAGTTAAAATCAATATTTTATTAATTAAATATTTTTTGTAATTAATACAAAGTTAAATTATGAAAAAAGGGTAATTTTAATATAGAAAAGTGATGTAACTTAACATTTTCGTGTAAATATTATTTCTTATGTGACTGAGTGTGTTGTTTGTATTGTATTTCTACCTCAATTAAGTTAGTTTTTTTTTTTTTAAATGTCTTTCATTTATTAGTTATTTACTAGATTGTAATATAATACGATAAATCATTATAATCGTCAAACAAATTCTATAGCAGTGAGTTAAAATCGAAATGCTGCAAATATATACTGTTCAAAATTGTACCAATTATATTTATGTGTGATGTTCTTATTGATCCAATTATATTTTTTACTTTTTTCTTTATTTTTTATCAAATCAGGAAAAAAGAACATCACCTATTAATACATTATTATTATAAATAAATTTTTAATATTAATTAACATTTCTGTTCATTTTAAGTTGATAACTTTCATTAGTTTTGTTTTATAAACAATTATAATCATTTGTTAAATATTTTATTTTAAACCCAAATTAGTTTACAATCCAAGAAATGAAGTAGTATGAACGGTATTTTTGTTCAATGTGCATTACATGTGAACAATCTAAATTCATGTACCTCGTAGTTGTTTTTCTTTTTTAATGTTCATTTTCTTCTTTTATAGTATTTATATTGTGTATGCATGTTTCATATTGGAGCAGATTAGAGCAAAGGCTGCTACACACTTAGCACAATAACAATCGACGATAAAATAGATAAACGTACATTTTTCTTACAGAAATTAGAACAGTTTACATTCTAAAGAACACAACACATTTTTTTTTCAAAATTCAATAAATGACGTCATAATAAATACATCGTATCGTCACGTTCTTACTGATCAACTAATCATGTCAATTCAAGTTTTTTTTAGATAGTAAATAATATTGTATATATTATTTCTAATGCGTGCAGTTGGTACCTTGTTGATAATATTGAAAACAATACTGTTGTTTATTATATAATTATTTGTATAAATAAAAATAAATGGATACATAGGGATAGGGATTTTAATTGTTAACTAAAATTGTTCAAGAAACATATCAACATGTAATGTTCGACGGGAATTGGATAAATCAATCATTATTATAATATAACTAATAACGATTTGACGATGGTTATTCATGAATTTGTAAAATAAGCCTTAAAAATGATAATTATTGTTGCGCTCGACGTGAATTGGATAAACCAATCATATTAGACCATAATCTTGTAATGAATTTGAATGAATAGCTATTCATGAATTTGTAAAAATATAGGCCTACTATCGAGAACGAAATTAAACGTGTGCATAAATAATGCGTTGTAGTCTGCTATACTGTATTTAGTTAGTCCGAGTGTTGGATATAGAAGAAAAAATAATTTATACATCATTAGTTCATGGATAAAGTTTTATTTTATTGTAATTTTGGACCAGGTTCCGACATACTGTTTTATAACTCGCACATCACAAAATGTTTTTCTTCATCTTTCGGGCATCTGCCTTCATTCTCCGACCTTATGATTATATTTTTTAATTCGTTTACATATTTGTATTTTCTTATCATTTTTTGTCAGAGTTTGTAAATTAAATTGTATGAAATGAAGGGGAAGAAACATTAATGGGACAATAGAGTAGCCCTATCGAGCCTACTTTAGATAAAATATCATTCAGGTCAATCATCAAATTTGTTTCTGCAAAACAATGGTGATGAGTAAAGCGTAAATACTATATTTATTTTATGTGTTTTAACTAATTGATATATTGTATTGTAGGCCTATGCCTATTTCGATCGAACGAATCCGTCATCAAACTAATGTAGGCCTACGATTAGTATTATTCGTCAGGGATCTACCGTAACATCTTTAAACACGTATTTTAACTCGCTTTAAAGATATCTTGACTGTAATTAATTCATATTGGTTTGAAGGTACGATTACCCTGAGCCAGGCAGCCTTATGTCATCTGATCTGATTTAATTAATGACTTTTACTATATCAATTTCAGTGAATTAATTTACTTCTAAATAGTATTACGGATTCGGCATTAAATGTCGCGGTTGATTGCAATTTTAACTATCGTACGTATAATTAAACTGCACTACATTGTCACGTCCTTGCCGGGTTAACGCGATTTGTTTTGTGTTGTTAAGTTTAGTGTCAACATAAGGTTGTTTGATACAACAAATAGACTCACCGCAGCCGTGCAATATTTACCAAGTTATTGATTGTTATGATTCCGACTGGAATAGACGTGATTTTCAGATTGTATTAACCGGTAGAAACCGTATAAGTACAATCAATTACGCGGTTAAAGTTAGTTGTCAAGAGAGGGATGCATTTAGGCATTTATTACCTCTTTACTCATTCCTATCATAATTAGACCTCATAAGTACCGTAATTAAAATGATTATTAATTCGTGTTTTTCTATTTTAACTATATTTAAAAGTAAAAATAGAATTCTTTGGAAAGTTGTTCAAATTTACTACCGGTAGGCCAAGCATCGGTTGTCCTGTTACAGCACGTTTAGTCACATTCACTGTTTACTAAATCAAACGTCTTCATTTACCCCTAACACCCGGGGGGTAAACTTTAAATTGTGGTTGGTTTGTTAATAGGTTTTAAATAAACACAGTGAATGTGAAGATCGATGGTCTATGACAAGAGGTAAATAACACCTAGATGACAATGTGTTCTCACATTTTGTTATATTGTCACCATATTTATTTACTGTTAGTAACATATCCAGGGTATCAAACAACGGGTGGAAGTTCAGAAAACAACACTCAAGTTAAGACCGGGAGAAGCGGGATTAATGGACGGAGTATAGGAGGGATTGGAATAATTGACGGATCGAGAGGAGGGCTGGAATGGTGGAGATGAGGGGTTGGAATGGTGGACAGGGAGGGGTTGAAATGGTGGACAGGGAGGGTTGAAATGGTGGACAGGGAGGGTTGGAATAGTGGAGGAGCCAGAATAATGGGAGTAGCGGGGAGAGGATGGAATAATGGACAGATCGAGAGGAGGGTTGGAATGGTGGAGATGAAGGGTTGGAACGGTGGAAAGGAGGGATTGGAATGGTGGAGAGGGAGGAGCGGGCATGGTGGAAGGGGCGGGCACGGTGGAAGGGAGGAGCGGGAATGTTGGACAGAGAGGAACGTGAATGGTGGAAGGGAGGAGCGGTTTGACTGAATCGCCAAGGTATGATAATTTGATAAATGAATTCAATCAAGCTAAAATTATTTTTATTCATTTGTTAAAACATTCTACAAAGTTCGAGCGACCTTTATCTCTCAATAAATGTAAGCCTACAGAAAATACACATTTCCAACTAATTATTTACGTAACAAAAAACCCTCGCCGGCATTGACCAAAGTAAACTATCCATACAAAAAAGAATGTATTAGGCCTAATTTCAGCCATTGTGGCAATTTCAAAAGCTTCACTGAATTGTTTGCCGTGTGGTTTCCGAAATGTATTGTTTCGCAAATATCTGTGTATATACATGACGTTGTCGCATTCCTATTTTTACGTTTTCTGCGACACTGCATTTATATTAGGCTGGGTTTTTGTAATCTCAACGTAGGCTATAGACTGTCTATGACGAATATCCACAACGATTCCATAGACCTAACTCGTCATCTTTGCACAATCTGGGATTCATGCCCGGTGTTTACGCTTCCTGATTATTGGATCCAAGCTTAATATATGAAACATTGGTATTATAAATAAAATCATAACTAACCTTGTCGTATTAACTTTTACTACCCTGTGTGTATGTCGAAAGTTATTATTTATACCTTTGTTTCTTTTTCTTGTCTTTCTGTTAGAACTGCGGATATTCAATCCATTTAAAATGCACACCTGTAACAGTCTAATTTGAATAAAACGCAAGTGAACGTTACAGCATTGAAAACGTACCCAACAAAAAAACGCACCATTTTGTTAAACAGTTCGTATAATTTTAGGTAGTACTGTATTTTAAAAATAAATTACCGAGTCTAGGATGCTGTAATTAATAAACAAAATTCACAACATATTTTCTAGAGCATAGTGTCATTTCATAAACATTTACAAACTGACGTCAAAGGGACATAACGTAGAATACGAACTTTAGACAATGATTGTTGAGGAACGATGAGAAACCCGTATGCTATCTCTTCCACGTCCGTATATATCTGACGGACTGATACCATAATTACGGCAACCGACGTAACAAACGTTATCGACGTGTGGCCGCTTGTGCTAAATTTCGAAACATACTATTACGCCGCCGTACAGGAGCGGCGCGTGATCTTGGCGAGATAGAGTCGCTCTTTTCTAAACTTCGTCTTGGCTTTAGCGTCACCTTCATCTTTGGTCGTGGGTTTAGTCGAGCTGGAATAAAACAATTGATTTGTTTACTTTTTTGTAAAGAATAAAGTATAGGCCTAAACAACATTATATATGTATGTGAGGACCTCTTCAAGTCAGCTGTACTGCCGCAGTGCATCAAGCTTGCAAAACAACAAAGTTGAATGAATAAATAAATAAATACATTTAATAATTCCGGACAGGATCACATCATTACCTAGATACGCAGCGTCGTTTTTCTTATCTTGTAAATCAGGAACGTACACTGTCCGTTGTTCGTCTCCATTTCCAAATGTCTCTTCTAAAAAAAACATCATACAAATAAAAAATCATTCTAAGCTGGATATATTTATAAATATCATATATATTTTACACGCGATTCCTTTGTGATAAATCTTATTTTGGCTGGTGCAAAAATGAAATGGTTAAAAAATTTTACTGTAGACTTTTACACACTTTGTAGGCCTATTGTATTAAAATGTTTACTTTTAATTCCGACGACGACGTTAATCTTATTTTCCCCCATGTTTAAATTTACAATAAAAGTAGTTGGTTACAAAACAAATAGGCCTAAAGTAAAACACTTTAATAAAACAAATACTACCATTCCGACCACTTAAGTAGCACTCTAACAAAGCATACAGTCTGCTAGTTCAGACGACACGCACTTAACTCCAATACTCTTAACTTGTGGGATAAACGTCATACTACAACGTTCATAATTAATTCGAATAATATGCTTTTGGCGTTTCATAATTCGTTGGTTGCTTCAAGAATTAATTATGGCCAATTTTAAAAGACACCTTGCATGGCGCAGCAACAATCCCACAGGGAAACGAACACTGCGCAAGCCAATACACCAATATTGGTGATAGTTTGTGCGACTGCTCCAAACTCTGAAATTGAGGTAAAGGAAGCACGGCATGTCTTTAGTGCCGCTTCGTTCATCAACTCAAACATTTCTTATTTTTCGGGGAAAACTCCATCTTTTTAGGAGAAGGGAACAAGTTTAGTACTTACTTTCCATTTTGACAAGTATAAATGAGGTTCTCTCGGTTAGGTAAGACTTTCCATATTCATACGGGTGTTTCGGTAAGTTTATAACCGTCCCTGTTTCGTCCGATAAATCGATATTATCTGATAATGCAAATGACAAATGATGCATGTTTATCTAGGCAAGAATACGACAACGCAAGGAAATAATAACGTGTTTATGTAGCATACATTCAGTGTATTTCTATAATAGCAATAATCGGGTAAACTCAATACAGGTAGGTGAAATCTGTCCATTATAGGTGCTTAATTGTTGTCAATTATAGGGGTTTTCTGTCCACAATATAGGAGATTTCCATTTTAAAATACGTCCCAACATACAGAGAATTTTGTCCAAAATAGGAGCAGAAATCCCATCCATCCATTTAGGTTTAGTTCCTACTCTAGAACGCAACACAAGGACGTAGACGAAACGCAAGCGAGTTGACCAGTCACACGCGACTGTTCGAATAATCCATCTCTTGAGATTGGTCAAATGATTTTGCGTTGCGTTACATCCTTGCGTTACGTTCTAGTGGGAACCAAGCCTTAGAGTTACGGTACTATCGCTTGGAGGTAGTAATTATTATTTGCGCATGGTCTCCGAGTCTATTTCAGCGTTGCATCTTACCGTCATTTTGACAGGAACATCTTTGTTTAATGTTGTGTAGCAGAATATGAATCTTACAATTTGGGTTAAACAATTCACTCTTGTCTTCTGTTTTAAAGAAAAAGAGAATCACTGGTTAAAGACCCTGCAGATTGTAGGCCTAAATTAAACTGCCTATGCTATGTTTATATAGACCTATTGATTTAAACATTACTGTACTTTTTAAAACTAAAATTCCATATCATGATTAGATGATTAGTGTGTAGCCTGTGATAATCATTCATATTATAAGTTGTTAATCGGGAACCTTTTGATCTAAATATTCGATTAAGAATGGAAATGAGAATGATAAAGATAATGAGGCGAGTGTTGTATACAAATTACTACGAATTAGCACACAGATTGAATTTGACATAACTCATTTGATGCGTGTATTTAACGGATGATTACAGTAAGGTACATGAGAATAATTTGTTTAAGCAAGGATGATTTCCTCCGTTTAGCGGTTAATGCTCAGTATTATACGGACTCTAAATTAGGCTACATAAACTGGGGCATCCGAGAAACTTTCTTGAGGGAAGGGTCTCACATGATGTTCTTAATCTTTAATGAAAATGCAAAGTGAACCACGATTAGTTCTTCCTACTTCCCCATTACCAATTTGAAATATTCAATAATCTTGATTTTGACTCTTTTTAACAACCAATAAGTTTTCCATGGCCTTATGTTACTTTGAGCAATCGTCTAGTTTAGACCAAGCCTTTGGTCCATGTTTATTACAGACCTTTTTAATTAGGCTTTACTACACTATCTTATGGTCATTTAAAGTTTAGTTATCAATGTTACTTTTTTGTGGTTAAATTGTGATGTTTGTCTACTGAAATCTTGAGGTAGCACTATTTGCAGTAGCGTAGCAACGATAATCAAATCTTTTAGAATGTGTTGGTTAACCTCAATATATATACTGTAATATGAAAAAAAACAATTATATCGAGCCAATTATTATTTACTGTACTTTATTTTGCGAACGTTAATATAAAATGGACTGATTATCAATTTTGTTGATTATATACTGTAGGCCTATCGTTCAATGTAAACGCTTTCATTAGCTACTGAGATTGCCTAGATATAATAGCGCAAGCATGATGTTTGTAACGAATAACGTTCCCGCTTTCTATGAAGATTGGAGGAACTCTATACATAGGCCTAGTTTTAAGAACAGAATTCAAGACAGTTGCAATTGTCTAATTCAAACCATAGTTAACGCACTTCCACAAAACCTACATCAGCGTTGGTGCAAATTGGTATTCTAGGGCATTGTAGGTTGGTTTTGTGGAAGTTTATGTATAGGAGCTTATATTGTTAATTTCCTGGGAAAATTGTTTCTCTTTTTGTTTTTTGTTCATTGACTTGTATGGATGCACTATCCGAAATAAAGAAAATGAATGAATGAATCATGACTAATAATATTTGCATTGGTTTATCAGAATCAGAAGATGCATAATTGAACAGTGTGAAATTTAATAGCATTCGAAAACTAATAATGATCGGATTAGGTATAGGAATTATTCAAGGAATTACGATATTGCATTTTGTCTAAATCAACAAGACTGCAAAGTTATCAACTTGTTCCAACACAGGTGTCAATGGGTCACAACATCTACACTGTGAAGGGGATTTATGATAATAAATCGATGATAAATTGTGGTTAAATATTTACTGTACAATAGTAGTCCTACGCATAAGTGTTGATGGTTTATATTATGGTTGTACGCCTATATACATCTACAATGTGCGTACTTATTTTAGGCCTACATTGTCGTTTACCACCACCAATACTGGCTTATTATGGACCGAAATAGAGTCCAATAACTAAGGCTCAACTGATTTATTCAAATATTTTCTATATGCCTAAATACGAACTATTTCTATCGACAGGGACAATTTTACTGCCGTAATGTAAATTTGAGTATTTTGGCGTTTACTGAACTAAGTGCAGTAAAAGTACGGCCCAGTAAAATCGAAACTACTTACTGATATAATATAATAAATAATCTGAGATTAAAATAGAATCTAGTAATAGTAAAAACGCACAGTGTACTTACCACCAAATCGAACAATAATGAACATCTTGTGGGGAAAAAAAATTACGCTAAAAATTGGTTGTAAATAACACGTGACGTTGTTTTGGTTTGAGCACCTACAAGTCCGATGGCTTAATCTAAATCTGGTAAAAAGTTTTCAATATGGTAGGCCTATCAACATACATTGCACACAAGTAATACATGCAGCCGTAAAATCCTTTGATTTTCGCTCAAAATAAAATCGAACGTTGCGCACTGTATAGTTTCCGCGATAAACCGTCGATAGGCTCCTTACTTGCAGTCACAATTAACACACGAACAAATAGTACACACACGATGATTGCTACCCATTGATATACAATATTTGCTAACGACCACTGTCTGCGCAGTAGGCCTACCGAAGCTGCGCAGTAGAAATTTATTACAAGTACAGTCGATGACGTGTTATGATCCTAGAACCGGCGGTGGGGAACATTGGTCTGCAATACTTTCGGAAAAACTTAATAAATGATGTATCATAAGTCTTGGGAAAAATTGTATTTGCTTATTAAATAGTTTTCTTTAAAAAAACATAATAAATGTATATACAAAAAAGATACGGTAACAAAATAATACAACGATGCCTTTTCAATAAATTAATCAATCAATCAGACTGTTATAATAGTAATGTTCAGAGGCAAAGTTAAACAGTGTCAAAAAAGTTGTTACATAATGTGTCAATATCGAAATATTGGTGCACTTTAATGAAAGAAGGTGTGATATTAATTTAACAAACGAGTTAAGCTACAGTCACACTGGGCCGTATTCCCGTCCGGTGCCGGGAAAATATCGTCAAAATGAAATAGGCCTCTGTACATTTTTAGAAACAGTTCATACCAATAACCTACCAAATACGGCTATATGGTACCATCTTCGAGACGTCATATAGCTGCATCTGGTTTGAAATTAAAAAATCTGGCTCTATAGATTTGAGGACATATCCCTGTAATATATTCATGCCAAATCCCAGCTCAATACTACAACTAATAAGGGAGGAGTAGAACTTTAAAAATCGCACTTTTTACTCAATAGTGTCCAGATGGAGGAGGAGGAGGAGAAAATGAGTAAGTCCTAGACTCGGGTACCCCGAGTAAAAACGTAACGTACTATACTAGACCAGAGTATTTTTTTTCGCCCACAGAATCCGGGCTGCAATCCAAACTCAGTATGAACAGGGAGAATTCTCCATCGTGTGAACGTAACTTTAAGGAATTAAGTGAAGTAAATTAGTAAGTAAACACAAAGTGATTGAGGTAATTTGACTACTCACCCGAACAATTTCACAACGTATCAAGTTGGTATTAAAAGTAAAAACAAATAAATGGCCTGATCACGAGATGCATGCAAGGTGACTTTGACTTAGTTTTTGAGTGTTTTCTTTTTACATAGTATTACAGTATATTAAATGCATGATTTTCTCTTTCATTCCTAAATTCAAGGGAAAAAATATAAATAAACTTATAAGAGCAATATAAAAAAATATCGTTTAAAAAAAAAACTAAATTGAGAAGTTACTGTAGTAGATCTAAATTTAGAAATTATACCACTTTCACATGGCTTTCGGAGAGTTGGGTATAATGTGCATTCTGTGTCCAGAGTTTTGACTAGACCCTGTGAAAGGGGTAATATAGTTTTGAGGGTAGATATTAGAGAGTTTTCGCACGTAAACGTAAACTTTAACGTTATTTCCCAACATGCAACACGCAAGCTCCGCCCAATTTGAAAAAGTTGACTGTCGTCATCCGTAAAAGTTAACGTTTACGTGCTCTTGTGAAAGTTCCCTATTTAATTATAGCTTCAATAAAACAAAAAATAAATTCAAATGATTCTTCTCCTTGAGATGTATTCTTGCAGAAAGCATAAATAAGACAATAAGCCTCTTACATAACACCATACTTTACATAATAAAATCAACTAAAAGGCTAATTTTATGAATGATAAATTAATTCCTAATAATTCAAGATATTACTTATCCAGAATTTAAATCGCTGTACCAGCATATTCTAATTTTTCTACATCCAAAATTGTGGGTCAAAATTTGCCACGTCTAAAATTCTAATGCATATTCCGAGAGAGTAATCCGAATGATTGGTAAAGAATTTTTAACTTGTCTTATTACAACGATCATATACGAATTTGGTTATCCCACTTGTTCATCTCTTGTTTTTCTCTTTCAGTTAAAGTTTAATCTTGATCGAAGCCACATTTTTCAATCTCGCAGATGTTCTCATCGCTACCACTCACACGTTATTCATTGTCATCATTACTGTTGGGCGATTTAAAGTTCCCGTCGTTCCAGTAAAACGTATTACATAAGTTTTAGATGGAAAGACTGATGCTCTAAACCGCCCAGCGATAATGCTGAAATAAAGAATGTGTGAAAAGATAGCGATGAGAAAATCTGCGAGATTGAAAAAAGTTACATCAACCAAGATTAGAACTCTGACTCAACTAGAATCATAAATATTTAAAAAAAAGTTACATCAACCAAGATTAGAACTCTGACTCAACTAGAATTATAAAGATTGAAAAAAGTTGCAACATCCAAAATTAGAATGAAATGTTTCGAAATTGAAAAAATGTTGATCATTGACTCAACTTGTCTCTAGATTGGAAAAATTTGCATCAACCAATTTTAGAACTCTGACTCAACTAGAATCATAAACATTGAGAAAGATTGCATCAACCAAGAGTTGAAGTGTGACTCAACTAGAATTATAAAGATTAAAAAAAAGTTGCATCAACAAAAATTAGAATGACATTTTACGAGAATGAAAATTTTTTATCATTAACTCAACTTGTCTCTAGATTGGAAAAAGTTCCATCAACCAATATTAGAACTGTACTCAATTAGAATTATAAAAATTGGAAAAAGTTGCATCAACCAAAATTAGAACTGTGACTCAACTGGAATTATCTCCAGATTGAAAAAAGTTGCATCAACCAAGATTATTATTAGAATGAAATTTTTTTTAGATTGAAAAATCATTGGATCAACTCCTAGTATTGTCTCAAGATTGGAAAAAAGTTGCTATTTGACTCAACATGGAATATCTAGATATGGCAAAAAGTTGAATCAACTAAGATTAGAAATCCAACTCACTTGAAACTATTTAGAGATTGGAAAAGGTTAGAAAAGACTATAACTTTGCCCCAACTAGAATTATTCCAAGATTGAAGAAAGAGTTACATCAACCAAGATTAGACCCTGACTCAACTAGAATGGTCTCAGACGACTACGTGATAACATGTAGAAATGTTACAATGTCAACAAAGCATTAAAAACATTATAAAAATACTAGAAAATGGACTTGACTGAACCTTATTTGTGTATAAAAATAATTTAAAGAAAACGTAACCAATAGAAATATATAAATCCAAAGGCAAATTACTGAAAAAAATGACAATGCTGTGGGTAATAGAAATATATATATATACCTTCAAACAATATAATAAATATTTTGTTGTATAATAAAAATATTTAACTAGACCAAGATGTTGACATACACATGTATACACATATGAAAGATAGATGTGCTTTGGATAGCCATTGAAAATGTCCAAAATTAAGTTAAACAAATTTACAATACAGTACTTCTGAACTTATTTTTGCAGATATTCATCTATCTTTAAATTAATAGTTATTAATAATACACACTTTCTCCTCTAGGCAATTATATAATATTTTATGATATACTGTAGATATATTTCTAGTATATTATTGCTTTATTTCTTGGAATTTTTCAAGTGTCGTAGTGCCCTTCTAGCTGCTGTGGCCTTGGCTATACGATAATTTCTTCCAACACCTTTCCATTCAACTTTGCCATTTTTGCTGGCAACACACACAGTTACTCTTGTCTTTCCGTCAACAGTTCGCACAGGTTTGCTAAAATTAGAGAGACACAAAGTTTAAATGTGTAGATAAAAATTCTAGTCGATGTTGAGTTGCAGCGAGATGCATTGAATTACATTGAGTGTACCAAATTCAACAAGAAAAGAGGTAATGAGGCTTTACCTTGATGAGTCCAGATTGACAGATTCAACTTTAACAATAAGACTGTTAAAATTGCCCAATCAAATGGATCACAAATTATGGGATCGTAGTTTGTAAACAAAATATGTGAATTCTCAAATCCATATAAACAGTTTTACAATTTTAAGTTGTGGAATGGGATCCTTTAATATAATTAAACAGGGATATACAGGATTTTAATATATGTTTTATTGTATTACCAGTAATAGTAGTAAAAATTAAAATTAATTACTAATAATGTTCTTGTGTTGTAGTATGTTTTAAGGTATTGTACATCAGTTGCATTAATTGTTTGTGTTTAAATAGTGTTTCTAGGGGTTTTTAATGCTCTCCTTAAACATGTTTAAACACTGTTTTAATCATGTTTAGATAGTGTTTCTGACATGTTTAAACATAGTGTTATATAATATTTAAATAGCGTGTTTATTTTGGTTTTTTTAAGGACAATATCTATACAAAATGTATTTAAAGATCATGTTTTTTATAATAGAGCAAAGATTAACGAAATATTATTTTTTTAGACATTAGCAGTGAGTGTTAAAGTTTCTAACACTGAGGTCAAACATCTGACCTCTAGTCTGTTTGTATTTACTAAGCCATACAAAGAAACTTGTAGGTTACAACGCAGCCACTTTAGCTGTAAGGTAAATGGGTCAACTTTGGTTTTACTGATGCCATGTTTTATGTACAGCTTTTTGGTCCAATATCATACATATTCCATAATATGTAGGTCTAATCACTTTATATGAAAACTAACATTTGTTATAAATATTACTTTTAATTATTGGATATTATATTTTTACAAAAATTAAACTTTTGCTAAAATACACAATTTATAATTTTCCATAGGTAAACAAACGGAAAAATACATTCTTTCATGCATAGAAATACATTTGCGCAGAAATGGCACTAAACATTAATTGGCTGGATGGGTGATTTAACATCCTCTTTGGTTATCAAATTGTATAATAAAATCATACCCAAACTTTGCTGTTTCTGGCTCCATTTCAAGCAATTCACGAACAGGTGAGATGGGTAATTCAGATGCAAACATCTCTGCATTTAGGAAAAAACAGATTCAAAATCAAAATTAAACTTGTTAAAATGTTTTAGAATGTTAAAAAAGGGTATGCAATAGAACAGACAATCTGTGGATTTTATTTAATCACTTACCTTACAGAAAAATGAAGGGTTTTTAAAAACTTCATGGGCCGGGTTGAGAAGGGGTTGCGTTTAATTATATAGGTAATACAATCTACCAAAACGAAACTTTTCTTCAGGGCCAAAAGGTCTCAAATTCCTTTTATTTGCTATAAAAAATACATTTTACATCGACTGATGGAATCCATCATGGGCACCAATGAATTTTTTTTCTAGTACAAATATCTTGTACATCCTGATACCACATATTACATACCACATACAAAAAAGAATTGCTATCTACCTATTTGTGGCCTCATCATAGTGTAGTAGACATCCCAGACTGCCTTTAGCGACATACCACTGTCAAGATAGATAGCGCCAGCTACCGATTCAAAGATATCGCCAAGAGCTTTCGGTACTTCAATGTCTTCACCCTCCTCTTCGTCGCCTTCATCCATTGTCAGCTAACAAAGAGTAAAAGAATCCATTAGCATGTTGTCCAGTATGCAAATACATAACTAAAGTTTTTCGTAATGTTTGCACATGCCCAGAACGATTTGTTTACAAAGTAGTTGGAGTTTGTGCATTGCATGTTGGGAAATAGTGTTAAAGTTAACATGCTCTTGTGAAAACTCCCTATTGTCAAAGAATAATCCAATAAAATTTTACCTGTGAATCCATTCCTTGTATTTCTTGCTTCTTGTGTAGAAACTCAACAAACTTGTCAACGATACTGAACAATTCTGGACTGAAAGCCTTGAAATACTTATGGTATTCAAACTTGACTGCCAACGATGCAAAGATGTTGTTATTGACAAGAGCTGACCTCATGTCAGTGAGTGCTCCTGGTGATAGCTGCTGATGGTTGTTGTACAGATGACATGTGATCAGGTAATCTAAGATGGCATCTCCTAGAAATTCAAGTCTGTAAAATTCAAAGATAAAACGTAGGCTGGTTTCAAAAATTGTAACAGATAGGTGTACCATATTAAGCTAGGTTCCCAATAAGGACACAACGCAAGGACGTAGATGCAGGTGAGTTGACCAATGACATTGGATATTACTATATCAGTGCTCTGTAGTTTGTGTCGAACAAGATTTTTTTCAATATCAATCATATGGAATGCCAAGTGTGAATTATAGAAAAGTAAATACAAACCTTTGATAACAGTCTGTAATCATATTCTTGTGGTAAGAAGCATGTGTAAATGCTTGTAGTAAGTACGACTTGTCTTTAAATGTGTAATTGATATTCTCTTCAAACTGATCAAATCCATTCAACAGAAATACCAACTTGTCATTTGCATGTGGTACTTGACCCAAGAAAGGGGATGGCGGCTGTTCTATTGTACCAAACAGCTTGTTGATAGGTACACCAGTATCTCCATTTGGTTCGTCAATGGGTGGCAGAACCTTTAAACCTAACCATGACATAAAGAGGAGAGTGTTCCTTGATCCACATGACACAAGGTAGCAACCTATCAATGCTTCAATACAATCTGCAATGCTCTTGTCAGACAAACCTTGCTGAGTGTGGATCTCATAAGGAAGATCTGGTGCCGGGGTCTTTGGCTTCGTTCTTGAGTATGTCAATTTTGGAATGTCATCTGGATCCTGTAAAGTGAAAGAAGACTTGATGACTGAACCAGAGGTGTTACCATTAAATACTGGCATCTGATAAGTACTGGAATATAAGTCATCATCATCGCTAAGGTCACTTAAGGAGTCATCATAGTCGTATGTGTCAGTATTAACTTCATTTGGATCCCATTGACTAATTGGAAAACTTGGTTCTTCCTCTGATATTAGCATCTCTGGATCTACAGCTGCGATTTCTTCTACCATGAAACCTGGAGGAAGCCAATTTGAAGCTGGATCAAACAAAGTCATGATCATTTTCAGTGGCAGGTCTTTTTTCTTTCCAAGACAGTATAAGTTAAAGTTGCTAACTTGCTTGCTTCTCATAAAAGAGAGCTTTCCTTCATGACGTTTTGGATACATGCAGTAAAGATAAATGGTGACAGCCTGCTTGAGGAAAGAGTCACCTAACATTTCCAGACGCTCCAGGTTAAAGCCATCATTTGCATTTGACATTGTCAAAGCTTGTAATATTGTTGCAGGACTTGCACCAATACAAGAGGAAGAATCACATTCATGATCTTCTAATGAGGCCTTTAGAAAATCTCTTTCTACATCAGGTGTGCATACACCATTCATCTCCTCTAGAGGGTTAATTTCCCCTTCTTCAAGGTGTTTTGTGTGATTTTCTTGGTTGTCTGGTTCCTCATTGTAATCTGTGCTAGTTGGACCATCCATATTTAGACCTTCCCAGCCAAATGTCAAATTTGGGAAGGGATACTCTCCTTCAAATGTTCTTACTCCGATTCCAGCTTCGTCAGAAACCTGCAATCGTAATTCTTCAGCAATCAACAAGGAGTTCATTCGGTACAAGATGCTCGGAAGACAAATGCATTTCCGCCAAAGAGATGCATTTATTGGATAAACATAGCAAAATTCTGGTACTAACAGCTGTTGCTTCTGAGATGCTGCCTTTTTCTCTCCAGTACTAATTGGCAACGCTTTTCCTTTATGGTTAAGGTATCTGGGTGTTAGAAGATTTAGTCTTGATGCCATTGAATCAACATCCAGCAATGGCTGCTTAAAGTTTGTGACTTGAATGTCATATTGCTCAAAGTAGTAATCAGCAAATGTTCTAAATTTTTCCGATGGAAACTCACTGGAAACTGTTCGAGTCTTAGAAATTTCAGCGACATAAAATCTTTGAGGTTGGTCAACGTTACGATAGATGGGTGCTACTACAGCTTTCTCAAATTTTTCTGGTACAAAATCAAATTGCACGGTACCAAAATCTGGTAAATCCGAAGGCATGTCGAGAGCACCAGAATGTCTGCTCATTTCTTTAAGAAATGCTAAATCTATCTTTACAGTTTTGTTATCTCCAACACCTTCTGATATCAAAGGCACAATGAGGTATGCAGATGGAGCTGATTGTGGCTCAAACTTCAAATTTCCTTTTTTAAGACGAAGCACCTCAGAGAACATACAACAATGGAATTTCTTGCAGTTTATCTCCATTTCTTTTGTGATCTGCATGTCTTCATCAATGGCACTAATGGTGACAGCAATCTGACCACTTCTGGTGTAGATTGGAAAGCCAGGTATCTGCAACCAAAGTAAATACCAGAGTAAAATTCTAACTTATTTTGATTTATCTATTGTTGCATTAAAATATGTGATCTACGAAATCAGTATTTCTCACCTATTACTAACTTTTTAAATGGTAATTAGAGAATTAGTAAGAATTTACCCTTGGAATCGGTTTACTAGTCAAGATCCCGAAGCATTGAGGCGAATCTTCTGGCCTGTGTAGTTTGCGCCCTCTTGTGTTGAGTACATTAGGTAATAACTCTTTGGTTTTCATTGTTATTGCATATAAGTAACAGCGTTTCTCCGAATCGGGCTGACAGGCTTGTAGACATACTGCTACCTAAAACAAAACAAATGTGGTATATGTAGTATAAACCAAGCAGTTATGGCAGAGGTACTGCAAATGATAATCATAAAAATTGGCACAGGTTCAAGGCAATCCTTGACCATAGTTCCAGTTCAAGTTAAGAACTTTAAACTGGAGCTCCAGTATGCTCATGTGGTTTATTTGCATATGCATATTTTTGAAGAGCAGCAGGTTACCCTGGTCTACTGGTCCATCTTATCGCCATTAATTGTGGACAGATAAGTGAGCATCGTTTGTATGGCTTTTCATGATTCCCAAAAAGAATCCTGTCCTTGCAAACACCTTAGGTTCATTCTAGGCCACTAATTGTCTAAAAAAAAATCACATTCTAACAATGCCTGTTTTCTACAAAACTGACCTGCTTGTTGTAATACTGTCTTCGTTTGGTCGTTCCTGGCCTAGCTTGCCCTTCCACAAACTCTTCTTCAAACCCTTGATATCCATAGTTCTCAGATTCTAGGAATGCATTCTTTTCAATTGGCAACAACCGATCACTGAGCTCTCCTGTGGTGAATAATTTGAAATGTATATTTTGAATTCCTTGGACCGTCGGGAATATTGTGTCAGGTGCTGAACTGGAGAGTGATTGGCAATTGGACTAGCATGTGATAGGCCTTGGTTCGATTGGTTTTCGGATAGGACGTAAAGCCATTGGTCCCGTGTGCATATAGTGCATGTTGTAGAACTTGGTACACTTTTCGAAAAGAGTATGGGTTTGTTACTGGGTGTGCTGATCTGTGTAGGCCATGCACTGCTGGCTGTCATGACGTAGAGGGCCTAATCCATTATTTCCGCAGTTAAGTTTGAGGATGATATTAAATACCTTTTTAATTCAGATTCAGATAGAAAATAGATATTTACCATGTTGATGCAGAAGTTCAATTGTCTTAAGGGCTACAGCCATTTCAGCATATTTCTTACGATTCATTATCGCACCCTTAAATAAATAAAATGAGAAAAACAACACATATTAAATTAATTATGCTCGAACACTTCAATTAAAATCCATCCAACAAATTCTAAACACATGAAGACTCATCTGTGTTGGTAAATTGTGTTGAGATCAAAAGTTTAATTGTAAATACACATAAATAAAGTACAATATCCTGAACCTGAATTGCCCGACAATTCAAGATTCACATGTGGCCTAAGAGAAAAATCCTTAAAATAACAACTATATCTAAGTGAATAGCAATTAAAGGGAAATTCATAAATATCTACAGTATTTACTTAAATGAAATACCAGGCCAAAATAAATGCGTAGCTTGTCCCACATAGAATCAGTATATATCCTGAGCGGAAACTACCAATCCGCTCTGCATTGTGTGTAAATGGTTACAAGGAATAACTTAGATTCTATATTTTTATTACCGTTACTGCTCATCTGTAAATTGGGCTTAAAGCAAAAAAATCTTGTAAGTGTAATTGGTGAATACTGTCACAACAATACAACTACCCTGTTAAATTTACTTTCTTTGTATAAATGTACTCACTGTAATTGGTTCCCTATGAGGTGCGTTGATTGGTAGACGCAAGGTGGCTTGATAGCCAGGTGGGATACCTGACCTCACCTGGACTACCTTACATTGGGGTGTCAGGTGAGTAAAGCTATCTCCAGGTAACTTGGCACAATACCTAAGATAATACATTATTATTATTATTATACATTTATAATTAGTCAAAGACGGTAGTTACAACTTTAACATTTTAATGGACTAACTTGACCAGCATGAGATATTCTAAGCAAACCAGTACTTATATAATTTATGAATGGTAAAGATGAGGAAATCTGCGAGAGTGAGAAAAGCTTAAACAACTGTGATGCAAACCCAGAATCTTCTGTTTGATATGAAGACATCCAACCATTAGACCACTAGGGCTTTTTATGGTATGATTCAAATCCAATATGGATAGCAACTCTTTTACACTATTGGCGTAGTACAGAAGTACAGAACTACTTCTCGATTGTACACACGCACAACATAAATAAAATTGATACATCCCCCAATAATAATAATAATAAGATTAGGGAAAAATAAGAAATCAGTAAAGATGCGAACTTTGAAATAGAAAATGGTTTTATTACCTGTTTACTAATGGTATTGCAGATGTCATTGACACACGTGGGGCACCTTCTTCTTTGTGAGGCATATAAGGTGGTAGTAATTGGTCTGTAATATGTGCATCCAAAAGTTCTTCAGAATGTGGTTCTCGATTGTGGCACCGTCTTTGCAGTATCTATAAGACAATGTATTGATGTCAGATGTCGTGCTTCAAATCTTTTAACTGCATGAGGCATATTAGATTACATTGCAAGACACAGATGGTAGGCGTTAAGGCCAATTTACACAGACGAGCGGTAACGGTAAGCGGTAAAGTTGAGCGGAAAACGCAAAAATAGAATCTATGTTATTTCTTATGACCATTTACACAGAACGCGGAGCGGACGAGCGGAAATCTGCTCAGGATCGAAACAGATTCGATTTTGTGAAAATACCACGCGGTAATTATAGATTCTGGCCAACCAACGACATGATTGAAATGACGTCATCTATCAACAACTTTTTTTTGCGTCCGTCGAGTGAAAGACGACAATAAATACGAGTGCCGTAGTAGGCCTAGCCTAGTTTGCAACTTCTTTTTATTTAGAAATACAAACACCTAGGACGTGACTAATGTTCGTATAAGGATAGTGAAAAGAAAATACACATTTTAGTACGTTATTAGGCAACAATTCCCTCTAAAACTTAGGCCTGTGTGTGCTAGGCCTACTGACAGTCAGTCACATCCAGGCCAGCAGTGACTGTAACATGCATTAGCCTCGAGGCCTACACGCACCTACTTTCCACCACTCCGTTCGCGAACTCCGCGCGCTGTGTAAATGGGAAAAGCCACACGGTTTTTCGCTTACAATTACCGCTTACCGTTACCGCTCGTCTGTGTAAATTAGCCTTTAAAGGAAGATTAGGACTTTAGAACCGAGATAATTTGTCCTTTGACAACTGCAAATTTAGATATGGACGAAACTTAAGATAGTCAGACCATGTTTAATGCACACTTGACAACATCTGTACAGTATATATGCATTTCTTTACTAGGCTTTTAATGGAATGGCTTCAATCTAAATTTCTATTTTACAACAATTTGACTTGAAATTAATTATACGATTCTCAGTACTGTATTTTTACATACTAATATTTGCCCAGTATCATAGGAATATTTGGTAATACAGCATGTCAGTTGTATCACATGTGGTGCCTGTATCATGTAAGATTAGGTTAAGGGTTAGGTTATGGTATGTATGTGAAACACATGTGATGTATACCAAATATTCCTTATACAATACTAAGATTCGGGTGATTTGATAAACTAGTTTCTGCCTCAGCTACCTTGTCAATTTCTCTAAACTGATGAAGCATCTCCTGGAAGTCCTCGCTTTCTGAATCATTGGTTAGCATAATGTAATACGAGGTTGCTGCCCTCGCTCGTCCTTTTGACTGAGTGTATGAACGATAGTGTTGAGGTAGATCAAACCGTACAACTACATTACAACGTGGGACGTCAACACCTGTAACAAAATTAAAATGATAACATGACTTTAGAATTGTGTTGGCAGAGTTGATTGATTGTAAAGTGTATAATGTGTAACAGGATCTCTAACAACCAAATCTCTGCCAGATACAAGTACAGTATCATGTCTAGCCACAATAAACAGTCTACAGTATCATGTCATCTCCTACAGCAACCTTTATCACATATGGGATAGTGTATAGCATCTCCCGACATTATACTGTACTGTATGTTCCTTTTAGTCAGTACTGTATGAGGTTAGGTGTAAGTTAATATAGGTGCGTTGGTTGGGCCTGTTGCCATCAACAGACATCATACTGCAGACGGTTTTTATTTTATTCAACTATTATGTGACATTAAATCAATTTCAAAAGATTTTTTCACAGGGATAATTATTTTAAATTTTAAAGAGAAAATTATCACTTTAGAATGATGAGGAAAATGAATTGAAGAAAGGGTCAATGTACCTTCTTCGATGACACTGGTTGCAAACAGTAGATTGGTCTCATGACGTCTAAATCTTCGTAAAATCTCTTCCTGTTTTTTAGATTGGGATTCAGTTTGAACGCTACGGTTTGCCAAGGTAGCGCGCCCTTGACCCGTTATGTAATCGCTTTTTACATGTTGTAAGGTGGGATCTAATTTCTGAAAGTGTCTTAATAACTTGTTTAACACTGCAGCTGTATAACGCTTTTCAACGAACACAACCCCGCAAAGATCACCCTCAACAAATGAGGGCGCCATTGGCGGCTCATAATCCTCATCAGCGCTATCTTCATCTTGATCATCAATAACCATTGAATTTGCAAGCCCATTAACATGTTCTTTGTGCGAGTCACAAGAAGATGGTCCATTAACCTCCATGTGTTCAGTTGGACGGAACTCTCTTAGTACTTCCAATAGTCGAACCACTTTATGTGGGACATATTCTAAACTTGTTTGGTCCTTTTTATTTATTTTTTGATCACAGATTGCCTTAACCCATCTCAAAGTTGTAAGAGCTAACTGCAGAAAAACGCGATGCATTTCCATATACTCATGTTTCTCTAATTTTTCGAGCTCATTCACAAGCATCGGTACAACTATCTTAACGCCTAATGGACCAATCGTATTGAGCGTACTGAAGCACTCGGATAATGCTTGTTTGGGTTGTAATCTTGGATCTCGATCATCAGTTTCTCCAGCATAGTCAGAAATAAAATGTAATGCCTGTGTAAGGATGTTACTGATGTCTTTGAACAAACCGCTTTCATCTTTGTAATCGCCACAATGTATGATGTACTCCTTTGGTCTGGTTCCATAACGACTCATTCCTGCAACATCGTTCGCCGTCTCAGCTGTACTCCGCAGAGTCAACTCAAGGTCACACAACCTGTCTTCAAGTTGCTCTGGCACACACTTTCCATTCAGGATGGCCGCAGTGAGTCCCATCACTCTCGGGTAATCAGTTTTAGGGCATGTATCGAAAAAACGCATGACCTCTCGGTAGGGGTGATTCTTGGTGGCATGGTGGCATTCATCAAAGACTATCAGGTTGACCTTTGACAGACCCATGAACCCATGCTGGAGGATGTCTTTAAATATCTGGCAGGTCATAACAAGGACTTGATACTTTTCAAATTCTTCTAACCATTTGTCTTTCTGCCACAGATCTACATTCATCGCACCAATATATTTTCCCACCTCTAGGTTGGTGTGCTTTCGTATGACCTCAGCTTGCTGGTTCACCAATGGAACTGTGAAATAGAAACAAAAAACAAATAATTTCAAAACATCAGTACATTTTACTAGATAAAGAAATAATAAATTATACTGTATTCACCTGACTAATAAATTTAAAATTTCTAATGATACAGTATTGTATTTTCCAATTGATAAGATGATAGCAAAGGTTAGGCGAGTCACTGAGTAAAGGCACTAAACACAGGACAGTGATTGAGTGCCCAAGCGGTTAAGAAAAAGTAATCCATAGCCATAATATCGGCAAGGGTTCAAGGTTCATGCACACCATGGTTATGGAGACTCCTCGGATAAGGACTATAAACCATAGGCTCAATGTACATACAATATTTGTGTGCACTTAAAAGAACCTAGTACATCTTTTGTGATGAGTAGGGCATTACTCTCTTGTGTTAGTTCAAACACAGCTCCTGCCATGGATAGAGGAGAGAGCACTGTTGTTAGCTGCACTGACATGACATGACACAAAATGGAGAAGCATGTAGTCATCTAAGTCCACGTATGTAAGAAATCATTCATTAAGGTAAAGCGCTTTTGAACATGTTTATTCATAAAAGGGCGCTATATACAGTAAATGTGGAATTAGAGCAGCCATAATGGGGACAAACATACACACTTCTAATCTTTGCTTAGGTTGCTGTAGCCCAACAACTCTACATAGATTGTAACTTTACATACCTGTATTAACCAGGAACAATGTACGCTTACCGCCCACATTATACGGTTTGCGTATCTGATGAGCTAATTCTTTTATTAGCATAACAGCAATGAACGTTTTACCAGTCCCGGTCTGAAGACACACAATGGTGTTCTGTTTGAGGGCAGCCTCCAAAAGTTCCACCTGACAAAATTTAAAATATACAATAAAGAAATTAAATCGAGTTGTTTAATGGTGATAAGTGATCTCAGTCCTAATTATGAGAAGTACCCATGCTTTCTAAACATTTGCTCTATTCTAAAGATAATCTTATGTCTGTGAGTAAAGGGTCTTTCACATCTGTTCCGACACGGTTCTGGTCTGGTGCTTGCAAATCAAGTGCCAATGTTTTGTTTTCACAACACTCCACGTGGCAATGCACCAATCAATATGCACATAACGAAAACGAAACATTGATGTTCGATTTGACGGCGCAGGAAAAGTCTGCATTATGCATACTTTAACAGTAACACTTGATTCACTCAATTTATTGGGCATGTAACATTTTACAAGGTGAACCAATATTACAAATCTACTTAATTTATAAAATACTGACGAGGTAAGAATTACCGGAGCCTGGTGGTGGCAACTGGTTACGTTACTAGTATACACTAGCCCAGTAGGCTCAAGGGAAGAAAAGTTGGCTAGCCCTGAATGTTAGGCTAGTACTAGTATTGAGCTCTGATTTTACCTGATAAGTCCTTGGGGTAAATGTTGTATCTCCAACATTGGTATCCTTTGGATTGCGGCAAATGTTTGGTGATTCATTTTTAGCCAAGGGTATCACTGGTTCCATTTTTGGCTTCTTGTTTTTAACTAAATAAAAAAAAAGGAATTTTTATTTATAATTTTTAAAAACTAAAATAAACATCACTGCTTTTTTGGCAAAACAAATAAATTACTACCAGAAATATATCCCAATTTTGAGTATTGAACAATTGTTTTGAGCATGTGTTAATATTTAGCAACCATTTATTTTTCACACTCTACAATACAGAATTTATAGTACTGATTCCTTCTACCTGTGTAGTGTATAGGCAGAGGCAAACCACAAGCCACTCCCATCCCCTACAGCAGATGCTGTGGCAAACCGAACTAAACAATTCAAGGTATAGTGGAATGGATACAAATAAACTACTTCTTCTGATGTACTTAATTTATAAATGTATAGATGACGAGAAGATACACTAGAAGCAAAGCTTGTGTATTTATTTCTTTTTCCACACAATACCTATCTATCGAGGTAAAGTTACACACATGCAGATATACATATAATATACATGTTAATTTAACCTATTTAACCAAATAGAGTACCATTCATTTATTATACTACAACTCTGAACTTTTAAAAAAAAGCTTGCCTCAAGGGCTCTATGTACCAGTTATGCTACTGCAGTTAGAAGACAATTACTGCTTTAGAAATACACCGACCTACAAATAACGTATACGTACTGGTATATCTATAGTAACTCTAATTTGCTATAACCCTCCAACAAGATGACCATAGTTAAAAATCTAACTTAATTTATTGATTTAATGTAAAATTTGTTGCTCCATGATACTCACCAAACCATTCCGTGTAGTTTGAAAACAGTGCCCGTTTCATATTAACAATATTTGTTAATTTATAAATGTTTTATAAACTGTGTACTATACCTATTCACATCAATGAAAACTCAATCGATGCTACCAACTGATTGAATGTAAATAATTGTACGGACTACTACATTACTACTAGCACTAGCAGGAAAGGAACCTGTTTTGATTATCATACAGATTGCGCAAGGTTTCCGCTGGAAATTCCCATTCGATGTCATCAATTAATTTGACCTTTTACATTTACTTTTATCCTATCTTGTAATCTGTGGTTTTTTCTTTATTTTTTGATTAGCAATTAAATGAAATTTCCATTTTAATTGTATCATCCTTTTAAAGTCATATAGCGAGATCTGGAAAATCCCAGATATTAATAAAAATAAAAAAAGTTGGAATATTGCCAATATTTTTGATAGAAAAAACAATATAAAATGTATTATCTTTTAATTATTATATTCAGTTACAGTAAAATTAGTTAGTATTAATTTATCATTTATCAATTCATTAATCCAAAAAATTCCTGTTTCTTATACAGAATAACAAATACATTACTACATGTCTCAATGGAGATACAAAAAAAAAAGCGAAAAGCTAAATCAAAACGATAAAGTAAAACAGCCAGAAAAGTTAGCTGAGCTTTCGGGCAACACTAGCCCTTCATCAGTTTATATTTATATATATATATATTTTTGTTTCCTTTGTTCGTGAGCTATGGAGAATTAATTTTTTTTTCCGAAATAAAAGATGAATGAATGAATTAATACAGACCCTTACAGTTCAAAGTATGTGTAAAATTATTAAACTTAAACTGGAGAAAAATTTTTGAATATAGAAAAAAAAGACAATCACCAGTAAACTAAAATATCTCAACTCACCAACTCCTGAATATCTTGCCCTTTGTATGATACAGTATTATTGTTATTAACAAAATATTCTAATAAAACTGACCGTTTTTAAAACAAACATTGGTAATTGGCTAATGCGCAATAAATTTCATACATCTTACGCAAGTTCGTGATGAATAATCAAATTTACATAATATTGCATATCATTAGCCTTCCAGTTTGGAAAATCCCAGAATGACGAAGTTTAAATTACTGGATAAATGCCAATTACTTTCTCCAAAAAAAATTCATACCTGTACAAATTGGTAACAGATTGTCCGAAAAAAAATTGTTTAAAAACAAAAAGTTCAAATGCATCTTTAAAAAAATGTTTGTAGGATTCTAGAAATGCACAAATTTTTTTTTTAAGTTGCGAGAAAATTTTACTAATTAAATTGATGGGCAGTAGGAATGACTTAGAGTTCTTAACCGACAGAAAAAAAATTACAGAAAAAACTAAATTTTCTGAAGTAGACAAAATGACAATGATTATCAAAAGGTAAATCATTGCTGAACAAGACATTTCAGAATTACAAAACTTAAAAATAATTAATTAATGCAGAAAAAAAAATTGGATTAAAAATTTCAAAATATAAATTAAAACAAGTATGAAAACAATTAATTACTGGATGACAAACAGCATAGAAATAAATAAATAATTCAACAATATTTGCAAATGTGTATTCTAATATATGAACGATTTATTCTGGAAATTCCTGAATTCATATTGACTATATATAGAAATGTCAATCAATGAAATGTTAGGTCATGTGAACTTGAACACCTGTAATCTATATGCAAATATAAAAAAAATGCAATATAATAGAATAATTTTATATTTTTATGCAAAATGTATGTTTAAACCCTATTATTAAAGAACCTGATTCATGTTTTATTATAGTTGTAACATTAGGCCTGGCTAGGAAGGCCTGTTTATGGCCTGATACTACTAGCTAGGCCCTCCTACATTCATAATCATACAGCTTCATCAGACAGGTGACTGAAAAATCATCTCTTTTAATTTTTCTAGCCTCTACTCTCTGGTACTGGTAAAAATAAAATTACTTTAGTTAAAATACCTATTTATGACATATGTGAACTGTTGAACACATCTTGAGCGTGTAGAAATTCAACAATAAACGTGCCTAGTTAGAGATGCTAGGCCTAGTAGGTAGGCCTCGTGAGTCGTTCAAATACGTCTGTTGGCATGGTGTGTGTAAGCAGCCAGGTTGAGCCGCAAGACGAAAAATGAAATGCGAGTGGGGAAAGTCCCACATTCAGGCTCCAGGTATATAAAATATACCAAATTGGCTAGTTGAGAATTCTCAACTATTACCACAGTACGCCTGTAACGACGAAGCCTACCGGTATAATGGGATAGGCTGATTTCCTTGTTAACTTAAGGGGTCATTTAATTACTGAATTATGATTGGTAGTAAAGGAAATTTACTGGAATCCTATTGGATGGTAAGGTGGTAGTAGGACCATGTCCATCCCATTGCAGTAATAAAGTTGAGCCACCTGCGACCATTACAATGTCCTACCATGCTAATGTAGGAGTGGGGAAATGTTATGCTTACTACTGTTTCTTTTAATAATTTAGTACAATTAATAAGAATAAAGAATACACTTAACAATATACAACAAATAACATTAATGTACGATGTAGTTTAACACTGTTCTCAACTATAGTCATTTTGGTATACTTGAGCACATTGATAAAGAATAGGATAAACTTAACAATATACAACAAATAACATTAATGTACGATCCCGTTTAACACTGTTCTCAACTATAGTCATTTTGGTATACTTGAGCACAGTGATAAAGAATAGGATAAACTTACAAATATACAACAACAATGTACGATCCCGTTTAACACTGTTCTCAACTATAGTCATTTTGGTATACTTGAGCACAGTGATAAAGAATAGGATAAACTTAACAATATACAACAAAAAACATTAATGTACGATCCAGTTTAACACTGTTCTCAACTATAGTCATTTTGGTATACTTGAGAACAGTTATAAAAAATAGGATAAACTTAACAATATACAACAAAAAACATTAATGTACGATCCCGTTTAACACTGTTCTCAACTATAGTCAATTTGGTATACTTGAGCACAGTGATAAAGAATAGGATAAACTTAATAATATACAACAAATAACATTAATGTATGATCCAGTTTACAACTGTTCTCAACTATAGTCATTTTGGTATACTTGAGCACAGTGATAAAGAATAGGATAAACTTAAAAATATACAACAAAAAACATTAATGTACGATCCAGTTTAACACTGTTCTCAACTATAGTCATTTTGGTATACTTGAGCACAGTGATAAAGAATAGGATAAACTTAAAAATATACAACAAAAAACATTAATGTACGATCCAGTTTAACACTGTTCTCAACTATAGTTATTTTGGTATACTTGAGAACAGTGATAAAGAATAGGATAAACTTAATAATATACAACAAATAACATTAATGTACGATCCAGTTTACCACTGTTCTCAACTATAGTCATTTTGGTATACTTGAGCACAGTGATAAAGAATAGGATAAACTTAAAAATATACAACAAAAAACATTAATGTACGATCCAGTTTAACACTGTTCTCAACTATAGTCATTTTGGTATACTTGAGCACAGTGATAAAGAATAGGATAAACTTAAAAATATACAAACAAAAAACATTAATGTACGATCCAGTTTAACACTGTTCTCAACTATAGTTATTTTGGTATACTTGAGAACAGTGATAAAGAATAGGATAAACTTAACAATATACAACAAAAAACATTAATGTACGATCCAGTTTAACTCTGTTCTCAACTATAGTCATTTTGGTATACTTGAGAACAGTTATAAAGAATAGGATAAACTTAACAATATACAACAAAAAACATTAATGTACGATCCCGTTTAACAATGTTCTCAACTATAGTCATTTTGGTATACTTGAGCACAGTGATAAAGAATAGGATAAACTTAACAATATACAACAAAAAACATTAATGTACGATCCAGTTTAACACTGTTCTCAACTATAGTCATTTTGGTATACTTGAGAACAGTTATAAAGAATAGGATAAACTTAACAATATACAACAAAAAACATTAATGTACGATCCCGTTTAACACTGTTCTCAACTATAGTCATTTTGGTATACTTGAGCACAGTGATAAAGAATAGGATAAACTTAACAATATACAACAACAATGTACGATCCCGTTTAACACTGATCTCAACTATAGTCATTTTGGTATACTTGAGCACAGTGATAAAGAATAGGATAAACTTAATAATATACAACAAATAACATTAATGTACGATCCAGTTTACCACTGTTCTCAACTATAGTCATTTTGGTATACTTGAGCACAGTGATAAAGAATAGGATAAACTTAAAAATATACAACAAAAAACATTAATGTACGATCCAGTTTAACACTGTTCTCAACTATAGTCATTTTGGTATACTTGAGCACAGTGATAAAGAATAGGATAAACTTAAAAATATACAACAAAAAACATTAATGTACGATCCAGTTTAACACTGTTCTCAACTATAGTTATTTTGGTATACTTGAGAACAGTGATAAAGAATAGGATAAACTTAACAATATACAACAAAAAACATTAATGTACGATCCAGTTTAACTCTGTTCTCAACTATAGTCATTTTGGTATACTTGAGAACAGTGATAAAGAATAGGATAAACTTAACAATATACAACAAAAAACATTAATGTACGATCCAGTTTAACACTGTTCTCAACTATAGTTATTTTGGTATACTTGAGAACAGTGATAAAGAATAGGATAAACTTAACAATATACAACAAAAAACATTAATGTACGATCCAGTTTAACTCTGTTCTCAACTATAGTCATTTTGGTATACTTGAGAACAGTGATAAAGAATAGGATAAACTTAACAATATACAACAAAAAACGTACATTAATGTACGATCCCGTTTAACACTGTTCTCGACTATAGTCATTTTGGTATACTTGAGCACAGTGATAAAGAATAGGATAAACTTAACAATATACAACAAAAAACATTAATGTACGATCCCGTTTAACACTGTTCTCAACTATAGTCATTTTGGTATACTTGAGCACAGTGATAAAGAATAGGATAAACTTAATAATATACAACAAATAACATTAATGTACGATCCAGTTTACCACTGTTCTCAACTATAGTCATTTTGGTATACTTGAGCACAGTGATAAAGAATAGGATAAACTTAACAATATACAACAAAAAACATTAATGTACGATCCCGTTTACCACTGTTCTCAACTATAGTCATTTTGGTATACTTGAGCACAATATACAACAAATAACATTAATGTACACGATTCTGTTTAACACTGTTCTCAACTAGTCATTTTCATATACTTGAGCACAGTGATAATATGAAAAACATAATAACACTATAATATTTGTAGATGAATGACGCGGACACGTACATATGTTCATAAGTAATTGATATAAATTGACTTTTAAAAGTGGAATTAACACAAATGATTGTAGATAAATATGACGTGAATTGCACGTACATAATGTTGATGAGTAGTATATTTATATAAATCGACTTTGAAAAGTGAAATAACACTAATATTTGTAGATGAATATGACGTGGACACGTACATATATTGATTAGTATATTGATATAAATCGACTTTTAAAAGTCAAATTAACACTAATATTTGTAGATGAATATGACTTGGACACGATTTACATGTTGATGAATATATTGATATAAATCGACTTTTTAAAATGAAATAACACTAATATTTGTAGATGAATATGACGTGGACACGTACGGTACATAATGTTGATGAGTATATTGATATAAATCGATTTTTAAAAGTGAAATAACACTATTGATTGTAGATGAATATGACGTGGACAAGTACATTTATTGATGAGTATATTGATATAAATCGACTTTTAAAAGTGAAATAACACTATTAGTTGTACACTATTGATCATATATGAATATGACGTGAATTGCACGTAGGCCTACATATGTTGATGAGTAGGCCTATATTGATATAATTGACTTCGAAAAGTGAAATAACACTGATTTGTAAATGAATATGACGTGGACAAGTACATTTATTGATGAGTATATTGATAAATCGACTTTTAAAAATGAAATAACACTAATATTTATAGATGAATATGACGTGGACACGTACATATGTTGATGAGTATATGATATAAATCGACTTTTAAAAGAGGAATTAACACTATTGATTGTAGACGTGAATTGCACGTACATATGTTGATGAGTGTATTGATATAAATCGACTAAACGTTAAATAACACTATCTTGTACAAGTACCCTCACTTGCACTGATGAAGGGCTAGTGTTGCCCGAAAACTCTGCTAACTTTTCTGGCTGTTTTACTTTATCATTTTGATTTAGCTTTTCGCTTCTTTTTTTGTATCTCCATTGAGACCACAGCATTGTTATTATTTCAGTATTTTGCCTTTAATATTAAAAGTGAAATAAAACTAATGACTGTAGATGATATGACATTTATGTTGATGTATATAGTTTTGTATATATAATATAGATTTTTAAAAGTACGGTAATAGACACTTTATTTGTAGATGAATACGACATGGACAAGTTGCAATAAATTCACTGTGCTCAAATATACCAAAATGACTATAGTTGAGTACAGTGTTAAACTGGATCGTACATTAATGTTATTTGTTGTATATTGTTAAGTTTATCCTATTCTTTATCACTGTGCTCAAGTATACCAAAATGACTATAGTTGAGAACAGTGTTAAACTGGATCGTACATTAATGTTTTTTGTTGTATATTGTTAAGTTTATCCTATTCTTTATCACTGTTCTCAAGTATACCAAAATGACTATAGTTGAGAACAGTGTTAAACTGGATCGTACATTAATGTTTTTTGTTGTATATTTTTAAGTTTATCCTATTCTTTATCACTGTGCTCAAGTATACCAAAATGACTATAGTTGAGAACAGTGGTAAACTGGATCGTACATTAATGTTATTTGTTGTATATTATTAAGTTTATCCTATTCTTTATCACTGTGCTCAAGTATACCAAAATGACTATAGTTGAGAACAGTGTTAAACGGGATCGTACATTAATGTTATTTGTTGTATATTGTTAAGTTTATCCTATTCTTTATCACTGTGCTCAAGTATACCAAAATGACTATAGTTGAGAACAGTGTTAAACGGGATCGTACATTAATGCTATTTGTTATATATTATTAAGTTTATCCTATTCTTTATCACTGTGCTCAAGTATACCAAAATGACTATAGTCGAGAACAGTGTTAAACGGGATCATACCTTAATGCTATTTGTTGTATATTATTAAGTTTATCCTATTCTTTATCACTGTGCTTAAGTATACCAAAATGACTATAGTTGAGAACAGTGTTAAACTACATCGTACATTAATGTTATTTGTTGTATATTGTTAAGTTTATCCTATTCTTTATCACTGTGCTCAAGTATACCAAAATGACTATAGTTGAGAACAGTGTTAAACGGGATCATACATTAATGTTATTTGTTGTATAATGTTAAGTTTATCCTATTCTTTATCACTGTTCTCAAGTATACCAAAATGACTATAGTTGAGAACAGTGTTAAACTGGATCGTACATTAATGTTTTTTTTGTATATTGTTAAGTTTATCCTATTCTTTATCACTGTGCTCAAGTATACCAAAATGACTATAGTTGAGAACAGTGTTAAACGGGATCGTACATTAATTTTATCCTTTGCTTTACTGTGCTTTGATTTGATAAGCAAGTTTGGTTGCCCCGCCCCCATATGCTGCCTACTAAATTAGGATTCCCTAGCTTTTCTATAAAAATTGAAGTACCCACAATGCACGTTATACGGAAGTCATAGTCTTGTAAAATACAGACACAATAGTTTTTATCGTATTGTTTTCATTTAAATATCACTAAGATTGTCTTAAACTACAAACAACTAAAATTAGTGAAGGTATGCAAGTGATTCTAAATATTTATTACTGGTAGTATTAATACAATTTGGATTATATCATTTTCCAGAAAGGTAGAAAAAAACATAAAATAGTTGAGAATTCTCAACTAGCCAGGATGGTATAGGAAATATAGCTCCCACATTATAGCAATGTTCCTGCAGTAGATCCGAATTTTACAATTTAGATATTGTATCCAGACGTTAAATTGGCTAGCGCGCATGTTAAAAGTATACTTTATTTTAAAACGTATGGATTGTTAATCGGATAAAATGGATTGGATATGATCAGTGCTGTAGGAGTGCGTTTTTGTAAACAAAACATTTAAATTGTCTTTTTATTTCATAATGTCTACCGAAGTCGAGAAAAAAATTACATACAATGACATTGAACAATTCTGCATTCAAGGGGTGTGTATTTACTGGTGCATGATTGCATTCATGCATAATAGTTACGAGGAAGGACTTTAGCTAAAATTAAAAAAAAGTATAAGTAGGGCCTAGGCCTAATATATTACTAGTTAAGCTGTAGGGGATAATATAAATATAATACAATATTAGTATTAGGCCTACCCTATCTACCAACTACTAGGCTCCTAAGCAGTATAGTTAGCCAGCTAGTATAACCCTCCAAAAATTCATTATGACTGTCATCTATACTGATCCTCAGAATTTGGTTACAAAATAAACCTTTATTTTAAAAGAAATTTGTTTCTATTTTAAAACGTTGCTCTATCTCTTCGCATTCGACATGGTCAACCGGTTGGCCTGTCACGATAAATATTGTCCGGGGCCAAAATCGGTCCGGCAGGACCAGTTTTGGCTCTAAAATTGTGGCCAAAAGCAGTCTGCCACTGCCAAAATCGGTCCGGGTTTTTCTTCTGTCGATTTTAATTGAATTACTAGGCCTATGATGCTGTTTTAAGTTGTTTATGGCTAGAAAAATATCCCATGATATATATTAGTAAGTTATCTTGTCGGATAAATACTATAAATAAATGTATTTTATCTAAAAACATGACTTAGGTGTTCACTCATATTTCGGCCTGCCACACACTCACACGAACGGGTATGAGACGCTGATATTGCCAGCTAGATTTTATTTATGATTGAGGCCTGTTTCCTTCCTCAGCCTAATCAATATTGGATAATTGTTTTATAATAATTGTATTGAATTGATATATTGATTGATTAACCATAAATAATTAATAAATTAAATTGTTTTTAACATCATGGGGAAACGAAGATGTTAAAAAAGAACAAAATGGATTAAAAACAGGCAGATACATATTGTATACAAAAGCCTAACAATTAGTACTAATTATTGATGAGTTACTACTAATAATAATTAAAAAAACAGGCTTAATTTATAATATTAAAATAACAAATAAAACCCTGTAGTTTTCAATATAATGACTAATCATGGCATTTTTTTAATGATATATACATTATGACTCATTTTGCGCACCATATATTTGTAAGACCGGACCAGTTTTGGCGGCCAAAATTGGTCCGGCCGGACAGGTTTTGGCAGCCATAAATGGTCCCCCGGACTGATTTTGGCAGCCAAAACTGGTCCGCCGGACCAATTTTGGCCCGGACTGATTTTGGTGTGACAGGCCGTTAAAAAAGTAAACAAAAATTAGACGCATGATAACCATGCTGATCAGAAAAAAAATTGGTTCGACATATGGTACAGTTTCGACATGCTCATAGCCTCCATGTAAAAAATATTAACTATACGCACAGTAAACAGTGCTGAAAATAAGCAAATAATACATTTTTGTTTTCAGGTACCTTCAAAAGCATTCTATATTCCAAACTTTATTACTCCAGAGGAAGAAAAATATATGCAACATCAGGTATTATTTTCAACTTCATAAATCAAATCACCTCAGCACTCACTCAGTAACGCCGATCAAAATCTTCTCTCCAATCCAGATGCGAACCAGATCACCTTTTAATAGCTAAAATGCTGTACTAATTTTTATGGACTATTCATATGTTAGAATCAAACCATTAATTACCCCCATCCCCCCTCCATCCCATGGTATTAAACAATTTTCCCTGTCTAATATTTATTAAGCTACTTACAGTTTCTATAACAGATGACATTGTAAGCTGGTCTATTGCACAAAAATTCTTATACATAACTCATCATGATTTATATGTACCTTGCTAAAAAAATGTCAAATGTGGACAGTGTTCCCAAAACAGCATGGAAGGCAGAATCCTAATCTCATTGTGTTCTGAAGAGATCAGTACAAGTTTACTAATAAATTTGCAATTCAACAAATTGTAAACTGTATTGCTTTATTTACTTACTGAATAGGTATATTATGGAACTCCAAAACCACAGTGGACAACTCTTTTGAACCGAAGACTTCAGCAATGGGGTAAATGTTTATATTAATTACCAAAACTGATATTAAACAAATCAGTACAGATACAATGTGATATAATTAACTACCATATTAAAATGTTTCCTTCGTTTTTCCTAGGAGGAAACCCACACCCCAAAGGAATGGTGCGAGAAAAAATACCACAGGTACTTTGTACATGCTAAATTATATATTGGCACGGTCAACTGTTCCAATGGCGTGCATGCATATACTTTATTTTCTATTTGAACAGTCAACCCTGCATTTTATGTAAAAAAGTTTTTTATCATGCGCCTCATTCCCTGTGCCGACTAAATTAAAGCAGCAAAATCCAAGTCAACAAAGGCATGGTCGACTGTGCCAATAGCCAACACACAATATATTGTTTGTCTGCATGGTCGACTGTACCAATAGCCAACACACAATATATTGTTTGTCTGCATGGTCCACTGTGCCAATAGCCAACACACAATATATTGTTTGTCTGCATGGTCCACTGTGCCAATAGCCAACACACAAGATATTGTTTGTCTGCATGGTCCTCTGTGCCAATAGCCACCACACAATAAATTCTTTGTCTGCATGGTCCACTGTGCCAATAGAAAATTAAGTAATATGTACAATTGGCCTCATCCATAAAGTAGAGTATGCCCAAATTAGATCAGCTCAGCTATTATTGAAGCTTTGATTGTGTGAATACTACCATAAGCCTAATCTCAATTTAGGAAGGTTGAAACTTAATTTAGGATGAAAAACAAAACAGTATTGCTAAAGACAAATAATATTAAATCTTTCCCAGTTTGCATTCATGTTTGAGGGATAAAGGGTAAAATGAACTTAAATTTTTTTTTCAATTTTTTTCTTAGTGGTTGGATACAATAATTAAGAAAATTGTTGCACTTGGCGTTTTTGGAAAGGCACCAAATCATGTGTTAATAAATGAATATGAGCCAGGACAAGGTATTATGGTAAGAAACACAATTTACTTTTTAATTTAGGGGTAAATGAAGAATCTTTATTTCTCTCTCTCTCTCTCTCTCTCAAATATTTGCATTATAGGGAGAAGTATAAAGAGACAAACGTTATTGAATATTGAAGATACATATAATTTAATAAAAACAGAATGATACACACACATGTGTGTTTGCAATTACCTATAAACAAAATAATACTGTAATAGGAATAGGCCACTTGGCACTACCAAATTCTTGCAGGCAGGGTAACCTATGGAAAACAAGTGAAAATGAATGTTTACTGCATATGAAACTGAATGAAGTACAAGATGGACCTCTGTTCCATCCAGTCATACTGCATGTTAACCTTGGTCCACACATAGTGGTTTTATTTTTTGTAGCCACACCCAGTTGGAACTCCGTTCTAACCAGTCATATCAACTGTTAACCTGTATTCACACAGTGGTTTTATTTTTTGCAGCCACATGAAGATGGACCTCTTTTCCATCCAGTCATATCAACTGTTAACCTGGGTTCACACACATTGTTAGATTTCTATCCTCATCAAGATACACAAGTAGATAATAAGAACCAAAACCAAACCATGGTAATTATTAGACACCGGTATAAACCCACCCTTTGTGTCGAGTTTGGACGGGCTTTTATATGACCCTAACCCTAACCTAATTAGTAGATTTTGCTATACACACAACCACATGTTTATAACTGGGTCGACGCCAACACTTACCCAGTGGTCAGTGCTGGGAAGTTTAGGTTAAGGATTATGTTTATGATACTAGGTGATAACATGTGATGCTGTATTACAGAATTTTCCTATGATAATGGAAAAAGTAACGAGAATCGGTTGCTACACCAGTACTATAATATTAAGCATGCAAATCTAACGTAACGCAACACAAGTGATTTGACCAGTCACAATCAATGGATTATTCGTACAGTGGCTTATCGTTGGTCAACTCACTTGGGTCGCGCGTATGTCCTTGCGTCTCTAGTGTGGGAACCACGCTTAATGATATATAACTAAAATCAAATCTGCCTGTTAATATTTTACAGACAACACCAGCAAAACAACCAGTTTTTTCTCTACTACTTGAACCAAGAAGTTTATTACTTCTCACAGAAGATATGTATAAATTATATTTACATGGAATTGACGAGAGATTGCAAGATACATTGACTGAGAATGTTAAAAATTTGGAAGAGTGCGGCAAAAAATCAGGAGACATTTTAGAGCGGGGAAGAAGAATTTCACTTACTATAAGAAATGTTCCAAAAGTTCTTCCAGTTCAAATACGTCTTGGAAAGCGGTGACACCTACTATAATATTTTGACACTTAAAAAAAGTTATTGGTAATAAAGATATACATAATTACAAGCATACGTTGGAATGTGCATTTTACTTTGTATTTGCTTACACAGTGGCGTAACAGCTATGAGCGCTCATTGGCTAAACCCAGGGGCCCAAGAGCAGTGTCCAAAAGAAAAACCGGCATTAAAATATGTCGCAAAGAGCTAAACATGCCCGAGTTGGAGGGCCTCCGAGTTACGCAATTGTGCTTACATTTTTTGAAATTGAATTACACAAAAATCTATTAAATGATCAAAATTGCTTGTTAAAATTATATTATAAAATTACATTAAACCACACAACAAGGTTCTCACAAGATTGACATAGCGCAGTCAGCTAAATTGATAGTGACAGTGTTGGGCGCTGAACCGTTAAAGACCACTGCTCTCCATGTGTTCTAACTTGCGGGTTGAAATATATGTAGATATCACACCATCTTTTGGATGAGATATTAAGTTGTTGGTCCATGTGCAATATTATGTGCGTATTAACCGTAAGGGATCGTCTCTCGGTTTACTGCCCAATTCACCACCAGAAGGACGCCACCAAGGCTACGTACTTAGCGAGCATACTTTGTGTATAACACCAACTAGTAACTCAATTGCCGAGCCTTGCAAAGATGTTCTGCTGAGACAGTAACCCTTTGGCTAAAGAAAGACTACAACATTTCTAGTATAATTTCTGAGAATACTTTTATTCTGAACAATTTTTTCTTCAAATTATAATTTGATTACAAAAAAATAAAGCAGTTTGATAAACATATCTGTATGCTTGTGTGTATAAACCATAAAGCATAGAAGTTGATCATCGGGTTATTTTTTATCTCAACAAAAATAAAGCGCAATGCACTGCAGGTAAAAGTCTATTGTAAAAATGTAATTGGGTCTATGTAGTAAATTTAAACAATCACAAAAAAGTACAGAATCATGGTTTCATTAAATTCAAATAAACAGGTGTAGCTGATTTGTAATTTGAATAATATATTCAATAATTTACATATTATAGGAAGTATTGTAGACATTACTATAATTGGTAAAATTAACATTTTAGGATTCCATTTGATAATACACTTTTCAACAACACTGCATAGCAGAGTCGAAAATTGCATAAAGTGTATGGGAGAGGTAGCCTGCTGGGTAACTTAAACAAAAATCTTAGTGCCAATCGACACTACAGGAAGAATTTGCAACTGCTAAAATTCTCTATCCAGTTTGAAAGATTTCAAATAACATTAACATTCAACTCTTCACTACATACAGTACAACTATATACATCTTCATCTAACTATATATTCGGTCAACATATTTTACAATTACTTTCAGCCAAGGACGTTTAGGCTAACGAATCATTTTAGCAATTAGTTGCAAAGAACAATTTTACTGTAATGTTATCATATCAATAAACCATTTCAATATTAAATGATTACTGCAGTAATTCTACTATGCACTGTTTCATTATTACTGCAGTAAAAATCACAATACTGTAACAATAACATGTAGAAATAATAAATTTACTGCAGTAAATGCATGCATTGTCCTATAACCATTGAGTATTCAAATTTTACTTTTACAAAAACAATCACTATTAATATCTAATAATCAATTCTTATCAGTAGTGACATAAATTGTTTAGTTAGGTAGCTTAACATTCTCGCATGATGGAATTTATGGGCGTTTAAAAAGGGGGAGTTCATGAAAGTCTGGCAATACAAATACTGTAGCCAAATCCACTAAATACATGACCATCACGACGATTGGGTCTCTTCCTGGAGAAAACATTGGTAACCTTTTGTTTTCATGACACACCACGCGAATACGAGTTAATAATCTTTTTTACCTAATAGTTGCTTTGCCACATGTCGTAAGAATGAAAATATTTATGAACATTTCTGTACATATCCACTAAAGGCACTACTGCATTGTGTATAAAACACTGTACTTAAAAGAGTTATCTACACAACACAATTACAAATAAACTGCATTGCATAACCATATTATACCTTTTACCACAAATTCAACATTACCTACCATGTTACCATCCCATGATGATGTACCATGATTCAACATCATGGTATTGTTTTACAATGCCATGATGATGTTACCAATCACAATGAATATTAGAACCTTTACCAACCATTAATATTATTCAACATCAAGGTATCATACCAAGGACATACCAACAGACAATGTACCACATGTTACAGGGTACCATAGCATGTTACCATACCATGGTTAAACATCATGTTACCATACCCGATGATGTACGGTAGTACTGTACCATGATCAACATCACGGTATCATACCAAGGACATACCAACAGACAATGTACCACATGTTACAGGGTACCATAGCATGTTACCATACCATGGTTAAACATCATGTTACCATACCCGATGATGTACGGTAGTACTGTACCATGATCAACATCAAGGTATCATACTAAGGACATACCAACAGACAATGTACCATATGTTACAGTGTACCATAGCATGTTATCATACCATGGTTAAACATCATGTTACCATACCCGATGATGTACGGTAGTACTGTACCATGATCAACATCAAGGTATCATACTAAGGACATACCAACAGACAATGTACCATATGTTACAGTGTACCATAGCATGTTATCATACCATGGTTAAACATCATGTTACCATACCCGATGATGTACGGTAGTACTGTACCATGATCAACATCAAGGTATCATACCAAGGACATACCAACAGACAATGTACCACATGTTACAGGGTACCATAGCATGTTACCATACCATGGTTAAACATCATGTTACCATACCCGATGATGTACGGTAGTACTGTACCATGATCAACATCACGGTATCATACCAAGGACATACCAACAGACAATGTACCACATGTTACAGGGTACCATAGCATGTTACCATACCATGATAAACATCATGTTACCATGGTACATCATGTTACCATACCATAACATGCTAATGCACAGGAAGGTACATACCATATCGATATTTAGTTTGGTACAGTATTATTAGTATTACTATTTCATTGTTCCAATCACAAACATTATTTCACTCATTTCACAATTTATCTCTTTTCTATTTATTCCTCTGAGCTTTCAATACCTGAATATTTCTTTATTATTCATCGTAGCGTTACTCCTTCATTCGTCCCAAAAACAGAAGCTACCATTAGCACCAGTTCACACACTGCCAACACTAAGCTAACTCATTGGTCCCATTTACCACTAAAAAAATACTCATTAATGTATATCAATTAAATGGAGGAAAATATACAAAGAAATACTAAAGTAGTGTGCTTCACATGTTAATTTGTTGTACAACAAATTAGAGTTCATTATAGCTATTTACAAATGTATCAATAAAATTTACTTTTTAAAGATAAAAGATACTGTAAAACCTTGCAATGGTAAAAGCCCTTAGGGCACAATATTTTTGAAAACCAGAGCATTATAGTATTTATTGCAGGAACATTGTGGGGTATTATGTTGCGTCTAGCGTGTGCGGGTCTAGCAAAATATTAGCAATTTGAAATGTGGTAATAAATGATGTCATTGAAACTAGTTACAGTAACCAACAATACGCCCCTCTGTTTCGTCATAGTGGTATTGCGCATATTGCGAGAACGAGACTGCAATAAAATACAGCATTTATACAATTGGGGGATGGGGAAGGATGAATGATTTATTGTCTATGTACTACTATATAGTTTCTATATTGATTTAGAATATTTCATTTAAGAACTCATCAGTCTGATTGGAGGTTATGGCATAACAATATGCCTCATAACTGTCAAAATCTCTAATTGATTTTTAGTGTTTATCACTCAGACATAAATGTGTTAAATCAATTTGTAATGATCAAGTGAATTAGATTAGATTATAAACAGACGACAGTAGTAGAATAACAACCGGAACATTCTCAACCATATTTGATGTATAGCAAACCTAACTTTATTGTAAATGGGCCTGATCACATTGATGGTGCTACAGAGTACCAATTGTGTACACCGCCGACAGATTTGACGTGTCTGTGCACATGACGTATATTACAATGCTGAATCATATCAGCGAAAAATGGTGGAGTGTACCATTTTAGCATACGATGTTGATGTAATTCAGTGTAATATTGATACACGTTTCTATGATAACAAGAAGAGTCTTGAAGGAAAAAAATTTTTAGGTGTCGCTCTATGTCACCGATTTTCTCTACGGGTTATAATTTTACCTTTCTAATCCGCGTTGAACACAACCTTATTCTTCTACCTTATATTTGGTGTTTGGACCGATGCAATTTTTAAAATCTTGAACATTTTCACATTGGTATAGAAATCTATTGGGGTCTTGCCGCGCAGGTTCGAATCCTGCCGACTTTTAGAAATTCATAATATATTGTTTAATTTATTTTTCCAGCAAACTTATTACAGTATAATAATTTGATAAGCTGTTTTGTTTTTTGGTTCAAACTCGAGGTGAAGTCATGGCCGAGCACAGTTAAAATTGTTGCTGGAATTTCTAAATTCTTTTGAAAAAATGTTTTAATAGGAAAAAAGCAAGAGCACTTTTATGGAGATATATGTTATACATCATTACCTTTTAGTAATAAGAGTGCAACCAAAACCTAAACACTAAATTCCTCTGAGGCATTTTATACACATCGACTACATTCATACATTACAATTATTCTAACTATTCATTCTTAATATTAATTAATAATTAATTACAATCTTCTGACTTCATCTTCATTCTTGTCTTCATCAGCTTGCTTTTAAACAGTCTGTACAAGCTGGCTAGATATACTAGGGAACTTCAAAGAATTAAATGCAAGAGGGGGACTCTAAGAAGCATGCATTCCAGTTTCCCCCTCCTCCTCCTCCTCCCCACCACCCCCTTCTTCATTCAACCCTTCCTCATTAAACTCACCCTCATCGGGAACCCTCCGTAGGATAGAAGGTAACCATCCACTAAGACCCTGCAAAAAAGTCAAAAAAGAAATCTTGTCGTTTTCTGAAGACATTATTTGTTCATGCTCATTAATGAATGAATAAAAGCGTTTGCAAGTTTTGACGTTCGAAGCGGGAATGGGAAAGTGAAAAACAAGCTAATGAAGATGAAATCAGAAGAACTGTTCAAACTTTTGAAGAAAAAAATGGTGATATCTTAATATAGTTGCCAGAAGGTAGTATCATACGACAGAGGCTAACAAACATGATGCATTTACAGTAGATTCTGAGTACTGTATCTATTTCTGAAGTATCATAGGAATAATTGGTAATACAACATCACATGTATCAAGTAGTAACCTAATTCTTAACCTAACTTTACATGATACAGGCAGCACATATGATGCTGTATTACCAAATATTCCTATGATACTTCAGAAATAGATAGTATGTGCAGATACAGCACTGGGAATTGAGTGGTAATTAAATGATATTCACACACAAGATGGCAGTTAAAAGCTACAATGAAAAGAGTCGGTTTAAATAAAGTGAGCCCAGCTCGAAAAGGTCTAAAATTTGTTTGTATTCAAAAAATGTGACTATAAATTTGACATCTACAGTAGCTGTAAAATCAATTTCTGTTGTAAAAATAGATTTAAATTAACATTACATATGTGGTTTATAACTGTCTGGGAAGCCTTAAAAATGGTAACAAATAACACTCAATTACTGTATGCAATACAAATTTGCTTTATTCAAATAACTTGGTTGTATAATAATAACACTTGTATACATGGCTGTAAAGACTACAGAAATGCCCAATACTATGAATTCAGCATTGGGAAGGCTTCAGCATTGGGAAGGCTTCAGCATTGGGAAGGCTTCAGCATTGGGAAGGCTTCAGCCTCTACAAGAAATTCCACAGTTGTGGTGAGGAGGTACATTGAAAAGTGTAATCATTCATCATGGGTTTTGTTTGCTGTGTGGTTTGCATCAAAACACTTGCAGTACACATTGTGTTCGACGCATCAATGTAGTGGCCGCATCATGGATGTATTTTTTTTAAATTGACAGTCAGTCATTCTGACCAGTACTGTAGTAACCAATGCTATTATACCAATTAGTGTAAAACGTTCAATATTAAATCCTTTGCCTTTTGATTCCATGTAATACAAGTATTTCAATAGCAACAACTTTAAAAAGCATCAAATGAAAAACTGCAAAATCATTTTGTAAATTATTTGTTTAAGAAGAGGTGACGTGAAATGTACAAAGAATGTAATGATGTCAAATGCAGGTGTGTCATTGTCACACATGCAGGCAACGGACAAAAGAAAAATGTCATTAATTTATTCAAGAATGAACAATTCATACTGTACCACTCATACTGTACACATGAACAAATTGGATAATATACCAAAATTGCACTAGAACTTTATCAATGTTGTTGTTAACTTCCTAATGATAAATTTTACTGCTATTCACATAATTTAAAAAAAACTAGGGTGCACCTTGTTCGCAGTAAACTAAGAATTCTTAAACATCCACATAGGTTACACCCTGTACGTTCATGGAGCTTATAAATTGTGTACTTTAGCTACCCTGGTTAGTTGTATCGACTCTGCAATCAGAGCCTGGCGACAAATGTGTATGCCCAGTGGGCCACAAAAACTAATCGTTCGCATACATCATTTAATTTTGAAAAATATGCCGATATAGAAGGTGTGCCTTATTGTCTGATGGTTCCTTCCTATGCTGCTACAGTATTTCACTTCAAACCTTACACTCACGTGTATAATGTTATAAACTCACGTGTATAAGGTTATGCACCCAGGTGTATAAGGTTATGCACTCAGGTGTATAAGGTTATACACTCAGGTGTATAAGGTTATACACCCAGGTGTATAAGGGTATGCACTCAGGTGTATAAGGTTATGCACCCAGGTGTATAAGGTTATGCACCCAGGTGTATAAGGTTATACACCCAGGTGTATAAGGGTATACACCCAGGTGTACAAGGGTATGCACTCAGGTGTATAAGGGTATGCACTCAGGTGTATAAGGTTATGCACCCAGGTGTATAAGGTTATACACTCAGGTGTATAAGGTTATACACCCATGTGTATAAGGTTATGCACCCAGGTGTATAAGGTTATACACTCAGGTGTATAAGGTTATACACTCAGGTGTATAAGGTTATACACTCAGGTGTATAAGGTTATACACGCAGGTGTATAAGGTTATACACTCAGGTGTATAAGGTTATACACTCAGGTGTATAAGGTTATACACTCAGGTGTATAAGGTTATACACTCAGGTGTATAAGGTTATACACTCAGGTGTATAAGGTTATACACCCAGGTGTATAAGGGTATGCACTCAGGTGTATAAGGTTATACACCCAGGTGTATAAGGTTATGCACCCAGGTGTATAAGGTTATACACTCAGGTGTATAAGGTTATACACTCAGGTGTATAAGGTTATACACTCAAGTGTATAAGGGTATGCACCCAGGTGTATAAGGTTATACACTCAGGTGTATAAGGTTATGCACCCAAGTGTATAAGGTTAAACACTCAGGTGTATAAGGTCATTTTTGGGCTGAGGTTTGATATTCGAGTAAAAATATGGACTTATTGATTGCACGACATGATGCCAAAATGACACAGCACTGCATAGCATTTCCAATAATACTTAATTTTAGTAAAAGAATGTATTTAAATAAAAGAATAACTGTTATTGTTTGTGTCAACAAATCGTAAAATAAAAAATATACTCTATGTCGAAACCTAGACTAATTTTTATGGAATGTTATTGAATAAATTGTATTTCTCTAATATTTCACCCTTCTTTAGATATAAATATTAACAAATAGTTACAAGACAGTCTACAGTTAATTACATCTATCAATGCAATGGAAATTAAATGCACATTTCAATTCATTGACAACTTTAAAATGGCTGACAGACGTATTTTAATTATATTAAAATAAATTTTATGATAAAAAATTAAAAAATGAATTTTTTTGTTTCTTTTCGAATATACGTTATATTTCATTCAAATTATATATTAATTTTTAATAATTTTATAGTAATAAACAACTATCAAAAAGTACAATTAACTAGTGGTTATTATTTTCAGGTTGATCTTCTGGAGACAAATTGGGATGGCACAACAAAAGCATCTATATTCCATTTCAAATGTCAATTCAAACATTTTATTATCGTCTGAATAACACTGCCACTGACTATATTAGTAAAGCAGCCTTTGCGAATATCTATTGAATATTCATTAAACCATATGAATATTCATATGAATATTTTAACTATTTAATATTCATCTTTATATAACACTTTACAAAATGACTAACACTAATACACTGATGTATTACTTTTCCATTTCATGAATTTAACAAATTCCAGGAACTGTCGTTGTTAACAACAATGGAAAGAAATGGGAATACATTTCCTGACGGATATTTCCTGATTTTCCATTTTTAATATCTCCCACTCTGAGGAAATTCCACCAATCAAAGACAGAACTGGCTATATTTGCATACATCTATGGTGGGTGGGTTATGACAATGATTTTTTTTAAGTAGAGAGGTAAGGATGGTTCAGATAGAGCCTACCTCCTCTTTCTTGTATGTAGGATGAATGCTCTGCATCAGTTCTTCAATCTTTATCCGTCTAAATAATGCGCATAATAAACACAAAAGTAAAAGGAAGAGAAAAAAAATGAGTATGATTTATACAATATGTATTTTCATTGTTTAACTGTCTGAGATTTTGTATAAGTACTGACTTTCAGTTCAACAAAATTAAATGCATACATACATGATACATTAATAAAAATGTTGAAATTAGAAAGTACATTTTATATGAACAGATGTGCAGGCGAGTGCTGAGGCATTGGGTTAGGAAATTGCATACTACTTTTTTTGTAGCTTCCAATAGTTAAAAAAAACAAGTCATCTATTTAATAGAGCATAGGAATATCTTGTTAAAAGCTTGCTTGGGATCTGTCCCAATTTTGTCTAACTAATAGATTAAATTCAGCTTTATTTAACCACCACCGAGGCCCAGGTCAATATGGTTGTTCCACTTTCTTATGACGTGTACTTATTCATGCCAAAACAAGCCTACAACCTTGATGTGGATTCAACATAACATTTTTAATAGTAAATCTAGGCTACAGTACAAACAAAAACATAATGATTTTAAATGTTATAGCCTGTATATACGTCGATCGCATCAATTAAATGACATGCATACTCACTTAGCCTGCAGTCCACCTCCAGGGGGAAACTGGCCAATATCCTCTTCTTTAATGCCATGAAGAACATAAGGTATATCAACTTCTTCTTTATTTCCTGCATTGTCAAATAGTTCTGAAAGAGACAAAAAAATAATCAAAAGGCTGTCTATGTAGATCTTTGTACATTTTTTACAAAGACAAGACAGACATCAGTGTTTCAATACACTAGCTATTGGGCATATCAGAAACACTATAAAGGTCTGTGGGATCAATTGATTAAAATGCCAAATATAGCATATGAAATACAACCAGTAACAACAACACATGCATGCTTACGATTTGTAGATGAAAGGCCTAGCCTAATGCTTGGTTCCCACTAGGAACACAAAGACATAACGCAACGTTAGTGTGTTGACCAATCATAAGTGATGTTGCTTGTCATTGGTCAACATGCTTGCGTTATGTTTACGTCCTTGTCCTTCCTTGTGGGAACCAATTTCTTTACTCCTGTATCTGCGTGGCAGCATGTTAGGCATTGGACTGATCATGGAATTGAGAGTTTGAGACCAATGCTTGTCACATTGCTTGTGTCCTTTACTTATGTTTGCCTCTCTCCAACCAGGTGTAAATTATGTACCGGACCGTTGACGTAATAGCTAAGAGCGCTAACTGGCTCAACCCAGGGGAACCTGAGCAGTGTCCAGAGAAAAAAAACCGACATTAAAATATGTCGAAAAGGGCTAAAAATGCCGAGGTCTCTAGCGTTGGAGGGCCACTTAGGATTCCTAAACCAGGGGCCTTACACTTCTGCGTTACTATGCCACTGTACCTGAAAGGGGCAAACACAATTGCGCCGATTACTACTACTACCTGCATAATTATGAGAGCTGAAAGATTGACTTTATTATTATAACTATAACCAAGACAACATGCAATATATTAATATATATATAAATATAATATTAAGTAGGTAAAGGATTTGTCTTTTTAATTAGACTACAGTGTATGAGCTTGTAAATGTACATTTTTCTAGCCTAGATATATACATCTTGTACACAGTATTAGTATTAAACATGATGCCAAATAACTGCTCACATTGACAGACAGAATATCTGATTTTACATAACTAAAGCTACAACAAGTAGTACTTTTATTTTTTCTATTTAATGTTAAATCATATATTTGCCAGTTCCCATGTTATTGTGCTGATGTTAAAGCATCACACTGCTTAACATTGACAACTAAATTGATGTAGAATGTATTTTTGTATTAAAATCTTCAAATTGACATTTAAAAAGTCATAATTGGAATTGCCTTCTAAAGCAGAACATTGTAAAATGTAATTTATTTCAAACATAGACATACATTTTGTAAAAATAAGGATACATGGTCCTATACAAATTTTAATATTGAATGAATATTGAATTGCATACAAAAGCAAGAATTACAGTACAGTAATGTCTTGATATAACAGGTTATGATAATGATAATATTGGTTGACAATAATGTTGATATGGATGTGGTGGTGATAATGGCTGGACGATGACAATAATGTTGCTGTAATGTCGCAATGACAATTCTAAAAATAGTAGTGATAATGATATTGTTGTTAATTACAAGATTTCAATTTATGATGATGATAAAGTTTATGAAAATGGTGATATACTGTGCAACATACACTAATTTTTTTTTTATCACAACAAGCACATTTGGAACGATTGAGGACAACCACCGACATCACTTGATGCCAAAGTATAAATGTGTATAAAAGCAGCAACTATCTGAATAGGTTTAAGTAACATAGTATAAAACTGACTCCAAATAATGAGGCATCATTCCTGATGATGATGATCAAATAAAGATGGAAACGTTGAATCATGGTTTGCCTCTCATTATTTGGAGTCATTTTTATATTAAAGATGTACTGTCTCCCAAAAACCGAAAACAAATTTCACTTATAAAATGACAAAATAAATGGTTAAATTCAACCAACCAATTTCACTATTTTTTTTCTTAAAATCTTTAAATTACAGTTTTTTTGGTAAATACATTTTCTTGTCGATCCAATTTTTTTGGTCAAAGTGGATAAATATTAGGTGACGTTAAAATGGCATATTAAAAAAAAAAATGTGTAAGAATTATTTTTTCAGGGGGGGACAATACATCTTTAAACATAATCAGTTAAAATAGGTTTGTTAGACTTTTTTGGCTTCTCTAGTAACCAGCGTGTAACCTCACCTTTTATCTTTTTTTCTAACCATTCATCCAATTCTTTGTCTTTTTGAATAGCTTCTTCAGAGACTTCTGGGATAGCTTTTAGCGTTATTAATGTTATGCTCATGTTATCTCGGCTACCCTGTACAACAATACAATAACAATTTTAAATATTATATTATTAACATCATACATTATTTATAATTGTAACAACATCTATCTTACCTTAGGAAAGAAGGTGTTAACAAATATAATACTGATATCGCAAGCGAGTGCTAATAGCTTTTCAGTAAATTACTTATTATCTTATAATCATACATAATTACAGTCAATATTATTGTTTGTTTAAATTATTTATGTGTTGTTTTTCAAAATAGTATCATTTTTGTATATATTTTTTGTTGCTTATTTATGAAATTTATTCTACAAAAAGTTATCATTTTTGTATATTTTATATAATTTGTTTATTTATGTGTTGTTTTTCAATAATTGTATAATTTTTGTATATATTTTTTGTTGCTTATTTATGAAATTTGTTTTACAAAATGTTATTGTTATCATTTTCGTATATATATTTCTTTGTTTATTTATGTAATTTATTTTACAAAATGTTATCATTTTTGTAATTTGTAATACTGGCTAGCTTGCGAGTTATATAACTTTATTGTCTATTAAGTCCCAGACCTTATGTCTGTCAAATAAATGAATAACATATTGCTTGTACAATAAAAAAAATCACACTTTATAATCAAAATAATACAGTATAAATAGAGATACCTTCTACAGTATGTATATCAATGCAACCTGTTAATTCACCTACAGTATTAAGGGGACACCTTCGAAAAAACAAAGTGTTCCTTTAATACGGTTGACCCCTGAATAGAGGTTGACCAAAGTGTAAAAAAATCAAAAATTAATATATTGCAGTTCATTTCACAGGGAGGTGTCCCCTTAATAGAGGTGTCCACTAAATATGGTTCCAAAGGAGAGGTTTTACTGTATCAAATAGAAATGTGTTCCTTTCTTTTTACACAGCGAGTTCAATCAAATATCAACTGCTATAAGACTGGTTTAGTGTTGCGTGTGTGTAAGAGGCAATAAACATTAAGATAAGGATGAATCGGTCAGTGAACATGTTTTGTCCAGTTGAAACGGTCAAACATGTTTATAGCGCTGCAGTGGCTATTTCATTTAAATTGATCACCTGAATCGTAATAAAGTGGCCATTTTTAATGTAATCAACATATGAATTAAAAGTAACACATCAAAATATGAGATCTTTTTACTCTATTTTGCTGTTTTTGTGATGTTGTACATCATTTTCATACTGTATAATTATAATCCTGTATGATTTTTCTCATTCTAACAGATTTTCTCATCTTTTTTATCATTTCCAATTACCATATATCCTCTGGTATAATCTCACCTTCCTAAAACACAACATTGGGCCTACTTTGGGGATAGTATAGCCAGATGAACCATTGTCGGACATAAAGTAGGGGAGGGATTACACCAGAGGATATATAGAATTAATGTTCTATGCCGGATGTGTTTATATAATATAAACGAATACATTTATGGAAGTCTTTACCCTTAGGTCTGGATCTACAACTGTAGACCCAAAAAAATAGATACTGTAAGTAAGGCCAAAAGCAGGAGATAGTCAGCATAAAGGTCTCTGCCTTAAAAAGGTCAGTGGCCTGACTTTGATTGGGTTTAAGCCATTACCCTTAGGTCTATTTCCACTGTAGACCCAAAAAAATAGACGAGACCAAAAGCAGGATAGCAGCATAAAAGGTCAGTGGCCTGACTTTGATTGGGTTTAAGCCTTTACCCTTAGGTCTATTTCCACTGTAGACCCAAAAAAATAGACGAGACCAAAAGCAGGATAGCAGCATAAAAGGTCAGTGGCACGACTTTGATTGGGTTTGTTTGACAATCAGTAACAATTGTCCTAGTACTGCACTTCCAAATTGCTACAAGTATTTCTAGATATTGCACAGTACTGTACATTATTAATTATATCGGTAATAATATAGAAACAGGTTTTTATGATTCATATACAGTAATTCACAAGATTCTTAAAAGATTGGCCATAACGTGTCATTGACCTCTCAAATCAATGTCTTCCGTCTTCACAGTGCAATTCAGAATGTCTCATCACTATCAAATTCAGTTAAAAATTAACATAGCTTCTCTAAACTTAAGTGTTCTTAAGGATTTAGAAGACAAGCTGTAATTTCACGATGTAAAGCTTTGTATGTAAAGTGATGCAATGTCTTGCATTTATTATTTATAAAAATTTGAATTATAATTATGTATGCTGCAATAACAAATAATAAATAAGAATAAATTTTTTTTTTAAATTCACTGAAGAATGAATGGGAGGGTGGGGAGGATTTGTCCCCTAAGGAGGGCTTCTTATATTGTTAAAAACGATACATTACCTTAAATAGGCATGTGTCTACAACTTGACTGCAGATGTCTTGAAGGTCATGAGAAATTTTAAGCCTATCCAATATAAACTCACACGCATCCTCATTCTTCATGACATCCCAAATGCCGTCGCAAGCCAACACAATGAACTGGTCTTGGTCGCTGCGTTCCCGTACAGTTACTGTCGGTTCCGGAGACACCAGTTGTTCAATAGCTGGTTTATCGCGGACTAATTTATAATCGTAATCCCCCAATGCCCGGGAAACAGCCAGCGATCCGTTTACTCGTTGCAAGTAGACCTGACCGCCGGCTTTGACTATGCGCTCCATCTCTTCTGGATTTCCGGGCTTATGATCTTGAGTACTGTATACAGGCTCCCCATTTTGGCAGAGAACACCCCTAGAATCACCACAGTTAATGAAAAAGTAGTGCGTGGGAGAGATTAGTACACCTACAGCTGTAGAGCCACTTCTTTCGTTTCCGTGAACGGTTTCAGTCCAATTACAGATTTTCGCATCAATATTTAAAAATCCCGTCCTTATACCTTTTACAATGTTATCTATCGTTGGTTCTAGTTTTTCGACTTGTTGGTCAGTCCCTTTAAAATCGGAATTATTTAAAATTTCGTCCAATAGATTTTCGGCCGAATAACGCGCAACCTTCGGCCCCGCATGACCGTCAAAAATAGCAAAGAATGACCATTCATGCATGTTAAACGGTAAGCCGATTTTAACGGTGTGAGCATCCTCCATTTCCATACGCCATCCCTGCATACTACTGATGCCGTACGAAAGACCGTTCCCGTTTCCGCTCATGTTTTCCTTCTCAGTTTTCGGCTTTTCTAAAAACGATCCCATACTTACAAATTTGTTTGGGTTCTTCCTGAATTAATCTCACAATTTATTCAAACTGGTCTGTGTACATGTTCCAGGCTCTTATTCAGTGTTTTTTACATTCATACACACACGCACACTAACGATTACCAATTATTCACAATGTTGCTGACAAGTTGCAACGATGAGGTCATCACATCCTGGTCTTCCGGATTTCACTGCAATGATAAAAAAAATGACCAGGAAGTTGTACAGTCATAGCCCAGATTTGCGTGCTGCAATTAGAACATTTATAGTAAATAACAATATAGGAAATTGGCCATAAGGAAACAATTTGAAATTTAAATAAAATCCAGAAAAAAAAAATTATTCAAATTTTAAATGGCAGTTCTGTATAAAATTTGCACAAATTCAACAAGTTTATTTTGTTTGCAAAAAAAGGACAAATCTTTTAGAACAAATTTAAAAACAGTTTTTATTTATAAATAACTATTCCTATTTAAATTACATCATAAGTTTTCTATAGCTTAGAAATAAACACTTCTGAATGCTGCTAATCTTAATTGGATCAAGCTACTGTAACTCATTACATGTCAATAAAATAAGTGTGTTGAATAATACCATAAAGAACGAGTGTAAGTAATTGAATAAACAAATTAATTTAAATGTTATACAAACACATGATGTAAATCATTATACAGACTTAACCCACTATGCACTCAAAAGAAAGCAATTATACTGAATACACTTCTACAGAAAAATGGGATACCATGTACAGACCTAAAGCAGGCCTTGTCTTTTATTAAGGCGAGCGAGAGCGATCACTCACCTAACACACTACTAAACTGCCCTTGAGGAGTGCGATTTACAACACGCCTAAATTTGGTAAACTTCTGCACACCAAAATACAAACAGCACACCTACAGCACCCCTGAATGTATTGAGGAGTGCAATTTGTAGCACACCTACAATTTTCAAAAGACAAGGCCTGCTAAAGCTCTGTCTACACAAACTACAAATTAGTTTATAACAAGAAAAAGTGTGATATGCCCCAAATATGGTAGTGATATGACATCATCATGTCCATATATGGGCACATCACATTTTTATGTCATAAAAAGTTTGATAGTGTAGAGTCCAGAGCTTTAACAATTACCAAAATTAGCAAAAATCAGGAAATGGGATTTAATACTCAGATTGCCGCTTGCATTAGTTACATACAAAAGTCTGGAGTTTGAACTAGGGGTGGAATTACTGTACTCAATCATACAGTACAGTATACGATATGACTATAAATACCAACTCCAGCAGTTGAGTGCAAGCAAACTAAAGTGGTTTTAGGACTTACAGTAGAGCCTGTAATCTATGGATTACAGGTGCAACATATCATTTATTAAAGATTGGGAAGAATTTATAGAAAGAAGGAACAGTTTTTTTATATAATCTAAAAAACATTTACAAAATATGTACTGTTGGCATTTGATGTATTAAAACAGTTTATTTGTTTACTAGCTTATTTAAGCTCAACATTGATTTATAAGGCTTTACTGTGCTTTAAAATTCATTTTAATCTCCTATTACCATATCCTCTGGTATGGTATAATCCCAACCCCCTAGAACACAAAAATTAGGCCAACTTTGAGGGAGTGGGACTATCCGGGAACCCATGGTAAAGAAAAAAATTGATTGGTAAGCATTTCTTATAAAAACTCATATGAACTGGCTAGAGAAAGGACCATATCCAGACCTACTGTAAAGTCAATACTGGGACTATATACCCGGGGATATGCTGTTTGTGAAATCAGACATAAGTAGAGGGTGGGATTAGACCAGAAGTTGGATTATACCAGAGGATATATAGTATTGATTAATACTAAAGAAGGTTAAGAAAAGGGCCTTCAAATAAAACCCTTAGTTGCTGCAACTAGATCAATGTTTTAACTGATGACTGATGAATTGTATCCTTGTATAGAGTTCTAGCAACACATCGTTTCAAAACCCTAATTACATTTTTTCCAGATACTGATATTCTTTTTTCAATATGAACAAGTTTACACAGCAAAGCACATTAAATAACATTTTGTGAGGCTGGTACTACTGTATTTGTCTGTGGGATCACTTTTAATTAGCTAGACCATACTTCTATTTCAATACAAATTTTTGAAATTTTATAATTTTGAGACTCTTATTATTATTATTATTATTATTATTATAATTATTTAAATGTTTAATCCAAATCAAATAATGTGCACTAACTAAGTTTGTCACTTTGTTTTAATGTCAACATAATGTGTGTGTTCATAAAACAAAAGAAATGGTAAAGTAAGGCACTATGTTGAATGAACAAATTAGTACTGTAGGCCTACAGTAGGCTTAATAATATTAATTTATAAATTACAAATTTAATAATCAACTAATAAATCATAATGACTATATTTAATTTATTGGTCGGTAGGGATGATTAAATGAATTGAAATTTTGCATATTTTTGTTCCAATTCATACTATTAGTATTACTAGGTATATATTGTTGCTGAAACAGTATATTTCGTAATCTTGGAAACACGAAAAGTGTTGTAAAAATAATTGAACAATACTCTGTAATTGTTCAAATAGGTATTCCATTTGTCGAGGGCAAACAAAGCAAAAAAAAGGTTGACCTGCAAACATTCAAACAAAATTACAAAAATACAATCAACATGTTATATTAAAGAAAATAAACAAACGAGGGAAAAATTGTGTGCAAGTACAGTTTGTATTTCAAAACATGATGTATTTAGGTTATGAAAGGAGTTTGCATTTCACACATTTTCAAGCCGATCTCTTCTATCTAGGCTAGCCTACTTGTAGTAGTAGTAGTAATGCCTGTCGAACACACAGGCGAGGCTGTTGGCACGCTATTTGCTCTGCATCGATTAGGCTTACAGAATGATTAAGCTATAAATAGTATACCTAAAACAATTATTGTATCAAACTCTTACAAAACAATGTTCACAATTACAGTAACCCAGACCCTTACAACTTTACACTAAAAGGGGCTCAAATTAATCAAACTTACAGAAAACTAAAACACCTTCTCTTGGTCCCGAACGTTGAAGCAGTCCAAATTCGTTTTTACGCAATTTCATTGGCTAATCTTCATTTAGAAATACGTTATTGGTTAAAATAAATTACGTCATCTTCTATTTCGAGACGTTCAAAAATAGATTTTCAGTGTGTTTTATCAATGGATGCTTTTAACAATACAATAGGCTAATTTACAAAGGTTTTATAAGCTAGGTTTGGTTTTAGTTTCTGATATAACGGGAAAAAAAATAATGTAATGGCATCTGACCTTACCATGACTCACCTTTATTGAGCTTCCACTTTTATCGAGTGTGTATGAGCTCAACTTCAGAACAAAAGAAAGTTGTTTTTGTGAATTTATTAATTCAGATATAATAACCACTACACGTTAAACTGGCTGCCAGCCAGAGGTCTAATTTAAAGTAGGTCTGTCCATGTTGTTGCGGTTTTAGTATGTTGTTGATGCCCATTCCCTCTGGGGCTGATCTGAAATTTTGAAAATTAGAGGCGCAGGTCCCCCAGAAAATTGCACTTAGTATATGAAACAAAAAGTGTAAGCCTCCAGGACCAGCTCGACATGGTTGGGGGTGGCGCTAAGAAATTTTGGAAAATAGAGCTGCTAGGTGCTCGGAAATTGCACTTATAGCCTACATTAATATATGAAACAAAATCTAACTGATGAACCCAATGTCCTATTTACTTATTTTTGCATTGTAAATTTCAAAAGAGGGGTAGGGGAGAGAGAGATTGGAGCATACCGTTTATTTACTTAGAGATGGCCGGATTAAATGAAAAAAAGTGCCGCTTCGTTTTCAATGTTGGAGGGGGAGGGGAGGACACACAAAAAAATCGAGAACTTTCAAAAACAACTTATAACAGGGTTTCTGTCATGATGCTGATAACAGAAAAAAAAAACGGAGATTGTCGAAGTGTAACCTTTATCTACACAGGGAAGAGCAATTTCACTCTTCACTGATCATAAGTCAAATCGTCGTCGTCGTCAAAGCAAACTCTGATGATCAGAGCGTGGCTTCTCTAACGGTATTCTGAAACCATCTCCTGTTTTCTATTATCCTACTTGCTTGCTTCATAGAGCCAAACACATCTGTTATAGTCTTTTCCCATTGGCATCTTCGTCTTCCTCTTCTTCTCTTTCCTGGAATATAAGCCATTCTCTTCTCCATTTCATCTTGCCGCTTAATATGATCAAAATATCACAATTTCTGCTTTTAAACATACTGCAGCAACCAATCATTTGATACTCTAGGCTCTTTTCTTATGCTATCATTTGTGCGATGTTGAGTCCATGGGACTCGCAAAGTCCTTCGGTAGCTTGCAGGCATGTGGCCACTGTAAAGACACATGCTTTGAGAATGCGCAACTTGGTCTTGTCTTTTCCACACCACAGGTTTTTTATCCTAGTGAGAGCAATTGCAATCCCATGGCCAATCTGCTTCTGATTTCTTTGGTGTTATCTCCATCTCCTTGTATCCTGGCGCCAAGGTACATGAAATTGTCAACTTCCTCCAATGCGGATCCACTTATTTCTATGCTCTGCTTGTTTTCATTTGCCACTTGCAAAGAAACAGTCATGACTTTGGTCTTTTTCGCATTCATTTTTAGACAATGAGATATGCCTTCTTCATTCACTGAGTCAACAAATCTGCTGAGGCCAGGTCTTGACTTCGACATCAAGGCAGCATCGTCTGCATATCTTTAGGTCAAGAGTGTTCCCTCCAACGTGTAGCAGATAGTAACTTTCAGACCGTTCTTCTGTCACGTCATAGCTTCTCGCATTAGGCCTATGTCTTCTGTAATGTTGAACAGAGCCGGAGAAAGAATGCAGCCCCGACGGACGGACGCCTTTCTTAATGGTAAACCAATCTGTAGTTCCACACTCAAGCTGACTGCTGATTGCTGATCTTGATAAATATAATTTATCACATGTGCTGGAAACCCCATCTTCATCATGATGGACCAGAATTGGTTATTATTATCTTGCATTGTCAAAGGCTTTCGAGTAGTCTACAAAACAGATGAACAAATCTTGCTGCATTTCCAGATTTGCGAATCAGCATCTAAAGGTTGAAGATGTGATCACGAGTTCCACCCAAGCCAAATACAGAATATACAAGAAATATTTCTTACAAAAAACGCCGCTCGACATTTTAAAATTAATCACTGTTCTTTCTTCATGTATTAAAAAGATGTCCTTTATTCGCAAAAATACATACAAATTAAAGATAGTTCTTTAATTATGAATCATATTATGCCCATTTTTTCACTAATTAATTGTAATATAAATACACAATTTTTAATAATTATTTATGGACATTTTCTTACCATGGAAATGTGTAACAAAAAAAATATGTTGGTTAATCGCAAAAATACACACAATTTAACATAGCTATTTATTTATAAATCACATTATGCCCATTTTGGTGGGTGTTGGTAATCTGGTTGTATTTAATTCATTGAATAATTGATATTTCTGCTAATTTTCAACAGCTTTTGAAAGAAGACAAGTGTACCTTTCCAACAATGTATTATTTGCCAACAAATATTAATCTACTTATTGAAGTTCAAAATTGACCATTTTTAAATGCCATTTTTTAATTAGTAGATTAATATTTGTTGGCAAAAAATACATTGTTGGAATGGTACACATGTCTTCTTTCAAATGCTGTTTATACTATTAACTAGTGAAAAAATGAGCATGTGATTCATAACTAAAGAACTATCTGTTTAATAATTAATCATAAATTAATCAAAAGAACAATGATTAATGTTAAAATGTCGAGCGGCGTTTTTTGTAAGAAATATTTCTTGTTTTAACCTTGATTTTAATTTGTTTTTATTACAAATACAATACTTTGTTTTACAATGTGGAAGAACACCTTCTGGTTTGAACTAGTTTTTTACGTTGCAAAAATAAATATTAGGGCCTATTATTATTAAACTTCCGTGAATTCCTCCGTGGTCGACAGAAGTATTTGTTGTAACGTGATCTTTGGTATGTACCTACTTAAGGCATTCATCAAACATAATATAAATTTATAATGATCAAGACATTATTTAAATAACATTAATAACGCTAAATGGGCGGCAATTGTAGGCATTATGTGTATACAAGCCACTTTGGACGACACAATTACGTTAGAGCTTCATTGTTTATCACTGGTTATATTGAACTTTATCGGATTTATCACAAAAGTCCAAAAGTTCAGCCTCAGATATAAAAGGCTTAAACGTATTTGTATTATTACTATCCTGAATATCTTTCAAAATGTCGTTCCTAGTGTTATACCTGTTCTGTCTAACTTTCACTGCAATTGTCGCAGACGATGAACCAACATTCATATATCCAGATACGTTTAATGATGCAGAAAGGGACTCGTTTTACTATGGAACATTTCCAGAGGATTTTTTATGGAGCACTGCTACAGCATCGTATCAAATAGAAGGGGCGTGGAATGTGGATGGAAAGGGGCCAAGTATTTGGGACACATTCACTCACGAGCCTGGAAATATTGACAACGCGCACAACGGTGACGACGCCTGTGACAGCTACCATAAGTATCAGGATGACGTAAATGCCATGAAAGCTCTGGGCCTGAAGTATTATCGTTTTTCAATATCATGGTCGAGGGTCTTACCAAACGGAACCATAGATCACATCAATCAACCAGGTATCGATTACTACAACAATTTGATTGACGCCTTAAAAGAAGCCGACATCAGTCCAATGGTGACGTTATACCATTGGGATCTTCCACAAGCTCTTCAAGATAAAGGAGGTTGGAAGAACGATGAAATAATAGAGCATTTTGCCGATTACTCAAGACTTTGCTTTGAAACGTTTGGTGATCGTGTTGGGTTCTGGATAACTTTCAATGAACCGTGGGTGTTTACAGTCATGGGCCACGAGTATGGCTCCATGGCACCAGGCCTAATAGAGCCTGGAACCACTCCATACATTGTAGCTCATAATTTATTGAGATCCCATGCCAAAGCGTATCATATTTACGATGATTCCTATCGAGCAACACAGAAAGGACAGATTGGTATTACGTTAAACTCAGATTATTACCAGGCTTCTGATGTTGATGACCCAGACACAGTGGAAGCGGCCGAAAGAGCCCAGCAGTTTGTGATGGGATGGTTTGCCAATCCCGTATACTACGGAGACTACCCAGACGTTATGAAAACAACGATTGCTGAAAAAAGTGAAAAGCAAGGATTCAATGCATCACGCCTTCCAGAATTTACAGAGGCAGAGAAGTTGTCTCTGGCGGGTTCGTCAGACTTCTTTGGTTTCAACTGCTACACCACAAGCTACGCGCGACCTATAAAAAACACGGCAACCCCATTGGTACCACCTTCGTGGTCAACTGATCAAGACGTCTTTAGCTGGAAGAGTCCGGATTGGCCAACGTCTGGTTCTGACTGGTTACGTCCAGTGCCATGGGGTGCTCGACGTCTTCTTAACTGGATCAAGAAGAAGTACGGTAACCCTGTGATATACATTACTGAGAATGGCATTTCTACCAACGATACGTTTAATGTGAATGACCAAATTAGGATTGATTATTACAGCGCATATTTAAGTGAAGTATTAAAAGGTATCGTAATCATTATGTTGTATTTCACAATAACATTCTCAACACACACATATGGTGGCCGACGTCACTCTAATATCCAAATCCATGATTTTTAAATACGAAAGTCCTTAAGGCCTAGCATTTTGTTTAATTCAAACTAATGTCCGGTCTTCTCTGCAATGATGTATTTATTAACCACTTGGGTTGGCTTTTAGGTTGGACAAATCACGAAACAAGTTTCTTTTAAAGACAAACGAGAAGCGTTAAAAAAGCTTGAAATCTGTGAATTGCAGTAACAAATTTACATTTTGTTTCCTTTTTCTTAGCGATTGAACTAGATGAAGTGAACGTCAAGGGATACACTGCTTGGTCTTTGATGGACAATTTTGAATGGGCACGTGGATACACAGAGCGATTCGGTCTTCACTACGTCGACTTCAACAGTCAAGAAAAGACCCGTGTTCCAAAGGACTCTGCTACATTCTACGCTAAGGTTATCGCAGATAATGGATTTCCATCATCTGGAGTACAGTCATCCCTGGTTAACGGCGGAGTAAAAGTTTTAGTGTTGGCTGTTGCTTTTGTTTTCGGAATGAAATAACTGATACGGCCTGGTGTGTTTGCTGTCAACAGAAATTTGCTTAATTACATATGAACAGAATCTTTATAATAAGTAGGGTAAAGGCGGCTGACAGCAAACATATAAGTGTCTTGTTTGGCTTTTACTTTCAATATACACCCTCTATAATTATCAATAATATAATATTTACTTATATCTATTTGCTAAACATAGATAACATATTGATGTTAATTGTCTTTACGGTCTAATCAATGTCCGTCTATTCGTTATTTTACTAAAGTTCGCAAGAAAAAAACTGACAATCTACAAAATGTTAAAAATGTCAATGCTGGTTTATGTCGCACTGGACACGTCCAATGAATGACGTCCCATCAATAGTTATTTAATACGATTAGCTGGTACCAAATCAGGGGCGCAGCCAGCAAAGAATTAAAGGTGGGGTCAACCAATATGTGAGTATTTTGCGAGCGAAGCGAGCAACCATGGGCTGGGGGCCAGGGGGCCGCCAAAGGCCCCCGTTTGGGGTCCAGGGGGCCAGGGGGCCGCCAAAGGCCCCCGTTTGGGGTCCAGGGGGCCAGGGGGCCGCCAAAGGCCCCCGTTTGGGGTCCAGGGGGCCAGGGGGCGAAGCCCCCTGGAAGCTTTGGCGGTCTAGGGCAATCTAGATCATTTGAATCGGTTTACGCACACACAATAGACTGTGGGCTACCGTAACCCCCCCCCCCCCCCCCTGGGGATTTTATGACCCATACATTTTTGGAAACCTCACACATATAGGTTTTCAAATCAGGTTGTCTGCACATTGCGCAGTGGTGCGTAAACCGATGAGGGCGCTTTTTCCAAAATGGCCGCCAAATTTAATAAAATATTAAATATATTGATAAAACAGTAATTTATATGCTAAAATTAACTTGTTTTTTAATTGTTCTGTATTGAAATAATGTGTGGTCAGGTCATGGTATATGTTTGTATTCCGAAAAGTCAATATAGAGGGCGCATTTCAAAATGGCCGTCGAAAATCATAAAACTTAACAAAATTGAAGTAATTACTAGAAATGATTATATAAACAATCAGAAAAATGTCAGAATGTCATTTTACCATTCAATAATTTAACTGGTACTGACATTATTTGATTAAACTAATAAAATAATATTATTATTATTAAAATAATACAAAAACTTCTATCAAACAAATTAGTTGATGCATGACATTCAACTTTAAACCAATCAGAACACAGATAGCAGTGTAGTAGTCTAGTTGATCAGTTGTATGAAACCAGTCTAGTCTATATAACATTGAGCTAAATTATCGAAGAAAATTGTGCTTTTTCAACAAAAAAGTTAATTCATAGTAAGTATTACAAGCAATTTGCTCTCCTAGTACAGTACATGGTGCAAAATGTGGACTAGCCTAGGCCTCGGAGAACTTGGTAAAACTGCACAGTTCTGGCTTAACTATATGGATCGAGTTTGGCTTATCCTTCAATTTCAAAGAGCAACTAAGAAAACAATTTTGATTTGCATTTAGCTAGCCTACAAAGAATGTGTAGTCTGTTTTTTAGCTACGACCACCAAAACTATGCTAGATATACAATGGTGTATTTCCTGTCTCTCCTAAACATATCAGAGACACATCCCGGAGCAGAGGAGCTCTTGCGACACAATGGTTTCAGCGTTAAACGATCACAAATTCCGATGTCGAGAAATGCTGTTGACATCACAATTGAACAAACTATCAACCGTCACGCAAAGTGCCATGGTGGAATCATAGGATTCAGCAGGAACTATTCGGCATATCATAGGTGGTGCACGACAAGACACAGTAGGGCTGGTTACCAGCAAGCCACAATGGAAATGGCAGACATGGATAACATGGAATCAACTTCACACAAGGGCTTGAAGTCCTCACACATCATCAACAGTGAACAAGATACTTGCAAGGTTCTAGCAGCATTTCATAATTTTGTAAATCCTTTTGTTGTTGAAAACAAGAACGTCCTCTACTGTCTGTCATCAGGTGCACCAGTATCAGATGAGATCGAACATGATCTCCTCCAGGCTGATAATATTGGAAAACAGGCTTACGACAAATTTGTTACGCAACGACTTGTTGAAGGCACAGTAAGTTTTCATCATCCAATCAAGAAGTGTAAACTAAAGACATTTGTACAACTTGCCAAATCCTGTAAGATCTCGGGACAGTCAAAGAAGACCAAAGAAGTAAAAGCTGAAAGAAGTGTATTTGGTCAGCTTGTACTTTTAGCAATGAAGCATGACATTAGTATAGAGAGGGTGCTTAGTTTCTCATTGGGACCTGTTCCATGGGCACTTGCAACGGCTGATGGTGTTCCAGTGAAGACAGACAAGGCAAAGCTTATGCATGCATTGGTAGGCGAATCGAACACAATAGAAAGGCCGGCTGGAGAAACCACATATATTGTTCACTGAATGGCTCTGCTGGAAGCACAGATGGCTTTGCCTGATACATTTGGAGACCTGGCAGAGAGTATATTTGGACAGCTGCCTAAGGTAAAACGTGTGGACTTTGTAACTGATACCTACCTCCCACTATCAATCAAAGGAATTGAAAGGGCTAGAAGAGGTTCTTCTAAATCCCATATAATTAAAGGAGTCAAGACTAAAGTGCCACGAGACTGGAAATCGTTTCTGTCAAGCGATGACAATAAGATGACACTAATTTCTACTAAGTGAATGGAAAAAGAATAAATATGCACCAAATCTTCATGGAAGAGAAGTTGTATTTGGCTATACGAATAAATGCCTAAGTCTGAAGAGCAATGATGGCCGAGAAACTATGTCAGAGTTATCGTCAACACAGGAAGAGGCTCACGAAGTTGATTCTCCACTGTCTGCAAATTGCCAGAAATTCATCATCCAATTCTACCATAATCATTCGATCTCCAGACACAGATGTCTTCATTCTTTTGCTTCATCACACCCAGGAACTGACTCAAACAATACTATTTGATACAGGTGTTGGCAATAAAAGACGTCTTGTAGATGTGCATAAAGTCATAAGTGATGTGGGAAATGATGTGTGTCATGCCCTTCCCGCATTACATGCATTCAGTTGTTGTGACACAACCAGTGCATTTGTTCGTAAGGGGAAACTACTACCTTTGAAGATCCTCAAACAGCACCAGGAATTTCTTGGTGCATTTCTGACTCTTGGCCGATCATTGGAAATTGCAGATGAAACTCATGAAAGCTTGGAGCATTTTGTGTGCCGTCTTTACAACACTAAATCTACTCGTAACTGACATTAACACTTTGCGACATGATAAATTTCTGGAAAGATTTAGTGTCAAGCCAGGTGCAATACTTTCGACCTATGATGGCATGGATATGAGCCTCCCTCCACCTTGCCGAGATGCTCTAAAAATGCATGTTAAAAGATCTAATTATCAAGCCGTACCAAATATCCCTCAACCAGACGGGCATGGTGTATTCAAAATGAAAAGTTGGACTTGAAGTGGACGGAAGGTGATATGATGCCACATGAGCTGGTTGACGTATTGGTAGAGGAACAGGAAGAGGAGGATGAGGAGGAGGATGATGATGAGCAAACTGAATTTAACAACTTGATGGACATTTTTTTTTACACGGAAGAAGACTAGATAATCTTGTTATTGAAACTTTTATTGTAAATAGTAAGGAATGGCATTTCCAGTTACTTTTCCATACAACATTCTACTAGAGCAACTATAAAACCACATGTTCTGAAAAATTTGCAACAATTTCCAAATGTATACTACCAGTAGTTAGAGAGATATGACAAAACCAGGTCAAAAGTCATAAAGGTCATAAATGTCACTTCCGGTAATTTTTTGACAAAATGTTTCATTAGAGCAAATAGAAATATGCATATTGTAAACAATTTGAGATCATTTACAAGTGTCTATCATGTAAAGTCAATGTTATGTCTTTAAAATATAGAAAAAAAACCAATAGTGCACTTTTATTAGAATTGTTGGCAGCCATTTTGACAAAACGGTCAGAAATGGCATTCCCAGTCCCCTTTACATAAAACTCTCCATTAGAGCAAGTATAAAACCACATGTTCCAAACAATTTGCGACAAATTCCAAATGTGTACTACCAGTAGTTATAGAGATATGACAAAACCGGGTCAAAGGTCAGAGTGACAAAAATGTCATTTCCGGTCAAATTTTTACAAAACTTTTCATTAGAGCAAATAGAAATGTGCTTACTGTAAACAATTTGAGACCATTTATAAGTCTCTACCATGAGTGGTTGCCAAGATAGAGGCACCTGAGCCTATGGGCAGCCATTTTGAAAACGCGCCCTCACGGGAATACGCACCACTGCGCAATGTGCAGACAACCTGATTTTAGTTCGTATATGGGTAGGGTTAAAAAAAATACTGGTCCCGAAAAATCCCCAGGGGGGGGGAGGGTCCCGTGTTTGAGCCCACAGTCTACAAATATGACAATGTTAACACTAATAAACTGAAACAAAGAAAACAAAAAACAACTCTCATTTTCATTACAGAACATTTTTATATTCCAGGCTGCCACAGACAAACACTTTTTTTCTTGCTTGTTTGTTGATTTGTGTAGAGAGGCTGTAAACTCAGAGGAGGAATTATTTGAATTCCTCCCTTTTCACCAATACAAAAGTTGCATGAAATGAACGTAGAGATGCAAAAGTTTGAAAAAAGAAATTAGAATGATAGCATGGAGGGAGTGATATTATTAAATGAGAACCGTAATGTTAGAGTTCATACACTATGCAAGTCCAAGAAGCTATCTTGGCTCCGTGTGTATGTGAGACGCTTATCATACCCAGTACATACAATATTTTGTTTAAAAATATACCTATTTTGTTCGAATGTATAGTATAGGTGATAGCTTATACATAATTGTAATAACTAACTTCTAAATTATTATCATACATTTTACGTTAGTTACTATAAGGGCGCTCTTGACATCGCGTGATGCATCTTTAAACATAAGTTTGGAACATTCTTCTTGGCTTGGAGACAGAATTCGCGAATGACATTCTCTGTATTAATGTTCATGTTAAAGTGTATGTTCATGAGGCACAATCCCGAAAGCTGCTCATAAGACATGTGATTTCCCAAACAGGTTTTCGTTCTCCATAAAGTCGAAAAACTCCGCTCAGTTTAAGCAGACGTTACGGGCATAGGCCTACGCGATTAGAAGAAGTGCACACACATTCGGGAACACATCTGGATCCGCTAATTTTACACAGTCGCTTCCATCACTGAAGCTCGGAATGAAGATGTTCGTGTCTTGGCAGATCATCGTACCAAATTCAAGTTCCTTGAAGACTTCTTCAACATTACACTTCATGATAGACTCGGGTGCTACGCCAAATATTTTAAAGCATGGCCTGTTATCGGCAGAAAAACGGGTTTTTAACTCGGTTTGTAATCAAGTTGATTTGGTAATACTGCTCGGTAGTAATCTTCCACAGTATCTCCAGGATGATTTGATCTGTATTGTTGTCTCCGGTTTTTATTGATTTTTTCTATAAAAAAAAGGGGGGGTCAGGACCCCCGTGACCCCCCCACTGGCTGCGCCCCTGCAAATAACTCCTTACATGACTCACTTCAACTGATGGCAGGCCTCAATTAGTGGCGAAATGCAGAGGTCTGACGCTCCTGGTTTAGAGGCCCTCCAATTTCCAATGCTGGAGCGTTTTTCGCCCATTTCGGCATTTGTTTTTTCCTCTGGGCACTGCTCAAGAGCGCCTATAAGGTCCGAGGCCACTGGGTTTAGCCAGTGAGCGCTGATAGCCGTTACTCCTCAATGATTTTTGTTTAGGCAACAGTAACTAACATTATACCATTAGTATCAAATCAAACCATTAAACTTATTCTATAAATATTAACTTGTTTCATGTTGTGTTATACCAGGTTTATTTCCAACCAGTTTTATATTACAGTAGAATCCCTAATGGACACTTTCCCATGAAATATATGCAATATATGTTTTTATGCTTCAGGAAACCTTTTTTAAGGGGACACCCATTTTAAGGGGACTGTTTGGCCTCGAGGCTTATTGCCGATAGCGTATTCAATCACAATAGGCAACAATCCATGCTTTGTTTGCACACAGATACACAACAGTGAGGACCAAAATGCATGCCAATGTCAACAGGCTATAGATAAACAACCAGCAATTCTCTACTTATAGTCTTCTATATTATTATATAAAGCCGCGCTGAGGGAAATAAACAAAATATCATTCCCAGAGGGGATGTCAAATCTTATATTTCACCTCTAAGCAGGCAATATCTGTATAATATAGACCGTGGGAGTGATCTGTTTTGTCATGAAAAAACCCTTGACACAAGACAAGATTTGAACCCAGGACTCCGAATCTGGTAAGAAACCTCCAAACCACAATGCCACTTGTTGTACTCTTGAATGAACACTTTTGAACATATCGATAGACCAACATCTTGTCGCACCAATCATCAAATTACATCCCTACACTCTTCTCTTTTAGAGTTCTTTATATCCAGCCAAACATGTTACTAATCTTTCATGGACTCACTGGCTGGAGTGCCATTAGTATACATAAACACATATACAACTACCCATTTGTAATTGTTATATATCATTTTTCTTTGTTTTTGTGTTTCAACATTTGCCATTTACAAAAATCAAATATTTTTATTCAAATAATATTATAACAAAAGTATGCTGTACTTTGTTATGACTTGGATAGCTTCCTTTCGACAGATGTTCGGTAAAAGGCAAAAATCTTCTGAGACGCCAACTTGGATGCGGCTAAACATGTGTTGTACTGCAAAGAAAATCACAATTTTTTAAAACATCATCTAAAGTGTATTCGCACCAATCTTTAAAAAACGGTAAACTTAACCAGGACAATAAATGTACCATAAACCATGGGTACTTTGACCATTGATTGAAGATGGAATATTCAACAAGGTCAGTTTTACCAAGGTCAGTTTTACCAAGACAATTTAATAACAGGACACTGAGCTCGCCTTGCCAAGATAGGAACTCGTAACAGTCCTTTGATCTTATTTCTGGCTGCAACAAATACCAACAGTATTGTAATACAGTATGTACATAATATGTACCAAGTACAGCACAGTTGGTATTTGTTGCAGCAAGACATAAGATCAAAGGACTGTTACAAGTTTCTTTTTGCCAAATATTATTTGCTGTGGCACAGTGTCTGTCAACCAATCATTTAAAGAAGCCAATTGGCCAATCAAAAATCAGTCAAAGAGTTTAGGGGGTGTGAAACTGATTTTGTAACAGCCAGAGATAAACCCTTAGATCTCTGAAGCTCAGCATCCTGTTATTAGACTGCATTGGTTTTACCGAGACCATGGTTAGATTTACTGGGCAAGCACTGGTACTGTAGCCAGCATTTTCTTGTTCAACTCGGTTGTGACTATGACCAAATTAACTTCAGTATGATCAACGCTTAAACGCTTATTGCACACATGGTCTTGCGAGTCACACAGCAAAACCTACTTTAACTTTCACTGCTCTAAACACAATTTAATGGTCAGGGGTATTTGTATTAACAAGATAGGATCATTGAGCACAATTTTAAAATGACAATATATCAAAATGACTACCTGTTCAATGGAACATGACCCTGATAATGACGTCGTAATAATATTTTGTTTGCGGCTTTCAAAAGCAAATGTCATGACAGAAGCTGCATCCTACAAAGAAAATGAAATTAATTGCTAAAACCGATTAACAATAAAAAATAAAAATGTATTAACTGGAAACTGCTGAAATTCAGGTTAGGCCCTCTACAGACCCACGGCAGCCAGCAGTGCGAAATGCCGCAATAACTAGCCCCACCTTGCATTGTTTATCCGTCGGATCTAAGATGACTGTGCCTTCTTTGTCAAGAGCGGATGTGATGGAGCAAATGAGATACTTCATTGGTACACCAGCATCCATTAGAGCTAAACATGCTGCATTTATACAACAAGACAGAAGCTGACAGCCATTAAGAAAGCTTAACAAATTTAAATTAGTGGAGAAGTGTTTTTTAACAAAGATTTATCCAAATCATTCTAATCCACTTTTCCACTTGTCTCTTTGAAATGAGAGAAGGTAAAGCTCTGTCTAAACTATCAAACTAGTTTGACAAAAAAAGTGTGATGTGGCCAAATATGGTAGTAATATACTTAAATACGGTAGTGATATGACATCATGTCCATATATGGGCACATCACATTTGTTGTCACATAAAGTTGTATGGTATAGCAAGAGCTTTATGATGGATACAAACCTGTCCTCAGCCAGGCAAGATACTTTTTTATCATTGCTGCAAACCTCCTAATAGATTAGTCTATAGATTGTCCTAAAGCTCAGTCTACACCATCAAACTTTATGTGACAACAAAATTTGATGTGACAATATATGGACATGATGATGGCACATCACTACTATATACATATGTCACACTTTTTTTGTCAAATTACTTTGATAGCGTAGACAGCGCATAAGACACTACTAATTGTTTGAAGATGGAAGTAATTGCTTAAAGAAGGAATAACTATTCTAAGGGGGTAGTTGGTGGGAGCAATTATGTCAAAGAAGATATTAATTGTTGTCCTAATGGGTTATGCTCTGTCTACAATATCCAACTACAGTAGATACTGATATGGTAGTGATATGCTTAAATATGTTAGTAATATAACATAACAATATGGGCACAGAGGGACCTAGACAGAGCTTTAGAGGGTAGATGGCCAAGGAATAATTCTTTGTGTGTAGTTGCAAATTGCCTTAAAGGATACTGAACCAGAGTCTTTGATGACTTGAACGACAATCAGAATAGATGTTCTTGGATGCAGAGCTGATAGGATAGCAGCAGCACAGGAGTTCTGTATCAATCGTTCTTGAGATTTCTCATAAACACCTGAAGCAAAAAGATCATATATAAATACTAATTATCAGGGCTGTAGTTACAGTTGAATTGGGCAAGGGAGAGGGGTAGAAAGATAGTGGTTGAATGTAGCAGACTAGTTAAAGACTTGAGGTTATATATTGTTATCTTTTAATGGCTGTTATTGCAGGGAAGAGTGCCTCTTTCTTGGTTATTGACATTCTTTACATACATTTTGATTTAAAAGAATTTTACATATATTCATAGTTTACATCTTAATACTGAAGAGTATCATACATAATTCATGGATGTGGTAGATTATTAATCAAATAGACAATGGGCCTGTCATGTTGAAAAGTGATATATATTGTGCTGCATACTATTCAATTCAATTCAAACAACATTTATTTTTGTCGTTTATTATTTGTTCATTTAGATATTTATTGTCTGTTTTTTTATTTTTCTGATTTTAATTGTATTTTTAAATTGTAGTACAAATAAAAGAGATTCAGTCAGAAAAGAATTTTAATTACAATGATTGTAATAATGTACGGTATATATATTTTTTGTAGAATAACTTTTTAACTTAAATTTGTGTAACCTTGTATTTTCCTATGTCATGTTTATAAACCAAACCAAAAGGCAATAAGTACAAAAAAAAAGGCCAGATTGAGATTAATGGAAAAAAGGTAATAGACGAAGGCAGAATCCCAAAAAGATGAAAATCCTGGGGCAGGATTGCCATGACAAATTAATAATAATATAAAAAATATAAAAAAAAAGAACAATAAAAAAAATAAAGATTATACCATAGATAAAAGTTGAACAAATAAAGTAAAAATGAATACAATATGTTACTGAGTATCGGGAGCCTATATTAGAAGTATAAACATACCAGGTAAGCCAGTTTTAGGTTTGAAGACAACTTCCACTGTGGCTTTATCAATTATTTCTTTATTTTGTCTAACCTCTCCTGGACCATATACTGCAACCAGAACAGTTGTGTCACCTGAAATTAATAATCATCAGAATTATAAGAATTAGTTTCCAGTGTATTTGACTGGGCCTACTACTCTAGACTGTAATGTACTACTACTGTACTAACTACTATAAATATACAGATTTTTCTCAATATATTTTAAGATATTGCCATCCCCATGGCATGACAGTAACACTAACGTAACAGTGGTTGGTTCTATTCTAGTAAAAAAATGGATATGTCTTGCATGTTAAACTCTAGGCCTAGGCCTAGGCTGTGGCATCATAGCTACTTTAATTTAACACCTATTTTATCTAGGCCTAAAAATCTAAACTGCCTGGTGCCTAGCTAGGCTAATGTAACTCAGCTGCTGGCTGACTGACTGTCTGAGTGAGACTATAGACTATAGTGGGACTGCCTGTGTGTGAGCCTGATTGATATGATAAATTAAAAGAGGTAGGCCTAGGCCTAGCTAACTTAACTATGTATTATTTATGTTATTATGACATATTTTAACGTTTAAACCTTGATTAAAAGTTGCTGATCCATCTGACCGAGTTAATCCACCTATTTCTGAGCCAAATGACCTTAGTTCACACTGTTGTTGCTGCATTTTTGTGCTTTTTATTTCTGTAAACATCAATCAAATGTGCGACACATGGGTTTTCACCAGAGGTCAACTGAGATTACCCAAGCTACTAAAATATTTCTAAACTTTTCTAGAAAATGTTGTATTAGTAATAAAAAGATAAACTTTAACTAAAATCATTTTTAAATAATCTGAAATATGCGTAATTAATTAATTTCAAACCTACCTAGGCCTAAGCAGAATTATTAAATACTTATATAAAAAAATTAGTAGGATAGGTGGTACTTTCTCGTGGCACTTTTTGGCTAATGTCGACGTTTTCACCGTCTTTTTCTAATCTGGAAGACAATATTACACATTACCTGATAATATTTTAATTTTTAAAATTTGGAATTTTGTAGGTTGAAGTATGGATGTTCCGCCACAGTTCAGGAATCGTAAGTGTATGTTTCAGTCCAATGAAATACTTCAGTGTCGCATGGATGGTTGATGTGTCCTCCTGCCGTCGATCCTAGCCTGCCTACCACCACCGTGTACCTCTGTGTGATGTTAATTGGAGCATGTTCACCGGCGACCTTGGCGTTGTTTATACGAACTAGAAAGAGGCCTAGCTTAGTTGTTTTGATTTTATGATTTACGCTAGTAGAATATTATTTAACTGTTGTTTTTATTTCTATATTACTAGATTTCATATAATACATTTATTTTGCATTATAAATTATACATTTTTATAGCCTATTTTATTTTAAAATTGTTGTTGTCTTTCATCCGTTTCCAATAATCGCTGCATCACAGTTTATTATTTGCGTATTATTTTTTTTTATATTGCGTTTAGCATCATTATTGTAAATAAATGGATTTTTCTTTTAAATATTGCACCCAAAAAGTAAAAACCTATGTAGAACCATTGAATGTTTTCTTTTTTCCAATATACAGTACAATACAAGAGTACAATCCCGCCCCATCATTTTTGCCAAATTTGTACTATTTCCCCTTGAGTTTAAAACTGATTTATTTAGATAAATTTATACCAAGAAATTAATTTTATATATATTTATTTATTTATATTATATAATATTTCAGCTCACCAAGGTCAGGGTCATCAGCGAAAAAGTCAAAAACAAAACATGAACAAGGGTCCGACCCCCCTGTTTGATGACACCAGCACAATGTCCGACCCTCAGCAGCAGCAGTACATGGGTGGACAGTATGCGTATGGGCCACCCCAACCAGGATTTCCAGGTCAGCAGTACATGAATGACCCAATGGCAAACATGGCCGTGCAGTATGGAGCATCACTTGCTGGTCAAGGAAAGGATGTTTTGGAGAAAAAAGTTAGTATATATTTAATTGGGAACTTTACCGTTTGAGCCTGCATCAGAGGGTGAACAAGCTATGATCCACACTATTTACACTTTCCACACTATTTACACTTTCCTCACAATGCTTCAATTGAGGGAGAAGGAAGGGTGTGGGGCCTTGCTCTAAAGCTCTGTCTACACTTGACCAAAAGAGTTGGATTTGCCCAAATATGGGCACATCACTTTTTTTTATCTTCATCTGCATCCGCCTTCTTCTCCTCCAATAATAATTATCTTTTTTCTTCTTGAAAGCTCTCTTGCCATTCTTCCACCTTCTTCAATCATAACAAATATGAGAATGTGTGTCTTTTAAATGTATAATTTATTTCAATTTCTTACAGATTGATAGGATTATGTCGGTGTCCAAGATGAAGTACTACTTTGCTGTAGACACAAGCTACGTTGTTAGGAAATTGGGACTGTTGTTATTTCCCTATACTAATACAGTAAGTCATTTACATACTGTGTAAACAGGCACCTAATATGATCACACCTTGTTATTGTTACTTTCTATTATGTAGTAGTTACTTACCTAACTAAAGCTCTGTCCACACTATCAAACTAGTTTGACAAAAAAAGTGTGATGTGCCCAAATATGGTAGTGATATGACATTATCATGTCCATGGGCACATCACATTTTTTTGTCACATAAAGTTTGATAGTGTAGACAGAGCTTCAGTCCAAATCTTCATTACTCTTCCTTTATATTTCTTGTTACTCTATATGTCTTCAAAGAATAATATTCTTCCATTGATGTTTTGATTCACAGAATTGGACAGTAAATTACCAATCAGATGAACCAGTTGCCCCACGATATGAATTAAATGCCCCCGATCTATACATACCAACCATGGCGTTTGTTACATACTTGCTCCTAGCTGGAGTTGCCCTTGGTAGACAGGACCGGTAAGTTGATTTGGTCACTAAAACTTGCCCACTTCAACTTGCCCTATGCATAGAGATATTATAGTCAATAATTATTATCTCTACTGTATTTAAATATAAACATTTCTGTACTCTCATGAATATTCATTATATGTTAATTTTGTGTTGCCAGGTTCACACCAGAATTACTTGGAATGCAAGCAAGTTCAGCATTAGTTTGGTTAGTAATTGAAATCATAGCTGTTCTCTTCACCCTCTACGTCATGAATATTAACTCAGCTTTGAAATCATTAGACCTCCTTGCATTTTGTGGATACAAATATGTTGGGTAAGTTTTTTAGAAATTAGTTGTCAACAACTATGGAGTATATAATTTTACAGATAATAAAATAAACGCAGTGGCTAGAGTACATGCAATCTACATGCTATATCTGTGCCTATTGGGACAATCAGGCCTCCGACCCTTGAAACCTAAAAAAAAAACATCCCTCTACAAAATATTGGTGTAGGTATAGCCTGTGGATTGGACTCCTAAGCATAGATGAAGCCACTTCCTTAAATAAATTCAATTCAATTCAAAATTCTTTAATCATCCCACACGGGGCAAATAAAAAAAGTTCTGGATTAAAATGTAGAAAATATACAAAATGACAACATTGCTAGACGGAAGTCCCAGAACCATTGTTATTCTCAAGGGATAGCCATAAGTGAGATCACTTACTGTCCTTCTTCACAAGATATACCGGATTTTTGGAGTAGTTTTTTTTGTCATGAGAAAAATCCTGACTTGAACACAGGATCATGGGATCGGTTAGCTAGGCATCTATTAAGCTCTGTCTACACTATCAAACTAGTTTGACAAAAAATGTGCACAGATATGTTAGTGATATGATATCATCGTGTCCATATATGGACAGAGCTTTAGTTACAACACCATTCAAAAAACGCACAAATTAATAACATTTTGGTCTTTCTAGGATGATTTTAGCAATTCTTGGAGGCCTTTTCTTTGCCAGTGGAGGTTACTACCTTACTCTTATTTACTGCAGTGCTTCTTTAGTCTACTTTCTAGTAAGTACAATAATATATTCTACGTACCTTTTAAGACCGGTTAAGTTAGTGGTGTAACATAGTCACAAACATGTTATAGTGCTGGTAGTGGTAGACTTGGTAAGCGAAGGACCCATCATGTTCATAAAGTAATGCTTGGTTGTGTGTACACCATGTAATTCCTAAAAAGGAAATAAAGAAAAGTTGAGAATGTTTTTTGACATTTCGATTGTTATGCTACAATTGTCTTCTAGAGTAATGCTAGACATAAGTTATTTAAAGCAAGTAACAGCCTAAGGTGATTGGTCATCAATATAAAACCATTGTAATACTATATCAAAAATTTCCATGAGACGCATATATCTAAGGTGGTGCCCAGCCCAGCAAAAAAAAAGTAGTCGGAGGTGGTTGGTTATCAAAATAAAACCATCAATAAATACTATATCAAACATTGCCACGACACTCAAAAACTTGATAATTACAAAAAGAAATTGACATTAGGTTAAGTTTAGTACTTAATTTTACACTTTTCAGGTCTAAAAAACTAACCTGGATCCACCACTAGGCTAAACTATACTGTACTTCAATTAATATTATATTCTTGGTTCTTTTTACAGATGAGAAACTTAAAAATGTTCATTCTTGGTGAATCGGACAATGAAAACTTTGGATATGGCAGTAAAAGGCGAATATACATTCTGTTATTTATTACAACATTACAACCCATCTTTATGTACTGGCTTACATACCATCTATCGTGATTCATTGAGGGCAGCAAACACAGAACACTTTTTTTTACGATCAACATAATTAAGCTTATCTAAATGGTACAACTATCTGCTATTATTAAGGAGTTTGAGGGAAGCAAATGTTTACACCATGAACGTATTGTTTAAAAAAAAAAATGTATTATTTATCCCAGCTATTTTGCACCTTTTTTTTTCTAACCTCTTCTATCACAAATTTAGCTGTAGTGTTAGATATAACAAATAGTTATAAAAAATAAGTCTTGAAATTTATTAGAAAAAGGAAAATAGACTGACTGCCAAAATGTTTAATCTAATTTAAGTTGTATTTTTTACAAATTAAAAGAAGGATTTTAGAAAGAAGAGAAGTTTATGTATATAAATTGATTTGAAACAAGTTGTATTTGAGGTATGAGAATGCTGTTTTGCCATTCTATGGTGCTATTGTTGTTATTCCTGTATTACATTATACTGTATTTAGGGCTTAAAATGGTTGACCCGTTTTGATATTGACAGATGCTGTATAATGTATGTGTATAACCATGGACCTATAAGTTAAACGGTATACTATTGACCTATAAAAAACCTAATGTCCATGGGTTTACAGTAATCATATAATAATAATATCAATGGATATTTATTTAATTATTCCTGCTGTATTTCCAACCCGACGGTTGACCCGCCTCTATTTTGATATTCATTCATTCTTTATTTAGCCTTCAAAATCGAAGTACATTTAAACATAGGTTGTTAGATAGGGCCTACTATATAATGGATGTGTATAATAGATGTATAATTATCAACCTATATATTAAATGGTATAATTATATCAGTCATATCAATGGGTATTAAAACAAAACCATGTACTGTACAGTATATTCCTATAATATTTGTCTAAAGCTCTGTCTACACTATCAAACTAGTTTGACAAAAAAGTGTGATGTGCCCAAATATGGTAGTGATATGCTTAAATATGGTAGTGATATGACATCATCATGTTCATTTATGGGCACATCACAATTTGTTGTCACATAAAGTTTGATAGTGTAGACAGAGCTTTATTTCAAAGCCCCATGGTATGTATGATGGTAAAACCTTGTGCAAATGATTTTGAGTCAGTATGTCTCAGATTTCAGCAGATTTATAATTCTCCAAATGTATCTCAACTATCAATAATTTAACATTTACTTAGGGTAACATTATTCTGCAATGTAAAGTACTTTTTATTATTTATGTTGTAAAATAAGTACACAATTTAGTTGTCTGTAAATCTGGTATTCAAAATAAACTTCATAATTTAAAATCTAATGTACAACTAAAAGTATAATATAAATTAGTGAGTAGAATAGAGACATAGTGAAATAAATAGTAATAGTAAGATTTGTATAAAAGATAAACAATGGTCACATATTAATAATAATAATAGTTTAATTAATAGTAATAACTTATTAAAAGCCCTAATAAGCTGTCAGTATCACATCCCTCTTTCTGTTGTTATATGCATTTTTGTGTTTTGTGAGTAATGTAAAAAATTGCAATTTAACTATATAGTTTGCCATTTATAAAAAAAATCTAAGCCCTGATTTAAAATTTAAGTATTTAATCCCTGATACATTTTTGTTTTTCTTAGTTCTCAAATTTATATACCTGTATATGATATCAGTAAAATGGTAAATAAACTTTTGCTCACAGATATAATAATAATAATAATAATAATTTATTTGGAAAACGCTTTTTGAACAGCGGCACACATAATAATGGTGCATCCTTAAAACAATTAAAATATACCATACTGTAAGATGTTTCTTGCATTCTTCAATGTATCACTTGGTATTTCAAACTTGCAGATGAAAATGTCATTTTCAATATCAGTAATTCTAATTGAAAAATAATATTCGATATTAATTCATTCATTTAGGCCTACAATACTTTGGTTAAAAATCTGAAATATTAGAGGGCGGCAAACATTGTTTAGCAAATATCGGAAATGTAAAAGCGGGTACAAACAAGTTCTGTACAAAAAGTAAACAAAATTACAGCATGATGCCTACCAGTTGGGAAAGGCAAGAAAACTCGGTAATTAATACAGTATCTAAAAAGTACACATGTACGTGTCTATGGAGAAAACATGTAACACACAATATAAATACAATTAAAGTTGCGACAGTTTTCAGGTAGGTTTTTACCAGACATTGATAAACCTAGGCCTATTAAGTCTCACTTTTCACCAAACTTCATAGTTTGTTGGCGGAGATTAGCCGTGGACAAAGCTGACTTCATGGGTGTAGGTGTGGGGCTAGGCCTAGGTATTTAATAAATGATATAAAATGTTTATTTTATTTTATGCATAACCGTAACCAACATAACCTGAGAATTGATAGACCTACTACTAGAGAGATGCATGCCCTAGACTTACTTAGGCATCCTTCAGATAGAATGTAACTGTTAATTTATGAAGAAGGTTGTTTCTTCTACTGAACTGAGTGATATTATAACTGGTTGAAACTTATATTATAATTATTAATACTAAAAAAATTATCACCTTCAATATAGACAATTTTCTTTCCAGAGACAAACAGGCAAGTTTAATAATTGGTTGCGAGGATGGGGTACTACGAATTTACAGCCTTCCATCTGAAACTGACAAATCTCAAGAAACGTTAGAGGTCAGCACTTAATTAAGCCGATTTTCCACTAATCATTTTTTTAGGGTGAATTGTCAGCTTATATGCATGCATATTCATTTTTCCATCTTCCAAATCCCTCTATAATGCGACGAATTCTAGATCCTTGAGTTTTTCGCTTCAGCGAAATTGGTAGTTGAAATTGTTTCTACTTTTTGCAAAGCGACAAATTGCGCAACTAATCAGAGCTCATGAAATAGGTTCACGAACACTCGTGCGAATCGAAAAGCTCGAGCATACAATAAACATGAAAAACACAGCTATTCTCTACTGTTGTGGAAAGGGTAGCGCGATTTTTTAATTTTTTTTTATAGTATAATGGTATAGTCAAAACACAACTGCACTGATTACTGACTGAAACATTATAGGATTATGTATCCAGATGTGTTTGATCCAAAGGCTTTGTGCATTAGGAACTATATTATTATAAATAAATACATTTATTATGTCTCTGTTGCTAACAATTTTCTCAATAGATAAAGCTCAGTCTGGAAACTAAAGGCGGCCCAATCCAGTCACTAATGGCTTTTGATGTCTCAAAACTTGGCTCGACTGATCTAATTTCAGCCGACTCACGAGGGATGGTGACTATATTTTGTAATGGGCAGATCTCAGCTAGAAAAAGCCTATCAAAAGATTCAGTCAGCTGCCTACAAGTCGACCATGATGCTAGTGAGTATAAAAATTGTATTTAAGCAGCTGTTGAGTCAAAAAGTACACATATTACCATTAAGTTTGTGTCTCATCTAAGAAGAGCATAACACATTATCAGTGTTAGATGGCCTGTAAGTACTTTCCTTTTTCTCTTTCCTACAGCTGGGAACTTCACCATAATTGCCAGTGATGGGTCAGGTGTTATACATGGTTTTATGCCCTACAAACACCTGTGGAAAGTTAGACTTGCAGATACAGCCATTCAAAAGGTTTTTAATTTTGTTACCATTATTTATATTGTTGCTTTAAATTTAAAAGCACCTCACTATAATAAGAGCTTGATTAAAGCGCTGCTTTTGAATAACTTCTGCTTTTGAATAAGTGCTGCATATAAGTAAAGCGCTGCATTTAAATAAGCGCTGCTTTTGAATAAGTGCTGCATATGAATAAAGCGCTGCATTTAAATAAGTGCTGCTTTTGAATAAGTGCTGCATATGAATAAAGCGCTGCATTTGAATAAGCACTGCTTTTGAATAACTTCTGCATTTGAATAAGTGCTGCATATAAGTAAAGCGCTGCATTTAAATACGCACTGCATTTAAATATGCGCTGCTTTTTGAATAAGTGCTGCATATGAATAAAACGCTGGATTTAAATAAGCACTGCTTTTAAATAAGCGCTGCATTTCAATAAGCGCTGCTTTTAAATAAGTGCTGCATTTCAATAAGCGCTGCTTCTTTTTTTTTAGCATTGAAGGGTTCAATGTTACTTTTTCTTAAAACTAAATTTCTTCAACACAATGTACAACCATTGACTTCGCTTTTATAGACTATTCCCCAGTTACCCCGCATAAAGTGTCTCTTAGCAACGAGTTTGATTGGCGCCTCGGGTCAAGAGTCAACTTACGTAATAGCAGCAGACGATTGTAAGAATCTACACTTCCTGCAGCAAGGCATTGTGGTTGTGAGCCTTACATGTCAATCTGTCATCACAGCTGTAAGTTTTTTTTATGTATGCAGAATGAAGAAATTCCTATTTAATGACTGTGTACACCTAAACCAGGGACAATTCTAGGCAAATAGTAGTACTTTCCATGGATACTTAAAGACGTATTATCCCCTAAAACAAAAAAAGATTAATTAAATTAGACTTTTAATAGGTTTTTTTTCTAGTTTTAATAAAGTTAATCACTTCCGTAGAAAAAAAGAAAGAAAAAAAATGTTTTCACTTACAAAATTGCAAAATAAATGGTTAAATTTAACCAAAATCTCTTTGGCTGGCAGTCAAATTGGCTATTGCTTTAAATTACAGTTTTTACCGGGTAAATAAATGTTTTTTTAATCAAATTTTTTCAAATAATAAAATGGCATATTCAACCAAATGTTTTTAAAGAATTATTTTTCAGGGGTTTCAGTTTTCAAATATGGTGTACATATAAAGGTTATCATCTCTAGGTAAAACCATACTGTAATACTGTAAAATAAGTATCGTTTAATAAACCAACTATTTTGTTTGTTTATTCAAGATGTGTAAAGGATGTTTTGTTCCTACTGAAGAATTAGAATTGGCAAATACAGGACCAGATGCGCCCTCACAGGTTGCCCTGGCTGCTGAGGATGGCTCTGTATACATAATGTGTAATTTCCAGGTACGTTTATATACTGTATGTATGGCCGATGCATGATGGCAAACATAACATGGCGTTTATAGTTTGGTGATTACCTACAAAATCCCATGCTCCTGGGTTGAATTCCTGTCTTAAGCTCTGTCTACACTATCAAACTTTGTGTGAAAAAAAAATGTGATGTGCCCATATATGGACATGATGTCATAGCACTACCATATTTAGGTATATCACCACCATATTTGGGCATCACAGTTTGTTGTCAAACAAGTTTGATAGTGTAGACCGAGCTTAAGACCTCTTGTGTGTATGTATGTTCTTTTTAATGAAAGTATTTTGAAAATGACATTTTCATTTTTTTTTAAATTGGTGTAGATTTATTTTGATGAGTACGTGAATGTAAAGTTACCAATCAGACAGCTGGGTACATTACCAGAGAGTAACAGCAGCAACGTTCAAAGTTTACTGTGTACTGGCAATTTCAACCATCTAGTGGTCTATCACGATAAAAAGGTGAGTTAGAGGCCTAACAGAAATTGATGTCTTGCGGAAGACCAAGGATTGGTGTCCCTTTTTTCCAAAAAGAGAAAAAGTGAGAGTGGTAGAGTTAAATAGGCACCGACAAATTCCCCTACCTTTATATAAATTCACAAAATCTATGTTCTAGAGACAACCCACCCATAAAGCAAAGAACACTATGGTTGACCCAAGTGTAGTTATTAGGAGCATTTGATTTGTGATGACTGAAAAAAACAAACTATGTCATTTTAGTTCACTTTGCGCATATGGAAATATTTGGATGTGTGTCCTCGCTCCTCACCTCGATACAGGTTCGATGGTTTGTAGGTCCAGAACAATTCACCTGACCCCCTCCTTAAGAAATCATAGTCATACTGAATCACATTCATACTGAATTTATATATTTAAAAGAAACGCAAAATCTGTTTAGTTCCTCAGTATCAATTTACAAATGATTTTATATTTCATGTAATATTTGTTTTCAGTTGGTTGCAAAGTACGAGACAACAGACTGGGTTAGTTCATTCACAGTTGTTGAAGGAACTCAAGAGGGCAGTCACCAAGTAATCGTGGGATGTTGCAATAACACATTGGAGGCCATCAAAATAGCTAGATGAGGACCGGTCAAGTCTTGTGTTGTTAATTTATTCAGTGATGTGAAGCTATCCAACTCTTGTTGACTTAGCTAATAGCAGCCAGCCTCCATGAAAACGTAGCGTAAAAGGGAATTTACACAGCGTTAACTCTAAACGAACAATATAATCATGTCTTTTCTTTCATTTGAGTGGAAACCCACTCAGGATAAAGATTCTACGTGGGACAAGCTAAGCTGTTTCTTAACGCTCGTCTGTGTATAAGGCTTACAGTAGCTTGCTATACCTAAATGGAGCACCATAATCCTATACAGTATATATGCATATGTACTAAGGAAAATATACTAAAAATATTTTTCATATTGTACATAGCGTATTGATTGCATATGTTATTTTTTCTAAAACAAACAGCAGAGGTCGATGAAACCTTATGAAATTTTTAGTTATAAATATGTTACTAGCAGGCCTGAACTTGATGTACAAAGTTTAAAAAATAGATTGAAAACAATTATGGTTTTTCTAATTGTATACAATATAAAATACTTACTTTCACAACAAGCCCCATTGTTTTATCATGCTTTTGAACAAAGTCATATTAGACTATGTCTGTTGATTTACCATGATCAAAATTGGAAGCCAACAAAGTAAAAATCAGTATGTTGAGATATTGATAAGGAATATATATACCCATTGGTACTAATACCTAAGCACGTACAAATATCTAAGCACGTACAAATATCTTACTAAATCGTAACAAATTTACCTCCATATGAAATTTTAAACATCTCCCAGTGCTAACCTATGTTCTGATCTGGTGTCCAGACAGTAACCTGTATTCAACTGTGTTGGTGTTAGTATCAATGACTAAAGAGTCTAACATCTTGGGTGCATATTCTATTCACTGGTGAGAAAGTTGCAGGCACAAAACACAAAGTTTATTTGTTTATACTGGGTGACCTCTTCAGTCAAAGAATGGTCTCCCAGAGGGCCCAGTTATGTTTGGTGGCTGTGCGTGACAGTGTTACCAGGGTAACTCCTACTTGTCTCAAAAGATCTACTAAGTGCACATGAGCTAGATGTGTACACTGGACCTACAGTTTAGAGTCCTTATGCACCAGAACCATGGAACAAGTGAGCCTTGAACCCTTGCCAATGTTATGGCTATGTAATTACGGTCTTTATTGTTTGGCCACTCACTCACTACCAAGTCTGTATCCAGAACTCGATCTTATACACTCAAGGGTTCTTTTTTCCATAAAGTGGACAAAAATGAAATATGATACTCACCATGCTCTTGGTCTCTAGTTTGAAAAGGGCATGAACCCCACTAGATACAGGCTTGAACATTTACATCATATGCTGCTCCAATTGATCCATATTTGTAGTACCAACGCACTGTGCCGATCTGCAACTTCTTGATCCATTCATCCTCTAGTGTTAATCCATTCTCTGTCATGTCTTGCAGTCTTACAGCCACTTTATAACTGCATATTGTTAACGGTTAACGTCAATCTGCAACTTCTTGTTTCATGCATCCTCTGATGTAAATCCTTTATCTGTCGTGTCTTGCAGTCACTTAATAACTGCATACTGTTAACGGTTAACGTCAATCTGCAAATTCTTGTTCCATGCATCCTCTGATGTAAATCCATTCTCTGTTGTGTCTTGCAGTCTTATGGCCACTTAATACTGCATACTGTTAACGTCAATCTGCAACTTCTTGTTCCATGCATCCTCTGATGTAAATACATTCTCTGTTGTGTCTTGCAGTCTTATGGGTACTTAATACTGCATACTGTTTACATCAATCTGCAACTTTTTGTTCAATTCATCCTCTGGTGTAACTGCATACTGTTAACTGTGTTACTGATTTGACAACTTAATACCAATATAAAATATTCTCTGATTAAATAGAGACGAGTAACAGAAAAAAATAACTCAAATTTAAACAGATTGTACTACTGCTTTTAATATTCGTATTTACGTTTTGTGAAACATTGCTAATGATAAACATGCGCCAACTCAGCCGTGGAAGCACATACGATTTTACGATTTATATCGATACGGGTTGTAAAATATCCATGACTTATACGACATTCTTCACTATAGGTAAGAAATAGCAAACTATACAACCCTACAACGGCCTATTACAAGCAACCATATTTGTGGCTTATTATATACAAATGTATTAGTAATACTATATAACACAAAGCACTGTAACTTAACATCTTTAAGTACAAAAATATGAAAACATATGCACTTCCTTACTGCATAGTTCTGGGTTTTTCCACAGTTTTTTTACATGCAATACGGGAAAAAATGTCACAAATTTGTAGATGATCTGATATAGGAACTATATCTATATCAGACGATTTAAGGATAATATATATGATATACTGTACGAGATAAATACATATTTTCAGGAAATGAAATATATACAAAATTTAATCTCACAAAAAGCAAATGAATTTTTTTGTAATATCTTGTGATTTACTGTACCTAATACAGTTCTCACAACACTGAGCTTTCGCTGGGGGACAATAGACAAAGGGAGAGCGTTTAATTAACGGAATGGCGTATACTAGCCCCTTCGTCTACTGTCCAGACACAAAAGCCTTCTAACAATTAAAACATAAGGAACGAAACAAAATCTTGCAGACAAGCCTCTAATCAAACTAGAGGAAAATACAAAAATAATTAATTAAACTAACCAACATTTTATATAATTTGAAAATATATACAGACAAGTCGCTAAATTAATCCAAAAAAACTATTTGGTATAAAATGGTGAAAATTAACTGAACAAACTTAATACATAATTAATGAGATGCACAAAAATAAAATTTAATTTTTTACAATTTGATACCAAGTACCAATGTATTTACGTTGCTTACACCCCATTCAGATTATCATCATATTGCGTTAATTCCATTAATTTTGCAACCAGGTGTAAAGGTCCCCATTCAGATCATCATCATATTGCGTTAATTCCATTAATTTTGCAACCAGGTGTAAAGGTCACCAATAATATCGCAAAAATTTACATGCTACAAATATTCATTTCACCGATCACCACGTAATTATATCATAATGTATTTCACAAGCACAGATTGGCTGAAATTCTGTGACCTACTATACACTATGAATGTGTCCGAGGGTAGAGTAGATATGTCCGAAAGTTTGCGTAATTAAATCAATATGCGACCGAGCACAATATGATGGTCATCTGAATAGGGAAAGAGCAACAGACTAAACACAAAGCAATCAGCAGTTTCAACACACACAAAAAACAACACAAACCTATATGTTTCAGATTATATATACAGTATATAACAATCCTCATAGGAAAATATTTCAATTAAAATAAAATTAATGGTTTCTTTGATTTTATCTTTAAAACCTTCACCAGTCCAGCTGGCTCCTTACTGTAGCAAAATAAATACACTTTGATTGAGTAACAAAATCTTACTTGTAACCAAAATGAACTGTAATGTGACATCATAAATTCAGAACTTAATATTAATAATTTGTGTAATTCATGTTCCCTTAAGATATCTTTACATATTTATCTGCCAGATTGATTTATTCTTGAACCAAATACAGTTTAAACCCTATTAGAGGGACACCAATGGGACAATGTATCCCCGGAACGGGGTTGGCCATGTTTTACATATATTTACTATGAAAGTGTCCCCTTAATAGAGGTATCCCCTAAATGTTTGGTATAATATTGTATAAAATGGCAGACTGCCGTAGCTATCAGTTTGAAACTGCTTGAAAATTGATTACTCTGGCAAACTCAAACAAATGTGTAAAGATAAACCAAGTAAATATGAAAAACAAAATAAATATTCAAATGACAAATATATTTCACAAACCTAACATTAAAAAATAATTGCCCTTATTATTTGAACAGATTTTGTTACAATTTTCGTCAACCACTAAATGTATATTTTGTAAATTCTATAGAAACATGTTAAAAACAACAATACAAAAAGTGTTAATATTACACAGAAAAATATTTCCCCAAATTCTTCTTAAAGCTTTGTCTACACTATCAAACTAGTTTGAGCAAAAATGATGTGATGGTAGTGATATGACATTGTCCATCAATAAAGTTTGATAGTGTAGACAAAGCTCCAGAAACAACTTTTTAATTTAATATATTTTAGTTTTAGTTTATATATATTATTTAGTTACCAAATAGTTTATTTATTCTTTGATATTCCAAATTTTAAGTTTAATTTCATCTTCAGAATTTGACAAGAATAGAAAGAAATCCACCTTTTATTTAATTATTGCGGCAACATTTTGTTAGTTTAACGAAGGACTTCTTATCCGTTGTGCACAAGATTGTGGTAGTTATTTAAATGGAGCGGTTAGTCAAATGTGCATGGTATTTTGATATTAGTAATTATTAGTGTTTTAAACATAAAAACAACAAAATAATAAATTCTTGAATATTAAACAAGAAGAATTCTTATAAAAACATTGTGGTGCTCTGTTTACAGAAATTCTACAACAAAATAAACATTTCAAAAAACTAAAAAATAAATTTTAAAAGTATTTCAACGGTTAATAATTGATCTATCAATCAATCAACCAGTTAATCAATTATTTAATTGATCTATTAACTGATACCAATTCATCTATTAATCAATCAATCTATGATTAATTGATCTATTCATTAAATAACTGATCTATCTATAATCAATCAATAAACTATTCCATCAATAAATCAACTAATCAATAAGTTATTTCATCGATAAATCAACCAATCAGAATCAATTCATTTCATCCCTTTTGAATCATCTCCGATAAATCAACCAATCAGATTCAATTCATTTCATCCCTTTGAATCATCTCCTATAACATATAATTTGTCCCTAAACAAATTAAAAATTTGGAGCATTTATAATTCAGAGAGTTTAAGCCCCAAAACTACCACATATTGAATAATACAAACGTACACTTGAGAATGTATTTTGATTATGTGCAGAGTGATAATAATAAAAACATTGGTATTTGTAAAACAAAACTATCAGAATTGGTTTAAGTCAATTAAAATTTAAAATAGTTGTTGGACTTACTTTTGCAAATTACTCTTCATTATGATTTTATAGTTGATATTATCCTGAAAATAATTAATGAATTCAAATAATCATTTATTGCCAATGTGTGCAAAACTAAATACTTCACATACAAATAATTCCATTACTTTTTTTTTTTTTGAATTGCAAGAAAATTTTAAGATAATGATAAACAAAATGTATATATTTAATCATTGTATGTATTTATGATATAACAAATGGGTCTTAAGCTCTGTCTACACTATCAATTTATGTGACAAAAAATGTGATGTAGCCATATATGGACATGGTGATGTCATATCACTACTTTATTTAAGCATATCACTACCATATTTGGGCACATCTTTTGTCAGATAAAGTTTGATAGTGTAGACAGAGCTTTACTCGACGCAGCTTTCAGGAGGGAAAGTGTGCATTAGAAGACATACTGTACCCAATTGGACCAAGTGACCCAGTTTAATGTATAATGATTATATATTACTTGGTTTGGAAGATCAGCATGACCTGAATAATGGAACAAAGCACCCTAAACAATTACAAATAAATACTTTTCTCCATCTTTAAAAAATGTATATGTATTGTATTTACAGTACAGAATCAGTTATAACCCACATTGGGGATACACTAGTTCATACATTTAAGCCCACACAGTACAGATATATAAGCCTAACTTGGGATAACCCCCACACTGCTAACATAGGCTAACACACTTTGGTGTATAAAAGCCCTAGATCCTGCTCGTGTTATACAAGATGGTATTTAAATTGAACTTTTAATCTATATTGTATTAATATTTTTACAATTTGATTCCCTTTGAATAGTACTATACATTATAAAATCACAGTATCATACTGAGCTATATTAGTATCATATATTATTATATTATTGTGCTATTATTTTCATTGTCCTAAAATTCTGAAAATTTAGCAAATTCGCTGAATTTAATTTTCGCAGTATAACTATATTATACTATAAAGCTCTGTATTTTTGCAATTGCTTTAACTTGAAATTGTCTATTTTTATTTGCAGGAATAAATAATTTAGGGTTTATGAATAACGGTGATTTTCAGCTTTTATATCCTATAAAATCATTCAGATATTCATTTATTGTTATCAGTAACATCATATATGACAGAGTATAATCCCATGCTTCAGTATAACCCCACCTTCTAATTCATACTTTGGTAATTCCATTGATAATGCAATCACTAATTTACACCAATTTTATACCCAAGCCTCCCAGGACTATACACTTGGTCATCTACAGTAATTGTTAAGCTCTGTCCACACTATCAAATTCGTTTGACAAAAAAATAAAGTGGTAGTGATAATGACATCATCGGGTCCATATATGGGCACATTATTGTTGTCACAAAAAGTTTGATAGTGTAGACAGATTTTTATACCCTGTAAGTGTAATGTCATTGTTCACCCACTAAGTTTAGAAAATGTATAAAATACCTACAAAATACGGAGTATTAAGTCCTACTTAAATTGGCCCACTCGACACAAATTTTCTTTACAAGACATTGTACGGAATCTATACCACTTGGTGTTGACCCAAAAAGTCAAAGATTTTGAATCATTTATTTCAGTGACATTCAGAATCGAAAGTGATTTGATTTATAAACGTCCAAGAAATAAAACAAATCACCAGTGTTTCATGAATGAATGAGTGAGTGTCAATTTTACCTTAAATATAACTTTTTGCCACAGGATAAAAGTTGTTCTTGTTCTAAAACACACACCTCACAGGGGCATACTCAGGAGAGGGTATCGCTAAATGGGTGTGCGCTCCTGCCTTGCGACAGGTTACATTTTTCTATCTAATTTGGACAAGAATATTAATATTATATGTTATCGCGTCCTCTGTTTGAAAAATCCTGGATCCGCTCCAATCTCCGTATACTATCAGTTGTATTATACACACCTAGAAGTTGTACTATTACATAGCGCCCTTCTATCCATCATATAAATATCTTAAATAACATATATAATATATACTGTACATGGAGTGGATTGTCTACAATTCCTAATAACATCCACAATACGGTATTTGGCATTTGCTATTGAAGGATAAAAATATATAGTAATTACACCTAGTTACCCCTAAGAATACCTAACAACCCCAAGCATGCAGAAACATGACTACTATTCTCACTTGAGTGCACTTGACAGAAGAGTGTCTTGAGTGCACTTGACAGAAGAGTGTCTTGAGTGCACTTGACAGAAGAGTGTCTTGAGTGCACTTGACAGAAGAGTGTCTTGAGTGCACTTGACAGAAGAGTGTCTTGAGTGCACTTGACAGAAGAGTGTCTTGAGTGTACTTGACTGAAGAGTGCTTCTAGTACCCGTACTCAAATGTAAACAAGATTCTCAATTGCCATATGAGTATCTTTCTCAAGTGTATACTCAAATCTAAAACTCATCTGTCTGTTCTCACTTGTCAGATGATTATCTTAAGTGCATACTCAAATCTAAAACTCATCTGTCTGTTCTCACTTGTCAGATGATTATCTTAAGTGCATACTCAAATCTAAAACTCATCTGTCTGTTCTCACTTGTCAGATGACAGGAGTTTAACTCTCTTACAAGGTGAGTATTAGGTTATTAATATCATATACGTTATTTACATGACGGCTGAGAATACAAACTGATTCCTAAGGACATATACAATGGTGTTGGCCATTTAGTTTAGAGTAAAAAATCTCTACACACAAGTGATAAACACAGAACTTATCAATATTAAGATACAGTTGAGGAGTAGAGCACTCTACACTCTAGGATAGGATGTCAGACGGTTTTAACACACTTTACAATATAAACACAACATTCTTCTCCACAAATGTGGTCAGGGCCGGCCTTGCTCTAACAGAATACTTGCACTGTCTTTTCCAATCTTGCAGTTTTGTATAAAAAAGCATAGCACCACGTTGAAGATTACAATTGATCACATAACATTTAAATTGCTTTTGAATGACCTCTTGATCTTTGACCTATGACATATTTCATCCATATAATACATTCATAAATAGCTGCTGGCTTTTGAATATAATTTGGTCACTATTGTACAATTAAAAGACCAAATGTCATAGGTCAAGAGTCAGAAAACACAACAACTGGGAATTGCTTAATGTGGCTATGTGTTTGTGCCGTCAGCTGGAAAAACTTTACCCCTGTTAATTCATTGCCGTCGATGTTCACTGTAAAAAGAAGACAAAAAATGTAAATATACAAATACAAAAAAAAAACGTTTTATGCTCTGTCTACACTATCAAACTAGTTTTATCAAACTTTATGTGACAAAAAAGTGTGATGTGCCCAAATATGGTAATGGTATGCCTAAATATGGTAGTGATATGACATTTAATCATGTCCATATAATTATGGGCACATCAAATTTAAAAAAAAAAAAAAAAAAATTATTGACACTCTTCAGTTGGCTGGAAGATTTGTTCTTACTTTTCTTTAACCTGGTTAATGTATGTACACTTTATAAATTTAATAATATTAATAACGTACCTGTCAGAGAGTTACTCTGCGAGCGTGACGTACATACTAATCGATAAATACCATCAATAACCTGACTTTTCTCTGAGTCTTTGTACTTCTTACCAATACGCATTACTGTCAAAGAGAAAGCATACGTACATAATTTTTTTAAAGATTTATAATTATTGTTATTATGTTTTAAGTCTGGCAAGCGGTTAATACTGATCATGTGATTATAATCAGTTTTACAGGAAGTACTACATATATTTCTAATGCCTGGTATGATTTTAAATATTACATCACAAGACATTTTTTTTTTTCATTATTTTTATTGAATCGCAAATGTAGCAAAAAATAAGAATGTGCGAAAATATTGGGCTTTAGAGGATATGGGATAATTTAAAATATTGGGCTTTAGAGTATATGGGATAATTTAAAATATTGGGCTTTAGAGTTTATGGGATAATTTAAAATATTGGGCTTTAGAGTATATGGGATAATTTAAAATATTGGGCTTTAGAGTTTATAGGATAATTTAAAATATTGGGCTTTAGAGTTTATGGGATAATTTAAAATATTGGGCTTTAGAGTTTATGGGATAATTTAAAATATTGGGCTTTAGAGTTTATGGGATAATTTAAAATATTGGGCTTTAGAGTTTATAGGATAATTTAAAATATTAGACTTTAGAGTTTATGGGATAATTTAAAATATTGGGCTTTAGAGTTTATGGGATAATTTAAAATATTGGGCTTAGCGTTTATGGGATAATTTAAAATATTGGGCTTTAGAGTTTATGGGATAATTTAAAATATTGGGCTTTAGAGTTTATGAGATAATTTAAAATATTGGGCTTTAGAGTTTATGGGATAATTTAAAATATTGGTCTTTAGAGTTTATGGGATAATTTAAAATATTGGGCTTTAGAGTTTATGGGATAATTTAAAATATTGGGCTTTAGAGTTTATGGGATAATTTAAAATATTGGGCTTTAGAGTTTATGGGATAATTTAAAATATTGGGCTTTAGAGTTTATGGGATAATTTAAAATATTGGGCTTTAGAGTTTATGGGATAATTTAAAATATTGGGCTTTAGAGTTTATGGGATAATTTAAAATATTGGGCTTTAGAGTTTATGGGATAATTTAAAATATTGGGCTTTAGAGTTTATGGGATAATTTATTTATTTTATAAATCTGTGAATAAGAAAATGTATATTATGGTTGAGTCTGTGTTTTTAATTAGATTAACATGCTTCAACTAGGGGTATGTAACTTGATATACAGACAGGTACATTTTTATCATACCTTGTTTTGTTTTCTTGTTCCTTTCTTTTGTCACTACCGTCATTGACAGCGACGAATCTGATTGGTCCTTTGACAAACGATTTACAATCAATGACCTGAATGTTGTCTTCAATGATGACTTGTCTTTCTTCATACCAGAACACATTGGCCAATACTCAACTTGTAAGTCCATCAACTCTGCCACTGCTGCTGCCGCCGGAGGACTGGTACTGAATACAAGGAAACATTAGTAATTTTATAATTTATAATCAATAATCACAGTTTTCACAAGTTGAAATGTACACCAGTGTTTTGTAACTAAGATTATACTTAAAATCTCAAGGATATTTATAATATGATAATTGTGCATGTGTGAGTAATTAAAACAATGTCATTATAATTCTAGTGAACATGACTCAAAACAAAAACACTTAAATTTAATTCTAAAGCTTGGTTCCTACTTGGACACAGCACCCCGCAAGTAATTTAACCAATCACACCACAATGATTCATCCAAACGTCACTTGTGATTGCGGTTTGCCTACATCGTACAGCTTTATGTACCATTTCAAAATGATTCTAATACAAAATTTTGCTTTCTTACACTAAAACATTCCTGGCTTTGTTTGTATCAAACCTGTTAATGGCGGTAATTTTCGATGTTGGTTTCGATTAAATAAAATTTTAAAAAAACAAATAAATTAAATAAATAAAAACTATTTTTTGGAAGGTAATCATACAGTGTTTATTGCAGTGACTCAATCTAAATTATACATTAAAATAAAATATTTGACTGCAGTAACTTCATTAGAATATTTTTGACACATAATTTTGCTTAATAAGAAAAAAATGAATAGTTAGTATTATATACAATAAAAATAAATTTAACTAACATAAAACTTTTTATCAGAAGTTAATAGTTCAAATAAAGTCAACTGATGATAGCAAAAATATATGGCTTTATGGTCTAACAGTCTGATACTTTAAGGTGTAGGTTCAAATCTTGACAGATATTTCATACAATAAATAAATGGAACCCTTCTTGATGAACTTCCACATGTTTGGATAGGAAGAGATCATGTTTTGAAATATTCCCCTTTTTTTTTCTTCTAAAATATGATTGCATTATTTATGAAATGTTATTTTAGTTTATAAATATTATTCATATAAAGTAATTTGATACAGAATATGCATTAAAATTCATAGAAAGAATATATTACAACATATGATAATATGATATCACACGAAAATAAACTAGCTAGAAAAATTAATGTTATTGTGCGTGAAACATACTGCGATGACATGCTTAATCATTATTAAAGAAAAATAGTAAAATTATCAAAATTTTAATTTATGAAAACTGAACTCCTATTAAGTGCCCCCTTACGTTGGCTGTAGTGTTAACAATTATGCGTTCCTTTAATTAATAGGGGTGTCCCAAAAAGAGGTTCTAATGTATCTGCAAACCAATAACCAGGGGGTTTGTAGGGTTAAAAAATTACCCCCATATTTTCTGAAGTGCCCTTTTCAAACTGGAGACCAGCAGTTAAAATTTTAGTAAATAGACTGTCTTAAGTCTTGACAATTTTTGGCCAATACTATCATATCAAGCCAGCAAGCAAATTATTTTCATCAATTAGGCCTAAATAGCTTTGCTTATGCTTGTACTTATTTGTGTAAAAAAGAACCCCGCTGCAAAAATCCTGGCTACATTTAAATCTACAAATGGTTGTGTAAAGAATATAAAACAGTGAAAATGTAAACATAAACAAATAACAGTACTCTGGTACTATTCAAGATAAGAATAAAAAAATTGCAATTTTGTAATGTAATATTTTACTGGTTTTTTTTAATTCTGTCTACACTATCAAACTAGCTTGACAAAAAAAGTGTGATGTGCCGAAATATGGTAGTGATATGCTTAAATATGGTCACATCAAATTTTAAAGTGCAGACGATGATTCAACATTTTGTGTGACCCAATCTTTACACTCAAGTGCTCAACATTATTGTTTTATTTACAGTACCGTATTTATATTTTGTATACTCTTTAAAAAGCATGTATTATAATTATTTAGCAAGCTTAGTTTTTGGGATAATCTCACAAACTGTTTTACCTCATAAACAATGTTATTGCAGTAAAAAATGTAGTTACTGCAGTAGAATAATTTTGACATGATCTCTTAACAAATATGAAGACATGTAAAATAAAAACATTTAAAGCTTTACAAAAAGAAATTGGAAAAAGGAGGTATTTACATAGTAAAACAATGATAACATGACAAAATGAATGCAAGAATAATAATTTCTCTGTACAATAAATGCTATATGAAAATGAAATAAAATGTATAAAATAATTACACATAATTAAATAGATTTAAAGATGTCAGTAACATCAGAGTTCTCTAACTACTTGCTATAATTTCAGTAGTTTTTTACACATCATTCTGCACGCATGTTTCTAAGCATACGCAGAACAGATTATCCGACTTAACAGTTGTGTAGTTACTTGGCGTGTAATGAAAAACGAAAGGCTACAATGATACGCTTTTTTATTTGTCTGTAATTACTGTTTTTTATCAAGGATTTCTCATACCTTTTGGCCAAATATAATATTATTATGGGAAAACAAATAATGAAATGAAATAAAATAATATATGCAACTGAAAAAGACAACAATTTATGCAATGATGATAAAAAAAATTGAAATTGAAATTCATGATTAAAAACAATAGTTTACCTGACAAGATCAACTAGCGAATCTCTCCTTTTGGGGAAATAAACATGCAGACAAGAAAAACAAACAGAAGGGAAGAAATAAAAACAATACCGTCATGCTTAATACACATTAAATATACATATATTGGGATTAAAAAAAAAACAATATAACTCAACGTCTACAACCACAATTATTATATTATGATTAGGAACAGTTCACTACACAATTCTGGTCATACAGTAAAACTACAAAGCAATACGGTGTATCGGCACATGCCTGCAAATCACTCCCTGTTGTGATAGCTTAAGCATTAGTGACAAATTAATTTCAAATTGGCGTAGTAACGCCGATTGGTTTAGGTAGGCATGTCGAGACGTTGTTATGCTCTATTCATTTTTATGTAGTCTTCAGTTTCTCTACGGCCTAACATCCTAAACTTTCTTTTCACCACAAACATACCCCCTCCACCCCAAATAAGCATGTAAAATATAGAAAACAATAACCCAACTAAAAAAAAGATAAACCGTCATATTGAGGACTGCCATAAGGTGTGAAAGCATACAATTATTATTCCTGATATATCCATATAACATATATCCATACTTATATTACATGTACACAAGTTATTGATAAGTTTGAATGAGTCATTGAATTGTTTGGTAAAAAACAAGAAATCTGTATAAATACCTTTGTTGTACAACGTTATTAGTGATGGTGGCTGGACTTGATGGTGGGGTTGGACCCTCTTTGTCTTTAGGGCTCGTTGACAGAGGAGAAGAACCATCCTCAGGTTCTAAAAAATAAACCAAATAAATATAATGCAGAAATAAAAAGTGATCATCAAATAATTTCAATTCGTCATGTGACCAGTTGGCTTGGGTAGTCATATTTGATTCTTCAGGTATTAAACACCATTTTAAAACTTACCAGAAAATGATGATGCAGATGAGCTAGAAGAATTGGCCCCAATTGTAACGCTCTGTAAAAACAAAAGTTCGAGTCAATAAAATTAAAGTTACTTGAACAAGCACTGACAGAAATATAACTGAGAAAACAAACATTGGCAGAAACAAACACTGACAAAACATTGACAGAAACAAGCAAAAGCAGAAACAAACATTGACAGAAACAAACATTGACAGAAACAAACACTGACAAAACAAACACTGACAGAAACAAACACTTACAGAAACAAGCAAAGGCAGAAACAAAAATTGACAGAAACAAACATTGACAGAAACAACACTGGCAAAAACAAACATTGACAGAAAAAACACGGGCAGAGTGTATTTCTGTTGGTGCTTGTATCTCTTTCCAGTTTGTCTTGCTGTCAATTTGTCTGGCAGAAAAAAACACTAACATGACAGAAACATAAAACAAAATTAATTGTTTCATACATTTATGAATGGAATAAACTTTTGAGTTGACTCAGCCCCAGTATTTTTCTGTTTGTAGTTCACCATGACTTCTCCAATTCTAAGCTGATGGTTGCATGTTGCGGTGTTCAAGTACTTTGATACTCTACTCACGATTCCATGCGTATCTGTAAGAAAAGAATAATAATAGGGTTTTTTTAATTTATTTTTATTTTATGTCCTTAGGCAATGTTGCCAAGGATTACCAATAGTGAATTGATCTATCTCTGTCCTATCAGATAGGTGGTAATCCCCCTAAAAAATGTTTGAACAAGTATATTCTTGCATTGATGTTGTTTTACAGTAACAATGTTGCTGTTACTTTAGTTACTGAATATTTACTGCAGCTAATTCTTCTGGAGCAGTGCCCAATCGCAGAAAATATTAAAGGTAGTCTCTTACAAGTTTTATTCTGTTTGGAAAAAACAAACAGGGTGCAAAATCATACAATGTTTGTTATCGTAGTAACTGTTTTGAATCAATAATAATTTTACAAGGACGCTGTGCAGGAAATCAGCTATCATAATAATGCGTTTGTGAGATGGAGCTCTAAGCTTAGCAAAACATTAAATTAAATGGCTTGATGGGAAATTTATTTTTAATCAAGAAATTAATATCCAGTGTGTTTGTCATTGAGGTCATTTTTTCAGTGTCAAAAATGTTACCATCATTTCTGTTCTATTATCTATTCAGCAGCAATCTGTACAATTTTTCTGTTGATAAATTAATAACACTCTTATAATTTTGTGCAAAGTGTTGATAATGATCCAGTTATTGTATTGGTGTCACAAATTAATTAAACAAAATGTATTAATTATTCAAATTAATTTCGTATACACGTACTAACAAATTGCTCCATCCGTTGAATACATTTTGTAATTTAAAGTCTCATATTCTTATAAATTAATTATCTTTAATTTATACAAAATCTTATAACACCACCAATTTGTCTTTAGCAAAATTGAATTTATATTGAAGAACTATTTACCAAGCATAGGAACATTTATTTATCCAATTTTTATATTTTAAATTAAGTGTTTCTTTTTAAATAGTTGTAAGGATATATAATATTTTTTTGTCTGATTCTATACCATCTCAGTCCTTTAAATGTGGTATAATTTCATTCCTGGTTCAATGACTTGGAAAAAAAAAGAAACAAATTTATATAGGCCAGTATTTAAATAGGACAGCTTTCACTAATAAGCTAATGAATATTCATGAGGACAATGACTTTTTGTAGACAACCAGTTTTTTTTAAAGACATTTAATTTGCTCACTCCTGATTGCTATATTAAACTGTATTGAGTTGAAAATATTTGTAAATAGGTCAACATTAAATAGGCTCATTCACAAACATTAACAGCCATTATGAAAATTTATGGAGATTGAGTTACTATACTGCCTCTAAAGTTGGTCGGTTATAAACAATTAAACTATTTTGGATTGAAATGTTTGTGAATATGGGTCACTTTTAGATAGAACAGCATGACACCAACTTACTTTACTTTAAAAGTAATGAAAATTAACGACCTCATCTGTGTAACATTTTTTTTTCAAAATCTTTAAGTTGGTCGTTTACGAAAAGGTTACGACTGTGTTGAATTAAAACTGTTTTTATATATTGGAACAACATACACTAACGTTGAAAATTATTATGAAAATTTATGGGTACTGACTTTACCTATGCTTTTTTTTAACCTTTAAGTTGGTCATTTATGAAAGGTTAAATAGTATTGGGAAAAAGGGTTTTCATGTCATGTTTTCATGAAACAGAATTCAGTAATATTTAACACAAACCGCTATTAAGGCCAATTTACAGATGAGTGGTAACGATAGCGGAAACCCCTGCATTTACCACTCGGCCACTTGACTTGACTAATTGAATCTTGAAGCAAACACAGACATTGACATTTTATTTCTAAATTATATTGGTAATTACTTCATCAACAACCCTGCCTTTTGAAGACATTTAATTTGGTAATTGGCAAACATTAGACAGACCTGCATACAGCAATAAAAAAAAAGTAATCATGAAACCAATCTTCTGTTTCAAATTTTTTTTAATCAAATTCAAAAAATTAAATCATCACATTAAAACATATAAAAAATCATGTTTGTTTCTACTTTGTAGTTAAATATCAATTTATATACATTTATGTCTTTTCTGTTACTTAGCATTGCTATAATATAATTATAATCATAGATTCATGTTGTTTTATTTTATATTACTGCAAGCGAGTATATTTTAAGATAAAGACAGAATAGAAAAGACAAATTAAAAATGGAACATAGAATATGAACATAACATTAACCAAGAACATCCAGTGTAACTGTTGAATCTTACAGAATATATATAGCATATAACACATTTCAATTCATAATTTCTATACTGAAAACATAATTTGATTAATCATATGACGTAATATATGTACTACATATAACAATGTAAAAATGAACATAAATGAAGGTGTTCTATGTAAATTTAAAGGTGTTCCATATATAACAATGAAGGTTTTCTATAGGTAAAATTAAAGGTGTTCCATATAACAATAAAGGTGTTCTATAAGTAAAATTTGAAGGTGTTCCATATATAACGATGAAGGTACTCTATATGTAAAATTGAAGGAGTTCTATATGTAAAATTGAAGGAGTTCTATATGTAAAAATGAAGGTGTTCTATATTTAAAAATGAAGGTGTTCTATATAAAAATGAAGGTGTTCTATATGTAAAAATGAAGGTGTTCTATATGTAAAAATGAAGGTGTTCTATATGTAAAAATGAAGGTGTTCTATATAAAAATGAAGGTGTTCCATATATAAAAATGAAGGTGTTCCATATATAACAATAAAGGTGTTCTAACTGTATGTAAAATTGAAGTGTTCTATATACAAAAATGAAGGTGTTCTATATGTAAAAATGAAGGTGTTCTATATGTAAAAATGAAGGTGTTCAATATATAAAAATAAAGGTGTTCCATATATAACAATAAAGGTGTTCTATAACTGTATGTAAAATTGAAGTGTTCTATATGTAAAAATGAAGGTGTTCTATATGTAAAAATGAAGATGTTCTATATGTAAAAATGAAGGTGTTCTATATGTAAAAATGAAGGTGTTCTATATGTAAAAATAAAGGTGTTCTATATGTAAAAATGAAGATGTTCTATATGTAAAAATGAAGGTGTTCTATATGTAAAAATGAAGATGTTCTAAATGTTAAAATGAAGGTGTTCTATATGTAAAAATGAAGGTGTTCTATATGTAAAAATGAAGGTGTTCTATATGTAAAAATGAAGATGTTCTAAATGTTAAAATGAAGGTGTTCTATATGTAAAAATGAAGGTGTTCTATATGTAAAAATGAAGGTGTTCTATATAAAAATGAAGGTATTCTATATAAGTGTGGAATCATACTATACTTAGCCATGGAATTATTCATTCATTCATTCACATTTCAGCAATATATATTTGTTATATACAATATTGCAGGGATTTAACAGAGAAAAGTTTCATATACAGTAATAATGAAAATGCTCTATCTATAATAACAAAGACGTTCAATACAAATACAAATAAACTGAAGAATCAACAGCATTGTTTACAAACCTGCTTGTTCTTTGTCCACCTTTTCAAACAATTCTCTCCACGACGGCTCAACAAACATAGAATAATACTTTGTGTCAATAGCTCCCAGGTACTTCGCAAGAGATGAATTCCCTGAAATGGCAATTACAAGTTTGTTTTAATCAATAGTGATGATGATAACATCAGCACGTAGGAGGCTACTTGACTTTCTCATTTCTTCTTACGAGTTCACTGACCAGCAGTAATAATAAGTGCCTCTAATAAAGGACAAAAGATTTATAAAAAAGACGTTAACGCAATATATGTACATATAAAATAATATTATCAAATACTTTAATTCTAAAAGTTGATATAACTAAATTAGAATCAACTTAATTAAAAATAAAAGTCAGTTCTAGATATTTGAGAAGGATAGAATTTTTATTTTATTCAATACACAGCCAACAGAAACAAAAACCTCCACGTATTAGCAACGAGGGCACATCCCCATATTTTAGTTTAAGTTTAGCTTTTTTCTCTCTTTTTGTATGTACAGCGCTTAGAGGTTTCACAACATTATGCACTTTATAAATCCACGACATATTATTATTAAAAGGCAGAGAAAAACAAAATAATAGAAATATTTTATCATCAAACAAGTTTTACAATTTCAGATAAACTAGATAAAATATCAAATGTAACATTCTGATTTTATCAACTTTGTTTTCTAGAATTAATTTTAATCTTTGGAAATTATCAGAAAATAGTGATAAATAATGAGACTGTTTTAGCACAATACTGTTTTAGCACAATACTGTCTGAGCTCAAAATGTCAAATTTAAATATGAAATTGTAACGTTCAAGAAATTAATTCAAGAAATGACAGTGTAAGGTTGATATAGAAGGTAATTAGTATGGTTTCAGACATTGTAATTGTATTCAGAATATGAGATGGGTAAAATGTCATCCTCTGCTGAATTAGTTTGTTATCACATAAGGAGGAAATTGATTTGCTAAAGCCACTGAAAATAATTACAAGATTAAATCGTTAGAAGAGACTTTATCATATCATTAATATCCGTGATACAGTCTCCCAAAAAATTATATCAATTAAATCGAAAATTCAATTTAATTCAGTATAGTCAATTCAATTCAATTCAGTTAACTTGTTGATTTGGAAATCATAAAAGTTAAAAATTTAAATTAGTTTATTTAAAATATGTTTACTTTTAATTTCTCGCTAGTTTTTTTTATATAAACATACAGAACTTCTTCTGCCTGTGGTGGGGTTTCTCTATATATACATATTTATACATTTACATATATATTATTTGTTTCTATTGCTGTTCCTTTGTAGCATAGCTCAAATCTTAAGGCTTGTAGCTTATTTTCATCTTCCTCCACACTTCTTTGCCATTCCATCATTTATTATTACTCTGTATTCAATGTTTAAATTAAGTGTGGAGAAACCAAATAAACAAATTAAAGATACGTCTATCACTGTTTTATAAAGGCTGAGTTCGTCTCTTCAGTCAATCTACGAATAGTTAGATTTTCAAGATGCCGAAGCCTTATATTAAATTAGTAATGTCACTAATAATCAAGTGATTACCAACAAAATTCTTAGATAAATGCTCATAGAAACGTTCCATAAATCAAAGGTCATCCTATCACATCAAATAAAAAATCAAAGAAAGTTTATTTGTTCAAAGACCAGAAATTACATTAAAAATATTTCATTAAATAATATTCACAAAAAATCCTATAAAATAGGCAAAAAAAATCATAATTCTGTTTTATCATCAAGTTTTTTTAATTAATTTTTTTTTATATCTATATACTCATCCAACAGCGAGCACAATTACAGGATGGATAAACAATTTTATAGTTTATCATTAGGTCATTGCGACCAAAAATATTTTTCTCTCCTTAAAGATGTATTGTCGTCCCTTTTAAAAATTACAAAATAAATGGTTAAATCCAATCAAAAACCCATAGGCTGGCAGCCAATTTGACTATTCTCTGCTTATAAATTACAGTTTTTTCAGGTAAATAAATTTTCAATCCAATTTTTGGATAACTATTGACATTAAAATGGTATATTCAAGAAATATTTTTTAAGGAGGACAATACATATGCTGCGGATAACTTACCTAGAGGTATAATGTAGAAACAGACATATTTTTGCCAGTCGGGCGATTTTGTTGCGAATTGTTCAACGTACGGCCTGAGTACAGTACCAACATACCCTAACCCTCCGCAGATCACCAGTTTAATTGTCTGGGGTACTTTGGGGTTTTGATTACAGCTACAAGAACAAATATTAAATTAGTAAACAAATGTAGATATTATTATTATTACTATTTCTCGTTGGTCTACAGGTATGAACGTCATGCTAATGAGCTGGAGGTTGTGGGTTAGACTCCCACCCGAGAATTACTTGCGATTTTTGTTGTTCTCAATGTACTTAGTATAAAGTACAAAATTACGTCAGAGTAGGGAAAAACATTTGACCCATTACTATTTATTTTACTTTTTTATATTTATCAAAGACTTGGTATTGTAATTAAAAATTCGTTGGTTCACTTCAATTCATCTTTTTTTATCTTTCAAAAGTAATGTTTACTTACAATTTTTGAATTTTTGTGACTAAAAACACCATTGTATCTTCAACATCAGCATTTGAAAATGTGCATACAACTCGGTGGTTCTCCTGTTGTAACTTGTGAGAGAGAACCTACCAACAAAAAATATTTTGTCTATTTTTACCTACAGAAAATACTAAAGATTAATTATACATTTAACAATAGCAAATATTGTCCCGTAAGTTACCCTGCATGATTCTCAAATTTGTTTGAGTGTGAACAGGAAGATATGTTGAGAATGTTATTTTAAAAACACATAAAGTGCATGGTTTAAAGAGGCCAATATTTAAAGGAAATTACACATTTTCAACTATTAAACAGAGGTGGCAGTTATGTTTAATACAGGTGGCACTTGCTCTTAATATAGTATATAATTTCCTTCAAATGACCCAAATTTGAAATACGGCCGTATAAAAAACCAAACATTAATTCAGCTAAAAATATTTGACTACCTGATTTAAAGAAAATTACATAGTTTTCAACTAAACACAGGTGGTACCTATGTCTAATACAGGTGGCACTTGCTCTTAATAGTTTCTTAAGTCTATAATTTCCTTCAGAATGATTAAATATATGAATAAAAGTCATTTTCGATTCAACATGATACTATATATAAGTCTCAAACTTCTGCTAAGGAAATGAGCATGGAAATGACCATACTGATGTTAAGAGTACTAGCATTAAAATAGCATTTTCTATTTAACAGTTTAAGTCTATAAAACATTGAGTGAGTGGGCCGAGTTGTAAGATAGGTGCACTGCAAACCAAATACCGCTCCCCCCACCCCCACCCAAAACATGAAGAGTGGGCCGAGTTGTAAGATAGGTGCACTGCAAACCAAATACCGCTTCCCCCACCCCCACCCAAAACATGAAGAGTGGGCCGAGTTGTAAGATAGGTGCACTGCAAACCAAATACCGCTTCCCCCACCCCCACCCAAAACATGAAGAGTGGGCCGAGTTGTAAGATAGGTGCACTGCAAACCAAATACCGCTCCCCCCACCTTCACCCAAAACATGAAGAGTGGGCCGAGTTGTAAGATAGGTGCACTGCAAACCAAATACCGCTTCCCCCACCCCCACCCAAAACATGAAGAGTGGGCCGAGTTGTAAGATAGGTGCACTGCAAACCAAATACCGCTTCCCCCACCCCCACCCAAAACATGAAGAGTGGGCCGAGTTGTAAGATAGGTGCACTGCAAACCAAATACCGCTTCCCCCACCCCCACCCAAAACATGAAGAGTGGGCCGAGTTGTAAGATAGGTGCACTGCAAACCAAATACCGCTTCCCCCACCCCCACCCAAAACATGAAGAGTGGGCCGAGTTGTAAGATAGGTGCACTGCAAACCAAATACCGCTTCCCCCACCCCCACCCAAAACATGAAGAGTGGGCCGAGTTGTAAGATAGGTGCACTGCAAACCAAATACCGCTTCCCCCACCCCCACCCAAAACATGAAGAGTGGGCCGAGTTGTAAGATAGGTGCACTGCAAACCAAATACCGCTTCCCCCACCCCCACCCAAAACATGAAGAGTGGGCCGAGTTGTAAGATAGGTGCACTGCAAACCAAATACCGCTTCCCCCACCCCCACCCAAAACATGAAGATTAATCAAATCAGATTGAATATGCCATTGTAATTTTAATAAAGTTAAACGGTTATAATCATCCGAAAACCAACAGGCTGGGAACCAATTTGACTATTTTTTGCTTTAAATTACAGTATTTTCAGGTAAATAATTTGAATACATTTTTTTTATCTACTATTATGGAGCAACAAAATTGCATATTCAACAACAAAAGTGTAACAAAAATTTTTTTCAGGGGGACAATATAGCTTAACATAACATTAGGTACAATGGTTTGTTTATATGGTACCATAGCAACAGTGAACAACACAGGATAGAATGTAAATAAGTACTCAATAACAAGATAAACAAATAAGATGCATTATTCTACCTGGCCCTGCCATTCGGTTGAGTTGACTAAAATGAACTTCTCTGGTATACGGTCGTTGTGTGGCCATAGTAACGATAAACGGTCAGCTAGTGATTTGCGTGCTTCCTGTGAAACAAATAACATATATCATTTAAGAAAAAAAATTCAGAGTTCGGTCTCAATTTTCTTTCTCATAGACTTTATATTCACTTTTTATAAAATATTGTTTATTTCGTTACAACGTTTAAAATATATATTGTGAATGTACTAACTATTGTTTTTGTTTCTGTGTACCGCATTTTTGTTTAAATATTTATTTTTACTTCCTTCAAATTATATTATATAATACTTATTTTCAAACATTATCGTTATTCAAATAAAAAGAACTTCTGGTTTCACTGACTGGGAAAGGGTACAATTCACTGTTTGTTTTGAAAGCCTTTAGTGCATAAAGATTTGTACACTTTATAGTATGATTTACATTTTGCACCACAAAAATGTCTGTAATTGCATACATCTTAAACATTAACACAGTTCAAAGTTTTAATATAAAGTTAATGAAACATTGTTAACCACACATCATCATTATTTATTAGGTTGAGACATCATCAATTTAACAGTCTATGTCTAGACATAATACAATTGTCTTTAAAACCTGAAAAGTGGATGAAATATTATTAGAATTAGGTCTGAAGCACATTTCTTTACTTTTAGGGTTTAGACATGAATACATAATCATAGGTAAAAATGTATGCTCAGGGCAATCATACATCAATTGTTTATTTATCAGACACTCGGAAATATTTACCAAACTATAGTACATTATCGTCCATAAAACTTAAGTTAAATGAAATTTTTGAAGATTATTAATCAATTATTATTAATATTATTATAATATTTCATGAGGCACTACTACTGTTACTAGATGAGGCTAATGTTAGCCTGTAGCCAGTGAGTTTCCAAGGGTTCTAACAAACTCCACTCAGAGTGCCCTAAACAAAAAACCAATTAAATTAGCCTAGCTAATATTGTTTGTCCCCTTTTTGAAAACAATTAACCTCTTTCTGTACTAGTTTATGACATCATGAGGGTGGAATTTTCTCTCAGTTATTACAGTATAATTTTTTTAGTAATTGGTCGTACAGGCCTCGGAAAAAGTAGTGTAATAACTTGAAGAGCTAACTAAAGAAATGGAATTAAAATGTCCAGACACAATCAAGGTCCAGAAACCAATAATACATATAATATTCTAGGTCCAGATATTCCCAATATAGCCTAATTCAGTCCATATTTAATTTATATATAAACAATAACAACAAACCTCTTGGGTATGATCCGAGTAGTTAAGGCTATTGCTTCGATACGTCTGTCTATGGCCATGTTTTTCTTTGGAAGATGGCCGAGACCTATTAATATCTTTATGCGATGAATTTGGTGCGTTTGATGATGATAATGCCAGCGTTCCAGTTGAAACAGATTTAGGAGGAGGTTGCTCAATCAGATGTAAACCCTCATCCGATGATTTATCCTGATTACATTAAGAAAAAATAAACAATGTATTATCACATTTGAAATTACAAATAAGTTTGATAATAAATGTCCTCAACAGTAAAGCTTGGTTAATGCAATGACCAATTGGGATGACCCATTGATTGTGATTGGTCATAATACTTGCATCATGCTTATTTCCTTGCATTATGTCTTTGGAACGAGCATATTCAATCACACAAATATTAAAGATGTATTGCCCCCTTAACAAATTTTTTTTCTAATATTCCATTTTAATGTAATATAATAGTTATTCACTTTGACAAAAAATTGGATTGGAAAAAAATGTACTTAACTGGAAAAATGTAATTTAAAGCAAAAAAATGGCAAAAAATTGGCTGCCAGCCAATGGATTTTTGGTTGAATTTTACCATTTATTTTGTCATTTTTTAAGTGAAACCATGGTTTTTTTTCTATTGAAGTGATTAACTTGATTAAAACTACAAAATAACATAATAATAATTAATCTTCATTTTTCATGTTTTTTGGGGACAATACATCTTTAAGTATTTCACTTAACTCGATTAATATTTAAGTATTTCCGTTAAATTTTATTCACTTAGATAGGAGATTTTTTTTAATTGTAAGTGTTATCCCTATTAGTGTGAATAGTGAACACTGCAAGTGTACAAACTACATTATTGTGGCATTAAATAGTTATGGGCTGTTGATTGTAGATCAAAAATTAAGGCAAGCTAAATTAAAACATCCAAGTTTTAAAAACAACAAAAATATATTATTTTGTAACCATTAATTTTAAACAAAGCAGCTACGATAATTTGGTTTCATATTTGAATCTTAAAAACAATTGTTTAAGATGTGAATTTCTCTCATGTTTAAATGTCACATTAGCATGAGTCTTCTACATCTACGCGTTCTGCTACCAATTTTTCTAATTATATGTTGCGTGTTTATGGGAACCCTTATTTAAGTGTAAGCCTTGTTTTATACGAGATGGTAATAAAAACTATGTCGTAAACAAATGTCAGGAAGGTCAATAAAATTGCAAGGTAGCCACGATTTAATTTTAGTATTTAGGAAAATTAAAAATAATTGGCGTTTGACATGCACAAATCTTTGTTATTCATGATTTTCGTACTCCTACATGTAGTACATAAAGAGCTCCTACAACTACGAGGTAACGGAGCGTGACATCCGTGTTAACAAACCAATCAGTGCTTATTATACAACTTCCTCAATTTGTAAGCATACACAGATTTTCATTAATACTTAATATTTCTTCATAATCATTGTTTCTGCATATCACAATAATGAAGGTCATAAGACTACACAGAAACAGAAGGTAGTTAAAAAATCTGCATGCTAAATAACTAAGACCCCATTTACACTTACGATTTAGGACCCTGGGTCGGCAATTGATAAGTGTAAATACTCCAAAAAGTTAGGCCGGCCCTGGGCCGGACGCAGATCTGGGCCACCTCTCCAGGTAGGTTCAGGAGCGGCTTTTACGTTTGGGCCGGCTTACGCAGTGAACCGTGAACAACGTTTGACCTTTTTATGAGGTTGTTGTTATGACGATCCGACATTCTCAGTACATACCGTCCTCCTTTTCGGGCAACAATTTGTTTTCTTCATCATTTATATAGTTAAATTTATTTTCAGATATCTTCTTTCAATAAAGTATTCCTCCGCTTGTTTCGCATATACATAAAATACAGCCATATTATATATAAAACAGTGGGGTTCATTTTGTTTTTAATGGGACAAAAAACAACAATACAGTATAAATATAAAGCGGTCGGTTCGCGCGGAGAGTTGAATTGACGATCGAGAGAGAAAAATGTAAACAAACTGTACTTTGTATCCCAGCATGCAATGGTACTTCCGATAAAATTATTTACGACCAGTAATCTGCGTCGCTAGTGTAAACGCTCTGGGGCCGGCCTAAAAGGTAAATATTTGCAACCGGCCCAGGACCGGCCCTGGACCCAAACGTAAGTGTAAATGGGGTCTTATATGTTTTTATTCCACAATTTGCCCAGTCAATTTGAAATATGGAGGAAAAGGGGTGGAGGGGGATGTTTTCACTTATAAAAATGACCCAAAAAAATGGATAAATTCAACCAAAATCCCGTTGGCTGGCCAATTTGACTTTGACTTTAAATTACAGTTTTTAATGTAAATCAATTTAAAAAATGTTTAAAGAAATACAATACATCTTTAACATGATTAAAAGTTTAAGGGTGTGTGCTTATACCAAGTGCTGTGTTACCCACCTCTGACTCTTGGTTGAACCCATTTTCCGAAGTCTTGGAAACATTTCCTTTATCCATTACTTCAGCCTCGAATCCAGACGTAGGAATACCTTGTGAAAAGAAAGGCCTACGGGAAGAAAGAGCAATGATGGGAAATGTCATTAAATTACACACGCTATACGCACACCAATATTCATATACGGTAGTTAATATTGATTTAATATTTGGGTTATATAATAGCCTTTATGAAAAACAAACATAATGGCCTTATTGTATCATAAAGATGAATAGAATGGTATTATTATTCTTGCCAAGTGCAGCATGTAATTGGAATCGTGATGTATCAACAATTTAATTAAAACCCATTAAATATTTGTACTTACTAGGACAGAAAATGTTAGTTACTGGTTCAGGAATAAATCATATGTTAAATGGCATAACTATACTACATGCCAACAGTATTAGAAATTAAGTTGTCACCCCTAACTTTAAACTAAAAACTAAAAAAAACATACTAGCTGAAATGCAACATCTACTATTAAAGATATCGATTATTTTATTGTTGTTTTTCTAAGTTGTATCACTAAATCTACTACGAAAAGATAGGTAAATGTTATCACCTTAAAACTGGTTTAGGAGTAGATTCAATACTGACATCATCCAATTCTAACTCGGGTTCACTATCACTCATATTCAACTCGTCTAGATCACCATAGAGGGAGTCATCATCTGCGTTCGGTGCTTGTCCTGGAAACGTGTACTGATCCGTATCGCTCTCATCACTTGCGACTTTCAGTCGCTTTAAAAGGTTGATAAACTTTTGTTTTAGATTCCGTTGCTGCAAAGGGAATATATTAGAAATTTTAATTAATTTCTATTTTTAAAAGCCATAAATTTGAAGAATATATTTTATCATTTCTAATCACCAGTCCACTACAGTTTTTGAGTGGATGCTGGCCCTCTCACCTTTTGACCACATAAAAAGCAGCAAATTCGAGCTCTTGAAATATTAATTAAATTAATTATAATAATTAATGTATTAATTTACCTTGTACAAAATGGGAAATATAACAAAAAAATTAAATTCTTTTTAATTTTTTATTTATTTTTTTTTTTAACACTACGGCCAACCATGATAAACCCCTATTATATTAAGTGGACATTTGTTTATCTAGAGGATGTCCCTTTAATATGGTGCTACTGTATTGTATTTTACTTACCCTATTAGCTATCTGTTTAGTCCTACTACTTTTGGCATCTTCTTCAACATCGAGATCCTGTAAATAAAACATAATTATATGAAAATATATTGTTCATTTAAAAAAAATTAAACTGTTGATTTTCATCACAAAATGTATGAAGTTATTTAAAAAGTTTCAATGGTACTACCAACAATTCAAAAACAATTATTTGCTAGAATCAATAAAGACTACAGTTACATGTTCTCTAATTGTGTGAATTTTTGTTCGTGTGTGTGCAGAAAAAAAATTTTAAACAAACACATTGAACCTAGAAATGAATTATGTACAAATCGATATGATTTTCTCTCATTCTAAGAACCTATATTTGCTTATTTATGGATATACAAGGTAGGTTTTTTAGACCATCCAAAAAAAAAGTAAATATAATAACACAACTCTGTTTTTCTTCTTTAGAAATAAACAAACCTACAACTTGAAGGTTGTGGAAATTGTATAAAATATTTGAAAATAAATGGTAAGTTTTTAAAATTAAAGTTGATTTCCATGACAACTTGTACAATTCATTTGGCAACAAATGATAAGCCCACAAAGAAACAAAAGTTTATCATTAGTAAAAAGGTTCATCTGGATCACTGTATAGTATATTAAATAGTAAATTTTCTTTTGGATCATCCAAAAGAAAATTTACTATTTAAAAGTTTATCAATTTCACAGTAAAAGCTAAAAATATCCATATTTTTGACACTGTCTGTTATATTTTTATTTGGTTTTTTATAGATGTACCAGGATAGATTTTTTTAAACATACGGATTTTACTATAGTAACCCTTTGTCAGATACCAGGAAAGATTTTTTTGAAACATACGGATTTAACTATAGTAACCCTTTGTCAGATACCAGGAAAGATTTTTTTAGTTTCCGTTATCGTAAACATATATTTAACATCCAATATAAAATAAAGTGCAGTACCGATTTATTTAGGAATAAACAAACACACGAACATGGACAGTCTTGGATTACGTTGTATGAAGTATTTGCTGTTTGCATTCAACTTCATACTTATCATTGGAGGAATAGGACTAATTGGTCTTGGGATAATGCACCACACAGAAATTTTGACAGAAATTAAGACGTTTGAACCAATTTTGGACAATAAGCTTTTTGAATATAGTCCAAATATCTTGTTGGGAGTAGGGTCTTTCATCTTACTTGTGGGGTTCCTTGGATGTTGCGGCGCCATCACTCAACGCCGCAGTCTTCTGATTGCGTACAACATGTTTCTGTTTATCTTATTTGGCTCACAAGCAACAACAGGAGCCTTTGCAACATTTTATATATCAAACTATGAGGACAAAATTGGTAAAGGAATTTCATCTGAATTTAAAAGAAGTTACGAGACTGGGAAAAATGCCGATGTGTGGAGATTTATAGAGGGGACACTGGAGTGTTGTGGATACAAAAATGGGGGAGACTATAAGAACACTGACAAAAAGAAGAATGATGAAGATTTTCCAGATTTTCCAGAATCGTGTTGCGTTGGAGCATTGCCACTGGGGTATAGGGCTAAAAACCCAGATAAATGTAAAGAGGGATGGAATAATGATGTTACCAGTGAAACGGATGATTATCATGGAATTGGTTGCCAACAGCAGATTAAGGATGTAACAGAAACATACTTCGAGTATATCTCTGGTGGTTTGATTGGAATAGCAATTGTAGAGGTTGTATGCATGATCATTTCAATATATATAACATGTCAGGGTCGTAGGAACCGGAATAATTCATTAAATATCAACCAGCCAACTTTGACAGCAGCAACAACATTATAACGTGCTTAAAGCCTGTTTTCCACTAGTCGAATTTGTGCAAATCTAGTGTTTTTACAAAGAAAAAAATTGCACTATATCCCTGTATTCACAAGAGTGTCATTTCCACAATGTTTCTGCTATACTTTTCAATAAACGTGAGGACTCACAAACATGTCATATAAATCATTTCCTGAGCTCCAATTGTTTTCTGCAATTTTTCGCTTCACCAAAAAGTAGAAACTATACCGAATAATAATATTTGCTTAAGGAAAAAACTCAAGAAACTAGAATTCGTTGCAGAAAGGTTTTGCCTAAGAAAAAAAATGTTGGTGCCAAGAGATTGCCCGCTTGCTTAAAATTTCACAATTTTTCGTGGCTATGGTTTTGTATAAAAAGCTGTACAAAGGAATACTTGGAAGAAACAAAAAAAGAAAACACATTGATAAAAACACAGACAGACCACTGAAAGAAAGTAATGTTTATAGCATATGTATGCAATATATTAACATTGAATTGTTTAAACAACAAACAAGATAAAATATGATTGATAGAGTAGGTTCAATTATGATAAAAACTAGAACTGTTCTTCTTGATATGTAAATAAAGCTCTGTCTACACGTCTATCAAACTTCTGTGATGTGCCCAATATGGTAGTGATATGACATCATCGTCTCCATCTACACGTCTATCAAACTTCTGTGATGTGCCCAATACGGTAGTGATATGACATCATCGTCTCCATTATACAGGAATACAACATTTTTTTGTCGCATACAGTTTGATCTAGTGTAGGCAGAGCTTACCACAGTATGCTTAAATTAATTATTTGGCAAAATAAAAGCTTACTTGCTTTGTTTATTTACTTGGCTTCTTTTGAATAGAGTATTAATATTAAATTAACATTACTTTTTTACAATTTGCAATAAATACTTTTTCACTAATCTATTCCAATTGGTTTTTATTGATATTTAAAAAACAAACCCACAATCTAGATTACTATCAGGTCTGAGTTGATGCAAGGTTTGAAAAAGATCATTAACTGATAGGAAGTGGATTCGCTTCAGAGAAAGGAAGTTTGCTGATATAGAAGAGTTCACCTGATATGAAAATAGTACACTTTTTTTTTTACGGTATTGTGTAAACCATGTAGTTATGGCACTAACAATTCAATGGCTTCTGGAATTTTACTTTATGTTTTTGTTTATCTTATTTGGCTCACAAGTAACAACAGGCACCTTGGCAACTAAATTTTCTATGAATATTGAGAATTTTATCTGGGTTCGAAACAATTTAGGAAAACAGGAAAAATGATGAATTAACAAAGGCATGGAGATTTGTAGAGGCAACACATGAGTGTTGTGGATATGATAATGGCCGTGACTATGACACCATTAACAACAACAAGAAGAATGATCAACATTTTCCAGATTTTCCCCGAGTCGTGTTGCGTTGGAGCAGTGCCACCGGAGTATAGTGCTGAAAACCCTGATAAATGTCAAGAGGGATGAAATGATGATGTTACCATTGAAACAGATACAATGTATTATCATGGAGTGGGTTGCAAACAGCAGATTTTGAATGTATTAGATGACTACCTTTCCTTGATCACAGGTGGTGTGATTGGAATAGCAGTTGTAGAGCTACTGTGTATGATCCTCGTAATATGTGTTTGCCGAAACAGAATTGATTAAACAACCAAAAATCATGAACAAATTTCTACTAATTTTAAGATAATATAGTGACAACACCGAATCCAGAATTAGAAACTACTGAAAAATGTTCTTTTTTTAACCAATTTCAAGATAGTATAGTGACAACACCGAATCCAGAATTAGAAACTACTGAAAATGTTCTTTTTTTAACCAATTTCAAGATAGTATAGTGACAACACCGAATCCAGAATTAGAAACTACTGAAAATGTTCTTTTTTTAACCAATTTCAAGATAGTATAGTGACAACACCGAATCCAGAATTAGAAACTACGGAAAATGTTCTTTTTTTAACCAATTTCAAGATAGTATAGTGACAACACCGAATCCAGAATTAGAAACTACTGAAAAATGTTCCTTTTTTTTTTTACCAATTTCATTTGTTGAATTTTTTTATTTACTTGTTTTCACTTCAGACATTTTGTATTGTTTCCCATAATACAAAATAATGGAATCTCAAAACATCAACTTTCAGCAATTTCCATAATGCATGTACAGTATATGATTCTATAGATTTGCTATCAGAATTCAATGATTTCCACATTTTTAAGCATGGATATTATTCTCAAAAAGAGTAATCAGAGAGTTGCGACCTGGTAAAACATGAAAACGGATCTAAAATTGTAAACCAAATCCTGTTTTAAGGAATCTCCCTTTAAATATCATGTGCAGTGCACGCAAAATGCGCGCTCTAAATCTGATTGGATGGAAACTATCTTTTATTTAAATCTGATTAGATAGCAACTCTTTTCATCAAAATCTGATAGATAGGAACTTATTTTGCATAAATCTGATTGGATAGCAACTCTTTTTATTTAAATCTGACTGGATAGCAACTCTTTTTATTTAATATGAATATGAATTATTATTATTAGAAAAAAACTGATAATTATATATATATATTATTGCACTAGTGTTGCTTTTTCTTATTGTATCTCTATTGTGATCCAGCCATACACACAGCATTGTAATTTTTTCAGTAATTTGCCTTTGGATTTATATGAAAAAAGTAATGTACATAATTATTAGAACAATTGAATTTTGAATTGAGTATTAAGACTTTGTTTATAATTTGCAATAAATACTCAGATTTTACTATAGTATTGTTTAAAAAAAATTATAAGTTACTGTAAATTATCAAGTGACCCTTATAAAATTGGTTCAGGTTTTAATGCTTATTTCATCATTATAATTTTATAATTTTATTTAATAATAATCAACACGCTCCAGTGAATCCTAATAGTGCATCTATCGCATCAACAGCTTATTACAAAAAAATTAAAATTATTTATTATAATCATCTTTAATGATTAAATTACTATTTATAGATTGAAATATTCTGTTCTTTTATTTTACATTTAATTTTAATACATAATTCTATGAACCAGCTATTATTATACAAAGGTGTTTAAATATCAAATTTGAATGGAAAAGTACAAATCAATAAGTATTGGTTTTGCATATTGATTGAACTGAAACCTTTGAAAATATGCATGGGTCGATAATAGAAACATAAGAACTATTGAAAGGCTGGATTTTGATGGGGAAGCACATATTTTTCACCAGATTTTTTCCTTTATTAAACTATTATTTTATTATTATTAGTATGACACAAATCTTAATGAAAAATGGAATTTCCTTTGATTGTAGCCTGTATTGTGTTCCATTACATAACAAAAGCTTACGCACGCTTCATTTGCATCATAATGTATACCCCCAGGTGGTAAATCGACGATTCCAACATGTTTGTTTACAGTAACGATTACACATACAATATGAAATAAAATTCACCACACCCACGGCATTTCAATACTGACGCAGTTTACGCACATTTCTTTCATTTCAGTCAGGCATTTCTTTAATTTTTAACACTAACATTAACAAATAAACCTAGAAACATGGAAGGCAGCTGTGGAAGTTGTATGAAATATCTGTTGTTTGTATTCAACTTCATTATTTGGGTTGGAGGAGCAGGAATATTAGCTCTTGGAATAATACTGTACATAGGAGTTGAAGATTGGATTAAAATTGAAGAATTGGAGACACTGTTGAATAATGATGACGAGCTTTTGGAGTACAGTTCATATATCCTGTTGGGAGCAGGTTCGTTCATCTTTATTGTGGCGTTTATGGGTTGTTGCGGCGCTATCAGTGAATGCCGATGGCTTCTGGGCTTGTATTTTGTGTTTCTGTTTATCGTTTTTTGCGCACAAGTTACCGCTGGTGTCTTTGCTTCATTATTTTCGATGGAATTTGAGGAAGCTGTGGATGAAAACATGTTATCCGGGTTTAAACAAGCTTATGGGGACGGAGAATACGCAGAAGGGTTGACCAGAGCATGGAGATTAGCGGAGGCATCATTGGAGTGTTGTGGATACAATAATGGCGACGACTATAACTACGCTAGAAATGTATCCATATATTATTATAGTGGTGATAAAAAAGATGATGGATTTCCAGATTTTCCTGAATCGTGCTGCGTTGGAGCTTCGGATCCGGACTACATGTCTACAGATGAAGCTCAATGTAGGAGCTCGTGGGATAATGATATGGAACGTCTAAAGGATACAGAGTCTTATCACGGGAAAGGTTGCAAACAGAGGCTTTCTGATCTGATAGATGAGTACATACACTGGATCATAGGAGGTGCGATTGGAATCGCAGTTGTAGAGCTAATCTGCATGATCTTCGCAATATGTGTTTGCAGAAGCATTGGGAATAGTAATGACACAATCAACAAGTAAAAACTATATTATTCTAACAATAAAAATGAAAAGTTTTTTGTTACTACAATTTAATGCTCTTGTGATTTTCTATGAAGCAGTGTTAAAGGAATCAGTCACTTGTCACAAATACAAGAACATAAAGCCTACCATAGCCAGAAACAAAACAATTATTACAGCTGGCCCGGGAGAACAAACTTTGATTACTATGTACAGGCTCTGGGCATAGAGATATTATAATATCTCTATGCTCTGGGACTGCCTTTACATATTAAACACTCATCATTGGACAATTTTAAGACAGTTTTCAAAACTCAATTGTTGTAATTTTATTTTTGATAGCAATGACCATTGCAATGGCAATTAATTGATTTTTATTTTGTTGAATAATGATGGATACTTGATAACAAATTAAAAAAAAAAATTTTTTTTTGCATTGTTAAACCAAAACTTTTTTTTGACCTGTAAATACTGATAACTGTGCACATAAACTGTATTTTTTCAAAAAAATCATTGAAAAACAAGAACAAATTAAATTTTTAATTTTCAAGCATTGATTCAATTGACAATTTTCTTATTGTTTAACAAAAATTGAATATACAAGAAGTGACGGTTTCCTTTTGTCCCCGCTACTAATATGAAATTTTAGTTTTTTAAGAATAATTAAATTGGTTTTTCAAACAAGGATTAAAATGTAATTTAAATTTCATAAAATAAACCATACTATAATTCTTGGGAGAAGTTTTATGAATGTGTAAAAATTGTATATAACACTAATTTATCTTTTGAAATTAGTTTAGTTTATCATTGCTTGTAATACTTTCAACATTCCATTAAATAAATCATTACTGTTTAAACGAAAAAGATGAGAAAATCTGACAGGACTAAAACAAGTTTGTCCAACCATGTTGTATCCATTTAACCGCTGGGGCATGATAGTGGTATGTTGAAATTCAATAGTATAGCACTAATTCTTTTTACTTTCATTGTACTGTGGAACTTTCGATTATATGTACGCTGATTTGTTTAAAGTTTCTTTACCATTAAAAAATATAAACATTAAGTACTACAAGATATTCAAATATTATTAAAAGGCTTTTTTTAGTCATTGTGTTTTATCTTGATACCATTAATGCCATTAAACAAATGTTAGAAATAAAAGAAAAAGTTATCTTATACTTTTAGATTGTTGGTCAGTTTCTGTATCGATTCAACACAGGTTTAATTGTATTTACGCTGACCGAGTTTCTCTACTATTACAAATATAAATATTAGTAGTTATAAGTAAATATATAACTAGTATATTCTTGTATTAAAAATTAGAAAAGTTAAAAGCCCTATTATTAATCAGTATTAAGCATTATTAAGTGTAGCTATTGGTTTACTTTTGAGAATCAATTTTGTAAATACAGTGGTGTTGGTTAAAATACTTTATACCCAATTGGGTAATTAGTGTAAAAATAGTAAAAATAGTAACAACATTTATTTGATTTAATAATACTTAATTTCATAATAAAAATTAACATAAAAAGTTTCAAATTCAAAATTGATATACCGTAAAAAGCCTTGAAATCAGTTATATTGTATAATGAACTTGGATTGTGTGATTGTGACCCGAACCCAAGACTCTGTGACACCAAGTATGAAAAGGTTAAACTCAGACAGCATCGTACGAAAAGGCCCAAAAAAAAAGTCTTGACTTGTCAGTGCTGTCTGAGTTTAAGGTGTAGTTTTTAAGTTGTGGGTAGGACTTTAAACATGTTTGATTTTCTTCCGTTGAGATGACTCGTTGGGTTGGGCCTAAGAAATTTAACTGTTCAGAGATATTATTTTGTCATTGTCCAAAAACAAAATCTAATTGATCTGGACATATAAATAAAGTTTGTTTCAAATGGAATTAGGAAAAGTTTGTTTTGAATCATTATTTTTTAATTTACTACAAATATAATCATCTTTACTAAACTATTCCATTCAACAGTTTTTATTGTCTTTTACCAGCGAATTTATTTGCGCAAGGACAACGCATCATCATGCGTATTCACATTTCAATTTTCAAATCCATTTCTGTGACAAATTCTAATTCCATCAGTTTTTGCTTCAGCAACCAGTTCAAACAGTTTCTACTTTTTCCAAAGTATGTAGTTTATTACAGATAACTCTTCTCAAATCAGGTGGAATTTTCTTTGCTCATTGTTTGTGTTCCGTTGTATAATAAAAACTTACGCACGCTTCATTTGTGCATTACAATAAATACCCCCAGTTAATAAATCGATGATTCCAAAATGTTTATTTATATGGTTTCAAGAAAATAAATGCATCACAGCTATACCTTATTAATGTAGTTTAGGCACATCAATCAGGCACTGTTTTTAATTTTTGAAAAATTACAATGAATCTACAAAATATGGATTACGTTGTATGAAATATCAGTGTTTGTATTTCACTTCATAATTTAAATTAATATTTCAAATCAAATTTAGATAGAAACAATTCATTCAATTAAATAATAAACATGAATATCAATTAATATGTACGGGAGTTTTAAATCAAAATTGAGTCAAATAAGAAACTTGGAATTCGTATGGAATCGAACCTAGACGTTTGTGACATTATGGATAACACTGTATGCATGTCAACTATTGTTTACAGTTTTATATTGCCATTGTCATAAAAAGTAATCTAATTCGATCTTTGCATTTCAAAATAAGTTTGATTTAAACTACGGTTTATGTACAATTTTATTTTAACTATAATATTATTTGTTTAAATTTTGCAATAAATATTCATATTTATAAACTACTCCAACTATATCTATATTTCTTTAATGACAAAGAAGCTAGTCATGTAAATAACAAAAAAACTGTTACGGTAACTTTTATCATCCAAATTTGTTATTACGATTGATTTGTTGACAGCAACATCATTTTATCCGAATTTCAATTTATTAGAATACAACAGATTTAGAAATTGGAAATTCCATTGATCGCACTAGCCTGTATTGTGTTACATTGTATAATACAGCTTTCACATGCTTCATTTGCATCATAATTTACCATTTATGTATAAATAGATGATTACACATAATGCTTGCTTATATAGTTATACACAAAGCAAAATGCACCACATCAACAACACTCACTGACGACGCAACTAACACACATTTCAATAAGACATTTCTTTTTATTCTGTAAGACTATAACGAAGGAACCAACAAATATGGGGATTTGTGGATTACGTCGTACAAAATGTTTGCTGTTCGTATTCAACATCATATTACTTTTGAGTGGAGGAGGATTATTGGGTCTTGGAATAGTATTAAAAACAGGAGCTGGAAAGTGGCTTAAAATTGAAGACCTAGAAACTATCCTGAACCATGCTAAAGACCTTTTGAAACACAGTTCACATTTGCTTTTGGCAGCAGGCTCAATCCTCATTTTTGTGGGGGCAATTGGCTGTTATGGCATTTGCAAAGAATGCCAATGGTTTCTGACTACGTATTTTGTGGTTCTCATTATTGGGTTTTGCTTACAAGTAACCGCAAGTATCTTAGCATCAAGAGCATTGGAACTTGCCAAGGCTGAAAACAACACCATGTTATCTGCGTTTGAAATGATTTATGGGAATGAAGAAAATGCAGACAGTTTGAAAAAAGCATGGAGGTTAGCAGAGACGAAATTTAACTGTTGTGGATATAATAATGGCACCGACTATAACTATGTTAGAAATGTATCCATGTATTATTATAGTGATGACAAAAAAGATGATGGATTTCCAGATTTTCCCGAATCATGCTGCGTTGGAGCATGGATGGGTAAAGCCTCAGATCCAGAATACATTGCTGAAAATCCTGCAAAATGTAGGGAATCGTGGGATAATAATATGACTCGTGTAGAGGATACAGACTTTTATCATGGAATGAGTTGCAAACAGAAACTTTACAATTGCATATACTGGATCTCAGGTGGTGCGATTGGAGTCGCATTCCTAGAGTTACTATGCATGATCTTTGTAATACGTCTTTGCCGAAACATTGAACACTATTAAAATTTACCACTGTGTAAATTCAAACCATTAGAATTGCACATTTTTATTTATAATTTAGAATTATTTTGTAATATACTATGAACCAGTGTCATGATACACAAAAAGTAAATAAAAGTATTTATTAAAAGTTTTTAAAATAGGAAACTATTAAGAGTCATCCTTTGTTTCAACACAAGTATATTTAGACCAGTGTTGTTCATTCAAATTTTAGTTGAATAGTAATAGTATTTTTTATTTACAATAAATTTATAAAAATATTCTGTTTTTATTGGTTTTTTTTAAAATAAAGGGTACAATATGGTTGAAGCTTTTTATAGTGATATGCTCATTTAATCATTTAATTTGATTATTTACAGGTAAGTAACTAACAACAAGCAGTTGTGTTTATAATCATAAAAGGGCAAACAAAGTTGCTATGTTAGCTACAGTAGTACTACGTCGTGCGGTAATTTCCTGATTTATCGTAATCAAAACAGTACTGGGTTTGGTCTACTAGCGTTCCTGCTCCCAACTCGTCATCCATTCATAGAAGCCTTGATGAAGTAAGCCTACCTGGTGGTGACTATAGCATGGTCCCGAGATAATGACTATACTTCGGCTTTAGTCGATAGAAGATTGAAATGTTTTGTTAGAGAGAGTACACTGTGTTTGATTCAAAGACTATATTGAATTGATGTTTCGTGTTATTATAGATAGGAAGATGAAGATGGTAGTTGGATGTAATGATCTTGTATATCGTTTAGATTGTCATGCAGTAAATTGGTTGATCCATGCCGTTTTGGTTAATCCATATTATTTTATACATACTTTTAATAATTGTTATGATTATAATATTAATAAAAATAATATTTGTCAGTATAAATTTCATAATATAAAAAAGTAGATATAAAAAAGAAAAGCAAAGAGATTATGGAGCGGCTATTCCTGAATATAAATTTTAGGCGATCACGTCAAAGGTCAAGCGCCTATAGCCTGCTACCTTTCGATATTCAATATTGAACTTGACCTGACGTTGGACTTGAAATCCTGATCACACAATCAGTATAGTATATAGTAAAATAGCTAGCTAGTATTTTGAAATTTCTAATTTGTGATTAAAAAAAATACATTCTCATAGACAGAGTCTAAAATAGTGGATGGAAGATTATTCCACAGTTTCGGTCCAGGGTATCTTATATTTTGTTGGAACGAGTTGGTTTTATGTCCTTATTCTGTGGATAAAAGAGTGAAAAGGAAGGTTGCTGAAGGGAAAGGGAGTGTTGGCCTAGGAAAAAAACACAAGGAAGGCAAGAAGGAAATTGTATTGACTTTCCTTGCATCATATTTTACTTACCTGGTTTTCCAGATTCTCTCCACTATCACTATTGTCCTGATCTGACGAGTAAGAATCATCATCATCATCACTTTCATTGTACCCTGCATCAGCAATGTTATCTTAAAAGAAGAAAAAACAAATTCTTTAATAAATTGATAGAAATTAATCAATTTATTTATTCCAGATGCTGATTAACGATTGATACATTTTGACTGAACATTAGGAAGTTTTCTATTTGTGAAGACTGACAACCTATGTCAATATATTGTTTGAAAGTTTGCATGGCAAAATCGATATTTTTGCAGTACACCACGTATATAGTCCTGAAAAAAACTATTGAGTGTCGAGAGGACATATATTGATCGAAACGTCGGTAACTATTAGAGGTGTACCGCAAACTTAATATCAACCTATATCAATGAATTCCATTTTTTATGTATTTTTGTTCTGTGCATCGATTCTGTGCAACTTATCTCAACAGTTAGGACATGTCAATTGATGTGTCGTCGGTCATTGTCTGGACCTAGAAACCACCAAACTGGGTTAATGAATAGAGCAAAGGATCGCATGCACACAATAAATTGACATGACTTAGGTCATAGCAAATCAAAAACTCCATATTTTGGAATACGCATATTGGGTCAAATCCTTATTTTTGAAAACTAAAATGTATTCTGTTGTTTAAACATATTAAACAAAACTATAACAACATTTGGAATCTTCCAAAGTTACTAAAGGAAATAGTGTCTATTTTACTATGAAAAAAGAAAATTAATTTCGACTTGTTCCAAATTGCGTCTGATTTCCTTTGCTGATGCCACATATATTACTAAACTAAAATAACAAATTGGTGTTAACAGCAATAGAGAAATGATTTTATTTTGAATTCACATAATTTTAACTTTCGACTAGCAAACCTTTTGCATCTACATCCATCCATAACATAACATAACAAATAAATAAATAGGTCATCTATAATTAGCTATCCAATCACACATGATTTGAACTCTAATAATCAAAGCGCTGAATGAATATGGTGATGTAATTCAATTGGGTCCCGTGGGCCTTGTGCTTTCTTATTGGTGAATTAATTATAGTTTAAAAATAGCAGCCACAGATGAATTTGTGGAATGACTATTGAAAAATAGAAACGATGACTGACATACTGTATAGTATTAAATAGTATGTTTATTATTTTTACATCATACATATTTTTTATATATTATTATAAAGATATATTGTCCCCTGAAAAAATGATTTTTTTAATTTTTTTGTTGTTGAATGCTATTTTAATGTCACATAATAGTTATTTACCTTGACCAAAAATTGGGTCGACAAAATTATTTACCTGAGAAAACTGTAATTTTAAGCAAAAAATAGTCAAATTATCTGCTAGACAATAAATTTTTGATTAAATTTAACTTTTGCTGTTAGTCTTTTTATAAGGGAAATCACTTTTTTCCCTTTTTTTTCTATGTAAGTGAATAACTTCAGAAATACTGCAAAATGGCTTATTCAAAGTCTGATTTTTATAAATTGTTATTGTTCAGGAGGGCTTTTTTCTATATATTAGTATTACTGACCATTAAACCTGCAGTATTATAATCCTATGCTCGATAGATCCCACTTCTAAATTTAGGTTCAATTTAGACACAAAACTTTATATTGTTCAACCCAAATATAATCCCACCTCTTAATATTTGATTCTGTAGCTAGGCCCTATGGTATTATACTATAAGGGCAATTCCATGCAAACATGGACATGACCAAAAAAATTCAAATTAATTAGTCGGCTCAAAATTTGTGTTTATGTTACTCTTTGAATATGTGGGAACTAGGTTTTTAACTTTTTCAATTCATTTATGACTTTTTGCAGCCAAAAAATTACGTTTATTCAATGTTGAATATATATTTTTTTTTAGGTGTGAAAAATAGGTAATTACGTTAACTGATTATTATTTTCCCAACAAAGCAATATTTATAAAGTAACATGTCTAAGTAATACGGTAGTACACTTAAGATGTATGGAAAATATGATATAACTACAAATGTTGAATATCCCATATAGGAGTGCTGTGTATATTCTGTTATATATAGGGTATGTAATGCGAGTGACAAAAAAAATGATTTTTTTTTTTTATACCATCATGATGATAATTTTTTTTTATGAAATTTTATAATTTAGCTATACTACTTTCAACAATTAAAATTTGACAAATAAAAATAAAAAATCCCCGTAAATACAAAATTGTTGAGACATTGAAAAGTGAAATGCGAGTGACATGTAATGCGAGTGACGTTCAAAAATGGACAATGTAATGCGAGTGACATTACTAAAACTCTTTTTTTTGTAAAGTAAAATAGTAATTAATCTATCATTAGTTATGAATTAGTCCCAGAATTAGTATATACATTAATTTCATAATATAATGTGTGATTTGGCCCTTATTTGGAGGCACTACAGTATAATAATTATAGCATTAGGTTTGTTGAGGGCACAATCCCTAGCAACGACCTTTTTGCAGTTAAATCATTTGAAACATCAATCATTATAAGAGCTCATTAAATAAAAAACACTAAATCTGGTGAGATTAACAAATTTGGTACAATCTTTTGTGAAGATAAGAAGGTAAGAATAAGTATACATTTATATTTAATCACAATTTTTAAGTTTTTTTTTCTTATATTGTTAGTGTTAATTATTTCAAATTCTATAATTTGAAAACACCGCATATAGGCCTAGGCTATAATAATTTATTTATATATTATCATTTACTAGGCATATTTTACACCACCAGGTCTAAAGCATTGTAGTTTTAAAAACAAAATATACAATTGCTTATTATTTAAAAATAATTTTAAAATATCATTCACATTTGCATCCTGCCTTTAGAAATGGCCGAACGACAGAGAAAGTACCTAGAAAAACTGAAAGCCGAGGGAAAATACACCTCATACAGAAACAAACAAAATGAAATTTCGAAAAGAAGTAAAAAAGTAAAAGAAAAGAGAAAATTCTAGCTCTGCCACCAGCTTTGAAGAAGCAGAAGATTGATGCTCTTAAAGTTGCTAATAGAAAACGTGTGGCTATTAGTTCAGAGCAAAGAAGGCTGCTTTGGCATCAGACGGGCCATCACCTTTTAGAATTGCTATGGCTTTGCTAAAGCCACTACCAGGGCAAAAAGAATGCTTGATGCTGGTTTGCGAAGAACTTTGAGTTCCATAATTTGTAAAATGGCTGTTTGAATTTTCTATTTTCATTTTTAGTGACCGTATAAGTGTTCTGTTACTGTGTTTGTAAAAAATCAAGATATTCTGTTAGTGTTAAAAATAGATGAAGTCCTTTAGAACTTCATCCAAATGAGTTGAAATAAAAGTTTTTACTTGAAAATTGATATAACATTCTTTGAGTGGTTTAATGTTGCATTATTTAATTATTGTCTACTTTTCTTTCTGCTTTGCTTAGTAAATACTAAGTTCATTTCTTACGGTAATGCGAGTGACAGTAATGCGAGTGACGGGACTTTTTTGTTAAAATGTAAAATATTTTAAAAATCTATGTAATGTTGAATTTTTTTATTATCCTATTTTATACTTTAAAAGTACAGCAATTAAAAATATAAGATCTTTTGATTCATATATTTTTAGTTTAAGGACACGTTCTTATCAAATCTAATCAAATTTTTGTTGTGTCCTTTTTGTGTAATGCGTGTGACAGAATTTCGCAATGGCGTCATTGTCGAAGTAAAAGACATACAATTTTTTTTATAGTATTTTATTAAAGACTTGCACCTAAAGTATGTTCATATAAAACATTGACTTAAAAATCCAATTAGTACAGAAAGTACAAAGCTTAGACTAACAAAAATGACTGTAATGTGTAATGCGAGTGACCATGGAATTGCCCATAACAGAATACAGTAATTGTTACTTTTGATTGTATTTTGGTATACATAATTTGTATTCATCTACTTTGCAAAATAAAGTGACCAGCCGTCCGTTTTAGAGAAAGTAGTATCATTTTTGTGCACAATACTTAAAGCCCCATTCCCTACGTTTTTTAGATATAATTTAAGATCACAAACTATATTTAATGTAAAAATAATACTATATGGTCCTATTGCGATAACTTTTTTCGTCTTTAAACGGTTAAAAATGTGAAAAATAAATCGATTCTAATAATTATAGCGGCCCGCTATAAATCCCAAAATGCATTGCGCGCGGATTGATATTTTTGTTTTTCACCTGTAATTCGCCCACTTTTCGATCGATCGTGAAGCCAAAACAAATGGAAGACTCCTAACTTTTCAGCGAAAATACCGGGTTTTCCCCAATTTGTATCAACGGAGTCTGGCAAAAATAGAAAGACAATTAATGCAGCAACTATGCAACGTCAGGCTAGGTATATAGCTAGCGTACGATGTTCGTACGTTATCGATGTTTACCAGCTAGGCCTACAAAACTAAGCCTAGCTAGGCTAGGCCTAAGACCGTCCACGAGAAGTCGATCGCCGCGAGCTACTTAGGTAGTGCATTGTTTCTCACTTTTTATCATAATTTACCATAAAACGTACATTTAAGACAAGGAATGACATGGTTTAATGTTTTTAAAGTGATATATATGTATTATTTTCCAAAAAACGTCCAAAATTGCAGGGAAGGGGTCTTTAAGTAAAAACAAATTACTATCAAGTATGTACTCGGAGCAAACATTAAAGCCTTTAATCTCGTCAAATAACATACAACTCATCTCCTTTACAGCAAGATTTATATACGCCAACTAACGTGATTAATTGCTATATCAAAATCTGCGATATTGTAATCACATTATCTGTGAGCTCAAATTAAAAACGAAAATAGAACTTCATGAGAAAATTAGATTGCAATTATACTGGGATTCTGTAAAGCTCTTTCTACACTATCAAAAAAAAGTATGATATGCCTATTTATGGTAGTGACGTGCCCAAATATGGTAGTTATATGACATCATCATGTCTATATATGGGCACATCACATTTTTTGTGTTGCATAAAGTTTCTTTTCTTTTGAATGCATTTTGCTTATTCATATCGGAAAGTAAAAAATAATAATTTTTTTATGCCATCCTTTAATAGCAGCATGGTTGTTAAAGTTGAACATTTGAGCGCTTAGGGCAGCGCAAACCATTAGCTAAGGTTCATAATTCTACTGGTACAACCAATCTTAGAAAGGAACCTGAAACTGGAGCCTCTGCTTAAAGCTCTTAGAGTGCACATAAAAGAACGAGTTTATCCTAAAGGAAGAATATACGATTCATCCAGATAACTGATGTCCTGGTTAATTTTTGTTTGTTTTTGTGGACAAATGAGTTAAGAGCAGATGTACAACACTGGGGGACCTGTAGATGAAAGCTGTTATGCGTTGTGCTATTCAGTCCAGTTGGCTGCGAGTCACAGTCTATTATTCCAGCATTTCATAGAAGGCAGAAGTTTTAGTTATTATCTATGATGACTACCAGATATCATAATTTTGCAGTCATGGTTGCAGACGATAGTAACACATTGTCTTTAGCATTGGATCTTGCAATTCCCAAATTGCTGAGAACTTGTTCTTACCTTGTGCTTACTTGACTGTAATAGTAAACTGGTTGGCTGGTTAGAACTATATAAACATTAACTCCTAACTGCCTAACTTGTGCATTTGTATGCAAGTCATGTTTTTAATAATTGTCTGAAACTAAATAAAGTTGATCTTATCTTATCTTACCTTGTAGTCGCTTGCTAAATTGGTCAACTGGTTGGCTGGACAGACCTAACACACTGACCACTGCAACTTCTTTCTCTGTTTCTTTGGTCTGGTTGAATAATCGTAATTGACTATCTTTTGACTTCTGTAAAACCTGTTGAACAAACATAAATTACTGTTTATTATTTATTTAATATCGAAAATGCTTTAAAATTTAACATCACATATTTGGTTTATATAAACAAAGTATATTTATTTTTTTCAATTACTTTAATGGTGTGCTGTTTAATACTGAGAGATATCTAATTTTCTACAAAGGCTTGCCTACAGATACATCAATGCATAAACAAAATTAATTAAGTTGTTTTGCATTTTTAAGTACATTTTTCAATTTCAGCCAAATACTAAATCTATTTCATATGTTTACAGATTTTATTTTTAATTTAAAAAATAGAAATACAGTTCCTATAATTCATTTTTCCTTTTTAATTTTTCAGTTCTTCTGTAAATATAACATATTATATCATATACGAATGTCTATACACAATTATTAAAACCGTAAGTGTGTGTAGTAGTAGTACATGATTAATTTATTGATTTCAAATGTAATAACTACAAAATTTCAAACTTGTTGACCAATAATTAGCTATTGACCAAGCGAATACAATTTTTTTAACCGTATTTAAAAAAAAAACCTTTGCTGTGTCTTTTTTCTTGCAATAATTATTATGTACAACTTTATAATTTATACTGTATTTTAAAAAACTGTATAAAAGTGCCCTAATTCAACTTTTTAGTTGCCATTTATGGTTTTGATATTGTATTTTTGATATTTTATTGAAATAAAGATACCGATATAAAAAAAAAATTATTTTTCTGGCCAAACAGAAATTGATCCTTAAAAAAACCATAAAAAAGAATCGAACCCCAATTGATTCCGGTCAAAAATTCCGTGTAAAAAATGGTGTTTCTGTGGAACAATTTTTAGCTGCAATGCAATTGCGGTCTCAACTTGACCTCACCCGTCCTCAGAAAGTCATTGAATGGTTTTAGAATATACTTTCTATAACCAAATATAGAGATTTTAAAACATTATAGTACTTAATTATACAATAAAATTATATTTTTTACTGTATTATTTTACCATCCTGACTGATGAGTCTCCTCTAAATTGTTTCAAATAATCTTCTAAGTTTCCATTATGTATTAAGTACCTGTACCCCTCACATTCCTCTGTATACATTTTATCTCCATGGCTACAAACTCAAATTGATATCTAAGAGGTTGGTCTTTTGTGTTAATACACCCTCCATGCAGTAGTACCTATATCCCTAAAATACAATTTAGTATTATAAACTATAAGTAATTGGTTACCTCTGACATGTTTATATCTCCGGTTGCTAGGGTTTTGTACCCTAACATTGTCCTGTTCTTGTAGCGTTTCCTCCTCTGAAGCATTATTTGTAATCTGTTACCATCTCGTTTCAGAAAATGTGGATACTAATAAATAAAAAAACCAATAATAATAACAAAACCATTTAATTCATAAAACACCACTCATCTGACGATAAGCAAATTAACCAATCACAAGCAACAGTTAGAATAATACATCACTTTTATTGGTTAAATCGCTTATGTTACGGCTTACATCTTTGCGTTGCGTCCTAGTGGGAACCAAGCATTAGGGTGTACAGTAGGTCAAAGGAAGAATTTTTAGGTGTCTACACATTAGTGATATACAAATGGTTCATTTTGACATTTTAATTAACTATGCGCGGTAAAACAAAAAACGGAATAAATGCACATTTGTTTGTGCTCTATCAGTGTGCAGGGCAGGTACTGTACAAGTCTGACCTGTATTTTTAATATGTATTGTACATAGATGATGTTGCAACAGTACAGTAGACGAATTTCATTTGACATATCATGACAGGTGTTTTGAGCATACAAGTGAAAATGATAATTTGAGTGCCTCTTTCATCCTATTAAGCCAGAGTTCCACATAAACAGTATCAGATGCGCAAAAGCTGTTTAACTACAGGTTTCATTACACACTTTGTTTAATCAGTAATTGTGCAATGTTTTTGATAAAAGACCCAGAAAGGATTTGAACCAACGACCCTGGGATTGATAGCAAAGTATCTCATCTGCTAATCAATCACCCAATTTCACTTTGTAAATTGATTGAATAGGCATCAAGTAAGCTCTAAAGTGTTGATACCTTTACAACAACATCAAAATTGACATCATATTAATCTACACTCTAATCTTAATTGGCGTTTTGCGATCAGGGATCTTAAATATTGAGTGCTATTTTTCTGTTGCATCAAATTAAATTCAAACTAATCTGTTTATTCATCTCATAAAAACAATACTGTACATACAAAATACAATTACACAAAAAGGAGTAAATTAATTAAGTAAAGAATATTTCAGATAGTATTTCAACAAATAAGTTTACACAAATTAAAGGTGGTGTTGGTAGTCTATGTAGTCTAAAAACGTGTGCTCTTTGTTCGAATAGTATTATCTATATATAAATTTACGTAAGGGCAAAATTCGGTAAATCGCGCCTTACTTCTAGAATTTTTACTCAATGGTATATAAAGTTGGTTCGTACTTTCGGTACTGATTTTAACCACCTGATGTAACCCTGTTTACTAATTAAATTAAGTTAGATAATTAGTTATTGACGACTAAAACGAATTTAGGTTCAACGATTTGCCCCAAATAGGGGTGTTTTCCGATCGTGGTATACACTGTCTAATGGATGTCCATCTTGAAAAATACCCGCCACAAAAATGCGAGGAGGCTTCGCATTTTCCTATCTCCTCCTACGATAATTGTTTTTAATAGCTGAAAGCCGGTTGAACAGTTCGAGTACAGCATCATAATGTTGAAGACAGGCCGATTTTCTTTAAAAAATACTATTTTGATACATTTAATATACGTTTTTACAAATGTATTGATTTGTGATGAATGGAACATTCCAAATTATTTGGTTTAAGCATAGAGGTATAGATTTAGATTTATGGGCCCCCTTGGAGAATAAACATAAATAGTATTGCAATGCTGTACAATACTGTTAAGGTATTAACCACTTTTGATCGCAATTTGAATCGCAAATTTCTTACTGTGAGTGTTGGTACTGTTAGATGTAATATAAAAATATACAAATAAACTTTATTACTGTGAGTGTGGGTAGGCCCTACTGTAGATTATAAACATATAATATACAAATAAACATTCCAAATTATTTGGTTTAACCATTATAGAGGTATAGATTTAGATTTATGGGCCCCCTTGGAGAATAAACATAAATAGTATTGCAATGCTGTACAATACTGTTAAGGTATTAACCACTTTTGATCGCAATTTGAATCGCAAATTTCTTACTGTGAGTGTTGGTACTGTTAGATGTAATATAAAAATATATACAAATAAACTTTATTACTGTGAGTGTGGGTAGGCCCTACTGTAGATTATAAACATATAATATACAAATAAATAAACGTTATTACTGACAGTTGCTTCTCAACGTTTGTATTAATAATTTAAAAATATATAAACGTCGTAGTGGTGTATCGTTACATGTACTTTACTATTTCAATCGACTATGACAGTGAGAGTTTTAACAAAGTACCGTATTAAATCGTAAATGTTTTACTGTATTTAGTGGTATATTATTTATAGGCCTATAAAACATTAAAAACAATATTTCGTTACTGAGTGGATAAGAATATATTTTAAAATGTTTCCTCTTTGTACCTATCTTCTTCCCCCATCCCTCAACCCTTAATGTTACATACAAAACACAAATTGGGTTTGTTTAAATTAGTCCAAATAAAAAAATTTGACTCATTTTGTTTCTCTCTTCGGAAGTAATTCCCAGGGTGCTAATTTTGGTTGACTACATAAATCATTGTGTATATTTATTCGTTTCTGTAAACGACAATGTATTATAGTCCTGCGGTACGTACATTTGAAATCTCCATTTTTTTCTCGCTGGAAATACTGTGTATTCGAGAACCATCTGTGGGCACGACCTAGATGGTACGCGAGCGAAGCGAGCGTGCCATCTAGTATTGGCAAATTAATGTAGTCTATTTCGTTCCCAACTTACCTGGATAAACCGACATTGGCCTATTCCATCCGAGAAGAGATCTACAACTCTAATATATAAACAATTTATGAAAAATCTCATTCAGATAATTGTACATTCCATGAACCCTGACCTCAAGTGGGAACATCCCAACACACCACCATCATCATTGAACGAGACATGGTAGAAGTAACATGTCTGAATGAAGGGCTACACTACTTGTAGCTCTCTTCTCGAAGAGAATACTGTAGGCCAATGTTGGTTTATCCAGATAAGTTAGGGATGAAATCGACTACATTAATAACCATAATACTAATAGAACAAAGATTTCACTAGGTCCTTAGTTAGAGTACACGTTTTTTTCAATTGAATATGCCAATTAATACATTTAAAATAAATGCTACAAGTTCAATAGTACACCGACATTATGACATTGTTACCACATCCAAATCACTTCCTTCCGCTTCTAATGAATTTAACCTCACCTGGAATTCACTTTACCTTTTCTATTTTTACAGTACTAATTTTCATTTTAATTGCGGATAATTGCTAGCGTAACTAATTATCTAAAGTCGGATGCTTTCGGATTGTTTATTACCGTCGCAAGAGACACATAACATTAAAATATGGCGGAAATATGTATCTGATATTTCACCTGATTTAATGATATAAATCAAAGTCATTAATTACATTGCAATGTCATACTGTATTCTTTCTTACTGACTCTAGTATAAGAACACCTACACCGTGGGATAATTAGTCTATTTACAATTAAGAAAAAAGATGGAGTGATCAAACTATGATCTTAATAAGAACTTGTCACCAATAAGGGACTACAGAACAGTGACAAAAATATAAATATTTATTTAATATTATATAATTGAGATTTCTTACAAACACTATAGTTATCCACCGAGTGCAGAACATCAACAATATTCTTTTATCATTGGATTATTTATGTATTTTTCCAAAATTGGTACAAAATAAAACAAATACATTTTTCAACAATTGCCTTTAAATCTGTGTCTTTAATTTATGCACATTTTTAACCTATTGCAATACATTTATGATACGTGCACTTATAACCGACTGTACCACAGTTTTAACCAGGCATATTGTTAGTATTTTAATCAAATACAGTATCATTTTAATGTCAATTCTTGATCTAAAAATACAATAAAGATCTCATAAAAACTTTAATTAAAATATCAGTTATATTCTTTATTTGAAATAACTGATTGTAGTCTTTTATTTCTTTCTTCTTTATTTCCACATTTACAATGAAGCTCTAGACCTGTTGCCATGGCAAACAGCAATTTTGAAATGTAAATTATCTATCAGTCTATAATTAGAATGGAATTTTCAGAGTTACATCACCATCACCATAGTAACATAATTGAGAAAACATTTAACACTGTTGCAGGTAACTTATGTTTATTTGCTTTTAAATTCCAAAGAAATGTTTAGCAAGAGTAAAGGTATATTGAAATATTTTGATCTGTAATACGTTCCTGTTTGTAGCTTGTCTATACAATTAAAAAGTATGTTTACACTGTGTATAGTGAAACATCTTTTCGCATCTGATAAAATATGGCATAATGTTAAGAGACTAGCATGTGAGAGGCATTGGTCCGTGCCTGTCTGTGCTCAATGGGGCTGCGTGTGCGCCATTGGACGGGTATTTCCATTAAAATATTCAAAAAGTAGTAGTGTAGTTGATAGTCTATATGCAGCATGTGGCTGCCGTGTGCACATAGTAGGTCAACATAACCTGTAAGTGTAAGTGTACTCTACATTTCCTCTATTATGATATAATAATAATAATACATTTCCTGTAGTAACTGCAGTAAATTGTGTTTATTTAAATCAATTAAATGACCTTACCTGTAATGAAAATGAAAGATCCAGTTCAGTTTCCAGATTTTTACTGGATGAAAATACAATCTCATTTGAACGTAATGTGCGCTTTGAACTCTAGATAACAACAAAAAATAGTATTAAAGTTAAAAGCACTATCCCAAGATTCATGATTTAAGGGGCTGTGATAGGATAACAGTCTCTCGATACTCAATTTAAGCTCTGTCTGCACCCAAACTTTAGGTGAAAAAAAATGTGATATGCCTATATATGGACATGATGGTATCATATTACTACCATATTTGGGCATATCATTACCATATTTAGGCACATCACACTTGTTTTGTCAAACTAGTTTGATAGTGTAGATAGAGCTTTAGACTACTTTACCTGCATTCGTACAGCTATGATAAGTGAACTTAAGTCATTCTCCAAAGGTTTTAATACACATAATCTGGTCAGACGAAGACTACACAACCTATCCACAAAAAAAAAATAAATAAATTCCAAAATAAATTTATCATGTCATTTGTGTTTTGGGTCTATTTTGGGGGATAATATAAGTGTTACCGAAACAATGCTGGTTTTCTGTACAACAGAATAATACGATAATAGGGCTTACATTTTTATTTATTTCCGACTGAAATAGCAAAATAATAATAATAATAATTCCAATACAACACTTCTTTTCTTTTAATCTTTCTAAAGCTTTAAATAACCACACCTCTCAATGTCATCTTTTCTCCTATAAATAAAACCTGTCATCTTACAGCTACTGCAGTAATAACATAACATACAAACAAACAAACAAACAAAACAAAAACTGATAAATAAAAAGAAATTGGTATTTAAATGTACTGTATCTCAAAAAATTTTGACCAAAAAAAAGGATTTTATTCAGTACATTAAGTATAAATATTATACAGAAAATTTTTCTAAAAACCTAATCTACATACTGCATTAAAAGATTAAAACATTTTCAAGATTTAAACTTATTTTGGCAAGCAACCATACCACATCCACATTGTAGTGCCACCCAAACATCATACAAGTATATTTTCGCGTACTGAACCTGTATTTTCTATAGACGATTTTCTTTCTTATTTTTCAAGTATAAAAATAATGTGTTAATTCAACATAGTAGAAAGCTGCCAAATAAAAAACAGGTTGCCAGATAGTTTATACATACTATAAAAAATGTTTTACCTACTCTAAAATTACTCAAATTTGACACATTGTCTTCAAGATATCTAATGGAAATGGTTATGAAAAATTGCAACATTAATAAACATTTGACATGAACAATTGAACGAGTCGGAATGTACACATCAGAACATATTACGTTCATTATAAAATCACAGTTAATGTGAAACACGGGCATAGAGAAGAATATTGAAACACAAGGAATATTCTATTATTCATCTGAGGGATGTTTTGCTATTCTGCCACATTTTAAAGGGACCATGTTAAAACTACTCTACTGCAGTTTACTAAAAGTGTACTCTTTAAAAAAAGTTTTATGCAATTATTTAGCAAGCTTTTTTTATACTGTGTATTGAAGTGAATGGTTCATAAAATTTATTCAAACAAACTAAAATAATATGTTAAATTGCAGGAAAACAATATAGTTACTGCAGTAACTGCAGCAGAATAATTTTGACATGATCCCTAATGTTTATACATGAATGCTTAAAATATATTACAAGTTTGAGTGTTATGATAAATGCTGTGAAAATAAGCATTTGTTACTAATACTCTGTTCTTTTATTGCACCCAATAGGCTTCAAATTATACAACTTTTTAACTGAATTATCGATAATGGAATTTGCTAATACGACACATCATGCATTTATTACTCTCATTCAAAAAGCAATTAAAAACAAAAACAAAACAATAATATTATTATCTATAAATCATTTTTTTTTCATTACAAGTTTCAATAAATAAATAATGTGTAAATAATAATGAGTTTACATAAAACATACGTCACACAACTAGCAAATAACAATAAATTAATTGTTTTTTGTCATATCCCGATACTATAATGCTAGATTCACACAAATTTTGTACCCTAAAGGCTTTTATCTAAAGGGAATGACCGATTGAATTGGAGTTTATTTAAAGGTGTGACAGATTAAAATGAAGTTTGTAACACTGTACTAGGGTTAAAATGATACTACAAAAACTAAGAGTGGTGGTGGTAAAGTAGACTGTAGTGTTGGTCATCCGGATAAACTAACAATGGCCTTTTTTGGTTTATCCAAGTTAGCTGGGCACGAAATAGATTGCCTATTATTTAAAGAGTTTTTCTTTATATGCACTGGATTTCAGATTGTCTACATTTGCTGATGAAATGTTGGTACAGTAGTATAGTGTTGGTCACCGGAATAAACTAACAATGGCCTTTTTCGGTTAATCCAAGTAAGCTGGGCATGAAATAGATTGCCTAATTTCAAGAGTCTTTCTTACAAATTCAAGATTTAAGATCATCTGCCTTTGCTCATGAAATGTTAAAGCAATTTATCATTGAGTATAAGACACAATTATGTGATTGATCGTCATAGCAGAACATATTACCACTTTGGCTTTAAACATTTAGCAATTAATTGACTTATGTTGTATTTTCATTAATATTAAAGATTGATAGTATAATGTATTTTGACATTCAATCGATATTCACATCCAGAGGTAAACATATGTTTAGGGATGTTCATTTATCAGTCAGGTGTTAACAGCAACAAATTACGAGGTGATAAAACAGGGGTTTTTTTAAATAAAAATATTGAAATATGTAGATAGTTACCATTAACATCAACTACTGCACACAATATTGGATGCACAGTAGAGTGTGTAAATGTTCTTTTGTACTAAATCTATCTACTACACTGGTACGCATTATGAATTTCACGATACTGGGCAAGTTTCCTCATCACTTTTCTTCTATAAATATATTTTACGGTCCTACACGTGAAAGGATGAAGTAATTTTTACCAAATAAATATCATAGAATACGTACCAACATAGAGAAAAATTTTAAGTAGCAGATCTCGAGCCTGTGCAAAGATTCTTATAGGGGGTTCTTTTTTCGAAAAAGGGGCACAAATCATAATGACCTAGATCTCATGAACCATGAAACTGGGCTTACATTGATGTGGCCAACTGTTCTTCAGAGCTACTGAATTGAATAATGAAACTCAACAAATCAAGTCAGTGCTCTCCATTATTACTTGGCTTTAAAATAGAATTTTGCCAAGTATAGTAACAGTACGTACTTTGTATGTTTGTTAGCACGATAGATATCACCTACAATTTTCAAGTTATCATTCTGAATTTTTCGGTGTAAATACTGTAGGTATATACTTTTACAGAACATGCCTACAGTATTAAAATTCAATGAAATTGGTTCATTAATAACAAAAAAGAAATATTGTATTCTTGGTCGAACTATCAACATGCGCCCTCTGTGGCAATATTTGGCCAAGTACTTTCTGAGTGCTTTCATTTTATATATTTTATATTAGGAAAGCTAGTTTCATGTTCATGAGATGATTTCTACTACTACTGCAATGCCAAAAACTGCTTACTCTCTGAGAGAAGTATTGATTGAGTAAGCTAATAACATTAATTATAGATTTCAAGTCAGTGCAATGCTCTCGGTGAAATCATGAAATCTTATATACTGCACTTTTTAATTCATGGTATCTGTTGATAGCCATGGCCTATTTTTAACTCTATCGTACTACTGGGGTTAGACTGTGCATGTCTACAGTATCATAGTATGTGTGTGCAGAGTCAAATGCTACACAATACCACTGTATTTTAGTTGCACATTATAAAATGTATAGCCAAACGCTATTCAAGACTATTCCAATTTCCAATAAAAAATAATGTACCCTTAAACTTGAAGACAAATTTGACTTCAATGGTCAGTTACAATACAAAGAAAAATATAAAGTATGCTTTACTGGGGTTTCATCGGAACATAGTTTAAATTTGACCCTGAAGTATATTTTGTGTCCTTCAGCAATATTTGCAAGAGTATACTAAATTACTATACATTCATTCAATTCAGGAAGATTTTTTACTACATAAGATAGATAAATGCAAGTAAATCACTGTGTCTCGATTGTATATTGATTTAAATAAGCTATAACATTGACACAAATCTCAAGTGAGTGCAATGCTCTTGCTAAAATCATGAGATGATGTTTACTACTTTAGATAGCTTGGATAACCCTTGCATAGAGAAGTATTGATTTGAGTAAAGCTATAATATCACAGGCTATCTCAAATCAGTGTAAACACATCAATAGGATATTACTGCATGGGCCATATTAAAAACTGCGAAGTACAGAGCAGTACAAAGAAAGATCAGAATATCAGCTCAGGCCTTTTAATATCCAAAGTTTACCAAAATCGGACATTGGGAGAAGTGTAAATGTAAATAAATATAATAATGTAAATATCCCAAAGCCATCATCATTTCTAATCTGTGTGTATGTTTTGTTGATGAACACAAAAAATGACTAATGTCCATTTATCCATGTATTACTATAATAGCTAGTCATTCAAAAAACTGTTAGTACCACAAACGTTCATAATAAAATATTTATTATAATAACAAAAATTGTAAATTGTGAGATGCCAAGTGGTTAAGACAATGGAACCGTAATACCATGCCTCTTTCAGGTGGTAGAACGAGTCTTCTCAGGTAAGGACTATAAACCGTAGGTCCAGTGTACACATCTTACTCATGCGCCCTTTAAAAGAATCTAGTAGAACTAGTACATCTTTCGAGACCCGGTGTACTAGTATACACACAGTCACTGTCACATACAGACACAGAATAACCCTCTATATAAAGAAGGTGAAAAAACTTTAAAAATGTGAATTTTACTGGTCAATATAAATGTTTTTCATACTTTCTTATACTTCGCTTAAATATCAGCTGCCAAATATTTGTTTAAAAATAATGTTTATGTATGATACTGCCCTCTAGCAATATATTTCCTTAACATTAATGTTTTTGTAAATTACAACCCAACTGAGCAACAGCCTATGGCTTTGACAGAAAACAAATACCTAGATGTCAGCAGGAAGTCCTTGTAGCTGTCACATGGGAAGTCGTTCTGTCACATGATATTTGATCAGTTTAAAGGAAAACCTAGACAACAAGTTACCAACCAAAATCCTATTAAGTGTAAAAAATAAGCTTCAATAAGACATATTTGACTAGTCTCTCGCAAACAACTCGCAGTGATCGAACTCCAACTGCTCGCATATAAACAGCAATAGTAGTATAGCATAACATTAATAAATATAAATAATAAAAAAAAAAAAAAAAAAAAAAAAAAAAAAAAAAATATTTATATTAATTATTATATAATCTGCTAATTATCTACTAAAAACCGCTCAGTCAATATATGCCTATATATTTCAAACAGTATTTTATTCAGAGCAAACATTTTTTTAAAATTATTTATTTATTGATTAATAAACAAATCTGATACCCAAGTACTTTTACATTTCCCAATATTTGGGTAGTATAATATTAATAATTATTTATATTATATGATCTGCTAATTATCTACTCAAAACAGCTAAGTCAAATATGCCTATATACATATATTTCAAACAGTATTTTATTCAGACTCAGAGCAAACATTTTTTACTTATTTATTAATAAACAAAACTGATACTCAAGTACTTTTACATTTCCCAATATTTGTAGGATTTAGGGTATTATAGTAAACAAGTACAAATTCAAAATAGGAATATGTAATTCAATTGTAGTTATTTTTGTGTACATTTCCTGAGATTGTCTAGCCTCCTAATGACAGGACCTAGTACTGTCAAGTGGTATATAATACTGCAATCTCAAGAGTGTAAAATCCACTTTTCAGTAAAGTCTACATTTCCTGTTCCTTTCCTATAACTCCTGCTTTTATATTCATATAGATATACCATCTGACCTTCTTGTATTTTCTTACTTTCCTTGGCTGACTGCCATGTACAAGTAATTGCCTACCTGCTTACTTATTACTTTAAGACATGAAAAGCGCAATTCTAAAGTCTCGTTAATTTGTATGTTCATAGTATCCAAGTACAAGATATATTTGTTTTTTGCGAACTATATTCTTTACATTGAACTAAAACTCAATTGGATTTTTCAAAAAGGAGATTTTCCAAAGGGGAAGATTATAGAAAAACACAGTACTAGATTCATGAATTTCCAATAGTCATTTAAAACCAACAAAAAATACATCACAATAATTTGAAACATTATTTGAATCTAATTCTAGTACTTAGATTCAAACTTGTCTCCAAAAGTTGATTATATTATTATTTATTATAATTATGATTATGAATTTTTCAATGAAAATGTTCAACCTTGTGTCAGGTTAGTTTTGTCTTTGTCACCATGAGATGTTGATGTTACTGTTTGATTTAGGAAAATATCATCATGATTATGCACCTATGATAATCATTAATATTCATAATAATGTAATTATCAAACCCTTACTCTACCGGAAAGCTCATTATCTTAATTTCTGCATAAAATAAAATTCAGAAAATAAAGTTGCCAAGAAATAATATAATCTAACGATAAATAATAGTTTGAAAAATCATAGAGAGCAATTTTAAAACTGTGAAAATAAAGGATTTAAAGAAAAACTGCGAATATAAACAGATTTAAAATTAACTATTGTTTAAATTTAACCTTTCTATGTACCTCATAATTGCAAATTTCTTTTCAAATTATTAATTTATTAAAATATTCATGGTAAATTGCATTTAGAAGTCATTTAGGTTTTAAAAGGATGCAGAGACATTATCAGTGTAAAACTGTGTACAATCACGGACAATGATGAAGCTTATTTAGTTTAATTTACTACTGAATTTAATGGTTTTGGCAACAAATCATGCACAGAAATTAGCTTTCTTCTCAATTAATGATAAACATAGCGCTCAAGAATTCTCATATTTCATAATGCATGCCTTCATATTTCATAATGCATGCCTTCATTTGCTATGTGACAATCGACTTTAATGCATTGCATTTTGATAGATGTGTAAGCACCCACCGAGGGAGAAGTACACTACCCCAAGAGATATGGCCCAGGCCCCCACCACCTCAACAGCAAAAGATAAGACATTAGCTATTTAAGTTCAGTACTTCTACAATTTGTAGGCCCTGTGCTACTGCTATTAAAATCCTGGATCTGCCAAACTGTTAAACCCAGATTTTGGAAATTACACTGCAAAACATAGAACATTTAGTCGAGCAATTAATTTTACAATTTGTAGGCCCTGCACCCCTTTATTTCAAAATCTGCCAATGCACATTCATCCACAGCACACAATTTTTTATATAAGCAAAATTATGAATTAACATTATTAAAACTACAAACTGGCCTACTCAAAGTTTGATTTTTATTTTTCATGTTTTAGTGGGCGACAATACATCTTGGTCAGTGTATTATATTGGTCGGATACCTTATCTCGTACCTCTTTTTCATGATTTTAACAATATTGGCTTTTTATATAAATGCTTCTTCACAATAACCTTTAAATGTGTCACATGTTACATTAAATGAATAAATTTCTTTGCCAGTGTTCTTACCTGTTTGAGAACGCATACTCTCTACTATATGGTCGCCTAAAGCTTCCATCTCGATTTGGAAAACCTGGAAATGTCGGCATGCCTAAAAAATTATTCCTCCACATACGTCTAATATCCATCCTGACATCCTCACAATACAAACATTTTCCTCAGTTTTCACAGTATTTCACATAGAGCTAGGCCGGTTATTGCAACAGGTATGAATCAACAAATGAGGCCTAGTGGTTCAGACTAGGTGGATTACCTCGACCGGTATATTTCATAAACTAGGGCTAGCACCAGACAAAACACTCGACCTGTCATATATTGAATTGTAAATTGTCAGGCAGTTTTTAAAAAGGAAATATATAGCGATTATATGGAAGACAATGCCTATTAAACAAAGCATTGCTGTTAATCTATTGATGATGATATTGATGGTATAATCAATATTGCCCCATAACTCTCGGCCTAGGCCAAATCTGTGTCGCAACCTACACGTCTGTATTGAAATCTCCATTGATCAGTATTTGTTTTAACTCTGAAGTTCTCACCTTCAAGAATTCACTCATTCATACAGTACATTCTGTACAAGGTTAATCATATTTTATGACAAGTTTTGCACCAATCAAAATTAAAGATTGTCTCCCTGTAAAAAATATTTTTTTAACTATTTTTTTGGTTGAATATGTCATTTTAATGTTGCATAATAGTGACAAAAAAAATGTGTTCGGGAAAAAAAATGATTTACCTGAAAAAACTGTAATTTAAGCAAATAGTTGTCAAGTTTGCTGACACTCAATGGGTTTTTGGTTGAATTTAAACCGTTTATTATTTCATTCAAGTAAAAACATTATTTTTGGGGGTTTTTTTCTGAGGAAGTGATTAACTTTGTTAAAATTACAAAATGGCCTATTCCAAGTCTTTTTTCTTTCATTTATTTGGCATCTCAATAAATAACATTAAAAATACATCAATAATATATAAAATCACCTTAAATATTAATATACATGTACATCAAAAAAGCAAATAAAAATGGCGGGATTAATGAAGTCTTAATTAATTAATTAACCTTCATTTTTCATGAATTTAGGGACAATATCATCATCGTTTACTAGCAATAACCTGGATCCAATATTTTCGCACAAAATTGACGTTCTATTCGGAAATTATTTTTTCCCAATTCTATTGATCTCAAAAGTTACATAACAAAATATTTGAATAACAACTATACAATTACTGCAAATCCTATTAAGTTATAATTCATGTTTCACTATCCAGAAAATCTTTAAAAATTCCAAAAATAGTAGGAAACAACATAAAAATGTATTTATAAAATTGACAAAGAATTGAAACAAAGTTTTGAATAAGCAATTAAATAATGGTGTCAACAGTAGTGCTATTGTGATTTAACCAATATTTACAACTTCCCTGTAGTGTAAATAGGGACTTTTAGATTATCACATCGACTACTGTATGTTGACTGCTACCCTATTACTTTTGTGATATGCGCATGCGCTAGGCGACTGGTATGTCGACTGGCAAATTTTAGTGCTTTCAGTGGTATCTTGGTATTCGCCCTCTGCCATGAGTACCAATGGACGTATGAAGCCGTAACATTGCAAATGTTTACCCAAAATCATCTCGAGAATGTAATAAAGTGAATTTCAGTCAAATTATATTGGTAAACTGTTTATATTGAATTTTATTGGTTATTTGAAATAAAGCTTGTAATAATACAGGTTACGGCCTCGGTCTTATAACTATGATGCCAGCCTTTGATCAGAAAATTAAGGATCTACTCTAGGCCTAAGCTACACACATAGCCTGGCCTATTAAGTCTGTGTACTTCCACCGACATAGCGCGGTGAAATAGCTTGACGGACGAATGCTACAGTATGAAGATAACAATGTCATTAAAGTCATACGTTTACCGGCACGTCAACGTATATGTCCACTTAATCTAAATGTTCCTATTTCTGTCGACGAGAACAGTCGACTACGACTCATGTGGACATGACCATTGTGTGCACGTTCACACAATCTAAAAGTCCCTTATTGGAAAAGTCTGTATACCACCGCCACTAAAAAGGCTGATCCAATGAGAAAGCTCTAGACCAGTCGGTCAGGCTACTTCAGGCCTTATTGCTAAAAATAGGACATTAGGTTAAGTTCAGTTCATTTTTATGCCATCCCGCCCCTACTTTAAAATTCCGTTATTGGACTCTACCCATTAGCCTCAATGATAATTTATTAAATTCTGGTTATTATCGCTACAGTTTCCTTATTTTAAACACAGAAATTTCATCCATATCAACAAACATACAAACAGAGAAAATTCGCAAGCTCTAAGTTTAAATATATAGGCAAATAATGAGACACTGTTTTTTAAACAATTTTATGATATTCTTACTACTTTCCATGTTTAACCTTTAGTTTTTATGCAATGTTTGTATTTGTTGCCTTTGTATTTTACCCTTGTGCTTGCGCTATATAAGAATGAAACTATTATTATTTTGGTGTCGTACTGTTTCCTTTTAGTTTTACCAATTTTATCATATTTTATTATGTTTTTTTTAGACAAGTTGTGCTTCACGAAATAAAATAATTGAATTAAATTCCCACTTCACAGGTGTGTAAGAAAAGAGCGTAGTTATTTGATCTCAAGTTTATTAATTCTACAGTACTCGACACATAATTACTGTACACCTACACAACAAAAATTCACTATTTCCTGCTACTGTAAAACCCAATTATGCAATAAACAGGTCATCAATTGGTCACATGAAATCAATAACTGACCTCTAAGGCTATATTGATCAAACTGCATGAACATGCACTCTAATTAACCTCCAACAAACGCTGCCTTTAAAACTAAAAATCTAGAGTGTTTAGGTTTGACAAAACATTTGAAAGAAAAATTCTTAGAAAACTGTTTTTGAACGATCATTGGAAGCACACACTGATATGGTTGCAAACTGTACATTGATTGTATCATGTCTATAGCAATTTATTTAGAAACTTTCAATTTCGCAATGGTGAGCACAATGTATGGAGCACCAGCAAATAGCCAATCTGTGCATGAAACCTTTTCACATGACAAACTTTGGTCAATACCGGTAATAATATTTCATAGTCAGTAAAACAGTTTGTAATATCATTTTATTTAAAGGTCTGTTTACACTATCAAACTAAAGTACATGGTATTGATATGCCCAAATATGGTAGTGGGAAAACATCATCATGTTCATATATGCACATCACATTTTTTGTCACAATAAGTTTGATAGTGAAGACAGCTTAATGGTTTTTCTTCAATTTACATCTCGGGTCGTAATACACAGGCCTTGTTTTTTTTAAAAGGTGAGCTACAAATTGGCCTCCTCGGCACATTCAGGGGTGTAGGTGTGCTGTTTGTATCTTGAAGTTCACCAAATTTATGTGTGCTGTAAAGCGCAGGGGCATTTTAATACTGTAGTAATATTAGGTGTGTGATCACACACTGACACCTAAAAAGACAAGACTTGCACATACAGTAGTTACAGATGCCACAACAAATTATACAGATCAATAGATTGTCACACAATCATTTTACGAAAAAAAATGCGTACCAAAAAGGCAGTCGAATTGCAGTCTACAAGACTACAGTAGTACTCTTTGGACATGGTAGGCAGATTAGTCCATTATTATAGAGGGATGTTCAAGATGCTATTAGCTACTGTTAGCACAGGCTATTGTTGGTTTTTATCCGGGTAAGCTACTGTAAAGTTTGTGTATTATTCTGTCACATGCCACACTGTACCCTCACCAAAATAGAATTTAATAAAATTTACCACAAATAGCTTAGGATAAAGGTAAAATGTCAATAAACTTTTTGATATTATCACATTTCATTCTATTATTAAAAAAAGTTTCGTTTTAGTTATCTGATTCAATATGACACACACGGAAATTGAGGGAATCAAATAACTAGGTGCCTAGGTTATTGATAGAATAGAATGCAGATCTATTTAAACAGATAGCAAGTTCTGGCTTCGTAAATTAAAAGTGTCTGTACTATATTAAACACGTATAAAGGCCCCATAACAAAAATGTTTATATCATCATTATCTAGCCCTAGGTTTACAAGGCTAGTCTAGAGGGCTAGGCCAACAGCATGCTTCTTAGTGAAATATTTTTTTTTTTTAAGGCGAGACTGACCAGCAAACACTGATGGGGTGAAAAAAAACATCCTCTTTCCTCATCAGTTTTGAGCTGGAGATATGGTAATAAAATAATAATTTTTGTTATGGGGCTTAATCACCAGTGGCTTAATGCATTGGCCTGAGGACCCTGGTTTATGGACTCTAAGTGACCCCTCCCCAAATACTTGCGGCCTCTGTCGACATATTTTTCTAATGTTTTTTTTCCCATCCTGCTCAGAGGCCCCTATAAGCTCTGGGCTCTTTGTTTTTTTAGCCAGTGAGCACTCATAGCTGTTAAGCCAACTCGGCCGTTCCAAGGCAAAACAACGTAACTAAAAAATGTTGCTTTTCGAGAAAAATTGAATTGAAGTTTGAGCGTTTGCATTTCAACAACAAATTATTGTAATGATGTGAAAGTTTGCATGAGTATATAAATAATAATTATTATTAAATACAAAATGTTAAATAATTTAAACAATTTGATCAAAAGTTATTGCCACTTTTAACAGATACGTTGTTTTGCCTTAGAAATGACGTGCATAGAATGAAAGTCATTTCTGAGGCAAAACAACGTAACTGCGATATTCTGTGGCAAAACAACGTAACTGTGATGATTTTAAAAACAATGGATTTTTGAACAAAAGGGAAGGCTGCGATCATCTATGATGGCTAGGAACTAGGTTGGCTTAACAAATAGTGTGTTATGCGCGATTTGAACGATTTGCGCAATTTGAAATTGCGCAAAAAAATCCTTGCGCAATTTGAAATTGCGCAAAGAATTCTTGCGCAATTTTAAATTGCGCAAGGATTTTTTTGCGCAATTTCAAATTGCGCAATCAACTTGCGCAATTTCAAATTGCGCAAGAAAATCTTTGCGCAATTTTAAATTGCGCTGCACAATTTGTAAATTGCGCAAGATAGTTCTTGCGCAATATGACACCTTTGCGCAATTTGAAAACGAACTGTAAATTTTCCCATACATGGCTAGGCTAGGCCTAGGCAGAGGAGTTTAAAATTTAGTATTATTTTTATTATATAAATAAGACCATTTCAATGAAGATAATGTTTAATACTCACTTTTTAAGTTTTTAATATTAGTTTAAGCTAGGCCATGTAACCTAGTCAGTATCAGTAGTCCAGACTACTACAGATAGGTACTATCTCTAAAATTAATGATCTCTGAAACCTGAAATTTTTACAGGTTGTTCATAAATTTGTAATAATTCCCCAAATGTAAAAATTTCAAAAATTGACAAAAATGCGAGTTACGTGGTTTTGCCTTGGAACGGCCGAACTGGTAATCACACATTTAATAAGAAATTAACAGTTAGAATCAATGCATAGGAATGTTACAAGGTTTGAATGAACCACAACATTTTCCTTTAATATCATAATTTCTTTAAAAATCCTTCATAATTTATTGGCCATACAGTTAATTGTCCACAAAAAAAATGACTTGGTATTTTGCACCGCTTCAATTAGACATCATATATTTAGGTGATCATTTAGAATAAAATGATCACCTATTGTTATTGTATGAAATCTTTATTCTTCTTCTTATTGGTTATCCGCAACGAAGTTGCAGGATAACCTCTTGTGATTGTACGAAATCATCATCATCAACATCTTTTTAGTTATCCGCACTATGGCGGATAACTCCTTGTAACTGTCCTGTTTCATCATCTTTTTTTTTTTTTTTTTTTTCTGTATTATTCTTCTTTCTTTCTGTCATTTTTGTGCAGAGCGTATCTCTAAAACGTGTAAAGTTAACATTTTATAACTTTGTCAACATATGGGCAATCAGGTGAAGTTGTGCTTTCCTATAATTGAATGACGTCAGAGTTGCGCAACATGACTTACGCGCGTTTTTATGAATTTCGCGTATTTAACATAGATCGAAAACCATATAACAATTTAAATTGAAACTTAGCAAAAGTCTAATTTATATCGTGCGCTAACTTTTTGTGCACTAAAAATGGCATGTTTTACACGAAGCTACGCGCGCACGCGCGTTTAAAATTTTGCGATGCGAAAAATTAATTTCTAATCAACTTTATACGCGTTTCATGTCATTTTGAGCATGTCAAAAATTCCCACACGTGCGCAAATTTTTACGCGCGTGGTGCACACGTAGCGTTAAAAACGTCATTTTTTCGAGTGATTTATGTTTTTCCAGCCTTTTCTAGTAATTTTACCAACTTTTAAATAATTTCGACTTCAAATTACGTCATACGAGCACGTACAATATGATAATTTGCGCGCTTTTTTGATGAAAAACTTCAAAAATTCGTCAAAATTAAGGCTTTTTTTAAACAATCGTAGTTTCTAAACTAAACGGTAAAAATTATTTTTATTACATATTCTGGAAGTTGATGAGTTGTAGATATCAGATCATGCATTAATATGGCTAACCGGACATTGTGACGTCATCGTATGGCCACGCGAATATGAAATTTAGGATTTTTGTATCTTTCGTCATAACTGCTCACATTTAATAGAGGGCATCTCCACTTATCCGTTTTCCATTTTCACCCCAATTTTGATATTGTCTAGGTCAATCAACTATCTTTAGCATGAGTTGAAAATATTTTAATTTTTATGACGTCATCATGCCTAAAAATTTAAATTACGTGTGGCATTAATTTCATCTTTACGGTAAATTTCAATCTGTTATAGCTCGTAAGAATAAAATGTGATAATCGCGATTAAAACGTTTTCTTGAAGCTATTGGATTGTAGATACAAAATCATGTAAAAATTTTGCCAATCGGATGTGATGACGTCATCATATGGCCAGTTAAATAAAAAAAGTCGTATTTTCATCTTTTGCGTCATAGTTCATTACATTTAAAAGAGCGCGCATTAATATTTCACGCATTCAAATTTCTTCTACACGTTAATATGTTGTTGCTGAGATAATTTCCTTCCAAAATTGCTACCTTCGCGTTTCATTTTAAAACCATCAACATGTTAAAAATTGCAATAAATAGCGGGTCCCGTAATTTCCCCTATTCTACACTGTATGTGATATGTATACAGATTACAGTGTGTATACTATATATGAATCAAAATAATAGAATTCAGCAATAACAACATATCATAGTCTTCAGTTCAGGTCATAATGCCATAATCTTTTTCCGTGTGCAATATTCCAACGTATGGCGTGGACGTGGCGTTTGTCGTGCGGATAACTAACTCGTCAAAGTGACGAGTTTCATGTCTAGTTCTTAATCTTCTTTCTTTCTGTATGATTTTTGTGTAACGCTTTTCTCTAAAACTTGCAAACATAACATTTTGTTAACTATGTTAACATTTTGACATTTATGTAACGTCGTCATGCGAAGCTTTTCATGATGTTTACAATTGCGCAACGTGACGTACGCGCGATTTAACGATTTTCTCGTATTTAACATATGTCGAAAACCAAATAACATTTTAAAGTGAAACTTTGCAAAAGTTTAATTTATATCATGCGCTAACTTTCTGTTGAAAAAAAATTGCGTGTTTTACACAAAGTTACGCGCGCACGCGCATTTAAAATTTCAAAATGCGCAAAATTAATTTATAATCAACTTTCTACGCGTTTCATGTCGTTTTAAGCATGTCAAAAATTCCCACGCGTGCGCACATTTTTAAGTGTGCGGTGCGCACGTAGCATTGAAAACGTATTTTTTTCGCGTGATTTATATTTTTCCAGCCTTTTCTAGTAATTTTACCAAATTTTAAACAATTTCGACTTAAAGATACGTCATACGAGCACGTCGAATTGGACAATTTGCGCGCGTTTTTTATGAAAAGGTTAAAAAACTTGTTTAAAATATGCCTTTTTTTAAACAGTTGTAATTTCTAAACTAGACGGTCAACTTTTTGTGGATGACATATTCTGGAAGTAGATGAGTTGTAGATATCGGATCAGGTATTAATATGGCTAACCGGACATTGTGACGTCATCGTATGGCCACGCGAATATAAAATTTAGGATTTTTGTATCTTTCGTCATAGCTCTACACATTGAATAGAGCGCATCTCCACTTATTCGTTTTCCATTTTCACCCCGATTTTGATATTGTCTAGGTCAATTAACTATCTTTCGCATGAGTTAAAAATATTTTAATTTTTTTGACGTCATCATGCCTAAAAATTTAAATCACGTGTGGCATCAATTTCATCTTTACAGTAAATTTTAATCTGTTATAGCACGTAAGAATAAAATGTGATAATCACGATTAAAACTTTTTCTGGAAGCTATTGGACTGTAGATACGAAATTATGTAAAAATGTTGCCAATCGGATGTTGTGACGTCATCATATGGCCAGTTAAATAAAAAAGGTCGTATTTTCATTTCTTGCGTCATAATTCATTACATTTAAACGAGCGCGCATCAATATTTCACGTATTCAAATTTCTTCTACACGCTAATACGTTGTTGCTGAGATAATTTCCTTTCGGAATTGCTACCTTTGCGTTTCATTTTAAAACCGTCAACATGTTAAAAATTGCAATAAATAGCGGGTCCCGTAATTTCACCAATTCTATGTATGTCACTGTATGTGATATGGATACAGATTATACTGTGTATACTATATATGAATTTAAATAATAAAATTCAGCAATAATAATATATCATATTCTTCAGTTCAGGTCATAATGCCAACTAACTTCCTTTTGTCCTCAACCTATCCCCTTAATGTTAATGTTGCACCACTTGCGCGGCGGATAACCAAACTCGTCAAAGTGACGAGTTACATGTCTAGTTCTTATTATTTATTTCTCTCTGTACAAATTTGTGTAACAAATATCTCAAAAAGTTTAATGTCAATGATTACCAAAATTTCACATTGTCTTTCAAGTACTTTAACTTAGCCATAATAAGCTTTTCAGCGTGATCACTCATCCGTGACGTCACGTATACGCCATTTTGTGAAATCACATTATCAATCATATCTCCATAATTCATTATCACATATTAATGAAAATCACTACACGTAAACTTGAGGTCAAGGTAAAAAATATTAGCAAATAAAAACTCGGGCGTTTCAAGGTCATGCGCGTGAAATCGCGCGTTGAAATTTTAAAAAGCTCAAAATTTAGTTTTTATCAATTTAGAGCATGAAATAGGCCATTTGCGTGTTTCAAAAAATTACTGCGTAAAAACACATTTTTGCGCACGCGATTTTTAAAAAGGGTAAAAAATAAAATTTGATGTATACATCATATTCTACTCACAAACCTTAGTACATTCTCCGACTTTGAGTCCATTCCGACTTAAAATAACGCTATACGAGCACGTTAAAAATGACAAAATGCGCACATTAATTGTACAAAAGTGCTAAAAATGGTAAAAAATAAGGCCTTTTTAAAATGAATATAACTCTTCAGAATGGCAGGTGACACCCAATTTTTTTAACTTATTATGGAAGCCAATAAGTTGTAGATATAAATATATATACATATTAGACGTACAAAATGGTATGACGTCATCAAATGGCCACTTGAATTTAAAAATTAGAAATTTTTATCTTTTTTGTGTGGGTTATCACATTCAATAGAGCGCATCTCCGTTATTTGAGCCCGATTTTCGCACACATTTTAGTATGTGCTTGCTCAATTAATTATCTTTCTCGTGAGTTGTCAACATTTTTATTGTGATGACGTCATCACGCGTAAAAACTTGAATAACCTAGGTCGTGTAATTTCAGCTACACCATACATTTGAATATCTTATAGCTCCTCAGAATTAAAGGTGACCTTGAAGATTATAATTTATTATGAAAGCTGATGAAATGTAGATACGAATTCATATCAATATTAAGCCTATCAGATGTTGTGATGTTATCATATGGCCAGTTGAAGTTAAAAAGTAGTTTTTAAATTTCTTTAGTCGAAGTTATACAAATTTCAAAGAGCGCGCATTGCGCTTCTACGTGTCAAATTCTCTTCCAATCCTTATATTTATTTGCTCAATTCATTATCTTTCAAAATTGTCATCTTCGAGTTTATTTTGATAATTCCATCATACCAAAAAAATAGAGCATGATGTGGGTCCCGTAATTTCACCTATGCTACACTGTATATAGATATACAGTATATACTGTACATATTGTATGACACATAGGTAGAACTCAGCACTATAAGTGTATATGCAATCATGTCATAGGATGGCGTACATCAACTTTTAACGATCGTATGTTAACGTACATGCATGATTAAAAAATGTTAATTTTATTAAAATGATAAAAATGATCACCTATAATTCGTCAAAGTGACGAATTAAATTCTAGTTAGTATTGTCTTTGTTTAGTAGAGTGTTCTTTTATGAGCGCTATTAGAAGTGTAGGTGTTTTGATTTTTGTCTCATTCTAGGTATGGCATGGCATGTGTACATCCTCACAAACCACCACTTCCACTTGAGGATATAGAATAATGAATTGCATTTGTGGAAAAGGGCGTTCAATAAATTTTATTTTACTCTTCGAGAAGAATAGGCTATTTTTGGTTTCTCTATGTAAGCTAGGCACGAAATAGAAACGTCTAATTTTATCACTACTGTAGGAAGGCGAAAAAAATACTGCACCCAGTATTCAATTACATGACACAATTTGCATAATTACAGTTAGTAAATACTGGTAAAAGCCTTGAAAGCCAATTGAAAACAATTTGAACTTTATGACTCATAATGAGTAGGTGATATTGAAATAAAACCAATCTAGTCATCATAAAAAAAAATTATTATAATATTATGAAATTTATATGCAGAAAAAGAAGGCATAACAAAGATCTATGACTGAGTGAATAAATGTGAATAATGTGTTTTAACAAAATGTATAACAAATTAACAATAGGTATGACAGATTCACGATGCCATATAATTTAGTATAATTATCACCTGACTGACAAAATGGATCGCTCACAAAAAGCCTTTTCACTATATTTTCAAACAGTATTGCTTATGAAATATCTTACCGTATACTACCGAGGATACTGTATTAAAAACATGTTGTCTAATTCTTTAAATATTTTTGTTTTTAGTAGGTAGCTGGACACAAAAGAAATTCTATATTAATTATTACAGATTTTTTTTAATGAAAACTAATTAATTGAGAACTGTGATATATCCTGTACATAATAATTTTAATAGGATTCAACAACATATTATTGTACTAAGGAAAAGAACATCATAAAAATACTGTAGCACAAGTCCATCTCCACAAAACCCAAAATTGGACTGTGGATGTTTGATACATTCCTATATCCATGACAAAAATGTTGGTACCGGTACATGAAGTTTACACTGGACATATAGATATAGGCTATTTCCAGACAATTGTACAGTAAAAAAAAAATGGCATACCGGTAGGTCTACATGTAATGGTTTAATGTTTGTTCAGCAACCACACAAACAAGTTAGTAAATGTATTGACATACTCAAACGTAAACATGTATCTACTGTATAGAAACCCATGGCTACTACTAATACTATAGATAAGATAAAAACTGAATTGGGAAATACCCAAACAACATGGCTTAGTCATTTAAATGAGTCATTATTATTAACATTCATTGTTCACTATTAGTAGTAAAATCACAATGGGCCTGTTTCTATTAGCAATAATTGACCATAAATGGCATTCTTTAAATACAGTACAACCAAGCAAATTCATTCACATTCCTTCACATATTGTTCACAAGTCATGTATCAAGATGCTCTACATTAAACAAAGTCTTTAGGAGTGGATTTTTTTTTAAAGCTTTGTCCACACTAAAAAAAATGTTATGTGGCCATATATGTACATGATGATGTCATATTACTACCATATTTGGGCACCTTACACTTTTGTTGTCAAACTAGTTTTATAGTGTACAGTAGTGGACAGGATTTGAACCCAGGACCCTTGATCTGAGCGTAGCATCCACCACCAAGCTACAACTTTACTGTATGGTTTTCATATTTCTTGGCACACAATATGACCTCTTCTATCTAATGTTCATTAGATGCAAGCCTCATCTTTATGAGGATACTAGTCAGAAATCAATGAGGTCAGCACGTAGATAATATATTATATGATGTGTTCAAAACCATGAAATCTAGATATAGTACTGCACACAAAAAAGACAATTAAGCAGATCTGTAAATGTCGGGGTAATGAAGTATACATAATACTGTAAAACAAGCTATTGATAAATGCTATTAATAAACCTGCACCATAAACACAGCCTAACAAAATCATTATTATATTTGTTCAAAGAAAATGCAACAAACTGTTCTGAATTGACAATCTCATTATTTGAAATCATTTTTGTAATAAAGTGACAATTAACATTGGATTCCTATAGGATTTCCAACTGGAAATAATACACTTTAAACAGTTGTGTTGATAGACTATGAGTGCCGCTTACCTGGATAAGCCAACAATAGCCCATGCCCCTCCTAAAGAAGTTATGATACAAAAACTAAAAAATTCCTTGAGCACACCTCAATTTTAATGGACTAATCGAACACAAAAACCACCCCATCACATGGACATGCCAACATACCACAGTCAGCTTTGATTCAACATTATTGAATTTTTTTTTTTTTTTCAACCTGAGGAATAATTTTTTTTAATTTTTACCTATGTACTAACTATAATGCACAGTTCATTTTTCAATTGTGCCATAAGGCACCCACAATTACAGTAACTGATGTCAAAAGTACTATACATTACTTGTTCATTGTAGTGTAGATGTAATATAATTATTCTTTATCTTTCAGTTAGTAAAAAATACAGACAACATTATAATTGATGCATCACAAAATATGGATTAACTGTATTACAGACTCAGATAGTTTATTATTGATACCAATAACAAATTATGCAAGGATGAACAAAACTTTAGGAGCAAACTAGAATAAGTTGTTTAAGACGAGTTTAACTTGTAATGTCTGCATTTTGTATCCAAAATAGAGTAGGGAATTAGATAGGATAGCTTGACCTTCGTTATGTTTTGTCTTTCCTGTCATTATACAGAGACTTGTATGTCTTGACTAAACTGTACATACAGTACTGATGTACAATCCACTACAACAAGCTAACTGACAGTGACAACATGGCCCTACAGCTTGACCATCGGTGTGTTTTGTCTTTCCTGCCATTACTGACATAGAATGTTATGTCAAACTACTTTACAGCACCGATAGTACTGTACAATCCACTACAACAAGCTACTTACAACATGGCCCTACAGCTTGACCATCGGTGTGTTTTGTCTTTCCTGCCATTACTGACATAGAATGTTATGTCAAACTACTTTACAGCACCGATAGTACTGTACAATCCACTACAACAAGCTACTGACAACATGGCCCTACAGCTTGACCATCGGTGTGTTTTGTCTTTCCTGCCATTACTGACATAGAATGTTATGTCAAACTACTTTACAGCACCGATAGTACTGTACAATCCACTACAACAAGCTACTTACAACATGGCCCTACAGCTTGACCATCGGTGTGTTTTGTCTTTCCTGCCATTACTGACATAGAATGTTATGTCAAACTACTTTACAGCACTGATAGTACTGTACAATCCACTACAACAAGCTACTTACAACATGGCCCTACAGCTTGACCGTCGGTGTGTTTTGTCTTTCCTGCCATTACTGACATAGAATGTTATGTCAAACTACTTTACAGCACTGATAGTACTGTACAATCCACTACAACAAGCTACTTACAACATGGCCCTACAGCTTGACCGTCGGTGTGTTTTGTCTTTCCTGCCATTACTGACATAGAATGTTATGTCAAACTACTTTACAGCACTGATAGTACTGTACAATCCACTACAACAAGCTACTTACAACATGGCCCTACAGCTTGACCGTCGGTGTGTTTTGTCTTTCCTGCCATTACTGACATAGAATGTTATGTCAAACTACTTTACAGCACTGATAGTACTGTACAATCCACTACAACAAGCTACTTACAACATGGCCCTACAGCTTGACCGTCGGTGTGTTTTGTCTTTCTTGCCATTACTGTATCTACATAGAATTGTATGTCTTAATAGTATTATGTATTATGTGAGTGTACATTGCAGTGATCACTGATGATAGCACAATTCACTACAAGCTACTGACACCATGACCCTATTCTACCCCAGGGTTCTACAATACACCAGAGCCAGCAGTGTATAGTGCATTGGATCCTTTAAGTACAACTAAGAAGTGTTGTTCTACCACCAGACAAACTATGTTGGAGGAGAGTCTTGAACCTGATTTTCGGTTTTAGAGCCAGCCTTAACTGAAAACAAGTATGCAAAATGTGATACTGACTTTAATCATAAAACCCAATAATCTGTGCAGTATACAAGATCAGTATCACTTCCTGATATAGTTCCAAAGCAAATTTGAATGCAAATAAAAAATGTTTTTATGGTCCTTTGAAAAATTAGCCAATAACTGTGTGTCAATATTTTGAATAGAATTATGTTTTTATGGTATAGCAAACTTAATACTCTAAAAGCCTATTGCACATTGTTTAAATAACAATTTTAAATGAGAAATAAACTCTGACTAAGGGCCTGTTTCTGCTGCATATCCTCAAAATATGGTATAAAAATATGGTATATTTTATATCATATTTCTAGTACCCCATTTCTCCTAGAAGTACTATCTTGAGTGGTTGTGTTAAAATTCATCTTTTTTACCCAACCTGCCTTTCGATCCCCCAAAATGGGGACAAGCTATTCCTTCCTTGCCGGAATTAGAATTTGTTATCTTTGGCGATGGTGTAGCCTCTGCTTTCACAGTGTCTGTTTGTTTTGTTATTGACTTGTTTCAACAACAAGTTCACACACACCATACTCTTCTTAATTTTAGCTAAATTATCTTTCTAAATCTGGCTGTCCTGTTTGTTCCTTTTTAATTTTCCTGAAATCTTTGTTTCCCCAACAGAGTATTTGCATGACTACATGTGTAAAAAGCTTACAGAAAATCAAAATATACGGTATTTTTTATCGGCAGCAGAAAAGGGTACAAAATACGGTATAAACTATAAGTTTATAAATACTGTATTTTATCCACAAATTTCGTTGGGAAAATATGGTATACAAAATACGGTATATTTTTTGTTAGCACCGTTTCTGCTGCCAAAAATATACGGTACTAAAAAAATACTGTTGGCAGCCGAATCTGGGCCTAACTCAAAAAAGATGATATCATTGAGTATATGAGATAATGAGATAGAGCACCTTGACTTATTTTATGGCGTAGACAAGATTTAAAACGATTAATTAGTCCCTACTGTGACTGTAGAAGCAATGTTAATGTCATTACAGTACATAGTACAACATTTTTATAATAGAGCTTTACTGTAGACCATAATTTAAATACCATACACCATACCTCAAGGTACTAGGAATAAATCTAATATTACAGTACAATTTTAATGGAACAAGCGTACAGGTAATTTAAATGTTGTGAAGCATTTACATTGTTTGATCATAAATGATGATTAAAGATTTAATTCATTCATTGCAACAAATAATACTGTAAGAAGAGAATAATTAAATCATATGTCACTGTAATCTTCTGGGATAATGATTGAAAATATTGTTGAATTATTGTTTACAGTATTAAAGGAAAGGAACACCCTGGGCTAAATGTGCCACTGTGCTTATAGATAAATGTAATAAAAACATGATTACAATGGTTCAAGGTACAATAGTAAGCAATTTAGTTAAAAAATAGACTTTTAAACGACAACATATCGGAAATTGAACAGCGCCATTTTGACAGGTTAAGAGCAATTATGTGACGTCAGATTAGGTGGACGCATTCAAGCAAATCCAAGCGTCCCTCGTCTTAGTACAGTATTTCAATATGGAAGTGCGGGATATAACCATAAATAAAATCAATTAAATAGCCTAACAATCATACCTAATATTTTTGGAATATGGCTTGGAGTTTTTATAATTCAGAAAATTTGGAACCAGAATATACAGAAAGAGACTTAGTTTTGTGTCGTGCTGATGAAGAAAAAAGAAGAGAAGAACATTCTCGAGCATAACAAGCCGTCGAAGAATGGTGTACTTGCGGCCAGTGTATCTGTACTGTATGCCTTACTAGGCCTAGAACTCGTGTTGAACGAAAATAAAGTAGACACTGCATCGTTAACCAACAGCCTCCGTTTGGAAGGTTTGCCAGTTAATTCCCCTACCAAATCCCGTTTGAAACAGCTAGGCAATAAAAGTAACAATAGATTAACAATAGCTGAAAGATTTACGAATTGGCTTGCAGAAGAAAAGATCGATCGAAAGTTTGTTTACCAAGCCAGCGCATGCTCATACCGTGTCATCGCCGTCCTGCATGACCGCATGTCGCGTTATTAGCCAATCATATTAGCGGATTCGCTTAGCCAATAGAAGCGCCAAATGCAACCGCGAATCTTAAAATTTTCGTCGGCCGTATCTGACGTCACAAACAGGCTGTCATATGAGCACAAGATGGCGATTTTCAAATGTCTTGAAAACAGCTTTAAAATCCTGTTTACTAGAAAACTACAAATCCGATTTAAACATAAATTGTTCTGAATATTAAGTTGCTAGGGTTACTTTTATAATAGTTAGGTAAGATATTAGGGTTTTCCTTTCCTTTAACTTACCGTAGGTAAATGGAGAAACAATTTTACAGTACAATAAACTTTTAAAAACATGGAATGTTCTGTATTAATTTCTTGTAATAAGATAAAATATCAGAGATTAAAGAATAAAATTGATTTCAATGGTATAAATTTAATTTTTTTAATAAAAATAAACGTTTTAAAATTTGCAATACGAGTGAACTGGGGTTCATTTTCATTATTCTGTCTTTAGCAAGTTTTCTTTTAAAAAAAAAGTGAAAGTAATTTACAATAAGTTGTGATAATTTCACTTATTTTTAACTACGATTACTTCCCTAACTAATGTCTCATTGTCATCATTTCCTACATGACATATAGGCAAGCCTAGGCCTACCTCTTTTTCTAAAAATGAAGTTATCAAAGGTGACTTGCAGATTAGATCACGGAGAAATACAAGGTGAAATATAAGGTGAATTCAGCATATTTCTCAATGATTTATACACATAATATGTTTATCCAGTTAACAATTGGAATCCATGATGGAGTGGAATTGGAGGAAAAGAACATAGAATGATGATTAAAAGAGGGCCCAGTCAACATACTGTAAGTTCCCTCTAATTGTATAACCCACTATACTACCTTCTGGAGAGGGTGCGTTAAAAAACCTAGATGGTAGGTCACATGAATGAACAATATGGTGTGTCAATGTCCGTCACTTTATCACACACCATATCATGAACAAAATGGTCACAGTTCGTCAAGAAGAGACCCTTCCTTGACTTGATAGTATTGTCAGTACTGTAATCTAGGCCGGTACTACTGCACTTTCGCACCATAATCTCTCGATGCCCAGTTTTAGATGTGAAACTGCAGTAGTGCCTCTAGGCCTAGGCCCCTATCACTTGATGATGATAATTTTAATAAAAAATCAATAATTTAATATTATTGATATGACAATACAGAATACAGTATGAAAATATTAAGTACAAGAAATTAAAAATCTTACCTTGGTATACAATTCGGAGATGTCCTATCCACTTCCCATGTAGCGAATAATTTCATGGGAACAACAACTTTAGCACTTATTCCTCTGCCTGACATCACCTTGCTACTGCTGCTGCTGCTAGGATCAGCCATGGCTAAAAAGTGTTTGTATGCAGTGTGTGTACGACGCGGAGAGAGATCCAACCTTTTGAGCCTAGCCTAGGCCTAGCCTAGCAGACGATAAACATGCAGTGCTATAATAAAAAAGACCATAATAATGCACTCATAACAAAATTAATTTGTATATCATTTCACCGTCTTGACATTCACTTTGATACTATATAATTGGTGCGTGAATTAACAATTAAGAAATCCATTGATTCTTCTATAATACTCTTTTTCTTCTATAAACTTTATTACCAAAATCAGTGGTTTTATAATAGAAGTCTGTATTTTGGAGTTTATCATAATCTGATTTTAATTTATAGAGGGCAGCATTTCAAAATCCAAAAACAAGCTGTTAATTTTTATTAAAGATGATTTAAATACTGTAAATAAAAGGTAACAAATCATAAACTTTAAAGATTAACATTGATCGTTATCTTTTTTTACAATTATTATTTTGCATTTTATTATTCTTAATGTGTTTTTTGTTGGAATTTCTTTTGTGAATTTATTATTATTTCATTATTTGATTCATTTTTATTATATGATATCAATATCACTTGCACTGATGAAGGACTAGTTTTGCCCGAAAACTTTGCTCATTTTTTTGGCTGTTTTACTTTATCGTTTTGATTTAGCTTTCTGCTTATTTTATTATTATTATCTCCATTGAGATCCAGCCACCGATAACCACAGCATTGTCATTATTTTCAATAATTTGCCATTGGATTTATAAACTCCCCATGTAGGCTACATATGTTTTTTTAAATGGGTATTGTACCATACGGATATTGTGACAAAATTACAAAACAAGAGGTTTTGCTATAAAAAGCTACAAACATAATTTTAATAGTTTATAAAAAAAATTGCGAAAGTTGTTAATGAACATGAACTGTACATTTGATTTAATGTTGTTAATGTTTCTTATCAATATTTTACTGGTAAGCTGAAATAAATAATCATTACATTACCTAAAGGAAGCAAATAGGAGTCTAAATAAATGATTGTTGGTGGCCTCACTTGCAACATTGGCATAATATGCCTAGAAGATACTAACGCTTTTAGATATAGACCTATTGCTGCGGAAGCCTTTTTCACGGTTGTTTCAAGAGTCAAACTAAATGATATTTCTTGTCTATTATGGGTTTTATGACAATCTATTTTTGTCTATTTTTCATTTTCAGGGGAACATTCTTTTACGGATTCTCTACTCGATAATAAATATTTAATCTAAAATAAGCGTGGTACTTATTTTATTTTATTTATTTTAACCACATTTAATGAGGGTGATCCATCCAGCATTTGCTGATCATTTGGGACCGGCCCTCAGAACAGTTGCAATATACAAAATACAGCAAAAACAGAAAAGTAAAAGAAAAACAAAAACCAAAAAATAATTAATTACATAAGACTAAAGAAAATTTGAAATATAGAAAATAACTCAAATGTTAAATTAAGCAAAAATATATAATATATATAATAAATATTTGTAGGCCTTAACTGTTGTTGTGTATCCGGTAAAGGTATCCATAGCAATTATTACTAATTAATCACTTATTACAAATGATAAAGTTAATAATCAGCTAATCTAACACTTTACGTAAACCAAAGGTCTCTCCAACGCCCGTCGATAGTCTATATTCATATTCAAGTTTCCAGTTGTTTTTAGCGAGTGTAAAACTACACTTAAATTATGGGTAAACGACGAAGAAGCAGCAGCGATATCTCAGACGATGAATCAGAAAAAGGAGCTAAGTATTATGGTGAACCTAAAACCTTCGATCCGAATTTCAATGGTCCAATTTCAAACAGAGGTTGTACAGATGTAATCTGTTGCTTGATTTTTATTCTGTTCGTTACTGGGCTAGGAGTGATCGGTGGCATAGGTTTCAAGAGAGGTAATGTACAGACACTCATTTACCAAACAGACTATCTTAACCAGGTGTGTGGTATATCAGAAGCAGTTGCTGACAAACCGTATCTTTTCTTCTTCGATTATTTGGAGTGTTTGGAAGAGGCCAAACCCCCGACGTTTGACTGTCCGAGTTCAGGACAAGTTTGCGTCGAAAAATGCCCAACGGAAAACTATGCTATAAACGTTAAGTATTATGATAAGCTGGATGATGCGGCGCCTACTGGAGTTGACTGGGACGATTTCATTTGTGAATATGACATAGACGCAGAAGATGAAGTGATAAACAGAGGTTCCAACATTCAAGTCCTCTTAAATACAAAAAAATGTGCAAACTATTACACAAATAGTGATCCATTACTTAATCGATGTTTTCCGATTTTTTTGAAATCTGAAGAGTGGGAAGGAAATGATACAACACCAAATAACCAAAATATTACAGAGGATGCTCGTGATAATGCTTTGGAAATGTTTGACTTTTATCAAAGATATGAACGTTTTAACAGCACAGTCGAAAATTTAAAAGAAACACTGCCTTATATGATTGTTGGAATAACAATATCTATGGTCGCTTCTTTTATTTACATCATACTAATTCGCTGGCTTGCTGCCATTATGGTATGGAGCAGCATCATACTTGTCTATGCACTCTTGGTCTTTGCAACTTACTTTTGCTGGAAAGAACGAAACTGCATCAACAATAAAGAAAAAGATTGCACTTCGAATTCATTTGCAATTGATGGCTACGATGAGATTACGAGTTATGCTAAAATGGAGCAAACTTGGTATATAGCGGCCATTGTTCTGAGTGTAATTACAGGAATTATGACATTGGTTATGTTAATTTTAATCAAACGTATTCGCATTGCAATCGCGTTGATCAAAGAGGCGAGTAGAGCAGTTTCATCAATGCTCTGTTCTCTTCTGTGGCCAATTATCCCGTTTGTAATGCAACTCGCCTTCCTGACATACTGGTGCTTCAGCGTTGTCTTTATAGCGTCTATTGCAAATTCACCTTACCAGATAAACACAACAGATGACAACTATACAGCGGGAGAAAGCTGTGATCCAACTAAAGTTTATGAAACAACTGAATGTGTCCTGGTTGCTGAAGACCTCGTTCCAAATTATGTTTACTGGTTCCTTGCATACAGTCTAGTAGGGCTATTTTGGATCCTGAATTTCATAAGTGCTCTTGGAGAAACAACATTGGCGGGAGCATTCGCAAGTTATTATTGGGCGTTTACTAAACCAGATGACATCAAATCGCTCCCATTACTTCGATCTTTCTGGAGATGCATTCGTTATCATGTTGGATCGCTCGCTTTTGGTTCGCTTGTCATAGCAATCATCCAGCTGATTCGTGTAGGCATAGAGTATGTTGAACGAAACGTCAGCAATGCAGAAAATGTCTTCACCAAGTTTGTTTTTAAATGCTGTAAATGCTGCTTCTGGTGCTTAGAAAAGTTCATGCGATTTCTCAACCGGAACGCGTATATCGAAATTGCCGTGTACGGTAAGAGTTTCTGTACATCGGCAAAAAATGCCTTCTTTCTTCTCATGAGAAATATTGCTAGAGTCGCTGTCCTTAACGGAATTACCAGCTTCATGTTATTTATCGGTAAAATGGTGATAACTTTGGGTACAGCATACGGGGCAGCGTTATACTTTAATAACTACTGGGACAAATCTCTCTCTAATGATGAGATTAAATTTATTCCAGAATTGAATTATTTTTGGGCGCCAATCTTGTTCATGACATTGGCTGCGTACATCGTTGCAGACAGCTTCTTTGGAGTCTACGACATGGCGATTGACACGTTGTTCCTCTGTTTCCTTGAGGATTTAGAACGTAATGATGGGACACCAGTTAAACCGTACTATATGTCTAAACAGTTGATGGACATTCTCGGTATAAAGAACAAGAAAAAAAAGAAGCAAAAGGACAAAAAAGAGAAAAAGAATAAGAAATAGTTGTTTTGATTTACATTCGCCAAAGCACTGCATGTAAATTATTGCTTAATATTTGTTTGTGGTGACATGTGTGTATTTTGTAGCTTAAGATGTTTCTATTATTTTTTAGACCACAAACATAAGTCATATTTGCTTTTGACTTGCTTGATTGATTAGTAGTATATACGAAAAGTAAAGAGAGACTTACCAACCACATTCCATCTGAGAGACGACAAAAATGAAATGCTAACCGCTACCTTAAGTGTATTCTACAGCTCACTATGTCGGTCGGTTGGTTAGTCGGTCGGTCAGTCGGTTAGTCGATCGGTTGGTCGGTAAAAACTAACTTGAGCACGCGACTGCAGCCATGTATATGGCCTTGTTTGTGTTGATTTTTACTTTGGATGAATCTTGGACCTTATCCTGATATTTCAGTTTAAAACATCCAAGTACCATATCGGTCTCTACAATTCCCCCTCTGAACGTTTACTGCCCACTTCTGATTGTTGGTATGGTTGGTTTGCATAAAAAAGAAATTGTTCTCTTAATGTATCACCGGAACCACATTCCGCCAGGGTTCCACCTTACTTTGGGGTTGTACCTTTCCATTCCAAATTACTGTAAATAACCATATAAACGTATTTTTTCATCCTTAAGTATGTGTTCTGTTCAATATAATACACAGGTAAAATAAAATATATTACATTATTATTATTACATTATGTAGTTTAAATCATAAATCGACAATTCTTTACGAAACAAAAAACACAACAAATTAGCGAAAATAATTGTTGTTTCCTTCGCAAAGAATTTTTAGTTTATGAATACTGTATCTAAAACCAGATAAAGGTTTTTAATCATATATCTGTAAATCGTTAACGAATATATATAGGTCTAATACTATGTAATATTTCAGATGAATCAATAGCCAAGTTATGGTATTTCAATGTTTAAAACCCGTATAAGAACCTCTTAAAAGATAACAAAATGAAACACTTACCGTACCAAATATAACTTACATCACTTAGTTAAATACGATTGACAATACTGTAGGCCCTACTTGCATACTGTACTAACAACATTACAAACTATAAATTTGAACTTAAATTTATGTGCAATTTTTCTATTTGAAAATGAAATTTCGTCTATAATGATTCTTATTTAATAGTATTTAATGAAAAAGTATAGTTATTCAATGGTATGTAAATAAACTGTGTTAGGTATAATTGTGTGTTTTACTGTATTTTGAATAGGCATAAAAATCGAAGGCTTCTTTATCAATACTGCATAATATAATGACAGAATATCACATGACTTGTTGATATTCATGAATGAAATAATATTAAATATTTTAATTGTAAACAATGTTATTGTCATTATTATCGTCTGCTGAGTATTATAGTAAGATACTAGAAAGTAGCGGTACGCGAATGTATATGCGAATCATGGTACTAAGTACCATACGGATGTCGAGGCAGAGACCGTAAAAACATTTTGTCAAATCTAGCCAGAACCGGTTCCGAACTTATGCCTTCTTATATCCCAGCCCGATTCCTCAACATTAACAAAATGCCGTCAATTCGGATAGCTTTACGATTTTGCGCTTTAGGTTACTACTACATTCTATTACAGTCTAAACGTGAATATAAATGTTTTTAAGATTCACCACTGTGCGCGTGTCACTGTGGGTATCATTCAGTCCATTGGTTGTCTTTACAAGTGCAGGTTGAACAAGAACATTGCGCACTCCAGCTCGAGTCGTTTGCTCATTCAATATTGACCTGCGCTTGCGTATATAAACCCAATATTCACTAATAAAATTTGGAGTGTGTCGATAATCGTTAGTAGCATCGATTGTCACACACGTAGGCCAACTGATAATGATACTTAGAGACTAACAATAATACCAATTAATCATATTGAACTGATAAATAGTTAATATTCTACTATTTAACTACGATATGTACAAACAGTCCGAAGGTCTATAAAAAAACGTACGTTATATTATATTATTGTTATATTTACATTAGAATGTCAGTACATCAATTCTTCCTTGTTGTAACAAAACACAGCAGATATGAAAAAAAGTGATATTTCAGAAGTTGAATCAGAAAAAGAGTCGAAATACAACGAGGCATACGATTCAAATGTTACTGGTCCAATTTCAAACAGAGGTTGTACAGATGTAATCTGTTGCTTGATTTTTGTTTTGTTCGTTGCTGGGCTTGGAGTGATCGGCGGCATAGGTTTCAAGAGAGGTAATGTACAGACACTCATTTACCAAACAGACTATCTTAACCAGGTGTGTGGTATATCAAAAGCAGTTGCTGACAAACCGTATCTATTCTTCTTCGATTGTTTGGAGTGTTTGAAGGAGGCCAAACCTCCAATGTTCGACTGTCCGAGTTCAGGACTAGTTTGCGTCGAAAAATGCCCAACGGAAAACTATGCTATAAACGTTAAGTATTATGATAAGCTGGATGATGCGACGCCTACTGAGGTTGACTGGAACGATTTTATTTGTGAATATGACATAGACGCAAATAATGAAGTGATGAACAGAGGTTCCACCATTCAAGTCCTCTTAAATACAAAGAAATGTGCAAACTATTATACAAAAAGTAAACCACGGTTTAATCGCTGTTTTCCGAGTTTCATAACATCTGAAGAGTGGGCAGGAAATGAAACAACACCAAATAACCAAACTATTACAGATGATGCTCTTAATAATGCTTTAGAAATAGTTAACTTTTATCAAAGGTATGAACGTTTTAACAGCACAGTCGAAGATTTAAAAAAAACACTGCCTTATATGATTGTTGGAATAACAATATCTATGTTTGCTTCTTTGATTTACATCATACTAATGCGCTGGCTTGCTGCCATTATGGTATGGAGCAGCATCATACTTGTCTATGCACTCTTTGTCTTTGCAACTTACTTTTGTTGGAAAGAACGAAACTGCATCAAAAATAAAGAAAAAGGTTGCATTTCGAGTTCATTTGCAATTAATGGCTACGATGAGATTACGAGTTATGCTAAAATGGAGCAAACTTGGTATATAATGGCCATTGGCTTGAGTGTAATTACAGGAACTATGACGTTGGCGGTAATATTTCTAATCAATCGCATTCCAATTGCAATTCTCGGAATCAACGAGGCGATTAGAGCAGTTTCATCAATGCCCTGTTCCCTTCTGTGGCCAATTATTCCGTTTGTAATGCAACTCGCCTTCCTGACATACTGGTGCTTCAGTGTTGTCTTTATAGCGTCTATTGCAAATTCACCTTACCAGATAAACGCAACAGATGACAACTATACAGCGGGAGAAAGCTGTGATCCAACTAAAGTTTACAAAACGACTGAATGTGTCTTGGTTGCTGAAGACCTCGTTCCAAATTATGTTTCCTGGTTTCTTGCATACAGTCTAGTAGGGCTATTTTGGATCCTGAATTTCATAAGTGCTATTGGAGAAACAACATTGGCGGGAGCATTCGCAGGTTATTATTGGGAGTTTACTAAACCAGATGACATCAAATCGCTCCCATACCTTCGATCTTTCTGGAGATGCATTCGTTATCATATTGGATCACTAGCTTTTGGTTCGCTTGTCATAGCAATCCTCCAGCTGATTCGTAGATGCATAGAATATGTAGCACAATCTGCAAACATTTCAAGAAACAATGCCTTCAAAAAGTTTATTTGTACGTGCCATTTTGAGATTTTGAATCACAACGCGTACATCCACATTTCTGTACATGGTGAAAGCTTCTGTACATCAGCAAGAAACGCCTTCAATCTTCTTCTAAAAAACATCAGCACAGACGTCATCCTCGGAGGAATTCACTGGTTAGTATTTTTTTTCGGTAAAATGGTAATAACTCTTTGCACGGTCTACGGGGCAACGGTATATTTCGGCAAGTACTGGGACAAATCTTCTGTATTTATTAGTGAATTGAACTATTTTTGGGCGCCAATCTTGTTCATGGCAATGGCTGCGTACCTGGTTGCAGACAGCTTCTTCGGGGTTTACGGAATGGCAATTGACACGTTGTTCCTTTGTTACCTGGAAGATCTAGAAGCTAGCGGTGATGAGAAAACAGCAAAAAGACCGAATTCCAACCACATGTTAGACATTCTCGAATCAAAGGTAAAATGCTGCTCTAATAAAATTTCGCCCAATACGATGAAATTGAAACCACCTAACAATACAACAGCATTGAACACATTTCTAATATAGACGAGACTGATACTAGGATTGATGGTAGCTAAATAAGGTCATCCAAGACACCCGCAGAAGATGAGGCTTACATTTTTTTTTTAGAAACAAAAACATAAGATCGACATAATACTGTAAAATAATGGTCACTCGAAAGTTCATTTAGTCTTCAAAACAAAAATCTAAATATATTGTTTATTTTAAATTTGTTTTAGGTAAGATCATCGGATTGTATTGCTGCCTCTTGATAGTGATATTAATCTTATTTACTTAGCAGTCCCTGGATAATTAATCTGATTAATTAATCTCTGTATATTTTACATTATGGTTTGGTAGTCAAATAAATGAAAATTAAATAAAATGTTGACAATAAGCAATCATTTTTCTGTGTAAATACTAAGCAGTTATTATGAAAGATATTTAGGCCTATAATTGACATAACAGTTTGCAATTACTTTATATGATCATTGTTTAAAATGTAATTGTCTAGTCAATGTATAACAATTTAGAGAACCTCTTGATGTGCATGCAAGTAATTCCAAAGAGCTGGTTGTTTATATGATAGTTGAGCCATACAGATAATCCAGTTAGTTTGTTTGATTTATAAAGTGCGTAAACCATTTTTTTCTGAAGTAATGTTTTGTGTAGTTTTGGGTGTTTCTTTATTTGTCTGTTGTTTGTTTTCTTGTGTATGTGTTTTTTTATCTTACATGTGAAGAGAAACATTGTGTTTTCTTAAATGTGCAGGATATCTAATAATTTTGAAATCTTAAATCATGTATTGTTATTGTTTTCCATTATTGAAATTAATAAATTGTCTTAAAATGAAACAAAATGTGTCACGTACTTTTCTATACTTGGTTAATAGTAATTTACACGAAGACAACGAGTTAGGGTTTAGATCATCCATGATGTTTGAGCGGGCAAGCACCCTGTATATTATCTCGATGACTATTACAAATTTACAAACCAACCTTCTACTAATCAAAGTGAAGTCCGTTAATTGTTATACAGTGGCTATTTTTCTAACTTTTCTCTAACAATGTGCTGTAGGCCTATGTATATTGAAAGTAAAACAGGAAATGGCAAAATTAGAAAATGAGAAGGCGACTTAGTTTTAAAGGCTGTCAAATTGAGGATTCCACAACGTTCGTTCTGCCCCAGAAAATCTCTCCGCGAACTGACATGTGAATGTAAGTAGCCTTAATAAAAGAATGAGAACATAATTAAGACGGCATGGCCGGTAGTATTCTCATGTACCTGTACGATTGCTTACCATTGTAAAATGAAATAATAATTGTAATGAAGAATTACACGTAAGTGAACTTGTCATTAATATAACAATACAAACATCTCATGCAATTAACAGTATTTTTCCATCCTTAAGTATGTGTTCTGTTCAATATAATACACACGTAAAATAAAAATATATTATATTATTATTATATCTGTAGTTTAAATCATAAATCGACAATTCTTTACGAAAAAGCAAATAGCAAAAATAACCTTTCCGAGAGTTTCGCTAATTTTTGTTTCTTTCGCAAAGAATTTTCAATTTATAAATACTGAACCTAAAACCAGATGAAGGTTTTTAATCCTATATATGTAAATCGTAATAATATAATATCGTATAATATTACCTAATACTAGGTAATATTTAAGATAAATCAATAACCAAGTTATGGTATTTCAATGTTTAAAACCCGTATAAGAACCTCTTAAAAGATAACAAAATGAAACACCAAATATAATTTACATCACTAGTTAAATATGGTTGTCAATACTGTAGGCCCTACTTGCATACTGTACTAACAATAACATTAAAAACTATCAATCTGAACTTAAATTTATGTGTGATTTTTCTATTTGAAAATGAAATTTCGTCTATAATGAGTAGTGATTCAATATTGTATGTAAATAAACTGTGTTAGGCCTAATTGTGTGTTTTACTGTATTTTTAATAGGCCTAAAAATTGAAGGCTTCTTTATCAATAATGCATAATAATTACAAAATATCACATTAATGAATGAAATAATATTAAATCATTTTAAATATTTTAATTGTAACGTATTTCATTGTCATTATTATATATATATATATTATTATATATTATCGTCTTTGTTGAGTATTATAGTAAGATAGTAGAAAGTAACGATACGCGAATGTATATGCGAATCATGGTACAAAGTTTGTTGGAAATTACAATACGGATGTCGAGGCAGGGACCGAAAAAACATTTTGCTAAATCTAGCCAGAACCGTTTCCGAACGTATGCCTTCTTATATATCCCAGCCCGATTCCTCGACGTTAACAAAATGCCGTCAATTCGATTTTGCGCATTCTAAACTTGAATATAACTGTCACTGTGGGTATCATTCAGTCCATTGGTTGTCTTTACAACAAGTGCAGGTTGTGTTATCTAGTTGTTTGCTCATTCAATTGATCTGCGCTTGCGTATATAAAACCAATATTCACTAACAAAGTTTGGAGTGTGTCGATAATGTGCAGTAGTATCGATTGTCACACACGTAGGCCAACTGATAATGATACTTAGAGAACAATGATACCAATTAATCATATTGAACTGATACATAGTTAATATTCTTCTATTTAACTATGTACAAACAGTCCGAAGGTCTATAAAAAAAAAACTTGCGTTATATTATATTATTTTTATATTTACATTAGAATGCCAGTACATCAATTCTTCCTTGTTGTAACAAAACACAGCAGATATGGAAAAAAGTGATATTTCAGAAGTTGAATCAGAAAAAGAGGCATACGATTCAAATGTTACTGGTCCAATTTCAAACAGAGGTTGTACAGATGTAATCTGTTGCTTGATTTTTGTTTTGTTCGTTGCTGGGCTAGGAGTGATCGGTGGCATTGGTTTCAAGAGAGGTAATGCCCAGACATTAATCTACCAAACAGACTATCTTAACCAGGTGTGTGGTATATCAAAAGCAGTTGCTGACAAACCGTATCTTTTCTTCTTCGATTATTTGAAGTGTTTGGAGGAGGCCAAACCCCCAACGTTTGACTGTCCGAGTTCAGGACAAGTTTGCGTCGAAAAATGCCCAACGGAAAACTATGCTATAAACGTTAAGTATTATGATAAGCTGGATGATGCGACGCCTACTGGAGTTGACTGGGACGATTTCATTTGTGAATATGACATAGACGCAGAAGATGAAGTGATAAACAGAGGTTCCACCATTCAAGTCCTCTTAAATACAAAGAAATGTGCAAACTATTATACAAAAAGTGAACCATGGTTTAATCGCTGTTTTCCGAGTTTCATAACATCTGAAGAGTGGGCAGGAAATGAAACAACACCAAATAACCAAAATATTACAAAAGATGCTCGTGATAATGCTTTAGAAATATTAAACTTTTATCAAAGATATGAACGTTTTAACAGCACAGTCGACGATTTAAAAAAAACACTGCCTTATATGATTATTGGAATAACAATATCTATGTTTGCTTCTTTGATTTACATCATACTAATTCGATGGCTTGCTGCCATTATGGTATTTAGCAGCATCATACTTGTCTATGCACTCTTGGTCTTTGCAACATACTTTTGCTGGAAAGAACGAAACTGCATCAAAAATAATGAAAAAGATTGCACTTCGAATTCATTTGCAATTGCTGGCTACGATGAGATTACGAGTTACGCTAAAATGGAGCAAACTTGGTATATAACGGCCATTATTCTGAGTGTAATTATAGGAATTATGACGGTGATAATAACATTTCTAATCAATCGCATTCAACTTGCAATTCTTGGAATCAACGAGGCGATTAGAGCAGTTTCATCAATGCTCTGTTCTCTTCTGTGGGCAATTATCCTGTTTGTAATGCAACTCGCCTTCCTGACATACTGGTGTTTTAGCGTTGTTTTTATAGCGTCTATTGCAAATTCACCTTACCAGATAAACACAACAGATGACAACTATACAGCGGGAGAAAGCTGTGATCCAACTGATGTTTACGACACAACTGAATGTATCCTGGTTGTTGAGGACCTTGTTCCAAATTATGTTTTCTGGTTCCTTGCATACAGCCTAGTAGGGCTATTTTGGATCCTGAATTTCATTAGTGCTCTTGGAGAAACAACATTGGCAGGAGCATTCGCAGGTTATTATTGGGCGTTTACTAAACCAGATGACATCAAATCGCTCCCATTATTTCGATCTTTTTGGAGATGCAGTCGTTATCATATTGGATCGCTCGCTTTTGGTTCGCTTGTTATACCAATCATTCAGCCAATTCTTAGATGCATAGGATATGTAGCACGATTTGCATGCATTTCAGGTGTCTTCTCAAAGTTTATTTATACGTGCTGTAAATGCTGCATCTGCCATTTTGAGGTTTTGAGATCTATGAATCACAACGCGTACATCCACATTTCTGTACATGGTGAAAGCTTCTGTACATCAGCAAAAAACGCCTCCAATCTTCTCATAAGAAACATCACTACAGACGTCATCCTTGGAGGAATTCACTGGTTAATATTTCTTTTCGGTAAAATGTTAATAACTCTTGGCACGGTCTACGGAGCAACGGTATATTTCGGCAACTACTGGGACAAATCTTCTACTGATGATGAGATTGTATTTATTCCTAAATTGAACTATTTTTGGGCGCCAATCTTGTTCATGGCAATGGCTGCGTACGTGGTTGCAGACAGCTTCTTCGGGGTTTACGAAATGGCAATTGACACGTTGTTCTTTTGTTACCTGGAAGATCTAGAAGCTAGCGGTGATGAGAGAACAGCACAAAGACCGAATTCCGACCACATGTTGGACATTCTCGAATCAAAGGTAAAATGCTGCTCGAATAACATTTCGCCCAATACGACGGAATCGAATCAACCTAACAGTACAGCATTGAACACCATTTCTAATATAGACGAGACTGATACTAGGATCGATGGTAGTTAAATATAGGCCATCCAAGACACCCGCAGACGATGAGGCTTACATTTTGTAAAAGGTTTAGAAACAAAAAGATAAGATCGACATGAGGCTGTAAAATAATGACACTTAAAAGTTCATTTAGTCTTCAAACAAAAAAAATCTAAATATATTGTTGATATTAAATTTGTTTTAGGAAAGATCGTCGGATTGCTGACTCTTGTTAGTTATATTAATCTTATTTACTTTAGCAGTCCCTGGATAATTAATTTCTGTATATTTTACATTATGGTTTGTTAGTCAAATAAATAAATGAAAATGAAATAAAATGTTGACAATAAGCAATCATTTTTCTGTGTAAATACTAAACAGTTATTATGAAAGATATTTAGGCCTATACTTGACATAACAGTTTGCAATTACTTTATATGATCATTGTTTAAAATGTAATTGTCTAATCAATGTATAACAATTTAGAGAACCTCTTGATGTGCATGCAAGTAATTCCAAAGAGCTGGTTGTTTATATGATGAGCCATACAGATAATCCAGTTAGTTTGTTTGATTTATAAAGTGCGTAACCATTTTTGTCTGAAGTAATGTTTTGTGTAGTTTTGGGTGTTTCTTTATTTGACTGTTGTTTGTTTTCTTGTGTGTGTGTTTTTTTTATCTTACATGTGAAGAGAAACATTGTTTTTTCTTAAATGTGCAGGATATCTAATAATTTTGAAATCTTAAATCATGTATTGTTATTGTTTTCCATTATTGAAATTAATAAATTGTCTTAAAATGAAACAAAATGTGCCACGTACTTTTCTATACTTGGTTAATAGTAATTTACACGAAGACAACGAGTTAGGGTTTAGATCATCCATGATGTTTGAGCGGGCAAGCACCCTGTATATTATCTCGATGACTATTACAAATTTACAAACCAACCTTCTACTAATCAAAGTGAAGTCCGTTAATTGTTATACAGTGGCTATTTTTCTAACTTTTCTCTAACAATGTGCTGTAGGCCTATGTATATTGAAAGTAAAACAGTAAATGGCAAAATTAGAAAATGAGAAGGCGACTTAGTTTTAAAGGCTGTAAAATTGAGGATTCCACAACGTTCGTTCTGCCCCAGAAAATCTCTCCGCGAACTGACATGTGAATGGAAGTAGCCTTAATAAAAGAATGAGAACATAATTAAGACGGCATGGCCGGTAGTATTTTCATGTACCTGTACGATTGCTTACCATTGTAAAATGAAATAATAATTGTAATGAAGAACTAGATTTAATTCGTCACTATGACGAATTATAGGTTATATGCATTGATTTTAATAAAGATAATTGATTTTTAAAAGATATTTTGATTCATTGATTTTCTCAGATTCTTTAATTATTTATAATAATGATAGGACCTTGCTAACGCGAATACAATAGCCGGTATCACAATCCGATCAAAGATCCCTCTGCGTATAATGTCATAAACCACATTTGCTGTTACATAATAATAAAGACATAAGTTATTTTTTATCTAGATTTCATTATAAATCATGTGTATAATATATACACTAAGAAATAAATTTGAACAAACAATACGGATAATAAAAAAAAAATCTTATTTCGTTTCCCAAGGTGAGACTCGATCTCGGTACCTTGAGTGCCATAGACACGAGCACACACCACCGAGCCATACACAACTGTCTAAAAATTGTAGAAAAATTCCTCCGTGTATTTACTATGCAGTAACCACTTTGGTGCAGATAGATTATTACATACCGCAATGAATTATAATTTTTTACTATGATGACATCTCTAAAAATGTACAAAAATGATGCACTGTCAAACTATATACTTTTAACTTTAATATATGAACTTTTGGAGGAAGAAAGTTAATGTTAAGTTTGTTATTTTGGCCTAAGAAAATGTCATAATTTGTTTGATTGTCGAAATGAATTTTTTTAAATTTAATATGCAATTAATTATGGCTTAATCAACTTTTGTTCCCTTAGTTTAATAATAAATCATACATAAGATACATACACTTCAAGAAAATGAAATAAAAAATATGTGTTCCCGAGCATTCTGACGATCTATATTAATTTTAAAATTTAGCATATTTTCACCATTTTGTTAACTTACACGTGCGTAGCCTGTCACTTTTGACGTGCTCGTATAAGGCAATTACGCGTTGAAAAGTGAATAAAATATGATGATATTATTAAAGAAAGGTTGTACAACCGAAATCGGACAAAAAGAGTGCGCATTAACGTATAACGCGCAGTGCGCGTGCAAAAATCTGCGCACTCATGGCAATTTTTTAAACGCTTAAAATTGCCTGAAACGTACTCTAATTTCATCGAAAATAAATTTTGACAATTTTGAACATTTTAAGCGCGCGTACGCAAGCGTTATATGCGCTACGCACGTAATTGTATTGCCATATGATGAAATATGACCTGAAATTTATGAGTACCAAATTTTGTTTAATTGTGATTCATGCTTGTGAAGATATGATTACAAACGTGATTTCGTAAAATCGCGCGTAGACCGCGTAATTTTTGATTACGCATCGTGAAAATATAACCACATCGATTCCTGGCCATAAGGAATATACTCTGAAAAATTGACTTAGATAGATGAAACTGATATCAAGATAATTCACGGACAAAATAGTGCTAAGGAAAGAATAAATAAACTAGATTTAATTCGTCACTATGACGAATTATAGGTTATATGCATTGATTTAAATAAAGATAATTGATTTTTAAAAGATATTTTGATTCATTGATTTTCTCAGATTCTTTAATTATTTATAATATAAGATAGGACCTTGCTAACGCGAATACAATAGCCGGTATCACAATCCGATCAAAGATCCCTCTGCGTATAATGGCATAAACCACATTTGCTGTTACATAATAATAAAGACATAAGTTATTTTTTATCTAGATTTCATTACAAATCATGTGTATAATATATACACTAAGAAATAAATTTGAACAAACAATACGGATAATAAAAAAAAAATCTTATTTCGTTTCCCAAGGTGAGACTCGATCTCGGTACCTTGAGTGCCATAGACACGAGCACACACCACCGAGCCATACACAGCTGACTAAAAATTGTAGAAAAATTCCTCCGTGTATTTACTATGCAGTAACCACTTTGGTGCAGATAGATTATTACATACCGCAATGAATTATAATTTTTTACTATGATGACATCTCTAAAAATGTACAAAAAGGATGCACTGTCAAACTATATACTTTTAACTTTAATATATAAACTTTTGAAGGAAGAAAGTTAATGTTAAGTTTGTTATTTTGGCCTAAGAAAATGTCATAATTTGTTTGATTGTCGAAATGAATTTTTTTTAATTTAATATGCAATTAATTATGGCTTAATCAACTTTTGTTCCCTTAGTTTAATAATAAATCATACATAAGATACATACACTTCAAGAAAATGAAATAAAAAATATGTGTTCCCGAGCATTCTGACGATCTATATTAATTTTAAAATTTAGCATATTTTCACCATTTTGTTAACTTACACGTGCGTAGCCTGTCACTTTTGACGTGCTCGTATAAGGCAATTACGCGTTGAAAAGTGAATAAAATATGATGATATTATTAAAGAAAGGTTGTACAACCGAAATCGGACAAAAAGAGTGCGCATTAACGTATAACGCGCAGTGCGCGTGCAAAAATCTGCGCACTCATGGCAATTTTTTAAACGCTTAAAATTGCCTGAAACGTACTCTAATTTCATCGAAAATAAATTTTGACAATTTTGAACATTTTAAGCGCGCGTACGCAAGCGTTATATGCGCTACGCACGTAATTGTATTGCCATATGATGAAATATGACCTGAAATTTATGAGTACCAAATTTTGTTTAATTGTGATTCATGCTTGTGAAGATGTGATTACAAACGTGATTTCGTAAAATCGCGCGTAGACCGCGTAATTTTTGATTACGCATCGTGAAAATATAACCACATCGATTCCTGGCCATAAGGAATATACTCTGAAAAATTGACTTAGATAGATGAAACTGATATCAAGATAATTCACGGACAAAATAGTGCTAAGGAAAGAATAAATAAACTAGAACTTAAACTCGTCACTTGAGGACGAGTTTGGTTATCCGCCAGCAACAAAGCGTATCTTGCGTATTCAAGTACTTCCAAGTTATGACTTTTCCAAAAAAAGTAGGCTATTCAAAATTAAAACTGCCCTCTCAGTGTAATAACCAACTAAACCCTTTTAATTAATTGTTTTCCCGTGACGGGACTCGAACCCGGTACCTCTGATACCAAAGTCGGTTGCATTACACATCGAGCCATATGACCACCTGCTGACGAAAATCCGAAGAAAGAGTCCTCGTTCATTCGGTATGTCGTGAACCCCCTCGATGCAAGTTGATTATTACATATCAAACTTAAATCATAAATTTTACTATGATGAAATCTTCAAAAATTTTAAACGCTGATATTTTATGAAAGTACATACTTTCAAGTTTTATATATTAACATGTAAAGAAAAAAGATAAATGTTATGTTTATTGTTTTGCTCTTTGAATAAGTTTATGTTTGTTTGATGATAAATATTTCAAAAATTATATTTAATATGCAAATAATGTAGCCATCAAACACGTTTTAGCATTCAACACTATAATAAATCAGACCTATGATTCATACACTGCAAGAAATTAAAATAAAAAATGGTGGTAACCTTGCATTCTGATGAACTGTGTCATTTTTAAAAGTAGACATATTTTGGAACATTTTCACAATTTGTTGACGTTTTCGTGCGCAACCTGTCATGTTTAACGTGCTCGTAGAACGCCATTTCAAGTTGAAAAGTGAATAAAATAACGTAAAATTGTTAACAGAAGATTTAAAAACACAAATCGTGTAAAAGAAATGCTCATACCTGTTCCCTGCGCCGTGCGCGCGTAAAAATGTGCGCACCAGTGGCAATTTTTTAAACGCTTAAAATGACCTGAATCGTGCTCTAATTTAATCAGAAATTGATTTGAAGCATTTTAAAATTTCAAACGCCATTTACGCGCGCACTTTCTAATGTTACAAATTGCGATAGCGTTAAAAAAGTTAACTATTGATGTGAAGCAAACGTGGCTGAAAATGACGTTAAAAAATATTCATTTGTTTCGAAGTTATAACCAATTTAAGATTTTCAGAAAATCACGCGTAACTTACGCTACGCGGCTCTGACATCGTCAAAAAGCTTGGCTGGACAACTTCAGTAAAATGTCTATATGTTGAACAAGTTACAAAATGTTATGTTAATGCGTTACAGAGAAACAGCGTGCACAAATTAGGAGCATTTTAAAATTTCAAACGCAGTTTACGCGCAGACTTTCTAGTGTTCAAAAATTTGCTGAAGAGCGAAAAAGTTAGCCATTGATGTGAAGAAAACGTGGCTGAAAATTTCGTTAAAAAATATTTATCGGTTTCGAAGTTATGACCGATTTAAGATTTTCAGAAAATCGCGCGTAACTTACGCTACGCGGATCTGACATTGTCAAAAAGCTTCGCAGTACATCTTCAGTTAATTGTCTATATGTTGACCAAGTTACAAAATGTTATGTTAACACGTTCAAGAGAAAACGCGTACACAAAATCGGAGAAAGAAAGAAGAATAATAAAAAAAAAAAGTAACACTACAATAACAAAGGTTATCCGCTTGAGGCGGATAACCAATAAATAAAGATTTTGACAGAATCAAGAGGTTATATGCATGATAATGCATATAACCTAATAAACTAGATTTAATTCGTCACTATGACGAATTATAGGTTATATGCATTGATTTTAATAAAGATAATTGATTTTTAAAAGATATTTTGATTCATTGATTTTCTCAGATTCTTTAATTATTTATAATATATGATAGGACCTTGCTAACGCGAATACAATAGCCGGTATCACAATCCGATCAAAGATCCCTCTGCGTATAATGTCATAAACCACATTTGCTGTTACATAATAATAAAGACATAAGTTATTTTTTATCTAGATTTCATTATAAATCATGTGTATAATATATACACTAAGAAATAAATTTGAACAAACAATACGGATAATAAAAAAAAAATCTTATTTCGTTTCCCAAGGTGAGACTCGATCTCGGTACCTTGAGTGCCATAGACACGAGCACACACCACCGAGCCATGCACAACTGTCTAAAAATTGTAGAAAAATTCCTCCGTGTATTTACTATGCAGTAACCACTTTGGTGCAGATAGATTATTACATACCGCAATGAATTATAATTTTTTACTATGATGACATCTCTAAAAATGTACAAAAATGATGCACTGTCAAACTATATACTTTTAACTTTAATATATGAACTTTTGGAGGAAGAAAGTTAATGTTAAGTTTGTTATTTTGGCCTAAGAAAATGTCATAATTTGTTTGATTGTCGAAATGAATTTTTTAAAATTTAATATGCAATTAATTATGGCTTAATCAACTTTTGTTCCCTTAGTTTAATAATAAATCATACATAAGATACATACACTTCAAGAAAATGAAATAAAAAATATGTGTTCCCGAGCATTCTGACGATCTATATTAATTTTAAAATTTAGCATATTTTCACCATTTTGTTAACTTACACGTGCGTAGCCTGTCACTTTTGACGTGCTCGTATAAGGCAATTACGCGTTGAAAAGTGAATAAAATATGATGATATTATTAAAGAAAGGTTGTACAACCGAAATCGGACAAAAAGAGTGCGCATTAACGTATAACGCGCAGTGCGCGTGCAAAAATCTGCGCACTCATGGCAATTTTTTAAACGCTTAAAATTGCCTGAAACGTACTCTAATTTCATCGAAAATAAATTTTGACAATTTTGAACATTTTAAGCGCGCGTACGCAAGCGTTATATGCGCTACGCACGTAATTGTATTGCCATATGATGAAATATGACCTGAAATTTATGAGTACCAAATTTTGTTTAATTGTGATTCATGCTTGTGAAGATATGATTACAAACGTGATTTCGTAAAATCGCGCGTAGACCGCGTAATTTTTGATTACGCATCGTGAAAATATAACCACATCGATTCCTGGCCATAAGGAATATACTCTGAAAAATTGACTTAAATAGATGAAACTGATATCAAGATAATTCACGGACAAAATAGTGCTAAGGAAAGAATAAATAAACTAGAACTTAAACTCGTCACTTGAGGACGAGTTTGGTTATCCGCCAGCAACAAAGCGTATCTTGCGTATTCAAGTACTTCCAAGTTATGACTTTTCCAAAAAAAGTAGGCTATTCAAAATTAAAACTGCCCTCTCAGTGTAATAACCAACTAAACCCTTTTAATTAATTGTTTTCCCGTGACGGGACTCGAACCCGGTACCTCTGATACCAAAGTCGGTTGCATTACACATCGAGCCATATGACCACCTGCTGACGAAAATCCGAAGAAAGAGTCCTCGTTCATTCGGTATGTCGTGAACCCCCTCGATGCAAGTTGATTATTACATATCAAACTTAAATCATAAATTTTACTATGATGAAATCTTCAAAAATTTTAAACGCTGATATTTTATGAAAGTACATACTTTCAAGTTTTATATATTAACATGTAAAGAAAAAAGATAAATGTTATGTTTATTGTTTTGCTCTTTGAATAAGTTTATGTTTGTTTGATGATAAATATTTCAAAAATTATATTTAATATGCAAATAATGTAGCCATCAAACACGTTTTAGCATTCAACACTATAATAAATCAGACCTATGATTCATACACTGCAAGAAATTAAAATAAAAAATGGGGGTAACCTTGCATTCTGATGAACTGTGTCATTTTTAAAAGTAGACATATTTTGGAACATTTTCACAATTTGTTGACGTTTTCGTGCGCAACCTGTCATGTTTAACGTGCTCGTAGAACGCCATTTCAAGTTGAAAAGTGAATAAAATAACGTAAAATTGTTAACAGAAGATTTAAAAACACAAATCGTGTAAAAGAAATGCTCATACCTGTTCCCTGCGCCGTGCGCGCGTAAAAATGTGCGCACCAGTGGCAATTTTTTAAACGCTTAAAATGACCTGAATCGTGCTCTAATTTAATCAGAAATTGATTTGAAGCATTTTAAAATTTCAAACGCCATTTACGCGCGCACTTTCTAATGTTACAAATTGCGATAGCGTTAAAAAAGTTAACTATTGATGTGAAGCAAACGTGGCTGAAAATGACGTTAAAAAATATTCATTTGTTTCGAAGTTATAACCAATTTAAGATTTTCAGAAAATCACGCGTAACTTACGCTACGCGGCTCTTACATCGTCAAAAAGCTTGGCTGGACAACTTCAGTAAAATGTCTATATGTTGAACAAGTTACAAAATGTTATGTTAACGCGTTACAGAGAAACAGCGTGCACAAATTAGGAGCATTTTAAAATTTCAAACGCAGTTTACGCGCAGACTTTCTAGTGTTCAAAAATTTGCTGAAGAGCGAAAAAGTTAGCCATTGATGTGAAGAAAACGTGGCTGAAAATTTCGTTAAAAAATATTTATCGGTTTCGAAGTTATGACCGATTTAAGATTTTCAGAAAATCGCGCGTAACTTACGCTACGCGGATCTGACATTGTCAAAAAGCTTCGCAGTACATCTTCAGTTAATTGTCTATATGTTGACCAAGTTACAAAATGTTATGTTAACACGTTCAAGAGAAAACGCGTACACAAAATCTGAGAAAGAAAGAAGAATAACTAGAACTTAAACTCGTCACTTGAGGACGAGTTTGGTTATCCGCCCGCAACAAAACGTATCTTGCGTATTAAAGTACTTCTCAGTTATGACTTTTCCAAAAAAGTAGCTTATTCAAAATTAAAACTTCCCTTTCAGTGTAATAACCTAATAAATCCTTTTAATTAATTGCTTTCCCGTGATGGGATTCGATCCCGGTACCTCTAATACCAAAGTCGGTTGCACTACACATCGAGCCATATGAGCACCTGTTGAAGAAAATCCGAAGGAAGAGTCCTAGTTCATTCGGTATGTCGTGAACCCTCTCGATGCAAGTTGATTATTACATATCGAACTTAAATCATAATTTTTACTATGATGAAATCTTCACAAATTTTAAACAGTGACATATTATGAAAGTGCATACTTTCAAGTTTTATATATTAACATGTAAAGAAAAAAGATAAACGTTATGTTTATTGTTTTACTCTTTGAATATGTTTATGTTTGTTTGTTGATAATTATTTCAAAAATTACATTTAATATGCAAATAATGTAGCCATCAAACACGTTTTAGCATTCAACACTATAATAAATCAGACCTATGATTCATACACTGCAAGAAATTAAAATAAAAAATGGGGGTAACCTTGCATTCTGATGAACTGTGTCATTTTTAAAAGTAGACATATTTTGCAACATTTTCACAATTTGTTGACGTTTTCGTGCGCAACCTGTCATGTTTAACGTGCACGTAGAACGCCATTTGAAGTTGAAAAGTGAATAAAATAACGTAAAATTGTTAACCGAAGATTTAAAAACACAAATCGTGGAAAAGAAATGCTCATACCTGTTTCCTGCGCCGTGCGCGCGTAAAAATGTGCGCACCAGTGGCAATTTTTTAAACGCTTAAAATGACCTGAATCGTGCTCTAATTTAATCAGAAATTGATTTGAAGCATTTTAAAATTTCAAACGCCATTTACGCGCGCACTTTCTAATGTTACAAATTGCGATAGCGTTAAAAAAGTTAACTATTGATGTGAAGCAAACGTGGCTGAAAATGACGTTAAAAAATATTCATTTGTTTCGAAGTTATAACCAATTTAAGATTTTCAGAAAATCACGCGTAACTTACGCTACGCGGCTCTGACATCGTCAAAAAGCTTGGCTGGACAACTTCAGTAAAATGTCTATATGTTGAACAAGTTACAAAATGTTATGTTAACGCGTTACAGAGAAACAGCGTGCACAAATTAGGAGCATTTTAAAATTTCAAACGCAGTTTACGCGCAGATTTTCTAGTGTTCAAAAATTTGCTGAAGAGCGAAAAAGTTAGCCATTGATGTGAAGAAAACGTGGCTGAAAATTTCGTTAAAAAATATTTATCGGTTTCGAAGTTATGACCGATTTAAGATTTTCAGAAAATCGCGCGTAACTTACGCTACGCGGATCTGACATTGTCAAAAAGCTTCGCAGTACATCTTCAGTTAATTGTCTATATGTTGACCAAGTTACAAAATGTTATGTTAACACGTTCAAGAGAAAACGCGTACACAAAATCCGAGAAAGAAAGAAGAATAATAAAAAAAAAAAGTAACACTACAATAACAAAGGTTATCCGCTTGAGGCGGATAACCAATAAATAAAGATTTTGACAGAATCAAGAGGTTATATGCATGATAATGCATATAACCTAATAAAGATTTTGACAGAATCAAGAGGTTATATGCATGATAATGCATATAACCTAATTACACGTAAGTGAACTTGTCATTAATATAACAATACAAACATCTCATGCAATTAACAGTATTTTTCCATCCTTAAGTATGTGTTCTGTTCAATATAATACACACGTAAAATAAAAATATATTATATTATTATTATATCTGTAGTTTAAATCATAAATCGGCAATTCTTTACGAAAAAGCAATTAGCAAAAATAACCTTTCCGAGAGTTTCGCTAATTTTTGTTTCTTTCGCAAAGAATTTTCAATTTATAAATACTGAACCTAAAACCAGATGATGGTTTTTAATCCTATATCTGTAAATCGTAATAATATATAATATCGTATAATATTACCTAATACTAGGTAATATTTAAGATAAATCAATAACCAACTTATGGTATTTCAATGTTTAAAACCCGTATAAGAACCTCTTAAAAGATAACAAAATGAAACACCAAATAAAATTTACATCACTAGTTAAATATGGTTGTCAATACTGTAGGCCCTACTTGCATACTGTACTAACAATAACATTACAAACTATCAATCAGTAAGATACTAGAAAGTAGCGATACGCGAATGTATATGCGAATCATGGTACAAAGTTTGTTGGAAATTACCATACGGATGTCGAGGCAGAGACCGTAAAAACATTTTGCCAAATCTAGCCAGAACCGGTTTCGAACTTATGCCTTCTTATCCCAGCCCGATTCCTCACCATCAACATGCCGTCAATTCGGATAGCTTCACGATTTTGCGCTTTTTAGGCTACTACTTTCTTTCCACAGTAGCTTAAATTCCCTCATGATACCTGCGTATTAAATTAGAATTGCATTGTATGTATGGGGCCTACTACGGCATTACGAGTAAAAACAAGTTCGTTAATTCAACAAAAGAAAACAAGTAGATTTATGGAACTGTGTGTTATAATTAGCAGTAAACGCATTGTCAGCTCGGTATGCGATTCGGACTAAACACGAGGACGAAGTTTAAATACATAATGGTTAAACACGTCAGGACATAGAAGTCTCAACGTTGCAGAAAGGGTTTGCCAAAATAACATAACTGGAAAAAAGAACTAATTAATCACTTATATAAAGATAATGTAGTCTATAATCCAAAGTCTATACATGCCGAGTTACTATCATGGAGATACATTTATAATGTCTGTGTTATATAACCGCAACATTAGAGACATAATATATATTGTACAAAACACCACAATATGAGTGAACGACGAAACAGTGATAGTTCAAATGATGATTATGGTGAGCCAATAGCCTACGATCCGAACTTTACTGGTCCAATTTCTAATAGAAAGTGTACAGATATGAAATGTTGCTTGACATTTGGTCTGTTCGTTGCTGGACTTGGAGTGATCAGTGCCATCGGTTTCAAGAAAGGTAACGCAGATATATTAATTTACCCAATAGACTATCTTAACCAGGTGTGTGGTATATCAGAAGCAGTTGCTGACAGACCGTATCTATTTTTCTTTGACTATTTGGAGTGTTTGGAGGAGGCCCAACCTTCGACATTCGAATGTCCAGGATCTGGTCAAGTTTGCGTAAAAAATTGTCCAACAGAAAACTATGCCATCAAAGTTAAATATTCTAATCAACTAGATGAACAGAATGTTACTGATATTGACTGGAACGATTTTATTTGTGAATATGACATAGACGCAGAAGATGAAGTGGAAAAGGGAGATGCCACCATACAATATCTTTTAGACACGAAGAAATGTGCAAACTATTACACAGAAAGTGAACCATTAGTTGATCGTTGTTTTCCAAATTTCTTGACATCTGAAGAGTGGGCAGGAAATGATACAACACCAAATAACCGAACAATTACAGATGATGCTCTTGATAATGCTTTTAAGATATTAGACTTCTATCAAAGACATGAACGTTTTAACAGAACAGTCGAATATTTAAAGCAAATAATAATGCCTTATATGATTGTTGGAATAACAATGCCTATGCTCATTTCTCTGATTTACATTGTATTAATTCGCTATTGCGTCGCCTTTTTAGTTTGGAGTAGAATAGTGATGGTATATATATCCATGGTCTTTTTAACTTACTCTTGTTGGAAAGAACGAAACTGCATTAAATATAAAGAAAACGATTGCATTTCGCATTCGATTGAAATTGATGGTTATGACGAGCTTACGAATTACGTTAAAATGGAGAAAATCTGGTACATAACAGCCATTATCCTGAGTGTAATTACAGGAATCGTGACTTTGTTGGCGATTTTTCTAATCAAACGCATTCCGATTCAAATTTTGTTGATAAAAGAGGCGAGCAAAGCTGTTTCATCAATGCCCCGTCCTTTCATATTCCCTATTATACTGGTAGTCGTCCAACTTGCCTTTCTGACTTACTGGTGTGTTAGCGTTGTCTTAATATCATCCATTTCAAACTCCCCTTACCAGATAACAAATGCAAGATACTACAGCCAATATTCAGATGGAGAAAGTTGTGATCCAACAGAAGTTTACGAAACAGCTGATTGCGTCCTGGTCTCTGTGAACCTTGCTCCAACTTATGTTTACTACTTTCTAGCGTACAGCCTAGTAGGGCTATTTTGGATTGTGAATTTCATAAGTTCTCTAGAAGAAATGACATTGGCAGGAGCATTCGCATGTCATTATTGGGAGTTTAAAACTGAACCAAATGGTAAATCATTTCCAATAGTTCTATCTTTTTGGAGATGCATTCGTTATCATATTGGATCTCTCGCTTTTGGTTCGCTTGTTATAACAATCATCCAACCAATTCGTAGATGCGTAGAAATTGCTGTACGCCAAGCAACCGATGCACAAACTGCCAAGTTTATTTGCAAGTGCTGTGAATGCTGTTTCTGTTGTTGTAAGGGCATGCTTAAATATATAAATCGCAACGCTTATGTCGAAATTGCTTTGCACGGACAGATTTTTCGTGTATCAGGAAGAAACGCTTTCAATCTTCTCATGAGAAACATTGAACAAAACATCATCCTTGGTGGAATTACCGGCTTCATGTTATTCGTCGATAAATTGGTGATAACTCTAGGCACGGTGTGCGTAGCTTTGTTATATTTTAGCAATCACGTGGAATCTTCTACTGACGAGATTTTATTTTTTTTAGAATTGCATTATTTGGCACCAATTTTGTTGATGACATTAGTTGCATACATGGTTGCCGACAGCTTCTTTGCTGTGTATCACATGGCAATTGACACGACATTTCTTTGTTACCTTCTAGACGTCGAACGTAGCGGCGATAAAAGAACCGCCGAGAGACCGAATTCCAAACATTTGATGGACATTCTCGACGCGAGGGAAAGGATGAAATGCTGTTCAAATCGAATTGATCCCTATATGTCGGAATCCCAAAAAACAATACATGAACTTTGAATAGTTATTTTAATAAGTAACTCAGAATAGACATTCATTGTGCTCAATTATAGGGCACATAACACATCCTCCTGTTCCATAGGTCTACATCAGAAAATTAACTGAATTTGGAAGACAAAATAAAATGAAAATTTGATAGACAGACAAAAAGTAATGACTGATTTTTATAAATGAAGACTGCCATATTGTGCCTGTTAGTGGCGATGACTCGCTATTGGTTTGGAGTGAAATAAAATAAATAAAAATTAAAATATAAGTGGATGATAATATCATGAACTTTGTATAGAATGTTAACATTTATTTTATTATGAAAGATATTCTATAAGTGTCATACATTTAAAATGTCTATTAAAACATTCTTTAGGAAATAACTAATGAACAGTTCCAATGATTTTACATAATTATGAATAGTTATTGTTTAAAGTGCGATTGTTTTAAAGATTAGCCGGACCAAACATCCAATCCGCTCATAAGAGACCATGAGAACTGGTATGCTCTATATAAAGATAAAAACAATAGGACATGATGGCAGGAAATTACGCCTTCTCATAATAACATCTGATTATTTACCATTCGATCAAAATCACATACGCAAAAAACAAACAACATAAAACAATGTTTAAAATATTTAAAACCGTATAGAACTATATGTTTAACATATTTCTGAAATATTTAACAAGGCCATATACATGGCTGCAGTTGCGTGCTCAAATTTTAGTTAGTGTTTACTGACCGACCATCCGACCGACTGTAGAGTCGAGTTGCACGCGACTAAAAACCGTTAAAAACTCATAAAAGATATATAAAAGAACTAAAGTAAATGATTATGATCAGGATAGTTGAAGAATACCAATAACTCGTGTTTTTTTCGTAAATTAAATTTAGATGCCATGCCGTTTCGATGCGAGATTTTTACTAATTTTCGAAATACATTTACACTCTCAGTTCCTTTTCCATTCTTTCATTGCCGAAGCATAAATGTACCATCTATACCATTGGAAGAGATTAGTGGAACGAAATTAAAATAACTTTGTCGAGTACCATGTGCATGTTGCTTCTCAGCCTTGATAAGATTATTACTAAGACATGATGCTTTTTGTGGACATTTTTCAATTTAATTTTAGTCACCCTATCGTCAACACACATAGCCCTAAGCTATCTAGTACCTTTTTTCCTACGATAAATCTCACCATTGCATAATCTCCAGTTTATTTACTCCGTCAAGGAGGAATATGTAGTCGATCATACTTTGTTTGTATGTATGTCGTATGTTTGTTTGTTAGCACGATAGCGCCTACAACTTTCAAGTTATCAATCTGAATTTGTTCGTGTAGATAAGCATATACCATGCCTATTAAAATTCAAGAAAATTGGTGTATTAACAATTTCAAAATTACAAATCACAAATTATAACCCTTGCCTCTTGTCCAAAAATGATTTTTTTTTTTGGACAAATAGTTCTCGAAAAATGCAATTTCAGTTTACTTGTTACATTAAGACTGCTCACCGGCTTTTGAAAGTATTATTTTTTTTATTACAAGTAGTTTTAAAAAACCTATTTCTTTTCAAATTTACCCGTTTGCTTGCTGTTCTGTTAGTCAACTGAAACTATTGAAAGGCTGGTTACATAACCATTACACCAAATTCACATACACATGGCTGTAGTGTAATTAGCCTAATCGCACACAGCATTAAGAAACAAAAAAACTATATATATTTTTTCGGTAAAATCTTATGTAGGAGAATTTTACTGGTTTATTTTTTAGGCGTTCTAGGTATGCACTCTCGGAAAGTCGTTCTAGTTTTGTAGTGCTTTTGGTGTTACAGTGTACCATGAACCCGCATAGTCAAAGTGTTTTGAATGAGGGCATACCAAATAATTTTTCTTTCCTTCTCTCGAAGAAAAGTTGCTTGTCTATAGAGAAATTTAAGTTTACCATCAATATAACAAATACTATGGTTTAATAATATCTTTCACCTGAGAGAGTTTCATTAAGTGATACTCCTCACCATTGTGAGATTATTGGACAAAGTAATTAAATAACTAATTTTCATTATATCCCACAACACAAACATCTTACGCATTAGCAGTACATAAGGATAAGATGTTAATGTGTGACAAATAATCATCGGGGCCTATCAATTATTGATACAAAATTTGACAGATTCGATCAGAGTCCAATCGCCCGACACACACATCAAACAAAAAGCAGCTACCGAATACATCACACCCTTTAAATAACTTTGAACTGTAAGTACGTAAAGTAACAACATGGCATCTTCTCTGGTCGTACGATTATCTCTTAGTTTAATAATTGCTGTGATCATCTCAGGTAGCGTTTCACAAGGTACGAGTCCAATTAATTTATCATTTTTAGAATATCCATAAGAGTTCAACTGAGTTAGGGACGAGAAAAAAACCTACCATTGGTCGGTAGAAACTAGTAGCACTGATAAACTCAATAGTAAAGTGTATTTGCTGCTGCTGTACACCTCCATATCATCTATGCCGTGTTGGCTGCTGAGGATGACACTCTTTAATGCCCATCACCAAGGTACAGATTTAATTGTAAAAACATGGGTACCAGCAACCACTGGTTGTCTGATAATGAAGTTGATACGAGCCAAGTTGTCTTAATCGTTAGTTTCATTTGTTAGGAAGCAATCTTTAATGTATTTTTTCACTTCTTTTTTCTACTTCAGATTGCGAAGAATCGTCTGTAGGAGACAGACCAAGTGTTTGGGTCGGTAAGTGCAGTTCCACTTACGTGCCAGTATATCTTATAATGTACCGTTGATTATCATCGAGTTCAATGTTGTTTGTTCTTTATTTTCCACATACAAAATATAAATTATACACAAGTAAAATATAAGTGTGTAGACGGAGATCCTTTTCTAATGTTTAGAAGGATTCTGCAAAGACTTACTGTATGTTTACGGTACAGTATTGAGTGTAGTAGAGAAAAGGCCACAAAGAGAAGAATTGGAGTCCAATCTACATTTAAATCTAATTGTTTAATACCATTTCAGATGTAGAATGTAATCGAACCGAAACATCTGTGTGTGACCAATTTGGACTTGAATACATCTGTTTCAACGACAACCAATGCAAGACAAATGGTACAAAAAGAGTCATGTGTGCGTCACCAGAAGCAATTCCACTCGTACCAGTCAAGGACGTAAATGAGATCAGAGTTATCAGTTACAACGTATGGGAACTACGCTATCTGTACTACCAGAGTGGTCAGAGAGAAAGAACATGTCGGATTGTGCGACAGCTGATTAGCATGCATCCAGAAGTCGATGTCATTTGTTTTAATGAAGTATTTATGGGAGGATGTTTTTCTAACAGCAGTCTTACGATTCGAGACATTTTGACCCAATATGGATTTGTATACTACACTGAAACCGTTGGTACGCCGACAACAATTTTGAAACCAGAAAACGGTGGAGTTTTTATAGTATCCCGTTGGCCGATTATCAGAAAAGCACAACATGTTTACGACAATGCAGCATATTCCACGACTGATTTCTTATCTGGGAAAGGGGCAATGTATGTAGAAATTGAAAAGACTGTCAAAAATATCTCCAGGCGATATCATGTATTAGGAACACATTTACAGGCTCAGGAGAGGTTTGAAACACAGTCGGTGCGTGTAGCACAGGCTAAGGAAATGTACATGTTCAAAAGGCGCCAAAGTATTCCAGCAGACGAACCGGTGATGTATGTTGGAGATCTCAACTGTGATTGGGTAGATACACAAAACCACGCGGAGGATGTCATCAATACATTGCACTCATCTGAACCAGAAAGAATAGGTGAACTCAATTATACGTACGACAGATCATTAAATGACGTGTTTCCCGGAACACCGATAGAAGATAAGACGTCGCAGTGGCTCGATTACGCCTTGTACAGTAACGAGCATCTGCTACCAGATTCCTCCAGTGTTCAGGTCATTCGACCGCTGGCGCAACCATTCGAAATCTGTAGTGTCTCGCTCTTTCCTGGTTATCGCTTTCCGGATGAACAAAGATGTCGAAGAACACGAGTCATGTCGGATCTATCAGATCATTTTCCAGTTCTTGGACATTTTATCTTTCCCGTCGTGTTAGAGGAAACAACAGATGAACCGAACAATGGTGTTCAATTCAGAGTTTGTAAAACAATACTGGTGGTGACACTTGTGTTCGCAGCAATTTTAAAATTCTTGCAATACTAATCTATACGCTTTAATGTCGATTATAAAAACATCTTAATGGCAACAAAGAAAGATTGACGTTTGAAACAATCTAAAGCTCTGTCTACACTATCAAACTTTTTGTGACAAATGTGATGTGCCCATATATGGACACGAGGACGTCACGTCATTACCATATTTGGGCACATAACACTTTAATTTGATAGTGTAGACAAAGTTTAAAAAATGGATAGATAAATTATAAATACATTTATCGTACATTCAAGTATCTATAAAATATATTTTTTAGATCCATGGTTAAAATATTCGCTCAATGTAATTTCCAAATATTTAGAAACATGTATTAAAGAAGTGTTTAAAATGCAGTTAACATTGTTTTGAATAATCTTTAGAAAGTTGAATGTGTTTACAGTGTTTAAATTGAAGTTATGAATAAAACCAGGATGAAGGGAAGAACTTTGACGGAAATGTTTTCAGAAAAGGTGAACTTGAAATATGTTCTCAACAACTCAGCAATGAGATAGATAAAAGTGGTTGAACCGAATATGATTAAAAGAAGAAATAAATCATCTCCAAATGGTGCATTCATCACTAAAGAATAAACAAAATTATACTTTTGCAGTTTTGTTTAATGGGAAAATTAATCATTACAAACATTGAAACAATGGATGTACAAAAAAACACGTTTTAAATTTCACAAATAACATTGCAACATGTCAAAAGATATAAGCCAGGGTCAAAGGTAAATTACCAATATAAAAACTACACATCTTTATACAACTGTACATATAAAACAAGTGTACATATAAAGTGGAAATTAAATGTCTACAAAAATTCAATAAAAGTGAAAGTGCATTTAAAGTAAAAGTAATCTGTAAAACAAAATCACTGTATTCATGTTTTTAATGGTCTAAGATACAGTACTGTAAAATAATTATCCACATCTAAAAATCAACGAAAAGGTGAACAACAATACAAACTGAACTGTTTATTAGTAAATTCGTTTGATTACAATTCCAAACTATAGTAATGTATTTATCATAAATTAAAAGGTAAAACATAAAAGCTGGTGCAAAAAAAAAAACAACCAAAATTATTATTGTTAATGTAAGATTTATAACAGAAATTATAAACCATATTCCCAATAATACTGCAAATCTAACACAAATTCAATTGAATATGTGTAATCGCAATTAAAAAGCATTGCTTTCACTCATTACCAATTATTTTCAATTAATTACATCAGGGAATAGTGAAATTTCACTCTTGCCTGCTTACATCAACAATTTAAGTCAACAATCTAAATCTGAATTATATAAAAAGGTGCAATTAAAAATGTTATCTACATGGAATTTTGTATTTACAAACTATGAAACGTCGTTATTGAATTTTGCAGTTTTCCTCGTTCATTTCCGCAACAGGTTCTTCCGATGCGATTTCAGGTGTGTTGGTAAAGTTCAATGACCTTTGTGGTGGTGCGCTTACTCCTTTCCTGGTTGCTAGTGATTTTAATTCTTTCTTTGGACTGTTAGTTATGGTTGATAGTGCTTCCGGTGCCTGTGAACAAATACAACAAATGATCATTTCACTAATAGTATATATAGAAAGAAATAAACACTTCACCATGCACATAAACCACTCACCAAAAGATGAGGCTTTTTAAATGCATCACACACACATGGCATAACAAAAATTGGAACACGTGTACAGTAGTATACAAGAATTGAAGGTAAGGGAAGCATCATATCCAGGAAGCACTGACTTCACTATAAAAACAGTGCAAGTAACTTTTACTAAGAAATATTTTTTTCTTATAACCACAGTTAAAGTGACCAAAGGGAGATGCAGCAGAAATTACAAATACGGACAAAATATTATCAAGGGTTCTTACCTGTCTAATCATCGAAGCCCTGCTTCGTGTAATTCTCTTGGTCTCCGTAGGCTCTAACTGGTCTTTTATCATCCCAACATTACTCTTGTTACCAACCACGCCTCCTCTAGTTTTCTTTGCTGGTAGACGAGATCGGCGTACTGGTTTCAAAATTGGCATGGGTTCATCATCAGCACTATCCAACTGATTGCGAGAGGATTCAGCGGCATCGATTGCAGACCTCTTGCATGATGAATCTTCATCAGAACTGTCCTTTTTACGTTTGTTAACTGTTGGTTTCTGTACAGGTTTGACGGGAGATACCTCTTTTTTAGTTTCAGAAATCTTTACCCGTCTACTTCTGGTTACCTTTGGCAATATTTCTTCTGATTCTTTCTTTGCAACATCTGCAATTTTTGTTTCTCTTAGTTTCGGTAAACTGTTTACTGATCCCTTTTCTAATTTCTCAATATGCTTTTGTAATTTGTTAATATCTTCTCCAAGGCGTCTTGCATTGTTGACAGACAACTGCAGCTTTCCTTGTAAAGATGCCTTATCCTTGTTCAATTCTTCTATCTCCTTCTTTTGTTTTTGCACAAGTTTTTCAACCTCTTCTAATTTACCATCATTATTTGTTTTGTCATTCTCTTTTTTATTTTCTAATAGGCTGACTTGATTGCATAATCGTTCTGTCTCGGTTTTCTCGTCAACAAGTTCTGCTCTAAGCTTGGAAACAGTTCCCTCAAGCTTTTCAAGCTCACGTCTTTGTTTTGTGTTAGGTGAACCATCTGCTACAGCAATCTTTAACTTCCGAGACACTAACTTCAAATCTTGATTAGCTTTATCTAATGTTAACTTTGACTGTTCAAACTCACTTTTCAGATCTCCTATTTCATTTGTCTATATGAACAAAATAATTATAATAATATTATAACTACACACACTTTTCAATTCAGATAAATCTTTAAAATCTTAATACCATTTTAAAAACTAACAAAAGAAAACAAAATACATCCTAAATTTCAAAGTTATCATGGTGAAGAGGACTTGATAAAAACAATTTTAGGTGTGACATGTGGGTCCATGTTGTCTTTTTCTAGGTTTTGATCTTTGACCTTTTCTTTCTGATAAATTAACTATATACACATTTGACTAGAATTTTTTTGTATTGGAATTGGTAATTGAATTAAACAAGTAATGTCTTACCAGACTAGAGTTTGTCTTCTGTAGACTAACAATCTGTTCATTGGCCTCCTTAAGATCTGATGTCTGCTGTAACATTTCTAATTTGGAAGTTTCCTCAGCAACCAACTGCTTTTCATTCTTTTCCAATTGAACATTCCATTTTTCCTCTAAGGTACCAATCTCTGATTTCAGCTAAAGTAGATTTAAAAAGTAAATGATTGTTCAAAATAAATATTGATAGCTAATTAATTACTGTCAAGAAGATCTCATAATGTCCATTGTTTTCATATTCTGTCACATAAATGATTATACCCTGTCATTATTTTTACTATTATTATCAAGCATTAGTAAATTCAAATGACAAACCTTATCTGTAGCATTCTGTAATACTTGATCAGCTTTCTTTTCATCATCTGCCATTTTCTTTTCCAATGTTTCAATCTGTAACTTATGAGATAATTTCTCATCATCAAATTCTTTCTCAAGATGTTTTAAGTTGTTTTCCAATTCTTGCATCTCTTGTTCTTTCAACCCAACAAGCACCTAAACAACAATTGGCATAAGTCAGTTTACAATGCAAAAAAATGGAAACATGCTTAGAAAACAAATAGTAATTTTGAATTAGTATTACTGTATACAAAGAATAACACGTACAATTCAATTTTAAAATGTTATTGACAAGTAAAGATTAGATGGATATGATTTGATATAAAATAGATCTAATTAGATATTACAGTACCTTCTGGGCTTCCAACGCTTCTAAACTTTCTGCCATTTTGAATTCAGCAAGTTGTAAGGCTTTGTTCAAGCTCTCTAATTCACTCTTCGATTCCATATTCAGGGCTTCTATCGATTTCTCGAGTTGATCGTTCTCTTCTTCAAAGGTGGATTTCTGTGACTTTAATGATTGAATTTCTGATTCTAAATCAGTTTGAATGACTTCCAACTCAAGAACACAATCTTCAACAGTTTTTAACTTTAGCGCCACCTGAATAAAAAACAGTAGTAGTTTTACATATTTAGCAAAATTAGTCAATTGCATTTGTTAGGATGACAATGGAAAGATAATTCAAGAACTGGTCTATCGTATACTGTAGGAAGAACTAGACAGAAAAGTGAAACAATTCAGCAACGAAAGTCAGTGAATAGAGAAAATTTACAAAGGATGAAGCATTACCTGTTCATAAGAGACTGCATCTGCTTCCATTTCTGCAATCTTTAACTGGCACTCTGATTTATCACCCTTCAATTGGTGAATTTCATTTTCTAATTTCTCAACATTCTCCTGCAAAAGATTTAATTGCTTTTGCTCTGTTATTTCTACTTCTGCTTCAAGTTCTCTTACTCTTTCTTCTAACGAATCTATTTTTGATTTCATAATTCCTTCATCTTCCAATAGTTTTTGATTATTACTTTCAAGCGCTTTCTTGAGATCCTTTAGATTTTCAACTTCTTCCAAAGCAGTTAGAGCCTTGTAATCTAATTCTTCTTTTGCCATAATAACCGATTCATAATCTTCAGTAAGCTGTTCTAGACGATCATTGAAAACATCTCGTTCTTTTTCAATTATCTCTAATTTTGACTGAATAACTTCTTTATCTGTTAAAGCATTTTCATAGATGTTTCGATTTTCAATTGTAAGACTTTTAACTTCATTCTGTAATCTATCATTTTCTTTAGTTGTTTCATTTAGATGCGCCTCGTTCTTTTTTAATTTACTATCATTAATTTCTGCATCTGCAGTCAATTTAGTAATGTGTTGTTCAAGTTCTACTCGTGCCTCCTTCATTTCCTTCTCAGCTATCATCATGGATTCAATATGATCATGTTTTTCTTGCTGAAGTTCTTCAATTCTTTTACAGGCAACACTTAATTTCTCTCTTAGCTCAGACATTTCAGTTTCTAATGATACAATTTTCATTTCACCATCTTTCACAATAGATGTACTATCCAAACTCTTGTTTTCAAAATCAGCTTTCAGTTCCTTTATAATGCGTTCAAGATCATTTGTTCTGTCTTTTTCTTTACTCCAACCATCATTAGTTTCTTCTAATAGATTTTCCATATCTCTAACCTTTTGTATTTCAGTTTCTAAACTGAGTTGATGTTTCTCTTCTAAAGCAACAGTCTGACTTTCTGCAGTGCTGATCTTGGTTGCCAATGATTGTTCTAACTCTTTGTATTTATGATTTAATTCTGTGATGGCGTTTTCTGAATAGCCTGTCTCTCTTGATAGACTTTCTTTTAACTTCTCGATCTCCACTTCTAACAATGCTTTTTCATTTTCATGCTTTTTAACCATTTCTTGTAACTGACAGATTTCATGGATGTATGCTTCTAATTTTGCAATACTTTCTTCTTCTAATTTTGTATTTGCTGTTGTAAGTTTTTCAACTTGTTCTTGTATAGATTTCAACTCTTCTTCTTTTTCGACCAGGTTTAGCTTTCTTTGTTTTACATTCTCATTCAGACTTTCATTAGTGCATCTTTCTTCATCAATATTTTGTATCAGTTTTTCTTTTTCATCATTCAATAAGCTTTCTCTTGATTGTAAGGACTCAATCTGCAATTCTAGTCCTACAATTTGATGTTTAAAATGTTCTTCAGACTCCGTTAGTCTTTTTTGTACCACATTTAATTCTACAGTACCATCTGAAATTACTTTTTTCAAAGAGACAATTTCTGAATTCAACTCTTCTTTTTCATTACAAGAAGATTCATATTTATCTTCTAGCTCTTTCTTGATGTCATTCATAATGTTAAGCTCTTCGATAGCCGTTTTAGCTCTATAATCCAACTCTTCTTTTTCCATAATAAGTTCTTCATAATCGTGGGTCACCTTTTCCAAATTATCCTTTAAACTATCTCGTTCTTTCTCCATTTCCTCAAATTTAGACTGTAGAATCTCTTTATCGGTAAGAGCAGTTTCAGACACGGTCTTGTTTTCAGACACTAGTGTTACAACTTCAGTATCTAATTTATCTTTTTCTCTTACAGTCTCTTCTAGTTGGTGTTCTTTCTCTGCAAGCTTGTTCGACATCAATTCTAAATCAGTATTCAGTTTTAGAATATTTTGTTCAAGCTCTGCCCGTGTCTGCTTCATTTCTTTATCAGCTTTCATCATGCCATCAATTTGATCATGGTTTTCTTGTTGGAGATCTTCAATCTTTTGACAAGCAGTATGCAACTTATCACTTAGATCTACCACTTTAGTTTCCTGTGATAATAACTTGTTTTCATTATCTTCAATGATTGAATCATACTCTGAAATCTTACTCTTTAGTTCAGATATCATTTGTTGTGAACTACTTTCTAGTTTATTTGCTCTGTCTTTTTCCCTATTCAAACATTCTTTTGCTTCCTCTAATCGGCATTCAGCATCTTTCAACTTCAATACTTCTGCCTCCAACATATCCTGGTACTCTTCTTGTGAAAGGTTTATCTGCCGTTGTAGTTTGGAAATTTCGGTTTTCAATGCTGTCTCCATATTAGCAAAACGTGACAGTTCATCTGATTTGATTTCAGCAACAGACATTTTTTCAAGTGATAAATTAGATGACAGATCTTCAATTGTCTGCTCAAGCTCTTCAATCTTGCATTTTTGTTCACTGATAACTAATTCATTTTCCTCAGAGTTCTGCTTCAGTTTTTTACTTCCCAATTCGATCTCTGCTTCATAGCTTTCAATTGTTGTTTCTAGGCTGTTAATTTTATCTGAATAGGAGTTTGCTTGTAACTCTTTATCTTCGATGACTGCTTTTAATCGTTTCTCTAATTCCGCAGTATGATCCTTGACTATTTCCAAAGCACCTTTTAATTTATCCATAGCTTCAATGTGCTCAGTCTTCATTACCGACATAGACTCTTGAAGAGAATTTTTTTGAAGACCAACAGACTGAACTTCACTGCTAATGGATAAGATGGAACCAACATATTGCTTTTCTTTCATAGCCAATTCAGTTTGTAAATCAGAAACTAAAGCTTTCAGGGAACTCATTTCTGAACAATTTAGTTGATTATTTTCCACGAGTGATTGATATTTATGTTCAATTTCATCTTTGACAGTTATTAGATCTTGCAAAGAACTGTTTGCCGTTTTAAGCTGAAACTCTAGTTCTTCTTTAGCCTTCAAATTAAGATCATTTTGAGCTCTCAGGCTTTCTAGTTTAGCATTTAACACATCCTTTTCTGTCTCTATATTCTCTAGTTGAGTTTGTAGAGAATCCTTTTCAATTCTTTCTATGTCGGCATCCTTCATATGTCCTGCCAACTTCTCTTTAAGTGTCTCAGTTTCCTGATTATGGTTTTCTTTGATGATGAACAAATCATTCTTCAGACTATTTAAATTGCATTTCTCTTTATCATACAGGTCATCCACCATCTCTTTGTCATTTTTAAGCTCACTAAGTTCCAGTTCCAATGAATGTGCTTCACATTCAATCTTTACCAAGCTGTCTTTGAGACCCCGTTCTGTATCTCTCATGATCACCATATCTTTCTCCTGGTCAGTAAGATTTTCTTTAAGCTCTTCAATATAATATTCTTTTTCTACTATCTTTTCTTCTAAGCATTTAATTTCCTTGTCCATAGACTTTGCCATTGTATCAAGTTTTAATTCAGCATTGGAAATGATATCTTCTTTTTCAATGATCGAAGACTTCTGTGCCTGCAATGTAACCTCTAGTTTTCCGACCTTTTCCAATAAAGCATCAGAGTCAACTACTTTGTCTTCTAAATCCATTTGCACTAGTTCCAGATGGCTTTGTAACTGTTCTTTATTCTCCTTCAAACTATTTATGTGTTGTTGGAGATGAGAAACCTCTTCTACTTTAGCATTTACTAAATCAGTTGTTTTTTCCAATTTATCTTCTAGACTGCAGATAAGTTGAGTGGCATCTTCATGTTGTGTTGTTATTTGCATTACTTTTCCTTCCCAGCTTTTATTGATTTCTGAAAATTCTATTTCATTTTGTTGGATAATTTTATCTTTGGCTTCTAATGCTTCAGTCATGTGTTTGTTCTTTTCCTGGAGAGCTTCAATTGTATCATTTGTATCTTCCATGTCCATTTGTAAAACATTAAGTGATCCTTGTAATGATTGCTTCTCATTAGTAAGAGTATCCTTTTCAGAATTTACTTGTTCTATTTCACTGTTTTTAACCTGCAGCATATCTGTGGCCTTTACCAGTTTGGTTGTCAAGGAAGAAATTTCTTCCTGAAGCTTCATATTTTCTTCAGTTAATTCTTGTATTTTCTTTTCAGCACTTGATTTACAAACATCAATGTCATCAAGCATTTTCCGAAGTTCAGCATCTTTTTGGTTTAACAATTGTACAGATTCTTCCTTGTTCTTGTCTAATGTTTCTGTTGTCTGTTCTAGTTCTTTTCTTGTAGAATTCAGAGAGTCGGAGGCAACATTAAGTTGTAGCTGTATATTTTCAACTTCGTCTTTAAGTGTTTGGATTTCCTGGTTAGTTTCATTAATTAAGTTAATCTTTGTTTCAAGTGTATTAGAAACTTCCAATTTTTCATTTTCGGAAGATGCAAGTTTCTTGACAGACTCTTCTAATGCTGATTGCAAATTCTCTAGGTCCTCTTCTGAATTTTCTACTTTAAATTTCAAATTAACAAGTTCAGACTCTTTTTCCTGGATAATTGCTTCACTTTGACAGACTTTTTCAAAAAGGCTTGCCTTTTCTTGTTCAAATTCACTGGCGTCTGCTTTCAACTTAATAGAAATATCATCAAGACTCTTTTCATAGGCTTCAATGTCACTCTTCAGTGACTGTATTTCTTTATCTTTTGACAATATATTGTCTGTACCTTGCATCAATTGCTCTTCAATTGTCTTTACTTCATTCTTCAAACTTTCACTCTCTGTTTCTTTTTCCGTCAAGCTTGCTTTTATGGTTTCTAAATTTATGATGGACTGTTCCAAGTTAGACTTTAATTTGAGGACTTCTTTTTCTTTATCACTAATTACGGATTTCAGCTGTTCAAAATCTTGAATGAATGAATCTTTTTGTGTTTTTAAATCTGAAACATTTCTTTCATTCATGGAAGATGCATCATCGATTTGCTGTTGAAGGGTAAGAATCTCTTCAGATTGTTTCTCTACCTCTATCGTTTTTGCACAAACTATTTCTTCTAGTCCAGCAACCTTATCTTTTAGATTTTCATTGTCTTGACAAGTGATTTTCGTTACAGTTTCCAAATTCTGTAAATCCTCACCAACTTTCCTAAGCTCTTCTGATGCTTCAGTGATTTCCTTGCCTAACAACTGAATTCTTGATTCTTTTTCTTCAATTACACTATTGTTTTGTTGTTTGACTTCCTTCAGTTTTTCAGTTAGACCCTCCACTTCTTTCTGGGCTGTTAAAAGGTAATCTTGCATTTGCTTAACTTCCATATTCTTTATCTCAAAATCTTCCTGTTTACTTTCTATATCTTTTTTTGCTGCAGCAAGCTTCTCAGTTATTTCTTCATTTTGTAATTTAACAGACATGTGTTCTTTGGTTATTTCATCTAATAACTCTGTTGCTTTTACTTCTCCCTGAACTGCTGATAGAGCATCAGCTTTAAGAATAGAGATTTCTTCAGTCAGGTTGATTATTTGCTGATCTTTCTGAAGAATAACTGCTGAAGTATGCTCAATATTGGACAGTGCCTCTTCTAACTGCTGTTTAATATCTAAAGTTGAATCTTTATGGGCTTGGAATTCTTCAGAAAGTTTTTCCAGAACTTCATTTGACTTCTTCTCTGCTTCAAAAAGTTCAGCTTCTCTTTTCTTTTCGGCTGACAGCAGTTCTGAAATAAAACAATTAATCAATTGATGTGCAAAACTGTAGTTCATTTGAATTTTTATATTTAATGGAATTAAATGTAGAGGCAAAGCTCACACAAACCGTTTTCAAATATGGCAAGTCTGTAAAAAAATCAATTTAATTAACTATGATATCTTAACTTACCTTGTATGTACTGTTCAAGTTTGTGATTGCTTTCTTTTTCTGTTGCAAGATTATCATCTGCCTTTTGAAGCTCATCTTCTTTTTGTAAAAGCGCATTTTTAAGATCTGCACATTCCTCCACTGCAGCACTAGAAATAATAAATGATTATTACAGTAACCATGCAGTAACTAAGTTACAAAACCAATATGCTGTAATTCAATATTTATTACATTTTAATACATATATGTACAACCGAGAGACTGTTTATATTTGTGTTAATTGTTGTTTGATTTTTTTATAATTGGTATACACAGTACATATTGATATATTGTTACCTTTTATTCTTGGTAACATCCTGAAGTTCTGTTGTCGCAATCTCCAATCTATCCCGCAGGTGTTGGGACTCTGATGATATAACCTGTAAGCTATCTGTCAAGTCCCTCACTTCTGCTCCTTTTGCATCTGCAAGCTGACACAGTTTTTTGTGCTGTGATTCCAGAGCTGAGATTTCAGACACATGCAGCGCAATTGTTGCCTTCAGTGGCTCGACACTAGCAACAAGATTTGCTTCTTGTTTCTGTAAAGAACAGACCTTTAAAGATTCCTTTTCCAATGATGATGCAAGTTCTGCCATCTTGTTGTCACTAACTTCCAACATTTGTTTATATTTCTTTTTTTCTTCTTTTTCCGTATCTACCATTTTCAATGTCTCTTCACATTGTTGCTTCAAAGATGCTTCTTGTTTCTGTAACATATTTGCTCTTTCAATTTCTGTAGCAACAGAATCTTTAAGCTGTAAAACTTTATTCTCATAATCTTCAACCTGGTTCTGATATTCTTTTAGCTTTTCTTTCTCTTTCTTAAGTGTAACTAACAAATCTTGATGTTCTTGCTTAATTTGACACTCTTCCTTCCTCAAGTTTAAAATAGTTTTTGTCATTTCTGATGATGACTCTTGTAGGTCGGCAAGTTTATTTTCTTTTTCTTCTACTTTACTTTCTAATTTGTTAACCATCTCTTTTTCTTTCTTTACTGTATTTAACATATCTTGATGGGTCTGTTTTAAAGATGTTATTTCTTCATGCAGTGACCGGCTATCCTTCTCTCGCTTTTGTGTTTCCTCTTTTAAAACTTCTTTTTCAATTGTTGCAGTTTCAAACTTTACAGTAAGCTCTCCAACTTCACGTTCATGTTTCTTTGAGAGATTTTCAGCAGACGATAACTTTTTCTGGAGATCAGCACATTGAATTTTCACATTTTCAAGCATGTTGCTTAATTCTTTTACTTTCCCTTCATATTTCACTTCCATTGATTCCATAGCAGTTTCCTTTTCTGATTGTTTTCTTCGTAAGTCATTGGAAATTCCTTCAGTCCGAGAAAGATCCTGTTTCAGTTTTTTCATCTGATCTTCGAAGTTGGTTAATTTGAATGTACTCTGTTCAAGCTTGGAAACTAACATATCCTTCTCTTTAGAAAGGTCTGATATCTTCTTGTTTAACTGACTTTCTGTTGTTTCGTTAGACCTCATTGTTTGCTCTGCTGCATTAATCTTCGATTTTAGATCATTAACTTCATGGTCAGTCTTGCTACTCTTGGCTTGGAGTCTCTCAAGCTGGCTCTGGTAAGTGTTACGATCATTTGTCAAGTGGTTGATCTCTTGTTGCATCTTGTTCTTGATATCATTCAATTGCTTCTCAAGTAAAGAGTTAGCCTGCACTTGCTCAGATATCTCATGTTTATGCGATTTTTCTTTTTCTTTCAGCTTATGGTCCAAAGATTGTCGAACAGCTTCTGCGTTGTGGCGCTGACATTCTAATTCTTGTCCAATCTGTTTAATCTTCTTCTCAGCTTCTGCAAGCTAGAAATAAAAGTAATCCCTTAATACATAACTGACACATAGCGACTGTGGTCAAACATTGTTATATGAGAAATAAAAAAGAGATTTAATCAAAGCTCGTGTTTTCGCAGCCATAACCAAATTATCAGATAATTAATAATCCCTTCAGGTCAAGGGTTCAAAATGATCATAGTAGTATTTATAATAACAAGGCAAACAGCCGTTAAGTCACGTGCTACAATGCATAGTGATACCGGACCGACAGACAAACAGACCGACAGACAAACCGACCGACAGACAGACGAACCGACCGACATAGTGAACTATACTGACCGAAATTACTGAACATGTTTAAAAATGTTGAAATGTTTAAAAACATTTATATTTTTTTAATTTACGTGCGTAGCCTGTCACTTTTGACGTGCTCGTATAACGTAATTTCGAGTTGAAAAGTAAGTCAAGTGCGGCAAAAAGAGTGCGCAATAACATTTAACGCGCAGTGCGCGCGCAAAAATCTGCGCACTCATGGCAATTTTGTAAACGCTTAAAATTGCCTGAAACGTACTCTTATTTCATCGAAAATAAATTTTGAAAATTTTAAGCGCGCGTACGCATGCGTTACATGCGCTACGCACGTAATTGTATTGCCATATGATGATTTATGCCCTGAAATTTATGAGTACCAAATTTTATTTAATTGTGATTCATGATTGTTAAGATATGATTACAAACGTGATTTCGTTAAATCGTGCGTAGACCGCGTAATTTTTTATTGCGCACCGTGAAAACATAACCACATCGATTCCTGGCCATAAGGAATATTCTGTGAAAAATTGACTTAGCTAGATTAAACTGATATCAAGATAAGGTCATAAAGCGATAAAACGCATAGTGATACCGGACCGACAGACAGACAGACGGACCGACCAACCGCCCGACATAGTGAACTATAGAGTCGCTTCCACGCGACTAAAAATGTATGTTTGTACAGGAATACATTGCAGAACCCTTGCATAGTGTTGTTATTTATTTGGTGGTATTTCAAAAGAGATTTATATTTATAGAGCAGGTACCTTAGTATTAGCATCCTCAGTTTTTGACTTTTCGGTGTTGCCTTCTTCAACCAGCTTCTTTATCTTTTGCTCTCTTTGAACCATCTCTTTCTTGGAATCTTCCAACTGAATTTGAAGTTCTTGAAGCTGACTTTTAAAATTGTCAATATCTTTGGTCTTTGCCTGCACTTGAAGTTCTAGTTTATGACTAGAAGATTTTAATTCTGAAACAAAATAGATCATTTATAAAATACAGTTAAAATGCCATAAAGCACTTTGATGTTAATTCTATCAATTTAATACAGTTAATGTTTTTGGTGTTTCACTTTGATTGCCTAATCAAAATTATTAAAGTATATAATAGAGCAAGACAAAAATAACTCATATTAATTATTAGTTTATCCACTAACACATTCGAGTGGCTTTCTCAACACAATATAACTGTGAACACAAATTAAGAAACATACCCTCTTTTTCTTTTTCCAGTTTCTCTACAAGGCGTTTCAATTCAGCATCATTTCCACTCGACGTCACTACGGCCTGATCCATTAATCCACCTGGTGTAAACGAAAACAAATTACCTCCCAAAAGGTCAACCACTGGTGCTTTTACCGGTTGCGGGTCAAATGACAACAAGTCAGTTGGCTGTTTCTTTGGAGGCGGTGGATCAAGAGACAGTAGATCCACGATTGGTTCAGCGGTACCAAATGATAGCAGATCATTTGGCCTTGAGTTTGATTTTTCAACCTTAAAAGATATTATTACAAAGTTTAAAAATTTTAAATATATACGATATAAATAAAATTCAAATTGCATGCTTTATGTTCAAATATCATCTCCAGGAACTTCCCATCCCTATAAACAACTTGATTGATTTAAACCCTAAAACTGATCGCTTAAAGACATTAAGAAACGCAAATAAGATATATATTCCACACAGTAGACTAGAAATTAATAAAAGATCAATTTTTATTGAAGGACCAACATACTGGAATAAACTCCAGTCTACCCTAGAACAAAATCACATGACCTCACTCCCTATGCTAAAGTACAATATTAAAAAGATGATATTTGAAACATATTGCTAGCTACTATTGCTACTGCAAAATTGGGGTTGTAAACATTTAGCTTAATATCACTTTTTTGTGTTTGTGTTTTTTTTTTCTTTTTCTGTCTCAAAATGTCATTTTTTGTTAATGTAATGCGTTCGTATAATATGTTTTATGTTTATGCTTAGGACTACAAAGACAAGCCACTTTGGCTTCTGTGTATCTTAACCCATAAACTTTGTAAAATATTGAATATTGAATAAATGTTGTTGTATTCCTATAAAAATATAAGACACATTTTAATCTTCAAGACAAAATTAGAGAGAACATTGTGTGTAATGTAATTCTCCAAGAAAGAATGTATAAAACTAGAAGATATTAAAAGACTTTTGGATTTTATAATCATTAATATTACCTTATTTTTGTATGTTTTTATTTCATTCTTTAGCCTTTCATTTTCTGTTTCCATGCTCACAAGTCGTTTGCGTATACTCTTTTCATCATCTTCTGAACAACTCTCTGAAAAAATACAGTTTCACTCTTTAATTGTGTTTATTCCATTACTTTTAATTATTCACCTATTATTTGTGGATTACTTTTACTCTTGTTCAGTTTTTAACAATCAGCAGACTGCCCCAACAGGCTTAAAATAAAAATGTGATTGAAAGAGAAAACCGATTGAATTACAACAAACTAAAAAGGTATGTTTTTAAATGGGTTGTAAAAAACTTTGATTCAAGATGATCGGAAAGACTTTTCCACAGTTTATAAGCTGTCTCTGGCGACTAGGTGGACAAAAAGTACAGATGTACTATTTTACAGGCTGAAGTTCTTCAGTATTTCAAGAAGTCAAAGAACATCTTTTATTCTAGTGAGAAAGCTTGTGTATTCAATGCACAGTAAAACCTGATAAACAAATGTTTCTTGTTTGATAGTTTGTCCAACAATAGTTAATATTTAATTTTGCTGATATTTAAAAAATTGCTGACATCAAAGTAACAAACCTCTAGAAGAAGTACTATAGGACCTTGTACCACCAAGTCTGTCAACTTCATTCTGTAACTTCTTCAGTTGACCTTCAAGAGACCTGTTCTTCTCGGAGTAATTAGTTATCTGGTGTTTTTGCTGTGTGCAATTTTCTTGCAGACGGCTATAATCCGATTGCATACGTTCCAGTTTTGATAAGACATCCAGGTGATCTGCCTGAGCTCTCTCAAGTTCACCTTTGATTTGACCTTGAATATAAAAAAAAATTAATTTAAGTAGAATAAGTCCGTTATCTTTGAAACGAGCCAATGGCATGTGGACAAGTCAATCTACAGCTACTAGGCCAATTACTTGTGAAAATGGGCAACTAAAATCCACCTGGACACACCTAATTTTCACAATACAGAGTAGAACTCAGGGTGTCCTCAGCATTGCAGTCAAGTTAGTCATGGTATTAAAACATATTTTTCCCCTTAATACTGTAGGGTGTCCCAAGAGGGGTTCTACTTTATTGAAAAAAATTCAGAAATCATATGAAAAAATACTCATACTGGATGTGAATATTATAATTTGCATGAAAAAATATCAATGAAAATGTTGTTCAAAATGATTGTGATTAAAAGAAAAACATTTTACCCGTTTTGTGAGTTTCCGAGGTGAGTGAAGATTTCGAATGCGATAACTGCCCTTCAATGCAGGCAATTCGTGTCTCTTTTGAATGCAATTCGTGTTGCAGCTTCTCGCGCTTGTTCTCAAGATCACGGCATTGCTCGAGAAGACTCTGATTTTCACGAGCAAGATTAGTGCTGGTTGACTTTTCTTCTTCAGTCTTCCTCACCTGCTTCTTGTACGCCCCATCTAATGAATCTAACTGGAAGAGCTTTTGTTTATGCTCTTTTTTTAACCTGTCTAAGTTGGATTCAAGCTCCTGTACCTTTTTAAGTGCCTTGTGGGAAAGGCCATCTTTCCATTCATCATCTACCCAACTCATCTTTCCAGTTATTTATTAGTGACAGTATCTTAAAAATAACAATAAAAAAAAGATGAATGATTGGCCTAGGCCATCATGTAAAATGCAAAAAATAATTGAAATTGTTCTGGTTCTTTCAATATTGCACACCACCAGGCACTAATGCAGTTTCGTACCCACCCATTAAAATTACTCAAAATCTTCATCCAACATACTCACAAGATGTCTACAACATCCAGCAAGCATAACATTGTAAAAAATCTATAATTTTTTATTTATAACTATTTTTTATCAATTAATAATTGAGAACCCTTCAGAAATACATCGCCAGATTAGCTTAGCGAAAATCATCGCTAGGCCTGCCGATAAAAGTATGGAGGCCTCACGGGACATTCTATTGATAGAGTAAACGGTTGCGCTATATAGAGGGCGTAGTTACTAATGTTTAAAGAACGCACTACCGGTAAATAATAATTTGCATTATAGTCCGACAAGAGTTTCGTATTTTTAATAAAAGAAATAATAATTATACAATTGTTGTATTAATCATTGTGGGTATCATCATCATGTTATATTTTTAATTTGCTCTTTCATTTTATTAGTAGAAACAGGAAAGAAGATAAATAAGGGACTGCTGACTTTGGAAGATATAAGTATTTACTTACAGACTAAGTTTCCTCTGTTTTAGTTTATTTTACACTATGGTTTATAGGTCAAATAAATAAATGAAATAAAAATTACAGTACTTCGTTCAGTCCTGAGCTACATTAATGTTATAACACAATAAACAATAAACTTATGACAAGTTAATCGTTTTAATAATGTTATCACTGTAACTAGAAACGAATGTTCCCAGTTTATTTGTATAGCATATTATTATTATACACAGTATGATAAATTAACATTTTTTATTCACCTATGAAAGATCTCTTCAAATACATGGAAATAAGAAATGCAACAAAAACAGAAAGATATAATTTATTGAAATAATAAAAACGTAATGAAGCATTTTACATTCAATTACTAATTTACTTCTGCTGACACTGAATACACTATTTCATTTTAGGCTTAAATGACAATAACAGCGTCCTCTATAGATCGCCAAAATTATTGATGTCCTGTGAGGCCTCCGTACTTTTATCGGCAGGCCTAGCGATGATTTTAGCAAAGCTAAGCTGGCAATGGATTTCTGAAGGGTGCTCAATTTTTAATTGATTAAAAATAGTTTAAAATAAAAAATTATCAATTTTTTTCAATTTTGTGCTTGCAGAATGTTGTAAACAATTCGTGAGTAGGTTGAATGAATTGAATCAATTTTGAGTAATTTTAAGGGGTGGGTACAAAACTGCATTAGTGCCCACCACCACACCATCCCGCATCCATGCCTTACTTACAATATTAAAAAGAAATGTTCAATTTAAATTAGGCCTAGCCTAGCTAGCTCCTGGCCTGGGCCTACCTACGTTCAAATTCAGATCTTTTGCCAATTTCATTTGGTGAACTTTTAAAATACGCCCTAGCCTAGCTAAGGCTATGATATGCTTATTAAATTCAGCATCCACGGTGGGTTGGCCTATGCTAGACAATCATAGTTGACTAAGCCTAGATTTAAATCAAGTTAGGCCTACCACCGGTTGGGGCAAGCCTGAGCTGGCCTCTAGCCTAGCCTAGCTAGTCGGGTAGCCTTCCCCTCTCCTCACTCAGCAGTAGCAGCTCGGCCTCTCTCTCTTTCTTTAGTTTTAGCCTAAATTAATGGTGTAGGCCTACTAAGATTTTGCAAACGGTTACCTTACAAAATAAAATATAAGATACTTACTACTATTACTATACTAAAAGGTTACAAATGTCTAGCCTAAGGCTAGAGTTTGTTATCTGTTTTCATACAATTTGAAACCTACTTTCGTCGCGTCCGTTAGAGTGTGGTGGTAGATGAGATGAACTTTAAAATTGCCGCAACGGCCAGTCAGTGACGTGTAGTGAGAACACATTTGATTGGTCGAGGTGTATTGAAGCGTGGTGGTAGAAAAGCCATCAAGTGGAACAGCCAGAAATCAATAAAAACGGTGTATTAAATATCTTCATTACGTAATCAGTTATTTGACGTTCAATTTAATTCATAAACCCATTCTGTTAATATACAACTTTACGATGAGTTTTATTATATGTACATTCAAATATTTTAATTGTTTCTATTATATACTATATTGTCAAATAAATAACTATGTAACTCAAAAGTAAAATTTCATTGAATCTAAGAATGGATTAACTCAAGGGAGGAGCTTTAAAACTATTAAATGAAGCTTTAAAACTATCAAATGATCAACGGTTATCTGGTCTCTCCAGGAGTTAAGTGGTCTGGGCAGACAAGAAAGAATAAAAACTCTCCATTGTGTGGGTCAGGGCTAACCTGCAGCGTTAACTGCCCAAGGGTGTTCAGCTACCAGGTTTATCAAATCTTGCATAAATCTGGACATTATCTGATTAAAATTCCCACCAAATAACACCATACCCACAGAGAAGAGAATGACGAAGGAGAAGAAGATGTGGACTGGATATTTATTATCTCCAATATAGCCCTCTATCAACGAACAGAATATTAGCTTGCAGGAATGTTACGAAAACCAGCAACATAAATTTAAACAGGATCTCACACGTGATAAGATCAAACGAGCCTGTAAAAATCCTCACTCTCCATTCTACCAAGCAAAAGAGACGAGGTAGGAAAATAAAATCCATCCTGCAACGTGTAATAGACAGAAGTGGAGTTGACAGATTGCAGTTCAACAGAGATGGGTTTATCTACAAAACATAACCAGCCTGCTAATGGCAATGATTCGCTGTTGGTCTGGAATGAAATAAAGAAAAAATATATATACGATAGTGGGATGCAGGAATGATATTGTTTTGAACATCAACATGCAGTGTCCGTAAGCGCTAACTGTATACAGTCAATAGCCACCATTTGTGATCTAGTACCACTGTTACCAGAACCAGTAATCATCAATATTTTATGTGATCTAGTACCATGGTTACAAGGACCAGAACCAGTACCAGTAATGATCAATATGTTATTGTTTCAAACTCACTCATAAAAAATAATAGGCTTTGATTAAAAACTTGCTTAATGTTTATGGTTTTTTAATATCTCATATAAAATTAACTTTCATTCGAACAAATAATAGTCTGAATACAAGTTAAACAAAGTGAATAATACAAATACTATATTATAATATAAACAATGTATCCCTTTATGTAAACAACAAAATAACACAATCGCTATAAATAACAACTTAAAACCTCCTTGACAAAGATGGAATATACTTAAAATCAATTATATATGGAGGTGTACCTAAATTCCCAACCTTTTAATTCCAAGGTGTTTTTAAAATAAAAAATCAAATAATAAAAATTGTAAATAAAATAATTTATTCAGCAGTTTTTGTTAAAATATGATTAACGCTCACAATATTTAGATTTAAATTTACAGCCTATATTTAACCTAACTTTGTTTAAAAAAAATGTTTTTCTTCGAATACATTAAAGAAACCTGGAAAACTGGGAACATTTCTTAAAATGTATCTGTACATATTTACAAGTTTATATAAAATATAGCACAATAAGTAAACACTTCAGTGTTCCGCATCTCATCTCTTTTTATCTTTCCAACAACTATTTTTTAAATTTAATTTTTATTTATAAAACGACAGTACTTCAAAATCAAACGTGAACAAAGATTTGATTTATGAAAAAAAATGTAAACAAAACTAAGATAACTGTTTACTATATTGCAGACAGACAACTTACATATCATAGCTTTGTACAATTTATATTTAACACATTTAACTAAAAAATATACATTAACAGCATTCAATAGGTAAGTCTCTACGTTTCAAACATAGTTTACTTTTTAAATTAATTTAATTAAATAACTATTAGTCCATAATAATTAATTTAAATATTTTTTAAATTCTTAATGTATTAAAGTTAGAACTATGGGCTTCTTCTCAACTAAAGGTTTTTTTTATATTAATTTAATGACATTCAACAAGCATAGATATATTTAATAGAAAACATCTATGATGACAACAATTTATATTAGATAACTTTAAACAATACCAAGCATTGTATATATAGATTCAAAAATTTTGGAAGATATTGGAGATGTTAAAATAGGATGAGGTTGTAACAAACAGGGAAGATGGTATATAAGCTCATCCCCAGAGGTGGGGTGATAACCTTAGCCCCAGGGGTGGGGTGATAACCTCAACCCTAGGGGCAGGGTGGAATTAAGGCAACTTAGTCATACCCTTATGGGTGGATGAAGGCAGTATGGAATTAACAGACATATACCATAATATTGTACTACCATCTAATCAAAATCAATTACACAACCAGAATCTACTTTATAATCTATTTAAAAAAATCATAAAATGTTATCACAATCTACAACAAAAATATTTTATACAGTACTTATTATGTACATAACATAAGAATACATGTATTTTTTATTGAGGATTTCAATTTAATTTACTTCTGCTATGAACTAGTATTATTCAGACATTTTCTTTTTCTAAATATTGTTGGGTGTTTAATCACATCTTTAAAATGGCAAACAATTAGTTTGTTGCATATAATGGAAATATAACATTGTTCATGTGAAAAACAATGTACGTCATTGTTTTAGGTAGTATAAAAGGTATGAAAATGACAATTGCACACACAGTACACAATGGAAAAGTTATCATTATAAGATTTGGTATTGCTACTGCAGTATGGAGACCATGGAGAAATAAGTACAGTCAACTCTCCAAATATCAGAAACCCTTGGGCTTAGACACCCTTGGGCCTTAGACACCTTTGGGCTTGGAAACTCTTCGGCTGAACTAATAAGATTTGGGTTTCTAGAAAGCATGTTTTTAATATGAAAACAAATTTGGGAACCTTCTGGAGAGAACATTGAAGAAAAATTTGATTGTGGGGGAGTTTCCGATATTCAGAAAATCCAGCATTGGGAGAGTTGATGGTTTTCTCCAATTCAATATACTACATTTCTAAAGTAACATCCAGATGAAGACAATTCATGGTAAGGATTTAAACATGCAGAAAATAGTTCATCTTTATAAAAACATTAGGATATTAGGAAGACAGGCATAGTCATTATTTGCATTCAAAATAAAATTGAAACCTGATTAAGTTGACATTTTGTGCAAAGTTAAAATATTCTCATCAAACAAAAAGCCTCAAAAAGTAATTCTTGGTTTCAAATGATTACACATTATGTTATGTTATAAGATGAAGGTTTTTATTTAAGTTATTTAAATATATATTAATAAATCACTATGACAATTAAAAATATCTATTGATGATTTGATTTAATTTAAAGTTTTCCATTCTAATCAATTAAGTAACTTTGAAAAATAGTATGGAAACTTTATTTATTTTGCATTATCTATTTTACTGCCAAACTTTACAACATGATATTCTAATTGAAGTAAACTGGATGTATTCGTGTGTAGTGTAACTTGTTGTGGATGCTACAAACACTTTTGATTGATAACAACATCGTGGGTATTACAGAAGAACATCTATTAAAGGGACAGCTTCAGGAGCAAACAAATCGGGATGTACTCCGATTGGGGATTGGCAGAACTGACAGAAATGTACCCTTAATATGAGTGTCCCATATAAGGGGTTCTACTATGTTCCAGAACCTAATTTGACAGGAAGTAGGTTCTGGAGTAAAGCTCTGTCTACAAAAAAAAAGTGTGATGTGCCCAAATATGGTAGTGATATGATATCATCATGTCCATATATGGGCACATCACATAAAGTTTGGTGATGTGGACAAAGCTTTAAACACCTTTCTCAGTATGTGATATACACTGAATCTTTTTTTTTTTCCTACAAATATCATTTTACAATCTGAACTATGTAAAATATGCTTATAGTATTGGTAAACCATTTTGATAGCTTTTTTCCATATCACTTTAAACCTTTCCATTTTGAAAATTATTCTGTTAATTTGTCAATAAATCTGAATAATGGTTCTTGAAAATATCACATTGTCATTGTATTTATTGTCGATCGATCGAGTTGAAGAACCACTCAGTAAATTTTCTCAGCTGCGTTGAAGCGGTTTGAGATTCTTCTTGCAGTCGCATGTTGTCTTGACGTAGCTTTTCAATCTGATCTTCTAAACTCTGCTTCTCACTACGTTCCTGTAAAAATGGCAAAAATAAATGATATAAATACAATGATAATCTCAACTAGATGAAGAATGGTTTATCTAGTGATGACTATGGTTCTAAGATATGAATGCTTTGACTTGATAGGATTTTTGTTTGTTTATTATAATAGAAATATACAATGTTTTAATTTGTGATCTTCTCGGATAAGGACTTAAAACTGGAGTTCCAGTGTACAATCTGGCCTGTATTGGCGTAACAGCTATGAGCACTCAGTGGTAAACCCAGGGGCCCTTTAGAGCATGAGCAATGCAACGACCCAGTGTTGGAGTGAATGCTAAACCAGGGTCTTTTCCTCTTGCGTTATGTGTACACTTTAAAGAAAACAGTATGTTTCAGAGGAGAAGGGGGTAACCCTGGTATATATTTTCCATAGCATCCCTTGTCGTTTGTTGTAGGCACTACACTGTGAGTGTCCATAGAGGACCTAATCTGAATTTTCTCAATTGAAGATTGATATTAATAAAGTACAATTACATTGAGATGAATAATATTATTGTACATATATTCTTCTACTTCATTAATAATTTCGTTTTTGCTATATAAGGATTTTTATAAATTCTTACCCGTGATAATTCATGAGCCAATTTCTTTATTTGTCCTTTGTCGTGTGGTGTGTTCAAATCCCTAAAGAAAAAAAATACAATATGAAAAACGCTTCAAATGCTTAATTAGGATAAATTGAATACAACAACACGTATACCTGTTTGACATGGTGATTTTAAATGACCCACTGTATGTGCCTTTGTAAACAGTGGAGAATAACTACTATTGCAATTTAATAACAAACAGTAGCACCCTCTATTGTTTGTAATGTATAATTACCCCGTGAACATATTTCACAATACAGCATTGTTAATAAAATTAAAAAGTCAAGAAAAATCAAAATCAAATACAATATTAGCAAGGAGCAGATCCAGCATTATAGATTATAATTTCATAAATAATAAAAACGATCCGTCGGGTGGCAGAAAAATATGTATCATTATTATTAAATGCTGTTTAAATTTTAAGTGGGGCTAAAGCACCTGTTTAGCCCACGCCTAAATCAGTGCCTGTTCATTAGATTTGAACTCAGGACGTTATAACATGAGCGCAGAAAGAATATGTATGCCATCATATGACCTGACGAAAATATGTTTATAGTACTGAATTGCTTCTATTTTGTGTCAATGTATATAGTGTATTTGTATCTAGGTGGCATCCACTTGATGTGAGTGACCTATAACATGTAATAAATGAGTTGAAACATTCAAACTAATGTACTCATCATAGCAACAGATGTAATATCTGTTTAGTTCCACATTGATAATTAGTTACTAAATTGCCTTAAAATATGTGACCTTCTAAGTAATGTATTTTGATTATTCATATGGCAAGCACTCAAAATATGAGAGAGCATTACTCTAAAATTCACAAAAAAAAAAAAGGCCACACCCTACTTATATTAGTGTCTCATCAAGAGGAACATTTTTTTTTAATATTTGCGATGACCTAAGACATATGCACTAGTTACGTCATGTTAATTCATTGTGCATGTGCGGGTACATTGAGATGTGCTTTTTCGATTCAATTTTGAGTTTTGCCGTATTCAGATTTAGACTATACTAGAAGTTTTTAATAAAAAGAAATGCTTTTAAAAACTTATGGACACAACTATTTGGCAGGGAAAAATACTAAAACAAAAATATGAAAAAAAAAACCGATTTGACTATAGTAAATAAAGCGTTCTGGGATTAGTGCTTTAACAATACAGTGTTTTACATATAAGTACACTTGAGAATTATTATTAAATTATATTCTGTGGCTAAGAATAGACATTAGTTTCCTTTAGAACTCCGTATACTTGTCAGTGAATAAGGTTGTCACAGAAACGGGATTGATCAACGACGATATATTCCATTTAACTCATGTTTTCTTAACTTCTTATCTGTATTTCAGCAAAAACTTAGATTAAGACAATCTGTTGCCCGCTAACTGTCATCTATGATGTTCAGAATAATTTTTTTTCTTTATTTCTAAGAACAGAGACAAGCTTTTTAAAGCTTTGCTGTTAGTCTGAATATGAGGTGTACTAAAAGTGCATATTCACACAATCAATCAATAATAAACAAATAAATTCTAAAAATAGGGAATTAACAATGTTTTATTTAAATTATTTCACACACATAAAAAAAGTTTTGACTTAAATCCATCACTAACATAAAAATACAGTTAGAGCTCCTCCTTTGTGACACCGGTATTGAAGGGACACAAAAGGAAATATGTTTTAACACTAGAGCCAACACCTAGTCAGGGAACATCTTTATTTAATAGAAACTTTCTTTGGTTCCAAAAATGCCCTCTTAATACGAGTTCTACTGTATAAACATTCCCTGTCACTGAACCAAAATTTAAATGTAGTATGTTATTGTATAAATTATGCATCGATTTGATTCTTAAAATCTTTTGATAAGACTAAATCTCCATAACGCCATATCAAATCCGAGTAATTGTCTGATAACGCGGGGATAGAAAAAGAAAGGCTTGAAATGTTCAACTTGCCGATCTAGGGCAGGCCAAATTGGAGTATGCTGCAACCCTGGATGTTATACGGTGAATAACAATCCCATGATACACCTGTTGTACAACTCCTTCCATGAAACCCTGCTGAATGTTGGCAAAAGTCCTAACCATTGTATCACTGTGGTGTTAATGTCTTTCCAAGACTGGCTAAGTAATATAATTAGTAATAATAATAATAATTTATTTGGAGATTACACTTTTACAACAGTGGCACTAAATAGTATTCAATTAATCAAAAGATCACTTTTTGGTGAAGATTACAGACTTCAAGGTTAAATTAATTAGCTGATAATTTAGCAATTAGTCTATTGCTATCAGCAGAAAACTCAGCTTTTATTTAGATATTGACAGATTGTTATATCTTTTCAGCAGACAACCTGGTATAAACATAATTTTTTTAAAACTCTTATTTATTGGGACATCTTCAGGACCCAAACAAAATGTCTCCTTTAAAAACATTTACAGTATTTATATCACCATACTATGAGCTTTGAGGGTTGGTCGTAGTGTTTAAACATATATTGTCCGTGGTTTATTTTTTGCGAAAGTGTCGCTAGGGGTGTCCCAAAGGAGTCTAATAATAACAAATATACCTTTTTTCGAATTTTGTCAGTAAATTTACTTTCTATTCTCTAAGTCAGTTTTTTTCCATGCCAAATGAATAAAATAAAAATAAATAAAATATAATTTCACAATAATTCAGTCACAAAATCTGGTCTTTAAAAGATGAAAATCATAACCTTAAAAATAAACTGCTTTTTATTGGCAAAAATAATGTTTTCAATGATATTTTATAGTAGTCAAAAAATCTTAAAAACTGAATGACCCCCAGTAAAACTAAGAGAAGCTTTGAATCCCTTTTATAGATTAAAACATGTGTGTATCCAGATTTCAATATTATCTGGAATAATAAGGACCTGAGGCTATATTTTGTCATTTAACTTGAACTTTGTGCGATTCCCCGGGTAGAGCCAAAAATACAGACACCCACAAGTCAATTAAAGTCAAAATTAACTTATGTGCTCATAAGATAATGAAGCGGAACTTTATCACAAATATTATGTCGTCTGTACTGCACAAAAATAAAATATACGTAGACATAGAAAGGCGCAATGTAAAAACCATTTGATGCTATATTCTTTGTTATATAAATAAATTCCTGTCATTTGATTGGAGGATTGTGGGTCACATGGCACGCAATAGTACATACTATAAAAGATCGTGTAATAGTAATTTTTTTCTCTCGCATGTACAAAAAAAATCTGTGTGAAATCCAATAGCAGTTTGTCTGTTGTTCTGCGAACAGGAGCAGCAATGCACACGGCACAACCTCTTCTTTACAAGAATGATGTTGTTATTATAAAACAAATAATTTTATATTCGTGCGATGGTACAAATAATTGCATGAGGTGAAATATGAAATTATTTGAACTATTGAACTCATATATTTCATAATTATTATTTCTCATTTTACATATTTCATGACCGATTATCACAGATTCTATTTGATCTCAACCCTCCATCATTTTGTGCCTAGTTACTATTTTGGAATTTAGTAAAATATCTATGTAAAAGTCTATCATAAAAGCGTTGGTAGAAATTCAATTGAGCATATGTCACCAGTTGTAAAATATAGTTATATGATATAAAGTTTAAGCCTAGACTTAGTCATGTCATAATAACTGCCCTAGTAATTAGGTATCAATACTAATTAAATTCAGTACCTAATTAATAATCTTTCTATAAACCGCTTCAAAATTATCTTGTTAATGTTTGATATTATATAAAATGGTATAATTAATGTCATCAACTGTCAATTGTAATCTATTTTTTAAATGCCGAGGTTTACTGCCTTGACGAATTATAATTAATTTTAATGTCAGACTTTATTATTATATATTATCTGTTTATATACTGTAATTATTTGTTATTATTATTAAACTTTAGGCATTTTGCCAATAGCAAAAGTTACTACACTTTTTTTAGAAAATCATTCACAAAATTGTAATGATTGCAACGAATTTCCTCTGCAACATCTTAGGTTCAAATATAAATCATGTAAATTATTAGTTTGAAATAATAACATTATTCTTCGGTTTGGCGGTGAAGAAATAATCAGTTGTAATACAAATCCTTATTACAGTATTAGTAATAATATATAACAATTTCACACTATTATTTTATAGTAAAACCACAATAACAAAAATCTATTTGCGAAAAGTAAAGGAAAGAAAAGTTATTTTACAATTTATATTAATTTAATTACATACGAAAAATAAGTATCATAGCCGATGGGGATTATAATTATTATAAAATTATTAGTTTTAATATATTGAGACAAGTTGAGACAAGAGGAACTTGAGGCTAGAGGGATACCCACAGCACAGGATGGCCGATATTAAGCATTTTAGACGACCACAATGTATGCTTAGGTATGACTAATCCAAACACTGGGTTATGTACTTAACCAACTTTAACAATTTAATATAAAACTTATGATAAAATCAAATATCAAACAATTTGAAGTTGAAAACAATTTCATGTATAAAAGCTGTCAGATCTGTTTTGGAGTTTGTCAAGTCCGCCGAGAAAGCATTTTGGAATCTGTGACTAATAATTGCAATGGTTTGTTACTCCCTGGTTCATGGCATATAGCCTCGCCATTTCCTTGGAATATTTATGATCTGTATACAGATACTTAGGAAAAATAATTTAATTTATTAAAGAAAAGTTAAATACATTTTGTTTAAAGCTCTGTCTACACTATAAAAACTAATTTGACAACAAAAAGTGTGCCCAAATATAGTATGGTGATATGCCCAAATATGGTAGTGATATGACATCATCATGTCTATATATGGGCACATCACATTTGTTTGTCACATAAAGTTTGATAGTGTAGACAAAGCTTAAGGCAATGTCAAATAATCATAAAAGAATAACATTAAATGATATATGCACCCATACGTACCCATTGACAGCTCGTGTTGGCGTCTTTTGTTGGCTCTTGTATCTTGCACCACCCGATGATCGGTATCGCACATCCTTGCGCCCCATGTAATTACGTTGAAATGAGGGCGTCAATTCGTTTACATCCGAAACATTGTCATTTAGTCGATCTACTGATGCCACTTTGCCATTGTGATGATCACTTCCTGAAATTAACAAAAATAAATAATAATTTAATTTGATATAAATATTTTTTTGTTTTTGTTTTGTTTCAAAAACAATTAGTCTCATGTCATATAAAATTGTTCTATCTGTCAGATAAACAAAAGTCCATGTCAGTGGCACGAGAAATACTTTCAATATTATCAAATAAAGCTTAAACAATAATCTCACTGCAGCAATGCAGACATTTCATATATTGTCTAACACAGACAAAAAATAAACCATATGAATGAAAATGGCCAGGTCTAGCCTACCAAGGTATGTGTACATGTGTAAAGTTTCCTTTCAATCCACTGCACAATTTCTTTTGTGCACAAAGTGTTGAGAACTGTGCATTATATTATGCTAATTAGTCTGCAATATCTGCATGATAAGCTAAATTGTTGATTCATGCTTAAGAAATGAAGACTAAAGAACAGGAAGCAATTACACATGTTTTCACAGCATTTGTTCACAAATACTGTAAATCCAGAAAATTTCACAGTCCAATAAAATTAATTGCTTCATTACCTGCCAATGTCATTAATATATTGTGTATGTGTTTTATGTTTATCAATCCAAAGGCAAAATACTGAACAAATGACAATGCTGTTGGTATCAGTGGCTGGATCTCAATGGAGATACAAAATAAAAGCGAAAAGCTAAATCAAAACGATAAAGTAAAACAGCCAGAAAAGTTAGCAGAGCTTTCGGGCAACACTGTTTTATGTTTCTGTTTGAAGTCAAATAACAGGACTTCATTCTACGCATGGAGATGATCTATGTCATTTATGCTTTATTATTGAAGATGAACAAATAAAGTTCAAACTATAGAAACATAATGGCTTGCCTAACTTATTTTATAATTATTACATAGTCTATACGGCTACTTGTTTTTTTGGGCTAGCATTTTACAATGGTCTAAAAAGTAGAATCTCTTCATATACCCCTTTCACACCAAAAGCAAAACTCCGGAGACACTCCGGTTTGACGCCCCGCTGTTTTGGTGTGAAAGGTAAAATCAAGCAACTCTGGAGTTTAAAACTGCCGGGTTTAACAGCTAAACATTCTCCGGAGAGCGAACTGCGAGGACACCTTGGTGTTTTGGTGTGAAAGGTACAAACATCAAAACTCCAGAGTTTAAGGTCAAAAGCTCATCCTCACACGATCACTCATTTTATTTGAGTCCCACGGTGTCTCTAGAGATCACTTCGGAGTTTTGGTGCGAAAGGGGTATTACACTATAGCCACAAAGGAGTGAATGCTTTCTTCCTCATTAAAAGGCATTTTGAAAAGGCAGATATTTTGAAAAAGCTTACTGGTGTTATTTTGTTGCTTTAGTCTATACTTCTGTACATGGATTACATAAACCCCATAGTTAATATTAATGCCTCATCAGGTCGTGTGTGATATCAAGCAAACAGATGGTATTCATAAGACCAGCTTTCTCACAAGGTACTCTAGCTTACATACTTAACTTTAGACACTTACAGCATACGATAATAGTAAGATTATACAGTGTTTCGTAGTGGATACTGCTAATCATGTCTTTAATAGGCTTTTTTAGTCGGACCAGGAAACGAAACAGAAAGTCAAACCTGATAAACTGAATGTTTCAAATTGATAAACGATTTCGAGATGAATCTAAATAAAGTAAATGTTAATCAAGCAACATAAATGGAAAATACTGATAGGTGTATCTGCTAAAATAGATATTTACATTTCTCTCTTTATATGAAAAAGTTTGAAATAGAAAATAGAAAAGAGCTACATTATCATAGCATGTCTTGCGCCAAGGGTACATTTACTATAAATAAATAAATAAACACGTATGGAAATATACTGTACTCTAATAATGCAGCTAGGAATCATCAGCTTAAAGTTTTTTCTTGATCTAAGTGGGTACCCAATTATACTCCTGGAGAGAGGCAAACATAAGTAAAGTGTCTTGCTTAAGGATACAAGCAATGCGGATGTGTTGGATTCAAACTCATGATCTCACAATCAGTAATCCACACTACAGTCTATTTTTCCAAAACAGAACTCCTATGTTTAATATATCTCTTGGTGTTTCTTATCTAATTAACTACTGTAAAAATGTACTAATTATATGATTCAATTTATAAGTAAATAAATGAATAATTAACAAAAAGAATAATAAATCAAGGCACAATTTTATTAAATGCGAACAGCAATAAATTAAATTTATAAAATACAATTTGGGTTTATGTCCATAAGATAAGTTTCTGAGTTTGTTCGTTTTTGTACTGGGAAGGGTTTAAACTACATTTGAAAACCAAGCCACATTATAGGGCATTGTTGCTAGTCATCTAACTTCAACTGACTACAAGAAAATAAATTCATAATTTTCAAATAAGTAACATAGTATTTTGGATAAATGAATGAGCACTTAAATTAATAATGAATTATTTAGACTACATTTGAAAACCAATCTATTACAGAGCATCGTTGAAAATGACTACAACAAAATAAATTTATAATTTTCAAATAAATAACATAGTATTTTGGATAAATGAATGAGTACTTAAATTAATAATGAATAACATAATTGAAAGCTGAAACATTATCCCTAACAGACCTTTCATTTTCTCATACTTCCATCGGGAATAGTGCTCAAAAGTGAGCAAAACAAGATTCAAAAACTCGGAGAGATAAGTTAAACATCGCTGTATGTATAAATGGCATAAACAATATCCTATAGAGTGAAACATGCCCTCAAGACGTGACCTTTTAGACAACAAAAAAAAGAATTAAAATAGCAGCTAAAATGTGAAGATAAGCGACGGTGGATGATAATGGAGAGCAAAGCCTGAAATAACTCATTAATGAGTTGACTCAGAGCCACTGTTTTATCAGTACACAACAGTGCTACTTCTCACTTTCAAAAACAAAACTTATTTTCTCTTTTTCTTGTAATGTTGTAAATGGCTAATGGCTCGTTCTTTATTCAGCTCATTAGAATATTTTAAAAATATAATAATTATACTGTTTATATTATGGAAATAATAATTTTTTTAAATAATATTGATTATTATTTTATTCAACATTTATTTCATTATGGGAGTTTTAAAGTACTGTACAACATTTTAAAATCAAGTGTTTGTACAATATTTTGTGTTCAACCAGTAAGTGATTTTACACTTGTGTGATCATTACAACAATATCTGAATATTGAAATCACAATAAAAAATAATCTGTTTCACTTTAACTTGATTTAATTAGTACAGCATTTTGTAGGCAGTTAGGTGATTTTTTTGTTGTTAAATTTAGAACAGGCATTGATCAACAAGGATACGATCTGTATAAAAGCGACTTCTTATTAGCTTAATAATTAAATTTTCGATTTCAATGCTTATCCGATTATTACAGTATGATAAATATAATATAATAATGCTAGTTTCTGTATTGAGATAACTGTATAGTAGATTTAAAACTGATATCAACAAGCCAGCAAGTTGAAACTTTTACAATATTTTGTGCATAATGAAAGTCTATTATTTGTAGAAAATTTGATTTCAGAAAAAAATCGTTTACATGAAATAAAGAAATTAAATTATAAAACATGACTAAACTAAGGCTAAAATTTAAGAATTTTAAAAATTTTGAAAATTACGGACTGAAAACAAATTTCTATTTAAAAGCATAAATACTTTAAACTTTAAGCCAAAAAAAAAAGAAAAAAAGGAACTTTTACATGATTACAAGGCCTATTACTACTTGGTAGTAACATTTTTTGTCTTGATTTTAGTGACAACAATTAATAAGATTCACTCAAGGTCTAATAAACAATTTAATTTTATAAGAATACATCTTTTTGTATACTATAATTTAGGATTGTGATATATTCTTAGGCAACTTTCAATACCAATTAAAATATTAGCCTTAAGAAAATAAGCAATTAATTATTAACAACAATAATACTCTAATTACATTGTAATACAGTTCTTGATAAAAGATGCAATTTTACTGATTATATAGAAATTGTAACATTTTTAATTTTACATTTAATTTTGAATTTACAGTACATGAAAATAAGTGGTTTTCTCACGAAAGTATTGAATCCAATATCTGGAAAACGTTAACAATCAACCTACCGTCACATGGAAGATGATATGTTCCTCTTTGATAGAATGTTTTAAATATATTCAACCTCATACTTGTTGTTGACGCTGAGCTAGCTAGGCAAACTAGCAATAACTAAATAAACCCTCCACTGAAGCACAACCTGAAGGCACTAAAGTATGCTTTAAAACAGTCCTAAACTTGCTACAAAACCCAACAGCAGTGTCTGTTCCGAATCTACAACCAGATATGATCATTCAATCACATGCATGCACGTTGAATCTGGTAGACACAGGCGATGCTCTGAGAAGATATAGGCTGAACACCTACATAGATCCACGCACGGTGACTAAACTGTTCTGTTAGCCAGAACAGCGCTTAGAAATTTGTTCCAATGTTTATGACTCACTCATTATTGCAGAGAATAAAAACGAACAACCTTCAACTTCGAGCAAACCGACGAATCATCAACGTGCAGTGATCGTACAACAGAGTATTCTAAACTTTATATTGATCAACCAGATAGCCACACACGTTTATTGTCAAGTATAATTAACAAATATGAAAACTATTTGATATTTATTATGTCAGTTAAAACTCTAGATAATTTTCAAGATGACAAGTTTTTAAGTAATTGAGTTTCTTAATAAATCCTGTGAAACGTCTGCCCTGCGTGCTGTTAAAGCATGCAGAATTAATCTGACACTCATTATTGTATAAGACCTTCACAGGAATTAATAAAGAGTTTTTCTTGGCATTCATAATAATTTTTTTTAAATACCCTTGAATAACTAGCTGATACTCTAGAATGTATTATGTACAGTATCATAGGCCTACTCTGTAATACAGTGTCGCATATGTATCACATGCAATGACTGTATTTAGGCCATAAACCAAACCTACATCCTAGTCTTTAACATAATACAGGTAACACATGTGACACTGTATTACACAATTTGCCTATGATACTGGACAGATAATACCATATGTAAAGATAAACTACATAGGACTCGTATAATATCCAAACCGAGTAGAAAACAAAACAATGAACTTAAAAAATGACTGGACTGAAAAAAAATGTCTCAAAATTACAACTGGACTCCTACTAAGTTTGAAAATATGGACAGCTCACGTTTGCATTTTAGAGTCTTTGTGGTAATTGATTTGAAACATTGAATCATCTATTTGGAGTTACATTCACTCTATATTTTTTCAGAATTATTGAGAATTCAGGAAAAACACTACAAAATGCACAACAACTCTATATCAGAAAACATGAACAGGAAAAGGATAGACAATGTCTTTATGACACAGTTACACATGGGAGATATTATTGATTCCCATGCAGAGTGGATTTGAAAACCAGACACATTCACGGCAGGAAGATCTCTTAGTCATGTTAAACATCCATCATATGTTAGCAGAAATTAATTGGTATTATGATATAAGTCCGCAGATAAACAATGAAAAAGAAACAATGATTTTTATCATTCTCCATTCATAGTATATAAAAGCAGACACTCTAATAAAAGTATTGTTTTAGTATTTTGCATGATGAATAAACACTTTTAGCTTTGGTGTAAACCATATGGTTCCAAATATTACTACCAAATAGCTGCACTAGAGAGGCAGCTGTACTCAAGGGACTAAATAGCTGCATTGGAAAGGCTCAATATTTGTACTCGAGAGGCTAAATAACTGCACTTGAGAGGCTAAATAACTGCACTCGAGAGGCTAAATAACTGCACTCGAGAGGCTATATAACTGCACTCGAGACACTTAATAACTGCACTCAAGAGGCTAAATTACTGTACTCGAGAGGCTAGATAGCTGCATGAGGGGCTAGATAGCTGCATGAGGGGCTAAATAGCTGCACTCCAGAGGCTAAATTAAAAGCATGCACCTGATGGGCTAAATAGAGGCTAAATAGCTGAACTCAAGCCACTAAATAGCTGCACTCATGAGGCTAAATAGCTGCACTCATGAGGCTAAATAGATGCACTCAAAAGGCTAAATAGCATGTTTAGGTCATATTGCTACCATAAATTAAACATAATTCCTTGACTTTAAATATTTCCTTCCTCGAATTAAACTAATTCCCAATGAAGTAATAGACAAAAGTAAAAGAATAATCCTTTGTTGTAAACTAAATATACAAGCCAGATATTTAATATTGTCTGCAATTGTTCATCCTCAAATGTCTAAAGATACAATCAAAGCAATAAAGAAAATAGTATGGAAAAATGTATTTTATTTGTGAATGTAATTTTTTTCATTCACCCTAGATGGAATAATTAATTAACAGTCTCCAATGCTTGTTCGACACATCCTCAAATGTATAAAGATACAATCAAGGAAAATAGTATGGAAAATTGTATTTTATTTGTGAATGTAATTTTTTTTTATTCGTCCTAACTAGATGTCACAATTCACGTATGAATTAAAATTCTCCCATGCTTGTTTCACACATTTTTTTGACCAGTAATTATAAAATCAGGACGCTTAAACTAAAACGATTAACGAACACGGTGACAAACGAAATTTCCTGAAGTGTAAACAACGGTAGCACAATATGTTATGAGCATGTCAGGAAACATCAGTAACAAGACATTGAAAAATTACACCGTGGACAGGAACGAGTTTTTCCAACTACCGAAAGGCATGAACGTATTAACATCCACTTTTGCTTGCGGAAAAACATCCTCAAAACTTACAACAATAATAATTTTAAAAAGGTGACGAAAATCAAATGGAACATTCAAGACGAGAATAAATGCACTTACTCCCCACCTGCAGTTAGTAGGCGCTGGACTGGAGTTAAGTATCGAGTATAAGAACGATCAAAGTGAAACCATTAGCGATTCCACCTGGAATAAAATTCAACATAGTCATGATGACTTTATAAAATTTACGCCTATCTTCTTGCCAAATTTAAAATAAAAAAATGATTGGAATCAGTAAATAGGTAAGTATAAATAAGTTAATTAAATTAACTGTTGATGTTATAATTGGAACACTATGTTCCTGAAATAGGTGGCCTAGCCGTAAAGACGCCATTCACGTCAAATTGTAACGGAGCATGCTCAAAGAGCCAATGACAATGACACACGTTGTATACATGAAACTTAACACACAGTAATATTTATTTTCATGACAAGCAGCAGCTCTAAACTAAAACCAAAAGTAAGTTTACCAAATGAATACACATCAATAGAATATTAGGAACCACGCCAAAATTATTCTAATAAGCATTTTTGTTTACCCTTTAAACCAATTAATACAATTACTTATTACAATTACTGTTTTTAGGGTAATTATACCCACTATTTATTGACTGTGTAGTGACTGCCTTATAAACTTGTATATTTAAGGAAAATATAGCCAGTATATTATTGCAGGAAGAAAAGTTAGGCTGCAGTAACTGCAGCAGAATAAATATTGACATGATCCAAAAAAAACACATTAATTTAAAATCATGTAACATGTATTAGACAGTTAATCTTGAAAGAAGCAAATGTGACATCATCATTATATATTTCACAGTTGAAAAATTCTCTGAAAAGAATTAAGCAAAAATACAACTTTCAATTGTAACTGGCTAGACACCAAGAACCATACCAGCCTGACTACATCAGAGGTAAAACGTGACGTAAATTGCTCTTCAACCTTAATCCTTAAAATTACCACGAGTCACGAGTTGACCGTAACTGATGACTGCATTGTGCAGCCGTTGTAACCGCATTTGGTTGACGGGTTTATGTGACGTGTGCATGAGTCGTTGGTTTATCTCCATTGGACACTGCACAACAATCACAGTTCATTAAAAGGGAAAATTCTTTAACACCTACAGTCATATTGATAATGTAATTTGACTTTCAATTCTGATACAACTTTAATTTGTATTAAGCTCTGTCTACACTATCAAACTTTATGTGACAAACAAATGTGGTGTGCTCATATATGGACATGATGATGTTGTTATCTAAACTTTTTTTCAAACTAGTTTGATAGTGTAGACAGAGATTTAGACAAAAAGAAAAAGATGTTAAATTAGTTATAAAGCTCAAATGACAATCAAATACATTGTCAAACAGACCTATTATTTTTCATAATTTTATTGACCTCAATACCAGAAATTTACATGCATAAAAATAAATCTACTAGCAAATTGCTAGGTCTAAATTTTGAATCGAAGTGTAGTTAATATTAACATTTGATTAATATTAACGTCCGATACAACTTTAATTTGAATTATTATAAATTTCAGGTCAAATTAATCATCATTGTTCAACTTTCTGCAGAAGGTACTATGTTGTGTATTGCTTAATACCATCAATTATGGTTTGAAATGATTTAATCTGAGATAAGCAACAGGTTGTGCAGCTGAGATATAAACTTAAATTAGCTCTAAACAGGCAAAGTTGTTACTAATCTGTCTCAGGACCTTTCGACCATGGATCACCATCAGGTAGGAGGCTAAACTTAGCTGGTTGTGGGTGAATAACTATGACACTAACTTCGATTAAGGAAATAAAATACATATTTTTTAATGAACTAAACAAAAACCAGTAGTAGTAATAATAATAATAATGGTAGTCTTATATAGCGTCTAATACAATGTTTCCAAGTGCTTTACATACAAAAACAAAAAATGAAGCAGAGAAACCAATTACACAAGTAACATTGTTGTGTGATAATGATTTCGATAAAAAAAAAATTCAACTAAAGTTAAACTAAAAAAATGGAAACATCACTGAGACGATGAGGCCTAAACATTCATATATTGTACAACCAAGTGTAAAAAAAAAATGTCAGGTTAATCTAAATGGTGCATTCCAAAAAACAAAAAGATACAAGTAGAATAAATACATTAGTAGGATACATTTTTTAACAACCTAGAAAAAACAAACAGAAAATTAAACTCTGTGTGATAATGGTTCGGATAAAATAGAAAAAAAGAAAATACCATAGAGACGAGAAGATAGAAACTTTCACATAGAGTACGATGAAGTCATAACGAAAGAAAGGAAGGAAGGTAAAAAGTAAGCACATCAGGTAAAACCGACGATTGGTAGTCCACTCTTAAAACCAAGAAATACCAGTAGAAAATGAAACCGTCAGAAGTTTGTTTTTATAAATAGCTGTTTGTTACGGTAAATTGATTAAAAAAATTTGTCTTCATTTCTCACATTTGGCATTAAATATTACTTTTCAGAATATAAATGTTTATCTTTAAGATATTAACTTGCCTCAAAGGCATTTTGGCCGATGTTCAGAACGCGAAAACCACAAACTATTTAACAACTGCTAGCGGATGTCACTGATAATATTTTACCTTTCAAAAATGATTAAATCATCATTGACTTTATAACTGTTGGATCTGGGATGATTTAATTACCTCAATTGAATTTAAAGTCTATTGACTATGGCCGTATGCTTTCGTTTGAGATGATGCATTTGAACATTTTTAAGATATGAATGTGGAAGAACAACAAAACAACATCGACAAAAGATGTTGGCGTTTTACTTTCTATTGTATAGAGAGCTTGCGATTTGCCACAAGCGAAGACAGAGGACCAAACTATGTCATGTTAGTTCATTGTGCGCATGTCAGAATATTGGGACGTGTTTCTTCACTCCTTACTTCGACACAGGTTTGATGGTTTCAGCGATACATCTACAACTGATGACACATCAATTGACCTAACTTAGGTTGGTTCTTGGTCCTCACAAATCGAAAAGTTCCCTATTATCTACACAAGTGGTTCCAATATGGCACAGTACCTCTTTAATGGTGAATTAAGTCATGAATAGCCAAACTTGGGAGCTATGATAGAGACAAGGGTTAGGGCAGAGGCTGACAATAACATAAATATTTGTTTTGGTCTTATTTTCTTGTGTTCTGCCTTTTGCTTTATTTAATAAAAGTGGTTGAAAAAAAACATATCACAATAGTGGGAATAGTCAGTAGCTATAGAAGATTAGAACAATATGTATTACAGGTACTCAACTCAAGAGAATATGTTGTGTGTGTCCTTTAAGAATTTATAAATGGCCACGGAGAAAGCTGTTCAGGTTCAGTTAGACCACTTCTAAATAGTTCAGCTTTCCTCTACCACTTACCTTCAAAAGCTCTACTTGCTGTAGCTACAAGATTTTGCCAATCTAAATGCGAAGCATTGTCTGGGAGAGGGAAGACAGCTGGAGTTGAACCAGTTTGACTTACTGAGTCCGAATCTGAAAAAGGAAAGCAAAAGGTGTTATTATTTGAAAATAATCTTTTTGATATCTCTTTTCACTTACACAATTCCCAATTACCAATCAACGTTTATAACCGAGTATAATCCCATGCTCGAATATAATCACACCCCTTATTTAATAATGCAATCCGAGTGTAGTCCCACCCACAAATCTATGCCAACTTTCCAAGGGTACATAATGGCACTGAATGTACTGAGTAAATCCAGACACTAGACCAAAATCAAGATTGAACCAGAACCCTAGAATTAGTCTGTCTAACCATGATGCTATAGTGTGGTTTTAGATAGGAATCTAAGACTACCCAGTCCAAAAAGTGAATTTATCAGATGAATAATTTTGTTTTATCTATTTGTATTTTATCAAAAGATGACCAGTGAAAGAGAAAATTAACTTTAATAGAACATTAGATCTTAAGCTCTGTCTACACTATAACTAGTTCGACAAAAAAAGTGTTATGTGCCCAAATATGGTAGTGACATGCCCAAATATGGTAGTGATATGACATCATTATGTCCATATATGGGCACATCACATTTTTTTGTCACATAAAGTGTGATAGTGTCGACAGAGCTTCATGTATTTCTATACCTCAATCAGAATGTTACGAACCATAATATAAGTGAGAAATTACACAAAACAGTATAGCCAACAGGCAAATGGGGAAAAACCTGTTATTCTTAAAATGTGTGTAAATCTACCACAATTTAATATTGTTATATTTAAAATCTGTTATATTTTGATCTGATTGGCATTTTCAGGAAGTCATATCAGGCTTTTCACAAATCATGAAAAAAATCAACATTATAAAAACAAAATTAAGGTTATTATTTTAAAATATCAATAATAAAACAAAATGCACTTTAGTAGGAAATCATTTTGTAGTTGATGCACCCACTTGGGTGTTTTGCTGCACATTATGTTAGTCACTAAACATGTGACTGATCATGTGATGATCCAATCCATGTGACATCTTATATTTTTGTTATTATTGTCAAATTTAGAACACCGGGAATGAAAAAAGACGAAAGAAAAAGATTTTACCATATGCGACATAGAAGCATCAGAAGTAGAGTTTGTTGGAGTTTTCAAAGCAATTTTGGATCAACAATTATAAGTTGACATGCATGTGTGTATGTAAATGGTATTAGTTGGTTGAAACAGGGATGTCATTTTTACCCCTTCCTGGTTGAAATATTGTTGAGGGGAATACATTAAAACAACCTTTATGCTTGGTGGAAGAATATTAGCTTACAACATTTATAAGACCCCAGGAGTGCACAATTCGTTGAAGCAAACAAGTAGAACAGAGATCAAGGATGTACAATGTAGAGCTGATACTCAAAGCAGAAGAAAAAATCAATTGTTAACAATCAAAGTTTTTATTGCGTTCCAATCAATTCCGGAAAAAAAAAGAGTTAAAATCAACAGCACACATATTTCTATGAAACTGTGCGTTAATTTGAGTTGCGGTCAGCTGCTTAGAGCGCTTATGTCAACACAGTTGAGTTAAGTTACGTGTCGACATGAGCTGGGAGGGTTGCTAACAGAACAGGAGTTAAATTTAGTAAGGAGAATCGCAGGCACTATAAGGAAAGTATTTGAGGTAGACTCATGGCTAAATGAGTAGAAACAAGTCTGTTGTTAATTAGGACTTTAAGATTATGAAAGGTGACGAACATAAAATGTTTAAAAAATAAATAAAAAGAGCAGAAAACAGCAATTTAGGTAAAAAAGCATCTGCAGACAAGCATAAAGCACACAAATTAATTTAAAATAAAAATGATCTATTAATAGAAACTTAATTCAACACAGATTTTAGATACACCCATACGTCAATCATTAGACAGGTGTCAAAACTGATTAGAATAAATCAAGGGGGTTCATGCAAATAAGTCAAAACACCCAACCACAACATGCTATGTGACAGTGCGGGCAAAATGCTATATTACTTTCTGCAAAAGGCGACAATCGGCAAAAATTTAAACTTTCATTGATGATAATTTTGGCAATATCTGTAAAGTAAAATGGAGATTTACTCAGCAATTGAAAATCTAAAAATTGTGTATTAAAAAAATCATAAAATAAAAGTTTTATCCACTGATAATAGTCAATTAGATCCCATTGGAAAAAAAGAGTTTTATATACAAAAACAAGATTTATTTTTGAAAAATCGTTAATTTAGAGTTTAAAAAGTGTTTACAAATTATAGATTTTTAGGAAATAACCCAGTGAAAGTTTTAAGCAAATATCTACACAGCATACATCTATGAAACATTGAATGTATATTTGTATAAAATAGCAAAATGAATGGAGGATATGAAGTGAAAATAAAGCAAACAAATAAAAGAAAGCAATCCCTACAAATGGAATTGATTTATATAAAAAATTAAGTAAAATTGAATACTAAAAGTCAAAATAAAATAAATAGCTTCTATTTTTTATCCAGCAAATGTAATAAATGTAGGAAATTTATCAATGAAATGGAAAAAAAAAATCACTAAAGCTACCCTCATTTGGTAAACCCTAGACTATTATTATTCACTTTCCCGTGAAATAAACGTGGGACAATATAACACTAAGGCTATTAAAGGGACAGTCCTATTAAAGGGACAAGCCTATTAAAGGAACAGTCCTATTAAGGGGACAACCCTATTAAAGGGACAAGCCTAAGCCTATTAAAGGGACAAGCCTATTAAAGGGACAGTCCTATTAAAGGGACACTTTGTTTGGTCTACTATTCTACTGTATATGATGTTTAAAATTGGCAAATGTTCTTTAATGAGTAATTATCTAAAAATGGGTTTCAGGGTAAAAAAACCCAAAAAAATGTGTTGCGATGAAGAGATAATGGTCCAAAATGGAAAACACCAAGCATCTGTGACAAACGAGTGACACACATCACAGATACGTACTTTGTTTCTGCCGCTGTAGACGACGCACTTTAGTTAATAAGAGAAGGAACAAAAATTCTTGTTAATTTGTGAGTGTAAATATCTAGTTTGGTGTTACCCCTTTACTAAAGCATGCATGCAGTTAAAGTAAAAACACCTTCAATATTATACAAATATTGCAAAAGTCAGAGTGCGTTAGTGGAGATGCGGCGCACTCCAGGGTATTTTTTTTAATAATGGTGCATGTTGCACAACATTGTGAATAACCGAAAGTGCGTCGCATCTCCATTAACGCACAAACTTAGACTTGTGCATTATGTTTCATTATCGCACTCTTTTATGCCATGATTTTTTATGAATACCTGCTACCAAGATAGAGAAAATGAACGTCTTCCAAACTGGGAATTTGTCTGACTGCACAATACTCGGATGGAGAATTGAAATAAATAAATATAGTTTAACCAATGCAGTATAAAGCAATTTTGCTATAAGCGGTATATTTTCCCAATCATATGTTTTATAACATATTTATTCTGTGTAGTGTTGTTTAACATACCTCGTACAAGTGCAGGGAAGGCCTGACTGAACATGGACTCGTTTCCTTGTTCTCCGTGCTCTCCTAACCGTTTGTAGGGTCCACCGCCTGCAGCAATGCTTTCATCAGAGAGTGTTCGTTGAAGACTTGACCACGTTTGGTTATTTGCTTTACCGGGGTATGTCGCAAGGGATTGTGGTGTTTGCTACAAAAACAAGTAAAATAGTAATGTTTTAAACAAATATTTTTTGCTTATTTAGCATAAAAATGCTTTATATCAGCTTTCGGAAGAGTTTTTTGATTGTCCCTAGTATATTAATTAGAAATAAATAAATGGATAACATATGAATGAATATTAATGAATAAATTGAATACCCGATTAAGCCTACATACATTAATAAATATTTTAGCAATTTATCTTGGCTATTTGGCTACTGATAACTAGTGGTGAGTGATATCCCTTTTAACTGTCTACACTATCAAACTAGTTTGACAAAAAAGTGTGATGTGCCCAAATATGGTAGTGATATAGCTAAATATTGTAGTGATATGACATCACATTTTTTTGTAACATAGTTTGATAGTGTAGACAGAGCTTAGCTGAAGTTTAACATAATAAAAAAAATTATAAACAAATAATCTTAATTGATGAATAAACCTATTGAATGAATAAATAGACAAAATAAAATATTTAAAAATTGAATAGTAATTATAAAGTTTCCTCTTTACATCTAAATGGATTTACATCCTGGTTAGGCTACAACCCACAAATCTCTGTTGTCGTGTTTATTTCCTAACAAACAAATAAAAACAAACATTTTGCAGACAACTTTCATAATTAAATTTTAAAAATAAATAAGTTTTCATAAACAAATCCAGAAAGAGAATATGTTCTGATTAAATCTACGTATTTGTGGACAAAATTACTAATTGTTGTTAATTAAATCAATCAACATTCTTTCCATTTTCCATGAATTCAGTACAAAATAAAACATAGCTTTCTATTATTTTAATTATTCCTTCCGAATTGAATCATTATTATCAAATTTATCATTTCGCTAACTTTCCTTATGGAGAAGTAAAAACGAAACCAGTTTTATCGGAGTAAGATAAGTATCTAAGAAGTAATGTAATCGACACTAAATGTATATCTGAAACATACTGTACCCTCGATATTGCCCAAATGATAAAGTGGATGTAACAGCCTATGTAAGGTTAATGTCTAGAAAATGCTATTTTAAAGTTTGTCTTATTAGATTGAAATACTGTGAGATAAGATGAATGAAAGTTAAGCCGCCAATAGCAGATTGTATCAATAGTTGTAGGAAATTATTCGTTAGTGCTAATAAACGTTAAGAAACAAACGCTAGTATTAAATAATGTTAAGTTTGTGATTGAAATGTGCGTTAATTTGTTTAGTAAAATTGTAAATGTTAACCATAAAACATAATATATATACTTATAATATTGTTAAAGATGTATAGTCCCCCAAAAACATGAAAACAAAATTACATCGGCCATTTTGTAGTTTTGATAAAGTTAATCACTTCCAAAGAAAAAAAAAAATAATAAAATTATGTTTTCACTTATAAAAAAAAAATAAACTGTTAAATTCAACCGAAAAACCATTGGCTGGCAGCCAATTTAACTAGCCAATTTAACTATTTATTTGCTAAAAAATGTTATCAGATGATTAATATAGGTAATATAACTTGAATATTATATATATATCAGATTTTTATTTTCATGCTATAGAAAAAATTATCCACTGTATATCCACCATCTTTTTTCACCATCTAGGGAGTCATCAGACATGTTATTACATTAGGTTAACTATCTAACTACTGGAAAAAAGTCTTTCTGGTTTTTATGGAAGAATTTTGCCAAATTTTGTATTTGACCATATTAAGGGAAATTCATGTTTTTTTGTCTCGATTTCTGTTACAAATATTTGATTTATGTACAATTAACCAAATATTATATTTAAAATTCATGCCTGTACCTGATCTTTAAATTACAGTTTTCCAGGAAATTATCATTTTTTTTCCAGATCCAATTTTTAGTCAAAGTGAATAATATTATGTAACATTAAAATGGCATATTCAACAAAACAAATGTTAAACTATTTTTTCAGGGGGAAAGGTCAAGTTCGGCACAGAGACTAGTCTTCTAGAAAGATATTCTAGGTTCTGTGAAATGCATCTAATACATGTAGACCTGTGGTTTAGTCATTCTTTACCTCAAACAATTACACATACAGTAGAACCTCTGGACCAACAAAGTATATAAACATCTATTTCCCTTCATTTGTTTCACAGGAGATCTTTCCCTTAAAGGCCCATTTACACTAGGACGATAACGATCGACGATAAATAAACAAATATGCATTGCTCATACATAAAACAAAAGAAATCTAAAAAGTTTTTATTCTAGGACTATTCAGGAACCATCTATGCTTCCTTTGATGATACTTTCAGACGTCCAATCAAATGACGTCATGATTAGTAAGAACAATAATATCGTGACAAATACAACGATATTTTTTGTTTATTGATCATGACGTCATTTGATTGGATTTAAAAAAAATATTATTTTCTTAAAGACAGCATAAATAAGTATTCTATAATTCTAGAACGAAAACCTTTCTAAATTATTTTGTTTTATATAAGAAAAATGCATACTTATCTATTTATCGTCGATCGTTATCGTCCTAGTGTAAATGGGCCTTAAGAGGGGTGTCCGAACGAAGATGTTCTATTATGATGTTATACCTGATTCAAACATACAACACAAATGTAACAAAATTGTTATACGAGTATGTACCTGAATAATCTTACCGAGTTACAATACTTTCACACGCTAGTTTTTTAAGGTGTAATATAATCAGCGTAAAAGCACATCAGAAAGATATGCGCGTATAACACTGTGTAACATTACTGAGGCCTGTAAAGATTACTTCAATCCGACATTTGACACAGATGTAACACAGAAACGCTTTCACACGTTCACACTAATGTAACAATTTGTTACAATATGTTACATTGTGAATGAGTTTATCATCTGTGAATCAGGTATTACAACGCAATAAAGGATCTCGTTTATGATGACAACGAGTCTATCTTAAGGTGTTGTATGAAATCCTCAGGGATTACATTATCAATTAATGTTTAAAATTAATGAGGCCTCTGAGCCGTGTCAGCATTATTAAAAGGCAAAACACGCAGTCATCATATTACAGAAAATTGCAGGAAACGAATTATAACAGATTACCTACCATAAAATTGTTTTGACATTTGAGGGTCTAATATAATAACATAATTGATACCTATGTAATAAGGCAATAATTTTATAATAAACATCAACATTATTGACACTACATACCTAAACATTGAATGTTTTTGCACCTAAGATAATGACATCATCACCTACATGATTTTGTTTGTCATCCTCTAAATTGTTGACATCATAGTCTAAAATTGTCAACATCAGTTAGTTTTGAAAACATATAGTAGACCTGCTAAATACTATGAGGCCACTTATATCTTTAGCTTTGTACATTTTTACAGCCTTTTATTTGTGTCTTTTAATCTTTAAGCTTGGTTCCCACTAGAACGTAACGCAAGGACGTAAACGCAATGCAAGCGGGTTAACCAATGACAAGCGAAGTTATAGACAGTTAGCAATCACAAGCGAATAAGCCATCGCTTTTGATTGGTCAATTCACTTGCGTTGCGTTACGTCCTTGTGTTGCGTCGCTAGTGGGAACCACGCTTTAGGGATGTTTTGTGGCCTTAATTAGTACAGTAATTACTTGTCTATTTAGAACCAAATTTCATGTCTTAATTATTATTATTATTTATATCAATGCTATAAATAGAAAGTAAAAATAACCACAGATTTTAATGAGTATCGTTTAAAAAAATTGGGAGTTTTGGCGGATTCTATGTCCAGGAGATGTTCAATGAAAAGTTATAAGTTGTGGAAAGGCTTTTAATACTAAATTCTGTTCTCTTTTCAATATATAAAATCACTTTTCCTAAATTAATTTCGCAACTAGTTAAATATTGTTATTACTTCACAACCTAAAACATCAATAATAACCTAACAATTACAAACTATATAATCCTAGTACTGTTATCAAAATAATTATAACATTTCCAGACGTCCATATACACTAATTATTATATCAATAATAATGAAATGTTTGTCTGAAAATTGACAATAAACTCATATGGGAATGCACGATTTCCAAAACTGTTTATTTTTGTGATACAATACTTGGAACTAGTCTTCCCCAAACTATTGGTTTACACGCAAGTTTCAATTAGACAATTTATTAATAGAAACACCGTATCAAGTTTGTATGCCAAAGAAACAAACTGTAATGTCAAATTTTAATATCTTTTTAAATTGTTTATTTTTGTCTTCTTGAAATACGTCAGATTTCAAAATGATATAATTATAATAAAATTAAATTTAACAAACAGTTTTCTTTTGTAAGATATTATATTTAGAAAATGCTTTTGTATAACTGATGGACTTTACAGTGGTGACGTAAGCCGTTTCTTAAATAAAAATTTTGCAATATTCCTGTTCTTGGATAGCTTTCGATTTTCGATGATCTGAGACCTAACGTTATGTTAATTCATTGTGAGCTCATAGGAATATGGGGATGTGCTTCCTTACTGAAATCCTCAATGAAGTTTTGGCGGATTCTATGTCAGGTGATGACCAAAGGCACAATATGTGTACAGTAGGTTCTACTAGATTGTTGCCAATTGAAACCTCCTTCTTATGTTAGCCTGGGAAAGTAATATCGACACGAATATTCTTTGACTAAAGCTCTGTTTACACTATCAAACTTTATGTGACATAATAGGGAGATATGTAGTGATTTACTATCCAAAATTTCTACAAAAGTACCTATATACTCTAGTTTCGGAGATGAAAGAGGAATGGGTTGGTAATAGAGGAGTTGTGGTGTGCTCGATGTAAAAGTTTAAAAAAATTATTTTGATCTGTGTAGTGCGAGTTGGTTAAAAACATAAAAATAGTCAAAATTATAATTTTTCATGCCACACTAAATTGGCACCATTTAAATTTGTAATTAATTTCATGCAAATTTACATTGAAATGCTCTGAGCAAAGCATGCGCTTTCTTGGCTATTTTCAAGCCTAATTATGTATTGAGTAATTTTTCTCTAGTGTTTTCCCAAAACAATAAGTTCAGGACACTATCTCTCCAGTGGGAATCATATATGGGATGAGGTTAACCAGCAGAACTTATAAATAAATTAATTAAAAATATAAAATATTGTGAAAATAATTAAAGCTCTATCAAACTAGCACTAGTATCAAAAAAGTGTGATGTGCCCAAATATGATAGTAATATACCCAAATATGGTAGTGATATGACATCATCATGTCCATATATGGGCACATCACATTTTTTTTCACATAAAGTTTGATAGTGTAGACAGAGCTTAAGACTGATGGTACTCATACAATTATAACACAATACAACCAATAAGGGCTAAACACCACAGGATGGTCATATTTCATAGAGGTATGAAAATAACTATGACTATTCTATTTTGGAAAAGGAAATTAGAATGAGTAATATTACTAATAATAGGTAATTAGATTAAGTACTATTATTTTTTCAAAGACATAATCCATGGAATTAATAAATAGCTTTCAAAGTTTAATTTTCAAACTGTCTGATGTGACTGTGGGAAAAATGTAAGTTTGTCAGTAATGTTGTTTAGAAGTATTACAGATATTTTCTCCCTGAGAAAATGTTGTTTACATTATTTTGTTGAATATGCCATTTTATCACAAATGGTTATTCATTTTGACCAAAAAATGGATCAAGAAAAACAAATTATTTACCTGAAAAAACTGTAATTTAAAGCAAAAAAATAGTCAAATTGGCTGCCTATTATTTGTCTAACATTAAAACAATAATAATTATTTGTTTTATTATTTGTAATAATTAAACACACATGCTAGACCTGGGGGACAAAATCATCTTTTTTAGATGGGATGTCCCCATCAGCAGTGATGGGGACAGGTATATTATATTATATTAGAAAAGTAGAATAATGACAACAATGTGTTTGGAATTTCTTGTTTCTAGTTGGAATAATAAATCAGTTGTTAAAAAAATGTTAGTGAAAGTAAATTAAAATCAAAATTAAAGAAAAGTTAATAAATGAAATATAAAAAAAAAAAAAACAAACAAAATTAGTAGTAATACAAATTAATAATATGTATTGATTAAACAAAATATGAAATGATCAAAAAAAATTTTAAAATAGTAAGTTTAGTAGACACCAAAAATAATATTGAAGTAAACCATGTACAGGTATGCATAAATATTGGGGTAAAACAACAGTTATCATAAGTTTACTTTTACCTCAAAAATAATAAATGAATGAAAATCTTTCAGAACAAAATTAAATAGATAAAGATTAATTAGTAAGTACAATGAGAATGAAAAGCTCTGAAACTCTGAGTGTCTTTTTTTTAAATAAAAAATTCTACTTATTCTTATTGAAAGAATTTTATTTCTTGCAAATTAAAGGTTTGATTGCATAGAGTACTGGTCGAATTGATTAAAAATTCTGAACCCCCAACGACCTCGTTTTTAAAACGCGGGATAAATGTGAAACTGTCTGTTTAATTGTGGCTAATTGCAAAGATTACAATCTGTTATCTTGTTGTATTCAATGTGATACTGTTAATAGTTTTATAATTAAATTAACAACAATTTGTTGACACTGCCTACACAGCTACCTGACCTCAATATCTCCATCCTCCATGGCTTGTTGCATTTTTAGTGAAAGGGTAACATTGCCAGGAAATCCTGTGATGTTCGACCCAATATGTCAGAAAGGCAACATGATGTATGTATAAAGCTCTGTCTACACTATCAAACTTTATGTGACAAAAACATGTGATGTGATGTGGACATGATGATGTCATATCACTACTATATTTGGGCACATCACATTTTTCATTTGTCAAACTAGTTTGATAGTGTAGAAAGAGCTTTACACAGGTGAGTAATCGCATGGAAAAAAAAAATTAATATTTATTTTTCCTTTATCTTTTAGCTTACATAAAGGTGGGTCACTTTAAAATAATCAGACATTGCCAGGATATCATATACTGTTTACCCAATTTTGTCAGACAGGGAAAACTAGGTTTTTAAACAAAATATGGCTGAAGTGATTACCCAATTTGTCAGATGGATTGAAAGTAGATGTTGAATTTCATTTTAATGAAAAGTTCAGACATTTTCAGGAAATCCTGTGATGTTCTACCTAATTTGTTAGACAGGTTAAAACTATGAGTTTTAGACAATAAATTAGAAATTTATTTGAAAGTTCAGAAATTTCCAGGAAATCATGTGATATTTTACCCAATACAACAGGAGATTGGATAACATGAGGTGTTGATAGTGTACATGCAATGTGCAAGCCATGCTTTTTTAAAATAGCATTTCACAAGTAAAGACTACTGAATGAAGGAAAAATATAGCAGGTTTTGCTAGCAGTTTTATTTTAAATGACAGCATATTTGCATTTTTACTTTGATATAAAAACTGATTTTCAGAGCTTTTCATTTGTGCAGTGCAATGACGGGTTAATTACCAATGCAGGTGAGAATGCAACAAGCGTTTGGCGGAATTGAAATGAGCATGTGCGGATTGGTGGTCGGGGGGGTTGAGGTGAACATGAGTTAGTGGAGCAAAATGAGGACCCTTCACTTTCTGGTTCTACCTCGCTGTCCAGTTCATTGGTGCTTAGCAGCTTCCGTAGATCCTCTTGTAGCGATGAAGCCGGTTTGGTAGGTTTTGTAACGCCCGGTCTGAGGCGACTGGACAGTGACTCATTTGACGATTGCTTGGGATCAAGAATTTTCCTGTATAGAAACAAAAATAAATAATTAAGGTTAATTATTGTATAACAGAGATTTTATTACAATATGATTTAACACAGCAATCAACCCTATTCAGTTGACCTGCGTATTAAGTGGACACTTTTTTTTATTCCCGAAGGTGTCCCATTAATAGGGTTTCCACTGTATATAAACTATCCTAATAATTAAATACAGGTAACTCTCCCAATATCGGACACCTTTGAGCTGGTCTATTATATCCTGTTTTTAATGGTAAACAATGAATTTGGGACATTTTGGAACTCGAGAAAAGCCTTGTTTTGGGAGAGTTTCCGGTTTCTAGAGAGTCCAGTATTGGGAGAGTTACCTGTATACTTTAAATTCCTCGGTACATACAAATATTTATATATGAAACTTTAAAGCACAACTGTCATCACCTGCTTCCAATTAAACTCATTAAATGAAAAACGTCAGCTGTCTTTTTATGTTTAGTTAATTAGTTCTGATAAATCTAAGGCGCACATGGCAAGATGACAAAGCAATAAATGATCAAAAAATGATCAAAAAATGATCCAAAAATGATGTTTAGAATTTCAGGTTTCAGGAAAAAGAAAGATTATTTATAAACAATTTATTCTGTATTAAGATTAGTACTAAATTAGGAAATAATAATACAAGAATATTAAGAACACATAATAAACTATTAATAAGAACAATAACAAAATAAGAATAAAAACCAATTGAAAGAATCACAATAATAACAATAAAAGCAGAAACAACAATGACAAAAAAATAACATAATTGAAAAAATCACAATAAAACTAACAAGAACAATACTAAAAGAATAACAATAATTGAAAACATTACAATAATGAAAATAACTATTAATAAGAACAATAACAAAAAAATTAAACAAATTGAAAGAATCACAATAATAACAATCAAACCAGGAACAACAATGACAAAAAAATAACATAATGGAAAAAATCACAGTAAAACTAAGAACAATAACAAAAGAATAACAATAATTTAAAACATCACAATAATGAAAATAAAACTATTAATAAGATCAATAACAAAAGAGTAATAACAACAAACAACAATAAGACAAAGAATAATAATAAAATAAACATAATGGTTCCGAAACGTCGATCTTCTTGTTTTTTGTCATTAAATGTTATTGTAAAGTTATAAAGTAAGCGTCTTTAATATGTAAAGAATGTTAACAATAATAACATGATTACCAAAAAGTACAATGAAACATAAAAAATCAGGTCATTCACATGTGACATTAAAAATTCGGAAACGTTAATTTTGTCTACAAAATCCTACTTTGAAAAGTTTGAAAACAGTGTTTCTAATTCATAATTATCACATTGCGTGTGTTCTAGTTCTTTGTGTAATTTCTATTTTAAAAGGTAAGGTAGATCCTGAAGATAAAGTGTTGTACAGTTTTGTTGTGTTGTACAGTCAAAGGTCAACCAAAGATCAACAATAATTGACCTAATGATGTTCTTCAACTCTTTTGTTGTACATGGTGAAAGTGTTTTTAAAAAGGGGTCTACTGTACTTTGTATACAATTAAATTAATCTTATCTGTGTACCTTCTAGCCTGCCTTGGACTGTTAGCATCACTTAGGCTGCTGTTTGATGAATAGTTGGCGCCATTTCCTCTAACACGCTGCGAGCTGTACTCCCTTGCTCCACGCATCGGGCTGCCTCTGCTTTCTGGGCTGCGTGGGCGTACCCTACGAGGCATTGCAGGGCTTCTGTTAGGAGACTGATTTCCTTGCCGACGCGGGCGAAGACTGCCGCCAAGTTCGCGATGTCCTGATCCGCTTGATTGAGTTGAATGATCGCTAAGGTTTGAGTTACTAGGGATGTGTATACCATCATACGTGTTTGATCGAGGAATATCAAAAGTAAATTCCTGTCCAGTTCTTTGATATGATGGACTTTGACTTGGACTATACCTTTCCGGTGGTCCATAAGTCATTTGATCAAGGTACTCTCCGTGAAATCCTTGAGGATCTGGTAAAATTGGTGGACCACTGCCGTAGCCTTGATCAACTAGGCTATCTTTAGAAACAGTCATAGTACTATCCTGATATCCCGAATCGGCATGGTAACCATCTTCAATAGTATCGTCAGTTGTATCATACCATTTTTCCTCATTTACATTTGATGAAAAGGGGTCTCTACTTGAATGTTTTGGATTTCCCTGAAAATAAAGATAAGATAGTTGGTTGAGACCAACTTCTGGGGGAACGAAAGTACTGTTCTTTAAAAATTATATTTTTCAGGCACATGTGGCCAAGGATTATCCTATAGTAAATTAATCACTGTCCTATCAGATAGGTGGTAATTCTTCTGATACAGGGGATATTTTGTGAACCAGTTCACCAGATAACTCATACCGTTTTGAATGATGAACTTGGTTCTTTAAATTAGACAGGTTTCAACTATTTAAATTGAACCTATGGTTTATAGTCCTTATCCAAGAAGACGTGTTCCACCACCCGAACTAGGAGTGAGTAAGCCTCAAACCCATGCCAGTATTGTTGGCTTTTTAGGTACAGTAAATGCCCTGCCTTAACCGCTCCATCATTTGACTCGCCGTTTTAAAACGTTCAATAGAACCACAACTATTAGTACAGTACAATACATTTCTATTAACATATACTTAGACAAATAATCTGCCATCTTCCTACCTGCACAGCTGTATTTCCCATTCTGTATTTCTTGGTATTGCTGTACGGTGATTCACCTCTACTCTGATTAAAATTTGTTGGTGTTATTGCTGAAATTTAAGACAAATAAAAATAATGGAACATCCCACGTGCATTCTAAATAAATAAAAAAACTAGGAAAAAAAATACTAAATGTACCCATGTTCAAAGAGAGGCAGACATAGACATGTAGTGGTACAATCAAATTCTACCCTACCATATTACTGCCGATGTCATGGATATATTGTGCTGAGAGGAGGTGGGTGGAGACACCCACATTCAAAGTCTTACACACATCCTAAAGCTTATTTTAAGGCATTGCACCCATTCTAATTTGAACACAGTTCCCACACAATAAAACCAATACATTTTTTCCCACCCACTCTTTTTAACACCAGCCCCTAGACATCTCTATCTATATCCCTAAGATATCATAATTTGAAATATAATTTTTCTAAATTTTGTATTGTATATACAAATTATTTGTTATAACTTTTAAATATTCTCTGTACTTTATTCTCCTGTATTTTAAATTGCAGTGTACAAACAAAGATTTTCTGATTTTTATTTTCATATGAATTAGACCAATAATAAAAGATGAGATGATAACAAATATTTAGTAAAAAGCCAGTGTTCGGTAGTACCTGGTACAAATTCAACACAATCTTTTGAAAAATAAAATGCCAATATCATTATATACAGTCTTTCTAAACTAACCTTCCATCTCCGATTCATCTTTTGATGACCTATGCCGATGATTTACCGCATCTGATTGTCTATATTGTTTGTTATTATTTGTTTCTGTTTGTCTGTAAGACCTGTTGGACTCCCTACTCCCACGATGCTCCATTAGGTTCCGATTCACTTCCTCTCTTGACATCCTCTCCAGACTACCAAGCCCAGAGCTGTCGGACCCCTGCTGGTTACGCTGCAACTCTATCGAGACTTGCCGGAGATGCTTTGCTTCAATATCGTCGATAGCAAGACCTGTTCGAGCGTTGTCCAACTGCTCGTAGTCACTAGATGTAATCTTGGGTGGTGGCGGTTGTTGGTCGTTTGGTTGGATTGATTGGTTGTCGGTTGGCCGTGACCACTGTGGGGTGCTACGTGGAGCACCGTTTGAAAGAACGACTGGAGTAGTTGGTGTCCTGCCATGCCTTCCATAATCTACAAAATGATAAATATAGTAACAGTTAAACAATAAAATAATTTAAATACAAGGCCAACAGCGATTAAGTCGCGTGCTACAATGCATAGTGATACCGGACTGACAGACAGACCGACCGACAGACCGACATAGTGAACTATAGAGTCGCTTCCATGCGACTAAAAATGTTTTAATTGAGATAAAATGGCTAAGTGGTTACAACTAATTATAGGTCCTCCATTAAATTTATAGTTCTTCTGGTAGAAAAAACAAATTGGGGAGCATTTGATTTCCAAAGACTGACAACCTAACTAGGTCAGATCGTCGGCCGTCACCTGGACATAGAAACCATCAAAACTGTGTGGGGAGCAAGGACATACCTTTCTAATATTATTAACGAATTACCATACAAATCGAAAGCTCTCTAATATGAATGAAGTGTATATTTTTCTGTGTGAACTTTAGAAAAGATTTTAATTTTAAAAGTTGCTACAGAACATGTCTAGTTAATTTTGTCTCTACAGAATAATAATAATAATAAGATTTATAGAGCGTACATATCCACAAAGTGCTCAAGGCGCTTGTGAAAACCATGAAAAATGGCGCACGATTTACCCAAACAATACTATCAATCATTATTCTCAAATTATATATCATATCATTTATCATATTAAAAAACCATACCTTTATCTTTGTTTCTAATGCCAGTACCAGCAGAATGCGATCGTAGTTTGCTCGAGTCTCTGCGGTTTATAGTTCTTCCAGTCCTAATAGCACCCTCAGTTGGCACATAATCCGACGAGATCAGGCCTCTGAAATATGAAGATGGTACTGATGGTTATTTCAGATTTCTAATAGGGATTCTTTTTAGAGCAAAAGGCAAATTATTTTAAAATGACAATGATGTGGGTATCAGTGGCATAACACTAAAACATGCATGGATTCATTTTAGGGTGAGTTGTGTATTTAATAAAAAAACAATTCAGGCTGTTTTGAAAAAAAATTGACAAGGTTAAAATTGTATATACTGTAAATATGTCTTGTTTAAATCCGCAAACATTGAAAATTGTGGGTACATTTGAATATTAAAATTCTTAATTCCACTCCAAGCAAAATCAAGAATTCACATGAAAATAAATGAATTGATAATTATATATATATGTTGTTAATGTGTAAATTATGTATTTTATTTTTAAGGTTAATAACTAAATAATAAAATTTGCCTTGATAAAGGTTAAGTATTAAATCTGAAAGCTCGGCATTCCTTTTCTAGCTGTTTTACTTTATCATTTTATTTTAGCTTTTTGCTTATTTTATTTGTATCTCCATTGAGATCCAGCCAGTGATACCCACAAAATAGTCATTTTTGATGATGATACCTATAACTGAGTGTAATTTGGTTGGCCATAAAGAACAGCTTTTTTTAAAACTAATAAGGCTACACTGTAGTTGAAATAGAACTATTAGAGTAATAATAGAAATATTATTTCTATGATTGCAAATTAATTACTTTTCTATCTTTAAATCAATGTGTACAAAATATAAATTATGAAGTTTGGGTTCTTAATAATACAGGAAATAGTAAAGTGACAAATATAATTGATGATGATTGAGAGAACAACGTAGAACTGAAGTGAGTAATATAAATGATTGATAAGAAGGGAGTATGCAGTACAAGAAGTTGATGGTTACGAGCGTATTAAATATATCTGAATAAGTTGCTGATGGACAAAGGCACAGGATTGATTGTATAGCTGCGTAGGTAGCTATTATAATTCAGCTATCATTATATGATAATATATCTACGGATAGACCTACTAGCTATAACTTAAAGTAGCATACATCTATGAATAGGGCTATAAACAACAATTAAATAGCATACAGCTACAAATAGGGCTATAAGTATAAATAAATAGTATAGCTAAACTATCGGCTATAACAAAAAAAGCTGTCAGCATATAGCCTACAATATAACTACAATCATATCTACGGATAGTGCTATAGGCTATAACTTAAAGTAGCATATATCTATGAATAGGGCTATTATCAGCAATATTTAAATAGCATACAGCTACAAATAGGGCTATCAGCCAGCTATAACTAAATAGTGTAGCTAAACCAGAGCTATCGGCTATAGCATATAAAGCTATCAGCATATAGCCTACAATATAACTACAATCTATGAATAGGACTATCAGCAATAATTGAATAGCATATAGCTACAAATAGGGCAGCTATAACTAAAATACAACTACAATCAAATGTATAGGTAGCTATATCATTTCAGCTAAGAAAAAAAACCCAATTTGATATCAACGTTAACCTACTGTACATAGTGTTATTACTGCACAATCAACTTTGGTAGCTAGTGTAACTACTATCCATTTCAACTTATGTTTTAGGCAGGCCCAATAAACACCATTTTACCAAGGAGGTACATTACATTTTTATAACTCCCTAGTTTTACATAAAATATGAATGCCATTCAAACACAAACTATCTAATAAACACTTTAACAGACCAAGTAGGTCAGTTATGTGGAAGAAATTGATAAAGACATGTGGACAACAACACGCAACTGATAATAATTAAAAGTGGCAACGTTGATAGGCGTAAGCACGCAAGATGAGTGATTTAGATAACAAACGAAGGAATGTACAAGTAAATGAGTGATAGCTGATCAAAGGAGATAATTAGTTAGAGGACACATTAGAAAATTGTATACAAATATTAATTTGTTATAGTGCAATAGACAGAATATTTTCATGAGTTGTCAGTTGGTCTGGTCTATTCAACACAGGGGTGTAAAATTTTAAAACTATTTCATCTTGAAAAAATTGTTGAATGCTAAATATGGCACTCGGAAATTCTGTAGTAGAGCTGTTTAATATACGGCTGACTCTACAGGTTGGATTTTGATCAAAAAATGGACGGGAAAAAAATGTGTTTACCTGAAAAATCGATAATTGAAAGCAAAAAATATTCAAATTGGCTGCCAGCCAATGATTTTTGGTTGATTTATCCCTTTTTTGTTACATTTGATTAACGTTATTAAAACTACAAAATAACCAAAAGTCTGATCTAATTTATCTTTATTTTTCTGGTTTTTTGGGGACAATACATCTTTTAAAGTTATTATTATGTGTGAGTATATGTTGAAATGGGTATATAGTACTAGAAGTTGAAAGTGGCAGAAGGTGTTTTAAAGATTTAAAATGAAAATTGGCATATATAATGAAACGTTGAAAAGGAAATGAAGAATGAGACTTATAAATCAATTAAGTCTAAGGCGAGGTTAGGTTCTTTGAAGTCCATCAGCCAATTAATATAGTTATCAAGCTGATATAACCTTTAACCTTATTTCCAAATATGGAATATAACTTGCAAGATTCATCTCAAAATTGTGTGCATGGTTTTTTTGTTTTGTAGATTTATTTATTTATTCAACTTTGTTTTACAGTCCATTACCTAATTAATAATAATAGAGTTTTCAAGATGATATAACCTTTAACCTTATTTCCAAATATGGAATATAACTTGCAAGATTCATCTCAAAATTGTGTGCATGGTTTTTTGTTTTGTGGATTTATTTATTTATTCAACTTTGTTTTTAAAAGGGCAGCTTTAATAGCTGTATTACAGCAATATAGCTGACTTAAAGAGGCCCTCATGTGGATACGAGTCTAAATGTTACTGTTAAATTTACATCGGACAAACAGACAGACTACGTACTTTCTCGGGCTTCCATCTTCATGCGCAGGAATAACAACCACCTTTACAGTTGCGGATGTCCTCAACAGGTCAATCATTTGATCATGGGTCAGGGTGCACACTGCAACTTTACATATCTGCAATTAAAACAACAATTATCAGACAAATTAATATTCATAATTTTTCTTTAATATTATAGTGTATTTACCAGGTTACTTGTAACATACGTGTATCCTGATAACGTGAACATATTACACTTTTTTTGAAGCTCTGTCTACACTATCAAACTTAATGTGACAAAAAAATGTGATGTGCCTATGATATATGGACATGATGTCATATCACTAGCATATTTCGGCATATCATCACCATATTTGGGAACATCACACTAGTCTGATTGTGTAGACAGAGCTTAAGATTAAAATTCATATAAAATTGTCAGGATTAGTAGGTCGTAAATGTTGTCAAATAATCGTGGAAGAAGACCAGAATAAAGTAAGTTTCTGATTTATTTTCAAATTTATTTGTTCTAAAATTACTGACACTTGTGTGAATACTGGACAAACCTAATTTGGTATTATCTTAAGCTTTGTCTACACTATCAAACTTTAAGGTGACGTGCCCATACATGGACACGATGATGTCATATTACTACCATATTTGGGCACATCACACTATTTTTGTTTGATAGCGTAGACAGAGTTTTATGCACAAAGAACATGAACATTTGTCTAACCCAGACAGTCATACAAAGATTGTACCTTTATCCCATTCGTATGTGTTATTAGTAATAGCTTGCATTTAATATAGTAACTGCTTGCTATAAAATGCTAGCTAATTGACTTCAGCTATATACTTGAATTGTTTAAGTTACTGAATCATGTTTCTCTCGTCACTTGCCAATGTGATGGCGTGCAGTATTGAATTATGATTCAATTAGATTATGGAGGTCATTTACCTCAACAAGTCGGCAGCTCTTCCTGAGACCGGCCGTCCACGCAAAGCCGTACTGGTCCACCTCTGCTACAACCCCTTGAAAATGAACGTGGAAGCCTAACTGGCCTAGACCATTCCGTCTTAATGTTACTTCATTAGTCTGCAAAATAATAACATCACATATTTTAGAATCATTTAAATTTCTTTATTTCTGTTTTTTTTATATCTAGTTTAAATTATAAATAATACCTCACAGACTCATCAATCTACAGTAGAACCTCTCTCTAGGAGGACATTTGACCATGAAATGGACACGGGAAATGTATGTAACACTACGGCCAACCTCTAGGCAGCAGACACCTCTAAGTAGCACACACCTCTATTCAAGGGACAGCCCTATTAAGGGAACATATTGCTGTTCCCAAATAGGGAATAACTGCTACTAGACAATGGATATAAAATCTTGATTTGATTATTTTACATACCAGTATTAATTGTAAGGCTGCATATTTTCTAAGGTTCAATTAAAAAACCCTAAATTTTTAGTTTAAATCAATGTTTTCTGTGACTGACCTCATGACCTTTAGAGACCATCATAAGTCTTTTAACGACTTCCTTGATCCCATCACCACCTTCGACAAGATGGAGTACTACACAGTCGCCATCGTTGAAGTACACTTTCAAACTGAAATAACATAAAAAGAGTAAACAGTGTAGCTTGGTGGTACTTTACTTGCTAATCCCAGGACCTAGGTTCAAATCCTGTCATTGGTCTAGTAGTGAAGCTCTGTCTAAACTATCAAACTAGTTTGTGATGTGCCCAAATATGGTAGTGATATGACATCATCATGTCCATATATGGGCACATCACCTTTTTTGTCACATAAAGTTTGGTAGTGTAGACAAAGCTTACAATTTTTTCATAGTAAAAAAAATGTCAGATGAAGACTTTGTACAGAAAAACGCATTTATTTGTCCTCTAATTTGCAGATTATATTTGCAGGCCCGTATAAGTAATAAATCTAAATATATTGGTCTTATATCAAAACTATCACAATAAAATGACAGGTGGAACAATATTTACATTTTATCTTCTTACTGACATTAAATTTTATGGAACTAAACAACACATTAAAATTTGTAGTCATTAGTCACAAACTAATATTTTCTCATTATCATATTCTAAGTAAGAATAACTATGAATACAAAGTAATATTATATTCATCATCTTCGAAAAATGTTTTCATCTGGTTTTTTTATATTAACTATCTGTATGTGATTGTTTACGATAAAGAATTCATAAATACATACATGTGCGACGTTTTTACTTGTTTTCAACAAATCTTCATCTGGCAATGACTAGATGAATGTAGTCATGAATGGTTTGAACGTAAAAAATTATATACAGATAGTTATATTCATTTTTTAAAAATTATTTATTTGTTCTTTCTTTAAACTGAAATACACTTTCAATACAAATGTACTGATTTCCAAAGTGGTTCAGTATTACACAAACATATAACAAAATCAAACACTAAAATTATGAAAACCAGAAAAAAAAGAAAAGAAATGTTTACAATTGTAAATGTAAAAAGGTTAATACATATGTTTCCTATTTTAAAAGTTGCAAGAGACATATTATGAAGTTCTGATTTTATTCATCATTTTAGATTTAAATGTAAGTAATTTTTATTAAACTTACCAGTTTCCATTGGCGGTCCAACCAATGACAGCCATGGATGGGATACTAAATATAGGCAGTTTACTGGAGAATTCCATCAACGTAAAAAGCTCAGTTGATATACCTAAGATACTATCCACAGGGTCAGACAAGCTGAAATCGCCAACCTGCTAAAAAAAATGGGAATTAATATTACAGAAGGAAAACATAGAACCATTGTAAAACAACATGGTTGTTTATTATAAATTATTTTTAGTTATGTATGTATTGTCCCCCCTATAATAATTAATCCCAACAAATTTTTGTTGAAATGCCATTTTAATGTAACATAATATTTGACCAAAAACTGAATCGAAAAAAAAATGTATTTATCTGAAAAAAACTGTAATTTAAAGCAAAAAAATTGTCAAATTGGCTGCCAGCCAGTGGGTTTTTGGTTGAATTTAACCATTTATTTTGTCAATAAGGTGAAAACATTTTTTTTTTCTATGGAAGTGATTAACTTTATTAAAACTACAAAATAACATATTCAAAGTCTGATTTAATTAATCTTCATTTTTCATGTTTTTGGAAGACATACATCTTTAAAGATGTATTTTCCCCCAAAAAAGATGAACAATTTGAAAAAAACTATTTTACCATTTTTTTGCTTTAAATTAGTTTTTCAGGTAAAATTTGTTTTTTTTCGATAAAAAAGTGAGTAACCATTTAATGTGACATTAAAATGACATTTTTAACTAAAACAATGTTTTTCAATTATTTTTTCTGGGGGACAATACAATTTAATATGTAGTAGTATTAATCTTGTTTATTTTAGTAGTCCCTGACAAATTCATTTTACCTTATGGTTTGTTGGCCAAATAAATAAATAAAATTATGTAGTTATATACTGTACAACAGTGTCCCAATTAAAAAAAATGAATTATAATACAAGTTTCAGTGAATAAACAGATCTCAGTAAGATCTGTTACATGCATAATATAAATATAATAATATGGTAGTCATAAAACAAGGCCAGTGATATAAAATTGAAGTGGTGAGGTTGCAAGCCAAGCGTGCAACTATGGCAGTGATTTGAAATATTGTGAACAATAATGCAGACCTTTGGAATTTTTGGAGAAATTTAAGTTTTTGAGAATCATGTTTACTGTAACACAAACAAGAATGCGTGAACACATTACAAATTAATATTTTATTTGATTGTTATGATTTTCTAATTTGCTTTGTTTTACTAGCCAACATTATCCTTTTCAGCAGATGGCTGCAAGTATGGTTTTGTAAAATGATTTTCTAAAATTCATGATGATGAAATTTAAAAAAATGAATATATCATAAAAATCAACACAAATACAAAGATGAGAAATTGACATGCACCAGTGAAATGTATTTTGACATAAAAACAGACTGACACAGACAAGTTAAATGTACATCCAGAGATATGAGGCCTTAGAAAACAGGTACAAGAAACTTCAGAAGTGGCACAGCATCTAAGCACCAACTGACCGTCATTTCGGTTTTCAGGTAATTCAAAATGATTGGTTGAGACCAACGCATAAAACAATTCAGCAATATGTTTTACTGATGTTCATTGTTATTTTGAAAAAAGACCAAATCGGTTTCAATTATATTTTTAAAATGGGAGGTTTCAATATGGTTCTAGCACGTGTTTGGTGGTGAAAACAATCTTTTTTACCTTTATTTGAATTTTGTGAATTATGTATTAAAAAAGAATAAAAAAAGAAAATGTTTCCATTTACGAATAATTAATAGTAGTAGTAATCATCACAAATCATTAAATTTACGACAATAAAAACGTAACACCTATATTGATATATAAAATTAACATTCACAATCACATCCAGTTATTCAGGCGCTAAAACTGTGCTAAAATTCTTGAGGGCAGCAAACAGTATATTTTGAATTGAAAAACATAAAACTGTACGCTGGTTAAATGCACATCCATATTTACCCTAATACAGTATGTTGATAATATTTAATTACATTTATTAGAAGAAAATGATAATCATCAACCTTGGTAGGAAGGGGATTGGGGAAGAACCTATTTACATTTCACATTTATTCCACATTTATTTAGTCATCAATTACAGTACATCATAATTACAGTACAACTGAGAACAGGGATCCTGCATAAAAAAGCTGTAGCTTCGTTTTTTTGTAGGACCCTTTTACATTTGAGCAAATACAGTATATACTGTATTAAGTTGATATAATAAATATTATTTAAATGTCATTTAAATTATTACTGCGTTCTTTAGGGAAACTTTTAAAATGTCATAGTGCCTTATTAACCATTCTGATATACTAACTAAAAAAAAAGCATCAAATTTGAATCTTAACAAGACAAACATAACAACAAAATAAAATAATAAATTGTTATTACCCTGCGTGACAATAAAAATAAATTACAAAATAAAATGATTAATAATAATATTAACATCCACTATCAACATGCAATGCAACTACCAAAACTATGAAACATAGCATTCATTAAAACTTTATTAAAAACAGTGGATGCAATGTGATGATTTAAAAAACTAAATTAAAGAGTCCATGTTCTAGTCACCTGATCATATTCTCCACCGGCCAATGGTGACCATTGATCAGCCTACAAGGGGTCAAAAGTCAAAGCAAAATAATTAACTGAAAACGTTTTGTGGTGTATTTCTTAGTGGTCTAATTTACCTACTATTTTAAGTGAGGTAAAAACACATGTTATTATTTATATTCTCGTAGCTAAGAGGTCCATGTTCTTCTCTGGTCTGCCCTGGAAATCAACTAACAAAATCTCTACATTTTTTGTCCGTTTTGTGTATTTGCTTTTATTTTATATTATAGATGTATGAAAATTTGCATGCCGAGTAAAAATTATCTATTTTTAAACCTATCTACTATACAGTATTTCTTTTCTCTGATCAGTCGAGCAGCAAAGTGCTCATTTAACCGTTAAAACGCTGTTTTTTAACTACGCAGGTCACTGAGCATCGCCAAGTTATAGTGACTTCCGGTTCGCTTTTCACTTCGCGGCAAGCATTTTGCATGGGAATACCCTTACAAATCTGCTGCAATTTCCACCATCCGGGTTAAATTATATCTTTCTATATTTGGAAATTGTTATTCCTAATATGGAAGATTATTCCTGCCACAAAATTTTGGTATAAAAAGCCCAGGAAATGACGACAGACCTTATTGAAGAAAAATGTGCAGATGGAGGTGTGCGTTGAGGTAGGCTACATGATTTATTTGTTTGGTTTCGTAGGGAATCCGGCACTTTTCTCATCAGCACGGAACCTTTATAAAAACTTAGTGGTTGGTTATTAGGTTATTAATCTATCTTTTCTGAAAGTTTAAGCTTGGTTCAGCTTGTGGGACGGATTCAATATCCGTTCAAAACTGGGGATATATTCTAAGCAGACTCCATCTTGGATTCGTATGTTTAGTACAGGCCGTGTGGTTGAGTAATTTCAATCCTTCAAAATCACTATGTGCAATCCGTTTTTAAACCAGTTAATATACCAAAATAGGTTATTAGTAGCTTTATTATTTTGGATTTGGTGCTAGTTTGGTAAATATTGCAATATAATTGTAGATTATTTGGTTGTAAAAAAATTTACCCAACTTGTATTATCTAGGCCTAGGCCTAGCCCATTAGACGGAAACCCAGTGCTATTTGTAGGGATAGAGAGGGCCGCAGGCTAGTTTTTAGTGGCATATCGCCGACTTATTATAATCAATGTGAAGCCATATTATGTTTAAAATGTTGAATTTATATCCACTGAATTATAGATATATATCGTCGGATATTTAAAGAAAGGCCTAGACCTTTCAATTTATTTAATTAATTTAGGACTATATTACGGGAAATGCTTTGCCAAAGAAAAGAAAATACGTTGTGGCTGTTGGAGGTTTGTAAATATATAATGACAATAATGTAGCCTAGGCTAGGAAGGACTGTAGGTAGGATGAGGTAATTTGGATGGTCGTACATAGTATGATATATATATACACAGGTGATCATGGCGACAAAATTTAGGATGACTAAAGTTGACATTAAAATTATTTAACTATGAATAGCTCATTATTGGTGTTTTTTTTTCTTTCAGGTTTCTAAGAATAAACTATCCGACTTGTGATTCATCTTGTGCTGCAAAAACAATGCTATTTTGATATTTGTAAATTGATGTACGCAACCGATGTCTTTAAAAATAAAAAAAAAATTAAAATTTTTATTATCGCGATGATTTAACTCGAATATTGACATATGTAACTTGATATTTTAGCCTGAGCAAGATAGTTTGATAGGCATATTTTACTTCGATGTAAACAAGATATTACATGTTATACTGTATGTAAAATACTTTTGTGTAAATAAAATTATTTAATGGTGGTTAATTTATTAACTTGTTAATTTGTTTGTTAGTTATAGTGTTATACTATTAGTATTAATTATTTAGTTAGTAACCAAAGTGGAGTGGATTCGTGGCAGTTGCAACTTGACTGTAATATGCATATATAATAATATGTACTTCTTCTTGGATAAAGTTAAAGGAAAATAAGCAATAATAAAAATTTAATATTTATTTTGCCATAAAGAAAGCAAAAACTAAACATACAGTACTATATGTACAGTAATACCATGGACCTATAGGTCCATGGTACATACTGTAGTATTGAGCACCAGTAGCAGAGACGTCTGGACAATCGAATATAATCGTTATCAGCTGTCTGGGTACCCAAGGCTAGTGCTAGAAAATGGCGAAAATTCGTGTATTCATTCGCCGTCAACGAAATGAATCCGGCACTTTTCTCATCAGAAGCAAATCAACAAATCCTTTTATCAGTTTGTTTTGATATATAATCTGGATAATATATATTGAAATGGCCTTGGTTCAAGCATGTTTAATAGGTAAAATCAGATTTTTTCCTACCTAGGCCCCTTAGCACTGCGGTACCCTACGCCGTGTGGGGGAACCGATCTCGGCAGTATTTCTTAAGTAGCCTATCTTTCGTAAACTCCTTTGTTGAATTTTATTAATATAAATTTAATTGTATGTACAGTATATGCTATTTAAATGTTATTGAAAATTTTTTTTGCTGCATTTTGTAATTCCGCACTACTTGCTTTATCGCGATTCCAAGATGGCGGCAATTCAAATTTTGATTTGGTAATAATTCGCGAGGTCAACCACTTTGCTGCCCTACTGTGATGTATAAAGATTTTCTCAAAATAACATCAGAATATAGGATATTCATTTAAGGAAATATTTGCTGATCCGTTATTTCACAAACTGGATGCATTCAATTTAATCAATGGATTATCAATCCAAACTTAAACAAACGCTTTAATCAAATTTGACTTAATCAAGACTATTTAATTTCATAGGAAATTTATACTTTACTTAAAAACCCATTGACAAAGTTTGGCAAGGTTCAGCTGATTTTTTTTATCCAATCAGATGTCTAGAAAGTCAGCTGACTTTAAACCCACTGAGCCTCTTACCAGGATATTCAATAATACTAATTCTCAAACGATTTACATTTAACAACAATTAATACAGCTATTCCTCTCTAAATTGTCAATTTAATTTGGTTAAATAATAAATAGGTCAACGAACATTTAAGCGGTTAAATTTTAAGAGGAAATTACTATTGGATGACGAGCTTAGAACGATCATGTTGGGAAAACATGGCACACATGGGATTTGGAGGATTAGAAACAGGATTTACCCAGAATTCACCAGAGATAATGAAAACCTTTTGTTAAAGTGCAACAGACAATTAGGCTACACAATATGCATTTGCCCTTTTATTGATAATTAACAAAAAAGATTAAAATATGATTATCATGATTAGTTAAAAAGTAGTTTCAAAATCAGATCCAAGAAAACAAGTAACAGTGTTATATTTCCTGTTAGTTTTTATACATGTTGGTGGTGGGCGGAATATTTTATCTTAATTTTTTATACTTCATATTCAATATATTATATATAGACATTTTTTATATTTTAAATTTTCGTTGCCTGTAAGTAAGTTTGAAAAATGTAATGCATTTTGAAAGAAAAAAAAACGGTTTAAAAAATTACATTCTCCTAGACTGCAATAGAATGGAAACAGCAAGAACATGCTTACCTGAACATACCACACGAGGGCTCCCTTCAATGACATATCAGGTGGTATTTTATGTGCAATTTTTTCTTTCTTACGATCAAAGATTGCAAACTTTCCAAGTTTGCTGCTGGAGTCTATTGTCGTTTGTGTCACAGAATTCTCAGCCAAATCCTTTAAGTACTCTAATCTAGTTCGAGTAGCCATGGCTACAAATTTTTCTGACTTGTGAACAGCATTTTCACCATTTATGACTGAAAGGAGAGAATTTACATTCAGATTTATTTATTTATTTACCAGATTTCTATAGCACCCTTTTCATGAAAACTCATGCTCAAAGGATTAGTTTTCATCGTTTTTTAGAATATAAATTATTTTTCAGATTTGTTTTTCAAACTTTGATGATTTACAATTTCAATATCAAAAAACGAGCCGATCACTTATAATCTTCTTTTGAATATCTCACCTTTTTTTCTTGTTTTTGTTTTATTCAATGTTTTTCATAATTATAAACATACCTTTTGCAAGCAGAAATTCTGCGAACGAAGCTGATTTTGTAAACTTCATATTTGCACCATAATAAGGTCCAAAAGCTGGAACATCATTAGATCGTGAAACTGCAACCCTACATAAAAAAAAAACATTTTGATGTAATGTTAGTTCAGTTTTATTTGTCCATAAGACCAGAAAAATCATTTGAACAAGTTTTATCGCAAAAAACATGGGCGACGCAGGACGGCAAGGGTTTGGGAGCAAACGTCATGACACACATACATACATGATTTGTTGTTTGTACATACGCATCGTGACGTCTGCTCCTAAACCTTCCTATCATGCATTGTGCAATGACGTTCCTCGCTAAATCAAGCTATTGCAAAAAAACCTTATTGCTCAAAAATTACCACAGAAAATGAAACAATTTAAAATTTAAAATAAGATTAAAAATTACCGGATCTCTGAATAGACAATTAATTTCCTGAGTTGATTTATGAAAAAGTAAGTATGTATTGAGAAAAATGCATCACTATATTTGTATATTTGATAACATTTTTGTTTGTATAATTATAGCACCCTCTATGCCATAACTGTTATGCAAAAATAGTATTCATTTTTACGGTATGTAATAATTTAAATAAATGCACAATTATGTGCTTTCTTGAATTGTTATTATTATTAAACATAAATGTAGATTGAAAAGAAAGAAAATTATTCTCCAATTCTTCTCTAAATTCATATAGTTGTTTTTACTCATCTATATCATAATTTTCCCATAATTTTTCCCGATTGGAACTGAAACATAATTTGTTAATAAGGACATCAATATTAAAATTAAACATAGCGTGTGTATTTGAGAGGTTGGCTTGACAAAAGCACTTTAGAGCAGATATTTAAATATTAAAGCCGATTTCAAACATGATGATAAGAATATAAAATGAAAAGCCAAATGTCAAGGGTCAAGGGTTATGAAAACATTGAACACAATTTAAATTGATTTTGAACTGCCTCATCCGTAGAGAAAATTTCATTTGAATTTAAATTGAAATTAAATCCAATATTTAAATAAGATAATCAATAATAATAATAATAATTGTTTCTTTAGCTCACATAAAAATATGACAAGTTAAATTGGATATCATTTTCTGATTGAATCAGAATCAGAATATGAATTATATAAATATTTATATAAGAAATTTGTCCAGTTGGTATATCAAATGTTTATAATTGGGCATTCACACTATCAAAAGTTATGGCAAAATACTGTAGTAATGTACACAGGGCCTCAAAATACTGTATGTACTACTGTAGTAATGTACACAGGGCTTCAAAATACTGTACTACTGTAGTAATGTACACAGGGCCTCAAAATACTGTATGTACTACTGTAGTAATGTACACGGGGCTTCAAAATACTGTACTACTGCAGTAATGTACACGGGGCCTCAAAATACTGTATGTACTACTGTAGTAATGTACACAGGGCTTCAAAATACTGTACTACTGTAGTAATGTACACGGGGCCTCAAAATACTGTACTACTGTAGTAATGTACACAAGGCTTCAAAATACTGTACTACTGTAGTAATGTACACGGGGCCTCAAAATACTGTACTACTGTAGTAATGTACACAGGGCTTCAAAATACTGTACTACTGTAGTAATGTACACAAGGCTTCAAAATACTGTACTACTGTAGTAATGTACACAGGGCCTCAAAATACTGTACTACTGTAGTAATGTACACAGGGCCTCAAAATACTGTACTACTGTAGTAATGTACACGGGGCCTCAAAATACTGTACTACTGTAGTAATGTACACAAGGCTTCAAAATACTGTACTACTGCAGTAATGTACACAGGGCTTCAAAATACTGTACTACTGTAGTAATGTACACAGGGCCTCAAAATACTGTACTACTGTAGTAATGTACACGAGGCCTCAAAATACTGTACTACTGTAGTAATGTACACGTTTTTCTGACTGATTTCATCACCCTGATAATAAATATGAAATAACAACAATAATTATCTACTAACAAACACGTTATGTTTTCTATCAAAAATATATTAGAACAAATAATAGGGTAATAAAACTGAATCACACCATAAAGATTAATCATCCAAGATACAATCTATTGGGTAAATTGTTGTGGATGATTTGAAAATGTTTATTACACATTTGTACGCAATAATGTTAAATGATGATATGTATGCATTTGAAAGACAAGTCAAGCATACAAAAGTGACATCAGAAGACAATATTGTTGAATGTTGTATATGCTTGTGTACATATATTAGACAATTTGATGTAATTGCATGGAATTGTCATTATAAAATGCACTATAACAATATTGTTGAATTATTAATGTATACAATGGTATACACTTATATAGTACAACCCCTTTGGGACCCAACAAAGTATTACCCTTAATAGCGGTTGGCTGTATTGTTAAATTATATATTGCACAATTTTTGTTTCCAGGTAAGTGTCTTATTATTGTGGGCATGTCCTCGTAATAGGGGTGTCTCCCTAAATAAGAATTAAATGTTGTGTTGAAACATTGTTTATTTGTTTGTTTCCCAGGAAAGTGTTCCCTTAATAGGGGTGTCCCCTGAATACGGGTTGGCACTAGTATTATAATACATATTGTACATTGTTCACTTAACAAAAACTGTCCTCTTAAAAAGAGTGTCCTCTGAATAGGGATGTTCTCTGCATAGTGGTGCACCCTGAATAGAAGTTTTACTATATGCTTCATAACATAACTTCATAACAAAGTCGGTAGTCACTGTTGAGTGCAGACTAATACAATTTGTTTGCGCTCTAGGCTTTTGTTCACCTATTAACATGTACGCCTTCTACATAGTAAATCACGGTCGGGAAAAATAAGAGAAAAATATGTTAACATGTACGCCTTCCACATACTGAATCACGGCCGGGAAAAATACGAGAAAAATAGGAGAACATGTACACCTTCCACATACTGAATCACGGCCAGGAAAAATAAGAGAAAAATAGGTGAACATGTACGCCTTGCACATACTGAATCATGGCTGGGAAAAATATGAGAAAAGCGACAGCGTAAAGAGTGATTTGAACACTGATATACCTAATAGAATTGATGTGGAAGCGCTTACTACTACTAAAATGAATTTCATATACAAGTGTATTTTCAACGACCTAGTTGAGAAAATTGTGCCAAACACAACCTCAAAGAGTTTCAAGTAAAGGTATATAATAAATAGGAAATATATTACAAGTAAGCTTGCTCAACCAAATTTATGTATTTTCTTTTACTCATTTATCCAACCATGAACTTTTATACACATGTCATCTACTGTAACATGAGATGCAATGAAATAACTATACAATGCAAAGCAGCTGCCTACAGCATTCTACACAATACGATCAAGCCAATTTACCAGACGATTAGCTCTCAAGAATAGAGGGAGCGGCTAATAAGGTGTGCACTAAGACAACGTAAGGACAAGCCAATTAGTGATAATCTAAATTTTGCTTTAATGTGCCTTAAGGTGATTGCGTATACTTGACCTGTTAGTTCTGCGAAAAATACTATAAAAACTATTTAGCTAAAGAACATCAGTGTTCATATCAGATAGAATTGCCAAGATAAAATGAATTTAGTTATTAATCCACTTGTAATATGGTGTTTAAAGGATTGATAGAGATTAGATAAGCTAATTAATCTAATTTGGCTAATCCCTTTAAGATCATATAGCAATACTTATACTGATTATTCGTGTTTTTGTATTAGATTAGATTTAATTTTAATGAGGCTAATAGCCACTATCTAGTGATTCTAATTAAAGACCACTCTAAGTAACAACTTGACCAAGAAGAACAAAAAATACAGGTTACACTGGTAGTATGTAGTTGAAGTGATTCTAATAAAAGACCAAAGATTTAGTAAACCTAATATTACAGGCTTCACTCCAATTAAAGACCGCTCAAAATAAAAACTTGATCCAGAACACAAAATAAAAGTTAAGCCGGTAGTATGTATTTGAAGTGACTCTAATAAAAAACCTAATATTACAGGATTCTCTCCAATTAAAGACGTCTCTAAAGACTTGACCAAAAAAACAAAAAGACCAAATATCTACACTACATATTTATAGGCTACACTAAAAATGTATCATTTAAAATTTGTTTTGCAATTATTGTAAATAAATTTTAAATACAGTACTGATTTACCAATTTTATTTTGTAATTGTTATGCTATTTTCCAAGGTAAAAAACTACTTAGCATTTATGACAATTTCTTTTGATACTTGCTGAGGAAAATTAATAGAATTGAGATTCTAAATACTACAGAAAATACAAGTATAATTATTTTTCCGTTTTCATTTAAATCTATCTAAAATTAAATAGATGCAATCATGATTATATAAAGTAAAAATATTCTTGTCTTAATTAAACTAATTACTTAAAATGTTTTTATTTGTTTTTAGGTAAAACATAAATTAACCATTTTAGTCAGAGGTATTAGAATAACATAATCAGATGTCAGCTTCGATAAAACAACTTTTCCCTAGAGTATAATATTTCTAATATTAAATGTTGTATTGTTGCAAAGAAAACAAATATGTATGCAATTATTTATGTATTGTGAATATTCCCATATGACAAATTAATTTCATGTTTGTACAAGTAACGATTCCTCCCTCATCATCTTTCCGATATTAAAGCATATCTAAATACGTAAGGAGAGAATTGAGTGCTCTTACAAGTATCTCTATCATCAAACAGCCTTCAGAAATCATGAACTCCAAGTCAGCGTTAGCGCGTACATGAGCAAAACCCGACCTATTTATCGTCTAATTTATCATCATCCATTGTATTGATGCTTAAATCTACTTACGAGTATCGCACGTTTTCCGTGTTCGGTTCATGTGCCCGCACGATGACGAACACGTGCTGGAACTGTGAGCGAATCGTTATCGGTGAGAACGGCTTTGCCCCTGGTTCTTGAAAAATGATTGTGGCTATGTCATTTCCTATATGTCTTTTTCTCAATAACTGTAACATAAATTTAAGTCAATGAGTTAAATAATTTCCACTGAATTTAAAATTAAATTAAATATATGTAAACTCCAATAAAGAAAGAACATTATATTGCGAATTCAATAATTTTCAAGAATCTTTTACCATATATAAATAAATTTTACATATTTTAGAGTAAAAGATGAATCAGATTTTTTAATATGATCAAATACATCAAAACATAGAATTCTTAATATATGTTCAGTCTTTTTTAATTTTATTTTTGATAGCGACAGATTTCAATAGGCATAAGTATATAAAACTGATAAATTAATCAATTATTGACAATATTTTCCTAATACAGCGGCGGATCCAGGATTTTGAATAGGGAGGCCCAATAGCGTAAAAATGGTGACATGAAGGGCCGGCCTTAATGGATGTCTTTTTCATTACAATTTGCGAAATTTAGGGGCCGGGGCCTACAAACCTCCTCCCTCTGGATCCGCTCCTGTTAAGAATGTTGTGGAAGAAAAGATTATTACAACATGATGCATGTTGTTTAGCATAGTATTAATAATTATCTAGATAAACAAAAATGTTAAATTTTATAGATAGATAATAATTTTATTCGTCTATTTGTAATATAAATTTTTATAGATAGTTTATTATATATCATTGTTGTTACTTTGGGAGTACGGAACCTGAACTCTTGTTATAGTGATTAGGTTCACTTTTAGGTTCCTGCCTACTCCCTTAGTTTCAGTGTTTTTGTATGTTTGTAACTGGTTTTTTGGCAATAAATAATAATAATCACTATAACAAGAGTTCAGGTTCCGTACTCCCAAAGTAACAACAATGATATATAATAAACTATCTATAAAAATTTATATTACAAATAGACGAATAAAATTATTATCCATCTATAAAATTTAACATTTTTGTTTATCTAGATAATTATTAATACTATGGTAAACAACATGCATCACATAAAATTGTTTACAACTAATAAAACTATAGACTTGTCGCCAAATAAAGAAATATGGTGTTAATAAACTGGGTGTTTTTTTCCACACTACAGCAGTTTTATGACAAAATGATGGAAAAATAATGAGTAGTTTGTAAACATGAATATAGAACATTAACTACAACAATTCCCAATTGCTAATAGTATGCATGAGTGAGCGTATCACCTGCTTTTAATACTAAACCATATTTTAGTAACATGTAGAGTAGTACTCAGTTCAATTCAACTTTATTTAACCACTACGAAGGTCCGTTGTTCTAAAATGTCAAAAATATGTTCACTATAAAAATGTATATTATTTAAAAGTTTTAATGAAGTTTGTTTAAACAATTGAAGAGTTGTAGACTAGTGAATGTCAACACCAAGATTATTCCATCTAAATACACCTTTATATGCTAGTCTTTTATATTCAGTCTTAGGTAGCTGTAAAGGCACGCCCCTATCCCCTATGAGGACACAATTAATGTGAAAATAGTGAATTTGAATACATGGTGGCATATTATAGCATATTATAAAAATATTATACTTTATAGACTTTTTTCTGTATGTCATACATATGCCATGAAATTAGATTCTTGTATAAGCCTACCATACAAAGTAACTCTTTATTCTGGTATAATATCTATATGTTCTGGTTGATAAGCCCACCCTGCAAGCTTTATGTTTAAGGCAGATATGACAAGAGGATATATCATTTACTTTGTATGTTTGAATTTTGATCAGTTTCTAAGTGCGTAATTTATTTTTCTATCAATAGTTGGATCTTATAAACTAATCTAAATGGAATTGAAGGACTTATTCTTTAAGATAATTATTATAGCTAATGTGAGTTATTTAAAAGCAAACTAGAATAAGAAGAAAACAAACTAATATTGTCACTACCAAAAAAATGAAAAAATAATATGTGATAACCACATGATTATCAAGCAAATAGGCTCCTATTTAAATACTGTAAGTAATATAAACAAACCTAATATCCAAAGCAATTACACTGACAGTTTGGTCAATGATGAGCGACACACAAGATTCAATTCATTAACATAGTTTTAATGAGGTTTATATTACCTTGTATATTACTGTATTAGTATTTTTAGAACAGAACAAGACTAATTAGCAACTAAATAACTAAACTATAAAGCAAAGCTTAAAATGTATTGTAAATATACAAAAATAAATCAATCTAAAAATAAATATTGTAAACACATTTAAATTTGTTCATACATACTAAATGAATGCACTATAAGGTGACCTCTCAAGGAAAGTACATTTTTTAAATCTTTACTTTATCTTACTTTATTATTATTTTGTATTAATTCGTAATTTAACCAAGTACAGTAATTTATATTGTTTTATGAAATGAAATACAGGAAATAAAAAATTTAAAAAAACCAAAAAACAACATTTTTTAAATCTTCTGTAGAGGAAAAGATACCTTCAGGACCCCAAAAAATGTTCCCTTAATAGGAGTGTCCCCTGAATAGAGGTTGGCTGTAGTGTTATATATAACATATAACAAATATATTAACCTCCGTTATCTCCCTATTAGGGGTTTCCCAACAAAAAAGAAGGGTTGTAAAAATCTCTCTTTTACCTGTTGTTTGTTACTGTTGGAAAATGGAAGCATAGTTGATACATGGAACATAATCTCAATGTCTTGGTATGTGGCATATAAGGAATGTGTACCAGTGGAATCACCTGCAAAGACAAAAACAAACATTATTTTGTTTGGTAAATTATGCTAATTAGTTTCACCTCTCGCATTCAACCAAAATGGCCGTGTTAACTTAATGGCCAAGACAATTTTAGCTTTCAGAGAAAATTTCCCATTTGTGGACACACATTGCACGACGATGAAGAAGCAATTTAGTAGTGAAAAATTTAGGTCACAGGAATGCAGTAAAGTAAAGTGAAATACGTGGGAGAAAATATTGAAACATGCTCGACCTATTCTTCACTGCCATGTATGTCATGCTTGTGCTTTACTAGTTGTGTGCCATGTTGGACACTGTTATCCCCAGTTGTCAATAAAAAACAAGAATAATAATAATAATAATATGGCACATAACAAGTGATGCGCATATAGTGAGTTAAATTAAAAAGATTACTCCACACATATTTTATAGTGCACTGCACAAGCATTGTTTCTTTACAAAATATATAAATTAGTGGCGCTTTCGTCCTCGAGTGTCATTTTGGGACCGTAGACAAATGGTGAACGTTTAAACAAGACAGTATAGTCTTGATAATGAATAGAATAGTGAATACTTATTATGCTTATATGCATGGATACTGAGTATTCGATTGTATAAATTACTATTCTTAGTCCCGAGGTCGATCAAAGTATACTGATAAAAACTACATATATACGTGGTGTATTGCAAACTTTATATCAAAATAATAACCTTATGTTTATCATCCCAAAACGGAAGCGTGCTAGTGTTGGAGCTCACAGTCACACCATGCCCAAGACATGCAGATTTGAGAGTAACAGAATGAATAGGTAGCTTAAAAATCAACAAATCATATTTTCAACCTTTTCTTTTGTTTAATATTATAATTCTTCTGATCATACTAGATTGAGAGGACAACGTAACTTAAGCGCAACTATCGTTCAATCACTGTCTAACATGGATACACCTTTACTTACATTTATTGTCCAATTGTGCTCTGAACTTTTCAAAATCCTTTAAGCGAACCTTCGTTCCAAGACAATCGAGAAACTCCTCAAATGCGGGACTTCCAAATTCTGGAAGAAAGAAGAAAGTGAACAAAAATTACTAATTACAAAACCTTGAAATCGCACATAAATACAAGCTCACTGCAAAATATATCTGAAATTTACTTTTACTAATTTGGCATTCCTTCTTCAGTTTTTCTATCCACTTTTAATTAATTTAGTTCAAGTTTTGTTTTGTAAGAAAATAAACACTGGGTTTGCATTAAAATAATTTGTATGATAAAAAAAAATTCTCATAAAAACAATCCACATAAATTTAAAGACAAAATTTCTATTAAAAAAACATAATTTAGCTTTAGCAAGCCAGATGGTGAGTTATTAATCATTTTTTTCAAGATATTTTTTTACTATAATTGATAAACACTTTCATTATAGACATCAGATGCAAATTCAAAATGAGTTTGGTTTAAAGGTGGCCTAGTTTTTATGATTTGTTGCCTCTATATTATGAATCCAAAAGCAATTTTGAAAAACCTTGATAGACTATTATATATAATTTATGTGACATTATTAAAATACTTGCACCATTATTCTATTTTTTTTCATATAATTTAAATTGCATGTATTCATAGTAGTGGAGCTACTAGCTTACCTTCCAATCCCAGGGTTCAATCCTGACCTAGTGCCAGGGTTGTAACTCACAAATCTTTCTACTCCACTCCCTAAGCCTCGAATGAGACTTAGTTTAATAATAAATTATTAAAAAAAAAAAAATTTTTTTATCCATCCTGTAATTTCCCACTGTTCGATGCGTATAAAATAAATGACAAAATAAATATATAAATCCAAAGGCAAATTACTGAAAAAATGACAATGCTGTGGGTAAAAAGTGGCTTGATCTCAATGGAGATACAACAAAAAAAGCAAAAAGCTAAATCAAAACGATAAGTAAAACAGCCAGAAAAGTTAGCAGAGCTTTCGGGCAACACTATAAATATATATATATATAACTAGCTGTTTATAAAAATTTTTTTTTTTTTTAAACAATAAATAGTAAAACACACCAACTACAGTAGAAAGAATTTCATTTGGGACACACCATTGGGGCAATTTATTTGTAGTCAGCAGTGGAAATCCATATTTAGGAGACATTTTGTTGGGTTGAAAGGTGTCTCTTTAGTAGGGTTCCCCTTTAGTAGAGCTACCCGTTAGTAGAGCTTTCCCTTAGTAGAGATTCCCCTTAGTATGGCTTCCCATAAAATAGTACGCTTCCTCTTAGTAGACTACTAGGACTTCCCCTTAATGGAAGTTCTCCTTAGTAGAGCCTTCCCTTATTATGGCTTCTCCTTAGTAGAGCTTCCTCTAGACTACTAGGGCTTCCCCTTAATAGAGGTTCTCCTTAGTAGAGCTTCCCTTTAGTATGGCTTTCCCTAATAGTACAGCCTCCCCTTAGTATGGCTTTCCCTTTAGTACAGCCTCCCCTTAGTATGGCTTTCCCTAATAGTACAGCTTCCCCTTAGTATGGCTTTCCCTTTAGTACAGCTTCCCCTTAGTATGGCTTTCCCTAATAGTACAGCCTCCCCTTAGTATGGCTTTCCCTTTAGTACAGCCTCCCTTTAGTATGGCTTTCCCTTTAGTACAGCCTCCCTTTAGTATGGCTTTCCCTTCAGTACAGCTTCCCCTTAGTATGGCTTTCCCTTTAGTACAGCTTCCCCTTAGTATGGCTTTCCCTAATAGTACAGCCTCCCCTTAGTATGGCTTTCCCTTTAGTACAGCTTCCCCTTAGTATGGCTTTCCCTTTAGTACAGCTTCCCCTTAGTATGGCTTTCCCTTTAGTACAGCTTCCCCTTAGTATGGCTTTCCCTTTAGTACAGCCTCCCTTTAGTATGGCTTTCCCTTAGTACAGCTTCCCCTTAGTATGGCTTTCCCTTCAGTACAGCTTCCCCTTAGTATGGCTTTCCCTTCAGTACAGCTTCCCCTTAGTATGGCTTTCCCTAATAATACAGCCTCCCCTTAGTATGGCTTTCCCTAATAGTACAGCCTCCCCTTAGTATGGCTTTCCCTTTAGTACAGCTTCCCCTTTGTATGGCTTTCCCTAATAATACAGCCTCCCCTTAGTATGGCTTTCCCTTTAGTACAGCCTCCCCTTAGTATGGCTTTCCCTTCAGTACAGCTTCCCCTTAGTATGGCTTTCCCTAATAGTACAGCTTCCCCTTAGTATGGCTTTCCCTTTAGTACAGCTTCCCCTTAGTATGGCTTTCCCTAATAATACAGCCTCCCCTTAGTATGGCTTTCCCTTTAGTACAGCTTCCCCTTAGTATGGCTTTCCCTAATAATACAGCCTCCCCTTAGTATGGCTTTCCCTTTAGTACAGCTTCCCCTTAGTATGGCTTTCCCTAATAGTACAGCCTCCCTTTAGTATGGCTTTCCCTAATAGTACAGCCTCCCCTTAGTATGGCTTTCCCTAATAGTACAGCCTCCCCTTAGTATGGCTTTCCCTAATAGTACAGCCTCCCCTTAGTATGGCTTTCCCTAATAGTACAGCCTCCCCTTAGTATGGCTTTCCCTAATAGTACAGCCTCCCCTTAGTATGGCTTTCCCTTCAGTACAGCTTCCCCTTAGTATGGCTTTCCCTAATAGTACAGCTTCCCCTTAGTATGGCTTTCCCTTTAGTACAGCTTCCCCTTAGTATGGCTTTCCCTAATAATACAGCCTCCCCTTAGTATGGCTTTCCCTTTAGTACAGCTTCCCCTTAGTATGGCTTTCCCTAATAATACAGCCTCCCCTTAGTATGGCTTTCCCTTTAGTATGGCTTTCCCTTCAGTACAGCTTCCCCTTAGTATGGCTTTCCCTTAGTACGGCTTCCCCTATGGCTTTAACTGTATTCAAGAAAACATTAAATATGGACATTACCATTATTGTACATTTCTTCCTCTGTATTCTGCTCTGCTTTGCAAAACAAAATTCCAATTTTATATTTCTTGCTTATCTGAAAAAACACACAAGATATTTTGTTTATTTTACTTAAATAAATATCAAAACATTAATCAAAGTACTAGATATGACATAAAATCAAAAAATAATAGTTAATAATATTGATAAGGATTTATTAAAGTATGTTCCAGGATTTTTTAAATGGGGAGCAAAATAATCTGTCAAAAATAGATTTAGATCTAAATAGTTAAAGATGTATTTTTACCCAAAAACATGAAAATTGAAGATTAATATATCCCTAACCATTGTCTGACAGACAATTTAAGTATTGGTTGCTTTAAATTACATTTTTTTCAGGTAAATAATTTTTTTATTCCAGTTTTTGGTAAAAGTGAATAACTATTAGGTGACATTACATTGGCATATTCAACAACAAACTTGAAAAAATATTCAAGAGGAACAATATATCTTTAATAATTCATGTTAGCTGTTAGTGTCAAGGAGCACTGTGCATACTAGCCATTTTTATAGCCTTTTTTACAACAAATTATGGCAAAAAACAGTGAAAATTAAATAAAGTTTTTATTTCCTATTATAAAATAACACCAATAATTATTTGTCAGCGAGAGATCAGGTTTATGTAATACATACGATACATTTGTATATAATATTCAGCTTCATGAATTATATTACTGGTTTAATAGGACTGACGGAAAAACAATTAGCATCATATTACAATCTATCAAAACAATAAAAAATTTAAAAGGCATTGCTGCTGTAACTGTCAGAAACATGATTTTTTCTTTTAGAAATTCAATTTACGCAGCTTAGAGGGCTTAGAAAATCATTACCCAACGCTCAACAGCTTAATTTCCAATTTAGAGGACAAGCAGTCGTCCTAAAGGTTATGATATTTAAATATTTTCATAGTGCGGTTTACATCCTCTTATAAGTTAAGTAAGGAGGGTGCGTCGTGATAGGTTTTAGGGTATCAGGGATTATAATATCATTTAAGTATGAGTCACTGACATAAGATATACATTATGATGGTAACTATATGAGCAAAAAAGATTTTACGTATATTTACATATATATTACGAATAATGTTAATAATTAAAGGATGTTTGGACGAATAGGCACATAATAGTATTACTTTATATGATCAAATACAATTCATTATTTGAATATAATTTTAACTTTCACAGAATTCAAACCTAATTTTCCTTAAATTCGATACTCTTTCATACATACGGTTTTATAATGCATGGTATAATACACGCGTAGACCAAGTTTATAACACGTTGCCATACACATACCATCCACCGAACAAATGCTAAATATACACATGGTTACACTGTCGTACATGGCCTGACAAAAATGCCCTGCTACACACATTGCTACAATTTCACACATGGCCTGCTACACTGTCATACATGGACATGACCAGCTACACTGTCACACATGGCCAGCTACACTGTCACACATGGCCTGATACACTGTCATACATGGACATGACCAGCTACACTGTCACACATGGCCTGCTACACTGTCATACATGGACATGGCCTGCTACACTCTAACACATGGCCTGCTACACTTTAAAACATGGCCTGCGACACTGTCATACATGGACATGGCCTGCGACACTGTCATACATGGACATGGCCTGCTACACTGTCACACATAACCTGCTACACTGTCATACATGCACATGGCCTGCTACACTGTCACACATGGCCTGCTACAGTCATATATGCACATGGCCTGCTACACTGTCACACATGGCCTGCTACACTGTCATACATGGACATGGCCTGCTACACTGTCATACATGGACATGGCCTGCTACACTGTCATACATGGCTTGCTACACCGTCATACATGGCCTGCTACACTGTCATACATGGACATGGCCTGCTACCCTGTCATACATGGCCTGCTACACCGTCACACATGGCCTGCTACACTGTAACACATGGCCTGCTACGCTGTCACACACATGGCCTGCTACAATGTCACACAGGCCTGCTACACTGCCATGCATGGCCTGCTACACAAATGGCCTGCTACAAGTACACACACGGCCTGCTATAAAACTGGATACAGACATGGTCCACTGCACTACATAAGGCTTGATTTAAATAAACCCTTTAGTATTCAATCAAGAATTTCAAAAGAAAGCCATTATAAATATTGAAATATTAGAATAATCATTTTGAAAAAAACCAAATACTATAAATGTAGTGATGATTGAAGAGCATATTCATTGTAAGAAAAAATGTGTGTAAATTGGAAGTTGAGCATTTGTTGTTAAAACTAGATGTTGTAATGTGTAAAAAGGTAGAACACAATTTATACACGTACTGCCTGTTCATCAATCTTCATTAAGTTGTCTATCATCTTCGGTGCGTTGGTTGCGAGTCTTAAACACGACAAATTAACGTCCGGTATAATAAATTCTAATATATCACGATGTGGTAGACTCCGTGATGTGTTGTGTTTCGATGAAGAGGGAATCAATTCTTCTGATACACTTCCTCGCAAAACGGTAAGCTGAAACGAATAATGATTTTTGTGGGTAATGGAAAAAAAACCCAAAAATTCTAAATATAAATGAAAACTGTAAATCTACTGTACAGGTATATACTGAATATATACAAATAATGCGATTATTTTCATGGAGTTATGCTTTCGTATCGTAAGCAATGACATATTATAATTAGCGTTGTAACAGCAAAGTGTTCGGACACACTTATCTAATGCTTTCGTTGGAAACTAAAGTGTCACCAATTTGGGCAAACATGGTATGCAGGAGTAAATTTGATTAGTTGGAGGTAAAAATCGTTGATGCAAGACTTTCGTATCGTACCTTGAGCTGTTGTGACGAACGAAAGATCAGTGTCATAAAAGGTGGCTTCCACTAAACTTTTCCTGGATCAGACCTATGGAGTTGTATGCCGCGTATGATACAAAAGCATAACTCTGTAGGTCTGAACAGGTCCAAAGATTTACTGTTCTACTCAACAAAAAAGTGAATTAGCAGCTGTGGTAGAATCTCGAGATTCCTTTACCGTATGTAACAAATAATTTGGATCATTTTGTTACATTTGTACGTGTAATAGTAGAATATCAATATTTTAAGTGCAAGTGATTGACTTACTTCACTTGTTCTGACAATAACCCTATATTGATAGTGTGTTGTTTCCTTATTATCTGTTGAGTTGTCTTCCTCTTCTAGTTTTTCTCGCTTAATACTGATTGCCAATGGTCCAAGTTGATCATCAATACCCAAATAGTTATGATGCTCTACAAAATAAGAATATAAAAATATGATGGCTATAAAGCAAATCATTTTGATTTCCATGAAAAATATTGAATTACAAGGCATATAATCGACAAACAATAAAAAGCTTTATATTTGTGATGCTTGTGTGCACTTTAAAGAACCTAGTACATCCTTCGAGACGAGTAGGGGGTTACTCCGGTGTACTAGTTCACACACACTGTCGTGGACAGACGTAATGGCGTCGTAGTTGGGTGCCTACAGTATGACACAATGGGAGAAGAATGTTGTTGACAGGGTGTAACATCTAAGTCCACAGCGCTCTGATCTTAAAATAGCGCTATGTAAATGTTGCATTATATATAATATCCATCCAAAGGCAAATAACTGAAAAAAATGACAGTGCTGTGGGTATCAGAGGCTGGATCTCAATGGAGATACACAAAAAAAGCGAAAAGCTAAATCAAAACGATAAGTCAGAAAAGTTAGCAGAGCTTTCAGGCAACACTAGCCCTTTATCAGTGCAAGTGAAGGAATTTGGATAACGTCAATGTCGCATTATATATACTATATGACAACCAACAACCTAGGAGCAAGGCAATCTAACAACAGGACACTGAACTTGCCTTTCCAAAATAGGAACTTGAAAGTCCTTTGATCTTATGTCTGGCTGCTACAAATACCAACATTACTGTATACTACTATGTACATATTGTCTGTGGCACGAGGCGTATGTTATTAGGGGTGTGGAACTGATTGTGTTGCAGCCAGTCATCGCCTAGATCTAGGAATTACCATAGATGATGTATTTTGGTTCTCAGAATTCAAATAAAAAAAAATTACTAGGCATATAACATAAATGATGAACAAATTGTCAAATACATTAACCTAGATAATCCGAAATAGAGCAATGATGTATGTATAAAACAGCCACAAAATATGCAATTAACAATATATTACATTTTTATGGGCAATATAAAAGCATAGTACTAAAAATTACTGGCGCTTTCTATACATGATTTAGGTCGTCAATCAAGTTTTGCATTTATTATATTGCTATAAGTAAAATTTCTCTCAGGATGTAAACTAGTCCTAAAACAAACCCTTAATGCCCGTCTCAAATATAAGCAAACTCTTTAATTTAAACTCACTTTATTATGAATAAAACTCCCATTACAGTATAACACTTACTCTCTGTATACAGTACTAAAAATCCAATCTCAAAGCCCACCTCAAATATAAAAGCCCACTATCAAATCTACAGTATACGTTATAATTTTGATGCAAACTGTAGGTAACCTGCTAATGTAACTGACGGTCACTGTAGCATTATCTATATTAAAAGAACCATGACTACAAGTACAACATTCATAATGCATCTGTCATTCCATGTTTTAACATTTACCACAGACATGAAATGAATGCCTCATTTTCTTTATACACAACGCAATATTCTGAGAATAAATACTGTAGAATCGTCCTGACACAGTTTACAACGCAACCTCGACGGACATATCCAATAAACTGACGAAGGCATTGCTCATGGCGACAGAGTTTACAGATTTTATTGCAGTTGGCCATAAAAGAATGCATTTCATATCCTCATATCCATACATTTTAAGGCTATAAATCAATTCTACTACTTGTTCAGAAAGGATGCAGGCATATATTTGTACTAGGCCTAGGCAAAAGTTTGCATTACGACGACCCATCAAAAGCCCTTACAGTACAACTTCTTCTTTTCTTCTACAGTACTTCCATCACAAGTATAAAGTTCTTACCCTAGGCCTAACGTTCTTACCCTAAGCCTAAAGTTCTTACCCTAGGCCTAACGTTCTTACCCTAGGCCTAAAGTTCTTTCACAAGGCCTAAAGTTCTTTCACAAGGCCTAACGTTCTTACCCTAGGCCTAAAGTTCTTACACAAGGTCTATCAAAGTTCTTAAACAAGGCCTAAAGTTCCTAAACTCAGCCTAAAGTTCTATTACCGTACTAGGACTAAACTAAACAGTCTACATGTACAGAAAATAGTTCCTCTATACTCTGTCAATATTATTCCAATGGCAAGATAAATTTACACCATCTGGCCAACTTTATAAAATGATTGGTAGGTTTTTAAAAGGACAGTGTAACACTTTCCCTTGAGTTTATTAAGCCAGCAGAATAAATTGTTTTGAGGTTTTACTCTGAAGCTAATTTGGACCAGTGTTCTACAGTATTTGATTTACTGACCTCTAATGAAATGAATGTCAATCAACACGTGTGATTGCATAGGTAATTTGAGGTATGATATAGCCTAATTTTTGTCACCTTCTACCTATTAGAATTGATAAATAGGTGCTGGTGGTAAGGTCATCTCTCCATACATTTCAACACTTCTAACTGAAAGAATGGAGTTATTTACATGTAGCTAATTCTCATCAAACCACATACTTATACTGTGAAGCCCCATTTCCTACGTTGTTTTTAAGATCTAATTAGTCACAAACTATATTTATGTAAAAATAAATACTATGGTCCTATTGCGATATCTTCGTTCGTCTTTAAACGGTAAAAATGTGAAAAATAAGTCGATTCTAATAAACAGCCCGATATAAATCCCAACATGCATTGCGTGCGGATTGATATTTTCTTTTTGGCCAATCCTACTGTACCTGTACCAACATTCCAATAGTTCAGCTTACAAGACCGACTTTCACCAACAACTGGATTTTCTTACAATTATTAAAAGCTTACTACATTGGAATTCCTGATTTTTAAGGGTCAGAGATTAACAGGAAAGAATGGCTAACTACAAACTGGTCATAAAGTTGAAATGAAACTAAACAAGTGGTGAGAACAAAACCAATGGGTATTTAATTGGCTAAACAAAAATATCTAAATCGGAATATGGAGAGTGGATAATGTATGATGCTTTATTTAATAAATCTAATTAGTCACCATGATTCGATCGGAGTAAGACGCTTACACAACGAGCTCCTGAAACGCACTACTTAGCATACTAATTTTCTCTAGGCCAATCACGACAAGCCATGTCACGATCTACACGAGCAAATACCAAGCCCGCTGAATTCGAAAGCGAAGACCAGCTATCGTTTGAATCGTTTGTTAAAAAAAAACTTGAATCGATTTTAAAAGGCCAAGAATCTAATAAAGCTGAGCTTTACGAAGCAATATCGTTTAATTCTGCTAGAATAGATGCCCTTGAAGATGAAAACAAGGAAATAAAAACGACTGTCACAGAGCTGACAACAACAGTTGCTAATTTACAAGGTAGTACAACTGACCTGTTGGCAAAAATTAACAAGACGGAACGCTTTTCTCGTCGTAATAACGTAAGAATTGTTGGTGTGGAAGAGAACACAAAAGAAAACTGTAAGTTAATCTTTGAGAACATTCTTTCCGATTTTTTCACACTCGATCCCAGGCCAACAATCGAACGGGCCCACCGAGATGGTAAAAGTATGAACGGCAAGCCAAGGCATATCATTGCCCGTTTTCTCTCATACGCTTCTAAGATTGAAGTTATGAAACAACGAAGTTCTGCGCTAGATAGCCAGAAATTTTATATCATAGATGATCTTATTGCTGCCGATCTACTGGAAAAAAAGAAATGGAGATCACAAGTAAAAGAGATGTACAATAAAGGTACCAAGCTTCGTTTTACGGCTGGAAAATGGCGAAATTCAACTGGCATTCCGGTAAACTTTTCGAAATTCCATTGAAATAGTTCCGGTAAACTTTTCGAAATTCCATTGCCATACTAGTGATCGGAATGTTGTTGTAAACACTTGGACTGTCTAAGAAGCATTTCTTCTTTACAAATTCAATCCATTATTAATTTTACAACAGACTAAGAATCTTTTATCCATTATTTTCCTTACATCTGCATACTTTGCTTAATTTGTATAAGCCTCTTGATTGATTTTACATAATAATTTTACAATAGCGTTTTCAGGAGTCTGTTCTCACATAATTGCATTGTCATAAGATGTTTAAACCACTTAAAACCATTTATTCACCTTTGTTTTATTGTTACCCCCCAATTCTTAACTTGCTTCTTTATATTTACGTTCTTGTACTTTTCTGTTTTTACGTAACATTACCAGGCATCTTTTATTACATACTATTGAATAAACTGATCACATTATGTATCGTTAGATATTCTCATGGACCCTTTTGACAATATAGATGCATTCCCATTTAATCACATTATTGATAATGATGAATTCTTGCATGTCATTCACTATTACTTTTGTGACGATAGAATTGACTTTGATAGATTTAATTCTTTAATTTTTAACCCTTTTGATATTAATTTTAAAGATGTTATTAATGACAACGATGCCCAATTATTTTCCGAAAATATTGAATCTTGTGCCTATGAATATATTGATAGTCTTAACAACAAATATTCAACCCAAGATTATTCATTTAGTATCTTTCACTTAAACGCACGCAGTCTTGTTAAACATTTTAACGATATCAATGTATGCGTAGGTGCTATTAACCATGAATTCTCAGCACTATGCTTCACCGAAACTTTTTTTAATCATAATACGCCTTTTTCCTTTTATAATATTCCCAATTATAACCTCTTGCATGTTTCACGAGCTGATAGACCAGGAGGAGGCGTTGCCATTTACCTACACCAGAGATTTAAATATATTCTTCGCCCTGATTTATCATTTATCATTACTAATGGTTCGGAATCTCTTTTCATTGAAATCGATGCACAACCCAAAAACATAATCCTTGGAGTAGTATATCGTTTGCCTGAATTATCCATTAACACATTTAATAAAGATATCTCTAATTTAATTGACACCATTAATAATGAGAAAAAAACAGCATATATTTCAGGAGACTTTAATATTAACTTGTTAAATTCCAAAACACATAAAGGTACTTCTGATTTTGTTAATACTTTATTTCAATCAAATTATTATCCTCTTATTACTAGGCCAACTAGAATTACGCGTAATTCTGCAACTTTAATCGACAATATTTTTTGTAATAATCTATATGATAACATTTCTTCCGGAATTCTATATTCGGACATCTCGGATCACTTTCCTGTTTTCTTGTTAGTACATAAATCAGAACCTCTCCAACACCTGAAACCTAAATCAAAATATATATACATAAAAAAAGTCAATGATATTTCAATTTCTGCCTTAAGTAATGATTTGTCAAATGTTGACTGGACTAGTATTTATAACTCCAATGAACCCAATGAGGCATACGCTTTATTCAACGACATATTTAGTACATTATATAATAACAACATTAAAACCACTCGTTCCAGACGCAATATTCGGAAAGAAAAAAAACCTTGGATAACTAAATGCTTAATTAAATCTATCGACAAAAAACACAAATTATATAAAACATTTCTTATATCTAAAAAGCAAAAGGACAAAGATAAATATGTTAAATATCGAAATGTACTTACCAAAATCCTTCGTACTGCCCAAAAGAATTACTTCAGTGACAAATTTGAATTCCATAAAAATAACATCCAAAAAACCTGGCAAACAATAAATGGAGTCCTTGGCAAGAAATCTCGTAAACCGTTTCCTTCTCACTTTATTAACAATGACATTGAATTAAAGCCCCATTCCCTACGTTTTTTAGATCTAATTTAAGATCACAAACTATATTTAATGTAAAAATAATACTATATGGTCCTATTGCGATAACTTTTTTCGTCTTTAAACTGTTAAAAATGTGAAAAATAAGTCGATTCTAATAATTATAGCGGCCCGCTATAAATCCCAAAATGCATTGCGCGCGGATTGATATTTTTGTTTTTCACCTGTAATTCGCCCACTTTTCGATCGATCGTGAGGCCAAAACAAATGGAAGACTCCTAACTTTTCAGCGAAAATACCGGGTTTTCCCCAATTTGTATCAACGGAGTCTGGCAAAAATAGAAAGACAATTAATGCAGCAACTATACAACGTCAGGCTAGGTATATAGCTCGCGTACGATGTTCGTACGTTACCGATGTTTACCAGCTAGGCCTACAAAACTAAGCCTAGCTAGGCTAGGCCTAAGACCGTCCACGAGAGGTCGATCGCCGCGAGCTACTTAGGTAGTGCATTGTTTCTCACTTTTTATCATAATTTACCATAAAACGTACATTTAAGACAAGAAATGACATGGTTTAATGTTTTTAAAGTGATATATATGTATTATTTTCCAAAAAACGTCCAAAATTGCAGGGAAGGGGTCTTTAAATAATCCTCAACAAATTGCAACTGAATTCAATAATTATTTTACTAGTATAGGGCCAAATTTAGTTAACAAAATACATGTGTCGGATAATGATAATTATACTTCTACCCTACCTCGTCCATGTGTGCACTCTCTCTTTCTTAGTCCTGTAACCGAACATGAAGTTGTCAGTATAATACTTTCCCTCAAAGATAATAAATCTCCTGGGTTTGATGGGTTTTCCAATAAAATTATTAAACGTGTTTCTAATTTTATATGCAAACCCTTAACTCACATTTTTAATACTTCTTTTCAAACCGGTATTTTTCCTGATTCTTTTAAAATAGCTAAAGTCATCCCTATCTACAAGAAAGAAGATCCTCATCATTTCAATAACTACAGACCAATCTCCCTACTTCCTTGTTTCTCAAAATTAATTGAAAAAATAATGCATAATCGAATTTCTTCCTTTTTAACTAAACATAACATTTTATTTAAAGGCCAATATGGTTTCAGGAAAAAGTATTCAACAGATCTTGCTTTATTAGATATTTTTGACAAAATTACAATTGCCCTGAGTAAAAATGAGTTTTCTGTTGGCATTTTCCTTGATTTATCTAAGGCCTTCGATACTATTAACCACGATATTTTAATTCATAAACTTTCAAATTACGGTATCAGAGGCCTTCCTTTAAAACTAATTAAAAGCTACCTTTCCAATCGTGTTCAGTTTACTTCCTTAAATAATTTTAACTCTTCCTATTCCCGTTTAACCTGTGGTGTTCCCCAAGGATCGATTCTTGGACCACTCTTATTCCTGATTTTTGTTAACGATATACCAAACAGCTCTAAATTACTAAATTTTATCTTATTTGCTGACGACACAAATATTTTTTTCTCTCATCCTAAATTAAATACCTTGTTTAAAATTGTCAATGATGAGTTACTTAAAGTTTCAAATTGGCTCAAACACAATAAATTAACTCTTAATACATTCAAAACGAACTATATAATATTTTCTAAACGTAAAATTTCAAATTCTTTAAATGAACAAATATACATTGATAATAAAATGATCAAACGAGTTAATGAAACCCAATTTTTAGGAGTAACCATAGATGCCTCTCTGACTTGGAAACTACATATAAATAAAATCAGTAATCTAGTTTCTAGAAATGTTGGAATATTGAACAAATTAAAACATATCTTCCCTCAAAAAACCTTATTAACCCTTTATAATACTTTAGTTTTGCCTTACCTTTCTTATGCCAATTTATGTTGGGCAATTACTCTAGATAAATTTAATACGTTATGCCCCTGGACAAGTCTAGAGAAAACTCAAATTGACCGCCTTTTTAAACTACAAAAACGTGCACTTCGGATTTGCGCGGGAGAATCATTTAGAGCCCATACAAAATTACTTTTTAAAAAATTTAACGTTTTAAACATTTATGATTTAAATAAATTACAAGTTGCCTCATTTATGTACCGTTTATCTAACAATTTACTGCCTTCACATTTTAATGCTTTATTTACAAGAATTGACGAACGCCATTCCTATAAAACCCGATCCTCTGTTAACAATTATATCCTTGATAATTTAAATGTTAAGGCTCGACGATTTTCTATGTATTATTTTGGTCCCAAACTTTGGACTTCACTCTCAAATGAACTTAAACAGAAATCTTCCTTTTCTAGTTTTAAATCTAATTTCAAACACAAAATGGTGTCAGAATATGCTACATAAATTTTCGCCGATCTTTTATCCTTATTTATTTGGTGGTGATACATGGCATTAAATCCTTCACCCTGGTATTCAATAATCTCCGCTACATTGTATCGTTATACTTGTTATTATACCATATTTAATTATATTTCATATTGTACTCTAATTGTTATCATTATCCCTTTTATCATATATTATATAATTGCCTGGTTTATCTTAACTTCTATAATTAAAATTTTTTTTTATTTCTTTATTTTATGTACTTTCACTATTATATATTTATATTTTAGTCTACTCTGTAGCAATGTTAGTATACTTAGGCATACGGGAGTCACGACTTAAAGTTCAGTGAACTTACTGTGACTTCCATCCACCCACATTTAATATATGTTATGTTATGTAAATGTAAATGATATATATATATATATATAAGTGAGTGGAAAAAATAAATAAACGAAACGAAAAACGAATAAAGATGTATTTTCCTCCAAAAACATGAAAAATGACGATTAAATTAGACTTTGAATAGGTTATTACTATTACTTCCGTAGAAAAAAAAACAAAACAAATATTGTTTTCACTTATAAAATGACAAGATAAATGGTTCAATTCAACCAATAATCCATTGGCTGGCTGGCAGCCAATTTGACTAATTTTTGCTTTAAAATTACAGTTTTTTCAGGTGAATAAATATATTTTGACCAACACATTTTTGGTCAAAGTGGATAACTATTAAAGTAACATTAAAATGCGGCATATTCAACAACAAAATATTTTTTCAGGAGACAATATCTTTAATAATCCTGATTTAAAATTACAGTATATTAAGTATCAATTCTTGTTGTATTCGTTCTATATTTTTGATATATTTTTTTCTACAGTTATGTTGTTAATTACATATGGTGTTTCATTACGCGTGGTTCCCACTAGCGACGCAACACAAGGACGTAACGCAACGCAAGTGAATTGACCAATCACAAGCGATGGCTTATTCGCTTGTGATTGCTAACTGTCTATAACTTCGCTTGTCATTGGTTAAAACGCTTGCGTTGCGTTTACGTCCTTGCGTTACGTTCTAGTGGGAACCAAACTTTAGGGACCACAGTGGAAATAAGTTGCTTTTGTACTTTTCTGTGTTTTTATTTTTGATTGATCACTTGAATAAATAAATTAATTAAATAAATCAAAGAAAACGATACAGTCATTATATTAATTTCAAATTTATATTATATAAATATGTTTACATTTTCATTTCTAAACTGAAGTTGAAAATTCAACCATATTAAATATAACTAAAGTGTAGAAACAGTAATATAATATTTCATTAAATTCAAATTCATAAATGATCCCTAATTACTTGAATTTCATTTCAGAATAAAATTGAATAACGTTGACGACTAACGCTTTGGGACAAAAGACAGCGTTGATAAGAAAATCTATTTATGATGAACAAAAGAATAGCTTTTTTCAATACAAAACACTGCAAAGTAGATTTTAATAAAGATGGCTACGAAAACAATGTTCTACAGAACATAGACAAAGCTTTGTTTTTACGCATTATTACAAATACTATGATTTCAAAATGTTTTGTGATGTTAGATATATGTAATTAGGGCTCAAGCCTGTGGATGATTTTTTATAATGAATTGTTTTTTCAGTTACAAAACAAACCATCATACAGTAAGAAACTAGGCCTATGACTTCCATTGCTAAACAGGAAGGCTCTATAATGGAAAGAAGAAAGGGCCTAGGGGTTTATTCGAACCATCATATCAACCATATGGACTTGGGGTCTGTTTTATTTGCAAGCAAATAACCATTGACAATGTTTTCTATTTTAATTCAATTCAAATTCTTTATTGCAACAAAGTAAACATTGTTGAATTTAAAATACTGCTTACTATACTTATTATAGTAAAAACTAATTGATTGGATAGATTTTAAATTTTGAATAAATTCTACATTTCAAAAATAATTTGTTTTTTTTTTAAATAAATAATTTGTTTTATTTCAAACTAGAACAATGTACATATCATTTTTTTTTTAATAAATAGAACAGGAAATGGTAAATTAGCCGAAAAGGGGATTTATGTGATTTTTTCCAATCATTATGTTACAGTCATCATCACAAACCTGTGGTATTATGAAATCAACCACAACAGTTGTGTAGTGTTTGTGTAGATGTGTGTGTACAAGATCCCTAGGGAAGTGTTGTTAAGTTGGAGGAGTGATGATTAAAACTTCATGTACTGCGGGCTATAAAAAGACTGCTTCCGCTACAGAAGAAAATAATTACCAAAGACATTGTTAAGATTATGGACATGCGGATTATTTCGTGTACTGTATCTCATAGCATAATTTATCTAGTAGTGACAAAATCTGTAATAACACAGTGTCACATATGCATCACATGTGACACCTGTATTGTGTTCAGGGTCAGGTAAGATACTAATATGATACAGTACAGGCATCACATGTGATATTATGTGACACTGTAATTACAGAAGTTGCCTATGATACAATAGAAATTAGTATAGAGAACCGATAATCATCTATATTGGAAAGGAATGTTTTGTGGTGTTTTCTTCTTGTTTTGAACATTTGTTACCTTTTATTGTTACATTTTTATATATTTGTAAAACAAGCAAAGAATTAAAAGGATTAATAGAAGATTTGAATTTGTATACATATATATAATTGTGGTTGATCGAAGATACTTTGGTATAAAATCATAAATGTAATGGGAAAAAGTTTGCTCTTTTTAATATGACAGTATTTTCACACAACTCTTGACATTTAAAGTGTTAACTACAAAATGTATGACGTAGTTACTTCGGTCACTGCCTGATTATGCATTGCAACAAAATGTTGCGATTGGAATTTTACTTTATTTTTCCTTTCAAATTTATGATTTGCATCTGTGATTTTATGTAATTTACTAAAACTAAACATATGTTTTTAAATGATCAACTATTTTAAAAGAAACTGCAACTATATTTTATTACTGTACGAATCATGAATATAAAATTACAGAAAATGTCTTTGTTGGCAAAAAAGATAATTTCTGTGTCAAGCTACACACCTCAACAAGACAACGACCTTTATACAACAATTCATTAAACTTCAATTCTGATAACAAACGATTTAAAGATTTATCTACAACTGTGAGTCTCCAGAGTGTATTGTATACAGTAGAATCATTTCTGATTATAAAATTCACAAATATGAAACCCATTATTGACACTAAATAGAATCATCATCAACATCTAATGGCCACTGTATAATAACATCTCAAAAATATAATTCTTTACTTTGAATTATTATCTGGATTCACCTGTTAGAATTTCTTGACAAAGGCAATCAATAACTGAAAGACAACTAAGGTTGCGGTTACACACAAAAGTATGAAGGCACGGATAATGCACTTTTACTATTTGCAGTAGTAGCTAGGTCAGGCCAACTTTACATGGGGACAAAGAAAGGAATCAGAAACACAGTGTCAAATATCAATAGAGTATTCAACTTTGTTTCCAATACATTATGATTTGCTCTATTATAGATATTCTATTAAATGTATTTAAGTTTGGAAGAGAGAGATTCTTGGCACATTATACTAGACAGTACTACTATACAGTAAGACTAAGAGTGTTGCAATAGCATGATCTCGATGGCACAAAAAAGGAAGATGATCAGTGAGACACAGGTCGTAACATGGGTTGAGTGACCTCTGTCTTGATACTGACATTGTAGCTTTGTGGTTAACATGCATGTTTACGAATCCTAAAGACTAGGTTCAACTCACAACCTCAACTTAGTCCGAACTTACAGTATATGACTAGATTCCTCCATAACTTCCTATCTGCAATTGTGACAGCCAGTTCATCTCTTTGCGTACCATTACCAGTATCCATCTCATAATCATAATCTTACACAACTAAAATCTTAAGTTTCTACCTAGCCAGTTTTGCTTAAATGGTTGGCGTATCCATTGTGTTAAATAAAATGAAAGTTTTTTTTTTTAATAATGTATTTATATTACCTTGTCCTTGGAAATATTTCCGATAGTAAAAAGCACCGTAATCAATATGCTCCAATAACGGTCCTCGTGAATAATTCCCTTTATTTCCAATTAAATTCTGTAAGTCTTTACCGCCCTCTACGATTCCACAATGCAGATATCGTCTCATTGATCGACCGGTACGCGCTATGCTCACTTTACGTATCGTCTCTCCACCAATCTCGTTGGTAAAGCAAGGACAACTGAGGACCAATTCGTTTGACTTTCCATCACCATCTTCTAGTTCTTCAATCTCAAGTAAATTTTCCATACTTCCCTGTATTTAAAAGACAAATTAAAGAATTTATTATGAACATTGCAGAGTAGAGACTCTTTATGGAGACATCTTTAAGACCTGTCCACTGACAAGGAGTTTGTCATGGTTTTAAAACATAGTATTTCTCTCCTAGATCACTTCACAGGAATGTATCCCCTTAAAGATGTATTGTCCCCCAAAAACACGAAAAATGAATATTAATTAAATCAGATTTTGAATATGTTATTTTGTAGTTTTAATAAAGTTAATCACTTCTGTAGAAAAAAAAATAAAATAATGTTGTCACTTATAAAATGACAAAATAAATGGTTAAATTTCACCAAAAACCATTGGCTGGCAGCCAATTTGACAATTTTTTGCTTTAAATTGCAGTTTTTTTCAGGTAATACATTTTTTTTCGATCAAATTTTTGGTCAAAGGTGATAATTATTATGTGACATTAAAATGACATATTCAACAAACAAATGAAAAAAAAAAATATTTTTCAGGGGGACAATACATCTTTAATAGGTGTCCCCTGAATAAGAATTATATTGTTTTGTAAAAAGCATATATTGTTCTTTCATTGTACAGGAAAGTGTCCCCTTTTTAGGTGTGTCTCAGGGAGTGATTTTACTATTAAAATGCACATTAAAGACTGTAGTTTTTAACAGTAAGAAATTATTATAGTATTGTTCTAATGCGAATTGACATTCAAAATTTATGCTTCTAACCCAATTTGAAGTATCGGCCTCATTTTCTTTTCTTTTTTTTTTTTTTTTTTTTTTTTTTTTTAGCTAGTATGAGCCTTACTTAAACACCTATAGTCTGTCTGAAACGACCCTGTCTGAAATGGCCCTAACTATTAACTGTCAATAGTCAACAAACAAATAGCAGTGGATCTTAATAAACATAGCATGACAAAGGCTTTGTTTTAATAACATGGGTGTAACTACTATCTATCAGTAAATAACTCTTTTGTATAGTTTTGGCATTTCAAATACATTTTTATTTACCAGTACTATATTGTCCACATTTGTTGTTAATTTTCTTCAAATTATAGTACAGAATTTAAAAATTGTTGGAAAATTTAATAAATACTATGTGATTAGAAAAATTATACATTCAAAACGGCTGTACATTTATCAATATCACATTGCTCAGATGATCTGATGATCATAAAACATATGGACAGAACTTAAGGAAACTCTCGTGTATACTTTCTGAATAAATTGCACAGTATTCAGTACTTTATTTCAATGAAGTACCTGTGTAATAAATCATTTCCTAAAAATTAACTGAAGTACCATTTCATTTCCTTTGATGTTCTCTCTTGTACTCTCACAAACATTCCAAATCATTAGAAAGTCCTTGAACCACTCTGAATAAATATCTGTACTAATTTAATTATCAAAACTGAAACAGCAACTACCTATCTAGTACTGTTTTTCAGTGGTATCAATACTTCTATATTCAGCATAATTACTATAATTATGAAAACTGTAGCTATAATTTAACTTTTTTTGTAATTATTTTGTGTTTTTTCGAGTGATCGTGAAATCAAAATGGTAATATGTTTGGTCTACTAGCGTTCCTGCTCCCAACTAGTCATCCATTTAAAGAAACGTTGATGAAGCAAGCCTACCTGGTGGTGACTATAGAATGGTCCTGACTAAACTTTGGCTTTAGTTGACAGAAAATGAAATATTTTGAGATATACTATACGATGTTTGATTATTATAAATATATAGTGTAATGTTTTTGTGTATATATGCATTAGTTAATTCATAAATACATTTTATATAACATTTAAATATGAAGTCATTATTTCAACATTCATATTAGTTCAACTGTTTGTATAATTACTACTAACATTTATAATAGTCGTGCAGGATAGAATGATAAAGATTGCTAAACTAAACAGATATATTTGTGTAAAAGTCAAATTACAAAGACGAGCGGTAACGGTAAGTGGAAAACAAAAACATAGAATCTATGATTTTTTATGACTATTTACAACAAACGCGGAGTAGACAGGCGGTTAAGTGGAAACACACGCAGGATACAGATTTTATGTGGAATAAGCATGCGATTTTTCGCTTACCTTTACTGTAAATTAAGGGATCATGTAAAAACTATTCTAATGCAACTTCACTTTTACTCTTAGTAAGAGTAAAAGATTTTTTTTTAACAAAGAAAGATAAAGATTGTGTACTACTACTATCAATATTTAATCGGTTCTTGTTTGTGTTTTTGTTTTTTCAAAACGATTAATTTCTGTTGTCAAGAAAATACTGTTTTCATTCATAATATTTGTTGTTAATAATACCAAAAAACTGACTTGCAAATTTCAGGGCTAAAGAAGAATGAGAGGAAAGTATGACAGCTTCCTATGATAAGAAAACAAAGTTAAATAATGTAAAGGAACAATAGTGTAAACAGTTATGTTTCTTGGTAAAACTAACTATTTTTAGTCAAAAGTCAAAATAAAAACCACACTGTATTCATGGCCTTGGTTATTAAAGTTAGAAGTGCGGTTAAATTAAAATTTTAACAAGCCTATGAATCAAATTTTTGGTGGATCAGGCCTACAGTAAAGCCAACAAATGATGTAATATTCTGTTGTGCTTCATTGGCTAGTTCACTTGGTATTGCATCTGAGCAAGACAAACTAACAACAGGACACTGAGCTCGCCCTGCTATTAAGATAGGAACTCATAACAGTCCTTTGATATTATGTCTGGCTGCGAGTGCGACAAAACCAACAGTTGCTGTACTGGGTACATATTCTCTGTGGCATGCAGTGTCTGTTATGGGGCATGGAACTGATCGTGTCGCAGCCACAGATAAACCCTTTGATCTCCAGAGCTCAGCATCCTGTTGTTAGATTGCCTTGATCTAAAGCAAGTAAAGTTGACAGACAGTTCAATCATTGGTACAAAAGATCAGAAACCTATTTTTAGAAAAAATGCTTCGTTGACAGGTGGCACGAATCCATAACGTCCTCGTCCTCACTCTATCATTGTTATAAAAATTCTATTCTATAAACACTACAATTGCATGTATTGTTATTCCCCAGGCACTTCTATTTTTTACAGTTTAACCAAAACAGCCTTAGCCCTGCTAACACCCTGACCCCTACAGCTTAAGAACAATGTATTACGTCCCTTTGAGGTGTGAATTAACGCAGTATTGCTTTAGAGAGTTGCAAAGCCACGCTTCTTCAATAATAACATACATTAATCCTGTGAGTGCATCAGACATATGGTTTATCTATAAGGGCAATATGCTATGGAAGTAATGACATGTTGCCAATGCTCTGAATTTAAATTCTTCGTGTTTATTATAAATATTAATTTATAATTGGATGAGTGCAGAAAGAGCATTATGCAAATTAGATTTTTTGCTATAAAAAATAAATTTATACTGTGTAATCTAATTCTAAATAACAATTTTCTATATGAATAAAAATTGTCTGTTTGTAATGTTTACAGTACTGTAGCCTATTTTAATTGGTCAAATGTTTTCCCCCTACTGACATTAATTGTACTCGGCAGTGGGTTTAAGTGGGACTCAATTCACAACCTCCAGAATACACTTACCAACAGTGGTGTTAAGAGTCTACGAGTGCCACTTACCTGGATAAACCGAAAACAGCTCCTTGCTCTACCCCGGAGAGAGCATTATGGTACAAAGTGCCTAAGCACACCATAATGTATTATTTGTCAACCACACCCTTAGGTGGGCACACCCTCATGTGGGTACACGTACCATCATAATCTGCCTCAGTTCATACATTTAGCCCACCTAGCTAGAGTTAGATTGCAACCCAAAGGGAGCAGTCTATACTGTACTTTTTCAGTAAAATAATTTGTTTTGAACTCACCTGAGGTGTTGCAGTGGAAGCCGCAGAAGCCCCAGTTGCTGTATTTTTCCTCCGTAAGAGTGAATCTCTTTTCCCGATCAAGTCCGATAAATCCACACACATACTTTGCATATCGTAATGAGAGAACGCTTTTCTACCAACTCTAGTATCAACCTCAATTTCACTAATATCACTGCTTCTAGTCCTTTCTGAACTTTCTGATTTAGTACCACGGATTTTCTTAAGAAATGATGATTCTCCGCCAGTTACTGATTTTGATCGTCCTTTAACTTTTTCCCTTTTGAATTGTGCTCTACGTTTTTGTTGTGGACTTAAAACATTTTCAACATCTGGTGCGTCCTTTTCATGTTTAGTAGCGACTTTCTCAACTGGAGTTGCTTGAGGTTTAAAACTTTGCGGTGGGGGAGGGTTCTGTTGTGACTGTGGATGACCTTTGCCTTGTAAAAGTTCTTGAAACGATGGCGGAGCTGGACTCCTTTGGTCATTTTCCGTTTTCAATTCTTGCAACATTTGGAAAAAACTGTCACCACTGTGACTCTGAACATCTATGGAAGAAGTACTCCCATAATCTCTTGCACGCGAGGAAAACAAGTTGACATTTGCGTCGTATCCGTCAATCGTGGAATTGCTTGAACTTTTTCGAATTGGATAAAACAAACTCTTATTTTCAGAACGCGACAAGGCTTTTAAATTAGCTGGGGTCAATGCACTACCGCCATCCCCTTTCTCGTGAATCGCAAGCTTAGGATTTCTCCTAAGGAAAGATGGTGACCCGCGTCTCCGTCTATCATCGGTAAACCTTTCCACTCTCTCTCTTACTGACGGTCTTGGTGTATGACCAGAGTTTCTCAATTCATGGTGTCTTTTGAATTCATTTTTTATAGGTAAATCATCCAACATAACATAATCCAAATTTACTGGTGTTGCTCTGAATTCTCCAGATGACATCATTCTATTATTAGCCTCGTTCCCAGGAGTGTTATCGTTCTGTCGGTTAAGTCTATCTAAGCTTCCACCGTGGACAACTTGAACTTCTGGCCCTGTGCTACTTTTTGACAATGAATTTTCATCGACAGGGTCAACAATAGGTTGTTCATTATCTTTCAAAACAGTGTTGTGATAGTAATCCGCAGCTTTTTGAGCCCTCTGTCGTATCTCATCACGCAGGTATGGGTAATTTTTACGCTCACGGTTCCCGTGCACATATGTAGTTGAACTTTCCGCTCGCCCACTCATAGTCTATAGCATTTTAAACTGAATCATAACATTACATCAAATCTGTACCTGAAAGAAAGTAATAATACAAAATATTTAGCAAAATTTTATTTTAAATGGAAATATCAAATAGAGGTAACTACTCATACATGATTTGATACCATCACACACTTTTACACATTTATAATTCATATCATTGTTAAAGCTCGGCTGACCACGAGTATTTTATAACAAGCTTCGCGATTGGTCAGAACTTACGCTGCCTATCAATTCACAAGGCAGACTCTGGTACTACTGTATAGCTGAATTATTGAACCTTTCAAACTTAATAAATCTATTAAATGTGCTGATCCTCGCAATTTCTGTGTCTACAGTAGTGCAGAGCTTTGAGACTTTTGTTTTGCGCTTTATAAATTTAAAACCAACCATTAGAACATCAGTAATCCTTATACTGTAAATGCGCAACCAATCTACAATACAAGAAGTAGCCATTTGAAGAGTATTACCTGTATAGTTCAACAATACTCTAAAGCACGGCAGTAAGCATATTTATATAACAAAATTTAAATGTTGGAATTTTATATTGTTTTTCAAGATGACAGACAAAAATAAATATAAACTCTTATGTCATGGAATTTTTAAAAATGGTAAAATACCATCAATAATAATTTCCTGTATTTGCTTTATAGAACACTTCACCTTGGTGTTTTAAAACCACAATCTATTATAGTTGTCATCATGCAATAACTATCTACTGTATATAGACGTGCAGTACTTCGTCTGGGGGATATACTGTATACTAAAGCTCTGTCTACACTATCAAACTTTATGTGACAAAAATGTTATGTGCCCATGGACACGATGTCATATCACTACCAAATGTGGGCATATTACTAGCATTTTTGGGCACATTACACTTTTGATAGTTTGATAGTGTAGACAGAGCTTAAAGCGTGGTTCCCACTAGCGACGCAACGCAAGGACGTAACGCAACGCAAGTGAATTGACAAATCACAAGCGATGGCTTATTCGCTTGTGATTGCCAACTGTCTATAACTTCGCTTGTCATTGGTTAAAACACTTGCGTTGCGTTTACGTCCTTGCGTTACGTTCTAGTGGGAACCAAGCAATGGGCTTGTATCTATTGAAAAATCCCAAAACAACGATGTCCTTTGAAAATGGTTTTGGTAGTTTCTTTACTGAAACCGCAATTATGTTATAGCTTAAAATAATGCAGTAAAAAAAACAGTTCAAGAACTGTTCTTTTGCAATAAAAATCAAAGTTTGTGTGTTTTTTTTTGTGTGTGCACCCTAAAAATAACGGTTTAAAGCCTGCTAAAAAGAAAAAGGCAGTATGAAAGAACTCTATGCTATAGTGTACAGCAAAGAATATATATCACAAGAATGAGTAATCCGCGATTTTCCCTGTAACAGTAATATTGTCCATGTGGTAGGGCGCCGCCATAAGTGTGGATGTATCTGGGACGTATACAACTTTTTGTGACGGTTTCACTAATCAAAGGCTAGACCACCGGTAGTATTTTCATGATAAAAAATGTTATCAACTACATGCCAACATCATGTTAAATACTATTTGGATATTTAATTGTTCGTTTTATGCAATTTATTTAGTAAAAACTGCCGTATAAACAGTTTGATTTATCAACCGGGCGCTACGATAGCGTGACCGGGCATGTTGGTGTTTACGCGTTTTCACAAAGGATAGTTTAATAATATTCCTATATTTAACTTGTTTCTGGTAAAACAAATAAATGTTAATGACATTTAACATTTTCTCCTATTAATAACATGTGTTTTATACTAATTTATATCATAAAAACAATACTTAATTTACCGGGCGTACAGTAGTACACGGCAATGGTAAAGAATAGGCCGTTCTGAGTAATATTCGTTGATTTTTGGTGTTGCTGTGTTACTGTAGGCCTTTTTTGTGAACTAACTTAGCATGTTAGTAAATAATTGTCTGCAAAAGTGAATAAACACTAGTTTGTTAATAAATAAATAGTTTACAATTGCAAAAACTATCATCATAATTCTATTTAATGTGACATGTATCATGTCAATTAAATCAAGTCTTATTTAGTATGTATACATCCGCCCTTATGAGGGCGGGAATCACTCACTGGAGCTCTCTGTTACAAATTTTACATGCAAAAATCGCGGAATACTCATTCTTGTGATATATATTCTTTGTGTACAGTAAGAAAGCGGAAAAAAATGTACTTTAGTATTTTTATTCATCCAGTCTCCATACAAATACATTATGATTTAGAAACCAAGAGAGTTACTATTTGTAAACAAGATTCAGTAACTACAACACTACATATGATTTATATCCCTCTTGTAGAAGTACTGTATTTAAGTGTACATTTCAGGAAATAATAAATCAAGAATTTAAGACATGATTCATATGAATGGAATTATATTTCAACAGATTACAAATAAACAAAATTATTATTTCCTTCTTGGTTGGAAATTTATATTTGTGCATATTCATATTTCAAAGTCTGGGTTGCTGGTTCTTTGATTACAGGGCCTACAGTACATGATAAATATTTTGTATAGACTTTCATATGCTGGGATGTACCTAAGAAGGTGGGTGTGGAAAAAATGGGCGGGTAGGAAAAAATGGGCGGGTAGGAAAAAATGGGCGGGTATAGTAGGGTGTTGAACTGTACAGTAGACTGGGGTGAAAGTTTGATGACTCCGTTCACCTCCATCTAGCACCATTCTTAACCATTTCACAAAACATGTCAGCAAAATGTCTCAATGATTTAAAAAGGCATGGACAATTTTCAATTTCATAAACATTTTATTATTAATAATTTGAGACAAATGCATTAAATATGCTGGCATTAAACTACCTTGAAACTATGGCATCAACCCTTATCATTCCTAGTAAAATGTCCATAATAATATCATACTACAATTCCATAACAAAGATTTATAATGTTGCTGGCATCATTTCTTTTCCATATTTTCCATCATTATATATTAGAGTCTAAACTAACAGTTACTAGTCATTGTGTTATTGCAGTATAAATAATAAACATTTATTTTCTACTCACAAAATGTTGTTTTAAAAGCAATTGTGTTACTGCATAAATAAAGCCATCATGTTTTCAAACTGAAACTGTTGTTACACAAAGGGTACAGTACTTTTAAAAAAATACAAACATTTCAAAATTTACTACTTTCTATTCTTATCTCTTATCAGTAACTCCATGTTCCAATTTACTCTCACTCACACACTTTTTGTTTCAATTGATTCTTAATTTTTAGATAATTCTTGTTATCGATTTATTTGTAAACATAAAGCAGTAATTACTTTCTAAAAACTACAAAAGTATTGTAAAATTTTTAAACGGCTAAACAAAAAATAATGTTAGTTTTGAAGGTGATGAAATTGTGTTTTGGTGAAAAGATGGGACACTCAAGTTGACAAAACTCTCTTACTACTTTTGTCACTGTCGGTCAACATTTATTATCTGTGTGAGAATGTAGAACATAGTTTTCACAGTACGAGAAATAGCGTTTGTGACATTGCTTGGCGACAAGATGGTACACGCCACAATCAGGTGTTGAAGTCCAAACTCTACTACTTTTGTCAAAATTAATAAGTGAAAATGTAGAAGTTGTTTCTCAAGACCTCAATGCATAATAAATGTTTAACGAGAAATAGCGCTTGTGCAACATTGGTTGGTACATAACAAGACAGCACAATCTAAACTCTAGACTCTATATTTTTGTCAGAATCAATCATCAGTAGGAAGAACGTAAGCAATTTCTCAGGTAGTTGTTCATCTCAACAACCATGATGCACTACAATACTATATGATGATGGACTGTATTGTAAAGTAGACAGTGATGTACTTATAAACATCATGCTTACAAACCAGTAATGCTCACTGTTAATCCTTTAATGGTCGATTTTAACACTGAATGTCAAAATCGACATGTGTGCATAAATTCTCGGCTTTGTGATCTTTTATTTAATACGAAGATATCAAACACTGTTCTGAAGAAGAAAAACTGTAATCTGGTAATCTTACACGCCATTGTAAATGAGTTTCAACCAGTTTATAAATTCTTGAGGACTAAAAAAGTATTAAATCAACTAAAGTCACAAATGGTTTTCAGCAATTGTACGTTTTTATTAAGAAACTCTCACTAGACGTACTGTAGTGAGCCACAGATATACTGTACAATGGATCTAGCCATGTACTGTTCAATTTGTTTTATTATTAATCAGTATAATAAAAAGATTTTTCATATATCACGTTCACGTGGTCTTTATTGTGTATCAATAAAAAACAAAAAATAATTTATGGCTTAAATTGGGGAGCAAGAAAACAATTATGTGTTGTGAGTAGAATTTAATTTGGCAGAAATGGTAGCGAACAAGCCTAATCATAATTACACAAACTAGTAGTGGTGTTAGTAGTCTATGAGTGCTAGCTTACCTGTATAAACCGACAATAGCCCGTGCGCTCCAGAGGGAAGGCTTTAGATACGAAAGTTCCTAGAACACCCCTGTATTATAATGGACCAGTCCACAACCAAGCCCTCATGTGGGAACGTACCAACGTATCACCGTCATCATTTTCTTTTGTAACATGAGAACATTACGACATATAGGATACCAAGTGTTAACTTTGTTGTAGATTGTACATTACATACTATACAAGTTACCTACTTTATGAACACTGTTTATAATCAACAATCAGTACTGCGAGTGAGTGGCCGAGCGGTTAAGACAGTGGAACCGTAATCACGTAGCCATAACATCGGCAGGGGTTCGAGGCTCACTCACTCCATGGTTCTGGTGGTAGAACGAGGCTTCTCGGATAAGGACTATAAACCGTAGGTCCAGTGTACACAACTTGCTCGTGTGCACTTTAAAGAACCTAGTACATCTTTCGAGACGAGTAGGGGGTTACCCCGGTGTATTAGTACATCAAGGCCACTGATCACCAACTGGGCCCTCTGGGAGATCAGTCTTTGACTGAAGAGGTCACCCAGTATAAAGATAAAACAAACAAAGTCATAAATAAATGCAGTTTGGCCATTTTATTTCCCATTTCAATCCTGATCGGTTCGAGAGTGGATTCTACTCGCTATTGGTCAGACATGTGAGTGAGACATGGACAATAGAATGAAGATAACTTTGGTGATGACATATTTCAAAAAAGGTTTTGGTGTAGTTAGACCTTAGCCTATGACTACTGTATAGACTGATGATGATACCATTTTTATGAAACTACCTACTGTACCAGTAAAAATATTTTTTGTGTGTTATTTTTATGAATGCCAAGACTTAATAACTGACCCTAAAGTCACCTTTTAAAATTAGGTTAGATTAGTTAAATGAAATTGTTTCTTTTGTTATAAAGTTGATATCAATTTCAAGGTTGAGCAGTCCATATTTCTTGGTTAATGATAGAAAAGACCACAAACCTTCAGCCTAGCCTATGGCTTAACCAAAGATTGTATTTTTATCAGTAGGGTGTAGTTTGGGTTTTTTATTTTAACATTCCTGAACCTTCTGCACAGTACAGGTAGCCTAGCCTATGGCTTAAATAATAATAATAATAACCTTATTTGTTGTACTTTTATACCTACATTAACAAGCCTTGAGAAATTGCAATAATATGTACTGTAATACAAATTTTTTTAAATGTATGGGAAAGCAGAGTTGACTTGGAACTACACGAAATTAAAAACTAAATCAACATAGTGTTGGCATTAACTGCTGCTGAAAATTCCAAGAAAAAACTCATAATCATGTGAACATGTGAATGAATATGCAATTTTGTGGCGAAAAAAAAAAATATTTCAAACATAACATCATCATAATATCCAGGTAAGCTTGGCATGAAACACAAAATGTTTTTTATTTAACGATCCTATTGCTGTAATGAAAGTTAGCTGTACTGTAGACGGACCTACTTATATAATTAAATCATTGAGTTTTCTATGATTGAATTAAGTACGCAAATACCAGACAGCTATGCAGGATCATGCAATAATTAGAATTCTACTAAATATATTTGTGATGGCAACTATAGTTAGAAATGTAAACCAAGATTGTTCCGCATCGATTTCCAAAATGGAGGAGGTGCTGTTACGACAATAAACGTCTAATTTCTAAGCTTGATTCAGTTGTAATATTGAGAGAAAAAACTAGGTTTGTTTCACATTGAGCAAAACAGACACGAAATAGGTAATCAATATTATCAACACATCCTGGTGGATATTGTGCGATGAAGCGGACAGTTTCTTCCTATCAATTGTTAACATGTGTGGTGGTGATATTTACAGGAAATCGGTTCAGGTGGAAGGGTTACCAAACAAAGCACATAGAGGCTAGGGGTTTAATTTAGTATTAATAGTAAGGGTTTATTAATGCCTCAATTTAAATGTGATACTAGTTGAGAATGTAAAATGTAGAAAAACTAATACTGTACAGTACTATTGTATACTTGCTTGGGCTAACAAAAAAATATATCAAAAAATGCATTTAGGGATAGAATAAAGTCAATGGGTAGAGAGTCTTTCGCTCTCAGTACATTATGTTACAAAGGTAAAGCTTTTTCTATACTGTGTAGAAGAAATGAAATATAAATCCAGGACATTTTAATATGAGACGTATGCTCACAGACTACACTAATAGTTTTCTTTTTTATTTATGGTGAGGGAGTGGCAAATGTCTAGTGTGCTCTCATACAGTATCTTTTACTTTTACTAATACAGTATTTTCAAATTAAAATTGACAGACAAATTTACCTTCTACTGTAAGTGTAATGTTCATTATTTTAGGACAGCTCTACTGTATGTTTTTTTTTAATTCAAAGGATTTTCATCCCATTCCTGTTTTTTATGTGAAGAGTCTTGAAAATGTGTTCCATGCATGGGAACACCTCTACCCCAACCACACCTCTTTTTCAACCACACCCATTATTGTTAGTATTCTTGTGCAGTAGGCAGAACAATACACAAACAAGCAGTGGTGTTGGTAATGGTAGTCTATTTTATGCTCAGACACCTGGATAAACCAAATAGCCTAATTCATTGAAAACCCCTCTCCACAAATAGAAACTTGTTTATGGTACACATGAAGGTATTGAAACTATTACAAGAAACAGCTTCTTATATTATCCATATCGTTTGATTTGTGATTTTGTTTGTTTGCTAGGAAAGATATTACTAAATCTCTTTAAATCTATCTTCAGCCATGGGCTTTATTCTTGAGATTACTGAAGCCAAGTAACAAAAAAAATGCTTTGTTGATCCACATTATTAAATGCAGAATGAATGGCTTTTAGTTTTCAAAGAAGCCATAAAAGGTCAGAACTATTAAATGAACACAAAATAATATACAAACACAAGTTTCGTTTTGAATTTACTGAAATAAATTTATGGATATTAGAGACATGAAAAATACTCTTTAAAAAAACCAATGAGACTGACAGTTTACTTTAATAATAATCAATCAATAATCTGCTATAATTTTGAATTACAAAACATTTTTTATTTGTTATTGATTTTTTTTTATTTTATAACAATATTTTACAAGGGTGGTCCATCCAGCTGAACCTTATCATAAAAAAAAAATGACAAGACATTAAAACATGCAACAATTCAGTAAATTAAAATAATGCACATTAATAATAATTTGATACACAATTATTAACATCTTTAAAATAATAATAAAATGTAATAACATGATGATGATTGATATGATATTATTGAATTGTTATTACTGTAAAATATGCATTTTATAACATTTTTTTGTATAAAAAAAATTCAGATATTCCAGCAAAAAAGGGACCTCAAATTGGATGAAAAAATCTACAGTATTTCTGTCATCATTTGTTTGGGTTTATTTGCTAAATTTATATTTGTATAGATTACGACCAAGTTTAGTAGAGATGCTACAATTAATATTCATATACAATGATGATGATAAATATTAAAATAAGAAATGTTATGTTAATATGTATTCCTTTCTACAGTATGGCAATATTCACATTGCAGTATGTTTTATTTAGTATCAAACCTAGCATTCATAATGTGCTTGTTTTTCTCGGTAACACTCAGCCAGCCAATCTAAACTGACATTCAATGAACATAGACGTGTGCGCCTTACAAGCGGCCAGTCTGATCTGTTCTCCAAGTTTCTGTAAAATTACAGTTTCTGTATACTGAAATCTGTGTGTTTGATGCCACATCGAACTTTTCCTGGTTATTACTGACCGTTGTATGTATTTGTGAAGATAACATCGTTGGTCTACTAGCGAAACTAATGTTCCGTTTTCCTAGGCCAGTTTCGTTTGCCTGTCTACTCACATTCCTGTGCAGTCAGCCTTCGCGGTCAGCCGTATCCACGGTTCATTCAACATTCTTTGCCGGATTTGTCAACTACGGTAGGCCTAGGATTGTAGTAGTCGGCTTACTTCACAGAACCGAATCGTCTTATCATAACGGGTGTTCATTGACTTTAATTCAACCTGTCAGTTCATCTATTGCGTCTATGATTTACTACGATCGTGATGAACTTCTCAGATTATCAGGAAACTTAAAGTCATTGTTGACTCCATCAGAAATTGACACTATAAATCGTTTGAATATCAATGCCTTTACCACATGCCGAGCATTCTCAACTCGAAAAACACATAGAGGAAAGAAGGCTGGTCGACGACGAAGCAAGCTTATCTCTGCCGCCACTGAACACATCTCTCAACCTCGCAGACCTGTTTCCGTGGATACTGAACAATCTCGTAGTTCGAGTTCCATCTGTTTTGGACTGTGGAATGCGCGTTCTATAAGAAATAAAACTGTTCACGTTTGTGATTTTATTTTGGATGTTGAATTAGACATTTTTGTAATTACCGAAAGTTGGTTGAAAGGTGATGCAAGTGACAACCACTTTATTGCGGACGTGAGTAACACCCTCCCAAATTTCGTGGTGTCACATGAGCCACGCCCTACAGGTGGACGCGGAGGTGGAATATGCATCATTTCGCACCGTGGACTCCAAATAACACCAAATGTTTCAACAAGTTTCCGGTCTTTCGAACATATGGATATCAAGATCACTTCCAATTCATCTGTAATTAACTTGATTTCAATTTACAGACCACCACCATCGACCAAAAACAAACTTACCTTTGACTTGTTCATCACTGAATTCTCATCACTTCTTGAATCAGTCTCTTGCACCAAAAACCTTCTGATAGTTGGTGATTTCAATATTCACACAGATGACCTCTTGGACAACAACACCAAGCGATTTGATGAACTGCTTTACACGAGTTGTCTTCATCAACACGTCCAAGGCCCCACTCACGTTAGCGGGCACACACTGGACCTTCTAATCTCTCGAAAAAACGACAACATAATAAAACAAACCACTGTCAAACAAGGACTACCATCCGACCATATGGCTGTCATCAGCTTTGTGGATTTATCACATCCTAAACAACCAACGCGGACAACCTCTTACCGCAAACTTCGTAACATTGATCTAAATTGTTTTGTGGAAGATATAATGAATTCCCCGCTCGTCTGCGCACCGGAAGATAATGTCTCCGATCTCGCTGACCAATACAATAATGTATTGCAGTACATCCTTGACCAACATGCTCCGTTAACAACTAAACTGGTCACCATTAGACCACGGGCACCATGGTACACGAATGAACTCCGTGAAGCGAAGTGCGTCAAACGGAGATCAGAACGCAGAATGTTGAAATCTGGTTTGGATATCGACAAACAGAGGTACAAGTTGGAATGCAAAGCATATAAAGATATGCTAGATCTAGCAAAATGCAATTATCATCGCAATGAAATCGCTAATGCGGATGACAAGAACCTTTTCCGCATCATAAGTAAACTGTACTCGGTCGATTCTTCTCCTGTTCTGCCAAAACACACATCTTCAATGGATCTCGCAAACCAGTTTGGCTGTTTCTTTAATGAAAAGATTCTGAAAATTTGCAAGAAACTTAACTCCATAAACACTCCACTAATAACTGTCAACGTCGACGAGTCATGTAATAGTAGTTTCGCTGAATTTGAGCAAATATCAGAAGATACGGTACGCAAAGTCATCGCTGAAAGCGCATCTAAGTCCAGTAGACTTGACCCAATTCCAACACGGTTACTAAAAAACTGCATTGACGCTCTACTACCGCATATCACTAAAATCGTCAACATGTCGCTGTCATCAGGTACTGTACCATCTGCATTTAAATTGTCCCTCGTTATGCCACTGTTGAAAAAGCAAAATCTCGACTCCAACGTCCTACAAAATTATAGACCAATAGCAAATCTTCCCTTCCTTTTCAAAGTCTTGGAAAGAATTGCAACTGCTCAGATAAAAGCATATATGGATGAACATTTCCTGTTTTCAAAAGTCCAATCAGCCTACCGCCGCTTCCACTCAACTGAAACCGCTTTATTACGTGTTACAAACGATCTACTACTTGCTTTAGACAAAGGTAATGAAGCGGTACTTATTCTACTCGACTACTCCGCAGCATTTGACACTATCAATCATGATTTATTATTTCAACGTCTTCATAAAAGATACGGCATAAGCGGAACCGCATTGAAATGGTTTATTTCATATTTTGAGAATCGTAGACAAGCAATCATTGTGGGTGATTCGATGTCTGATGAGTTCGCTCTACCCTGGGGTGTACCACAGGGATCCGTAAAAGGTCCACTCGATTTCATCTTATACACTGGACCACTCAGCAACATCATTGATTCCCACCCGGAAGTTCGTCATATGATCTATGCAGATGACACTCAACTATATTTAATCATGAAACCTACACATCACTCTGAATCTGTTAACAGCCTTGAATCATGCATTGCAGATGTTCGCTCATGGGCCATTCAAAATAAACTCATGCTCAACGACTCCAAGACTGAAATGATCCATTTTCATTCAAAGTTCCGTGAGGCATCATCATTTCCTTTGGTCCATATCGGAGATACTAGTGTCTCTACCTCCAGCTCAGCCAGAAATCTAGGCGTCCAACTAGACAACAGCCTCGGTTTAAAAGAACACATTCGTAATGTTTGCCGTGGTGCTTCCTTTGGAATTTACCAGATCGGCCAGATTCGTAAGTACCTTGACAAAACATCAACTGAACGTCTTGTTCATGCTTTTGTTTCATCTCGTCTGGACTGTAATAACTCGCTTCTGTACGGCCTACCAACTTCTTATCTGTCTCCTCTTCAACGAATCCAAAATTCCGCCGCAAGACTTATCACTGGCACTAAACGACATGAACATATTTCTCCCGTTTTACGTGACTTACACTGGTTGCCTGTTGATCAGCGCATTCGTTTTAAAATCCTGTTGCTGACATATAAGGCCATCAACGGATGTGCTCCAGCCTACATATGTGACATCATTACTCCGTCAACCAACTCTTCGCTTCGTTCATCCAGCAGACTTCTTCTAAAACCTGGACCCCGTTCCAGAACTCGGTTTTACGGTGATCGTGCTTTCGCTGTCGCAGCCCCAAAACTCTGGAACACTCTACCACTCGAAATACGCTCATCAAAATCTGTTATCACATTTAAAACTAAACTCAAAACTCATCTCTTCAGAGAAGCATAATCGCACGCTACTACTTGCACTGATCTTGGAAAACACAGCGCTTTGAAACCTTTGTCTCTTGCGCTTTATAAATGTTATTTATTATTATTATTATTAAACTCGGCCATAAAAAGGTTTGAAAATTTGAATAATTTTGTTATAAATTAGTCATAAAATGAAAAGTTTACATTTAACTAAAGAGGATGGATACATTTTTAATATTAGTGTACACATTCTAAAGGTCATACTATAAAATAGATCACGATATTGCAGTTTTACTGTCTAAGCATAAATTGGCCAGCGTTGAATAAATTTGACAAACAACAAAGTTAATCACTCATATCTATATTGTTTGTTATGATGGTATCTTACGAACACGATCGTACCTTTGGACTACTGACCCAAAATTACTGAGGGGCTGAAGTTTGGAAAGGACCCAAATGGGGATCTGTCCATCCAGGCTCTGTCATCTCTGTATACAGTAATTCAAATTTTAGCATCTCAATACAATAATAATTTATATACTATTAAGCTGGACTCAAATTAATTAAAACTGGATATTTGAAATAATTTATAAAATTTAATTTTAATACTTGTTTTAAGCGTTTTTCACATAATAAATAATTGATTAAATTTTGCTGGTTTATTTATTTTTTTTATTCACAGTCTAAGTGGAAATATAATTAAACTACAGCAACTGGCTTTCCTTCTGATGAAGGTTTGGTTTTATTTTTGTTGTGCAATTAATTTTGTATTTATGTTTTACTGTTGATTGTAATTCAGTTTTTTATATTAAATTATTAATAATATATTTACAGTACAGTGCAGCATGTACTGTATAATACATTTTTTACCTTGATTTCTAAATAAACATCCTAATAAATGACTATCAATTACAAAATAGTTTATCCATACTGTAAATTGGTGAGTTACTTGCGTATGAAATAAAAAACAAACAAGCATATTAAAATGTACACTTACTGTACATTAATTATTATTATTATTATCCAGGTAAGCTAGACACGAAAATAGATATAATATTTTTTCATCCCGTGTACAAACTTGGACGCAAAAGAAATATTAAATACAGTAAATTAAACTATCGGATGATTTAGACATTAGCTAGTTTTTCTTCACAGTTGAATGGATTCTAGGCAAAAACTGATTATGTCAGCATTCAACGTATGGCTGCAGCAATTTAGCAAAGAATAGGCTGGTTACACGTTGAATGGCCACTTTGATGGGATTAACATACCAAACCAGACAAACCATAGTTAAGTGAATAATAATGGCAATGTATAGTACAGTTATATTGACAACACAGTGTTTGAATTCATGGATGTGTTTTAATTAGTATAACAATCTCATGGACTGGGCCGAACAACAATTAAACAAATTAAAAACTAAATAAAATACAGTAGTACAAGGGTGTCAATTGAGGTCAATATGTTAGTGTTAGCGATAACATATCCTGATCAGTGGAACAGGATCAAGGAAGATGGAGCTATTCAAATTGGGCATTACCATGCAGACTGCGATTGATTCTAATGGTTACTGTAGCTCCTAATCAGCATTACAATCCACTAATCAGGGTAACACAGAGGTCCCTGGTTTAGTTCCACTACGTGGCCCTCAATGCCTTTTTCTTTCTCTGAGCCTTGCTCAGGAGCCTCCATAAGTTCTGAAGCCTTGGGTTTAGCCAGTGAGCGGTCATACGCTAGTTGCTCTGCCACTGCCACTTACAGTAGTGCGAACAAGGCCTTAGACTCTCAACATTTTCAAAGATTTCTATAGTGTAATAATACTACAGTATGAATGTTGCTTAGTGATAACAATGTGACATAAACCTTAAACAAACAATCCTACAGTAACTCAAGGAGGTGACAAATCTCCATGCATCATATCATGTACATTGTATTATGTTCATAATCTGTTTAAATCAGGTTTATCATAATGTGAATAAAAACCTGATAATCTGTATGTAAATAGAGATTGCAGGATATTGAATGACGTGCTTACTAAATGCAAGTTACCTGTACTAGCGTCGGGGAGATTTGTCATAAAGGTATGTCCGGCTAAATATTGTCGAACGCGCCCAAAAATTGGACGCAATCAGGACAAATTACTGGCGTGTCCGAGGCTTCAGAATTGGGCGACATTTATGGTCAGCACTGTCCACTTATAAAAGGGTTCAATAACTTAATTTTAAAGTACATTTTTTCTTGTTTCCTAAAGTGAAGTCTTCTGTGCACCCCTACAGTACACTGACAATAGTCTATGCTATTGAATAACATTGCTATAATTTCTTGAATCTGACAAAATTTTTTTTTTTAAGTATTTACTGTAACTACTGTATAACTGTATTTTAGTAACATTTTAACTTTTAAAAATAGCAAAAATAGAACACCAAAATACAGTATATTTTGGTGTCCTACATTATTTTTGCCATTTGCTTTGCTAGATTTGTTTTGCTAGAAAGAAATTGAAATTTTAAAATAAAAATAACTGTCAAAATACCATGGTTTCATTGTAATTGTATAAAAAATGAAATGAAAAGAAATTCACAAATCCTATAGTAGGAGGTTAAGAAAAGAATTTCAGAAACAGAATGTTCTGTGTAACCTTGCAAAATAATTGCAATGGAATTTTATTCACACACTCGGAAAATCCGTAAATTCTTCAACAAATTAGTCAAATACGTGGGTAGGCCCAGTACTTTAACTCCTAATGAAGAATGTCCTATCAAGTATCATACTGTGAGTACAAACATGACATCACAAAGATTTGGTAGACGTTGGCCTGATGCCCTCGTTTACTGTATTGTGACTTTGTGGAGTAAACAGATTCATTGTCACTCAACCAATGATTAAACAAACATTGTGTACTGTATGACTAAGAAATTCCTAAAATTATGGAATATAAAAAGATTGACCAATAAAAAGAAACAAATACTACAGAATAGGAAAATTCTTTGGTAGCTAAAGATTACATCAATTGTAGCAATTACGAAAGCCATTTTGAATATTGTTTTTTTTTTTCTAACTTAATGATTGCAGCTATTTCGTTAATTTTTTTTCTACTGTAGGCCTGGGCTATGGATTTTCCTAAATTGTGGATAATAAACAATGGATTTATTTTTTTTCTTCAGTTTTCAGGGCCTATCTGGATCCTAACAAAACAACAAAAAAACCTAAATGCATGCAAATTCACTTATTACAGTTGAGTTAGCCTATCTGGGAAAATCCACAGACTTTAATCATTTTGGAAGTTTGTTTTTTTAATAATGCAGATCAAAACTCAATAAATCTTGTAATTTGTTATAAAAATTAATTACCTGAGAAAGAATATGCTATTTATTCCATCAAAATTATACTTAGTAGATCTTTGGTAAAATTCATTCAGATACAAAGATCCTAAAATGAGTTAAGAACACATTGTACTATACTGAATGAGATAATTTGCATGCAAACAAACAGGTTTAGATCGTTTCAAATCATGCTTGAAATAAAAAGTAATTGGTATTAACAAATTTGAAGTCAACACTACAACTATTAAGAACAAAATGTGCAACAAATAAAGGTAAAATGGTAGATAAAATTATGCAGGTTTTTGCATACTTTAATACAGTGAATGTATTCAGTGTTAATAACGTGTTATTTGATACTTTGTATGCATTATGATGGCAATCTTGGAAAAACTTGGTTAAATACAGTACTGTCAATTTGGTGGTTATGATGCATGACGTCTGCAAACTCCAAAGTCATGGGTTCAAATCCTCATTGATTACAGTACTGTACAGGATTTTTTTTAGGAGGCTTAATGAATAACTGTTGATATTGTAAATTTAAGACTTGTATGCAGTTAAGTCGATATGACTGTCTTGGGAGATTTTTTTTTTTTTTAATTACAGTTTTCTCCTATTTTAATGGAAAAAAATCTGTCACAGTTTATCGAGGTAAGCGAGGCACGAAATAGAAATGGTATCTTCCAACACAAATCAACAGTGATGGCGGATTTGTCTGTTGATACAGTAGAGAGAAAATTTTAACTTTTTTCCCCGAAGAAAACAAGGGCTATTGTCGGTTTATCCAGGTTAGCTAGGCACGAAATTGAGTACTCTACTAAAATTCTGTACAGTAGCACTCATCCGCGTACAAATCTACACATCTTTTTCCCATAAACAAAATAAATGGGTACAAATTATAAAAAGTGTCAAAAGAAGGTATCATTTTGAGACGGCAACCTGTAAGCAACGTGGGAAAGTCACCAGGTCAAAGACATATCAAGGGAATCACATTAGGAACCAATGACTGCACCAATTAAGAAATTCTTCAAAAGATTTACACAACCATAAAAAACAAAAACAAAGTAAAGTCTTTGTGATATCAGCCTTAGCTTGCAATGCATTCATTCATGTGAATGGAGTATTGTTGTATAAATAGCTAAATTATTTTGCCAGGGTTCAACCAAGTGACATTTTAAGCAACTAAAATAACTTCTAATCCAGGGTGTTTACCCCAAATTTGAAATATCAATGTCGGTATATATATACGGTACCCACAATAGGGATTACTGACGGACTTCATACTTATTACTGTCAAGCTTTATTTATCTACTGTACACTGTTACTGGTACGTTAATTGGATCGAAATGTGAAATTTATATCCCAATGTTCTTACTAACAACCGAAAATGTCATTAGGGTGTTACATAGTTATTCATTAATTATTCTCAATTTAAAATTCATTCTTCAACCCTACCCAACCAATTTGTCTTGGTATTTCAATGCTTTTGATGTTTGCTGTATTTTTATCTGATCCTAATTCCATCACTTCTTCTCATCTACAGTACAGACAGTCTGTATGCTCAGTCATAGTTAGTATGTTTATACAGACTAATATTGTTCTTCTTCTTTCTAAAGGTTACAGTAGATCTAGGCACTTTAAGTCAACTTAAAGCTTGCATGTACATAACAATGTAAAATGCCAGTGTATATTTCAACCTTAATAATAAGTTTACACTGACTATTATATCCCAGCTCGCTCAAAAACTAAAGTCTGCATGGGTGAAAGGATCAACTTGAAATTTCTGTATTAATGAATTGAAAAGTCATGGTATAAAAATCGCATTAAAAAATGTAATGTTAACTTTAAAATAATATTTTGATACCAATAGAATTCATGGCATGCTTTGTACAGTAAAGTCAATGTACTGTATGACTGACTGCAAACTATACCATTACACGGTTACAAGTAAATATCATGTCTGAATAATTGAATTTGAAAACACTGTTATTGCCTAAAGCAGTTAAGAAATTCGGTATAGGACCACGCATGTAGATTTCTTTATAAACTGACTGACTATCTACAGTGCTCTGGTAAATTAAATGTTGTCGCCAAAATTACAAAGACATCTACATTGAAGGTCAAGGGTTATTGTTCGGTAGAGCCCAAGTGCATGTGTCCCAGGCTATTGTTTAAAAGATCTAATCTAAAACAGCAATCAATAAGCTATACAGGGCTTATAACACAAGCTTGTGCAACCACAGAGTAAAGTTAATTATAATGACTTCCTATTAATTAATATGTTATTCAAGATAATGCCTAGAACATATAGAACAGCAGTTTTTTTGCTCCTGAAAATGTGAAATCATTTTAAACGTGTTTGAGCACATTGCTTAAAATGAGAAAATAGAATAGGAACTATTACTAGCAATACACGAAATAACATCAAGATCATATCATATCAAATTCCATACTGTAGACTATATAATTAAATAATCTAATGGTCTCATTTCACAAAATTGTACTGTTCCTTTAGGATAATATTTATTTTATAGATTCATAGCATTCAATTTATCAAAATAAACATTTTATGTACTGGCCAATATAATCCCTTGTTGTTGAAAAATACGGTACCTTCAAGAGAGAACTTATAAACATCCGGTACAATACTGTAAATACTACTTACAAAATTGTAAATGTTTAATTTTCCGATCTTCACCGTTTGTTGCGATTAAACATCCCTACAGTACCTATTAACTGTACAGTAGTACTGTACTGTATGACTAAAACAAAGTACATTATACGTACACAGTAGTACAATTAATATTTTAAAAACCTATATTTGTATTCATTAACTATATTAATTATAGTAATCATTATTTCAGAATGTTAATAATGTATCTTCTACAAATGTTCCCCATCACTTTATCTGGGTCATTCCACCTCAATTCCATCAATGACTTACATCGTCGCATCATGGATTTTGCTTAAATTTGGTACGCAAAGAGAAAGCCGAACTACCTGTAGGCCTATATATTATAATAAAATATAAGCTAAAATGTCATATTTCCTAATTTTCGTTATCAGTTAGCAAGATTTGAACAACTGAATTTTTCCGAGTTTTTGTGCAAAAGGGCGCAACCTCAGTATTTTAAGTTTAAATAGCAATAAATAAGGTATCATTGGATAATAAATTACAATAAAAATAGAGTTCTCATTGTTGATGGAACATTATATCATGTGACAATGTAAAATTTCATTTTTGTTGTTGGTTGAAATGGCCTACTTGATATCTTTAAATAAGTTAACAAAAAAACCCAGATCTACAAATACTTTTGTCCTTGCTCATAAATAACCTTTAGCCATCACCAAATTTATCCTAATAAAATTCACAATATAGTAGTACTTTTTAAGTGCAGAAACTTTATCAAGTCTAGGCTTGTTAGCAATTAAAGAGGTCAAGATAGGAGCATGCCAAAGGCAGGTTCAATGCTTGTCTCTTGCTGGGAACGAGGAATGTCACTGGTGTCTTCTTCGTCATGCTAATTCCACGAGTGTACGGTAACAAAAAGGTGAAATTTGTACTTTACGTTCATGGAGATACAGTAAATCATGAAATTAAAAAACATATTTTTTTAAATATCAATTATTTAAATTTGTAGAAAACTGTTTTGTGTTTTCCTTGTATTAGTACCAAATCTATCAATAAAGCTCAACAATTAGTAAAACAAAAATAAAAAAATTACTGTAAAATTTAAGTCTTATTTTATTCTGGTTTCATGTACCATTAGTTACTGTACATTACAATGTAGGTAAATCAAAGTGCAGTAGGATCAGTAGTACAGTACCAAAATAAAATTTGACCCAGAATTAATTGAAACTACCGAAATCCTAATCAATGGCTGAAACCATTATAAGGACAGTCAAATAAATTCAATGCCCTGGTCCATGGCCAGCCTTAAATACAGACTTTTCAAATTATTAAATTTTATGTCACATTCATAAAGGTACAGCCCCCACTAATTAATAATTCGGTATCTAGGCTACTATCATTACGATGTGGTGGGATGAAAATCATTTGAAATGCTCTTTACTTGAAAACTGTTTCTGCTGCCAAGAAAATACCGTATTTAATACCGTATTTTATTGGCAGCAGAAACTGCGCTCATAAAAAAAATACCGTATTTTGTATACCGTATTTTCCCCACAAAATTTGTGGATAAAATATGGTATTTACAAATTTATACCATATTTTTTTTACCCATTTCTGCTGCCAATAAAAAATACCGTATCTGCGAAAGCAGTAACATTGCAAAAGACAATAACTCGGGGAGGAAACGAATTACTTGTCCCCATTACGATGTTTTCTGTGCTCTCACAACATCTGTGTCAATAGGGATAGGCTGTTCCTTTATTGCGACTTTTAATTATCGACCAAATAAATGAATGGCAATTTGGGTAAAAATGATGAAATTTAACACGATCACCGAAGAAGTATTGTTAGCAGAAACGGGGTACTAAAATTTAATACCGTATTTTATACCGTATTTTGAGCAGTTGCAGCAGAGACAGGTCCTATGACTGGCCTATCTTTAACTTTTACAAAGGCAAACGTTTAAATTATCCATTTATAAAATTCCCACGGCACCAGCAGGTTGACTGAGCCTACAGAATACAATACATGCTCTTTCTCAGGCAGGCAGCCTACAACCAAAAATAAGTTGGGCCTAAAACATCACCACTCCTAGACCACTTCACTACAGGCTTTAAATATCAATTTTTTAAATGTTTTCAATTATAAACAACTTACCTTATCTATGATAAATAATGAGTTCCGTTATATTAATAATTTTATTGAAAATCCACAGTATTTACGATCAAAGTAAAACATCTGATTACGTCGACCAAAACCCAAAAGGTGTTTTTAGGTAGTGAATGCCACTTCCGGTTGAAAACATTGTTATCACGTGACACAAACAAGGTTTAAACTAGTACGCGTTTAGCCAATGGAAAAGCGTAATATAAAGATATACACATTGTGATTGGCAAATATAATCTTTTCTAACAACTCCTAACATTGCAGATCTAACACAATATGCAGTTTCTGCAATCTCACGTTGGTGGCGATATGTATAAAAACCAAGAAAAGAAGTCATATATACTTTATTGTCCATTTAAAAAACAGAAATGTGATTTGAAAACTGGCAAAATACAAAAATATAAAATACAATTTACAAAAACACACACAAAAAGTTAAGAGGCTAAAAATTGTTAAAATTAGATAAAAATTATCGGTTACAATTACATTTTACCTTTGTACTCTGGAGTTATATAAGAAGAACTGTATCGATTTATTTGGCCTTTATTTAGGGTAAAATAAATAATTATTACAAGTACTAGTACACAATAGACACATTCTACTGTATAAAATTTAGTTTATTTGTTAAAAATATTTAGATGTTCTTATATCCAAAAACGTTTTAAGTCTCAAAGTGCAAAGAAATTGAAATATGGAAAGTACATTTATAAATATAAGTCTTTAATTCCTCGTGTACACCCGTAATTATTATTTAGAATTATACTATATAAATTTATAAATTAAATTAATAACCTTGTTCAATAAATATTTGTAATTGTAAATTTTAATTAAAGCTTGTAGTTAAAAACAAATTACAGTATTTTGTAAAATTTAATTCAGTTCAAATTGTAAATTACTTAAAAATATATTTGATGTAATCACATACAAATATGTACAAAACACAAAAATATTAGAAACAGATAAGATCATTTTTAAATTTGATTAAAGAAATATTTTACTGAAACAGTAAAATTGATTCCACACAAGGTTGTATAATGAACAAATGCTAGGTCAACAAACATATTAATATACTACTAATAATTATAACAAGATGAGGTAAACAAAAACAATCAACAAAATATTAAATATTATAACATACCAAATATAAATACTGTATATCAGTATGAATAAATATATAAAAATATAGTTAATACTATATATTATATTAAAATATAATAATATATATTAAAACAATTTTAATATAAATTCGAATTTTACTCCAAAGCCCTCAACCTTGTTGTAGCATATCTTTAACGAGAGATTCCAACTTATACAAATGTTCGTCTTTATGTTCTGGGACAATCACCCTCATTGCGGTGGCAAGCTGTAGCAAATATTCTGAGTTTGGTCCGCTCGGTCCGTGAGATTCTATAACTTGTTTTGCGATGTCTTCTTCTGGTGCTGGACCTAAATAATGCGGGTTTTGTTCATTGGCTATGTAAAGGTTGATTGTAAATGGCTTAGTGGCGCTATCTTGCGGCTGAAACAATACTTCTATACTCGAATATCCTGCTTTTTCTCGGTGATCTAAATTAGTAATCGTTTCTTCACGTGATTCTTCAGAAAGTTTATAGGCTATACCCCACACGAGTTCCTTTTAAACAAAAATCAATGCTATTAAATATCAAACAGAAATGAAACATTTTTAAAAGAAAATTTATTGCCAATGTACTGTTTTATTGAGCATGTTTAGGTTTAGTTATTTATATTAAATATCTAAGTTGGTGATTTATCCACCAAATTAGCGATAATTATAACATCGTTCATGGCTAGCTCGTCATGCACTTTTTTTATTTTGTGCGAAATCACACATTGTTGTTCATCTTTGTTTTTTAAGAAATAAATATTGAGCATGATGGTAAAAAATATGAAATTTTGGCAATATTTTGATTTCTTTTCTGAAATTGTTGTTGAGATATGCTGTTTACAATGAACATGAATATACAGAATATAATTTGTTACCTCTGGATTTTTCACTAGCGTTACGACTCTACCAGGCTAAAAAAAAAGAAACATTACCCATATGTTATGATCCTGAATGAATCAATATGTTACAGTAATTTTTATCATTAATAATAATATTCGTTATGAAAATGTGAATATTTCTCAGGAACAGGTTACCAATACCATACAATATTAATTCCACTGATTGATACTCTAGTATAATATTATAAAAAGTATTACTGCATTTATATTTCCTCATTGTTTTGCCGAAAACCCATGTCATAAAAATAATGACATGTTTTGTTATTCTGTCAAAACAGCAACTTACTAACAAACATGCAAGACCTCATTCATGTCTATATAATATGGGGTCCTAGCCTAAAAACTGAATGCCTACTAGACTACTCGTCGTACGAAAATATTCTAGGCCTATTACACCACCACACTAACCAGCCTAGTAAAGTGGAGTAGGCCTAGGCCCTACTACTAGCTAGACTCTAGAGCATCCCTTACCTTACCTGTCTCGGCGTTCCACGGTGATCTGGGCTACCTTGCCAAAATCTCCGTGAAAACCCTTCAATGTATCCAATCATCTTTTCCTCATAACTGAAATCAACTTTCCAAGTCAAAGATCCATATCCAAATACCCACATCTTTATTTATATTATATTAAAAATTAATTTTGTGTCCGTCATCTACTGTATATAAATAACTAGCCTAGCTAGCTAGATAGCCTAAATTCTGGGCAGATTTTGTGTTGTGAAGTGGCGCAAGATAGGGAACTCCTATCTCTTATACACTGCGCATGAGTGAAATTCCATGGGCAGCCATTCCGGCAAGCAAGTTACGCGATCACATACCCCGGAAGTGTATAATAAACCATTGAACCACATCCACGTGTGACGTGTTATTGTTTGTTCGGGAAGTTTTCTCGTGTTGTATTGGGTAAATTGTAGTGGTAAGTTTTTAGAATATATATTTTTTTGTTAGTAAACATTAACAAAATTATTAAATTGTTGTTTAAATTTAGTTCAGGCAGGCGTTTCTGCGCAATCCGATCTAGGGCCTAGTACTAGTAGTAGTAGGCCTGGGCATATTTAATGCCGAATACTAGGCCTAGTTTAGTTAGTATGATTAATAAAAAAAAGTCTGGGAGGATGAATGATATTGATTGGCGTCTTGATGATAGATGGATCAAACAAGGCTTGGATGGATGGAAGATTAAGAAAAAAACTGAAGCTGTTCGGGAATTAGGAATTTTTAATAAAAATGTACAAGACAATATAGCGTTTTATTAATAATAACATTAACAGAAATAATTAAATGTAATGAAATCAAAAATCGTGAGGATGTTGTTATTGTTGTTAATTTGTCGTTGTCTTGCTTTACATGTTTGTTTGTCTTGTTTTGTTTCTGTTTGTTTAAACTCCAATATGATTACAATTTCTTAACTGGCTACCCGTCACAAGTTTTTTTGGAGGGAAACCTCCAAATGTTATTACTTTCTGGGTGTTGCCTCTTAATTATTTATATTTAAATTGTTATTTTGTTTACTTTGAAATGATAAGAAATAAATGTTATTATGAATGAATGAATTGTTTGTTTTTTTTATTTAATAAATTTAAATTATAAATTTGATCCTCATATTTATTTTGTTCTTCATCTTTATTTGAAAAATATTTAGTTAATTAATGTAAACATTTTTGAATACTTACAATTATTAATAAATAGTATATTGACTTTTGTTTTGAATTTAAAAATGTATAGTATTTTAAAATACTATAATAAGTAATCAAATGATTATGTAACAGTTCGAAAAGTGACCTAATAATTTAATGATATATTTTTCCCTATTTCAGAAAGATATAAGTCTGTCATCATACTGTAAAATTGAGAAGATAGATGATTGAGTGCAAAGTGGTATTTTACACAAGAATTAAATACAAAGGCCAGAACTGATGGACAATTATATTTCAATAGTAATAATAGTTTATATTTTTGATTCTTGAAAAGGAGCAGTATCCTATGGGATTACAAATAAAATCACTATTTTCACACACCTCATACTTTTAAGTGAAAGGAAATAACCAGAATTCAGTTATTATCAGTACTGTTGTTTAGGCCTATTGGCTTCTTTTGTAATACAAGAAATCAAAATAATAGAATTTTCCTTGTATTTAAGAAGGCTAAAACCATACATTCGTAATTTATTTATTGAGTGTATTTAATTATTCCATCATTATTTATTAATATTGTATAAAGTGAGATTTTTCAGTATTTTTATTGCATTTTAATCCTGTCTGTAATATTGAAAGTTGAGCTAATAAAAGTGGGTTGAAAAGAACAAATTATGATTATGAATTTTTAAAATTAATATTTAATACTTTTACTTTTTTGAAATTAAAAAAATGTAACAATTGTTTTTGTATCTAGTAATGTTTGTACAGTATACTACAGTTGTGGCAGATCGTAGTAAAATTCCCCTTGCAATGAAATAACTTTGTAGGCCTGAAGCACACAAAATAGAAAGAGAGGGTCCGAACAGGGGAAAGAACATCCCCCTGCCCATTAATTTTTTTTTTTTTTTTAAATTAAAAAGACAGTTTTGGACAATATATTTGGCAATTATTACAATTCATCTCCAAAAAAATGCTTCTCTCGCACATAAACTAAGCCATCATCCCAGCCTAGGCCAAACGCGGCCGACCTTGGGCGTGAAGTGCGTAGCATCGCGCTGCGCCCCGCGACACTATTTATAACTATGCCTCAACCGACTGCCTACAAAATTCGTCCTCCATACAGTCAGTGTTTATTCTGTAGCCGTTTGAGGTTGGACAGTGATATACGCATATGTAAGTGTAATATCAAATGGAGTAAATTTATATAATCGAATTTTATATAGATGTTCTTTCATTTTGACGCGAAAGATAAAATAAAGTCGTACTGTTTATCGCGTAGATGTAAATCCTATTTGTTTTCATTGATTTGGTGGCGTGCCGCATTGCCTACTGGGTAATCCGCTTGCCGGAATGGCTGCCCATGGAATTATCATTTTTTGAGCGTCAGTTCCATATCTTGCGCCACTACGTGGCGCTATACGATCTTTGGTTTTGATTTCGTTTGTTCGTGCGTGTGTTGTAATGATAAAATTTCATCATCACACGTACGGTACGCACGAGCGTTCCTATACATAGAGGGCGGTATTAATATTTTTATTACAAATTGCAAATTGTGATACACAATGTTGCTGGCACTCAACACTTGAATACCCTGAAAGATGCGGTCCAAATAATAGAATATTAATAATAAATAAACAATCAAACAAAAAACAATAAACAAACAATACCAAACACTCCCATTTCATTCTTTCTAAGAATATATTCTTACCACCTCCGAAAGCATGCTAGTGCATCGAAGAGAGATAATCGTAAATAACTAGCACTGAGTAGTTGAAGTTGATGTTTAATATAATATTTTCCATAGAATAATGTCTTATTGTATATATTATTTGCAATATGAATTTTTAATAAAATCGATATATGGCCTGATGTGTAGACTCAATTCAAATGAAAATGTTTTAGTCACAACGATAATAGACAACGTCTTATATAAAAGTAGGACGGAAACATCATTTCGTCCACAATCGTTAAACTATAAGTATCTGGCATCCGTGTTTTGTGTAAATAAAAATAAAATGAAACGAATAAATACACGGCATTTGGTATGAAGCTATTGCCTACCGTAAGGAATTTTTTTTCTCTATTTTGCTATGGATATATCATGTCACCATGATATTCCGAAATAAAAAGATGAATGAATGTTGAATGAATACAAAGGTTCAAAAGTAAATGTAATGTTTAATCAAGGAAGAGTAAATTACTCTCTCCGCTTGTTGATTACTATAAAATGTATAACATTTTTTCTTCCATCGACTTTTAACTTCTAACATAATATAGAATTAGTTCACAACTTGGTTAAACACACAGCGACTGCCAAAACTCTTTACTACTTGGACCTGACCACCTAAGAAAATGTCCATTGATGTCTCCTGAATATCATTTCACCTCATTCGTTTCACCAGAAAGTGTAAAATTGTCAATTGAAATAGAGGGTGAAGAGGGGAGGTTATATCTATTATCTGCAAATGTTGCATGGCAAAAAGCTACAGTAGGCTACTGTTAAAAAAAATGCTTCAAGTTATACTATATAATGTTTTGTGAGTAGTAAAGTAAGAATAAAATAAAAGCTCGTTATATTAGCTTCAATTTTATTCGTTAGCCGTAAGTGACAATTGTAAGCCTAATCTGAAGTAGGCCTATAAACAATTACTTTTCAGTGTTATTCTGCAGAAATAATGTGTTGGCGTTTATTAATATTTGCCTATATTTTTGCTTAAGCAGATAACTTCATTTTGTTATCATATGGCATACAAAGCATTTTTAACAATGAATCTATATCTTTTAATTTATCATGTGAAATATTTAATACAAATATTTAAACTATAGAGGGCGACAACCCGATATTTTAAACTCTGACAAATGAGAGAACTGGACTGATCCATTATTCAGTAGGTTTGTAGAGTAAATTAATTCTTAGCATGAATTAAGAATAAATATCCATTTATTGTTTTACAACATCAATAACGAAAATCACTCATTTAAATTAATATAGAATAAAATCTGGAATAGGTTAAATAACAACTATTAACACAAATTGTTTAATAATAATGGACCAATCCAAGATATTCCTAATTGACCAATCACCAGTTACTTTGAGTTACTGTAGCAACTTTTAGATTTCCAAAAATTGAATTAGTTTTTTGTTTGTTGTATTTTGTATAACAACAAATTAGCATAAAAAAAGTAATTTAAAAATCAGAAATTATTCCAGACGCATCTGAACTATAATGGTTTAATACCGGGCCTACTGTAATACCATTTTACCCCATATAACAACAGTTTTCATATCTTTATTATAAGAGTTAGTGTCATCTATTATATACTATATTGTTTGAAGGTTTGAATGGCGAAATCAAATGTTAATATAAAGTTTGCGGTACACCACGTATATTAGTTCTGAAAAGAACTGTTGAAACTCAACAGTTCTGAACTAATATACGTGGTGTACCGCAAACTTTATATCAAAATTTTATACTAATTATATATCACAGACAGTTAATAAGACATAGTCATAAATCTCTAATTTAAAACCTCAAGTTGAAAGTTGTAGTGGTCTACCAAAATTAAATAAGAACTCACCGTAGCGAATGCACGCATTGTTTTGAAAAGACACGCCAAAAAGAACGTATGTACGTATAAAGACAAAAGAATTTAAATACAAGTGGTGCAGCCTTGTTTCTTTGTTTTACGTTGCTTTTTTGTCAATTTTCTATTCATATTTAAATGTTATTTTTTAAAAGACTATAGATATAAGACGTATGAATAATATATAATAATAAATCATTATTATTATTAAGTGTAAAATAAACTAAATTTATGAGGCAATAAGCTAATGGGAAATTTCATAACGATTCAGGTAATGTGTTTTTTACCTAGGAAAATCGCGTTCACCCGAATTTACATTTACATATTTGAAAATAAAATGTATTAACGGGTATATAGAAGTCAGTATTTCTGGTATTAATGTACTTGCTTAGGCAGTACATATATTAAAATTGGAACGATACAGAGAAGATTAGCATGGCCCCTGCAAGGAATCCACGGCCCGATCTTCTCTGTCAAAAAAACAAAAAAACGCAAAAGAAATTGGAACGGTCCGCGTGGGGTCATTAAAAAGTCGTTTGGGGTAATTAAATTCTCATGAATAAACATGAGCAATGTCTGTGAGGGGCCCCGTTGCAGGGAAATGCTCGAAAATAATTCCCTGTTAGCTAAACTTTAAGAAAAGTTTTTACTTTTGAAAAAAAGAGAGGGCGGGCTTTACACTGCTTTTGCTAATAATTCTTTTTGATAGGTTTATTGTGTAACAGGATTTATTTATTTAAACAACAAAACATACCCTGTGTACTACGGTACAAAGATGTTTTGTTGGAAAAATGTGTTGTAACTAGGATTTTTTAATATAATCAACAAAAATCATACAGTTATTATTAATAATTATTTATTTTTATTTAAGAAAAGTTTTAACATTTAAAAAAAAAAATATATATATATACTATACACTGCTTTTATTAATTGTTTGGTAGGAATATTATGTAACCAGGATTTATTTAAACAACAAAACATACCCTGTACTATAGTACAAAGATTTTTTGTTGAAAATGTGTTGTAACATACAGTATTTATTAATTTATTTTTATTCTAAAAAGTTTTCCCTCTGCTTTTTTGTAAGGGCTTGGGACCTTCAAATACAAAGAGCAATGATTTGAGAGTAAATTATTGTTAATCATTTAAAAGGTAATTATAATAATAAACTTTAATTATTTTCTTAAAAATTACAGAATTCTCTACTTTAATCATTGCTCTTTGCATTCGGCAGCATTAAAAACTTTTTTTTAGTGTCGTGCAGTGACTGGACATCAATTCCGCAGAATCAATTCCAAGTTTTGATGGCATTTCCTCCACCAAGGGTATTACAGACACGATATACCCAAATTTGGGTGTACGGGGGACACCCATTCCAGGTTTTTATACACCGCCCAGTATTCGGTGTTGGCGATAGCTGGCTGTACTGTCCGACACCCGAAGATGCCACGCCACAGTAGCAACAAAGTTGGCCAGACACTCGGCTAAATTCTGTCACATACACACACTATTTCCGCAAAGTCAGAATTTATTTCTTCTGCTGTTTACGGAGGCGACGTTGAGCAGCCATAGCAGTTTTCCACTCTTCCATGGTTTGATTTGACTTAGCAGCACAATACCAAGTCCCGTAATACTGAGCGTGGTTTTCCATCAGTCTCGGTTGTTTGCACTGAGAACACACACTCACTGATGTTCTTGGCTTGTAGCGTTTTACTTGTTTACCTTCAGCTATTCTTTTCGCTGCTTGTTTCCTGTAGTGGGCGACGCTTCTAGGTATCGGTGTCTCTACAGGAAGGCTGCTGCTGCTACTGGCTGCAGGGGCAGATGACGTAGAAGGTAGTGGTGGTATTGCCATCTTACCCGGTGGAACTGGAATTGACGTTTTGTTCCTTACTGTCGCTTGCCCAACAGTGCTCTCTGGCAGGACAAATGTGAATGATGGAGCGATCGTCGACGTGTATAGCACTGCTGGCTTGATCAAAGGTTCGGGCAAGGCTCTAGAGGTGACAAGCTTGGGTTTGATTGCAGATATGCCAGATTCCAAGACTTGCCGCTCTTGCTTCTTCGATGTTCTGTTGTACCTGTTGAAAATAAGCAAAATAATTGAAAATGAGATTGTATTTATAGCAAAAACACCACCACCACAGAAACAAAAAGTAAGAAACTTACCACTGTATCAGTGTGGTACGGTTTATTTCCATCAACTGAAGCGGAGCAAACGACGAAAGGTGTCCGTTCGTTAGCACTTTGCGACGGATGTTCTTGTAACCCTTGACGATAAGGGGCCAGCGCTGCGATCGGTTGCCTCCGACTGAGATGACGGTAGATGGGTAGGCTTCACACAGTTTTGTTATAAGGCACTCCATGTACCGATTGCAGTCTGGCCATTGGGCTGGTCCGGTGTTTTGACCCAAGAAGCATCTGTAATATTTAAAAAGAATATTGTATTAACATTTGATTATATTAACATCAACTCGCATCCATCACATCAACCAACAAATTGAACAAAAAGTAGGAAACTGTCTTACCGTCTAGTGCTTTCAACACCTGGGATTACTGTCGTTTTACTCCTTTTGAACCTGCCCTTGGACAGGTAATCTTGATGTCGTGATTGGCGTTTGATGATTTTGTCATAAGGGTCGAGGTTGTTCCATAGCTGTGTAATCTGCTCGGCTTGAGTTTTACTTATGACCCCGCTGTCTTCTTTGAACTGGAATAGACAGTCGGCCAGGGCTTCTACCTTTGCATACCCTGAGATGTTGTCCGGTCCTGCAGAATCCTCGAGCTCCTGTAATTGTTTTGAATGTGAATTTTTTAAATGTTTTCCGTATATTTATGACACTCAAAGGGAAGAGGGAAAAACCAAAAAAAAAGTAAAAGAACAGAACAAACTCATTGTCAACAGTGTTTCATTAAAAATATTAGGGTTATATAAGAGACAAGTTCCTTAAAAAATGAAGAGACAAACAAAATATATGTATATACACAATATAATAATATTGATTAAAAAAAAACTACTTACAGTGTCGATAGGAGCTGCGTCTTCTTCAGCATCACTACCATCATGTGATGATGGAGGCTGCTGCGGGATCGGCGAGGGTTGCCTAACTTCCGGAGGCGCACGATGATGACGTCCACCCAATCGGCGAAGTGATGGAGGTTCGTAGTCCGGTTGAGTTTTGTCATCATACCCTTCGTCAACATCGAAAGTGTACACTTCTTCGTCAAAGTCTGCATCGTCACTTTCATCATCTGAAAAGTGAGTTTCGAGTACTTTGTTCGTTTGGTTGTACAAGTACTCGACTCCGATGAGCTCCCCGGTGTACTTGATCGGAAGGACGAAACTGTTGTACAACTTCTTACCAAACACTTGCTCTGCCAGTGTGTTCAGGCCATGCTGGTGTAGCCCACTGTATGTGTTGGGATGTGGGGCTCCAGACTGTGTGGCAGCTACTGCCCGATTTGTGTTCCATCGCACAAGTCCATCCATCAGGTAAGCCTGAAAGTGAACGTCGCTAGCACGCTCACCTGTAAAGCAAAACCAAAAATGATTGTTAAAAAACAATAAGTAGTTCCATCGTACAAGTCCATCCATCAGCTTGGAAATGAAAATCAACCTGTTAAAAAAAATGATTGTTAAAACAGCAGTTACAGTTTCATCACACAAGTCCATAAATCAGGAGGCTTGGAAATAAAATTGTCAGCATGCTCACCTGTTAAGTAAAGTGGAAAATAAGTAGATATCAAATAATAATGAATACCTGGAATGAACCTGTTGAGGTGAAGATGGAACGATTCCAAGGAAGTGGAGCCTCTTGCACAACGGTAGACTGGTAAGGTGACTCCACCCTTGATCATCTCACTGGTTTTAACATAGAGCTGAATGCCTTCTGGGTCCTGAATGCAGGCAACGTGTCGCTCTTGCGAGTTCCAGATCTCCCAGGTACGGTCAGAGTCCAAGAGTGGGACGCCCAACGTGTCGCGGCCTTCTTCACCATCGAGCGAAGTGAGGAGTTCTCGGATCAGGTTAGCTGTCTCCCGAGTTCCTCGTGTAGTTCTGCGACAATGCAAAGCAAACTCCCTCTTGCTGATGTTTTGCAAGATGATGTCATCTGTCGGGTCGGAGTGAGCTTTGCTGGCGATGAGCTGTCCACGCTTGGCACGCTTCAGGCGCTCAACATCTTCAGCGCTCCACTCAAAAATGCAAGCGGATAGACGCTTGAGAAATATTGGGTACAGCTGGTGCGATTCTGTTGCACAGGCTGCAGCAATTCTTCTCATGAAGTGCCAGATGTCCAGGCGAATATGCATGTCGGGCCAGACGCTGAACATCTTGGTCATGGTTGAACGTCCGCAGCAGTCACGATCAACATACAGAATCTCTGCGGGAGGTACGCCAGCCGAGGCATATCGGTCGATGATGCCTTGGATCATTTTTTCCACACCACATCCTTCTGCAGCAGTCAGGACCGAAATGAGCACCTGGCCGTGCTCATTTCCAACGTTTGTTGCCCATGCCGCTGTTCCAGAAGCGTAGCCGGCTAGCTTTTTGACAATCTGTTAAAAAAAAAAAAAAAGGCTTATATATTTAATAAGTGAATAAACAGAAATATTAAATCTTCTTGACCACAAATCTGAGAAGGAAAAAAAATGATTAACAAGTAATGAAAGGAATGTTAAAGCTTCAACACAGCACATCTGCAGAAAAAAATAGTGAATTGAATAAACAAAACAAGAAATGTAATGTAGAAGACAAAAAATGCATTGTTAATGAAATGGTATGTTTCTACTGTGTTGCTTACTTTTTTGGTCGAGTCAATCTTTAACACTCTCCCAAATGTTGACGTGATTGAAGCCTTGAGCTCGTCGATTCTTCGCATTACATCGTTGGAGTAAATGGTGAGGAACCACTTGACAGAGGGCACTGGGATCATTTCTGATACCTGGTCGAATTTTGGTGCAGTAATAAGACCACTGTCACGAGCATCACAGAACTTCTTGCAATCTTGCAAATAGAGAGCCACTCTCTCGTTCCACCGTCTTGCATGTTGCTCCAAGACTTGTTGGCGAAGCTGCGAAGGGCTGTTGCCAAATCCGCGGTACTTGAGGAGCTGCAGCACCCGGTTGTCGCATGCTAGGCGGTACGAAAGTACAGCGGGGAACTGGAGTCGATGTGGTAAATCAAGTTGTTCCAATATGTTGTTGCTCCAGCCGATTTGTTTTGCGTGGCAATTAGGGCACTCCAGGTACTCCGTTGCGAGTATGTAGTGGCAGTCTAAGTCCAGGACCAGACGAACGTGTCTGTAGAGACCGGCAGATGTGAGTGGCCGGTTCTTGCATCCTGGTCGAGTGCAGACTAGCTTGATTAGCCAGATCTTGCGTGGCATCCAAAGAAGGAGACGATGGCCGAAGTAGCTTCTGGCTTTTGGTATGTTCTTGCAGAGCAAATCCGGTTTTGGTGGGTCGAACCACATTTGCTTGAGTTTGGTAGAATCCAACTCTGCAGTCCCCTTCTTTGATTCCTTGAATAAGGCTTTGGAAATCCACTCTTGGTCAATCTCGGACAAAGTCTGTTTCCATCCTTCTGGTACAAGGCAGTCTGAAATAAAATTTGACACTATAATTTATACAATAAAATCAAATAAATTCTTTAACCAAATTAAATAACATTAAATGGTTAGTCAGTCAGCCAGCCAGCCAGCCAGCCAGCCAGTCAGTCAGTCAGTCAGTCAGTCAGTCAGTCAGTCAGTCAGTCAGTCAGCCAGTCAGTCAGTCAGTCAGTCAGTCAGCCAGCCAGTCAGTCAGTCAGTCAGCCAGCAACTGAATTATACACTATTCATACATTAAACTGAATTGTTGGTTTCAAAATAAACAAAACATAAATAAATAATTACCTTGCCCCTTTGACCAAGAGACTGTCGTAGGCATAGTATTAGCAGGTTCTGTAGATGCACTTGGTTGGGCTAGGTTAATCAATTTGTCAAAGAAAATTTGTCAAAGAAATGTGTTAACAACATTAATAAATCTACAGAAATACCTGTTCTTTACACAGATAGCAGATAGCATTTTTTTATATTTAAACAAAAATACATATAGCAGTATATATAATGCATCAGTAGCCGAATGTTAATAAAGGTGCAGGTAAAGCTTACAGTGAATAATGAAAAAAAAACAAAACAAAAACATTTTCAAACAAGATGAACACATGACAAAACAAGTATAAATACATAATACATATATGACAAAATAAGTAAACATACATACAAAACAAAACAAGTATAAATACATGAGAAATGATGTAGTTTTTAATAGGCATAATAGCATGTTGTTTTTAATTTGTTTTTTAATGCAAAAAGTACTTTAATGAATAAATCAAAAGAAAATAAAAAACATGGCAAGTAGACAGGGTTTTGTCAAGAGATACTGCAAACAAAGCATATTTTCTATTTTGTTTTCTACCACATATACTTACCAATGCAAAATACATTTAGTACACTATAAATATAGAAAAAAAAACAATTCAAATTATTAATTAACAAAAAATGGACTAAAAAAGTTAATTGAAACAAAAGAAATTAGAAAAAAAAATTACCTGGTGCATCAGTGGATGGTGGCTGACAAAAAGCATCAAAGACGTCCATAACAGCAATCAACTGATCGTCTGAAAAATCCTCAACTGATTTACCAAGAGGTTGAGTTTGACTCTGAGAATGTGATGTCTGATGTCTAGTTGGTCGGTTTCTCCCGAGGCGTTCTTTCTTCTTCATAGCTATGGCTTCTTTGCCCTCAGGAAAAGACTCCAAGTACTTCTTGAACTTGAATTTGTTCAAACTGAGCGGACTCGTACTCGGAGCTTCGTTTGACATCTGGGTCACCAAATATGCAGCGTATCCAAGAACATTTTCGACTATCCACTTGAATGATTGCCCTTGGTATTTGCCGAGCTGAAGTTTGTAGCAACCCAAAATATCACATTCGTCTTTGGTGTCTCCTCCCAGAATGCGTACTTCCTTCAAGGCATCTTGATGTACTTCATCAGGAAGTAGGCATTTGCGATTCGATTGCTTTTTGGACCTGCTGAATACTTCTGCAGCAGTTGTATCACCCAGACTCAGGACACCCTTCTCATTCCGCTGAAAGATTGGTCGCAACATCTCCAAACCTGCAAGACTTTAAAAAAAAACAGATCACGTGCAAAAATGTATGTGAACAAAGTAAGTATAAACAAAAGAAATGTTACCGTAAATATTGATGACTCGGTGAAAAGCCAGTTGAAGTGAATGCTAAGTGGTAAAAAGAGAAAATATAGATTACTTTTAGAGCTACCACATAATTTATAGCTCTAGCTTAAATGAAAAATTGTAAGTAATTTAAAAATAAACTACTTTCTTTTGTCATTGTTGGTGCACCATGAATTTGGGTGCAATAAACTCTGGTAACAATTATTATGTGTGACCTTGATATAAAAACACATTGAATATTTATTCAATTATTATTATGTTACTAATACTAATTAAATTATTACATAAAGCTACTTCTATTATAAAACATATTTATAAAAGGTTAATAATTGTATAAATTGATTCTACCTTACAGTCACTAAATTAGATATTAGTAATGTTATATAAACTTTGCAGAAAAAAAATGGTGTTTACAAGACTTATGTGATAGTAATTAGAATTAAATTCTAGGGATTAAGATAACTTGATACATGACAGCTGTCTTTGTTTACATACCTTGCCTAGCCTATGCCCAAAGTTTATGAGGTGTAGGTATATAAGACCTTGATATAAAAACACATTGAATATTCATTTAATTGTAAAATGTTAATAATACTAATAAAATCATTACATTAAAAGCTCCTTCTATTCTAAAACATAATTCTAAAAGGTTAATTAATTGTAGCCTATAAATTGATTGTACTTACAGTCACTAAATTAGATGTTAGTAATGTTATATAAACTTTGCAGAAAAAATGGTGTTTACAAGACTTATGTGATAGTAATTAGAATTAAATTCTAGGGATTAAGATAACTTAATACAGGACAGCTGTCTTTGTTTATATTCCCAAAAGTTTATGAGGTGTAGTCATGAGATAAGACCTTGAATATTTAACTAACTGCATTTACTTAATACACTACATTCAGATATTCAGATAAGATAATATTTATTTAGATAATAATGAATGAATATATACAAAATAGAAAAAAGTTATTAAAGTGAACATATAGATAAAGCAGTAATTGATAGTCATTATTATCATGGATCCCTTATAGAAGTTAAAAACTTGTCTCGTAGGGACCCACAACAAAACACATTACTAAAAAAAAATAAATAAACCTAGAATATATAATTATATAATTTAGGATAAAAAATTACAGTATAATAACATAACTAACATCTTCTTTATAAAAATTATTTAAATTATATTTCAATAGTTTCATATAAATGAAATAAATTACATTAAAAACAAATTAATAAACAAAAACTAAATAAACAATAACAGGAGAAGAACACTTTCAGTCTGTCACATATAGACTAGGCCTAACTTCTATCTATTCTAGCCTAGCTAGGCCTCTTTTCCTCCTAGCAGCTAACTAAGAAAAACGGCCTATTTTATCATTTTAATTTAATTGAATTTGTAGGCAAACAAAAATATGACAAAAAATACACTAACAGAAAACAATTAACAGAAAACAACGCCCACAATGTATTAATTTTTTTTAAATTAACTAATTAAGGCGACGAACTCGGCCGTACTAGGCCTGGGCGCGGCCGACAGCCAGGCCGCGAACGTGCATCGGGACCGATAACACGTCTCTCGCGGAGCTGATCATATATTTGGCCATACTTTAAACGCCCGTTTTTTGACTAAAATCAATTTTTTTTCCTACCTTGAATACAAGCAAACGGTTGCAGGATACTACAGCTTCTAGATGATGACCTCAAATAGGATTGCGCTTAGAAAAACGATTGAATTTAGAGAGCGTTTAGAACGAGATGTTGTCACAGATAAATCTGATCAAAATCTCAAAGAAAAACCTCGCGGTCCCCTCAATCTCAACTTTCTAGTTGCATTACGTCACTCTTCAGCGCTCCGATAGGTTAACAATTGAAACACTGACTTTCCATGATCGTGATCTGATTGGTCAATAACCTGTTCAATTTGCCGTGAACGTCTGCGATTGGTTAACAATTGAAACATGAATTGAAACAATAAACCTTGCATAATGGGTTAAAGTGAGCAAGGATGACACGCAAAATCGTGAAGCGTTCCATATTTTTTAATTTGTTTAAATCAATTTAATGTTTTTTCCCCCAAAAAATAACAAAAAATGAAGTTAAATAACTATATAATAGGAAACTACCAAATCGTAATTAAAACGGTTTATATTATCTGTTTTTTACTAATATATTCATTAAATATTTATAATAGTCCATATATTATTGATATGTTCTTATTTTAATAAAGAAAAGTGATCAGGGAGGTAGTGGTTTAATTCGCAAATTTCGTTCATCGTTTTGAAACAAAGTTATGGAGTTGAAATGACTTATATGTATTTAAACCAACCTTTATTAAAGACTAGCATATTTCGATTAATAAAAAGTAATTTAAATTAGAAATAATTCGTTATATATCTTAAATAAGACGTGAACTTAATAGTTCTTTCAAAATATATAAAACGTTTTTGATGGAAGAGGGCGAACTATATTTTTCAGTCATAGTACGACGGGAACTATTGAACTATGATTATCAATAGAGGGGGTAGTTGTCTTTTTTTATACCATCATAATAATTTTAGAAATTTTTATTGGACTATTGTACAAATTAATTTGTATAAAAGTAAGTAGCGACATTTCTATGATATGAGGATATTGCATAGCACTATCTTTAAAGTATTTTATGAATAATAAAGGTGTATATAAATAAATAAAAAACACGATCCTCCAAGTTTAAAAAAAAACCACAACTACCCCCTCTATTGATAATCACATTGGCAGTGCAATAGATTCCGTACTGATGATAAAGTGTGATGACCTGCTTGATTCGGAAGCGCGTAGCACACAAGTGACGCGCGCGACATTACTTCCGTTTTATGCACCACATTACATAATGAAAAACATTTTCTCAGGATGACACAGATGATTTACAAATCTAACAATGTTGTTTACAAATATTTGATATAATAAAAAATAATTTCTGAGAGTTGTTTTGTAAGAAAATAATATTACTGTACTTTAATTTATTGAATGCATACTGTGAAGGTACGGTGGCCCACAACTGTCACGCACACTATATAAATCATATTCACACAATTAAAGAAGGAATCACACAATTAAAGAAGAAATCACACAATTAAAGAAGGAATCGCATATAAACAAAAGAAAGCATGAAAATATAAAACGAAATGCACAAATAAAGAAGAAACGCGCAATTAAAGAAGAGCTAAGCACAATTAAAGAAGTCCGCAACAAATTCGAAAGCTCCTCGCACAATTAAAGAAGTTCGCAACAAAATCAAAAGCTCCTCGCACAATTAAAGAAGTCCGCAACAAATTCGAATGTTCCTCGCACAATTAAAGTACAGTAGTCCGTATGGAACGCCATCGCTGCCTCCGGCAGCAAGCTTTAATTCTATTACGTTCGGCTCTTTTACCATTCGGCGCTATTCGGCCCATTTACCATTACGTTCGGCTCTTTCAGCATTCGGCGCATTTCTATTTGGCCCATTTACCATTACGTTCGGCTCTTTCAGCATTCGGCTCTTTTTTATTCGGCCCATTTAACATTGCGTTCGGCTCTTTTTGATTCGGCCCTTTTATATTCGGCTCTTTCTGCATTACGTTGGGCTCTTTTTAAATCGGCATTTTTTTATATGGCGCAATTAAAATCTAACCTTTGACATGGGTCAAATGGAAGAAAATCAACGACTGGAAATGATTCTATGAAAAGTTTACAAACATTTCATCATCATGGCGCCAACCATGAGTAGCCAACCGATTAAAGATGTGTTGAATAACCTAAAATTAATTCATCTTTTAACAAATTTTGAGCGAGAAAGGGTAAATTATTATTATTAAATGTTAGGCTGACACTAGGCTAGGCCTAGCTAGCCTATGCCATAAATCAACCTTTTCTCTCTCAAAATGGTCAATAAGGTGGGACAATTGCAACTTCTCTAACACATTAATCATGTCAATAACATGATTAGTCATATTGAAATAGCCTTCAAATTCATTTAATTCAACCAACCAAACACTCTACATGCTGCATCTATTTGTTTTGTAAACTTTTCATAGACTCATTTCCAACCGTTGATTTTCTTCCATTTGACCGCATGTAAAAGGTTAGAATTTAATTGCGCCGTATAAAAAAGGGCCAAATCACTAAGAGCCGAACGTAATGCAGAAAGAGCCGAATAAAAAAGGGCCAAATCAATACAGAAAGATCCGAACGTAATGGTAAATGGGCCAAATAGAAATGCGCCGAATGCTGAAAGAGCCGAACGTAATGGTAAATAGGCCAAACAGAAATGCGCCGAATGCTGAAAGAGCCGAACGTAATGGTAAATGGGCCGAATAGAAATGCGCCGAATGCTAAAAGAGCCGAACGTAATAGTAAAAGAGCCGAATAGAATTAAGTTTGCTGCCGGAGGCAGCGATGGCGTTCCATACGGACTACTGTACTTTAATTTGTTGCGGACTTCTTTAATTGTGCGAGTAGCTTTCGAATTTGTTGCGGACTTCTTTAATTGTGCGAGGAGCTTTCGAATTTTTTGCGGACTTCTTTAATTGTGCGAGGAGCTTTCGAATTTGTTGCGGACTTCTTTAATTGTGCTTAGCTCTTCTTTATTTGTGCATTTCGTTTTATATTTTCATGCTTTCTTTTGTTTATATGCGATTTCTTTAATTGTGCGATTTCTTCTTTAATTGTGTGATTCCTTCTTTAATTGTGTAATTCCTTCTTTAATTGTGTGATTCTGTGTTATAGTGTGCGTGACAGTTGTGGGCCACCGTAGTGAAGAGAAACATCGCGATTTCCAGTTTCTAAAAACAAATAGCTAGCTAATAGTACTGGTATAAAAAAGAATTAAACTTGAACTGAAGTACAAATATACAGATAAGATGAAGTTTATTTCATCTTTCACAGGAAATTCCTTAAATGATGAGTTTGACAAACTTAACTAACAATAAGAAGTAAATACATCGACAGATTATGTCTGAAAATGTTCATATAGGCCTAACATCGTATTCCCGTAAGGATAAACAAATTAATTAATTAAAGTAAATTAATTTACTTGTATTCCAATCCAGTTCGTAAATTCACAGAAACTGAAATTTGATTGAAGTTAAGCGGATTTGGGTTATTATTTCATAATTGATATTTATATTGACTCAATATATGTCATAATTTGTATATGGTGTGACTCTCGTATCCTGGTTGAGCGGTGTCCTTTGATAAAAAGCTTTTCCACATTCCTAAAATAACTCCTCCTTTTTCAACCCACTTTTTGTGTCAATGTCAATGCGGATTGATATTCCTGCTTACAATAAAGCAATAAGTTGTGAAAACAAAAACAAAATTACATTTATTCGTCACGATTAAAATACTAAACTTAAAATAAATGATTTTTATGTTTTGTAGGAATCTATTTATTAATCTATTACATTTGAAATAAAATGATGTTATATTGAAAAAGAAGTAGATCCTTTGAGGCAGAATATGAGTACACAGTCTGAGCACAGGATAGTAGTATAGAGGATTCCCCAGTGGTGGTGTGTGGTGGTTAAAGTCGAGTCTGCTAAGCTAGCCTACCGAATCCTGTGTCATATGTTTGTTTACATTGTTTGTTTAATAAATTGAAATATTTATATGAATATCCTTTCCATAGGACTATTTATTTGAAAGCGGTGGAAGGTAAGGGTGTTGTTGTTTTGTGTTAATTACGTCGTATTCCTCTTTTAGTTGCTGTCTTGTCTAAAACAAGCCACGCTAACTAACTAAGCTAGGCCCGGAGGAGTCCTTGATTGATGATAAGTGTTATGTTAGCCGAGCTGGCTTGCGCCCCGTGCTTAGTATGACATAAAGACTTAGTCTAGGCTTAAATACAAGTCCTCGCTGGTAAGATACAACGGCATTTCATAGGAATACTGCATGCATAAACACATTTACTCTAAATATATATCATTTTAATTGTTGGTTCGCTTTCAAAATAACATTAATTATTATAGTATTATAGTACTGAGTATTTTTATTAATAAGTTATTTTTAGATTTAGGCTTACGTACAGTAGTATCTGTCCTACTGTATATAGGCCTAATAGTATTAGAAAGCCACTCCGAGAGTGCATACCTCCGCCTACTGGAAAATTCTCCTACATCAGATTTCTCCGGTAAAAAAATATATATATGTATTTGTGTGTGTCTTAATGCTGTTTGTGATTTACGCTAATTTCACTACAAGCATGTGTATGCGAGTTTGGTGTAATGGTTATGTAACAAGCCTTTCAATTAACAATAGCTTCAGTTGAGTAACAATAGAACAGCAACGCGAAAATCAAACAAGTGAATTTGAAAAGAAATAGGTTTTGTAAACTACTTGCATCAAAAAACGTGCACATTAAATCAAATTATGTTTTACAATTACAAATCACAAATTATAACTCTTGCCTCTTGTACAAAAATGAAGTTTTTTGGACAAGTAGTTCTCGAGAAAATTCAATTTGAGTTTACTTGTTACTTTAAGACTGCTCGCCGGCTTTTGAAAAATTCTGTCCTATCTTTTTAACACTAGCAGGTCTGAAAAGTATACTAAAAAGTGGTCCAGAATTGGGACCGTGGTCGGAAATGGTCCCAAAATTTTATGGAATGGTCCTTAACCACATATCTATCTGTACATTCATTTTCGTAAAGACCTTGTAATTACTTTTTGAGTAATCCTGCTAACAAACAGATAAACAGACAGACAAACACACACGATCGATTACATATACCTCCTTGGCGAGGTAAATGATGGTATAGCAACTTAGAAGTCATGTATGTAAGGTATTGGTTTTTTTTATGAATGTTTTGAATGATTTTTTGAGTCCTCTATCAGAAAATGGTCTGTATATAGCTACAGATGCATTTACCCTGATTGAAATTAAAGTCCATCCTGGCCGGCAGCCTGGTACATGCCTGCCTCACAGACATGGTATCTATACAGACATGTATACAGTAACTGTGCCTGCAATTCTGTTTATTATTCAACGTTATGATTTTTTTCATCTACTGTATTATCCAAATCAGAACTGTCAAAAACAATGTGTTTTTTTATTTCATAACGTGTAATGTTTAATAATACTGGTATATTGGTAGAATAAGAAGGGTAGACCACCCAACCAGCAGTTTGTTGGGTTTACCCAAAGAATATATCACCAGGGAATGAATAATCCCCGAATTTTGCATTATAAATTTGTAACAGAGAGTGATGCCCGCCTTCATAAAGGCGGATGTATACAGACTAAATAAAACTTGATTTTATAGATTATACATGTCACATTAAATAGAATTATGATATATAATTTTGCAATTGTAAACTATTTTATAATACATATTTAATAACAAACTACTGTAGTGTACATTCACTACTAAAGAAAATTATTTACTAACATGCTAAATTAGTTCACAAATAAAGGCCAAATAGCAACAAAAAAAATCAACCAAATTTACTCAGCATGGCCTGTTCTTTGTTATTGCCGCGTACTAATCGACGGCCGTTAAATTAAGTAATGTTTTTATGATATAAATTGGTATAAAATACATTATTAATAGGATATACAATGTTAAATTTAATTACCTGTAGTATTTATTTTTTTTACCAGAAACAAGTTAAATATAGAAATATTATTGAACTATCTTTCGCGTAAACAAAAACATGCCCGGTAGCACGCTGTTAATGAAGCGAACTGTTTATTCGGCAATTTTTTTACTAAATAAATTGCATGAAACGAACAATTAAATATTCAAACAGCATTTAACATGTTGGCATACAGTTAATAACATTTTTTATCATGAAAACATTACAGGTGGTCCAGGCTTAGATTAGTGTAACCGTTACAAAAAGGTGTATACATCCTGACTTACTGTATAGCGGCGCCCTACCGCATGGACAATATTACTGTTACAGCAAAAACCGTGGAATACTAATCTTGTATATTTTTTTGGTTTTACCACAATATTTATGGTATGCAGCTGAGAGCTCTGTAAAAGTGGGGTTAATAGCATATACTGTAGTACTGTACAGTACCTATAAAATTCCTGTATTTCTCAATAACTGTCCTAATCAGTACTGTTTTCTGATTGGTCAATTATTTTGGCATGTCCAAACCTGTCCTACCTTTCTCTTTACTGTGGTTGGTTGATACCAATAATACTATACAGTATATTTTGTATCCTTGACTTATGAAAAAAGATATTTATTTTGTAAATCTGGATGGAGAGATTATCTTACCACTTTCCTATAGGAACTGCGTTACTACACATCTAAAACTGAATTGTTGGAAATGTACAGTATGTCCATAATATTAACCTGCTCTAGTGACCAGCACAGTAAACTTCAAAAGTATTTTACTTTCACATAAAATTCTCAGTTCTGTTGTGGTTACAGAACATTTAACAATTAACCACCAACATGTACAAACTTTCTGAAGATGTGTTTGATTTTCAACAGATGTTTAATTTCTTTTTTTTAGGTAAAAATGAATTGCAATTACAAAGGATTTAGAAGGAAATAATTAACAATTCAAAATGCCATTTGGACTGAAGTTTAAGAAAACCCGGAGATATTATGTCTCTGGCAAGAATTCATTCGTTGCGAGAATACAATTACTGGATAACACATTTATGGAGTGTACGTTATCAACTGAGGGCACTGGTCAAGACTGCCTTGAAGTTATTGGTCAAAAACTAGAGCTGGACGAGGTAGGATACTATTTTAATCAAAGTAACTATGTAAAAGGGTATGCCCTGAATAGAGGTTTTTGTGGGTAAAAAACCAATAAATATACAGTAACTGTACTATAACCACAATGAACACTAATTGATCCTGGACTACGACAAACTTGTGATTTGCTTTATATCTGTACACTAGTTCAAATGTTTATCCAGCAATTCTGCACCTGTATAGTAGTACAGTATATACTGTAAGCCCTGCTAAATCCAGATGGAAAGCCATTAAATCTTGATGGTTATTGGCCGAGTTATCAAGATGTCCCCGGAACTTCAAGTTTATAAAAACAGCATTACTTAACTAGACATGTAACTCGTCACTTTGACGAGTTTGGTTATCCGCCGCGCAAGTGGTGCAACATTAACATTAAGGGGATAGGTTGAGGACAAAAGGAAGTGTTCACGTTGGCATTATGACCTGAACTGAAGAATATGATATGTTGTTATTGCTGAATTTTATTATTTAAATTCATATATAGTATACACAGTCTAATCTGTATCCATATCACATACAGTGTAGAATAGGTGAAATTACGGGACCCGCTATTTATTGCAATTTTTAACATGTTGACGATTTTAAAATGAAACGCGAAGGTAGCAATTCCGAAAGGAAATTATCTCAGCAACAACGTATTAGCGTGTAGAAGAAATTTGAATACGTGAAATATTGATGCGCGCTCTTTTAAATGTAATGAATTATGACGCAAAAGATGAAAATACGACTTTTTTTATTTAACTGGCCATATGATGACGTCACGACATCCGATTGGCAACATTTTAACATAATTTTGTATCTACAATCCAATAGCTTCCAGAAAAAGTTTTAATCGTGATTATCACATTTTATTCTTACGAGCTATAACAGATTTAAATTTACTGTAAAGATGAAATTGATGCCACACGTGATTTCAATTTTTAGGCATGATGACGTCATAAAAATTAAAATATTTTTCACTCATGCGAAAGATAGTTGATTGACCTAGACAATATCAAAATCGGGGTGAAAATGGAAAACGGATAAGTGGAGATGCGCTCTATTCAATGTGATGAGCTATGACGAAAGATACAAAAATCCTAAATTTTATATTCGCGTGGCCATACGATGACGTCACAATGTCCGGTTAGCCATATTAATACCTGATCCGATATCTACAACTCATCTACTTCCAGAATATGCCATCCACAAAAAGTTGACCGTCTAGTTTAGAAATTATGACTGTTTAAAAAAAGGCATATTTTAAACGAATTTTTTAACCTTTTCATAAAAAACGCGCGCAAATTGTCCAATTCGACGTGCTCGTATGACGTATCTTTAAGTCGAAATTGTTAAAAATTTGGTTAAATTACATGAAAAGGCTGGAAAAACATAAATCACGCGAAAAAAATACGTTTTCAATGCTACGTGCGCACCGCACACGTAAAAATGTGCGCACGCGTGGGAATTTTTGACATGTTTAAAACGACATGAAACGCGTAGAAAGTTGATTATAAATTAGTTTCGCGCATTTTGAAATTTTAAATGCGCGTGCGCGCGTAAGTTTGTGTAAAACACGCAATTTTTTTTCAACAGAAAGTTAGCGCATGATATAAATTAAACTTTTGCAAAGTTTCAAGTTGAAATGTTATTTGGTTTTCGACATATGTTAAATACGAGAAAATCGTTAAATCGCGCGTACGTCACGTTGCGCAATTGTAAACATCATGAAAAGCTTCGCTTGACGACGTTACATAAATGTCAAAATGTTAACATAGTTAACAAAATGTTATGTTTGCAAGTTTCAGAGAAAAGCGTTACACAAAAATCATACAGAAAGAAAGAAGAAGAATAAAAAGTTGATGATGATGATGATGATGATGATTTCGTACAATCACAAGAGGTTATCCTGCAACTTCGTTGCGGATAACCAAATTACAAAGAAATATAAATAGAATTATGCTACAGTATACACTATACAGGATTTTCATTACCTTCCTTTTCTTACAGTTAATGTATTTTGGGTTGTTGTATATAAACAAGAATTACAAGTTAAGATGGGTTGAATTGGAAAAACCATTAAAGAAGCAACTTGATAAGAACGCCCATGATACGTTGTTGAGATTCGGTGTGATGCTGTATACGTCCAATGTACAACACTTAAACCAGGAGATTACAAGGTAAGGAATTGGAGATTATTAACTTGCCCAAAACCGGACATGGTTAAGGAAGGTACATTTATCGCCACCCCTCCCACTTTTTATATCATTTATTATATTACATATGATTATATGTAATAATCATATCATTTAACACTTCCTCACCTCCTTTTACAATAGGCACGTTAACAATTTTGCAGGAGATGCACAGGGTGTAAAGTGTTGGAAAATTTTATTTATAGTTGGTATAATTTTTCGTAGAATATTTTATTTTTAACTTCAATTGATTACAAGGAATTATCAAACAGCAAAGCAAATGTTTTCATAGACTCCCAGACGTGATTTGGGATGTGCGCATACCCAGTCCGACATTACAAATTACAGTACCAAGTAATACTGTAGCTTCCACATTGATACTGTTTTGTATCGATTCCGTCCGCTAGACTATAACTGCCTGAAGGCGCAAAAAACTATTGTGATAGTCAGCAAGTTGTAAGAAGCTGAGGGTACTGTACATTAGTTGTGTTATGTTAGTAAAGTATGTGTCCTTTGGTTTGAGATGTTGTATGACCTTGCCTTATAACCTTAACCTAATAAATCAACTCTGTTCTGTTAGTTCAGGTCAAGGTGTGTCAAGGCACATTCTGCAAATATCTATTCAAAATATTTCTTACAATTTTTTTTTTTAATGAAAGTTATCAGGACACAGGTAGAGAAATTATAAATGCCCAGACAGATAACTGAATGTTATTGTTAACCCTGAACAATCGTCAGAAAAGGGCAAAAGATTAATAATGAAAGTACAAAATAAAAAGGTGGGATTTGAATATCATTTTTAAGATTCCAAACTCCCAAAAAATTGTAGACATTTCTCAATTTATTTCTCCCCCACTCAGTCCTTTAGAAACAAATGTATTTTCTGATTTTGAAATTTGTTTTAGAGAAAAGTTAGGAGGTCTGAAAGTACTGAAAAAGACAGGTGGGAGACAACCATGTTGCCAATGTAAAGGTGATAACTGAATACCGTCTGATCATTTAGCTATTTACTGTAAGATGGTTGAATGAGTAATTGTACCGTAAATGAACACATATTATTCTACCTGTAAAAGTCACAGATCAAATTCCTTTGAATGGATCAGGCAATTCAGTTCTAGGTAAAAATTCCACGTTCGAAGAAACTTGTCATTTTCGTAGTATTTCTGAAATACAGTAAGGCTAGTTTTACAATACTATAAGGTCATTTTATACTATGTATACTGTATGAAATCATTATTTTACAAGAAAGAAAATGAAGAAAAATTTACCTTTTTTTAATCAAATTTTAAAGATATATTTTATTAATGTGTGTGTATATTTAATTTTTACTGTACTTGATAGGAATACTGTCAGTGTTCTCCCACACAATTTATATTTAAGTACCAAATTATACTACTGTATTATAGATGTACTGTAAACTAATTTACAAAAAAGTAAATTGTACTGTACTTTGTCTATCCAATTGAGCTCTTGTTGTGTTCTTCTAATGGCTAGGCCTAACCTACAGTTACAACTTTACTAAATACTGTACGGTACATCATTTTTAATACCAGTTTGAGTGAATTTATTCTGGCAAATCTTGCTGGCAAAACCTGCTTTGGGAGAACACTGACTGAATGTTAATTGTTCTGTTTTATTTTTAAATTGTCTGTTACTGTACTGTACTTATAGTAGCAGCAAGCATACAGTACTGTATTAAGTGAATAGATTTGATTATTGAAAATCTCTGAACAATACTCTGAAAAATGTACAGTACGTTCATCATCAGCTAATTTGTTCAGTTGAGCAAATAGGAAGGAATTTGGTTTATTTAAAAAAACAAATTTGACAAATATTGAATGTCAATTTATTCTGGATAGTGATCTGCTGTATTGTAACACTTTTAATAGAAATTACTGTACAAACAAATAAAGTTTTGCCTTCTCTTCATCCTGTAGTAGAAGTTACTGTATCAGTATAATTATAATTTTTCTGCTGACAGCAAATACATAACTACATGTACTCTAAATTTGTGTGTGAATAAAATTACCTCCATTTTATTAGTAATAATAGACAAATTTCAAGCAAGTGGCCTTTTCAAATATAAACAGTTAAAACACCTAAGAATTAACAGTTTAATACATTCATTCTGAAATTAGTAATAAATTAAAACATTTTGTCACAACATAGTTTTACTTTGTAGATTTTTAAAGAATTGTTCATTATTGGTAATACCAGTAAAAGTTATCACTAGTTTTACTGAAATGAAGATAATTTAATTAATACTGTATATATCATGATTAAAAACTATTTATTATTATTAAGATGTATTAGTGTCAGATTTTTAAAGATCAATACTATATGAGGACATTCTTATAACAAAATGATATTTCCAGTTAAGCGTGGTCTTATTATTACACAAGTCACACCACAAATTGCTGTGTTTACGTAAATCTTACATAGCAGAATAGACATTCCTCCTACAGCCTTTTTAACTTTTCAAAAGAAATTCCAAAGAATCAACACACAATAGTAAAGAAAAATATATCAGCCTGGTCATGAGAATAAAATCAATAAACCTTTACAAAAACATTGTGTAAGTTCAGTTTATTTCTTAACCGTTATTTTTTTAAAAGCAGTGTCTGGATGTACTGTAAACATTTCTTTTTTTATATCTGATATTTTATCTTTCTCTTAGATAACAAAAATCATACTGTATCATTTTTTCATATCATATTAATAAAAATAAAAATATGGGGAATTTACTTTTTAATTCTGAAAATTCAAGTAAGTTTTTTCATTAAAAAAAAATTTCTTTATTATTTAAGTACACTATTTCAAGCAATTAAATAATAAAGTTCTTTCACATCGTGCCCGGATTCATTCATGCTCACTGTTGATTGGCTAAAAGAAAAAAAATTGTACGATTTCAGCAAACGAATGGCTTCTTGATCTGTCGCACCAAATTTGGAGTCCAAATCGGGTACGAATTCAAATCTTACGAATGCTTTACCACCAATGAACCCATTTTAACAATATTTGTCTCAGAGCACCGGACCGAATTTGGGCACGATGTGAAAACAGCTTTATATGCAAAAACATAGTGTCTCCTTAATTCTGTAAGAGTGTTCCAAAACGTTCACTGTCACTGGAAAGAGTCTATACTGTAGGGGCTTGGGATTCTACTGTATTGTATTATTAATAAATTATTAATGCTTAAATATTATTTTTCGTAGGTACCTATATTTTCTACAGTTAAAGAGTGATATCATTGAAGGAATACTTCCTTGTAGTCTTGAGCAAGCGGTTCTACTAGCAAGCTATGCTGTCCAAGGTATGTTTGTTCCTTTATCTACAGTTAGGCCTACTACCGTAACTATCTTTTACTTATTTTTAGAAAGTACAAGTATACTGTTTTGGCATTCCTTTACCACAATCAATATCTTGACAAATACTATGATGGCTTTGACAAATGATGTATATGTTTTTTCATCTTTAACATAATTTCATAAACATCTTCTATCTATCTTCTAAACTTTCTATCATCTAAAAGTCGTAGTTAGTCATGCCTCGGGTCACATTCTATGGTCACCGTACAGGTAGGCTACTACATTAGTACTTCTATGAATGGATGACTAGCCGGTGACAATAACGCTAGTTGGTCATACCCAGTACCGTTTTGATTTTACGATCTTTCGGGAAACCACCTCACGACGAGCATAAGAGAAAATTTCTGTTTTAGAGAACTCAAAGGTAGCTTTTCTTGTTGCTTATTATAAATGTTGAAATTTAAATTTTAAATAGTTTTACGAAGTCTGTGTGGAAAGAGAACATTTGGGTGTGTGGGATTATACTAAAATGGCATACCAAAGTTCTTAGGTCCGAATTTAGCCTACTGTGCTATAAATTAAACGGGGATTATACTCAAACTTAGGATTAATACTCATTATAACTTTCTTTGTTGTGTTCCAAAGGTGTCTCCTTAATAAGGGTTACCGAAATATTATGTTCACGTTAGAAAATTTGTGGTTTGTAATTATTTATTATTGCTAGGAGAATTTGGTTTCACACTATATTATCTAATTAAAAGAGAAAAAATGCAATAGAGATTAATGATCATTCAATGTTGGTATTAAGGGCTTTCAGAACAATTATATTATTATCCACGACCTTGCATTCTTTGCTAAGTTTTAAAGCACACACAACAAAAAATGTTTCTATAATCGCAATTCATGCGTATTTGTCAAAAATTCCAGTCATGTGACTTAATTAATGACTCACACTCGTAGCGGCGTATTTACCTTTTGTTTTTATAATTTCACGATCCAGCGAACCGTAATGGCCTCCACGTTGACACTAAAAGAACTTTTCAACCAAGTTTACAATCATCGATGTTTGTTTTAGTTAACAAGTTGTTTCTGACTTTGAACACTTTCAGAATTTTAATTGGTTTCTAATTCGTACAGTTTGTAAAGGTTCATTTAATCTGGGTATTCAATATTGTTAGTTGACTGGTTGGTTCATTAAGTCCTAATTTTAATTGATAAGGCCCTAATTAACATTAAGCGTATAGGTATTCCAATCCATACTTGGAACATATCTTATCAGACTGGCATGGTGTCTCTATGCTAAAGCAACTTACTACTTACTGTACAGGTAAAGTTACCTAATATTCTGATTTCACCATTTTAGTAGAATCTCATTAACAGGACAACTTTAGGACCAAATATATTTTCCCATTAATAGGGATGTTCTCAGAATATGTGTTTCTTCTTAACCTATTTCTTTCCCAATTGACCATTCACTTCTGTCTCTAGCAACTCTTTGCCATGCAATGCCACCATGTGTTGTTAGTTCATCCCTCCATCTCATCTGTTGTCTTCCTCTGCCTCGGGTTGTAGGTTCTTGGAGTCCAATTTGTCAGTCTGACTGTCCATCTGTCATATCTCCTGGCCAGATGTCCTGCCCACCTCCATTTCGTTGATTTTATGCAGCTTATTATGTCCTGAACTCCTGATTTCAATTTTGTATTTGACACTTTATCTTTCTTTGTGACACCTACTGTATTAGTACTCTTTCCATTGCACTTTCTGTTACTCTCAGCCTTTTTTTGAGAAGCTTAATAATGATCCATGTTTCTGAACTGTAGATAAGGGTTGGTACTGTATGATGCATATGTGTTTACCACATAGTTTTAAAACAAAGCATTCACACAAAAGTTTTCCCTAAATTTCCAAAGGAGAAGTTTTACTGTATTTATTTTGTCTATTTCATGCCTACAGTAGCTTACCTGGATATTTCAATTTTGTGATCTTTTGTTATTTCTGTTACATTATTTAAATTATGTAATTTATTGCAAATGATTTAATTATTTGTTACTTAAAAATTCTTTTTTTTCTTTAGCTGAATTTGGAGATTACGATCCAGATCGTCACACCTTGGAATTTTTAAAAGATTATATTCTTTTGCCAAAGGTATGTGAATTTAACTAATTTTTATATCTCTGAATTTAGTGTGGTTTAACATGCCCTTGTTTCTCTCACAGTGATCCAATTGTTACCAGCATTTTCCTTGTGTTAAAAAAATTAGCATGTAATTATTCTGCACATACTGTAATGACAGTTCATGTTTTGTGTATTTGAATTTATTAATACCAAAATATAATTTATCAGTACTTTACATAGTAGTATGACCTTATCCATTTTCTGTATCCTAAATTTGGAAAATAAAAATTTAATTTATCAGTACATTCGATTACATAGTAGTATTATTTTATCCATTTTCTGTATCCTAAATTTTGAAGTGAATCAACATGTACAATAATTGTACATGTTTGGTGCTTTAATGCATATCCAAACTTGTCACGGTGATGTTAAAATCTAATGACATATGGTCATTGCTTCAATACAGTTGGAACAGGGTGTACAATTTTGAGACGGTTTTTTCTGTGAGCAAGTAAAAAAAAGTATTAAAGGGTCTTTCACACCTGTTCCGGCACAGTTTTGGTACGGCGCCGGAAAATCCAATCGAACGTTGATGTTTCGTTTTCACACAGCTACGCGCATATCGATTGGCTCATAGCCGCTTGGAGCGTCATGAAAAAGAAACATTGATGTTCGATTCGCCGGACCGGAAGCGTGCCGGAACAGGTGTGAAAGACCCTTAACTGTGTGAATAAATATACCCTATAGGCATTGAAAATTATAATGCAAAAGATAGGACATCATGTTAAGTTCAGCACTTCATTTCACCAAGGCAGTGGGTCCCTATTTAAAAATCCTGAATCCGCCACTGCCCTCAAAAACAGGAAATGTCAAGTAAACGGTTGGCATTTAACAACCAAGAAACATCCAATTGAAAAATAGATAATCTCTTTATATTTTTTATTTTTTATAACTTCCTTTATTTGTTAATTTGTAGAACATAAAGATTGATACTGTGGTACAATCAGAACTACTCCAGGAAGTGATCAACACATACAAGCATCATATAGGTCTGTCACCCGACATGGCGGAGATAGCCTATATATCTGAGGCATCTCAACTGGATGGATATGGTCAAGAATCATACCCTGCTAAGGTACAGTGTTTCATTTAAGTATCATCCTCAGGTATAAGCCCATTCTTGAGTGTAAGCCTAACCTTGACTGCAAGCCTAACCTTGACTGCTGTATAAACCAAGCTTTGGGATAGGCTCATAAGCCTTGAGCATAATACTGTACAGTATATATATACTACTCCAAATTTTGCGTAATCTTTATGATAAATGAAAATGTATTGTAGGTAAAGTATTTGTACCCAGTATGTTTAGAAATACAGGTTAAACCCACCTCGTAAACCTACTGTATGAGTTGTTGGATGTGAGAAAGGATGAGCAAGGAGGTTTGGCTTACAGTAGACCAAAGTCAATATCACTGATATTTATAATTTTGCCAAGGTGCAGCATAGCCATACAAAACTACTTTTCTAGACTCAAACAATTATAAAAGGATGTTAAGGTCCTGAGTGAGTAAGGATGCCTTCTTTATGATTGAAGATCTGAGAGATACGGCAAACTGGAGCCCTGTCTACATTATCAAACTAGTTTGACAAAAGAAGTGTGATGTGATAGTGATGTGACATCATCATGTCCATATATGGGCACATCACATTTTTTGTCATATAAAGTTTGATAGTGTAGACAGAGCTTAATGACCATTTTGGTATCAATGGGTCAATCTTATCAGTTCCAAGTTTGCAAGGAGGAGGAAAACTGTGTACCAATAGACTTTACTTTCCACAACTGCTGATCATGATCAGAATTTGTGGAAGAATATTATATGCTACAACTGTACTCATTCCGAAAGCTTAAAGTTTTAGTCACTGACTTTTCTTTCTCCGACCTACTGTGTTATTGTTCCTACAGTTATTTCAATGCTTATTACTTGTTTGTGGTGATATGCTTCAATGAGCACATATTTAAAGCATTTTATGGCAAAAGTCCAAGCAAGATCAAAATTAAATACCCTTCAGATTGATTATTAAATGTCAATTAGATTAGTGAACTCTCCCTAAACTCAATACACTTGTTCTTGCCCAAAATGTATGGTTGTCCAAAATTATGGTTTCATGAATATATTTTAATTTTGTTCATGAATTTTAAACCATATTCTTTCTCACTTTTATTTACCTACAAATATAAAGTATAAACATTGTAACATGAATAAAACAAAATATATCAAGGGAAAGGAATATATCAAAGAAGTTCAGTCCCTAAACATTGGAAAAAAAAGTTATATAAATACCGTATATTTCGGTGTATAAGTCGCACCTGTGTATAAGACGCACCCCCTAACTGAGAGTAAAATATCGGTATTTTTTATATTGGGGTCATTCCATGTCAAATCACCCAAAAAAAAACAAAATTTACACCTCACCATCTCAGATTTTGATCAAATTTGAAATATATGGTAATCACTATGAAAAATTCCAAAATTTCAAATTTTATTCAAATCGGACAAACCGTTAAAATGTTACGGGCAATTTAAAATGGCCGAAAATCGTTAAAAAGAGCAAAATATCGCGAGACCGTCGATTTTAAAACGTGAATATTTTCAAAACTACTAGTCCGATTTTAATGAAACAAGTAAAAAATTAATGGCCATTTAAGGAGGATTCCAAATCTTTAATTAGAATTAACTCTTATAAATTTCCCTTAAAATGTTCTATTGACCTATAATTTGACCTTTGTCATGACCCTGTGGAACAAAAATTATAATGTTAAAATATTAATTTTTATATTTTCACACTTCTTGCCTGTAAAATGTTAGATAAAGCTAAGATGTCTTTTGTACCAGTTCTATTTTATAGGCTTTCAAAATTGCACATCAAACAAATTCTATGTGAAAAACAGTGTTTAACATGTTTAATCAGTTATATTTTACATTGCCTCTATAAATGTTTTATTGAAAGATATCATTCCTGTTGAAAGTAGTCAATATTGCATCTTCTTCTTGTTTTGATATACTGTAAATTCCTACTTGATGATGATGTTAGTGATGGTGCATCAATAAGACATAGGTCACTTGATTCTTCAATCCATCAGCTTTATCTGGCCAATGGACATTTTTTGAAGGACCAGGAGGATGCATAAATGATTTAAAGTACTGTTTAGTCACCAAATTCAGCTGACATGACATCCAGCACCATCCCAATCCACCACACACCATCATACAAAGACTCCACAAAATGATTTTGAGAAATTGCATATTGTGGAACTTCTCATGCAAATGTAGTAGATGTTGATGGGCAGCTTGTTACGTTTACTTTCCTTGGTTCATCTTTTTGTGCACTTGTATACCATAAGAGAACCATCTTGTTGCGGTACAAATCTGTGCAGTTGAAGGGTGCCTTTGATGGTTTTGGCTTCAGAAAATCGAGATTTCAGTCGAGCTACAAATTCTTTAATTTCTTCGGATGAAATTTCAATTTATTCCACATTTATTTAGTCATCAATTACAACATAATTGCAATACAACTGATAACAAGGATCCTTCATAAAAAAGCTGTAGCTTTGTTTTTTTGTAGGACCCTTAGAACAATATAAGTAAATAGAACTAAATAGGTAAAACAGTCATTTCCCATAAAATGAAAATGAAAACATGAAAAAAAATGATATCAGGAATGTTTTCAACACAGAAATTAAACATGTCTATTGATGTTAGTAGTTGATTATGATATGGACGTTTTAGACTCTTTTTGGTTACTAGTCGTTGTACTGTCCCCAAATTCCATCGCATGCACTTTTCCCATGTGATGTGGCGAAAAAGTTCCACTCGGCATTTAAATCAAAATCATGTTTGTGATTGCATAGATTGATAAAATTGGACTTATTTTTATATTGACCTGCGCATCCATCGGTAAAGTAGTGAACCTTCTTTATTTCGTAAAATTTACCCTTCAAATGATTTAGAACAACTTTTTGGAAAGTCCACACTGTTGTTGTTGAGTGTATTGCAATTAGATAAATTTCCATCCACCTCACATCTGTATGCTACAAATGGATGCAGTGTTGCCTGTTTGTTTTTCCAGTGAAAGCTTTTTATTTCATCTTGGATGACAAAAGCGTAATTTTCAGCAAAATCATCTTGGAGTACTATCTCCTGCAAAGGATAAATGACCCTTGAGCTTCAGCAACAGTAACTGGTGCCTTGTTAGCTTCATTTGGTCAGCTAGCTCATCACCGCATTCTTCAATAGTTTTTTAACTGTTATTAATGTTGTGCGGTCTGTTGTTACCCATTGCTTGTTGTATCAGTATTCTACTTCATCAATCCTCCTGGTATATAATTAACACATAGATTGATACAAAACACAAACCCAGACAACATGATATAACTATATCTTCTAAATGAGGTAAAAGACATCTTAGCATTTTACATATGTTATAAACACTACTTTATAGTTTAAAAAAAAAATAATGACATTAAAAAAATATACGGTCCACAAGGTCAAACCAGGGGTCATTTTATATATCAAAAGGTCAAATATATTTTAAGACATTCTACTACAATTCTGATAACAAATTTGGAATATTTGGGGCATTTCCTTTCCCATACTGTTTATTTTTTTTTAATTGGACTTGTAGTTCTTGTTTTATTGTCTTTTGAAAATTGGCGGCCGCACCCATTTTTACGGTTTTTTGCGTTTTTTTCACAATTTGTCCAGCCCGTAACTTTTAATCCGTTTTTCTGAATTACGTAAAATTTTATATTTAAGCTTTTTTTAGGCTAATAACCACCTGTACCAATTTTCATTAAAATCCGAGTCAGTAGGGTGTTTACCATTGGGTGATCTGACATCATTGTTGATGTATAAGACGCACCTTATATTTCATCAAAACAATGGTTTTTTTAAATTGTAATCAATATTATTGTAATAATATATTTTGTTATATCTACAACGGCGTCCTTTATTTAGGTTTTTTCTTACCTCAAATTTGCGTGTCAAAAGTGCGACTTATACACCGAAATATACGGTAAATTATTCAATTAAATTTAGACCGGCAATTCTGTTTATAGTTTATTGAGGGGTTAGGTTTATTTTTTAGAGGTTAGGGTGATTGTATAGGGGTTAGGTTGACTGTGTTATAGTATGTATACCATTTTGGCTTTTTCAATCGTGCGGCTGAATTTGTTTGCAGCGATGTAACTATATTTGTTGACTGTATTGTGCATGCTGTGCGTGCAATAATGTAAAGTGAGTTACTAAACACCATGCATATGTCCTTATTTGCCCAAATACAGTAAACAATAATAAGAATAAGACACATACAGTAATAATAAAGTATTGTATTATAGTGTTTAATAAGTTTATTCGACAGTCAATGACCTGCAGTAGGTTACATTAAATAATTGATTATTTTCTGAATTCCCTAAATTATACGTTTTATTACACATTTAAGTTAATAAAGAGAGAATTTGAAGTGTCGATTGGTATTTATGTTTTTTGGTACAGTATTTTGACAAGAACTCCGCCCACTAGTACTAGACATATTTTATGGCCTAGTAATGCTATAATGAAGTGATTCTACCAACCACTAAACATATTTCATTGGCCAGTAATGCTATGTAATTTCTTTGGTACAGTAGGCTGTTCAGGGCCATTCAATCCACCATTGTTCGCGAAACATCAGCAGATATTTTATTTTCAACAAATATGTTTTCATTTTTTATCTTGGATTCATAAAGTAACAACGGGGTAACGATTAAAAATATTTCTTAAATTTACTTTGTTAATGGTTCTTATGTATTTGTATGATGCCTAAAACAATTAATTATTTTTTTTAATGATTTTTTATTTATTTTATCACTAATTAGGATGAACACGGCCATGATTTACTTTTAGGAGCCTCTTTCATTGGAATTTTTGTCAAGCATTTGAACGGACAGCCAACAGTATATTTTAAGTAAGTAATAACTTATTGTTTTTTTGTGCGAATGAAGGGACATTGGCAGTAGCAAAGCATTAAGGAGGCCCTTCAAAGCTGGGTATTTGCATTGGGGCTCCTCATGCTCTGAGCCCCTGAAGCTCTGGGGCCCTGGGTTAGCCAGTGAGCACTCAGAGATACTACAACACCACTGGACATTGAGACCTGCTTCTTCACTTAATTACTTGACACAGTATTGCCGAATTCTAGAACCAGATGGCAACCAACACAATGTGCACAGGTCCTAGGTCATTTGCAAAGCGAAACTCGCTCATGTGTGAATTTAAAAACTAGTGTAAAAATACAGGGAAGAAAGGAATTACATTGCCACTCTAGCCATAATGCTGAGAATTAAGGGACCATGTAAAACTCATTCTACTGAAGATACTGCAGTAATTATATTTTGTTTAATATTAAATCTGTTTATTCAATTGTTTAGCCATTTTGGATGGTACTCATACACACTGTTTGTGTTAGTTCCTTCCTATATTTAAGCTTCAACAAAACAAACCAAAAACATACTTTATTGCATAAAAACATGTAATTACTGCAGTAAATGCAATAGAGTAATTTTGACATGATCCCTAAATATCAGTAATTCTGTATCTTGCTTTATTATTAGTTGAGTATTGTTTGTTTTGATAATATATGATAATATAAATATGAAAACATTTAGGAAAGTGAAAATATTAACTCTAGGGTAGCCTCACTTACAGTAAACCAGGAAAGCTCAAACTAGGGCCTTGTATTGTTGGTTGCTAAGCAACTACAATGTTATTTGGCAAGAGGGAAATTTTGAAGCTTTTTATATAAACTCTTTGGTATGGAAAATGTTACCGTATTTATTATAATGTTATAAAATACCTGTGGTTTAAGCTAAGAATACAATAATCCATGCTTTTTTCAAAAGGATTTTTGTAATTCTATAGGTGTTGATATCACAATAAAATTGATTATAGGTTAGCAGTTCAACAGTGAAAAAAATTAAATATTACACATGCCATTTGAATTAATCTAATGATTTTCTGAACTTGCGGTTTTCTCTTTTCTATCGGAGTTAAATTGCGTCAGAGCTTTCACATCTCCTGGAATCAGTCTGATGCCCGGGGTAAATATTGTGAGCGTGTGTTCAGCATGGTGTCATATCGAGCACGACTTTGGTTATCCAGTGGCACATAGATCATTCATGCTCACTGTTGATTGGTCAAAAGAAAACTAAGACCTTTGATATCTTAGTTTTCTAGGATCTAGAAAACTAAGACCTAAGATATCCCATACACTATTGTGTAAGAATTATATTTTTACTATTAGTAATTGTTAAATGTAAGTAGACAAAGCGTTTTGTTTCAAATTTAAATGATTTAATAACAATTTATCAAATTGTAAGTCATTTATTAAATTTGAATTCTTAATATCAAAGGTACTGTACCATAGCTCCTGATAAGTATAAATACATTTTCGTAAGTTTTCTGAACATATTTGTGACTGTGCCAATAACAGTATTTACTTAATATCTATTCTGGTGATTTCAAGAATCAAATTTTTGATTTGTCAATTTGAATACAATGTCACTAGTCAGATGTAGAATTGACTAATAATTTGATGACAAGGCAAATACCATTGTAATACAATTGTTTGCTGTATCAATATTATTTATTACCAAATTTGTACAAGGGTATTTTTTTCATTTCCCCATACCATCACAAATATGACTGGTGTGCATCATTATCATGTGATTTTGTAATGCAGGAAAACTGTATGTTTAAAAAGTTGAAGAAAAATAAATTTAATCTTAGGAAAATTACTGAAAAAATGACAATGCTGTGGGTATATCATTTTCCCATACCATCAGATATGACCGGTGTACATCATTATCATGTGATTCCTTCTGTAGTGCAGGGACAATGTATGTTATTGAATAAATCCTAGCAAAATTACTGAAAAAAAATACAATGCAGTGAGTATCATTTTTCCATACCATCAGATATGACAGGTGTACATCATTATCATGTGATTCTGTAGTGCAGGGACAATGTATGTTATTGAATAAATCCTAGCAAAATTACTGAAAAAAATACAATGCTGTTGGTATCAGTTGCTGAATGTCAATGGAGCAATTTAAATCAAAGCAAAAAGCTAAATAAAAATGATGAAGTAAAACAGCCAAACAAATTTGCAGAGCTTTCGGGCAACACTACAGTAGCCCTTCATCAGTGCAAGTGACAGTACTTTGTTGTATAGCATTACCTTCTGATCAAGAACACTTATACACTTTGCATAAATAAATTTGTACAACTTGTAACAACTTGGAAGTAAAGCGTGGTCAGTTTAATACCAGGGCAATACACGTGCATGCAGTAAGAACTCAGAACGCATCTCATCAGCACTAGATTCTCGGAAGATTTTCCACACTATGCACACCTGGTTACAACTTAGTTACAAGTTATTACATTTTGCAAATGTAAAAAGGGTGTTAGTGTTGGTTTCGTCATTCAATTTTTGAAAATTATAATATTACACATAAATTAAGAATCTCCTTCCACGGACAAAGACACTTAAATAAAACTGTTCTCCAGGTGATCGTTAAAAGAAACATTTGAATTCAAGAAATAAATTATGTACTGTACAATAAAATTATTAATAATTTTTCTATACAAATGTACGTCCCAGCTCTAACCAAACTCAATTTTGCTTAATTTTGGTAATCTGACAAAAACTGGTGTTTCTACAGTACGTTAAAAAGAGAAAATAAAAAAATTTGTTTAGTTTTTAGTTTAATATAATTATTTACTTCATTCAACAGAAAAAAGCCCGAACATAATATATATAATGATTTCATTTAATACACCTTTTGATCTTACTTCATTCACACAAGCAGATTAATAATACTATAGAGATACCATAACATTTACAAATGTAACACCATAAATTGGAACATTTGAATTATTCTTAAATTTTTTGCTCATTTAAACTACAATACAGTATATAATTATATATCCATCATTTGATTCTAATTTATTAAATCGTGAAAATGTTGCTGACAACTTTTTTTGAACAAACTATTTATTTATTAAGCTATTCCAAACATCCAAGTGTATTCACCCTAAAAAATCTTTGCAAAATAAAAAGCATTGTTCAACATACGAATTCAATATAGCATGGATGGGCTTCAATGCGTCTGTAGACTGTGGGTTCAATTGAGCCTGTCATCCATGATAAGCTAAGGCATTTCACCTAGGCTAGGCATAAACAAGATACTAATTGTTGTAAAGGATTGTAAAAATTATGTAGGCTGGGCCATATGAGTTTTTCGGTTCATGCACTTTTAGTAGTATAGATACAGAAGTGATTTCTTGATATGGAAGTGTCAACATTTTATTGGTAATGGAAAAGGATCCCATAGTCTTCTCAATTAATGCCAAATTCTTTTTCATACGCCACAAAACATAGCCATATAATTGTCACATGTTTAAAGCCTCTCTCGAATAAGGACTTATAACTACAAGTCCAGTCATCTGGCTCTAGTCTTATGCTCTTTAAAAGAACCCAGTCCATCTCTCAGTAGAGTAGGGGATCACCCCGGTGTACTTGTCCGTCTCAGTTATCGTTGGACAGATTTGGTGGCAGCTGTACGACAAGAAGGGATTCTTAGGGGAGAAGAATGTTGTTGGATGTGTCGTCAGTATGTGCAATTCACCCAGTAGGCAAGGCACCTCCCAACATTTACATTTAAAGTATGTGTCCTGTTGTTGTTGAATCATTGTTGTCTGAAAGGACACTTTAAGTCATAATCATCTGAATAGAGTAAAAACATTAGTGAAAACATAGCATTATCAGAAAATACAAAATATCATTCTCATCATCATTGCAAGTCAAAGTGCATAATGACTCATCCAACATTTAAAATTTATTTCCTACCATTGTAGATACATTTATTATTGATGGGTTTAGTTTTGTTTCAGGATCTTGTCAGATAATTTATATACCAGACATTTGGACTGCCACTGTATAATGTTTACATTATGTTTTGGAAAACATTTCTATCAACAGTGTCATAGACATTTCATGATTGATTAAACATCTAAAAATCTGCAGAAAGCATTTCATAATACTGTAAAAAAAAGTGTAGCGTATTAACAGTGCATGGCTTATGAACTAATTTTGAAGTAAAAGCTATATTTACACGCTCTTTTCTCTTTAGGAGTTAAAATGGATATGAAACAATGTCAAAATATCAACAAATGTAATTGTGTTTGAATCCTTTTGATGCAAAATATAGGTTGAATATTTTGATATCAGAATTTTTACCTTTTATACAATCAGAATTTTTAACTTTTAAGTTTTATACAATCAAAATGTTCAGATAGCAATTGCATTAACACTTTTGTTAACCTTTTTTTATTGCATATTTTTCTATGTATTTTTCTAAATTTGTTAATGTCGGTTTTATTGTCCTAGTTGACAGAGGCTGGTCAAGCACATCACAAGATGACAGTCTTATTACTTTTTCTTTTCTGCTACTCCCCTGTTATACTTTATATTTTTTGTTTTGTAGAAAGATTGAAAATGAAATGAAAATGATATCTTTGATAAATAAAATAAATGAAATTTCAGTTTAAAACCATGGGAAAATCACCAATGACTTTTCCATTCTTTCATTCTATACAAACGTATGCGTAATCGATTAATTTAAAAGACCACTTTTGTAGCTGTTTCGTAATTGGTCAACTACAACCAATGAGCTTCATGAAATCGTACATAGAACGAACGTAAACAACACACATGTCTGTACTTCCGACCGGGGGTGTAGTTAAAACAGCGATTCTAAACGCAACACAAAATAAAGTTCTGTCTACACTATCAAACTTTATGTGACAACAAATTGTGATGTGCCCCCCATGGACATGATGATGCCATATCACTACCATAATTGGGAATATCACTACCATATTTGGGCACATCTCATTTGTTTGATAGTGTAGACAGAGCTTATGTCTATTTTGTGGTTTATCAGGTTGCATACTTTTTCTCCTGTATTTTCAGATGGAACGATATTGTAAATGTGACTCATTCTAAGAGGTTATTTGGTATCGAAAAGGCTCACAGTGAACAGACCATCTACTTCCACATGGAGGATGCAGAGAATGCCAAGTACGTCTGGAGGATGTGCAATACGCAACATCAGTTTTATAGAATCAACCTGGAGAATATGAGGTAAGGGAAATTATCTTCCGCAGTTTTAACTACAATTATTTATTTGATTTGACAGGTAAGTCTTACATTACAGCCTATTTGGAGGAATTACACACAGATACTGGCGGTATTTACAGCAGTAACTAGCCTGAATTCTACAGTCACTGCATTAACTTACTTGCTAGTCTACTTGGCTAATTTTTACATCATGAAAATTGACATTTAACAGTAGGTCAATACAATAGCCAGTGGTGTCAAACTTAATCAACTACTGTGCCATGGCACGGACCTATGCTACACTATCAAACTAGTTTGACAAAAATGTGTGATGTGCCCAAATAATGGTGGTGATATGCCCAAATATGGTAGAGATATGCCCAAATATGGTAGCGATGACATCATTATCCCATGGCCCATTTGTTGCAGTTTCCTCTACCTTTAACCATCTTTGCTCAGTACATTTTAAAATATTTTGAATTGTAGCCATACGTATACAGTAGGCCAATTATTATGATTCTATCCTAATTAGCCTCTTCTCCTTGAGACAAGTGAACAACTGAAGTATTAATATTAGCAATGAGATAAGTGTTGGACAAAGGTTAAATGGGTCTATACAGTGTAATACACAGTTGAGCAGCTACAGTAATTAAAGGTGGGAACATATCCTTTAAGATGATGTCAATCAAATTAGCTCCTACTTAGGATTACCATCAACACCTACATGTTCCAGGTTAGAGGTTAGAAGAAATTGCAATAGTTTCCATGGATTGTCTACCTATCTTTCGTTAAAGCAGAGGTTTTGTTAATAGCAAAGCCGATTCTCGGTACTGTATCAGTATAATTTGTACAGTATCATCATAGGCAAATTCTGTGATACATGGGAAATCGGTGTCAGAGGTCATAAACCTAACCTTAACAAAGGCCCAACATGAATTTGCCTATGATAACGAGCTGTGATACTATATGTGAAGATAAACTACATAAAATCATGTGAATAGCAGGTAAAATCAATTAACTACTGTAATTATTCGCAGTGGCAGTGGCAGGACTTTCTTGGCGAAAGGATGGGGGGGGGGTCGTAGTCCCCGACGGGAAGAGGTGGATTTGACGATATTAGACATTTAAGTGTATAAAGTAGTTAGTGATCCACCCCGACAGTGGCAAACTCTACCCGAGTAGATGGGCCTCCTGGTCCTGGGCCCTTTTTCTTGAATAAGGACTTAAAACTTGAGGTCTGGTGTACACATTTGTGTTGCTATTGCTTACCATACAAAGATAACCAATGCGTTATTGTGGTACTGTACTACTACAGTAGTAATGACTATAATTTTTATGTGTTTAAATTTTAAATGTAAATATGTATAATTATGTTTGTATGATGTAGTATGTTTAAGCGGATATTAGCCCTTGATAGCATTTGCAGCAATAAAGAAATTGAATTGAATTACTGTATAAAGCACAATAATTCAAATTTATTGTGATTGATAGTTTTATGAAGTATGGAATATTAAGACTCTTGTATCAACAGGCTACAAGTACAAAGTCTGCTTCTCCATAGAAATGTAAGCATCATAATTAAGATGGATTGAATGATTAATTTGAACGAACAAGTCTAACACATTCTATACATTCCTACTGCCCTATCTTTCACAATCAATTTACTGCAACATGCCTCACAAATTAAATAAATTTATACTTTCTCTTTTCTGCGGTTTGACCTAGATTTTTCAAACTAATATTTCAGTAAAAAATTAAACTTTGATACTTATTTCATTGTTAGGAAATGCTGCTTAAAATATTTCACCTTTACTGTGATATAGATGAGTTCAATAAAAAATTATGTTACTAAAATTTGATGTATTAGGTCAAAATATTAAACTTAACAAATACTTAAACTCGCCTCATTCAGCCTCTTCACAAAAATGTATTATTTATTCCCCATCTTGATACTTTAATCCAATAAGCCCATTAACAATTTAAATTTTTGTAATTTTGTCCCCAGACTCAAATATTTTGCGATTTGCAACCTCAAAATTTGTTATGTGTTCATTCATGTTGATTTATAGTTTACTGTTCAAACATAAAAAATACTTTCTTTTATAGCAATCTGTAGCTGTTTCTGGCAACAAGCTTTCATTTTATTTATCAAATTTTGCATAATATTCCTGTGCTTATTTTTTTTGAATGTTATCTTTGTAAAGTGTGTTCTATTTGATACATTAATCAATTATTATTTTAAATATTTGTATTTTTGTTTCCTTATGCTTTCAATTTAGACCAGGCTATGATAGCCAACATTGGTAAGATGGTTTTATTTATCAATATTCATGTTCCAGCACTTTTCTTTGGATTTTATTGAGCACTCCTCTCCTCTTCTATGGTATTCTTGTTTTTATAAACATTCTTAAATGATTTTAGCATACATCAAATGCTTTTATAGTATGTTCTGTTTATACCTACTTCCCTGCTGTTCAAAATAGCAAGTAATGCATCTTGCATACATATTGAATGTTTTGTTAAAGTTGGCCACTTTAGGAGGCTTTACTATGTTAAAGAATGCCACTAAAACCAGTGAATACCATACAGAAATCTGAAGCCCTTAGCCAAAGAGGTACAAAGCATTCCGATGAACTTCCTCTTTTTCTGAAGTGCTCTTTTAAATGTTTAGACCAGTAGCAGAAGTGATTTATATCACTATCTCAGAACATTATTATTTATTATTTGAACCATATTTAATGAGGGTTATCCATCCAGCAATTGCTGATCATTTGGGACCTCCAGAGAAGTTAAAGATTGTGGAAAGATGATTGAACTGATGCTGGCTAGAGGCTCGATCAACATTGATTTTACAATTACAAAATTATTAGGCTGATGCAAGGGAGAACTGTTGAACCCACAAAAAATTTGATTTCTTTTACTGTATATGTTTTTAAAACTTCAAACTTTACTGAATAGAAGTATGGGGTTTTACATGCCAGATGGTGAATTGCTGTTGCAAGTGTAAATTCACAGATTCAATTTCAGGCTTGGTTTGTTTATGAATCCCCAACACCTTGTGAACTCTTTCGACCCTAGTTGACCCTAGTTGAATGAGGATGAGGAATTTAAAGCATTTTCAGTCCAACATACACAATTTATAGGCCATTAGTATATTTAAATGGGATAAAGGCCAATTTACACAGACAAGCGGTAACATTACAGTATATATTTTTGTTTTACTGTCCCGTTCGTTAGTGTAAGTTGGCCTTAATAATACATTTGTTATTGAATATCCATATTGTATGTATAATTGTATTCAGTGTTTTTTATACACTTTTAATTTCATTGGTTTGTTACATTGCTTTACATTATTAAATATTTGTTTATTAAAATTTACTATTTAAATATTTTCCTAGTAAAATTTATATACCTGCTACATAACACTTTTTTCTACCTGCTATATAACCCTTTTTTGTACCTGTTACAAAACCCTTTTGTTAGCTATGTAACAAGCGAGCACCAAGCATTTTAAAATGGCAACAGGCAAAAGATTTGGCTTGATTTAATGTTGCCTGGGACGAACATTGTTCTTGCCATTGTTTTTGTTCTATTTGTAGTCATTTGGCATTCTTTCAGAACTGTTACTACTGATAATTGATTTGGTCTCTAATTGCAGGCTGTATTTACATATTTTGTATATGATTTTATTATTAATTTTGTTAGGCATAATAGAAATGAAGTATCGCTGGATGGACCAATGCAAGGCCTTACTAAATCTCCGGTCACCTCGTCCATTGAGAGACGACCCACACTAATAAACAGACGCAATGCTGACACACAAAATCATGTGATAACAAAGCGGTCCCAAAGACTGTCCTCATCAGGTAATACTACTAAATATATTTATATTATCTTTGTATTTCAATAATAATTTGTTTACACTTATTTATTTATTTCGGTATAAAAAAAATATATATACAAAAAGCAGCAGAAGCTGAAAGTAGGGCATTTACATAAATACTGTATTATGAAAAGTACACAAAAACATCAAAACATTAACATAGGAAAAATATCAATACATTATAATACAAATTTATACAAAAAACATTCAAACACAAAATAGTGATACAAAAACAAAGGGAAAATCAACCACAGCAAAAAAGATTGAGAGTACATAATACACATAATATTAGACAATGTTAAAGTCTGAATATTTCCAAAAATTGTTTTTCATTAAAGATAATTTGGTTACAGTAGTAGTAGTGTTGTTGATTCTCAAAAATGTCGACTATGATTGTTCAGTTATATCTCAAGATATCATTCTCAAACAATAACAAAAATAATATAAGGTTACATTGCGCATATAACCTAATAATGATTTACCTGTTAATAATCTCTGTTTTTCCTTTGTTATTACAGATATTGGAGATATGGATTCTAGGACAACGGTTGAACTTACAACTAATCCAGAAATAATTGCTTTTAATGAGAGATCAAATGGAGATCTTATCAATAGCCATGAAAACATGAGGGTAGTTGAAAATGGAATGACGAGCCATGCGCTTAGTATGAACTCACTGAATCAAGGCGTTCAGATGCCCGTGTCTCCAATGTCTTCAAATTTAAGCGTGGCAAGTAACGAGCCACGGAACTCTTTGTATACCCATCTTCCAGCGTATCGAGTGAGTCCTGATTATGACACTGTTTTACGAGCTAAGCAAAAGTTAGCAGAAGTTGGAGCACACAGTCAAAGCCTTGGTAATCTTGGCGTAGGACATGGTGTATATCACAATGTATTGTATTACGAGCCAAACGGTCGATACGGTGCAGCAATGCACCCAGCCAATAGGCAACAAATGTCACTAAGCTATAGCAACCCGAACACAAACATATCAAGTAGCGTGATTGACACGTCATCAGAATCGTTACAATATCCATCCGTGAATCAAAACCTTTATAACCAAACGATGGTGGCGTATAGTACGCCAGAATTGAGTAAGCAATATCATTCCGCAGAGGAATATGTCACAGAAAAACTGTTGAAAAATAAGTTTAAACCTCCACCACCGTATCCACGCGGGAGCACGAGCACTCCAGATCTTGCACGACATTCCAATTTCTCCGTCAGTCACAGCAGTCCAGATTTAGTGAGCAGACGCTTGCGCTCTTCCATTCAACCGGTGCAGGAAGTTACAGATTTAGCAATGAACAGTTTGTCAAGTAGTAACGTTGTCAATATTAGTAATGTGGATCTATCGCAATCATTGCCTGTAGAAGCGTTCGGTAACTTGCACCTAAACGGCAACATGAACCCTGTTATGCACCCGTTAAGGCGACACGACCAACAAGCTTTGAATTACTTTAATAGTTTGTCGCATATGAGGCCTGGTTATTTAGATTTATCAAATCCAGATCCCCGTTTAGTCTCGCTTCACGAGTACCAATCAGATCCGGCATTACGTATTACCCACACTCCTCATCATGTTGTTCGACCGCCAAGTGATTTTGCAGATACTAGTGATATGGACTCACCTAATATGCTCTACAGCCCACCACCAGCATATAAACATACCCCTTCTGCTAACGATGTGTTCTTTAGCCAGAATGGGTATAGTGAAATGGAAACTAGGTCACCCACGAGTCCTGTATCTCCCTCTAGAAAATTCACTCCAAAGCAATTAGAAAGATCTGCTGAAATGCAAGAACTGAATGGATCGCAATTTGCGCTGCAAAATCATCACGAAACAAATATCGTGCAATCACGTTTACGCACAGTCTCTGCCCCGGATGCATTACAGGAGACTCACTTTGGTGCTTCTATGCCGTCTTACAATGCAACGTCCGATTCGTCATCAACCATGTCACCGGTTAATAAACAAGCACCGTTAAGTCCGAGCCACATGAGCGTTAGTTCCGTCACTACCACTGGGAGTGGAATGACGACTGATTCGGACTCGGAAGACCAAAACAAAGACAAAGAAGATGATGAGAATATTATAGGACCTCTTAAAATGGCAGCCATGAATGGTTTAACTCTTGTGCGACCTGCAAAAAGTGATTCTGAAGGCACAACACCTGTCAAGCACCCAAGAGATGCAAGGGTATGTTCTGATCAATATTCACCAAGTATATGTTTTTTGTATGGTACTTACCGGAAATCCTTGGATTGGCCTAATATGCCTGTCATAATATGTCTCAATCTAGTATGTCTGATCCTAATATGTCTGATGATCCTAATATGCCTGATCCTAATATGTCTGATCCTAATATGTCTGATCCTAATAAGTCTGATCCTAATAATGTCTTTTCCAGAAATTCTCATATTCCAAATGTGCTTTTAATGGTAAAAAAAGAATTTGGAACCTGTTAAACCAAGTATTTGGTAGAGTTTTCCAGGTCTCTAGAGAGGCTGGTATTAAGAGGGTTGGCTTCAAAAATGTGTATATTCAGCTCTCCAAAAAGTGGTTCTTGTATTTTGTCATGGGAGGTGTTTTTGATTCATTTTGATTTTAATTTACATTTTTTATTTCAGCGGAAAATCCTTGAAAACCAAATCACGGAAGGACAAGTTTTTACAGAGTATGAAAAGATAGCGAGAAAGAAGCCAAATGCGTCATTCTACACAGCACAACTACCTGACAATGAAGCAAGAAACCTCTTCAAAGATGTACTCCCATATGAGGTTAGAGGTCGTTTATATTATATTTTTACTTATACATGGCTTTTCTTGGCTTCTTTTGTGCTTAGTAAGTTAGGGTACAATATTGACACCAACTCCAACTAGGCAAGTTTAGCTACTGTAAATGGCACATGTATAGACTAGTCCAGTATGATTCTCATGTGGCTTGCTGATGTTGGATTCTCAGCTTTGGTTAACAATTTTTGCCAAATAGTTACTACAGTAGAATCTGTATTAAGCACCGAACAAAGTTCTCCATCAATTTGGTTTTCCCTAAAGCTTGGTTCCCACTAGAACGTAACGCAAGGACGTAAACGCAACGCAAGCGTTTTAACCAATGACAAGCGAAGTTATAGACAGTTAGCAATCACAAGCGAACAAGCCATCGCTTGTGATTGGTCAATTCGCTTGCGTTGCATTTACGTCCTGTGTTACGTTCTAGTGGGAACCACGCTTTAATAAGTGTTGGTAGTAGTAGTATTAAAGCATATAAAATATTGCCCCTTATTCCTGAGAAAGTGTCCTAAAAAAGAGGCATTCTACTGTCTTCTACCACACCTAAAAATAATAAATTTAGAAATTTGGCCAAAAACAACCCAAGGCAAAATAATTACAGTAGAACTCCTATAATTATGAAGACCCACCTTTGGAACCTAACAACATTTCTGCTGAAGGGATTGGTCATAGTTTAAATCATGTATTTCACCTTGTTTGTTTCACATAAAAGAGTTTACTTAAAGATGTATTGTCCCCCAAAAACATGAAAAATGAAGATTAATTAAATCAGACTTTGAATACCTTATTTTGTAGTTAATATAAAGTTAATCACATCCGTAGAAAAAAAAATGAAAAAAAATAATGTTTTCACTTGTAAAATGACAAAATAAATGGTTAAATTCAACCAAAAATCCATTGGCTGGCAGCCAATTTGACCATTTTTTGCTTTAAATTACATTTTTTTCAGGTAAATACACTTTTTTTAGACCCAATTTTTGGTCAAAGTGGATAACTATTACGTTACATTAAAATGGAATATTGAACAAAATTTGTTTTAAGAATTATTTTTTCAGGGGGACAATACATCTTTGATAAGGGGTTCTAATGTGGTAAAACTATTAATGTGAGAAAAACATAATTTAAGCTTCATTATGTTTGATGTTCTTTTTATTATAAGATTGTTTTGCAAAGTATATTTAATTTCTTTAGGATACACGCGTGAAGCTTGCTACAATGGTGGACAACAGTACAGGTTACATCAATGCTTCTCATGTCAAAGTACCCATAGCTGGAGAGATCATGCACTATATTGCATCTCAAGCACCAATGGAGAACACGGTGAAAGACTGGTGGAGGATGGTTTGGGAACAAGAGGTGCTTGTGATTGTTATGTTGACAGCCCTTGAGGTAAGTAGAGAATAATGTTAGTGGTGGTGGTTGTAGTGGAGAGGTGGTTGTGGTAGAGAGGTGATTGTGGTAGAGAGATGGTTGTGGTAGAGAGGTGGTTGTGGTAGAAAGGTGATTGTGGTAGAGAGGTGATTGTGGTAGAGAGGTGATTGTGGTAGAGAGGTGATTGTGGTAGAGAGGTGATTGTGGTAGAGAGGTGATTGTGGTAGAGAGGTGATTGTGGTAGAGAGATGGTTGTGGTAGCATGATGGTGGTAGCATGATGGTAGTACACTATGGAGATTATGGTAAGGGTGATATAGGTACATGTGATGTGATTTTGACAGATAGGTAAGTAGATAATAATGCTAGTGGTGATGGTTATGGTAGGAAGAGGGTTGTGGTAAGGTGATTGAGGTACACTATGGTGATGATGATATAGGTACATGTGGTGTGATTTTGAAATAGTGATGGTTGTGGTGTTCGTGGTTGTGACCGTCGTTTTAAACTTGTGTCTCGTTTTAAAGCATTTAGTACAAAAAAACTGGGCATTATGTGATGTTTTATTATTCAATTTGAATTATAGGAAGATGGCAAGCAGAAGTGTTACCCATATTGGCCAAATTTCAAGGCATCAAATAACATGGTTGAGTTTGGACCAGTAAGTATTATCTTCCCCAGGCATATAAAAATGATTTGGCTAATTCTGTTTTTTTCCAACATTCCACGTCTTGTAGAGATGTTCCCATTAATTAATCAAAATCATGCAAATGACCTAAAGCTAATTTAAGTTTTTTGGTCTAAATTAGTACATATATCTCTCCAATAATGTTAGTTCAACCAATATTGAGTGCAATTTTGAATGTTATTGTTTAAATATAGGCGACGCTGTTGGAATTTAATTGAGGTTGTGCACATTAATTGTCTTGAGTTTATTTATCTACCGAATTAATCCCTGCTTAGACAAATATTTTACCTTAATAATATCGACTAAATTCTTTGAATGTAAATGAAATAAAATGAATAAATTTGTGGCACATAAAATACTTTTTTCATTGCTCTGAGAAGAAGTGTCAAGGGAAGATCAAAGCCTATTTTATACTGACACACAGTCAAGATGTAGTTATATTCTAAGCTATTTTGATTAAGTTTTAACAAAACACAACAAATTATATATTAAATGATTAATTAATCTAGCATCAGTCATAATGCATCAAGTGAAGATCAAAGCATTTTTTTTACAGCAACACAAAGATAATATTATGATGTTATTATACCCAAAGCTGTTTTTGTTAACCTAGGATCTTTTCATTTACAGTGTGATTTAGTTTGATCATAACAGTTATTGACCCTTTATAGAATAATTTTCCCAACATAATAACATTTTTGACAATGAAACACTGTTAGATATTTTTATTAATATCTGCTACATTTTATCTTTAAATAACATGGGGAGGAATAACGTGTGTCTTTCAACTGTGGTGAATTGCACACAACAACTTTTATCTGTGTTAAGCTCTAACTAGTTTGACAAAAAAAATGTGATGTGCCCAAATATGTTGTGATATGACATATCCTACTTTTTATCTTTGTAACATGGGGAGGAATAACCTGTGTCTTTCAACTGTGGTGAATTGCACACAACAACTTTTATCTGTGTTAAGCTCAACTAGTTTGACAACAAAAATGTGATGTCCATATAAGGGCACATTTTTTTCTCATAATGTTTGATAGTGTAGACAGAGCTTTAAAGGTCCCTTCTTATCAATTACTACCATTTGGATGTAACCCCTGCTTGATTCCGATGCACTGGTTTGGTTCACACAAGCTAGATCTGTACCTGTACCGCTTGGCCATTCAACATTTTGATAAATCAAGATTTGTTTCAGAGTTATCAATCAATCAATTCTTTATAACAACCATCTTCTTTTTATTTAAATATCTTCTTATTAACAGTTTAAAATAATTGGACAATTCACTAATGATTCCGGTTGTTATATAACCAGTGGTCTTACGATCCGTCACATTCCATCCGGAGAGCAGCGTACCATATGGCATTTACAATACACCGATTGGCCTAACCAAGGCTGTCCAACAGATGTTTATGGCTTTCTCAGTAAGTGGTAGTTTGTTTATTTTAAATATGCAGTTTTATTTTAAATTTAAATGAGAAATGTAATAAACTTTTAATTAAAAAATGTAATATTCAATTCAATTAGAAAAAACAAATAAAATAAATTTTGACCTGAACTTTACGTGAATCTAAGCCTACTCCAAGTTATAATCCAACTCTAGGGTAAATTCCTACTTTAGCGTATAATCCCACTCTATGGTACAATCCAACTCTATTGAATAATCCCACTCTATGGAATAATCCCACTCTAGGGTATTGGCTGATACTAAAAAATCATACTAATTTATAAGAATTCCATTGAAGACAAAATTGTATTAATTCACATTATTTTAATTGTATGTAAATAGGTTTTATTGAAGAATTTCAATCTGTTTGTCGCCATGCCAACAGTCTTCATGAGAAGGCAATTTTATCACCTGTATTAGTACACTGCGTTGCAGGTGTTGGCAGGACAGGTGTTCTTATACTTACAGATGCAATGATTAACAGTCTAGAACATAATGAGGTTGGTACTCATTTGCATATATTATTCTTATTGGCTGATTGGGAGTTTATTTGTTACATTATAATATACCTATCTCAATGTTATAGGCCTTTGTATTATTTTAGTTTATTGCCGAGTATCATTCGGTTTTATTTACACCGACAATAACATTTTCTTGAATCTTGAGATTGATGCTCATTTGCATATATTGTTCTCATTGGCTGATTGAAAGTTTATTAATTATAAATAGTAATGTACTTATCTCAATGAGATTGGTACTTATTTTATAATATATAATTTGCATTGACTTTTTAATTTACTTTTTTTTTTAAATTTTATTATAGGAAATCAACATTGCCAAGATGCTAAATCTGATTCGTCAACAAAGAATGTATACAATACAAACAGTCGGCCAGTACCAGTTTGTTTACAGAACACTTATACAGTCACTCAAGAACACAAGACTTATATAGTTTTGCTACAAAAAGTTACTACTGTACTAAAAAGTTATATAAGTAGTGCTACAACACATTATTTATGTAAGGTAGCATTCCTAAGAACACATAACTTATATAGTTTTGCTAAACACACTTACTACTGTACTAAAAAGTTATATAAGTAGTGCTACAACACATTAGTTATGTAAGTTACCATTTCTAAAAACACATGACTTATAGAGTATTTTACACAATTTATATAAGTCAACAAAGAATGTATACAATACAAACAGTCAGCCAGTACCATTTTGTTTACAGAACACTTATACAGTCACTCAAGAACACAAGACTTATATACTTTTGCTACAAAAAGTTACTACTGCACTAAAAAGTTATATAAGTATCACTATAGCACATTATTTATGTAAGTTACCATTTCTAAAAACACATGACTTATAGAGTATTTTACACAATTTATATAAGTTACTACTATATAATTTATGACTTATATAGTATCGCTGCACTATACAATTTATTTAAGTTTGTCTTAAGAGCATATGACTTCATATAAGTATCGCTACAGCACATTATTTATGTAAGGTAGCATTGCTAAGAAAATATGACTTGTATAGTATAAGTTACTACCAAATTTTTAAGTATTGATACAGTACACTATTTATGTTAGTTACCATTCATGAAACCTTTTATTTAGTATTTATGCAGTACAAAATTTATATGAATTAGTAATAAGTACTTTGCCCTATAGTTAGGATCATTTAAGTACATAATTTATATAAGATACTACCAAAACTTGGCTTAAAAATATTGCTACAGCACAATTTAGTGTTGCTAAAAAGAGCTTATATAATATCACAGAACTATATAGATCTCTACAACTGTTTTATATATATGGTCTTTGAATCATGGGTTGTTGAAAATTTCAATTGTAAGCGTATATTATCAATGTAGTTTTAAATGTATATATGTGTATATTTTCTATATTGTTTTTCTTTATTGAATGAAATTAAGTATTATATTTAAATTTATTATATACTTATTATATATTCAATTGTTACACTTTGATTTATATGTATATAATATTTTAACCTGTTTTTTAGTTAGATTTATTATAAGTATTATAATTAAATTACAAATAGATTAATGTATTAAAATTGAATATAATCATAGTTATTCCACCACCAAATTGATATTATTTTAGTTTAACCATTATTTTTGCATATAATAATTTTACTGATATATTTTGTGGAGTTGAAGATTGCTGAATAACTATTTTTAATAGACCATTTTGAATTATTCATTTGAACCATTTTTTCATTTAAATAATATTTTCCATAAAACCTAGATATTAGTTATCACTTTTTCACCTTTGTAGATATAGGTTATGTAATGTTTTTATATCAAACTAAATTAATATTTAACACCTTTTCCATAGCCTGACTAGTTGGATCGAAAAATTCATAATTTTACAAATTTGGTAGAATTTTAATAGTTTATAAAGCATATTTAAACACGTTTTATTGGTAAATATTCATCATTCATAGGCCGTAAAAGTTTGTTAACGGGTCAACAAAGCCCCATTTAGTACTAGACAAGTAAAATTCAATTTGAGTCCCATGGGCTTATGAATGATTACCACAACAGTTCTCTCCATTCAGGCTTGTAACAGAAAGTAACCACACAAGATATGCCTTGATGATATTTTATAAGTATGTGGGTTTACAGTAATTGTAAGATAATTGGTGTATTCCATTGGGGACTGTTAAATTGAGTATTGTTTTTCCCTTCAGTATGTAATTAACAGAGTTTTTTAAATTCACAAAACACTCAATGCCTTAATTTTCTTTTGAGCACTAAGTTGTACCAATTAAATATACCAAATTAGACAAAATTAAAAGTCAGTTTAGCCCTGCTAGAAAATTTATATTTTCCAATGTGTTAAGTTAGAAATTATATAAGATGGTGTATTTTCTTTGATGTAGATGTATTGAATATGTATGATGCATAACGTAAACATGGACCCAACTACAAATGAGCTAATAACAATGGTTTCATAATAGATAGCTCTAAGGGTAATGCTATGTTATGATATGGCATGTTCCTGGTTCAATGACCTTAAATAACATTTTGTTTGTGCTGTGTCAAAGCTATGTGTACACGAACTAGAGTTAACACAGGTTTCATGGTTAAGCTGATCCAAATCATATCTGAGTTACATCTGCCGGTAAATGGTCATGTTAACTGTTACATGTATTATACAGTAACTGTATGTCGTTAACACCAATATAACTCCAATGTAACTCCGATAGGTTTCAGTAAATCCGCAGAACAAAGCTAAACCAAAGTGTAATTCTGATAGACCGCAATTTAAACATAGCTTATGAGGAGTTAAGTTTATGCAAGGTTTACTCAATCAACTTGTCATGCATATTCACATTTCTGTCTTAACAAGTTGGGAAAAAAACACACCTTGTTTAGTTGTGTAAGTAAAACTAAAACAATCGTTTTACGTATGTTTATTATGAATATTACAATAACAATATTTTTATACATTTTTAATAAGATGTTAAGGCGCTATTCTATTCCAATTTCATATATATTTATAAATCAATTTGTTACCTTGTTCTTGTGAATGTCAGTTCCAGATGTACAAACATTCATAATTCTAAATGATATTTTTATATAAGTCTTGATAATACAGAGTACAGTAGTTATTGGTATTTTAAAACCTTGTATATGAGAACGATTTCATCCATCTGAAACCTTGTTTATTTATTTTATATTTTAATGGTTAAAAAAAGGATTTTGAAGAATTTTAGAATGTATGTATACAAAGTAAATATCCATTTACATTATAAAGAAAGCATATTATTTGAACAATATAATACTATTGAAGATGTTAAAATAACTATATGTAGAGAGTCATGCATTCTCTATAGAAGAACTCCCAACACACTTAAAACGATGACACCATAATTGTTTACAATCTGTTGGTTTAAGTGATTGTCTTGTAGCCGTTTCACATGGCCTAGCAAAACTTTGAGTTAACACACCAGATTGTCCACACAGGAGTTTTGTCTAGGCGAGGTGAAAGGTATTGTAGGTGTTATAATTATAAGCGAAAAATGTGGGTGTATAAACTAATGTCAGATTTTTTAGTTAACACACACCAACATAAACAAGTTATATTACAAATTATGTCAGATTAGGGAAAAACATCTGACCAGAGTTATATGGTTAACAGAAATAGCAAAGATTTGAATAGAGGTATCATTCATTGTGTTGTAATACTGTTGTTTTTTTAATAGCATTATTGCATATATTTTTTAGATTTACATATTTAAGAGATTGCCACTATTAAGACAAGTGCAATATTATTGGCTTATGTTTTATATACTAACAATGGTTGCTATGTGTACAGTTTCAAATAATGCATGGTTGCTATGTGTACGGTTTCAAATAATGCTTGATAATTATATAAATAATAATTAAAAATTTTAGGATTTCTAAATTGATAAGAGCCTGTTAATATAACTATGTACTGTGTTGTTTTTATCACAAACATTGATATAAAAGTATTTTATAGCTGTGTGGGATATAGGGACCAGGTTTTAGAATATCAAACAAAAGTAATGTATTAAATAAATATGAATCATAAATGTGTCTTTTTTTTTATTCACTTATAATGTTATAAATAATGCATACATGCCACCACTCCCCGGGAGATTCCCATATTTTTTACTTGTCTCCCGACCTAACATTGTGTTCCCTGTTTTTCGACATTTTCTCCCGGATTACAAAGATAACTGAATTGTTATGTATATGTATTGTTTTCTGCATTAAAATTTAACAAAAAGGCTTACACACAAGCAAATTACGATATTTAAGTCGTCGTACAACCATCTGAAGGTATGTTTGAATTTTTACTGTGCTGAAAGATTGTTAGACCTTTCCAACTTTTAATTTATAAAGTTTACAGTACTACTATAAAATAAACTTTTTCGTGGAAGTTTTTGTTTAAAACTATAGATATAGGTTCCAGAAAGTATAATTAGACTTTCTTGTGTTTCCTTAGATGTAAATTTTCTGCAAAATTGTAAAATGTTTAAAGTTTATCCAAAATAAATATTTTTTTTTATTTCTCTTGGTTGATGATAAAATAACACAGCTGGGAGAATAGGAAGTACATTAAACAATTTAGGCCCAGGATGTAGTAATATTTGTTGAGGTAAGGTGTTTATAATTTGGAATTTCTGTAAGATATAAAATTTTACGTTTGTAAATAAGAAAGATTATTATTAGTCATATAAATTTATAAATATGGTATTAATTATGATGTCATTTTAAATAAATTGTCATAATAATAAACATTATTTTTTGGTTTTCAGAATGTCTTGATCAAAATTTGTTTACTCTGTGACGAATCTCTTAAGCTCTGTCTACACTATCAAACTGCTTTAACAAAAAAACGTGTGATGTGCCAAAATATGGTAGTATGACATCATCATCTCCATATATAAGCACATCACATTTTTTGTCACATAAAGTTAGTGTAGACAGAGGTCCCAGTAAAAAAATACTGTAATGCTTGTTATTCAAAATCAAAAGCGGTGTTTAAAAGGGAAGTATGTCATTCCTGAATCGTGCCCGTGGGAAATTTTTACTTAAGTTATAATAATGTATGAAACATAAAGTATTCCATCCGTAACCCCATCCTCTCTAGAGGAGGTGCAAGATCGCCACCTGTAAGGCTGCAATTTATTTTCCATTATTTTTTAGGAAGAAAATGACTTAAAAATACAGAATGAAATCCCTGTCCATTTCGAAATATTTAAGTAATTTTTTGGTAAATGTGAATTTTAGTTTAGGAAAGGAATATTGAAAAAAAAACATCAATTCATTTATTTAAAAAATTAAATTAGGGTTAAAGCACACAATGGTGTTTGAATATACATATTTATGCACTCATTTTTTTTCCCTAAATAATGATAATATTATGGTAATGATAATTTTGTTTTGACAAGATTTTTTCATTTCAAATACCTTTTCCTCGAAAATCAACTATTGTGAACTTGTGATGATTGAATCTAAAATCCTACAGAATAATTAAATGAAACGGCTTGATAATCTAAGACTTTAATTCCCATCCACTTTATTCCGTTTAACTAAACATCCAGAATTTGTTATAATCTTCTTTACATAAAAACAATTTTCTATTATAATTGAAATTCGAAAGTGTTGTATATAATAATAAATTAAGTGATTTAACTGTTAACATTCGACTTGGTAAAAGCATTTTCTACCTCTGGCGTTCTTGTTTACGTCGCAAAGGGTTACCGAAGAGTATTTATATTGATCAGAATTGAGTTGTACGAGCAATTAAGTGTAAACTAAATTAAATATCTAGCAATTCCTTTTTTGTAGGGATAAACAGTCGCAAACAGAATAGCTTGAAATTTATCTTTTGTATATTCGCAATGCAGCTTTTAAATTTTGCTTTGCTGTTTTATTTCCCTTCTGTGATTTCCAATGTATTGTTCATTTGTAAGTCTTGAATAAAAGAGAGAATTTTAATCTTTACTGTACCTATTTAACAAATATCTATCAAATGATTGGTTTTTTAGGAATCTGAACCTTTAGGTCCCCGAAAATGGCGGCTTATGCACCAACCATCAAGAAAAATGTAGTGCAAACCGGGATTTCCCCTTTATAACACACAGGGCACATGTCACATACATTGCAATATATAAATTACTTGCATAAATGCATTTGTACGTTTAAAAACATTTTCAACAAGATTAAAGATTACTAATCAATAGAAACATTAAGAAAATATTAAATAATAAAATTAAAATAAAACAATTAGATAATAGTTTAGTTATAATACTAACATGATTATACAGGTATACATTGTATAAGTTAATTTTATTCTCCATTAAAATTATGTACAGGGTTTATTTGTTTGCTGCCCTCTATCTAGTGGAAACTACACAGTGGAGTTGTCAATCAATGGGTTGATTCACAGGAGTTGCAAGTGGAACCACAAAGTTGTGTCACACTCCCAGTAAGAATATGACTATCCGGTTTCAACCACATGTGTTACGACGCACATCTCATAAGCCTTTATTTGTGAAGAAATCCAAGACATGTTTCGACTGTGAACATAGTAATGATTATCTGTGCAGTTAGCGGTATCACAAGGGACCTGTGCAGGTAAGTCAATAAGATTAGGCCTAAATGCTTATTGTTCTCCACCAATCAAAACTGTTTATACTGTATCTGATTTATAAATATTCAGTTTATAATCAGCCTCTTCTGGATTATTACTGTAAGACAAATAAATTGTTATGGTGAATGGAATAATTTAACTAATCTGAATTCCGAGTAGTTTGTTATCTAATTAAATATTCATTGACTTGAGTATCGACCAATGGAAATATTCAACCAATCAGTTAAAACAACATGAATTTTTATAATTAACCAGCCTAAGAAATATTTGACCAATCAGAAAGCATTGTTATGAATATCTAGCATAAGGTGGTAATGAGAATGTAACTCCACCAATCATAGTGTAATGATATAACTATGAATATTCATGAGCACAAGCAGGCAATTGTACTATTCAACCAATCACAGATGTAATGAAAGTACAATGAATATTCATAAGTACAGGCAGGCAAAACAATATTGAACCAATTAGATTACAGGATTGGTAACTACTTTTGTTAATGTCTCAGGAGTGGCTTCATATTGGTCAATGATTTGAATAGTGATCTAATAACAACACTTGTAAAGCATGTGTAGTGAAGAGATCTGGCTACACTTGTCAGCAATGTACAGCTATCTAATGATTTAGATTTCTTGCATAAAACAGATCTCAAGACTCTTTGCGTATTATACCATGTACAAAACGCGCACTATTACTGTCTCTTGACTTGAACATTATTTCAACGATAAATTTGTATGGGAAATTGTATATTTTGCAGTGACTTCTGCTGATGCAAATATATTTTGCTCTATCTACAGTATATAGAGTGGGAATTGTTACTTGGAACTCAATTTTATCTTCTAAAACTGGATAGTTTTTATGGTAAGCTAATTACATTTCTTGTTTCTAATTCTGTTTCTTCATTACTCTTAAAATACTGTTGAATCCATTCTTTTGGATACTGTTATTTATATTGTGAAATGAAAGTGTCCTTTTATGGATTCTGTTGTATATTATTATGAATGCATTACAGTGCATTACTCTGTATCTTCAAAGATATTTTTGAGAATGTTAATGTCTTTTATGTAAAAAATAAATGTTTTGCTTGAGTAGCGTTTGTCTTAAATTTTTTAAACCCACAACTCTAATGTGTGCATGCATCATAAAAATGGCGCATCACTCAAAATAAGTATAATGATCAAATTAATGAAATATAAACATACAAAATATAACTATTTTGGTTAATGGTCATGTTGTTGGATCTAAACAAAATTCTTTAAAAATATATATTTTATTTATTGTTATCTATCTTGAGAATCACCAATGTACTACAGTCTTTTAAGCATTGAGATGCATATTAAAGATAATTGCTCTGTTAATAAAATTTTACCAAATAAGCACTTATAAATTAAAATAAAACGCTGTTTTCAGCCATATTGAAGACACATATAGCTCAATATTTTAATAAGCTTCTCTGATGTTACCATTATATCGATTTTTCCTGAAAATCAATAGACATGGTCTGTTGATATATATAGCAAGGAGTTATTCTTGATTATAACTGATTTTTAAAGTTCACATAGATAAATTGTGGACATTTTCATGCAGACAAACTTACATTTATACAAAGCTATTTATATACAGCAAATGCTAGTTTATACTGTATAATGATATATTGTGGTACAACACCATTACCAAAAAATAAACATTATAACTAGCTCTGTACTGAAATCTACAAAATAATATTTTTATGAGCACTGTTACGCATGTCCTACCGTTTATGGCAATATTATAAAAAGGTAACAGATAAGATAAGATTGTGAAGAAGACCCAACAACCCTTATAAAGTTTATTTATGACATGCCTTTATCCTATCGCTATATTTACTATAGATAATTTTGGATTACATTGTTTATATTTCATAATGTTTGAAATTATACCATACAGAATGTCTTAGATTTTACCATAGAGATATTATATTATCTCTATGATTTTACAGAGAAAATGTGTTAAGCTCTGTCTACACTATCAAACTAGTTTGACAAAAAAAGTGTGATGTGCCAAAATATGGTAGTGATATGTCCAAATATGGTAGTGATATGATATCAGGTCCATATATGGGCACATCACATTTTTTTTTCGCAAAAAGTTTGATACTGTAGACAGAGCTTTAGGTGACCATGTCAAAATTATTCTACTGCAGTTACAGCAGTAATCCCATTTTGTTTACTTTCTCTTACACCTGTTTATGTAATTAGTTTTTGTTTTAGTTAGCTTTTATGGGCAATCGTACACACCATTTATTGCATTGATTGACTCATAAACTATGATATGTTCGTGTACACTTTAAAGAACCTAGTACATCTTTTGAGACAAGTAGGGGGTTACCCTAGTGTGCTAGCTAACACACAGCCACTGTGGTGGACAGTTGTTGGCTGCTCTGACATGATGTGACGCTTAGGAGAGAAGCCTGTAGTTGAAAAGTGTACAGCTCTGTCTACACTATTGTAACCCCAGAAGTTAAGGTAACGCTATAGAGGGCGTTCATAGAGAGAACCTCGTGGGTTGAAGAGGTGAGATACATCATGGCGATGTAAGGTTTATAATAACCCAATAGAGGATTACATTTAAAGAGCTGGATGTTGTGATTGTTTATTGATTACTGTTACACTACCACTAATTACAATCAAAGGTTACACTATCAAACTTTATGTGACAAAAAAAATGTAATTAGCCCATATATGGACATCATCATATCACTACCATATTTAGGCACATCGCACTTTTTTGTCAAACTAGTTTGATAGTGTAGACAGAGCTTAACATTTATACAAGAACTCATGCATTATGCAAGAACCTTTGAATGGTTTATTATCATGAAAAGGGTGCTATATAAATGTAGTTATTGCATTAAAAAAAATGTAGATACTGCAGTAACTGCAGTATAGAATAATATTATTTCCTATTGATGAACAATTGTAAATAGATTTTTTAAATATTTATCTTCCCGTTGACGTTCCGAACCCACAACTTCTTTAAAATAGAGAAGTGTTCTACGTCCCTTCTCTAGTAGTAGAGTAGCATAAAGTATTGACATTATCTTCATCTGTGTGAACAAAATCCAAAATATTATATATGTTATAGTTAAGTCATAGAGATATTGTTCACTATATTCGCTAAGTCTGTTTTATCAACTGTTTCAGCTTACTGAAAAATATTTTATGAATGCTTTTTCAAAATACATGCAGTGTAATTAGAATAAAAGCAGTCAGGCTTGATGTTACTTCGATGACCAAAATAAAATCCAACTCCCATACAAAGTAAGTGAATTATATATAACGATAGTCTGTAATTGCCTATGATGAGAATTACTGGTAAATTTGAACAGATTTTGAATAGACACTTAAAAATGAAGACTCATCTTATTGTTTTCTTTTCACTTTGTTGACATGGCAACAAATGTATTATTATTTTACTCTAAAATAACATAAGGATATTTGTTAGCACTGAGAGATGTTAGGCTATTGTAACTGTTTTAATGTTACATATGATGGAAGACTGCTGTAGCATAACAACTGAAATGCCAACCTTATTTTACTTTCTTTAGTATAAACTATAAACAGGGTATACTGAAAACTATACTTACCATGTAGCAATAACCAAAAAATATTAACATTATTTTTTCATGGGTACAATTATATCTTTAACAATTGTTTTGATGTTTTTTTTTTATTTATGAAGCGTGAATTTTGAATTTTTTAAACAAATTGTGATATGTTAATGTCGCATATAGTTACTGTATTCATTTTGAACATAAATTGGAAAACATTTTTTTCTTGAAAAAAATGTAATTTAAGGCAAAAATGGGTTTAATCATTATTTATGGGTTTTCCTTTGGAAGTGAGTAACTTTATTAAAACTTCAACATGATCTACACAAATTCTGATTTTATTAATTATCATTTTTCATGTTTTTCGGGGGACAATACATCTTTAACTAATTAGTTATGAAGGGGATGATGTTGCCTCAAGGCTGTTGATATTCTGCCTAGAAATATTCAATAATTAAAATATAGAATAACAACAAATTCTACATTGTAAAATGAACATTGTAATGGAAAAAGGTTAAGTGATATTTTTTGATGGCAGAGTTTCTGTGTGATTCATTCACTTTTAATAACAAGAACTGCAGTTTAAAATAGAAAACCTTGTAATATCCTGGCAGCTATATACATTTCTGTGAACTACTTTTACCATGAGGGACAGAATCTTATATAAAATGCTACAGTTTTAGGTCATACTCAAAGCAATAATATTTTAAAGAAGATAAACAAGTTTTTTTTTTAAAGGAAATCTACATAATTTATTCACGTATATTTAAATGTATGGTAAAATATAAATAAAAATATTAATGTTATTCGTCTGTTATTCATCTGTTATTTACATATTTTAAATCAGATCTTAGCATTATTTTTTTTCTAGATTTTAAAAATACAAATAGTGGAGCTGTAGCTTGGTGGTTAATATCATTGTCTTCCATTCCCATTGTCTAGAGTTCAATCCTTCCAGAATTAGTGTCAGGGTTCAATCCTGACTAAGTGTCAGTGTTCAATCTTGACTTTGTGTCAGAGTTCAGTCCTGATTTAATGTCATGGTTTAGTCCTGACTTAGTGTCATGGTTCAGTTCTGACTTAGTGTCAGAGCTCAATCCTTACTAAAGTGTTACGGTTCAATCTTGACTTTGTGTCAGAGTTCAGTCCTGACTTAGTATCAGGGTTCAATCCTTACTTAGTATCAGGGTTCAGTCCTGATTTAGTGTCCGGTTCAGTCCTGAAATACGTCATTGTTCAATCCTGACTTAGTGCCAGGGCTCAATCCTTACTTAGTGTCAGTGTTCAATCCTGACTTAGTGTCCAGGTTCAGTGCTGACTTAGTATCAGGGTTCAATCCTGCAGAATCTAGTGTCAGTGCTGTAGCTCACGACTGCTTCTACTCCTTATGCCTCAAATGAGACTTAGTTTATAAGAATGTAGTTCTCCATCCTGTATAGCTTTATATATAGTATATGATATAGTTTCCTTATGTGGGATGCTTATTGCTATTTACCCTAGGTTCTTTTATACACTTGCAGAGCAAAATATAATTCTCTTTTGAGACAAACTTGATTTTGATTTTTCAATCTATAGGCCTACATGTTTTAAACAAAAAGACAAATTTAAATTTTAAAATTACATACATATGATTCATATGATTAATATATACCTAAAGATTATACGATGCATTAATCACTATTTTTTTTATCACTGTTGTCATGTTCAATAATGATAATATATTAAAATATTTTTTAAATTTTGTTTAATGTAATTTTGTAGTTTTACAGCAATTAAAAAAGCCTAGATGATTAGATTGGATTGCATATTAAGTAGATTATTAAGTAGAGGCTAAACAAACCTTCACTTTGCTAATGTTTTATAGTGATGAACAGTTAATATGAAGCTACTTTTACAGAATGAATTGATTATACTAATGTATTAAGATCAGTTTGTCTGCTTTCAATGCAACTAAAAACATGCTTTAATTTGTATGTTTTACTATGAAACAGTAGTGCTATGTTAAAAGAATATCAGTATATTTTAAAGCAACAGAGAAACTGTAAACCGTCAAGTGATATACTGGAAATTGATTAATTAATTTGTAAACGGCGAAGATGCTGATGAGGAAATTCTATTTTTTTGATACAAGAGTAATTAAGCTCTGAAACAAACTACATCCACACATTGTTTTATGCATAACACTATTTACATTCAAGAATATTATATATATATATAGACAATTCTATAGGCAGTATCCACAAGTAAAAAAAAAATTGTTTAGGGCCTTATTATATCACAAGGTAATATAAGATATCTGTGAGGATGAAAAAAAAATCCTGCCTTAACTGAGATTCCAACCCAGAATGCAGAAATCCTACCATTAGACCACTAGGGCTTTCATAAATATTTATAACTATACTGAATTATAAGGCTATAGATAAGAATGGACAAAAAATATGAAATATCAAAAGTGTAAATTTGATATTTGATTTGTTAAATGGTAAAAAGAAGAAATGGAGAAAGAGATAATTTTTTGAAAGATACTGAAGGAAGAGTACAGTAGAAGCCTTCCTTTGGGACATCCCTATTCAGGGAACACTTTCCATTGAAATGAACGAGGAGAAATAATGCACAATGGCCAATCACCTATTTATTGGATACCTCTATTAAGGGGACACTGAGTAGCGGATCCAGGATTTTGAAATAGGGGAATCCAGAGCATAAAAGTAGTGAAATGAAGGCCTATCTTTTGCATTACAATTTGTGAAATTTAGAGGAGGAGCCCGGGCTGGCTGGGGCCCCCCTTAAATCCGCCCCTGACACTACTTTATTAGATCCGAAAGATTGTTTTGTTGCCAGACGACATAAAGGAAATAAAGGAGAGGTATGGCAACATGAAAAGAAGAACATACAATAGAAATAATCGAAGAAATTTAATGAACCTGCAAATAAAGTAGCAACAGATGAAAACGGTAAACAATGATATTTAAAGATTGGTTCCCACTAGGATGCATTGCAAGGATGTATGAGTTCAAATGATCCTTCGTTTGCGATTAATTGTATTGCATGTGTGTGTCCAAGGTTTAATGATAATCATGACTATGAGCTTTAAATCACTAATAATTGTTAATGAATCAGGGCAGATTAAGTATTGCATATTAACTGTGCTAAGTTTATAATATTCCCTGTACAAATAGTGTTCAGTTCATCAACCGTTGCTGGATGAAGGCTTTAGCATGCAGTTTCACAAGGTCCAGCCACTGATACCCACATAATTGTCAATTTCCTTATTATATGTTGACATTTACTTACAGTACATCAGTGGTACTCAATAGTCCTACTAAGAAAGGTGCGTCAAAATATGGCAAATATTTACATATGTGTCTGCACAATTTTGGGTGTCTCCTGGATAGGGGATGATTTCTCAAGTAGTCTCACTGACTTTCATTCCTTCCCTGAATCCATTTTAAATTGAAACATAAATAATGGTAAAATTTTAATTTAATTTTGTATAATGTAAACGATATATTACAAAGAAAATAATTAGTTGTAGTCTTGAATTGACTTTTCACAGTTTTTTATGCAAAATAACTGTTTACAAACAAAAATTGCCGTAGGTTAGTTCTTTCATGACAGCATATATATTAATTGATTAGTATTTTACTCGGGGTACCCGAGTCTGGTACTCTCTCATCTTCTCCTCCTCTTCTTCTTCCATCTGGACACTATTGAGTAAAAAGTGCGATTTATAAAGTACTACTCCTCCCTTATTCGTTGTAGTATTGAGCTGGGATTTGGCATGAATACACTACAGGGACATGTCCTCAAAGCTATAGAGCCGGATTTTTAAATTTCAAACCGGATGCAGCCATATCACGTCTCGAAGATAGTACCGTATAGCCGTATTTGGTAACGAGGTTATTGATGTGTATGTGACGTTACATCCGGTCTTATGACGTCATTACAACTTCTTTTGCTGCTGTACCCCGAGTATCGCACATTCGTGCTTGTTCTTACTAAGAAGATTCATACAATAGTGATGAAAAGTCCATTCCAATAAAAAAAAAAAAGCTACAATTTTACACATATACATGTTTATTATCATTTGGCTATAATTAAGTCTTGTATTTCCTGTGTGTGCTCTGTCTAAATTATTTTCATATGAGGAATTTAGATGACATTTCGTAGAAGTCTGAGCTTTGTTGACGTAAAATAAATTCATATTTTATTTAACGTTTATTTAATTGTTAATAACTTGGTTTTTTTTTCTATGCAGCATATTTCAAATAAAAACAACTTTTAGTTTTACCACTGATTTACCTGTGGTTAGTCAAGTCCAGGGATTCAGAAGGGTCAAATTTAGAGGGGAAAACTATAAGTTTCTAGGAGCAGATCCAGGATTCTGAAATAATAGACTACCTGACCACCTAGGCCTAGTAAAAGAGCACACCTAGCAGTTTCTCCATATGTATACAGTAGGCCTACAAATCGTTATGCACATAGTATCATAGTTTAAAACAGTAAAAATGTCAGTTCCCCAGCATAACCCCCACTCCCTAGATCTTCCCCTGATCACTAGAGTCAGAGTCGCTAGAGTCCGGGAGACCAAGACACAACTGGTGCTGAGCTGAGTTGGCAGCAAGAAGATTGGTAAGCAGTAGAAATTTGATTTGAAGTGTGGTGAGGGAGGAGTTAATTTTACTCTTCTTTAACCTTTTAAAAAGAGATTGGTTCTATTTGCATAAGCTAAACTCTATTCATAAGACCATTACTTCTTTTAGATCGCCTAGCAAAACTTAAGAATTTACACACACCGGGGCAAACACCACGCAAAACGCTCATGTTGACGCTGTGTATGTAAACCCCCAAGTTTGCTGTGGAAGGAGTATAAGTAATCTTCATTCAGACTATTGATCACTTTTCTGTTACTACCGTGGCCGTATCAGAGTCTTACATATCTGAAGACCATGGATTTTACAACTACCTTTGATTGATTTTAATTATTTAACTGTGGTATTTATCTACCAATACTTGTTTTTCATTTAAATAACATTGGAAAGGTTACACAAACTTGTTTATTTTTAAAGATTAGTTGATAGTTATATAAAAACCTAATATAGATACAATCTAAATAGTGAATGTTAAAGATTAAACAAATGTAAAGGAAAAACAATCTATTGAGTTCATTTTTTAAAAAGGCAACCTGTTTTGAAAACATTATTTTAAAATAATTTATTGGCTATGCTCAAAACTCATCAATTCCTTTTCATAAAGATAAAAATGAACTTTTCAAAATGTAATAGGTTTGTTTTCATCAACAACTTTTCTTGACTAACAATGGCTGTGAACATATTTGGGTATTGCAAGGTAAATTTGTTTAAATGAATAGTTATCTATATTTGTTATAGATGAGTACCCAGGGCAGTGGGAAAACAATAACATTTATAGATGAGTACCCAGGGCAGTGGGAAAACAATAAAATTATACAATATACAGTAGTTAAATTCAAACCTTATATATTGCAGGCATCGCATGTGATTCATATGTGACACTATATTACAGAATTTGTCTATTATACTGGACAGATAACGCCATATGTGACGATAAACTACACTCTTTACCATAATACAGCTGTCACATGTTATATATATGTGATACTGTATTACAGAAGTTGCCTGTGATACTGGACAGATAATACCATATGTTGAGATAGAGTGTATGATGCACTCTTTTCTTCAGGACCTTCCTGAATAAGAAGAAAAAAAACAAAAGTAAATTGACATATTGTAACATCACCAATACAATGTCATGAAACTCCTTACCATTAACGTTAATGGTCATTTGTCTGAGAAACCTCTCTTATGGAAGTTGTATTCAAGTAGAGGAAGTTTTATATTATTTGTCGTAACATAGAAATCTGTTAACGTAATAAAACGTATGAAAAGAACATGGATACATTGTATCCATGGTGATGAATTATGCAGCCTATGAAATGATTGCTCGAAACACTTTAACTCTTTTAACTCTGTTTTTCAATCTATTTTTGGATATTTTTGCGAATGACGTGAAAGTGTGAATCAAAGCATAGTATGTCACGTCTGTATTGTGTTGGTTCATTTGTTTCAATTAGCTGAAAAGAGTTGTTTAATTTAACATTGTCAGCATCAACAACACTTAGGGTTAGAAATTCACACTAGACAAGACTTTTCTAGTAGATTTTTCATAATTGCTATTTAAGAATGTCAACACTAGATAAAGTTTACTGGAAAGCTAATAGCCAGGATTTTTACAGGCGGTGTTCTGTTTCCTCAAGAAGAGTCAAGTGAAGCATAAGCAACTGAAAAAAAAACTTAGGCCTAGTCTATTACTGTAGATGAAAGTACAAAATGTTGTCATGAGTTTGGCCTATATCCTACCACTTTTGATTATGGTCTCTATTTCAAAAGGGCACTTCAGGAAAAAGTAGATTCTTTTATATACTTTAATTTATAGTGCTATATCTATAATATTATATTATTAGTGTTATATAATTATAGTATAGTGCTATGTATACAAATAATGAATGTTTATGAGTGTAATGGTACAAATAATAGCATGAGGTAAATGATATAAAAATAAATACTATTAAACGATCGTTTAATAGTGCGTACTATTGCAAGCCATTTGACCCACAATCGTCCAATCAAAAAATATTAGTCATATAGTAGAAATGGTAGTCAGGTTTTTTTTTCCATTTTTTATCTTGTTTTTTCTCTTATTAAATAATTCAAAATTTATATTGGATTATAGGTAATCTAATCTAATAACACTATGTTTTAACAACATAACTGCAATTTTAATTATTTTATATAAAAATATATTGTATATTAAATTATGTGCTTTGCAGTAGAACAAGAATATAATATATAATGCATTGCAATCAGTAGCTGTTTAATTATGTGTTCTGTTTCACTATCTCTGATTGATAACCCGTCATCTGTCGTTTGTCTTGGCTAGAAATGTTGATACTGTATCTAATAATTGCATGCAAACGCCTTTACAGAACCTTCAAAAACAGACAGAATGCATGCAACTCACCCAATATCAGACACCATCGTGATGGTACAAAATTGTTATGACTAATATTCACTATCATTAAAATATACCATTCTCAAAGAAGTTGCAACATTTTTAGTATAGTTTTAGTTTATTATTAAAGACCCATTCTCTACAATTGTTGACGTTTTGTAAAAATAATGCATATTTATTACTTTAAAAACATTAAGTCTGGTTATTCCTTGTCTTAATAAGTTAACGCAATAGGACCATATAGTATTTATTTATACTACAAATGTAGTTTATGACCTTAAATTAGATCTAAAAAACATAGGGAATGGGACTTTAATTATTTTTTATTTTAAGAAAATGGAAATATTTACATTTTAACTTGAACTCTAGACCTTGGGATTAGCAGGCAAGCATGTTAACCACCAAGATTCAGCTATACTACATTATTATTATGATTAATATGAATATACATATTGTAAAAATAATTATGAATTTGAAAAATAAGGTCATTTCCATCTTCAACCTCTAACACAAACAACAAACTTTAGTGCAATTAATGTCATTTTTTATACAGTAAGCCTAATGGGCATAATTTTCTTGACGTCATAGTAACAAAAAAATAATTGTTAACTAAAAAATGGTCATTTCCATCATCTGTAAATAACTACAATATAATACTTTATATGACAAGATTTTTATTGAGAAGACTCATACATGAACGCAACAGTATGTTTATATGTACTGTACACCTGTGTACTATTCAGTTCAGTTTTTGTCAACTTCATTACCCATTGCGTTAACAATATTCAAATTAACATTTTAAATACACATTTCCTTGACATCATAATAGAAAATACTAAATAAAATCTTACACCTGAAATGAGAAACATATGTTTGTTTTTAGGTGGCATAGATAGGCATAATGTCGTGAAAGTTGCCAAAGCTCAAAGATTCACAAGAGTAATTGTCTCGTTTTTGTGCTCGGATTATTCCTACACATTACCGGGCTAAACGATCATAAATTGACTAATTAAATTCAACTATTTAAATCAGGTAATTTGATATTACTATAGACACTAAAAAGCTTGTTCAGAAATATTAATATAATAAATAATAAATTATTAACTATATAAGATAAAACAATAAAATTTACAGATACATGATTAATAATAAATTGTTGTTATAGATTTATAAATCCGTCATATAATCCAGAAATTTATCATTGCGGAATAATCTTAAATTGAGATTGATGTCATGTGATTTACTCGCTGAACTTTTCATACTTTTAACCATCATTATTTTTCATTATTTTTCATTATTTCTTGGAAGCTTACAAATTCTATATTCCTGTTTCTGCTATGAACAAGTTACCGATTAAATAACCGTGATGAATAAATTGTCCCAAATTTGAAGCAGAAACAGGACACATATTTTGAAAATAACCAGTTAAATAAATTTCTCAAAATAGTGGTTCAAAACCCCTAATAAAATAACTAATATATATGAATGAATTATCCTAAATTTGAAGTAGAAACAGGACACATATTTTTAAAATAACCAGTTAAATAAATTTCTCAAAATAGTGGTTCAAAACCCCTAATAAAATAACTAATATATATGAATATATTATCCTAAATTTGAAGTAGAAACAGGACACATTTTTTGAAAATAACCAGTTAAATGGCTTTCTCAAAATAGTGGTTTAAAACACTCAACAATAACTGTTATATAATTGACCCTGTTGACCTTCAGTCAACTACTGCATCTTGAATGTTCCGCCATCTGAGCGCATTGAATTTTGGGTAATTTATATAAATATTACATTTTATAATCTATTTTCAAATAATTATCGTTTTTACTTTTCCTTTATATCCCCGAAGAGATCCTTGGATAGAAGAAGGCGTTAATGATTTTTATGTTTGCGGAAACCCTTTAGGATATGTATAAATCTTCTAAATGTGGATTCAGAGGGCTGGTATCAAAACAATTCGTTTTTATCTGTAGTTGTTAACGTTGTAAACAAAATCAAATTATTAGAAAATAGGATACCTTTTGTATTTTCACGCTGCTGCTCTAGCCAGCTACGTCCCATGAGGACTACTTATTCAGAAGCTAAAGCAAGCAGCAGTTATAGTATCTAAGGCCGACAGTTTTGTGACTTTGTAAACTTTACTATAATTTATAGATCCCAGCTGCTGGACCCAAAAAACGGCTGAGAAAAGAGAGTCTATTGATTGATTGACGCGAATCAACAGACTGGAAAGAATTTCTCACTTGTACTGCTGTGAAGTCACGTTTTCTCTAGAGGGTATTCAGTTGCATGCCTACAGGTTGAGGTCACACACACACACAGCACATTAAATTTCAAAATTGACCAATTTTAAATTGGCATGTAATTCATAATGAAAGAACTATCTTTGATTTGTATGAATTTTTGCGATTAAAGGACATCTTTATATATCTGAAGAAAGAACAATGATTGATTTTAAACAGCGTTTTTTGTAAGAAGTATTTCTTGTTATACTGTACTCCTGTTATTGTCATTTACGCTGCTAGAGGAAAAAAATAAATAAATTGAAAAAGTAAGTAAACAAATAAATGGTTATTTTGTAGTATGTAACCGGAACAGGCTCTATAATATTTGTAACAAAAAGTCGACTGTTAAGTATCAGAAAAAAAGATGGATCAACACAATTTGTAATGGCAGACAGTTTGTTTCAAAAGTTCTTTCGGGACACAAGAAATACACAAATGATTAAATTCTGTGCTATATGTTTTAGTATCAGGTTATTTTGTATAAAATCTGCCAAAAGACAGACTTATTATGGTTATAAATTTTGATACCCCAACGGACACATCACTAACATGTGTTCCAAAGCTTCCCAGAATTTATTTTATGAGTCAGAGAGTTTCTTATAGTGAAAGGTGGAATATCGATTTGTATTTTGTAAAAAAACCCCATTGGGTACCTTCAAAGGACCCATTGGACACCCATTGATCAATGCCAGGTAAAGCTTTTAGCCTAAAGTCACCCCCTTAACAGGTGCAGAGCTTAGGGTTTCCTATTGGAGTTCAAAAATGGACATACTTTATCTATTTTTAGAATAGAATTAAATTGTATGGAAAATATTAAAATTTAACAAAAGAAAAATAGAATTTATGATATCATATTAGGTAAAGATTGAATACTTACTATTTCAGAAATGTGGCTGGCTAAGTGCTTGAAGATCACTTGAAATTTACAGAATTTAATACTTACAATATATAACTCTCCTTTAAGACATCCCCCCCCCCCCTCCCGATTAAGGGGAACTCATATTATTTAAGTGTCAATTTACAAGGGTTCTATACAATAATCCTATTGTATATACACATTAAATAAATAAATATTTAATAAAAAGGCAACGATAAAGATAACAAACTTTATGTGACAAAAAAATGTGATGTGCCCATATATGGACATGATGATGTCATGTCACTACCATATTTGGGCATATCATTTTTTGGTCAAAATAGTTTGATTGCCTAAGCTTTTTCTGAAACGATTGTTTCTCTTAAAACATTTTGTATACAAGAAATGTACAAAGGTTGTAATTTGTAGGTAAAGCTGTGTAAATAATATGTAATTTTGAAAGCAGTAATTGCTATGTAAATTGCCTTAGGAATCAATTTTAATGTTTGTTTATGTTGAAACTGAAATCCATTTAAATTAATATTACCTTTTATTTCCTTAGGACGAATAAAAGTAATGGTTGTATAAAAGTCAACGTATAAAATGATAGTTGTGATATTTATTTTTGAAGTTGTCGAAGAGTCATACAAATATGATGTCAACTAAATACAACTTTGTATTAAATTATATAGCAAAAATAGAATTAATAGATTTGCATGTTAAATTTTTATGACTACCCTATTTTAAACAAAACATGAGGGGGAGTGCAGAATGTGACCATGTTTGTCAATGAGAGAGATACCCACATCTAGTCACGTCTTTTAAAATATGCATTTATATAGGAATAAATATTTTCATGATTGATAAATTGTTTTGATTTTTTTTTTGGCTACCATATTTATAACAAAAGGTGATGAGGGCAGTGTAGGCTGTGACCATGTGGGATCAGAGCAACTTACTCAAGAGTCAAATCTAGCCACATATGTAAAAATGTTTAAAATTTTAAACTCTACTTGACTGTCACATTTTAACATCATAACCTTTTACACCACCAAGGCATAATAAACAAAATGTCATTTTATACATTTTTATTTTGTGATTCCATTGAATATTAATGTTTAAATATTTGTATGCCAGGGGAGTTAAATGTTTCAAACAAACCACCCTTTTTCGAACTAGAGATAAGCCGTAGGCTGAGTGGTATACAGACCTAATTAGCCTAGCTTATGAAAACGAAACCCATATACAAAGATTTGTATACAGTACACGTTTTAATCTGTTTTTATAAAAAATTATTAAAATGCATTTAAATTTAACATGTATTGATTTATTAGTCTGTAGTTTAGAAATATTAGTCTGTGCATAGACAAGTAGACATATTAAATTCTTGATATTATAATTCAATGACACTCTATCAAATCTGATTCATTGATGTATGTTGATAATATACAAATCGTTATAAATTTTTATGAATGGTAATTGTAAAGTTTTATAAGACTCAAGAGGAATATTTACAATACTCTAGGGGAACAGTTATTTCATAATGCAGAAGGTTGTGTATTAATTACTAGAAACGAACATCTTAAGGTGTCCGTACGCCTAATACTGTTTTACTATTCAAGTGGCATGTTCTGCTAAAAGGTACAAATTACTGCACTATTCATATTTACATCACGATAATTCATAGGAAAACTTGACTATTGGTTGATATGGATGATGTGACATTTGAAATTCAAAAGGAATGAAGAAAATTACAGAGTGGGACTTTTTTGGTTAATATAAAAGCCCAGGATTTTTACAGGGAGGTTAATTTTTCTACGAAATGGAAAAATCCGTCACAAGCAAGCTTAGTTAGGCCTTCTGTATTACAATTAATGTAAAGTCTTCTTCTTGTCAAGGTTTTATAGTACTTCCGCTATACTTTATATTATTCAACAAACATTCTTAAATAATTAATTAAAAAATCATTTGTATTAAGTATTAAATTTCTTTTTTTTTTAAAAGGTAACTGAGGATGTCTCATCTGTGTTGTTGGTTTTTCATCTTGGTACTAATTTCGATCAATAGCCATCAGGCACTGACTGAGCCTGTTAATGAAAACAGCCCTTGTGTTGTAAGTGCTAAAACGCCGCTATCTGTAAGGTGTGTGGATGTGGACGTTGCGTCAGTAACACAGCTCAACATTCCACGTGAAACTACTCAATTGTGAGTACAGACTTTCTTACTTGATAGAAGTTGATGAATATTTAAAGCTAGTTAATGAATATGTAAAAGAAGTTGATAAATATTTAAAAGTTAGTTAATGAATATGTAATAGAAGCTAATGAATAATTAAAAAGTTTACAGAGCTCAAACTTTGGCTAAAGAAAACTTCAATTTAAATACAGTTAATGAATATGTAAAGGAGTTGATAAATATTTAAAGTTAGTTAATTAAATATGTAATAGAAGCTAATGAATAATTAACAGGTTTACAGAGCTCAAGCTTTGGCCAACTAAAACTTAAATTTAAATATAATTAATGAATGTGTAATAATAGTTTATGAATATTGAATGAACATTTTATGAATATTCAAAGGGATTCTTTATAACATTGGTATACTACCATTAACATTGATAGTATGCAGGATTTAAAACTCTTTTTATTTTTTTTAACCCTTTTTTAATTTAGAAATTAAATCTGCCATGCTTGATTCATTTCTGTTTTTATAATTATATAGAATAACATTCTATACATCAAATTTTATCATTTATAGTGATCAGGTATTAGTTTCTTGATGCATCTATAAAAAAAGCTTTCTTACATTTTCTATGAAATATCCCGTAGTGTAAACACAATGCAAATTTTACTATCTTATTCAACCAAATGAGAATACATACACAACTGTATGTAAAATATGTACAGTATGTATGTTATACACAATTATTATGCAATCTTTATACATTACTATGCCAATCTTTTCGCATACATATATACATACAAGAGACGCCAGATATTCTTTGACTTAATTAGCATATTTTGTGGACATTGACCTTAAAAGATTGAACACCGTTTAGTGCTGATGAGAAGGTTTGGATGATACATTGCGTTTAAACCAGGAATTTAGTAGATTTACCGGCTAAATATGAAAGATCAGCGAGTCCATTCTTGTGCGATTTGTAATATAGCACAAATGAATGTCGGTCATTGACTCCAGTTTAAACAACTGTGCCAAATTATCAACAAATTAATGTATTAACACCATTATACGTACTATAACGTGAAAACAATTCTGGGAAGAATGAAATTAATCCAAAAAAATCGTAATGATAACAAGAGACAATACTAAATTATGCATGTATTTCTATAAATATTACATGCATTTAGATAACCATATTAAAAGGAATTTTTTTTTTCTTAGTATGGCCGAAGCATATTGACTGCTGGACCATTTTGTAATGTGTATTTATATTTAACATAGGCTCTGTTAGTCGGAATGGATAAAAGGCATAATTTTAAGAAAGAACAACAAGAAAAATAAGATATACTGGTAAAATAAGAATTTTGTTAATAATCTTATAGATTAATATTTATTTGGTGTTGAACCTCCTTTACACACTCAAACTTTATGTGACAAAAAAATGTGATGTGCCCATATATGAACATGATGATGTAATATCGCTACCATAATAAGAAGTATCTATAAAATAAATTGCCCAATTTACACAGGGTTTGGGCGCAAACGTCACGACGCGTACATATGTGATTTGTTGTTTCTACATTTTCCCCCAAAACCTTCCCATCATGCATTGTGCAACAACATTCCTCGCAAAATCAAGCTATTTGCGATAAACCGTATTACTATTATTTTTTTAAAAACCCCCATCTTTCAAATAATAAAACGAAAATTGCAACATACTGTACAGTACATCTCTATGTACCGGTTTAACTTCATTTGAACAGCTAGAGCTGATGTGTAGGCGTCCATTAGTCTAATGATACTCAGTACAAAATATTAACATACTATGTTAAATTAAGCAATTAATTAGTATAGAAAGTTGTCAAGGCATTATTAGACAATATTGCCTTAAGATGATCCAAACTAATCCAAGATGAGATTAGAGCTCTTATTTGACAATATTGCCTCAAGATGATCCAAACTAATCCAAGATGAGATTAGAGCTCTTGGGAAATTTATGAGAGAAGAAATTTTTGTTAGGAATACTATTACAATACAATAACTTTCTTTTATGCCAGCTTAACAGTTGGGTCCTTCGGATAGACCAGGACCTGGATATCAAATTGACACTTAATATTTAAGTGTGCGCTTTTCTTCTGTACCACTTGATATTAAATGGGTTTTCATACAGTAGTTCCAGTCAATAATTCTGGTGTTATTTATTTTAATTTTATGCCAGCTTAACAGTTGGGTCCTACGGATAGATCTTGATATCAAATTAATGCCTAATACTCAAGTGGCGCTTTTCTTCTGTACCACTTGATATTGAATGGGTTTTCATACAGTAGTTCCAGTCAATAGTTCTAGTGTTGTTGGGTCCTTTGGATAGATCTGGATATCAAATCAACGCATAATACTCAGGTGTGGCACTTTTCTTCTGTACCACTTGATATTGAATGGTTTGCATATAGTAGTGCCAGTCTGTATGGTAATTCGTTATTTATTTAAATTTTTCACTGTTTCTGAATAATAAATCTTTTTCACAACCTATCTAGGACGTGTCAGGCCGAATGATAGTTTCCAGTGATCGGTCTGTAATTAAAAAGTCTAATGATCTTCTTGAGTACAAAATTAAACGTTCCAGATATCGTAGGGCTGCCATACTCTTAAAAGAAAGTTCCTTGCATTTGACTGCCTTTTTCTAGTGCTATAGTTTATTTACAAAGATTAAAATAGTGTTTAGTACTATACGTACAATAAATACCATACCGTATTCATGTCCAGCAGTCTGCGGCGCTTTCGCAAGAATTATTTTGGTCAAGGGCTTATTGTAATGTGCCGTTTATGCAACTGACACACATGTGTTCAATCAGTTGTGCTAGTTATCACACAGTTGCGGATACAAATACACAAATAAATGAATGTTTATGAGTTCGATTTGAAAGATTATTGACTGTTCAATTTAACAAGGTGGAGCTGCATTAGGACATCATCATGATTTGTTTTTATAACACCCTCTACTGTTCTAAAATAAACGCATCTTGAATTGCTGACAAAGGCTAGACGGGAGGCTAAACCAAACAGCGCCTCAATTCTGGTTGCAGAGTACAGGTATAGACAGCAAACAATACATTACAGTAAGTCTTCCTATACTAGACTTTCAGAAAACCAGAAAGTTTCTCAAAACCAGACATGTTAACAGGGTCCAAAAGGTCCCAAATTCTTGTTTACTATTACAAAGACATTTTTGGAAATACATGAAATTGTATACAAATAATTAATGTTTTTAGATTAATTACACCTGTACTATTATAAGGAAAGTACAGTTACAAAAATGAATTTAACTTAAAATACATTTTTTATTTTCAAACGTTCAATAAAAGCAGATTTGAAACACAATTTATTTCTTTATAAATAAGTAACAATATTCATTCTATTTCAGACTTACGATAACTATCGGCCATAAGAAATCTCTTATAATCTAAAGCTGATTTTCCACTAGGCGAATTTGTTTGCGAGAATCCAACGTTTCGAAGAGAAAAAAATCGCCTACTCTTTTTCCACTACATTAGCGAATAGCTGCGACGTTCATGTTCCTCGCATGGTTGCTGAGCATTTCGATTCGCATGAGTGCTCATGAAAGCGTCATAGCTCATTTCCTGAGCTCTGATTGGTTGCGCAATATTTTGCTTCGCAAAAAGTAGAAACAATTCGAACTAGTAAATTTTGCTGAAGCGAAAAATCAAAGGAAATAGAATTCGTCGAAGAAGGGAGTATGACAGACAGAAACTCGAATACGCATGCGCATAACATGACGCTTTCGATTCGCGCGAACAAATTCGCCTAGTGGAAAATAGGCTTAACAATACTATTCAAGAACACTCTGTATTTATGGCAATGTATATTATTGCATGTCAATATATTTTTAAGATGACAGACTATACTTCATCTGGTTTCCTTTAATATTAACAACAAATAACAGGGCAATGTAAAATACTTCTGCAGTGACAATAAGATCATAAATCCAATTCATCATAGTCCTATATGATTTACTTCCCAATAACATCTTAAAATATCCTATTATAGTATTCTTACAATGTAAATTGATCTGTCACCCAATTCTCTGATTTCATGCCATATTTAGTAATAATACTTTTTGTGTGTATAATACACTATATTTTAAGGTTATAAATTCTGATCTGATATTTGATAAAGTTGTATATTAGTCTCTAAGGAGTTTGTTGTAGATTGCATTCTTAATTCTAGAATCTGTTCTGTACTTGATATAGAACGATTTTTAGTTCGTATGACAGACCTGATTAGTACTATTGTTGCACCCATAAATCAACTGATTCTAAATGATCCTCAGTGTAATCGGTACAATATACTCTATTCTTCCAAGAAACGTTTTTTTCTATGATAGTTATAATTCAGGTTTACGCACAACGATTTACTCGTTAAAAGCAGTGTTATTTTTCACCTTTAATTAAGATAATAAAAACTGTCCTTGTCAATTTGATGCAAACAATGTTGTTTGATAGTTAATTCTGCAGGATAGTTTCCTCCTTAACCACAGGAATGATAATAGGCATCAAGAGTCCTATAATGTGTGAATTTTGGGGACTTACCTGGAAAACTGAGTAATTAATCATTCCTTAACAAGTTTTTAATGGATGTCCATCTGGATTTAGGATCTACACAGATGGACGGTGGATGGAGTTTACCCGGCAAATTTGCAAGGTATACACCGGTTCTTCGGGACTGTGTAGTGACCTTTCAGATATTTTATGAGAATTCTATGCAAATCATAATACATTCGCGTTGTCGTAAACAGCTTATTAGAAAATGTTCTGATTTTTTTATGCCAGCAGCATGTCCTGGATGCTTAACAATTTAGTAAACACAACTTAAAAGATGTCACAAGTTATAACACCATGTATTATAGCAATTTAATATTATTTATATCTGATAATTATTAAGTAAAAAAAGTTGTAGGTTGTAAAAGTTGTTTTAAATCATTAATTCTTTTTCACATTTTTTTCAAATTATTGATGCATGACAATTTATAATAATATCGCCTATAAAAATATAACATTTTAAAATCAATAACTACTTCTGATTAATTGGCTTATATTATAGTAGAACCTCTCTTTTAGGACATCCCTATTAAGAAAATATATTTTATATTACACTACAGCCAACCCCTATTTAGGATGCACCCTATTAAGCCTATTTTCCACTAGGCGAATTTGTTCGCGCGAATCGAAAGCGTCATGCTATGCACATGCGTATTCGCGTTTCTGTCTGTCATACTGCCTTCTTCGACGAATTCTAGTTCCTTTGATTTTTCGCTTCAGCGAAATTTACTAGGTCGAATTGTTTCTACTTTTTGCGAAGCGAAATATTGCGCAACCAATCAGAGCTCAGGAAATGACGCTTTCATGAGCACTCATGCGAATCGAAATGCTCAGCAACCACGCGAGGAACATGAATGTCGCAGCTATTCGCTCATGAGTGGAAAGAGTGTAGGCGATTTTTTTCTCTTCGAAACGTTGGATTCGCGCGAACAAATTCGCCTAGTGGAAAATCAGCTTTAAGGAGACGATTTTTTAAGTCCAGTGTCCACTCAATAGAAGCTCTACTGTAATTAATTTCTTGGTTTAATTTAATTTTACCATAGATTGTGATTATCTTTAATTTGATTACATTTTTGTCTGTACTTTACATACGATTAAATATTTTTAGAATAAACTCTTGCTTTATTTACATAATTTTCACACTTCAATTTTCTAGTAGCCATCAATTTTGTTTGTACCCTGTAGCATACGTATACGTCTAATTCTGACAACTGTTGATAATGCATAATTTTATTGTGATCTTCCCCAATCAATAAGCTAACATAAAATATTAGGACAGATGCCACTAGTGTCTATTATTGTAATCATTGTAATGTGAAATTTATTATTTCTATTTTTCTATATAGTAGTAGTAAACGCTTATTAAAGGATATCTTCGGGATCTAAATAATTGTCGTCTTAATAAGAGGGCGTTGACTATTCTGACATAATTACATAAGTACATTTGAAAGTATTTGTGAACAAATCTCAGAGTTTGAGTGAGTGAGTGGCCGAGCGGTTAAGACAGTGGAACCGTAATTACGTAGCCATAACATCGGCACGGGTTCAAGGCTCACTCACTCCATGGTTCTTGTGGGAAAACGAGTCTTCTCGGATAAGGACTATAAACCGTAGGTCCAGTGTACACATCTAGCTCGTGTGCACTTTAAAGAACCTAGTACATCTTTCGAGACGAGTAGGGGGTTACCCCGGTGTATTAGTACATCACAGCCACTGATCACCAACTGGGCCCTCTGGGAGACCAGTCTTTGACTGAAGAGGTTACCCAATATAAATATATATTTCAATCATATTTCATAACCTCTACATCACTAACCTGGCGTTCATACCTCTAAACCAGCATGCTAATGAGTTCATTGGTTTATGCAACACAACTTAAAGACAGTGTTGTCGAGTGTTGTGTTATTTTAATGTTAGAGTCATCATTATTATGCAAATTACATTTCGTATAGAGAATCACCCAACTTATATTAGGTGGCCGTGTCACGTCTGCAAATTTTTATTTATTTTTATTCATTACAAATAAATAATTTTAATTTCATAATAATTATTCCTATATACATGAACATAAAACCTGACAGCATGGGAAACCAAACAATCTCTTTGAATTGTCTTAGATAAAATTATTCTTCTTATTAAAAAAAAAAATAGAATCAATGATAAATAATTATAAGAGTTGGAAAGACTAGTGTTAATGTTGTCAATATATCCCCTTTTTTCAAGGACATAACGTCCCTTGAGTCCTTACCTTGTGAGTAATAACAATCAACTGTGTTATTTGGTCAAATCATACTGTACAATAAACTTAAAATAGAATAGATTCCCTTTAGCTGACACGAACAAACATGCAAAATTAGATCGTATTTGAATTTAACTTTGTCACTTTCCTTCGCATAGTTGTTAGAAATCATGCTTTGTGGTTATTTGGAACGGATTAAGCGTAAACGTTGAAGCAGGATTTAGTTGTTATGTTTCTCGTAAAAACCGAAATCAATGAATTTAATTCTTAGTTTATAGTTGCTGCAGATCATGGTTGTGATTAGTTGGGTTTATCTAAAAGCATACTATTTAATTTGTAATGTTTTCTTTTTAAAAATCATTATGTGTAAAGTTAGAATTAAAATTACAATTAATATTTTTAAATGTGTGTAGGTTAGAATTGCAGTAGTAGTAGTACCATGTATTTCCATAATTTTTTTCACAGAAAAGTGTCCCCTGAATAGGGGTTTCCTTGTAATAGTGATGTCCCCTGAATAGGGGTGTCCCGTTAATAGGGGTGTCCCGTTAATAGGGGTGTTCTCAGAATAGTGGTGTCCCAAAAGAGGAGTTCTACTGTAAAGAAGAAAACTTTTAGGTATATTCAGGGAAGAGTAATTTCATCATTGAATATCATGTTAAAATTTGTTTTTCTTACTCAGAATGCCCAACAAAGGTGAATTGCTTTACTTTTATGAATTTCCTTTCCTTTCCCAACATCCAGGATTTATATATCCTGCAAAGTAGAAAATAGACATTTCGGATATGATACACTGTTTTGAATCAAAACCTATACATTTTACTTAAACTAAATAAATGTATGCTATAAAAAAATCCGAGTTTAATTTTATACCCTTTTAAGTACTAACATTATTTATAATTCTATTTCCGTATATACAATAATTTGTTGAGGGCATTACAGTAATTTATAGTGCTATTAGTGTGTTCAGAAAAAGCTAAAATATCTCGTTTTAATTGACCAACAAGAAATTTAATATGTAACTTTGATGTTGCATGGACATGTACGACTGGCATACAAATTTAGGAAAACATTTTTGTTTTAAATTGAAACATGTTAAGCTAATAAAATAAAGAAATAAAAAATTGAAGTATGGGTAGCCAATTGGGCCAAAATATACTAATTTCTTGATGCAAATGCAACCGAGATACCAAACATATAAATCATAGCTAAAATGTAAATAAAATAATGCTGCAGTTGGTACCAAACAATATCATTAATGATCTGCCCCTGAAATTACAACCTCTACTCTCTTTTAATAGTCCTTTTTTATCATGTGCAGTTGGGTATGTGGGACAAGAAGTACAAGACAATGACACTAAAGCTGCATTCGCATTGTTCCGTTTAATGGAATGGAAGCCCTATATGATTTTGTAACAAACCAAAACAAGTGTAAAATGTGGTTAAAAGTCTTCATTAAAAAGAACACATATCTGTTCAATTTGTTTGTAATGTTTCAATTTTAAAAGATACAAAATAAAGTTCAAAATAAATGATAAATACAACAATTGAAAAGGCAAAAGCAAATAAGTAAACAGCAACTAGATTAAAGTAATATTCTATTAACTAAAACTTGAAGTAGGCTCTAGCCTAAAAAAATGAGAAATATGCGAACAAACGAAAAATACTTAAAATATTGAACTGACAAAGTTTTAAAATAATTTTAAAAATTGTTATTTAATCCAGTTCAATGTTAAGTTCATGTCAACTATAAAAATAGTACAATGTCACAAGCAATTTCTTAGAATTAAGAAACCTTTGCATATATACATGGAATTTATACCTTTGGCGAGGATAGTTTTGTCACTTGGAGTACTTTCCTTTACCTGGCAAGTGACTTATTAATAATTAATAAATACATCAAAAACTGTCAGCATCATGCAAATTAAAAATTAAACGTTGGCGAAATTCAATTTCTTTATTTTGTTTATGTAAAGGCTATTCTAATTCTGCTCAAGGCCCTAGCGGAAAACTCTTTCATGATCTTCCTACGCCACTAAAGGTCATCTCATCTCATAAGTATTATCTCAGATCTCATCAGGGTGAACTAAAAACAAGTAAAATGGAAACATTCTCACAACTGGTTATGAATTTGTTTCTGGTTGGATTGAAAGTTAACACTGTATTAAAAAGAATGTAGTTTAACTGTGAGAGCCATTCGCTTACTTCCATATCCAGTAAACCATACAAATCATTCCTTCTCTTCATTGCCAACCTCAGAAGAAATTGGTCTTTTTACTCCAATCCAAGGTGCCATTCTCTGTAAATTTGTTCTAGTATCCACTGTTCCTTTCTCATGCTCTTGTCAGTGAAAACCATTCTCTTACTCTCAAGTTCCACGTCCAGTAACCATTCAATTTCATTCCTTCTGTCCATTAACAACCTCAGAAGCACTTCAATCCAAGATGCCATTCTCTGAAAATGTGTTGTTCTAGCATCCACTGTCCCCTTTTTATGTGGGAACCATTCTCTTACTCTCAAGCTTCATATCCAGTAACCATGCAATACCATTCCTTCTGTCCATTAACAACCTCAGAAGCACTACAATCCAAGATGCCATTCTCAGTAATTGTGTTGTTCTAGCATCCACTGTCCCATTTTTATGTGGGAACCATTCTCTTACTCTCAAGCTTCAATACCATGCAATACCATTCCTTCTGTCTATTAACAACCCCAGAAGCCGCTACAATCCAAGATGACATTCTCTGTAAATCTGTTGTTCTAGCATCCACTGTCCCCTTTTTATGTGGGAACCATTCTCTTACTCTCAAGCTTCAATACCATGCAATACCATTCCTTCTGTCCATTAACAACCCCAGAAGCACTATAATCCAAGATGCCATTCTCTGTAAATATGTTATCTGGCTTCCTTGGACACTCTTTCATGGAAACATCAGAAACAAACTCTTTAATTCTTTATCATACAATGGCCTAACCATCTAACTTTACCACCAGTGTAGAGGTCAATAGTTCCTGGTTTAGCACTCCTAATTCGCCTTCCAACTCTTGATAGTTGCATTGGACTGCTCATGCTCTGGCGCTCCTTTTTAGCTCTGATGACCCTGGGTTTAGCCAATGAGAGCTCATGGCCATTACACCACTGGTCACCACCTGCTTCTCAAACTCTTGCAGATAATGCTATGTTTATAACACTCCATCTTACCTACTCGCTTGACTTAATCCCACGCAAATAATATGAAATGAACAACTACAGTTGAGATTAGAGTTGAACATGTGTAGCTTAAGTCCAAATATCATCTCTGTTAATCCATTGATAACATTAGTAAAGGGATTTGATTGTATAATCTTAGCTATTCATAGTAGCATGTGCTTCCTCTCTTTAAATATTATACTGAACTGTACGTTGTTTGAAAATATTGTCACATTGTGGTGTTTTTTTTATTGGTCTATTTTATCTGTTACATTCATGTAAAAGTTAGCCTAAACAAAATCAGAAAATATATATATAATGCATTATTCAGAAATATATACAAAGCAATTAGGTAAAGAATAATCTGCACAATTAATTTAAAGAATTCCATGAATATAAGAATAGGATATAGGAGTTTGATTTGATGAAATTTTGTTTTGATCTAATTAATAAATATTACAATATTATAATATAAAATTGTTTACTCCAAAACCGCATTTTTAGATTGATATTTTCAACAATTGAGGTTCTTGACAACATATGCTAAAAAACTTTTTTCTCTAGGAGAGCAAGACAGGATTTGCAATTCCTGTATAAATGTCTTACTTCTAAGTTTGATTGTAATCTTGTTTCGTTGTTTTATTTTAATGTTCCTGTTCGTAATCTTCGTAGTAAACCCTTTCTTCATGTTAAATTTTCTCGTGTCAATGTTTGTAAAAATGGTATTTTCTGTAGACTTTCGTCTTTGTACAATTCATGTCTTTTAAAAAATAATTCTTTAGATATCTTTAACTGTAATTTCTCTCAATTTAAATGTATTATTAATGAAATTATTTAAATAATCTTATTTACATTTTTGTATATATTTATATTGGCTTATATTTTATAGTTTAGTTATTTTATTTTCAACCTGTTATTGGTGTTTTACACTGTTGGCTTGAAATAAAGAATAAAGAATAAAAAATAAAGAATAAAGAATAATGAAAAAGTGAATTGTTTACAAATACGGTGGAGTTATAAGCATATTGCATGTTTGAAAATAAAATTGTCTGTTATTCCCTGGAAACTCCCTTGATAATGTATACATACTTTGTTGAATTCATATTCAGGAATATTCTTTTAAGAGGGCATTTTCCTGTGAAATGAACGAGGGACAATGACTACAGAAATCCCTGTTCGGGGCACAGCCCTGTTCGGAGGAATCACTTTGAATTTGGTCCTTAAGGTGTCCTGTTAATAGTAGGTAGTACTATAAACTGTACTTCATAAGAAAAGTTTGACAGTACTTTAAAAAGTTGAATTGATCTTAAATTTGATACTATTGGATTAACCTTTTTAGAATTACAAGGTTAAGCGGATTATTGTGATATGATTTGTATAGTTAACAGGCATCCATCACTAATAGGTGCTTAGGGACCTCATATCACCAACAGTTGTAGATTGACCCTATTATGACCTGACCCAAATAGTACTTAAGTACTAATAGGGCTAATATAAAGTAAATAATCAACAGTATGCACATTTCAAATCTGTGATATATTGCCAATCTTGCAATTATTTAGGTTTACTCCTAACATGTTCTATATTCAACTAATTCCTTCGTGAACTTTATTTACAATAGAATCAACGTAGTATGATTAGCCGTAGGCCTATTGTCTTTGAATAGTAGCAAATGTTAACACATTTAAAACACGTGACCATGGCCAATATGCTACATGAACACGTATATGAGATTTTATGGAGAACATTACGAGAACACGGATTACAGCATTGTCATGTTTTTGACATACCGTCAATTTGACTGGATCAATGTAATTTTAAAAAATGAAATTGCATCTGCAAATGCTAGATTGTAATAATATGCATGTTTAAATACACAGACAGTACACAGTATATTTCTGTACCACTGTTATTTTTATATGAGCAAGAAATAAAAACAAACAACAAACATACCATAGAGATACTAAAACCTAGACTCAGTGAACTAGGCTACAGCAAAGTTTAACCAATTTTATCAAATGGCCGCCGTATATTTTTTAATATTATTTATATTAAGTATAAAAAAATATAGCGTTATTTTGTGTTGCAGCAGTGATAACCGGTTAAATGGTGTTCTAACCATCGGTTTTTAACCATTATTTTCATGCTGCTATTTAAACGGTTATTGAAAATTTGTCCTGTTTCGGCTGCAAAAAAATTGGGGTTAATTTATTAACACGGTTATTTTTCCGCAGTAGAAACAGGATCTCACTGTTCGCTGGGAATTTCTAGTGAGCCAAGTGCTACCCTTGCCAGCTGGCTACTATTAAACAGGTCTTGTATTCAATTATCTACATCTCACATTGAGAATATGACGATACCACATTCGTATGATCTTCATTTAAGTAGTTTTTAATAGTTAACAAAAATGCGGTCAGCCGTATTCAGTGTCACTTCAAGTGATCTGAATTTCTGACCTAATTTTATGTTTTTTATTATTGTGATTTAATATAAAGTATACTCAGTATAGTTTGTGTTTTTTTTTTTTCAATAGTTTTATTTACACGTGTAAAAAGCATACCGTAACATAAAAAAACTTTAAATTCAACAATTTTACGATAATACAAAGTAGCCTGTCGCAAATAGATTTAAATCAGATTCAGATTCATTTACCATTAAAGCGCCTCTTTTTTATTGTTTAGAATCATCTATATTTTGCTCAAACTTCACATTGGATTGAAAGGGTGCGCCACGTTCCAAATGTGAACTTTAATTAAAGAAAGACCTGTGTTTAGATGTAGTGGGAAAGCTATATTATGAAGTCTCTGCTATGTTTTAGTTTAATTAATGTACGCTCTGTGTGGACGAATTTATCAATATCTCTCAAAATGATTGATGTTCCATTAAGAAGAATCTACCTCACTTTCTTGTAACTGTAACCAAACAGCGCCACCTTTAAGATTGATTTCAAAACTTGCTCTAGGGTCTTCATGTTAACGATGAAAAAAATCCATCTTTTTAGATTAAAGTGAAAAAGCAATGATAACTATTAACGTTTAACATCTAGTTGTAGGAAAATAAAATAATAATATTTTAATCATACAGTCATTGTTTAATTTTGAACTTTGACTTGAACGGTTATCCAATTATTACTAACAAGATAGATTGAGAATGTTAAAAAATTGTTGGATTCAAGAGTCACCCAGACCTCCCAACTCCCGTTAATGGCAGGAGTCTCTCAATATTTTGAGTCATCTTTCACTCTCCCGCTAAATGAAATTTCTCCTGATATTTTGGTTAACCAATAAAACCTTCCGATATGTAAGCATTTATAATTTCTACTACCACTAGATATTGATAAGAAAATAGAAAAAATACTAATATCAGTCCATATAATGTTTATAGTCCATTCATGCATTGTTTAATAAGTGAAATAATGAGTTACCAATTCATTTTTCCCCTTCGGCACACATTATACATGCAAATATTTGTAGCTTTTTGATAGTGCCTTATATAGTTTCATAAAACCTTTAGATATTAAATTTTTTCAAGTTGTCTAATTCTAGAATAGAACTCTCCTTTGGGATTTCTCTATCTAGGGGACATCTCTCTTGATTGAAACGAATGAGAGTCACATTTATTAAAGACAATGGGCAACCCTTTACAGAGTTTTACTTTATAGAATTGTGCTGCACACTGAACAATTAGTAATCATCTTTTATTTTAACTATGAATAATAGATATTATTTAAATTTAGAATTCCTTGAAAAGTGGGCGAACATGTTTAGATTGTGCTCTTAGTTTGGATTTCCTGAATAATCTATAAGCCAATTGTTGACTTTCACCAACTTCAGATATAGTAATTGACTTTAATAAGTTATAAGATATTCATAGTATGTTTGAGTTAGATTACAATGAACGGAAATCTTGAAAGAAATGATTGTGAAAAACCTGTTCAAACGTATAAATGCAATTATTATGACTTTATTAAGTACATGTATTAGGCCAAGCCCCTAGACACAATTCAGTGGGTCTGAGGAACAGTTTTGTTGCAGCCGTTTCTGAAATTTTTATCATATAGGCAGGGGTCTGTTTTTTCATTAACAGGAAGAGTTTTGTTGCAGCATTATCTAAAAGAAATTTCTATCATATAGGCAAGGCAAATTTTTTCATTAACAGGAACAGTTTTGTTGCAGCGTTATCTAAAAGAAATTACTATCATATAAGCAAGTTGCGGCAGAGGTTAATGGCCGCCTGTCGTATATCTTCACTTCTCATAATATTATATTGACCAATTTTTCCATTTATTTGGGATGCTTATTCGTTACAGCAGAACCCCTATTATGGGACACCTTAAGGACCCAACAAAGATTCCAAAGATTAAAACATATATATTGCCACTCATTCATGGAAATATAGGGGTGTCCCATGAATAGGGATGCCCCAAAGGAGGCGTTCTAATTGTACTAAAACTTTGTATTGTATTGCCTTGGCCTTTAAAACTCTCTGATTCATTTTGAAAGACTCAAACTCATTCATTCATGAAAGTGTCCCCTTAATAAGGAGGGGTGTCTCCTTAATAGGGAGGGGTGTCTCCTTAATAGGGAGGGGTGTCTCCTTAATAGGGAGGGATGTTCCTATAATAGGGAGGGGTGTCTCCTTAATAGGGAGGGGTGTCTCCTTAATAGGGAGGGATGTTCCTATAATAGGGAGGGATGTCTCCTTAATAGGGAGGGATGTTCCTATAATAGGGAGGGGTGTCTCCTTAATAGGGAGGGATGTTCCTATAATAGGGAGGGGTGTCTCCTTAATAGGGAGGGGTGTCTCCTTAATAGGGAGGGGTGTCTCCTTAATAGGGAGGGATGTTCCTATAATAGGGAGGGGTGTCTCCTTAATAGGGAGGGATGTTCCTATAATAGGGAGGGGTGTCTCCTTAATAAGGAGAGGTGTTTACTGAATGGTTCTAATGTATTTATACTTTTATATTGTTTTTGTTGCCATTAAAAACATTAATCTCTCTGATTCTCTTTAAGAGACCATACCATTTTGTATTAAAAAAGAAAAAAAAATTGTTATTGTATCAGAGATAAAATTTGACCCATGATATAAAAAAACCTTAATTACAAGATACAGCTAAACCTGTATAAGTGATTGTACATTTCAATGTGTAATTTAACACAGTGTGTTTTAACACGTAAATTGCAGCACATCCCATTAAGTTAACAACTCACGTCTCAAATGCATTTAAACCTTCTCCAAATGAGAAAGATTTCATTAGGAACATTTGTAAATCTCTTTCCATATATTGTAAATTATGGGTATCATTCTTACAAGATTACTAGAAGAATTATTTTTGCAATGAATAGATTATTCAGAAATTCTAATGAAAACAATTTCTTTTTTACGAAAATAGTTTGCCACTTTCTTGTGGCCTTGCTTTCTATATCTCGTATAACACACAATGAGTGTATCCATGACGTTTCATTGGTTAATTAATTATCATATGCCATTCAGTATTAGTTCTATTGCACGTTAAAAGTTATATTTAATTGTTCTATAAAACACAGCTGCTTTTTATAAAGGAAGAAAGAATATCATTTTCTATTTTGATCTGTTTATCTGTATCTTTCTAATCAAAACTGATTTGATGCAACACCATTGTTTTCTACTGGCATGTCAACATTATTTTGTTGTCTGTTACTATCCTGATGGACTATTTAGACATATTGAGCAGAGCATATAGTAAGAAATCAATGTAAAAATTTTAAATTTGAGTAGACAATTAATAATAGAAAGTAACAAGACTGACACACCAGTAATGTGATAACTTGAAAGAAAGTGACAGAATTTGATGATAAGAAGACTAGAATGTGACAGATACATCCCCTTATGTATGTAATACATACAACCTGAACACAGTCTCAAGATATCAATTTGGCAAATAGTGTAATAGATACACTAATGCAAGTCAAGTATTATTAATCATTAAAGAATGGATAAATTTACTCTTATATGCTGTACACTGGCATATCAAAGATTTTGAAATAGGGTAGAGTCGGGGACCTAACAATTACTTAACCTACTATAATGTCCTTTCATTTGCAGTAGCAACTTTAGAAGGCCGGCTGCCATATCCTTGAAATCATCTTTTCCATACCATAAAGAATAAATAAATTTACTCTTAAATGCGGAACACTGGCATATCCAAGATTTTGAAATAGGGGAAAAGTCGAGGGCCTAAAAATTACTTAACCTACTGTAATGTCCTCTCATTTGCAGTAGTAACTTAAGACTGGCTGCCATATCCTTGAAAGATTTTATTTTTCATCTTTTCCGTACCATACTCATCATTGTATATTTCTGCTTTATTGTCATTTGTATAAAACCATTGTGAACCTTTTTATTTCAAAGAAAATAGAATAATTTAAAATGTCATCCAGTAATTATGCCAGAAAATCGTCTGTTTCTAAACCTCGAAAGACAATGTAATAATAAAAATCCGGATAGAGGGTATAATCCCATATTTCATTTGTCGCCTGATAGGCTATCAGTTATTCTTTTTTAAGCTAGGTAACATATTTTATGAATTGCTTTTAATACCGTACCTAGACGAGCAATTGTTTTTGTAATCTTAATGAAATTCTGTAAATAGTACATCTGATTAAGTTATGATATTTTAAAAATATTGTAAAATATTCTGCCGCCAGAAATAATTAATTACAACATAAAGCATGATGATCAATGAATATATTTGTATTAATTTTTATTCATTCCACATTTATGATATTAAGTTGCAATTAAAACCCTATATACTTTCAAATATTCTTGGCTTATACCATTTTTACATCTACATAACAAATAAAAATACATACATACAAGTGGTAAATGTATTATTATAAAATTCAGTGGCAGCTCCCCGATATTAGGATGAAGTATTTTCGTAAATGCTCTTTTTTTAGTTATCCGCTTGGTAGAGCGGATAACTCCTTGTTATTGTATTTGATAAATTTTTTTTTTTCTGTATTGTTGTTCTTTCTTTCTTGCTTGTTTGTGCATCGCTCTAAAATGTGTAAACATAACATTTCATAACTTTGACAACATGTGGCCATTTACGTAAAGTTGTGCGCCTTCTATTTTGAATGACGTCAGATTTTATGATTTTTAATGATTGATCATAGATTAAAAAGCAAGCTTTATTTTTTTTTTACACTTAGTGAAAATCTAAGTCATATCAAGGTCAAACTTTCTATGGATTAAAAATGGCATGTTTCACAAAAAGTTACGCGTGCACGCGCATTTAAAATTTCAAAATGCGCAAAATTAATTTCTAATCAACTTTCTACGCTGAAACATGACATTTTGAGCATGTCAAAAATTCCTGTGCATGCAAAAAATGTTACGCGTAAGGTGCGCACGGAGTATGAAAAACATATTTTTTTCTCTTGAATTATATTTTTCAAGCCTTTCCTAGTAATTTTGAAAACAATTTAAAACTTTTCCAGTTTAAATAACGCCATACCAACACGTTGAATTAGACAATGAAAAAGCTTAAAAAATCATCAAAATAATGTCTTTTTTTAAACAGTCATAGTTTCTAAAGTAAACTGTGAACCGTTTATTTTTATTACAAAATCTAGAAATTGATGAGTTGTAGATATCGGATCATGCATCAATAAGGCTAAAAAACCATTGTGACGTCATCGTATGGCCACACAAATGTAAAATATAGGATTTTTGTCTCTTTCTTTATTGCTCATCACATTCAATGGAGCGCATCACGCTTATCTGTATTCCTTTTTCTCCGACATTTTAATATTGTCTAGGTCAATCAACTATCTTTCACATGAAATAAAAATATTTTAATTTTTATGACGTCATCATGCCTAAAAATTTTAATTACGTGGGTCATTAATTTCATCTTTACAGTAAATTTTAATCTGTAATAGCTCGTAAGAATAAAATGTGATAATCACGATTAAAACGTTTTCTGGAAGCTATTGGATTGTAGATACGAATTAATGTGAACATATTGCCAATCAGATGTTGTGACGTCATCATATGGCCACTTGACTTTAAAAAGTCGTGTTTTCATCTTTTGCGTCATAGTTCATTACATTTAAAAGAGCGCGCATCAATATTTCACGTATTCAAATTTTTTCTGTACGTTAATATTTTGTTGCTGAGATAATTTCCTTCCGAAATTGCTACCTTCGCGTTTCATTTCTAAACCGTCAACATGTTAAAAATTGGAATAAATAGCAAGTCCCGTAATTTCACCTATTCTACACTGTATGTACAGATTATACTGTGTATACTATATGACACAAAATAACCGAATTCAGCAATAACAACATATCATATTCTTCAGTTCAGGTCATAATGCCATAATCTTTTTCTGTGTGCAATATTCCAACGTATGACGTGCACGTGGTGTTTCTCGTGCGGATAACTAACTCGTCAAAGTTAGTTATCATGTCTAGTTTATAATTCTGCCCTCTGCAATTTCATATTTTTGAGAATCTTTTAAAATATTTTTAATCGCTAATCGTTTCTAGCAGGATTTTGTTTTTCGTTGATCGGGATATTTGATGTTTGTTTTCATTTTTTGCAGATAACCCTTTTTATGAATAGAAGTTATTACTTGTATTTAACGAAACAAAGTTTTGTGGTTTTTTTTTACTTTTCAACTTTTGTGACATTTGACACATTTTAACAGATTTAACTTATCACAAAATACCTCGATAAATCAGAATTTAATGTTTACCAGAGGTGCATCGCGCAATCTAGCAACTAATCGATGTATGTAACCTTTTTAAAAAACAGAATTTACACATGGGTTTTGAAAAGCGTTTTTATTTAAAACCATTTTGTGAATTTTGGAGAGAACGAGAAATTTGATGAAAATTCGGGAGGCTCCTGGAGAAAACGTTTGGCATTAATAGCCGTATTTGGCAACGTACAAGGAATGAAAGCATTAAGGAGCGCTAACATGTTTCGTCTAACTCGAAGCTCCGTTCAAATGAGTACAAACCTATTCATACAATGATTAACCTTTCTTGTATTATCAGTATTCTGTTTCTTTATACTCTAGGAGCCTATTCGTCATATTCACTTGTCACTGTGTTGATGTTGCCAGTCTTTAAAATGATCTTTCACCGCTGTTTATTATACACTAGCCACATTAGACATGTAGTGTCGGTAATTAGATATTACAGAAATTCAACTTGTCGTCTTGCAATTTCCTTTAAATTATAATTCACAATGATTATAGGTAATTTATCAATAACATGATATTTAAGAAAACTAATTTGTCTGTTTCGACAAAAGGAAACATGAATAATAGCTTACAAAAACAACCTGTCGAGGTTAGTACATTTTGTATTTCATAGAACCCCTATGGTGAGGACAAGTTAAAGTGTATGAGGAGTGGACACTAAATAGTTTGTTTACGATTTCCATATTTTTTTTTTCTAATTTCCGCTGTCTAATCTGTGATTGAATTTTTATGCCAAAAAAATAATATATAGATACACAATTTCTCTCCAACTGATTTACTGTAGTTTTTTATGGTATTTCAATATTGTCAGTATTTTGTAGAAATTTAGACAGCGACAACTTGGTAATAATATAGACAATACTCACACAGATAACCGATACTTGAGGTATAACAATAATGTAACTTTATTAACAAAGCAAACAGTAAACATTCGTATGTAAAACAACAACAACAAGGGGGCTCATATGGAGCGCCGTACGTGACATAACAGCCAAACTGGCGTGACTACCTTTTTTTTTTTTTTTTCCTTTTCTCAAAAAAAAACAAAGTCAACAACAAAAACGGCAAATCGGGACAAACTGTGAATCAAATATAAAAAATTGAAAAACGAGCTTTCATCGGGTAGACTGCCCTCCAGCTTGGGGATTATTCTGCCCCACAATACTTATCAGGAATCACTTGTCAAGTACAAAATCGTTAAGATGAGTGGGTAAGCGATGACTGCGAGTAGATCGTCTGGGTTCTATCACTGGTGGTGGAATAACGACTTTATGAAGGTCGGTGAGAGGGCGGACATCATCAGAAGCAGCAGGAGTTAAGAACTCTGAGTCGGTACCAGCAGGCAATGGATCAACCTGGTAAGCGTGATCGGCTGGGGTTGACAGCTCAATAGGTATTTCTGTACGCGGTGGCTCAGGAATTTGATAATCATCATCGCTGTTCGAGTCCTCTTGGTAATAATGTTGCGATCGAGGAGATGGTGACGAGGGAACCTTGTAGCATTCCGTACGCTTGACTTTGTACGCCGTACTACGTAACTGAGAACCGATAAATTTGCGGATATTGCACCAAGTGTTATCAACCGACGTTACGAGATAGCGATGACGGGCCTTTGACTTGTTGCGATCGGCTAAGACGTACACAAGATCACCAACATCAATATCGGAGCTTGCTGGAAAACGGCCCGTTGGAGCCTTTGATCTTTCACTATGTGCATGATTGGCTAAACGACGTTTGTGCTGTGAGATAATTAATTGACTGTCAGACAGAGGAATTTGGTCGTTAGTAAACTGGTCGCGTTGTGTCCACATCTCCCTAGAAGAGAGACCACATGAGCGTAGTCGAGAGTTTAAGCAAGCCATAGTAATTTTGAGCATAGTTGGGGTGACTAATCCACCAGTGGGTTCTTGTGTAAGAAGTTCGTCTTCTACTTCACGTACGGCCTTTTCGGCGATTGGATTCTTATTTGGGTTTTTGGTTCTTCCTAGCTCAATCATTATTCTGTGGTGCGCTAACAACTTATCGCTGACCAACGAAGCAAATCCAGGAGCAGGGTCGGTGCGAATTACAGCGTGTGGGCCGTCAAGAGGCCTGAGCTCGATACAAAGGCGGATTAAACCGTCTCGTAGACTGTCGTGACGTTCGCTGTCGATAATGCACGCGACTGTAAATGATGTTACACACTCTCGCATCACTAGAATAAGTTGTCGTTCACGCTTAATTACATCAGCAGCGAAGGTGGTACCAACTGCATCGGGTGGGTCTCCGGTGGACTGCGGGATAACGGTATGTGGAATAGAGCGAAGGGCAGCGCAGTGGTGACATCTTGCTGAGATACGCTCCACAGAGGCATCCATGTCGAGAGCGAAGAAATATCTACGAACGATCGTTTTAAGCTGATGGCACGAAGGGTGGTCAAAACGCAGATGAAGTGCTGTGAGAAGGCCCTCGAGGACATCACGAGGAACAACAATACATTCGCGTACGGGTGCGAGTGGCTCATCCCTACGAACGACCAAAAGACCATCCTTGGCTATGGTAGAAAATCGTAGAAGGCGCTTGACATCTTTAATGTTTGTGATTTTTTTGTGGGGGCGAGTACCCTGAGAAAGGTGAGCGTGAGTGCGTCGTAGGACCGGACATTCAGACTGGATGGCCAGCCAGGCAGGACGACTAGTGAAAGGTAGCTTTGTGGAGCCAGATATAACGTCTTTAATGTTCACTTGGAAAACAACAGAGTCTTCGGTTTGTTGGACAAAAGAGCAGATTTGGCAAGAAGGAGCGTCACAAGGTTGTGCGTTCCTGCTCCCGAAGTCGGACGGCATATTTGCGGAACCTGCGAGGTGGTGAACAGATGCGTGATAGCGGCTAACAGTGGATAAGAAGGTTGAAACCCGAGGACTCACAGAGAATTCACCTCTGCACAACTTTTCGTAGGCTTGGACACATGGCTTACTGTCTGTCAAAATGTGTGCCTGATGTGCGGATTGTATGATAAATGGACTAAAGTGTTTTGTGGATGCGGCAATTGAAAGAGCTTCGACTTCACATGGTAACCAGGTCATTTGTCGTCCGCGTAGTTTAGCGCTATAAAAACCAGCGAGTAATGGTTTGCTGTCACGGGAGACATACAAGGTGGAAGCTATGCCATATTTCTTGACGGCGCCATCAGTTACAATCCACAATTGGTCACTTGCTCGTGGGATGGCAATCGTGTGTGGTGAGTTGAGGATAGATTGCGCACTTGCGAAACTAGCGAGCAATTCGTCAGACCAGTCTATCTTCTCTTGGGATTGTCGTCCAGCGACAGCAGCTTCAAGAGGTGACAAAATAGGTGCACATCGCGGGAGAACGCGAGATAGCATCTTAAATGCGCCAATGAACGATCGTAATCCGGTCACGGTGACTGGTCTCGGGCAGCTAGATAATGTTGAGATGCGATGAGAGCTAGCTCGGAGTGTCCCTTGGCTCCATATCCACCCAAGAATGTTAGTAGTCTTAGGACAGATAACGGTTTTGGTAGCGGATAAATGTAGTCCTGAGTTGGATAGTGCATGAAGGATTCTTCTCCATACGTTCAAGACCTCTTCAACTGTATTACCGCCGCAGTAAAGATCATCAGCGAGTTTTGTAGCTGAACCTTCTTCTAAAAAATCACCCACTACTCTGCTTAGAAGTTCTTCCAATGCGGTTTCTGACCCCGGCATGCCCATTGCGCAACGGGTATATACCCTGACACCGTGAAATGGAGTGACGATTCCGCAATATTTCATAGACGGTTTTGAAAGTGGAATTTGGTAGAAAGCGTTGGTAAGATCCGTTGTTATAATGTATTTCCACTGTCCGATTTTAAGAAGAGTGGAGTCGACGTCAGGCATGAGTGACGGTTGTGGTTTGCTGTACCTGCCGACATCGGCAAAGGATGTCACTAATCTGGAACCGCCGTTGGGTTTCTTCACGAGGAATGACGGATTGAGATATTCTACAGCAACTCCAACATCTTCTGGACGGGCAAAAACTCCAAGTGTTTCGAGTTCGTCGAACTTGTGTTGTAGTTCGAGGAGCTTGTCTCTTGCATACTGAGGAAGGCGACCTTTGCGTTGTGGGGGTTGGACTGGTCCCATATTTACGGTGGCAACAAACGGGCCTACAGCACCATTATAACCTTTAAAGGAAGGGTTGAAAATGTCATCATACTCCTTGTGGAGGCTAGTAAATTGTTCGAGTATGTTGCGAGGTAGAATGCTATCCGGATCCAGCTTAATGCTATCAGAGAAGCAAGTGTGAACTGTTGTAGTGCTAAGCTTTGGTGGTTTAATCGGGGATGATGAAGTGTCAGGTAGGTTAGGTGTAAACACAGGGCTAGCTTGGCAAAACTGTTCATTGCGTGAAAGCACTTTGGGTTCGTCTGACAGGTTAGGAATGCGAATTCGTCCGGCAACGCACGATATGATACGTGGTTCAGGCCAAACATGAGATGGCAAAGATGTTTTCGAGATTGGTGCATCAACGCGAGGTTCAATAGCAACAGTGTCTATGTGGGTGAGGTCATTTGGGAGTGAAAGTTCAATGTAACTACCTGGCCATATCACAGTGTGTGTTGAGGGAGCACGGAGAACATGAGCGCGTCTGATCGAGTGGCATTCGGACAAAGTGGTAGGCAAGGAGCCATAGATGTATGTTGTGCCATCGGCCATAACTACTTGACGCTTAGCGGGGCGGATAGAAATATCATTCTGTTCCATAAACGGTGTACCAGCGAGTAGCTCAACGTCGAGGTCCTTAACGACGAGGCCATTGAAAGTCAAGTCTTTATTGTCACGTGTAAAGGTGACGTTTGTCTCGCCCATAACCTGTAACTGCGAAGATCCATCGGCTTGGTGTGCTGATTGACTACTGGGCTTAATCTGAACGCCAAGTAAACGTGCAGTTGATTCACGGATCATGTTGCCAGTAGCACCGCTGTCTATAGTAATATGTACGGTATTATAGCCGTGAAAGGCTTCGAGATATGGCGACTGACGTACCTGTATTCGAAGAGCTGAGGATGAACCAGATGGTGGGTCGTTGGGATCCTCGACACGGGTGGAATCCTGTTCATAGCAGTAACTGTCGTCATCGTCGAAGATGTTTGCGGCCCGGGCACGTGCCATGTAGCGGCGGTCGCGTTCCGGAAGGAACTTGCACTCACTGAGAAAGTGGCGGTCTGGTCGTCCACCTTGTTTACAAAATGGGCAGCATTTATTTGGTTTGTTATTGTATGTCTGAGTATTGAATGTCTTAGGTGGGTAGCGGGAACGCGGTGGTTGAGAAGGAAGAGAAGCTGGTCTTTGAAACGGTAAAATCGCTGAACGCATGACTCTTGTGTCATCGGAAGTTTTGATTTCTTCTAATAGGGAAGTCATAGCTTGTGAAATTTCAGGCTTGATGGACGCCAGTGTACGTGAGCGAAGCTCTGTGCCATACCTCTGTTTGACGAGTTGGGGAAGTGAAGGGTGAACTAAGCGTAGCCATGTCAGTGTGAGTAGGTTTTCAAGTGAAGGGGTGAGTTCTTCGTCTTCCGTAATAGGTTGATTGTGGTGAGTTATAACACTGTCTGCTTGAAGAAGATTGTCATCAATGAAAGCTAGCAAACGTTGGTATAGATCCTCTGGGCGTTCATCTGGGCCCAGACTAATGTTAGCAAACTCTAAGAAATGAGCCCCACTAGATTGGAACCCGTAATGTAATCGTATGCATTGCCAGATGCAAGGTAGTGATGTGGATGATTTTACGATAGTGTTTCTTGAGATTACAGGGCAATAGTTAGCAATTTGACCTAACATTAGTTCCAACATGGTTACTTTCTGTTGTGCAGATAAAGCATTAGCTACGTTGTCTTCAAAACCATTGTCATCAGTGAACCCTCGGAGTGGGGAAGCTCTGGTTTTCTTGCCCCACGAGAAACCTTCCACCAGGAAATTGGCGAATTTAGTGTCTAATGTTAACGTGTACATGAGGTTTTGACGCCAATTCTCAAATGTGTTTATTGTTTCGTTTTTACCTAAGCACCATTGCTTGGGGGCACGATTGGATGCAGCCATTGTTGTGGTGTTTATACAAAGTGTACTGAATGAAACGTTATTCCTCTATTGACGAACGGAGAATTACAGCGACTGCAGTATGCGCCGGTCAGTTGCTCGCCTGTGGATGTGCGATAACGGCAGTATAAGTACTATAGTTATAGGGCTAGGCCTAGGTCTGCCTCCTGTGTAGACGGTAAGTCGATATTCTTGTGGGCAGTAAAATGTGTTGCGTAGGATTTTCGTCTCCCGACGCTGCCACCACGCCAACTTGGTAATAATATAGACAATACTCACACAGATAATACAACTGAATAACCGATACTTGAGGTATAACAATAATGTAACTTTATTAACAAAGCAAACAGTAAACATTCGTATGTAAAACAACAACAACAAGGGGGCTCATATGGAGCGCCGTACGTGACATAACAGCCAAACTGGCGCAGTGTCTACTTACTACACGTAAGTTACCATATGAAAATATACAAAAATTCAGCCAAAATTGTCTGTGTTAATTGCTTATGGGAGGTAAAGTTACCATACAAAAATATACAAAAATTCACATTTTTGCAGTCAAAAAGTGTCTCTGGCCACATGCAGGAGGTGTACGATTACATATGCAATAATTAGATAGAAAGAGCATGGGATATTATGTTCATTATGGAAGATGTCTGCTTACGAGAGGTGTATGTCTGCACAGGGAGGTTCACTGTACAGTATATAAAAATAATCAATCTTGAAGCGTTTTTCACCCACTACTGTATTTTTGCACAATATTTATTATTAATAACCATCATTATCGTTTGGTTGTTAATTTGTTTTATATAGTATAAATTCAAACTTTCTATAAATATATATTATTATTTTAGAAATTTATTTATATTAATATCTTAAAAGTTGGCATTAGAACATTCTTTAGTGTTTTTTTGTAATTTTTTCCCCCTTTTCAGAGACTTTTAATACATATTTAAATTTAAAACTTACATTACACTACATCCTTTAAATACTTTTATTAAAAACAGTTTTGTTAATATATTAAAACAAATTACTTAGTCCAGACCACTTTCTATAAAATTCATTCTTTAGTTTTTGGTTGTACAATAGATTTTCAGAGGAAACTACACAATGCAAATCTTTATTGAAATATTGTAAACATTTACTGTAAAAATGTAAAACCCTTGTGCATATATTCATGTATAATTTATGTCCTCTGAAATCTGATAGTGTTTACTCGATAACAATTTTAATTTTTGCTTCAAACTCGTTGAAAATGATCAGAGCTGCTAGCCGATTAGTTAGTGGTTTTTATTAGACACAAAGGAATATTTTAACGTTGGTTGGATTGTCTACTATCTTAGAAGACATGGAAATGTAAAGGATTTATATCTCAGTTTATGGCGTTTGTGATCCACCATTTTGTGTGTCAACAACCATGCATACATCTTCTTCGTATTATATTCTTTCTCAATTTGAAAGTATGATAATAAACATATATAAAAGTTAATTCCAATAAAATGTTTATTTGAAACAATAAAAAAGATAAATTCTTATTTACTGTGTGTGTATAATATTACAGATCTTGGTCTCTGTTAACTAGTAAACTAGGCCTAGTTAACTTTGATAATGAATGAAATCAAAAACTCTGATTAACAAAATTCAAACAATGTCAGTTATTCCACAATTAAGCAAGAAATATTTCTTACTACAAAAAATGACGCTCATCTTACGATAACTACCGTCTACATGCATCTCAATATTTATCAGCAAATGTTTTCGTAGACTCTCTTTTCCCAGACTTGCTTTTTGGGGTGTGCGCATGCTCAGTCCGAGTTTCCAAATACCCATTTTTTCAGCCGTAGTAACCTATGAGCTACCGCATGGTAATGCCTTTGTTCTCTTGAATATAACTGCTTAAAGGAGCGGTGCTATAAATGTATATGAATATTTTCATGCATATCTAATACAGTCAAGATAAACAATTTATTGGCCTATAGAGTATCACGGTGTGACGTCACAACGAAAGAGGGCGCTGTATGGTTGCTAGACAACCAAAAAATGCGTTCAACGCTACTATATTGATAAACTGTAAAGATCTGTATTTCTATCAAATTATGTATCTTAGCTTGATTTTTTTTTAACTTAAACTGTAGTTGAAAAATAAATGATTATTAAAAACAAATGTTTATTGATCTTTTGAAATTTTAGTTTTTTTTTATTGAAAATTATTAAGTTTTAAAATGACTACTTCAATAAGCCTATTCCAAACCATTGGTGACTTTGGAGTCACTCAGGCAGGTTTGAACGCATTTTTAGTTGCGCTAGCAACCACGTAGCGCCACCTACCGTCATGACGTCAGCACCGTGATACTCTATAGGTAAACAGGATGAGAATGGTAAAATGTTAATTGAGTTCACAATTTCAAATTTGTCGACATTCAAACAACTCCTGAAATCCCAATTCGCATTTTCTTTAGTTTTAGCTCTTCTTTTTTCTGTTGATTGTTCAGCGCTTAGAGGCGTCCTCCATTTTGCGCTATAGTAAATTGAACATTATTATTAATTCAACAATAAAAGTGAAACCAATATCCGGGTTACATTGAGTAATTACTAAAGGTATTATGCATTTTCTAAGGGAAAACTTATTTTATATTATTGACATGAAAACTAATATAATGATACTTAGTGTATGTCCGATCTCCGGTTACAAAACGTAACCCATAGTTTCCTCACTGCCTTGTTTTAGACTCCTCCGCTATGAAACTAAAATGAACAATAAGTAACGTGTAAACAATTATTTGTTTAATCCAGACAAATTTATCGAGGATGATTTGAAAATAGTTTCATAGAATCGTCACGTACTGGGAGATGAAATCGTGTTATTTGCAATTTGGCAAACCAGACGCAACAACAACGATATTAACAAACAAGGTCAAAAGGTTGGTTTTTGCGTATTACAAAAGATATTACATATGAACATGATACCTATTTAATCACGGTATTAATACTAATAGTTATATTCTCATCTGACATCATCGCAAGATGGACATTAGGCCACCAATCATATTGAAGTATAGAGAGACAGGCTATGTGATGTTTTTTTATGTGTCCTGTTTACAAAAATAATACATCAGTATAATAATTAGATGTTATTTTTTATATGTATGTTGTTGGTAAACATTCTAAATCTTGCAATTGTTACTTTTGTATTTGATATATTGTCAACTTCATCAAACTATTGTTTCGATTGGTCTGTAAAAAACACCACTAGTCTTCTTTTAGTTGACGATCATGCGTTTCTGCTGGCTCCCCATCCTGCATCAACTCGTTTAAGCAAACACATAAGCGTGTGAATGGTCATATTCTCTGATGTTTCTATCAATGTTGTGTTTCCTTTTTCTTTTCAAAATTGTTGAAAGAAATATTGTCAATACACTATCAGCTATAGAACCTCTTCTTTGGGACAATCTTAAACTCTGTTTGTGCCTAAATATGGTAGTAATATGCCCAAATATGCTAGTGGTGTGACATCATCATGTCCATGGGCACCTTTTTTAGAACTATAGCACCCGATTCCCAGTGCTGTATCCCCACATACTATCTATTTCAAAAGTATCATAGGAATATGTGTGATACAGCATCTCATTTATATCACATTATGTGGTGCCTGTATCTTGTAAGGTTAGGTTAAGGGATAGGTTAATACTAGATACATGTGAAGCACATGTGATGTTATTTATTATTATTACTAAATATTCCTATGATACTTCAGAAATAGATAATACAGTATCGAGAATCGGCTGACTATATAACATTCTCACCAAAAAATAATAATCCTGAGTGATAATACCTCAAAACAGACCTAGATTTTGCTTCATATATTTATTCTGCAAAGATACTTACTGTATTTGTCTTTTCTCTGAAACTACTCTCGTAATATCTTCTATTTTCAGCGAACGAAAGGTCATATCAGTAACTTTTCTGTCAGGATCTTTTTTTTAAATACCCGTTTAAAGTGATGCAACGATTGGTCAGATTTTCCTGCCAAGAAATACTTTTCATTTTTACTGTTATAACCTTTTAATTAAAAAAACAGTATACTAAAATAAACTGATTCTGAGAAGTTAATTAAATGCGTATAAAAATGTAATAGTTTTCTTTCCATTAGGATTTGTATCCGTTTATTTGTGCAGTTGTCAAAGAGCATACGTTAAATTGTGATTTATGATACCAAAATAATCATAACTATAATCAAATATAATATTGTGTATTGTTTAAACTATTTAAGTGATTTTAATTAGGAATTTTAAGAACTAAACTATTAATTACTCAGTGACTAATATTAAAATAATGATGTCTAAATTGTGACAGGTAACAACATTTTTTTTGAGTGTCAAAAGATTTAAACTTGAAACCTTTTGTTTTATAGTACATGTAGATAACTTTCTTCTAGACCACTTTAGATTTCATGGTTTGTTTACTTTTTACACCCTTAATTTGGCACAGTGAAACAACATTTTTTTAAACTGAATGCTTTAGGAAGATTTAACTGCTAATTTAACAAAAATAAATAGAATTTAAGGAAGGATTTAAATAAGTTACTGTATGTACAAATTTGAAATTAAACAACATATATTCAATAACAAGTTGATACATCTTAGTGAGACTCAACAAGGCGACTAATATAATATAAACATTTTAATGGAAAGATTTGTCACAAATATGGCATTAAAATTGAATTTAACATCGGCAAGCTGTTGAAGAATTCAATTTAATTGTCTTACCAGTATTCACATATTTGCAATGTGTCGTTTTAATTAAACCTAATTTCATTCCAAACAATATTACTCTTGGATTTTATGCGGTGGTTGACATCTAATATAACAGAAACGCAAACAAGTTAATGACAGCAAAGAAGGGAATTAATTGACTGGCTAACGATTACAATCGAGTGCTAAGATGGGAAATGGTAGAAAATGGTTGTCATTAACAAGGTATTAAATTAATAAATAAATATAAAATAAAGTTTGGTTTAAGTTCACCCAAGAATTACTTTGGAAATGTTCTCAAATGTACTTATATATAGCTCTATATACAGTATCAAACTAATAGTTTGACAAAAAAAAGTGTGATGTTTTCAAATATAGTAGTGATATGACATCATAATGTCCATGGAAACATCACATTTCTTGTCACATAAAGTTTTAAAGTGTAGACAGAGCTTAAGATACAGTACGATAACAAAAAATAAAATTAATGTATTTAGGGTTTATCATGAGATATACTAATAAAGAATAATTGTGGGCTTGCCTAGATGCCATTAGACATGGCAGAAATACCTTGTCTTTAAAGGTCTATTAAAGCTCATGAGCGCACATCAAGATTCATTTGCAGGTTACAAACTAACCCTTTAAAACTTTGAAAAACATTTTTCAAATCATTCATTCAAAAAAAATTATTATTGTCATTGTTATATTGTAATTTGTGTATGGGTTTCCCATTCAACAGTAATTTACTTCACTCTTTGTTTTTCCTGTCTCCTGTTTTTCTGTTATTTTATTGTTATTTGTGTTGTCCTTGTTTTTTTCAGACAAAAAATAAATAAAATTAAATAAAAAAATGTTTATCTGGTTCCAAACACTTTTCGTGAACAACTAGATTTAGGATGTTCCAGTTTTTTGGTGCCAGGAGCATTTCCGGTGCTTAAAGGTTTCGCCTTATACAAGCCAAGACGCTTTACTCTACTTAATACTGTAAAAGCATAGGGTTAATAAAATCATTTAGAACCAATTTCTGAGATTTACTTTATTGTTGATATAAAAGCAAATCTTGGTGATGTTCGCGAAGATGGCTCTTAGTGTTATAATAAATAAATTGATGGTATACCTACTAGCTGATTTACTTTGTGTAATGGCTCATTTGAAAGATCTAAGACTTCTTAAACTCATTTCTATTTCATTCCCCTGAGAAATAGCTGTAACAAGATATATGAATCCAAATAAAATTACTGAAAAATGACAATACTGTATGTATCAGTGGTTGAACCTCAACTGAGATTCAAATAAAATAAGCAAACAGCTAAATCAAAATAGTACAGTAAAACAGTCAGAAGTTCCAAGCTTTTTTTGGAAAACAATATTCCTTTCACTCGGATATCCCATGGAGTAATTACTCCATGGATATCCACATATTTCAGTGTGAATAAATTAACCCCAGAAATAGGACAATTTTTAAGTAACTGGTTAAATGGCAGCACAAAAAACAGTTACAAACACCCATTCAATTCGGTGTTAGAATGCCATTTAACCAGTTATTGCTGATTTGATTGACAGCTGCTGACCAACTATACACTGCAGTAACGTTACAGGACTAATTGCATTTTGGGTAATTCTAACCATTTTTGTCAACAACCACCCACTGACATAAATGCAGTCAATATAAAAATTACATTTTAAATCTATTTTGAAATAAACGGTTTATTCGGTGAGACGACTTTTGTTTTTTTTTTTTATATTTGCTTTTTCATATTGACATTTGAAAGTATTTGTAGACAGAAATCTACATTCTGTCTCGATTTTGAATTGAATATACAAAATCACAGTGACCTCAGTTTTGTTTAAAGGTCATTGTTGATTAATTTGATTGGTCTATATTGGAAATGTTCCTATGTTTTACACTATTATATAGCGACATTCTTGGTCGAGTTATTTGACAAATTGCCAGTAATTCTCGGATATTCTCTGAAATGCCTCAAACTACTCACTATCAATCTTGCCTTATCTTCGAAAATTTAACTAAAGAGAAAAGGATATTGGGCGAGGGTGATTTGGTTGTTAAAAAGCTCATCGTAATGCCGAATAATATTGGTAGAATGAGGTACGCTAATTGCGGTGGTATATAAATATTGGACAATGGCCCTCCTGTTCTTTTACCGTTAAGCCGTATTAATCCCCTCGACGCACTTTTCAGCTTTATGAGGAAGACTTTAATAGAATCTATCGTATTAGTACACGAAAACCGCAACATGTTGTTAGTTAGGTTTTAGTAAGATGTATTAAAAGTGTAGGCGATCGTGACAGGTGTTCTTAATATCCACCTGTGGATGCTAATTTAATTGTATGTTTCAGTCTATAACAGAAGAGAAGAATGTTATACAAACAATAAATATTTATGCGTGGAATGGAGACGATATTTTCATGAGTTGAAAAATGGGATTGCTCTATTACATTAAATAAACAAGTACATCTTTCAACGATTAAGAATGTTCTATATTCCATGAATACAAAATATTTGTTGTTTGTCTTTTACACACTGTCACCTTCCTGTACCTGTTTAAAGCTAGGCCTTGCCCATCATAATAATAGGTGCACACAATTTGGCAACAGATTAAAGTTGTTATAGACATGCACATTACAGGTTGATTTGCACACGATTTTTAGATATGCACATTACAGGTTGATTCGCACACGATTTTTAGATATGCACATTACAGGTTGATTCGCACACGATTTTTAGACATGCACATAAACAGGTTGATTTGCACACGATTTTTAGATATGCACATTACTCAGGTTGATTTGCACACGATTTTTAGACATGCACATAAACAGGTTGATTTGCACACGATTTTTAGACATGCACATAAACAGGTTGATTTGCACACGATTTTTAGACATGCACATAAACAGGTTGATTTGCACACGATTTTTAGACATGCACATAAACAGGTTGATTTGCACACGATTTTTAGACATGCACATAAACAGGTTGATTTGCACACAATTTTTAGACATGCACATAAACAGGTTGATTTGCACATGATTTTTAGATATGCACATAAACAGGTTGATTTGCACACGATTTTTAGACATGCACATAAACAGGTTGATTTGCACACGATTTTTAGACATGCACATTACAGGTTGATTTGCACACAATTTTTAGACATGCACATAAACAGGTTGATTTGCACACGATTTTTAGACATGCACATTACAGGTTGATTTGCACACGATTTTTAGACATGCACATTACAGGTTGATTCGCACACGATTTTTAGACATGCACATTACAGGTTGATTTGCACACAATTTTTAACGTACAATATGTACCAAAACCATGCATTCAAAGGAGGAGGAAGTGAGGATAGATCCAAAGCGGTAATAACATTTGTAGTTCAATTAAATTAAGACTGGCTTTCCCTGCTCATCTAAAGAAAAACCAATTATTGTAACTGTATGAGTACACCTACCGTACTTGCTGGTGCTTATACTATTGTAAGCTATCCACACAATCCATAGGGGGAGGGGGGGGCAACATTAAGGGTACGCACTCCTCTCTTTAATTTGATAACTTTATTTCGTCCACATAGTGCTTTTCACAATATAGTACAAAAATATATAAAAGCGTTTCATATAAAAATAATTAATTACAATATTTAAAAACACTATATATTATTTAACAATGTACAAGTATGAACATAAAACTAATATTGACTATATAAATAATAAAACGCTGCAATACATCAAAAATTTCAAAAATTATGCAATATCATTTAACAGTCTAATGGAATACGGAACAAAAAAATTAAAATATCGCATAACCCTACTATTGCACGATCTCAGCACATTTAGTCTTTTTGATCTCATTTTAACATAATGTTTATTTAAAGGGTGGTTTGAGTCGTCGCATATTTTCATAGCCTTATTTCTTATGATTTTGTTGCAAAGGTCATCCAAATTATGTCTAGATCCTGTGATCCTACCTACTTTATTTAATATTCGTTGTAATCTGGTTTTTTCTTCTGTTCTACATCCAGACTCAATGCTAAATGAATTTATGAACAATCAATATATTACATACTGTATATTTCAATTATATACACTTGAAATACACAAACCAGTGCTACGTAATCAACCAATCAAACTTTACCAAGCACTTTTCAATATTTGGCCGATATAAAGCATCATAAACAAATCTATAAAAAGAAAATAAAAACTTTGAGTAGATTATTAGAAGGAAAATTAAAATGAATGGTGATTCAATATTGGAAACGTATTCATGTATAAGATGATTTATATATTGACTGAATACAAGTTGATGAAGATGAATTGCGTTTCTTTCATTTGGAAATACAAGTTTGCACGCCAGTTTAAACAGCCATGTGAATGAGAGATGGATGGATGATTTACGAATAACACCAAATACACAAGAGCACTGAGAACATAGGTCAAGATTGCCTTGCCACTCAGAAACTCATATACGAAACGGCAAAATATAATGACATGTACCAAATCAATTAGAACCTGTGTATTATCTATATTGTTTTTTGTTTTTTTAAAGATTAGTTATTAGTATTTTGTAATTATTTTTTTTAAATTTATTGATATGCAAAGGATTGAAATAAAGCATTTTAACAAAACATTTTACACTATATTTTATATACACTTGTAAGTTTTAGATACCGTCCGTAATCTGAAGTTCAAAAAGCAAGTCCACTGTTGCTTACAAATTTGAATCAAACTTCCATTTGCTAGAACGTATTGAAAAGAGTTTTGAAAATGGTGGTACGTCCGTAGATATGTAAATAATTATACATTATTATTTAAATTATTATTTGATGATTATCATACTGTACAAACAAAAGTTTCCCTACAGATAGTAGCTGTTTATTACTGAAATACGATGTGTAACTTTGATACACAAAACAAATATGATTGAAAATTCGAAACATTTTTTTTGATACTGTATTCATATACAATACATGCATAGAGATATAGTGAACTATATAATATCTATTATTATAATATATATTAATTTGGATTAAACAAGGAAGGTAAACCTTGAAGGCTTTTTCGGCATAATGAACATTATTAATAATGAGATATGAGGTATATATGTTGGACTTTAGCATTATGGTCATAAAGGTATTCATTCCTGTTACTGTTTAAAGTTTGTTTATAATAGATAATAACATTTATGGGAAATTGTATGAATTACAAAACAAAGTTTCTTGCCTAACATACCGTGGGCTTGGCAGTCCCGTAGTCGGACTATACTGTACAGGATTCGTAACATTTACCAGCTTACTTAAAATCAGGTATGTAGCCTAAACATTCTTAAAAGGTTTAATGTTGTTAGTGTGGTTTCAAGCAAGCCCTCCCCTTATTATTATTATTATATGGATCAGACAGAATGAGGCTGAAAATATTTGCTTAGATATCACTCGACAATCTAAACCCTAAATTCATAATTGTTATGGCAAATGCTTCACGAACTTATATTTTACATATAATGTTTAATTTTATTTATTCAAGTACAAATACATGATGGTGGATATCATTGCTGAATTTCAGCCACACTGTGTTTTTATTGGATCAGATCTTCGAATACAGTGTCGTGTGAATGGATTAGAGAAGAGACATTTTGTAAGCTGGGTTAAAGAAGGAATAGAGATTACCAGAGGTGAAAAGATATTGGTATTAGACAATAACATTAATAAACGTATATTGCCTATAGTTGGTGATGGCGGGTTATTTATTCTTGAAATAAAGAAAACAGAGGCATGTGATGAAGGAACGTATTCACTTAGAGTTTACGAACAGAATTGTGATAAGACTGCATACCAAATTGAACAAAAAGAAGTTACATTTCTGAGTGTTAAAGATGATAATCTAGATGACGAGGATAGGATACTTTTCGGTGCCTCATTTGTTGATGAAGAAGATGATTACATGGACAGCCAGTTTTATGGGAACCTACAATAAACAAATAACATGCTTAACTTTAAAAATACTTTTAACCTTAATTTCCAATTATTTACACCAAGATGAATACAAACAATTGTTGCAGGCAATAAAGCAGGCCTAACTTAAGACAATTACATTTTAACAAGAATGTTGCTTTCTTCAGAAACTAAAAGTTGTTTGGATATTAATTGTTACTGGATGTAGGCCTATCCATCAGTCTTCCATTGTATGTAGTCTTTTCTGAGCCAGTTTTATTCTGTTTTCTATTCCTGTGTTTCTTGTGAGTAAGGTGTAACTCTACATCCCATCTGTTGTATTTTCTACTGAGTATGTTTTAAATTCCTTTAATATTGGCAACACATTTAAACATTGTTGAACTTACAAGAATACAAGCAATAAAAACTAAAAACAATTTCATCTGGTTTAGATTCAGTAATCAAATAAAGTTCATACAATATTAACCGGTGGACAAAACTTAGCCTCTGTTCTTCGTTTTATCTTGTTTCTTTATGCTAATCCATTCTTTAATTTTTAGGTTTAAGCCAAACTTGTTCTTTGTGTAATATGTCTATAATTTCCCAAATGAGGATATGGTCATATTAGGTCATGTGGTCGGTGATTGCTGATTTGTGTAACTGAAAAGATGCGCGTATACGTTTCATCCACGTCTTTTATTCTTGTTTTAAATTCCTTACACATTTATTCGATGTACATCATTTCACAATTGGTACAACCTACTCTAAACTACACCGCAAGAGTATTCTTTGTATGATTTTTTAAAATTTTATTAGATCTTTTCTGATAGGCCATAGATGGGATGGTTTCGCCGACCCTCTCCTGGCTTTCTCTAAGGGTGTTGTGTTTGTTCGATCTTTTAATAAGTTACTTTGTACCTTTATAATCGTACATGATGGGTACTGTATGTAAACCACCAAGTTCTAACCACCTTCATGTAAAACGGCTAACATGTATTACCTTAAAAAAACATAATTCAATTCAGATCTAACATTACTCCATGGATCTAACCATCGTCAGTGTAAAATGTGTGTTTAGAATTTTGTTTTAATTCAATTTTAATAAATCATTTACGTTATTAGCGGCATATTAGGTTTACTCAGGTTTTCAGCTGAACTAATGTTGTACTATCAATGTATGTATAATACTATTAACATAAAACGACATACTTGAAGTCGGTCTTCAAACGTAATATACGGTATAAAATGTGATAAGACTGTGCTTCAGTTTACTTTGAAGCCGATGAGTATCATCGTTTATTGGTCCTTTTTTTGTTTGTTGTTGCAGATTAAAGTACTCTTGGTGCTGTTGGAATATTTCAGTTTTCAAGTATCTTACATTTTGAAGGAGTGGTAGATTGACATTAAATGAGATCGTAATTTAAAGGCATTACTAAGTACCAGTATTAAGTTACAATGTAATTGGCCTGTCACAAGATTTACAAATTCTGTTTCTACTATCTATTTTGTGGCCTTCTGATGAGTAAAACATATGACATGACTACTAGCTTTAGACCCATCTGTCATGGGTTAACAGTTTGTAAAAGTAAAATATGTTATTTTTAAACTGATGAAAAAGGATACATTAAAAAAACATGTGCAAACTGTCATTTTAATTCAGTCCACGATTTAAATAGCTTTAGGTCACAAGTTGTTTGTTTGTTAATTTTTTTTTTCAGATTCAGCAGTTGAGATATTTTAAATTTTAAAATGTATTTTTAATTTTTAAGTATTTAGAAAATCTTACTTAGCTATTGTGCGTTTGTTGAACTATCGTAGTTCAGCGTCGTCTATGAGAGGTTTTAATCAAATCAATGTGCCGTATACAATTTTTTTGGGAAATTGTTACTTCGATATTGTGTCTTCATTAAACTATCATAGTCCACCATCATCTCAGAAGTGTTTTAATCAAATCAATGTATACACTTTTAATCAAGAATTAAACAGGAAAGATAAATTAAAGGCAGTCTACAAAAAAAAAGTCGTCTTCTTAATTTATTGAGATTGAACATTCTCCTGGATTGTCGTTTGTTAAATGTAGTAAAACGCTTTTGGCCAACATTACTCTATGTGTATGAATCAAATTAGTTTGTTCACTTCATTTTTCAGGTCATCGTCCAAGCCTAACAGTCGAGATAAATTAAAGTTATTCTAAATAAAGGTCATCCACAGTAATTTCAGATTGTACTGATCAGGAAAACTATGCATTTGTTAAAATGCTTTTGGCCAACATTACCTTATGTGTTTGTATCAAATTAGTTTTATATTATTTTCGAGTTTTTATCCAAAATGTTATAGCAGTCAGGATACATTAAAGTTACAGTACAGTAAAATTCCATCTTTTTTATTGAGAAATGAGAAAAAAATGTATTTAATATTTGAATATTAGTGCTTTTGGGAAAATTGTTCTGTTGTTCAGATACAAATCAATATGCTTTTTTCTTTTCAGTTTACGGTTTGAACATTGATAGATTGTGATGGATATTATAAAAATGTTGTGTTAAATTAGGCCTTTAAAAAAACATCCGACTTTTTGGTCAAATCACAGCGAGTGAGTGGTTGAGCAGTAAGACTGTAAAACTGTAATCCATAGCCATAATATCGGCAAGGGTTTAAGGCTCACTTGATCCTGGAAGTATCTGAACAAGTCTACTCGCATAAGAACTTTACCGTAGGTCCAGTGTACACATCATGCTTGTGCTACACTACCTTGAGTACATCTTTTGAAACAATTAGAGTGTTACCCCAGTGTACTAGTGTAGCTCACACATCCACTGCCTAAAGTATTGTAGGCCTTCTAGTTCTGTGATAATCTGTGTTGATTGTAGAACTTACGACAATGAAAGTAAATCATTCACCATTAAAAGCCTTCACTCAATTAAGTAATATCTTGTTTACTGCTCAACTGTATAAAATCCCAGTAGTATGCAGTTTGCGACATAAAAATGTAAAAACAAGATTTTGAATCGTAGTAAAGTGATCAAAGTAGATGAATTTAGGAGCCTATAGGAAGGATGTACTCTTTAAAAGTCTTTAAGAGGTGAAATAAATCATTTGGAAAAGCCAGACACTTATATAATGGCTAATCTTCTTGTTTTGTTATTTCTTTCTAATCATATCTGGACACAACAATAAATTAAATATCTATTAGAAATTGATATTTAAGAAAAATAGACATTTTTTAACCGAAGCTATAAACATTGAAAAAAATCAGGTACTGTGTCTATGTTTATGATTTTTATATGTTTTAATGTAATAAATTCCATAACACCTCAAGAAAAAAAAAGAGAATTACAAGAAATAAAATCTTTTTTTCAATCAATCACAATCAATTGTGAACATTTCACCTACAGATTTAAAAAAAAAAAGAAGCTGAATAGGGGTGTCCCCTGAATATTATAGGAGTGCCCTTTGAATAGAAGTGTAAAAGGGACTTTATTACATTTTACTTCTCAACACTCCATTTCAGTGTGTTAATTATTCATGTCATATATATATGGTTAGGACAGCTGCATATCAAGCAGATGGTCTGAGTTCGAGTCTTGGTTGGGGCGACTTTTTCTCATTCTCATAGATTTCCTCATCTCTATCGTTTTCAAATTAATTAATTAAATTTCAGTATATCACCAGGCGGTTTAGAATTAATGTTCTTTGCCTAAATGTGTTTATATATATATATATATCTTTTCTGGCTGTTTTACTCTATCGTTTTGATTTAGCTTTTCGCTTTTTTTTTTTGTATCTCCATTGAGATCCAGCCACTAATACCCACAGCATTGTCATTTTTTCAGTAATTTGCCTTTGGATTTATATATTATATATATATATTTCTGAAAGGAATGGAATAAAATACAGTAATCATCTAAGCATCTGTTTATACAGATAACCGTAAAAGGAAAACATCTTTGTTCGTTTATTCTAGATTTCCCATAAATACCAATTATTAATAATTGAATAGAGCACAGAACCGTAGATCTATTACCTAAAACAAAATTAAGGCGGTCACTTTAACTTTTAAGTCTTTATAAGCCCTCCCTCTTGGGGAATAAATGTGTCGATTACAAATCTGAATCAAATTTCTAAGGAAAGTCTTTAAAAAAAACCTGTTAGTGGATGCGGTAACGTTTCACAGTTTTATCTTTAAAATCTATGTGTTCTACTTTTCCATATTGAAGGTCACCAGATATATGCTGTGCGCAATTAAATTCCTCTTCAAGCAAATGATGTATTAATGACTGTTTTTATAGTAGGTGTAAGGTGATGGCTAAACAGAATTCCTGATTGTTTGTTTCATGTCGCCAAGGTAACTCGACTATCAACCTAGTTATAAATTACTGTAAATAAAACTTAATGAAGATGATGAGTTTATCCGGTAATCAACTACCTACCGAGCATGCAGATTCATCTACCGAGAATCGAGCGTCACGCTTGAAAGCACCCCCTTTCGATTTATTGGCTCGACGTTGAGTGCAAATGAGTCGTTACTATGTCGGTTCCTATGTTCCAATTAATTTTGAATGCCAATTACGACATAAGTATTGCATTATTGGAATATCTTTGTCCAAAATGAAGATGCTCTTATAATTTTAAATGCTTGGTTAAGTTAATTAAGTTAATGATATTCTCCAGACATATTAGGAATTATTAGGTAATGTGAAGGGGAATTAGAAGGTTTAAGGGTTAATTTCGTTATACGGTCCAGTAATATTTCGGGTCATTAACAACATATAAAGAGGTTAATTGATCGGCTTGCTTGTAATTATATAGCATTATCAACAGCTTTATAGGGCAATGTATAAGGCTTAATTAAAAACGTACAATAGGGTTTACTTATAGAATCTAAATTCCTTCATTAGGAGGAATAGAATATTACTCTCTATGCGCTCTATTTAACGGCTTCAGTTTATGGACATAATAAAAACCAATGACGTTTTTTATGTTCGTCAAAACAAAATCTAGATACTCGCAAACAACTGTTCTGTAAACTGTTGAGCAATATCCAGATCGGTTAAGTAAGAATTATTGCCGACTTTTGCGACCCAATTTCATTGCAACTCAACATGTGCCGGTAACATGTGGTGATACTTTCCCCCTCCTACATGTGACTGGTTACCATTATTTCAATGTAGTTAGGTTGTGGAGCTAACAAGAACTTATAATTATTAATACTTTATTTTAAATTATTAATTAAAAATTTGCACAAATGCCTTATAATGAGTAACTCCTAGATACTATTTTAACTCCCAGGCACTATTTTAACTCTCAGGCACTATTAATTCCCAGGTACTATAAATCCCAGGCACTATATGTCTAAGGCACTACTAATCGACATCTAGTCGAACCATATTGAAACATAAGCATTGTTTTAATGTTGTTCATCTAATAAAACAACCTGCTGTTTGTTCTGGTCTGCTTCCCACTAGGCCGGATACTAACCCAATTTTTATGTTCTATTCAATTTCTGTCTGGATAATGTTATCGCTTTACACTTCACATCCTTAGACTTTGAGGATCTAATTCCGCCTATACTATAGTAGGTGTTTACTAGTGTCTGTCTACCCAATCTATCGCTAACACTACCCCCTCCCCCCCCCCCACCTTCCCCTCCCCTCCCCAACATTTCTGAGTTCCTGAATCCAACCTTGTTTGTATAGTATACATAAGGAAATGATATACTTTTGACTAATAACATCTCAGGAAGTTTCGCAATAAAACGTTTCCAATATTGAAATTATCATTGATGAGGTATATATTGATAGTAATGTAACTTTAATTATGATTGATAGACAAGACATTCTATCTATCTCTGACATAAAACATTTTGTTTGACTTTTGCTACGAGGCTTTTCACATTTTTAAATATTTTTATTTTAATAGAAGCATCAGGTTTTTTATAGATTTAATTGAAATATGACAACAAATTATGTAAACCGTTGTTTGTTGGTTGTATCCTCTTGAATCCTGGTCACGGCACCAGTGTATCTGCTTGTCATGTAGTTGACCGTTACTAGAAATAGAGAGACTTGACATACAGTTGAATATAAATACAACGTTATTGAATAAGTCTCAATACGAGGTCTCTCTCCCTCAATGCTTATACAAACTAGTCAGGATTAGGGCATATTAACATACACAATACTATATGTTTTGAATGAATATAGATAGTCTATCGAATTACTAACAAATATTTTAATAGGCTTTCATTCTGCAATTTTTGTAGCTTTAAAAAATATATAGTACATGGATTTATGTAATGGCCGTATTGTGTACAATTAGCTTAGTTAAAATATTAAAAAATCTGTAACTAGAGGGGTAAAGTAGGTAACTACTTCCCATAAAGTAAATGCAACATATCTAATTTGCTCACTGTCTATGGCAAAGTGTACCACGTTTCTTATAAATCAATTCGCAAACCAAGTGAGAATATCTGTTTCGCTATGTTTAACATTCGTTCTTTACTTTGATTTAAACCTTGCTTTTTGGTAAATCTCTTCAGAGACTTTGCTCGTTTGTCGACAGCAATTTATTTTTGCTAGCATTTTCAAAGTATAGTATGGGCTTAGGCAAGCAAGTGAAAACATCACCATTGACAACATAGAAATGAAATTTTTTACTTTTGTTTAATTTATATATTTTGTTTTGGTATTTATCGTAAATGAACTACTTCTATTGTTAAATTTACAGATTTTGATTTAATAACATTAAGTAAGTCAAAAAACATAATTCTTCAGAAAATGAGTTAAAGTGTGTTTAGTTTTTAATTTGTAGATCACAAACATTTATTAAACCATTTTGTTTCTATTTGTTTAACTGGTAGCCATTTCCATTTTTGTACTTATTTTTACACCACCATGGCAAAAGGGGTACCAAAATGGTACTTGCATTAATATTTAGATAAATAGGGAATCTTATAAATATTTCATAAGACTTGAATCTAGTAATGAAGTGGTTCTTGTGGAAACACATGGTAGCTAAGTCCCGGATTCTTCAAAGCAACCATTCAAATTCTATTTCGTTCTCAATGTTATATCATAATGAAATGCCTAGAATGTAATACTTTCACGCAAGATCAACGTGTTCTCTCTCATTTGTTTTCATCTATCATTTTGTCATATGTCATCCGTAGATTTGACATTCATCTTTTCAACTTCCTTACAAAAATTGGAATATCTTGATGTAACTAGCTTCAATCTGAAACTCTATTTTTAGTTGTCGCAATTTTAATCTATGTGTCTTCTATGTGGGTGTCAAAAGCAGGTGGTTTAATATTATTGTTTTGTTTCTGTTTTGATTTGAGTTGACTTTGTAGATCTGATTTAATCTAACATGAATACCTTCCATTTAATAAAAATAATAATATCCTGGATTTATAAAAGTGCCTAATGTTATGAAACCTTTATTAAGAACTGTAGGCCTACATAATTTGAATGCCCCGGTCATTTTTTGATCAAACACGTACGGAAATATACTCCCATAATTAGCGCAAAGTTTTGTATTAACCTTACCGTAAGTAAAGTGTTTTGCCTAGGGATATAAGTAATGTGACGAGTGTTAGATTTGAACCCATGATCTCACGATCAGTAGTCCAACGTCCAACATACTGCGTCACACACCCTCACTAAAAGAGATTCTGACTGCATTTGTAGCTGTATGTTTATGTTAAATGCGCGAATCCATGTCTCTGGGAGTCGGTTTGCTTATATAGCCAAGACTGAAATATGTTAATCAAGTTAACTTCACTTAACAGCAGACAAATCTGTGAAATTCTCCTATTTTTAATTCTAAAGTCCTGCACTTTTTGGTATTCATCCAAATTGTGAAATTCTGTCTTTACTGTTAATTTTCAAAGCAACTAATATGAGAATTGATGAGAGTAATGGAGTAATTTAAGTAGTTGCCAAGGTCTTTGGTAATGCCAAACAGCGATAAAAAACAGCTAGTTAGCGTCCTAAATGCCATAACGCCCATATTAACATTCATTTGTGTAATAGTCTATAGGTCTAGTGTATACCGTACATCCCTTATAATCCACTATTGTAACAGTTGTCCCTTAGATTTTAAATATTTTTTATCATACCGATGCAAGTCCCACCCTGGATAATAGAGTTTCTTCATCAGGTAATACCCCAACCTCTTTATAAAATAATAATATTAAAATCATTAAAATAGCAACTAAGACAAGCAATATTAATATACAATATAGGCCAAAAACAGTGCAAGAATTATATATTTCAAGGAATCTATGTTTTTATATATTTACTGTATAACATTACTAAATATAACGACCAATGAGAACACACAATTGTGCTATCAAAATACAGAATGGCACCATTCTGTTGTTAATAACGACCAAGAATTAGGTCAGACGAAAACCATAGTTTATAAATATTATAACCTACTTTGATAATTTTGAAAGTTGAACTACTATAGCAGAACCTCTATTATTGGACCCTTCAAGACCCAACAAAATTGTCTCTACAGTGTTAAAACATATTTTGTCCAAACATTCAATTCATTTCACAGTGTATGGGTATCTCAAAGGAGTTTTACCATATTTAATATTCTTTTTTCCCATTTAATTTCAATAAATGCTAATTTAATGAAGGTAAATTAATTCAATAGTAATTCATTAATAATAATGGAAAAATAAAATATTGGTAATCTTGATAAAAACAGCCAAATCATAGAGGGTACCATTATTTTTAACAATTACATCCAAACATAGATGGTGCTATTAAAAAATATCAGGCATCAGGGAATGCCCAGGCTCTTTTCAAAACATGGTGATGTACATTGAGGAAAATGTGTCGCCAATGGATTTTACGCATTTAGGTAACCCAGAAGAAGCCTACATTAGTTGGTAGAAGCCTAAATTGTTTTATTTATTCATTATGCATAATATTGGGATGTTTTTTGTAGCATTTAAAACAATCTTTAGTGACAGACGGGAGATACTCAAAATGTCAGACTTGGAAGGTCTGATTAATTAATTTGTGATGATATACGGTAAAGTTATTATTTGATAAATTTTGGATTTAAATATATTCTTCTGATAAAAATGAATAAAATCGTCTGATACAAATGAATCAAATTGTCTGATAACATTTAATAAAATTTGGAAAATCATCCATTTCTTTTAAAACATCATTACCTTGTCCACCAAAACATAATTTCATAATGCATGTTTCTTGTTTCATTGGATAAAAGCGTTGCTATCAAAGCAAATTAATAGTCATAACTATAGACATTTAAAACCCAGAATTTCTCTTCAACTATAACAAATTGTTATTGCTTTTATAGTTTATATTAAAAACACAGATTAGAAATATTAATTGCAAAATCAACTACAAAATACTTGGAATAATTAATATCTGTATTATTGCAGAGTTTTTGAAATGACCAAAATGGGTTATTATATACTCCTCAAGAAGAGATTTCCTTAATCTGTTCTCATTATCTTTGTTGGCCTCCTCCACATTTACATTATAATCCATCGACTTGAATAATATGAAATAAAAAACTATAAAACGTACAAAGATATGAATTTATGACTTCTTTCCATTCCAGGTGTTTTAAATTATTTAAAGATTTTCAATAATGATGGAAAAATCGTTTTACATTTTTTTGTATTAACCTCTGTCTACACTATTAACTACAGTAGTTTGAAAAAAGTAGTGATATGCCATCATCATGTCCATATATGAGCATATCACATTGGTTTTTCACATAAAATTTGATAGTTTAGGCAGAGAGTTTAGATTCATATGGCAAATAAGAAAACTTTGATCAAAATGATACAAAATCAGTATCAGTGTTAATAGACATTGTTTAATAGGGAGGTTTCGCAATCTTACGATAACAAAAACAGATACGTCACGCACAATTATTCGTTTTTCGTAAGCCAGTAAAAATCTGTTTCGCATGGCAACGAAATATTAAGGGCGCCATCCAAAATATGACTGCGGTAAATTTGAGTGAAGCGCAGGTACGTGTTGCTTGGTGCTTGCTGCCTAGGCCTAGCGTAACATCAAAGCGAGTGACGTGAGGACTTTAAAAACTGCTGTTTATCAAAATTGACGTGGCATTTTAGTAAATTACTTTAGTAAATTACTTTCAATAAATCTATAATTATATTATAATCATGAATCATTCCTAATTCAAATGCAAAATGTGCAAAATAGATCAAAAACTATACTCGTTTTGTAGTTACGAATATGACGTGTGATATTCGTCAACACGAATACGCTTTACGAATATGAAATGGGGATCAGCTCAAAAGTTTCACAAATGTATGACGTATCCGTTTTCATTATTGTATTTGTAAGGTTGCAAAACCTCCCTAATAATTACTTTTTGTTTTTTGTCACCTAACCATATAAAATAAATTTTATTTTAAACAGTAATATTTTATTTCATACAAATTTTGAAACATTTATAATATAAATAAGTTTTTTACTAGGAAACTAAACATGGCCATGAAAATTTTTCTTAGAAAAACTGTATTAGCAAAAGTTTATAGAAATATGAATTTCAATTCCCCGATTTATCATTGAATATATTAAAAGAAAATGTAATTCTTTCGGCTTATTGCAATAGCTTGACCTCTGCAGCGTAAAATCCCTCGACAATCTTAATCTATGGAAGGTCAATAGAGCATAAATTTAATACTACATTATTGATATGATTTTATAATGAATGGCTTAATAATATAATAATGTGTAAGTGATCATATTAACTTGCAATCAACTAAAACTCACATACGCATATCTGATTGGATTAAATTACAAGCCACGGTCGCGTAATCAAATTACAATCGGTATTTAGGCACGTCGTTACATGACATGTGTCATTGATGATGACTGCTCATTAAGAGGTAGAATATCGAAAAGGCATTTTTAACGCTTTTATTGAAACTATTCAACGTGTATCAAAATGTATTGTTAGTATGTCAATGGTTAAAAACAAAATTAATCGTCTGATTCAAAGTCATCCACACTATTTTCTTGTGATGTTTTGTGCATCATGGTCTTCCATGACTATTTTTGTTCTGCTATTGCGATCTTAGTTAATTGGTAGATGTAGCAAGGCCTTTGCAGAGTATTGACTGGTTTTCCACATGTTTTACCATACTTAGTGTTGATTACCATTATTATATGAAGTATAATCGCATGCTTGAGTATAGTCCCAACCAGTGGCGTTTCCATGAGAATTTAATTGCATTGTAAATTTTAGGGTGGCCCGGGCTGACTGGTCTCCCCTTTAGAGTTATACCCCCAAACATGGAATTAAACTTGGTCATATACTGTAATACTCATTCAACATGATAAATTGTCTATACTTTTTTATATATTGTTATTAAATCTCAACTTACCTATTCAGTAAATTAAGAACATTATATTTAGATTTTCCTAATGCATACGTGGATGTTAATACCAGAATATTTGACCTTCTACGAGGAAAGTAATTGCGTTAGGATAAATGGATAAAATAAGCTTACGAACAGACTACACCAAATACTATTTATGGAAAGTTTTGTGAGAATTGTATAAATCTACAAACCTAATTACTGAGTATTTTAGAGAACCCAATAGACGTGCCAGTCTCTTTTATCTTAGTTAGATCTGACTGCTTGATTAGTACAGCAGTTGTTCTCGTCTAAATAGGCCCGGCTTCTTTTGTATGAATTACGAGAAAGAGAGGTTTACTGGTTTAACGACGCAAGGGGTCATATGTAAACTTTCAGCCAATTAGGAAGAAGGTGATTTTGTCAAGCTATGAAAACAATGTAAAATTAATATAAACTTGTATTATTTGTGATTGAATTATATTAACACAATAGTAAAAGTAGTTGAAAAGTTAAGCAAATTGAAATTCAGTATATTAACACATTTGTTTTAAAAGCAGCACTTAATTTGAAATCCAGTTATATAACAGTTTTAAGTAAAGAATAGAAAATATTGTAAATAGGAAAAAATGTAGGCCTATAAGTTAAATCATGATCAATGATCACTTATAAATTAATTTTTAAAGTTGAATGTGAACTTTTAACCAATAGGAGAAGAGACAGAGTCATGTATTAGTCAATTAAGTGGCGCTGTGCAACACGGCGACATAGCTCGTCTCATTGTCTCTATTGTTACTCATTTTTTGACGTTATTTTCGTATATTTGGACTGTATTGTATTGTGGAAGAAGTCATTTGATTTATACATTATGTTGTATGTGAAAGTTTTGAAATTTCTGTATTTTTTGCTGATATTTTGGCTGTTCTTACTGTGTGGATTGAGTAAGCCGGGCGGTGGAATTGCGTACACGTCATCTGATTTGCATTCCATGGGCGAGAGGTCGACCTCACCGCTACCGGCACACGTTGAATTACCATCTGAGATACAACGTCGCAGGCTTCGGAAAAGGGGCAAGGCTGGTGGGGTCAGAAAGCGACTACAACGAAGGAAATGTAAGCCTTTTATACCATCTTTAATATTTGGAAATGTAAGATCTTTGAATAACAAAGTCGATTTACTCAGAGCAAACGTCGAACACTTCAGCGATTTTAGGAATGCCAGCTTACTTGCATTCACGGAAACCCACCTGAGCGATAAGCATAGCGATCAACATATTCAAGAAGTTGGCTTTAAATCTGTTCGTGGGGATCGTACAGCCGAAGCGAACAAAGATGGCGGTGGTGGTCTTTGCCTCTACATTAATGAGAAATACTGTCATCCAAATAACTCTACGCTTAAGCTTCATAAATGTTCGCCACACTCGGAAGTGCTGGTTGTTGGTATTCGCCCCTACTATCTTCCGAGAGAGTTCTCGCATGTTATCAATGTTATGGTATACATACCTAACAAAAAGCTTGAAAAGCCTGCTATAAATGAGATCGCAGAAATTATCGAAGCTATTGAGTGTAGTCACCCTGAGGCGCTTGTAATTATCAATGGCGATTTCAACAGATGCAAGCTCAAGAAAACAACGGCCACTTATTATCAGCATGTTACATGTAAAACGAGGGACAACGCGATTCTTGATTTATGCTACTCTAGTGTGAAGGATGCCTATATTTCGACCCCACTACCGAACTTGGGCAAATCTGATCATAATTTGATTTTACTCAGTCCTAAATATCGCCCGTTAAATAAGACATGCCAACCAAAAATTATTAATGTACGTAAATGGTCTCCTGAAGCCGAGGAAGCCCTGATAGCGGAATTTGAATCTACCGATTGGGATATTTTTACGGAGGATGAAGATTTGAATAGTATTACTTATGCAGTGAGCTCGTACATAAACTTTTGTATTGATAAATGCGTTCCAGTTAAAAAAGTGAAAATCTACCCTAACAACAAGCCATGGATCACGAAAGGCGTTAAATTACTGTTGTGTGAGAAACGTAAAGCCTTTAAGATGGGCGACTCTAATCGTATGAAAATATTGACTAGAGAGATTAAATCTGAAATAATGAAACAGAAGAACATTTATAGGAAAAAAGTTGAACATAACTTCAGGTCTAATAATATGAAACAAGTTTGGCAGGGTATGAAACTTATGAGTGGTTACACAAACGGTGGTAATACACCCACCTCGATTCCGAATGTTACTGTGCAATATGTTAATGAGTTAAATGAATTTTATAACCGTTTTAATGTTCATGATTTTAAAAAAGAAAGAGAGGCTCTATTTAGCTTGTGTCGGGTGACTGAAGATGATCCCAAATTTAGTATAAGCATTTCTGATGTACATAACGAATTCATGAAACTCAATTCATCGAAGGCTGCTGGGCCGGATAGAATCCCACCACGAGTACTTAAGGTCTGCTCACCTCACCTTGATGGTATATTTACATTTATTTTCAATATGTGTCTTTCTTACCATGCGTTCCCGGATATTTGGAAACTTTCATGCATAATACCGGTACCTAAGAAACCTAAGATTAACAGCATGAATGATTTGAGACCCGTTGCACTCACGTCTGTCGCGATGAAAATATTGGAACGTATTATTTTAAAAATTATGCAACCTTATGCTGAAAAAGTGTTAGACCCGTTGCAATTTGCTTACCGATCACTCCGTAGTACCAGTGATGCGATTTATTTTAAATTACATAAATTGTATTCACATCTAGATAATGTAAAGAAAGGCCACTCGGCACGTATTATGTATTTTGATTTTCAATCTGCGTTTAATACCATACAACCCCATATCTTAGCAGACAAAATGTTGAATATGGAGTTTCCCCGTCCGATTGTTCGTTTAGTTTTAAATTTCATTTGTGATAGAAAACAATTTGTTAATATTAATGGTGTTAAGTCAGAAATCGTAACCTCTGACACCGGTGTTCCTCAGGGTACTGTCAACGCACCTAAATTATATTCCTTGTATACGGCGGATTACAGATCTTTAAATGATGAGCTTTGCCCCGTTGTTAAATTCGCTGATGACACTAGTACTATTGGTCTCATAGTTTCAAACAATGATGAAAATTATCTTAGCGAAATACAAAGATTTGTTAAATTTTGTGACGATAATTATCTCCAAATAAATGCATCAAAAACAAAGGAGATGATCATTGATTTTAGGACTAAACATAAATTTAATTTTCAACCAATCACTATCAAAGGTAAAGAAATTGAAATTGTTGACCAGCACAAGTATCTAGGAATTGTTTTCAATGATAAACTGAGTTGGGGAGACCATATAGACTTCATCAGCAAAAAATTAAGTCCCAGAATGTATTGTATGAGAACTTTATATAAATTTAACTCCTGTGATTTGATGTTACTTTCGTTCTATAGATCCGTTATATGTAGTGTTTGGACGTATTGCCTCTCCTGTTGGGCTGGTAATGTTACCGGAGGGAATAAAGGACGCCTTGAAACTTTCATCCGTCGGGCTGGTAAAATGATTGGTCTGGAACTGCCTTCCTTTACCGATGTGCACCTAGAACACCTCCAGAAAGATTTCGAACGCATTGAGTCGGATGCCTCTCATCCTCTCCACAAAGTGATCATAGACCAACTTAATCCAAGTGGTAGATTGAGGCTCCTCAGTGTGAAAACAAATCGATTTGCTAAATCCTTTATTCCCTCCGGTATCATCCAGTACAACAGGAAGTCAAGAAGATAATTTTATATTGTAATTTTTTAGATGTTTTTATATGAATGGTTTTATGCTTTATTTGTTTTTATAGTGTTTTCTTTGTTTTATGACGAGCAATGAATTTCCTTTTTGAGGATCAATAAAAGTTATCTTATCTTATCTTATCTTATCTTAATCTTTTCCTTGTGCAATATGTTCATATTTAGCATTTCGGTAGTTGTGGCTAACCAATTAAATACGACCATGAAATATTAATCTTGTACTGCATAAATAAAAGAATTAGTTTCGAGTTTAAAAAAAGTTGGCATAATTTAAAATGTATAAACAAGAACAATAGTGGAACAATAAGAAAAAAAAATTTAATTTCTATGAAATATATTTAAAGTTTAATTTTAAATAAGTGTTTAGGATGTGTATTACGATATAAAAATGTATTTTTTTAATTGACTACATTTAATGCCATGTTTTCTTCATTTTGGCATTATGTAGAAAAAACTTAAGATTTAGTTTGATTGAAGGGGTGGGTACAGTAAAGGAAATTAAAATTTGTACGAACCAGTCATATTTCATCATTGAAAGCTCATTTCCTTTAACGATATTTTTGATGTCAGACAAACATGCACAATTGCCCCAGTCTCTCCAAGGGCCGTCTGAGGATTTAGAAATAGGGGTCACGTTGTGTGTCATATTAACAAGATTTGTACCAATTTAAGGAAACTGCGCATTTGTGTTCAGTTATTTGAATCTTTTGTACTTTCTTCAGTGCTTTATTTCTGTATTTTAGATATAAATGAATTTGAAATTATAAAAAGTAGTTATTATCCTCCTTAAATTAATACTAAAGGATAAATCATTTTCCTACAGATTAAAAAATTTGAAAAGTTTTTATCCCAACATATACTGTAAATTGACTTCATGATCAATAAAAACAATGAATCACATGATCTATTATGTATCTATTAATTATCAATCATTATCGTCAGTGAGCCTTGGGCTCATCAAAATTACAATAATAAAACATTTACTATTGTAGGCCTACAGTACTATCACATTTTAGGTTTTTTAAACGAATATATATATTGTCAAGCCATCAGAATGTTTAGTAGTAGTATTAGTAAAAAGGCATTGAAGCTTCTGAAAATTTATATTTGTTTAAAATATATCAAAATTAAATTGTAATCAGTTTAAAAAAAAAAGAAGGCATGAACATTTAGTCATTTGTCAAAAACCTGAAGATTTTAGGTCAAAAACATTGAAATGCTAAATTTAGTTTTCGTGGGAAAATTCATAAAACTTTGATTTGTCCAAAACCAGATTATTTCAAACAATTTTAACAGGTGACCTCCTTGATAATAGCAGGGTCGTTTTATCTGATTTAGATATTTAAAAAAAACGCTTTTGTTGCTTCTGTATTCACTCGGGATGAAGAATATAGACGTGAACTTGTGACCCTTTTTAAATAAATGTATATTGTGACCTTTTAATGGAAAAGTCACCGCTGACCAGCAGTGGTCGGCACTTTTATCCATCTTTGTAAGTACTGTATAATGAATTTTTTCTTTGAAAATATTACAATTTTTTTTCACATACATATATTCATTAATATTTTTTTTTCACAATAACATTTTTTTCTGAAAATATTTATTTAAAAAAAAAGCTGTTTTTATCACATTCTTCACTTAATACCAATTATTGTATAGTTTTCTTTCATTTTTCTCTCATCTCATTTTATATATCATTTTTCTGAAATTGTTATTACTGTATCTCACAGATTTGTCTACTGAATCTCTTAAAGTTATTAAAAAAAAATATTCACCTTTTTTCAATTCGTTTGTATCACTTTCTAGAGTTTATTTTTAAATCATTATCTTTTTTATAACCTACGTTTTAACCTTCATTTGACATGAAATGAAAAACTACTTGTTGATGTTTATTTTTGACAGATTATGCTTGTAGCAATCTCCTGGCTAAAAAAATATACCTGCCCCTGCTTTACCGCTAATATCCTAAAGCCTGTTTTCTACTAAACAATTCAATTTATTCGCCTGCATCATTAGAATAAGTTTATACACATGCGTATGCAAATTTTCATCATTTCAAATCCTTTTTCTACAGTAGTTCTTTAACAGTTTCTACGTTCTGTGAAGCATTTTAAACCAATCAGATGTCATGAAATGATCAGTCATGCGTTCATGGCCACGCATACAATTCAAACAATTTGGCAGACACGTGATTGAAATAAAAATCACAGTTATTCCCTCTTGTAGTGGATGATAAAAAGGTAGCATAAATTTAGTTTCTGATGAAAAATTATGGGTTTGCGTGAATAATTTTGTCTATTGGAAAACAGGCTTAACAGTTAATCTGTTTTAAAGATCATATGTTATATAAATAAACTTCATATAAATCTAAAACTATTATCTAGCCCTTCTTTATTCAAACTTTTTTTTTATCTCTCTGATGAATCATGGTGGCTCAGGGGATACAAATCTCTTTAAAATGTTCTCAAAGTAGCTTCAGTTGCAGGCTAAAGGTATTATTAGCAAAGCATTAATGCAAATTACTGATGTGAACTTAATACCATCGGGATGGTAACCTTTCAGAGTCGGAAATATTTCAAAAAGCGTGGACTGTTAGAAAAATTTGTAATAAATCAAATTACATTACAACGCATGAAGATCATTATGGATTGATCTTTACGTTTTCCGACTTTTCACCAAATTAATTTGCGAACAAAAATATATAATGTTTGTAATCTGGTATTGGAATACCATAATTATTAAAATAAAGATGATATTGCATATATATACAGTGAGGGATACTTTTTTTTTAGAATAGTGAAGTATATTTAAAAATAAAATTTAAAAAAATAAAATATTTAAAATATTCAATTGAATGTTATTGTAGACTAAAAATAGATAACCAGTAACTAATAGCTCAATTAGTGCATATTAAATGTACTATAATTCAATTAAATTTAAGAAAACAGAAATATTTAAATATGAAGATTGAATTCAATATCAAAGGTAATTTGCAGCATCAATCATAATGATTTGTTTGAGATTTCTATAAAGTCGTTTGTGTAATCCAACAAGCCCATGTATCTTCATATAAATCTTGTTAAGGAAATAACTGAAAGTTCATTAATATAAGATTGATAGATTTAGTAAAGTCTGTGTCAGCTACACCAGTAATTGGTCTGATATCCAGTGAACCTAGCAAAGAATATCAGCGCATCCTTGTTTCAATCAATCGTTCGGGCGATTAGAACATTTTTCGGAGTTTCAGTTGGGGTAGTTTTATTTAAACCACGATGCTTTATGAAAATGATTGTGTGCATTTTTTTCCCCCTCAACGGTTGTTTTTATTTCAGTATGACATGAATACAGAAAAAGTTTACATAATAGACAATAAAGCAACTATAATCATATTGAGGATCTATACTAGAAGAATATATTATTCTTGTTATTCTTGTCACATATAAGACCCTTTTCAAACTTTTGGTATTGAATATTTTGAGCAAGAGCAGTTAATTCTGTTCAGGCCTACACCTTTTGCTTGCAAGATTGTGCTTGATATAACGTGCCGATTAAATATTATTATTATTATATTATGGGCCTGTTTATAATGTAATGAAAATGTTCTAAACTGGTTTTGCCAGTTTGAGGATCAATCGATCAAGTACGATAGTCTACCTTCTCATCAAAACTAAACTCACAAGAGTCAAATAATCATCATCTGTGATCCCTCTAGTTAAAAGAGTCCAGCGCTTTTTATTTGATAGGCATCAGAAGATATAGCATTCTGCATTATATAGTATAGGAGCCATATGATGCATCATTTCATTTATTCAAAACTTAATTTAAACCTTGCCTACACTATCCAACTTTATGTGACAACAAATATATGGACATGATAATGACATATCACTACCATATTTGGGAATATCACTACCATATTTGGGCACATCACACTTGTTTTGTCAAACTAGTTTGATTGGTGTAGACAGACCTTTATATTGTAATTAAAATATTCTGTTCTTATTATTTTATTTTAGTTGTTCTTTTCTTCAACATTCTATACTAATGTATGTAATCCCATTTCCAAGAATTTTTCAAATGTTAATGTATTTCTTAATTTAGATTTTCAGGAGTACCGCAATAATTATTTCTCTGTGGAACACACAACATTTTAACGTTTATGTACTGAAATATCATTTTGATTTAAGAATTCTGGCTTTACGTATATCTATATTCTTTTTATATGTTTCAGAAAAAAATATTAGAATGTTCAAAATCCTCTACTCTGACTGTTGTACTCGAATACATAAAGAAGACTATATGATGATTTGATATTGTTAAATGTAAAATTTATATAGGTCACAAATTTATGCCATTGTAAAAATATCGCAGAGCAAACGGCCCTAAAAACTGAAAAGAATAAAAGCGTATAATCACGTTAAGCAAGAGCAAGCTTTTAACTCACTTACGCTAGGTTCAATTTGACGTCGCAACATTTCAAGCCTAAAGTGCATGATCTTTTGTTTGCTAGTTCAAAGAATCTTGGGCCTAACTTTTGAGACCTGATTGAACCCAAAGTAGTTTCACTTATTAAAAGTACTCTATTTATTTATTTCTATAAATCTTTTGTTTCCCGAAGACAAACTAAATGCATTTTGCTAGAGTTATACATAATTCAAGAAATTTCACTTTACGCTAAAATGTAAATTTACGATCTAACTATTTCGCAGTTGTTTGTAGAGATTTGCAATTTGTGGTGCATGAACTTGCAAGGATTCACAATTTCAGGAATTGTATATACTTGTACTACAGACTATAAAATATCCATAAAATATGAGATAGAGATTCAAAAAGAAAAATAAGAATATAAAAAGGTAAATTTTAATTAATTTAATGGAAAGGAGTATTAAAAAATATAGACCTATTTAAAAGTAATAATTAATAATTTTATACAAAAAATGAAAGCCTCAAACATGGATGATACAAATTAATACACCAAAAGATAATAAATAACAATAATCTTAAATAAGGATTTCGCAAATAAAAAAAAATTTAACAGGGTTATTTAGGCCTATATATTAAAATACAGACAGGCACAGTAATTTGCTTATGGAGAAATCACCATTAACATACATAGTATTTTATAAATATCTGAAACCATTTAAGAACAGGATGTGGCACAAACCAATGTAGCCTGGACAAACTGTTTATTGTGATTGCCAAGGAAATTATATTTATTAAAATACAATAGTCAAAAATAAAAAGTGTACTTTAAATAAGATAAGTAACCTATCTTTTTTAACCTGGATTAATTTGATTTATTTGCATCTCATTGAAAAATAGGCCTACATGTTAACTTAATGGATATTTCCAACCAAAAAAAAAAACAAATCACAAGCCAAAGCAACAATAAAGTTTAAAATATATATAACCTGACTACGAGTCTATTTTCTATGATTAAAAGGATTTAATACAAAGTAAATACATTAGAATCCTTATAATTCAATCATGTTACAATTAACAAATTTATGCAACTACAAGTGTATTTATATCTTCAAGTTCCTGTGGTTAAATTTACCACTTTTTATAAGTCCAGTGTGAACAAGGCTTAAAGATTATAAAGCTTAGTTCCCACTAGAAAACGCAAGGAACACAATCGGGTGGACCAATGACAAGTGACAGATAATCCATCGCTTGTTATTGGTTAAATCACTTATGTTGCAATTGCGTCCTTGCATTGGGTCTCCAGTGGGAACCAATCTTAAACCATTTAGAGAAATCTGTTCATGGTTGTTTGTGTAATGAAATAAATCTTTTTATGAGTTCTAGAAGTGAAGATGTTTTTACAAAAATAGTTACAGTAGTATATCATTTTTAGAACTACAGTATACACACGGTTTCTTAATTACATAAATTCTGAAAACATAATAAATAAACTCTAATAAAAGAAAATGTCATTGCAGTTAATAGTATTCGGAAATTTATTTTTAGATGATATTGAGATATATTTATTAACTAATAGTTATAATCTTGTTATGTTTTTGTCGATATTAACGTCTTAATCGGTGCATGACTAGATTATATGCTCAATGCGTTAATTCCTGCAAATGTAGTAAACAATACGTAAGCTTACTATGTTATAAGACTGGTTGGATTTTAATCGGCAACACCATCTCTGCAGGTGTAAGGAAAAAAAGCTAGCATTTTCTCTTTTCATTTGATGTTTTTCAATCATGTTTTGATTCTAATGTCAAAATCTTTCTAACATGAGTCCAAGTAATATCAATGCACTCCGCAGACGTGTGAACAAATTTAGTCATCATGATGAATATGTCAAGCCAGTGTATTTATTTCTTTTAATACTTGCAAAACATTTACAAAGTTACTTGCCTTTTATGTGTGCTGTTTTAATTGTTTGATCTTTTTTTACAATTTAAATATTTTTTATGTCATTCAATTGTCTTGTTGATTTTTAACTTATTTTTATAATTTTTGTATGGAATAGTGCAATGTATTTTTTCATGTTCTGGACCCCAATGGATTTAACGACCCATTCCCTACAATTTTATATTAGTATATTTGTTTACATTGGATTAATTTGTGACCTTAAATTAGATCTAAAAAACGTAGGGAATGGGACATTAAAAAGTATTTTACTTTTTAGGATATCCTTTTAACTTGAGTCTTATCATGGACCTATAAATTAAATCAATAAATAAATTAGATAAATAAATGAATTAGATAGATAAATATAAAATTACTTACCTAAATTGTTTGTTCTATGTGACTAAAATTATTATTACTAATTAATTTATGTTTGATTAAAAACTATAAACAATTATATCGCTACAAATTTCGTCCTTTGCTCCCGAATCAATTTCTTAGCATTTAGTCTCGGTTTTTTTTTCCGCATTTGTCATAAATCATTTTCTATTACTTAGGTTGTCAGAACTCATAACATTTGAACATATATTGATGTACCGTACACTGAATATGACTCGGTAGTTAGTGTAACGATGCTATAAATCAAATGCTTTGCCATGGCACATACATAATGTTATTGTGTACCTTGTTTTTGTAATTAATTTTTTTTTTCATGAATGAATTAGACTTGAAATTCAATCAATCATACTAATTTTCATGTTTATTAAATTCATAAATTTGTCTATAATACATTATGTTGTAAAAAGATCGGATCTTTACTTTCACAACTTACTCGGAGTTCTCAACTTGCTATAATTAATTTCAGTAGTTTAGAAAATTCCAGTCATTTTTATGAACATATTTCTAAGCATAGAGTTACCTCCATGTTCTTAATGTGCGCAAAATAATTTTCCAACTTGAAAATTGCATAGTTAATTTGCGGATCATGAAAACGAAAAGCCACCACAAATGTGTTTTGACAACTCTCTGTTCGAGAAAACCTGGAACAACGGTTTCACGATGTGTGGATTTGTCCATAATTATTGTGTTTTACTGGGAGTTTTTAGTCCAAATCATAATTGTGCGTTAGTTTGTATGTATTTGCATAGTATTTTCCATTGGACTGGCATGTAAATGGGGATGGGGGAGATGTAAATGTAAATGGGGGAATAACCTGTGACTTGCAGCCTTCTGGGCTGAATTGCGCACAGGTGTGTACGACACAGTACCACAAATTTCTACTCTCCTAATGGTCCATTCGTGATGAGTGCTGCCACCAAACGGGACCCGTAAAAGGCATGAGTGCAAATCCTTGTAGCTTTATGCTTTCAGTACCTTATCCTTCAGATGCGACTTATAAGCTGTTGGTCGTGTATATGTACACTAAATGCGCATGATATAAAAAGTTGATTATGGTAGGCACTGGCTGGCAGCCTTGGATTTTGGATTTTGTAGAGGGTCTCATCAACTTAGGTCAAAGGTTAAACTGAGTACCATTATCTATACATTTACATTTTAAAAATAAACACTTCTATCTTAGAATTTTCTGTCTACTACACCCACATTAAATTTTACAGATGTTTGGTTTTAAATTTGGAATTTTATCATCTGATTTTGGGATCATTAAGTGATAATAACCATTTAAAAATGGCCGATGAAGATTACAATTCAATCGCTGGACCTTGTTTCACATTCCAACAGAAATTCTGAAAATATTTTGATGGTTAACTTATGATATGATATTGATTAACAATTTTGGCCAATTATAAAACTCTTTAAATATTGTAAAATTCTCTAAAAACAGGTAGTACCACATACAACCTGAATTTTAATATATTGTTTTTGTCTTTTTTTGGTATTATATCTGATTTTTACCTTTTACTATAAAAGTTTGGCGAATGAAAATACACTCTGAATCTTAAATTCATACGTAGTCTATATAACTGGCTTTTTTGTTTGTTTCGGTTAGAAATTTAATTAGACACACTAGCTCACAAGTAATTTATTTCTTTAAAGCTTTTCAAGAATCAGTTTTACATAAATGAAACCCAGTAGTGCTGTTAGTTAATAAATTACTATTAACCAATTAGGATAGTAGATTTTAAATTAATACTGTAAATTATAGTACCTAAAGAAACCATTAAATAATCGTTTCTGTGAAACTTACCTTGTGGCTGATTTTAATTAAAATAGTATCACTGAATAAATCACTTTACTGTGTATTTTTTTATTAGCGCGAGTAAAATAAATTAAAAAGGATCACTGCTTAAATTTACATAATACAGAAGTAGAAATAACCACATTTTAGATAGTGCTACAGTGTGTTTATTATTGTGAACTTTTAAGTTAGGAGAAATGTTCAGGACCCTTTGGAGTGTCCCTTGGCTGTAGTGCTAAAACCGTATATTAACTTTAAAGATGTATTGTCCCTCAAAAACATGAAAAATTAAGATTAATTAAATCAGACTTTGAATAAGTTATTTTGTAGTATTAATAAAGTTAATCACTTTCATAGAAAAAAAAAAAGAAAAAAATATAATGTTTTCACCTATAAATTGACATACCGTAATAAATGGTTAAATTCAACCAACAACTGGAAGCCAATTTGGCCATTTTTTGCTTTAAATTACAGTTTTTTCAGGTAAATACATTTTTTTTTTCGAACCAATTTTTGGTAAAAGTGAATAACTATTATGTTACATTAAAATAGCATTTTCAACAAAAATTTTGTTAAGAATTATTTTTTCAGGGGGACAATACATCTTTAACTTTTTGTATCTGTGTAACTACTGTATGACTATATTTTGTAAACATTTTGTATGGGTCGTACCTCTTGTTACGAGAGTGTTCCTTTGTTTTAAAGGAGAGTAACCGGAGAGTAACCAATAAATATTATTATGTCTTCTTTGATTAAAGTAAAAGTTTATCCTAATAGTGTCTCCTGAATAGGATTGTCACCTTAATAGGGGTGTCACCTTAAGAAGGGTGCCACGTGAATAGGGGTGTTCAAAAAGAAGATGTTATTATTTTTGTTACTTTTAAAGAATGTTCATATAAATATTACAATTTTTTGTTTCTTATGGTATTTGCACCAATAAAGAAATTGAATTGAATTGAATATGGAATACTTGATATATTTTTTATAGAGAATTTCATGTTTCAATCTTTTTATTTATTGAGGCTTCCATAATGATTTTAAAACTAAATGTTCTTTACCTCAGTATTATTTATTGAGGCTAAATCATATGATTTAGCCTCATATAATATTATGAGAGTCCAGCTGCGATATTATACGCAATATCATTTCGCATGTTATAAGATGCTGTACAAACTAATATGTTTTTGTTAGATCATGTGAGTCAATCTATATTGAGTTGAGTGGTTTATGTTAGATCCAATTCTGTGTACTTAATAGAAAGCTATTTCTAGATGTTAATGATAATTGTTATATTGCCAAACTGAGTAGACCAACTTGTGGTTGATTAACGGAAATACAAGATTTAGAAAAAAAAGAAGAAAAAATGTTAGTGCTTAGTAGGTTTTCACTTGTTAATTCTGGAAAATAGTCAATATTGTTTTTTTAATCAGGGAAATGTAAAATACATCTTCCTGTTTTAATACAGTAAGAACCTCTTGTTTGGGATATCTGTTCAGGAGGAAACCTCATTCGATGGACACCCATGTGACATTTCTTTGGGTCCTGGAGGTGTCCTCTTATTCTTAATACCATTATAATGGTATTAATAATAATTTTTTTAAATAAAGATTTTTATTTTTAAAATTTTATTTCAAATAAATATACACTAAAAACTTGAAAATGTTTTGATTTGTCTGATTTAAGTGACTAAATAAAGTAACTCAATAACCTCAATGGCAGCAAAAAGCACTAATACTTTTATTTATTGTTTTAATTAGATAGATTCTCAGAATAGCAGATACCCTTTGATTGAATGTTGAGATGCCATTTAACTCCTATTCAAAATGACGTTTTTATAAATAATAATTTGTTTGACCTTTTAGTAAATGATGATGTGGGCTAACCTTTTTTTTTTTGCTTCCACGAATGCTTTCATCTATCAATTTGCATTAAAATGATTTCAATTTTAGGGTGATGTTTAGGGGGATGGTGAGCTGATATTAGCTGATGTTATACTGTAGTATATTGCTATATTTTTTAAATAAGAGGGTTTTTTTGTATTTTACAGATTTTTGACAAATATCAGTCTTACAAGTATTAATTCTGGCGACTTTACCAATATGTCAAAGTTGAAAGCATTGTAAGTATTAATAGTGAAAACATTTTCATTTTGAGATATTGAGATATAGTTAATAAACTATAATGAACTATGTCTCAACATTTTTTACGAAGAAATATAATGCTAATAATAATAATAAAATTGCTATGATAAATATTAATAAATACTGACCAGTAATAATGATTATGATGACAATAGGTATGGTGATGAATAATTAAAATAGTGTTGATGATGATAAAAGAAAATACCTATAGATGGTGTTCTGTGCAGTAACTATATATTATGATGACATCAAATTATGTGGGCAGTAGTTGATCTTGTGGGAGAAGTAAGTACATGATAAATCAGTGGTTGTTGAAATGTTCACAATTGTAGGTGGTTTCATCAAGGCAATCTAACAACACATTTAGCTCCCAGTTAGCCAACACTCAGCTCTCCTTACAAGATAGGAACTCTTAGAAGTCCTTTGATCTTATGTCTGGCTGCGACAAATACCAACAGTACTGTACTATGTACATATTCTCCGTGGTGCGGCGGATATGGAACTAATCGTGTCGCAGCCACAGATAAATCCTTTCCTAATCTTCAGAGCTCAGCATCCTGTTTTTAGATTGCCTTGGTTTCATTAGTTTGGTTTGTTGTACAATATCAGTGGTGTTGATGAATGTTAATGATGTCATAAATATTGACTGTGATGTCTACAGACCTGTTGTTGTCTACACATTTCTTTTACCATATTAAAAGTGCAAGCACTGACCTTACTCTACTACTGTACTACCACTGCTCTGACCACAACCACTACAGCTAATAATAGTAACATTAAGGGTATGTTCAGATCCATGGAGTTATGCTTTCGTATCGCAAGCAATGTTATATTATAATTAGCGTCGTAACAGTGTTCAGATTTGCCTAGTTAAGACTTTCGTTTCAAACTAATTGTCACCGATTTGGGTGAAGATCTGGTATGCAGGAGTAAATTTGATTGGTAACAGGTCAAAATTGTTGATGCATGACTTTCGTATCGTAAGCGGCGTCCACTAATCTTGTACCTTGAGCTGTCGTAACGAACGAAAGAGTAGTGTCGTACGAGGTGGCTTCCACTAATCTTTTCTTAGTTCAGACCTATGGAGTTGTACAGCGCGTACAATACAAAAGCATAACTCCGTAGGTCTGAACAGGCCCTAAATCATCTTAGACCTTTATGGTATTTTATAACAAGTTTTATAAAGAAATTTGTTGACTATCTGAAAGATCAATCAAAATGATAAAATACAATTTTATATGTCAATTTTTATAGATATTATGGATGTTCGTACGTCTTTATTTATGTTTATTTTCCTTCCTATTTAAATTTTAATCTAATTTTACAACATAGATTGCAGATTATAACAATCACCATGTCAAAACTTGCTTCATCCAATTTTCTTTTTTAGCCTTTAGCTAAATATCTGTACCTCCTGTTTAGTTTGTATATGTCACATATTTTTAAATAGTGTGTTAAAACAGGTGTAAAGTATGTCCTAAATAATCACTTTAGACACACACAATAGGTCAAATAGTCAACTTTGTAGTAAATATTAACCATGCTTGTTTTTATACTTATCACAGTTTAATTTTCAATTCAAAAATTAACCTGTACTGTACAATTTTTTTATTACAAAATATTAAGACCTTTTTAGTTTTATTTACTGCACAGTATAAGTTTTTAAATTTTGCTGATATTTATTTCAGTATGCTTTCTTTAGAGGGCGCTATTCTAGTTTGGAACTAAATGCACAATAAATTATACATTTCAATTGACTATTTTTGCAAAATCTTATATAAATTGTTTAGCAGAATAAATGGTTTATGCTACTGAGAGGAGAGGGACATGCTACTGAGAGGAGGGAAACTTCCTACTGAGAGGATCACTTTTGTAGTGAAAATGTTTTATGATTGAATTTATTATACTACTGTGTTAAATCACATCCTTTTCTGCTGGTCAGTTATGACAATACTTGATTCACTTCCTTTGGTCAATTGATGGTCACTCAATGGTCACTTTCATATTTTTTAATATGAAAATCTATACAGGTACTATATTTTTTCTAAATTTGAACTAATTTATTCTGACACACTTTGAAATCTTTTAAATTACACTGGTCAATAATCCTCTGGTCAGTTTAAAGGCTTTCCTTTGGTCAATTTAAAGACTTAAATTTAGCAATTCTGTGGTATTTTGATTCCCGCTGAGACTAGGTAATTATTTCGCTATCTTTAGATTTTGTTTTAACTTATTACCTTATTACAGATGTATGTTACATTTTTGTCTGAAAAATTGAGTAAAAGGTCAATTTATATAGAGTGGTTTCAAATTTCGTAATGTTAAAGATGTATTGTCCCCCAAAAACATAGAAAATGAAGATTGATAAAATCAGATTTTGAATAGGCCATTTTGTAGTTTTAAGTTCACTTCCGCAGAAAAAAAAAAAAAAAAAAATGTTTTCATACCGTTTAAAGACAACAAAAATGATTGCAATAAGCTTATAGTAAGTAAATGTACATAAAAGGCAGTTTGTCACCTTAAATTAAATTTTTTTAAAGGTAGGGAATGGGTCGTGTAATTATTTTCTGACTGTGGATTGGTGGAATTTATAATCTTAGAGTCTGTCATGTTTTTAAAATATATAATCATTGTTGTCCACCTTATTTATGCAATCGTTTTATTAGAATTTCAGACAGTCATAATCACAATACTAGGGGATGCAATTTTAATTTTAGAATCCCAACTATCAAGCCAATGGCACATGTGACCTTTTTTTACAATGCTATTAAAGAATGGAATAATTTACCAATTAACATTAAGGAATCACAAACTGTTTTGTGTTTTAAAAGTAAAGTTAAAAAGTATCTACAGGAACGTTCACTAGCTCTAGAAACTATTTAATATTAATAAGCGCTTCTTCTTTTTTCGATTGTCCTTTTTGCTGTTTTTTGTAATTTTGATATGTTGCATTGTTTGTCCTTTTGCTGTTCTTTCAAAGGACCTCATTGGAAACAAGTCCGTAGAGGACTTTTATGAGTTATCCTTGGCATCCTTGTTTTATATTGGTATTTTTATATTTGCTAATTTTAATTGTATGTCTGTGATATTTTATGTACTGATGCCGAAATAAATCAAATCAAATCAAATCAATCTTGCTTGCCAATCATCAAGTCCTTGGTTTTGTTTTGTATAATTTAACAATATTTTCAGTGTTTTTTTTAAATTTTTATAAATAATATTGCAAATAATAAAATGATATTGCAAATAAGATTATTTCTATCTTTAAATCCTGGTCAATATATTTAGTTGCCGCCTTTATGTTACATGTCTTCCTCACTAACATTAATGATAGAAGGCAATTACTAGCCTTAGGTCACCTCATGTGTTTCTTTCCCACAAAATGTCTTTACTTTACACCGTATCACATTTACCATTTTATTTGTAGGTATATTACTAAGGTTAAAGGTTGGTGATGATCTGCTGAGCAATCTTTATTCCTCTAATTCTGCAGAGGATTTCTTCATTTCTCTACCTTTTTCTTAATTATTTTTTCAGGACAATGGAGGATATGAGAAAGCTGGAAAGCATCAAAGAGAACTCATTCGATCAACTTCCAACATTAGACATTTTGTAAGTAAATTGATTTTTCATTGAATTTTCTATTTCATTCTTTATTTCTATTACATTAAAACCTTTATTAAGGAAAATCTGTGGGACCTCAAGCTCCGTCTACACTATCAAACTTGTTTAATAAAAAAGTGTGATGTGCTGAAATATGGTAGTGATATGCACAAATATGGTAGTGATATGCCCAAATATAGTAGTGATATGACATCATTTCCATATATGGCCACATCACATTTTTTTGTCAGTGCAGACAGAACTTTACAAAATTCCCTAAATAGTGGTTAGCCATATGAGTTGGCCGTACTGTTAAAATATACATAAATTGCTGTGTAATTATAATGTGTAAATTCTGAAGTTTGATTAAAATATTTGTAACATAGCGAGTACAATGCAAGTGACCATTCATAAACAACAGTTCGGACGATCCATCATGTTTTGATTGCAGTACACTTATGTCCTTGCATTGTGTATCACCACCAAGCCGCATGTTTACAGTACTGTATGTACTTGTTACAAATTAATTCAAGCGATTTGATAATTAATAGGGAGGTTTCGCAACCTTACGAATACGATAACGAAAACGGATACGTCATACATTTGTGAAACTTTTGAGCTGATCCCCATTTCATATTCGTAAAGCGTATTCGTGTTGACGTATATCACCAGTCATATTCGTAACTACAAAACGAGTATAGTTTTTGATCTATTTTGCACATTTTGCATTTGAATTAGGAATGATTCATGATTATAATATAATTATAGATTTATTGAAAGTAATTTACTAAAGTAATTTACTAAAATGCCAAGTCAATTTAGATAAATAGCAGTTTTTAAAGTTCTCACTCGCTTTGATGTTACGCAACACGAAAGCAACACGTACCTTCGCTTCGCTCAAATTTACCGCAGTCATATTTTGTACGCGCCTCAATATTTCGTTGCCATGCGAAACAGATTTTTTTATGGCTTACGAAAACGAATATGTGTGCGTGATGTATCCGTTTTCGTTATCGTATTCGTAAGATTGCGAAACCTCTCTATTATTAAATTGTTTTACTAATTTCTCTTAAAAGACAAATTGAGAATTCCCCAAAGTTGAAGACGATCGAAGACGGGGCATTTGGTAACCTGCCACAATTGAACCATCTGTAAGTACTTTGCATATTTTTCAAATTCTTTTCTTCCATTTCATTAAAACCATTAAATTAAATTTTCCTTCTTTGAGAACTACTTTCAAACAGCCTTTACAGATGCATCGCATTACCTTTTTTTGTACCCTGATAACCTATTTAAATTTGTGTGCAATTTAATTTAATTTTTAATAAATGTAGGTCAAAAGGTTGCCGATATTAGTGTATATAATGTACATGTTTATAGTATAAGCTAGCCCCCAAGGAAAAAACTGAATACTCCTGTATTTAATTTATTTATGAAGTTAAATTGAGATAGAATGCCCCCACCAGTTTAGATTAAATAATTACTGCGTTGTTTGACATCAGGCTTGTGCACTAGTTTATTTTTACCTAGAGCGGCTATTTAGCAAGTTCTATTTTTAATAATGTGTGTTTAAAAACAAGAAGAACTGTTGCCAAGAGCACAAACTTCAGTACACATTCCAGGCTATCCTTAAACTCTGTCTACACTATCAAACTATATGTGCCCAAATATGGTAGTAATATGCCCAAATATGGTAGTGATATGCCCAAATATGGTAGTGATATGCCCAAATATGGTAGTGGTATACCCAAATATGGTAGTGATATGCCCAAATACGGTACATATTTCACTTGACCAATCACAATGCATCGCACTTTGAAACACATTAGATAAAGTTGTATCAGTCTGTCTTAAAATGCACTTGTTAATTCCATTTTCCGATCTTTCTGTTTACGTGTTTCCTGAACAGCAAACCAAAACAGAAATTCAAATTGTAGCTAAATATTGTTCCACATAAACTGGTTTGTTTGTGATCAAGAATGGAATTAATTGAGGTCTGTTTAAGATTGGATATTTGTTGTGTGGTGGCAAGATTTAAAACTATTTTCTTGCTCCAGAACAGATCCTGAAGTGCAGTCCTGCTTCAAGGGTTCGCTAATCTGCCAATACATAATCTATAAATTGAGGAATCAATTTTACTATCTGCCTAGAAGATCCATCATGATTTATCCCAAATAAAATGTATTCAACAAGTCTGATGTATCACGTATACATTATATATATTCTTGTGCATTCTTGTTAGTTTTTCTTTTGTATGTGACATACATCTAGTTTTCACAGCCAGATTTTCTGATATTTTCAGTTTATCTTGAGGCCTAAATTAAGCGCTATTAGCCTATTTGTGGTTGTGTTTTGTCCAATTTTAAACTCTATATCCCTCCAAAAACAAAACACTTTACACATACCCTTTAGGCAGGTGGTTCTATAGGCCGTGTTGGTTAGCCAGACATTTGCTCTCATTTAAATCTGTCTTATTGATGGATGACATGTGTCTGTTTTCAGGCGTTTTTTGCAAGACTTCTTTCGCGACCTAATTTCTAAATCTTTCTCTATCGTTATTCAATGCAAGCCCAACTATTTATAGGAATCAATTTAGGTCATGTATTTGAATAGTTTTATTTATCTATTTAATATTCAACATTTCCATTTATTCATATTCGTTAAAGAAATTAGAAATACACACACTTCCCCAAATTCTAGTTATTAGTCTATTTTTATGTAAGTCTCCAGTTGGCATTTCAATTTTCAAAGTCTCAAAGTATTATTTGTATGAAATGCCATATGTGCCAAAATATTTTTTTTTTTTCTAAAATTAAGTCGAAAACACAGTTCAGAACCTAGACTAAGGAATAGAGTAAAAAGCAGCCAATTATAATATTCCGATAGCACTGTTTGGTATTACTGTAGTTGGTGCCGTTAGCAAAAACTTCTTCTGAAACTATAAATTAATTTAATTAGTTAATGTAAAATATAACTTTTTGTTGCAACACTCATCCCACATTGGTGACAAAGCACCAGCAATTTTATGCATTTTTTTTCTAAACCTTGTGAAAAATGAAGAATTACATTGTAACTATAATTACTATAACTGAATGTTAAAAATTAAATTAGGCAATCTAAATACCGCAGGGAGACCATGTGTCATTTGATTCACGTTTGTCTGTCTCACATATCTGTGACACAAATACAAAAGTAAAACAATACATAAGGACAATACTCTACAAAAAGATGATGTACAGTGCATGGTATTTATTAACAATATTTCAACCTGTGCAGGATATCGTGACCATTCTTTGCTTGTCCGTATCACATCATCAGCTGAAAATCGACACAATAATTGCAGTTTATTAGATAATTTCACCAGATAAAACACAAAAAGCTAGCTTTTGTTTTTGGGGCAGCAGACAAATGATGGAACAATAAATTGACCAACAGTCTTATAATAATGAACGCTGTGATATTCTGGGCTTGCATAGATTATTTAAAAAATAAATTTTCGTCTGTCTACCATCCAAAAAGAAAGCCCTAGTAATACAACTATTAATAATAAAATGTTTTTCATTTTTATTTATAGTAAAATAACACATTCTGGGTTGACGGCTGTTCCTAATTTGACAACGATTGAAGTTGGACAAACATCAAGGAAAAAAATGCTACAAACGATGTAAGTAATTAACTTGTATAGTAGCATTGCCGTAGCATACATGCCAAGACATAATTAGGTGGAGATACCTAAAGATTCAGCTGATTTATACTGTATCTACATTTTTGTAGTGTCATAGGCAAACTCTGTGATACAGCATCACTTGTGAAACACATGCAATGCTGTATCATAGACCCTAACCTAACTTTCCATGATGCAGGTACAACATAATTATGTTATTCATTACGGAATTTGCCTATGATTACCGAAGTATTGTCATCCTAAGATAGCACTGAAAACCAGGTGACTGCTTCATCCAGTATTAGGTCTATCAAATGATTTTCTAAATAAATTCAAATAAAATAAATATTGTTCAAAGTACCATAAAGATTGTTTAAATGCTAAAATGAAGTTATTTAAAAAAAAAAAATTTCAAGTTATTTTCTTTCTTATTTAGATCCTTCACTCACAATGAAATTGACCATTTATCTCCATCGATGTTCTATGGCATCAAATTCAATATCTATAAGTTGTAAGTATGACATAAGTGCCTATTTACCTTGTATATAGAATAACATAGGATTACCCAGATTATGTCATATATTATTACATAGCTTTTTGCAGACCTTGTGGATTAAAATGGGTGTATGTGTGTCATTTTAGAAATATATTCATTAATGTTTTATTTATTCTCATTTTTATATTGTAATGCACACTGACATTCAACCTTACTGATACCAACAACACAATTCAAACTTTTGTACAAAAATGTTACATAAATGAGAATTGTTACCATAGTCGCATGATAATAGAATACTGCTTTTATAAAGATTTCATAGTATACAAATAATGAATGTTTATGAGTTGGATGGTGAGAATATTTCATGAGTTGAAAATAGAACAGTCAATTTTTCAACTCATGAAATATTCTCTCCATCAAGGAATACAAAACATTAATTATTTGTTTTATAACATGCATACTTTTATACAATTTATCCATGGTAAATCATTGACAAATGCTAGGCTTGGAAGCTAAGCCATTTAAATAGACATGGAGTAGAAAATTATGGACGGTGCGCACAACAAGATGATTTCCGAACGTTTCGTGGCAAAAATTCTCAAGAAGTTTACAAAAACTGAACGTTTATTAGAGCATGTTCATTATCATCGTTAGATATGACTTTTTCGTTAGATAGAACTAATTCCAAATGATACGTGAAGCGTAATTGGCGAATCAAATTTCAAGAATACAATCAGGTGTGTTATAAAAAACACTATTATAAACTTCAGAAAAGAGGTTTGATTTTTCACAATGCTCGTTGGACTTTGAAATGCCTACAAAGAAATTTATGACTTATTTACTACTGCAAATCATCTTCAATTTACAGCTTTATTTAACTTTCAATCACATGGCTTTTCTGAAAGAAAACAAATCATTATCTTGGGACATGTTGCACTTAATGATTTCACAACTTTTACAACTCATTCTGGTTTTATGTTAACATAATTGTGAATTTACTGTTTGTATATCGACAATGTTACACACAATATTCTAGAGGTATCTTTGATACATGGATTGTGTAGAGAATAGAATAAAGTTTGATTTGTTTTAGTGACTGTTCAACACTACAAACAGACTTTTTCTGCCTTAAATCAATTCTTTTCTAGTCTACAACAAAAAGCCTTAACCTTTCAATTTTCGTCAATAATTTTCGTGTGCAAAACTAAAGGAAGAAATTTTCCAAAATTTGGGGGTTAAATTATACTCTGATGATTTCATTGTGGATTTACCTAGTCAATGTCTGAATTTAGCCTAAATTAGGGGGTGGGATTATACTTAAGTATGGGATGAGACATGTTAATAGTAACATTTGCTAGAATCCACATTGTTTTGCCGAGAATCAATGCCGCTAACAATTAACTTTTTAGTTTTAGTATATTTTTTTAAACAACTCGCATCAAAAAAGGTGCACATTAAATCAAATTATGTTTTAAAATTACATATCACAAATTATAATTCTTGCCTCTTGTACAAAAAATTAAGTTTTTTGGACAAGTAGTTCTTGAGAAAATTCAATTTCAGTTTACTTGTTACTTTAAGACTGCTCGCTGGCTTTTGAAAAATTCTGTCCTATCTTTTAAAGCCCCATTCCCTACGTTTTTTAGATTTAATTTAAGATCACAAACTATATTTAATGTAAAAATAATACTATATGGTCCTATTGTGATAACTTTTTTCGTCTTTAAACGGTTAAAAATGTGAAAAATAAATCGATTCTAATAATTATAGCGGCCCGCTATAAATCCCAAAATGCATTGCGCGCGGATTGATATTTTTGTTTTTCACCTGTAATTCTCCCACTTTTCGATCGATCGTGAAGCCAAAACAAATGGAAGACTCCTAACTTTTCAGCGAAAATACCGGGTTTTCCCCAATTTGTATCAACGGAGTCTGGCAAAAATAGAAAGACAATTAATGCAGCAACTATACAACGTCAGGCTAGGTATATAGCTAGCGTACGATGTTCGTACGTTATCGATGTTTACCAGCTAGGCCTACAAAACTAAGCCTAGCTAGGCTAGGCCTAAGACCGTCCACGAGAAGTCGATCGCTGCGAGCTACTTAGGTAGTGCATTGTTTCTCACTTTTTATCATAATTTACCATAAAACGTACATTTAAGACAAGGAATGACATGGTTTAATGTTTTTAAAGTGATATATATGTATTATTTTCCAAAAAACGTCCAAAATTGCAGGGAAGGGGTCTTTAACATTAGCAGGTCTGAAAAGTATATTAAAAAGTGGTCCAGAAGTGGGACCATGGTCCCAAATGGTCCCAGCATTTAATGGAATGGTCCTTGACCACATATCTATCTGTATATTCATTTTGGTAAAGATTTTGTAATTAATTAAGCAGTAATCCTGCTAACAAACAAACAAATAAACAGACAAAAAACAGACAAACAAACACACACGATCGATTACATACTTCCTTGGCAGAGGTAAATGAAAATGGTAAAACATTATACCATTATATGTTGTGTCAATCAATGTTGAAATTTAAAAGTATGGTTTGTTTGTGATTTTCTTTATCGTCGCCGAACCTGCGCCATTTAATGTCCAATCTGAAGGACATTAAAAGCTTGTTTAATTTAAAGTGTCCTGCCGAAGGACATTTAAAGCTCAGGTACAGGCATGTATTTTGAATGTAATATCTGGTTACATGTACTTAACTGCTTTAAGTTTAATTCCAATTTAATCCGAACCATAACATTCAACATTGAAACTTGGTGGTCATCATATATCACCATTTTCTATCAAATTATCGATTTATTTAGCTCATATTTCTGTTTCATATTATTGTTTGTACTAATTTTCTTAATAGAGAATTGGAGTTCAACAGAATTACTGAAATTCCAGCCTACACGTTTGGTGGCTTGACAGTTACGAACCTGTAAGTACATCTGGGGTTGGAGAATCTGGTATGTTAAGTTCTGTCTACACTGTCACACTTACAAAAAATGCAATGTGCCCATATGGACACAATGACATCATATCACTACCATATTTGGATTGTCAAACTACAGTAGTTTGATAGTATAGACAGAGCTTTATACTATGGTTTATAAAATACCACTGCAGGGAGCTTTCGATTTGTCCATCCATTAAGACATGCTTCCTAATTCAATTCCTCAACACACTTTTGGCAGATGCCAGTTCCAGATGACGACCAACAATAGAGTCTATTTCATGCCTATTACCTGGATGGACACGGTTCACAGACGATACCACTGTCTTGGAGGGGTGTTCTATAATTGTTACTACTTTTCTTTAAAGGGGGAAAGGCTATGTCGGTTTATCAAGGTAAACCAGCACCTATAGACTACCAGCACCATCATTGGTTTGTGTAGTATATGTAGATCCTAGTCGTCCTAAAATCAAATTCTCTCTACTTTTTTTGGCCAAGCTCAGCTATGCTGTGATCCATACAAGTAGGCTACAATATCTTTCTCCACATCCAAATCATCCTGACAATTTATTGTTTTTATAGGGATCTTTCTAATAATCCGTTGGAAAAAGTTAATGATGACTCATTTTCTGGGATTGATGCGGATAGCCTTGATACTATGTAAGTAATTGTTGGTGTGTTATTATGTTTTCAACAGTACATGTTTAAGGCTATGTTCACACAAGTTGCAAGGTAACATTTATCTAGTCCAATTAAGACATGGTCTGTGTTCACACATGTCTTACAAAAACCAAGCAAGTATACTAGTGACACTACAACCCTGATTTGATTGGCTATTAAAGAAAAATTGGTCAAATCGCTATCTCTTAATGTTCCTAATCAATCAGAATCAGTCAATCAGGATTGCATCATTCCAAACGGTCAGCTCCTAATATGGATGGAAATCAATCCACTAGAGTGTGAACCAGCCAAATTATGTAAATTCAGTATAAATATGTAAATTTAATCGAAATATTTAAATTCAATAAAAATATGTAATTTAATATAAATATGTAAATTCAATATAAATATGTAAATTAATTAAATATAAATATGTTAATTTTATATGAATATGTAAATTCAATATAGATATGTAACTTCTATATGAATAGGCAAACAACATATTCTTCATAATCTGTTCCATAAAAACAAAGTTATTATGTTAAACAAAAAATGTATGGAAATTGTAATTACAATTGTTTTTGTTTTATTTGTTTACAGCGATCTAAGTTATACAAAAATTGATATGTTGCCTATCACTGGTTTGAAGAAGATAAAGACATTAATACTCGAAGAAACGCCACGGTTAATGCAGTTCCCATCTGTATTTGTATTCGAAAACATTGAAGAAGCCAGGCTACACTATTTCAGCCACTGTTGCGCCTTCAAGTATGAAACACAGACCGACACTCCAGATGACTCCAAATATGGCAACAAAACAGACGACATTAGAGGCTGCTCGACCACTTCTGAACCGGCAAGTATCGGGTTCAGTGAACAAACAAAATCAAGAACGTCTCCTGTGTTTTATGATGGAACAACTACAATGTTTCCGGTTGATTTTGATCCATTCGATCCGTCTGGCCCATTCGATCCGTCTGGCCCATTCGATCCGTTTGCTCCTTTTGATTCAAAGCCATTGGTCCAAACTGGACAAGGCGTAGCTCTGCGCCGTCGGTCAGTTGGACGAAGGTCAACACGGTTTCCTTTCAACAATCCTTTAGATCCTACTGAAGGAGATACAAAATCACATTTTTTATCTTCAATTCTAAATTTCAATGATTCCAATATTGTTGTTAATGCTAACAGTCAATCCGCCGGCTCATCTTTTGGTTTTGAACCACTACCAATAAACCCAAATACAACCCACAACCATATTGGTAGCAAATGTAATGAACTTGCTAAAAAAAATTACAGTCAGGTGATTTGTTCTCCTATGCCTAATGCATTTAACCCCTGCTCAGATGTCATGGGGTACGTATTCCTACGTGTTCTTGTCTGGGGAGTCGCAATGACCGCTCTCGTTGGTAACTTGGTTGTGGTAATGGTGCTTCTGTCCAATAGAAGTAAGATGTCGGTGCCAAAGTTTCTGATGACCAACTTAGCATTTGCAGATTTTTGTATGGGGTTGTATTTACTGATGTTAGCTTCTGTGGATGCGCACACGATTGGTGAATATTACAACTACGCTATCAATTGGCAATGGGGAGCAGGATGCCGTATTGCTGGATTCTTTTCGCTGTTCTCTAGTGAGCTTTCCGTCTTCACTCTGTCAGTCATGACTATAGAACGATGGTATACTATAATTTATGCAATAAACCTCAACAAACGTATTCGATTGCATCATGCTAGTCGTATCATGGTAGGTGGTTGGCTCTTTGCGATTCTGATGGCCTCATTTCCATTATTCGGCATCAGCAGTTATGGAACCACCAGCATCTGTTTGCCATATGATAACGGTACTGTGCCAAGTATTGTGTACCTGACGCTGCTGCTCACGATGAACGGCATAGCGTTCGTATTGATATGTGGATGTTACATTATGATGTACTTAACAGTACACAGTCCATCTAACACAATCACTCATCGTAAAGACATGAAGGTTGCAAAACGCATGGCAGTCCTCGTCTTCACCGACTTCGCTTGCTGGGCTCCGATAGCTTTCTTTGGAATGACCGCATTGTTCGGAAAAGTTCTTCTGACTACTGATGAATCAAAGATTCTCATTGTCCTATTTTACCCAATTAATTCTTGCGCTAACCCATTTCTGTACGCCATTTTCACAAAAACGTTCCGTCGTGACTGCATCCTGCTACTTGCACGTCATGGACTTTGTGAAAGAAAAGCACTCAAGTACAAGGCGACTATCAGTGGTTTTCGTTCAATGTCGCAGTCAGCAACCATGCGTGAGCAGTTTGGTAAACAGTGGCATCGTGATTCAGCCGGATCTGTCATGACTCAAAACACATGTTTGAATGACAACAGGCCATCTGTTGCATTTTCAGAGCGTGACTTTGCGTTAGATAGCCCCAAGCCAACTCCACGTTCAACACCTGTTACATCGCCCGTGGTATCTTTAAAAGATTTCGTGGAGACTATCAAACCTGGGAAATCAAAGCAACGCAGCGCTAGCATTGGATCTAACTCATCCGCTAAACATGTAGAAGTTTCTCGTAAATTAAGTGCTGTACCAGAAAAAGCGACTGACGATAAAACCCAGCTGGAAATCGTTAAATGCTCCCCTAGAAAAGATTCTCGTCTAAACGGTATGATTGAAAATGTGAAACAAAAACAAGAAGAAGCTGTGGAAGATTATTCAACAAATGTAAATAATAATTACGAGAATGTTGAAGTTGAAACGCATCGAGACAATGAAGTTGATGAGGAGGACGGAGACAAAGAAACTGAGAAGAATGAGCCCTCAGTAACCGAAAAACCAAAGTTGGTAATTGTAGGCCTATGTAATGTTGAAGACAGAGAAACAGTTTTATAAATGCGAAATCTGGATTAAACCAGTATTTACTTGTTTTCTACCAAGCTTTAACATCAGTAGTCCAAGAATATGTTTAGACAGGCATTTTGGCACTTTTTATCAATTTGTATTGTGTTTGACTGTATTTTAGGAAAATCCTGAAATTGCTTTTTTAAGATCTAAAGTAGATTTATACTCTATTGGAAGATCGTGCATGCTTAGCTTATCAGTCGGCCTTGAATTCAAATATATCAGATTTTTATAGATACATGTACGTAAGTTTAAATAAGAGGTTAAATAAAACCAACTTTCCAAAAAACTAACATCCTCTCGGGCTGTTGTTCAGAAAGTCTGTTTTTTCTTGGAATTTTTAACACTAATTAAATCTCCCAACTCTCTACTTTTTATCATTAAAAAACATTCAGAATACATTGATTTCTGGTGTTCGGTATTAAAAGAGTTTAGTATTAGTTGGAGAGAATCTGAGAATTCTTGTTTTGTAGAGTGTTCATGTTGGGACACATTTGACTGCCTTCCATAAATTTCACAGAGGCTATAAATGTTCAAAAATGTGTCTTTCACTAAAGATTTTTTATCATTCAATAACTTATGAGACATTTTTTGTTATCTATTTTTATTGACAAGCATAACGTGAATAATAAAATGCGCAAATTAGTGCTAGAGTTTTTTATTAATATTTTTTATGAACTAAGAGGGCGCTATTTAACATAACTATAGTTGGTTACTATTTGATATTGAAACACATCATCTCATGTCAGCACACATAAACATGATTTTTTTTATGGAAGAAATACGGGTATATATTTTTAACCATAGAGAAATAAGTATATTTCTCTATGCTTTAATATAGTTTGAAAGAATTATTATTATTATTATTGAAGAGACTGATACAATAAGTACATTTGGTTTAAGATTTAGTAGGTCTATCCTGGATGAATACTTAAAAATATTTGATATTTCAATTACAAGTGATTATTGTATATAACATAGATTTATGATATTGCTATCCAAAAAGATTTATTTTGATGTTGACAATTTTTCTAACTGAACTGAATACAACCTACATAGGTGGTTCCAAGAGAAAGAGGACCCTCTAAATTTTGGCAAAGTCCAGCAAAATCCTGAATCTCCCACCGAAAATGTGTAGTTTTTTGTAAAGAAAATATCTACAAATGTTACATTATAATTAATTTGTTTACAGTATCTTACAGATTTTAATGTTTGTGATGAATTAATTATATATGTAAAAATGTAACTATTTACATGTGCCCTTAAGTTTACCATTTTTTTATTTTTGTTAAAGCTAAAACAATATTAAAAATTATATATATAGGCTTTACAATATATATGTACACAGATTATATAATTTTATTAAGGAGAACATTAATATAATGATTTTAAATTATATAATATTTGTAATAAACAAATTTGCATACATTCCTTCCATTGTGATTAAATTGTGCTATATTGTATACAAATTTATTAGTAAGGAAATGTGTAATATCAAACAATATCTGTGATTGGTCGTATTACCACTGGTAGCGCCCAATAGGCCAATAGGGTTCTACGATACAAAATGTTATCAAGTACATGCTAACATCATGTCATGTCATGTCATGTGATTACCTCCACCAGAATGGTGAAAGGTTATGAGGTCGATCACGAGTGCTTCTTTATTTGTTAGCAGGATTACTTAAAAGTCATTGCCCGATTTTCATAAAGATTTTAAAGGATACATAGCTGTATGGGAATACGTCATTAAATTTTCATATGTCTAAGTGGAGGTTTGTGATCTCTGAAAATTCTTCTAGTTCGGATATTTAATTGTTAGTATCAACTACCAGATGCTACCGGGCCCGTTGTTATTGACTGTTATTGATTGTTTCTGGTAGTAAAAATGATTATAAATTAATAAATAATAAGATTAGAGCATTTTAATAACATGTAGTTGATAACATTTTATATCATAGAAACCCTACTTGATGGTACTGGCCATGTGACACTATGTGACTTATAACCAAAAACCAAAAAAATATTGTAAATTAAGACATAATTTATTAATGTTAATTGGTTACAAAAACAGTGGAAAGATTGATAAAGTAAAAACTTGAATTACATTTTATGCTTAGAGTTGTTAATATTATTTTTAAAGTTTTAAAATGTTTGTAAATAGATGTACAGTATATATATATACTTATATTACAGTTTTTTGTCTTTATTCAAATGAATTAATATCATGGTTTTTTGAAAGGGGTGTCAAAAGTGATGCAGGGACCATAGGTGTAGAGAATTGAGAATGTGTCTGAATTTGTCAGTACAAGTAATGGAGTTCCTGCTGTAGTGTTTAATTTTGAATGAAATTGTAATTCATAAAATACACACACAAAGGACAACCATTCGAGGGGAAACCGTATTAAGGGGCACTTTCCCGTGAAATTAATAAGAGGAAATACTATGGCCAACCTGTATAAAAAGAACATGCTGATTAGACACATTTTGGAGTCTCAAAGGTGTCCCCTTAAAAAGGGTTTTGCTGTAGTGGGAAAAGCATTGTTAAACTCTACAGATCAGATTCGTGGCTCCACATTTTGAGATACCTAGTATTAATTAGGGCATGTACCTTGATTTTGTAATTAAAACCTTTGTGAAATTTTAAACTGCTAAGATTGTAGGATTATTAATGTGGATTAACAAGATTATCCTAGATTTTAGATATCACATTATCCAACAAGAATACAAGAATTCAAGAATTATTGCAGATATGTACAGTTCTTATCATAGGGTATAGGCAATGCAGAAAACATGAATTTATCATTATTTTAATTCCTCGATTTAATTTCCTTCATTATGCATCAAATGAACCGAATTGATCTCACTTGGGAGATTGGGGGTGGGGGAATATGTCCCCCTATAATTTTGAAAGGGGCGCATACAAGAAAAAAATTAGCGTAAGATGGTGATTTTACATTGTTCATGTTACAACAACAAAATATTTTATACACCTAATAATTAAAAACAAAAAACAACCTTACTTTATAAATGGTGCAGTCAGAGATTTTATATAAATAATTTTAAAAATTAGGTGCTTATACTAAATGTTGTCTAAATCTATAAACATCTCTGTCTATTTGTTAATTTTAAGCTCTGTCTACACTATCAAACTTTATGTGACAAAAAATGTGATGTGCCCATAATATATGGACATGATGACATCATATCACTACCATATTTAAATATATCACTACCGTATTTAGGCACATCACACTTTTTTGATAGTGCAGACAGAGCTTAAGAGTGGTTAGAAAAATCTGATGATGTCACAACAATCTATTTATATAAAAAAACCGAATATATTATATTAATGTAAATATATTGTGATTTGTATAAACATATTTTCTATCGAATAAATCATATAATTTATGTTATAATGCTAATAAATACAAAGTGCTGTTTTAACAATAATGATATCAAAATATTTATTTTCGCTAAGCAATCCCACCAATATAAATTTGCTAATATTACGTATAATTTGCAAATAATGTGTTTGTATAAAAATTCCTGTTTAATATGTATTTGATGTATTTCGTTGTTTGTAATCACTATGTATGTCAATGAGTTTATAAATAGATTGTCTAGAGGGCAGATACAAATGTTGTTACCTCATGAGAGAGGGATCCAGACGGCTGCAATCAGCCATTTAATATGCTAGTCACGCCTCTACGCAATCACGCCCTACTCTACGTCTGTGTTACAGCGTGTTTAAGTGTAAAGCGTATTCTATACGGTCCTTGTTTTCTATCAATCTAAATTTATTAATTTCATTGCGATTAACAATATAGTTTTATAAACAATTCACTGTGGTCTTATTAATATATATTATATGTTATTATTATTTCACTAGAGTATTATTTTTTATATACTACATAATATTTGGACAGATGCACAGTATTTTTCTCGTGTTGAGATCACTTCACACAGTTTGACGATCTAGTAGTTTCTTAGAGACAGTATCTATGTACGTAGACACATCATACTTGTTTTTAACTAAGTAACAGGCAGACATACATTTGTCTGGTACGTTACATTATAAAATAATTATATCTGTGCTTATTGATTACTTACAGTTTACTGTGTTAATAACCCACCAATGAAGAGAAATCCCATCTCTCACAAATTGCACATTTAAAGTACAGCATAAACTTCAACACTAAAACATAAGATTTTATACAATGCGTATTGTAATATAAACATTTAAATTGTAATAAAAGAAATGTAAAATTTGTGGTTAATAGTGTTGTAAGATACCAAAGCTATATAATTTATTCTGATATTTGAAAAGATCGTATATGACCGAATATAGTCCCATGGGGCTTAATTTGGTGAAAGGGTGGTATTATACTTGGGTTAAATTAATAGTGGATTTACCAAAGTCTTGCGTCTTAAATATCTCGTAGATGACCGAATATAGTCCCATGGGGCTTAGTTTGGTGAAAGGGTGGTATTATACTTGGGTTAAATTAATGGTGGATTTACCAAAGTCTTGCGTCTAAAATATCTTGTATATGACCGAATATAGTCCCATGGGCCTAGTTATGACATTTGAAAGAGGTGGTATTATATTTGGGTTAAATTAATAATGGATTTACTGTAATCTTGTGTATACAATTTCACCTAAATTAGAATAGGAGGTATAATACACAAGAATGGGAGATGCTTAGTATAATACACAGTAATATCATTGGGAATGGCTTTATAATTGAGAATTTTTAGGTCAGTGGATTAATTATTCCTTGCTTGGTAAATCTCAAGAACAGGGACCAAATTTTCATAGTTGTTTGTGTTATGTTAATGTTGTAAATAAAGTATACTGTATAAACATTGTCTAAAATATTTGCTTGAAAATAAACTTATTGTGATTAAATTATGTGTTTTTTTTTTTGTATACTGAATTGGTGTTTAAAGCCGATTTTCCACTAGGCGAATTTGTTCGTGCGAATCGAAAGCGTCATGCTATGCACATGCGTATTCGCGTTTCTGTCTGTCATATTGCCTTCTTCGACGAATTCTATTTCCTTTGATTTTTCGCTTCAGCGAAATTTACTAGTTCGAATTGTTTCTACTTTTTGCGAAGCGAAATATTGCGCAACCAATCAGAGCTCAGGAAATGAGCTATGACGCTTTCATGAGCACTCATGTGAATCGAAATGCTCAGCAACCACGCGAGGAACATGAACGTCGCAGCTATTCGCTCATGTAGTGGAAAGAGAGTAGGCGATTTTTTTCTCTTTGAAACGTTGGATTCGCGCGAACAAATTCGCCTAGTGGAAAATCAGCTTTAGGCAGGCAGAGGCACTGTAAACCATATCTACAAAATCAACACATGTTTACAGGCACTCTTGGCAATAGTTCTAGTGGTAGAAGAAGTCTTCTTGGATAAGCTCTTGTGTATGTCTATTTAAAATAACCCAGTGCATCTCTCAGAAAAATAAATACAATTTTATACTAAATATTTTATAACCAGCATTTATTTAGATGTTATCCCTGACTTGCAAAGACTTATTGCAATGATGTAAATAGTAATTATCCAATTGGCTTTCCACTTTTAAACTAATTTGCATACTACAGGTGTGGTTTACTTTTGTTTATCATTCCTCTGTGCTTGTGTTAGTCAGTATAGCCACAGCCATTAGACAATTGACTACAATATTACAGTCACTAGTGTATAATACTTGGATATTTACTTGGGAATACTTACATTAGCCTGCAGTTTGGTACCAAACTCAAGCTTTGGTAAGTTACACAATACTTGTATTATAGATCAATATTACTGTTAATAATATTGGCTTTAGTGTATAATCTAGGCCTTATATTTGTTAATACTCCTAATACTGTGGTGTACAATACACTGTACCAAAGTAGACACAGTCCAGTGTTCACATCCGGCTTGTGCGCAAAAAAACCTAGTTCACTTTTTGTAAGAGTAGGGTTTACCCTAGTGTACTGGTCCATCTCAGCCCTGTCATGGAGAGACGAATGAGCATTGTTTGGTGGGACCCTTAGGAGAGAAGAAAGTTGTTGTACTGTATGTGTTGATCTCCACACCTGTGCGCAATTCAGCCCAGTAGGTTGCAAGTCAAAAGTTATTGCCCAACATTTACATAATTTATTGTACACAATTTGTTTATTAATTATTAAATTATTGTGATGAAACAACGTAAATATTTCAAACATATTACCACAAGATGTATTTGACATGACATATTTATTGAATTCAAACACAATAAATATTGTAATATTGGTTCTTAGTATTAATATCACAGTTTAAAAAATAGGAAATAAAAATAAATATTTATACCATGTATTTAATGTCACCTGCGACAGCCATTTATATTTTTCAATAGAATGGGGCAGTGGCAAATTGACTGCCAAGTGGTGTATAAGCATGCATAGGTATTTATACTCAGGGCTACAGCTTCATAGAATGACAATTCTGTGTAAAGCTCTGTCTACACTATCAAACTTTATATAAAAAAAAATGTATGTGCCTATATATGGACAGGATTACGTCATATCAATACCATATTTGGGCACATCACACTTTTTTAGTTAAACTAGTTTGACAATGTAGACAGAGTTTATTATAATGTGTTGCTGGTAAAATAGAACCCATCTTTTGGGACACCACTATTCAGGAGACTTTCCTGTGAAACAAATAAGGGGCAATATGGGCCTACTGTATATCCCCTTGTGGGCTTATACCTGAGGATTAAAATGTCATAGTTCGGTGTAATGCTATATTAATCTACTATAAAATTTAAGATGGGCCTACAGTTTATCCCCTGGTGGGCTTTTCCAGAGTTAGTATCTTCATACAGTAGTCTGTAGGTCACCCTTAACACTTTCCCAATAAACGAAAGAGATATAATAATAATATATAACTTAACACTACGGCCGGCCAAACCTATTTCTGACCCAATAAAGTGTCCCTTCAATAGAGGTTCTACTGCATTTCTTGTTTTACCACAAGCACCAAAGACACACTATTTATATTACTATTATTAACACATTTATTTTTTGTAAAACAAGAAATACATATTTGAGTTGATAAAAATTAAAGAAATTACCTACTCTAGTAATACAAATTACAGAAAATATCTTTTTCTTTTTGCCATTACATTTGAACTTTTATTATTTACGAGAAAAAAATGATTGCTTCTATACACATATTAATACCTAGTTAATAATATTCAATAAATAAAATAAACTCTCTTGTTATACATACATTATTTCTTTGCATTATTGAAATGATAGAGAAATTCAATTTTCTATAATTTCTCAAATTATTCAAACATGTTTGATACCAAACTAGGGCATCTTGTACAGCTACAAGGAGGCCGAGTAGTCGCACCCTGAACATATCCACACCCAAAAGCTAGGCACATAATACCTAAAGTAAGTCAACTCCGCAGGATTACAACACACCCTGAATTATGCCCAAATTATGGTGTGCAAGAAGTCACTTTCTGAACCTGTGCCCACAAACTTATCATATAACACCCAACTTATTTTAAACTTTATAGTAACTTGGCATAGAGAACATTAGACCATTAAATATATTATATATTTATATGTATTTTACTTAAATGTAAAAGTTCCTACAGTAGGAAGGGTAGGTTAATTTATAAGGTGGTATAATATATTAGTTATCTTCTGTTTCCCTAACCATAGGTTATTGACTTCCATAACTGCTTTTCCGATTCTTTAGGCAAGTTAACGTAAACCATTCTTTTCGCCATTTTAAATAATGGATCTTTAACTCCACCAATGCGATTTCTGTTCTCTACCAGCAGTAGTTATTCGCTACCAATCGGCTTCACCTATCCCACGATGAAACACCCAATCTTTACCCTCTAGGTTCATGATTCCGTCTTTTAAATGAAATTTCCACCTATTTCGTGTTCTGTTAATCTGTAGAAACAAATTTAGACTATGTTATTGAAAGAAGGTAGAAACATGATAGAAATGTGTTGTCCGGAATAAGCAAAAAGGTAAAATAGAAGAATAGAGGCATAGCCTATAAGTCACTCTTGTTACAGCCTTAAGCTTTGTCTACACTATCAAACTTTATGTGACAAAAATGTGATGTGCCCGTATATATCACATGATGATGTCATATCACTACCATATTTGAGCATATCACTAACATATTTGGGCACATCACACTTTTTATGTCGAACTAGTTTCATAGTGTAGACAGAACTTAAGCACTGTTTATCCTCAAAAAACATCTAGACCAATATCCTTGTAATATCCTTAAGCACACCCGTTATTCAATATATGTTTCAACACTATGGGGACACACTTATTATTACTGGGATATTTTAGTGTGAAACAAATGAGGAAAAACATACGTTTTAACACTAGGGCCAACACCTACTCAGGGAACAGTTTTCTGGAGCCTGAAGGTGTCCCCTTAATAGGGCTTCCACTATACATACATACCTTTTCATATTGACAAACTATGACATTATCTGTATCAAATATATCTTCTGGCTCATCTCCACTATCATCGTCATCAGAATTTAATGGCTCCTAATAAATACAATAATTTAACAACTTCTTCATGTGACTGTTGTAATGTTTTGTGATTTAAAAAAAAAATGAAAGTTTAGACTAGTAACAGTTAAATCTCTGTCTACACTATCAAACTTTATGTGACAAAAAAATGTGATGTGCCCATATATGGACATGAGGATGTCGTGTCACTACCATATTTGGGTACATCACACTTTTTTTGTCAAACTTGTTTGATAGTGTAGACACAACTTTGATTAGATGTACCAGGTATAGTGTCTCATTATAAAACAAATTTAACTCCTCCCATGGCCAAAATGTGAGGGCTGAATGTTTGCATGTCCTAGCATTAGATTTAAGAAGGAAAGGTCTGATTAATTGATTACTTTACCTTTTAACAGTAGGTGTGTTATAAAACAAATAATGACTGTTTTGTATTAGTTGAATAGGGAGAATATTTTAATTTATTGAAACGTAATAGGATAGAATAGGCAACAAATTTGTATAGTGTTACCTCTTCAACTACAGCTCCAGGATGTCCGTCCCCATCCTCATCACCATTATCATCATCTTTGGCATCATCGTCTTCATCATCATCATCACCAAAATCATCATCATCTGATGATGAATCGTTACCACCATCCACTTGTAATACAGATGTTGTTGTAGCCTGTGTAAAAGATACAAAATTAAAATGCTATTTATTAATGTTATTTTTACCAAAAATTTCCATTAGTAAGAGATGTTCATAACATAAAAATAGTTATAATAATATAAAACTTTGTAATATACTAATATTATATACTGTAGTCATCATGGAGATGAGCCACCAAATATGGCTGTATTAAATAAGATATACCAGTTAGAAGTCACAACCATTATTTTTATGTGAAAATTGACATTTACCAACATTTTTTCAATTAGCAATATATAATTAATGTTATAAAAACCGAACTATATTTGACAACAATTTATTTGGTTTCATATTTTAAATCTAATATACTGTTACTAACTGTTAAGCAGATAAATGGAAAAATTGTTGCCCTATACTGTAGTTGTAATATAATACCTCTATGGGGCTCTAGTTTTAATATCTCTATGGGTCTAACAACTCAATCCAACTAGACAAAAATAAATTCATTGTGTGTTCTTTTAACTAATTCTAACAACTTCATCATCAGGTTCATTATTTATGTTGTACTAGCGTTTTTGTAACATACTTGTGATTGGACTTGTTGTATTTGTTGTTGTAGCGTCTGTGATATCGCAGCCGCCGACGTAGCCTGCGAGGCTGGTCCACTTAGCTGCCTCTGCTGTTGTTGTTGCTGCTGTAGTTGTTGTTGCTGCTGTTGTAACACAGCGGCCTGAACTTGTTGAATTGTTGGTTGCTGGACAGCGTAGACTAGCTGATTCCCGACTTGATAGCATCGATACACTTGCTGTTGTTGTCCCGGTGCTATACAATAGACAAATTGAAATTTCATAAAAGCTCTATTAAGGTTCAACAAAGTGTCCCCTTGCCTGTAATAGGAGTGTCCTCAATAGGGATTGGCTAAAGGGTTAAATAATATATTTCCCCTCGTTTGATTCACTGGAAAGTGTCCCTTAATTGGATTGTTCCCTGGATGCATTATTTTTTTTTCCTATGCAATTAAGGCAGAAATCATTTATTAGAATAATTATGACATAATATGGGACATTATAGAGGGCACTATATAAGCATGCAGAGATATTAAATCATTTGTGTAAACAGCGTTTGCCAACCGAAATGTTTGGTCTAGTGGTAAAGGCTTTAACCTATTACACTGGAGCCCTCGGTTCAAAGTCTTTCAAGAACATGTTTTTTTAGTTGAGAGATTATTTAGAGGGTTATATTTAGGAAGTAGCTATCTTGCAATTCTTTATAATAGAAAATAATTAAGGTAATGAATTATTTATGATTTCTCCCTTAATTGCATAAGAAAAAAAACAATGCTACCTGGATAGGTCTATCTTAGAGGAAATGTTCTACTTTAGTTTTTTAAAAGAAAAATAACTATTCATGTAAATAGTTATAGAAAAGTCTCCTAAAACCAGTTTCAAATGTATTCTTATTCTGAAATGATTCTCTTGACATCTTCCAAGTTACTGTTTCCACCCTCTTGAAATGGTAAAAAGGTGCACATTAATTTACTGTATATCGCATTTTCTAACATTGTGTTTACATTTATTTAGTATCTTATTTCTACGCTTTATTAATGTTATACCTGCTTGAGGTAGTGCCACAGGTTGTTGAGCTAACTCTGTGGGTAAATTAACATGCGGCACATTCTGTACTGCTAATGTTGCCATTTCAGCTGGTCCACTCTGAAAAAAAACCCCACAATTACTTAATTAGTTTATTAGTAATTAATTAGTAGTTAGTAGTTTATTTAATATCACACCATGAATTATAGGACTGATAAATGCACAGTTCAGTGGTAGTACTGTACAATTTTACAACTTCCTGGTAAAGCTTACTACAGTATATATATTTATTATAATGTTTAGTAAAATCGTTTTGAGTTAGACAATTTATAATCTGTTATGTCTGATAGGGTTTACTTAACAATAGGTACAGTATGTGACAATATACTATACAGTACTATACTATAGTACCTACAGTACTGTACTATGCTCTTACATACAGATAGCCAGATCAATTCATATACAGTAGTATGAGCTAGAAAAACCAGTAAAATACAACAGTTAGCATCGAGTCAATTGACTATTGAAAGCAGATAACCAACCTCACATATATAGCTGGTATTAACAACAGAGAATAGTAATTTTAAATTATGAAACCCTTTAAATAGATATACAATATATTTCTTACCAATATTGATGCCTGATGGCCACGAGTCATATCAACATGTGACTTTCCCGCTGTTCCCAAATCTATCAAAACAAAATGTTTAAAATCCAATCTAAAACCCTCCTTCTTTACAGTAGAGTATGTGCTACATCTTTTACAAACATGGATGGGATTCCATCTTCCCTCCCCCTCACAATGTTCTCGGTCCAATTGTAAAAATTATTGAGAACACCACAATTAACATTAAATATTCTATGGTTGCGATAACATCACCCACTAAGTTTCATAAAGGAACCTTTTTAAAGGGACAACTTCGGGACCCAACAAAGTGTCTTGTGAATATGTGTTGGCCATAATGTTAAAACGATTATATATCATGGCGGTAGCCTACTGTATTTGATACCTCCATAACATACTGTACTGTATATTCATTCTCATTCTTTTCTCAAGAAAGTGTCCCCTTACTGTAATAGAGGTGTTTCAAATGAGGAATTCTACTGTGACTTACTCGGCTTCAAATAGTTTCTATTGGAACCATGGCTATGAGCAGCAGTGGCTGCCATATATTGGGGTTCATGGCTCTCAAGAGCTCTAGACTGCTCCAGCTTAGTTTTCCAAATCTATAATAAAACACAGTTTAAACAAATACAAATTAAAGGTGAGTTAAACTATATAATGAAAGGTGAGTTAAACTATATATTGAAAGGCAGCTAAAAACCCAAAAATATATAATCATGAATTATCAAAAATTATTTACATTTATTAGAAAAAATCATAGGTGAATTTAAGAAACTGCAGTAAATGCTAGAGTTGTGTTAATAATCACCATGGTGATGCAGCTATACTGCAGATTAAAACTACACAATACAAATATGATAAACTGTAAAGTTCTGTCTACACTATCAACCTACTTCAGTACTGTAGTTTGAAAAAACATGTGTGCATAAATATGATAGTGATATGCCCAAATATGGTAGTGATATGCCCAAATATGATAGTGATATGCCCAAATATGATAGTGATATGCCCAAATATGGTAGTGATATGCCCAAATATGATAGTGATATGCCCAAATATGGTAGTGATATGCCCAAATATGATAGTGATATGCCCTAATACAGTATGGTAGTGATATGCCCAAATATGATAGTGATATGCCCTAATATGGTAGTGATATCATCATGTCTATATACTGTATGGGCACATCACATTTTTGGTCACATAAAGTTTGATAGTGTAGACAGAGCTTAAGTGACTTTAAAAAATCAGTTAAAAACTACAACATTTGTAAAACCCAAATTACTTCAACCATAGAGGAAATAGATTCAACAAATTAAACTTGTAAAAAAAGATAATGTAAAGATCAGTAATTAAACAACAACGTAACAATCAAAATTATTGTATTAAAAAAACCTAATCCCCACCACCAAAACAAATTAAAATGAAAGAAAATGTTATTATTAAATATAAATTTCATTTTAAATTGTTACTTTCGTATTTTTTTTCTATTAATTTATAGTGACTAAATAAATAATATTATTACTGCACTATTCAATGTTATAACAGTTTTGGAGTTGGAAATGCATTAGTATTGACAACAAAAAAAGAAATCATTTTGTTATATATTGTATATGCTAGGAGCACACTTTGTTATTGTTAAGCTTAGACCTTACCCCTACTGTTTATATATCAGTAAGTGAACAAATCCAGACCGTACAACTAAGCTTATAGGCTGTTTGTATTACATATTCATGAGCTACGTAGCTGTATACTTGTCTATGATTGGTCAATTTGATCAGCTTATTGACTTCACCACAAGGCTATAAATACATGGTATTATGCAAATTGTGCTGTGCAATCTAGAAAGACTATGGCAATGAAAGCTAGGCTCGCTGGACTGCGATCAGAGGGGCTTCATGCTATGTAGACAAGGATATATGACGAAGGCTGTTGTTTAGATGTGACATGACATAAATAAATGTATACCTTATCGTAATACTGGTGTATATATAACTTTATGTATATATCATTTATGCAATTATAAATAAGGTATACAATAAAATGAATTTTTAATGTTAATTTAAAATGTAGCATACAGTATGCCTAAATAATAATTTTATGGGCAATTAGTGTATGTAAATGAATGAAATTATATGTTAAAGTACTGCAAATTGTTAATTATCTAAAACAATTGGAAAATTATTAATTTAAATTATTAATTTAAATTATTAATTTAAGGAACATGTAGAATACATAAAATACTTAATAAAAAACAATTATTATTATATGAATAAATTAAAAATATGGTCTTTATTTTAAACTGAAAAAAAAATACAAATGATTAAATTAATTAATATGTATATTATTTAAAATAGGATAATTTATTTTAATTGCAAACAAACCTGTTTTAGTTCATCTAAGATCTGTTCATCCACCCCTTCATTTTCAAATTCTTCCTTTACATTACTAATAACATTCTCAATAATATCACTGTAGAATTTGGACTGCAAATATCAAAATATTAACAATACATCATTTCATAGACTGTATATGGTCAATAATTATTTTTAATACAGTACTGCATATAATAAATAAGGATCTCCATAAATAAAAAGTGATTATTTTATTGACAATACAATACTGAATGTCATGATTTTATCATGGTATTTTTACATTTTGTAGTAACTATTTACATTATACTAATGTTAATTAACAGATAAAATTCTAATTTATGAAAGGAATATTTGTAATGTTATTTAAAAAAATATGATTTGTGAATTCTATTTTATTATTAAAAGTAAAAAACTCAATTAAATGGATTGTCTCATTATATAAAATCAATTCAGTGGAAATGATAGACACAACAATTTAATTAGCCTAGAAAATATTTCTTAGTTAATTCCTTTGATAAATTACGTATTTTTATTTATTTAACAGAAATCCCACAAACATAAATCAGTGTTTAACACTCGAAAAAGAGCTGTAATTCATTGATTTATTACTTTAAACCCACCCCTCTTTTTTCAGATCAGCTCTCTCGCGCTAAGCAATATTGAAAATCTACAGCAACAATGGAGAGTCAATTGAGAGGTCATATCACAATTACGTCTTTTATACAATTTTCCAGTAATTTTTATGATTCAATTAAATCAAAATAACTTACCACGTCTGTTCGTGCCATTTTGGCTTATTAAACGACAGTAAAAAACAAAATTTCAACAGCCTAACCAACTAACGACACGGGCTTTCCAAAAGCCGAGGATGAACTGTGCGCTATCGCTTTTATACTCACAACAAAGTCAATTCATTTCTAGAGGGGATATGTGTATTGAGCATTTCATACACCCCAAAACAATTAGGGACTAGTCAGTAAGTATTTCTTTAAAAACAATTGTAGTAGTAATTTAAGGCATTATAAAATATTTAAAATAAAAAACAGAATTAACTAATAAATTCAATCATATTTTATAACCAACTGAAAATAAATTTTATTAATTTTGTAGACAAATTTAAGTAAATATAAACAAGTTTTATTGTCGTCTGCTAATGTATGTTTTCTAGCAGACGACGTGACTTACTCGTATTTTCTGCTGATGTGTTTGAAATAGTTTTTTTTTCACAAAGCAATTAACGAGTTTTAGTAATTTACTTCAAAGTTTAATCCAGAATGAGTAAAAATGTATGAATTTTTTTTTATTACTGATACTTATGATTCAAATATTATTCATAAATAATTTTTAAGATATCAATAATATTATAATATATTAAATATCATTTAATTATTTTCTGTAATAAGCAGGGAATAATTTCGCAAAAATTACAATACAAAACTATGTTTCTTGACTCAAAAATCAGTTTGATTAGCAATTTTGCTAAACAAAATTACAAAATGAAATTTTTCCCTGATAAGACTTGCGAGTATCTGATCAATATATATAATAATATCAATTAATAATCAATATATTATTAGTAATTATATAGATAATGTAATAGTAAAAATTGTAGTGATATGTGGTAATATAAATTACAAATCATAATTTAGGCACGTAATCAATCAATCAATCAATCAATCTAAATATAGACCTATTTATAATAGGCCCAGGCCATTTTATATTCATATATTATCTATTCAATTAACCTAATGATGAAAATATAACAGTGTAGGAACATACAATAATAGTTAAAAATTGAATTGAATTGGAAAAATACGACTCAGGGAAATCCAACGCAAAAGAGATTAGGGAATTCCCCCTTCTACAAAATGTATCTTTCCTTTCCATACAAGGAATATACATCCCTATATATGGTGACCCCGGCAGACATATTTGGAAACGTTACTTCCTTTTTCTGCACACAATTTCCGCATTACATTTGTGGTAAAAAATAACAATACGCGAAAATAGCGCAAACCTTTTTACAACATTATTTAAAACAAATTATATAAAACAATACATATTATTTGAATATTAAATATAGATTTGCATATTAGCGATCAATAAAACAAAAAAATTGTCCAAAGAAGAAAATTGCACTTGTAAATGTTGTAAGAATTATTTTGGCGCAGTCACACAAGTTAGTTATTCGGCCAGCCCATATAAAGAACAGTTTACGTTTGAGAAGACTGTAAGGAAATTGTTTTGCTTGATACCCGGGAAAATAGAAAAAGAGAAGATCTAAACCAGTGAAGACATAGAAGATGAATCAGTCACCATACCAGAATCTTCAGCCTGTATCAATTGCTCCCCGTATATTTGGTTCACCCAATTCTAAACGATCACCCGCAGCCGGTGATGAAGTGGATGACTCTAGCGGTAGTGATCACTCGATTCACTGTGAGCATGATGACAGCACCACAGTCGCCAGTACTGAAAGCCTTCTCCGGGAGGTTGGGGCTGGCGAAGTTCTGCTGTCATTAGCTGACGGACAGCCTCCAAAAAAGAAAACAAAAGGAAGAGTTAAGATAAAGATGGAGTTTATCGATAACAAACTTCGAAGATACACTACATTTAGTAAACGTAAAACAGGGATCATGAAGAAGGTAATCTTATTTACTTTTTACTTTAGGCCTAGCTTTTAGGCCTAGCTAGCTAGGCCCTAGGCCTAGGCCTATATTATTAGCCTAATTAATTATATAGGATTATGTTTAAAACTTCTTTTCCATCCATCAACATTGTCTATTCTATGAATTATGTGGTACTGACTGGTGGCTGGTAGGCCTAGGCCTAGTTAAGTATGTTTAGGCACATTACTAGGCCTAGGCCTAGTATAATTAAAGTTGTTATATTAAGAGCCTAATAATTAATATATAATAATAGACTTATAAATTAAAGAAAGATAAGATAAAGGACACAACTAAATAAATAAATTGCGTAAAATTATATAATTTGCATTCATTTATTTGCAGGCCTATGAATTATCAACTCTAACCGGAACGCAAGTGATGCTACTGGTGGCCAGCGAGACTGGCCATGTCTATACTTTCGCTACACGGAAACTCCAACCGATGATAACAAGTGAAGCTGGCAAAGCTTTGATTCAAACTTGCCTTAATTCACCCGATCCTCCCGTTGAAAATAGCTCCGTGAACCAAAGGATGAGTGCTACCGGGTTTGAAGAGACAGAACTTACTTATCCTATCGGTGAGGAGGAAGGAGCAATAAAGGTCAGTTTTTTGTTCAATCATGATAAAAATTACATTTTGTTTGTTGCATATTATATTATGTATTTTCTTTTTTCTATATTAAAATTAAATTGAAGTCTATCAGAATTACAATGCGGGTTGGCTTGACTGTGCATTCAAATGCAACAATTGCTATATAATATAGTACAGTATTGTAATGTAATGATATACATTTATAATTAAGAAATCAACCTTAGTATTAGAATTCAATTCAGTTCACAAACTTGGCCCAGAAAGTCCAGTGGAGAAATTATCCAGATGTTTTAACTCCATTTAGTTCATAATTAAACCCCAAAAGTAAACAGTTTATTTGACCTCCCTAACCGTTCCCATCGTAAAACAATTAGATATTGACAGTTTTAAGCAAAGATTCGACAGGGCAAATTCATCATTGTAACCTCCCCAGATAAGAATAATCACTCCCACTTAAACACCCCTGGATCAACTTACACTGTAGGACCAATCAGTAACCTCTGAGACGACGTAATGACTTGCTAATGAAAATGAACCGAAGCCAATATACCCAACAATTGCTATATACTGTATAATATAGTATATAGTTGTATAGTTGGTATATATCCATTCCCCGTTGTAATACAGTCTGTATCAGAGTTATATCCGAAATAGAGAGTTACTTATCCCACAATTAGATCATCTGAGCTTAACTAAAATTTGTGATTGTTCCTCGATGTCGAATTTTCAGAAAATGTTATTTTCAGATTGCATTTTTAATAAGAATTTGGGTCTTCACTAAAACTTTAATGAACAAAAAACTAAATTTTAAGTTTTCTTAACTTCTCCTGAAAATTTGCTCTTTTTTAAATGTTTGAATTATTGTTTTTCAATACTTTATAATAATTTGTAATGTTTTTCTAGATGTTTAATTTTATGTTCAAATTCAAAAAATGCACTGTACTGTAGATGTTTTGCATTTCTTTTAATAATTAAATGTTGCGCATTTTTGTTTTATTTTATTTTAAATCAATTGACAGACATAGTTAAATTAAACAAAATACAGAAATCAATAAAATAAAATAATTAATAATTAATTAGATTCTAATGTTGCAATGCTTAATTAAAACATTTTTTTTACACACCAACAAAGTTACCTACCAACTTCCCCTCCTCTTACTGTACAAACCCCCCGCCCCATTTTACAACCTCCCCCCCCCCCATTTTACAAACCCCTTCCCATCCCCACTTTGTACCCTTGCATTGCATTTGATAGCTTCTGACTTGACAGGCATTTTCAACAATAATTTGTTTAAAAAATCAGTACAGTAGGTAGTGACGAGTTGTGAGATTATTTTTAAATAGAAAAGAAACACTAATATTTGTTCCATTAATAGCTTTAAGCTCTGTTTACATTATCAAACTTTATGTGACCAAAAAATGTGATGCTGATGTCATATCACTATCGTATTTGAACATATCACTACCATATTTGGGCAAATAAACTTTTTTTGTCAAACTATTTTGATACAGGCTACATACTGTAGTGTAGACAGAGCTTAAATCTGTCTGCACTATCAAACTTTATGTGACAAAAAAATGTGATGTGCCCAAATATGGTAGTGATATGTTCAAATATGACATCAGCATGCCCATATGGGCACATCACATTTTTTGTCACATAACATTTTATAGTGTAGACAGAGACATTGTTGAAATTTGTTTCACATTTGAAGTACATAAATTGTGGATATTGGCCAAAAAATTTTTAATCTGAGCGTTATTAAACATTTGTTAGTTCTTACTTAAGATTTTGATAGAGTGTATTAAGTTTTTTATAAGCAAATGGAGAAAAAGATCGGAAATTGATTGATTTTACGGAAGAGAAATCAACTGACTCAACAATTTAAGCTTTTTGTTCTGAATCATTAAAAAAAAATGTCTTTTTTTTATATAACTATTTAATTTTCAAACAACAATATCGATAATTATATGTAAATCTTTAAAAATGTCATAGTTAATTTGTAAAAACAATGCAACAACTTTCATTTTCCGTTTCATTTGAGCTTGTTTTGTTTCATTGATAAAGTAATGCTTCCTAATTTAGCAGATATACCAAATTTAGTTTAGATATGCCCAAATATGGTGGTATTGCAACCATATTAGTTTACAGCATGTTGCCAACTACTGACGCATCCAAGGACTTTCATCTTTGCCTCAGCTTCCTTTTATGGTATTGTCCAATTATGGTATGGGTTAAAGGTCATATTGCTTGTTGCTAGTACACTGTAAAGCTCCTAGATTATGGAATGTTAATTAATTTAATGAACAATTAGGTTGTCTAAAAATAATTTCTTGTTGGATGAGAATTAAGGATTTAAAAGCTTTGCTCGTCTATTAAATCTTAATAAACAAATTAATAGAAATAATACCAAACCCACACTTTTAAAAATACCCAATAATATATAGAATAAACAAAACACGAAGAAAAAAAGTTTTTATTTTTATTTTATTATTATTATTATTATTGTTTTATTTATATAGCGCTTTTCCAAATTAGTATAAAATGATCAAAGCGCTTTACATCAGCACACCCAACAATGAGTTACTTCTTTAGGAAATAGATGTGTTTTGAGGGCTTTTTTAAATTAAATGTTTACTCATTAGTGAAATGAGATTTCTAATATAGCAGATAAAAGGAAAAAAGTTTGGATACTTTATGTTGATCTACAGTACATTTTGTGGTTTTTGCAAATTCAGCAAATTTCTTTTTGTACAGTATTACTACCTACTGTATTGCTGTATATTGTACAGTATACAGTGTTTTTCTTCTGCTAGTAAAGTTAATTAAAAATAGACTGGAACTACAGTACTTTATGCATCTTCGTTACCGCCTACTGTACCTCACTTTCTGATTGTGTAAAGTGATGTCATATACCAGTTGCTAAAAATATACATTCGTAATGTTCTATATTAAGCGCGTTCCGTGTTTGGAAGTGCTTTCATCAACTATGGGCTGTGCAGTCGGTTGTTTGACGTCACTAATGTGACATCATTATGTCAAGGCATATTTGGAATGGCTAGGATGTTCTGTGGTAGGCTAGAGAGTCTGTCTTTCACGACAAAAATGTTTTAAGTTGTCTGTCATCGTCCCAATCACATGTTCAGTTCCGGCCAATGGTATGAATTGGTTTTGCTGATAGGTTTTCAACATCGTCTTTATTCAATTTTTTTTTTTTTGCGAGCTACAGTATAGAGCTTCAATGAGTCTTCAGACGCCTCAAACATTTTTGTCGAACAAATAAGTGAAATGATAAATACAAATTTATTAATATTATAACTCATTTTGAAACATAATTTTTGATTATTTAAAGTTATTTAATATAAACAAAATTAAATTTTAAAATAGTTTGATATTTTTTAGATTCAAATTTTGTCAATTACAACTTAATTCACTATGGTTTAATGTTCTGCAATATTTTTCATTACCAACTAATACCAATAAGTAAGAATTGAAATCATGATCATAATTATAAGCAAATATATTGAAATAGTTACAGTAGTTTAAAAATCGAAATTATTAAGTAGAATTTGCATACATATTTGTAGAGTGTCCTACTTTTTCAGTAATTAATTGAATAAGTTATTTAAAAACTGGAAATCATGTAACAAACATGCACGATAATGTTTTAAATTAAAATTACTTTTCTAAAGTGTGAACTATTTTCAGTCCATTGTTTCCATAATTATTAAACGGTTTTGACATGCAATGACACATGGATGCTGATTGGACGCATCATATTACCAATCATCTCATATAAGTGCACAAGCCCCAAATTTGGATTTCCATATTTGGTGATGGTATGTCTAAAATAGTCTTGTTGCTTTGTGATTAATAGATGGCTTGATGCCTGGCACGTGTGCTGCAGTATCTTGGTGGATTATTGGCAAGCTCTATAAACAAACTCCAGATTTGTTTGCCTCCTGCTGACTGAAACTTTTTCAGACTACTTTCTGTGAACTTAACTGAAAAGTTCAATATAATTGTTCTTCTTTTATATTGAGGTTTAAAACAATCTGGAAAATTGTTCTATTCTTGTTGATAACACATCAGGCTATTTTAATGCCATGTGTGAGGTTGTTTAATGTTTTAAATATTAAATACTGTAGGTAAAAATTTACTTCATTATGACTAGACTGTTTTAATATTAAACAGTTTGTCTTTTTAATTCAGTGTTTTTTCTATATTTGATAACAGTACTGTATGTCTTGTTTATATCATTTTGGTTAACCAGTGTATTTGTTCCTTTCTGATGAAGGTACATGAAATGAAATGTTTTTTTTGTTGCAATGTTCAATCCTTTTAAGCTGAACCGTTTTTAAAAACAAACAAAAATGAATTTATATACTGTACATTCCCCAAATATATATAACCACAAAAAACCCCAAAGTTATTTTTGTCAATAAACAATAGGAAAGTTCTTTAAACAATTCATAAAAGTAATATCATTTACTATAGTTTTCATATTATCAAGAGTTGAATTTGAAATGTGTGTACTGTACAACTTATATTATGAATATTTTGGGACCAAAACTGATTGAAACCTAAATACAGTCGACTTTGCCAATACCGGAATCTCTAAAAACCAAAAAATCGCTTAAAACTAGACTTTCCTTGAGAACCTTAAAGACCTACACATTTTTACCACTAAAACACATTCTGAATATTGTACCAGGCTTTCCAGAAATCAAGACATATTTGGTATTAGGAGAGAATGACTTACTGTACATTAGCTAATATTAATAATACTGGTTGTTTCTAAATTCTATCTATGTTGGTTTCTGTACTTGTGAAAGTATAGTGCATAAACTATACAAAATGAGGTTAAGGAGGAAGGAAGTTGTGAAAGGTAAATGAATGAGTGGAATTTCATTCACTTCTATCACATGTTTATTGCACATTAATGATTATTGTTTCAATGCATAGTGCTTTGTTTTAAAGGTTATCCACCCTGTAATTATTTTACACATAGCCAACAGCTAGAATGACTGTTTACAGTAGTTAATACCTGTCATGATAGTGCCTATGATTAAATGCGTACAGTGCATTCGGGTCTTCTGTAGCCACAGTGCAGCACCTGCTGTAGCTACTAAGATCCCACTGTCTTTTTGAATAGTGTATGAATTTCTTTACTATGTGCATGTTGTATCTATAGGATCAACAGTTATTTTACTGTACATACATTATGAAGGATGAGGCACTAAAAGCGAAGTAGTGTTAAAATCTGAATAGAATAAATAAATAAATAGAATGACATATTAATCTCCCAATATCACTGGGACACCGGTGTAATACCAGATGTGTGGGCCTAAATGAAAAAATAAAATTTAAACTTAACTACAATCTGAAAATAAACCTGAATTTGTCAAGCCTGTAGCCAGGATTTTTACAGGGTGTTCATTTGTTCTTCAAAGGGGGAAAGTGCACTACAAACGCAAGTAACTGAAATATAAATGTAGGCCTAGTCTAGTTGATGAAAGTAATTTTTCTGCTGGCTAGGTGTAAAATTGGACAAAAAGGTGTGTGAATTACCGTAGGCCTATTTACTAACTTTTGCTATGATCTCTATCTCTATGAACCGTCCACCCAGCCACCCCCTCCCCAGTTTTTGTAATTTATTAATAACTTTGTATAATACTGTAGTTCATTGTTCTTTTCAATATTATTTTTGTAGGTTGATGCTAAACAACCAATGTTTACGGTAGCGAACATCGCAGGTGCTGGAGCTGACGCCTCGTCTTCCCTCAGTCAAGGTATATTTCAATAACACTTTTATATTTAATACTAGTGTTAGTAATTTTATTCAATGAAGTAGTTAAATTAAGTCTGAAGGAAAGTAATTTTGATAAAACTACTCATGAGCAGTTGTTCACATGTCATAATTGCTTATGAGTATTAACTTACAACATGATCATGTTTATTGTATGGTACAGCTGAATCCCTAGTACAGTTAGTTTGATATCTTTGTACCCATTCCTTCTTCATATAAACACCACATAGCTTCACTCCATTTCCCTCACATCATTCCTCCTCCTCCTCCTACTCATTATTACCCCACCCACCTCACCACTATACTATACTAACCCTATACAGTACTGTATATATTGAAATTGTGTTCAATTTTATTTACTGTACAGGTATTGCAGGAACTGGACATACATACCCAATGACACACTATAAACCAGCCGGTCAAGCAAGTCAATCTGGAGCAATGCCAATCCAACTCCCACCTCAAGCATTTACTACCATTCTTCAGCCAGGTATTTTTTTTCTTTCTTATATTTTATTTATCTTCAACCAGACACATCTAAAATGTTTGGTATTCTGAAAGCATTTTGCAACCTTTTAGACTGTAAGAAATATCCGGTTTTGGAAAATTCTCTGTATTCAGAGTGTAGTTTTCGAAGTAGCTCTGGAAGTTTAATACTGTACATAAATTAAATAAAAATAAAGTCCAAAATGTTGGCGTAACAGGTACAGTAGGTCAGATGCCAATTGGTCAAATTAAAATGTATAATATAAATACTATCATTATTGATATTTTAACTATTTTGTTGACCAGTTTTGGAATCTCTCTAAATCTATTCTAGATATTATTGATGACATGTGGACAATCAAAACTGTAATGGTTTATTAATTTCATTTTAATATTACATAATAATGTGATTTTGAGAAATGTACAGATCTTATCTGACAGCCACAAGTGCCTCATCGTACTCATCATAACATCAATTCATTCCTTATTTGGTAAAGATTATCAACATTGAAGATATAACAAAATATTATGAACAACACTTTGATATGATTTATATAATAATTAATATAATGGATATTTAATTTAGTTCAAACAATATGCCACATATAGCCAAACATTGCAGATCTATTGTGCCCCAAAAACATGAAAAATGAAGATTAAAAAAATCAAAGTTTGAATAGGGCATTTTGCAGTTTTAATAAAGTTCTGTAGAAATTTTTTTTTATTGATTTCACTTATATAAAAAGACAAAATGTGTCAATAAAATGGCGTATTCAACAACAAAAAAATGTTTTAAAAAATTTAATTTTCAGGGGACAATATACCTTTACCTAAGCACTATTGGATTGAATTAGCACTGTTCATTAGTACTGTTTATAGGGTTGGGAATGCGATTGACCAAGCGCAGCCATGCTGTACACTATGCCTATAGTGAACTTGTATGAAAGCATATTTATTTATTTATTTGTTCTTTCTTTAAACTGAAATACACTTTCAATACAAATGTACTGATTTCCAAAGTGGTTCAGTAAACATATTTACAACAAAAATAAAATATAAAAGAAAAACAAAAAGAAAGAAAACAGATATAAAACTATTTACAATTGTGAAGGCAAAAAGGTTAATACATGATTTCTATAGTGAAGATTTAAAAGTTGCCAAAGACATATTATGGAGTTCTGATTTTATGTTATTTGGTAGAGAATTCCATAATTTAGACATAGACAAACAAGCGAGGGTGATATATGTGTTGGGAAAATGCATTTTCTCCATTAGTTAACAAACAACTTTTGATAAATTGATACATGGGAGGGTGACTTGATATATGTACTGTAGTACCTCCTGTGATATTATGAGACTACAAATGAGCCAAAAAATTCACTGTTTTGTGTATCAAAATAAAAAATAAATTTTAATTAATGTAGAGTTTGATATAATTATACATTTTTTTTATAATGATAGTTTTCTTTCTTTACCTTTTGTCTCAGCAGGTACAATCCAGTTGACTGCTCTTCAGCAACAGGGTCAGCAGCAAGCCATTTATAGGTAGGTGTGCTTGCAAAAATGAGGAGTTCTCACTTGAACGAGAGTTTGTCATGGGTGAAGCCTGTATTATTACAGTAGTATTACTACAGTAAAACCAATGTATACAACAAAGTGTCTCCTTTAGGGGTGTTTCCAAAGTAGGGTTGGGTGTAGTGTTAAAATGCATTGCAAATTGTTTCATGGGAAAGTATCCCTTTAATAGAGGTGTACTCTGAAGAGTGTCTACTATATTTCTCAGTATAACATTACATTATTAATTTTCATTTGCTTGTAGATTACCACAAACGTCAACAGCAACATCAAGTAGTGGACAATATGTGACAGCTATATCAGTTCCACAGGTCACAACTGCAGGTCAGCAAAGTAGCCAATCCGGTGCAGTTGCTGTACAAATGCCACAAAATGGTAATTGTAAGTTTTTGGTCTATTCTTGTAACTCAAAGAAAAAAAAGTGATTACAATCATATGGATGGTAGAATGTTCCATTATGTATAGGGATGTCACTTCCATTACAAAAGTTTTATTTTCGTAACTTTCTACAATAAATAACGCAATAGACAGATTGCTGATTTTTTTTTTTTTTAAGTAAAAATCATCTACTAATATTTTCTATTATCATCAGTGGTTACCACGATATGCCTAATGTCAAAGGTCAATCATATATTTTTGTCCGTCAAGTATCAATAATTTTTAATGCTATTTTTTCCCCCAAATAGCGACAAGCAGTTCAATTTCGTCAACAGTTTCAGGACCAGTTATGTATCAAACGTCGCAGGGTTTAGTGTATGCCACTCCAGGCCAAGTTAATGCCTTACCAGAAGGTATACTGCTAAATCATGCATTGCCAGTCACAAATCAACAAGGTAACATTAACTTTCTGTTTAATTATCTTGTTTAATTCTTTGATTGTGATTGTTAAATAAAGGCAACAGAATGCTGAGCTCCGGATATCAAGGGATTTATCTGTGGCTGCAACACATCCCTTAACTGGAATCGTGCACCGCAGAGAATATGTACATAGTACAGTATTGTTGGTATTTGTCGCTGCCAGACATAAGATCGAAGGACTGTTATGAGTTCCTATTTTGGCAAGGCAACTTCAGTGTTCTGTTGTTAGATTGCCTTGGTTAAATTTACCAAATTACCTGAGCGAATAAAAAACAGGTGTTGTTGCTGTAGTGATGTAGTTCTTGGCCAACTCACTCTGTGGTTCTTATAATGTTTAATTAATTTGATTAATTATTGTACATGTCTTTTATTCTACAGGTGTACAGTTAGCAGCTATGGCACCTCCCACAAATCACAATAGTGGTCAGCAAATACAACTGGTACCTGTAACCACGCAGGTATGTAAACAGTAGTTTTAGTAGATAGAATATTTCTCCCATTTACCACTAACTTTGGCAGATAGAATAAATCTTCCCCTTGACCATTCGTTCTGGTGGATAGAATAAGTCTTCCTCTTGACCACTAGCTTTAGTAGATAGAATAAGTCTTCCCTTTACCATTAGCCTTGGTAGATAGAATATCTTCCCCTTGACCATTGGCTTTGGTAGATAGAATAAGTCTTCCCATTTGACCACTAGCTTTAGTAGATAGAGTAAGTCTTCCCTTTACCACTAACTTTGGCAGATAGAATAAATCTTCCCCTTGACCATTCGCTCTGGTGGTCAAAGCCTTTCCCAATAAGCACTTACAATAACAACTAAACATTTGGCGACAAAAGTTGACACAAAGGGACTCTTATGGAGGACGAAAGCTGTTGTTTCTGGAGTTATGTGTCGTCCAAACCTGTTGCGCATTTCAGCCCAGTTAGGCTGCAACACACAGGTTATTTCTTTACATTTGCAGTTTATAATAATATCCTGGATATATAAAGCGCATAATGTTGTAAAACCTCCAAGCGCTGTACATACATATATGTATTATTACTCTGATGAAACACGTATGGAAACATACTCCCTGACTTGATTCTAACTGTCCAATTGTCTTCCCAAACTGTTTATTGCATTTCGCCTGGAAATTTTGTCAAACATTTAAAATATCAAGCTAAACAGAATAATTCATATTGTTTTTTCCCTTGTTTTTAGACCCAGGCAAGTAATTCTTCCACAAACACGAATGGTCATTCTTCAGTCGACAAGAAATCCGGTAAAAGTCCGAAATAGCCAGCCAACATTGTTTTTCATAATTATGCTGAAATACATATTTCTATTTATTTCCATTTGTGAAGATTGAAATGAATTTTAATAATTACATAAAGGCTTATGTAACTTACATTTATTTTAAAATCATTTCACAATTTAATATTATTGATGATTTTTTTTTTAAACTAACCTTTTGAGAATTTACAAAATTATAATTAACTTTTATCTAAAATATAATATTTACAATAGGTGCTTTATGGAAGTATAGTAATTATGAAAATGTCATACTTATTTTACAGCATGTATAACAGTGCCTTACATTTTTTACCAAACATACTGCTAACATTATTTGTGCCTACTGTACAATGAAAGGGTTCTAAGATTGTTATAGAATTTGATTTAATGCGAAACTTATATTGTTTTCACTAATCCATGTAAATGTATTTCTGGTCTTTCCAAAAAAATCCTGTAGTGATAGCCATATATAAAATTAAACACATTTTACTAAATATATTGTTTTACTAAAATATAAATAAATATTGTATGAAAAATATGAAGTCAAACAGTGAGATGTGAAAAATATAAAGAACTACTGTATATATTAAACCCTTCTTCGGGACATCCATTGGGACACCCATATTTAGAGGACACCCCTGCTGTATTTTTTTACATTATGTCTTAGATTTTTATTATTTAATTTTTTCTCGTCATTTATTTTATATTTATATTATATTTTATTTTGTGTTAAAGGAAAGTCTTTAAACAGTGATTGGGTTCGCTTGTGACAATCCTGGCTTTTTGTTTCATCATATATTTTTATGTATTCTGTTGTAATTGTAATGAGCCGATATTGAATAAATCAAATCAAATCAAATCAAGGGTCTCTTCCCAGTGAAAGGAATAAGTGGCAATGTATGTTTGACACTAAGCCTAACCCCATTTAGGGGATACTTTGTTTGTTCCCGAATGGGTCTCCTTAATAGAGGTTGTCTGCTATTACACTCTAATTTTTATGTAATGAGTATTACTTAAGCTCTGTCTACACTATCATCATGTCCATATATGGGCCCATCGCATTTGTTTGTCATATAAAGTTTTATAGTGTAGACAGAGCTTTAAATTGTAAACTTCCATTTGGTGTTGCTGAAAGTTTATCTATGAAAATATATATAGAAGAAAATATTGATTCATTAACAGTATTTATAATGCTTTATTTTATGTTTAGCAGTACTAAATGTTGTTGGAAGAAAACTCCATGTTGGAATTAATATTTTATGTAAATGATATAGATCATAGTAAGCAAACATTAAATTGTGTTGAGGAAAATTTTGATTAATGAACCAATCAGAAATGCAAAGAAAAATGTCATTATCTGGGCTAGTATTGGAAGCATTTTTTTTTTTTTTATTGTAATGACCGGTTAAATTATACAAAGAATACAATAAAAATGTGTATTATAATATATAGATATGAATGTGTTTAAAAGGGCATTTATAACAAATATGTAAATAGTGTAAATGTTTTAACATTGTAACAGTGTATTTTTATATCCTTATTGAACTTGTATATGATGCATACACAATTATTATACACCAGTTTAATAATATTTAGTTTATTATGTATATATTATTTAAATTCCATTAGAGGGGGGGGGGGGGAGGACATATGTCAGTTATGTCTTACATTTACAATGTGCCTCCTTCATCCTACCATAATGTAGTCAAATTTCAACTTCACATAAAATATTGTGCGTAATTTTCACTGGATCTCAATAGAGAGTAAATAAGCGATGATAAAAAAAACAGTAAATTAAATGGGCAGAGTCTTGAAAGGTAGACAAAAATGGCAGAGTTGACAAGCACAAAAAAAGTATATTAAAAGCACAACCAGGTGATTAGGGCAAAGATATATAAAATAGAGATAGGGTAGATAAATAATTTGGAAAATTTAACATTTTAAACATAATATATTAAATAAGCACAAATGCTGTAATAATGAAAAAATAAGATTTGAACCAAGGATTTCTAATTGATATGCAGATGCTCTACCGTTCAACCACATTTAATTACAAGTGGTCTAATGCTATAGTGACTTCACGTCAAGTAGATTTTTGTGTCTTTTGACTTTTCACTTGTTTTCCCATAATTTGTGTGATCTGGTTTATATAGCTAACAAAACAGTTTGTTTATATTAATTATTATCTGATAATTGATTATACCATGTAGATTTCACTTTTCTATTATTTACTACTGCAACTAAATATCTTATTAATTTTTTAAAAAATTCATCGTTTCTTTAATGTTATTTGTTTCTTTTTTTAAATAATATTTTTTCCCTGTATAGTGCCCTCTATAGGGCATGTAAATTGTGTATTATATACTCAATAAAAGTGTTACCTTATAAGGCAAAAAAAAGTTTAAGAATTATTATTCAATATTTTTGTTGTTGAAAGATCTATTAAATAAAGTGTGTGGTAAATTATATTATACTAGGTGATGGAAAGATGCTCCTAATTCAACTCATGAACATTGCAATTGTTTGATCATTCACTGACTCATTTGCATAAATATGCAGGTGTAGAATTTCTTGGTTAACATTCAACTGTGTTAGGTGCTAGTCAGTACAGTTTGGTTACTGAAGAAGTAACAACCTATTGAAGCCTACAGTGTATAGTGTCCACTGTCTTGATACAACACCTGTTCAATTGTTCAATGTAGGCTCACTGCAGGAGACATGTACTGTATTTTGAAGTCATTACCAACAATGTTTGTTGGTGCCATTATTTCTGGCTAGGCTAGAACATTTATTATTATGTTAGCCTGAAGTTCTGTCTACTGCAGAGGGTGCAACTCACCTATTCAATGAAGTGTGTGGTATTCATATACCAACTAGGAGATATGTTGAAAATGAAGTAAGGCCTAGACACTGAGGCCATAACAATAGCAACATTTGATGCAGTGTGTAGTAAAGGATACTATGGAATAATAGGTATGTTGAAGTTGAACAATGAATTATAATACTACTAGAAGATGGCAGAGCACAGAATGGTAAGTTTTAATATATTTTTATACTTTAAAAAAAAAGAAGATATTTATGTAACTTTTACTTTATTATATAAACATCACTGGCACAGAATAAATTCTAAACCGCCCAGTGATATACTGAAATTTAATTAATTTGAAACGATAAAGATGAAGAAATCTGTGAGAATGAGAAAAGGTCACCTCGAACCCGGACCTTCTGCTTGAAATGCAGATGTTCTAACCATTAGACCACTAGGGCTTTCATGGTATAGTTGAAACCCGATTGGATAGCAACTCTTTAACACTCATCTTTCAGTATTTTTATTAACAAAGCGGGATCTCCAGAGAGATACTTTTTTATATATAAACATCACCGGCACAGAATAAATTTATTTTATTTATATAAATGTCTCTAATAAGCGGTTCATATAATGTATTACCCCGGTTATTTTTGGTCAAGTGCGTACGGAAACATACTCTCATAATGTTGCAGCACAAATTTTAGAAAGATATAATATATTGACTTACCTCTCTAAACGGTAATGCTGCCATTTGCGCGGTTCCTGCTTTTATAGTTTTGAATGACGCCCTCTGGAAATTCCACATTTGATAGCTTTTTGATCAGTAATTGATCAGTAATTTTTAAAATATGTCATAATTCAGTAAATGTTTGGTTTACAAACTTTTTACAGTATATAGCCCATGACCATCTCCGTTGCAAGATTGATGTTGAATGCAATTCACACTAATCGGATGTTGTACCGCGGCATGCATAGAGGACAAACTTTTTGTGTTTGCCTCTTATATATAAAAATTTGGTTGTAGTTATATTGTATATTTTGTAGTTACTGAAACACTTTGCACTGAAAGTGTGTTTTTTTACAGACCTTATTTTTCGTTAAGAAACACAACAAAAATTAACTTTTAGAAATTACAAATAGATTTATTATCATTGATGATAATCCTTACAATATAGCATGTGTGTCACATGAATAAGCATTTAGATTGTATTTATATTTTCTCCACAATCACACAAAACATAGAAACTACCTAAGTACCCCCAACACCTGTAGTAAATGGTATATATATATTGTGTATATAAAAATACTCTGTATTGTAAATTTTAACTTGTATAAAATATAATATTTCAACAATAACAACGGTTAAACACACCCAATTGACATGCCTTGCCTTTTAGGGGTGGGAGTGCGATCACTCACCTAACAGACTCTTAAAATGCCCTTAAACCGCACACTTAAATTTGGTACAGTACACTTTTACACACCGAAATACAAACAGCACACCTATACCAAATATGTGCTTGTGATTGGTCAACTCCCTTGCATTGCGTCCTAGAGGGAACCAAGCTTAAAGTCCCTATTATCTAGTGAAGGATGACCAGCAATAAATAAATAAAATAAAGAACATGTAAAGGTACTGTAAATATAAATAATATTCCTTACTGACAATTGTTTGAAAATTCATGCACAACCAACATGCATAACCAACATGCATATTACATATTTCAATTGAAAAGAAACCTCAACTGCCTACGAATACATGTTAAGGGTATGTCCAGTTCCATGGAGTTATGCTTTCATATTGCAAGCAATGTCATATTATAATTACTGTTGTAACAGCAAATTGTTCAGATTTGCTTTCATTTAAAACTGAAGTGTAACCGATTTGGGCGAACTGGTATACAGGAGTAAATTTGACTTTTGTATCATAAGCGTTGCTCACTAATCTTGTACCTTGAGCTGTCGTAATGAACGAAAGATCAGTGTCGTAAGAGGTGGCTTCCACTAAGTTTTTCCTGGTTGTCAGACAATATGAAAGCATAACTCTGTAGGTCTGAACAGGTCCTAAGTTGGCACACCTGACCTTTAGGGGAGAAGAATGTTGTTGAAAAGTGTAGCTATTAGAGCTATTGCGGATATGGCGCTAAATAAATCTTGTAATGTGATGATAAGCCTGCCGCAATATCTCTATCAAATTATCTTGTATGTGACTTAATATGCCTATGTCTAATTTACGTACAAATAAAGCATGTTTGGTGGCACTAGACATTTAGATGCATGTACTCTGCTACAAAGGCTTGTACAATTTTCTGCAGGTTCATTATTGTTGGGAAATGTAGATTAGCTTTGTTGTCCGTAATTTTATGCCAGTGAACTGGAAACGGTGATGGTATTAGATGCAAGATTTTAACACCTGAAAATAAACAAAAATAAATTACTAATTACAGAAGTGGCACAGTAGCTTCGTGGTTCATATGTTTGCTTAGCAATCCCAGGGTCATGAATTCAAATCCTGTTTTTTTGTTATATTACTGTAACAAGACTTAGTCTAGGTTGGTTAGTCATTTTTTAGTTTAAAAATCGTATATTAAAAAATATTTTTTTCAGATGGGCTTTAACTTTACATTTTACATAGTAATGTATATTTGTGCAAATTCAAAGCAATATTTTGTCACTCATTTTTAGTATTTTAAACTGTTAAAAATATTATTTTTAAAATACCTCTCTGAAGGAATGGGATATGGTCATCTTGAATTATACTCCGAGTAGATCTTCCACTGAAATATACATCCTTGGCAGTATCCAAACTATTCAGATCATTCAATTTTTTTTCTGCAAAATTAAAAATGACATGATTTTAGCAACTTTAATTTATGAGGGGTTGCATGTTATGGAACATTGTTGATGTTGCAACCCCTTGACTGAATGTGTCGAATAAATAAATGAACAAAATGAAAAGAATCTGTGATATAACTTAAACCTGTTCCATATTTATTTATTTCCATTTATTTCAGACCTCCCAATAATGACTGGACAATAGGCCTGAATTTGCATTTTATCGCTTTATGGTTAGTTAAATGTTTTAAAGTATATACTGTATCTCTTTTTCATTTACCAAGGAGGTATATGTAGTCAATCGAGTGTGTCTGCTTGTTACAGTATCTAATAGTACTTTATTCATTTGTGTGTTTGTTTGTTTGTTAGCACAATAGCGCCTACAATTTTCAAGTATAAATGTAATAATAAATGTAAATATTCAATATAAAATGTTCACCTATTCTTTGCATCCTCGAATAAAGTTTGGTTGTATCTTCAAAGAAATTTAAGAAAATAGGGTTGTTGGCACCAATCAGATCCAACAAAACAAACACATCCTAAAACAAAAAGAATAGTAAATTATACGGAGAAAATATTTACAAATACCTGGAAAGTGCACGCAACTGATATGGTTGTTTGTATTATATTCAAATCCAAGATGCTTATGATTAAAAAAAAAAGTTGGAAGGTTAATCCCAAATTATTGAAATCTAACATTGCTAAAAAAAAACGATTTTAGGGTCTTTCACACCTGCTCCGATTTGGCTCAACGTCAGGTTTGCGTGCGATTAGTTTGCATGCGATTGCGCATACAGCATCTTTTTGTTTTCATGCCATGCCCAACGGCTACATGCATCGAGTACATGATTAGCATGAGCTGCATGACGAGGCATGAAAACGAAACAGAGGCATGATTTTATTTGCCATGTCAGCTCTAGATCAGGCGTGAAAGGTCCTATCCGGTTTAAAGAGTCCTATCAATTGGTTAGGTTTTATTGTAAAATCGTACGATTGAAAATACTTACAATGGAATCAAGTTCAGTTTTATCAGGAGTGTTTGTTTTGGTGCTATGCATACGACTAGCCAACTTACGTGAGCCGTAAATCGAGTCCGAACTAGTCCATTTGACAAACGCTTCCTCGCCATCAAAAAATAACAATTGTATCGTTAGCTCCTGTAAATAAACATTGTAAATGTAATAACATTACAGGATAAACTACCAATAAAAAAACTTTCATAAACGTTAATCAAGTTAAGGAAACAAAGTTGACAAACACTAATAGTTCGAAAAATGGTCATTACAGTATCACTGTTTAGGATCGTTTAATACATTGCATTCTTTTCTTAATTAACAAAGTATGTCTGTAATTGTAAATAGTTTTTTCAGCTACCGAAAAAATATTTCATTAATTGTCATTGTCATATTGAACATTTTTTCCTAATAGTGTTTTAGATTGTTAATTAAAATTTAAAAACCTACAGTATTCCAAGTTTATATGCGTTTTATATTCCAGAGTTTTTCACAATAATAAAAGATGATGAACATAACATCATGAACCTTACAGGGAAATCATCAGATCTGGATGCAATGTATGTATGTAGATTTTCAGCAAGGTGTATCATCATAGCACAAGGTACAGCAGAGTCTGTTGCACCTACGAAACCTGTGGGTGTCTTCTTGCTATCATGATGGCATGCCAAGACTAGGCGCCGTGGTGCGTTTATATTGTGTGTTGCTATGATGTTTACAAAGTCGATTGAACCGTGAGGGGTAGAGGCGCTGAATGAGTGTCTTTCTATATGCCAACCAGGTAACTTCTCTAAACGATCAGTTATATGCTAAAAAAAAAAGGCATACTGCACATTATAAAGCCTGTTTTTCAATAGACTTTTCGTTTTTGAGTAAAAAATAATTTAGTAACAAATAATATGGATGTGATTGTGATTTAGCTGTTAAAATATTCTTGTAATTGTAAATTTCTAGACCCAATGCCAACTTTGGTAGTAAACCTGTGGCCAACTATCATTGTATTTTATTTACTGTTTGGCATCTACAGTAATAACTTCCCAACATAAGAATAAATTTGAATCAATTAAACAATTTTGAGTCAAAGTGAATAACTATTATGGCATATTCAACAACAAAAATATTTTTTCAGGGGCACAATACATCTTTAAATACAATTTTTATTATTGTCATATTTTAAAATTTCTGCTGTTTCTTCTATGAAATATATTTTATTGTTTTATGGTTAAAGTTAACTGGCTGCATTTTAAGCTCTGGTTCCACAGTTAAAATCCCGCAAGAGTCTTTTTTCTACAGTATCTTGGCACATAAAGATAACAAACAAATGAACCATTGTCTTAAGCTCTGTATTTACCTTTCGAACCTGTGCATTTCCAGGAGTACCTGGGACTCTAGGTATCAGAATGGGGTCTAAGATTTCATTGAAGATGGTTTCGTTTACAAGATTGGCGACTCGCACTAGACGAGTATTTGAAAGATTTTTTGGTTGATGTAATGCCTGAAAGAGAAAATGAAATTTGTGGTACTTATATTTGTCATTAGTAATTCTATTATTTAATTTAAATTCTACAATATTTGTGTATTTCCATTCACAAGAAAATTAGTACTGTACTAGTAGTGCATAACTAAATAGTACAGTACAAACACATACAGGTTTATTGTTCCTTAAAATACAATGTAAAATAAGATACTTGTTGTACTGTATTACCAATAGAGAGGTTTTGCAATCTTACGAATACGATAACGAAAACGGATACGTCACGCACACGTATTCGTTTTTCATAAGCCAGTAAAAATCTGTTTCGCATGGCAACGAAATATTGAGGCGCGTCCAAAATATGACTGCGGTAAATTTGAGCGAAGCGCAGGTACGTGTTGCTTGGTGCTTGGCTGCCTAGGCCTAGCGTAACATCAAAGCGAGTGAGGACTTTAAAAACTGCTATTTATCAAAATTGACTTGGCATTTTAGTAAATTACTTTCAATAAATCTATAATTATATTATAATCATGAATCATTCCTGATTCAAATGCAAAATGTGCAAAAATAGATCAAAAACTATACTCGTTTTGTAGTTACGAATATGACTGGTGATATTCGTCAACACGAATACGCTTTACGAATATGAAATGGGGATCAGCTCAAAAGTTTCACAAATGTATGACGTATCCGTTTTCGTTATCGTATTCGTAAGGTTGCGAAACCTCCCTATTGTTAACACATTTTACCAATTTTAATGCTAAAAAAATAGAATAATTTTAAAGCAGGGAATATTAATAATTCTGCCAGTGTACTGTAGCATAGCCCAAAGCTACAAAACTACCTATACTGCACTGTTACACACAAAATGATGTATTGAAAAACATATACAAAACTATATTCTAAACCCAAAATTCAGTTTAGCAATTATTGCATCAAATTAAAAAATGAATTTTTTCACTCCACAGTATTTATTACATCTGTAACAGTTTTTTAATAATAAATTTTAATTCATTAAACACTAAATTCAGTCAGAAACAAGATCTTATACAGTTTAAACCAATATATTTTTTAATGCATTAACAATATAAACGCTAAAACTATATTTAAAGTTACAAACAACAATTTCTCAAGAAACAGTCATGTAGGATGACTTAATTAGACTATGGGTAGCAGACGGAAATTGTTATGATACGCACAGGAAGTCAAAATTAGATGAGATTCGACAACTCAAAATAAGTGAATGTACAACATTAGTATTGAATGTTAGACAATGGATCAATGTTAACATATAGTTATAGTATAATTGTTACATTACTATAAGCAGTACATTACGTAACACTGTACATTATGTTATGGCAAATTTCATGTTTAAATACTTGACAGATACAGTATAATACAACAACAAATTATGTTATTAATAATACAAAAATAATGTGATTTAAATACTGTAACATTTATGAATAAAAGTTACTTAATGATTACAAATAGGTTTCCAAATTAAATTTGAAAACAAATCAATTTTATTTTAATGTTATAAAAATGTATATACAAATTTGTAACAAATTAAATTCTAGTTTTAAAACTGGGATAATCATAAACAACAATATTTAGTATCAAAACATACATATTCTTTTCATTCCTTAAAATCCAATTCAACTTATTCTGATTAAACAAGTAGCTTACAGGTACTGTACTTAAAAATTAGGAACTTAGCTAGGCTTATAATACCTCCATAATGACCAAAACTAACCCTGTTCAGTGCTGTACTTACCTGATTTAAAACCCAATCATTACTGTTACCAGTTCCTGTTCCAGGGCCTTCCACACCGTTATTAATATTAGTAGGGCTTAAATCATTATTATTAGAACTCTTAGTATCCTCACCGTCCTTATTAAATAAAAAGGCATAAGCTATGAGAATTGCTCGTAGTAATTTCATGTTTAAAGCACTAACGTATGAAGTCCTTTTTGTGACAATCCTACAACAACAACAAAAGCCATGGTGAGTCACAATTGAATGAACAACAGGAATTGATATTGAGACAGTCTACTCGACTATTGGTGGCGCTATTTATATTTAAACAAAATTCTTCCCTAGCCATAATATACAGTATTTAAAAATCAACTTTAAATAATGATTTAAATTTTCGAACCAAAAAAAATAAATCACAACATTAAACATTTTCTCTTTTCATTGAAATTAAAATAGTGTCTATAATCGTTAAAATTCAATACAGCTATATTTTTACAAATATTATATTAATACATTTGGAAACAAATTGTGCTATAAAGTATTGTTATGGTATTATAGTATCTACAGTATTAACAATGCATATTCTTTGAAGAAATCAATATCGACAGAATTTCCAATAGTAATCTGTAATCCCTTGACTAGCATGATTAAAGGTTGAATTATAAAGGCTCTGTAATCTCACCAGTCAATTTGGGTGTATTGTATTTATTGATAGCACTAATGCATATATTCTTCTACTGTAAAATGCTTGGCTGATTTTTTTTTTTAAAGACCGAGTTTGAGTTGTTAATTCTCTTTATTTATTCTGACTATTCACTTTATTGTTGTTTAACAAAATGTTAAAATTAACTGTCTTAATAAGCCTATTCTCACTCCTGTTATTATTTTTTGGTAATCAAATAAATATTATTAATTATTAACAGTACGGTAACTAAACAAGTCTATGCACACACGATAATCTTGGCCAATAATCTTTGATTCAAAAAGTCTTGGTAAGTGCGCTACTGTATGTCGCGAGACATTCAGAGTGAGTGAGTGAGTGGCCGAGCGGTTAAGACAGTGGAACCGTAATTACGTAGCCATAACATCGGCATGGTTCTGGTGGTAGAACGAGTCTTCTCGGATAAGGACTATAAACCGTAGGTCCAGTGTACACATCTAGCTTGTGTGCACTTTAAAGAACCTAGTACATCTTTCGAGACGAGTAGGGGGTTACCCCGGTGTATTAGTACATCACAGCCACTGATCACCAACTGGGCCCTCTGGGAGACCAGTCTTTGACTGAAGAGGTTACCCAGTATAAATATATATTTCAATTCAATTCAATTCAGCGCTCATGATACTGTACTGTATACTGTAGTAGGCCTATCTACTGTACTGTATGTACATTTATACTCGTCAGCTCACGGTATTAAATTATTAACCTTTGGAAAGTAGTCTCTGTGTGAAATCTGTCTTTGTGATTGCAGCTGTGTGTTAAATGAATTGTTTCCTAAAGGAATTTACTATTAAAAAAAGATAATTTGGTTTACAGTATTTGTAAATAAAAACCAGAATATTAATAATACTGTATCAGTTTTCATTTGAACATTAAATTATTCACATCTTTTTAATATATTGTATCCCTAAAAAGCTGTGTTTACTAAATACAATATGTATATTAATTAAATCAATCAATCATTTCCAGAAAAAAATAAAAAATAGATTTCTTTTGTCACAAATAGATTAAACTTAAACAAACTAGTTTAACAAAAAAGGTGTGATGTGCCTAAATATGGTAGTGATATGTCATCATCATGTCCATATATGGGTGCTGCATCACATTTTGTTGTCACAAAGTTTGATAGTATAGACAGAGAATAACACATTTAAATACAGCTAGATTTTCTCGGCGTAAAATTAAAATTCAGTACAGTCTAAAGTTACAGTGCTGTATATTCAATATTATAACTACCTACTCATTCTCTTAGTTAATAGTTGGTTAAATCACTGTTATTATACATGCAGTATAACTGTAGGCTTACGGTAAATTAAAATAAATGGATTCCTTTTGCACGGAAGACAAAGACCACAAATTAAACACATGTTAACGATTCTCCTCCCCATAGAAATTGCTATTGAAATGCGATAAAAAAACCAACAAAATTTGTCCACAGGTGCCCTAGGATTCTGTTAATTCAGTTGAAAGTTAAATTTCTGATTGAAAACCACTAGAATAATCCTACGGAAGATTGTGTTTATATTAAAGCATCATGTTACTAATCTGTAAGGATTTGCTGGCCTTATTACTTCGTCTGATTTTTAATTAGTTTGTTGCCTAACTGTTGATATTATTTGAGAAAGCAATATGGTATAATGTGTTTGGGAGACATAGTGTGTGTAATGTGTCTAGGGAACATTTTTTTTCAGTGTAGCATACTATAGACTACAATATCAAATTAGTTTGTCAAAAAAGTGTGATGTGCACAAATATGGTAGTGATATGTCATCATGTCCATATATGGGCACATCACATTTTTTTTTCCACATAAAGTTTGATAGTGTAGACAGAGCTTTATGCTACACAACTACCTTATTGTAATGCTACAGTATGCATTTATCAGTTTTAAACTTCTACTCCAAATTCCGATTGATCTGCAGTTAAAAATCAGAATGTTTGAATGAAATCATCTCTGCTGTCAGTCAGTGCTACTACTGTATATTGCTTGCATTATTGAGAAGATACTTCAATAGGGTCATTGTACCTCGTCCTTCAGATAGGACGTACAATAAGGCCATGTTTTCAGGGGTTTTTCTTGTTAGATACTGTAGGATTTTAACCCAGGAGGACAGTGGTATTAAAAAGATTAAATTAATTAGGTACTGTATTACACTCACTTTCCACAACCTTTTTTCGTTTCTGTCTCAAGATTTAGAAGTATTGTTTTATAGCATGGTATATTATTCATATCTGTAGAGGACGACCGAATACATCAATTACAAAAAAGATGCAGTTTGATGTCATAACAGGTAGTATCGTGACCTGTCTATCAAAATCTCTTATCATTTTAGACTTAGAAATCAGGCAAGCCAAAGCAATTATAAATCTTATTATTATTATTACACACAAATCCTAACGAACACCTCAGAAGGCTATTTATTGCTGAATATAAGTTTGACTCCAGCTCTACAACGTAGAAGAGGAGGATCTTATATGTATGTACATGTATTTAACAGCATGGAAAAGGAAACATCAAAGTCTTGGGGGAATTGATTCCTAATCCTCTATAAACTACAATGTTGAGAAAGTTTAACAGTATTTCCTGGAGAACTCAAGGACACAGATGGTAAATCAATTACAATGCGATAATTTGTATGATATGGTAAATATTGATATATATGGGGTGGTGTATATATACAGTATGCGCGAGAAAGACATTTGGAGAATGTTACTGTACTGTAAAATGCATTGTTTGTTTTTTTATGATTTAACATTAAAAAAATGAAAAGAATATGATTATGATGTTCAATATTTTTAAAGTAAATGTGTATTTCACCAATAAAAATGCATTAAAAGTAGACGTATTCCACTGAGTTTTTAGCCCTCATAGTTGCTTTTTTTGGCACTCTATAGAAATGAAAATCTTGAACATGGTGTATGTGAAGTTCGCGAGAAAAGTAATCAATTTAATGGATTTAGGCCCCTCTTTGTTACTTTTTATGTGATTTTTCTTCATAAAGTACTTATCTAGCCTACTTTAGTTATTAATGGGAAAGTTTAGGCGATGCCTTTTTAACCCCATATCAACTACATTTGCGATTCTTGAAGGTGTTAGTGGTCTCAGAATTTACAACGTCGGCTGGTAAACTGTTCCAATGGTTTATTACTCATTGCGAGAAGGTATGTCTTCTACAGTTCAATCCTTTATGGAAAATAGGCTAATGTTACTTCTCTAGTACTACTAGAATAGGTCTACAGTAGCCTACAGTACTGGTTGGTACTAGTCCCCTAGACTTTTAGTTAGGCCAACCCAGGCAAGGTCAAGGCTTGAGGCCCTACCTACTACTAGGCCTAGACTACCTTGTTAGTTGGCCCTTTTTACTTAAATTTAGCCCTAGCTAGCCTAGCTAGTAGGCCTACGTAGACAATAGCCTGGGCAATATCTTACCTGATTTCGAGTCCAATCCCCGCATACACCAGCAACTATAAATAATAAAAGTAAAGATAATTTCATTTTGTGATGCAGAAAAGTACTTAAAGGCTAAAAATTTTGAGCCCGAATTATTGGTCTTCTCAACAACACAGTACGGTTACGTGTGTCTGGCTAGTTAGCTAGCTGTGAGACCGACAACATGTGTGACAAAAACAACAAACGCCCCCACGCATTTGGTAATCAAAGATAACGCCCCCATTCGATTAGTAGTTCACTGACACAAAACGTAAACAACACGAAGAGCATCGTCGGTACACACACGTCGTTTGCCGCCGCCGATACATTTATCTGTAGTGGCCTAGGCCTAGCCTTACTAGATTGCTTATGTACGACCTTCTGTCACAATGTTTCCAAGCGCTATTAATATACAAACAATAAATAAAGTAGGCCTAGATGAAAAAGAAAGTGGAAAAGATGAAGGTAAGCTGATTATAGCCAGGCTAGGCCTCTACTAGGTAGCCGCAGGACAGCCTACTAGGCTAGGCCTACGTACTACTAGGCCTAGACACAGTCAATATTTATGCCTAGTAGTGTAGTGTGTTATGCGCGATTTGAACGATTTGCGCAATTTGAAATTGCGCAAAAAAAATCCTTGCGCAATTTGAATTGAAACATGTGTTTCAAATTGCGCAAGCAACGTATTAAATTGCGCAAGTAATCTGCAAATTGCGCAAGGTTTTTCGACAGATTGTGAAATCATGCACACCCATATTTTTATAGTAATTTCTAAGAATGATTCAAAATTAAAGATAAATATCGCATTTCCTTATTTTAGTAGTGCAAATATTGTTATAAGTTAGCATACCGTCGAAGAACCGACGAAGGAAAACGAAGCGGTGGTGTTCCACCAGGCGGGCGCGGCGCGGGCGGCCGGCTATACTACTCTAGCCTAGCTAGGGTCTGGACTACTGATACTGACAAGGTTACATGGCCTAGCTTAAACTAATATTAAAAACTTAATTTTTACATTTATTTTGATTTATTTCAAGTTACAGTGATAATATTATTTAATTGTAATAATAAATGTTATGTATTTATTATACACATGTTATCTTCGCATTTATTATGTTTTATTTTGAGTTATTTAGTTTCCAATAAAAATTTACAGTTCGTTTTCAAATTGCGCAAAGGTGTCATATTGCGCAAGAACTATCTTGCGCAATTTACAAATTGTGCAGCGCAATTTAAAATTGCGCAAAGATTTTCTTGCGCAATTTGAAATTGCGCAAGTTGATTGCGCAATTTGAAATTGCGCAAAAAAATCCTTGCGCAATTTGAAATTGCGCAAGAATTCTTTGCGCAATTTGAAATTGCGCAAGGATTTTTTTGCGCAATTTCAAATTGCGCAAATCATTCAAATCGCGCATAACATAGTGTAGTAGGCTGCCGCCTAGTACTGTCTGTGAGAGGGTAGGCCCTACGGATAAGTAGGTAGGCCGCGCCTATTAGCTAGCTAGGCCGGATGCTAGTCAAGTCGCCCCATCGCAAAGTCGCCCCATACAAAGTCGCCCCATACACAGTCGCCCCATCGCAAAGTCGCCCCAAAACAAAGTCGCCCTGACACAGTCGCCCCATTGCAAAGTCGCCCCATCGCAAAGTCGCCCCAACGCAAAGTCGCCCCATCGCAAAGTCGCCCCAACACAAAGTCGCCCCATCGTAAAGTCGCCCCAAAACGTTAAAAAATAGTTTAAAAGTGCGTAAAATGTCGCAATGATAAACAAAATAACACGGAACGTGTAGGCATAAAAGGGGAAGGCCCGCCATGTAGTCTCAGGTCACACGATCGGCACGCTCCACAATCATCAGAGAGGAAGCCCCCAACTAATCACTCCGCGGTTGCACTAACGTGCTAGCTCTCACCAGAGAGAAACCCCCGTAATTACTCCGCCGTTGTCGCACTACAACGCACCATCTGAAGATGGGGAAACCCCGTCGGAGTTTTACGATGATATCAGTCGCGTTCGAAATCGGTGGCGTTTAATTTTGGTCGCGATAAAATGATGTTATACGATCTAGATTATTTTTACTTTGGTCGATGAATATTTATTATTATTAGGCCTATATTAATAATTGATTTTTGTTTTTATTTTACACTGAGGTCTATGATGAGAGAAAGATGTGTGCCTTAAAAATGACAATTTGTAAACATAGTTTAAGATTATAGTATAAAGCCTATTATTCAGCATAATGTCATTTAACAGTACATAAATTTAAATGTGAAATATTTTATAGGGAACGTAGGCTACGTCTGTGTCTTTTATTTTTTTATATGCAACAAATTAGGTAAAACAATTTATTTATAAACATTCAGTTTACTATTATATACATAGTATTACAATGAACATTGATTATAAGCCTGGAAATGCAATCTCATCATTATATCCATTATAAAATTGCATCATATCGCCACTATATGTCGTAAATGATGACGTGCATGTGTGTATTCGTCGTACGTCCGTGTACGTAATATTCCGTGCCTCTTCACTGTCTTGTTTATTAAAATTAAATAAACACCCGATATGAGGATATTTATTAGGCATGATAATTAGAATGTTCTATAACCAAAAGGGTTGAAAAGAATTTCTTCAGTAAAATGATCATTCTGCTGTTGAATAAAAAGCGACTCGCAATCTGAAACATTCTCTGAAACCAATCGGAGCTGCTCCTTCTGGTATCTGTTTCCTTCTCACAGCTGCTACGTCTTTCTGCTGCCCGTCGGGGATTCCCCTTTTTAAAAAACACGCACACGTAATCATACTGTACGATGGTTTTTCCATGGTCAAAATGTAGCGTTTTAATTTTACTAAAATACCTGCATGTGTAAAACGATCATATCGGCGAAGAAATCCCCTTTTTTTTATTTCTTCATTTTGAAAAGTCATAATTAAAATTAAATAACTATAGACACATAACTTGTCAATAAATGCAAAATGATCAATAAGTAGCCTATATAACATTTATTGTCTTACAACGCTGTTATTGTTTTAACTACTGTAAATATACGAAGGCCTACTATTTATACACTTATTATATTATCCTAAAAAATTAGCTGGTATCCACGCGTAGGTTGAAGAAAGATTCGTAATTGTGGCTCTGGTAACTAATTTTAAAATCATATTAAATTAACATTTTCGAAACTATAAATCAGGGATAATCTTTTCGAAATCTTTTTAGAACTTTCAAACAAGGGACTATTTTTTAATGATTTTTAAAAAGCACATCACTCCATTAAAACCTGTAAAATAAAAATTAAAACACAAATTATGTATATAATAGGATAAACATTATAATGTATACGACATTTAGCGCGACCAAAGTAACAACGCAATCGATATCAAACGCAACCGCTATATGATTAAAACAGCGTACTACTAGCGGCGGCACTTCCGAAATAAAACCGTGGGCGACTTTGCGATGGGGCGACTTTGCGTTGGGGCGACTTTGCGTTGGGGCGACTTTGCGTTGGGGCGACTTTGCGTTGGGGCGACTTTGTAATGGGGCGACTGTGCCGGGGCGACTTTGTTTTGGGGCGACTTTGCGATGGGGCGACTTTGTATTGGGCGACTTTGTATGGGGCGACTTTGCGATGGGGCGACTTGACTGGATCCCGCTAGGCCTAGCTAGTTAGTTGTAGACTAGACTAGTAGGGTTCGATGTGCCTACTAGTAATGTATGTCTATGAATAATAGTAATACTTAATAGGAACTACTGTACTACTAAATTCTACTAAGAGGGTCCTCTCTCTCTGTACATTTATTCATTCCAGGGGCTGATTGCCTCTTTTGTAATATATAATGCAACCATTTACATACGACTTTACAGGAAAAGTGGGTACAAAATTAAACATCGTAAAAATCTTCAATCTTTTTTTTATAAATTGAACCGAGTTCAACTTCAACTCTACGATCGTTAAAACTGACCATCAAATGGTTCATAAATTACGTAGGGGTCATCATAGTGGATCCATCATAGTTTGTGAAAAAATTCGTGAATTTTTACAACGTGACAATGTTTTTCACCTTTTTTGTACTCTTTATAGTCTGATATTTTAAAATAACAAGTGTAAGTAAAACTAAATTATAATTAAAACAATTTAATTTATTTAATGTTTGTCTTTAGTGTAAAAGGTACATTAAAATATATCCTCGTTTGGGTTGAAGCATCAAAACATTCTTAATTTTCACGCTGGCCCGGCCTTGGCTTCGCAAATCTTCACGTCCATGTGTCCTAGCAACACTCGAAAAAACCAAGAAACCGTTATATTAACGATCGCGTAAAAATGTGTAAATATTCACGGTTTGGCTCGATCATCGTTACCATTATTTATTTTCAAATTTAACAATTTGAAAATTTTGTATATTAAAAGTTTTGTATATTAAATATGGTCTATAAAACCCACTATATTGAGATAATTATATGATAAGAATCGACTGACCAAAACACTAGCTCCGGGCGTCTAGACGATTATTTACCCATATTGCCCCCCCCCCCCCCCCTCTTTATCAAAATCCCACATCCGCCCCTGCATTCATTCAATCTTTTATTTCGGAATCTCTGGTCCATAGAAGGTAAAAATTACATAAATTAATTTCAAAATAAACAATACTATACAGATAACTACTACTCATCTCAGGATGGCATTCCACCTGGAGAGCATCTTTGACTTATATAATTATATAAGACGTTGTCTATAATCGTTGAGACTAAAACATTTTCACTTGAATTGAGTCTACACATCAAACCATACAAAAGATTGTGAACTAAACTTATAACTGTAATTTGTTTATTTCCTAGAAAGTTCAAGTTGGCTGGTAAATGAAAGTTTTCCCGCCACTTCCAAGGACGAGGAATCATGCGAAGTTTACCAGTCATTAGGAAAGAGTCAGTCAGGCGCGGTGCAGATACCTACAACAAAGAGGAAGAAGTATAAGCATCATGATGAAAGAGCAATCAAACAAAGGAAGGATTCGCGACATTCACAGAAAAATGATCGATTGAGAGATGGTAAAAAAGGACATAAGAAAAAGAAGAAACATAAACTTGGTAGTGATGAAGATTACAGGAAAAGAGAAAGAGATGGTACAAGGGATGATAGACAGAAGAGTAGATCTAAACATCCAGTCAGTCATGCAACTTCTGAAAAATCAACTTCAAGTAAATATAAAGATGAGTCAAGGTGTGATGAATGTGAATATTAATTAGAAAATTGTACTATAAAGCTCTGTCTATACTATCAAACTTTATGTGACAACAAAATGTGACGTGCTAATATCTGGACGTGTCCTACTACTGTTACTGTACCATATTTGGGCATATCACTACCATACTTGGGCACATCACACTAGTTTGATAGTGTAGTTATACAATAGAACCACTATTAAAGACCCAATAAAGTGTCCATTTATTTAAAGGTAGCTCCTGAATAAACTTGACCCTAGTGATAAAACAGAGTTGCCCCATTACAGAAAAGTGTCCTGAATAGGGATGTCTTAAAGAAAAAAAATTAGGTGCTGCCTATAATAATTGTATTTGTGTGTTAATAGGAATCATTAAAAGTTGTTAATTAGTGATAAAAAAATAAAATTAATTAACAAAATATATGTATAAAATAATAATAATAATAATCATTTCAATTTTTCCTCATGTTTACATTGTGATATGTTACATGAATATGATAATTAATGCTGCGTTATTGAATTGTGTTTTCTAGTTTCTCAGCGATGGGATGTAAATGTGTGTGGATTGAAGATCTTGGGCCTAAGGCTTTGGACGCATGTTGCATAGACACAAAAGCCGATAAGAACAATCTATGTTTTGAATCTGTACATTTTTCCGACGCAGCATTTTATAAAAGACTGGAATCGTCGTGCCTCGGACTTGACCATAAGCAAGAAATAAATTGGTATAGTCACAAACAATCGAAAAAAAGTAAGAAGCAGAAGATTGATGATGACCGATACTATTCCAAGAAATCTATGAAAGTCTTGACGAATGAAGAGGATTTAGTTGATTTTTCGGGAATTGGTCGCAATAAAAAATGTTTGATCGAAAACGAGAAACTGTCTACTGATACTTTTATTCCTTTAGAAAATAATGCTGATGTTGAGAACTCTGAATCTGAAATAGGTTTTAATCGCGATGAAGTTGACCCGTTGAATATTCACGATAAAGCTACTCAGTATTACCTCTTCGGTCAAACTCCGCATGCTGTCAACGATTCAAAGGAAGACAATAAAGAACCCATGAGATTTGATTCATGGGAAGGACTGATCACAAAACAGACAGAAGAATACAACAAGAAATTACGAGAAAATCCAAACGATGTTAAACTTTGGATGCAGTTTGTTAAGTTTCAGGATGAAATTGCATTGCGTGGACATAGTATTTATTTTAGCGGGGAAACAGACGATAAACGCCGAAAATTAAGTAGACTTGTTCTGGAGAAGAAGATTGCGATTTTAGAACGAGCAATTGTGACAAACACGTCATCTTTAGAATTAAAATTAGAGCATGTTGAACTCTGTATGGAAATATGGAATAGTAAAGAATTAAAGGAACATTGGGACAAAATGATTTTTCAGCACCCAAATGATCCATTGTTATGGAATGCTTACTTGATGTTTGTTCAGTCACAATTTTCCACGTTCACCTTTAATAAGGTGTTATCTGTTTATGGAAAATGTATTGGAAAGTTGGCTACAATAATGGAAGGTCAGATGTCCACTCACAAACCTTTACCCAACACTGATCTACATTTATTAGGTTAGTTTTGTTTTGTTAACCCTTGGGTTGGAGTAAATCCTAAATTCAGATTTAATTTGTTGCATCTAGGTTAAAGCTCTGTCTAAACTATCAAACTGTATGTGACAACAAAATGTGACAGTGCCCATACAGTATATGGACACGATGATGTCATATCACTAACATATTTGGGTATCACACTAGTTTGATAATATATACAGTATATATATTCTTATTGTAACATTGTGGTAGATGTTGCTTCCACTCAGTTTCACACATACAGGTATTGTTTGTAAGGAAAGTTTAACAAAATGATCTAAATTGTTTTGGCTCGGTCGCTCTTTACGTAAAGTAAGTAAATTTGTTTATTTGTAGGTATATTCTGTCAGTTATGTGAGGTTATTCGTCAGAGTGGCTATACTGAAAAGGCTGTATGCTGTTACCAAGCTATGATAGAGTTTAATCTATTTGGATCCCACAAACTTGATGCAACAACACCGCATAATGAACAAGTAAGAGAGTACGAGAAGCATTAACAAAAGGACTCATGACCGTCGCAAGGTTGAGCCATTACCCCTCTGTTAAAAATGAAGACTGGCTCTCTAAAAATAATTTCTGGTATTTCCTTGTTGGAAAGACATGCCCTGACAATAGTTACCATTGACAGTTCTTGTCTCTCCCCAGTGCTCTTTGTATGTACAGTATTTCACTGAAACTACCTATCTTAAGACACCAAAGCAATTCAAAGCAACCAATCTTCCTTCTAGCCAATTGGGTAAACTTACCACTATATTATAAACAAATTTGACCCAAAACACCATGCCAAAAACTAAATTCATATGTGCATCCTTCCTTTTGCAGAGTGCATTTCTGGAGATATTTTGGGACAGTGAAGAACCAAAATTCGGTGAGAAAGGTGCTAATGGCTGGAACTCATGGATGAAAATGAAGCAAAAAGGAGGATGGAAGCAATTGCCATCTTCCACTGGTATGCATTGTATAGTTATTTTCCACCTCCTTGTCATTATAGTGCCCTTGAAGCCCTAAGCTAATATGAAATATGTTTATATATCGCTTCAAAAACTACAGTACATTTTATTCTTTCAGAAGTAAGTGAAGTTGATGAAGAAATAGAGAATGACAAGATTCCAGAATCATGTGTTGATACTTGGCAAAGCTGGGTTTATCTGGAGACCGCTAGAGAGCAAAGACATTTTCTACCATGGAAACCTGATCCAGATAAAGATGTAACAGAAGATGATTGCGAAGATCCAGAGAGAATGGTAGTCTTTGATGATGTCAGTGCATTTCTCTTCAAGATAAAGTCAGAAGAACTGCAGTATAAACTTCTCTTGAACTTTTTACGCTTCCTTGGGGTAACGGTCCCAACATTTGGATCGTCCAATGATTATGAAGTTTGTAGACACTCTATGTATGCGTTACAGCATACTGACCAAATATTTTTTAAGTCTAACTATTCCTTAACAGACCCAATAAACTATGACTATAAACAGTTATCGGTAGGAGTCACCAGCAACTGTTCTCAACTGGGTGTTGGAACGACATCTGAATCAAGCCAGCTTACACCACCTAGAATAATTGGTTCATTTAAACAATTTGTCAGAAATGTCTTGGCTCAATCTTTACAACTTTTCACTTCCAACAAACGGACTACTCTGCTACTTATTTGGATCAAATTTGAATACGAGCAGTTTGACAATGGTAGCATAAATGATGACAAATCAAAGAAGAAAGCTTTTAAACAGCATTGTAAGGATGTCAGAAAGTTTGCCAAGTGTATTCTGAAGGAGGAGGTCAACAGGAATAACCTTTTACTCTGGGAAGTTTATGCCAAACTTGAGTGGAAGCTTGGAAATGTGGAAGAAGCTCGACGAGTTATAGGAACTGCTCTTGGTATGAGTGGGCAGGTGATGTCTGGTCAAGAAGTCAGGAACTCTATACCAAGCTTAGTCGCATCTTATACATACTTAGAACTGGACTTAGATGCTAATGTAAGATCATTCATTACCAACAAGAAAGAAAAGATGAATAATGATGGAATTGATCGACTTCTTAAGGTATTGACATGGCTAGGTCAAGGTTCAGAAGTATTTTCAAACCCAGAATCTGATGAAACATCTGCTCTTGACATTTTGAAAGCAAGACGAGGATTTCAAACAAATTTGGATGCTAAAATGGAAACGTACAAGAGTGCTTTGCTTTCCTCAGAGGAATCAGACGATTTAGAATACTTTCTTGAGTATGTGTGTTGTTATGCATGGTTCCAGTACATTACTGTTGGATTACAAGCAGCTACTGTTGTCTTTGAAGAAAGCCTTTCTTTTCTAAAGACTCATTCTGCCAAGAAAAGAGAATTTAACGACACTTATATTGATTCTTTCACCACAACCCTACAAAAACATTATGAGGATATATTTCTAAATTATATCAAACTTGTGATTTATCACATACTAAGAAACCCAACCCCATTGACAATGATTCGCAGTATCCTACAGAGGGCGCTTTTGGCTTTTCCTCGCAGTGCTGTATTCTTACAGCTGTTCATTTCGCTTGAGATGAAGTCATTGATTATCGGTAGAGTGCGAAGGTATTTTGATGGGAGTCTACAATCATCCGTTTCACCAGTGGTATGGCTTTATAGCATACAAGCTGAGATGACAAGAGACGACATGTTGGCTAAGTCAAGACAGGAGCTTGATACTGCAATATCAGGTAAGATTTAGTAGGTGTACTACAACTTAAGATAAAGATTAAGGATGTCCACTGCAACTTCAGATAAAGATTAAGAAAGTCTACTGCAACTTGAGATAAAGTTTATGGAGGTCTACTGCAGCATCTGGTAAGAATAAGGTCTGCTGCAGCATCAAGTAAGATTAAGGAGGTCTACTGAAACATCAAGTAAGATTAAGAAGGTCTAATGCAAATTCAAATAAAGACTGAAGAGGTCTACTGCAACATATAAGATTAAAGAGGTCTACTGTGGTAGAACAGTTAGATTAACTTCCAATTAATTATTATACTGTATATGCAATAAATTATCATTTTCATCTAGCCTTTATTCTTTTGTAATTGACTTATTTAAATAGCCCATCTAATAAATATTTTGGTTGTTTTATTAATTTGTTTATTTTGTCTTCTATAGACATCAACACTGGAATAACACATAGAATACGTTCTTTATTCATGAAGGCTGTTTCTGATCAGGCTACCAGACATAGTGTACTCATATGGAGAATGTTTATACAGTTTGAGGTAGTATGCTACAATATACAAATTAATCATATTTCGTTTCTAAAAGTAGAAGTATACAGTACATAATGTAATACAGTTTAACAACTTTTTCATTTTTCTAAGGCTTGTCGTGGGGACATGAAGAAGGCCAAGTCATTATTCTTTCGGGCTATACAGTGTTGTCCCTGGGCTAAGGTGTGTAATTTATCGATATGATTTTATTTATTTTTTATATTGTATTCTTCCCTGAAACATTTGAATCTAAAAAGCAAGCAATAGTATTTAAATTGATTTTAATTTATTTACTTTTAATAGGTTCTGTATCTAGATGCTGTTCGATACTTTCCAGATGAACTGCAAAACATCTTGGATATTTTAATGGAAAAAGATCTTCACATTAGAGTGCCAATTGAAGAAGTGGAACTCCTGATGAAAGTGGAGTCCTCAAACAAATAGTTTCTGGGCATTTAAGAGGAACTAGGTTCTTTACATAGAGTATCAATTAAAAAAAGTTGAAAGGATGAAACCGAAATCTTCAAACAGCTAGGTTCTGTGAATTAGAGTACCAGTACCAGAACTGAGAACTCCTGATGAAAGTAAAGCCTTCAAACAACTAGGTTCTTCACATTAGAAGACCTCCTGATGAAAGTGAAGCGTTCAAACATCTAGGTTATTCACATTAGAGGAACTCCTGATGAAATTAAATCTTCAAACAACTAGGTTCTTCGCATTGAAGTACCAATTGAAGAAGTAGAACTCCTGATGAAAGTGGAGCCTCCAAACAACTTCATTCAATTCAAAAAGATTTTTTTGTGAACTTAAAAATGCTGATGAAACTGAAAAAGAAATGTTGCTATACCAAAGTGAATATTTATAATTTAATAATGAATCCTAATACTGTATATATTTAGGCCTATAAGATGTTTTATTCTTGTTAAATGTCCAAAAATATACAGGAGTACTTTACTTCTTTAATATAAACAGTGTGGCTGCATTATTTATTTCTATTACTTCTCAACACCATCTGCTGCAGCTTCATTCGTAGTCATACTTAAAACCGAGCATATTGATGTGTTCGATATTGTACTTATCGAGTTATAATTCTTCAGAAAGTTTTCCAAAGTTTCCAAGTTTTGGTTGAGATGTTCCATCGTTTCCTCAGCGTGTTTGATGTCAAAATCTTTATCTTGATGGCAAAATAAACCAATTACGTCTTCTCTATTAATGTTTGGTTCATCGTCGCTCGTTGAGTCCTCTTTAAGTGTCTCCATTGCAGGCGGGATACGAAACGAAAACGGCATTCCTCCATAATCCATCGACGTACGTCGTACAACTCGTGGTGCGTTTGACTTCTGAAGCTTTGGACCACCAGCTATTGATGATCGCCGTGCTTTTGGATTCCATCCTGCTGGCCAACCAGGTGGAGCGAGTTCCTCTACTATTATAGATTCTTCAGATGATTCTTTTGACGCAATTAATCCCGTTGGCCGACTTCCATCATCGTCGTCATCATCATTGCTGTCATTACTCCATGGATATTTCATGTCTGATCCAGACGAACTCGATTCTGGTTCCTCATAAAGAAGGGGAAACACATGGTATTTAGTTTCCTTTCCAGAATTATTTGTCAGAGAAATATTTCCCGTCATGTAATCAGTTGTGACAATAGAATGTCTTCTTGTTTCAGTTTTTACAAAGACCAAGTCTTTCTCTTCTGCTTCTGATACTCGCTTCAGAAGCAACGGGAATGCTTTTTTATAGTCTAAATCGAGAGTACTAAACGGTTTATCGCTCCAGTCCTTGACATCTGAAACCGTCTGCTTTCCAAAGCTCAGAGCAAGTGGTTTTCGGATTGCTTGATGACAACCTTTTTTTATGGAAATGGGTGGCGGAAATCTGAAAGTATAACCAGAGAACCAATCCACATCAAAGTCGTAATCAACTTTAACTGGTTTTTCTGGCGGTGGTTTATTTCTTTCTCGTTCTGCTATTTCAAAATCGCGTTGTTTCCGTTTATAAATTACCTCTGAATTATTAAAACTTTCAGACTCAAAAAAATCTGTCAGAGGTTTTGTTTGCGCGACATGGTTCTTCCGTTTTTGCTTCTCTCCAACAGGCAACAGGCGAAGAGTAGAAAAGCCTACCACTTTTCGCTGTGGTTTTGTTAACACACCATCTGGTTTCCGTCTATACATTAGATTTGACAATAAAAATACACAATAATTACGTGACCATCTCTTGAATGTGTTTACAGTACAAAAGAGATGTAACCATAACGACGCGATACTAAAATACGCAACGCGGATCGCACGTTGTATGTGCGCGACGCATAGTTCTGTTGTTGAGAGAGAAGTTTTCAAAGCTTTTAACATGAGTGGCTTTCCGAATGTTAGAATGTACTCAAGGAATAAAGAATTATCAAATACATTTACTAAAACAATTTTGCCTTTTAACTTGCTTTTTCTAAGAGGTATATCTGAAAGTATTTGAGTTTTCAGATTTTAGAGTACATTCTATACCTTTGTTTAAGCAATTGTTGATTTTAGATGTTTTTAAATTGTATGAGTTGCATGTGCTTAAATTTATTTCCGATTTATTTTATTCTAGATTACCTCATCATATTATACTATACTTTAACTATGTAAGCCATCCATTTAACACCCGATTTAATGACCCGTTTAATCTCTCGATCCCCTTTTGCCGTGCGACTCTATCTCAAACCAATATAACATACCAAGGTCCCAAACTCTGGAATAAACTCCTAGTAAATATTAAGTCAATTTCATTTAGAACACAATTTGCCATCAAAGTCAAAGAACATTTAATAACCTTATATGATGCTTAGTTTTTCTATTTAAAAAAAAAACAAATAAAAATGTGTATATTACTCTTCTATTACTTATTTCATATTCATATTGATAATGCCAGTGAGTTATTAATTGTCATTTATGTAATTAATTTTCTTCAGATTTTTCTTTCTCAGAAATGATATACGTTCTAGTTTAAGTTTTATTCATTTTAAAAGGCCAAAACTCGATAAGCGAAAGCTTTTTTTTTGGTCTTTTGTCTTTAGTTTTGATTTTATGTATGTGAAAAATAACAAACAAGAAAGAAAGACAATAAAGATTATTATTATAGTGTATGTATATTGAAAGGTCTAAGTGTAGTGTGTAGGGAGGCGATGTAGACTAGACCTACAATTAACGCAACGGGAAGCGCGTGAATAGATATAATTATAAATAAAGGTCAACAGTTATATTAAATATATTAATCAAATTGAAAGAAACGAAAAAAAAAACCACAGAAAATGTCGAATTAGATTGATCTTTTGAGAATATTATAAAAGCCTGAAAATATTAATATATGAATTTTTATAATAACATTTATATAGCGCCCTCTTTCGTAAGTTTCTTAAACAGCAGACGATCCGACGGGAACAATAGTAGACTAAAGTAAGTTCTAAACACATGTAAGTATGTAGTCTGGGTTCCAGACGGAGTTTTGTCTTAATATTAGTAAAAAGATAAATATTTTGGCACATATGGCGTTTCATACGTATACTACTTGATTTTGGATACTCCAGAAAAAAATCGCGGTCGAAATAAAAACAAACAAATAAATTAAAAAAAAGATAATACAGACTTGGGGCAAGTCTAGTAAGTATGCTTAACTGTTAGTTTCTGTTTTATGTCTATTTATGATCTAATTTATTATACAGAACATTTAGAGTATCTTTAGCATCATTCGATTTATTTTATCCATGTAAGAATTATGAAGGTAAACAATTTTGTTAGCCAAGTCAGCACTTGGCATTGGTGGCAGGGACATGGAAGTTGGGGTGTCACGAAACCTAAGACCACGAAAGCTAAGACCTCCTAAGACCTAAGATCACGAAAGCTAAGACCCAAGACTTAAGATTACAAATTCTAAGGTATTATACAGCTTAAAAACAATACTTGTTTATCCATACATAATTTTAAACACAGTAGGTTTCATTTATTACCATAAATATAATTTAATACTACCGCAAAACATAGATAAACTCACATTATTTTCGCCCGTTGAGTAAATGTATATTTTTTCTTTACAACAAACAAACTTGACGGGTTGTTTGTTGGTATATATTTACTCCAATGTGTTGGTTCAGAGGATGTTTTTCTTACGCACCTGCCTTTCTTGTATTTTGACTCCAAATTTGTTGACAAACTTTATCCTGAATACCACACTTTAAAATTAGGACTTATAAGTACTTTCAGAAGGAGAAACACATAATAACAAATAAATAAATCCTTTAAATTGATGATTTTACAGACGTGTTTCTTTGTATACTGTAATGTAACTCCTCGAGCTCACCATGCTCAATGTTTTTGTTTCTATGGAGCGCCAAAAGAGCAACAATAATAGAACAAGTATAAAAACAGAAAGAAAACGAAACAAAAAAACTTATCATGATTTTTAAGTTAAAATTTATTTGCCAGTATTTATTTCTTCGTACTTGCATTACAATTTTAATTTTACATTGTTCCATCCACACTGTAGATGGACTCCACAGAGTTTTCAGCCCTCTATATAAATTTTGCTCTTTTGACGTTCCATAGAAACAAAAACATTGAACATGGGGTAGGTCTACTAGTGTAGGCTAGTCATTTTGTGTGCGAGAAAAACGTCTGTAAAATCATCAATTTAAAAATGTATTTGTTACTTTTTATGTGATTCTTTTTCATGAAAGTGCCAATTCTAAGGTGTGGTATTCAGAATAAATGTTGGGAGTTAAAATACAAGGCAGGTGCGAAAGATAAATATTTGTAATCTTAGGTCTTGGGTCTTAGCTTTCGTGATCTTAGGTCTTAGGGGGTCTTAGCTTTCGTGGTCTTAGGTTTCGTGACACCCATGGAAGTTGACCTGGTAAGTAGGAAACTTCTCCTAGACCTAGTTATGGTAGCCTAGCTGCCTACACGCTTCCTGGAAGAGCATAGCAGTTGTTTAAAAATGTACTATTACTACCAGTATAAATTAAAATTTGAGTTGAGGCTTTGACAGATAAATTTCAATGCCATCCATCAATAAATGAAATAAATGACATGTTAATGTTATACAATGACAGTTATAAAGGAGAGAATATGAAATGTCATGTTTTTCATGAGTTGTTCTCTTGTAGAAGCAAGTTACCTCATAAGCAACACCAACGTTCCATTTCATTTGTTCAAAGAATGAATACAGGCTACTACACTACAATTCTAAAGTAAACTTTTGTTTAATGAATTAATAACAAAGCAGACTAGATCATGCACAATTCAATGTTTTGATTGCGGTAACCTATTTTATTTGTATTTGTGGTTTTTGTTTAAATAGCCATCAGCTATGATCAATAGATATTTTTTGTACATAATCCCATTACACTTTTTGTACATTGCTGTTAGTTGGAACCACAACCACTTAATTTAAAAAAGGTTAATTTTCCATTCATTCATTCCTAACAACAATAACCTCAGAGTTTCTTGGAAATGTTCAGTCACATTTTAACAAAAGGAATGAACCAAAGGTATACAAAGCACTATTGTCAAAGCATTTTAATCCAGGAGGTAGGATCTGGGGATGATTACAGAGGTATCATTTAATAATAGACTTTACATAAGATAATGCATACAGATACAAACTGTAAGATCAAATCTTTGAATTGCATTCAACAAATCATTTTTGTTTCAACACCTGCATAACAAATTAATTACCTAGTGTAAATGTATATTGGAAAACTTTGAATTCAGGGAATTTACAATTTATATAGGAAGAGCCAGCCCTTGAAATTTCCTACAAAGTTTCATATCTAACAATGATAAATCCAACAAATGTTAAACAAAGTAAAACAAAAAGGTGTATCAGAAATTATCTAAATATGTAGGTAATAATAGGAGATATCTATTATTCATAAAACTACTAAAGAGCCAACATGCTGTACCTATAAATTATGTATTTAAACCATGTAGAACAAACAGAGTTAAATGTATATTATGAAGCTAATTATTAAAGTTTTTAAAGTGGAGCTACACTCAGACTTTCTCAGCTTATATTATGTTTAAGTATGTTTAATTGAAAGTGATTACATAAAAAAAACCAGAAAAATACGGAAATATTTTCCAAAAACTCATTTCTAAAAAATCGGTCAGAAAATAGTGTTATTTAACAAATTACAGGTTTTCAGTAACTTAGGGGTTATTAGTTTACAATACGTCGCGAAACGCGTTACACTTAGCGACTGACGCGTTTTAGTCGCTGGTCAACGCATTGTGGAAATGTCTTCCCTTTGGTAAATTATGTGTCGAAAAATGGGGAATAAATTTTATAAACACAATTAATACGATTTGTTTAGGCCTAAGTAATATTTCCGATAAGAATGTCAGTATAATTTACATGTAACCTCATGATTTTCACTGTACAACAACAGCATAATAATCTTATCAGATTGCTTTTAACTTTAAGCTAGGGCTAGGCCTAGCTAAGCCGTCTGCTCAGCCTAGCTAGCTTTGAATTTTTGTCTAGAGGCCTATGTATTCATAGGCATGGTCGTTTCGCCCCATTTATCGTTCCTGGGTTTTCTCGCATATTAAGAATTGTGAAACACAAAATCCTATACAGAACAAGAGTAGTAAAGAATAGTAAAGCGATGTGCAAGCTTAGACCTGACTGAAAAGCAACTATTCAGGCACCCTATCATGGCCCATGGGTAGGCCAAGGTCGGGTGAAAGCAAAACAAACTTCACTGCTGTCAGCCTAGCCTAGCTAGAGGCCAAGCCACTAAGCAGCATCGGTACATACCTACACTCTCTAGTAGGCCTAGGCCTAGCTTTATTGAATATATAGCCACATCTTTCTCAAATCTCGTTAAATTTGACATTTTAGTAATAGTCTCATAATCACATTATTACACTGTGAAACATAATAGGGTCACATTCAGAATGTTTTAATATACTTTTCGCCCGTCAAAAATAACATCGCGACAAAATAACAGATTGCCAGCTGCAGTAGTGTGATTGTGAAAAATGTCACGTGATCGTACTCCCTAGCAAAATAAAAAACCCAATTGGACCCGAACGGGGGAAAGTGTCTATTTACGCAAAATTGCACAATGTATACGTGATAAAAATACCAGAAATAGAAAGATCTGGAAAAATTACATAAATAAACATTTTACATTTTTTTTTTGGTGAAGAAATGAATTTTTTAGGATTATTCCAATATACCCCCCTTTTGCATGTAAAAGAATAGGAAATTACAAGGTATCCCCCCAAAACGCAAAAAGGCGTGATTTTCAAGAAAATCGTACTCATTGAAAAGAATTTCAAAAAAATATGAAGTATAAGGGATGATATTTTTAAATAATAGTTGAAATGTATGAAAAATAGTAATTTTCTGGGTGGAGCTCCACTTTAATTCTAGCAACATCTGGGTGCCTATCTGCAGGTGAATACTACCTCACACAAATCAGTCACAGGTTGAATCTGGTTGTTGTCAACCTGTTAATTATTTTAGTCTACTAAGTTTCATCCATGAATGAATAGCCGCCTAATTCATTTGCTTTTGTTTTTTAATCTGTATTATGAGGTATTGTGTTGAGAAGAAAGGCTCCATTTAAAACATTGTACCCATTGGGCTTCTTTTGTTAAACTTTGTTTTCTATTGGTGTTTGAAAAAAAGTGTGGGAGGGCTTAAAATCCTTTGGATCTTTCATCAATTACTTTGTATAGTCTTGGTACAGAGATAGTTCTGGTAATGGTAGGTCTGTGCATATCTGTAAAGACTTGGTACTGTATTAGGACATACAGCACTGGAATACTTCCAAAAGCAGAAATAGTACATCATCGTACGATATACTGAGATTATTTAAACATACAAAAGTACTGGAATTATTAAGGCACCGGCTTGGAATTTAACTTGGATATCTTTATAGAAAGACCGTAAACTTTTTGTAAACTATTGATTGCATAAAACAAGTTACGCTCGAGCGATTGTCAACAGACTTTTATAAAGTGTATATATTTAACATAATAGAAACTCTCTATTCATGAACCTTCTATTTTGAAGGTTCAAATGTAGTGTTTGTATTTACTGAACGTTCTTCGTAGAAACAACAAGGTGAAAACTTCTTTGATGTTAGGGAGCATATGTTTCAATTAGATCAATAATGAGTATAATTAGCTAGCGGATCTCAACAAGAGTTAACAATGAAGAGCTTCAAAAGCCAATTTACAGGTGTGGATGGTATGAATGGGGGTGAAGTAAAGATGACTACATCAAGGCCTAGACACCAGCCTAGACCCATCCAATCATGGACTGCAGACTCGGTTAAAATGAAAACAAGACGCAAGGAGAATGGATTTACTTCACCCAGAGTGTTGTACAGCGCCAACCGGAACCCTCTCCCCGTCAAACATTCTGTTGGCGGTGAATGGGTGATAGAAGAGTGCGAGGTATTATTATATTTTGTTGTTTATTTACATTGTACAGTATGTGAGCACATCTAATCCCTTAAAGCAACCACTTCAAGCGGGACTTCAAGCGGGACTTCACTCCACTCCACTCCACTCCACTCCACTCCCAAAGACTTGTAATAAAGACTTTGTTTATGTAGAGCATTGTGTGTATATGTTTGTCTCGTGAACGGATTTCCACCTTTAAGAAGGATAGTGATTGAATTTGCTTATGGTTAAAAAAAAAAAAAAAAAAAAAAAAAAAAAAAAGGTCTAGGTCTTTAATGGATAGTATCTTCTATAAGTTGATTTTGTTTGGTTTATTGTTTAAAAAACTGTTTTGTTACATTTTATTTGCATTGTATTGTCATCCAAACCGTTATTATATAAACAACTTCAAAAGTTGTAGTAGTTTAAAAGTTTTTTTCAAGATTCAAACTTTATTCTTATCCATTTCTGGAAATTCCATTGCTTGCATTATTAAAAATTACAGAACATCAATTACAATACAATTGAAATTACATTACAATAAAACATATTTGATATATATATATATATATATATATACAGTATATATAAACAATTTGAAACGATAAAGATGAGGAAATCTGTAAGAATGAGAAAAAGTTGCCCCAACCGAGACTCAAACTCGGACCGCCTGCTTGATATGCAGATGTTCTAACCATTATGGGGCTTTCATGGTATTGTTCGAACTCGATTGGATAACGACTCTTTAACATTCTCGGCGTGGTACGGCGGAACAGCACTAGTCCTCAGTTGTACGCACACGCACCAGAGATAAAATTGATACGCCCTTATCTTTCATTATTCTTATTCACGAAGCGGGATCTCCGAAGAGATACTTTTATATATGTAAACAAATCAGGCAAAAACCATTAATTCTAAACCGCCCGGTGATATACTGAAATTTAATTAATTATTTGAAACGATAAAGATGAGGAAATATGTGAGAATGAGAAAAAGTTGCCCCAACCGAGACTCGAACTCGGACCGCCTGCTTGATATGCAGATGTTCTAACCATTAGACCACTGGAGCTTTCATGGTATTGTTCGAACTCGATTGGATAACGACTCTTTAACATTCTCGGTGTGGTACGGCGGAACAGCACTAGTCCTCAGTTGTACGCACGCGCACCAGAGATCAAATTGATACGCTCTCATCTTTCAGTATTTTTATTCACGAGGCGGGATCTCCGATGAGATACTTTTATATATATAAACAAATCCGGCAAAGAACATTAATTCTAAACCGCCCGGTGATATACTGAAATTTAATTAATTTGAAACGATAAAGATGAGGATATATCCCACGGTATATCACCGGGCAGTTTAGAATTAATGTTCTTTGCCTGATTTGTTTATATATACTGTATAAACAATAAAATGCAAACTATTTACAGTATATTTCTTATAATTATCATCGTTTTTAATTTTTGTTTAAAATTTTAATGGCTTGTAAAAGGAAAGAGAGAAGATATCGTTCAGTGCGGGAGGCCGACAGACGAGTATCTACCACTTGTCACATTACCAGAAACATGAACTGTTGAACTGGGCAACCACAAATAAAAAAAAAAATTTTTTAAATTCTCATCTAAAAAATGACAAATTACACTGATTTCACAACTGCTTAGTTATACCAGGTGAAAATACGAGGAACAAAGAACATTCCTGCCAAATAGGTTTTTAGAAAGTTATTGATGAATATCAAAATGTACCCTAAGGTAACCAAGACTTTTGAATTTCACCTGCTTGAACAGGATACCTTTATGTTCAAATCTTATAAGCCTTGTTCTCAGGTTTATAAGCTGCCTGATTACGCTTGAATAACGGATGGTTATCGATCTACTTCTTGTGACCTATGATGTTTAGTATATCTAACCATTGGTATGTTGTTTACAATAGATGTATAATTATTAATCCTGTTAATGGTTGTTTTTACGGAGTATTGGCTATAAATAAAGCGGGAAATAAAGCAATTAATTAAGCAATGAGAAACCAAGAAAAAAAATTGTGCACACAAAAAAAGTGGCCATGTTTATTTCTGCCCATATAAGGTAACTTGATTTGTGACGCCATCAATATATTGATTTTCCTGAAAATCAATTTGAATGTCGCATACCGTATTTATTCTGACATGTGTCCCTTTAAATAAAAGCCCCGCCCCCCCTCGATCTACAATTTACCAAGCATTTTGATACAATTTGTATTGTATTTTATCACTTCTCACCACATTACAAAAAAATAAACACCTCCCTCGAAATACTGTAAAACACCTCCCTCGAATAAACGCTCCACTAAAAGCTCTCCTGAACAATAAATGCCCCTGGGGCGTTTATTCGAAAAAATACGGTAACAGTTTTTCCAAAAGGATCACTTCTTTTCTAACTACAAAATGGCTTACTCCAATTTGATTTCAGTACAGTACATCTGTAAAGTGGTTCATTATTAATATTATATGACTGCATTATGTTAATTGTAAAGGAAGGTGAAGAACATTGTAATTTAACTTAAAGAATTTTGGCAATATACTGTAGCAGATATGGACATGGCCTTTAGGTTTTTACAGTCAACAATACACTATTTTGATTTAAAAAACTCGTAAAAATCTTCTTATTGTTGTTCATTATTTATGAGTATATTCTAAGATACAAATTGCAAAGTTGGAAATTTTATTGCTAGAAGATAAAACTGTGAACATGCAGGATATTGATGTATGTTTTACAATACTTGTACTATTGTATGCATTTTATGTTGATTTTATTATAGGTCTATATATATTTCTAGGTTTATAGGTAGCTATACTATACTACTGTACAAAGTTTCTGTAGGACTTACCGTACCCTGTATCAATTTCTTTTATTTCGGAAATATTTCATCCATTTGAACAAACGTACAGAAAAAGAAAAAAGAAAATTCGCAAATTCTAAACTTAAAATATAGGATACTTGTCCATCTACAGTACAATACATTTTTGAGTTATAAAGCATATATTTGCAAACACAAGCAACAACAATATTACAACTATTCAACATATAGTACTGTATGTTGCATGAAACTATAGATAGATTTTCGCATATACTCATTAAAAGGAAAGGAGGCCATGTTCAATTAACATCATACTGGCACTACTTCTAGAGACATTCAGCGCAGTAATGTACTGTAGCATACGATAGTCACAACAAAGAGCGATTGAGTGAGTTGCTTCTAATACACAAACCTGTACTGCCTTTGAATTGAATGTCGGCCTCACCACTGTAATCACACATAAGGATATGACCAAGATAAGTACGGTAGTAAGTAAGGTAGTTAACACTCAGGTACTGTATGTAGTTTTATCAATTACGTACCTACTGTACATTTGCACTTAGTATCTTTCAATGTAAAACCCCCTTGATGCTATACTTTTGAGCCAGAAAGTTTGACTATTAAAAATACTGTGTATGAAAAATAACTTTGAGAGTGTCTGGATTTGCCAACAGATAGACATGTTAGTCATTTTGCAGCATGGCAAGACATTGTAAATGTGGGGGAAACTGACAATCCTGTGGTATTTTGTGTCAAATACATTATTATTTATTGTGTACAGTCACGTGCATTCTGTCACATGCAAATATTTTGTATAGCAAATGATCATTAATTTAAGACAAGAAATGTTGAGCTGTAAAAAGAAACATTAATAGAATTTAGAAATATCTTTATTAAATCTTCAGCTAATAGCTAACTGATTTTAACCCCATTTAAATTAAATTTAGATACTGGTTAACTTTCAGACCTATTGGATTAGGGAGGCCACTCAAGTTTTAAAATGTGTTTATGTACAAACACGACGGATGATATCATTCTGTTCTAATCCATGCTAAGATCATTTATTTCTCTTTTCATTTCTATGTACAGAGTTTGTGATAAAAAAAGAGCGACGAAACCCAAAAAGCAAAAAACTTGCAAAGGGCTGCCAAAAAATAGAAAATAAGATACAATTTAATTTTTTAAAAACCCCAAAAAAAAATCAAAGTAAAAAAAATGAAACCGATTGAAAATATCAATGAAATTAAGGGCTGGCTGCTTTTGAAACCCAGGTTTTAGTGATCTTTAGTAGCTTTGGTCTCTAATTAGAATCCCTCCAACTAAAGACCGGTACTAGAAGTGGTCTTTAAATTACCCTATTTAGTTCTATGGAAATTGTGTCATAATTAGGCTGTCTTGCTGAACATGAAAAGTGAGGGTAATGTATCAGGTTATTTTTCCTATCCTTTCCATTTGTGTGTATTTAAAAAACTGCAGTATTTGATGATTTTCTTAGAATTTTCATTGCAAATGCATTCATTTTAAAAGTTTATTTCAAAATGGTCTTTAGAGGGACAACTTGAAGGAAAATGTTCATGTGGATCTATACTACCCAAACCGTGGTCTTTGGTCTCTAATTAGAGGAAATAATATGGGGCTGCAGTACAGTGGTTTTTATTGGGGGATTGGAGGAAGTCTTTAAATTGGAGAGAGATCTATTGTATACTGTACAGTACAGTAAAATACTTATTTACAACCTTATTATTTAACCTCCCATTCATCAACCACTCCATCCCCTCCCCCACCCAAACAAAGAGTGTTTTAGTTTATTTTTAATTTAGATTTCCAAACACTTTTATTTATTAATGAGAAAGGTTTTTAATAGATTTAATTGAATCATACAATGAGTTTACTATTTTAATCTATATTAAAATATACTTGAAAATAAAATTAATAATGTGAGAGTTTTAATACATTGCTATCAATTTTAATTGAATTATAGGTAATTAATTAACATTTTACATATTAGAAGATAAAGTTGACATTAAGACAAATTGTGAAAAGGTAATAGAGATTACCAGATATATAGAACATAAAAAAAGCAAACAGGTGTATTGTGATGACTAATTGTAATAATTGTCCAAACTTTTATTTATTCATGTATTGCTAATTACCATTCCTTATCTATTAAAACTTTCTCAGAATATACATGACATATAGCAGTACTCTTCAACTATGAGTGGTCTGAAAATTTATAATAGAGATTAATCACTAGGTGACTGACCTAGCATTAAGCTGCATAACAGTAACATAACGTTGTATCAGTGTGGCTATGTGTTTGGTGTAATACTTTACCACTGTTTAGGTATCATTGATATTAACTGTTCACACACACTTGTAAACTATCTTGTATGGCTTATGGGGATTTCATCTAAACACTGGATTTATGCCAATAAATATTACGCTACCGGCTACACAATAGCACACTTTAAAAGTAGTTTGTGGAGTCGAGATCGTCATTTTTGGAATTATTAATGATTTGGAAAGATGCAGGATAAGTTAAACCGAACGTTTTCTCGTCTCAGGAAAGAAAAACAATTAGTTTATCTTGATAAAGAACTTTTAGAGGTGAGTTTTGAATGAATTAGGTGCTGGCTTCGTCTTTAACTATTTCTTTTGTTCTAATAAAATTCCCCTATTAAGGGGACACCTTCGGGACCCAACAAACTGTCCACTTAATAAGGGTGTCCCTTGAATAGGGGTTGGTGCATGGAGATATAAAATTAGATACCTCCATGGTTTTGGTGTTGCTCAATAACATATTCCCTCAATAACCCCCCTGAAGTGTCCCTTTAATATGTCACAAATGATCAGGGACTCTAATGTGTGTTACCATTATCATAATAGTTGGCCAATGTTGCCTGTCTATTGCTGAATGAAAGCATTAGCATGTCGGGTAATGATATCTCATACCATATCTCCAATTATTCATTTCTGTTGTCCTATCTTTTTCCTTTCATTGGTATCCATCTGTTGTCCAGTCTATGGCTGAAGTGGTCCATTTCGGATTTGACCAATTCTATTCTGCTGTGGGGATTAGTATACAGTACCTTTCATATCAAATAAGAATTACTCGTCATTACATCATTACATAACTAATAATAATTCTATTCATACCTTTTTGTATTTATCCGGTTGGTTTTATATTAGATAAACCAATGTAGACACAGGAATTTCATTATGTCATACAAATAAATTGCTTTTCGTGAGTATTCTCTGAAACACGCAACCAACAATACACGTTTGTTTACTTTGTGATCTTATAAGTGTATTTGTTGTTTAATTTCTGGTTACTTGAGGCCCATTGTTTAGCTGATGAAAAAGCAAATTTGAACAATGCGTTTGCTTTTTCTTCATTTTTGCAGGAACACGCGGCATGGATCAATAAGGTTTTGAAACGGCATAAACTTCGGCCAGTGAGTGACCTCAGGAAGGCTGTATCTGAAAGTCTAACTCTTGTTAATCTTGTTGAAATATTAAGTAAGTATAACATTTTATTTTGTTTTTTTACTTTTATTTTTTTTATATGATTATCAATAATATTTAACTTAAACTTTTTTAATGGTGTTAGGAGCAATTTGACCATGTATGTGTAAAATCACAAAATAAATATAGTGATTTATTATTTATTTTGTACTCTTAATTAAGGCATATTTTTTTTCTCTAATTTGTTATTTTTAAAATTTGTTATTTTTAAATTTGTAATGTACTGTTAGTTGATCACGGCCTTGTATTGTAGAAGAACACCTTTATGGTGACACAAGCTTTTCCGTGTTAAAATAAAGTATTTATTATTGGTGTTTCTAGGTTACTTCACATGGCTATTAAAAAACCATTAGCAGTATTTCGATACACATTTCCATGGTACTGTTATGTGTCCTGTTTACACATAAAATTTGTAGTACTGTACTATAAATTTGTAAGAATAATATTTAGTTTCTAAAGTTATTAAAAGTACAGTAAACTGTAATATTATTACTTATTACTTACTTTATTCATAGTAAGCTTCTTGTTGCTATGGCTACCTGTAGTTTAGGGTAACAGTTTCAAATTACTAACCCCTATTATGGAGGTCACCTGTGAGACAAAACAGAGTAGGATAAATGGCTTTCTCAGGTAAATAAAGTTTGTTTTGATAGCTTAGGGATGAAATGAATGCTACTACATGTATATTGCTTTACTCTAAACAATGTGTTGAATGAAAAACTGGAAATTTGCAGTACACAGGTACCCTATCATGGATCACAAGTACAGGTACATTCCAATTTGATCCTGGGTCTGATCCCAATGCACTGCTGTGTGAAGTACAGCAAGGATTATGTAGTAGCAGCTGTGGATGTCAAATGAATGATAGTGGTGTAAGCCTACATATGGATACACACTGTGCTGTACTTTATGGATATACTGTACTAGTGTACAAATCAGGTTCCCGGACACAACGTACGGTACATAAACATGACGTTCATACCTAGCTAAAATACGTATAATTATAAAAATATAATATAAGAGAGTAGCCAATTGAAAAATAAGTATTCCAGAACTAATTTATATACTCACAGTAACATCGAAAAAGATGTAATAATTAATTAATCTTATCATAAATTCGTAGCAAACGACTCTTTCTGGAAAACAGAAGAATAAGCAAAAGATAGTGTTAATACGTTTCTTTTTAATTACTTAATTTTATTTCAGAAATTGTTCTTGAACACAGCAAGCAAGAACACTATTTTGTTTATGTCATGCCGCTTTCGAGGATATTGTTGAACACAATTTATTTACTTTAACAAAATTTATTAACAAACAGATACAGTACATTCTTTATCTATCATCATCATCCGTTGCGCTATTTGTCTTGGGTAGACATTGCGTACGCTAATCGTTTCCATGACTCTCTTTCGGTGGTCTGATGGTCTGTCATTAATTTTGCGATCGATGTATTTGCTTTTTTTTTTGGCTTTTTTTTTTTTTTTTATCATCTAGAATTCACCTAATTCGTAGGAGGCTCATTAGTGTGCAGATCCGACAAACAGACTCATATATTTCACAATGGGGGTGGGGTTGGGGGGAAAATGAGCATAAGCCTTGGTAGCGTATAAACGAAAATAATACTAATATAGCAAAAATTGAGTGATTTATTGTACTGTATAGTACTAGGTAGTAGAAATGTTGTTATGTGTATGTATAGAGTACTGTAAACCTGTATGTGAAGTGTAGGTATTACATAATACCGGTTTGATTTTGATGGACTGGTTACGCCCTATTAGAGTAAACCAATATTTTGGGTTTTTTTTCAGTAGAACCCCCTCCTACAAACAAGGGGTGTTTTAACACTATGGCCAACTCTTTTTCAGTGGACACCCCTATTAAGGGGACACTTTGTTGAGTCCTATTACATTTCATTGGTTCTACTTGTATTTCTGTGTTTACTTTTCTCTCTTCTTTATTTGGATGTTGCTCTGGATTATTATTAACATTCTCAAATTTAGTTCCTCTGTCTTCTTGCATCACAGGCCTGAACAGAGGGGACATCAAGCATACATTCAGTCTGACATTTTAGCCTGTAGGTTGTAATCATATACAGTACATTGAATTTAAATGAAAATTAATGGGCGCTCAAGGACACGGACAAAGAGTTCCTGTAAAGTTGTGTAATTTACTATAAATTAAAAGTACAACTGTAACAGAAAACTAATATAATAATTTTTATATTTCAATAAGTTCTTTATGTAATGTTATTGGTGTGTGAATACATACATTGGTCTTTGTGATCTTATATGTTAGCGCGCCGTGTTGATGACAAATTAATTTTTTGATCCTCATCAAACACATATCTTGTGTGAGGTGTAAATTCTACTAATTAGTACAGGGGCAGATCCAGCATTATAGATTAGAGGGAGTTGGGGGGGGGGCGCGCTAATATTTCATAAATATTAAAATAAATATTAAATAAATAAACAATCCGTCAGGTTGCAGAAAAATAAAAATAGTCATTATTATATAATTTTATAAAGTTAAATTTTAGGTTGGGCTAAAGCTTGTTTACAGTACTGTAGCTCCCGCCTAAATCCGTGCCTGTAGTATGGCATGTTGTATCGTTATATATAGTATTGTATTATTCTATTACAGATAAACTTACACTAGTATACTGTATTAAATTACTGTATGTAACAATTTTGGATATACTGTATGTACAGTAAACTCCTATTGCAGATGCACCCAAATTGTCCAATTACCACCGCAATTATTCTAATTATGCAAGAAGGGTCTAAATTTGTTTTTAATTGCACCTTTACAATCCTCAATATTAACTATCACATAATAAAAACAATTGTTAATAGATTGAGCATAGTAGCAGTAAAAACATTAATGTCTCTTAAAACTAAATTATTAGATTGTTTAATGTTTTATTTTAAGGTCATGCTCAATAAATGTTATCGCCTTCCTTCCTGCCTTAAATTATACACTAAAAACTTTAGCATGATGAATGAGGTATTTAAAAGCAGACAGGGTACCTATTTATCAAAATATGTCAACAATTTTACAAAGTACATGTATAGGTGTCTGATACTGTGATTTTGATTATTAGGGTCTATTTCTGCTGCATAACATTGTCAAAATAGTGACCATTCTACAGTAATTGAAAATTCAGAACTTCTATTAAGGGGATAACTTTTGGACCCCAAATTTTGAAAATGGGCAAGCACAATATACAGTAATATTAACATTCTGTCAGAAATAGATATAAAAAAGTAGTTAATAATTTCATTTCACTGTCACAATCTGCCTGATCTACGTATTTTTTGTTTTGCAATATTCTTTCAGGTGCTACTGTATATACTACAGCAAAACACTGTGGGTAAATCCTAACTAAACTTTTTATCACATCTCAAAACTAGAAAGCCACTCCGAGAGTGCACCTACATAAGATTTCTCCGGTTAAAAAAAATATATATATTTTTGTGTGTCTTAATGCTGTTTGTGATTGAGGCTAATTTCACTACAAGCATGTGTATGCGAGTTTGGTGTAATGGTTATGTAACTAGCTTTTCAATTAACAATAGCTTCAGTTGAATAACAATAGAACAGCAACGCGAAAATCAAACGAGTGAATTTGAAAAGAAATAGGTTTTTTCTACTCGCATCAAAAAACGTGAACATTAAATCAAATTATGTTTTAAAATTACAAATCACAAATTATAACTCTTGCCTCTTGTAAAAAAATGAAGTTTTTTGGACAAGTAGTTCTCGAGAAAATGTAATTTCAGTTACTTTAAGACTGCTCGCCGGCTTTTGAAAAATTCTGTCCTATCTTTTAACACTAGCAGGTCTGAAAAGTATACTCAAAAAGTGGTCCAGAATTGGGACCATGGTCCCAAATAGTCCCAAAATTTAATGAAATGGTCCATGACCACATATCTATCTGTATATTCATTTTGGTAAAGATCTTGTAATTACTTTTTGAGTAATCCTGCTAAAAACAAACAAACAAACACACTCTACCGATTACATATACCTCGTGAGGTAATTTGATTTGATTTGATTTGATTGATTCTTTTATTTTTCACACAACATTCATAAAAATATAAATATAAAATTAAGTACAATAAAGTGTGAAAAACAGGGTAACCACAAGCAAGCAAAGCTTTTAATCTGTGGCACCCTAACTTAAAATATAAATTTACAAATGTATTACAAAAATGTTTTCATGTAGTAAATAAATGAACGAAAATACAACGTACTATAATATAATATATATATATATATATATACTTCACAGTCTCAGAATATATACGAAAATGTAATTAATTAAGTTAATGTTAGACATATTTTACAAATGTTGTTTTCGCAAAGATATATTTATATAACTATTAATGCATTTATTTAGTAATAGTTTTTTAAATATTGATATATTTTCACTCTCTCTTATATTTCTTATAAGTTGATTCCATAGCTTAGGTCCTCTATATGCTATACTTTGCTGACCCATATTAGTTGATTTTAATTTTATACAATAATTGTCTTTATTTCGAGTGTTATATGTATGATAATTATCAAATAAACTGAATAAAGAATTAAAACATTTTGGAAGTTGTCCTTTTTGGTATTTAAACATAAAATTTAAAACACTGTTTTTATACAAATCAAATATATTAAATGTGCCCGTTTTCACAAAGAGCTGAGAAGAGGGATGATGAAAGTCTACCTTACAAATAATCCTAAGAGCTCTTTTCTGAAGCAAAAGAAGGCGATCCAAATTGTCTTTGTTTCCCGCACCCCATATAATAATACCATATGTCAACACTGGTAATATAAGTGTCTTGTATATGGTAAGTAACACTTGAGTAGATACTAAATTTTTTATATGACACATGGCACCAATTATTTAGGATGCTTTACAAGAAACTGCATTTGTATGGTGTCTAAAGTTTAGTTTCTCATCAATGATGACACCGAGAAATTTAGTATATGGTACTCTATCTATTGAAACTCTATTTATTGAAAGTACAAATTGGGATGTGTCAATGTTGGTATTCTTTCCACTAAATAACATATACGTAGTCTTGGTTGTATTAATATTTAATCTATTAGTTTTACACCATTTCTCAATTTTATTTAGTTCATTTGTCATTATTGTAAAGGCAGTGACGATATCATTGTGTTGTAAAAACATATTCGTATCATCTGCAAACATTATTAAATCAACGACATTACTTACAGAAAACATGTTATTTATGAATATCAAAAACAGCAGGGGTCCAAGGATTGACCCTTGTGGAACGCCTTGTTTTATTATTTTGGTTACAGACTGACACTTCCCAATTTGTACGAATTGTTGTCTTTCTCTAAGGTAGCTACGGTACCAATCAAGAACCACGCCTCTTATTCCATAATGGGGCAATTTTGTGAGCAATAATTCATGATCTATCGAATTGAACGCCTTGGATAAATCCAAAAATACGCCAATCATAAATTGCTTGTTGTCAACGGCTGTTGTTATTTTATCAAGGACTTGTAGGAGGGCGTGGTTAGTTGAATGACCTGCCCTGAATCCATATTGAGATTCATGTAACATTTCATATTTACACAAAAAAGCGATTGTTTGGTCATATACGACCCTTTCAAATACCTTAGATATACATGGTAATATCGATATCGGTCTATAATTTTCTATGTTCTCCCTTGCTCCTTTTTTATACACAGGAATTGTTTTAGCAATTTTTAGTTGACAAGGAAATACACCCGATTGAAGGGATACATTGATTATATGAGATAACGGTTTAGCCAGTATATCCGAGTTATTTTTTATATAAAAGGTACCAATGTCATCACAACCACTTGACTTATTTACATTTAAATCATTAATGTATTTAATGATATCGGACTCGGATACAGCTCTAAAAAACATTGAATTCAAAATGTCATGTTGTATTTTATATTCGGTGTTACTATTACGGTTATCATCACCTTGGCATTTCCCGATTGATCGTAATCAAAACGGTACTGGGTATGGTCTACTAGTTTTTCTGCTCCCAACCAGTACATCCATTCATAGAAGCTTTGATGAAGTAAGCCTACCTGGTGGTGGCCATAGAACGGTCCCGAGATAACGACTATACTTCGGCTTTAGTTGATAGAAGATCTAACAATTTATTCAATCTTCTATCGACTAAAGCCGAAGTATAGTCGTTATCTCGGGACCGTTCTATGGCCACCACCAGGTAGGCTAACTTACTTCATTAAAGCTTCTATGAATGGATGTACTGGTTGGGAGCAGAAAAACTAGTAGACCATACCCAGTACCGTTTTGATTACGATCAATCGGGAAATTACCTCACGACGCTACTATAGTCAGTCTGGTTGTGAAACAAACAACATCTTCAATGTGCCCTTTAATTAAGCTGGTAATTAATATTCTTTAATGATATGTAGTCTCAATATCTATGTAGTGCATGACTGCGCATTAAAATGTGAACTGATTAATTTCAGATTGAGTTTCATTATTTAGTCTATTTAATAGCATTGTTGTATTTGAATAAGGGAGATAAAGATTCCTTGTAGTGCATTGATTGTTTACAAATGAGTGCCGGATACAGAATAATTTAAAGCAATTAGTGTATGTTTTTAGACTGTCATGGTTCTTTTTCATATTGTTACTATTACTATTATTTTACCTTGGAAGTGAATCATGAATAGCTACCGTATGTGTCACTGTATTTATAGGTTTACTTAAACACTTGGTTCGTTCAGAGTTGTTTAAACAATGTGTAATTGTTTGGAAAGTAATAGGAAAATGTTATATATAAAAAAGTTCTTATTTGTATGGCTGAAATGCTGAGTTTTATATTCTAGTCTGGCTTGACTATAGTTTTTGTTAAATATAATACCCATGTAGTCCAATTTGTGTATGGTACATAAATTAGGGACAAAAAAAAACCCCAAACAAATTTTTAGAAAAGCAACAAGTTGTATTTCAAACGAGTATTGTGATTGGTCAGTTGATTGATTGTTTTTCCTGTGTTTTTTAACCTATTTTCAATACACACACTTGTTAAAAGAATGATTGCAATGTAGTTTTTCCCATTGGTATATAAATTGGCAACAGGTATGACAGAAATAGGATGATAGATTATCAAGTGTGTTATGGACCAAACAAGTTTATATATCAACTGACATGACAGATATTTATGTACATTCTATGCAATCCAATAATATAATTCTACTATTGATAGATTGATGTGAGATGAATTCAAAACTCAACAAGAATTCATTTGATTTGCATTGATTAGAATAGATTTCGTTTTAAGAGTAACAGCTTTAGTAGACTGAAAATTAAAGCTAAAAAGGAAATAAATGTTATGAGAAATGATTAAATAGGATAAAGCCTTGTGTGCTATTCAATTCAGCAGTTTATCAATAATAGTATATTTAATAGCAGAATGCTATTGATAAAACGAAAGGTATTAAAGGAGATGGCATACTATTTTTCAAGATCTGCTGTATGTTGGTAGATAGTTACTACGTATTAAAATCTTTTTTTAAATATCTATATTTAAATATTTAACTGAATATGAATAAGGAACTATGTACATGTATATTGGTGTATGGTATAGTATACTACACAATTCAAAAGCTGTACATTTTGTCAATTACATTACAATGCAAAAGATCAGGACATTAGGTTCAGCACTTCTAAAGCTATCTACACTATCAAACTTTATGTGACAAAAAATGTGATGTGCCCATATATATATATGATGATGATATCATATCACTACCATATGTGGGCGTATTACTACCATATTTGAGCACAACACACAATTTTTGTCAAACTATTTTGATTTAGTCATACTCTGTTGCTTCGTAGTTAAGTGCCTCAGAAAGTTGTTATTATTTAGTATGCTTGTACAGCATTTGTATCTAAACTTGAGGCAGGTACTAATATATAAATTATAAGTGTTCTTCCAGATCCATATCTCTATCAGGCTCTAAATTCGGTTATTTGGGTTCTTCTTCATTGTTATCTTGGTTGTTTATGTTACCAAACTTTTTTAAGGCTTCTATGATTTATTATACTGTAATTAATTTTAAAATGCAATAAAATCTAAAATCAGAATTATTAGAAAAGATACGATATATGATAACAAATTTAATGAGTTTCAGTAAACCTCTTTATCCCCTTTTTTATTCTCTTAATATAGGATTTTTCTAGTCAATCAATACATAGCACCTGCGAATACTTAAAAAACTATCTTGGTCAATGAGACATTTAATTTTTAATTTGATTGTTAATTTTCAGAAGGTTACTCACCCTTTCAGTAGCAAAGTTCACTCAGAATTTGATCTTAGCTAAACAATATCTTCTATGGGAACTTATAGGAAGTAAAAAACATACATGCTTTTGGAGAACATGTTAAATACTGTACATGTACTGTACTGTACATTAAAAACATGTTTACACCTTATTTATAGAGCGTGACCCTAAACAGCGTATGCTGACAATCAAGGAGCCCTCTTGATGAGTGACAGTGGCTGTGTGTATACTAGTACACTGGGGTAACAGTAACACCCTACTCGTCATGAAAGATGTACTAGGTTCTTTGAAGTGCAAGCCAGATGTGTACTTTGGACCTACGGTTTATAGTCCTTATCCGAGAAGACTTGTTCTACCACCAGAACCATGGAGCGAGTGAGGTTCGGAACCTTGCCGATGTTATGGCAAGGTTCCACTGTTTTAACTGCTGGGCCACTCATCGCTCACATGTACATGGATTTTAACTTTAGTTAGTTCTTTCGTTTGGTCGCCTTGCTTCCTTTCTACACTGATGTCATAAGATGGTGCAGTAATGTATAGATAAAAAGCAATTAAGAGATTATTTCTCCCCCTGCTGTTGAGTAATTGTTAATCAAATACATTGATGCAACTCTTTAGGAAGACCATGGAGAATTTCTCCATGGGAAGACCCACCATGAAGTCAGAGGTGAGACAAAAATATATTTCACACTTAATGTAATATTTCAGCCAGCTAGAAATTGGAATTGTGAAATAGCATGGTCATTTGGTGAGATTATATGAGTAAAATGTTCATGCTCTGAAAGATAGAAAGATATTTTGTATATCTGTTATAACATATATTTCTCTTAAAGCAATTATTTAGTGTTATCTTGTCCGTAAAGAAGATTTAATATTATATGGAGTTATCTGATTGATGAGCTGGCAATCAAAGTTCATGGAGAAATAGAACAAAACCATTTTTCTAAAGCTGGAAATCCTTGCTGTGAGCAAAGTTTTTTCAACAATTGTTACGGAATTGGAAATCATTATAAGGATTAAGCAGAAGGAAAAGAATTACTCCACAATGAAAAATGTTGACGAAGAGCAGACTATTTCTCAAGAAAATTGTATGTGTTTTGAAATCTTTTTCAAATCTCCTGTATCTTCAGAAAATCTTTGTAAAGACGGATATTTTTAAAACCTAATGCGTTGGTTTATTTCTAATCAATATTAGGAACAAAAGTATTTTTAGTTGACAATTTTCCTGGAGCAAAACATATCAAAGGTCTATTTTGCTGAGAAACAAAAGTATTTTTCTAGCATTAGAAAAGGCTTTGCCACAGAACGTTGACAGTTTTAGCCTACAGTAGGGTTGGTTTTGAAAATCTTCTGCAGGAGCAAAAGTATTTCTGCTATGTGTTTTTGTTTCACACAAATGTCGGTTTTCGTTCTGGATGAAACTTTCAATAGAATCTTTTATACATTTTGTTGCCCTTTCATAGGCCTTTTCATACATGCAAGAAGAAAAGCTCACTGAAATTTCTGGCCAAGGGAGAACTCCAGAAGCATTATAGCACAAACTTTGGAAATAAGTTGTTTTTAAGTTGCTTAGATATTTTGTTTGTAATCTCAGAAGTTCTTTCACTTCCAGCTGTACCTACCTTTGTAAAATCTGGAAATAGTTAACTAGCAGAAGTGAAAAAAAAGTGTTTTTCTGTAATTGACAGCCCTTTTTTGGAGAAGATTTTATTTTCAAAATATTGTTGGCAGTATATCATTGTATAAAAATGTTTCAAGGTATAGCCACCTTCACCTAATAATTGTTTTCCCATTTTCTTTATTTAATATTACAGTAGAGAAAAATCCCTATTCAAGGGACCCAACAACAGCATAACAAGAACAATATTAAACTGTATATTTCCTCTTATTTGTTTCTCAGAAAATTTGATGAACAAAAGGAGGATTCTATTATATATCTAAAGTGTACTTCTAATCTGTACTGTTCTTCTTTACTTGATTGAACACATAATGTAGTATGCTAAGCTTTATTTTCTTTTTTTACAGCAAATGAAAAACTACCTGGTATACAAACAAAACCTATTATTAGGGCACAGAAAGCTGAGAATATACGACAGTGTCTTAACTTATTGAGGAAAAAACGAACTGACATTGAAGGCCTAGAAGCTGAGGGTAAGAAAACGCTTTTCTCTGGTTAATTATTGTGATTTATGAAAACCTGAACCTAATATAATAACACTTCTCCTGTAAATACAGTAATTTGAAATGTTATAATGTATCGTCTATGATAAGTTAATGTACTATAATAGGCCTACAGTAACCATGCTATATTTCTGCAGATCATGTTTTTTCAGCACAGCCAAAATACTTTATAATTAGTTAATAATTAATCAATTTAGTTAAAAAGCATACATACAGTAGAAAGGGTTGAGATTGATGATTCCTGATGAGTGTGATTATTAACATTATACTTACAGTACAGTATAGAAAGCAGGAATAAATATAATTATTTCAATATATAAAGGAGTTCTGAAACAACATACAAAATCTAAGAAACAAGATTCTAAAATATACTAACAAAAAATTGAAATTAATGCGACACAGTTCTGTTCAAAATCATGTATCACAAATTTAAGTGTCACATGAATCAATAATAATGAAGGTAGATATTAATCTGGCACCAAAATTCAAATCCCATTGGATGTTAGAGTAATAGTAAAAATATGCTTGATTGATGAGTGGCTACCTGTTCCCATGGTAACAAAATGTAAACACCTGTCTCCGCTCTCATGGTGCTCATAAATCGTGACCCGTAAAGTTAGCTTTTGTCAAGAAAGTTTTAAAGAAATAAAGTTGTTGTACAGTATAAAGTAGGGAGAAGATTTGAGGATACGACAGTAGTACTTTTCTACCTAAACTCCCTGAAGTATTGTAGGGTTTTTGCAAAGTACCATTGAAATGTGCCTATGAATTTGGGTTTCTTTAATCAACAATGAAAATGATGTTTGATGTTGCTTTTTAAATCCGTATTACTTTTGTTAATGTTATTTTAAGTTTCCTTGTACAGTAAATAGGCCTATTGTTATTGAACTTTTATTTTACTTACTGTACTTTGGACGCACCTTCATTCAAGAAGTGTGCCACTGTTTCAAAAGTGTAGCTTCCAAATAAAATATTGTTATTATACTGTAGGCCGATTCATTGCTATTCTGCCTATCTCTATACAAAAATAAGAAGAATTGTGTAAAGTTTCAATATTACCTGAACCTTAATGAAAATGAAGTCACCTTTTTGTAACACCACAACCCTACTGTAGTAGAGAGAAAACATTTTGGCCTTCTAAAGATCGGCCCTTTTGAGACTTTCTTTTTATACATTACACCTCTTTGGCTAAACTCCAAAAATAAGTATAGTACTCTGAAATACAGTATCAATTCATATATTCTACTGTACCTTTTATAAACCCATACCCTCTCTACCTAACCATAAACTTTTACTTATTTATGAAACTGAAAGTCTTAACATTCTGACCTTAAGCATTAGAACTAAAAGCTGTAAATACCTTTCAAAAAGTACCGTAAACTATGTTTTGTTTATTTTCCATGTAATGTTTTCCTTATTGCTTAGTACAATGCTATTTTTCTTTATTTCAATAATTTTGCTGTTAAGCAACAAGTTATTGATTTGATTATTTATTTTTAGATATTGCTGATGGAAGTCTAAATGCAGTGCTTGATCTTGTCTCGCAAATCAGGAAACGATTTGATGTAAGTTATAAATGTATATATTATGCTCTGTCTATGCTATCAAACTTAATGTGACAAAAGAATGTGATATGCCCATAAATGGAAATGATGATGTCATTTCACTATCATATTTGGGCATACCACTACCATATTTGGGCATATTACAATTTTTTTTTCTTCAAATTTTGATAGTGTAGACGGAGCTTTAGTTTATTTTTACCAACAAATTCTCACATGATAAAGAAAAGATAATAGCTCAAGATGGACTCCAGTGGACTTCATGATTAATTTTTTATGATTATTAATTATTGATTTTATGATTATTTTTATTATTATATTTTCATAGACAGACAATACAATGCATGTGTTAAAATAAGCATCCAAATTTTTTTAATTTCATAGTTTTAATGAATTTGCAAAATGAATGTCTTATCTTTACATTACATTTTGATAGTAGGCAGACCTATATGACATACATTTAGTTACAATAAGCAGGGGAGGATATGATTTGTAAGATTTGTCATAATCGTGTGGTGTGTCTGTCACAGAGCCCTCAAGTAAACACTCAGAAAACATCATTTGACCTCATTCACACTAGTGAACTGTAATTCAGATTAAGCGGTAACTGTTAGCTATGGATCGAAATATGTGTGGAAATTAATTATCAATATTTTTAAGTTAAACAATTTTCAAAAGAATAAAACATAAAATTGGTTGTTAATTATAATTTATTACAAATATTGATAAACCAAAAATGTATCGGTTCGAACATTTCTTAAGCAAAGATAATCTAAATGTCAAAAAAATGAATGTGAATTAATATTTTAAATGGTTGACTGCATCTAAGTTATAAAAGCATGGTCGACAGTATGCCTAGTTTTCTTGAAAATAAACAGAATAAATGTGCACACTTGATTTTGCTAATGATTAAAGACCCCTTCCCTGCAATTTTGGACGTTTTTTGGAAAATAATACATATATATCACTTTAAAAACATTAAACCATGTCATTCCTTGTCTTAAATGTACGTTTTATGGTAAATTATGATAAAAAGTGAGAAACAATGCACTACCTAAGTAGCTCGCGGCGATCGACCTCTCGTGGACGGTCTTAGGCCTAGCCTAGCTAGGCTTAGTTTTGTAGGCCTAGCTGGTAAACATCGATAACGTACGAACATCGTACGCTAGCTATATACCTAGCCTGACGTTGTATAGTTGCTGCATTAATTGTCTTTCTATTTTTGCCAGACTCCGTTGATACAAATTGGGGAAAACCCGGTATTTTCGCTGAAAAGTTAGGAGTCTTCCATTTGTTTTGGCTTCACGATCGATCAAAAAGTGGGCGAATTACAGGTGAAAAACAAAAATATCAATCCGCGCGCAATGCATTTTGGGATTTATAGCGGGCCGCTATAATTATTAGAATCGATTTATTTTTCACATTTTTAACCGTTTAAAGACGAAAAAAGTTATCGCAATAGGACCATATAGTATTATTTTTACATTAAATATAGTTTGTGATCTTAAATTAGATCTAAAAAACGTAGGGAATGGGGCTTTAACCATGCATTGGATGCCCATTTGTCTATGCAGATAGGAAACCTGTGCCGATAGTCTCCGCACCAAATAGTGACCATATATGGCTGACCATGCTGATAGAAAACTTTAAATTACATGGTATTAATATCCAAAATAGGATATTGGTCGGTAATCATAATTTTTAATATTGGAATTTTACTTTTTCATTTTACTATAACAGGTGATTAGATTTAATGATTTCTATATTTGTTTTTTTCTGTTTACCACCCTTCTCATTATCGATGATTAAAAAGCAATTTAAATGTTATTTATTTTGCTAAAAGATGAGCTAACCATGATAAAGGAAATGAGCAAGCGATGGCAACCTTGTCCCATTTCTTTCAAGATGATTATAACTTTATTGTCTAATTTCTGGCATTGAAGATCCAGTGATTGGTTCTGACATTTCTATCACATCTGTCAATTTGAATAGTCAATTTATTTGTACTTGTTACTCATATCAAGTGAGTAACTATCAGAAGGTGAATCTGAGGGTAGGAGGAAGGGGGCTAGTAAGAGATGTAGATTTAATTTGTAAACCTTATTTAAAAATCGATCAATAAATCAATGATTAATAATCAATTGTTTTATTTATTCAAATAGGTCCTAATCACATCACTGAAGATACAGTAGCCCCTATTACAGGACCTAACAAATTGTCCGCTTAATAAGAGTGTCCCTGAATAGAATTTGGCCAGGCCATAGTGTTAAAACATACATTTAACTTTTAAATTTAATAAATTTGATTGCTATAAAAATGGATACAAACAAAGCCTTTCTTTTTTATTATTAGGAAAGGTTCAGTATTAGAAAAGATTTTGTTTTCTAAATATCGTGATGATGATTTGTAATTTTTGACCTTCCGTATAAACTATCATACATTTTTATTCTATTCATATCTTTCTTAAGAAAAGGAAGTTAGGGGATGATTATTTCACATTTGACAGCTGAAAGTGAAGTTGATAACTTAAGACATAACTTCACAACATTCATTTTCCTCTAGAGATCAATAATGTTTATAATGCTCCTTTTGTGTGAAGGTACAATGCAATGCTTTCATGAAAATAAAGATTAAAAATCCTCGGGAAAACAAGTATCATATTAATAATTTATTGGTTATCCGCAACGAAGTTGCAGGATAACCTCTTGTGATTGTACGAAATCATCATCATCATCAACTTTTTATTCTTCTTCTTTCTTTCTGTATGATTTTTGTGTAACGCTTTTCTCTGAAACTTGCAAACATAACATTTTGTTAACTATGTTAACATTTTGACATTTATGTAACGTCGTCAAGCGAAGCTTTTCATGATGTTTACAATTGCGCAAAGTGACGTACGCGCGATTTAACGATTTTCTCGTATTGAACATATGTCGAAAACCAAATAACATTTCAACTTGAAACTTTGCAAAAGTTTAATTTATATCATGCGCTAACTTTCTGTTGAAAAAAAATTGCGTGTTTTACACAAAGTTACGCGCGCACGCGCATTTAAAATTTCAAAATGCGCGAAACTAATTTATAATCAACTTTCTACGCGTTTCATGTCGTTTTAAGCATGTAAAAAATTCCCACGCGTGCGCACATTTTTACGTGTGCGGTGCGCACGTAGCATTGAAAACGTATTTTTTTCGCGTGATTTATGTTTTTCCAGCCTTTTCATGTAATTTTACCAAATTTTTAACAATTTCGACTTAAAGATACGTCATACGAGCACGTCGAATTGGACAATTTGCGCGCGTTTTTTATGAAAAGGTTAAAAAATTCGTTTAAAATATGCCTTCTTTTAAACAGTCGTAATTTCTAAACTAAACGGTCAACTTTTTGTGGATGGCATATTCTGGAAGTAGATGAGTTGTAGATATCGGATCAGGTATTAATATGGCTAACCGGACATTGTGACGTCATCGTATGGCCACGCGAATATAAAATTTAGGATTTTTGTATCTTTCGTCATAGCTCATCACATTGAATAGAGCGCATCTCCACTTATCCGTTTTCCATTTTCACCCCGATTTTGATATTGTCTAGGTCAATCAACTATCTTTCGCATGAGTGAAAAATATTTTAATTTTTATGACGTCATCATGCCTAAAAATTGAAATCACGTGTGGCATCAATTTCATCTTTACAGTAAATTTTAATCTGTTATAGCTCGTAAGAATAAAATGTGATAATCACGATTAAAACTTTTTCTGGAAGCTATTGGATTGTAGATACGAAATTATGTTAAAATGTTGCCAATCGGATGTTGTGACGTCATCATATGGCCAGTTAAATAAAAAAGGTCGTATTTTCATCTTTTGCGTCATAATTCATTACATTTAAAAGAGCGCGCATCAATATTTCACGTATTCAAATTTCTTCTACACGCTAATACGTTGTTGCTGAGATAATTTACTTTCGGAATTGCTACCTTCGCGTTTCATTTTAAAACCGTCAACATGTTAAAAATTGCAATAAATAGCGGGTCCCGTAATTTCACCTATTCTACACTGTATGTGATATGGATACAGATTAGACTGTGTATACTATATATGAATTTAAATAATAAAATTCAGCAATAACAACATATCATATTCTTCAGTTCAGGTCATAATGCCAACGTGAACACTTCCTTTTGTCCTCAACCTATCCCCTTAATGTTAATGTTGCACCACTTGCGCGGCGGATAACCAAACTCGTCAAAGTGACGAGTTACATGTCTAGTTGTTTAATAATATTTATAACATTGCATAAAATACCATATACCATGCGGCAGTATTCTAAAATACTAGATTTTTTTTTTCTGTACTGAAAAATATTAAGTAATTCCTAATTGGCTTAATTATAAGATAACAATAAGAAAACTGTAATCAAAAACATTATTAAATATTTTAATCACCCCTGGATGTGAACTTTGGTTTTAATATTTTTAATTTTTTAATAATTCAAGGGTCCACAGGCAGAGGAAGATGTCAAACTGACCTGACCTCCGTTATATCCATTGATGCTTATACTTCTGTGAGGACAGTATAAAAATATGTTGAAACAACAACATGAATAAACATTTTTTTTCTAATACATATTTGGACATGTATTTTGTAAGCCCCGCCCATTTATTAACTATAGTTTCTTGGATAATGTTAATTTCAACCAATTATCTGTTTACCATTCGTTAACACTATTACGCTACAGTATGTACATGCGTTAAGTTTTTATTAGTCGTAGACCCGAGAAGTCAATATTAGCTAATGTATTTTTACTGTACATCATTAATCAATATTATTATTGACAATGATAATTGTAGGTCATGTCTAAATGATAAATAGATGAATCAAGAAATAAAAATTAGATTTGTCTGATAGCTAAACATTTAAATCATTTAACCACTTGTAGCAATTCTTCTAATTTACGCATTTCCTTTTTACGCGATCTACAATTGTAATGAATTAAGCCAACTCCTGTTAGTAATAACATACCAAAGTTCATAACACTGTAAAGACCTGTAAAGTTAATTACGCACTAACTGAATTAGGAAAGCGGGATTCACGATCTTTTGTGAATCGCCCTGGAGCTAAATTAATTTCTCGTATTTGATCTTGATGCCTTTGTTTGAGGGGGTATGAATAATAACGAAGGGTGTGTGAAAGTTTAGTGTAGTCGGTACGCGTGTAATCACAGTTGTCATCACGCATCCTGATGAGTAGTGCATCACACTAGCGTTATCCCTTTCGCAAGTGTTCTCTCGATGACGACACAGTGTTTTAATAGGATGACTTAACATCAATATCCTATGTATATAAGTGTTTGTGTAAATGCTGAGCCACTAGGTGCTAGGTTATCTTGGACATTACTAACAATGACTATTTTAGCAAAGGAAGATATCAGAAAGGTTTGTTTTTAGTTTTTAATTTAATGTCTATTTCTGTTGTTTGTTTGAAGAGATCAAATGGATATTAATTGTTACTTTTATTCAGCAGCAAATTTAATCTCTAATTGCAGAGGGGGTTGCACTTTGGTGCACGCTCTCCTCTTTTGACAGTTAAAATGAAATTATAAACTATTTTTTTATGTCTATTTTTCAAAGACTATTAATATTTTTAATATTTATATGTTAGTGCTCTCCCCCTTTGAAAAATACTTGATCCATCTGTGATATTTTGCTTTGTTAATTTTATAAGCAATTCAAGTCACTTCTAAAATCTCACTTATTATTATATAGAATTTAAACTTGTACTGTTGCAAATGAATTGGTTATAGTGTATATAATGTCCATCTACAATTAATTTTTATTTTTTTTACTTTGCAGAAATCAGCTACAAACGGTAGTATTCATACAACTGAGTCATATAGTCAACATGCATCAGAGTTGTCAAGACCAAGTAGTGGCAAGTCAATGATCCCACCAGATGCTATTAGTACACAGGTAGGTTGCTTATCCTTAAAGACCATTACAAGTTCAATACTAATTCAAGACTATTTCTAATTAAAGACTTTTGAGTATTTTAATATTAACATGATTTTTATAATATGTTAATATTGATAAATTAATTTTATTAACATTTTCTATCTTGTATCCCTTTTACAATACTGGCAAATATGTGGAGATTTGGAATTGTATAACCCGAGTCGCTGAAATACATAATTGTAGGCTAGTGTAAATAGCATAAAAATTACCCAGGTTGCATCAACGGCAAATTAAGCCCGGACATACCCATGTTCGTAATATTAACAGTCACACTTTCCCAGTTGGTTGTTATTCATGCTTTTGTTTAAATTTTAGAAAAAAAAAAAGTTTCTTTTATTTTATTCAACCGAAACCAACATCGATAATTACCGCCACTAACAGGTTTTTTTCTATATGTAAAATAAAACTTGTTGGTATAATACGTAGGCCATTACTAGGTATTGGGTAACCAGTGTCATTCCTGATTACTGAAATTGAATGAAAAAAAAATCATCCGAACACAACTTTTTACCTTGTAGTGTCAAAGGGTATTAGGCTACAATATATACCTTATTGAATTAAAATTTTTTCTAAAAATATTTAAATATCACACCCTATTTTGTATTTCAGCATTTAAGGGTTTATATCTACTTATGACATAATTTAATTTCAACTATTTAAATCATTAATTACCCATACACAATTAACAATAGCCTTTATTAGGATGGTTTTCATTAAAAATATAAATAGTTGTTTTATTTTGGGTTCATTTCACTGTCTGTGATTCACTTCCCGTACATTTTAGCTTTGTTCACTTCTTGCCAAAAGACACAAGCTGTCAGTTTTAATTACACATTTTAATGATATTAATTAAGTTGCAGGAAGTTATTGGTTATATAATGGCAATGCTTATGTAATGTGTATATAATTCCATGTTCATTGTGATATGCGTTTCCTGCTTTTAATTATTTGAATTCTTTTGTTTTCAGTCTTTCAATTCTTTGAATAGCCTTAAAAGACCTGAATCTATTGGTAAGTACTAGATAAGCAATAGAATACCAAACCTGTAGCCATGATTGTTACAGGGTGTGGGAGAGGTTGGAAGAGGAGGGGTAAAGGGGTTACTGGACAGATACTGAAGAAAACACGTTTTAGCTTAGCCTAGAAATTTACCTAAATAGCACTGATCAAAAATTGTATATTTGCTATCAATTTGATGAGGATATTTCAAAATAAATATGTTTGTTTTCTCACTTTTAGCTACGTATCGTTCAAACGAGTCCTACGAAATGAGAGGAAATCAAAGCTGTCCTGTTACTATGAACATTGTGTCCGAACCTGTCTTGCCTGGTAGCATGACCCCTAGAGGTCAAGAAGAAAACAAACCAATTGTAATGCAACGAATTGATAACCTAATGGTCAGTGATTTTAATTTTTTATTAACAATTGTTTATTTTCAGGTACCAGTCGAAAGCTATTACAAATACATACAGTATTTTATAATTTATAAATCCATAATTAAGCATATGTAGACTCATATATTTATAACATTTTCAATAAAATGGGAGAATCAATGTTCTAATAGTAGAATTTTTTAACAATTGTCACTGCCCTCACCCTACTTGAAACACCGGTTCTCGTCAGATCACCGAAGTTAAGCAATGTTGGGCCTGGTTGCGTTGTGGATGGGAGACCGTCTAGAAATCGCGGCGGGTGCTGTATATACTGGAGAGTGATGGTGTAATGGTAATATTGGACTAGCATGTGATAGGCATGGGTTCGAGGTTATGTGTACCATACTAATTGCATCCTTAGGCAAGATGCTTTACTCTCATTGCCTCATCCTTCGGATGGGATGTAAAGCCGTTGGTCCCGTGTACTTAACAGTGCACGTTAAAGAACTTGGTACACTATTCAAAAAAAGTAGGGGATCGTCTCCCGGTGTGCTGATCTGGTAGGCGCTGCACTGCTGGCTGCCGTGGGTCCGTGGAGGGCCTAATCCGAATTTCCTCAGTTTCCAGTTAAGCTTGAGGACAAATATGAATACCTTTACCTTTACCTTTATGTCTTGACAGGGCATTGTATCCGTGGTAGAGCATAAATAAAATGTCTATTACCTTGTCTGTTGTAACTCCAGGCATAAATTATTTTTTTATGTACTTCTATAACAACTCTGAATTAATTAATTTTCTTATATTTGTAGTCAACAACACAGCTAGATTCTCGTGGCGTGTCTCAGCAAGGAGTTCACGTTAGAAGAGACCAACTCACTCTGGAAAAAAGCAATAGATATGCAGTTAGACCAGAACCGCGGAAGAAACCGGTATCAGCTTGGTCAAACGCTAGAAACTTTTCAGTGAGTTAAAATTACTATATTATCAAAATACAATTGTGAATGACTCTTGTTTAGTTGTAAATTATAAGTTTAGAAAACTATATTTTTGATTGTTTAATTGTTTTTATAAATTAATTCAAGATGTAAAAATACTTTTGAATAGGCCATTTCACAGTTTTAATGAAGTTAATCACTTTCATAGGAAAAAAAACCTGAAAAATATAACGGACCAAATAAACGGTTACATATAAACCCATTGACTTTCAGTCAATCTGACTATTTTTCGGTTAAATTACAGATTTTTCAGGTTAAAACATTTTTTTCCGTTGCAATTTTTGGTCAAAGTGAATAATTATTATGTGACATTAAAATGGCATATCCAACTAAACAAATTATTTTCAGGGGGACAATATATCTTTAAATTCATTTTAACCACAAGAAATTATCGTAAAAAAAGTTGTTTCTTCAAGTGTATATAATAAGCTAACAATGCACTTAAGTAGCATTGTTTTTTTCTCCTATTAAAAAAATCAGGAATTTGAACTCTGTAACAAAATACATACTTTGATTGGGATTATCCGCATCATTAGGACTTTCCTTACACTCAAATAGTTGTGTTCCTTTGGTTGTTCAGCTGGAAAAATTGTTACAAAGTAACAAATAGTGTGAAAATATGGAACTTGTGTAACATTTTTGTACCAATCTAAATAGTGTATTTAATGAGGGTGGGAAGAAAGGGGAATTTATAATGCATAACAAACAATTTGATTTAATGATGTCATTGAATATTTTACTTGTGAGAGGATAATGGTATTGTTTAAAGTTATTTTCTTTTTTAAAAGTGCCAACAAATTGATATTAATATTATATATACATTTATTCAGTTATTTGACAATAACTGCGTCCCGCACTAGAAGCAATGGCTTGTGTCATGAGGTAGTAGTGAATTAGTTTTTATCTAGCAATATTATATATATATATTTCAATTTTTTAGTACAGTCTACTCATTTACATACCCCTCAATCTGAGAGTTGTTTGTAAATGAAAAAGAATAAAAAGGTTTGGAAAAAGGCACCTGCAATTAAAAATCATATGTAAAATGTCAGGATATAGATAAAAACATTGTTGATTGTCATTGTTGGCTTTGTGATTTTGTTTCTATTCATAATTCTTAATATTTATTTTTTCTTGCAGAAATCAAGGCTTCAAGTGAGGGAGGAGTTATCAATGACTGTGGAGGATAGACTAAAAAACTTGTTAGATAGTCCAGCTCCAGGGGGCAGCATTCATTATCAGGTATTTATTATTGCTATAGCGCAATGGGAATTGTTAGTGGCATGGGGTCAATCACTCTCGTAAGGTATACTGACTGAAGAATTTAGTGCCCGAATGGCAGCTGGATAAAAGGTGTTACGAAACCTATTTGTATGAGAAATGACGTTTAGACTTTGTTTTATATACCCGAATAAACTAATTAAAATAAAGTCATAATATTTTTTTCAGTGATTTTTCATAATTTTTTATTTCACTTATTACAGGAAAACTTTGATGACGGTGAATTGATTCAACCGCCTCCGCCACAAGCAAGATATAACTATGGTTACGTGGATGATGAAGATGAAAATAACAATATGGATGACGAGAACAAAATCAATGATATGTTAGATAACCCAAATAAGTTCAAAGCGCCAACTGACTGGGATCGATATGTTTCAGGATACATAGTGAGTTTAATTACTATAGGGTGGTCTGTACATGAAATTTGGGGAGAAGAGGAAAAAAAAGATTTATATATTAATTAATCAATAGAACCCCCATTAAGGGGACAAATTCAGAAACCAATAAAGTGTCCCCTTAATAAGGGTTTATTTATGTAATAATTGTTTAAATCTTAACATTTTACAGCCGTCACATGCTGAGGAAAAACTGGAAGGCCCAAGAGCTCAAGCGTTGCTTGATCGGCCCAAGATATCACCTAGAGAAGAAACGCCAACTCAGAGACCAGACCCCACTTTCAAATCGCCCCCAACTCAACACATGGGACAAAACAGGCATGAAAACAATTTACCAGGATATTTTAGTAGCAATAATGAACAGGAAAGGTACGTTTAAAAAAAGGTCTTATACCAACATTTTAAAATTATCTTATGTTTGTAATATGCAGTGTTTTATATTTTAACATTTTGTTAACCTTATATTATATATATTATATTTACAGCAATAGACAAGTCTTGCAAAACGCGAACATTTCTAGTAAACACGCGTAAAAAATATAAATGTTTTTTTTTATTGTTTCGTTTGTCTGTTCAAAATAACAGGCTAAAAATTGTGGCAAATTTAAGACCAATGCGGGTCAAATTTGAAAAGGGGGGTACCTATCTCTTGTATGTTAACAACAGTGAAAACTCATGAGGTAGATTTTGCTAAGTACACTTGTCACAGAATTTATGGCGATATGGTGAGCATGCGGCGAAATCGTAAATATTGCAATACGTTGTCAAAATATGGTTTATTGGTGAAGTTTGTAAAGTCTGGTGTTAAACGAAAGAAATGAGACAGAGAGACAACCATGTAAGTTACGATAAGTACAAGTGTTTAATGGCAAAACAACACGTCCTTTATATACAGTAATACCTAGCACGCCACCACTCAGGTGTGTATGCAAATTGGGGTCTAGCGCCACCATATTACATCCCCCTTATCGACAAAAATAGAAAGTTTTTTTTTTAGATTTTTTAGAATATAAACATTTAGAATATATAACAACATCCCCTTCACAGCAAACTTGAAACAACATACTAGCAAAATATCATACAGTCAAAAAAAAAAAAAAAATTAAGTTATAAATGTTCGCAATATCGTTACAATTTTGAGGTATTCGTAGTTCGTATCATGGTTTATATCGATCAGGGATTTTCACTTCCCGTCCGGACCTTGTACGAATTATAGGTTGTTCTGGTTCGATCTCAGTTCTGCTCACATCTGGTTTATCCTGTGGGTCTGGGTTGAGAGGTTTGTTAGGTACGGTTGTTTCTTGTAGTACAGGCGTACTGACTGGTATTTCTCGGATGTGTTGTCGATTTCGTCTGGTGATTTTACCATTAGGACTCTGTACGAAGAATGATCTTGGTTCGTCAGCTATCCGATGTATAGTGGCAGGATCCCAGCATTTAGAACTCTGGTTCTGGATTCTGACCTGTTGACCTGGAATTAATGGGGTTAGTTCATTTGTACGAGCATGCAAGTCATAATAATGCTTTTGAACTTCTTGCCTTTTCTTCAATTCGTCGTATATTTTGTCAGAGTCATTGGTGTTGGTTAGGCTTATCTTTGTTGGTAGACTGCATTTCAATTTTCTTCCCATTAATAATTGAGCTGGACTGGGAAGAGATTGACTAACTGGTGTAGATCTCCAATGAAGAAGTGCAAGTTCATAATCGGTTGACGATTGTTTAGCTTTCTTTAATATTGATTTTACCGTCCGTATTTGACGTTCGATGTACCCATTACCTTGGGGTCGTCTGGGTGAAGAAGTTGTATGATCGAAACTCCAGGCTTTAGCAAATTCTTTGAACACGAAACTGGAAAAATGCGGGCCATTATCGCTTACAACTTTAGATGGAACGCCATGTTCGCCGAATACTTGCTTGAAAACATCGATGACGACTCTGCTTGGACTAGATTCAGGTAGTTTGCGAATGATCGGATACTTCGAGTAATAGTCCGATATAATTAGCCATTGATGATCGTCGAACGTAAACAAATCAGCTCCAAGTACGCTCCATGGTTTAGTTGGTATGTCATGTTGCAGGAGAGGCTCGGACATTTGTGATGGTTGGTGCTGTTGACATATAGAGCATGATTGAACTAATTGGTCAATGTCTTTATTGATGTTCGGCCAAAATACAGTGTCCTTAGCAAGTAGTTTTGTTTTTTCTTGACCAAGGTGGGCGGTATGTAATTGTAGCAGTATATCACGTTGCATAGTTGAGGGTATTACGATGCGTTGAGCTTTAAGCACAAGGCCGTTGTCGGTTGACATCTCGTCTCTGTAACTCCAATATGGTCGCATATCTGTCGGTAACTGTTTGATGTTTTCCGGCCAACCATTGGTGATGATGCCTTTAAGTTGGTTTAGGATTGGGTCTTCGGTGGTTTGTTGTTGAAGTTGAGTTACTTTTTCTGTGGAGAAACGAACAAGATCAACACGCACATCCAAATCAATGATTTGATTATTATTCATATTAGGCAAACGTGATAAGCCATCGGCAAGTTGATTTTTGACTCCTGGTAAATGTTCAATAGTAAAATTATATCCTTGTAATTTGATCAGCATCCGTTGTAATCTAGGAGGTGCAGATGTTAGTGGTTTATTTGTTATCATTATCAATGGCTTATGATCCGTAATAACGTGGAAACTTCGTCCAAATAAAAAGGTGTGAAATCGTTGTACTCCAAATACAATGGATAATAGTTCTCGCTCGATACATGCATAACGTTGTTCAGTGTCTGTAAGGCTTTTACTTGCATAAGTAATTGGTTTGAGTTGATCGTTACAATCATATTGTAACAGTGTGGCCCCTAATCCACGTATGCTTGCGTCGCATTGAAGGATGACAGGTTTGTTTACATCATAATATTGTAGTAACGTTGTTTCGGAAACTTCGCGTTTTAAAGCTTCAAATGCTTTTGCATGATGTGTTTCCCAAAGGAACTCAACGTCCTTCTTAAGTAGATCTCTCAACACTGTTGTTTTCGTGCTGAAGTCTTTAATGAAACACGAGAGGTAAGTCATAGTTCCAAGAAATTGTTGAAGTTCTGTTTTGTTTGTAGGCTCAGGCATAGCTCTTAAGTCTTGAACTTTCTTGGGGTCTGGTTTAATTCCCTTATTGGTATAAACGTTACCAAAGAATGTTATATTATCTTGTTTGATGTGACATTTGGTCGAGTTTAAAACGAGGCCGGTTTGTTCTGCAACTTTCATGAAGTTAATCAGGTTAGCATCATGTTCTTGTTCAGTGGAACCAAATACTGCTATGTCGTCTGCAATTCCACAAACACCTTTGCATTTTCCAATGATTCGATCCATCTCAAGCTGAAATATATCCTGGCTCACAGACAATCCGAAAGGCAAACGCTGGAAGCAATAGCGTCCAAAGGGTGTTTGGAAAGTGGTAAGTTTCTGGCTGTCGTGATCTAACTTTACTGACCAATAACCAGCTTTGGCATCGAGTTTGGAAAAAAACTTTGCGTTGGCGAATCTATGATTTATTTCTTCAAGTGTCGGAATTCTGTGTTGCGGACGGACAAGTGCCATGTTTAAATATTTAGGGTCCAAACAAACACGAATGCTACCATCTGTTTTTGTCACATACGTTAGTGAGCTTACCCACTCTGTTGGCTCTTCAATTGGCTTTATGATATTTAACTGCTCCATCTTTGAAAGTTCAGCCTTTATCATTTCCTTTAAAGCAATAGGTGTACGTCTCGGTGCATTCATTCGACTGGGAACGTTAGGATCAACAACAAGCTTGTGTATCGTTTTGAATTCACCAATACGATCAAACTGGTCAGGGTAAAGTTTAATAAGTTCTTCGATGTTATTAACTACGGGATTGTATTTGGTTGGTGTGTTGTTGATATTACAGTGCAGTGTTACAATGCGGAGTTGTTCGCATGTTGGAAGACCGATTACAGCTGGGCCTGGAACATCAACAACAAAAAATGTGGTACTCAACCATGTAGAGTTCTCGTAACAGCAATGTATTCTTGTTGTACCAAAACATTTTATTTTTGTATCGTTGTAAGCCGTCAAAACGTTCTGCGTGGCTTCCAATGCATTTGGTTGTGGGTAGCCTTTTGTATTCAAATTGTACGGGAACATGTGACGGTATGTTCTAAGTGGGAGCGTGTTTGCTTGTGCGCCAGTATCAACTTTTAATTGTAAGTTATGCGTGCCTGGTCTGCCGTCAAGTTTTACTTTGAGATTTGCGAAAGCTTCGTCTCGGGGTTTCGGTCCGTCTTGGAAACAGAAACTGGATACTTGTATAGAGGAGAAAGAAAATGATTCAAATTGCGTATTCATGCAATCAGTATCGTTATCATCAGTATGCGTCTGTTCAGACTGTTCCAAATAATGTACATTTCTATCATATCCATAAGGGCGGTTGCGTTGGTATCTACCCCGTTGTCTTGGGGATTGACCCCGTCGGTAACGTTGGTGGTTTTGAGCATAATTAGTTCTATATTTTGGTCGACTACGATGATCTTTAAATTTACTGGTTAGACAAAACTTAGCCCAATGGCCATTCTTACCACATGCTCTACATACGTCATCACGAGCAGGACAGTCCTGACGGTCTAAACGGTGATCTGTGCCACAATTCCTACATTTTTGTTGTTGGTAGAATAGTGATGAAACGTTAGCGATTTGTCCTTGCCCATGCATAGATTGTAGTTCACTTATATGGGCGGCGGAGGCTTCGTAACTCCGACCAAGTTTGAGCGCGTCTTGAACATTAAATCCTTTTGGTTTGTTCATTAGATCTTTCTGTAATTCCGGTATGGGAGTACTAGCAATTATCTGCTCTATCAATCGCTCATTCAATTCACTATCGTTAAAATCACATTTCAGAGCAAGCAATTTGCATCGGTTAATAAACTCATCCAACGACTCCCCTTGTTTTTGTGTGTATTTCCTTAGCTTCAATCGACAAATACGAAAGTTTTCTGAAGGTTCTAATTGCTCAAGAAATTTCTTGAAAATAGTAGCTGGCTCCTTTCGCTGCTCTTCCGTTAATGTCCATGTATTATATCTGCGAAGACCTTCTTCGCCTACGGCAAGAAGTATCAAAGGGACTTGTCGATCTGCGTCTGTACCTTTGACTTGGAAATATAATTCAACACGTTGTTGAAATAACTTAAACGAATCTGCCGCATTTGGCGAGCTCCAATCAAAACGTGGAACGTGTTCAGTCATTGTTGACACGAGATATATACAATACCGGCTGTACTACCGTGGTGGTATGCTGGCTGTGTTGTGTTTATTTCGGCCTAGCATGCACAGAAACGGCTATTAATTGTTGCGTTTTGTCTTCACTGGTTATGTTTTAAAAAAAAGTAAAGATACGTAATCCCGCTTCTGACACCATGTAAAGTCTGGTGTTAAACGAAAGAAATGAGACAGAGAGACAACCATGTAAGTTACGATAAGTACAAGTGTTTAATGGCAAAACAACACGTCCTTTATATACAGTAATACCTAGCACGCCACCACTCAGGTGTGTATGCAAATTGGGGTCTAGCGCCACCATATTACAAAGTTGTCCTTTAATATTGATTTTATTAATAATAATAATAATGATTTTTCGCCAACAGATTAAACTCAGCGTATCCTATTTACAGTGAACCAAATCAGGGACAGTATCCATCTTGGTATAAACCTCATCAGAACACAACATCACACTACCAGACCTCACAGGTAGTTTATGTAGTGAATCACAAATTGTACTAGTCATTCAAAATGTATTTTGTATGTATACTCTCTATTGTAGTACATAATTTAAAATACATTTTGTATTTCTTATATTTTGTTGTATTTAATATATGTATATCTAGTTCCCTACAGTCAGAGGTAAATAAAGTTTTACTTTAATTTGAGTTGAACCTAATGCAAAACACCAAAAATTATTAAACCTCCAGAACTGAAATATTTCTCACAGAATGAGAATTGTTGTAGAAGTAATTCTTGTAAATGTGCCATTAGGGGGGTGGGGGGGAGTCTATCAAATATGCATACTCGGATGTAAAACAAAAATTCTTGGCTACACACTCCTATTTTTTAGTTTTTAATATAACTTTTTTTTTGTTTACTAGAATTTGAATCCACAATACACCACCAAAGATGGACACTTCCAAAAGTATCTGCCAAGCTACCAAGAACACATCAACAGACAGACACCAGACATAACCAGACAAACGGGACAAATGAGGATAAACAACTGGTGGAAGGAATACGAAGGACATCCACAGCAGTACAATGGTGAAAGAGATGGCAGAGATTACAACCTGGAGACAGACCAGTATAAAGAATCGGAGATGGCACAGGAAAAGAAGCGAAAGCTTCCATATGTGAATCAAGTTAATAATCAAAGTGAATTTGATGATTCTAAAATGGCTAAGCTACGTGAAAGAAATCCAATGCAAGAGAGAATATCGTTTTATGATGACTTAAATTCACGAAATCATATTTCCGGATTACCTACTGATGAATTTCCAACACCGCAGTATAATAGTACTCCGTATATGCAACCACCACCACAGCATGAGTTTCAACCACGGCATGATAATTTGTTCGGTAATAAGTATTATTATGATGATTCCCCTGATTTTGATTTAAACTATGAGCCCAGTGACTGCTCTTCCAGGTCTCATACGCCCACGCTTCCACTGTTGTCACCAGGGAACACACCTCCTTCCTCTGTCGGTAGCTCTCCCATACTTGGCAGGTGTCGGAGATCTTTAAGCATTGGTGGACTGCCAGAGTCAATGCAAGAAAGACTTCTGAAGTTGGCATATTCAGGAAATACCAAAGAGACTAACTCAAGTAGAGAAGTAGTGAAGACGCCACTCGAATTAGAAAAAACAAAGAAGAAAACAAGCCGCAAACCATCATTTTTATCTTTTTCACAACGTAAACGTAAGTATGAGAAATACAGAATATTTTTCTGATTTCTTTTTATTTCTTATTTATTATGAAAATGGGGTGTAAAATTTAGCCTGAATAATAAATGTATACATTATCCAGTTGTTTGCTGTATCCAGAAGAAATTGGAAAAAATGTCAAGTTTATCTGGAGATGACTCAAAATATTGGGATTATCAGGAGATAAGAGGGGATGTTGAACCCACAAATGTGAAAACGCCCACAAATGTGAAAACAACCACAAATGTGAAAACGCATCACCCACAAATGTGAAAACAACCACAAATGTGAAAACGCATCACCCACAAATGTGAAAACAACCACAAATGTGAAAACGCATCAACCACAAATGTGAAAACAGCGCCCACAAATGTGAAAACGATCATCGCCCACAAATGTGATAACGCCCACAAATGTAAAAACAAGAGTGACTTTTTCGCCCACAAATGTAAAAAAATCAGATCAAATTTAATGCTAGATTCAGACAAACATTATATCATGATTGTATTGAGTTGTTTGTTCACGATACGTCTGTTAGGGTCGTCGTTAACACGTTGGATTATTATCATTTGCTGCTCGTGCGCGCGATATTTGCACGTTAACTCGTTTGTTTAATGAACGTAATAGTTCAAGACGATATTTGTTATTTGCTGCGCGCGTGCACGATACTTCAAGGTCAAGGCCATGTTATATCATTGTTGCTTCTACTGTGTGGTTGTTGGCTTACTATTATGTACGTATAGTTATAAGTCGATGTTCGATATTTTTTTTTTGCGCGCACACGATACAACAAGGTCAAGGTTAAATTGCTACTTGTATGTAGTGTGTGGTTATTAACTCGTTGGCTTACTGTTATGTACGTATAGTTCCAAGTCGATGCTCGATTCGATGTTTTGGGCGCGTACACGATACTACAAGGTCATATATCATTGCTGCTTGAAGTGCAGTTGGGCTTACTATATTATTAGTATTATGTACGTATTATAGCTCCAAGTCGATGCTCGGTGTACACGATACTACAAGATCAATGCTATACTCGTCGTTCAGTTATTGCAGTAGTTTTTACAAAACTATAACCACAAGATAATAATACAAGAGCTAGAGCAAGAACAACTAATAAAAGAATATTTCTTTATTTTAGAGCGATAAACAAATTGTAACATAGAATAATACCGTAACACCAATATCCAACCAAACATAATACATGATACGATAGTATCAAACTTGTCACGAACATGTATTCTATAAAACATACTATGAAATCTATAACAATTATACTAATGGACAAAACTTCCTACTATAGGCCTACTACTATTTACATTCGTGGTTTAATCTGATGCTTATTGTTTAATTTGTATATCTATTTTTAGCGGATAATTATAAAGATATACGGAGAATAATATTACCTATTGAATGCATTACAATTTAACTGATTTACTATCAAACGTATATTCGAAAATTTTTATGTATAATATAATTATAAGTAAATAAGTCAACGTACAAGGTATAACGGTATTGTTAATGAGGAACAAACTGGCTTCATGAATTACCTAACAAAATATTTAAGGAGGAGTTGCAATGCGATTAAATAATGTTATCTACTAATAGTAGGCGTACACTTGATTGGAGATGCCTATAACACTGTATGAGCATTAGAAGTCATAACAGTAAGCCAACGAGTTAATAACCACACACTACATACAAGTAGCAATTTAACCTTGACCTTGTTGTATCGTGTGCGCGCAAAAAAACATCGAATCGAGCATCGACTTGGAACTATACGTACATAACAGTAAGCCAACGAGTTAATAACCACACACTACATACAAGTAGCAATTTAACCTTGACCTTGTTGTATCGTGTGCGCGCAAAAAAAAAATATCGAACATCGACTTATAACTATACGTACATAATAGTAAGCCAACAACCACACAGTAGAAGCAACAATGATATAACATGGCCTTGACCTTGAAGTATCGTGCACGCGCGCAGCAAATAACAAATATCGTCTTGAACTATTACGTTCATTAAACAAACGAGTTAACGTGCAAATATCGCGCGCATGAGCAGCAAATTATAATAATCCAACGCGTTAACCACGACCCTAACAGACGTATCGTGAACAAACAATTATTGAAACAACTCAATACAATCATGATATAATGTAGTACCTCGATCAAAATTGTTTGAGTCTAGCATTAAATTTCATCTGATTTTTTTTTTTACATTTGTGGCCGAAAAATTCTCATTTTTTTTTACATTTGTGGGCGTTATCACATTTGTGGGCGATGATCGTTTTCACAATTGTGGGCGCTGTTTATTACATTTGTGGTTGATGCGTTTTCACATTTGTGGTTGTTTTCACATTTGTGGGTGATGCGTTTTCACATTTGTGGTTGTTTTCACATTTGTGGGTGATGCGTTTTCACATTTGTGGTTGTTTTCACATTTGTGGGCGTTTTTACATTTGTGGGTTCAACAGGGGAGGAGGTCTAAATCTAATATATTTTTATTGCATACACATCCAACAGCAAAAAACTCACCAATTACAGGATGGATAAACTATAACTATCATGCTTATTCTTATAACTAAATCTCATTGGAGGCATTTGACGGAGCGGAGTAGAAAGAGTTACATTTGACTAATTCAGGATTGAACTTGAATTGGAAGACAGGCACATTATCCAAGCTACAGCTCCACTATATCAACCAATTGTTCCATTTGTATTGTGCCATTCCACCAATGATTCTCATATAATAGTATTAAGCTGTCTACACTATCAAACTTCATGTGACAAAAAAAATGTGATGTGTATATATATGGACATGATGACATCATATCACTACCATAATTAGGCATACCACACTTTTTTGGACAAACTAGTTTGATAGTGTAGACAGAGCTTTAGAATAGTAACTGTAATTGAAAATTATAAATTTATGTCTTTGCAGTAATAAAAAAAAGAGTTGAAGCTGACGAAAACCACGAAGACCCAGAAGACTCGGCAAGCGAGAGTGTAATGGACACAAGAAGGAACGCCAGTGAACTAGAACAGAAGGAAGTGGAGACATCACCATTAAACGCTGACACTGTAAGAGCTCAGTTACTGCAACTTGAAACCATGTACAAAGACATTATTCAACTAATCGGTACAGAGAAGCAATCTGAGAAATCGTCAAAGAAGAATTTCCTAAAGAGGCGAAATTTGAGTAAACCATCGACACCGAGAGGAATCACAAAATCTAAATGTAAATATTTTAGTTTTTTAACCAATTAGGAAATTATTAATGATAATGATGTGATAAATTAATGAAATTTGACATTTTTTCTTTGGTTTTTAATCTAATTTCCTATCATTTGAATTACCCAATTCAATATGTAGTTGTATTGAAATTTTATTTTAATATTTGTAGTGTAAATAGAACAAATTATTGTACATACAGTATATTCTATTTTAAGCCTATTGAACTTAAAGTAATTATGTAAAGCCAAGTTAAGATACTAAAAAACTTAATATCTTTTAGCTGGAGGCAGCCGACCATCAAAACAACGAGAACGTGATCTGAAAACCGTCAACAAAAGGTTCTCTCGAGTCGAATCGCACGTCGTTACGCTGGCCAGAAGTGTGGCGCACCTCTCCTCGGAGTTACGCACACAAAGCTCTGTACTTCGTGAAGTGGAATTACTGAGGCATGAAGTGAACCAGTTACGAGATATGCAAATGATGAATGTCAATGAATTATTATCATCACCGAAATTCCGACCTATTTTACCTCAGTGTGCAAACCCTCAAAGAATAAAGAAACTAACAAAGTAAGTGTTGATCTTTCCATAGTCAGTTTTCAAATCAACATCAGGCACTCTGAGAGTATATATATCGGATCTGGGATGTTTTGACATATAAGCATTTCAGCCCAGTTTGCCCAGGGCGTTTAGGCCAACACATCCCTGGGTCAAATTGAATTGAATTTTATGAGTTAAAATGTCCACTTTTGTATGAGGCAAAGCGGAGCTTAGCACAATCAGACCATGGACCTATAATTTAGAATTTAGGTCCATGATCAGACTTTCACTAATGGAAATATAATACCCATTTATACCAATTATTACTTGTACCATGCTTGTACAGTATATCAACCAACTCTCATGAGGGCCGGCAAGGCTAATAACAAATGCAACACATTAATTGTTGACAGTGGAGTGTTATTAAATATGTAGCTCCTCCTACTAAAATAATCATATAGTTTTGATTGAATCTGATTGTCTATTAAGTATAGGTATGCAGGAAATAGTTGGATTATTTCCTTAATAGTGACATAGGTTTTACCTCTTTGATTCAAAGCATATCCTGCAATCAAATTTATCTTTTATCTTTGCATTAAATGTACTGTATGTACAGTACTATATAAAAGCATGTTTCCATTTAACAAATCTTTAAAACTCTTGCACACGGTCATCTAATATGACTCCCAGATAATACACATGCAAAATTAGCTCTATAGAGGAAGATAGCAAGAAAGCAAAAAGACCCATTTTAAGACCGAAGAAAATGGACAAAAATGATACAGGATGACTTGAAATTACACACCCAGCCAACGACAGGATTAAATGGCACAATTTGGTGGCATATGCACTATGACTAACGACTATGAAGTTTATTAATATATAGTCACCTAATCATCAAGAACTTAGAGCAATTTGTAAATCCATGGTTAACTGGCGTGCTTGGGTTGTTAAGTCTCAATGCTAATCCGCAGCCTAGAGTTCAACATACAAAAATGTGTACGCCACATATATAAATTGACCATACTTTGAGTCTCAACATACCCTTATACCTCCATAAATCCTAGCCACTATATTAAATTTTACATTTCTTTTTTAGATTTTTTGGTGAAGAACCGCCACTTCTGGCCATGTTTCTCAAGGAATTAGGCTATCAGGTAAGTTTGTAACAGAAAAATTATTTTTAAAATACTTTTGAAATCTTTCTAATCACATTAGTACTGATAATAGATTACAATCATTAATATTAATGACACTGACAATGATGACAATAATTATGATTATCATATTTTTCAGAAATACGCTGCAAATTTCGAGAAAGAAGGAATTGGTATGATTGAGCTTCCGTACTTAAGTGAAGAACGATTAGAAAGTATTGGCGTTCCTATTGGCCCACGTCTACGAATTCTGCAAGAAGCTCAACTAATTGTCTAATAGTTTTTTGGTGCTCAGAGCAATTTCAGTTATAAACAAAGACTTGATGTCCATTTCGCTGTCATGAACAAACTGCTCAATACTAAGCTGTGAGTTTATGCAAAGCAACTGAAGAAAGTTAAATTTGATCAACTAAAGACATTGGACTTGATTCAAATTCATATTTGGTCATGCTTAGCTATCATATATAAGCCAGCCAGTTTTATGGCCTGTTTCACACTAACAGACAGCAAACCAGATCTTGGAGATCACTCGCTATAGGTTTATTCACATTGATCTTTGGTCATGCAATAGCTATCATGATTAAGCCAGCCAGTTTTATGGCCTGGTTCACAGACTGCAAACCAGATCTTGCTATTGGAGATCACTTGCTATAGGTTGATTCACATTCATCTTTGGTCATGCTTAGCTATCATGATTAAGCCAGCCTTGTTCACACTAACACTAGCAGACTGTAATCCAGCTATCATAGTTATTTGAGACCAAATAGTACAATAAATTCATTGAATATTTATCATTTTAATCCGTTTTAATTTTTGTTTTATTAAAACTGTTAAATTTATATATTTGCCAAACACACCATCATGGTATCCAGAAAATCAGCATTTAATTTTTTTAAAATAATTTTACTGACAAATTAAAAGTATATATTTGTAAATATCTTTGACAATGTTTTATACAACTTTAAAGAGAATATGATTGTAAATATGTTTTTTTATTGTTTTTAAGAGTCAGCAGGAATAAACAAAAACGGTGCTGATTAGATTTTTAGAATAGTTTGTGTTACAGGGGAGGCGTGGCATAATATGGGCAGAGGAGGCGTCGCATAATATGGGACAGGGGAGGCGTGGCATAATATGGGCAGAGGAGGCAAGATATAGAAGGGAAAGGTATTGTAGTAGGACAGAGTGAAAGATGCGATTGGGTATCTTCAAAAACACCATAAGAAAGCACATTGAAATTGAAATACATAATTTGTCTGTCTTTAAAAGATCTTCGATAATTATGCCAAAATATTTATTTATACAGTACTATACTATTTTTTCATTAAACAAGAAGCACTGATTATCATGTAACAATTTACAAACTGCGATATTTCTATTTTTTGGAAAATCTGAGAAGACTGAGCTGAATTTATATTTCTTACAATAAAATATTTTGGTAGGCCAATACTTGTCGAATTTTTCTCTTTTTGTTGTGTTGTGATTTTTTAATTTATTCAATAACTAGTTGTTATTAAGGAGCATTTCCATGGGGAGAATCGAATGCGTTGATTATTGCGCAGGCATATTAATATTTTCATCTACTTTTGTGACGTGAAAAAAGTGTGCAGCGTGAATGTTTTATTCAAGTGAATTTATTTGCTAATAGACAACATGCTTTATAATTTCCCATTTAAAAAATAAGTAAATTAATTCAATGTCTTCTGGAATATTATTTTAAAAATATATCTAAATTTATCCATTTATTGTTTATTCGGAAACAATTAAATATATAATTAATGGTAAAAGCACCTTGAATTAGTACTCTTCATATTTTTAATGTGTTTACACACAATTGACACACAATTTTAATTATCCATCATAGAGAAAGGACAAAAGTAGGCCTATGAAAATGAAAGTTTGGTATATAGAGTTCAATGGTTTTAAATGAATTTTATTTCCGTGAGTAAACACAACCAGAAAGAAGTTTACAGAAACTAAAAATAAACTAGTTGTATTGTAAGGTTGTCCGAGACTTAATTAAAGGTTAAAACTCCTACAGTACTATTTCAATTGTCAATGCGGATTAACAACATGTAAGAACGAACTTTCGGTCACATGAGAAACCGGAAATAACAGGTAAGACTTGATTTCCCACACTTTTCGGGGACAGCACACACGACACACGTACTACCACCAATGGTCGTGCGTGCTTAGATTGAGGCTAGATAAACACTGTTTTCGTTGATAAAAGTGTGACTAATAACGATTTAGTGGACTTATGGCGGAGACGGAACTTCCATAGGAAGTACAGTAGTAGAAGGTAACCATTTCGGTAATACAGTAGTTACTTTGATTTAACATAAACAATCGGCCTACTAGATAGGCTTAGCTTGGTACTGTTTTTTTTCCTGTCGGTGTCAGATGATACCTGTCTGTAGGCCTAGGCCCTGCTGGGCCTAGTTAGCCTCCCGAGGATACTTAGTTCTATTATAGCTAGGCTTAGCCTTAGGCCTATGTATTGACATATTGTAAGCAAATTTATCTGTTCTGGGTTAGGCTTATATAACTTACGAATAAGCTAAATACATGTCTATATTATAGCATAATCAATTTATTTATTTATTTCTTTATTCTTTATACTAATGAAGCCTCTTCAGTAGTAAACTACTGTTCTCCCACAGTGCTAAGTATGTTTAATTAACAGTGGCTGTGTGTGTATTAGAGTACACCGGTGTAACCCCTGCCTGATAGTCTTGAAGAATATACTAGATTTTTAAAAATCCACATGAGCTAGATGTGTACACTGGACCTACTGTTTATAGTCCTTATCAGAGTAGACTACCACCAGAACTATGGAGTGAGTGAGCCTCAAACCCTTGCCGATGTTATGGCTATGTAATTACAGTTCCACTGTTCCACTTAACCGCTGAGCCACTCACTTATTATAGGACTTCAGTGTTTGAAATGAAATTGACAATGCCTGAAAGTAGGAGTACAATCAGCTTTCAGAACAGTATTTCCAACATGTTACATTACATTCATTCATTTGGGATTTAAATTGGCCGCGATAAACGCAAATTCCGGTACTATCAACATCACTAGTCCACTTTTGACTTTACACAAAATTTATTAAATTAGATGTTCCAATACTATATGTACTGTATAGTTTACATTTTTACAAATTTTATTTAAAAATTATATATTTTTTTATTTGAAATTACTAATGTATTCTTTTAGTCTTTAAAATTAAGAAGAATGCTAAATTGTATATTACCGTATATTTCGGTGTATAAGTCGCACTTTTGACACGCAAATTTGACCTCTAAATTAAGGGTGCGTCTTATACACCGAACATAAATGCCTCACCACACAGAGTGTACATATTGTCACCTCGTTGGCTAGGCCTGAGTAGGCTAGGCCTAGCTACAGTATACTAACGTAACGGCAACCTGCTTCTGCCTAGTTTTCAAGGAATTTTAGCGTGATGTTATTCTAAATATGATGAAAAGATTTGTTTATTATGGAGCTGTTTTAGGCGCTCCGATTGGAATAGTATTTATTTATAGTTATACGCACGATCGCCGACCGCCGTACCCCCAGCGCAAGCCCTTCTTGGCGGCCACATGTTGTACGGTATTCGACAAGTATATTCTCCAAGTGATTATAGCATGGACCTAGCATACACACTTCTCGGATACATAGATACTAATCGAATATGATTGTCCGTGAAAACGTGCGCCCTCTCGAAATGATCGAGTGAGGCTAGCCCCGCCCACACACGTGCGTGTTACACATACGGTCATGCACTCGATGTTAGCGCTCTCGATGTTGCGGGTGCGAAACTCATGAATAACAAGTTAGAAACAACTTGTTGAGGCTGGGCGCGGCCGAGCCTAGGTAAGAAAAAACCTAAATAAAGGACGCCGTTGTAGATATAACAAAATATATTATTACAATAATATTGATTACAATTTTAAAAAAAACATTGTTTTGATGAAATATAAGGTGCGTCTTATACATCGACGATATAAAAAATACCGATATTTTACTCTCAGTTAGGGGGTGCGTCTTATACACAGGTGAGACTTATACACCGAAATATACGGTAAGTGAAATGGAATAAAGTATGGTGACGTTAAGCCTAAAAATTGTTAGTGCATCAGCACATATTTTGTAGTATATGCACGGGCACATATAATATATGCGTACTGCGCATATGGTCGGACGAGGTTAGCCTACAAAACGTTCTATACTATTGTTCATGACTACTAGTTGGTTTCATTAAATACGTTCATTATTATACTCATCTCAACGTACTTATTAATTTGTCTACGACGATACACGACACTGGCGACGAGGATACAGGCACATTTACATAGAAAGAAACGGAAGTATAATAATATTATAAAACTAAAGCCTAGGCTAGCAGTTTTTGATTTTCCAACAACGGCAACCGTAACCAAGGAACCGCACAGGCTAATAACGATTCTGAGCGCCCTGAACGTACAGAGCGAAGCGCGGTAATGGCAGCGGCTAATACCAGAATTCTATTAGAGGAATTCAACGTCCAGGATGGAGACATAGATACGTATGTGGACAGGCTGGAACAATATTTTGTGGCATTAGATATCAATGACGGAGGTAAGAAAAGAGCGATATTATTGAGTAGTTTAGGAGAGACTGGATACACAACGATACGAGATTTGTGTTTTCCTGATAAACCAAGTACAAAATCGTACGATACGCTCACAACCAAGCTCAAAGAGCATTACAAACCTACTCGAATAACGATTTCTGAACGATTTATATTCAGAAATGTAAAACAGACACCGGGACAGACTATTTCTCAATTTGTATCCCATCTAAAGAAAAAGGCGATACATTGTGGTTTTGAAGGAGAGGCATTGGAAAACGCACTGCGTGATCAGTTCGTATGTGGACTAATAAGTCAGAGCATCCAAAAGAAATTATTGACAAAGAACCATACGTTCAAGGAAGCAACAGACATAGCCATAGCCTCGGAGGCAGCAACAGCGAATATGAAAAGTATGTCGCACGATGGGGACAAGCCAATCAACCACGTTACGTCTAACAGCAGGAAGTCTACGAAAACTTATCAAGCGTCAAAACAAACACGAACGCAGAAATGTGACCGCTGTGGTATGAACAATCATACAAGAGATACGTGTAAATACAAAAACGCTACATGCTTTAAATGCAACAAACAAGGACACCTAAAATCAGAATGCAGGCAGTCGAGTAAATCAACAAAACAATATAAACCTAAATCCATCAAGCAAGTAGAAGCACCGGATTACGACGAAGGTAATGACGATTTTGTAGATACAATGTTTTGCGTAGGCATTAAGCAGGACAATTCGGTACCACCAATAACGGTACAGATGCGAGTTGATGATATAGATATTGATTTTGAAGTAGATACGGGCGCAGCAGTATCGATAATTAGCTTTGACGATTACGAAAGCAAGCTTAGCCATCTACCATTAAAGTCAGTAAAACGTACACTTCACGCATACACAGGTACTAAGCTCGATATAGCAGGAGAAATTAAAGTCACCGTGAACTATAGGGGCGAGAGTAACGTTCTCCCACTGATAGTAGTGAGAACACAGCGACGAAACTCACCACCCTTGCTTGGAAGAACCTGGTTAGAAGTGATTAAGTTGGACTGGAAGTCATTATTTCCACCATCGCTTGCTCAGAATTCGGTAGAAATAGATAACGATGTCGGTCAGTCATTCAAACGGAAGTTCCCAGAAGTTTTCCGAACGGAATTAGGTACGGTTCAGGGACACAAAGCGACATTACATCTAAAAGTGAACGCAATCCCAAAATTCTGCAAAGCTCGAAATGTTCCATTTGCGCTACGCTCCGCAGTTGAGGTAGAGTTAGACAGAATGCAAAACGAAGGAGTTATTTATCCGGTAGACTTTAGTCAGTGGGCAACCCCATTGGTATGTATTCCAAAGGCCGATGGCAGGGTACGTGTCTGCGGAGATTATAAAGTAACAGTCAACCCGAGTTTAAATTGCGACCAATATCCAATTCCGACCCCAGAGGAAGTTTTCACCAAGTTGGGAGGTGGAAAGCGATTCTCTAAGATTGATTTGAAATGTGCGTACCAGCAGTTAGTACTGGAAGACGAGGCGCAAGAGTTGGTAACGATCAACACGCACCGCGGATTATATCGATACACGAGGTTACCGTTTGGTATTTCGTCCAGTCCAGCCATATGGCAGCGATTCATAGAACAGGTGATAGCAGGACTTAAAGGAACATGTGCGATCATGGACGATGTTCTTGTTACAGGTGCGTCTGATAAAGAGCATATTAGTAATCTTGAGAAACTATTTGAGAGATTTAACAAGTATGGTCTCAGAGTGAAAGCTGAGAAATGCGCGTTTGTACAAAAGGAAGTAGTCTACATGGGACGTAAGCTATCAGCAGCAGGAATTCAACCGACAAACGATAAAGTGAAAGCCATCAAGGATGCACGAGCACCACAGAATGCAACAGAACTAAGATCCTGGCTAGGACTAGTTAACTATCACGCGTCATTTATTCCACGATTATCGACGATGATACATCCTTTGAATGAGCTGTTGGGAAGCAAACCATGGTCATGGACTGTCGACTGTAGTAAAGCGTTTAACGCGGTAAAGCGAATTATTAGCGAAGACATGATGTTGACGCATTATGACCCATTAAAACCACTGGAACTATACACGGACGCATCACCATACGGAGTTGGCGCAGTCATTTGCCACGTAAACGAGAACAATATCAAAACACCGATCGCGTACGCATCGCGAAGCCTGCATAAACACGAAAAGGGTTATGCACAACTAGACAAGGAAGCCCTAAGCATCATGTTTGGACTTCAAAGGTTTAGAACATACTTATACGGACGGAAATTCACGATAAGAACTGATCATAAGCCACTTGAACGCATTCTAGGACCTAAATCAGCTATTCCGACACTGGCCGCACAGAGATTACAGCGATGGGCAATCGTACTGTCAGCGTTCGAATACGATTTAAAGTTCATTCCTGGAAAACAGAACGTAATTGCCGACGCACTCTCACGTCTCCCAATGCCATACGAAGGACGGGAAGACGATGCAGTATATAACATAGCGGGGCATACATTAGACAATTTGCCAGTCACGAGTACGAACGTACAACAGCATACCAGGAAAGACCCGCTATTGAGCAAAGTGTTATACATGGTACAGACAGGTTTATGGCAGTCAGAAAACGACGACGATCTAAAACCATTCCTACACCGAAGAGACGAATTGAGTGTAGAACAGGACTGTTTGCTGTGGGGATACAGGGTAGTGATTCCACCGAAACTCAGAGGGGCAGTTCTGGAGGAGCTTCATTGTGCTCACCCCGGAATCGTGCGTATGAAAGAGATTGCGCGAAGTCATGTCTGGTGGCCCCAGATAGATTCCGACATTGAACGATTGGTGAAGCAATGTCAAGCATGTCACCAAACACAAAGTCGACCAAGCGTAGCACCAATGATGCCCTGGATCTGGCCAAATCAGCCTTGGACACGAATACATATTGACTATGCGCAGAAAGATAAACGAGATTATCTAGTAGTGGTTGACTCATATTCGAAATGGCCAGAAGTCGTTCAGATGAACAGTACGACGAGTGCAGCGACCATCAAAGCGATGAGAGAGTTGTTCAGTAGATACGGATTGCCTGTTCAACTTGTAAGCGATAATGGACCTCAGTTTGTTAGCGACGAATTTGAATTCTTCTTAAAGCAAAACGGGGTGAAACATGTAAAGGTTGCACCTTATCACGCCGCAAGCAACGGAGCAGCAGAACGAATGGTTCAATCTTTCAAAAGATCGTTAGCGGCAAGCCGAGCTAATGGGAAGGATTTCCAACAATGTTTGGACAGATTTCTTTTATCGTATCGCACAACAAAACACGCAACTACGGGACAAACGCCAGCGAAGTTATTCATGGGCCGTGAGTTAAGAACGCGAGTATCACTTTTACATCCCAGTACAGAAAACAAGGTACTTAACAAGCAGAGTGATCAGAAGCTTCATCACGACAAAACGAAAGATCTACGAGAATTTTACCCAGGTGAAATGGTATTAGTGAAAGATTTCCGACAAGAGGGAAAGTGGTGGCCAGGTACCGTGATAGAACGTACCGCTCCAAAATCATACGTAATTAGTGTTGAGGATGGCCGAGTGTGGAAAAGACACATTGACCAGTTGAAAGCGACAGACGCGGACGCTTACGCGAGTAAAACCCCTACTTCACATAGCGAGTTGGAACACAAGATTAAACAGACAGTACCAATAACGATTGCGAGCGAAACGATTGCGAACAAAGAGCAAACATCCACCAACCAACCGGTTGAAGAGGAACATAGATTGTCTTCATCGCCTGAGGTTATTCCACGACGCTCCACGCGACTTCGAAGGAAGCCAACACGACTTATCGAAGAGATATAGAACTTGTGAACAATGTTATTATTATGAACGTTAAAGTTATGTTGTTCATGTTTTTACACAAAATTATAATGGTGAGAATTACTCACATTTGTTAATTATTATGAGGAACCAAATAAGAACTATCTGGAACTATAGAAGCAGTAATTTAATCACGATGATTAACCTATTTGATTAACAAAATAATTAACGAAAGTTTATTGTGCTTATTGATATAATGTTAACGTTAAAATAAGAAAGGAGGAGTGTAGTATATGCACGGGCACATATAATATATGCGTACTGCGCATATGGTCGGACGAGGTTAGCCTACAAAACGTTCTATACTATTGTTCATAACTACTAGTTGTTTTCATTAAATACGTTCATTATTATACTCATCTCAACGTACTTATTAATTTGTCTACGACGATACACGACATATTTCGTCGGCACTTATTTCATCATTAGATTCAGCATTTTAAAGATATGTTGTCCCATGAAAGAACATTTTTATAATATGCCATTTCAATGTTACATAATAGTTACTTTGACTAAATATTGGATCGCAAAAAAAAATTATTTTTTTCCTTTGAAGTGAATAACATTATACAACTGCAAAAATGACCTATTCAAAGCCTTTTTTTTTATTAATCTTTATTTTTCAGGATTTTGGGGAAAAAAATTAAATACATCTTTAATCTACAATTTTATAGTACATAGTTTGGTGAGAGATCCATTGAAAACTTTCCCATAGTTTATGAAAAGCTAAATAGCCAAATATTGAAATTCTATTATGAAACGTAAAACCATGATGGTAAAGTCATTATTGAAAAGTGAAGTTAATCCACTTTAAAAATTCAGTACCATAATAATAATCACTTATCAAAATATCAATTGTAAGCAACACATCTACATACAGTACAAGGTTATTCATTCAATCTTTTATTTCAGATAAATAAACCAACACAAAATTGAAAATAAAACCAAAAAACCCAAAATTATATAATGTATTCACAATATATACATATTATTATTAAAATGTTTATTGTCGCACACACAATTAGTTAAATACTTTCACATTAATGGGCACTAAATTATTTTGATATTAGCGCAACCAATCGAAGTTCAAGCTCTGTCTACTCTATCAAACTAGGTTAACAAAAAAAGTAATGTTCCTAAATACTGTATGGTAGTGATATGCTTAAATATGGTATATGCTTAAATATAGTAGTGATATGACATCGTCATGTCCACATCACATTTTTTTTGGTCTAGTATTTGATAGTGTAGACAGAGCTTCAGGTAAGATGTTAACATGCGTTCAGAGTACTCATGCAAATATCAGCTCAGCAAACACAGGATTGAAATGAAAATAGTAGCTACAGTATTTGCTCTTATGCAATAAAAGTGGAAAATAAAAGGATAGAAAATAGCAAATTGGCATGAATACTGTAAATTTGCCTAGCGAAAAACAGCCTTTATGATTGGAACCACACTCAGGCCTTGCAGAATAAATGTTTTGTTTGTTGCCCCAAGGCCAATCAGTGTCTGATATATGGTTGCCCTCTCAATTTCTTGGTGATTGAAACATATTTTATGTGGTTGTCTATTGGGACCAAGGCTTTTAATTTTTAGTTGCAGCATAGACCCCATTTACACTTACGATTTAGGCCGGCCCTGGGTCGGCAATTGATAAGTGTAAATACTCCAAAAAGTTGGGCCGGACGCAGATCTGGGCCACCTCTCCAGGTAGGTTCAGGAGCGGCTTTTACGTTTAGGCCGGCTTACGCAGTGAACCGTGAACAACGTTTGACCTTTTTATGAGGTAGTTGTTATGACGATCCGACATTCTCGGTACATACCTTCCTCCTTTTCGCGCGACAATTTGTTTTCTTCATCATTTATATAGTTAAATTTATTTGTACCAATTTTTATAAGATGTCTGTAAATCGTCGTTCCAATTGGACATACGAGGAGGTACTTGGGTTGCTCGGGATTTGATATTGATATTTTGTAAAAAGAACCTCCTCTTCATTATCCTCATCTGTGACTTCTTTCAATAAAGTATTCCTCCGCTTGTTTCACATATACATAAAATACAGCCATATTATATATAAAACAGTGGGGTTCATTTTGTTTTTAACGGGACAAAAAACAACAATACAGTATAAATATAAAACGGTCAGTTCGCGCGGAAACTTGAATTGACGATCGAGAGAGAAAAATTTAAACAAACTGGTTCGTATCCCAGCATGCCATGGTATTTCCGATAAAATTATTTACGACCAGTAATCTGCGTCGCTAGTGTAAACGCTCTGGGGCCGGCCTAAAAGGTAAATATTTGCAACCGGCCCAGCACCGGCCCTGGACCCAAACGTAAGTGTAAATGGGGTCATAGAGATATAATATAGGTCTTCATGTTTGTAGTACTGTATGCACATTTTTGGTTGCCCCAAGACCAAGGAAAACTAATTCTGCAAGCCCAGCACAGCTGCACACTTTTCACCTTAACGTTAAAACAATGTGTAATGCGCAATAGAGATCTCACTCATTAAAGACGGTGACAAATGAGATGCAGTATTATTGATTGTAAAAAGTATATTATTCCATGGTTAAGATGCTAATATCTATGTTACATGTAGGTTATTATTTTATTGTAAATGTATAATAGGCCTATTAATTCCCTTGGTCGCTCTGTGTTATCAACTATTTTTATACAGTATTTTTAGGGGGAGTACCTATTCTTTTAGCAGACATAATTTATTGTAGACATTAGTTGAGGTAATTTATTGTACTTGAGTAAAGGTATATGTTATTGGTTAAATCAGTATAAAAGCATGTAAATATTTTATATGTACAGTATAATTAGATCCTACAATTCAGAGTGTTGAGGTCGGCTACAGAAATATATTGTAGCCTTTGTCAGGATTTTTGGGTGTAGAGTATTTGTCAGAATCTCAATTGAGGTACAAACCTGTGGTCTTTTTATTTTCAAGGTCTACAGTACAAATCCATCTTTACAATTACAGATGAATCATATATTTAAATAATTATATTGCATTTATTGTAATTTTTTTATTTTAAAAAAGAATTAAAAAAATGATTAGTTTGAACCATGACCTTGAATGGCGGTGCAGACATTGATTAATTTTTATTTTTTGAAATATTTAAAAAATCTGTATTATAGGTTTTTGAGAAGACTTGACGACAGGATATAACCATGCTTCGGAAAAAATCATACAGCGTGAATCCGTCGACACGGAGTAAAGTGTCTGCCAGTGAACGAAAGCAAAAGTCACAGAGCAGCTACCTACAGGTAATAATAATTGTCTTTTGTATAGTACTTTAATAACCGAAATAAATTTTCTCTAAAGCGCTACTACCACAAGGCTCGAACTAAGTGGAAATTACATAATTTCATATGCTATGCGAAATAGATGGGTTTTTAGGAATTGTTCTTAATTGATTGTGGAAGAGTAATTCATAAAGATGGATCTGTGCAAGAGAATGACTGGTCAGCAAAAGTATGTCTGCGTGATGGTTGGAATAGTCAAGGCGAAGATATAGATGAATGACGAAGATTTCCGCGAGTGTTCTGGAAGGAGACGGGTGATGAAAGATATTGCGGTGATTGTTTATGGATGGCTTTGTAGGTGAGCATGATGATCTTGAATTTTTGCGTTGTTTAACCGCCAGTCAATGTAACAAGGTCTGAGCTGATTGGATCAGATTTACGTTTTTTTAGAATGAGAGAATGAGAACAGCGGTATGTTGAATGCTCTAAAGTTGTTTGAGCAGAGTTGTATTAATTCCCCTAACTTGGTCTTCTGCTTGCTTCTGATTTACTGGTGAAATGTATCTGACAGTGATTTTACATGTTGTCAAGGATTCCAAAAGAGACCTGTAATGCTGGATATTTAAAACATGGTTCCTACTTGACAACATAAGAAAATGCCCTTCCAACAATAGTGTTTCCTTCTGCTTGATTTACGAAAGTAATTTGACAGGATGTATTGCAAGTCATTTTGAAATATCTGTTTGCATCTATTATTGAAGTTAAAAAAAAAAAAATTCTCTGTTCAGCCTATTATTTATCGTGTGAATTGATATTATAAATTATAATATAGAGCAGTTTTGGCTAGGACTGTCCAAAACTCGAAACTGCAAAGAATGTCAAAGGATAACAAGACAGGATGATAAAAACTAGCATTAACCACACAAATTAATGTAATTTGCTTTCATATAATAAGGAAGAGTATATATAGTGAACCCTAGAATGAAAGTTGGTTTTGTTGATTTGTCTAGCCGGCTTTTGTACAACTTGACTGTTTGTGCACATTTTGTATGGATATTGTAGTGTACTGTATGGTAGTGGAAAAAACATAGTACAGAATGCTGTGATTAGCTGAATTGAAACAGGTGTGGACACACAGTTTGTGTTTAAGCAGTAGTTGTTTTTGTTGACTCCAGTCTCAACAAGTTAATGTGCACATTCTGAATGTGGGATAACGTAGTGTTAAACAGTATGAATGAATGTAGTAGAAATACAGATACTGTATACTCTGATTAGCTGAATTGGAACATGTGTGAACACACAGTTCGTGTTTAGGTACTGTAGTAGTTAGGTTTGCTGGTTCCAGTCTACAAGTTGCAGTATGTGCACATTCTTAATGTGGGATACTGTACGGTATGATTGAATGTACAGTAGTAGAAATATATGATCTGATTAGCTGAATTTGTACAAGTGTAAACACACGGTTCATGTTTGGGCAGTTAGTTTTATTGTTTCTACTTTTAATACACAATTTACATATGCAATCTATGTATGGGATATTGTACTGTAAGAAGATAGTGAGTATGCTATGATTACTGTATCATACTAATTGTTTAAGGGATCCATTTTTAATGTTGGGTGGAGGAGGTAGTTCAACCAGGAATCTCAGAAACAGCAGTTTACTATTGTAGGAAGATGTTCTGCCAACTATGTGTTGCGGCCGAAATTCAGGCTGTGAAACATTTTCTCAATTTTTTTCTTGACATTAGCCGGTAAAGTAGATGCAATTTCTGGTTACAGTACCTGGTGGTCCATAACTTAAAAAATGTTGTCTTGCCTCAGCCCCAATTACATTAGTCACTGCTACATCTGAATGGCCCAGCAGTGGCTTAGTCCCGGGAACCATATTTTAGGCCCTGAAAGAAACAATTTGCGAAACGCTACTGTACAAAATCAAGTCATGTATACTGCAAGTCTTTTAGTGATGAAAGTCTAACAAGTCTCACTGAATCAATATTTGATTAGTTATAAAATAAGTATGTAATTCCTTCCAGATATTGGAGTGTTCCATAGGTTGACCAGCATAAATTAAAAACAAAAAAAACAAAACCAGTATATTGTTTACCTTAACTACTTGGCTATTTGACATATTTAAGTATTTTTGCTTTTATATTATAGTTAATGCATAACATAGCAGCTGATCTGGGGGTGATGCTCGATGACCTTTGTCCTGAACCAGATGAAAAATCAAGAAAAAACGATTCAAGGTAGCTAGAATACTTTTTATTTTTGTTATACTGCATAATAAAATGTATTGGCGGTGGTCTTAATAGGAATTGGAAATATAAAAAGTTCAAATCAAGCTAGATAATAATATGTCATCATGCAGTAGATAGTCAGTTAAAAAAAATGTTTTCCTAAATGCAAAATAATAATGTGCACAAGCCCGTAGCCAGAAGTGGTTTGAGAGTTCGAACAAGAACCCTAATTTTTTCTGAGATGCCCTTTTAAAAATAGAGACTAACAGCAGAAATGACACGAAACACGCCTACCTATACTTGTATGTGACATTTTTTGCCACTTTTGTGGGGGAAAAAACCCGCAATCCAAAATCCTGTCTACAGGCTTGATGCACTGTATTTCATAAAGCTTATTATCTTTTTAATATCTACAATCTTTTTTTAATGTAACTTGCAAATATAAATAATGACATTGATAGATAGTAGTTACTATATGTTTGACATACTGTAACACTACATTAAAAGTTTTTGACATTGACAACTTGTCATTCATATTCATATGTGACCTGCTACCACGAAATGGCTGTAAACTCGTCCTTCAGCCAAAATGAGTTTTTAATTGATTGTGATAGAACACATTATGAGCTTTATAATGGTGTTTAAATAATTTTAATCGGATGTCTGGTGTCAATAATATCCTATTTGGGAGTGTTAGTAACCTACAAGTAGAAAAGGACATACCAGCTAGGGTAGGGAGTCAGGGTGGGGTGGGGAGGGTGTTATGTGGGGTGGGGAATGACTTTGAGAGATGTCATTGTCGCATAAAATCAATCATGCCATTTTCGTCTTGGGATTCATCAATATCTAGGCCTACATTATCATTCTCTTCATTTGGCCTAGGCCTAGGCCCATCAGGTTAGTCAATGTTGTCTTCGTCGTCCTCCGAAAACAGGCCTTCTTCGTCATAATCGTCATTATAATCAGCCCTTTCCTCTTCCGTCAATTCCACATCATCCGACATCGTTCTCTCATCAAAATACTCGTCAATCAAATCCAACAATTTCTGATTATAATCATCATTAAGATCCAAGCCTCTAGCTTCATTTAATACGTTTTTAAGTCTACGATCAAGCGGTTCCTCCATCTTATTGTTCTCACAGAAATAAAAGCGTGTCTGTGACTAGCTGTCAGCTCGCGCAAGGAACACGAAGTGAAGACTTCCGCATGTCAGAGTGACCAATCGCGAATCGCGTTATTTTAACACGTGACAGATATAAGCCAATCGAATTTGAGGTTTTCTGGCCTTAGAAACTATTGTTTACGATACAAAGTATGTTTTCTATTGGATTAAACGTACAAAAAAACCAAGCCAAGCTAAAACTGACCAATCAAATTATATTTAAACATAATAGACAACAAACTAACATTCAGTGACGTCATAAATCGCAGAGGCAAGCGAAATATGGCGGTCCAAAGGAAGCTTGGTTTTCGGCGATTGTGGACGCATTTCCTACACATTTCTATACAATTTATACAGAATCCCTTCAGAAAATGACTGATTTTGACAACTTACAGATGGAATTTCACACCCAAACTTCAGGAATAGTGAAATTAATGATTATATTTTCTTTAGTACACAAAAACTCATTTTGAAAAATTTATATGTATTACGGCCTATTCTAGTTCAAAAGGTCAATTTCTCATTACATCGCGGTGCGAGTTTACAGCCCTTTCGTGGTAGCAGGTCACAAATTGGAAAGAGGTTGCATTTGCAGTAATTTATCTTTATATTATACCTATACCTACCAAATATACAACTCTCAGTACTATTTGCTTTCTCTTATATTCTAGTCACCGCTAGGCACAACTCGTTGGCCAATCACTAGCAACAATTTTGATGACCCATCGCGCCATGATTGGCCAAATTACGTCGTAAAGTTGACCACTACAGTATAAACACCATAGCGATTTAGAAATATTTTGGGAAATTACCCTACTGTACACAGTGAAATAAAATCAGTCGAATTGGTACTAACTATGAGTGGTATGAAAATATCTATTGTTGATCCGTACTGTATAAAAGTGGTACCACTACACTACTAAACTATACTGTTATTATGTTTGGTTTACGATAGCTTTTGTGATCTATTCAAGGTTGGCTTAGATAGAAAATGATGATATAACTTTTTGATGCAGAATATTATTTGGTGTCAGGAATCAATCCAGTCAAAAATTGTGTGGTCTAATACCAGAAAGCCAGAAACGTATAATGATGTATAATACTTTATGTATTGTTTTCTGATTATAGAAACAACATTCTGTATCAAGTTTTTTTTAATGTATAGAAGAAAATTTAAATTTCTATCTCACAATTATAAAGGAAGATATTGTATTTTGCTCATATTAAATTTTGGAGATCAAAAAATTGAAAAAAATGTTCACAACATATTGGATCAAATGCTGGTTAAATACTCCTTTTCACAGAAAGAGTTAAAAACTTGACAGTTTTTAGACAATATTATTAAACGTTTCAGGCTTGTTAAAATTATTTGGACTTGCGGTTTAAATAAATCCTTGAACCTTTACAAAATAAAAATACTGAAAATCGAATAATATTTGGAAGGTTTGTGACATTGAAAAAGTACCAAAACAAAGTCACTTTTCTGTTGTATTACAGTAATAGTCTAATACACTTCTATTGATATTGAATAATATATTTTACTTCCAGGCCATAAACACACAGTAGCCTGTTGTATTTGTACCCAAGAAGGAAGCTACCCTATTATGTAAAGGGGATTCCCCTTTTAAACCTAAAAGCGAATATATTCCTACAGCAAAGTTTTTATCTGAGATTAATTCGTTTACTTTATGGTGCTTTGTTTACATACATATATTTCAGTAAAGCTTCAAGTCCTTTTAAATATAAAGGAGGAAGTTCAATATAAAAAACAATTAAAGATGATAGGTGAATGTCACTATATAAAAGGGAAAAAAAGATGAAATGTCTATTGTTTTGAGGGATTTCATTTCATTTCATTATTTATTTGGTCTTTTTGAGTATATACGTAACAAAAAAAATTTGAAATTTGGGAGACCAGGGTCAACCCAAGTGAACTTAATCACTGTAGCTGAGCCGGTTGACCCAACCCCAAAACAGTTTACACATAAAAGACATAAAGGCAAAATACAGTTACAGCAAATCAAAATGAATATGAACTTTTCTAATGAAGGCTGATGGGCTTTCTAGGACTGCAGCATCAGTCAACGGTCTGAGAAGCTGGTCCCAGACACGGGGTAACCTGATTGCTATAGAATGGAAAAAAAAGCATGTGTTCAGTTATCTGACATTGAAAAAGTTGAATATAATTAGTATTTCAAACATTTTATAGATTTTATTTATTTTTTCTTTGCTTTTAATAATTACGTTGCATTAAAAAAAAATTGCATTTCAGCTTAATATTAACACCTACCAAAGTACAAGCTCCTAGCCATGAAAAGCCTCCTCCTAATATTGGGATATTTACGCCTATTAACACTGGTATGTTTGAACCTGCAACCAGGAACAAATCGCTCAATGAACTGCAAGCAGAAAGGTAAAAATGTACTACATTTAAAATAAACAGCCGATTCTCGGTGCTATATCTAAATATGTCTAGTGTCATAGGCATATTCTATGATACAGCATCATATGTGTTTCACATATGATGTGCCTGTAATGTAACAGAGGTTCTAACCTACAGTAACTTCTAACCTGTGACATCACATGTGATATGCATGAGAATCTGTAATACAGAATTAGCCTACTATGATACTGAACAAACATACACTATGATACAGCATTGAGAATCGGGTGAAATAAATGTGTGGTTTGATGTATTGTGTTTTTTGTATATAAAAATTTGATTGGCGTACAATTGTATTCATTGTATTTGTATTGTACTATACTGTATATAAAAATTAATTCCAATATTTATGTGTACAATAGTAAAAAGGGTACCAAGGCCATTTTAACTTCCCTTGCCACAACTAAGAAAGTAAATTCTATCGTAGAATTTAAAAATAATGCCTGTTAACTATAAACAAATAGTGCCTTGTGCTTGAACTAATTTGTAGTTCACTTGTTAAACTATGAAGAAGTAGTGTCTGGCAAGCTAGAACTAGAGTTCGTAACAGTTAACTTGTTAACTATGACTAGTAAGCTAGAACAGGAGTTTATAGAAGTTAACTATAGAGTACATTATAGCAGTTAACTTGTGAGCTTGCCTATCAAAGTTTATCCCTTCTAAAATTTACTAAAAAATATTGACTTAATTTCATATTTATATATTAGTTGAGATTTAGTCCGCTATGTACCAGTGCAGAATCTGGCACATAGATGATTGCATCATTCTACGACAGAATTGTGATGAGCTAAGACTAGTTTCTATGGTTTCCTAACAACTTGTCTGAAATTTAGATCATGCCTACAATTTAGATCATGCCTACAATTTAGATCATGCCTACAATTTAGATCATGCCTACAATTTAGATCATGCCTACAATTTAGATCATGCCTACAATTTAGATCATGTCTACAATTTAGATCATGCCTACAATTTAGATCATGCCTACAATTTAGATCATGCCTACAATTTAGATCATGCCTACAATTTGGATCATGCCTACAATTTGGATCATGCCTACAATTTAGATCATGCCTACAATTTAGATCATGCCTACAATTTAGATCATGCCTACAATTTAGATCATGCCTACAATTTAGATCATGCCTACAATTCAGATCATGCCTACAATTCAGATCATGCCTACAATTTAGATCACGCCTACAATTTAGATCACGCCTACAATTTAGATCACGCCTACAATTTAGATCACGCCTACAATTTTACTAAACAACCGTAACTTTAATATTTGAATAGAAGTGCACAACATTGAGCTATTCTGGATGTTATTGTTTATTGTTATGAGATATCTAGAGAAAAATATTGTCATTATATTTTAAACCTAACTACTTACAGTAATAGGACAATATTTGATTCAATTGATCCTTTTTGATTTTTTCTTTCCTGTTATAACTAGATTACAATAGCCTCTTGCATACTTTAATAGAAAATTAGATTTTTAACTGCGTATTCTACCGCATCCAGGTTGCTAAAAATCTGAAAAATTTTAAATATCATATTCGCAAAGTGCTATTCGTACGTTTCTTGCCGACAGACCGACAAACAATTCCTTTAAATTCTACTTTTACAGAAAACATTTGTGGTAATGTCTGGTAATATACAGTAGTCATATGTCGCAAACTGAGATTCAAATTAGGTTAGCCATTAGAAGCTAAAAATAAAAGAGATTTTATATTTCAATTTTAACGACTAATTCTGAGAATCATCTTCCGTTTCAGATAAATTTAAACATACTCAAAACAATATTTCTCAAGGTTTAATCAAATTTAGGCTTAGAAATATCTGCATTCTAAAACGCTTAAAGCCAATTTTCCACTAGAAAAATTTTCTATATATTTTTATTAAAACTTATTTAATGAGGGTAACCGTAAACAACATATGCTGATAATCAAGGGGCCCTCAAATAAACATTTGAAAATATATACACTACAGTATACAAAAATACAAAACATAGTGATTTTTCGGTGGAATCGAAAGCGTCAGCAAGCATATTGATGTTTCCATCTTCCACATCCCTCTACACACGTTCATATAAGTTGACGCTTTCGATTCGCGGAAACATATTCGCCTAGTGGAAAATCGGCTTTCTGTGAGGTTGCTAGTTGGAATGTGTATATTAGCGTTTTCATCATTTTAATATAAAAATTCTTTGTGACACCACGATCGAAATAAGATTTATATTTAAATATTATTAAAAACTACATTGTGAGACATGACTGATACCGCCGGCTATGTACTGTATGATCAATAAACCAGGGAAGAATTATTTAGATATTTATTTAAATAATTATTTAATCCATGAATAAAATAACTCTGAAAAAGACCAAGGAAAAAATTGTAGTTTAGTAAATCAACATTTCAGGAAGAACAGGAATATTTAACTGATATATCAAAGAAATCGGTATCGCTTTCAATATTTACTTTCAGTTTATTGTTCATAAATCGTGATTTATTTATTTCTTATAACAAATTTCATATAAACATGTATTTTCTATATGAGGGTAGTGAGCACGCACATAATCCAGTTAGGGGAAAAATGCCAAAATGCTTCCTACTTTCTGGATGTTTTATCAGATAATCTATATTGTTTTGACAACTTTTGTAACGTGACCACAGTGCTGAATTGGCCATTTTTCCCCTAATTGAATTGCAAAATTTATATTTTTCAATTGTACCAATTTTGTTTTTTGTTTTCAAAATGTATGGTAAGAAATTTAAAGGATGTCACATTTTGAATGTTTGATAAGTGCCTATACAGATCATGTTGCATAAAAATAACTCCAGAATAAGGATGGGCTTACTGTATATCCCAAGGTGGGCTTATACAGTACATGAGCCTGTACAATTTTGATATAATATACAGTATTGTTGTAAAGCCTTGTCAAACATTACAGTATGTGACAAAAAAATGTTGTATTCCTATATGGACATGATGATTACCATATTTGGTCATATCACACCTTTTTTTGTCAAACTATAGTAGTATTAGTTTGATAGTGTGAATAGTAAAATAATATCCTTTGTTTGTTATTATCACAGAAAACAACAATTTATAAATGATGTCAGTTCCAGTCAGTCTTCTAACCAGGTAAGAATTTGATATTTTTTCAGTTTATAATAAAAATAATTTTTATAGATTTTACAGTATCAATAGGGAGCTTTGTTAACTTTGACGTTATTTCCCAACATACGATGCTCAAACTCTGGCCACTTTGTAAAAAAATCAATCTGCGTGTGTGCAAGTAGGATGAAAAACTTTAGAAACTTATTTCTGAAAAATGGTAAAGTTAATTTTTAAAGCCAAGCAATAATTGTTCATTGCAATATGCTATTTATCATACAATATTTAGGTTTAAACAGGCTGGCCTCTAGGCCTAATAGTCTCTAGGACTAAGGCATTCCATGTTTAGTTTTATGCGAGCGGCGTATGTTGCATGTGCAACACATGCATTGTGTTCAACACTCGCACCAAGCGAAATTAAAACGAACAAGTAAGTTAACGCAACGGTTTAAAATTGACGTTTACATGCTCAAGCTCCCTATTACTATTCTCCAAATCATACAGTATGTTTTTGAAACTTGGCTGAAAAGCCAGATACAGTATTTTAGGCCAGTATTTTAGCTCAACCAACAATGAATTCAGGCAAATCAATTTTCCCCAGAAGTTAATTCTTCGAGATTCCATAATGTGTGTAATAATAAGTATCATAGTTTATGTTGAATATAAAAGGTAATTTTGTGTACAAATATTAACATTCTATTTATGTTAAGCCATACAATTTTCACATTTGGAAAGCTTTACTTTTTGTTTCTATGTTGCAATAAGTACCTTTTAAAACAAGTACATAGAAATGTAAGGAAATAAATCGTATCATGTTGAGATTGGTAAATTCCAAAACATTTCAGGGTTTTTTAATTTCCTGGTTGAAGGGCCAAATTAACTACCAGGAACCATACTCAAATCTGTATGGAGTTCATGGTTTTAATTAATTTCATTTATTTATTTTTAACACATTGAACAAAAAAAAATTAATACTGTAGAAGAAAAAGAAGACAATGTGTGAAAGAAGATCAAAATAAGTAAAAATTACTTTTAGCATTGACCACCTAAGCAGTTGTCGAAATGCCAAGAAAACTAATAACTCTAAAATATTGACAAAAACAAATATTTAAAAAAAATAATAACATTGAATGTTATCAAATAATTATGCCATAAAAGTTAAAACTAACTAATACAAGGTTATATACTATAATATCAACAAACAGATTAAAAAAAAAAGATGAATTAGGAAATGTAGTCTTTAATTATCGTTGTTGTTGTTAACGTTTTCCGTCTTCCGACATTACGCTTTCCACAATTTGTTTCCATTTTTTTCTGTTTATGGCAGGATGGTTTGTTATTGTGTTAGTGTCTACTAGTCCTTGTAAGTCTTTCTTTATTTGATTCATCCAGTTATTTCTTGGTCCTACGGGTCGTTTTACTTTCCTGTTAGTTTCCTTCATTGTTTGTTTGATTGGGATATCATCCGGTAATCTAATTATATGTGTCTATACCATTTTAGTCTCCTTCGTTTAATTCTTTTACTTACTCCATTCTTCTTGTTTTGTTATCTCGTATATTTTCGTGTTACACACTCTATCTGTTAATTTAATATCTATCATCTTTCGCAACATTTTCCTGTGATATATATCTATACTCTCTTGTAATTTTTTGTTTAGTACCCAGAGGTCACTGTTATATAAATACTTGCTATGTATGCGTCAAACAAACGGGATTTCACGTCTACAGACATCGTTTTGTGTTCTAGCGACGACTTCAGCTTGTTATATGCCATAGCTGCTAGTGATTTTCTTCTTTTAATGTCTTTTTCTGTGTCCAAGTTACTACCGAGGTATTTGCATTCTTTCCATTTACTATCGGTGTTTCTTCCTATTAGGTATTTTTCTGTTTTACTGTTTTACTTTCGTTTATCTTTAGATTGAATTCTGCTAATTTCTCTGTTACATTTTTCTTTATATTAGTTATGTGTTCTTTTGAGTCGCTAATAAATGAAGTGTCATCTGCATACTGCATCTGGATATTAAGCTGTTGTAGGGGTAGTGGTGTTGTGTTTGCTGATTCGAGTGCATTTGCTAGGTATAGTGTGAACAGTATCGGAGACATACAGTCACCTTGTGGTACTCCTAGTGTAGTAGTAAACAATTTTCCTGTCTGTTTTGCAATTCGAACGCTTAATTTTACATTGTTTATCAAAACTTTCAACATGTGTAGTTCATCATCTTGTAATATATGCGTCAGTATGTCGAATAGAGTATTCCTCCCCACAGTGTCAAATGCACTGGTCATGTCAAGTAGTAGTAATATTATTTCGTAGTTAGATGACGCAATTGCCTTTTCTGCTAACATTTTGCATGTATGTACATGTTCGGTAGTGCTTTGTCCTCTGCGATACGCGGCCTGTGTTACAGGGACATGTTCATCTAATCTGTTGTTTATCCTATTAAGTAAACATATTGCTAGCATTTTCCTAAGAACCGACAGAAGGATGATGGGTCGGATGTTTTTTGGTGGACCTTTTTTTGGGGGTGGGGTGTTTGACGGGGTCTGGCGGGCACAATCCACCAGTTTGAGTTTATTGAAGATTTTCCCACCAGTTTCAGAGGGTTAACTTTTAAGCTGATCTAGCTCATTTTTGGCCCCCCCAGAAATGGGGGTCTGGCAGGCACCCCCCACCACTAAAATCGTCTGGCGATATTCATTCATTATATTTCACTCTATGTCAAACAATTTGCAAAATATTTCATGGGGTTAACTTTTCAGCTGATCTAGCTCATTTTTTTTACCCTTTACAATGTCCCTCCTAGCCACACCCACCAAAAGAAACGCGCCAGACTGTCATTTCCATACATTGATATGTACGTAGATAATTGCCACATGCATAGAAATTGGTTAACTTTCCAGCTAGGTTGACCCCTCTGGGCTCCTGCTCTAATACTCAAATCTGTATTTTTTGGTGGACCTTTTTTCTTGCCTGGTTTCGGTATTGGATGCAATATGCCTTCGTTGATTTCTTTAGGTTTGTTTCCTGTTTTAGCTGTTTGGTTATATATTTCTGCTATGTGGTTAAAAACTTCTATAGGTGCATATTTTACCATTTCAGAGTATACTTGGTCACTTCCTGGGCTTTTATTATTTTTTAAGCATTTCGCTGCTTTGGCAACTTCATCACTTGTAAAGGGAGACTTCATTTCAATAGGTTTAATGTTTTCGTTTGTAGGTTTTTCTTGTGATTTGTGATAGACGTTTTCAAAGAAATTGCTAATTATTTCTACCTGCTCTTCTTCGTTTGTTGTTATACCGAACATATATGGGATATAAAAACTGGCTACGGATTTCTTAGATTTTAGCTGAATTTGTACTACTGCAAATACATACAAGTTTAAAGCTCTGTCTACACTATCAAACTTTATGACAAAAATGTAATGTGCCCATATATGGACATGATGATGTCATATCACTACCATATTTAGGCATATCATTACCATATATGGGCACATAAAGAATGTTCTCAATTTTGAACTGCAAATGTTGAAAGGTTGGGGTGTTACTGCATTGTAAAATGGGAACTTGGAGCTGGTGGTTGAAATTCTCTGTTACTAATTCAAAAATCATTCTGAACACTCCCTCTCAAGGACTTCTTATACGACTTTAGGGAGCTTTTTTTCGGAACGGTAGACGAAAATCGACTAAATAATACTTCTTTTTTGTGCGTGTACACATAATATTGCCGTCTCTGTCTATTCTTTGTCTTAAAGCGAAACCTCACTAATGTTTATATTGCTACTTTTGTGTATCTCGGGACAGTGATTTAACGCATTCTATTTACAATCCTTGTAAATATGCCTATAGTGATAATAAAATGATAATTAAATGTTATTAAAACAGAAGAACTTTACGAATGATATTTTAAAGAAAGAATAAATAGAATTAAATTTGTGTTTTTTAAAATTGTTTGCAGATATTCAATACAGGCGTCTCCAATCAAGCACAACATGGCTTTTCATCAAACTTTGCATCTAGTGGTCAAAGTAATCCAATGGTCAGCCAAGGATTAAGCTCTCCGTTTTATGGTCAAGCCATTCCAAACTCTTTATCAGGATTTACTGATGGTTCGACAACTTCAGACGCAAGTTTGACTTTGATGGATCGACTAGAGCTCACTCGTGACATTTGGTACCAGCCGAATCGTCCAAAGGCTGAAGCAATAAAAGCGTTACAGTTAGCACCTTTAGGGGTAAGTTGCCTATTTAATTACTCTGTTTTAAAATATTGTAGAAAATATTATTTTATCTTTTCCATCTCATAAAAGAAAAAAAATAAAGTATTAATTTAATTTGGTCTTAATCATATAATACATTATTGGAAGATTTGAATATGGTTTTGTAGGAAACCAAACAACTGTAATAGCACCATGAAAGTACTACTGTAGAAAAGATGCGATGCAATGCGAGATTCGAACCAGTGCCATCACTGTCCATATTGTCAAGCTGATGGACCAGAATAATGCTGCAAAATTATGTGTTTGTTACAACTAAATATAGATTATAGATATTTTAAATGATATTGTTTTTATTCATTTTGTTTAGAGTTTTATAGTTCGTGGTTCAAAGGTCAAAGGTCAATTATCTCTGCTAGTTCACCAGAATTCCGAGAAGAGTGGTTTCTATATTGAAAATTATCCCGTGAGATTACATCCAGATAACAGTAAGGACACATTTACATGCTGTTTTACTAGACTCACAAATTAGAACGGAGTTCAACTGAAAGTCAAGCATTCACACTATATAAGTATGGGAAATGAAAGTGATGCTTTGCTGTAGTGGTTAACCAGAAATTGGCATTAGTGTTTCTGCCATGGATTGCACTCAATTTGATTGCCATTTAATAGTAAAGTTAAATTTCATTTTGACATTTAATGAAAATTGCCTAGATAGTTTTACAACTCAAAAGTGAGTACAGGAACTCAGAAATTCTGAAACTCATATTAGAACCCCTATTAAGGGGACACCTTAGCCTCCATGTTAGATTCATGAGGAACAGTTGCTTAATAATTAGTTGTGTCCCCTGAATAGTTATTTTTTTATACTGGGGGATCCTTTAGTCAATGACTGGTCTTCCAGAGGGCCCAGTTATGATCAGTGGCTGTGAGTGAACTAGTACACCCAGGGTAACTCCCTTCTCGTCTTGAAAGGTGTACTAGAAAAAAAAGAGAAAAAAAGTGCACTTGAACTAGAAGTGTACACTAGATCTATGGTTTATAGTCTTTATCCGAGAAGACTCGTTCTTCCACAAGAACCATGGACCGAGTGAACCTTGAACCCTTTACCGATGTTATGGCTAGGTAATACGGCTCATCCACTCCCTCGCTAAAAGAGATCTCTCCAGGGTGAGACAAATCAATTTTTGAACCCTTTTGGATTTGTATGCCTGATTTTTAGAGAATTTCTTATTTACACTACAGAGTCGGGAGACATGATTGACTGCACACATTTCTCCTTTTCAATATCACCTTATCTACTTGTATATTATTTTCATTTTAGAAGTAGTGTTGGTAAAATCAGAGCAAGAATATGAATCTATTACGCAACTTGTGGTACAACACATGACAACCGCAGGATGTTTACCAGTAGTTCTAAGATTGCCCTCTCCAGTTATGGCAGCAAACAACTCGGAAGACCTGAAACATTTAACCTTTGAAGGTACAAGTGGATTTTATGATACGATTGTATTTGGGATATAAATGGTAGTTTATGTTTAAAACTTGAGGCTAAACCAAAATAAATATGCACAGGCACCAAAGCCTAGTGCAAGTGTTACAGTTTCATATTTTGTTTTTCGCATTATCATAAAGAAAACATATACATTTTCTTTTAAAAAAAGGGACAGGAAATGCCTCTTATAATGGTAGGTGGAAGTTAATATCGTCTGTGTATTGCTCATCCTAAACATTTACTTTAAAAATTTCTGTGGGTTTTAAACAATCACTAATTAAATTATTTATCCTCATCTTTTCATGCGTTTGCTTTGTGTTTTATGATAAAGTGGATTTGTGTAAAATATTGTATATATAAAGGTTAAGGGCATGTTTTTACACCTTACATTTAATGTTGTTGACTGCATGTACTAAGCCATAGAACAGTTGTTTTTACACCTTTTGCATTTGGAGTTAAACCTAACATGTAGAGGCCTGATTAACAAACACTACTTCATATGGTAAATCATAGATGACATGCTTTCATTTTAAATGCATGTTTTCTCTCCAATTACTCTCATCATAAGCCATTGGGACTTAAATTTAGCTTTCTGCTTATTTTATTTGTATCTTTGTTGCGATCCAGCCACTGATACTCACGGCAATGTCATTGTTTTCAGTTTGGATTTGTATGCAAACAGTCAATTCAATGCATGGTTTATATTTTAATATAAAATATCTCAAATTGATTTTTTGTTGTTGACATTTTATTAATTTAACTTTTGAATGTTTTTCAGGTGTTTGGAGAAACTCACAATCATTCCTTCAAGAAGATTCAAATCAGAATTTAAAAATACCTTGTCGAACAATGATGCGAGTACAGTCAACTCCACAAATTGATTATCATTATGATACTGATCGAAAGCTAAGTCTTCAACCAACAACCAATTTGATAGACCTGTCAAATCAAATGTCTATCAGGCGTAGCACAAGTTACAGTGAAAACACAAATCCATTCGTTAACGTTCAACAAACTACCGATACAGTAGCACAGACTTCCGATTTTACGCATCAAAGTAAACAATTACATTTTAGACCAAACAGTGATAATTTTTTTTATGCTCCCCCGAATGCAAATCGGGACTCGTCACAATCACTGAATCTGCCATTTCCAAGTATTCCAGTCTGTTCCACGCAATCTTCTGAGCGAGATTCAGGGTTACCAGACCATGAAATGCAGCGATTGTCTGTGTCGACAGATGCACCATATTTTGATCCCCGGGACTCTGGATTCGGGCCGGAGGTTATCCTACCAAGTGTAGCTAGTAAGAAATCTGTAGAGCCAAACAATGAAGAAAGTATCACAAGCAGAAAGAGGGAAAAGTCGCTTCTTAAACAACCTTCTCTTGACTCCCTAGATGAGAGTTCTGCCTCCTCTGGTGAGAGGTTCTCCTTGATAAGTACATCGTCCAATGAAGATGGTGCTAAATACAGTAGTAGTAAGCCAACAGTGTCGGACAAACCAGCTAAAACACACAAGTTTTCAAAAAGAAGAAGTATACAAAAAATAATAAGTAAGTATGTCTTTTATTAATATGATAGTTCTAGACTAAACTAACCACATGCTGTATTGGAACAGTTTTTTAAACCAATCTAAAATTTATGTATTAGAAGTTTAACATTCTTGTTTTTACTAATATCTCTTATTTTGGCCAGAATTTTAAATAATATGTTGCTTGCTGCTTTTTGCCAAGTGTTTTTTTCTCAGAAAGTGAGCTTGATTTTTTAAACATTTTTCTTTCAGATATTTCTAAAAGAAAAATCAAACGGGAATGGAAAAGTAGAAGAAAAGATCATAGTGATGACAAAGTAGATGGAGATGCTGCAGAAGAAGCTGCAGAATGTATAGAAAAGACAATTCTCAGGTAAAATATATACAGAATGAATTGACTGTGTCGACACCAGTGGCAGGGAAAAGAAAGATATTCCTATTATATATCCACACCAAAAAAAGTTTCAGCGTATATATCCTGGGAAAAGCCACCATTTTAGATTTCCAAGAGAATGTGCAAAATCTCAAAATTGGACAGTATTGAAATATCAGAAAATTTCCCCTTTTTAGTCACATGTACATTTACAAAAAACAGGAGATATTTATGTTTTATAATTACTGTACATGACATGCTATTTACAGGAGATCTCATGAAAGTGGAACATTCTTGAAGGAAACTATTGATGCATTTATTGAGAGTAAGAAAAAGAAAACGGAGGAGAAACCAGAAAAGATGATGCATAGCATAAGAGGATTAATAGGAGGAATCAAACGAAACCTTGTTACAATGCAAAATGATCCTGTTATTAAGGAAGTTGTACAACAAAATTCACATAAGGTAGTATTTTAATTTGATGTCAAAATTGTCTAGGATTCTTCAGAATTGCATTGGAGTCTTCAGAATTGTCTCTGAGTCTTCAGAATTGTCTCTGAGTCTTCAGAATTACCTAAGAGTCTTCAGAATTACCTAAGAGTCTTTTGCCTAAAAGTCTTCAGAATTTCCTAAGAGTCTTCAGAATTTTCTAAGAGTCTTCAGAATTGCCCAAGAGTCTTCAAAATTGCATAGGAGTCTTAAGAATTGTCTGAGAGTCTTAAGAATTGTCTGGAGTCTTCAGAATTGTATTGAGATTCTTCAGAATTGTATTGAGATTCTTCTGAAATGTTTTGGAGTATTCTGAAATGTATTGGGAGTTTAGGAAATGTATTGGGAGTTATCGAAATGTATTGGAAGTCTTCTTAAATGTATTGGGAGTCTTTGGAAATGTATTGGAAGTCTTCTTAAATGTATTGGGAGTCTTTGGAAATGTATTGGGAGTCTTCTGAAATGTATTGGGAGTCTTCTGAAATGTATTGGGAGTCTTCTGAAATGTATTGGGAGTCTTCTTAAATATATTGGGAGTCTTCTTAAATATATTGGGAGTCTTTGGAAATGTATTGGGAGTCTTATGAAATGTATTGGGAGTCTTCTGAAATGTATTGGGAGTCTCCTGAAATGTATTGGGAGTCTTTGGAAAAGTATTTGGGTTTTTAAAATATCTAGAAATCTTCCAACTTTAGAGTCTTCTGAATGAATACAATGTAGTCTTCACAATTGTCTGGGAGTCTTTGGGATTGTATGTGAATCTTCAGAATTATATTGAAGTCTTCAAAATTGTCTGGGAGACATCAGAATTGTTTAGTGGTTTTCATAATTGTCTGGTAATCTTCAAAATTGTCTGGGAGTCTTCAGAATTGTCTGGAAGTCTTCAGAATTAATTAATTGTTGTCTTCTTCAAAATTTTCTGGGATTCAGAATTGTATTTAGTCTTCAAATTTATTTGTCTTTTATCTCTCAGTGCCATTCAGGCATATTTATATATAATGACATAACATTTAGATTTAAAAAAAATTTTATTTATTTTTTCAGTTGAATCAGGAAGTTGAAGAAATTATAGAGGCTGCCCTTTACCAACGCATTCTAATCCCTTTAAAGGAAACAATTTATGCAAATTATCACTATGAATATAAGAAGTGAGTAAACCATGGTCGTTGCATAGTCAAATAATATTATATATCACCAATTAGTTGATACTTTTCATTTTATTGGAAGAATTATTGTCACATGATAGTGTATGAGTAAACTGGTAAAAATATTTTTCCATTGAATTTTTTATTTAATACTGGTGAAAATGACTAAAACATGCAAATTTCACTTTTAGAAATGGTTCAATTGCATTGATAGAAGACAAGATGGCGGTAGCAAGGTTACAGACAAAAGAGCAGTTGGGAATTAGTGTAAGTACTACATTCTAATAACTCTGAATTCTTAGGACAAAGAACAGGCCTCTCACTGCATGGTGTACTTTTTTTGCGAGTGAATTTGGGTCTGAGCTATAACATCGGCAAGGGTTCGAAGTTCATCCCTCCACGGTTCTAGTAATAGAACAAGTGCGATGTATTAGCACACACACCCACTCATGACTAAGCCAGTCATTGATTGAAGGGTTTACCCAGTATAAAGAAATAATAGATAAATATGGATTTTTTGTTTACAGGCAAATGTTTTGCCACCGAACGAAGATCAAATGAAAATCATAAAAGAATGTTTTGGCAGTTTACGAAATGCGTACTCGCCTTACGATAAGATGGACCTAATCTTGAAAGCTGTGACACATATCTACGACTTTGTTGGTGATAACGAACATGGAAGAGCTGTGCAATCGATGGGTGCTGATGGTAAGTCAGAGTAGTGGTGGGGATATAGCAAAAGCATCTATGATCATTTGAACTACATCACCATTTGTTGATTTTTCAAAACCTTGGGACCTGGTCTGTGACCACTCTAAGGCTCTGTTTACACTATAGATGTGATGTGCCAATATAATAAATAATAAAGGTGAGTCCCGTATTCATTCTGAACGTAGGGGGAATGAGCTGTTAGGAGCTCATTGTACTAAGCCTCAGCATTATGTGGTAGGGTGGCCAGTTCCTTTCCACGCCGCCTTTTTTCTCCCTAGTATTTTCAACCAGGTACTCATTTACAGCTGAGTGGACTGGGAGTTGTCGGGAATTGAACCCGGGTCTATCTGTATGACAGTCCTAACCACTCCAATATATGGACATGATTTTGTTGTCAAAGTAGTTTGATCCAGATACATATCTGTACAAACACTCTCTTTATTTCTCATGTTATAGATACAATAGTGTTATATGATCTTGGAGTAAAATCAGTGAAAAAAAACAACTGTGATTATAGATTGTCCAATCAGCAATAAATTAAATCTCAATAAAATTCTAGAAAGTAGGAAGTAAACAATATGTATTTGTTTTTTCAGAATTTCTTCCCATGTTAATTTATACCTTAGTGCAATGTAACATTACAACTATAGAGATTGAGACAGATTATATATGGAGTCTGTTAGATTCAACTGCCTTTACAGGAGAACCAGCTTACTATTTAACAACATTAACAAGTGCAGGTATGTCAATCTGTTTACAACAATTAGATTTATTTCAATTTAGGTGGTCTAGATGACTGATCTATCCACCTCTTTTTGAATCCGCCTTAGTTTTGACTAAGCACTGAATCAGTCCTTTGTTTTTAAGGAGCGCGTTTGCTCTCCTCTGCGCTCTCTACCTAACTTTAAGGAAATCATGCTCCTTAAATCTCATCTCGCACCAAAAAGGGGATTTCCCGGTGAGTTTACTTTATCACCTCTAAGTATATCCAGTGTGGTGTCAGAGAAACGCCTCCTTTACATCAATCACATGAACAAGTCCCAACCAATTGTTTCTTTTATGGAATTGGGTAATGTTTGAAAAATCTCTAGGATTCTTTATTAGGAGAATTTGAGGAGAGCAAATTAGGGCTCTCCTTCTTTTTACTAAGGGATTACTGAATATTGACTTGACAACTTTATATGTTTCAGTTCATGTTTTGAAGAATGTGGAGTTTGAAGATGTCATAGAAGAAGATGATAATAAAGACACAGATACACAGGATGATGTTGACCTAGAAGATTTTAGTTTTACCCATCGTTCTTCCAGTGTCAGTGGTACCAAAGGATTTCTAGAGGTTTTTGTGACCGTGTCATCGGGAGAATTTCAAGAGAAAATGCTCCCTCTTTGGCCCGGAATGACTACTAAACAGATTTGTAAGCACTATAAAGGCTGCTACACACTAAGACGATAATTATCGACGATAACAATTTAAAACATACATTTTTCATACACACATAAAAAAAGAAGAAATTATAAAAGTGTTCATACTATAAATAGAACTATATAATAATCAGAAGTACTTGATAAATCAATTTCATTTAACCCTAACCTTAACTTTTTTGTTCTTATAGGTCGTAACTTAACTCTGAAAAATCATATAGAAGAAAAGGAATGGGAAAATTTTGGACTCTTCAAATTAGAAAGAAATAAGGAAGGACAAGTCAAAAAAGGTAAGTATGAAATTTGGCATAAACCAATGCTAAAATAATTTACTTTTTTACTTGTAAATTGACACTCTTTAAGTAAAGCTATGAGCTCCTCAATTTCGTGGATAAAAAAAAAATCAAAAAAGTGGATACACAATTTCAAGTGATTTCCATGAGCATTTGTGAGCTGCTATGTAAAATGTATACTATGAAAATAACACATTTTGTAGAAAGTTCAATTTTTTTATTGAATGCACAAAATGATTGTCTGTTATCTTAAAAACAGTGTTGATTCTGAGGATTGACAAATGCTTCAAATTTGGAAGATCTGTTTATATGTTGATTATGTTTCACAGTTGGCTCTGAAATTAAACTTCACTAAATAGTCATTTGCGAATTTCAGAAGTCCAAAGTTGGAAAGAATTATAAGGGGCGCTTTATACGCTAATGAGCAATTCAACGTTTTGTTGGCGCTTCAACTCCTAATAGTAAACAATGGTTATGCCATGCAATTTCCACAAATAATAGAGGGCGCTATAATTAAATATAGGGTGCTATATAAGCTTAAATGAGCTATTAAAAATTTAATGGCGCATCATCTCCTAATGGTAAACAGTGGTTATGCCAAGCAATTTCCAGGCAAAAGGAAAATGTCTCCTATTCAATATATGTCTTATTCACTTGCCCAGTGTTTCACTGATATTTCCCTGTTATAATTAACAATAACATAATAATAGTCCCTTTCACATTTATCTAATTGATATTTGCACAGAAACACTGCTTCATGATAATGAGTGTCCGCAAAGAGTTAAAGACGAGATGACCCATTCAGGAATTCTGTGCGACTTTGGCTTTAAGCACAAATACTACCGTGTTGATTGGCCGTTAAATACTAAATTAGCAGCTGAACTCAAATCTGATGAAAGTGAAGATGAATCAGAAGCGTAATGTCAATGTAGATGTGACAGAAAATTGTTGAAAGGCTTTAAATACAGAACACCAGAGTAAAACTAAAATGATCACAAGACTTTAATAGTGAAAATGAAGGAGCATCTGACTATTTTAAATGTCAGGTGTTTTTTATTATAACGATGGACAGGAATTTCATATCTTTTTTTACATACAAACCACCAGATTAATTCTAAATTGATGGCAGGACTCCAGAGTCTTCTGTTAATGGGAAAAATGAAAGAGTATCTGACTCTTTGAATGTCAGGTTGTTTTTTTTATAGCGATGGACAGGACTTTCACATTTTTTTACATACAAACCACCAGGTTAAGTGATGGCAGGACTCTACAGTCTTCTGTTAATCGTGAAAATGAAAGAGTATTTGAATTATTATATATCGATGGACAGGAATTTCTTTAATGTTTCTTTAAATTCAGAACACCAGAAATAATCTGTGATTCAAAGTTTTCTGAATAGGAGAATATCTCACTATCTTTGAGTTTCAGAATAGCAGTAATATTGTAAATGAGAGAGTATCTGACTGATTTGATTGTCAGAGATTTTTTCAAGTCATGGACAGGATTCTGAAGTGCTTCTTTAAATACAGAACACCAGTGTTAACTGTGATGGCATCCTCTGTTAATAGTGAAAATGAGAGTATCTCACTAATTTAAGTGTTTGAGTCCTTTATAAAACTGATGAAAACACAATACTAGAGCATGTCAATTTAAAGTTCTTTAAAAACAAGTGATGGAGAGGACTCCAAAGTCTATCTTAAATACAGAACACCAGAGTTTATGGCAGGACTCACAAGGAGTCTTCTAATAGTGAAAATAAGAGTATATCAATGTAAGTCACAACAGTGATTGAGAGGACTCCGAAGTCTCTCTTAAATACAGGACCAGTGATGGCAAGACTCCAGATTCATCTGTCAATAGTATAGTGAACTTGAAAGAATCTCACTAATCATGTCGGAGTTCTTAAACAAGTTAAAGTCTTTCTTTAAATACAGAACATCAGAGTAAAACTAATGTGAAATCAATATTCATTGATTCTTAGTTTAATAGTAAACATGAGAATATCTCAGTCTGTGGTGACCGTGAAATTAAAGAAGATTTTCCAGGAAATGATCTCTTTTGCTGCTAAAAATGTCTATAGTGTTTATATTGCTCATCTTGAATTATATATTTAATAAGAATTTAAGTATATTATTTTGTGAAATGCTGGCGTTTCTTTATATTATTTTATTATATACAGTATATATATATTATTTGTACAAAATACTTACCAGGTGACTAATTATGTATAAAGAATTGTGCTCATTTTAAATATTTATAAACGAATAATCCATCCAAATAAGATGAAAATGAACTAATAAACTTGATAGTCCAGTCAAAAATCACCCTCACCATGGTATAAGAACGTACCCTAATAAAATTTCATCCGTAGGTTCTATGTATATAGGTAATAACATTTCTTGATGTTGCGTCTTGCAAAACTTGGGATTTTACGAGAAAATTAGACTTTTATACCCAATTTATAACCGCCTCATGTCGTATTATTGTGTACAGCGAATTCGACGAAGCGTGACTAAAATTACGAGACGCCGTTAGCGCCCATTGAAAAATACATTAACAAAGCTAAAAACCTACAAAATTAATAGTTTATACAATAATTTAAATATAGTTTACAATAAATTGTATAATAAAATACATAACATATAAAGAAAACCCAAGTATAATCTCAAATATTTACAGATATGTGTTTAAAAATGTACAAATCAAAATGGCCTTCCATAAAATAAAGTGCGCCCTCACTCGTCATACTTTTATCGGACTTGTATGGATGGTTATACTGTACAGTACAAGGCATTAATATATGAAACACGATGCGGTTTGTTAGTTATTGCCTCTGCAAGAGGCAGAATATTATATTTTCACAAATATATTTCTAATTTTTATCATGGAAAAAAAGAATTGTATATATTTAAACACATTACAACCTCCAGTATACCATCATGATGGATTAAGTGTATATTTGTATATCTGCTGAAGCGTAATGATCTACTAGTTTTGCTGGTTTTATTTTTAGACATTCTTTTTTTTTCACAGCATTACTTGCGTGGATATCACAATGCATTGCATATTTTGAACTATCATTCGCGATTATGATCTTAATTAGTGTAAGAACCAATCATTTAAGGATAATCCATTTCGTGTAGGCCTATACGAAAGATACTAGGATAGGATAAGATAAGTAGCCCTACTTTCACTTTCCAACAATTATTAAGAGCGTATCAAAGGGGCTGGTTGGCATTCGTCTGAATCAACATTTATCATTTTTCCCTTTCACCCGCCGATGCCCCCACTGCCAATGGGTAGGAGGAGCCGGTTTGATCCTCTCTGAATCCGTCTGGCCTTCACATCGTACCGATGTGTGAAGTTTGAGCCAATAAACGTCATTCATGACGATTCTTTAAGTTCGAAGTCGTCTTCCAGAATTCAAAGCATTCTAAATTTAAAGTATTTTCCCGTTTTTCCACCGTTCACATTTCACTAAATAAAAGAAAGTGAGAATGTTGGAGTGTGATTCGCGAGAAACGACATACTGTATTACCCAATTCTTCCAATTTTTTTAAGACGTGACGTATATTAAATACTTTCTAATATAAAGTGTTTTGGTTGAGAGTAGTCCTACAATTATTATTGGACATTTTATACACAAAAGCATGTCATAAACGATCGGTTCACCTCCACGGCCTGAAAGTTCTCACTTGGGACAAAAAAGTAAAGTCCAGAACAAAAGTTTTATATGCATTTATTTCAAATATTGTTATCCGCCGAGTCCGACGCATTTTAATGCATTTAAATAAAATTTAAAAAGCTTGGGAGAACACAGTAGTTTAATTTGTTGGCTTATTCAAATGCTTATAAATGACGTTTAAAAGATGTAGGCTATTTTTCCCAAAAGTGAAGATGAACATTAATTAATTAATTAAATGTAAAAGAATAACACAGTTATCCGTCAGAAGTCTTCGAACAGAAAGAACCTTCGGTGGCAGGATTACATTTTCTAAAACACGAAATTGTCTCACACATCATACGATATGGATGCCAATAAACAATTCAAAGAAAATTAAACAAAACTAACAATCACAAGGATTCTTTGTTGCGGATAACCAATGAGAAAATATTTCAGAGTACTTTATTAATTTAAATCTTTATTATATCGTATACGCGAAATGGACTGTCATTTAAAAATGATTCTTACTCAAATTAATATTGACTATAATCGCGAATAAACAAATGCATTGTGATATCCACGCAAGTAATGCTGTGAAAAAAAGAATGTCCAGAATATAACCAGATAACTAGAAGATCATTACGCTATAGCATATACAATACGGCGCTTCACTTAATCCATCATGATGGTAGACTGGAGGTTGTAATGTGTTTAAATATATACAATTCTTTTTTTCCATGATAAAAACTAGAAATATATTTGTGAAAATATAATATTCTGCCTCTTGCAGAGGCAATAACTAACAAACCGCATCGGGTTTCGTATTATTAATGCCTTGTATAACCATCATCCATACAAGTCCGATAAAAGTATGACGAGTGAGGGCGCACTTTATTTTATGGAAGGCCATTTTGATTTGTACATTTTTAAACACATATCTGTAAATATTTGAGATTATACTTGAGTTTTCTTTATATGTTATGTATTTTATTATACAATTTATTGTAAACTATATTTAAATTATTGTATAAACTATTAATTTTGTAGGTTTTTAGCTTTGTTAATGCATTTTTCAACGGGCGCAAACGGCGTCTCGTAATTTCAGTCACGCTTCGTCGCATTCGCTGTACACAATAATACGACATGAGGTAGTTATAAATTGGGTATAAAAGTCAAATTTTCTCGTAAAATCCCAAGTTTTGCAAGACGCAACATCTAGAAATGTTATTACCTATATACATAGAACCTACGGATGAAATTTTATTAGGGTACGTTCTTATACCATGGTGAGGGTGATTTTTGACTGGACTATGATATTTTGCCACATTTTTAACATTTATGTAAAAGATCCAATCCATCATGTATTTATGATTATAAAAAAAGAAAATTGGAATACTAAAAAAAATGGAAGCTATAAATGAATTTTTTAGATCCATGATAATCCTTTTTACACTAGCAAACTTTTGTTTGCAAACTTTGATCCCCAGCTAACATAACCTTCTCAAGTTCTCTGAAAGTTTTGTTCCCACTAAGACACAAAGCAGGACGTAAGCAGAACGCTAGTAATTTGACCAATCTGAACACGTCCTTGCTTTGCGTCGTAGTGTGAACCAAGCTAGCTTAAACAGTTGTTTAGCGTCGTGATGTGGTTTCCCGATTAATCGTACGATCAAAACGGTACTGGGTATGATCAACTATCAACATGATCATACCCAGTACCGTTTGATCGTACGATTAATCGGGAAACTATCTTACGACAAAAAGTTGCTAGTGTAGACCAAAACTGTCCACAAAGAAAATAAGTTAGGTTAAAGTTTTGATTAAAGATCAAATTAATTTCTTTATAATTGTAGATGGCTGAATTAAATTAATTGAATTTTCTCTCAATTAAATATATAAACAGAATATTCACTATAGAGAGAAGTTAGAATTAAATAGTCTAGTATTATGTTAGATAAAGCAAGCGAAGTATTACAATACAATAATGTTAATATTTAATAAAACACTAATTTAATTACGAAACAATTAATTGTCAAGAACTAATTGGATTTTGGGGGTGGGGAATTAAGGGATATGGGGTGTTTATAAACATGCTTTGTTATTCTCATTCCATTGTTTTAATATGATTTAAAGTTGTACATTGTTTTTGTAATGTTAGTATTGGTGCAATGTTTAGATATATGACATTAGTACTTGATTATATGAATTAACTTGAAAATATGTATTTAAAAATGTCATATTATTTTGTATAATACAATATGATCTTTTTTATTACATGCCTATTTATTTCATCTGTTGTAGTATTTTGACGCGACGTGAGAAAAATAACTTACAATATAAAAAAAATAATATAATATGAGTAACATACCCATTAATCGTCCATAGCAATACCAAAGACTAGCTTCTAGCTAGATTTATTGGAACACTACACGCTCATATAATGATGTGTTAACACATCTGTGATCTTAGTTTTAAAACGGTTTTCAACTAATGAATTTATTTCGCGTGAATATAAAGTGTTCACTAATGCGCATGCGTAATAATATTTTGTGACATGGTAAAATTCGCAACCGATCACAACTCATTAATGTTCGATTCGTGCCAATGTATTTGTTAATGGAAAAGACATCACAGTCAAAAGTGGGCAGGTGAAACTGATTGTAAGGTTATTTATCTAAGAGCAGAGAAGGACAACCCTTATTCCAAACCGCGGCTGAAGTTTGTTGTTTGGGTGTGGAAATCTTGGACATACTGGTTAAAAGCCGGCTGGAAGAGTTCAATGCGGACCTACGAGTAAGAGTTGATGATAAGCAGATAAGAGCAGGCGGCTCATCGTAAAAAACAGAACTCGCTCAACACCCTTCCTCAAAACGGTTTATATGTGCGCTTAAAGTTGAGTTTTGGAAGTTAGAACACTGGTTCCGTGGTTGGTATAGAAGTATGGAGGTGGCAGAAGATTTTAGAAAGCGTCAGGTGGACATGTTTAAGAGACAAGATGGACAGAATCGGAGCCAAAAGGTGAAATAGATTGAAAGAAGGTGATGAATCTGCATGTGTGTGGGTACGATGGAGATGACCGAGAAAGAGGGAAAGAAATTAATATTGTAGTGATGGTACAAGATTATCAAGTAATGCTAAAAGAGAGCTGTTTCCCACCACAAATTGGCCGAGAAGAAGTGACGATATGACGATTCAGTAGATTTGTTAAGGGATGTAGGTGGTTATAGGAAGTCATGGTGGCTTTAGCATAGGTACACGAAATGGAGAATGACAAAGTTTTTTTAGTTGGGTTTTTAAAAAACAAATGAAAGACCAAAAATATGAAGCCGTAACATGATGGCAATGACCAACATGCTGAAATCCAATGGATGAACATGTGACTGAAGACGTCGAATTCAACCCATGGGCTGTAGGCTATGTGAGGAAAGATATACGATTCCAACAATTTCAGATTATGTGAGAAATGCAGTAGCATAACATAACAGATTTCCCCAACCCTACTCGAGGAATGGGTCCGTGCCAGATTTTATGGGGTCACAAATCAAGAATGAGATCATTTTAATTTTAAGTAGCAGTAATTGAAGAAAATGCAAATGGAGAAGATTGGAATAGTGAATAGCTTTTGTAGAAGTGGTAAAATCAGAATCGGGGCTGTTTTGGATATACTGTAAGTTCAACTGACCACGTAGAAGATTCACATTGGAATTCACAAAGCATGTTTGCGATTGGCGAAGGTGTAATGACGCCGAAACATGCAACATAAAAGAAGTCAAGAAGGCATTTTGAGAAGAGCTGAAAGGGCAATGATAAGTATAGTAGACCGTCTGGGAATACCGGGTGATGTATGAATAATACATAGTAGATAACATTACAACTATAATAGCAGTGAACTAGTATTTCCTACGTTAACGGCAATATCTTGTTGAAACACCGCACAGTGGGCAAGAATCAATTCAAAGTGTACCAAAACTCCATAATCGTCAATGTGGCAATCCAAACTTTTTAATATTGTATTAAGAAAGACAACTTAAATTATATAAATCCACTAATAATTTTATATTTGGTAAATTTTATTAGTGTTTTGTAACCATAGAAACTGGAACAAACCATGAAATTTCACTTAAAATGAACAAAAACAAACACATAGTTCTCTCAACAAAGAAAAGTGCACCAGCTTGTATTAGACGGAGAACCAGGGAACTGATGATGTCCTGAAGCGTTAAGCAAAATTGTCATTAAAATATGTTCTGAAGTTTGCAATATTCAACAGTTTAATATTGATTTTGTTTAGAACGATGCATGAGAAATACAGTTAGTTCTTAGCTGGGATGATGTTTCTGGCACATCTGTCATATCTAGTTCAGTTTCGTTACTAAACGAAAACGTTTGGTAAAGGCTTGTGATGACCACAGTAGCATCTTGTTTTTTTTCAAAAAATTTTCCAGATTTCGACCTTTTTATTTTTCAATAAAACTGGTTACTATAGCCATGGATTAAGGAATAGAAGGATATTCATCGACGGTAACATCAAACGATTTTCCAACGGGCTTGCCTATACTAAAGCACTGCTGCCAATCAAACAAACACGCTCATAACCGCGGCCCTCTATAGAACGCTGCGAATCAAATCGTAGCCATGTAGAAATCGTATGCGCAGTCTGATTGTTCTATTGACATGTCTGCGTTAATGATTAATTGACAACAACAATATATTTCTGAACAATGTTTTGTTTAATTTCATCACAATCGGATTACGAAAAGTTCACTTGCGACCGGTAATTTTAAGTAGTAATAATAATAAAATATGCAATTTTTATATTTGAATTATCATATTGGCCTGCCACCTCCTGTCATTAAAAATTGCGTTAATCTATAGAATATTAAATGATGCAATTAAATTGGGCATTTTTTTTTAAATTACCAAATTTTGAGCTTTTTATATAACTGGTTACTATAGCATAATTGACATGCGCAGAATCCATTATTCGACTCTGCGCACGTATATTATGCTATAGTAACCATTTATGTCTAAAAATAAAAGGGCTGAAAATTGGCCATTTTTCGAAAATTTCCCTGTACTGTAGTACAGGGATTTTTTCCAAAAATGGGCAAATTTCGACCTTTTTATTTTTCGATATAAATGGTTACTATATCATAATTGACATGCGCAGAACCCATTAATCGACTCTGCACATGTTTATTATGCTATAGTAACCATTTATGTCTAAAAATAATTTTCTACCATTTTATTTTTTGACATAACTGGTTGCTATAGCATAATTGACATGCGCAGAACCCATTATTCGACTCTGCGCATGTATAGTATGCTATAGTAACCATTTATGTCTAAAAAAAAAGGGTTGCAATTTGGCCATTTTTCTAAATTTTCCCTGTACTATAGTACAGGGATTTTTTCCAAAAATGGCAAAATTTCGACCTTTTTATTTTTCGATATAAATGGTTCCTATATCATAATTGACATGCGCAGAACCCATTAATCGACTGTGCGCATGTTTATTATGCTATAAAAATAATTTTCGACTATTTTATTTTTTGACATAACTGGTTACTATAGCATAATTGATATGCGCAGAACCCATCATTCGACTCTGCGCATGTATATTATGCTATAGTAACCATTTATGTCTAAATATAAAAGGGTTGAAAATTGGCAATTTTTCAAAATTTTCCCTTACTATAGTACAGGGATTTTTTCCCAAAATGGGCAAATTTTTACCTTTTTATTTTTCGATATAAATGGTTACTATATCATAATTGACATGCGCAGAACCCATTAATCGACTCTGCCCATGTTTATTATGCTATAGTAACTATTTATGTCTAAAAATAATTTTCGACCATTTTATTTTTTGACATAACTGGTTACTATAGCATAATTGATATGCGCAGAACCCATTATTCGACTCCGCGCATGTATATTATGCTATAGTAACCATTTATGTCTAAAAATAAAAGGGTTGAAAATTGGCCATTTTTCGAAAATTTACCTGTACTATAGTAAAGGAATTTTTTCAAAAAATGGGCAAATTTCGACCTTTTTATTTTCGATATAAATGGTTACTATATCATAATTGACATGCGCAGACCCCATTAATCGACTGTGCGCATGTTTATTATGCTATAGTAACCATTTATGTCTAAAAATAATTTTCGACTATTTTATTTTTTGACATAACTGTTTACTATAGCATAATTGACATGCGCAGAACCCATCATTCGACTCTGCGTAAGTATATTATGCTATAGTAACCATTTATTTCTAAAAATAAAAGGGTTGAAAATTGGCCATTTTTATAAATTTTCCCTGTACTATAGTACAGGGATTTTTTTCCAAAAACGGCCAAATTTCGACCTTTTTATTTTTCGATATAAATGGTTCCTATATCATAATTGACATGCGCAGAACCCATCATTCGACTCTGCGCAAGTATATTATGCTATAGTAACCATTTATTTCTAAAAATAAAAGGGTTGAAAATTGGCAATTTTTCTAAATTTTCCCTGTACTATAGTACCGGGATTTTTTCCAAAACGGCCAAATTTCGACCTTTTTATTTTTCGATATAAATGGTTCCTATATCATAATTGACATGCGCAGACCCCATTAATCGACTGTACGCATGTTTATTATGCTATAGTAACCATTTATGTCTAAAAATAAAAGGGTTGAAAATTGGCCATTTTTCGAAAATTTACTTGTACTATAGTAAAGGGATTTTTTCCAAAAACGGCCAAATTTCGACCTTTTTATTTTTCGATATAAATGGTTCATATATCATAATTGACATTCGCAGACCCATTAATCGACTGTACGCATGTTTATTATGCTATAGTAACCATTTATGTCTAAAAATAATTTTCGACTATTTTATTTTTTTACATAACTGGTTACTATAGCCTAATTGACATGCGCAGAACCCATCATTCGACTCTGCGCATGTATATTATGCTATTGTAACCATTAATGTCTAAAAATAAAAGGGCTGAAAATTGGCTATTTTTCGAAAATTTCCCTGTACTATAGTACAGGGATTTTTTCCAAAAATGGAAAAATTTCGACCTTTTTATTTTTCGATATAAATGGTTACTATATCATATTTGACATGCGCAGAACCCATTAATCGACTCTGCGCATGTTTATTATGCTATAGTAACCATTTATGTCTAAAAATAAAAGGGTTGAAAATTGGCCATTTTTCAAAAATTTACCTGTACTATAGTAAAGGGATTTTTTCCAAAAATGGGCAAATTTCGACCTTTTTATTTTCGATATAAATGGTTACTATATCATAAATGACATGCGCAGACCCCATTAATCGACTGTGCGCATGTTTATTATGCTATAGTAACCATTTATGTCTAAAAATAATTTTCGACTATTTTATTTTTTGACATAACTGGTTACTATAGCATAATTGACGTGCGCAGAACCCATCATTCGACTCTGCGCAAGTATATTATGCTATAGTAACCATTTATTTCTAAAAATAAAAGGGTTGAAAATTGGCCATTTTTCTAAATTTTCCTTGTACTATAGTACAGGGATTTTTTCCAAAATTGGGCAAATTTTTACCTTTTTATTTTTCGATATAAATGGTTACTATATCATAATTGACATGCGCAGAACCCATTAATCAACTCTGCGCAACTGTAACCATTAATGTCTAAAAATAAAAGGGCTAAAAAATGGCAATTTTTCGAAAATTTCCCTGTACTATAGTACAGGGATTTTTTCCAAAAATGGCCAAATTTCGACCTTTTTATTTTTCGATATAAATGGTTACTATATCATAATTGACATGCGCAGACCCCATTAATCGACTGTGCGCATGTTTATTATGCTATAGTAACCATTTATGTCTAAAAATAATTTTCGATTATTTAATTTTTTGACATAACTGGTTACTATAGCATAATTGACATGCGCAGAACCCATCATTCGACTCTGCGCAAGTATATTATGCTATAGTAACCATTTATTTCTAAAAATAAAAGGGTTGAAAATTGGCCATTTTTCTAAATTTTCCCTATAGTATAGTACAGCGATGTTTTAAAAAAATGGCCAAATTTTTACCTTTTTATTTTTCGATATAAATGGTTACTATATCATAATTGACATGCGCAGAACCCATTAATCAACTCTGCGCAACTGTAACCATTAATGTCTAAAAATAAAAGGGCTACAAAATTGCCATTTTTCGAAAATTTCCCTGTACTATAGTACAGGGATTTTTTCCAAAAATGGCCAAATTTTGACCTCTTTATTTTTCGATATAAATGGTTACTATATCATAATTGACATGCGCAGACCCCATTAATCGACTGTGCGCATGTTTATTATGCTATAGTAACCATTTATGTCTAAAAATAATTTTCGATTATTTAATTTTTTGACATAACTGGTTACTATAGCATAATTGACATGCGCAGAACCCATCATTCGACTCTGCGCAAGTATATTATGCTATAGTAACCATTTATTTCTAAAAATAAAAGGGTTGAAAATTGGCCATTTTTCTAAATTTTCCCTATAGTATAGTACAGCGATGTTTTCAAAAAATGGCCAAATTTTTACCTTTTTATTTTTCGATATAAATGGTTACTATATCATAATTGACATGCGCAGAACCCATTAATCGACTCTGCGCATGTTTATTATGCTATAGTAGCCATTTATGTCTAAAAATAATTTTCGACCATTTTATTTTTTGACATAACTGGTTACTATAGCATAATTGATATGCGCAGAACCCATTATTCGACTCTGCGCATGTATATTATGCTATAGTAACCATTTATGTCTAAAAATAAAAGGGTTGAAAATTGGCCATTTTTCGAAAATTTTCCCTATAGTATAGTACAGCGATGTTTTCAAAAAATGGCCAAATTTTTACCTTTTTATTTTTCGATATAAATGGTTACTATATCATAATTGACATGCGCAGACCCCATTAATCGACTGTGCGCATGTTTATTATGCTATAGTAACCATTTATGTCTACAAATAATTTTCGACTATTTTATTTTTTGACATAACTGGTTACTATAGCATAATTGATATGCGCAGAACCCATTATTCGACTCTGCGCATGTATATTATACAAATAATGAATGTTTATGAGTGCAATGGTACAAATAATGGCACGAGGTGAATGATGAAAGGTTATATCAACGAGGCAGAGCCGAGTTGATATAACCTTTCATCATTCACCAAGTGCCATTATTTGTACCATTACACGAATACAAAACATTCATTATTTGTTTTATATAACATCTAAATAACAAACAAAAATGTTTCAAAAAGTACTATTTAACGATCGTTGAATAGTGCGTACTATTGCACGCCATGTGACCCACATTCGTCCAATCAAATGACAGGAATTTATATAGGTGTTATATAATATGCTATAGTAACCATTTATGTCTAAAAATAAAAGGGTTGAAAATTGGCCATTTTTCGAAAATTTACCTGTACTATAGTACAGGGATTTTTTCCAAAAATGGGCAAATTTCGACCTTTTTATTTTTCGATATAAAATAATTGTTACTATATCATAAATGACATGCGCAGAACCCATTAATCGACTGTGCGCATGTTTATTATGCTATAGTAAACATTTATGTCTAAAAATAATTTTCGACCATTTTATTTTTTGACATAAGTGGTTACTATAGCATAATTGACATGCGCAGAACCCATTATTCGACTCTGCGCATGTATATTATACTATAGTAACCATTTATGTCTAAAAATAAAAGGGTTGAAAATTGGCCATTTTTCTAAATTTTTCCTGTACTATAGTACTGGGATTTTTTCCTAAAATAGCCAAATTTCGACCTTTTTATTTTTCGATATAAATGGTTCCTATATCATAATTGACATGCGCAGACCCCATTAATCGACTGTGCGCATGTTTATTATGCTATAGTAACCATTTATGTCTAAAAATAATTTTCGATTATTTTATTTTTTGACATAACTGGTTACTATAGCATAATTGATATGCGCAGAACCCATTATTCCACTCTGCGCATGTATATTATGCTATAGTAACCATTTATGTCTAAAAATAAAAGGGCTCAAAATTGGCCATTTTTCGAAAATTTCCCTGTACTATAGTACAGGGATTTTTTCCAAAAATGGCCAAATTTCGACCTTTTTATTTTTCGATATAAATGGTTACTATATCATAATTGACATGCGCAGACCCCATTAATCGACTGTGCGCATGTTTATTATGCTATAGTAACCATTTATGTCTAAAAATAATTTTCGACTATTTTATTTTTTGACATAACTGGTTACTATATCATAATTGACATGCGCAGACGCCATTAATCGACTCTGCGCATGTGTATTATGCTATAGTAACCATTTATGTCTAAAAACAAAAGGATTGAAAATTGGCCATTTTTCGAAAATTTCTCTGTATTCTACTCAGCGCATGTTTATTATGCTATAGTAACCATTTATGTCTAAAAATAAAAAGACCGAAAGTTTCCCACTACAGGGATTTTTTTTTTTAAATTGCTATAAATTTCGACCTTTTTATGTTTCGATAAAACTGGTTACTATAGCATTATTGACATGTGCAGAGTCGAATAATGGGTTCTGCGCATATCAACTATGCTATACTAACAAAAAAACTTGATATTTTTCGGGAAATCCATAGTACAGGGATTTTTAGTCACGTGGACGCGACTCTATAGTTCACTATGTCGGTCGGTCGGTCTTTCTGTCGGTCCGGTATCACTATGCGTTTTAGCACGCGACTTATGGCTGTTGGCCTTGTTTTTTTAAAAGGCCAAATTTCGAACCTATTATTTTTCGACATAACTGGTTAGTATATCAAAATTGACATGCGCAGATTCATAAAATAAATAGGATACGATTAAAATAAGTTAGAAGTTTACCACTGTGCGTTACTATAGCGCACAGTGATAGTGAATAGGATACGATAAAAATCGTTAAGAAATTTACCACTTTGCGCTACTATATCTATTTTGTTTGTAAATAGCGCACAGTGATGTGTTCTGCGCATGTCAATTATGATATAATAACCAATTATGTAAAAAAATGGAAAGGTTAAGGGATTTAAAAAAAAAAAATTTCGGAAAATTGTCAAATTTCTTCTGCGGTTATACTATTGTAACCCGGACCTTTTCTATTAGATAGAATCGTTTTAATTGCACTAGTCACTTCCTTCCTCAGTATATCCCATTCATTTTCTGTGCTTGGTATTTTTGGTATTATTATTTGCAGCCTTCTCATTTGTAGGGTTACTGTTGTTATATAGCTTATTGTCATTTTCTTTCCTTCTTTCTTTCACATCATTTAGCTCTGTCAAGACTTCACCATATTTACTCTTCAATGCCTACATTTGAATGTTTGAACGTCTTTTCTTGATTGTTGAATACCTCCTTGGTTTTAGCAGCTTGATGGTTTTGGTGCTGGTCCTGAAAAAGGGGAAACCATCAAATCTTCCAATTGGGTTTGGAGTTAAGTTGTAGCGTCATTTTGCTCTACGTGTTGTAGGCCCACCAAGGGAAAAAGTGGCGGGTTAATAGAGGCAGGGGCTTTAACCCTGGTGCTGCTTTGGCTTTCCATCATGGAACAGTTCAAAATTAGCTAGGCGGATTAGTCAGGTTAAATCTGTCCGTCACCAGTTGAACAAGTCAGCTGACTCACAACTCCTATCGCGTGAAGGTAGACAAGGACGTTTACCCATATCCTCACAAGTTGTTCCTTTCCTCACATTGCATTATGATATAGTAACCAATTATGTCGAAAAATAGAACGATCAAAATTTGGCAATTTAAAAAAAAATCCCTCTACTATTAGTACAGGGAAATTTTATCCTTTTATTTGTTAAAATACCTGGTTACTATCATAATTGACATGCGCAGCTAATCGTTGACTAAAAGAGTAGCCTCATTTGCTTAATTAATTAACTGTAATGTTCTTATCGCTCTATATTTTCTATAGCCTTGAAAACGCTGATGTTGCTTGCACTTTCTTGCTTGATCCGTCATCTGTCATAATGGCTCTTTAAACTGGTGACTACTTGTAGGTTGTGACCTTTCACTTTGATGCTATTGGTAAAACCATCAGTGCTGTTGGCCATGAGTTTTTTTTTTTTTTCCGCATTGATCTCCATGCCATACGATGTTGGTTCCAGAGTTTTTACTAGTTTTTCTAATTCTTCTTCGGTTCCTTTCAGTTCTTCGGTTCCTTTCAGTCCTTCGATGTCATCGGCAAAACGTAAGTTTGTAATTGTTCTACCACCAATACTGAATGTTCCTTCATGATTTTCAAGTGGAGGAAGTAAGCATCCTTACCAAAGCAATCTCCAGTGCTTCCATTGTACTTGTGGCTTTTTTATACAATGTCTTAATAATGGTGATGAGGTTGGCATTTATGTTTTATTTGTGCATGGTGGCCCATAATGCTGTGTGCCACACTCAGTCAAACGCTTTCTTAAAAAAGTCTCTGAATACATGGTACAGACCTTATTAAAGTTGTTTGAATTCCTCCATGAGTATTTTCAGATTGAAGATTTGTTCCATTTGCTTCGCCCTTTTTTAAAGTCTGCCTGTTCCTATGCAATGATTTATTCTGCTTCTGGTTTCAGCCTGTTCGCAATGATTTTAACATCACCTTGCTGGGGTGATTTTTCAGGCTTATTTTCTTTTAATTTTTACACACTTGCAGATTTCCTTTCTTTGGCAGTGTAATGACTAATGACTAAGTCCACAGTTTAGGGCAATCTCCAGTTTACCAGATCTTGCTGCAGATGATGTACAGTGCATCGGTCATAGCTTCTCCTCCCGTCTGGATTAGTTCAGCTGGAATATTGTCCTCACCTGCTGATTTTCCAATTTTGAGCGATTTTATTGCTATTTCATGTCTTAGTATTTGAAGGTTGTCATCGTCAGTTGTATGAGGTCCTGCTAACATTGCAGGGTCACCCTGTATGTTGTAGTTGTACAGGTCACTACAATATTCTGCCCAGCGTTTCAGAATGTTCTGTGTTCAGTGAGACTTTTCCCAGCTTTGTCCTGAATGGTACTCTTCTTTGTTTATTATTTGTGAGGTTGCTTATGATCTAATATGCTTCAATCCAGTTTGCCTTTGCTTATTTCATGGCTTTTCTAATTTTTTTCAGCTTCTCTGTATTGGAGTGCTCCTTGAGAAATCATGTTTCTTGTTTTTGATAGCTCTTTCATAACGCATATCAAGGATGTCATCAGTGATCCATTTCTTCTTCTTTGTTTATTTTTCTTTGTCATTCAAACTTTCCTCCTGAACATGGTTAGAGGTGCAAACGTCCCACCTATCAGTGCTTCGAAGGCTTTGTGGATGTTTAATCTCTTAACAAATCAAACATGAGCCTTATTCTTTGACGTTTAAATCCTTCCTGAGATGCACATGGAAGGTCATAATCATAATTTCGACCTTTTAATTTTTTGAAATAAAGTTGTTCTATGACACCATACTGTAAGATGATAGTATAGTGATATATGTCCACATATAGCAATAACACTGCATAATTATTGCATTTTAATATGTTCATATTTTGGGTGATTTTGCAGGATTTCTTCGAAAAAAGGCAATATTTGTTCCTGATTTGATATAAATTGGTTCTATGACACCATAGAATGATAATATGGTGATATAAACGTGCACATATTGTAATAATATTGCATAATTGAATTTTAAAAGGTACTACATATTGAATACTGGCAATCATTTATTGATAAATTATTGTTTCCCAATTTATTTGACCATTCTAGTTCGCTAGATCAGGAGTTACTCACACAATGGTCGCAACCATAGATGATTGGCCTAAGACAATCAGGACCAGGTTTTAGGGCCTCGAACATTTACGCCAATTTTGCTGCATTGAAGAGAATATTTAGCTAACTTATTTGAGGTTAGAATTATTTATTAGTTTTTAAACATAATTGTGCAAGATTTTGATTTTATAATAAATGATATAAAATGTGTATTTTTAGACATGGGTAGTAAACAATATACAAACAAACATGTCTGAATAAAAAAAGAATATTTATTTATTGAATGAGAAAAATATAGATGCTTTTAATTCAACAAAATCATTTAAAAATGATTTCAAATAAACTTACTTTAAAATATAAATTATTGAAACATTAACTATATTACATTCTATTAATATTATAAATTTTATAGAATTAATTTAAATGTAAAATATATTTCAAATCATATATTATCAGTATTACCCCTTCTCTGGGACACTATTACTGTAAGTGGGCACTTTCCCAAGGGAACCTATATGTTTTAGTACTACAGTCAACTTCTATTCAGGGGACACTGACACTTTCCTATGAAACGCACAAGGGGAAATATAGGTTTTAGCAGTCAACTCCTATTCAAGGACACCCTTATTAGGGGATCTACTGTATATATGATACCTCATGAAGGAATTCGTTTATAATTCAAACTATTACATTTAAAAAAAATATATTAAACTCCTCTTCTTTATTTTTGATTTTACTGCAAACTTGTTTATATTTGCTTTGCTTCTGTGACTGTTGTGAACTTGAAGTTGTGTTCCATTAAACGCTTTATTAAACTTGTTTTAGCAAACGCTGCTCCTGGAGTGAACACACCCCCACTGCAGTCAAACAAAAATAAATTTATTATTAGATATATTTCTCAGCAGTTTATTCTCGCTATTTTCGCTGATGATATATTTTTGATAAAATGACACACGATAGGAGCATTCTGTTTATATAAAATATTATTCATAAGTATATTATTATTATTGTATTATTTTCACTTACCAGTCATATTGTCAGAACAGAGTGTTGTAGAAATTTAAATTTTAGAAATTGTTTTGTCATTTCATGAGTCTGTAGTTTTATCTTTATTATTTTTATAATGAAGCCTTCACAGTTTATCTTTTTTGTTTGATATGAATTATGATATTCAAAATAAAGAAAAAATAAAAGGTTTCAATAATTTGTTTACCTTCCAGGTATTTTGTCAGCCTCACTCAGCAGGACAAAGGCACTTTGAAGCATTGCTATGGGTGTAGCTACGTACCCAGGTTCTACAAAATAATAAGTGTATTTAATCAATAGCAATAAGAACATACAACACAAATGATCAAATATGGTAGCGATATGCCCAAATATGGTAGCAAAATGCCCAAATATGGGAGTGATATGCCCAAATATGGGAGTGATATGACATCATCATGTCCATATATAGGCACATCACATGTTTTTGTCACATAAAGTTGGATAGTGTAGACAGAGCTTAACACTTTATTGCAATCCTCGGGACCAACAACCAAGGTAACCTCTACTTTATAAAAATATTTTTATTTGTCCCCAAATCAAAAATAAAATTGGCACATTAGATAATATTACAAATATAGTACAAAATCGCCCTTCGGGAAAAGATATTTTTTCAGTGAAATGAATGATAAATATATGTTTTAACACTATAGTCAACACCTATTCAGAGGATACTTTATTATTAGGGACATCTTATATTAAGGGGACAATTTTATTAAATGAATAAGGGGCAATATATAATTTAACACTACAGACAACTTCAGGGGACACTTCTATTAAGGGGACATTTTGTTGGATCACAAATATTACAATGACCATAAAAAAAAATATACACAAACAAAAAAACATTAAAAATTTCTAAATGTGATTGCACATTATTATATCAGACCTACTGTACCAAACTATAATATTATATCATTTTCATCCTGCTATAAAGTTTACTCATGAAATTTCTGACAAGTGTGTGCCTTTCCTTCATATTAGTTTATCTATTGATAAACCTGGTCTTTCTACATCTGTTCACATAAACGTCGAAGTCTAACAAGTTACGAATACGGTATAGCATTCTTACAAGCTGGAGGATGCGAAGAGTTGTAATTTAGATAAATATTAAATATATGTATTGCATTTGGCACAAGTGATAATATTGGAATCTTGTTTCTTTAATATTAAATGCTTGCAACGAACCTTTAAAGGCATACGGCTAACAAATGAATTATCGTAGCCCCATCTATAGAAGTTGGAGAAGAAATATTTACTGGTCAGCCGCGAACAATATAATTCAACGACCTCATCCAATTCAACGGAACATTATTTGCCAACCAATGTGGAAATTTGGCCAATGTGGACATTCGGCCGATGTGGATATTTGAATAGTATTAAAGATTTTTTTTTCCATGAATCTTAGCAAAATAATGCAGTAAATTATTACAGCTTAAGGGAATCTAGGGATTATAAATAATCCAGGGATTACTACAACTTGCTCGCAAGATATACCAATGTACTTAGTTGTCATGGTGATGCATCTTCACAGTGATAGGCTGGCAGAATACCATGTTTTTTAAATGTCTATATAAATATTCATTCAATTCCGAATGCCTATTCTACATCAGTTGTATTGCAGAAAAAGCTTAATGAATGTATTATTAATATTCTAAGAGGTTTATCTAATAAGGTATTATATCATTAGATTAATGTGATTTTTTAATAGGAAGAAGGGAGGTCATGATTTAATATTTTGATATAATCATCATTAGAATAATTCTTCTTCTGTAAGAACTAGTTATTAGTTTTAATTATTACTAGTTTACAATTATAATAAAATAATAATTTCTTTTTTTTTCTTTATTATAAATGTTTCAAGACCCCAGTAGCCTAATGGTTTTGTCCTTTTTGTTTTCTTCGGTAACTTGATTGTTTTTGTTATACTGTGTATATTTTGTCTTTGTTAAATTGTTATGAATAGTTATGTCAACTTCATCATTGTTTACGTGATGCATTAAAAGGAAATGAAATGAAAAAAAAAATTAATTATATTTTTAGGAGGTTTTAATTATAACTTCTATTTTAGTTAAGACATTACAAATGTCTTGGTATAGTGATTTCAACAATCATTTTTAAAATATTCTTTATTATTTTATTTTTATTTCAACAATATTTTACTAGGGTGGTCTATCCAGCCAAAGATGATCATTAGGGACCCTAATACATTAACATAAAATAATTAAAAACTAAATTAAAATAAATAGAATTAAAAAATTTTTAATGGAAATGAAAACAATAAATTAATTTTGTCATCTCAGAGAGAAAAGACAAAAGACAGGAAGCAATTAACCAAGTAAGATATATTTCTTGAGCAAAAATTGCTCATGATGCTGTGGATTAATAGATGTTACACTTTTCAACTACATGCTTCTCTCTCCTAACAGTCACATCATGTCAGTGCGCTCTTATCTGTCTACAACATCCCAAGATAAATTTTATGTTTAAGAATGTGATCATCAATTGAGCTAGTAATAAACCAAATTAAAATTGTTTTAAATACTAATAGATTGATAACAAATCAAATTGTGTGGGATATTAACAAAATTCAATTTGTATATATCCTTACGTCCGTTTAAAATGGTAAATTTGTATTCAAAACGATCAGATTGATGTAAATCGATAGTGTTGGTACTGTACAAGACAGTTCAAAATGAGTTTAGCTACTTAAAAAAAATCATATATCATCTCTATAGCAATCAGCAATATTGAGTTTTCAATCATTTTGATTCGATCATAAATCATAATCATCGTTGAAACTTGATTCTACTATACTTTTAAATTTAATCAGAAGTCATAAAAATCATTTTACATAATAGTTGTCGTAAAAATGTTTTTAAAAAGTATAAACGTTGAAGTAATCCAGAAGAAACAAACGGTTTGGCTATGACAATTATTAAATTCCTTCAATCAAATTTGATTGGACAAAAAAGAGATCAACAACATCAGTTTTCCTCTGCGAATAGTGCATCAGAATGATTACAATGTTTCAAGTATTCAAGTGGTTTAAGTTTTATCTTTCAATATCAGGCTTAGTAGCTTCTTCACTCAATGTATTAATAACAAGATTGTGATTAGGAAACTTTTGACGGTGATACTCAATGGCAGGATTAAAGAATGAATACAAGAAACGTACCTAATTATTATTATTATTATTATTTTATTTATATAGCGCTTTTCCAAATTAGTATAAAATGATCAAAGCGCTTTACATCAGCACACCCAACAATGAGTCACTTCTTAGGAAATAGATGTGTTTTGAGGGCTTTTTTAAATTTTAAAACCGTGGTTTGTTCCCGGATCACAGACGGGAGTTCGTTCCACATCACCGGTCCAAATTTTGAGAAAGTATTATTTCCAGAGGTCCGCTTTTCGAGACAGTGATCCAATCTAGTGTGATCTATCTATCTATAATGCTGTATTATTTATATAAATCCAAAGGCAAATTACTGAAAAAATTACAATGCTAAGGGTATCAATGGAGATAAAATAAGCTAAAAGCTAGTGGTTGCCCGAAAGTTTTGCTATTTTTTCTGACTGTTTTACTGATTTGTTTAATCTTTTATGGGTCTCTCCCATCTTCATTCATTAATGTATGCATATATTTTGATTTACAATAATTCATTGTTATATAATATAATAATTTAGGCAGCACACAAATTACTTTTCCATAGTACTGTATACAAATATTGCACATACATTAAAATAATATTACACCTATGCATAGTGTTTCAAATAACATACATTTTTATTTATACAGTTGTCCAGGTAACTAATAAGTTTTGTTTATTTGTTGTTTTTTTTTTAACAAGCACTGTTGTATTTTATTTTATCTTTAAATGTTTCTTTTGTTTTATGTAAGAAAAATGTACGTTTATCTTGTTATCGGCGGTTGTTATCATCCTAGTGTTTAGCAGTGTTTAATAGGGGTGTCATTTGAATAGGGGTTGGCTGTTATAGTGTTAAAACATATAATGGCAACTTTTTGTTTATTTTTAAAAGTGGCATCCACTGAATAGGAAGTTCCAAAAGAGGGTTTTTACTGTACCTCAAAATCATACTGAATGACATTTCATTTTCCAAAATGTTCAAATTAATATTAATTCAGTAGATTAGGCTTACCTGGTCCAGACACTTTGGTGACCATTTTAAGGTCATGTTTTCCCTTCTCTTCCACCTGCTTGCTGCTGAACCCTTCCGTGTAAAACGTAAAGGTGAATGAACTTTTGGCCATTTGTTGTCGTGAAGGACCATCATGGCTAAACGCACCAAAACTAAACACTCTTGGATACTGAGATAAATTTATAAAAATGAATTAAAAATTTAATTAATCAATAAAATGGAACACAGAATTAAAAGCAAGTTTGTTTGTTTAATGTATACAACATCAGTCCTTCACTTGCAAACACCTTAGATTGTTCATATTAATCAACTCATGACAGCATTTTTTTAATTTCAATTGAAAATAAAAATGTTATCTAGTATAGACCATGTTTACTATTAACTGGATATTTAATTGTTTGTTTTATGCAAATTTACAGTTTAACTTGTTTGTTTTAGCTACATTTTAAAATAGAAAACTAATTACATTACAAAATGATTCAATTGGCGCCATTTGATTTCTTGGGTACTGTGGAGCTGTCTTCATATTAAGCGCTTTATAAAATGTTTTTATTGTTTGTTTGACTAAGAAATTAAATTATTGAGATTCTATAAGGACATGAATTACCTTTTCAAGTAAATTTCTTCCAAATTTGTATCTAGCTAAAATTGAGAATATTAATCCACCAAATATAAGCATGAACAATGAAAATAAGCTGGTAACTGTTACGTACGCACCATACTGAATCTGAAAGTACACAAATAAATATAGTAAATTTAAAAAAATATTAGGCACAATATTGTAGTGGAGATGTAGCTTGGTGGTTAACGTGCTTGCCTTCCAATCCCAGGATTCAATCCTGACCTAGTGCCAGGGTTGTAACTCTTTCTACTCCACTCCCTAAGCTTCCCAGGATTCAATCCTGACCTAGTGGCAGGGTTGTAACTCTTTCAACTCTACTCCCTAAGCTTCCCAGGATTCAATCCTGACCTAGTGCCAGGGTTGTAACTCTTTCAACTCCACTCCCTAAGCTTCCCAGGATTCAATCCTGACCTAGTGCCAGGGTTGTAACTCTTTCTACTCCACTCCCTAAGCTTCCCAGGATTCAATCCTGACCTAGTGGCAGGGTTGTAACTCTTTCAACTCTACTCCCTAAGCTTCCCAGGATTCAATCCTGACCTAGTGGCAGGGTTGTAACTCTTTCAACTCTACTCCCTAAGCTTCCCAGGATTCAATCCTGACCTAGTGGCAGGGTTGTAACTCTTTCAACTCTACTCCCTAAGCTTCAAATGAGACTTAATAGTTTATAAGCACAAGAAATTATAAAATAGTTTGTGGTCGCTGTTGGATGCGTATGAAAAAAATTATATATACTGACAGTAAGTATATATATTCTTTTATATTGTACTGTATATATTGTGAAAATGCAATTTGTTTTTATAGCAACTATGAATAGTGGGTGAGTGGTGGCCGATCGGTTAAGACAGTGGAACCGTAATTATGAAGCCATAACATCTGTAGGGGTTCGAGGCTTACTCACTCCATGGTTCTGGTGGTAGAACGGGTCTTCTCGGATAAGGACTATAAACCGTAGGTCCAGTTACTGTAAACATCGAGCTCGTGTGCACTTTAAAGAACCTGGTACATCTTTCGAGACGAGTAGGGGGTTACCCCGGTGTATTAGTACATCACAGCCACTGATCACCAACTGGGCCCTCTGGGAGACCAGTCTTTGACTGAAGAGGTTACCCAGTATAAAAATATATATTTCAATCAATCAACAATGGTCATTGCCTATACTGTACAAATGAAATGATTTATTGATTTAAAAATGTAATCAAAACTTGATATAACCGTTTAAAAATGTTTTCTTTTTACCCTGATGTAATAAATCAAAACATATTCTTTTTATGATGCTGTTACTGATATTAACAAATTAATCTTTGTTGACAGACTGCTTTATTATATCTCATCATTTAATATATTACGTTTACAGGAACGATTAAATAGACACTGTGATTTATGTACTCAACTAAAATTAGCCCACTGGGAATTACTTCCGAAAGAGAAAGTTGTCACAAAATGAGACCAATTGTTTAAGTCAAATTTAAACAAACTTAATTTGTGTTTTGTATGTAACATTATGGTTGAGAGATGGGGAAGAGGATGGGTGCAAAGAGGAACAATTTTTAAATATATTCTTTATTTTGTAACGAAATATTAATTAACATGTTTTACAAATAATATACCACTAAACACAGTAAAACATTGCGATGTAATACTTTGTTGAAACTATCACCGTCGTAGTCGATTGAAATAGTACAGTACATGTAACGATACACTACGACGTATGTTTATATATAATGTTAAACAATTTGTGAAAACCACCTCTATTCAGGGCAAATCATAAATTCGATTTAATCGGTAATAAATATTAAATTACGGCGACTGAAAACGCTAGCTCATTATCCGTTTAAAAAAAAATTATATCCAACCTCTGCAGCACAGATTGAAAAAAAAAAATGGATCAAATTTCTGTTATGAGTATACAGTACTTTCCTTTACGACGCCTGAGGGAATAGACACTTGTGGAACGACACAGAGATTGGAATGTTCCATTCATCGCAAATCAATACATTTGTATAAACGTATATTAAATCTATCAAAATAGTATTTTTTAAAGAAAATCGGCCTGTCTTCAACATCATGATACTGTACTCGAGTTGTTCAACCGGTTTTCAGCTATTAAAAAACAATTATCGTAGGAGGAGATAGGAAAATGCGAAGCCTCCTCGCATTTTTGTGGCGGGTATTTTTCAAGATGGACATCCATTAGACAGTGTATACCACGATCGGAAAACACCCCTATCTGGGGCAAATCGTTGAACCTAAATTCGTTTTAATCGTCAATAACTAATTATCTAACTTAATTTAATTAGTAAACAGGGTTACATCAGGGGGTTAAAATCAGTACCGAAAGTACGAACCAACTTTACATACCATCGAGTAAAAATTCTAAAAGTAAGGCGCGATTTACCGAATTTTGCCCTTACGTAAATTTATATATAGATTATAGAAACAGTGCTCATATTCGGAACATGATCTCATAAACGTGTCGAGACATTTTTTCATACAACTAAAAAATACGGAACTTTCGCCAATGAGCTATGCTCGACGCGATTATGAGATCATGTTCCAAATATGAGCACTGTTTCTATAATTTACAGTATGATTTATATATATATATATATATATATATATATATCCAATCTGCAGACAGTACTGTTTCAATCTTATTAGATCTCGTCAGTGCAGCTATATATATATATAGCTGCAAATTCCTTCACTTGCACTGATGAAGGGCTAGTGTTGCCCGAAAGCTCTGCTAACTTTTCTGGCTGTTTACTTTATCGTTTTGATTTAGCTTTTCGCTTTTTATTTTTGTATCTCTATTGAGATCCAGCCACTGATACCCACAGCATTGTCATTTTTTTCAGTAATTTGCCTTTGGATTTATATATATATACTGTATATATTTAATATACAATACATAACAGAAAATAAGGTCAAAAAATAAGTAAGGCAAGGCTATCTTATTGTTATAAATATGATAACAGGCAAGTGAGGCTTATCGCACTGAATAAAATACAGTACAGGACAAAAAAAAATCACGATTTTTTTCATGCTAGATAATAAGCAAAGTTATTGCAACTAAAACGAAGGCAATGAAATGTGTTATTCTTAAAGTTTAAGTGAACATAAAAACACATAATTCGATACTACTGACACGCTTAAAAACGGTACTATTTTAAGACATTACCATGGCAACGTAATGAGCTAACTATAATGCAAAAAGATTAAGATTAGAGGCTTAGCAAGTGATGCCAGGTTGGATTTGTAATCTTTTGCTTGCCTATATGATTACACTAATGGCATAGACTTAAACAGATGAGAAATTGTGTGAAATATGGCCAATTATTCATTATGAAATTTTGCGGTTTAGTTACATGACGCATTTATCATAGAAATCAATGATTGTATACAAGGTATATAAACACGTGTCGCCGCGACACTGTTTATCAATCATGGATACGTTTACGTTAGAGGAAGCTGGCAAATAAATCCGGCAAATTAAAATAACAAATACGCACAGAAATTAATTCATAAATCATATGATATGCCATCACGTCGATATTAAAATAGCATAATGGCTTATATTGCCAATAATTTATTGTAGCTGAGGCATATTAAAAATGAATTTCATAAGATTGACTAGATTGTGACAAAATATGCAAATGTTTTTTGTCTTGGAAGCTATGATTGCCAATTTGCGACCATCAAAATCAACAAAATTTGGAATCTTTGTCTCTGAACAACCGCAACTAACTAGCTAAAAACAATACTATAATATAAAAAATAGTAATAGTAAAATAGATATATTTAACTTACAGGTCGCATTGATTCCTTCTCATGCATAAAACGTTGGGTTCTTCTAACAACAGAGACATCAGATCCGGGAAATGGAATAGCCCACTTTGAAGACTTGTCATGGTAGAACACAGAACTCCTAAAAGAAATAAATAATATTAAACCCACAACAATAATGGTATAGTCCATTAAAGGACAGTACACCAGAGAATACCAAAAAGATATAAAAAATGCAAAAATATCACAGAATAAAAGGCATCACTACTGAGAATCTGTCTACACTGTCAAATTAGTTTGACAAAACAAATGTGATGTTCCTAAATATGGTAGTGATATGCCCAAATATGGTAGTGATATGATATATATATGTATATATGGGCAGATCACATTTTTTTGTCACATAAAGTTTGATGTGTAGACAGAGCTTTAAAGAATTATCATAGAAGGCAGAGAAAAAGAGTTGGACTTAAATAAACATGTCTGTATGATAGTGTTACTAATAATTAAATAAAATACTATTTAAAATTACTATTATATAGAGACTTTTAAATGTAGATTGTTCAAGATATTTTGTTAAGGTTTTATTAATAATTTGTTTGTTTTATAATTTTTAAATTCTAAAAATAAAATGTTATATTAAAATTAATTCCAAAAGATTAAAATATTAAAATGATGACAAATTTATAAAACTGTATTATTAAATAAAGTTATTATCAAGTTCAATGACTTCAATAAAACATTTTTTTTTATTTATAACAATCATTAATTTATTACCTTCAAGTCCCAGGACGAATATATAAGTATTATTGCTATGTTTCATGGCATTTTAAATCCGTTGAGTACCTTACCTTTTGGTCAACCTTGGTTGGTAGCGAGGCATCGGTTTATGCTGGAACTGTTTACGTAAGCCGATCAGTTCCTTAGAGTTAGCAAATCCGTGGATTGCTGACTGCCATGTTCCGTAATGACCAACTGTTCCCTGCAAAATAAATGCATTCAGAAATCACTCAGTAGTATGTACACAATGATACTGTGTATTAATATTACTATGCATAACAGAATTGAATATAACTTGGTTTAAACAGTTGAAAATAAAAAATTAACCCTTTTTTTAATGGATTTAAATCCTTATCTAATTTCATGTGCCATTTTTGGCAAAAATAAAAGTTATGTTATGAGTATCGTTATAGAATAGAACCCCTTATAGCCACCTATTCAGGGGACAGTTTCATAGGAAAGGTACAAAGGGAGATACACTAAAGGCCAATCCCTATTGAAGGAAAATTTCTATTATAGGGACACTTATGCTGTAGGAGTTCTGTAGTGGCATTCTTCAACAGGAATTATGGTAAAAAGCACCAGGAACACTTTTTAAAGGAATCCTACAACCAACCAACTTAATTAACGATTTAAAAAAAAAAACACTCACAGATCCACTACTACTCGCAGTAAGGAAACTCTCAATCGTGTTCACAATTCCTGAAATTAAAAATAAATTAAATTAACAAAGATAATATACATTTTATTTCTTTTTCTCCATTTTAAGGATCTATTGTCCCCCCAAAAAACATGAAAAATAAAGATTACTAAAATCAGACTTTAAATAGGCCATTTTGCAGTTTTAATAAAGTTATTCACTTCTGTAAAAAAAAAATGATTTCACTTTATAAAAAGACAAAAGAAACCTTTAAGTTTAAAACAGACAGACAGACAAAAGTATTTATTGCTTTAAATTACATTTTTTTCAGGTTAATTTTTTTTTCCGATCCAGGTTTTGGTCAAAGTGAATAATTATTATGTAACAGTCAAATGGCATATTAAAAAGATTTGTTTAGGAGGAAAATATATCTGTAAGCTATCCTTTTTAATTAAATAATACTGTTAATAAGATACAGTAGTACCTGAAAAAAACAGTATCTTTTTGCCATTTATGCAGACATGCAGATTAATTTAGCATTTACGTTCAATGAACGATGGTAATGAAAAATAAGAAAAGATTTCTGTGGGGAATTGCCTTAATGAACTCAATTACTATGGTTTATAAACACGGGTAAATAATGTCTAATGACCATTTGACAATGCCAGCCGACGTTGGGGTAATATAAACAATATATTTTAATGTTATCATACACTGATAGCCTCTTAATAGTTTGAGTACTATACTAAAAACTGCCGTATATTACATTAAGAATGACGCACGAGTTGTTGTTAAAAATTGCTAACTGTGTTGGAACAAACAATTTAGGGAAAACTGATGGACAAACTCCATACTTTTAAGCAGCTGGAAAGATCAATGTCCGAGCATGACAACTAGTGGTTACCACAATGACATGGCCAAGAGCACTTTTGTCACCATCAAACTTATTGCAACTAGTGGTTACCACAATGGCATGGGCTATAGCACATTTTTCACCATCAAACTTATTGTAACTAGTGGTTACCACAATGGCATGGGCTATAGCACATTTTTCACCATCAAACTTATTGCAACTAGTGGTTACCACAATGGCATGGGCTATAGCACATTTTTCACCATCAAACTTATTGCAACTAGTGGTTACCACAATGGCATGGGCTATAGCACATTTTTCACCATCAAACTTATTGCAACTAGTGGTTACCACAATGGCATGGGCTATAGCACATTTTTCACCATCAAACTTATTGCAACTAGTGGTTACCCATACCACTTATTTACGTCATATTGTAACCCTATTGTATAAGTGAACGTGACTCATAGAGGGCGTGCAGAGTGAGACCTTGTGGGTGTTGAGGATGAAGAGTCTCATGTTTTTAGACTGTTATGTTGGAACAATCCAACAACTGGATTTCAAGACTCTGTGTGATTGATTACAATCATAGGTTACAATACCAATGTTTTTTTTTAAGCACAGACAACTAAGGCAAATAAAGAGAATATAAATAAATAGTTCAATTTACAGGAATACATTTACTTTCACTAAAGCTTTTCAAGAAAACTTGAAAGTGCATAAAATAAATCAGATAAAGCATAGATCAAAAAGACATTACTGAAACTAATCTCAGATTTGCAAATTCTGTTTTTTTAATTCACCTAAGATGGATGATTCGGCCTCTGAGGATCCTTCCTTGTTATTAATGTCATTTTGCAATACTGTAATGTCCTTAATTTTGTTGATAATTTTTCAAATTCTTGAGTCAAAGTCTTCATCTTCATAAAAGATTCATTTGTTCAACAATGGCATATTTTTTAACAGTGTAATATATAGGTGTGTACATTATTTAAATGAAACATGGTAATAAGCCATCATTTGGGGTCTGCTCTAGAAGAAATCAAGTTTCTTGTCTCGAGAAAGACCCCATAAACAATACATATACATACACAACTAATACAATTTACTACTTAAAATAATAAATAAAACAAAAAACGATGGAATAAAAAATACATTCAGTGTACTACAATCATAATAATATTAAAATTAGTATAAAGAAATAAGATATTTTTTTTAAATTTTTACGAAAAGTATAAAGAGATTTAAAATGCTTTAGTTTGTCATCAAGATCATTCCAGATTCGCGGTCCTGAAACAGAAATAAAATATTCAGAAATTTTCAGTCTGAAATTTTTAAAGTTAAGAAAAAAAGTCTTATACTGTTATATTATTCTTTCAAACAATTGAATTGATCAGATAACGGTTATTAACTTTTAATAAACACAAATTTTGGAAATAAATGGCAACAAAATGGATTGATACAAGTGTCACATGGGATACAGAATGTGTCTATGATACTACACAAATTGTAGAAAGAGTATTACAGTACTGAGAATCAGTTGAACCTTATCATACATTCAGCGAAATCCAAATATGTCTTTACCTTAAAATATTTACATGGAACGGCTTGTAATAAAAATACATACCTTAATGTACCTTTTAAGACTACTATTACTAAGACTAAGTAAGGTTTATTTCATAGATTAGCTTAAAATTGTAATACTTTGAAAGTTTATGATATTGATATACTTTTTTGATAAAATTAATATAGTTAAAAAAGTTTAATGTTTATTGTATTCTGGTTAGTGGAGGTTTTTATCTCTTCTGGTTGTGAATTGAATAAAATAAAAAAAATCTTTTTAGAGCGTAATCAGTCCCCCACCCCCACCAAGTTTTACAGTAATGATCTTTTTCCGCTTACTCAAATTATTTTCTTACCTGGGAATTGTTCTCTGATTTGACAAACTCCCATATCAGCAGGGATACTGTCAAAACCACAGCTACCTATCACGTACACTCCAGCATTTTCTGCTTTACTACCATAGTTGAATTGAATACCTTCTAAAAACTATAACAAACAAAACGAAAAAGTCAAAAATGTCTCCTAAAAGTGTCCATAAAAACAGTATATTTCATGATACTTCATAACAAGAACTTTTGTGGTTTCAAGGATTGAGTACCCACTTTGGTCGAAAGCCCAGATTATGTTTCTCTAAATTGAATAGATAGTGGGGCAGTGGCATAACGCAGAGGCCTAAGGCCCCTGGTTTAGGAACTCTAAGTGGCCCTCCAACGCTAGAGGCCTCGGTCGTTTTTAACCTATTTTAATGCCTGTTTATTCCTCTGGACACTGCTACGGGCCCCTTGGGTTTATCCAGTGAGAGCTGGTTAATTGAAATATCAAGACTTCTTTAAAAGCATGGCCAAACATAGAGGATATGCTATAATTTTGTTTAAATACATCGAAACATAGAGGGTGCTATTAAAATCTTGGGCATCAATATCTATTAATAACATCTAACAATAGATGATGTGAGGACTTGAAGGCAGTGTGCTTTACCAAATGCTAAGACTGAAAGAGCAACGAAATTCATCATCAATTATGGCGATTTCCATCAATTCTAAATACATTTTTTGGTGCTCTCTCCTCCCATCTCAATATCAATGGCCAACAGTGTATTCATTGTTATCATAATGTTTTAAACTTTAAGATTCTAGATTCAAGAAATGTTATTGGTCCACTTTGAAATGGAAATTTGTTTTGCTTGGCATAGTTAAGACCATAAAAAAAGCAAAAATACATAAAAATTGCAAATGGCAATGTTAAAATACTTGTTATTAATAAATATCTATTTTATATTTTGTAATATCCAATCACAAATAAATTGCAATAAAAGATGTTGAACTTTTGTATGCCAAGAGTAAATTATTTACAATCGGGTATATTTTTGTACAAAAATGTAACAACATCACTCCCACGATTATTAGAAAATGTTGATAGTGAGATTCGAGAGATATTCTTAACGATGTGTACAGTTATTTTGACACGTCAAATTACACATTTTGTGTGAATTCTCTTGTCAAGATGTACAATATGATGTTATAATGATAAATCACTGTTTGCCATTTTACACATATTACAGATTTTGAATGTATACTTGTTTGAGACTAACTACCAAAAAAATCATCAAATAATATGCTAAATAATTTCATAAACTGCAGATGCAAGCTGAATACAAAATGTCTAGAAAAAAATATTTTTTAATATTTAATATATATATGCACAGATATTACATGAAATGTATGTAAGGGATACACAGGATATGTATTATCAACACAGGTATTAAAGATAAAATATTATATCACATAGCAACTACCATATTTGAACATTTATAATAATGCTCAGACTCCTTAAATCTGCAAAAAAGCATTGATAAATTTAACATCAACCAAAACCAAATAATGTATGCTGATTTACAGATTCCTGTAATTTCTTAATTGTTAAACATAACTAAAAAATGATATTGGAAGCTTGAAAGCTAGTACATAGGCACAATACTGACTGTAATAGCCTGGGTGCAGTACAAATTTTGCGGGAAAAAAGTATAGGAAAATTTTTTTCTTTTTTTCCTGATAGAGTATACCATATAGAATGTCAGAAAAAAATCCCCATCCCAGGGTCTTGGGGAAAATTGTTTACGGCACTTTTAAATTTTGGCCTATATAACACACACAAATGCCTTAACACACACAAATACCTACAGTATATATAGGGGATAGGGAAAACCAATTCACGTTTTTTTAACTTGGAGTTGTGTTATGATGATTAAAATTAGCTGAGGCTTACTTTAATAACTACTTCTCATAGTAGTTGATAAATCGAGTCGATAACAATGACATCATCATGCCAGAATCCAATATGGCGTCCAATTTGGCGGAAAAAACAGGGTATTGCTAAACCCCGCAAACCCCTGGAAACCTCCAAAATAACATAGCAAACCCCCACCGAACCAACATAAAAGTGATTGAATCATGGAGTGTATGACCCACTGGGTATATCCATGTAAAAAAAAAAAAAAAAATTTCTACTGTTAACTACTTATTTTTGGGGTAAAACATCATTTTTTGGTCAAAAATGATTGCTAAACCCTGCAAACCTCCAAAAAAACATAGCAAACCCCACCGAACCAACATAATAAAAGTGATTGAATCATGTAGTGTACGACCCACTGGGTATATCCATGTTTTAAAAAAATAAAATTTCTACTGTTAACTACTTGTTTTTGGGGTAAAACATCATTTTTTGGTAAAAAAATGATTGCTAATTTTTAACCAAAAAATGACGTTTTATCCCAAAATAAGTAGTTAACAGTAGAAATTTTAATTTTTGTTTACATGGACATACCCAGTGGGGCGTACATTCCATAATTCAATCACTTTTATGTCGGTTCGGTGGGGTTTTCTATGTTTTTTTTTTTAGGTTTCCAGGGGTTTGCGGGGGTTTAGCAATACCCTGTTTTTCCCATCAAATTGGACGCCATATTGGATTCTGGCATGATGATGTCATCGTATCGACTTGATTCATCAACTACTATGAGAAGTAGTTATTAAAGTAAGCCTCTACTACTTTTAATCATTAAAACACAACTGCAAGTAACAAAAACTGTTAATTGATTTTCCCTATCCCCTATATATAGGTATTTGTGTATGTTAATAGGAATTTGTGTATGTTATATAGGCCAAAATTTAAAAGAGCCATAAAAAATTTTCCCCAAGACCCTGGGATGGGGATTTTTTTTCTGACATTCCATATGGTATACTCTATTAGAAAAACCAAAAAAAAATTTTCCTATACTTTTTTCCCGCAAATGTGTATAATAATTGTTCTGCACCCAGGCTATAATCACTATGAGTTAAGCTCTGTAGTTTGACAAAAAAAAAGGTGTGATGTACCCAAATATGGTAGTGATGTGACATCATCATGTCCATTATGGGTACATCACATTTTTTGATAGTGTAGAAAAAGCTTTACACCACCTCTTGTCTTGCGACACGACACATTTAACTATTTTGTCTGAATAATTTTTAATTTCCTTTATATCTATCATGATCCATGCAATGTAATTAATCTATATATTTATTTTGTTTGGGATTTACAGCACGTCATCTTTAAATAAAAAATATCATAAAATACTACAGTACTATACTGATGTTACATAGAAAAAATTGTAACGCTTCGATTACAAATCAAAATATTATAATATAGGCAAATCAGATTTTTTTTCACATAATAGTCGGATACAGTTAGTAAATCTAAAAATGTTGCTCATTTTTTATCTCTTTCTCTCCATGATGTTATTTATAAAACAGGACTATGTAGGTACGACATCATCATTTGTCAGTGTGTAACCAAATCATGTAACTACAGACAGTTTTATTATCATCTAGAGAGTTTTCGTTTGGGACGGTAGAGGAAGGATGAATGTTAAATCGACTAAATATATAATCGACCAATCAAAAAGTGTATACTTGGCTTACTATGGAAATAATCTGTAATCTGAAGTCTCACTAATGTTGCATCTCACTATTGAGTAAACACTTAAACAACTTACATTTTTGTCTATCTTTGGTGTTTACAGTATAATTTATTGTATAAGTTATTTTACATTTATATATTTTTAAAATTTTTCATTTTATAGCGCATAGTGTTAATGTTTAGATTATGTATATATATATTGCTATAATAGGACAATAAATAAAAAAATCACACATATGGTTGTCGTATTAATAATTTGATTAAAAATGAATTTTCATTGTATTAAACAAATATTGTAGACTATCAATATTATTAATTATGTATTCAACATCAATATTTTATTAAGCAAAGTGTCCAAGCAATTTAGTAATATAATATTCTGCATACATTTTTTATAAAATTTAATATCCATATATTGTATGCAAAGCAAGTGCTGCAGAAATCTAAAAAAGCAAAATTAAAATTATTATGCAACTGAAACAAAAGTAGTTTTTAAAACAAAAGATAATATTAGGAAGACTTTTGTGAAATATCTCCTGTAAGTGAACACTCTCGGGTTTTGAAAATGTATCTGCTAACTGGAGGTGTTCATTATTAGAGTTGATAATGTTGACATATTGGTTAGTTGATATAGAGGTTTGGTGATATGACTATGATGATTATGATTTATATTTTTGTGTCCTAAATGAAGAGGTCCTCTCTTTTCCCTACACACTGCATTTATAAATTTCAGTAGTTTGTATACATATTGTATTCATTGTCACCAAAATTGTAAGAGGAAAAATTGTTTCAAATTTAAAAAAAGCTCTTTTGTCCGTGATTGTCAGTGTGTTCAAAGTACAAGTCACTGAAATGAAATAAGATAGAGTGCACTCATTTAATGGATCAACCATCGTAACTAGCGACTAGATGTCTCTTAAAAAGGTGATTTGAATACATTTGCCTAGCTATCAAATGATGTTAATTATCAGTGTTTATGTTTAAATCCATTAGCGACGAGGCTGTGTTTATAACTACAATATTGGATGATAATGTCAAGAGAGAAGAATTGGTATTAGTTACTAATCCCCTAAAGCAGTGGATATGTTACAGATCAGGATGGATTAAATATTGATTATCAATATCATCAACTTAATAAAGCTACTACACACTTGGATATTTCATAAAGGATTGTTATATAAATACATTACTAATCCCCAAATACAATTACTATATTGCGGATCTGTTACTAATCTCCTAAAGGAACAAATATGTTGTTGATTATGTATAGATTATTAATTTCATAACTCTATATGGATGTTACAGGTTGATTGCTAATCCGATAAAGGAACAAAATTGCTGTGGATTTAACTAATATTAATCTCATAAATCAATAAATCTCCTACACGCTTAGATAATCCTCTATTATATAGCTATTTCATAAAGGATTATTATAGCAATGCATTAATAATCCACAATGCATTGGATATTTTACAATCAGTTACTAATCTGATATTTAAGGAACACAATTGCTGTGGATTAAAGTATTATATTAATCCAAACTTTGTAGATAGAGCTAATCATCTACAATACAGGATTTTTATTCTACTAATGAATTACTAATCTCTAATTAATAATTATCTAATCTAAAAAATAATTGATATGAGGAAACTTTGCTGGTTCCTGATTCTGTCCCCTTAACTGGGGTTACAGTATAAAAATACATACAAGTTCCTACCTGTGGTTCTCCACTGATATCGATGTGGTGACATCCATTTTCGACACATGCTCTTACTAACTGCTCTCCAAAGAATCTATACTGTAGAAAAAAGACATTTTTGAAAAGAAAATTTATAAATCAATATGTCACTTTTAAATTATTATGTATGAAACACAATTATGGAATGCCATCGTTCCCGTTTGGAAAATTAAAATTCAGTACTTTTACTAATTACTAGCGCTTTAGCATTGTTTAAAGTATGTATGTATTAAAGAGTCGATATCCAATCTAGTTTGAACAATACCATGAAAGCCCCACCCCAGTGGTCTAATGGTTAGGACATCTGCATATTAAGCAGAAGGTTCCGGGTTTGAATCTTTGTTGGGGCATAGAGATATTTATAATATCTCTATGGTTGGGGCGATTTTTTTCTCAATCTCACAGATTTTATCATCTTTATCGTTTCAAATTAATTAATTAATTTCAGTATACCATCAGGCGGTTTAGAATTCATGTTCTGTGCCTGTTTATTACAGTATTATATTATATATACATTCCTTGTATTGTACTAAATTTTAATGGAGAAAAAAACCATTATTTGATTTGCAAAAACCAAGTCCTATGCATTTGTCATCATATAGACTTGGAATATGGAAAAATATTTGATTTGCAAAAACCAAGGACCCATGCAAGTGAGGACGCACAACATCCCATGTTAATTATGCGCACAATGAGTTCACACAACATAACTACTGTAGTTCCTCGGTCGTCCCAAATTGCAAGCTCTCTATTGTTACTTACAGGACCAACACAATTCAGAATGACCTTTGACTTTTGACACATAGTTTTGAGACTGTCCTCATCATTTACATTAGCCACCACAATGTCAATTTCATTTTCAAGAGTTTTCCCTGAAAGAAAGAATACATCTTTAGAACTAATTGTCACTGCAAGATTAATTCAACTACCAAACAATAGATCATGTTTTTTGTACAAAGGATTCCTTTGGTAAAATCACAAAAGATAATGGTTTTAAACCACAATAGCATTGTGAAAAACAATTTCAACAAAGTATGTTTAAGGTGGCCAACCTTTTTGGTTTATATTAAACAACGATAAACATGTCTATTATTAAAAAAGACCATGGATTGTTCATTATGGATGGCTATTTTATTTACTACAAATTTGTAAAATAAAGATATGCTTAGGCCTTGGTTAAATAATGATTTGTTTTGTTGCAGAACATTTTTGTTTGTGAAATATTAGTTTAAACTGTGTATAATACAGCTAACTTGGTCTAGGTTTTAGGCTAGGCCTAGGCCGGTAGCCACTAGGGCCTAGGCCCCTATTTGTGATGCAGTAAAACTACCGTGTTGTGCCCCGCCAAAATCTGACGCACTACAAACCGGTTATCTCTTGAGCTTGCACCAAAATAGCTCTCAATTTTTCGGACGAACGACCAGCAACTGCCCATTTTAAATCGTTCTCTTCATCAACGACTCTTGCTAGTTCTTCTACGACAAATTGTCCAGTGAATCCACTTGCACCAAAAACAGTAATATCATAGATTCTTTCTACCTTTACATCATCGACAACCGGCGAAGCCATTTTTGCTGTTGTTTAATGTCAAAGGTCGTGAGAAGAAGTAAGTAGGCGCATGTGCGCTCTCAGAGCCACTCATGCATGTCCCGTGATGTTTTTTAAACGTTTCAACCAATCAAATTCGTAGTATAGTCTACGTAAATCCAACATTGAATTTTCTTCCGAGGTATCTTTTCATTACTATTTAATATAAGGCGAGTAGCATGGGTCTACATTCATCTAGACCTACCTACTGATACTGTTGCTGAACTGTTATCTTGCATATACCTATATTTAATAATAATAAACTAATTTCGAAACATCGCCGATTAAGGCTATATTCCATTAATTAGTATTATAACTCAAGCACGAAGCAATCACCAGATGTAAAAATAATCGAATTACAATTAGCCTGAATATCGATTTATCACCACACTTACCACACATAATAGGCTAAAGCTTTCAAAGCATGAGTAAATAGTACGCAATTTGTACCTAATCACGTTTGAGGATAATGCTAAATGGCCAAAGGTAGGCTACTTATTTGATTTGGTCAATTTGTACAATTCGACTGGGAATTAGTGCATCAATTTACTAGGGCTACAATTTCAACAGGAAATACGAGAATCGTGTCAATTTGTCACAAAATGCATGAGGTTTAAAGATAATGCAGCGAACAATTTGTCACCAAAAGCATTAATTAGGTGCTACATAGTAAGTGCAATGTGTTGATAATATAATCGATTTCCGGCCACGAACATAGAACGTACATTAGATATAGACGAAATTTGATTGGCTAAAAGTTGAGTCACGCTTGAATGCGATTGGCACACTCTGCTTTGATTGGTTAAATATTATTAGAGGGAAATAAATGTGGGTTAAGTATTATTTGCAATCTTTTCAAAACAGAATCGGGCTGTACTTGTAATTGGTGAAATTCCAGGGCCAAATGAGAAACAAGGGGAAGTTTACGTTTCAGTCAGTGGGTTAGATTTTTCCAAATAATGCCAGGCGCATAGGCAGACACTTTAGAGGGTCTGAGTCGAGGAAAGACAATTAATTCAGCAACGCGACGACGTCAGGATAGGTCTATAGCTAGCGTACGATGTTTTACGCTACTACTCTTCAGCTAGGCCTACAAAACTAAGCCCAACTAAGCTAGGCTTAGAAACGTCTACGAGAAAACTTTCGACGCGAGCTACTTAGGTCCGTAGTGCATTGTTTTTTGCTCTTGTCATCATAATAACCTTAATAGAACGCACATTTAAGACAAGAAATGACCTGGTTTAATGTTTTGAAAGTTATATATATATGCATTATTTTTACAAAACGTCAACAACAGGTCTAGTGTCTTTAACAACATAAAGAGTACAGTAACTCCGATCTGCACTGCGAACGTACATCAGGCAGTGTGTTTTGCAAGCATGACGTCATAAGTTCAGACATGCATCATGAATATTCACGCCCTCTAAAATGTCTGCCTTAAATTAATAGGAAAAAATAATGCTGCCGGGGCGTAACTGTGGGGATACCGTCCAGTCACTTGCATACCGTAGGCCTACTAGTACTAGAGTGTTCACTGATACACTAATAAGATAAAGTTTCGAAATGGGTCGAAATTGAGATTAAATCCTCTGCATTTCAGTAACAAATTTAACCAACTAGATTACATTTACAAACACGCACAAAGATAAGAACTCTCGAGTAGGCTAGTCATGATAAATGAGTATAATTTGCAATTCTTATCTGCTAAGTAAACGGCATTGCGTAGGCCCATGTTTTTAATTGAGCCGATACACAATTGTTGAACTATAGCCTACCGTATGTACTTACGAGCGAAGATGTAGCAAATAAGAAAAGTAAATTGTGTCTTTTAATTGTAAAATATTATCGACTCAATTAAAGAAAAATATTAATTGTTGCTGGTTGATTTAGAAAAAGCGGATTAGCCTATATTGAAATATAGAAATGTATAAGAACAAAATGTTGTAATATAATAGTTTAATTCTATGTTATCATTTTCTACGGCGGTTATTAGTTAGGTCTCTATATTTAACTTTTGTATACTTTAACTAAGGTGATTATACTATCTCAAATTGATATACGTCTGTTTGTCTCTAAAGCCTGACATTTACAGATATTAATTTATAACTATCACGTGCGTGATCGCATCACTGACAACATGACATACGACTAATTGTACTTCGGTGATAAAAAATGTGTATAAATCACTAATCCAAATGAAAATCATTATTAAGCACCTGAAGTTGATCATACTATAATTCACGGTACTCGGAACCATTTATGCCCAAATGGCTTGCAAACGACGAATTGACGAATAAAGTTTAAACATGAAATAGAGCTGCATTATTCCTTTAATTCCTTAAAAAAAATATAAATTACGTTACTTTAGGCCTAACTTCTTTTTCTATGGGATGCGATCACCGCCATGATATGAATACAGCTATATTCACACTTGTTCCGTTTCACACAACGGAAGATGTCACCGTTCAATTCCGTATACAATTTTTAACTGTTACACAAAACGGCGCCATCTTCAAGTGTGAATGTACCTTTAGCGATGAACTGAGGTTTCAATTAAAATTGGAAAGAAATTTGCCGATCTGTAAATTCTATGTTGGAACCTGTGCAGCTCTAGGATTAATTCTTTTTGTCCGCCCTCTATGGAAATTAAGCAATAAACAGTACTAAATAGTGCGATAGTAATCCTTACTCTGCGACACTTTATTAAAACTCTTGATTTATGCCAAATGAACGTTTTGTTCGAATTATAACTGTAGTACAGTATTTCCACATTCAGGCAGAGGTGCATGCATCTTCAGGTCTGATTAGGAGAAAAGCAAACTTATTGCGCCACAATTTGCTAATAAATGTATTCAAAACTCCACTTCCTTCATCTTTATACCTTTTCTGAAGATGTTATAGGCCTAAGCATAAATGGACAACCAAAGTTTTCGTCTTTTTCCATTTCCATGTATAGTGTGTAATTGATCATTATTTATTAAAACTGACTCTTTATATAAAAATTACAATCTTGGTTGCTATTGTCTGCCATATTGGAAATTTCTAATAAGATTGCAACGAACTCCTCTTTAAATTCTTACGGTTCTTTCTAAACACGTGTTTGTTTATAAAATGAAAGAAATAAAATATAATATTGTTACAACTTAGGCTTCTGGTCTATTACATTTTGTTTGGCCTTCATTTTTCAATAGTTATCGTCAAATTTATCAAATTAAAAAAGTCTGTTTAAGACCTAACAAATACAAAAGAAGAAAAACATTAGAAATGGAAAATGTTTAAATGTTTTTCTTAAATTTGTTGAAATACTTTTTTTTCTTCATATAGGCCTAGGCCTATATGTGTTCGGGAAGTTTTATTGTTAATTACCTTATATTTCCTACAAATTAGAAAGAAAATAAATGTTTATTTTGAATAATGAACTCATAGATTGGAGGGCAAGCTTCAACTACCAAGTTTCAGAAGTCTGTAGGTAAGCATTTGTAATTAATTGTTAAATTTTAACCTTTCAAGATCAAACGCAGTAGAGATAAAGGTTAATATTTATCAAAGTTAATATGTGCGAATCGAGGTCCGTGTTGTTTCACAGATTAGAGAAGGGGTGAGTCTATTTACACTACAGACTCAGTTTGTTCAGGCACGATACTTTAACAAAACAGATAATAAAAGTCTAAAGTTCACCTTGTCGTTGTTGATCGTTGCATTCCAAATAGGCAAACAAAATGGACGCCTAACCAAGATAATCTTTATTCATAAACTCTTAAAATGGAAACTTTGTATCATAAAAAAATAAACCTTTATTGCATAGTTTCAAATATTGCAAATTATAAAAATATAATATATACATATCATTATTTTCAATGGTAATGTCTCAATTGAAGAATTAATTGAGTAATCAAGGATATGGAAAGTGGTTGAGGTATTTTAGATTGTAGAACACGAATTTGTATGATTTTTAATACATGTTTATGTTTTCATGCAGTTTTATGAATCGAGCCTGGGCCATGCACTTTTGGTGACGTTGTTTGAATGGAAAGTTATAATGATAGGCCTGTAAATGGTACCAAACTTATATTAATATTAATAATAAACACATGTGTATATAGAATTATGTTTTAGCAAGATGGTTTGTAATTTTTAAAATTGATTACTTTTCTAGATGACGAAATGGCTACTGTTGAAACTATTGTTGTATTATTAAGCAGACTCGCATGGTATAGATCTGGCGGCTAAAACACAGTTCAGTGGTGGCGAATAGATGAACAAACTTTAAGAAAGTAGTTGATAGGACCATGTCAAGTTTTGCATTGATTTATGTAAAATGTTAAACTATTCTATATTCTACTGTATGAAACTTGTTGAGAACATGATAATAATCATGTTCCAGGGAGATTACCACCTATCTGATAGGACAGTGATTAATTTACTATTGGTAATCCTTGGCCTAAAGACATGAAATACAATTTAAAGAATGAATGTTATTTTTCGGGCATGGATGGTGCGCCATGTTTGCCTCATCTCAGCAACAGCCGCTGACCAATAGTTAAATGTTTATAAAGAAGATAGCGGTAAAACCATAGTGCAGTTACGTTTTACAGTGATGATCTTCATGCAGTATAAAAAATGACCAATGGATATTGACCATGTGTAGGCCTAACTGACTCCATGGCCTATGAACCATTGACGTAATAGCGGTATACTGAGTGTTATGTTTTACTACGGTGATCTGATAATATAACTATGGTAAAATAATAGCGAAAATAATTAGGTGATAAGGTAACTGTTCGTGCAATTAGCATCATGTGTCAACATTGCGAACACACATCTCTTTCTCTCAAGATTCAATAAAAACAATTTATTTGTAAAAGATACCGTAAAACCTAGAAAACATGAATTTCTTTTGGAAAAAGGCTGGCTGCAACTGGCGTCATCATCTTCTCAAATCAAACTAAGTGTAGACAGGGCATTATAATTAGTGTTCCCTGGCCTTTTAATTTAGATTACGTGTCTTTAACTGTGTTCTTGTTCTACGGAGCTTAATTCAACTAGGTATACATTTTTGTAGGTTTTACAGTACTTTTTTTCCTGGCGCTTATGTACATCCTCTCATTCTCCATATGGTGGCACTCTTATCACGGATATAGAATATTGATAGAATAACAAACATGGTTTTTTCCAGTATGATTTGATACGAAATCGAGTTGATAGATAGCCCATGGGTTCGATCATGCAGGTTAAAACACAACGCTAAAGGAAAGATGAAGTTGATAACGGAAATGACTTCTCTAGGCCACCACAGCGAAGATACTGCCAGCGGAGAAAAGCTTCAGTTTTTACGTTCGCCTTATTATGCCATGATCAATTATAAGTACAAGATTTCTATTGCTAATAATGAGTTCGGTTGATGTAATACTGAATGGAATTTATCATATTTACTGATAATGATTTTTTTTCGGTGAGCAGTCGTAGTTTAGTGTGATTGAAAGATAATTTTAACCGATTCTTAGTACTGCTGTACAGTGTCATAGGCATCCAGTGTCAATGTATCACGTGACGCATGCATAATAGAAACCTAATATGACATATAACGTAATACCTGCACACATGTGATAAATATGTGACAATGTATTATCGGATTTGCCTATGATACTGTGCATACAATGTCGTAATGTGTAAATACAGCAACAACAAAAATCGGATAATTAGATCCAAGTTGAATTGTTTAAGCAGGAAGGAACCTAAATGACTAAATTTGGGCATACGGAACATTGACAAAACATTTATTCTTGAAAATGTGCAGTTAATGTTATAGCTTTTTGTAATTTAATATTAAGAATTATTGTCGAATAAATTATTAATTTATCGAAATCATATTTTTTTTCTCTCTCAGGCGAAATATTAGGGTATATTTATCGAAATCATATATTTAAAGCTTTCTCGGAGGAAATATTAAGATATAGAGTATGACTGGGTCCCAAATAAATTGTTTCAAATATCTTTGAAATGCTACTACAGAGCAATGACGTCATGATTGATTTACAGGTTTTTTTGAAACCGTAAACATGGCTGTCCGCACTTGGTAAACAGCACGCTGCGGTACTTAACGTTAATTACGCGAGTTGAAGTTATTAGGGAGTGGTACTCGTGTAGTTCGGTTCATATTTTTCCCATTCCAGAATAGATGGCTGATTAATGTGATGGGTCAACGGGGGACAAAGTGACAAATTGATAACACATTTTAAAATATGAAATGAACATTCTAATAAGTTCATTATGCAAATTACGTATTTGCATATCCTTTTAAAGAAATCTTTTCGAACTAAAGGTCGGTTTACACTTAGACGTTGCCGCGTAGGCCTATATTCGACTGAGAGATTCGATAATTTACGGAAATAACCGTCGTGCCTTACAAGGCAAATACAAGTAAACGTAAACAGAATGAAATGAAATTAATATTTGTGTCAATGATGATGTCATGAATCTGCAAAATGTAACCAATCTTTACCACCAAATAAATTGCATGGAAATTAATTGATATTAAATAATACATACACGTGAAGCACCCCAGCTGAATACACGATGATAATACCCCGTTAACAAATTGTGTTGACACTATTCAAAGTGTGACGATGGCATGGAGGAAGTTCTAAAATCTAGATAAATGTTTATGGACTGTCAACAACTTGTATTTATTAAGATGTGTGTAATAAAAATAAAACATACAAGAGAGTGTTTATATTGTGAACAAGATTCTTAAGAACATTGAATAATATAAGTATGACACCTTGTTGAAAAATGCTTCACCAAATGTAAGCAGTGATAAACTGTTCTAAAGTTTACTTGTCAAAATGTCGAATACAGAACTGATAATGAAACTAAAATTGAAGATGTTTTCTAATTGAATTATATATTTTGTTACATCGCGTTGTCAATGGATGATGATCTGGAGTTCTCCACGAGTGAATTAATATTTCCCAACGAGTGAATTGCTCCCATTAGGAGTGAATTATTTCCCCACGAGTGAATTACTCCCAGCTCACGAGTGAATTATTGCCTCACGAGTAAATTGCTCCCCCAGGAGTGAATTATTGTCCCAGGAGTGAATTTCCCCCAGGAGTGAATTACTCCCTTACAAGTGAATTATTTCCCCACGAGTGAATTACTCCCAGCTCACGAGTGAATTATTGCCTCACGAGTGAATTGCTCCCCCATGAGTGAATTATTGTCCCAGGAGTGAATTATTGTCCCAGGAGTGAATTTCCCCCAGGAGTGAATTATTCCCTTACGAGTGAATTATTGCCTCACGAGCGAATTGCTCCCCTAGGAGTGAATTATTGTCCCACGAGTGGATTGTTTGTCCACGAGTGAATTACTTCCTTTACGAGTGATTTATTGTCCCACGAGGGATTGTTTGTCCACAAGTGAACCTCTCCTTCACGAGTGAATTGTTCGTCCATGAGTCAATTGCTTCCCCACGAGAGAATTTTCCCCCACGAGTGAATTTTTCACTCACGAGTGAATTTTTCAACGAATAAATTATTCTTCCGAGAGTGAATTATCCCTCCACGAATGAATCGTTCTATGACGAGCGAATTATTTCCCCACGAATGGATTATTCCCTAACGAGTGAAACATCCCACACCAGTGAATTATTCCATAACGAGTGAATTATTCCATAACGAATGTATTATTCCCACATCAGTGAATTAATTCCCCCACGAGTGGATTATTCCATAACGAGTGTATTATTCCATAACGAGTGTATTATTCCCACCAACACGAGTGAAACATTCCTCCACGAGTGAATTATTTCTCCACGAGTGAACTATGCCTCCACGACTGAATTATTCCTCCACGAGTGTATTATTCCCACACCAGCGAAATATTCCCCAAGAGTAAAACATTCCTCCACGAGTGATTTTTTACAGTGAATCGGTAAATGTAAATGAATCACAATTTATGAGTGTGTTTAAATACATGTGTATGTACTGGAAATGAACTTTTATGAAACCTGAAATGTTTGTAAATGCTGAATAACACTAGTATTGTATAATTCACAAAAATAAATTCATGGGCAATTATCAAATTTAATCACTCTCCAAGAGTTTACCAGCTTGATACAAGTCACAGATATTTGATTATAAAAAATCACATTATTACGATTAAAATCTCATTTTTTTTTCAATTTGAAAAACTTATTTTTTTTGGTAAAGATTAGAAAAATAATTCATATAAAACATTTGGCTACATGCGAATCATTTTTGGTTTGATTTGATTTATTCAAAACGAAAAAAGTACAATGAATGAAAAAATGAGTAAACACAATGATTGAATGAATGAAAGCTGTTGATAAGATCGTAAGTTATGTACAGTTTTTTGACATGCATTTGGAAAACAAACTCGCATCTCACATTTTTCACCATAAAACATCGTATTAGCACACATACATACATAAAAACATTTGAGTTTGACTTGGACAAAGAACCCAAACTATGACTTAACGATCAAATTTTTTTGGTTAAAATCTTTGATATTAAAAAACAAATTTAATTTGTATTCGTTCATAAGTTTGTTTACCATGCACTTTTGTAAAAATATACAAAATGGAATGAATGAAATTAGGAAAACTTTATGTCAAATTTAAGGAGATTTGATTAAAAATGTTACATATTAGAAACTCGGGTTCGAACTGATCCAAACGTTCAAATTTGACCCAAATATTTTTATTTAGCACAATCTTTGGTATATGATAGTAATCACAAATGAATACAGTATTCACAAACATTAACACCAGCTCAACTCTCTCTTGTTCATACTGTCCACCAACATGGAATGTTTTGGTAACCAGCTTACCAGCAATGAAATGAAAAACAATGTAACGAATTATCCAAAACGGATGGTAAAATTATGACGAATGACACTCTGCAAAATTGTTTGAAATGTATGGAAATTTCTTGAATCGAAAATGAAAACCTGTTTTAGGTGAGATGAGTATAAAATGTTTTTCAAAAGATTTATTGTAGTAGTTTTTCCAGACTAATAAATCGAAAACTTACAATACATGCTCCAAAAAATTGATAAAGGGATACGTTAAAGAGATAAATGATAAATTAATATGAACACATCCAAATTAAAGAATATGAACAAAAAAATGGGTTTTATGATCTTTGATGAGGAAACATAGCACAGGTTTGTAATGCTTTTATGGTACAAAATACTTTGGGATAGGACTAAAAAATTATTGCATCATTTTTTTGAATTATCAAAAAAAAAAATCATTAATAAAATCTGTAATAAAATAAATATACAGGTTAATTGCACTTTTGTTGAGAAATATTAAAATATGGTTTGATGTTAATTTGCAGTGATAAGTGACAAACCCATCACCACGATGACAAAAATAAGAAGTAGTTAATATTGTACAGCATACCTAGCAAAGAGCAGTAAAATAATAGAAATGCGATAAATTCAATGTGTGTTCACTCCTCTATTTTTATCGGAAGAAAAATTGTTTGCATCAACGATGATTGATGCATGGGAGGACAAACACATGCATACAAAATTGTGACCAGTGCTTGTTAAAATGGAAACTTTGTTTTGTGTTGCTTAGTAACAAAATCATGGCACATACCATGATCGGATGATAGGATATGATTTGTTGCTAGGCATGCTGCAACTAAGGCTAATTAATGAGGTATGTTGCATAACCTGGTTGCAATGTTTAGAAAAAAACAGCAACCAAGGTGTATCATTCCCTGGATGATGACAAATATTAACGTTGAATTTTTAATTCTTTTTAGCGAAAAAGTGCAATGTATTACACTCTTATGATTGTGGAAAGAAGTTATTTATTAATTTAGAATATACATACAACTGTTGTTATGGGTATAAATAATAATAAGTAGGTAAAGATTGTAAATAAGTTGAAAATAACCACCGGTAGTGTGAAGTTGATCGTTTTAAAATATTGTTTTGAGACATGCATGCTACCTGCCGAAAAGGATCAATGAAAGAAACAAGACACGTGAGGTGCGGATCAAGAAGAAAGCTATGTTTTATGCGTAAAATGGTTTGAACAACATGATGGTGATATTGACATCAAATGACCTTTTCAGTAGTGGCATGAAATCAGCTTGGTCTGTTATTGTCAGCTGAGATGTGATCTTCTCAATGTTATGACTTACATAAGCACATCAACATGATGTAGCCTACATTGTAAGGAGATAATATTATATATCCAGATGATTCATACAAACGACATACTATCTCTAATTGACGTCAAAAATTGAAAGCTGATATTTTCCAGGTGGAAGATTATGCAAATCAGATAAGCTACAGACCGAGCTGCTTTCAGTGCCACAAAAATGTATAGTGCTAAAAAACAACAAAAAAAGTCATTAGCAAGGAAATATGACATTAGGTAGATGAAGGTTGGCATATGCCAAACCAAAATAAAATTCAACTTTGACCTCTTATATAGTGTTAATTAAATACAATGGGATAATAATAAAAGGTTCTAGTTACTATTCTGAAAGCACAATTATTTGGAAAGTCATTCAAATATGAAAACAAAAATTAAATCATCAACTTAATAACAAAAAAACATTTTGTTTTTAACAACGAAAGATATCAAGGTTTGAAAGTTCTGGTTATCGACAGTGGAAACACAAATCAAAATTACTTTTTTTGATTCAGTCTGTAAATAAACTACAATACATCCCAAATTACACATAATTTATAATCTCCTCCCTAGCATAGCACCCTTAATAGTAGCATCATAATCTACATACATTTATACGAAAATTCTTAAAAACACAAGTTTTATATAACAATAGAGAAAAAAAATTATATTTTATCTTATTTTATCATAATTTGTTACATATTTGATATAAATTATCTTGAATTTTTCAAAATCAATGGAAGGTTTGTTTTTAATACATCATTGGACAAATCAAAATGAATTAGATGACGAATGGATGGAGAAACAAAAGTATGATGTCTTTACAAAAACAATGATAAAGTTGAAAATGAAAAAATAAAAATCCAACAGACATCTGGAAATAAAAAGCAAATTGATAAAATTGTTATTTAGCACACAATTAAAATGGAATACTTTATCAAACAATTTGAGTATATATTTCTTAAAACCTGACAAAATTTGATTAAAAGATAGGCATTTGCACAATGTTAGAATAATTTCTGGTATCTGGAATAACTAAGGCACTTTTCAAAAATCGAAAGAAATAGTAATTCCTATTTAAAATAAAAACTCTATTTGCTTCCAATGTAAAGCATTTGCTGTAAAAACAAAACGACTCTACAAGAACTATATTTCCAGATGTGGGTTTCATCACTTTTTCAACTTCAACTTTTTAGATTAATTAATAATAAACATTTAATGATTGTAAACAAATACAATGAAGATACACAAATGATTTAGATGATTTCTCGAATATAAAAAATAACTACTTTTTAACTTAACAAAATATATAGAAAGCATGCAATGATAATTAATTAATAGAATGAAACTCGAAGCTCTCTGATCTGGTGTTACAAAGCTATTTCAATTAAGGGACCATGTTAAAATGATTTTACTTCAGTTACTGCAGTAACTACAATTTGTTTACTCTTTAAAATGTTTATGCAATTATAAGCAAGCATTCTTCAGAAAACCATACACACTGTTTATTTAGTGACTTCATCATAAACTCCTATATAAACAAACTAAAAGTTATACGTTTTTTGTAGTAACAAAATTCATTACTGCAGTAACTGAAGATAATTTTGAGATGATTCCTAAAGTATACAATTGTTTCATACTTGTTATATTTAACAGCATAAATCACTTTATAACAAGAAAGCTTTTGATTTTCTGACAGCTAAAGACTTGTTATGATGTTGCGAGTTGTCATGAGAAAGAAACTGTATGATATACAATGACTTTAATCTAGAAATTATCCAATTTAAGTCGTCAACAAGACATATTGAAATCATGGATTACAACCAATCTGACTGGCATAACATTTGTCTTTATGCGCGGCGGCACAAGAAACCAGATTCTAGGAATTGTGCAGATAAAATCAAGGAATAAAACAGATAATGCAAATTACTCGCATAAAACTATTTCTGCACAACATCACCAGTCCTAGGCCATGGTCGTTTTCACACTGACTTATTAAACTTTTCAGTAAAATCAAATCTGCTCTTATTTTGGTATGATTTGTACAACAGAGAGCATGAGTAAAATAATAAATGATTAACACTTAAAGATAATAACCATGTTTGTAGAGGAGGGAAAAAAACCTCTCCTAATACAAATGGCTGTTATCGAAACACACGCGCACTACATATATGTAAAACTACAAGCTACATTCAACATGTATATATGCATTCAAAATATACGAGTACTTATATACAGTACTCGGATGAGGAAAAAAGAAAAATGAAATGATTTACTGTTAGTAGTGAATGCGATGATAATGATGATGGTGATGAAATGAACGCGAAATGACGACATGAGGTGAAAGAACGTCCAATAAGTTCGGTTTTTCAAAGAGCGACAACAAATCGTCGCAAATTTGGCATTTTTGGTCATTTTGGTTCATTGAAAGGCATGTTGGAGAAAATGTGCATACAATTGCACTGTCTTAATAAAAACGACTGAATCAATAGATAAGAAGACACACTTATCTTAATTACTATCTAATTCATATATAAATTAACTCTCATCCCTAATTTCCCCACCATCCTAATCTCCCCCCCCCCCCATTTTATCCCATCCCTCATTCACAAAGCAGCATTTCGGCTACATTTCTTGAGCTGTACCTTTGAATGTGTTATAAACTATACTACTATATTTCAAACTTAATATTTTTCTAAAATCTATTCTTCTAAAACTCTTTTTTTCAATATTGTCTGAATTCTCTCCCACAAACTCCCGTCTTTGTCCTCCCCTATACCAATCAGTTTATCTTCCTTTCATACACTTTGACATATAATTGATTTTATCTTTTAAATAAATTTGTATTTGTGTCTTTTCACAAATTATACACTTTATCATAAATAAAACTTACTCATTTTCTTTAAATAGTATCATATGCATTTCATTAAAGAATGATAAAATCATGTTCTTTTACATAATTTCATGGTCTTTCTTCAAATTAATAAAAAATGCCCATTCTGAAACATGATTTGTTCATTGCCTTCTCAGGATGAATCGGTTGTTCCATAAATATCAAAATTTGATCAGAATTGAATAGATTTGAAATCACAATGCAGACTTCCATTTCTAAAGTTACGTTTAAATCTACTATCTAGATACATAGACTCAAAAACATCAAACAAATACTCACAACAACAAATAAAAAGACAATTAACAAATCGAGTTCATTGGTTGAAAATAGAAATTTTGCAAAAATAGAGAAGCGATCAAGGTCATGTGATGTAATCGTGCACGCTAGAAGTGGTCACATGATTTTAACACAACCTTTTTCGGTAATTTTTTGATCGATACTGAAAAACATTGGGACAAAAATGACCCTCTTTTGGTCGCTGTATATCATTTTATAGAGATACCATTATGTGGTCCCTTTGAGCGCCCTGTTTTGCTCTTCTTGAAAAATTCGCTGAGAAACGAGAAAATGAGCGGTTTGAGTTGCGTTTGGAGAACCGGTAATAGTAACTTTTCGGTTACGTGTACCAGGAATATACTCTCCCTTTTTGGAAATTTGAATCTTTGCCCCGGAATACTGTTGGAATTCAACTAAAGTTTTTCCTCCTTTTCCAAGGATAGCACCTACTATAGTTTCAGGAACTTCAAATTCCAACGCGCATTCTTTGGTAGCTTCTTTGATTTGTTCAGGGGCTATTGCAACCCCAACCCCAGGAAATGATGGAACCTGGGCCATCGCAAACCCTGGAACCATCTCATTGCTCACTATGGCATGACCTGTAGTACTTGAAGAACTTTCGATGGTCGCTGCTGTGGAAGTGATAGGAATATGTTGGGTATGTTTTGGTGGCGACGGAGCACTGCTGGATGCAATTTGGTAGTGTCCACCTAAGAAGCCTTGAGCAGACATGGAAGAGGGGGGGAAAATGGGAGCTGACGGTTGGGCTAGGGCATGAGCAGTTGCACCTAGTAACGGACTAGTAGCTCCGATGCCCATACCGGGTAAGGCACTTACATTGTGACACAGGCTATACCCGTATTGCGCCAGATGCCCCATGGGGATACCAAGCCCGTGCTCTGCTGCCGTGAGCCCATGATGATGAGCACTGATGGGAGCCTGCACTTGTGGGACACGTGCTCCAAATACAGCTTGAGGCGTCAGAGCCATACCACCTACCGGGAGTCCAGGTAATCCTGGTGCTGTGGGTATTCCTAACGGACTTTTCGTAATTGTTTGAACCACGCTACTCGTCTCTGCAAAGGGTGAACCCGTTGGATTTGCGTTTGCGACTGGACCAGTAATGGCAGCGTAACTTAAGTTGTTGCAACTACCGCTTTGCGGATCTTCTTGTATCTTTGATATGACAAAAGCCATTGCCTTTTTGACGGAATCAAGTTCACCAGAGACGGTAATGACTCTTTCTGACAATGTGATACCTTCTGACTTTTGTGATATCTGAACTCTGGCACTGCTTTGTTCCATGATAGATTTAATCATTGTTCCTCCTTTACCAATTATCAAGCCGGCTGTACTATTTGGTACAACAACTTTTGCCTGAAAAATACAACATTTTCTAAAATTACATTTACTGATTTTTTAGTGTAGAGTGAAACAGCTAACAAAGAATGCAAGACCAGCTGGTGTGATTTCTCAGGATCTGACATCAAATATATTCACTTAAATTCATCCACCTCCCCAATACCTTTGAATGTTGAATTTAAGCTAGAAGGCCTTTAAATAATCTTAAGGGCAAGATGACGACTTACATTTATGAACAGAAAACTTTTAAAAACATGAACAACAACAATTTTCCCCCTTCAAATTAACAGAACGCATGTTTTTCTACTTTACAATTAATTCTTTAATCACATCATTTTAACTTATTTGCAATAAACATTACTATTGCAAAAACCTCATTAGTGTAATACATGCCCTTGGACAAAAGACTCGTATATAAAATCATAAATGTTTTCTTATATTTTACACTAATCCTCATGTTCTATTTATAGATTTTCTGAGAAAGCATAATCATACCTATCTAACAATGCACTTTAATTACTCCTGTACAAAGAGCATTATGTTTGTAGAATATTTTAAATCTAAAGTTAAAAAATGTTTTCTTATATAAAAAACATTTAATAACTATCAACTACTTTTAAAATACAGTAGAACCATATTAATCAGGCACTTTTGGGACCAAACGAAGTTGTCCCCACAACGGGGAATTGTTTGTACTGTAGTATGGAATCATATATTGCCTTTCATTCATTTCGCAGAAAAGTATACCCTAAAAAGGTGTACCCTAAAAAAGTATACCCTAAAAAGGTGTACCCTAAAAAAGTATACCCTAAAAAGGTGTACCCTAAAAAGGTGTACCCTAAAAAGGTGTACCCTAAAAAAGTATACCCTAAAAAGGTGTACCCTAAAAAGGTGTACCCTAAAAAAGTATACCCTAAAAAGGTGTACCCTAAAAAAGTATACACTAAAAAGGTGTACCCTAAAAAGGTGTACTACCCTAAAAAAGTATACCCTAAAAAGGTGTACCCTAAAAAGGTGTACCCTAAAAGGTGTACCCTAAAAAAGTATACCCTAAAAAAGTATACCCTAAAAAGGTGTACCCTAAAAAGGTGTACCCTAAAAAGGTGTACCCTAAAAAGGTGTACCCTGAAAAGGTGTACCCTAAAAAGGTGTACCCTAAAAAAATATACCCTAAAAAGGTGTACCCTAAAAAATTATACCCTAAAAAGGTGTCCACTGAATAGGTGTCCCAAAAGAGGAGGTTGTATTTAAAATTTCTCACTAAGATGTACATTAGTGAAGGATGGGACCATAAACACCTATAAAAAGGCCACTCACTCGGTCACTTTATCAATTTAAATGTATAACATCAAATGAATTACTACTACTAGCTGGACCTGATGCGAGACATGTAAAGATGGCCAGGAATTTTAGTACGCATCTTACAGTTATTTCAAAGAAATTAGTCTAAAATCACATGTTTGGAGTAAAAATAATTTTACACTATAGCTACTATAATAACGATGAATAAATAAATCTATGAATTAATGTTAAAGAAGATGGATGAATGAACGGATGAATGAACATTTGAATAAATAAATTATTGAATGATTACATGAAAGAATGAGTGGATGAGTAGAGAAATAAATAAATTAAATGAAAGAATGAAATTGTGAATAAAATAATGAATTTATATTAGTAAATTCTATCTTTTACAAAATCCAGTCCAAACATTTATGACCAATTTTATTTTATGTCTTTTTCCATTGGTTATTATTTTTAAAACTTAAACTATGATAAAATTCCGAAAATATCAAAATTAAAAACTGATTATATCTTCACTATGTTTAAAAAAGAAAAACCTGTGATACATTTCAGATAGGTTTCTATAAAGTTCAAATATTAAATATTATCATTACTGAGCAAGAGAGGTTGGCATAGAAACAAAGACCTAATTATCTATTCACGTTTCAGCCAGTCCTTTTTTTTTTAATTTCACAGATTTACAATATCAGAGTACAAAAGCTTAGCCGTGCACAAGCACGGAGTTCATTTGTCCTCTCTGTGTGAATTATAATACTAATTACAAACATGTAGAGTGTTTGATGGGTTTTTGTGCATTCGTCGTGATCATCTTCACGTTTGTGATACTCATCCCGGACTGACCTCTCGGATGAAATGCTTCAAAGCAACCATTACGCTAATCAAGACTCGTACAAAATCGCTCTTAAATCATCCGTTCCTTATCACGTTCTTGGATTGCACACAAATCACTGTTTAACTCTAGGATAGTGAAAACAACACGCCATGCTATGAGATGCATATTGGTTGCTTCCAATTACTATGCATGTAAAAAGGCCAAATATGACAAATTATATTAAGAATTATTGAAGAACAACGCATGGTCAAATTTGTATGGAGAATATTATTATTTAATGTTTATTTTTATTGTAATATGATGTAAAATTAATTTTTTGAAACAAGTAAATAATTCCTTAATCAATGTGTTCTAAGTAATATTTTTGTTTTTATATTTAAAAAAACCTGAATGCAAATGAAAAATACATACATCTGCGACACCATTGTTTTTAATGTTCGTAATTTAGGCAACAAAAGCAACCAATAGGATAACAGATAATAAAAAAAAAAGAGTATTTAATAATTTTGACAATTTCATGAAAACCCTGGTCTAATGGTTAGGACATCTACATACAAGCAGAAGGTTCCGGGTTCAATTCGCAGTTGGAGCAGCTTATTCTCATTCTTATTAATTTCCTCATCTTTGTCGTTTCAAAATTAATAAATTGTGCAGTTCAGAATTTCCTCTAATGCCTGTAAATGTATAATGCTTTAAACTTGACCAATAGAATCTGATCTGGTTTCTTGATAGTGTTTTTATTAAAAATATTTTATTTTATTTTATTTTATTTTATTTTATTCAATCAAAACCAACAGCGATAAATACCGCCACTAACAGGTTTGAAACATAAAACAATACAACATCAAAAACGGTTAACAATAAAATACAGATAAAATATATATATATATATAAAAAACATAGATTGGCATGCCATAAAAAATTTCAATTAAAACAGGTTATGCAGACTGTTCAAGAAGTGAACACATCATCGTCCTCTTAAAATAACCAAGTCTATCATTAAAAATATCGATATGATTGCTATTTAGATTATTAAATGTATAAGGTAGTCTATGAAAAAGTCCCCTCTTAGTACAGTCGACACGGCTAAAAGGAATATGCAATAAATGTCTATTTCGTGTACGACCAGGAACATTTAAACTAAATAGTGAAATTAATGAACAGTCATATTTAGAATTTAAAATATTATATAAAAAAACCATATCAGATATCGTTCGACGATTGCTGACAGAATCAATGGAAAAGGCAAAATTAACACAGTTATAAGACAGGAATCGAACAAACTTCCGTTGAACAGTGTCGATTCGACGGGCCTGACATGGAGAAATTGAATTGAAAATTGCGGAACAATATTCAAGGTGAGGACGTATAATAGATTTGTATAAAGATAAAAGTGCCCTGCCGTCGTTCATAAACCTACAATTTCTCCATATTAAGCCCATCATTCTATTAGCTTTTGACAACACATGATTAATATGTGAACAAAAATTTAATTTACTATCAATAAAAATACCTAAATCTTTCCATACATAAACCATCTCAAGATCATGTCCACTCAGATTATAATTGAAGAGCACAGGCCTTTTTTTAAGTGTTATAGATAAATATTTGCATTTATTAGCATTAAGTTTTATCCCCCACTTCTCCGTCCATTCCACGAGACCATCCAGATCCTCCTGAAGTGAAAAAGCATCCTGTGGAGTGGTAATCACTTTAAACAATTTCAGATCGTCAGCAAATAAAAGAGACTCGGAATGATTAAATTTCATCAATCACTTTGCAATTTATTAATATATAAATAGTTTATCAATTTTCAACATGATTGATAGATTTATGTAGAGTAAAGCTTAAAGTTAAATGTTAAATAGTTGCTGTCTGCTAGAATAAGTTCCATATGGCGCAAATATTTGACCAAAGCAGTTAAAATCGAATGTACTTAAAAGACGAGCTGCATCATCTTCCTTTTAAATTTATTTCTTTTTTGCAAGTTGTCTACTATTTGGTCATGGGAAAAAACAAATAGATTGTAACATTGAATATACTTAATCAAACATTAAAATCTTTTTTTATTATTTAAATTGTTAAAAAAATGGTTAAATTTGTCATTATATTTTGAAAAAATAATAATACCAAAAAAAAAAATAACATATTTATCAATACTTTGGTTTAGATCCCTGGAGCTTTACCCCATATTAAAAAAAAAGTTGGGATGTGTTTACACTTTTTGTAGACAAAAAAACAATAATAAAATTATGTAGTATATCACACTGTGAAAAACAATAACATGGAAAACACTGTTTCATGTTTGAATCCTTTAAGGTCTGTCTACACTACAAACTTGTTTGGCAAAAAAGTGTGATATGGCGCCCAAATATGAGGTGGTGATATGTCCTAATATGGTAGTGATATGACATCATCATGTCCATATATATAGGCATATCACATTTTCTTGTTTGATAGTGTAGACAGAGCCTTACAGTATGAATGTCCCTTTAACATTAAAAACAATGATGTCTCGGATCAATATTAATACAGATATTATGATATATTTCCTGTATTGTGTTCATTTTTTAGTCTTCCTTTTTTGTTGAATGACAAGCGATAATCAACTATGCCTTCTATTTCACCACTTTAAATCTCATCCAAAAAAATATTCTTCTAAACAACTCCATAAATGGCATATCACCAAGCGTCTTGAAAGAGACAAGGAAAGTTGGCCTGCCTTGTGCTTTAAGAAAGGTACTATCCTACTGACATTTACGAGATCTTAAGTCTTGTTTACTAAGACTTAATGCTCTACTCAAAATTCACCAAATAATTGCCATCCTGTTGAAATTCCTAAGATAATAAATTTTGTACATAGATGATAGAGCTTAAAATATTATACCACCAGTGAATTGAATTATATATTTTAAAAAATATTTTATTTATTATTTATACTGGTTGACCTCTTGTGTCTAAGACTGGTCTCCCAGAGGGCCCAGCTATGATCAGTGGCTGTGATGTACTAGTGCACCGGGGTAACCCCCTACACATCTCGAAAGGTGTACTTGGTTCTTTAAAGTGCACATGAGCTAGATGTGTACACTGGACCTACGGTTTATAGTCCTTATCCTAAAGACTTGTTCTACCACCAGAACCATGGAGCGAGTGATGCTCGAACCCTTGCCGATGTTATGGCTACGTAATTACGGTTCCACTGTCTAAACTGCTTGACCACTCACTAACAGTGTTAGGTAATTTTTATTAATTGAAAAAATTGTTCCATTTTTTCCAATCAAAATTGTCCTTAATTGTGTTCCGAGGTGAGTAAATAGTGACTGAACATTTAATGCCAATTTACACCGACGAGCGGTATTGGTAATAAAAATATAGAATCTATGTTATTTCTTATGACCACAAACAACGCGGACATATGGTCGGTTTCCGCTTAGGATAGTGGGACAAGCTATGCGGTTTTCGCTTACAGTTACTGCTCGTCTGTGTAAATTGGACTTTGTACTATTCTCCTCATGTTTAGCATAATAGCTACAGATAAAAAGTCCCTCATAAAAAAAAATTCAAATCTTGAACAGGAAGCTAAACATTTTTTTTATTTGCCCTAACACTAAGGATGTATACTTATTTTTCTAATCAAAATAGCCATATTTTTGTCATTTTAACAATCCACCTACGATCCTTAAGGCAATTTTAATTATTTTAAGAGAATACTGAAATATGTAGCAATGTATTAATGACCAAAAAACAAAGTGTATTGACATAGATTACTATAATAATACACAAGGTTATTATCTCGTTGTTTTATGTAAAATTAATTAAATGAAGTAAGTACGTCATACGACAAGAAAATTATGATTAAAATTGACTTGTTTATTTAATGTATATTTATTCAAGCGAGATTGTCATCCTCACACACATATCTCCTATTTTATATAACCTCCATTGGCTACCTATTGACTCTCGTATAAAATATAAAATCCTTTTACTAACATTTAAAGCGCTACTTCTTAAACAACCTACTTATATCCTTGATCTTCTTCCCACCTACACCCCTCTTGGACAAAGGTCTTTTATGTTCTCTGCTGCTTCTCTTTGGAATTCTCTCCCTCGTCATTTTACTCATTCAACTTCTATTGCTATTTTTTTTAAAGAACTTAAAACGCATCTTTTTAACATCCAATATAAACGCCTTTGATTTTTACTTCGGTTTAGTTGATTCTGGCGCTATACAAATACCTAAATTATTATTATTATTATTATTGTTATTATTATTGTTATTATTATTATTATTATTACTACGAATCTTTGATTGAATGAGTGTTTGAATGGAATGGGTCCATTAATTGGAGGTGGTATGTTGGAGGGGTCAGTTAATTGGATGTGGTATGTCGGAGGGGTCAGTTAATTGAAGGGGTCTATTGATTGAAGGAGGCTGTTGGATGGGTCTGTTTACTGGATTGGTCTTTTATATGAGGGGGAATGTTAATTGAAAGGGTCTATCAAACCAAGGGTATGTCAATTGGAGGGGTCTGTTAATTAAAAAGGAGGGTTTTAATTTAAATATTGTTTAATTTTAAATTTAATCATTTTAAAACTGTTGTTTCAGATAAAAAAGTAAAAAATCATTATGTTATGGACATTTGCAATTGACGTCAATGGAATATTTTAGTCCCACATTTAATAGCATGAATTACAAATTGTAAAATCATTTTATTTTTTAAAAGAAAAATATAATAACATCTTAATCTTAATCAATAAACTTGATATATTATTCTATTAAAATAAACACTCTGCAGTAAAAATAGAAAAGGTAAAATTTATGAGTGATTGTTGTTTGTTTTAACGGAGGAAAACATTTGGATAAAGCTGTAATTACATAGATGGCGTCAGTATAAACGCTTTAAAGGAAAAGCGTCTTAAAATGAAGAAAACTAAAAATAACAGTAATTTTGATCAGTTTGTTGGTGGTGTTAGTTCTGTCTACACTATCAAACTTTACGTGACAAAAATAATGTGATGTGCCCATATATAGACATGGTGATGACATATCACTACCATATTTGGGCATATCACTACCATATTAAGCACATCATCAGTTTAATAGTGTATACAGAGCTTAAGATGTTCTCCTAAATCCTTCTTCTTAATTTCACTCAAAAAAGAAGAGGCAAAATTAATGAAATTATTAACCTGCTTATTAGGTAATCTCTATAATAATAATTCACTAATAAAGTCAATAACCTTTAATGGAATATAAAACGACTGTAGTACATGACAACGGACATAGACCTATGTAATTTGTTTTCCAATGGTATTGAGATGTATTGTCCTCCAAAAACGTGAAAATTAAATAAAAATCAGACTTTGAATAGATTATTTTGTATATTTTTAATCAAGTTAATCACTTTTGTAGAAAAAAAAATAAAAAAAATAATGTTTTCACTTATAAAATGACAAGATAAATGGTTAATTCCAGCCAATTTGACTATTTTTTGCTTTAAAATACATTTTTTTAAGTAAATACATTTTGTTTTCGATCCACTATTTGCTCAAAGTGGATAACTATTAGGTAACATTAAAATGGCATATTAAAAAAAAAAATTGTAAGAATTATTTTTTTCAGGGGGACAATACATCTTTAATCTCATTGGAAAAATAAAAAAGGAAATAAATTGGAAGTAAAAAGGCCACAGAGTTTTGCATACATTTAATAGAATTTATCTACGGTCTTATTTAAGAATCTCTAATGAACCAAACAATATTAGTGAAATGATTGAATAATGTTCTAAAGTGGCCGATAATAGAACTCTAGAAATGTATAAATCGTTTTGAAATTACATACGTATTAAAGTAGACCTACTATTACATTATTATTTCTTTATCTGATACTCTATATGTAAATTTAAAGCAACCGAAAATGTGCGGAATTAATATAACACTCATTATGTACTATTCTAGAGATACAATTTTTTCCCTTTTTCTTTGTAAAGGAACTATTCAATTTACCTGTCAATGGCTGAATTTCATCATCAATCTTTAGTAATATACAGATATGAACATAAAAAGGTGAAGCTATCAATAGAAATTACAATTTGAATATTAGTCTCTTATGAGTAATGATTTAATTAAGAACCTTAGAAAACATATAATTTATTTATTTAATATAACATGTTAAACCGAACAACCATAACGTTGAAATTATGGAGAATTACTCTATGAAAATCAAAAGCGCTATAATAGATAATATAGTAGACACAGTTGTACTGTATTGTAAATAAAATATTCATTTTAATAGATAGAATATTTTGTATGCTATAATTATAAAATTAAATTAACACAAATGTGGTAGGCTTTGATTAAATTTGATTTAAATTGATTGATATTTGATCAAATAATCATAGAGATTGTTTTATTGACCACTGTGTTAAGAAAATAAACAATGATGATTGTACGTTGTGGCATGTCTATGTGAGAGCGTGATTGGTGGATTAGCCCATTATTTTTAAACGTTATAGCGGTGCGGAGTGGGCGTTTTAAGCATTGCCCCATGGATCCCCTGAAATGAAAGATGTTAAAAATCGATTAAAATGCAAAATTCCATTTGATCATGAATGATATGTAATACTGCTATATTTCCAAACTTCATTAAAATATGGAATATTACATAACAAGTAATCTATATTAAATAACAAGATATTGGATATATACAAAATATATATTACATATTTATTAGGAAATATAATATCACAAGTAGGGTGTAAATATTAAATTTTTTAAACTGATTTATCAGTCAACATTTTCATAAAATTCTTTTGAAAATAATATTGATTTTAGTATATTAATACTATTTCATATTGACTTTAGGAATCCATTTGACTTTTTATTGCTTATTGAGCCCATTTTGTCAGTTATTGTCATTTTGGAATTGTAAAATCAATAACTGTATGATCTATCATACATCGTAAAAGTACAACACTACTGTATTAGTATCATGGTGGTTTTGGCTACAAGGCTTGTCAGTTTTTTAAGTAATTTTTCTATCATAATAAATAGATTTTAAATTAAATGAATACAAAGACATAGAAATTAAGATAGATCTCTTGATATGAAAGTAGTGCAAAGAGCAAGGTGTCCCCTTTGTTGTAGTGTAGGTGTAGATGGCAATTTTGCTTTAATGTTTCTAAAACAGATACATTTTTGCATACCTGGCGTGTCATAACTTTAATGTTTCAGAAAAGAGAAACATTTTGGCACATCTTCCGTGTCATAACTTTAATGTTTTTGAAAACAGAAACATTTTGGTATACCTGGCATGTCATAACTTTAATGTTTGAGATTTACCAATCTTCTGACCCCTAAAAAGTTTCTTTTGCCTTATTTTGACAAAATGTCCCAGCATCTGGGTTGAAACATCCATGATTCATTGACATACCCCAAAAGAGATTGGTGAAAAACAAAAAGGTCAAAGTTTATCATAGAGAGCATTCAAATATTTTACAGAAGCGCTTAGCCAACATTATCAAGTTCTTAGCGGCATTTGCTTTAATTCCGCTTCTGAGATTATTCACCTAACGATGTTTTGATTGAATTTGAAGTTTAATTATGTGCTGTGTTTTTGTATACATGATCTGAATTTTAATGGATGAAATGTAATTAGAATTTTAAATAATTCTATTTGCCGATAAATCTCTAAGGTAGTCAGATTTATCTGGGTTTTTCTTTAAAAAAAACATGTCTTATCATAATTAAATCAAATCATTTTCATTGTTTGAAATAATAAATAAAATGTACAAAGGTCACGTTCAGCAGCTTACACTGAACATTGCAAGGAACATTGCAAGAAACATAAAAACAAGACGTAACAAAAATAGTATATACTTTGCTAAAAAGACATTAACATTTAACATTCACAATGGAATAAAATTTTCCTCTAAAGTATAATTCTGAATTCAGATTAAATTCTACAATTTGTGATACAGATAAACAGCACCCTCTACTGTAATTATTATGGTTGACCTAGCACTGAGTATGACAATGAAATCTGAACCACTCTCCGAATCAATGACTTGTTGGTAATAAAAAAATAACATGACAAAGGGCCTATTCAGAACAGTTATAGTACTATGGTGATAAATATCATAGGTACACATTGATACTATCCTATAACAAGTTAGAAGAATATTCTAGTAACAGTAAACAACCTCTTCATTTACTGTTCTGAGACATTATTAAAGGTTATATAGCAATGACAACATGTTTTTGTTGACAAATGTTCACCATCTTCAACAATAAATTATGACAGTGTGTCAAAATACTGATTAAAATAACTTTTTTAATTGTTAAAAAATGGTTTTCAACAGCATGCATCAGCAAGTAATCAAATTACGAAGGAAGGTTGATCATTTTCGTTCAGTGTAAAGAAAATCGAGAAAAGTCCAAATGCCCATAATATAATACTATACAATACTATAATATACTATATATAAGATTTATTTAGTGAAGCCACCTGGAATCTAATGTTCTGAATCTGATCGGTCAAAGTAGGTGATTGTAAAGTTAGTATGTAACTTAGATTTAAAACATGCTAAATTGGAAAAAAAATACACTGTAGTAGGATTTTTTTGTTAATAACAAAAAAATTTATAACAAAAAAATCATTTTCTTATGGCTTTATGCAAAAGGAAAAACATTATTATTTAATAGGCTAGTTAAGCACTGCTACCTCATCTCTAGTTCAAAAAGGCATTTAGGGGAAATGGGGTTTGTTCTGGCTACAGGCCCAAATGTCCCCCCGCCCCCCCCCCCCCCAAAAAAACCTAAACGACTTGTTTACACAGGATAAACAACGTTTTTTTATGTTCAAACCAAATGAAAAATTGATGTTGGAATTAGAATAGTACGACATATCTGGAACTAATATTGGACATCGCAGTATGGCAACAACTCAAACATATACAAGGCCGTAGCGAGAGGTTAAAAACAGACAAGGCAAAGATACTTTAAATACAATTATTAATAATATAAAATATGACAATCTGTGCTGCCAATTAGGGTGGGTGATGAAAATTGAAAATTTCAGACGAGGTGAGCACCTTGTCTGCCTCATGCTGGCTACAACCCTGATATAATTCTTTTCTTTGTAAAATGCAGTAGAATGGTTTGTACTAGGGTTGTTTCATGAATACAAGCGGAATAGAGGACATTGTCGATTGACACAGACAATAATATATAAAACATTGCGATATTATTACATATTTCTATTACCATTTTAATAACTTTCTATTTGAAACTTCTCATCTTATAAAGCCCATGGCACATATAAGATTGTATAGCATAACATCCTAACATTCATCTTGATTTTGATACAATACTCAAAATCAAAATATGGACCACCATTATGGCAAGAAATACAATACATATTTAATCATCTTCAAGTATTATTCTTTACTACCCTAACAAAAAATACCTTTTATTATATTTTTTTATGTATAATAAATAGATTTGCTTACTTGTCGTGCTCGATCCGGTGACGTAACATTTTCTGCTCCAGTTTTCGCTCCAAGTTGAGGTGATTCTTTTATCTTTTCAATAAAAAATGTCGAGACGTTGTTTATGGCTTCTTCTGTACCAGTAATTAACGTGACTCGTTCAGTTGTACCTAAAGAAGAAAGAGAATTAAATCAGGGATGACAGTTGACTGATAAAACCAAGTTAATAAGTATTAACTGTATTCTTATGTTTATTGCAATGGAAATTGGAAAGTATCGTATTTACAATCTACCGACTACTTATTGCAAATCTTAACAAAAACAAAACATTTTTGGCGCTATATTCTATGCAACAATAATTTTTTTTAAATACACAAAAAAGATACATTTTAATTTAAATAACACTAAACAAGAAATATTTCTTTTTGATTGAACAGTTTTTTATACATAGTGTTTTGAAGATGGGGATTATGATTGGATTCAGTTTTCCTTCTGCAAGAAACCAGAGCTTTTTTGGGTGGGTGTTGAAATTGGGCTAGATAGAACGCCTTAAAATAAGCATGTGGGTGGATGAAAGGCTTTGAAAGTGAGTGTCAGTACAATTACACTTATACACAGTAGGAGACTACTACCACCTTTGCTTTAGATCAAGGCAATCTAACAGCAGAATGCTACTCTAAGTTCAGGAGAGCAAATGGTTTATCTGTGGCTGCAACATGATCAGTTCCATGCCCCTTAACGCTGTGGAGTATATGTACAAACAGTAGTACAGTACTTTAGGTATTTGTTGCAGTCAGACATAATATCAAACGACTGTTACAAGTTCCTATCTTGACCAGGCGAGCTCAGTGTCCTGTTGTTGGATTGCCTTGCCTTTATAATGCATGTAATTAGGCCGGTTTCAAAGTTCAATATATGTATTCAATAATTAATACTTTTAAAAAGAACTCGATTCTTATTATATCACTAAAAATCTGCCATAAACAAAAGGATGCTATTTTTAGAAGATTCTAATAATGGTACACTATTGTAAAACCTGTTGCATAAATTGTGAGTTTGAAAAATCAATAACTGTCAAGTAAATGACATTACAGAGATTTTAATGAAAGCTAGGCTGACAAACAAGTGCTTTCAATGGTGTACCACATACTGGTAATGTCTTCAATACCTTTGTCTTCGAGACTGAACAGATGAGTAATGCTAGGCTTAAGAGTTGTTGAATTATCATCAATAAATGGAATAGGACTATAACATAAGTAACTCACAACTGATGGTTATTGAATAAATGTTGATTGATTATAGTTGAAATATATTCAACATTTACTAAAATATATTTTACTGTAGGCCATGTTCAGACTGAGGCATGGTGTAAAATAATTGATCAGATTACAATCTAGGGTGTTACTGTTACTGTTCAGACTAACAATTCAACTTTCCCAACATCTGGTGTTTAATAAAAGCAAAAGTTAAGCGATAATAACGCATCAGTCTTTTGATTGGAGTCGCCCTAATCACATCTCTGCTTGGGTTATGAATTCCTGATGCGATACGTAACTGTCTTATTCTAGCTCAAACAGAAAACTATGTTCACTGACTGCATATGTAACGCGAACGTTAAGGTTGACGTGAGACTAAATCCGTTTTGGTAATACAGTTGACTTTTCCAATACCGGACACTGTTGGGCTTGTCAAATATGTCTGTATATAAATATAAATTTCGGAAAGTTTGGTATTCGGAAATGTGTTTTTACTGGTACAAATGAATTAGGGACTTAAGTCTGGTATTAGGAGATTTTTCCGGGTTTTTAGAGAGTCCAGTATTGGGAGAGTTGACTGTACTGTAACAATGCGCAATGTACTGTACAGTACATCGTGTAGAGTTGGGAAAAGGATTAACTCTGTTCTACAAAATACAAACCATGTAATAAGATGCCTAAACCCATAGGTTTATCTACATTTTGCAAACATGAGATTAAAAAAATACTGTTGAATATCATTTAATTAAATGAATAATATCATGGTAATTTACATACACCTGCGGCAAATTTCATCACTTTCGCATGATTGAAATCGACAAAGAATTTATACAAAACTTGCGCGGCAGTTAAAAATGTACAGACTTTTTACTAATGGATTCCATAAATGTTTCAAATTAAAATTGATAAAAACTATCTAGCACCACGACAGATTTCTACTTGCATTGCATGACAATATTCTTAAAATTAGTAAAATTACATCTACTAATTCAACATTCAAAGGAACGTTCTATTAATAAGATCTTGGAATTAATTCTTTAGCTTTTAATCTTGTTTGAGATCAAAGTATTTGATGCCTACAAAAGTTCTTTTATAATTGACACTAAAGGCTAAAAGTCATCCATTTCACAAAGAAAAGAAACAGAATTTAAGTATTTGTTATATACTTTTCGAATTTCGTGCTTGATTGGTTTTCTTCAATGGTAAAAAGACCCACCAGTATCCTAACTTTTAGTTAATATAAAAATTCCACATTAAACTTCACTACACACGATGAACTGCTAAAAAGCAATGAAAGTGCATTGACCATATGTAATTGAATTAATCACAAATCTGATTGCCAGGTATAACCAAGAATAAGTATGTTTCACGATTTGACAGTTAATTTTCAAACACTGACTTAGCTTGTCATGGCCATTAATTCATCTATGAAAAATTAATGACCCTAAAATAATTATTAACACATCAAATTGAGCAACAAAATGACAAAATAATAACATACAAAGCATAATGAAATGTTAATAAAGCTAAAATACGCAACTGTTTAAAACAGTGTTGTTGTTTAGTCAACTACAGTGAATAAACTGAAAATAGCCTATTCTACTCTCTGCTAACTGCTAAACATCCCTTCTTTATAATGGAATGATCCATGTATCATTAGGTGTATCTTTTAAAATCATTATTTAATATCTCATAAATTTTATACTGAAGTAAATGTAAAGATCTTGTTCTTTACAAAATCAAACAAACGGCATATTTTAGTGACAATATATTATCCCGACTACAGTATCTAGTTAAAAAATAAACAAGTGGCGAGTCGTTCTTCAAAGTTCAAACATATAAAAAAAAAAGAATTGATACTAAAGATTTATGATAGAGGTAAAATAAATCAAAAATTCTGTTCCCGTATTAAATGAAATTAGTGACTACAGCAATAGTATAAATGCCTAGAAATGTTAATGATTAATTACGGTTTCTTTATACCACTTAATTGCCTTCAGAATATAATGAAGATGCACTAGTTATTTAAACACAAACGATGCGATGACTGATTTATAATGAAATAAGATATTGATGAACATGTAGATGAAAAAAACCATAAAGCACCCTCCCAATTGTTTACAGTTTCATAGCCCATGTCATGAATTTCGATGTGTAGTATAATAAAAATTATGCTTCTTGGTTTAGGAAACACAAGAATACACGACAACAGGCTGTTTATATGAAGGCATAGGCAAACTACGATTACCCTCACCTTCCACCACCATGGTAGCAATCATTTTTCTAAAAGCTGGGCTTAAACTCTGTCAAACTTTTTTTGACAAAAAAATGTGATGTGCCCATTTGAACATGATGTCATATCACTACCATATTTTGTAGAGAGAGCTTTAGAATTCACATTGGAACTGAAAATTTACCTATTCATCAGGCACTCTAAAGACAATTTCCATACCATTTCTCCCTAAATGCAAGATAAAATATTGGAGAATAGACCCGGCTGACTCTCTCTAATCAACCTCATTATCTATGTTCAATGTGTTGCCATGGTGACTGCATAGCTCTCTGATACCACATTGCACTAATGGAAACCCATCAAGCATTAAGTAAATCACGGAATCTAAGACCAGGATTGAAACAAAGAACACAATTGAACAATAATGAATATTAGAAACCATTATAGGCACTCCACAATCAGATAAGACATATAGACACCAATAGAAAGCATATATTGATAGAAATAGACTTTCACCGTATTTACATAAATAAACGACACAGGCGTTTACTGTTCAGGAGGGTATTTATAGGGGGAGGGGAGGAGTAATTGAGGGAGGTGTTTATTTATTGGTGTAATAATAGCATGTATAATCAAAGATATACCAAAAATACAAACAAATTAATATCTAAAAGTGATAAAATAAAAATTGTATCAAAAATGCTTGGTAAATTCTCGATCATGTCAATCAATGAATTCTACTACAAATAGAAATGTGTTATCCGCAATATTGTGTATATATGCACGTGGCAGGACGTTTATTCAAGAGGGCGCGATAAGAAAGTGGAGTGGTGAGGGGGTGTATTTTGTTTGAAGGAATGTACATAAAAATATATTCTGACATAAATAAGTTACTGCTTTACATACATTCTATAGGTTTGCTATCGTTAAGTGACCATCCCCTACTAAATAAATGTAGAAGGTACATTCCCCCATCCCCATCATCCTTTCCTGATCTGCAACAGTGCTGTTCAATGTATAATTTATTTTTAACATTAAACATACTTAAATAATATTTATTTTCACTGTATGAAGTTCAACCTACGAAAGAAACGGCATCTGGCGAGAACCGATAACAGAAATTACTAGTAATTAGAAAAAGTGTAAACACACTCACTCAAAAATAACATTTGCTGAGTACAGAGTTTACACAACGTGGCCTATACAAACACATATGATAAAATGTTTGACAAAAACAGATGCCAAAGCAGTCAACATACTTTATTTATTCGTTTTTTCATTTCAGGTTTAATTACTGTCATAAATTATGCATCCCATGAGAGGTGATAATTTATTTTTTAATTATTTCTAATAAAAAGGTTAGAATGGAAAAGCAGAATGGCAGTCAAGAATTAATAATTTGATTCTAAACCGTACTGCGTTTCATAACATTTGGTTGGGTTTAGATTATAACACAAATGTATATTACTGTATACAATTTGTGGTTGGAGAAATGTCCGCAACCAAAGTGGGACACCTCTATTCAGGGGACACTTCTATTTAAGGGACACTCTGCATTAAGGGGACACTCTTTATTAAGAGGACACTTCCCATGTAACGATGAGGGACAATGTATGTTTTAACAATATAGCCAACCATTAGGGAGATGCCTTGTTGGCCTCCAATGGTGTCCCCTGAATGGGAGCCAATATAAATTTATATATATGTTGTTTTTTCTTAAATTATAAACAGCCTTAACAAAAGCAGAAATAATATATTGTAGTGTTGATTATGTATTCTGATTTTATACATTATATATTCAACTCAAACACGTATAAAAACACATTATCGACAAGGGACAATAGCAGTTTAAATCTATTCATATTTCTGTTTTATATTTATTTCTCTAGAGAAAAGGACAGAAATCTATACTTTTAGCGTGCAATACTATACCGCTAACAACTTTAGTTGAACCGTAATTGTAAAATTTATAATACTATTACAATGTAAAATGCAATTCTAAGAAATGATAAGATTTTAACATGTAAAACATTCAAAATACCATGTTAGAGGTGGATTACCAGATTCGTGTTTCCAAATGTACTCCACTCCCTAAAGCTCTGTTTACACTAGCAAACTAGTGTGACATGCCTTAATATGGTAGGGATATTCTCAAATATGGTATGACATCATCATGTTCATAGATGGGTACATCATATTTTTTTGTTTGATAGTGTAGAGAGAGCTTTAGTCTGAAATGAGACTTAGTTTATAAGCATTCAATTGCTGCTGTTTGTAAAAGAAAATGTTCAAAAAAGTTTACAAAAACCAGAAATGTTAATAGCTTGATCTTTTCATCTGAGCGCTTCATATCACCTTGTACCGATATATATACTTTCAATATCTGACATATATTCAGCCTTTTATAATCTTCGAATTTCTCTTAAAGATAAAACAAAATGTCTACTAAAACTTATCTTGATAAATTACTTTTGATATATTAGTTAGATGTCGCATAATACAGAGGAGAAAACTCTACTGTAATTCATCATTTTTAATATTAAAAGGTTTCTTATTGGCCGTTAATGTCAAAACCTATTGGTTTGGCTAGAAAATACAAAATAGCTAGGGACCATGTTTTCAAATATTCTACTGCAGTTACTGCAGTAACTGCATTTTGAAATTATTTAGCAGGTTTTAAAAAAAATATTTATATTGCTTTAAAAAAAAATGTAAATGGAAAAAAGAAAAATGTACATGGAAACAAGCTAAAATCATAGTTTATTGTAATAAATGTAGTTACTGCAGTAAATACAGTAACCAGATTTTGACAAGATTCCTAAAACATCTAGAGCAACTTTTCAATCTTACATACTTTCCCATTTTAACAATATTCTTTAATTTGTCATATTGTTGACAAGTTTAGGGTTTCTATCTTTCCTTAATGATTAATATTACTTTTCTTTAGCTACACCGATTGTGATGATACAGATACATACAGATACAGATTCATTTATTGTCCAAAATATTAATGGAAATTATGTACCAAACAGGAAGAAATATATGTACATTCCTAACTGGAAAGAGAATGTTTAATTATAGAGCATCAACCTTATGGAATAATCTTCCTGTACATATCCGTAAAAATTATGAGACATTTAGTCAAGTTGAATTTAAACATCTTGTATAACTTCTATTGTACATAGTTTTAATATAGCTTTTACTTTTATTTTTCTTGTATTTTTTTCCAAATCTGGACCTCTTGGGAGACCAGTACTTGTGTATTGAAAGAGCTATTCCAGAATAAAGAAAGATTTGTATTGTATTGTATTGTAACTATTTAAAAAGGAACTTGGTTGCAGTGGTAGACCAAGCCTAGACTAATATGTGGTTTTCTATTTCCTAGAAATGTACCTGTTTTATACATTGCATGAACATTTTTCCATATAATTATAGGATTAGGATTAATACAGTAGAGCCGCTGTAGCACCTTCAGGCCCCAATAAAGTGTCCACTTAAGAGGGGTTGGCATCTGTGTTCAAGCATGCAGTACCCATCGTTTGCTTCAGTTTGTTTCATACAGTAGTAAAGTGTCTTAAAGGATATGGGTTATACTGTAAACAGAATTTTAAAATGCTTTATCAGATTTCAACATCTGAAAGCAAAAAAAAAAAAAAAAAAAAATCATAAATAAGAAATGTCAAAAACAACAAAAAGAAACTAAATCAAAATGTAATCTTATAAGCCGATTCTCCTCATCTATCAATGGCTTTTAAATGTAATGGATACTGTTTCTGTTATTACCATAAAACAAAAGAGAGCCAGGGGTGGACAGAGTTCATAAACAGATTAGCACAGTGAAAAGATGAATGTGGCTTGCAAAGAGAAAAGATCTAGAGGAAAAATGTTCTTGGAGAATACGAAGAAAGGAGGAGGATGTCTCAGCTACAAGATTATTTGAAAGGGGTGGAAGGTCATGAACAGAATAGTAAGATGAGAAAGAGTTTATTGATGAATTAGACAGTGGTTTGTCTGGAGGATTTCTTCATATACGAAGCAAGAGCATGGAGAGTTCATTGATAGAATAAATTGACAGAGAGAAAGCAAGATGGTTCAACTTGAAGGCGAAAAAGAGACAGAAGATTACTGATAGCTAAAACACAAACAAGATGATAAGGTCAAAGGTCTTGGGAATCAGAAACATGGTACTTACAAAAGAAAAACATGAATAAGTGACATTTAAAATGAAAAATCTCAATGGACATAATATATAATTTCATAATATATTTTTGTTAAACTTCAATTTTAAATGTTTTATTTGAGATTGCAATAAACTTAACTTGTATCGTATCATATGTCAATTTGCAAAGAAGTGTTGTGATCTGACAGTATTGGAGAAAAGAGTATAAATGAAATTTTGTACATGCACAACTAAAATGTTTAAATAATATTCTAACTGGTTTCCTACTAATACTCTTTCCAATTGCTTCCTTTTTTATTTTCAAGTCCAAGCTTTAAAGGAAAATGCTTCTCAAATAAAATTTGTACAAACATTATCCATTCCTAAAGTATTCATAATTGTATGTGAATTCTTTAAATTTGTACGGGTATCCTGTTATCTATTTAAAAAAAATTATTTATTTCACCTTATTTACAGAGGGTGACCCTAAACAGCGTATGCTGACAATCAAGAGGCCCTCTCACAGTGGCTGTGTGTTTACTAGTACAACGGGGTGACCCTACAAATCTCGAATGATGTACTAGGTGTATATGAGCTAGATGTGTATACTGGACCTACGGTTTATAGTCCTTATCTGAGAAGACTCGTTCTATTACCCGAACCATGTTGCGATTAAGGCTTGAACCTTGCCGATGTTAATATGGCAAGGTATTACTTGCTACTGTATCTAAACAATGTTTTGTTTTCTCAAAAGCATTAATTAAAAAGACATATACCTTCGTACATTTCCAAGAATGGTGATGGTTATTTGATGGAAGGTCATTGATCCTCTAGCTTTTGTTCAATGTTGACAATTACTTTGCTTTATTAAGTTTCACTTTAAAGTATAGTTCACTGTGCTAAACATCTTTATTAAAACATATCAATGCTCAATGAATTGCAGTTTAGCAATGTACTATATTAATAAGTATATGTACCTCAGAAGATGACTGTGCATAAATCAAAAGTTCAAGACATTTTCAACTTTTACTTTATTTTTTTTTTTGGAAATACATGGTATACAACAAACCCAGCTTAACAATGTATATTGTATACATTGCTAAAAAAGTTGGAAATACACTTATTCGTTTAGATTCGAACAAATGAATTCCTATTTATAGTATGAGCATCTTTACCATTTGACCACTGAGGATCTCAATGATTTAGTATACTATAGCAGGCTAAACCATGTTCATGAAAGGTGAAGGTTCTGTTAAAACTTTAGAATAAAAATAATGTCACATGTAACACTGTATTTAAGAATTTGCCTATGATTTCATGAAAATTATGCCATTTTCCTAGATACACCATAACTCAGTAGGTTATTCAGCAATCATACAGACATATTACCTACTAATACCAAAGTTTTAATCACAGCACAATGATATACGAGATACTAAAAATAACGTGCACTCACAAAATTAAACATTATGACATCAAGAGTTAATATATCTATATATGTTTTAACCAGACTGTACAAAATAATATAAATATTTAAAAGAAGGCAGGATGTAGTTTTGCAGACAAGTAATTGATAGTTGGAAGTAAAGAGACGTTTGAAATTTGTCTAACAATTTGTATACATCAAAATCTGGAGAAATTTATCACGATAGACAACCTGGTTATTTAATTCGTCATTTCACTTCTGTAGGGAAAACTATTTTTTTTACACCCAAGACAAATAGCCATACTAAGACCTCTCTGAACCTCTTTAGTTTATTTTCACTTACAGACAAAAACAGATTTTCATAGGAGAAAACATTTTTTTTTATGTGCCTCTAATGCACACATGGAATAAGGCACGATGGCATTGAATTAAAGCTAACTTCTACTTTAATATTGTAACTTTGAAGAAGCTTTGCATCAGGGGGTTAATCTAATCAGATTTGCTTTACTCTGACGTAATTTTTCTTTATGCTAAGTATATTTTGGGAATAAGTATTTCTTGGGTGGAACTCGAAAACATGATGAAGAACTCCATTTGCCAAGCACTACGTAATGTGGAAATTGTGGGTTTCTAACAACAGGATGCTTAGGTCCGGAGATCAAAGGGTTTATCTGTGGCAGCGACACGATCAGTTCCATGCTGTTTAACAGGCACAGCGCGTCGTGGAAAATATGTACATAGTACAGTACTGTTGGTATTTGTCGCAGTCAGATATAAGATCAAAGGACTGTATGAGTTCCTATCTTGGCAAGGTGAGCTCAGTGTTCTGTTTTTAGACTGCCTTGGTTTGAGTCTCACTATTTTTGTGTGTTCTCCATATGTACTTGGCATAAGTACAATTACATCAAAGTAGAGCAAACATCTGACCAAGTAATAATTGTACCCAATAACTTCTTAAAGTCTTGATTAAATTCATCCTATTTCCCTGCTGACCATGAATACACACCAATCAAGGAACCAATACACTTGAATCAATATCTAATAAGGTAATTATCTATTAATAAATGAAATAAATTGATTTTATCAAGGGATCATTTTAGGACAGTACGAGTCTACAAATGGGAAATGCTATATTTTGCTATTGGATCAGCTGTCCGAATATTAGTCTCCGATTATAAAAGTGAAATATTAAATTGTTATATTTAATCACATATCATACTAATAAAATATATACTTTTTATTACATCCTGCTAAGATCAAAAACAAGCTTGGCTTCATTTTTTATCACAATTAATTAATTTTGATTATGATTTTCATATTGAATAAATGTTTACTTGAATTGAAACATCTGGGCATGCTACAAATTAAATCAGCGTTGTGATACCTTTCGCGACTACCACAAATTAAGTTGTAAGTATGAAAGGCTTCATTAAACACTATAGTAGTATGTGGCTGAATGTAATATATAACTGTAAATCCATATTTTTCATTTTACTTGGCAAAAAATGGAAATGGAGCAAAAATATTGGAAATAACACAGCAAATTAGTAACCCTATTTTTATGAAATATCCTATAAACCATATGAACTATGTTATGTTACAAATGAATATTGTTACATTATGTAGTATTTTCTGTCTCGTCTAAATGTGTATGGACGTCTTCCATCAATATCTTGAGATAATCTATGTGGACACAGACCGTTCTACCTCATTAGCAACGCGGTACTTTCCACAGAATGGTTGGGCGCTCATGTGGAGTATTCTTCCTTATTAAGTTCTTCTTAAAAGAAACAAGCCAATTCTGATTTCTTGTGAGCTGGTCGAGAGATGCAGTTGACCCAATTACAAACAGGATATATACTTGTATGTTTATTCTATTAAAAACATTATAAAAAGAATGTAAAAGTACTGTATGTTTTAGGGGGTCCACCAGAGCTATTGGTTTCTGCAATTTGTATCATAAGAAAAATCATGACAATACTTGGTTACCAGAGTCTTTACTGCACTAACCAACATTCTAGCTATCCTGTATAGCATAAAAGATTTCAACATATTGAAACTTTCACTACTGTAGTAAGAATGAATCATTTTGGGTTGCTCCCACTTGGTTGCAGGGTTAATGGATTGTACCATTAAAAAAAAGGGTGCCGGTCTGTTGTTAATTGGGGGGTGGGGAGGGGAAGGTGTTTGTGGGAACAATAAATCAAAACTGTTATAGCTTCTTATACAACAGTTTGCTGTCGAAATGTGAGGGGAACATATTCTGCCGAACCCCTCCTCCCACTAAAATGTGGATGTTCTGCGTCTGTGCTAAAACGCAAGAATATATATTTTAGTTTCTCAATGTTCTACTTGGGTAGTCTTGAATGCTGTGAGAGGGTCTTCATTTCCTTCAAGTTATTAACAAAACCTAAATGGGCCTCACAATTAACTATCTCATTTAGCTACAAAAGGATGATTGCATTTGATGCTTTTTTTTATTAAAATTACTGAAAGTAACTAAGTACACCAACAAGAAACTGACAAGGTTCGGTACACATGGCGCCTACTTTATCCAGCATGAAAAACCAATAATTATATTCTGCAATTTATTCTGCAAGGCTATTCTAATCTTGAAGATATTAAAGTTAAATATTGCAAACAGGACATACTCGCAATGACCTACTTAAATTTATATCACCAATAAGAACCAAGAAGCAGTAAAGAAAAACGAAAGTACCGACATCCACATGCCTAATGAGGCGATAAAACAAAACATGAATAAATTATAAATAATGCAAATCTTATAAAAGATGATACTAATACGTTTATACTTGGCTGACAGTGTGTTTACTTGGTTTTAATTCATGCAAAGTCTTGAATAAATACTGAATAACGTGATGATTTCAATACATTTGTGATATGCTTGATCGACTTAGGCTGTTTTAATTTATGCGTAGTCTTTTATACAGTCAAGGATAACAGTAATTATGAGTTGCTAACTATCAAAAGTTGATTAACAGATGTTAGTAATTAGTACAAAGTATTTTTAGAAGTTTGACAAATAATCGTTAGACGTGATGTGAATTTAATCAACAACAATTGGAAATAATGATCGAAAAATAAACGAATCCTTGATAAATCAATGTTTTTGATTAATTCTTTCTATTTCATTTCATTTAGGCCAAAAAAATAAAATAATTATTAATTAAATAATTTTGAAATAAAAAAACCAGTTTATGTTAACTATAGATTGTCTACAGTATTTATACAACTACGTTTCCATTTAGATCATAAATTTAAAGCATTGAGTAAATACTTATTACCGCGATACTACGACTGATGCCTAAATCTATGTACAAATAGCTATATAAGCTCAGGTGAGTTGCTGACTATATTAGGTTAAGAAAGTTGAAACCCGGGTCATAAGATTTGAAGAAAGCAATAAATTCTCATTTATTAACTGCCAATTAATGTAGATAGGCTATGGTAGATTCTATATATAGCAATGGTATTTGAATCAAGTGAACAAAACAAGAGGATAATGTATAATTACGGTTCATATGTCATCAGCCGGTTTGTTTCTGGTGACGCATGATGTTGGAACAGGCTGGTAAAACAAGTCTTAAGCTCTGTCTACACTATCAAACCAAAAAAGTGATGTACCCAAATATGGTAGTGATATGCTTAAATATGGTAGTGATATGACATCATTATGTCCATATATGTGCACATCACATTTTTCTGTCACATAAGGTTTGATAGTGTAGACAAGGCTTTACAATGTTATTTATATGAATGAATAAAGCTCTGTCTACACTATCAAACTTTATGTGATAAAAAAATGTGATGTGCCCACATATGGACATGATGATGTCATATCACTACCATATTTGGGTACGGTATATCATTACCATATTTGGGTACACTTTTTTTTCAAACTAGTTTCATACGGTAGACAGAATTTTAAAAGTAATCATTTAATTTCTCGTTTACTTGAATGTAGAGGCAAGTTTTTAAAGCTTACAAGTTCCTCATTGGTCGCTATATTTTAAATGACTATTGAATGTCCATTGAATTCATGTAAAGAGCCACTGTACATTAAACAACTGGTGTTTTTTTTTATTGGGTATTTGTGATCTAGTAAAATGTATAAAGTACTGTACTATTTTGATAGTTAATTGAAATGTAGTTATCTTATTGTTCCATATTTTGTATATAATAGAATGTTTTCTGCGGCCTCGAAAAACAATATTAAGATGTAACCGTAATTAAATAAAGTAGCCCAATTTTTAAAGTTCAATTCACAAGATTTTACTGAGATTGTATAAAATCAAAGATGTCAGAATTGGGATAAAGCTGATAATATCATGTTAACAATAGTTCGCGCACACAATCTCAATTGTATAAATTTGTCATGAAATTACTGAAAAACCTTTTTTTTTAAATCTCAAAATTCCTTATGATGCTAATAGATAATCAGAATACTGTACTATCATACGATGAAGCTTGGGTCATGTTATCTTCGTTTTATCACACTTGTTTGTAATCCGTGGATTTCTGTTATCTTTTAAACTTGCGTCATACCGTGGCAGTAATCGTCAGAAATTACATAACCTCTATACCTTGTTATTGTACTTTATTATTCTGACATTGCTTCAGGAACTATCTTAACTTTATGTCTTCAAAACACCTGGATTGAGATATATAAATGTCATTTATTTAATCTAGGCAAATTTTTAACATAAACATTTAATAAGAGAATTTGAATTTTAAAAAAAGCTGGGCGTGGTTCACGGACTATACCATTTATCGATAGGAGTATTAAATAAATTATAATTATTATAAATTTTGTTTTGTGACAGTACTTGCTGCCTAATGTAAATTTCCGATTCTCAATCTAGGGATATATGTGTGCCCTCAAGTCCTATCATTCTTCATGTTCCCTTAGTATCTGCTAGACTAATTGATTAAAACATAATGAAACTTTATAAGGTATATCTACCATACCTTTGATATTTATAACATTCATCATTAAGTATTAGAGTATAATAAATAACATTAATGACCATGGATTATAAGTTCAACTTGAACATCTTCCCGACAAAATCATCCTCTGGCCAGCTTTGAAATTTAATTTTGTTTCGTTTATTTATTCAACCAGCATAATATAATAACATAAGATACAACATGAAGTCAAATGAAACAACGCTAGGCAGGAGCAGCGTAAGAAAAATGTGACAATGTAAGCCAAATGAGTCGGGTACTACTCAACAGTGTGTTACTAACTGTATACTATACAGTACTAGGCAAAGTCAGCGTGAAACGTACAAAACTCATGCAATCAATTCCAAATAATAAGCACATACTAGAAACCAAGGCAAGTACTTTGCATAACAAAAATCTCTTTTAATATAACATCACCCCAGTGCTATTTCGCATTGAATATTATATTATTATTATTTTAATCATATCTCTATAACAATTCATCCGAATATGTTCAAATTTAATAGATAGTAATAGATGGATAATGAAATCTATAATGAACAATAGTAAAGAAAGAAACAAAAAGATGAGAATATAATAGGCAGAGTAAACAATACAATGAGAATGCAACCAGTTTCATTAATTACTTTTTATCCAACTTGTTCCGAGAATGAGACAATTTGGCTCAATACGGTACTGCTATACCGAAGGGAGTACCGATAATGGCTTTTCACAATGCGCACACTAATGAACAGACCGGTTGCGCGTCCTCAACATTAAGCCTTTATATGCGCATCACTCGGTCCGTTAATACGTCCTTGATCCGATCACCTATAATGGATGATTAAAATATACAATAATAAAATCGTTTGTATCTTGCCTCAAGCCTTGATTTCCTTTAGTATTTCCATCAAGGTTTAAAATATAATACTTCATGAAATAAATCAGTGACAACCTACAGTACCTTGTATTTTTAAGATGATGAATTAAAATATAGTTATCAACTCTTTTAATAAAAGAAGTGATAAATTTAAAGTGACAAACTGCGTGAATAAGTAATTAACTATAGCTAAGGGATCATGTCAACATTTTCCTACTGCAGCTACTGCAGTAACTCATTTTGTTTATTCTTTAACATATGCTTTATTGGGTAATCATACACATTTCTGCTGCAGTACTTCTTCAAATTCTACATTAACACAAACTAAAAATCTATGTTATTGCTGCAGTAATTCGGTAACTGCAGTAACTGCAGTAGAATAATTTTGACATGGTCTCTAACTCGACACAAAGTCATTATCTATTTAAATGTCCAGTTGCTGTTTTCTCTGAACGACTGACCACCATGATGAAGCACATTATAATGGATTCGTTTAATGTTTCAACTGAATACGACTATTAAAAAATGTAAATAAAACAGAAAATAGTAGAAAAAAAAGATGCAGAAGGAGACGTACAATTTGTTTATATTTTTCCTATGACAAGCTTTTTAGGATGGGTTTTAGGTGAAAAAGAAGGTATTAAGTGACCTTTCTCTTCTGTGGTAGCCAACATTTGTTCATGTTTATTGAAGTTCTTAAGCAAATTTCAGATATATAAATAAAAGTAATTTGGAAAATCTTCATACTGATGCCACTATTAATTGTTAGGGTATTCATATAAATAGAATACATACATGATGACATTGCAGTAGAGTCAGCATAATGGTATTAAAACTTGGTTGCCAATAGGAGAGAGCAACGCAAAGGAGAAAGCAATCTGAACTGTTGCTTGTCAATGGTCAATTTGGTTGCGTTGCGCTTACGTCCTTGCGTTGCGTTCTAGTGAGAACCAAGCTTCAAGCACTGAAGACAAGGAGTACATGTACTGTAGCACTTAGCAACATATAACCTCCAACCTAATGACTTCTCGATTTTTTAGGCCGCAACATATGTAATGACAGATAATGATGATGTTCTGTAGATGAATTATCACTAATAAATGAAACTTTTAAATTACTGTAGTACACATGTATCATATGTTTGTACTTTAATCAAAATCCAGTTAGCAGAAACGACAACAACAACGTATGCTGTTTTTTCACTCTGATGTTATTGTACTTTGTTGTAGAATACAGTTTATATTTCAGAACATTTAGCTATGGTAAATAATTAGAATCAACAAGGTATACAGTACAATGAAAAAAAAAGTAAATGCTTAAATGACATTTTTTTTCATAGAAATATTCAATCTTGATATTACGTAATTAATTATGGAATGATAACACCTCCAACGAAAGACCACTTCTTATTATCCCTTATTATTATTATTATTATTATTTAATCCATCGTTTTCAGTGTAAAATTTAAATTAGCAGAATCCAAAAAAAAAACATTCTTAGGTAAATCTCACATTATACTCTAGTTAATATCTGGTATTAAAGATATGAAATCTTTATTCTTTTGATAAAAGTGTTTATTATTGGAGGTAAATATTTCTGGAAAAAGTATTCAACTGTTCTTTTATAATAATTACATAATATCTACAACAAAACAGTTATATAGGACAGGTTGAAGTTATAATATTGAATCAAATACTAATTTTCGATGTAATTGCACACCATTCCATAACAAAAATGTTGTACAATAAAAAATTTAAAGAAGAATTTATGCAATAAAAAAGAAATGATTTTCATATATAACATACTTGGCTCGATTAGCTACAGTATATAACCATTATACTATAATTAACAAATCAAATTTGTTATCGCAACACTGCTGTCAAACATAGAAGTAGCTATTTCCTGTAATATATTTCCTTCAAATAAAAATATTTTAATACTGTAGTATGTATACAGTATAGGCCTTTCCATTTGTATATCATATTATTATTAGGAATGAAATGAAGTCTGTAGCATGTTGGGTATTCCTACAAAAGGGTTTGTGGATTGTCTCATTTTTAGGATGGGGCGTTTCAACTAAAATATTGTTCTCTCACTTCAGACAAGGGCTAATGTCGGTTTATCCAGATAGCTAGGCACGAATAGACTCTTGTTGTTCTATAACAGAATTGGTCAACATAGAATAATACTATTTGTGGAAAAATAGTGCTCTTGACTAAGTTTTGAGGTACAAATTGCATAAAACGAATTAAAAAAATAAATATGGTTAACAAGGATCAAGATCATATCAGTATCAATCTCCATGGATCACTAATAAACTATAAAGTGCCTTCTGGGGACCCCTTTGGAAAATGGTTATCCCCTGCTATCCATGATTTCTTCTTTCTGAAGTCTTTGTTTTTATAATATTCTATACATTTATTTTCCTTCATATTTTATGCCGTTTCATAAATTGTACTATCCGTGAAATACAATAAATATAAATAGATGTATAATTATAATTTAAGACACCTATTATCAATATTGACAGTGTTTATTATCAATATTTTAAAAGTTAATTAAGGTTGAAATCTGAATATCCTGGTAGATACAACTTGGAACAGTAACCAATGTAGTAAACCTTTACCACAGACAGCTGTATAGGAAATATACTGGTAGGTAATACTATTACTACATAGATAGTACAGAGCACCATACTGTAGGAAATGAAGCCAATAAAGAGAACAAACAACAAACATTTAATATTACATATACTGTACACAGAGTAGAAATTACGAAAGGAATCAATGAAAAGATTTAGTTTAGCCATCTGACAGACTAACCTTTTCTCATCTGTAAAATCTAGTCAAACTTCATTCAAAGCATATTCACTTTCTTCGATTCAAATTATTAAATGACATTAAAATATTCGTCGAAAATCCTTTATTCAATGTACAGAGAATGTATACATGAATAATTATGAATAGATTCATTCTGATGATTATAGGTTTGTTGTTTGTACTACTGTAAAGCCCTCGGGGGTACGTGTTCTTTCGTTGTGTATATAATTAGGAACAACTGTCAAATTAAGAAAGGGTACTAAAGAAATGTATAATGCATAAATGATTAAATGACTAGAGTATCCCTTGTTGAATGCAATTTAGTTATTTTGCATTTAGTTATGATCTTGGGCAACTTAAAATTTTAAAACCAAAGACCAAGAACAGTTTTTTTACAGATAACAATTTTAGATGGTATAGTGGTAGTACTGTATCTCCGCCTGTCACACGGAAGACCAGGGTTCAATTCCCCGTCTGGGCGGCTTAAGTATAATTTTATTTTTCAAATTTTTCTGTATTGTTATAACTTTTCTTTACTTTTAAACATTTTAACTGGACCATTTTAAAAAGCAGTACTACATACATGCCAACATCTGAAGTTTAAACAACGGGAGATGGTGTTTTTTTTAAGGTTAAAAGCACCCCCTATCTATTATCGAGAGTTAAGGAGAGCAGTGTGTAACATCACAAGTGGTATCGCAAGGTGGCTATGTGAGGAGGATCCCCTTTCCGCAGATGGTCGTACGGTGGCTTACATAAATATCGTAAATATGCTTGTGTGTAAGCCTTTTTGTTATAATGGAAAACAACACATATATACATCAAAATTCAGTTATCTTTGTAATCTGAGAGAAAATGTGAAAAAACGAGAGCACAATATTAGGCCAGGAGACGAGTCTAAAATACGGGAGTCTCCCGGCCAAACAGGAGTGTTACGTGGTAATGCAATCCAGTCAAAAGAAGGAATAAATATATACTGTAAGAATAAGAATATTATACACATTTTTCCTACTGCACGCATACATACACATGGAGCATCAAAATGAGGAAGAAAAGTCATCTCATGTCATTGTATAGTTGTTTATTCCTTACCGCATCTATCTGATTTTGATTTATCGTTTAATACCTTATAGCCCACTGAATACCTAGCTAATTGATGGCACAGTAGTTTACCCCATTCCTTCTGGGCCTTCTTCATAATTAAATGTCTTCAAGGAAGTAGTGTACAAGGTGAACTTTTACATTGACCCTAAAGCTAGGCCTAGTATTGACAGATGGTAGGTATTTCAAATTCTTCTCACTGCCCAAGGTGTGTTTCTATTTCTTTTATTTCGTATTTCCCCAATATGAATCGAGTAAATATTTAAATTGAATATATAGGAGGGAACAAGGTTAAGATATATTCAAGTATGACTTTGTGTGTTTTTATGATTTGCTTGGTCTGTGAAATTGTGAATTTTTTGTTTTATTTCTCACAATTTTCATGCATTTCATTACTATTTTTTACTAGTTTTAATCTTATTCTTGGACATTTTGTTCATCAATAATTGTATTAATCAATGCAACATAACATTTCACAAGTTAAAAATAAAGATATATAAGCAGTTAACTGTATAAAATAGAGTTGAAACCATGACAATCAAATACTTGGCTACTTCAAGTCAAGTAAATTTAATTCTGAAGAAATTTTGTGTTACTGCAGTAAACTCAAGAATGATGATAAAACAATAATATTTTGGAATAAACTGAAAATGGATAAAATATATTGAATAGAATGTTTTCAGGAAGTCATTAAACTTCAATCATGTACAGGGTCACGACCTTCGTCTCCAGAAATCCTTGCATTCACAAAGGTAGAAAGTAATGTATTGAGAAGATTTTTAACAAATTTGGGATTTAAAATATGGTAGTGATATGCCAAAATATGGTCCATATATGGGCAAAACACATTTGTTGTCACATCAAGTTTGATATTGTAGACAGAGCATAAGTTTGTTTTGCCACCCAATGTTTATTAACTAAGCTATTTGGATAGGCTATTTTTTCCACAAAAAGGACAGAAGTATTTGACCATATTATATCACATCCATTGTAAAAGCCACTTCAGGAAAAAGGGGGTTTGTTTGAACCCTATGAACCTCTCAGATTATGAGCTTGCATGGAAAGGTGCACTAGGAAATCCCTATCTTTATTACAAAATAGATTTTATGCACATGTGGTACGCATACACGTCCAATGGCTTAAAGTCTCCTCCGAAGACAATTCACAAGCATCGAGAACTGCAGACAGGTCGTAAACTTCTCACTGTTGATATCTAGACCAAGAACTATGTTGATAATCCAGACGAATCCATTTAAATTAGGCCGTGTAGTAATTATCCGACAGGGCACAATTATCACAAACAATATTTTCATTATGCCAAATCCTCTTCGAAATACTGTATCAGTTTTGCATATTTACTAGATGGTTAGTCTACTTGCACACAACTGTTTCTAAATATCCACACTAATAAAGTTTAAGTAGTTTACAGCACAATGCTAAGGATATAGCTGTAATTGTGCCTGCCAGCAAAAATAGATGCAAATTGTATTCCATATTCTAATATGTAATTAATAAATATTAACAATCAGTGCGGGCTGCAAACAATAGGACCTGACTTGATATTTTGTTTGTTTTCGGTTCACTTGGATAGCAACCTGTAGACTTTACTAGCCCTGCAACTTGGCCACTGCTATTAGTAGTTGCAGCAGTAGCTCTGGTGTAGCTCTCAGTGTATAGCTCTCCATTCAGACATGTTTACTGTACTTGTACCATGTTTCGAAAAGCAATGGTTTTGTGTTGGGATGCTCCCACAGGGTTCATGGAATGTACTATTATATGACAGGGGTGAATGTAATATATTCAAGTTATAGATAGCTTTCTTCTCAAAGAGAATAGGCCACTGTCGGTTCATTCAGGTAAACTAGGCACAAAAAAGACTGCAAGCCAAATTTTCGCACTGTCTATATAAAGACAGCATTTCTCATGTACTAGTTAACAAGGATTTAACAAGCTTGTCCAATTATTTATATCTATAGGGAGAAAATACAAAAAAATATCTTACCTGGATAAAAATCATTTGCTTTTGATAATTTGATATTTGTTCCTGTGTCTCGTTGTAACTGTGCGATCGTTTGACCTCCTTTTCCGATGATTGAACCTGCGGCCGTGCTTGGAATCAACATTTTTAAAACACATTTTGAATCGTCACCTGATGAAACAAATAATTAAAATATTTAATTTTAATAATGATAATAATATTTTTTCTAGTTTCTTAAAATAAAAATTAGCAGTCGATCAATATGTTATAAATATACCCTGTTCAGGGGACACTTTCCTGTGAAACAAATTTGGATAAATATAGTTTTTAACACTACGGCAACTCCTACAGTATTCAGGAGAAATCCCCAATTCAAGGACATCCGGATTAAGGGAACACTTTTTTTGGTCCTGAAAATGTCCCCTTAAAGTGCCCTCTTAATTATTAATAGGAATTCTACTGTCTAAATATGTGTAATAATTTATCCTTTGATCTAATTGAGGTGCAAACAATCAATACATTGTGAATATAAGAATATAGAGATTTTAATATAACATGTTGGCTTGTGATTGATTTAGCCTTATGGCTGTTAGCACCAGTCTCTTTACAGTTATTGTACCCTTTCTGCTTTTCAACAAAAGCAGTTTAATACTGATGTGTTATGGGATTGTATTACACGTAAGTTAAACATTGGAAATTAATTTCAACGTCGTCTAATTTACACCCAGAAGGAGGTGTAAATTAATTGATGAAGGTACAGTAGATTTACCATTACCAGTAATCAAGAGATTTTAATTACTTTGAATGTACAGTAAAACCTTAAAGCAGGGCTGTAGCCAGCATGAGGCACTACTCACCCCAATTCCCCAGCAGAGATCGTCATATTTTATATTAATAATTTAAAGCATTTTTGCCTCATCTGTTTTTAACCTCTCGCTACGGCCTTGTTAAAGGGTGCACCTTTGGTACCCAAAAAAGTGTCCCCTTAATAGGGAGTGTCTGAATACACAAACCAAAAGTGGTGTTGAAAGACTCATCTTTTAATGTATCTGAGGTCCCCACTTTTGAACACTGGCGTAACCCTTCTATTCTTCTGAAAAGTGTGCTAGGTTCCTTCTAATTAGCCAGGCTATCTTCCTATCCGAGAACTACTATGGAGGAGTAGTGACTGACACACTATCACACTCTATGTAACTCAATGTTTGGGCATATCGCTACCATGTTTGGGCATATTGCTACCATATTTGGTTGCATCACACTTTTTCAAATTAGTTTGAGAGTGTAGACAGAGCATTACCACACTTGACTTGATTTAATAAATTTTCAGTATATATACTCCTCTACTAACACATAATACAAAATAAAATCATTGTTTAAAAATACCTAGACATTAAAATGAAACCTGTCGAACCAATCTTAAGCTCTGTCTTCATTATCAAACTTGCACAAATGGACACGATGACACATATCACTACCATATTTGGGCACATCACATTTTTTTTTTGAAAACTAGTTTGATAGTGTAGACAGAGCTCAATGCTATTACTGTAAATTGGTTTTTAGGTTTAATAGTAGAAACCCAGTTAAACAAGTGGACTATACATTTTCTAATTGAAAAATATAATTTGTATGCTTTTTGTAATAGCTGTGTGTAGTTTCCTAGGTTTGGTTGGGCAGGAAGGGGTATGGCAGGATCTAAAGACAAAGAACAATAAATACATCTACTAAGGATTAATTTTCAATCACAGAAAGTAGTTCTCCACACATTTTGAAAGGTGCGGTGTTTCCAATAATCAGTGAATTTAAACGTAATAGTTTAAAACCTACTGTATGGTTAAAAGCTAAAAGGTAAAGCCATTTGTAATAGCTATGTTTAGTTATCCAGGTAAAATAGACATTAAAATAAACAATTGGGACACTAGGCCTACTCATTTCAACTTGACAATTTACAAAATAAAAACACACAAGAAAAATTGAGTGGAATATTTTATATATCAAAACAAGGTCATAATTGTCTTATTATATAAATTTGTCAAAAAATGCATTTATGCATTTATTTTCGATTAAATGCATTTTGTTTTAATACTCTGATTTCCCATATTTCCAATCAAGAACGAAAAAGCTAAATAACCCACGAGAGAGGCTTACGTGACTTAATTGCATCTGTAAAAATGGAGACGGCAAGAGCTTCCTAATCATACGGCTTTACTTCTAGTGTTTGAGTGCACTTTTAAGACTCAACCAACCAGCATATATTACCCATAAATAACATTTAGAATGAATCACAGAATCATAAAATCTCAAAAGCATTGTAGCCTAGCTCTTAGGTTTATACCGTGTATGATTTTAATGCATTGTTTAACATGATGAATAATTAACAGAAACCTCTTACGACTAATTAATTATGTAGTGTTTCGAGATCTAATACGGGATATGCTTTTATAGGATATAGGTTGTCTTCAAATATAGCTAGCCTGCTTAACTACAGTTCATTACTTGAGACCTGCTTGACCCTTTAGTTTATTAAGGGCAATTTAAAAGTGCAAGGAGGGGGAAGCATAGAGGAGGAGAATTGCTGAGGGGTAGGGAAAAGAGGGGATGGAGATACAAGTTTCAAATAGGGATTTATTTGTTTTATTTATTACATTTTTGTACCAATATAAGCAACACTACAATAGTTTCAAAACTAGAAAGGAGTTTATTTTAACATCATTTTCTCTGCAGGGAAATTGGTGTGTCGATAGATATGATAACCAACTAGCAATTACAGTACCTCTTTACTGTGGAAACCTCCCAAATATCTTTGGTAACTACAGTATGATGTTTAGATACCAATAAAAGCAACTTAGTTTTAAAATGTTTAAATCATTTTAGTTTGAGCTAAAATCAGTCTTCCGTTGGGTTCATTTATTAGCATTAATATACTACAGGTATGGGCTTGTAACCATAAAACCTAAAGCACCACACTATATCAAACTTTATGTGACAAAAACATTTGATGTCATATTACTACCATATTTGGGCATATCACTACCATATTTGGGCACATCAAACTTTTTTGTCAAACTAGTTTGATAGTGTAGACAGAGCTTTAAAGGGCCTAGCCCATTGATGTGAACAACACTATTAATGAATGTTCTACTTGATGAGGCTTAATAGTAGTGTTATACAGAAATATAAAAAAAATGAGATTCAGAAAATTATTGATAAAAATAGTGATAAATACACTATTTATTGAATTTGTAATGTTCACATTAAGCATGATAAACTAATCAATTTGCAATTGTCTAATTTCATGCTGTTGGTTTTAACCAGCTTTTAATCAAGTCAAAAACGTTGCACATATAAAATTCACAAAATGATGTATTTTGTCATTCAGCTAAAAATGATGAAAATTATTTATTTACTGTACAAGTCTTTTTATTCACTGCTAAATCAATTATGCATGCTGTTCTGATCCTCAGAATCAGCGTCTTAAGCCTGGATATGTATTCCACAGTCGTTTATAATGAATTGTTCGTTGCGTTTTGATACTATCAGCGTCCAACTGAGAAACACAGCATGCTAAACAATTAATGTCATAGCGTATTCTCTTCAACGATACTGACACGTACAAAATAACGGGCACCATGTGATAAATAATTACTTCTTCATAAATGATATGCCAAGCGTTTGTAAAATGAGGTAGTAAGATTTACTAACTAGAAGTCATTTAAATTTTGTTGTTTGTCCTACTGCTGTAGAGACGCTTATTAAATTTAGTGAAACAGAGATGAATATTGAAGTTTAACAGTAAATTTTTGAGGGAACTAAAATGCTGAACACTAGCTGAGTCAAACAATTTACGAGTCTCAAAGGGGATGTCAAATTGAGTTGGCTTAACTAAAAGTTGGAATACAAAATGCTTTTAGGAGTACTACATTGCCATAGTATTCAGTTTATACTGTAAATATTCAACAGGAAAAAATAAACACAGTTGTTTTTCTAAATCAAGTCTCGTGTAACACTAACAACCTCGACAAAATATAGTATCTGAATCCACTCGATGAAAATGTACTTTATTACGTCTTTTTTATGAGCACATTGAAACGAGATGTTATGTACTACTATTTATCAATACTAGTGGTTAAAAAATATATAGAAACATGCTTCAAAAGATAGAGGATACAATGTTCGTTTAAGCACTTTACACATATGGTCAACTACTGTAAGTCCGATAATTTAAGATGATGAAATGGCAGAAGTGAAGAAAACTAGTTTAAACGTTCATTTAAATCCTGGTTATTAAAGGATCATGTCTCGGATATAAAAACATACTATATGATATAACACTAAAGAAATTAAGTACTGTTTAAAAGAATATTGTATCATCACTACATATAGAAATGTTAATAAGTTGATAAGTTGTGGTTTTTTTGTAAGGTGTCCGTTACAACATTTTAAATATCCTAATATCCCTTTAGTATAATAATAACTTCCTATTCAATTATGATCAATTAGAGAGAGTTTGACCAAATTAAGATATAACTTGATATAACACCAATAAATTAGTCAAAGTAACATTGACTTGGTTAAGATTCCAAGTTTACAAGTGTATAGCTTAACCATGAGATAATTGACTAGATCAACATTGGTCTTGATTGTAGTATAGCGAAATAAGCAACATAGTAATAGAAAATAACGTATGTACAAGCAACAAAGCTTATTCTTGTTAAAACTAGGAGAAGGTCGAGAATGCCGATACGAATATACCCGTGAATCAGGTTAACGAGAGAGAAATGAGGCAACAGCGCTCCAGAGCTGCCATTAAAACTTCCATAGTTAAATTAGAGATATAAGGTATTTCACAAGTTAAATCTCACTATGTGCAGTTAGCCATGCTACGATGCAACAGAAAATTGAATTGAATCGACAAAAAGGGTAGTAATGAGTTATGTTTATTTATTTTTTTAAATTTCAAAACAATTATCATTTTAAGATGGAGCAATTCGCAGAATTTCTCATAAATGAATTTAAGAAATGTTATACTTTTCGAGTTTTATCTCCATCTTGAGTTGAAAAGGCTATTGTCTGGTTATTCAGGTAAAGCTAGGCACAAAATAGACCTACAATTAAACTAAATACTCTCATATAGCTTGGAATCTCTTTTTGGCTGTTGTATGATCTTTTTGTTTTGGTTGAGCTTCCTGCTTATTTTATGTGTATCACCATTGAAATCCAGCCACTGGTACATCCTCGTCCTATATCCCCCTCCCCTCCCCCTTTCAATAACAGAACATTTTTGTCAGTAACGTGCTTTTGGATTTATAAATTCAGTCCAATATAACATTTTTATACATTTCAGTAACCATGTCAATAAGCTAATTATACAGTCAATTATACACAATCAAAAGTAATCAATTACTTTGAATATTTCAGTAGATTCATCTCCGGGGTATATACACTTTCACTAGAGAGGAATTATAATTCCCTCCTTTTTGAATACATATTTTTAAATATTTATGTTGATATTGACCTTCTACTGTACACTGCTGCTAGTCAAGGGAGTGCCCTTTGAAGGCAATATCTTGCATATCCTTTATTCAATATACAGTAGGTAATACACACAAATTTAGAATTGTTATAAAGCTCTGTCTACACTATCAAACTAGTGTGATGTGCCGAAAAATGGTAGAGATATGACATCATCATGTCCATACATTTTTTGTCACATAAAGTTTGATAGTGTAGACAGAGCTTAAAATATTAATGTCACGTTCACATGCTTTAAGTCACTCATGATGGAAGACCATCCACTCATGACCAACTCTTTAGTGGGTTTTTAACAGTCAGTCACGTATCATAAGTATTTCACTTAATTTGCTCATGATTGACATGTGAACGCAATTTATTTTTTATTTATTTATTTTTTATTAGAAAGTGTATCAATATGATTGTACTGTATATATGTGGTTTTTGTCACCAATTTATTTTGAAATACTGTAAAGTAGTGTAATGATAATAATAATGAAAAGTACTGTACTTCATCAGAGTTAATATACTACACTTTACACTACAGACTACAGTATACGATTATTCCTGTTTAGATTTAACATTGATGTAACAATACAATTTTGTAATTAACTTTATAGTCAAAGATACACAATACGCTATACTTGTTTCACTAAATTAAAATTTTTAATTGACATCAATATCATATAAATAGATGAAACACATGTTCTACACTCTATACATCAACTAATTAACATACCATATGAAATTGACAGAGAAAAAAATTCAAAATACATCAATTATAAAACACTAATGATTTATACAGTCGGAGTAATAATTACAGATGAAATTTACAACCGAAATACACAATAGGAGAATGGGATATCCCTTGAGACTAAGGTCACATGACATCAAGGACGTTTTGTTCGGGTTTTGCATAAGCGTCTAAAAAATAATAAATTCATAAAAATATACTAGTTATTATCATTAAATTATTATTGTTAATTTTTTTTTAGTTCGTTTCTTATTTATCAATATTAACACTGTACAATAGATATAAAAAAAAACTGATCTATCAATTTATATATTAGAAGTTAATTAAACATTATGAAAAATACAAATTTTGGGATAATATTGTACAGCGCCACTGGTATAAGATGTACATGCTTTTCCTATTTGGGTCACGTAATATCATGTAGGTATAATTATTATTATTATTATCCGCAACAGGGTTATGTGAATTCGTAGCGTAACACTCTACTAACCTTTGATTTGTTGAAGATGTACTTAAAGTATATAGGTTTTTTAGTACAAATACAAAGTATATTACATGGGACATAAATGTAATAATATGATTTTTTTTCGTATTTATCTGAGATTTTTTTTTACTGTACCCCAACCATGGTAAAGTTCAAACACACAGCATTCTTTTGGTTGTTTGCATATTTTTATAATCTTACTTAACATATTTTTTTGTAATCTTGTTCCAAGATTTCTGTGTGTTTATAAATTTTTCTACTGAAGCAGATTTCAATCAATTGAAACCACCAGATTTATGCAATTCCGTGCTAGATTTTTAGATTTTAAAAATACTTATGTTAAATAAAGGTATCAAAACTGACAGAAGTTCATCAAAATCCTGTCAAAGTTGTAAACAAATTAACCATGCAAAAAAAAATGGAAAACATGTCTGTTATGTCTCTATCCTTGAGCTATACTAATTAAATTATTACAGCTACTAATGTATCTATCACCATGGTAACAATAATGAGATATTTATAGTAAGGTCTTGTGCTAATGCCTTTCCCTGTGAGGGAGGCCTACTTCATTAAGATATCTGATACCTACCAGCTCATTTCACAATGTTAATTCATTTACAGTCTGTGCTTACTTCATTTCTAATAATGTAAAAAATAAGCTTTTCATGTTTTCTAAATTTATTCTGCACAGAAATTAGATTTTTTATTAATGAGAAAGGCAATTTAATATCAATATGACAGTATCATGGTAAAAATATAATAGTTCACAAGCATACAGCAGAGGAAGGGAGCGGAGAGAAGGAGGGAGCAGTGGAGGGAGAGAGCGGAGGAAGGGATCAGATAACTTTCTAGGTATTGGGATGTACGCTCAAAGGTCAGTCGGTGGGAGGCAATGCAGTGTACTGGAAAAAAGGGGTAAAGACTGCTCGAAACATATTATAATTTACCAGTGCTACAGAAATAATCTGTACTTTAGTTCAAAATTATTCAATGAAGACCTACATACGCCATTGACTATGTATAAAAATAGACATGAGACATGCTAAGCTACATCTTTACTACTAGTTTGACAAAAAAGTGCCCAAATACAGCAGTGATATGACATCATTGTGTCCATATATGGGCACATCACATTTTTTTGTCACTTTAAAGTGTAGAAAGAGCTCTACTCTACCCCATGCTTTACCGTCCCACCACATTTTGTTTAAATATGAGAAGAATTAGTTGTGCCAGAACTAGACAGCCGTTCTGTGATTAAAAATCAGTGAAGTATCAAAATGATCAATCAAATGAATAAAGCTAGTATAGTCATATACAATTACATCTCTCACTTTCTTCTTTTAAAAATCAATAAATATTTCCCCAGGCTAGGATGTTTTTATTTTTTCAAGTTTCTTTCTCAAAGAAATGGCATACGATTGAACTATGACCTATATTTACAGTATACTAACTAAAAATGGATCGAGATTATGTTTTTTTTGTAAAAATGTCTGTTTCTTCTCTCCTGCATTCTTTATTTTTGTGGTCTTTTTGGTCTTTTTGCTAAATGCCTATTGAAATATCAAAATATAGAATTCATAGTAATAGTATATAAGTTATAATTAAGCACAAAATTCTGATAATATATCTAGTCAATATAGAGTACCTTACTTCACACACAAAGGTTGAAATATTAGTATGCATTTGATTGCTGTTTAATCATTAAGGCTAGGTTTAATTAACAACTGTCAAATCCAATTTTATTTTGATCAATTGCAGGATATCAAACTATATTTGATCATTAATATTAATAATTCCGAAAAAATGTAAATATTTAAATTTATGAGATATTAATTTCATTCTTTAATAATCAAATTCTCAGTATTCAGGACTAAATTGAAACCCATATTTTTATGAAATGTTTTGTAAATATTTTAAAATATTGTTAGTTTAAAATATCATCTAGTAGTTTCTCTGTTGCCTTTTAAAATTGAATAACTCAATTTCTGATTGTTTTACTTTATCGTTATAATTTAGCACATTTGCTTATTTTATTTTTAGCTCCTTTAACATTACTCAAACCAGAAATGATGTTGGTACACCGATAAATACCCTCTTCTCCTTGAAGAACGAGATACACTTAAAAAGTAAAAAATTCATTGTACATCCTTATCCATAAATGGTACAGTCCAAAAACCACGCCCTCAAGTGGAAGCATCTCCACAAACCACCATTATCATTTCTTTTTGAGACATGAAAGCATTGTCATTTTTTCAGTAATTTGCCTTTGGGTTAATATATTTAACTTTGAATTACTATTATTTAATTCATCAGTGTAGGTTCTTGATTATTTTTTTAAAGTTTGTATAATGATGTATTGTACACTATCTAGTTGACGCATTGTCTTTACCAGCATAATTACAATAGTTAAACCTAAAACAATATAATTTCTTTGTTGTAAACTTAATGACTTTGTCATCGGTATTAACATTAAGGCCTTGATCATACCTCATGACCAATTCAAAAAAATTAACAGACTAGCGCCAATGAATATTGATTAAAGATCAGTTTCCAAAATGAAAACAGATAATGAGTTGGCATTTGAATGATGAATTCTGCCAGGCTGGCCTGCGTAAATATTTGTCCACGCTTTCAACATGGTACAAAGGTCGAAAGCTTTTCGCAGTGATAGTAAATATAGCTGATGCTAATGCGTTGGCTTACTGTAAATAGCTGAATCAGTTACTGTAAACAATTTGGCTTTTGCAGCCATGTTTGATAATGGTTGATGCTAATAATAATTCTGATTAAATTATTTTCTATTTCATAAGACTACTAATATTACTACAATTAAGGCATAGAAATGAAAAAGAATTGATCTATAAAATGACTAAATAAATATTATAGCTATTCAAAATAACTAAAATTAATATATATATTATAATCAACATGGTTTCTCTTTCTGTTGAAAACATTAGCCAATTCTTGGTACTGCATCAATAATTTTTATTAATGGTCATCATAGACAAATTCTCTGAAACAGCGTCACATATATACCACATGTTACGCCTGTATCAACGGCCATTAACATATTTCAATTGCACATGTGATAACATGTGACACTGTATTACAGAATTTGCTATGATACTTGACTGAAAGTACAGGTTAGTTTAACATTTATTTTATATTTGACTATATTCAGTTTATGTACAACTGGAAATAGGCCTATCTAGAATACTATTTAAATCCACTCAGAAAAGCATCATTTAAACAAGAAATATTTCTTACAAAAAACGCTGCTCGCTTATTGAAAAATATTTTTTATTTCAAATGTTTTTGAATGTGTCATTTTATTGTTTTACCTGAAAAAAATGTAATTTAAAGCAACAAATACTTAAATTGTCTGTCAGACAATGGTTTTTGGGTTTCTTTTCTTTTTTTATATGTGAATAAATATTATTTTTTTGTTACAGAAGTGAATACTCAATTTCTGTCACTTTAGTTAATTTTATTGCTAAGGTCAAATCTGGGGGTCACTTCATCACCCTAGATATTTCAATTGTGAAGTATCCTATTACAAACACAAACTTTAATGGACTGTTTCAATAATAATTCAATGAATATCTGACAGTGAATATACCAGAAATGCTTAGGGATTTTTAATTTTAGCATGACATGTCCTAATAGACTCTTTCCCAGACGTTTTTTGGGTCTACTGTAGCAGCTGGAATCAATAAATTATAGTGGAGTTTCCATTTTCACAAAACTGTCTGTCCTTAGAACTATAACTGCTGCTTGCTTTAGCTTCTGATTGAGTAGTCCTAATGGGACGTAGCGGGCTAGAGCAGCAGCGTGAAAAAATTAAAATTGACAGAATTTAGACATGCAGTATTAAAAAAATACAATTAGAAAATCTCTATCCTCGAGTCTTTTAATATTTCAGTACTGTACCTGCAATTATGCAGTATCATAATCACTTTTTTAACAGTAATTATTATACAATTCACTACACTGTCAGTATTGTACAAAAGAAATGGTACACATATGGAGTTTAAATAAACAATACCTTCTATTGAATAAAATGCCTTTCGTGAACTCTCTTTAACATTTAAACACCCATGAGTAACAAACAATGTCTATTTTTATCTTCAATTTTCAAAGGTAAAAGTAATAATTTTGTATAAAAAACACTATGTTCACAAAGGAATTTTTTCTCGCTGCTCCTTTAGGCAGTTATATTCAAGAGAACAGAAGAATTAGGAAACAGTTACCATGCGGTAGCTTATATGTTACTACGGCTGAAAAAATGGGTATTTGGAAACTCGTATTGGGCAAAAAGAGTCTATGAAAACATTTGTTGATAAATATTGAGATGCATGTACAGTAGATGGTAATTATTATATGAGCGACGTTTTTTGTAAGAAATATTTATTGTTTAATTACCGTATTTTCCGGAGTATAGTTCGACCCCAAGTATAAGTCGACCCTCAACTTTGACCTAGAATATCGTTGATTTTGGTATGACCTGAATATAAGTCGACCCCCCAAAATCGACTAATAACACAACTTTAAAGTTCAAAGAAGGCTAGAAACGTATGAAATGTGGTTGTTTGTTTATACAATTATTAAAGTGTAGGCCTAATCAATATCGGACGGACGTAATCACAACGGCTTCGCCGCCGTCTTCGCCAGCCTATAATAAATGACAGCGATGTAGCGTTACAGTACTTGCCATCAGCGATGTTTTTTCGCGTCACTCAAATAAATTAAAACGAGTTTTTCGTTAGGAGGCTTATTAAATTGTACAGGCGAGTAGTTGTAAATCGCGTTATCTGTAAATGTACACGCGCCGGACTGAGGAGAATTTATTTTATGAATAGACATGCGCAGTAATTGTAATTACAGTACGAACAAACAAACAAACTGCGCATGTGTATAGATGAAAATATCGCGCAATAACAAACATGCTGCATGGACATTCCAACATCGTGTAGTTCGTTTGTGGTGTGTGTTACGATGTTTTCGCGAGTGAATACGAAGCATATGAAACACAAACGAAAACTATTTATTCTTAATTATTTTAATAAAAGCGTAATATAAACATCAAAATTAATCTTTGTTATATATTAATAGTACTTGTACCAGTACTTGTTGGAGTTGTATTATTTTGTACAATGTAGGTATTATTAAATTGAAAACTCCTGTGAGTGATTGATGATAGGCCACTGACCTTGCTAGGCCTTGACAGCCTGACGGCTTTTGAACGAATTTTTTCGGCTTGATTTTTTTTAAAAATCGCATGGTCGGAGTATAAGTCGACCCCCCGATTTTGCAATTAAAATTTTCCCACAAAGTCTCGACCTATACTCCGGAAAATACGGTAGTAGAAGTAACATAGCAAAAGGTAAACATATAAAATATTAATTATGACTGGTGCTTCTTTGTCTATTTCACAATCCACAATATTTATAAAAAGCACTTTTTTGTACTGTAAATGCAGTGGAGAACCTCTCTCTGCATTTTACCGATTAAGTCTGTCCTACGGTTTTACAATAAAGTCATTGCCTTCTTGTTTATATTACGTTGGCAAGGCAAAATAAATTAAACGATATACGATGACAAGTTGGCTAGCCCGAACTGATTGTCAATCTACATTGTACGCCGGGCTAGTGCTAAATCGAACCCAAAAAGCTGTTTAATTGATTATACCTCATCGTAAAACGTATATAAAACTAAACATGCATTTATTTCCATCTCATTTAATTCAAAATTCAATATAAATTATCAATTAAAGAGCGTATTAATTTCTCAGCATAAACATAATATCATAGATCAATATTTTAAATCGCAATACATAATAGATTAGATAACAAGAGCCACAGAGTGAACGTCCCACGTACACACAACACATGCATAAATATCACTACACAGGCATTTTAAATGATAATGAAATTGAAATTTATACATTGATAAAATCACAGAAAACTAACACATTAAAGGTCGTCAACAGAAAACTATTTAACAGAATGAATATTAATTAATAATTAATGTGTAATTATCTGAAAATAATTGCCGATAAATTCTGAAATCGGTGCACAGCATTTAAATAAATTGCAACACAAAGTCAATGCTTTGTTAATAAATGGTTAGGCATGTACCTAAATTATGTTTTTTTTGTATTATTACATCAACAGAAATGCTGGTAAATTATTAACTTTTTTTAAAATAATTAATAATGAGATACTGTAGACTGGATTAAGAATTTAAGCGATATACAGTAAATTGTACGTTTTAGGCCTAAATAGCATTTTTATTTTTAGTTTAAATGGCTGGATAGTGATTCTTAAACTTATCCTTAATTAAATGTTTTCATTTAAAAAAAACTAAAACAACTATTATAAATTACACTAATTGAAATATTCTGACTTTAGCAATACTGTACAGTAATTACTAAAATAGTAAATCTGGATAGAAAATAACCAAATAAGGTCTGAACACAGAATTTTTAATCAAAGTTAATATATTTTTAGTCAAAGTAATTACATGGTTTTGATTACTGGATTTAATCACAATACGTTGGTAACATTTGAAAAAAAAGGAAGTTAATTAAGTCATTCTGCCTTGTGATTTACATGGACAGACACAATAAGAGCAAACGCATATTCTTCATTATAGTCACCTAATTAGACAGAATTCAATAACGTGTCAAGTTTAATTAAATAAAGTACTATTAGGTTCGTTAGATTTGTCATCTTTGTCACTTTCAGGAAAGATTTTAATGATATTTTCACATCAAAGATTATATTATAAATTATAGTACAGTTTATATTATAAAGCTCTGTCTGCACTATCAAACTGATTGTTCTTATGGTCATTTGATTGGATTTTGAAAAATATTCTTTTTATCAGACACACAATTAATGGTTATCCTACAGTATAGTTCTAGAATGAAAACTTTTCTGGGCTTTAAAACAGTACAGGTATTTATTAAAATGAAGTGTTCATCTTATGTTTACGTGACCTACTAGTGGTGCCCATTATTGCCCTGTTGATGATTGAACCATGAATACTTTGGGCATTTAAAGCTTTTGTGAAATTCAAGATTTCTGTTCATTGTGTTAAAGTTTATTCTAAAATAATGAAGCCTTTTCAATGATGAAAACCGATACAGTGATTGGTATGATGATTTTAAACAAATTTTAGCCTGATTAACTACCAATTGAAGAAAGTAATGCAGAGACACATACATACAGAGTTGTGTTGGCAGCTTTTTAAAAAGTAGGGCAGCAACTGAACTGCTACTTTTTGCAACTTCCAAAAACAAAACATAATGTATATATACATAGTGTATATAGAGTATCATCACTATGATATACAATAGAAAACCAATATTCTATAAATTGTCCAGTAAAACTAACATGTTGTTTAAATAATTGATTGTTCAACAAGTGATAGTTTAAAATATGGACAAAACTGCCAAACAATATTAATCTAAAATGCAGTGTCCTTGATAACTTCAAAGCATGTTAACAGATGGGTTGAATTTATTTAAGTACAGTAATCACAATTAAATGTGACAATGCATTAATTAATGTGGCTATAGAGTATTGTCCTGAACACTAATAGTTTGTGATGATGCATTTATTATTACACCTTTGTCTTGTTTTTAACAACTGGGTGTAGTAGCCAATAACAAGTTGATACGGGCTGTTAAAAAGATCTTTTGGCCTAATAATAGAGAAGTTACTGATGTTACAAACAAGTACAGTAGTTTCTCAGTGCACTAGTTTGTGAGGCCTAGCAGATGAAAATATATCCACGGATGGATTCCTATACAGTGTACTTGAAATGAACAATATATTATGTTGCTGACTCTATCCTATATCAATGGCCAGTTACTGTGTAAGATAAGTATAGGCAATTTAACAGCTATGTTAAGAACACACTCTTTTAACATTAAACTAAATTTTGTGTGTCTTTCAATGTGGAGATCATGCAAGCATCTCCACTTTTATATTTTTATAACAGTTTTTAGGAAATCCTGTCCTATGCTTTTACATAATATCATTTTTGTATTGTTGTGATGGTGTGTTTTTTTAAGGCAAAAAAAAAAGATATTAATTCCATAATTTCAATTTCACTTTTAACAGTATCTTAAAGCATGTGACAAACATATGGTATATCCAGAATTTGCTGAATTCATGCCATCTTTTTGCAGTACGTTTGTAAGTTCATATCGGGTATTGCTAAACCCTACAAACTCCTTGCAACACAATCTTGTCTTAAGGGGACAACTGCACTTTTAAAGAAAATAATCCAATGGAAAATATCGCCGTTTTTAAATGAATATATCCTGCCCTGTAATGTACTACTGTACATTTAAAGAAATTTAATCTATAACCTCAGAAATTTAACAAATGCAGACAGGGCTATGCTACAAGTTGTCCTGGATATTATCTATGGAACAGCTGGTTAAAAGAGTGTAAACTTTAAACATGCTACCTGCAGTACAACTCCCTAGTTGTGGATGTGTGGGTGTTTGTTTACTGTGCCGTTAGGGGCATCACCAGGTTTTTCAAGGAGAATATTTTCTTAGGCCCTGTTTCTGCTGCCAACTAAATACCGTATATTATACGGTATTTTTTGAATACCGTATATATACGGTATATTTTTGGCTCATAAAAAATATACCGTATTTTGTATACCGTATTTTCCCCACAAAATTTGTGGATAAAATACGGTATTTACAAATTTATACCGTATTTTTTGTACCCGTTTCTGCTGCCAATAAAAAATACCGTATTTTTTTTTTACATGACAAAAGGTCAACATTCGTATTTTTATTTTCTGTCGCTGTCAGATGCTTTACACACGTGTATAGATATATTCGGCGAAAATGTGGAGCGAAGACGTCACAGTTTTACTAAATAAATGTGTGTGGGGAAGCTAAAATGTCTGGCCAACTAATAAAAGGGACAACCACATTTATAAAGACATTTCTAAAAAAATAAAGCAGGAGTATGGAATAGACTTGTCTCCAAAGCAAGTAAACTCAAAGCTGAAGAGCCTGCGAAAGCAATACAACATTGCAAAATACAATAACTCGGGGAGGGAACGAATTAATTGTCCCCATTACGATGTTTTCTGTGCTCTCACAACATCTCTATCACTAGGGCTAGGCTGTTGAAAGTGAGACGTAAAACTTCCTTTATTGCGACTTTTAATTATCGACCAAATAAATGAATGGCAATTTGGGTAAAAAAGATGAAATTTAACACGACCACCCAAGAAGTATTGTTAGCAGAAACGGGGTACTAAAAAATACGGTATAAAAAATACCGTATTTTATACCGTATTTTTATACCGTATTTTGAGCAGTTGCAGCAGAAACAGGCCCTTAAATAAGTTAATTTAAATCTGAATTGGAATTCCTTACAAAAAATTAGTTTAAAAATGACCAAATCATTCAATTTTATATTGTCAGGGAAAGGAATAAACATCAATTGGGCACTTAAAATATATCAATTATTCTCATTTTTTTGGTACAGTACTGTACATCACAATAGCTAATAAAGACCCTCATGAATTAAAAAAAAAATCAATTTACAGGATGCACAATAATTTTTTATTTGGCCCTTTCTTCTGGAATGCACAAAATCATTTGAAATTTCAACTTGTTGAACTATATTTCACTGTCTACATGTAACTCATTTCACCAAATGGCGAAATAGCTTGTGAAAATAACTTTACAGTAGCTTTATGGACAAAATCTCATACAAGAAGAAAACATTGCAATATGAATTACTAAAATGTTTAATCTCAAATACTGTAGTTTAAATTGCACTTAAATATGTGACACTCAATCGTGATAGAATTATGAGGGGAAAGGAAGTCTACCCTGTTTGCTGTGAAAGGCTAGAAAATTTCTGCAGCAATTTTTCCAGACACAACAAGAAATAGTTCAATAGAAACTGACTTGAAACTTTACAAAGTTCACTGAGGTTATCAATGTCAAACTGAAACGTGATTTATTTTTCAATTATGTAGGATTAACATACTGTAAACATATTTATTATGATTTTCAGCATTTTTTTTTTATTTTAAAAGATTTGAATGAATTTATGAGTGCTGCTTTGTACTTGGATAAACCAACAATAACCTATTTCTCTAAAAGAGGAATACATTACAAAAAGAATTTTAACATAGTTTACATAAATATAACACCCCTGTTAGATAATGGAATAGCCTGTTCAACAGCGCCCTCTAGTATGACACACCCACCTAGCATCGTCATCATTGAAGTACAATTATTTGAAAATCTTTATACATTCAGATCTTATTCCTGAGGACGATCAAATTTATATTGATTGAAAAAAAAAGTGTGTTGTTCTCAAATATGCTAGTGATATGCCCAAATATGGTAGTGATATGACATCATCATGTCCATATATGGGCACATAACCTTTTTTGATAGTGTATTTTATTTTATTTTATTTTATCATACTCATCCAACAACTCGCCAATTACAGGATGGATAAACTATTTAATAATTTATCGTGCTTATAAACTAAGTCTCATTTGAGGCTTAGGGAGTGGAGTTGAAAGAGTCACGAGTTACAACCCTGCACTAGGTCAGGATTGAACCCGGGACCTTGGGATTGGAAGGCAAGCACGTTAACCACCAAGCTACAGCTCCACTACAGCTACAGCTACAGCTACAGCTCCACTTGTGTAGACAAGGCTTTAAAAATTAAACCTTTTGTATTTACAAAATGTTAGTCTTTAAAGTTCAATCTACAGTATAGTACAAAGTTGTGACAGGTACAGTAAGCCAATAATGTTCCATAGAATAATCAATATTTTATGGCATGAACTTTGTACAACTCAAACAACAAAAAAGTGCCTTAGCCTGATTATCACATAAATCCTACCTCTGAAATAAAAGCCTTTGTATTTTACAAAATCAACAGTATTGAAATTTAAACTTTTGTTGGATAACATTATCTTTTTCTCAATAGGACTGTTAATAATATACATAATACAGGCGTTATTGTAACAGAGAAATCCAGATAGTGAGGAGAGATTAAACTACAGTAAAAAATATGAAATATAGGGGTAGTAAAATTTGATTATAAGAAAATACACCAGATTGAATAGAAGTCCCAAAAAAGACCCTTTGTTGGTTGGTCCCGGTCTTATTTACAGTACTGGTTGGTGCATTTAAAACGTACCCTTTGACGGCTAAATGCATAAAGGTACTCTTGTGATGGACTGCACAAAACATCTCAATGTCAAATGATTAGCTACAAAGATGGTAGTACAGTATAGTAGGCATACTGTATATTTGCTCAATCCTACTGTAGCTAGCTAGCAGTCAAATTTCATTTACTGTAATCCTCCCAATCTGTTATATTAATACTAGGCTAGGCCTAAAAAAACATTTTTTTAATACCCGACACTCAAAAACTCCATCTCCTTTGGTCTCCTAATCAATAGTGCTTGCTTAAAATTGCATGTTCTTTTGAAAGATAAAATGTCCCTTCCCCAAAGTCATACAGTAATCCTGGCTGTATACTGTATCTGTATATTATAAATTAAATATAGATTATACCTCTGCGGTCTAATGGAATGAAACCCTTAGAATATTTGGTTCAGGTGACTTTCTTGCCTTTCTCATTTTACAGTTCACATTTATAGTATAGTACTCGCAACCTTAACATTACCTGATAAGCATTCCTGTCTACAGCAAAGGAAGCAGAGAAAAACATTCCTTAGACGATATGTTAATAATTATTAATCATCAAATAGCAATATTACACTTAAAAATTATGTATTTCAGGCTGTAGAATACTGTATAATACACTAGAGATTCTGTGACCTTTGCAAAAGTAGATAACACAAAATTATTACCATCATTCACAGAGTGACCAATTCACTAAAGCAGAACTGATGTTGTATGAATGAAATATATTTTTTTTTGTCTTGTGTGAGTTCATCTCACGTTTATTTAAATTCTCATTGGTGAATATATTATAATACATATAAGTACATTTGTGACAATTAAAAGTAAGAATGAAATATTTTTAATATAAATTCATTCTGTTAAAAAAAATTGTAGATGCCAAACAAATTCTGTAGATTAGTTGAATAAAAACAACTATTTTTTGTATAGAATTATATAAAGTAGGTCTAACCTGTAGTAAATGATCTACATTTCCACTACACAAAAAGCCTTATTTAAAAAAAAAATACTATTAAACTTTCCCAAAATATTTTGGCCTAGAGCTGGGATGTCAAACAGTATTGGGAAATTTAAATGCATAAAAGGCTTGTATATATAGAAAAGTTATAAAGGGATGTACAGTAGCTAGAGTTCAAAAAGCTAAATGGTGTGGAAAGATAGGTACATGTGAACCCGCCCACTTCCGATCTCCGCACAATAACATACAAATATGCATAGAATATTGCACATGGCATCTTTACTTTGCTAAAATGTAATCCCATTAAGGCTCGGCAAAGGGCAAGCGTTGGCTTTTTCAGAATTTGGCTTCAGCCCTTTGCAGTAATAAAAATCTCCATATTATATTAATGCATCTCTTCTTGGTAACTGTAAATAATATGGGCTAGTATAGTTTAAAATTAACTGGCCCAATGGTGTGTACTTAGTTATGTACGGTAAATTAAAAATCATTAAAGAAATCACTTCCCTACATATTACAATTGTTAATATCCGTGTTTGGAAATAGGTGAAAATAGAAATTTAAAATTGAAACCATTTAAACTATTTTTCTGTTAACTAGTATTCTATCTTCCTTATTATTGTATATTAAAAATATAGCTGCAACGCTGTTAATTTAGACAGTTGGCCATTGTCAATTGTTTGGTACAGTACTATGCTTAAGTTCACCAACCTTTATGGACAATAGTTCTATTATTCAAAACACAAAAATAACTAGAAACGTAAAGTCTGAATATACTTTCTTTTCAAACACATAAAAACATAGAGAATAATGACATTTTAAAAATTATATTTTAAAAAATTATATCCACTCTAACAGTTGATATTAAAATGAATAATTTTTATCAAATATAGAGAATAATGACATAATTTAAAAATTATAATTTTTAAAATAATATCCACTCTAACAGTTGATATTAAAATGAATAATTTAAAAAATTAAAAAAGGTTAAAACAATACGGCGCCTGTAATTGTATTTAAAAATGCAAACTAAAAAATAAAGAAAACAAAAATAAACTTACCAGAATAATTTGGTCTTTTTGACGAATTTGAAAAGTCCAATTCATCATCTAATGGCCTTTTTCTATTGCAGTCCATATTGCTATCTCCATTCATTACAACAATTTGTTCATGTGCCATATTTGCCAGGGCCATTGGCCCGGGTGGGTGCATTGGTAGCGAAACAGTGTGGGGCACAATAACAGGTGAACTGGGTATAACAGGTGCCATGGGGGGTCGAAATTCCATCGCCATGTTCCTGGTGTTACAGCGGTAGCAGCCTACACAGCGGTCAGCCAAAGAAAGTCAACAACCGATGTATTCAGTCAGACGAAAAAGACGAGAAACTTACCGTTGTTCACCGTTCATTTACAAATCCTACTTGCACAATTTTGATGTACAATCCAATTTCAATAATAAATATTACCACAGAATCACTTTCGCGCAATTGTTTGATGTTATTTTCTCCTCGAGCTATTTTGGTTCTCTCAGCGTTCAACACCGTCTGCACGTCCACTGGTTGGCAAAAAATTAAGTGAGCGTGCTTAGATTTTACAAGCTGGGCAAAGTTTATCGCGGTCACGTGAATCAAACAGAAGATAAGAGCCTTCTTAATTTGTTTTTCTTAACTTTACCCTAGACTTTAATTAAAAGTAACAGTGGCTAATGTTCCTTTTGCCCACTAAAACACAAAAGAAAGAAATAATTTCCCCATTGTCCTTTATGGTATATGAGTGTTAGGGCCTACTTGCCTATTTACTAAAAACCCAGAGATTGTATAAACAAACTATTCAAGCGTGCCGTACTCAAAGAAAACGAGTAAACAGAAAGACAAAGAGGGCGGTAGATTTTTAAAGAACAATATGAGACGCATGTACCCGCTAAAAAGTAAAATCGACCACAACAAAATCGATTAAAAGTTTACAATGCAAATCAGGAAGCGGAAACAACAGAAACAACCATTAATGTCGTGTGGTTCACCCTTTATTTATGTATTTTATGATTCACCAACAAGATTACTGGTACAAAAATACCCTCTTTATAATTTATTCACTGATTGGCCTAATAAAATATTGTAGACTTTACGGACCGGCACGATGAAATAAATGTTATTGTACATGATGATCAATATATTATATTTTAGCTTAAACCAACCAAAATGTTAATAGTTGAGACTGGGAAAATATAAGGTCTACCTACTAAATAGTAGAAGTTAACACCAATTTGGATAGAGACTGGTCATTTCTATAACAAAAATACGGACAGGACTTGCCTAGCCTACTGTAAATATAAAAACTCTCTGATCAAAATATTTGCTTTTACAATTAACTATTTCATAGGCTGGTCAAAATCACAATTTTAAATATACAAAATACAATATATAAACACAGAATTAAAAGCAACACGTATTAGGCCTATGGTTAAAATTGGATTGAATGAAAAGGTAAAATTGCGTTAATTGGTAACCCTTTCTTCCTTTATTTTTTCTTCGAGGAGAAAGGGCTACTGTCGGTTTATCCATGTAAGCTAGGCACCAAATATACTAAAATACTCAAGCACTGATTCTTCACTGTCCTATGGATTTAAAACGAATAATCGTCGACTTGTAAGTATCAACAATCCTACGGCCACTTTCTATAAACGCTCCGAATCCAGTTCAGTTCATCTTTAATGAATTTACTCAATGTAGAGAGCAGAGCAACGACTTGACATAAACCATATAATGCCGGCATTATGTCAACATCAGCATCGTAAAGAATAAACATTTCTGGTAACATACATCATATTTGCAACTAAATTAACATTTTCAAGGCAATATTCATTTCGAGCTATCGTGTGATGTTTACAATAGAAAAGGTATAATAGTATACCTTTATATTTAAAATCATTTATTGAATTAATTGGGGCACGAGTGAAATTAGGCCTACTGTAATTTCACGGGGTTTTCTCTGATTGAATATTAGGCTAATGGTTTTCGATTCTTTACATTAAAGCAAAAGTTGAAAAATAATTTCATCATTACAATTAAAATTAATCTTTGTTAATTAACAGACAACATAGTTGCAAAATAACTTTATATATGTTAGATCTATTAAATCTCTGGTTGAGAATTTTGGCGGAATTTTCAAACCGTTCTCGTTTAAGTCGTATCCGTCACCATTTCGATACGATATGAGGCCCCGACTGAACATGACTGATATAGCTGTTGCAAGAGATATTCATTTGTATATCAAATGACGAGTTCACAAAAAAGGGTTTCATTAAGAACTGGATAAGTTAACATCATATCTAGGAGTTACCGTATCACAGTAATGGAAACCCGACACGTTGAATCTTGATTATTATTAGGCCTAGAACAGTTAACAGTAACATTATCTAAACTTTGCGATTCATGTGATCAGGTTAGTTAATTAGATCGTAGAGTGTTAAATTAAAAACATACGGTGAAATGAAATATTGACGAACAAAAAAAAAGGTAATTCAAATATTGCGAACAAAATGTCAACACATTTAAGCGTGGTTCCCACTAGCGACGCAACGCAAGGACGTAAACCCAACGCAAGCGTTTTAACCAATGACAAGCGAAGTTATAGACAGTAAAGCGTGGTTTCCACTAGCGACGTAAAGCTTGGTTCCCACTAGAACGTAAAGCTTGGTTCCCACTAGAACGTAACGCAAGGACGTAAACGCAACGCAAGCGTTTACACAAGGACGTAACGCAACGGAAGTGAATTGACCAATCACAAGCGATGGCTTATTCGCTTGTGATTGCTAAAGCGTGGTTCCCACTAGCAACGCAACGGAAGGACGTAACGCAACGCAAGTGAATTGACCAATCACAAGCGATGGCTTATTCGCTTTTGATTGCTAACTGTCTATAACTTCGCTTGTCATTGGTTAAAACGCTTGCGTTGCGTTTACGTCCTTGCGTTACGTTCTAGTGGGAACCAAGCTTAACTGTCTATAACTTCGCTTGTCATTGGTTAAAACGCTTGCGTTGCGTTTACGTCCTTGCGTTACGTTCTAGTGGGAACCAAGCTTAAAGCGTGGTTCCCACTAGCGACGCAACGCAAGGACGTAACGCAACGCAAGTGAATTGACCAATCACAAGCGATGGCTTTTTCGCTTGTGATTGCTAACTGTATATAACTTCGCTTGTCATTGGTTAAAACGCTTGCGTTGCGTTTACGTCCTTGCGTTACGTTCTAGTGGGAACTAAGCTTAAGCTTTATACATAACCCCGTTACTGTACCATACACAATGTGTACGAAAATATATTTATTTTGTTCTTTCTAAAAGGAAATAAATGTTATTTTAAATTGAATATATATTAATATATAAAATAGTACATTTTGTTTTAATCTTAAAGGATGCTTATTAATAGCGATTGGCTTTACAAAACATTTTTTTTCTTAATATTGTGATACAGTTGAATAAATCGGGAGATATTGATGACTATAATGTGTCGAGTTATATCATTTTATTATCGCGTTTTCCATTTCGACTGATCGTCATGGCGAGACGAAATTATAAACACTACTGTCAAGCTTACAAGTAGGAGAAATTACTTATAATTATCATTCTAGAAAGTAAGCCGATGTCACTGGAGAGTTCATCTCCGCTCCTTCATTAAGCGTGGTTCCCACTAGCGACGCAACACAAGGACGTAACGCAACGCAAGTGAATTGACCAATCACAAGCGTTACGTCCTTGTGTTGCGTCGCTAGTGGGAACCACGCTTAAGGGAAACACTGATACTTGGTTGACGAGACGGTCCTTATGTAAAGCGTGATTCCCACTAGCGACGCAACGTAACGCAACGCAGCGAAGTTTTTACGCAAAGTAGTGTATTGCGTAATCACAACAAGTGGGAACCGACGACGACTCAATAGTGCTGCAAACATCGCAGCTCTGATTTCACGCAGCCGGGGTGGGGACACAATTATTAGAAGGGCATTTGCCTACGTTGCGTAGATTGCGTTACGTTGCGTCACTAGTGGGAACAAAGCTTTATGTAATTCCATTTGCACAGTTGCAAATCAAGGTCCATATTTTACTTTATACACCAATCACACGTAAGTGAGATATTTCCCTCTTAAATTGTATTCACTTAGATAGATTTTTAACAATTTTTTAGGGCGTTTGGTGGATTTTGAAATAATGACCTAAAATTAAGTGGCGAGCGTAACATAATGACCTATGTTTTGCAATGCAGTTCTCTAATTTTTAGGGTGGAGGAGTAGTAGGCTGGGCCCCAATCGATCCGGCATGTAGGCCTACACGATCCTCTGGAAAGACCATCTACAAAATATTTGGCAATTGGAACTTCTTCTTTTTAATGGTAATCACATAAACACAGCTAATACAACAAGTGGTACTGGTGGTTGTCTAATTATTGCCAAGTATTAAAACATTTTATTACACCCATAAAACAAAATATAGTTAGCCTAAAGATAATTACATACAAAAAATTAGTCACAATTTCCATGATTCAATCGTATAATAAATCTAGAACAATGTTAATATATTTTATCATTGTATTTACTTATTTGAGTGAAAACACAATATTAATTCTATCTTTTAATTGTTCTAGTCTAATGATAGATGAAAGCAATAAGAGTTAAGGATAGGCAGTCTTGATAGAAACTTTTATTTTTCAGTCGCGTTCTTACACGATACGGTGGTACAGCACTAATTCTTGGGGCAGTGATTAAATTGTACTACCTTTTCAGTCACTTTTATCATGATATGGTGGAACCATGATCATATAATTATATATACTGTATATCTATATTTTTATACAAATATAAATTTCCAAAACAATCAATAAAGATAATTCAAATTGAATTGGTATTTTGAAATTTGGGGAGCAGTCAAAATGTTATGCACTTAATTCTTTTAGGAGATTAAGCTAAATTTTAAAAACATCAATTATTCTACTAGAGTTTTGCTATTAGTTTTGCTACTACCGAGGTTTTTTTGTTTGTAATTGCTCCTACAAAAACTGAACATTTTAACAAACTTGCCAGATTACAAATGCTCAATGCGAAAGAGATATTTTCATACCTACCATACACAATTACAGACGGAAAGCGTTTCATTATTAACAAACAAATTAAAATATTGACAAATCTGATTGGTAGTTTTGTTGTTGTTATGTCTACATGCAACATTATATAAACAAGAAATATTTCTTACAAAAAACGCTGCTCGTTTATTGACGTAACAGTTTTAAAGATATATTGTCCCTCTGAAAAATATTTTTTATTTCAAATTTGTTTTTGAATGTGTCATTTTATTGTCACATAATAGTTATTTTACCTGAAAAAAATGTAATTAAAAGCAAAAAATACTTCAATTGTCTGTCAGACAATGTGGTTTTTGAGTTATAATTAAACGTTTCTTTTCTCTTTTTATAATGTGAATTTTGTTACAGAAGTGAATAACTTTGATATGAAACAGACTCAATTTAGTTTATTTATTGCTAAGGTCAAGTCTGGGGGTCACTTCATCAGGCCTCATAGATACTTCAAGTGTGAAGTATCATATTACAAACAAAAACTTTCATGGACTGTTTTGATATTAATTCAATGATTATCTGACAGTGAAATACAGTATTATCATGGGACTCATAAATACCAGAAATGCAGCTGCTACCTATAAATTATCGTGGAGTTTCCATTTTAACAAAAATGTCAAAGTGTAGTACTATAACTGCTGCTTGATTTCATCTAATTAATGAATCATCTCGTGTGACGTAGCGGGCTAGAGCTGCAGCGTGAAAATATATTATGTTTACGTTAAAGATGCATTGTCCCCCAAAAAATGAAAAATGAAGATTAATAAAATCAGACTTTGAATAGGCCATTTTTTAGTTTTACAAAGTTAATCACTTCAGTAGAAAAAAATTATGTTTTCACTTATAAACTAACAAAATAAATGGTTAAATTCAACCAAAAAATATTGGCTGGCAGCCGATGTGACTATTTTTGCTATAAATTGCATTTTTTCAAGTAAATAACTATTATGTGACATTAAAATGGCATATTGAACAAAAACAAATTTTTAAAAAATAATTTTTTTTTAGGGGGACAATATATCTTTAAATGGAACAGAATTGTAATGTCAAATGGAGAGTATGAAAAAACTTGGTTAGACTAATTTTCAGTCACAGGCCCTCACTGAACTTTCTAATCTTGCACATAATTGATTGAATTATAACAGCACACTTCAAATTCTCATGAATATAACATCCAATATAAAAATAAAGTGCCCTATTAAAACAAGACTTTAAAAAACAAACGCACAGGCAATCACCATGAGTACATGATACCAGGAGGAAAGAGGGAAATTACAATTTAATTAATTGTTTCACTCTTCCCTGATGATAACTACAATGTTTCTGGGTGCACATGTAACATCAACTTGTGGCTAATTCCTTTCCAACTAACTACAGTTAACAGGCCTGTAAACATGATAAGTGGAACAGTGAAAAGGGGCTAGGCTTCCTATGGAGGGTCACAGGAACCTAGTGCACTATCTTACATGGCTATGCCTACAATATTGTTCAACACTACCGTACAGACAGTAGGCCTAGGACACAAAAACCTGTTGGCAAATTGTTAGGATAGAAAAACAAATTTTGTTAATTGAGATACAGTTCATTAATTGTAAACCAGTATTAATGTAATGTTATGTATTATTTCCATGACTGATAATGTTAAAATGTTTTTGGGCCCCTAATCTAAATGAACATTTTTCATACAACTTTATTATTTGTCATTATACAGAAGAACACCTATTAGAGGACACCGTTAGGACTCCAAATAATGTCCTCTTCTGAAGGGGGTCCACTAAATAAGGGCCGACTGTATAGTAGTGTAAAAACATATATTTTCCTTCCCTTGTTTATCGTGAAAAACTGTCCTCTTAATAGGGGTGCCCCACCCCTATTAAAGGGACACTGGTAGGACTTCAAATAATGTCCTCTTCAGAAGGGTCACCTAAATAAGGGCCGACTGTAGTGTAAAAACATATCTTTTCCTTCCCTTGTTCATTGTGAAAAACTGTTCCCTTAATAGGGGTGCCCCACCCCTATTAAGAGTTTTCTACTCTATTATAAAATTAAAAACAGAACATAATCTAATACAATTTACCAAGATATAAAAGAAAGCTTGCACCCAATATATATATATAACACAGACACCTACAAGGGTTTACGAGGACAATCACAAGGTCAAAGGTTAATCTTCCTTCTTCTCTGTGGCTGACTTGGATGGGGCAGGTTTAACTTTGACATCTTCACTAGTACTTTCAGTTTCTTTCTTCTCAACGGCTCCTTCGGCGCCCTCCACGGCCTGTGGCAGTTTCTCGCCATTGGCTCCGTGCATTTCTCCTGTCGTACCAAACTCGTTGACCCTGGAGTAGTCGATAGGATAGATCCATCGTTGGTACAAATAAATAAGAAATATGACATCTAAAAAAGATACAAAAATAAGAGGCGGCTGATAAATTAAATCAAATCTTCATTTTCACAGAAAAATTGTTTTGACAGAAAATATGGTAAAACATTCACAATTACATCATACATAGAAGAAAATTACAATTAAAAACAATCATTAAAACATACATCAATCCCACATAAAAATACTATGTTATATTTAGGTTAAAAATGATACTCCCATTTAAAAAACTGTAAAACAAACAAAAGAAATATAAATATGACGTGTGAAAAAAAAAATCATGGAAAAATATTATTATACATCATTTTTATAAATATGTTATTTTTTTTCTTCCAATATATCATTTTAATTCTAATACAGTAGAACCATTTTTATGTAAAACAAGAGGCACTGTAATCCATTTCCAGGGGACACCCCTAAAGGAACACTGGGTTCTAAAAAAGGTCGCCTTTATAGGGCTCCTACTGTATGAAAAAGCTATACTGTGTATAATCCCATGTTAAATATAATTCCCACCTCCTAATTAATAACAATATCCTGGATTTATATCGCCAAATGTTGTGAAACCTCTAAGCGCTGTACACAAACTAATACAATAAAAGGGATTCCAACCATGCCACAAAAAAACCCAAACCGAAGTAAGGGGATACGCCCTCGTCGCTAACCATGTATCGGTCTAATTGAACCCTGGTCAGCACCAGTTGTGTATCGGTCATCCCGGACTCAGACGCCTCCTGTTCCAATTTAGGCAAAATTCGGACACAAGACTTTGCTAAATCCATAATACAATCTAATTTTATACTGAGGCTCCCTGGGACTACACTAGGTCATATACTAATAATATATGCCACCTACCATCTCTAAGACATCCAATACGATAGAGCGTTGGCATATGGATTACGAATGCGAAGATGTCATCTATAAACGTATTCAGAGCTTTGTACGTTAACATACGCCACGGTAGATGAGCTATGGATTTCATCTTGTAATTTATAAACAGCTGAGGAGTCATCATAATGAAACCTAACGCCAAGAAAGAAATATGAGAATACAAAAAAACATTTAAAGTGTTGTAATATATTATGATGTATTAAAAAGTATTATGCTCTGTCGACACTATTAAACTAGTTTGACAAATGTGCCCAAATATGGTAGTGATATGATGACATTATCGTGTCCATATATGGGCACATAACATTTTGTTATCTATCACATAAAGTTTGATTGTGTAGACAGAGCTTTATGAGTGGTTGGGTTTTGAATTGCAATGCACAGAAAGTGTGCTATAGTTTTCAATTCAATTTTAATTTCAGACAAACTGTCCATACATATAAATACAAACAAAAGAAAAGACATAGATTGCATTCTGTAACCTAAACAAATGATGGAGAGGCCTAAGAATTATTCGTTGACACATATAATATAGTGTCTCTTTCCATTTAAAAAACATTCTGGAATCCATCAATATATTCATATATATACAATTTATCATATTTTTGGGCAAAAACCCTCCAGTTTGAAGGATCTAAGTTAATTTATAGTTATATATAATTATATAGTTATTTTATGTCGGCAAATAAGTCTCATGTAGGGCTCGAACCCCGACCTGCCATTCATACTGTCTACACTATCAAACTTGTTTGACAAAAAAAGTGTGATGTACCCAAATATTATAGTAATATTCCCAAGTATGGTAGTGATGACATCATCATGTCCATATTTGGGCACATCAACTTTTTTGTCACATCAAGATTGATAGTGTAGACAGAACGTTAGTTTCAACGGTAAGATTTAAGGGTACACATGTGTTCTTACCAAAAGTGAGAAGGAATCCATATAACATGTTTAACACCCACGAATACCAGCCTTTATGTTCTTGATAGAAAAGTGAATAAATTGCAAAACCAGCTAACAATGGATACAGTAACCAAGACAAATACTTAAATGCCATCTGAAAATAAAAAGATATATAATAATAATATTAACCACGACAATCCAAAAACAGTGCAAGGGTATGTTGGACGTTGATAATTTGATAACTTTATTTAACTTTATTTCGTCCACATAGGAAAATATTTTGAGTGCTTTTCACAAAATTGTACAAAAATATATAAAAACGTTTCATATAAAAAAAATTAATTACAATATTTAAAAACACTATATATAATTTAACAATGTACAAGTATGAACATAAGACTACAATTAACTAGATAAAAAATAAAAAGCTGCAATACATCAAAAATTATGCAAAATCATTTAACAGTCTAATAGAATACGGAACAAAAGAATTAAAATATCGCATAACCCTACTATTGCAGTAGGGCTACTGATCGTGAGATCGTGGTTCGAATCCAACTCTCGCCGCATTGCTTGTATCCTTGGGCAATGCATCCTTGGGCAAGATACTTTATTTACGTTTGCCTCTCTTCACCCAGGTGTATGAATGGGTACCCGGTTAGATTAAGACACAACTTTGCACTGATTACTAGCTGCATCAGAAGTTTAAGTAGATTTAATTGGACCAAAAACTGTTAGTAGTAGTAGTAGTAGCTAATGTTTTATTTTTATTTTCTTACTAACCTTGTCAAACTGTTTTGTTTCTGATTCTACATATGTTGACTTATCTTCGTAAGTTATCCATGGTAAAAATCCCAAAAAGTGACGATCAGGATCAACCTAAAGAAAAGGTAAAAATCAAATTATTCAGGGCATTTTTCAAACTTCCAACTCAAACAAGAATAAAAAACATATCACACATACAATTTGGTGGAACCATTCCTAACATTCCCCTGGACAGACAGACAAAAGTTCCAAGACACAAATTACAAGTAAAGCTCTGTTTACACTATCATACTAGTTTGACAAAAAAAGTGTGATGTGCCTAAATATGGTGTTGATATGCCTAAATATGGTAGCAATATGACATCATCATGTCCATATATGAGCACATCCCATTTGTCACATAATGTTTGATAGTGTAGATAGAGCTTTAGGATTTACCTTAAAATAAATTCTGTTTATATACCCACTAACCTTAATTGTAACAACTTTAGTTATTTTCCAACAGTCGATTAGAAGACCAATAAAGATACTGACTTTGATAACAAAGTTTGTTTCATTATCAAGAATATATAAAAGAACGATCAGCGACTGGAATACACCAAAGAACACAGAGCGCACAGAAAGGCCCTCCAATGACTTGCGATTGTTCCAAAACTGAATATCTGAAAAAGAGGAGACAAACGATGATGTACTTATAAAATAACAATGTTATCCGACATTGATGCCCAGAAAGTTGGAGAAACCAACAATCAGCCATTACATTACGTGGGCCCCAGAGCTTAAGGCACACCAGAGCATGTCCAATGCAACTATCCAGCATTGAAGGGCCCCTTAAGTGCATTCCCCCCACCCCTGTGATGTACTACATAGTACACCAGGGTAACCTCCTACTCGTCTCAAAAAATGTATTAGGTCCTTTTAAGTCCACATGATCTAGATGTGTACACTGGACCTACGGTTTATAGGTCCAAGAAGACTTGTTCTACCACCAGAACCATTGTGTCACACCTTGTACATTCCTACCCACTCCCGTAGAGCCACAGATGGCACTTAAAGATGGACAAGTTAACAACTTACCACCCACTCCTGTACAGCCACAGATGGCACTTATAGATGGACAAGTTGACAACTTACCACCCACTCCCGTAGAGCCACAGATGGCACTTATAGATGGACAAGTTAACAACTTACCACCCACTCCTGTAGAGCCACAGATGGCACTTATAGATGGACAAGTTAACAACTTACCACCCACTCCCGTAGAGCCACAGATGGCACTTATAGATGGACAAGTTGACAACTTACCACCCACTCCCGTAGAGCCACAGATGGCACTTATAGATGGACAAGTTAACAACTTACCACCCACTCCCGTAGAGACAAAGATGGCACTTATAGATAGACAAGTTGACAACTTACCACCCACTCCTGTAGAGCCACAGATGGCACTTATAGATGGACAAGTTAACAACTTACCACCCACTCCTGTACAGCAACAGATGGCACTTATAGATGGACAAGTTAACAACTTACCACCCACTCCCGTAGAGCCACAGATGGCACTTATAGATGGACAAGTTGACAACTTACCACCCACTCCCGTAGAGCCACAGATGGCACTTATAGATAGACAAGTTGACAACTTACCACCCACTCCCGTAGAGCCACAGATGGCACTTATAGATAGACAAGTTGACAACTTACCACCCACTCCTGTAGAGCCACAGATGGCACTTATAGATGGACAAGTTAACAACTTACCACCAACTCCTGTACAGCCACAGATGGCACTTATAGATGGACAAGTTAACAACTTACCACCCACTCCTGTACAGCCACAGATGGCACTTATAGATGGACAAGTTAACAACTTACCACCCACTCCTGTACAGCCACAGATGGCACTTATAGATGGACAAGTTAACAACTTACCACCCACTCCTGTACAGCCACAGATGGCACTTATAGATGGACAAGTTAACAACTTACCACCCACTCCTGTACAGCCACAGATGGCACTTATAGATGGACAAGTTAACAACTTACCACCCACTCCTGTACAGCCACAGATGGCACTTATAGATGGACAAGTTAAAAACTTACCACCCACTTCTGTACAGCCACAGATGGCACTTATAGATGGACAAGTTAACAACTTACCATTCTTAAAAGCAAGAAACTCAAACACACTGTGCACAATAGATACAATAACTGTCAGTCCAAGAAGATATGGATTTGTGTCCAGCATAGCTCTCTGAAAAATAACACAAATTACATATTTAAATTGTACAAAAAGAAATATATAGATAATAGATAATTTAAAGATAAGATACAGACCCCTCTGTAATAAGTTAAGCACAGATCACCCAACTCATTAATGTTTTGCACATTATTAACGCATTTAAACAGTGTATTATTTAATGGGATGAAAACATTTGGGCATGCTCCCTTAGTACAATGCCATTTACATCTTTAATCAACATGACACTAAGCGCGCACTAAGGCAAGAATGCCTTTTGCCAAATTGGCTAAGAACGTCACGCACATCACAAGGTCCTCCTGGGTGATGGGTTTTTTAATGGCTGTTTACTAGGCCTAGATGGAATAGGAATAGAATTACATGCACTTTTTAATAGATGCATCACTTATTACTGATTTAAAGCAATGGGCAAAGGATACATTAAGCAAGTATAACCTAAAGAGATATGTTTCTGTTGTTTGTGACAAGCCGTGTATTTGTTATTCAACTTACCTTAAAACTATCCTGATCCCCCTCTGAATCTACGCTATCCTCACCAAGTAACATACTCCATTGGGATTTCATTCCCTGGGCGGCATAAAACTGCCATTTCATTAACGACAATGGGTAAAAGGTCAACGACAATGTCAATTTCCTGAAATCAATAAATAAATATAAATTATAATATTATTATAATATAATAAATTTAACAAATGAATTTGTTTTATAATCAAATTTTATATTTTAGTCTTAGTTTTAGTTTAGACGCTAATTTAATAATAGATAGAGCAGAAAAATTAATAAGGTTGTTTTTCTCTGTTATTGTAGGATGAAATATCTGTACAGGGGCTTAATTTTTGATGGAACACCAACCCTAATCAAGAGGCAGATTAAGAATTTTTAAATGGGGGGATATCAACAGGGGAAATAAATAATTTGTAAAAAATACAGATAGCAAGTAGTAGTAGTAGTTCTAGTTTGAATTTTAGTTGTGAAGGGGGTTGGGGGGCATACGGCCCTAGTCTTGGGTCTGCTAATAAATCCTTAATAACTTCCTTGTAGCTGTTTAAGGATCTTACAAAATTGACAATAACTTTCCGGGATAAATCTGCACAAGATCAATACATTCTATGCAGCCAACTTTCAGGTTACGAAAATGAAATGAAAAATACTTACGGTGTTGTTTCATTAATAGGTTGATAATCACTCATCATGTTCCAGTAATCATTGATATATACAACAGGATAGTAATTACCAGATGGGTGGAACTTAATATCTGTAACCAAATAATAATACAGTAATACAATATAATGAATGTAAAAGACTTATACTACTGTATCTTAAAAATGGAGATTCTAATATTAATCAAATCTATTTATTTCACAAATGATAATATGATGCAATTTGACACCAGCCTACATTTGTAAAGTGCAGAAATGATTATTAATACGGAGCTTTCACGCGAGCATGTAAACATTCTACTCATTTGCATAACTGCGTAGTTCAGTGAACAGTTCCGCTGACGTACTTGTTTGTTTCGATTTCCATTAGACGGGATTGTAGAACGCAACACATGTGTTGCACACGCAACATACGCCACTCGTATTAAAACAAATCATGGAATACATACATTTACCATTTGTTTTCTTAATAAGTTTGCAGAAATTTAATGATTTTTCCATGTTTCGATACCCTTCGGTTAACATTTTTCATTGACGCTATTTTTCAGAAAGAAGGTTCTCGACTCGCGTAACTATAGTTTGCTGTATTGCTTGTGCACATCTATTTGTTTTTTCAAAGTGGGCGGAGCTTGCATATTGCATGTTTGGAAATAGCGTTATCGTTTACATGCTCCTGTAAAAGCTCCCTATTTATATATTACTACTGTATACATACATTCGTCCAGTGGTTGTGGTATAGAGCCACGCCTCCACGGAGTATGGTCATCGATAATGTTAACGGTCAAATTAGGATGCCAATGCGATAAAATCTCAACAGGACCCTCTTCTTCGGCTCTCTAAATAACAATAAACACAATTCATACAGAAATATGCCATGTACTTGGATAAAGATGGTTTTGTATAATTTAATTTATTTTAAATTATTTAGGCAAATTTCCAAAGATAACCATAAGCAAATTCATTCACTATCCTTAAAGGTGACAATCCCGTTCACAAGACGAGCATATACACAAGATGCTCTACATAAAGTCTTATTACAAGTCTTTGGGAGTGGAGTTGTAATTTTTCCATTAGAAAAAACTGACAGGACATATGACAGCACATGAACCTAGGCCTCTTGGATTAGTAGCCAAGCATCATAACCGCCATTATACTCTGTGATCCCTGGGGTAGAAAATGAGGTTAATTTTTTGGAATTGCTGTAGTGTTTGAGCTCAATTCAAAAACAATAATGGAGTGAATAGATAGCATTTTGATAATAAAAGATAAATTATTAATATAAGGATCTTACTTTAATCATCTCTTCACTTGCATCTGTCTCTCCCGTCAACAAATTCCTTGTCTTCTGAAAACTTCTCTTCTTAAATTTATTTAATTCTAAAAGACAAAAATTATATGCAATGTCGAATTACTTCACATGCATTTTTGCTGATGAGAATGACACAACATGGCTGATGTGTACCACATGACTCGTAAAGATTCACATTTTATTGCTGTTGAAAATGACACAAAATGGCTAGTGTGTACCACTATAAAATTCTCTCACTATAGTATAACATTTTAACTATAGAAAACAGTTTTATTTTTAATCAGCTCCCAGCCATGTCTGCGTGGCACAACCATACCACGCTAATTAAACACATTCAACTTACGTTTAGTCTGATACACTGTATATTTCTTTGCATATTTTCCTTTCTTGCTGGGATCTGGAGAATACCCACTTTTGGTGAAGTATATATGTATGTAAAGAGTTCCATTATTTATCACATCCTAGAATACAAATGTCATCATATATCTTAATAATAGTCCATTTTCGTTCTACATGTCAATTTACACAGACAAGCGATAACAGTAATAAAAAATATATAATTGTTATTCCTGATCACCATTTACACAGAATACAGATTCTACGTGGGACAAGCTATGCAGTTTTCCGCTTACCAACACTGCTCGTCTGTGTAGATTGACCTTATTTAATGATAATCAAAGTTACCTGCAATTTGCCACTTTCTAATTTTGAAGTGTTTAGGCTAGATTATACAGTACAGTTAATATTATAAGCTCTATAAAATATAGAACATGCATTTACAGTAAAAGATAAAATAAAAACAGAAATTTAGGAAGATTATTATTAGATTATCAAATTTATATTTTGTATTGAAATAATACTGTACATGGGTAAATAGAATTAAGGTTTGAAAGCCTTTGGGGCACAAAATACTTCAGAACTGTTCACTATAGTAGAATACCCAATATATCTTTCTGATGGATGGGATTTGGCATCAATACTATAGTAAATTCTTAACATAAACAAATTCACAACATATTATATAAATATGTTAGTCAAAGTTCTATAACACACTTAAAATGAATTCACACATCAAAATCGCATTAAAGTTTAGGAAATAAGTTATTATGGTAATTACACATAGGATATCCTTAAATTAGAACAAGTTTAAAGTGACAGATAAAGTATAAATATTGATTTATACATACAGTATCAAGAGACTACTGAATTAATATGACATCTAAATATAAAAATAAAATATTTAATTATGATATTACTCAGTCATAATATATCAAATCTATTTATATCATATTGAGGGCAGTGTTTTACTTTATGCATCTGCCAAATGCTAAACACACAAATCACAAAAATTAGTGTAAAGCTCTGTCTACACTTTCAAAGTATATATATATATATATCCAAAGGCAAATTACTGAAAAAATGACAATGATGTGGGTATCAGTGGCTGGATCTCAATGGAGATACAAAATAAAAGCGAATGCTAAATCAAAACGAGAAGTAAAACAGCCAGAAAAGTTAGCAGAGCTTTCGGGCAACACTAGCCCTTCATCATCATATTCGTAAATATGGTAGTGCTATGACATCATCATGTCCATATATGGGCACTAAAATTTTTTTGTCATTTGTTAGTTAGTGTAGACAGAGCTTAAAATGATCTAGCATTTCAAATTGTAAATTATTTATATAAAACAGTATATCATAACACAATGAAAAGCCTAATACAGTAATACATTTAAATTGAGTAAAGATGAGTTCAAATGATTATTATTATCTTTTTTTTTTATACTGGGTAGCCTCTTCAATCAAAACTGAGAGGGCCCAGTTGTGATCAGTGGCTGTGCGTGACTGGCTGTGTGTAACCCCCTACTCGTCTCGAAAGATGTACTAGGTTCTTTAAAGTGCACATGAGCTAGATGTGTACACCGGACCTATGGTTTATAGTCCTTATCTGAGAAGAAAGCCTACCATGGCACCATTTTTACACACATTTAATGGAAGAAAATTAACAACAGTATAATCCCACCCCCACCCCTAGAACACGAAATTGGGTTGACTTTAGGGGTGGGACTATACCCGGAGAAACCCTGGTTCAGGAAAACTGGCTAGAGGCCTACAGTACATCCAGATTCACATTGAAAAAGGCATAAAGTAGGAGGTGGGATTAGACCTGAAGTGGGATTAGACCTGAGGTGGGAATAGCCTTGAAGTGGGATTAGACCTGAGGTGGGATTAGACCTGAGGTGGGATTAGACCTGAAGTGAAATTATACCAGAGAACATACAGTAACAAAATAAAATTGTCTAAAGCTCTGTCTTCACTATCAAACTAGTTTGACAATAAAGTGTGATATGCCTATTAGTTAATACTCTAAAATATGGTACTGATATGACATCATCATGTCCATATATGGGCACATTTTTTTGTCACATAAAGTTTGATAGTGTAGACATCACTTTATTTAAAGCCCTATACCTGTGAAATTTCAAATTCATCAGTGTTAACAAAAGTTGAATCCCCAGTAGGTCCAGCATACCATGCTCCATACTCTATGTTGTCAAGCTCCCAAAATAAATATTTACTCTCATTAAATTGGGTAAATACTTCTTCTTCTGAGATATAGACACGCAAATCCTAACGGGGAAAAAAAAATTATAATTATTATGGGATCATACCACAAGTCAAGTTCAATATTGAATATCGAAACGTGGAAGGATATAGGCGCATGACCTTTGACAAGATCACCTAAAATGTTTTAATTTAAACTTACGATACTTGTATTGTATATTCAGGAATATCTGCTCCGCAATCTCTTTGCTTTTCTTCCTTACTCTTTCTTCCCTTTACTCTTATTAAAAGTTAATACTCTAACAAATTGTATTTTCACGCTGCTGCTCTAGCCCGCTACGTCCCATTAGGACTACTCAATCAGAAGCTAAAGCAAGCAGCAGTTATAGTTCTAAGGACAGACAGTTTTGTGAAAATGGAAACTCCACTATGATTTATTGATTCCAGCTGCTACAGTAGACCCAAAAAACGTCTGGGAAAGAGTCTATTAGGACATGTCATGCTAAAATTACAAATCCCTAAGCATTTCTGGTATATTCACTGTCAGATATTCATTGAATTATTATCGAAACAGTCCATTAAAGTTTGTGTTTGTAATAGGATACTTCACAATTGAAATATCTAGGGTGATGAAATGACCCCCAGATTTGACCTTAGCAATAAAATTAACTAAAGTGACAGAAATTGAGTATTCACTTCTGTAACAAAAAAATAATATTTATTCACATAAAAAAAGAAAAGAAACCCAAAAACCATTGTCTGACAGACAATTTAAGTATTTTTTGCTTTAAATTACATTTTTTTCAGGTAAAATAACTATTATGTGACAATAAAATGACACATTCAAAAACATTTGAAATAAAAAATATTTTTCAATAAGCGAGCAGCGTTTTTTGTAAGAAATATTTCTTGTTTAATTATATTTATTGAATGTTTCTAACGATCAAATAACTGTTTTCTTATTGCAATTTATGTACAAAGTTATTTTAAAAATGTCGATAATTTTTAATAAAACATCATCATGCATTTCTATCCTAACAATCTAAAAAATTATAACCCCTGTAGTTTGATATATTGGTGTTGTAATATTTTATAAATGATAAAAATTATTTTATTTAAAAAAGACATTTAAATTCTGAATCAATTAAATTCGTTCCTGATAAACTATTTTGTTTTATAATTGTTTCACTACACCTACCATGATTGTTCCGGATTTAAATAAGTTTTGAGACATTTTTCCTGCATCAGTGGACACGACACCAGAAGCACCTTCGTCGGTAGTGGTAGTGGTCTGATTAGATGACCCACGAAAGTAACTCATAACTACGTAAAATATCAACATTCTAAATGCAACGCCCTTGATCATATCCCATGTCGACTGAGGGCGCTGTTGTTGGTTTGGTTGCTGCTACAAAGAAATAAAAATAATATATTAATTTATATTTAAATAAATGAAAGACGCTAGTAAATTACCAACTGAACATTTTATTGCACTACAGGCTGTTTCATGAGTATGAACTCAATCTTCAGGTGCTTGGCTCTGAAATTTATATTTGGATCTACATTTTGTATCGAGCACTTTCGCTTTCATGGTCTGCGTTAAATTCACCACGATTTAATTTATATTTATGAATTTAATTATTTACAATGGAAAGAGGAAAATCAAACTAGATGAACTAAATGAAGAAATACAGTTTAAAAAAATAAAATAAAATCAGAACTTTGTGTTTTCTTTCTAAAACCTATTTATAAATAATAATAATTAATATAACACATTATCATTTTTTATTGATTTCCTATATTATTAGCAATTTATAAACTACATTATTATTTTATTTATACTTAATATTATCAAATTCACTTTTAGTTAAAGCCAGGCCAGATGGCAAACTGGCCACCATGCAAACTTAATAATATATAAATATTCTATATTAATAATACACATACAATAATTAAAAAATCAAAATGAATTAATTAACTAAATTCATATTTGTTATATTATTTATTATTGAAGAATTGTTTTTGATGGTGTTTTTAGTTTTTGAATGCGATTAGTAAATGATTTCTTTGTTCAAATCTTAATAATATATAGCCCCTAATAGCAGTTTAACACTCGCCACACCAGCATGAAGTGAGGAGGCTAGGCCTACCAGCAGAGCTATAATGAGTGAGAGTGATGATTATCTGGCCTGTCTGGGGCGCCTACCCTACCTAGCTAGCCCTACCTACCGAACAAGGTCTAAAATAGTGTTCAATTCTACAGATTTACATATATAAATTTACGTACTTGTTCATTTTGATTATTTGCTACTACAGAACTTCCTTCGGAACCAGTATCAGCCATGTTTATTCTTAAACTATGGAATTAAAAGCCCAAACTAACGTTCAATAATAAAAATGTGGACTCTTTTGATTCATCATAAAAAAGAGAAAGGTCAGTTTTGTTTAGGTTAGTTTAGTTTATGGCCATGTTCAATACTAAATTTTAAATTATTTAAAATGGACAAAACTAAATTATAAATAATATTTATTTGTAATTGTTTATTATTATAGTAAAAATGCAAATTGAAATAATAATAACAAATAATAAAACTTAATAATAATAATTGGACCATGAAATAAGTCATTGGTAAATGTCTCCCTCTGTCGTCTTCGTTATTTTGATGAGCTGAGTTTTTTTTTCATTTTCTTCATAATTCTTAATTTTTGTGTTGAAAAGCGAGGAGATTAGTACACATATCCTGTGTTTGTAAGGTTGTGTTTATGCTTCAAATTTAAATACTTAAGTTGTTATAGTTATATGTATTAAAAGAAATTAGATGCATGTTCTTAGGATAGCTAGACTAGCCTACTAGCTAGGCCGAGCCTAGTACTAGGCTAGGCCTACAGAGGCTAGCTATATAGGCTGGCTAGGTACACCACCGGCCAGGTATGACCACAGTGTTTTCCAGAGTCGTTTCGTCTTGTTGTTGTTGAATTTAATGGAAATCCGAATAGATCTGAATTGAAGCCTTTATTAACAATATTAATTATTATATTATAGGCCAGGCCTAGGCCCTATATCAGAAACTTCTTAAATATTAATAGAGGCTTCTCTTATATTTGATGGATATTTCTCAAGTATTTTTTATGCCAATACAGTAATATTAATACTCATTCATTGTTAAATACAGATATTAATAATTGTTTTATATAGGCCTATATGCATAACATATGGTCTTGCATGAAAGCGCACAATTTCCTTCAAAACTGTAATCTAATAATATATTATTTGCTGTAGCACTAAAGGCCAACTCAGACAGCATCGTTTGAGGAGCCCCGCAAGAAACGTCTTGACTTGGCGGTGATGTCGGAGTTGAATCGAGACGAGTCGTCTATTTTATTGACAATAGTATTGTCAGGTGTATTTTTTTAGGTCCTCAGGACATTAAACATGTCGTACGATGCTGCCCAAGTTTGCCTTAAGACATAGATTACAGTATATGGTTCTCGTCAGCCGCACTCATGCACATTTTTATTGTACATTATGTATTTATTGGTTGTTTGTTTTTAACCTTTTCAGATTTTCAAAATGGTACTCAGGCTAATTCAAAACTATGGGTATCTATTTATATTCCCAACATTCGTTTACTTTGGATATTTAATGGATCAGAAGGCGGCGCGAGATTTAAGCGGATGGAAAAACCGCACACAATTATTCAAACGAGAACTGGGACCTAACGAAACAGACCCTTGGAAGTCAAAATAAAATTGTCATTGATAGAAATAAGACTACTGTTAATAAATAGTGCAGTTTACAGAATAAGATGGCGACGGATTAAATGAATTATTAAGAATGTTATATATCAAGTATGTTCCAACAGCCAACAAAATAACTGCCAATTATCTTTTGAGTTGGAAACTGATCTAGATTTCATTTTTTGATGTGGAGCTATTATTAACATGAAAGAAAGTCTACAGTAAGGATGGTTTTCAATTTAGATCACATGGTAGTTGATTTGACTTTTGACAGCAAGATTTGTCCTTTAATTTAACAGTTTTGCAAGTGATTCATTACTTGGATTTTACAATACAAGTTTCAAGTATTATCAGTATGGCTTAATACCTGTGGAACAATAGAAAATGCATTGCAACATTTTGCTCTAGATGTAGACAGCTCAAATTCACCCATATTTCACAATGTGAAAGAAACAAACAGATTAAACAATATCAAAAACAACCAGTTATAGAAATCACATAATTTTATTTAAAAATATAATACATCTGCTGTATTTAAATCCCTCAACTATGCACTGTATAAAAAAATGTATACCAGATATTACAATTATGATTGTTATTAAATATGTTACATATTTTTTGTTAAGAATCTGATTTAATAGAACTGATTCTACTAGTAACATCCAAACATTTATTCCTTAAAAATGATAACATAAAACATGATTTTGCAAACACATTGTGTAATAATGTTAATAAAATAGGTTGTTTATCAAAATGTTGTCAGCAGTTTCATTTTATTATGATACAATGTCGTTTTCTCCCTATCTCATTGCTAATAATCTTTTACTCTTTAACTTTGAAACGGATTCTAGTTTCCGCAGAGCTTCTGTCCTTTTGTTTGCCTTTTCCAGTCGTTCTTTGAGTGCTTTTGACATTGCTATACCACCGTTCACTTCATTTTCTTTGCCTGGCATTTTAAAGTGAACTTTCTTGGGCGATTCCTTTGTCTTCAACACCCTGCTTGGATGCATTTCGTCTGAAAACACTAAGTGATGAATAGAAATAAAAAATATAAACGTTCGAATAAAAACAAAAGGTGTGAGTTAATCTTGTGTGTTGTAGTGTTGCTATATTGTACGGCTAGAATGGTATTGAGGAAAATGGTGTCTTGGTACGCTCTCTATATTGAGTAAAGTAATACAGTGCAATTCAATATGCCAAGCTTCTGAAAATGTCCTACAGATTAGCTATGAGACAAACTGGTCGTCTTTAAGTAATGGGGCTTGTATAAGGGGATTGAAATCAAATAATTGGTCTGTACCCACAGCATTTCCTTAACTTATACCAACCAATTTCGTCAGCTGTAAGGAAGCAGTCTGCTTCCTTACAGCTGACGAATATCTAATGAATATCATCAAATGATAGAAAGATAAACGGTTTTGAAAAAAAAATAAATTATTGCAACAAACTTTTATGAAGACATCAATTTATATTAAAACCACATGCCACTAAATATTATATAATAATTGAATTCACATTTATTAGACAATACATAGTTACATTTTGTTATAAATAAATACTATTAAATACAATCTATATAAATATCTGGACTACTACTGTACTACTACTAATAACTTGTGACATGATATAACAAACATATAAATATACTTTTGAATTGATTGTTCATATACTGTATGTTTCCATTAAATTATAAATTAAATATTTAAAAAGAAATTGGTATGACATGATATTAACAATATACTGTAAAAATAAATTCTGTACTGAAATACATTTTTTTTCCAATTGCAATTTCTTAAATTTTCAAAACTAGCTCACTGCATGTAAGAGTAATTTTTATATTCAAATTTGTGTGAATGACCCTAGGGTTCTAAAAACTGTAAACAAGGTTTTAAGGGTACATTTCCACGAAACAGTATGTTTTAATGATATACATTGGTTGAATTTCCATAAGATTAGTATGAGGGTATATACTTTGAGGGTACTGTACTCTCTATACAAATTTGATAAGATGAGGGTATAGGCCTATACCTAGAGGGTACTCTATATACAAATTTGAATACATATTTTCTGCAAATGGACTTATTGTTCATTATTTTGCTGCCCTAATACATGGAAATTAAATAGATAATTCTCGAGTCCAACATTGTTTCTACTTTATAAGCAATGATATGTCTTGGCACTCCCGGTCTTGTCTTTTATAAAGTCTGGATACCCCACAAACGGAGAATGATATGCTTGCGTTTTAATTTGCTGGGAATTGATTGAGGCTAAACATACTTGGAGTTGTTGTTGGTTAGTGGATATACAGGTAGTGGAGGAAGTTGGCGTATTTTGTCAACCTTTGAATAATGTTCGCCAACAAACGCTTTATAACCAATACCTTTTTCAGATTTGAGTTCGTGTACCCGGATGTTCGTCTTCAGAACCTGGCATTGTTTAAACATGGCTTCAGCTCTACAAAGAAATAATAGATGCATTAATAACGTATAATATTTGTGTGATGCACTCAAATATGGTAGTGTTATTATTATTATTATTATTATTATTTATTGCCAAAAACCAGTTACAAACAAACAAAAACACAGAAACTAAGGGAGTAGACAGGAACCTAAAAGTGAACCTAATCACTATAACAAGAGTTCAGGTTCCGTACTCCCAAAGTAACAACAATGATATAAAATAAACTATATAAAAATATTTAAATAACAAATAGACGAATCAACAGTGTTATGACATCGTGTCCATAATATGGAACATTACTTTTGTCATATAAAGTTTGATAGTGTACACATAGTTTAAAGCTCTGTTTACACTATCAAACTTTATGCGATACATAAAGTTTGATAGTGTACATATAGTTTAAAGCTCTGTTTACACAATCAAACTTTATGCGATACATAAAGTTTGATAGTGTAGACTAAGTTTAAAGCTCTGTCTACACTAACAAACTAGTTTGACAAAAAAAAAAGTGATGTGCCCAAATATGGTAGTGATATTTTGTTTTTGTCACATAAAGTTTGATAGTGTAGACGGAGTTGAAAGCTCTGTCTACACTATCAAACTTTATGACAACAAAATATGCCTGTATATGGACATGATGATTTCATACCATATTTGGACAGATCACTACCATATTTGAGCACATCACACTTTTTTGTCAAACCAGTTTGTTAATGTAGACATAAGTTTAAGAGAGACAAAGTAATCACCTTTCAAATTTTTCATCTATTAACTTTTCTCGGATATTGAGTGTCTTTTCTTTCGTTTCCAGTTCTCGTTCACGCTGATCCAATTTTCTTTCTCGTTCCTCGATCTGTTTTTCTCTCAATGTTAACAACTCATCTTGTTGCTGTTGTAAATCTAGTTGTGTTGATGATCTTCTTTCATTATCCTTTCTTAATCGTGGATGTTTTAGAATTTCTTCAATAGTTGGCCTAAGGATGGACTGTAATAAAATACTTTTTGTTTAAAGATTTTAATGTCTCCCAAAAACATGAAAAATAAAGATTAATTAAATCAGATTTTGAATAGGTTATTTTGTAGTTTTAATAAAGTTATCTTTCGTAGAAAAAAACCCCTGATTTTTCATTTTTTAATGTTTTCACTTAAAAATGACAAAATAAATAGTTAAATTCAACCAAAAAACCCATTGACTTGCAGCCAATTTGACATTTTTTGCTTATTACAGTTTTTTTATGGAAATAAATTTCTAATGTCAAAGTAGATAACTATTATGAGACATTAATTAAAATGCATATTCAACAACAATTTTTATAATAATTATTTTTTCACGGGGACAATACATCTTTAAAGATGTATTTTCCTTCAAAACACACTTTACACTAAGATAAATAAAATCAAACATTTTTTTAGTTAAGTTATTCACTTTCACTGAAAATGGGAGGTGCTATGTTGAAAGGGTAGCTCTGTAACAATTCTATTGTTATAGAAGAAAGTGTCTACTCTAAGTTTATGGTTGTCTGAAAAGGTTCAGTAGTTAAAAAAAGAAATGAGACCTAAAGAATGTTCAATGTTTAGTAAATAAGGCGTGCAGAATAACTAAACAGATCATTGGATTTGATGATGTTTGTAACGTCAAAATCTATAAGGTCATTGCCATAATGAAAGATGAGGGCTACACATTGTAGAAAAAAACGCTTCCTCAATTCATTTTAATAACCGTTGTTAAGTCGTTGAATTTTGTTGCTATGTAATTTACCTCCGCCAAGGAGGTATATGTAATCGGTAGTGTGTGTTTGTTTGTTAGCAGGATTACACAAAAAGTAATTACAAAATCTTTACCAAAATGAATATACAGATAGATATGTGTTCAAGGACCATTCCATTAAATTTTGGGACCATGGTCCCAATTCTGGACCACTTTTTGAGTATACTTTTCCGACCTGCTAGTGTTAAAAGATATGTAACAAGTAAACTGAAATTGCATTTTCTCGAGAACTACTTGTCCAAAAAACTTCATTTTTGTACAAGAGGCAAGAGTTATAATTTGTGATTTGTAATTTTAAAACATAATTTGATTTAATGTGCTAAAGTTTTTTGATGTGAGTAGTTTAAAAACCTATTTCTTTTCAAATTCACTCGTTTGATTTTCGCGTTGCTGTTCTATTGTTGTCAACTGAAGCTATTGTTAATTGAAAGGCTTGTTACATAACCATTACACCAAACTTGCATACACACGCTTGTAGTGAAATTAGCCTAAATCACAAACAGCATTAAGACACATATATATATATATATATATATTTACCGGAGAAATCTTATGTAGGAGAATTTTACAATAGGCGGAGGTATGCACTCTCGGAGTGGCTTTCTAGTTTTTATTGTATTAACCTTTTAACTTTGAGCAATTGTATGTCACAGAAATTTTCGTATGGACAAATAAAATGAACTATATAAACTTAAGCAACAACATTTAATATGTGGTTAAGCAGAACAAGTGTCATGAATTAAGTTTTTTAAAAGTAGTGCTACATAATGTTATAAGATAGGAGATTCACAAAAATTGACTCTCATGTATCTTTGTCTTTCAATAAAACAAACAACTTACATTCACTTTTAACATTTGTGTTATAAGTATGTTCAGGTCACTGCTATACTGGTGGGGAATTCTCTTAAACGTTCCTTCTTTGATTTTAACTGAAAGTGCCTTTTGATTATTAGCAGTAAATGGTGGGCTGAAAAGATAAAAAATTCATATCATTCATGTGCCAATATATGGACATATCACTAACATATTTGGGCACATCACACTTTTTATGTCAAACTAGTTTACCATATGATATTTATTACTAACCTGAGAGCACAGAGCTCATGGATGAGACAACCAAGAGACCAAATGTCTGATTTCTCATTATAAGATTGGTGATTCATTTGTTCCTGAAAACACAATAAATTGCTTTAAACCTCTGTCTACACTATCAAACTAGTTTGACCAAAAAGTGTGATGTTCACAAATATGGTAGTGATATGACATCCATCATGGGCACATCACTTTTTTGTCACATAAAGTTTGATAGTGTTGACAGAACTTAAAGCTATTAAATTAGTGTAATGAATATTTAGTCAATGTCTTTGAAATACAGTCAGTAACATCCAATTAAAGATTCTAATCGCTTAAACGCACACAAAACAAGCCATGAAATATCCTAACTCACTGGCGACATGTAGTATGGTGTGCCAACAAATGTTTTCGCAAAACTAGTATCATGTGACAGAACACGAGCCAATCCAAAGTCGCCTAACTTGACGTTATGGTTAGCATCAAGAAACACATTGGCTGGTTTCAGATCTCTGTGTAGGATTGCTCGGCCAGAACCTCGTCTATGACATTCTTGCAAAGCTGATGTGATTTGCGAAAGTATTTTCCAAACAAAATCCTCATCCAGATATTTCCTAAAAAATACAGTTAATAATTTAACAGATTTAAAAAATAATATTTAATAAGAAAAAATTTTATGGTTTTCAAGTTTCAAAACATTTATTTATTTATAAAAGATAATAACGCACAATGCAATAAAATAATGATATACAAGGTCAGAGTTTGAACACATCAGCCGCTCAGATTTTGGTCGCAGGAACAGTTTATGAACAGTACACTTCCCATCACGTAAAATGTAGTCCTCTCGTGTTGCACAATAATTTCAAAATCATGGGTATGGCATGGCAACATAAAAACTCGTACTTATTGGTTTAGTCATAATACTTACCTGCCTTTTTTACATCTTGGAAATCAGTGATATGATAAATGGATACCATGATAAATCTGTAGTCTTATTGTGTTGCACAACAATTTAAAAAAAACAAAACCCTGTTAATGGCATGCCACACAACATAAAAACTAATATGGTGCGCTAATTATGACAAAACAAAGTACTGTACAACAATATTTACCTGTCTTTTTTACGTCTTGAAATCAGTGATGATAAATCTCCACCCTCACAAAATTCCATTACAATGTAGATGGTAGATTTACTTCGATCAACTATTCGATCATAGTAACGAACAATGTGCTGGTGTTTTAACTCTCTCAATAGGTTGACCTCTGACACAAGCATCTGCTTTTCCGTTTCTGACATGGTTCCATAATCCATCTCCTTCCATAGCAAAATCTATTAATTTGTTTTTGAAAATCTATTTAGTCCTTTTACTATTGCATCCAGTCAACAATTATCAAGGTGTGACATACAAAAATCTATACAAACTAACTGGTCTTTTACTATTGCATCCAGTCAACAATTATCAAGGTGTGACATACAAAAATCTATACAAACTAACTGGTCTTTTACTATTGCATCCAGTCAACAATTATCAAGGTGTGACATACAAAAATCTATACAAACTAACTGGTCCTTTGGGATCTATTAAGGTGACACTTTTCCAGTGAATTGAATTTTCTGCAATATTTTAACACCATATGGTAAACCATATTCATGGGGATCACTATTGAGGACAGACTTTGTACAGTAGGGTCTTCAACGTCTCATTTTAATAGGGTTCTATAGAAAGAAATTTGTTTCATTGTACTGTATATATATATATATACACATGTTAATGTTATTTCTCGATATTTTAATATATATATATTAATTTCTAAAACTGGCTGCATCTATGCCTAGTCGGAGATAAAATCCCTCCAGGCTAAATAGCTCTCCTGTATGTTATGATATCGGTGTATTGTAAGCCGGTTAGATGGCTGAATAGGCAGTGCTTGCGTTTCGCAATGTCATGCTGTAGTGTTAGAAAAAAAGCATTCATAAAATATTAATACATCATTACAACCTTTCCATCTGCTTTTCGTCGTATTTTCTTACAGGTACCATATGAGCCGCTGCCAATCTTGTATAGTATTTCATAATCTTCCAGTCTTGAAGGCATTGTTACAATCTGAAACATTTAAAATGACAAAAGGTTTGAAAATACAGCAATATAATGAATTGGCAAAGAAAAATGATGGCAGATAAAGTTTCCAGCAAAATTCACAATTTTACCATTTTTAAACTAAATATAATGTAGTGTAAAATTGAATAATTTACCTCCGCCAAGGAGGTATAGGTAATCGGTAGCGTGTGTTTGTTTGTTAGCAGGATTACTCAAAAAGTAATTACAAGATCTTTACCAAAATGAATATACGGATAGATATGTGGTCAAGGACCATTCCATTAAATTTTGGGACCATTTGGGACCATGGTCCCAATTCTGGACCACTTTTTCGGTATACTGTTCAGACCTGCTAGTGTTAAAAGATAGGACAGAATTTTCCAAAAGCCGGTGAGCAGTCTTAAAGTAACAAATAAACTAAAATTGCATTTTCTCGAGAACTACCTTGTCCAAAAAACTTCATTTTTATATAAGAGGCAAGAGGTTTAATTTGTGATTTGTAAATTTAAAACATAATTTGATTTAATGTGCACGTTTTTTTGATGCGAGTAGTTTAAAAAACCTATTTCTTTTCAAATTCACTCGTTTGATTTTCACGTTGCTGTTCTATTGTTAGTCAACTGAAGCTATTGTTAATTGAAAGGCTTGTTACATAACCATTACACCAAACTCGCATACACATGCTTGTTGTGAAATTAGCCTAAATCACAAACAGCATTAAGACACAGACAAATATATATATATATATTTCTTTTTTACCAGAGAAATCTTATGTAGGAGAATTTTACAGTAGGCGGAGGTATGCACTCTTGGAGTGTCTTTCTAGTTATTATAAGTGATTTTTAATCTTTTATTAGAGAATTGTGTTGTTTCTGTGTTGTAAAATTTGTTTGTTGTTTCTGTGTATTTTTACTTTTTTATTTCTATATTTTTATGATGATATGCATACATTACCAGTTTTTCCAAAGGAAATCTCTTTTTAATGGACAAATAAAGATATTATTCTATGACTATGAAATATTAAGAGAGTATGTAGGTAGAATGATATTGGATTATTTCCATCCAAAAATCCATATTTAGGCTATACTTACTGTAGTGTACTTTTAGGTCCAAATCTGAAAATAAAAAAAAATGATGTGATGATTCCTGGGCCTGGCAATACCTGTCCTAGCTTTTATACCTAAATGACCGGCATTCAGGCTAGCCTAGGCTAAAACCTAGCCTCTTTCTAATACTTGGCCATAGGCCTATATCAGAAAATGTTGACGGCCGTTTCGGTCACACACCGCTAGGCCTAGCCTAGGCTAGGAGTAGTAGTAGTACTACTAAGTAGTAGACTAGCGGAGAGACTACCTAGCTAGCTAGGCCTCTAGCTAGGAGCTACGTTCAAACATGATTTTCTGTTACTAAATCAATCAAAAAATACTAATTTGTTAGTGATTTATCAATCAACTAGTTTGTATACTAAAATATTTAGGCAAACATTGATTTAGTTAACACTTTCATAACATGTAAATTAACCCAAAAACTCACCAACATAAATAGCTTTTCTACATTAAACAGAAATTGTTTTCATAAAGAAATTCCGGCTTTTAAAGATGCCGCATTTCTTCTTGATTCTTATTGGTTACTTGAATTTCATAAGGCGATTTCTATTGGATACAAATATAGGTCAAGGTTTATTAGACTGTTGTACTTCAAAAAGAAAATGATGAAATAATTTCAGATGATTAAAAATTGTAATTTTGTAAATTAAAAATATTTTATACATTTCACATTACTCAATTTAGTAATTCATTGAAATAAATGATTATTAATGTACCAGTAATATATTTTACTAATGTTTGTCATACAGAAAATAAAGTCGGTCCCTTTTTGTAAATGGTTAAATCTAAATGATTCTCAAAATCTCGTTTTTGTAAACAACATGGACGACGATCCGATGGATTCGATCTTTCACGAAAAAGTAATTGATTAAAGTCTTAAAATAAATTAAACATAACAAATACATTTAATATTTTGAAATGTATTTGCTTTATACACATTTTCTGTTAAAAACTTTACGTCTGCTCTGCATTATGTTGATTATTAGTGTGCTAAGCCTTACTAGCAGGCTAGGTGAGACTCGTCGTAATCGGACGGAAGTACCCAGCCCGGCCCGGTGGTGGTTTGGGTGCGTATGTACCGGCCGACAGTTTGGCGGTGACGCTACCGGCCAATGGCTAGCATAAAACAATGTAATTTAGTTAATTTAAAGCATATAATTATGTTAAATTCGCGTTTAATAGTACTTTATTTGGATCTTACATTTTTTTTATTTTGTGCATTTAATTTATTTGGTTTGAAAAACAGTAGAGTAGCGCCAAATTATAATATAATTATAAATAATAAAAAAATGACCACATCGTTAACGTTTTCTTTCTCTTGCAGCAAGAAGGTTCTTTATGTGCACAGCATTGCCTAAATTCACTCTTACAAGGTAAGGAAAACAAATAAAAACAATTCATCAGAATATAAGAATATATTAAATGTTTACGACATTAAATTGTGGAGATGGGATCATCTAGATCTAGGCCTACTCTAATTAGTATTACGAGGTTTACACATGTATTTAAATGAATTTTTGAGACGGGATCATTTACTCCAATTACGAGGGTTTGCGTAGTATGTATACTAGAGAATCTTTTAATATGTGTATTATATTGAGCTGTATTGTAAGGGATTTTACAAAATAATTTTAAATGTCATTTTTAGGACAGTATTTTAGTGCCGTGGATCTTGCAGATATTGCACAACAGTTAGATGAAGCTGAACGCGAGAGAATGGCAGAGGGAGATGTCACATCTCAAGAATACCAACAATTCCTACAGGTACAGGTAGACCTAGTAGTATACCTTTAAGAAGACACCATTTTGTTATATACCGTAATGGAAAATTGTATATGAGGAATGATTAGAAAATTAATCCAGGATCTAGACACCCCTCTGAACTCTGTTTATAATAAATTTAAATAAATTTACGATGATGATATTATTATGTACCAACTTTTGTACCAACTTTCAAGCAATTAAATTATTATTATTATTTAATTATTGATGTCTATGTTTATCATTTCTTAGCAACCATCTAGCAACATGGATGATAGTGGATATTTTTCTGTTCAAGTAATCAGTGGTGCTTTAAAAATCTGGGGTCTTGAGATCATGCCTTTTGCAAGTAGAGATGCTATAGGTGCTACAGTTAGTCCTGAGTAAGTTATTTTTTAATTAAAGAGATTTTCGACGATCTAACTAGGTCAGGTCAATCAATGTGTTGTCGGTCGTCGCCTGGACCTAGAAACCAGAAAAACTGTGTTCTGGGTGGGGAGCAATACATCCCAGTATGTGCACAATGAATTAACATAAGTTTGCTTATTGGAAATCGAAAGCTCCCTTAAAGATGTATTGTCCCTTTGACTAATTCCCCCCCCCCCCCCCCCCCCCAAATTTTTTTTTTTAATTTCGAAAAAAAGTGGGTCATTTTGAAGTATCATAATAGTTATTAACTTTCACCAAAAATTAGTCAAAAAAAAAATAATTTAACCGAAATACAGATGTTTTTTTGTTCAAAAAATAACTTTGACTTCCAGTCAAAGTTTTCAATCAAAACATATCCCATAATGCAATGCGCTTGTTTGGCTACTCTGTACCGTATTTTCCGGAGTATAGGTCGAGACTTTGTGGGAAAATTTTAATTGCAAAATCGGGGGGTCGACTTATACTCCGACCATGCGATTTTTGAAAAAAATCAGGCCGAAAAAATATGTTCAAAAGCCGTCAGCTGTCAAGGCCCAGCAAGGTCAGTGGCCTATCATCAATCACTCACAGAAGTTTTCAATTTAATACCTAGGCCTACATTGTACAAAATAATACAACTCCAACAAGTACTGATCAATAAAATATTAATATATCACAATGACTCATTTTGATGTTAATATTACGCTTTTAAGATAATTAAGAATAAATAGTTTTCTTTATGCTTCTTATTCACTCTCGCGAAAACATCGTAACACACACCACAGACGTCGGAATGTCCATGCAGCATGTTTGTTATTGCGCGATATTTTCATCTATACACATGCGCAGTTTGTTTGTTTGTTCGTAATTACAATTACTGCGCATGTCTATTCATAAAATAAATTCTCCTTAGTCGGGCGCGTGTACATTTACAGATAACGCGATTTACAACTACTCGCCTGTACAATTAATAAGCCTCCTAACGGAAAACTCGTTTTAATTTATTCGAGTGACGCGAAAAACATCGCTGATGGCAAGTAACGCTACATCGCTGTCATTTATTATAGGCTGGTGAAGACGGCGGCGAAGTCGTCGTCATTACGTCCGTCCGATATTGATTAGGCCTACACTTTAATAATATAAACAAATAACCACATTTCATACATTTCTAGCCCTCTTTGAACTTTAAAGTAAGTTGTGTTATTAGCCGATTTTGGGGGTCGACTTATATTCAGGTCATACCAAAACAACGATATTCTAGGCCAAAGTTGGGGGTCGACTTATACTTGGGGTCGACCTATACTCCGGAAAATACGGTATGCATAATCATAAAACTTCCTCGCGATCTGTGTGAAAACACCTTCTCAACCGTGATGAGTTGTAAACAATCCTAATTAACATCATGCATAATGCATACTCATGGTTTGAAATCTTTGTTTACTTTCGCTTGCGACGATTTCTCAGACGAAATGTAATCTAATTAATTTACCTGTTAATTACGTAAACTGTTGTTTTTGGCTCGAATTTTCGACTTAAAGTGAATAACTTCAATATTACTTTGATATGGCCAATTTAAATTTAGAATATTTTTTTTTTCTTTTTTTGTGTTTCAAGGGACAATACATCTTTAGCTCTGTCAATACTATTAAACTAGTTTGGAAAAAAAGTGTGATGTGCCCAGATATGGTAGTGATATGACATCATCATGTCCATATGTGAACATCACATTTTTTTTCACATAAAGTTTGATAGTGTAGACAATGACAACCAGCTAAATAGGGAGTCGTGGTTCTGCTAATGCTAGGTACATGCAAATTGAAAAATGTGATATAAATGCCACTATATTAATTACCACATCTTACTTTTAATCTTGTGAAGCAATAACAATATTTTATTATTTTAAGGAAAGAAAGATGTTTTATTTGTAATTACAAGGACCACTGGTTGACCATCAGAAAACTAGGACAACAGTGGTTTAATTTAAATTCACTTTTATCAGGACCAGAATTAATAAGTGACACTTATCTGTCAATGTTTTTAGCGCAACTTAAAAATGAAGGTAAGACTTTGCTATAATTATAAAATTTACTACTGTTAGAAAAAATATAAAAGAAACATACCGTAATATATATTAACTATGATTTGGTTAATTTGATACCGCAAAATGTATATAAGTACTAATCATGGCATGGTACTAGGGATAGCACTACATGTCTCCCCCATTCTTACCAAAAAATCGTACAAGTAATCCATAGCCTTATGGCAAGGGTTCGGGACTCGCTTGCTCCATGGTTCTCGGATTAGCCTAAAGCCCTGTCTGCACTATCAAACTTAATGTGTCAAAAAAATGTGATGTGCCCATATATGATGACGATGATGATGTCATATCACTACCATATTTAAGCATAGCACTACCATATATGGGCACATCAAACTTTTTTGATACATAAATTTTGATAGTGTAGACAAGGCTTTAGGATAGGTCCAGTGTACAAAAATGCTTGTGTACAATTTAAAGGACCTTTACTGTACATTTTTTTAGACGAGTACCCCTGTGTACTAGCTCACACAGCCACTATCGTGGACAGGTGAGAGAGCGCAAGAATTGACCCTTAGAGGGAAAGTATAGCATTTAAGTCCACAGCGCCATGAGCAATGATCGTAATCAGATTGGTACAAATGGAAATTGATGTAACATCAATTAGGTTATTATATTATTATTATATTATATTAATCTTTTTCAGGTTATTCAATATTTGTAGTAAGAGGACATTTACCCGATTGTGAAGCAAATAATATATTAAATTTAGTAAAAGCTGTACAAAGATCAAAACCAAAGTATGTTAATGATAAAAGTCAAGGACATTCCAAAGAAGGTAGGAGTACAGATGGATTCTCAGAAGATGACCTACAACGAGCATTAGAAGCCAGTAAAGAGTATCTGACAAATCCGCAAGAAGATCAACAGACCAGTGTACGAGGTCGGTTTAAATACTTAGGCAAATTAAATATTTATTAGGTCCTGTTTCTGCTGCATAAAAATAACCGGTTAAAAACGGTGTGAATAAATTAACCCCAATTTCATGGGACAGAAACAGGACAATTTTTTAGTAACCGGTTAAATGGAAACGTAAATATAACTATTACAAACACCCATTCAATTTAATGCAATTTAACCGGTTATTGCTGTGCAACCTTTCGCTGCAATACAAAATAATGGTTATTTTATTGACAGCTGCTGACCTTGAGTCAACCACACTGCAGTAACTTTTAAATTAACTGCCAGGACCATTTTCGTTTTTGGGTAATGCCAACGATTTCGGATTTAAACGGTTATTTTAGAGCAAAAATTGAGCAGAAATGCCACGTCAATATAAAAATTACACTATGGCAGCAACAACATACCCAATGATAACCTAGGCAATTCAGTCACTATCCTTCTTAAAGCTACTTTCACATCGTTAGTGCCTCCTTTCCATTACAAATCTGGATTAGTAATACGTACACAAATAATTTGGTATTCTAATTAATAAATTTATTTATTTTTTGTTTATATATAGAACACAGTCCAACAGATTTAATTCCTGATGTGGATGAGCTTAGGAAAAAGCGAGAGAATTTCTTTAAAAAGTAAGTATGATGATCTTGAGGTGCCGTGTTCTGCAAAAAATTCCCTTCATATAATATTTCAAATTGTTATGCCAAAACAGTATACTGTATTTAATATACAATATATTTAAACCTTGATAAATTTATTGAATGGGGATCTTGAGGTGCCATTTCCTGCCAAATTTCATTCACATTACATGATATAAGATTTAAAATTACTATGAGTTTTTTAATAAGATATGTACCCAATATTTAAAATTACTATGCCAAAATAGTTTTAAAAAAAATATATATATACCAAATATTTAAACCTTGATGAATTTCTTTAAAATGTAAGTATGGGGATCTTGAGGTGCCATCTCCTGCCATTTTCCAGTCAAATGATATTTACATGGTATATAATATATAACAATAGGTATATATTTACAGTACTGTACCAATATTTAAACCTTGATACATTTTTTGTTTTAACTCTAAATTTTAGACAGCAAGATAAAAGTTTAACAAGTGGATCAACTAGTAGTGATTCAAAGATTTTAGAAAATTTAGAAACAAATCAATCGCCAAAGAAAGATGATGTTGTGGATGAGGAGTCTGAAGATGCCATGCTACAAGCAGCCATTGAACTATCAATGAGCAAACCAAATTAGACGACCTAAAATAATATATTATGTCAGCTAAGCATCCAGATTTTTTTGTTGCTGATTTTGTGTAAATGATCTAATTATATTCCTTTTAATTAGGAAACCACTTCTAAAAAATAGGAGGAGGAGGGGGGGGGGGGGGGGTGCTACAAATTACAAAAAAGGCCAAGACTATAGGATAGGATTGCCACCTAAGGATAGTGAATGAATTCGCCTATGGTTATCCTTGGCAATTTGCCTAAATAAATAAACAAAAGCATATTCCAACATTTACCGTAAATGTGATATGATATATTCTCTATTTGTTTTGTGATAAGAGCATTTATTATTATTACTGTGTATATTAATTATGACTAAAACCTGTATTTTATTTGCTGTACAGCACCAACAGGTGTATATGAATATTGCATAATTATATTTTAATAACAATGCATAGCTACTAGATATACTTTATGATGGGAAAAACAAAATGTATTGGTTATATTATATACAAAATTCAAGTACTTACCACCTCTAGATGGTATATGTACTACTTAAATAAATCATTACAATGTGCCTTTTTAAATTCAAATACACCAGCTATATATTCAACACCATGACGAAAGGTATTCAAATATTGGCCAACTGTGTATTAGTTTTGAAACTAGTAAATATCATAAAAATTAGGAATTTGAATAATAAAGGACACTGCAGTCCAACCCTCCCTAACCCTAATCTGGGTTTGAGAAAGAATCTGGTCAAGTTGATTGTATTACCACAGAGCTATCAAATTAATATTCAGCTTCATTGTAACACAGTAAATGGAACGTGTGTTCAGCAATTGTTGCTATATGCATTTATTTACATTTCAAAGGGAAGAGCTTAGTTTGTTATAAAGGGAATGGAGTGTTGCAGTAAAACTGGATGCGAGTGCAGAGGGTAATAAATAATTTATGACAGAAAGTGGACATTCGGACAAAAGTGATTGATGGACAAATTTAATTAGGGCATTAGGGTATTATACATTATCATCCATTTAGATAAAACTAAATATATATATTATTCGATTTAACAAATGTGTGTTTTTGTATGTATTAATAATTTTACAAACAATTTTGGCAAAAAATTTGTACATTGTTTCAATTTTAGCACATACACATTTCTCGCCATATACATTTTTATGGCTATTAAAATATATATTTGATTGTGACTGTTAATTCTATAAATTAAGTAAGGGCACCATAGCTGCTGCACAATAGCTACAATAATAATACGCAACTGATGGTATTTTCAAGTATGTTTGTATAAATAATTTATACTACTACAGATTATTTCTGTAGATTTATTGAATTGTTGTTACCAATTTTTTTTAATTCATTTATCCAGGAAGGTGGGTTGGGGTTAGATATCAAAATTTACATCATTTTTTTGTTATTTATGAAATTATATATACAGTGACACTATTTTTTGCTTTGAAAATATGTTGTATTTCATTGGAATACAGAGTTTTGTTAATTAAAACTATGTTTTTTTTATGAAACAATACATTACGGTATACGTTAAGATTTTCATAATTACATGCCTGGTGAAAAATGTATAGTCTTTTAAAGGCATTACTGTTTATCACAATAAATCATTTAGTATTCACAATGCAAATAAATTAAAACACATTTTTAAACTATTATTTTCTGTAGTCTTCTTATGCTAGTATTTTTTATGGTAAGTAGTAAAATGGACACACAGACCTTTGTATTAAGAACATATTCAATGAAAGGTCTGTGAAAGAGAGACAGCCGCCTCTTAGGCCCTGTACATGCTGCCTAGTATTTACTATACATAAATATAAAAATCCCTGACAAATAAATCTAAAAGGCTTGGTTTTTTAATTTATTTTATTCGAAGTTTTCCAATTACAAAATGCATAAACTATATCATGCTTGTAAGTCAAGAGGCTTAGAGAGTGGAGTTGGTTTACAGTTGTGAGTTACAACCCTGGCACAAGGTCAGGATTGAACCCTGGCACCAGGTCAGGATTGAACCCTGCACCTAAACCATACAGCACAAATATGATAATAGTTAAAATACAATGCAACACAAATACAAATGAAAATCCTACCTTAATGTTGAGTCTAAAAATATGTTGGTACACAACTAGGTCTTGCTTGTCTGCTAGCCAAGGCTACACTGACTTGCACCAACACAGAGGCATGCTAAACAAAGAAAAGTCTACACCTGCATAATATGCAAATAAACTAGTGGCATATCTAGGAATTCTGACTTGCATAAAAAACTAATTTCTCAATGGTTCTAATCTAGATACAGGAAGTTTCTCTTCTAGATTAAAAAAATGTTATGCAACTGTAGTTCACAATTTTTATTTCATTATCACCTTTTACAAAACATTTTTATAATTAAAATATTAAAAAAACAAAACAATTAAATATAATATAAATTGAACATTGGAAAATAACAATGTAAACAAATTATATTAACGTCATTTGACAATATTGATGGCATCGTTATACATATAGAAGACAAAGTAAAATATAAAATTTGGTGGTATTATAAAAGACTGGTAGTCGTATCATTTTTATTTATTTATTTTTTTATATATTTGGGCAAATCGCCAAGGATAACCATAAGCAAATTCATGACCCTTCTTAAAGGTGGCAATCCTGTTCACAAGAAAAACATACACAGTATGCTCTACATAAACAAAGTCTTATTTTTTGGGAGTGGAGATATAAACATTAGAAAAAATCCTCACACTGACAGGACTTGAACCCAGGACCCTTGGATTGGTAGCCAAGCCACCATCCACAACTGCATTTAAAACCGACTTTAGCCAATTTTAGTTAAAGATGTATTGTCCCCGAAAACATGACAAATATTTATGAATAGTTCTAGTTAATATAGCAAAAAAGCTTGCTCATTAAAAAGACAAACAGTTGAATTTCAGTATTTTAAAAATTAAATTACGGTTTGATTAGGTAAATATTTTTTTTTTTTTTATCCAATTGAGTGAAAACTACTGTGTTACATTAAAATGGCTAAAACTGTTTTCAATCATTATTTCAAGGGGACAATATATCTTTAAAAATAATAATTGTATAAAAGTAATATTTCATGGTATATAAAATAAATCTTTAAAATAAAATACTCTTAAGAAAAATAAACGATATAAAATAATCTTAACATAGCCTCTTGAGTGTATTCCTCTCATAAAAACATTTAACATGTGTACAAATCTATCATATAACATAGAAAAGTATAATAAAAAGTGTGTAAAGCAGTGCAGTAGTAGTAATAATATCATACAAAGTTGATACCTATATAAAAAATCTGTGCTACTCAACAAACAATGCAATTTATAAAACAACTACCCCCTCCCTCAATTAATATTTTAATAAATATATTTTAATTCTGTAATAAAAAATACTATTGAATTTAGCACAAACATAGTTCCACTTCAACATCTCAACCACAAAATCTGAAATAGTTTCTTTATTGATATTATATTGAAAATATAGGCCTATCTCAGAAAACATAACTTTACTCGTACAACTCTTTCATAACAAAATATATTCACTATTACATTATCTAATAGCTGTAGGGTAAGTCTCATGTCTCGGGTCCATTCTATAGTCGCCATACAGATAGACTACTACACCAGTACTTCTATGAATGGATGACTAGTTGGTGACAAGAACGCTAGTTGGTCATACCCAGTACTGATTTTACGATCATTCGGGAAAACACCTCACAACGTGGCACCTAAACTTGCACAAATGACTACCCGTTTTTTCCAGTTTCACAGCAACCATGCTGCCAGGTTTCTTTTCTGCTGACTGTTCCCTTTAGGAGATTTATTAGGCCACTATAGCCAAGTATTAACTGCAACTCACAGGCTAAACCCAAGGGCCCCAGAGCTTAAGGAACTACTGTACTCAGAGTTGCTCCACTAGGTGACAGTAGTGGAGTAACAGCTATGAGCACTCACAGGCTAAACCCAGGGGCCCAGAGCTTAAGCAACTACCTACTGTAGAGTCGGAAGGCCTTGCCCCTGCCCTACGCCACTGGGTGACAGCAGTGGAGTACCGGCTTTGAGCGCTCACAAGCTAAACCCAGGGGCCGTAGAGCTTATGGAAATACCCAGAGTTGCAGGGCCTTTCCTCCTGCGTTACGCCACTGGGTGACAGCTCTATTCTACACTTCTATGTTAGGGTCAGATGGGTTGCCTTGTTTTATAAGTATATCCTCTTGCTTCCACTTAGGTTTCTCTGTCCTTGTGTGCCAGACATAAACCTGTGAAAGAATTAATCATAATAATTATATTTTGATAAAACCATTGACCTACTTTAACAAATCCCAATTTATATTAAAAAGGAATACTTTAGCAATAAATAAGCCTACAATATGTGTTAACTAATTCTGAAAAAAGCTAAATAATAAAAGCTTTAATTTAGTAATTAATAATAATATTAATATTTATTTGGTCAACAATGAAGTGAGCATAGGCTAAAGCCCAAACAGATTTTGCACTTACTCCATATAATTTGTTTAACTAATCTTGAAAGTTTACAAATATTTGTTGAAATATTAAAACCATTTATTTAGTCATATATAAAAGCTTACAATTTATTATAATTAAATTCAAAATAATATTGAAAATTGAATATTTATTGTTGATTATCAATTCAAGCCCATTTTATTGTTTTTAGCATTACAAAGAAAGTTATTGTATTAAAATATTCAATTTTTAAATCAATGCTATACTCTCAATGAATTATGCTGCAATACTTCATCAGTGATGAAAACAGACAGTCAACTGTGAAAATGATTTGTGTTTTAACGAAGTGACAATAATGTTTAGTTCCATAAGGAATATAAACTAATTTATTCTGAACAATTTAGAAAAAAATGGATACCCTATATCCTTAATTTGCATATTTCAGCTAATTTACATGTTTTTATTAATGTGCGACTGTGGTGTAATTTGTAGAATATCATCTCCACATCATAAGAGCTTTGTTTGCAATTTGTTTGACTTTAAATGCTAGATTGCCTGACTATACCTGATATATAGAAAAATACTGTATATAGCGGCCATTTTGGTTTTATGGACATTAACCTAATTTCTTCAACTCCATTTTTAATATGTTGTTCTGATAGGCCTTTAGAGATATTTACCACAAAAATAAATTCTGTTCTAATTTTGTCTAGGTATGCCCATTTTTTTTGCTACATTGACCGGACTATTGGGAAGCAACAAAGTCTCCTAGTAATAGTGGTGTCCTCTGAATAGGGGTTGGTCATAGTGCTAAACCTATATTGCCCCTTGTTCGGTTCACAGAACTCAACAGAGGGCTTCTACTGTACTGTAGTTAGTTACAAGATTACAATTAAACTACATCTTTTACCAGCTAAATTAATAGCTTTACAGACAGGCAAATAAAATCTGTCATATAGGATGTCCTTATACTATAGATTCCTATCAAACAGAAATGCTACAACAACTAATGAATTACCTTTGTGCATAGGCCAGCCTTGGGCTCCAAATCCTCCATCTTTACTATTTTTATAAGGTAAGAAGACTCTATATAACCCCTTGGTGCTTTGATGTCAAACCTAGCCTCAGAATTCTGTTGTACCAGGAGTAGATTGATTGCAAAGCCTGCCATATCAATTGCAAACGGTCGTTCTGGTTTCCAAGCTGTGTACCATGCATAAACCTTCTGTTCCGCATTCACTAGAGGGCGCTCAAACTTTAGACCACCAACGATACCGACTGGCCATACAGATACTGTTTGTGTGTTTCTCATCTGTATGTTGAAACAAAAAGAGTGAATAACTATTATAAAAAAATAATCAGGGCGTCAATACTGATATATTGGCTATGGTTATGAATGCCTTGATAAAATAAACTATTTTTTCCAGCCATGAAACGCATCATGTAAAAATAAAAATAAAAATATTTTATTTACCTCATGAAAAATCTGTAAATCATATGTATTGTCATCATCAGCAAAATAAACTACACCGGGTTCTTTATTGGCGTCAACGTTTTTCACCAACCAATCAATTGCAAGGTTACGCTGTTCTACACCTCTGGGTTTTAACCAACTCGGATCGTTCTCACCAAGTTGATAGTATTGTGGCGTTTTTGTATTCAAGTGCGTAAAAACTACTCCGGATCTTTCCAAAAATTTCGCAACCAGAGGTGTTTTATTCTCCGAGTCTTCTACGACTATCCAGTGAAGGTTTTTTATATGTAGGAAAGTTTGCGATAACCGTGTCAACTCAGCTTTTTGTACATGCCTTGTATACGTTGGAGTGATGGCGTATATAGTTGGCAAATCATCATCCGTAATTTGCGATATATAATCTACCGCATACGGATATTGTCTTCTTAACGTAGTTTGTAAAAAATCAAGTCTTTTTGAAATAAAATTAATATTCTTTTCTTTGGCTTCTAGTTCATTCATTTGTCTTTTATACTCATCATTAATTTCTTTAGCAAGTCCCGTTTTTTGGTGTTCAACATTTTGACAATTAAAACCTGAAAGAAATTACAGTTGATGATTTTAATTCATGCATATCATAGATTTTGTGATAAAAAATGTGATGTGCCCATATATGAACATTATGATGTCATATCACTACCATATTTGGACATATCACTACCATATTTAGGCACATCATCACACTTTTGTTTTTCAAACTAGTTTGATAGTGTAGACAGAGCTTTAGAGTGCAAATCAGAATGTTACTAGAGACCTATGACCCGGGCCTCTATACACGAAAACACCCACATTCAAAACCATCGACCATCAAAAGTGTGCAAGAAAACTGTCCACTACCAGTGGGAAAGATCTGTCACACAGGCTGAGACAACTGGCATGAATAGGAATTTGCTCATGATAAATTTACTTGCGTGCAGAGATGGTAAAACATTGTGATATTGAGTGAATGATGTAGTTCTACTACTGTTGAGTGGTCATTGGATGGCAGACAAGATTTTTTATTAGGAAGGAATTTGTATATTTCTTCTAGCCAAATTGTCCTATTGTCCTAATCAGCTCGTAGCTCATTAAATCTACGCATGTGTGCATTTTTAAAAAGTGGCAATTTTTCTGACACAACATTGTGGAATTAAGATAATAGTGTGACAATGGGTAAGACCATGCTGACCAATCAAATGTCTGTGTCAGAACCAACAATTTAAATGCATATACAATCATTCAAACCTGAAATAGGAAGCTTTTGTTGCTTACTAGAGCCTGAAAAGATTTTGTGTAAAAACGAAAATAATTGTATTATTATTAACGATAAATAGATATTAAATAGGCCTATTTATTAAACCATAGAGATATTATAGTGAACAATATCTCTATGATTAAACTCTGAGGCTAGCTAAGCTAAGCAAACAAATAAAAAAATATAAAAAGTGAAATGATTAATAACAATATAATTATTTTATTTACTATATCAAGGCGAAGTTTTAAAAGAAAATTAGGCCTAATCTAGGGCTAGGCCTACAATCCAGTATGGTATCGCATAACCCGACACGCCAACAGGGGCAGTTGGTGTGGCGTCTGGTGGCATATAGGCCTAGACCTACACAAGAACGAGAAGCTCGGTTAGCCTAGCCTAAAATATTTATATTTTACATTTGGCTAACGTGTTTTTAGAAATTTAAACATACCGATATTCATGACCATCATAAGAAATCCGATCAACGAGGAGCACATACAGAGAATCAATAACTTATGAAATATGCCTCTACTCATTTCTGTTATTCTTGCCACGCACGGTGTATTCAAAGAAATGGAAAGTCACGCATGACAAAACATGACAAATAATAAAGGAAGTACGCCATCAACGGTATTTTATTAAAAGGGGAAACCCCTAATTTCCCTCCGCGTTACGTTAACCACGCCCACCTTTCTGTGTATCAACTTTTACGACAAACTTTTTATTTTTTAAACAAAGATAGTACCATAATCATCCACAATCAAGTCTAAAATAACTTTTATATCTTTAAAATAAAAATCATATAGGTCTATGTGCATTCATATTAATTATTATATAAAACATCTTTCTCATAATCATGGATAAATCATAAATATAGCACAGTAATCGTTCACATAGAAGTTATGATTTCATTTCATTTCATTATTTATTTGGTCTATTTAAGTATATACAAAAGAAAAAAAACTGAAATTTGGGAGACCAGGGTCAACCTAAGTGAACTTAATCACTGTAGCTGAGCCGGTTGATCTATTTATAGGCTAATTACATGACTTGGAAATACTAAATAATATTGTAAACCTTGAATTTATTTGTTAACGTTTTAATAGCACGTCATTTGATAAATTTAGGTTCATATGGCGATCACGATGGATCAGTAGAATCATGCAGCTAGTGATAATCAACGGTTACAATTGGTATATTGTTTTATTTTAACAATCGAATCAAGGCAAAAACAAACAGGATAACCATAGAGCTTGTACGGATGAAAACGGCACTGTTTATCACAAACGCATTTGAAGCGATAAGATCCCGATAAAACAAAGCGGAATCCTTTGGGGTACGAGGTCTGTCTGGGTCATCAAAGTCCACGTGGTGTAGACCAAATCGTTGACTGTAACCTGACGCCCATTCAAAGTTGTCCATCAAAGACCAAGCAAAGTAGCCCACAACGTTTACTTCATCTATCTTGATTGCTGTCAAGAAAATTACGGTATGTTACGTTAAGGCAAAAATCACACAGAGTCGCACGGCCAGGCCCGACGAGTAGAGAAAAGAAGAGAGAAAATTTTGCCGGAGAAAATTAAACATGTTTACTGTTCTCGCGACGACCTAAAAATTACGACCGACGCTATCTGAAGAGGACTCGTCTCGTTGGGAGATTCAACTAGAACGAAACGTAAGCCGCAACGTAAGCCGCAACGGAAGCGAATTTATCACAAGGAACGGTTCGAATAATCCATCGCTTGGATTGGTCAATTTGCTTGCGTTGCGACTTACGCCATTTTGCGTTGCATTCTAGTGGGAACCAATCTTTAGACAGCACCGACGAGAAAAACGTTTTGTTGAACCTCGCCGCATTCCATAATTATACGCCGGGCTTTTAATTAAATAATCGCTATCCAATCGGATTTGAACCACACCATAAACGCATTTTAAGCTTGGTTCTCACTAGGACGTAACGCAAGGACGTCAACGCAAGCGTGTTGATCAATGACAAGTGACAGTTCGAATAATCCATCGCTTGTGATTGGTCAACTCACTTACGTTGCGTTACGTCCTTGTCTTGCGTCTCTAGTGGGAACCAAACATTAGTGGTCTAATGGTACGATGTCTGCATATCAAGCAGAAGATGGTTTTTGTACCGTCTAAAGGCCAACTCAGACTCGTCGGTGCTGTCTGAGTTGCAACGCGACGAGACGAGTCGTCTTGAATTGACAGCGCACATCACACGAAGACGGTTCTTCAGTAACTTGTTATTTTACTCTACACCTCACTCAATAATAGGTCAAGACAGAATGAAAGTAAAATAAGAGCATATTGGAAAATGACAAAAATCTACCTAATCTCAAGATTTACCTTTCAGAACCTCATTCAAATATGCAGAGTAATACGTAATTCTATCACTATCGTCAAGGATCTGTTCATACGGGGTTGAAACACCGTTTTCGGTGATGAATATTTCCGGATCGTCGTATTCTGTTTTCACCCAGTTAAGAAGCTCCCGCAACCCCCATGGTGCAGGTCTCAACCACTCTGAAGCAGATTTAGGCCAGTCGTCGGGTTGAAAGCGATAGACATCCTAGAAAGATCAAGTAAATATTATATATTTAACGTACATAAACCAACCATGATACTGTGATTAACTATTCGATATACTCGATAATGATATTATGATGGTTAGCGTTTATAATACCACATTACGATTTCATATTTAACTAAATATGTTTGGATAAACACCTGATCGCTCTCATAATTAACCTCTGACGTCGGACTCTCGTGGTATCTGCATACGGTAGTCGTGTACGCATTTAGTCCGAAGAAGTCATGGGTGCCTTTGATGTATTCGACTTCTTCATCGGTGAAACTAGGGAGCCGGGATTCATTTAAGCCTTGTGCTATACTTTTCATGTCTACTTGACTTCGCATTTGAGCAGGATAATCACCTTTGAAAATTGGGTGGGCATACCTACGTCGTAACAAAAAGAAAATTATAATAGTATTTGTAATTAATTGTATGATCGCATTTACCTAACCGATACACGTCACGAGCGGTATCACGTCTAGTAAAGTTAAACATTCTGCATTATCGTGTATTCTGACAGTAACATTCATCCCATATGGATACTGGGGTAGAGAGAGATCATTTAGAGGGTTAGACTTACTGTAGGAGTTCGATGCTATGGTATGGGACTGTCGTCGCGAACGATACTGCAGGATGTTAACCTCGCCAGACGTGGTAGGCCTACCATACGAGAATCGGTAGTCATTGCTTGCTCTGTATTGTCTATACTCAATCATATGCCTAACTAAAATCAACTCACCAACCAGCGGTGAACTGCATATAACGAATGGCAGCATCGACGTCCTCTTGCTTGGTTGCGTCTTCTGGCATCCCATAGTCAGTGCTCAAAGTAATAGAAATTTTACCTCCGTACGAATATTTTTTATGGTAAGTATGGTACGCCTCAGCATGAGCCTTGATGATAGTGTGCGCTGCCCTATAAGGAGCATACCCTGGGTCGTTAATTCCAGGGGCGAAGACAGCTATGCCATACCCGAGCCATGTCACGACATATGGCTCGTTGAAAGTGATCCAGTAGCCAACTCTATCACCAAAACGGTCGAAGCACAAATCTGCGTAGTCGTTGAATATGTCGACCAGTGTTTCGTTTTCCCATCCACCGATGTCTTGCAGCGCTTGCGGCAGATCCCAATGGTACAAAGTGACCATAGGTTGAATATCAGCATCAAGCAATGCATCTATCAACTTACTATAGTAACTTATGCCCGCTTCATTCACATTATCTATCAATCCACTGGGTAGAATACGCGGCCAAGAAATGGAGAATCGGTAGAATTTTACATTCATATCCTTCAGAATCTTGACGTCTTCTAAGTAGTTGTTGTAGCTGTCACAGGCGACGTCTCCATTTTCATCATTATAGATCTTTCCAGGTGTATGGGCAAATACATCCCATATGCTAGGCCCCTTGTTATCGGCATCCCATCCACCTTCTATTTGGTAGGCAGACGTAGCTGAACCCCAGATGAAGTCTTCAGGAAATGAGTCGTAGTACACAGCATCTCTCTCAGGATCATTAAAAACTTCTGGATAATAATAGTCTGCCGCGTAAGCTATTGAAATGAAACAGAGGATGGCGGGAAAACGCAACATAGTTAGTAGTGTAGATCGACGCTGGTGTGTAGATCATACGACGATGATGATCAAGCATCAAAGTCACCATGGACTTGAACCACCAGTTTAATCATTAGCTGGCTAATTTGTTTATATTTCTTATCTACGTGTGTGCACACTTTATGAACGATCTTTGCTACACCTATATTGTTGTTTGAACTGTAATATTTAGACGGGTACTTGTGATATAACCCTATAGATACATTTGATTGATTGATTGTTTGTTGAAGGGCATGCACTGAATACGTGTAAGAAACTAAACATCCTACACAGGAGTTTTCAATGTATTTATCAATTTCAATGACATATATCATTTTGAACTTGATAAGTTATCTACGTGGAAATAACGTTAATATTGCGTTTATGCAAACTTTCTATTTGATTTTAATAATTTCGTTATTTCATTCAACGCCACTGTTTAAATTACGTCTATGCAAGCTTTCTATTCAACTATTGCGTTATATCAACGTTTTGAGGTTGAATCGACGCTAGCATTTATTTAAGTTTATGCAAACTTATTCAACTAAACAATGTGTTATTTCAACGTTATCGTTTTGACGTTGAATCAACACTAGAATTTATTTACGTTTATGGAAACTTATTAAAGTAAACAATTGTGTTATTTCAACGTCACCATTTATTTAAACGTTAAATCACCCACCGTTTAAATTACGTCTATGCAAACTATTCACACAATTGCGTTATTTCAACATTGTTGTGAATCAACGCTAGAATTTATTTACGTTTATGCAAACTGATTAAACTAAACAATGCGTTATTTCGACGTCACCGTTTTGACGTTGAATCAACTGTACAATCTATTTACGTTAATACAAACTTTAATTTTCAATATACTCCATTTACATGTACGTCATATCAACGTTTGGAAATAACGTTCAGTATATAAAGAGGAGTTAATTTCGACACCGGGAAGTTTATATAATAAGTGACTAATTTACGATTTTACTAAAGGGAATGGTTGAGGCCATTTACACAGACGATCGGTAACGGTAATAGTTTCTATGTTATTCCTTATGACCAATTACACAAAATGCGGAGCGGACGGGCGGTTTCCGCCCAGGATAAATACAGATTCTACGTAGAACATTCAACGCGGTTTTCCGCATACCGTTACCGCTCGTCGGTGTAAATTGGCCTTTATACGTTCGACGTTTTAGCGATCGATAACAACAGTTATTCATCTCCAATTTATCAACTACATAAACACCATTAAACGCTCTTATCAATCTGCGTATTGATAAAATATTTACATAAATCCTTCAAACTTTAACAACAGTGTTGTTAAGCCGCAAATACGAGTCGCCATACAGTCGATGATAAAGTATACGACAGTGTGTAATTTTGACTGTGTGAGATCAAAGCATTTACCATGGCATGGAAAGGTGTAGTAGTGATTCTATCTCTGGTAATTGCCAGCATAAGCTCGCAAGAGGAACCAGAATATGTATATCCAGATGTCTTCAATGATCCTGAAAGAGATGCCTTCCATTACGGAACTTTTCCAGAAGGTTTTGCATGGAGTTCTGCAACTTCATCCTATCAGATAGAAGGGGCATGGGACGCTGACGGTAAAGGGGAAAGCATATGGGATAGATTTGCCCACGAGGGAGGACATGTGTATAACAACGATACTGGAGACGTTGCCTGCGATAGCTACAACAATATTGAGGAAGATGTTAAAATGATTAAGGCAATGGGTCTTGGGTATTATCGATTCTCTTTTTCCTGGCCACGAATTCTGCCAGACGGAACTATTAACAATATCAATGCAAAAGGTGTGGAATATTACAGCAATCTGATAGACGCACTCCTTGTAGAGTGCATTACTCCGATGGTTACTCTTTACCATTGGGATTTACCACAGGCGTTGCAAGACGTCGGCGGCTGGGCGAATGAAACCATTGTAGACCACTTCAACGACTATGCCGATTTCTGCTTTAAAACATTTGGCACGCGTGTTAAATTCTGGATTACATTCAACGAGCCATGGATCGTGTCAATGTTGGGTTATGGTGCTGGCAGCTTTGCCCCTGGTATTGTAGAGCCTGCAATCACCGTATATGTTGTTACACACAATATAATCAAATCACACGCTACATCATGGCATAATTATGATGATAATTATAGATCTTCGCAAAAGGGGAAGATTGGGATCACGTTGAATTCGGACTTTTTCGAACCCTTCACAAAAAGTCAAGCGGATGTCGATGCTGCCGAGAGGGGCCTTCAGTTCCAAATAGGTTGGTTCGCTCATCCTATCTTTAAAGATGGCGACTACCCTCAAGTTATGAAGGAAAACGTTGCTTATAAGAGTGCAATGCAGGGTTATCCAAAATCACGTTTACCAGAGTTTACTGATGATGAGAAGGAGTACATAAAAGGCACAACTGATTTCTTCGGTCTTAACCATTACACTTCCGTATATACAATAAACGTTACAACCGATACTACTGACGGTGCTTACTGGACAGACCAAAACATTGCCACATGGAAGGACGAAGCGTGGCCGCGTTCGGGATCTACGTGGCTTCAAGTTGTTCCTTGGGGAATCAGACGTCTGCTAAACTGGATAGATAACGAGTATGACGGGATACCGATTTACGTCACAGAAAACGGTGTATCAACGGCAGATGTGTTCGAGATTGACGACGTCATCAGGCAGAAATATTACCGATCATACATCAATGAAGTCTTGAAAGGTATCAGAAACACAACTTTTAAAGATTCTAACCGTATAGATTAATGACCATTCACATGGAAGAATCTACTAGACCCGGCGAAGATTTACCAGAAAATCCATGAGTTTGCAAGATAACGACATACTAGAATAAATGGTCTTGCTAAATTGCTTAGGTCATGGACCTTCTGAAGTAATGGGGTATGGTTCTTCCGAAGCAATTTGTCATAGAAAACTATTTCTAAAAATGTCTTCTTTTTTTCTTACAGCTATTGACATCGACGGATCAAACGTGAAGGGGTACACAGCATGGTCACTGATGGACAACTTCGAGTGGGCATCTGGATACAGTGAGAGGTTCGGTATGCATTACGTTGATTTCAACGACCCAAACCGGAAAAGAACTCCTAAAAACTCTACTATCATTTATGCAAAGATCGTTGCTGACAATGGATTTCCAAAGGATGACGACACGAGTGATGGTGCACGATTTACTGGGTGTGTTCAACTTGTGGTATTAGCTGTTATCTATTCACTACTTTCACGTGTATTTTATTGATAACCCCTATCTAAATAGCAGCAATACTTTCTCCAACTATATAAGACAAATTGTCAACTAAAACGAGATAAAACTACATTTCTATTTAATCAATATTTTAATAGTTTAGCTTATTTCTCAACAATGTTTTAATCAGGGAAGAGTGAAACTTTTAATTTCAATCTTAGTCTCCTGGTTTTAATAAAAAACGAAAAATTGAATATTATTATGACCTCACGAATTTATTCGCGATTAATGATCAGTGTTGTTTAAATGTGCTTTTAGAACTACGAATAAACATATTTAAATTGACGTGTTTAGTGATAAACATTAAATTGAATTCTAAACAGGTTTGAACCAAATTAAAATCTACGCCGGGGCTAGCTGGGAATGATGCAAACGTTGACCTTTTCCCCTAAGAAATTAAGATTTAATGTTTCTTCTGAAATGCTAATTAAGAAAAATATCAAATTAACCATTTAACTGTAATATATATTTTAGTTTGTAATAGGCCTACTTAACAGTTTGTATATTAGTCATTCAAAAAGTATTTTCGTGCGAAAGAACAATTGATTAATAGGCCTACTGTACAATAATAATAATAGGCCTACTGTACAATAATAATAATAGGCCTACTGTACATTAATAATAATAATAGGCCTACTGTACAATAATACGGCTTCACCACGTTGAAACACCGGTTCTCGTCAGATCACCGAAGTTAAGCAACGTTGGGCCTGGTTAGAGCTTTGATGGGAGACCATCTGGGAATATCGGGTGCTGTATATGGAGCTGGGGTCTCGTTAGGCATTTGAAATCAGCACTGCTGACTCTTGTGGCAGCCCCTGCATCTAGTATCTGCCTCAGACGTATTGGCTTATGCCTTTCCTCTGGTCAAGGTGGGCACTGGACGAGACAAGCCCTTGATCAATGTTAGGACCAACCAAGGTGCTTTAAACAGTCCTGGCTTTGTTTGTATCAAACCTGTTAGTAGGCCTAACAATAAATTAAATTGATGCATCATATTCCGTCTATGTTATGACCATTATGTTATTTGTTTACATCCTTCGGTATTGTAGAACACAATGAATAATATTCAGTGAAGATATCACTTCATACATTTATATACATATAGTGGTGTATAATAATTGGGGTAACAAACGTCACCGATTATTTAATTTCACAATCCGATCGACGTTAATTTGACGTGCGCTATAATTACATTCAGTTTGTGTTTTTCTTTGAAAACGTACTCGCGTATCGGATACACGACGCCTGTTTCCATACGTTTCTTCTCTAGATCGTCCTTATGCTATTTGTTTTATGTATCCAGATCTTATTGGTTGAATTGTACTCTCAAACTGGCTATACAATTTTGTTTAGTTTTCAGTTAAGCAACATTAGAGTGCAAGCCTAAACGATATATTTTAAAGTTGAATTTTGAGGGAAAAAAGTTTAGATTGTCATTTGCTTTTTTCTAAAAAGGAGCTTCAATCAATTCAAACTGAATTTTGACCAATCACACCAGGTTCCTTAATCACGCACATGCTGCATGATCTATCAACACGTAGGCGCGCCTACTGTACATAGTCAACATTAATGGTCTTTGGATCAGAAGATGTTGACAGAGATATCTTTCTTTTGCATTATGTTTGTGCATGCAGCATATTGCACAAATTGATACAAAGTTCATATCAACACCCAACAATCACAATGTTGTCTGTCGATAATCAATTAAAAACGCTTTGTCATAGTAGGCGGAAGATGATGGAGATTTTTTTCGATTTCGTTAATCAAAGTCCAAGCATCGCACATCCTGACTACCCAGTAGTTCAGTCCGTACCGTACGCAATATCATCAAGGTCGGCGTTTTAGTAGTAGGCGGCAGTTTTGCATTATCATTGATCGTATTAATAAACATTGTATAAATTTGCACTAATTGGACAAGGTTAAGGACACATAGTCTAGGTCGTCTAGGTTACGCCCAAAACCATCCCCTGTTTAAAAAAAAATAAAATGTTTTGTTTAATATGCCATTTTAATGTCACTTAACATGAATACCAGATTATTAAGAAATTGTGAACGTAATAAAATGGAATGTGATTTATGATACTGCATAACACTTTCTTAACTCGGATAGTAAATATTGACAGTGCCAGATAGTGTATTAAGTAACTGAGTTTGACTGTGTGAGGTCAAAGCATTCACCATGGCATGGAAAGGTGTAGTAGTGATTCTATTTTTGGAAAATGTTGTCTGTCGATAATCACATTCAAAACGCTTTGTCATAGTAGGTGCAAGATGATCAGAGATTTTTTTTCGATTTCGTTAATTTCGCCGCGACTACTCAGTAGTCCATTCAGTAGGCGATATCATCAAAGTCGGCGCTTTAGTAGTAGGCGGCAGTTTTGCATTATCATTTATCGTATTTGCAATAATTGGACACAGTTACGGACACGCCCAAAACCATCTCCTGGAAAAACAATTGTTTAGGCCTAAATGTTTTTGTTGAATATGCCATTTTAATGTTACATAATAATTATTTACTTAGACCAAAAATTGGATAGAAACAAAGTATTTATTGGCTTGCAATTTAAAGCAAAAAGAGTTAATTTGATTTCTGGTTGAATTAATTGTGTCTTTTTATAAGTGAAAACTTTATTTTTCTACCGAAGTGATTACCTCTATCAAAACTGCGAAATGGCCTATTGAAAATCTAGTTTTGTTTATCTTCATTTTTTATGATTTTGGGTAAATTACATCTTTAATCTATTTTATAATAAATAGTTTGGTCATCCATTGAAAACGTTGCCATAATATTTATAAAAAATCGGTAAAACGCTACCTATTAGCCATTTAAACAACATACTTTTGTTATGCTCTATATTTTTTCTCCTTCGTTTTTGACTTATATTTTGTTTATTGTTTTATCATGCTTTTTCTTTTATATATTTCTGCATACTTGTTTTGTAGGGTCCCTCATGAGACAAGCTTATGCTTCTAGTGCGGGCCCCAATTGTTGTTGTCATAATAATAACTGAATAAATGTATATGACTGAATGAACTGAACTGAAAAAGCTAATTAGCCAAATATTGAAAATCTATTACGAAACATGAAATCCACTGACAGCCATTTCTATAATTAAAGACGAGATCATGAATACCAGTTTACTAAGAAATTGTGAACGTAATAGAATTAAATGGGATTTATGATACTTACATAACACTTATCAACAACGCCACTCGAATTAGTAAATATTGACAGTGTCAGGTACGTGTAGGCCCTATTAGGGTAGTGTTATAAATTACTAAGTCTGACTCTGCATGAAGTTAAAACATTCACCATGGCATGGAAAGGTGTAGTAGTGATTCTATCTCTGGCAATTGCCTGCATAAACTCTCAAGAGGAACCAGAATATGTATATCCAGATGTCTTCAATGATCCTGAAAGAGATGCCTTCCATTACGGAACTTTTCCAGAAGGTTTTGCATGGAGTTCTGCAACTTCATCCTATCAGATAGAAGGGGCATGGGACGCTGACGGTAAAGGTGAAAGCATATGGGATAGATTTGCCCACGAGGGAGGACATGTGTATAACAACGATACTGGAGACGTTGCCTGCGATAGCTACAACAATATTAAGGAAGATGTTAAAATGATTAAGGCAATGGGTCTTGGGTATTATCGATTCTCCCTTTCTTGGCCACGAATTCTGCCAGACGGAACTATTAACAATATCAATGCAAAAGGTGTGGAATATTACAGCAATCTGATAGACGCACTCCTTGTAGAGTGCATTACTCCGATGGTTACTCTTTACCATTGGGATTTACCACAGGCGTTGCAAGACGTCGGCGGCTGGGCGAATGAAACCATTGTGGACCACTTCAACGACTATGCCGATTTCTGCTTTAAAACATTTGGCACACGTGTTAAATTCTGGTTAACTTTCAACGAGCCGTGGATCGTCACGCTTCTGGGATATGGAGATGGTTCTTTTGCTCCTGGTATCGCAGATCCCGCAATAACCGTATACGTTGTAACACACAATATAATCAAATCACACGCTGCAGCATGGCATACGTATGATGACAATTATAGATCTTCCCAAAAGGGGCAGGTTGGAATCACGCTGAATTCGGACTTTATCGAACCTGCCGACAGGTCCAATCCAGAGGACGTCGCAGCCGCTGATAGATGTCTTCAGTTCCAAGTAGGTTGGTTCGCACATCCTATCTACGTAGATGGCGACTACCCTCAAGTTATGAAGGAGTATATTGCTGAAAAAAGCGCAATGCAGAATTATACCAAATCGCGTCTACCAGAATTTACTGATGAAGAGAAGGCATATATAAAAGGCACGGGTGACTTCTTTGGACTCAACCATTATTCATCTGTGTATGCCGTAAACGTGGTAACGAATACCGACACGGGGAACTACTGGACAGACCAAGACATTGGTTCCTGGAAGGATGAATCCTGGCCTGGTTCGGCATCATCATGGCTTAAAGTCGTTCCTTGGGGAATCAGACGTTTGCTAAAATGGATACACGACGAGTACGACGGAATACCGACTTACGTCACAGAAAATGGTATATCAACCGAAGATGTGTTCGACCTGAATGACGTCAGCAGACAGAAATATTACCGATCTTACATCAATGAAGTGTTGAAAGGTAAGCATAAAGTATTTAAATTAATATAACAATAGTCATTTTAAACTGCGTGAATTTTACTATCTATGATAACAAGACCTATGTCACACCAACGATCATATACAGTACTGCCGCTTTTGTCAGAGAATTTTATCCCAGAGAGCGTAGGCTCAGAATATATTTCAGAAAATTCCCAAACCGTATAGATAGCATTGAACAAAATGGGTTTTAGGCCAGAAAATATTATTTCCTTATCTTACAGCTATTGACATCGACGGATCAAACGTTAAGGGGTACACAGCATGGTCACTGATGGACAACTTCGAGTGGGCATCTGGCTACAGTGAGAGGTTCGGTATGCATTACGTTGATTTCAACGACCCAAACCGGAAAAGAACTCCTAAAGAATCTACTATCATGTATGCAAAGATCGTTGCTGACAATGGATTTCCAAAGGAAGACGACACGAGCGATGTTGGACGATTTACTGGGTGTATTACTCTTGTAATTTCAGCTGCTATATATTCACTACTTTCTCACATAATGTACTGATTCAAATTCAAATTGTAACCATTTCTCTACATTAGGAAAGAATTTTCTATACAAAGAAATTCCTCCCTTATTCTATTGCAGTTAATATTATTTTCTTTACAACAACGTTTTTAGTTTTTTCAATGTAAAATAGAAATTTATGAATAATCAGTTTTATAAAGTAATAAAAATGTACAGTAGTTCCAACTGACAAATATTTTTGACCTAGTCCTTAATTAATGTAAAAAAAAAATCTTTTAGAATAATAAATAAAACAATGGTTGTTGAAAAATTGTCTCTTATTTATTTGCTTTTAACTACAACACCACCCCCCCCCCCCCCCACCCCCACAAAAAAAAAACCAAATCCGAAGTATAATACACATATAGAAACAGATTAAAATTGAATCTTTATTTTACAGTATTATAAAATCATAAATTTATGTCCATGATGAAATAGTATATTTCTCATCGTTATCATGATTATATAAGTTCTTTAGAAATATAAATTTATAAATCTTAACACAATAGGCACGGTCATAGGGATTTAGATTTGTTTTGTTTATATTGGTCACACACTTACAAATCTAGATGACCTTTCCTTACCTAATGTGGTAGTCTACACTATCAAACTTTATGTGATAAAAAATTGTGATGTGCCCCTATATTGACATGATGATGTCATATCACTACCATATTTGGACACATCACACTTTTTTTTGTCAAACTAGTTTGATTGTGTAGGCAGAGCTTAGGCTTTGCAATGTATGTTAAAAAGAAAACAATTGGTTAGTGAAACTGGTCCAAGCTCTGCCTGACAAAAAAGTGTGATGTGCTTAAATATGGTAGTAATAATGGTCAAATATAGTAGTGATATGACATCATCATGTCCATATATGGGCACATCACATGTTTTTGTAAGACAGAGCTTTAAACTGCAGTTGTTCAAATAATTCAAATTCAAATTCAAAATTCATTTGACTTTTAACCTAACATTTAATTTGTAACTTATAAAAATTATAAACACTACCTGTAATTTAATATATACTAAATTTGAAGATTGTCAATTAATATTTACTGAAATCAGAGACGTCCTGAACAATAAAACAACAATAACAAAATGATATGAATTTTACAATCAACGATGCCTATTTCATCAATATATTAATATAGGTTTGTACAGCTGTGGGCACGAGTAAAAAGCCACAGGGTTGAAAGACATCCACGTAATTTGAAAGGTTCTTGCGGTGAATATCAAAACGAATCCTTTAGTAACAAGATACCTTTCTCAAACAGAACCTGCGCAATTTCAATTTGCTGAAAAAAAATAAATTCTGTGCTAATAACAAAACAACAAGTAACGCAAAACTAGTGCAAGGAAAAGACATCGTCAGTGACACGACTAAGTGACACAAACAGGGCTACAGACACTACACGCGTGAAATGGAAATGAAATGTTTGCACAGGACATATACCAATTCATTAATAAACAAGATTACAATTAATCTACACCTTTTAATTGTATCCCTATTATCAGTCTAAAAAGGGCTAATCTGGGAAAAAATTAGTTTCTCAACTGATTTGTGTTATATGGAGTCTGTATATCCATGAAAAAAAAGGCTAAATTGACTACCTTTACAGGCATATAAATAAAAATTCTGAATGAAAATTTCTTGAAGTAAAATGATGTGAAGCTAATGAACCGTGTTAATTGCGAAACACATGTTTTGATCAAACTATTACAGAGTTAGTGTCTCTTCATTGGGTCACTGACGTATCAAAAAAGTATGGGGCAATTTGCCTACCTTATCTTCCATGTCACCCACTGTTGGTAAACTTTTAATGGGAACATATTCCGGGTAAGTGTTTAGCAAGTATTCCACGGCAACTGCTGCCTACAATTAAATAACACACAGATATTTAGCAGGATAGTTTACATACAAAGAGTGTGTAAAAATAGAGGTAGCATAAAATCCATATTAAGCTCTGTCTACACTATCTACTACTACTATAACTAGTTTGACAACAAAGTGTGATGTGCCCAAATATGGTAGTGATATGTTTGAATATGGTAGTGATATGACATCATCATGTCCATATATGGGCACATCACATTTTTTTTCACATAAATTTTGATAGTGTAGACAGAGATTTAGGTCATCATTTGTATGGATGAAGATGACCAGATTAAGTGTTTATGGAAGGGTGTGCCAATCTGTCCATATTCCTTATTTTGAAATATTGGTTGCTGTCTCTAAAAATTGCTTTTTTTCGATCTAACATTTCCATATAAATATCACTACAGATTACAACATATTAAATTTGATCATATGGGGATTTTGATTTGTGTTAGTTCCTTGGGATGCGCTTTCTCACTCTTCATGTCTCGACACAGGTTTCATGGTTTCTAGGTCTTGACGGCGACCGACATCACATTGATTTAACTGACCTAGGCTGGGAGTCGGTCCTCGCAAATCAGTATGTAATGCAATCCAACTTGTGTAATGCTCGGTCTACACTATCAAACTTTATGTTTCAAAACAATGTGATGTGCCCATATATGGAATCAAACGCTCCCTAATGCACAGTACGTAATACAAGCCAACTACATTGTATAAATGTCTCACTATCAAACTTTATGTTTCAAAACAATGTGATGTGCCCATATATGGAATCAAAAGCTCCCTAATGCACAGTATGTAATACAAGCCAACTACAGTGTATAAATGTCTCACTATCAAACTTTATGTTTCAAAACAATGTGATGTGCCCATATATGGAATCAAAAGCTCCCTAATGCACAGTATGTAATACAAGCCAACTACATTGTGTAAATGTCTCACTATCAAACTTTATGCGTCAAAACAATGTGATGTGCCTACTGTATATATTGACATGATGATGTCATATCACTACCATATTTGGGCATATCACTACCATTTTTGGGTACATTACCCTTTTTTATCAAACTAGTTTGATAGTGTAGACAGAGCTTTAGAATAGTTGATGTGAAGATGCTATTCATTTCATAGGTGTGAATGTACCATTAAAACTATGGCACGGCCATAGAGGCAGTGATAGAATGGCTCACCTCGGCTGGTATCTCAAAACTCTGTGGTGGTTTGCCATGATATACTTTGGAATTCTCCAAGTTATAATATACTAATACAGCATCTTCTTCCATAACTAATCTGTAAAAAATATAAACAATATAATAAAATGTGTGTAAAATTGTCGTTAGGGAGTTTTCGCAGGAGCACGTAAACATTGCGAAAAATGTCAAGAACCTTATTTCTGAAAAATAGCGTCAATGAAAAACGTTAACTGAAGGGAATTGAAACCTTTTAATATGCAAGTTTAAAAATGCCTAGCTAGGCCTGGTCTCTAGGCCCAAGGCATTCCATAATATATTTTTTATGAGAGCGGCATATGTTGAGTGCGCAACACATGAGTTGCGTTCTACACACTTCCCGTCAAAGAGAAATAAAAAAGAACCAGTACGTTGTTATGCAAATGAGTAGAATGTTTACATGCTTCTGCGAAAGCTCCCTATTTAAATCAATTTGAAAGTCTTTAGAGCACTAAATATTTTAAACATGAGAATTAGAGTATGATTATTACCTCAAACATGTTTTCCTTATAAGCTTGATTTTAGTGGACATACTAAATATATCTTGATCATCCACAACCCTTCCGTTCCGCCAAGAGGCCCCAGCACCAAAAACAGAAAGTTGCTTCTCATCTGGGAAATACATGTATAAAAAATAATACATTGCAAATAATACATTAAAAATGTTATGCAAATGATATAATTATAGGAAAGATGTAGGAAAGTGGAGCTCACTTTTCATTCGTTGAACAGAAATGTTTGCTTGTTTGCCAAGAGAACTTTTTATTAGAAATCAATAACTAGATCCATAATCAGCAAATTGAAACCAACTTACAAGACACAGTAGACACCCCACTGGAGGTACTTTACTGGATTAAGAATTTGAGTCTGAAATCTTAATTATGACCGTGAAAAATAATCTTTAAAATATGCACTAAAAAATATTTATAGGTTGTCAATAATACCTACGTTTGTTAATTACTGGTGGTAGACTATCATGCAGATATTTGACAGCCATTTGATCTGCGGCAGAGTCTACTGGAGCATACGTTGTCAACTTTGACATTAGGCGACCGATAGTTTGAAGGAATTGTATACGATGTGGATCAGTCTGCAAAAAAAAAAAAAGAATTTACTAGTTACTATAATGTAACAGTCTAAGAACGGCTCTGAAGCTGTAATAATAGGTGGCATTAAAACCTATTTATTTTGCTTGAAAAAATGATGAAAACTAAATAGATTTAGATTTTCTAAAATAATACATAATAAATGAGAAAATGGGTACCCCACTAGAAGCTTAAGCTTTAAAATAAGTAAGGTAAGAAACTTGTTAAAAAAAAACAATATGATAATGAGCAAAAAAGGCATTTAACTTAACGAATGCAGTTATAACTTAAAACAGATATATTATTAACTTAAACATTAATAGTAGAAACACGCTATTCATGTAATTTGAACTTAAAACAAGATATAAAATTAATAATAATAATAAAATACTTACTATTTAAGGGAAATATCTCACTTATGAGACCAACAATAAAACACATACCATTTGCAAACACATGCTTTAACGCAAACCTAACTTTACCAGTGTTTATTCGCCATGCAAACCTTTAAACAATAAAGTATCATGTAATTGGTGCAAATCTTACCGAGTCAGAGTTCGCAACCCCCATGTATTGTGTATAATCTCGAGGTAGTGATTTTCTGAACTCAGGATCCTGTGCAAAAGCTATCTTCAATATTTGTGGCATCATTTTCTCCAATAGGTCTCCCCAGGTGTTACGTTGACATGTAGATACCGTCATGTGTAGTGAGTGATTCTCCTCTATTGTATCAGCCTGTTAAAACAATATAAAACAGACCTCTCAAGCGTCCTGAAAATTGCGAGTTTCCTGATATTACAAGACATCACCTCAGTCTACCGCTAAGGTGCATTTTCTACTATTTTTTTTTTTTTTCTATTATTTAGGCGTAAATTTACAAATACGAGCGGTAACGGTAATAAAAATATAGAATCTATGTTATTCCTTATGACACAACGCGGAGTGGACACCGGATGCCGCTCAGGATAGATATGAATTCTATGTAGTTTTTCGGTTACCATTACCGCTCGTCTGTGTAAATTGGCCTTTAGCTTTGGTTGCCTCAATGCACTCGTCTGTGTAAATTGGCCTTTAGCTTTGGTTGCCTCAATGCACTCGTCTGTGTAAATTGGCCTTTAGCTTTGGTTGCCTCAATGCACCCGTCTGTGTAAATTGGCCTTTAGCTTTGGTTGCCTCAATGCACTCGTCTGTGTAAATTGGCCTTTAGCTTTGGTTGCCTCAATGCATTTTCCACACCTGTCATACCCATTGTTTACTATAGATTTTGATGCCTAATATTTGTCAATAGGATCCTAAATAGTTTGCAAATGTTTTCATTAATTCTCCTGATATTTTTTTAATTTCCAAATTAGGACCTCTGTATTGGTATATTTGTTTGTATTTCAACAATGCCATTTTAAAGAATAAAGTTATTTAATGTCATATAAAGAGGATGTAGACAATTCAAATTTTAAGGCCTAAAAGTGGGACGATTTTGTCCAAAAAGTCACCACTGGTTACCAAATTCATAACATAACATACATACCTGATGAATAAAGCCACGAGGAAAGTAGAGGAGATCACCAGCTTCCAAAATGACATCCAATATTGGTTCTCCTATGTCAGACTGGTTAAAATTTGCTATAAAGTAAGAGAGAAAGAAAACACATATTAAGAAGGAAAAACATATATAACTGGTTTTGAACATGTTTATTCATAAGGGGCTGGGCACTATATAAATGTGGTATTAATAATAACAATTATTAGTTTAGTCACTATTATTAAAAATGTAAAAAAAAAAAAAGGAAAGATGGGCAATTCTTGTGAAAGACCACACCTAACATTTTTGAATAAGTAAAATAATTTTTATTTTATGAAAAAATTTAATTGTTTTTTTAAAATTGCTTTGTTTTCACCGCACAATTACTGACTAATGAGATAGCAACTAATAAAATCCATTAAAATGCAATTCTAATCGGATTAAAGTATTTGTAAGTGATAGAAAAGGTAAGCACTTGAGCAACTAGTGTTTCAGTTTGTTTTTTGATACTGCCTATTATTTTTCTATCATATATATTTTTATATATATAGTTTGAATGTTTGGCTAACTTTTTAAATTTTTCTATGTACTGTATATGGAGAAATCTGAAATAAAGTTTAATAATATAATAATAACAAAAAAAAAACAACAAAATCTTACTGCTGGAAAAACGAGGTAGAGATTCTGCTTCGGTAAGTGGGCTGTAAAGACGCCAATGTTTCTTGCCTTCTAACTGTATCACAAACGCTTCTATGTCATCAAAATGAGGAGCAAACCCTTGTGATCCCGGCGGTGTTAAGTAACTGAAATAACATTGAATTTGTTAAACTCAGTCTACACATAAAACTAGTTTGACAAAAATTGTGCACAAATATGGTAGTGATATTCCTAAATAAAGCTCTGTCTACACTATCAAATTATTTTTAACAAAAAGTGTGATGTGCTCAAATATGGTAGTGATATTACATCATCACGTCCATATATGGGCACATCACATATTTTTGTCACATAAAGTTTGATAGGGTAGACAGAGCTTAAAATAAGTAATAATAATAAGATAAATTCTTTTAATCACAATCACTCTACTCAAAGATGTACTGTTCTTTTCTATACATTTAAAAAAATTGTTTTTTTTAAATATCATTTTTTAAATGTATTTATTCATTTATTATTTTTTTAAATGTCCTATTCATTATCCCTTCTTTTTTACAGCTTTTTTTAAAAATGTCCTATTCATTATCACTTCTTTTTTACAGCTTTATTTTTAAAAGATGTTTTTCTTCATTTTTCAGGGCATCTGCTTTCGAACTCTGATCGTATATCATTATTTTATTACACTGTACTGTATTATCTTTTATGGTAGAATCTGTAAATAAATGTTATGAAACTTAAAATACAACAATACTAAACTTACACATTTGCACCAACTCCGCAGCTAAAATATTCCTGAAGAGTTGACAGCAATTTCCAAACTGGTTGTGAAAACGTTTGAGGGTTTAAAAGTCTTATTGAACAACCATTCTAAGAAAATAGATTTACATTAGTAAATAAAAAATAGTTAATAATAATATTACTGTAGTACTGTATAGAAAGTTGGGCTCTGTAATGTATTGGAAAAAAGTGCCCTTTGTACTAGCTATATTGTATTTCAATATTCAACTGTTGACCTTAAGCTCGGTCTTTATAAGACAAAAAAATGTTATGTGCCCATATATGGACGATGATGTCATATACCATATTTGGGCATATCAATATAATATTTGGGCACATCCTTTTTTTGTCAAACTAGTTTGATAGTGTAGACAGAGCTTTAGAATAGTTGATGTAAAGAATAGATGCTATTCATTTCATAAGTGTGAATGTACCATTAAAACTATGGCACGGAAAAAATGCTTAAAAACTACTAATTTCCTCTTTTCACTTTTCTACTTCTCTTACCATAGTATGCATTGTATAGACACTATACCTGGTAATAGTCCCAGACAACAGGGGCATGGGCTCTTCCTTGAGGATTGTGTGTTTCCCTACAACCATCTGTATATGTTGTAACATCTAGATTGACTGTAAACTGAATATCCTCCTGTAAGACATATTTGAATTTGAATTTTTTTGAATTTCTTTATTTAGTAATCAAGGTTAAAAAACAATAAAAACAATGCAAAAAAAAGTAGAAAAAACAATTGCACAGAAACACAGGCCTTGATTACAAGGAATGCCAAGAAAAGTTAAACTTATTTCCACTTGGGTCCTAAAAACAAGGAACTGATAAAGAACATACAAATTACATCATTGTATTAAATTAGTATGAGTATTAATGAGTATTCATTACCTAATTAGATTAATAACGCTCCTCTATTTAATAATGGAAGGATCCATTCGAAGACATGCCCTTTCTAAATGAGGAGTCTGAATTTATAAATATGATTTTTATTATTATGAGATTTGAAATTGTTGTACTATATTCAGGTTTTCTTGACATGGAATGACAATTTAAAAAAATCAGAGATTTGAGATAAAAGTTTAAAAACTCAAATAAATGGAAATTAAAATACAATAAAACTCCTATTCAGGGGATACCTTAAGGACCCCAATAAAGTGGCCACATAATAGGGGTGTCCACAGAATAGGGATGTCCAAAAGATGGTCTACTGTTTTAAATTTAAGCATTTTTACTTTACAATTATATAGTGGACATAAATAAACAATGATGTGATATAATAATAAGACATAATACCTCACGCAGAATTCGGTTGAATTCATCAGTACTAAACCAAATGCTGTTGTAATCTGGCATATGGCGTTTCACCAACAATGGCTTGCGCTCCCATAAATTCCTGAAAAAAAAAAAAACATAGAAAATTAAATAGGTCACCATTTGTGTACATCAGTGATTGTGTGTAACTCATTATAAACAAAGTAATCAAAATACACTGGCTGAACATCATGCACTAAGAATCTCAGACTAAAGTAATCTTTATACTTTTAAAATCTAATGTTACAGATATACCCTTTTCACATCTGCAAAATGTAACAACTTTTAACCAGGTTTGCATAGTGTGAAGACAATATTCTGGGATGCTGTGAAATCTCGGGAGGAAAACACACCAATTAGAGGCCTGTTCTTTTTAACGGAGATGTCCCGAATTGTTACTGCGCGCGCATGTATTGCCCTGGAATTAAACTGACCAATCATAGTAATCAAATAGCAACTATCATTGCTCCCGAGATTTCTCACGGTTCGCGTATGCATGTATGAAAACATGTAATAAGTCGGGAGATCAATCCGTGTTACAACTTGTGTAGATGTGAAAACTGTATTTTACTTGAAGAATTTATCCGGTTCAACAGGGCCTATCATCCACTCAAACAGCTTCTGCGCTTCGGCTCCGCTATCCTCAAGCTCACCGCCGGATAAGAACCGTCTTGGTGTTACGGTTGAATTACCACGCTGTAAATAAATATATAATATAACAATTTATTGCTGTTTGAAGAGTTCCATGGCGAAATAAAATGTTGATATAAGGTTTTTTATTCCCGAGGACGATCAAAGCATATTGATCGAAATGTCGAGAAACTTAACAGTTGTTTTCAGCAATTTATCAATTTATTGTTGCTAGTAATTATGAAAAATGATGAATTATTTAATAATAATTTGAAGTATATACTAAATTTGTTCATATCCCTTTATTTTTTATAAACTATAATGGAAAACAAGAAAAAATGGTATAATGTATAATACTGATGCATCCATCATCTTTTCCACCTGGAATTCCAGGTGCTATCTTAAGCTCATTTGCATCTTATTAGCAATTTAAGATTAAAAATGAATGTGTTTTTAACTTACAACTGGGGTTTCTGCATCAGATCTACCATCGGCTGAAAATCTTCTCCTTTTCTTCATAGGTACTTGCTCATCTGAACCTGTTGATTTTGTCTTTTTCTTTTCCAATTTGTTTTTAAACTCTAAGAAAGGATACAAAAAGTATATAGTAAATTGTACGGTTTTGGGCGAACACAAAGGGGCTGCCCTATTTAACCAGGGCAAAAACACACAATTATACTACAGTACTACATTACACTACTAAATAAAATATACAATACAATATAACCCCTCTTTAGAACACCACTATTCATGGGATACCCCTATTAAAGGGACACTTTCCTGTGAAATGAATCAGGGTAAATATGATTTAACACTACAGCAAACAAACACTATTCAGAAGACATGACCAAAAAGGATATATATGTTTTACACTATTGTCAACTCCTATTCAGGGGACACCTCTATTAAAGGGACATTTTCTCATAAGACCAAAAGGAAATATATGTTTTAACACTATTGCCAACTCCTATTCAGGGGACACCTCTATTAAAGGGACATTTTCTCATAACATGACCAAAAAGGAAATATGTGTTTTAACACTATTGCCAACTCCTATTCAGGGGACACCCTTATTAAGGGGACGGTTTATTGGGTCATAAAGGTGTCTCAAGGGGGGTTCTACATTAATGCAAACACTCACCAGGGTCAACCGTAGGTGTATGCACAAGGCTGGAGATACTACCTACATTGGAAGAAGCGCTATGCTTCCTGCTACGAGTCTCATGTTCCAAGGACGGACTACGCTGTTTACTATGTGCAGGAGAAGGGCTATGAGCTGTATTTCTTTTAGGAGGACTAGACTGCTCACTAAGGATAGTAGAGTCTTTGTAAGGACTAAACCGTTTGTTGCTACGAGTTACATGTTCCGTGGGAGAGCTAAATCGTCTGCCACGATTCACACGTTTACTGGTGCTACTGCTTGTCTTCTTCTTTTTCTTTGGTGCAGGCGTGACAGCGCTATCTGGTAGACATGATGGCCTTGCAGATTGAGACGACTTATGTGGTTTTAATCTCAAAGAGCTCCGAAGCTTTCGAGCCGTTTGTTTAGTCTTCTTGGTTATACTTTTATCAGTCGCAATAGATGTATTTTCATCGTTAACATTTTCCTAAAAAAATAGAAAAAAAGAATATATATCATTTAAATTGTGGTTCAACAGATTAAAGCGGTCATACTGTAGTAAAATAAATATCACTCAGAAAAATGTATTATTACTATTATTATGAAATTAATTATGAAAATAAATAATTAAAATTCTTAAAAAAGAATAGCTACTCATTTTTTGTACACTGCCATTTTTTGTTTTAATTAAAGCCCCATTCCCTACGTTTTTTAGATCTAATTTAAGATCAAAAACTATATTTAATGTAAAAATAATACTATATGGTCCTATTGCGATAACTTTTTTCGTCTTTAAACGGTTAAAAATGTGAAAAATAAGTCGATTCTAATCATTATAGCGGCCCGCTATAAATCCCAAAATGCATTGCGCGCGGATTGATATTTTTGTTTTTCACCTGTAATTCGCCCACTTTTCGATCGATCGTGAGGCCAAAACAAATGGAAGACTCCTAACTTTTCAGCGAAAATACCGGGTTTTCCCCAATTTGTATCAACGGAGTCTGGCAAAAATAGAAAGACAATGCAATGCAGCAACTATACAACGTCAGGCTAGGTATATAGCTCGCTTACGATGTTCGTACGTTACCGATGTTTACCAGCTAGGCCTACAAAACTAAGCCTAGCTAGGCTAGGCCTAAGACCGTCCACGAGAGGTCGATCGCCGCGAGCTACTTAGGTAGTGCATTGTTTCTCACTTTTTATCATAATTTACCATAAAACGTACATTTAAGACAAGGAATGACATGGTTTAATGTTTTTAAAGTGATATATATGTATTATTTTCCAAAAAACGTCCAAAATTGCAGGGAAGGGGTCTTTAAGAAACTACTGGTGCTGGCTAAAAAATTATTTTTCAATTTATTATTAAATATTTTAAATAATCTAGATTAATTATATCTATTTTACTAGGATCGATCCTCTTATTACAATTCAGATACTGCTCCGCTCTGTATAATAATTTCTAGGCCTACGTACAGATATTTCTAAGTGGTCGAAACGACTCTGTAGACTGTATCGACTGCCAAGTGAACACTAAACCTGTCTACGGCGCAATCAGCTTAACATGTGTGCAGATGGCGCAGATGGGTGCACCACATGTGGCGATGTGGCATGCCCCATGTCATAATTGCACTTCATTCCTGTACATTCTACGCACGTTACTTTATTAATTACACTAAAATACTTTCATTTAAATGGTACACTTTTAAATATAAAAAAATACCTTTGAACGCGACTTAAAAACAGTAAATGCAGAGACCTTTTTTTGTGCCGCTTTCATTTTAAAAGTTTTTTGCAATAATCTCTGTTGCTCAGCGCGCCCTCTACAGGAAGAACAAAATAATAAAATCAAGATGGCATCACCAAGTGCGGGTAAGTTTCAATTTGTTTTGTGCTCAACTTTTGACAAATCAAAACATGGTTTGCTTTTGTAATTATTGAATTATGAATAGTATAAAGTGCCTCATCTTAAAATATGCATACATTTGGTGGTTATTTGTAAATTCGCTCTATTATGCCGTGTTGGTGCCTAGGCCTCCGCCTTCAGTGCAGTGGTCAGCATACACAAAAAATAATATACGGTCGGTGTCGAGCGCGATGCTTGTGGGCCTTCAGTTCCATTTCTGGTCATTTTGGCCTTAGAGTGAAGAATTATGATTAGGTTTTTTATTTAGGAATTAGAATACCTGGTAAAATAATTGTATTTAAGCCTCTATATTTTGGCTAATTATAGTAAGTAGGGATGCTCAATATAGGACTAGAGGCATAGGCCTAGTTAGGCCTACTTAAATTATTAAATATAGTTCTAGGCCTACTACTTCTACGTCCTAGGGCCTAGCTAGTAGAAAGTTAACACGATGATTTAGTAATTCTTACCTTTTGTAAAGTTAAGAGGCAATACAATGTCTCTTTTTAATTATTTTGATTGATGATGTATAGGCCTAGGCTAATTATTAATAAATAGGCTAGGTCTAGTCTAAGCATATTGATTCATAAAAACCTGTTTTCTTATAGAAATTGAAAAGACTCTTTTAAGTTTTGAAAAGTTGGACAGAGCATCACCAGATTTATGGCAAGAACAAAGTAAGTTAAGATCTGTCTACGCTATCAAACTTTATGTGACAAAAAAATGTGATGTGTCCACATATGGACATAGTTATGTCATATCACTACAATATTTGAGCACATCACACTTTTTGTTAAAATAATTTGATAGTGTAGACAGAGCTTTATGTTATTGTTGCAACACATTCTATATATTTTCTTGAATTGAAGACAAGTAATGAATAACATGTTTTATCTATTCATTCTCTCTCCTTTTTTTGCATTTTCAGTACCAGGTATTTCAGATTTTGCCTCTATGAAAAGTGTAAGTATATAATAATTAAAGTTGTTTAATATTTGATTTCTATGCATTTCTTTTAAACTGAAATTAAAGTTTTTAAAATTATCTCTTCTTTGAAGAAGTAGACTAATTTTTAATACGTAAACAATGTACTGTAAAAATATGAATAATTTCAAAAGTAGAATAAAATGTTCCCACAGAAGGTTGAATAGTGAAAACTGGTAAATTATTAGTAATTTTGTTTGTTGCAGCCAATAACAAGTACAACATCTCCGCCTTGGGAAGCTGATTTGGAGCAAAATGATATTGATATGTTGACAGGTGAGGTTAAACTGACACTACCATTCCAAAGCCTCCTATAGATAAAACAAAGAAATACTTTTTTGGGAGAGATTAGTAGTTTTTACAATACTATATTACCTGATGTACTTCTTTATAAAGTATAGTAGAACCACCCTTTTTCATTCAGGGTACAGTACACCTATAGTATTAAGGGAATACTTTTCTATGAACATATGACCGGGGTAATAATGTGGAGCACTTAGAAGCATTGTGCAATAAACGCTATAATAAGAACGAATATTATTAATATTTAATAATATAATTGTGTTCTTTATTGGCCAACACACACTTAATCAAGGCACTCAGACACTTTGTTGGAGTGTATTACTGAATCATTTAATTTCATTTCAGAGCTTGGAAGTCTCACAACAAAGAATTTAATGGAGAAAGTAAGAGATCTTCAAAACCTTGCATACCAGCTTGGCTTGGATGAATGTAAGTACAGTATTATTCATTACAGTAATTATTATAGGGTATTATCACTTCACTGTTGCCTAGTTGACCCTCTAGTTCTATAATATATCTATGTTATCAAAACTGAAGATAACATTTGTCGTATTGGATTGGGAAATTTCGTTGTCAACGTAAAGATTCGTTGAGTACTTTTTGTATTCGAATTGTAAATTTGTGCTCAAAGAAAGTCATTCGAATAGAAAACGTTGGCAACGAAAGCTTTTTTGTTAAGAACAATCTCAACGCTCAAAATACTCCGTTAAAGAAGTACTCAACAGAAAAACTACTCAACGGTACACTCGAATAAACCTAAAGGGGAATTCCCTAATTAGCCGACTTCAAGATTAAATACTTTTTTTATGGACATAAATTATTATTACCGTACTACAAATAGTATAGGAAGCCAAGCTGAGGTGTCAATTGTCACAGCATTTTGTGATTTTTTTACGTCCTCTGAGACAACTCTGCAGCCTATTAAAACTAATTATTTTTCTTTTTTGTCTAGCACGAGAAATGACGCGTGGAAAACTTTTAAATGTGCTTGACGGTGGAAAACAAAAACGGAAATAATATTATTCACAAAAGAGAAAAGACTAAAATGTAAATTATAAATAATGGAACTAGGGGTTCATTGGTGGTTGTTGTAAAATATGTATTGGTAAACCTTATTATTGAACCATATTGTAAATACTTTTTATATTATTAATGCTGTACACTTAAAATCATGAATACAAATCTTTTTCTTCTATTTAAAATATTTGAAACTGTTATATATAAAGTAGCTTCATTATAAATATTATTGGAACAAAATAAAAATGCAAGATTGAAACTTGTTTATTGTTGTGTATACTATTATTGAGCATGTATTGTGTTTAGCTGTGTCTACTACACTATCAACCTAGTTTGACAAAAAAAAAGTGTGATGTGACCACATATGGTGGTGGTATACCCAAATATGGTAGTGATATGACATCATGTCCATATATGGGCACATCACATTTATTTGTCGCATAAAGTTTGAGCTTTAGTAAGGATATATACAACTTTTTATAACATACCTGAGTGTACCTTGCCATTTGATTGGTTAATTTTGTGTCATTCATTATTTAGTTGTATTGTAGGTAAAAACTCTATTTAATAGTTCAGCTTTTTGCGGAAGATGCTCTGGGTTCTGTGCACACAAGCCAGATGAGTACACTGGACCTCCATTTGTGAGAAGACTTGTTCTACCACTAGATCAATGGTCAAGAAAAGCCTTGAACCTCTGGCGACCACTCGGACATTGGACAATAACCCGCCCATTATGACATGATTCTACTTTACTTGTTAATGTACAATCTCGCCGCTAAATTTTCATATTCCAATGGTTGATTTGCTACAGTATCTCCAAATTTACTAGTGTCAAAGGGTCAAGATTAAAAATGAAAGTAGATACAATGTTTATTACACTTAACACATGAATGTGTTTTACATGATATCGAAAGCAAAAGCTTTTTGTTCAAAACACATGATGTTTAAAAACTGGAAGTTAACTTTAATTATTATCTACCTGTGCAGTTTGAATTAATTTAGCTTCAATCTACAGTGCAACTTGACCAAAACGGGTCACACATTTGGGGTGGACATTAATTCTGGTTTTTAACTTTTGGTTTGCAAGAGTCTAGTACGAGAACAATTTATGGAATTAGAAAAATATTATTTTGGAGTATTAAGTTGTTTGTTCTTCACAAATATTCACACCCTTCAAAGGAAAATTGAACAGTCCAGGCATCGTATAAAACGTGACATCGTTGTCATATTCCTTTTGCCTTTCATTAAAACTGAAACCAATGTTAAAGTATCACTTCTTAACCATAACAAATTGAAATAAAAAACATATTTTGTCCAGCATATTTTAAGCTAAAAAAGCTTGAACAAAAAAACAGATAATATTGATATAAATTTTTACGGTACACTACATGTATTGTTTCTTGACGTTTTGATCAATATGCTTTGATCGTCCTCAGGAGTGAGAAAACATTTGATTTCGCCATGAAAACCTTTTATTTCAAACAAACAATATAAAACAGATAAAACAACTATTTTACCATAATATCCAAATTACTTGCCAAAATGAGTTTTGATTTGTTTAATTGCTTTTGTATATTACCAGACCATAGTTTTCAAGTTCCACAAATTGACAAAAAAGCTTCAAATCAAAAAATTTAAACTAATATGTATAATCATGATAAATTTATGTATACAAAATGCCAAATCCAACATTTCATTTCACTATGGAAGTTTATACTGTACCTCCTTAATTTTAGCAAGTAAAATTTAAAAGAATGGACAAGACAAATGCGTTCAATCATCACAGAAATAATAGTACAGTTCATCCAATGAAACTTTATTAATATAAAATTGAACATCAATATATTGCTGAGTAGAAAACTACAATAAAATTCACTCATTCCAATAAAACTAGAAAAAACAATTCAGTAGTTTAACCATCCTTCCAACAAACAAAACAATTAACACAAAAACAAAAAAATGAAACGTGAATATGTATCACACCACATCGACAAGGACACACCCGCAATTGGCAGGGGGACACACCCGCAATTGGCAGAGGAACATCCCTTTATGCATTCTCAATAAACATATCAAAGTGTACAATTGTTAGTATCAATGTTTTTATATAAGGCTTGAATATAACAAGGTTAACACATAGAAGGACTAAATAATCAGCAATAATCCAAAATTTTGATAGAGAGGAGTGGAGTGGGGTGGGTACACAGGATTGGAGTTTGCGGTACCACTCTGGTATAGTCAACAGAAATTAGGATGGCAGTGAGGATACCAGATTGGCCTACATAACTTAAGTAAAAGGTGGTTGAATTGTAAAATAAATTGAGGATTTCAAAACCGAACTTTAGCACCTAACTTAAAATCACTGAGCATAAGACTTCACCGCACTTCTACATCACATTCGTGCAGGGGATGAATGTTTTTAAATTGGGTTTCGCTTGATAGATTAAGTTGTGAAAGCACATAAATTGGGTTAAGCTCAAGAGATTGAGTGTTTTGGCATATGGACTAAATACTACTACTCTCTCTCTCTCTCCTCCCCCTCTCTCTCTTTCTCCTCCCCCTCTCTCTCTCTCTCTCTCTCCTCCCCCCCCCCCCCCTCTCTCTCTCTCACTGCCATAGGCCTATAAAAGACCTACCAAAATTGTAGATTTCGAGGTTTTACAGCATTATACTGTTTTATTCTGAATATATAATGGTAAGTTAGGTCTTTTATTAATTATTTTCAAATACTAAAGTTTTTTAATGTAGAGAGAATATACTATACTAAATACAATATTGTAACAGAATAAATTATAAGAAAAATATAGACTTTTTCAAGTTAAAATAGAACATTTAATAAATTGGTAATGTAATGGTTTGAGCTAGTAAATAACACACTTCCCTTTGAAAATTAAAATTCTTCCTTTAAAATAATAGCCCCTCCCTTTAAAATAATAGTCCCTCCCTTTAAAATAATAGCCCCTCCCTTTAAAATAATAGTCCCTCCCTTTAAAATAATAGCCCCTCCCCTTAAGATAATATTACATCCCCTTCAACATAATATCCCTCCCCTTTAACATAATTCAATCCCATTTAAAATTAAACCATCCCCTTTCAAATTAACACCAGAACCTTTAAGATAATACTTTCCCTTTTATGATATTGCCATCCCCTTTAAAATCAACACCCTCCCCCTCATTAAATTTAAGATCAGAAGCTTTAAAATAATGCCATCCCATCTTCTACAAAAGTTGAGTTCAGCCATGGAGTTATAACTCCATGAGTCAGCTATCTCTTTGAAATAAAAATAAAATATATTTTGTGCATAAAATGTTTGTGGGTGGGCTTTCATACTGTCAGGTGGGCTCATGCTACAAAGTGGGCACATACTGCAAAGAGAGATTATACTGCATTGTGGGTCTACTGTCTGGTGGCTTCATACTGCAGGACGCGTAATTTTTTTTTCCAGGACGAACGTGGGCAGAAATCATGAATAATTCATGATTAATTATGACATAATAGGGAACATTATAGAGGGCGCTGTATAAGAATGCAGAGAGATTAAATAATTAGTGTAAACAACGTTTGCCAACCGAAATGTTTGGTCTAGTGGTAAAGGCTTTAACCTATTACGCTGAAGCCCTCGGTTCGAGATCTTTCATGACCGTGTTTTTTTTAATAGTTGAGAAAGATTATTTAGAGGGTTAGGTTTAGTATATTTAGGAAGTAGATCAGCTATCTTTCAATTCTTTATAATAGAAAATAATTAAGGTAATGAATTATTCATGACTTCTGCCCACGTTCGTCCTGGAAAAAAAAAACACGCCTGCAGGACAGCCTTCAGTACTGCATTGTGGGCTGCTTACAGTACTGTGTGTTGCTCACAGTACTGCATTGTGAGCTTATTTCAGAGGCCTTATACTGCAGGACAGGCTTACAGTACTGCATTGTGGGCTTATTGCAGAATGCTGATACTGCATTGCATTGTGGGTTTAGTGCAGAGGCCTCATACTGCAGGGTGGCTTATACAGCATTGCATTGTGGGTTTATTGCAGAGGCCTCATACTGCAGGGTGGCTTATACAGCATTGCATTGAGGGTTTATTGCAGAGGCCTCATACTGCAGGATGGGATTATGCTGCAGTATTGGTCCACACTGTAGGATGGGCTTTTTATTATACAGTTTCTAAATCAACACTGATAACAATATCAACAAACAGAACAACAAAGACAATTAAATACAACACAGACAAAACTCCTTGAAGAATTATAATTAATCTAAAATAATCATTCTCATTCCGAATGATAACAACGAGCCGAGTGCCAATCCCAATGCCAAGAAAAGCGCCATCATGTTGCCTGCAGTTTCACGATAGCCTTTTTGCACTTTTCTAAGAAAAATAAATGATACAGAATATAAAAAATATTTATGAAAGAATATTTTTGTACATAATTATTTTTTTTAAACATTTTGTACTATGCATGAAAGATTTCAATTGCGGCGCAATATAGTGTATACAGTAGCAACCCTCCTTTAGGACATCCCCTATTCAGGAACCATTACTATTCATGGGGCCACCCTTATTCAGGAGACTTAAGGCTCCTACTGTATTCAAGGAGACATCCCCTATTCAGGAACCATTACTATTCATGGGGCCACCCTTATTCAGGAGACTTAAGGCTCCTACTGTATCAAGGAGACATCCCCTATTCAGGAACCATTACTATTCATGGGGCCACCCTTATTCAGGAGACTTAAGGCTCCTACTGTATCAAGGAGACATCCCCTATTCAGGAACCATTACTATTCATGGGGCCACCCTTATTCAGGAGACTTAAGGCTCCTACTGTATCAAGGAGACATCCCCTATTCAGGAACCATTACTATTCATGGGGCCACCCTTATTCAGGAGACTTAAGGCTCCTACTGTATCAAGGAGACATCCCCTATTCAGGAACCATTACTATTCATGGGGCCACCCTTATTCAGGAGACTTAAGGCTCCTACTGTATCAAGGAGACATCCCCTATTCAGGAACCATTACTATTCATGGGGCCACCCTTATTCAGGAGACTTAAGGCTCCTACTGTATCAAGGAGACATCCCCTATTCAGGAACCATTACTGTTCATGGGGCCACCCTTATTCAGGAGAATTAAGGCTCCTACTGTATCAAGGAGACATCCCCTATTCAGGAACCATTACTATTCATGGGGCCACCCTTATTCAGGAGACTTAAGGCTCCTACTGTATCAAGGAGACATCCCCTATTCAGGAACCATTACTATTCATGGGGCCACCCTTATTCAGGAGACTTAAGGCTCCTACTGTATCAAGGAGACATTCCCTATTCAGGAACCATTACTATTCATGGGGCCACCCTTATTCAGGAGACTTAAGGCTCCTACTGTATCAAGGAGACATCCCCTATTCAGGAACCATTACTATTCATGGGGCCACCCTTATTCAGGAGACTTAAGGCTCCTACTGTATCAAGGAGACATCCCCTATTCAGGAACCATTACTATTCATGGGGCCACCCTTATTCAGGAGACTTAAGGCTCCTACTGTATCAAGGAGACATCCCCTATTCAGGAACCATTACTATTCATGGGGCCACCCTTATTCAGGAGACTTAAGGCTCCTACTGTATCAAGGAGACATTCCCTATTCAGGAACCATTACTATTCATGGGGCCACCCTTATTCAGGAGACTTAAGGCTCCTACTGTATCAAGGAGACATTCCCTATTCAGGAACCATTACTATTCATGGGGCCACCCTTATTCAGGAGACTTAAGGCTCCTACTGTATCAAGGAGACATTCCCTATTCAGGAACCATTACTATTCATGGGGCCACCCTTATTCAGGAGACTTAAGGGGACACTTTCATTTTAAACGCAGAATATGGTGTAATTTATTAGGGACTTTACGAAAACAGTTAGGGGAGGATGACGAATATCCTGTGTTCGCTAGAGCGTAAAATCATATACAACATAGGCGTTTTATTAGTTACGCACCATTGCGCGAAGACGACGACCGGCAGTATATCTCTCCAATCCCTCCCCTGTCTCGTGACGCGGGGCACTTTTGAATCGCTTGGCTCTGGTGATACAGCATAGGCCTAGCCTTTTTAATAGAGCCTCGCATTTAAACGCCGCTTTTAACACAATAAAAATGTTATTTCATTACACAATTAAAATAGAATTTCAAATATTATTTAGAGTTTTGAAAATTCCATGTTTAAGTGTAATTTTAACTGTATATTAAAGGTTATATATACATTATTTCTAGTCGTTTTCCATAAACAGGAAAATGGCAACTTTATCGTTCTCAAGAAGTTAAGACGACGGAAGTCACGCTAATTTTTGCCCACTTTGTTTAACTCATGCAAAAATTATTCACAAGCACCCTCCTATGGCTTCCTGTTGTGTTTCGTAAAGTCCCTAATATGTTTTAACGACAACAGCTATTAAGGGACACTTTATTCTGTGTCCCGAACCATTCAATAGCGGTTCTACTGTACTTGATTTATATAGAAAATGAATTATCTTACCTTGGGCCATACATCATACACAAGCTGCCCAAATAACCATTTGAAGCAGCAAAGAAGATGGTAAAGATGATTGGATAAGCGTCATGATTGAATACTAGAGGTAGTGAACTAGAACTGATGTTGCACAGCATAAACAATGGAATGAAAGCAAACCGAACAACAACTAGAATACTTAGAAGCATTGGACTGTTTTCATTTGGCTGCGGGAAAAAAGAAATTAAATATGATTATAGTGGTACTGTGGCTTGGTGGTTTACATACTTGCTTATTACCGCCAGGGTATTTGGTTCAAATCTAATAATAGTTCTGAATTTTTCTGACGGCAATTGCAGCGGCAGTACCTGAATCTTATATGAGACTTGGTCACAGAATTTCCAAGAAATTGTAACCAACTTTTTGTGTCGCAAATGCTGCCACTGCCAGGTTCTAAGTTACATATTTATATGTTATGCAAATACAGTAGCTACTAGTCGACGATTTTGCACTTGCTTTGGTCAAACTCAATAATTAATGCAAGTAAAATTGTGGTTTGTATTTGTTACAGTATCTTAGTGTTATCATCCTGTAATTGGCAGGTCAGGTGACAACAACAAAATATAGGAACATTTTTGTGTGTAAAGCGCTTCGAAACATTGTATTAGGTGCTATATAAGACTACCATTATCATATCAATTTGTAGATCAAGTTTCATAACATATATTTACAGACTCTGACAATAAAAGATATTAAAATACAATGCAATCAAAATAACATTAAGAAAAAGGTCATGTGTTGGGTGAGCTATAAAAAAGAAATGATAATGAAAGTATTCTGTATTTCAAAATCAAATATCCTGTTGAATTTGATTGTAATCTTTCGCATTAAATCTGGAAAAAGGTTGAAATTCTTACCCATTGTAAAAAACCCGTCAAAGACCGACCGAACCAGTCCATTAAATTGAATAAAAGAAAACATGTAACAGCTGTGAAGTACACATCTATAAAACACAAGAAAAAAATTGATAAGAAATTACTTTGTTTATTTGAGTTTTAACATCAGTTACAAGATGAAACTAAATGAAAACACTCAGAAACTGAGTGAAGTACTTGGCAAGATATTGCCATTGAGGGCGCATGTTGATATTTCAGCCCATGTTAAAAGAATACCAATTTTTCTTTTTTTTTTTGTAAAGTAATATGTTCTGTACATATATATATCTATTTACACCAAAAAATTCAGAATGATAACTTGAAAATTGTAGGCTCTATCATGCTAACAAACAAACAAAGCAAGTAAGTACTACACAAAATATAATCATTAAGGGCGTGTGGTGCAGTGTTGGATTTGATCGTTGTTCAAATCCAACTCTCACCGCATTGCTTGTATCCTTAGGCAAGACACTTTACTTACATTTGCCTCTCTCCACAACTTTGCACTGATTACTACTGTAGCTGCATTATTCAATTCAATTTCTTTTTATTTCGGAAATATCATCCATATTAATAAACTTATTAACAGAAAAAGAAAAATCTAAACTTAAGTATAAAGAATGCTTCTCCATGGAGCATATGTTTGCAAACACAAGCAACAAGGATGTTACCACTATTCAACATACGTTGCATGAAACCATAGGTAGAGTATGGTTCCATTTGTGTGTAATAATGTGCAGCGCATTGAGAGCTTGCTTATATGTGCTATATAAGAATGAACCATTATTATTAACTTGCCTGTCCATGAGTTTGAGGGATCTCTGATGGATTGAATACTGGATGTGAGGCCAGGAAAACAGGTTAAAGTCACCAAGAATACCAACGTCACTAAAGTCGCAGGATTTAGAATCTATACAAACAAAAAATAATATTTTCATATAATTGCCTATACATTTTACATAATTATATTTTCTTATGATTTCCTAATACCGGACTCTCTAAAACCAGAAACTCTCCCAAAACCAGACTTTCCCGAAGTTCAAAACGTCCCAAACTCATTTTTACCATTAAAAACACATTCTAAATACCAGACTTTCAGGAAAAACAGATATATTATGCCAGCCCAAAGGTGTCCGGTATTGGGAGAGTTGACTGTAGTGTATAATTGTTACGGATTCAGCCTTTCGTCTATTCGTGGCATTGTTAGTCTTTTTTACAATAAATATACCTGAACTGTGTATTTGCCAAGGATAAGTTTGATGACTAAAAATCATGAATAAGGCTGAATGTCAATGACTTATTACCTCACTGAAAATGTGATGTGCCCATATATGGACACGATCATGTCATATCAGTACAGTATTTAGGCATATCACCACCATTTTTGGCCACATCATACTTTACTTTGATAGTGTAAACAGAGCTTTAGTTTACCTCTTTAAAAATGAATACAAAAGGTGGTTTCAAGGTAAGCTTAGTTTCCCAGCTGTCACTCAACTCTAAACGTTTACTCTTTAAATCTGAAACAATTATAAAAGAAAAAGACATTGTATTGTGTAACATTAACGTCAATTTACACAGACGAGCGGTAACGGTAATAAAAATATAGAATCTATGTTATTTCTTATGACTATTTACACACAACATGAAGAGGACAGGCTGTTTCCGCTCAGGATTAATACAGATTCCATGTGCTTACCATTACTGCTCGTATGTGTAAATTGGCCATTAGGCCTTGAAAAAAAACCAATTTAATTTAAAAAATCAACTACTGAGATACTGTCTAAGAATAAACCTGTTGGACCAAAATGCATGCATGAGTGATTTTCCTATAGCGTCCTCAGTTTTATGTACATTTTTGCCTATAATTCATAATTATTAGTTAATTAATTTTTAGGTTCTTTTGGAAATATAAAGGCTTTATTTATTTGATAAGTACACAATATATCTAAGTTGTCGCCAACTAAAAGCTCCCTATAGTCTATAAATAAGAAAAAAAATGTATTAGAAAAAATAAGGATATCAAAATTTACCTATTTGATTGAGGAATGCATCCGCATACTTTAACTTGATAAGAATTCGAAAGGCAACAAATGCTGCAACCACTGACAGTACAGCACACGAGAAATATATAAATGCACTGACACAGTGATTATTACTCACTAGAAAATAAACACACAGAATTAAAAGACAAAACAAATATTTTACATGGTTTAATATAATAAAGTGTATATTTAATCTTTCATTTAAATATTAGTTATACGCAATTTGAACGATTTGCACAAGGAAATCCTTGCGCAAATTTAATTTGAAATTTGTGCAAGAAAATATGTCCAGTTTCATAAGGAATTTCTGTAATACAGTGTTACATATGTATCACATATGGCACATTTAACATTTTATTGTTGGTTTATAGTCTACAATACAGGCATCACATGTTACACATATACTGTGTTAGGCTTGGAACTATGATACAGGTGTCACATGTGAAAAATATGTTATTCTGTATCAAAGAATTTTCCTATTATATTATACTGTAAAAATAACAGAGACAGTACCAAGAATCGGCTAGAAGCAATCTTTACCTGCGGTGGTTAATATACTAAGCAAGGCTGGAAGAACACCTCCTAGTCCCTGTCCACCCATCAGGGCTTGCGTATACTTGGGTGGAAATACACCTCCTAGACCAAATACAGTTCCACAAAATATAGCAGATAATACTGTTTAAAATACAAGAAGAAAAGCATTAACGATACAGCTACAAATTCATTATCTATTTTAATATTTTTAATAATTAAAACTATTATGATAAAATATTATTATTAAATTAAAAAAAATTAACAACAGTAGATGTTAATGCATGATTAACATCTTGTAATTTGTAAACATTAAGGGCTTCGAAAATAAAAGTTGTTTTAATAAGGGCTTCAAAAATAAAAGTTTTTTAAATTATAAATTCAAAACTCACCATTCACAAGAATTACTGAAATTAATGTGGTAATGAAGAATATTTCTTGCCCTGTCAAGATAAAAGATTAATTAAATTGGCTAGATAGGTAAGTGCATCAAGATAACCAAGAGGCCAACAAAATCAAACCTAGCTAGACGCGGCCTAAATCCGTCCACGAAATTCAGCTTGAGCTACTAAAGGTAGTGCATTGTTTCTCTCTTTAAAAAAAAAAACCATATTTATAACCATAAAACATACATTTAAAACAATGATTTTAATGTTTTTAAAAATTGTAGCGATAGTGTCTTATTTATTATGTCTAATTATTAAACACAACTTACAATCATCTGTGTTCACCACGGTCAATATAGTGGTCAATACAAACAGTGCAAGTATTCCCGGTATAGACACATGCATCCGTGTTTTAACTGACACACTGAAAATAAAAACAAGTAATATTTGTACAGTATTGATTACATTGTACAATTTTGATGGCATAAAAAGGTTGTAAAATAAACGCATTAAGTATTTTTAAATAGTTTACTGCAAAGGTAGACAAGGTTAAGTATTAGATAGTTGAAACTTCCGCTAAAATGATGACATCATCTTCCAAAAATAGAAGGGTTTCTATAATACATGTATGTATGTTGATAGTTTCAGTATCTATGAGGAACTAACTGTATTTGATTGCAGTTACAATGACTGTTTTTTTATTACTTTTTTTTTAGAATTTGTCAATTGAATACAGGGACAATGTTTTTGTTTATCTCATGACTTAGTTGGCATAGTTTACGCTTGACGGTTTGTTATATTCAAAAACATAAATCAAATGCTGTACTGTGGTACATTTTTCAGATTTTTTTTAGCATTTGGCTGTTTTCTGTTATTACTTTTACTGTATGATTTACTTCAGTATATGTATTTGTTGCTTTCACATTTCAACAGTTTAAGCCTGGTTTCCATTAAAACCGCTACAGCGTTTCCATTAAAATCGCTACAGCGTTTCCATTAAAATCGCTGCACGCGCAGATGTCGCCGACGCAATCGGGGAGCTCCCCGATTCATCGCAGTCAAATCGGAAAAGTTCAACCATGTTCAACTTTGCCGATTTTGTGTGTGATGAATCGTATACGCGTACCAAAGAAAATTTAGCGCTCGCGTACTAGATCCCCGATAAATTCTAGCGTTTCCATTGAATCGCTACGCTCTGTCATGTAGCGATTTTATGGAAACCAGGCTTAGGGTACTAAGGCAAGGCGAGATTTTTTTTTTGTAATGTGATAGGCATGATTGAACACTATAAATCAATTTTGACTGAAAACCAATGTTTACATTTTTTCGCATTTTCTAGAATATTACAGAACTACCATATTTATTGTTTTATTATTTTTTATTTTATTTATTTATTGCCTTTATTCGAGGAAATAAATAAAGGCCGGATGATGTTTATTCAGGGGAGGCATTTATTCAAAGCAGGGCGTGTATTCGAATAAATACGGTATCTCTTTCTAAAATACAAAAATTTAACTTACGAATGTTGCAATATTGTGGTTATGGTGAGGGAGATAACTTGTGGAATCATAGCCGCCAAAGCAAAATAATTTTCAAAGCTGTTTTGAAGGTACGTTTTGTTTTCATTATCTGGTACAGTACAGTGTTCATTCGTATTGTTGACATTTTGAAATTTAACATTGTAATACTGAAAAAATAAAAGAAATATTAATAGTAGAGCCAAGTACATGATAATTGAAATGATTTAATTTGTAGCCTGATTAAAATCTTGTTCATACCTTGTTTGCTGTGATAAACATATTCCATGGCAAGACTGATGTTACTCCAAATATGTAAAATATGATATATGCTATATTATATCTAAAAGAACAAAATCAGAAGTATTTTTCTTTTATTGTAAGCATGTGGTTATTAATTTATAAACACAACAAGTTTTTAAATTTTTTCTTTTAATGAGAATTCAACTGTAAAATTTAAACTGAATACAGCTAAAAATAAACACTATTAAATAGACATCCATGTTAAGCTCTGCCTACAGTATCAAACATCATGTGACTAAAAAATGTGATGTACCCATATATGGACATGATGATGTCATATCACTACCATATTTGGACATATCACTACCATATTTGAGCACATCACATTATTTTGTCAAATTAGTTTGATAGTGTAGACATAGCTTAAGAATAGATTCAAAGGGGGAGGGGAAGGGGACATTTATTTTACTTATGGAGAGGGGGATGACAAATATACATTTTATACTGTAAAACCCTGTCTTGTTTGTGCTTCTCTCATTATCCTGGTGTAGAAGACCTACAGTTAATCAATCACAAACCTGTCTTCAATGTCGTATATTATTGGTTCATTGTCATTCATTGACTGTATCATGGCCTCCTCTTCTTCCATAATTCTTTCGTCACTGTCATCTTCTGCCATCTTGATGAATTTTTACCTGTAAACAAGTTTTTTTTTCGTAAGTTTTTAAAGAATATGCTAACCTAGGCCTAGTATAGACTAGCTAGTACTGCACTATATCAAAGAATATATATAACAAGAATGAGCAATCCGCGATTTTCCCTGTAACAGTAATATTGTCCATGTGGTAGGGCGCCGCCATAAGTGAGGATGTATCTAGGATGTATACAACTTTTTGTGACGGTTTCACTAATCAAAGGCTGGACCACCGGTAGTATTTTCATGATAAAAAATGTTATCAACTACATGCCAACATCATGTTAAATGCTGTTTGGATATTTAATTGTTCGTTTTATGCAATTTATTTAGTAAAAACTGCCATATAAACAGTTCGCTTTATCAACCAGGCGCTACGATAGCGTGACCGGGCGTGTTGGTGTTTACGCGTTTTCACGAAGGATAGTTTTAACTTGTTTCTGGTAAAACAAATAAATGTTAATGATTTAACATTTTATCCTGTTAATAACATGTATTTTATACTAATTTATATCATAAAAACAATACTTAATTTACCGGACGTAGAGTAGTACGCGGCAATGGTAAAGAATAGGCCGTGCTGAGTAACGATTCGTTGATTTTTGGTGTTGCTGTGTTAGGCCTTTTTTGTGAACTAATTTAGCATGTTAGTAAATAATTATCTGTAAAAGTGAATGTACACTAGTTTGTTAATAAATATGTATTATAAAATAGTTTACAATTGCAAAATATATTATCATAATTCTATTTAATGTGACATGTATAATATCTATTAAATCAAGTCTTATTTAGTATGTATACACCCGCCCTTATTAGGGCGGGCATCACTCTCTGGAGCTCTCTGTTAGTTACAAATTTCTCATGCAAAAATCGCGGAATACTCATTCTTCTTGTGATATATATTCTTTGACTATATTACAATAATTCTTTAATATAAGGTAGAAGAAAACCAAACAAACAAGTATACTGTAATTGTTATACCTGATAAGGAAACCTCTAATTATGTCCAAGGACGGGAATTTACAATGAGTACGAGGTCACCAAACATAAGGGACATCACATGACATTTTTTTAGCTAGGCCTCTAGGCGTTGCACAGTAGGTTGGGTTGTTGGCCCCTGTCTCTGGCCGGCCGTGGACTGAATTATATAATTCTTTCTTGCTAGGCCTAGCCTAGTGCCTAGCTAGGCCTTTTTTGGCACATAAAGTACATCATTATTAAATATTTCTCAAATAGATTTAGTTGATTTAGTGTACACTAAAAATACATACCTTTTCATTTATTTTAAAACAGCGAGGTGTTTCGTACAAAAGTCACGAGAGACACAACCTTCAAAATGACAAAATGACAAAATGTGATGTTTTTATTTTTCATACAGTTCGCCCTCTTTCGTCGTAGATCAAAATTTTATTTGGAAAAAACGTATAAATACTGTATTATTATGCATGCATTAAAAACGCGATTGGACACGAATTATTATTGTATTTTATACGAATAAATAACTTAAAAAATTTTCGAAATTACCAAATGCGAATTTGGTAACTTCCTAATACCGCAGCACATCATCATCTATATATTCGAAATAATTCCTCCATGCTATATACTATAGGGAAACGATTTTTCCTTTATAAATGATTATGCCTTATTAATTATTACCTATATAACACCTAAATAAAATCATGTCATTTGATTTGCCGATTGTGGGTCAATCAAATAATACGCACTATTTAACGATCGATACAGAGTATTCTCTCCTCTCCCCCTTTTTTTCGTGTGCGTACAAAAAAAATACCATACTATACTAGTAGGCAGCTACCTATTATAACTACTAAGTAGGCCTACTATACCCATTTTACTTGGTAAAAGTTAAGCTAAGTTGATGTATACTTTATAATATGTATTTCACTGCACATATAACATGTATATTTCTTATTTGTCCTGGCAAGTTATTATCTGAAATAGTCAAATCAAAATGTAATGAGGTGGTGAACTTTCAACCGGGTATATTATTATCTGAAATTGTTATACAGTATTCATTACGTAACTTGTGGTACACGTCAGAATTTTCTAGTACGGGCAAAATCAAAACTGCCTCAATATAAAATGTATTAACACGACATGTTTCGGGCATAGGCCTAGTCCATCATCAGGTATAATTGCATAAAAATAGTACCGTAAATCTTCTAATTGTAACCATGTGTTATTTCTTTGATTGTTTTTTATAGTGGGTTACTATTTTAGAAGGGGGGTTAATAATATTACAGTAGTGGGTTACTATGACTAATCTTTAAATTAGGCACCTGAAAATAGTAGGCCTAACCCACCCCCAACTTTTCCGGACAGCTCATAGCAAAATAATAAAACAGTACGAATAAACAAATTTGGTTGAACTCTACCTTTATTATAAACTCAAAAACACTCAATCCTCTCCCGAGATCAACATGCATTATCTCCTTATTTTCAAAATACGGCTGCATTAATGTAATTTTGTCAATAGTTTTTGTGACTCTAATATTAACACCATATGTGTAACTATTAATTAGAGTAGTGGGGTATTATTATTATAGATTGACTTATAAGGTGGGTTACTATTAGAACGGGTGTTACTAGAGTGTGGGTTACTATTAGAAGATTTACGTTATACAGTATTTGTGTACGGCGGCGTGTTGTCGCAAACGACGATATCGTCCTTACGTCGATATATCCGACGCGAATTCCGTGTCATGCCGCACCACCCCGTGCTAGTCCGAAATATTACTTTATACCACTTGTTTACAAAATTCAATTAACCTAAATATTACTGTGTTGTGGTTTTTTTACGTCACGTATCATGTTTCCTCTAGTAATTTATCAACTAAAGATAGCGCCGTTTGATTTATTGCGCATGTACATTTTGATGGTCTACGTGAGAACCGAGTGTAGTCCACATTGTTTAATAATAATAATGTTATTAATATATGGATGTTGTAGATTTAATGTATGTGTCCGTCGTACAAAAAAACATATTATAATATTAAAGGTGTTTGGTGTAAAGGTGAAATTTTGTATTAATAGTTTCCATAGAACAAAAACCGAAATAAAATAAAGATTTCACTTTATATTGACGTAAAAGACAAAAATAAACGGTTAAATTTAATCAAAAACTAGGTGACTGACAGACAAAACAAACAGGCTTCTGCATGGTTGACTTTATGGGGTTTTTTTTTTCATGTATATTTTTTCGATCCCGGTTTCGATTCAATTTTTGAGAATGAATAACTTAGCAGACAGTATTTTCACATAATATAATAATAAAAGATAAAATACAGAAATAGACTGAAATTGGAACTAAAAAAAAAAGAGGATATCTGTTTTACTACGTAACGGCTGGATGTCAAGGCTACGAGACGAGACTAGTCGTCGATATTGTGGCCGATTGATTCCGATTCCGATTCTGATCATGTGGGCCAATGTTTACATTTTGTATGTAATGATCGCGAAATGGCGCATACGACAAAAACGCAAAATGGTGTACGTGACATACAGAAAGAGGGAAATGACGGGGTTGAAGTTTGTTCTGTGCACTTATGTAACGCTATGAGCAACCTTCGCCTATGTGGTCAATGTAAAATTGCCCGATATTGTTGCAAGGAACACCAAAAACTCGACTGGAAAAGGCATAAAGTCCAGTGCATGAAAGACAAGCAGCCAGGCCCGGTGTCGGGGACATTATTGAACGATGATCAGGCACGTGTGTTGCTGGAAGCTGCCAGTTCGAATGACACAACTGCGGCTAGGCCTAAGGTACATTTTTCTCTTGGCGATTCCAGCGAGTTTGAAACTCAATCAAATGGCCGGACCGTAGACACTACAAATGACCAGTCATTAGTAAAAGAAATTGAAAGAAAGGAAAGTACTTCAAGTATGAATTCTGCCTCTTCCTCATCCTCTTTATCAACAAGCCGTTCTTCGTCTAGTGTATCATCAAGTAGTAGTACTGCTAGTGTTAATCAATCTTTCCAAACAGCATCACTTGACGAGGTGCCTGAGGACCCCAACCAATCTCCCAGTGATCTGCAATCTCAAATTCAAAAGGATTCTGCGCTTTTCAGAGAAAGACTTGGTTCTGGTTACCCATTAAAACCGAATAAAGATTTTGGAAAGACACCGATGCCAGGTGGTTCGCAAGAAATGGGTAACAGAGGCGGTATACTTAACACGTTGGTCAAACGAGTGGTAAATTCTCTGACCGAGCGAGGCATTTTTGTTCTCGATAAGTTTTTAGAAGAAAGTCGTGGGCTGGCAATTCTCAAAGAAGTCCAAGATATGCATTCCAGTGGTCAGTTTCAAGATGGTCAAGTAGTTCGTAGTAGGAGTGACGATTCCAGTAAGATCCGAGGAGATCAAATCACTTGGAGGAATGGTGATGAACCAGACTGTACAAACTTACGTTACTTAATTTCATTTTTAGACTCTATATTAGCAATGTGCAATGGTAAACTAGAAGATTATAATATTAATGGTAGAACAAAGGTAAGATATTAACGTACACCCTTCATATACACCATACAAACGCTAGTGTTTATTCCACGACAATATGTAGAGTAGAGTAAAAAGGTTGCCACCAGTGGTACAAATCCCTCTCAGTTTTCAAAAGACAGACCCACCCCTATAAGTTTGTTTACTGCCAATGCCTTGTGTCCGCCCCCAACCCCACCTCACAATCAAAATGGATCGCCAATAAAAATACTAACATTTTATGATGCTTAAAGATGTATTGTCCCTTGAAACACAAACAAATGAAGGTCAAAATATTAGTTATTCAATTTAAGTCGAAATTCGAGCCAAAAACAACAATTTTACGTAATTAACAGCTAAATTAATTTGATTACATTTCGTCTGGATAATCGTCCAGAGCAAAAGTAAACAAAGATTTCAAACCATGAGTATACATTATGCGTGATGCTAATTAGGATTGTTTACAACTCGTTACGGATGAGAAGGTGTTTTCACACAGATCGCGAGGAAGTTTTATTATTATGCATACAGAGTAGCCAAATAAGCGCGTTGCATTATGGGATATGTTTCGATAGATTGAACCAAAAAACGTCTGTATTTCAGTTAAATGATTTTTTTTTCGACTCATTTTTGGTGAAAATTAATAACTATTATGATACTTCAAAATGACCCACTTTTTTTCAAAATCTTTTTTTTTTTTTGGAATTTGACAAAGGGACAATACATCTTTAACTTTCTAATCCATAGAACTTTCAGATTAAAATTTTTTTCTTTTTAAACATTTTCATTCAACTACTAACTGAAATAATATAATTTATTACTTCGGCTTACTAATGTTTAACACATTGCAAAATCGGACCACAATCAATTTAGCGCAACTATCACTATACTATTTTACTAAAGGGTTTTTATGCATGCTAAAATGCCTCTAATGTAAATAAACAACAGTAGATAAGATAAAATGTTAAATGTTATCATGTATTTGCTCTCATGTTGTTTACATTCCAAATCAATGTCACGTTCGTTTACTGTTCTCTTTTCAAATTAGCAGACATTACAAGAATAGAACTTCATTTATTTTATGTTTCACCTTCAATTTCAGGGAAGAATTAGAGCTGGTCTGCGCTTTGCCCCTTTTGACATTTAATAGATACACATTTAATGTTATATGTTAACACAACCCTATTAAAAAATCCTGGATCTGCTCCTGAAATTTGCCCTCTATTCTATTAAATTCAGTCCTACCTAGTGGGTTTTTTTTGGACTGCTATTTGCCTGCAACAAGGACATGAACGTTAAAGCTTGGTTTCCACTAGCGACGCAACCTACAAAACATAACGAATTCCCTTCCAATAATTGTGTTTGCCCCCGCCTGCGTGAAATCAAACCTGTGATGTTTGCAGCACTGTTGTATGTATGTATGTATGTATGTATGTATGTTGTTTTTACTAAGCAGTAGAAACTACATTGTTTCTAATAATATAGAAAGGGTGATGCAATACAACACTTTGCGTAAAAACGTCGCTGCGTTGCATCACTAGTGGGAACCACGGTTAAATAACAGTCAACAGAATCAATCACTATCAAAGGAAAAACAAATTTTTTAAACTTGAACTAAGAATGTTCATTAAGCAAAGGACATCTATTCAATAAGGCTTGGTTCCCACTATGACGCAACGAAAAGACGTACGAATAATTAATTTGACCTTGACAGAAAACCATCCATTTTTTTAATTCCAAGTGCAAGGTAAAAGTGGTAAAAGTTGAATTGCAATAAAACTCAAAATGAAAGTACTATGTTTACAATAAATTTATATGTCAATAACACAATAAATGTCAAAAAATATAGGTTAACAACAGTAGTACTCTTAATAATCACAAGTTGCCGAACCAGAGTGCATACTGCCCTCAGCGTTGATAGAATTTTCGAGGAAATAGTTCAAGATATAGTGTTTGTTGAATATGCCATCTTATTTTCACATAATAATTATTCACTTTGACCAAAAACTGGATTGGGAAAAAAACAATTTTCCCTGAAAAAAATGTAATTCAAAGCAAAAATTGGATGTCAGCCACTGTTTTTAAAAATTTAATTTAACCGTTTATTTTGTCATTTTATAAGTGAAAACATTATTTTTTGGGGTTTTTTTTCTACAGAAGTGATTAACTTGATTAAAACTACAAAATGACCTACAGTATTCAAAGTTTGATTTTATTAATTTTAATTTTTGGGAGACAATATGTACCACAATAGGAAACCGAAAATAAATTTTAATTTTCTTCCAATAGGCAATGATTGCTTGTTACCCTGGCAACGGTACACATTATGTACGCCATGTAGACAATCCAAATAACGATGGACGTTGTATTACTTGCATTTATTACCTCAACAGAAATTGGGATGTTTCGGTAAGTAATAAAAATGTATGTTGTTTTTACTATTAGCAATAGAAACTAAATTATTTGTAATGATTTAGATCCCATAAAGGGTTCCGTACTACATATCACTTTCGACTTATATAGTAGACTCACTTTATCTTTGGGTAGACAGCTTTGGGACCCAACAAAGTGTTCAGTGATGTAAGGTAGAGGCATGAAACCCCTGGTTTAGAGTTGCTAAGAGGCCCTCCAATGCTGTAGGCCTTGGGCATTTTTAGTCTTTTTCAGCATATTTTAATGCCTTATTTCTCCTCCAGGTCCTGCTCAGGGGCCCCCTATAAGCCCCTTGGTTTAAGAGTGAGCTCATACTGTTGCTGTTACGCCACTGAAAGTGTCACCTTGCGTATCCCAAATATATAATATAATATCCAAATATGGGTTGACATAGTGTTAAACATTATATTGCCATAGGTTGTTTCACTGGAAAGTGTCACCATGCGTATCCCAAATATATAATATAATATCCAAATATGAGTTGACATAGTGTTAAACATTATATTGCCATAGGTTGTTTCACTGGAAAGTGTCACCTTGCGTATCCCAAATATATATAATATCCAAATATGAGTTGACATAGTGTTAAACATTATATTGCCATAGGTTGTTTCACTGGAAAGTGTCGCCTTGCGTATCCCAAATATATAATATAATATCCAAATATGAGTTGACATAGTGTTAAACATTATATTGTCATAGGTTGTTTCACTGGAAAGTGTCACCTTGCGTATCCCAAATATATAATATAATATCCAAATATGAGTTGACATAGTGTTAAACATTATATTGCCATAGGTTGTTTCACTGGAAAGTGTCACCTTAAACAGGAGTGCACTTTGAATAGAATGTGTCTCAAAGGACAAAGGGGAGTTTCCCAAAAGAGGGATGTCCTGAGGAGGGTGTCTACTGGAATTAGGGTACAGTACTGAACTGGTTGTCAAGAAATGGTATCTCTTGACAAATTACAGTATCTCTTTTTGGTTCGTTCTATAAATAAACTTTTTATGTGGGCAACACAATTATTATATGTTTTGTATTTCATTTCATTTATAAATAAAACATAACAAAACCCACGAAGGTGACAGGATTAAACAAGAGCAAACTTAGTTGCTGTACACATTTTATCCGCCGTCACGGGTGACATATAATAGACAATTTAACCGTGACTATTTTCAGTTCTTTCTTTTTGACAGAAACATGGAGGCTTGCTAAAGGTGTATCCAGAAGGAACTGACATTGAAGCTAAAATCCCTCCACTTTTCAATCGCTTATTGTTCTTCTACTCTGACAGAAGAAATCCACATGAGGTTCTTCCAGCCTATGCTACAAGGTATGCCTACAAAGCATTTTACAATGTGCAATAAACAACCGAGCGGTTAACGCAGGGGCGCTGTTTGCCGTACCTAAACAATATCGGCATGGGTTCGAGGCCGAATCGCTCTTAGTTCTGGTGGTGGAACAAGTATTCTCGGATAAGGACTATAAACCATAGGTCCAGTGTACACAGTTATAATCCATGTGCACAAAAACCCAGTTCATCGTTCGAGAGGGGGTTACCCCGGTGAACTTGTTCACAAAATAGCCCATGTATCAGGGGGATTACCAAATATCTAGTAGGACAGTGATTTATTTACTATTGGTAATCCTTGGCTACATATGCCTAAATACATAAATAAAATAAAAATAAATGTAGTCTTATATTAGAAAAGGTTCCCAACATTAGGGAAGTTTGCAATAAATTAGTGTAGTTTAAAACCTGTGTAAAAGTGCAAATTCCAAAAAGTGAAACCCCAAATCCTCCTCTGGGGCAGTTCAAAAACCTTTCCATAAGTCTTTTGATACCCTATTATTCTATCCACCTATAATTAGGTCCACCTATCCACCTATAATAGTATAAATTTTTAGCGGAATAAAAATGTCGAATTGAAATTGAATTATGGTTATAAAAAGTGAGATAAAAAAAAAAATGTGTTTGAATTCTGATAACCCTGTTTACAATGCAACAACCAATCAAATGGATAATTATAGTAAGCATTATTATTATCTCTCGTCATTAAGGTATGCTATTACTGTGTGGTATCTTGATGGCAACCAAAAATCTAATAAACGTCCACTTAACAAATGACTTGGGTAAGAAACATTTCATGAATACAGTATTTAATAATAGTATAAATTTTTAGCAGAATATAAATCCAAATTCTGTTAGCCTTTGACAGTAAAAAAATGGAAAGAAGTTGCGACTTCTGTTAAATAATATTTGTATTTTTATTATTAAAATATTGCCAATAGTAGTAGTTTAATAATGTATTTTCAACTTTTTTATCCCACAGTACAGTAAACAACGATAGATGAAGATGTAGCACTGCGCCAAACCCAAGTATTAGTACAATCAGATGAAATCACTGGTTTACGGTTTAAGACTCCCTTTTAAAGAGGAGTGCTGAGTGTGTAAAAACTAGAATATATCATATTTTATGGAATAGTGTGCATACCGTCATTTGATTGGTTAATTTTTAATCATGTGCCGTGCATGTTAAACATTTTTAGAATTTTGTTTGATGCTGTAGGCTGGTGGATAATGATCAAAATCCAACCTGTGGTGTGTGTCATCTTAACACCTCTATTCCGCAGCCAAAACCTTAATGCCGCCTTTTTCATGCGTAGCCTAACAACTGCATTAAGATTGCGCAATACATGTTTTAGCCACTTAGTAGGGTCTATGAAATTGTGCCCAAGTATAAAATTATATAGCTGTTTTAAATAAAACAGAATTTACCACCAATAATTGTTCCTAGTTACAAATGCTATGAAAAAAAAATCTGCAATAAAATAGGTCATGTACTATAGGTCATAGGTCAAATTATTTCAAACTATGCACAATCTTTGTTTTTGTGTGTATATTATGTTTGGTTAAAAAAATCTGTGCTATCATATGAGAATAAACATCGCTTTTAGAATTAGTGAATTGTATAAAAACAAAACAAATTTATAATAGAGTAATCAATTTTAAACAGTACAGTAATTTCACTTTTTAAAAACTATATACAGAATGCGCCAACAATTTGTCCGACATTAAAGACACTGAAGTGATACTATAAAATTGTTTTCAATACTTGACATCCTTTCTTTAACCTTCCAAATTTAGAAATGTTTAAGCAAATAAACTGTTCTCTGGCGAGTATACTGTGTTCAAAGCAACCAGTTGTTGAAATTTGGGCATTTTTCCAAAAACAATAATCCGTGACTGGGACTCTAGTTATTATATGAAAGAAAATTGTTAATGTACTACCTCTGTGTTTAGATATTGTAAATTCTCAGGTTGTTAAAAAGTGTTAATAAATACACAAAACAAAGTTATGGTATAATAATATAGAACTTCCCAACAAATATTTGGATCGTGTTCTGCTTTCGGCAAAAGCTAATATTCCTAATGGGGTTATTTGGCCGAGCTATAAATTCTTTCTTGAAATGCGGCCAAAATATCAAAGGTTTGATTTTGATAATACGGAAGACAAACAATATAACAAAGCCTAAAGCCTTGTCTACACTATCAAACTTTATGTGACAAAAAAATGTAATGTTATGCACATAATTATGGACATAATGATGTCATATCACTACACATACTTGGCACATCACACTTTTTTTTGTCAAACTAATTTGATAGTGTAGACAGAGCTTAATTTTAACCTGCATTGATAATTTTGTTGTCTGCTGTCTTCCAACTATAATTACAATATACAGTATTATTATTATATCAGATAAGCATGGGATACAATCACAAAAACATTGTTTATAAACATTAATATATTATATCCTTGATTTTGGTAAAAACCGTTTTGGGTTTAGCAAAATAATCTTAATTGGAAGTCTATCTCTAAAAGAAGCCCCAAGGGTAAAGAGCTCATGGGCTTCTTTTTGAGGTTTTACAGAATATGACAAATTTGTTTTTAATTTTTATACAGTTTTAACAGAATAACACATGTAATGTATTAATTTTGTATAAAAAAATGATCCAAATTGCTGTATATTACTACCATGTTGTTACTGTACATATTACTATATAGTTTACAAAACAGATCATGTTTTTTCGTGGAAATAAATCCACTTTAAATATATAATGCTAAAGTATATAAATGTGCTTTAAGGTTTTTAAGATGAAATAAATGTAGGAAAAGTAGTAGAGAATATTCTATTTATTATATTATATTATATTCATTTGCAATCATATTGATGGATAATTACACCAATTTCTGACAGCAAGTGGTGCTTTTTGAATATGGTTGTGTATTTTTAAACAATCAACATATTACCCCTTGAATTGAAGACTTCAGAGCAAGAATTCTTATCTGGGCTAAAAATGGGATGGGATGGGGGGTACTCTGTTGTACTTCCTGGATCTGCACTGTAAACAGTCTAATCTGGCTTAATGCCAATGAAGCACATCTGCTGTCTCTAATCTCAGAATTTTACTACACAAATAAAATGAAATGACTTTAAGGTCTATTTTTTTTGGTAGAAGGGGTTTGGTTCTTTTATATTTAGGCAATTTGACAAAGGTACAGTAAGTTGGATAGCCGAGTGGTTAGGACACTTGACTGTCATACAGATAGACCCGGGTTCAATTCCCGACAACCCCCACTCCACTCAGCTGTAAATGAGTACCTAGTTGAAAATACTAGGGCGAAAAAGGCGGCGTGGAAAGGAACTGGCCACCCTACCACATAATACCGAGGATTAGTACAATAAGCTCCTAACAGCTTATTCCCCTATGTTCAGAATGAACACAAGACTCGCCTTTACCTTTACAGTAACTATAAGTGATTTTATTCATTATTCTTAAAGTGAATCCAAACAAGATGCTCAACAAGTATTTTGGAGTGGAGTTGGATTTATTTGTCATGAAAAAAATCTTGATATTTGACCTTCAACCCCGAGATAGGTAGCCAAACACGTTAACCATCAAGTTATAACTCCACTACATGGGGAGGTTGTTTGAGTGCACTTAAATACTTCAGACCACGCCCACCTGGTTAGTGCTAGAGTGTCCATCTGCCCAAAATGCAACTTTAAAGGGTATAGCTCCGGGTTTAAAATGTCTAATATAACCCCAATTACTTTCTGACAACAGTAAAGCTTTGTCTACACTATCAAACTTGTTTGACAAAAAAAAGGTGTGATGTGCCGAAATATGGTAGTGATATGCTTATATATGGTATTGATATGACATCATCATGTTCATATATGGGCACATATTTGTTTGAAAGTGTAGACTGCGCTTAAAACAGAACAAGTGTTTTAACCCCGAACTCGCCCTTTAAACAATAGGTGGGCAGCATAGCTTGCAAACAATTGGGTACAATCCATCATCATTCATTATATGCAGGAAGTTATTTACATTGAAGATATTATTTTTCTTTGGTCTAAATTATTTTGTTGAAGTAGTTAGTAATTTTCTCGATATAAGTAGTGCATTTCGAGTAAGGTGCGGTGCCATTGTTCAAACCTCACCAAACAGACTGTCTTCCTTATCTATGGTCTTGTACACTGTTTGTATATTTGATGCAACTTGATGCTATTATGCTTGCTATACTTGTTTTCACTTCTGGAAGATGCCCACAAACAATCTTCACATACTCATGGTCTATATAAAATGTACAAATTCTGTGTATTAGTGCTTGTATGACAGCATGTTTTATAAATGAACCATCTCTCCTCAATCAAAGAATATTGACAACAAAAAAGAATACCAAAAAATAGGCTTAGTTGATGATACTTTGTGCACTGAAGCGTATGAACATTTTGATATTTTTTATTTCACCTTAATTATGGAGGGTGACCCTAAACAGCATATGCTGACAATCAAGGGGCCCTTGTGATGAGTTATGATAAGTGGCTGTGTGCATACTAATACACACCGGGTAACACCCTCCTCATCTCGGGGTAACCCCCTCCTCATCTCGGGATAACCCCTCCTCATCTTGGAAGATGTACTAGGTTCTTTAAAGTGCACATGAGCCAGATGTGTACACTGGACCTACGGTTTATAGTCCTAGACTCGTTCTACCAGCAGAACCATGTAGCAAGTGGGGCTTGAACCCTTGCCGATGTATGGCAAGGTCAGTGGCGTATCCAGTGGGGGGGGGGGGGGGGGGTGGGGGTGGGGGCACCTCATCGCGTCCGTCGGCAAACAAAGGTGCCGGGAAAAAAATAAAGTTAGGGAAATAAGAATAAACTATTATTCGACAATAATTGAACTGTAAACATAATTCTTTTGAGTGTTTGTTTATTTACATATCATATCATTGATCCCTTCAGATCAACTATTTTTTATTTTCATTACATCGAACGAAACACGTAAAAAATGTGGTCAAAATATCTTATTACCTGGAACGGATTTGTATGGTTCCTACGCTAAGATTATATAGTTCCACATGCCATGTGCTTTTTTCTCTAAGATATATTTATTATGAGTGCCAAAAACCGGGGTTTTTTTTCTCGATATGAGGCCTTTATTATTAAAATTTCCTAAAGAAAAAGCACACATACCATAAAAAATATCCATGTATTTCATTTTTGGAACAGAATAGTCCGCGAGGCTCAACTACAAAACCACCATTTTGTGATATGATGTCATCGTAAGCCAATCAAAGCTGAGCTTTCTCGTGATTGGCATTGCTCACGGTTGAATGATTTTGGATTCTGGCTGATTTGATTGGTGGATGCGAATCACCCGCAGCGGAATGTTTGCTCTCGCGCGTGTAGGCCTACCATGAATCTCTCTGATCGTTACTACACACAAAGTTAGAGCAATGAATTTTTCCGAATTCCGTTAATTAAACAACTTTATATATTTTATAAGCATTTAATAACATGTTTTATTGATATTTCTAATGGTGATATATAAAATAAATTACTAAAAAACGTAATTATATGTAATTATTTTAACCAAAAATGGCGTGGTTAATAGAATTGTCAACTGAGGCTGCAAATTGTTTTACTTCTTTTCGTGGCTAAAAACGATAATTTTCGGCGATGTTTTAGACCATATATTTCGAAAACTACAAGTCAGATTTTCGTAATTCTTTCTTTATTGTAATATTAATACAACATACTAACAGATAATGTTTAATTTGGTTTAATTTTGCATCGTTATCCCATATAAGACAACATGACTAGGCCTATGCAATCCTAGAACATATATTGATGTGTAGGCCTAGGCATGTACAGTACAGGTAATGACGTTGATTTTGTCGGCAAATTGGCAATTCCTGGCCCCCCCCCCGACTTTAAAATCCTGGATACGCCACTGGGCAAGGTATTATGGTTCCACTGTCTTATAACATGCCTACTGCTCGGCCGAAATGTGTTTAAAGAAATTATCTTCAGCAATTTCAATATTTATAGGGATTTTACAGAGACAAGTAAAAATTGTCTGTAGTTGTAAGACCCTTTAGAAAAAAAAATTATCACAAAGAAAAAGCATGAAAAAAGGTTTTGCCAAGTAGGCCTAAAGATAGCTAGCACAGACTAGACTTGACCTACCTTCTCCCAGCAACAGGCCTGCTATTGTAGCTTTAATAGGAGCCAATTCCGGATTAGTGTCTGCAATGACAACTGCTTGGTCTTTTCGAAAATGATAGGAAGGCCACCATGATATTCTTAACTTCCAGCAATTTAGAATTACATCTAGGCCACTATCATCATGTCTAAAGGAGAGGAATATAGAAGAAAAATGATCAGCTCTGAGGAATTACCAAACAAGAAGGGTGCACCAGATACAAAGAAATATAATGATTCAATAATATACAAATAATTAATGTTTAAGAGTTGAATGGTGAGAATAATTAAAAAATTGACTGCTCTATTTAATGAGCAAAGCCAATAAACAAATACAAAACATTAATTATTTGTTTGATAACAAACCTACTTTTATTCAAGTTATCCATTGTAAATCATTGACAAATGCTAGGCCGGAACCTAAGCCATTAAAAAAGGCAGTGCTCCAACTTTAGACGTGGAATAGAACAGTTATGGTCGGCTTGCACAGCAAGTTGATTTCCGAAAACGAACAGTCAACAACGTTGCGTGGCAAAAAATCTCAAAATGTTTACATAAAGCTGAATGTGCATTAGAACCATTCATTATCACCATAAGATATCACTTTTCCATGAGATAGGGTAAATTTAAAATGACATGCGATGCTCAATTGACAAATCAAATTGCAAGAATACAATCAGGTGTGTTATAATATAAAATGTATCAAAATACACTACATAAAAAATATGGTATTTAATCAATCCACCTAGCTACTAGATGCTGTCTTACAGCCTGTTATATGGCCAGCATAATTTTTTGTCTCTTGATAATGCTAATTGTATACAATTACCGTTTTCTGACTCTTGTTATTTCATCACACAACAACTTCCATGGTTGAACTGTATCTTGCCAACAAGCATAGTCTAACATGTCAAACAGCATAACAATGCTCTTTCTTTTAACTTCAGCTAATAAAAAAAGAATGTAATTTCAATTTTAAAGGTAAAAGGTATTTGTATTTGCCTTCAAGCTTAACTGGAAACGGAGGACATCTGGATTAGGCCTTCCACAGACACATGGCAGCTAGCAGTGCAGCGCCTACCAGATCAGCACACTGGGAGACGATCTCCACTCTTTGGGAAAAGTGTACAAAGTTCTTTAATGTGCACTATGAACATTGGACCAACTGGTTTACGTCCCATCCAAAGGATGAGGCAATGTGAGTAAAACATCTTGAGTAAGGATACAGTTACAATGGTACAGATAGCTAGTCCGATATTATCATTACACCATCACTCTCTGGTATATACAACACCTGCCGCGAATCCAGACGGTCTCCCATCAACGCTGTATGGCCGTTTACTTGTCATACAGAAGAACCCCTCTTGTCCTCAGTTAACATTCTGTTATGCCCTGTCTACACTATCAAACTCTATGACAAAAAAATGTGATGTGCCTATATATGGACATGATGATGTCATATCACTACTATATTTGGGCATATCACTACTATATTTGGGCCTATCACTACCATATTTGGGCACATTTGTCAAACTGGTTTGATAGTGTAGACAGAGCTTTATTATCATCATCTCCAAGTCTGTTGATATATCTGCATGGAATTTATTTTTTTCATGACAGAAAACAGTAGCGTGGTAGCTTGGTACTAAAAACAGTAGTATACCACAAGTAGCGGCAGGGAGTAAAGGAAGTATGTAATAAAACAATGCCCAATAAAACAGCAAGATCAGTTTACAATTCTATCCAGTTATAAGCCCATGTGATACTTACAAGTGATTTTTCTTGATTTCTTTCTGCGTTCAAGAATATGAAGACGTTCGTAAAGTTCCAAAACAAATTCACTAGAAGGAACTTTGGCTACAAGTTTCTTTAAATTAAAACAAACAATAAACAAACAATAAATCAAAAGAGATTAAATTCAGAATGTTTTGTTGAAGACCAAAGTACAGATCTGCGATAAAAAAATTAGGGTTTCCCCTCTAAATTTCTTTCATATTTATTTAGTCATTGTTTATAACTTTACAATTACAGTACAAAATTAATGGCAAGGATCCTGCATAAAGAAGTTTACAATTCTGTTTTTGCAGGACCCTTTTACATAAAACATAAAAAATAAAACTCAACATAAATAAAATAAAAGTGTATAAATAAAATTTTAGTGTTGTTCATCAGCATAAAACGATAAATATCGTTTTTAACGTGTTTATTTATACATTTATTTTTTTCTTTTTGTTGTTGGGACTGAGGCCACGACGGCCAATAGATACTGTAGCATATCTTGACAACAGTGTAATAAAAATAAGTTCAGTACAGTGTATATATATATATAATTTGAAACGATAAAGATGAGAAAATCTGTGAGAATGAGAAAAAGTCGCCCCAACAGAGACTCGAACTCGGACCGTCTGCTTGATATGCAGTTGCCCTAACCATTAGACCACTGGGGCTTTCATGGTATTGTTCAAACTCGATTGGATAGCGACTCTTTAACATTCTCGGCGTGGTACGGTGGGGCGACTTTTTCTCATTCTCACATATTTCCTCATCTTTATCTTTTCAAATTAATTAATTAAATTTCAGTATATCACCGGGTGGTTTAGAATTGCCTAATGTGTTTATATATATATATCCTCATTTCATTAAATTTACCATGATTAATTTATGACATATTTGTATTTGCATTTAATTTTTTAATTTATATTTTAGTTATTTTTTATTATTTTAATTTTATATTGTATAATAAGGGTCAATATGAGACGAAGTACCCACTTCTAATCTTGTTCCTAATAATGGTTTTTTTAAATTTATTTTTGTTCTTTATTTAATTCAATTTTGTTTGCTTTCATGTTATTTCAATCAATTATTATTGATTATTGTTATTTTATTACCATTATATTATTACTGTAGCTTCATTATTGAAAACATTGTATGGAACTGAACTGAACCACTAGTTGTCCCTGTCCCTGTTTCATTTTTTTTCAGTTTTACAATTTTACAAATTTACTTTTATTTTGTTGTGCATGAAATGAAATAAACTATTTCTGTCAAGTGGCTCACCAAAATGAAAAATGAAAGGGAAAAAAAATATATAGGAAAAAAATGGTTCTCACCTCTAAAATAGAAATTTGTTCTTTAAGTGGACCATCTGTACTTTGTAGATATTGGTAAAGGTAAACATAACTATTAGGATTTCCAGGATTATCCTCATTGTATTTCATCAACACTGATTTAAGTTTCTTGTTATCATCAAAAGGCTTCATCAACTACAAAGAACACGTGCATTAAGTTTATTCTTGTAAGCTTGGTTCCCACTAGAACGTAACGCAAGGACGTAAACGCAACGCAAGCGTTTTAACCAATGACAAGCGAAGTTATAGACAGTTAGCAATCACAAGCGAATAAGCCATCGCTTGTGATTGGTCAATTCACTTGCGTTGCGTTACGTCCTTGTGTTGCGTCGCTAGTGGGAACCACGCTTTAGGAGCTTTAGATTTTGTTTGTTTCTGTGATTCAAGCTCAAGGAATGACATGCTATGTGTGCCAAAATATCTGACATCAAAATCTATTGTTTTGTAAAGGCCTATTTATACTAGCACAATAACAATTGACAATAACTGATAAATATGCATCTAGAACTATATGATATATAAATTAATTTTTTATTTACATTAATTTTTATATTAACATTTCACATTTCAATTTCACATGTCCAATAAAATGACGTCATGATTACTAAGTAATAATATCGTGAGGATGCAACAATTTTATTGCTCTTCTTGATTATGAAATCATTTGATTGGACTTATATATATTATTTTTATCAAAGACAGCTTAAATGATCTTATAGTTAGGTTATGTAAGAAAAATGTATGTTTATCTATTTATCGTCAATTGTTACCATCTTAGTGTGTAGCAGCCTTAATAGAGTATCCAACTCTACTAAAACACATACAGTAATGTCATACCTATAACTCACCTCAATATAACAAAGAATAAAGACGTCCCATATACCAGGAGTATCAAGAATAGACATGATGTTATTAATGGCCAACTCTCCATGCTTGTCACTCTGTTTTGATTCCTCTAAACGCAAAGCATGGAACAAACATATATTAGTATTTATAAACATTGAAATCTATCAAGAAATATATATACAAAAGAAAACACAAACATTAAAGTCTCAGTTAAGACTAACTGAGACTTTTTCGAGGTCTGAGGTCTTAGATTAAACCTATGATTAAGTAGGCATTTCCAAGTTCCATGCCACATTTCATGAGTTAAGGTCAGCCTTGCACAAAACACCCCCACCTCCAATTGAATTGAATAACGAACAAATATTTTCGATAAAACTAAAGTAAAACATCTATTAAGGGGACCACAGAAAAGTGTCCCCTTAATAGGAATTGGTTAAATGTTAAAAGATATACTGCTCCTTATACAGTTAACAGGAAAGTAGTGTTAATATAGTTGTCTCTAAAGACTAATTTACATAGACGAGCGGTGACGGTAAGCGAAAAACCATGTAGCTTGTCACACATAGATTCTGTATCTATCCTCAGCCTGCTCCATGCTTTGTGTAAATGGTGATAAGGAATAACAAAGATTCTATATTTTTATTACCGTTACCACTCGTCTGCGTAAATTGGCCTTAAGAAGGCTTTCTACTGCATACCTTCATTTTCATCATGGTCTTCGGTTTGTTCTCTTTGAGTCCAAAGTGCAAACTCAATGAGTCCAGTATACGCTACTATCAATTTTTTCCATTCCTTTTCCGTCATTTCTTGCCATTTCGTTTTCTGTCCTGCCTTTCCTACTTTGTCCTGTATTACTTTATATGCTTCCTCAAACTGGTTTTCCCGAAGGAGATTAAATACTCTTTCCATATGTTTCTCTTTACAGTTATAAAAGTTGGATGTTTCAACCTTCCTAAAACAAAACAAAAAATAACCTTTTCTTTGATGGAAACCAAAGGAGTACAATATTGGTGGTTAAAATGCTTGCCTTACAATCCCAAGGTCCAGCATTCAATCTTGACCTATTGGCAGGGTTCAATTCTGATCTAGTGCCAGGGATGTAACACACAACTCTTTTAACTCCACTCTTTAAGACTTAAATGAGACTTAATTTATGAGCACTATAAATTACAAAATAGTTTATCCATCCTGTAATTGCTGAAATATAAAATATCTTATCTATCTGAAATTAAAACTTTAATTTTAACTTTAACTTATAGATGAATAAGAAGAAAACAAGAATAAATTAACTTTCCGCACCAAATATGGCTGAGTTCAGTGAATAGAGTGTACGCATGAAGGGGGTTTCTTCTGTAGTTTTATAAGATTATTTACCTGAAAAACAGTTCCTTAATTTCTTTATTAGATGCTGCATGCTGATAGACCACTTCTGCCCCACACTAAACAAGCAAAATTAGAAGAAAAAAAAAAATTTACAAATATGTGATACACTAAGACTAGAGACAGGCAATGTGCTCTTTACACAGATAGTCTCATATGAAGTAGCTATTTTCTTGCACAAATGTTTATACAGTATCGGGTTTAAATTCCCTAAAGCTCTGTCTACATTATCAAACTAGTTTGACAAAAAAAAGTGTGATGTGCTCAAATATGGTAGTGATGATGTCATATCACTACCATATTTAATAGTGTAGACAGAGCTTTAGTTAGGTATTAAAACAAATGTTGTTGTCACCTGAAAGCAGATTCATGTGTTCCTCAAAATCATAGCTTACAAACCTATTTAAAAGGTCGCTTATCTATTTTTCCTACTACTGTTATATCATAGCTCTCTAGTTATAATATGCTGTGCATTGTAAATGTTAAAATACATAATCAAGTAAAAGAAAAGTAACATTTTTGTATAAAGTATGTTACCTTCCAGGTATAGTCTCTAGTTGTCCAGATTGAATGGCGCGCAAGGCACATAAGAACATCATTTGCTTTATACCAGCGATGCGTTAGAAGAGTTTCTCGTAGTGCTGATATTAAGCATTCAACTGCAAATTAAACAAATAAATTAAAAACAAAGTAGCAAAAACATAGGGACTCAAAATTATTCTACTCCAGTCACTACATTTACACATAAAATTCAAGTTATATTATCAAGACATCTGATACAAATTTTTGCTACACCGTGTAAACTTGATTGATTGATTGAAATTTATATTTATACTGGGTAACCTCTTCAGTCAAAGACTGGTCTCCCAGAGGGCCCAGTTGGTGATCAGTGGCTGTGATGTACTAATAAACCGGGGTAACCCCCTCCTCGTCTCGAAAGATGTACTAGGTTCTTTAAAGTGCACACGAGCTAGATGTGTACACTGGACCTACGGTTTATAGTCCTTATCCGAGAAGACTCGTTCTACCACCAGAACCATGGAGTGAGTGAGCCTCGAACCCCTGCCGATGTTATGGCTACGTAATTACGGTTCCACTGTCTTAACCGCTCGGCCACTCACTCGAACAGAATTTCTCTTGGAAAAACAGTACAGTTGGCTCTACCATTGTACTCAATAAAGAGAATGGTGAGTAAATGACGAAAGTGGCATACCTGGTGATTGGAGATGATTAGAATACGACAGGGCGTGGTAATACTTTACCAATATAATTTGTTTAAAGAAATACATTTTTATATATAATATAATTATATCATTTTAATTCATCAATTTATGTTTGCTTTTTAGTTTAATGTTTAATATGATTTATCTTTTATTCAATTTTATTATTGAAGGCCAAATTATAAATAAACCCTGTACTTATACTATATATTATTTTTATTACTATATTTGAAAAAAAAATATTAGTATTATTATTATTATCAAGGAAGACTGAAATTAATCTTCTTTGGTTATACTGTAACAATATACACTGTAGTTAAACTCTATCTATAACAACATTTCAATCTTCTATCAACTAAAGTATAGTCATGTCCCGGGACCACACTCTATTAGTCACCACAGATAGACTTTCTTTATCAGTGCTTCTATGAATGGATGACTTTTGGGAGCAGGAACGCTAGTAGACGTAACCCAGTAACGTTTTGATTCCGATCATTCGGGACATTTTCCTCATGTCATTGAATAAAGTTTCCAAAAATGGACTGATATATTATTACTGTTACTGGAAATCAAATCGTGTACAGTAATTGAACGTTATGGCTAAAGATACGGTACCGTATTCATACTTCTAAAAACTAAAGGTACGGTAATTATAGATTGTGTTATGTAAGATAGATGTTAATCAAATAGGTTGTGGCAATGGTTTTCAGCAACCAGCTGTGTGGCGTGGTGGGCTTGTGATGAGGCTATGGCTTAAGGGGTTGCAGGTTCGATTCTCTACTTGACGTTTTTTTTTTAGTTTTTAATATAAGAGAAATTGTTTAGAGAGTTAGGTTTTTAAAATTTAGGAACGCGTTTAATATTTAGGAACAAGTTTTAATATTTAGGAACGAGTTTTATATTTAGGAACGAGTTTTATATTTAGGAACGAGTTTTATATTTAGGAATGAGTTTTAGGAATGCAATTTTACCGTACCTTTAGCAAACGGAAGCGCCCTCTATAATTACCATACCTTTTCTTTTTAGAAGTATGGATACGGTACGGTACTTTAGCCACGGCGTTAATTGAATACCTTGGTTCATATCTCCAGCACGATTGTTACTATCCGTTTTAAATGGAGTAGTCTTTCTTAAATGGAACTCTACATCTCGGTTTTTTTTAGTGCTCCTGCTGCTGGAACAACAGGATGTTTCCGAGGGAGCTAACTCTTCATCAACCTGGCACAAATAGATAAGTCACAAGTTTTAAAAGATGTATCTTCCTCAAAAATAAAGATTATAAAATCAGACTTTGAATAGGCCATATTGTAGTTAATAAAGTTATTCACTTTCATAGAAAAAATACTGATTTCACTTATAAATAAAAAGAAAAAATAAACAATTCAATATAACCAAAACCATTGTCTGACAGTCAATTTAAATTTTTTCTTAAATTACAGTTTTTTTTCAGGTAAAAATATATATTCTTTTTCAGTCCAATTTTTGGACAAAGTGAATAACTAGTGACATTAAAATGACATTTTGAACGACAAAATTAACATTTTTAACCTACAATTTTTTATCCTGACTAACTATCCTATCTTAAACTAATGTTTTGTTGTACTTTTCGATCCAGCCAGTTTCAATAAAATTTTAAAAACAATAGCATTTTTAATTTTAGATTCAATCAATAACATAGACTATAGTCATATAGAATAGATAGTCAAGATTCTTGAATCATCCATTCTGTAGACTTACTCATCCTTCCAACAAATGTTACAAAACTGTATATTCTATTTATTTTCGTTCTATTCAGTTTTTCATTCATATTTGTCTAGCTAGGCCTAGGCCTAACACTCTCGTCTGTGTACCCAGTCGGATGTTGACGGGCCGGGAAGCCGTTAATTCTGCTGTAGTAAGTGTAGGAGTACAGTGCCACATGTGAAGTTGGGCCTAGGAAAATTATCAAAGATTTAAATACATTTTTGTATAAATACAACACTTATACTATATTTTTGGCACTAAATTCGACATAATTAGTTACATATTCTACTTGTTCTTGTATGCTAAGATCACTTGCACTCATCTCTCTGAACACGTGCGGCGAGGAGAATAACAACAACAAACTTTTTTTTTAGTTGACCAATGATAATATTTGCGGTCCGCAACGATTTGTTAACATATTGGGAGTGAATTATTTTTATATTTATCCATCCATCAATAGGCTCAGGTTAAAGGTTAAGCCAGCTCAGCAGTGTTGAGTTATTTTGATTTCTCATCATACAAACAACAGCTGTTACTTTATTATTTTGGTAGTAGTAGGCCTAGGTAATTATTAACTAGTACACCTGGTAAATATGTATATTAGATATAACCTAAGTAGAGTAATAATGGAGTTATAGACTAACGTCATACCGCGCGGTAAACTAATTTATAATGTCTTGTCTCGCCTTTTTAGTTAGTTAGCTAGCTAGCCTGGCGCCCTACTACTACTACTAGTTAGCAGGAGGGTAAACCAGCAGGAGCTAGCTAAGTTAGGCTAGTGTAGTGAGACTGTATGGCTGGTTTAAGAAACCTGAAGGAGGAGGGGATCCATTCCCGTAGTAGGCCAGGTCCGGACTCTAGACCTTTGGGGTGGGATGTTTTCAGATCAGTTTCTTAAAGGAATAAAAGGGTGAATTGATCACGGTGATCCTGGGGAATAAAAAGATCACCTTTTTCATCACTCCAAATTTATGATTTGATATGAAGTTATTATTTACGGTGTTATAATAATTTTATATATTTATAATCATATTTATTATTCAAATTGCGCAAATCGTTCAAATCGCGCATAACATATACATTTTTAAATAGAGTAAAATTATGTCGTGATTGAAATATTGATTTTAACTTTTTTTTTCTAGGTATTAAAATAATGAAATTAATGGAGAGAATGTTACTGTTATTTGCATTGTGTGCTGTGCATGTGTCTGGGCAGATAGATATAAACCAGCAACAACAGCAGCACAACATGCATCAACAAAATGGACAACAACAGCCCATTGAGAACTTGCACGTTCAAGCTCAAATGAATCAGCAGCAACAACAGCCAAATGTAAGCCTACCAATCCTATGTCCCCTTAATAAAGGTGTTCCCTGAATAGGGAAGGCCCCATAGTGCTAAAACATGTTTCCCCTAGTTAGTTTCACAGGAATATGTCCCCTTAATACTAATACAGTAGGGGTGTTTCACATGAATATGTCCCCTTAATAGGGGTGTTTCACAGGAATATGTCCCCTTAATAGGGGTGTTCCACATGAGTATATTTACACAGTATTAATATTATTTTGTATTTTTCTTCTATGATTTTTATTACTGGTATATTTTCTTTTTAATTGTTTAGATAGTAAATCAAGCAAATGTACCTCCTCAACAAGTTCCAGTTAATTCTCATCCACCACCAGAGGGCGATGTAACAGGAAGAACAAATAGATTGAGAGATAAAAGTCACATTCATGATAAAGAGTGAGGTTTATTTTATTTAGTTCATTGTGAAATCATATTCATTTTAAATACAATCAATTCTTGGTAATTCGTTTTTTTTTTATCCTTCGTTTTCTTTATCCTTTGTTTTTTTTATTCTTCGTTTAAATGTATCTCTGTTTCACTCATCTGATGCTTTACCTCCAATTGGAGACACCTCATCTTTCCTATTCTTATCACCATTCCGAACTTTCCAAACCAAAGTGATTTGTCTTCATTCTGTTGCTTTTGTACCCATCCCTGATACCATTGTCAAACCACCTGTCACAAAAAAAATGTTAATTCCAGTCATACATTTTTGGAATTTAGTAATATGTTGAATATGTGCTAAAATATACCCACAAAAATAACATCAATGTATTTTTACATGTCACCTAAATACTGAGTCGCATAAATACTGTGTCACTCGCATAAATACTGTGACGTCACTTGCATAAATACTGTGACGTCACTTGCATAAATACTGTGTCCCATAATTACTGTGTGTCCCATAATTACTGTGTGTCACATAAATACTGTGTCACATGACAGACACTGAACAATAAAATCAACAGAATGGTGGCCACATCACTTTGGTTAATCTAACCAATCATACCATTCCCTCCACAGGCATATAAAAGAACATCTTCAAGACGTTATCAGTCCAGAAGATTCAGGCCGTGAAATGACGGAAGACGAGCTTGAATTTTATTATTTTAAATTACATGATTACGATCAGAATAATCGACTAGATGGCGTGGAAATTATGAAAGCTATGTTTCATTTTGATGAAAAAGATCACCAATCGGATACAAAAGTAGACGAAGAAGAAATCTTTAACTTAGTATCCGATGTTTTGGAAGAATTTGATAAAAATTTGGATGGCTTTATTGACTATCCTGAATATTCAAGTGCTCAACTCAACGGTTGATAAATTATATAATTTTTTTAATTGTTTAATTTTCACACTATATTTTTATATTAATATGCTTTAATTTCTAATATTTGTTTAGAAATTCACTCAGGGCCACAGATACAGTGGTATATAGCTTATTGTAGTAACATGCCCACCGTGCCCCCTAGTTTGATACAATTTAAGCACAATTTTGCACAGTACTGATAGTCGGAATGACTATTTAGTCTAGTTATTAATTATTTAAAAAGCAACATTTTAGACGTTTAATACTTTACAAGGTGCTTTTTTAAAAAATAAATATAATATATTGTGCTATAAATTAGTTTTTTTGGATATGCTATTTTAATGTAACACAATAGTTATTCAGTTTGTCAAAAAATTGGACCGAAAAAACAACATTATTTATATTGACAAAAAATATGTTTTCCAAAAACTTGTAGTATTGGGAAAATACATCTATAACTAGTAACTTTTTAAACTTGTAATGCTGTGTGTAGGGGGAGGGGGTGGTCGGAGGTAGTGATCGGGTGTTTTTAAGCCAAAAATATCTTGTTACATTACACAATGTGTAAGGTCTGAGACGGCACTGCTCACAAAGATAAATAATAATTGTAAGAGTTAATGAAAATGAAACATGTATTAACAAGCAATAACAAATAAAATGTTTCTTATATAAACTGTCCATCCATTGAAGATGAAGAACTAATACGAGAGCAATAAAGTTTGAATTCATATATTGGTGGTTAATTTAATTACAATCTGCTAAGCTGAAAGGTGTAATTGCGAAATAGAATGTAAGCACAAAGTATGTATTCATAGTCGCATTGTTACGAAATTTAAATTCACTTATGCTCTGTCTACACTATCAAACTTTATGTGACAAAATATGCGATATGCCCACATATGATGATATCATATCATCGTGCCTATATATGGACACGTCACACTTTTTAAAAAAAAACTATTTTGATAATGGAGGTATAAATACCTCAATGGTTTGATAGTGTAGACAGTGATTTAGAGTTGAGGTTATTAATATTTCTAGTCTTTGAAAGCAACACCTATGAAAAAATTGCGTAACAAACAACAAGCAAGTTTATTTTGTCGGTATTAAAGAAAGAAAAATCTATATAAGCTTAAAATAATTTCCCGTACGGTAATTGTCGGAACCGAGGGTTTCCCCGGATTCCGTTTTCTGGAGGTTTCGGATATTATTCACAAATAGTAGTAGGGCCTACCAAATGAATGCTTACAACGAACGATATCGTAGTTAGCACATGGCCCAGTGTATCGTTTTATGATGCATATAAAGGCCAATTTAGACAGGTAAGGGAAAACCGCGTAGCTTGAACAATGTAAAATCTGTATCCTAAGAAGGAACCGCCTATCCGCTACGCGTTGTGTGTAAATGGTCATAATTAAGGAATAGCATATTCTATATTTTTATTACCGTTACCGCTTGTCTGTGTAAATTGGCCTTAACGTTTTAAAATATCGATAGTTGTTAGTTTTCTAAAGCATAACCGACACATTATATTTGTTTTTTTTTTCTCAGTCATATTATGCACCATTTGGATTCCATCGTAGACAAACCAACATCAGAAATGACGGAAGAAGAATATCAATTTTACTATTTTAAAGTGCATGATTACGACAACAACAATGTACTGGATGGCATTGAGCTAATACAAGCGATGACAGACTTCCACTTGGAAGAAGATGACGACCCCGAAGACAGGCTTAGTCTAAGTGATATGGAGCTATTCGAAATGCTCGAACCGATATTCGACGAGGATGACGTAAATAGGGATGGCTATATTGACTATGCTGAGTTTGCTGCTTCGCCAGATTTATAAAGCTTGGTTACCACTAGGACACAACGCAAGCGTGTTGACCAATGACAAGCGACAGCGCGAATAATCCAGCGCTTGTGATTGGTCAAACACTTACGTTGCGTGACGTCCTTGTGTTGCGTCTTTAGCATATCCCCAGATATGCCCCCGACTATTATATAGGCTTATATTTGGCCATCATCGCCGTGACTTGACACAGTAAACTAAAAATTTCAAATGCAACTAGGAGAAACGTCCGTGGCAAATGTGGGACCATTACGGGATTCAGAGAAAAAATATCTGCGATAGTCGGGAGGAAAATACCATGGTGTCATTTGTCAAGAGTTAGTACGGAGCGAATACAGTTTGTAAAGTCGCCACAGACTAGGGCTAACTATAGGCCTATTTAAGCAAAGAAAGGGTTTACCGCTATTTACCAAATACCACTAAATTGTGCAATGTATCACCAACAGAGGCCTACTGTATTTTTACTTTCTCACTTCAGAACTGGTTATTGATACATAAATTGATAATATTGTCTTGTAAATGATATATTACTTTTAATTATTTAAAAAATCCTTAGTTTTATTAGCTATTAGGCGGCTCGAAGAGCAATCGGTATTTAAACGGTCGTGCGATTGTTAAATGCGGTCGTACGACTGTTAAATGCGATCGTACGATTATTAAATGCGATTGTTCAATCCGGTCGTGCGATCGTTTTAAAAGGCGATTGTGCAAACTTTTACATTTTTTTTACAAGTTTCATCGCTTTCAATGCGAATATTTTTTTTGTTGATTTCCGACATTTTAGATTAGCATCAGCGTGAACAATCCACTGTTACTTGTACCTACTTATTATTATACAAAAACTTGAAAGTAATTCGTAATATTAGAACTTTTAAATGTATTTTAAATGAAAAAAATAAACACAAATATGCAAGTTCCATTCCTACAATCTTCCAGGTGATAAAAAGTGCGTCTTCCTAAAAAGTGTCTTCTTATTTTATAGTGCCCTCCTGACCAATAGTGCCTTATGAGTGAATAGTGTATTTTAAATTAGTGTACCTCAATATTTATAGTCTTTCTGTAGCATTATGAATTGGACAGTTTTATTAATACATTAGTTAGAATTTATTCAATAAAAAGAAATAATATTAATTGTCTAGAGTTTGTACTGTTTATTTGGTATCATGTAAAAACAATTAAAAAAAAAAGTACTATCACACGATCGTTTAATAGTACCGTTTATATAACACCTATATAAATTCCTGTCATTTGATTGGACGAATGTGGGTCACATGGCGTGCAATAGTACGCACTATTCAACGATCGTTAAATAGTACTTTTTGAAACATTTTTGTGTACGAAAAAAAAACGTCTAGATGTTATATAAAACAAATAATGAATGTTTTGTATTCGTGTAATGGTACAAATAATGGCACTTGGTGAATGATAAAAGGTTATATCAACTCGGCTTTGCCTCGTTGATATAACCTTTCATCATTCACCTCGTGCCATTATTTGTACCATTGCACTCTTAAACATTCATTATTTGTATACTATTGAACGCCATGTGACCCATGATCGTCCAATCAAATGACAAGAATATATATAGGTGTGTTATAACAATTATCATTAAATGACTTTGATAAGTATCTATCATTCATTTTGATACGCCACTATACATAAATATCCCATTCTAATCAAGGAGATCTTTGTGGTCCGAAATACAATACCATATAAGGCCTAACAATGCGGTTATAGGCCTATAAATGCAAACATGCCACCAGCTCAAATTCATCTGATTTAAACGTTCAGCAATTATTATAAGGTAGGCCTAAATTAAAAAAATAGCTGGTTAAATTGATCGTTTCTCTACACCTTTGGTGCAATTTTTATGTGGAACATGATTTTTTTAGGAAATACAATAAGCACAAAATATTCCATATTCAATCTAACGATAATTGATAATAAATTAATTGAAATTTGTATTTTTACGATGGCCTTGAAATATCTTTGAGCTAGTAGTACAGTGACTATTATAATAGTTAATAGTTATATCAGGGAGTTGTTACAACTCCCTGGTTATATTTCCCCCCTAAAAAAATTATTTTTAAAAATGTGTTTGTTGAATATGCCTTTTTAATGTTACATATTAACAGTTATTCACTATTACCAAAAACTTGAAAAAATGAAATTAAAAGCAAAAACACCTACATTTTTTCTATGGAAGTGATTGGTTTTATTAAAACTGCAAAATGGCCTAGTCAAAATCTGATTTTATTAATCCGTTTATTTTTCCTGTTTTTGGAGACAATACATCTTTAACAGACTACCAATTCTACTACCAGTACGTCACGTGCATCCTGCTAAACTGGCTCACTAATTTGTTAAATATAATCACAACTATTTAATTTGATTTTGCTTATACGCTAATTGTCATTGGACAGGATAATAGTAAACGATGCATTGTGTTTTCTGTGTAGGCCTAATGAGAGCAGTTTACAAGCCACGTTAATTACTCATTAACAAACACAAACAACTTGTTAGATAATGAAGAGAGATAGTTTGATAAAGGCCTTAAGCTCCTGTCTACACTATCAAACTTTATGTGACAAAAACAATGTGATGTGCCCATATATGGACATGATGATGTCATATTATTACTATATTTTGGCATATCACTACCATATTTGGGCACATCACACTTTTGTCAAACTAGTTTGATAGTGTAGAGCTAGCTTTATACCGTATAATTCATTTATCAGACCGTTGATTCACCATTAATCATCTATAAGTATATTCATTCTTTAGTCAATAAAACCATGAATTAATAACATTATTACTATTTTAATATTACTCCATGATTTTTATCATTACCGTATAGGTCCTACTTTTTTCTATGTAGACCTCAGTATTACATGCTTAGCGATAATTATGTCCAAATTGAAGTTTCTAATTTCCGCAACGCGAAAAACAATGCATTTCAAAGGTAACGTGCACATTTGTCATAGTCTTTTCGCTATAAAACCTACTATAACTACGCTACGGTAACATACCACTTACTGATTTCTTCCTTAATTTAGGCATATTATTATCGGACATCGGACAATAGTGGAATTATTTCGTTTCTTTTTTCCCCTATAGTTTGAATCATTTTCTAGCGTGGCTCGGAATACAGATACAGATACCACTATCAGTCATGTTTAGGCCCAAGTAATATGACCCAGAAAATAGAATAAATACTTAGGAGCACCCTTTATAATTGTCCGCCACCCCTTTCCTAATTGTCCACCAACCTCTTTTTATTTGTCCGTCACCCTTTCCTAATTGTCCACCATCCCTTTCCTAATTGTCCACCATCCCTTCCTAATTGTCCACCACCCCTCTTCCTATTGGCCACCACCCCCTTCCTAATTGTCCGTCACCTCCTTCCTAATTGTCCGTCACCCTCCTAATAAATTGCTAACACAAATCATTAACTGTAGGTCGCCTACGTTGATTTAGGCTGTGACAATACAGCGATTATATCGCGCGTGCCAACATATTGTATATTTAGACACAACAAATAACAAAGGTATTTGTAGCACAAAACACAACCAAAACAATTATACAATAGAAACATAACAAGTAAACAAATATGTTAAAAAACACAAACAAATTATATTAAATAAACAAAGACAAGGAAGGTGAAAGTATTAGTAATATCTTAGCTTCGAATGGTCTGTCTTCTCTACTCTCTAAAGAGCTTTTTGCACAAATGGTTATTAAATAAAGTTCACAAGAAAAAAATCTACAATGACTAAGAGAACGTGGAAGATAAGCACTTACTTAGATAAAACTCTTTCAGTATCGCCTATAAGTGCATGCAACTTTTTAATAAGTTCGCCCAGACCATAATTATACCAACGTCACTGGGGTGGGTGTCTGTAAAAGAAATAAAATAGAAAAACAAAACCACGTTACTAAAATTTGCGACACCTAAATTCTGTAGTATTTGTCCATAGTATTTCAAGAACGAATTCTGCTCATTATAATTGTTTTGACTCATTTCCACATCTGTTTTATAACTTGCCTCCAAATGTTAAAAATAGTCTAGTTTTTTCCCTGTCATCATTTGTATATTCACCTGCTTCAAATACCTGTCTAAACTCAATTAAATGTTATTTTAAACTGTTACACATATACTTGTGTTGCTTTTTCTGTATTTAAGTTTATTTCATTTGTACACTTTAAAGTGTCGGAGACTCACTCGATAGTGTTTTGTTTCACTTTTTGACAATCCTGTCTACCCCACTAAAGTTCTCTGTACCTTGTGACCTGTTAATTTTGTATTATTTATTAAAAGATGAAATAAATGAAATGAAACCATAATGGTTACAACGGTTGTGACTAAATTGAAACTACTATTCAATCTAAACATACAATTAAGTTATGATTCCATCCTTAAATTAAATTAAGAACACAAAAATAATTTTTTTTTAATGAAAAAAAATACCTATATATAACATTACCCTACTAGGCTATACCATTAGTAAGATGAACTCGTTCAAAGTTGCAGGCGATAAACGGAATAACCTACCAACTGAAATTAAATATTCCCCAACAATTGCTTCATTCAAAACTAGATATTGATCTCATTTCTTCTCTCACAAAACTAAAAGCTTTCCTTATGCAATACAGGTATTCCTTTACCTGATTGTGTAATGCTGTATAAAGATGTTGTTATATAAATGAAATAAATAAATTTAGGTTTAAAAGGCAAATCACCCATGCATGATCGGGTAGTTTTATTGTGACAAAACTCATCATGCACACCCATTAGAATAATGTGTATGATACAGCGTAACCAATACTATTAAGAAGCAGGGGAAGGTTTCCTATGAAACGAGCAAAGGAAAATATACTTTTCAATACTAAAACCCTATTTAGGGGCGGCTAACTAGTATTGCCATCTCGGCCCCTTAATAGGGGTTCTATTTTATAATAATTAAGTATTTTTTTATATCTCTGATATTTGCTTCTTGTAGAAAACTTGCTTTTTATATTTTAATGCGCCAGAAAACTGAGAAACAACGCAATAAAAAAACAATCATACTCTATTACAAGTTGTAAACCAGATTTATAACATAAGCCTACAAACTTTCAATGTAAGACCAATAATAAAGGAACCAGGGACCCCTTCTAAGTAAGAACAATTCCGAAATCAAGGCATCCGCTGAGGTTTAGTATTCAGTAATACCAGATTTACATAAGCCAACAGAAAATAAAACAAAGACATCACTCAAAACACTTGTTCGAAAATTTATGAACAGAATGTCTAAAATCGGATTACCGATTCCTCTACGAGAGAACTGTACGATGAGCACCTAATTTACACTTGAAAATACTAGAGAGACGCAACCTTGCGAGGGAAAAAAAAGATACCTCGCTAATGACGATCAAATCGGTAACGCAAGTAAATTTGATTATAATGAAAGTCTGGCTGAGCGAATTAACCGCGCGCTCTAATTACGCAGACGATGAAACGGTCATTTGTTAAAAATGGAAATCGTCAATCGGGCGTAATTCAATTGTTGATTACTGTAATGAAGTAGATGACTGTCTAAAGAGAAAGCAATATACAACACAAGCTACCTTTTATCGTATTTTATTGTATATTATTCTGTTTACTGTTCAAGTGGAGGATTCTGGTATAAAGCTCCGTCTACACTATAAAATTTGACAAAAAAAGTGTGATGTGCCCAAATATGATAGTGATATGCCCAAATATGGTACTGATATGACATCATCATTTCTATATACATTTTTTGTCACATAAACTTTGATAGTGTAGACAGTGCTTAAGATGTGTTCACTCTTCCCTGCTTAGTATATTAAGTTCATCTTGATTACTTTACGTTTTCTCCGAATCTCAAATCAATAAAACCATTATTTTGCTCTTATGATAAGACCCACTATAACGCAAACATAACTCACTGATAGTTTTTTATTTATTTAATTAAAAAAAATTTAGTTTATGCATTTTCCTCTTAACATACAATGGTTTATTTTGGTACTTTTTTCATTCTTACCTTTTACTTGAAATGACTTTGACACATTTAGGAATGTATTTTTACTTTTTGCCAAACTGTTATCAGGAACTTATTCTCAAAAAATTACTACTGAATACATAATACTTTTAAGAATTGTATTGGTCCACTTAAAAAACATACATTATACATGCGATCCAAACAATTTATCTTCTTAATAGGGGTTTCTCATGAGTTACCAATAAAGTTGCTTATCGAGCTTATCGAGACCAACCACTTTAATTTTAAGTTGCCCTAGCCTACATTCATTTTTGGTTGCCCCGGGACCGAGGGCAACTGATTTTGCGAGCCCAAAGATTGATATTTCCAAAGAAGGAACAAGGATCTACTGTATTAGTAGTGTATACGGAATAAACTCTATTTTCTATAATGTTGAACGAACATTACGACGTTTGTAACATTATTCCTATAACTTGTTTGATTCCAATTATTTTCAGGTCAATTAAAAATCAACTACTATTACTATTTATCACAATATAAATTGCTGTTCTTTTTTTAACAGTGTTTTTAAACAAACAGTTTGACCTTGTCAGAAGTGTTGGCAGACGTACCTACATCTGTCAACGTATCTGCTATTATGTTGTAAGTCAACCAATAGAAGTAGTTTTTTCCAAACCGAAACAAGTAGTTATTTTGCTAATAACATGTGTTCTATTCATACTAGAACAGCATGCATTGTATAATCTTGTTGGTATTCCAATAAAACAAATTGAATAAGATATAAATGAGCTTAAAATTAATGTCTTTATTGAAATCTGGAATAGAACAATTGAAGTCAGGCGAAGGTGGCACGCGCGACCGACAATGGGTTGACAAAAGATTGTTAGCTAACTAACTGAAGAAATTCAAGTCAAGAATCACTGCACTATTGTCTATTTACTATTCACTTTCGAGCAACGCGATTGGCTGAGTAAGTTTTATGATAATCACGTTTAATGTAATCTGATTGGCTATAATCGAGTGAAATAGATTTCTGCAATGAATATAAGATGGCAATATATTAACAGCAAAACACTTTAAATTAGGTTGCTAATTTCATAAGTCACTCTGAAGCACCAATTACTTGAACATCTTCAACATGTCTTCTATTTCTCAATCTATGTCGCTAGCTTCTGATCCACTAGGCCTGAATCTACAGGGAACCAAAACAGAAAAATGTGAAGATTTTTCTAGTCTTTATCTCGATTCGAATCAAAGACACGGGATACCAGACACACCAGGTAAGCAAAAACGCGACTGAATTGGGTTTTTTTTGTTAGATATTTCAAACAGTTTAAACTGACATCGATCTAATTATCTCTTTATTTTATTTTTGTAAATTCATTAAAATAATTGAGTGAATAATATAATTTCAAGTTTTGGATAATTTTAAAAATACAAATAAAGTTGAATAGATTTTTTTTTAGATGTTTCAGATACATACGACCGAACACGCGCTTTAACATTTTCTTTTTTTCTTTAAACCATATTAATTTATCAAACTATATTATTTTTTTGCGCTTATTTTTTTAAAAGCTCTACAGTCAACTTAAGTTAGATCTATCACCTGAAATATGTACTATTTAACTATTCATTTTATTTCATTTCCTAATTTTTCGGATACATACATACGACCGTACTCAAAATCACTAAAATGGTCGTAATATACCATATTTTATAAAACTAAATAATTGTTTGCGCATCTCTTATTTAAACTCTACAATCAACTTAAGTTAATTCTATCGCTTGATATATGTACTTTGTAACTATTCATTTTATTTAACTATTAAACAAAATGTTCGTAATTGCAATGACCATTCCTTGTTTTCTTTATACATTCATAAGTTATCAGCAATCTGTGGTATCTTAATGTATTAGAAATACAATTGAATAGATTTTATAATGTTTAAGTTACATAGACAGTACCCGTAGATAACTAAACTCTTCTCTTGTTCCTAACACGATATTGTTATAAAACTAAATTTATTTGTTGTGCATCTCTTTTATCTCTTTATGTAAAACGCTACAGTCCACTTGATTTAGATCTATCGCTTGTACTGTACTTAAAAAAAAATATTAACATTATTTAACTACTACTATACGGTGTCTTATTGTAGAATTGTTTCTAAATATCAATATTCATATTCTTTTTCTACAGAAAATTCGCTCTTCCAAGATTGTTCAGAAGGCGCATTTAAGAAGATGAAACCGACGATAGCATCGGTTCACATGGGAGCCACATTGCAACCAAACCCTATAACGTGTCCACCAACACCAGCAAGACGACGTCACAGAACCACATTCACACAAGAACAACTCCAGAAACTAGAAACAGCTTTCAGTAAAAGTCATTATCCAGATATATATGTGAGAGAAGATCTTGCAAAACAGACCAAGTTAAACGAAGCAAGAATTCAGGTAAATATAAGTTACTAGGCCTTGCTAACATTTGTTTTCACAATGCGTCAGGCGAATATGGGCAGCGCTTGAGTCTAAAAGTATGTTCATGCGTACGGAGCCTGTAATGTCACGGTAACTTTTAAAAATATCACGGCAATTTAAAAAAAAAGCCACCGTCGGCAATTTGCTGAGACAGTTTTTGACAGTCTAGTTGCGTAATAAAAACCTCTTAAACTTTACTACCAAAAATGGTTATGTACAAAAAGGTATTACAATTCTGAATACTGAAATGAATTATTGGAACGTGTGCAAAATCTTGGTTTTGCAATATTTTTAAATCTTAATCAAATTAAGACAGCTTCTTCAGATAATGTTAAAAATCTTTAATTGTGCTTCTAAACTTGTATATTGAACATTTTGAACGTAAAACCACAGTAGGGCCTACTAGGCCTAATAAAATTACGATTATGAACTTCGGTAAAATTACAATTTATTAACTGTTTTGATTTTTATCTCGTCAGGTCTGGTTCCAAAATCGCCGAGCTAAATATCGCAAACAAGAGAAACAACTCGCAAAGTCCGTATCTCCAGTGTTACCATCATGCAATGGTATTATGCGCAACTTCTATCCAAGTAATCAACGTGCGTACCAATATCCACCAATGAACAGCATGGCGCGGTACCCCCAAATGACGTCAAGTACATACGGAACAATGACGCACACGCAATTCCCATCAATGAGTTCTAGCTGTAGTGGTATGAGCATGCGTAGTGATGCTCACATCGAAGACGATTGGTATAACAAAAGTTTATCGGCTTTACGCATGAACTCGACGCAGTGTAATTTTTCATCATCGATGCTTCAATACCAATCATAGAACTTAAATTTTACGACACAAATCTAAGGATCTGAGCTCCGGAGATCAAAGCGTTTATCTGTGGCTGTGACACGATCAGTTCCACGCACCCTAAACGTTTTGATTAGCCAAAGGTTTGGTTAACAGCACCGCGCCGCGGAGAATATGTACAGGCCTACTCCAGTAGAACTGTTGGTATTTGTCGCAGCCAGACATAATATCAAAGGACGGTTACGAGTTCCTATCTTGGCAATGCGAGCTCAGCTTCCTGATATTAGATTGTATTGTCTTTAAAATACCAAAGAACGTTCAGTGAATGTAGGCGTTCGCGCCTCATCGCTGAATTTCCGGGTGTTCGTGTACATTTCGGCATATTATGTAACTTGTACAGCATTTGTGTATCAATTTTGTAATTATTAAGTGAAATCAAAGAGCGTATATCTTTGAGGTGCAATATATATTATACATTTCGGTATATTTTAAAATGGTGAATACTGTAAAGCTCTGTCTACAATACCAAACTAGTTTGTGATGCGCCTAAATATGGTAGTGATATGCCTAAATATGGTAGTGATATGCCTAAATATGGTAGTGATATGCCTAAATATGGTAGTGATATGCCTAAATATGGTAGTGATATGCCTAAATATGGTAGTGATATGCCTAAATATGGTAGTGATATGCCTAAATATGGTAGTGATATTTACTGTATATTTAAAAATGAAAATAGAAACAAAGACATTATGTTATTTAATATTACCGTATTTATTATGATAAATCAACTCGTGTACAAAGTGAAAATAAATTTTAATGACCATAATATATTTGTGTCGAAGTGTCCTGTCAATTAATAATGTTGGCCTTCAATCTTAAAGTATGTATCCTCCGCGTACATTATAGGCCTATGTGTGGGTGGTGAATGTGAAAATAAAGAATTGAATTGAATGAAACTTGAAAAAAATCTTGAATCAAACAATCGAGCACCATTTGCATTCTAAATAGCACCAAAGACCGTCATTGATTTGCAGTTTCATTTTGCAGTTATTTGCTGTACGAGTCACAATAGGAGGACGTCACAACTTTTTAACAAAGAGGCAGTGAATGCACCCGATTCCCAGTGCTGTATTTCCACCCTCTCTATTTGGTCTGGTAAATGTCGTGTCTTTCAGCTGTCATCAAACGGTGCTCATTTTGATCCACTTGATCTGACAAAATGTAACAGCAGCATTCGATCCTCATAAGCGATTAAAGAACTTGAAACTTCGTATAAGAAATTGCACAGGTTGGTGTATATTTCTAGAAGTTTAAAAAGTACTTTTAGAAAGATCTCTTTCTCAAGTTTGACGTTTCGTTACTATTCTCAGAAATTGCGCAGGCTGCTGGTGATTATTTCTGGAAGTTTAAAAAGTACTTTTAGAAAGATCTCTATTCTCAAGTTTCATGTTTCGTTACTTTTCTCAGAAATTGCACAAGTTGGTGTTTATTTCTAGAAGTGTAAGAAGTACTTTTCGAAAGACCTCCATTCTCAAGTTTGATGTTTCGTTACGGTTTTCTTATCCGTGAAAAAGTTCCTCATAACAACAGTTTGTCCAATTCCAGTCAACAAAATCACAATGGCCACCGCAAACGACCAATTGCTGATACGCCCAAGAAGTTGTTCAGCATAATGGCGCCCTACCTGCTCTCGAATTCGATACTGTTTCTGATCTTCAATCATTTCTAATAGATTCTGATAAATCTCCTCTTGATAGGCCTCCAATGCAGTCATTACCGTCTGCTTACCGTGTCCAATCTTACGAGACAAAGTACTTTCAGTGTCTGGGAGAAACTGGAAGAAAACCGTCTTCTTCGTCATTGTAGAAAACTTATTACTGAAGCAGAATTGGTACGTTCCTTTCCCGGTGTCGAATGTTACCTCCTGAGTTGTTTCCTTCTGGAAATGGGCAACTGTTTTTCCACCCGGTGACGTAATTATGACGTCGACGTCACGGTTTCCACCCGAAACTACCTTAAATTGAAATTGGTAGCGGCTCCCGGATGGAAAGTTTTCGTAGAAGCAGGTTTCCTCGCGTTCGCCGAGTCTGAAAGTTAAGGCAGACCGAGGAAGCTTGCCGGCTGTGTTGACTTTTTCGTGTTCGTGATCTTCATGATGATCCATTAGGTCAACGGCCATTTTATTGACGTCAAATTGCTCGATGTGCTGGCAAGACACAAAAGCCATTAGATGTAAAGATAACACAACCACGAAGATTTTCATCATAAAAGTTGCCTTTCGTATGCTTCCGTACAAGAAGACTATCCGGACACGTAGTAGCCGATTAATTGTGAATAAAATCAAGCTGTCGAAGCACACACTTTAAACCAACTAAAATAAATAAAATCAATCGCATACATTGTTAACAGTGTAACAGGTTGTCGCAATGATATTGGCGGGCTTTGTTCGTCTCGCTAAATTGCAATTGATTGGTTGTCTGTTTGTTACGTCACATGTTCATGTGGCAGGTTATTACGTAACTAAAACAGTGTACACAAAAGCTAATCTGGGCTCCAGACGGAGTTTTGTCTTAATATTAGTAAAAATATAAATATTTTTGCACATATGGCGTTTCATACGTGTATTACTTGAGTTTGTATTTTCAGAAAAAAATCGAAAAAAAAAAAAAGACAATGAATACGGACTTGGGGCAAGTCTACACAAACGCATAATTAAATCGTTACATTTACTTAAATGCATGTAAAAGTGAAATAAAAATAAAAACCGTTAAGCAATACTGTTAAAACCGATATATTTCTTTTATTTACAAAAATGTTTCAAATTGGTATTTATTAGAAAGAAATCTAATGAATTTATTATCGCTTGTTGTGACACGTCATCGCTTGCAATGTTTTTCTGTAGGCCTATATTAAACAATCAGGGGTGAAATGTATGTTCCAGTAAAGGGAAATTAAAAAAAAAACGTTAAGCAATACTGTTAAAACCGAAACACCGTGTTTATATTTCTTTTATTTACAAAAATGTTTCAAATTGGTATTTATTAGAAAGAAATCTAATGAATTTATTATCGGTTGTTTTAACACGTCATCGGTTGCAATGTTTTTCTGTAGGCCTATTATACAATCAGGGGGTGAAATGTATGTTCCAGTATATTAAAAATGTTTAGTTTGTAAAGTAGTAATTTATTTCTACAACATATTAATATATTTTCTTAAATTCTGCTCAGTTGTTTTCTTAATATATTTCATGCTATAAATTCTATGTAAAACTGATTATAAATCCTTTCTTGTTTAAATTAAACTAAAATATGTTTCTCGTGCAACTAGCAGTAAAGAGCTAAACAAATTTTAAGCCAGTGTACGCTCATTGTTATTCGGTGAATTTAAACTCCGCGTGACACTATGAACGCTTATGTGGAGCCATGTTTTGGGTTTCTAAACAATTATGATATCTTAAGCTTAAACTATCAACCTATAGACGAAAAATAAGTGATGTGCCCATATACAGACACGATGACATCATATGACTACCATATTTGGGCACATCACACTTTTTTTGTCAAACTAGTTTGATAGTGTTTTTTTATAAACAATTGTAGGCACACACAATCGACCCACTTTTCAAGAGTTGGGTTCACTTGTTTTTAATAGATTTTATGTAAAAATGCTGATATCGCATTTGTTACTACTGTATTTAAGACAATTGCGCACTCAAAAGATTGTTTTTCAAACAAAAATATTGGCTGTATGTACTGTGTTTATATTAACTTTAAAAAAAAAATTTTTTTTCATTAACAAAATTTAGGAAAGACAGTCTCTGCCAATTCCTATAGAAAATCATGACATTATATTGCACAACAATAATTTCCCCGCCACCAATCCCACCCACATACTTCTCAACCTCTCCGCTAACTTCTCTGACACCAGCGTTGGAAAGACTGTATTATTATAATACGTCCAAAAACACTGTAGTTGGCCCCACTTTAGTTTTCCCTACTTTACTTGCCCATGTTTTACTTGCCCATACTTTCTTTGTCATGCATGAACAAACATCTACCAATCATGCTATATTTTAATCTCTTTACAGTTTTAAATTGTTAAAATTATAATTATTTTCTTCTGTGCCTCATTTTAAGTCACGTGCAAGGCGATTTTACAGCTCACTATGTCGGTCGGTCGGTAAACACTAACTTGAGCACGCGACTGCAGCCACGTATATGGCCTTATTCTTTCTTGTTTTTGTTTGGTGTGCATTGAAACGATGTCACCAACTGCAGTGGCAATAATAATGTATGCTGCTACAGTGCTATAGTATATGTCTCTCGACAAAGTAGGTCAGAGTGTTAATAACCCCCTTTTTGTTCTTAAAAAAACTATTATAGTCTCGCATTATTTCTTTTTAAAAACAAAATATCCGAATAAAATAAAAGCTATGTGAATAAGAGATGTCTTATACCGGCTAAACTGTTCCCGCATGCATATTCCTATTTATAATATAACATTATAAAGCTGCCCCAGCTTATTCTTTAATATTTGCAATTTCAACACCCCTGTACAAATATCTGGCCAATGACAATGAATAGCTGCTGTTTTTGTATGTATTTGTTACTTAAGTTGTTGAGCAATCTTTGCTGTCTTAAAATCTGCCCTCAACTGAACAAAAGACATCACAGTTGATCTGTCTAACCCAGCCTGTAATATCATAAAATTAACAGAGTTAAAATAATATAATTTTTCCTATACATGTCAATGTAAATATTGATACATGCTTTACATATTTTAATTTGTTAATCAAATACTCCATCTTAAATAAAATACACTTGTTATGGTAATGGCTCTACAGTAAATAGTCATAATAATCCCATACTCAAGTTTAATCCCATGCCTAAGTTTAATCCCATGCCCAAGTTTAATCCCATACTCAAGTTTAATCCCATGCCCAAGTTTAATCGAAAGCCACAGAATAATCCAACTCTAATTTGGACATAATAAATGAACTTCTATAACTACTATAAAAATACTATACTTACCATTTGTTCTCCTGTGATAATCTGTTTCAAATTTTCAGGGACGACAACAAGAAGGTTACACAAGGCATGGAGCATTTCAAAAAGAGAATTCACAAGACCACTCTACATAAAAATAAAAGACAAAGGTTAAAAAAGTTCCCTTAAGGGTGTCCCCTGGAAAGGGGTTGGTTGTAAAAAAAATATTGCCTCTTGTTCATTTCACAGGAAAGTGTTCCCTCAATAGCGGTGTCCCCTCAATAGCGGTGTCCCCTTTAATAGAGGTGTTCCAAAGGATAGGTTCTATTGTAGTTTGTGTACTAACCAATTGTTAAAGGTTTAATGTATTAAACTATTTCAAAAGCCTTTAGAGCCAGTTTGTTAAACGGTGCATTAGAGTATGTATATCATGATCTAATGCGATTATTTTCTTTAAATGTGTAAACACTGTATTATTTGTATATATTATATATTGCATTACCTTATAAACTTGTAGAAGAACACCTTTATTTTATGGTGAACAAGCTTTATATTTTGTACTATTGTATTTTATATTTTGTGAATAAATAAAGATTTTGATTGATTGATTGATTTAATATTTCTCAAATATATCTGTCTTTTCAATTTATCATATTATTTCAACCACCGTTAGGGCACAATTTTTTAAACAGTGCATTAGAGTATGTTAACATGATTTATATGTTTGATATTACTCAAATATGTCTGTCTTTTGTCTGTCATCATGCTATATTTTGAAAGCCTTTAGGGCACAATTTGTTATAAACGGTGCATTATAGTATGTATACTAATAAACAGTGTTCGTTGAAAAGCAAGATGAAAACATACAGTGAATGCCTTAGCAGTTCTTCTATATTCATTAACATCACAAATGACCAGCATTGCTCCCATTGAGTTATAAGTGAAGCTTTGTAGATGATCTAGGATTACACGATGAAATCTTATTCCAAACTCGAGTCGCACAGCACCGACATTTTTGCCGTCAAGACAAGCGTTCAATTTGCCTGCCTGCTGCTCAACAAACTTAAGAACTTTAGCACAGGCCTGAAAAAAGAAAAATTTCCTCATCTTTATCGTTTAAAATTATTAGTATATCACCCGGGTGGTTTAGAATTAATGTTCGGGACCTGTAGTGTATTTATATATATATATATGGTAATTGATGTGGGCGTATAAATTTGATTTCTGGTGCGCGTGCACACAATTGAGAGACTAGTGCTCCGCCGTACCACGCCAAGAATGTTAAAAAGTCGTTATCCAATCGAATTTGAACTATACCATGAAATCCCCCGTGGTCTAATGGTGAGGACATCTGCATATCAAGCAGAAGGTTCCAGGTTAGAATCTTGGTTGAGGCTACTTTTTCTTAATCTCACAGATTTCCTTATCTTTATCGTTTAAAATTAATTAATTAACTTTTAGTTTATCACCGGGTGGTTTAGAATTTATTCTGTGCCTGTGATGTTTATGTATGGTAATAGACAAATTTTCCATTTTTTACAATGTAAAAAAAGAGCCTGTGATTTAAAGAAAACTACAAAACAATTGACAAAGATTTAAATAGAAGCACACAAATGCAAATCTAACTTACCTGTGTTGATAACTCTGTAGGCATTTCTTCAGTTTCAGGTTTAAAGTCAGATTTCTTTTGCTCTGCTGATAAAATATGCTTTATCCATCCACACCAACAATTCAACGTTCTGAAAAAAACACCACATAAATAAATTAGCAGAAATAGTAATATTTCCAACAATATACTGCAGTAAAAGTAAATTAGACTAATGTTTTCTTCTTCATTATAACATGAGTTCAAGGATGTAGCCAATCAGACGCGCTGAAATGAGTCATGTGTGCGCTCTTTATTTTTTTACTAGAGCACAGCAAAAAAAGCATAACAGCACTGCGTGTAAATCTTATGGCAAAATACCAATTACGCTAGGGGCTGCACGATTTACGGGTAGGAACCAGTGGTCACCACAGCTCGCATTAATTAATTAATCATTAATTTGGTCGCCGAGCAGATTTGTGCTTGCTGAAGTAGGCCTAGCTTCTAGGCACAAAAAGATAAGTGAAAATAGTTTCCTACCTGTCTAAACCATTTTCAATTTTTGCTTCCATTTGCTCCTTTATCTCTCGTTTCTCTTGCACACACTGGCTGTACATTGGCGAGGAACTAAATACAGAAAATATAAAGTACAATAAAAATATAAAAAATATACACATAATATAGAAAATATACACATAATATAGAAAATATACACATAATATAGAAAATATACACATAATATAGAAAATATACACATAATATAGGAAATATACACATAATATAGAAAGTATACACATAATATAGAAAATATACACATAATATAGAAAATATACACATAATATAGAAAATATACACATAATATAGAAAATATACACATAATATAGAAAATATACACATAATATAGAAAATATACACATAATATAGAAAATATACACATAATATAGAAAATATACACATAATATAGAAAATATACACATAATATAGAAAATATACACATAATATAGAAAGTATAACACTCAAGTTATGTAAGACATATTAAGATATTGGACATGATCTTCAAGTATATTAACAAATACTACCAAAACAATACTGTATAACTACTGTATTATCTATATTACGGGTTTTTGATTTGATGTCAATTCATTTTGAGCATGTATTGGGATGCGTGTCCTCGTTCCAATCCTTGTGACACAGGTTTGATGGTTTCTAGGTCGAGACGATGACCGATGGCACATCGATTGACCTGATCTAGGTTGGTCATCCAAAATATGGTCGTAATATCAATATGGGACTGTTGTTTGTTCAATTTTAAGAGCAAGTATAAAAAAAGCATTGTCAAATGTCAAGGACGACAGAAAGACTAACCTAATAAGTGGAACTAGAAGTTCACTGAACTGTTTCTCTAGAAGATGAAAGACTGCGTTTGCCTGCCTTGCTACATCAATAAAGTAGCCCTGAGGTTCTGTCTTAGGCTCATTGGATGGTATGCCTTGCAAGCCTATTTCCAAGGCATAGTCTATGTGGTCTATGCATAAGTAGTGGGTTAGGAGCTTAAAGATGTTCACAGCATTAACAGCAAGGTCAGATTGGTTTGAAAGCTGAAATAAAATCAAAACTGATAATTGCTGCAATTCAAATGACAATACATTTTTAGGCTAAAACATAGTAAATGCACGGTGTTTTAAACTGGCCAATTACATTGTATCATTTTGTGAAGTGGCCAAGCAGTCAAGTCAGGGGCAACACCTTAATCCTAGTCATAATAGTTAATTAGTAGGTTTAAGTCTTCTATTATTATAGTTTAACAACTTAAAAATAGGGGTCCAGTGTACATGCATTATATGGTTCATACACCCTGAACCCAGGGCATCTTTCATGATTTGATGTTACAGCAGCTATGGTGAGCTGCTGTTTATATCGGTTTCACCTGCACCCTTGAATCACATTATACAGTAGCTTTAATTGCAATAAGGATTATCCCACCAAGAAATTTAAAACTGTCCTGGTTATAGAATAGGGACAATTACAGTAGAAACCCCCCTTTGGATCACCCCTATTAAGGGGACATTTTTATATGAAACAAAGAGAAATATATGTATTAACACTATAGCAAACTATAGGGACATTTTGTTTGGATCCTAAGGTGTCCCCTTAATATGGGTTTTACTGTAAGTATAAACCTTGCTACACTTAGAGCAGATAAAAAGAAAACATACCAATTTGCATCTGGTTAACGCATGTTTGGATTCGTTGATTAAGTTTAATGACAGCTCTTGAGAGATGAATGGTTCTCCCCCATAGTCAACATGACTGCTGCCACCAAGATTCAGATTAGACAATGGAGTTTTGGTTCTCAACTTGTTCTGAAGTTCATGTAAACTGTGATATAAAGTGATATTAATGTTAATCTTGTTCTATAAGCTCAAGCTTTCAAAAACATGATAGCCAACTGTAATTCCATGTCTGTCCCTCATTAAGCTATGTCTACACTATCAAACAATGTGACGCTGTGCCCATATATGGACATGATGATGTCATATCAATACCATATTTGGGAATATCAAACTAGTTTGATAGTGTAGACAGTACATGTACACTTGAAGCATAGTGTAGTAAATCAGCAGACCTAATTCCTCAAACTTTTTACTGTTTATATGCTAGCAGACCTAATTCCTCAAACTTGCGCTGTTTATATGCTAGCAGTTGGAGTAGATCATCATACCTCTATCATTTTTCTCTTTTTTGTGCAGAGAATCATATAGACCATGCCCATTTATGCCTGTGTGTTGTATCATGATGAGTACAACTACTAATTCCCCTATGGAAGGCCTTGGTGCACTGTATCTCAACTGCTATTCCCCTATGATCCTCTAGATCATGGGACAACTAGAACTGTACATCTGGAGATAGGCACCACTGGGAGAGATGGCTTATGCCTGTGTATCGTATCATGATGAGTGCAACTACTAATTCCCCTATGGAAGGACTTGGTACACTGTATCTCATCTGCTTGGCCGATACGATCCTCTAGGTCATGGGTCAACTAGAACTAGAATGCGACAATACATACCCTCCTTGCTGGTCAAGTCTCTTCTTGGTATGGTTAAGTGATTTGTAGTACAATCTAAGATGCTCCGTCATCTTGCTTTTCAAATGGTCCATCTCCAATTTAACATAGTCATCTAAGTATTTTCCAAACACATGTTTCATCTGCCGGTTCAAGAAGTTTGAGTCTGAGCCCAGTCGGAAACTACCTAACCCTTTGGTAAGTTTTGATGTTCTGTAAGATAAGCAATACATGATCAAGGCTTAATGTAGAATACAGTACATTTAATAAATGATTGGCTAACATTGACCATTGAAATTGGTGAAGCGTGAAGTTAGTACTGTGCTATATTATGGTAGTTTCTATCAACATAGACCCACTGTAGTAATTAATCATCATGTGATGTTCCCATATATGGACACGATGATGTCATTTCACTACCATATTTGAGCATATCACTACCATATTTGGGCACATCACACTATTTTGTCAAACTAGTTTGATAGTGTAGACAGAGCTTCAGAGTACATGTACAGTTGAAGCATAGTGTTGTAAAGTAAATTGTAAGGGTTTAGTAACAGTGGAGATATCCTGCCCTGAATAGACATAGCTTACGAGTACATACAGAGTAGTTAATAGCGATATGTGCCAATAAAGACATTGCTCTGTTTCAGAACTGTTTAGGCAACAGAGCAAAGAAAAGCATATACTGTACCTTGCATATAGCTCATACAGTTGAGAAAGAAATTTATCCGTGTCTTCTCTTGTACTACCAAGTCGATGTTGAACATGGCACTGCAACCAAAACAATATAAAATTCAACTGTACAGTGGTGTTAACTGCTAGTATTAGCACTCAATGGCTAAAGGGACTTTGTTTTTTATGCTAAATACATATTACAATTGCAAAATTATAATGTGGTTGGTATGTTATATAGCTCTAAACCTATGTTTTTCATTGTTTTCCCAACAAACAATAACAAATGGGGGTTTCCCAGTGTACTACTTCACACACAGCCACTGTCCCAAACTCATCATGTATTTACACTGGGCCCTCTGGAAGAGGCTACCCAGTATAAAGAATAAATAATAATAATAAACTTTAAAAAAGGCATTAAAAATGTTGAAAAAGGCTAAAAACGCCCTTTTATGTCCCTAGCGTTAGATGCCCATTATGGGCCCTAAATCTTAGGCTTTCGCCATTGTGTATATACATTATTAAAGTATGCTGACATGTTTAATATGGTCAGATGTATATCATTAGTATTAGTCCTATTATTGCCACACCTAAATCTAAATAGTGTCCTACCTTTAACACTTGTTGGTACAGACACTGCACAAACTTGCCCATTACAAGTTCTGGTGTACTGAAAACTTCTTGCGTTAAGAAGTTCACCTGTCTACAGATTGGCATAAGATCATCATAGATGTCTCTAAAAACTTGTAAACTCTGTGAAATAGATTAAAAATAACACACTTTATTAAGATTATGCGAATCCAGGAAGTTCGGACAGTGCCGAAAAGCCACACTTTTAATATGCTTTTATTTTTCGCTTTTTATCTAGTTTTAAAACATGTTTGAACTATCGTCACATTGTTGTAAACACAATAACAATACCCACATTTTTTGGATTTTGGTATTGGAAGACTTGTATCATATACTGTATTTAAATTGTATATAATATTGTTAATTTTACTATATTAAAATGAATATGAAAATTTACCCATATTTAAATTGTATATAATATTGTTAATTCCAGTATATTAAAATGAGTATGAAAAATACCTTTTGGTTTGTTTCAATGAAAGACTCAACACATCGGTTGTAACCCTGAAAAAAACATATTACTGGATTAATAAGGGCTAATTATGAGGGCTTAAGCTCTGTTTACACTATCAAACTTGTGACAACAAGATGTGATGTGCCCATATATGGACATGGTGATGTCATATCAATACCATATTTGGGCACATTAGAGTTTTTTGTCAAACTAGTTTGATAGTGTAGAAAGAATTTCATGTACAGGCCAGTCATTATTCAGTGGCGTAACGCAGAGGCCTGATGCCCCTGGTTTAGGAACCCTAAGTGGCCCTTCAACGCTGGAGGCCTTGGGTGTTTTTAGCCCTTTTCGACATATTTTACTGCCTTTTTCCTCTGGGCACTGCTCAGGGCCCCATAAGCTCCGGGGCCCCTGGGTTTAGCCAGTAAACGCTCATAGCCGTTACGCCACTGTCATTATTATCACTAGATGTGGGTGGATTACCTTAAAATTAAGCAAGATGTCCGCCAGTTCTCGCATTCTTTGTTTATCACCATCTTTATGAGCATTGTCAAATTCACTGATTAAATTACTTTCAATAGTAATGTATTGGTCTGCAAAGAAAACAATCATTCAGAAAACATCGTGTCTGTATATGAAACAGAAATTCTAATAAAGAATATCTGTTGTTGCTTCTCTTTAACATTTACAAACTATCATTTATTTCTGCATTATCATGTACTATCAAGGCCAGTAGCGAGAAGTTAAAAACAGACGATGCAAAGATGTTTTAAATATGATTATTAATATAAAATATACGATATGTGCTGGGTAATTGAAGTGGGTGGGTGGTGAAAATTGACAATGAGATGAGGCGAGCATCTCGTCTGCCTCATGCTAGCTACGGCATTGACTGTCATTGGTATTTTTACATTTGTAGCTCACTATGTCGGTCAGTTGGTCGGTCGGTAAACACTAACTCAAATTTGAGCACGCGACTGCAGCCATGTATATGGCCTTGTTGGTATTCATCACTGTATATTTAATCTATATTTCAGTACATATACATGATAAATATCAGAAGACAAGTCTTATTAATTTTAATCATTATAATTATGTTTATATCCTTTGGCAAGATTCTTCTCTAGATTTATGTTTTATCTCTCACTGAAGAACGGAATAAATATTTTTCTAACCTGTTATTCTTTTCTTTGGATGTGCAAACCTATCAAAGAAGAAAAAATGGATTAACAAAAAAAACGGTTTTTAGTACTAAGGAATGGAGGAAAGTATGTTGGTAAAAGTAGTAGAGAAATAATAGGACATATTGTTACATACTTATCTGAAGGCAGCTCTTGGGCAATTAGATATAACTTTTGTATCACATCTGCAGCTTCATTTAACTAAATAAAAAAATAATGGTAAAAAAATTAAATTATTACCAAAACATAACATCACCACATTAAAGGACAACTTTACCGAGAACCATATTTTGGCAACATATTTAGAATGTACATATGATTTCAGAACAATTGCGCGAATTAGTATTTTGCCGCGCACGCTCTTCCGAAGCGCCAACAATTGCTAGTAAACACACTTTTTGAATAAATTGTTGAAAAAAATATAAATGTAGAATTTGTTTATTGTTTAAAAATTGGATATTGAAGTGTTTCAGACTAACAGACTAAACATTTTGGCAAATTTAAGCAAATTAGGTCAAATTAGCAATTTGAAATGACGGATACCTATCTCTTGTATGTTAATAACAGTGAAAACTCATGTGGTAGATTTTGCTAAGCACACTTGACATCATAGCAATTTACGGCAATGGCTGTACAGCGAGAGCGTGCGGCAAAATCGCAAATCTAAATACGTTGTCAAAATATGATTCTCGGTAAAGTTGTCCTTTATGCACTTGTCAATTGTATGACCCACTATACAACCCCCGGGAGAGGTGAGTCATGGATGCTTCATTTACAAATAAATACTGACGCAGGGGTGCGTCAAAAAACCTAGATGGTACGTCACATCAATGAACAATGGTGGGTCAATGTCCGTCCCTTTACCACCCACCATATCAATAAACAACATGGTCACAGTGCGTCAACATGGGTGCGTCATGGTCACCAAAAGTAAGTTACATTTTTGACGCACAAGTGCTTTATGGTATTCATAAAGTTATGACACACATCGGAACGAATGACGCACCTCTCCCAGGGGTCGTATAGTGGGTCATACAATTGACAAGTGTATTAATACACAAATAAATAGAAATGAATAGCGAAAAAAAAATATTGAAATTAATGCTTTTCAACTGTATGGCTTAACAAACCTTACAAATTTTTCACCTGATCTACACTAGAATACTTCGAAAAAATTTGGAGTTTGTTTAATTAATACCTGAAATGGGTCACTGAATATTTCAGCTTGAGGTTCAAATTCGTTAGTGAACATAAAGAAGTAGTGTATGAGTTTTTGGGCTTCCTGGTCTCTAGCTCTGGGTGTGTTTACACCTTCAAGTTGGTCACCAAGATGGACGACTTTTGTTGCTACAGAACTAATATGCTCATCCAACTCTTGAAAGTTTGTAAAAGCTTTCTGTAAAATAAAAACAAGTAGGTTTGGTTTAAGCTCTGTCTACATTATCAAACTAGTTTGACAAACAAAGTGTGATGTGCTTAAACATGATAGTAATGTGGCCAAATATGGTAGTGATATGACATCATATTTTAGTGCAGAAGTTTACCAAATGTAAGCGTGTTGTAAATCGCACACCTCAAAGGCAGTTTAGGGAGTGTGCCTGAAAAGACAAGGCCTGGGGCACATCACATTTTGTGTCCTATAAAGTTTGATAGTGTAGACAGAGCTTACAAAACAATATAGTAGGCCTTTAGCTGTCTAAATATTTGTGGTCCTAATGTAGCTTTTTTTAAGGCTTGTACTGTAAGATTTTCAACCAGCCCAAGAAAAATGAAGAGATGTAGTAGATTATTGAAGAGATAGAAATATATTAATAAGTAATTTGACAAATCACAAGCAATTGACATGAATCGTTTATGATTGGTCAAATACCTTTGTGTGTATGTGTTTATGTTGCACACTGGGAGTAAATCTTTTACAGAACCGCACTTACCTTATTAGTCTTGCGAAGTCCGTCAACACTCACAGCGTGCCTTGTCCTTTCACTCTGTAGTGATAATTCTTCCTTTTTAATTTTTTCATCCATCTTCATACTCATTAGCTTAAGTTCTTCTATGGTACATTCAAACGCGATAAGCATTTTCTTAGCATCAAATGTTCCCGTCTCATCTCCATTTCTTTTATTTTCACCTTGAACCCGCCAAGCCAACTGTTCAACAAAATGGCTAGGTTCAAAGTAAGGATTCTAAATTAAATACAAAAACAGTATTTAATTTCTTAATATTAATAACAGGCCTACTTTTATAACCAATTTGATAAAAAAAAATTAACTAGGCCATTTTTTTTTCAATACATTCTTTAGAAATTGGATTCTTCTTCAATCATAATTGTATAGGCCTAGGCTAACTATGCCTAAGCCTAATATTATTATAAAATTATCATCATCATCATCATTCATAAAAACCATCTATTATATTATCTAACTAGGCCTATAACATATACTCCAGGTCACGCCCAACTACTTGTTTAGCTGAGATAAGAATGAAATAAGCCTTATCTCATCCCAAGTGTTTAGTTTTATTACCCTAATTTGATAAAGAAAAGTTTTTAAAATAGGCCAACTTTATATTTAATATTTAGAAATTAGGATCTTCTTCAATTCAATCATATATAGGCTAGGCCTAGGCCTAGGCCTAATTTAAGTCTAAAATATTACTAATTATATAGGCTTATAAAAATCAGAAAAATGTAACCATATCTGTTAATATTATCTATTCTAGGCCTAATAACTATCTACTATACTATACGACTAAGTGTTTAGCTTTAGCCTAGTTTATAGTAACATTACTATATTAATGGACGAAACGACCACAAAACACAATATAAGGCAGAAACAACACTGTTCCTCCTATCATGTTTTGTTAGCTGTGGGGCGAGGCCTACTCTAGTTTGGGGTTAGACTTCGAAATAGGGTCTTAGTATTAGGTAATATAATTTGATAATCATTAGTTCGTACATGTAACAATTGCTGAACAAATTAAACTTAAAACTAACATGATTATTACCTCAAATTCTTTCATAGAAGACATTTTCTAAGCTAGGCCCTAGGCCCTCTGGAGAAATTTTACACAGCAGAGAGATTTGTTTTCATCACCGGCCCTCTATCGACGACTTCAAACTTTTTTTTAATTGGTCAGCTATCAAAACTTATAAATTTACATATTATATTATATGGTGCACGTGCATGCCATTTTATAGTCAAGTCTATAGTAAAAATGCGGTAAAACTAAACTACATTCTGTGCCTTTGTTCGTTATATACATTGTTGCTATTGCAGGCATGGGTTATCACATATTGGAAATGGCCTTTTGAAGGTTTAAACGACATTTGAAAACTACTAACACAGTCGTAATCGGCCCTTTATTTGTTTTTCCATGATGATACTGATATCAGGATAATTGTTGATTTATAATCTATGTGAAAAATATACATTGAAAACACCTGTTGCATCTATTATCAGCTTAGGTTACTGACATAAACTGAGACAGACAAACATCGGAGTTAAAAACAAAAATCATATGGACAGTTTGTTTGAAATCAAAGTTGAATTGAAATTATACAGAGAGTGCAGTGCGCATTTCATCAAAGAAATACATCACACCGATAGAAAAAAAAAACTTTTACACAGGGGTGTAGTGTAAAAACTAGTCTTAGAAATTATTGTGTGTATAATAATAGTAGGACTAGTTCATTCTTTAGCGCACATAAGCAAGCTGTCAATGCACTGTATACCACCCATATACAGTAGGCCAAAACAATTATTATTCGTCCCACAGTTCCAACAGGTACAAATATAGGGCCTAAATTGTAAGTTTTCATATTTAATAAAATGAAACAATTAGAGCTGAAATGTTGAGTTCGGTGGTCATCGGAAGTTTATAATGTTAAATATTAACCAACTGTTATCTACTCACTAAGCATTGATAAATAAAATTAATTTTTCACGACTAATAAACGACGTACATACATTTTGATGATGAGATCGTGTAACTTTTGCCACACGGTGTCTGATTATAATGCGCTTATCGTATATCGCCTGATATACGTGACGCACGCACGGACAAAGATCGTGTTGCATGTTATATATTCCAAATTATTTGTTATACTAATTATAATCATCATTGTGTTCGATTGATGTGAAATGATCATTTTTAGAGACACGATGGCATTTTCAATGGTACCGGTACTCGTCTTATGTTTGTTGCCATTTTCAATGGGTAAGTACAAGGTGGCAGAAAAAGACTTTGTTTTAAGCCAATGATTTTCCTTAAGCTCTGTCTAAACTATCAAACTTTATGTTACAACAAAATGTGATGATCCCATATTCGGTCATATCCCTACCATATTTTATCATATCACTACCATTTTTGGGCACACCACACTTTTTTGTCAAACTAGTTTAATAGTGTAGACACAGAGCTTAAAGTATTTTTTTTAAATAACTTAAGCAAATATGTTTACATTATGTTTTCTTAAATCTTAGATAGAGACATCCTTTCCATAAGATAAAAGGAGCTGGTTTGATAAATAAAGCCTATGAGTTTTTCACTTAATTAATGTCTTCTTAACTATATTGGCTTCTATAGGCAAAACGATTCATAAATGCTCGCCATATTGTGTTATACAAAACCATGTTATACATCTACACCAAGCTGTATAGTATATAACAAATACGGTAACAATATGCTTTTAACAAATACATTTTTTACGACGGGTATAACTACAAGACCTCACATATCGAGAGTGATGTGACACACTTTGTAATTGTTTTTTTTTAGCTTTTCATTTATCTGTTTTTGTATATCTCAGAGCAAACATAATTTCTATGTATAAATATATGCAAATGACAATAAATGGAAGTAATTTTTCCACTGATGAATGAATGAATGAACAAAACTCAAATAATTATAGAAATTACCTATCATTTATCACGGTATGCTATTGTGATGATGATGTACGAAGTTGGTGATGAGAATGACGACTTATTACGATCTGCGCAGCGTGTTTGCTGCTGGGAACTTTTGAAGATGATTCAGCTAATATGTGTTTTGTTTCAAACCTGTAAAACAAAGCAAATCTGGTTTATTTATAATCAATTATTTGGTGAAATAATAACAAAAGATTCATCTCTAATGCATTCTCAAAACACTCGTCTTTCTTCAACCTGCTGAAATATACCATTTTACTTCCACATAGCATCGACATTACATATGCGTTTGACGGGACCGCAACCACACGAAGGACGAGTTGAAATTTGGACAACCATTGGCCGTAACAGCGAATGGACGACAATTTGTGGCAACGGATGGGATATGCGAGATGCTAACGTTACATGTAGAGAGCTTGGGTACATGGAGGCCGAAGAAGCCTTCGCCAACAGCGATATGTTTGGTGAAGGAACTGGAGTGATCTTTCTTAACGATGTCGATTGTCAAGGTACAGAATCGTCACTGGCTTACTGCCGGAATACGAATTGGGTCGAGCAGAACTGTACGCACCGTCGGGATGCAGGCGTCAGGTGCCGGCCTTTAGAAGGTAACGAAGTCTATTCTTTTGAAGAACATAAAATAATAAGCCGGTTGGTGCGTGTAGCTTGGTGATAGAAATTTAATTATAAGGATGAAAGAGTTTTTGTCACTGGTGGTGGTGGTATCTGGTGATGGTTTGTGGTAGCGAGTCTCACACGATTGCGTAACCATTGGAAGGACGACGGTATCATTTTTTGTTTTCCTTTCTGTATTGCCTTGCTTCTGGTACGCATGAAATACTATAAGATGACGGATTCATGAGGGGTAGGGTAGGCGAATGGGGGGGGGGGGGGGGGGGGGGGCTTATTCTGTAAAAAGAAAATGGGAACACCCTCCTTCTGTCGCGTGTTGTTTAGCGATGGTCGCCATCCCTGGAAAAATCCTGGAACCCCCTCTGTTTGTTGTTTCTGCCGACCATTAACAACCTCTTATAGTCTGTTCTTATTCTACCACTTTTCGCAATAGAGTCAATCCGATTAGTTGGAGGAAGCAACAGCTTAGAAGGAAGACTTGAGATAAATTATCAAGGTGTATGGGGAACAGTGTGCGATGACAGATGGTCAAACAGTAACTCGGACGTCGCTTGTCGACAATTGGGATACTCGTGGAGTACAGGTTTTTTTAGTGACGCACACTTTGGTGAAGGAACCGGCACAATTTTCCTGGACGATGTCTCGTGTTTTGGTGACGAAGATACTTTAGTAGAATGTAAAAATTTACTAGGCCCTAGGGGTAATTGTCTGCATGAAGAGGACGTTAGTATCGTATGCCATCAAGAATCAACAAGTATGTAAATCGACGTTTATGTCTTAAAATATTCTGGCAGATAAATGCGACACTAGTATCACAGAATTTGCCTATGATATTCCACAAAGTAGGCCCCAATAGATACAGGACCGAGTATCGACTAGCCCGAAATGTAGAGAGAGAAATATCCACTTAATTCAACATACGAAAGAACATCATTGCGTACGCTGACCTCTGCGACATAGCGCACTTATAACAATACACTTAAAATGTTAACGCTGCGTCAATGCGTTATAAGATCAAGGCAATCTAACAACAGGGTACTGAGCTCCGGATATCAAAGGGTTTATCTGTGGCTGCTACACCATCAGTTCCACGCCCCTTAAACAGACACCACGCCGCTAGAATAATATACATAATGGTACAGTAATGTTTTTTATTTGTCGCAGCCAGACATGAGATCAAAGGACTGTTACAAGTTCCTGTCTTGTAAAGGGGAGCTCAGTGTCCTGTTGTTAGATATTGCCTGGTTAGATTATTACTTAGTAATTCAACAACTTAAACATAGATTGTGAATGTGCTAAAATGCAAATAATGCGTGCGACGCAAAATGGCGTTAAAATAAAATTGATGACGATTAACGAACGAAAAGGGACAGACAGACTATGTTTTTGTGTGTTTCGTGTGTGAACGTGTCATTTCATTCAAGGGAAAAAAAACCATTGTTCATATGGCAAACTTATCGCAGTTTCCATTATATTTAAATGCATTATTGTTATATTAATATGGTGAATGAACTTGAATGTGTCACAACCCTTTTTTGAATTTGCAAAGCCTATTAATATTATCTATATCTATTTGTTTTGCAGCCGCTCAGACAACAAATGCAGTTGTAACAGATGCTTACGAAGGTAAGACTATGATACATAATAATTATATAACGTTTAGTTTACTAATTTAAAAATGTAATAATTTTTTTACGACGGCTTTATGACAATTACAATTGGTAAAGCGGTATTAAGCGGTAAACAGAAAACAAAACTATATACACAAAACGCGGAATCCGCTGAGGTTAGATGCACTTTGTACTACGTCACGTGGGACACAAGCTACGTGGTTTACCGCTTACACGTTATCGCTCGTCTGTGTAAATTATGATCTATTTTTATCAATATTATTCATTTACATAAAAACCTAGATCCGTCCGCGATATTTCTTTTCGCATCCCGGAAGGTGATTATTTTTTCTACCGCAATAGATACATCATTAGGACAATTAGAAACCGTGCGTTAATACACTTTACCATCTTTATTTTTTCAGAAACGACTCAACAGCAAGAAGAAAATATTCAAACAGGTACAGTATAATATAAAACATACTTTTCACTGAAAATACATTTTAAATTAGGAGTTTCCAATGAGCTAAAAACATTGTTTTTATTATGTCGGTCTTGCTTTGACGCGAAGCAGAAAGGTTTACGATTGTTACGTAATATATACCATATTAAAACATACATAATTTCATCTAAAAAGCTAAAGCTTGGTTCCTACTCAACGCAATGACGTAAGCCGCAATGAAAGCGAATCGACTAATCAAAAGCGAGGGATTATTGTGAACTATCGCTTTTGATTGGTCAATTCGCTTACGTTACGGCTTACGTCCTTAAATTGCGTTCAAGTGGGAACCAAGCTTTACAGAGGATAACTGTTGGGATAGTTAAGTTTAGTAGTTTAGTGACAATTAGTAATATTTAATTACAGATGTCCAATGCGGTGATTCATTTATGACTATATTGGTTGGCGATAGCTCCCTGATCGATCAAACTCACTTTCCACCACATCTACTGGATCCAAGTTGCACTGTGACGAGTCAGGTGGACATCGATGGTGTTTCTTGGCTTGCTTTTATGACAAGATACGATCAGTGCGGTACAACGGTTGAGGTAAGGTAGCTTCTAACCCCCCCCCCCCTCCTCCCCTCAATAATTTTCTTCTCAAATAGGTCTCACACTTCCCGATATCAATTTTCAAATTCAACAAATAAATGTATCCCATGAATTTTATTGTGTTAGACAGCGCACAGAGACTATTTGTATTTTGCGCTATACAAATTTAAAACCATTTACCAATATTGTTATCAGTCCAAAATTGGTTATGAATGAATTATTGGTACTGTATTGTATACCGGTATAGTATAATAAGCAAACTCTGTGATACACTGTCAAATATGTACACATTACGTTTGTACCATAGGCCACATAATTGAGATTGAGAGAATCGGATGTAGCCTCATATTCAATACGTTCATGGTTGAACTATGACAACCGTACGTGGAGGACATGGAAGACGGTGCACTGCATCCTAATAACGGCAAATAATGAGAAAATTGCTGATTATAATTTTACCGATTCTTTTTAAAGTTTTCAGACGATTTTGTCGAATACTCAAATTCGGTATTTTTGAAACAAGCCAGTTTGGATAAAGTGATTTCAAGAGAACACCAATTTGAATTTCCCGCCAAGTGCAAACTTCAGAACACCGGCAAATCGTCCGTTATATTCGACCCACAAGAGGTGTCCGTACTTGGTGAAGAAACAGACGGCAAAGGAAACTTTACGTTTACTTTAGATATATACCAACGTGCAAACTTCACCAATCCATATGCTGACAGTGATTATCCAGTAGTTGTTGATCTTGGTCAGACGGTGTACTTTGGTGCGCATGTGCTGTCGTATACAAAAGACGTAAAATTGTATATTGACTCATGTGTTGCAACAGCAAGTTCTGATGAATCTGCGGCGTTGAGATATGATCTGATACAAAACAGGTATCTTGGTTTAGACTTAAAAAATAATGTTATCTAAACAATCTTCTTCTTTATAAATACCGTACATGCGTATACACACCACGTGGAGAAAATAGTAGGCCCAACCGTGCATAATCTCCAGGCGTGTGGTTCCCACTAGGACGCAACGCCAGGACGTAACGCAACGCAAGGTTATTTGACAGATCGCAAGAGATGGGTTATTCGAACAGTTACATATGATTGGTCAGCTCGCTTGCGTTGAGTCTACGCCTTTGCGTTGCGTCGCTGTGGGAACCATTGATGGCAATTCCTTGACGAACAGTTACGAAAACAACTTCTGCTTTAAATTAAGTATATGGTGATTTTTATATTTACCAACAAATCCAGGATTTTACAGTGACATAATCAATATGAAATCGTAAATAAAGATACATAATAATGTCACCCAATTCTGTAGCTGTCATTAGTTACATCTTAACTGACTATTGCAAGTCATTGAGATATAAGCCTAGGTGCGGAATCCGGTACAAGGGAACTGGAAAACAATAGGCCTAACATTTAATCGGGGAGAAAAATGCGTCTAAACATTTTCTATAATTATCGTAAATTTACTAAATGTGTTTATTTTGTTTAAAGCTGCCCGTCTGATGCCACTACGTCGTTCGCAGACTCTCAGAGCACTGGACAAAATGTCTACTTTTTGTTCGACGCTTTCAGATTTGTTGAAGACCAATACTTGGTAAAGTCATCCCATTAAACTGTTTATTAAAATAGGTACATATAAAGCAACGCAATAGCGTCGCCGTAGATGCAACCGAGTTGACCAATGACGAGCGACCGTTCGGATAATTCATCGCTTGTGATTGGTCAACCCCTTACATTGAGTTGCGTCCTTATGTTCTGTATCTATTGGGAGAACAAAGTATAACAAAGCATATGCGATGTCATTATGGTATGTTACAATAGAACTTTATCAAACGATTATTTCAACGGGTCGTAGCTGAAGGAATAACCGAAATCATATTTTTCTATATAAGGTTTACGTACACTGTGCGATGTCCGTATGCAACGGCAGCGACCCGACATGCAGCAGATCGTGTGAACAGCGTAATAAACGATCTCCAATGACGTCATTGAAGACGAAAAAAGTAATAAAAGGACCATTGTTTTTACGCCAACCACCAGTAGAGGCCAACAGTGTGGGTAAGTAGGCCTGACGTTCGCAAGGATGGTACCAAGGTTTTCATATGAGAGGCCGAAATCTTTATGTTTTTATATACGTGTAAAAGAGATGAACATACACCATTATTATTATTCTTTATTGACAACTGGGGATAACAGTGTCCAACATGGCATACAAATAGTATGGTAGCCTACAAGCATGAACATAGCAATACCAAACTTCGATAATATTTTCACTAACTTTAAGAACTTCAAAAACAAATTTTGACAGGACAGTAATAAAGGTTCAATAGAAAATAAAAACAGGCTACGGCAATGTGTATATTAATAGTTTGGCGTATAAGTAGGCCTGGCATTGGTACCAAGGTTTTCATATGAGAGGCCGAAAGCTTTATGTTTTCATCTGCGTGTAAAAGAGGTGAACATACACCATACGTGTTAAAGCAAGCTACGCTTGTTGGCCGATGTATTTCATATAGAAAAATATTATGCCTGGTAGCAATATGATATCGGTACATAACACAATAAAGTGATAATGAAACGATGATGAGTATATCTGCGCGAGTGAAAAAAGCTGCTAGGCCTATATTGTGCGCTAATATCCTTTGCCATTCTTACAAGCGGATTTGGACAAAAATGGCACTTTAGTTTGTTCTTCCTCTCCTGATGATTCTTTTTCGGTACCGGTATCGTAACCTTTAAAAAAGAATGAAAAACTTTCTTTCAATTCATCAATTCCTTTTCTTTTTTAGAATACCAAGCGGACGCTCCAAGCTCCAAGAATGGTTTCACCACCCTGCCCGTCACTTCAATGCTCATCGCCATGAACATGCTCTTAATCGTCGGGGTCGCTGTTTACCTTAGATACAAGTCTTCTAAGAAAAACTCTTCTTCGCATCAATATCACCCTCTGTTTCAAGATGTCGAGGAGTAATTTAACAAAGAATATCGATACATAATTTTCATTTTTGGAAATTATAGGCCTATAGGTCTATATAAAAATAATTATATACAAATTATGTAATTGGTTTAGCCTTAGCCTACATTAATTGATAATAGTACAGAACTGTAAATGTATTAGTTATAATATAATATTAATAGTGAACCGTAAACCGCCGACGTCAACAACGTACGAGTTACGAAAGAGCTGTGAAAGTACATTATAACAAAGTTATTTCTGATTTTAATAAATGATTTAATAAAGTGTTTAAATTTACACTGAGCTCCTAATACTTTCATTGAGTGTTGTGATTTATTTAGTACTTAAAACGATGTTTAAAAACCAATAAAAAATGCTTAATACGGCACAATAGGCATTCGGTCACTTGCGGTATTATTGAACAGGGTAACACTCAAGAATTCGACGGTGGTTCGACTTTATCAAGAAACTTATTATAAAAGAATTTTTTTTTTATCCAGATGAAATCGGGGGCACACAAGAAATATTATTCGATAAGCAAAATTGTTTTTCGTCTGGTTTTGACCTTATTTCCAGTTGCAACTCACATTAGTATATTGTACTTTTCTTGACCGTATATTAAATAACGATTCATAAACGAATTTGAATTCTATTTAATCATTTTCAAGAAGAATCATCTTCATTCTTATGAATGAAAAGATCGCCCTCTGGCGTCAGTATTTACAATAATTCTCCCACGTCAACAAAAACACTATTGTTATTGGCTAATGGTAGATTACTTATTCATGAAGCTTGAAAGAACCCGACAGTGACCGACACAACTTATCCATTGATTAGTTGCTGCGCAACTTAACACAGAGAATTAGCCAGTGGAGTAACTAACGAAATCGAAGGTTTGGTAAAAATACAAAACCGCAATTAACGTTAAATGGCTGCTATAAACGATTCAAGGGTGTCTTTTGACGGTAATGGAGGACCGGTAATTACAGACGATAAGAACAAGAAGAGAAATTATAATGTAACTTGTAAATATAACAGGAAACTCATGCGGTTACGGTTGGAAATTGAAGAATGGATGGATGGGAAACTACGGGTGATCTTTGATTGTGAGGTAAGTAGTTACCAAAGGCGATTGAGGGCCCTGGCCCCTGGATGATGCTGAATGTTTTTATTATATAAATAGTACCCACAAATATTTAAGGGTCTGGTGGGGTGTGGAGTAGTTGCTTAAAAGATCAAATGACTAGTAGATTTGAGAGAAGAACTATTACTATAGGTTGACTAGAAAAAAAAACAAGAAATGGTCCAAATGTGATGATACTTAATAAACTGGATATTCATTTACAAAATTATTAAATATACTATATTTGCAAACAAATATTTTGTATTGAAAAGACACCAAAATGATTATAAAATGCTTTAAATATCATTTAAATGTTTAAATAACATTTTAAAATAATAATGATGTAGAATAGGGGACCACATAGAGGTTGGCTGTAGTGTATTGTTAAGACATAATATTTCCCCTTGTTTCACAAAGTGTCCCCTTTTTTAAGGATGTCCCTAAAGGTGGTGTTTGACTAATAGTATAGTTATATATTTAATAATACTGTATATTAAATATAATATAATAATATAAAAATTAGATTAGAATAAAATTACATCCAAATTATTAACCAATATAAACTCTACAAATTCTTTATAATTTGTAAATCCAAACACTGCATTTGCCAATAGAAATGTCTTAGAATGCAGTTTCTGACGTATCGTCAGAAAATGTGATGAATGAATAAATTCACGTTTCATGACATTTCAAATACTTTCGTCGTATAATTTGCTTTCATCGTATCAATGATACGACTAACAGTTTTTAAGTGATGGCTTTCTGTCAGTATGCGTTATATTTACCTGTGATATAGTAGTACGACATAAAAACGTACATGTATTTTTATGTAAGCAGAACTGTATATGTGACCTGCTTAATTATAACAAATTATTGATCATTTCTGTACTTAAAATGACTATTAATATGAGCTTGTACTGTATGTATTTTTAAGTGCAAGTCAGGGCTAAAAAACAAGTATAATTTTCTACTGTTTTATATGACATTTAGTTTTAAACGTGTGTTAAAAGGTCCAATTATTTAAATATCAACATGCACAGGGTTCATAATAAAAAAATGCAAATAAAGTTCTGCTTCCCAAACCTTTCAGTGTTCATTATACATACACTATTACACCAGAACATCCCTGTTCTTTGCAAATCAAAAGCTCCTTATGATAATATTAGATGAGGATTAAAAAAATCCATATAGATTCACAACAAAAAACTGCTCAGCTCAGTTTGATGAGTTTTTACAAGATATGCTTACCAATTATTTTGGTTTTATTATACCAGAGGATATACGGTAGTGTAAAAGGAATAAACATTGTAAGTCTGAAAAAAAAAATAGATTAGTTAGAACATTACCACAAGATGTTCAGGAAACACTTTGTTCAAAAACACATTCCTTGACCTTAAAGCTGTTAAAGTCAATGTTATAAATAATTAGATTTTATATGGAGGTTCTGAAATTGAACAATTATTCTATAGAAAATGTGTTTCTTTGTCCAACACGCACAGTTCATACTCATTATAAATTTTGGAATAATGTATCTTTAAATTGGTTTTAAATTACATGATGCATATAATATAGTATGTTCTAAAATACTTAGCAATCCGGCTTAAAGAAAAAAATCAGTAAAACAGAGAAAGATATTTTGGAAAAATCATAATACCAATTCTTTCCCATATATGACCTCGTAATAGTGGAGGAGTTTGAATTTGGGGAAAATTAGGGGGAAAATTAGGGGGAAATTACCTTAATAACTCAAATTAGGCCTACATACATTAGTCAGTGGGATTTGAGCCATATTTGCATATTTATATGTTTAATTATTGATTGTTTGCAATTGAGAATGTGCCGAAGTTTAATAGTTTATAATTTAAGCATTTTAAGCAATAATGTCCAAATTAAAATCATAAAAAAATGAGTTTTTCTAAATTAATATTATTACAGCCACAATATATTTTACACATACGTGTACACAGTACAGAAAGCGCAACAACGAACGGCAGAACATTTTTTTCGCTCTTCGACAGAGTTGCTTATTGGACTAATGTGCTTATTCGATCATTTACGGTGTATAGCTGAACACCTTTTATAAAATTATCAGATGTTAGAATATGCATACATATCGCTCTGTGAAATACACGATAGATGAAATGATATACTATGCAAATGTGTTCTTGAAATTGGAGTACTGCATAGAATACTAGTTTATTTGGTCTTTATACAATTTTAAGTGTTTTATACAATAATGTTTGTCTTCAAATATAAAGTGTAAATAATCTTTATCATTTCCCTGAATTTTTAGTAGCAATAATATCCCTGGAATTGGGTTATTCAAATTTTAAGTGCAAACAGTTTTAAATTTGTGTACACAGTATAGGTGTCCAAGGGATGGGGGAAGCAGGCAAGGACTCCTGAATTGTTAAGCTCTTTCTACTGTACACTATCACTGTACACTAGTTTGACAAAAAAAGTGTGATATGTAGTGATATGCCCAAATATGGTAGTGATATGACATTAGCATGTCCATATATAGGCACATCACATTTTTTGGTCACATAAAGTTTGATAGTGTAGATAAGGCTTAAAAGATAGAACAATAGGTTAGCACTTTTTAGACCCTCAGGCTGCTTATTTTAAAATCCTGGATCCACCCACTGATACTTAGTGCAAATACTGAGTATAGTTCATAACATTTACTATTTACTTAAATTTTGAGTAATGTACCACCTGTATACACAGTATTATATTTGCTACCCTATGTCCCTGATGAACACTACTTCATTGAGTCAAAACAATAAGTACATTTGTTTTTAGCTTGAAAATAATCTTTATGTTGATTGAGAACAAGTATTTTTAGTCTACACAAATCAGTTTATTATTGAATTGTTCAAATAATTAAATCAAATCATTGTTCTTTTAAAGTTCTCCACAAAAAGATTTATAGCACTAAAGTGTTTGAGCCAATGATCTTGACTGCTCACATGGGCTTATAATGGATAAGATCAGGGTTACAGAGTACATTTGGGTGTAGACAAGGTCCCTTCGGATTGGAGGGTCATGTAATAACCCAGTATCAGGTGTTGATATATACTTAATGTTATACCATACTTTAATTTCAATATATTTCCACAATATTATAACATACATGATATACACAATGACATATAATGTTATGAGTAGTTTGTTAATAAATAAAATTGCATATAATAAATACAATGAAAAGTAGTTCAGTCATGTGGTGGGTGGAGAGTCATATATAATTCACAAAGACTTTAAGTTCGACCAACCAAAGATATAACATTAAATACGAAAAAGAAAAAAATTACATTACATAAACTATATATAATAGAGTCGCTATCCAATCGAGTTTGAACAATACCATGAAAGCCCCAGTGGTCCAATGGTTAGGGCAACTGCATATCAAGCAGACGGTCCGAGTTCGAGTCTCAGTTGGGGCGACTTTTTCTCATTCTCACAGATTTCCTCATCTTTATCGTTTCAAATTAATTAAATTTCAGTATATCACCGGGCGGTTTAAAATTAATGTTCTTTGCCTGATTTGTTTATATAAAAGAAAAAAAAGCTACAATTTCTATTTAAACCACTTCATCTGATCTTAACTGGTCTTATGAAATATATATTTAACGTTCATCATATCTTGATAGTACTGTAGGCTGGTGGCCAACATTACAGTAGTTGACCATTGCATAGCTACTATACTTACAATGTGTTTATATGGGTATTATATGGGTATATGGGTATGAAGGAAATATAATTCCTCCGTGGAGACATATTCAACAAATTGAATTGAAGCCTATTTTTCTTATTTGTCATTAAAATTTCTGGAAATATATTAGTAATTAGAATTAATTAGTTTCATCTTTTATCCAAATAACTAAAATTGTATTTACTTATTTTTCATCAAGTAGTCCAATATCCACTCCAATAATAAAAATTATGTAAATCTATGATTTATACAACAATATTTATTATTATTCTTTTACTTTTATGTTAATTATTATTTATTTGTGACTTTCATTGAAATTTCTAGAAATATATTAGTTAGAATTAATTAATTTTCATCATTTTTTTTATCCAAATAACTATTGTGTTTACTTATTTTTTTATTAAGGCCAATATCCACTCCAATAATTAAAATTATGTAAATCTACGATTTATACAACAATACTTGTTATGTTAATTAAATATGTCAATATAATTTCAATATCTTCTATGGCCTTATTTGGTAATAGAGAGATTACGTTGTTACCATGACTACTGTATATATTTTATTTATTTATTTATTCTATTCTTATTCATCAATTATCCAATCCAATATTTTAAATTATGTAAATCTATGATTCATAGCACAGAATATTTGTTATTGTGTGCTAATTAAAAACAAATATTAAAGTAATGGAATCTTCTTTGTTATGGTTTCATTAATTGAGTTATGTATAGAATACAATGCTCTTCTCCTTTGTCTCTGTAATTGAGTTAAATGCTGTACAAATAATACAGTATTTGCCACTTGTCCCTGGAATGAGTAAACCTATTATAGGTCTATCCATGGCAATATATGAATAATAATGCAGGTTAATTAAACAATAAAAATAAAGGACAGTAATGCTATTTATAGTGTTTACAGTATAAATTAAAATACGCACTTTAAAGACGTACGTCCCCCTGAAAAATATTTTGTTTTGTTTAATAATGCCATTTTAATGTCACATATAAGTTATCCATTTTGAAAATTGGATCTAAACAAAATTTATTTACCTGAAAAAACTGTAATCAAGCAAAAAATTGTCAAATTGGCTGCCATTGTCAGACAATGGATTTTTTGTTGAGTTTAACCGGTGAAAAAAATTTTTTTTTCCTACAGAAGTGATTAACTTTATTAAAAATACAAAATAACATATTCAAAGTCTGATTTAATTAATCTTCATTTTTCATATTTTTGGGGGAAAATACATCTTTAATATTCAGGGAAGTATAAAAATACCTCCCTGCTTCATTAAAGCAACAATTCGGCTCAAATCAGGGAATATTTTCACAGTGTAGCAGTAGCCAATGATCCACAATACCTATTACAATGTTATTGCTACATATTTATCAAATGATGTAGCCAAAAATGCAATACAAAACTACAGTATGTTTTAAAGTCCAAATTTCTGATTAATCAGCAGAATATTGCTAATCAAAATTTTCTAATAAAAATTGTCTCTGGAAAATTAACTGAAAATTGAAATTCTAAAGTACAAAGCAAAAAGAATATATATTTAAAAAAAAACCATTTTGACGCTAAAGCCAGTCAAATGAGAAGTTGTATTAGGAAAAAGGTGTGGAACGAACCAATTCAATTCAATTTATTCTCACAAGATAAATGAGAGTTTGAGAAGTAGAATGCACTAATATGCTGGAGAAACCTAAACTTAAATAAGCCCAGAGGGCTTAAAGGCTAGTTCCACCAGGAACAATACATTTACAAATACCAGACTCTCTGAAAACCGGAAACTCTCCCAAAACCAGACTTTTCTTGAGGTGCAAAAAGGTCCCAAATTCATTTTTACCATTAGAAACACATTCTGAATACAGACTTGCCGGAAAACCAGACATAATTCGCCAGCCCAAAGGTATCCAGTATTGGGAGAGTTGACTGTACTGTATATACAAGCAGTACATGACAATAATTAGCTAGTTAAATATTATCATTGGAAATTTCATCATTTAAGTTAACAACATACGGAATCAGATTGCAAAAATCACAGAACCCGATTGGTTGAGGTTACCTGTAATCGCCGTTTATGTTAAAACTACACTGTTAACGCGATGAGACTAAAAGGTTAAACCAAATTACGATTGGGTTGAACTTTTTATCACGCCCAATTACTATTACATCATACCCAATCATCCATAAATATTTTTGTATACATAAAGGACACGCGATAGATAATTCAAGTGTTTAAAAATATATTACTTCATCATGATACCAATTGTTTTGGAGACGCAGTTGTGTTATGTACAAGTTTTCATCCATAATATTTTACATAACAATTGTATATAAACTATCATTGTTGATTTAATTATATTTACACATCGCACATTTTCTGAGGATAATCAATGGTTTATGGTGGTAACGCAGATGCTTACTATTTGCATGGTTCAATACGAAATTGAAATATTTAAATTTGTCAAAATGAAAAGATGACAAATTTATATGCAAATGTTTCATTCAAAGTCTTGCACTATATGCATGCATTGTAATGGTGATGCTAAAATTGTAATACAGTTCAGTCAACTCTCCCAATACAGACACCTTTAGGATGCCCAAATATGTTGGGTTTCCAGAAAGTCTGGTATTCTGAATTTGTTTTTAATGGTAAAAATGAATTTCGGACTGTTTGGAAAATTCTGGTATTTGGAGAGTTGACTATCTAATAACAACAATTTATTTGATAACATGTAGAATTATGTTTTTAAAAAAGCCCAAAAAAATTTAATATAGTACAGTAAACTTTCCTCAATACCAGGCTGTCTGAAAACCAGACTTTTTCCCCCGAGTGCAAAAGCTTCAAAATTCTTTTTTAAATTAAAATTAATAATTAATTAAAAACACAATCAGAATAACAGACTTTCTCAAAAACAGATTGAGTTGACATTATATTGCATGATTAAATTTTGACTAAAACTGGCTGATATTACTTCACAAAAGAAGGAAAATAAAAGGTCCAACACCAGACACCCCTCGGGCTGGTCAAATATGTCTAATTTTTCATAAATGTTTGTTTTTTAAGATGTGTTTTTTATGCACCCGATTCCCAGTGCTGTATCCCCACATACTATCTATTTCCGAAGTATCATAGGAATATTTGATACAACATCTCATTCATATCACATGTGGTGCCTGTATCATGTAAGGTTAAAAGTCTGGTTTTCAGTTTCCAGAAAGAGTGGACTGTATTCCAACTTCACACCATTTAACATCTATGATATTATTTTGGAAAACGAATTCATTGAATTATGCTCTCAATGATCAGAATGTGAATTGATCTTTCTTGTCGTGTCGTATGGAATTACTGCACAGCAGGTACGGTAACGGTATCCTTGTTACCCGTTAGTCATTGCGTATCAATTATTGAACCGGTAACTTAACTCTAACCTGGAGTATTACGTTCTTGAGTCATGGATATCAATGCCCTATTATTAAAGCTTCGTGTACACTATCAAAGTAGTTAGATATCCCCAAATATGGTAGTGATTCACCCAAATATGGTAGTGATATGACATCATCATGTCCATATATGGGCACATCACATTTTTGTCACATACAGTTTGATAGTGTAGACAGAGCTTAAGAATGCACATTTTGGCAAAGTTAGTTTAGTGTGGACGAAACTTTCCATATCTCTATAAAATTTACTTAATTTTTAAACTAACTGTTTTTTAATATAAAAAACAAATTCAACCATTATCTGCTTCGATAAACAATATTGTAATCTGAGATTTTAATTACTCTGTATATAAGCAATACTTTCACAATTGTATGGCGCTTGATGCCAAATATAGCAACGTACTAGTAAACAATTAATGATGGTACATAGATTACTGCCAGAACTTTACAAAAAGCCATACACATCGTAAGATCCAACTGTTTAAAGTTAGTCAGTAATGATTGCCTTCATAACTACGCTCTATACTAGTTTCGTATTCTACCCTAAACAGCTACACACCCTAGGAATGTTACCATGGGATCCCTGTGGTGTGACTTGATGTGTAATTGTACCCCGGAGTCTGTCACAACAAACATTCTAAGATGGTTTAACTGGGTGTGACCATGTATAAATATGTGTGTAATTGTTTACCACAAGGCACTGTAATTATTAAACAATTTGAAAAATTGCTAGAACAAATAAAAACAATGTTTAATTAAAAAAAAAATTAATTAAAATTAACTACTAAGAAAATGTATATTTTTCATTTACTGATTCTCTTCATTTGCATGTGCCACATGTTATACATGCTCATAGTTTCTGAGTGTGCACAGAATGACTTTTCGACTCGACAGTGGGGTTCCCGACAAAGGAAAGTTGATAGAAGATGAAAAGTGATATTTATAGTCTGTGCTCTAAATTGCTCTCTGCAATAAATGCCATGGGAAATGTACTCGACCAGGGGCAGATCTAGAGGGCCCCGGCCGATCCGCCAGATTACAAAAAAAATTAAAAATAGGACATCAAATTAAGTTCAACCATTTTGAGGCCTTTCCTCCCCCCCCCCCCCTCTATTTCAAAATCCTGATCCGTACCTGTCGGTTTCCTAGCTTTCAATCTGTAGCTCAATCACTACAGTATGTACCCATTTCTACTCGTTGGTATATTGTACAGTGATATGAAAAAGGAATTAAACATGTAGCAAATAACAAGGCAACCTTCATCAATTCTATGTGTTACATCTTATTGTTTGACATTTGAAAGCAGATGACTTCTAGTGACATCATACATAATTATTTATTCATAGAGTTTCACCTTCTCATGGAAAAACTACTATTTAATGGTTCCGGTAGACTAATTGAAACAGCCATGAATAAGTTGTGCAGGTATCCAAACCAATGATGCATTATATAATATAGTATTACTGTAAATATTAAATAGACATTAAACAAATGTTTGCAAAAACAATTGATGGTAGATAATGTATTGTAGCACAACTTTTGGTAATATATTTTGAATAGCAATATCTGTGTGGGTGAACAAATCGCAGGGTGATGAATACCGTACAAAGATCTGAAGAAAAACAGTGCTATAAAGCATATACTGTAAGCAGACGAAAGGGGGTCAGGTAAACTTTGAAAATGAAAAATAGAAAGATAGGACATGCAGTTTGAGCGCTTAATGTTGAAATATTTATGACCTACAGTATTTATTCATTTTGTTTTTTCAGGATGGTGAAGATTACGATATTGAAGTAGATATTGATAATGTTTTACTATTAGATGAAACAGAACGATATAGTAATTTAAAAGATTTATTGCGAGATGCATCTAAACCTACAGACGTAAGTATAAGGATTTAATATTAACAGATAGAGAAAATATAATAAAAATAATGGTCAATTATGTAAAAGCACCCCCCCCCCCCCTTTTTTTCCCACATACACTCCCCTGAAAACATCTGGGGATTTTAATAGCGAGCCTGTATTTCAATTGAATAATTTTTTATGCCCAGCACTAAACACTTGATATGGTGTTAAAATGCTTTAATTTATAATGAATACAGGTTGGTAGGGTTGTCTATAAATAAACCAAATTTTCATTTATTATAAATAAAAATTTATTGAAATACACATGCAGTTGCGACAACTGATAATTAATTAACAAAAGGCCAAATTTAACCAATTTACGTTAGTGCTTGCTTCATTGAACATGTCAAAAACATCAATTTGTAAAAAATGATTTGTCAAAAAGGCTCTATATTAAAAAGTTATTTATACCGTTTTGTAAACATGGCAGTGACGGTACTGATCCCATAGAGATATTATAGTTCACTATAATATCTCTATGCTGATCCTGATGGTTGTATAAAACGTGGCATATAGGTACCTTTTTGTGTGTTTTATTAGGTCTTATTTAAAAGGTGGTGTGAAGGGGATTTTAATTTCCTAAAATACTGTTTGCATAACTGGGTGGGTTGCTCTGACAAAAAGAATCAATTGTACAGAACCAATCTCGTACAAGGGTAATGTAAATAAGAATGGATGGCGACAAAGGAAGCCTTCTTGGTACAGTTGCTGTTAATATAATCATCACATATGGGATGATTACCTACTGTACAGTGTGATGATGACATAGTGGGATCATGTGTGATCATTACACGAATCATTACACATGTGATCATACAATGTGAACATACATGTCTGATCATACAATGTGAACATACATGTCTGATCATACAATGTGAACACACATGTCTGATCATACAATGTGAGCATACATGTCTGATCATACAATGTGAACATACATTGTGAGCATACATGTCTGATCATACAATGTGAGCATACAGGTCTGATCATACAATGTGAGCATACATGTCTGATCATACAATGTGAACATACATGTCTGATCATACAATGTGAACATACATGTCTGATCATACAATGTGACCATACATGTCTGATCATACAATGTGAACATACATGTCTGATCATAGAATGTGATCATAGAATGTGAACATACATGTCTGATCATACAATGTGAACATACATGTCTGATCATACAATGTGAACATACATGTCTGATCATATATTGTGAGCATACTTACATGTCTGATCATACAATGTGAGCATACATGTCTGATCATACAATGTGAACATACATGTCTGATCATACAATGTGAACATACATGTCTTATACAATGTGAACATACATGTCTTATACAATGTGAACATACATGTCTGATCATACAATGTGAACATACATGTCTGATCATACAATGTGAACATACATGTCTGATCATACAATGTGAACATACATGTCTGATCATACGATGTGAACATACATGTCAGATCATACAATGTGAACATACATGTCTGATCATACAATGTGAACATACATGTCTGATCATACAATGTAAACATACATGTCTGATCATATATTGTGAGCATACATGTCTGATCATACAATGTGAGCATACATGTCTGATCATACAATGTGAACATACATGTCTGATCATACAATGTGAACATACATGTCTGATCATACAATGTGAACATACATGTCTGATCATACAATGTGAACATACATGTCTTATACAATGTGAACATACATGTCTTATACAATGTGAACATACATGTCTGATCATATATTGTGAGCATACATGTCTGATCATACAATGTGAACATACATGTCTGATCATACAATGTGAACATACATGTCTGATCATACAATGTGAACATACATGTCTGATCATACAATGTGAACATACATGTCTGATCACACAATGTGAACATACATGTCTGATCACACAATGTGAACATACATGTCTGATCATACAATGTGAACATACACATCTGATCAATACACATGTAGTCAATACACACATAAACTGTACATTAGATGGAAAATCGGGAGCAGACTATGACGTAAGCTAGTTTAATTTTAGTACACAGCATCATTTTTATGTGTCATATATGAGATACTAAAATACATTATACATCCTATACATATGATAAATCACATTCTAGCTAGAGTTCCACTATAATACTGCGGTTGGTTGGTAATCATGTTCTTTGGCTAACCTGTAATTTTACAATCTAAATGTCTTTGTGTGCTTTAACAAAGCCTTTCAATTGTTACATGATTTAAAAGATCTCCAAAAATAAGTCAGGCAGATAATACCTCTTTCAAAAGGCTTGAATAAAAGAGATGAATTTACTGGTTAAGTGGTTTTCTCATAAAATACCCCCTTCCACCATACCCCCACTTTTGGTATAATATACCATAGCCAGAATAGTACTACAGTAATTGCATAGTACTTTAATAATTAGCTTAAAATATAATTTACTTAAAGATATATTGTTCCTCTAAACATTTATTTCTATATATAGATTCTATTGTCTGAAATAAAGAATTAAAAAAAATATTACAGTATAGTATATCACATTTACATAAATCCATTAATATATTATTCCTTAATAAACAAAACCCAAAAGTGAGATAATTATTAGTTATTCTAATTAGCTAATTGCAATCAATCCTAAATCCCATGGGGATGTAAATTGCGTCTTACAAATTACGTCAACACATCGCGCATTTAGTTTGTTATTCAAGTCTCGCAGCACGAATGCATGGTAATTTAGAGAGAAATGTAAATGGTTTTTGTGGTACTGTACATTTGGATGAGTCATATTGGTGTTTAACATAATATGCTGAATCCCTGGTTAATTATTACACTGCTATCAATACTACATTTGATGATAGGTTTTAGCTCAGTGAAGCATATACTGGAAGTTCTGATGTATTAATGCTCAAATTCCATATATAAATAATGTTCAAATGATGCTTTCATATTATTATCCTGTGTTATTATCCTCCAACATACTTCCATAATGTTGCAGCCAGTAATCAGCGCAGTTGGTGCTTTGATCTAACCAGATACCATTTGTAGGTGGACAGAGTGTCTTGCCTAAAGGAAACACGCAATGCGCCAAGCATGTATTAGACTCGAACTCGCGACCAAAAGTTCCAACACACTATACACAACACGCTCTCAGTAGCAGGCCTGGGGCTAATAATTATGGACAGTTATAATTCTGAAATATATTTATTTTTTTACTAGCACCTTCAGCAGTAGAACTGCCTTAAGGCATGGACAAGATGCTATACTTTTCATTAGGCTATGCTCCTCAAGGGTCATTTCTTGTCACTACATCCATTAAACTTTATTTGCTCTGATGCTTCCAGACCTGACCATTTCATCAATGTCTACACTCTATATGTTGTTCTTAGAAATATGCAACATGCCATTGACATTGTTTGTTTTCCAGGAAAATGTATGTTTACTGTGGAATACCATTGATACCGCAATCTTTCCTGTTCACAGTAGACCACACATTATAGAAAAAGGTTGGATGTATCTGGTTAATAAACTTCTTTCGTTTATAATGGACGGATAATTAAAATTCCTCTTTTAGGAAACTGTAGAGCGTAATGATTGTCTGACTTAAATTGCAAACTATGGAACGCCGTTTACACAACATTTCGATTATATGAATGTTATGACTTGATATGTGAATGAAATGCATCGATATGAATTTCATGGCACGATATGAATGTTTTAAATGAAATGCTTTGAATTTAATGTTTTGAATGAAATGTTTTGAATGAAACATGTTTTGAATGAAATATATTTTGAATTTAATGTTTTGAATGAAATGTTTTGAATAAAATATGTTTTGAATGAAATATTTTGAATGAAATGTTTTGAATGAATTGAATTGGATGCTTTGAAAAGTCAAACTATTGAAGGAGTATATCATTCCCGCTCACGATTTTTTTCTTAACCTCTTAAGCCATGGTATCCTCTTCTCCTCTCGAAATGTTGCGTAAACGGCGTTCCATAGAAAACAGTTAGGCATACTGTATTGTATTAAATCAGTTCTTCCAATACCGGACACCTTTGGGCTGGCCGAATATGTCTGGTTTTCTGGAAAGTTTGGTATTCAGAATGTGTTCCTAATGGTAAAAATGAATTTGGGACCGTTTTGGGAGAGTTTCCGGTTTTTAGAGAGTCAGTTATTGTGAGAGTTAATACTAAACTGGTAAATGTTACTCAACTTTCTCAATGCTGTATTATGCTTTATGATTATTATTTAAAATGATTATACATTAAATGGTATCCACATTCTAATGACGATACTGACATTATTCCTGTATTTGTGCTTTTTTTTATGAGCACTAAGAATTATTATTCAATATATTATTATCAATATATTATTATTATCACACATGTACAGAATTTTATATCAATAAAATTGCTACATTTTATGAGCTATTTTAATTACCTTTTTATGGAAATTATTACTAGTAATAGTACATTGGTACTGTAGTACATAGAACAGGAATATATTATCAAAAAAATACTAAAAAATGATGGTAAATAAAAAAATGGTTATTAAATTTCATGATGTTTTTGTAACCTTGTTTTTATCGAGAACATCGCAAACATTTGTTGATGGCGTTTAAAATTATGGAAAAGAGCCACACATAAATGCATTAATAACCAACATCTTTTTCTCCATCTGAAGGACGAGTCAATGAGAGTGAAGCACTGACATGCCTTTTCACACCTTACTCCGATTCCTTACGATTGCGTCATTTAAACTAAAAACAGAATGCAAAGTAAATGGATCAATAGACGTTTGGCAACCTTTGAATATATCATCAACACGTTTAATGACTAACAACACTTTACTATGCGTTTAAGAGCAATAAATATGGACTAGATTCATAATTAGAGGTCATATCAAGGTCATATGGCTATATGCAATTATAATATTAACTTATTAGCTACAAGAATCACCTGCTACAAAAACTGAAAGTTCGCTAATTGTAGACATCAAGAACAGGCAATGAAAAATAAGTCTTGTTAGGATTCAAACATTATACGTAATTGTCACACGTCTATTTGTAATTACACTGTACATGTTTTTGTTAAATTTTCACATAATCATAATACATTATTAACATGGTATTATAAACATAGTTCAGATACAGTAGGAATAGGCCAATTGTTTTTCCTTCTCGTAGTATAGATTGATATGTAGGTTTATATATTTATGCAAATTTCTAAGGATAACCATAAAGCAAGTTCATTCACCATCCGTCTTTATTTACAAGACAAACATATACACAAGACGCTCTATAAACAAAGTCTTATTACAAGTCTTTCGGAATGAACAAAATTGTTTATCACGGCAAATGTAGCATAGCCAATGCTACACAATACAATCCCACCTTATTGTTACACATGTAGCATTAGTAAAAGGTAAAACCTACTGGGGTATGGTATTTTAAAACTGAGCATGTTTGTGGCTTATGAATATTTTTGCCAATGTAGCATAAAGCGAATGCTACAGAACACAATCCCACCTTATTGTTACACATGTAGCATTAGTAAAAGCTAAAACCTACTGGGGGTATGGTATTTTAAAATGAGCATATGTCGGTCATGAATATTTTCGCCAATGTAGCATAGCTAATGCTACACAATACCACCTTATTGTTACACATGTAGCATTAGTAAAACCTAAAACCTACTGGGGGTATGGTATTTTAAAACTGAGCATGTTTGTGGGTCATGAATATTTTCGCCAATGTAGCATAGCCAATGCTACACAATACCACCTTATTGTTACACATGTAGCATTAGTAGAAGGCAAAACCTACTGGGGTATGGTATTTTAAAACTGAGCATCTGTATGTGGGTCATGAATATTTTCGCCAATGTAGCATAGCCAATGCTACACAATACCACCTTATAGTTACACATGTAGCATTAGTAAAAGCTAAAACCTACTGGGGGTATGGTATTTTAAAACTGAGCATGTATGTGGGTCATGAATATTTTCGCCAATGTAGCATAGCCAATGCTACACAATACCACCTTATTTTTACACATGTAGCATTAGTAAAAGCTAAAACCTACTGGAGGTATGGTATTTTAAAACTGAGCATGTATGTGGGTCATGAATATTTTCGCCAATGTAGCATAGCCAATGCTACACAATACCACCTTATAGTTACACATGTAGCATTAGTAAAAGGTAAAATACTAGGCGTATGGTATTTTAAAACTGAGCATGTATGTGGGTCATGAATATTTTCGCCAATGTAGCATAGCCAATGCTACCAAACTACTGCTACACAATACCATACATGTTATTGCTACACATATCAAATGGTATAGTCCATAGATATATTACAGTGAACACTATAATATCTCTATGTATAGCCAAAAATGAAATAAAAATCATGTTTCCTACTATAATCTAAATTCAGATTGACCAGCAGTTTTAATCAAAATTTGTTATATCAACATTTTTCCTTTTATCATTTATAAAAATATAATTTATTATGAAAAAAATAATAATCTTAATATTAATGTAAAGCAATGCATGTATTACCTTATTAGATGTTGATAGTCAACCTACACATTTTTTGTTCCAAGATAGCTTCAGGTAAACAGAATCATTAATATTAAGCCTAATTGATACCAACCATAAAATTAATCAACAAAATTGTGTTTTTGCTTTTACTACTGTATACTAATCTGTCTCTATGACTCAGAAATATTCAGAAAAGAAGGTACATAATCATTTAATAATAATTTATGATGCTACTGGATTAATGGAATAAATACATAGACAGAAGAATAGAGACAGTCAATTTCTGCTGCATAACAATGAATAACTATTTGAAAATAGATTGAAAATACATAAAAAGTTTGTGCTTCTAAAAAAACCATTTACATCATTGGGTGGTTGTCAACAAAAACATTAACAATACCTACAATAAGCATAGGCGGATGCTACTGTAGCATCGGTCAACGGTCAATCAAATACCGTTATTTTGGGTTGCAGCTAAAAGTAGCACAGCATCAGGTAAAATTTTGTACAAATACCCAATCGATTGGTAAACCGTTACATTTTTCTAAACGTCTTTTAACCACTTAATTGAAATTTGTCCTGTTTCTGCTGCCAAGGGGTATTTTATTTCTCGCAACAGAAACAGGCCCAAGGAAGCAGACTTGCTATCCTGTTTGTGGTCTTGGGAGATATTGTACTTTTAGCCACTGTTTAGTCTCATTCTTTGAATAGGATGTTACATCATTAAAACCCTGTGTGAAGTACAAAAGACAAAATACAACTATGTACTTTGTTCATATATTGAAAGGGTTCGTCTTTTTATGTGCTAAATATAATGCATCGTGCATAAAAGAAAAGACCTACTGGACTATAGTGTTCATGTTATTTTGTTTTATGATGGACCATGGATATTCACCATTGAAAAAATATTAAAATTTGGAAAAATATATTCAATAAACAAGCTATAAGCGGTAAAAGAATTTATAAAGAATGTACTTTCTCACATATGAATAAAAGTTGATCCATTTATAATTGTATTAAAATATATAAGTATTACAAATTTTAGTAAATTTTATCTCTGTAAAACAACCCCAAATATGTACAGCTGTAACTATGCATCATATACTGTATTATAACTGATGGATGTGAAAAGCTAGTTACAAAATCATTTAAAGTCATTCGGTAAATTTTACCAAATGTTTTATGTGTTGAGTGATATAAGCTTTCAATTGTTAACATGTTTTTCTTTTTGTTTTCTAGGATTTCATAAAAGAACTGTTAGAGCGGATAAAGTGCTTGTAGCCGCTGCCGGCACTTAATTGAAAATAAAAACATTTGACAGTTTATGGAATTACAGAAGTTACCTTAACGAGAAACCCTAACCCACTGATAGTGTTAGATGTGTTAAATGCGTACAGAGTGGATTAAATATTGCGGTGAATGCCAACGCTAATTGCCCATTACTTGACGTCTGCAAGCAAGATAAATGCGCTACACCAGTTTATTTTGTTATAATTTACAATGCCTGTGACTGAGATTAATTATAAAAGAATTAATTATTCAAAGGCGTTATCATACATACAGTCATCGAACTGCAGTTTCGTTTCAGAGTTTAATGGAGAGCCGTAGGTCAATAGGTTTATAATATGCGTTCATATCGCAGTTTTGTTTGTTCTGAAATTGCAAAATTTAGGCCTACTTGAAAGCACTTTGAAAGTTAATTATTAATCCTGGTTTCGCAAGGTTATCTCTTGACGATAAACACCATGATATACAGTACAACTAGTAGTACATGGTAGTTAATGATTAAACAGGTCTGTATGTGTGATTGCATTTTAGGATCATATTGGCCTATTAATATAACATATTAGATATCCTAGTGCGTTTCCTGGTGTTTTACCACAGGATGACCAAAGGTCGCTATACTTGACTTTTTAATATTTCATAATGTAGATATTATGACTTTACAACATGCTTTATACAAATAGATACATATCTTATTTTATGAATGAATTGTTCATTTTCATCATAAGATGTCTAATTAAACACAGGTTGTAAACTGTTCATTTCCTTTCTAATTGTGTTCTTGTATACAATATGCAATAACTTCAAGCACTTTGTATTGTATGTAAAGATACAAACTGTAAATAGTCAAGCACGTGCTGTGGCGCTTACAAAATTGTAAAAATAGTTTCTGTAAGGCGCTTTGTATGAGCATTTACAGTAGTAATGCTAATAAAAAGCAAATAATATATACAATTCTGTAATCCACAAAACACCACAGTGCCAAACTGTACAAAAACTGTATGTATCGACCATTTTTAATTGTTTTTAAATTAAGTATTGCATTTTAAAATTTTGCCTTGAATTCAAGACAATCTTGAAAACGATCTGTATGTAATGTAATTTTGTTTTCAAATTATTACACATACTGTAATACAATTACATGTTGGTGTATTGTAGGATTACCATATTCTGTAATAATTGAGCAGTGGTTAACATATTGAATAGAAAAAGAATGTTAGTTTCACATTCATGAGGATTTGAAATTTTGTTTTGATTAGGGGTTTTATTTTAAGCCATTGGCTATTGTGATGTACAAACACGAGAGTAAAGCCTGGTTTCCATTAAAATCGCTACAGCGTTTCCATTAAAATCGCTACACGCGCAGATGTCGCCGACGCAATCGGGAAGGCTCCCCGATTCATCGCAGTCAAATCGGCAAAGTTCAACCATGTTCAACTTTGCCAATTTTGTCGGCGATGAATCGTAATACGCGTACCAAAGAATATTTAGCACTCGCGTACTAGATCCCCGATAAATTCTAGCGTTTCCATAGAATCGCTACGCTCTGTCGTGTAGCGATTTTATGGAAACCAGGCTTAATAGTATAGAAGGTGATTTGGCAATTTACAAAGATTGGAATTGCGATTGTAATCGGTCAATTTCGACGAAAAATTCTGTAAATGCCACTTTAATTCTGTTAATGCCATACCTAGGGTAAAAACATGCGAACATACTGCTAAGAAAGGAATTGGATAAAACTGCTAAAAAACACCCCAACAAAAATATAAAAAACTAGTCAATTTTAATATTGACATTGAGTTAAAATACTTTTTAAAACATCTCTAGCAAAGCCAGGCTATAAAAAATAGTATATTTAACTTAGTAAGCAAACTGTATTTTATGGATTCATTTTCTAACAGTCCCAGAATGCTATATATGTAAATATTTAACTAGTATTAAATAATAGTGTGTGGTAGTAGAATGCCAACCATAAAGACAAGATGTTTTAGTGTTTAATGTAAATATTTAATAAAAGAAAAAGAGTGTTTGCTAGGGCATTTCATTTCTATGTGGTACAACACACTATGTGTATAGTGCTGTAATATAATACTAACGGTAAACACAGTGCTACTACTAGTCCATGTTAAACTGACGATTACATTTGACCATGATTTTTAAGCACAGGTAGAGAAATTGCATGGGGTGGGGGAAATGTCCAGATAATAATAAATTCAATGCAATTTTAACTACACTGTACTTGAAAATTCTGATACACATATTCAGTTTAAAATATGAATCAATTACTCAACTGTTAATGTAATTTCTTATTCGTTCACACCGAACTGTCTAACCAATTTGGTTGACTAAAGCTCTGTCTACACTATCAAACTTTATGCGACAAAAAACGTGATGTGCCCATATATGGACATGATGATGTCATAATATCACTACCATATTTGGGCACATCACACTTTTGTTGTCAAACTAGTTTGATAGTGTAGACAGAGCTTTAATAAAAGATACACCTTAATTTAATCAACACTTCATACAAATTCTGTATTTTCTAGTTTGATACAATACTGGGATTTAGTAATACAGTAGTTTGGATAGAATTGAATCATTTGTACTTTTTTCACTCCAAGAACTGGTTTTATAAACAGACATTATGTCAAATTGTCTACATACTGTGATAAATTTATGCATAATTTAGCATAATTTAAACTAAATTGCAGCGAGGCAATCTAATGACCAGCATAGTATGTGGTTCACATATGTGCATATTCACAATATATTTTTACTTGAAAACTGGTTCTGAACTATTCAGTAGGCCTATGTCACAAACTCTCAGTGTGTCATGCAGTACAATATTTTAATGCATACAAATAATTAAAAGTGTGTTTTTAATAATTGTTGCTTGCAACATGCCTTATCACACCAACTGATGTTAAATGATTCAATGTTCATGACATTTGAAACATGTGATTGACTTAAATTTTATAAAATGGTGGAATATGAAAATAAAATGTACAGTATTTATAACAGTACCTTTAAAAATGTAGTGTGAATGACAACATAGTTCACTATTGCAACACACATTAGCATAAGCAGGAATTAGCGCCAAGCCAAGTAAAACCACTTAAATGGAGGTTTAAGTTTCACAGGTTACTACAGCATGTATTAAAATACACAATTTGTTTATATACAGTAGAATCCCTCCTTTGGGTCGCTATATAAGCTTGGTTGCTACTAGGATGCTACAAAAGGATGTAAACGCAAGATGGATAATTTGAAATGTACTTTTCATTGGTCAACTTGCTTGCATTGTGTATACGTCCTTGCATGGCGTCTCTAGTGGAAATCAAGCTTATTGGGTACAATTTCTTGTAAAGAAACATAGGAAAATAACGTTTTAACGCTATGGCCAATCCATATTCAAGGGAAACCTCTTTTAGAGGGATGCTTTGTTGGGTCCCCTAGATGTTCTATTGTACCTCTGATTTTATTTCATGTTGGTCTACTGATGTTCCTGATTTTATTTGTCCATCACAACTTTTTAAAATTGTCCATTTATCGTTGTTGTTTCTGTGTTATGGGTAGGTACTGTTTATTTTATAGCCTAAGTTCAACAGATTTGAGGAGTGTTTAAATCCATCCATGTTTACATGTATTGCCTCTCTCCAATTATAGACCTCTTATAATTGTATAAACATTTTGGGATAACCAATCCTGTGTGGTCTTTAATTGGGAGAACTACAAAAACTCTGTATGACGATTTTATAACATTTAAAATTAAGTTAATTTTGACTGACTTGGTGCCATTATTCATTTTGAACTAGTAGTTATTGTTGTTTTTTTTCCGTTTTGGAAAGTTTGTCTTTTTCTTTTGTCAATTTTCAAGCATGGAATTGTTTGTATTTGTGTATTAGAAGTATTGTTATTATCATATTAAATAAAGTAACGTGATCTAAATTCATGCATTTTACTGTTTATATCGAATATATTCAAATGTAATTGTTGTCTCAACTTTACTTTACTATACTGTAATTTGCAGATAGACCATGTCAAATTGATTTTACTGCAGCAACTACACTTTATTTAATCTTTAAAGGCCCATTTACACTAGGACAATAACGATCGACTATAAATAAACAAATATGCATTGTTTATACATAAAACAAAAGAAATCTAACAAGTTTTAATTCTAGAATTATTTAGGAACCATCTATGCTTCCTTTAATTAAAATGATATTTTCACACGTCCAATCAAATGAAGTCATAATTAGTAAGAGCAATAATATCGTGACAATACAAAGAATTTTTTTGTTTTATTGATGTCATTTGATTGGATTTTTTAAAATATTATTTTTTTATCAAGGACAGCATAATTGAGTGTTCTATAATTCTAGAACGAAAACCTTTTTAAATTCTTTTTATTCTTATCTATTTATCGTCGATTGTTATCGTCCTAGTGTAAATGGGCCTTTAACCTATATTTATGCAATTATTTTGCAAGCTTTTGTGGGTAAAATAACTGTAAATTGCAGTGACATAGACTAAATAGTACGGCGGAAAAAACCAAAATCATACATTATTGCAGTAAAATTAAGTTACTGCAGTACCAGTAGAATAGTTTTGACATGATCCGTAAGTTTCTAAAATTAATGTTTGCGACTACAAAAATATTAAAACTTATTATAGTAGGAAAAAAAAAACTCTATCACCCTTTTTATCCACTCATCCTAACTACACCAATTATTCCAGATACTAAAAAGGTTTATTGTTTAGTTGTTGACTTTAAAACCAGGCTGAAATAATTATAATCAATATTTACAGTACTAAAATAACACACAGAAATATTGGAATAGTTTCAGATAGAATTGCCAGTCATTGCTGCTGTATAGATTTGTTTACATAACACCCAAGTTGCTCATAATTAAATCCAATGACAACATCAAGTGTAAAGGTAGCCGAAGGATTGTAACAAAGCCTATGTAATTAGCTGTATTGGAACAATTGCATAACCATGGAGAACAGTGTATAACAAAAGGTTGGCAACACAAGAAGCTTTAATATTGTATTCTTTGTTAGTGAATAATGCAGAAGAAAGATGTGTGTAGATTGAAATATTTTAAAGATATTTGACAAAATTCATCTTAAGCTCTGTCTACACTATCAAACGTTATGTGAACAAAAAAAAACACTTTTTTGTCAAACTAGTTTAATAGTGTGAACAGAGCTTTAGATATAAAATTTTGATAAGTAGATTGTTGGAGAAATAGACAAAAGTATGACACTACTGCACACAGTACATACACTTCCCACCTCTAAAGTTAACTTGGTTCCCACAGACGACATAAAGACGTAGACGCAACACAAGCGAGTTGACCAATGAGGGGCGACAGCTTGAATAAGCCATCGCTTGTGATTGGTCAGATCATTTGCATTGTGATGTCATCCTAAAGCGTGGTTCTCACTAGCGACGCAACACAAGGACGTAACGCAACGCAAGTGAATTTACCAATCACAAGCGATGGCTTATTCGCTTGTGATTGCTAACTGTCCATAACTTCGCTTGTCATTGGTTAAAACGCTTGCATTGTGTTTACGTCCTTGCGTTACGTTCTAGTGGGAACCAAGCTCAAAGCACACAAATGTAATATTCCTCTTTATTAAATTACATACATTTATAGAAGAACTAATATTTTAAATTCTTTATAAAAACATCCAAAATATATCTCCTTGTGAAAGTGCAGCAATGCTATTATGTGTTTGGGAATTAATGACAACAGATGTTTATGACCAAAACTGAAAGATATTGAGATAGAAAGCCGATGAGGACTTGTAACATATGTGAATTATAACAATGAATTCAATTATCTAATGCGGCGGCGGCCTCAGTATACATAATAAAAAGGGCGTCTACGTTCATGCTCATTGAAGGATGAAAAGCCTTTTATAAAGCCATGCACGATTTATTTCTAATCTATAATGACATAATTATGGAGCTTATGACAAAACTGATACTTATACTATAGCCATAGAAAAAGAACTTTTGAACTGTGGCACACAGATACTGTATATAATAGCACATTCAATATAAAAGCATGCTATATGAAAAAAATAATAATAATGTGAAGAAGTTTTATATTAATATTGTCATGTTATGACTTTGTCCTATGCGCTATAACTTAAGTCCTATGCATTATGACTGAAGTCCTATGCGCTATGACTTAAGATGCGTTATGACTTAAATCCTATGTGCTATGACTTAAGTCTTCAATTTTCTTTTTTAAAGTTCAAATGAAATACACTCAGTTGAATGACAATCATACTCTGTTTAAATATCTCTCAAATATTAACAAGAGAGAGAAGAAACACAAGTGCGCTTTATATGAGCTTACGTCTCTCCTTAAAGTTGCAAAGTGGAAGGAAAGGAGATACAAGAGTAGGTATACTGGATCATCAATGCATTAGCCATCAATAATATTAAAGTATTGTGTATCAACATATATAGGGCGCCGTAACAAATATTTGTTGGTAGCCATAAAATATAATTGATACTAATATGTAATATGTAGGCTTAAAGATAATATAGAAAATTCTATAATTTTTAAAATATAGGTCATTACAGTATGTAAAAAAGAACATTTACTGTATTAATGGTACTAATCACAAATAAAGCATAAAGGTATTAATCAAAAAATTGTTAAAATATAAAAAAATTAGTTATCTCCCACTAATAATAATAATAAGTTAGGATAAAAACAAAGGCCCTGGTTGAGGATTCCTACACGATACGATACGTTAGACAGTAAGTGGCTCGTCTTGAGGGGTTTTTAGCCATTTTCAACATATTTTAATGCCAGTTTTTTCCTCTGGGCAACGGCTTAGGGGGCCCCCTTAAGCTGCCCCTGGGTTCAGCCAGTTAGCGCTTATATCCGTTACGCCATTGGAAAAAACCATATTCCATTGTGATTATTTATAGGACATCATGCACAATAATAATTTATATCATACCAATGAGTCAAAAGAAGAGCATAAACAAAATACTACACTCATTCTATGCAAATAATATTTAAGTTTTATAGTTACAATAAAATAATACAGATTATATGAACTTTGATAACCTCTTGTTTCTGTAGCATTCATTGCTTCCTGAATAATAATGCCTACAATACCAAATTGCGTGGTATAATGTATATACAAACACTACTGTTGTTTCCTTTACTTGTATTACTTCATGTTGTAATATACAACCAAAGCACCTCGTTAAAATTGAATGAGTAGCTCACTTAAATCTGAATGGTTATACAACCATAGGAGTACTTCCAAGTATTCCCCTTTAAATTCCGTCATTGATTCCTTCAGGAAGTAGGAAGTACAAACTTATCCAACAATTTAAGAACTATACAGTGTGGATTAAGTATCGTGGTACACAGAAGAGATGAAGTGGTTTAAGGAAAGAGGAAATGAGTGTGTGAAGGAAATAATTGAAGGAAGGAAGCATAGAAGGAAGAAAAATAGGCATGTAAAGCTCTGTTCACTATCTTTATGTGACAAAAAAATGTGATGTGCCCATACATGGACATGATGATGTCATATCACTACCTACCATATTTGGGAATATCGCTACCATATTTGGGAATATACATATTATTTAGATTAACTATCAGTATGTATGGAAATGTGCCCATATATGGACATGATGATGTCATATCACTACCATATTTGGGAATATCGCTACCATATTTGGAAATATCGCTACCATATTTGGGCACATCACACATTTTTTGTTAAACTAGTTTGATAGTGTAGATAGAGCTTTAAAAGAAGCTTGAGATTTCCCATACGCACACTACGAAAAGCCCTGTTTCCGGTCGCTGCGACTATGTTATTGTATAAAAGTGTCAAAACAAAACATGGTTGGCATTCGTTTTCATGTCGCACCAAGCAACTACACATTTTGAATGCTTGTTTATCAAGAGTACTGAAAATAATCATAGCTATTGGGAACTCTGCAAAATGTTTATAGCCTTTTCATGCCTCTTATGTCAGCTCAGTATTCTATTAGTTCTTGAATAGAATAGTGATCAGTGTACTGTTCACAACAGTAACCTATCGCAAAAATACAATATTTATTTTATTAGTACTTTCACACATAGGTCACCATCAACTGAAAGTTGAAAGCACTATAAAGTAAATATTGTGTTTATGTGAGCTAATGTCTACAGTCCTACAATACTTGTGAAATGCACTTGTTAAAATAGTTGAATAATTTATTTAAGAAAATTAACAAATTACAAATCTAAACTTTAATATTACAACCCTTTGCAACAGGCATTTTGTACTGTATGTACACCATCTGGTTTGTAAATCTTTTTTTGTCAGATTATGGATAAAGCAAAATTAAGAAGGTACTATTCAATTTTCAAATCACCTAAACAATATAAAATGAAAGTAGAGCCATAGCACGTGTTGTCCTGAACTTCAATGCACAAATTGTGGTCAATTTAGCAAGGATGTTTTTAATATATATGTGAACTTTATTCAATCAATCGTACAGTACATTCCAGCCCTTCTAGTAGCTTATAAATGATTTGTTGTCTCTCTGCATTAATTGATTGATTAATTTGTATCAAGGCATAAAGGTTTGCTGAGGGGAAAACCCCATAAAGTGATGTGGGGAGGAATTGAGGGAGGAGGATAGTAGTACACTACATTCCACTGAAAGCCCTAAGAAATGTTTATTTTTATTTCAGCCAACCATAGGGATAATAACAGTGAGATAAAGGAAATTTAAGTCTAAGGCAAGATGGTATTCTCTTATTGCCTCGTCCTTCGGATGAAACATTAATCATGGATCCATAAAACGATATGCATGATCTTTATTAAATATACAGTAGCATTGCTTCCTGGTGAGCTGTTATTTGTACGATTACGGCTGATGAGGGTCTATAGAGGGCCTAATCCTCCATACGCATCATGCAGAGGGACACTAATGCATTAGTAAGAGGTACGGTATACATTATTCATAAGAACTGTGACTAGACACATGACTATCATTCAACACCTTAAAGACAAAATGTGTTAAGAAGACAGAAAGCACGTACTAAAAATACACATTGTGTACGAACAAACATTAACATTGAGCGTGTTTATGCAGAGTGCAAGCTCATTTTCATGTCTGAGACTAATCAGTGCACATTCTTCATGTGGACACGTTGTCGCCAGTGCTATACTATGATATTTTTCTTTGTTGTATTTCAGAATGATCAGAAAAATAATCATGCTCATAAGTATACTGAATAAAACGTTTTATTCTGTTAATAAATGATATGAGAAGTTTTTATACGTATGGCAGAGGCACCCATAAGCAGCAGCTGATTAAGACATCTTCAATTATAGTAAATTTATGACAGGAAAATACATATTATTATTTAGATTAACTATCAGTATGTAAGGAAATGCTTTAGGAAATCTGAATAAGTTACATAATCATAATTTAGTGTGGCCAGTCTATACAAAGCCTTTCCAAGTGAGCATAGATTAGTAACCTTAGGTCGTAATTATGCTAGCTAATAATTATAGATCCTGACATTTTTCAGGGTTGTCTTCTTTATAAAAAAAAAAACATAAATTAGTTAATTATTAATTCATTTTAATTATGAATATTATATTAAAAGGAATGTTATAAATACAGCAGTACCTACTGCAGTTTATTTATATATTTATGTATATTGGTACATTTTTTTCCCTTTATATTTTTAATAATGTAGTAATTGTTCTTGAGCTATGGAGAATTTTGTACTCTGTATTATTTTTTTCGAAATAAAAGATGAAATGAAATGAATGAATGTAATCATCATAGAAATATAATGGCATAACTAAAATACATAAATTACATACAGTAGACTGTAGGAAAAGATCATAAAAATATCAATCATGATTATCATACAATAAAACCATCATTATTATGATTCATACATGACGACTGTAAAACATTTCCATATAAACATATATTATATCATATTTTGTTCTGATAGCAAAAACAAAATAGATTAAATAAGATAGGATAATTATTTTAATATGAGACTACAGTAAAGAGCGCTTTATAAAAGTTCGATATTATTATTATTATTAATATAGAATAAAAAAATATTAAAGATTGGTTTTAATAATTGTTAAAATATAATCCCACTCGCGAATTTATTCAGTTTCTAAAATCATACATGATGACCAAAAATGTATTTTTATACCAAAACTAAAATAGATAACAATAACAAAGAATAATATACGGAATAAACTAAAATACACTGCATATTAAAGACTGATTTAAATAACTGCTCAAATCCTACTCCCTAATTTAGTCTCAGTTTCCAAAATATGTCTTGAATATGCACTCCACCAAACTTAATATGTTTCACTAAATACAACATTCTTAGATGCATGATGAAATGTAGATTACTCAAATGTATGGATAAGTAAACACTAATAGTCTTAATTCTTGGTACAACTAATTGCCTATCTTTTACCATGAGACAAGTACTGTATGATCATCGCTCAAACAAATAAGTGTTGTAGTTGAATAATTGCTGCACTTAAACTGAAAAAAACTTTATGAGCATGACAGCGCTTTGTTTGGTTATTTACGATAGAAGATGTTGAATAAAATAGCAAGCACCCAAGGGATGTATGACACAAGTTTGTACACCCTGGTAAAATATTAAGGAATAGATCTTCTATCTACTATGTACTGTACAATGCAGTTTCATTGTTCTATGGAAGTCAACATAAAATTAGAGGGCGCTGCATATGTTTTTGGAAAATTCAAATGTAGAATCTGTTTAGTTACAGATTCTGAAGAAGCTGCAGTGACGGATCCAGGGTTGTTAAAACGTGGAGGGAGAGGAGGTGGTTGGGGCTAAGTTCTGGAACATGTGCTTTTCATGAACAATAGAACTAACTTTTTACCAAGTTTTCTTCGTTGTCAAGGCTCAAATCAAGACTAGAAATAAGGTGTAATTTTTTTACATCAAGAGCAGTTGAGATTAAAATCTAGGCTAGAGAATTATATACAAATGAAGAGTTTTCAAGAATGATCACAAGGGACAAACGAGCACAGTTCAAGGTAATTCATCTATGTTTGTTATAAAAAAAATTCAAATTCAAGAGTTGTTAAAAATTTAAATGACTACAATCTATGTGAAAACTAACCCTAAAAGTAGATTGAAAATAATATCAGGTTATTTGTATTAACATATGATCATTATATGTAATGACATCTCTTGGACTGATATAATATGTATAATTATCTATGAATACATGGAAAAAGATACTGTATTTCATTAGCAAATAGACATGAATATTCAGAATTAATCCACTATAATGAATATTTACAGTAGCCTGGTCAAATCTTGATGACAGTCAATAGTGTGTTCAGACCTTAAGTTTCATTTATAAGCTCTGGTGACAAAATAATCATACACATACAAAAGTATTAAATGCATGATCTCTTGTCAGGTTTCATTCACACTGTCACTAGTACTCACCACATGTTGAGAGGAAATTAAAGTTGTACCAACATTTGCAACGATGTATTCCCCAAGATACAGTACACCATTTTCAAAACACTAGATGCAAAATGCCTTATGCAAATGAGTAGGTCAGAGGGCCACTAAGCCTAGTAAATCTGCAGAAAGAACACCAGAAGGAATGGATCAAATGAAAAACATAAGAAACACCAGAAGTAACGCCAGAAAGAATCACCAGAAGTAGGACCAGAAGGAATCAGCAGGAAAAAAAACAGAAGGTACAGCAGAAAAAAACACCAGAAGGTACAGCAGATTAATCACCATAAGAAACATAGGAGCAGCAGCTGAAACACCATAAGCAACACCAGAAGGAACAGCAGATGAAACACCATAAGCAACACCAGAAGGAACAGCAGATGAAACACCATAAGCAACACCAGAAGGAACGGCAGATGAAACACCATAAGGAACACCAGAAGGAACGGCAGATGAAACACCATAAGGAACACCAGAAGGAACGGCAGATGAAACACCATAAGCAACACCAGAAGGAACGGCAGATGAAACACCATAAGGAACACCAGAAGGAACGGCAGATGAAACACCATAAGCAACACCAGAAGGAACGGCAGCTGAAACACCATAAGCAACAACAGAAGGAACAGCAGATGAAACACCATAAGCAACACCAGAAGGAACGGCAGATGAAACACCATAAGGAACACCAGAAGGAACGGTAGATGAAACACCATAAGGAACACCAGAAGGAACGGCAGATGAAACACCATAAGGAACACCAGAAGGAACGGCAGATGAAACACCATAAGCAACACCAGAAGGAACGGCAGATGAAACACCATAAGGAACACCAGAAGGAACGGCAGATGAAACACCATAAGGAACACCAGAAGGAACGGCAGATGAAACACCATAAGGAACACCAGAAGGAACGGCAGATGAAACACCATAAGGAGCAGTAGCAGTTAACACCATAAGGAATACCAGAAGGAACAGCAGAACATCATAAGGAGCAGCAGCAGAAACACCATAAGGAACACCACCAGAAGGAGCAGCAGAAGTAACACTAGAAGTAACACCAGAAGGAACAGCAGAAGAAACACCAGAATAAAAACCAGAAGGAACACCAGAAGGAACACCTGAAGTAACACCAGACAGAAAACAAGAAGGAACAGCAGAATTAAAATTACAAATTGTGTTTGATTTGTTCAATATTGGATTGATCTGTTGTATTCAAATTACTTTTCATTTTAAAATAAAATTAATAAACAATGAAGATTAATCTCTTTGTTATTTATTCAAAAATATTACAATAAAATCTTAAATTAAATTAACAAGAAGTACAGTTCTTGCCATATGAACATAATTAGCCATTGACCTGTACCTACTGTAGTATACAGTAGTAGTATGGTAAATAAAACATAAATCAATTTTGTACCAAATTATTGATACAGTATATGCAAGATGTAACAAATACCCTAAATACAAAAAAGTCAGATAAAGCCTTTGATTTCTCTTGTTTATAATGGGTAGGCCTAACCTACCATTCGATAAGTGTACATTTTATGTATCATTTTCTTATACTATTTTTAATACCGGTTGGAGCCAATCTAGTCTTGTTGGGAAAACCTGCTTCGGGAGAACACTGTTCAAGTTATTTTGCGTTGCTGTACACACTTCTTTTATGTATATAATAATAGTTCATTCTTATATAGCGCTCTACAAGCAAGCTTCTCTAAGCGCTGAACATTATTACCCCAGTCATTTATTGGATCAAACACATATGGAAACATAAACACATATGGAAACATAAACACATATGGAAACATAAACACATATGGAAACATAAACACATATGGAAACATACTCCCATAATGCAACTAGTAATCAGCGCAAAGTTGTGTCTTGATCTAACCTGGTACCCATCTATACACACTGGATGGAGAGAGGCAAAGTAAAGTATCTGGCCTAAGGATACAAGCAATGCGACAAGAGTTGCTGGGTCTCACGATCAGTAGTCCAATGTCCAAATGCCCACACGTTCTCAAATCCTTTGCTAAATTTGCTAAATAGTTTTTAAAAAATTATTGAGAACAAAGTTAATCATTACAGCATCGATGTCATAACAAACACCTAAAGGAGGGCGGACGACTCGCCACATTTGTTTTCAGTTTATGATATTTATAAACATGAGAGACAACATCTATACACGTGACATGAATTGTCGATTTTCACTTGCTTGGCTGATTTATGATGGTATGTTTTAGTACGACATCAATTTTTTTTTCAAGAGGGTAATTTTGGTCAATTTTTAATGAACCATTACATCAGACAATTTTATAACGATTTCAGTCTCAGTGTTTACTAATCGCATCTGTCGCCCTCTGCCGATATTCAATATATATCCATACAAAAGTTCATTAATTAGTTAATGATGTGATATTTGCAAACGGTATACAGCTTATAATCTGGTCCTTCACAATAGGAACATGATATTTTAGTTTTATATACACATGATACAGTATATCAACTATACATTTCAAGAAAATAAATTCTATAAAATGATAAAAAAAAGCATAACAATAATGCTATAGTGCCAATATATCACAACTATGATATAAAGTGCTTGAATTTAAAACACTAACAAGATGTCTTGTGCAAAAACAGTGCGTTGTTAGTATTAGTATTAAGTATTGTTCATTTATTTGGCTAACCTTATAAATGTTAAAACCTATAAATAACTTCAAAACTTTTCTGCTGTTCGACTTGCAACAGCTCTCATATTTCCATAGACCTTTGAAGGAGGGCTCCCTGTAAAAAAACACAGACAAAATCCTGTTATGATATAGTAATATTATGGAAGTCATCTTTTATTTTTTATTACACCTTATTTATAGAGGGTGATCCTAAACAGAGTATGCCGACAATCAAGGGGCCCTCTTGATAAGCGACAGTGGCTGTGTACGTGTATACTAGTACACCGGGGTAACCCCCTACTCGTCTCGAAAGATGTACTAGTTCTACTAGGTCCTTTAAAGTACACATGGGCAAGGTGCGTACACTGGACCTATGGTTTATAGTCTTTATCCGTTCTACCACCAGAAACCATGGACCGAGTGAGGTTTGAACTCTTGCCGATGTTTATCTGACAAGGTATTACAGCACCACTGTCTTAACCGCTTGGCCACTCACTGCTCATTATCATCCACATCATTGGATGAATCCTTTTATAAAATAATGATTCTAGCAAACTTATATGATTTGGCTTCTATCTAAATTAAATTGTTTTTGTTTGGCTTTTTAAATGAAGCAATATATTTTTACAATTTTACTATTTTTTTATATGAGCAATAATTGTAAATGTATCATTTTATCAATAAATTGATCAGCAACAGACTGTAATTCAACAAATATTTTTTTTTAATATTCAAAAAAAATATAATAAATTTAATATTATTTGAATTTTCTTTCATTTTGATTCTCGCATGTTTTTTTTTTTTTTTTTACTGAAATGCTGGAAGGAATTAATACTTTATTATGTGGTAGAATGCTGTTTACATTTTTTTTTTTTGGATATGTGTCTATGGTGAAAAGAGTAGCTTGGCACATGAAAAAGTATAGATGTTTACATACAGAATCATTAACTCACCAAGTATAAGACTACATATTGCCGTCCGTGCAATTTTTATGTTTTGAAATGATCCTAATATATTGATTTTACTGCCTGCTAATACAACCCTGGTTTTGGTTACATTTTCAATAGTGAATTTAGTCTTGCCTCCTTTGCCTGCTATTCTCCCAATGGCCCTTGATAAATGGTCTCCCTTCAATGGTTTCACTGTAAGAACAACAATATTTAAAAATAAATGTATTGGTCTATCTACATTTGGTAGAGTACCTTCTTTGACACACCTCTAATCAGGGAACACTATTAAGATACATTTATATGAGCAAACCTACTCATGGGATACTGAACCTATTAGGAGTTTCCACTGTATCTGTTTAAAGGGGGATTCTGGGTTTAAAATTGCTTTTAAATATCGTTTATTTATTAAATAAAAAATATTATAACAATATAGACATGTCAGAATGAAGAAGTAATAACGAGAAATTAAAAAAATTAAATTTCATATACATTTTAGGGTAAATTCATGGAAAGTCTGTTTTTCAGCAGCTTAGGGAAGCTCATTAATATTCATGAGATATTCACAAAATCACGTCACCAGTGGATTCCAAACTCGCGACGTCATGTACGTTGTGTTTGTCAACTAATTTACATCTCTCTCCCCTGTCAAACGACGACCACCCGATCATTGTGAAATACATTTTTTGTAGATTTTCTAAGCTAGGCCTAAAGTGTAATAATAACAGTAGTAGCATATATTTATTTGACATTTAATGAAATACAAAATTTAGTACAGATACGGAGTCATAAATTATACTATTTTTATACCTCTATAGTACAGATCGTATTATCGGCTTCACGTACAATACTACTCTAGGCCTAGGCCTAGCCTAATAATAATATGGGCAAGAGCCATTCTGACTAGGGATTCCATGCCACGATGGCTACGTTAAAACAATGGGGCCCATGGGCCTAGCTAGCCTACTACTAGACGATTGGCCCATAAATAACAAAACCCATCCTATCAACCAAACTCCTAAACAATCTAAACCTAAAACGTTCTACAAAATCGGCTGTAAATATTGAAGCAAAACAAGGTCCGATCGCCGTCCACACGTATGGTGTCCCGATCGTCTAAGTAGGCCTAAAATAAAATAGGCTTAGTTTACTCTCCAAAAAAGCGGATACTCATGCATCAAGCAAGTAGACCAGGTAGTAGGAAGGAGACCTAGCCGATCCGGCCCAGTTAATAATTGAGCTAGCTAGTGTAGTAGACCCTATGCGAATTGATACTACCAGGCCTTTTACTATAGGCTGCACTACACAAATATTCCAACTCTCTCATTCGAGCTATATTATCTATACCATTCCGGTAGGTCAAGTCGACCTTCAATCAAATACTGTACATCGTTCATGTTGTGATTATAGACGGGGTCATATACTCGACCCGACCAGTTTGGTATTGTTGTATCTGCTTATCACGTGACGATGCCAGGCATGGGCAGCAGAGAGAGCACGTGTATCGTCGTCTCGCTCGATCCTCAGCAGGAATGTACAGTATACGTTACGCTTCATTGATTTTGATTTTTCCCTAAGTCGGTGCGAAAATCGGCAAACGTAAAGTGCAAACATATCTAATTTTTCACTGTTTTGTTGCATTTTCATAAAAAATTGACTTTATAAATGGGAAGACCGACTAAAATTACATCAGATAAGTATAATTTTACAAAAGTAATTGATATGGTTTATGATAACGAGTCGTCGGAAGATGGACCATTTCACGAATTTCCTATTTTGTAACCACAGTGTGATTTTGCCGTAGCTGCACTTGTAATCTGGCCTGATTTCACAGCCTTCGTTCTGCTTCACTGGGCGCTTATATAAATTGAAACTTTTACCGTTCAAGAGACAAACAAATATATTTTACATTTTTTACTATTCATTTTAAACCCGGAACCCCCCTTTAATCTGAGGCAATGTGGGCCATGCCAGCCAATTACAGAACACAGAGAGATGGACAAACCTACTACAGTCAACTATCCCAATAGTAGACTCTGGAAACTGCAAACTCTTCCAAAACCAGAGGCAAGTTCATTCATTTTTACCATTAATAACACATTCTGAATACCAGGCTTTCCAGAATAGGAGTCTTGCCTGTAGTACACTTTTATATAGAATCATTTCATATAAAAACTAATATATGTCTTACCATCTGTGACTTCAAATGTCTCAAGAAATAGCTCATCTAACCTTAGCAATGCTAATGCATCCTATTAAATGAAAAAGAAAAGAAAATAATGAAAATTAAAGCACTAAGAAACTTTAGTAAAGTACTTGGCAAAATATACTGCATATTTTTCTTTTGTTTTTTTGTGAAGTTATTAATGAACTGATCTTTCAAAAATTTCAATAGGCATGTTTTGTAAGTATATCAGGCCTGAAGTATATACCTATTTAACACTGAAAATTCCGAATGATAAATTCCATTTTGCCAAGTAATGAATAATTTCCCCTTCATGATTCTCAACACACCAAAATTCTCTGAAATGGCATTCACACTGCTCAAATCTACAAACCTTTTTCAAAGATTAAATTTGAACAGTAACAACTAACATGCATATCCAGCCATTTTCCACAGATCCCATTAAAAAAAATACACTGATATTCTTACCGCAACTTCGAAACCCAAAATAAATGCTTTAACAAAGTCTGCACCTTTCTGTAATGCTCCAACTTCTGATGTTTCTTTTGAAGCCTGTAACAGAAATGCAAAACAGATTATTTTAATGGTTAATGTATCAGGATACCAGGTGCTAATGGCTCACGATTAGAAAGGGAATATGAAGAGCGCACAAATAATACACGTCATGATAAACAGTTTTCTTTATAGTTTTTATAGGCCTAGTAAAGTTCACAAATTCATTTTCATCCACATGGTATATGAAGTTGATCCATCCAAATGATGAAGAAATTGGAGTAAATGCTTGTGTTTGTATATGAATGAAAATACCTTTAATTCTACTTGTCTTGTTTTTAAATTAAATCTAATTTGAAGTTTAAGGTGTTCAACTAAAGGTGTGTATATTTTCATCCAGTTTTCTTTTAATGGTGTATATCTATTTGATGGAACTGCAATCTTCCTCACTTCATTGCTGCCTTCCTATAAAAAAAAAACATAATTGATTGAGAAATGTTTATTTGTAGGCCTACCTAGAGTAGTTAACCATTTGTAACTTAGTATTTTCTATTGTCAACTGAGCATCAAATTCAATTTCCCAGTTTACTATATAATAAAGCATGCTCAATCGTTGTGTGTTGAAAAAATTGATTATACTTGCATACTGGCAAAGCACAGAGGATTTACGCCTTCCTAGGCCTAGCCTAGGCCCTAGGCCTAGTAGTATTATTAATTAATATTAAAGTAGCTAGGCCTAGGCCTACACCCATTCTGGCCTAGTCTAGATAAGGTGTAGATCTCTAGGCTAGATCTCTATGGTCGAAGCGGCCGCCAACCAAAGCGGCCGCCAGTTTAATATCGTATGGAACGCCATGTGCGCTTTAATCTTTGATTGTCGTTGTCAACGCCATGGCCTATGGCGAGTTGAGTTACAGCTGTATGTATGGTCAAACCAATAAATATAAGCCAAATCATGTACTATCGAATCTTTATATTTCTATAATAATTAAGTTTGCCTGCCGATAAATCAATGTATATTTTATTTGTAATTTAATATTAACTAACTAAATATATTTACATATACTATCGAATCATTAATAATTTACGTTGACCCGACGTTTCTTGAGCACTCTATCAAATCTTTATACAGTATTGCATTAATAATTTACGCACGGTATTGCCGAATATTTATATCTCATTTATTATACTATCGAATCCTTATACAGTATTGCATTAATAATTTACGTACGGTATTGCCGAATATTTATATCTCATTTACATACTATCGAATCTTTATACAGTATTGCATTAATAATTTACGTACGGTATTGCCGAATATTTATATCTCATTTACATACTATCGAATCTTTATACAGTATTGCATTAATAATTTACGTACGGTATTGCCGAATCTTTATATCTCATTTACATCGAATCTATATACAGTATTGCAATAAGTTACGTACGGTATTGCCGAATTTTTATATCTCGTTTACACTGTACTATCGAATCTTGTTTTTATTGAATAGTAATAGGGTGTGTTATACATTTAAGTGTTATTCCATTGTAATACATTGTTTGTGTTTTCAATAAAGCAACGTGAAGACGAAAACGTGACCTTCTACAGCACTATTCCTGGCCGGCCGCCAGTCGAGTTATTAGCCGCAATTCGCGTAATTAATTACCGTACCGTACAGACACTTGCATCTTATTTTATTATTTAAAACTCATTTTAAATTGATCAATATTTATATATCTGAAGGTATCAAACAATTTAGGATATTAAACAAATAAATTGATGTCATCATGTTATTGTAATTAAATTATGTTTGCGAACACGTACTACTTACAGTAGTTACTTTACTAATATATTAATATACAATAACAAATATATATATTTATTATTTTGATATACTTTATTGAAAAAAAATATATATTATTCTTAATAATTGGCTTATTATATATTATTATACAATAAAAACACCACAATGTTTTTTATTGACTTTATTAAACATATATATCATTTAGAACAGTTAAAGTAAGTAATAATCGATTCGCCATTTCGTTTAAAAGAACGTATCACATTCAATCTGTAAAAAAAGAAAATTTAATAATGTAGGTTGTTATTTACGTCCGAGGAAAAGAAAACCTGTCGATCGAAACAATGACAATCAAAAATTACATTACAAAACAACGACAATCAAAGCGCACACGGCGTTCCATACAAATTACCGTTATTGAACTAGCGGCCGCTTTGGTTGGCGGCCGCTTCGACCGTAATCCGGCCTGCTTACCTACTATTTTTTTCAAATAATTGAATTTAAAATCATTTTTTTTTTGTATTTACATTTAACAGAATCAGAAGAGTGTGCACTGCATGTTCAATAAATGTCTGAATCATAAAAAAGAGACCTAGCCTAGGCCTATAGCAATTTAATTTGACACAAACCTACCAGTAACTTTTCCCCTCGCAGAGGTGGAAACTTGGGCCTAGCCGTCGACCTAGGCCTAGTGTCCATTGGCTGCTCTTGCTCGGTCGCCTCCTCCGCCGATACGGTATTGGTAAGCTGAGCAGCCACAGCCTCACCGTCTGTATCGTCGACGTTCATGTCTTGACTCTTTTCCTCAAGTTTTCGCTTTCTATTTTTCTTTGATTTGACTTCCAGAAAGTCATTGCTTTGTTTTACCGACATCATTTTTTAATTATTTGACATCAAACCTTCTAATAATACCAATTTGTTGAAATTAAAACCACAGTTTCTACGATCCTACGTACCCACCTAGCGTTTAAACATGTGTGTCGTCTGATTTTTAATTGAACTTTGACACGAACTCACTCACTGGTTTCAACAATGAAAATGGCTTATAGACACTCGTAATCAATTTCGGCCACAGTTTTTTCCAATTAAAACCATTTTATTTGTGTTATTTATTTGTTTCATATTATTAGACCTATGTTGAGTTTAATTTTCAAGATTGCTAAAAGTATTATAAAACTACTTACACACTAGGCCTAATCATATAGTCTTTCTACCCTCCCTAAATATTTGGCTTAATGAATAGACCTAACCTACTGAGAGCAATCTAGTTCAGTAAAAAGGGTAAACTTTGTACTGAAATGCTGAAAATAAAAATAACATTTAGGTCTAGACGCGCAGAAACACTAACTCTATGAGATTATGTTGGGCTTTGAATGATAAACTATTACTTGTGGGTGACACGACGTGTACCCATCATAGAGCACAATTATCTTCTTTGTTAAGAGAAGAAAGTATGTAATCCGTCATTTTCATAATCCATCGTGTCTGCCATTATTTTTGTCAAAAAAATAATAAAGTGTCATAATAATAAACATCATGAGACACAAAATCAACTTTTTAAGAAGCAGGCAGTTGTTTGTTTTCATTTTTATTTGGAAAAAAAAAACAAATTATTTTGTCATAAATATACAATAGGAAGGTGGTTTACACATAAATATATTTGATATGCCTAAATGACTAAATACAGTAACATCTCCCATTAAATAGATTCTAGGAGAAACGCGATGTGAATTGTGTGCCATCGTGATATCATCCATGGTTGTCATTTTCGATATTTACAAGTCGACTATAAGATGTACACAGATAATTCTACTAATTTTCAGACACCGTCTGGTACGTAAATGGGGGATGTTACTGTGAGATATACTGTATATATAAAAAGAAGCTACGTTATGTTTTCCTAAAATGTAAAAACCGTGAGTAGAACAGTAAGCAGCCTGCCAAATTTTCTTATACATAACACCACATACCTTAACTTATACGTGGCACAACACTGATATTAAATAAGTTATGGTCGAAAATGTGCTGGTCGGCGCCCCGTACAAAAGAGCGCCACTTTTTTTTCTAAATTGAATAATACTTATGGACGGATTTAAACATCGAAGAACGCCGACAACATAATAATAACATTAAATACTAATATTGTATATTTCATAACATAAGTTATTCTTCGACCTGTCCCATTGATTCTGGTACTAAAACATTATGCAATGAAACGAAAATAAAGTTGGTTACTTTAGGAAAGAGTGATATTGCTTCCCTGGTTACTTCTCTAAATGGACCAAAGTTTTCAAAGCGGGTACATTTTATTTAAAAAAATTTGTTTTCATTTTTTTTTGGCACTACGTGATCTCAGGAGTGGTAGGCCTAATGATAATTTTACTTAAGTCACTTGGGTATATCACCCTCTACCGTAGTGAGTAAATATAATGAATATAAAAACCGATAGGACATAATAATTATAACATTAATGTCGGGAGTATTACGGCGCTTATATCCATTCATTTTACAAGATGATCAAACACTGCAGAAGTTCTTAAATTTAATACAAACATTATCGAAATACCACCGGTGCCGTACTTAGGTAAATAATTACGGTATTCATAATTAATAACTGCCCGGGAATGGAATGTTTTGTAATTAAATAAACATTATAATTTGCGTAGGATATAGGTAGGGCTACACGTTACGATTGGATTTTGGATCAATAAAATCATTTAGACTGCATGTGTTTTAAAATGTATTCGGGTTTTGGTGTGTCCCCATTTCGGAGAGACCAAGACCTAGACGACCTAAATTCTCACTGAAAGTATACGATGAAATGTCATAAATGTATTCATTTTAATTCAATTAAATCGTACCTTCAACACTGTATATACAAAATATAAATACAATACAAAAACTCAAGCGCTTCGTGTTCGATTATATATAAATAATATATGGATCATAAAAACGCATACAAAACATATTAAAAAAACTTAGGGCATAGTATAAAAAAAAGGTGAGGCTTCGGTTGCTTGTTCCGTTTATCAACCAATCACAGTACTCTCTTATAACTTTCAAGTTTCTGGGGGCGTAACATCTATGTGACGTCACCATAATGTTCAAATCTCTGTTGATCCATTTTCAAGATCTTTTGTCTGGTGATAACCATTAGTGCCCTTCCCATTCAGCTCTACGCCATTTAATACAATTTTACCCTCGTTAGAATTATTGTCCAGAGTTCTAGAGGATGTTTCGCTAGTGGTCAAGGATGTCATTACGTCCGTTTCGTCTCCCATAGCGATCTGTATGGCGGGATCCACTTTGTACGTTGAAGACAGCTGTGCGTAGTATCGTCTGCGTAATTGATCTTCCGGGTCAATATTTCCCTCTAAGCGCCGATACCATATTGTAGCCATGATGTTAAAAAAAAACATTTCCACTACCGTAAGCAGGTTATCGATATCTGTGAACGAACCACAAAAATAAAGTTAATTTACATCTATAAAAAATATTTCTTACAAAAAACGCCGCTCATCTCACGATAACTACCGTCTACATGCGTCTCAATATTTATTAGCAAATTAAAGTTTTCATAGACTCTCTTTTCCCAGACGTGCTTAGGGGCGTGCGTATGCGCATTCCGAGTTTTCAAATACCCATTTTTCCCGGCCGTAGTAAACTATAAGATCGCATGGTAACTGTTTCCGACTGCTTCCATTCTCTTGAATATAACTGCCTAAAAGGAGCGGCGGGATAAATCAAGTAGGCCTATATCAGTGAAATTAAAGCAGTACATTTACACGATAACCCCATCTACAAAATGATGTCAATGGGACCGGAAATATTGATTTAATGAGCGAAAAGTCTATGTTTGTTTACGATGATCATTGATTAGCATCTAGACAAACCCAGTTGAGAATGTGTAAACAAAAATGCGGTCTAAAGCTAATAAAACATTTTAAAAATTACTCGAAAATTGTGTCAAAATCAATGAGAACCTGTCGAGTGGAATCGTCTGAGAATTTCACTTCAAATACAACATGGCAACATCCGTATTTGTTATAATAAACTAATATTTATCTTATCATAATTACTATCTTCTCAATTAATTTCAGGTTCCATTTCATTTCATTCTTGCATGTGTCGAAAAGGATTTCCCCCAAACATCTCATTTAGTATACTAACGTAATAATTTGTCACCTTTTGTCATTGTTGGAATATGTCTTATCACAAACCTATAGGCCTATCATTACCGTATTTATTTCAATAAATGTCAGGCTCAGTTGAGTTTTTTATGAGGGCGTTTATTCGGGGGAGGCGTTTATTTTTTTAAAAATGTAATATGGCATAACATGATATGTATAATCAAATAAATACCCCCTAGATAAGAAATAAATAATTAATATCAGGAAGTGATGAAATACTGTAAAAAGTATATAAAATGTAGATCATGTCAATCAATGAATTCTAGCCTACTACAAATAGAATGTGTTGTAATGGAATAGTGTGTATTTAATGCATGTGGCGGGGCGTTTACTAAATTCGAGCAAATACAAAAAAAAAAACGCCCGGTGCGTTTATTTGAGGGGATTCTATTTATTCAATACGGGGCGTTTATTCGAATAAATAAGGTAATTGAACTTGGAAGGAATATGTAAATATTTGGATGTTGTTGTTGAAAATGATTAAGATGTCTTAATAGGCCTACTATAAAAGAAATTCATGATTATGGTATAAATATAAGCAGTGAACATTACGTAAGAAATAAGCATAAATACTTTACGTACAACTTCCTCGCATTCTTGCTGAAAACGGGTATCGACATGTTATAACATTGGCTGATAATAATATCGCTATTAGTATACTTTGAGTGGTGGTCAGCACAAGAGCCAACTGGACAGTGAAGAACTTTGGCGTAATCTTAAAATTCTTCAGCGGCTCTTTGCATAGTCTAAATAAAATAATGATTCCATTCAACGCAATCAGAGTTGATAATAAAGACGCTATTTGGAAGAAGATGAAAGGCTCGTGCAATCCTATCTGTTGAGAGATAAACCAAGACCACGTGTTAATTAATGTTCATTTAATTAAATTCACTACTAAAAGACACTTGAGTTTATGACTTACGACAAATAGGAGAAATTGATTTAACGCGTGTTTTACGGCATTTGGCATTTATTCCTGTTTTCCAAACAGTCGTATAATGAACAAGCCAAATGCCAAACCACTAACATTAACAATGGTTAATTTAGTTTGGTAAAGTGGGCAATTATATTAACGAAATAATAATTGAAATGAACTTTAATCAATCGATCGATTACATTGAACATTTTGCGTGTGATAAAATACAATGCAATATTGGACAGTCCAAATACTTTCGTCAACATCGACGTCAACATCGTCAAATTAAGTTTGTTTTACAAGTTAATTTGTATACCCCACAAGCTATATTGTCACCATAAAATACAATGAATTACTACTCTGTGGTTTTATTTCATGAGTTCTACGAACTGTTTTAAGAATTCTAGGCCTATATACGCAGATGTTTATACAGGCCCATGTCACGCGTGCACAAGCATTCCAATATGATATGGAACGCGCTATAATAAAGATGGTAACATAATAATGTAAATTGGTCTTAACAAGGTCTACAGAAAAAATTGTAGAAAAACACAGAAGAGAAGAAAATTATCATGGCAGACTACGACACCATATGTAGGAAGGTGTTCAATTGTCTGAGAAGGAGGTATACAATCTATGCAAATCTATGCAAATTTACGCTAATGAGTGATTACCTTTCCAGGTTTATACGATCCATTCGTCCAGAGCACTGTTGCAACAAACCACAGAATCGGTTTGAGAACGGCAACTTGTAAAACTGCTGCTTTTATTATACGGACTATTTGTAACAAATTACCCCTGTAAAACAAGTTAATATAGTTTTGATAAATTAGTACGATAAAATCCATGTATAGAAATATACAGCTTGATATAACTGTTGTGACCCGTTTACCAAATTGAGGAACTGGGTCAAAACTGATTCAGTGCTCGGGCTTTTTGAAACCAAAATGGCCCACAAAGCTTGTTACGAGAGTTTGTAACGAGTTTTCCTTAGAAAGTATTCGTGGTTTTACTGATAGATGCATGGGACGCTTATAAACAACGTCGAAGCTATTCTTCTCTTTGTGGAAAACTCTCCAGTCACGTGGCCAAACATTGTATTTCTTGTATAGAATTGTCATTAGGCCTAAGTGTTTGTTAAAGGTAGTGTGTAGTAGGGTACATAAAAGAAGAAATAGCTAGGATAGAGGTACTAAAGTTGGTACATCTTTGTGAATCAACCATTAAACCCAATGAGTAATCGTAATTAAGTTTTAGTATTCTGGGTGAAAGTTAAAATACAATTATACATTGACGATAGATAATTAACAATTATGTGAACGTGATATATATAGGAAAATTAAAGTTAATAGTACCAGTAGTATTGTACTATAGAGGCAATTTAATCTCTGCTGTCTTCTCCATATGGATGCTATCTCTATCTAAAATGATGGATGGATGTTCGATAATGTAACTAAACCTGATGATCTTTTGATCTGAATTTCGTTTCTTACGCTTGGTTCCCACTGAAGCGTGGTTCCCACTAGAACGCAACGCAACGTAACGCAGCGACGTATCGACGCAAAGTACTGTATTGCGTAATCACAAGTGGGAACCGACGATGCAACAGTGCTGCAAAAATCACAGGTTTGATTTCACGCAGGCGGGGGAAAACACAATTATTGGAAGGGAATGTTCTTACGTTGCGTAGGTTGCGTTACGTTGCGTCGCTAGTGAGAACCAAGCTTTAGACGCAACGCAAGGACGTAGACGCAACGCAAACGAGTTGACCAATGACAAGCGACAGTCGAATAAATCCATCGCTTGTGATTGGTCAAATACCTTACGTTGCGTCGTGGGAACCAAGCATTAATGAACAAATCCAAGTTTTTCTCGTAACCAGTACTTTTGGAAAGGGTGATAGGCAATCAATGGTACTAAAGAAACCCAGTAGACGTTCGAATGCTAATGCCAATTATGGTGGAATGGAAAGAGTGAAAATCAAAATGCATTAATGGTAGGCCTTACAGAAGAAACCCCAGACGACCTTTGAACTGTACAAGTTGTCAGTATCATCAAATACAACTAACAGTAAACAAATTAAACCTACTCTGTAATAGGAATTTTGGGTAGACAGCATGATGCGAAGATAAGTAAAGGTGGACTGCCAAGGGGTAGAATGCTGCCTTTAAGTAGACGCCTCATGTTGTCTCTCGTCTTGAAATAACCGGTAATTAGCATCACGAATTGTAGTAAACTCACTGAAAGATACCTAAAGTTTGCAAACAAAAATAAGTGTTATACAATTATATAGTATGCTAAAAAGAGTATAAGGCCTACAGGGGAAGGGAGGGGTGAGCAGGATGGTGTATAAGGGTGCTCTTTCGATCGGCGTAACGCAGAGGCCTGGAAGCGCGCCCGGGTGGAAGCCTCAGGCGCTTTTAGCCTTTTTCGACATAATTGAATGCCTGTCCTCTGGGCCCTGCTCATGGGCCCCCATAAACTGTGGGGACCCTGGGTTTAGCCACCAATGAGCGCTTATATCCGTTACGCCACTGCGGTCGAACGTCTTTAAGTTTTCGTTTTATTGTAGGATTAATGCATTGTAATTTATAGACACTGCCGACGGTTCTTGTCACGTTAGAATGAACAGAAGTCTCCCCCACCCCCTAAATTTGTCATTACTACGATTTCAAACCAAAATGTAGCACATTAAGTTAAGTTAAGTTCAGCATTTCGACATAAGAAAACCGCCTTTTTTTGTTGCGCGATAGGCCTAACCTTTTTGCAGTAAGCAATTAATTTCTTGTCTGATCTTGGACGATATCAATAAATTAGTCGATATCAATTACGTTGCTAATTACTTTGGTAGCTGACACTAATTACACGCTCAGTATCAACTTACAACATGTTACAACATTGTACAGTATGGTGGCAAATCAGGTTCCTTATTGGAAGTTCAATGTATACAGAGTTCAGTTATAACCAAAAAAATAATAAATCCGACTGTACAGTGCTTGACAATGTGTCCGGAATATAGGCTACCAACACGTTCACACGTAACGTTCATTTTATACGAATGTAAATTACAAGAAAAATATATAATTACTTTGGATGTTTCTAGAATAACGTTGTCCAGTCTATTTTTAATATACGGCATTTGAAAATTTAATATAATCACGGTTCGCGTTTAAATTATTTAAAACCTCGGGGTATTTGGGAATTGATTTCACACCGAAAGGATTGACCTGTAATGACCCACTGTTTATTTATTGCATCAGAAAATATAATATTCAAAAGCACTAAATAAATAAATAACTGAATTATAAGCAAAATCTCATGTGGTTTAGAGTCGGAATAATTTTGTTTCAAGATTTCAATATTGACAGGTCATAAAATATACAATTAGACTTAATGTATTTTTAATGGTTGTACAAACTAAATGATTTATTACTATATAGGTCCCATGTGAAACAAGTTTCTCAATTCGAAAGTGAAGGGCTGCAGATTTGGAAAACACGCGTTAAAACGCTGTAGAGTCGAAATGTCATTATCTGTACGCTCAGAAACACATCAGCATGCGCAGAATGACTATTAGACTCAATAGCCGTGAATCATGATGACATAATACTATTATGGATTGAAAACATTGATGGTATTAAGTAAATTATATAAAAATGGGACTTCTAGGATTTGGAGTGGTAGTACGTGGGTTACATGTACTATAGTAAGGCTATTCGGGAAACAGGCCTTTAAAGTAAAATGTGTAAAGGAAATTGGTCTTGATTGATGATATTAACCAAAATGGCTGTGTTACTCGAAACATTTCATTTTATTTACTTAATTAGTACTGTAGTGACTCCGTATCAAAAGAAAGTCTTTAAGGTTGTGTTTTAAACACTTTCACTCCATATATGGTTGGTTTTCAATTGATCATTGCAACAGTTAGTAGAGAGAAGTCATTAACTTTCGATGCATAAGATCGAACTCAAATTTCATTTTATTTACTTAATTAGTACTGTATAGTGGCTCCGTACAAAAACTAACAAAATAAAGTCTTTAAGATTATGTTTTAAACATACATTCACTCTGTATATGTTAATGAAAATTGTCAATTGATATTGCAACGGTTTTAGTAGAGAAGCAATTACCGGTAACTTTCGATGCATGGATCGAACTAAATCATAAAATAATATCATAATACTTTTATAATAATTCATAATTCCATTTTTCAAGTTTAATTTCAACTTTCCCAGTTTTTTGCAAGCTGGTCACTTCGCGAACAATACAGTAGAACCTCCTTTGGGACACCAATAATAATTAAACCATTTTTTAATTTTTTAAATTATTTTTATTTTATTCATTTCGGCAATAGACATGATGAACCTTACAAAACATAGAAATATAAATTATAAAAGTAGAAGACGAAGCCGAGGAGAGACAAACGCATTAAAAACGCTGTCACCGGTAGGATGAATCTTTCTAACACAGAAAATGACTAACTACATAGAAAATATACCATGGACCTATTAGTAGTATAGGTCCATGATTAAACGGAACGGAGCGGAAATATGCGTATGTTTTAACACACGGCGAAACCATATTCCAAAACCTATTAAGAAAACACTTTGCTGGGTCGCCCAGATGGTGTCCCTTTAATAGAGACATACGGTAGTCTGGAATATTTTCTAATTTAAAGTGTGACTCCTGTACAGCTTTTATTAACTATATTATAGGTTACAATATTTAATTTACTTTTTTAATAATGTGTAACAAAATGAAAGTATCTCATTCGATTTTTATTTTTTGTTTTGGTGAAGGAAACTCTATTATGTATTGTCCCCCAGAAAAAACATAATTCTTAATTCTTAATCCACTTTGACCAAAAATTGGATCGAAAAAAAATGTTTTACCTAAAAAACTGTAATTGAAAGTCAAATTGACTGCCAGTCATTGGTTTTTGGTTGAAATTAACCATTTATTTTGTCATTTTAGAAGTGGCAACATCAAATTTTTCCGGGTTTTTTTTCTACAGAAGTGATTAAAACTACAATATTATTAATATATTCAAAGTCTGATTTTATTAATCTTAATTTTTCATGTTTTAGGGGACAATATTATTATCTTTAACGAAACTGACAATAAGATCAATGGATTCAATCGTAAAATATCTTGGTAGAATAAAAACAACTATGGTTCTTACACTTGAGCAGAGAATCTTGCCACCAAAGATGCTCGAGGGACGTAGAGAGAAATCAAAGATGTTGTTGAGAATACCTGTAGAGAAAGAGACACGTTTAAGTCGTAATACTATCTTCGTAACAATAATTATAAGGCTTAGCATTACACAATTTATTCTCGTTTTGCTTCTAGCAAGTATACGTGTTTATAATATTGGACAGTTATTCAGATAAAATATGCTGATAAAAATCTAATACGGTATCAGTTTGCGATTGTTGTTCTATCATGTCAGCCAATGTAATTCATCAACAACATCACGTACCATTCTCATATCTTTCTTATATTCTAATTTATACGTAACTGTATTACAATTTGTTCCGTATTTTGATACAACGTTCATGTTTTTCACATGCTATCAGGAATTATTTAAAATTTGCTGTAAAACTCAGCTGACATTTATGTGACTTATGGATGTGCCTGGATACACATATAAATAAGCTATAGTTGACTCCAGGATTAATGCAGTTACCGCACCAAAACTGTATTCATAGTCTTATATTCACGTAGGAGGACGAGTGGCTAAAGAGACATTTTGAAGCGCGCGTGAAACAACGGCAAACCGATACAGATTTTTCTTTATACGCGCCTTTTGTCCCTTTGCGCCCATACTTATTCATCACTAATTATGAAATTAAGGCTCTGTCTACACTATCAAACTTTTTGTGACAAAAAAAATGTGATGTGCCCATATATGGACATGATGATGTCATATCACTACCATATCTGTTTTTGTCACATAAAGTTTGATAGTGTAAACAGAGCTTTCGAAGTATAAATGTCCAACTCACTGGATAGATACCCATTATGAAAGACAACTGGACTTTCCGACGACTGGCTATTTTTCTGCAAACGAAAACCTCTCCTTCCATGAAAACTACGAAAGTTATAATCGACAAAATAGTTGCTACTACCAAGGTTATTGTCGCGGCATAATTCCCGTCAATTGCTGTGAAAGAAGCAGAAAAAGATGATATAAATAGTTACCAATATTCATAACTTACCTGCATTTTATCATGTATGTTACTTAATACATAATCAACAGGTGGCTTCGAGAGACTATGACTCGGGTTTGTATAAAGGAACATTAGGCCAATATTTGTTCAGTCAAAGGCAAATTCCTTAATACAGACCTGATGTGTACCATAGGCCTACCTGTATCATAAAGTTGTCTATGATACAGGCGTCTATGGAACACATGTGATATTGTATCATGGAATTTGCCTATGATATTTGAAACATTTAGATACTAGAATCGGTTAGATGGTTTTAATAGAGACATTCTATTCTCGAAAAACCATGTACTGGTAAAGTTTGCGGCCAATCAACGCGGAAATAATTAGGACGCGAAAATTAAGGGCTCCAAAAACAAGCCGGGTTTCTGGATATATTTTACATAGAGAATATAAAAGTTTCTCTATTAAACAATCATGTTATTTTAGTCTATTTACAAGCCATGCATTACTAAATATACGAAGCTTCGCCAACAATAGTACATGTCAACATCAAAGTCAGAACAAATTTACACTGTCTATAGGACGAGTCAATACAAATTTCTTAAAAAGAAGTTAAAATCGATGGGTGGTGTACTTGATGGATTAGTAGAGACCGTTAAAAAAAAGAGTATCCACTATTGGAAAACTGGAGCCTATTTATGGCAATTCAAGTCCGCCAAAAGTCCTCTGCAATCCAAGGACTTGACTTGCCATACCTATGCCAACATAATTCGTAGGCCCTAGTTTCTACAGTCAATTGTGTTCGATAAAAGTGAACTCGGTCGTAGTAAATTCTATATACTGCAGGATATGGTCCATAATATTCAGTAGCTACGAGTACTTTAAAATACAATTTAAGTAGGAGGAAAAGGAGTAATTATTAATATTTATTAACCAAGTAATTCAATTTCGCTACTGTACTGTAACGGAAGATTATTGCTCTCCTTCAAACAGGGCTGAACTTCCTTTCGTGTTTTATCTATTTATGTCCAAGGAGGCTCATTGCAGTACTCTACTGATCTTAAGCTTGGTTCCCACTAGCGACACAACGTAACGCAACGTAAGTAAATGCCCTTCTAATAATTGTGTTTTCCCCCCGCCTGCGTGGATCAAACCTGCGATGTTTGCAGCACTATCGCGTCGTCGGTTCCCACTTGTGATTACGAAATACAGCACTTTGTGTCAAAACGTCGATGCGTTGCGTTACGTTACGTTGCGTTGCTAGTGGGAACCACTTTCTTTCGTGTTTTATCTATTCATGTCTTCATTCAATGAGGCTCATTAACAGTAACTCTGCTACGTAACGCAATTTACGCAACGTAAGAACATGTTCTTCAAATAATTGTGTTTGCCCCCGCTTAAATCTCGAAGCCACAACATTGAAAGTAGGCTAATGAAAAGGAGATAAGTAAAAACAAGATATACTTACCCTTAATAAGTTCTGACGTTGTTGGATCTTCAAACTGCAACGAGCAATTAAAGACGTCTTCGGATGCCATGTTGGAAGAAGTAACTGCAGCCTAGCGTGCAAATGAGGTCCCTTATTCTGAGGAATAAAGTGTGTACATTTTATAATAGTTTTCCTTTATACAAGTACACTCGCTCATTCTCATTTGCCGGTAATTAGACCTCGAGTCTCATAAATTCAGACTAACTGTTTGTGTTTACTGACATTACAGCACTGGATGCATTATGGTAAATACATATTTAACAAGCTGTTCTCTCTATGCGAAGCAACAGCCACTCACAGGGCACGCTTTAATAAGAAAACATCTTACACAATTGGAACGTCTTCTAGTCAAAGTTTCAAATGTAGACCGGGTATTCATCCGTCCTATACAATCCTACATGCGGGGGAAGTTTGTAATGGTGTCAGCCAGTCAATTGCGGACACGAAGAGTACACAGAAATAACCCAATATTAAACATATGGTGTTTAGTACTTAGAACAATACGGATTGATTGTATGTAAACATGATAGCCGTTTATAATTACCATACAACCAAAAAACTCATCCCCGTCGTACGTCTATCATATCATAAATTAATTCATTAATTGACCTTTGTATTGTAACAGGAATAAATCCATCAGCACGTTGCTTTAGATAAAGAATGTTAATTAGGTAATATATAAATGGTTTTGTGTTAAGCAAACAGTTGATGTGTGTATCGTGTCGTTTTTTGCGCATCGCGTTCGTTATTTCATTCGATTTGCGAAGGCCTTGGTGTGAGTTGGCATACGAGGGCATTTGGGAAGCTTCCACACTCGATTCCTCAAAAACATTGTTGGAGGATTCAAATAATGTGCAGGCCCTATGTTATAACAGATTGAGAGCTCCCACCAATGAGCGGTGGTACATGTTCACATCGTCTGATATTATCACGAATATAATACTGTACAACATATAAAGCTCTATCTACACTAACAAGTGTGATGTGCCCAAATATGGTAGTGATATGACATCATCATGTCCATATACGTTATGAGTATATCACATTTTTTGTCACATAAAATTTGATTTAGACAGAGCTCACCGCAGAGCTTAACGCGCGTTCAAAAGAAGATGGTTTTAACGCATCCCGAACGCTGTATGCAATGTAGAAATTATTTCTGCTTGGGCCTATACGATACATGAAAAAGATACAATTAAGGTTACGGAAGAATGATTACAATAACACATTTATAGGTCTAATAATAGTACAGTTAAGGAGGAAGCCTCGTGAATACATCCTCAAAATGAAAGCACTTTCTTACAAACATGATTAATTATAGACCTAATCACACACATTTCTTAATTGACAACATTCCGCGTGCAATTTGTATGTGGTAAAGTTTTTACGGGCAATTCTATAATCACAGAATGACGTTAAACAAGGCAAAGATTCACGAAACTATATAAATCATTTTAAAGCTACAGACGAAATAGCAGAAAAGCTTTGAATGTGGTGATTTCAAATTAATGGAAAATTTAAAAACATCTATATTGTATTTTTACATAATATTTCAACCTCGTGAATTAAAAAAGTCGACGACAGAACACTGTATGGTTTTATCTATCCATCTATTATTCCCCATCCATGCAACTGGATTAAGACAGTTATACAATCCCAAGGTTCAGAGTTCAAATCTTACATACAAGTGTTATTAGTTAGGGTTGTAACGACGCTTACCCCACTCCTTAAGCCTAAAATGATAAGGAATTTTACTTATCCATCCTGTAATGTAGTGTGTGTGTGTTTGTTGGAAGCCCTGTCTACACTATCAAACTAGTTTGACAAAAAAGTGTGATGTGCCCAAATATGGTAGTGATATGCTCAAATATGGTAGTGATATGACATCATCGTATCCATATATGGGCACATCGCATTTTTTTTTCACATTTTGTAGTGTAGACAGAGCTTTAGAATATTATTAAATTATCGTAAAATCATCGTTACCACTTCAAAGTATAATATGGTAAGTTAATCGTGATAAAAAAAAATTCGGGAAATTTCTAATGAACTTCAGTGAGTGCAATGTTAGTGACATGCCACAATCAATCAACAAGATAAACGGTCTACTACTCTGACACTTGTTAAAACAAATGTTACAGTCACGCGTCTTGTTACATTAGGGAATAAGCTTATTCTCTACGGACGGTTTAATGCCACATCAAATTCGCTCATCCTTGCAACAACACCTAACAACCTATACTGCGATTCCCTTGATTCTTGAAAAGGCTAATCTATGATGTGTCTATAAAATATAAGGCACCAATAACGTCCACTAATTCTCATCAAAGAAAGATTATAAACCAATTATACCTCATATTTCTTTATAATCTGGTACGGTAATTAAATTATAAAGTAATTAAAATATTTATATATATATATATATATTATAACCGAGTAGCCTATATAAAATTACAATTAGGCCTACCTATTTTCTATTCAATTTGAAGGTGTAACGGCGGAATTATGCTTTATGAAAGATAGCGGTTCAATTATTTTTGCTCAGCTAACTATAGTGACTATTGCGCCTGATCGTGGTATCTTTATATCCCCAATTTAATGACATCGTAAATGTATCAAAAAGAATGAATGTTTACTCTGGGCATATTATATGGTATGCCAAATGAAACTTTAATTGCTTGTTCGGCGGCTGATAGTATACATGCTATGTGTTTGCACAGACTACGATGCCCGTATAATGGGCATAGTTTTTTGTATAAAAGATTATATTTATTTAGTACTGAGAAATAGGGTGCCGCATTTTAATTTTTTTTTTTTCAATCTAATGAGTATGGTTTACAAATACGTGACGGCGAATTTTGTGCGATCATGATTGCATGATTGTAAGTAAATAGATATACAATGACTATGCAATGACGTGCCCTTTACTGGGATGTACCGTTATACGGTTACCCTCGTAGTATTACGTCAAAAAATTACCCTAAAAAAAGACCAAAGTAGGCAAACAAAATGTGCAACAGGATTTTGAAGTGGACTGTCTTTGAGCATTATACGACTTTTGACTTATATAATACAGTACATGGCGAGTGTAAATACGCGTGTTATCGGTATGTGGTTTTGGTTTATAAGTAGGCCTAAAGCCATGTTCTTATATTGTAATAAAGTACATTGAACATGCTGCCCTTTTACACACAATAATCGATAGATGAAAGGAAATTATAAACGGGACGGTTCAACTTATCGAATGACATGGACTAGATTGGAATGTGTTGACAGAACTATCTACATAATATTATAATAACTTTTGAGGCCTATTTGATATTAAAATTTGTTTAGAAGACTATGCATTTAGGCTTGCCTCTATAGTTATCAATGTCTTGTTATGTTGCTAGTATTCCATTCGGCGTTTCGATTTAATATACGTATGAAACGCCATGTGTGCCAAGTCGAGCCCCCGGTCAAGCCAGACAGGAGAAGCGTATTGGCTATGTTTATTCGTACACAAATCAATATTTAACCGTTTAAACATTATTATTTAGGCTAATGTATCACCGGTCTATTTAGATGTATTTTAGGTCTATACAAGCCTTAAAACATTGTTGGGTATCTTTGTCACAGTTTAACTGTGGCACTGTCCCTTTAATGGTATATCTATTACATAAATCTAAACAGTGTTATTATATGCAATTGCTCAACATATACAACACGTAACGTCATTTAATAAATAATAGTAACAGACGTAGATTATCCGAGTTATCAGACAAGAAACTTTCAATAGAATAATATTGAAGTGCAGTAGGTGAAGAAAACCGAACAATACAGTGTAAAGACAAAGAATGAACAATAAAATGAGAGAAATACTAGACAAAATGCAGGGAGCGACAGAGGGCGTGCTATTTAGGCCCAACATACAGATAACTCGAGATTTCCAAATAAGCTTTTGTGACGTCACCAATACCGAATTTCAATCAATAGATTATTAAAAATCAATAGGCGTGATCTGTTGGTTTAGCTTTTTGCCAAAAAATACACTTTTAGGCCTACATACAAACAGGCCTAACATTCAACATATGATATTCGGTCTGTGAACCTGGTACAAAATTGCAAAAAAATATAAAGAAATAAATAGATATGTACAAGGACTTCTCGATCAACATCACCGTTAAACGTTGCCCTTTAAATGTACTTACGATTCGATTTCAAACAAATACAAAAACATTGAATGCAGGTAAGAGGTGAATCCTAGATAATAGAAATTGAAGCAAGGACAGAAAAAAAAAACCAAGGACAAGAATTGTTTCCTGATTAGATTAGCCTCCTTGATTTGTGGTATAAGATTTATTTTTAATAGTTATGTGTTGTATAGATTAGACCACGAAGAAGTAGGCCTAATTCTTGGATGATATATACAATTAAAAACCAAGACGCGTGGTGCCACGTATATAACAGGGCTTTTCTTTAGATGGAGTAACGATCAATAGGCCTAATGCCTCCATACTGAATTACAATTTAATGGAGAAAACAGTTCAGAAACTAACTGTATCGAAAGACGTTAATACACTTGATTCAACAGGCTATACAATTTTGTAATTAATTAAATTTCAGGCCACAAGTACACGGACAGTATATAGAAATTAATATATGCGTGTCTGTAACGTTTCGTTCACAAAATATAAACAAAAAATAACTGTATAGTTTATACATGGAGGTATACCTCCATGGTTTATAGTACGCCAGTACGTTTGACCCAAACTTCATAGGAATTAAAATTATAATAAAATAAATTTAAATTGTAGTATCTTGGTCTACATGCCTATACCACGTACATCGAATGTGCGACTGTTTATCGGACGTTCACAAAAAAATTAACGAAAAATTATTTATAATAGTACGCCATACTTTTGACCTACCACCCCTCTTTACAATTAAAATTAATGAAGAAAATTTTATAAGAATTAAAATTATATTAAAATAAATCTAAATTGTTGGATTTAGCTTTAAATGCCAACTACCTCGAGCGTGACTGTCTAACGTACGGATGTTCACAAAAAAACTAACGAAAAATAATTTATAATAGTACGCCATACTTTTGACCTACCACCCTCTTCACAATAAAAACTAATGAAGCAAATTTCACGGGAATTTAAATTACAATAAAATACAATTAACAAAAGATAGTTTTCAAATGCAAACTTACGTTTGTTAAGTTTTGAGTCACTTCAGCTCAGATGTTTAGCAGGAATGGATAGTGGTGGTAGACCTCTGACCACTTTTATACCAGGATTCCATAATAAACAAACAATGTTGCGCAAAGTTAATAGCGGTACACTCGAACAGGTAGGTCGTAAAGAATCTTGAACAACCCCTTCAAACTTGTATGACGAACGATTATTGGTGAATAGCACGCGGCATTGTTTATGTGTACACTGCAAAACTTATGAGCCTTTTGATAATCTGACAAGTTGTATTATAAGCAAATTGTGGGGTTAGTAAGGGAAAGGTGTTAGCCCGTGTCAGGAACAGTTCTCTATAGCCAAATATTAAAGTATCCTCCGCGTGTTAAACTGCGTGAGGCACCAGTCTCCTCACCCACAGAGATTGAGTCCACGCGCGTGTGATAAGCCTAGATTAAGAGAAACGCAAGAAAAACTCTCCTCGAATTATATTAGGCCTATGCCAAAAATATATTTCTTTCTAAGAATATATTTATTATTTATGCTCATCATCAATGGCTGTCAGCCAAAAAAAGAATTTGGAAATTAAATTAAAATCTGGAAAACAACCAAACTGTTTTTTTTAAATTGTTGAATGTTAATGTGCTCTTTTTCCTACATACAGATTGACATAAGGCAGTTTATTGTATGCTTTCTGAATCAGCAGTTTTTAAAAAAAACGACTATAAATATAGACACAAACCCGGCCTGGTCGTCGTAAGCTTGGCTCCCACCATGGAGAAATAAGTTAACTTATTTCTCCATGCTCCCACTAAAGCCAATTAAGATAACGACGTACGACGAGTCGTCTCGTCGAGAGAACATTACACATGTTTAAAGTTCTCTCGACGTACGACCTAAAAAATACGCCCGATGCTATCTCAAGAGGACTCGTCTCGTCGGGATTCAACTCAGACAGCACCGACGAGTCAAGGAGTTTCGTCGGCCCTCGTCGGCCCTCGTCGTACAACTGAGTTGGCCTTAACGCAACGTCGTCAGCGCAACGCAGGTAAATTGGCCAAGTTAATCAATCGCAAGTGACAGTTTGGATGTCTGTCGCGTCATGATTGGTCAAATTTGCGGCGTCTTTACGTCTCTGCGTTGCGTCAGTAGGAACCTAGCTTTGGTGGGGGTTTGTTTGTAGGCCTAATGAGTAAGTTAGTTAGGCATATCACTGCTGGTCTATAATTTAATAAGGGCACTTCAGGAAAAGGGGGATTCGTTCGAACCTCACCCTGAGGCCAATACACCGTACCAATGTAATTAACTGATGATACATTTACACCTATAGTTAACCTCAAAGTCAAGTGAGTGTATTCAGAATCGAACAAACAAACGAAGAATCGCGTTCTCACACCTTTACGTAATTAAACCTGGTCACCATTTTAAACAAAAAATATACACAGCCTGACATGTTAACAGATTGATAAAAAGAAAGATTAACTCATTATTGAGATACGTTTAAAGTGAAAACATTGTCAGGGGTAAGTTATCCCATCTGGGCACGCTACAATGTTACATATAAAAAATGAGCAAAATGAACTTCACGTCCTATAAAAACACATTATATGATCCCAATTAACCCCAATCAGGGTGGAGACTGGCATCAAGAAGGATATAGTGCCTAAATAGATCCAATGATGGGGCTCGGTCAAAATGCCGGATTACCGGAACCGTACATCCTTTTCAACTTACGGTTTTTTTAATGGGTCTTTCACCTTTCTCCCCGCCGATTTCCAGTGCTGTATCTCCACATCTATTTCCGAAGTATACGGTTCTCGTTCGGCACTTGCAAATCAAATCGAACGTAAATGTTTCGTTTTCACGCGGCTACGTGCATGTCGATTATTGGCGCATAGCCGCATGGAGCGTCGTGGAAACGAAACATTGGCGTTCGAATTGATTTGCCGGCGGCGGACCGGAACCGTGCCGGAACAGTTATATTATGTATATATTACAGTGAGGCGCGATGTTTGAGCCCCATTTTAGTTACACAACTAACACTAGTAGAACTCCTTCTTTGGGACACCCATTTAAAGGAGACAGCTGTCCATCAAACAAACGAGAAACACTACAGTCAACCCGTAGTATGAAAAAGACATTTTGTGGGTCCCGATTATGTCCCCTTAATAGGGGTGGTATATAATATTGTATATCTCTTACGGGCTTCAATCATTGGTGTATAAATAAACATTGCATGATCTATTTAAACTTGGGTCTCAATAATATATATTGCCATCAAACACAACAAAATAGATAGTTTAGTATTTTATAGTGTTTACAGACACAAAGAATATGGAAAACCTGTAGAATGTACCAGGTCTCGATTGAGTATCGCATTCCTACACTAAAAAATTATCATTTCAGATAATAAATATTGTGTGGTGTGTTTTGGTGTCAATTAATCACTAGCGAGCGAAATGTGTTGACAATGTTAAAGCTATCATTCATCCTTATTACCGATAACTCAAGAAAGATAATGTAAACGATAGGTTACCTCCCAAGTTCGATTCCTGCTAAAGCCTGGAAGTTGCGCATCTTCGCTAAACGCGGAAAATTTGACCAAATACGAACGAAAACTCTCCCAATGTGGTAAGAACAGTGGTTTGTGATTGATCAATTATCTCGCATTCGCGCAGATACACACAGGACCACAGTGAGCTTTTTTTGAGATACAGTAATTTCTTGGTTGTGTGTGGACGAGAACTCTCCCAATGTGATAAGAACCGTCGTTTGTGATTGGTCAAGTCTGTCGCATTCGCGCAGATACATACACATTGCCTACCGAACACTGAGCCCTTTTTGCGATCATTTCTTGGTTGTATGTGGATGTGCGCTTTACAAAGTAACAAAATTCGTATTATCCTTAAAAGTAAAGGTCCTCTCTTTGGTTTCTGCAAATAAAACAGTAAGCCTCTGTGTAAAGGGAAAACGATTACCATGCAAAGTCACGTTATAATCACATAGGACAGGGTTTCGTTGTATTGTCAAGTAGCCTATATTGACTAAAAAGAACCGAATATCACTGTATTAAGCCCTGCATAGTACACAATAAAACGTATACATAGGTGATTATAATGAATGTGAAAACAATCGACGATGCCAAAGGTACCCGACACAACCACACACTAAAATGAATAAACACGAGTCAAATCTTGTCCACGATGATTTATACAGGAGATGGGGTGGGGGTGATGTTTAAAGTAACAGTTCAACAACTTATGATGAACATTGGTATGTTCAACAGGTTATAATGATTGTTTTCTTGTTAAAATGATTGTTAAATTAAAATAAGGCCGTGTGGCGCAGTGTATCGGACGTTCGACTACTGATCGAGGTTCAAATCTAACTTTCGCCGCATTGCATGATTGTATCCTTATAGGCAAGATACTTTACTTACGTTTGCCTCTCTCCATCTAGGTGTATAAATGGGAAACCGGTTAGATCAAGACACAACTTTGCGCTGATTACTAACTTCATTATGAGAGTATGTTTCTATACGTGTTTGATAAAAAAAATTAATAGGGCAATAAGGTAACGATGTTCAGCGCTTAGAGGTTTCACAACATTAGGCGCTATATCCAGGATATTATTATAATGAAACATAAAATTGAGCAAATGATATTGATTCTCGTCAGTAATTCCGTTATAGCCACAGTCGAATACTCAAGCCCTCAAATATACACATCGCGACTCATGCCGTACGTTATATGTATCTATTTTATGAGAACTGTTATGTTCATGTCAAATACACAACAGCAATGATGAAATCTAATATTCTATAAATAAACATCGTAAATATTTATGAATATCACGATATATTGTGTAGTTACTAGTTTTTATCTTCATCATAAAACTATTTATGATAGTAGAGAATGTGACTATTGAACCATGTAGAAAATAGACAACTAGGCCGCGCCTAGCACGGAGCCTAAAGATAAACGAAACACTGGTTTAAAATGCATTGAGATTCCCCGTGCACATTGCCGTGGCTGCTGCATTCGCGAGTTGCTATCACATGTGGTGTGGTGAAATAGATTATGCAAATGATGCCACATGGACATACTTGCTTTAAAACAAATGGATAAAACCCCGTGTTAATATTTCATAATCCATAATGGAAATTTTGATTTGTGTAGGCCTATTAATCGATATTTGATTTGCTATGGACATTTTGATAAGCCTCATAATGGAAACCAATAAGATTTATTCTTTACTCCATGTACACAATTTCAAAGATGTGAATAGTGGAATTTATGCGTTAATTTATGTGTTGTGCTTTGTTGTGTAGGTAATAAATATAAACAATAATGATTTTTCAAATGATTTTTTTAAAAATAATATTGCGTATTTTTTAAGTTGAAATGTAGGCCTAATTGTGTTGTTTTATACGGTACGAAATGGATTTTATCTTAAAATAAGGACATTAACCAAGCATATTCCCACAATAATAGTATTTCCTAAATAGGCCTACAGTAATACAATAACTCACCTTTGTTATGACATATGATGTCTATTAAGCGTTATCCAAGATGCTCCGAATTGTCAACTCGTCTAGAGGCTTAGCTTACAAGCTAGCTGAGCGATATTATAATAAACATAAACATATTTCGAACATATTGATACTGCTTTGGTATGTTCCTTAAAAAACAGTCACCACGACGACATATTGTGGTATACTGAATTGTGAGGTTCATTTATATTGGTAGAATATATTTTTGTCCCGTCCATTTCCTTTCAAAATAGCAATCGTTTGGAATAAAGCTTACGCTATAGGCTTTCTGTATAGAGTTCAGCGTTTCATAAAATGCAACGAACCGCGGAAAGTAATTAGCATTCACAGTTGGCGAAGCAGATACTGTGTTGGCTAATCAGTACTGACCGATCAAATTAATCATCGTCATCTATAGGCCTACGATTCCTCTTTTTTTTATTTATATTTAGACAACGGACACTAATATTTTATTTATGTAATTTCTAATTCTCTTTTTTGTGTAAATACGCCAATTCAGCACTTCTGCTGCTTTTGTATTTTAGATGTCATTGTTTTTTAATAAAGATACCGAGATATATAACAACCGTCACGAAGGCTTTTATTTGTTTGTTTTAAATTTCCTCCTTTGTTTACTAATTTACATAAGTGTGCTGATTTGTTTTTATAGTATCTTAAGTGTCAGTGACGCACGCTGATTTAAAAGCAAAAATAAATAAACATACATTTTTCTTACATAAAACAAATGAAATTGGAAAAGATTTCGTTCTAGCACTATAGGATAATCATCTTTGATAAATTAGTACTGTATTTAAAAAAATTCAATCAAATGACGTAACGATCAATAAAATCGTTGTATTGTCACGATGTTATTGCTCTTACTAATCATGACGTCATTTGATTGGACGTGTAAAAAAGGCAGCATAGATGGTTATACTATAGTTTTAGGAAAAAACTTCTTAGATTTCTTTTGTTTTATGTATGAGAAATATATTGTATCGTCCCAATGTAAACGGGCCTTAAGAGGAAGTAGTACGTCCCGCAACAAAAGCCGCATTTTAACGCGATGCTTTCCGAAGTATCATATGAATAATTTGGTAATACACCATCCCATTTATTTATTTTATTTTATTCAATCGAAACCAACAGCGATAATTACCGCCACTAACAGGTTTGATATAAACAAAGCCAGGACTGTTTAAAGCACCTTGATTGGTCCTAACATTGATCAAGGGCTTCTCTCGTCCAGTGTCCACCTTGACCAGAGGTCTGAGGCAGATACTAGATGCAGATCACATGGTGCCTGTATCATGTATTTGTATTTTTGTATTTATTCCACATTTATTAATTTAGTCATCAATTACAGTAGGGCCTACATCATAATTACAGTAGCCTACAACTGAAAACAGGGATCCTGCATAAAAAAGCTGTAGCTTCGTTTTTTTGTAGAACCCTACAAATGTAAGTTAGGTTAAGTGGTTACTACTAGATAAATGTGAAACACATGTGATGTTGTATTACCAAATATTCCTATGATACTTCGGAAATAGATAGAGATTCGGCTGGTATCAATTTGTTGAACAGAGACGCTACTTTCGCTTCGATATGACACGCTCTCTTTCATCAGCTGAATACTCTCACAATGTAACATTAAATGAAAATACTTCAAACAAAACATTGAGGGGACGGGTAATACCGTATTTCCCAGCGCCTAACAAAAGAGGGGTCCTATTTGTGCAGTAGTACAGCACAATCAAAGTTGGCATAATAGTACAATCAAAGAAGTCAACAGATGGCGCTATTTTAGAATATAATAAAAGGATGACATGATGTATTGGATTTTTAAAAAAAGATTTAAGGGCGAACGATCGACGATAAAAAGATAAAATAAATATGCATTTTTCATACCTAAAACTAAAGAATTTTAAAAAGTTTTCATCCTAGACTAAAGGATTATTATCTATGCTGCCTTTGATTAAAATAATATTTCCGCACGTCCAATCAAATGACTTCATGATTAGTAAGAGCAATAATATCGTTACAATATACAACAATTTTATTGTTTTTATTGATCATGACGTCATTTGATTGTATTTTTAAAAATATTTTTTTATTAAATACAGCATACATGATTATCCTATAGTTCTAGAACGAAAACTGTTTTAATTTCTTTTGTTTATTCAAGAAAAATGTATGTGTATCTATTTATCGTCGATCGTTATCGCCTTAGTGTAAATGGGCATTTAGCCGGGTAAATTGGCCTACGATACTACGATAAACAGAAAAAACAACGGCAATATATTCTTAAAATTACAGATAGCCGACTTAAAATGTTTTGTTATTTAGTCATGATTGTCATTAATAAATTGGAATATAAACGATATTTATAAATATTGTCTGTTAATAAATGAGCTTAAATGTCATTCAAACAAATTGACCAAGTCAGAAATGTGTACGCATGCGCACATCAACATAGTCATGTCTCGATGGATTAAAATCTTTTAAACATCAAATTATATGATTTTCGGTGATAATAATAAAATTCTTTTAGTAATAAAAATGGAGTCGATCAATGAAACGTAATTGGTTAAAAATGTCTTCAAATTAAATTTACATTGAGTTGTGGCGTCACATCAAAATAATGTGTCGGGTAAAAAAATACTAAAAAAAAAAAAAAATTAAGGGACATCGGGTAAAACTAATACCTGATTATAGCAATGATCGGCAATGAGCCTCCATACCCCCTCCAATATCTCATTTTGAAACAATGGGAATCAATATCATTAAAGCAAGAAATATTTCTTACAAAAAACGCCGCTCAACTCAATGACAGTTTTAATTAGTGTTCTTTCTTCATTAAATGATTATTTTATTGATAGGTCTATTCTATTTAATAAATTAAGAAACACACAGTGATTTATTATCAATCCTTTTTGTTCAACAATCATTTAACATTTTAGATAACGTAAAATAACCTGAAATGCTACATTTGGTTACGTCGTTAGTTTTTGCATGGGTCGGTAAATAGAAAATCTCACGAGACTGCTCTCTTCTCCCAGACGTTTTGGGGTGTGCGAATGCCCAGTACGAGTTTACAAATTCCCATTTTCAGCCTTTCTACGTATATAGCTTCCGCGTTTATAGGCGTACTGTTTGTAATGATTCCGTCCTCTGGACTATATAATAGCTGCCTGAAAGGTGGTGCGCGCGAAAATAGAATAGGTAGACTTAATCAATTTGTTCCTGTTTAAGCTCTGCGCATATAGAATCTTTAGGCTCTCAATTCCGAAATACTAAGACATTGGAAATTGAAAATTTGAAAATTGGATCAAATTTTAAATAAATTGGATCGTCTATCTATTTTGGATATAACGTATTTGCCTAGTATGCATGAGTATACCATCAATTGTATTTTCAATGTTGATTGGATTTATGGAAATGAATGAATCTCAACTGCAATCTGAAAGCCAAAAAAAAAAAATTTAAAAATAGCTACCATCATGTTTCATAGAATGCTAAAACAAGTAACCCAACTCAACTGACAACTTATGTAGTGTCACATCTAATAAAACGATAAGGCACAACCTTTGGATTTTGTCTTTACTTAGAAGTTACACACAATGTTTATTAAATGAATGATTTATCGACACTGATTTGGTGGATTAGTCGATCATTTTGCCTGTAATAATCAGGCTAAACGCACGTGATGGCAGACACACTCGAATCATCAAATTGCAGAGTAAAAAAATCGATTAATATTGGCAACAGAGTAGTTGACAACTTGATTAAAATCGTACTCTAATATGTCATCATTGAGTTATTGCAACCGCCGCCTTAGCTGAAACATATTCATTTTGGTATATAGGCCTATAATGCTTTTGGTTACAGCATCGAAATCTTTCCTCGTCAGAGGGCTGTTTGCGGCCCATTCGACCCTCTGTATTTGGAGGGTGGTTGACACGACAGGCTACGACGAATTTTGGAGTTTTGCGTTAGTACACTACTTCTTGTTAATATTTGAAGGACTTGTTACGTGTGTTGCCACAAAGAAGGGCGAGTGGACAGTGTAAGTATTAGTTATTTGTCAGTTCTTTAATTCAGATAAGAAAACAATCACGGTTTAAACTTATATTTAATGAGACTATGTAATTTTATATTATTGTGTTTTAGCCTACAGTATTATTATGGATGTAATATTAACATCATAAATTCTTCTATCCGGTTCAGTACATTATAAATCATCAGAAAATGATCCAAGCCAACATACAGAATATATTAAGTTTAAGATTGCATTTTACAATGTTTAGACTCCTCCTACCACTATTTCAAATCATTGCAGACGCTGATTTCGCTGTTTCCTACCGTATCTTTTTCCTATTATAGCCTACTTTGGTTCCCACTCTAGAACGCAACGCAATGACGTAGTGAACGCGAGTTGACCATTAAAGCTTGGTTCCCACTAGAACGTAACGCAAGGACGTAAACGCAACGCAAGCGTTTTAACCAATGACAAGCGAAGTTATAGACAGTTAGTAATCACAAGCGAATAAGCCATCGCTTGTGATTGGTCAATTCATTTGCATTGTGCTGTCATCCTAAAGCGTGGTTCCCACTAGCGACGCAACACAAGAACGTAACGCAACGCAAGCGTTTTAACCAATGACAAGCGAAGTTATAGTTATCAACTCCATCTGTGACTGTAAAGCGTGGTTCTCACTAGCCATCGCTTGTGATTGGTCAATTCATTTGCATTGTGCTGTCATCCTAAAGCGTGGTTCCCACTAGAACGTAACGCAAGGACGTAAACGCAACGCAAGCGTTTTAACCAATGACAAGCGAAGTTATAGACAGTTAGCAATCACAAGCGAATAAGCCATCGCTTGTGATTGGTCAATTCACTTGCGTTGCGTTACGTCCTTGCGTTGCGTCGCTAGTGGGAACCACGCTTTACAGTCACAGATGGAGTTGATAATCCATCGCGTCATGATTGGTCAAATTGATTGCGTTGCGCTTACGTCCGTACGTTGCGTCTAATTCTTGGTTCCCAATAAATAGGAGGCAACGCAAGTATGTAGACGCAACGCAAGTGAGTTGACTAATCACACGCGACTACTGTTCGAATAATCTGCTTGTGATTGGTCAAATCACTTTGCGTTTCGCTACGTTTTTGCGTTGCGTCCTAGTGGTAACCGATCTTAAAGATGTAATGTCCCTCTGAAAAATTAATTTGTAAAAATGTCTTTGTTGAATACGCCATTTTAATGTTGCATAATAGTTATTCACTTTGACATAAAATTGGAACGGAAAAAAAATTATTTACCTAAAAAACTGTAATTTAAAGAAAAAAATAGTCAAATTGGTTGCCAGCAATGGGTTTTTGGTTGAATTTAATCGTTCATCTTTTCATTTTATAAGTGAAAACATTATTCTTCGGGGGTTTATTTTCTATGCAATTATTGATTAAAACTACAAAATTACCTATTCAAAGTCAGATTTTATTAATCTTCATTTTTCATGTTTTTGGGGGACAATACATCTTTAAGTGGGAATCACTCTTAAGCGGGAACCGAGCATTAGTTGTACCTTTTACTTTCAGATTTTCACCATGTGTTCTTATATATCTGTTGACGGTTATACCATGTATTTGGATCTTGGAATTTTATCTGTACGCTGATCAATTGGAATTTGCAGAGAAGAATGACGTTGAATGTGAAGAAGTGACTGACATGTACAATATAACTGCTATTGATCTTGAAATTGTAAGAATCCTCAACAATTAAGTTTAACAAACCGTTCGTGTTTATCTTCGATTTATTTTAATTAAAGGCTAAATTTGGCGGATTTAAGTAGGCTCACCGAAAACCTAACCTCGAGACGTGTTGCGCAAGAGATGGTTCCAAAGCTTGTTTCCCACTAGGACGCAACAAAGTGATTTGACCAATCTCAAGCGATGGATTATTCGAACAGTCACTTGTCATTAGTCAACTCGCCTGCGTCTACGTCTTTGCGTTACGTCCTAGTGGGAATCAAGCTTTACAGAATCAACTAGCGTTGGGTTGGGCTCACTTCTTCATCAACATCTAAACAACTTTCAGCTTCTAAAGCTCTGCCTATACTATCAAACTAAAATGTGTGATGTGCCCAAATATGGTAGTGATATGGCATCATAATGTCCATATCACATTTGGTAAAAAGTTTGATAGTGTAGACAGAGCATTAAACGAATGGCGACGCGTTAATTACAAAAAACGATAGGACACGTTACTGTCTGGATAAAGCAAAGTTTCCGATCATTTGCGACAAATTTAATCGTGGAAGGAAGGTCTAATAATACTATTATAAAATGAATGTTTAGACCTATGATAAAATAAATTCCTCGAAGAGGAACGAACTATAGAACTAAATATTATTGCGATTTTTAATACTTTGTTTCAGATACCCGTTGTACTTTACTTGGATTACCAACAATGGACTTTAGCGTTGCAGCAGATTTTCGTATTTGTTCTCATCCTCGGCAGATGGCTTTTACCGAAGGGGCACATGACCCGTGACCAACTGTCGCAGTTGCTACTGGTGTATATTGGCATGGCAGCTGACATCTTAGAGTTTATCACCGAAGGAGTGAGTATAAACCCCGTCAGGTGCTCTGCTCTTATGATGTTGTTAATCTTAAGTATCTGGTCATGGAGTCTGTTGCAGTTTACCATCGGTCTAACGTTAACAAAACGTCGCAAGACTCGAGCGCGCAATGATACGCAGTCATGTCGAATCGGAGATGCGATCTGCATCTGCTGCGAGACGGACGTATGGGCAATTATGATAACAGTGATAATGCAGGATGGTCCGTTTCTTGCCATGAGGATTTATATTATCACACAATTTAATTTCGTATCACAAATGATGTTTTTCTTTACCGCCAAAAATGCACTTGTTCTGTTTCTACAACTGTATCGTCTGGTTGTACTGTTTTGTGAAAAAGGGAAACCGGAAGAAGAATCGTTCTTGGCAGACGAGAATGAACGATTAGAATACGCGCCCGATTGGGATCTGGAATCAAATGCTGTGCTATCACAACTTAGTAAAAGTAACACTATTGTCATTTACAACTTTGGAGATTACGACGAAGACACGTGGACGCACACAAGTGAAAGAGAAGTTGTTGAAAATGTTGAGTTGGACTCAAAGGAGGAAACAGACGAGCCATTTCGATCATCGTCTGCAAGAAGTCGCAGTTACAAAACAGACGATAAAAATCAACATAACACGCATGCGCACGGAATATTTGGGAAAGCTTACAGATCAAAATACTTCACTCGCGATAACATGTTAAAAGTATTGAGATTGAAGCAAAGTAGTAAAAGAGAATTTGATGCAATGCCTTCAACAACCCAAGAAAATAAACGATCGGATCTAAATGACACGTTGCCTTCGAACACATTCTTCAATCCCACATTTGTGACTACTGAAAGTGAGATTGAAATGGACATTCCTACAGATAGACCAACAGACGTGCAGATGGAATCTGCAAGTTCTTCTGATACTAATAAACAAGTAACCCGCAAATCTGGTTTTACAAAAGAACACACTGAAGACGGTAGTGGTGTTGTAGACAATGTTTTAAATAAGGGTATACCGTTAGAAGAGTCTGCGGGTTATCTTGACATGATCAAACAAGAAAGCAGAGAATCTGGTTTTACAAAAGAAAATGACATTGAAGACGATGATAGGCCTAATGCTATTAACAATGGGCCAAAGGAAAGTGGCTAATTGCGTCTACGAAATCTCATGTTCTATTGTGATCACACCTACATTGGAGAAACGGGTCGTTGTTTTGGCACAAGGTTAAAAGAACATAGAAAAGAAACAGAAAAGATAACCCAACAGAGAAAGAACTTCACTCGTCAATCACATAGAGAATCAAAAAATGAACTGAGCAAATCAGCTATAGCAGATCATGCCGTCAAGTTAAATCACATAATAGACTGGACACAACCTAAAATCATCGACAGGGAACCAGATACAAACAACCGACGCATCAGAGAAGCCATCTGGATCCGCAGACGAGGAAACCAAATCATCAACAGAGACGAGGGCACCCACCAACTCAGTCACGTGTATGACCCTGTCATTAAACAGAATAGGCCCTCTAGAGGTCAGTCTGTTTGATGATAGATCGTCATTATTTTTGAAGAAGCTGTCCGATCAGGACAGCGAAACTGTCAAGGTTAGTTTTTACTAATTATTGGTTTGAAAAAAAGAATATTTTCAAGATAACAAATGTACGATATTGATGTCCTACCAGAGGATAATGAAAAAAAATAAGTAGGAATCATTCAATCTCAAAATTGAAACACTTTCGGATGTGACTACCTAAGTTGTTTCATCTAACCATAGGCCTACTGATGAAATTGATAATCTTGACACATTTTAGAAATTTGCTTTGTTTGCATATTTTTAAGTTATGGATCTGGATCATTATACTCCAATAAAGCAGGAAAACTGCATCAACCTAGAGTTAAACTGCATCACACTAGAGTTAGTTTAACTTATTAAATTGTCAAGTATAAACATGAGCGAATTCATTCATATCCGTCTTAAAGCTGGCAACCCTGTTCATCTCAACTTTTACTCCCGCCCTCACACCAAACAAAACGCAGGTGAAATCCAGGTGTGTAAGTGTGTGTAAAGCAAGTTTTCTAGTTAATTGGGAGTAGAGTTGATTTTTAATTATATGAAGAAAAAAAAACAGTAACCTGCCTGTTATATATAATGTTCTGGGAATTCATATTTTCTTTCAGCAATAGCAATTGAATATGCTTTGAGATATGTTCATCGTTAAAACTCACATTTCGGTGCATTTCAAATGTATTATTATTTTTTGCCGTGAGAACTTACCCCCCATTAAAATTGTATCCATTTGTTTTTTGCATTTCAGTAATTTTTTATTTCTTACTTTACTACAATCCAACACAAACTATCTTACATAATGAAACCAAGGTCAGTAAGTAAATACTGTATTTCTGAGTATTGTCTTTATATTATACACCGTTTACCAGAGTGCCACTCTCGTAATTTAATAATAATAAATCAGGCTTGATAGAGCGCATTATGCTAATAGCCCCAATGCGATTTACATTAAAACAAAAAAAAAACAGTCAAAAGATAGCTTAAATAGATGAGTTTTTAATAATTGTTTGAATGTAACGATGGTGGGTGCTTGTTGAATTGCAGTTGGTAAGTTGTTCAAAGAGCAACTGAGGCACAGATGAATGACCGACTTCCATAAAACTGTGTAGAAGGGCGGACAGAATGTGAGAGAAGAGACTCAGAAGAAGAAGACCTCAGAGTTCTTTTAGGAGCATATAATTTGATGAGTTCTTTTATAAATGTTGGTGAAGAGTTGTGCATGGCTTTTATGTAAGCAACATAATTTAGTTTCCTATTACATATTATAATGGCAGTTTCCGTACCAGGTGTTGAGCAACGCAAGTCAATAGTATGGTGAACGTATCCTTGGAGATGCCGATCCTCGTAATGAGAACAAATTGTTCCGTTATTTCAGCCAGTTTATTTATAGTTTTCATTTCATTTCAAAAGACATTTATTTTCCTCCATAGCAACACAAAATAGTATACAGAAATGATAAGTAATGAAGCAAAACAAATATCGATTTTGAATGATGTTGTATATGCCTATATCTTTTCTTATACATTTCTGGGGCGTATTCACTTTAAGAAAATGGCTTGCTGTAAAGTAATACACTCTTGCATCGTCAGAGTCACGTTTGCGGTTTATTGTATCATCTGCATTGTGTTCCTGATATTCAGGGGAGGTTATCATCCACTATGGGAATATGTGTTAGTATCGTATATCATATATTTAATATTCGGAGGATGGTTTACGTGTAGGCCTATCACAAACAAGTGCGAATGGTTAATGTAAGTATCATTTCAAGTAAAAGTACTTTACGGTTCATTCTATTAAGCCAGTCATTTATATTTTTAAAAGCCTAAAAAATCCCGTTCTTTAGTACAATTACAAACAACCAAAACAAAAAATATCTAGATTGCGCCAAAGAGTGTCAAAAGAGGCCGACCGCTTCTGTCGCCGATTAGGCGTGCCACTCGCACTCGTGCAAACGTAGAAATCAATATAAATTTATAAAAAAATGATATGGTTCTACAATGATTTTTTTAAATATCTTTAAAGATGTATTGTACTCCAAAAACATGAAAATGAAGATTAATTAAATTAGATTTTGGATAGGTTATTTTGAAGTTACTCACTTTCGTAAAAAAAAAAATTGGTTGCACTTATAAAATGACAAAATAAATTATTAAATTCAACCAAAACCCCACTGGCTGGCAGTCAATTTGGTGATTTTTTGCTTTAAACAGTTTTTTTCAGGTAAATAAATTTTGTTTCGATTCAATTTTTGTTCAAAGTGGATATCACTATTATGTGACATTAAAATTGCATATTCAACAAAAAAAAATGTAAAAAAAAATGTTGATAATGATGATTCCATACAATAACAAGGACTAAATATTGCGGATAACTAATACAGATTTTATACAATAAAAATAGGTGATCATTTAGAATATAAAATGATTCACCATGATAAAAAGGTCCATAGCAGAAATTGAACTATTAACTATTTGTGTAATTGTTATTACACCAATGGTTCATAGTTCAATTTAACTCCCATTTACAAATTTTGTATTGCAATTAGCATAATCGAATTCGGCACTAAGACACACAAATAAAAAAAAAGAGATTTACATTAACAGTAGACGGACGTAACTCTCGGGGTGCCCGTCTAGTTAAATTATTTATTGGTGAACATTATTTTTCAGCTTTTCACCATGTGTTCTTATACAAATGCTAACATCGGTTATACCATGTATTTGGATCTTGGAACTTAATGTCTATCATATAAATCTAGAGAAATTTGAACCGAAGTATGACTCCAGTATAGTGTTAATGGACAACACAACTACAAATTATTTTGTAACTGTAAGAATTCTTTACAATTTCTTTTAATGATAATAATATTTGTTGGGTCTTTCATTTCATCCGTATTTTTTTACTATTGACTAAAAAGAATTACATTGCTTCTCAAGAGCATTGTTCAATTTAAGAATTGTCTAAGATCTCTAATTCATTCTAATGAAAGCTAACTCTGCTAACAATTGGAGATGAGGGAATCACTGAAAGCCTCGAAGAGTAAGATCCAAAACAACTAGTATATTAGGTGGGGTTGACAAAGCTAAAACAATGTCTAAACGTAATAATGTTAGCAACGTTTGCAACAACGCCGTAGAAAACAAGGCCATATAGATGACTGCAGTCGCGTGCTCAAGTTAGTGTTTACCGACCAACTGACCGACCAACCGACCGAAATTGCTGAACATGTTTAAAAATGTTGAAAATGTTGAAAAACATTTTTATTTTTTTAATTTACACACGTGCGTAGCTTGTCTCTTTTGACGTGCTCGTATAACGTAATTTTGAGTTGAAAAGTGAATCAAATATGATGATATTATTATAGAAAAGTTGTAAAACAGAAATCGGGCAAAAAGAGTGCATATTAACATTTAACGCGCAGTGCGCGTGCAAAAATCTGCGCACTCATGGCAATTTTTGAAACGCTTAAAATTGCCTTAAACGTTGTCTTATTTCATCAAAAAAAAAATAAATAGAAAATTTTAAGCGCGCGTACGCATGCGTTACGCACGTAATTGTATTGCCATATGATGATTTATGCCCTGAAATTTATGAGTACCAAATTTTATTTAATTGTGATTCATGCTTGTGAAGATATGATTACAAACATGATTTCGTTAAATCGTGCGTAGACCGCGTAGGGGCGTGTGGTGCAGTGTGTTGGACGTTGGACTACCGATCGTCAGACCTAGGTTCGAATCCAACTCTCGCCGCATTGCTTGTATCCGTAGGCAAGATACTTTACTTACGTTGCCTCTCTCCACCCAGGTGTATAAATGGGTACCCAGTTAGATCTAGACACAACTTTGCGCTGGTTACCGGCTGCATGGGAGTATGTTTCCATACGTGTTTGATCCCAAAAAATACTGGGGTAATAATGCTTGTAAAGCGCCTTTGAGCATGATTACTCATGAAAAGGGCGCTATGTAAATGTGGTATTATCAAAGAACTTATAACGCAAGAATCTCCTGTTCGTCCGAAGCGCGTAACAATTTCGAAAGGCATTGTGGGATAGAATAGAGCTATGAGTGGCGCCATTGTGAGCCATGGAGTAGGGCGCCCGCATCAAATTAGAAAGTCAAAATCATAGAGGGGATCTGCTAATACTCTAGGGGGTAGAATAATTGACTTCCTAGTTTGGAGGGGGCGCTGCTCCATGCTGTGAAATGGCGTCGCCCAGTTTGACCTTTTAACCCTGTACTTCCGATACTGTGTTTTGAATGCAAATTGAAGAACAGGAGATTCTTGTGTTATAAGTTCTTTGGTATTATTTAATATTATTAATTTTTGATGGCGCACCGTGAAAACATAACCACATCGATTCCTGGCCATAAGGAATACACTGTGAAAAACTGACTTACCTAGGTGAAACTGATATCAAGACAAGGCCATATACAAGTTAGTGTTTACCGACCGACCGACCGACATAGTGAGCTGTAGAGTCGCGTTGAACGCGACTAAAAATACTGTAATGATAACGATATCACTGTCCTATAAAGCAAAGTTTCACGTGACATGGAGATTTAACAATATTCTAATAAATGACTTTAAATTTTATAAACTAAATTTATTGCGCTTTACATTTTTTTTCAGACGAGCAGTGATCGTGTCTTTGACCCACTTTCAGTAATAGCGCAGCAGATCTTCATATTTGTTCACATCATTGGCAGATTCTTTCTTCTAAGAAGGCGCATTTCTCCTGATAAACTGTCAAAACTGTTATTCATGTATATTGGCATGGCAGCTGACATCTTTGTGTTTATCACCGAAGGACTGAATGTAGTCTACATCAAGGATTCTGATGAAAGTACGATGTATATGATCTTGAGTATCTGGTCATGGAGTATGTTGCAGTTTACCATCGGTCTAACGTTAACAAAACGTCGCAAGACTCGAGCAGTTAGTGGTACTGTTACGCACTCATATCGACGTTTCTTTGAAACGGACGTATGGGCAATAATGATAACAGTGATAATGCAGGATGGTCCGTTTCTTGCCATGAGAATTTATATAATCACACAGTTTAATTTCATATCACAGATGTGGTTGTTCTTCACAGCCAAAAATGCACTTGTTATACTTCTTCAATTATTTCGCCTGATCGTTCTTTATGGTGCTATCAAAGAAGAAGACAGAACATCTAGTTTTACTACAGAACACACAGGAGAAGATCGTGATGTTGCTGACAACAATGGGACAAATGAACACGTTCCTTCTGATGCTATTAAAGAAGAAGACAGAGAATCTAGTTTTACTACAGAACACACAGTAGAAGATCGTGCTGTTGCTGACAACAATTCGACAAAGGAACACGTTCCTTCTGATGCTATCAAAGAAGAAGACAGAGAATCAAGTTTTACTACAGAACACACAAGAGAAGATCGTGATGTTGCTGACAACAATGGGACAAAGGAACACGTTCCTTCTGATGCTATCAAAGAAGAAGACAGAACATCTAGTTTTACTACAGAACACACAGGAGAAGATCGTGATGTTGCTGACAGCAATTCGACAAAGGAACACGTTCCTTCTGATGCTGTCAAAGAAGAAGACAGAGAATCTAGTTTTACTACAGAACACACAGGAGAAGATCGTGATGTTGTTGATAACAATGGGACAAAGGAACACGTTCCTTCTGATGCTATCAAAGAAGAAGACAGAGAATCCAGTTTTACTACAGAACACACAGGAGAAGATCGTGATGTTGCTGACAACAATGGGACAAAGGAACACGTTCCTTCTGATGCTATCAAAGAAGAAGACAGAGAATCTAGTTTTACTACAGAACACACAGTAGAAGATCGTGATGTTGCTGACAACAATGGGACAAAGGAACACGTTCCTTCTGATGCTATTAAAGAAGAAGACAGAGAATCTCGTTTTACTACAGAACACACAGTAGAAGATCGTGATGTTGCTGACAACAATTCGACAAAGGAACACGTTCCTTCTGATGCTATAAAAAAAAAAGACAGAGAATCTAGTTTTACTACAGAACACACAGTAGAAGATCGTGATGTTGCTGACAACAATGGGACAAAGGAACACGTTCCTTCTGATGCTATTAAAGAAGAAGACAGAGAATCTAGTTTTACTACAGAACACACAGTAGAAGATCGTGATGTTGCTGACAGCAATTCGACAAAGGAACACGTTCCTTCTGATGCTATCAAAGAAGAAGACAGAGAATCTAGTTTTACTACAGAACACACAGGAGAAGATCGTGATGTTGCTGACAACAATGGGACAAAGGAACACGTTCCTTCTGATGCTATTAAAGAAGAAGACATAGAATCTAATTTTACTACAGAACAAACAGGAGAAGATCGTGATGTTGCTGACAACAATTCGACAAAAAAACACGTTCCTTCTAATGCTATCAAAGAAGAAGACAGAGAATCTAGTTTTACTACAGAACACACAGTAGAAGATCGTGATGTTGCTGACAACAATGGGACAAAGGAACACGTTCCTTCTGATGCTATCAAAGAAGAAGACAGAAAATATAATTTTACTACAGAAAACACAGTAGAAGATCGTGATGTTGCTGACAGCAATTCGACAAAGGAACACGTTCCTTCTGATGCTATCAAAGAAGACAGAGAATCTAGTTTTACTACAGAACACACAGTAGAAGATCGTGATGTTGCTGACAACAATGGGACAAAGGAACACGTTCCTTCTGATGCTATCAAAGAAGAAGACAGAGAATCTAGTTTTACTACAGAACACACAGCAAAAGCCGGTGATATTGCTGTCATTGGGATAAAGGAACATTGAAAATATTACTGTTACAATTTTAATAGAACTGGTATTAGACTATGAACAAAAGCTAATCTATGTAGAACTAGGAAATCCTTTGTTGTAAATAGTATTTATGTATTCAGTTGAAACTCTGTGAGCGGCCACCTCCCTTAATTAGTACATTTGGTACCTTCCGTAAGGGGCCACCTCCCTTAATTAGTGCATTTGGTACCTTCAGTAAGCGGCCACCTCCCTTATTAGTGCATTTGGTACCTTCCGTAAGCGGCCACTCACCTTATTTAGTGCATTTGGTACCTTCCGTAAGCGGCCACCTCCCTTATTAGTGCATTTAATACCTTCCGTAAGCGGCCACCTCCCTTATTAGTGCATTTGATACCTTCCGTAAGGGGCCACCTCCCTTAAGTAGTGCATTTGGTACCTTCCGTAAGGGGTCACCTCCCTTAATTAGTGCATTTGATACCTTTCGTAAGCGGCCACCTCTCTTAATTAGTGCATTTGGTACCTTTCGTAAGCGGCCACCTCCCTTAATTAGTGCATTTGGTACCTTCCGTAACGGGCCACCTCCCTTAATTAGTGAATTTGGTACCTCCCGTAAGCGGCCGCGGCCACTTTTTTTTTTACAAAAAATTAGATTTTTTGTATGGTAAATTACCTCTCGTAAGCGGCCACCCGAAAAATTTGTATTGACTTTTGACAACAAAAATACAGTTTTCATACTTATGTGCTTTATATATTAGTTTTATTTCGAAGCGGTTTTAAAAACATTTCTGTAAAAAACATTCCTGTGTTTTTAGGTGAGATGAGAAAACTGCACAGATTTTGACCATGTTTTGACCGACCATTTTCATATGATAAAAGCTTCTAAAATGTGTCTGAAAATCATCATAAATAATACTAAACCACCTGATCATAAGCAATAAAATACAACCATTTGGAGAACTTAGAGGCCCGTTGCGTTAAAAACGCCGAAAATACAGTACATAGCCCAACGGCGCAGATCCGTTTTTAATAGTGAGGGGTGGGTAGGGGGGGGGGGTATAAAAATGAAATATTTTTCGAGCGAAGCGAGCAACATTAGGCTGGGGGCCAGGAGGCCGCCAAGGGGTCGAGGGGCGAAACTAAGATTTCATATTTTATTGGACCATGATTATTTGAATCTACTTTAATTTACAGGTGCAGCTAAGTTGAGAAAAGCTGTGGCAGATTTAGGATTTTGAATTACATGGGTAGGGCTCATTAAAAGAAGTACTAACCTAAAATATCTTTTACAATTGTAATTTTAAATATAAAATTTGCATTTTAACAATACAATTATAGAAATCAATGGAATTTAATTGCAGCATTATCATCAAATTGATTAGTTTTTTGTTTTAAAGATAAAAAATTAAAATTTGTCTCTAGTAAAACATTGTACAGTAAATAAAGTGCAGTAAAATATTAAGTGATTATTGTAAAATAATAATACTGTAATGCTTACACTAAGCTTAATAAATTCCTTAATATATTTACTTCATCTGATCTTCTTTAAATACTTGACTGTGTCTTTTGTGAACATGTAACTTAAACTAGATGTTATTGTGGTCGCTGCTGTAGTGTACCTATTACAAGGGAAAAAAAATGTGCTTTGGTCTTTTGATTGTGAGGGTTGGGTTCAAGTCCATATAAAAAATCCTTTTAACTTTTATACTTTCTCATTTGGGTCACACATGTCATGGTCAGAGAACACCTCTATTATTGGGACACTTTCCTATGATACAAACAAACTGGAAATATATTTTGTAACATATGATCAACCCTGATTCTGGGGACACCTCTATTCAGTGGATACACTTATTCAGTAAAGCGACTTTTTGTTGGGTCTCAAAGGTGTCTCCTCAAATTTGGAGATAAAAGAATTATAAGGATTTATAATGTTTTAACACTATGGCCAAAACTAGGTGATAAGTTTACTCAGGGGTCATCAGTATTCAGACGATACCCCTACTCAGACACCCGTATAGGAGGAATTTTGTTGGGTTCCAAGTGTCCCCCTTTAATAGGGGTTCCGCTACACTTACCTTAACATTTGTAGATAGGAATGGTCAACATAATTGAAAACAGGAGCACCAAGAGTGAATCCAAGAAGAGCTAATGTAACAGCAGTATGAAACTAAAGAAAATAATGAAACTTTGTCAAAACATAAGCTCCTAAGTGGAGGTAACAAAACTTCCTGAAATCTGGAAATTGAAAAATTTAGATCTGCCTATGTACATTAATCCATGGTGTTTTGTTCGTGTGTTCGTTTTCCCATGACATAGGTGTCGTAGGGGCGTAGCAGAAGCCATATCTCCTCTCTGGGCCGGCGTGGGTTTTTGCTGGATGGCCGTCGTCGGTTCTCTTGAACCGACGCCCTTGTGGGTGTCCAACCACCTTCCACACCATGCTCCTAAAGGAGTTGATATGGTTACCGGTTTGGTCGCCAGTTTGTGACAGTGGCTGTGTTTTGTTGGACTAGTACACCGGGGTAACCCCCTAAAGATGTACTAGGTTCTTTAAAGTGCACATGAGCTATGTGTACATTGGACTTACAGTTGAGCAAACAAATAATTGAACATCTTAATGAATGTATGAATGACTCACCTTTCCAAGGAATGTTGGTTGCATCTGAATGGTGGCATGCCGTACATCAAAGAACCGTTGTAAAGTGAATGGTGGTGGTAGTGATATAAAACGGTAATAAAACCCAGCAAGAACCAAACCAATATCTCTACCAATGATCAAGGCTGTCAGAGACACTGTAAAAGAAAATGTTCTTGAATGGAAACTGTACTACAGTGGAAACCCTATGTGTGTGTGTGCTAAAATTATGAACTACATTTTGATGTCTATTTAGTATTAATATTATTAATTACCAATAGTAAATAAATCACTGAATAAATCAGATAGGTGGTAATCCCCTTGAAGAGGGGCAATCTTGTGAACCAGTTCACCAGGGTAACCCCCTACTCGTCTCGAATGATGAACTGGGTTCTTTAAAGTGCACACAGACAAACTTTTATTTTATAATTGTATTTTTGGAATTTTTTTCTTTTTAGACACATTTTATGTTTCCTTTTCATTTTTCACTCCTTTTTAAAACATTGGAAATATTGTCGGTCTTTGTATTTGTATTAAACTTTTATTGAAAATTGTTTAATGTCTTTTTATGAATGTTTTTAATCTATTGTTCTAAAAAGACAGGACCATATCCTGTCTAAAGATGTTTTTAAATAAATACAAAAGTTTATAGTCCTCAATTTTAAAAATATCTTGGATATGCCTCTGAGTAGTGAATTTAATTTTTTTTTTTTTTAAATGGATAAAATACCTGGTATAAGTCCTTGCATACATAGTGTTATCATTAATATTCCAACCAGAAACTTATCTGCTAACGGATCTAAGATTGATCCAAGGACGGATTGCTGGTTTTTGAAGTTGCGGGCAATGTAACCATCAAGCTGAAACAAAAATGATAATTTTGTTGGTTATCCTTCTTTACTTTGAGTTTAATATAGACATTGTGGGTGTAGGGGAAAATTATGCTTGGTGATTTTTCCACCCACACCTCGAACTACAGTAGAAAATAAAGAACAAAAATTAAAGTCAAGATTGCGGCAGTTTTCCTTTTCTATATCAGAGCAATAATTGGAACGACTTATCACTTACTTAGAAAGCAGTTGTGGCACCAACGATTAATAAATATAAATCAGAGATTGAGAGCTACTGGACAAACCGCCCATTGAAGTTTAACCCATTAGGAGAACGTAGGAAGGAAGGCCCAGCGAGGCATATAGTACAAGCACTTGCTTTAAGTGCAAAAAGAAACTAAGTAAAACCAACCATATCAGTTATCCCTGTGAAAACGAATAATCCAAAGCTGAGAAGGTAGTATTCATTAAGCACTAGATAGCCAAGAACAGGTGAGAGAATGATTCTTGAGGTTGTCAGAAGATTTGGTATAGTCATGATGTTTTCTCTCTAAAATATAAACAATTAAAGTCAATTTTTTGTATGGTAAATTAATCAAACATTTAAATCAGGTCAAATTACCTGAATATTTGCATTTAACAAATCATTTATACATTTTTCTATTGTATTCAAATAACAATAATAATATATATATATATTTGCTTTTCTGGCTGTTTTGATTTAGCTTTTCTCTTTTTTTTTAAATCTCCATTGAGATCCAGCCACTGATACCCACAGCATTTCCTTTGTTTTGTCATTTTCACTAATTTGACTTTGGATTTATATAATAATTTTAAAAATATAATATCCGTTTCTAATCTTACCCATTCTTTCACTTTCTTCTCAACCTTCTTGGTCACATTTCTTGCTTTTGTTTGGATTTCTCTTCTAGAAAAGCTTTGGAAATAAATTGGTGACAGACAGCCAAACTGACGTGTCAATCTTCTGCAATCTTGACTCCAAAGTTGGTGAGAAGTCATTGATTTTGTTATTATTGGCAAATGTTTTATTGCATTATTAATATTAGATGAATGTTTGTATATTTCATTATCATAAAATGGGTTTATATAACAATCCGTTTGTAAAAACAAGTCATCGCCTCCATGTAGCTTCCTAGGCTTGCTTCCAACAGTGTTCAAAGCCAGCTTCTGTGTGTTCTGACCGTGGGGTGTTTCGGATGAGCAGTCCGTTTGAAAGTTTGCCACAGGCCTAGCCCTACTAGACCAGGAGAACGACGTAGATTCACAGGCTAACAACCTGCTTTGCAATCTATTCATTAAATAGTAACCTTTCATCTTTTCTACGCCATATATAATTGCATATTGTACTTAATAAATAATACAATTACCTAGGTCTAGTCTCTAGTCTGGCGAAAAAATGTTTGTACAACATGGGCGCAGACATTTTGATTTGCTAAGGCTTTTCAACATTTGTTTTATAGTATTTCATATTGTTAGACTCTTTATTTACCAAATAAAAATTTTAAAGTTATTCATAAAACATTAAAGTTAATATAATTATTATAAGTTATACTAAGTTGGAAAACTATAGTATATGTTTAAGTAAATATATGAATAAAACTAGTTTTTTTGCAAATGTTCGTCTGCTAACTTTGTAGAGAGCGTGTGACGTGTACTTGTCAACCGTCAACAATACCTAAAATTAGTTTTTCCTGTGTTTAATTACTTTTACATTCCTTTTAAATGGAGGTAGTATTTCAATCATTTTATTCCAAAGATATATTTTATAAAACATTGTATTTTTACTATATATCTGATCATAGTGACACCGAAAGTGTAGGCCGTTTTGAATTTGTGTAGATTCGCTGCGAGTTTAGCCAGAGTCGGCGTTTTTTCAGAGCTAGTGAAGTTTTAACTTGGTCGTTTCGTCCCAATTTGTATTCAAACATAAGGCTACTGTATATATAATATAATTTACTTTTATTATCTTTCAGAACGTAACAGATGACCTCCCAATTTTTGATCCAGATATTCTAAAAAGACTTGATTATGAAACCTTAACAAATCTATCATATTCCACGCCAAGGTCGCCACAAAAGCCAGGAGAATCTCTGATTATGAGACCACTGTCTGCCACTGATTATCAAAAAGGTTTAGTTTATTTAAATTGTACAATATAACATTTTTTTAAACTGTAAAATATAAATAGAATTGACAAACAATGATAAACCTAATAAGTAAGAGTAAATACATGGGGCATTCAGTTCAGTGTTGATTCATTAGTCTGTTTTTAAATATATATTTTTTTGTTTATATAATTTACATTACATACGGATGTCATATATCATTGATCCACATTAATCCACTGGATTATAGTGCTGAAATCAGCGATGTCCAGTCATCATATTGTTGTCAATATTTTATCTGTCAGCCATAATGACATTTTTCCATTTTTTTTCTCAGTATTTTTTTATTTTGTGACAACTTTTAATGTACTCTTATTTTGTTAAATGTCTTTATTTACAGGATTCCTTGACCTTTTAAGGCAGTTGACATCTGTTGGTGAAGTAACAGAAGAACAATTTATAGGTAGAATAATGTTTTAAGAGCAGGTTTCTTTATGAACCATGGTAATGCCCCTCCCCCAAATAAACTGCTTTATTGTACTCAAAATACTGTGTGCTTTGAGCACTGACTTCATTACTGTATAAGCACATTTCTTAAATGTGGGCTGATTTGTTAATGTTGGTGTTTCAACTTATTTCCTTTGCGAAGAAAAAGAGCATTTTGGCCAGATTAATGTTGGCTAATATGGTATTGGTATCAGCCACATATTTTGAGCATCAACATTTCTTGTATTTAGGTGATTAAAACTGACATAGAATTTCATAAATTGACATACAATTTCCATAATTAAAACATTTTTTATTACAGAGCAATTTGAACATATGAGATCATGTAAGAATACATATTATATAATAGTGATAGAAGATGTATCAACCGGGAGAATAGTAGCATGCGGAACATTAATAGTGGAAAGAAAATTTATTCATGCCTGTGCTACTGTAAGTATTCAAGCCATATTTTATATGTAATTCTATATAGCGCACAACCCAATTATATTATGTTGTGAGGTAATTTCCCGCATGATCACAATCAAAAACGGTACTGGGTTTGGTCTACTAGCAGAGTAAAATAATGTTTAGCATTCCCTAAAAATGACTTGTATCGGCAATCACCAACAAAACTCATTCGAACTTGGAATAGGTCTTTTAAAATTTCTTCTAAAAGCAGTTATCAATTTAAGGCATCTACAGTAGTACAGTAGAGCTCACCCTTATTGTTGACACTTTCCAGACAAACAAACAAACAAACAAACAAACAAACAAACAAACAAGGGCAATATAAGTTTTAACACAACAGCCAACCCCTATTATGCGGAGAATTTGTTGTATGGGATCAACTGTATTGCTTTTCAAGCACAAAGTAAAATAGTGTCCCAATGTGTCATTTCCATGCCATCAATCAAAAACCATTGTCCCTATTCAAGCAGTTACTAAAGAGTTTTTGTCATTTCTCAGAGAGGACTAATTGAAGAGATTGTGGTTGATTCAAATTATAGAGGTCAGCAACTTGGTAAATTGTAAGTACTGTAAATTATTATATCAACATTGATGTTAAATATTCATTTGATTTATTTAGCTAGATAAGTCTTTACATTTGTTGTTCTAAAAACGACTGATTATAAACACACTAAAACTAGTTTGTTTTTCATAATTTTTTTAGAATAATGGACACATTAACAATAATCAGTAAACACATAGTAGGCTGCTACAAGACGACACTTCAATGCAAAGTTGAAAATGTTCCATTTTATGAAAAGTTTGGCTATAAACAAGATGAACAAGTCTTCATGCAATATAGGCACAAGTTGTAGACTCATTTTAAGGGAAGTAACTATCTGCACAGTCAACCGTGCGTGTAAATTATAAAATTCTATCGGCATGGTCAAACATGCATCTTGCTCTCTATATTGATAAACTACAGAATAAAGGTGCCTGGTTGAATTTGCTTATAGAAAACATTGCCAAAGATCAATAGAAAAAATGAATTTACACATAAAGTCAACTGTGCCTATAGAAAATGTTAAAACTATAAGCACAGTTAACTGTACTAATAGCCTTTTCCTATTTAAATACAGCTTATAACATGAAGATTCATATTGAATGGTCTACACACACTAAAGAGGTTCCAATGTCAGGTTTCAAATAATAATGGGGTATACCTTGATTGGCACTTATTAGCCAATTCTGTTCAGTTTAATTCCAGACCAACATGGTCGTGACCTTCCATCCTGAAATATGTTAATATTATATTAATGTTAACATTTTGGACATGTGCAAATACACATTTGTTGTGAGTTGTAGCACAATATTTTATTATGCAGTCATTTTTAGCAGTTATTTATATTTAATTACATTTAAGTGAGCATCTTTTTTGTGTCATTTTTTTTGTTATTTTTAGGATATTTCATGTGTAAAGCGCTTAGAAATTCTATTCTATGCTAATATGAGACAATTGTTATTATTGTGGTGATGGGTATTTGTTTATCTGACTGTACTGCTCAATCAGAAAAAAAAATATGTTTACAATGAAGATGTGGTCTAGTTATAAACCTATTTTTTTTAGTCATTGGCCATTCTAAACAATTGTAATGCACTGCTTGGCACCAAAGACCTAAAGGAATAAGAGTGAAATGAAGTATGCACTTGTTTGTTATGATAGCTTCTGTTGCTATTAAATTCTGCAAAAGGTATCACAATAATTTAACCTGATTTAATATTAAGTATATGACCATAATAAAATAATAATGTTACATATTTGTATAATTATATTTGAATATTTTGAAGATATTTATAAAGACTATATTTCTATAAAGTTGACAGTACAGTAGTTTTATGTAAAGTATTTTAAAGAAAATGAATTGTTCTTAATAAAAGTATTTAACTTTAAAAACAAACTCAATATGATTTAAATAAATACATTTTGAAATATTGAGTCATGGCTTGCCTCACTTTTTTCAGTTTGTTTTAAACTATTGTATATCAAGTGGACATTCTAGTAACTTACTTAATTTTAAATTTAATCGTAATTTTTAGGTTTATTTTTGAATGTTACCTCACCATTGTATGTATGGACATTATTATTGTTTAAATAAAATCAAAGTATATGAATAATAATAAATTTAATAATTATGAAAATGAATAGTGTTACAATATATCTGGTATTGTATGATATTGTGTGTACAGTTTTGTAATTTGTTAGTGATATGACAAAGTAACATTGATTGCGTAGTACTTCATAAAAACAGCATTTCATGCAAAAAAATAATTTAGTAGCTTAAAAAACACATGATTCAACTTCAAGAATTTTAATTTTGCTATGTTTTATTTGCAATACATTTTTAAAAAGGTGTAGTTTAATTAACTACTAGTATATATAAGACTAAGTATTTGATGTCAATTTAATGAAAACACAAAATCAATATCACAGCGTAGTGTCTGTAGTCACATTGGTATCACTTTGTGGTGTTCTGTCTCCAGCAAATTCGACTAAAGGCCAATTTACAGACAAGCAGTTACGGTAAGCGGAAAACAAAAATATAGAACCATGTTATTTCTAATGACTATTTAACACAAAAACATAGATAGGATTGGCAGTTGAGCGGAAACATGCTCAGGATAGATACAGATTCTACATGGGACAAGCACACGGTTTTCTGCTTACCGTTACCGATTTTCTGTGTAAATTGGCCTGATTGGTTTGATGTAATATACAAATTTAAGAGTGGTCATTCACTAAAGCAGTTATACTACTGGCCCGAATTCAATTTTACTGGTCATTAGTAATCTTAACACATACAGTATATATGTAAAAACATTTAATGGTCAAAATAGGCCAGTTACTTGGACGTTTTACATGCCTGCCATAATTTTTACTGGCTACTGGTCAATGGACTTGTAGTATTAAATAAGATAAAAGATATTTTTAAAATGTTAACTTTTATTAGTATTTTTTGTATTTATCATGTATAGCCAGATTATTCAGTGTATATTTGTGCTGATTACTAGCTGCATTATGGGAGTATATTTCCATACGTGTTTGATCACAAAAAAACGACTGGGGTAATATGTTCAGCGCTTAGAGGTTTCACAACATTACAGTAGGCGCTATATAAATCCAGGATATTATTATCAATATTGTTATTATAAAAGATGACAAAGTTGGCAGCCGGTCATACCCCTTAGGAGTACTTTATAGATGCCATGCATTTACTGTATTGCTTGTACAGCCAGTTCAGTTTATAACTCAACCACAAACAAAACAATATTAATTTCAATATCTAGTGTCATACGTTTCATATGCAAAATCTTCAGTATGTGTAGGGTCGTATTCCGCTGATATCAAATCTATTTCTAAGGCAAATTCTCCGTCTACAGCGTCAGCCATCGTCAATCCAATACAGTTTATTATTTCTAGATCAATCGCTGACTGCTTATCTTGGATACGACCTTTGTTGGACAGAAAGAATTTTGAAAATGGTACCTGAAAAAGATTGAATCATTCTATTAATAATTAAAACAGTAAAAACAAAACAATTAAAAAAATGTAATTGTAAACTTTGGTCTTTTTCATTCAAGTGGTAGGCATAGTATCCTTGCACAGTCATATATCATTTGCTTATGGTTATCCTTGGCAATTTGCCTAAATATATAAAAAATTAAAACTTGGTTTAACTAGTTTCTAAGTCTTAAGATTGAAAAAAATTCCTTCCTAATATTTAAAATTATTAAGTAAATATGTACATTTAAAGTTATTTTTAATGTTTAACTGTCAGAATATCGAACTCTCTGAAAACATGAAACTTTCCCCAAATCAGATTTTTCTTTAATTCTTTTTTTAACCATTAAAAACACATTCCAGAAAACCAGACATATCAGTCCAAAAGTGTCCAGTATTGTGAGAGTTTACTGTAAATAATTACCGTCACTTCTTGCCAATGAGGGCCTCCTCTCGTGAACAGAAAGTAACTCCAGATGTCGTCATTTGTTGCAGTGTAATAATTATCAGCGTACAAGTTCACCATGTACGATCTTCCATCACCTCTTACTCGGAACTTCAATACATTAAATTGCGTTAAATCTATTTGAACTTTCTTGTCAAATGCACCCTTCAAAATGAAAAAAATTAATTACGATAAATGACTAGATGTCAGCTAAGTACAACTGATTGCTGATACTGTACATGAGGTTCCAAAATAAAGGGGAATGGGTGGGGGTTAACATGGTGTAGGTGGGAGTGATACATTGTTATTCCCATTTGAAATCAATTATACTAGAACGGATAGAAATATATTATTCATCATCATACTTACATATAATTGTTTAGATTTAATCCCACAGTAACCACTTCTTTCCGTTACTCCGTCTTTTGGTAGAGTTGTTTTTAGTTCGCCATGAAATAGAAGCCGATTATTTCTACTCATGCATAATTTCGCCCAACTTTTTCCCCCAATTGCGTGATCGGTATGAACGACAAATTTGTTTATAATATCTTTACTTTCGCTACTCATTATCACCTTATGGGTGTCATACATAGTATCTAATTTTGACCCCCTAAGTTTGTCAAAAACTTCGCCACTCAAGAGCTTCAGGTTCCTCCTCCAATATGCTGTTATGCTTTCATCGCCGCCAGTGAGCGTTTTGAGTTGGCGTGTCACTGTTGAATTTTTAATCATTTCCTTTCCAAAGAAAATGCAGTTTTTTAAAGTGGCCTGCATGTTGCTGTCAGAGAAGCATCATAGAAACCTACAAAATATTTTTGTAATGTATTATTATTATATTATATAAAAAAATAATAATTGTAATTTTATAATGTCACTAAAAAAAGTTTTGAACGAAATAGAAATCTCTCACATAATAAAAGAGAAAATGGGGGTGGGGTTATGGATGGGTTTTTTTTAAAAGGGTGGGGGAGGATGCCGTTGGCGTTGGATCTTTTTAGACTTTTTTGGGTCACAATTTTGGGAAATCTCACCCAAAAGCCAGCAGCAACTTCAAACTGGACATGCTGTAAGATGAGTTTTTTTTTATTTTAGCTACTTGGGAACTTTCATTAACTTAAATTGTAGGCCTAGGCCTAGTATACTAACCAAGCTCCGTTAGACTAGGTTAACGGGCTTCGTGAGCCGAACTAAACTTTATCCGATTCCCACACACCATCCCCATGGCGCCTACTACCAGGGCCTAGAGTAAAGTCTGCTCTTTCTACTTGTAGTAGACAGATCGTACGCTACACTTTGATCTCAGACTACTTATTAGCTATAATATTAACTATATTTTCTCCTTTACCTTGCATAAATATAAATTATCAGGGAATTATAATGCTTTTTAGGACCGGCGAATACACATTTCTCAAAGACCATGCAAAATATACTGTATTACTGGTTTCTTTTCAAACTAAAGAGGTCTCACTGCAGATTTGTGAAAGAGTGTGTGTACGTGTCATGATTGATCTTAAGTTCCTTTTAAAGATGAAATAACTAAGTTCGCTATTATTATATCTCTATAAGTTTAAATTAAACATTTCGTTTAATTTTGCTTTAATACACAACCATATGAATAGACTTATGTTATCACACCATGTTGAAATTAATAAATAGAAACAAACACAAAACATATAATCAATTGATGTCGATTGATGTGTAATGTTTCATAATAGATTAGTTGTCCTACAACATGTTGTCTGGTCAAACTCTCCACGCACTGTTTATGATAAATCAACATAGTTTTTTCTTGTGATGGGTCTCGGGCATTATCAGGTACCAAGATCAGGGGCGGACGCAGGGGTATTGTTGCCCCAGTTGCCTTGTAATTTCATACTAATTTTTTTTCTTCTGTCATTTAACCCATTTAATCATAATAATAATAATCATTAACGTCAGCATATATATAGGCCTATATATTTTTTTTTATTCAGGTTGAAATTATCAGACCGTTAGGTATAGAGTGCTCAATACCTAGGTAGAGCATAAATAAATAAAATAACAGCAGAAAACTTGGTTTCATTGTTTTAATCACTACAAATGTGTTTCGTGCGTCCAGCTACATGCTGGTCGTACGAAACAAATTTTAGTGATTAAAACATAAGTGACACAGTTGTCTCATAGTGCTTAATAGAAGTGAGATCAAGAAGTCGTATACAATAGCCTATTGTTTTAGATTTAGATAAACTATTTGGATCTGCAATTTAGTAAGAATTTTTTCCTATGTCAACAAGTAGAGACTAACTCGTTCTTACGGTTCAGTGAGCATAGCTCTGGTTGACATTATAATAATATAATTTTCATATATATACATAAATTGCATCTTTTGTTAATATTTGAGTAAGGTTTGCATTTCTTTATAATTTTCCATTTAATTGAGTAATTTGTTTTAGAGTCTTTAAGTGTCCATATATATTTACTGAGTTCCGTTGCGTTTCTTAGTTCGTTCCGGAATGAAGACGTATGGTTTCTGTATCTGGTTTTAAACTGGTTTTCAATTAGTCCGACATATGTTTCTTCTTTTGATGAATCTGCTCTCTTTACTGTAGCTTGGTAAACTACTACTATATTTTTGGTAAACTACTACTATATATATTTTGTAGATATTTTTCTGAACATTCTCAGAACAACATTTCTGACTGTTTGGATTGCTTGTGTGCGTCATGAGAGAGTACGAAAAGCCGGCCACACACACTGTGTTTGTGGAAAGCTCCGTCATTGATTTGCCCATAATTTTTGCATTTTGCCGGGATTCCACATCATTTAAGTATGCCGTAACGTACCATATTTATCTTCATTTCCCTACGTCGGTATTTTGAGTCCGTACTTTGAAATAATTCAGTGTTCAATTTCTCCTTTCTGCAAATTTCAATCATATTTTCTTTTCTGGAGTGTGATTTTTGTGGTTTGTACGTGCGAGAGTACCATTTCTGGTCATATAGGGGTGTCATCAAAATTCGCTTCCCTACAGGCCCCACAATGGAGGAAGACCTGTGGCGCAATACTTGATATCTACGGCCTTGGACTCTTAGGCAACCCCTTAAAATAGTCCTGGAGTATGATCAAGAAAGCCAGCTTTACTAATAGCCTACTTCTAATGTTCTGTTTGTGTTTTAAAACTACAGGCATGATATTCGAATTACAGTATTTTAGCACCTTTCCTTGTTATTTCGTTTTGTGTTTTTCTTGTATTGTAGGCCTATATGGCAGAAATTCAATAAATCAAATAAATTTCCTCATATTTCAGACAATAATTTAAATAGGCCAAAAATAATTAAAAGAACAATACGTATGAAGCGTGTTAGAACTTAGCAATACAATAGCTTTATAAAATAAATGATACAATACTTTTAAGACACACAGATTCACGGACACTGTTTCTCTATTCATGTTCGTTGTTGTTTATTAATTAAAAGTTTCATATTCTAGGCAAAAAATAATTATGACTATTTAAAGTAGGCATTATTGATTTAAACTAGGTTAGGTCCAGGCCTAGACTATGCCTACTCACTTTTATTAAAGAAAGCGGGACCAAGTGCGATTTTTATTTTGAATCGGAAGAAGATTCACCGAGAAAAGGGGTCAACCTTCATGAATTGAGATCCGGCCGGCCGTTTCCTTTCTCCCTGTTGGTGCAATGCTGCCATATTAATTATTATGTATTCCACTGTTATTTAGCAGGTAACATGTTAGGAAATTCTGGTAGCCCTTCCGTAAGCATTTTTTGACAATTTAAACATGAAACAGTGCTTTGGTTATTTTTTTTTTTTTGCAATAGGCCTACTGAAAATGGAATTCGATAGAATTTCGAATATTGTATCCTGGCAACCATAGAACATTTCGACCGTTAGAACCGCGCGTAGAACAAAAAGATGCATTTCGAACATGTGAACGCACACGCGCTCAAAATTATCTATATAAGCAGCGCATCGACGACCAGCTAAAAATCGACAACAACCTGAGATTTCTCTCAACCAGTTGTTTTTAACGTGCTACTGTATAGTCTACACATAACGTGTTGCTAAGCAAAATTCGAATTCGAAAATTCTAAGATTCTGTTAACTTAACAACCAAGCATCATGGCCAACAAATCGATTGAGCTTCAAGAAGAAGAAGAAGAAGGAATTATGATGGACCAGTCACAACAAGAAGAAGAAGGGTAAGTCTTTAGGCTAGTTTAGGCCTCGGGCTTTTCTAATGTAGCCTGCCCTAACTAAGCCTAGGGCCAGGCCTACTACTAGCCTAGGCCTAGCCCTAGCCTAGGCCTAGCCTAATACTTAATAGGCCTAGGACTTAAAAAACTTTAAAGAGTTTGTTTTACCAATATTATTAGGGTCTAGGCCTAGGCCTAGGCCTACTCTGGCCTAGCCTAGGCTAGCTAGCTAGGCCTAGTAGGCCCTAGGCTAGCCTACCTGCCTAGGCTAGGCCCAGATAGTAGGTAGCTAGCTAGCTAGCTAGGCCTAGCCTCTCGTCTAGGCCTAGCTTAGTAGGACTAGGCTAGGCTAGGACTATACGCTAGCTAGAGGGCCTAGCCTAGGCGCGCCTTAACTTAGGCCTACTAGTAGTAGCTAGCTAGGCCTAGGCCTAGCCCTAGATAGGCCCTAGCTAGGCCTACTAGGTCTACCTAGGGCCTAGGCCTATATAAGTATAGTATAGGCTAAGTATAAATAAGTATATGCCTACCTGTCCTAACTAGGCCTATATAGGATATGCCCATGGGCCCTAGCCTACTAGCCTAGGCCTACCTAGATAGGCATCATATAGGCTAGGTAGGTAGGCCTAGTTTAGGGCCTAACTAAATAGGCCTAGGCCTATAGCTAGGCTAGGCGGCAGGCCTAACCCTAGGCTAGACTCCTAGTTTTCTTTTAGTTAGGGATAGTCTATTATATAGTATAATAGGAGCTAGGCTAGCTAGGATAGGACCTAGCCATAGTAGGCTATGTCTATACTACTCTAGGCTAGGCCTAGTAGTAGGGCCTAGCGTGATAGTAGGCTAGTAAAAAGTAAAATATAGATAGGCTAGCCTAGACTACTAGCTAGGGTCTGGCCTACTGACTAGATCATATAGCATAGGTAGAGATGAACCTACTAGTACTACCTAGACTACTAGGCCTACTTAGTTACTAGGCCTAGCTATCAACAAGCTAGGAGTTGAGCTAGCTAGCTAGCTAGGGAGTTACTACTAGCATAACCATAGAATAGGCCTACTTATTATTAATATATACTAATTAGGCCTAGCTAGTAATAATAGACCCTTGCATGTAGCCCTTTAAAAACTAACCTAACCATTTAGTTAGGTATGATTTACAGTTCAAGATATGACTGTAAGGGCCTAGTAACCTAGTATTGGGCATCTCTCTGTAGTCTAGTACTACTAGTAGGAAGTAGACAGCTTATGTAAGTTCTAAGTACCACACACAAGACTAGCTCTAGTAGTAGCAATACTGTAGGTTACTTATACCAAGCTAGCTGGGGGAGCATATTCTTAATCTTATTATACAGATCTTATTAAATTATTATTATTGAGTAAATATATTGTGAATTTTGTTTCTCCAATTAAGTAGATCTCAACCAGATGCACCACAGCAAGCAAGAAGAAAGTCAGTATTTGGAAGGATTTGGGCAGCAGTGCTTCATCTTTTGTGTATCAGAAGCGACGAATCATCGGATAGCAACTTAAGTTCGTCATCGTTGTCATCATCATCATCGCCATCTCTATCAGCGGGCACAGTGTCGGCATCACTGTAAGGGGTACACGTATCAGTACGACAGTCATCATCAAAGTCTCTATCAAAGTCATCAAGATCACATTCGTCTCTGTGGCCAATGTCATCCACATCGTCATCTTCAAAATTTGCGCTTTTTCCAGGCCAGATACTTACCACACCAGGTCTATCACCAGGGGAGGTGATTCTCCCAAAGCAACGTGTGTATAGCTCGTCGTCGTCATCATCTTCATCGTCTACCGCTCCGGTCCAGCGTATTTTCAGACAACCAACATCAGAGTTATCACCCGGTGAGATACTAGAAAGGAGTGTGCCATCATCGTTATCATCGCAATGGCCATTGTCACCTGCCAGTAGCTTCAATGGTTCGTCCCGTTCTTCGAAAAGTAACACCACCACTTCAACACCTAAACCCGTCCTTAACGATATAGAGGCTACAATAAAACTTGCTGACATTCTGCCGCCTGCTCGGTTATTAGTTAGTTCAAGTGTTTCCCACCTTAGTAATCCTGTACGTCTTGGACAGGGAAGTTTTGGCCGCGTTGACCTGATGACATCCGATCTTTTTCCAGGCCACTATCACCTCGTCGCAGTCAAGACGGCTTCTTTGAACAGTTATAGCAATCCTAATCATGCATGGGCCAAGATGCTGGCAGAAGCGCGTGTGATGAAGTTTTTAGACGATCTGCCTTCTGTTCCTCGCGTCTTTGGCGTCTTCCGCCAAGGTGACATATGCTGTATGGTGCAGGAGTTTATCGGAAATACCTTCAGCCTTTCCAGTACCACATTCCTGGATGTATTGCGAACCGGACAGCCGTCTTTGAGCGCGCTTGAATGTATCTCTATGACATCAGAGGTTGTCATTGCGCTCAACGAAATGCACAAACGCGGGATTCTTCACAACGATGTAGCTGCGAGAAACATTCTGATCCACCACGATGGAACCAGCTACAGAGCGAAGCTTACAGACTTCGGGATGGCATGCAGAGTAGAATATCCAAGAGGTAACAGAAAGGTAATTTTTTCATCGATGGACGAAGTAATTCAATACATGGATAATCATCCAGAGGTAGCACCAGAAAAATACATTGACGGTGCTTGCGATTCTGTTAGCGGTGACGTGTATTCCATCGGTTATGGTATACGTATTGTAGGAGTGGCAATTAGACATAGTGACATGGTTGAATTTGGAAAGGCTTGTGCATGTTTCGACGCAGAAGATCGACCATCTCTGGATTGGGTAATCAACATCTTGGACATCTATAAAGAAAAGGAGAAGAGCAATCCAAAATGCCAGGGTATCAACGGGCCTTAGTTTTTTTTTAATATAGTTTTTAATTATTAACATATAAACAATATAAACAAATAAAGCTCAGATATAATAATAAGAATAAATTAATATTAATTATGTTTCAATAATGATTATAATAAAATAATAATAATATAGTAATAATGAAAAAATTGATAATAAATAGTATTAAAATGACAATCAAGAACATTAATAATAAAATCCCGCCAATTTATGTGCGTTTCTTTTTTAAGTTCATTCTTAATTAAACATTTTAAATAAAATTACAAAATAGATGAAGCTCACAAAACATTATTTTAAGAACGAACATTTTAAGTTGCTATTGGTAAGTATTGTAAAAAAGTAAGTATAAGACTTATAGTTTCTATTTTTAACATATATATTTAAAAAAGTAATAAAAAACTCTTTTATTTGTTTAAACAAGGTTAGATGTCCTATAATTTTTAATTATAATTCTTTATTATAATTTTTATATTTCAATATATTGTAATCAAAAACATACAAAAAGCTCGCGTTTATAAAACATCATTTTTCTTATATTTTTTTTTCTCTATTTTTAGGTTACCACGATACAGTCTTGCTAAAAAGTACATGACGTTTATTCACGAAAGTCATCCTTTAACCCAATATACTGTAGGTAAATTATTATTCTATTGTATTTAAGATTGTAATACATCGATCTATATATTTTATTATATTTATATTATTAAACGTTTTCTCTTACTCAAATAAATACATTTTATTATAGTATAACTTAACTTGTTATTTTTTCTTTTCATGCAAACCTGCCACGACTACAAAATGATGATCAAGAGGTAATTAAAATTGTATTTATTTCTTTAAATATTTTTGTGGAAAATCTGTGTATCTTTTATAAGCTTACCTAACTAACTGTTTTCTTTTCGTTAATACTTGTCGAGTAAATTACAATCAACAAGACCTCGATACCAGGCTAATGTTGTCAACATAATATTAAGTAAGAGCAGTCATAATTGTTACCTAAAACTCTATCCACCAAAATATTAAAAAACGTACAATTGATTTGTTTATAACCGTGTAATAGAGTAATTATTATTTATTTATTTTTTTAAATGTTGTTTTTCATTGATACTTGTCGGGGGAACTACATCAACAATCGACACCAAGCTGATGTTATCAACATTTTATGTAAGAAGAGTCACAATTGTTAACTACAACTCTATCCACCAAACTGTCATATACAATATTTGTTTATAAGTGTGTAATAATTATTGTTTTTTTGTTATAAATACTTTCTGATGGCGACACGACATAATCAAGTCAATATCAACATTTTAGGTATGAACATTTAATCACGTTATACTACTCTAGTCTGGCCAAGGCAATCGAAATTGGTCGAGCTATTACAAGTTATACCAACATTAAGTATTGTTTAATTTTATTATGTTTAAAACTTTGATAATTCTTTCATTTTATTAATTGGCGAGAGCACTATTACTACGACTTATCAAAAAGAAGTCAAAATCGTGATGTTAGCAACATTTTAGGTAACGACATTACATTTTTGTTATGAATTCGAATTTGAATTAACCTAGTTGAATTAGCCTAAGCGTTTTACATACAAATATCTTTTTTTATATAACTTTGTAATTTAATTTTTTCCTCTCATTTTCGGGAAGTACCACAACTTATCACCAAGAAGGTAATATTAAATTTATGTCTCCAACATTTTAGGTACCACTGACAGTTGATGTTTGAAAATTATATTTTAGTTTTTAAAAGTTAAATTAAACGTTTTACAAATAATATACAAATGCTTTACTTGCTTTGAAATTCTTTTTTCTTTTCATGAATACGCAAACCAACTCATCACCAAGAATTTCAAGATGATGTTTTAATATTTCAGGTACAACAACCAGTCACAGTTAAATTCGAGTCTAGATTGTGAAATTTTAACCATACAAATATGTATTTAGTTTATACTTTTATAATTTTTTTTTTCTTTTCATGAACGGGAAGCAACTCATCACCAATAATTTGAAGAGGGTGTTTTAATATTTCAGGTACAACGACCAGTCACAGTTAAATTCGAGTCTAGATTGTGAAATTTTAACCATACAAATATATGTTTTTTTATACTTTATAATTACGTTTTCTTTTCATGTGCTGGAACCTACCCAAGAAGTTAATACCAAGATGATGTTCTCAACATTTTAGTTTAGGTAAAAAGAGTCAACCTGATATGACCACAGTTGTTACTTTAAAGTTGAATCTACCTTGCTTTCAGATATGGCATTTATTTTATCTGTCTTGTCTTTTCATGAATACGTTTTGATGGAACTATCTCACAACTCATCAAGTTACTGTATATATTATCAAAGAGGATGTTCTTATTTTGTACATGACGAACCTTTTTATTCTTTTTTTAAATGACAATTTAAATTTGAGCGAGTCATATGGCCGAGCGGTTAAGGCAGGGGCGCCGTTTACCGTACCTAAAGAGCCAACAACAACATCGGCAAGGGTTCGAGGCCGACTCGCTCCTAGTTCTGGTGGTGGAACAAGTCTTCTCGGATAAGGACTATAAACCGTAGGTCCAGTGTACACAGTTATAACCTGTGTGTACTTTAAAGAACCCAGTTCATTATTCGAAAAAGAGTAGGGGGTTACCCCGGTGAACTGGTTCACACAATAGCCCATGTATCAGGGGGATTACCACCTATCTGATAGGACAGTGATTACATAACACTTGAATGTGTTTATTTAGGTGATCTATGTAACAGAATGAAAGATGATAATTCAGAATCGTGGTATTTTAATGATTGAATCCCCTGGACATTTTGATTTTTCAACTCTCATTCCTTTTAAACAAGTTAAAATTAGATCGTGGCGGGGTGAACATCTCTCGACATGCGGCCTCGGTAACAACTGTTATAAATAATGCTATTCATGAATGCAATAATAACGTCATTTAACACTGTATGGTATTGACAATCTAATAGATCTCAGATTCCTATTAAAATGATATAGTAGTTTGTATTAATATTAGTACAATGTGTTGCATCCGAAACATAACTTACTTACTTGTTAATTTAAACAAGAATATAAATCTAACAATATCATTACTACTAAGATCTGCCGTTTACAGTAGTTTAACATTTTAAATAATGACAATAATAAAGTTTGTTCGGCAGTTAATGTACTGGGGAACCTGGGGAAAAGTAAGTCATGCTTGTTTAAAAAATTCTCTTACTCTATTATTAACTATTTTGCTGCTATTACAAATAAATCAATTTAATAAATAAATATTACGGTACAACACATAATTCGTTATAGTATTCAAATTAAACGCATGCTTGTAATTTGTAAAATGCATTAAAACAATACATATTTGACACCTACTATCGTGTGTGTTATTATTCATTTGCAGAACTTGTAAGTCGTCTGTTAGTGTTAGTAGAGCGATTCCCAGAATCCTGAACACTAGAATCTTCCACCACCATTGTTTGTCGGAAACAACATGATTTTTCATTCGTGCAACACCCGATCAATTCCGAAATTATACCTCCCTGATTACAGTATATACTCGATGAAATGGGATCAACATTTCAATTTGGTGGCAGAAAAACATTTAGTATGAAATTAAGGGTGTTGCCTGGGCAACATCCCTGGGTCCGCCCCTGAAGATCCATCCAAGATCAAACTTGTTCTGATATATTGTTCGCATGATTGATGCAATTAAAATTAGAACAAATTGAATTAGAGCACATGGCTTATCACAGTGGCAAACCAAATTATTAAATTATCTGAGTATTTATTTTTTAAATAAGTTTGATATTGAAAATATGTGTAGTTGGTCGCTTCCTTGTAGATGCTTAATTGTAGATTGTATTTTCTTTTGTGCTCTGTTCTGGGTTGACCAACTAGCATATAGGTGTTTGGTATTTCTTTGCCTTTTATATTTGTTTTGTTTTCTTTGTATTGTATAATATGGCAGAAAATTGAATTAAATAAATAAAATAAATAAATAAAAGACAAGTAAAATTGATAATCTTAGCAGCATGCACAACGCCACGTAGTTTTATTGTGTCTGTAAAAATATAACCTCTTATTCAATTACACATTAAACCGTCTGAAAGCCTATTTTACCAAGTTAGTGCTAATGAAGAATCCTCGGATACGTGAACTTTTTTGCTTTTGTGATTCAGTATAAATTATCTTATTATGTCCTACTCAATTGTTATCAATTGCTTTACATCAGATGTATACCGCTTATTGAGAGACGTGTCGTCACCAAGCATAAAGTGCTGACTCATGTCTTTTGAATATTTTGAAGCAGGGGGACGATGCCCCACGCTTTCTGCCAGAGCTCGCGTGTAGTGAGGAGAGTTACCACAGCACACACCTACATAGCCAATTCCCATTTCTTTGCAGCGTTTTCCAAATTCATAGATGTCAGCTCGTGTACAAAGAGCACAGTCTAAGTTGTCTGGAAACAAACGTTTTCCTGTAGAATGCAAATAAAAAGAGTTGTTGCTTCCTTTTATACGGGAAATTTGAATACATAGAACAAAAAACGGAATTAAGGTATATAAACACTCGCAACAAAAAACAAGAATTAAACCTGTTTTTGAATCAGTTAAAAGCTGCATGTTTGGTTTGTCGTCTGTAGTGCGGTAAGGCACAGGTACGCAGGCCAGTGGTTTCTGAAAAGTAAAACAATTATACAGCTTTCAGTTTTATAAATGAAAGAAAATAAGAATTACTTATCTGTATATAAAGACAATTTAAAAAGGTGTGATCGGGTACTCTGTGAAAACGAAGGTTTTTACAAAAAAAATCCATATTGAACAAATGGATGTGGTGGGTACCCTCATAAAACCCCTCTCTGTCCACACGTCACTGCTTGACAGTACAGAAAAAAGGGATACAATAGACTGGCATGGGTTAGAGTTAATGATTTTTATTTATTTATTTTTTTATTCAACTTTATTTATAGAGGGTGACCCTCAGCGTATGCTGGCAATCAAGATAATTGTCTGTGTGTGACAGTGGCTGTGTGTATTAATACTGTTATAGTATTACGTATGCCTAAAACCCGATGATTCATTACTCGACACAACAATTAAAGATTGCCTTCTTAGCTCTACTTATATTTACCTTACAATTTTCCTTAACTATATGCATGATATTCAGTGTCGTCTCTGGTCCACGTGCGCAGTTCAGACCAATCACATCAGCTCCTGCATCTTCCAGCATCTTGATGGCATCACTAAGTTTTACATTATCAAGCGTAGCTGGAACGCCTTCGATTGTATTCTGGTAAATTGAAATGGTTACAACAGCTGGGAGACCTGTAGAAGAATAAGGAAATCTAAAAAATAGCCAATATCGATGTAATTTCCGAGAAAATTGACCGAATTCGCCTATCCCATTTAAAGCTCTGTCTACACATCAAACTTTATGTGACAAAAAAAAAATGTGATGTGCCCATATAAAGCTCTGTTACACTATCAAACTAGTTTGATAAAAAAAAGTGTGACGTGCCCAAATATGGTAATGACACCCAAATATGGTTGTGATATGACATCATCACGTCATAAAATGTGATAGTGTAGAGAGAACTTTATAGACATGATGATGTCATATCACTGCCATATTTAGGCATATCGCCACCATATTTGGAAACATCACACCTTTTTTTGTAAAACTAGTTTGATAGTGTAGACAGCGCTTAAGAATGGATATGAGACTCTCCCCTCAGTCCAATCCTATTCACGTTGGAGAAATTGACTCAAATGTTACCTGAACCATATTCCTTGATGGCTTTCACGGACAATAATGCTTCCCCAATATCACCACAAGTTTCAGATAGGATATAGTCTGCGCCTTCTTCAACAGCCCATACAATTTGTTCCTGAACATTAAAAGTAACTTAGTAGTACTTCGTGTTATTAAATAACACATTTTGTTGTAGGCTACACTAATAATTCACGTGATAGACCTAGATGTAACCAATACGTAAATAATCTCTCTACCCGACGCGCGACGACATCTGTAATTTCAGAGAACAACATTATCGTGCCCATTAATTTAGTTTTGATTTAAAGCTAAAAGCCAACTCTGACAGCGTCGTTTGAAACATGTTTAAAGTTCCCGCGACGACCTGCTAGCCCGACGCTATCTCAAGACGACTTGTTGTCAGCACCGACGAGTCAAGACGTTTCGTCGGGCCTCGTCGTAAGACTCTGTTTGAGCATGGACCTAATGGTCTGAGTTGGCCTTTAGAAAGTGGAGTAGAAAGAGTCGTGAGTACAAAATTACAACCCAGTGGCACAAGGTCAGGATTGAACCCTGGACCTTAGGATTGGAAGGAACCACCAATCTAGAGATCGACTACAAAAAAAAACAGCATTAGGCCTACCCTAAATATTTCCATAATTTTACTTTCACACGTAGGATCGTCTGGTTTATATAATGTTGTGTTGCAGATATTTCCCGCCATTAGCGTCCCAGTCTCGTCTGCCACCTCTCTCGCCAACTTTAACGCAGTTCGGTTCATTTTTTCAAGATCTTGTTCACGTCCTATTAACCTCATCTTCTCACGATGGGCATAATACTGAAATAGAGAACAACTTGTATTATCATTTTTCATCTTCAGGAAGAAATGGGTTACCTGCGTTTTCTAATAGGATAAGATACGTATGATTAGACGTGCGTATTAGGTTACGTAAACGCAATTAAATGGTATTATACGTTTTCGTCGTGTGTAGAGCGTAAAAGTATAGGCCTATTGAATTAAAAGAAATTCTGATTTTAATTATTTATTGTTACATGAGATTTATAACGCATTCTGAATTTGATGACAATTTTTGTATAATTCTGTTAAAACGTTTCGTATCGAGATATAATGGTCTCCATATCACATTTGACTATATTGAATAATGCCCCTGAGCGCAGTCAATATTTGTATTATATAAAATTGCAAAGATCATACGTACGGTAAACGCTACAACAACATCGCTACCAGCATGTGTGAATTCCCAGTACTGCTGACGAACCAACTCGGGGTACTCTAAAATAACTTCTGGGACAAAAGCCCCCGCTTTCAGCAAACCCCTTCTTTCAAACAAAAACAGGTATCCCTCAGCCACCACGACAGTTTCACCATTGTTCAAGCGCTCTAACAAACCTGATGAAAAAATGAAGTTTTTTGGTTTTCTTTATTTTATTACTAAAAATAGGCCTATATTCATTTCATAATATTCATAGCTTAACATATACAATACATCTCCTTAAATGTTAAGTTCTTAACACATTCACTTAGCGTATTAATTCTTTAACGTATTCATTTTCTTAAACATATTCATTTCTTAACAAATTCACTTAGCGTATTCATTTCTGAATAACGTATTCATTTTCTTAAACATATTCATTTCTTAACATAATCATTTTGGCATCCTTTCTTAACACAATTCATATTTTGGCATAGGCCTATTCATTTATTAACAATCATATTTTAGCATTCATTCATTTAATAAATTTAAGTTGCCATTTTAAAAATTCATCTAATCATATTTTTAGTTACCGGTACTTTATATCTATTTAAAATACTGGTAGCTCTTGTATTCAGTGAATTAATTGAAAAAATTTAAGGGAGTTGTTTCCCACAATGACGCAGGGGTGGGGGTGCGGTGGGGGTATACACAAGCCCTAAAGGTTCAAGGGTAAGCATTGGTGGAGTTTGGGAGCTAGAAAAATGTTTGTTTTTGCATTAGATTAGGAACACATTACTTAAACGAGAAAAGATAAATTAGTACGATAAGATTAGGGCGGAACGTTGTAAAAGATATACGACTGCTGTGCAATTTATTTCATAATATGGCCTATGTTGGCTATCCAAAGTAGTATTCATCGAGATAATTACAAAATTTTGGTTCCCACTAGCGACGCAACGTAACGCAACCTACGCAACGTAAGAAAATGCCCTTCCGATAATTGCGTTGCCCCGCCAGTGTGAAGTCAAACCTTCGATGTTGTTTGCAGCACTATTGCGTCGTCGGTTCCCGGTCCCACTTGTGATTACGTAACAATACAGCACGTCGATACGTCGCTGCGTTACGCTGCGTTGCGTTCTAGTGGGAACCACGCTTACCGTCGATGATGTGATATGATGTTACGTGTGATACAGACCGCTCTTGGCTTGTTTAAATTTAATAATACTTTTTTTTTTTTACAAATACAAATCATGGCTTGAACAAAGTAACCAAATTAGTCATTAGGTTAAAGTAGGCACTTCACTTTCCTCATATTTATGAACACTAATTACATAATGATTATTTCCGATAACAGTCACACAGAGACCAGGTCACATAGTAGGCCTATGCCTAATCGAGAACGTTTAGTTGAACATGGTTGTATGAAATAGGCCACACAATCAATCAAAATAGTAGCCCTATAAAAAATGATACAAAATGCATAATGCGTATTTCTCAGAGCTCAAGGCACAATTATTATCTCCTTTGATGTGTTTTACTGAACGATATATTTCCATGTGGACGTCAGGTTGAGCTAGCTTCGTACCTCAACATGTGAACGTGCATAGAATAGAAATGGTTCGAATCATAATGCTTCCAACAAGACCATGCAAATAAGAATAGGCCTTAAAGCTCAGTATTACGACAACCCAATTAATCTTCCACACCCCCACGTCCTACCTTTTACTTGTGTAGCCATCCTCACCCAGGTGCCTGCAGAATAATACAGTATGGTTGACCTTTTCACGAAAGACTGGTTTATCATAAAAAGAATGAGATTATATCATGGATGAATAAACACACATAAACGATTGAACTCAACCCTGGTTAAACATTTATGGACAGTGGAAGCAAATATGACTTACGAATGGAAGGGGCATGGGGGGACGGGAATACCCTGAATTTATGTTCTATGTGCTATGATTTAATACAGGTAATAGGACTACTTAGTCTTCTAAAATCTTGGATTGTCCAATGTATAAAATTAGTCGAGACGACAGCATTTTATGCCAGGGCCAATTCTAACTCAGCTGATCACACGCTCAAAGAAGATGCCGCATTTCATTGCTATTTATAGAGTTGCGATTTATTTTTTGTCGGACTTTTTTTTAATCCACTCCCCTACTACTGTAGTACTTGAAGAGTTGGGAGAATATTGACACGTAGGTGAATTTGTGTTAGTTACAAAATGATTGCACGAAATCATTCGAACTAATGTAATGTTAGTTTAATTTTCTAGCCAAAGGAAGAACACCCCACCCACACCAAACCATCTCACATTTTCTATGAGAGTATAAGAAAACAAAGACCAGGTTCAGGTTTGATTTCTCGAAAACAGAGAACCACTAAAACTACTCAAATATTATTACGTAATATAGGGTGTCAGTCTCTGTTCTCGTTTATTTCCTCGAACAAACATGCATATAACACAATATTTTAGAATTTAGTGGAGTTGTTGCTTGGTGGTTATGATGGCTACCACTCCTGGGTTGAAGTCCCGTCACATGTCAGGATTTCTTCTAAGGACAAAATTACAACTCCACTCCCAAAGACTTGTAATAAGACATTGTTTATGTAGAGCATCTTGTGTATATGTTTGTCTTGTGAACCTCTGATGATCCCTAATGATCAGCAATTGCTGGATGGATCACCCTCATTAAATATGGTAAAAAAACCACCAAAAAAAAACACAATGTGTAGAATTATTTGACTTCCGTGATCTACAATTTACCAAGCATTTTGACACAATATGGGGTATTTATTTGATTACATATGTCCCCCTTAAACACCCCCTCCCAAACAATAAACAATACGGAGTTCTAGCATCATGCTAGCTGCATGGAAAGTAACTTACCATGACCACCTGCAGAGGAGAAGAATGTGATTGGCAACATTGCCCTAAGTTTAGAATGAATATGGTATTCACTTATATTGCTGATTCAATATATAATATTATAAAATGAATTTTTCTATTATGTTATCTACAAAACTTTAAAAACTAAAAACAAAATACTCTGAAGCGTAGATGTTGTACTGCATTTATTCAATTAATCTTGAGTTGTACGTGTTACATATTTTAGCACTTCCTTGGATTTCTTACATTTCTATAATTTACATAAATGATTAATAAAATAATATATTTCATGAAATTTGGTCTGAAAACCCAATAACTAACCACCTGCGGGGACCGAGGTTCCTACTTGTGTGAAGTTTAATTACAGGTTTGATAATGTACAGTAATACTAGTACTGTACATTATTTATACCATACACAAATATTTATGGAATAATTAAAAATTCTGTTTCTTTACCAGCTTTTAAATGTAAATTAAAAAATAAATATTTATCACTGCTGTACCAACAATAATTTTATATAGCATTAATTAAGGTAGCCTTTTATATGTTTTTTTTTAATCTCTCGGGGTCATGGTGAGACAAGTTTTTTACTTCTGAATCATGACCCCAATGATGGCATTCCTTTCTATTGTTTACCTTTTCTTGTTTTTGTATTGTATTACTGTTTCTTATTGTTTATTATTCTTGTATTATTTGTCTTACCATTATTAAATAAATGTTATTATTGAAATATTATTGAAGTACAGTACAAACAACAGGATGTAACAACCTTAAATAACAAAGCACCCAATAGAATATTTAAAATATTAATTAACAACTTGAGTTAACATAATAAAAAAAAAAAACAGGAAAGTAAAAGGCCTATACATTCTATTTTAAAAAATCCCCAAATTAGCATTTTTGTTTGTTTTTAATTCCTTAAATTGGCAAGTTTTAAACATTATATAAGTTTGTTAATATATGTTATATTATATTTTATAGATATATTTAAATCAAATTTAAATTGGCAAATTAAAAAAAGAAAAAAAAAACAAAATTAGCATTTATTTTTGTTTTTAATTTTTTGAATTAGCAAATTTTAAAACAAATTATACAAGTTTTTAAATATATGTTATATTATCATATTATTATAAATTATATTTAATTTCATAAATTGGCAAGTTTTAAATCAAATTTAACATAATAAAATCTCTTATAAATTGACATATTAAATTTCTTATATTTGCATTCTCAAAATATATAACAGTGGTACAGTATTATGTAACATTTGATAACAGTGGTACAGTATTATGTAACATTTGATAACAGTGGTACAGTATTATGTAACATTTGATTTTTTGTGTTTATATCTACGCCCCCTCTAAAAAACTGAAATCACACATATATTATTCATTATGTCATAAAAGAATGTGGATCTTTTGGGGTTTTATGAAGCGATGAGAAAACACCAATATGATCAAAAAGATTCGGCACCACTAAATACTGCTTAAGAGATACGGTTTTAAAGAACCTACTTATGGCAACATCCAATGGAAAAGTTGTATAGCACTGTATACCATTCAAGTGGTATTCCAAATTCTGTAAAAACTCTGTTTTATAAAGCACCGCTGGTATGCAGCATTCTGGAGCACCGGTAACTGTGTAGAAATCCGGGAAGACTAACCTAAGCCACAACAAATATGGCCGTCCGATAACAAACATTAAAAGTCCGAAATAAAACGAGCACAACGAATACAACAGAATGCGCTGAGGGGTAGTCATAAACTTGACAAATATGTTAAAAATAGCGTAAAGAACACCGCCACCAAGCAAACCAGTGGCAATAAGCTCTAAAATTAGGTTATTGTCCGTCCCGTAACCTTCCCATTTTTCAGGAAAATAAAATTTCAAGGATGCTAAATTATCTAAGTTTTTTTCAAGTCTATCATGAATAAATTTATTCTCTATTCTAGTATTTACTATCCGATCCAAGTGTTTTATAAACTGCGGATACGGTAAGGCATCATCCTGAACGAGGATAGAATACGTTGCGTTAAATTTGCGCATTTGATTTATGCAAAAGACGTAATCCTGTTTTTCCTGTTCCCGTGCATGAACTGTACGCCGGTTAGTTGATTCTATTGGTTGCTTCTGAACTGACGGAACATATCTTGATAACTTTATAGCTGCTTCATGTTCCTCCGGCTCCGTCTGCGCATTACAGATAAAAAATAAAATATCTTTTCTATTGTGCTCTACGAGTAGTTGATCAAATTTGGCAACAACACGAGGTAGGTACTGTGGTGAATATGCCTCAGAATTCTTATCCACTGTATGCCTACTAACAGTGATAACTCCAATGGCATATTTTGGTTTCTTTTTAGTAAAAGCTTCCTCATAGAAATTTCTTTCTTTTAAGTCCTCCATTTCTGAGAAATACTTATAAGCTGCCTCCCCTTCAAGCCTGTCTTTTTTTATCGCCACGTCAAGAGTATGTGTGCTTTTTCCTCGGATGTAGTACCTCGAGAATGGTAGATTCCAGCATGTTATCGGTAATATTAGGCCAAATGTTAAAATGTATAGCACAACAATTATTTGGATTATATAACTGAATTTTTTAAACCTCATCTTCCACTTCCAGGTCAACCTACCATGGCAACCTACCATCAGTTGTTCATCAAAATCTTATTTTACCTGAAAATAAATATACAATTGAATGTAATAATAATAATAATCATTTTTAACTTATAATTTCTAAAAATTCAACACAATATAATATGATGTGCTATTTAAGTTACAAGTTTATTATGAAAATATTTACATAATACAAAATATTTATCGACCAAAATATGATTTGTTGTTGTTTAATAACTATATAACATGTCAAAATTATTGATTAAAAATAAATAAGCTCAATTTTTGCAGTTTAAAGTTTATTAGGTCAATTGTTGTATACTACAGTTAAAATAGACAAACCGGTTTTGCTGTTTACCATGGATATGATTTAGTAAAACCATGCGCTTTTCACCCACTACTTCCTGAAAGAACTGGACTTCCTGCAGTGTGTCTGCTGTGGGCCACATACACCATGAAATGAGGCCTAACTAATGTACTGTATTATTTATTATAGGCCTACACTGGGCCGGGCCCGTTGCTCCTTCTGTCTAGCTAAATACAGATAGGCTATGTTTGTTTTGCACTATTTAACAAATAATACCTATATTTATGAACCAACTTTAGGTATTTTCTTGCTAATCTTCGGCTGATAACAACGAGTAAAATCAAAGAAAATCAAAGCTACTTTTTTGGGAGAGGATGTGCAATATTTATTTGATATGGTTGAGTAGGTAGGCTCCTAGGACTATTCTATTATGAGTGAAGGGAAATTATATTATGTATTACTATATGAATTAAATATTTGTAGAGATATACCAAGTAAATTTTCTTTAAAAAATAATTATTATATGTTTAAATATATTTTAAAGGTTATACACTCTTTATATATTAAACTGCTAAACATATACTATGTTTGTAAAATTGTACCTCCCGGCCCTTGTTTTGGATTTTAAATTGCAGTATGGTGATTGTCTATATACACTCAGGTTTCATGTGATTTCGCTACTTATTTATACTAAAAGAATCAGATCAATTCCGTTTAAATAGACTTTTACACACATCAATCAAGAAGACCGATACACGTGAAAAATGGGACGTAAAGTTGGTAAAAGAAAACACAAATTTGAAGTAAAAAATGAGGCAAAAATACCCAAAGATGTAGTACAAGGAAATATTGATGAGAAAGAACAAAATGACAAGTTTGATGTGAACCTTGTTCAAGAACTTGGCGGAGACGAAGTAAAGTATTGTTTGACTATTTTATGAAGCAAGGCTAGGCCTGCCATAGCTAGCTGCTGGAGTGACTATCTGAGCCGTGTGATCTGAGACGAGGAATGTGTGTGAAAATGCAAGTTGTGGAGATGCAGGTCATTTCGTCCCAAATTCAATATTTGTGAATATCACAAAAACTGCACGACTGATCATATTGATAATGAAAATGATAACAATTGCCCTGTAATTCGTAAAATTTAATATTAATTTAATAATACCCTTACTTGCTTTAAATTGAATATGTAAATCTTTTTTTTTTTTCAGGAAGACTATAATTTATTAAAAGATGTTGAAGATGACCCGTTGAAGGAAGAGTTAGAGCTCAAAGATGATGGAACAGAGATTAGTCAACAAGAAGTTGCTGCATTCCTTAATAGTTTGGGTATAAAAAAGTCAAAAGATATCAAAAGGTTTGTCTATATTAATATTAGATATATTATTCATGAATTATACCAAAATGCTGGGGTATTGAATTACTCTTTAAACATCTGAATATTATCAGCTAATTAAAATATTTTTCATTTGTCATCATTGTTCTCGTTTGTGACTTACACCAAAATTATTAATCATGTTTTTATGCATAAATATTGCACAGCATTTTACAGAATATTAAGAAAAAAAACGAATTTACAATTTCTAATTATTATTTACATGTTTCCGATGTTTATGCACTTGTCAATTGCATGACCCACTATACGACCCCCGGGAGAGGTGCGTCATTTGTCCGATGTACGTCATACTTTTGAATACCATGACGCACCCGTGCGTCAAAAAGGTGACTTACCTTTAGGTGACCATGACGCACCCATTTTGACGCACTGTGACCATGTTGTTTATGATATGGTGGGTGGTAAAGTGACGGTCATTGACACACCTTGTTCATTGATGCGACGTACCATCTAGGTTTTTTGACGCACCCCTGCGTCAGTAATTATTTGTAAATGACGCACCCATGACGCACCTCTCCCGGGGGTCGTATAGTGGGTCATACAATTGAAAAGTGCATTATGTACTCAAAGTATCCCTATATAACTTTTTATCTTGTATTTTTAATCTGTTATAATACTGCACGTTTTTAAATTGTTGCAATATTGTTGTTTTAATCTACCAAGCAAAGTGAATTTTCATTTTTATGGACAAATAAAATTTCTTGAATCTTGAATAGACATTCATTTGTTTATAGTATATTTATTATTACATAATAAAAATCAAATAAAAAAAATATGACACTGCAAAGATAAATATTAAAAAAAAAATTCTAAAAGAATATAAGTTACACTACACAGTTTTAGTTTCATTAATCAATCAATTTTCCTCTTTATTTTAATTTATTTGAAAAAAAATAATTTTGTTTTGTCATCATTTATACATAATTATTCATTTTTAATTTTAATCGTTTGAGTAAATATTTTTTTTTTCATTTTAAGTAAAAAAACAAAAGAACAGAAAGTAACGCCAACAACCAAGAAGAATACACACGAGCAAAAAATAAACAAATTCATAATAAAACCAGATTTATTGAAGAAACTAACGCAGTCGCCTACTTACAAATCTTATCTATTCAAGCCTGGTAGTAAATGGTATGAAAATAGGGTAAGATCAATGCATTTATCACCTTTAACATGTGTAGAAGTGCATGTATTTTACTGGCGGAAAAAGTAGGCTATTATCACTTTTTCTGGCAAACTAAACCCATTTCCAGATCCATCCTGCCGGGGGCCTGTGCCTCAAATACTCGTGTCCGAACCCGCATTGTTGGATCCTGTCCACGGCCCTGGTAAGTTAATATACAATATCTGAATGTTTTTTTGTTATATCCAAAACAATCGAGAGTCGTTACGATTGGAATATTGGTAGACTTAAGGGTCTGATGTTAACAGGTCAATTTTCCAATGACACTATTAACTGTCTGGTTTTTGGAATACATATTATAGTGATAACGGTTTTAATTATTTTAACAGTTTAATGAGGATCCATTGAAATTTAAGCAGATCAACGATGAAGCACTGAAAGTTTTCCAGACCCATGCTGCTAAATTGTATGCTAATGAAGTGGAACTTTACAAGCAAAGTATGTAAATATTTTCCTATAGGTCCATGATTAAAACAAGCTAAATGCAGGTTTCAAGAGATGGAGATCAAAAGATTAATATCTGGTGTTGCATGTTAACCCCAATGGAATGTTATTTAATAACAATAATATACGTTATACTTACTTACTGTGACCTCTATCCACTCATATATACTGTATACTATCTTTTTTTTTTAACATTTGTTTGAAGAGTGGAAAAATAAACGAAACTTGGGCCAAGACATACTTAAACTTATATGACTAGATTCCTCCATTTTTTCCTATCTGCCATTATGACAGCCAGTTATTTTGTCTGCATACAAATCAGTCCCTAGTACATCAATTATAATATCCTTTATAAAGCGCCTAATTGGAAACCTGTAAAGTGTGTACGTATTATTATCCTACAAAGTTGTGTCTTGACCTTTCCAGGTACTCATTTGTACACCAGGGAAAATGCAAATAAAGTGTCTTGCATAAAGAACCCACTATCTCACAATCAGTAGACACAATTCTCATAGATGGCACCTTTCAATCTTAATTTAGATTGAGTTAGAGTAGAAGACTATTATTTGTATTAATTTCATACACATTTAAAAGTGAATTACAAGATGGATAAATTATAATCGTGCTTATAAACTCAGTTTTAGGCTTAGAGAGTGGAGTTAAAAGAGTTGTGAGGATTGAACTCTGACACTAGGCCAGTATTGAACCCTCACAATAGGCCAGTATTGAACCCTGACACTAGGCCAAGATTGATTGATCCCTGACACTAGGCCAGTATTGAACCCTGACACTAGGCCAGGATTGAACCCTGGACCCGGAGACTGGAAGGCTCTATTATGCAGTGGTTCCATTATGACTGAGTGAAATGTAAGAAATTATTTTATTTAATTTTTAGGAAAAGATTCTGGTAACAGCTCTAAGATGCAATGGATGAACACTGTGATATCAGCTGGTGTACTTGCAGACAAGGTTGCTGCTCTTACTCTACAGATACAGGACTGTGCCCTCCATAACCTGTCAAGCCTAGACTCTTTACTGCAAATGGTGAATAAGAAAGGCAGAAGAGAGGCTCTAACTGCACTGGAAAATCTCAAGGAGCTTTGGATGTCAGAGCTCCTTATTGAGGACAAAAAACTGAAGTTATTTTCACAGGTTTGTATGCCTAATAAACACATTCTTTATTTCCTTTACTGTACACATGGCTTGGTCACATTTATGCAGCGAAGCTTAAGCTTTGTCTACACTATCAAACCTTATGTGAAGTATATATATGGACATGATGATTGTCATACCATATTTGACCACATCACACCTTTTTTGTCATAGTAACTAGTTTGATAGTCTAGAAAGAGCATTAGATTTGGTGTTCCAAATGTTTTATTATGTTTTGAAAATTGTTTCTATTTTTTTTTCTTGTATCTATCAATAGTATTAATAATGAAATATTGTGTTTTGATTTGAGATTCAATTATTAAATAAAGTTGAATTTATAATATATATTTATTAGTTAAAGATGTAATGTCCCCCTGAAAAATAATTCTTAAAAACATTTTTGGTGAATATGCCATTTTAATGTAACATAATGTTTATCCACTTTGACAACAAATTGAATCAAAAAAACATTTATTTACCTGAAAAAACTGTAAATTAAAGCTAAAAATGGTCAAATTGGCTGCCAGCCAATTGGTTTTTGGTTAAATTTAACCATTTATTTTATCATTTTATAAGTGAAAACATAATTTTTTTTTTTGTGGTTTTTTCTATGGAAGTGAATTACTTTATTAAAACTACAAAATAACATATTCAAAGTCTTATTTAATTAATTATTTATTAATTTCATGTTTTTGGGGGACAATACATCTTTAAAATTTAGACATAACTTAAGGTAAAATATACCTACTGCATATGTGTCAAACTTTCTTCACATTAGCCCACATAATCCTTTTAATTCTGATTATTTTCATTGGCAGCATCCATTTGATCAGCTGACTGCAATATGTGGTAAAAGCAAAGAAAAACGAGACAAAAGGCTGCTGATGTGGTACTTTGAGGATGCTGTGAAGAAACGCTACTCAGAGTTTGTGAAGACATTAGAGGTTGGTAGATTTGGAATTAAGAAGAAAAAAAATTGGTTAAAATTATGAAATCACTATGCACTACAGAACAACCTAAAGCCTTGTCTAGACTATCAAACTAGTTGACAAAATAATGTGATATAACATCATTGCATGTTTTTATTGTCATTATTCTTTTTATATGTAGGGTATGCATACAAATCTTGAATTGCTGCAGTCCTAGAAAGCCCATCCTATTTTCTTTTAAATGTTTATATTGATTTTAACTCACTGTAACGTTTTATTCTCTCCCACCCCCCCTCCTTGATTTTTAACTGTATGTTTTGATGTTTTATTTTTTAAACAGAATCGAATACAATGATTTAGTCCATGTAGATTGACGCTGGTCTCCCCAAATTTCAGTTTCTTTTTACTTATGTAAATATTAAAAAGCACCAAATAAACAATGATATGATAAATAATTTGTTATTGCAATTTTTCCAAAGACCCTTTGTCAAGACACTGTACAAGCAGTAAAGACCAAAGCACTTAGCACAATGAAAGAACTGTTGGTTGGTAATCCAGAGCAAGAACAGGTAGGTTTCATACCAGTTAATTGATTATGCCTGTCCATGACATTTGATTGGTTAATTTCCTTCAGCATTAGTTCTATTGCACATTAAATATAGTTCTATTGAATAGTTTAAAAAAGTTTATAATTTAATTTGCAATGCAAGGTTGTTGACACTTCTAATATATGAAGTGAAACTAACTGTATTTTGACCTTTGACATTTCTTTGAAAGGTGTTACTTGGAAAACTTGTAAATAAGGTCGGAGATCCAGAATCAAAGGTCGCATCCAAAGCGGTCTACCTGTTGCAGCAAGTTGGTAAGTGAACATCATTTGTTCATGTGTATGGATTTCTAGGCCTACTACGTTTCTCTATGTGCATGTAAATGAGAGTTATTAGGCACAAATAAGTTGGCCTTTTGACTGCGTTTATGCTGCAATGGGATAAAGATAAACATCTATTGAGCCTAGATCGCTTTGAGTTAATGGATGAAGAAGGCTTATTTAAATAATAGACAATGAAAATAAACCTTGTCTAACCAAAGCAGTCTAACAACAAGACATTGGGCCCGCCTTGTCAAGATAGGAACTCGTAACAGTTCTTTTATTGTATGTCTGGCTGCGACAAATACCAACAGTACTGTACTATGTTCCGCAGTGTCTGTTAAGGGGCAAGGAGGAACTGATTGTGGCGGAGCCACAGATAAATCCTTTGATCTCTAAAGCTCAGGATCCTTAACCATACATTTTGAAATATTTGTTTTGTTCTATATTCAGTTTCAATACATCCAAGCATGAAAGGAATTGTTATTCAAGAAATTGAAAGAATGCTGTACAGACCTAACATTAGTGCCAAAGCTCAGTAAGTATCACTGTGAAATGTATGGGCTCATTAGATTTTAGGATTTCTGCAACTAAACTGAATGTGGTCAGATATTCCCCAGAGGCCATATTCTCCATTCAAAATTAAGCTCATTTGCATAAACTCACAGGGGTCGTTTACATTATGTTATCGAAAGCTACTGTATGTGCTGAGCAGTGAATCTTAAATGCTTTTGGTTGGGTCGCTTTCATAGCTGCTTTTTTTTAGCTAATTCGTCAAAATACACAGCTGACTGTAAGGCCCTCGCTAATGCGGAATGCTTCACCGTTCTTGATTCTGCAGATTCCGCTTTCAAACATGAGGTCAAGGAAGCCCTCCACATCATGTGAAGTAAACCTTCCTTGAACAAACATACTTGGATGTCATGCTTGCCATATGATTGTTTTACGCCTACGTTCCTTGTTGTTTTATCATGCTAATTACTTCCTCATTTACATACAACCTTTCCTATTGGTATATAAGTACTCTGTTTTCTGTTCTGATGATCAGAATAGTTTCTCGAAATGCCTCACAATCGTTATTTTAACTCGAAAGTTCAGTGGAATCATTCATGATTTATCTAACAGCTCACTCTATAATAATGCAATTTAATATTTAAATTAAATTTATTTTCCATGTCTGTCTAGGTATTTTGGTATATGTTTTATGAATCAAGTTATTTTAAGTCATGATGAAGAAGATTTAGCAACTAGGTTAATGGTCATATACTTTTCTTTTTTCAAGGTAAGGTTTGATTTTGACAAGAACTATGTTATTCTTTGAAGCTCTGTCTACACTACCCCACTTTATGTGACAAAAAAATGTAATGTGCCCATATATGGACGTGATGATGTCATATCACTACCCTATTTGGGCATATCACTACCGTATTTGGGCACATCATATTTGTTGTCAGACTACTTCGACAGTGTAGACAGAGCTTTAGCATTTTTGTGATTGGTTAAAAGACAACAAATAAATAAATATTTCTTTTACTGTAGCTAGCCAAGTCAAAGAATCGCATAATAAATAATTTTGTGATAAAAAGAATGGCAGACAAACTCATTTTGCCTAATGTGAAGTCATATATAAACAGTTTCTTTTATAACCAATGTTTGTAGGCTTGTACAAAAAAGAAGAAAGTCGATCATAAAATGATAAGTGCTGTACTCACAGGTGTGAACAGAGCATACCATTATGCTAAGAGTAAGTTAGTGTTTCTTCCGAAAAATTGAAACAAAAATGTGCACACAAGCCTGTGGTTATATTCACCAATCACACTTAAGTGAGATATTTCCCTTAAATATTAAGTATTTCATTTAACTCAATAAATATTTAAGTATTTCCCTTAGGGTAAGTGTGAATGGTGAATTAGGTAAGTGTACACTAAACCTGAATTTTTAACTAGTTATTCAAGAAGACTGTTTCTTACCACCAGAGGGCCCCTGGATCAGCTTGCCTGCAGGTTCAGCTGGAAGTGTTACCCTCTCTAAATAAATTTCAAATCAAGAATAAAATGGTCCTTTAAATGATTTTTGGCCTTGACTGCTCGACCACTCAACTCAAATTCATCCAGCATAAATGTTACTTTGTTTTTTGAATTTATGTTTTGTTTAGTTGAAGATGACAAGTTGGATGAGCAGACAGACATGCTGTTTAAGATGGTGCACACGTCACCTTTCAGCACGTCAGTACAGTGTCTCATGCTGCTGCATCAAGTCATGAGTTCACGGTAAACATTCAGATCTTCAGATTCACTATCCTTATAATACAGCCATACAACGGTTCTCTTCAGATCACTGAAGTTAAGCAACGTTTGGCCCGGTTGCATTCTGGATGAGATACCCTCTGAGAATAGCTGCAGGTGCTGTATATACCAGAGGGTGGTGATGTATGATAATATTGGACTAGCATGTGATAGGCATGGGTTAGAGCCTATCTGTACCATACTGATTGCATCCTTTAGGCAAGATGCTTTACTCTCATTGCCTCCTATTATATGCACATAATAGCTAATATTTCAAGTTTCACCTATAGATTATTATTAATATATTATATTAATTTAACGGTGAAGACATTTGTGTTTTTAATTTGATTATCTGCTGTCCCCTTTGATACTGCACAAGCCGGCATATTTAGAAACAATTTCATTAAAGAGTTTTCATCACAAAATTAACTTGTTATAAGAAGGAAAATAGAGCTAAAATGAATAAATAAATACTATATTGTAAAACCTCAAATCAGCTTCTTTTTCAGGTTTTACAATAGTAAAATAAGTACACTGATAACAAAACAACTGTATTCTAAATTACAAGATAAATATTTAAATAATAAATAACATTTTATAAATTGTTTTCAGGCAATCAACATCAGATCGTTACTATAGTGCACTTTTCAAAAAGCTTTTAGACCCATCTTTAAAGCAATCTCCAAAACTATCAATGTTTTTAAATTTGTTATACCAGTCATTGAAAGGTGATGTTGTTGTCAAGAGAATAAAAGTAAGTGAAACTACATCTAAATGTAGAATCTATATTAAAGGGACACCTTTGGGACACAAAAAAGGGTTGACTAATAGAGGTTGCCCATAGTGTTGAATCATTATGGGTATGTGTCCCCTTTATTGGCCGTATTGTTAAAACAATCATTAATAGATGTATCCTGAATAGTGCTGTCCCAAAGGATGGTTCTATTGTACTGTGTATGCTATGTCTCTCTGATGATATTGATATTAATTCCTGCATCAGGGTAGAAGATATTAAAATTCAGGTGTGAATGGAAGCCTCCCATTGCCTCAACAAATCCCTTTCTTAAACATACAATCTTTTCCAGTGAAATATTCTGTTTTTACACTAGTATCGTGCATAGTGTTATGGAAACCAGCCGTGGAATACCCATGTATGTTATTAACTTTTTACACCTTTTTTTTTTGCTAGGCATTCATAAAGAGACTCCTTCAGATCAGCTGTGAGCAGCAGCCTCCTGCCATCTGTGCAATGCTGTTCCTTATATCAGAAGTCATTCAGTCAAGGCCGCAATTGAAAAGTATAGTAGAAAAAATTGTGGTAGGTTACTTTTCCAATAGTTAATATACTACACAACCACATAATGTAAGGGTCAGTTTTGTCTTGGGATGTCTGCAGCGATGTTCACAAATTTTAGGGATTAAAAACATGTAGCTACAGGATGTACCAATAAATGTTCAGTCATTTCAGCTGTTGGTAAATAATTTTGATTGAGGACATTCGGAGGGGGTAGGTGTAGTTGGAAGAGGGTGGGGATGGTGTGGGTGGAGATAATTATTACCAGCTTTAGCTGAAATTCCTTTATGTGTTAAGCTCTGTCTACACTCTCAAACTTAACAAAATGTGATGTGGTATATATGGACACGATGATGTCATATCACTACCATATTTGGGCACATCACACTTTTTTTGTCAATCAAGTTTGATAGTGTAGATAGACCTTTAGAAATGTCTTGTTTATATATACTCTGGAACTGTATAACAGACTATCGCTTTTCTTACAGGATTCTGATGATGAAGAAGAACATTTTCATGATGTAGATGATGGCAGTACAGATGAAGATAAAGCTAAGGAAGCATTATCAGATAGTGTCGCCATGAATTCATCAAATACTGGAGAAAAACATTCCTGGATTCACAAGGATACTAAACCAAAAAACAAAGGTACTGTAAAAAAAATATAAAAAGTTCTCAAATTTTTGCCCATTCATGATGTCATATCACTAACATATTTGAGCATATCACTACCATATTTGGGCATATCACTACCATATTTGGGCACATCAAACTTTTTTTCTCAAACTAGTTTCATAGTGTAGACAGAGCTTTAGAAACACATGGTGTACTGCAAATTATATTGTATTTATATAAAGAGAAATTAGTCCCTAAGTAGCTGTTTTATTATTTACCATTTATTTATTTTTGCACTTAAAACTGATTTATTATTACTGACAGGGTTGAAGACAACTTATGACCCTTTAGCAAGAAATCCATTGTTTACTGGTTCTGAGAATTGTGTATACTGGGAACTGAGAAAGGTACAGTTATATTTTAAAAACTAATAGCATAATAGCTTTAAGTTTCGTTATACTAAAAAACCCCTATTTAGGGACAATATTTTTGGTCCTGAAGATGTCTCCTTAGTAGAGGTTCTTATTCAGAGACTGTTCACAGACTGTTTAGTCCCTATTATATGTTTGTCTGTGAATACATATTGGTATTTATTCTGATCAAGACAATCCCAACAACAGGACACTGAGCTCGCCTTGCCAAGATAGGAACTTTGATCTTATGCCTGGCTGTGACTAATACCCACAGTACTCTACTATGTACATATTCTCCGCGGCGTGTAGTGTATGTTAAGGGGCGTGGAACTGATCACGTCCTAGTCACAGATAAACCCTTTGATCTCCGAAGCTATGCATCCTGTTAGGTTGCCTTGTTGTGCCTGATTGAACCAAGAACCTTTGATGAAAAAGCAATCATGTAAAACCTCAAACTACTGTGCCACTGTACACTGCTTAATTGTCATTAATATACTGAAAGAACCATGTATTTATGTTAATAATATTTTATATATATATATATTAGCTTTCAGAACATTTTCACCCAACGGTATCGTTATTTGCAACGCATTTGCTAGCTGGTGATCCTATTGTCTATATGGGGAATCCCCTTCAAGATTTTACGCTCATCCGATTCCTGGACAGATTTGTCTACCGTAATCCAAAGACAAAAGAAACAGGTACGTTGATATTATTTGCATAATTTATTATTTATTATAGGCAGAAGTGTACAAAACAATGGTAATAATATCTTTTGTAGAACCCCTTGCAGGGGGACACCTTCAGAACCCCCATAATAGAGGTGTCCCCTGTATTGCCATAGTGTTAATATAACATATATTGCCCCATGTTAGTTTCATGGGAAAGTTTCTACATAGAGGTGCAAAGAATAAGAAACTCAATTCCAAAACACACACAATGTTCTGTACATAAATTATAGATATAAAAGTGAAAAAAAAGATAATATAATTCTTTTAAATTTAATTGATTTTAAATTGTTTTTTTTCCCTCAGAAAGAGTATCTGTCATGCAGCCTCGTGTTTATGTAGCCCCTGAAATCAGACGACTTGCTGTCAATAGTAAAGAGTTTCTAGATAAAGATGAGAACAGTATTCCGATGGATGAGCTTTTTTTCTATAAGTAAGTCATCTATATAAGTCATCAAAACAACTGATAGCATGGCCTGGTCCAGGATTGCTTCACTTAGCTAAAGCTCTGTCTACACTATCAAACTTTATGTTTTCAAACAGAATGTGATGTGTCCCAAATATGGACATGGTGATGTCATATCACTACCATATTACTTACATACTATGTACAGTATAATGCTACAATGTCAAATATTTCCTAACTGTTGCATTGTGATCATATTTCTAATAGGTACTTTGAGCTGAAGAATAAGAAATTTACCAAAAAGAAGGCGAAGGTAGTTGACGACATGGACTCTGACGCCTCAAGTGTCAGTGATGATGAGTTTGAGAAATGCCTTGGTAAGTGTGATCTTGTGTGTCATCCTTTGAATAGGAGTCTCCTTTGAATAGGAGTGAATAGTAGGTTTCCCCTGAATAGGGATCTTCTTTGAGTAGGAGTCTCCTTTGAATAGGAGTGAATAGAGGGTAACCCCTAGATAGGGGTCATCTTTGAATAGGAGTCTCTTTTGAATCGGAGTGAATAGAGGATGCCCCCTAAATAGGGGTTATCTTTGAATAGGAGTCTCCCCTGAATAGGGGTCTTCTTTGAATAAGAGTGAATAAAGGGTGTCCCCTGAATAGAGGTCTCATTTGAATAAGAGTGAATAGAAGGTGTCCCCTGAATAGGGGAGAGAGTGAATTTTTAAAATTTATTTTATTTAAAACATATTTATACAGGATAAGAACATCAGGTATCAGGTAGCACCTGTTTTAAATATAGTCCTGTTTATAGAAAATAAAAGGTTAAAACATGCATACAAAATTCTTTAAAACTTGTAAAAACAGTAAAATAACAAATTGATAATGAATATGGAATAGTGGTCTCCTTTGAATATGAGTGAATAGAGGGTGTCCCCTGAATAAGGGCCTCCTTTGAATAGGAGTGAATAGAGGGTGCCCCCTGAATAGGGACTGCCACAGTTCTGAAACTTATATTTTTCCTTGTTCATATCATAAGTAAGTTTCCCTGAATAGAGGTGTCCCAAAGGATGGGTTCTACTGTAGTTAATTTGTAATTAAATGTTTGCAATTTATATTTTATTTGCTTGTTTATGCAAGAAAATGTTATGAGTTCAAATTAAAATCTGTTTACCAAGCAAATTAATTGTTTTTACTCTATTGAACTCTAGATGAACTTGAGAGTGGCGAAATGGATTATGACATAGATTTTGCTGGGTAAGTCAACACAGTATATCCGATTTGTGAGACTATAAATATGTACCCAAGTTATTTAATCCTACTAAATGTTCCTAAATAAAACTTAAGAGAAAAGGCACATAATATCTTTTTTAAGCTTTTTTCAATTATTAAATTAAGCGTTCAATTTTTTGCAGAGATTTTCATAAATCAAAAAGCAGCAAAAAGAAACATCAAACAGATTCGGACGAATCAGATTTTTCAGAAGATTTAGACAATCCAGATATTGACGATGATTTCAGTGATAATCCAGATATTGATGATGATTTAAGTGATGATTTTGATGCAGATGATTTTAAAATTGAGAATGATAATTTTGATGAAGAAGCATTTGATATGTCTGAAGATGGTAAGATCGATATCCTAGGCAATTTGCCTAAATATATAAACAAAAAACAAAAAAAAATCTATACAATATAAAATACAATATAGAAAAAATACATAATAATAATAAACAATACATAAATTTAATAAACTAATTTTCTATATTTTTTAAATAGATGAAGAATTTGCACTTGATAGTAGAAAGGGAGGGAAAAGTAGCGCAAATAAAGACAAGAAAGGTTTAAAGGACAAGAAAGCGTCCAGTAAAGCTAAGAAACGAAAAACTGATTCTGAAAGTAATGTGTCGAAAAAATCCAGAACAGGAAATGATGTCACATCGGTTGTTGAAGAGGTTAGTAACATTTGCCATAATATTAATCATTTTAGCACCATGATCTAATGTCGCTGTTTCTCATTACTGTATACTTTGTCCAGTATCATTGCAAATTCTGTAATACAGTGTCATAATGTGTATCACATTGTGATAGCCTGAAAAGCCTGACCTAACAGTAACCTTATTCCCATCATTTCCATCATAACTAAACACCACCCGCACCACATGCCAACCAATGCTATATATAATAGTACCACATGTGTCTAAACCTAACACTATCCTGCTGCGGGTTTTATAATTCTGTATAGCATTGTCAGGCGTGTGATGTTTAGTAGGATCGTTAGCATTCCAATGTTATTTTTTTTCTTCATTTGTAGGCCAGAAACTTTACTTTTCTTTTGTGACATGTATCTTCTGTTATTTTAGTTTTCAATGCTTATGGATGAAAATGTTGGATCAAAGAGGAATGCCGTTGGAACACATGCTTTAATCAATCGTGACAAAGCCAGTAAGTAACGCAAATTAATTGTCTAAGCAAACCTGAATTGTAAACATTTCCACTGAAATCTATTTTGATTTTCTACATTATTTATTTGCCCTTGGCCTCCAAATAGTATATATATTCTTATTTTGCTCTCTTGAAATGCACCTTACAAATACTCATTTAAAACTCACAGGGTACTGCCGCAGATCCTGTCTTTCCCACCCCACCCTCCCTGGGCATATTTTTTGGAATGTGTGATGGGTGGTCACTTTTATGGCAAACCTTAACAGTTTGGGTAAATCAGAAACTATGTTTTAGGGTTTTTTTTGGTTCTCAAATTAAAATCATTTGTTTTCAGGTGCTAAGCAGCTTGATTGGGAAGAGAGGCGTGATAAATGGATGAGAGGAAAAGACGTAAAGTCGATGATGAAACTAAAGAGGGAGAGATCAAACCTCAGGAAAATAAAAGGACAAAAAAGCAACAAAAAATTCAAGAAAAAATGAAAGAACAATTTATTATAATTGGAATTATTAAATACAGTATGTAACAAAATAGTAACAATTGCTCTATTGTCTTGAACCTTTTACTACTGTATGCATCATTCTTTATATGTATCATTTGTTTGAATATATTAATAAAAGATTGAGGAAGAATATTTCTTATATGATTGTTTGCTTGGCTAAGGAGGTGATGCACTTTTCCTAACCAATCCAGGTTCTTACAAAAACTTTTTAAATGTATTATTTGAATAGCCATAATAGTTTTATTAGGATCGATCCGTTTTATTAATTTAATAAAAGTTAATAAATGTATTGCAAAAACACCATTGATTACATTATATGAAAGTTCAAATAAAATAAACATTTTTACATAAAAAAATTGTTGATACATCCATATTTTTGTTTCTTTGTGTAATATTAGTTGTGTTAATTACCACAAACTATAAAACGTAAATAAATAAAGATTATAATTTCTTAATAAAGAAACATAATTATTTAATTAATTTAATTTTAGATACAGTATTATAGCCTACTACTACTGTAGGCCTAGTAATTAATCTGACTAACTTGCTAACTGGGTATATAAGATCCTAGAGTTCTAATTGTTGTAGACACTTGTGTTTATTAAATATAGTCTTTTAACTTATATGAATGTCATAGTTTTCTTTTTACTTTGTTGGAATGATTAAATTCGTTGGATTTTCTATTATAATTTGGTTTCAAGTTAAAATGAAATTTAGCAAACTAATGGTAATATCGGACTAGCATGTGATAGGCATGGGTTCGAGGTTATCTGTACCATACTAATTGCATCCTTAGGCAAGATGCTTTACTCTCATTGCCTCGTCCTTCGGATGGGATGTAAAGCCGTTGGTCCCGTGTACTTAACAGTGCACGTTAAAGAACTTGGTACACTATTCGAAAAGAGTAGGGGATCGTCTCCCGGTGTGCTAATCTGGTAGGCGCTGCACTGCTGGCTGCCGTGGGTCCGTGGAGGGCCTAATCCGAATTTCCTCAGTTTCCAGTTAAGCTTGAGGACAAATACAGTATGAATACCTTTACCTTTACCTTTAATGTACTGTATTTGCGAATATACAATACAACCTCCATTCATTATTTAGTATGTTTTCACAACAATAACAATTCAAAGTTTAATTACGGTCCAAATTGTTTGACTTGGCTGGTTGTGGTTGTAGACCCGGAGTTGTGAGTTTGTTTCTCCGCTTGACAAGTTAGAATTTATGTAGTTTTAGTAATGATTAATAAAAATTAATTTTTTTATAAAGTGATTGTCCTAGAAATAAAAGGTTTATTTCTTTTTTTCTCCTATTATTAAACAATACAACTCAGTTTTTATTATCTATTTTGTTGTTTATTCACTCGTAATTACAAGGTTAATGCATGGAGGTATAATACCTCCATGGTTAATGTAAAGCCTCAGACATCACATCCTTAGTTTATTATTTTAAAGGATTTTATTTGGGTTTGATCTATTTCCTGTTTCAATCCAAAATATGATTGTAAACAGTCATAGAATTTTAGTTCTTTACAGTACAGGTTATTGTTGTTGTTTATTAGTTTTCCACAAATAATGATTTATATAATTTTCTTTAAAAATCATTAAATATTATAAATGTAGATGGTGGTCACAATACAATAGTCTAGAAGTACACTTTAAAGATGTATTGTCCCTTGAAACACAAACAAATTAAGGTGAAAATATTCTAAATTTAAATTGGCCATATCAAAGTAATATTAAAGTTATTTTTTGAACAAAAAAATGTCTGTATTTCAGTTAAATGATTTTTTTTCGACAAATTTTTGGTGAAAGTTAAGAACTATTTTGATACTTTAAAATTACCAACTTTTTTAAGAAATCTTTTTTTTTTTTTTTGGAAAATTTAGTCAAAGGGACAATACATCTTTAAGCAGAGGCTACTACTATTAACAAAATAGAAAAAACATTACAATGAGATTATTGTACAATAAATAAAGGTAGAAATTATTGGTTAATGCTCAATTCAAATCAGGGAATGAGAATATTTGGTCTGCAGACCACTTAAATGGGTCCTACCAAGCCCTACTGTACCAAGTCCTAATATACTGTAGTACTGTATTTTACAGTATTCAAGTACAAGTAGTAGTAGTAAGTATAGGTTGTACTTTGCATTTGTCTGATACAGTAGTTTAATGAATAAATAGCAAAAATGTACAATTAAATTGTTTGTATGAATCCGTTACTACTATTATACATACTAATGAAATGAAATATTGCAATTGTGAATCCGGTAGTAATTATGTTGCTTCTCTGTTATAAGATATTTCATACAGTAGAGGAAAATAATAATACATGTTTTTCACTATAGTACTGTATTTAAATAATAATACATGTTTTTCACTATAGTACTGTATTTAAATCAAAATTACTGAAAAAATGACATGTTTTGGGTATCAGTGGCTTTATCTCTATGGAGATACAAAATAAAATAATCAAGGAAGAGAGAAAAAACCAAAAAGTGAACCGAATCATCATTACATGGTTTCCCGTGTGCTGTGCTAAAGCCAGGACAATATTCAAAGAATTTGATTCTGTGATAAATATATTTAAAATTCATTTTGAATTTGATTAAATGCACAAGAGTAAAGAAATCTATATTTAGAAGCACAATAGTAAAGTAGATTAGTAATGAGCACTGTATTCTAAGTATTGATTTCAGCCTTATATTAGGAGTTTTCATATCATGTAAAATCATCGTGTATTAATGCAATTACATTTGTACGCTTCAAACGATCGTTTTTAGATGACTCTGTTATTGGTGACTCATACAGTAATGCAATCATACAGAATTATGTATCGTGTGCTGCTGGATATTAAAGGCTAATTGCTGTTAACTAGTTATTCCAGGTCATGTTTTGTTGTAAAAGGACTCAAAATTATTATTTTTTATCTAGACTACCAGGGGCGAATCGAGCATTATAGATGTTGGAGGCGGGGGCTAAATATTTCATTAATGGTAAAAACAATTTGTCAGATTGCAGAAAAATAGTCATTATTTTATTTTAAAAAAAGACATGGCTGTTAAATCTATGTCTTACTACTCTCTTTAGTATAGTTGTACAAAATTTAACTAGAGAGAAATGAATAACCAAAATATCAAATAAGCGAATGCAAAAAGTTTAATTTACAGAACTTGGCTGGCCATGCCTAGTCTAAAAACTATTTACTTTTTTTTTTTTCAAAATTACAATCCAGAAAACATTAGCTGGATTTGGAAAAGCACCAAAATATGAAGTAGGTTTCAATAATGATGTGTACAGTAATGATATGATACAGTACCTGTCATAATGATTGATGATGCATCCTCAATTCAATAACGATATAATTTAATGTTAAGTTTCTAAATGAAATTAAACAGATACTGTACAGTCAAAATATAGTATATTGATATTAATTTTAATTATGCACTGAAAAATTTAAAATGCATTTTACCATATTTCATTTTAATTTATTATTTTATTCTGATGGCCATGACCTAAATTTTGCCAGCAAACGTTTTGCTTCATTCTATTATTTAAATTTGTTTTGTGTGCAAAAAACATTAAAAACAAGTGTGCGGTAGGGTATTTTGTACATTTGCAAGAATATAAAAAAAAAGGTAAACATTCAAATCATTCTGAAAAGAGATTACAATTAGAAATTATTGTTTTACACAGAGTCTCATTTAGCTACAGTTATCACTTTTAATGTATTATCTAGACCCCAACATTTTGATATTGAAAATGTGTGCAGTTGGTCGCTTTCTTGTAGATGCTTATCATATTGTATTGTTTTGTTGGTTTATTTCTGTGCTCTGTTCTGGGTTGACCAAATAGTATACCTAGGTGTTTAGCACCTGTTTGGTATTTGGTCCTTGCCTTTTATATTTGTTTTGTCTTCTTTGTTTTGTATATGGCAGAAAATTGAATAAATAAAATAAAATAAATTATTTAATTGCATCTACAGTAACAGTAATAAAATTCACACAATAACCCATGACACCTACCTTCTGTCAAGGGAAGTGTCAATTATTCGATTACCGTAGGTATACTGTACAATTCAAGTACAGTGCTTGTGTCAAGATACAAGTATCATTATTGTGCAAGACAAGGATGTACTGTAGGCCAGGGATGGCGGTTAGTTAGGATCTATGGGTGGGAAAGAAATAAAACAATACTTAATACAGGTACCCAGAGTTTTCTTGGTAGTTTTTGCATTAAATTTAAGCTTGGTGGAAGGCTGCTTAGCACAATTACTGTTCTGTATGCTATTAGTTTCTTGGAAAATGTGTTATCTCTAGGGGTACAGTGTATAGTTAGATGGGTATTTAATGTGATTTTAGTGTGGGTTCAGTTAGACCAACGCTAATAATGGTTGATGGGGGTCATTAGAGCACCTACTGGTAAACCATATTAAAGGCCTACAGTACAATACAATGTGATTATTAAATGTCTGTATTTTTACTGTAATTAATGCTGCTGAATTATGTCCTTAACTTTTATATACAATTGGGAATAAATGTGTGAGGTAATAAAAAAACTGGTTGGTAATTACTGTACATACTGTAACTTAGTCTAGATTTTACCAAGACAGAGTTTTGACTTAATATTAGTTTAAAAATATTTTTGCACATATGGCGTTTCATACGTATACTACTTGAGCTCGTACAGACAAAATCGAAACGCTGACTGGTGGACTAACATAAAAAAGACAATAAATACAGACTTGGACAAGTATTACTGTAAAAATATCATTAATTATTACATTTAAGTATGTTATTGTTAGGTTATACTGTAGTAAAGATGGTGACCTTTATATAATTGTAGGAGAGCCAACAAAAATCATGTGCAGACTGATATTATGAGTTTATGGAGTATGATATAATTTGTCAATATTATAATTAGTGTATAAAAAATATTGCTGATCGTTGTTATGCCAACACTTAACAATTCTCAGAGGATTACGATAAATGTATTAAGTGCATTCAGTTATTTCACATCATATAATATTTATTAAATGGGAATATTTATTATGAATATACGAATATGTGCATACAGCTAACTAATTAACATATTGTTTCTGTAGAATTTCCACATTGTCTATTATTGTATTGTAAACCTAGAATCATCTAATCTAAAGACCAATACATCCGCCCACGCGAGTTATGTGTGGAAATTGACATTATAATATTTGCTGATATTTAAAATTAAAACGTAATTATAATCTGTGTAGCAGTATTGGTGAAAGAATTAGTGCATTACAGTATAACTATATAAAACAACATTATACTATTTTAAACACTTTTTTGCTGTCATGTCAATGTTTTATACAAGGGCAATTCTATGGTAACTAATTGACATTCTGACACAAATGTAGAGTAAAGCCTAAATTGTATTTTTTGTTGTACCAAAGAATGTAGCCACACTGTACATACTCTAACTCCTCTATCCAATTAAACCATTTAAAGGAGGGTACTGTACTATAGCTCCGGGTATAAAATTTCTCCTGTTTATTATAAAATATAAATGTTGGCAACAGATTAGAATAATCCCTACATATTTTCCGTAAGCAGTAAAGAGAAGGAACATCATGACATAAAACAATGGTGCTGCAGGACTTCTTATCTTAAAGCATTACAGTATATTAAAAATTGACTTTACTAAAAATACTTAACTGTTATTTAATTACGGGAAATATCTCACAAGAATAATTGGTGAATAAGGCCACAGTCCTGTACTTATTGAAACTTCTTTCATTTGTGTAGTAATCTCATTAATCAGAAATACTGTATTCCACCAATTTCAGTTAATATTGCACTACAATGTTTTGCTAAATCAACACCTCATATTTACACTACATGTCATTTGTTTGTTGTTCCTGCCTATGTATTGTATGTAGTTTATTCCAAAACTTATGGCTTCCTACCAAGAAAAACACACATCAATTGTATTGAGAAATTGAATACTCTTCTGTACTGTTAGTATTTGAATACCAATACATTTCTATGTGAATACACTCTCAGATAACACTTTACATTACTGCACTATTCACAAAATTCTTCAATAGTATTTAATCTATTGTTTAACATCCTTTTTAGAAAATCTGTTATCATTATGTCTATACAAATATTAAATTCAGACTATTGACAAATTAGTATAATACAGTAGTGTGGGGTTTGTGTAATCTACCATTTTGTATTTTTAAAGGAAGTAAATTGTTGATAAGTTAGATCTTTTCCATGGTATAAAATAAAAATATTTTTATAAAGTATAGTTAAATTCTGTGTACTGTACGTTATGATTCCTGTCTTCATAGTTTTTAAGAGGTTTATTTTTATTCGACCACTATATTATTAATAATGATAAAATAATAAGGATACGACATTTATATAGCGCTATTTCGTTAAGATCAGAGCGCTTTGAATGGATCTAGACTCTGAGCAGGAAATAGGGTAACAACCCATTAATGACAACAAAAATAACAAACAATATTTAACACCTAAGCTTTTTATTTTAGGTACAGTACTACTCTCGATACATAATAATAAAATCTAGAGGGTATAGTATTTAATAGGGTATAATATTATTATAAAATTGACCTCCTGTACTGTATGTACAGTATGGGAAATGTTTTTCAACATTAAACAATATTTAACACCCAAGCTTTTTATTTTAGGTACAGTACTTCTCTTGATACATTTTTCCATTTTATAAAAATAAAATCTAGAGGGTATAGTATTTTACAGTGTACAGTTGTTTTTATAAAATTGACCTACTGTACAGTATGGGAAATGTTTTTTAACAATGAGCTGTTTGGATGGGTCAGGGATGAGTCAATAACATCTACCAGGTGAGCTCAATTCTACTTCATAAATTTATATGAGTCATCCGGCTCTGTTAAATTCAATCTTTATAATTTTGTCTTCTAGGACGCAGAACAATCAGTGACATTAAGGGAAATCATCAACACATGCTGAACCACTGTTGCTTAGCGGATTGATATAAAAGATGTCTTGAAACAAAACCAAGAAAAAAAATCTGTTGATTGCGCACCAGTTGTTGTTTTGAATCTTGATTGATTGTAGCAAGTGTGTTCTGTACTATTGTGAAAAACACACTTGAATTTTATTGAAAATTATTACCATTATGTAAGAACGTATTTTGTAAAAGTTTGAAGTATACTCCAAAGCGTTGTTATGGGGAACAATGCTACATCGATACCTGGACAAGGTCGAGATAGGTCCAAGCATCGAACAGTAAACTTTGACATGGACCGTGAACATAGTGCCACTCTATTCCCACGAGATTCGTCTGTTCGTGGCGATGAGGTCCTTGAACCGAGGCATGCCACAATGCCCGTGAAAGTAGAGAAGGAAAAGAAGAAGAAAACAAGTTTAGCAACGATAAAGAAAAAGCTAGTGGGTAAAAAGAGACACACAAAGTCACTTGATTATGCTCGTGCAGTCAAAGACATGCTGTCGTCGTGGAATATACGTGATGTTAAAGCGCTAGTTGATGAATATGAATCCCTAGCAATTTTAAAACAAATGTCAATTCAAACGACATTGGCTCGACCGAAAACGCTTTCCTTAAGCCAGAATTTAAGCCATCTTTACGCGTGTCAGCATTGTGCTGACGTAGACTTGATTTTTCTGGGAACCGTGTTCCCGGCACACCGAGCGATTCTTTCTGTACGGTGTCGGTATTTTCGCGAAGTTTTAGCAAAATTTCCCGGCTACTGCAACAGTATTCCAATCAATCAGTTGCCAGGCGTGGACGTTACCATGTTTTCGGTGTTGTTGAAATATTTGTACACCGGAGAAATTGACACTCACGACCCACGATTAGAAAGCCTTGATGTGTTGATACAATTAGGAGATAAATTTGGTACACCAAATATTTTAGAACAAGATTTTAAATACTTATTAGATACGGGTGAATTTGCAGATGCTATTGTAGTATTTGCGTCGGATTCACAATCAAAACAAAGTGAACAAATGCCAGTAAGTGCCAGCAGATCCAGCAGAAACACATTCCTCTGTCACAAAGCCATCTTGTCCGCAAGGTCGCCATTCTTCCGCAACCTCTTGCAAAGGAAGCACAGAGAATCGGAAGAGAGGAGAGAAAACGAAATGCCAAAAAGGACCAAAATTGTACTGGACGCTAATGTAATTCCTAAAAAGTATGCCCATGTGTTATTAAACGCAATTTATTTAGACACTTTGGATTTGTCGTTGATTAAAGACGATGGGCTTGAGAGCAGTTTAGGTGAAGCTCAAGCTATGGTTCTTGGTAGAAAACCAGTTTCGCGGATTGATCAAGCTATGGAGTGCTATCAGATAGCGCAGTTTCTTGATATGACATCCATGGCACAAGGTAGGTCAGAAACAGAATCTCAGCTTCTTTTCAAAGCTGAAATCAAGGTCCATCCTTGTATAATTTATAATATAAAGAAATCCAATATGCTGAAAATAACTCTACTTGAATGTGATGTGGAGAATGTGATCGAAAAACGCTCTATTGAGTTTTCACAAGGAAGTTGGTAAAAAAAAACACACCTAGGCTATTAAAAGTTGCCCCATCTCAAACGGTGCAAGTTTTAGTCAAGTTGTTTAGGAGGAGTTCAAGTAACAAATTTTGAGTTGCTACAGTAGTGATTTTAGATTTCTGTTAAATTACAATAATGCCTGTAAAAGGGGTAAATATCTCATTAACTGCAGTGTAAATTGGTTAATATTTAATGCTGTGTTTACAATAAACCGATCATTTGAACTATAAATTACCTACATTTTAGGGAAAGTATTATTGCACTGACGGACAGTACAATATCTTCCTGTTTCCATATGAAATTAAGCAAGCATTAACAATTTATTGTAGAAAAACAGCTTGCTTCATTAACCAGTAATAAGTTCACTAGTAGCACATCCGTGTACTGTACATTAATGGAATTACTTTTCTGATTATGAATTTGTTATTGCTATTTTTAAAATGCAAAAGCTAGAAATGATATTAAAATATTGTGCAGTGATTAGAACTGCTTCTTGGAAAAATGATTCCTCTCAAGAATTAGAATAATAAAATTTGTATCAAAAACATTTCTCTCTGAAATTATTAATTTCTAAATTCATATTCGTAGTTCACCATTGTTTCAACAACGTACAAATATTCAGAATTAACATTGTAGAATAAGCATTTAGCCATTTTCCCGTTCTTACAATAATAAATGCATACTACATACTGTACATACTAAAGGTTATTTATTAAATAAAGTAACAACTATATTTCACTCTCTACAGTAGATTTTATTTGAAACTGAAATTTGTTTGTGACAATCTTTTTAAATGGTCCCTTTGCCAAAAAGGGAAAAAGTCAGATTATAAATTATTCAAGTATATTTCCTTCTTACTGGGAAAAAATGTTTTAGAAAACATCATTGAATTGTAGTAAAAATAGCCACGAAGAAGGATTTAGTGTTTTCCAAAAGCTTGGCACTGCTTTCTGGCTGTTTTATACCCAACTGTTTTTTTTAAAACTTTATTTGTATCTTCATTGAGATCCTGCCAGTGATTTCATTCATTCATATTTTCATTTATTTATTCGACATCATCATGTCCTGGCACCCCAAAAGCAACAGAGTCCATCATCATGTCCTGGCACCCCAAAAGCAACAGAGTCCATCATCATGTCCTGGCACCCCAAAAGCAACAGAGTCACCATAACATGAAATGCCTGGGGCCACAGAAGAACTTATAAAATTAAAAATCAAAATAGTTCAAAATACATTTAGCATTTTTTTTCAGTAATTTACCTTTGGATTAACACATTTTTTGTATATGTTATCTGTCTTCTATAGCCTGTGAAGATGTAATAGCAGAGAGTATCAGCACTGAAAACATAATTACTATTTTGAGTTGGAGCTGTCAACCTCACGGTTCAAGCTGGGTGCATAGACAAGCCATGCATTACATGAAAGAAGAGTTTCTGTCAATTATGAATTCTTCCACATTGTGTGACATCACAAAGGGTGATTTGCTAGCTGCCCTTAAATCAGACTTTTTGCAGGTGATTGGTGTTATTCAAATTTTCATTTCGTCTCTTAAACTCCGTGTACACTATAACAAATGTGATGTGCCCATATGATGATGATGTCATATCACTACCATTTTTGGGCATATCACTACCAAATTTGGGCACATCACAATTTTTTTCAAACTAGTTTGATAGTGTAGACAGAGCTTAATAAGATTATGTCATGTATAATGATTCAAAATGTTGTCTTGGTGCAGAAAATATACCCTATTGCTGATATATCTTCAGCCATTAGGCTTTGGTTGTCAGAGGTCTAAACTCACTTCATCTAGTAGTTCAGATTTAAGACAAGTCCCATATATGGACTTGATGATGTTATATCACTACCATATTTTGGCACATCACACTTTTTTGTCAAACTAGTTTGACCATATATTGTATTGTTGGTTGTCGTCTGCTCCTCTAGAATTAACTAAAACTGTGTGAGAAAGCTAGTGAGGAAGCATGTCCCAATGGCACTAATGGCACTGTATGTGCACAATGATAACATAACGTAACCAGTTCCTAAGTTGTTTCAAATTGAAAGCTCCCTACAGTAGCCCAATAATACAATTTAATTTATTATATTTTCTAGGCAAGCGAACTTGAAGTATTAAAAGCGGTGGTCAAATGGGGGGAACAGCAACTTGTCAAGAAAATGGAAGAACGAGGTAAATAATCAAATTAATTAAAAGCTAATAATACAGACAGGCCTTCTAAATATAAAAAATCTATTAGTACTAGATCTCAATACATGGAAGTTAAAATCCTAGCTTTGTCTTTGTACCAGTATTATGGTCAAAACAGGGCCACTTCCTCAATACCTTATTCAGACATGTAAAACAATTAAGATTGAAATGCGACACCCAATTGCACCTATTTATAATGCAAAACCTTATGTAAAAGTTATAGGATAAGTAGTCTAATAGAAGACCTTACTGAATATGAAAGTTAAATGATAACTATTCTATATTACTTTTATTGAATGTTGCAATGAAATTCTATAGTAATCGATCACATGGAATTGCTGTGCACTGATTGGCCGAGTTCACTGACACTAAAATTGTCATTCATGTACAAATGGTTCCTTCCGGGAATATATATATATATATATATATATATATATATATATATATATATAAATAAATCATACTGTAAATTATAGAAACAGTGCTCAGCTACCCTACATTTTTTTATTTTCCATTTTAATTTTCGCATTCAATTTTTTACCAGTAAGGTATTATTAATGCATTGTCATAAATGTGAAATATGTGAAAAAAAAATTGCTTTTCTTGATAACTTTACAATAGAAAATCTTTTTTTGATATATCTACTTGTATTTTTTTATTTTCAGAACCTAATGTAGTCAGCAACACGCAGCACAGCCTAAGTCGTAAAGGTATTAAACGGCGTGACTTGGACAACATGGAACTACGAGAGATTCTCAGTGACATCATACCATATGTACGAGTACAGCACATCATTCCACGTAATCATGACATTCTGAACAGCGCCATCAAGCGTGGACTAATCCCAATGTTACCGTCCCACATGGTTGATGGGGAAGAACCATTGTCTGTGAATTACTGGGTGAAAGGCAAATCAAGAAGACGGTATCCAAGGCCTAGGCTTTTCAGCCCTTATATGGAAGAAGCAAAGGTAAATGTCAATGAGGAAATAACCTGTGACTTGTAGCCTACTGGGCTGAATTGCCCACACGTATGGACGACACATATCACAACTTTCTTCTTCCCTAAGGATCCCTTCGTGTCGAGTGCTGCCACCAAACGGTGCTTATTCGTCTGTCCACAAAAACGGGCTGAATAGATTAGTATACCCGGGTAACTCCCTACTCTTCTGAAAGATGTACTCGTGCAAACGAACCAGATGTGTACACTGAACCTCCAGTTTTAAGTCCTTATCTGAGAAGACTTGTTCTACCACCAGAACAATGGTCGAGAAGTGTCTTAAACCTGTGCCGATTTTGTAGCTATGGTTTGCCGTGCCCCTGCCTTAACCGATACTCAACTGGGCAAAATAAAGCTGGTTTTCCACTATTGAAAGTGAATCGCAAGTGTTCATTAATTCGCATGCACATTTTCACTTTTGTGACATGGAAAAATGTTTGTGAGAATATATTTATGATTTATTTATATACCTGAGCTTGTATAGACATTGTATTAGGCAGTTCATCTACCTAATCTGAATGATTTTCTATTTTAGACAATGCTAGAAGAGCAAATGGCAGCAGAGATGGAGCTGGTACGTTTACGCATGATACGCATGTCGCACGTACCGGATACGCTCTATATGTTGGATGATACAAAGTACTCTCCAAACCAGCGAGGGCAGTGTGCATCATACCCACCATCAGTTGTTACAAATAACTTACCAGGTATGACATCATAATGAGAGTGTGTCAAGAAAAAAATAGATGTTTTTATTTCTGTGCCGCCCTCTATCTGTGTAAACTATTGTTTTTGCCACATAAGCTTAGAGGTGACTGAACGACAAATTGACTTTCAAGCAATTCATTTTTTTACAATTGAAATATATCCCATGATGCCTACTACATCCTTGTTTGTCAAATATTCTGCCGTACTTGTATTACATTAGGGATTACTAACCTCCGGATGGTATTCGCAAATTGCGGATATATCATGATTTTAACTTCCATTTGTCAGATGGTCAAAGGTTAATCTAGAACATTGACATTCTTTGTTAATGCTGTAGAAATGTTCTGCTTTGACCTTGCTGCTGTTTATATGAAGTCTGATATACATTGTAGTTTAATGTTTATTCTTGATAACTGTTCTAGATCCTGATAAATATCTGAAAATATCAATGATGATTAATATCAGGTCTGAGAATTAACACTTGTCTGGCTGAGTGTTAGCCCAGCTGATAAATCTTTAATTAGGCGGCTTCTGTCTAGGACTGTGACAAATCGTTAATTATTAGACCGGTCTTCTACCAGGATTTGAAACAGCTAGGGATTTATTTGAAAAATAATTTAGGCATTATGATAATAAAATCTTTTTTTTTCAATTTTACCATTTATGGAATATTTGGTAATGATCTAGTCACATGAAGTTAAGCATACACTTTACATGCATAATATATCTTAAAACAAATTTAAACACAGTGTTTAATATAAGGGACAGTACACTATGTAGCATAACTTTCAACTATTAAATAGATATTCTACCATAACTTGATGATGAAATTATGCTTCTTACGCGTTTCAAACCTGTGACAGGGCTTTTATACAATACAACACTTAATTTTTAGATTTCTATACATGGGTTTATAAGGTTTGCTTAATAATGGGGATATAAAATTGTGACAATACTGCTACATCTAAATCTGTCCAAAATATGTGCTGAAATTTATATCCTACAGTAAATACATGAAAAAATAGTGATAATATGATGTGGTGGAGATACATGTCATTGTATAAATTGCTTTTCCAAAATGATCTAGTAATTTGGTAAATGGTTGTGATTGTGTTTGGTAGTACATCAGCCGTACCCACATTTGACCATTCCAGGGTTGGATGTTGAATCATTTAGATTGGGGTCATGGCCTAAAACTTATGCAGACAGGGTCTTACAGTAGAGCTTGTGGGTTAAGTAAACAATCTTTTACTCACTAATGTAGACCGTAACCTTTACACATAATACGATTTGGTTGTTTAAACAAACTATTGGATTCATTCAAATTGATTTTTAGTTTGACATGTAGGATAAATATAGATTGTATTTATTTGTTCTTTTATAGTGTGTTCGCATTCAGTAGTTTTGTATTACTTTATTGTCCCCCAAAAACATGAAAATGAAAATTAATAAAATCAGATTTTGTATTGGCCATTTTGTAAGTTTAATAAAGTTAATATCTTCTGCAGAAAAAAAAATGGAATAAAATAATATTTTCACAAAAAATTGTTAACTTCCACAAAAAAAACAAAAAACTGTTTTTTATGTTTATCCAAAGAAAGCGGTCTTTAATTGGCGGCATCTTTGATGGAAGAAAACCTACATTTACAAATAAACTTGTATTTTTCAGTACCTGATAACTCGACGGTAACAGCAATGTTACAACGTGAAAAAGAGCTGAGAAGATGCAACCTTACGCAGCGAGCATTTGCTCTTGCGCATACTGATAGTGCAGCCGTTTCACGTGAGATTCGGACAAGGGTAGTCCGTGAATTTGGCCTGCCCGACGAGTCGGTTGAAATATTTCAAAGTATACCAGAACACTATGGCGAGGATTGTGGACGTGACGACGAAGAAGAAATGTTCGGACGAGTGTGGGATGTTCAACATGGCTCACAAGATGGCGCTGTTACTCCTACACCAGATCCACCTGAGGTACAGTGTATATTCATTTACGTATATTTAAAATACTCTAATACCATAAATGATAATTATATTAGGTAGAATGTACGATTGTTCCAGTTATATTTATGTTTATAGAACCCCTATTAAAAGGAAACACCTTTTTGACCCTAAATATTTGTATTGTTAAAACATATATTGCCCCTTGTTAGTTTTATATAGTTTATTTCTAGAATTTGAAAATGCAATGTATGTTTTTGTGGTTTCTTTTTTTTTCATTGTTATGGATTAGTCTGGTAAAAATATGCTTTTCTACTTAATGTAAAGTTCTCTAAAGATATACCATACCTGGGGATAAAGGAAAAATGTTTTAACAAAAGCACATTGTGCAATACATATGTACCACTTAGCTGTACAGCACATTATTGGAAATAACCTTTGCAACTTGTAATGTTGTTGACAGGAACTAAATGTATGATTGACAGCAAATAGGATGTTGTGGCTTTAAAATTATTTTATTATGTCATGGAGAGAATTAGTTGTCCTTGGCTCACAATTCACTCTAGCAAACTAGTAATTTTTGCCAGTAGATTGTTTTTTAATTGGTATGGATAAGTGTATATAATTATAAAAAAATAAATTAATTTCTATAGCCCTAGAATATTTGTTCCAAATAAAGCGCAATATTTTGACAAAATAATTTCTCTTTTTAATTATCATTTTATTTATTCATTGTAGTGGAGCTGTAGCTTGGTGGTTAACATTCTTTCTGACCTAGTGTCAGGGTTATAACTCACGACTCTTTCAATTCCACTCCCTAAGCCTCAAATGAGACTTTATTTATAAGCACGATAAATTATAAAATAGTTTATGCATCCTGTAATTGGCAAGTTACTCGATGCTGGATGTGTATGAAATAAAAAAAAATGTTGTTAACTAAAGATGGTTGTCTCTATTGACTCTGTTTAGGTTGCCGCTGCTGCACAAGTTGTACCCATGCTCAGCGACATCATGCCAGACATTGCAATTCCATCAAGTCCTGACATCACAATAGCTACAGCTCCATCAGTCAATCAAATGTTATTGCAGGAACCAGAACTTGGAGATGGCCACTTTTCACGTAGGAAAAAATCAAGTAATAAGCCAGGCCATAGCAGACGTGATACTAATGCATGTACAGACGTGTAACATGTTGTGTTTACATATAACTTTCATTTGTAGTGTAAAAGTTAATTATTAGATTATACAGATGCACAGTTTGGTGGTTAAACATACTTGCCTTCCATTATCAGGGTTTTAGGTTCAAATATAAAACTCTCACCCCACTGCAATGCTTTGTAAAACAAAGGTATGCAATTAGTGGGTTTGTCAGCTACTAAAACGAGGCCTAGAAAAAGGTTTTGCATAACAATAGCAATTCTTTTTTTTTTCTTTTATATTTTTTTATTTTCCAAAAACAATAAAACCTTAAAAAAACCAATAAAAAATCCTGATTGTTTAAAATACATACCTTTCAATATTATTTTAATTACTGTAGAACCTCTGTTGGGACACTCCTATTAAGGGACTCCCCTAATAAGCAACACCCCTACTAAGGGACCCCTTTACAAAGGGACACCTCTATTGAGGGACCCCTCTATTGAGGGACCCCTCTATTGAAGGACCCCTAATAAAGGGACCCCTATTAAGGGACTCTCCTATTAAGGGACTCCCCTAATAAGCAACACCCCTACTAAGGGACCCCTTTACCAAGGGACACCTCTATTGAAGGACCCCTAATAAAGGGACTCCTATTAAGGGACTCCCCTATTAAGCAACACCCCTATTAAGGAACATCCCTATTAAGCAACATCCTTCATAAATAACCCCCTATTAAGGGATTCCCTATTAATTATTCTATTAAGGGACACTTCTATTAAGAAACACTTCTATTAAGAAACACCGCTTTTAAAAGACACCCGTATTAATAGGGGTGCATATTTTAGAATTAAAAAAAATGTACTTTTTGAAAGTAGCTTAAATAACGGTTTTATATTTTTCTTTACTACTTTTAGATATATTATGTGTGTGTGTTATAAATATATTACATATATCTATTTTTGTATCCCTTTCTCTCATAAAAGAATGTAAAAATGCTGCTGTATTGTGAATGTGTACCTTTGTGTAATTATTATATTATAGAAGGAAAATATACAAAAATCTTATTATTTAAAAGGCAGACTCTAGACTGCTGCTGGAAAATGTTTTGAATATTTTTTTTAATGGATATTGTAAGTTGTGGTTGGAGAAAAAATATGTTTATAATAAATTAATTACAGAAAAGAGATATTTTTGGTCTGAACCATGATATCAGATTTCTAGGGAAATTTGAGAATGTTATTTTATGTATAGGAAGGACTTACCATGTCTAGCACAATCTTCCTATTTCTTGTTGTTTGTTTTGATAAAGTAGACCACTGTACATTGCATTTTGATATGCTAACATTTAAAACAATTTTCAGGCATGTAATAAAATTCAGCATTTTTAATACAAGAAATAAAAATATTAAATATTTTAAGAACATTAATATAAATCTGTATACGTAAAGTAAAATATTGTTGATGTAGATATGATTTTTAACGACTATGTTATAGAAAAGAAAAGTATATTTACATAGATTCTAGCTACTTTATTGTATATCATAAATTAATTAATTATTATGAAAAATATTATGAAATAATAATTGAAATTTAGTTGCTTGTAATTGGTGCATTTTTTGGTAGTTAATTTTGAATCGTTTTAATATTAAATTATTTATAGTATTTGTGCATGGGTATAGAATAAATGTTATATATTCATATTTACATAATCACCTTAATTTGCATAGAATATGGTACATATAGTGGAACCCATCTTTTTTGGACACACCTGACACATTGTGGAGTCCTCGTAGGTGTCCCCTTAATATGGGTTCTACTCTGTCTATTTTTCTATTTTAATATTTTTAATTTTAAACATGTATATCATGTACAGTATATAATTTAATTAAATATTATTATATTGATTGATTTATTGAAACAATTTTAATCTATTTAATCTCAGTAAATCATTTTATTATTATGTGACGTCATATTATGCTAAATAATCATGATTTTAAAATATTTCTCTGTGAAATTTTAATATTTGGTTTAATAATCCTAATTGATAATAAAACCAATTTATTTCTATATTAGTTGATATACATCATCTTGATAGACTGAAAATATTCAGTTTTGTCTTAGCCGATATTTTCCTTTCATATTTACTCTGTAAAGTGTTTTTATTCTGTAGCGATAGCATTTGTACAGTGCAAACTTTTTCTCCTTATGTTTAATAAACAATTAAAGATGTATTGTCCCTTGAAACACAAAAAAATGAAGGTCAAAATATTCTAAATTTAAAGTGGCCATATCAATGTAATATTAAAGTTATTCACTTTAAGTCGAAAATTTGAGCCAAAAACAACAAATTTACGTAATTAACAGGTAAATTAGTTTGATTACATTTCATCTGGAAAATCGTCATGAGCGAAAGTAAACAAAGATTTCAAACCATGAGTACGCATTATGCATATGCTAAATTAGGATTGTTTACAACTCGTCACGGTTAAGAGGGTATTTTCACACAGATCATGAGGAAGTTTTATTATTATGCATACAGAGTAGCCAAACAAGCGCGTTTCATTATGGGATATGTTTTGATTGAAAACTTTGACTGGAAGTCAAAGTTATTTTTTAAACAAAAAAACGTCTGTATTTCAGTTAATTTTTTTTTTTTCCGAAAAATTTTTGGTGATAGTTAATAACTATTATGATACTTCAAAATGACCCACCTTTTTTCGAAATCTATTATTTTTTATTTTTTTGGAATTAGTCAAAGGGACAATACATCTTTAAGTTTGGGAATTTCTTGGTGTTAAAAAGGAAACCCACTATAGAAACCACATTGCAGAAATGTGATTGTGGTAAAATACTTTCTACACCAGAGTTACGGGTTCAAGTCCCATTAGGATGTATAGACCAGTGGTATTGTCCACCAATTATACTTAAGTGAGATATTCCTTACATACTATATATACAAACATTTCATAAATCAACAAAATATTATTAATAATGTATTTACAAGAAAAAAATACTTGTCACGTAAAACCCATGGGCAAAACAAAATCACATACATAGTTTTTCACCCAAGTCAATAAATAAGGATTTTCCTAAAGTTGTGTTCACATTACAGTAGAATTTTTTGCTTGCCGTCTGTGTGAATAAGTGTGAACATGGCCACAGGTTTTTTGAAGAATAATTTAGCTTGCTCTGAGTCTAAAGCTCTGTCTACATTATCAAACTAGTTTGACAAAAAAGTGTGTTATGACATGTCCATATATGGGCACATCACATTTCATTGTCACATAAAGTTTTATAGTGTAGACAAGGCTTAAGACCCCCATTCATGTTTGTATTGATCTAAAAGTAATATTTTAAGTATAATCAGTATGATGTCAAATGAAAGGATTGGTACATTTCAACTTGACTATGTGCCCATACACTGTATATTGTATAATAAAATATACTGTAGGATTTATAACATTACTACAAATTATCTTCAATACACACATTTATGAATTTTATACAATTTTCTGTATTACACATTTCTGATTTTATATAGTATATAATATATCTTTTAATGCTACTGACATTTCTCTTTATATGCAGATGACGAGTGTATGTTATTTTCTGCTATTTTCTCCTCTGTCATTGTTTTTATTTATTTAAGATTATATTGTACAGAATATACATGTTGTAATAGTCAAAAAACTTTGCAGTAGAACCCCTTCTTTGAGACACTCCTATTAAGGGAACACTTTCCTGTGAAATGAACAAGGGGAAATATATTATGTTATAACACTATAACCTATTCAGGGGACACTCCTATTAAGGGGACACGTTCTTGTGAAATGAACATGGGGAAATTTAAGTTTTAAGAGAACACTTTGTTGAGTCCTGAAGGTGGTTTTACTGTTTACTGGTCCGACTCAAATTATAAAGTTCTCGGAATGTATTTTAGATGGTATGAAAGAATTGTAAAGGTTTCTAAGAAGATTTCCTATTTTCAGGAAGTGAGGTTTTGTTTAATCTACAGTATTACTGCTTCCACACCTATCAACCACTAGAAATTTCTAGATATGTGGAGACGAGTATGTCTGTAGGTATACATATTTGATTGTTTGGCCTTTAGATCACTGGTGCAAATCCTTGAATAAGGGAATTCCCCCAAACATGTTTTTTTAAAGATCTACCTCTCCCAATCCAAATATTTTCGGCAGCCACAGCCCCATACATGAACAAAATTATTTATGTCCTTTTAAACTTTGTTTGGCTCCTCGCGAATTCATTGGTGGGTTTCCCCTGCCCCTAGTTTTCAAAAAGTAATCTGTGTCGATGCATTGGAGAACTCTTATGAACTAAATAATAATACAATGTTGTTTTAATCTAGTATGTTGAAAATGTAGTATAATAAATTGAATTAGTTGAATTTTAATGATTTAAATTATAGATTCAGTCTTAATGGATTGAATTTAAGTGTAATAGATTGCTTTTATGAAAGCTCATTCAGTCAAAAAAGATTGAAACCGTGTGTATTATTAAATCTATAGTTTACTTTTCTCTAGTATGTTGTGTACAGCACTTTATAATATTTTAGTGCCATAGTTTTGCTACGGTGTTTATTGCTATCCCCCCGATTACCTTAGTTTTCAGTGCTATAGTATGCTATTCTATATCAATTGTATTTATACATCTGTCTCATTATATATTCATAAATGGTGTATTTGCCAAAGAATGTGAATAATATGTAATACACAGTGCCTAGTAACATAGTTTGTTTTTTTTTAATGAGTAAAACAAGCATGATTTGTATTCATTTGTAAGTCAGATGCCAGAGTTGTTAACCAACAGCCGTTTGAATTACCATACATTTAGATTGAAAATATCATCATCATCACTTTAATATTCATAATCACAATTAACATACAGATGTAGCCTTGGTTATGGTTAAATAGTACCCATTTGACTCAAAAGATATATATTGCAATACATTGATTTGAATAATTTAATAAAATTGAAATTTCCACTACAGTATAGAAGGGTAGGTAATTATGGAAAAAATCGTTTGACATAACATTTTTGGTTAAATTACGTCATCGACTGCCTCGTTTTCGGGATCGACTGACTTTTTTTAATCACAACACGCATCAGAGAGCAGCCATATTATACTTCTACGCCACCAGTAAACGTTAACAATAGAAATCGAACTTTAGGCAACCGATTACATCTGTTTTTATGCTGTGATTGATTGGAACTTTTTCTTCTACATTCCTTAGCAGTGTTCTAAGACTGTAGGTACATATAGTGTTATTATTGTTACTTGTGAAGTGTTTATAAGAAGATAATTCGCCCCTGTGTTCAAGGCGCACCACGTTTGTTCTCGTCACTTCTTGAAAACTCAGACAGGCGGCGAACCTTCGCCTTCGCCCGCCAAGTAATTTTTGAGATAGATCAGGAAGAATGGCTAGCACTAACACACTATGTAATGAACTATCCCGGAATATAAATACAATGCAACCTCCTGCAAAACCAAAGAGACGGTAAGCACATTGTTTTACTAGAATACATTAGGCTAGTAATAATTTGTACACAACTATAAATTTGGTTAATAAATATGATATTAAAATTATTATTAATTAAATAAATAATACTAATAGGGTAGGCTAGCTAGGCCTAGGCCTATGTCGATATAAATGATGATGTGTAATAAATATTGATTGTCATAAATGAACATGTTGGTCTTTTTAGTTAGTATAGCGCTAGATACTGTAAAGTAAGTTGAGTAAACTGAAGATGATTTTTATTCTACTAGCTACTACTATCTAGCCTAAAAGGGCTACAACAGGTATTTATACAATTATTAATATCATTGTATAAATATTAATTATGTAAATGGGTGTTGAACTGGCAAGATTATGGAAGGTGATGAGCTGAAAGCATGAGATAGTCAAATGGGAAAAATAAAAATTCACATGTGTAGAGAGTAAAAATCTCAATACTAAATAGGGATAACGATGTAAAATTAAAAGTTAATATTTTTCTTGAAACAAATTATACATTGCCTGTTAGTATTTTGTATCAATATTATAATAAAGAAAGAATTATGAAAATATGACTTGTAGTTTTCGAAATATAGGGTTTAAAACATCGCCGAAAATGATCGTTTTTAGCCACGAACGATGTAAACAAATCGCGCTCTCAGGCGACAATTGTATGAACTCGTCATTTTTCGTAAAAATAATTATATAAAATCACTGGTTTTAAGTAACAGATCTTCTATATCAACATTGTAAAATTCAATAAAATATGATATTACTTGTTTATTATATAAAAAAGAGTGTTTATTTAACCTCATTCAAAGAATTTCAATGCATTATTTTCCCGTGTAATTGGACAGGCCTGAGAGGTGCTTCATTTGTCCAATGTGTGTCATACTGTACCTTACCATAATGCAACCCCTGCATCAAATAAGTGACTTACTACAGTAGAGGTGACCATGATGCAACGATTTTGATAAGCATGCATTTTGACAATTTTGTTTCGTGATAAAGTATGGTGGATGGTAAAGGGACATTGACACACCATTGTTAATTGATGTGATGTACTGTACCTTTATTTTTATTTTTTTTTACTCCTCCATCAGTAATTATTTGTAAATGATGCATCCATGACGCACCTCTCCCTGCAATCGTATACTGTAGTTGGTCAAACAATTAACAAGTTTATTAGTTAGATTCACCTGGCTATGCTTACAGTACAATATTGCTCTGTGATATGAACACATATTTAATCCATTTTGAACCAATTTTATCCTAATTTAGAAATTCAGAAAAACGGAAAGAAAAATCTAGAAATGCAGCCCGGTGTCGACGAGGTAAAGAAACAGAAATATATTACGAGCTTGCTCGCCAACTTCCCCTGCCGTCAAACGTTTGCCAACACCTCGACAAAGCTGGAATCATGAGACTATGTATCAGTTATATAAGAACAAGACAGCTTATTCCAGATACCATTGGGGGTAAGTACAATGTAATGTCTACAACACTATCAAATTAGTTTGACAAAAAAAGTGTCATGTGCCCAAATATGGTAGTGATAATACATAATCATGTCTACAGTATATGGGCACATCATATCTTTTTGTCAGAGTTTTAACAACAAGTAGAAATTCTGTTAATTCTATAGATTACTACAGTAAGTTATTTAATGGATTCAAAATGTTATTGCCCTACTTTGGTTTTTTTTGCTTTTATTTTAATATTCTGTTTTTGTTTTTCTCATGGTTACACTACTTTAAATGTCTATCCTTGTATGGTGAATTTGTTTTGCTGTTGTTCGTTTTGATTTTAAACAAAATACTGTTTGTAGGACAAATTTATTTTTGTAATATGACCATTATAAGAAAACTCTACATAGGCAAATACTGTATTAAAAAGATGTATTGTCTCCCAACAGATTACTTTAAAAAAAGACATTAAATAGGCCATTTGCAGTTTTAATATTAGTTAATCACTTTTGTAGAAAGCTGAAAATTAGCGTTTTTACTAAAAAAGATAAAAATAAAATAAATGGTAAATTCAACCAAAAAATCAATTGAATTCCAGTCTATTTACAGTTTTTCAGGTAAATAATTTTGTTTTTGATCCAATTTTAGATGTAAGTGAACTTCAAAATGCTGTACAGTATATACAGTAGAACAAAAACAATTTCAACAAAGGTTTTCAGGGGAACAGTATATCTTTAAGTTTGGCAATCTCTCATACTCATATAAACTAGTGTGATGACATACAGTACATCAATTATCCTAAGGGTTTGGGCAATTTTTCATAGTGAATTATTATTCTTTCTTTGAATTGGATTGTTATAAAAAAACTGAAGGATATGAGATAATGTACAGTGAGCATATTTGCCAATTGCATCTTACTGTATGACACAATTACAACCTACCTGTATGGTTGAAGGAAAATATCTGCCAGTGGTATACTGATACTAATAGTCATTAATACTATTGAGAGTCAATAGATTAGGGCACGGACTTTGCAAAATGACCACCATATCCGACATTCAAAAATATTATTTACAGTAGTACTGGATATAAAAATATTATTTACTGTACCTACAGTACGGTAGACTAAAAGCTCTGTCTACACTATCAAACTTTATGTAACAACAAATTTCATGAAATGATGACGTCATATCCTTACCATATTTAAGTACCGTATATCACTACCTTATTTGGGCCGAGGAATATCACACTCTTTGTCACTTTTCTGAAAAATCCTAAAATCAATGTTTTGATGCAATATTCTTATTTATCAAGTATCATCAGTATACAGTAATTTTACTATAAACTGCATGTCAAATGTATTTCCAAAAAAGGAATTTTTATTTCTTTCTATTCTTGTGAATGCTCTATTCTACAGTAATAATAATTTTATTTGACTTATCTGCAGAGCTTTGAAGTAATTGTGTAAAACACTGCCAAAATATCTTTAACTTTCATTTTAAATTTTTTTTTGGGTTGCAACAACAGTCATGTCAGTCATTTTCTCAAAGATAAGAAATCTACCATAAAAAAAAAAATATCATCATTATTATAGACCTCCCAGTTCCAAAGCATGTGTGCATTTTTGTCAAAACGTTGTGAATGGGTGGAAAGAACTTTATAGACAGTTAAAAAGTAGGTAGTTGACCTATGACCCAATACTCTCTATCTTTACTTGATGAATCATACTGTACCATACAGTATATTGAATATTATATATTATAAATAAAGCAAGTCAGATATTGGTTAGAATTTGCTTAATGGCACTGGTATGGCATAAAACTGTAAATTTGCAATTTTATACATTTTCTCCTTTACTATCATTTGAGCAAATAACCAATTTTAAATAACTTTTTGAACAAATTATCCCCAATTTATTAAAAGAAACAATTACAAATTTCCGATTCAATTACAATCCATTTAACCGTTATTTTCGGACTACCTTTTTACTGGTTATTGACGTCTGTCCTGTTTTTGCTGCCAAGTAATTAAGTGTGTAAATTTATTCGCAGTCCTTTTTTTTGCAGCAGAAACCAGTCCCTTGATAAATTATATGTCAACGTCCTTAGTGGAGGAGGTAATAAAATATACTCAATATTTTAATGATGTATTGCAAATATGTTTATCTAAATATTAGAAATGTGTATGAGAAACAAGGAGAATGATTCAAAGGCTGTGCTAGACACATTAATGGATGATTTATATATCAAGTCACTGGATGGCTTTCTTTATGTCCTGTCACAAGAAGGTGATATTGTTTACCTGTCTGAAAATGTGTGCCAGTATCTTGGGTTGACGCAGGTAATATATATTTTTATTAACTTAAACCATTTATTAAATTTAAATTAAATTAAATATCATTTATTATTGTGTCAAAAAATGTTCTGGGTCGATTATAGCTTGGTATGCCATCATGGTAACTAATTTCAGCGAAATCGGCAAGTTGATCTCTGTGGGTTGCCATCATTTTTCTTGCATTTTGTATCGGGTAGCCCAACTCATTTCATGGTATTGAAACCCTCGTAAATTTTAAACAATGTACCTGATCAAAATATTCTTAACAACATTATTCTAACGGTATGGTAATTTAGAATTGTAAATCAATAGCTCTATTTTCTACTTCCAATTATTTCCCCTTGTCATTGCAACTATGGGTACGGTAGTACTTTTAAGTTTCTTTTTTTTAGAGTATATCATTAATTTGCAGAAGTTTCCTAATATTTAGTTATGGAATTTTTCCACGTAAAAACAAAGCCAAGCGAATATTACTAGATCTGCGAAACCCTGGTTTGACAAATAAATTGAGTTGATTGGCTATTAAAGAAACTGGTCAAATCGCTAACTCATTTTAACGTTGTTGTTCCTAGTGGGAACCAAGCTTTAAAGTTAGCTCCCGTGAATTGTATACAGTAGTTGGCTTATGTGAACCAGGCCTTAATACAAATTTAGTTGTATGTGTGGTGAACTTTACCAGACTATATTACACTACAGTATATTTTCAACATTAAAGGATGACAATGTACAGTAACCCATTCTGGATTACAGTATATAGTCTGCTAGTGTGAACCAGTCCTTAATAATAATTTAGTTGTACAGTATGTCTGGTGAACTTTACAATACCAGACTATATTATACTATATGTCTTAACACTTTGACTGCCAGATGTTTTTCCAGTTAGAAACTGCCACCGCCAGCGTTTTTAGCCCAATTCGATGTTTTTATTAAAGCTGATTGAAACTATGTATGTGATCTAATTTACATGTAATTTAGACTAAAATAATCATAAAGATTTTAGCTTTACAATGGTACCAAGAACGATTTTCAAATCGCAATATGTCATTCGTAATAGTAAAATGAAAGTAACCCACTTTTTGAGTTTTTCATAGTTTCGCGGAAGAAAGTCGAGATATTCGCGATTTTGTGCAAGACATTACAATATGAAAATATCGCCCGGTGAGATCAACAAACAACAAAAAAGTTACTTACACGGCACCGATAGGCCTATAAAAACAAGTTATCACTCTTGAAAAATGTATTACATTTATAAATCATAAATCTTACATCAATGTTTCGCCAAAATCCACATAGTAAAGACACCAGGCCTGTTTAACTAGGCCTAAAGTTGGTCCGGAACCGTTTTACGACTAGGCCTAGTCCTACTAGCCTAGCTAGTAAACTGATGATAATATTCATACCATTTATAAACAAGTTTGTTGCGTGAAAAGTGAAAAACCAAAACAATTAGGGTATACGTACAATAATAATATATAAATAAATATATATTGAAAATGACTCCATTATTTTTTATTCAGATAACAAACAAACATGCCAATCCACAAAAACCTTTGTAATGCTTCGGCGGCATAGCTAGCGCGCGACCGATACACAATGCGCCAAACCATTGCTGTACGCGCTACTGTGATGCTCGGTGTATGTTATTTCGACAGGTACCATTTTGACAATCGTTCGTAACCAGATTAGTTACTTTCAAAAAGTAAAATATTAACGGTCAAGAGCGAATATAGTGTCCATATTTATAGTATATACCAATAATTAACCTATCTACCGGATTTCGTAAAAAAACGCGAAACACAAAGATCTTCGTGTTTGGCAGTCAAGCGTTGTGTTTCCAGATTTGTTTGGTAGTCAAGCGTTGTGTTTCCAGATTTGTTTGGCAGTCAAAGTGTTATGGACTGACAATGTAACCCGTTATGGATTATAGTCTACTTGCTAGTGTGAACCAGGCCTTAATAATAATAGTTGTACAGTATGTCTGGTGAACTTTACAATACCAGACTATATTATACTAAATATGTCCTAACATTAATGGACTGACAATGTAACTTATCTTTAATGTATGGCCTTTCTGTGAACTGTTATCTGTAACTAGGGCATTATCCAAGTATCTTGCTTTCCAATCATACAACTTAAAATCTTGGCACTATAATAATGACTCACCGCATGAGATTCTTATAAAAAAAAACCACTGCAAGTAGAACTAGTGATGTCTTAATCCACTAACAAGTGAATAGACATTGTGCGGGCATGTTCTAGAAAAATAATTATTCCACGCTTATTACAAATCACAAAATATCCTTGTTGTTATTATAATATAACAATAACTTATGGTAATCAATTATTTTATGTTCCATATTAATTGTCAATACAACAATTGGTTTAAACAAATTTGTTGCTGGTTCAAATTCCCATTGGATTATTTGTTTGATTTATTACATTGATATGATAACAATGATAACAATATTAATGTTACAGTATATAAAGGTATTCAGTTCAAAATGAAAAACAGAAAGTGTGAAAGGAGATCAAGTTGAGTAGTACCTGTAGCTTGGTGGTTATTACATGTTTGCCTTCCAAATCCTAAAGCCCGGCGCACACTAGAGCTTTCGGCTGAGCCAACTGGCACGAGTAACACTTGGCTCACTAAAAATTTGCCGCAAACTATGTTCGCGTTCTATCGGACGCACACTAAACGCCTTCAGTACGCGATTTTCTGATTGGATAATTACTTTAACTACGCTATACAGCACGCGCTGAAATATCATAATAAATCAGAACATGTCATGCGCAGTGGAATTTTTTAGTGAGCAGGAAGCTCACGTTCGGCGCACACTTGAGGAAAATGGCACGCGTGGCAATAAATATTAAACACGATAGATATTTTCCTCAGCGGCATGCGTGGCCGATTCCTCACGAAATCCCCGGCGCACACTGTGAGGCAAGTGCTACTCGTGGCAGTTGGCTCAGCCGGAAGCTCTAGTGTGCGCCGGGCTTTAGGTCCACAAGGTTCAATCCTGATCTACCTGTACAGTGCTAGGATTATAAAGCTCTGTCTACACTATCAAACTTTATTGGCCAAAAAAATTAGATGTGCCAAAATATGGTATGACATCATCATGTCCATATATGGGCACAAAGATTTGATAGTGTAGACAAGGCTTACAGTACGGTAACTCACAAGTCTAACGCCCGTATTCTTAAACCGGACTTTAGTCGTAGTTCGAAGTTCGACTTGGAAAAGTCGTAGTTCGAGCTATTACTTCAAATTCGATTCAAAAACGAAGTAGTCGAAGTTTGCAGTTCGACTTAATGAAGTCGAGCTTTTAGTCGAGTTGCACACGTCTGGGTAACAAAGGCTATACATTGGCCAATGACAAGAGAGTATTTGAGGAGCAGACGAAATTTTGCGCATTGATATCACTTTCCATTTCTTACAACACTTTTTACGCATCAGGACTATATACATAAAAAATAATTTTAATCGTTAATTATTAGAACAATATCAGTATTAATGTAACAGTGAAGTATATTTGATTAACAACAAATAAAATCTTAAAAATACATTTAGGAACCATGGCGGTACGATAACTTTTATATTTTCTAGGCCCCCAACAAAGTATGATCGCCACGAACCACGCACTTCATAGCGTGACAAGAAAGCGCTAGGCCCCCTAAACATTCCATCGCGTGGTGAATTGCCGCATCTCCCATTGTCGCTATGGCGTGACGTAGCTCAAGTCGGAATTGCGCGAAGAAAATAATGTAATTTGTATACAGTTGTAAATAAAGATGATTTTCATTATTATAATTTATACCAATGTATATTTAATTAAGCTAATATAAATATAGATATTTCATTCTTCAATATCTGGCCAATATAACAACTCAATGACTGTTACGTTTTTTATAAACATCGTTTAAAAACCATTTAGTCGACCATTTAGTCTACCCCCTCCAGGACTAAAAAAATCAATCAAAATCCGTCTCGATTTAGTCGAGGTTGGCCTGATTTAGTCGGTGATTTAGTTGAAGTTCGGTTTATGAATTAAAATGACGTCATTTTTTTAGTTTTAGCTCGAACTACGACTAAAGTCCGGTTTAAGAATACGGGCGTAAGCCTCAAATGACATTTTTTAGATGATTATAGAACATTACTATAGTTAATAGTTTAACTGGTCCATATCTACTACAAGCTTTGCTTTCTTGGTACTACTGTAGTTATCTATCTTTACCATGGATTTTATAAAATTAGAAATAAAGATACACAAACTACAGAGTCAAGATTATTGAATGATTGTCTGTTTCAAGATTATCCAGTCAGGCTGAGGTTCTATAATAAAACAGACCTTGTTATTTTCAGATAATGTGTCCGGTTTATTTCAAATTTGAATGATTTATATCTTTACATGAAATAAACAAAATTTGAGTTATAACTTGAAAATTAAAATGGTTTTGCACATACCAAAGATAAACAACAGACTACCATTATACTATACAAATGATGAATGAATGACTTTTAAACAGAAAATATTCTCTCTTAATTCTATAATATAATATAAAACATTCATACTTGTTTTATAACGGTGCCAACACACGACGTACGGTTCTGTACCTAACTACAGTACTGTTCTAAAATTAAATCAATTCTATTTTGATTTGAATGTTGAATGATAGGATCATAGAAATATGGCGCTCGGAATTTCATCATGGAGTACTTTAGACCTGTTCGAGCAAGGCATACTCTAAAGGCCTGTCTACACTATCAAACTAGGTGCAATGTGCCTAAATATGGTAGTGATATATTCCCAAATATGGTAGTGAAACACCCTTATGTCCATATATGGGCATATCACATTTTTTTTGTCACATAAAGTTTGATAGTGTAGACAATGTATAATGTAATAATATGGATCTACAGTAAATACAGACAGGTGATACAAAATCAACCAATCAAATAATGCAAGGAGGATGCACTTGGGTGTGTGCTATCTAGATGAGACATTTGTTGATTTCTATCAAAGAAAACTTTAGTATTTGAATAGACTCAATATTCAATGTGTGCGGATCATGATCTGTAGCTACAAATAGATTAGGGTGGATGTTGAATTGAGTGATGTGTGTAGGTGGAAAGATACTAAACATAAAAACCTCACAGAGGTGGGTAGACATAGGACTAGACTATGAGGTATTTAATAAAAAGGTGAAGATTACAATACGATTTATATTGAGTAGAAGAAGAATTTCACACTTGATCGTCATAAGCCAAATATAATTTGGATATCTCAGATTCCTACCATATTGTCCATTAGCAGGTTTTTTACAGTATCTAGGCCAGTTTATATCTTGTATTCACACTAGGATAAAAAAACTTGGCAAATTAAGCTTTGGCTGTATATCTTGGAAAGGTGTCATCGTTCTTGACACAGTTCTAAATCCTGAATATTACTATTGTTCACATGTTTCCTTATAGTCTTCGTTGTTGGTATTAGGAAAGATATGGGTTGAGGAGGTAGTTGTTAGGAATTTGTGGGAAGTGAAATGCCCTATGTACTGTCATGTACAGTCATAAAAAGCACATAATTTTACAGTAAAGTCCCTATTAAGAGAACATCTTTGGACCAGTGTGTCCCATAGGGATGTTCACTAAATAAAAAAAGCATATATTTATACAGTAAAGCTCCCTATTAAGTGTACACATTCGGACCAGTGTGTGTCCTTAATAGGGCTACCCACTGAATAGGGGTTGACCATATAGTTTTAAAATATATATATTGGTACAGGAAAAGTTCTTCCCATTATAAATAGGGTGTCTCCTGAATAATTAGTGGGTGACAATAGCTTTCGTAAGGGAAAGATTTCCTTGTCCCAAAGGAGAGATTCTACTGTAGTTGATTATTAAAGAAGCATATGTAAATTTAACTTTTTTTTCTCTAAGCTAACAACCAGCCATCTCTGGATATGAGGAAACCGGGTCTGGTACATGATAAAGCTATAACTGTATATTTCAAACTTAATAAATGTTGTGTATTTCAATTTGATCAGGTTGAATTGATGGGCCAAAGTATTTATGAGTACACACATCCATGTGATCATGATGAGATTCGTGAACAATTAGCCGATAAGCAAGGATCAACATCGGCTTCAAGAGATCATCACAGCTTCCTCCTTCGTCTGAAATGCACTCTGACCGACAAAGGCAAAACAGTTAATCTGAAGTCGGCAGTCTACAAAGTAAGTGTATGAAGTGATCGCTTAACAGTGGCGGAACCAGGAATTTGAAATAAAGGGAAAGGGTGTGAGTTGGGTATTGGCCTAAACATGGTAAAAATAAAGTGCTGAACAGAGCCTACTCTGTCTTATCTTTTTCTTTGTAAATTTCAAAAGTTTTGCTGGGCCTCCTTGGACCCACTTACGGTTATTACAAATATACAGTGTGCCCTTCGAATAAGTGCCAATTCCAACATTGATTTACTATTAGGTGCTATATAAAACGGCCATTACTTGAAAATCAAAACTATTGAAGTACAGGATAATATGATGCTTTTACTTATTTAGGCTCTCCAGTGCACTGCTCACAAAGAGTGGATTGAGACCATCAATTTGTCAACATCTGCAAAAACGTTATATCTTGTTGTCGTGGCATGTCCTATTCCACACCCATCCAACATTGAACATCCGCTGGACAGTAAAACATTTGTTTCCAGACACAACCTTGACATGACATTCACAGATTGTGATGAAAGGTAAGTTTTGACTAAAGAGGTATTAACAAATTTTTTTTCTTCAGGAATATGGTAGAAAAAAAGGATCCTCTTTTGTTAACAGCACTTTGATCCAACCTAATATCCATGCCTATGGGCTTCTTTGCTCAGGCACCAGAGATCTGGAACCAACTTCCTCGTTCCATCCATTACAATCCATCCCCTTTTCAATTCAAATCTCTCCTGAAAACTCACCTATTTCAATAGTTATTCTTTTCATGTTATGCTGTGAGATTCGGTAAAGAGCGCTTTATAAATGTTTGATATTATTAGAAGAAGAGGAGTAATTTTACAAACTGTTAGTAACCTGTATTCTGTCCTCATTGTACAGCCGTCTCATGGTCTGTTAATTTTCTGTCTTTTTGTCTACCATCTTGAAATGAAACTATGCTAGGGTGAACTTGTTGCTGTTTCTGTCGTCTGAACATGGCTAGCCGATTCTCGGTACTGTATCTATTTCCGAAGTATCATAGAATTATTTGGCAATACAACATCACATGTGTTTCACATGTGATGCTGTATTACCAAATATTCCTGTGTGTGATATCTCGGAAATAGATTTATGTGGAGATAGAGCACTGGGAATCTGGTGACACGGCTTTAAACTGAAATAGTTTCATACGTCTTGAGATTTGATAATGAACACGTTGCTATGGGCATCTTTTTTTGTATTCTGTTTATTTTATGTGTCCAATATTCAACAGCGATTAAGAATTGGCAGTTCAATGGAATAAAAGAAACTCTGGTTGTGACGTACTCAACCTTGGTTCAGTCATGCCATGAGCTGTTCATGTGACTCATAAGCATTCTGTTAAATGTTAGTCCCTAGTGAAAAAACTTTACTGCAGTGACAGGTGATGAATTGGCCTACTTCAGCTAAATCTATAGCAGTTTGTTAGACTTTGACATAATAACTCTGCTTGATCAGTGAAAAATTTAAGGCCCTATAATTAATGTGTATCAGGCATGTAGGATTGATTTAAAGACCTATTGAACACCCTTATGTGTTCAACAAATTGTCCCCATGAGAGATGTAATTATGTGTGATATATACTGCATTGTCTAACAGTTACAGTATATGAAATTTCAATGTGGACAATGTTTGACTTCTTTCTGCAGAATGTATGTAGTGGCATATTTAGAGAACAATTAATGTAAATTTACACTCTCGCGAAAAGTTGGGAGGGCCCTTGGCCTATAGCCACGGAACAATAATTAAAGATGTTCAGCTTTTAATAACGTATCTTTACGCCACAAAAGCCTGATCACAATGTATTTCTTGGACTTTCAAATGTGTAGACTGTTTTCTATAGTCTACTCGACCAATATTGAAAACTGAAAAACAGAAACTCTTCCAAATACAGAGGTCCAAAAGGTGTTTTGTACCAATAAAAATGCATTCGGAATGCCAGACTTTGCAGAAAACCAGACATATTAGACAAACCCAAGAGTTTTTTGTATTGGCAGAGTTGTATATAAAATACTTATTTTCATAATCATGCTATATGGTGTAAACATCAATTAGTATTTATCTTTTCATCAGGCGCCTCTTAACTTTTATGGCTTTTAATTTGATTGATTTTCTGTATTTAAAAGATGCCTTGTTGTTTTGCGTTTTTGTCCATCTCTTATTGTGTTATTGTATTTGCTGAAATAAATAGTATTATTGTTAATTTCAGAATTGAGGAGCTGTTAGGATACAATGTATCACAAGTGGAAGGTCATTCCTTTTACAAATTCATCCATGCAGGTGATAACCAAGTTGTAGAGAAGAATTTAAAGAATTGTAAGTACGCCATTCTTCAAAGTCTTCTTCACTATTGTATGGCCGATCACAGCAGAACTCGTAAAACTGCTTTCTATTGTATTGTTTTTTAATATTATTTATATTTTTGTTTTGAGGAGCCTATTCACTACAAGCTATGCTTTTATTTATGCTCCTCCACTTTATATAAGTTATTAGTAAAGTGAAATAAATGAAATGAAATGGTGCTGTTGACCTCCCCATTTACATACATGGTACCCCTTGGTCTAAAGGAAGTTCAGATGAGAAAGTTTATAAAAGAAAAATTCTGAAGAAAACTTTATTATTATTATCAATATGAAGCATTCAAATATAATTAGTTTATTTCAATGTAAATACTCATTGTGTTACATTACTTATTAATTTACATTAAAGATTTAATGTCTCCCAGAAAAAATAATTTGTTGAATATGCCATTTAAATGTCACATAATAGTTATCCACTTTAAACAAAAAATTTATTTATGTGAAAAAACTGTAATTTGAAGCAAAAAATAGTCAAACTGGCTGCCAGCCAATGGGCTTTTTTGTTGAATTTACCATTTATTTTGTCATTTTATATGAGAAAACATTATTTTTTTAATGTTTTTTTTGACAGAAGTGATTAACTTTATTAAAACTACAAAATAACCTATTCAAAGTCTGATTTAATTAATCTTCATTTTCATTTTTTTGGGGGACAATGCATCTTTAAAAAATCTTTACCTCTGAGTTTTTTTTTTCACAAAGCCATAAGTAAAAAATAAATGACATCATTGAGGACTGTTTCATAAAATTGAAAGTTTTTGAATGAGAAGTGTGTGAATAAGACGATTTGGAAACTATGCAGTCCGATTTCGTTTCCGTCTAATGTTTTTGATACTTTCAAACAGACATGGGGTAATTCTATCACCTCATCATTTAAATTTGAAGGTGATGAATGAATTATTTTGGAACGCTAGTATGTAACCATCTGCCGCTACTATTAAACCTGTTTTATTTATTGCTATTAATTGTTACCTGGATTTTTTCGTGATAACAAAGAGAATTAACCCCCCTAAAGCATATTATATTAAACATACCAAAGTGCGGATCAAGACCTCCTTTATAAACATTTTCACTAACACCTGCGGTTTTGTTTACAGTATATGCCAAAGGACAATCTGTGATTGGTCGATATCGGTTTCTGGCTAAAGTTGGTGGCTATGCATGGATGAGCACAGAAGCAACAATCATATACCATAACAAGTCGTGCAAACCGCAGTGCATTGTGTGTATCCATTATATGATAAGGTATAAAATTTTTTAAAACCTCGGGGGTTCAATAACTGTGTGAAAATGATGAGAATTTGTCATTGTTCAACATCCTTTTGTACACATCATAAAGTATTACAATGCAAATCCTTTAAAAGCAATGCTTACAATAAGCTGATTAGAAAACTTGTTTTTCCATTTTTGGTATGATATAAAACTTGACCTATATGAAATTGGTGAAACGTCAGCAGTTGTATAGAAATAAAATGGTTGACAGTGTAAAAGGCAGGACAATGCAAGTCTAAAGCCTTGTCTACACTATCAAACTTTATGTGACAAAAAGTGTGATGTGCTCAAATATGATAGTGATATGCCCAAACGTTGTAGTGATATGACATCATCGTGTCCATATGGGCGCATCACATTTTTTGTCACATACAGTTTGATAGTGTAGACAGTGCTTAAGTGTAAAAAGGCATTATCAGTTTTTCTTTTTTTTTTATCATTTAACAAATAATCTTAACAAATGATAACCATACAAATTAATATTTTTTCAGTGATGTAGAAAAAGAGGAGGAGATTGTGTCATTACAACAAGAAGTTGAAAATTCAAAGACAAAACCAACAGCAAGCAAACAAACTAATGAAAGTCCCTTTTTGTACTGGAGTCCACACCAGAACAAGACGAGTACGTACTAATATTATTAGCATGTGTCATATCTTCTTTCATAATTGTTTGTAGAGTTTGCAGATGGGCTGGCAATTTCTTTCTTTTCCCTTATTTACCCCAAAAGGAGTTGGATAGCCGAGTGGTTAGGACACTTGACTGTCATACAGATAGACTCGGGTTCTATTCCCGACAACTCCCAGTCCACTCAACTGTATATGAGTACCTGGTTGAAAATACTAGGGAGAAAAAAGGCGGCGTGGAAAGGAACTGGCCACCGTACCACATAATGCCGAGGCTTAGTACAATGAGCTCCTAACAGCTTATTCCCCTACGTTAAATGAATACGGGACTCACCTTTACCCTTTTTTACCCCAAAATAAGTCAAAAACATTGTAAACATAAATTAAAATATAATACAGTCAACTCTCCCAATACCGGACTCTCCCAAAACCGGAATTCACGAAAAACCGGACTTTTTTGGAGGGCCCAATTTGTCCCTATTCTAAATGTACTGTAATTTAATCCGGACAAATTATGAAGTACAAAACACGAAAATTAGCGTCTGAAAACCGGACTGACAGTTAAAAAACTCCAAATATTTACGAAAACAACGTAACATCGTCGTCGCTGACTCGGATTCAATACATTCACAATGTACAAAAGCTTTTAACCATACCCTCACCATGCATGAAGTGCGCGACGTTTCGCGGTACGATCAAATAATGTTGCCATGGAGCACTACACTGTGATTGACAGGTCAGTTCATTGTTAACCCACGAGGCGGCAATTGTTGCGTATCGAACTGCGGTGGGCTTTTTCACATCGAAGCGCTACGTCTTAATGTCTATTGTTTTTAACAGGGAGTTGTTAACAACTCCCTGTTTTTTAGCATATGAATTGTTTTTTAATAAAGTTCAATTTACATTCCACTTTGTGTCTTTGTTTTGTTTAAATTATTGTTAAATTCACAATTGCAATAGGACTTTAAAAAGGAATGTTTCACTAAAAATGTGCATCATTATAAATTTGGAAATCATTATGGCAAAACGTAAACAGAATGAACTTGACTTAACTAGTGTTAATAAACTTTGAAATGTTACCAATTAATTATTGTGTCATTATTGCTTGGCTCGTTTACCTAATCAATTTTCATCATTGCTATCAAATTACGTCAAAATAAAGGAGCTTAAAAAACATGTGGTCTAGGTGTGGGCGTTTTTATTTGATTATGACACCTCTGCACATGCGCATCACTCAAAGCCCTTCACCCATGCTGCTGCTGCTGCTAGCTAGCTCACGAAAAACAATAAACAGACCGAAATTATGTTCACCGTACGTACGTAGGCCTTTTTGCCGTTAAAAACACATTGAGAAACAATAATTTACTATTGTAACATGTTTTATTGGTACAGTAAATAATGTAACTTTTAAAAAAGGTAAATTGAATTAGGCCCTAGCTTAATATTAATAAAGTAGGCCTAGGCCTATCAGTTTATTTAAGTAAAACTAGATTGACACAATCATAGCCTAGGCCTTCCCTACGCTAGGAGACAGTACCGGGCAGCATTCGGACCGATGATTCAAAGCATTTTCAGTGACAACGTGATGACTTTAAAAATATGTTTTCAGGAAACCGGACTTTCGAAAAACCGGAAAATATATGCCTGCCCAAGGGTGTCCGGTATTGGGAGAGTTGACTGTATATCAATGGAAGGGCTAAAAAATAGTCAAAACTAAGTTCAGCCCCTAAACACTGAGGACTAAATAGTTAATAAATAAATAATTAAGCGCAACCTTTCTAAACTCAATATACTTTTCTTTTCTTTCAGAACCATAGACTAACATAATACTTGAGATAAGATAGTTAAGAAATGACTTAAGTTAAAAAGCGAGGCTTTATTATGAAACCTCTCTTTTTATCTCATGAAATAGATTTTGTCGTAGATTTCAGAAAAAAAATACATAAAAATAATTATTATCTTGGGTTATATTCAAAATCATTGACTTAAAGCATGCAATGTTAAGATTATTCTAAGCAATTTGATAAATCAGAACCCAGGTGTGTATAACCCATCTTAATATAATACTGTCTGAGTGGCTGAACTATTGCTTGTCAAGTTTGCATTTAAGTTATTAATAGAAAACAACTTTGTTTAACATGAGGAATCTGGATTTGCGGTTAACAGATTAGAATTTAGTACGAGTGACCACTCCTAGTGTTGCATTCAAACTAAAAAAGAAACCAATGTGAATCGAATGTTATTGTAAAAAAAACATTCTTGTGTCTGAACAGGTGCTATGAGGTTTCATGCATGCTTTTTACTTACCCTTGATGCTGTGTGGTTTTCTGTGTGTTTACACTCATTAAAACGACATGTTTTATGTATGGCTTTTTCACCTGTACCACACTGTATGTAAAATGTAAGTCCTAGTGTATATAAAAAAAATGTTGATAACAATTTTTGTTTTCTTACTACAGTTGAGTTGGATCCTAATGAACTAGATTCACTGGCGCCCACACCTGGGGAAGAATTTGTGCCACTTTTCAGTTCAGCGATGAAAGGTTTGTGATTTTTTTAAAATTTCAACTTCCCACTAAGATGTAAATTAGTGAGAGATGGTGGTAAAACCTCTAAAACAGTCAAGTCACATTTGTATTATTATTTATTTATACTGAAGGGGCTGTGTGTGACAGTGGCTTTGTGAGTGAACTAGTACACCAGGGTAAACACTACTCGTCTCAAAAGATGTACTAGGTTTTTAAAGTGTACGTGAGCTAGATGTGTATACTGTTTAGTCCTTATCCGAGAAGAATCGTTCTACCACCAGAACCATGGAGCGAGTGAGCCTTGAACCATGGAGCGAGTGAGCCTTGAACCATGGAGCGAGTGAGCCTTGAACCATGGAGCGAGTGAGCCTTGAACCATGGAGCGAGTGAGCCTTGAACCATGGAGCGAGTGAGCCTTGAACCATGGAGCGAGTGAGCCTCGAACCATGGAGCGAGTGAGCCTCGAACCCTTGTTGATGTTATGGCTATACAGTTACAGTTCCATTCAGCCACTTACTCGCTTCTTAATGGAATATTAAGATTATTGATACAGATGGTATGCTGTATTTTGGAGTTTTCCTTTGGTCATTAAGCAAATATTGTTGTATGTGGAGATACAGCACTGAGAATCTGGTAATTATCACCGTAGCTAACATAACATAATAATACAATCATTACTTAACTTTCGTTTATAGATGGTGAGACGTGTTTAAGCAGAGAAGGATCTGTAAACTACTCCGATATGATGGATGGTCTTGGTGATAACTTTATGGACTTCAATCCATTTGCTCCTATGGATTTTGAGAGTGAAGACAAACAGATGTCACCACAGGTAACATAATATTCTTCACATAACTACAGTGACAATGACAATACCAAGTGAAGTGATTAAGCTCTGTCTACACTATCAAACTAGTTTGACATAAAAAGTGTTTTATGCCCAAATATGGTAGTGATATGGCCAAATATGATTATGATATGCCCAAATATAGTAGTGATATGACATCATCATGTCCATATATGGGTACAGAGCTTTAATTACAAAGGTTTCTTATATTACATTTTATGTTTTCCTTGTATAACAGGAAGTAAACATTGACCAGGACCAAACTGATATCCTTCCTAAGAAAGACCAGATTGTGTCAACAGAACAATACATATCAATTGAGGTGAGCCACCGGATTTATTTAAGCTAATTAATCATTATTGCAGTATTCTATGTATCGCAACCACAAACGTTTTTTTTTCATGCACTTCCTGGAAGGAGACATACATTTTCCTTTATAGATAATTTTTCTGTTTTAGCTAAATTGAGATTTAACAGAGCGGTCTAGCGCATTTTAACCCAAAAAACCCTTATATACCCATGCCATTTCTAATAATAATAAATGAACATTTCTATAGCCCCGATATCCTCCACTCAAGCGGCACCCATGGTTCATATAATGTTACATACTGAAAACTATTAGGGGTAAAATTACATAGATTGTACCTCTTGAAGTACTACTGAGTTATAACACGGTATCGACTCAGATGTATAAGATAGTTTTAACTGTTCACTCAAGCACTTAACCTGGTCGTATGGTAGCTATAGCATTGCATAAAAAGAGTTAAATTAAGTATGTGTAAACACAGCTGTAAGTGACATGGTAGCTATAGCGTTGCATAAAAAGTGTTAAATTTAGTATGTGTAAACACAGCTATAGTGACATGGCAGCTTAAGCGTTGCATAAAAAGAGTTAAATTTAGTATGTGGAAACACAGCTATAAGTGACATGGCAGCTTAAGCGTTGCATAAAAAGAGTTAAATTTAGTATGTGGAAACACAGCTATAAGTTAAGTTGGGTGAAAGTGGATGAGGTAAACTGTAACCGGAGGGTGTTTTTTATTTTACCCAGCCAAAGAGTCCAAATACCATACAAAAATACAATACATACTCCAAGCAGACACTTGGCTCAATAGTAATGCTTACTCTTGCCAAGAGGAATTGGCAGGCATATACCTAGACCTAGGGATTGTCATTAGAAAATTGAAACCCTGTATCTGATTTGTAATAGGATTCAAACATGGATGAGCTTGGCATGAATGCGCCTCTAATTCTAGATGAAGAATGTCAGTTTACCACCGACATGTTGACAGACTTGGATGGAGTATGTTGGAACAGTTGGAAGGAGGTTAATCCATTTTCTCTTCCTATGACGTAAGTCTCCCATTCCCACAATTTATTTATTTTTTAATTTTTTTCCAAACACAAAATAATACCCAGCCAAAGAGCCCAAATACGGACTTGGATGAAGTATGTTGGAACATTTGTAAGCCTGTTATCTGTTTTCTCTTCGTACAGTATGACGTAATATAAGTCTGCCATTTCTCCCACCCCTATAATTGCAAACAAAATAATTCAATGACATTATCACCACTAGTAGTGTAGTTGTAACTCGGTGGATAACATGCATACATGTGTAACTGTGCTATAATCCTTGCTTGAGTATAATTTATGCTAAGCTTAGACACATGATTTGAAATGCAATCCAAGTATAATTCAACCCCCTAATTTACTCCATATTCATACCCAGGCCTCATTGTCATGTGCAGTAGCTTATCCACCACCAAAATTCTGAGACACAGTCAACAGTTCTTCTTCCCCATCTCTTCTCTGTAACTACCTGCCTAATTTATATCAGTACCTTCATTTAACAAGTAACCCATCTTTTTCTGTTACAAAATAAAGATTTATTATTAACCTGCCTTTTTAGTTTACATTAATTTAACATAATTTCTTCCACCTTTTTGTACCTTTAGGGCATTCATGTTTTAGATATACAGTTATTTATCAAGTGAAAATTATTTGTTATTTTATTGCAGGGGGTCTGTTGAAGACACTGTTTGTGAGAGAGCTAATATCATGCCTGATACGCCATATATTGACCGTTTGAATACTTCTTTGAGTAAAATGACTGGTTTAAGTCGGAGCATGCCAAACATGTCGGTTGGTCCTGCAAGTACAAAGAACGATGACTTTTCAAGACCAATTCCAACTCCTGATATTGCCACCAACCAGATGTTCTCACCAGATAACTGTCTTGGGATCCAACAGAACATAAGTGATCAAAGAAATATTCCTCCAGATATATTGCAGGAACTACCAGGATACAATGGAATACAGGCATCACAAACAGCACCCAGACAAATGACTATGCAAGAATTGCAGATACTATCGCCAACACCACAGATGGAATCACAAATCTCACCCCAGCCATTGTTGATGTTATCACAGATATCACCATCACATACGTTATCACAGGTCTCCTCACAATCACCACAGATGCCATCAAAAATATTTCAGACCACACCACCACACATGTTGCTGAAAACATCAAAGCCACAATCATCTTTGACATCACCACAAATGTCACCGGTCTTAAGACAACTGCCATCAGAAGGCTCACCACTAATTTCTCAGATCTCAACAGGGCAGGTTTCACCAGTGCCGATCATGTCACCAATTATCTCGCAACAAGGGTCTCCAATCATCTCACAACAAGGGTCACAGATCGTTCCTCCGTCGGTACTCTCTACATCAACATCCGGAATGATGCTGTCGTTTCCTTATTTTCTGTTGAACTATCAATCGGAAAAAAGACCTTGCCCGGATCGGAAAGCAAGCGCGAACCTACCACAATCAGACTTAAGAATACTGAAGCGCAAAATTAGCATTGATGCTAACCCAATACAAGCTAAATTGTTCGCAAAAGCAGCTAAAAATAAAGAGACATTGGTGAAAAAAGAACGGGAACCAAATAAAAGGAATTGTCCTATTGGTGAGTATTGTGTTTTGTATTCAAATTGTATTATAATGGTTACCCTATGTTTGAGAAGAAGTCGGTTAAAAATTAATTAATTAATTAAGTTTGTCCCTTGAAACACAAAAAATGGAAAAAAAAATATTCTAAATTTAAATTGGCCATATCAAAGTAATATTAAAGTTATTCACTTTAAGTCGAAAATTCGAGCCAAAAACAACAATTTTACGTAATTAACAGGTAAATTAATTAGATTACATTTCATCTGGGAAATCGTCGCAAGCGAAAGTAAATAAAGATTGCAAACCATGAGTATGCATTATGCATGATGCTAATTAGGATTGTTTACAACTTGTCACGGTTGAGAAGGTGTTTTCACACAGATCGCAAGGAAGTTTTACATACAGAGTAGCCAAATAAGTGCGTTGCATTATGAGATATGTTTTGATTGAAAACTTTGACTGGAAGTCAAAGTTATTTTTTGAACAAAAAAACTGTATTTTGGTTAAATTATTTTTTTTTTCCACTAATTTTTTGTGAAAGTTAATAACTATTATGATACTTCAAAATGACCCACTTTTTTTCAAAATTAAAAAAAAAATTTTTTTTGGAATTAGTCAAAGGGACAATACATCTTTAAATAATAATAATGATAATAATAATAATATTCGTTCTTATAAAGCGCTTATTGCAGAATGCTTCTAAGCTTTATTTTTTTTTCACATATGTAAAGCATAGTAAAGTTGTGTCTTGATTTATTCCGGTTACCCATTTTATATACTTGGGTGGAGAGAGGCAAATGTAAGTAAAGTATCTTAAAGGATACAAGCAATGCAGCGAGAGTTGGATTCACAATCAGTAATGCAACGTCCAACACACTGTGCCAAACACACTTACAAATAATAATAAATGTTTCTGTTTATTTTTTTAGATAAACAAACTGTGAGTACAGTAGACTTGAACGCATGGGCAGATATTCGTAACCAATCAGAGTACAGCACAGTCGGTAGCAATCTTACTCATTCAAAGCTGTTACAACAAGTAGCCATGAAAGCGGTATGTGAGGAAAATGTTACTCTCTTTTTTTTTTCACTTTTTAAGCTAATTTTGTATTAACATGACATAAATAAGTTTGTAGTCTCTGCTAAAACAAGGCCATCGCAATCTCAAGTTAGTGTTTACCAACCACCCGACCAACCAACCGGTTGTGAGGAAAATGTTACTCTCTTTTTTTTCTTCACTTTTTAAGCTAATTTTGTATTAACATGACTTAAATAAATTTGTAGTCTCTGCTAAAACAAGGCCATCGCAATCTCAAGTTAGTGTTTACCGACCGCCCGACCAACCAACCGACATAGTGAGCTGTAGAGTCACGTTGCATGTGACTGAAAACACTAATACTGCTCCAAAATCTAAAATAAATAAATAAAAGGGCTCCAAAAATTACTCATGCATGCAAATTTAATACATTTAATAAATAATAACCAAATAAAAAAAAAGGCCAGCATTAGATTTGATTGAATTTCTGAATTTTTGGGCTCTGCCACAACAATTGGTTTAGGTTGATTTTGTTCATGAAATAATATCAACTCGGGTGTCAATACCAATATGGTGTGCATTCTGGTGTGAGTTTTGGTAGGCGATGTGAAGGGTATTGAGCGCTGTCTACACTATCAAACTTTATGTGATAAAAAAAATGTGATGTGAGCATTGGGCACATCACAGACTAGTTTGGTAGTGTAGACAGAGCTTTAGAGATGTGCTAAAATACTATCAGTGTTTTCATTATGATTTATTTATTTTGACAGTAATAAACAATTTATTTTTTACTTCTGATATGATAGAATGAATCATCAAAGAACACTCCACGTTCACCACCTCCATCATTGTTCAGCACAATGTCGATTGCGAGCCTCATCAGCTCGTCTTCTCAGCTTGACTCCATACCGCTGATCAACCAATACGATGCCGAGGTAAACGCACCTATCACCTCCTCCTGTCTGCTCCAAGGGGATGAACTTCTCAAAGCTCTTGACCAATCAAAAGGGGACAATTAATATATCATCATTAGTACATGTTCGATCAAGCTACTTAAATTGTTGCGTACATTTATGCGTATCTAGCAGCTTTATGCACCAAGCACTTTTCCAGTTATTGATAGTTGTTTACCAACGTATTCTTTTAATCAAAGTATGTCAGTGGTTTAATTAAGGGTTAATTGAATTAACACTCCTAACAATATTTGTTTAGTCTAACTTTGTATAAAGTATTAAGTCAACCATGCATTTAAGATGCTAAGTCTGAATAAAATGTTTTTACTTCATAAAGTTACGTTATAAGTGGAGAAGTTGTGGAAATAATTGAGTAGGTTATAGATACTAAATAAGTGTAATGATAATTGCTATATTCATAATCAAAAGTTTAGTATTTCATTATGTGATGCAAAGTTAAGTTTGCTTTTTGCTTGAATTTTCAAGAACATTCTTTTTTCATGAATAATCTTGCTTACTAACACAGTTCATGTATGAGAAATCACTGAATGATGTACTGTATATACAGGTAACACAGCACTCACTAAATCTCACTAAAAACAAAACAAGCATTTAGGTAATTAAGTAAGTGTAGTAAGTCTCTGTATTCGTAAGCTATATTTTATGAAAAATCTTGTATAACGGAGAAACTAATGAATATAAATAATAACATGGCGTTTTATAGCTCCGTGGTAATATTACATACTTTAAAATAATAATTAGTTATTAACTAGATTTATTGGTGTTTGACTTTGTGCACATTTTTTATTGTGTGATACAGTATTTCACTGTTTGCTTATTCGACAATCAAATAATGTTTATGATTTTATTTCATATAATTAAAAGTGTAAATATGATTGCTATATTCATAAGTGTTTATTATTTTTATGTGATAGAAAAAATTAAGGAGTTGATTTGCTTGAGGCAGGATTTTTTAAGAATATGCTCGCCTCCAAAACAGATTTTTAGAAATTGCAATGTCTCTGTGAGATTTAGTTAGTATATTTTTAGTATCTTCTGTATATGACGTTTTAGTATAACATTTGCATATGATGGTGGTGGGGTGCTGGCCTTCCAAAACCATTGACTTTGGTTCAAATCATGTATATCATTTGAAAGTTTTATTAAAGTAAAACAGGAAAAAAAAATATATACTATTTTAGAGTGACACTTATCTGAAATAAGAGGGAGGTAATAAATAGTTAATAAATGCTTTTAGTTTATGAAAAAGAAAATCTATATTTTTCAAATATGTTATACATAAATTGATATATTTACAATATAGAACTAATACATTTTAATTTGTAGCTGATTTGTGTTTATCACAATCTATTTCAAGCCCATAGCCAGGAGGGTTTGGAGGGTCAAATGCACCTTTCCAACTAGCCCTTTTTCAAAGGAGGTGTTAGAAATAATAATCCTAGCCTAGCTCATCAGTAGTAGTAGGCCCTCCACCCATGGCTGATCCAGTGGGGTAGCACTAGACGCCCATTCTCCCCTTTTGGACAGCAACTACTACTTTTTGATATCTGATTTTAACTATTGATAGAAAGATTAAACGAGTACTTACCTTAAGTATGAAGTTTAGTCTCCATTTCATGAAGTAATGGTAGTTGGTAGAGATTCTAACTGGTATCCCTTGATAATATTAAGCACAATCTGATCAGAAGTGTATTTATTCCACTCTGAATCATAGTTTCTTATCTGTCCCCCAATAAACTGATTGGGATTTAAGTATATACTTACCTCGTTAGTTATTTCTTTTCTTGTGTTGACAAAGGAGCTTTGGACTTTGTGAACGGTTTCTTGTGGCTTGTCCGCTCCTGAGAGGTTGTCGTAAAAAAAAACCCTAGAGTATCCAATGCCTCTAGCTCCTTCATAAGGGTTAAACCGCCAAGTGCCTCTACCTCTGTTAACGACTCTTCCGCTGAATTGAGATTTTCTCTTTTATGTCATTGACTCTTTTTGCCAAATCATCTCCAAATAGCAATGTGGAGACCGGTATGGATGACTTACACAGCGCCTGCTTGTATTTTTCATCTAATTCAGGTTTTAAATTCTCACGTCTGATTAGACTTAGTTCAAAGTTGGTGTATGCCATCAATGCTATTATAGCTTCCTTTGTTGAGGAAGGTTCATTTTCTTGTTGGTTCACCATGGCCGAACTAGCCCCACCATGCTTCTCTTTACGTTGTATTTTCAAGTCCGATGACTTTGATGCAGCTGAAATATTATCCCATATTATAGGGTTAACCTTTGGTACTACCAAGTTTTCTAGGATGGCTGGTGGTGGTTATTTATCAATTGTATCATTAATTTGTTCATCTTCCAATTTCTCAGAAATCAGTAAACTAACAGTTTGAGCCAATTCTTTGTTAATATTTGACCCTGTGGGTCTGGTCGCCTTAAATCTTTTTGATATCTGATTTTAAATATTGATATCATGTTATTGTTATGTTATATGTTATTTCCGTCATTAAAAAAATCTTGGATCTGCCTCTGTCTGTCACCCCTCTTACAACAATCCTGGCTACAATCTTGGTACCATCATAGAGATAGCATGTTATAATGAACTAATATCTATTACTACCTGTGTATGTGAGATGTTATAGTGAACCTATATCTAGTACTATGGTGTCTCTTAGATATGAAGTTATGTGATAGTCACACAATTGCAAATCATATCATTATTGCTTATTATATTTCATATTTGAAATTTTCTATGTGTATCCAGCTTCAATGCAGTAATGCATAATTTGTTAAGAATTTGGTGTAGGTCTATTACTAGAGAGCTAACTTTGGTTATATTGTTTCACTTAAGTGAAAATAGTAAGGTAAAAATAACTAATAAATAGTTAAAAAATATATATGTTTAAGTTGATTCACAATCCTACAAATATTGTTTTTGTTGTTGTAAGGTACTGTAAGTATTCTGTTCTATTTAATAGGTTATGTTTTCAAATCATATTCATATTTGATAACACAGAGGCGCATGAACAATTTTTATGCTGGAGTGTTAAAGTGACAATATTGTGAAAGTTTTAAGGATAACAAATTAAAAACTATGATATTGACCTTCCATTTTGGAAGATCTTTACCCTTCTGACTACCAACTTTCCTTGTTTGTTATGTACATAACGTAAAATATGATTAATTTGAGTCTGAGAAAACATAATTTCTATTTATATTTTATATGCAAATGACAATAATTGGAAGTAATTTTCCACTGATGAATGAATGGGTTATCTTGGGGCGGTCAAGTTTTTTTCAGAAAGAAAGTCTTTCTCTAATCAAATCTTTCATCTAAAATTTTAAAAAGTATATTTTTTTTTTAATGTGGACATATGAAAGGGTAATATTGAGCAGATCTGTGCTGTTTCCTGTATTTAGCGAGTTCTTTAAGACGCTGCTGCTTTGTATGCATGCTTGATAATACAAAATTAAATGCTACCAACATAGTTGGCTATTTGTAGCAATATTATATGAATATATATTCATTATATACAATAAAGTTTGCAAGGTGCATGTAAATAGTTGTTGCTAAATTTCTTTTTTTGCATTCCTTAAAAATCAATCAATATTTAATTAATTAAATACATAAACCTATATAATATTCATTAATTATACAAATTAATGAATATACAAATTAATTATGCAAATTAATGAATGTGCAATGAACATTTAATTAATTAACTTGCACACTGAGGTCATATTTCCTTTACATATTGATTTGTTATTAGCTTATATACTTCTTATTGATTAAAATAATTTGTAACAGTTATAATAATCTTTAGAATTCTATATAAAAAATGTATATTAAAAACAGTTTGTACGATGATTACTTCAATTTATAGGACGTGGTTTCAGCTTTATAGCCTGCTGCAATAAAAGAAAAATCGATATTCTTTTCATGCTATACTTTCTGAAGACATTTCACGTCTTATCAAATTACGTCATGAATATTCATTAGTTACCCAACAACCATCAACACAATGCTGTCGTCTGCTTCTGTGCTTGTGAAGAAAACAGTGACACACGATCTTGAAGTTCCGAATTCTTATGTTTATTTATTTATGTTTACGTTCTTAAATAACCTACAACGATGCTTGGTAGGTGGTGCATGTAATATACAAACGATATGAAAGGTAAGAGATATTTGATTACTTGTTTATCATCTCAATTTCTTAAAGGGTTTTTGAGATGACTACTTGAGCCCAGCTAACTAAGTTCACCTGCTGAGAAGCCTGGTAACGAAGGATAAGCCTTTCTTCCCCCTGTGTGTAAGTGGGATGTAAGTGTGTAGCCTGGTTCAAGCCTACGGTTTTGGTATATAGATTATTAATAGATAAGTAGGACCTACTAGGTCCTTGGTGTAGTTAGGCCTACTTCGATTAAAAAAAAATACAATATTAAAATTTATGAGTTTAAATAAAATGCAATTTATTTATTCTGAATATTCAAGGTGGCCAGTCAAAAAAGAGTCTTAAAAAAAGTAAGAATACGATACATAAAATCCATCAAATTAATAGAATTAAAAATTTTTTTCAAGCAGTTAAATAGTGTACAGCATTTTCTTAATAATAAGCATAAATACAATATCAATTAAAGAATCTGTATGATATCAATTTAATTATTGACGGATAATACTTTAGAAGTGAATGTTAATATTATAATTTTACTACAATAAAGGATTTAATAGATCCGCCAAGTTGCTTGTAAAATGTAAAATCAGTCACTGAAACCACTTTGTACACACTAAATACAAAAGCATACCAATTTGTTTAAATATGCCTGTTGCATGTGAGAAATAGAAATTATACATGTCATACTTCACTTGTTATGCTTTACCTTGGAAACGTAAGATAATAGTAAAATATCGTTTAAGTGTTTTAGTATGTTTGTATAGTTTTGCACTTGTTTGTTTAAATCCTTATCAGCATGGTAGTTTGGTCCACACAACAGTAGAGTCTTACTGTTAGTATGTGTTGTACATTAAGTACATACTTACCGTTTAAAGTATGAAATGCTTGAAATATAACCATTTTTACAATGATTGAATATACTATTGAAGATGATCAGAAGTTTCTTGCTTGTAAGCTTTTCTTTTATTTCATAATCATATATCAATTTCTTTACTAGCATTTAGTTATTTTGTAATAGTACTGTATATGTATAATTGCTTGGTTAACAGCCAATCAGCCTTAAACTATACTGTATCTATAAGCAATTGAGGTTTAAAAGGTTTCAACCCTATTTCTATTTCACTCAAGTTTGAATGGTGATTATTTGGTATTGGCTAGAAATGTAAATAATTTTGTATGGAACTTTGGTATGGAAGTATACAGTATATGCTACTGTATGTCTGTGTCACGTCAATACAGTGTTGGTACGGTACAGACGAGTGCAACCACTATTTTGAGCAATGTCCGACTGATTTCAATTAATTACTATTTCTATTTTTTTTTTTACAGTAATTGAAGTCAATAAAGAAAACTTTGATGCCCTGTTGGCATACGATGATGTCTTTCTGGATTACTTTAATGCTTTCCTCCAACTACCAGTTAGTACATAATATGGTTTTACTCTATAAATACTTTTATAATTAGTTAGTTGTTAGTTTGTTCTCTAGAAAAGAGTCTTGACATTAGTATAATCCCATGCTATAATCCCACGACCTACCTTAAACTAAATTCAGACTGTTGTAAATCTACTCCAGAGTCCAATGCAATCAGAGCAAGCTTGATTAGGTGTTAGAAAAATTGTTGTTGCACGTGACCAAGCCTCTGTTACCCTCTGGGCTGTTAGCATTGTTTTGCCAGGGGAGAGGCGGAGGCCTGGGACGGGTGAACAACATTGGTGTTGATCCTTTTTGATTAATCCAAATATGTTCTAATAATATTAATATTGTTAAAAAAACAATCAAGTGGGGTGGGGGCACCTGTGGGTAATTCTCATAAGGGAGGGGGAAGTGCCCTTTTTTGGGAAAAAAGAACCCCCTGTGAAAATCCTGGTTACAGGCTTGATCAGAGTATAGTTTTACCTGCCCAAATTACCAGGCCCCCAGGGACCATACTCTTGTCATAGGGGTTATTATATGTACACAATAAGGTACAGTAGACAATGCAAACAGTTTTGTTTATTTTCACAGGCATTCCCACAGCCATTGTATTACAACCGTTTGACTGGATCATTCCAGGAGGTTGAAGATGCACCCACTGAAAGGTCACTACCAACCAATGAGCAACCACCTGCTCAGTTGGCACCTATTGACGAGGAGTTGGATAGGATTATGGAATGGGCTATCAACGAGAGGCTACCACTTTTTATGAGGTAAATTTGCTGCTCCTTGAAGGGAAGAATGAATGAGGCAGCTAAAGCTCTACCTACACTATCAAACTTTATGTGACAAAAAAAATGTGATGTGCCCATATATGATATCACTACCATATTAGGGCATATCGCTACCATATTTGACTAGTTTGATAGTGTAGACAGAGCTTTTAAAATATAAAATCAGGTGTTAAGTTTGAGAACTTTTAAAAAAGATCTCAAACTTCACACCTGCATATGGCATTAAAATATGAACACAAAAAGTTAAAATACAAAGATGCAAGATAATTTGAAATTATCTCTTCTTACGTGTGTTTCACATTTTATTCAGAACAAGACTATTCCTCGAGTACAAGCTATGTAAATTACTTCTACGACCGCTTGACAACCGTAGCAGTGCCATAAGTCGACAAAGTAGTACTGGAGTACAGGGATACAGTCGTCAAACAACCAGTTATGCTACATCCAGTTTGATACAAAGTGCTGTTCCAAGTGTGTATGACAATGAAAGCAATCTCAGCTGGCCTGATCTGGATCATACCGGTTTATTTAAGTATCTTCGACCAGGCAGTAGATGTCAAAGCTTACCTGCTACATTAGGACTTGGTGCGTTGATAATAATATATGGCATTTATAAGGCGCTCTTCCAAAAAAAAAAGACCAGAGCGCCGCGTTAAATACTGAAATGATAAATCTTAAAATTACAATCATTAAAACTTACGATAAAAATTATTAGGCTTAAAATTGCGCAATATCTTAGGCAGATCTTATAGAAGGGTGTTTATAGATGCATCAATTTGGATTAAATATATCATCCATGGAAAATATATTTTTTGATTTTGATCACTTTTATTTTTTAAGGTCAGTACCATCATGGATATATGTCTTCCACGTCTGGTGCAAGAGAAGATGTCTGGCATAGCAGTAATGTAACGCCTAGCAACGAAGTAAAACCATCTCAAATTAGAAACTTTACCCAGAATATTACAGTTGGTAATGACTTTAAAGAAGGTTACGAGTCTCACAGTCCAAGTAAGTAGTTATGAGAACAATCAATCTTTATTCTCATATAATGTATACAATAACATGTGAAAAGGAGCAAAAAAAAAAAAAAAAAAATAGCTTTCACTAATTTGGCACAAATATAAATTAGTCAATAGATTGATTGAAAATAAAAAACTTAAAAAAATGATTAAACAAGAGATTTGAAAATGGCAACTTGAATTTAGATAATCAGTAGAATGCCTAGTAAGGGGACACCTTCAGGATCGAACAAAGTATCCCTTCAATAGGGTTGTTTCCTGAATAGGGGTTGTCCTGCCGCTGTAGTGTTAAAACATATATTTTCCCTACTTTGTTTTATTAGAAAGTGCCATATTATTATTAGTTTTGTCTTCTGAATAAGGGTGTCCCAAAATGAGGGATTCTATTGTAATAAGTAAAGTTTTTTTGTCTGTAGGTAAAAAGAGTTCATTAAAAAGTCCAGGCTTGAAGACAAGTGTGTTGAAAAAGCATGCAACAATTCAGATACCACACAGTACAGAGGAAGAAGACACAGATGATGATGATGATAGCTACCAGGAACCAGTACAAAAACGGTTTGTAATTCAAGGCTTTTTGTATTTGTGTATATTCTGAACAGATATTGCCTACTTAGAGATGAAATATAAGGGAATGATCATTTTCTTGAGGGAATACATGTTTCATATATATTCATACTGAACAGATTGGTATCGGAGATATATCCTGCCAGAAACCCAGTGTGGATTTCGTGAAAACTGCAGCACAAATGATATGATTTTTCCTGTGCATCAAATACAAGAAAAGTGTATAGAGCGGAATACACACCAGATAAAATTGTTTTACACATGTATTTTATATATCGTTTTTTTAAAAAACATCACTGTCAAATATTGTGACTCGTCCATCGTCATCAAACTTGCTGTACACAGACATGCTATGAAATTACTTTACATGCAAATAATGTGAAATAGATAAAAGAGTGAGTAGCAAATATTAGGATTAAAGGTTATTATTAACACATTTAAATAATTACTATCTTTATAGAGTAATGTCAGCACCTTTGAAAAAAGAAGATATTAACCTACTGTCCCCTAACCAGTCCACATATGGTGAGTTCATACAGGAGGTGATTGAAGACGATGATGATCAACCTAGCTTGATTGAATACGATGATGAAGATCTGATCACCTATGAGAGAACAGAATCTGAACTGCTTCAAATAGTAGGCAAACATCATATAACATTCCAACAACTCAAAGAAGAAATGCTGGGAGGAGTAAGTACTAACATTTCTTTTTTACATTTTTTTTATACACGTGATTGAAAATCCAAATATGGAGAAATTCTGTCTAAAACCATGTCAGTTTTGTATGATCCTTTGCCCGGATTGGTCCTTGCATTGTGGTCAAGTGAGAACCAAGATATATTGACCAAAATAAATTGAATTAAGATGTGTTTTTTCTGGCCTTGGATTAGCCCTACTGCTATAATGTAAAGCTCTGTCTACACTATCAAACTAGTTTGATAAAAAAAGTATACAGTAGTGATATGCCCAAATATTGTAGTGATATGACATCATCATATCTATATATGGGCACATCACATTTTGTTGTCATGTAAACTTTGATAGTGTAGACAAAGCTTATTCTCCAAGCCTGTATCCACCTTTTTGCAGATGTGCCCTTTTCAAACTAGAGGCCCTAGCAGTGGAAATAATAGTAACAGGCCTAACTAGCCTAGCTCATGATGATTTTTCCTCCTTTTTGGAAAATTTCCTTTTGAAACATACTGACATGGTTCACTTGCAGTCGTTAGTAACCATTATATATATATACTGTCTAATTAAATGTAATTATATTTACAGATGTTCGGTATGGATATGTTCAAGTCTTTCCTTGTTGGTACAGCTGGAGAGAATTTACTTAATTTCTGGTTGGACTGTGAACAATATCGTGACAATGTACAAGCATTGGGGAACACAGAAACCGTCATTACAAGATACAGACTATTTAGGTATGACTTCATATTACATTTTATAAAGACATTTCTTTTCTAATTTGAAAGTGGTACGGTGATACTGTAAACACATCATTAAATTTCGGAAAAATACCGCAAACATCACTTTATTAATAGAGAGATTTTGATTTGTGACGAACAAGCTACAGTATGTCATGTAGGTTCATTGTGCACATGCAGAGATAATGAGATGTATGTCCTTGCACCCCACCTTGACACAGACTTGATGGTTTCTAGTTGTTCTAGTCGTCACAAATCTAAAAGCTCCTAATGAAGAAACCTTCTTTAACATTCTTAGTAAGGAAACAGGGTTTTGATTAATTGTTAATTAATCCTGCAGAGATATTCAAGACAAATATAAATTTAAACTGACCAAAGATGCACAGGAACAGATTCAGATTGCACAGGGTAACGAGGGATTCAGTGAATCAGTTTACACAAGGACACAGTATGATGTATTGAGAAGGTTACGAATGTACTGGCTCCCACGCTTTCTTATACACCAAGAAAGAATTGCATATTACACGTATGTTTCTCAAATGTTATTTATGAATATTTATTTTTATTAATATTATATATTATATATATATTTTTAATATGAAACTTAATTTTTTCCTATTGCTTTTTTCAAAATAATAGTGTAAAAAAATCCATAAAATTGTTAAAAAAATATGTGGTAATATTTTAATTGTTTGTTTATTTCTTCTTTATATACTGTACCCCAGCACACTGCTGGGAGACTATCCCATACTCTCTACCAAGTTCTTAATACATAAACCATAGTGTGAGGAAATTATATTAAAGTACTGTATCTTGCCTAGGATCCAAGCAGCAGGCAACAGGTCTTAAACCCATGCCTCTCACATACTCGGTGATGTAGTCACAAGAAATGGTGGTTCGGTTTTCGCAAGAAAAGGGAACAATCTCTGTTCAAGCCTCTGGGTTGTCAAAGGCCTCTGTGAATAAGTGGTCAGGTTGAAACCTTGCAAACTGGTGTCTCTACGGCCATGATACTACTACTGCAGTCCAAGATACATACATTTACATATGGTTTTTATTTTGCATTTCTCTAAACAGACCTGAAAAATTTCAAGAATTGCATGATAAAATGCAAGAGGAGAATTATAAGAAATATAAAGTATCATTCTTGCCCTCGATCTCTCTTGTAAACTCTCTGCCAGTCCGCCCTGGATCTTGCTATCGTCTAGCTTCAACTGTCAAAGACTGGAGTACTATTTCTAAAGCTGGGCGAACTGTGCAGGATGAGGTGCAGCCAGGCCAAGTTGAGGACTTATCACCTAGGAGCATAGTAAGACCAATGTCAGCAAGATTCAAGATTGGCCTAGAAAATGATCGAGAAGCTGGACGGCCATTCCAGAAATACCTTGAAAGGTGGGTGATAATGAATATGCCTTAAAAAAAATTGCCTTTATTTTATTCATCATTGTAATATACTGTGCAAAAGTGTAATAATTAAATTTCTCTTCTTTTAGCAGAAATGCACAAACATTTAATAAATGATCATTTGATTTGATTTGATTTGATTGATTATTTGCACACTACAGACTATTTCATGAAAGTTATTCATAGAATACATTTTTCAATTCCTTTTTTTAATTTTAGACAAAGTGACGTAAGATTATTAGCCAACTTACTGTTTTTGCAAGATGTCACTGACTATGGAGAAGCGGAGGAAAGATCAGCTGATAGATTACTTAGGATGAGTCAAGCCTGGCTTATCTTCAACAAGTACATCATTGACGGCTCAGTGTGGGATTTAGGTAGGCTTAAGTCGTGAATGTTGAGTGGTGACTGATATGTCACTCAGGGATATTAGGTCTATACATCTACTGCCCTATTTACAATAATTTTCAATCATGGGGATATAGGATGACCCACTAGATTTTGTTATAAATTTTTTAGTATAATTTGGAGGTGATATAAAAATAATAATAATAATTACCATATTTGTAGCATCCCTTTTTATGAATAATCATGCTCAAAGGCGCTTTACATTATTACCCCGGTTATTTTTTGCATCAAAATGTATGGAAACATATTCCCATAATGCAGCTAGTAATCAACGCAAAGTTGTGTCTTGATCTAACCGGTTACCCATTTTATATACCTGGGTGGAGAAAGGCAAATGTAAGTAAAGTGTCTTGCCTAAGGATACAAGCAATGCGGCGAGAGTTGGATTCGAACCACAGTCTCACAATCAGTAATCCAACGTCCAACACTGCGCCACACAGAGTGAATGTTAAAGGCATGTAATTGTACCGTAATATTAAGTAGTTTGTTTTATTACTTAATATTTACTAAAATACAGTATATGATTTAAAAAAAGGTAAAAACGAATTAATTTTACAATTTTTTTTAGATTTGAATTCTTCTGAACGGAATAAACTCCATCACAAACTTCTGACAGCCAGTGATTTTGTTGCGGTGAAAGCCTTTGAGAAGATTAAAGAAAAAGTGATGAAAAAATTACACCGGGAATGGCTCCGATATCTTCATCAAGATCTCAAGACATTTTTAGAGTAATTATCACTTAAATTATTGTTATGTCCATTACACTGTTTTTTTCTTTAATAATGAAAACGTTCTTAACCTTTTCTTTTATTTGCAATTTTGACATCTGTTTTTCTTTTTAATTTAAAGAAAATAAGAAACTTATTAAAATCTTCATTAAGCCGCCATCAGTTGTATAACTTTAATTTTTAACGTCATTTTTTTCAGATGTAGAGCAAGACAAGAAGATTTGCTAACTCAATCACGTAGTTCGAGTGATAATTCAACCAGTTCACCAGATGAGTTCACAGGAAAGACACCATTAAAACCAATAAAACCAAGGGACAGAAGAACACATAAGACAAATAGGTACGGTAGTAGTCACATTTGTTATTTAATATTCAATATCACCAATAAAACCAGGGGACAGAAGAACACATAAGACAAATAGGTACAGTAGTAGTCACATTTGTTATTTAATATTCAATATCACCAATAAAACCAGGGGACAGAAGAACACATAAGACAAATAGGTACGGTAGTAGTCACATTTGTTATTTAATATTCAATATCACCAATAAAACCAGGGGACAGAAGAACACATAAGACAAATAGGTACGGTAGTAGTCACATTTGTTATTTAATATTCAATATCACCAATAAAACCAGGGGACAGAAGAACACATAAGACAAATAGGTACGGTAGTAGTCACATTTGTTATTTAATATTCAATATCACCAATAAAACCAGGGGACAGAAGAACACATAAGACAAATAGGTACGGTAGTAGTCACATTTGTTATTAAATATTCAATATCACCAATAAAACCAGAGGACAGAAGAACACATAAGACAAATAGGTACGGTAGTAGTCACATTTGTTATTTAATATTCAATATCACCAATAAAACCAGGGGACAGAAGAACACATAAGACAAATAGGTACGGTAGTAGTCACATTTGTTATTTAATATTCAATATCACCAATAAAACCAGGGGACAGAAGAATACATAAGACAAATAGGTACGGTAGTAGTCACATTTGTTATTTAATATTCAATATCACCTATTGTAATTTCATAATCTTGTAATGTGAAACTATATAAAAATATCTTGTAGATGGAGGGTTAAGGATGAAAATTGTTGTTATAAGCTTCTCCTTCATAGTTACAGGCTTGTTTCTCAACTTAATCCTTTGTTTAACCTCTATGTGATACACATGATAGACTTAAGCTCTGTCTATACTATTAAACTTTATGTGACAAAAAAATTTGATTTGTCCATATATGGATGTGATGATGTCATATCACTACCATGGGCACACCAAACTAGTTTGATAGAGTAGACAGAGCTTTATACATTCTGTAGTTTATGTATCTTAATTGAATATATACAACAATATAGTTTAGAATTACTTAATGCTAACAGTTTTTCATCTTGTATTTTCAATATCCATTCTAATATTTGTTCATTTCCTAAACTATACTTTTGCTTTGTATGCATTCATTAGCTTGACTGACATAGATGTCAATGAAAAATGTGAAGAGACTGACCTTGATACCAGGTGACATACCCATCATGATTTGCTTTATCAATATTATTCTTGTCTTGTTTCTATATATTCTTGGTTCTATTATATTTAGTTATGTATATTCATAACGTTAATTAACGTATGTAGTATGTCTATTTAAATTGATACTGTAGAGGCATAAAAATAGGTGTTAGATTTATAAACATTCACAATTAGGGTCATATCCAGATTTCAGTTTTAACCTTTAAACTTTGCTTTTGGCTGAATCTTCTTGTTTAAACATTTTAACCTACTCTACAATATTGTTGAAAATAAATTGTTCCCCAAAAACATGAAAAAGATTAAGTAAAAAATACTTTGAATAGTTTTATTAAAGTTAATCACTCTCATAGAAAAAAAAAATGTTTTCACTTAAAAAGATGGTTAAATCCAATTAAAAACCCATTCCAGTAAATTTGAAAAATTACATTTTTTTTTTTTTTTCAATCTAATTTTTGGTCAAAGTGAATAACTATTATGTGGCATTAAATTTGCATATTCAACAAAATATAAAAAAAAACTATTATTTTTTCTGGGACAATAAATTGTATTATTTATCAATATCTCATAATCTTATTTTAGTTTTATTTGATTTATATGTGTGTTTATTGATTTATAATACTTTAGCTATCCAAACAAAAAGTCTAAACAGAGAGGCAAAAAAGTTGAGCTGAGTCCAGAAGAAAAGAAAAAGGCCGCAGAGAGAAGGAAAAGGCAGAAAGCTGAACAAAAGAAATTAGTAAGAAAAGTGAAAGCAAGAGAGAAAAGCCAGAAAAAGAAAATAAGAAATGATGTAAAAGGAAGCGTTAAATTCAAGACACCCCAGGATGAAAAGAAGGAAAAAGAAAAGAAAGCAGAAGAAGTACAAAACACGATGGAAGAGTTATCAAAAGATGTAACATTTAAAAAGGTTTCGAGAAACAAATCGTAAGTCAAATTGGTATTTGTTATCTTAAAAATCTACAGGACTTATGGAAAGAAGTGGATTGAAATTATTATAGGAATATTGGAGAAGGGTCTAAAAAACGTAAATTGTGTATACAGTTTCTGCTGTGTTCTCATCTTTTGCTTTGATTACTTCCTCCCATATTATAATACTACTGTAGATACTCCGGCTTATGGCCGTTTTAGCCGTCTAAACAATATTTTACAATGTGCCTATACTGTACCCTTTGAACATAAATCTACCCTTAGAAATTCTTCCTAAGATACCTAGGCTAGGCTTAAGTGGGATAATGATGATGAATTTGTTGATTTTTAATCTGCCAAAAAAAGTGTGATGTTCCCAAATGTGGTAGTGATATGACATCACATTTTTTATCACATGAAGTTTGATAGTGTAGACAAAGCTTTTGAATATTCTGTATCACAAATGTGACAAAGTTAGATTCATTGGATAGACATTTTTATATTACAGATTAATGGGCTTATTCAAGTCATACCTGCAAGATGCTGAGAATCGTGAACGAGTCAATGAGTTTAATATGTTTATTGATACTGATGTCTATATAAGGCTTCCAGAATCTCACGGAGAAAAGAAAATAAGTCAAGGAAGAATGGTCATGTCTAGCTACTTTGATCCAGCCTCTAAACGGTATGTTTAAAGATATATATCTATATATATTCGATTGCAGACTTTAAGTATTTGTTTCTCTGTGGAGTATTTAGTTAACAATATGTTAAATTTATAGTTCTGGTCCTCAATCTTAACTGGAAACTGAAGAATTTTGGATTAAGTTTTAGTACACAACAAACAAAGCTTCTGTCAATCATTATCATTTAATAAAAATAAACAAATATTCTGTTTAGAACAGAGGTTTCCCAAGCAAATACACCATACTGTATATTAATGTACGCCATTCATTTTAATTCTGGTGACGTGTTTGTTTAGGTTTGTTTCACTCCCACAAGATGTGACAGAGAAGCTGTCTTCAGAAGGCAATAAACCAACAGTGAAGACGCTAGAACTTGCCCAGAAATCTGTCCTACCAAAGCTTGAGAACAGTTTCCATGTATTTTGGAGTGTAAGTACAAAATTTTAAAGTGAGGTGCCACTTAACCACGTAACTGTCATGTACAAAAGTCATTCTATACATACTCATTTGTTCAGAATGGTTTTACTGCTGTGTCATCTTGAAAACTGTTAAGCATCCTATTCAATTGCACTGATCAATCCTGACTGTTCTCCCAGAGTGGCTAGTGTACAACTCCCAAGACAGTTAACAAACCATCTGGTAGTGTAGGCTTGGTGGTCTAGAGGTTTGAACACCAGGCAAATGTTCTAGAGGTCATGGGTTCGAATCCCACCTGAGAATTACTTATTCTCAATGTACTGTACTTGGTATTAAGTACTAAATTATGTTTAGATTAGAACCAACATCTGACCAATTATTCAACTCCGTTCTGCAAAGATACTCCTCATGGAGTCGTAAATTACAAATATCATCCAATTAACAAACCAATATACAAAATAACCATCACTCACCTACCATTTGATGATGCTGCCCATAAAAGCTACCACCTCCTACATGGATTGTTTATTGTTATCATAAGCGCATTCACATTTCCTTTTCATTTGCAATCATTTCTCCACTCATTTCTAGGCTCATGTCAATTCACTTGAAGAGCAGGGAATTTTCATTGGTGGAGACCTATCCAAGGCTGAGTTAGCCATGAGGTCTGAAAGCTCACAAAGCTTAATGGTAGCCTGGAAAAAGAAACGAAAAATGGGACGAGGCACAGTAAGTTAATAGACCCTCTCAAATACAGTGTTCATTCTGCAGGCTATGGGAGTCATTTTACAAGCCCCCATTCGCCTGCTGTGCGGTGTCTTAATTTCACTGTCTGCCATGCTGGCTAGGCTGATCGTACCTTTTTTAGATAAGATTTAACAGTAAAATACTGCTTGTTCAGTGTGCAATTCAGACTAATCTTGTATTGCAAAGAGCGCCACTGCCATCATGTTCCACGTCTTGTGAATGATAATAAAAGATCATACATGCCAACATCTGAAAAAAAACAAAACGGGAGGTGGTGTTGTTTTAGCTCAAAACGCCCTTTATCTATTTTCGAGAATGTAAGAAGTGCAGTGTGTGACGTCATAAGCGGTATCCCGTGGTGGCTATGTGAGGGGAATCCTTTCTGTAAAAAAAAAATTATGACTGCAGATGCTCGTACAATGGCTTAAATATGTAAATTTGCTCGTATGTAAGCCTTTTTGTTGTATTTTAATGTAGAAAATATGTACATAAACATTCAGATGTCTTTGTAATCCAGGAGAAAAGATGCCAAAACAGGAGAACAATGTTAGGCTGGGAGACAAGTCTAAAATATGGGAGTCTCCAAGCCTAAACGGGAGTGTTGGCATGTATGAAAGATACGGACTAAATAACTTTTGTTACTCTACACATATTTAATCATCTCTTAACATATCGCCCTCAGTTGAGACTTACACGATATTTTAACAATAAGCATATACATAAATTTGCTTTTCATTTGCATATTTTGTTATCAATCATGTTTTCTTATAGCAATCTGGACAGCATATGCCATCACCTCAAGACAAAAATGAATTCATATCATTCCTAATGCAACTCTCTCGTGGACTGCCACCTTTGAAGATGATGCACTTCCATCGATACCTCATTGAACACGGTGAGCGAGACGGTTTTCCGCTCATGGCAAATGATCTACGGTTCTACATGGAGGCGCAACGATTCAAGGATGCGTACAACGGGGACACAGAGTTGATGATGTTGAAGAGGAAAGTTGAGGTTATTCAGGATTGCTTTTTTGAATCAGCTACTGGAGCAACTGGTGTCCAGGTATAAAACACCTCTAACCTGTCTAAAAAGTAGTAGTAGTGTAGGCCTGTAACAGTAAAACAAACAAAAATTATAAATGCTTGTCTTCCTAAAGCTATATCTATACAATCAAACTTTATGTGACAAAAAAATGTGATGTGATGTCTATATATGGACATGATGATGTCATATCACTACCATATTTGGACATATCTCTACCCTATTGGTAGTTTGACAGTTTATGTGTTGTAAATTGAGTTTACAGCAACATTGCTGGTGTTTTGATCCTATAATTATCTTTATACAATCAATTACTAAAACTAGATGTAATTATTTATGCATTTGAGTAAATTTAAAGTACAGGTATAGTGTAAATTAATAAATAAAACATATAAAAAACTTTCAGATTGATGTGAGCCAAGAATTAGCAACAAAGGTTATCAAAATGATAGATAACTTTCTAAAGGATCGTGGGAAAGATCCACATCCTGGTAACTTGTTTGAGGAATGTCAACATGCCGTCTTCAAGGAACTCTTACCCTATTGGGCTGGATTTAATCGACGTTACACAGGATCACTTTTAGAAAACAGAGTACCAGGTAAGAATTTTATGAATGTTCATGCTAAGCTTGGTTCCTAGCGACGCAACGTAACGCAATCAAGCAACATAAGAAAATGCCCTTCTAATAATTGTGTTTGCCCCTGCCTGTGTGAAATTAAACCTGCGATGTTTGCAGCACTATTGCATCGTCGGTTCCCACTTGTGATTACGCAATACAGCACTTTGCGTCAATACGTCGCTGCATTGCGTTCTAGTGGTAAACCACACGTTGAAGTTTTCCTGCAGGTATAAAGTTTCTAGTGTCTACTATAGAATATAAAACTTTGCAACAACCTTGATAATAATCCCTACTTATTTTTCGTCTTTGGTAAAGGAGAATTTCATTGAGGTACCTTTAATTTATCTGTAGCTGTAGATTAGTGGTTAACGTGCTTGCCTTCCAATCCCTGGGTCCAGGGTTCAATCCTGACTTAGTGCCAGGGTTGTTACTTGCGACTCTTTCAACTCCACTCCCTAAGAGACTGTTTATAAGCACAATCAATTATGAAATAAAATAGTTTATCCATCCTGTAATTGGAAAGTTCTCACTGTTGGATGCGTATGATATAAAAAAAAAAACTCCTGTAGAAATGACAGATAACAGATTCCCAAAGTATTTTTTCACAATTATGGATGATTTAAAGAAAAAGAATAATAAATTATTATAAACTATTTTCTATTTTGCTCATTTGTTAAGCAACCAAAATGGAGCGTTTAACACGAGAACGTCTGAAGAAATTCATAGAGATGGACACACCCCAGAAAGACTTCTCTCTACCAGCCATTGCAGCACCTCAAAGTCGAAGTGGAGGAACTTGTATCTCTTTCACGATTAGTGATGGCATACAGTGGAAGGTACATTATTTTAATATGAAAAAGACTCCTTTTACACTTAAAATTTAGTCCTGGGCCGCTCCAGAGTTGGGTCAAGATTTAATTATTCTGATCCAGCGTGTTTACATTCATTTATTGTACTTTATTTTCTCAAGCCCACAGTCAGCCTATCGTAAGTGTAAAGGGGTCTAAATTATCTGTTTTAGTATGCTCCTGAGAGATGAAAAAGTATTAAGTAGTTTTATGTATTAAACAATGATATAAAATTATATATCATTTGAGCTGATATATCCTCCATACTTGGAAGATGGTCACATGGTATAGCATAGTTAGGAACAAATAATTTACACAGTATTAACATCTAAATTTACATACTGTATGCAAATTGTTAAAACAATTTAAATTTTGCAGGTGTATGAATATGCAGATGGAGCCAGCTCACATGATGGAGGGGCGTCACCTGCCAATCTGAGTCATATAGCAGGTTCGATAGAATCCATCAATACATCCGGAACCAATGAGAAGCAAGGACGTAGAAATCGTACTGGCAGTATCCTCGGAGAAGTCAGGTCAAGAATTGCTGGCTCACAAAAGGTTAATGTGTCCTCATAGTTTTCATATTACCGTATATGTTTAGTAGATGCCAGTATATTGTTAAATATACACAAGGCGTCTACTGCAAATTGAAACGTATGAAGACACCACATGTGTTTTTAATGTATACACCAATTTCAAAGTTTTATTAGTATAGGTGTATTGCCATGAGTTTCTCAAAGAAAATTACTCTTCCAAGGCCAATTTGAGCTGCCGGCAAAAAAAAGTTGGAAAGGCTCATATCATGTTCTAATAATAGGTGATTCGTTCAGGCATAACATATTCACAAGATGCTCTTCAGTGGAGTTCCAACTGCAGGAGAAGGATGATTAGAACAGTGGTGTAATGGCTATGAGTGGTCACTGGCTAAACTTAGGGGCCTCAGAGCTTATTGGGCCCTGAGCAGTGCCCTGAAGAAAAAACAGACATTGAAATATGTCGAAAAAGGCTAAAAACATCTGAGGCCTCCAGCGTTGGAGGGCCACTTAGAGTTCCTAAACCAGGGGCCTCAAACTGTGTTACGCCACTGGATTTGAACTCATGATTATCAGGCAATCAAAAGAACACTACCTACAAACTACACTAAAAAAACACCAAGCAGTATTCTCTTGAAGAATAATACTGCAAAAGAGACTAAAAAGTGTGAAATAGTCTTAATTGAAATTAGCATAAGCACTGCTTAAGGAAGAAGACACATTGTGCAAACGGCTGAATTTATTGCTGAATTAATGGATGCAGTCAAATCTAGTCTGAAGTGATGGAGAGGTGGTTAAATCTTCCGTTTTCTATACGTTATGTGTACTGTAATTGTTTAATAATCTTCACACTTTTGGAGGTTTAAATCAAACAGAAAAGTTTTGTGCGCTAGTATTTATTATAAAGTGTCCAAGGCATAACTGCATGATGTGCATTTTCCAGGAATAAAATTCTATTTTTTTTAAAGGAGTTTATATCTTCAGGGAAACAATTTAAAGCTCTGTCTACACTATAAAACTTTGACAAAAAATGTGATGTGCCCATACTGTATTATGATGTCATATCACTAAAATATATTTATCACTACCATGTTTGGGCACATCACACTTTTTAGATAGAGCTTTAGTCTCATGGCTTCCATTTTGGTGGATAATTGTCACTTTTGATTTCACTTTTAAACCATGACTAAAACTTCCAATTTATGTTTATTATTGCCTCTCTGTGTGAATAACACTGTGCTGCTAACTAATGGTATATTGCTATTTTTATAAAGTGCAATTTATTTTTACCAAAACGTGTTAAAATTATTCTTAATCTTTTTATATTATTATTATTCTTATATATTCTGCATGGTAAAATGCTCAATACAAATATTGCGCAATTATGCTAGATTAAATTACACAATTACAAACTTAAGTAAAGTATTAGAAGCTAAATTATGGATATTTTAATAACAATTTATGAGGCTTATTAATTCTGAATGATGTGCTAAGCTTTGTATATAAATCACAATTATTGTATGAAATGAATTTGACTAAAAATAAAGTATTTATTTATAAATGTTTGTGTGTTTTGGTATCGTACAACTAAATAAGTTATCATTTGAAACCATATTATAAATGGATGGATCTCAACCACGGAATATTACAGTACTTTTTCGTTCAGCAACTGTGGGGAATTACAACAGGGACATTTGGTATTGTACATTAATTAGTTCCTATTCATCCCATTGGGACATAAGGTTGTGGTTTCCATATACAAAATGATTAGCACCAGGGGCTGAAATGGACCAGGACCTCGGGGTAATCCTTACTCTTTCCAAAAGGTCCACTAGTTTATTGTAAGTGGACCAGCACTATAGTGCCTTGAACCTGTGCCAATATTGTGGCTATGAAATGCAGTTTTTAGCTCTGTCTACACTATCAAACTAGTTTGACAAAAAAAAAGTGTGATGTGTCCATATATGGCAGTGATATGCCACATCACATTTTCTTATCACATTTTCTTTTGATAGTGTGACAGAGCTTTAGGAAGACAATCATTTAGAAATTCTTTTTTTTCGCTGTAGGCCCACACTACTACTACTTTTTAGACAGGTTATAAGGGTTTCATACCTGGACACCAGTTGCTCCAGTAGCCGATTCAAAAAAGCAATCCTGAATAACCTGCAACTCAATTTATTCAATATTGTACCTATTCAATTATATATTCTTTTATTTTTTTAGATTAGAAATGTTTGTAGAAGTCGTGATAGTAACTAAAGATTTGAAAGTTGTTTTTAATGTTTATTTGCACATTTAATTTCATTCTAAACACAATAATTGTTATTGTATATTATATATATTAGAGTATTTGAAATAGTTCCTTATCAAAGTATTTCCAAATGAAATTCGTAACAAATGACGTTGCAGTAGCACCAGAGGTTAAATGTTGAACAGCTTCATGCTCGAGATGGGTCACATAAAGGTCAGAGGTGGTATGATATATCAATCCATTTTTAAAAGGTTGACCATTCCTAATGGAAATAGAAAAGTGTCACCAATAAAAAAAATAATGAAAAATCATAAAATAATTTGTGCAAGATAAAATACATACATGATTAAAATGTCATATTTATGTTTGTTGAACTATTAACAATTGTTCATGTGGGTATATGCGGCTAACCACAGTTTTACTCTATAGGCCAACCTACAAATTTGGGTCATTCGTTTATGCCTGAAATAGCATGGTGAATATAGATATTTTGAGATCCATAACTCTTTATTAAAAAATGACACCGCTTACATGTTGTATACCTCCATGGATACTAACATTACAAAAAGAAATGGTTGGTACAGTACGGAGGAGTGTGCCCAATAAAGGACATGGTTGACAGATTATTCTATCATTATATACGGATTTTTTAGGAAACTTTACTCTATTCAAATCATAGCTCTCCATGGAAACACCGGCTATTGTCGGTTTATCCAGGTAAGCTATAGGCACGAAATAGACTACCTGTTGTGTGAAATTGTTAAATTGACACAAATTTCTTGGTAGCTAGTTGAAAAAGACAATGTTTGAATGCCAATTGGTTCTTCTTCTAATCTGCAATTGTAGAACAGCCTATTACCTGTTTCTGTGAAACAATTTTAAGATTTTATTAAAATTGATAATTATATATAATATGAAGGGCACTGATAAAGGGCTTATGTTTACCCGAATGCTTTATCTGACTGTTAATTGTTTTGATTTAGCCTTTTGCTTATCCAGCCACTGATATCCACACTATTGCTATTTTTTTCAGTAATTTGCCTTTGGATTTACATATACATAATATATTATATACTGTACCTGTATATATATATATTTATATATATTTTTGGATATGATGCGTAAAGATTTTTTCAGCAAATGTTTATTTATTGACAAAACAACTATGTATTTTATATTTTTTGTATTTTGTATTAATATTTGTCCTCAGTGAGGAAAATCGGATTAGGCCCTCCACGGACCCACGGCAGCCAGCAGTGCAGCGCCTACCAGATTAGGCAATGAGAGTAAAGCATCTTGCCTAAGGATGCAATTAGTATGGTACAGATAACCTCGAACCCATGCCTATCTCATGCTAGTCCGATATTACCATTACACCATCACTCACCAGTATATACAGCACCCGCCACGATTTCTATACGGTCTCCCATCCAGAACGCAACCGGGCCCAACGTTGCTTAACTTCGGTGATCTGACGAGAACCGGTGTTTCAACGCAGTATGGCCCCGTATATGTCTAGAAACTACCCTACTACTATGCCAAGTGCTCAAAGTTGTGTCAGTTGGTCTTATGCAACACTAACAGTTTGTCAAGGCCTTATTTGACAGTACCTGTACACTCGTCTGTATTCTGTATTTCTATCCTCCATTTTTCAAGTGCATTGTATTCATTATCACCAGTGTTCACCACCAATTGTAAACCTGAAAATATATATATTTTTTTAAAACAATTTCCGTGTACAAAACTGACATTTAAAAACATTACAAGAGTTTTTAAATTAGCTACTTAAAAAATGATGTTACAGGATTGTGGTGGTTTAGTTGCTGGAAACTTACTTGTTCTTTTTAGAATCTGTTCTTTCTCAATTTTCGATGTTCTAACAAATTCTTGCTCATTGCGTTCCAATTTCTTTAGACAGGTCTTGTCAAATCTAAAAAATTATTTTGCCAATTGAATATGGTTGAAGGAATTTACAATGTGACCACAAAAATAATTGTTTGCACAATGTAAATGTCAGTTCTTTATAAACGCTATATTGCATCATGCAATGTGCAAGCTTCACTAACTTTTTAGAAAATCGACCGGCTCATAAGTATTATGAAAAACCTTATTCACATGCGCCAAGAAGCTTCTGAGAAATAGTGTGATGAAAGAAAAACAAAATATAGTTACTGCAGTATATGCAGTAAAATAATTGTGTACATGGTCGATCCTCGATTTTTACAAATTTGTTGTTAATAATGTTATATTATTGCTTTAAGACATAATACTTTATGTTATTTTCTTACACTTACTGTGAGTCTTTACTAAGCTTGTTTCTGGCAGTGGAAGTGACACACTTTTTATTGCTGGTGATGTCATCTTCCGTCAATTTTTCTTTGGATGTTTGGCAGAATCGTTCCATGTCCTGAAGCTAGAACAATTTTATTTGTAAAAACAATGGAAAATGGGAGAATATTGATACTAGGCCTAGTATAAACACATTTTCAAAATTCCTTCGGAAACTAATTTGCATATTTAAATTAAACACGTGCCCATTATACTGTAGGCCCAGCTAGTGGTGCCTATTGACAGTACTTTCCTGCCTCATGTGGCTTGCTCCCTGCCTGCCTCTCTCTGGTTCGGGTGTAGAGGTAGGCCTAATCTAGTATAGTATAGGCCTAGTTAGTATAATTAATATGTCTAGGCTGCCGTTTTTTAAATGACTAATTCTCAATTTTTTACCAACCTTTTTTAAGTTACTTCCAAGAGTATGAAGTGTATTTTGTAATGTTTGTAATTCTGCCATATTTACGGATTGGGCTTTTTTTTATACAATAAAAATACACGAAATTTCTCTCCTTTTTTCAATTCCCCCACACAAAACACATTTTGTTTTGTTTATATTACCGCCCTCTACCGATTGTCGATTGTCTCGAAAAAAACTACTACCACCAGCATCGCGACGCGACAAACGATGAGAGACCAAAACTAAGATGCCTAGCAAAAAGAAGAAATTTAATGCCCGATTTCCCCCAGTAAGTGTAGTTTTCAGAAGTTTATAAACTGTGCCTTATATTTATGTTGACGGTTAGTTAGTTCTCTAGACCTAACATATAATATAATAACTAAAGTGGACACCCTAAGCTAGGCCCAGCCCGAGGCCTCATCATAAATAATAAGGTGGGCCTGTCTCCCCAGCCTTGATGGATGGGTTGAGTGGCTTCCACCTGAAGTAGCCTAGACCAGGGAGTTGTTATTAGACAACTCCCTGCATAGACTAAGCCTAGCTTATGATGAATTGATCAACATCTTATTACCAATGACAATGTTGCATTCGTATTATACAATTGATAATTAACATACAATAATGTTGCCATAAAACATTTACAATTAAAGTTATGTTATATATAGGCCTATATGAATATGATGACAGCCTAAAAAAGGAGCCCTAGATAGATACATTACTAGGCCTATAGGCTATATATAGTTAAAAGTTAAAATAGGCCTAGTAGTAGTACAGCCGAATAGTCCAAATAGGTGGGATGTATGTATTTTTTATTCTTTTTTTAGGCAAGGATAAAGAAAATAATGCAGACAGATGAAGATATAGGGAAGGTATCACAAGCAGTTCCAGTTTTAATATGTATCCTTTTCTATTAAAAATAAAATCAAATCTCTAAAATCATCCTAAAGTTGATTGAATCAACAACAATTTTCATCAAACATCAACAGCACAATCATCAACAACAAAAATCAATCATCAGCCGATTCTTGGTATTCTATCTATTTCCGAATTATTATACAGTAGGAAAATGTAGTAATACAACATCACATGTGTGTCACATCCATGTGTCTAGTAGTAACCTAACTAACCTTTAAACATGATACAGGCACAACATGAGATGCTGTATTACCAAATATTTTCAGAGGTACAGCACTGGGAATCGGGTGCAATCAGTGGGGGTCAAGGAATCAGAAATATGACTAGCCCACTGCTAAACGTTGAAGTGCTGATCTTATTTAGTTAATCAGTTGTATTGTTTACATGTTTTTCCTTAATTGTATATAACTAGCAAAAGCATTAGAAATTTTTTTAGAAGCATTAGTGAAAAAATCGCATGAGAAAACCAAAGCTAGAAATGCAAAAACTATGACTAGATCACATATGTAAGTATCCTGCCTCTACTTCCTTCTCTATTTTGTTTCCTGGTCTTCTTCCTCCTCCATTTTTTCATTCATTTCTTGTCTTTTATTTTCCTTCTCTACCATTCTTCCTCAATTCTACACCATTCTCTAATGGCCATATTCACCAATCACACATAAGTGAGATATCCCTTAAATATATTATCGCATAACTCAATAAATATTTAAATATTTACCTTAAAAATTGTATTCACTTTTTTAATTTTAAGGGTAAAGAATTTCCCTTAGCCTAAGTGTCAATATTGGTGAATACGGCCACTGACTTCACTCCTCTTTCCTTCATTTCTTTTTTATTGCCTTTCTTTATTTCTCCCTTCTTCTTCTCCTACATTTTATATCTAAACCCTCAGATTTGATTCCATGATAAAAAGTACACTACTCTTACACAGTGAAATATTCTTTTTCAAAAAGATTGATAAATGCTTTTAATCTGTATAACACTTCGCGTTTAAAGTACATTTGTGTGTTGTATTATTATTGTGTTGAAATCTTCTGAATTTGTATCTATGTATTATCTATTTGTTTTATATTTCTAGCCAGTTTCAAATGTATTTTCATTTTTTAAAATAATACTATGGACAATAAAATAATGTCAGTATCAGTATAATTTCTTTAAATTCGTTTTTCTTTGTAGAAAACAATGCATTGAAAATGAAAGTAAATTTGATTTTCTGAAAGATCTTGTCGAAGGGGTTCCTGACATGCCGTGTGAAGAAGATGACACGAATAGCAATGAAGCACACACACAAGAACCAAAACAAAAACATGCAAGGTAGTGTCATTATTTAGATCCATAGAACACTTGTTTTGTATTGTCCGCCAAAAACATGAAAAATGAAGATTAATAAGAAAAGACTTTCAATAGGCTACTTTGCAGTTTTTATAAAGTTAATCACTTCTATATATATAAAAAAATAATGTTAAAAAATAATTCAATCATAAAAAGACAAAATAAACAGTTAAATCCAACCAAAAACGGATTTCCAAAAAATTTGACTATTTTAAATTATTTTAGGTAAATCATTTTTTAAAATTCAATTTTTTGACATTAAAATGGCATATTCAAAAAAAAAAAAAAAAAAAAAAACTTTTCAGGGTGACAATACTTCTTTTTTTATTATTACTGTACACTAGGTCTATTTTCCACATGTCCCTGCCTCTTGTTTACCGATACTGATGCCTAAGATTTTTGTAATAGTGCCCTCTATAGTTTTATGTATTTAAACATTTTTATAGAGCCCTTTACAGTGGTTAGGACACTTGACTGTCATACAGATAGACCTGGGTTCAATTCCCGACAACTCCCAGTCCACTCAGCTGTAAATGAGTACCTGGTTGAAAATACTAGGGAGAAAAAGGCGGCGTGGAAAGGAACTGGCCACCCTACCACATAATGCCGAGGCTTAGTACAATGAGCTCCTAACAGCTCATTCTCCTACGTTCAGAGAACCTTTATAGAGCCCTTTATTGTTTGACCATGCTTGCTACTGCTTGCTTTCCCCATAAAGGATTCAATTCCACTTGTTTGAACCAGTTATTCAATGCATTAAGTTTAATTAAAGATCAACAATGTATTCATATGCAATTTATATGGTTGTTTATTTTTTCTTTAGGAGAGGGCGGCCACCAAAAAAAGCACAGGCACTAGCAAATGTTGGAACAAGCAGTAAAACATATCGCCAATCATCGGAAGAAGTATCATTTTCTGAGGTAAGATTAAAAGAGCATGAATTGTTCTAGCTTTCACTAAAGTCCACTTCCTTTATTGCTTAGTTCATACTACCATCTATTGCTAAAAAAGTACAAATTTTTCCAATCTTGTTGTCAGTACACAAAAAAAAAACCAATTGTATCATCTTAAGATTCAATTACATTTTTCCAGTAGAACCCCTCTCTTTGACACCCCTACCAAGAGAAAACCCCTACCCAGAGGACAACCCTACCAAGAGGAAACCCCTACCCAGAGGACACCCCTACCCAGAGGACACCCCTACCCAGAGGACACCCTACCCAGAGGACACCCTACCCAGAGGACACCCCTACCCAGAGGAAACCCCTACCCAGAGGACACCCCTACCCAGAGGACAACCCTACCCAGAGGACAACCCTACCCAGAGGACACCACTACCCAGAGGACACCCCTACCCAGAGGACAACCCTACCCAAAGGACACCACTACCCAGAGGAAACCCTACCCAGAGGAGACCCCTACCCAGAGGACACCCCTACCCAGAGGACAACCCTACCCAAAGGACACCACTACCCAGAGGAAACCCTACCCAGAGGACAACCCTACCCAGAGGACACCACTACTCAGAGGACAACCCTACCCAGAGGACACCCCTACCCAGAGGACAACCCTACCCAAAGGACACCCCTACCCAGAGGCAGTGCTGCCCAGAGGACAACCCTACCCAGAGGACATCCCTATTCAGAGGATACCCCTATTAAGAAGACATTTTCTTGGAAACAAACAAGGGACGATATATGTTTTAACACTATGGCCAACCTATTAAGCAGACATTTTCCCGAATGTGCCTACATGTATTTAAATTTCTTCATATATATTTTCTAATGTTGTATTTTTACTGTAGGATGATTCTGAGGCATCAGAAGATGACACAACGGCAAGTGAAGAAAATATGAATCAAGTAAAGCATTCACGATTACAGTGAGTATACTGACGTATTCCTCTACAAATATACACGTTTGACACCAATATTCAGGTGTAATATTTTCTATATTCGTTACATTTTTTAAGCCTAGCTACTCTCTGTACAGATTTTCAAATTCTTACAATATTATGATTTTAATTTATTTCACAGGGATGCTAGAGAAGATAAAACAATACCACCACAGAGAGAAAAAGCACCGACACAATTGATGCCCCCTCATCCTTTATTCCACACTGCCTCAAACCCCAGTGGTAACAGTAACCATGGTGACAATTCTCTTGTAATGGGTTTCTACCAACCTTCTCTTAATACGCAACAAAATGACGAAGACGAGGAAGACTATGATTGTTAGGTTGAAAATTGTTGGAAAAAAAATTATAAAAGGGAAAAATCCTCAACTCATAGTTGACTTTATAATGTTAAAAGCTGATCATCCATTTAAAAACTTGTTTAACTTCTGCAGAAAAAAAGAAAATAAATCGCTTTACTACATGTGTTTAAAGTTTGAAGTAGAATCTAAAGTTTTAATAAGATTTTTGGTATTATGGGTATAATACAATCCATATACCTTACTGTTTGATTTTATATACTGTACTATATATAGGCCTAAGATATATGAAATAATATTTTAGTTTGCTTTTACGAGGTTTTAGTAGGGTTTGGTTGAGTTTCAAATAGAAATTAGGGTCATATGATGGGGCTTATGATTGTTGAATTTTAAATTGGTCCTGTTTTATTTTAGTTGTGATAAAATAAACTTTCTGTATGTTGTAAGTTGTGTACAAATCCCCCAGGTTTAGCACTCCTAAGGGGCCATCCAATGCTAAACCAAATTTCATTGAGGCTGCTTGTGCTCTGGGGCCTCTTAAGCTTTGGGCCCAGGGTTTAGCCAGTGAGCGCTTATGGCAGTTACACGACTGATGTAGCACTGACTTAAAACGTGACAATAACGTTTGATCATAAGTATGAACTTATATGACCTATTGTATTATTGATATACTCCGTTAAAAATATTATATAAACTTAATTTTGAGATGGTCTGTTGATTGCTATATTAAAGAAATTATTTTTATTTAAACTTCAATCTGTTGACTCAGTGGCTAAAAAGTTTGCATCATGAGAAGTTTTTGTTGTTCTCTAATGTTCATGTATAAATTACCAAAATAAAGAAAGCTGCCTATTATATTGAAAATAACATAAAACGGGCAAAAAACAATAATCGGCAGAAGAATTAAATTTTGGTATCGCGGCGGTTTTGTTATTGATTGACAGAGCAATTTACGGAGATTTTGATGAGGCGTCTAAAAACAAATTCCAACCGATAGTTGGCGCCCTTGTCCGGCAGACGATCATCGATGATCAACAACTGCTGCTGCATGCTCGCGTTTTACGCAACATCTGTGACATGTGTGCATGAAATATCCAAAATAAACATGGTAAGAAAGTGTCATTTTTATACAATTAACTATATTTGGCGTATATTTAATATCCAGATAGTTATTTTTTATGTATTAACAGTTATGAACAAGTATAGGCCCAATGGCAGCTAGGCCTAAACTGAGCGAGGCTAGCTAGCTAGGCTAATATAATAGTAATGAGGCCTAATAGGCTAGTAGCCTAGGCCTAGTAGTAAGAGGTACAGTCCGTGTGGCAGTCGCTATCAGTATCACAATCACAGGACACTAGCCTAGCTAGTTAGTGTAGCAGCATACTCATAGCTAGTCTATCAGGCAGGAGAGCTAGGCCTAACTAGGTGGCTAATACTAAGTGGCATGGCTTTCCTCCTAAACTAAAAGCCTAGACTAGAGGAACAGCACTTTCTAGACCAGCTTTACTAGTTAGCTTTTTTGCCATTTTTGTTTGTGTGGATTTGATTGATTTAATTGTATTTAAAATCTTTAATGTAAAATGTTAATTCAATGTTTATGGTCAGTGTACAGCAGTAGTTTACTTTATACTGATATTCATATAATGAATTTTCTTTTGTTTTATTGAAGGGCAAAGACAAAAGAACCAAAAAGTTTGCAACAATGAAACGAATGATTTCACTGAAGGACTCAAGAATGTGAGTGAAAATTGTGACATTAATTAAAATTAATTATGTTTTTGTATGGTTCACTAGTTTGTTTAGTGGTACAATTTATTTTTTTTTTTCGGTGAAAATTTCATGTATACATTGTGTATTATCAAATAATAAAGAGTATTATTTTTACTGTAACACTGTATTTTTTTCCAATTTAGAAAAGACACAGATAAGAACAAACAAAAACCCAAACCTGTTCCAAAATGGAAAGAGGAAAAAGAGAAAAAGATTGTACCCAAAGAGGTTCCTCAATACTCGTCCGCTTTATTTTTCAAGTACAACACGCAACTTGGTCCACCATACTATGTCATTGTTGATACAAACTTTATCAATTTTGCAATAAAGAATAAAATAGATTTAGTACAAGGCATGATGGACTGTCTTTATGCAAAATGTAAGTATTTATTCAGCTCGATCAATGGAATTAACCAGTTGTACAGTACTTTTACTTGTTAAAAAGCTTAAATACTGATTATGTACAATACAGTAAATTATGAATGTTTATGAGGTGAAATGGAAGAATATTAGTTGAAATATTATTATTTATCTATTCATCAAATATAAAACATTCTTTACTGGTTTTTTATAACACACCTGCTTTAGATTTAAAAAAATAAGATACAGTATATATCTTCTACCTTCCAGGTATACCATGTATTACTGACTGTGTAATGGCAGAATTAGAAAAACTTGGAAGGAAATATAATGTAGCACTTAGATCAGCTAAAGACAAAAGATTTGATAGGCTGCCATGTTTACACTCGGGAACATACGCAGATGATTGTATTGTACAGCGAGTAACACAGGTTAGTCATTTTCACATCACACCTTGGTAAAAAGTACCCAGAGTTTTTGGTTCATTGTTGTACCGGAAGTAGGACTGTCAATCCAAAATGTATAGCAAAGTAAAACCCAGTTGTGTAACGGCGATGAGCGCTCACTGGCTAAACCCAGGGGCTCCAGTGCATGAGTAGCTTCAATGCAACTGCCTTGCTTTGGCCCTTTACACCACTGGTAAAACCCCTATTTTGCATGTAGTTATGGAAACATGAAGAATTGATGGACCCTACTTTTTGTTTTATATGACACATACAGTGTGCATTGTTTTCACCTGTTTATGTAAAGATGTGCCTACTCAAAACCCCACCATCTCTTTTAAGAGATTATTAAAATTATATTTAAAGGGAGCTTTTGATTTCCAACGACATAGAATCTACCTATATGTCATCAGTACCTAGAAAGTACCAAAACTATGCCAAGGAATTGAGCGAGGAAGCCCTCCAAAATGTTCCTGTATGAATTAACATGACGTACTACCAGTTCCTAGGTCGTAATTCAAAAGTGTTCTATTTTAATCAATTCTCCCAATACAGAGATTCCATGAAACTCTCCCATAATTTGTATAAATGTTTCTATAATTCCAGACTTTCCAGCAATATAAAAAAATTAGTCAGGAAGCATGTTTTATTTTCATGCAATGATACTATATAGTAAATTTAATAAAAGGGAGCAGAATTTGGGATTTACATTATAATATTTTGACAGTAAGTTGTATTATTTAACAATCCTTTTTTTCTTCTATACTCCGCAGCATAAATGTTATATAGTTGCAACTTGTGATAGAGATTTAAAAAGAAGAATTCGTAAAGTACCAGGAGTGCCTATCATGTACATGTCTCAACACAGGTATGTTGTACCTTGCATATTTATTGAAAGCTCTGTCTACACTATCAAACTAGAAAAAAAAAAGTGTGATGTGTCCAAATATGGTAGTAATATTCTCAAAAGTGGTAGTGCTATGACATCATCATGTCCATATCTGGGCACATTTTTTTGTCACATAAAGTTAGTGTAGACAGAGCTTTAGTGAAATACTTTGTATTTAAGGGAAGTATTCCACTCAAGTGTGATTAGTAAGTATGGCCACAGGTACAGAATATATATATATATATTTTTTTTATTACAGATTCACAATAGAACGCATGCCAGATGCGTTTGGAGCACCCAAAGTGTGATGATGTTACAAGGATATTCTATTACGGTAAAGCTGGTATTTCATACTTGGTTTTTTGCACAGTTTTGGAAGGGGGTTGCAATTACTATCAATTGTGATGTGTAGCTTACTTGCTGGAACCAATTTCTCCATTCATTTGATTAAAATGAATACAATATAACTATGTTTTTAAGGAATTTTATCAGCGTGTTCAGAACAGTGATCAGATTAAAAACAAAGTTGATCATGAGTGAGTTACTAATGATAAAATTTATCACATGAAGGAGTTACTCATGATCAAGTTGATCATATGAAGGAGTTACTCATGATCACATGAAGGAGTTACTCATGATCAAGTTGATCACATGAAGTTACTCATGGTCACATGAAGGAGGTACTCATGATCAAGTTGATCATAAGGTAGTTAATCATCATTAAGTTGATCTTGAGGGAGTTAATCATGATCAAGTTGATCTTGAAGGAGTTAATAATGATCAAGTTGATCCTTAAGGAGTTAATCATGATCAAGTTGATCTTGAAGGAGTTAATCATGATCAAGTTGATCATGACCAAGAAAAACTGTTATCGTTTTTTTATATAAAATCGTTATTATTTATGCAAATGCTGTTCACTGTTGCATGAAAACACTAAAAATACTCAATGAAATGAGCTACTACAATTGTGCGCGTACTGTATGCAGTGTTCTTTTTTGTAAAAAAAAAGATTGGTTAACTTAGGCTGAACTTTAACTTGAGTTAACATGATGGTTCATGATGTTGTAACTTTGCACGAATTTACATGCTTGAAAAAAGCATGATCAACGCTCTTATAGATTTACATAAAAATGAAATATTATGCTCAATAATAGCATGATAAACGCTGTTGGACACATAAAATACATCGTGGTTTTAAAGCTGTTGATGATCAACTGAGAATGTGGACTTTGGCACAGTTACACACACTTACGGTTTTCACAAAACCATCTTGGGAAGTGTGAACCCACTTTTAGCTGACTGGAACGATGCTGAGAAACCTGGATTCACACTATATTAAACAATTTTTACGACCGCCGGCATTATTTATTTTTTGTAGCATACTTCTGAGATTAATCCGCATTTTAATAAAATAAATTACATTTCTTTTATTTTTATTGAATAACTAATTTAAACGGAGGAAAATTAAACGTATATACAAAACATATTTTGTTTGTACAATGTACTGTAATATTTCTCAGTGTTATAACAAATTTTTTTTTGTACATTTCGCTGTGTTCACACTATTGACGTTTCCTGCGTCCCCTCTCTAACCTCAAATAGTGTGCTCAAGCGGTCAACCATATGTTCTATTTTGATCATCGGTCTTCTTTAAGCGATTAAGTATATTCGTTTAAAACTTATCCTAGCGTACTTTAGCGTTTGCAATATTAAGCTCCCGTTTTAACTAGTTGACCTCAAGGCAATGTTTTATGCCAATATGTACAAGGTTATATCCCCGAATGAAAGATTCAACAGAAATTGCTGTAATAATTTATAGTGGTTTTCAAGCCATGATATGCTCATTAATATTTTTTTAATCGATCATGGTTAACTTTTTATAGTAGAGCACATGACAGTATCTATGTAAAAATGTGCTAACTATCTACATTCAGATGGAATATATCGTGTAAATGTTGCCTAACTATGAGGATAACTGCGACTTTATTAACAATATTATTATGAAATTAATTTGTTAATGTCGTCGATTAATCGAAAACTCCGCCTAAAATTGTGCTGACTAGCTACATTCAGACGGCGCCGTTTTGTAAATATTATGGAACATCGTGTGAAATTTAGCTTAACTATGATATAGGCCTAATTGTTGGAATTACTGTGAAGTAGCTTGCGTCAGGATATCTGACGAATTCATTTGACACGCATACAAATTAACATTACATCCGAAAGATCTCGTGGATGAAAACGCAATGTTATCGACGCTAGAATATTTCACAAAAAACCGATTGATACAATTTTTCATTGTTTACGATTAATCGAAAACTTCCGCTCCGCATACATTTCTCATGAAGTGGATTTAAGTTATCTAATTTCATTTTATTTACAAGTATAAGAAAACGCATTTTCTCAACTGCGTCTAGATCTCGCGCAACGCAAGATTTCTACGATTTTTAATTATATCCGAGATGAATAAAATACTACGTTGAGTTTTCCAAATTGTTGTCGTAAAAAGAAGATGCGATTGAAATCGCTTCCGCCGACTGATACGTCTGTACTGAAAATGTACCTACCCATCGTCATTCTCATTGTTTTCTCAAACGTTTTCTTATTTTCACACGAAAAAAACATTATGTACTAATTTGTTCATAAATATATAACTTTATTGCGGAATAAATTGATATAATTTCTCTTATTATTTATCTGCGTAGTGACGACATTGCGTAATACTGTAATTAGATTTTGAAATAGCACATTGTTTCGCTTTAAAGTAATAGGCTAGATTTTTTCTTGTGGTCGAGAGATCGGCAATGGTGACAGATATCCCTTATAATCGTCGAGTGGATTCACGATCCGTAGCAAGTCATGTGTATCGGACTCGGTCGTCGTCGGCTCTGTGACGACTAGGCCAACCTTTTCACCAGTTCCTCGAACGACGATTTTAGTGTTATCACTTTCCTTCTTGTCTTTCTTTTTCTTGTTTTTCTTCTTCACTTTTCGGTCCTCTCCTTTCCCTTTGTTTTGTGTTGGTTCTTCAGCTGAGGTCTTGACTTCCTTTGATTCGGATTTTGTTTCAGTGGCATGTGTGGTTTCCTCTTTGCCTTTTTCTGCCTCCTTGACCTTGCGTTCTTCTGCCTTACATTCGTCTGCCACTGGCTTGCATTCTTCTGCCACTGGCTTGCATTCTTTTACCACTTGGTTGCATTCTTCTGCCACTGGCTTGCATTCTGTTGGCTTGCATTCTTTTTCTAGGCCTGCATTCTGGGTATTTTCTACCGGTTGGTCTTCAGTCTTTACCCTTGTCACTTGAGAATCCGCGTAGGTCGTGGTCTTTTGTTTTTTACGAATACCTACTGCGTTTCCCATTTTATAACGATATATGGAAGAATGGAGTAAAATTCTACAAAAGACAAAAATCATCAAACAGTTGAAAACAAAATGGATTTGTAAGCATACTACTTGGCTAGGACCTATCTAGGCGCCTAGTCTCGGTCCATTAACAACTGTTATTTAGCCATTAGGCCTACAAAGAAATAGCATTTTTTTTTTTAAATTAGCTATAGGCCTAGGCCTGGGCCTACTTCGTTTGTTGGCTTTTACCAGGCTAATATTGTTTTAACTACTGAGAAGATCCAGCATTGTAATTTTCTTCAGTAATTTTTCTTTGAATTTAGTTTTTGTAGATAAATTAACAATACTTACCAGAACAATTTCTGTAAAATATTATTTATTCAAGTAATTTTCTGTTTTTAAATGTGCTTAAAATACAAAAACAGAGTTCGATGCGTCCGCGCGATCGAATGTGTTCCGTGTACGCCGCCCTGTGCGCCAAATTCAATTGGACGTGCGCAACAAAATGACGCAATCAAAGATTAAGCAGGCAAACTCAAATCTTTTCTAATAAAACAATTAATCTAATATTAATAGTATATAAGTTAAAGCTCACACTTGTTCCATTTCACGGAACGGAGAACCGTGCGGTTCAATTTATGTAGTTCTTTGTTATATGATTTTCCATTAGGGTTTACACGGCACTGTCTTCCGTTCCGTTTCCGTGAAACGGAAAACAAGTTGGAAAGTGTAACTTAAAACTTATCAAATGAAACATGGTTTTTAATATAATCGAGACCTATATTGAATTGGAATGTGAGCGGGGTGGGAAGGTAAATTAAATGTCAAATGTTTAAGCCTATTCAAATGTGTTTTTAAAAGAAAGTGTCCTAGTCTCAGGCCTACAATCTGTGTTTGTCTGTGCATCGAAAAAAAACCACACTTGAGCAACACTACGAAACAAACTCATTGCATAATCATATCAACAGGTACGCCAAGTGACGGCTGATTAAATACATCGCTTGAGTAGCGATTGGGATTTCACAGATGAATCCACGAAAGGTATGAAATGAATTATAATTTCGTTTGTACAGTTGAATTGATCTTGTGCCTCGGCCGCCGTACGTACCCCGAGTATTGAGAATCGCATGTATTTGGTAATACATCATCATATGTGTTTCCCGTGTATCTAGTAGTAACTCAATGATACAGGCACCACATGTGATATTAATGAGATGGTGTATTACCAAATATTCCTTTGACACTTCGGAAAGAGTATGTGGTGATACAGCACTGAAAATATGTATGTTTTTACACTATATTATAGCCAATATCTAAAAGACGCTTTCCTGCAAAACGCGAAAAACTACTTGAAATATATTTTTAAACACTGCTTCCAACCCCTAGATTAAGGGTACACGTTAATGCGAATCGAACGAGAGAAAATATTATGTTTTAACACTATGGCCTATTTAAGAAAAAAGCCCTACTATGGGGGACTTTGTTGGGTCCTGAAAGTATCACCGTAACGGTGGTTATAGTTAAAAATCACCTTATCTCCTTACATACATGTGATTTGTTATTATAGTGAGATTAAAATGTGTATTTACGAACCGTAATGTTGGTTTGCCTGACATTCTAATAATTCATTTCACATTATTTGCCGCATTATGTTAGATAATGATTAATAAAGCATCTCTATTCATTTTGTAATACACACGTAAACTAGTTTTGACAAGGACATTCCATAAACATGATTTAAGTAAAATGTTTTTATATTATGTATTACAAACTGTAATTTCTTCACCAAAAGCTAAAACTTGGTTCGACAAAAAAGTGTGATGTGTCCAATACGGTAGTGATGCGCCCAAACATGGTAGTGATATGATATCATCATGTCCATGATGAGCACCTCACATGTTGTCACATAATGTTTGATAGTGTAAACAGAGCTTTGCTTAAAATGTTCTACAACGTTTTCTTTTGAGAAATCCTTGAGCATTTCCGTTTTCAACATGGCGCGCGTAATAAACGCTCGTACGTCAAAATAGATATATAGTAGCGAAACTGATCAACCTCGCAGCATTTAAACTATAAATTCGTAAAAGTGACAAGTACATTACTTTCAATCGTTAAGTATTTTTTTTTCTGTTCGGAATGTGCAGTTCCGTGATATGGGAGAAGAGTTTCGAATCTCTATGTTCATGGCAGATTACTCATCGTATTCCAAATATGGTAGCATCATCATTCATCTGGTTATTCTGTTAAACTGCATGAATGAACGATTAGGATGCGTAGCGGTAGCCATACGCACCAGATGGAGGGAGGTAGCCAGCCATAGACAAGTGAAACACGGTGTTCTGGTGCACAGCTGTCGCGAGTAGGAGGCACAGGTTGAATTTAAAAGGCTGGGTTCGCTCTAGCGCCCGTCATTCCGTATCTCACCTCCGCGTCGTCATATCGCAACCCGTGAGTGCCACTCTCTCATCTTTGAGACTTTGTTATCTGTGTGTAATCATCATCATCAATAAAAATGGTAAGTTCATGTCATTTTTTTCCAATAATTTTCGTGCGTAAAAAATATATATTTGTATATATTTAAATTGAGATTCCACACATAAACAAAGACTTTTTGTCTTGATCTTTTATTTATTTTATGTAGAACAATAAAAAATTAAATAAACTAGATTAGGCCTATTATTTAGTTTTTCTATCTTTAAAATACCTAAAAATAATTTAAATATTGTTTGTAAATAAAACATGGGAATATAATGTAATTTTATTTTCCATACAATAGTGGAAAGCTATGCAAGGCTTGAGCTAGCTAGAACCATGGACCTATAAAATGTATAGGTCCATACTATAACCACTAGAAGAGGGTAATTGTGGTAAATAAGGCCAATAGACGAGCGGTAATGGTAATAAAAATATAGAATCTATGTTATTCCTTATGACCATTTCACACAACGCGGAGTGGACGATCGGGTTCCGCTCAGGATAGATACAGATTCTACGTGGGACAAGCTACGTGGTTTCTGCTGGCCGTTACCGCTCGTCTGTGTAAATTGTCTTTAAAGCGTGGTTCCCACTAGCGACGCAACACAAGGACGTAACGCAACGCAAGTGAATTGACCAATCACAAGCGATGGCTTATTCGCTTGTGATTGCTAACTGTCTATAACTTCGCTTGTCATTGGTTAAAACGCTTGCGTTGCGTTTACGTCCTTGCGTTACGTTCTAGTGGGAACCAAGCTTTAGGCAGATTACCGGCTCGTGTATTCTGAATATTATGCAGTACTTTACATTATTGTGTGAAAAGGATAATGTTAGCGATGTAGCATATTTAAACATGATTAATATGTACAGAAGGAACATGGATGCACTATAAACAATCTCCCGGATAATCTAACGAACACTTTACACATTTCAAATACATTGCAGTATATTAGCTTTCAAATAAAACTAGAAAACCGCCAGAAATTACATAACATTAATCTAACAGCGAATGTTTTATGCTGCTATACTATTTATTATAACGTGTAATGTATATATCCATGCATTGTGTACCCTGCTATGTGATGTGTACATTGTTTGGGATTCAAACCAAAATCTTTACGCGGATAGTATTCCTTTTCAACCATTGATTGAGGCCCATACAGTGCGTGTACTATAAAGTTGATTATTCGTTAAACATGAATAAAAAGAATTTGTATTTGAATTCGTTGGAACGAAACGGGTCGGAATACCTAAATACTGATTAACTAATAACGTAGTTTTGGCGAATTAAAACTTATGATAGAATAGTAACACGATCGAGTTAAAAACGTATTAAAACTATAAAGTAAAATCTGTTACGACCTCAATGGTTTAAATTAGGCCTAGTGAGCTTATTTTCGAACCTCGGTAATTTTCTATGAGAATATTTAGAAATGAATCTGATCACGATCTGTAAACAAGTTTAATTAACAATGATAATACTGAATTTGATGAACCCAAAACAAGACCGCAGTTCACGGTCATTCAGGTATCTTAGAAAATATACACAAATTACCGCCAGAATAAACTGTATTTACGAAAACAATCCAATCCACACGTTATTACGCGTAAATTGATGCAGTGTCTTTAATAAAAGATTTTTGATATTCGTTCCGACTCGTATTTATTATTACCGGCGTATTAAATTCTGAAGTTAACTGGATGAGTGACAAAAATGAACAAGTCAATTTTCCAATAGGTTTAAACTAAAAACATGCGTATGAAATCGTGTAATTAGACGCCTGTACACCCGACTGGAAACTTTGTATATTAGGTTACGGCGGGTTTATTAAAGCTCTGTCTACACATTCAAACTAGTTTGACAAAAAAGTGTGATGTGGCCAAATATTGTAGTGATATGGTCAAATATGGTAGTGGTATGACATCATCATCATATATGGGCACATCACACTTGTTTGCAAAAATAGTTTGATAGTGTAGACAGAGCTTAAGTTGATTCAAGTTGGCTTGTGCGCATACCGTGAGATGGAAATATATAATATTATTATGATTGTATTCATTATTATGATTGCTAATTTAAGTGTTTATCGAGCGTGCTTTTGTCACAGACCCAATTAAAGCTTAAGGAATTTCGACCAATCAGAGGTTAGCAGTGAAAATCTATTATCCCAAAAAAAATCAAACAACATCGACAACCGTACAAACTCACTATCTTTTATATATTATCCTCTATGTTCTTATAGAAATTTTAACGTAGGCCTAATAACGAAAATAATACTTTTTTATCGGTAGTGTATGGATTTTTAACTGGCAGTGTATCTGAGCCTAACTTACTTACTCCCAAATTCGCCGAAATTTGCGGGTTTTTCGTATCAAACATTTTCAATAATCTCAATTTTTACCTCTGTTATGAGTGCAGTTAAAATAGTGTACATTATCAGAACATATTATTTATCATGTTTGATGTTAACTAGGGCCCTACTAGACCCCTTTTTAGAGACACCTATAGACGAACGAAAACCGTTGAATTTAAAATAAATTGCTGTTAATGTCAATATGTTATCAATATTGAACAGACATGTTATTCCTTAAGAAATAGAACGGCATTTACGACACCCCTTAAAGGCAAATTTTAAAGCCTATTTACAAGCGAAGTAATTTATGTTCATAATTATCGTAAAAATGTCTATAAATGTACAACTATTTCGGTTTTTTCTCCAACAAATTAAGCTATAGATTATTGAAATGAATTGCAAACTTTGACACATAAAAACCACGAGAGAGTCCACAAGTTGGTGGTTTATGATAGACTACTATTTACCAGGTGTAGCGATAGCCAGCTGCAAAAATATGACGAAAGGGTGCTAAAAAATGTCGTTGCATGAAGTATTTAGAAACACATTTTTTACCGTTGATATTTCGAATTTGGTTGTAGGTGTTTATCGAGTTCCACGCGGAGTTTTTGCCTAATATTAGTGAAAAGATAGATGAAAAATATTTTGGCACATACGTATACTACTTGAGCTTGCAAACTTTCAGACAAAAATCGAAACGTCGACTAGTTGACTAACATAAAAAAAGAAAACAAATACAGACTTTATCTATTGGACTACTAATTACATTAGTTTTATGGGGACAAACATAACAAACATTTAATGTTTTACCAGTGACAAGGGTTTTTTTTTATATACAATATGAACAACACCTCGTATTTCATGTCTAATGTAAAAAAAATCGTAAATATATCCGACCGTCAGCTAGCTATCGGCACGTTTTGCTGACAGCTATTGTCACGTTTTACGTGACATGTACCTTTTGCCAAGCTCTCTGTTTCATGTCCTAATGAATTTATACATCAATTAGACGTTAAACGAATGTGATTTTTTTTGTGGAGATAATACTTTTTCTGCAGTTTGTGAATATTGTAGTGATTGCATTTGTTCGGTTTAATAGGCCTACTCTTAATTTTTTCCGCCATCCTGTTTTATATCTATTGTTTTTAATTTACCCGTAAACCACTGCCCGGTCGGTAAACCAGTCGATGCATTGAACTAAAGTTCCTTTTTGTTGTATAAGCCTATGCTGTGTTTAGGCAAATTAAATATAAAATTTTTAGTCAAATCGTTGCATTGCTACGGTACTTCTTTTCCGAGTTCAATTTCCAAATCATGTTAAATAAATAGGGTACACGGTATCCAACTTAAAACCCAATCCATCCCCCCTCCATATTCTCGTAACCCGGCCTTTTAGACCACTGGAAAAAAAAAGTATGTACAGTATTTATCAATTCCAACTCTCCTGAGAGGGAAGCCTTTATTTGTATATAGGTCGGCAGCCTTAATATAAATATTACTTTATATTTAGTGTGCCAAGTAAAATTTATATGAAAGGTTTATGCATACTATTTCTAAAGCCGTTATGTTTCTATCAAACGTGTACCGTGTTAAACATTATACATACATTCCCTTTAAAAGGGAAAGAAATAAGTAGAAGTATATTTACCCAGTTGTTATTATTTGTTTCCAGCGTGAATGTATCTCAGTACACATTGGCCAGGCTGGTTGCCAGATCGGCCAATCCTGTTGGGAGTTGTATTGTAACGAACATAACATCAGCCCAGACGGTCACATCGCCGATGACAGGCAGAGCAATTCCGACGAGTCGTTCGGCACGTTCTTCTCGGAGAGTGGTGCCGGCAAACATGTGCCCAGGGCCGTCTTCATCGATTTGGAACCTACCGTTATTGGTACGAATCTGTTCAGTAACATTCGGTATTCAGTATAACAAAATAATAAGCTATAGAAATTTACATTGTACATATTATTTTTTACTGTGATTTGATGAGTAAAAGTATTTGTTTTGTATATTGTATAATACTAACTTACAACGTTTGCTCTTTCAGATGAGGTTCGATGTGGTATATACCGTAACCTCTTCCATCCAGAGCAGATGATTACCGGAAAGGAGGATGCTGCCAACAACTACGCTAGAGGTCACTACACCGTGGGAAAGGAGCACATTGATAGCGTATTGGACAGAATCCGTAAGCTGGCAGACAATTGCACCGGACTTCAAGGATTCTTGATCTTCCACAGCTTCGGTGGTGGTACTGGGTCCGGATTTACATCCCTGCTGATGGAACGTCTTTCAGTCGATTATGGCAAACGTTCCAAGTTGGAATTTGCCGTTTACCCGGCACCTCAGATATCTTCAGCTGTGGTTGAGCCTTACAATTCCATCTTAACAACCCATACCACCCTCGAGCACTCTGACTGTGCATTCATGGTAGATAATGAAGCTATCTATGATATCTGTCGCCGAAATCTTGACATCGAACGACCATCTTACACCAACTTGAACCGTCTTATTGGACAGATAATCTCGTCAATTACCGCCTCACTCCGATTTGACGGCGCACTCAATGTCGATCTGACTGAATTCCAAACCAACTTGGTACCGTACCCACGTATTCACTTCCCTCTGGCAACTTACGCACCAGTGACGTCAGCCGAAAAGGCCTACCATGAACAGCTGTCTGTTGCTGAGATTACAACCGCTTGTTTTGAGCCACAGAACCAGATGGTGAAATGTGACCCACGTCATGGCAAGTACATGGCTTGTTGTCTCTTGTATCGTGGTGACGTCGTGCCAAAGGATGTCAACGCAGCCATTGCTACCATCAAGACCAAGAGATCAATCCAGTTCGTCGATTGGTGTCCAACTGGTTTCAAGGTTGGTATCAACTACCAGGCTCCGACGGTTGTACCAGGAGGCGACTTGGCTAAGGTACAACGCGCCGTGTGTATGTTGACCAACACCACAGCCATCGCCGAGGCATGGGCCCGACTTGATCACAAGTTCGATCTGATGTACGCTAAGCGTGCCTTTGTACATTGGTACGTTGGTGAAGGTATGGAAGAAGGAGAGTTCTCCGAGGCTCGTGAAGATCTGGCAGCTCTGGAGAAAGACTACGAAGAGGTCGGCGTAGACTCTACTAGCCCAGACGATGACAACGATGAGTATTAAGCTCATAAAATATGATCTGCTTCCAAGTGCTTTCATCTCTACCTTACAATCCTAATTCACGCAATTGGTAACATATAAATATAAAGACAAAGCCCTTTCTATTTATAATAAACGACAAATTAATTTTTTTTTTTCGTTAAAACCGATAATACATTACTTAGTTTATATTTAAAATGACAATGCTGGATAATTCTTTTTCTTCCTTTAAACGTTCCCAGCAGCAAATAGTTTTAATAGTTACTGTTTTTGATTCTGAGCTTTTCAAATGTATTCTTCTCAGGCTAAAATGTAATAAAGTCCCTCTACGAAATAGGTCTCTGTTCATTATACCTACATCTCTTTAAATAAAACGATATCTTTGCTGGAAATGTTTGTTCATTTTTGTTATGATTGTAGACTAAATAACGCCGAATAACAATTATAAATATTTTGTCATCAACATTAGAACGGTACAGCGAGTGAATTTGATTGTAAGTTAACGCGCGCACATGCAAACGATCGGACACCATCAACGTGTCTATTCGTAGCCTAGGCGGCCGGTGTCACCATAGAGGAAAAATAAATATTTGAAAAGCATGTTCTTCTAAGTGACGACACGTATATAATACAGTAAAACCTAGCATACGTTTCATATTTGATATTTCAAAGAAAAGAAGAAAATGTATTAATACGACAGCCACATCAAGCCTTGGTATGAATGTAACCAGCGCCCTCTATATCGTCACCGATTAAACCAAAGATCACACAGTTTCTGAAACATAGAAATTTAACAACTTCATTTGTTAATGAAGTCTACATCAATATTAGATGTGCTATTCTTATACCATCGACATGATTGGGGGTAAATGTTGAATCATGGAGTAATTTACTCCATGGTTGAATTCAGGAAGTAAAACAAAAATAATTTAGAATATTAACCGAACGGATAAAAGGTACACAAGAGTTGAAAATGAGTACGTGCGAAATTAAAACAATCATTTACTAATCTGGACCGCAAAATACTTAGATTGATAAATCGTGCTGCTGGTGGGGAAACATTAAGTTGGTGACGATATAGAGGGCGCAATTTTAGTTTGTTCACGTTTGAAATACAATGCAGTAAAGCGATGTCCTAACAAAAACTCCCTCTCCAAACGGCGAGGTCATTTTCAAAGGAATTGTTAATAATATCTGAGGGTAATGCGTAACCAATTACGTATATCGCAACGCACTGTTGTTTAACGTTATAATAACGTAAGACTTAAACAATTACGTATAAGCAACGTACCGTTGTTTAACGTTATAATAACGTAAGACTTAAACAATTACGTATAACGCAACGTACTGTTTAACGTTATATTAACGTAAGACTTAAACAATTACGTATAACGCAACGTACTGTTGTTTAACGTTATTGTAACGTATTTGTATGTATGTGTTTGTGTGATCTGCAAAAGGAAAAACAAAAACAGAAGCAGAATTAAATAAAAGTGTAGGTGTTTATTCATACCACCTTGTATTTACATTTATAACACGTTGCATAATTTTAAATATGGCAACATAATTGGACAATCACGTTAAAACATTTACATACGCACGTACTGTTAACACTACCATAACACGTTGTATATCCGCGTGTATTTTTCGAGTGAAAATTATGCTGCATGGTGTTTCATATAATGCATTTCCTGGTCTTCACGAGTAGTTTTATACTGAACGCGTGTTACGCGCGAGGCAGTCCTGGTAAAGATTTATGTTATCAGTACGGTATACGTCATACTTAAGTAAGCCCACTCACGTAAGCACGTGTTATAAAAACAGAAACTAAATGATACAAAACAATTGCATATATTCAAAGAATAAGTACATGTTCAGAATTAACAAATACGTTAAAAAGCAGCAATTGGGAAATAAAATACAAAACTGCTGGCACAAAATCCAGTTTGGTTGTCTTAAAATCGACATATGACTTGGAACAAAATTCCAAAAGCAAAACGTTACTATTACGTCACAATTTCAATATATATTTTATATTACAACAACCACCTCTTATTTACATTTACAAATCTAATCATTTAGAGATAAAATAAATGTTACTTTATTAGAGAATTTGAGAAACACGAAGTCAACATTATGTCCCAACATACACTATGTATTCTCCTATTTTTTAAATCATGTACGTATGTGTGTGGAATAAACTTGCACGGTACAGTACAGGGAAGAGTTAAAGCTTGGTTCCCACTGGGACGCAACACAATGACGTAAGGGCCCGACGCAAGAATGTTAGGACGCAATGCAAAGACGCAACGCAAGTAATTTGACCAATCACATCAAAACTGTCGTTTGTGATTGACCAAATTACTTGCGTTGCGTCTTTGCATTGCGTCCTAGGTGGAAACTAAATTTACGAACGTACGTACGCAAGTATGGTAGTGTAAGAGCCAGGCCGGGAACATACCAAATGCATGTTGGGAAATATGTTTACGAATGCATTTTGCGTTACGGTAACTAAAAATAAATCTTCACTACTGTCAATATGGTTATATAACATTCACATTCACATTTAAAATTCTAATAAATAAAATTCGTTTAACTAAAACATTTTCCAACACACCAGCCGAGAGAATTAATCGTAAAATCAGGAAAGCAAGACATTACCCTCATACCTTCTCTACCAATGTATGTATGTATACATCGATCACTAATTATTATTCATATTAATACATACTTAACTTACCAGTACTTAAAAAATATTATAAGGCAATAGCACTATCGTATTGCCTAACAGTGGAAGTTTAGGAAAAAATGTTGGCGGTAGAATACACCATTGTTCACTGTATTATTAATTTCTTCACACACATTCACAATTATAAAGGTACGAGGTGGTAGGACCTACTGTTACTAGGAAACAGATATTTCACTCTTCCTGGTGATATCTAGATAATTATGTATGGGCTTTCTCATTATTTATTTCAGATTTGTAAATTATATGTCAATTTCGAACTGAACCTAATCGTACAAACGATAAAGATGTGACAAAGTCGCCTCTACTGCACTGACACCATTAAGCTCTGTCTACACTATCAAACTAGTTTGACACAAAAAGTATAGTAGTTGTATGCCCAAATATGGTATTGATATGACATCATCATGTCCATTATGAGCACATCACATTTGTTGTCACATAAAGTTTGATAGTGTAGACAGAACTTTAGATCGTGTAGACAGAACTTTAGATCGTGTAGACAGAACTTTAGATCGTGTAGACAGAACTTTAGATCGTGATTTTCACTCGTCTCACCGTTTTCGTTGGTTTTCGATATTACGCATGTGCAATAAAGGTTCTTCAAATGTATATTTTTTTTCTGTCATTGAATTAATTAATGCTGTCTTAAGCTTTGTCTACAATATAAAACTTTATGTGAGAAAAAGAAAATATGATGTACCCATCATGATGTCATATGACTACCATATTTAGGCATATCTCTACCATATTTGGGCACATCACACTTTTGTGTCAAACTAGTTTGATAGTGTAGACATCTGATGAGGAAGTTGATCACTGGTATCTTTATTGTGTGTTGTTCTACCTGAATTTAAATTTCACTGCAGCTAATTCGTGATGCGATAGTCTGTCTTTGTCTGACTGTCTTACGCATTACACGGAGTATAGTTTTTGGCCTAAAATATATTCAGAGCTGGAAAGATGTTTATCTTTTCACGCACACAAACACACACTGCCGCCCTCTCTCACGCACTGATTCATTACGTCACACATTGGCACACCCATAACTCTTTTTCACAACTGAACAAAAACAAAATACAGCATGGGCCCAACAGGCTACTTATCCACCATTAGTGCGACGAATTCTGAAAAATATAAAAAAAAAGTAATCGTCTATTTATTAGTACTGTATATAAATCCAAAGGCAAATTACTGAAAAAATGACAATGCTGTGGGTATCAGTGGCTGGATCTCAATGGAGATACAAAAAAAAAAGCGAAAAGCTAAATCAAAACGATAAAGTAAACAGCCAGAAAATTTAGCAGAGCTTTCGGGCAACACTAGCCCTTCATCAGTGCAAGTGAGGGAATTTGGATAAAGTCATAGCAGGGAGTTGTCTAATAACAACTCATAGCATATGAGTTGGCAAGTGCTGCCTGGGTAGACAGGAATAAAAGAAATAATACAATAGATAATATATATATATATACATGTTGACGTACCTACTAACATTCAGTATGGTATGGCAATGCGAATAAACCATGTTCATATATAGACCTATCTAAATGAGTCATATATGATTCATGACTTTCATATAAGTCATTGTAAACATTTTAATATTGTGAATCCATAGTTGAGTTATTGTAGACCTATCTTTCTAAGGTATGTAATTTACCAAGCAACCAATTGAATAAGCGATTGAAGATACCTATTCTTACGCCTTCTAGGCGATATTTTTTCGCGCGAATCGAAAGCGCCAGCGAACAAATTCGCCTAGTGGAAAATCGGTTTAGTATCGAGTATAATGGGAGTAGGCCTAGATGAAAATAGATGAACAGTGTGAAAAAAACACACTCTTGAAGCCCGCGCATTGTGACGTTTGTCTCTCACGCTCCGCCAATTAAAACAGATCTGAACTAACAACTTTGCTGCGCTTGTTCGATTTACGGTGAACCATGACACATTATGAAACTAACCATTAACAATAATTTTACACAAATTAACCTGGACATATAACGTGGAGAAAACATTCTCGGTTCTACTCCCTTGGGGTTCGTTTCTGTTGGTGACATGTTTGATGCGCTGTTTTTGGACAGTTACGAAGGTCTCTCAGGTGTCATATCTTACCTTGGTAATCAATTGTGCCGTCATTATCTTTGTCGGCGTCTGTTAACAAATCTAATATATCTTGATTTGAAATCCCACCGTTGGCAACTTTCAAAACAGCAGCGAGTTCCTCGGCTCTGAAATAGTTTAGTAATTTCCAATATGTATTATTTCAATTTAATTACATGGTTTGTTTTTCAATAACTATCACCTTTTAAGTTTGGTTCCTATTCTGTGACGCAGCGCAATGACGTACACGCAGCACAACATAATTTGACGAATCAAAAGCGACAGTTCGGGATCACCCGTCGCTTGTGATATACAGTAGGAGCAATTTAGGACACCCCTATCGAGGGGACACTCCAAGGGGGGACACTTTCACGTAAAATGAATAAGGGAGGAAATAGGTTTTAACACTACGGTCAAACCAAACCCTATTGAGTGGAAATACCTATTAAGGGGACACTTAGTTGACATAGTCACTCACGAAAAGGGGTTTAGGTTTAGGTTGAGGGGAGGGGGAGGGTAGAGGTTCACTAAACCAACAATTGTGATCGTGTTTAAGTCCAAGACAATATACAATTGAATTTAACGTGTGAATAAAGGTTGAAAAACTGTAAAAAACAGTTATTTATATTTCAGTACATTGTTAATTTTTAAATATTTGTTATTTAAGCAAAACTAAATCATATTTTGTTTTTGTGTCTGCCGTAATTGAGACGCGATCCTAGATTGAAAACGTTGCTGACGATATAATTAAAATGGCATGCGATTTATGTTCACAATAATATTCTAAATGTTTCTATCAATTTCCGGCATATTATTCAAAAATACGATCGACTTAGCAGTTTGGCAAAACGAGCTAATGTGCATAGTGCGTGAAAACAGTTAAATTGTCTTGTTAGACAAAAACAAGGTACTGGGATGATTGTCTCATACGTTGCTCTCCATCTCACTCGACTTTCAATTCCCAAGACACAATTATAAGTTTATATTTTAAAGCGTCGTGCGGTAGAATGATCCAATTAGAGGAGTGAAGTGGTATTCTGGGCTTCATTAACGGTTCTGTCTTATTGCCAATTTACACTACAACGACGCTAAATATGTCCATTGAAAAACACAATGGTGTGAACTGCTGGCATACATCAAATTATTTCTGTATTCGTATAATTATTTATTGTTGATTGAATTTGGCCAATGACCCACAGCCTATGAATAAGACTGCAGTGCAGTTATCGTAACATATGTTTTTGTATGAATTACTACTCTTAGTATTTTAGTAATGAGCACGACTCAATGCGCATATGTGGTGTGCACCGTAACGAATGACTGGCCAATTAGTGAATGCTTGGAATCTACTATCCCTTGTAAAGGTCCAGCTAGCATTTAGCTCTGCTTTTCTTGTATATTTCATTTACCATGCAGCATTCTGTATAATTATGAAATACTAGATGGTACGCTCGCGTACCATCTAGGTCGTGCCCGCAGGTGGTTCTCGAATACACAGTAATTTCAGCGTAAGAAAAAAACTGGCGATTTAAAATGTACGTACCGCAGGATTATAATACATTGTCGTTAACAGAAACGAATAAATAGACACGATGATTTATGTAGTCAACTAAAAGAGAAACTTGTATGAGTCCAAATTTTTGCTTTAGACTCATTTAAACTAACCTAATTTGTGTTTTGTTTGTAACATTAGGGTTGAGGGATGGGGATGGGTACAAAGAGGAACAATTTTAAAATAAATTCTTTATCCAATCAGTAACGAAATATTGTTTCATGTTGTATAGGCCTATAAATAATATTATATCACTAAACACAGTAAAACATTTGCGATTTAATACTTTGTTAAAACTGTCACTGTCATAGTCAATTGAAATAGTAAGTACATTTGACGAGATACACCACTACCACGTTTATATTTGTTTGTAATTATTAATTAATATAAACGTTGAGAAGCAACTGTCAGTAATAAAGTTTATTTGTATATTATGTGTTTATATATATCTAACAGTAGGGCCTACCCACACTCACAGTAATAAAGTGTATTTGTATATGTTTTTATATATCTAACCGTACCCACACTCACAGTAAGAAATTTGCGATTCAAATGGCGACCAAAAATGGTTAATACGTATTTACAGTATTGTCAAAGTATACTATATCTAAAGGTTTTAAGTTTATCCCCAAGGGCCTATACATTTACCTACGTGTTAAACCAAATGATTATACTAATGTGATGTTGTATTACAACATATTCCTACAACATATTCGTATAATACTGAGGAAATCTAGATAGGCCTACAGTACCGAAAATCGGATGATTTTGGACACCTATATTCTCTGGCGACACTTCTATTAAGGGGATATTATGTTTAAGGGGACACTTTTTGGGGGTCCCGAAGCTAAAATACTCAAAGAACGCCCTCATACACTGTCTAGCGCCCTCAGCCAACTTTTACTTTGCCCTATTTTCCATGATCATGTAATTTTAAATCTAGGGAAGTGTAATCTGAATCTGTTGTGTTTAAATGCAACGTTGATTCTATCCTTTTAAATTTGTTATTGTTAAGATAGGTAGCAGTTACAGTACCTTATTCGTATATAAACATACATCCGCGTAAATCTCAACGCAATCATTCAACTACTTAAAAGGATTTTACCAAGCTTAACTTTTCTAAAGGGGAAATCAGAAAGATGTAGGTCTGTTATTAATTTATCAGGCTATGAATTGTATACGTAGGCGGCCTACTATAATACATTTTGTGTACGTGTATTTGGCATATTCGTTACCTGATATAACCCCTTTGATCCTTGTCAAAGACTTGGAAGGCTTCTCGGATGTCTTCTGATTCGTCGCTGTCTTTTAGCTTCCTTGACATCATTGTGCAGAACTCTGTGAAGTCAATGATGCCATTACCTGTTGAGACAAAATTCAAAATTGTCACGTCAATGTAGTGTAGACGTAGTACATTATGATAGTGAGAATCATAGGCGGATTCCCTCTAAGTTTTGAAAATGACAATGCAAAAGATAGAACAGTCTAGAACCTCATTTCACCAATTTCATAATAATTGATCCGCCACTAAGATGTTATTATATTTTATTTTACATCTCCCCGCTAAGATTAAGTTTCAAGGTTCAATTGAGTGTGTAATGCATTTATCGAAGGAATAGCATAGGAATATACAATGCTATGTAGTCTAGGTTCTAGACTGTGTTTCTACTTAATATTAGTAAAAAGATAAATATTTTGGCAAACATGGCGCTTCATACGTATAATACTCGGAGCTCAACAACTGTATTTTCCAGACAAAAAATGAAACGCCGACTAGTGAACTAACATAAGAAGAACGAATTAAATACAGTCTTGGGCGAAGTCTATGTTATAGCTAATGTTTTACTAGTTAATATAGATGAATGTTTACACTATGTCTTTTACAGTGATTATATCGCTGATTTAAAGCTTTGTTGCCACTGACGCAGCGCACAATTATTTTGTTTGTGTACGTCATAACGTTACGTCCTAGTGTAAAGTTGAAGTCTGTAGGTCTATGCACCCATTGAGTAAGTAAGAATTATTCTTAAATACGCAGTGTTGTTAAGCTCTGTCTACACTATCAAACTTTATTTGACAACAACAATATGATGTGCCCATATATAGACAGGATGATATGATATCACTACCATATTTAGGCACATCACACTTTGTTGTCAAACTATAGTTTGATAGTGTAGACAGAGCTTTAGAATCGGCAGTAAATGTTTCAGGAATAATACATTTCCGCTTTATTGATCAAGAATTTATGATATTAACTGTGTTGATAATTTCATTTGTTAAGATAAACTAACAAGTTTGTAATACCATTAACCAGATTAAACATTTCAGTACTGCTAGTCATGCACGACTATTACATTTACATGAGTGTCAATATCTTGTTAATTGAGAGGTTAAAACGTAAATGTTAAATATGTTTATCCAAACTAAATATGAAGCTTTCTTTGTGAGCATTTAAGCGACCGCCTTAGTAACATGCGCAATGCTTAATTCATATGACATCAGTCGATAAGCTGAACTTTAAAAAAAACCGACGGTTTTATTAACCTTTTGCATATAGGCCTACTATAGATTTTTTTAAATGTTAATCCGCTGCAGGTAGACACGATATTTCGGTTTCACTATATATAACAGAGGTGGATTATTATTTTAATAAATCTACTATAAAAGTATTCTTTTACGCCATAATTTATTTATGATTTACATTATAAATTAGATTAGGTGAACTTTAGGCCTAGCACTAATGCTATTGGGATAGGCCTGCTGCATACAAACATGATGGAAGTTGAAGGGGGCCGCGAAGAGGTTCATTTACTGACCGTAGTTTATGACAACATCCCTACACATTATACGACGGACGATTAGATAGTGTAGCACGTGGGTAAAGTTCTGTTTCTACACTATCAAACCTTAGTGACAAAAAAATGTCATGTGTCCATATATGGACATGATGATGTCATATCACTACCATATTTGGGCATCACTACTATATTTGGGAACACCAAACTAGTTTGATAGTGTAGACAGAGCTTTAGATTATTTGGCCATATCACTACCATAGGGTACCATCACATTTGTTTTGTCAAACTAGTTTAATATAGAGACAGAGCTTAAAAGAAAAAAAAAACCAATTGTCTGAAATGATGATATCTATACGACAAAGTTGTACAATACTAGGATCGCTTAATATAACGAAAGTGATCAGATGGTGTCAACATACAATTTCCGCCATCGTTTCATCACCTAAGCGAACGAGATGGCCGACTAGGCTAATTTAACTAATCAAATCATGGAGACAATTTTGTTCATAGCATCAATTTACTTCATTATTACGATCGATGTAGAATGTATTGTGAACCTCAATGTATTTTACAACATCCTGTGCCTTTTCATCATCAGATCATATAATATAATATGACCACATATATAACACATATCATATTAGTAGCCTACAATATCGATTTATGTTATTTCAATATCAAATCACATCATATCGCGTCACATCATATTATGCACCGTGACATACAACTTTTCATCACATGATATATATTGTTTATATTAATTAGTTATCATACTTAATATCGTGTCAAAGATATTATCTTGTATGTCCAGCAAATTATCTTCGTCTGTGACATCATAAAGATGACACACATAGGCCCTACATCATTAGTTTGTGTTAAAACGCTCTTAATGCTATGATAACGGTTTATGAACGCGTTGAATTGTCTTTTCCGGTTGATGTTTCTATCATTAATTAGTGTAATCTGGGTAATCAGGGAAGAGTTCACTCTTCACTTATGTAATTTAGAAGCTTTTAAATTGACATTAAAAAATTGAAACTAGACGCTTGCGTTCAAACTATATAATAAAGGCCAATTTACACAGACGCCGTAACGGTAGAAAAAATAATATAGAATCTATATATGTTATTTCTACGACCATTTACACAAAGCGCGAAGTGGACGTACGGCCACCGGTTTCCGCTGAGCAGAGATACATATTCAACCTGTGTACGTGGGACACAAGTTACCGTTACCGCTCGTCTGTGTGTAAATTGCGATATACGTTTTCAATCTCGGTACTGCCTATACATATAATTTGCAATTCGACAAAACCTCTGCTTAATGTTTCCCATCCATCCTTAGTTCGAATATTTAAATCTTTTCATTTCGATACTGTTTTTCTATCCAAATTATATTCACATCCGTAGTTCGTGTACATTCAATGTTTTTACCTCAATATTTTTTTTATTTCGATGTATGTTGACGAATTGTTTACATTACACAAAAATGAAACACGGTTTTAATGTTTTTTCATATCCTCAGTTCGTGAACGTTAAATGTTTTTTATTCAAATTTTTCTTTTATTCTAACTTTTAACTACCCTAAGAGACATTTTAACACATAGTTTGTGTGAATGTCTTAATTGCAAAAGACGTTGATGTGCCTTTGAAATACTTTGCACATACAAAGGTCGTTTACACGAGCCTCTAGTGTTACCGTAGGCGTCCATCATAAATAAATTACAAATTTTGTAGATACTGATGTTCCTTTATTTATTCTCTGAACTATCTCTTGTATCTCTACAAATTACAGTATCATTAGCAACTTGAATAAACACCGTGAAAACTATAATAAAACAAAGATTAGCATTACAATGTAGGCCTAATCATATCATCATCGTACAGGCAGACAAGCACAGGTCTGACTCATGGGGCCGGGGAACATGGTACCCTAAGGCCTAGGGCTAGCTCTCAGCAATGAAGTAAAACTCAACTAATTAAAAATACAAGTCATAAGTTATAATTACAATCACATGAATAACCATGTGTAAATACCTTGTAGCCTTATTGGAGCCTATGGTAAAGATACTTTTAACAATGATTATCTCTAAACTTTATGTCATAAAAAATGTCTTATTCTCTCTTATCACTTTTTATCTATCTGAGCTCTAGAGGGCCTCCTGTAAGTAGGCTGCAGTTACACTCCCACCCAAATCATCTATGATTTAACCTAAACTTCCACCCGTGCCAGAATAAACACAAGCAATGCAAAACTGGAAGTACCTTAACAATATTTACCAAAACTATTGAAAGAATAAGTTAACAGTTTGTATTTTCTAAAATCAAGGTTAGTTTATGAATTGGCCTTTCCAAATATGTTGCGCGTTTCAACCGTTTTCCATCATTATCGATATTTGTGTCTGCAACAATTAACCTAACTTTTCTCACTAGTCCGTCCTCACTTGGCATTAATTCAGATATTCTGGCCAATTTCCAGTCTCCGCGTATCAAATGTTCTTCTTTTAGTAGTACTATGTCTCCTATCTCAAGGTTTCGGCGTACTTGGTTCCACTTAGCTCTCGATTGAAGGTTGGTCAAATATTCCTTTTTCCATCTTGACCAAAATTCATTGGCCAGAAACTGAACTCGACGCCATCTTCTTAATGCATATACGTCTTCCTTGACAAAGAACCCAGGCGGTGGAAAAACGATTTTCGATTTCATTGTGAGTAGCTGGTTCGGAGTTAAGGCTTCGGGTCCATGTGGATCATTTAGATTTTCGGTTGTTAGAGGTCTACTATTGACGATAGCCATCGTTTCGTACAGGAATGTACGGAGAGACGTGCTATCTAATCTTGACTTGTATTGATTAAGAATGGAATAGAGAACGTTACGGATTGTTCTTATTTGTCTTTCCCAAATGCCTCCCATATGACTGGCGGAAGGAACATTAGAAAAGAAGTTACAGTTTTGATCTGCTAGGAACTTTCGCACCTTATCTTCTTTAATCTCCTTAAAGGCCTTTGTGAGCTCATGTTGTGCTCCCATAAAGTTACTGCCTTGATCACAACGAAATTGACGAACATTGCCACGTATAGCAATGAAGCATCTAAGAGCGTTGATAAAGGCGTCTGTTGTCATGTCGTCGAGCATCTCTATATGAATGGCTCTTGATGCCATACATGTGAATAACAATCCATACCTTTTTAATTCTCTTCTTCCCTCCTTAACCAAAAATGGTCCAAAACAGTCAAACCCAGTATATGTAAACGGAGGGGTTGGTTCCAATCTTTCATTTGGTAAGTTTGCCATTTTTTGGTCTTGATTACGCCCACGTAATTTTCTGCATTGAACACACTTGTAGATATGGCTTGATACAGCTGAACTTATTCCAACTATCCAAAATCCATTGGATCTAACTGCATTGGTCGTAAAGCCTCTTCCTTGATGGGCTGTTTTCTCATGGTAGTGTTTAATTATTAAATGTGTTACATGGCTTCTTTTTGGCAATATTGCAGGATGTTTAACACCCATATCTAGAGAGGTGGCTCGTTTCAGGCGACCACCAACTCGCAGTAATCCGTCAACATCTATGTACGGGTCTAACTTCGCAAGATTGCCTGTGCACTTGGAAGATTGCCTGTAGAGTTGGTCGATGTCTTTTTTGAAGAACTTATGTTGGACCATTTTGATGATGGTCTTTTCAGCTTCGATTCTGTCTTCTACAGAGGTAATGGTATAATGATTTTTGGTTTTTCTTGTTTTGATGAATTTCTTAAGAGCGGCAACTCCTGTAACTGCTCTCTTATAATCGGAAAAACGTTCTACACGATTTAGCAAGCAATTTTCTTCAGTGGAATTTATTGCAAGCACGCTAGCTTGGTTTACTTCCGGATCGTTGGAAGATACGTCAAATTTTTGATTATTTTCCACTATATTTCCGCATTTCCAAAGGAGTTTTGGTCCTTGAAACCAGTTGGATGTCTGTAAGTCCTTTGCTCCAAGACCTCTTGAAGCATGGTCGGCTGGATTCTCATTCGTAGATATGTAGTTCCATTGTTCAGGATTTGTGGTATCTCTAATGCGTTGGACGCGATTAGCTACGTACACATGGAAACGTCTGGCTTCGTTTCTGACATAACCAAGTACTACCTTCGAGTCAGTCCAGAAGTAGTGTGCTGAATTTTTATATTCTAGTTCTTGATATAGAATGGTACTGACTTTTGTTGACAACACCGCGGCTTGTAGCTCTAATCTTGGAATACTAACAACCTTTTTGGGTGCCACTCGGGCCTTTGCCATTATCAGCGCACAGTGAATCTCAGAGAAGTCATTTTCAAGTCTTATATACGAGCACTGCCCATAACCAGAATTACTTGCGTCGGAAAAGTGATGAAATTCGACCTTTCTTTGTTGGAAATCTTTTGGTTTGAAGCACCTATTAATCGTAATGGTGGCAAGCTTTGGAAGGTCTAATCTCCATTTCTCCCATTTTGGACGAAGCTCCTCGGAAAGTTTTTCGTCCCAGTCTGTTCCCTCCTTGCACACTTCTTGCAGTATTTGCTTACCCTTGAGTGTAAATGGGGCAAGAAGTCCAAGTGGGTCGAAAATTGATGCTACAGTGGATAGAATTCCTCGGCGTGTCAATGGAGTGTCTTTCATGGTGATTCTAAATTGAAAGTTATCTGACTCGACGCACCATTGTATTCCAAGGGCCCTTTCAACTGGTAAGTCTTCGAATGATAGGTCTCGATCTACGGTTCCTTTAGCCTGTTCTGATTTTGGGATGGTAGACATAACGTCTCGTTGGTTGGAAATAAATTTATGTAGTCTAAGTGAGCCCTTTGCACACAGTTTTCTGGCATCTTCTATTAATTCAACTGCTTCAGGTACAGTTTCTACGCTCTTTAGACCATCGTCTACATAAAAGTTGTTCTTAATGAAGTTAACTGTCTCTGGTTTGTGTTGTTCGGCAAAGTGTTCCGCCATGTATTTTAGTCCGAAATTAGAGCAACCTGGTGAGGAAGCGGCTCCAAACAAGTGGACCTTCATTCTGTAATCTATGGGTTGCCTTTCGAGATTTCCATCTTCCCACCACAAGAAGCGTAGATAGTTTCTGTCATTCTGGTTAACATGAAACTGGTGAAACATCCTCTCTATATCACACATTATGGCTATGGGTTCTTGTCTAAATCTGCATAGTACACCTATGAGTGTGTTGTTTAGGTCTGGTCCAGTAAGAAGATGTTGATTCAAGGCTGTACCTTTGTAGTTAGCGGAGCAGTCAAAGACAACACGAATTTTGGTGGGTTTCTTAGGGTGGTAAATTCCGTGATGAGGTATGTACCATGCTGGCTCTTTTTGTATTTCATTTGCTGGTACTTTCTCGGCATCTCCATTTTGAAGTATTTCTGTCATAAATTTTTGATAATCTTCAAAGTACTTCTCATTCGTCAGGAAACGTCGTTTTAGGTGGTTCAATCGATGCAGTACACAAATTCTGTTATTCGGTAATACTGGCCTCTTTTTAAAGGGTAATGGCATTTCGATATGTCGGTCTTCATTGATATGGACTTCCTTTTTTAGAGTATCCATAAACTGCATGTCTTCTTGAGAGAGAACTGTGTCTCTTGTAACTTTCTCCGTGAAGTCGTACTCCAAGGCTCTTATTGCATCTAATGGAGTAACTATTTCTTTAACAGCTGTTTTTAAGACATAGTGAACTTCTTTGGTTGGTTCCGATTTCAAATTAGATTCGTACGTTAAGTGTAGATCGTTTGGAATTTCCTTCACCATTACTCTATGACTGTGACCGATTTTATCTTGAGGAACATAAGATGTCTCAGCTCCTCCTCCTACCACACTCCAACCCAATTGAGTTTTGATAGCGAATGGTTCATTTCCATTTCCTGAAATATGGTCTATGGGTGCCAGAGCCTGTGGAACGTTATACCCAATAAGCAACCCTATTTCACAGTTTTGTCTAGATGGTATCTGTTGACTTATCCTTTGTAGATGAGCATAACATCTCGTCTTTTCGGGTGTAGGAATATGTGATTGGTCAACTGGTATGTATTCTCTAGTATATGCCGTTGGTAGCTGAATTTTTGTTTCTTCAAAGAAACCTCTAATCATTAGGTTGTTATACTTCTTGCAAGATACGACTTCCCTTTTAGACGTCATCGTAGTCAATCTTAGTGTTGCTGGTTCGCAACTTGCACCAATTTGGTTTGCAGTATCTTCTAGCACAAAGGTTGTGTCGGATTGTGTGTCTAATAGGGCATATACAAGATGTTCCTTTTCAGGTTTATGTTCATTGGATATCCAGACGGGAACTATCATTGAAGACATTGTGTTGTTTGTGTTTCTGCGGACATTTTTGCAGTTTGAAGTCTTTACTGATTTTACCACTTCAGACTTAGCGTCACCATTCGGCCGAGTCTCGGCGTCAATCTCGTTAGCCTGATCTCTCTCCTTTACATTTGAAGTCTTTACTGATTGTACTACTTCAGAATTAGCGTCAACATTCGGCTGTGTCGCGGCGTCAATCTCGTTAGCCGGATCTCTCTCCTTTACATGGAGACTTGTTGGATGTCTCCTTTGGCAAATTTTACAAATACTTTTCTGGTTACAGTTCCTTGACACATGGCCATGTTGTAAGCAGCTGAAACATAGACCATTTTGCTTGATGTATTGCTGTTTTTCGGTATCGGGTTTTCTGGCAAACGCTCTGCAGTCAATTAGGTGATGGTTATTCATTTTACACATGAAGCATGATGGCATTCCACTGATACTGGTGGCTAGCGTTTGAGATTGGTTTCGATATCTTGAACTTTTCTCTGTGAATTTTGTTTCATTTTCTGGTATTAAGGTAACAGGATCGCAAACAATTTCAGCTTCGGTCGTCAAAAATGTGGAAAAGTCATTGAATGTTGGATAACTACCCTTGATTTGCATAGCGCTCACTGCGTTTCTTCGCCATCTATTCACTAACCAATCTGGTAATTTTTGAAGAATTTTCCGGTTTTCTCTGCTGTCATTAAGAACTTCCAAGCCTTTCATTTCTCTCATTGCTATGTTGCATTGGTTCAGAAAGTCAGAGAGTCGCCTAAGGCCATTGTAATCTCTTGCTTGAATCCTTGGCCAGCTGTCTAATTTGTCTCTAAATGCTTCGGAAACTATAAATGGATTTCCATATCTTTTTTCTAAAACTGCTTTAGCGTTTTCATAAGCATGTTCACCTTGTAGCAGAAAGTATCCACTGACAACTTCCTTTGCTGGGCCTCCTATGTATCTCTTAAGGTAGTGAATTCTGTCTGCCTTAGAAATTCCTTTATTTTCGATTAAACATCTAAAGGATGCGTTCCAATCATAGTACTTAAGAGGATCGCCATCAAATATTGGTGGCTCTGGTGCTGGTATGCGGTTCATACTGAAGGCTGAAGAAAAGGCTTCTGCTAAAGCGTTTAAGTCTGTGGTACTGCTAGATTGATTTTGAGGCATTGTCGATTGGGCTGTTGTTGCTTGTGTCTGTGTCATTAGAGGTTGAGGTTTGGTTAGGTTGCGAAACCTTAGTGCATGATCATTTGAGGTTTGGTGTGGGGTGGTCATAATTTCTCCATATCCGTTCTGAATTTCCTGTTGAATTGCATCAACTCGTGCATTCTCTACAGCTGCAGCTTGTTTAGCCTCTAAAACTTTGAACTCTGCTTCAGCTTTGGCATGTTCTGTTCTTTGCTGTGCTTCCCGCCTTATTTCTTCAAGCCTTGCTTCTGCTTTCTTAATTTCCATTTCCGCTTCCTTTGCTGTAAGGTCTGCTTTCTGTTTAGCCATTTTTTCAGCAAATTGAGCAGTTTTGTTGGCTGCAGCAGCATTCGCCACAGCTTGAGCTTTAATGCTAACAATAGATCGACATGAACTCCTTGATGCTGCAGATTTTGAGGCTTGACACTCCAGGGCTAATGCATGTGCCCTATCCATAGCGCTTGTTATACTAGCTTGGATGGAGTTGGTAATGGTGAGATATATGTTCTCATTCTCCAGGTGATCTTCGCGATGAATACCATCTCTATCTTGTGCATACAATTTATTCAATACGCACCAAGCATCACTATATTCCTTTAATGCAGCTTTAGCTTTGCATAATGCAGTTTGTATCTCAAATTCGTCGCTTGGAACATCTTCTAGTTCACTTGATGCTTCTTGAGCCTTTCTCTGAGTTTGAGTCAACAGTTTTACTTCAGTAGCAATGCTAATTGACAGGGCCTTAGCTGTAGGGCGTCTCTCACTCTGTTCTCTTAGATTCATTGAGTTTTCATCAGCTAAGTTTTCACTGTTACCGTAGGCGTCCATCATAAATAAATTACAAATTTTGTAGATACTGATGTTCCTTTATTTATTCTCTGAACTATCTCTTGTATCTCTACAAATTACAGTATCATTAGCAACTTGAATAAACACCGTGAAAACTATAATAAAACAAAGATTAGCATTACAATGTAGGCCTAATCATATCATCATCGTACAGGCAGACAAGCACAGGTCTGACTCATGGGGCCGGGGAACATGGTACCCTAAGGCCTAGGGCTAGCTCTCAGCAATGAAGTAAAACTCAACTAATTAAAAATACAAGTCATAAGTTATAATTACAATCACATGAATAACCATGTGTAAATACCTTGTAGCCTTATTGGAGCCTATGGTAAAGATACTTTTAACAATGATTATCTCTAAACTTTATGTCATAAAAAATGTCTTATTCTCTCTTATCACTTTTTATCTATCTGAGCTCTAGAGGGCCTCCTGTAAGTAGGCTGCAGTTACATCTAGAGAAAATTAATTGGCCATATCAAGACACGAAACAATATACTGAACTGTTTTATGGCCTACTCTGCACATGAACTCTAATGAACAGATAAAAACAATAAAATATGGTAGAAAGAGGAAAGGCTATTACGATTGCTAAAAATATATGTTGACAGTCTGTGTTGAAGTACAATGCATTATACACTACGTTTTTATATTGTAATATATTGCTAAGATAACACCGTATAAAATACACATCTATCTCACAGTAATTGACATAGAGTATATGTATGTATACAGTAATGTTAAAGTGATAAGGTTGTAGCTTTGCATTACGCCGTTTTTACGTTAACTTTCAGATATCGTTTCCTATGTGATGTATATGTGTTAGGCGTAGGAAGTTATGTAATGTATATACACAGCAAACAACAGCCTATTATTCGTTTCATTGGGAGGTGTCCCCTTAATAGGGGTGTCCACTGGCTGGCTGCTATAGTGTTAAAAACATATAGTCCCTCTTATTAGTTTAATTGGGAAGTGTCCCCTTAATAGAAGTGTCCACTCTGGCTGCTATAGTGTTAAAAACATATAGCCTATTATTCGTTTCATTGGGAGGTGTCCCCTTAATAGAAGTGTCCACTGGCTGGCTGCTATAGTGTTAAAAACATATAGTCCCCTTATTCGTTTAATTGGGAAGTGTCCCCTTAATAGAAGTGTCCACTGGCTGGCTGCTATAGTGTTAAAAACGTATAGTCCCCTTATTCGTTTAATTGGAAAGTGTCCCCTTAATAGAAGTGTCCACTGGCTGGCTATAGTGTTAAAAACATATAGCCTATTATTCGTTTCATTGGGAAGTGTCCCCTTAATAGAAGTGTCCACTGGCTGGCTGCTATAGTGTTAAAAACATATAGTCCCCTTAAACGTATCATTGGAAAGTGCACCCTTCATAGGGTGTCCACTGGCTGTAGTGTTAAAAACATAATAGTTACCATTTGTGACTGTAACCGTATTCAAAACTATGCATAGGCCTATACTATTAAAGAAAAGATATATTTTCATTTATTAACAAAAAATCCACAGACCCTCAACTTTCGTCTTTCTTTGAAAGCAGTCATTAAATTTTTAATAAAATATACACACAGTTATTGTATATTTATAAAATAAAAATACTGTATAACATAGGACACAAAATAAAAAATATATTTGCATTCATTTGCACTATTGTATTTACGATACACAGATAGTTAAAACAAACATTTAAACAGGCAATTTAAGAATGATATAAAATACCGTAACCAACGTGCTTTTCAACATTTTTTTTGCCACACATGGCATGTCATAACATAACTTTAATAAATAATATTTAAGCTGGAATTTCGTTTTTAAACTGCACGCTCTGGTACACTTATGTAAAAAGAAACGATAAGTAAAGACTTACGTCAAGCCAATAATTAGTATACGATACAGTGCGCTTGTATTGAAAACAGACAGTCTTAAAAGTTCATCAACTTACCATCTGCATCAAATTCATTGATCATATCTTGTAGTTCCTTATCCGAAGGGTTTTGCCCCATAGATCTCATTACCGTTCCCAGCTCTTTGGTCGTTATCGAACCATCTCCGTCTTTGTCGAATATCTCAAACGTTTCTCGTAGCTCTAATTGGAAGAATAAATCGAAACAAAACATTCTAATTATGTCAGTTCAGTGAAAGGATATCGCTTTAATTAATCTTCTTCGACAATTGAAAGATTTCATCAAGAATTATGTCTCAAAAAGGCAGCTGGTAATAAAAAAAAGATTGGGATGGATGATGAGAACACAGTGAACGTTATTAGAATGATGAGGATGGAAATGATATGATAATGTCTGATTGTGAAGATAACAATGATTATGGTAATGGTGGTAATATGACGATGATGATATTGAGGATGACGATATCTGATGATGACGGTGATGATAAAGTTGTTGAGGGTGATGATGATGTTTATGTGTTTATAATGATGACGTTGATGGTGGTATACGGATGATGTTGTGATAATGATTATATGATGATAATGAAGATCATGATTGTGACGATGATGATGATGATGTGATAATGATTATTATGATGATATTGAAGATCATGATTATGACGATGATTATGTTTTCATAATGATGATGATAATGAAGATCATGATTTTGACAATGATTATGTTGTGATAATGAAGATCATGATTGTGACGATGATCATATTGTGATAAATGCTTATTATGATTATAATGAAGATCATGATTATGACGATGTGAGAATTATTATTATGATAATGAAGATCATGACCATGACGATGATTATGTTGTGACAATGAATATTATGATGATAATATGGTTGTGACGATGATTTTAGTAATTATGATGATGGTAGGAAGACGTTGGCTGTGATAATGACGATGGTGATAATGATAATGGTAATAGCTCGAAGATGTTATTGATAATTATGGTGATATTGATAATGGTGATTTTGGGTTAATGATATTATAACTGATGCTGATCAAGATTTAAGTATTAATTTAAAACAGTGCTAATAATATAAAGATAATAGTAGAAATCACTTACGTTCGAGTTCGAGTTTCGATAGTGACAGGTCCTCCTATAAGAAAGAAAAATATACCACACGTTATTTGATATACAGTCGAACCTATACTGTGACCCCTTAATAGGGGTGTCCCTTAAATAGGGTAGGGCTGAAACAACAACTCCCGTTTCGTTTCACGGAAAGGTATCCCTTACAATACGGTATTGCTTAAGTACGGAGTATTTTATAGAACCCAAATCGGGGAAAGCAAACTAATTGTTAATATTTAACATTCAATTTTAAAGCCCGTAAGGCGCAATATTCGTTGTACTCTTTGTATGATTAATATACTGAATACTGAATACTGAAATGCTTTATTTGTCCATCATCATCATAAAATAACAACAGAAATTCTTCTTGAAGATTGACAATTATTCGTAAAATAATAAATAGATATACAATATAATATATTATGTACACACACATAATTGCACAAAAAAAATATAAGTTATGAAACACGGTGTAAAAATGACTAGGTATTAAAATTGAATATATTATTTTAAGAAAAGTCCTATCGCAGTACAACTATACTGTAGGCCTACAATTATTCATGGCATGGTATACTTGTTAGGCTTATGCTAATTTTTAGTATTATCCCAAATATAGGTAAGTATGGCCTGTATAGGTCACCAATACAGTTTTAATTATTTCTATCATATCCATCAATATTTGAATCATAATTGAATGACAGAAATTAATCCTTTATTACACGCATAAAACCTGTTCGTTCTTTAAAAAAAACTATTGCAAATCAATGCCCCGTCAGACAAACGACTGAATCACGAAGTGTTGTTATTGAATATCAGTTACACAGCTTCCTAATTCCATCACAGTAGAAAATTATGAAAAATTGAAACAGTGACGTCACTAAAGTTGATTTGATGACGTCATAGAACTGATACTTCTCAACACAAAAGTATATATTCCAAATTAATAAAAACATGATGGTCTACAGTTACCGTACGTTGTTTGTTTATTGTGTGCTAATGTTTATTAGGACAAATGGCCTATATACGTTTCTTATAATATAGAATAAATAAAAAATAAGTGAATTATTTTATGTTTACGTCAAGTAAAATAAGTCGATTGTCGATGGCAAACGTCAGCGAGTGCCGTCGTACAATTAGTGTTTTTTGTACTACCGCGAGTTTTAGAATTTTCATTTACAGAAAAGGTTTTATAAATATCATTATATAAAAAAGATAACACTGTAAATGCCACATAAAATAGATTGGTATCTATCTAATATAGTATAGTTATTTATTCGCTAGCTCTCGATGTTCTGTCCTCACGCGGCATTTGTAATCATTCGATGTGGTCGAGAAACTACACAATAACCCGTAAAGCACCGGCTTAGCACACAGACTTTCCTTTTAATTATCCTCAGTGTTTTACGAGTGTATTATCTTTGTCGTCGACGTGCCAAATTTAGCTTAAGAATTCAGCTTCTTTAGTTGTTGCGTGTATGTCGTTCCATTAACTAACAATTGTATCACGACGCTATCCGTCGTTCTTAATCCGTGTCTTCATCAACTTAAAATTGGTATGTGTTCTGATAAACACAGTACACTCACTCAAAGGTTTTGCAGCAGACGTCACAAGTAACTTTTTTATTCATAAATGAATATGTTTGTTACTTTTAATGCGATAAAGTTTAACAACCTATCCCCAAACCATAACTCTAAGAATATGTACTATTAAGAACCGCATTCGAACCCATTTTTGTGGCCCAAAATGTTTATGACAAGCCTAGGTATTGACAAAAGTGGCAACCTAGTTCGAAAGTACGATTCACCAAGTCAGAGGTGGATCCAGGATTTGGAAAACGATGGGTAAGGGTGGAGTATGATATCTTCAACTCGAAAATACGTGTGACGGTATAGTCGGCTCGTCAGGCGGCGGTATAGTCAGTTGCTGATGGATGCACTGCGCCTACACGATCAAACTTTATGTGATTTACCCATATATGGACAATATGATGTTATATCACTACCATATTTTGCCATTCACGGTACCATATTTGGACACATTTTTGTCAGTTTAGACAGAGCTTAAACCATGCAGTTTTTGTGGATCAGAATGTCTGCTAATGGTTGACAATTGTTTCGTCGGGTGGCCATATCTCATCTATGGCCTATCTAGGCCTACACATTAATGTCATGCCTGTGTACTATGTAACACATGATACAAATCGTCTCCTCCTTATGCCCATGCTTGTTGAAAGGCATAGGAGGAGCAACAAGCAAAGGAACTGCCTTCTGAAAATAATTATCGACTGCAGTATATACTACAGCTGCATGACAGGTGAAAACTTCATCATCATTGTGTATGCTGCGTTTATGAAATTATAAAATCGTTCAAGCATTCGTGTTGTAATCATGAAAAGAAAACGAGTAAGCCATCATACTAAAATCACAACGTTCTTGTGACGTAGGTACACTGTGGTACAATAACGAAGGCGTTAAAATAACGATTTACAATAGTGTCAAAGACCTGCCTTCAGCTCGATAACAAGCATATTCCAAAACAATAACGTTTCTTTGGGTTTAAGGTTATTTCAATGATTACATATCAGGGGTTTAACGTAAAAACGCACGTCGTGTATACATATCTTTTAACAGAAAAAAAATATAGAATATTATAAGTAAGTTTAAAGAAATATGCGGTACAAAAATAGTTAGGCCGTAGTCGCAATTTACACAGACGAGCGGTAACGGTAAGCGGAAAAATGCTGAGCGGACGGGCCATAGATACAGATTATAATTATGGAACAAGCTACGCGCTTCCGCTTACCGCTCGTCTGTGTAAATTGGCCTGTATACGACCCTGATATCCAGCACGGTGGATTGTGCGCTAAGCCATTTCAATATACTTGAAATATAAATTAAAAGCAATAACAAGAAAACAATTTACGAAGAAGATAAATATGTTTGTTAACAAAAAGTGCATCGAAACCGGGCGTTACATTTTAGGCCTATTCGTAAAATAGGTCGAATGAACCGCTTTAGAGCTCCTGAAGTTGGACGTCGTGCTTATAGTGCATTATTTTTTTAACACAGATATATTTTAATCTACTCGTGCAACTTTTCGGTAGGAATTTGCACGCCATACGCGAGATCAATTTGTAAAGTATGGCGTTACATGTTGGCATATTCGTAATATAGGTCGAACGAACTACTTTAAAGCTCCTGAAGTTGGTCATCGTGCTTATGATGCCTTATTTTTGTAACACAGATATATTTTGACCCACCCTTGCAACGTTTCGGTAGGAATTTGCACGCCATACGCCTAAAGCGTTTAACAGTCTTTAATATTATTTGAAGACGTTATTTTAGTACCACGTGGCATGTTCTGATTGATATTATTAATCTTCATTTCAAACACGTAAAACCTGTGAACTCTACAGTGTAAAGAGATAAGGTGGCACTAATAACACAATTACGACCCATCATGCCAATCATCAAAGACGCATATTTAACATACACACGTACGTACGTAACAGATACAGTAATCCCGACTGGCCGTTTCTCATTGATTAGCGACCTTTAATTTTTGGATGTAGGCCTAGATGAAGGATAAATGTCAACCCGACCAAATAAGTCCCGATAATTAATAAACGGAACGGTGTATACTGGGGAAGTGGCGTAACGGCTATGAGCGCTCATTGGCAAACCCAGAGGCCCCGGAGCTTATGGGGCCGCTGAGCAGTGCCCAGAGGAAAAACAGGCATTCAAATATGTCGAAAAAGCTAAAAACGAGGCCTCCAGCGTTGGAGGGCCACTTTGAGTCCCTAAACCAGGGGCCTCAGGCTTCTGCGTTACGTCACTGTACTGGGGCCTAGACGCAGACGATAACCGTCTACCCAAGGCAATCTAATAACAGGACACCGAGCTCGCCTTGTCAAGATAGGAACTCATAACAGTCCTTTGATCTTATGTCTGGCTGCGACAAATACCAACAGTACTGTACCATACATTCTCCGCGCGGCGCGTGGTGTCTGTTCAGGGCGCGTGGAATTGACGTGTTGCAGCCACAGATCAACCCTTTCATCTCCGGAGCTCAGCATCATGTTTTAGATTGCATTGGTCTACCGAACGTAAACTCCGAGTTCAACGTCCCCTTTAGGTTTCATGGTTACTCATTCTTGCAGTATCAAATAGAGAAATTATAAAAATTTGTTGTACCAGAAACGAAACGAGCAGCGTCGATCTTTAAGGCTCTGTCTGCACAAACTAGTTTGACAAACAAGTGTGATGTGCCCAAATATGGTAGTGATATGCCAAAATATAGTAGTGATGTGACATCATCATGTCCATATATGGGGACATTCTTACAAGATTATATTTCGGTTACATTTTGACGTAAATCGTACGTAAATAGGATAGTCCATCTCGGCCGGCCGCCGGTTTTAAGATGATGTTTATGGAGAGGAAGGATCAATTTCAAAATTCATCATTTTAAACTCAATCACTGCGTTGGCAAATAACAAAACGCGTTTCAAAACCACTGACTTGTGTTTTACTCTCGTCGTACAAACACATGGTAGAAATCAATAATGTTAGTTGGAGATGGTTGTTAATGACAGGTCTTTTACTTATCGTAATTGCAATTAAAAGAGTTAAAGCAAGACCTACTCTACTCTGATCGAGTATTTTTAAAACGAGTTAATCTTACGGTAATTAAAAAATCGCAACAAAAGTTCACCGTCCTGTGGATGAATGACGTGTTAAGTCTGATTTACACGCGATGCGACTTCCAGGTCCGGGGTGACGCAAGCGACGAGATCAACAACTAAGTTAAAGCCTTGTATTATATACGCTATGAAACTTTATGTGACAAAAATATGTGATGTGCCCATATATTGACATAATGATGTCATATTACTACCATGTTTGGGCATATCACTACCATATTTGAGAACATCACACTTAGTAAAACTAGTTTGATAGTATAGTCTATAGACAAAGCCTAAGACACGCGAGTCCACGAGGCCCCCTGCAGGTGTGTAATAATCCCTCTCACAGGATCAAGGTTTCCATTGGGACATTCCATCGCTCGTGTTCTAGTTCTAGCTGTCCCATGTACTAGAGGATCGTAGGGGACGTAGCAGATATAGTCCTTTCATATAGGGGAATTAGTAGTTGTACTCATCATGATACGATACACAGTCAACACATATACACAGACAATACTTTTTAAAATGCGGATATGTAGGCTAATAGAATTTGTGTCAAGATCATCGTTGTACTGTTGTGAATTATTGACCTAGTAACTATAGAATCACAATGTCATTGTTGTTTATCTGGAAGATTATTTTGGTCTTGACAATTCATCTCTATTGTACTAAAAATGATATGATACGGAACTAATCTATCCCCTTGATAGAAAAAACTAGATATGTCACCATAACAATATATATTTACGCATCGTAAAACCAATTCACGCCTTTTTTTTGTACATGAGGACGTTATAGGTTGTATATGTATACGTTTGTATACCTTGTTTTGTGTGATCAAGGCAATGAAATTACCTTGGTGTGATCTATCAACTTAATACTGTATGCCTAATATCAAAACTATGAGCGTTCAGATTCAGATGATGCCAACAATAAGTAAGCACCTGGATTGCACTCGAAAATGACTTTAATTGAGTATTCCGCGTGTTACGACTTTTGAAAAGTACTGTTACGTCCGTGCTACAGTTTATTGCGTGGTAATACATATTACATACATATATACTGATAAAGACGCGACGTTATTTGATAATTAGCCTGATACAACATACCAGAGTGTACAAATGATTAGGGTTGGTTGATGTGTAGAACAAATTAACCGCTTAGGTCTTGACCATTACCCGGCATCGCTGCATATGGCGTGCCACAGTGCAATGTTGTCACAACATGACTCGGTTCATTCTCACTGTGATCGTCAGATCGAAAGCGCAAATGCACAATGCGTACATTACTGCAGTGATAGGATAGATTGGTTCACAATTATCAGATAGATTATATCTAGCTGTACTATCCGTGAACTATAGTAATGTTCATGTGGTTGCTTCCATATCAGTCGAGGGTCCATGATTTTTAAATAGAGAGGTGAGTTTTAAAATAATAAATCCACACCCACCCTTTTATCGGTTGTGATTTGAGATGCATGTACTGTACATTCAAAATAGACAAATCAAATAATGAGAAAAGTTTGTCAAATCACAGGGATGTAATTAGGGTTGGTTATAACCAATTCACCACTCCGTGCACTGTAAATAGAAACAAGTACATTTATCTTCGACTCGGATGGTGTTGATCGACATCGTTTTACCATGTTGCCTATTTTAGGCGAACCTAGACGCATATAAATTAATGTATAAATACAATATGCCTACCTGTAATAGCTTTTCATAGCGCAATCGCGTGAACATTGTGAACGCCCGGTCTGCAAATACAACGTGTCGGCGACACAAATATCTGTTAGAAAGTAACCTACGGTATTTCTGAGCTAGGCCTCGAGCAATATAGTGATGGTGATATGAGTCCCGGCTCCTCCGTTAGAAAGACGATGCTAATGATTTGTTTTCATTTCTTCAATAGCATTGGAAATTCAGATACGCGTTCTGCAGAATGGTGACACGTCAGGAATTTCGTATGAAGTCAATCAGAGTGCCGTAATACCCGCGTTAATTAATTACAGCGCACTGATATCATAATTAAATGGCAAGAGGGTGTTCGTACTTATACTTTCTCTCAATGTCAGGGTTCACCATTTCGTGTTTGTTTCGTAATACACACGACCCTCTTACAACAACCTTTTGTCGGAGCTCAAACTGGGTACAGACGGGAGTCCTAATCAATGTCCCGTGACGAGAAAATTCTGACAGCGCTCTTCTGTTAAAATATTCTCAGATAAACGATGTTCCCGTTGCGAGCAAATTACCAAACCGTTGACCTACAGCCTAGCCGTGATGACTTTCTATTAAACCATTTAAAAGGGCCTCACCCCCTGTCATACAATGATGGGACATACGGCTGCTGAGCACCCAGTTGAGCTCGAAGTGTGTACACCTCGTATTTATACACCCATCAATCTCAATTAATAGACCCAGGTTTTTTTCCAACCTTTAAAAAAAAAAACCTGTACTTTGGGCTTATATCAGATAATTTTACTGGTTGAGATTACATTTGTAGTCTTCCCCGGTAGAGTCTCCTCAGATATGTTTTCGTCCACTGTTCATATAACATTAATAATACATTTGTTTTGAAACGTCACTGCCCTTGATTTTATCGATTAGTTTGCCACCGTATTTTCCATTTCCGTACCCTAAGACACAACATGATTTACAGTAACATAGAATATTAATGCTACATAATGACATGTCTAATGCCTATTTATTAAACACGTCATGTATAGTACACACAGTACACATTAATTAGGTTTCACATAGAGACCGCCGCCTGTTAATGTACTTCTTGTTTTTGATCAATTCACATTGAATTTTACAAATGTATTAATTAAGGGCCTCGGGAATACAGTATACAGGCCTACATTTTCAGTCAATAATAATTAACACGGATTCCGAGAGTATTGGGCATTGTCTCTTATCCACAGACCCAGTTCCATACGTCTCGCTTTCCAGATATTCTGTCAATAGAATGGAAGTTCGTGTAGCCGAGGTAAAGAATACAAGCTTAAGCGTGGTTCCCACTAGCGGCGCAACGTAGCGACGTATCGACGCAAAGTGCTGTATTGCGTAATCACAAGTGGGAACCGACGACGAAACAGTGCTGCAAACATCCGCATGTTTGATTTCACGCAGGCGGGAGAAAACACTATTATCAGAAGGGCATTTTGTTACGTTGCGTAGGTTGCGTTACGTTGCGTCGCAAGTGGAAACCAAGCTTTAGCTTAACCATAAAGATGGGACCGAGATTGTGGTTAATTCAATATACAGGCCCAGTTGATTCCAAATATTGATGGTGGGTTGGAAATGGATTGATCTGAGACATGCGCACTATCGTTAATGTCTTCCTTAATTCGAATGTGTCGGAATTAATAGATACTTATATGAACTGCAGCTGACAAAAGGGATTGTACTGTAGCGTGCAGTTGGTGGCATCAATTAAATATCAATTTGGACAGGTCATTGCAGTAATTTGATTAGCAACCCAAACATTGTCCACTATGCACCTATACTGTGTGGTATTTGCCTGTGGTTTAGGCCTGTCCATACAGTAGCGTTAAATTTGTTACATACAATTCGATTGTATACTTAATAAAATATAGGTTATTGTTTTATTCCCTTCATCGTCATAGAAAATATAAACCGTATAATATTATAGCAGCACTACTGAAGCAACCAAAATATATGCCCACCAAGCACGTATGTTGGGTATTTAAGCCTGTCCTACAGTAGCGTTTGTTTGTTTTATGCTTAGCTGCTTGGTGCATGCAGTTTACTGTATGTGTGTTGACAGGGAGTAACATCAACTCTCTGGTTTTCGGTAAACGATCCCAGGGTCCTGGGTTCAAATTCTGTCAGGTGCCATGTTTTTTTTTCTCGTGATAGAACACCTCCACACCCGAAGACTTTTAATAAGACTTTGTGTAGAGCATCTTGTGTATATTATTTGTCTTTGTGATTATTTAAGGGGGGAGATCCCTAGCCTTACGGGCCGGGTTATGTGGCTATCTGGTCTCTCCAGGAGACCTATAACTGTAACTGTATAAAACGACATTGAAAATACATACAAATACATAAACTGGTACGTTAAACTTTTAATAAAGAATAGAAGTTATTTTTTATTCATTTCCTCGTATTATATAAATCTAAACCAGTGTAGCAAAACAACCTAACAATGTCCACATGTACTCCAGATATTATAAGCTTGGTTCCCACTAGAACGTAACGCAAGGACGTGAACGCAACACAAGCGTTTTAACCAATGACAAGCGAAGTTATAGACAGTTAGCAATCACAAGCGAATAAGCCATCGCTTGTGATTGGTCAATTCACTTGCGTTGCGTTACGTCCTTGTGTTGCGTCGCTAGTGGGAACCACGCTTTAGGCATTTCACTCTCCCTGTTACGTTTGTTACATATACTATTCGATATATTGATAAAATAGGCTAATTTTGTCGCTATGATATATCTTACTCTACTAACCGTACAGCTTAACATCACTGTCATTAATGATATTTAAATGTTGAACATACGTTCTGTAAAAACATAATGAGTGTACAGTAAAATGGTTGCGTTATAAATGTGTGCAGTGTGAAATGTAATGAACATCCTAAAATTGCCTAACAAGTCAACTACTATAGAGATAATCGTTTGAAACTTTCATCAAATAAATTAAAAGGTGAAATGTATGTCACATAGAGGCCTTAATGTGTATAATAATAATATGTATCAAAAATAAAACTTGCTTTATGAATGGTATTTTTGACATTGATAACAGTCATGTGAGGACGATTAGTCCTACGTCAAATGGAGCGTTGTAATGAAATACACAAAACGTTATATTATTCGTTTAACCCTGTTTGTTGAAAGCAAAATAAAAATTAGAAACAAAATTCAAACTTACTTTATGAGCCACGACATTTTCGACATTGATACAGTCGTGTGAGGATAAATCAAACGGATGTTATTTATACGATTTGCTTTATAATGAAATACCCGTAGACACAGAAACGTTCTATTATTCGTTTAACCTTGTTTGTTGAAAGAAAAATACAAATTCGAATGGGGATTATAGATAAAATGTATCTTCCATTAAGGTTCATCGTTCGGGTGACCCAGAGATATTGGTATACTAATATTGGTTATTTAAACAGGTAGGCCTAGGTGGTTCCTACCCAGTGACGTTAGCGACAACTGTGCCCATACATCCAACTTACCCGGGGGATACCAATGTTAGTTATTTAAACAGGTATGCCTAGGTGGTTCCTACCCAGTGACGTTAGCGATAACTGTGCCCTTACATCCAACTTACCCGGGTAATACCAATGTTAGTTATTTACACAGGTATGCCTAGGTGGTTCCTACCCAGTGACGTTAGCGACAACTGTGCCCATACATCCAACTTACCCGGGTAATACCAATGTTAGTTATTTACACAGGTATGCCTAGGTGGTTCCTACCCAGTGACGTTAGCGATAACTGTTCCACTACATCCAACTTACCCGGGTAATACCAATGTTTATAGTTATTTAAACAGGTATGCCTAGGTGGTTCCTACCCAGTGACGTTAGCGATAACTGTGCCCTTACATCCAACTTACCCGGGTAATACCAATGTTAGTTATTTACACAGGTAGACCTAGGTGGTTCCTACCCAGTGACGTTAGCGACAACTGTGCCCATACATCCAACTTACCCGGGTAATACCAATGTTAGTTATTTACACAGGTAGACCTAGGTGGTTCCTACCCAGTGACGTTAGCGACAACTGTGCCACTACATCCAACTTACCCGGGTAATACCAATGTTAGTTATTTACACAGGTATGCCTAGGTGGTTCCTACCCAGTGACGTTAGCGACAACTGTGCCACTACATCCAACTTACCCGGGTAATACCAATGTTAGTTATTTACACAGGTATGCCTAGGTGGTTCCTACCCAGTGACGTTAGCGACAACTGTGCCACTACATCCAACTTACCCGGGGGATACCAATGTTAGTTATTTAAACAGGTATGCCTAGGTGGTTCCTACCCAGTGACGTTAGCGACAACTGTGCCCATACATCCAACTTACCCGGGGGATACCAATGTTAGTTATTTAAACAGGTATGCCTAGGTGGTTCCTACCCAGTGACGTTAGCGATAACTGTGCCACTACATCCAACTTACCCGGGTAATACCAATGTTAGTTATTTAAACAGGTATGCCTAGGTGGTTCCTACCCAGTGACGTTAGCGACAACTGTGCCACTACATCCAACTTACCCGGGTAATACCAATGTTAGTTATTTAAACAGGTATGCCTAGGTGGTTCCTACCCAGTGACGTTAGCGACAACTGTGCCACTACATCCAACTTACCCGGGTAATACCAATGTTAGTTATTTAAACAGGTATGCCTAGGTGGTTCCTACCCAGTGACGTTAGCGATAACTGTGCCACTACATCCAACTTACCCGGGTAATACCAATGTTAGTTATTTACACAGGTATGCCTAGGTGGTTCCTACCCAGTGACGTTAGCGACAACTGTGCCACTACATCCAACTTACACGGGTAATACCAATATTGGTTATTTAAACAGGTAGGCCTAGGTGGTTCCTACCCAGTGACGTTAGCGATAACTGTGCCCATACATCCAACTTACCCGGGTGATACCAATGTTTATAGTTATTTAAACAGGTATGCCTAGGTGGTTCCTACCCAGTGACGTTAGCGATAACTGTGCCCTTACATACAACTTACCCGGATAATACCAATATTGGTTATTTAAACAGGTAGACCTAGGTGGTTCCTACCCAGTGACGTTAGCGATAACTGTGCCCTTACATACAACTTACCCGGATAATACCAATATTGGTTATTTAAACAGGTAGGCCTAGGTGGTTCCTACCCAGTGACGTTAGCGATAACTGTGCCCTTACATACAACTTACACGGGTAATACCAATATTGGTTATTTAAACAGGTAGGCCTAGGCAGGGTACATCTGCCTGGCCTAGGTGGTTCCTACCCAGTGACGTTAGGGATAACTGTGCCCATACATCCAACTTACCCGGGTAATACCAATGTTAGTTATTTAAACAGGTAGACCTGGGTGGTTCCTACCCAGTGACGTTAGCGATAACTGTGCCCATACATCCAACTTACCCGGGTAATACCAATGTTAGTTATTTAAACAGGTAGACCTAGGTGGTTCCTACCCAGTGACGTTAGCGATAACTGTGCCCATACATCCAACTTACCCGGGTGATACCAATGTTTATAGTTATTTAAACAGATAGACCTGGGTGGTTCCTACCCAGTGACGTTAGCGATAACTGTGCCCATACATCCAACTTACCCGGGTGATACCAATGTTTATAGTTATTTAAACAGATAGACCTGGGTGGTTCCTACCCAGTGACGTTAGCGATAACTGTGCCCTTACATCCAACTTACCCGGGTAATACAATGTTAGTTATTCACACAGGTAGGCCTAGGTGGTTCCTACCCAGTGACGTTAGCGATAACTGTGCCCATACATCCAACTTACCCGGGTAATACCAATGTTAGTTATTTACACAGGTAGGCCTAGGCAGGGTACATCTCCCTGGCCTAGGTGGTTCCTACCCAGTGACGTTAGGGATAACTGTGCCCATACATCCAACTCACCCGGGTAATACCAATGTTAGTTATTTACACAGGTAGGCCTACTGTAAGTTGGTTCCTACCCAGTGACATTAGCGACCCGGGTAAAGCTTAGTTCCCACTAGCGACGCAACGTAAGCAAATGCCCTTCTAAAGCGTGGTTCCCACTAGCGACGCAACACAAGGACGTAACGCAACGCAAGTGAATTGACCAATCACAAGCGATGGCTTATTCGCTTGTGATTGATAACTGTCTATAACTTCGCTTGTCATTGGTTAAAACGCTTGCGTTGCGTTTACGTCCTTGCGTTACGTTCTAGTGGAAACCAAGCTTAATAATTGTGTTTTCCCCCGCCTGCGTGAAATCATACCCGCGATGTTTACAGCAGTATTGTGTCGTCGGTTCCCACTTCTGATTACGCAATACAGTACTTTGTGTCGATACGTCGCTAGTTGCGTTCTAGTGGGAACCACGCTTTAATAACTAAAGCTTGGTTCCCACTTGTATGCAACGCAAGTGCAACGTAAGTAATTTGACCAATCACAAGCGATGGACTATTCAGTGGCTTGTCATTGATCAACCCGCTTCTTGCGTACGTCCTTGCGTTGCGTCTCTAGTAGGAACCACGCTTCATATGAGTTTGCATTGCGCTTACATCCTAGAACCAAACTTAAGCCTGAACGTGCTCTATAAATCTGCGCGGTGATTCAAAGGTATCTATCGAACTGTAGGTTCCGATTATTTAGATTTCTGTTAAAGACCCGAATGGAATGTCATACATCCAGGCCTAGAGCATCGCGGATCATAAGTGAGGATGTATACGGTCAGCAAACGGCAAATTCTTCAGCTGGTTGTTGTGACTAATGTAATAAATATATTATTCCATTCACAGCTGGTGTATATCAATTTGCGAGTAGTGTGTGTACATTTTCAAAGTAATATAACCATTAGAAAAACACATATCGGTGACATCACAGAGAAACATGATGTAGACGCGCGCGTCCACAATACGTTTTATCAGAAATTGTACGCGCGTGGTGAGTGTGCGCCGAGAAATTAACATAATCTCAAATCTCTCGCATACTAATTTCTATAAATTTACACAAATGAGACTGCTCTTCTTTTAAGCGGTTGAACAAACCAACAACCATAATTATACAGACTAAGCATTTGTTAACATACGGAATCTAGAATAATATATCCAAAATTCTAGCCTGATTTTAATAATAATAGTATACAAAATCAGTCTAGCATGTTGGATATTTATGTCATTGTCGTATCTATCTATTTCTTTACAGTGCGCATTTATCCCATTATTGAAATAATTTATATATGAAAACACTAGACTGCAATCGTGGGCGTACTCTTTCACAACTTTATGTATACGTTGTTGACAAAATCAAATTACCCAACAGATTTGTGTATTATATATCATTATTTCACACGGTCATAAAAGGTATTGTGCAGCTATGTATATTATAGCTCATGTACTTATGTATAGCCTGGGTATTATTAAAAACGGAACAAATTGTAAATTAAATTGCTAAATGACATACCGGTAAAAACTACGATATTTGTAGAAAAAATTATGTTTGTAATCTAGTGAATGATTCCAGTTAAATGCAACCGCTGCTGGAAAATTACTATAACGAGAGTCCCCTCTCTTACACACCTCCTATTCAGGTGACACCGTACCTAGGAACGACGGGAAATAAAGTGTTATCACTAATACTGCCAACCCTTTTTCAAGGGGACATCCTTTGGAACACTTTCCCGTAAAAGGAACGAGTCGAGGTTTAATAATCGGTTAACACTATACTGCCAACCCCTTTTCAGTGGACACCCCTATTAAACAAACGCATTATTAGTCCAACACTATATACTGATGACTTTGAACTTATCTGAAGAAATCCACATTGCAAAGGTTTTATACACAAATATAACGTACACAGCAGTAGGCCTACTATTCCATACATTTGCTTGTTTTTAAATTAGTACGGTAGGCCTTACAATATTAAAACAGATATCTGATATGAACCAATTATCAGTTCAGACACACAAATGTCATGAGCCTCGGAGATAATTGATAATAATGATATGAATATATTTAGACCTACCATTATTGATGCCATCCTTCGTCCCTGTCTATACGTCCCACTCACCGATACGATCGTATATATAGATAAATATCCTTAAAGTATAGGTATGTCAATAACAAAAGAGCAATCCAAACATCGTCTCAATTCCATAACACCGTAAAGTTCAGTGTTGGTTTCTTTTTTAAATCGGATGCAATTGAATTTAAACGCTTTAATCAAGCATTATGTGACGTCAGAGGGGAGGGACGAACCCATTCGAAAGCGAACACTGAACTAGAACCGACGGAATAGTATGTGAATGGAATAAATACAGTGAATTGATAGTCCATCAAGGGTGACAGAAACTAATAGGACATGGTGCGTGCGCAAGTATTTGAATAATACGATGACGTCATATCCCCTGAGGCACAATCTGTCAACTAATAAAATAATAGGTACATACTGCAGCAGTAATGTTGTAGACTAAAACATTATTTTTAAAACCAATGATGCGTGCAAACTGAATATTGTATAAAGGGAACATGTTGCTCATTTTTTATTAGCGCATGCTCTAATTAAGACGTGTACAAGCCGAAGACAGCTGTTTCGGTATAGTGCCTATATTCGGAGTCTAATTCTGAGTCCGCGTGTTTAACTTCGGAGTCCGTGTGTTTAACTTCGAAGTTCACGTATTTAACTTCGGAGTCCACGTAGGCCTATTTAACTTCGGAGTCCCGTGTGTTTAACTTCCTAGTCTCGCGTGTTTAACTTCGGAGAGCATGGTCATATTATCAGGCTTGGGAAAGTATTTCTTTTCATTTTTTACACATTTTCACATTGTAATAAAACACAATAAAACGAAATAGGTGGAAATAATTCCCTCACATCTGAATCAGATTTTTGGTTCGTATTCTATATACCGAACGCTCTTTACATAACATACAACACAAGGCCTAGCTTCTGTCGCTTTGTATTTTGTGAAGCTCGTGAAGTAAAACTATGTATTGTATGCTCTTATGTTATAACGTGTTCTCATACCGATACAAAAAAAAAGAATATCGATAATCTGTCAACGTCAATAGCTAGACGATTTGAAGAAATAATCGATCGTCGTCTGCATTATTACCCGCCTAAAATACAAAACAATCTTTACAACTATTCAATCTCCCAAAGAATTCATTGCTTTGTGTATCAAGGCAATCGAACCCTCGCCTTGTTTCTATACTGCACAACACATGTAACTTGTGTTGTAGTATAGACAACTTAACTGTTATATAATACTGAGGCCTAACAAAAACGGATGCTTACTCCTCTGAGGGCAGTATGCATGATAAAAGGGCTGACAGACTAACACAACGGAACTGGGAATGAAAACACACGCTCTGTATTTCTATAAATCAATTAAAAATAAATTGTTGTTCTAAGATTTATAAATCCGTTTTTTCATGTAAAGAGTAGCAATGTCCATGGGTGTAACACGTAATTCAAAAGTAGTAGTAGGTGCGGATCCAGGGATTAATAGAGGAGTGTGGGGGGGGGGGGGAGGGAGGGGGGTTGTGGTGTGCAACCTGGCCTAAAATGGTAACATTAAGTGCAGAACTTAACCTATGTACGGTACTCTTTGCGTTGGTAAGCTTGGTTCCCACTAGGACGCAACGCAAGAACGAAGACGCAACGTAAGTGAGTTGACCAATCTCAAGCGATGGATTGTCCGAACTGTCGCTTGTCATTGGTCAACACGCTTGAGTTGCGTTTACGTCCTTGCGCTGCGTCCTAGTGGAAAACAACCTTAATTTTCAAAAAGAATGCGCATGTGTCTCGCAATGTATCTTTAAAAAGAATGAAAGGAAATAGTTTAGACGACCTAAGGATATAGAAAGGCGTCGACAACAGGAAAGGCTTACAAAGCAGCGATGCAATAAAACATCAAACCTATTCAACGTTTTCCAATACTGAACAAGGCTGTATTGAATGACAAACATTAATTTGTATCAACGAACAAAATGCTAGTAATAATGATCACGATCATTTACAATTAGCCGAGTAAAACGAATGACATATTGGCCATTATAAAGTGATTCAAATCTTTCTTTAATTACTCACAGATATTGTATATTACGTATGTTAGTGCAGAATAAAGATATCGACCTGCAGCAGCAGACCGCTTTCAGTTCTATCCTATACGGTCGTCTCCTTATTTATTATGATACATCGTGATTGAGTTTATCCCTTAATTTCATTATCATGGCGACCGTGTGATGGGACTGAGTTCTTTGTCGCAATGAGACGCAGAATTAATACATGTTTTTAGCGTTAAAAAGTAGAAGTCCGGTTTATAGTAAAATCCAATGATGACGGGTTGAAAGGTGTCAACGCAATCGAACAGACCGCCGTGCGTTCAGCTGACCTTGTAACGCGTTTGATCAATGTTAAAAAGCATAGAAGTCCGGTTTGTGGTAAAATCCAATGATGACGGGTTAAAAGGTGTCTACGCAATCAAACGGACCGCCGTGCGTTCAGCTGACCTCGTAACGCGTTTGATCAATGTTCAATTTTGACTGTGATCTATAATTGAGTTATTGCATTAAATGATGATGTCATTTAAAGCACTATATGAATGTAATGTAAACCATTACTGTCTGTCAATGTAACCAATGTTGTCATGCTCTTTATTCGTGTAACACTTTGATTTCAAGATCCATATGATATAAAAACTGCTTCTTTTCCTCATAATTGGCCTAAGCCTATATTTTAAAAAATGTCAATTATTTATTATGTACGAATTAATTAATTCCAATAGTTCGAAAGAACTAAGGATGTGTTCAATATGTAGGCCTACTTTTTAAAATCTAATTATCTGCACCCAATTCTTTACGGATACGGTCTTAAGCTCTGTCTACACTATCAAACTTTATGTGGAAAACAAAATGTTATGTGCCCATATAAATATGGACATGATGATGTCATATCACTACCATATTTGGGAATATCACTACCATATTTAGGCACACTACACTTTTTTTTTGTCAAACTAGCTTGATGGTGTATACAGAGCTTAGTATAAGTTTAATTTTGCCAGTTTTGTTGTTTTACATATTATCATGTAGGTCTATACTGTTGGGTTCCCATGAGACACGTCAGTTTTTCCTAAAAATAAGAGAATTAAACCATAATGATGTTAGTTTCTGGTCATGCAAATTGTTGTTGTATGTGGTATGTAATCCATACCTTATTCTTTGTCTGCATCAACCAATTAATAGAATCTATCTCTACCTCCTTTAGACTCTTAAGAGAGGGTAAACACACTTTAAACCCAATCTGAAAATGCCAATACCCTAAGCTCCAATTTAGTACTACGACAAGTGGTTTATCAACAATCAGTAATAAACTAGGCCAATTTTCGAACCAAATCTTTGATTTTTAACCTAATCATAGCTTGATTATTCCTTATTAACATGCACAGCATCACCAGAGAAACTCAATACCTTCAAATTAATTACTTTTTTTGAGACGATTAATTACGTGTTCACATACATGATACCTGGCATGATTTAGTTATTTGATCATCATGTGATTTTGATTAGGCCAAATAGAAAAAATGTCAGGAGTTTGATTTTTTTAAACATTATGAAATATAATGTTACTGTTTAAAAAGCAATGAAATGATCTGTTTTTCTTTACATAAATCACTATATAATAACGATGCTTGAAGTCTCGAAAAGAAGCCCAATTTCAAGATAATTGTAATCCTGTTTATATAATGTCATGATTGATCTAAATTGTAGATTAAATATAAATTACTTTATTATAAAAAAAACATGAATCACAATCATAATTTCCCTCTCTTTATTTTGGAATAAGTTTTATCCTGTGATTATTGTTCTAATTTGATGGGGAAAAAAATCATTATTTAGGCCTATGTGAATGCATCGAATTTTTTTATTATGGTTTAAAAACAACAACTTCCACACCAGCAGCAAAAGCTGAAAAGGGTGGATTACAATACAAATTATTCCATCAAAATACAAATATGAAAAACACAAATTACAAGTAAACCTAAAAAGTTACAAGATTCTAGCTAGGTACGGTATTGTTGACTTTTTTAGATAGGCCTTTTTTAAGATAGGCCTACTGCAGGCTGCGTTGATAGTCCTATACCCTTTTGATGCACCTGATAATCATTGTCGTGGGTCAATAGTCTTCCGAAGTCGTTACTGGTATGTTACATTTTAAATGCGTAAATCTAAGAACCAACATAATTAAGACCAACAAAATATGAATTAATTATCACATTATACGAATCTGTGTAAACAAAATGTCCCATACAATGGCATAAAGATAGTTTACATTCAAATCCAAAGGGAAGATGGAGGTTAGAATATAGATCAGACGTCCTAACAAGAATCTTAAAATAATGTTAGCCTAACTCCCTAAATGCCGGACACTGAATAGTAGTAAAAATATTTATTATTAAAGCGTGGTTCCCACTAGCATCGCAACGACGTGTCGACGCAAAGTGCTGTATTACGGAATCACAAGTGGGAACCGAAGATTCAACAGTGCATGCTGCAAACATCGCAGGTTTGATTTCACGCAGGCGGAGGAAAATGCAATGCATTCCCCACTGGCGACGCAACACAAGGACGTAACGCAACACAAGTGAATTGATCAATCACAAGCGATATTCGCTTGTGATTGCTAACTGTCTATAACTTCGCTTGTCATTGGTTAAAACGCTTGCGTTGCGTTTACGTCCTTGCGTTATGTTCTAGTGGGAACCAAGCTTTACGTTGCATAGGTTGCGTTGCTACGCTTTCAAACAAACCCAACTATATAAATTATTATATATCAGATACAATGCTGGTGTGGTGTTTATACCGTAATTTCCTTCCTTGAACATCTCTTTCACTTGTTTTCACAACGCTTCGAAACTTTTCGTTTTTTTGCCCTTTACAAATTCAAACCCTATCTGCATACAGTTTGCAGACCATTCTCATGATTGCTGCAATGTAGAGCTTAGAAACCTTAATCAAAAATCTTGTCTAAAAAAACTATTGAGGAATCGATTTGTTTGTGTTGAAACTAAGAACTAGGTCTCACATATCTGATTTTAACAGGTTTTCACTGACAGTTCGTACGTTCAAATGTTTCCTGATAGTACTTGTGACATAGAATTAAGAGAGTGGATCATTGTGGAGAATGAAGCTACGGTTTACAATTAGCGTGTAATCCAGACATACTTTTATATTTATCTGCTGACTATATCTCCTACTAATCGAAAGGGTATTCGAATGGAACGTTTGCCATATTAAGTTTACTCTTTGACGGATTTGGCTCATTTCTTAAACCGCCAATTCAGACAGAGGACATTTATCTCATCTTGACCAAGTCTACCTTCGGGCAGATTAGACAATATCTTTGCGAATTAAATTTACTGCATTTTGTTCTTCAATTTCTTCATGTATGATATTGTAAATTATTATTTACATTTAGAACAAACGAAACATTTGCCCGTAACAATTAGGCCTAGAAATCTAAACTTTCGAAACTTGACCCAACTTGAAAACGTTGTAAACAATCGTAAAGCTCTGTCTACACTAAAAATGTGATGTGCTCATATATGGACATGATGATGTCATATCACTATCATGTTTGGGCATATCACTACCATATTTGGGCACTGGGTATTGTACGAATGATTTTAGGATACAATGTAGGCCTACTACACTGTAAAAATAGTGTTTAGATCTTGCGAGAAAAACATGTATTTTGTACCCACTTTTTCCACACATTTAGCCTTAAACATGTTTAGATGTGAAACATGTTTAGGTTCTAAACACATTCTAAACATGTAGTCTGTACCCAACTCAACACATCAGTGACGTATTGATTGTTAAACATGTGAAGCAATATGAAGACAAGATTAGGTTTAAAACGTGTTTAATTTGCCATGTGTGGAGCTCATGTGTGGAGCTTTTTTCCGCCACAGTAAAATCGTATGCACGCTACGCTAAACACATACCTAAACATTTTGACTGCTAAACATGTGGAGTAATTGAACATAATATTGACATTAGTCAAGTGGAGGAAAACAACATGTTGCTATAAACACGTTTAGCTTTTAAACACGCTAAACATGTAACTCGTGTCTAAAAGCTAAACGTGTGGAAAAGGTGGGTACAAAATAGGTGTTTAAGATGTAAACACTATTTTTACAGTGTATTGCAGATCCTGGCTACTTTAGGCATAGCTACAGAACGTTTCTGATAAGAAGACCTATTTAAACATAAAATCGAGAGTTAAAAAACTAAATGAAAAATACATCATGTTCTTAACAACATTAATCTATAAAAATATTAATTGCTTTTCACAATTCAAGGTCGTGTGAAAACTTCTCAAACACAAAAATCAATGCTAAAGATATAATTATAAAATGTCCGGATATTTAGTCAAGCATTTATTGACAAAGTAATTAGCATAATTATCGATACAGGTGGCTGATATATCTAATCCGTGTCTCGTTATAGTTAATGCCCATGACCTAATAATTTACTATGATCGAGCGAAACCATAATTAAGTATAAATAATGTATATTCCATGCTTCTGACTTATTCGCTTTTCGTAAAAAAATTGTTAAAATATATTTGTGATATTGCTATGCTATTTTACTATAAGATATCTCACCGTGCGGTTAGATATCTATATTATACGCACCGTGCGGTTAGATATCTATATTATACGCACCGTGCGGTTAGATATCTATATTATACGCACCGTGCGATAGAACTATAAGATACTACAGTAGATACTAACCGGTTAGAATATACGCTATATTAACCATAGATATGAACACTATATATATTTAACGCTATAAATACAGTAGATCAAACTGCTACCACAAAATATCACAACAGTACTGTAGATAAATACACAGTTAAGTCGAACAGTAGATCAAAATAACCGCTGCCACCAAATTATGTCACGAACTCCTCTTACGTATGTTTCCGAGCGGTTGAAAATACTTTAGGAACTCCCTTGTGACATAAAAGTATACAAACAAAATCCACAAAGTTGTAAAATAACTCAAAAACAAAGCTTTAATTTCAATCAACTTCAACTTTTAACAATCCAGTAAGCACTTTAAACAACAGCTTCACAATGACTTTACAATATAACATCCAACCTCTAATCCAACAACCTTACAATAGTTTACATCCCTTTATATACAAGATGCTCCTATCCTTCTAGATCATTCTTTATACTTCTCATTATTACATGATTACAGTTTCTATTAATAGCACTTCTGGAATGTTCTTGATTGTTCTTATTAATTATACATGGTTTATTAAATCAAAACATCTTATTCTAGAATGTTCATGTAAATACTATGTTACTCTATATGTTAGGGAATGGTAATTTATTACAATGATTAACACTATATATATATTTAACGCTATAGAACACCTTAGGCCTAATACTTGTTACACATCTGTACGCTATGATACCCTATCTAACCGCGTCAGTTTATAGATACCATCGCTATTGCCCTTATATATATAATATAGCCGCATTAACGCTTATAGATACCGTATCTATAGGCCACACACTATAAACATCTATTTGCTAGATCTAAGCGCATTAACGGTTAAATATAATGCTATACACTATAGACATCTATTCTCTAAATATCTAAGCGCATTAACGGTTAGATATCTATAGGCTACGCTATAGACATCTATTCGCTAGATATCTAAGCGCATTAACAGTTAGATATCCATAGGTTATGCTATACATCTATTCGCTAGATATCTACGCATTAACGGTTAGATATCCATAGGCTATACGCTATAGACATCTATTCGCTAGATATCTAAGCGCATTAAAAGATATCCATAGGCTACGCTATAGACATCTATTCGCTAGATATCTAAGCGCATTAAAAGATATCCATAGGCTACACTATAGACATCTATTCGCTAGATATCTAAGCGCATTAAAAGATATCCATAGGCTACGCTATAGACATCTATTCGCTAGATATCTAAGCGCATTAACGGTTAGATATCTATAGGCTATACGCTATAGACATCTATTCGCTAGATATCTAAGCGCATTAAAAGATATCCATAGGCTACGCTATAGACATCTATTCGCTAGATATCTACGCATTAAAAGATATCCATAGGCTACGCTATAGACATCTATTCGCTAGATATCTACGCATTAAAAGATATCCATAGGCTACGCTATAGACATCTATTCGCTAGATATCTACGCATTAACGGTTAGATATCTATAGGCTATACGCTATAGACATCTATTCGCTAGATATCTAAGCGCATTAAAAGATATCCATAGGCTACGCTATAGACATATATTCGCTAGATATCCAAGCGCATTAAAAGATATCCATAGGCTACGCTATAGACATCTATTCGCTAGATATCTAAGCGCATTAAAAGATATCCATAGGCTACGCTATAGACATCTATTCGCTAGATATCTAAGCGCATTAACGGTTAGATATCCATAGGCTACGCTATAGACATCTATTCGCTAGATATCTAAGCGCATTAACGGTTAGATATCTATAGGCTACGCTATAGACATCTATTCGCTAGATATCTAAGCGCATTAACGGTTAGATATCTATAGGCTACGCTATAGACATCTATTCGCTAGATATCTAAGCGCATTAACAGTTATATATCTATAGGCTACGCTATAAACATATATTCGCTAGATCAAGCGCATTAGCAGTTAGATGTCCATAGGCTACGCTATAGACATCTATTCGCTAGATATCTAAGTGCATTAACAGATATCTATAGGCTTATACGATATAAACATCTATTCGCTAGATATCTAAGCGCATTAACGGTTATTATCTATAGACTTATACGCTATAAACATTTATTCGCTAGATATCTAAACGCATTAACAGTTATATATCTATAGGCTACGCTATAAACATATATTCGCTAGATCAAGCGCATTAGCAGTTAGATGTCCATAGGCTACGCTATAGACATCTATTCGCTAGATATCTAAGTGCATTAACAGATATCTATAGGCTTATACGATATAAACATCTATTCGCTAGATATCTAAGCGCATTAACGGTTATTATCTATAGGCTATACGCTATAGATATCTATTCGCTATATCTAAGCGTATTAACAATTAGATATCTATAGGCTACACTATAGACATCTATTCGCTATCTATAAGCGCATTAACGGTTACCGGTAGATATCTATTATATAGGCTATACGCTATAGACATCTCTTCTCTAGATATCTAAGCGCATTAACAGTTAGATATCTATAGACTATACGGTACGCTATAGAAATCTATTCGCTAGATATCTAAGCGCATTTATGTTTAGATATCTATAGACTATACGTTATATACATCTCTTCTCTAGATATCTAAGCGCATTAATAGTTTGATATCTATAGACTATACGCTATAGAAATCTATTCGCTAGATATCTAAGCGCATTTAAATGGTTAGATGATATCTATAGGCTATACGCTATAGACATCTATTCGCTAGATGAAGCGCATTAACGGTTAGATATATATCGCTATAAATAATATGTAACCGTTAAAGACGGACGGGTCATCTCATTATTCCATGATTAGTTTAGGACAACATACAGTAATCATTAGAAATATTAATGATTTATGAGATTTTATGAATATTAAGAATATTTAATGACCGAGAGTCACATTCGGTAAAGATTAGATGAAAAGATTAAATAATAACAGTTGTAATATTTCAGTAAAGCTGAAGCTTTATTTTGTTCATTAGCCTCCGAATACGAGGCGCCCCAAGGAATTGGTAAAATAATAAGCTGTTTTAATTTGATAATCTAAGAAACAACTCGATCTGTCCCAGGAGACTACGAAATCGTTTTCTGATTTCTGTTTGTTAACTAAACGTCGGCATGAAATTAGATGATAGTCATAATTGTAATATTGAGATTAATAATTATTATTTTGAAAACATTGAGAAATGAATTGAGATGCAGTATAATAAAAATTATATATTATAACATTCATGCGAATTTGCGGAAAACTGTTTTTTTTAATTGCATACGATAAAGCAGTTACCTTAAACTGTAAAAATTGAAAATATGAATTATCAAAAATGGAAAACTAGGCCTACAATTGAAACATTGTACATGAGACGAAGGAAGACATCAAACATTAAAACATATGAATACTCGTGGATTGAATAATAAAATATTCATGTATTACGGTATAATCTATTTCTGATATGGGATTTTTAGTGATACCGGTATATGAAAATCAATATTGTGTACACTGTCTTTTTCAACCCCACCAGTCTGGACATTTAATAGGCCTATGTTTGTAATGGTATTCAGAGACCTTGCTAATGCTTGGTTCTCACTAGAGACGTAACGCAAGGTGATCTGACCAATCACAAGCGATGGATTATTTGCGCTGTCGCTTGTCATTGGTCAACACGCTTGCGTTGCGTTTACGTCCCTACATTGTGTCCTAGTGAGAAGCACGATGATTAAAGGCTGGTTTCCTGTCGACGTAAGAAGTCGAATTTTGTAACGATTCTTGCGTTTCATACGTTTCTTACGTCTCTTACGAAAGTTGAGAAAAAATTGACGTCGTTGACGTTAGTCAAGATCGTGTCGGGCCGCAGAAAAACATCTGTAGTTATGCTGCTCCCGAAAGTTGAAATTTTAGCTGTGAAACACACGTCGTATGCTTACGTCGATTTTAGTGTTGTTACGAAAGTTGAAATTTTTTTCTTACGTCGGTCAGATTTATGACGTATTTGAAACAACATCTCTGATTGGTGTTTCTTTTTAGAGCGGGTTTTATCATTTTTCGCGCGAAATGTTGAATGATGTTATTGTACCTGTAGCTTCTCAGCATCAGTGTCAGTGCAACTCAGCATCAGTGTCAGTGCAGCACACCAACATATTATTTTTTAGTAGATAGGCTAGGCCCTAGTATTAGTAATAATACTTAATTAATACTGTACTAATAGGAATTGATTTGACCAAAATCTAATCAAACTAGCCTATAAGGAGCCTAGGCTAGTAGGCCTATGTATTATTGTATGAATCAAAATATGAATGAATTATCCTGGCCCTTTAGGCCTAGCCTTAAATAGTTTTCAAAATTAAAAAAAGGCAAATCATTTCGGGATTCCTATTATTATTAGACCTACCTAGGCCCTAGGCTAGGCCTTGGCCTATGGGCCCAGGCATACTTTAATCGAGCATGAGATAGTACTACCGCAGTAAGATACCCATTATTTACAGGCCTATAATAAGAATAAATTTAACAAAACAATATAAATTATACAAAATCAAGCAAACAATTTTTTTTTAAAGTTACATAATAATATTATATTGCTTACAAAGGGGCTTTCTATATCTTATCTTGTTGCAAATGTTCATTTTCGTGACGTTTCTACCGATGCTGATTGTTTATTGCACGTCCATAAATAAGAGTATTAGATTTTGATATGAGTTGTAAACTCCCTGATTAGAACATTATTAGGCCTATTATTGACACTACTGTGCATTTGTAAAGTATGTACAACATCGTAAAGTGGGCTAAAATTATAGTAGTAAATACATACAAATGTTATTGTCCGGCTTTATTTCACTATAAGGACATACACATTACGTCATAACTCTTGTCGCTCATTGGTTGCTTGTTACGATTGCGCTTACGTCTCTTGCGAAAGTTGACTTCAAGTCAACTTTCGTAAGAGACGTAAGAAACGTGACGCAAGGGCGTTCATTCAAGCGTAAGATCAAAAATCCCGGTTTCCTGTAAAATCGGAAGAAAACGTCGTAACGCAACAATTGTTAGGTCATCGGTTTCCTGTAAAATCGTTTGTCGTTACCATTTTTCTTACGTTGCGTCGATTTTGTAAATTTTCGATCGTAATCGGTTTCCTGTAAAATCCGCATTTCTTACGACAAATCGACGTAGTCGCAACAAAAGTGATGTTCTTACGTCGACAGGAAACCAGCTTTAACTCTCTATACAAAACCCACATTATTCTTTTATATTTTTAAAATAAGCCTTTATATGAAAAAAAATAAAAAATTAATTAATTTAGCTATAAAAACGACAATAAAAAGAGAAGAAAAGATATTCTTAAGTATATAATATATATTGTTATTTAATGCATGTGAACTGTATTATTTTGTATTTTTTATTGCATAATAGTACAAATCAAGGTTTCTTAGGTAATATTTAACGGTGTTAATGCGAAATGACCAATCAATATTGTAAGCCTGTGATTAGCATATGCTATTGAGATTATCGACAGAATCTTGTAACAATGCCCTCTTCGCGGTCAAAACACATACTACTGTCTGTGTTTTACGGATGTGTTTCTGACATATTTAAAGCTTCCAAGCCTATACCCCCCCCCTCCCCCCGAAAACCCAACATTCGCAGAGATATATCCTAGTTCACAAATGGAATTGGAGGGAGGTTGAACAAGAATAGTGAATCAATCTGTTTTCGTTTTTCAGATTCTACAATTGCGTATCCAGATGATTGGTGGTGTTTGGGGTATTTTTAAGTACCTCTTGTTTTGCTCTGAGTATAGATTTTTAGATTCACATTTTAATGTTGTGCAAATTCTCGGTAGAAGAGCTCATGCTTCTAGGACGAGGGTACAATTTCCTCGTCTTTAAGTTTACATTATACAGGATGTATGTAATCTGAAGTATTGTTATTGTGATAAATAGTTTGTAATGTAATGATTTATTGTTTCCTAATAAAAATAATGTAGGTAATTATCATAGCGATTCACGTGACGTACTTACGTCTACACAATTCTTGATTGTAATAAAATTGTTATATGAGAATGACTTAAATGACATAGCATATCATATTATAACGTACATTAAAGTAGAACTCCTATTAAGGGGACACCTTCGGGAACCAATAAAGTGTCCCTATAATAGGGGTATGTCCCCTGAATATAGGTTGTTCGAGTACTGTTAAAACAAGTTTGCTTCTTGTTCGTTTCTCAAGAAGTGTCCCCTTAATAGGGGCGTGTCCCCTGAATATGGGATATATTAATTATGCGTTGGAAAACATCATAGAGGCCCTCGTTCGTTTCACAGGAGAGTTTACCTCAATATAGGAGTGTCCTCTGAATATGGGATGTCTATGTGTTGAAACACATCATTGGCCCTGGCGTTCGTTTCACAGGAGGTATCCCCTTAAAGGCCAGGTGCGGGCAAAACAATTTCTATTGATCATACATTCCAATAGTTGTCGATCTATAGTTTCCCCCATGTTTCATAATTTTTGGAATTTTATTTATGTTACACAAGCTTGTTGAAAATAAGCACTTTCTTATCAGTGGGGGGATAGTTCAAATTACACAGTAAAATCTCTATTCTTTTGTACACAAATTTTGTAAATAGAGAGGAATTTTAAAAAGCTATAAAAAATAAACGGTGTGGTAAAAAACGTTATCAGATGACTAAATATAGGTAATATAACTTTAATATTACATTTCTGATATTTTTATTCAACTTCAGATTTTTATTTTCATGCTATAGCAAAAATTATCCACCGTATATTCACCATCTTTTTTCACCTTCTAGGGAGTCACCAGACATGTTATTACATTAGGTTAACTACCTAACTACTGAAAAAAAGTCTTCTTGGTTTTTATAGAAGAATTTTGCCAAATTTTGTATTTGACCATATTAAGGGAAATTCATATTTTTTCGTCTTGATTTCTGTTACAAATATTTTATTTATGTACAATTAACCAAATATTATATTTAAATTCATGCCTGTACTTGAGCTTTAATAGGGGTGTGTCCCCTGAATATAGTTTGATATGTGTTGAAACACATTATTGGCCTTCGTTTGTTTCACAGGAGGTGTCCCCTTAATAGGGGTTTGTCCCCTGGTTATGGGATGGATGTCTATGTGTTGAAACACATCATTGGCCCTCGTTCGTTTCACAGGAGGTATCCCCTTAATAGGGGTGTGTCCCCTGAATATAGTTTGATATGTGTTGAAACACATCATTGGCCCTCGTTTGTTTCACAGGAGGTGTCCCCTTAATAGGGGTTTGTCCCCTGGTTATGGGATGTCTATGTGTTGAAACACATCATTGGCCCTCGTTCGTTTCACATGAGAGGTTACCTCAATATTGGTGTGTCATTTGAATAGGGATGCATGTCCCCCGGGATGTAAACAATGAGGTTCTACTGTATACTGATAAATATGTTGGTGCTACTGTAAAGTCTAAATGCCAAGTACGTTTGAGAGAAAACATAATGTAGGCTTTTCATCAGTCTCCGAAGCATATTAATTTTTCAATATACAATTAATATTTATTAGTACGTTTATTAATTTAAAAAATAATGAATTTCGCAACCTTATAACACAGTGGAATTAAATTATAAAATAATTGAACTTCTACAAATTGATGTCAATTGGTTATTTCTACGTAATCAGAGCATAGTTACACAAGACGAAAGATCCCATTTCTAACCAACGGAACGGCTTAATTTATTCTCCTTTTAGAGATAATTGAAAATGTACTCACCATTTTGGACCACGTATAATTATTAAGCACCTTATACTCGTCAAGAGGTCTGTTTCATCTCGCCCCATTTAACGCCAGTCACAATCTAGGTACCTATAGTGTGAAACAATTTGGCAGTGAAAACACTAACTGTGGGCTAAGCATCGATCGCTGAACGTCGCTATTTCTTGAAAAACTCCGCCTGATCGGCTACCTACCCCGGGGAATCAAATGAACTATTCCATACGCGGGTGTCAAATAATACGCATTGTGTTAAGTACGTATGCTAATTGTCAGATGAGGGCGCAGTTCAAATAGGTTCCCTGAAACGAACTCAATATATACATTTCCTATTAACGACGTTCACAATCATTTTTAACAACACATATTTCGTTCAAATGATAGATTTTAAATTCAGTAAAATTGATTAACACGTAAGCTAGGTCTATCAAAATATTTCCATGCGCCGATTTCGCTGAGTACCGGTACCGTACATAATACCCGTAAAGTGGGCCTAAAGATGGATTCAAGATTCAATTTATTGTCACATAATATTACATACATGATATTTGTTTTCCTGAGCTTAGAAAAGTAAATACAATACAATTTAAAACACAATATAAAAACGTAAAACCTTAACTGACTCATATGATTACTTCATTTTATTTATTCTGTTTGTTATTATATTGTGGAAATAAAATTAAATTGAAATTAATTATCTTGTCAATAATAATCTGTACTTAAAATGTGTAATTTATAACAAAGAATGGCCACAAATATGCTGAAATGTTATCAGTGTGTGGGTTCCATTCTCAGCCTAACTATTGTACTTAGAAAGCTAAATAAATATAATCGTGATGGGACCATTTAAAGTTGTGCTCGAGTTAGTAAAAAAATCGACAAGGACATTCTCTAAGTGATCGGGTAATATATGAGTTCTATGCTGTTCATATATATATGATACACTGTTAGGAGCATAAAAACGATAAACTGAAAAAACCATCAAATTATCAAATGTATATATCTTTATATATTGTATAAAGGAATTACTGAATCATTGTTACTGAGTCCTGGTGGCCGAGGTAACTTTTGTTTTTCTTGACCTGTTTTTGTTATTTTTTTGGTCAAATAAATAAATGAAATGAAATAACTTAGGCCTAAATCATAGGTTCATTAACATTATTCACTAGTAAAAATAGATTTTAAATTATTTATTCAGGGAATGATAAATATAGGCCTATCTATGTATTACTTTTGTTTTAATAGAATTATAAACATTGGTTTAAAACAAAATATTGATGATGGTATGGTAAACATCAACTAATTATTCATTAGTCCAATGTTTACAAACAAAGTCCATGATTACTAATCCGGCTGGACCAGTTCCAACCAGCTAGTATAAGTTCATACTTAGAGCGCGCACTCACTCCTCAGCAAGCGAGAGCGACGTGTCACCGGGAATCGTCAGTCATGGCTAGCAAAACCTACACGATCGGTAGTATACTCTCCGTTTTAATTATACTATTTGCTTATTTATACAAATGCAACCTAGACGAGCAGCTCAGGGAACATTTAGATAATGTTCTTAGAAATTTACTAAAGGTTGAAAAGAAGTTCAAAATAACGCCGAAAACGAAGGTAGCGCTAGGCCTAGGTTCTTGCACAGATGCTTTCGAAGATGGTCTTGGACTGATGAAACGTTCAGGGATAGATCCCGCTGCAGAAGCGAAACACCACAGCTACATCTCGTCGAAAGAAGACCTAGCTCAAACGTTTGCTTATTTCTTTCAACATGGTGCAGCAGCAGAGTAAGTAAGCCCTTGTTGTCTAATTTTTATTTAGGAATGTTTTTGTGACCTATTTAGGTTTGCAATAAAACGCTTGTCATTGTTGTGATAGTATTTCTCTCACGATGTCAAATTAATTGTCGCCGTTGAGAGCGGGCTATTTTGAATTGTCAAAAATAGAAACCAAATAGTTCGCGTAAAAGCCCACTACACCAAAATGGTTCTGATGTTTGTTTTTGTTTTACCAGGTATCAAAATGATATATATACAGTATATTTTATACAGTATATTTATATTAGGTTTTGGGGAAATACTGTATTAGGTTATTTCATAGACATTTTGTTGCATTATTTTGACGTCTTTTTTTATACCGGTAGTATTTGTTGCAGAAGTTAATTAAATTTTTTTTCATTTCAGACGTTTTGTATCAGATAAAAGCCTATTCAAAACCCTTGTACAAGAATCAAAAGTACCTGATACACGTTGGGCCATTGGAGGAAACGCCCCTGCCATGGCCCGCAGGATGGCTATGGAAGGACTTGAAGTGTTGCTAGGTAGCAGGCTGTCGACTAAACAAATGAAAGAGCTTGGAACCGATGTGAAATGTTAGTATTGGTGAAACATTAAAATAAAACCGTAATTTATAGATGTACCCATTTTACAGTATCTCATTGTGTACTCAGTGGCGTAATAGCTATGAGCGCTCACTGGCTAAACCCAGGGGCTCCGGAGCTTACAGTATGGAGGCCTTGAACAGGGCCTAGAGGAAGAAAACAGGCATATGTCGAAAAAGACTAAAAACATCGGAAACCTCTGGTCTCTTATGGTTCCTAAACCAGGGCCTTATGCCTCTGCGTTACGCCTCTGTGTGTATTTTATTATTCTATCAAAGAATGATTACATTTTCCATTTAGTCTACAGAGTATAAACAAGATATTGATAAATTCATGACAATCCCTATTAAAAAGACATTCAGATTTAACTCATAGAGAGAGTTCACTATAATATCTCTATGGATTACCAGACTGTCCAGACTTAACTAGACTTAATAGCCTAGCCCAATAGTGCGAGAATTCACCTAGGTATAGAATACACTGATCTATTATCTTAATGATTTTCAATTTGACACCCTATTGAAATAATCATTTAAAATGGGCATGAATAGTCTCATTGTACAGTACAGTGGTATGAATAGTAAAGTGCCTCACGCAAATGAACATATAACAATTTGTGTAGAAATTCTACTATGTATATAATACCTATGCTTTTAAAGTTTTCTAAATGAGACATACAATAGAGTAAAGATCCCAAACACATCTGTTTTATAAGTTAGTGAACTAGACCTACAGTAAAGTATTGTAACAAATAGCAATCTGATATTTTATCATATATTTTTGTAACATATATTTTAATTTTTGTACATACAAAAATGAATCACACAACTACAGCAGCTTAATTTTTGGAGTAATATAACTTCAGCATGAACAAACCTTGAGTTTTTGTAATGTGATCAATTTAAATTTATTATTTATGAGTCCCTAAAGCTCTGTCTACACTATCAAACTAGTTTGACAAAAAAAGTGTGATATGCTTATAAGGGTAGTAGTATGCTTAAATATCGTAGTGATATGACATCATCATGTCCATATATGGGCACATCACATTTTTTGTCACATAAAGTTTGATAGTGTGGCTAGAGCTTTAGTCTATAATGAATAAAAGTAAATTACAATCCTTCCTATGTACTGTACTACATTGCATGGCTGTTGTTGCTGTTCAGTTTTTTTTAGTTTTGACATCACCACTGTATAACCATTGTTTTGCTTCTTAAAACATGCATTAATAAGCAGGGATTAATTTATATTGAAGTGTGTGTTCTATTTTTATAATTTATTATTGATGTAAATATATTATATTATTTTTATATTTTACAATAGCTGTTGGAAAGCCTCTGGAAGATGAAGATGTACACATTATATTAGAATATGATAAAGATGCACAGTGGGGGACGTACAAATCACCTCGAGCAAACCGGTTAGTAATCATGTTTTCTAAAGCTTGGTTCCCACTAGAACGTAACGCAAGGACGTAAACGCAACGCAAGCGTTTTAACCAATGACAAGCGAAGTTATAGACAGTTAGCAATCACAAGCGAATAAGCCATCGCTTTTGATTGGTCAATTCACTTGCGTTGCATTACGTCCTTGTGTTGACATTTCTGACTCTTTGCATGTAATGTTATTGTCTCAAATCAAAAGTAATATCATCATAATCATTGCATTGACTTCTTATGACGTTTTCTCATGATTTTCACCTTTTGTATTTTACTTACCCATTTTCGCCATCGATTTCGGCTTGATTTGTTTGTGTTTTATTTCTCTGTTTTTTGTTTTATGTTATTACCATATTCACACAGAGTATTGACCTTTGTATGCTTCAATATTCAATACGTTTGTGCTTGGGTGGATGGGTGTTGGTGTGTGTGTGATGGTGTGTTTGTGTGTTATATCTTATTGGTATCTTAGTTTTTTTCTTCATTGTTTCTCAGTATAAAAAATCTTTAAATAATCAGATTACATTGCCATGTGTCATTGCTTTGAACACTATTATCATCCAAGTGTTTAAGTGCCTGATTGCCATATTCATGTAGTTTTCATAATTGTTTATACCATTCCATAATGTTCTCTTGTTGTTTTGCAATTTTTAGTTCCTTGCCGGAGTTCTGCTTAACTCGCCTTACTTTGACAGTCTTGTTTTTATGCATTGTTAATTTTTCTTTTTTCCAATATTCAGTTTGACCTAATATTTGTTTATTTATTTATACAGTGTATATTTATTTATATATATTTTATACATATATTTTAAATTTTATATTAACTAGTATTTTCACTGAACAGATTTCTCTTTTTATATTTTCATTTTTTACTTGATGTACAACCTTAACGCAGATGACGGAACATCGTACCACGACCGATTATCAAACATAAACTTCTTCCCCTTGCCCAGCTATTCAGACAACCGTAACATTAACAGGAACCTTGGCAATTCTACATCTAACATTGATCCCGACTCTAATTTTTTCACCAACAGCAACCACAGTCCCTCTCAATATTATGATCCTAATGAATTTCCTGTTGACTCACTTTCTGATTGCTTCTCCACTATTCATTTCAACTCTAGAAGCATCCTCAAGCACATTGATGAAATTAAACAACTCCTATCATCCATTAATCTGCCTTTCGATATTATTGGAGTAAGTGAAACTTGGCTCAAGTACGATAATCCTTTGGTCCAACTCCCAAATTATAATTTTGTCTCTAACCACAGAACCCATAAAGACGGTGGAGGAGTCGCCATGTATATCCTTGATACTCTACAATTCTCCATTAGAAGTGACCTACACCCACACCCTTCCAACTGCGAATCCATCTTTATTGAAATTAAACGGCCTCATCACAAAAACATTATAGTGGGTACTGTATATAGACCCCCCTCCTCTGACCCAAATCAATTCTTAATTGAACTTGACATTGTCCTTTCCAATTTAACAAAAGAAAATAAAAATGTTTATATTCTTGGAGACTTTAACATTGACATTCTTAAACATGAATCCGACAATACTGCCCGTCAATTCATTAACACACTGTTTAGCAATCACTATCTTCCACTTATCGACAGACCATCCAGAATAACAAATTCCACAGCCTCATTATTAGATAATATTATTACAAATCAATTTGATTGTTCTCATATAAGTGGTCTGCTATATAGTGATATCTCTGATCATCTCCCTGTTTTTAATATTTCAAACCTCTCTGATAGTTTTGCCACTAGCTCAAACAATGAAGAGATCCCATCTCTCAGACAGATTAACAATACGTCTCTTAACAACTTTTACCATGATGTCTCTAATCAAACTTGGTTTGATATCCTTAATTCTAATGATCCTGACTTTGCTTATGACCTCTTTGATAACACACTTAAAGCCCTTTATGACCAACACTTCCCGTTACTGAAAAGGAACAATACAAACAAGAACAAAAAAATTAAATCTTGGATGTCAAATGGACTGCTAAAATCAATAAAGTATAAACATAAACTCTATGCAAAATTTCTTCACCGCCCTTCTCCTGCCAATGAAATCAAATATAAACGATATCGTAATAAACTTAACTCCACTATCAAAATTGCCAAAAGAATCCACTTTCATGATATTTTCACCAAGCAAAAAAAATGATATTAAGGCAACCTGGAAATCAATTAACTCTTTATTGAACCATAAAAACCGAAACCAACACAAAGGCAATACCCCTGTCAACTGTAACGGAGTACCAACTAAAGACCCCGTCATTATTTCTAAAGCATTTAATGATTTTTTTGTCGAAATCGGACCCTCTCTTGCTAACAAAATCCCTCCCAGCAATGTTTCTTTCAAAGAATTTCTTCCTCAACCAAATCCGAAATCAATGTTCTTAACCCCCGTCCTAGAAGAGGATATCATAAGAATTATCTCCTCCTTCGATAACAATAAAGCTCCTGGTACTGATGATTTCCATACTAAAGCCATTAAACATGTTATCAACCTTATCTCCCTTCCCTTGTGTCACATTTTTAATCTTGTCCTCTGCAAAGGTGTTTTTCCGAACAGGTTGAAGCTGGCGCGCGTTACCCCTGTTTACAAATCTGGCCCCAAATCCAACCTTTCTAACTATCGTCCTATCTCCATCCTGTCAATCTTTTCGAAAGCCTTGGAAAGAATTATCTATGATAGAACATTTTCATTTATCAGCAAACATAACATCCTCTTCAAGAGACAATATGGCTTTAGAAAAGGACATAACACCTCCATGGCTTTGATCGACCTCACTAACAAAATTATTCATGCATTCGAAAATCGTCAATTTGGAATCGGACTTTTCATCGACCTTTCCAAGGCTTTCGACACCATTGATCATAATATTCTTCTTTTTAAATTGTCTCACTATGGAATCCGAGGACCCGCCTTAAACGTTTTCAAAAGCTATCTCACTAACCGCTCCCAATGTACTAAATATTTTAACTCTATTTCTAATTTTTGCCCTATCACCTGTGGCGTTCCCCAGGGCTCCTTACTTGGCCCGCTTCTGTTCACCTTTTACATTAATGATATCCACCGAACCTCAAACCTGCTAAATTTTTTTCTATATGCTGATGACACCACAGTTTTTCATGCCAACAAAAATATCCAAACTCTTTTTGACACCTTTAATACCAACGTTATCCCCTTGTCCCAGTACTTTATTGCCAACAAACTCTCCCTCAATCATAATAAATGTAGTTACATCCTATTCGGAACCCCGCAGTTGACTAGAGGTATTGATGTGTCCCCATTTAAAGTCGTTATTGATAATCAAGAAATCCCCTCTGTTAAGTATAATATTTCTTGGCATTATCATCGACAACTCTCTCTCATGGAAACCCCATATCCAAGAAATTGAGAACAAAGTGTCTAAGAACCTTGGGATCATTTCTAGGCTTTCTTCCTTCCTCCCAACTAATATTCTCAGGACCCTTTATTGCACACTCATCCTTCCTTATTTGAGCTATGGTAACATTGTCTGGGCCAACACTTACCCTTCAAACATCATTAAACTCTCTATCCTACAAAAAAAAGCTATCAGGACTATATCTGGCGCTCATCCACTGTCACATTCCTCCCACTTATTCTCCAAACTCAATCTTCTCAAACTCTCGGACATTAACCTATCCCAGCAAGGTGTCTTTGTTTTTTTGGCCACTCACTCACTTCTCCCTTGCCATCTAAACGACCTTTTCGCTCCTAATAATACCGTTCATAAATATTATACTAGAACAAGAAATAACATATATATCCCTAACCATAACACCAATTATTTTCAACATAGCATTAGATATTCTGGACCTCTATTGTTTAACAATTTACCCCCCTCAATTTCCTGTGCTGCCAACCGCTATTCATTTAATAATAACATAAAAAATTACCTTTTGTCTCATTACTGATCGATATGATTGATATGGTCGTTTTTTCCATGTTCCGTGACTTGCTATCTTTATTATTCAATTGTCATCATATTCGCTATATGCCATGCAGCTGTACTTTTTTCTGTTCTTTTTTTATTTTTTATTCCAACTTTTATCTACTGGTTTTATATATATTTTGTATTTCTTTATTGTCTAATTAATTTATTTTCTTTATTTATATATTTTTTTTTTTTTCTTCTCTTATTTAAATATTTTGTAAAGGCAATCCCGTCACAAGATTGTAATCTTTTTGGGATTTGCCTTCGTCCATTTTCTTGTTTTATCACTTGCCATTTTGTTTTTGTTACTTTTGTCTTTTGGACGTGAATAAATGTTCCTTGAATTGAATTGAATTGAATTGTGTTGCGTCGCTAGTGGGAACCACGCTTTATGGAGAGTAGACCTATGTATATTACTAATCTATACCATATGTATAATTATTGTACAATGTGTTAGTATATAAGTTGTTAGGCCTACTAGTGGTTTATGTGTTTGTATATAAGTTGTTAGGCCTACTAGTGGTTATGTGTTTGTATATAAGTTGTTAGGCCTACTAGTGGTTTATGTGTTTGTATATAAGTTGTTAGGCCTACTAGTGGTGTATGTGTTTGTATATAAGTTGTTAGGCCTACTAGTGGTTTATGTATTTGTATATAAGTTGTTAGGCCTACTAGTGGTTTATGTGTTTGTATATAAGTTGTTAGGCCTACTAGTGGTTTATGTGTTTGTATATAAGTTGTTAGGCCTACTAGTGGTGTATGTGTTTGTATATAAGTTGTTAGGCCTACTAGTGGTGTATGTGTTTGTATATAAGTTGTTAGGCCTACTAGTGGTTTATGTGTTTGTATATAAGTTGTTAGGCCTACTAGTGGTTTATGTGTTTGTATATAAGTTGTTAGGCCTACTAGTGGTTTATGTGTTTGTATATAAGTTGTTAGGCCTACTAGTGGTGTATGTGTTTGTATATAAGTTGTTAGGCCTACTAGTGGTGTATGTGTTTGTATATAAGTTGTTAGGCCTACTAGTGGTTTATGTGTTTGTATATAAGTTGTTAGGCCTACTAGTGGTTTATGTGTTTGTATATAAGTTGTTAGGCCTACTAGTGGTTTATGTGTTTGTATATAAGTTGTTAGGCCTCCTAGTGGTGTATGTGTTTGTATATAAGTTGTTAGGCCTACTAGTGGTTTATGTGTTTGTATATAAGTTGTTAGGCCTACTAGTGGTTTATGTGTTTGTATATAAGTTGTTAGGCCTACTAGTGGTTTATGTGTTTGTATATAAGTTGTTAGGCCTACTAGTGGTTTATGTGTTTGTATATAAATTGTTAGGCCTACTAGTGGTTTATGTGTTTGTATATAAGTTGTTAGGCCTACTAGTGGTTTATGTGTTTGTATAAGTTGTTAGGCCTACTAGTGGTTTATGTGTTTGTATATACATTGTTAGGCATACTAGTGGTTTATGTGTTTGTATATAAGTTGTTAGGCCTACTGGTGGTTTATGTGTTTGTATATAAGTTGTTAGGCCTACTAGTGGTTTATGTGTTTGTATATAAGTTGTTAGGCCTACTAGTGGTTTATGTGTTTGTATATAAATTGTTAGGCCTACTAGTGGTTTATGTGTTTGTATATAAGTTGTTAGGCCTACTAGTGGTTTATGTGTTTGTATAAGTTGTTAGGCCTACTAGTGGTTTATGTGTTTGTATAAGTTGTTAGGCCTACTAGTGGTTTATGTGTTTGTATATAAGTTGTTAGGCCTACTAGTGGTTTATGTGTTTGTATATAAGTTGTTAGGCCTACTAGTGGGTTATGTGTTTGTATATAAGTTGTTAGGCCTACTAGTGGTTTATGTGTTTGTATATAAGTTGTTAGGCCTACTAGTGGTTTACTGAAAATTAAACTAGACTAGGCTAAAATAGAATAAACTAAACTGTGATGTGCTCAAATATGGTAGTGATGTGATATCATCATGTCCATATATGGGCACATCACATTTTTTTGTCACGTATAAAGTGTGATAGTGTAGACAGAGCTTAACTTTCGAATTAAGAGACGTTTAGTACTATAATTTTTCGGAGTTATCATCATGGAACAATTCTCAAGAACAAATGACTAACTTGATTCTAGAATATACTAAAACTAATCTAGTGATCCTAAAGTTTACTGATGAATACATGCAATAGCCAAACACTGTAGTAGAATGCACTTTTATATACATATATAAACACATTAGGCATAGAACAATAATTCTTAACCGCCCGGTGATATACTGAAATTTAATTAATTTGAAATGATAAGATGAGGAAATCTGTGAGAATGAGAAAAAGTCGCCCCAACCGAGCATTCTCCCAGTTTTCCTCCTCTTAAAATGTCAGTATATCACCGGGCGGTTTAGAATTAATGTTCTATGCCTGATGTGTTTATAATATATATCTATATATACTGAAATTTAATTAATTAAGAAAAAGTCGCCCTTGTATATTTTTTTTCTGAACAGTTTCATTGTGTATGTTTTAGGTTTATTGTGCATAGTGATGAATCTAATCCTAGCCTCGAGTCTCTTGAAGACTTTGCAGCTGCAGTCAAAACGTTCAATCCTGCAGCTCTTGTTATCGGAGGCCTGCAAATGATGGATAACTACCCATTCAAAGAAGGTATGTAACTCAACAATTAATAGCAAATAACCCATCTATGAGGGGTTAAGCCCTCAGTGCTATGATTTATTTTAGTAGCCAGACATCGTGAACTTCTTTCTTGTATACCGGAAAAAATACACAAGTTATGAATTACATTGTGATGATTAATTATTATTATATAACATTACTTGCCATATTCTTACCATATGTGAACTTTTTCTTAAAAAATCTTGGGTATTTTCTTAAAAGTTAAGTCAGAGTTGCTATACAGTATGGTGTTTGTATTTGTGCATAGTAATTTCTTTCTTCTTTTCGTTACTTGAAAGTTTTTAAAAATAATTGCAATCGATTGGTTGTTGATCTTTATCTCCCTCTGTGTGCAACGCAATTAGGCAGTTATTTATTTTAGTTACTTTTCGCTCAAGACAATATTTTTTGTACAGAGAATTTCAGCAGATAATCTATTCTATAGCCAACTAAATTACATGTGGTTGTTTTTGCGTTATTCACAAGAAATTCCTTAAGTTGTGAGATATGTTCTATGTGCTCTAGGTGCAAATTTTCATGAATAAATTAAAGAATTGTTTTGACTAGATTATCAGCTGTCGTTTTAGACATTTTAGTCAATAAATACCAGAGGGCAGCCAGCACTCAATAATGGCGTCAAATCAGTAATCAATTATTACAGTAATACTCTCTGACGTAATCACTGTCCATTGTCATGACAATTAAAATACATTTCCACAACATTTTTCCAAAAAAAAAAGTTGTAAAAAAATCTCTGGATATTTATAATACAGTATTCGTGTCGCCCTCTCTGTTAAATGGTTGGAATTGGGTTAATTATGAAATTACAGAACATACAGTCTGTTCATTTTAATTTTTACAAGGAAAAACGCTTTTTAGTTTTATTTACAGAAAAAATGGAACACCCTATTTAAGGGACACTTTCTCGTGAAACAAAGAATATTGTTTTTGACACTAAGGCCAGCCCCTATCGCATTCAAAATCAACCTATTCATTAATTATTAATATAGCTTTTTCATAAATATTATACAGGTGTGCGGAAAGAACGATTACTGTTGTTACAAAAAATGCTCGCTGACTCGCCTATGTCTGTACGCAATCATTTTGAGATGGCGTCTTTCACGGACGAAAACCTCATCAGCGATGTCCTTGATCACGTTTTGCCGTTTGTTGACTCAATCGGGACCAATGAGCAAGAACTCACTAATTTATATAGTATCCTGAAATACGGAAATGTCACGCTGGTCACTCCATCTTACCCGCGAGTGGCCACCGTGCTCGACCAAATGCGGGGAATCTACAACATTCTTAGCAATACAAAGGAAATGGAAGGTCAACGTAAATTGACCCGCCTTCACATACATACGCTAGCTTTCCAGGCAATTTTAACCACGCATAAATCATCATGGAAAAACACAATGGCTGCAGCGGCAAAATCATCGCTAACTGCTTACCGATATGTGTGCGGTACGAAAGAAATCGATGTCGCAAAATCGCGTATTCTAATGGATGAGGGGTTTTCGGTATCAACAAAGAAAGACAGTAAAAAAGTAATGTTTGAAGCGAACAGACCGGTGTCATGTTGGGACGAAAACGATTATCAGATTTGCATCGCGCCCGTTTTAGTTTGTACGGAGGTGAGACAGACCGCCGGCGGAGGGGATAATGTATCTGCCGCAGGTCTTGCTATGCAGATTTAAAATAAACTTATAAAGGTGAAAACTTTTCTATTTTTAAAAACCACCGATTATTTCTTTCATTTTTTATCTAAACCCATCCCATCTCTTTTTCCATTATTTGTCTTTCTCGCTTCCCTCTGTTTAATGATTTACCTTACTTTGTAACTATACATAGATAAAAGAGTAGGGTTATATTTTTAAGGCGAGGTGCCAGCTTACTAGTATCCTGTTAAATGAAAGGTGAAAGTCATATTTGAGTTTGATGTGCCCATATATGGGCATGATGATATCATATCATATTTGGGCTCATCAAACTTTTGTTGTCAAACTAGTCTGATTAAGGTCTGACTTAACTTTGATGGTGTACAGTAGTACTGCAACCATTAAAACAAAAAATTCGGACTGATTCACACTCGTTTTTATTGTATTGTACATTTTTTGTATTTTTGAAGGTAAGTATAGTTTTGAGAGACTTCATAGTTTTATTCAAGTGCCTAATCTATATATTTTTTTATTCTGCACTTACAGAAATCTGAATCAAACTTATTTTTAAACACAAATTAGACTTATTAATTAGACAATTAAGGAGAGTGTAAAACCACCAGCTTGTTTAATGATTACACAGTGTGTTCCTATGGTTAACATCTCTGTGTGTTACGGGGTGTGTTGTGTGATGACGTGTGATGGTTTAACTTGTTGCAGGGTGTGTTGTGTGATGGTTTAACCTGTTTTTTTAGAAGTGAGAAATCATTAAGTACAAATGTACTGTAATTACTTTCATTGATATTTAGACTAATAATTTTATAAGCATTATGAAATACAGTACTGGTGGCTTATGACATTATTGCTAGGTTTATATATAAATTCTATGACATATTGTCATGATTTTATTAAGCTATGATTTATAACCAATCAGTTCTAAATGTGTTTGTAAGTTGTGGGAAGATATTTCACTAACACAAGTATCCCCACTCTACTGTAGGAACCACATATCGAAAGCTTTAGCTTTCGTGACTGTAATCGTCAAAATATTGTCGTTTTGTTTCAAAGTTCCATATATGGCACGGCAGAAAACTTATAATTCCTTGCTATAAGTGATGGAGCATTTTACTCTTTTATTAAGTATTAAGTTAAAGTCGCTTTATTATTCTAACTTAAGATTCATTTAATAATGATATACTGTACTGAACTTTTAGTTTAGTTATGCTATTTGAGCACTGTATATTTCCCAGTTTGTTATACAGTTCAGATCGATTTGTTTACAAAGTGGGCGGAGCTTGCGCGTTGCATGTTGGGGCGTTGAAGTTAACGTTTACGTGCTCGTGTGAAAGCTATAATGTTTCTAGTTAGACACCGTACTGTTCGATACAATTAAGTTCTGATTATAAACTTTGGACTATTCCAAGTCCTGATAAGTAGTGATGTAATTTGTACTCTCAATTCTGGCATTATTTATGATTTTATTTTGAAAATGATATTTGATTAATGGCATTACGTTTTTGTGAATTTTCATTGTTTGGTAATGTAAGTTGGTGAGGTCTTAAAATAACAAAATCACAAATATATTTAGTGGTATACATTATAGTTATCACCAGGTTGGTGAATAATTTATTTTTATAAGAATTGTTTTACGATAGTACAAGTTAATTTAATCCACAGTCCCCATTGAGATCTTATTTTATCTGGTTTTATATCCTTTGGTGATAAGCGTGATTTTAAACATGATATATGTGCATGCATTTAATACTTATGACATGTTTTTATCACAATAATTATGGCAACGTATTGTGCAATAATAAATTTTATATGACATTATTTATGTTTCTTGCACATGAATAGCATGAACCTCCAAAAATAGATTATTGTAAATCGCTCATCTCGCATGGATTTTGGGTTACAGATTTTAGTGTAATAAATTTCAGTACAGTAATTCTTAGCGGTTTTATTGTTTAATGTGTTCATCGCCCTTTAAGTGGGGATATAGGTGTTATACATTAATCTTGGAACAAAAAAGTAATATTTATTATCTGTGCGAACTTTGTAAACCTTTTTCGAAGCCTAACGGAAACTACCGTATTTATCTCGTTAAATACGGAGGCTTTTGTGATTTTAGCAACGATCCCAAGTGAAAATGAATAATTGAATATAAGGTAAAGATAATCCTGACATATAATTGCTCACAAGTGACTAAACTAACTAACCTTATGTAACCAAAATGTGTGACGATATAGAGGGCGCACTATAACTTTTACAGAGTACAGTACTTCAATTCAGAGCCATACACAATAATATCGCAGGGCCCCTCGAAAGAGCAGTTTTTATTTTATTACTGAGAGGGCTACCCTACTGAAAGTAAACGAAAGTAAAACGTACTTTCTTCCTTATTACGATACGATAGTATTTATTGTCATTTATAAAACAAGGTACAACTGAAATTTGGTTGGTTGATTTACATTTGATATAAAGACAATAACATATTAAGTTGCATTCATAATTATCAGTGTCTCTCAATCTGATAAACCGTAAATTACCGTGTGCACTTTAAAGAACTGTGTACACAGCCACACGACCTGGAGAGAGAGATGGGCTCCATCAGGTGTATTTGGCACGCTACACATTGCCAAGCGACCCTACGGCCGGCCACACTCAATCACCACGTGACTAGTGATATGAAAACAGCAGTTAGTGTCTAACATAAGGAAGGTAAACGTATTGGTATTAGTTTACTAAAATTTTGATATTTGAAGTTTAGAGAAGGACTTAAAGCATGTAGGGCACGCCCTTTTCTCGTGTAACTCCATGCCCTTTGAGCAAATGTGGCAGATGATGTGCTTACAAGGTATATAACCAAAAAACCCTAAACTAACGCGTCGTGTGCATAGGACGCAGGATTCAAACTTCGTCTCATCAGCAGTGTCCGAAAATGTTCGGTACTTCTTTACCCATTTTCTTTCTCTTTCATGAAAATTTTCGGAGCTCTGTCTGCGAAAGGTTTTTTCAAACCCTGATGGCGGCGTCCTCTCGACAAAACCAGTGGGCAATGGTTCGCCGTTGTCAGTCGTTTGACGGTATATCTCTGATAATGACTGTTCGTATTCACCCGCCTTTTCTGGATGTTTCAGACGACTTTGGAATTCACGCTGCAGCGCCTGAAGAACACGGAAATTCAAGTCAATGAACCGGATCTCCAGCATACGCCCCTTGGCTTGGAGGAACTCCTTTAACGCGTCTGTCATGATTCGTGCATACACATCACAGGGGAAGTAGAATCTTCCTGTAATATACAAAAAAAAACGTTCACATTATTAGACAACCTCGATTCAAATAAGTATGTCGAGTGCCCGAGCGATTATGACAGAGCACAGCAAACCAAAGCCATAATACCGGCAAAGGTTCGGCACTCCTCGGCCATAGTGGAGCAGATCAACCACTTTAAACTGGTACGGTGTATACTTACGGACTTGTGTGCACTTAAAAGAACCCAGAAAGAGTAGGGGGTGTTGTTCATTTTCTCAACAAGTCTACCAGTTGAATTACTTGCGTACAGAAAGCACGAGAGTGGTCCCCTATGTCTCCCAATTGCACAAAAAATAACTAATTATACAATAGTTATTTCTTTATAGTTTATTTAGTTTGTGAAGTATTTTCCATTTGACTTACCTGTGCCAAGACCAGGGATTGCTACGGAACTCACATTCCGCGTGTCTCTAGCTTTCTGAAGAATATTCTTACAGCTCCGTCGCAGTTGTGACTCCAAATACGTCTGATCTTGATCGGCATTCCAATTGGGCATCACAATAAAGAACACTTTGTTACATGGCAGAACTCCTTCTGATTCAATCTCAACAATTTGACCAACAGCTGGTAAACCGTAGGCATCCATCCACTCCAGACACCTAGCGTGGATAATTGATCCACTGTTTTTATCAATAGTTGATGAAATTGCTCCTCCACAACTGAGTTCAACGTCATTGGAGCTTACGATAACTGCAGCACGTTCTTTAGCAATATCTCCTCTTTTAACAGTTATGTGAACACCATTGAAAATGGTATCGTACATGTATGCCTCACTAGAACTACCGGTTGACTGAAAGAAATTTCTGCTGAGGAACGCATGGAATCGAGGGTTCAAAGGTCGTAGCGTTGATGTTGGTGATGTTTGCTTACGAGAATGCCTGTCATGCTCCACTGGTACTGGTGATTTACTCGAATAATCTCTTTCCCTTCCATTAGCTTTGGAGGGGACTTCGCTATTGCGATAACCGTTACTTTTTAGTGAGTCGTCGCTACCATCAATGCTGTCACCATATTCGTCGTTAAGTTGATGTTCATTTATTGGTTCTAACCATTTGTCACCAGTACTTGGTGGTGGGAGAGGTTGATCTTGACCAACGTGATTTTGCGTCATCGTTTGATCAGCTAGTTGAGTTTGAGGTATGATGGCAGTTTCCACTTTAATAACCTCTTGATAAGAATTTCGTTCGACTTCTCTAGCAAGAGCTTCTCGCTGTTCCTCTCGTGCAATAGCTTCAATACGTTGTGCCTCCCTCGTCTTTATTTGTTCCAACTCTCGCGCATAGGCTTCCCTCAGCTCTGCTTCCCTAAGCTCTTCCTTCCGGCGTTCTTCCTCTGCATCTCTTGCTTCTTTTTCTTTTCTCTCAGCTTCCTCTTTTCTCTCCCTTTCTATTTTTAAATTTGTTTCTCTTTCCATCTCTTTTGATAACATATCCTCTGCCTTTTGTAGTTCTTCTTTAACAGCTTCACTTTGTCCATAAACCCGAAGGACGTTTGAATCTGATTGTCTGACAACCATCATTGTAACTATGTTCATCAAAGTACTCTCAACCGTTTCTCTGAAATTCTCGCTTACATCGAACTTTCCAAGATCAAAACTGTGCACTGACATTTCTTTCTCGATCTCGCTAAATAGCAGTTTTAGAAGATCAACCGCGTTGTCGACGTCTGTTTCAGTTCCTGGAACGCTGTCAGACAACGATATTTCTACAGCACCGTTGTCCGTGCATTGTATTTTCACATAACATGTTTGTCGAATTTCATCTACCTTCATTGCATGTATGCTCATCGCATATCTTATAAGGTCTGGTTCAAACTTTACACTACGTGTTACATTGTCTGCTTTGGTATCACACTCCATGTTGTCACTGTCATCCTTGACATCATCTACCGCTACTTGTTCACCAGATGTCACTGGATTATAGTTCATAACATCTTGAATTTTAGTCTGTGAGCAAACATCATCTGGTAGTGGTGGTGCTGCTGTAGGTGGTGTTCTATTCTGTATGTGGTCTAACGGCACTTCTTGTCGACCTTCAGACATCGGCTCAATATCCATGTGTTCATCTTGATTGACTACTACGCCACGTTCATCAAACATAAGCCACTCTATCTTATTTCGAAGTTGAATTAGAATTTCAAAGTTACCGCTAAAATAACATCCAGTGTCTGTCTTTGTTGACTGTAACCCTAAGTTTAACGCCATCTCATTTATTCGCTCAAAGTAATGGTTTACATCTGGTAGCCATTCCTTTGTGATATTCACCGTAGTTTCACCAAACAATGAACCCTTAAAAATGAAAACAAGACGTTAGTTATTAATTTTTAATTATAAAAGATTAATAAAGATCTGAAATTCTGAAGATTGTAAAACTACCTTGAATTTATTGCCGTTGTCTTGGTTCTGATTATGTTCATACTCGTACAGTGTTTCGATCTTCAACGACGCCCCGAGGAAGTTGATGCCATTCTCTCTGGAGTAAGCGATGAGCTCGGTACATACTGAGAAAATAACAAGTTATAATAGTATAATTTAGCATGCTTTTAAAACATGTTATTGGGTTACAGTGTAGCTCTGGTTGCTGCATGCTACGTAAGTTCCCTGTGTTATTGCCATAGTCATTTTACAATATATTATGGTATTGTGTTAGTAACTGTAGGTTACGTTTTTCAGAGTAAACAACCGTAAGGTTTGAACATAATCAAAAGCTCTGTCTACACTATCAAACTTTATGTGACAAAAAAGTGTGATGTACCCGTATATGGTAGTGATATGCTTAAATATGGTAGTGATATGCTTAAATATGGTAGTGATATGACATCATGTCCATATATGGGCATATCACATTTTTTGCCACATAATGTTTGATAGTGTAGACAGAGCTTTAACAACCTATTCCTAATATTAAGTGCAATTAGTTTTGAATATAAATTCACTAGTGATATTAGTTGTTTGTCGGGACTTTTAAAACATCATTATACCAACAAAGCAATAACAGAAAATCGATATTGCAATATAATATTTAAATTATACTAAAAATACTTGTGTGTGTATTGTCCCCCAAAAACATGAACAATGAATATTAATTACATCAGACTTTTAATAGGTTATTTTGTAGTTTTAATAAAGTTAACCCCTTCCATAAAAAAAATCAACAAAATAAATGTTTTCTCATATAAAATGACAAAATAAATGGTCAAATTCAACCAAAAACCCATTTGCTGGCAGCCAATTTGATTATTTTTTGCTTTAAATTACAGTTTCTTCAGCTAAATAATTGTTTTCGATTCAATTTTTGTTAAAAGTGAATAACTATTATGTGACATTAAAATGGCATATTCAACAACAACAAAATTTAAAAATTATTTTTTCAGGGGGACATACTTTAAAATTGAACGTGAAATCCAACAACCATAATTATACAAAGTCAAGTTCACCTGACAATACAATGGCCTTCACTTAAATAGTATTAGACTGGTTTAAATAGTATATACTGGTTTTACCTTTGCTTTCAAAAAACACAATGATGGCAGACGATTCATCTAGATACTCAATCCGCTCTATATAGCCCGCACAATTGGCGGATTTACTGAGGTATTCTTCTAGTTTGTTTAGGAGGTCGTCTTGATTTGACGGTAGGTTGCTTACGACTGCTGTACGTTCCAGTTCGGCAGCCAGCTCCTGGTCTATCCACCGATGCAAACGCTCTTCCATCGTCCTAGAATAAACAGGACAAAAATACAGGCGTATTTAGGTATAATTAGGTAGTAGGCCTTTTATTAAGTCACCTCGATCGTAAATAGATTTGGCCACTAATTCGAGGTACGGTCGGAATCTTAAATGTTTAGTCAATCATTATCACTTTTCAAAACTTCGTTTCTATATTTCTTTTAGATATACTTAAATACTAATTAATGCCTTAGAAGTCTATCGTGTGTTTACTATTTTTCTTTCGACACACTGTAGGTACTGTACTTTTTTAGTTACTATGTATATGATACTATGTGTATAAACTCAAAATATAGTCTGAGGAGTGTTTCATTTCACTTGTCGCTGGTCTAAAATTCCGTTGAGAAATTTCTGTTATGTTCTCGTTCATAATTGAATTGCTAAAACTATACTCTCGTTAGCTCCCGACGGAGTATAGTGTTTTCTGAATGTTTGGCGTTTCTCTCGGCTATTTTTACATTTTAGTTTTGATTTAACCGTTATAGTTAATCATTTTCTAGCCCAATCTAAGCCCTTTTACTATATCCATGATACTATTTTACCCACAACATTGCTTTTTGTTTAGTAATTGCCTTTTACACAACAAATAAATCAATATGTTGTTATTTCCTGGTGAATATTCAATAATAAATATCTACTTACATGTCATCACTGAAGCCGTCAGTAGTAAACTGTAGCTCCGGACTGCATGCATCCGGGCTATACCGAAACATTATGTAGGCGGAATCAACAAACTTATAAAAATCGCAGGAAGAAAGCACTGTCGTTTAAATACCTGGAAGCGCCGAGGCCTGACGTTCAACTTCGGGTCATTAGTAATCTTTCTTTTACAAGTTGATCATAGAAGTGTGGATTTGTTTAATTCTCTTCTTTTTAAAATCGTTTTTAATGCAAATCGTTTCCAAAGCTAATAGTTATAAAAACTGTCACAACGACAATGCTGGCCTAGATTAAAGTAACTTTCAGTTAGGGCGAAGGTCGCTGTCTGTTCGTTAGTAGTTTACGGAACCTATAGTAGTACTGTATAGGCCTACAATAATGACTGTTTAATTAGGAGTGCAATGGTGCATGTATTTTCATGAGATGATAATAGAATATCAAGTTAATCTTTCACAGAAATGGCTTTATTTCAAAGTAAATGCATTTCTTTTCTTGAAATGCAATAAACGATACATATCTATCTATAAAATATCAAACAACTGGACGGAAAGTTGACGTGCCTCAACTTCACAAAACACAGTTTCCAATGATGCCGATACAGTTAATATTTTTAGCAAATTATAATTTCCATTTTATAGTTTATTTTCTAACTACAAATGTCAACTGCTTCGATTTTAGTGCTGATTGCTGCTTCAAATTATTATGTAGTTTACCTTATATTTTATCAGCAAAATGATAATGCTGTTTTCGGACGGTTCAATAATTTCCGGTAACGGTTTGTTAGTATTTTCCGAGCATCTACATAATGTATACACTTGCCTGCCACTAAAATATGTTAAAGCTATTTAAAGAAACACTATAGATATACATTCTTTACTTTCTGAATAAAAATGACGACTAATCGGATACAATTTGATTTTACACGTTTTGACATATATACGGCGCACATTGATATTTAAATTGGTGTGGTGCGAAATAAAACAATTATGACTACAAGAAGTACTTAAACTTAAACACCAAAATCAGTTATGCTATTAAAAAAAAAACACTTGGATATACATTCTTTACCTTCTGAATAAAAATAGTAAACTTTCTATAACGACTAATCGGATACAATATTTGACTTTACACGTTTTAACATACGGCGTACATATTGATATTTAAATTGGTGTGGTGCGAAATAAAACAATTATGAATACCTACAAGAAGTAATTAAACTTAAACACCAAAATCAGTTATGCTATTAAAAAAAAAAAACTTAGATATACATTCTTTACCTCCTGAATAAAAATAGTAAACTTTCTATAACGACTAATCGGATACAATATTTGACTTTACACGTTTTAACATACGGCGTGCATTGATGTTTAAATTGGTGTGGTGCGAAATAAAACAATTGTGAATACAAGAAGTACTTAAACTTAAACACCAAAATCAGTTATGCTATTAAAAAAAAAACAACTTAGATATACATTCTTTACCTTCTGAATAAAAGTAGTAAACTTTCTATAACGACTAATCGGATACAATATTTGACTTTACACGTTTTAACATACGGCGTGCATTGATGTTTAAATTGGTGTGGTGCGAAATAAAACAATTATGAATACAAGAAGTACTTAAACTTAAACACCAAAATCAGTTATGCTATTAAAAAAAAAACAACTTAGATATACATTCTTTACCTTCTGAATAAAAGTAGTAAACTTTCTATAACGACTAATCGGATACAATATTTGACTTTACACGTTTTAACATACGGCGTGCATTGATGTTTAAATTGGTGTGGTGCGAAGTAGAACAATTATGACTACCAAAATCAGTTATGTTATTTAACATACGGCGTACATATTGATATTTAAATTGATGTGTTGCGAAATAAAACAATTAAAATACAAGCTTAAAAACGGATAAGTGCTCAGGCAGTCCATGCTATAAGCTGATGCTACACTAAGAACGGCAATCTGTCAAAAATGTGTATTAACATTTATTGTTTAAACCCACCCTGATCCTTGTTTAACATAAACATTATTAATACAAGAAATAAACTAAACTTAAAAACGGATAACGGTACTCGGCTATAACAATTGCTACAATAGAACGGCAAACTGTCAACACAACACACAGTCATTGTTTAAACCATTGATCCTTGTTTTCCAAAGTCCACACTGGATCCAAATGTCTTTCGCAATTCGGTCAAAAGGTATGATTTCTGGTCAATCAGTGTGATATTCTTCAGAGTTGATTTTGAACTTAGTTCATCTTGCATGGCAGTTAACATCCCGTTCACGAAAACAGTAAGAGGATAATTAAAGGCTCCTGAAAACAATACAAGAATGGTAGATATAAAACTATTCTCAAAACTTAAAAAAAAACCAATTCATTATGTCTCCTAAAAAAGGCGGAGTTAACATACAGTAACTGATAACAAAATATTATCAAGTCATGCGAAAAATGAATTTGCCATTGTCATTTAAATATTATCAAAATAAATAGCTCCCTCTCTAACATTGCTATACAAATCATAACTAAATCTAAATAAAATGAGCATTGATGAAAAAATGAAATTCGTCAAAAATGTCGTTCCAATTGCAAAGGTTACATAGTTTATATCATTGATTATGGCGTGTAAAGTATTCTAAAAAGAAAATACAACACCCACCTGTTCCTAATCCAGGTATTGCGGCTGACCTAGCTCCGATGTAATGTAACGACTTGAGTACTTCTTTGCATAACCGAGTCATAATTTTACAGTTTTCTTCAAAAGATTTAAAAACGTTACAATCCGGCATTACAAGAAACATAATACATTTACACGACAATGATCCACTACTAACGTTGAAAACCTTTCCAGACGTTGATGGTATGTGCCTAATATACCATTTCTGGCATTCTTGTTTTATTACTTCACCACCAGCTCGCAAAATGGCACTTGCCAAACCTCCTCCCATGATCATTTGGCAGTCTACCGAGCTTACAATTACATCAACTTGTTCCTTAGTGATATCTCCGACCTTTCCGGTGATTCTCACGTTGTTGATGTTAAAGATATCATAAGGGTTACGAGAAGAGGAGGAAGAGGAATTGTTAGAAGGAGAAGGAGAATATTGCAACTTTGGCTGCCAAAGTATAGGTTTATCGTGACGAGATTCCAGATAGGATTTTTCTGATGGTTGATAAGCAGAGCCTGCAGAATACGGATATGTGTCCTTGGTTACAGTTTTGTTGGGTTGTTGAGTTGGGTAGGACTGAGTAAACTTTTCTTCTTCCATATTTCTTGTGTCATGCGACGTAACGTGTGATGGCTGGTTAGAGCTGCTTGTCTGAAAATGGCGGTCATAGGCAGTCTTATTTGGGTACGACTGAGTCAACTTTTGTTCTTCCATATTTCTTGTATCATGCGACGTAACGTGTGATGGCTGGTTAGAGCTGCTTGTCTGAAAATGGCGGTCATAGGCAGTCTTATTTGGGTACGACTGAGTCAACTTTTGTTCTTCCATATTTCTTGTACCATGCGACGTAACGCGTGGCTGGTTAGAACTAGTTGCCGGCAAAGACGGAGGTGTGTAGTGTTGAGACGTTTCTTCCTTCTTAAACTCATTCATACCGCTTGTACCACGAGAAGGCACTTGTGATGGCATATCAATGGCAAACGATTCATCAGGATCGTCCTCTTTTCCATCAATGCGACCGTCACGCTTTCCTAATCTAGGTCTACTTTCGTCATCTTCTTCTTCCGTCGTACTCGTGACACGTCTCATTTGACCTCCCTTCGCATCTTCCTCGTCAACTTGTGTATTGCCATCATCGCACTCTTTAAACAACATGGATTTTTTTATCATATGTGATCTAAAATCACCAACTGCGTTCCAATCACCTTCCAACGTTACGAATTGCTCTTGTTTTGCGTTCCAATCTTCTTCCAATTTGAAAAACCTTTTTTGTTTTGTAAGGGTAAAAGAAAGGTCCAGTTTTATGGAGAGGTGTCGTAGAAACGATAAGTCATCATCTAGGATATACGGATGTTCTTTTGTAGAAATTGTAACTTTTACATTTTCAAACGGCTCCACGGTCTGAAATTGTAAAATTGTGCCCTGATAACAGTGTCTCAATTAGTAAGAAGTTTATTTTATTTATTTACACAATTTCTCAACAAAATTACATTCGCTCCCCGTGCCCATAGACACCTTTTCACCATGGCTGATTTCTTTCATCAATATTGATTTTGATGGCCAGAAAAAATAGCAATTCTTGCTTTAGAGAGGAAATATTGTACAGATATTGACTGCTTAGAGGTTAAATTAAGATTTTACATCCCCGAGTGAAGGATATTTTGTTCGAGGAAATATAAAATTCCCCGAGAACATAATATCATTCCCGAGGGATGTCAAATCTTATATTTTACCGATATAACAGGCGATATCTGTAATATTACATAGCCAAAAACAAGTAGAATATCTGCTGGGTCGGATCAGGGAGATGTAAACTACATTAGCTATCCGACCAGGGAGATGTAAAATACATTACAGACTTGTTTACATTGGCAGACTTGTTTACATACAATACAAAAAGGAGGCCTAGCCTAGCTATCCGACCAGGGAGATGTAATGTATTTTACATCTCCCTGGTCGGATAGCTAGGCTAGGCCTCCTTTTTGTATTGTATGTAAACAAGTCTGCCAAGACAATAATGTTTTATATTACATAGCCTATGTAAATACGCGAACGTGATTGGTTGAAACTGCATCACATGACTACGAGGATCGTAATTCGTATATATCCTCGAGAACGATGATATTGACTGTGTAATTTTCGCGTAATTATCGTGTCCCCTGTCATTAATCATATAAATTCTCGAGTACGATGATAATGACTGTGTAATTTTCGTGTGCGACACTCGCGTTTGCCGATAAATAAACAAAAGTCATCTACTGGTCTTGAACTTGCGATGCAATTGTCACTCCATCACACGACAACGCTTCAACCGCTGCGCCACAGAATTTGCTTGAAGAAATTAATCTTCTAAACTATTTAAGCTATGCATACATAGCGCCCTCATTTATTATTAGTCCACCCTAAATGTGATGAAACACCGTTTGTGATTGGTCAATACTCACGGTGTAGTAACCTAGTAACTAGTACGCGCTGAACATCCGGTGATTCGGCTCCTCGAAGAGAAGAAGAAGACGAATTTTTATTCGGCCTACCTGATTATAATATTATTATTAATAGGCTTATTGATGGAAATTCTTCTGTTAATTTCAACGACCTAGGCCTAAGTGAATATTTTATTGCCAAGGAATCATTAATTAGTAATTATCTGTATATTATTCTTCGCAAGGTAAGGTGTCTAGGCAGGCTTATTTAAATACAAATAATATAGGAGGCCTAGCCAACCCAGCAGACTTGTTCTTGGCTATATAATATAACAGATATTGCCTTTTATATCGGTTAAATATAAGATTTGACATCCCCGAGGGGATGTCAAATCTTATATTTAACCTCTAAGCAGTCAATATCTGTATAATAGTTTTTGTTACAGAGGGCAAACAATGCTGTATCTTTGTGGCGGAAAAATAACGAGACTGAATAAAGTAGAAGTTCTTTTATGAACTTATGTTTGTACCACAATAGTTGGTAAACTAGTAGCATTAAATACAAATAAAAATATATATGTTGATGTACTTTTGGCAATTTATTATTATTTATAATTGTTTGCTAAAGTTTTTAGGACCTATATAATTAAATATGCCGTGTGGTAAAATTATGTTTTGGTAATTAAGTGTGGTAACGATGTATTCAAAACAATATTTTAAAGATCTCTTTGTTTTTCTTTAAAAACAAAATTGTAAATTTATTTGTAATCAGCTGTACCAAATTAATTAAAAATATATAACACATTTGTAGATAGATTAAGATATTAATGGAAGTACATTGATACTTCACTTACCTCTCGTTGACCCACGTCTTCTTTAAGTGTTTTTGAAACTCGAGTAGGCCTTAATTCCGAATCAGGTGTGACGTCAGAATTCTTCAACCGATATGTATCAAATGACATTGCTTCAACTTCAGATCCATGAAGTTGATGAGGACTCTTTTCAATAACCAAATCAATCACTAAGAACATATAAATATGATTTAAGTAAACAAAATATATGCCCAAAGCATTATTGCTGTTTAATAATTTTCCTTTGTATGATACCGTATAGGCATATAACAATATGGCCTAAAGTTAAATGTGTAAACGTTACAGAGGGAAAAAAATGTTGTATCTTTATGGATGAAAAATAACGAGACTGAATATAACGTATAGAATTCGGCGTGCATTTCCCTTATGAAGTTATGTATACGTTTGTACCGCAAGCAGAATTCAATAGACATGTACGTATATTGTATAACAGATATTAACATATTATTGCACTGCCATCATAAATGCATAATCATAAAAACTATATTGTACTTAATAATACACATTATAACCAAAGGTGACGTGTGCTTACCGTTCTCTTTGCAAAACGTAATTAATGCCGCATCTGTATCGATTAAATAAACGTGTTTGATATCTCCTCCGCCATTCTTCTGCTGTCTAAAATGTGTTTCAATTTGATCTGTGACGTGTCTAATTCTTTGGATTCCCACTACCACTAACGACCGTTTCTTGTCACTATCGGTGAGTTCTTCTGTCACTGACAAAAAACTCTTGTATGACGACATAAAAAAAAAATCATTAGAATTTTAAATTCAAAATTATTTTTGGTACGGATAATAATGTAAATGTCTTAATACTACTGTATTTCATTAAAGAATTAATTTATTACCCTTACTTTCTGTACGTCATCTGTATTTGTAGGTTGGTTGACTTTAGACTTCTTCAGCATACTGCTTAATGACGTCACCTCGACTGTCTGTCCGTTAAGCTTATGCGAACCATGTTCAATAACCGATTGTATCACTAAAAATCAGAATGTACAATACAAAGCGTTTGATTAAAGAATAATCAGTTTGTCTAAATAAAAGATAATATCGAATGAGATGTTATTTATTATTTTGTATTGTACGCATATAGGGTGCCCAATATTCGTTACATTATAGTGCCTTGTAGTATAGACAATTTTAGAGAGAAAAAAGAAACATCTGACGACCGGCCGGAATGTAAACAGTGAATTAGGACAATTAATTGTGTAAAATTAATTATAGTCACATGTATTATTTGCCTACCTTTTTCTTCGCCAAACGTAATTAATGCCGTGCTTTTGTCCAGCATTATAATCTTTTCAATGTCCCCTCCACCATTGACCCGTTTTCCAAAGTATATCTCAATTTTATCTTCGTTAGTTAATGTCGGAATTTCCGATACCAGCACCGACCGTGTCTTGGCGCTTTCACTGAGTTCAGCCATCAGTGATGACATTACGTATTCCGACATCTTTAAAAACGACAGGAAAAATAAAAAATATTAAGTAACTTTGTGTACTATTGAACAGTAGGTCTTTCTAACATTGAAATGTGTTGATATGCGTCGTTATTTGTCGACTGCGTCGTTACGGTATTTGTCGATATGCGTCGTTATTTGTCAATATGCGTCGTTATTTGTCGACAAGCGTCGTTATTGGTCGACATGTGTCGTTATTTGTCGACATGCGTCGTTATTTGTCGACCATGCGTCATTATTTGTCGACATGCGTGGTTATTTGTCGCCCATGCGTCGTTATTTGTCGATATGCGTCGTTACTTGTCGATATGCGTGGTTATTTGTCGACATGCGTCGTTATTTGTCGATATGCGTCGTTATTTGTCACTATATGCGTCATTATTTATCACTATGCGTCGTTATGTGTCGGTATACGTCGTTATTTGTCGATATGCGTCCTTATTTGTCGACATGAGTCGTTATTTGTCGACATGCGTCCTTATTTTTCGATATGCGTCGTTATTTGTCAATATGCGTCGTTATGTGTCGGTATACGTCGTTATTTGTCGATATGCGTCCTTATTTGTCGACATGAGTCGTTATTTGTCGACATGCGTCCTTATTTGTCGACATGCGTCGTTATTTGTAGATCGATAACGGAGGAGTAGGCTACTGTATAAAACCAACTTAGCAATCTTAATTAATCCTAATTATTTCTATCTAGGAATCAATCTGGTATGAGAAAATCCTTGATGGCACACATTGAACAAAAAAAAATTTCCCAAACAACATGATGGAAAAAACATTTTCTTATTTCTGTTTCAAAATGTCTTTGTAATGTCTATGTATGCCATGAAGAAATAAGTAGCTGTGGATAGGCCTACTACTAGTACTAGGTATATATATGGCCTACTATCATTATTATATTATTTTATTGTCCTACCTTTTATGGTTATGCTTCCATTCTTTGTACCCACGCTATTGTTGGAGGTTATTTGCATTTATCAAACAAATACTGATTACAAAGAATTGAGAATATAACAGTGGTTGTACGGCTGATACTGTATGTACTTTAGTATATTTGCCTTTACATTATTGTAACGATTAAGCATTCTATACACTTTTCATGTTTATCGATTACGTTACGGTGGCCTACTGTTAAATAGGCCTATCTATCGATCCTATAGCCTACGCACAAACTAAATTGAACGGACAAACACTGTATAAATTAGCCTATTATAGTATAAAGATAAAACTGTTACCGTGTAAAACGTATCTTCTTACATCGACGTCAGACTCAACAAAAATGGAGTTTTTGTATTTGTATATATTATGTACAACATTATTTTTGGACTTTGGAAATTCCCGTAGACAAGAGATCATGTATACCGCGATGCATTGTGGGTGGTATGCAAAAGTGCGCCGCCTTACGACAGCCTACTCCCGTATAATCATGGACTATAAAAGTCCATGACATAACAGAAATCAATGACACATCATATAATTGTGGTTAAATTTTGAAGGGTCAGGGTCAAAGATCAAGGTCCACAAAAAAAAAATAAATAAAAAATAAAAAAATAATTAAAAAAAAACCCTTAGTGGGACTTGAACCAGCGATCTCAACTGTGAGAGGCTGGATACATAACAATTACACCACACTTTCATCCACAACTTTGTAGTGTGCAGTTAGCCTATTTACACTTAGAACTAAAAAAAAAAATGTAAAAAAAAAAATATTCAGGGGCATTTTATGTAGGGGAATTTTACAGTAGGCGGAGGTTTGTACTCTCGGAGTACCCTCTAGTTTATAATAAAATTATGATAATAACTTACCAAAGATGCTTTTAAATCCATCCAATGGTGTTATTTTTACCCTCGTACTACATTTGCACGAGTTAAGTAAAGCAATATGCCTATTCAACTCTGTTAACAAGTAAAAGATCCAATTGTCCGAATTATTTTTCTCATTTTCTTAATAGAAAGATGCAATCCTTAGTGGGAGAGTATGTAGACATTTTCCAATTTCTGATAAACGTACATTCGGATCTTTCTCAGATATTAATCATAGGCCTACTCGCCATCTACAAATAATTATTGGGGCAGAATGCTTAAATATAATATTTTTACTCCAAGTATTGTTCATGGCCTAGTAACATTATAGTTTTTACAGATTCTCTTAGATTTTAGACCATTAACCTTTCCAATATTATTTATTCCTTGGATAGTCTTTGGTACTACTAATTTCAGCTTTTTTCAACTTCAAACATAATTATGTTTTGGCTATTGGCAAATATGGTTTTAATACAGCTTCAAATATAGCATCTGGCTATTCCAAAATAGGGTTTTAAGAAATGAAGAAATGTATAAAACAGCATTTATTATGAAAGAAGGTTTATACGAATTCAATGTTCATATCTTGTGTTCTCCAAATTACACAAGTATAATACTTTTAAGCGTCTTGATAATTAAGTAAGAATATCGCGTTCATTATTGAATTATCAAAATACGTTAAATTTCCCTCCGACATAAAAAGGATGACCATCTAAATTGCTGTTCTACTTTGTCGTAATCACTTTTACAAATTCTGTAATGAAAAAACACATCGTTACTTCCTTTTTGTAGAGTTTTTCAAACATTCATTTTAGGCCTCTAAAGGTACGCGAGTGGATGCCGTTTGGATGTGTGTAGAGTATCATAATAATGGGTAGTTAAATGTAAAAACGAGTACGCGACTGTCATGTGCGATGTAAACAATATTTACGTTCGTAGTAGACTTGGCCATCGCCATCAATGCCTGCATCCCTGATCATTTCATTCACTTTATCATCAGTCAACTTCTCACCAAGGTTTGCCATCACATGCCTTAATTCAGCAGCGCTAGAAATAAACAATAAAAGAATAAACGTAGATGGAAGAATGACTTGATAGGTTGATTCGTTAAGCTCTGTCTACACTATCAAACTTTATGTGACAAAAAAATGTGATGTGCCCATATATGGACATGATGATGTCATATCACTCCCATATTTGGAGACATTATAAGTGTTTTTGTCGAACTAGTTTGATAGTGTAGACAGGGAGCTTTACACAAGTTGGCTTATCATAGTTGTGCTCCCATCAACAGACAAAAGAGGATCTATACGGTAACTCGTGCATTATCGAAACCGTTGTATGTATGGAAATATTCCTACAGAAGTCCGATCCTGACTTTCTGATTTCGTTTAATCGTGAAATTCGAATCAACAATTTTTTGCGTAGTGCTTGCGCAGGCGCAGATTGATTTGTTTACAAAGTGAGCGAAGCTTGCGCGTTGCATGTTTACGTGATCTGCGAAAATCCCTAATATCGAAAAATCTTACCTGATGTAACCACTGCTGTCTTTATCAAACACACTGAAAGCGATTCGAATCTCTTCTTCAGTATCTGTGTCCTTCAATTTTTCAGCCATTATTGTAAGAAATTCTTGGAAATCTATTGTGCTGTCAACTACCATTTCATGTATTGTCCCCCAAAAACATGAACAATGAAAATTAATAAAATATAACTTTAAATAGGCCATTTTAGTAGTTTTAATAAAATTGTTCACTTCTGTAAAAAAAGAAGTATTTAAATTATAAGAAGACAAACGAACCGGTTAATTTTAACCAAGAAACATTGTCTGACCGACAATATTTTTTGCTATTACATTTTTTTAGGTAAATCATTTTTTTTCGATCCAGTTTTTGGTCAAAGTGAATAACTATTACGTGACATTAAAATGGCATTTCAACAACAAAATTGACGAAAAACTATTTTTAGGAGGATAATATAACTTTATACTAAATGTTTCTCTCGGATAATTGAATCTAATGAATGTTCATATTGACGAAATGTGGACGGGAAAAACCAAAACTTACAGTCATGATCGACGACTTCATCGATCATGTCCTTGAGTTCTGCCTCTGTTGGGCTCTCTCCAAGAGATCGCATGATAGTTCCGAGTTCTTTAGGGGTGATGGTAGGCCCACCATCCTCATTTTTGTCAAATAAGAAGAAAGCCTCCTTAAATTCTGAAAAAACCCAGTGTACCGATTTAAATAAAATATTATCTGTTTTTATTATGTATTTATATTGTTTATGTGGAAATTTTCCCTTGATGACATCAGTAGGTAATAACATTGAAATAAAAATACTAAAATGAATGTGTACACAAAAATGCCAAACTGTAAGCTATACTGTATATTTCATTCACCCACAACAACTTCGCGTGCTACACGCTGGTGGTATACGAATCTTGGTTCCGCTTTGAAAGGCGAATTGATTATGTTTTGTTTAGCGGTTTGAAAATTATATCTGTTGATTTTTAGGCCTGTAACTCGTAACGTTTCTTACCTGCAATTTGCTCCTCTGTAAATTGATCAACCTAAATAACGATTGTGTACAAAACATTAAGCATTTAATAGTATCACACAATATTTCAATACTATGAGTTAGGATACCTTATAATGTTTAGATACTGTATACAAATTAAATCGATTGTTTGTTTTTTTTGCTGTATGTCCACATTTACAACTAGGCTGTGGCATCATAATAATATTGATTTTATAGTGTCATATCCGCAAAAAAGTACTCATGGCTCTCTCAAGTTAACAATAGAGGGAGAAAGGGGATTCCAAGTCTGTATTTTCGTTTCGAATTTTGTCTGAAAATACAGTTAACAAGCTCAAGTAGTATACGTATGAAATGCATATATGCAAAATATTTATATTTTTACTAATATTAGGTCAAAACTCCGTCTGGACTACCAGAGTTTCTCGGTTCGAATTTATTGTGGTGGGCCATTTCAGATTTTAGAGCAACGGTATAAAAATCTCTTGAACCCAATTGTTTTCGTGGTCGGCGCTGTTCTTCAAGAAGTTGTCAGATGAACGCATCATTTCCATAATTTGTATTGTTCACTAATTAACAATTTCAGCCCAAACAATGACCTTCGGCTGTGTATGACAAATAGCCTACTACACGCTATCCTACTAACACTCACCATTTTAAAATAGGTAGGCCTACAGTAGGCAGATGATATCGAGTAGTAATGGTATACAATTTAATTGGTAAGACGAATCGGTGACTGCATAATCACGTACAACGATAATATATTTATCAAGTAACAAACAACATGTATACAACATTATTTTTGGACTTTGGAAATTCCCGTAGACACTTCATCATAATTGCATAATGTTGTGGGTGGAACAAAGTGCGCCATCTTGCGACTGGGCATAATAGATAGAATAGCTAAAGATTATATATAAAATAGGCTTCGGCTTTTATTATATCTATGGTTACAGTACTGTAGAATAAACCCCAAACATTTCCAACCATTCAAGAAAAGCAAATGAATGAACAAGTTGATCGATCCCTCCCGGAGAGATTACAATTTTAAAAAGTAGTATGCAGTAGTAGTAGTATCGTATTTTAGTGTTTTTTTAAACGCAACCGTTTCCAGTATTTTAGTAGCCACTGGATAATGCATTGAGAAGGAGAGGAGAAGGGTATCTTGAAGAGATCATTCTGCTGATAATTATATTATTTTCTTTCACATTTTGATAAACAAAACAGAAGACATTAAATATGTCTGAAAAGTGCAAAATTTCTTTTAATAATGTTATTTTTACATTAACAGCAGGACATGAACAATATTTAGGCTAGGCGTATCTATAAAACAAATTTAAATAAGACATCATAGAGAGCGTTTGATTTTCTAATCTTCAGTCCTTCTTCACACTGTATATTTATGCTATTTTAAGGTTGAGCAGAATCAAAATATAGGCCTAGTGCAATGTAACATAATTTACAGATATATCTACTAAAATCAATTGATACGTATTGCTGGTATTTTCATAATCGTTGCAATATCGAAGTCATGCGTCGGTTAGGCCTTCGTATTTTCCATTACATAAAAACAAAATGTTGATCATCAAAAGGACTGTTCTACTTTGTCGTCATCATCTTTACAAATTCTGTAAAAAAAAACCCGATGGATTTAGAATAGACATGCCTACAAATTCTGATAAATAAAGTGGACGCCGTCTGGTCCGTACAGGAGTAGAGGCCTATCAAGAATGGGAGCTGCAGACGTGCCGAAGATACGGCTAAGTACATCACTATATGTGCTATAGGCCTAGGCCTAGTCTGGGCTCCAGACGGAGTTTTGTAAAAATATAAATATTTTTGCACATATGGCGTTTCATACGTGTATTACTTGAGTTTGGATACTCCGTCTGGGGAAACACGCATAAGTCACGTGGTTTGACACCAAGAATTCTTGGTGCATAAATTATCCAGTTGACTAGTTTCAGCCGCATGCCATTGGCTACTCACTCGTACATCGTTTTAATATTCATATCTCAGAATTTCAAAGACTCAACGTCTATGTTACGTTTAGACAATGTGTACTTAGGTACATTGATGAAAGTTTCCGAAGGCTAAAAATGATTTTATATGCCTAGTAGTCTGGTAAACAGTTGATGAGATTTTTCCCAAGAACATGAAAACTCGTCTTGATAAGATAGGCTAGCTTCTCCGCCAAATCAAACATTGAATGGATCATTTATTATGCGAAAAAAATTAGATTTAATTCCCACCCAGACCCTGTCCTGTTCTGTGTGGTGGTGTAGCCTGTTGTGTGCCGGTCGGTGGTGGTATGTAGGCCTACCTTATTGGCGTTTTATTTGGAAGGTCATACGTACGAGTTGAGTAGCCCTACGAAGGAGGCCTAGGCCAGGACTAAACAATTAATAAACAAAACAACTTGGCAACACGATTTTATATTTCAACAGTTGTTCAGTCTCATCGTACATTCAGCATACTGTACGTACGTACGTACTCGATCTTTTTCATTTTGAAACAAAATGATCATTGGTTGATTCGAAATCCATATTTACATACCGCCCGCCCCATATAGCCAAATACGGTATGATAACCTACGTCATTCTTATTGGATGTTTGCGGTTTGCAAATCGATTTCTATACGTGTTTCACAAGTCTGTATTTTCAGACAAAAATCGCGGTCGAAATAAAAACAAATAAATAAAAAAAAGGACAATAAATACAGACTTGGGGCAAGTCTAGCCTAGGCCTAACGATGTGCGATGAAAATGATTTGCGATAAAAATATGTATAGCACACAGTACACCTCAAGTCGAATTATTTACCTTCGTAATTGACTTGGCCATCGCCATCAATGTCTGCCTCTCGGATCATTTCGTCCACCTCTTCATCAGTCAACTTCTCACCAAGGTTGGTCATCACATGCCTCAATTCAGCAGCGCTACAAATAAAACAATATAAAGAGTAAACGGCCGTAGAGATGACGTCCACGCAAGTATAAATAGGATCCACTCCTGTCTCGGAGCCTGGATTTGAAAATACATTTCTGCGGACGTGATCCGAATTTCAAATCAAAATAAACTCGACAAACCATACCTGATGAAACCGTTGCCATCTTTATCAAATACACGGAAAGCTTCTCGAATCTCTTCTTCGGTGTCTGTGTCCTTCATCTTTCTTGCCATCATTGTAAGAAATTCTGGGAAATCTATTGTGCCGTTACCTTATGAGAAAAACAAATTTAAAGTTACAATACATTGTTTTTTCTCCGATAATTGAATATATGTAATAACCTTTTCACATTGAAACGAAATATATTGGGAACCCCAGGGCCGTAGCCAGGATCTGTCAAGGGGGGGTTCGCACACTAAGTATTTGGGTCACCCCCACTCCCATACCTACCCCCCCCCCCCCTGGGGTGGGGCCTGAGGCGAAGCAAATTTTGTTAAATGACACCCCTAGATGGCCGGAAAAGACACTCTCATGCAGCATGCTACCAATGAGCAAAACGATCGTACTTGGACTCGTGGACTATTTAAACGATATCATTTGTTGCCGTATGTTAGATGCGCGTGCTCTGTGCGGAACCGCCAATTGTTTGATCATTTACTCGATATTTTGTTTTGCGTTCAAGTTCAATGCGAACGTACGTCTAGGAGAAGCCCCGAAAAAAGCACACTGGGTGAAGGCAAATGCAATTCTTATTATAGCTCTATCTATAATATTTATTTACAGCAATTTGTTGAGGAAATTAAATATGCCAATGTAAATAGGTGATATTGATACATTTGAGTACGTATCGGCTGGTGGTCTAGAAAAAAATAATCGAATGCCATAATGTGAACTACAGTACATGATACCATAGATATTATAGTGTAAAATATTAATATTCACTATAATCCTCTATGATACATTATACTTCATAGCCACACATAAATACTGATGTATGTCGGAAGGCTATATACTTTATGCATGCTGCCTGACCGCCAGTGATCTAAACAATTGGTACGCAGTTGTCTGGCGGTGTCCTTTGTACGAATCGTTCGACCCCCAGCTCGCTGTGAGACGCGTCAATATCATGTTACATGCAGGGACCAAACATTTATTTTTCAGGTTAAAATCGGCAATTCATTTGCAACTCTTAGAAATTTACAGACTATATCGCTCAAAGTACGCTCATACAGGGAAGAAGGTACTGTATGAGTTATTCCGAACGAGTTTACGATTGTTTAATTTACGAACAACTTTTTGTACTGTGGGGAACGTATTTGGACGATTTTCGGAGATGAGGGTGAGGTATTGGGCATGTCGGGGATGGGGGTTCGCAGTCGGTTAAGGGGGGTTCGCTGTAAAGGGGGGGGGGGGGGGGGGTTCGCCCGAACCATAAAAACCCCCCTGGCTACGGGCCTGAACCCAAACCTACCGTCGGCATCTACTTCATTGATCATGTCCTGGAGTTCTGCTTCCGTTGGGTTCTGTCCAAGAGATCGCATGACAGTTCCGAGTTCTTTGGTGGTGATGGTACCATCTCCATCTTTGTCAAACAAGGAGAAAGCTTCCTTAAATTCTGAAGAGAGAAAAATAACACCGTACTAATTTGTAAAAACGAAAATCTCACTGCAAGCATTCCACGTGGCCTCGTCATTGTTTAAATTTCGCGCGCTAACAATGTTGGTCCCGCTCTTGAGTTAATCGAAAGATGGATTGTTTTTTCGGGTAACTGTAATTCATAACATGTCTTACCTGCAATTTGCTCTTCTGACAATTGATCAGCCTAAAAAAATGATTGTAATCAAATAAATTGTATATAACTAATCGATAATTCAATACACGTTGCGATATGTCTTAACGTTTATAGATACTGTACTGCTCTGAAAGGCATGTTAACACAGTAGGCCTATATGTTTCAATTAAATTAATTTATTCAGTTGAATTGCATTTCCTTCCATTCCAACGTTTTGACGTACAACCTATATTCGAAATTACCCCTGCCTGTCCATTATCGACATACACAACACGAACTAGCACTCGACAACACTCAAAACATTCCGTTTACAATGGAAGTGCTAATCCGATATCAATAATTGTTAGATAAGTCGTAGATTGTTAATCATTAATCTGTGTTATTGAAAGTGGGCTTCCTTTTGGGTCAGTGAAAACAAACGAATAGTAAATTATTATAGTAAAATCAAAGGTGTTTTACACATTATCCAGGGCTACACATACCCAGTTTAATCATTATTTTCCTTGATTACACTGCATTGGCTCCGCGGAACGGAAACGCCTATTGCCCATCTATAATGGGAACTAAGCCCCCTGAGTTATTTTTCTTTAAACACCGTTAACAAAAGAAGTGACACGATTCGTTGAGCAAGTACCGCAATGCGGCAAAACGTTCATTATTTGAACACAAAAGCATTTGACGTCAGTGAATACTGGGATTACAATGCGAAGTTCCGGAGTTCTAGATTTGTTTTTAAATTCGAATTTACTAGGTTTTGCATGTATTTAAAGGTGCGGGGGTTCTTAATTTGCATATGGACCTATATTTGCCTCACGAAAATGTCACCCATTGCAGATGCATATAGATAATGGAGAAACTAACAATTCCCTGCATATTCGGGTTTTAAAATATCATTATTAATTGTTATATAAGGCAGATCTATGGTATGCATATCTTGTTTGTTCCGCATTCTATTAAATCAAATCTGTCGTATGTAAATAAAACCTCCTATTAATTAGAAATTAATGACGGTAGGCCTACATATAATATCAGCCCCAATGAAGTGTAAATGTGCACATTAGATCCAAAAAGGAAAGAATTGCAGTTAAAAAATGCCCTTCGGCAACTGTACCAGATATAACAACATAAATCAGTAAACATAAACTCAAAGTGACAACTTTTACAGAAAATAAAATCAACAGATCATAACACTTACCATTTTGTAAGAAGGTGGTATGGATTGATGAAAGGTAGTTAATCTACGGTGGTTGCAGCAGAACTGAAAGACAATCTATGTGGTGATAGGATTGCGAACAAACGGTATGCAAATGAGCGACCTGTTGAGACGAATCGCTGATGACTACTGCACAACTACTAAATTGTTAAGTTTTATTCATGCATTCTTTGTCCGCTAGTAACCACTCAACCGATCCGTGCCAACGATTTGTATTATCCTTTACCCTGAAAATATCGAGGTTAATCTTGTATCTCATGAACTGTATGCCAATTTGTCCTATTATATATATGAGCACGGCGGATCCTGACAGAGAGCCGGGGGAATCGGGCAACACTTCCTCCCTAATAACCTAATTTGGGGAATTTCAGCTGTATATTATTTTATATTCAATACTGCCAAACTAACATTGACAATTTGGTATAAAAATCGTGACTAATAAATTAGCATATGGTTAATAATACGCATTTGCGTTTGTATCTAGGCGCGCCTATATTTTATTTTCAATCAAATTCTTGACAGAAGATAAATGTTATTACTTGACTAATGCTTACAAAGCATTTGGCAAGTATAACAATTGCTTGGTATGATCATGGACCTATACATTAGGTCCATGGATGAATGTATACATTATTTTTCTGAACGGTTTTTAGTCGCGTCCAACGTGTCGGTTGGTCGGTAAACACTAACTTGAGCACGTGACTTCAGCCACATGTATATGGCCTTAATTGTTTTTAGATTCATATTGCTAACCAAAGCTATCTTTACTTTGGAATCTTGCTAAACATTTAAGTGTATTCCTTACTTATTTTCAAATAGATATATACCTACAGACCATGCCTATTGATTTTCATGAAATAATGTTGATGAGGTCACAAACGTATATTAAAAGCTGGAGTTATATATATGTATCTTCAATATTGTCCAAAATAACAAATATCGCGCTCTCTTCCGGGGTGCGCATTTTCCAAGTTTCTGAGCGCATTGAATTATAAGTATAAAACTTTATTTAGAATGACCCATGCAACAACAACCAAACTTATTATTTGTATTTGTTCAGGGCCACAATATTATATATTAAAAATAACCTTACAAAGTATAAGCAAGTCTACTGAATTACTGTAACAATCATTACAAATTCAGTTGACCATATTTGGTCAGTTAAAATAATTCGTATTTTTTACATATTGGTAATTAGATGCAAAGTTAATCGAAACTCTTTACTCATAAATAAAAATTGGAATCGATCGCTATACTGAGTTTCAATTATGTATTGTTTTCTTATCATTTCTTGTATAGCAGTAAAACTCGAACCAGTAAAAAACAAACAATTAAATTTATATATAACTCTGGCGTTATATTGTCTTAATGCACTGCGACTCATGATTACAATAAACTTTGAATTGATTGATAATATAATTATAGCTAATTTGTTATCTTAAATTGAATTATATTATTATTATTACCTGATTAATTCAGAGCACGAAAGGGAGTGGCAATAATTATTCAATAATTTTAGAAATTATGTCCGTGACTATTGTGTCGTTATTGATGATAAAAAATTTACACAAATAATAAAAAGAAAATAGAGGTCAGCTTAGAAAAGAACTCCTGGATTCAGGGATTGTTGTTAAAAAATTAAATAATTGCAGCAGTGTTTTCTGTTATAAAAATAAAATAAATCCTATAAAAATACAATAATGTACTATCGTATTATTACTTAATCGCATTCAGCATATAACTGCAAATATGTCAAGTTTAAATCAATCATATACTCGGTCTATAGTTTACAACAAAAAACTAATGAAAAAAGTCAAGTCAACTTTTCCTTCGGACAGACATGCGCAACAGCGAATCAGCTGGCGCCTTTTATGCTAAGTTGAAAAAAGTTGGTGACGTCGGCCATATTTTGAAATTGTTTATGATTAACATAAAGATGAAAAGAAATAGACTTTAATATGTCTATATATCGTTGGTTCCCTTCCGCATGATTGTTAATTATGCAAGTCAAAACAAATGCCCACGACGAATGCTATCGATCATAATTCTTGTTTTAATCGATGAGAAAAAGGCGGACGTTTTGTAGATTCAATAAACCTGGCTACTTTTTCTAAACTAGAGTTAAAAAACTGGCGATTTCAAATGTACAATAATGCAGGACAATAATATATGTCGTTTACAGGAACGATTAAATAGACACTGTGATTTATGTACTCAACTAAAATTAGCACACTGGGAACTACTTTCGAAAGAGAAACTTGTCACAAAATGAGACCAATTGTTTAAGTCAAATTTAAAAAAACTTAATTTGTGTTTTGTATGTAACATTATGGTTGAAGGATGGGGAAGAGGATAGGTGCAAAGAGGAAAAATTTTTAAATATATTCTTTATTTTGTAACGAAATATTAATTAACATGTTTTACAAATAATATACCACTAAACACAGTAAAACATTGCGATGTAATACTTTGTTGAAACTATCACCGTCGTAGTCGATTGAAATAGTACAGTACATGTAACGATACACTACGACGTATGTTTATATATAATGTTAAACAATTTGTGAAAACCACCTCTATTCGGGGCAAATCATAAATTCGATTTAATCGGTAATAAATATTAAATTACGGCGACTGAAAACGCTAGCTCATTATCCGTTTCAAAAAAAATTATATCCAACCTCTGCAGCACAGATTGAAAAAAAAATGGATCAAATTTCTGTTATGAGTATACAGTACTTTCCTTTACGACGCCTGAGGGAATAGACACTTGTGGAACGACACAGAGATTGGAATGTTCCATTCATCGCAAATCAATACATTTGTATAAACGTATATTAAATCTATCAAAATAGTATTTTTTTAAGAAAACATCAACATTATGATACTGTACTCGAGCTGTTCAACCGGTTTTCAGCTATTAAAAACAATTATCGTAGGAGGAGATAGGAAAATGCGAAGCCTCCTCGCATTTTTGTGGCGGATATTTTTCAAGATGGACATCCATTAGACAGTGTATACCACGATCGAAAAACACCCCTATTTGGGGCAAATCGTTGAACCTAAATTCGTTTTAATCGTCAATAACTAATTATCGAACTCAATTTAATTAGTAAACAGGGTTACATCAGGTGGTTAAAATCAGTACCGAAAGTACGAACCAACTTTATATACCATCGAGTAAACATTCTAGAAATAACGCGTGATTTACCGAATTTTGCCCTTACGTAAATTTATATATAGATACCTGCTGACAACAGGACGGAAGTAAGATAATATTTTCTTTTGCAAGTTCAACGCAAAATTTGGGACGTGGTTACTGCATATACGGCAACCGTTGCACATGCTGATCGGCAGTGACCTTTTCACGCTTACCTGATCGGCAGTGACTTTTCTACTCTTCCCTGATCGGCAGTGACCTTTTTCACTCTTCCCTGATTGAGAGTGACCTTTTTTCACTCTTCCCTGATCGGCAGTGATCTTTTTCACTCTTCCCTGATCGGCAGTGACCTTTCACTCTTCCCTGATCGGCAGTGACCTTTGTCACTCTTCCCTTATCGGCAGTGACCTTTGTCACTCTTCCCTGATCGGCAGTGACCTTTGTCACTCTTCCCTGATTGGCGGTGACCTTTGTCACCCTTCCCTAATTGGCAATAACCTTTGTCACTCTTCCTTGATCGGCAGTGACCTTTTTCACTCTTCCCTGATCGGCAGTGACATTTGTCACTCTTCCGTGATCGGCAGACCTTTGTCACTCTTCCCTGATCGGCGATTCGGCACTGATCTTTATCACTCTTCTCTGATCGGCGGTGACCTTTGTCACTCTTCCTTGATCGGCAGTGACCATTTTCACTCTTCCCTGATTGGCGGTGACCTTTGTCACTCTTCCCTGATCGGCAGTGACCATTTTCACTCTTCCCTGATCAGCGGTGACCTTTTTCACTCTTCCCTGATCGGCAGTGACCATTTTCACTCTTCCCCGATCAGCGGTGACCTTTTTCACTCTTCCTTGACTGACAGTGACCTTTTTCACACTTCCCTGATCGGCAGTGACCTTTTTAAATCTTCCCCGATCGGCAGTGACCCTTTTTCACTCTACCCCGATCGGCAGTGACCCCTTTTCATTCTTCCCCGATCGGCAGTGACCCTTTTTTTTAGAAAAGTGGGATGAACATTAATATAAGACAAAAAAAGAACATCAGTAATCGTCATCAATATATTGTGCTATGTTACTATGTAAACATTTATATTATTTTGTACTTACTAAAATAACGGCTTGTGTTACAGTATATAACACATTGTTTTCATTTATTATGCTTCACAAGACAGACGCAGACACATGAAAGTATGACGTGATCTATAATGTGACAGTATTATGACGTAATCTATAACGTGAAAGTATTTGACGTGATCTATAACTGATGTGATAGTATTATGACGTAATATATAAGGTGAAAGTATTATGACGTGATCTATAACGTGAAAGTATTATGACGTGACAGTATTAAATATTATGACGTGATCTATAACGTGAAAGTATTATGACGTGATCTATAACGTGAAAGTATTATGACGTGATCTATAACGTGAAAGTATTATGACGTGTCCTATAACGTGAAAGTATTATGACGTGTTCTATAACGTGACAGTATTAACTATTATGACGTGATCTATAACGTAAAAGTATTATGACGTAATCTATAACGTGACAATATTATGACGTAATCTATAACGTGATATTATTATGACGTGATCTATAACGTGACAGCATTATGATGTAATCTATAATGTGAAAGTATTGTGACGTGATCTATATCTTGAAAGTATTATGACGTAACCTATAACAAGAAATATTTAACATGATCTAAACTAGTAGGCCTGGTTAAAGATTAGTGTAAAAGGCATTCCATGCGTTACAGGCGGTTAAGGCTTATATATTATACAGTAACAATTATAAGATACCTTAAAACTAATGAATACCATGATCTACAAAAGTATAAAGTGGAATAATGATTGTATTATAATATGGATGTTCTAATCTCTAATAACATTATATGACTAGTAAAGTTATTATATATATTATGTAGTTTCAACATTGTTTAAATATTTTAATAATACTGTAATAATATACGAATGTTTGGAGTATCAACTTTCCCATTATGATTATACACATGTTAGCATACTAAGTGGACGCCATTTATATCGATTGCAATGATTAATATCAAGTACCATAATAAGATAATACGTGGAATGTTGGAGTCCACCAGCGGACGTTTTATCGTTTGATAATGTACGGTTGATAAAGATTTAACAACCCGTTCCATTCATCATAAACATTGACGAGTATTTATTTATTTATAGGCCTATACAGTATACAATTTCACAGTGTAAAAGGCAGTTTAGATCTAGAAGATCAGGTGATCTTTGCTTTAGTTCAAGTAAGATTGTTTGGCAATCAAGGTATATTTAGCAAATCATAATTTGGTACATTTATTTACATAATGCAAGACATTTGACATTTACATGTTAAGACCAACCTGCGGTCATGGTGCATGCTATGTTATGTTTTGTTGATTGTATATTGTTAAAATAATTGTTTATGTATGTGTTTACAAGGCGGCTCCTTGATCACAGTATCTGCTATTTGTTGTTAGCCACAGTAAACAAAACACTCTATTCTAAATTCTACTTTAGTGGCTTTCGGCAAACACCACAGTTTTGATTGTTACTTTCTAATTGTCGGAAACAACTTCCACAACATGCGTGCGAACAGTACACTGGAGACTTCTTATTCCGCAGAGGTCCCCAACAAATTGGACATTTCTGATCATGATCGCTGGCAAACTGATCTGTAGGCCAAGCATTACTGTGTATGCCTACACTTGAGAGATTATCCTGGAAGTCTTCTTCAAGAAATGCAGAAGAGAAGTACCCAGTATCCATTGAACTTCTCGACAGTAATGTTGGATCACTAGTCGGGATATTTGTGTTCAATTGCGGCAATCTTTCTTCGATTAAAGAAATCCCCCTTTCATCCCAGTCTACTATTCGAATCTCCCTTACATGTTTAGTTGGTTTCACCAAGAATCTAGAAAGTGCATTTACAAATGATTTTGCAAAAACACTACGTGGTATACCATAAGAAGCTGTAGATCAAAAGAAAATGGTGTAAGAAAGTCAATACACAAGAAATAATAAGCAATACTGCATGCTTTACGAGTATACCATCATTATGTCACTTTTAAACTACGCACTTTTGCCGCAACGCAACGTAAGCACATACTCTTCTATTAATTTCGCACCCCCCTCTTACGAAAAAATAAATGATCATTGTTGCAACGTGCGCAATATGTCTACGGCACCATGATTACGTCACTAGCTCTGGCACGCAAGGTTATATTCTTACGGCACTTTGCGCCGATACGTTGCGTCTACATCTTGTTGCGTCCTAATGAGAACGAAGCTTTAAGAGCGTTCTTTTGCAGCATATATAATTGATTGATAATGTTTATCTATACCCATAACTTGCCAACACATTATTAAAGACTTACCTGTTCCAAGAAGTGGCAGTACAATCGAATTTGCAGAGAGATTATCTCGTCCAGCTTTAAATATTTTGAACAACATTCCTTCAAGAAGTTGTTCTGTGCCATATTCATTCCAACGAGGAACCACGGCATTTACAACATGTGAGCAAGCAATGCCTTCATCAACGTCCACCCATACAATCTCACCATCTCTCACATTTCCATGATTCATGATCCAACGGGCACATTGTGATTTGAACTTTGGCCCACAAAGTTCACTAATTTGTCCTGCAATACCTTGATTACATTGCAGTCCGTTATCTGATGAGCAGACAATGACACTTGCAAATTCATCGAGGATGTTACTTTTTGTCCCGATAACTTTAACATTTTTAACTGTAATTTCGAAGATTTTACGACTACCAGAGCACATAGAATCGGAAAAATCACAACCACCTCTCTGTCCATTACCTCTTTTAGAATTAGCTGAGGGAAACGATCTCTTGGGGATCACAGCACTATCAAACTGATGTCCATTTGTTATCCCTGTTGGTTTCCTACTGCTTGGTTGATGAACACTCCCATTACGTGGTAAGGGGTTTGTTCGAGTATCCGACGAGTTAGGCTTTACTTTTTGGACTGCTTGTGAAGTGGTGGCAGTCAAATATCTACTACTACCAGGAGAACCAAGCATCTCTCTAAATTTGGTCTTAGCAGAATTAATATCTTTACTCTTTCCATAGATATAGAATTTGTTTCCAATTACTTTTACCAATACAGATTTTGATTGAGTCAACTCTTTTTCTGCAGGAATATATTGCTTTGAATCTGCTTCCTCTGGTGTCAGGGTAAACATTTCTTCTTCAGTATTTAACTCGATGGTGTCTGTTAAATTTCTAAATTCCTTAGTAGCTTCTTGTAGCCCCTTGGTATTATCAGATACATTTGATTTTATGATAACTGCTGTTCCTTTTTGATTGATGGTAACTTTATTTTTTCGTTGTATGTGATCCAAATCACTGGAATGAACTTTTTGAACATAATTCAATAGGTTTTCTGATCCCTTTACCGTGTGTGTTGTACTTGAGTGTTGAAAATGAGTGTTACTATTAAAAGAATGAGTAGAATCTTGCGTGTCTTTACTCTTTGAGTCATGTTTTGTTAATGAAGGATTGTTATGGATGCCTGTTCTCTTTGACGCCGTTGATGAAACTGACGTTGATGTTTTTCCACTAGAAGGTCCAAGCATCTGTTTAAGTTTACTTTTAGCAGCATCGATGTCAGGTCGTGTTCCATAGAAGTAGAATTTTCTTCCTACGACCTTCACCAGTAGTCGCATTGATTCGGTCAATTCTTTTTCGGCAACAAAATAATTCTTCGATTCTGCTTCTTCTAAGGTCAATGTAACAACTTCTTCTTTAGTCTCTGATGTAACCTTTTTTATTAAGTTCTTCAGTTCTTCAACAGCTTCATGAGTGTTATCGGATCCAACTGATTTGACGGTAACAGTTGTTTGGCTTGTCCTATCAAAATTTACTTTATTTTGACGTTGCATCCGATCTAATTCTTCATGATGGAAAACTTGAATATAATTTAAAGCGTCCTCTTTACCTTGTACACTGATTGGTCGACTTGAATCACTGATTGTTTTTCTGTTGACACCTTTTGGTTTAGGACATTTCTCTTCTTCGTAATCCATTTTTTCACTGTCATCACTTGAAAATACATCTTCCACTTTATCTTTAAATTGTACATCGATTGTTGACCTGTTGGTACCTTTGGGTTTTGAACATTCTTCGTCACTTGAAAAAACATCTTCCACTTTTCCATTAGAATATACATCACATAGATTCTGTTGCCGACCGGAGTATCCACTAGTAGAAGTATGTGCCTCTTCTGACCTTTGATTAGAAACTTGCACTGTTCTTGTTTCATATTTAGTCTTCGAGTCGTGTTTTGTAGCTGTCGTTGAGTGATTGCTATTTCCACTAGAAGAGGTTGTAGACTGTGAAGACGTGGTGCCACTAGAAGATCCAAGCATCTGTCTAAGTTTGCGTTTAGCAGCATCGATGTCAGGTCGTGTTCCATGGAAGTAGAATTTTTTTCCTATGACTTTCACCAGTAGTTGCACTGAGTTGGTCAATTCTTTTTCTGCAGCAGAATAATTCTTTGATTGAGCTTCCTCTGAGGTCAAGGCAACCACTTCTTGTTCAGTCTCTGTTAACACCTTTTCAACCAGGTTCCTCAATTTGTCTGCTGCTTTATGAATATTACCAGAACCAGCTGATTTTATGATGACAGTGTTTTGATTTGTCTGATCAACAGTTACTTTGTGTTGACGTTGAATCCTATTTAAGTCTTCAAAATGGACAGCTTGGATATAATTCAATGCATCCTCTTTACACTGTATACTGATTGGTTGACTTGAGTCACTGGTTGTTGGTCTGCTGTTACCTTTAGTTTCTGAGCTTTCATCTTCGCAATCCATGGTTCCACTGTCGTCACTTGAAAATACATCTTCCACGTCCTCATTAGACGATGCATTGCCTGTACCTCTATGTTGTTGCCAAGTGGAGTAAGCATCGCTATTGGATGTGTATGCTTTTTGTGACGTTTGATGCCATTGAGTTGCAAACCGTTTCTCCTGAAACAAATATTTAAAAGTTTTAAAATTGATTTTTTTTGTGGAAAGTTTTTATATATTAGATAACAAATCTTGTGAATAAATCCTTTAACAATCCAGGTATTTACTTTTGAAGACATCTATTAACAAATAGGAAACAAATTATTGTTGATGTTACACTACCATTTTGGTTGTCCTTGCTTCTTTGGTTTGTAGGTGAACTTTGACATTTCCAATGACATGACACCTTGATGACCTCATTAACGAAGATGCCACTGTGATGGAAAATAAAAAGAAAGTGAAAACAAAATTATTTTACACATGTAGAGAGTTTTTGGAGATGCTTCTTTGTGAAGTATGATTAAAACAGCTCTGTCTTTTTTTGAATTGCCCCGTGTGGGATGATTAAAGAATTTTGAATTGAATTGAATTGAATTGTCTACACTATCAAACTTTATGTGACAAAACAAATGTGATGTGCCCATATATGGACACGATGACGTCACTTTTTAGTGATTATTCAATCTCATATAATTTAGTGACTACTGTTTTACATGATATCCACTAATTAAATTTAAATTTACGACCACATCAATTCTATAAAGGGAATTTAAGTCATCTATGATCTTTGTTAATACAGTACAAACTTTATTGCGGCAATAGAGGGCAGTGTAGGGGTTTTTCTGTATTGGAAATGCAATTTGTCGTATTCGAGTGGGACCGTTGAGTAGTAATGGCATACTGACTCAATGGCATATTTATGATGTGTTTGTCCCAGAAGTTGATTGGCTGTGCTAGGGGTACGCGCTTACCCCTTCTGACATCTAACTATTAATGTTATATGTATTGTTAGCGTTCTGTTTAAAAACAATCCTGGATTTTCCCGCCCCGCAAGATTTAAACCTACCGTCAGGATTATCAAACATGATAACTGCTGTGTCTTCATCAACCCTTATGATCGTATTTATATCACCACCACCATTTCGTCTTTTTCCAAAGTAAAGTTCCAGCTTGTCCTCGCTGTACCCATTAATCTCTTTGATACCAGTCACCAGCACAGAATTTGGATGCTCCACACACCTTACAGGATCCATCACACACCCTTCTATTCCGAACAAGACATGTACATTAGAGGGAATTGTCATTTGTGTTTTATCGGAACCTTTTCCCTTTACAATAGACATGTTTATGAGGTGCATAGACAAAAGGTCATGGTGATAAAAAATTAAAGATTTAGATACAACGGACTGACCGTCTGACGGCAAACAATGAGTTGGATTAGAGATGCAAGTAAGGGAAACTGTACGCCTACCAATGGGTTCTGCGGCCGATATTTGTCAGCTCATGGTGTCAACCGAGGAGCAAAAAAGTGACTTAACTCTATTTTAGGTAATTCCATTTTCTTATAATCAATCAATCAAAATAACATTTATTTCCGTCATTCATACACAAACATAGGCTATGATTTCTTACAATAGGCCTATACAAACATAAAAGAGCCACAGGTTTAAAAAAGAAAAGCTTGTGCTGACAGTGAAGGAGACAGGTGCTACATTCTTTCACTAGAATAGAATTATACTAATTCCTGCGTGAATAGCCTAGCTACATTGGTGGCTCAGGCTCAGAGCATTTTAGTCTTTGGCTTAGAATTCTTCGTAGTTTATCAGTAATTATTCAATACAAATAATTAGGTTGATAAGAGATTCTGAAGTCGACCACGAAAAGTATATTTTCATGGGCAATCCAGACGTTTTCCCGCCGGCAGCCTCATAGTGCCAACGCCCTACAGAGTCTAATCCTTGGCCACATGTGCGCGCCTAAATACATAAATAAACCGCAACCCTCCCGACTCAATCATCTGAAAAACTTACTAATATTTATATTACTTACCCTTTCAAGCTTCCTCTGAAGAACTATACGACCACCACACTAATTTAGTTCAGATTCAGTCTGAAGTCCATCAAACTTACACTCTACTAATGGATAAACCAAATGATGTAATAATTCTATTTTCAATGCATTTGTTATTCTAATAATCCTGGGAATTCCAGTGGGGAATTTTCTTATCGATAACGTATAGCGCCCTCTTTAAACCCATTGAAAACTTGTTTTTAGAGTTTCCGGCCATAATATTATATCCACACATTAATTTGTGTTTTTGAGTCGAGTTTATAAAATAAAGTTAGAGTTCAACCAAATTTGTTTATTCGTAGGCCCTACTGTTTTATTATTTTGCTATGAGTTGCTGACCGGAAAAGTTGGGGGTGGTTTACTATTTTCAGATGCCTAATTTAAGATTAGTAATAGTAACCCACTACTCTAATAGTAACCCCCATTCTAATAGTAACCCACCAACTCAAAGAATAATAACACAGGGTTACCATTAGAATAATTACGGTATTCCATAAACATGTCGTATTAATACATTAGGGAGGTTTCGCAACCTTACGAATACGATAACGAAAACGGATACGTCATACATTTGTGAAACTTTTGAGCTGATCCCCATTTCATATTCGTAAAGCGTAAAAGCGTCATAATAGGGAGGTTTCGCAACCTTACGAATACGATAACGACAACGGATACGTCCACGCACACGTATTCGTTTTTCGTAAGCCAGTAAAAATCTGTTTCGCATTGCAACAAAATATGACTGCGGTAAATTTGAGCGAAACGCAGGTACGTGTTGCTTGGTGCTTGGCTGCCTAGGCCTAGCGTAACATCAAAGCGAGTGAAGACTTTAAAAACTGCTATTTATCAAAGTTGACCTGGCATTTTAGTAAATTACTTTAGTAAATTACTTTCAATAAAGGTATAATTATATTATAGTCATGAATCATTCCTGATTTAAATGCAAAATGTGCAAAATAGATCAAAAACTATACTCGTTTTGTAGTTACGAATATGACTGGTGATATTCGTCAACACGAATACGCTTTACGAATATGAAATGGGGATCAGCTCAAAAGTTTCACAAATGTGTGACGTATCCGTTTTCGTTATCGTATTCGTAAGGTTGCGAAACCTCCCTATTGAGGCAGTTTTAACTTGTTTGATTTTTTCTATCTACCCTTGAAGCTCTTTGATTTATATAAATAGGCTAATTAGTACATGTAGGCCTATTTTATGGGGCTATCATCAAATCTTGAATGGTAATTATACCTCCTCCATCAATACAAAAAAAATGAATAGAAAATGAATTATAAGACAAGAGCTTGTAGTTTTTACCTTATCGGTTGTATTTTATTTAGTTTCATTAACATCGTGTTCACGATCTCTATTTAAAACTAAGATATCTCTATTTAAAACTAAGATATCTCTATTTAAAACTAAGATATCTCTATTGCTTGAATAAATGACAGCTTGGCGCGCCATACTTTAAGAGGATCGTTGTATAGTGTCAAGTTTGGTTTTCTACATTGACGTTGCAATGATAGCTAAACTCCGCGGTAAATCTGGTTATCTATTGGCGAAGGTTGCCAGATTTCCGAGAACGAATTTCGGAATTGTTCGGGTTTTTCACGAATGAAAAATCATGTTGTTTCCGACAAACAATGGTCGTGGAAGATTATAATGTTTATGATACTTCGCTCTACTAACACTACAGACGACTTACAAGTTCTACAAATTAATAATAAAAAACACGATAGTAGGTGTTCAATATATATTTCAATGCACTTTAAAGTAATTTACAAATTATAACTTATAAGCATGCGTTTCATTTAATTGTTTTCAAGAATTAAGTGTTGTAATAATAGGCCTATTTATTTATAAAATTGATTTATTTGTAATAGCAGCAAAATAATTATTACTAGAGTAAGAGAATTTTTTAAGCAAGCATGACTATTACTTTCCCCAGCTTGCATTGCAATATTTGCCGAACAAACTTTATTATTGTCATTATTTAAAATGTTAAATTACCGTACTGTAAACGGCAGATCTTAGTAGTAATGATAGTGTTGATTTATATTCTTGTTTAAATTAACAAGTTAGGCCTAGGTTTAATAACATAAGTAAGTTCATTATTCATAGCATTGTACTAAGATTCATTAAAACACTATACTTCATTTTAATAGTTATCTGAAATATTATATTATCAATAACATACAGTGTTAAATGACGTTATTATTGCATTCATGAATAGCATTTATAACAGTTGTTACCGAGGCCGCATGTCAAGAGATGTTCACCCCGCCACGATCTAATTTTAAGTTGTTTAAAAGGAATGAGAGTTAAAAGATCAAAATTTCCAGGGGATTCAATCATTTTAGGAATAACTAGCTAAAATACCACGATTCTGAATTATCTTCTTTCATTCTGTTACATAGATCACCTAGATGAACACATTCAAGTGTTATAGATAACTAAATGTCCTCTTGATTATGCTTGATTGTACATGTTCTGGTGGTGCATCCAGAATGGATTTTGCTTCGTCCGATTGTCATTTAAAAAAAGAATAAAGGTTTGTCATGTACAAAATAAGAACATCCTCTTTGATAATATACAGAGTAACTTGATGAGTTGTGAGATAGTTCCATCAAAACGTATTCATGAAAAGAAAAGACAGATAAATAAATGCCATATCTGAAAGCAAGGTAGATTCAACTTTAAAGTAACAACTGTGGTCATATCAGGTTGACTGTTTTTACCTAAACTAAAATGTTGAGAACATCATCTTGGTATTAACTTCTTGGGTAGGTTCCAGCACATGAAAAGAAAAAATAATTCTAAAGTATAAACAAAACTAGACTCGAATTTAAATGTGACTCGTTGTTGTACCTGAAATATTAAAACATAATCTTGAAATTATTGGTGATGAGTTGCTTCCCGTTCATGAAAAGACAAAAAGAAAACGTTTAATTTAAATTTTAAAACTGTCAGTGGTTGTTTTTACCTAAAATGTTGGAGACATAATCTTAATATTAACTTCTTGGTGATGAGTTGTGGAACTTCCGGAAAATGAAAGGAAAAATAGAATTACAAAGTTATATAAAAAATTATATTTGTATGTAAAACGCTTAGGCTAATTACTTCAACTCGAATTTATAAACAAATGTTGCTAACATCATCATGTCGACTTCTTGTTGGTAAGTCGTAGTAATAGTGCTCTCGCCAATTAATGAAAAGAAAGAATTATCAATGTTTTAAACATAACAAAACTAAACCATACATTGGTATTGGTATTGGCTTGTAATAGCTCAATCATGGCTCTAACAATATTAGATTGCCTTGGCTAGACTAGAGTAGTATAACGTGATTAAATGTTCATACCTAAAATGTTGATATTGACTTGATTATGTCGTGTCGCCATCAGAAAGCATTTATAAAAAAAACCCAATAATTATTACACACTTAAAACAAATAAAGTTTGGTGGATAAAGTTGTAGTTAACAAATGTGACTCTTCTTACCTAAAATGTTACACCAGCTTGGTGTCGATTGTTGATGTAGTTCCCCCGATAAGTATGAATGAAAAACAACATTTAAAAATAAACACTTTATTAGTTATTGATTTTAGCTACGTGTATGTATACAGGCCACCACACAAATATTAATTACTCTATTACACGGTTATAAACAAATCAATTTTACGTTTTTTAATATTTTGGTGGATAGAGTTTTAGATAATAATTATGACTGCTCTTACCTAATATTATGTTGACAACATTAGCCTGGTGGTATCAAGGTCTTGTTGATTTTAGTTTACTCGACAAGTATCAACGAAAAAAATAAAGAAAACAGTTTAGCTATATTTACCTAGGTGCGCTTATAAAAGATACACATATTTTCCACAAAAATATTTAAAGAAATAGTATTTGATTAGCGGTATTAAAAATAAATTTGAATAATTTTGTTTACCTGAAATGATGTATCTCTTGATCATCATTTTGTAGTCGTCGCAGGTTTGTATGAAAATAAAATATAACAAGTTAAGTATACAGTAATAAAATGAGGATTTATTTTAGTAGGAAAAACGTTTAAAATGTAATAAAATAATATAGATCGATGTATTACAATCTTAAATACAATAGAGTAATAATTTACCTATCTTGGTTTAAAGGATGATTGTGAATAAACGTCATGTACTTTTTAGCAAGACTGTATCGTCGTAACATAAAAATAGAGAAAAAATATAATTAATATAAGAAAAGTGATGTTTTATAAACGCGAGAGCTTTTTGTTATGTTTTTGATTACAATATATTGAAATATAAAAATTATAATAAAGAATTATAATTAAAAATTATAGGACATCTAACCTTGTTTAAACAAATAAAAGAGTTTTTTATTACTTTTTTTTTATAATAGGCCTATGTTAAAAATAGAAACTATAAGTCTTATATTAAAATACATTACAAGGAAAAATTTAAAATTAACAAATTGTATATACTTACTTTTTTACAATACTTACCAATAGCAACTTAAAATGTTCGTTTTTAAAATAATGTTTTGTGAGCTTCATCTCTTTTGTAATTTTATTTAAAATGTTTAATTAAGAATGAACTTAAAAAAGAAACACACATAAATTGGCGGGATTTTATTATTAATGTTCTTGATTGTCATTTTAATACTATTTATTATCAATATTTTCATTATTACTATATTATTATTATTTTATTATAATCATTATTGAACCATAATTAATATTAATGTATTCTTATTATTATATCTGAGCTTTATTTGTTTATATTGTTTATATGTTAATATGTTAATAATTAAAAACTATATTTAAAAAAACTAAGGCCCGTTGATACCCTGGCATGTTGGATTGCTCTTCTCCCTTTCTTTATAGATGTCCAAGATGTTGATTACCCAATCCAGAGATGGTCGATCTTCTGCGTCGAAACATGCACAAGCCTTTCCAAATTCAACCATGTCACTATGTCTAATTGCCACTCCTACAATACGTATACCATAACCGATGGAATACACGTCACCGCTAACAGAATCGCAAGCACCGTCAATGTATTTTTCTGGTGCTACCTCTGGATGATTATCCATGTATTGAATTACTTCGTCCATCGATGAAAAAATTACCTTTCTGTTACCTCTTGGATATTCTACTCTGCATGCCATCCCGAAGTCTGTAAGCTTCGCTCTGTGGCTGGTTCCGTCGTGGTGGATCAGAATGTTTCTCGCAGCTACATCGTTGTGGAGAATCCCGCGTTTGTGCATTTCGTTGAGCGCAATGACAACCTCTGATGTCATAGAGATACATTCAAGCGCGCTCAAAGACGGCTGTCCGGTTCGCAATACATCCAGGAATGTGGTACTGGAAAGGCTGAAGGTATTTCCGATAAACTCCTGCACCATACAGCATATGTCACCTTGGCGGAAGACGCCAAAGACGCGAGGAACAGAAGGCAGATCGTCTAAAAACTTCATCACACGCGCTTCTGCCAGCATCTTGGCCCATGCATGATTAGGATTGCTGTAACTGTTCAAAAAAGCCGTCTTGACTGCGACGAGGTGATAGTGGCCTGGAAAAAGATCGGATGTCATCAGGTCAACGCGGCCAAAACTTCCCTGTCCAAGACGTACAGGATTACTAAGGTGGGAAACACTTGAACTAACTAATAACCGAGCAGGCGGCAGAATGTCAGCAAGTTTTATTGTAGCCTCTATATCGTTAAGGATGGGTTTAGGTGTTGAAGTGGTGGTGTTACTTTTCGAAGAACGGGACGAACCATTGAAGCTACTGGCAGGTGACAATGGCCATTGCGATGATAACGATGATGACACACTACAAAGACGTTTCCTTTCTGGTATCTCACCGGGTGATAACTCTGATGTTGGTTGTCTGAAAATGCGCTGGACCGGAGCGGTAGACGATGAAGATGATGATGACGACGAGGAGCTATAAACACGTTGCTTTGGAAGAATCACCTCCCCTGGTGATAGACCTGGTGTGGTAAGTATCTGGCCAGGAGAAAGCGCGAATTTTAAAGATGACGATTTGGATGACATTGGCCACAGAGACGAATGTGATCTTGATGACTTTGATAGAGACTTTGATGATGACTGTCGTACTGATACGTATACCCCTGGCAGTGATGCCGGTGATGCCGACACTGTGCCCGCTGATAGAGATGATGATGATGATAATGACGACGATGACGTTCTTAAGTTGCTATCCGATGATTCGTCACTTTTGATACACAAAAGATGAAGCACTGCTGCCCAAATCCTTCCAAATACTGACTTTCTTCTTACTTGCTGGGGTGCATCTGGTTGAGATCTACTTAATTTGGAAAAAAATTTACAATAGATTTATTCAATAATAATTTAATATAAGATCTGTATAATAAGATTAAGAATATGCTCCCCCAGCTATCTTGGTATTGGTAGGCCTTAGACTACAGTATATTATCAGGCGTACACAACTATAAGTAACCTTATTATTACTACTACTAGAGCTAGTCTTGTGTGTGGTACTTAGAACTTACGTAAGCTGTCTACTTCCTACTAGTAGTCCTAGACTACAGAGAGGCCCAATAGCTAGTCTAGTAGGCCCTTACGGCCATATCTTGAACTGTAAATCATACCCAACTAATAATAAATGTTTATGTTAGGTTAAGGCCGTAAGGGCAAGGGTCTATTATTATTATTTACTATTAGTATTACTGCTAGGGGAGGCTAGTTTAATAGTTAGGCTATTTGTAGACTAGACTTGGTGAATCTGGTAGACTATCTAGGCCTAATTAGTAATAATAAGTAGGCCTATTCTATGGTTACCGTATGCTAGTACTACTTACTACGCTAGCCTAGGCCTAGACTAGTAGTAGTAGTACTAGTAGTAGTCCCTAGCTAGCTAGCTAGCTAACCTCTAAGCCTAATTGATAGGCCCTAACCTAGCTAGGCTTCTTAGGAGGCCTAAAGCATATCATATCCAGTTAGCCTAACTAGTAGGCTCACCTCTATCTAGCTAGGCTAGGCTAGCTAGCTAGCTAAGCCCTAGTTAGAAGTCTAGCCTATCTATATTTTAGGTAGGCCTAGGCCTATCTTAACGCTAGCTAGATGCCCTACTAATACTAGGCCTAGTAGGCTATCTAGGCTAGGCCTACTACTAGACTAGTACTAGTCTAGGCCTATGTAGAGTAGGCTACTATTTACTAAGTACTAGACTAGGCCTAGGCATATTATTATTAGTAGGCATAAGCCTCTAGACTAGGCCTAGGCCTAAACCTAGGTCTAGGCCTAGCTAGCCTAGGGCCTAGGCTACTACTGTACTAGCCTAGCCTAGTAGGTTAGGCTAGAGGGGCCTAGTTAGGTAGGCATAAATTAATACTAATAATAGGAGGCCTAGGCTAGGCCTAGGCCTAGGCCTAGGTAGGCTAGGGCCTACTACTACTATCTAGGGCCAGGCCTAGGCTAGGCCTATAACAAAGTCTACTAGCTAGGCCTAGGCTAGCGGCCTAGGCCTCGGCCTAGTATTGGTATAAACAAACTCTTTTTTTTCAGAAAGTCCTAACATTAGAAAGGCCTAGCCTAGTAGGCTAGAGCCGGTAGTAGCTTACCCTTCTTCTTCTTGTGACTGGTCCATCATGATTCCTTCTTGTTGAAGCTCAATCGATTTGTTGGCCATACTTTTTGTGGTCTAACTCTTAAGAATCTTAGAATTTTCGAATTCGAATTTTGCTTAGCAACACGTTATGTGTAGACTGCAGCACGTTAAAAACAACTGGTAGAGAGAGAAATCTCAGGTTGTTGTCGATTTTTAGCTGGTCGATGCGCTGCTTATATAGATAATTTTGAGCGCGTGTGCGTTCACATGTTCGAAATGCATCTTTTTGTTCTACGCGCGGTTCTAACGATCGAAACGTTCTATGGTTGCCAGGATACAGTATTCGAAATTCCATCGATTTCCATTTTCAGTAGGCCTATTGCAAAAAAAAAAAAAACCAAAGAACTTTTTCAAAAAAGGCTTACGGAAGGTCTACCTAAATTTCCTAAAATGTTACCTGCTAAATAACAGTGGAACACATAATATTAAATAAATATGGCAGCATTGCACCAGGAGAAAGAAACGGCCGGATTTCAATTTCAGGAAGGTTGACCCCTTTTCTCGGTGAATCTTCTTCCGATTCAAAATAAAAATTGCACTCGGTCCCGCTTTCTTGAGTAAGTAGGCCTAGTTTAGGCCTGGACCTAGCCTAGTTTTAATCAATAATGCCTACTTTAAATAGTCATAATTATGTTTTGCCTAAAAATGTGAAACTTTTAATAAACAACGAAAATGAATAGAGAAACACTGTCCGAATGAATCTGTGAATGTGTTTGTCTTAAAAGTAGATTGCAATAATTTTTAAAGCTAGTGTATTGCTAAGTTCTAACACGCTTCATACGTATTGTTCTTTTAATTATTTTTGCTCTATTTAAAATTATTGTCTAAAATATGGCGTAATTTATTTTATTTTATTTAGTCAATTTCTGCCATATACAATACAAAAAAAAAGACAAAACGAAAATATAAAAGGCAAGAAATTGCCAAACAGGTGCTAAATTCCTATGGCCTACTAATCGAATATCATGCCTGTAGTTTTAAAACAGAAACGGAACATTTAGAGTAAACGGCTGGCTTTCTTGATCATACTCAGGGGCGGATTGCAGGACTATTTTAGGGGTTGCCTAATAGTCCAAGGCCGTAGATATCGAGTATTTGCGCCACAGGTCCGAACCATGTAAGGCCTGTGGGAAAGCGAATTTTGTAGGCTTATTAATTAATAATTAAAGCAAGTTAGACAAAAAATATGAAGCAGCTGCTACTAAATATTGAACTAAACATTAAAAAGTTAAATTGTTATTATTTTGAAATAAATGCTAAATAAGCATTTTCACTTATCCAATCTGTACAACACAGTGTTGCTTAAACCACCCTCCAGAGAAAACTGAGAAAATATTATCGAAATTTTCAGAAGCAATTGAATACTGGAGTTATTTCAGTTCGGAAATTCCGTAATTAGGCTACTAGCGTACTACGAACATTCGGCCCAATTATATACGGGACGGACGTAAGGAAATGATAAATAGGGTACTACGGAAATACTTTAGGTCTATGATGGGGAACTCCGGCAAAATGCAATCAAATCAACGACCCATATGAAAGGGCTTTCCACAAACACAGTGTGTAGTGGCCTTTCGTACCTTCATAACGCACACAAGCAATCCAAATAGTCAGAAAATTAGCATGTTCAGAAACATAAAAACTACAAAAAAACATACGCTAAACCGCCGGTAAATTGTGAGCGGTATTGTTGACTGCAGTGTTTAATTTTACGCTACCTGTCAATTTACAATGGATTTTCCAATCCCGGACTTCTATAACGTTTTTGGTTATTATTATGATGAAATTGGATCTAAATTTTAATTTAGTGACAGAAAAAACATTTAGTATGAAATTACCGGGCAACTGGAGAAACACCTGCAGCTGCGTCCGCCCCTGAAGCACAACGAAAACTGGGAATCTGGAAATTTCAATGTTCCAACCATAAATAATAATGTATTCATTGCTATCTACTTCATCTATTTACATGTATTAATATTTATTATTGATATTGTTAATCACGCATGTTTTAGTTGTTTTGTACTGTATTGTGTGTACTACTCAAGCAGGTGACGCATTATACCACCAGTGGGAGTAATGACGATAATTATAAAAGCCATAATAAATAAGAGAAATTCGCCTCCTCGACGAGAGAGGGCTATAATTCAGGATGCAATAGCTTGGTGGTTTTTAGATTATTGACATAATAATACGTTAATAAAACCTATTTAAAATCTACCTTTTCTAATAATTGAAGGATAATACCTGTGGAATAAATTCCAGAACGCAATTATAGGTATGTTTACAGTGAATTATTAGATTTACTTGTTATTTATCATCATACACTAACGTCAATTCAGGTCCGTTTGAATTTTGTTCCTAGCCCAACAGTCTGGTTTCCTCTCTCTCATCTCTCAGTACACCTGTGGTGATGTGACGTGATGTAAAAATATACTCTCCTGTTGGTTTACTTTAGGCTAGGCCGGCTTAGTATTAGGAAGGAGTAGGGGGCGCGCCTATGACATAAGTGTTTTGCCATGCCATGTTATTACTTATGTCTAGTAGGTCGTATTTAACTTGGCAACCAAAAATACTACTTGATAATAATAATAAATGGTAATGTATTTTTTTCCTTCAAATGAATGAGCCTTGATTGAGGAGTGCAGTTGTATTGTATGTAGTGGTGGTGGTAGCCTCTTCTCTAGTCTACTACTACTACTACTAGTGGCCTATAGGCCTAGTAATACTACCAAGTAGGCCAGTCACTCAGTTAAGTATCATTTAGTGTGGTAAAAAGAATTGACTTTGGAAAATTGGGACCTCCAAGTCTTATTTTAGGTCTACACAGAGTGTCAGTACAACGGTGATATTTATTTTTGTTGCCATTTTTTTTTTTCACCTAGAGCTAGTCCTGCAATACAGTACACATAATTGCAAATGCTAACTTTACTCCCTCTACCACTATATTTAGCCTTGACCGACCTAGAAGGGTTTATTATTTGGTACGTTCTTTTGAGTGATGATAACCAGTAATTATTAACAGCATTTTTAGCTAGCGAAACTCCAAACCTATTAAAAATCATTTGAGGACAATATTATTTTAATGAAAATGTTTCCATTCAGTTTTGTACACGAATATATTGTATGTACTTGAATACATGACATCAAGTAATCCACAACTATATAAAATATTTCATAAACAACAAATAAAACTACAGGAAGTTGAAACCTATTTTAATGTACTTAACTGTAGTAAAATTAGGACACATCAAGTACTATACATTAATCATTGTTCCAAGTGTTTTTATATAGATTGTTGTAATGTAAAACTGTTGAACTGTACACAATTAGGACAATGAGAAGGCTTTGTTCTTGTAAGTGCTCTTGGTATGCGTACTGTTATACTTTGTTCTGAAGAATTTAATTCATTGTTTTTTGGGGGAAAATAAGAAATTACAGACATCCTGGATATCAAAAACATAATTTGATTTAGTACAAAATATGAAAATTGTGATAATAGAGTTTTATTGTTTAAAGTTCCATTGTTTTTAGGTTTTAAAAGACTAAAGCTTTGTCTACACTGTCAAACTACTGTAATTTAATAATCATGTCTATAATAATTGTTTATGGACACATTACTTTTTATTTTTGTCACATACTGTAAAATTTGATAGAGCTTTACATTACGCTGGTGTTGAAAGAGATACTGTACTGTAATGTAGTAATAATTATGTTCAATTTTTTTTAATGATTTTCTTGAGGTGTTTTGATGATGAAAAATGTAATATTATTATTAACTGTAAATAAATTAAATTTAGTAATTTTAGTCATTAAAATCTTTATTCTGAAATCTGCATTCAAATGAGTACAGGTTTGATTATTGCAGCCTGTGTAGGTATAAGTAACTTTTCTACTGTATGCATAAGAAAATCAATACCAAAATTGTATGTGAACTTTACAGAAGCCATCGTAGTAATTTGTAAACACACTGTACAGCAGTCTCAGTACAGACTATTGTAGGTCACCACTTGTTTTGCTACACAAGCACAATCAGTGTAGTACTATAGTTCTCACTGTATGCTCCATATTGACATAAGCTGTGAGTTCCTCATATTTTCATTTCATATTAAGTATTGATCTGAGAATAATAACAAAAGCTTGTGAATATGGTGGTTACTTTAACAATGCTTTACCAACAGTGGGTTAGTTATTATAATTGATGGAAAAACATTGAGTAGTAGGACTAGTAGCAATAATGTTGAATATCTCATTATTTCCTTGTATAGTAATAGTAAATTGTTTGGTGATTTGTGTCTTCTAAACACCTTTTTATTAACTGATAATGTAGTCTACTGTATTTCATGCATTCCTACAGTACACCTACTGAACAGAACTGATAGCTTTATGCACCTGGATAAACCGAGCACAGTCTGTCCGAAGAAGAATTTCGGTTGAGCACTCTATCAGATAATGCCTGGTGTCATCTGCAAGCGTAAACCATCCTACCTGCCCCTCCCCCACAAAAAAAAAAAAAAAAAATCATTATCCAGACTAAGAAATCAGAACAAATTAACCAACAATTTAAGAGTACTATACTTTTTAATTTTCACTTCATTAATTATTTGTTATGCTTCTTTCATTTTCTGTTGATTGTTCAGCACTTAGAGAGGCACCCTGCATTTCGCGATACAGTATATACTGTACATTGAACATTATTATTAGTAAAGATTATAAATTGGTCAAATTTTCTTGTACAGTATTTAAAAAAACAATTTCTTGTGATTAAATTAAAATTAAGTGAGTCACTGTTCAGTAGCTTGTAGTATATCTTTTTAAAAAGAATATTTATATGTATGCTACTACGTAACTGTAGTACTACTACAGTAACTGTATACAAATTCCTGTAGTTTAGTTTGTACTCTGTACAGTAGTGTGTATAGTAGATAGGAGACAGTCTACTGTATTACAGAGATCAAAGTTCTTACAGCAAAACTGTAATTTGTCACATTGACGAAATGTTTCCTAACAAAAATGGCACTGTTAAAGTGTGATGAATGTTTGAACCTACACAGGTATTATGTATAGCTGTAATGTCAAGGTGATCATCACTGTTTGACTGACTGTTTACCACTCCATTCACTTGCTATAGTTTGTCTACCAACTACTGTACATAAAAAGGAACAACTGTTCTGTGAACTTCATAAAGAAATAGGTCAGACTGAATCTCAGTTGACAGTTCGCAATGCTTTTTTTTTATTATACAGTATGGGGTATGGCCAGTACAGTAAGCCAATTATTTATAGTTAATCTATAGTACTACTGTATACTTGTAAGATTACATGTACCTACTGTATTGTATGTACAGTAGCAATACTATTTTACAGTTGGCAGTGACTGTCGTACAACAGAATTAAATACCTACAGTAATGAATTTCTTAAGCCTAGAGTTTGTACAGGAGTCCCACATTTTTTGTGAATGTCCCACATTTAAGTTTATTTGTTATTGCTGTCCTATAATATATGCATGCCTATAGGATATTATGAAATGAAATTTTGCACAGATTTCTATACATGACATTGACAATGCAGTTGTATACTGTAAACAAAGTCACCATTTTAGAAAATAACCCATATATAGGTATACTGTAATTTAATAGCAATGAAATGGAATAATAACAGTGCCTGGTTTCCATGTTGTCCTATAACATCTATTTTTAAAAAGGTACCGGTAGACTAGAATAGAACAGAACACAATTTGGGACCTTAAGAATTTAAGTCTTTTTGGGAGTGGTTTGGTCTGGTTACTACAGTACAGTAAGTCTCTGTTATTTGGATACAGGTACTTACTGTACCCTAGTCATGACGGTGTACTGTACAGTCCATTTTAGAATCCTACTGTACATTCTGTACAGTATTAACAACTTTCAAGTACAGTACAGTAGTTTAACTTGGTACTTTCCTCATACAGTAAAACAAACACTAGAAGAAAGTAACATTTATTAACACGTTGATAAACACAAGGTTTGTGTGTTGTACTATTTGGATATTATAATCCAAGGGCAGCAGTGAACAACAGGCCACAATGGGTTAACTTCTGCATCCATTTGATGCCTGTTATTAATCAAGCTACAGCTGTATGATGATTGATCGAGTGGAAGAAATATTAATATAAATACAGTAGAAAGAAAGAAAGTACTATGAATGCCAAGTCATTGCTAATAAACTGTAAAGATTTACTGTGATGTCAAAACGATTCATTATATTGGATCTTGTAATACAGTAGCACCATTACCTGCAAAATTGGTGTTATTGAATGTTAGCAAGGATTTACTGTTCTTGTTTGTTCTCAATGTTATCCAACTGAATAGATTGACGATAGATATTTTATTTAAGGGTACATATACTGTAGTATACATTTGATTCATCTCGATTCTTGTATAATGTTAACATCAATAGAATTTGCCATACAGTACTATGTACTGCGTGCGTTGGTCTCTTTAAAGCCAAACGAAGCTGTATAATGTGATTGAGTGCAGGTAAAGCGTTAGAGCCAAAATTTGCAAAAACTAATGCAAAAGGAAAATTGACAAAGACAAGAGTGTAACATTAAATCTGTACGGATGTTTTTACCGAAGCTACAGTATACTGTGATTGAGTGCATGTGAAGCGTCGGAGCCAAAATGTAATGTACAGTACAATTTAAAGGAGAATTGACTTGAAAGCTCTCCTACCCCATCTGGCAAATCGCCATGTTCTCCCTAATTCCATTAATACAACTGTGGTTGCTCACATAAATAGCAAGGGGGCATGTGGTCCCCGACACTGTGCTACCACACATCGACGTTACTAATGTGGTGCACAGACCACAACGTAGAAAGCTCAGTGGCCCAAGTTGCGAACTTGGGAGCGGACACTCTGTCCCAACCCACATCTACGTCCTACGGAATGGCGTCTCCTTCCGCCGTTTACGGAACCACTTTAAGCGGCCCCACATAGATCTATTTGTGACGTCAGGCAGCATACATCTTCCGGCGTTTTGTAGTCGATATCAAGAATTGACGAAAACAAGATTGTAACATTATAACTGGTCTTGATTTGGATTTAACTTTACTGTATCTAATTATCTTTTTTTCTTCAGAATTTGCTTGATAATGCATTAAAACGATTATAAGATGGCAGCTGTAAGTGGAAATTTATACACGGAGTATCCCGGCAGGATGGGCCAGAAAATAATTGTTAATGGACAGATACCGTACCCATCAAATGGAAATGTGCATCACCACAATGGTTTTGATGACGGCCAGGTAGAATGGATTTTTTTGCCTTTTGTACACTCACAATGATGTGACTTACATTACATGTATAATCTATTGTTATTTTATAATAATAATTTAATACTAATAAATAGTGTATTAAATACTGTAGTCTAATTTCAGTGAATTTAAAAGAACATAAATTAGCTTGGCAGAGTGCCTAAGTAATGAGTTTAAATTTATTTGGTACGCATCAGGGAAAAATTTCATTTGAAAATTTTGTTTAGCAAAATTGCTAATCAAACTGATTTTTTAGTCAAGAAACATAGTTTTGTATTGTATTTTTTGCTACACAATTGTAGAAATGTGTAGCAAGAAGGTTGTTTTGTATAGCTTTTTGCTATGCTACACTGGCGAAATTATTCCCTGCGCATTAATTTTTTGTAAAATATAATTCGTTCTAAATGGCACAATACAGGTACTGTAAATTTAGATTACAATTTACATTTATCAAAATATTTTTTTTTAATGATTTATCAGTAATATCTGTCTGGAGTGGAAAATGTTGATTTTACAATATGTATAAGGGTGTATTGTTAAATTCTTAAAAGTCATGGCTAAATTTTGTTTTTGATTTTGTCTCTTTTGTTGTAGGATGAGGAAGAGTATGAGATATCAATTGGCATGTACAAAAGTGAAGATCGTTTTGGATTTTCTATAATGGGCGGCGTAGACGAAGGGTTCATTCCGAGGGTAGACGCTGTTTCTAAAGGTATGAGCCTAGTCAATCATTTCATTTTAATACAATAGTACTCGTAAATCAATTGGAATTTATGTCATTTGCTTGAAGAGATGTAATCTTTTTGAACTTTCGACATACATTTCACATTTATAATCATACACGGTTTAACAAGTACATCCTTCATGTACGCAAACAAGATCAATCAAAGATTAACGTTTTCATTCACTGCGCAGTGCATGAAAATCTGCTATAAACCGTCTGAAACATGCTCTACAGTAAAATCAAAAGAACGCGTATGTGCATTCTAATATATTTTTTTTGTTCAATTTTCGTATGATTATGAGGTGATGTGAAGTTTATGAGCCCTAAACAGTGTATTTATGATTTCCAGTTGTGAATAGTAACAATGTGCTTTTAGGAAATTGCACATACAGTACAGTACAGTAGATCCCATTACTAATGGAGTCATCTGTGGACTATGTCCTATTTACATGTATGACCATGGTAAACATTTTGGTCTTAATGTCTTCAATTGCTAACAGACAGATAGACAAACAAATAAACACACAGACTCGCAAGGTGATCGCATACTGTAACCTTCTTGGTGGAGGTAATAAATAGGTTCTTCCGTTATGCGGCACTGCTCACAATATCGTCCCAGCAAACTAGATAGACTTCAATGTATGAATTTTAAAAATAGTTTAATTTTAACACATGTACTACTGTACATATTATACTGTGTAGTATAAATTAATGATACAGTAAACTAATACTTGGACTGCTGCGAGAGTGTTTAATAGTTGACAGAATATTACTGTATAAGAAGGCCTGCCCACACAGTATCATTGCAATTAAAAAGATCATTCAATAACAAGACCATATACTGTGTACTGTAAGTGCAATGTCAATGAATAAATAAGCGTCTCATTGAAACAGTTCCACTGCAGTGCATGTAATTTCTCTTCTTCAAATCAAATGAATAATTATGATTTGGTGATAATGCTGTGAATTTCTTCCAGTTGGTTTACTGTTTTGTTCAAATCGCAGAATGATTTAGAATGCCAGCTGAAGCATAATAACAGTCACAAGAATGTGATGACAGTGTTACATGGACTTAATTAATTCTAACAGGTTTCCACTCTGCTGTTAAAGTTATTTATGACTCTGTCTATTATTATACAAGATCTTGTAATTGGTTCTTTGTATTCCAGATCTATAATGGATCTTTAGTATTCTAGAAGACTGGTTTCTAGTAGATGTCTAAAATAGTCGAAAACCTTCATTTTTTTGGCAGTAGAAATATAACCAATTTTTTAATAGAGTAGAACCCCTGCTTCTGTAAAGAGGAAAAATAGGAATGTTCAACACCATGACCAACCCCCTATTCAGGAGACACACCCTCTATACAGGAAACACACCCCCTATTCAGGAGACACACCCTCTATACAGGAAACACACCCTCTATTCAGGAGACACACCCCCTATTCAGGAGACACACCCTCTATACAGGAAACACACCCCCTATTCAGGAGACATCCCCTTTCCCTATTTAGGCCTAAAGTTGTCCCCATAGGGGTTCTAATCTAACTGGTTAGGTGGTGTTAAAATAAAGTCACTTCAATTATTTTACTTTTAGCAAAAGTGCACCAAGAATTTTATATTTGTAAACTTGAATAAAAAGACTTCATGCTCACTCCATGTTTTCAGTATTAGTACAGTAACTGTATTTTTTTATTTTAACCATATTTAATGAGGGTGATACATCCAGCAGTTGCTGATCATTTGGGACTCTCAGAACAGATACAATACACAAAATACAACAACAAAAAACCCAAAAAAGTGAAAGAAAAACAAAAATCAAAAAATTAAATTAATTGCATAAGAATAAAAATCTGAATAATAAGAAAATTTGGAATATAGAAACTAACTGATAATGTTAAATTAAGCAAAAATATATAATATACACAGCAGGCAAAGAACATTAATTCTATAAATATTTAGATCTAATATTTTACAATTTAAAATCTAGAAAGGGATTGCATAGTTTTGAGAAAAGTCATAAGTCTAGTTTTGAAAGAGGAAAAGGATAAGGAATTGCGGATAGATAGAGGAAGATCATTGTAGAAATGAGGGGCCTTGTAGCTGAAGGAGAGTTTGAAAATTTTAACTGTACTGTAGGTGGTTCAGGTTTTTTTTCTCTGTGTAGGATGATGTAATATAAAGGAGGCCCTCTATTGTCTCTGTTTCAACAATCACTAATAAATGCAGTTCATAAAAATTGGATGTTAATTTCAAGGTTTTTTAAAATTAATTATTCTACTCTCAAATTAATTGTCAATTTAATTAAGTCTTGCTAAAATCAAAATCAAGAATAAGTTAATTAATAAAGAGCCTGTTTAGGAGGAGAATATAGCTTTAATACTACAGTATTATTTTTAAGCACGTTTTTCCTTGCCAACAGAAATGAGTCCAAAAAAAAAAAGCTATCTTAAAACGACCTCTATAGATTGTTGAACTGAAAACATTCATACAGTAGTTTGCTTCCGCAAATGAACTGTGTTGTTATTGTGGTAGTAACAATTCTCTATATTTTTTTATTATAAATAGCTGCTACCAAAACCAGTTTTGAGGAAAACACTTCTTGTAAGATTTTTTTAATAGAATGAAAATTGAGCCAAAGAGTAAAATAACTTTTAATAAATAATAATAATATAATAATAATAAAATAGTATTTAGTTTTACTTACTTCAATTTTACACAACCACTTACCATACCATATTTATTCAAATATTGTAAACAACCACTTTACTGTACCGTATTTATTCAAATAAACGCCACCCTTTGAATAAACGCCTCCCTCAAATAAATGTCCCGGGGCCCTTATTTATTTCCTCGAATAAATACCCTGCCACATGCATGCATATACATACAAAACACATTACAATTTTTACTGTATTTTATCATGTCTCGATACTAATTATGTTGTATTTTTTTTATATCTAGGGGTTATTTATTTGATTATATTACATAGCCTATGTAAATACGCGAACGTGATTGGTTGAAACTGCATCACATGACTACCGCTGCGAGGATCGTAAATCGTATATATCCTCGAGAACGATGATATTGACTGTGTAATTTTCGCGTAATTATCGTGTCCCCTGTCATTAAACATAAACATTCTCGAGTTCGATGATATTGACTGTGTAATTTTCGTGTGGCAACACTCGCGTTTGCCGTTAAATAAACAAAAGTCATCTACTCGATCTTGAACTCGGGTGGAATTGTCACTCCATCACAAGACAACGCTTCAACCGCTGCGCCACGGAAGTTGCTTGAAGAAATTAATCTTCTAAACTATTTAATTTAAGCTATGCATACATAGCGCCCTCATTTGTTATTAGTCCACCCTAAATGTGATGAAACACATTTTGTGATTGGTCAATACTCACGGTAGTAACCTAGTAACTAGTACGCGCTGAACATCCGGTGATTCGGCTCCTCGAAGAGAAGAAGACGAATTGTTTAGTCTATATCGTGCCTAGCTTACCTGTATAAACTGACAATAGCCCGTGCTCTCCAGAGGGAGGGCTTAGATACGAAAGTGAAAAGTTCCTAGAACACCCCTGCATTATAATGGACCCGTCCGCAACCACACCCTCATGTGGGAACGTACCAACGTACCACCGTCATCATTTTCTTTCGTAACGTGAGAGCGTTACGTCGTATGATACCAAGTGTTAGGATTGTACACTGTACATACTATACAAAGAGTTCTATTACGCTGATTACTAGTTGACTTGGCCAGGATATTGAGTGTATTCCCACGGCCTGTTGCAGTACCAGCAGTTGATATTGTTCATATATCGTTGATCCGTTTTAAGTCGGGGTCTTCCTTAGATATAAGGAAGATTAAAAAGGAGAAAACAACACCCACTTCGTTGGATTTTAGGCCGGAACGGCCACGCTACCGGAAGACAAAGGAAAAGCAATTTGCATTGCCACCTGGACTGCCTCAGCTGAGGCGTGGACGCACTGTTGCGTGAAACAACAACAAAGCCGTCGTCAGGTTGTATTGTTCTTTATCTTGCTAGGTTGCGTTCTGTGCCCGGATATGCCTAAGTCTGAATGTTGGCAATGCAGGGGCCAGCGTGCGACAGTCAAGTGGGACCGCCACTTGCTGTGCATTCACTGCCGCACCTGTAGCCAGGAGTCGCCGTTGGGGCGTGCGCGGGTGGTAGACCCCGCACCCGTGGAGGTTTAGGTGGAGCCCCCGGCCCCGCTAGTAGAAGAGACCGCGCGCTTGCAACGGCCGCTGCGCCTCCACCGCAGAGTGGTACGCAGGACGATGGTTTGTTCCCACCCGTACTGGAGGCCATCGCAGCAGCGGTGCGAGCTCTACCGAGGGAGGTTGTGCCCTCGGCATCCTCGCTTAATTATCCTCCTGTGCCAGTTCTGCCTCCGCAGTACTTTCAAGGTCGAGGGACGCACCCATCGCCGGATGTCGGTGGGTACGACAGTGACAGGACCATGACCTCGCTGCCTAGTGAGGATCGCTCCGAGGTTGCACAGGGTGGAGACGGTTTGCAGGCTCTTGTCAATCGTGTGGTTCCTGCTGTACTTTCGTGCATTTGAGTAGAGTACGCCTATGACGCGCCGACGCCCGCGCCGGCTTCGAAGAGGTACTCTACCTTTGGAGTGCGTGCTCCATTGAAGCGGGTCACGACTTGTCCAGTTGCGCCGCTGGATCCCGAACTTGTCGCTAGGGTAGAGGCTATAGCGAAGGAGCCTAAAACCCGTAGAGCTGCATCTCAAGATCTCGCAGCAGCCTTCCCGCTTCCGCAGGACCAGTTTTCAACGCTATATATCGGCACCACCGATCCCGGATGCAGCGAAAGAAGCGTGCGCGCGAGGATAGAGGTCTCGACGCCAACGGCAGATTTCTGTCTCCTTCGGCCGCCAGAACTGAGGAGGCGCTAATCGCGGTCGACCGTGGCGCACGCGAGACGTTACGAACGGTCTCGATGTCGGGCTACCTTCTGTCATTCCTCGCGGATCCGGACCATCCACGGCACCTTGACGCGGACGTGATCTGCTTGCTTCAGCAGTTTACGGGCCTGGTCGCGGACCAACAAGTGACAATTTCAATGACCTCGGCCGCCGTGCGGAGGGTCAATTGACCGCTTCACAACTAGCGAGTCGTTCGGTGCTGTGGATCTCTTCTACGGTAATTTCGCCGAGAAGAAAAATAAGTGGGCTCGCGAGCGAGAGGCACGTCGCGAGACGAGATCACGCAAAACGCCTCCAGCCCCACTGCCGGTGGTGCCATCGATCTCACAACCGCCGCCGTCGGTCCGTAATCAGTCTGAGGTTGGGCAGACTCCTGGGCCGTCGCGACCCCGTAATTCCCGCCCCGCTCGTGGCGGTAAGCCGGGTAGGAGAGCACGTCGGGACCGCGGTTCGCGACGTGGTGACCGCAGGTGCCGGTAACGTGCAGGCGAGGTCCGTGCCGTCCGGGGCCGGACCAGTGGGAGGTCGTCTCCTACGGTTCGTCCGAGAGTTGGAGTAGCTGATGGTAGACAGCTGGATTTTCTCCACACTTAGCTACGGCTACCGCATAGAATTTACGAGCCCTCCAGTGTGTGGAGGTCCTCGTCCGACCACAATCCCCAAAGATCCAATAAAGCAACGAGTGCTTATGGACGGGATTGCCGCGCTGCTCCAAAAAGGAGCCGTAGTAAGGGTCGAAGCACATCATGCGGGCTCGGGCCACGAATCAACCGTATTCTTAACCAAGAAGTCCTCGGGGGACTGGCGACCCATTATAAATCTAAGACGTCTGAACAAACGATTTATTCGGCCCCGCAGGTTTCGGATGGAGACAGTCTCATCGATCCTGTTAGGGCTAAGACGAGGAGACTGGGCCGCATCGACAGATTTAAAAGATGTGTACTTTCACGTACCAATCGCAAAAGAAGACCAACGTTGGTTGCGGTTTCGAATCAACAATTGTCTTCACCAGTTCGTCGCGATGTCGTTCGGCCTATCAACGGCTCCGCGCGTGTTCACGCGCACAGTTCGAGCGCTCGGTGCGTTCTTTCACAAGCACGGCATTCGCATATTCATGTATCTAGACGACTGGTTAATCGTGGCTCAGTCCAAGGACCGGCTGGTGAGCAGTCTCAATTGCGTCCTTCTCGTAACGGAACGCGTAGGGTTCATAGTGAACCGGGAAAAGTCGTGCCTGGTGCCGACTCAGCATCCCATGTATCTCGGAGCGCAGATAGATCTCGTGTCGGGCAGAGTGTGCCCCTCACAGAAACGAGTAACCTAAGCCCTTGCTGCTATACAAGGCCTGATTACCGCTTCCGCTCCGACAGCATACGACTGGCTGAGAACGCTAGGTTTCCTAGCCAGCTTTGTAGTTCTAGTTCCGTTTTGTCGGCTACGGATGCAGCCGCTGTAGTTCATCTGTTAGCCTTCTACCGGCCAGGTTCAGACTCATTAGACAAGTGGTCCCGATGTCGGCGTTCATTGTAACGCACCTCCAATGGTGGCTAACGGACGGCCGATTGTTAGTGGGCAGATCAATTCAGAGATCAATTCCGGACACCCGAATAGAAACGGACGCGTCCGAAGCGGGTTGGGGCGGTTGCTCCAACCAAAGTCACGTCTCCGGCGTTTGGAGTGCCGAGGAGGCGTTAGCCCACATCAATCTCTTAGAACTTTGGGCAGTAGACCGAACGTTGAAAGCGCTACTTCCAAACATAAAAAATTCACACGTCCATGTCTGCTCGGACAACACAACCGTGGTCGCGTACATCAACCGACAAGGAGGCACGAAGTCTCCGACTCTTTGCTACCACACATGGACGCTCATACACTGGTGCATCGCGCACAGAATAACGCTGACTGCATCGCATATTCCGGGCAGCCACAACGTAGTCGCGGACACGCTGTCCCGACTCGCTTTACGCCCGACCGAATGGCGTCTGTTGCCGAGCATAGCCACCCAAGTATTCGACCACTTCGGACGGCCGCACATAGACCTGTTTGCGACGTCAGAGAACACGCAGCTCCCGACGTTCTGCAGTCGATTCCGGGATGCACGTGCGTGGGCGGTGGATGCCCTGTCCATGTCATGGGACGGTTTATGGGCGTACGCGTTCCCGCCAATATCGATCATACCAATAGTTCTGACTCACATTCAGCGCTTCCGATGCCGAGTTCTGTTGATCGCACCGTTCTGGCCTCGACAAGCGTGGTATCCGCTTCTTGCCAGTCTTCTTTACGATCACCCGCTGCGTCTTCCGGTCCGCGCGGATCTACTGACGCAAAATCGTGCGAGGTTCTCGACGATCAATCTACAATCCCTGAACCTGACTGTTTGGCCATGGTCAGGGATCAGCTCAGAGACTCGGGCATATCATCTGGAAGAGAGTCGACTCTCACTGTCTACAACAGCCGTCTACGACACTTCTTTCGCTGGTGCGGACAAGATAACATAGACCATAAGGCGATATCCTTGGGTCAGATCTGCGCTTTTCTGCATTACCTGTACGAATCAGGCTTGCAAGTGCGCACGGTGTCAGGCTACCGGTCAGCGATTGCGGCCATTACGCCGCCATTCAAGGATGGCTCGACGGTTTTCAACTTCCGCAGTAATCACGCAGTTGTTACGCGGTATGTTCAGAGAGCGACCTCCGTCTAAGGTCTTAGTTCCACGTTGGGACGTTAACGTCATTCTATCCGCACTCACTCGCCCGCCATTTGAGCCAATGAGCAAGGCTTCATTATATAATCTCTCGCTTAAGACAGCGTTTCTGGTGGCGTTGTCCTCATGTAAACGCTGAGGCGAGCTACATGCGCTCACGCTAGAGCCAGGCCATATACGATTTGAGCGTGGTGGAGTCCGGTTATTATTCAGGAAGGACTTTCTGGCCAAGTCCCAGACGTTAAATTTTTCGCCGGCTGTGTTCGTTCCATCAATGTCCGCATTCTCGGGGGTAGTAGAGGACACATCCTGGTGCCCGGTAAGAGCACTCAAATTCTACATCCACCGTACAGAGACGTTGCGAGAGGGTATATCTCACTTATTCGTCACATCGGTGCCCCCGTATCGGCCGGCCGCAAAATCCATGATTGCAACTGGGTCGTGGCAGCGACTCGGGCCGCTTATGAATCGTCCAGCACTTCGCGTTGTACGCTGGCGGTTCTATATCAGACATTATGACAGCGGCATGGTGGCGGACACAGTCTACGTTTGCTGAGCATTATTTAAGGGACATTTCTGCAACCATGGCGCCAGTAGCAGCAGCGGTGCTAAAGCCTAGGTTATAGGTATGTACACCTCACTTGCTCTGCTCTTTGTTAACTTACTCCCACCGCCGACTAGTTCTAGTCCGGTGCTAATCTGGCTATTGTCGGTTTATACAGGTAAGCTAGGCACGATATAGACTACACAAACCAGTAGTGGTGTTAGTAGTCTATGAGTGCTAGCTTACCTGTATAAACTCCCTCCCGCCGTCCCCGCAGTCAAGTACGCGGAAAATGATGACGGTACGTTGGTACGTTCCCACATGAGGGTGTGGTTGCGGACGGGTCCATTATAATGCAGGGGTGTTCTAGGAACTTTTCACTTTCGTATCTAAGCCCTCCCTCTGGAGAGCACGGGCTATTGTCAGTTTATACAGGTAAGCTAGCACTCATAGACTACTAACACCACTACTGGTTTGTGTATTCGGCCTACCTGATTATAATATTATTATTAATAGGCTTATTGATGGAAATTCTCCTGTTAATTTAAACGACCTAGGCCTAAGTGAATATTTTATTGCCAAGGAATCATTAATTAGTAATTATCTGTATATTATTCTTCGCAAGGTAAGGTGTCTAGGCAGGCTTGTTTAAATACAATACAAATACTACAGGAGGCCTAGCCTAGCTTCACCCAACCCACCAGCAGACTTGTTCTTGGCTATATAATATAACAGATATTGCCTTTTATATCGGTTAAATATAAGATTTGACATCCCCTCGGGAATGATATTAAGTTCTCGGGGAATATATATTTCCTCGAACTTAATATCATTCCCTCGGGGATGTCAAATCTTATATTTAACCTCTAAACAGTCAATATCTGTATAATACATGTTACCTTTATTACACCCAAAAAAATAAACGCCTCCTCTAAATAAATGCCTCCCTCGAATAAAAACTCCTCCCTAAAAACCCATCTGAACAATAAACGCCCCAAGGCATTTTATTCAAATAAATGGTAATCTTGCAATTATATTCTTGCGATACTATTTAACATAAACTGCTCTTCTAGCATTAGCAACAGAATAATGTAACGTTGAGTACTGTTCCAATCATAAATAATGTAAATTGATATTATTAAATAAGAAATTATTATAGATCTGAAAAAGTAATTATTAAAATGCAATGCATTTAATGCTTGAGAGTTCATTAGAAACGGAGTTGGCACAGATTATTCTGTTCTACACACTGTAGTCCAGGTTTAACTTGTTTGTTTAAAAGTGAACAAACATTGCTTTTGTTTAAAATTAATTTATTACAATCATGGTCGACTTAAATGGCTACCTGATTTTGGTTACGGAGACTCCAGATAAAAAGATGAAGTTGTTTGGTAAGTTGTGACACTTTAACAGGGCTACTGTACCGTAAGTCTCTAACTAACAATTGTGGTTTTGTTTTCTGAAAGCGCTCCTGTCAGGCTTACAGTACAGTAAATTCCATTGGATTTAATTAAACAATTTGAGTTCTACTCCCGGTGTTCTACTGTACTCCACCGTTGGTAGTACCATCAACATTCTAGCCAACTAATATAGTAAATTGATACTTACTGTAATAATATAAAGCAAAGAACTTATAACACAAGAATCTCCTGTTCGTCCGAAGCTAGTAACAATTTCGAAAGGCATTGTGGGATAGAATAGAGCTATGGGTGGCGCCATTGTGAGCCATGGAGTAGGGCGCCCGCATCAAATTAGAAAGTCAAAATCATAGAGGGGATCTGCTAATACTCTAGTGGGGTAGAGTAATTGACTTCCTAGTTTGGAGGGGGCGCTGCTCCATGCTGTGAAATGGCGTCGCCCAGTTTGACCTTTTAACCCTGTACTTCCGATACTGTGTTTTGAATGCAAATTGAAGAACAGGAGATTCTTGTGTTATAAGTTCTTTGTATAAAGTGTAAGAGATTAGACTAGCACCAGGCTAAATTAAATAACGGTAACACTAACAGCAAAATTTAGTTTATAGTTTAGTCTACAATTTATAAAAAAAAAGCAAAATTATGATGTTATCTTAATACTTTTACTAGTTAGTTTGATTAAGATGTTAAAGTAATCTAATCTTACTGTACACCCCACTGCGAGCATACTGTATTGTGTCATCACTGACATTAGGTCAGGTAAATCGAACATGGCAGTCATTGTATTGTGCACTGAACTGTTTCGTTTGGTTCTTGGTTCGAATCCCATAACCTGAATGTTCCAACTGACAAGAGTAGAATACATAATACTATTGGCTTTCAGTTCTCTCCAATGAGAGATTTATTCAGTATATATACGGGCCACCAGCCCCTATCTCATTGGACAGAACTGAAAGATAATACTAAATTAGTGAACTGTCTGTCCAATCATGAAGTGGTGCAATGTACAGTATACAATACGGCTCATGTACATGTTAAAATTACAGAGTGTATTGTAGTCTTCTTGTCTCATAGTTTGTTGCTTGCTGTAAGTTACGGGCTCTAATTGACTAACAGTATACCAACTAAATTCATTCTTTCTCAGAAATCATTTTGTATGAAAATTACTTTTCAGAAGACCTTATAGTAACTGTACTTGCATCACCTCCTTTTCATACAGCTGATCACTTTCATTTTTACAGGTTCCCCGGCAGAGCGAGCTGGTTTGGAGCTTGGTGACGAAATAATCACTGTTAATGGAGAATCTCTGGAAAATGCTACCCATCATCAAGTTATTGATTTCATTCATAAGGTAAAAAATTAATAGTTTTGGTTATTTATTATTTAGGGAATATTCAAACTCATTTACATATTGTAGTACTACTGTTATACTTCTACTCCAATGATGCTGAGGAAGTAAACTAAAGATTTTGTTGATAGAGTATTAGGAAGGTTCTTTAGGAAACATGAAAATGTATCTTAACAAACACATTAAAGATGTATTGTGATCCAAAACATTTAAAAAAAGGAAGATTAATAAAATCGAATTTTAAATAAGCCATTTTGTAGTTTTAATAAAGTTAATCACTTCCGCAGACAAAAAAAATGGTGAAAGATAATGTTTTTACTTATAAAAAGACAAAACAAATTCAAAAACCCATTAAATTTGACTATTTTTTTCTTTAAATTACAGTTTTTTTAATAGGTACATTTTTTTTTTCTAATCCAATCTTGGATCAATTTTTATGTAACATCAAAATGGCATATTAAAAATGTTCAACAAATATGTTATCAATATATCTTTAAAAAATAAAGATGTGTTTGTTTTTAAAAATGCTTATCCAATAATTGGTGATGGTTGTAAAGTAGTTCTATTATCAGGGAGTTGTTTACTTTCAAAGTAAAAACCTCAGAGTTGATTAAATGTATAGTTGCCAGAAATGAGTTCTGTTATAATGGTGTTTTCACCGTTTTATTCAGTGAAAACAAGCCATTAAAACTGAACTGAATGGTTTAAAATACAGTACAATCATTATAAAGACTTTAAATACAGTAATATTCTGTGGTTAAAGTGCACTATAAGTAGGTTCAACCAATTTGATGTGTTCCAGTACAGTAATTGTGTTATTTATTTTTACATCTAATTTTTTAGAAACTACTGTACAAACAAATTATTATGTCATATAGTAATGCATTATTTACAGTCACAGTACTGATTTATGCGCAAAATTCCCTTTTTTAGTTATTTTTTTTGTTGGAACCGTAATTACGTAGCCATAACATCGGCAAGGGTTCGAGGCTCACTCGTTCCATGGCTCTGGTGGTAGAACGAGTCTTCTCGGATAAGGACTATAAACCGTAGGTCCAGTGTACACATAGCTCATGTGGACTTTAAAGAACCTAGTAGTTCCTAATAGTACATCTTTCGAGACGAGTAGGGGGTTACCCCGGTGTACTAGTCCACACAAACACAGCCACTGTCACACACAGAAAGTGTGCAATTGGGACTGGACCGTTTTAGAGGTGTTTACCACCTGTTGGTCCAGATCCTTCACTAACAGTGTTAGTGAGAAGTTGAATAAATTAAAAAAAAAATCAAAAATACATATTTTTTTTAATTTAGCTATTTGTAAATATGTTGCTAACCTTTACTGCATAGCATTAAAAATGTATTAAAGTGTTATAAAAACCATTATTTTGTTGGTTTTTTCGAGGATGTTTCGTAAGATGACTCATACATGATTTGAACCAAGGTGTTATGGTTGTAGTGCCAAGTGTTATTCTATTTAGTAACCTCAAATGAGCTAATTAGCAAGTCCTATTGACTTTATCTTAATTGCTAATTGGATGTTTGTTCAAGTAAGAAGAGCGAGAGTTATAATTAATGATGCCTAATTAAACTACAGAATGATAATAATGATTGTAAAGGCATAGAGTACAGTGCTATCAATAATCGCCACTATTATCACCCAATCAATGATGATGGAACTGACCTGTACTCTGGTGAATGATGATAGGCTATTGTGTGAGTTATATAACCCAGAAACAAGTACTCTAGTAGTAATACTTTGTAACGTTTACATTTTTCATCCCAATGGAAATAAGCCAATAAGCTTTTTAGGCTATCCTGCTGGAAATCTTTTATAAATGTATTATTTGTAATGTCAGTAATTTATGTTATCACTTTGTATGCATTTTTTTTATGATGATTTATTTATTTATAAATTCAAATCAAATCAAATCAATAGTACATTGGTACACTGATGAAAGACAGCTCTGTGTACACTGATCCAACTTTATGTGACCAAAAAATGTGATGTGCCCATATATGGACATGATGATGTCATATCACTACCATATCTGGGCATATCATCACCATATTTGGGCACATCACACTTTTGTTTGTCAAACTAGTTTAATAGTATGTACAGAGCTTAATGTTAGTCCGTCGGGACTAAACAGTGCCTTTAACTTACAATGTTTTTGATTAACTGTCTGACGTTATTTAGGTTATACTGTAACTACAGTAATGTACTACTGTAGACTGTAAATAAATTTTGTTGTTTTTAAAAATTTGATATTTTATTTTAACTTTTTGAAATTGCATTGTTAAAGTACAGTAGGTTTGAGTAATTATACAGTACTTACAAAAAGATCTGATTACACTGTGTAATATTGATAGGGAAACCTTTGCTTTACTAACAATACATTAAATCAGGAAGAAAAGCCATATTTCAACTGTCATTGAAAAACTTAGATGTCAAAGGTCATTCAACTACTGCAGGTTTCAGTAAACTGCATGCAACGTTTTCTCTGCTTCTAATCTTACTGTACAGTAGCTACTCAAAGGATACCATACAATACATGTTTTCTCCATCTTGCTAACCATATAATATTATTTCTTTGTAGTGTGTAAAGACAAGGAATATTTGCCTGAGAGTTCGACGACAAGTTGGATTAGAACTAGAAGGTAAGAAAAACAATGATGATAATGTTTTTTTTATCCTATTTATTTATTTGTTGGTGTTCAGTCACTTGGCTATATTCATATAATAACACCCTTCCTACTTTACACACCTACTATGTGTGTTTTCACAGACGTAGGTCAATCCTCTAAACTGAGCCGTTCATACTGGTTAACTGCCGTGTTATGAACAGAACCGTGTTGATGTAGCGTTTCGTATAAATGGGCCCTTATTTAAGTTGGGTGTCTTTCATTGTCTTTCTATACCTTACAGTAGCCATGAGAATTTAAGTGGTTTGGTGGTCATAAAATGACCACGGGGTTGTCAAATGCCTCTTCCAAAAAGTGGTCAGGCTGAAACCAAGTTGGTGGCTACACCCTGCAACATTCACTGTTTTTTTAAATACAGAGGTTTTAATTGCATTCAAAATTTAATGTTGAAGAAATGAATGTGGTATGGTGGATATACAGTTGCTGTAATTATAACATTAATTGATGTCTGAAACAATTAGGAAAAAATACATTACATTATAAAAGTAAAAGTTAATTTATATTGGTTAGTGTGTACACCGGTAAGAGTGTGCACTGGTAATATTAAAAATAGACCTAATATCAACTTAATTAATAACACTTTATTATTAGATATTTAATTAAACACTTTTATTGTGGTTTACCAGTTTGTCTTTGATATAACTTTGTTGAAAGTCAAAATGACAAAGTTTAATGTATTTTTGAAGAGTGCTTTTAATGGTCATAGACATACTGTAACAAGGATGATGCCATCTGTTAATATTATCATAATAAAATAATATTAAACTTGCTTGAAGTCTACTAAACTGTATCAGTGTAAATGATTAACCACCTTATAATAACACATGTTAAAACTATTTGAAACAAATGTAAAATCCATTACTAAAACAAATATAATTGTAATTGAGGATATTATTTTGACAGAATATTATGCAATTATTGTAACCATGTTGTTTAAATATGAGTCATTTTAACATGTATGTAATCGACAAGAAACAAGAATTTATTAAATAGCACCTCTGTATATTACAATTACATCTACCTAAATAAACATCTTTATTCTTAGTTGGTACATACAAAAGAAACATTATAGATATGGTGTATGTATTGGGTTATTATGCAATTTATTGTAACCATGCTGTTATGAGTCATTTTAACATTTGTATTAAAATTAATCGGCAAAAAAACATTATCAAATAGTACCTCTGTATATTACATCTAACTATTAAAGTAAACATCTTTAATATTGTTATGTGGTACATACATATTAAAAGGCTTGGTTTCCACTAGTAGCATGCAATAGCGTACACGTAACGCACATGGTTTGCTAAAAAACGATGGATCAATCGAACTGTTGCTTGTGATTGGTCAACTTAATTGCAGTGTGCATTCGTTCTTACGTACCGTCCTATAGGAAGTTTAAAGGCCAATTTACATAAAGTTATTACCGTATATTTCGGTGTATAAGTCGCACCTGTGTATAAGACGCACCCCTAACTGAGAGTAAAATATCAGTATTTTTTATATCGTCGGTGTATAAGACGCACCTTATATTTCATCAAAACAATGTTTTTTAAAATTGTAATCAATATTATTGTAATAATATATTTTGTTATATCTGCAACGGCGTCCTTTATTTAGGTTTTTTCTTACCTAGGCTCGGCCGCGCCCAGCCTCAACAGCCGCAACATCGAGTGCATGACCATGTGTGTATACACGTACATGTGTGCTAGCCTCGCTCGATCATTTCGAGAGGGCGGACGTTTTCACGGACAATCGTATTCGATTAGTATCCATGTATCTAAGAAGTGTATACGCTAGGTCCATGCTATAATCACCTGGATAATATACTAGTCGAATACCGTACACCATGTGGCCGCCAAGAAGGGCTTGCGCTGGGGGTACGGCGATCGTGCGTATAACTACTGTATAAATAAATACTATTCCAATCGTACGTACGTAAACGTTTACAAATGAAATTTTATCGCCATAATGAACAAATCTTTCCATCATATTTTTAGTATAACATCATGCTAAAATGCCTTGAAAACTAGGCAGAAGCAGGTTGCCGTTACGTTAGTTAGTTACTTTAGCTAGGCCTAGCCTACTCAGGCCTAGCAAACGAGGTGACGATAGCCTAGGCCTATGTACAATCTGTGTGGTGAGGCATTTATGTTCGGTGTATAAGACGCACCCTTAATTTAGAGGTCAAATTTGCGTGTCAAAAGTGCGACTTATACACCGAAATATACGGTATTGGTAAACATTAAACAAATATATAGAATGTTATTTCTAATGACCATTTACACAAAACGTGGAGCGGAAGGATATTAAACGGAAACTCCCTCATGATAGATACAGATTCTATGTGAGACATACACGATTTTACGCATACCGTTTCCGATTGTCTGTGTAAATTGGCCTTAAAAACATACATTTAAAAAAAAATGATTAGTCTTAATAATAGTTTACTGTAGTTAATAAATCGTACGATTACTGAAGGTGATATAAAACCAATCCAACTGTGAAATAAAAAGAATAATATGAGGATTGTTTGTAAAGAATTTGGTCAATATTATGACTCACACTTAGGAAATATAGTTTAGTTACTGTTTGGTTGATCCCCTTCTTTGTACCTCTCAAACAATAAAGTACATAAGTCACTATATAAAGCTCTGCAAATGGGGGTTTTATCACTTCTATGCTTAAATGCCTCACAATATAAAGCTTTATTTTCATAACGCTATCAAGAGGCTAGCTAATAAATAGAACACAATTTCATTATACATTACAAGCACTATATTTGATTACATAATGGAAATAGATAAACACCACATAACACCAAATAATAGAGGAATGTATGGGTTGAAGAAATCATGATTCCGTATGTTATCTTGTCCCTGTCTTAACAATTCTTGATGATATGAATCTCTTTTTAATGATGTCAAATTGTATTCTTTTTTTATTGTTTTTATTACATTACATTAATTCCAACACGTTTGTTATTGTTTATTAATACTGTACAACAGTAAACAATATTGTTCTAAACAATATTGTTGAAACGTTTTTAGTTCATATTTTGAGGCAACGATTTATCGCCATGTTTGATAAAAACAATACTAACTATTATCTACAGTTAGTTATCTATTATTAATAAATAGATTATATTTGTCATTCTTTGTGTTGATTTAGAAAAGAATTCCAAAATTAACTCCCCATCGTCAATAAATTTCCCTACAATAGCAATGGAATCTTCCATTTGGCAGAAAGCCTCTGGAATGTAAGGTATTCCAGATTAGCAAGGTCAGTGGTTTGTTGAGTCAGTGGCTGCTGTCCAACTTCTACCTTCCCTAAAAAATGATGTGGTGGTGGGCTGTCTTACAAAAAACAATCGGATCGGAACGGAAGTAGTCAGAACATTATACATTTCTATGGATTGTTACATGTGGATAATAGATTATTGCTAAGAACTAAAGGTATCAAGGAATAAAGCTGGTTACACTGGGAATTAATACTTTTTAAACTTGTTAGTTATTTGTTGGATATAATTTTAAATACTTGGGTGTGACATGTTGGCTTGCTTAGCCAAGTGCTATGGATTTAATAACAGTGGGATTCCTATTCACTTGTAATATAAGCTGTAACGACTGAGCTATAAATTCGTTCGTCCATGTTGTCTGTTGATACACAGCAGTGGAGTGGAGGTATTTCTTCTTTATAATTGCTATATTTAATTCTTAAAAACGTTGATTTTCTTTCACTTTCAATTTCATAAAAAAAAAATATTGTTATGTACATTTCATTTAGCATTGTTGCCATGTGGCTATTGACTACTTTAATATCTGTACAGACCATTATTATATAAAAAAATGTCTGTTGCTTTCAAAAGTCTAATTTTATCTTTAAAATAGTTATTTCCTTTTTAGTAAATATTATCTTAATTGTTGAATTTAGTTTTTTTTTGTAACTACAAAAGTTACCATGTCTATAATTAGTTTTTTTGTTGTTGCATCACAAAATGACTTTATAATATTCATCATGTTTTATATTAACCAAATTTTAAAGTTAATTAATAATTTTAAATTATGGTACTGTACATTGTTTGTCAATTATAATTCTATTTATAAAAATTATATTTTCCAATTCTAACTACCGTAAATCTGACAATGTTCTTTGTTTTTTGCACTTGTGAAACTTTTTCCAAACTTTTTTGGATATCAAGTTAATCTGAATTTAGTAAAACACTTAAGTTTGCACCCTCACCCCATCCACCTTTGTACAATACTTCAAACCACTGTATGGTATGTCTATCTGAGATATTAAATAGTGAAGATAAAACTACAGAAGATTATACTGTATGTACAGTACTACTGTAGGTTCACAGTCAGAGGAAAAATGGCAAAAGACTTCCTACTTTCTACGATTTTTATCAGTTAATCTATATCATGATATTGTTTTGACAACTCTTGTAAAATGACCACAGTGCTGATTTTGCCATTTTTTATTCTGTTCATTTCATCTGTTATTAACTATATTTCATTTCTTTTACAATTAATGACACTGGATAAATACGTAAAACACATACAAACAAACATAAATATTGAAGCTGGGATACATTTAAAATTAAATTTTTTTTAATGAAAAAACAGAATTACAGAATGTCTAGTTTTCAACTCCCTGGTTTGACCTTGTCAGCCATGTTTAGGTCAACTATGGAGGAATTTTGTTTATGGTCAGCTGTCAGCTACAGGAATCTTATAATAACCTTGATCTATGTTGGGTTGTCTTGCCCTTGGACTGATTTTACTGTTTGTACCAAAGTTGACAAGAACACAAGTTTTACTGTCAACAGTATCCACCTGGGCAGGGTCACACACCTCCTGAAACTGTTGAGTTTATTTCAATAATTTATTGTTTATACTTCCTGGAAAGAGAAAGTTATGGACATTTTAATAACAGATTTATTTTCAAAACTAATATTAAAATATATATATTATAAAATATATACCATATTAAAGTAGTACATTCTTCCCCAGGGTCAGTATGGTTATTACAGTAAGTGGTATAGTAATATTACAGTACGCCAAGTATTCATATTATTTGGGTTGGGGAGATTGTCTTAATACTTTTTAAACCTCAAAATTATTTTTATGTTTCATAACTGCAGGCCCCGAATTTTACCGCGGCCACCGCGGCCAGTGCCGTCGGTGCCCTCCCAGTTGGCCTCAATGCCCTCGAAAATTAATAGCACCCACGGCCACTACTGGCCTGCCCTTTTTTTTGCGTTGGCCGTGAGTGCCCTTCCCGAGTTTTACCACAATAAAAACCACTGAAGTAGATAGAAAATAATGTCAAGAATATCGGACGAGACGCAAAACTATCGCCTGTCTTCGTTGCAAAGGGGATTTCCCTAAAAAACGCATTTACTTAGAGAAAACATCGAACATATTTATATAACCAAAACAATATCGTCCCGGCCGCCGTGCGTGGTAAATAATGGTATAGATAGTACATTAAAATACAGTGGTGTACACTTTTAATAATAAAGCTAAAAACGTTCCTCGATCGGAGGTCACTGAAAGTATTAAAGTCGCACCACCCCCGCCTCAACAATCGAGCTAGCCGCCTTCGTTGAAAAAAAAATTACACACTCCTAGCCTAGCCTATCCTCCCGCCGCCGCCGCCGAACCGATCAAGCACACGCGATTCAATACATTGGGAAAACAATTCCATTTGACGCACACGCACCCTCTGATAAGAAATTTCACACGAAGAGGATCGGTCGTTGGAAAAACAATTCCTTTTGACGTACACGCACCCTCTGATATGAAAATACCATGTGCGTTCCTGCATGGTGTAGTCCATTCCATTATACGTGTAAAATTAGGGGTGTCAACTTTTAGTACTAAAGTTAAACCGGTACCTCAACCCGAAGATCGTTGGAAGTATATTATATTTATATTTTATCGCACCCACCTCAATAATCCAGCCGACAGATCATCGAAAAATCTTGTTTAGCGACGTCGTACACTAAATTAACAAACGCGTTTTTACCGAACTCAAGGAAATGGTATAGTCCACAATACACGTGCAGAAGCCTAAACAGAGAGAGGGGTCGGCGTCCGTCCGTGTTTTGAATTCTTATGAATATGGATTATACTAACAAAAAAGCTTCAGAAATCGAAACTCGGAAAATAACAATAATTTATATTCTACAACATAATGTCATTGGCTTGATTTTTAGCGTGGTTAACACTCTGTGTATGAATAGTTGAAGGCCTACAAACAAATTGTTTTTGTAACCTGTGTTCTCCGTCCGCTGCGCCTTTATAGTGTAGGGTCTTTACCTGTTAGGCCTGGCTTCACATGCCTTTTTTTTATCGCATTGTTTGAAACTAAACGAAACAACTGTGAACGCTAAACATCGTACCTTAATAATTATTATTTATATGGATCGTAAATACACTACATCTTTTTGTATTTCATTATATATAAATATTACAGTCCTCTCCTACTACTACTACGCAATCTGATGAATAGGGGAAATTCACCCAAAAATGTTTGCGGGTAGAATTTTTTTTTTTTGAAAAAAATTCCACCCGGGCGCTCAACCGGAAACAAGCTATTTTTTAATTTTGGCCTAGTTATTAAAATATTTTTTAATTTTGGCCTTGGTGCCCCTTCGATTTAAAACAAATGGCCTTGGTGCCCTCCCATTTGGCCTTGGTGCCCCTCAAATCAACGAAAACCGGAGGCCAAATGGCCTTGCCCCTAAAATCCCCAAATTCGAGGCCTGTAACTGGTTATGACTTGAAACATTAAGAAGGCATAGTATTATTGGACACTGTTTTTTTTGTATAAAATAAGATAATATCACACAGTATTCTTCCCCATGGTCAATTAGTTATACTTAAAATACTGTAGTTTGTGGTATGGTACAGTAATTTTATGCCAAATATTCATATTAATTGAAATTAATTGAATTGTCCCAACACTTTTCAAGCCTCAACATTATTATGTTTATCAAATCTAGTGTTTAACTTGTTTTGAATTAAAGCCTTTTAAGTATTGCACACTGTTTTTGTTTGAGTTTACAATTGTTTTTAAACAGATGTGGTTTTTACCTGAATGAAATATGAACATGCTTTTGAATAACTGTAGTGGTTTTTATTGATGATAATTTTAGTGATCAGATTGATTATATAAATCAAATACTTCCTGAATCAGAAAGCTATTGTAATACCAATTATTTCCGGTCTGTTTACTCATAGAGATAATATCTCTATGGTTCAATGTATAGGGCCTGTTTCTGCTGCATAAAAATAACCGGTTAAAATCGGTGTGAATAAATTAAAATCGGTGTGAATAAATTAACTCCATTTTCTTGGCAGCAGAAACAGGACAAATTTGTGGTAACCGGTTAAAAGGCAGCGCAAAATAACCGGTTAAAAACACCAATTTAAATCGGTGTTAGAACGCCGTTTAACCGGTTATCGCTGGGCAATTCTTAGCTGCAACACGAAATAACGGTTATTTGATTGACAGTTGTGACCCCGGGTCAGATACCGTCGCATACGGTGTGTGTTTTCCTCGTGGTTTTGACAGTCGAACGAAGAAGTGAACATGTATGTGGATGAATGAAATCACAAGATATGTTATTCAGTTGTGGAGGGAGAGAAAGTACGGGGAAGGATGGCAGGCAATAGAAAAGAATCACAGATAATAAATAAGAGCATTTTTGCAAAAGTAAAAGAGGAATTTGGGGTGGAGTTCCGGGGACTACCCAAGCTAAGCAATTTGAGGCGTTAGTACACGCTCGCGAAGGGTATGGATGGTCCTATATTAACACCAAAACGGAAACAAAAGGGACTCAAAATGTTGCAAATACCTACCAAACGATAGTAGATAATGGTTAATTAATTATGAAAACCCAAATTTTATAGCAAAAATCATCCGAATTTATGTTATAAACGATGAATTTAGCAACAAAAACTTAATCCAAACGAGCGTATTTATGGCACGCCCTTAGTGCCTTTAATAGGAGAACAATGAACAATCTTAATTTGATCGTTTTATAAAATTTTTTTAGAAAAACATAGAAATGTGTTATTATTTATGTTAGTACATAATATTATGCGAAACAATGTTTAATACTCATTATTCTATTAAAGGCACTATGTGCGTGCGATGTTCTATGACTTGGATACTCTCGTTTGATTTAAGTTTTTGTGGCTAAACTCGTCGTTTTTAACGCAAATTCGGATGATTTTTGCTATAAAAGTTAGGGTTTCATGAATCATAATTAATTAACAATTATCTACTCTCGTTTGGTAGGTATTGCAACATTCTAAGTCTCGTTTTTGTTTCCGTTTGGTTTTTTGTAGGACCGCGCCCGCGAAAGACAACAGTCGTTCCACGTGGTAAGGGCCGTATCATCATCGCCTTTGTTGATGAATTTTAGGCTAGATAAAAATTATCCTAGGCGATCGGGCGCTGCACGACCCTCCCCATGTTATTGAAGGCGCCATGAGAATTAATTTTATTAGCGATCAGTAAGTAGGCTTTACAAAAAACAAAACTTGTAGACCTGTAGACAACATTTTATTATTTTAACATGTTTGAGATGTTCGGCGATATACACACGTGTGTACTGACGACGTCGATGTAAACAAACAGCCAACTTACTACTTCCGTCTGAGTGTATTGCATTTTGGGTAATGATGACGTTTTGCTCGACGACCACCCATAGATTTAACCGGTTATTTCGGAGCACAAATTGAGCAGAAACGCGGTCTTGTTATTGTTATCTATTTTTAATCTATTTTAAAATAACCGGTTAAATTGCGTTATGCAGCAGAAACAGACCCATAGTCAACTCCCCAAACTCTCCAGGCTAACTTCACACCATGGACCTATAAATTAGATAGGTCCGTGTTCACACTAAGACTATGACGGTATTAGTTTACGATGCTGATAGCATGGTCAAATTGGGAACCACAGAAAAAATCCAACTTCTTCAGACACAAATTTAGAAGCTTTATTTATTAATCATGGAAATTTCACTTCCTGTTACTTAGTGTTAATGGGGGACCGTGTTTCCTGCAGAAAAAAATTAACTGATAAAAAGTAACCGATAATAAAATTCCTGTGGCAATGCCACGCAAGAAAAATTAACCAATAATTATTTCATTCAAATGAGATAATTTTCTGATTAATGCGATTTTTAAAGGAAGGAAGAAAAATTGTTGCGTTGTGATTGGGCACATGGTTGTTTGGTAATTCTGATCATGGGCACTTAATTTTTTTTATTAATTATGTGATTAGTTAAAAAATGTTGTTATGGCCTACGGCCTACTGTAAGTTATGTTACATCATAAAAAAGATTCTGATTGGATAGAATGTTAAAATTCTTAGACACTGTACTATACATGCATCTTATGCCACATTTTTCAGAAACACTGACGGTACAAACAAAAGTTTTAGTGTCGTATGTTAATAAACCAACTAACTGTGTGAACACTCTAAGGGGACATAAGCTACACCAGACTTAAAATTAAAAAGTCCGTCTGTATTCAATACTAATTGTTTTTTTTTTTTTATTACAGGGGGTTCGCTTGGGCAGAATAACGTTCACGAAGCCTACGTCATTGCAGTAGACACTAATGCAAAAGAGAAGCTAGCTAAACTTACTGCACAAAAGAATGTGACGACCATAGATATGGCCACCATGCCACCTTTACAGCCAGCCAAAGAGAATGGTTTAAATGAACAGACTACCTACAGTTCTTCCAACTCCCCAGACTCTACAGCAAGAGCAAATGTGTCAATCTCAGACAAAGGTGCGTACGCACCATTACTAAGTAAAAACTCTCAAGGTACAACAGATAATGTTGAACTACACACGTTAAACGGCCATCATTCAAATAAATCGGACAATAATTTTGGCTTTGTCAATGCTGCATTCGAAGATGAGCTAATAAACGGACACGATGAACCGGTTGTGGTTACAATGCGCACAAAGACGCAAAAAACGCAACAGAAAAATGATAACACGCAGCAGAAGGATTACCATTCTGCTGATACTATCCCAAAGGGAGCGTTCAGGGAGATGGCAGTAGACTGCCCGGCAGATTTTGTCGCTGCGAGTGGTATGAAAAACCCACCAGAATCAGCAACACAAGTTCCAAATGGGGCTTTACCACAGAACGGACATGATGTATCAACCAAGTATAAGGTAGGAGATTTCAAAATAATTGAGCTACTTGAATTACTGTAATGTTCTTACTTCATCTTTAAATTATTTACTTAATTTCCAGACTGTTCAATTCATAAATGTAGTCGCCTGGTCCTCTGTCTATGATGTTTTTTTTTGGCCAGTGGTATTCCAGAGTCGGCCATATTTTTTCGCAATTCGGAAGTAACTTTTATTTATGTATATTTTTTTTAATCCAAAGGCAGGTTACTGAAAAAATGACAATGCGTTAGAGATACAAAATAATTTTAGGCAAAAAGCTATATCAAAACGATAAAGCAAAAAAGCTAGAAAAATTTGCAGAGCTTTCGAGCAACACTAGCCCTTCATCATTGCAAGTGAGAGTTACTTACACAAAATGGAGAATATTATACTGTAAAGCAGTGAAGCACATATATTTTTCATATAAATTTATATTTGTCTTATCGTGTTCTTCTATTTTTATTTGTTGTTATATTTACATTTTATCATTGTAAATGCTCTTTGTACACAGTATAGTAGTTCACAATTTTTATATTTTTACATTGTAAATACAAGACGTTTAGCCCTTTGGTGGTATTTTTATACCTGAATAAAATTGTAAAAAAATATATAAAAATATTTTATGTGAAATATTATTTTTAGAACACAAACAATAGTAGTTTACAATTTTTATATTTTTACATTGTAAATACAATACGTTTAGCCCTTTGGTTGTATTTTTATACCTGAATAAAATTGTAAAAAAATATATAAAAATATTTTATGTGAAATATTATATTTAGAACACAAACAACAGTAGCAAAATAAACCCATCGGTTAGTGACAAAACACAAACACAACAGAATCCAAGTATGAAATACCAAGTTGAAGAAACGCCCCCTGAGCCACCAAAAACAATTGGTAAGTAAACAATATTGATTGTGTTTAAAAATAAAAAATAATGAATTACAAAATCAAAATTTCTTTTAAAGAACATGAAGTTTTAATATCAAAATTGCTACCAACCATATTCTATGTTAATTTTGCCATCTGATTTTTAAAAAAAAAAGAAGTTTTTTAATGTAGAATTTAAAAAAAAAAGATATTGCCTGTTTAAAGGTGTAATATAAGAAATCTTTGAGGGAACTATATTTTTCTTGAGAAAAACATTTTTGATCCTCAAAGCGGTAGTCACCTGATGCCATTTCAGCCAATCACGTTTTTTAATTTAAATTTTGTTGAGTAGTTTTTAGTTTATTTATTTATTTTTTTAACAAGGAAATCAAATTTAAAAGTTTATTAGTGTAAATTACATTAATTATTTCATTAAAGATGTTTTACATAACTGATGTTAAAATTGTACTATGTGTACCTCCCCAGTACATTGAGAACACCACAATGTGCATGTTATTCCCAGGTGGGACTCAAACCAATGTCCTCCAGAACACTAGCCTGGCGCTCTGACCAAGCAATTTTAATGCTTTATTTTACAATTTATCGTAAATACTTATCAGTTATTACCAGCTTTTGTACAGTTTTTATTAACATGAAAGAATAATATAAACAATTGAATAGTGTGATTTGAACTAAAGGAATTAGTTTACATGCACTTGACCTTTGACTTTAGGGTTGTAAATTACTTGTGAAGACTTGATTGCAATTAGATTCACCAGGTATGTTGTGAGTCACCAAAAGGGCAACTTAATAAACTACAATGTACTGTATACAATCATGTTAACAAGATGTTGTTATCACATTGTAAATAATATTCACACATCAACTATAAGCAGAGGCGTGCATTGTATAGTATATGGAGGCGAATGGGTTACCCAATCTAAATTCTTTCCACCCAGAGGTTTTTATTTTTCTACCACCCACCATAAAAAAATTGGGTTAATAATTCTCATAGCTTGTTTTAGCAAAACCACAGCCGAACCCCCGATATCTGCCCACCCACACACACACACCAACAAAATATTTTAAAATGCTGGTGCAAAAGATATGACATTTAATGGACATTAGTTTAAGTTCATCATTTTGACATCTGCCCTCTTCTCCTATTTTAAAATCCTAATGTAGATCCGCCATTGATTCATATACTGTATATGTTTTTTTCCCTTATGTCTCATGATAGGTTTAGAAGATTTGATGCAAACATTAGAAAAAGTTCAAAAGAAGCTAACCAGTATTGAAGACCAGAAGCATGTCAGCTTTCTGCAAGACCTCTTCACAACCAAACATGTACAAGATTCTGTCACGACTCATAACAAGATGATGGAGGTTGTAAGGTCAGGCAATCGTGACCCGTTGGTTGACCATTCGGTGGTGTTGTTGGAAGATGTCCGTGAAGTTTTACAGACCAACGATAGCAAGGAAGCAGATGAACTGAGGTGGTTATTTGATAGTGTGAACATGAAGGTAAGAGTTCTTTCATGTTTTTTCTAAAACCTTCTTCACAATGAACTTGAACAAGGAAAAATGTCATCATAATTGACCGATGTTTGCACTTGAATTGATATTTATTAGTTTTACCATGGGTTTACCAATATATGGCAATGTCATTGGAGTTTTTATAGCATTGTTTTTTTTCCAAGACCATGTTAAGTTCTACTGGGCAGGCAGTGGTTGTTAAAATTAACATTGTGCTTGGTCAATTTAACCTTAAGGGAATATGTAGCCAACAATCGAATTAGATCTTTTTGGTTAATTTACCCGACAACTTGGTTAATTTCAAGTAAGTCCTGTGCGATCAAGGCCTAATTCTCCCAATACCAGACACCTTTGGGCTGGCCTAATATGTCTGGTTTTCTGTAAAGTCTGATATTCGGAATGTATTTCTAATAGTAAAAATCAATTTGGGACCTTTTGCTCCTAAAGAAAAGTTTGGGACAATGTTCAGCAAGTTCGATATTGAGTCGACTGTATATATTTACCTATTAAGACTATACTAAATTCTCAGAGCTAACAATATCTTACATTAATTTTAAAATGATTTTCAGGTTTCTAGCCTAGTCAGTAACACACCAAAATTAAGTTGTAAAATAGTAGGCCTGGTTTTCTCCTAATGTTGATAGTAATTAGCTTGGATTGACTAAGATGAGTGGAATTTGTACAGACGCCACTTTGTATTAAAAACACATAAAGCACACGCTAAAGTATAAGCCATAGCCATGAAGACATTTGTGCTGGATATAGTATACAGTACTGTACAGTATACCAATACCAAGTTGTTTGACATTTATGCTTGACCTATCACAGGCTTAACAATCCATGCATTTAATGCATCATAACCCTGGGAATTTATTGTGCTTTCATCTACTGTGTGTGGTATCAGATGACATCATCATGCTTTATTTTGTCAGTATTCTTTATTAATATTATATACTATTCTACACTGTACCACCTGCAAAGAGAGTGTTTTAGTTTGGTTTCCATAATTGTCATTTCATTGTTATTATTATAATAACTTTGTAGATAAGAGACAATTCTCATTTTCCAAAAAACTATGGGATTTGAATGATTTGTTTCTCCAGATATTTTAGTCTATTTGATCTATTTAATTTTGATTTAAACATATTTTACCAGCCCACATATCATTTTACTAGTACAAATGTGCATTTATTTAATAGTCCAAATACCACTTTACTAGTCCAAATGCCACTTAAATGCCCAACTGTCACCTGACTGCCGAAATACCGCTTGACTACTGTAGCCCACATACCATTTCACTAGCCTAAATACCATTTCACTAGCTCAAATGCCATTTCATTAGCCCAAATGCAATTTTTTTAGCCCACATACCATTATACGCTGTACACTCATAAACTTATTAGTACTATACTATCTTTCATATTCATTGTACTGTATGATAATATTAATAATATATAAGTTTTATCAAAATCAATCTATTTTAGATTTCCTTCTTTGTATAATGTAATACATAGAGTAAGATAAATAATTTTGTTTCAGTGCGTTCTCAAAGCTCATGATGACATTGCTGAAGAAGAACTCATGAATCAGATGTTGGCCGAGGAAGATGATCTAGAAAGACAATCGATGGTCACGGAAGATTCTGTCAAAATTGTCCGCATTGATAAAAGTGAAGAACCATTGGTAATAATGCTATATGATTATTTGTTATTATTTATTTATGTTGCGCAACCTCTTCAGTCAAAGACTGGTCTCCCAGATGGCCCCGTTATGATCAGTGGATGTGATGTACTAGTACACCGGGGTAACCCCCTACTCGTCTCAAAAGATGTACTACTAGGTTCTTTAAAGTGCACATGAGCTAGATGTGTACACTGGACCTACCCTTAAGCCTTTATAGTAGTTATCCGAGATGAATCATTCTAATACCAGAACCATGGAGCGACTGAGCCTCGAACCCTTACCGATGTTATGGCCACTCACTCGCTTATTATAATGCTTACATAGTTTTTATAGGATATTGTGTTTTTTTTTTTATGATTTTGAATAGTGATAATAGATAACCAAAGTACCTGACATGAAATAATAAACAAAATTTATACAAGGTTAATCGCCACTACCAATATGTAGGCCTACCTAGGTGACTGGTAAAGGTGAACAGGATGCACAAATAAAAAATAAACAACAATTAACCTTTGACAAGTGTTATGAATAAAAGAAGCAGCTGAAATAATGAAAATGTCATGATGATTATGTCTACGTTGTTTAAATTAATGTGCATTCATCAATATTATGATTATGATTAATTCAAACTGATAATAGGTCATGATATGATTCAAACTGATAATAATAGATTATATGATTCAAACTGGTAGATCGTTTTAATAAAACATGTTTAAAGGTGTATTGTCCTCCAAAAACATGAAAAATGAAAATTAATTAAATCAGACTTTGAATAATGTATGTTTTAGTTTTAATAAAGTTAATCACTTCCATAGAAAAAAAAGACCAAAAAAATAATGTTTTCACTAAATAACATAATAAATGGTTAAATGCAACCAAAAATCCATTGGCGGGCAATTTGTGGCTTAAATTACAGTTTTTCAGGTAAATAAATTTTGTTTAGATCAAATTTTTGGCGAAAGTGGATAACTAAATTATGTGACATTAACACTTTCACCGCCAATTTGACTTTTTATTGCACAATTTGTTAGATCAGGTATATATGGACCGCATGGAGAAATTTCAACATCCAAATCGATCTGGACCGTAAATATTTTGATACTTTATTAACCCCTAGTGCCATTGACCCAGCTGGCCTACATCGCGTCCTATCCGTATCCAACAACATAATGTGCTTTACTGCAGACGAAGCAATTGCAGAAATATTTGCCGACTCTGACTCTGAAAATGAGTATTTATTATCCCCAGATGATGAAGGTATATTTGTACCTAAATCTGGTTTATAAAATGTAATAAATAATTGGAGATAATTTAGCTAGCCTAGCCTAGGCTAGTTTGTAGAATAGGTTGAGAAACGTGACACTGACAGACAGTGCAGCCAGGCTAAAAACCTCATTATCTCTGCTTTGTTCTCCGATTGAGCCTAAAGTGCTAAAAGTGAGCCAAGTTCTTTGTACAATTATGTGGTATTACAGTTTTATTTCAATAAAGTGTTTGGTACCATTGGAAAGTTTATTTCTATCTCATTATTTGAGTGTATATTGCATGTTATTCTGATTACAAACACCTTTGCTATGAGCTTTGAAAAACAGGTATATTTATCTAAAATGGCTGGCGGTGAGGGGTACTTCCTTTATTGAATGCCTGGTGGTGAAAGTGTTAAAATGGCATATTCAACAAAAAATATTTAACAAATTATTTTTTACGGGGACAATACATCTTTAAATATGCAAATAAAGACAAGAAAAACAAATCGTTTATTATAAAGTAATAGTATGAGAAATTATTTGTAAATATAGTGCAACAGTAATGCACACAAATACTTATTATTTTTATAGGGCGCAACCATTTTAAACCAGGGGGAGTGTGTGTACATAGGGCGCATAGTTAAAGGAGGTGCTGCAGATAAAAGTGGACTGCTCCATGAAGGTGATGAAATATTGGAAATAAATGGTCAAGACATCAAGGGGAAATCAGTAAATGAAATTTGTGAATATATGGTGAGTTACTGCCCGACAACTCCCAGTTCACTCAGCTGTAAAATGAGTACCTGGTTGAAAATACTAGGGAGAAAAAAGGCGGCATGGAAAGGAACTGGCCACCCTACCACATAATGCCGAGGCTTAGTACAATGAGCTCCTAACAGCTCATTCCCCTACGTTCAGAGAACACGGGACTCACCTCACCTCCTCATGGTGAGTTAATTTGGTCTGTATGTAAATCTTGTTTATGCTGAAAAAACTCATGAAATAATTCTGGTACATTTTTTTTATTGCAATGCTAAATAGCTTTTATTTATTGAGTTTTGTGTTTATTATACCTTTATTGAATTAAAATATGTTAATGTAGAATTTGTTATTGTTTTGCAAAAGACTTGTAGGCTGGGTGACTGCGACAAATTAGGAAGGAGTTAAAAAGCTTTATTTCCAGTCCTGTTTTAATTATTTTGTATTTTATCTATATTCTCTATATTATGTAATTTTTAAATTAAAATAATTTTCTAGGGTTCGTTATCTGGAACGTTAACTTTCTTACTAATTCCATCGAGAGACTCAAAACCACAAGTTGGAGAAAATGTTGTAAGTATAATCATTTTAATTTCAGTCCTTAGATGGTACTTATTAAACTGTTTAAATCAGGGCAGACCAATAAGAAGAAAAAATAAATCAATAGTAGGATGAATTCCAAAAGGTTAACCATTAATATAATATAATAGGTTTAAATTATGATGGATGAAAATAAACTTTTGACGTTGAAGTTCGGCTAGAAAAACTAGATCCGTGTGGAACTATTTACAGGTTTTGCATTTTCTAAATTTGACTTATTTCAAAATTTAGGTCGTAACTCACAATAGAACATTTACGCATCAATAAAGATGGAATTTTTTTTTAATGCTAGATAATATAAAGGTTTTTTTGTAAACATTTTAAATGTATATAATTCTCAATCTCTGAAAATGGTGTTTACACCCCTTTGTCTAAAATGGTATGATCCAAATGTCAATTTGTTTTCTAGTTCTAAGTTTGTTTTGTTTCATTAAATAGGATGTATCTGATTCATATCACACGGTATTAATAATTGTACTATTACAGTGTTTACATTATTGCAATATCTAAAGTATACAAAATACTTGATTGTTAAAGATATTGTGCACAATCCAACTATAAAAGCAATAATTAATACAATTAATAATAGTAATATAATACATACTCTACACACAAAAAAATACCCAAAACAAACAACAATGATTTTTAAATTTAACCAAAAACCCATGAACTCATGTTTACCAATTTTTTAAAAATTTATTTATTAAATCAGACTTTGAATAGGCCATTTATAGTTTTAATAAAGTTAATCACTTCCATAGAAAAAAAAATGGAAAAAAAAATGTTTTAACTTATAAAATAATATTAATGATTAAATTCAACCAAAGATCCATTGACTGAGAGCAAATTTGACTTTTTTTTGCTTTAAATTAGTTTTTTCAGGTAAATAAATTTTGTTTAGATCCAATATTTGGTCAAAATGGATAACTATTATGTGACATTAAAATGGCATATTCAACAACGAAAAATTATGTGTTAGGGGGACAATAATCTTAAACAATCTTAATCAATAATCGATTTGATTTAGGTATTTTTGCAGTTACCACAGGTTTAAAAATCATGGAACTTAAATTATATTTGACACAATTTTCTTCATACCATAAACTATAGTATTACTCATTCAATCAATAATTCATAATGATTAATCCGTTTGTTTAGGCAGACCATAAATCATTGTTTAAACTGTTAGTGTGTAAACAGATTTTGTGAATGCTATAGTTGTTAGACTTGTGATTAATTATTAGAATGTATTTTGGGTGTTTTTATTTATGTCTTTATATGCACTTGTATTATAGATTTTATTGTTGTTACTAGAGTCATAGAGATCTCTATGCTAGAGTATACATGTATAAGTAATGACATCATGCTACCATTTTTGTCGTTATGGCTGAGTGATTTTCATTATTGTCTTGTAATAATAATAATTTATTAGGAAATGACACCTTTGCATCGGTGGCACACACAGAAGTGGTGCATCCAATTTAACATAATACATCAAAACAATACATTATATGATGGATACAGGTTCTTAAACTATTTCAAAAATATAAAAGAAAAATCATTATCAACATGGTAATACAGGTACTGTATTAAATTGTCCTACAGTATCATAATTTTGAGTTGATAATTTAAAAAGGTATATAAAAATAAACATAAAATATAGTAAAGAGTTTACATAACAAACCATTGTGTTTCAACATCAGGTACTGAAGACCTATAGTTGTTATCACAGGTGTCTTGGTTTGTGTAATACTGTACCTTTTCAAGAATACAGCAGACATATTTTAAAATTGAATACAGACAGAAAACTGACCATAATATAATTCTCAATTCCCTTAACCCAGAATTCCTTCAAAATCCACATTATTTTCTGTATAAAATCCAGACTTTCAATTGTCTTGAAAATCAACAGTTTCTAAAGCTCTGTCGACACTATCACACTTTCTGTGACAAAAAATGTTATTTACCCATATATGGAAATGATGATGTCATATCACTACCATATTTAGGCATATCACCACCATATATGGGCACATCACACTTTTTTGTCAAACTAGTTTGATTTTGTAGACAGAGCTTATATTAATAAGACACTTTATTATCTTCAACAATCCAATGAAATTACAAGCGCTTGTAATCAAATATACATAAAAATAAAATACAATCTGTTTACCTATAGAACATATGAACGATTATAGTCCCAAGTGGCCTGGGTATACATTCGAGGAAAGTAGAGGCATGATTATTGTAAAATTGGATTGCATTAAAAATAAAATGTACAAAATTCTTGTGTCCGAAAATAGTCTAGTGGTGGGATTATCTTTGAGCATGGGATTATAATCGGTCGTTATTAGGTATATTGAAGTTGTATATTTTTAAAATTTGCATGGAGTACTAAATTTGGAAATCCCTAAATTGTCATATATGTTATAGCTGATTGTCAAACTTTTTATTTCTTTATTTAAAGGTACATGTGAGAGCCCATTTTAATTATGATCCTGAGGATGATGAGTACATTCCTTGTCGAGAGCTAGGCCTATCATTTCAAAAGGGAGATATTTTACATGTTATCAACCAGGATGATAATAGCTGGTGGCAGGCTTACAGAGACGGTGAAGAAGATCAAATATTAGCTGGCCTTATACCCAGTAGATCATTTACACAGCAGTAAGTTATCTGTCTGTAATGTTCACTTGTTAATCTCTGTCTACACTATCAAACTAGTTTGACAATAAAAGTGCGATGTGCCATATATACTAGAAATAGATATTCCCATATATGGTAGTGATATGACATCATCATGTCCATATATAGGCACATCACATTTTTTTGTCGCATAAAGATTGATAGTGTAGACAGAGCTTTATAATATAATCATTATGTATTATATAGTAGACCCCTCTTTGGGATACCTCTATTAAGGGGACACAAACCTCTGAAAGAAAAGAGTAGAAAAATATGTTTGAATATGACAGTCAACACCAATTCAGGGACACTCCTAATATAGGGACACTTTCCTGTGAAACAAAGGGGAAATATTATTATTAGTAACACACGGCAAACCTCATTCAGTTGACACTTTGTTTAACAGGTTTTACTGTATTGAATTGCTTCCCAATTTAAAGACCTACAAATATTTTTTTTGCTGTTAAGTTTGAAGATTTAAATGTTAGGATACTGGTACATTGGTCCCTGTTCAGTTTTGCAGAATGAAAAACAAAGAGTGTATATACATTAGCTGTACCATCCAAGGACATGAATCTTTTAGCATAAAAACTTCTCTGCAATTGGCAATGGTCTTATAAAACTAAAGATGCTTTGAAAGCCTCACTTTGATATACAGTATATTAAACCTATATGTCTGGAAGAAATCAATAAATTACTATAATACGTGAATGATTGTTTTGGATTTATTAACATTACAATAATCGCAACAATTAGTTTTTTTCATTACAGTACTTTGTCATTAAAGGTCTTTGACGTCATTACATTTATGTAGTATTGAACGTGTGCAATGATAAACAACTTTATCTTTCATACAAATTTATTGTTAATTGCTACTTGCTAATTGATAGATAAATGATACGATTTTCATATAATATAAAATAGTTAATTCAATAAACCTTACTATCGAGTAGTTTTATTGATTTTTATTATTAATAATGATGAACAGCTATTTATTCTAAGCTGAAACCAGATGAAATTATTTGTACATTTGTATATATTAATATACTTATATACTTATTACTTATTATTAATTATGATTTACTGTATATAATGGATAAATTATGTTATGTGGAACGGTAAACAAGGCAAGGGTTTAAGACTCACTTGCTTCATAGTTCTGAACATAGATAGTCCAAATAACTGTTGGCCATTTTGGATTATGGCCGCCATCTTGAAAAATCGGAAACTATGTCGGTGGCTCCTAGGCAAAAATCAATCAGTAGGTCAAAACAAAGCCTCATGCCAAATTTGGCCCTTTTGTCCGCCGTGTAACAATTAAGTCGCTAAGCCACCTGACTAATAATGTGACCTTGAATTGAAGCTCTATCTACACTATAAAACTTTATGTGACAACAAAAATGTGATTTGCCCATATACTGTATGGACATGATAATGTCATATCACTACCATATTTAGGCATATCACTGCCATATTTTGATACATCATACTTTTTTTTGTCAAACTAGTTTGATAGTGTAGTCAGAGCTTTAGGGAGAAGCATGTTATCGAAAAGTGTAACGTCAAAGTCTACAGCCTTATGAGCAATGGTCATTGAAATTGTGCTATACAAATGAAAACGTTATTGTGGACATTTTCTGTAAATATCAGAGCTGTGATTTTTTAAATTTTGTGTTTACAGACGAGAAGCAATGAAACAAACGTTACAGGATGATCCAGAGCCTCAGAAAAAGCTAATGTGCGGCTGCAAATCAAAAAAGAAGAAAAAGAAGAAGAAAAAAGTGCTCTATAATGCAAATGAAAATGGTAACGTTTTTGATTAACATGGAATATAATTATATTATATATAAAAACGGAACTTAACTTAATTAAAATCGGTTTCGTGCGATGAAAATAAATTAATTAATTTTTAATTTAAAATTAATTCAGGATTATATAACGTGTTATGATTAAAAACTTCAGTAACTATGCCAGAAAATTTTCAAAATATAAATATGTTTAAAATGTTCACCTTTTTAAACATGTACATTTTAAACATTTTGGAAATTGGAATCCGGAAAATAATTATATTATATATGGCTATGGAAAATTCTGGGCTTAATTATAATCAGTTTTTTTCATGTGGGGATAAATAATTAATTAAATAATATTCGAGGATTTAGCTCATGTTGGTAAAAGCCTTAATGAGATTAACATAAAATAAAATGCCATTAAATTAAGGAAGTTAAAGTTAAAAATGTGAGTTTTTAAAGGTGAAAAATAATTATATTTTATGTGAGCATTGATAATTAATTCTAAGCTTAATTCTAATATATATATATAAATATATATATAAACAAATCAGGCAAAGAGCATTAATTCTAAACCGCCCGGTGATATACTGAAATTTAATTAATTAATTTGAAACGATAAAGATGAGGAAATCTGTGTGTAATTGAGGCTTTAGTGCATAATGGTAAAAGCAATGCACTTTTCAGTAAAAATAAAATAATTGAAAATTAAGAAAAATACAAGTTAAAAATGCAAGATTTTAAAGCTGCCTCAAAATTAACAATAACAATTAAAGTTTTCAGACGCATAGAAACAGGAAAAGAAGTCTCATGGAAGACAGAGGCCCAAGAAAAGGACTCTATGAAATATATATAAACTTTATTTCTTCACGAAACTGGTGTATACTATATATATGTATACCATATAATAATGATACTAGTCTAGTAGGAAGGAGGGGTTACCGTGCACCCCCATGATGTATTTTTTTAATGTACATTTTTGTAATCCTGAATATATGTAATTAACATTTTTTGATGTTCCCAAGACGAAATATTGTCCCATGGGTTTTTTTTGGGGCCATTTTGGTGGCCATCTTGGATTTATCAAAATCATAAATATAGACGATACGTGACAAAGACTGATCATAGAGGTCTGATTTTGGTCTTAAATTGTTCAGAATATGCACATTTCTATGTACTATAATGAAAAGTTTTTGTTCAAAATGGCCGTAAATGCCACTTTTGACCTTTGACCTTGTTTTTACATAAGGGTCATATCTTGGTAACCCCTGGTCATAAAGATTTTATTTTTGTCTTAAATTGTTCAGAATATCCATATTTATATTCGCTTTAATGGAACATATTTTTGAAATTTGACGGGAAATATCATTTTTGACCTTTGACATTATTGCATAACGATTTTCGCAATAATTTAGGTTATTTTTGTATTTGACCTATATCTTGACAACGAGTGATCATAGAGGTTTGATTTTGGTCTTATATTGTTCAGAATATGCACTTTCCTATGTACTATAATAAAACATTTTCATGCAAAATGACCGGAAATACGACTTTTGACCTTTGACCTCGTTTTTACATAAGGGTCATATCTCGGTAACCAATGGTCATAACGATTTTATTTTTGTTTTAAATTGTTCGGAGTATCCATATTTATATTAGCTTTAATGAAACATATTTTTTAAATTTGATGGAAAATATCACTTTTGACCTTTGACATTATTTCCAACCGAGGGTCATATCTCGGTAACCCCTGGTCATAAAGACTTTATTTTTGTCATTTTATTTATTTTAATTTTATTTTATGTCTTTAGGCAATGTGGCCAAGGATTACCAATAATGAATTAATCACTGTCCTATCAGATAGGTGGTAATCCCCCTGATACATGGGCTATTGTGTGAACCAGTTCACCGGGGTTTATATAAGATTTAATAAAACATATTTTTGAAAGTTGGCAGGAAATACAACTTTTGACCTTTTACCTTGTTTCCACCCGAGGGTCATATCTCGGTAATCCCTGGTCATAAAGACTTTATTTTTGTCATAAATTGTTCAGAATATCCATATTTATATAACATTTAATGAAATACAACTTTTGACCTTATTTTCACTTGAGGGCCATATCTCGGTAACAATTTTTTTTTGTCTAAGATTGTTCAAAACATACATATTTCTATCCACTCTAATGACTATTTATTTAAAACAATGATCATAAATGTTACTATCAATTGTCACATTTAACACCTTCCACAGAATTCTCATACAGTAAGAATTTTTTCTGTTTTAAAGTAAAAATAAATTTAAAAGATGTAAATAAAATAACAACATGCTGAGAAAAAGGGAAAATTACAGACTTTATAAAAAACTTTTGAATATACATGCTATCCACTGTAATGATGATTTATCCTAAAAAACTGACAATAAATGTCATTTTTTACCTTTGACCCCTATTTAAATATAATTTACATATAATGCGAGAATTCTTAACAATTCTCAAATTAGAAAAAAGTATCTGATAAATAATTAAAAAAAAGTGTCTGATAACACGTTTCATTACATAATTATTCATAATTAAAGGTGGCTACAGTACTTTTAGGTCTGCAAACAACTTTTATCCAATAGAATGTGTTTATTGTCCAATTGGAAGAGACAATAACAAAATTAATGTCAACATCTTCATAATCTTAATTTATTTTGGAAACAGTACTGATAGACGGCTACAAAAATACATTTTCTAATCAAATTCTATTCTTCATTAAATAATGGAAAATTTAGGGAAAGAAAAGGGGATAATTGTATTTTACACGTGGATGGTATTCTTGACATAACACTCGATCTGAGGACAGGTACCTTCCACCCATATACACCAAACCAAACAATACGCCATTATATGTACATCGTGAAAGTAATCATCGGCCATCAATTACGCAATATACCACTAGCAATAAATAAACGACTCTCAAACATCTCATCCGATGAAAATTCGTTTAATGCAGCAATACCTCAGTACCAAGAAGCACTTAGAAATAATGGATATGAACATGAGCTACACCTGAACAAACAACCAAAAAGAAAACCCGAAACAGAAACATCATTTGGTTCAATCCTCCGTACAGCAAGAACGTAAAGACCAATATCGGACCCAAATTTTTACATTTAGTGGATGAGTGTTTCTCACAAGGCCATAATCTCCAAAAGACTTTTAATGTTGGCATTGATTGCTGGTGGTATCTACAATATCTAAGGTTACGCACGGTATACTTATGGTCAAACTTTAGAGGGTCTGCCAGGGCCAAGGCAGGGTACAGATAGTTTGTAATAGGTTGGTATTCCTTACAATGTGCTAAATCATATAACATTGGTTGCTGGTGGTATCTACAATATCTAAGCTAGACTAGTTGGAGGAAGAGGGTCTCTAGTCAAAATTTAGAGGGGTCTGCCAGGGCCAAGGCAGTGTACAGATAGTTTGTAATAGAGGTCATTTGGTATTCCTTACAATGTGCTAAATCATATAACATTGGTTGCTGGTGGTATCTACAATATCTAAGCTAGGCTAGTTGGGAGAAGGGGGTCGTTAGTCGAACTTTAGAGGGGTCTGCCAGGGCCAAGGCAGTGTACAGATAGTCTGTAATAGGTCATTTGGTATTTCTTACAATGTGCTAAATCATATAACATTGGCTGCTGGTGGTATCTACAATATCCAATCTAGGCCATTTGTGGGAAGGGGGGGGGGTCTCTAGTCGAACTTTAGAGGGGTCTTCTAGGGCCAAGGCAGTGTACAGATAGTCTGTAATAGGTCATTTGGTATTTCTTACAATGTGCTAAATCATATAACATTGGCTGCTGGTGGTATCTACAATATCTAATCTAGGCCATTTGTGGGAAGGGGGGTCTCTAGTCGAACTTTAGGGTGTCTGGCACTTGCGGTGCAGCAGACAATTAGTCTGTCGTTACCCATTTAGTATTGTATGAACACAACTTGTTCATTTGGCATTAATTTTGAGTGGTACCTCACTCAGCTATGCTATCACCATTTGTAGGCCCTCCCTCGGGGGGTCTGGTGGGCCTATTGCAGAGGAAAAAATGTTTGGTGATATGATATTGGTATTAGATGCAAATGGGCATCCCATGGTGGTGAAATTAGGTGGTATCTCTCTCATCTAATTGGTGCCGATTTGTTCGGTATAGACGCAGCAGGGGGTATCCGGCAGACTTCCATTTACATTGACTTCAAGTGACCTCCAATTAACACACTTAAATAGTCAGATATTGGTACCAGCTCATCTAACCATGGAGGTATGCCATTTACTGTATAGAAGATGTTCGCAATTGGATGACAACAAATTACCTAAAGTTGAATGATGGAAAGACAGAGTTTATTATCGTCGGGTCTAAATGTAACATCTCCAAAATCAACATCACACATATCAGAATCGGAAACTCTAACATCGCTCCCTCATCGGTGGTCCGGAATCTGGGAATCATGCTGGATAGTAATCTCACTATGGAAGCACAAATAACAACTGTATCCAAAGCAGCATGCATATCGATTAGGAACCTTGGTCGTATTCGCGGTAATCTTAACAAGAAAACAGCTGAATTGATTGTACACTCATTTGTCACTTCTAAAATTGACATTGGTAATGCCTTGTTGTTTGGCATACCAAAATCTCAAATACAACGTTTGCAGCGCTTGCAAAATATGGCAGCTAGAATTGTAACTTATACAAAATCAAACGCTCACATAACTCCTGTCCTGATGGATTTGCATTGGTTGCCTGTTCAACAACGTATTAAGTACAAACTTGCGTTGTTTGTATTCAAGATCCTAAATGACAGTGCTCCTGCTTATTTATCTGACCTTGTGGATCGTTACGAATCATCCCGCAGAGGCCTACGATCATTGTCAAAAACCTTCTTCAAGAGCGTAGAGCGAAAAATCAGTGGGGTCAGAGATCTTTTTACGTTGCGGCCGCAAGTGTATGGAACAGCTTACCAGCAACAGTTAAATGCTCAACTAGTCTAAACAGTTTCAAGACCAACCTAAAGACGTCGCTATTCGCTGATGTTCTCGCACGTTGTTAATGCACAAAGCGCCATGAGCGCCACATGGGTGGAGGATACCGGCGCTATATAAGTTTTCATTTATTATTATTATTAGTAATACAATAAATACTAAGCGGTCAGAAGATGCTGCTAATCAATCAATCAATCAATCATTCGATTTATATAGCGCCATTCCAACAGTCATTGCTCATGGTGCTACCAAAAATATCAGAAAATGTGAGTTTTGAGTAGTGACTTAAATGTGCTCAATAATAATGTTTGTTTAATGTTCAAAGATAGGTGGTTCCAGAACCTACTGTAGGTCCAGCAATACTGAAAGTCCGATCTCCCCAACTACAGTATGTTTGCGCCTCTGAATGTCCAGTAGCACCTGATGACTAGATCTTAGTTCTCGCTTTCTCTTATTGATTGTCGATCATTCTGAAAGGTATTTGAGAGCGTAACTATTTATGAATCGGAGCACCAGCAGGATCTTAAATTGAACACACAACTCCACTCCAAATACGATCGCCTCGGTCTTTTCATTAAGCTTGAGGAAGTTTAAGCCCATCCATGTCCTAATCTCAGCAGTGCATGCTTCTAAACGTTTTACGGCGGTCAGAATCTCAGTCTGACGGGGCTTGACAGAAACATAAATTTGTATATCAAGAAGTTGACCAGGAATATGTCCTCTATACATTTGACCTTCCTCTTATTTGGAAATTTCGTGATGTAGGGCGTGCCAAACTGTCATTTAATCATTAAAACAAGATATCAAAGTGATATTTTCCATCAAATTTCAAAAATATGTTTCATTAAAGCTAATATAAATATGGATACTCCGAACAATAAAAAAAATAAATAAAATCGTTATGTCCATTGGTTACCGAGATATGACCCTTATGTAAAAACGAGGTCAAAGGTCAAAAGTCGTATTTCCGGTCATTTTGCATGAAAATGTTTTATTATAGTACATAGGAAAGTGCATATTCTGAACAATATAAGACCAAAATCAAACCTCTATGATCACTCGTTGTCAAGATATAGGTCGAATACAAAAATAACCTAAATTATTGCGAAAATCGTTATGCAATAATGTCAAAGGTTAAAAATGATATTTCTCGTCAAATTTCAAAAATATGTTCCATTAAAGCGAATATAAATATGGATATTCTGAACAATTTAAGACAAAAATAAAATCTTTATGACCAGGGGTTACCAAGATATGACCCTTATGTAAAAACAAGGTCAAAGGTCAAAAGTGGCATTTACGGCCATTTTGAACAAAAACTTTTCATTATAGTACATAGAAATGTGCATATTCTGAACAATTTAAGACCAAAATCAGACCTCTAAGATCAGTCTTTGTCAAGTACTGTCTATATTTATGATTTTGATAAATCCAAGATGGCCACCAAAATGGCCCCAAAAAAACCCCATGGGACAATATTTCGTCTTGGGAACATCAAAAAATGTTAATTACATATATTCAGGATTACAAAAATGTACATTAAAAAAATACATCATGAGGGTGCACGGTAACCCCTCCTTCCTACCCTACTATACCTACAAGAGCCTATTTTGTTGTTGACTTGATAGGAACACTACACTCTACTCATTTGAAATCATATTAACCATTTTCACAAATACTCTTTATCAGAATTACAAATATAATATTTTATTTATATAATATTTTTACTTAGAATATGAAAGTGAAGAAATTTTAACGTACGAAGAAGTTGGACTGTACCAACCTAACGTCCAGCGGAAGCGACCTATAGTCCTTGTAGGGCCACACAGTGTGGGTAGACAAGAATTAAGACAAAAGCTGTTAGAAGATTCGGATAAATTTGCTTCAGCGGTGCCTCGTAAGTGTCGATAGTTTAAATTATAATAAACATTCTATTTAATAGTTCTCTATTCCACGTTCAACTTTGTGAGAATTTTCTGCAAGGCTTGGTACGTAACTAACCTGTAGTGTGCACCGTCTAAAATAATTCTACCCTACAGATATAGTCAAAGCCTTACCCCCTTTAAATGGCCTAATACCCCATCTAGCCTTTGCCATTGATTTTGGAAGCAGATTAATTACCATAGAACAGTAGGTGTGTTATAGTACAAATAATCAATGCTCCCCGTCATTAAATAGAACAGCTACCTTTCAACTCATAAACTTTCACTATTTGTTCTCAGACACAAGTCGAACAAAGAAAGACATTGAAGTAGATGGCGTTGATTATTACTTTGTGCCTCGGCAACGATTTGAACAAGACATATTGGCGAGCAAGTTTGTGGAACACGGAGAATATCTGAAGAACTTATATGGAACAAGTCTTGATGCTATACGGCTTGTTATCAACTCTGGCAAGTCGTGTGTTTTAAACCTACAGCCTCAGGTAAATATAGACTACCATAGTAGAGTTAATGCTGTTTGGGACACCCTTATATGGTTTATCGCTTGATTTCGCAAAAAAATGTCATTGCACATTGCAAAATGAGAAGGTTTGGGAGCAAATTGCGCGACGTGTACATGCAAACAACTAATCACGTACGTATGCGTTGTGATGTTTGCTCCCAAACCATTCCCATCATCCATCGCGTACGCTATTTGCGATAAACCTTATTTAGGAGAAACTTGTATTATGGAACACTTTCCTTTCAAACAAAACGGGGGGAATTTTTTTTTCTCTGTTGAGACCAGGGAAATTTATTTGTTGAGACTAGAGGAAATATTCACGGTGTAAATCTATGTCCATATTCTTTACCAAATCTTAAGTCATTTTACTGTCTGCCATATCTCTTTATTATGCTGTTAATTTAACCTTATGTTGAAGTGAGAGAGTCTTATCTCTCATTTTGTTTTGTCATGTAGAGAATCATATTTATGTTCAATACATTATGATGTCATATTTTTTTTGTTCACAATTATCAACATTACAATGACGATTATTGTTACAATTCTTGGAAAGAGTGTAAACAAAAACCGTAAGGAAAGAAAACAACAGTGAAACACTGTACTGTGGTCATTTTAAAAGCATGTTACTGAAGACACATGGCCGTCATTCACGGATACTTAGTATCAGTTGACTTCACTGCTGGTGTACTTGAGATATATATTTAAATATGTTATATCTCTGATACCACTAGTACTAAATCTTTATAAAGTTATAATTTGATTTCTAATGGGTTATACTTATAGACACCCATTAAAAAGTGTCAAGTTTTATTGTCCCTTTCATTCATTTATTTGTATCATAAAGTTTAATGTTGATAATTATGTTCATACTAATATTTTTTCATTTATTTGGTTTTGGAGATCTAACCCAATCATATCATTTTTAGACTAATTAATAACTAATTAATAAGATGGTAACATTGTAAGTAACAAAAATAGAATATTAAAAATATTGTCTTTGTCAAAGTTAAATTATACTTGATTGAAATTATTACAAAAGCATGATTAATAATTAATATAATGCAAATAAACTCTTTATTTAGATTTTATTATGGAACTAAGATAAAACAATTAATGACAAATGGTTATATTACTTCCTAAATTAAAACTATTTTAAAGAGATAACATTTTGAAAAAGGTTACATAACATTTTTACATAACAGTATTTTTGTCTATCGTTTCAATGTTACCGAATCTTTATTGGCGACTAAACAACTAGGGGTGTATCCAATTCTAACAATACCGTACTCGCTTGAACAAGTGTCCCGCACAAATTGGAAACAAGTTGTTTAAATGACTTGTTTCTCATTTGTGCTTAAAAGCATTCTGCTCTGAACCTATTACCCTCAACACTGTGGTAGTGGAACATTCTATTCCTAGGCCTACAAAAGCTGGGATATATGTTCTTAAACTATTAAGTGTGGTTCTCACTAGTGATGCAATGTAATGGTAAGAAATTGGCCTTTCAATTACTGTGTTTTCGCATTGATACGCTGCGTCCCAGTGGGAACCACGCTTTAGGGCACATACGTTAATGTTGAGGAGTAAAATCCAGTATTCCCTATCATTACCGTTGAGGTTGATACCACATCGAATTAAGCGCCCCTGTGCGTATAGTTGTTCAAGCAAGTACGGTACCCTGATGCTTTTTCCCGCCATATACTGTTTGTTTCACCTAACTCGTTTTCTTTCCCAAGCAGACTCTAGTAGAGGAGATGCCAATGCAATGGAATTCTTCATGGTTAATGGTGTGTGTTAATTAATTTTCATTCTGCATCTTGTTTGATGTGTTTTTTTTGTTTGTAGTGCTTGCTCTTTAAACTTAACATATGTTTACTTGTTGCTATTTGTATGTACAGTATATCTGTGCACTGTTTTGTATTGGCTTGCCATTTCCTATGCTAAATTTTAATAACAATCTTTCATTTTAACCGAATGAAGTATACTTAATGTCTAGCAGTCACCAGTACCAAGATTAACCATGGAGAACTGCTTGTGTACCCTTTTCCCTTAGAAAGCGATATTGTAGTGTCACTCCCTGTTTTTCCTATGTCATTTTATTTAATGGAATTGGGTGATAAAAATCGGTAGGTGGGAGACATACTCCACGATCACTAATATTAACATTACATAGCATACAGACTATGATATGCTCATAATCAGTGCTGCTTTACAAATGATTTTTCTTAATTGGATGAAGGACTATAAATTTATAGTATATCAAATAAAACAACTAGTTTTCATTGTAACAATGGCAATTTCTATTATGTAATTGTTTACTTTACTCTACTTTTGCACATTTGTTTTTATTTTTTGATAATAGTAATACACTTTTTATTTATAAATTCATGCTATATGAAATTTTTCTTTACTTTAAACAGAGTTTTGCATGCTTATTGTTTTTTTACTCTAATTTTGTACATTTGGTGTTTTTTTTTAATTGATATACAATTTTAATAAAAAGTATGTTTTTATCAATTACAAAAAATTAAAATACAACTTAAGAAAGTGTGCTGGTTGTCTGAAAAGTTATGTTTATTGGAAATTTTCTTGACTTTACTAAAACACAATAAAGACAATTTTTCAAAGTTGTTTTTGTAACAATTAACACGTGTCCTATTTATATGAATGTTTTTTTATTATTCAACTACTGTATTTGTCCCATAGTCTCCTCACAATACTACATTTAATCAATTTATTTACCTATTAGTCACTGTACTCAAATTGTACTATTCTATTACTTGTGTTTGCACTTAAGTATAATAATTCTGTAAACTTGATACCATTTCGTCTGACCACAGTTTGAATTGCGAATGCACGTCTAATTGTTGATATAGTAGTATGCACTGTTTCTTGTAAAAATTTTACTGTAAGAATTGCACAGAATAATGCACTTAACACAAGATGTGTTTCACATTAATTTTAATAGAATAGTTTACAATTTACATTATTTCTTAATGACTAATTGTGGTTGTTCAACTTTGTGAATATATCAAGAATTAAATCAATCTTATAGTCCCTGCTACTCAAGTTTTCATCATCATCATCGACATTTTAATTTTAAAATCAGAATAAAACATATACAAATACAATAAAAATGATAAGAGCCATGAAAATGGATAAATAATTGACACACATTCCAATAGTCAGTAAGATTTAAATTTGACAAATTTATTTTATGAAAATAGGTAAATATTTCTTTTTATATAATAATTTTACCTCCCAATCAAAGACCGTACCCGCAATTAGAATTTCACATCAAATTATAGCTAGACATTCTAAATATAGACCATTCTGCTATTGATCACAAAAGTAGCTTGTAATTTTTGCCCTTTTTACCAGTATAATATGACCTTATTAAGAAGATATTTGTACTTTTTTGTATATTTAATACTTTCCCGTTCATGATTTTTTTTTCAATTTTACCGCATACTTGTATTTCTTTGTTTGGTGTAATTGTGATTTTGCAGTATTTTCATTTACATAGCTGTCACATTGTCATTTAAATATTGTGAAATTCCAAGTTTGAATTTATTTCACTTTCATTGTTGTGGGTTTTGTTCAGAATAGTAATTGTTTTCAGTATAAATATTACGCTTTTATCAGACCATTTATTACACATAACTGTATTGAAACTACATACTTGGATTTTTGGGCGCTAGTTCCGTTTCGCACCTGTAGTTTATTTTGACTTAAAATTGGTTAAGTAACTTTATCGTGAGTACCACACCTTAGAATTAGGCCTAAAAATACTTTTACGAAGGAGATCACACAAAAAGTAACAAATAAATCCTTTAAATTGATGAATTTACAGACAAGTTTCTCGCACATCGGTTCGTGAATTTCTCATACTCCATGTTCAATGTTGTTGTTTCTATGGAGCGCCAAAAGAGCGAATCATAATAGAGGGCTAAAAACTCAGTATAATGCGTATATTTAATGCATTTATTGGTGAAAATTACGTTCAATTTTATCATATTTTGTCAATGTCAATGCAACAAAAATATTACTGTTGATACTGTACATGGTTTTTGCAGGAACTTTTAGGAATGAAAATCGACAAACTCATCATCATATTGCATGTACTGTAGGGGTATACCTGATCTAAATAATATTCCTCTTAGTATTACTCTTAGAGGCCTAGGGTTGGTTGCTATTCGAAAACAGCACATTATTAGCAGTAAAATGTTGCAGCATTTTTATTGACAAAATATATTAAAATTAAACGTGTATTTCAATTATAAATGCATTAAGGAGAAGACACATTCGCTGAGTTTTTAACCATCTATTGTTATTGCTCTTTTGGCGCTCCATAGAAACGAAAATATTGAAATTCGAGTATGCTAAATTCGCGAACGGTATGTGAGAAACATGTCTGTAAAATCATCAATTAAAGGATTTATTTGTTACTTTTAATGTGATTATTCTTCATAAAAGTACTTATGAGGCCCAATTTTAAAGTGTGGTATTCACAATAATTTACTTAACATTTTGGAGTCAAAAGGAAGTCGAAATAAAAACAGGTGCGAAACAGAACTAGCGCCGATTTTTGTTTCTGTTAAAATATATATACAATACAATAAGGTTAGCAGTGTTGGATCCAGGATTTTGAAATAAGGGGTGAGGGCTCCAGGGCCTAAAAAGTTTAAAATGAATGAATATACAAAAGTCAATATACATTTTATGTAAAATTTCATATTTATTATATCATTTGTATAAAATACATAGAAAATTAAGTTTGCTCTGAAACTACAGCACAGTAGTAAGCAAAGGACAGAAGTACAACATTTAAAAAATTGGGATATGCTTGTAGAAGCGGATTTAGAGAGGGAAAATTGTTCAGACTCGCTTTACTAATACATTCGCGAACATCTGGTATGCAGGAGTAAATTTGATTGGTTGGAGGTCAAAATCGTTTACTTTCGTATTGTAAGCATCGTTCACTAATCTCGTACCTTGAGCTATCGTAACGAACGAAAGATCAGTGTAGTAAGAGGTGGCTTCCACTAATCTTTTCCTGGTTCGGACAGCATAATTCTGTAGGTCTGAACAGGCCTTTTTACACAATACTGGATCTGACACTGCCTTGTTAAAGCGTGGTTCCCACTAGCGACGCAATACAAGGACGTAACGCAACGCAAGTGAATTGACCAATCACAAGCGATGGCTTATTCGCTTGTGATTGCTTACTGTCTATAACTTCGCTTGTCATTGGTTAAAACGCTTGCGTTGCGTTTACGTCCTTGCGTTACGTTCTAGTGGGAACCAAGCTTTAGTAACTGTAGTTACAATATTCAAGTACACATTCTTCTATTGCATCAACAGAATTATACTTACACAGGGTTTTTCTCGTAGTCTATATTGCATGCTATGGACAGTATTAATTAAACAGTGTGTTTATTTATGCATGGCAAAATGTAGATGACTGTATGTAATTGACACTAAACAAACCAATATGATAAAAAGGCATTATTATTATTATTAAATGTTTAACATGTACCCTGTTTGTATTACTGAGTATAATCCCATGCCCAAATATAATCCCATACCTTCATTTATCCTTGATACACTTAATCTGATTAATAGTCCAATGGTTGAATATAATCCTACATCCTAGTTCATGTTTGATTCAGAATTCATCCTTTTTTTTCGAGTATAGTTTTAACTTGGGTCATAATCTATATACCAGTCTCAATGCCAATGTCTGAGGCCCAAATATTTTAGGCCCAATATCTTGTGGCGCAATATATCAGGCCTAATATAGCAGGCCCAATATATCAGGCCCAATATTTCAGGCATAATTTCTCAAGCCAAATATCCTAGACTCAACATCTTAGGTACAGTACCCCATGCCCAATATTCCAGGGCAAATATCCCATGACCAATATCATAGGCTCATTATCGAGAGGCCAAATATCCCAGACCAAATTTCCTGGCTGTTATGTTATGCACTGGTTATTTTATTACTATTACATATCAAATGGTGTATTTTGTGTGTTCAAAATATTTAACATTGTTTTTCCTAATAATCATCATTACAAGTCAAGTGAAGATGTTAGACAATATACTAACACATGTGCTATTAAGTGTCCGTTTTTCAGCCATGTAAGAACATTTTATTTTATGTTATTTATTTATTTTTTTAGTCTTTGAAGATTCTGAAGAACTCTGATTTGAAACCATACTTTGTGTTTGTGTATCCACCCAACATTGACCGGTTAAGACAACAACGAGCTGAAGCTGGCGAAACTTTAAAGGTAAGTGTCACTATGCAGTTTGGCTAACAGCAAAGCAAAGGAGTGGGTGAAAGATTGAAACATGTATGGCTGTGGGTTCAGGGGTCGGTGGGCCCTAACATTAGCTTGAAAAATAAAAAGCTTAGGCTAATTTAGAAACAAAAACATCTGTTATATTCATTGACAGATATCACTAGAGTTGGACTACAGCTAGCACAGTTAGTTTGTTTACTCTTTTCAGCTGTACATTTTGTAAAAACCCCAAATGTGTTCGTGTGAACAGTTCTAATATCTTAAACACTACACCTATTTCTCACAATTCATTTCCTGCAACCAGACCAGATTTCGACCTCAGTGTGAACGTAGGTTAAATAATAATAATTTTATTTTATCCAATTTGTAGGAAGAAGCATTACGTGACATCATTGAGAATGGCAGGACGATGGAAGATCTTTACGGTCATTACTTTGATTTCATCTTAATTCACCATCATCACGAGAGGGCGCTGCACGACCTAATCACAGAGATTGAACGCATTGAGGGAGAGCCACAATGGGTACCAGTCTCCTGGTTAGGTTAAACGGATCTATCGATCTTTACATGTAGCAATAATATTTTTAAATGAAAGCACTATACAATGGAATATTCATTTTATCGCATTTATCAATTTAAAAAGATAGTTTAGATTTTCAGTGCGACCACACATCAACACTCATACATAGTAAGGTGGAGAGAAATTGATGCATCCAAAAAGTGTGTAATACCTCTCATAGACCACACTATGTATAGTTAGACTTTAAGATAGGTTCAAAAAGTTACAAATTCATGTGGTAGAATTGACAATACAGAGAATTCAGTATGTATAATTTGAATGGCTAAAATCACAGACATTTTTTGGTGAAAAAAAATGACCAGAAAGAATCTTGAAATCACATGCTTCAGTGTCTAGAATTATATAGGCTTGGTAGTAATAATGGTTAAAAAATGTAGCTATCAAACTTTATGTGACAACAAAATGGGATGTGCCCATATATGGAAATGATGATGTCATAGCACTACTATATTTGTGCATATCACATTTTTTGTTCACATAAAGTTTGATAGTGTAGACAGAGCTTTATAATTTTAATTCTCTTATCAATCCATATGCAACCATGTTTATACATTTAAAACATTATCTGCTGATAATAAGCCATGACTGGCTTTGTTTTGAGCAGACAGTCAGCAGATTTAGCCCAACAAACTCCTCATTGTTTAAATGCGAGCAGCGGAAGTAGCTCACTGCGAGGTGGTTGCGAGTGACCAGTGGATCACACCTAATACTACTTTTCATAATCGTTCGTTTGAATGAGTAAGAATACAACGTAATCAATCAATCAACTGGTTAAGAAAACTGAAGATTCCAATTTGTATAGTGTTTTGCATTCCATATATATTTGATTATTAATGTCATATAAAGATATTAATTATTTGCCTAAAATATATTTCCTTTATTCTATATTATAATCAATTCAATATATCAGGCAGATCCTTTTTTTTTAATCTACTCTCCTTGCGTATACCTTGAATCCGATAATTTACATAGAATTAACATAAAACCACCTTGGTGTAGATATTTCCAAATTATATTTTTAATGCTGAAGTATATTAAGTTAGATCTTTTATGAATTACTGATTTCTCAGTAATCTGGATATAACAGAGGGGGAAGAAATGGTTCTTAAATACCACAATTCAAATCATATAAACTAACTACTGAGGTATAAGCCTATCCCTTGATCTTGGGATTATATCCGAGGACCAAATGCAGAGTGTGAGCCTATACTCATGAATTTTTCAGCATTAACATGAGCCCATGTTAGTAGTTGAATTTAAACCCCAAGATGCATTATTTTTAGAAGTACTGTATTACATCCAGCAGAGGGAGTATGAACAATACTTTAAACCTTTCACTAAAGGTGTAGTTTACAATAGAATATTGTTATTTTAATTGCACTTCTAAATATGGCATCCTTTATTATATTTTCCTGTGTAGCGTCAGTTTTTTTAGCCATAAGTTTATTTGTTTGCAATTTTTGAATGGCGCTAGTAACATTTTAAGTTAGAAGTTATATTGTTGAATAATTAAAAAGTGTAAATTTTATTATTTTATATTCTGTGGTGCGTAGGTTATATGTAAGATCCACAGTCAATCCTTGATTTAATTACCTTAAAAAAATCTACCTTTATATAAATTGTATTAAAATGCTAAACTGTACACAAATTTATTTCATTTTTAATACATAATACCAGGATGGAAATTAATAATAAATTGTACATTAAAATTTGTAAAAAGTAATTATTTTCCCTGGAATATAGTGGTGTTGTTTGATGAAGTAGTGGAGAAGAGAGGAACAGGTTTATTTGGTATATTTAAATGAGTCTTGTACATTATTACTATCCTTGTTTATAGATAATTGCTATAGCTTATAAATACCTTTATTACACTAATGGAAGCACTTGCAAGCTTGTAGTGCCTTTGAATATTTAAAAGAAATAATCGTCTTCCACAAAAAGTGTAAAAAGCTGTCAAAAAGATTTGGCTTTTGTCATCCATTCATTATTAACTTTATAATTATATTACTAATATTATTACTGTTTCACTATTTTTAAATATTATCATTTATATAGCAATTTATTCATTATTATGATATTAATATGTACATGATATTTGACCAATTGCAATGCTTTATATTTTGCATGTGAATATTATTAACCTTTGACCCGAGTGCATTATAATATTTAGATGTAGTCGTGTGTATATTATTACAATATCAAAGCATTCCCCATTGTGCTTATGTTTTATCTGCAAAAGTGTTATAACCTTACGCAATACACCAGGATAGCATCATTATCGTAGCGCCCCCATTCATACCTCAGTTTGTTGGCAGCAGTCTAGTCCTTAACACGGTAGTATTAAGTACAACATGTACTGCGATCGAGTCTACTGCATCGAGTGTAATACTAGAATACCAAAATACCAAAAAGTGTTAACACAATGTTTGTTTGGTTAAAGTATTATGTGTGTATGAAAGCAGTGAAGTCACAGTCATTGTAGTGTTGTCGAGTTTCTCATAGTTATATACTGTATCAAATAATTTTTCATTTCTCTTGATTAATTCACAAGTTTGTTGAACAGCCGACCCACCTTGATTAGGGAGCGTTCGATTTGCGACTACTGACGACCAAAGACACATTGGTTGACCTGACCGGTTGACCTGACCTGGTTAGGTCGTCTGTTCACATTGGTCGGTTGACAATCATCGCTCCTGATTAAATCAAGTGTGGAGTCCTACATCAACTGTTTTTTGTAATTTGGCAACGTGTACTACAGTATTATGTTTTGTTAACACTACTCTGTCTGGTTAACATGTTTGTACGCAAGCAATGAATTCACATACGTAGTGTTGTCTTTTTGCTTTTAGTTGTACTGCATCAATTTAGCTGTTAGCTGCAGTAACAAGTTTCTTATTTGTTGTACAGTCAAACCAACACGACTAAATCAAGTTTGGTGTGTTCCACTGAGTTTTCTGAGATTCAGTGTATTTTGTACTACAGTAGTACTATGTATGTAAGCAATGAATTCACAGTCTAGTGTTGTCGTGTTGCATAGTTAATAATTTAAATTAATTTTTCCTTTTACTTGTTTAATTAGTTGCTTAAATTGTAACAGTTAATTACACGTTAAGTCAACACAATTTTATAGGATTGTAATTAAGAGCCTCAAGTTTACTGTTATAAATGATATAGGCTAGTAAAAGCAGTTCATTTGCAGTACAATACTGTTATTGTGTTTGGTTAAACACTAGCACGCTGGAACACCATCATGTTTGTGTACGTACAACCTATTCTAGACAGCATTTCAGCTTAATATTCATAAACATACATTTTAGCACATTTGGCATGCCATACCTATACTTGAGGTGGAATAAAAACCAAACTATCTTCAAGTGGCGATTGTAAAGGATGTAACAGCGGCAAAAAACAATAACCAGAGACTAGTTACAAGCAATTAATTCCATGTTTGTCGTGTTTCTATGATTTTATTATACAAATTTTACTTCATGCTACGTTTTTCTTGATGCCATGTTTTTCTCGGTACCGTATATATAGCTAACGCAGTGTTGAACAACAGCGCAATATTAATTCATGTGCTTTTTACCGTTATGTCAAATATGAAATTAATTTTAGTTACATTTTGTAGATATGCATATATTTTAAGCGATGAATTTTTCAGTTTTCAGCATCGAAGCATAATAATTGTTTCCGTAAATATATAATTGAGAATATTTACTTAAAAATACAATGTACAATTTTATATGTTTTAATTACAAAGTGAAAGCAAATGTTTACTACTAAATTTATTTGCCCGATAGTAAATGATATTATTTTGCGTAATGTTTGCCAAAATTTAAAATGAAATGATTTAATGAAACATATGTTAAAGAGTTGAATAAAATTTTCTGAATTTACATAAGCAAAATTTGTACATTGCAACTTGTGGGTAGGATGCTGACTGGATAAAACAAACATATGCTTTAATTATTTTAAATAGGTGTTGACATTCCATTGATTACACAGCAACTCAATATTATACCTTGTACGAATGTATTCCTAAGATTTGATACCAAGGGTCAGTCCTGCCCCAAGCTGATTGTTGTCTATTATATATTTTTATTGTAAAATAATGTACTATTTACTAATTAAGCTCACATTTTGTATGAATTGTCAAAATACAGCAAATAATGTACACTTGTAAAAATAAAGGAGTATTCATTTGTGTTACATGAGTTGTGTTACATGTTATGTATAGATACAGTATTATAACACACCTACTGTAACTTGTAATTGTATCCTTGCTATTTGATTGGATGATTATGTATCACATGCCATGTATCCATCCTCATGATAGCTGGTGGTACATTGCACATTTAAGTTCTTGTTGAAATGTTGTGCAACTCAAGGCTGGTTGTACGTTCACAGAGTCATCCTGTATTGTATTCTGTCTACAACTACTCAACTTCATGACCAAAGTTTGAGCGCTATATTTTTTGTTGATGGGCCTTTCAAATTTAAAGTAGTTGTGTTATAAAAACAAAATAATGTTTGTATTATGGAATGTATAGAATATTTTCATGAGTTGAATGTGTAGAACAGCTCAATTCCTCTTTGAGAATGTGTACTCAAATACGGTACTTTAAAAGCCAGATTTAAAAAAAATCAATTCTACCAAGATCATAAGGAGTTATCGGTTGGCAGAACGGGTTTGTGGTCTTGCTTTTATTTGCGTAAATATCTGATTGAACTGCTTATAATTTTTGTACCAAAAAAGTAAGGGACATTTTTTTTTATTTGTATGCAATATTTTATTTCAATTTTTGGTAGCAATTTTTCTTTATGACAGCTTTCCTCGTTATGAGGAACAGAACATTTTGCAGCAACTTAAATTAAGCTTAGGCCTACTCTGTATATTATGTCTTGAGGCATTCACATTAAAATATAAAGCTCTGTCTACACTATCTAACTTCATACAAAAAAATGTGATGTGCCCATATATGGACACGATGATGTCATATCCCTACTATATTTAGGCATACCATTACCATATTTGGGTACATCACACTTTTTTTGTCTAGTTTGATAGTGTAGACAGAGCTTAAGATGGGATAAACGATAACATGTTTACACTAGTTTATGTACAAAGAAAGACTTTAATTTTCTTGTTTAGGCCTATTTCCTCTTAATTGATGTTTATTGATTACTGCTGGTCTTAAAAGTCAGAGCAATTAATATGCTAACATGGTCAGCTCATAATGAACACACTTTATATTTATTCAATCAATTGTATTTCTTTTTGCACCTACACTACAGACAATGTATTCCAACCAGGTATTCAACTCAATTGTTCTAACTGCTAGATTTTCATAAGGTAAGAGTTAAGTTTTCATATGCACACACTAGCAATGGTTTAATCTGAACCTTAATAATGACACCCTCCTAGAGTGACCCAGACCTTAAGTGTTTATGCATATAACCCTAGTACAGGACCAAACAATAATGCGCTTGCAGTAGTACAGAGCCTGTAAAGAATACCTCTCAACAGACCTAAGTGTTCTTCATCATTCGCATCAATTGCTTTAACAAATACAAAATGTATGCAAGCCTTTAATAGCAAAACATCTGTAAATTGGCCAAGATAGTGAGTCTGCTGATCTTATATTAACAAAAAACAGAAGTTTCCATTGCACTCAATCATTTGCCTCTTCAACCAGCTGACGTCAGGGTACGATTGATGAACTTTGACCAGTTACATTTCATCAAGATCTTCCTCTGGGAAATCTCCGACCGTCACAAAGTTTGGTTTGGTAAAGCCGCCGTATTTATCTGGACATTCAAAATACTTCTTTCCACCAACACTGTGAATACAGAAAAGTATTACAACACGATTTATAGTAGTGATATTGAACTGGTTGTGGATTTGGGGTTCAATAACTAATACTCCTGTCTGCAATCTAAGCAACTGTGTATGCTAAAGCTTAGATGCAATACTGGGTCATAAGCGCGCTCCAAGTAATTTGACCAATCACGACGCGATGGATTGGTCAACTTGCTTGTGTTGCACCTATGTCATTGCATTATGCCCAGGTGGGTACAAAGCTATACTGATAATCTCACCTGCCATCATTCTTTCCATGAGGTTCATCATACTGTATACCAACCCACCAACCTGGTTTAAAGTCTGTTTTACCTATAAATAAAAACAAAACACATTATATTCACAGTGTAAATATCATTCCGTATTCTAGCACAGGATCAAGGCTCTCCTCGACTTGGACAAGTACTTAAAACTGGAGGTTTAGTGTACACATATAGTTTGTGTACACTTTAAAGAAATCAGTGCATATTTCAGACGAGTAGAAGGTTACCTTGGTGTGCTAGTCCCAATGAGTGCAGTTTGGTGGTAAACATGACACGACTTCAACATGAAGGGACCTTTGGGTGAAATGACATTTGCTGTACACTATGTGACAATTTCAGTTCAATGCTAGTTGGGAAAATCACCACCAAACCTCGAGAACATTATTTACAAAGCGTTTTTTGCAGGAAAAAATGTATTTAGATCAGCTTGACAAAACAATTCATATATCCTCACCTACGAACATGACAGTTCCTCTTTTTACAGGGGGTACTTTTGGATTATTGACCTCACACCTTGACCCTACAGTAATAGCTTTTGCTAATGCTTCTTCTTCTGCTGCTTTCCTCAACTGTTCTTCCTCCCTCTTTTTCTCTTCTTCCGGATCCTTATCAGCGTATTTCCCAATTTTATTCTTTATTTTAAAAGCACGAACTGAATCTGAAAATGAATAATATTTTACAGGACTATTTCATTAATATGTGTAATGAAATTTAAGCGTTATTGTGTTTTACAGTGTACATCATGCGAATAGGCCACATTGCATCACCTTTTCACTGATTTTTTTTGTCCATATATAAGTAAAATATTCAAAATACAAAAAATATAAACAAAACCTTAGGCTGCGGAGAAAGTTGTTGACAATGAACGTTGATATAGATTATTGTAACAATTGTAAAGAATGAAAGTGAATCTCACAAAAGACAAAAAAAGTCCCTTTATTCATAGCGGTGTAACCTGAATATTAATAGTTGTCCCGAATGAAGGGTTTTACTGTAAATATAAGACTGTCAAAAGAAAACACTGTCACAAAGTAAAAAAGGTACATATTATAAGAAGATAGTTTAAGACTCCTTTTGTTTACCAGTTCTAGCGCTATACTCCTCAGCAGAAATCTCAAATTTCTCTACTTTTGAAACATCTTCATATTCGCCAACAGTTCTTGTGGCATCTTTATCAATAACCTATCAAGAAAAAAAAATGTGATCAATATATTATGTAAATTCAAATCTTCACAGTGAGCAGTTACCAAACAGGTAGGGATTTCCCCAACTAATCATCGGTTTTTTTCCAACATCATTACACCACTTACATGTATTCTCATATTATCTTCAATTGGAAATGATCCTAGTAGCGCAGCATCGTCTGACATTGACACCATCAGCTTACCATTAGCATCAAATAACTGCAGCTCCATATATGATGCTGAAGATCCAACAATCATCTCTAATTTAGACTTTAAAAAAAGAAGTGATATATATATATTACAATCGGTAAAATGTCTGATACCTCTAGGCCTGACATACTTTGCTATGACTGCTGTCTGGGTGATGGGCCGGGCGATAAAGTTAATATCTAAGGCTAGCAAAAGCAGACATCAAATTGGACCAACTCAAACAGCTAGGCCTAGGAGGTTACCACGTTTTTACCTTTACTTCAGAAATGGTTATATCTTTTGGAAATCTACGTTGACTTCCAAATGAATTTAATGAACTAGAAATAGCAACATTCACAATATCCTGAGTTACGACGGAATAAGACATGTTTTCTAACTTCTTTTTTGGATTGGTTTTTTCCCGATTCTGAATTTGTTTAGGTCTATATTACTATAGCGCCACCAACGGAGCAAAATGAATTATAAGAAGATTTACAGGTATAGTATGTAGTTGTTTTTTGATAACAGAGAGCTATCACTTATGCCATCCTCGTATATAATTAATTTCGTACGGAAATACATTTAATTGATAATATCATTAGGTAGAGTATCCTTCTTACAATTAATTATCAGTAATATATATAACTTTTTAAATGTTAGGGATATATTTTAAAATAACTATAAATAGATATATAATTACACAAACTCAAGATGTTCTTTTCTGCCTGAAACCTAGGCCCACCCTAGGCCTCCTCCTCTGTGCTCTCACCAAAGATCGTATAGCGCCACTTCGTGGCGCTATAGTATCTTTGGCTCTCACTTCGTTCGTTTTGCTACCTGATCCGTGCAGGCCTAGGCCTAGGCTAGACTGGATATTATGATTGCAAGCCAAAAAGGTAGATTTAGAAGCATATTTTATTGATTACCCATCATCAGTGTCACCCTTAACAGATAGTTAAGCTATATTTGTAGGTCATAGCTTATTTCAGACAATATTTTAGCCTCCAAAAAGGGCAGATTAGGCCTAGGCTAGGCCTAGCCTATTATTATAGCCTACTGTATAGGCCTAGGCCTAGCTAGAAAGAGGCTAGGCCTAGGCTAGCTAGGGCCTAGGCCTAGTTAGGCTAGCATCTCGCTACTCTAGCTAGTAGTTTAGGCCTAGGTAGGCCTAGTACTACTAGGCCTATAGCCTAGCTGGCCTACTAGTACTAGGGCTAGCCTAGTCTTGCTAGGCCTAGAAAGAAGTAGTAGGCCTAGCTAGGCTACTACGGATCCGCTACTACTACTAGCTAGGCTAGGCTACTAGGCCCACCTGGTTAGGGATCCCCTAGTTAGGCCCTACTAGGGAACTGGTAGGCTAGCTAGCTAGGCCTACTTACTAGCTAATAAATAAGTCTAGGCCTAGGCTGCCTAACTAGCTAGCTCTATGTATTCTAGTTAGGGCCTAGACTAGTTTATTAGGCCTTTGTTTAGGCTGATTAGGCCTGCCTAGTCCTAGTTAAATAAATAGGCATATAACCAGGCTCAGTCTAAACACTCTAGGCCTATCTATATGAGACCTGTGCTATTAATTATAGGACTAGACCTAGGGCCTTGCTAGCTAGCCAGCAGAATGGTCTAGAGAGGCATAGGCCTAGCTAGGGATAGGCTGGGGAGTCATAGACAGCCTATCTATATAAAATATTATTATTTCATTGCTAATGCCAAGGTATTATTTAGGCCTGTTTATTTTCAGGTTGAAAGCAATGGATAAAGAGAGATTCAATTCTACAACAAAAGTCAAACTCAAACTGATAATTAACAATGTTTCCAGTTAATTAATGTTAATTATTTTAATAGATTGTAGTGACCCTAACTACCTTACTGTTTGTGTATGGCTGTAATATTATATTAAATGTCATCACAATTAGTAAGGTTGTGAGGCTTCACAATTTCAAACAACTCTTCACTTCTTCATGTGGATGGATTAAAAAATACTGTGAGTATTGTACACTCTTTATATGAATATATCATCAATCACAATATCAAATATGATCAGTGTAGTCAAAATTTGATAACTTAGCATGAATCTTTTAATATCTACATCATCAATAATTAATATTAATATAAATCTACATCACAATGTTGGATATGATCTTTGTAGTCAAAATTTGATAACTGAGCACGCATCTTTTAATAACTACCTTATCAATAACTATTAATAATGTCCTATATCACAATGTACAGTAGGATATGATCAGTGTTAGTCATAATTTGATAACTGAGCACGCATCTTTTAATATCTACCTCATCAATAATTAATATTAGTATCATATATCACATTGTTCGATATGATCAGTGAAGTCAGAATTTGATAACTGAGCACGCATCTTTTAATATATACCTTATCAATGACTATTAATAATATCCTATATCACAATGTTGGATATGATTAGTGATTAGATAAATGAGCACGCATCTTTCAATATCTATTTCATCAATAATTATTTGTATTTTGTATTTGTATTTTTGTATTTGTATTATAATAATTATTATTAATAATTTATATCACATTGTTCGATATGATCAGTGTAGTCATATTTGATAACTGAGCACGCATCTTTCAATATCTATTTCATCAATAATTATTTGTATTTTGTATTTGTATTTTTGTATTTGTATTATAATAATTATTATTAATAATTTATATCACATTGTTCGATATGATCAGTGTAGTCATATTTGATAACTGAGCACGCATCTTTCAATATCTATTTCATCAATAATTATTTGTATTTTGTATTTGTATTTTTGTATTTGTATTATAATAATTATTATTAATAATTTATATCACATTGTTCGATATGATCAGTGTAGTCATAATTTGATAACTGAGCACGCATCTTTCAATATCTATTTCATCAATAATTATTTGTATTTTGTATTTGTATTTTTGTATTTGTATTATAATAATTATTATTAATAATTTATATCACATTGTTCAATATGATCAGTGTAGTCATAATTTGATAACTGAGCACGCATCTTTCAATATCTATTTCATCAATAATTATTTGTATTTTGTATTTGTATTTTGGTATTTGTATTATAATAATTATTATTAATATTATATCACATTGTTCAATATGATCAGTGTAGTCATAATTTGATAACTGAGCACGCATCTTTCAATATCTATTTCATCAATAATTATTTGTATTTTGTATTTGTATTTTGGTATTTGTATTATAATAATTATTATTAATATTATATCACATTGTTGGATATGATCAGTGTAGTCATAATTTGATAACTGAGCACGCATCTTTCAATATCTATTTCATCAATAATTATTATTAATAATTTATATCACATTGTTCAATATGATCAGTGTAGTCATAATTTGATAACTGAGCACGCATCTTTCAATATCTATTTCATCAATAATTATTTGTATTTTGTATTTGTATTTTGGTATTTGTATTATAATAATTATTATTAATATTATATCACATTGTTGGATATGATCAGTGTAGTCATAATTTGATAAATGAGCACGCATCTTTCAATATCTATTTCATCAATAATTATTTGTATTTTGTATTTGTATTTTTGTATTTGTATTATAATAATTATTATTAATAATTTATATCACATTGTTCGATATGATCAGTGTAGTCATATTTGATAACTGAGCACGCATCTTTCAATATCTATTTCATCAATAATTATTATTAATAATTTATATCACATTGCTGGATATGATCAGTGTAGTCATAATTTGATAACTGAGCATACATCTTTAAAAATCTACCTCATTAATAATTAATATTAATAATCTATATCACACTGTTGGATATGATCTGTTTAGTTTTTTAATATCTACCTTATCAATAACTATTAATAATATCCTATATCACAATGTTGGATATGATCAGTGTAGTCATAGTTTGATAACTGTGAGCATACATATTTTAATATCTACCTCATCAATAATTATTATTAATAATCTATATCACAATGTTGGATATGATTAGTGTAGTCATAATTTGATAACTGAGCACGCATCTTTCAATATCTATTTCATCAATAATTATTATTAATAATTTATATCACATTGTTGGATATGATCAGTGTAGTCATACAGTAATTTGATAACTGAGCAAAAATCTTTTAATATCTACCTCATCAATAATTAATATTAATAATCTATATCACATTGTTCGATATGATCAGTGTAGTCATAATTTGATAACTGAGCACGCATCTTTCAATATCTACCTCATCAATAATTAATATTAATATCATATATCACATTGTTCGATATGATCAGTGTAGTCATAATTTGATAACTGAGCACGCATCTTTTAAAATCTACCTCATCAATAATTAATATTAATAATCATATCGCATTGTTCAATATGATCAGTGTAGTCATAAATTGATAACTGAGCAAAAATCTTTTAATATCTGCATCATCAATTAATATTAATAATCTATATCAAACTGTTGGATATGATCTGTTTAGTTTTTTAATATCTACCTTTTCCAAAATAATATTCTATATCACAATGTTGGATATGATCAGTGTAATCATAGTTTGAACTACCTCAACAATAATTAATATTAATTGTCTATATACCAATATCAAATATCAGTGTAGGCCTAGTCATTTGATAACTGAGCATGCATCATTTTATATCTGCTTCAAATATTAATATTGTCCGAATATAATAAGTGGTTTGAAGGATTTTTGCAGATGGCCTTTTTTGCATTGTAAAGTTTACACTTTAAAATCTGTCAATTTATCCAAAAAGGTCAAACTTTGACCTATTTCAATAAAATCATTTCATAAGTTGTCTTCTTTTATAGTTTTAGTGATAATCAATATTAAGTGGTTTTTTACCCCAAAAAAGTCAAACCTAGAGCTATTTTAATAAAATTATTTCATAAATTGTCTTCTTTTATAGTTCTAGTAGTGATATAATCAATATTAAGTGGTTTGGATGATGTTTGTGGGGTGTTTTTTTAAAGTTTGCACAGTTTACATGGTAAAATGTGTCAATTTATTCCTAGAGCTATTTCAATAAAATTATTTCATAATCACCCCAAAAATGTCAAACCTAGAACTATTTTAATAAAATGATTTCATAAATTGTCTTCTTTTATAGTTCTAGTAGTGGTATAATCAGTATTCAATTGTTTGAATGATGTTTGTGGGGTATTTTTTAAAGTTTGCATTAAGTTTACGCAGTTTACATGGTAAAATCTATCAATTATCCAAAATTGACATTTTTCACCCTAAAAAATCAAACCTAGAGCTATTTCAATAAAATGATTTCATAAATTGTCCTCTTTTATAGTTCTAATAATGATATAATCAATATTAAGTGGTTTGAATGATGTTTGTGGGTGTTTTTTTAAAGTTTGCATTAAGTTTACGCAGTTGAAATGGTGAAATCTGTAAATTTATCCAAAATTGGCATTTTCACCCTAAAAAATCAAACTTAGAGCTATTTCTATTAAATTATTTTATAAATTGTCCTCTTTTATAGTTCTTGTAGTGCTATAATCAGTATTAAGTGGTTTGAATAATGTTTGTGGGGTGTTTTTTTTAAGTTGGCATTAAGTTTACGCAGTTTACGTGGTAAAATCTGTAAATTTATCCAAAATTGACATTTTTTACCCAAAAAATTCAAACCTAGAGCTATTTCAATAAAATTATTTCATAAATTGTCCTCTTTTATAGTTCTTGTAGTGGTATAATCAATATTAAGTGGTTTAGATGATGTTTGTGGGGTGTTTTTTTTAAAGTTTGCACAGTTCACATGGTAAAATCTGTCAATTTATCCAATATTGACGTTTTCACTCCAAAAAAGTCAAACCTAGAGCTATTTCAATAACATTATTTCATAAATTGTCTTCTTTTATAGTTCTAGTAGTGCTATAATCAGTATTCAATTGTTTGAATGATGTTTGTGGGGTATTTTTTAAAGTTTGCATTAAGTTTACGCAGTTTAAATGGTAAAATCTGTCAATTTATCCAAAAATTGATATTTTTCACCCGAAAAAATCAAACCTAGAGCTATTTCAATAAAATGATTTCATAAATTGTCCTCTTTTATAGTTCTTGTAGTGGTATAATCAATATTAAGTTGTTTGGATGATGTTTGTGGGTGTTTTTTTAAAGTTTGCATTACGTTTACGCAGTTTAAATGGTAAAATCTGTAAATTTATCCAAAATTGACATTTAAAAACACGAACTAGGTTGTAAAAAGTGAAGGAAGTCATTATATTTTATTATTGTTTGGTCTACCCATAGTTATAGCAGGGAAGAGTTAAATTTAACTCTTCCCTGGTTATAGGTAATAAAGGATGCCTATCATAGTCAAATGGCAATAACTGATTAGCCGAGACCAATGACATTTAAAACAACTCCTACTTAAAATTCCCTACTTATACAGTACAGCAGCTTTTTGATTGGCTGCAAGTTTAGTTTTCTGTTCGTTCATCAGAAATGGTATACATAATTATTAATCAATAAGATTACTGGATTTCTTTAGTATTTCTGACACATTTCCAATCTTAATTGAATTATTAATGTAATGGAAATTGGTCATAGGCCTATTATAGCAACATATCATTTCTGGAAGAGTATTACGGTCTGTATAGATCGATGTTAAAACACACGTCCTCATTTATCAAATAATTCATTCACTGCACATTTATTCTGTTAAGAAGAACTGGGACCCTCAATAGAAGCCAAAGCATGTCTCATGATGGCCTCTACAATACATATCAAACATAAAAAGATATGGAATATTTTTATTTTTACAGCGGCACACGTTCATCATAAACGATGCGTTCTTAAAAGTATAAATTTAAACAGCAAACGGATACAAATCAATAGGGTAATTAGGAACAAAAGAATAACACATTTTCAAAACCCATCGACTCGATCTCTTGTATACAGTAAATCTAACAAAATCACACTGATCATATCCAACATTAAGTATTAATAATTATTATTGATTAGGTAGATAATAAAAGATGCGTTATATCAATTTATGAATACACAGATCATATCCAACAATGTGATATAGATTATTAATAATAATTTTTAATGAGGTAGATATTTAAAGATGCGTGCTCAGTTATCAAATTATGACTACACTGATCATATCCAACAATGTGATATAAGACATTAATAATAATTATTGATGAAATAGATATTTAAAGATGCGTGCTCAGTTATCAAATGACGACTACACTGATCATATCCAACAATGTGATATATGATATTAATATGAATTATTGATGCGGTAGATATTGAAAGATGCGTGCTCAGTTATCAAATTCTGACTACACTGATCATATCCAACAATGTGATATATGATATTAATATAAATTATTAATGAGGTAGATATTTAAAGATACGTGATCAGTTATCAAATTCTGACTACACTGATCATATCCAACAATGTGATATATGATATTAATATAAATTATTAATGAGGTAGATATTGAAAGATACGTGATCAGTTATCAAATGACGACTACACTGATCATATCCAACAATGTGATATAGATTATTAATATTAATTAATGATGTGGTAGATATTAAAAGATGCGTGCTCAGTTATCAAATTCTGACTATACTGATCATATCCAACAATGTGATATACGATATTAATATAAATTATTAATGAGGTAGATATTGACAGATACGTGATCAGTTATCAAATGACGACTACACTGATCATATCCAACAATGTGATATATGATATTAATATGAATTATTGATGCGGTAGATATTGAAAGACGCGTGCTCAGTTATCAAATTCTGACTACACAGATCATATCCAACAATGTGATATATGATATTAATATAAATTATTATTGAGGTAGATATTAAAAAATACGTGCTCAGTTATCAAATTATGACTACACTGATCATATCCAACAATGTGATATATGATATTAATATTAATTAATGATAAGGTAGATATTGAAAAATACGTGATCAGTTATCAAATGACGACTACACTGATCTTATCCAACAATGTGATATATGATATTAATATAAATTATTGATGACGTAGATATTAAAAGATGCGTGCTCAGTTATCAAATTCTGACTACACTGATCATATCCAACAATGTGATATATGATATTAATATAAATTATTAATGAGGTAGATATTAAAAGATGCGTGCTCAGTTATCAAATTCTGACTACACTGATCATATCCAACAATGTGATATATGATATTAATATAAATTATTAATGAGGTAGATATTGAAAGATGCGTGCTCAGTTATCAAATTCTGACTACACTGATCATATCCAACAATGTGATATATGATATTAATATAAATTATTATTGAGGTAGATATTAAAAGATACGTGCATGCTCAGTTATCAAATTCTGACTACACTGATCATATCCAACAATGTGATATATGATATTAATATAAATTATTAATGAGGTAGATATTGACAGATACGTGATCAGTTATCAAATGACGACTACACTGATCATATCCAACAATGTGATATATGATATTAATATGAATTATTGATGCGGTAGATATTGAAAGACGCGTGCTCAGTTATCAAATTCTGACTACAGAGATCATATCCAACAATGTGATATATGATATTAATATAAATTATTATTGAGGTAGATATTAAAAAATACGTGCTCAGTTATCAAATTATGACTACACTGATCATATCCAACAATGTGATATATGATATTAATATTAATTAATGATGAGGTAGATATTGAAAGATACGTGATCAGTTATCAAATGACGACTACACTGATCATATCCAACAATGTGATATATGATATTAATATAAATTATTATTGAGGTAGATATTAAAAGATACGTGCTCAGTTATCAAATTCTGACTACACTGATCATATCCAACAATGTGATATATGATATTAATATAAATTATTAATGAGGTAGATATTAAAAGATACGTGCTCAGTTATCAAATTCTGACTACACTGATCATATCCAACAATGTGATATATGATATTAATATAAATTATTAATGAGGTAGATATTTAAAGATGCGTGCTCAGTTATCAAATTACGACTACACTGATCATATCCAACAATGTGATATATGATATTAATATAAATTATTAATGAGGTAGATATTGAAAGATGCGTGCTCAGTTATCAAATTCTGACTACACTGATCATATCCAACAATGTGATATATGATATTAATATAAATTATTATTGAGGTAGATATTAAAAGATACGTGCTCAGTTATCAAATTCTGACTACACTGATCATATCCAACAATGTGATATATGATATTAATATAAATTATTAATGAGGTAGATATTTAAAGATGCGTGCTCAGTTATCAAATCACGACTACACTGATCATATCCAACAATGTGATATATGATATTAATATAAATTATTATTGAGGTAGATATTAAAAGATACGTGCTCAGTTATCAATTTCTGACTACACTGATCATATCCAACAATGTGATATATGATATTAATATAAATTATTAATGAGGTAGATATTTAAAGATGCGTGCTCAGTTATCAAATTACGACTACACTGATCATATCCAACAATGTGATATATGATATTAATATAAATTATAATTGAGGTAGATATTGAAAGATGCGTGCTCAGTTATCAAATTATGACTGCACTCATCATATTCAACAATGTGATATAGGATATTAATAATAATTCTTAATGAGGTAGATATTGAAAGATACGTCCTCAGTTATCAAATTCTGACTACACGGATCATATCCAACAATGTGATATATGATATTAATATAAATTATTAATGAGGTAGATATTGAAAGATGCGTGCTCAGTTATCAAATTCTGACTACACTGATCATATCCAACAATGTGATATATGATATTAATATAAATTATTAATGAGGTAGATATTGACAGATACGTGATCAGTTATCAAATGACGACTACACTGATCATATCCAACAATGTGATATATGATATTAATATAAATTATTAATGAGGTAGATATTGACAGATACGTGATCAGTTATCAAATGACGACTACACTGATCCTATCCAACAATGTGATATATGATATTAATATAAATTATTGATGACGTAGATATTAAAAGATGCGTGCTCAGTTATCAAATTCTGACTACACTGATCATATCCAACAATGTGATATATGATATTAATATAAATTATTAATGAGGTAGATATTAAAAGATGCGTGCTCAGTTATCAAATTCTGACTACACTGATCATATCCAACAATGTGATATATGATATTAATATAAATTATTAATGAGGTAGATATTGAAAGATGCGTGCTCAGTTATCAAATTCTGACTACACTGATCATATCCAACAATGTGATATATGATATTAATATAAATTATTAATGAGGTAGATATTAAAAGATGCGTGCTCAGTTATCAAATTCTGACTACACTGATCATATCCAACAATGTGATATATGATATTAATATAAATTATTATTGAGGTAGATATTAAAAGATACGTGCTCAGTTATCAAATTCTGACTACACTGATCATATCCAACAATGTGATATATGATATTAATATAAATTATTAATGAGGTAGATATTTAAAGATGCGTGCTCAGTTATCAAATTACGACTACACTGATCATATCATCAACAATGTGATATATGATATTAATATAAATTATTAATGAGGTAGATATTTAAAGATGCGTGCTCAGTTATCAAATTACGACTACACTGATCATATCATCAACAATGTGATATAGGATATTAATATAAATTATTAATGAGGTAGATATTAAAAGATGCGTGCTCAGTTATCAAATTCTGACTACACTGATCATATCCAACAATGTGATATATGATATTAATATAAATTATTATTGAGGTAGATATTAAAGGATACGTGCTCAGTTATCAAATTCTGACTACACTGATCATATCCAACAATGTGATATATGATATTAATATAAATTATTAATGAGGTAGATATTTAAAGATGCGTGCTCAGTTATCAAATTACGACTACACTGATCATATCCAACAATGTGATATAGATTATTTATATTAATTTTGATGCGGTAGATATTTAAAGATGCGTGCTCAGTTATCAAATGACGACTACACTGATCATATCCAACAATGTGATATAGATTATTAATAATAATTATTGATGATGTAGATATTAAAAGATACGTGCTCAGTTATCAAATTATGACTACACTGATCATATCCAACAATGTGATATATGATATTAATATTAAAATTGATGACGTAGATTCTAAAAGATGCGTGCTCAGTTATCAAATTATGACTACACTCATCATATTCAACAACGTGATATAGATTATTAATAATAATTATTGATGAGGTAGATGTGAGATGCGTGCTCAGTTATCAAATTGTAACTACACTGATCATAATACTGTACACATAGTCCTTATGCAATTAGACATTGATTTAGTAGTACTACATATCATTTGTTAAATTAAGAATGTTGTTTCTGTGTTATTAAAAAACTTATTGAAATTTTTTAAAGTAAAAATATCAGTATTGATACCTATAAATTTGTATATCATAATAACATGCTTGATATTATAATAATGTGTTCTTTATTACAACTAAGAAACAATTATGTACGAGGATTATACACACTGATAGCTCTCAGTTATCAAAAAACGACTACACAATATAGCTCAGATTTATCATCATCCCCTTCGAAAAAGTCTACGATTAAAATATCGATTTAATAATGTATTGTTAACCTTTGGTACTTTTCAATCATTGCAATAATATATTCTGTTTTTAAACGACACTACAAAATAGTCTTCACTACCAGAAGGTAGACTAAAATATAAATATATAGCCCACTGAAAATTTATTAAAACATATTCTCAATCCCTTACACATACAGTACAGAGTGTTAGAGAGTAATTGGAATTTTACCCACAATACTTTGCTAGACCACCCTTGTTTCAATTGCAAGTATGGCGGATGGTTTGTCATCATAACAGCAAAGATGATTAGAATGGAAAACGGGGCTGGATCATCTCCGCAGCATTTAAACCAGTTAAATGCTGGCACAAATGCTAACTTAAATGTTTTAGGAAATAAATTAGAAGATGACAATTCACGATCGAAGTATACAATACCCGGAATATTGCATTTTATTCAACATGAGTGGGCGAGATTTGAGATGGAAAGGGCTCAGTGGGAGGTTGAACGAGCCGAGTTACAGGTAAAGCTATGGGAGTGAAGCCCTGTCCTGGGTGTATAATGTTGGCCTAAGAAACCAGCTAACCGAAGATGTGATTTATACTGTCAATAAACGATTACTATGCGCCCTAATATACATAAAACAGTAATAAATAAGCTGAAGGAAATTCAGATAGTTTGTTGTGTGTTCATTCTTCAAATCATTTGCAAAAAAGTCAATAAATAAATGATGGAATTTTAATTTTGAAAATACTTTTTTTGTTGTATCATATTCTATACTCTGTGTGTAGGCCTAGGTTGTGTCACCTTTATCTTCTTTTTATGCCGTAGCCTTCTAGTACTACCATTTACCCAGGAGAGGAAAGCCTAGACCCAAATTGTTTACAAAATTCTAATGCCAAACCATTTCACAGTGAAATTTCAGGAAGTGCTATACCGGTAGATTAATTGGCAATTATTTGTTTTGCTATTAACTTTTTTCAACAGGTTTGTTCTTCGATAATTTCTTTCAATTGCAATTTTGTTTTCTTCCTTTTTATTGAACTTTTTTTACTTTTCAACTGTATTTTAGCAGAATTTTTGTTGATGCTATATTTCTTTCTTTCACAGTAGCCTGATGCTACACTGTACTTTATTTCAATAACATTTCTTCATATTTTTGTATGACAAAATATCATAACAAATAAAGTGAAAATTTGTTTGCATAAATTTGCCAACTTTGTCATTTGGAAGGTCTAAGAATATACATTTAATTTAATTGTATACAAACATTTAATTTTCATCATTTTGACAGCATGGTAGACATTTTTTGTACAACCTCTACGTTTAACTAGCCAGGAAGTATTGTTCAGATTACTTCCAAAATTGCTTTACTGTAGGTACATTTGTAAAAATTATGAAGCTTTGACCTTGAGAAAAGACCACTAATAGGCTACTGAGACCGACAATAGATGTGATTCATTGGAAAGCTACCTACATTAGTATTCTTCTAAAAACCACAACAGTACTGCAGTAGACCAACATTTCTGTATATTTGTGTGTCGAAATAGGTTGCACTGATGAAACATAACTTGTGTGTATAATTTATTTTTTTGCATTCTGTTTTGTATGCCAGGTTTTTATAAGACAGAGATGCAGGATTCTTTTCCAAAGCTATTTTGGTTAAAATTGGTTTATGCTATTTTTTTAAATCTAAGCCTAAGTTAGACTTAGGTTATTAGAGGCTTCCTTAAATCCTGGATACCAAAATGTTTCTCGTATATTATTTCTCCCTTTAAATATAGATGGACCATTTTGGTATGAAGGATTTAAGGAAGGCTTACTGTAGGTTAAAAAAATCTTTAAGAAAACCCCTCTATATAGATTACCAATAAATAAAGGTTTTATACAGACTTTTACCTAGCAATTTTGGTTTTGATGTGGTATTTTTAGGTCTAGGCTAGAGGCAAGTTATTAATAATTCATCGTATTAAATGCTTAAAAGATTACTGTTAGGCTAAAAAAAATCTTTAAGAAAACCCCTTTATATATACAGTATACTACCATTAAAATTGTTTTATTATTACAGACTTTTACCCAGCAATTTTGGTTTTGATGTTGGGTATTTTTTGGGTCTAGGCTAGAGATAAAGTTTTTAATAAATCATATTAAATGCTTTTTTCCCCCCTATTTTTATTTTATTTATATTTTTATTTCATGACTTCTATTTTATATTTAAAAATGGAATGGACACCAGGAAACTACTGTACAGTATAGTATTGCTGAATGAAGTTTTTACATTATTGAAAGAAAACTTTACTGTACATCACTACTTTAGTAACCCCCAAAAATCCCAACGTCAAAGAATTTTGTTTTCATTCAATAAAGGCCATTGAATGCGTTAGCTTTCCGTGAATTCAATTGCATTATTTTACTCTGTTGACCCAAGTTTATTATTCATGCATAAACACAATTCATATTGTACAATTTTTTTGGACACTGTATCTATGATATATGATACAAAACAGCTGTATTAATGAGCTATTATTACACAGTATAGACACTGTTATTGTGTTGGTCATTGATGAGTTTTTTAAATGAATGAACAAGGTTGTATAGGAAAATTATTTACTATACATTTTTTAGTATGCGCCCTCTCTGGAGCCGTGATTTGTTGCATCTCCTCTATAGCCGTAATTTAGGTTTTTTTTACAATTCTGGAGTAGAAACCGCTCATTTGGAACATTTATTTAGGGTAAAAATTTAGTACACTCCTATTATTTATTAAGGGACACTTTCCTGTGAAACGGATGAGTTCAATATATGTATACAGTATCACTATCAGTATGTCCAATCTGTAAGCTGGAGCGGGGACACCCTTAAAATAAAGGCCAATTTACACAGATGACCGGTAATTGTAAGCGGAAAACTGCATAGCTTGTCCCATGCAGAATAACTGTCTATCCTGAAACCCTCCCGTCCAATCTGCCTTGTGTGTAAATGGTCATAAGGAATAACATAGATTCTATATTTTTATTTACTGTTAGTGTTACCATTCGTCTGTGTAAATTGGGACATTTCTATGTACAGTACTGTATACTCTTAATAGGGTTTCTAAACTGTGTGTTAATATTACACTTTTTATTCTAGATAACAATGACATTTATACCTGCAATGTCAATGGGCTCTAGTTAGAATGGATACAAATTTGTAATTTTTACATAAATAGTTTAAAAAGAAAATTGTTCACATACTGTGATAATTATCAGCATTAAATAGCATTAAAAAAATCAAGGCTAAATGTGTTTGATGTTTTTCATAAACCATATTATTATTAGGATTATCTCTGCATCCGCATTTGTGTTTTTTATGTGTTAATTAACATACGATGATTTATGTTTTTAATTTTGCAGGCAAGAATAGCATTCCTTCAAGGTGAACGAAAAGGTCAGGAAAATCTGAAACACGACTTGGTTCGGCGAATAAAGATGTTAGAATATGCGTTAAAACAAGAGAGGTGAGTGACTCATTGTAATACATTAGAGCCTCATCATCATCTTAAACCAAGATCGCTAGCTACAACCAATGGACAGTTTGTGTTTATCATATCCTGGACATTTGGACATCTGGGCATTTGAGACCGATTGATGATCTAATTGTATTTTTAAGAAGGCTACTGTAACTTGTAATTTAAAATTGTATTTAGCTTTGATATATTTAAATCAATTGAATTAAAATTGACAGCAGACATACAGTATTATAAGTCAAAATATACCTTTTAATTCTAAAAATATAGAAACTTGTTCATTGTATTGGTAAGTCTAGGCCTAAATTACAACTTTTAATGTGCCTCGGTAGTGATCAGGTGTGGGTGTCCATTTTTCCAAGCTACTTATCTCTGGAGAAAAAAAATGTATTTTGGCTCAGGTACACTACAGTTTGTTATTGTCTAAAACATCCTGGTTTTCAGCTCACTTAAATCGGATTACTAACTTGTGAGTTCTGAGTGTTAGGTCCTGTTCAGACCTTCAAAGTTATGGTTTTGTATTGTACACTGCATAGGAAAAGATTACTCTAAGCCACCTTTTATGACGATATGAAAACTCAAGATGCTTATGATACGAAAGTCGTGCATTAACGTTTATATAGGTCTGTGTTGCGTTTCAAATTTGTTTTCCCATAATTTGTCTCCTTATATAGTTCTAGTTGTTATCTAATCAATATTAATTGATTTAAAGGAGGTTTGCGCAGCTTTTTTTTTAGGTTTGCGCTGTGAAATCAGTAATTTTCCCAAAAATTGAAGTTTTTCACACAAAAAAAGGCAAACTTAAAGGAATTTTAAATTTTTTCCCCATAAATTGTCTCCCTATATAGGTCTAGTTGTGTTTTAATCAATATTAATTGATTTAAAGGAGGTTTGCGCAGCTTTTTTTGGAGGTTTGCGCTGTGAAATCAGTAATTTTCCCAAAAATTGAAGTTTTTTACCCAAAAAAGGGCAAACTTGAAGGAATCTCAAATGTTTTTTCCCATAAATTGTCTCCCTATATAGGTCTAGTTGTGTTTTAATCTATATTAATAGATTTAAAGGAGGTTTGCGCAGCTTTTTTTGTTCTTTGCGCTGTTAAATTAGTAATTTTCCCAAAAATTGAAGTTTTTCACCCAAAAAAAGGCAAACTTAAAGGAATTTCAAATTTTTTTCCTCATAAATTGTCTCCCTATATAATTCTAGTTGTGTTCTAATCAATAATAATTGTTTTGAAGGAGGTTTGCGCAGCTTTTTTTGTTGTTTGCGCAGTTTAGCAATACCCACGATCAGTGACACTTTGACTTTAAACAAAAGCTTACTTAATCGAATCTGAACATTTTGCTAATTCTTGTGCTAATTATGTGAGTTACCGTGCTTTAAGATAAGAACAATTTGTTGGTCTGAACATACCCTTAGAATACATGCCTGTCATGTGTCGGCTGTACTAAAGAAAGTTTATTTATTCCCTATAGGACATGTCAATGAAACACAATAGATTTTATTATGGACATTAATTTGGTGAATAATGTAAAAATAGCACTTTATCACTATCATCAGTTCATTAACGGGAATAATAGTATAATATCACTGTTCAGAAAGTACCAATGATTAATCAAAAAATAAGGTTATGCAAATGTACCATCTGTTTAACTTTTTTTTTAAATACACTTGAATGATGTCATCATAGATATTATGCTGATAACATTATTATATTTTATTATTAATACAAATAATAGATTTATAAGCTAGGAAGCCGGTATTAGTAATTCATTTCTGATTTCATAAACCTTTACAGAAAGTTGAATTTAAACATCTGATTGTCAAAATGTGTTCTCGGTAGAAAGTGAAAATTCGTAATTAATAAGTTAATTGCAGTTTGGTAATACTACTCTATATACTTTAAACAGATTTTGTTTTCTGTACAAATGACACAGATGCAATTTTCATGAAATTCTGTAGTAGAACCTCTCTTTGAAAGCACGTACCTCAAAAAAGACATCCCTACAGTAGTAGTATGTTTTAACCAAAGATTTTATATAGCCGAAGGCTAGATCGCAAAGAACAATGTTATAGCAGTTCAAAAAGTGATTCTCCATGGAGAAGGAACCAACAAGATGGCGGCTGCATTCGACCAATCAGATATGCCCTACGCAGTACGCACTACTACGCCTGTGTTGAGCCTATCTGCGGGAGAACGATACGCAACGCAGCGCATTAAGCATATAAACATGAACGTATTCTATATGATCTGACCTCGTATACAAAAAATGCTAGATTACCAAGAAATTATTCATTCTATTGCGATTAACAATAATTATATTTAATTTTATAACAACTTTACTGTGCTTTGACAAGAATATGTGTTGTAATTTATGTGGTCTTAATGTATTATGTTAGATTATTATTTTTTATATTATTAAATAATGTTTTTGAACATCTATACGGCCACCATCTTGTTGGTTCCCCTCCTGTTGGAATCACTTTTCAGTCTGGAATACATCCTCTAGCCTTCGGCATTACCTCACTGGTTTTAACACTACTGTACAGTACTACAGACGGACATTTTGTTGTGTCCCAAAAGGTGTCCCTTTAATAGAGGTTCTACTGAAATTTAACTCTAGTATTTTAATTTATTGTTGTTGTTAATGTTAGTGGCATTTACTGTATTTCAGTTCACTTCAGAATTACAAAATTATGTACAGATTTGTTTAAATTAAAATTATTAAAAATTGTTACTCAAACCAATTTCTGTTACTAACAACAACATCAGTACTTCTCAATGATACTGTAGTATCAGTATTCTATTAGTAAACCTATAAACTCTTAAGTTCTATGGAGTATTTGGCAATGAAAACTACATATAAAGTACTGAGCAGTAGCATAAAAACCTAGATTTACAGTATAAAGTACTGTACAAAAAGCTAACATAACCAATCAATTTGTTATAGAGCACTTAGCATAGCTTCAGGCTATAGATGTTCCCATTGTTACAGTAATTATCTCTCAGATACCTATCTGCTGTTGACATTTTGGGTCATGTACTATTCTGCTATTGGTTGATTATATGTGCCCTGTACATGTATGTCATCATAGGTGTATGAATCATCAAGGTACATAATAATCTATTCTATTTATAATCCTATGGTAAATTCAGGAATTGATTTTTTTTTAATTCATTAGCTATTTATTTATTATTTTAAGTTGTTTATCATTTTTTGTTTGTTTAAATAATAATATTTCATATCTTAATATTTGTTTTGTGTTTTTCCTTCAGATCAAAATTTCACAAATTAAAATTCGGAACTGATCCTTCTGGGGAATTAAAACCACCAACGTTTGAAGGAGGTATGTATAAATTTATACTTTGATACTGTGTTTGAATTAAGAATAAATTCTTAAAGATATATTGTCCCCTCAAAAAATTATTTTATACATTTTTTAATGAATATCCAAAAATTGGATCAGAAAAAAAAAATTTTTACATGAAAAAAAATTTCAAATTGACTGGAAATCAATGGGTTTTTAAAAGAGCCAAAATATTAAAACCAAAGCACTATCAGTGTCAGGCAAAAATCGGAGACAATTTTAGACTTACTCATGATGGAATTTGCATTTAATTCTGAGGTAGGACTCAAACCCAGGACCTACAGATCACTACCCGACGTTCATCCTCTAGATCATTAAGCTTAACTCACATTCTTGTGTCTGATTGGTAGTTGTTATTTGATAATAAATTAATAATAAACCACAATGATGCTTTTATTTTGTTCCCCATCTTTCGGATTGGACATTGAGAACTAGGAATGTGCTTAGTTGTTAGGTTTTCATCAACAGAACTATACAAAGATTACCATACAGAGTTTGGTATTTACCATTGTCTCTTATGTGATTTATTAAAGTGGTCATTTGTTCGTCACACCTGATTTTATTTCTTTTTTTTTTTAATTTTCAGATGATATAAGTGAAGATGACTCTGTTATCTCTCCAAATGCACAAGTCAATTTCAAACAAGGAAGGCAGTTACTTAGGCAGTAAGTAATCCTTATGTGTGTCACATGACTGATATTGTGTAAACAAATGCAGTGGGAGCGGGGATGGTTATTGTATTACAAATTGTAAATGAAACATAAATTATAATGTCACCTTTCTTTATGACTGACATTGACAACCTATTGTTCATGGAACCATAGCAATACACTGTTGTGTGACTGTTATACACAAGTGGTTGTGATACAGTGTCGTGTGCTACCTGTATCATAGGAACAATGTAAAGATCTGTCTACACTATCAAACTTTATGTGACAAAAAAATGTGATGTGCCCATATATGGATCACACTTTTTCTGTCAAACTAGTTTGATAATGTAGACAGAGCTTAAGAGACACTATATGGATTCTAACCTTACTGATCCCATTAATTAATTAATTTGATGCCAAAAATATAATGCTTACCTTATTAAAGTGATTCTTACCTTAGTGAAATAAGGAGGCAAAGAGTATTACTCGTATAGACTGCCTCCTCTCATAGTGTTTATGTGCGAGTCATATGTACGTTTAAAAGTTTTTAGTGTTGGGCTTGAAACAATGTGGTAAAGGTAATAAATTATCTCTACTAAAGGTATTAAACCGGGATTTACACAACTTAAAACGATGACCTCGCCATAATACATAATTTACCTCTGTTTAAACTTGTTTCAGATATTTACAAGAGATTGGTTATACCGACACAATCCTAGATGTACGATCAAACCGAGTGCGGTCTTTACTTGGCCTACAGTCCGGTGAACAGAATTCAAATAATGTAGAAAGTGATGGTACCTCACCTGTAGAGCCATTAGTGAACGGAGAGAGCCCAGCAAAACCAAACCGATCAGACCCAAATGCAATTAAAAGGTATTGTAATGTATAATTATTCCATTAATATACTATATAAATAATGTATAAACTACATTTAAATCCATTTGATTTTTTAATTTTGTATCATATCCTGTTCATTATTGTTTCACATTTAAACAGGTTTTTATCAGATAAAAAAAAACGTTGAGCTATTCTTTAGAATGACGCATGGTGGAAAATAGTGTGTAGTATTTGCCATTTATAACTGCCCTATCCTGCAGCCAATTTCCGAGTGCAGTATTTTTAACGGGCCTAGCCTGACAATTTTTAAACTCCACTCCCAAAGACTTGTAATAGGTATCCCAATGAAAGCGCACAGAGGGGTATCACTTTTGAAATATTGACGAAATTCGAAAAAGTAGTATGACTTTGATGTTAAATAAATCGTATTCAATCTTAATTAATACTTACAAAATTTATATTGTTTGAAAGTACTTGTTTTAATCTATGTATAAGTGTGTTTATAATTAAAATTAATGAATTAGTTGCCGAGAAAATGCGATTTTAAAACGGTTCTAAAATCCCGTCGAGCCGATTTCCGCGCGTTGAAAACCTCATCGGAAAATCCCCATCAGTTTTCAAAACACGATCGCACGATTACCATTGGAGCTAGCGGATTAATTTTTGTTGTATGTTATCAGGCTTTAAATAAGCTTTAATTTGATACGAAAATCGTCTTCTATAAATAGGTTTTTCGTAACGAAAAGGTAATTTTTGTGACAAAAATCCAATTTTGATTCACCGTTTATGGAAAAATATTATGGATTTTGGTATTAAATTATAGCTAAATCTACATTGAAATCGATAAAACATAGTTTACAAACGTATTGTGCATGGTAATTGAGCGAACTACATTTTAAAATGGTGCATGAGGCGTAAATCCCGTTCAAAATTTTAAAGATCCAACCATTATAATCCGGTGAATATTGTAGTGAGTAAAATATTGTACTCTAAAATACGCGCGTGTTTGTTGTGGCGTTTTCCGTTAAATACATTAATGCACCCTATCAGCGAATGGTACGTTCCATATTTTGAACACGTTGTTTAGTTTTCCTCGCTCGAGTTCGACCGGCTCGACGCGAGATGTGTGACAGCAGCGATGTCGGAGATTGACATGTCCTTTTCCGTCGTAGAATATCTGGTTTTACACATTAATTTAACAACTTAAAATTGATGTAATGTGCGGAAGATTTATTATGCAAGTATACAATGCAAATGCGTTAGGTTAAAATGTACCGAGGAAATTTATTAAGCTAATTTACCAACGTTACATTTGACTCTGTATACGGCGGCCGAAAGTCATTAACTGCGACCGAAATACTTTAACGGAGCGACTACTGATCGCGAGTAAGCCGTGACTTGGCCTAAACTTTAGCTCCGTATTTCAATTTAATAACGTAATAATACGAAAAGAAAACAATTTTTATAATGTTATATATACTATTCAGGTAAACAATTAATTGTTTTAATTAACATTGATTATTTTAAATGAGTTTATTTTGACCCATACTGTGCGTTTGCCTTAAAAGAGCATATTTTACTTAGCAGCCCGGCTTAGATTTGGTGTCATAATCATATGGGCCTAAAATCTTGTTTTACGTATTCAAAAGTTATATATAATAGTATTTATGATTGAAATTATAAATATAAAGTATATTAAAATATTCTAATAATTATACTTACCGAAAATTAGTGTAAAAGAAAGGAAACAGTACACACCGTTTTTAACATACTTTTTCATTTTTTCTTTTTATAATTTTAAATTTCACCATTAAAACAATTTTTTTTTTTCATATACACATCTAAAATATATTTATTAATGAAATATACACTACATTCTAACAAGTACAAAAAAAAATTCAATGAATTAGTACAGTAGTTCAAAAGTTACAGATCATTGAAAAATAGCAGTTTTTTCATTTTTTTAGGGAATTCCAGCAAAAATGGGCGTTAAATGCTTTCCTACCACTTTGCGGACCAATAATTTAAAAAATAGGTTTCGTTGAGGCTCCAAAAAAAATAGAGTTGTACAGTCTATATCGTGCCTAGCTTACCTGGATAAACCAACATAAGCCTCTCTCTCCGACGAGAGGTAAACATTACGAAAAGAAGAACATTAATAACATTAATTTTTCCCCACCCCCGTCGGATAATGGATCAGTCCGCCACCAGTACGCCCTCAAGTGAGACACACCCACTTATCATCGTCATCATTTCTTTTCGTAACGTCGTTGTGTACGTACGTCTTTTCTGAACACATTCCTGGAATTCCTGAGGAATTTGCGATAAAGACTTTATACTGTAGACTGGAAGAGAAGAATAGAGCAAGAAAACGAAGCTAAGTGTAGTAGATCGTTATCTTGTGGTTGGATACGTTTAGAATCGTTACCCTTGGCTAGTTGCCAGGAGTTAAAATTTAGCGTTGTAAGCCGTTATCCAGTGTGTTTCACCTGGATAGAAATACTGGAAGATCTTTTGTTGTTCGTTAGGCTAGTGGGGAAAAGTAGGTCTGTTAGATCACCATGCCTAAGCAGGAGTGTGTTAAATGTAGGGGTCCCCGCTCTACCGTGAAGTGGGACCGCCACTTGGAGTGCATAAATTGCCGCACGTGTACCGAGTTGTCGCCGTGCGATGTTTGTGTCCGCTGGACACCGTCCAAGTTCAAATCGCTCACTAGGCCTAAAGAACGCACGGAAGCTGTACCACCTCCGGAGGTGGGTACCGCTGATACGGCAGGCCCTCCTGTCGTTGCGCCGGAAGTTAGCCTTCCAGATATGCCTGCACCGGCTGCGGCCTCTGCGGTTCCGGGGGTGAATGAGATTTCTCCGGGGTTACTGCAAGCCATTGTTGCAGCTGTGAGAGCTCTGCCGAGGGATGAGCCTGAGGTACCCTCTCAGATTAGACCTCCTCCCCAGATTCCATACATTGATGTTGGCCCACAGCAGACCTCGTTTTTCGATGGTTCGTCCGTCCGGCAAAGGGACTACGATAGTGACAGGACGATGGCCTCGCTCTCTGACGATGATAGAGATAGCTTACGAGAGCAGGCCGGGCCAGGGGAGGAAGGTCTGCAGGCGCTAGTTATGCGGACGGTCCCCGCGGTGCTGTCCTTTCTCGGCGTCGATTTCACGTATCGCGAGCCTAAACATACTCCTTCGTCTAAGCGGTTTTCCACTTTTGGCGTACGCACGCCCTTTAAGAAGGTATCTTCGTGCCCGGTTACGCCTCTCGATCCAGAACTTGTGGAACGTGTGGAGCTGATCGCTAAGGAGTCCAAGATTCGTAGGCCTATGCCTTATAGCCTGTCATCGGCTTTTCCGGTGCCGCAGAAACAATTCGAACTGTACATCGCGGCGCCGAGCGTCCCGGAGGCAGCGAAGGAACGGGTCCGTGAGGACCAGAACCTGGACCCGTCCAGGACTAATTTTTTGAAGCCTTCGGAATCCCGCACAGAGGACGTCCTTACGTCCGTCGACAGGGCCGCACGCGAGACGCTTAGAGCCGCCTCTATGGCCGGGTACTTGCTATCCTTTCTGGCTGATCCAGAACATCCGCCCCAGGGCGATTCGGACGTGATAGCTCTACTACAGCAGATCATGGGCCTGGTTGTTGATCAACAGGCAACGATCTCATTATCTGCGGCCGCGGCCCGTCGCGTTAACGTCTTGGGTGCAACTGACATCGCACCGACCGATTTCCGTAGGTTTACTACGTCTGACTCCTTCGGGGCGCAGGACTTGTTCTTTGGCTCCTTCTCACAGAAGGAAGATAAATGGGCCCGTGAGAGGGAAGCTCGTCGGGAGACAAGAGCGCGCTTCCCGCAAAAACGCCGAGCTAGCAATTCACGCTCAAGGACAGCCGCACGACCGCCGCCTGCCCCTGCTGCTCCTCAGCAGATGCAGCCTCCCCCGCCGCCACCGGCTCAGCCTATGCAAAGTCAGGCTTCTACATCAAGACAGGCTTCACACCCCCCTCGCGGAATGCGAAATAGGGGTGGCAAAGGCGCCACCAACAGGAGTGGTCGCCGGTATTATAATGTGAAGCGCCGGTGACGGCTTGGGGGCGCCCGTCCCTCCAAGCGAGGGCGGGCAGGTGGGGGGTCGCTTGAAACGGTTTTCACGGGTTTGGGAGACCCTGACCACAGACAGATGGGTTCTCTCCACCGTGACACACGGGTATCGTATCGAATTCTCGAGCCCTCCGGTGAGCGGAGGTGCCCGGCACACGAGGATTCCGTCAGAGCCGGAAAAGAGTCAAGCGCTCATGACGGGCCTCGAAGCACTGCTCCAGAAAGGAGCTGTGGTGCATGTTCAAAAAGAACAACTTACGATCCCGGGACACGAATCCACCGTTTTCCTCGCCCAGAAAAAATCGGGCGATTGGCGACCCATCCTAAACCTCAAAAGTCTGAACAAGCGGTACATTCGGCCCCGCAGGTTCAGGATGGAGACTGTCTCATCTATCCTGTTGGGGCTAAGACGAGGGGACTGGGCAGCCACAATAGACTTGAAAGACGCGTACTTTCACGTGCCTATTGCGCAAGAACACCAGAGTTGGCTGCGCTTCCGCATTCACGATCAGGTATACCAATTCGTAGCTCTGCCGTTCGGCCTCTCAACGGCCCCACGAGTGTTTACTCGTCTAGTGAGAACCCTGGCGGCGTTCTTTCATCAACACGGCATCAGAGTGTTCATGTACTTAGACGATTGGTTGATCGTGGCCCAGTCCAGGGACCAGCTGCTGAGCAGCTTATCTTTTGTCCGCCTCGTGACGGAACAAGCAGGGTTCATAATAAACGAGGAGAAGTCATGTCTTCTCCCTTCTCAGAACCCTCTGTATCTCGGAGCCCAAATAAATTTGGTTACGGGCCGTGCGTGCCCATCCATCGAGCGTGTGGCCAAGGCAAGAACTGCAGTGCTACATCTTATCAATGCTCAGGCTCCGACGGCGTACGACTGGCTACGCACCTTGGGGTCACTGGCCAGCTTCGTCGCCCTCGTTCCGTTCTGCCGGTTAAGGATGCGGCCTCTACATCTGCACCTTCTGGCAGCATACCGCCCAAGATCAGACTCTCTACACAAGGTGGTTCCAACGAATGCGTTCATTATCTCGCATCTCGAATGGTGGCTCGTGGAAGACAGGTTACTTGTGGGCACACCTATACAAAGGTCAATTCCGGAGGTCCGTGTGGAAACGGACGCATCCGAAGTAGGCTGGGGCGGTCACATACCGTCTCCGGACATTCGCGTCTCCGGCCTCTGGTCGCCCGAGGAGACGCGCGCCCACATCAACCTGCTCGAACTTTGGGCAGTCGAGCGCTCATTGGAGGCTCTTCTTCCCCATCTGGCAAATCGCCATGTTCTCGTCAATTCCGACAACACAACCGTCGTGGCATACATAAACAGGCAAGGGGGTACACGGTCCCCCACGCTATGTTGCCACACGTGGACGTTGCTAATGTGGTGTATAAGACACAACATCCAACTGTCAGCGGCCCACATTGCGGGTCGTCTGAACATAGTGGCGGACGCACTGTCCCGTCCACTTCTACGTCCTACGGAATGGCGTCTTCTTCCAATAATCGCCACCCAGATCTTCAACCACTTTGGGCGGCCCCATGTAGATCTGTTTGCGACGTCAGGCAACACGCAGCTCCCGACGTTCTGCAGTCGATATCGGGATGCACATGCGTGGGCGGTGGATGCCCTGTCCATACCATGGGACAACCTTTGGGCATATGCCTTTCCACCGATTTCAATACTGCCACTGGTCCTGACGCACATTCAGCGCCATCAATGCCGAGTCCTACTAATAGCGCCGTATTGGCCCAGGCAGCCGTGGTTTCCACTGCTTCTAGGCCTTCTGTACGATCAGCCGTTACGTCTTCCGATTCGGAACGACTTGCTGACGCAGGGCCGAGCTCGGTTTGCTCTACCGAACCTCATATCCCTCGACCTGACTGTATGGCCATTGTCAGGGATCGTTTCAGAGACTCAGGCATTCCAGATGGTCCGGCCGCCCTCGCGGCGAAATCCCGACGGGAATCCACTCTTGCTGTCTACAATAGCCGATTAAAACACTTTTTCGAATGGTGCAAGCGCCAGAAGACCGACCCTATGAAAGTGACTTTGGGCCAGGTCTGCGCTTTCCTACATTACCTGTTTGAGTCAGGTCTGCAGGTTCGCACCGTATCCGGCTATCGGTCTGCCTTGGCTGCAGTAATTCCGAATTTTAAAGACGGCTCGACCATCTCTTCATCCCCTGCAATTTCCAGTTTGCTTCGCGGGATGTTTCGAGAACGGCCTCCTACTAAGGCCCTGATTCCACGTTGGGACGTCAATGTCGTCCTAGCCGCTCTTATGCGTCCACCCTTTGAGCCCCTGAGTAGGGCATCACTTTACAACCTGACTCTCAAAACTGCCTTTTTGATTGCACTAGCCTCGTGCAAGCGCAGAGGTGAACTGCATGCTCTTTCTCTGGAGCCAGGGCACATCAGGTTTGAACGGGGTGGCGCGCGGTTGGTTTTTAGAAAAGATTTCCTTGCAAAATCTCAGACATTGAACTTCTCGCCGCCGACTGTGTTTATTCCCACCATTGCTGCATATTCAGGGGTTGAGGAAGACAGACTTTGGTGCCCGGTGCGGGCACTAAAGTTTTACATCAAACGCACAGAGTCCATTCGGGTCTCAGCGTCACATCTGTTCGTATCGACAGTTGCACCCTTCCGACCGGCTGCTCGGTCGACGCTGGCAAACTGGGTCGTGGCAGCCATCCGGGCTGGTTACGACTCCACAGATACGCCTCCTCCGGCACATATGCACCAAGTGCGTGGCATAGCCGCTTCATGGGCGCTGTTTGCTGGGGTGCCCCTTCCAGACATCCTGCAAGCGGCATGGTGGCGATCACAGTCCACCTTCACATCCCACTACCTGTCGGATACCTCCGCAAACCAGTCTACGGTGGCGGCTTTAATCTTGAAGCCCAGACACTAGGTATGTATGACAATGTTTACCTTGCCTCCCGCCTCCGACTAGACTCTAGTCCGGTGCTACACTGGCTTATGTTGGTTTATCCAGGTAAGCTAGGCACGATATAGACTACACAAACCAACAGTGGTGTTGGTAGTCTATGAGTGCCGCTTACCTGGATAAACGCCCTCCCTACCGTCCCCTCAGGCAGGTGGTCTTGAGAAATGATGACGATGATAAGTGGGTGTGTCTCACTTGAGGGCGTACTGGTGGCGGACTGATCCATTATCCGACGGGGGTGGGGAAAAATTAATGTTATTAATGTTCTTCTTTTCGTAATGTTTACCTCTCGTCGGAGAGAGAGGCTTATGTTGGTTTATCCAGGTAAGCGGCACTCATAGACTACCAACACCACTGTTGGTTTGTGTAACTCTGTGATATCTATAGGTTTAACAAAATTCAAAACTTTTAACTAATTATTGTAAAAGTTATAACCTTTTAAAAATGCTTCCAATTTCAACTGCAAAAAACACCATTTTTAGGCAAAAAATCGTATATTTTTTTACCACTTTAAATAACCATAACTTTAGAACGGGTAATCGGATTTCAATCATTTAAATCGCAAAATGCTAATTACATTAAGTTCTTTATGGTTAACTGAAAGAAAATGTAAAAAAATTAATCTGAATTTTTTCATTGGGATACCTACTTGTAATAAGACTTTGTTTATGTAGAACATCTTGTGATGTTTGTGTTGTTTACAGGATTCCCACCTTTAAGAAAGATAGTGAATGAATTTATCCTTGTAAATTCACCTAAATATAAAAAAAAACTTTTTATTAAAAATGGAAGTGGCAATTCATTGAATAGAACAATCTTTCAACGTATAAAAATATCCTTCCCATTCATAAACTATGACATTGCTAGAAAAGAAATAGACTATAAGAATTACAAAACGAATTACTCTTTAGTGTTCTCAATTTAGTTTCTGTTTTTGTATCAAAAGATCAGCCCCTTTTTTTGTGTTTTTTTTATGGGCATTTTATCACAATAATATTATTTTCACTTGGCAAGGGCATAATTTGAGATAAAATCCTGAAAAAGTCAAAAATACAAATTGATATAAATCGCCTTCATACAATCAAATGTGCAATCTTATCATGAAAGCTATTTTTACCGTTGAACAGTGAAATTTCACTTGTGTAAAACAGAAAGTACTCGTCGGTACTTCTAATATTTTGGCAACTTATTCAATGTAGTCGTGACACCCCTTTGATAACCTGTACGTTTAGATATGCACTTAAATCTGAACTATAAATCATTTTAGTATCCTGTTTTTCTTTCTTTTTCTATTCAATGATAAGTTGGTATTCTTATTATGTACCTTTACTTGGCATTAATGTCATTTTTAATACCCTAAAAAATTCAGATGTACTGTAAGCTCACCCTGAGTTTTGATTAATTAATTTTACGCACACACAGGAGCACACGGTTTCATAGACAGTATGAAATTGGTATTAAACGTGGTTCCCACTAGTACGTCAAGCAACGTAAGAAAATGCCCTTCAAATAATTGTGTTTTCCCCTGCGTCAGAAAATCAAAACCTGATTGTTGTACTTCAACATTGCCGTAGACTTTAACCTGGTTTACTCCACATACTTTTGAGTACGTGTTGTACTACTGTATTTTTCCACTGTTCGTTTGCGTTGCTGCATGAAATCAAACTGATTTGATTTCTTGTAGCGATGTTTTGCAGCACTGTTGCGTCATTCGTTCCCACTTGTGATTGCGCAAATATAGCACTCTGCGTCGATACGTCACTGCATTGTGTTCTAGTGGGAATCACACTTTAGACTTACACATTGTTTTCAAGAACACAATTTTGTACAATTGCTAAAAATATTATCTGTTGATATAAGTTTGCGGTACACCACGTATGTCGACGTTTCGATCAATATGCTTTGATCGTCCTCAGGAGTGTGAATGCAGAAAGTCATGTACCGCAAACTTTTGATTTTGATTTTTGCCATGCAAATTACTAAATAAATGCGTGAATCTCACAAAAATAAATGCATATTTAGTTCAATTATGAGATTAAAAACAAGCAGAACTTCCTTTTGTATAGAAACTGCTATCTTGCTTATGTTTACATTTCATTTTATAGTTGTCAGTTTCTCCCTTTATTTAAATTAATTATTTATTTTGCACGGATTGGTAAACTACTTTTAATTCCTGAGCTCACGTTCATTCTGTTTAATTAAGATACTAATCACTTAGTAGGAAAGATGCGATATTGATTAATATTTGGTTTGATGTTTTATTCATCTTTTTCATCATTTTTCATATTAATTTATGACATGTTTTGTACGGAATCTAAATTAAAGTTAAATTACGATTTTCTTGCTACCAGATTCCGGCTTCAGTCTGAATGTTTAGACTTAGACTCGCGCTTATTTGATCAGATTTATAAAACAAATAAATTAATACAATTAATAGAATCCAGTAATAGGTTGTTGACAGATTTGTTTATATTATGTTAATTAGGCAAGATAAAAGAATACCTAACCAGTTACCCGAGGGCGTATTAGATAATGTTCTTTCGTCGTTTGAATTACTTGGAAGTGAAAACGTTGAAGAAACCGAAAATGGTGACCTAGAAGATGGCGGTACAGCAGATGACGAGGCTGATGATAGTATGAACAAGAATATGGCAACTATTATTAAAAGGAAAAAGGTAATTTAATTTTTTATAATAATTGTTACATAATATACATACTACAAGAGAAAATGTCTGTATGTATCGTTTTTTTAAAATAATAATATTTTTTGTTTGTATAGTGCCATTCCAACGATCATTGATCATGGCGTAGACTTGCCCAAGTCTGTAGTTATTGTTTTTTTTATGTTAGTCCACCAGTCGGCTTTTTGATGTTTGTCTGAAAACTACAAGTTTACAACAAGCTCAAGTAGTATACGTATGGAACACCATTTGTGCCAAAATATTTATCTTTTTACTAATATTAAGTCAAAACTCCGTCTAGAACCTAGATTAAGCTCTAGGCCTAGCTGTGAATAGGTTGGTGCTGTATCTTAGGTTAATGCCTAACATTGCAGTGCAATATAAAAAGTAGGGCTAACATCTTAAATACTGCATCCGTTCACAATTTATAATTTCTAAAAAAAAGAACAATCAATATTTACTCACAAAAACATTGTGATTATAATGTGTAGCATTATTAACTGCTTTTGGTCATTTCAATCTACTTCCTTTGACAGCAAAAATTAGAAACTTGATTGTTCCTTAGATAAGTTTGAGGAGGCAGCCAAACATTTAACAGGGACCTTAAGCGAAACGAGATGGCCCTGACAAGTGCCGATCTTACACTTTTCTTATCAGGAACGAGTGGAAATGACGCGCATTTGTTTTATAATTAGAAACTATTAGTAAAGTATCTAATTTCAAACTTTAGTTTTTCATTTGATTTTTTCTGGACTTGTTGTACTTGTACCTTTAAAAACAGTGGGTGATGATTGTTTATTTTATAAGTGACCATACAATGAGTGTTTAGAGAAATGTTACTGGAGAAACAATATAAGGTAAGTCATAGGGTAATATATAAGTAACTATTTTCAGTTTATGTCATCTATATTACGGTGATTTAATTAAATATGTTAGCAATTAGTTGCTAATTGTCAAAACACGACAGCGATGATTACGGCTGCAACATTATGGGAGGCTGTTTCCAGATGTGTTTGATCCAAAACATTACTAGGGTAATAATGTGAAGCGCTTAGATGCTTTGTGCATTAAGCTCTATAAAAGGAACGACGTATTATTAATTATTATTATTATTAAATCATGTTAAATTTATTTTGTTCAAAAAATCAGCATGTAAATCTAAATTATTATTTGGATGCATGTTTTTTTTTTTAAATATAACTACAGTAGAAATATTTAATATTAATTCATTATTATAAAATACAGAATTGGTAATTATTATTTTACCTTAATATGCTCAATGTTTCGTTATAAATGTTAATACTAAATATTAAATAATGCAGTAAAATGCTATAAAATAAATATTTAATTTTGTCATATTAAATCAATGTTAAATAGTGAGATTTTTTTATTGTTGTCCAATCTATATTGGGTTAAAAATAATCATGATGAAACGCTACATTAAACATTTAATCCTGTCTGTAGGCTAATGAAAGTTGATGTGGCCCTTCTGTACACCCCTGATAGGCACACGTTTCACCCCTGTAACAGGAACTAACTCTAATTCAATTTTCATTATTTTGATAAGAGCTGGCTAAAGTACCTCTGTTTTGTCTTAAAAAGTTGACTGCGCTGTACTCTTAGTAATAATAACAACTTGTTTTTATTTTAATTATTTGGCACTTTTTGTATATTAATTTTTTAAAAGAAATATATATCTTTACACTTGACTCCTACTGGAATACTGGAAAAAAATATTTTTTTCTCCCTGACATCAGTACTTTTGTGCCAATCATTTTCATTTTTCAGAAAATAGAACTGAAAAATTGGTTTTTGTTTTTGTTTTTTTAAAGACAAAGAGAGAGACGTTCTAATCTAAATCATGATCATGAGAAAAAACAATTGAAATATCTGCCAAAGTGAAAAAAAAAATTGCTTAATTTTCTTGATATATGCACTGATTATTAAACTACTATGGCTCAAAAACACTTTTAAAATTTAAATCTCAAAAGAGATCCATAAATATTTATTGACTTAAAGGTAAATGTCACTTGAGTGTGATTGTTATGGCCACAGTGCTATCATGGTATTTTAAAATCAGATTTTAAATAATTTTCCCTCTTTTTCTTTGCAGCCTATTCTTGGGAACGAAAGCATGGTGGAAGATGTTGTCACAGATCCAGACACGGAAGAGGCACTGGCAGAGTTTGACTTCCTTGTGGCAGAGGGCGGCGAGGGAGCTGGAGAAGCACGCACCACTGGCGACGGTACTGAATGGCTAGGTAGTAAATTAGCAAACAAACTAACACAGTGGTCGTTGTGTAAGAGCTACAGTGGCGTCCTCATTGACAATCGTGTAATTGTATGACCAATTGACGTAATGTCTGTGTTGGGTGTTCAATCTTCTGCTTGCCCTCCCTCCTTTATTCCTTCATTTTCTATTGTCCTAGCATCTTGACATGTTATCTGTATATCAATATTTCCTACAGTCCGTAGAAAAGTATTTGATAAAAGATTGTTTAACTTTGATTAACAAAAAACAGTATTTAGAAACTAATAGGTTTTGATCTCTAATCTAACTATATTAGAGGACTAGTAGATGATTTATTTAAAGGTAGTCCCATAGCATCTATGTATGAACTGTGGCAGGTCAAAATGCTTTGATGTCTCCATGCACTTAAATTAAATGAAATTTCCATCCTACAATACATGCATATTTGACAATTAGACAAGATTTTCTTGTGAAGGGGAATACACCAACTGTATGCCACTGTATCTACAGCACATATAATAGTCAATAGGAAACACAAACTCTACTCCAATCAATTTGCACTATGCTTTAAGCTCTGTCTACACTATCAAAAAAGTGTGATATGTTCAAGTATGGTAGTGGCATGCCCAAATATGGTAGTGATATTGATAAATATGGTATTAATATGACATCATCATCATTAAATGGGCACATCATATTTTGTTGTTCCATAAAGTTTGATAGTGTAAACAGAGCTTTAGTTTATAATCCCATATAGTAGAACACCTGTTAATGGAACACTTTAGGGACCCAACAAATTGTCTCCGTAATAATAGGGTGTTCCCTGAATAGGGGTGTCCCAAAGAAGGGGAGTCTACTGTATTAACAGCCACGTTTAAAACTTTCATGATCGATAGAAATGGCTAGCTCATATGAATTTAAAAATAGAATATTTCCATTTGCATGACAAATTATTGGGCCAAAACAATCGGCAATTAAAGAATTTAGTGTATTTTGAAGAAGTCCATAATATATTACATTTTAAAGTTTTAGGAGCCCAACTAATGAAATGAGTCATGCCAGTAGCGTTAAGCTCTGTCTATTATTATTATCAAACTTTATGTGACAAAAAAATGCGATGTGCCCATACAGTATATGAACATGATGATGTCATATCTGGGCATATCACTACCATATCTGGGCATATCACTACCATATCTGGGCATATCACCAGCATACTTTTAAACTAGTTTAATAGTGTAAACAGAGCTTTAGCATCTTCTTAACATCTGTAGTAGTTTGCCAAATCTTGTTAGCATCAATAAAGTAGATTGTGGTTTAAGTTGGTCTGTTCTGTAGGAATATAATTGTTTATCTTTTGTCAGATACAAGCCAGACATAGAAGGTGTCAATGTAATTGATTGCCTCATTTGTATAGAAAACACTTCTAATTCACACTTCCTTTTTAAATTTGTTTGCCAAATATTACCCATAATAAACACATCCTTAAATCTCAGACATGTTTTTGCTGGTTTGATATAGACATCAACCTTACATCTTCAGGATACTTTGTTTTGTAATTTGACATCTAAACTTAGTACAGTACAGTGGATTCCAATATTGTGACGCCTCTCTTTAAGGGGACAAATGTTTTTTTTTAACCCTACAAACCTCTATTAAGGGGACATTGTTGGTCCATGGAAACTTCATGGAAACTTTTGGGTCCCAAAGGTATCTCCTTAAGAGCTTTAATATATTTCCAATTAAATATATAATTTTAATTTAATTACCTCTAACTTTTGTAGGGTTTTATGATTGATAGGTATACATATTATTAATATAGAATTATTTAAAATGTCGGGAATATTAAATTAACATATTTTTATTTCCAGTAAATAATAATTTTTTTTTATCAGTTCTTGCCAATATAAACTCATTTTGCATGCTGTGGAATGTTTTATTTGCCTGTACTGTATACTAACCTAATATTTGGGTCCACGCAAAGAAAAAAAAAGAAAAACACACCATGTTGGTGGCCTTTTAGCCTAACCCATATCTGTTCTGCTTGCAGACACGAAATTGGACCTCTCTCCTACGAGTGAGGACTGGGGGGTTGATGAGGGAATGATCAGTAAGCTAAAAGAAGACTATAAAAAGGCACGGAAAGGCAAGAAGCCTGTCGTTCGTAAGTTGAGGGCGCTGTTCATCAGCATGGGTTGCATGATTGCACCTCGTATAACATCGCTTTAACGCTTGTTCATTTTGCACTACGCATTCATTACACACGGCTAAGGCGCTGTGCTTTTATTAATTTTGTTACGCTCTTTATTATTCTTACTGCTAACAAAGCTTTTTATTTAGAAATTTTAATAATTTGCTATTAAAATATTTCAATTTTTTGACATTTTTTTTTATACTTGAATTTCAAGAGTATCAATTGTAACGTAAAAATAGCTATATTATAATAACATTTTATTAGTACAGTAAAATTATCTTGTATGCTGACCGCTGTTGCTACAAAAGAAAAATATATTCTGTTTATATTATCTGATTGGATGGGGTATAATTATAATTACTGGCTAATTACAAACGACTTATCATCTCTACCTTATATAAACAATATTATAAATTTATCTGTAATCTCTAAGGGATACACAGACGAAGTACATGATACTTTACTGTTCCATAGGCAGTTGAAATAAACGCCGCAGTTTTCAGATGCATTTAAAAAAAAATCTAGAATATCCTCAGGCTTATCCCACGGACCGATTTTAGGCCTCTAGATATCTTTTCACTCCTCTGCTCAAAAGTAAAATGTAATGAATAGAACCCCAATTTTTTAAAGCATTGAAAACCTTTGATTTGTCAATCCAACCATGACGTCTTTCATCATTTGCATGCTTATTTTATTTTCGTTTGTTCACATTTTTTGTATATTTAGCATTTTTATTTTGCATGTTTCAGTTGCATCAACTAACTCACTACACCATGATGTACCAAGTTTTAATGAAAACAATTTTTTTAGGGTTTTCTAATAGGACGAGTGATCGTCTCAAATCTCAATAGATTAATACCATAGTATATGAAATTGAATACTAAGGAGTTGTTTTATACTTTTGAATGTAATACAGTCAACTATCTCAATAGCGGACTCTCTGAAAACCAGAAACTCTCCCAATACCAGACTTTTCTTGAGGAGCAAAAGGTCATAAATTGATTTTTACCATTAAAGACACACCATACTTACATTTGGTCAGCCCAAATGTGTCCAGTATTTAGAGAGTAAAACCTGTTTTCCTGTCGACGCTATCATTAACAATAATCGGCAATCTTCTATGTAAAAATTGAAATGTTAACGATTTACAGGAAAAGGTACTCGCTATCGTTATCATTTTAACTAGATAGTTTTCAAACGATCGTCGTTGAACTGTTAGCGATCAATGTTGATAACGTTGACAGGAAAACAGGATTAAAATACACTGAATATGCAAGTATTTATGGGAGGTAGATGTTGATCAGTTAGTGGAGTACATATAGAATACCCATAGTTGTAGGATGGAGGAAATATTTATCTGTGGTTGTAGTGTTTTCCGGCGATTCATAGAGCATAACAGTTAGATCCTCTTTAATAATAAATTAATGAAGGAGAAAAGTCGCATCACCCAGGATGTTCCCTTAATTTTGAACATCAACTCTACACACTGTGGTATGGCTTGTACTGGTGTAACATGTTTCTCCTCAGTCCAAGCTGCGTTCGTACTTATAACTCGGGCAAAATAATGTTCTGTCTTCATCTGTGATACGCTATACTGATGTTTTAATTAGTTTTTGTAATATTAATACTCGTGGTCTGGGAAATTTAGAGTTGTTGACCTAGCATTTTTAGACATCATAGCTGTACATGTTGTTACTAGGGATCACGTCTGCTGTGGTTTTATCTTTTTTATGTAGCTTGGATTGCGTTTTGCACCATGGTTTGTGAGCACTACATGTTATTGTTTAATGATGATAATCATCTATATGCAATTTGATTATATAATATTAATATTAATGTAAAAATATATTAAGTGCTTTTAAATTGCATATTTTTGCCTACTATGGGAAATGCTGGAATGAATTGTTCATTATAACATTCAAATGCTTTTATTGTTTATAGAACATTTTTTAAACTATTGATATTATACAAAATGAATATATAGTACATACAATACCTAAAAATATACTTACTTCGCAAAAAAAACAAACTTTTAAATACAGTATACATGGCTATTATCACAATACTTATACAATATTACTATATATTAAATATATTGTATTGATGTTTTACAAAATTCAATATAAAATATTGAAGTACACTAACTTTATATATATCCTTTCTCATAATGCTATTAAATAATAGCACAATACATTATTTTATTGGAATTTAAATACTGTATTTCATCTAGTAAATAAATATTAATAATTGCTTTATTAATTTTGAAAATATATGCATATTCAAATTATAAATTTACTAAACTATAAGTAAAATAATTAATTTAAAGTAAATAAAAATATTAATCATTGCTTAAATAACTTTTGTATAAAATATTATTTATTAATTACTCTTCCTACTGACAAAAATATTTAGGCATTTTTTAACATCCATAGTATTACCCAAAAATTGCTATAATGCCATACTTTGTAATTCATAAACATTTCAGAAAAAATAACCCCTTACTTTTTATATTTACATGTGCCCTGCTCTGTTGCAATATTTAGCCAAGTACTTTATGTATAGCACAATTTCATTTTTTTCTCAATTGATTTCATCCCACACAATCAGTACAGTGTCTGTGAACATTTTTTTTACATTTACATTTTATTATGCATTTATATTTAGCTCTTCTTAAATTTTAAATCCCAAAATATTAGAAATTTTATATTTGACATTAAATTAATGTGCAATTATTGTCCCATTCTCTCATTTAGTAATCCATGCCGTACCAACTCTGCAAACAACAAAGCCCGCCCTCTATCGACAATGTGTTTGTCAGCCATACTTCAAACAAGCTTATACTCCACAACAAAAATTTTGTTCGGCTTTATTGCTTAACGTGCGAGCTTGATGTTAAATTCAACATCCATTCTTTTAAGTATTTTTTTTTTTGTAATGAATGTGAATTCTGTCCTGCGGCTTTAAATAAAAAGCTTAACATTTGTAATCTGAGGCATAAAAAAGACAAGTTTAATTACTCTCAAATCCAAAATACAACGCACAATTAAGTCGCATGAACTGTGGTATGGATTAACGGAAAATTAACCGTATTAATAAACATTTAGCTTTGGAGAAAATATTGTCTTGTAACTAGAAATGTATATTAAATATGTACTCTGCAATATTATTGCCTTGCATATAGTCATTTACTACTGCACAGTTGACTTGCAAATAGCTTTTAATGTCTTACAGGTCCTAAACGTTCAGCGTTACAGGCGATGTTGGAAAATCTGGGTCGTGATGAGGGAATTCCCCCTCCCCCTCGAGGAAAACCAATACAACAGGAAGTTGATATCCCAGAATCTGCAGGTAAACAAACTTCAATCCAAGTTTCAAACATCAAAATCCTTTTTATTCTGTATGGTATATATATGCTAAAAACTCCTCTTAATTGTGATTGACAGCTCAAGGGGCGTTTCCAGCAGGGCGTAGACCAATGGTAGGAATCGGTGAAGATGAGGCAATAGAGACGGCGCTCGGGTTAGGAGATCTTGCCAAATTAACAGTTTCAAATGAAGCAGACGCCCTTTCCAGTTACGATGTAAGTTTTTTCTGCTTCTATTTCCTAAGTATTTATAAAAAATATCTATTCTAAGTATTGGTTGGTTAAAAAATTCAGTAGATAAACCTACGGTAATTCATTTTAATTTTAGGTGAATGCCGCTGCCACTAAAGACACATTCAGGAAAACATGGAATCCAAAGTATACATTACGAAATCACTTTGATGCTGTTCGAACACTGGCCTTCCACCCCGTAGAACCGGTACTTATCACCGGATCAGAGGACCATTCACTCAAATTATGGAATCTAGACAAAACAGTGCCAGCCAAAAAGTAAATAATGTGGAATTTAAATATCTGTTTTATTTTGTTATTTATTTTGTGCCAATATTTAGGTAACAGTAGGAGTGGAATTGCTTTATTTTTAGTATATAAAACAATGACACAAGATGGGATTTGAACCCAGGAATTTGGAATTGATAGGCAAGCATCTTAACCACTAAAGCGTGGTTCCCACTAGCGACGCAACACAAGGACGTAACGCAACGCAAGTGAATTGACCAATCACAAGCGATGGCTTATTCGCTTGTGATTGCTAACTGTCTATAACTTCGCTTGTCATCGGTTAAAACGCTTGCGTTGCATTTACGTCCTTGCGTCAAGTTCTAGTGGGAACCACGCTTAAGCTACAAATCCTCTCCCCAAGTTAATAATTTGTTCTTAAAATGTTTCTTTGCATAGAGTAAAAAAGTAAAATTCTAATACTGTACTTCCAATAATCACCATTTCGTTTGTTCTTTTCTTCCAGAACTGCATCATTGGATGTAGAACCAATCTATACTTTCCGAGGTCATTCGTAAGTAGACATGTTTTACGGTTGAACTGGGAAAACTTTTAATACATATTTTTTTGTGTATAAATAATCCCTTTTTTACTAATTATTGAATACACACTCACTCAATAAAGCTCTGTCTACACTATCAAACTTTATGTGACAAAAAATGTGATGTGCCCATATATGGACATGATGATGTCATATCATTTTGATAGTGTGAATAGAGTGTCAGAAAAATTATGTGAGTGAGTGTTCAAGATTTGACTCTCATTTAAGTAAGGAAAGCATGTATGTGTAACTGTCATGTCATAAATTATCATTATAGGGCGGCTGTACTCTGTCTATCTATCAGTGCAGATGGGTCCAAGTGTTTCAGCGGTAGTATGGATTCTACTATTTGTTGTTGGGGTATGCCAGATATAAATATGGATCCATATGATTCCTATGGTACGTACAATTGTCGGTAAATGTTACAAAAGTAATCTGCCGAAATTACATATAAGATAAGATAAGATAACTTTTATTGATCCTCAAAAAGGAAATTCATTGCTCGTCATAATAACAAAGAAAACACTATAAAAACAAATATAGCATAAAACCATTCATATAAAAACATCTAAAAAATTACAATATAAAATTATCTTCTTGACTTCCTGTTGTACTGGATGATACCGGAGGGAATAAAGGATTTAGCAAATCGATTTGTTTTCACACTGAGGAGCCTCAATCTACCACTTGGATTAAGTTGGTCTATGATCACTTTGTGGAGAGGATGAGAGGCATCCGACTCAATGCGTTCGAAATCTTTCTGGAGGTGTTCTAGGTGCACTTCGGTAAAGGAAGGCAGTTCCAGACCAATCATTTTACCAGCCCGACGGATGAAAGTTTCAAGGCGTCCTTTATTCCCTCCGGTAACATTACCAGCCCAACAGGAGAGGCAATACGTCCAAACACTACATATAACGGATCTATAGAACGAAAGTAACATCAAATCACAGGAGTTAAATTTATATAAAGTTCTCATACAATACATTCTGGGACTTAATTTTTTGCTGATGAAGTCTATATGGTCTCCCCAACTCAGTTTATCATTGAAAACAATTCCTAGATACTTGTACTGGTCAACAATTTCAATTTCTTTACCTTTGATAGTGATTGGTTGAAAATTAAATTTATGTTTAGTCCTAAAATCAATGATCATCTCCTTTGTTTTTGATGCATTTATTTGGAGATAATTATCGTCACAAAATTTAACAAATCTTTGTATTTCGCTACGATAATTTTCATCATTGTTTGAAACTATGAGACCAATAGTGCTAGTGTCATCAGCGAATTTAACAACGGGGCAAAGCTCATCATTTAAAGATCTGTAATCCGCCGTATACAAGGAATATAATTTAGGTGCGTTGACAGTACCCTGAGGAACACCGGTGTCAGAGGTTACGATTTCTGACTTAACACCATTAATATTAACAAATTGTTTTCTATCACAAATGAAATTTAAAACTAAACGAACAATCGGACGGGGAAACTCCATATTCAACATTTTGTCTGCTAAGATATGGGGTTGTATGGTATTAAACGCAGATTGAAAATCAAAATACATAATACGTGCCGAGTGGCCTTTCTTTACATTATCTAGATGTGAATACAATTTATGTAATTTAAAATAAATCGCATCACTGGTACTACGGAGTGATCGGTAAGCAAATTGCAACGGGTCTAACACTTTTTCAGCATAAGGTTGCATAATTTTTAAAATAATACGTTCCAATATTTTCATCGCGACAGACGTGAGTGCAACGGGTCTCAAATCATTCATGCAGTTAATCTTAGGTTTCTTAGGTACCGGTATTATGCATGAAAGTTTCCAAATATCCGGGAACGCATGATAAGAAAGACACATATTGAAAATAAATGTAAATATACCATCAAGGTGAGGAGAGCAGACCTTAAGTACTCGTGGTGGATTTAATGGACTTAAACAATTTTTGTTTGCCTAAATTACGTTGATTTACATATTATTATTATTATCTTTATTTCCCAGATTGCAGTATATTGAAAGAACCATTGATCGGCCACACCAATGCAGTGTGGGATATCGCATTCGACGCCACCAAAAACCACCTTGTATCGGCCTCGGCTGATGGTACTGTAAGGTTATGGAACCCTCAACAGAAGTCTCCACTTCTAAATAAGTACATTGGAGAAAAATGTAAGATATGATATGGTTTATCTCTCAGTCATATCTCATGACTAACAATACGGTAGAACCTCTATTTAAGGGACACCTTCGTGACCAAACAACTTTGATTATCATATTTCATCATTGTCTTGTCTTTCTTTAGCCTATGGAGTTCCAACCACTGTTGATTTTGTACGCTGTGACCCGTGTCAAATTATCGTTGGCTACAAATCCTCAGATGCTGTCATCTATGACCTGGAGACAGCGAAACCAGTGATAACGCTAGATAGCAAGTTATTGTCCGACACTGATGGAACCACACAGATTAATTGTGCAATTAGCCACCCAACTCTACCTATAACCATTACTGCACACGAGGACAGACACATACGCTTCTTTGATAATAATACAGGTAAATCATATATGTCTCTATACCACAAATAACATACATAAAATGTTTACAAAATCTGTTTTATCTTTGTATTTGTGATTTTTATTTGTTTCTGTCTTTTCCGTTGGTTTCCTGTATAATTTTTACCGTTTTTAAATACTTTTATCAGTTTATACATTTTAATGTAAATACACAGTAATTCAGCTTCGGCTGCGGCAGTGATATGAATAAAAGAATATACTCAAATAATGGTTCTATTTTATAACGGCTTCATAGTGGTCTAAATAAACTAGAAAATGTGAATTGTCATGCATATTTCTATTCATGTTTTAGGTAAAATGGAACACAGTATGGTGGCTCATTTGGATGCTGTAACTAGCCTGGCCATCGATCCAAATGGATTATATCTCCTATCTGGAAGTGAGTATTTGAATAATGTCTTAACTGGTTTGACAAAAGTGTGATGTGCCCAAATATGGTAGTCATATGCCCAAATATAGTAGTGATATGACATCATCATGTCCATATATATGGGCACATCACATAGTTTGACAGAGCTTTAGACCAATATGCTCTACGGTAACTACAATACTTTGAACCCATCTTTTTCTGTCTTGTTGTGTTTGACCAGATTCTTTACTTTCATTGCCTCGTCCTTTGGATGGGACATGATGTCACTGGTCCTTTTTTTAAAATTTTAATGGATGTGGTCCAATAGGTGGTCTAATTCGGTGCCATTCTTTATAGATGATAGGTAAATGCCTACATAATAATTTACAACCTAATTAATATATTTTTATAGTTATATGTAACCTTTTTATGGTGGTAATTTTTTATATTTTTGTATAACAGAACGTTTGTAATTTTGTAATTTGAATAATGCTTTTTACCTGTATTTTATATAAAGATATTGATTGCTATTTTTATTCCATAATAAAACAAATTCCATAGTTGTTTTCTATATTAATAATTGATGTTATTGTCGTTGCTTCCAGGTCATGATTGCTCGATTAGACTGTGGAACCTAGAAAGTAAAACGTGTGTCCAAGAGATAACGTCACATCGAAAGAAGTTTGATGAAGCGATATACTCGGTAGCCTTTCACCCTAGCAAACCCTACATTGCAAGTGGGGGTGCTGACGCTCTGGCCAAAGTCTTTGTATGATGATGTAGTGTGATGTAAATTGAACTATTATAGTGCAGGAACTTAACTGGAAACCGTTCGGTTCTATACACATATGCACGATTTGAAGTAACCTATCCAGACGAAAAGCTTCAAAACGGAACCTTGATGGAATTATAATCTGGATTTTATCGAAAATTCAATGTCGGGGTCTGTTTTTGTGTGTATGTGTACAGCGTCCAATGTGCATTGTTTTAAATAATACATGTATAACACGTGTATAAACTTACTCTTTACAAGAAGTTACTTCGGTATTATATTACAGTCATTGAGCAGATCGGAAGGGGATCGTACCCAGCTCTGCGGTTTTAAACCAAGGGCGCACAAAACTGATGACTTTCGAATTAAAATGATTAATGTAATTAACGCCAATTAAGACTCGAGGTTTGTCTTATTTTTAAATTAATTTCACAGATGAAATATTTGTTGTAAAATAACTGATGTAATTGTTTGATATAGAATGAAGAATGAATGAGGTGTATTAAGGTCATGTCGGGTCAGGTCAGGTCGATCAATAGTTAACCATAATGTTGTAATTGTAGCAAATATATTATCGTGTATGCTTGAATATTTATTTAACGATCTAGCTGTATAGTTTTGGCAATCGCATTTTTACCTTTGCTTTTTGGAGTTTTTAATAGACTGGAAGTCGGTTGCTCAATTTCATACAACCATGGATTTTCATAACAAATCAATAATTCATATCCTGTACAATTATCGTTTATGATTTATTCTACTTATTGCTAATATTTATTTGTCATATTTATGATTATAATATAACATAAGATACTATTATTTTTTCATTTATTGTCTGTAATATTGTTTTATTTTTTTGTTATAAAAATGTTTTGATATTTTTTTTAACTAATAGATTATTGTAACTTAAAATAATATAATAATTTCATTTAAAATGTGTAGCTGGTGACGTCCGATTGATTTTGCATAGACATAATAAGTCGTGAAAAAAAATAAAAACTTAGAATTTAGTCTGTACTTTGATAAGCCGTTGCGTAAACCCAGATAAACAATAGAACATTCATTAAACCGTCAATTATTTCCTCCACAGATTTATGTGTTGTAAATTACAGTCTTTCTAAACTATAGGTGGCAGCAGATACATTTATATGATCATGCAGAAATCGTTAAACTGTTCAGACTTTAATCATGGAGTAAAGAATAATTATTCTTATTCTTTACTCCATGCTTTAATACATAGTAAACATTACATTATTAGTGTAATAAGATGAATAGTGACAAATATCCATGAATGTAATATGGCAACCAATTAAAGAATTAAAGACGCAACAGCTGACATGTATTCTATTCATATTTGATTTTTTTTTACCTATATTGCATTTTTTTCTTTTTTAGAATACTCTATGCTCTATAATACCTCCTATTATTCATTATTTCTTTGTGGTACATTTATAAACACCAAATAATACCTCTTTTATATGTACGTTCAGCAGTGGTTTATAAATTAGATAATGCTTGACCTTGACCTACCAATTTGGTTTATTGTTTATACCGCTGCTGAATTCATCCATGCTTTTCATACGTGTTTCTTTTTTCCGTGCATCAACATACGATTTTTTATACGCCGTGGTTAGGATTCCGGCACCGGAACTCAACTGCCCACCGTTAGGGAATCCGACACGATATTGCGCATGCCCAGAGCTCTGGGAAGTGAATTATAGCTTGCACTAATAGTGCCACACACCACACCACCGAGAGTCGGAGTGTTATAGGGATTTACTGTAGCCTAGATAGTCGAGTCGTTGCGCGAGCGAGAGATGGATGAAACTTGGCCTATGCCATACATGAATTAATAATTAAAATACGACTACGCCACGCGTTAAAATAATTATAATGATATTAATAAGAATCAGTATCTATCTAAGAATCGTAATGCTGTTTTTAACGTTGCGACCCCGAATTCCCGAACAGTTTTTTCACATCCACGCGGTGGCTGCCGTCAACAAATCAACTTGTGAATATTGCATGTTATGTACAGTATATTAAATGCGTTATGAAAAACCATAAAACTAGTCATGTAATTATATAATTCATAATGATATGAAGTTTATATATGAATGCAGCAACCACTTTTTAATTACAAAATAAATAGGCCCACTGGTCACGTCTAACTGGTAGGCCTAGATTAGTGGATCCCGCATTATTAGTAGGCATCTAGGCTAGTTCGCCGTGTGTGGCGGCGCAGCTATGAAATGATCCATCGCTGTATAGTCAAAGAATTGGTATAGTATAGAGTCGCCGATTACCTCGCTCTGGGCATGCGCAATAGCGTGTCGGATTTCCTAACGCTGGGCAGTTGGGTTCCGGTGCCGGAATCCTAACCACGGCGTTTTTCGCCAGGAGTTCAAGAGGTGCTGGCTAGATATAGAAGTTTCTGTAGGCCCAAATATTTTTGTAAGGTGAACTCAAAGCAACATGAACTGTCCAGGTGAGTTTGTACTGTAATTTGATAAAGATTTGACAACCATAATTGAATATACGCTAGCCTACCCTCGTCTAGTAGGGTAGGCCTAGTAGGAGGTAGGCTACCTAGGGCTAGGGGCCTAGTTCAAGCAGGTTACACCCGCCCGGTATACCACGAAGGCTAGCTGCTTGACCGGCTAGGGATTAACTAGCCTATATTATATGCCTGGCCTAGCCAGTTCTATTACTACAATACATGCTACCACAAACTAACTAGGCCTAGGCTACACTGGTTATGAAAAGTAAACAATCTTTTATTCCAAGTGCCCCATCCATCGTTCAAAATTGTTATTTTTAATGAAACAATTTTTTAAATTTAAATTTTAGTTCAGATTTATATCAGGTGAAACCACAAGGCAAGTCTCTAATAATTCATCAATTCTTTGAAACAGGGTAAGTTCTAATGTACTGACTTTAGTCAAAGAATCTCCTGTTCGTCCGAAGCGCGTAACAATTTCGAAAGGCATTGTGGGATAGAATAGAGCTAATGGGTGGCGCCATTGTGAGCCATGGAGTAGGGCGCCCGAATCAAATTAGAAAGTCAAAATCATAGAGGGGATCTGCTAATACTCTAGGGGGGTAGAGTAATTGACTTCCTAGTTTGGAGGGGGCGCTGCTCCATGCTGTGAAATAGCGTCGCCCAGTTTGACCTTTTAACCCTGTACTTCCGATACTGTGTTTTGAATGCAAATTGAAGAACAGGAGATTCTTTGCTGTAGTTAGTTGTTGTTGTTGTCTAATTGTCAATAATATGTTGTTATGCCTAGAGAATGCACTTGTGAATTATATGACACACTTTAAAACCCCTAGGAGAGCTGTGTCATTTGTCTGATGTGCGTCATACCTTATGAATACCATGACGCACCCGTACAGCAAAAATATGAAACCATAAAATTAAAATACTAGTCTTTAAACAAATAAAAATATTCAAATCGTAAGCATTCATTATTTATTTTATAATATACAGTACTGTATAAAATAATGTGTTTTTGTTGAGAGTTTTTAAAATTGGTATTGTTTCGTGTTGATATAAATATTGTAATTATGATGTATTTTAAGACGAGCAATGTAATTTTCTCATTGTGGGAAAGAATAAAGATGATACTTGATACTCTCTTCTAGAGTGGTTGAAAATAAATATATATTAAAATGGGGGTCGAAACGGAGATTGCCAAGACACTGCAGGAGCGGATTATGATCTTTGATGGTGGAATGGGTACAATGATTCAAGCATTAAAATTTGATGAAAATGAGTTCCGTGGCGAGGAGTTTAAAAATCATCCAAAATCATTGAAGGGTAACAATGATCTGTTGTCTCTTACACAAGCAGATGCCATCTTAAAGATACATAAGGTATGATTGAACATTTAAAAAAAATGTAGTGTCTAGTCATAGATGCAATCCCCATGCTATACCTATGACAACAAATTTTTTTTACTAAAGAAGATACTATGAGTTTCGAACCGTAGCCTAATGCTACAGCATGATGTTGCGAAACCCAAGCTACCGACCAGCTTACAGTACAATGCAACGACATTAGTTTTTTATCTAACGTCATTGGTGGCACTATATACATAGATATACTGTAGTCTGGAGATTGTATCTACGACTAGTTGTAGATGCAGCCAGTTTGTTAAAAAAAATAAGATAATAAATTATTTGATTTTGTTGATTGCATAAAGCTCTGTCAACACTATCAATCTTTATGTGACAAAAAAATGTGATGTGCCCATATATGCCCATGATGATGTCATATAACTACCATGTTTGGGCATATCACTACCATATTTGGACACATCACACTTTTTTTGTCAAACTAGTTTGATAGTGTAGACAGAGCTTAATGTGGCATTTGTTCATTTTATTAATGCAACATGCTACGCTCGATGGTCTTACCTTTGACATCCGGAAACTGGTTTTGACAATTTTCTGTATGGATAACAATTTCTTTCCTTCTTAAAAATTAAAAACAAATATAGATATAAAAGGCAAGGAAAGACCAAACAGGTGCTATTTACATGTATGCTAATTGGTCAACCAAAAACTGATAAAAACAAGATAAATAAATATCTACAAATTACAATATTTAGACGGTCTTTTAATATAAAAGGTCTTAAAAAACATTGGAAATCATGATATATGTTGGCCTACTGTATGTCTGATTTTGTCAAAAACTCTAACCTGTGTCAACTGCAACAAATTCCACAGTCTTGAAGTTTTTCTCCTCACTTGTAGTAGGGGTATCCTTAGTATCGACAGGTAATGTCTATTTTCATTTTTATCATATTTCAGGATTACCTACTAGCAGGTTCCGACTTTGTTGAAACAAATACATTTAGTGGAACCAGTGTTGCACAAGCTGACTATGGATTAGAACACATTGTAAGTATTATTTTTATTTGAGTATAGGCCTACATGTATACCTTTAATTAAAGACGGCCACCCAGCAAAACCCTGCCAGCCTGGGGAGGAGATAGGCACCACTTGGAGATATGACTTTATGCCTGTGTATCATATCATAATGCTCGTACAACTACTGTATCTCATCTGCAACGCATGGGGCAAGAGAGGACGAGAGAATTGTTTTTAAAGATTTTGATTTACTATATTATTTCACTCACAGGTTTACCGATTAAATAAAGAATCAGCACAAATAGCTAAAAAGGCTGCAGAGGAAGTGACTAAAGAAACAGGTGTCCAACGCTATGTTGCAGGGGCTTTAGGGCCGACTAATCGTACACTATCCATCTCACCATCTGTTGAACAACCAGAGTTTAGAAACATAAGTATGTTTATTCATTGGATTCTAGTCTCATATCAAAATATTGAATTGTAAATCTATGCTAATATATTTCATTAATAATGCTTATATATTAGTAAGTGAGTGGCCGAGCGGTTAAGACAGTGGAACCGTAATTACATAGCCATAACATCGGCAGGGGTTCAAGGCTCACTCACTCATGGTTCTGGTGGTAGAACGAGTCTTCTCGGATAAGGACTATAAACCGTAGGTCCAGTGTACACATCTAGCTCGTGTGCACTTTAAAGAACCTAGTACATCTTTCGAGACGAGTAGGGGGTTACCCCGGTGTATTAGTACATCATAGCCACTGATCATAACTGAGCCCTCCGGGAGACCAGTATTTGACTGAAGAGGTCACCCAGTATAAATATATATTTCAATCAATCATAAACCTTATTTTGTTGAGTCAAGTGGTTAAAGCAGGCTGAGGAACACTCTGCAAACCATGTTGATATTGGCCCAGGTTCCAGGCTTCTCGGTAAAGAAGACTTAAATTAGGGTTATCCTGGTCCATATACACCTAAGCCCATTTAGTGGTAGTTCTGCACAAAGGGAAAGTGTACACTATCAAACTAGTGTGATGTGTCTAAATATAGTAAGTGATATGACATCATCATGTCCATATATGGGCACATCACATTTTTTTGTCACATACAGTAAAGTTTGATAGTGTAGACAGAGCTTTAGGGAAGATAAAAGTCCACTGCACTTTAATACGTAAAGCATTATAAGCAATTTACAGCATATTTATTATTCTAGAATCTGGTGGTAATTTTTTACTAGGCCATTTAGCACAGATTTTTGACCAGCAAATGTGATTTTATTAACAATTTATATGCAATGCTGGTATTAAATCCAATCATATTAAGTATTCAAACAAATTATGAAAGATGTTTTTTTTTGTGATTTTTGAACAATTAAATTTTGAAATTTTACAAAAAATGTTTTGAATTAGTAGAGGCATACACAAAGCAAATTATGAAAAAGCGTTATTGTGTAGTTTTAAACACTAAATTCAGAAAATACTATGAAATTTGATAATGTATAAAAGTTAACATATTACCGTGTAATGTTTGTTTATTAGCTTTTGATAAACTAGTCGAGGCATACACAGAGCAAGCAAAAGGACTACTAGACGGCGGTTCAGATGTTTTACTCGTAGAGACTATATTTGACACGCTTAATGCAAAAGCCGCCCTCTATGCTATCCAGTTGCTTTTTGAGAGTGAATACGAACCAGTTCCACTCTTTGTAAGTAACAACCTATACAGTTTCTTTCAGCTCAACTACACTAAATTTTTAAGTTTAAATAATTTATATTATATCAAAGGGCAGTCAAAACCTAGTAGATTTTATACATTTATATTTGTCATTTTGTGTATTTTGGAGGAAATAAACAAAAAAGAATTACTTATAAATTGCATTGTTCAATAAAATGATTATTTATAGTATTGACCCTCACAAACTATTGTCTTATAGGTTTTTATTAGGCATCATTACATCTGTGTGGTGTTGGTATTATTTATCTAGTAAAAATGGATATGATAATGCTGCAGTTATATAATGATAAGAGTCACCCACAAGGGTAAAATCTCAGATATTTTAAATTTGTGTTTTTACTAAATTTTCAGTATATGCACATTTTTATATTCTAAATGTTTTATCTGTAATCAGTGCAAAGGATACACTTACTAGATAGTGATTAGTTTCATTTTTTAGGAATCCTTGTATTAAATATATATTGTTTATTTAGTATATATGTAGGCAAAATAAATATCCAATCACTTGTTCAAAAGCTACAACGATATTTAATTTTGATATTTAATTAAAGCATGGACCTATACATTTAGTTTATAGATCTTTGATTAAAGCACAGTAGACTAAATTGTAACTTAAAACATAGTGGTATAAAAAAGGCCAAAACATAGGGAAGTTTTGTTGTTGTTACAATTAAACCTTTGTGATGCAGTCATGCATTACAAGGTCACAAGATGAATAAGTTACCAAATCATACTACACACTGCTGATTTTCTTTCCAGTTTTGATTCAAAAACTTTGTATAGAGTTTAACATAGCACCATGTTACACCCTTTCTGCTTGAAAGATTCCATAATCTTCTACAGTAGACCTTCAGAAATAGGCATTTAAAATTTACTGTAGAAAGGACAAAAGCTAGCAGCAAAGCTGTTTTGATAAAATAAAAGCTGAGCTCTACATTTTTCATCCCCTACATCGTGGCTGTGCTGGCGGATCTTTTAATATACATACAATATTCGGCAACGGAACTACTAGGGCTATGCTGTTCAATGTTGTGTTCGAAATATCTTAAATATTTTAGCCAGGTTACTTAAGAATGCCCAATTTTTTCCTAACCACCAACACAAGGTCCCTAAATAATAAAATTAATGAATTTGAAGCCGTTATTAACCTCTGTCTACACTATCAGCCTTTATGTGAAAAAAAAAAATTAAATATAATATGTGGGCATGATGATGTCATATCATTACCAAAATTTGGCCATATCACTACCATATTTTGGCACTTTTATTTCTCAAACTATTTCGATGTTGTAGATCTTTTTATAGTTTTTTTATATGTACTTTTACATTTTTTATACTGTATCTTTTTTTTTAAATGTTTAATATATTTTTTATAGGTTTTGATGTTAAACTTTCAGTTTTAAACATGTCTGAACATCACATGCAATTCAGTCTTTACCACTGGCCAATTGTGATTTTAATAACATGAACTTAATATACAAATGTATACAGCAGAACCCCTATTAAGAGGACAACTTTGGGACACAAAGTGTGGTTTTATTATCTGGTGTCCTCAGATTCGGGTTGGCCATATTGTTAAATGATATAGTGCCTCTTGGTTATTTTGTGGGAAAGTGTCCACTTAATAGAGGTTTCCCTGAATAACAGAGGGGTTCCACTGTTTAATTTGTATTAATTCTATTCATTATTGTTTATGTTTTCTTCTCTTTTTGAGAGTGGAGCTGTTCTTGGTGGTTAACATGCTTGCCTTCCAATCCAAGTGTCCAGGGTTCAATCCTGACCTAACGTAGTGCCAGAGTTCAATCCTGACCTAACGTAGTGCCAGGGTTTAATCCTGACCTAACGTAGTGCCAGGGTTTAATCCTGACCTAACGTAGTGCCAGAGTTCAATCCTGACCTAACGTAGTGCCAGGGTTGTAACTCATGACCTAACGTAGTGCCAGGGTTCAAACCTGACCTAGCGTAGTGCCAGGGTTGTAACTCATGACTCTTTCAACTCCACTCCCTAAGCCTCAAATGATCCTTATAGTAGTTTATAAGCATGTGTAATTGGCGAGTTACTTGCTGTTGGATGCGTATGAAATGATAATGATGATAATAATAATTTTAAAAAATAACATATTTTCTTTATAAATCTTTGTTTTTGCCACTGTACCGTTTATGTACAGTATGTATCAAGTTGTAATTTTCGAAACTAACTGATTATTTTTTCCAAATTCAGATTTCTGGGACCATCGTTGACAAAAGTGGAAGAACTCTGTCGGGCCAGACGGGGGAGGCCTTTGTTATCAGTGTGTCTCATGTGAAACCAATGTGTCTTGGTCTGAACTGTGCTTTAGGGGCCACTGAAATGAGACCGTTTATAGAAGCCATTGGACTATTCACTCCCTCATATGTTATATGCTACCCCAATGCAGGTATATTTTTATTATTTACATTAAAAATAGTGTGATCTGTTTAAAATATGATGTAATGTTTACACTTCATAAATTAATATTCAAACAACAATGGAACATGATCTGAATTCCATTTTTTGACAGGAAATGGATCTTTACCACTAGACTATAAAGTATCATGATTACAGGTCAACACAATTTTCTATATCATGCAGTATATCATGCAGTATATCATCAATATATACCATCATGGAGTACAGTATACTGTGCATTATATCATGCAATATATTTTTCAGTGTATTGTGCAGTGTATCATGCAATATATTGTGCAGTATATCATGCAATATATTGTGCAGTATATCATGCAATATATTGTGAAGTATATCATGCCATATATTTTGCAGTATATCATGCAATATATTGTGCAGTATATCATGCAGTATATCATCAATATATACCATCATGGAGTACAGTATACTGTGCATTATATCATGCAATATATTTTTCAGTGTATTGTGCAGTGTATCATGCAATATATTGTGCAGTATATCATGCAATATATTGTGCAGTATATCATGCAATATATTGTGAAGTATATCATGCCATATATTTTGCAGTATATCATGCAATATATTGTGCAGTATATCATGCAATATATTGTGTAGTGTATTGTGCAGTGAATCATGCAATATACAGTGTAATGCAATGTATCATGTATTATATTATACCATAATCTCATGCAATATATCATTATGCAGTATATCATTCAATGAACCAGGTACTGTATCATGCAGTATATTGTGCAGTATATTATACATAATCTCATGCAATATATCATGCAGTAAACCATGTATTTCAGTAATAAGCAGTATTTGTATGAAACAGTATTTCATGCAATAAGCCATGTACTGTATCATGCAGTATATCGTGCAATATACCATATAATATGGCGTTCAGTATATCATGCAATATACCATATAGTATGGCGTTCAGTATATCATGCAGTATATTCATACCAAGCCTTTTTCCCATACCCTCTTGAAACTAGTGTGTAATTGTACAATCTGTACATCTCTCTGCATTGTCTAATAATTGGATTCCTTCTTTAGGTTTGCCGAATACTTTTGGAGACTATGATGAGACTCCAGAGATGATGTCCTCGCAGCTAGCTGAATTTGCTAAAGACGGCCTGTTGAACATTGTCGGTGGATGCTGTGGCACAACACCAAAACACATCAAAGCAATCAAAGAAGCAGTTAGCGTCTATAAACCAAGAATTCCTCCTAAATCAGTTCATCCAGATGCTCTGATGACATCTGGTAAATATATTCAAGCTTCACTTGAATCTTTATAAACGCAAAGATATAGAGCACTTAATAATATTATCTGTATGAGTTTAGTTTTAGCTTGTTTTGCTGGTGGGTGGTATTGGAATAGATCCACTGAGAACCTCTATTTCATGTCTTTATTTCAGGACTTGAACCCATGATAATGGAAAAAGACTTTTTATTTGTAAACATTGGTGAGAGGTGCAACGTAGCTGGTTCAAGACGCTTTGCTAAGCTAATTGCGAACAATAAATATGAGGTAGATATTAAAACAAGTTTTTTTAAATTTAATGCACCGGTGTTTGTCAACACAATTTGCTCATGTCTGGATTAGACTCTCTACAGCAGTTTCTAAAAAAAATATATTGAAAAATGGCTGCAATTTTTTATTATGCAAAAGGCCAAAAATATCCTAACATTGTTTTTGCCCAAACATTGGAAATGTTGAATCTTTGCACTATATTTTTCTTCAAATTTTAATTGCATTTTTCTTAGGATGCGCTGAGTGTGGCTAAATCTCAGGTTGAGTTAGGAGCTCAAATTCTTGATATTAATATGGATGAGGGTATGTTGGATGGTTTGAAAGCAATGAATAAGTTTATCAATTTAATAGCATCAGAGCCTGATATCAGCCGGGTAAGTTGCTTGTGTATTGTGCAGGGCACTATTCCAATGATAGTTCCCTTGGAATGATTTTAAAGCATTAATAGCTTCCTAAAGGGAATTATTTTCCAATAGTATCCAGACAATAATTGGATATTACAACAGTGACGTCTGAGTATATTATCACAAGCCATTCAGTATTTAGTTCTATTGCATGGTAAAAATTCTATTTAACGGTTCTGTTGCATGCTCAGCCTATTGTAAATATAACAAACATGAGTGTATCCTCGTTGTTTGTTTGATGGTAAATTAATTATCATAGGCCATTCAATATTAGTTTTATTGCATGGTAAAATGTCTATTTAATGGTTCTATTAAATGGTTCTATTGCATGTTCATGTAAACATTTTGATAATGTGCAAGGCTGGTGATTATTGCATGTTTGAAAACCAACGGTGTCGTTTCTACTTGTAAATATAAATGGGGTCCGGAATAGCCTGCGACTTGCAGCCTACTGGACTGAATTGCGCACAGGTGTGGTTGACACATACCACAACTTTCTTCTCCCCTAAGGGTCCCTTCGTGTTGAGTGGTGCCATCAAAGGCACCCTTTAGTTTGTCCAGAACCAAAATCCAAGCATACATAACTTTTTACCTACTTTTACAGGTCCCTCTTTGTGTAGATTCGTCAAAGTTCCAAGTTGTAGAAGCAGGGTTGAAATGCACACAAGGAAAATGTATTGTAAATAGTATAAGTTTGAAAGAAGGAGAGGCTGATTTTATTGAGAAAGCTAGCATTATAAAACGACATGGTGCGGCTGTAGTTGTAATGGCATTTGACGAAGTTGGACAGGTAACAATCTCACGAAAATCACTTTTTAGCTGATAAATGATTTTATTTATTTTTTTTTTTATTTTATTCATTTCGGCAATAAACATAAAATAATAATTACAAAAAAAAACATAGAAATATATATATATATATGAAATACAAGACACGAGGCCGAGGAAGGACAAAAGCATTAAACAAAATGCTGTCACCGGTAACGTGTGTCTCTCCAACAATGATGATGATACAGCAGCTTTAAAATTAAACTGAATGCCATTATTTCTTAATGGACACCCCTTCCAAGTTTATAACCAGTACTACACACTAAAATAGTTGCTTTAGTCATAAGTTATTTAATTTTCTTTTTTTCACAGGCGGCTGACAGCCAAAGAAAGATTGAAATATGTACACGCTCTTACAACATACTGGTGAACGAGGTCGGATTTAACCAAAATGACATCATATTTGACCCCAACATTCTGACGATAGCAACTGGTATAGAGGAGCACAATACATATGCTATAGACTTTATAAATGCATTGAAGGAGATTAAGGTAAGATTAACATTAAGGTAACTTTGTTTAAATATGTTTATGGTTTTTTTACATATGGAAAGCCAAATCTGCCAAAAATTTACAATGCATACATATTATTTTTCTACCGATCTCTTAAAATTCACGATTCTATTTATGTTTTCTGCGCATCTTGTGTTCGCGAGTACGTTTTTGTGCATGTTTTATTCTGCGAATACATTTTTGTGTGTCTTTGGTTGTCCTTTTCTACACATGCGATGTGTGTTTGTAGTTGTATTTTTGGTTGCTCTCACCTTGTCTTTGTACGTTGTGTGTTTGTATTAGTACATTGTGTGTTTGTAATTGTACTTTTGGCGAATTTGGCTTTCCATAAGGCAGATGAAATGCATTTACATCATAATGCAAATTGATCAATAATGCAATTTGAATACTAATATTATGGTATTGTGACATTTATTTCTCATTTATATTTATTTTGTTTTGGTATAAAAAAACATATATATATATATATACAAAAAACAGCAGAAGCTGAAAGTATTGCATTTACAAAAATACTGATTAAGAAGTACACAAAACATCAAACATTAACATAAGAGGCAACCCTGGTTTAATATTAAAACATTAGGTAATAACAATTTATATTTACCTGTTAATATTTTATAGAGAACGTTACCAGGAGCTCGCATCAGTGGTGGACTGTCTAACTTGTCATTTTCATTCCGTGGAATGGAAGTTGTACGTGAAGCCATGCATAGTGTGTTCCTATTCCACGCTATTAAGGTAAATTGTGGCAATTATAGCTCTAATTGCCAGTGAATATTATACAGATATTGCCTGCTTAGAGGTTAAATATAAGATTTTACATCCCCGAAGCGCTGAGGGAAATATATTTCCTCCAACAAAATAATCATTCCCAAGGGGTTGTCAAATCTTATATTTTACTGATATAAAAGGCGATATCTATTATATTACATAGCCAACAACAAGTTGAATATCTACTGCTGGGTCGGGTATAGCTAGCCCTCCTTTGTAATAAGCCTGCCTAGTTAGGCGTTGCATTCACCTTACCTTGGGAAGAATAATATACAGATAATTACTAATTAAACAATGGAATATCTAAAATAACATCAATTTTTATTTGTTGTGAAAATGTTGGGCTTTACATTATAAATATATAAATTCAATTCAGTATTCATTTCCTTGTATCTCTGCTAATATACAATAAAATATGTACAATTTACTATTTAAAAAAAAGATATAAATATATAACCACCTTTTCTAGTATGTTAAAATGTAGTGTTGATAATATCTTTAGGCTGGTATGGATATGGGCATTGTCAATGCAGGTAATTTACCAGTGTATGATGATATCAATCCAACGTTACTCCAACTCTGTGAAAGCCTTATATGGAACAAGGACCCAGATGGCACAGAGAAACTACTAGCCTACGCACAAGTAAGTTAAAATGCACTTATCACCAGTTTTACTTTACTGGTCATGGGTAATGACATGGCTTATTGTGGTGTGGTGATTATGTTTTGTTTTGTAAACCCACTTGATTTTGTTCGTATTTGGGAATCCTGTCTCTCTCTCTATTGTTTATTTTTTGTTATATGTGAGACGAAATAAATGAAATGAAATGTAATTTTCATCTATGTACATCAGTACAAAGGTGAAATAAAGTATATTGAATGTTTGCACATTTCCACAGTGTTATAATACTGTATGTGTAATACAGTAGAAATACCCAACAAATTGTTTGCTTAAAAATGGGTTCTAATGTAAAGCTCTGTCTACATTATCAAAATAGTTTGACAAAAAAAGTGTGATCTGCTCAAATATGGTAGTGGTATGCCTAAATATGGTAATTATATGACATCATCATTTCCATTTTAGGGCAAATTTTTAGTCGCATAAAGTTTGATAGTGTAGACAGAGCTTAATATATTATAATACAGATAAGAAAGGCCTTTTTGTGGATCAAATCACTCAGAGCCTTGATAAAGATATGTGTTTAAAATATAGAATTGTAGTAAAATAACAAACATTTTTATTTCAGACTTTAGGAAAGGGAGCCAAAAAAGTGGTTGAAGACAATGAATGGAGAAATATGCCAGTAGAGAATAGATTAGAACATGCATTAGTCAAGGTAATTTAACCACACCAACTCATTTTAGCCATATATATATATATATATATTATCTATCATAAAATAGTCTATGATTCTGTATGTCTACAGTACACATCCTTACGAAATTACTTGTACACTTATTATTATTATAATATATATTATACTTACTGTATATATTGTCCCCCTGAATATGCAATTTTCATGCCACATAATAGTTATCCACTTTGACCAAAAATTGGATTTAAACAAAATTGATTTACCTGAAAAAACTGGAATTTTTTAAAGCAAAAAAAAAGTTAAAATTGCCTGCGAGCCAATGGATTTTTGGTCGAATTTAACCATTATGTTATTTTATAAGTGTTTTTTTTTCTACTAGGGGAGTGATTAATTTTATTAAAACTACAAGTAACCAAAGTCTGATTTAATTAATCTCCATTTTTCATGTTTTTGAGGGACAAAACATCTTTTTTATCTTGCAGGGAATTGACAAATATGTTGTTGAGGACACTGAAGAAGCGCGTTTTGATAAGACCAAATACCCGCGACCATTAAATGTCATTGAGGGTCCACTGATGAAGGTCAGGCATAAATTTAATTACATTACTTTTTCAGTTCCTTCTTTGGGACACCCCTATTTAGAGGAAACATCTATTAAAGGGACACTTTCCTGTGAAATAAGCTAGGGGAAATATAATTTTAAGACTATGACCAATCCCTATGAATGGGATACTTTAGTGGTTGTTCCTTTAATAGTAGTGGTACTGTATTCATAATATATTTCATCAAAATGCCTATCCGATAAAGCTTTGCTTTCACTAAGACACAAAGTAAATACATATATGTAATGCATTAACCAATCACAGTGAAGGATCATCCTTTTTTCATTTCTTATTGGTCAAATTATTTTGTAGTTTTGTAGTGGCACCCAAGCTTTTGATGTGAACAGCTATGTGTGTGTGTGTGTATATAACCATTAAATGGTCTATTGTATGAAGGTTAGCATGGAGAAATCAATATGAGTTTTTGGTACACCACAGCTCTGAAAAGAACTGATTGAGTTTTTCGATGTTTTGATCAATGTACTTCATATAACATTGTCATCGTTCATCCTCCTCTTAACTGATTTTTGTTGGCATTGTAATCAATATTTTCACAATTTTTTAGGGGATGAGTATAGTAGGAGATTTGTTTGGGGCGGGTAAGATGTTTTTACCGCAAGTTATCAAGTCTGCAAGAGTAATGAAAAAGGCTGTTGGTTATCTTATACCATATATGGAGAAAGAAAAGCAAGAGATGTTAAAAAACCAAGAAGGCGGTGAAGAAAGATCACTAGAGGTATTTGTTCAATAATTAGATACGATTGTATTTATTGTCATTTTACAACAAGTTTAAATAAAATGTAAAAAAGTAAATTTAAAATGATGTTTATTGGAATACTACTGGAGCCAATAACTGTATACATAGACAACGGACTCATTAGGTGTCATTATTTATACTCGGCTAATTTGCATATCCATTAGGTTTATCATTCTGTTGTTTATGCAGGTGTTTCACCAAATGCTGACATACTTTGTACCAAATATTAGATTAAATTTAGTGCAGCTGTAGCTTGGTGGTTAACGTGCCTTCCAATCCCAGGGTCCAGGGTACAATCCTGACTTAGTGCCAGGGTTGTGAGACCAAGTTTATAAGCACGATAAGTTATAAAATAGGTTATCAATCCTGTAATTGGCGATTTGCTCGCTGTTGGATGCGTATGAATTAAAAAAAATAATAATAACAAAAAAAGCCACCCAACCAAATTATTGGTATATTTATTTTCTTGCAGGATTTAAACAATGGGACTATTGTTATTGCCACTGTGAAAGGCGATGTACATGACATAGGAAAGAATATTGTTGGTGTGGTCTTAGGTTGTAATAATTACAAGGTCATTGACCTAGGGGTCATGACCCCTTGTGATAAGATCCTGAAGACTGCAGTAGAGATGAAAGCAGGTAGGTAATAAGTAGATGTATATATTTGCCAGTAATATTAGTTCCTGGAACTAGAAAGATTTGAGTGGTACAGCATCCCACAATACAATGCACTTATATGTATCCCACAATACAACTCACTTATAATGTATCCCACAATACAATACACTTATATGTATCCCACAATACAATACACGTATGTATCCCACAATACAATACAACATTTTGAACTGAATTGATGTGTGGCAGAACAAACAGAGAATAACTTTTCAAAACTTCAGATATTGTTGGGTTGTCTGGACTTATTACACCGTCACTGGATGAAATGATTCATGTTGCCAAGGAGATGGAGAGACTAGGAATGAAGTTACCATTACTTATAGGTGGCGCTACAACTTCTAAAACCCATACCGCTGTGAAGATCGCACCTTGTTATTCTAACCCAGCAATACATGTTTTAGATGCTTCAAAAAGTGTTGTAGTAGTAAGTGATGTCTGTAATTTTGTGTGTATGGATATTAAAAGGATAATGTTTTCAATTAGAAACTAGGTCATTAAAAAAGGCAGCGTTTATTATAAGGCCTGTAACAGTACAGGCTACACTCACCAGCCTTTGATTACACAATATTATAAACATTTGCTGCCATTTAATAGAACCATTAAATAGAACTTTTACAGTGCAATAGAACTTAATATACTGAATTGCATGTTATACAAAATTATCATAAAATGGAAAAGATACACTCAGGTAATTCTTTTTCTTGTCTAGGTTTCATCATTATTAAAAGAGCTTGATAAACAAGAATTTTTTGAAGAGATACAAGAAGAATATGAAGAAATACGTGAAGATCACTACGACTCCTTGAAAGACCGACACTTCTTCACGATGAATGAGGCACGGAAAAAGAAGTTTACAATTGACTGGAAAAATCCAGACACCAAGCCCAGTAAGTAGGAATTTTTTTTTCCAACATATTAAGGCAAAAATCATGAAAAATGCTTAATTTGAAAATTAAAAATTAATTTTCTTTGATAAAGAACATTCTAGAAATCTTTCCTAAATACTAACAAAAGCTCGGTCTACACTATCAAAAAAATGTGTGATGTACACAAATGTGGTAGTGATATCCCCAAATATGGTAGTGATATCCCCAAATATGGTAATGATATCCCCAAATATGGTAATGATATGACATCATCATGTCCATATATGGGCACATCACATTTTTTCACATAAAGTGAAGTAATCACTTGCGCTATAAATAGAAAAAACGAATGACACCAACGAGTTGTTGAGTTTCTCAACGTTTTGATCAATATACTTGGATCGCCTATTCTAACACCTGAGGATGATCAAAGTATATTGATCGAATTGTCAAAAAACTTGACAGTTCTTTTCAGAACTATATATATGTGGTGTACCCCACATTTTATATCAACAAGATGGTACTTTATTTATTTTAGTGAAACCAATGTTTATTGGAGTGAAAGTGTTTGCAGACTATGATATCAGTCGCTTGGTATCATACATTGATTGGAAGCCTTTCTTTGACGTCTGGCAGTTACGAGGGAAATATCCAAACCGTAATTACCCCAAAATATTCAAAGACAAAGCTGTAGGTAAGTAAGAATAAATGATAAATTTATATATTTATTTTGCTTCATTGAATAGAACATTCAATCTTTTAACTCATGAAAATATTCTCCCTATTCAATTTACAAACATTTATTATGTGTATATTACTTATATTCAGTAAGTAAAAATAGTGGGTGTGTCATGACACAAAGGATAATTTTATATTCACTTCTCTCCATTGAATGGAACATTCGATTCTTTAACTCATGAAAATATTTTCCCTGTTCAATTCATAAACATTTATTATTTGTATATTTCAATACAATATATATATTACAATATTACACTTTGCATAAGTTCATACAAGATAAAGGATTTTCCTTTTATAGCCAAAAATGTCATGTATTTATTTCTGTTGCTGTGATTGGCTCAAAGATAAACCACAAATGTATTTTGTTAAAGGTGAAGAGGCACAAAGGGTATTCAATGATGCACAGACGATGTTGAAGCGCATCATTAAGGAGAAACTGTTGAAGGCTACAGGCATCGTAGGTTTCTACCCAGCTCACAGTGTTGGCGACGATATACAAGTGTTCACAGATGATGAGATGCCACGACAACAAGACCCCAAAGCTGTTTTTTATGGCCTTCGACAGCAGGTGAGACAACGACAGATTATAGCTAGTTCTCAAAATCATTGAAACATTTTTGTTGAACAGAGCAGCTTAAATTATTTAATTTAAAACATACATTCTTATATTGTTGGAAAAATTCCTTTTGTACAAAAAATGGACACATTTCAACTCTCTTATATGAGTGGTTAAGACAGTGGAACCGTAATTCATAGACATAAAATCAGCAAGGGTTTAAGGCCCATTCACACTAGGACGATAACGATCGATGATAAATATATAATCATGCATTTTTTTAACATAAAACAAAAGAAATTAGAAAGGGTTTCGTTCTAGGACTATAGGATAATCATTTATGCTGTCTTCGATAAAAATAATATTTTTAAAATTCCAATCAAATGACGTCATGATACATAAAAACAATAAAATCGTTGTATTGTCACGATATTATTGCTCTTACTAATCATGACGTCATTTGATTGGACGTGTGAAAATATAATTTTCATCAAAGGAAGCATAGATGGCTATTCTATAGCTCTAGAATGAAAAGGTTTTATATTTCTTTTATTTTATGTATGAAAAATGCAAATAATTGTCTATTATCGTTGATCGTTATCGTCCTAGTGTGAATGGGCCTTTAAGGCTCACTTGCTCCGTGGTTCTGGTGGTAGAATAAGTTTCACAGATAAGGACTATATGTAGGTCTAGTGTACACAAAACCTAGTACACCTTTCAAGATGAGGGGTAACCTCGGTGTGCTAGCTCACACAGCCACTGTCATGGACAAACGAATGAGCGCTAGAATTGGCAGAACTGACATGACGTGACCGTAGGGGGAGAAGCATATAGTTAAAAAGTGTAACATTTAAGTCCACAGCGCCATGAGCAGTGATCGTTGCAATAGGGATATATAATTGAAAATATTATCATTAAATATTAACAGTAATACAGTATAGGCAAAACTATAGAAATATTTTGAAAATAAGCTTGAACCATTAACACATTTTCATTGTAGGCTGAGAAAGATTCCGGGCCATATACCTGCCTGTCCGATTTCATTGCACCTGCTGAGACTGGCGTTGCGGATTACATCGGAGCGTTTGCCGTGTCCGTTGGATTCGGTACATACGAACTGTGCCAACAGTATGAACAGGATTTTGACGACTATAGCATTATCATGGCCAAATCTTTAGCAGACCGTTTGGCCGAGGTGAGGATTTAGCAGGCCTTGATCTTGTGATCTTTGGAGACTCTTGTCATTAATTAAGACCTACTTTGGAATGTATCAGAGCCAACATTTTTAGGCACCACAGCAAACATTACAAAAAAACAGCTACACTCCCAAAATCTTGGAATTAGACTTTGTTATGTAGAGCATCTTGTGTATACGTTGTGAACAGTATTACCACCTTTAAGAAGGATAGTGAATGAATTTGCTACGGTTATCCTGGGCAATATGCTGAATTGAGAATAAGAATAAGAACATCCTTGGTGCTGCACATCTAGAATTTTTCTCAGTACAACAAAAACCCTAAAATTAGATGCACTAAACATAATGAATTTGTTTGGTCACCTAGGTAGGGGTCCGGGACCGCGACAGAACGAGAACGGATGGGGACCCTCCAAAGAAATTGCATTTTATTTGTCAGGCATTTGTATGATTTGTTTTTATTTTTTGAATGCGCCTTGAGCACTCTTGAGTGGTATGTGCGCTATAAAAATCCTGTTATTATTATTATTATTAAGATATTATATTTGTATGATGTAGACAGTTTGAACCATGTTTTACTGAACAAAGTTTTGACCATGCTCTGTCAGAAGAAATCTGTTGTCCAACAATGACAGCCCAGGCAGTTCCTTACACGTGAATAGAATTGTTAATATTTCACCCATATTTATTTTAATTCCCTGGACTAACTGCTTTAAACAGAAATTTAAAGATATATATCTAATTATACTTATAGGCATTTGCAGAAGAATTACATGAAAGAGTTCGAAAAGAGTTTTGGGGTTATAGTTCAGACGAATCCCTTGATTCTAAGGACTTGCACAGTATTAAATATGCTGTAAGTATACCACCATTCAATATACAGTACTTTTCTATTGTACTATTGCAGAATTGCAAAGACCACGTATTTGTACATAGAAATATTAGACACCCTAATTAAAGACCACATATAGTTGTACATAGAAAGCCATAGACAATTAGTAATAGTATTTCCGGTGACATTTTAAAGATGTATTGTCCCTCTGAAAAATAATTTTTTGTGTTGAATGTACCATTTTAATATCACATAATGGTTATCCACTTTGACCAAAAATTGGATCTAAACAAAACTTATTTACCTAAAAAATGAAGTTTAAAGCAAAAACTGGTCAAATTGGCTGCCAGCCAATGGATTTTTGGTTGAATTTAACCATTTATTATGTTATTTTTATAAGTGAAAACATTATTTTTCATTTTAAAACTACAAAATAACCTAATATAATAATACTACATTATTTATATAGTGCCCTTTTCATGAGTAATCATGCTCTAACGCGCTTTACAAGCATTATAACCCCGGTACTTTTTTAGATCAAACACGTATGGAAACATACTCCCATAATGCAGCTAGTAATCCGCGCAAAGTTGTGTCTTGATCTAACTGGGTACCCATTTTATACACCTGGGTGGGGAGAGGCAAATGTAAGTAAAGTGTCTTGCCCAAGGATACGAGCAATGCGGCGAGAGTTGGATTTGAACCACGACCTCACGATCGGTAATTCAGCGTCCAACACTCTGCCGCACACGCCTTACGAAACCATGAAATTCTGATTTAAATAATCATGTTTTTGGGGAACAATACATCTTTAACCAAATCTTAGTTTAAAATTAATGACCACATATTTGTACCTCGAATGTTTTGTAGGGTATACGACCAGCTCCAGGTTACCCTAGCCAACCTGACCACACAGAGAAATTGACAATGTGGAAACTAATGAACATTGAGAAGAACACTGGTATTAAGCTCACCGAATCTTTAGCAATGGATCCAGCGGCGTCTGTGTCTGGCTTGTACTTCTCTCACCCGCACTCTCATTATTTCTCAGTTGGCAAGATTGCTAAAGACCAGGTAAGGGAAACTGACTTAAATTGTCAGCCAATTACACTAGAAATGCAATGCAAGGATATAGACACAACACAAGCGAGTTGACCAATGACAAGCAAATGTTCAAATAATCCATTGCTTGTGATTGGTCAAATCAAATCAGCAAGAATAAATGTAACAAAAATTGCATGGTTCAAACTCTAGCTTATGTTTGCAATTGACAGCTTTGGTTCAGAAAAAGTGTCCACTTACTTAGTGTCTATGAGTTGGTTTACAACTTTTTTGTGGACTTCTCAACCTTGTTATGCAGTACTGCAGTATTATATATGTTAAAATATACTGAATATTGTGTGGTTGGTTTGTGAACTAGTGAATCTTATATATTGTGTGTATATATATTACAGTTTATTTTCTTAAAGTAATGTATTGTCCCCTAAAAACATGAAAATTAAAGATTAATAAAATCATACTTTGAATATATTATTTTGTACTTTAAATAAAGTTAATCACGTCCGTAGAAAAAAAAACCGGAAAAAATAAATGGTTAAATTTAACCAAAAACCCATTGGCTGGCAGCCAATTTGACTTTTTTGCTTTAAATTACATTTTTTTTTTCGATTCAATTTTTGGTCAAAGTGGATAACTATTAGGTAATATTAAAATGTTATATTCACCAAAAAATTGTTTAAGAATTATTTTTTTAGGTGGACAATACATCTTTAACTGAATTGTTGTTTTTTTTACAGCACCATATAAAAATAACAATATTATTTAATTACTTGTTTATTAGGTTATAGATTATTCTACCAGGAAGAAAATGAATACCAGCGAAGTAGAGAAATGGCTTCGGCCGATTCTGTCGTACGATACATAACCTCAGGACCGACTGATATTCCAATTCTGACCATTTTAAAGAACAATATTTTTAAACATAAAGGTAGTGTAAAGATATGGTTAATAATATAATTATTTATGGTTTTATTTAATACACTAATAATGTTTATTCCTTGTTAATCAAGGGAAAAAAATCACTGTACCAATTTTAACTATTTAATTTTTTGACATAATCTTGTTACCATAATACCATTCAATTTAACTTAACATTTAATAATAATATTAAATCATTTACATCGCACCAATTCCAAAAAGTTTGTCAAATGCACATTGTATCCTGAAATTTATGAAATAAACAAGTTTTTATAATAATTTTAAGTCAAAGGTGGTGAAAGTTTGATAAAAAGAGTTAGTTTCAATGAGAGGAAGCAACAAAAAGAATAGGAGCTTTTAGGAGTAGAAGTCTTAGTCCCAAAAAAAAAACAAGAATAGAAAGCAATGATTTGTCAGATGAGCAAAGGTGACGAGATGGAACATATCAAAGAACAATTTAGGTGATATAAAATGGACGGGGGAAAATACAGCTTTGAATGTTACAAATTTCTTTCAATTGAAAAAGATAACACAGAAAATGAATGTTATCAATGAAGACAATAAGCGAGAAATGTAAAAACAGTTAAAACATGAAATGTTCAAACTGAAACTTGTAATAGGCTAGCCTAAGAAAAAAAATATTTTAGACTATGGAAGTAAACTTTAAATATTGATACTACTTCGATGATAAAATAGATTATCTTGATTGATTATGGGTCACATGATATTAAATAAATGTTTTATTGAATTTTTAATTTTGTCATGCGATGTTAAATGTAAGTACTTAATGGTTTTATATTCGTGCAATTTCATTCAGTAAAATATAAAAATTATTTTCACCTCATAAAGTTATTTGCACCATTGCACTCATAACATTTTATTGCCCAATAGGATGTAAGGGGAACGCAACTAATTTGACCAATCACAAGCGATTGATTATACTGTCTGTTGCTTGTCATTATGTCCATGCTTTGTATCCTAGTATGAACAAAAGCTCAAATAATTAGCTATGCAACAATATAATAATATATAACATTTAAAGTATTATATGTTTGGACTTGTATATATGGCAATACTACGTTGAAACACCAGTTCTTGTCAAATCAATGAAGTTAGACAACGTTGGTTGTTGACTAGAACTTAGATCGGTGGGTCCTATATAGGTTAGTCCAGCGCATGTATCATTTAACTATGGTTATAATAAACATGCGCAGAGTCGAATAATAGGTTCTGCGCATGTCAATTATGCTATAGTAACCAGTTTAATCGAAAAATAAAAAGGTGGAAATTTCGACATTTTTTGAAAAAATACCTGTACTATAGTACAGGGAAATTTTCGAAAATATGCCAATTTTCGACCCTTTTATTTTTTTACATAAATGGTTACTATAGCGTAATAAACATGCGCAGAGTCGAATAATGGATTCTGCGCATATCAATTATGCTATAGTAAACAGATTTTCGATATAAATGGTTACTATAGCATAATAAACATGCGCAGAGTCAAATAATAGGTTCTGCGCATGTCAATTATGCAATAGTAACCAGTTATATCGAAAAATAAAAAGGTCGAAATTTCGATATTTTTTGAAAAAATCCCTGAACTATAGTACAGGGAAATTTTCGAAAAAATGCCAATTTTCGACCCTTTTATTTTTTTACATAAATGGTTACTATAGCATAATAAACATGCGCAGAGTCGAATAATGGATTCTGCGCATGTCAATTATGCTATAGTAAAAAGTGTTTTTATATAAATGGTTACTATAGCATAATAAACATGCGCAGTGTCGAATAATAGGTTCTGCGCATGTCAATTATGCTATAGTAACCAGTTATATCGAAAAATAAAAAGTCGATATTTTTCGAAAAAATGCCAATTTTTGACACTTTTATTTTTTGACATAAATGGTTACTATAGCATAATAAACCTGCGCAGAGTCGAATAATGGGTTCTGCGCATGTCAATTATGCTATAGTAAACAGATTTTCGATATAAATGGTTACTATAGCATAATAAACATGCGCAGAGTCGAATAATAGGTTCTGCGCATGTCAATTATGCTATAGTAAACAGATTTTTGATATAAATGGTTATTGTAGCATAATAAACATGCGCAGAGTCGAATAATATGTTCTGCGCATGTCAATTATGCTATAGTAACCAGTTATATCGAAAAATAAAAAGGTCGAAATTTCGAAATTTTTTGAAAAAATCCCTGAACTATAGTACAGGGAATTTTTCGAAAAAATGCCAATTTTCGACCCTTTTATTTCCTGACATAAATGGTTACTATAGCATAATAAACATGCGCAGAGTTGAATAATGGTTCTGCGCATGTCAATTATGCTATAGTAAACAGATTTTTGATATAAATGGTTACTATAGCATAATAAACATGCGCAGAGTCGAATAATAGGTTCTGCGCATGTCAATTATGCTATAGTAACCAGTTATATCGAAAAATAAAAAGGTCGAAATTTCGCAGTAACCAGTTATATCGAAAAATAAAAAGTCGATATTTTTCGAAAAAATGCCAATTTTTGACACTTTTATTTTTTGACATAAATGGTTACTATAGCATAATAAACATGCGCAGAGTCGAATAATAGGTTCTGCGCATGTCAATCATGCAGTTATATCGAAAAATAAAAAGGTCGAAATTTCGACATTTTTTGAAAAAATCCCTGAACTATAGTACAGGGAAATTTTCAAAAATATGCCAATTTGCGACCCTTTTATTTTTTTGACATAAATGGTTACTATAGCATAATAAACATGCGCAGAGTCGAATAATAGGTTCTGCGCATGTCAATTATGCTATGGTCAAACGTTTTTTTATATAAATCGTTACTATAGCATAATAAACATGCGCAGAGTCAAATAATAGGTTCTGCGCATGTCAATTATGCAATAGTAACCAGTTATATCGAAAAATAAAAAGGTCGAAATTTCGATATATTTTGAAAAAATCCCTGTACTATAGTACAGGGAAATTTTCGAAAAAATGCCAATTTTTTCCCCTTTTATTTTTTGACATAAATGGTTACTATAGCATAATAAGCATGCGCAGAATCGAATAATGGGTTCTGCACATATCAATTATGCTATAGTAAACAGATTTTCGATATAAATGGTTACTATAGCATAATAAACATGCGCAGTGTCGAATAATAGGTTCTGCGCATGTCAATTATGCTATAGTAACCAGTTATATCGAAAAATAAAAAGGTCGAAATTTCGACATTTTTTGAAAAAATCCCTGAACTATAGTACAGGGAAATTTTCGAAAATATGCCAATTTGCGACCCTTTTATTTTTTTGACATAAATGGTTACTATAGCATAATAAACATGCGCAGAGTCGAATAATAGGTTCTGCGCATGTCATTTATGCTATAGTAAACAGATTTTCGATATAAATGGTTACTATAGCATAATAAACATGCGCAGAGTCGAATAATAGGTTCTGCGCATGTCAATCATGCTATAGTAACCAGTTATATCGAAAAATAAAAAGGTCGAAATTTCGACATTTTTTGAAAAAATCCCTGAACTATAGTACAGGGAAATTTTCGAAAAAATGCCAATTTTTGACCCTTTTATTTGTTGACATAAATGGTTACTATAGCATAATAAACATGCGCAGAATCGAATAATGGGTTCTGCACATATCAATTATGCTATAGTAAACAGATTTTCGATATAAATGGTTACTATAGCATAATAAACATGCGCAGAGTCGAATAATAGGTTCTGCGCATGTCAATTATGCTATAGTAACCAGTTATATCAAAAAATAAAAAGGTCGAAATTTCGACATTTTTTTAAAAAATCCCTGAACTATAGTACAGGGAAATTTTCGAAAAAATGCCAATTTTCGACCCTTTTATTTTCTGACATAAATGGTTACTATAGCATAATAAACATGCGCAGAGTTGAATAATGGGTTCTGCGCATGTCAATTATGCTTTAGTAAACAGATTTTTGATATAAATGGTTACTGTAGCATAATAAACATGCGCAGAGTCGAATAATAGGTTCTGCGAATGTCAATTATGCTATAGTAACCAGTTATATCGAAAAATAAAAAGGCCGAAATTTCGACATTTTTTGAAAAAATCCCTGTACTATAGTACAGGGAAATTTTCGAAAATATGCCAATTTGCGACCCTTTTATTTTTTGACATAAATGGTTACTATAGCATAATAAACATGCGCAGAGTCGAATAATAGGTTCTGCGCATGTCAATTATGCTATGGTCAAACGTTTTTTTATATAAATGGTTACTATAGCATAATAAACAGGCGCAGAGTCAAATAATAGGTTCTGCGCATGTCAATTATGCAATAGTAACCAGTTATATCGAAAAATAAAAAGGTCGAAATTTCGATATATTTTGAAAAAATCCCTGTACTATAGTACAGGGAAATTTTCGAAAAAATGCCAATTTTTTACCCTTTTATTTTTTGACATAAATGGTTACTATAGCATAATAAACATGCGCAGAGTAGAATAATGGGTTCTGCGCATATCAATTATGCTATAGTAAACAGATTTTCGATATAAATGGTTACTATAGCATAATAAACATGCGCAGTGTCGAATAATAGGTTCTGCGCATGTCAATTATGCTATAGTAACCAGTTATATCGAAAAATAAAAAGGTCGAAATTTCGACATTTTTTGAAAAAATCCCTGAACTATAGTACAGGGAAATTTTCGAAAAAAATGTCAATTTTCGACCCTTTTATTTTGTGACATAAATGGTTACTATAGCATAATAAACATGCGCAGAGTCGAATAATAGGTTCTGCGCATGTCAATCATGCAGTTATATCGAAAAATAAAAAGGTCGAAATTTCGACATTTTTTGAAAAAATCCCTGAACTATAGTACAGGGAAATTTTCAAAAATATGCCAATTTGCGACCCTTTTATTTTTTTGACATAAATGGTTACTATAGCATAATAAACATGCGCAGAGTCGAATAATAGGTTCTGCGCATGTCAATTATGCTATGGTCAAACGTTTTTTTATATAAATCGTTACTATAGCATAATAAACATGCGCAGAGTCAAATAATAGGTTCTGCGCATGTCAATTATGCAATAGTAACCAGTTATATCGAAAAATAAAAAGGTCGAAATTTCGATATACTTTGAAAAAATCCCTGTACTATAGTACAGGGAAATTTTCGAAAAAATGCCAATTTTTTCCCCTTTTATTTTTTGACATAAATGGTTACTATAGCATAATAAGCATGCGCAGAATCGAATAATGGGTTCTGCACATATCAATTATGCTATAGTAAACAGATTTTCGATATAAATGGTTACTATAGCATAATAAACATGCGCAGTGTCGAATAATAGGTTCTGCGCATGTCAATTATGCTATAGTAACCAGTTATATCGAAAAATAAAAAGGTCGAAATTTCGACATTTTTTGAAAAAATCCCTGAACTATAGTACAGGGAAATTTTCGAAAATATGCCAATTTGCGACCCTTTTATTTTTTTGACATAAATGGTTACTATAGCATAATAAACATGCGCAGAGTCGAATAATAGGTTCTGCGCATGTCATTTATGCTATAGTAAACAGATTTTCGATATAAATGGTTACTATAGCATAATAAACATGCGCAGAGTCGAATAATAGGTTCTGCGCATGTCAATCATGCTATAGTAACCAGTTATATCGAAAAATAAAAAGGTCGAAATTTCGACATTTTTTGAAAAAATCCCTGAACTATAGTACAGGGAAATTTTCGAAAAAATGCCAATTTTTGACCCTTTTATTTTTTGACATAAATGGTTACTATAGCATAATAAACATGCGCAGAATCGAATAATGGGTTCTGCGCATATCAATTATGCTATAGTAAACAGATTTTCGATATAAATGGTTACTATAGCATAATAAACATGCGCAGAGTCGAATAATAGGTTCTGCGCATGTCAATTATGCTATAGTAACCAGTTATATCGAAAAATAAAAAGGTCGAAATTTCGACATTTTTTTAAAAAATCCCTGAACTATAGTACAGGGAAATTTTCGAAAAAATGCCAATTTTCGACCCTTTTATTTTCTGACATAAATGGTTACTATAGCATAATAAACATGCGCAGAGTTGAATAATGGGTTCTGCGCATGTCAATTATGCTTTAGTAAACAGATTTTTGATATAAATGGTTACTGTAGCATAATAAACATGCGCAGAGTCGAATAATAGGTTCTGCGAATGTCAATTATGCTATAGTAACCAGTTATATCGAAAAATAAAAAGGCCGAAATTTCGACATTTTTTGAAAAAATCCCTGTACTATAGTACAGGGAAATTTTCGAAAATATGCCAATTTGCGACCCTTTTATTTTTTGACATAAATGGTTACTATAGCATAATAAACATGCGCAGAGTCGAATAATAGGTTCTGCGCATGTCAATTATGCTATGGTCAAACGTTTTTTTATATAAATGGTTACTATAGCATAATAAACAGGCGCAGAGTCAAATAATAGGTTCTGCGCATGTCAATTATGCAATAGTAACCAGTTATATCGAAAAATAAAAAGGTCGAAATTTCGACATTTTTTGAAAAAATCCCTGAACTATAGTACAGGGAAATTTTCGAAAAAATGCCAATTTGCGACCCTTTTATTTTTTGACATAAATGGTTACTATAGCATAATAAACATGCGCAGAATCGAATAATGGGTTCTGCGCATATCAATTATGCTATAGTAAACAGATTTTCGATATAAATGGTTACTATAGCATAATAAACATGCGCAGAGTCGAATAATAGGTTCTGCGCATGTCAATTATGCTATAGTAACCAGTTATATCGAAAAATAAAAAGGTCGAAATTTCGACATTTTTTTAAAAAATCCCTGAACTATAGTACAGGGAAATTTTCGAAAAAATGCCAATTTTCGACCCTTTTATTTTCTGACATAAATGGTTACTATAGCATAATAAGCATGCGCAGAATCGAATAATGGGTTCTGCGCATATCAATTATGCTATAGTAAACAGATTTTCGATATAAATGGTTACTATAGCATAATAAACATGCGCAGTGTCGAATAATAGGTTCTGCGCATGTCAATTATGCTATAGTAACCAGTTATATCGAAAAATAAAAAGGTCGAAATTTCGACATTTTTTGAAAAAATCCCTGAACTATATATATAGTACAGGGAAATTTTCGAAAAAATGCCAATTTTCGACCCTTTTATTTTCTGACATAAATGGTTACTATAGCATAATAAATATGCGCAGAGTCGAATAATAGGTTCTGCGCATGTCAATTATGCTATAGTCAAACGTTTTTTTATATAAATGGTTACTATAGCATAATAAACATGCGCAGAGTCAAATAATAGGTTCTGCGCATGTCAATTATGCAATAGTAGCCAGTTATATCAAAAAATAAAAAGGTCGAAATTTCGATATTTTTTAAAAAAATCCCTGTACTATAGTACAGGGAAATTTTCGAAAAAATGCCAATTTTCGACCCTTTTATTTTCTGACATAAATGGTTACTATAGCATAATAAACATGCGCAGAGTTGAATAATGGGTTCTGCGCATATCAATTATGCTATAGTAAACAGATTTTCGATGTAAATGGTTACTATAGCATAATAAACATGCGCAGTGTCGAATAATAGGTTCTGCGCAGTGTCGAATAATAGGTTCTGCGCATGTCAATTTCGTTGCTTTTCTGTCTTCACATTAAGGTGTAATTTTTTCTGTAGTTTCCACAAGGACATCTCTAATTTGTCCTGCAGCTGGTTAAAGTATTATGGAATCTTTTATCAATTCTTTGTTTTGTAATCTGGGTTTCGGCATGTCCATACTCTTCTTGGGTGTTGTCGGAACCGAGTATTGCTGATCATCAATTTATTAGTTTGCATCACTGGATACATATTTCACTTCATTGTTATGCTGTGCAGTCTTCTGCCAATAAAAATAGGAATTCACCACTCTATGTGGAAAATAGTACTGATAGGGCACTTATTTATTTTTTATCATGTGAGCCACAATTGTCCAATCAAAATGACAGAAATTTATTTAGGTGTTATATAATACACACAATCCCTCCTTCACCAACAATATCAGAACAATGGACAAGAATCTACATAGTTATGTTAAATACGGTAAACAAATTTTTTTTTTTAAACTTATTTTATTTTATGACATAACTCGTTACTATTGCACTATAAGAGGAACAACGTACAAATATGGAAATATCATCTTATAATATTGATATTTTGATAAGTGCATATATTGCTGTATATGAATGACCATTCTCTCACAGGAATCCGTCAATTCATTTCATAACATTTGTTGATGACATTTTTCAGATTTTTTGAATGATCGCCATATAAGCTGTGTTCCCAAGAACTAGAGCTGAGCGTTCATAGAACAAAGTTAGGCTGATCCGAATCACACCTCTCTTATACCTTTGTGTCGTTGACTCTAATCTACAACCAATTCCATAAAAGATACATCTGACGTCACATGATGTGACTTCCCAATATACTGTAACTTCTAAACTCCTAATAAATATAAATCCCAACGTACAATGAAGACTAAAACTCCGATAGATCGCAATATAACCACGATAAAGAAATTAGTGTTCAAACATAGTATAGCAGTAAGAATAATAGTTCATCCTTACTATATAATATAGAGGGCCTACTGGTCTGGTTAGTTAATTCATCAAACATCACAATCTTTTTCATTGATATGCTTCAAAGAGCTCTAAAATCTGTTTGTTGTCAGCAGCTACAGCAAGAGATAAAGGCGAGTGTCCATTTCCGTCTTTAGCCTTAATGTCAGCACCCCGTTCTATCAAGTACTCAATACATTCAATTTTTTTTAATGTGACCGCCTGCAAAAAGGAACAATTTTACATCAAGATACCCTAACATCGAAAAACGAATTATCTTTTTTATTCAAATAAATGCCCTTTCTATTTATAACTCTCTTGATTTATGCAAAACAAATGTATTCAATTAGGAATTGTTCAAAAGGAAATGAAAATTATTCATACCACATGAAGAGCAGTCCTCCCGGTGTAATCACTACATTTGAAGTCCACTTCAGCCAGAGCAAACGCCTCTAGGCCAGCAACATCTCCAAGTTCTACAGCACTAGAGAGTAAAATAGAAATTGCAATCATCATACATATATTTACATTCTTTCTTTATCACTTGATCATGTGATCAACCATTTCAGCTAGTATAGATGGTAAATGGTTAAGCTACCTTATAATATAATGCAAATAATGAATGTGCAACGGTACAAATAATTTCATGAAGAAAAATGTGAATGAAATCGTTTTTTACAAAATGAAATTATTTGTTTTATAACACACCCAAATGGTTGTTGCTAATTGAATGAACACACAATATAACAAAATTCAATGCAATTTATATTAGTGTGAAAGGAACTTTACCTGCACAATAAAGATGCAAGTTCTTTAGTTGTTTCCCGTATGAAGTGACCTCCTGTCTTTTTGATTAGTTTAATGACTTCAAAATGTCTGTAAAAAAACAAAATTATTGTAAAATGTATTGAACCAATACACCTGATTCTCTGTACTGTATCTCCACATATGGATTTATCTGTGCAGTATCATAGGCAAATATGTAATACAGTGTCACATGTTTCACAAGAGGAGCCTTTATTATGTTATGTTAGGGTTAGGTTAGATACAGTATGAGGAGTTGGCTAAAAATGTATATATGGAATCTCAAAAAGGGAGATCTTTGCCAATTTGTAAATTGATAGATTTACCTGCATCTAATGCTCTCCATAAATGGTGTGTTGCCATAACGATCTCTATCATAAATTGACGTTCCATTTTCCAACAGATATCTCACAACATCTATGTGACCTTCGGCCGCTGCTAGGTGTAATGGTGACCTCTGGTCATAATCACAGAGACTTAAATTGCCACCCTAAAAAGAACAATGATTGTGAAGACTTTTCATAAATACACTTGACCAAAGTGGATTGAGGACATGCATCTTTTGAGGTGTCAAAATGCACCTTCAATGTTTTAGTGTGTAAAACAATAATGATATTTAATGTATGACTACAGTAACAACTTTGTTTGTGACACCCCTCTTCACACCTACTGTAAGGGGTGATAAGAACAAGCTATATACAAAGTGGCTTTTTTCTCCACTCCAAAAGATAGATCTTGTGTATATGTTTACCAGGATTGCCACCTTTGAGAAGGATAGTGAATGAATTCGGAAACAAACAACAAAATATATGTTTTAAAACCAAGGACATCCTTGTTTGATTACTAAAAGTGTCCCTTAATAGCGTTCTACTGGTTCTATTATATAATTCTTTTTACTATATGTTATAGAAATTCATTTATTCTTCATGACTGCAATAGTAAAGAATAACAATTAGTTACAGTAAATTACCTTTCCAATACAGTATATTATCCATTCATTCATCCCCAAATTAAAAAAAAGCTCTGTCTACACTATCAAACTAATTTGACAAAAAGGCCAAATATGGTAATGATATGACATCATTGTGTTCATATATGGGCACATCACATTTTTTTGTCTTTGATAGTGTAGACAGAGCTTTACAGATCATTGAGTTCCGAAGTGCTCAACTTCTGTAATCCCATTAAATGTAAATTAATATTATTATGCTTTAGGAATTGAAGATTGAATTGCGTCCATCAGCTGAGCTTTGATCAATATATTAGTACGAGTTGGGAATTTCATATTAATTATTATTCCTAACGTCATTTGGCAAGTAGTCTGTGACGTCAAAATGAAAACATGGATAATAGTAGAAAATTAAGTTCTTTATATGAGAGGCTCAATCTCTGTTTTGCCAGACAAGATTAATCAGTTACTGAAAATGTTTATTATCAAACACTCACAAACTTTCATTTTTATTTTGACACATAATTTTGAAACAAAAAATTTAAATCTTACAAATGGTATCTGCTTTATACTGAAAACATGCTATTTCATTAAACAACAATTGATTGAAATATATATTTATACTAAGTAACCTCTTCAGTCAAAGACTGGTCTCCCAGAGGGCCCAGATATGATCAGTGGCTGTGATGCACTAATACTCGTCTCGAAAGATGTACTAGGTTCTTTAAAGTGCACACAAGCTAGATGTGTACACTGGACCTACGGTTTATAGTCCTTATCCGAGAAGACTCGTTCTACCTCTAGAACCATGGAGTGAGTGAGCCTTGAACTCCTGTCGATGTTATGGCTACGTAATTACGGTTCCACCGTCTTACTGTAACCGATCGGCCACTCACTCACAATAACAATAATACAGCACAGCAGAACCTTCAACGCAACAATGCAAAGTGCATAATCATAAAGTGGGAACCGATAACGCAACCATGCGGCAAACATCGTTTTGATTTCTTGCTCGCGGGGGAAACAATTATTGGAAGGGCATTTTCATCCTTTGCGTAGGTTATGTTACATTGCGTCTCTAGTGAGAACCAAGCTTTAAGGGGACAATTTTTACCACTACATCCATCCTCTATTCAGAGAAACACCCTTATGAAAGAGGATACATTGTTGAGCCCTGAAGATGTCCCCTTAATAGGTGTTCTACTGTATTGTTTAATAGAAATATTCCTCATACACACCATTGACTTATAATATTTTAGAGAGTTAAGATCACCATTCTTAGCAGAGGCACACATCAACAATGGCAACAAGGCAGTGCTAACAGACTTTACTTCCTGAGTAAAAAAAATAAAATAAGAAATTAGAAATACTGTACAAAAAAAGTGCAGACTAGAAATTACAGTATAATAAAACAGAATCTATGATAGTTTGTTTTATAAGATCATAATAATACAAATTTAAACTATGGTCATAAAGATGTATTGTTCTCTCTCAAAAACATGAAAAATAAAAATTAATACAATCAGACATTGAATATGCCATTTTGCAGTTTTAGTTATTTGCTTCCATAGAAAAATAATTTCAATTATAAAAATATGAAAATAAACGGTTGTAATTCGAAAACATTGTTTGACAATTCTTTGTTTTAAATGAGAGGTATTTTTTTTTTAGGTAAATATTTTATTTTTTGTCCCAATTATTATGTGAAAATGGTATATTCAACAAAGACATTTTTTGAATACATTTTTCAAGGAGATAATATATCTTTAAAATAAATTTACCCGACTGTTTGAAATGTTGAGAGTTTGAACAATGGCTTGGATGAATTTGGAGTCTTCAAGGGAGAATTTCTTTACCTCTTCTTCAGCAAAGACACGAATCTCACCTCGTAAGTTGCTTTGCAACATCTCCAACTGCTGTTGTCGCGTCAAACCAGGCTTTCCGAGAACGTAGCCAAGCTTAGCCAGGGCTGCTTCAGGGTTGATGTCAGCGCCTGGTATCACACCAGCATCCATCAGAGCCTACGATGGTAAAGACACAGAAATATGAGTATTTTCAATAGAGCTTCAGGAATGAAAAAAAATTGTCCCCTCAATAGGTGTTGAATAGAATAGGGTTGGCTGTAGTGTTATTGAATATATTTCCCTTCACAAAAAAGTGTCCCCATAATAGGGGTTTTCCATGAGTAAGGGTGTTCTAAAAGGGAGGTTCTACTGTATTGTAAAGCTCTATCTACAGGGGTCCTACTATATTATTATTATTATATTATTATACTAATAAAACATACCTTTCCAGTTTCATATGAATTGGAAACAACTCCTTTTATACACTGCGTGCAATTCAAGATCAACACGCCTCTGTCTGCTGCCTCCTTGAATTCTGTCATGAGGTCCTTTCGATCGCTAGGGCCATTACCAGCTCCGTATGTTTGCAGAACCACGCCCTGCATCGGGTGCTGTAGGAATGATCTGACCTGCAGTGTGAATACAATATTTAAATTTATATGAAAAGAATATTAAATATCAATATATGTTTAACACTACAGGCAACTGCCAATTAGGAGGCATCACCAGTGGCGTAACGCAGAGGCCCCCTGCTGGAGATCTCGGATGTTTTTAGCCCTTTTTATTGTTTGTTTTAATGCCTGGGGGCCCCTGGGTGGGGGGTTAGCCAGTGAGAGCTCATAGCCCTTACACTACTGAGCATCACTATTAAAGGATTGGGTTTTGAAAGTTTCCCCTTTTACTGTAAAGATACTAGAATACCCATTTTAAATATTTTGGCCCATTTTAACTGAGTAAAATGAAGTCTTAATTCAATATTGACCTGTTTTTTATTTTACTTTTGAAAGGAAACCCTTTGTCTCCATGTTACTGGATTATTGGATTACTATTGAGATCAAGTTGTTGGGATGTCTTTTAAAACAACTGCTAAAAATAAATTATATTATACTTTATGAAACCTTGAAATTACACAGTTCTTTTTATACCATTTGTCCAAGGAAATACTTAACTCTCAATTTGTAGGTTGGTTACAAATTTGTACAATATAATTTATATTATTTTTCCTTTCAACAAGTCATATCAAGACTATTAAAATTAATGCTATGACTTCAAGCGTTTATACCTAATAGTTACATTTTATTAACATGCAAACTAACATATTATGAATATTATCTAGGTTATTATAAAAATTGAAGGGTAACAAAACTAGTGTTTAAGTTTAAGTTGTCTGTTGGCAAAGAATTATAATACAAGTAAATTATATGGAATCTAGATACGAGGCCCTTAACATATCATCTCTGTTAAGTCATGCTTTGCATGCAATTTAATTGGGTGATTTAAAAGTGGTCCAATCATAGGGTGACAGCAGATAAAGTACAAGACCTAAGTTCAACTCTTTTCATCTTTGAAATGTACACAATAATTTATTCAAAACAGATGGTTTTATGAATATAATAATAATAAATAATAGATTAAATATTAATTAGCGTGTAACTCACTGTTTGTACTGTTATACCTGGAAACAACCTGAGGAGGCCTACATTACAGTTTAAGTGGGTATGAACTGTAAACTTCTCCGTCGACTTACTGCGGAATATACTATCCCAGTCAACTGAACAGAAAACATAAAAGAATTTTAAATTTTCAGATCCTAAAAACATGTCTGAAAAGGTATAGAAGGCCCCTGTTATTGCAAACCCATAAAAAGTGTTTGGTTATAAAATATAAAGTTAATGTGAACTCTGACCTTCCAGGGTAGTAGCCACAAGGACAGTTGGTAAGGGATCAACCTGACCACCATTTTTTTTCACAACCACTGTACCTACCCCGGAAAACTTAGCAAACCTTTTTCGGCAAACTTGCTCTAGTTTGCGCAATAAAACCTCTTCTGAGCAACACACAAATCTCATGTTACGTTAATAAAACATTCAGATCACATATTCACCTATTACGTCAACTTCCATCCTGGCAAGGGGGTCAAGGTTCGGCGAATCAAATGCATCAAATTGGTTGTTGACTAGCTTCGTTACTCGATTCCCTCTGAACAATTTCTTGTCAAAAAATAATGATACCTAAAAAATACAACAAAACTAGAATAATAACTGCAATATATTACTTTGATAATGCATACAGTTGGATTACAGTAAACAATAGTGTATCTAGGAGGGAGGAGGTGGAAGCCCCTGATCTAACAAAAACAAAGTGTTCAAGGTACTTCTTGGTTTGGCATTGTATTTTTCAAGCCCATATATCTGCAGGAAGGCAACCTCTCCCTAATGCAAAACAATTTATCTCATATTATCTAAGACTGTGAATAAAAAATACACCAAATTCACACTAACTTCTGGAATGACATAATGGCCAGCAAGATACAGCGCCCCCAGCAAGTTCTCCCTCCCGTCACTACGGATTTCTTCCAACGGCACTTGAGAACCAGTAAAGATGACTGGTTTGCCAAGGTTCTCACACATGAATGACAGAGCAGAAGACGTGTATGCCATCGTGTCAGTACCGTGGATGATCACAAAGCCATCAAATTTCTCGTAATTCTCTTTTATGTCCTCGGCCAAAGTTCTCCAATCTTCAATACTGATGTTGCAAGAATCTTTAGGTTCCGGATATTCAAATATACAGTACAGTATACGTCTATTATGGCTACACAATCTGAAATAGAGATTTGAATTGCTAAATAGCTTCATAGGCAGGTGGTGTACGGAAATAAATAAAACAATTAATAATAATTATACAACTGCTGTATGGCTTAACCTGCTGGATTATAATTGCTGGCAGATAACTTATGTTACTACATTAAAATTATGTCTCTTTCTTTTATGGTATTCTCAAAATTATTGACTATTTTATGTTTGGCAGTATACACAGGCCTTGTCTTTTGAAAAATATATATATATATATTGCACTCCTCAATACATTCAGGGATGCTGTAGGTGTGCTGTTTGTATTTTGGTGTGTAGAAGTTTACCAAATTTAAGTATGTTGTAAATCGCACTCCTCAAGGGCAGTATAGGAGTGTGTTAGGTGAGTGATCGCACTCGCTCAACTTAAAAGACAAGGCCTGTATACATACGGTTAGGATGAATATTAATTTACTAAACAATTAAAAAAAATTAAGATAATTAAATTAAAAAACATTTTTTTAAATATTTCAAATACAGAGAACAATGGTGTATAACATACGGCAGAACAAAAGTTTCTCCCAGGGCCTCGTCATATTCTTTGAGTTTATTGGCATATTCCTTATCATGTAAATTTGGGTTTCTTCGCACTGCCTGGCTGAAATAGTCTTTCTGTGGTGTGTATACTAAAAAAAAGTAAACCTCATTATAAAATTCAACTCATGTTTCCAGCTATAAAATTGTTTTACATAACATTGTAACAATACATTTCAGTTTACAATGGATTTGAAAGTGAAGCATTTAAAATCGGTTGCTTTTTACTTGGGTCACAATACAAAGAACTCTGGTATTTTGTATTTATATCGGTAGCATTTAAAATCAGTTGCGCTATTTTGAATGGGGCGTTAGGTACATAAATCCTTTCCATACAACCAAGTGATTAGGCTTAAGTCCTTTTCCCTTAAAAAAGTGGTGATGCAACTTCAGAACATAACTCACAGGGAAACCCAACACTGAGTGTTAGAAACATGACATGGTATTATTAGGCCTACTATCTATAAAAATAATGCTAGGTCCTACTAACTCTAGGCCTAGACTAAACAAGCCTACCTCCATCAACCCTGGCCATCCCCAGTGTACCACCGGTAAACATGACCAGTATTCTGGATTCAGATGATTCGACGCTATCCTGCGAACTGATTTTTCTCAGTTTATCACTTAGCTTCGGATCCAATAAGGGTTGTAAACTTGGATTCAACTTCATTGATATATCTGAACTACACCGTCGAATAGGCCTACAAGACATGATTGTTTTCAGTATCAATTAATGTAGTAACAACATGGAATTAAGCAGTCGGTACGATCAAAAACATCTTTCAATCTGGTGCGTGGGAATGGCTACAATTTGTTTGCTCACGTGTCATGACGTACGTACGTATACATTGACATCGTAAAAGGCTCCTTGATTGTCTGACGAATGGAAATCCAGTATAATGACACACCTCCAACACACCTCCAGTTTGATCCAGAAAGAGGGCGTAAGACTGTTTGATAGAATTCTCTCATCAGAGTAATTTAATACTTTTCAGTTTTCTTTAAATAATAATAATATATAATATTAAAATAATAACTCAGAAATAGGCGAACTAGGAAAATGTTTTTTATAACAAATTACTGATACGTTTTCTGGTACGAAAAATCTATAAGCTAAACAAGGCGATCATTTTTAACCAAGCGTCAATTCCGGATCCAATAAATATGACAAAAACTTAGATGAATAGTTTGATAATATTACTAGCAGGATTTGTTTTTATACAATGGATTATACAATGTTTATTTGAATTTTAAAAGATAATCATGAAGAAATAAGTTGATAATGCTGAAGCCATGTTTGTTACGTCAGTGTTCTAAAAGCCGCCATTTCGCTTGATTCCTCCATTAAAGAATTAAGCAAAGTATTTAAGATAAAGAGGCGTGAAGTGGTATATTGATTAAAGTGCGAACTTTAATCGGATCTTGGCTGCTAAATTACGAGTGTGAAAAACAACAATTAGGCCTAAACGCAAAAAAAAACAAGATAAGTTTTTCATCTAGCAATAATCACGAATACAGTTTTGTTTCCGCAAGGACGTAAGCGCAACGCAAGCGAATTGACCAATGTGTGATTGGTAAAACTTCTTGTAGTGCGTTTTCGTACGTCATTGCGTTGCTTAGGAAATCAACCTTTAACCTTTGGCTATATATCGACTATGCGCGCAAAACAAAACATCAGAAAAATGTTTTAAAAAGTGTTAACATCGTTTATTTTGATTGGCAAGCAAGTGTAAAAGGATGTTACTATTTGTAGAACATAATTATTCCTTTACTGCTTTTTGGATGCAGTTGGTTTTCAAAAATCCTAATTCTATACCGTTGTCTATAATTATACCAGCCTTTAAAATTCTTTAGGCATTTATAATCGTATTATCTCGATCGTTATTGTGTATACAGGTGGTCTATTGTTATTTCTATTTAAAAGAAACAACAAACAATGGTTCTACATTAAAACGAAACGAAAATATCAGAAACCAAAACGTTATTTTGTTTAGTGAAAGATCTTAACCTTACGAGAAAATAATGTCTTGCAATGTATTCGCTCGAATCTACTATGCGCATGTGTATTAATATTTCAACTTTTTTTTGCGAAGCGAAAAATCGCGTACCAATCAGAGCTCAGGGATGTCGGGTCACCTGTAGAAGAATACTATAATTTAACTGTGGAAGACATATTCCCTGTGGAAGACATATTCCCTGTGGAAGACATATTCCCTGTGGAAGACATATTCCCTGTGGAAGACATATTCCCTGTGGAAGACATATTCCCTGTGGAAGACATATTCCCCGTGGAAGACATATTCCCCGTGGAAGACATATTCCCCGTGGAAGACATATTCCCCGTGGAAGACATATTCCCCGTGGAAGACACATTCCATGTGGAAGACACATTCCCTGTGGAAGACATATTCCCTGTGAAAGATATATTCCCTGTAGAAGACATATTCTCTGTGTGTGGAAGACATATTCCCTGTGTGTGGAAGACATATTCCCTGTGTGTGGAAGACATATTCCCTGTGTGTGGAAGACATATTCCCTGCTAGCTAGTACCCTATATTGGAATTCCTCAATCGGATCCCATCATCGGAGGAAACATGTATTTAAATGAATAAAGATCTGGAAATTACGGTCAATAACGAAAACAGTAGTCAAGATAAAATTAAGGCAGTGTGACGTCATTCAATATAAAAAGCACATTATCAATCATTATCAATCAACTGTTTTCTGGTTTAGCAAATGGTCAGATCCATCAGCTTGTATAGCACCACCCATTCTTACCTAAAGAGGTATTTAACTTGTAACAAGTTTAATCCAATAGGAATGATCACCCGAAAAGCCCCGCCTCCTCAATTCACAAGTGTGTGTGATTTGAAACGAGAATGTTTTGAAAGGTACTTATCTGTCGTTGCCTCGCGAGTGGTGAGCGTCAAGAACTTATTGCGTGTGCCGCCGCTGAAGATATCAACATCACATTTATGTTTTTATTTTACCGCCTCAGGTATCGCAAAATTGTCAAAATATTTTTCGACCGTCGGCCAGGTAACACGACGCGGGAATTGTTTGTGCAGTACACACCGGGGTTTAAATCACACTTAATTGGAAGGACTTATTTAGGGTTATATTAAATTGTTTCGACTTCATAAACTTCAGATATGGACATTTTATTTCGCCACTGTCTGCCTCTTACGGCAATCATCTTTAGCATATTATTTATGGAACATGCTTGCGAGGCAAGGCTTGCTAAGGTAAGATAATTATAATTCATTTAACTTAGGCCTAATTAAGTACGGTATCTGAATTTAAAAACAGGCATGCGACAAAGCAGGTCTGCATACCTTTGTAAAATGGAACGTCCGTCTTTCCCTTGCAAAAGTGGCTACTGCTACATGTGTCCTCTCCTCTTGCATATTTCACCAGCATATTTTCTGAATCCCCCGGCCGTATGTAACGGGCTACCTCCTGCCGGTATCTGTATAAAGTAGGCCTGAGTCGTATGATATTTGTTTATCGATAAGTCCATTTACGGATCATCTGCCACTCAAACATGTTACAATGAAATTTGATAACGAATAATTTTCCCCTTAAAGTTTCTTCTTGGTGAAGTAACCTAAATGCCCTAAATATAAATCAGAAGTAGCCTCAAAATATAGGCCCTAATATAGACCCACACTTCTCTGGTCATATGATATATTAAGTTATACGGTACATGTCGATTCCAAGTGAATATTAATGAATTGATTAATAACGGTTCAAATGATATAGGCCCATCGGCGTCCTTTAAGCCTACCTTTCCATAAAATACGTGAGACCGGTTTCATGGAGTGAAACCAAGACGTCAAGATGGTGTACGAGAGGAGAGGGCTAGATTTTCCTGTCGCCAAGGGTAAGGGTGGTGGTATTATTCTCCCCCGTTGAGAAAGTCAAATTGCTTTACGGGTTATTTAAAAGCTATAATCCTACCTTTAGTGTTAACCAGCGAAATAACAACAGATCTTTTACTAAAACCCAGTATCATTGACGTGTCGGTATGAACATTTTCGTCATTTGACAAACGTCGGCATTATGTGGTAGGGTGGCCAGTTCCTTTCCACGCCGCCTTATCCTCCCTAGTATTTTCAAGCAGGTACTCATTTACAGCTAAGTAGACTGGGAGTAGACTGGGAGTTGTCGGGAATTGAACCCAGGTCTCTCTGTGACGCAAAGTGAAGTACAATAATGTGCTTTATTATAGTGACCACATTCAATGCCAATTAATAGGCCTACACAATACGCAACTAAGCATATGAAGTTTTGTAGGCCACATTGTTTTGGTCATATCGGTCGACTAGACAATAACTTTACAGGATCACCATTAATAGTGTTATAATGTGGCCCATAAATAAATTATCAAATTGCATCCGGTTGTATGTATGAGAAAACCGTTCTTTTAAGGCCTTTTCAAAAATCCATTAAAAAAAAAATTGAAATGACGATTCCCCTTTTTTCGATTTGCTAGATAGTTTTCGCAATTAATAATAAACATAGCTTTTTTCATAGATATATATTTTCCATGGTGTAAATAACATTATAAGTAGGCCTATATAGGACTTCATGATTGCGTGTTAACGAACACCAAAATATTTTTAATGGCAAGCATGCATGTTGATGGGACATAAGCCACATCACGTAAATTTCACTAACAACTAAATTTGGCAAAAATTGCAAAACATCAAAAAGAAGCACATGGGCTTCTTAATTAACCAAGAGCACTTTGAATGGCGTCTTTTATAGATGGGCTACTTTTCAAAATAAATGCTGTAAATTTTTTTTAATCAAACCATGAAATTATGTTGAAAATAAACCCATGACCTTCATTTCGAAAGCGGTCGTTTTTAGATTACTTTTGCAAACCAAAAAGGGGATTTTTTTGTTGATGGGCTTCTTTCAATGTTTTACGGTATCTGATTATCATAATGATTAAACAATAACAAACCATCACCGATCATCGTCTTCAATTAAATATTCATTTCAAAATGTGTTTATGAAAAATAAAATTTAATATAATGGATTATATACCATTTCATATTCAATATCGTCCCAGTCTGCGTTTTACGTCATAAATTACAACAGCATAATCCGCCGGTCAAATCCCTTCACCCAACTAGGCTACATCATTTCTAAAATTAGTTTAGTCTGAGTTTCTAACTAGGTTATCGGTACATCAACACGATTTTGCATATAGTTTAAGTAGTTACAAGATGTTTATTGCGGTCAAAATAATTTTTAATATCTTATCTCCACTGATACGTTGGTCAACATGTGTTATCGAACATAGCAAGTCAAGTAGTTCCAATTAAAAACGGAGTACCTGAACCATGTGATCGATCCAATGAGTTTATTATTCTCTGCAATATGCACTGTTAAAATAGTGTTTAGATCTTAAACATGTATTTTGTACCCACTTTTTCCACACATTTAGCCTTAAACATGTTTAAATATGAAACATGTTTAGGTTCTAAACATGTAGTCTATATCCAACTCAATACATCAGTGACGTGTTGATTGTAAAACATGTGGAGCAATATAAAGACACGTTTAAGTTTTAAACGTGTTTAATTTGGCATGTGTGGAGCTCATGTGTGGAGCTTTTTTACACCACAGTAAAATCGTATGCACGCAACTCTAAACACGTACCTAAACATGTTGACTGCGAAACATGTGGAGAAATTGAACATAATGGTGACATGTTGACTGCTGCTAAACGAGTGGAGGAAAACTATAGCTGTCTATAAAGACGTTTAGGTTTTAAACACACTAAACATGTAACTACGTGTTTAAATGTGTCTCACTGTTTTTACAGTGTGGTACCCGGATTTAATTTCACACAAACTTAAAACATAATATTTCTCTTATGTCTACTTTTTTTTTTTCTCTCTTTTGTGGCGCAAACACCACTTTTATTCACATTCATATTATCTCATATTACATAAAATCGTATTATTTAACTTGTAAATGTCGTTACAGTTCATCATTCTTATGTCTACTTACTGATCTCATTGAACTAAGCTTAGAAAATATTTGTGTTTTTTCTAAAATCAAATTAGAACCGAATTTTTTTAACGATGCAGTGTACATTATTTGGGCCAAAGGACAAATATAATAAAATTTAGATCTTCCAAAAAAGAAGATCCATCTTTTCTTTCTATTTTCATATAAACATTCTATTTATTGACCTAGATTTTGTATGAATTATTAAATAGACTAAGAGACATCATTGAAAAGTTGTGTACTCTATTGCAAGAATACACGTACTGATAGGCCTACTTTATTTTTGGAGGATAAACTTCCGACCAAACAGTACATTTTGACTGCATGATGTTTCCTGATCATCATACCATGGATCATACCATTTTATACCTCAATGATCATATTTTATATTAACGCACAGAAGCTCTGACCCCAACGAGATGTCGACTTGACAGTGCAGATCGGTATTCCGAAATCACTTACTGTTAGCGATTAGAGTAGTTACCGATTTTTACTCGAAACGGAAGTTCACACAACGGAATACCGATCTGCACTGTCAAGTCGAAAAATAAAGTAGGCCTATCAGTGTATTCTTGCAATAGAGTACACAACTTTTACCCCACTACACGCTACTTGTAGGTCTACACATATTTGTTTGCGGTTCGTAAACATAATTTATAGTAGAAATACTCCGATTTGAAAATAACATATGTTCGCATTCTTGTGTTGTTAAAACCACTCAACATGACAAATTCGTTTCACCATTCAATTAGCGTTCCAATTCATCGTATTGCAATTTTACTTGTTTTATAAATAATTTAACCACATTTTATTTTCCAATTGTATTACGTAGTATTCTACACGTCTGGCAACAATAAATAAACTACATCACACGTGGTTTGGGTTTATTTTCAATAACATTGTTCGGAATTGATGGATAAGTACATGCGCTCAATTGTAATTTACGTGTTCATTCAAAGAGATCTCTATACCTTTAGCCGAGTTTAATTCCTGGTCCGACTTATCATGACCCGATTGAACTTTTACAATCCAGATTAACTGATTATTTGCTATTTCATTGACTTTAATGGTACATAGTCTTTCGATATCACGTTTAATTCTCTCGTAATATTTCATTCGTTCAGTCGCCTGTGAAACAATTCTCGCGTGTTGCTGTCAAAACTAAACCAGGTGAAATTGTTTACCCAAAATGCCGAGTAGGCCTACCGTAATAAGTCATTTAGCAATTGAAGGTTCTTCTTTCGAAATTGGTTTCGATTCGATAGGGAATGCTACAAATAATATAAGAGAATAGTGTGATAGTATTAGTAAACTAGATCTGAACTCGTCGTCAAGACAAGTTAGACGACGCGATACATAACGTAAAAGTCTGTAGACAATCAACTGTACACATAAATGGCTCCTGTCTAACATAATGTAACTTAATGTAAATGCATAGGCCTATACAATGTTAATGTTTAATTTACATTGACGAATACAGTATAAGAGATAAAGGCCAATTTACACAGACGAGCGGTAACGGTTAGCGGAAAACCGCGTAGCATGTCCAACGTAGAATCTGTATCTATCCTCAGCGGAAACCGCCCGTTTACTCCGTGTTGTGTGTAAATGGTCAAAGAAATAACATAGATTCTATATTTGTATTATCGTTACCGACCTTTAGGCGGTGACGGTAATGTTTCCATAGAACCTTGTTGGTTTACGTTGGTAAACATTCCTTCACGGTTGTAAGAAACTATTATGTTTAAATTATAGGCTAATAGGTTACCGGGCCCATCATCTCAATAGATTAGCCTAATTTAAAGATTCTGTTTTTAACCAATTTTGGTTATATTTAGAATAAATCGGATGTTTACATAACAAGTTAAGTTTATGAGTTCGATTGGAACAGAATGGCCTGCTACCACTGGGGTCCTAAACAGATTAAGATCGCTGATGTTATCACTTGCCTGTTTCCAAAGAGAAACTATTGGCGATCACACAATACAGTAGAACACATTAATTTGAAAGGAACATCTTCGGGGTTTAATAAAGTAACCCATTATTAAAGGGGTAACAACAAGCGAAATTCATTCGTACTAATACGTGCGTATGAAAACAAAATCTAATCATGCATAACGGATTGTAACTAGCGCCATCACATACTTTTAGAAGCGACTGCGATGACTTCTATTACTAACTCTCAATTCACATACTTGCCTAAATTCAACATTATCCAGTAAGCAACTAATATTCGCATTCTTACCAAATGTTTTAGTTATCTACTGTATATCCCTCATAGTCTTGGTATTTAATATTGATTTGTTGGTTATCATACATGCGTTATTTATCATCGTCGGTAGAGGTCATTTAAAAGCCGACTGGTTCCGCACGTGACATTGACGGATAACTTACTTTTTAAAGCAGAATGCACACTGGCGCATAATTATACATTCATCATTTTTTCAAGGCCTCCTATAGGATTTTTCTTTCACTGTATAATAAATTTAACTAATTGTTAATGCATTAGGCTATATATACATTACATTAAATATCAGCATTTATAAAACTGACTAATAATATATTGTTCTTCCCCTTCCTCCTTTTCGCCACCCTTACACTTTCCCCTTAAATTGAACGCAGGGCAATATTTTGCCCGGACCTCCTTTTAAATAATATATACTATGAAATAAAAGTGGGGTGGGGATGTTCTACCCGCCACACAAGCGGTATCACAATACTACTGTTTGTTTAACGTCGGTAGACGGATACCGTACCTGAATTGGCTGAATGTTCAATATCTACAAACTTCTATGATGTTTTAGGAAATTATAAAAGTACAACTAATGATACATATACTGAATGTCAAAAAATAAACTTTAACATCAGTAAATTATAATACGCATAATACACGTAAATCAATATTTATAATATAGTAGTACACTGTTTGTTTTTGCAGTTTCCAATTGACAGAGTAACAAATCCAAGTTGTAATTCAGATTGTACAGATGCACCAAAAAAGTTATTATGCGGCAGTGATGGGTTGACCTACAACTCGCGGTGCCAGCTACAATACGCTAAGTGTATAGGCAAGCAAATTGCAATCATCAAAAAAGGAAAATGTGTAGGTAAGGTCATCTGTTGAGTTGTTCGATTCACTATTTAATATTTGTTTGATAAATGTATTCATTGATTCAAGTAATGATTAATTCAATAGATTAATGATTTCTTTAATGGATTGGTTTGATTGACTTGTATTGATTTGGTTTGATTGACTTGTATTGATTTGGTTTGATTGACTTGTATTGATTTGGTTTGATTGACTTGTATTGATTTGGTTTGATTGACTTGTATTGATTTGGTTTGATTGACTTGTATTGATTTGGTTTGATTGACTTGTATTGATTTGGTTTGATTGACTTGTATTGATTTTGTTTGATTGACTTGTATTGATTTGGTTTGATTGATTGTATTGATTTGGTTTGATTGACTTGTAATGATTTGGTTTGATTGACTTGTATTGATTTGGTTTGATTGACTTGTATTGATTTGGTTTGATTGACTTGTATTGATTTGGTTTGATTGATTTGTATTGATTTGGTTTGATTGACTTGTATTGATTTGGTTTGATTGACTTGTATTGATTTGGTTTGATTGACTTGTATTGATTTGGTTTGATTGACTTGTATTGATTTGGTTTGATTGACTTGTATTGATTTGGTTTGATTGATTTGTATTGATTTGGTTTGATTGATTTGTTTAATTGGATTGAATAGTTGGTTGGATATTGATTTGGTTTGATAAATCGATTTTGAATGATCAATTGCATTAAATGAATTGTTGGAATATCGATTTGGTTTGATTGATTTGTATTGATTTAGTTTTGATTGATTTGTATTGATTTGGTTTCATTGATTTGAATTAATTGTATTGAATCATTTGATGAAATGTTGATTTGGTTTCTTAAAATGATTTAGTTTGATCAATTTCATTTTGAATATTTGATTGGAATACTGATTTGTTTTGATTAATTGATTTGTATAGATAAACTGTATTGAATAATTGATTGGAATATTGATTTGCCTAGATAAAATCGATTTAGTTTAATTAATTGATTGATTAATTGGGATATTGATTTAGTTTGATAAATGGACTTGTATAGATAAATTGCATTGAATAATTTATGGGAATATTGATTTGGCTTGATTAATTGATTTGGTTTGATTAATTGATTTGGTTTGATTAATTGATTTGGTATGATTAATTGATTTGGTTTGATTAATTGATTTGGTTTGATTAATTGATTTGGTTTGATTAATTGATTTGGTTTGATTAATTGATTTGGTTTGAATACTATAATGATTAATTAATGGAATATTGAATTGGTTTGATTAATTGATTTGGTTTGATTACTATAATGATTAATTGATTAGAATATTGATTTGGTTTGATTAATGGATTATGGTTTGATTACTATAATGACTAATTGATTGGAATATTGATTTGGTTTGATTAATTGATTATGGTTTGATTACTATAATGACTAATTGATTGGAATATTGATTTGGTTTGATTAATTGATTTGGTTTGATTACTATAATGATTAATTGATTGGAATATTGATTTGGTTTGATTACTATAATGATGAATTGATTATAATATTGATTTGGTTTGATTAATTGATTATGGTTTGATTAATTGATTTGGTTTGATTAATTGATTTGGTTTGAATACTATAATGATTAATTAATGGAATATTGAATTGGTTTGATTAATTGATTTGGTTTGATTACTATAATGATTAATTGATTAGAATATTGATTTGGTTTGATTAATGGATTATGGTTTGATTACTATAATGACTAATTGATTGGAATATTGATTTGGTTTGATTAATTGATTATGGTTTGATTACTATAATGACTAATTGATTGGAATATTGATTTGGTTTGATTACTATAATGATTAATTGATTGGAATATTGATTTGGTTTGATTACTATAATGATGAATTGATTATAATATTGATTTGGTTTGATTAATTGATTATGGTTTGATTACTATAATGACTAATTGATTGGAATTTTGATTTGGTTTGATTAATTGATTTGGTTTGATTACTATAATGATTAAGTGATTGGAATATTGATTTGGTTTGATTACTACTGTATAATGATGAATTGATTAGAATATTGATTTGGTTTGAATAATTGCATTGAATAATTGATTAGAATATTTATATGGTTTGATTAATTGATTAACTGGATTGATTAATTGATTTGGTTTGATTACTATAATGATTAATTGATTGGAATATTGATTTGGTTTGATTACTATAATGATGAATTGATTAGAATATTGATTTGGTTTGAATAATTGCATTGAATAATTGATTAGAATATTGATATGGTTTGATTAATTGATTAACTGGATTGATTAATTAGAATATCGATTTGGCTTGATAAAATAATCCATTTGAATATTGATTTGGTTTGATTACTAGATTGAAAAAAATTTATTGGAATATCTATTTGGTTTGATTATTTGGTTTGATTAATTGCATTGAGTAATATATTGGAATATTGACATAATTTAATCAATTTATTGATCAATTGATTGATTGGAATATTGATTTAGTTTGATTGATTTGGTTTAATTGAATTAGATAGAATATTAACCGTCATTCTCAAATCTCACAGAAAAAACAAAATGTCAAGCTGAGAGAGAATCTTCTATTAGTGTTGCAGCTGGCAGTTCATCAACTAATGGTGTGTTCATCCCACAATGCAATCTAGATGGAACATACTCATCAACGCAATGTCATAGTTCATTCAATTACTGTTGGTGCGTGGATGACCTGGGTAAACCGATTCCTGGTACATCGGTACAATATAGACGGCCAACTTGCGACGGCGAATCTTCTCCAGGTATGGACTTTATTTACAGTACTGTACATATTTTTGTTGTCTGTTGTGAGGCTCACTCACTTTCATGATCATGCATAATCTAATCATTTTTCCTATATATTATTATTATTATTACTATTTTTATTATATTTTTAAATTGCTTGATTTTAAAAAAATAAATCAACCTATTATATTTATTAGAGCATGATCAACATCCTTTAAATCTGTATTCAGGATTCAATCCATCTGTGAGAATTACATTTCCACAAGTGCTGTTTACACACATATGCATTTAGTGCATTTTGGTCAAACATACTACCATATCTGTGAAAATATTATTGATGTTAATAGTACAGGGTATTATAGTTTTAATTTCAAGTATTGGAAGTACAGTATGACAATGCTACATTAAAATGTTAAATATTCAATCCATTAGTAATTTTCAATCAATATCAATTAGAATTGTAATCAATACTTGATACTATCGCATTACCATATAGAAGAACTCTTGTTGTGGGAAATCCCTATTATGGAGATATATTTTGGCACATATGGCGTTTCATACTTATACTATTTGAGCTTGTATTTCAGACAAACATCAAAAGTCTCGAAAATAACTACAGACTTGGGACAATTAAGTCTAAAGGGTCTTTCACATCTGTTCCGGCACGGCAAATCCAACATCAATGTTTCGTTTTCACGACGCTCAACACCAATCAATATGCGCATAGCCGCGTACGTGAAAATGAAACATTGACGTTTTTTTTGGCTTTTCCATCGCCGGACCGAAACCGTGCCGCAACAGGTGTGAAGGGCCTGTATCATAACACTATGACCAACACCGATTATGGGAGACACCTCTAATAAGGGGACAATTCATTAAAAGTGAAACACATGCTGTTACAATTATTATATATTCTAAAACCAAAATAAAACGCAGTAAACAGGTGTCACACCACATTAAGTAATTTTTCTCCAGCCTACAAGCATTTTAAGACATTTATTAGTAAATATTGATATTATTTTCAATAAAAATGATACTATTATTTTCAATAAAAATGATACTAAACAATAATAAAACATTTTGTGATATACAATTTTAATGATGTTAATAAACCAGATCAACATGTTTTTTAGCAATGTTGCTCGTAATTTTACCTTATAATTATTCATAATTTTCAATCCTACACCCACTCATTAATCAATTTGCCCTAAAAATAGCCGCATTGACCTTCCAAATTATTTTAAAGTAAAAGTTTGGTTTTGTGACTCACATTGGATAATGATTTATAAGTTCAGTCTATGTTATATAAACTTAACTAAACCCTTCAATATGTACATTAACAAAAAATATTATTCTAGAACATGGTTGTAGTATAACAACCAAAAACATTGAGATTTTCCCAACTTTTTAAACCTTTTTTTAGGAACAAGACAGTAGGCCTACCAAAATACCTAGTTATTTTTCAACATGCAAACTTTAATAATTATTTCAGTCTATGTTAATTAAATAAAAAACTTTAATATATGAATATGAAAAAAAACCCCTAAATTTAACACGGTTGTAGATTTGTTTTTAACACATTTTTTAACCTCTTTTTAGGAACCAAACAGTGTATACCTACCTAAATACAGTACCTTAATTATCTGAAGTTTTTTATTTTACTATAATTAGGAAGTTTTCTAAATGATATATTCTGAAATCATCTGAAAGCTATCATAATCTTAATGTTAAAAATTAAAAATAAATTATTTTTATCGATTTTGTGTAGATGGCTGTCCATATTGACATAACATACTGATTACTATTTTTCTATTTAAACTGTACGTTTTTAAATTAAAAAATAAATCAAAAGTACTTGTCGCGTTTCTATTTCTACTACCGACGTTTACATTTCAAAGTTTTACGTTATTTATTGTAATCTTCTACATTATCGTTTATATATAAATAGAGCTGCACTGACGAGATCTAATAAGATCGAAACAGTACTGTCTGCAGATTGTATATATATATATATATATATATTTATTTTCTTCTTTATTTCTAGCAACGCCAAAATGGCTCAGTTATAAAAAGAAAGGGAGAAATCCTAATAAAATAAATAATTTTACAAATCTATCTACACTAGGGTTGACAGATCAAGTCAACTATATCCATTTATTGTTTATACAATACCACAATATATTTAATTGAAACCGCCAGAGCCCATTGCATTTTGGGTAATGCTTTAAACGGATATAAATGAGCAAAACTTGATCAGAAATGCAGTTGAAATATACTTTATATTTTAAATCTATTTTTAAATAAACGGTTTATTTGAAGTAATACAGCAGAAACAGACCCACAGTAAAATCTTCCTTTCCAACTAAATTAATAATAGACAGATGGAAATGACTAGCATTACATTAAAATTTGTAAGCATGATAGGATATCGAGTATGTAGTATCGTAGTATATACACAAAATAAGTGCAGTTGTGATTTACGTCATTAAGTAAAGTTCGTAGTCATTAAACCTGTGACTCATAACATCGTAAGGTAAAAAACCAATAATTGTCAAGTAGTCTCAGTGAAAATTACCTGAAATATAATTGCCAAAATGTCTAACCTTTTACATTTTTTGCAGATAGATTAAATTAGATTAGATTAGATCTTTTTATTTAATCCTTTAATATAATATATAAAAGTATAGAGACACTATAAACAGGCCAGTGATATACTGAAAATTAATTACGGTAATTGAAAATGAGGAAATATGTGAAAGGGAGAAAATGCTGCCTCAACCGTTTTTCAACAACGATTAAATATCCAAACAGCATTTAACATGATGTTGGCATGTAGTTGATAACATCAACAACATGATTAGATTAGTGTAACCGTCACAAAAAGTTGTATACATCCTCACTTATGGCGGCGCCCTACCACATGGACAATATTACTGTTACAGGGAAAATCGCGGATTACTCATTCTTGTGATATATATTCTTTAGTTACAGATACTGTATCCTACCATTAAGCTCTGTCTACACTATCAAACTAGTTTGACAAAAAAGTGTAATGTGGCCAAATATGGTCGTGATATGACATCATTTATATATATATATGGGCACATCACAATTTGATAGTTTGATAGTGTAGACAGAGCTTTAGGCTACCAAGGCTTTCCTAGTTCAAATTCAATCAGATACTGTTATAAATCCCTACACCCCAACTTGGTACATATCAAACAGATTATCTCATCTGTATTATTCAAATTAATTAATTTTCAGTATATCACTGGGCAGAATTAATGTTCTGTGCCGGTTTTTATATCTATATTTTAGAGTATCGATTAATTAATTGCCATAGAAAAACTTTAAACCATATACATATTTATCAACCTTATATTTGAATGGGCATAATTGAACAGTAATTTTCAAGGAAATATGTATGTTTTGAATTTAATTTTATGTATATTAATAGAAAGATCAATAAAATATGAAATTTAGCACATACTTTCAACCATAATTGAATTATAAATATTATGGAAAACAATGTAAAATTTGACATTGAAATTGTTGGTTTAAACAATTTTTTTATTATCATGGTTTATACTGTACTATATTTGGCTATATGTACAAAATGTGTCTTTCAAAACTTTATACAAACATCAGTTTCTAAGACAATGAGGGCGCTGTCATTTTTGTACCGTTAAATCCGTGTTCTCGAGCAGTGAATATTACACAATAACTGGGAAATTCTACAAATTTCAAAGATTTTGATTTACTTTAAAAAGTTTAGATGGTAAAATATCTGACTTTTGAGAATCAAGCTTCTGTAGTGCATGTATTAGTTGTCAATTAATCTATCTATCTGTGGATATGGATATCTGTCTAGATGTAAATGTCCTATTAAACCTTTAAAATGTTGAACCTATCTCCTGCATTATATTATTTTAACAGTAGAACCTCATGATGGAAAACCATGTTTAAAGAAACTTTTAGATGAAATATAATAATATTTTAACACTATGGCCAATTCATGTAAAAACCCCTATAAGGTGATAGGCCTAGTTTGCTGGTAAAAACGAACAAGGTGCAATAAATGTTTTAACCATGTATTAGCTTGACATCCTATTAATGGGACAATTTGTTTGATCCTAAAAGTGACAGGTTTTACTGTAAGATATCTTATAAAATGTTTTTTTTTTTTATAGATGATGTTTTTTGTTTTCATTGCTGCTATTATTAAGGATCTCTGTTAATATTTAACTTATTTTATATTAAAGAAATTTCTTCTTCAATTTGTTTTATTATTTTTTTGTCAAAACGTAACACAAATAACCTTGACATGAATGTTTAAATGTTTCTGCAAATTCTTTCATCTATTTCCTTTTCATCTGTTAAAAACCACAATTTAGATATAAAATGTTGATGACACAGTACAAAATTTCCGTTTTGTAAGTCATGCGCCCTCAACGTCCATACCGCAAGAGAAAAACCTTTCTAATTAGATTCGAGGTGGTCATGGCTTGAAATCCGTACTATGTGGAAAATTTACTAACATTAAATTTGTATCAGCAACTTTTAATTTTGTGTCATTGTTGACATTTCTCTCATAATGATGGTGTATTCGATAGAAATTCATAACAAATATACAGTGTATACATTTATTGGCCAAATAAACCAGATATATAACAATAAACAGATAAATAGTTTACAGAAAGACTCAACTACTTGAATAATAACAAGTTTTCTAACTCAACCTAACCACTTTTACGTGTTATTTTTATTTTTTTTTACTACAAACCTTATGTTATAGTTATTATCGTAAACAATGTGTGTATTTAAATTTATAATTTTGGCCCAACCATTTGTAGTTAATTTGTTGTTTTTTTTTTGTATTTTGATTCTTACCTATATACACAGATGTGCCTATATTAATAACACCTCTACCAGTACAACAAAGTCCAGGTAAAGTTCCTTCTTTATTCCTTTATAAAATTCTAAATTTGTATTACTTTTGTTGAATTTATATATTTTGTTTATATTTATTTGTGATTTATTTAAAATATTTGTTTAATTTTTTTTTACACAATGTCATGTTTCGTTGTCTTCACTTTATCACAAGCTCGGTTCACTAACATAATATTTGACGGAAGACCTTTCAATAAACCTGAAAGGATTCATTTTCAGCTGCGGTTATTTTTATCCATAAATCTCAATTAAAAGGATAAACGTCCAAGTTAAAAAGCAAATTTTGTATTTTACACTTTGACTGATGGAATTAAATTGGCTGAGTATTGAATTAATTGTTTCCATTAAATCACAGTATAATGGTTCAAGTTTTAAATTAGGGTCAAAAGGCTATGATGAGGCTAAGATGAAAACATTTATTTTTAGTTGAATTCAATAAATAAAATGTTCTTTCTTGCTTGTTAACCGTCCTCATATTGAGAACATCAGGCGCATCATTGTCTGGTTTCATTTGACATACTTGTTTTGCCTTGAAATTTGATATAATATTTTTCTTGTTTTATTACACCTATAACAGAACGTACAATATAGGGAATTTTTGCTCAAGAAATATTTTCCACTTTTTGTTGAATAAGGACATAATAAAATACTGTATAATATCTCTTACTAAATTGCAACTCTCTTTCTACTTTATTCAAGTACTTGCACTTGTATTGATGAAGGGCTACTGTATCTCCATTGAGATCCAGCCACTGATACCCACAGCATTGTAATTTTTTTCAGTAATTTGCCTTTGGATATACTAAATTTCTATTAATATAATTAAACATTATAAAGTTGAGAAAACACCAAGCTGAATAGTAAGTAATGAACTATCAGTACAATGAATGACGTAAGATGTTGGTGTTTCCAAACTGGAAAACTGGAAACATTTGTTTATATAATTTTAGATTTGAGAATAAATTGAACAGTAAATAAATCAAACTTTTCATGGAATTAATGGTTGCAAATGTGAAAATCATAAAACTTGCAGAAAGAGCTTGACTATACCTTGTTGTTTCAGCCTACCCATAAACACCATTATGTACATATATAATTGTGTAATACCTATCTAAACAGCTCAATCTAAAAACAATTGTTAAGATAAGCCTTTTAGTAGAATCTAAGTGGTTTGCAAATACCCGTTAGGTGTAAAAAAGTCCCTGAAAATTTACCCAGGTGTTTGAAAACAAACACTAATTCTATCCCTTCTCAGAAGATGTTAATACGAGTGGCTTAAAATTGTTTCTCATAAGAAATTATTCAATATGGTTTTTTGAGAAAAGGTTTCTTTGTTAGAAACTGTTGAAGGTTTTTTTAATGTTAATATATTTTGCATAATTCATTTCAAAAAGATACAAAATGAAAAAAAACTATGGGGGATCATGGTAGGCCCTGTTGTCAGTGGTTCCCATGGGCCAGCTAAATGCTCTCTGTACCCCTACATTCAGCTTTATCATGCATTTGGGAGCTACTGTAAGTTCACTTAATATTTGCAAGGCTTTCCATCCAGAAATGTCACCAACTTTCCTCTCTCACCCACTCTACTGATAAAAAAAAACACCTTCATGATAATACTACCCACTCTTAATTTTCTGTACCTAGGCATAGTTTTTTTAAATATATTTATATTTATTATAATATAATAGAAAATAATTAACGATAGAAAAATGTATACAAGCAGGTGGAAGTATCACTTATTAGATATTAGTATGATAAAAGAAATGTTACAAAACAGGTGAACTTACATAGTCCAAAGGAAATTACTTTATAAGGGGTAAAAAAAACATTTTTAAATAACAAATAAAGAATCTAAATCTTAAACTTAAAAATGATAATGAAACAAAACGTATGATATAAATTATGTAGCAAGGAACACTAAACTAAACTATAAAAGATTAACCAGACATAGATAATGTTTAAAAAAGCTCCAGATTATTTTACATATGTTCATTTTGAGAATATCTTTGTATATAATTCCAGACGATGGGAAATGGGAGCAAAGTGATTACTTCTTACACATTTGTATAAATTATTTTAAAGTATATACTATAAAAGAAAAAAAAATTAAAAATTTATTTACAAATTTGAAAGCTTCAGATTATTTTACATGTGTTCATTTTGAGAAAATCTTTGGACAAAAATGACAGTCGTGTATATAATTCCAGACGATAGGAAATGGGAGAAAAAAGTGGTCACATCTTGCACATTGGTATACATTATTTTACAGTATAAACTATAAAAGAAAAAACACTATAAAAAATGAAAAATTTATTTAAAAATTTAAAAGCTCCAGATTATTTTAACATATGTTTATTTTGACAGTCGTATATGATTCCAGAAGATGGGAAATGGGAGAAAAAAATGGTCACTTCTTGCACATTGGTATACATAATATTTTAGTATTTCGTTAACTTTTGCAGTGTTTGATACAAAAAAAGGTAACATGACCAAAAGAGGCAAGGAGATGACACTGTAGCTTGTTGCCTACTTGATGTCCAATCTCAGGATTCTGGTTTCAAATGCAAATCATGTTCAGAACATTCAGTGCTAACTGCCTATGTGACTAATTTAGAAAGTATGGCAGGCTAATTACATTTGCTGTTTTTGGAAGTTAAATGTCCACAAAACCACATCCTGGTCTGGTTCATAGCTTTTGTCAAACTCTTCCTGAAAATGGTTTACCACTAGGCAAATTTATTGCTGGTTGAACTATTAATGCACATGTGTATTCATATTTTCAAATTTTATAACTTGAAAAAATGCAGAGGAAAAAAGTAAACAATAAAAAAAAATGTCTGAAATGGCAGATTTAGTTTGTACATTTGAAATTAAGAAAAAAAAATGGTCCTGTTTTGAGACAGCAACCAAGAAAATTGAGTAGCTAAAAATTGGGATGGCATTAATTTATGTCCACATAAAATTACACTACAAGCTAATCAAACAGTTAATTATTTAATGCATGCAATCAAAGCAATTATTCATGGGACTGTTTTTATTAATGTAGTACGTTCTACAATCCACTAATTTTTTTGTTTTAGATTAACACGATTAAGAAATTTCTTAAATTAGTATACCTGCTTATTAACGGTATTGACAGATAAAAGAGAGTTCTATTTCTGTCCAAGCCTAGTTTAACTAAAATGACTATGCTCTGTCGCTGACGATGCAAATGACAGAATTAATAAACAAGAATAAATGGCAAAGGAGCAAATAGACACACAACCCACACACCTTCAAAATTAATTTAAATCCATATATAGTATAGTATATATTAATATTGTTTAAGTATTATACACAGTGTTGATATTGGACATTTCCTATGTATTGCTAGAGGATTTATATTAGTGTTTTTTTGCATGTAATAATAGTATTACAAAAATGATATTTTTAAGTGGGCTTTCCACACCTTTATGTCAGTTATATGATGTAAACCATTCTATGCTAGTTACATGCACCAGCAGATGGTATGCGTATGTTTGCCATAGATAATAAAAGGTGATCACATTCACGAATCAGTAAATAAATTAATTTAATGATAATTGGAGTGTAAATTTATTTTCTTCCGATTTAAAGAATAATATGAAGAGAATTTTCAGATTAAAATTATGATTTCCTAAAGGTGGATTACCAATGATCTATATAGTGTATCTAATAATAATACAGTATACCTATATAGTATATCTATATAGTATAACGGTGTAACCTATAATTGGGAACAACTAATTTCTGAGGGAAATACTGAATGTTTCAAGGGCCCATTGGTACTTGTGAGGGACACCCCTATTAAGAGGACAATATCATGTATCCCAAATGTGTCCCCTTAATATATTGGTTCTACTGCAAGTCTGTCATGATCATGCCTAAATGTATACCATAGTAAAATATCTAATAGCATAATTTTAACGTGTACATTTGTCTGTATAGGCAATATACAGTAGTATAATTTCTTCCATTGAAGGTTCTTGTAGCCAAACTGATCGTGCCGAATTCAACACGAATCTACGAGCTAAATTCCAAGAAGAATACAATCGTCTGCCAGCGTTGGAGACGTCCAACCACATCGGGGATGTTGAAATGCGCGTCATTCAGTGGAAATTCAATCAGCTTGATTTGGACAAAAACGATGAGATCAAACTAAGCGAGATCAAATCACTTCAGAGGATGTTAAAAAAGTTTGTGAAACCGAAAAAATGTGCAAAAACATTTTTTGTGCATTGCTCTTCTGCGCATAACGGCCAGATTACAAGGAAGGCGTGGTCACAGTGCTTAGGCCTGGCGACGAGTAAGTCCTTTATTTAAAGTAGAAATGCATGAGAATGTGAGGTTATATAGCAAGATTATCCGCACTGCATCCAATACCTGAAAAATGGTCAATGCACAAGCATAAAAGTACTACAATTTGAAACAATTTGGTAGGGAATTCCCTAAATTTTAATTTTCTTTTTAATTAATGATTATTTTTTTATTTTGATTTTCTTAACTTTTGATCGTCTTAATTTCAAAGGGTTGGAGCACAAACACATTATATTGATAGGGATAATTGCACTTTAGAGCACTGTATTGTAATGCATGTTGGAATTGAAACTCATCATTATCAATCCAGTCACCCACAAGATGAAAATTAACTTCAAAATAAAAATTTCAGCTTATAAATCATACTGGCTGCAAAAACTTATTCAAATTGACTGAACTCTCGTTTCCAACAATTTAAAGACAGCATTTGCGATTCTCAATTTTTAAAGTGTTTATAGAGGCAACTACAGTTTGATTAAAAGTGTGGTTCTCACGCTGTGAGGTTGATTGGTTTGTGAAATGATGACAAGCACGTCACAGAGCTGTCTGTTTATTAGACATTTGTTGATATATGGTTCTATTCAGAGAAATAACATTAACACTCCACGAAAATTTAATAACTTAAAATTACAATTTCAAATTTGAAAACTAATTAATACAAACCAAAGATAATTATTAGTGAATTTTACATTTAGGGATAGTGTCAAATTGATTCTACTGCAGGTACTGCAGTAACTGTTTACCCTGTTTATTCAATACTAAATCATTTGTAGAAGAACAAAAAAGGAAATTACTGCAGTAGAATAATTTTGACCACTATCCCTTGCATCCTCAAGTAACATTTTCCAATTTTGAATTAATAGTTTGTAGTTTTTGTTGTTGCTATGTACTATTTTTGGCAATACCAGTTGGATGTTTCATTAATAATTTTCAGTTCACTCCTAGGTATGATTGAAAAGGCCTTTTGGATGCTTTCCCCCTCCCCATCAGGGTCAAAAGCTGTAGCTGAGCTAAGAGATACATCAGGTATCAAAGTTTCTTTCTTTTATTGTGGAAACAAGTCCAAATGTAGATACATATCGGGTGTTGGGATGTCCTCCCTAGCTTCTAAGAACATGTACCGTATACCACACAATCATACATTAGTAACCTTTCTTTGGGTTCTGCCTTCCTTTGGGAAATTCCTATAGTAGGGAACACATTCCTGTTAAAGGGGAAATATACATTTTAACACAGCCAACCCAGGCCTGGTCTTTTAAGGCGAGTGAGTGCGATCACTCACCTAAGACTCCTAAACTGACCTTGAGGAGTGCGATTCACAACATGCTTAAATACAAACATCACACCACCTACAGCATCCTGAATGGAGTGCAATTTGTAGCACACCTATAATTTTCAAAAGACAAGGCCTGCCAACCCCTACTCAGGGTATTTCTCATTTAAGGGATACTACTGTATGCAGGGTCATCAGGAAATTGATTTATTGATTAATGGAATGCTAAGAGAAAAAAAAGAGATATCTGTATTTCTTCAATCTTAATTATATATCTTTGTACATTCTTGCATTCTCAATTGTAACATATTACATATGCTGCTTTAATAGGGAAAAAAGGAAAAACTAGGTTAATAGAAACGTTTTTTTAAACTTTTTGCCCATTATAATATTTCACCACCGCACCCTAAATTCTTAAAATATACCTTAATCTGTAACTACATCTTTAAGCTCTTAAATCTGTTCATTCATTCTTTGGTTGGGTTAAGTTGACTTAATGGATATGTGCTCTAACATTATCTACACATAACCTTTCAGCACAGACAGATTTCGAAAATCACGTTTTATGCCCAGAACACATTATTTTTACACAAGCTGCACATTACCGAAAACATGTCTTCCGGAGAACTTAAGATTAAGAATTATTTAAGGCCTTGCTTTTTATGTGTGGTCTACTAAAATAAGGTCAAGTTTTAATAGCAAAATAAGGACTACCCATATTCTGAACTTGGTTGAGATTAAAAGTTACTCCAATTAAACAAATTTAGATGTTAGAAGTTATTAAACACTTGGAATTGTATATGAATGTGAGCTTTTGTGGGTTTAATGGTATGGCATTTGCCTAATATGCAAGAGGTTATGGGTTCAAATCCTAGTGAAGTTCCCCTTGAACTTTCCCTTGAATTTTATTCTTTTGTTAAAATGTGTTTATATAAAATTTATATTATGTTTGTTTTCGTTATTCGTTTAATCCGAACCCAGATGAGGAGAAGTGTTGCAAGCGCCCTCTTTTGGAAGAAGTAAATTCACGGGCCGGTATGTTTTTCATTCTTTGATTTTTTTTTCTGTTTTCACTTTCTTGTTGTAGTATTAGACAGTAGTCTAGAGATAGATTTAGTAATATTGCATATCATTCATTTGTTGTATTGATTGTAGTTGTATATAGATAGTAAATAGAGTTATTAATATTTTGTTGGTTGATTTGTTTGTTTAGAATATAGTACAGAGTACTCTAGTTGTGTTCTATTTTTTTCTTTCTTTTAATGTTACTGTAGTTGGTAGATTTTAAAGCTCAGGTACAGGCATGAATTTTAAATATAATATTTGGTTAATTGTACATAAATCAAATATTTGTAACAGAAATCGAGACGAAAAAACATGAATTTTCCTTAATTATGGTCAAATACAAAATTTGGCAAAATTCTTCCATAAAAACCAGGAAGACTTTTTTTCAGTAGTTATGTAGTTAACCTAATGTAATAACATGTCTGGTGACTCCCTAGACGGTGAAAAAAGATGGTGGATATACGGTGGATAATTTTTGCTATAGCATGAAAATAAAAATCTGAAGTTGAATAAAAATATCAGAAATGTAATATTCAAGTTATATTACCTATATTTAGTCATCTGATGAAATTTTTTACCACACCGTTTATTTTTCATAGCTTATTAAAATGCCTCTCTATTTACAAAATTTGTGTACAAAAGAATAGAGATTTTACTGTGTAATTTGAACTATCCCCCACTGATAAGAAAGTGCTTATTTTCAACAAGCTCGTGTAACACAAATAAAATCCCAAAAATTATGAAACATAGGGGAAACTATAGATCGATAATTATTGGAATGTATGATCAATATAAATTTTTTGCCCACACCTGACCTCTAAACTCATATTTATTGTTAAAAAATTTCAAATGATTTTGATAGGCTAATTGGACAAATGTATTTTAATCACACTTTTTACATGTTTAGTGTTTTATTTTATTCTATTTTAACCAATTTATTTAGTTTCAATATAAAACAATCTTTTATGATGACCACACCCAAACTTCAAAAATAAATTTAAAATATTAACATTTTTTTCTCAAAAATAACTGCTAAATGCATGTACGGAAATAGAAGAAGTGTGATGCTAGGTTATATCAATAAATCTTGTGGACTTTAATAATCATAAAAGATATATTACACTGTGGCCACACACAAGATAAATTTCTTGTCTGGGTCTAAACCTGTATCCTATATAGAATTAACATTGGATAAGATTTCGTAATTCGACACTACGGAAACATTTCATATTGAGATGTTAGGTGCAACAAGGTATTTTGATTGGGGTCATATAACCAGTTATTAAACTGCTGATGACATATTGAAATTGACACAAAATCGCTGTCATGCGAAGACCACTCAAAATCTTTGTTTCTCTTAGCCTTTAATAAACCATAATGGATTGAAATCACACATGTATACAAATGCTGTTGGGTACACCTGGTTTGGATTTCATGTAAATCAAAAGTCGGTCATACTACACATACTATACATTACACTATAAGGATTGCGGCTATGTGCTACAAGGTATTTTGATTGGCATCGTATAGTTGGCTATTAAACCAATGGTGATGTACTGCAATAGACAACTTTACAGCTGCTTTTGCGCTTCATAAGCATTGCTTTTACAAATGGCTCCGATACCATACAATGAATTGAAATGACACTTGCATACAGATCCTGTCAAGGAGTGGCAATAGGTCCTCTCACAAAAATATCTTTTTATCATAAAATAAATAAACATAATCATAGTGTTGCAATCATTTTATTCTAGTGAAAATAATTTAGTTTGGCAAAAAGAAGAAACTTTGCTAAAACTTAGTCGTGTGCTTGACGTATAATACAGCAGTTTACAGTCCGTTGGTCTTGTGGTCCGTTGGTCTTGTGGCCTAAAACAATGTTATGCTGTGCTACCATGGTTGTATGTCAATTATGAATAAATATTTATATTGAATATAAAAGGCACGGTGGCATCCATAATTCTGAAAATTCTCATCATTTCAGTAAATATTATGTGTGTAAAGAAACAATAGATGGAAGTATAGAGTGCACAGTATGATATAGAGGATCCGTTGGTAGCCCATGCGGTTCAGACAGTTGACATCTTAAGTAACTATCTACAGGTCACACTATTATGCAAACGATCTATAGATAGGTGGTCTAGCAGTCTTTATTAATAATAATAAAAAAAATACATTACCAATAGTGTTTAATCATGTTTAATTTAGTTATTGTGAATTTGGAATATATAGCATCTGTAATTAGAACAATTTCATATTAAAATTACTCAAAACCTAAATAGCTACAGATCACAGTATTATATTAATAAATAGATTTATATAGTGCAAATAAACTATGTCTCTATGTGCTCAGCAATAAAGAGAAAGAGTTGAAACCAAAAGGAAGAGAACAAAAAGACAAAAACACCAGCTAGCATCCAAACAGGTGTATGGGGATACACCATCACCGCTAACTGGGGATAAAGTGTGTAAGTACCCCAGTTAGCATCGGTTAAGTCTTGATCTTTTCAGGGATCCGGTGCCTCCTAGCCTAGTCAGAAAACAACAACAGGCAAGAAAGGTGAACAAAAGCAAAAATTTAAAAAAGGACTGCAGGTTATCCATCTCATAGGTGGTCTAACAGTCTTATAATTAATAAAATATACAATAACAATATAAAATACCAGTAGTTCAATTTTTTTTTTTTATGAAATGAGTCAACATTTGGAACAATTAAAACCTTATTAGCAACAAATCAAAACTGTTTTAATAAGACTTGACATCGATCAGCTGAATAAAGAAATTAACAGACTAAATCGAGCCTGAATAAATAGTTATTGACTTCACTTAACCTGACTTCATGGCGAGCAAACGTCTTTTCTGGCCTGGTTTTCTTCGTATCAATTTCACTTGCCACCTACCTCTTTTACATATTCACTTTTACGACTCAGTGGGTTGTATCGACAGATCAAACAGTCGTTTCCTTCAACGAGGAAAGAATCAAAATTATTGTAACTTGAGTAACAATTAGGTAACACTCTTGTGATTTAGATTATGTTTCAAAATTAAATGCTTCCTAAATTTCAACCGCATTACATTTTTTTTTTTCAGATTTTTTTTAAAAAACTTTATTATACTAAAATTAAAAATGTTATTTTGTCTGAAAGGGTCATAGAGGTCATAACGTCATCTTCTTCATCAACAGAATGTTTAACTGTTTCCTAAACAGGAAATATACATAATATTTGTGGTAAAATTGTCATACATTTATCTAAAAGTTTGCATTTTGAAGAATAAGGGATATTAAACAAATGTTTGCAATATCAAGTAATACTAATATAGCCTAACAATTGATTATCATATTTATTAATTATCAACTAACTTGCATGATAGAATCTCAAATGCATGGCCTATTAAAGTGAAACATAGCAAGTTTATGCTATTTTATTAATATTGTATTGCTTCTTGTGTATGTAGTCAATGCAAAAACCTATCACACTTAAAGATGTATTGTCCCCCTGAAAAAAAATTTTTTGTTGAATATGCCATTTTAATATAACATAATAGTTATCCACTTTGACCAAAAATTGGATTAAAAAAATGTATTTTAACTGAAAAAACTGTAATTTAAAGCAAAAAATGGTCAAATTGGCTGCCAGCCAATAGGTTTTTGGTTGAATTTAACCATTTATTTTGTCATTTTATAAGTGAAAACATTATTGTTTCCATTTTTTTTCTATGGAAGTGATTAACTTTATTAAAACTACAAAATAACATATTCAAAGTCTGATTTAATTAATCTTCATTTTTTATGTTTTTGGGGGACAATACATCTTTAAGTGAGATATTTCCTTTAAGTATTTCATTTAACTCAATAAATATTTCCCTTAAATTGTATCCACTTACCGTAATAGGAGATTTTTTATTTTATGGGCAAGTGTTTATCTTCTGAATTGACTCAAAATAATTTTATGAAAAAAAAGTATGTAAAAATATTTGGATTTAGGTTATTTTGAAAATTTACTTTTTTAAATTTTTATTTATTTATTTATTTATTTGCTATTTTGTTAAAAATTGAATTTATCTAAGAATTTTTGAAAATTTGGTTTTGGGAACAATTTATAAAATAGATTCTTGCAAATTTTACCATACCAGACCTTATTGCAATAAAGACCTAAATTATTATTAGCTAAGCCTGATACATACAATATAAAACTTTATTTAAACAAAGACCATATTGTGCTGTCAAATAAAATTGAAATATTGTAATAAAACATATTTAAATTTTGATTACTTCAGTTGTCTCAAACAAACAAACATGCAGTTATTGATGCAAGATACCTATATACATATAGCATATTGTTCCAAATAAAAATAATAATAATAATAATAATATTTTGTTGCTATTTTAATTTCTTCTGACCAATTTTTTACCTGATAGAACTATGTACGATTTAAGTGTTTGTTTAAATTTGGCAAAAGTAAATAACTTTAAAGTTACCTAAAAAGTGAAATATGAAGTATGAAATATATCAGAATGTTCTTTTAAATCACATTTTTTTTTATATATAGATGATACACTGCTTGAAAAACCTGAAAAGACTACATCTCCTCCTGATGGTAAGTTAGTAAGATTGTAATACAGTAACCTTCAGCACCTTATATTAAAGGGACCACTTCAGCACCTTAAATTAAAGGGACACCTTCAGGTCTTTTAATTAAAGGGACACCTTCAGTGCTTTTAATTAAAGGGACACCTTCAGCACCTTAAATAAATAGGACCACTTCAGCACCTTAAATTATAGGGACACCTTCAGAGCTCTTAATTAAAGGGATACTTCAGCACCTTAAATTAAATGGACACCTTCAGGTCTCTTAATTAAGGGGACCACTTCAGGACCTTAAATTAAAGGGACACCTTCAGCACCTTAAATTAAGAGACACCTTCAGCACCCTAAATTAAAGGACACCTTCAAAGCCCTTTAAACGAAGTTAATAATGTACACTGAATATGTGTTGGCCTTATTTTAAAAACATATTGCTCCATGTTACTGTTAGCTAAAATGCAAAAGTACTTATGCACATATTCATCCGGTTACTAACACACAATCAAGTGAGTGAACAAAACAAACCAATTTTAAAGTGCACGCAAGGATATGAAATAGAAAGTTTCCCTCAACATTTCATTTACATATAATCCTGATAATGTTCTAATGGCATCTGACAGCTATCAGCTGTCAAATTTACCTCACCTCTGAGTGGCTTCCATTCCATACTTTTGATGGAACTGTAAATTTTATTCTTGAATTTAGATTGAATGAATGAAACATTTCATTTCAGTAATTGAGTTATTTGCGATTGCATTTTAACTTTTTAACCTTTTCGTGACATGCAGAAATATAGGCCTTTAAATAAATCCTGTAGAACCATTTAAAATCTTACTAAACACTAGATCTTGTCAGATTAGACATTTCTAAATACTATGTTTCGATTCTTTTTTACTCTTCTGTGACATGCAAAAATGTAGGACTTAAGGTGATCCAATTAAAGGAGATTTTTTTTCAGAATTTTGCTAGCACACTACATTTTCTAAGACTAAACTTTTCTAAAATGGTAGCCAAAAAAAAATGTTTTGGTTTACTGTACTTAAGTTAAAGAAGAAGCATTCAAAATATGTTGATGTTTTTTTTTTACAAAATCATGTACTACGCAGATTCTTGGATTAGACATTTCTAAAACGGTTACAAAAAAAACTAATTTCAATTTTGTGTTAAGCTCTTCTGTAACATGCAATAAATGGATATTGTATTCAGAATTTTACTAAAACTAGATTTTCTGACAGAAGTTTAAAAATAGATTAAAATTATCTAAAAAAAAATTAAATTGTGTTCCAACACTCATGTTTTTAACTGAGTATTAAATTGAAAATGTTGGTAATTTTAACGTTCAAACACCATTTAGCCAGTGAATATTTCTAGTCGATGAATGTGACTATTGTTTTACTATCAAAACAGACATAAACAATTAACTACCTAAAACTGTAACCAATTATTCAGTGAACTGTTACTGAAAAATGTTACTTAAATTTCAAATAATTAAATTCTATATCTTGCTAAACAAGTTCACATTTCATTTATAAGAAAATCTGAAACTTTATCAAGCACCTTTAAGTTATTCTGGCTGCTGAATCGAGACATTAGGGTGCCTCAAAGTATATCCCACTTCATAATACTACTTCAAGTTATGCCTCAAAAGGACAAGTGCACTAAAGGGATATATTGTATCAATATTCAACATTAAATTGTTGACAGAGACAAAAAGTGCTGGAGAAATTTGAATCTTAGAGTTGTCCATGTATTAATTAAACCCATTATAAATACAGCCCTGGGGAAGAACAACAATGTGTTGATCTAGGCATCAATGGATAAATAAAGCAAATAGCCTATACATGCAGTATGCTTTAAATTAATTTAGTCTTACAAAATAATCTAAAGAAATCTAAATAAAAAGACAAAAACAGTTAACATCGCTGTCAAACTTGCTAATCACCCTTAGACAGTACAACCAGAATAAAAAAATTTAATTAAAAACAAGTCGCTGTAGGTAGAACATATGGGTTTTGTCAAGAAAAGCATCTATAATATCTTAAGTATCATAAATATTTGTCTGTCTGTTACATCACAACAACATATGTGGAACATTGGAACTTTCTGTTCTTAAGATTGAACCAGTAATATGATTGTGTACGTTTTCTACTGACAATTATCAATTTATTATTAGACTACCCGTGTAACGTAGAACGTGCCGACGCTTTAGCAAAGGAAAAGCAAGCACCCGAGAGAGGCGTGTTCATCCCACGGTGTATAGGCAGCAACTACGACCCCATACAATGCCACAAGGAAGCAAAATACTGTTGGTGTGTTAATGTTACAACTGGACACCCTATCAGTGGAACGTCTCTGAAAGTTGACGTATCTATTCCTGGTTTTGCGTCTACACTGAACTGTAACCAAAATGTTGAAACGAGTACAAACAAAGTTGATTCTACACCAGCTCCTGCTGTTTTTAAAGGTAAAAATTGTTAATACACTCTTCCTCTAATTAAAAGATCATTTATGGGACCCAGGTTTTAGTGATCTTTAGTAGCTTTGGTCTCTAGAATCCCTTTAACTGAAGACCGCCACTAGAAGTGGTCTTTCAATTACACTATTTAGCGGGAAATTTAAACGTCAGAGTGGTTACTGTACTACGCTATCTCCCATACTAGAACTTTTAAACATTTTACTGAACTTTGGAAATTTGGTAAAGCAGACTTCATAACATGTTTAACAGATTTATATATAGATCTGAAAAATAATATATTAATTACTTATATAATGGTCATGGCATTTTGGATAATGGTTATTTTAAAAGGTCATCAATAAGTTATGGAATTCAATTTCACTTTAAAAGATGTGTGTGAAGTTGCATTCTAAATGGCCTGTTAAATAGATTCACATTCAGATTCCATTCCTATCGTCGATAATAAATACAGTTTGAATACTTTTAAGTCATAGCCATATATTTTTATAGTATTCTGTCAATGATGAAAGGAATAAAATACAAATTAAGTAAACATAAAAAGAAATACTGTATAGTAATAGTAGACTGTGAAATCTATGTTTAATCTGTCTGAAAAATATAAAGCATCTCGCTGACTAACTGATAGACTTTAAAGCGTTGATTATTCTAACAGATTACCAACAGATTTCCCATATATACTGTCTGAAATATTCACTTGTAGCATTGACTAACCATACTGACTAAATTCTGAATGATTGTTGACTAATACTAGACTGAACGAATTTATGGATTGACTTTGGACTGATTTTTAGATTGACAATATTGATACCACCATGAATTTCCACTAACAGACTTGATGGGACTTAAAATAAATAGATTGAATGACATTATGGATTGACTAATGGACTGACTTTTAGATTGACAATTGGTACTATGTTTACTAATTAACTGAATTTCCACTAACAGACTTGATGGACTTAAAACTAATAGATTGAATGACATTACGGATCGACTAAATGGACTGACTTTTAGATTGACAATTATACTATCTTTGATACTAATTAACTGAATTTCCATTAACAGATTTTGATGGACTAAAAAACTATAATAGATTGAACGACATTATGGATTGTCTAATGGACTGAATTTTAGATTGACAATCGAATCAACTGAATTTCCACTAACAGACTTGATGGTCTAAAAAACTAATAGATTGAATGATATTATGGATTGACTATGGACTGACTTTTTGATTGACATTTGATCTAATCAACTAAATTTTGATTAACAGACTTGGATTAAAACGTATAATAGATTGAATGTCATTATGGATTGACTAAAATGGACTGACTTTGATTGACAATTGATACTACATGTATCCTTACTAATTAACAGACTTGATGGACTAAAAACTAATGGACTAACTTTTATATTGAGAATTGATACTATCTTTACTAATTAATTTATAGATTGAATGACATTATGGATTGACTCATGGACTGACTTCTAGATTGACAATTTATACTACTGTGACTAATATTATCTGAATTAGCATATAAAGAGTCTGATTGATGGAGGACATTATGGATTGACTACTGTGACTAATTAACTGAATGTCCACTAATATAATTTCAATATATGAATACAAATGACAAAATTAAAATCTATTGTCAATTTTGATGAGCTTAAAAAATCCAAATCGTTTGCTATTTTTATTTCTCCTCTCATCAACAGAATGACAAAGTAAGGGTCAATTAATTACCCCCAATTCCCAGACAGAAAGAAAATTTATGAATATAAAGTGTATTATGAATAAGTTATTACAAATTTGTATCTGATATAGGATGCACAGGGAACAAGCAAGCAAAGTTTTTGAATAGTATCATGGACATGTTAATAACAGAGATGATGGGTGAACCAGCCTCATCAGTGACTCAAAAAGATAGGTATGTTGGCAAATACAGAAATATATCGTTTTTTATATCTTCTTAGTTTTTTCTGGGAGCCAAGGTATAAAGTTTTAAACTTATATAGGTTTCCTTCCACACATATTATGTTTTTATCTTGCGTGTTAATATTATTATTTTATGTATTTTTAATATATGTGTGGAGAACATTTATTGAATATTTATTAAATATTGAATAAACGTATAAAGAAGTGAAGCATAACAACAAGAAAACACAAATTTATGTTGAAAAATACCAATACACAAGTTAAAATTGTGGTACCAAAGAGTACTATTGTACTGTTGATTTTATTAAAGAAAGTGAATAGAAAGATATTTAGAGTGAAGGATAAATGCAGGTGAGCATTTTTTTGGAATGTTTGCAAGATTTAGTAATGAGAAAGGGAATATCAGAATATAAAAAGAATATTACAGTACAGTCGGTAGTATACTAACCCTACTCTATATATTGTATATAAAGGAGAATAAACTTGGGACACACCCTAAAAAAAAAGAAGTTAAAATTGTGGTATAGTACCATTGTGCACTTTCGAATGCCATATTTATAAAATATTCCATAGACTTGGTTCACACTTTGAATGCAAAATGCAAGGATGTAAGCTAACCACATGCAATTAGACCAATCACAAAGCAGTGGATCATCTGAACGGTGGCTTGTGATTGGTCAACTGCTCACTTGTGTTGCTTCTACGTTGTTGTATTGTGGCAACTTTGATTTTAAAATCATCAATATAGGTATGATAATTATAACAATTGTTAAAATTATTATTTATAAAAAATAATTTCTTGTAGCTTCACAGATGCGAGTAAATCAGTTACTGAACGAGTAGCTAGATGGAAGTTCCTACATATGGACGCAAATAGTAACAATGCCATTGATAAGCGAGAACAAAGAGAATTTAAATCTCAATTGGATGATCTGAGTGCCAGAAAAAAGTGCAAGAAGAACTTCATCCCCTACTGTGACAATGACAATGACTCTCGATTAACAATGGATGAATGGTTGAGCTGTTTGGGAATCAAAAACAGTAAGCGTTTTCGCTTTAAACTTCATTTTCTTTTTTCCAATTTACAATATCAAACCCGTAGAAAGGATTTTTACAGGGGGTTTGTTTTTTCAAGCAACTAAAGGAAAGATGGCTAGGTAGAAGTGGCCATAAAGGGGGAAAGTGCATGGAGCCTAAGCAACTGAAGAAAAGATAGATTTAGGCCTACCTAATAGATGAAAACAATTTGCCTGCTGGCCATAAAGTTGTCATAAGTTATGCCTTATTTACTAGAACTTTTGCTGTTGTCTCTACTGTAGTTTGAAAATGGATAAGTAGTAGTAGGTTCACAAATTCAGATTAGATAATCAAAATGCTAGGCAAGTAAAAGATCATGCAGTCAAGGGCAATAAATTAATACTGTAGGTGAAAAAAATCTTCACTGAAAAATCATCTTTGCTCTGAATGAACATTTTGACGATATGGTGAAGCAATTATCCATACCGAATTGTGAAAAAAATTGATTGGGGGTTTTATTTATTTCTTGAATAAACCTGGGGGAACAATGAAATGAACTGTTTTTCTTTATTTTTCAATCTATGTAATTAAGAACTTTGTTTCTTTTCAGCTTTAACTCCAACACCAACATCGGTGACTCGACGGGGCAAGAATCCTTTCAGTGAGTCTGTACCTCCGTTTTTTCTATGACACTGCACCCAGCTATCTGTTGTCTACCTCTCTGAGTCTTGCACATAACAGTAGTAAAAACCAGCATTCATGGATATTATTTATTGGTTCATAGCATAACAAATGCTTGTTGGTATTATAGATGCAATATAGCTTGAATATGAAACTAAAGGAGCACCAAAAATATTATCACACAAACAACATTCTAATCAAATTAATTTATTATGATTCAATATCAAGTATAGAGTTATTTATTAATTTATTTATTATTAGTGATATTTTATGGTAGATTAAACAACCATTCTTTGAATCAAGTTATATTATCAAAATATTTAGTTTCATAATCAATGTTATATTATGGTAATATAAAAACTGCTATTTAAACCTAATAACTGTAGCTACTGGGATATGTTATGTTATGCTTTGCCATGTTTGTAGTATAGCTATATAAAAGAAGTTTGCTTGTGAGATAAATAATAAATTAACACTGGACTTTCATTTCTAAGCTTGTATTGACTGTATTTGAAATTTGCAGCAATAACAATTAAAATTTCTTTAGAAAATTATGAACAACATTCACATTATTGAAAACAAAAATTAATTAAAAATGTTCAAAAACTCTAAAACCAACTAAAATCATGAGTATGTAACCAGGGAGTTGTAAAATAACAATTCCCTGGTATAACTGCTATAAAACATAATCTTTAGTAGAGTACAAATTATATAATACAAATTCAATATACAAAATTGAAAACAAAATAAAGCTTCTACGAAATCCATAAAAAAACATCTGTCTGTGTGTACTTGTACAGTTCCACATACACAATGGAAATCAAATTAGTCTGACCTAAACGGACCACGCCACACATGGAACCAGATGATATTAAAATCAAGTTCTAAAAAAAAAAATCAGATTAATATAATTGACCTAAATATTACAATATCATTGCAATGTGGAAGAATTTTATAAGAACATTAAATTGAAATTTAATTGATTTACAACAGATTCGGAAATTTAAAATTTCTGGAATAAATTTAGAAAGATGAAAGTGGACAAAGTTTAAGGACATAATAATTAAGTTCAGAAATTGAACCCCTGTTTTCACAATATTTAACCTACGCCTACGCCAGTTAATATACTTGGTCAATATTAATGTTTTTTTTTATGTTTGCGATGTTTAACATTATTTATTATGTAGTTTAGTTGTTATTTCTCTGACAAAGTGATTATATAAGTCTCCACCACCTCCCTCTCCCGTCACTAGGGAGCTTTCCATTTGCGATCGCCCACGGCAAAGACTAAACTATGTCATGTTAGTTCATTGTGCGCATTCATGAATATCGAGATATGTGTTCTCGCTCCCCACCTCGGCACAGGTTTGGTGGTTTTTACGTCCAGGCAATGACCGACGACACATCGATTGACCTCACCTAGGTTGGTTGCCAGTCGTCGAAAATCAAAAGCTGCCTATTATTTGGAATGAGTCTTAATCTGTAGGGGGACATTATGGTATGTTATCGAATGATTACAAAAAGGCATTTGCACAATGTTCTCCATCTTCAAGATAAAATGAATTATCATTTCTGGGCTAGTCCACCTCCAGGACCTACAAAACTTATTACTGTATTAATCTAGGAGCCCAGGTTAAAGAGGTCTTTGAGCAAAATTCACTGAAAACTATTTACTGTTTCTTAGAAAATCATAAAAGCCACCTGTTGAATTGTTAATACATGAAAATGGAAATCAAATTAGAAACTGACCTAACTGGACCATGAAATGGAATTTGTCCTAATTTACATTATTTACTGTAAATGCGCTTTGTCATGTCTTTTTGTAAACTACATTATTAGTACTTTTGCATGGTATATTCTAGTAGCAATGATTATATCACACATAAATCACATAATGGAGAAGGTACTGTTGCACCTGTATAAGGAATGCACTGACAACACTATATTTATTGGTAGTTAGAAATGATGGAACAATTGCACTATTCTGTCAGTTATTGGCTTTATTTGCATATAGTGAGGAACCACCTGTATATATTCAAATATGCACTAAACACTATTAGTATTATATTGCACTATTATATTCTCATTGTACTACAATCACACTAATTAATAAGTATAATTAACGTCGTATAAACAATGTGTTGTCATACTGTAGTATTAGTAATTAGATAATGGCTAATTTGCATATGAAACACCTGTATGATAAATATGCACTGAACCATGTAATACATGTAACACTGTACTATATGTTGTGTTGCTTTATTCTACTATCATAAACTGTATTAGATAACGTATTTATTAAATATTTTACAGGCATATTGTCGTAACGAACGAACGAGCTGTTGCAGGATCGACGTAGGCTCCAGAATAAAAGACATTTAATTTAAAATACAAAACATGTGTAAAATGTCACCTACCGCTTTTAAAGTATATAAAATAAAATGTTGAGCCTCGAAAGGGACAAAGTCATTTACTATAGGCATTCCATAATTATTAATTTTATAAGGCTTTGGTATGCTTTACAATGTAATGTAAATCAATGTTAATTGTTGCGTTGTTTGAAAGTGAAAATTTGTGAGGGATGAGCGCAGAAAAAATAATAGAACACATGTTAATAATTGTTAATAAATAATTTTAAAAATTAATGATTATTATAGAAATTAATAGTTTCCATGTAAAAATTACTGAGAGACAATAATTGACTATTTAATTAGGAAAAGCAATACCACTGAATTAAAATCAAATTTATTGATAGTGTTTGGTAGTCTATAAACGGTAACGTATTCTTTGGAACATACTGTACCTATTTTGGGGACACCTTTCTGTGAACAAATGATAAGAGCAATATATGTTTTTTTTAACTAGGTCAAACGGAGAAAAGGAGAAAATAGATTTTTGGGTAGTCATCCATTGAAGTTAAATGGGGTGGGGAGAAAATTCTATGATCATTTTGCAACTCCTACCTAGGGTGTGCTAATTGTACCACAGGGTGTGCTTAAAAGATTAACTTATTAGGCCTAGCATAAATTGGATGCTGTGCTTTTTTAATTATTATAAAAATATATTTAAAATATTACTTGGTTCTTGTTTATGGAACAATACATTGCTAGCCTTAAAAAGGATACATACCTGTACATGAATCTATACAATGGTACTGTATATTTATAATCAAACAATTGTGTAAAAAATAATTGGATGAAGGGTCAGTTGTCAATTGTAAATGAAACAGATATATAAAATGCAAATGAAAATACAATACTGTTGTCCACTTTTTGTATAACTACTGTATCATACTATAAAGCTAAGTGTTCAAAATATTTGTGCTGTAAATGCTTGTAAACTGATCAATGGATCAAAATGATAGAAAGCTAGCCGGGAAAGGATAGAAAATTGACCTCTATATCCTTTTTTTTATCTTTACGAAATGTAAAGAATTGAACAGAACTACTGTTAATATATTATTTTTCACCATGAAAATTTATACTTAAATGTGTATACAACATAAAGGCTAACACTGAACAAATGGATTAACAGAACATCAATGTAAAGTTTTACTGATGCACATGTTCAGACTAGAAGTGTCATGGTTTCTTATCTAAAGCAAGACCTTTTAATTTTCTAAATAAATGATGCCTAGAATTTAAAATGGAAGTTCTTTCGTCAATGGTTGTGATCACAGTTGTGCCAATTTCATTGTTGGTCAATCGCAAAATCACTGATGCATCCTAAGTAGTTTACCTCATGCATTGTGAATTCCAGATTTGAAGAGCAACAGATGTCTTCCGTCAAAATATGTGGTTCACAAATGATGTAATCACGAGTGTTACTGGTCTATCACTGATTTTAACTTAGACTGTACCATGCATGGAGTGGGGGTGGGAATTAGTGGGTACACTAAAAATGTATAATTTTAAAACTCATTTGACACAGTTTTATTTAAAAATTAAATCGCTTAAAATAGATATAGCATTACTAATGCATATTAAAGACACCGTCGTCACTACATGCCTTCAAAATCAAATCCTTTTTCAATCCAAAAATCAAATATTTGCTTCTTATTCTTATTTGTGCATCACAACTACTATACATACAGTAGAACTCAACATTATTCATTAATAAAGTTATACGTGTTACATTAAGCATTACTAATATTATTTTATTTTTGGACTGTCAAGTTTTATGCGACAAGGATTTTGACGTCAGGAGACACTGGAACGGGTGGAATCATGACTGTAATGTTTGCACTTAATGCCCTTGCTTTCAATAATAAATAAATCATCATCACTGACATTGACATTATCAATATTTTACAGTCAAATGTCAGAAATTAAATTTTTTTTTTCAACTTCAAGTGAAGTTTATGATCACATTGCTGTCATTGAAGCATCCGAGGTCTGAGGTTAAAAGCTAATCAGAAAAAAAAAAGATTTAATTTCGTTCATGTTTGTATAATACATATTTCATACTTTTTATTGAAGTCAGCAAAAGACATGCTTTTCCATTTGGAGTAAGATCAATGTTTGGAGTCAGAGTTTTCAATAAAGTAAACGCTCTATGCTTTAAGTCAACACAAACGATGGTAAAAATCCAATAATTTTTCTTTCAAAGTAGAATAATGATATTTAATTAGTTTTTATAACATTCTTTTCCATTTGAAGTGAGATCAATGTTTGGAGTCATAGTTTTCAACAAACTAAACGCTCCAATTTATCACTGTTTTGTACGCTGGGTACAAGAGTTCTTTTGAGGTATAATACTGATATTTAATAGTTTTTATTAAAATCTATACCAAAAGACCTGTTTTCCAAGTGATTGATGTTTGGAGTCTCAATTCTCATAACGTAATGCTCGTTGATATACAAAACTGGTTTTTAAAAGCCACACAAACAACGTTCGCACAGAGAAACATGAAGCTAGTTAGTATAGTATACTTCTGCATTAATCTGGCTGATTGGTTCGTCTGCTACAAAAGAAACATTTTCGACACATAGTGGAGATGCTTCAAATCAGAGTTTCAATTCCAATCACAAAAACATAACACTCGTCTCAACTAGATGTACTGTATATTACTAGTTTTTTTTTTAATTCATACAAACGACGTACCGGTACTAGATGATGATTATCGAGTTTAGAACTTATTGTCCTATCAGAAATGTAAAGCGAGTTAGTATAATGAACTTGGCGATTGCGTATTAATGAAAAAGTGCGATTGTGTTCACTATTGGTTTAACTCCACCTCCGCAATTAGCTAATGCCACTGGCACAAATACACAGCAGAATTTTAATGATGAATTAAAATATTAATTGAAATATTAATAATAAACATGTTTTGAATTGCACCCAAATAACTGTTCATTCATCTTTGAATTGTCCATTTCGACTTCCAAACGTAGCTAATTAAAATAGTTTATCATCAGATGATATTGATATTCTCAAAAAAACCAGTAATTCGTCTCATAAAAATATATTTATATTTTATCTACAAATTGCGGAAAATTCAATATTAACTCTATAGTGGCACGCATCCAACAATTCAATCAAGAAATTTATATCATTGCAATTTTTATGACATTGATGCACGTTGGGATTTACAATAAAGACGACCTACCCACATCATTCAGATTGCGACAACGTTGATAACTGAAAACATGTCAATCAATTACCTGTCAATTAGTCATCATCCTTTATGTACTGTAACCGTTTGGCTTGAGAATCTTCGTGTTTCTTGCGTATTAGTTGCATCTGTCTTTTATTTCCATTTTTCCTGGAATAAAACAACAAATTCACAGTCATCGTACATTTAACAAATAAAAATGTTATCGGTATTTGGCAGAAGTATTTAATATTTATTTTTAATTTCATGCGCATCCAAAAGTATGTTTAATATTTTTTTTAAATTTCATACGCATCCAAAAACAAGAAACTTGCCAATTACAGGACGGATAAAACTAATTCTCTTTGAGTGGAGTAGAAAGATTTGTGACCGACACAAGGTCAGGATTGAACCCTGGGATTGGAAGGTAAGCTAGTTAACCACCAAGCTAAAACTAGTTTCCAATTCCACTGCTTATACTGAGCTTGTTTCTACATACATTGCTGTACTTTTGGTCCTGGATCGTGAGCCACTCTTAATCTATATATAAATTTACGTAAGGGCAAAATTCGGTAAATCGCGCGTTATTTCTAGAATGTTTACTCGATGGTATATAAAGTTGGTTCGTACTTTCCGTACTGATTTTAACCACCTGATGTAACCCTGTTTACTAATTAAATTGAGTTCGATAATTTCAACGATTTGCCCCAAATAGGGGTGTTTTTCGATGGTGGTATACACTGTATAATGGATGTCCGTCTTGAAAAATACCCGCAGACAATAATACGAGGATGCTTCGCATTTTCCTATCTCCTCCTACGATAATTGTTTTTAATGGCTGAAAACCGGTTGAACAGCTCGAGTATAGCATCATAATGTTGAAGACAGGCCGATTTTCTTTAAAAAATACTATTTTGATAGATTTAATATACGTTTATACAAATGTATTGATTTGCGATGAATGGAACATTCCAATCTCTGTTCCACAAGTGTCTATTCCCTCAGGCGTCGTAAAGGCAAGTACAGGTACTGTATACTCATAACAGAAATTCGATCCATTTTTTTTTCAATCTGTGCTGCAGAGGTTGGATATAAATTTTTTTTAAACGGATAATGAGCTAGCGTTTTCACTCGCCGTATATTATGTACACATCTTTATTATTGCAGTTAAACCACCCATATCATCACCCTTCCCTCACTGGCATGAGTAGCGTTGTAAAACCAGTAGAGGATAGGCCTACGGTACATCACATGCCCTAAACGCAACTTTGGTGGGTAGGGGGTGGGTAGGGTAGGAACCAACTTAAGTATGAATTTGCTCTAAGAAACAATTGAAAACCATTAGGCCTACTAATTAAGTTGAGTTAGATAATTTAATATTTATTGACGATTAAATCGAATTTATGATTTTCGCCGAATAGAGGTGGTTTTCACAAATTGTTTTACATTATATAAACATGTCGTAGTGATGTATCGTTACATGTACTGTACTATTTCAATCGACTATGACGGTGATAGTTTCAACAAAGTATTAAATCGCAATGTTTTACTGTGTTTAGTGGTATATTATTTGTAAAACATGAAAACAATTAATATTTCCTTAATAAATGGGTAAAGAATATATTTAAAAATTGTTCCTCTTTGCACCCATCCTCTTCCCCATCCCTCAACCCAAATGTTACATACAAAACACATTTTAAGTTTGTTTAAATTTGACTTAAACAATTGGTCTCATTTTGTGACAAGTTTCTCTTTCGGAAGTAATTCCCAGGGTACTAATTTTACAGTACATAAATCACAGTGTCTATTTATTCGTTCCTGTAAACGACATGTATTATTGTCCTGCGGTAAGTATACATTTGAAATCGCCAGTTTTTTTAACGCTGAAATTATTATGTATTCGAGAACCATCTGTGGGCACGGACCTAGATGGTACGCGAGCGAAGCGAGCGTACCATCTAGTTGATACAAGCGTCACAATCAAGATTAGATATTAGTCAAGTCGACGATAAAGGTTTTCATAACATGAAATACCACATAGTTGAGTGACATTGGACATCCCTAAGCTGTGACAATTTTCACATTGAAAATTTTGGTAAAAAGGCAAATTAAAGCACATTTAAGAACTTGGTACATCTTTCGAGACGAGTATGGAGTTACCCCGGCGTACTGTTTACACACTGAGCCACTTCGTGGACAGATGTAATGTGGCCGTAATTGACACGATGGGACCCTTAGGGGAGAAGAATGTTGATGAAAAGGTGTAAAAGTTAAGTCCACAGCGCTCTGATCATGAAATAGCGCTATATAAATGGTGCAGAAGATCCGGTTCGAATCTTGGTTGGGGCGACTTTTTCTCATTCTCACAGATTTCCTCATCTTATCGTTTCAAATTAATTAATTAAAATTTCAGTATATCACCGGGTGGTTTAGAATTAATATTCTATGCCTAATGTGCAGCTCAGGTTTCGAAATGAAATGTACCGTATATATGATCTTTTCATGGATTTGTATTCAATGTTTCAGATTAAGTTTTAAAACAAAATTATTTTGATTTGAAAAAAAAATAATGATACTATATTATGATATTTTTGCAATATTAATATTGCTTTAATATGGAATACTAGGAAGATATCAAATTTCTTTTAATTTAGAGAGCAATTAAGTTGAAAATAATTAATTTCTCACGTTCAAATTTTAATAGGTAACTTTCTTTACAATGAGGAAATGCAATAAAATTAAATATGGTTAACGTCAACTGCTCGTATTAAAATTATTTAATAACTGACAGAATTTTTCATATTTCTTTGGGTAATTACTCACAGCCCACGCACTGCCCGTGGGCGTTTAAAGCCACAGCCAAAATACTTCACCGTCTCAAATTATACATTAAAAACTTTTCTTATTAATAACTTATTGACAAGATCAAATAGATTAAAATTAATCAATAATTCACCAGTAACCACGCACATTAATACGATTTTTAAAAATCGTCAAATAAAAAAATTGTATTAATATTAAACGTGTGTATGATATTTGACAAGCAAGTGCGGGTGCTAATCTATCCTATATAAAACCTGGTAATTACACTATTGAACCTAATGCGATGGAATATTATTGACAAGTCTGGCAAAGTGTTGGTTTTGTCTAGGGCTTTAAATGTCAATGTGAAGTTTAATTTTCAAAAAATATAAATCAAATATTATTACTGTGAGTCATGCACAGGTAATAGGAATGTAATCAATAAATATGCTTGTGCAAAAGTTAGTCAGTAACATATTTAGGATTTCTAAAAGGCTTTGAGTAATCATTAAAACCACACCCACTAAGAAGCATCAGATAGTGACGTACCAGTAGCAGGATATTATATTTAAGATTTATGAAAAGCTTGGAGGTATATTAATGATTGAAACCACACCCACTTGGGCTAAGAAGCATCAGATAGTGACGTACCAGTAGCAGGATATTATATTATTTAAGATTTATGAAAAGCTTGGAGGTATATTAATGATTGAAACCACACCCACTTGGGCTAAGAAGCATCAGATAGTGACGTACCAGTAGCAGGATATTATATTTAAGATTTATGAAAAGCTTGGAGGTATATTAATGATTGAAACCACACCCACTTGGGCTAAGAAGCATCAGATAGTGACATACCAGTAACAGGATATTATATTTAAGATTTATGAAAAGCTTGGAGGTATATTAATGATTGAAACCACACCCACTTGGGCTAAGAAGCATCAGATAGTGACGTACCAGTAGCAGGATATTATATTTAAGATTTATGAAAAGCTTGGAGGTATATTAAAATGATTGAAACCACACCCACTTGGGTTAAGAAGCAGCAGATACTGTAGTGACGTATAGCAGGATATTATATTTAAGATTTATGAAAAGCTTGGAGGTATATCAATGATTGAAACCACACCCACAAGGTTGAGGCTAAGAAGTATCAGAGATGACTTCTGAGACTTTGTAAAATAATTAATTAAAAAATATTATCAATTAAAATGATTCTAATGATCGTCGCTATGTAAACAAACAAAATAAGGGGCGACATTTACAATTTTATTTTATAAACCCTGGTGTTGCTAGGTAGGTGTGAAAGGGGCATCTCTGGAGTTTCTCAATATTTTGAATGGTCATAAACCCAGGGGTGTCTCCGGAGATCACTCTGGAGTTTTGGTGTGAAAGGGGTATATTTGATGAGTAGGCATCAAATCAAGTAGCAGTTTGAGTTGAGTTTTAGCTTGGTAGTAGATAGATACTCGGCTGGAAATCCTTGGTTCAAATATGTCACATGTCAGGAATTTTACTTTATCCACAAAACAACTTCTTTCTTTCCCTTTTTTCTTTCTATACCATTTTTTATGCAGAGAATTAGTCACTTATATTCTGATATAGTAGAAATTTCCAATTTACATTCCTTGTGCCTAAAAACGAATGTCACTCAATTCCCAGTGCTGTATCTGCACATACTATCTATTTCCGAGGTATCATAGGAATATTTGGTAATACAGCATCACATGTGTATCATGTAAGGTTAGGTTACAAATTAGGTTACTATTAGATACATGTGAAACACATGTGATGTTGTATTACCAAATATTCCTAGGATACTTTGGAAATAGATACACAGTACAAAGAATCTGCTGCGTATGTTGTGTGCTTTCATGACAGAATGAGTAGGATGTGCACCCACGACCCAGTACTGTGGGCTCAGTAGCCAAGAGCATAACCACAAAGCTTATGATTATTCTCCATTCATTAGAATATGCAGAACTGTAGTCCTACTTCTAGAGCTCGACTGTCTGTCGCCAGACACGCCTACGGTTACAACAAATGTCTACTGTTCCTTTATATATAATACTTCCCAGAACAAATTATTTCGTGCTACATAAATAACTTGATTCTAAATTCAAGATTCCAAGAAATGTTGTTGTCGTTTACAAACTCTAAAGCCCATATATGGACATGATGATGTCATATCCCTACCATATTTAGGCACGTCACACATTTTTTGTCAACTAGTTTGATAGTGTAGACATAACTTGAAATTGTTTATTTTGAATATAAATCTCTGTTTGATTGCTATTTAATCAATATATAAATTAAACAGTAAATTTAATACTCTGTAATTTCATAAATTAGTATCACTAATATCATTCAATCTGACAGTCTACTAAACGTGGGCGGTAGCATAATTGCTTATAAAACAACCAAACTTATTTATGTTAGATACAATACTATATATAACGTTAAATACAGTACAAAATTTAATGACAAAAACATAAGATTTGTTACAAATAGTACCTTATTGTTAAATAATATTTCCCCGGCGTCACAAAGTTAAAATTCCTCTATATTTTGTCATTAATGTTTATGATACTACTGTAGAACTTTATATATATTTTAATTGAGATTTTAATCGGTTACTGATTTATAATCTGTACAGATCTATCTTCTAAAGTGATGTCATATTTAATTTTAAGCTGGTATATTCCTATTTTGTTTTTATTTATGAACACCCTACACTGTTGTGTAATAGTATTTGTTATTGTAAGGTAAAGGTGAGTCCCGTGTTCTTTGAACGTAGGGGAATGAGCTGTTAGGAGCTCATTGTACTAAGCCTCGGCATTATGTGGTAGGGTGGCCAGTTCCTTTCCACGCAGCCTTTTTTCTCCCTAGTATTTTCAACCAGGTACTCATTTACAGCTGAGTGGACTGGGAGTTGTCGGGAATTGAACCCGGGTCTTTCTGTATGACAGTCAAGTGTCCTAACTACTCGGCTATCCAACTCCTTATTGTAGGTGTTACTATTATGAGCAAATGAGGGCGCTATAACTTTTTCTTGCAATGTCCAATGTAAAAAAAAGAGAAAGTTTATAAAAACAAATTTACTTACAATGCTTTTTCTTTAGCTGTATTATATAATGCAGCTATTTTCTTGTCTTTTTCATTCATTTGCTGTTGTGCATATTCACTACTTTGTCTTGAAAAAAAAAATGTGATTTAATACAAAAAAAAAGTGGTATGGCACCCTCGTACCATGTATTCATGTCATTATTCAGCCTCCCATACTTTATTAGTTTAAATTTCTTGAATTTATCATTTTCAATATATTCTGAATGTAATAATATACTATTTTAAGGTATAAATCAGCTAATTAAATACTTCATATTGTAAATATCCCACTAATATATTACAATTCTGCACGATAAACTTCAGTATCTCAATCACATGATACGAAAATTGAAAAAAAAAATGTGTAGCATATTGGAGCGAGTCGGCCGAGAACCCTTGCTGATATTGTTGGTTCTTTACGATAAACGTCACCCCTGCCTTAACCGCTCGGACATTTGACTGTGTGAATGTAAAATAAAAGGAAAAACTTACTGATAAATAACGAAATGGAAAAAAACGCCAAATGCAAGGTAGATGAGGACACCGTATAATATAGCATTATTACTCAGTCTGCTTATTCCTCTTATGCCGTAGTAGTTCCTTGAGGCATCTCTTTCTTCTGAATATTTTGAGTAGTCCACTTCTTGATACCTAACGAAATGTAGAGCCTCAGTCTACACTATCAAACTTTATGTGATGTGTCCATATATGGGCATGAAGATGTCATATCACTACCATATTTGGGCATATCACCCCCATACTGTATATATTATATGGGTACATCTCATTTTTTACCCACATAAATTTTGATAGTGTAGACAGAGTTTAAGGTAATGACATACAAACAGTACATACATCAAATGTTGTTCTCACATTAAAATATGTAATAAAGAAAAAATTCAAACCAATATGTTGGAGCATTTAAAGTTTAATGGGCTTGAATCTAATTACCCAAGAACATGAATGGAATCTTGCTGGGGGATGTGGGTGGGCTTACACCAAAAGTCTTTCATCCACCCTAAAACTTATTTTAAAACCTTTCAACCAGTATAATTACAACACAGCACTCACTTAAGAAACATGGGTAGTACTGTGAGTACAATCTTTTATGTTTTTTTACCACCCACCCTAACAATTGCTTTAGCTACATTTCTGCATGCTTGGCGATCTAGAGGGTCAAGTCTAACATACAGTACAGTACATACTGTGTTTATGGCAAGAATACTAATGTCAAGAAAACAACCAGGAATTAAATTAATATATGCCATGAAACTGCAAAATATATTATAGAGGGTGTATAACATTCTAGGCATATTTGGTACAGTAGGGTGGTGTGTTGGGTGGCGGGGGAAGAGGAAGATTTGGACTCAAGCTACTGTAATGATGAACCCTCTTTCCCAACTTACCAATTATAGTGGTTGGAATATTGACTGTTGTATGCACTACTGCCCGTAGAACCATTATTTCTCTGTTGTCTATACATTGTAGTAAATCTTTCATCATACTGACGTCTGGTGAGCGGTTTGCTTAGTATGCTATAAGCATCATTTAGTTCAACAAACCTTCTATGCTTTTTAGGATCTGAAGGATTTCGATCTGGATGAAGCTGAAATAAGAATGTGATAAATACAATTAGTTGACTACTTTGATGTAGGGAAAATATTTTACCAACTAACAGCTTGTATCCTTACCTCTTTTGATAGTGAAAAGTAAGCATCCTTAATCTCCTTAGTACTGGCCGTTTTTGTAACATTCAAAATATCATACAAACTAGATGAGCCAAGATATAAGCTACAAAAAGAAAATATCAACATTACCGGAATTGTACTAATGGGAGGTTTAAAACTACATTTAAAAACTGGCATGGATGGGTTGGGAGTAATGACTGGAAGTTGTACTGGAGTAAGAGAGAGGTACCTGCTTAGGGTATTCATTCATTGGCTACAGCATACACATTTTACCTTTACTGGAGTGGCCTTAAAATGGTAACAGAAAAGTAAAAATACATTAAATATTACAATTATTTGTATTGTAAGCCAAATATCCCAAATACACTACGGTACCTTGAAACTGAAAATGTCCTACTGCACATTGTGTAGTAATTATAGTATTTTACACATCTAGCACACATTACTGTTAGTCCTTCCATCCTAAAACATTGCTTCATTGAGAAGAAAAATACAATATTGTATTATAGGCTCCTACATTCATTTCTATTGTATATTATAGAAAACTTGAGCCTCCACATCAAATATTAAAAATATGGGCCTACTAATAAGTACTTATTTGTACATGGACACAGTTTACTGTGCCAATAAGACGATTTTCGTGCTACGGAAGAAGCCATCTTGCAGAGATTTTAAGCGGTGAAAAAAACCATACAGCCAATTTTTAAAGCACAATTTAATTAATAATTTTTTTTTAATTAGCATGGTGTCCTGTGAAAATGCTGTTATTTTTTGTTTTTTACGCTCGGCTGGTCACGACTGTCATCTCTGCAAAATGGTGTCCGTAGCATGAAAATCGTCTGCCTCCATTCCCTTACACAAAAAGGAAGCAATTAGTTAGCACGATAAAAACAGTTTACTATAATTATTACAGTACATAAAAATAATTTAAAAAAAAAAAATTTTACTAGGCTAGACCTATACTAAACAATCATTTCATGTGATATAAAACCATACCAGTACCAGGTACAAGAAAGGCTGGCAGGCTAGGCCTAGCGGTATATGACCAAAGCGGCCGCGAGCGAAAGCGGCATTGAATAGAATATATACTTATACTATAGGCTATATATAAGCCTATATATCAGTCAGTGTGTCCGAAATTCCCTACTCGCCATGCCCAATATACGATAGGCTAGTCCTTTATATGCCACCCTACTTAGAGTAGGATAAGCCTAGTAAAGTATAAATTATTAGGCCGCCTACTATCTATGCTATCCCCTGTAGTCCTACGTTTAGCCTAGCCTAGAGTTTAAATTAAGAAAGTAGGCCTAGCTAGGCCTACTAGGCTATAGTATAGCCTAGGCCTAGGCTAAAGCCTAGTAGTAGGGCCCCTACCTAGTAGTAGTAGAGGCTAGCCTAGTTAGGCTGCTTTTTTAATTAATGTGTAACGTCAGGATGTTTGTTACCTCAGACACAAGAGCCTTTGGATGATCCGAGCCTTTTTAACACGCTCACACTTATTGCTGTTTTATTTATTACTACTGATTTCTGACATTGTTATAATGATTTCACCCTAGGCTAGGCTAGCCTCTCTAGTCTCTTCTACCTATTAACTTAACACACCGGGAACAGACGTACGTACTACGTGTAGTTGTTTTTATCGCCGTTTTTTTTCAACCTGCCCTCTATCGTCTTTTCTAAAACCATTATGGAACGCTAAAAGGGACTTAAATTGGAAGACGGTACCATTTTCGAAGTAACAATGCGAATATTAAATGAGCCAAATTGATTGACTGGAGCAACCTTCACCATGGGAGAAGAGCACCTGATATCCACTTCTCTCTCTTTCTTACTCGACTCAAAATAAATAAACAAATAAATAATATGTGATTTCCGTTCCCGTTTTTATTATTGCCCGAAATACAATATACGGCCTATTACACATGATAAAGAAAGTTTGAAAATGCTACTACAAAAATGTATACTATTCATGCTCTTCTATATGCCAAGGTGGGTATTATTCTGTTAAGAGCACCGCTCACACCATTCTTTCTGTTGCAGTTTGGTTTGTGAATCACGTTTCTTTTTAAAATTTACAGTTCAATCTCCAATACGAGTCGTATAGACATATTTTTTACTTGACAAAAGTAATCCGATCATTTATAATTTATTTAACGGATTCATCGAAACTGTATTTTGGATTTTAAGTTCGCAGTTGATTGTAAAATACTTTTCTATCATGGAAGGTGGTAAGCGGGTGATCTCCTAATGCGTTCATATCCAAATAATCCTAAAAGAAAAAAGAAAAGTAAAGAGTATATTATTCAAAAAAATTAACTGAGCCTAAGTCTAGTTGCTAGAGAATAGTGTACGTTTTACAGTTTGTAGATATGGTATGATTTCACGGATACGGCAAATAAATTTCTTTTTTAAGAGATCAATAAAGTTTTTTTTTAAGATTAGTACAAAGTGTCTCCAGAGAATAACAATAATTTATTGCTCCATGTTTTGTGTACCTGGTTTTTTGGCATTTCTGTGATTTGTGTAAAACTTTCCATTAATTTTGTAAAGTTTGGACGGGATGCTGGATTTGTTTGCCAGGTTTCCTTCATGATCTCATATCTAATTTAGAAAAGATAGATTTTTATAATAATACAATGCACTTATAATTATTATTAATAATAAGTGTGCGATCAAAATAGATAACAACAACATTTCGAAGAAAATAAAGAATTTTTGGACAATCTGTTGTTTCAATTTTGAAAAATCTGCTATCACAGTCTCTTTCTACGGCTTCGAAAAATCTTCCTGCCACAGTTGTTGAAAAACTGGTGTAAGTTTTGAAAATTATGCTGTCTCAGTTTTGGAAACTCTACAATCAGTAATGAACATTAAATCAAACAGAATTAAATGATTGTAAAACATAATTACACTTCTAATAAACAATGGTGTGGCTTTTCCATTCTTTTTCCCTTTTTTAGGTGTTCAAATATACTTTCTACCGGAACACTGGGATAAGGTGTCCCTCCAAGCGTCATAATCTCCCACAGAAGAACACCGTAAGACCAGACGTCACTCTTCGTGGTAAAGAATCGGTCAAATAAAGCTTCGGGAGCCATCCACTTTACAGGTAAAGGTGCCTGAGATAAAAAATAGAGACATATCGGTTATCATGAGTAGTGATAGATTCAGTCACCAACCCGGATAGCTTGTCCCCCTGAAAAAATAATTTTTACAAAATTTGTTGTTGAGTATTCCATTTTAATGTAACATAATAGTTATCCACTTTTACCAAAAATTAGATCGAAAAAAAAATGTATTTACCTGAAAAAATGTAATTTAAAGCAAAAAATGGTCGAATTGGCTTCCAGCCAATGGATTTTTGGTTGAATTTGACCATTAATTTTGTCATTTTATAAGTGAAAACACGAATTTTTTCGTTTTTTTTCTATTAAATTGATTAACTTTATTAAAACTATAACACAACATATTCAAAGTCTGATTTAATTTGGTCTAATCTTCATTTTACATGTTTTTGGGCACAAAACAACTTGACTTGATACAAAACCGACTTACATTTGTTGCTTTCTTGTAGTAGTCTGCGTAATGGATATCTCTTGCTAATCCAAAATCAGCTATCTTCATTACTAAATCTTCAGTAACCAATACATTTCTTGCAGCTAAATCTCGATGAATACACTTAAAGAATATTAAGAATTGTTATACAACTTTAGTTTGGAAAGACGTTCTTTCAGTGGAAAGATGTTTTGATTTCTAATAAAACAAAACGTTCGCTTGAAATCAATGGCTAATAATATTACCTTTTTAGAACACAAAAATTCCATTCCTTTTGCGACCTGGTAAGCCATGGTAATTATATCTCTATTGGTTAGGTTTGGAAAGTCTGCCAATAACGCAACCTGTTGTGATGTATCAGGTGGCCTGCGACTGCGCAAGAATTCACGTAAATTTCCGTTTTGGGCGTATTCCACTAAAACAAACAACGGTCCTGTGAATTCAAATAAACAAGTTGTCTTTGTGAACGCAAGGATGTAGTTGTTGTAGGCAATGTATGGTTACGCTTCAAACCTATTTTCTAAAATGTTTCTAGTTTCGGACTCTCGAGCTTTCGGTATAAGGTGAGCTTTCGGTATTAGATGAGCTTTCGGTATTAGATGAGCTTTCGGTATGAGGCAACCTTTTTAACTTATTCTGAATTGTTATGATGTTTGTTTCATTGAGGAAGAATTTGACAATAATGTAATCTTGAATCTTAAAAAAGTTTACAAACGGAATATTCAATTTGGTCAAATCGCGGATTAGGCTTTTATACTAGTATCGTACATTACAGTAGATATGCATTACTTTATGGCGGGGGGGGGGGGGGAAGAATAAGGTATATTAGGAGAAATGTGATACAGTATGTGCACTCACCATCTTGTGTACAGCAACCTAGCATGTTAATAATATTCTCATGCTTCCCTATATTCTTCATCATACTTATCTCGGACAATAAGGCATTTCGCTCATGATCAGTTGAATTGACTGAGGAGGGTAAAGGCATTTTATTTAGCCAATTTTCGTGTTACTGTATAATTATGTATTGCGTATTTTCCATAGGCAAATTCCGTGATACAGCATCACATGTGCTAACTTTTAACGTAGCCTTCCATGATACACGTAAAGCGTGGTTCCCACTAGGACGCAACGCAGCAACGTATCGACGCAAGTTTTGTATTGCGTAATCACAAGTGGGAACCGACGACGCAATAGTGTTGCAAACATCGCAGGTTTGATTTCACGCAGGCGGGGGAAAACACAATTATTAGAAGGGAATTTGCTTATGCCTACAGCGTGGTTCCCACTAGCGACGCAACACAAGGACGTAACACAACGCAAGTGAATTGACCAATCACAAGTGATGACTTATTCGCTTGTGATTGTTACTGGCTATAACTTCGCTTGTCATTGGTTAAAACGCTTGCATTGCGTTTACGTCCTTGCGTTACGTTTTAGTGGGAACCAAGCTTAAAACCTAGATGCCACTAGAACGTAACGCAAGGACGTAAACGCAACGCAAGCGTTTTAACCAATGACAAGCGAAGTTATAGACAGTTAGCAATCACAAGCGAATAAGTCATCACTTGTGATTGGTCAATTCACTTGCGTTGTGTTACGTCCTTTTGTTGCGTCGCTAGTGGGAACCACGCTTTAAGCTTGGTTCCCACTAGAACGTAACGCAAGGACGTAAACGCAACGCAAGCGTTTTAACCAATGACAAGCGAAGTTATAGACAGTTAGCAATCACAAGCGAATAAGCCATCGCTTGTGATTGGTCAATTCACTTGCGTTGCGTTACGTCCTTGCGTTGCGTCGCTAGTGGAAACCACGCTTTAGATGCTGTTTTAACGGAATTTGACTATGATACTGGACAAACATACCAATGTAGAGAAAGAGCACAGAAATCTTTATTAGGGCTTTGTGTGAACGGTGTGTGGTTCAAAAACTTGGTTCCCACTAGCAACGCAACGTAACGCAACGACGTTTTGAAGCAAAGTGTTGTATTGCGTAATCACAAGTGGGAACAGACGACGCAACAGTGCTGCAAACATCACAGGTTTGATTTCAAGCAGGCGGGGGCAAACACAATTATTGGAAAGGCATTTTCTTACGTTGCGAGGTTGCGTTGCGTAGGTTGCGTTACGTTGCGTCGGTAGTGGGAACAAAGTTTTATCAACCATGGTGCGGGAGTGGTTTCGCATCATGGTTGGTTGTTCTAACTCCGGCTGTTCTAAGTAGGCCTAGAGTTGAATGCCTGAACCGTTTGTTGGCTCATCTCTTCATTCTTTCAAAACCATAAGAATTTATGCTTCAATAAATATTTATTCTGTAACTTGGCAATGTGAATATGCAATTTATAATACCAGCATGTTTAAGAAATATTTTAGTTTGCTAATATTTGCATGATATTGTTTTTTTATTTGGTTTCCACATTTTATGAAAAAAATTTACTAACTCTAAAATCTGTTCTGAGATCTTCAAACAAATGGACAATTATTATTTATAAAGAAATCTAAATTCTAAAAAAAAGCAGCAATTTCAATTTCAAAGAAAAGGTTTTTTATTCAAACGATATGTAACAATAATATACTGAAAGAGAAAATAAGGTGAGTGAATCTAAAAAAACGACAAACAAAAAATGATTGACTGTTCTATATTGTTATATTGAACAGTTAATCTTTCCATGACTCATGAAATATATCATTAAAAGAAATCATTCTTTGTATAATATATAATAAAACTTTACAACGTACCCTTTAACATCTTGACTGCAACCGTATGTTGTTCACAACTTGTATTACGCCCAGAAGCCTCGCAACTGTTTGAACTGTTGAGCCCCGACGCAACACCAAGCACTACTTGCCCAAACGCTCCTTCACCAAGAATACTACCACTTAATATTAAGCTACAACAAACCAACATTAGACAGAAAAGAAATTTTAACTCTTCAGGCTTAATTTATTTTCCAGGGTGACCTACCAACCGAGCGAACTTACAAACCAAGCGAAGCGGGTAAATACCTATAAAGCCTGTTTTCCTGTCGACGTTATTCCCACTAGCGACGCAACACAAGGACGTAACGCAACGCAAGTGAATTGACCAATCACAAGCGATGGCTTATTCGCTTGTGATTGCTAACTGTTTATAACTTCGCTTGTCATTGGTTAAAACGCTTGCGTTGCGTTTACGTCCTTGCGTTACGTTCTAGTGGGAACCAAGCTTTAACAATAATCGGCGATCTTCTACGTAAACATTGAAATGTTAACAATTTACAGGAAAAGGTATTTGCTATCGTTATTATTTCAACTTGATCGTTTTCAAACGATCGTCGTTGAACTGTTAACGATCAACGAAATAACAAATCATCCGAAATGACGCTTGTCATTGGTAAATTCGCGTTTTAAGTGGGAACCAAGCTTAAGCAACACAGTTTGTATGTTTTAACAAGTTTCTCATTCATGCGCAGTGTGTGAATGGCATTCATATTCGACATATTCGATATTGTTTATTGGCGTTTCTGTACAATAGACAGACTTGTATATCTTGTTTAATAAAAACACCAATAGTAATTTAGTAATTCAGAAATAAAAGATTTATTGTAACTTCAGTCATAATAATCGGTGACGCTAAGTGAGAATAATAAAAATTAAACGTTCGGCACGTAAGTCTCTTCAATTCTATTTTTTTTTAAAATAAAGTACACTCCATAGTTTTTCAAATAACGGTAGTTGGCCAACATCGACATCTATTTTAATCACGTAACATGTACTTTTCCTGTAAACTTAAATAGTAACTATTGAATACTAATAATAAAAACACACTATAGCATAGTAAAGAAAATCTGGAATCATTTTAAATGCTATATAAATTATTATTTATGAAATAAACACATATTAAACTGGTTCGTGTTCTTTGCTTAAATAGTTAGGCCTACATTACAGACTCTTACCGTTCACGTGGAAATTCAAATTCAGAGTCGGTGGTTGTCCACGACGAAGATAGATATCTGTGCATGGATGTAATCAGATTTGACGATGGATCAGACGAATACTAGACACGAAAAAATTATAATATTATGAGTTTTGTTAATTTAGGTATATAAGTTAAGCAGATCTTGGCGGAGGTTGAGGTTCTTAATTGTGCTTTTCCCACTAGGACACAACGTAATGACGTAAGCCGCAAAAGCAAATTGACAATGACAAGTGACAGTTAGAATAATCCATCGCTTTTGATTGGTCTTCGCTTACGTTTTTGCGTAGCAATAGTAAAGCTTGGTTCCCACTAGAACGTAACGCAAGAACGTAAAGGCAACGCAAGCGTTTTAACCAATGACAAGCGAAGTTATAGACAGTAAGCAATCACAAGCCAATAAGCCATCGCTTGTGATTGGTCAATTCACTTGCGTTGCGTTACGTCCTTGCGTTGCGTCGCTAGTGGGAACCACGCTTAACGTTCAGTGACGCATGCTCGCACAAGAGTGTACATTTGACTTACATGACCATTGGAAATCATATTGTGATGTACGCGGTGGAGGTTCCTTTGGTAACATCGTTTTGTAAGTTGGCAGAACATCTTTAACGCAATAAAAGACACAATAACGAAGAATAATACAACAGACACTACGATGGCACCAATCTGTTTCGTGTCAGACTTCGCTTTCTGTAATGACGTCACTTCTTCGGAAGAATTATACATTGTAATGGTCGACTCTGAAACTAAAAATAGGATTACAATATGTATGGATAGCAACGAGGGCTATACTAGCATTTCAGCCATTTTGATGTTGATTCCAAAAGACTGAGGAAGGCTGCAAAAGGATGGATGCCAAAACTGTTAATAGGACTTATTGGAACCATTGGTTGGCACAGCATCGCTATGCATAGAGACAACTTCGCTTCTTAACGGGTGCAGGGGCTTATAGGCAAGAAGAATACCAGCAATTAAATGCTGTGGAGCTTACCTGGTATGACGTTCAAATAGGCATGTTCATGTGATACTCCAAATGTATTGGTAGCCATACAAGTAAAATGGCCACTGTCGTTAAACTGGGCGTCTTTTATCTGAAGATCTTTCACCGAAAGGCTATACTTGTCCTAAATTGATAAGATACCCTTATCATTAGCAAACACAACATTTAAATTGGTTTTTAGTTATCCGCACTTAGCGGATAACTCTTTGTTTATTTTGTTTTGTTTTATAATAATAAATTTGTTATTTGTGTTCTTCTTTCATCAACTGAAATGTACAAACAAAATCTCTGCGCATTTTCGGGAAATATAATTGAAAAGGGTTAGATCTCTCATACTAATGTCCTCTTTTTGGCCGATATGGTTATAAAAATAAGTGCCAGATTACTGTGGTTTACGCGAACAACCACATAATTATATATTTTGAATTAGGCATAAAAGTAAAATATTCAAAATGTTCACATTTTTTACAAATCGGAACTTCCCTACTGGACAGTTTTCTACTTTCTACGAATTTGCACTTGGAAGAAGTTATTTAGCAATAAGATATTTTACCTCTTCTTCGTATCTGGTTTTGCTAAAAAGGCATGTAAACGGCACATCTTCTCGCGCTTTGAAGACCACACTTGCAGCATAAGTACAGTTCCAATGAGGATTCAGAAGCCAATGTTGCTAATAAAATAATAAGCATGTTTGAATTTGTGCAAAAGAGAGATAATCAACCAACAGTCAGTGATGTATTTTAAAACTGTCCACAAGTTAAGCTTGGTTCCCACTAGAACGTAACGCAAGGACGTAAACGCAACGCAAGCGTTTTAACCAATGACAAGCGAAGTTATAGACAGTTAGCAATCAAAAGCGAATAAGCCACCGCTTGTGATTGGTCAATTCACTTGCGTTGCGTTACGTACTTGTGTTGCGTCGCTAGTGGGAACCACGCTTTACGTAGTAATATAGTACCGTAATGTTAGTAATGCTTTATACCAGTTGCAAGGTATACCGTAAATATTCTAATAGTACCGTAACCCACACTCTAATAGTAATCTCAATTCTAATAGTAACCCCAATTATAATAGTAACCCACCTTTAAAGTAAATCTATAATAATAACCCACTACTCTAATAGTTTACTATTAGAGTTACAAAAACTTATGATGCAGCCGTATTTTGAAAATAAGGAGATACTGCATGTTGATCTCGAGAGTGGAGGAAGATTGGGTGTTTTTAAGTTTAGAAAATAAAGTTAGAGTTCGACCAAATTTGTTTATTCGTACTGTTTTAATATTTTGCTATGAGTTGCTGACCGGAAAATTTGGGGGTGGGTTACTATTTTCATGCAAGTTATCTTATTATATACTGTATTTAGCAACTGAATAACATGTCATTTACTTGGTTATAATAATCGTAGGCCTATTGTACAGTATACGCAACCATGCAATTAACTATATAAAACAATGTAATCTTATGTCCTTATAATGTGTGTAAATTGTATCTGATTTTTAATTGATTTTGGTGTTTTTTTGTAAATAAATCGTGGAATCATAAAATGGAATAAATAACAATGTAATTAAATACCCATAATTGAATGTTGTGATAGTGAGTTAGGCATATTAAATACAAATTAGAGACGCTATAGAATGTCACAAGAGTTTTTCCTATACTGTGCGCATGGTTTTTTTTTATTCACCAAATAATAATATATAAGCACCACATACAAACTATTCCTTAATCTTACCTGGTAAAATTCCTAAGACAAACAGTAGTATCCGTGTAAACATGTGTAATTAGGAATTAGAAAACATTAAGTAACATGATTTGTACAAATAATATAATGTTTACTTGTAATTTACCTTCAGCCGGATGAGACTGTCTCATTTCATTGAAAATCGCATGTGTACATAACAGACGCGCTTAAGACGACATCGAACAAAATATAGGCTAAAGCCAATGGTTTGAGATAGGCAATAAAATAATCTTATGATTATCGTTAATTAAAGATGTATTGTCCCCCAAAACAATTGACAAATAAAGATTAAAGACACCTTCCCTACAATTTGTGACGTTTTGTAAAAATAATATATATATATATATTACTTTAAAAACATTAGACCAGGTCATTCCTTGTCTTAAATGTACGTTTTATGGTAAATTATAAAATGTGCGAAACAATGCACTACCTAAAGCCGATTTTCCACTAGGCGAATTTGTTCGCGCGAATCAAACGTTTCGAAGAGAAAAAAATCGCCTACTCTCTTTCCACTACATGAGCGAATAGCTGCGACGTTCATGTTCCTCGCGTGGTTGCTGAGCATTTCGATTCGCATGAGTGCTCATGAAAGCGTCATAGCTCATTTCCTGAGCTCTGATTGGTTGCGCAATATTTCGCTTCGCAAAAAGTAGAAACAATTCGAACTAGTAAATTTCGCTGAAGTGAAAAATCAAAGAAGGCAATATGACAGACAGAAACGCGAATACGCATGTGCATAGCATGACGCTTTCGATTCGCGCGAACAAATTTGCCTAGTGGAAAATCGGCTTTAGTATGCATTTTGGGATTTATAGCGGGCCGCAATAATTATTAATCGACTTATTTTTCACATTTTTAACCATTTAAAGACGAAAAAGTTATCGCAATAGGACCATATAGTATTATTTTTACATTAAATATAGTTTGTGATCTTAAATTAGATCTAAAAAACGTAGGAATAGGCCATTGTGCAGTTTTAATAGTTCACTGCTGTAGAACAAAAATGTAAAAATTATTTCACTTATAAAAAGACAAAATTTTAACCAAAAACCATTGTTTTTTAATCCAATTTTATGTCAAAGTGAATAATTATTATGTGACATTAAAATGGCATATTCAACAAAAAATTTGTAAAACAAAATTATTTTATTTTTAATTAATATATTTAAATTAAGAATGAAATATTTGTAGAAATAAAAAGGCAAAATTTGCGTCGTATACATTGACAAGTTGAAAGTGAAATATAAATAGATTTGGATGGTAATAAAAATTCGGTAATGAAAATTTATGATACCGCTTTTAAAGATAAAATACAGTTGATTGCATTTTTATTTTGCTATAAAAATTCCATATGGACATTGTAATTTGTTCAAAAAGCTGTTCTGCCATATGAACATATTTTATTGATTGTTTCTGGTATAAAAGTAGAAATGATTTAGGAATAAGAAAGAAAAGTACAAAAAGCTTAAACGTAATCTTATTACTAGAGATTTAGATCTTGTAGATATTGAGGAAAAGTCACATTTGCGCAGTTATACTAAGAATGACGTTGTTACTTCATTATTTTTAGTCTACAGTGGTCCCAACATTATTAACTATGGAAAATTGACAGTTGAAAACTGCGCAATATCATTTATGATGCTTATGCTTATCAAACAACAAAAGTGATCCAAATTGAGAAACATTTATTATCACTTTCTTATAAAATGCCTGCTGATGTGCTGGTTGAATCCGTTATATAGAAATTCTTTCTATGTGACTTGATGCATGTCTAGATCTAAATATACGAGATAAAGATGTCGTTTTTCTCTTTAAAAAATCCATATTATAGTCAAAGTTTATGGAAAAAAGAAAAACTGTCTGAGAATAATAATTTGGAAAGAAGAATAATAGACTAACTAGGCCTAATTTAAAATTGTTCAAAGAGCAGTTTTAAATTGAAATTTAAAAAAAAATAAAGATTTTCAATATACTTACTCCAAATTTTTCGAGAGTTTCATTGCGTTCAGATTCTGTAATTTTGCTTGAATTTCCTTCTTTCCACTTAAGCCAGACTACGTACGGATACAGATCAATAACTACAGAACATTGAAAGGTTACCGAGCTGCCCTTGACAACTGTCTGATTCATCTTAGGTTTAATGTGCCTTATGTGTGGTAGGTTACCAGTGCGAAAATCTTCGTAAATAATAGTTTAAAAAATGTGTAAACATGTTTATCGTACAGAAAAAACAACCACTTATTTCTTTCTCAGCCATGCTCACCTGAAGGAAAACGTAGATCGTCAGCCAAGGCGTACAAATGTATTTCTGTAATGCAGAGCAATGCCACAGTAAACTTTTTCAATTCCTGCATCTTCATTTGAAATTCCAAACTGCTTTATGACTTATTTGACCATTCTCTAACTGTAAAAGAAATGTTATTTTTCAATATGCCTCACCTTGTATGCTGTATTATATTAAACGTATATCTACACTAGCTCACTATTAGGCCTATATCACTCACTTTCATAATTGATTAAAGTTCCCACTTGCACGCAACATAACGTAACCGCAACGCAAGTACAACGCACAACGGCATGGCATGGACCACCCGAACTTTTACTTGTGATTGGTCAACTCATTTGCGTTGCGCCTACGCCATTTAAGTTGCGTCCAAGAGTATAGGAAGAAAGCCTATACTGGATCGTTTCAAATCATAACAATACTTCTTCAATTTCTATTAATTAAACTAAACTTGAAACCTTTATTAATGATTCTATGAATAATAATATAGACATGATGAAAATTTAATTACTAAATTATTTATTTAATTAATAGATTAAAAAATATGAAAAAGAAAAACTTCTACTGACCTCACTATGTTGCAAAGCTCGTTTGAAGTGTAGCATCTTCCGAGTGACGACTTACCGGATAGGTGGCGTGCAACATCTTGTAATAATGAAACATTACACTGTGTTGCAACCGACCCGTCGAATATAAGGTGGCATAGTATATACTAATAGTATATTAGCCTAGCCAGTTATATACATATATGTTTAGTGCGCATGCGTGACCATGTAATACGTGATTAAATAACGACCCGAGTTAAGCATCAATCAAGAACAATTTAGCGGGTGGTTGAAATTACTTTGCTTACTACACACACGAGTGAAAGAAAAATGATGACTCTACTCAACGTACTATAAAATAATGGTGCTTGAACATGGACATTAAAAAATTTTATAAACAATCAATGCGCATGCTTGTAACTTTTTTGCCAAAGGCAAGCATGGGGAAAATGTAGGCCTATGCAATGTATTGGCAGACGCGTTTTGGTAACAAATTTTTCTGTTGTTAGGCCTAAATAGAAAATAACAATAACCATTTATTTTACCAGAAACACTCAAATTGAAAGTGTTTAATTATTGTTGTTAAAGAAAGTATTTGAATTGTAAATTATTTACCGAAGAAAAACACAGAATTCTGCTGATACACAGAGTATCGTTTAATAACATTCAAATAATATTGAATAATATAGAAATAATATGAAAATAATTAGTTATTGCAAATGTTATAACATGAGTAATTTTATAACGATATAGAATTGAATCAAATTCACTTCATTATTATTAATCATCTTTATGTATAATCTTTAATATGAAACAAACATATTATTCTTTGAAGAAAAATGTCCTTGTATTAAGGCCTATAGAAGATTAAGCCTATACGTTAGCTCGCCGTTCAAATGAAGCAATATCATCATTCGGCTCATTTATATAAGAAGAAACAATTGACTTTATTACCAACAAAATGGAAAAATATAAATTAATATTCGTAGTATAGGTCTACAGAAACAACAGAAAACACCAAGATAGATGAAAGACTTAATTATGACACAAACAATGCAAGAAAGATTGTAAGGGAAGTTATGATATTACTTAATACATAAACATTATAGAATCAATAAAACATCTCACGATGAATTATTTCTTCCTATAGTAATACAGATCGAAATATGAAGGATTACAAATATAACACATTGTTGGTGGTGGTGGTGGCGCAAAAATCGCATTTTTGTATGCCTGAGAATCTATCATTCTTGCTGCTGCATTTGTAGGCCTACATGGTATACCATCTCGAACCAGCACAGACACTGCGACCCGTCGGGGTGCGATTGATTTCAGGCCGTCTTCTCCTCTAGATTTCTTTAGCTTGTAGCGATGATTCTGAAACCAGATTTTGACTTGTGTTGGAGTCAATTTGATGAGATTTGCCAGACAGTGACGCTCACTTGTCGACAGATATTTTTGCTGACAAAATCGCCTCTCCAGTTCGTCAGTCTGAGCTTTTGTAAAAACTATTCGTAGTTTACGTTTAGTTACTAATTTAGGTCTAATTTTAGTAGGACTTGCCAAAAAACTACTGCTAGACTCGATATCAGATGCGTGAGTTTTCAATTCGTCTTTTTCTGAAACAATAACAAAAGTAAATGTCTAGACATGCTGTACATCTTGTTGAAGTAGAATTAAGCATCGACAAAGGAATTTTTTTGAAGATAATTTGCAATTTAATATTTTACGCTGAAAAATAACTGTATTAGAAAGTGCTATATTATCGCTTCCATAATTTGTATTATACTAGTACAGATTGTATAGGGTAATCTTATTAATTCATACGTCTTTTAAAAGCGCGTTTGTTCACGTGATAGTAACTGTTCAATTGTATTTGCATTCTGTAACTTACCTTTGATCACCTGGCCGTAATCTTCAATAACAACACTCCTATTCCTCTCAGGTTTTAATATATCACTCACAGAAAAGGTAATGTGTTTGGTCATACTCTTTTCAAATTAAAATTACCCTGAAACGAACGTGTATAGGCCTATAAACAACATGATAATTTGCTCAACTTAAAAACAAAGCAGAATCGGTCAAAATGTTCACATATGGCACTGGCACTTTGCCAGTCTAGGCCTCCTAAACTGACATTCTTTTGTTTTCAAACTTGAGCACACTCGGTGTTCCAATGTTTGCTAAATGTCACTAGTTGCCCAACTTCGGCAAACTGCAGAAAACAAGTTTGCCTACACTTTGGTGAAGTTTGTGTTAATAGAGTTTTACGAATATTATATAGGCATTCACTTAATAATAATAATAATTTACGAATCAGAAGAAAAAGAAATCATAAGCTTAAAACAAACAAAGAAACCATACTGTGCTTTTTAAAATTCAAATCTTACACCAAGTTTCATGCAAGCGATTTTTTTGCTTGTGTTGCTAGGCCCTAACAAATTCAATACAAATTAATCTGTAGTCTAGATTGAGACCGTGTTTCGATTTAATATTAGTAAAATTATGTATTATTGTTAGCCATAAAAAACTATAAATATTGATGCACTACATTTAGACTATGTGTTAATGTTATTGGACTTTTAATAGTCATAAATGTATTATGTTTAACTGTTCAAATACAAAAACAAGCACGAATGTGCAATACTCGGGTACAGCAAAAGAAGCTGTAATAACGTCATAAGACCGGATGTAACGTCACATACACATCAATAACCTCGCTACTAATAATAAAATTGCAGCCAAAGTCCGAATTATGCATACATGATACAAACAATAACAATCTTAAATTGATCAAATTGCATCTAAACCACTGAAATTGTTAACAAAAAACGTTTTAACAATGTATTTGTTATACATTTGACTAGTATTTCTCATTAACAAAGCGCATAAGGTAAAACATTATTATTAGTATGGTTTTTTTAAACAAAATAATTTCTGTTTTCTATAGGACAAACAAAACCATCTTTATAACAACTGAATAAAAGACGTACTTACTACAAAAATAACACCTAACCTACCTGATATATTATCATTCAACCAAAACCAAGGAAAATAAATCGTAGGCCTACTGCTCTCAATGAACTTCGGAATGTAAGTAAGTTAGCAGTCTTTGTGTTATTTTAACGTACCATTATATATAATGATACATGATTTTAATTATACAAATTATATAAAACATACAGAAAATCGATGATTTATAGACCTCATAAACTTAAAAAGGTATAGCTTGACTCGTAATAATTTTATAACTGATCATTATTCATTTTTAGGCGCCAATGAGTAGCTTAATTACATTCCCGTATATAGACAACATTTTCACACAAAAAAATTATCTGAATACATTGTTTCAATTTAACTGAAAACTTAATATGGGATGCCTTGTTTACCTACTAAAGTAAAAGCGATCCCTACACCGATGTTTCTGTTGTTTCTTTACCTTACCAAAATTAACTTCCGCGGCCATAAAAAGTAGTAGCCTATGCGCAAGGAATTCGAAGCCTATATTAAGCTCTGCCTATACAGTACTATCAAACTAGTTTGACAAAAAAGTGTGATGTGTCCAAATATGGTAGCGATATTCCCAAATATGGTAGTGATATGACATCATCATGTCCATATAAGGGCACATCACATGTTTTTGTCACATAAATGTTGATAGTGTAGACAGAGCATTATTAGTTAACAACGTAAACATTGAGAACATTTTGAATGAACTCAACAGTTGGGTCTATTGTAGCAGGCGTCTTTCACACACGTCTTTCGGCACGGTTCCGGTCCGGTGCCGCCAAATTGAACGCCAATGTTTCGTTTTCCCTCGATTGATTGGCGCATAGCCACGTGAAGCGCGTCGTGAAAACGAAAAATGGGCGTTAGATTAGGTCTAGGCCTATAAAATAGAATTACATAGAGCTCCGTCTACACTACCAAACTTTATTTGACAAAAAAAGTGTGATGTGCACATATATGGACATGATGATTAGGCCTACATATCACTACCATGTTTGTGCATATCACTTCCATATTTGGGCACATCAAACTTTTTTTGGAAACTAGTTTGATAGTGTGGACAGATCTTAAGGTGGATCATTCAAATTGGGTCATTATTTCTGAATTCTATTTTAGGCCTAATGATAAGCTTAAAAGTTGTCATTATTTTATTACGGAAGAACATCGATTACTACCCGCACAAGGATGATCCACGGAGAGCTTAATAAATCAGTCATGCCAACCAATAAAAAAAATAGCCTACTTCATATAGATTTAAACTTTTTAAAACATAATGATATGTATCTATAAATATATAGAAAAAAAACAACAGAATAAATTCGAAACCGCCCGGTGATATGAATGTTAATTCATTTTGAAACGATAAAAGATTAGGAAAGCTATGAGAATGTGGAAAGCCGCATCCGAGATTCGAACCCGAAACCTGCTACTGTATGAAGATGTCCTAACCATTAGACCACTGGGGCTTTCATTGAAGGCCTTTTGGCGTGGTGTACGGCGAAGAGTTCTCATTATTATTAAATTTACAGTTGAATCTCCCCGTAAGCGGTCACATCTCGTAAGCGGCCGCGGCCACCTTTTTTACTATTTACCTTTTTATATTGTTTGTTTGGTAAAAAACCTCCCTTAAGTGGACGTATATACAATTTTGATAATTATTGTTACTTTTGCTTTCGAAGCTTGTGTGCAAAATCTTTTTGTTTGATTTATCAGGCGTTTGATTGAATTAATTATTATCTGATTATTCTTGCACATATTATCTATTAGGCCTACTTGAAAGTAAATAAATAGATAAATATACGACTAGGCCTGGTATTGTATTGTAACAGATTTTTTCTTTTTTCCCCCAATATTTTCAAGAAATACCGAAAATCTGTTCACTTCATTAGTTAGGCACTTTCGGCTTTCCATACTATAAACATTACATAATTGTTTTTCAGTTTATTACATAAGTTTATAACAAGGCGTCAAACAACGTTCGACTGCATTGATGTTGTTGTTGATTAAAATATAGGCCTATTAGGCATTTGGTAGTGCGTAAGAAGTATCAATCAAATACCAAATATTTTCAGTTATGATAACAAAAGTTAAGTATTTGTAAAATTAGCCAGTCGATTTAGGCCTATCGTGTCTGTGAAACGGATCGCGGGGTGTGGACTGCATGAGATAGAGACCCATAGAGACTCGGTCGGACATGATAAACAACATCATAGCTGCCTAGCCTAAACTCGACAAAAAAGCCAACGTTTTATAGGCATAGGAGACTGTTTTTCATATATTATTATGTCTTTATCATGTCTTTTAGTACATTACAACTTGCACGTGAAGCGGTAGACAACAGTAATTATGACTTAGCAAACGAAATTTACGATAGATTGTTGAAAGAATCTAAGCCGTCAATTTCAATTCTCGTCGGTAAAGGTGAATGTTGTGCTAAAGCTGGCAGGCTGTCGGAGGCGTTGGATGCCTATGCTCAAGCATGTCGTTTGGGGGAAGTTAGGCCTGAAGAGTTAGAATCTTTAGTCGATTCTTTAGTTGACAAACTGTGTACCAAAGATGGCTCTTCTTCTGTCGTCGTACAAGAACATTTACATGAACCGTTGGATATGTTTACATGCATATTTTGTTATGGAATCATTTACGAGCCTGCAACTTTGAGTTGTGGTCATGCGTTTTGTAGAGTTTGTTTTGAGCAAGATTCTACTAAAAGATGTAAACTTTGTAATGAAAGACAAGAACAAGTAAAATCGGATGTTCTGTTAAGTGGACAATTTAAGAAATATTTTGCAGATACTTACAAAGCTGCTAAATTAAGAACTGAAGGGTTTTTGATGTACAATGAAGGAAAATATGCAGAAGCCATGACATTATATACAGAAGCAGCTGAATTTGGTAAGACAATTAGCATGTTAAATCCGAAATTCAGGACACTGCCGATCTTCAACTGATTTTTTTTTGTAACAGCTAACATACAGTAATATAAAACAATAAAATAAAATTTAACTTTAGCTGTTATTAGTGTCAAAAGGGGAGCATGTCCCTAATGCTACCCGCTGGATGCTACCCGCTGGATCCTCCCCCATTTATTTATAGTATCTTATTTGAGGCCGGTCAAGGTCCATAATTCAGTCGCTTTTCTAACCTTCAACACATTCTAGTACAGTATGCACGTCTTATTTTTAACATATAAAGTTTGATAACTTTTTAATTTTTTTTTTTTTTTAGTCTGTTAATGTGCCATGTGTGTGCGAGTTTATGATTGTATTCATTTCAACATTTTAACCAACCCTCCGTACTTTATCCATTTTCTTAATTTGTTTCTTTTTTAGCACCATCTGATCATCTTATAACAAGCAACAAGTCGCTTGTTTTCATAGCTCAGGAAAAAGTTTCAGAGGGCATAAGTGAAGCCAATTGGACATGCGAACTACAACCTCGTTGGCCAATGGTATATTATAATAATAATATATTAAATCCCTTCTTAAGGTGACAAGGGTTTGGTATCAGTGGCGAATCCAGCATTTTTATTTAAGGGGGTGGGTGTCAATTTGACACACCTAATCAAGTAGTATTTTTTTAGTATGTAGAAGTATTGCCCCTTGTGTCTCTAATATTAAAAATGCTGTTAATAAACTTATTGTGCACCATTATAAAAAATGCACATGAAAGATACTATACTGTATATATATATCATAAATAATGGCCAACAAAAATGTTTGTTACCATTTGCATACTGTGTACTGTAACTACAGTACTTCAATCTTCTATTCAGGGTTATTTCAGAAAGGGGTCTGCCTTAATGGCTGCAAGACGATATGAAGAAGCTTTGACGTGTTTGCTTCAGTGCCTATCCCTGGACTCCACAGCCACGTCTGCTAGAGTTACATTAGCTAAGGTAAGAACAAATGGTACACACGTTTTAAAGACCACAAAACCAAAAAACACAAAATAGTATAATATAATTGTATTTTCTTGATTTTTACAATCATTGACATGTAACAAAATACTGTAGGTTATGAAATTCTAATAATTAATCTATATAATTGTTTAACATAATTAATTTATATAATAGTTATGCAAGTATTACGCAGACAGTACAATCACATGACTTCTCAGTGTGGTCTATCTTATAATAATCTTTCAATTGCTGATAACTATATTGCTGTTATGTATGAAAATTTTAACATACACAAATATAGTACTGTAGTAGTAGTAGTAGTAAAATTAATTTTGTTTATTTATTCGACCAGCATAACTGCAATACAACAATAATAAACAATGTACAGTAAACCATAATGAATGATAAATGCTGGGTAGGGTCTGTGCTTGAATTGTTCATTCCAACCATGGAGGAAATATATAGATACTATACAGTATATATTTGCTCCATGTTCAGTCGTAGTTAAAAATAGTTTTTAAACTTGTTCCGGAAATTAAAGTAGAATTAGAAAATTAATAAAATCTATAGAATTTTAATATAGTGTTCTTTATTTATTGCAAAATTCATAATAATATAACGTAGCCTGAATATTTACATTGATAAAGCATTATACATGTGTATAAAACCATACCATATGAAAAAAAAAGGAGATATTAAAATTTGGATTATTTAAAAGGCAATAGGATTGCATAATCTGCAATTTACAAATTCCTATTTTTCATATTTCTTCATTTTTCTCTTAAAGTTATTAATCGACCATATAATACGGATCTTTTCCTTCATGCCTAACAAATGTATATTCTTTGTAATACATTTTTTGTAAATCAACATGATTTTTATTTATTAATCCACTATAAACCATAGAGATATTATAATCTCTCTAACTAATGATTGACATTTTTTATTTGTATTATTTGCTATTTATTTATAGTTATCGTAACATAAAGCTTTACATTTATCTTCCTTTTCTTTACTTTAAATACTGTACGTTAAATTAATTATTTCAACATATGGCATATTTCTTTATTATACTATTTCTTAGGCAAGTTGGTGTTAATCTTTGATTAGTTTTTCTTTTAACTATATCTTATCACATGGTTATGTTGTTTTTTTGTTGGCAATAAATCAGTTATAAATATTATAATACATTTCTTTGAATTGGGTGTTCAGGGAATTGAATAGTTTAGTTATATAATTTGGATATTAGTGCTTATATAATATAATTTTTGGAAACTGTGGCATGGCTTTAAATGGGTGTTCAGGGAATTGTGGTTTAGTTATGTAATTTGGATATTAGTGCTTATATAATATAATTTTTGGAAACTGTGGCATGGCTTTAAATGGGTGTTCAGGGAATTGTGGTTTAGTTATGTAATTTGGATATTAGAGCTTATATAATATAATTTTTGGAAACTGTGATTGGCTAGCAGTAGATAAGAGTACTTTGAGTCATCCATACTTTAAATGGGAGCAGCTAGTGAGTGGCAGTTATTCACCAATCAATTGTGGGTTATTGTCACTAGTAAATACACTTAAAAGTCAATAATATTTTAGGAATTCGCCCTTAAATACTATTATTCACTTAAAAGATGTTTAATTATAAAGTATTTCCTTAGTCTAATTGTGAGTAGTGAATATGGGATGGCCTCTTTATAGCCTATAATTGTAAAGGTATCGTTAGCCTCTAATTGTAAATAGTGAATATGGCCACTGTATAGCCTATTATTTGTGAATGAAAGCACTTACAATAAGCTGTTACTATTTTCCTTTTGTATAATAAAGATGTACTAAATCTTATCTAGAGTACGAGCCTAATTTAAAATACGATAATTAAAAGAATTTATATACTGCTAATATTATAATAATAAGACAACAACAAAAAAGCTTATCTGTATTTTAGAAGTTGCGGACACTCACATGTTATGGCGCATTGGCCGCTTGTGTTGAATAAATAAATGAAAAAAGATGAAATGAAAATAGGCAGCAAACTGTGTACATTAGCATTCATATTGAAAATCATGATATTCTTATTATACTTTCAGGTATTGCAAAAAATGCTATCGCCTCTAGCCACTGAAAATTTAAAACATACTGAAATACAAAGTCTTGGTGGAACCACCAAAATAGCGAATCCGATAAGCATCTTCTCGACAGGCTGGGACAACTTGGCCTCGGCTATATCAAGGGGGTTTGACAAATTTGAAGGCAAAAGGCGTATTGGTAAAAAGACCAAAAGCAGTAACGCATCTGCTTCTTCCAATGACATCGCATCAAAGGTAATTTCAATCAAAATTTCACTCTATTCTACTATAATGCAAACTACTTTATGCCGTAAAGGCTCTTAAAATATACAATGGATTGAAATACCAACAGTGATCTTTGTAGTCTATGAGTGCCGGTTACCCGGATAAACCGACAATAGCCTATACTTCTTGAAGAGCAATATATTTACACAAAAATACCAAAAAAATTCATTGAACACCCCTCTCCAAAAATGGAATAATATAAACTAAACATTCTACAGTATATCAAAAGTTTTGTCAGGCCATTTTCCAGTTTATTCGAAATTATTCAGTGGCCACCTACTGTATGCAACTAAAGATGCATTCACACTTGTGAAAAAAGGGTGTACCATTCAATCCTTTATGATGATTTTTTTTACTTAACGACAAAAAATGTGTGAATGTACTCAGTTCTGTATCTTTTTAGTAAATACAGTACCTTGCAGTAATTTAATTACTCAAGCATGTTAAATTAGCCAACAAGCCATAGAGCCAATGTTTACACATTTTAATCTTTTTTTTCTTCTTTCTAGACAATTTGTAGTAAGCAATCACCAGTACTAAGAATTGAAACCAACAAATTTGAAGAAGTCTGTTCTACCTCTCTACAAGGTTTAACGATAATTTTTTTGTTAAACACCATTTTTCATCCATTGACTAATTATTGTTTAAAAAAATCAATATTAAATTCTGTCCATTCATTTATAAGATGTAGAATCATATTCATGTGAAAGAACTATAGAGATAATTTTGCTTGTAGTTTTATGTGTCGTAAACTCTGTCTACACTAAACTACAAAGTGTGATGTGCCCAAATATGGTAGTGATATGACATCATCATGTCCATATATGGGCACATCACATTTGTTGTCACATAAAGTAAAGTTAGTGTAGACAGAGCATTAGACAACAAAATAAAATTTTTGTATCGATAAAAAGTAACATGAGAAAAGTTCAAATTTGAGGTTCGTTCGTTTGGTATTCTCGTAAAAAATACATACTGAGTGTGATAGACTTATTTCATGTCTGCTAATTCTATTACTTTGAGCTATTAATGCTTGTTCAATATGGCTACACTATTGTTTTTATTACAGTCTGGTTTTCAGTGGTTTATTTTTAGATTATCTATTATATAATAGCACAATAGGCAACGAATAATAAAAGTTTATCTACAGTAGGTCTATCAGAATTACATTGCGGTTAGGTGTGTACTGTTTTCATTAGATAATATCTCTGAATGAAATCTACTGTATTTAAGTTATATCGATGTTAGACTTGCACCAAGTTATGCTCTATGGTACTCCATGTATGAAACACCATGTGTGCCAAAATATTTATCTTTAGTAGCGATATTAGGTTGAATTGGCGCTTGGAACCATGACTATTAATATTACAATTTTAACATTACAATGGTATAAAGAGTTAAAGATGTATTGTCCCCCTGAAAAATATTTTGTTTAATTTTTTGTTGTTGAATATGGCATGTTAATGTCACATAATAGTTAATGACTTCGACCAAAAATTGGATCAAACAAAATTTATTTACCTGAAAAAACTGGAATTTAAAGCAAAAAATGGTCAAATTGACTGCCAGACAATGGATTTTTGGTTGAATTTAACCATTTATCATGTTATTTTATAAGTGAAAACATTATTTTCGTCCGTTTTTTTTTCTGTGGAAGTGATTAACTTTATTAAAACTACAAAATAACCTATTCAAAGTCTGATTTAATTAATGTTCATTTTTCATGTTTTTGGGGACAATACATCTTTAACTGAACACAATTAGTTATCAATACCGTGGTTGACTCTACTCTCTATGCATACTTAGAATGTACAAAGTTAATTCTAGTGCATGTAAACATAGGGCTAAAAATGTCGGTCAGATAGTTAGGCAGGTAGGGCAGAACCACATAAATTCTGACAGGACAAAAAAATTGATACAATTATTTGTTTTTAGACGAAAAGTCAGTTGACAGTTCTTATGGACAAAAGAAACGCAAACATTATCAGCAAAATGGATCACCTCCACCATCGCCTGACAACAAATACATGCGTAAGTATCTATTCTTTTAAGTGGTTTAAGCTCTTGGGTTCGAATCCAAAACATTGTATCGTGCCAATTCTGTAACTTAAATCATGGATATAATTTCACTGAGCAAATGTGGTCGACTCAAACTTATTTTAAGGCCTTTCGCCCAGTCGAATTTTAATACAGCGCCTTAGCGAGAGGTTGAAAACAGACAAGGCAAAGATGCTTTAAATAATTAATTAGGGGTGTTTGGTGAAAACTGAAAATTTCAGACTAGGCGAGCACCTCGTCTGCCTCATGGTGGCTATCGCCCTGGCACCTACCTATGAACCTCTGGATGCCTACTAAAAGTACTGTTTTTATGTTATCAACAACCACACTCGCTTTGTAACACCCAAGCTTACTGCCTTTTACTACATTACATTAATTGGATAACCCATCAGGTCAAGGTTCAATCAAATACTTATAAATTCAAACTTATGCCACCAGATACAGATATCGAACAAGCACTAAGAATCATTCCGGAAGACCTACTGGATCGCAGTGACTATGAGTGTTGCCTTTGTTTACGACTCTTTTACGAACCAACAACAACACCATGCGGACACACATTCTGTGCTGGCTGTCTGAATAGATGCTTAGATCACAAGCCTGAATGCCCGTTATGTAAGGACCCTTTAATGGAGGTAAAATATTTGTTTTCTCGTTTGTTTAAAATAATTTTTTAAATATTCATTGGCTATAAATTGTTCTATGTACTTATATTCCTTTTGTTCTTGTAGTTTTTAGCCAACAAGAAACTTAAGGTGAATATCTTGGTAAAAAACATTTTAATGGAATACTTTGAAAGGCAATTTCAAGAAAGATCAGAAGTACATGCAAAAGAAATGCAAGAATTAAGAGGGTAAGAAAAATATAGCTACTGTAGTTTACCACAATAATACAGTACTACTGTATAATAATATAAGCTCTATTACTAATTAAGAGGATACTTTAGGATCCAATTGTCCCCTGAAAAGAAGTTGGTTGCTGTGCGACATACTGTACCCCTTTTTGGTGTCCCTTTATTTTTAATAGGTGTGACCCAAAGGAGGGGTTCTTCTGTATCTTTAAATAAAATGCACACATTTTCTGCAGATTTGGTGATGACCCAAATTGTGCAGTGATACCAGTGTTTATCTGTACGATGGCATTTCCCTCAGTGGTTTGTCCGCTGTACATCTTTGAACCACGCTACAAATTAATGATTCGTCAGTGCATGGAATGCGGGACAAAACAGTTTGGTATGTGCGTCCCATCTGAAGAAAATTCGTAAGTATAAAGGTTTTTTTTATTAAATGCTCAACCAAAACATTACAATGGAATTTTGGAATACATTTGCAAGCAAGTTAGAGCAGGGGAGTGATTGATTGAAATATATATTTATACTGGGTAACCTCTCCAGTCAAAGACTGGTCTCCCAGAGGGCCCAGTTGGTGATCAGTGGCTGTGATTTACTAATACACCAGGGTAACCCCCTACTCGTCTCGAAAGAAGTACTAGGTTCTTTAAAGTGCACATGAGCTAGATGTGTACACTGGACCTACGGTTTATAGTCCTTATCCGAGAAGACTCGTTCTACCACCAGAACCATGGAGTGAGTGAGCCTCGAACCTCTGCCGATGTTATGGCTACATAATTACGGAAGCGGGGTAAAATTGCCTAGAGATTCTCTCTTATAAAATTTGTTTGGAGAAAGACGACCAGCACAATGAGCTTGATCTCCAATATTGAATTTTTCTTGGGTAGGTTTTCCGATATTGGCTGCATGTTGAAGGTTCTAGAGGTGGAAACATTACCGAACGGGCGATCAGCAATAAGGACGGTCGGGTCACGAAGATTTAAGGTGATAAGCAGAAATATGCGGGATGGTTACAATACAGCGTATGTCAGGTTTCTGAAGGATGAGCCAATCCAAGGTGAGTTCGTTATAATTATATTTTTCTTTTCAATTTCAAAGTGTTTTTCTTTCTTTTTTTTCGTATATATATGGTGTTGGATTATTTTGTAATATCACAAACTTCTGTAAAAAAAATTGTTGAAAAAAAAGTTGATTGAACGAGTTGTACTGTACATCAGTCTCGTGAATAAATAAAGTTTATATACTGAATTATAGATGAGGGCGTATAAATTTGATCTCTGGTGCGCGTGCGTACAACTGAGGACTAGTTGTGTGCCGAGAGTGTTAAAGGGTCGTTATCCAATCGAGTTAAAGAACAATACCATGAAAGCCCCAGTGGTCTAATGGTTAGGGCAACTGCATATCAAGCAGACGGTCCGAGTTCGAGTCTCGGTTGGGGCGACTTTTTCTCATTCTCACAGATTTCCTCATCTTTATCGTTTCAAAAATTAATTAAATAATTTTCAGTGTATCACCGGGCGGTTTGGAATTTATTTCTATGCCTGTTGTGTTTATATATATATATATCTAAAAACGCAATTGGTTAAATGTGTTTAACTGTCTTTTTTTTTCTATAATAGACAGCGAGTTTAAAAGAATCAAAGAATTACATGGGTCCGTATATGCAGAAGCATTTGCCTGGTTTAACGCACAAGACGAAGGATTCCATTTAAAGGTTATCCAATATTACGGAGCTATGCCGGCGTTACCGGAAGACCTACAGGAATCGCCTAATGGACCAGATTGGATTTGGTGGATCTTGGTTATCTTGCCGGTCTCGCAACGAGCGCAGTTACATTGTATGGCGTTAACAACGATTAAAGAAAGACTATTGTTTTTACAAACATGTTTACATGGCGCGTATACGATTTCTTAAGGTAGCGAGATTAGTTATGGGTTTTCATTTACTGTATGGTTTGCCTTGTTTAACATTAATAATAACATCAACACTGAAATGAATTGAAAACCAGACTATAACAATGCCCATAGCTGCTTTCACACTGCGGCCGGATTTCGTCTGGTGCCCTGAGAAAAAGATCGCGGAAAATGGGTTCAATGGTAAAGCATAGGATCGTTCACAACAAATTCGTACGATTTGAATCTGTACTCGATTCGGGCTCCGAATTTGTAGCGATGGATGTAGAAGTCATTTGTTTTCTGAAATCGTACGATTTTTTTCTTTCGTCCAATCAGCAGGGCCGAATCCGTGCGCGATGTGAAAGTAGCTTTAATCAATTAATTGTTGTTGTACAGCAAGGATTCAAATAGTACTTTCCTACAGGATGTGGGTTTCATAGGACTTTAGGATATAGCTAATAGAAATATACTGTATTACTGTATATATTTATCATAGAACTTTTTATAGGTATCCTACAAGAGTTTCCTAGGATATAGGTATCCTACAAGACTTTCATATAGGTATTCGTTTCGTTTATTTTTCCACTCACTTATATAGATAATGTAAAGGTATCCTACAAGACTTTCATATAGGTATCCTACAAGACTTTCCTAGGATATAGGTATCCTACAAGACTTTCCTAGGATATAGGTATCCTACAAGACTTTCCTAGGATATAGGTATCCTACAAGACTTTCCTAGGATATAGGTATCCTACAAGACTTTTTTAGGATATAGGTATCCTACAAGACTTTCCTAGGATATAGGTATCCTAGGACATAGGTATCCTACAAAACTTTTCTAGAATATAGGTATCCTACAAGTCATTCCTAGGATATAGGTATCCTACAAAACTTTCCAAGGATATAGGTATCCTACAAGATTTTCCTAGGACATAGGTATCCTACAAGACTTTCCTACGATAGTTATCCTACAAGAATTTTCCTAAGATATACTGTATGTAGGTATCCTACAAGACTTTCCTAGGGTATAGGTATCCTACAAGACTTTCCTATGATATAGATATCCTACAAGACTTTCCTATGATATAGATATCCTACAAGACTTTCCTATAGGTATACATACTTTATAATTTTATATTATTGTTATCGATCAATATCAATGCATTTTTAATATTATTATCTTAATGTATATAATATCGAGAGATTTTTTTTAACAAACCAAAGATAGAAATAACTATACAGTATGTATTAGAGTTAGAATAAAAAAACATGTACTTTAGTTAGAATCAAAGGTACTATTTATTCCTCTGTATTATTATAATTGATACTAATATTATTTATTATTATAACCATTCATGAATCAATACAAGATTATTATTTATAATACATTAATTAATAGTTAGTTAGAATCAAAGGTACTATTAATATTTAGTCATATTCTGTATTAATATAATTGATACTAATATTATTTATTATTATAACCATTCATGAATCAATACAAGACACATTAATTAATAATTCAATCCCTTGTCGTGTTTATTACTAATCATTCGAAAAGGATAATCAATAAAGGATAATCAATAAATGATAATCAATATTGAAAATAAAAATGCTGTATGAATTTGCCATTTTTAATTTCATTATAAATATTTCCTGAAGAAATTTATTTTTATTAAGCCGTTTGATAACATATTCCCGGGTTAGATTCGAACCCACTACCTCTAACTTACAGGACGAGCATTGTCTAACAAACAATCAATATTAAAGCAACAAACAATCGATATTACGGCAACAAACAATCGATATTACGGCAACAAACAATCGATATTACGGCAACAAACAATCGATATTACGGCAACAAACAATCGATATTACGGCAACAAACAATCGATATTACGGCAACAAACAATCGATATTACGGCAACAAACAATCGATATTACGGCAACAAACAATCGATATTACGGCAACAAACAATCGATATTACGGCAACAAACAATCGATATTACGGCAACAAACAATCGATATTACGGCAACAAACAATCGATATTACGGCAACAAACAATCGATATTACGGCAACAAACAATCGATATTACGGCAACAAACAATCGATATTACGGCAACAAACAATCAATATTACGGCAACAAACAATCAATATTACGGCAACAAACAATCAATATTACGGCAACAAACAATCAATATTACGGCAACAAACAATCAATATTAAGGCAACAAACAATCAATATTAAGGCAACAAACAATCGATATTAAGGCAACAAACAATCGATATTACGGCAACAAACAATCGATATTACGGCAACAAACAATCGATATTAAGGCAACAAACAATCGATATTATGGCAACAAACAATCGATATTAAGGCAACAAACAATCGATATTAAGGCAACAAACAATCGATATTAAGGCAACAAACAATCAATGTTAAGGCAACAAACAATCGATATTAAGGCAACAAACAATCGATATTAAGGCAACAAACAATCAATATTAAGGCAACAAACAATCAATATTAAGGCAACAAACAATCAATATTAAGGCAACAAACAATCAATATTAAGGCAACAAACAATATTAAGGCAACAATCAATTAATAATATCTAAATACATGTGTATTATGTACAATTATTTCTTTTTTGAAAAAATAAACATTAAATTGATATGTGAATACGTAAGTTATAATGTTACGTTAAATAGTTGGTACGGTTAAACAATCTTACACGTAGGCCTATATACAGATTATATTTTATTATTTATTAGATGACTACCATAGGCGGAAAAGCATAAGAGAATAGATAATTATAGTAAATAAATATTGTATTTTTAAAAATACTTAATATTGGTTTTTCAATTTCCAAGTGTCGCTTCAATTTAAATGATTTATAAATTTAATTCTTATTTTTATGGACAAAATGTGTATCGAATAATTCAGGCCTATAGACATTTTCACCAAGAAAAATAATTAGACCGAAATATACCTCCAAACAAGCCCTGTCTATGCTATCAAACTTTATGTGACAAAAAAATGTGATGGATATATGGACATGATGATGTCATTTCACTACAATATTTGGGCTTATCAATACCATATTTGGGCACATCACAATTTTTTTGTTGAACTAGTTTGATAGTGTAGACAGAGCCTATCTGTGTATACAAAATATATATGTTAACATATCATTAAGATTAATGTTTTCTTTATAATTTAAAGCTATATTTATGGTTTTAAATTTCTGATAAATAAATTAACAAGTTAAAAAATCTATATTCTTACGATACGATACGATATGAGGAAAGTGTATTGCAATTTCAAAATACATTAAAATTGAAGTTTAACCAAATAAATTATGTAAAAAGATATAAATTGTTCTTCATCTGTTTAACTTTAAGCGTAATTCAGAGGAAAAAACGTAACGTAATTATAGCGTAGCCTACCTACGTCAACGTGATTTCTGTTCTGTTGTTGAACAGACAACCATCGGGTAAGTTTGGTTCCCACTACTAGAGACTCACGGAAGATTTGACCAATCACAAGCGATGGATTATTCGAACTGTCGTTTGTGATTGGTCAAATTATCTTTTCTAAACTCCACTGGGTTTGATTCTTATTCTCACTGTATATACCTATTTATACATGGTCTTAAAACAGATAAAGACTTAAGCTCTGTCTACACTATCAAACTAGTTTGACAAAATAAGCGTGATGATATACCTAAATATGGTAGTGATATGCCAAAATATGGTAGTGATATGACATCATCAGGTCCATATATGGGCACTTCACATTTTTGTCACATAAAGATTGATAGCGTAGACAGAGCTTAGGTCTAACCACATTCAAATTGTTCTCCGTATGCGAAATGGACTGAAATTAAACTAATCCAAACTTGCTTGAGCGATTTACCTCGATAATATAAGGCAAATTTTTTTCTTAATGTCTTATATACCTACTGTATGATAGAGAGGGAAATGGACAGACCAGGCAAGTCCCGGGACAGACAGACAGACAGCACATAATGTTTTTTGGCTGACAGACAAGCCAACTTCCCCTATTGCAAATGATGTGATGTGTCAAAAAAAGCTTTTCAACGACACAACATCATTAATCAATTAAACAAGCAAGTGCTGATCGAATTGCTTGGATGTAGGGACTTATCTATGCAAGTATTGTATTATCCCAACTCCCTCATTATAAGCTTATTAGATATTATTTTGTATTTTGTGCTTTTTAATTTCTTTCAAATTAAAGTAATAATCTAAGTTTAACTTTATTAACAAATAATTACAATATGAACTTTTAGATACGGACAGAAAGAAACAGACGCGCCTATTTTATTGTAATTTTCAGGCATACATTTTCATTTTAAGTCCATGCCTCCACTTAATGTATCACTGACTGAACACCGAGTCGAATCATTTTAAATATTTGAAAAGACATGACTTACCATTCTTTGTGTTCTGAGCGTATGTCCGACTTCCCAAGGAAAACTTTTCTTCATTGCAAAACAACGTTTAATTAAACAAAAAACGCATGAAAGGTACGATTTAGCAGGAACAGTAAATTCGTAAGTTCAGAGCACTGGTATCAACAATGATTCCTTCACGACTGGTAAGATCGAAAACATGTTAATTACGTAATAATACACCTGGAAATTACGTCACATACCACCTAAATATACAAGTGTATCCCTACGGCAATTAGTTTATTTGTACGTAATAATACACCTGCAAATTACGTCACACATCACCTAAATGTACAAGTGTATCCCTACGCCAATTTGTTTATTTGTACGTAATAATACACCTGCAAATTACGTCCCACACCACCTAAATGTACAAGTGTATCCCTACGCCAATTAGTTTATTTGTACGTAATAATACACCTGGAAATTACGTCACACACCACCTAAATATACAAGTGTATCCCTACGGCAATTAGTTTATTTGTACGTAATAATACACCTGGAAATTACGTCACACACCACCTAAATGTACAAGTGTATCCCTACGCCAATTAGTTTATTTGTACGTAATAATACACCTGGAAATTACGTCACACATCACCTAAATGTACAAGTGTATCCCTACGCCAATTAGTTTATTTGAATTTAAATACCGTATTTATTCTAATAACTCCCCAGTCGTTTATTTTTCAGGGGGAGTTTATTTGAGGGAGTTATTAGGGGGAGGCGTTTATTTTTTTCAAGGTAATATGGCAACATGTATAAATACAAATAAATACCCCATATATTAAAAAAAACAATAATAATATAATAAGTGATAATTGTTTTGTAACTATTGTGGAGTACGGTAGCTTTGCGTCAGGGTGTTGAGTAATTGGTAATTGGTCAGGTTTCTGACCAAGAAGTGATAAAATACAGTAAAATTGCTTGGTAAATTGTAGATCATCAATGAATTATTCTACTACAAATAGAAATGTGTTGTAATACAATATTGTGCATATATGCATGGGTCGGGCCATTCGAGGTAAACAAATATGTTAGTACATTAGCCACCATCCATTGGTCAATTCTAAAAATAGATCATTAATAACACAGACACAGCACACGTTATAACTGACGTATCTTTATTACTGTAGTTAACACATAAGTTAAGAATTTGCTATTGTCATGGCGACAATCTTCATAATCAAGATTTTCTATATGTCCTATCAACATTACCTAGTACTGATAATCGATACCAATCGATAATCGATGCATACCAAACATCATCATTATTATAGTAAAACTGCTTGAAATAACGGTTTACCGCAATCTAATTAAAATTGTAAATTTTAAATATACAATGTTATTCAAATAATATTAAAATTTTTACATTGATTATTCTGATTACAAAATATATTGTTTTAAAACCCATATAATGGTTAACCTTTTAATAGAAATAGTATTTCAGTCTATCTACAGTTTGTTTTAAAAACATACAGTATATCAATGTTAACCTTTTAGCTCCATTCAGTACAGCAATCTGTAGTTTTTACTTACAAAATCATATTATTGCCGTAAGGCGCCAGAAATAATACAAATTTTCAATTCTTACTTCTTTAGTATGTCTGGGTAATTTTCTTTTTTTTTAAAAAAGTATTTCAGTAGACTAAACTAGATTTTGCATGTTCAAATTACAGTTCCTATTTGTCATGTCCATACAGCCTCTATGTGTTCTCCTTAAATGACAACAGTGCTGTAATACTCTAATTACAATTAAAACAAAAACAATACAAATTTAAAAGATATACTTAATAATGGTTTCCAATTGTACATGACCGAATTGTGTACTGGGAATACATTCTTTATTCCTAGTAGAATACTTGTTTTAAAACCCAAGAACACAACAATTTAAGAAAGAATTAAGAACCTCAGCTACATAAGTGTGATCAACCCATGTGCGACTATACTCAAATGAGAAAAAGGAAGATGATATGATGAAGAATCAGGGATCTAGTGGGCTGCGAACCAATAGAAATGTTATGTTTTTTTTTTGTTTCTTGTTGAGAACCATTTTTTGTTTGTTTTTGGAAATGAAATAATAATAATAAGAAGAAGAAATGTTATATCTATGGATAACCTGCACTGGGTTAGACTAGGGGGGTGGGGAGGGGCGATTGTCGCATGAGGTTGTGGAAAACACAAAAGAATTCTCTCTCAGCTTGTGGTGAGGTTTTTTATTACACTTGGACATGAATCATCTTGGTTTTAAGAATAAAGTTCTGTCTGCACTACCAAACTTTATGAGACAAAAAATATATATGCAGACACGATGATGTTATATCACTACCATATTTGGGTACACTTTTTTGTGTCAAATAGTGTAGACAGAGCTTTAAAAATGCCAGGAGCCATTTGTTAGTTCTCCGGTTTCTTTTTCTTTGTTGGATCCTGGATGCAAACAAGACAAAGAGAATCCTCTTCCAGTTTCAAAGTGCATCTGTAAATACAAGAGAAATATGGTATAACATATCACCATGCAGTGGTATGAGTAGAGTAGTTAAAAATGGCCATCAAGGGTTTGGGTTCAAATCCTCAAACAATTTCGATGGCAATCAGAGCATGGATCAGAATGATCTGAGACACTATATTCAAATAAGGTTGATTGATTGAATTTATTCGGTTCATACATAAAATACATTTTAAAATGGCACAGAAAACATAGGAATACATCATTGTTAAAACAAACACCAGAAAAATATCACAAAAAAAACAGATGACGTCAAGCAAGGGAAACAGAACAAAATGAACCAAGGATAATTAGATAAAGTTTTACATTTTCAGTGTAACTTATTTCCATCTAAGTCCTTACGTACATTTAACTGAGACAAAATGTAGACATCATTAATTATAGTTATTTTAGCAATAATAAATGCAATTATTTTAAGTAAAAATATATATAAGAACATTTTGATACATCGCATTCTTAAAATATTCTTTGACTTTGTGTTTAAACAGCTTAGTAGAGGTTGTGGCCTTAATGCAATCTGGAAGAGAATTCCAGTTTTTTATTCCATTATAATAGAAGCTGGTTTGTCCAACACCATTTAGGCGAGGGATTTGAAAGTTATGTTTTCTGGACATTATGCACAATAAAGGAAGACGATGAAAAAAAATGGTAGTGGTAGGCATTTTTATGGCAATAGAAGTTTGAGTAGAGTTTGTAGGTCCTGGGTTCAAATCCTCGAAGAGCACTCTTCCATTTTCCAATGCTGTGGGTATCAACGATTGGATCTCAATAGAGATACAAATAAAATAAGCAAAAACAACATTAAAACAGTAAACTGGGACAGAAAGAATAGGGCAAGCTTTTAGAAAATAAAAACAAGACATTCTCAAATATTATCTTACTTTTCGCCAACCGGTACCAGTACACTGTCGTCTTTATTCAGCTCAAGTTTCTTTAGTTTTTCCTTTCCGACAGAAGCATCACATTTTCCTTCCTGCAATTTGAACAAATGTAAATTTAACAGAAATAAAATTCTCTTTAAATCCAAGTATAATGCATCTTGTAAGCTCTGTCTACACTATCAAACTTTATGACAACAAAATGTGCCCATATATGGACATGATGATGTAGTATCACTACCAAATTTGGACATATCACTACCATATTTGGGCACATTGCCATGGTTGCAAAGCTAGGACTACTTTAGATTTGCTAGTTGTAGAGCAGCATCACCTATTAGGCAAAATCGCAGAATAAGGTCTATTCACGAATGGTTTACAAGGGGTGGGGGGGGGGGGGTAATACTTAGTAACTCTTGACAGATCCTGGCTACGGCCCTGGTATACAGATAGTTAATATAAAAACCAGATGAAAAAATTTTTCGGAAAAATTTGAAATATAAATTACCAATTGCAAACACCATGTTCCAGCAACTTCGGATGTGATTAACGCTTCTCCTGCACCATAAACTCTAACCTAAAATATAATTAATATAAGTTATTTATGGTAATTACAAATTAGAAGTATTGCAAGGCCTCCAGGGTCGGTGAAGATGTGACTTTGTAGCAAAGATGATCCTCTGATTACAGTAGGCCTAAAAGTTGCAGGGGCGGTCGCAGGACTATTCTAAGGGAGTTGCCCCAAGAGTCCAGGGCTGTAGACACTGGGTATTTGACCCACAGCTGGCCCCTATTTCTTTAAAACTTTAAGGTAGGGCCCTTGGACCCACCTATAAAGGAGTACCCCTCTATGTCAGCTTATTTCACTTACACTGAATTGATTTTCTTCATCCCACAAAGTCTTGTAACCCCATTTTTTTATTTCTGTCAAATTTTCCGCAATCCATTCTTTTAAGTTAAATGGTGACTGTAGTTCTCGTTTTGTGTCTATTTTCACAGGTGGGTTTTCAGGAATAGTGCCTGAAAAAGACAATACAGTAAGTGGACATGAATGAAATGACATGCTTTGATGGGTCTTTAAAGGGGTCCTCTTAATAGGTGTTCTACTGTATGCGTATATTGTATACAAACCTGGTATTGGCTTCCCAGTCTTGAACTGCTCAGATGCGAAGAAGCGTTTGATTATTGGCGCTAGCTGACTTCCAAGATCACCACAATGAAACCACTCTTCATATAAGGACTCTGTTGTGCCGTCTACAAAATATCTGTTAAATTACAATTGATTGATTTAATAACCATTACACCTGCATTGGGGGACACCTTCACAATCTTACAAAGTGTCCCTTTAATTCTTTAAATTTCTCTGAACATGAATTGACCATATTATGTTAAACATAATATATTGCCAATTGTTTCATTCACAGGAAAGTTTCCTCTTATTAATAGAAGGGACACTAAGGGTTATACTGTAAAATATATTGAGTCAACATTAGACATTCGATTTGATTACATTCACTTGTAAAAATCCATACAAAAATGATTACAATACAGTATATAAACAAATCATTAACATAAATTAACATAATTAACGATGACCTGACCTCAAACCATCTTTTTCGTCGTCTGCTCTCTCTCGTTCTACTACCAGACCTACTGTGTCTTTTTCACGCTGAGGTGAATGAGGAATAAATGCTGGTAACAAGAACACCTGAGTAAAAGGTAATTAATAATATTTCATTATTTTTCATATATTTCAATATTTTATACTATATGGCAAGGTTTCCACATCTTTACAAGCCCTTGCAAGTTTCTGTACAGTGGAATTTTTTTATCTTTAATTTGTGTATATTTTGATTATTTTTCCAAAAAAGTATGGAAAATATATTTAAATAATGTATTATTATTATAGTAGGATTTTTGGAATCAAGTCTTTTTTTTTGTTTGTATTTTATTAAACACATTTCTACACTAGGCTTATTTTTGCCTCAAGATGGTTAAATTAGTTTTAATAAATAATAAATAAATATAATTAATAAATTAATGTTTATTATGATACACACTACATTATATCAACATCAATGCAAGCACAAAAAAAAAAAAGATTTTTTTCCCAATTTTGTTTTTGAATATGCCATGATGATCTAGCCTTCGGCTATTATAAGATCTTTGATTGATAAAGAACTTTCTCTTTATAAATACCTTGATACTTTCCCACACTAAGCACTTCACACCTACCTCTCCCTCTTTTATGTGTATGTCTCTATGCTGGTTCTTTTCCACCACTTTCAGACGCATATCACCTTTTCTCATATAGAAAAACTGTAATAAAAACACCAAATGTTAAGCCATTAAATAAACTAATGTAATATATTTATGCTCTACAAAATTTGAATTTAACCAGATAGCTATCACATCAGTACAAGCTAGGTGGTCTAGAGGTATGGATGACAGTTATTGACAATGATTTGGAGGTCGTGGGTTCTAGTCACAACCATATTATATTTACTTACTTGTAAATTTGTTCATAAGTACAATTTTTGCCAGAGTACAGCAAAAGCATCTGACCATTTAAATTACTAAAATCATTCATAACAATTATAAATTGTACCTCCTCGCCTTCTTCAATGTGGTAATCTTTACGTTGGTTAGGCCCACCAACAAAGAACAATTTCAGTTGTCCCTTCTGATGCCTGAGAAAAGTTGTGAACAAAAAAGGTAAACATGGACATTTTACTTAAATTGCAGCCTAGTGTCAATTCTAAGTAATAGTTAACATATAAATTTATTATGAGCAGACTAGCTAGTTGGCAAAGTATCAATTATGGCAAATCATAATATATTACTCGTAATCGGTGAAAATTGTTTACAGATGGTGCATGCATGCAACAAAGAAATATATTTATTAACTAGGTCTATCTAGGCCTACTAACTACAGTACCAGGCCTACAAACTACAATATACGCAAAGCCAAATGCACTGGCCAAGCAAAAGTGTGGGCCTGTCACACCAAAATCAGTTCGGGCCAAAATCGGTCCGGCGGACCAGTTTTGGCTGCCAAAATAATAATAATAATAATAAATGAAAACTTATATAGCGCCGGTATCCTCCACCCATGTGGCGCTCATGGCGCTTAATCAGTCCGGGGGACCATTTATGGCTGCCAAAACCTGTCCGGCCGGACCAATTTTGGCCGCCAAAACTGGTCCGGCCTGGATAAAATCGGTCCGGGCAGTAGGACTGTTTTTGGCCGCCAAATATGGTCCGGTCTTACAAATATATGGTGCGCAAAATGAGTCATAATGTATATATCATAAAAAAAAGGCCATGATTAGTCATTATTGAAAACTACGGGGATTTATTTGTTATTTTAATATTATAAATTAAGCCTGTTTTTTTTATTATCATTATTAGTAGTAACTCATCAATAATTAATACTAATTGTTAAGCTTTTTGTATACAATATGTATCTCTGCCTGTTTTTAATCCATTTTTTCTTTTTTAACATCTTCGTTTCCCCATGATGGATGTTAAAAACAATTTAATTTATTAATTATTTATGGTTAATCAATCAATATATCAATTCAATACAATTATTATAAAACAATTATCCAATATTGATTAGGCTGAGGAAGGAAAAAGGCCTCAATCATAAATAAAATCTAGCTGGCAATATCAGCGTCTCATACCCGTTTATGTGAGTGTGTGACAGGCCGAAATATGAGTGAACACCTAAGTCATGTTTTTAGATAAAATACATTTATTTATACTATAGTATTTATCCGACAAGATAACTTACTAATATATATCATGGGATATTTTTCTAGCCATAAACAACTTAAAACAGCATCATAGGCCTAGTAATTCAATTAAAATCGACAGAAGAAAAGCCCGGACCGATTTTGGCAGTGGCGGACTGCTTTTGGCCACAATTTTAGAGCCAAAACTGGTCCGGCCGGACCGATTTTGGCCCCGGACCATATTTATCGTGACAGGCCAAGATCAGTTAAATTAGAATAGGCGGCTGCATGTTGCAACATTGCAGCAGTATATGATAGCCTAGTCCAGTCACCATACATGCCTAGTTAGTAATGTTTATTTATTATACTCACATCATTTTGTTACACACAGGAGGCAAAAAGAATTGTTTATTTTCCTCAATCCATGATGAGATATTAATTACTGTTGCCGCCATATTTAACACTGACGTACGTAGCACTGATCTTGGAAAACACAGCGCTTTGAAACCTTTGTCTCTTGCGCTTTATAAATGTTATTTATTATTATTATTATTATTATAATACTAAATAGGCCAGTAGGCCTACGAACAACTTTTATTACCGCTGATCTGCATTTCTATGAAAATGAAAGTCTATTGACACGTGAATAATTCAAGCGTGTCAAGACTTCACGCTTGATTAAACATCCCGCATGTATACAAAAACTGTAGAGAGGAATTCCCTCCATTAAAAAAACGAAAAAAAAAAACACCGGAGCGTATTTTAGTTACTGGAGTCTACCATTTATCGTATGCCTACCTTTGTCAAATAATAGGCTAAAATATATAGACACTTTAATAAACACACATTTTCAGTAGTACAGTATTGTTTTATATTGTGGCGAATGAATTCATAAACTTGAGTGGCCAGATGGGGTTTTCCGATGATCCAAGTTTAGTGTCTCATGTTATTTTTCACGCTGCTGTTCTAGCCCGCTACGTCACACGAGATGATTCATTTATTAGATGAAATCAAGCAGCAGTTATAGTACTACACTTTGACATTTTTGCTAAAATGGAAACTCGACTATAATTTATAGGTACCAGCTGCATTTCTGGTATTTATGAGTCCCATGATAATACTGTATTTCACTGTCAGATAATCTATGAATTATTATCAAAACAGTCCATGAAAGTTTTTGTTTGTAATATGATACTTCACACTTGAAGTATCTAAGGCGTGATGAAGTGACCCCCAGACTTGACCTTAGCAATAAAATAAACTAAATTGAGTCTGTTTCATAACAAAGTTATTCGATTCTGTAACAAAATTCACATTAAGAGAAAAGAAACGTTTAATTATAACTCAAAAACCACATTGTCTGACAGACAATTGAAGTATTTTTTGCTTTTAATTACATTTTTTCAGGTAAAATAACTATTTTGTGACAATAAAATGACACATTCAAAAACAAACTTCAAATAAAAAATATTTTTCAGAGGGACAATATATCTTTAAAACTGTTACGTCAATAAGCGAGCAGCGTTTTTTGTAAGAAATATTTCTTGTTTATTTTAAAGCTACAAATACTCCGCGGTGTATTTTACATTAATCGTTTAATCCTTTAACTTGAGTTGGTCCCCCATCCATCAAAGGCTTCCAAATTGAAACCCTATAAAAATCTACGGCCTGGAGTAGACCTACGGTTCGTAGTGTATCATTTTAGTTTATATCGTGCGATCCTCCTGAATGGAAACATCCTGACTAGCTACGAGCAAGTATTGTTTATTAATTATTACTTTATATTTTTCATTCCTATAGAATTGCCTCTCGTTTGTAAAACAGGAAAAGTGTCCCTTTAATAGGACGATTTTTACCATTTTACCATTCGAATACAAAAAGTACTCAACGAATCTTGTTTTATTTTATTTTGTCTATAGTTCCCATTAATTTATTATTTTTGATTTGATATCTGCTTTTTACATTTATTTTTGTTGGTGTTTTCCTTTGAGCACGGTCTTACTGAAAAACAACTTTTAGTTGAGTTAAGTATCCGTGAGTAAATAAAGCTTATTATTATTATTATTATTATTACGTCCCCTCTGAATAGAGGTGTCTCAAGTGGGTTCTACATAGCCTATGTCCTCTCTTTTTCACCCCCTAATATGTTTTTTTAGTTCATAATTATCTTCAGATGTCCTTTTTCATCCATATTGCACAAGTGGTTTCATTCTGAGGCATATCACTCGTTAATTCTTTCTTTGCTTTTTTACATTCTGTTGGACCAGCACAATTCGAAGTGTCTGAACAAGATCCCCCGTCCATCTTTTTACATTCTGTTGAACCAGCACAATTCGAAGTGTCTGAACACGATCCATCGTCCATCTTCATTTTACAAGTGCTTAGCATCTGGAAAACCGAAATAATCATCGTTAAAAGACTCTCAATGAGAATCTATTTCACGTAAATATTGTAGGCCTACACAAAAAATATGGCCCGCCGCGGAGCATGCATTAGATTAATATATATAAAATATGCATACAAGATATTTCACATCGCGCCCTATTCGGTCCGCCGGTGCCCTGAGAAAAATATTTGATTAATCATATTTTAAAGCATGATTTTATAAAAGGAAAGGCAGCAGAATAATTCACAGCGAAATACAGTAGTACGTGCAAAAAAATGACAATTTCTGATTCAGAAAATTCACAATTGTCGTCGTATTCGATCAACTTTTACCGTTGAGTACAGTTTTTCCGTTGAGTACTTATTTAACGAAGCATTCTGAGCGTTGAGATTGCTTGCGTTGTCAACATTTTCTATTCGAATGACTTTCTGTTAAGCGCAATCTATTAAAATTTTACCATTTGAATACAAAAAGTACTCAACAAATCTTGCTTAATGTTATTTTGTCTATAGTTCCCAATCGAATACGACAAATGATCCCGGGTTCGTTGTATCGCTTCTATATACCAATATACGAACATACACGTGTCATATATTCCAAGCCCCCCTTTTTTTTTTGTATAGGAGAGTTACACCAGACCAGAGATGTTGTTAATGGGACAGTTAGGCTTACATCTAGACCGGAACTGGGATTAGTGTGTGAACGTAACTTAACTGTAATGGTTTTACATTATTCAACTATTCGATGATTTGTTGCATTTTAGCACGTTTCTGTCCGTTTAGGCTAAGTTTCATTATTCTAACTTAAAGATGTATTGTCCCCCTGAAAAAATCTAAATTTTTGGTTGAATTTAACCATTTATTTTCTCATTTTATAAGTGAAAACGATGTTTTTTTTCTACTGAAGTGATTAACGCTATTAAAACTACAAAATAACCTATTCAAAGTCTGATTTAATTAATCTTCATGTTTTTGGGGACAATACATCTTTAACGGTAACACTATATTACCTGTGCTCCTTTAGTCGGTACAGAGCTACACCCAGTATATCCAATGTGCTTATAGAACTCTTCGGCATTATTCGTTGCCACTACATACACTGTCTTGTAACCCAATTTCTTGCAACATTGCTCAGTTAGATCCATCAATAGTTTTCCAATTCCACAGCCTCTATAGTCTTCTCTCACTAACACTGTATTATGTTTCACATGAAAATTAGGAAAATACAAATTTATTTAAAAAAATGCACAGTCCAAAAAAGCAGACAAAAAAAACTTTAATAAATGTGATTGATTTGACGGATGACAATGTGAAGGAGCATGGCGATGACGTCAGACGTACGGAGAGGCTAGGAAACAAATGGTTGAAGAAAGAAGTGGTAATAACGTCGTCAAGAACAGCATTGGAGTGAGTGTAAAGCGTGGTTCCCATTAGCGACGCAACACAGGGACGTAACGCACCGCAAGTGAATTGACCAATCACAAGCGATGGCTTATTCGCTTGTGATTGCTAACTGTCTATAACTTCGCTTGTCATTGGTTAAAACGCTTGCGTTGCGTTTACGTCCTTGCGTTACGTTCTAGTGGGAACCAAGCTTTAGAAACAAACTTTACTATGGCTTAGCGGCGGACCATCAACACACAGTTATCAGTCACCTGCCAACATTTTATACTCACCCGATTCAACCAGAACACTATTCGATGAATCGTTAACCTCCACTAACCGACTGTGACCAATGGTATAACACGATTGCCTACATGAACTTAACTCATTTAGAATCAGAAAAACTGGTAAGGCTTCTGACTTATCATCGTGTGGACACAGCCTAAAAAAATTAATTATCAGGGACTTATTATTTAATGTCATCATAATAATATCTCGATATTCCTCCACCCTCAACAAGCCACACCCTCTTATGGTAACTTGTTAAAACTTAAACCTTAAAGTCTGCACAAATGTTAATGTAGGCCTGTGTAGTTTTTTAGTGTGATGGCCCATAGAGATATTATAGTGACTATAATATCTCTATGGATGGCCTCAAACCTTAACTCATCCGGTATTGCATAATAGTAAAGCATCTGTACTTTACCTTGTGATATCGCAGTCAGGCCATTCGCTCTGCAATAGCGATACACAATCTTTATGGAATAATGGAAAGTATTCCTCTAATGAAGACCTTTGCAATGCTTCAAGATTGAACCAGTGGTACGGATTTTCTTCATACGTACACTTTTCGATGGGCATTTTTGGTTTTGAATCTGTGTGTTTTCAATGGGCGAGTTCTTCGCAGACAGATCAGGGAAATGACGTCATAGTAAACGTTTCTTGTATGACGTCATTTTCCAAAATGTTTAGGCGTGTATATAAAGACTAATAGGCCTACGTGTGGTGCCCTAGTCAAACGGGTAGGGAAGCTCCATTAATTATTGTGTCTCTTCCTCAACCTTCACTGATAAATATCCTCATCAAATATATATATAAAGGCTCAGAATTTATGAAAGCATAACCGAATATAAAAACACACTAACCTAGAGGGAGCTATTAAAACCAATATTTACAAGATACCAATAATATAGTAAACAATTTCTAGACATGGCAAAGGCGGAAAATGTGTTGTGGGAAACACATTATAAATTAGGGCGTGAAGTAGGCCATATAGTGCCCATATTTAAACTAATTATCAGAAGTTGTTGCCACGACTTAGATGCCAAAAAATCGAAATATCGGGAACCTCCAGCGATTATAGATTTGGGAGGTGTGACATAATAAACACCGATCATAGTTGCCTAGCCACGATGACGCGTAATTAATAAGATATAATTGATTCATTATCGATGCGTTATACAATTAAATTATGCGTAATTATTGGAAAACAGAATCTAAAAAGCAAACACCAACATACACAACACAATATGAGTTTGACAAGAAATGTTATTGGATATATTGCGTTAATTTTTAACATTTACTTAGATTGTAAGTTTTTAATTTTAGTAAGTTTGTAAGTTTTTTACTGTATGTTTTTGTGTATTTTCAATTAGGCCTACGTTCAATAAAGGTCAAGACAAAGTAGAAACGTATTTGAAAACGACGACGATCAGCAACAGTGGTACGTCATACTTACAACAACCTGATTGGGACTTTGAAAGCTTCAATATCAAATGTGAAATTCTTTTAAGACTTCTAATAACGCTATCAAAGGTTAAAACCTTTGATAGCGTTATTAGAAGTTACTTTTATTCGGCTCAATTGTCTGGTTCTCGAATCTAACTCAAAGGGGAAAAAACCAAAGCTAGCTAAAATTGTAAAGTTGGCCTCTTATTTCACTTCATGGAAGGGACATCCTAAAAACTGTCAATACAATTCGTCAAGATCCCGATCACCCTCTAAATAAATTCTTTAAGCTTGGCTAAACTGAAAGACTGATTACTCTGAATCAAAACACTAAACGGTGCCGACAATCAGTTTGTTTATAATTCTATTGTTGTATTTATATCAAATGTAATTAAATCAACCAACCAAATTTCATTAATGTTGTACCTTGTTGTAGAAGATGACAATAAGATTATAACTATGTAAACAACTGAGTAGTACCAACAGTAGAAAGTACGAATAGGAAAGGAACGTTCACACGTACGGTCGCCGGATTCGATGAGGTACAGGTGTGTCAAGACTATAGTACAGGCTACGATATACATTCACACACTTGCGTTTTGTACAGGTAATACTGAATCCGATAGTTAGTGAACGGTTCTATTTTTAAACACTACAGCAGGCTGACTATTATTACGATTATTTATCCGGCCACCGGACCGGAATCCGGGCTATGTTTAAAACCATTTTTAAACGATAAGGAAGAAGGCGTGACTAAAACTAAATTAATATTTCAGATACGACTGCTTCTTGTGATGAGTCGTTTCCAAGTATATATGATGGCGATTACGATGACTGTTGGAATGATTGGGACAAAGAAGTTGACAGAGGGTATGTTTTTCTTGTATGACTACCAACAATTTTTTTTTTATCAACTACCTTTTTAACGTGGGTACTGTTTCTTGTTTTTGAATTTATAGTTTTATAAATTTTATCTGACATAGGTTTGGACTCTTCGTCAGCTTACTAATTGGTGCCTTCGCCTTTACAACCGTTGTAGTTATTTTAATTGTGGTTTGTTGTGTATGCTACAAGCAGAATCATCAAGCACCACATAGCAGTGAGTATAAAAGTAACCGTTAAGCATATTACTGCAGTTCTTTTCATGTACTGCAGCAGCGTGCAAAATCACATCACTTAATCTAGGCCTACATGTAATATAAACTTCTAAATAATATCACTACGAAAAAAAAAACACGCACTGTGGTTCGAACCGATGTCTACCGAAATGGAAAGTTAAAACTTTAAACAATCAGAAGACACGATACTGCATTATGTTTATTGTCACTAGACAAGATACCGGCCGATCATGTGACAAAATAACACATTTTGAGACGATTTTAATATACGGTGACATTTCAATAATACATAATATTTGGTTCTTCAGGTACACAAACTCACATTGGACTATCTGTCATCCATCCAGCACCACATGGCCACACCGTTTCCACACATGGTCATCAAGTTTCTACACATGGTCACACAGTTTCATCACATCTGCCATACCAACACAACCACGCGGCGATGACATTACATTTTTCCCCACCAGCATACAACTCGCTTTCACTTGGACCGATGTCACCGGGCTACCAGTGCTATGGTCAGCCTGTACAGCCTTCTTCTTCTCAATTTCAGCCTTCCTATGGGCTACTTGTACCTCCATCGAATGGACAACCTGCAACTCCGTCTTACGGTTCTCCATCGCCAGTTTTCTCTTGTTCACCGTCTCCTCAACCGGGTTCAAATACATCTAATGGTCCTGGTCCACCGGCAGTGTCGACTTAGGGCCAATTTACACAGACGAGCGGTAACGGTAAGCGGAAAACCACGTTGCTTGTCCCACGTAGAATTGTATCTATCCAGTACATTAGGAGAACACTCACAGAACCAACAAGATAACAGTCCTCTTAATCCTTCCGGAGGGACGATGTTTACAGCCAATAGCAAACACAATTTTTGTATTCGTTGTTACGTTTTCTGAATTCAGAGTCACTCTCTGTACCTTTGTTTAAGCAATTTAAGATGTTTATAGGCCTAAGAGTTATATAAATTTTATGTATTAAAATATGTTTCATGTCTTTCTAATTTGTTTCCTTTTCTGGAGGCAAACCACTTTTATTTCATTTTAACTTTAGTAATTGGTATTTTAAGAAATGTAAATAGATCTGTAAAATGTACATGATAAAATTTAGTATACAAAGAATAAAAGTATTTCTTATTGTTGGTTAGAATCTGTAGATTACCACATCATCAACTTATATCGATAACACACACCAGCACCAAGTCTATATTTATTGTCTTTTTTATATAAGTTCATCAGTCGACGTTTCGATTTTGTCAGAAAGTTTAAAAGCTCAAGTAGTACACGTATGAAACGCCATGTGTGCCAAAATACTTATCTAATTACTAATATTAAGTCAAAACTCCGTCTGGAACCCAGACTAACTAGCACCCTGAAAACACAAGATTTTTAATGACCCATTAAACCCAATACTCATTGCTCAATTGTCAGGGCACAAATAAATGGAATAATTTACCAAGTGATATCAGATACTACTGTGTAGTTATAAGAACTTCTCTGACCAGTCGAAAACTCAAACAAAAGTTTCGTAATATTTTTTACTGTACACTGGGCTATAAAGGTTTATTTTGTTGTTGTCATGGTTTTCACAAACGCATTGAGCACTTTCTGGATATGTGCGCTATATAAATTTTATTATCTTATCTTAAAGGTAGGCAAAACGATGGTTATATTTTCTAGTATAAAGTACTTTGCAAAATCCACACTACATTTTTCTTTGAGTGTCTGTATAAAAACTATTATAAAATCTTATCAAAATGTACTAATAATAAAATCTGTTGATATAAATTGTTGTTTGCTTAGTTAATTATTGCATTTCTTTGGCAAGTTTTATAGAAAATTTCAAACATCCTTTTTCATCCAAACCTGAAAAGTTATCGGTGATTGGTTTATCGTTGGTGGTGGTGGCGGTGGAGGCACTGGTGGTGTTGGTGCCGAAGGTGGTGGTGTTGGTGCCGAAGGTGTTGATATTGGTGCCGAATGTGATGGTATTGGTGCCGAAGGTGATAGTGTTGGTACAGATGTTAGTAGTGGTTTTTGAACTTCAGTATTTTCACAAGAATTTGAAATCAGTGAGTCTTGATAAGATACACCATTATCATCTGTGCCTAAGTTGCTTTGCATCTGATAAGAAAATATAAACAACTATGAAAACAAGATAAATCATATATGATTCCACCAAACTTTTGAGTTAAAATCACGATTGTGAGGCATTTTATAAATAGGAATACTGCTTTAAATTGTCTTCCCTATTCACCTCATCAGAACAGAAAACCACGCCTAGAATACTTATATAACAATAGGACAGGTTGTATATCCTATCCTATATGGTTATTTTCAACAAGCTTGTGTAACACAAATAAAATCCCAAACTATCAGATCAATAACTATTGGAATGTATGATCAATAGAAATGTTTTGCCCGCACTTAGCTAGCCTTTAAAATGAATTACCTGTGCTCCAATAGTATTAACAGGGTTGCAGACACTGTAACCAAGATGACTATAGAACCTCTCCTTGTCTTTTGTTGATAGATATATTGTAGTAAATCCTAACTTCTTACAACAAGTTTCAGTCAATTCCATTAGGATCCTTCCAATGCCTTCACCCCGTCTACACTTTGGCACGACAACTATAAAAGAATAATTTGAATCCATAATAATTATCTATGACAATCTATAAGTAATAAATATCTAAAAAATTTACATTTAGTTCTTGATCATGAACTATTACACCTATATTATTTTGTAATTGTTAATTGTGTATTTTTCACTATGGTATCTGAATGAATAGGCCTATGCTTACCTACCAGATTCAATAAGTACACTATCTGGCTGACCCATGACCTTTATTATTCTGCTATGTCCAACTGTGCTCGAGGACTGGGTACAGACATCTACTTCGACCAATGCGAAACATACTGGTAGGGAGTCGTTGGACTTTTTTAATGAATGTAATCTGAAAAAAAGTTAATTTGTTTAGTAATATGGCAAAACAGCAACCGTAAATTAGATGTCCTTGAAACACTAAAAATACAGGGCATAAAATATTATGAAAAAGCGGATTAAAACTATAATTAGGCCTATATTAAATTGCGGTTTTAATGTCACCCATCTCCAAGAAGTCCACTAAAATAGGGCTAATTAAAAGGACTGGCCATAACATATGCAATTATAATATAGTTTATACAAATTTTCCGACAAAAGTTTAGGCCTAGGCCATAGGAACGCGTTTCTAAACAAAGTTCTCACCTTGCGGAGTGACTGCGCGGCCACTCACTATTCAGTAGTTCTACACACGATTCAACTAGGCTTAGGCCTAGGCCTGTATCATGGAGAGCAACAAGATCATACCGCCGATTATTTGGTATTTTTAGATAACTGCATTTTTTAATCATCGTCTTAACTATCAAATACTGTTTAGAAATAAATATTTTCGTGGTTAAATCATGTCATAAAACAAATAAACACAAGGTTAACTTTGTAAACACAGCAGAATATCGCACATGTCAACAGCAATCAGCAACTATTTCTTCCAAGGTCACACGACAAATCATCCAGGGTCGCAAAAGTATAGAGTGCGCCCTTCAAAATATTACGTAATAAATATTCTAATTGTAAACAAAATAAAAATTTATTCTTCAGAAAAAATAGGTTAATGTAAAGTAATTTTATTTCACGAGTTTGCAGAACATTATTTATTATGCGTATACTGTAATAGTACACGTACGTATATGTTTGAACATCGACTGTGTTTGACGTCAGGTTGTGTCCGGTCCATGCGGCCGCGGCGTCGCGTTTAAGCGTCACGTTAGCAGCGGCATTCGAATAAAAAAAGAAATTACGCACATTTTATTGTTACGCCCATCCAATTTAATTGAGAAACAAAAACAAACACAACCAGACCAAAATAATATTCAACAGGTTACGCATACAACTTTTGAACCATATTTTGACTTTAAAATGACGGCAGCAGGTGGTGATCAAGAGCTTCTTCAGGTGAGAGACAACAGCCAAAGAATGAGTAATGTGGCCTTATTTTAATGGACCCTAGACTAGAGTTAGCTCCAGTAATTTATAATTGATCATTCTTACTTTTAGAGTAACCAAATCAAATTATCAGCGGTCAACGAATCAGCTTTTAAATATCACGATGAAGGTGGAAAATCAGACTCTAGGCCTATACGAACTTTCCTTACACACCGTCGTCGATGTTCAAAAAGCACTTCGTCGGTAAACATCAAAGATGAAGATCAAAGTGATGATGGCGACGCACCTGTCAAGGGAAACCCATCTGCAGTCACACGAACTGGAAGCCTGCCAGAAGTAAATGGGTTACTCAAATGCAAATCAAACGGCCAGCTCCGTGATTTCATAGTAGTATGTCTTATAATATTATTTTAATCTGAATAAATACACTACAGTAAAGGATACTTAGGCCTGATTGTTATAAGGGAAATAGGACATGCATATTAAATATGATATGCCTAGGCTAGTCATATTTGGATGAGCAGCATAACATCAAGCTCTCTCACGTAATAAATACGTATAAATTTGATAATTAAACAATAATTTGAGGTAAATCTTTCCTTGAATTTAATTGAAATCTGAAGAAACTTTTCCACAACATACACAGCAGTAGTCTTACTACACTATTACGTAATGTGTAATTGCAAAAAGTGGTCCTGTATAGTGTTCGGGAGATTTCAACCAAGGTCTTGCATTAAGAAAATCAAGTTCAACAGAATGTGACCAACAGCTTTTATACAATTTATTTTATATTCTTTTACAATTTTAGTTAAAAGAATCAAGTTGTCCAAAATTGGAACAGGTAAAAGCTGCCGATAATTGCTATAAAAAGTAAGATTGTTATCTTCACTATTATGATAATATCATCATTTATCTCTATATTATCAATGTAAGTTCAATGTGGGAAGAGTTGCTTTACACCAAAATTCACCAACAGACATTACTGCTTTTGCATGCTCAATGATTATTTTTTGTTCCAATTGTTTAGTCTTGGAGATTTACGAATGCCTCGTGTGAATCAAGAACGTAAAGAGTCTGATAGCAGCTCAACTCAAACAATATCTACACTAGTGCCTCCCGATATCAGTACCTTTGCAACTCAGCCAAAAATAAACAGTCCTCCTTTGAAATCTCGTGGTAGGTCCAACAGCAAGGGCTCGGAATATCGTAACAGAAGTTTTAAAAAGTACCGTAATGCATATATTTCAATGGTAATCAGGTGAAGAAAAGCAATATTGGTTGCAGTAACGACAATCATGTAATAATAACTTAGGCCAAATATGAAAATGAATTTAAATTTTTTTTGGATAGGTATTTTAGAAAAAGAAAAGATAATGCTTCTTATTGATGATTACCAGAAAAATCAAACGACACTCCAGGAGCAAGTAAGTATAAATTGTAAATATAAATTTATTTTAAACCAATACAAGCGAGGTACCAGTGAATTAAATTATAGGCCCGCGTGAACGCACCAGATCTAATTTCAATCTAAAGATTCCAAAGACTTCGGATCTTGTGTGACTTCAGTTTCCACGTCTTTTTTAACGGTTGATTGATTTCTTTGTTGCTGTTCCAGTTACGCGAACTTCAGCAGCAATGCCAGGAAAAGGAATTCCATATGAAAAAGATGACGGAACAACTCTGCAAGAGCATGGTCAGAAATACGAAACTAGAACATGAAAGAAGTAAGAATTATTAAGGTCATGTGGCTACATCTCATGGAGTAGGGGTTAGATATCAGTTTTCAATAGGCCTACGTTGTTCTTTTTTTTTATTACATTTGACAAAACATGCACTGATTCAATTTCTCCTTTTCAGTTGATATATCTTTCTTTTCTGCCTTACAAACATCATGATCAATTTTATCGATGCTAGATTGGACGGGATTGTTTACAATTTATTCATCTCTCTTTCCATTTTTGTTTACGTTTATTTCACCTGTTTTTATAATGAATAATTGTGTTGATCATTTGATAGCAATAATGCAATCAACTGTAGAGAGACTTTCCAGTGATCAGCATGAAAAAGAACGAAGACTTATAGCCACTGAAAAGAACCTGAGGATGACGCAGAAAGATCTATATGAAATAACAAGAAAAAGGGTAATGTTTTTTTTTTTCAGGTCATTTCCACTTAACCTTGTTCGTACTACTGTGTGAATATGAGTGTTTTTCTCATTTCTATATACATTAATCTCATCTGTCGTCCTGCATTAGTTTACCTCCTACAACTACTACACTTTCGCCAGTGATTTTTAAAGAATCGTCCTCCTGTACATTATGCAAATTGGATCAAACTTCATATCCACGTTATTCCATGGAAGAGTGAAATTACTCATTACATTGTAATTTCACTCTTCCCTGGTATTCTATACCTGCGCCTTCATCAATGCTTGATCTTAAAAGATACAGCTAACACGAGGTATATGTTAAGTGGGAATAAGTAGATGTAAACTTACTTTATTTTGTATGGTATTAGGATAAGCTGAAGAAGGACTACCAAGAGCTGTGTGCAACGCAGAACACACTGGTCGAAAGTAGCGTGGCACCGTTACATGATAAAATAAACAATATGAAGGAAGACCGAAAAAAACTTCGTCAGAAGATAAATAAATTAAAAGATTTGCTTAAAGGAAAAGAGGTTAGTTGAATGGTGTTTAGAACAACAGAAAAAATAATAAACAATTAAAATAAACAACAAATAATTTTATACAATGTAATTCCATTAAGCATTGTGAGTTTGAAATTTGTCGAATCTCTTGTATCATTTTGTACCTGTGTTTCAACAGTGGAAATGTTTCTAATTTTTCCAATTTGTAGACAAATTGATTTGATTTCTTTCTCCCATTTCTACGAATGAAACAACACTTGTCACATTTTTTCTTTTGTAGTCCTATGTATGGACACTACTGTTAAAATATATAAATATTTTTTTTCTATTTTATTTTTCATTTTCTTCGAATCTTTTTTACCGAAGAATCGAATAAATTACACGGAAAACAAACTACTCGTAAGTAACCATTTATCATTTTAGTTAAAAATATTACGTTGTTTTCTATATTGTGGGCAAAACGAAGTGTAAACACGATGATCTAAAAACCCAAGTTCACTGAATCAATATGCACATGTTTACAGAACCATGATTGTCACACGTTGACCATTTATGTATTGTTAATAATTTTCAATAATTCCATTGGTTGGATGATTCTAGGCTCACAAAATTCTTCTTGATACTTTGAAACATGTGGTATCGCCAGAACCATGTGATGTGACTGACCAATTTGGATCAGCGTTGCACGAGCAGGCAGTGGACAGTGAGGAGCGCACACCTGAACAAAACTACTCCAGAAGACATTCAATTGAAGGCAATCGGGATGAGCAGAATAGTAGTCTTCACAAATCTAAAAGCAACACTCCAACAGAAAGAGGAAAGTCACACACACGAAGCAGATCTAGTGGTAGTCGTCAACGAAAACACGTAATTGAAGACAATTTAGAAAACAAAGAAAAGTTGTTCCGTGACGAGAACAGCAAACAAGATCATCTGTTCATAGATGACAATCCGGAACAACAGGACATTTTCAGTAATGCGGAGGAACATAGCAGTCTTCTTAGTGGGCCTTTAACTTTTTTACAATCGGATACAGTAGAGGTGTCGTCCCTGTTTAAGGAACTTGTCTCCTATGATTTAAGTGGGTCACCGAATGGTGCAAATGATTTAGCAGAGGGTCTATTGTTAAGAAAGCAAGAATTAGATAACCATTTTATGAAAGCAAGAGATAGGTAAGTGAGTGTGGTATCAACATCGTTTGCAAATAACTTAATTATTTGCAAGTAATTCTAGGCGACAGTCTGGCTATCGTTGTAGCGCAACGCCTAATACTTGCGTATTCCTTGAATACTTAAGCCGGCACACGAGCCCGTAATTAGAAAGTCACGGAACCAATTCCAATTATATCAAATTTCATTACCGTTTAATTACATACTTGATGTAACATACATGCAGCAACTGACCTAATTATTTCGCAGTTAATTCCCATCGTTTTACTCAACATTATAGATATAGTGTTTCGAGTATTTGTATATTTACACAAGTAAATATAAAGTTACGGAAACCCAATAAAATTGAATAATGCATCTTACGCATTGAATTACATAACGTACACGGTCTAATTACAAGATACTGCACATAAATAAACTTCTAAAATTATCATACACCATTACCTTATTAAAGTCAAAATATATTTAAAATATAATAAATAATATTGTTTACATAATTACATTAATGTCATGATATTTAAATACAGGCATGTGTTTCCCACAAAAGAAAAATATATAGTTTGCGTTGAATGGCCGATTAACATAGAGTTCACCAGATAACCTAGTTGGCAGGGTTATTACACAGAAACACAATAGTCAAAAGTGAGCCAAAATATCGTGGGAGTGGGGATTAAAATTACATTTCTGCAAAATTGTTTATTGTTTGCATTGTGAAAGGTCTTGGCAATATGTTTACGTGGTCCAACGAGACGGGTGCTTAACATTTTATGAGAATAAGAAACAAGAGCAGAAAGAAATTCTGAAAGACGCCTGCGCAGTGCAGGACCTTCGAAATGCGATTGTGACCCAAGCTGTGGATTATTCAAAGAGAAAACACGTATTTAGAGTTAGGTAAGAAGTGCTATAATTATATATAGCTATTAGTAACATTGATAATTGATTATATACCGATGACATCCAGTGATATCGAACGCGTCAACCAATGACGTCATTTGCTACACACATCGTCTGTTCTTGTCTCCTGTAAGGCGCGATAATGCCCGATGATTTATATCTTTGGGAAAACTCATCATTAAGAAGCTTTTAAATCGATTAAAATATGAATCAAAACCAATGGAGGAAGATTTTGTTTCTTCATCAAGCATATTATTTCCATTAAAATATGCAACGTTAATTTGCTGTATTTTGTTTCACTTGCTTCTGCTTTATATAAATTCAGCAGCAAACGTAAATTTGGTAATTAACTGCAAAGTTAATACCGGTTTCAGACGTGCTAATGTAACAAAGTGTTACATGCATATCTCCCAGGATAATTTTCCGAGTTACAATGCTTTCACACGATAGTTTTTCACGGTGGTAATTTATGCAAGTGCCATGTAAGAACTCATCAGAAATACTACTGTTGTTATGTACATCGATGCAATCTTTACAGACTTAGCTGATGGACACTGTTGTTACATTTTGTATTTTTGTAGTGTGAATTGGTAAATGTCTCCTTTTCATCAGCACTACTTCTCATTGATGTCGTTTCAGCAACGTTGCTTTCGTAATAGAGCGGTTGTTTATTTGCTCTTCATTTCAGGTTTGCAAATGGTCTCCAGTATTTGTTTCAAGCCCAAGACGGCCGAGAGATGATGTTCTGGATCTGCAGCATGGACAGTGCTTCGAAAGGAAAGAGATTCCTACCAGAAGGCTCTAATCTCCTCCAGCCGCAGTCAGGCTCACCGGGCAAGGTCGACAGACTGCATCAATTCATCCGAGGTGGGATTTCCGCTCTGGCAAAAATGTAATAACATAAATTATGAAAGATAGTTGTATTTTTAGTAAACTTACAAATTGATAACAATGTATGCCTTCAATATGTCTTTAAAATGATATGATATATTTTGAGAAAGAATAAATTAATTTAAAAAACCAATGAAATGATTAATTCCTTTAGTTTTTAAAAAATAATTGACCAATTTTCAGTGGATTAGCCAGGAGCGAGATGTCAATGAATCAGACCTTTATTTGTAGGTAAGTTCAGTTAGTTTGGTATCCTTGTTTCGTCCTCCTTCGGACAGGACAAATTAATTCGGTAACTAAGAGAGCAGATAGGGCATATTCTCCCTACCTAGAAAACTTATCCCTGTCTGCAAGGTTTCTACAAATCTCTCTGCCTCCTCGGTCAAGTTTCTACAAATCGTCCCTCTTCCTTCTCGTTCAGGTTTCTACAAATCTTCTCTCTGCTTCTTCGGTCAGGTTTCTACAAATCTCCTCTCTGCCTCCTCGGTCAGGTTTCTACAAATCCTTCCTCTCCCTCCTCGGTCAGGTTTCTACTAATCCTCTCTCTTCCTTCTCTGTCAAGTTTCTTCAAATCGTTCCTCTTCCTCCTCGGTCAAGTTTCTACAAATCTTCTCTCTGCCTCCTCGGTCAGGTTTCAACAAAATCTTCTCCCTACCTCCTGAGGACAAATCTTTTCTTTGTCTGCAAGGTTTCTACAAATCTTCTCTCTGCCTCCTCGGTCAGGTTTCTACAAATCTTCTCTCTACACCTCCTCGGGCAGGTTTCTACAAATCGTTTCCCTGCCTCATGATTCAGATTTCTACAAATCTTCTCTCCGCATCCTGATTCAGGGTTTCTACAAATCTTCTCCGTGCATCCCGATTAATGTTTCTACACATCTTCTCCCAACCTATTGGGCTAGGTTTCAACAAAATCCACTCCTTCCAGGAGTTTCTACAAAATCAGCTAAAACACAACAGTCAAATAACCACTTGTTTTTAGTTTAGAAAGCTATTTAATATTTAAATGTATAGCTCTGTGCAATCAATGACTTTGCCAAAAAAATTACCTGAATATTTCATTTTTATTCACTAAATTATACAATAATATATATAGAAGACTATAGTGTAATATACAAAACTCGTAGAAGAGCCAACAACAAAGATCGAGTGTTTCCTATCGACCAAAAATGCCTTTGTTCTGTACTGATCTCTTTCATTATTTAGTATTATTACAATATTTTACTGCAATTTCATTTTACTAGTTATAATACATCAATACTGAATACTGTATTTAGGTCATTTTTTTCATAAAGGGTAGACAAGAATACATTTGTAAAAGTTAAAGCCTCGCGCACACAATTGAAAAAAATATTTTAGCAATGATGGTACCAAAGAATCTGTACCCAAACAAGATATTTTAATCAATCTTGTTGATACATTTAATCAATCTGATTGAATGAATCAATCAATCTGATTGAATGAATCAATCAACCTGAATGAATCAATCTGATTGAATGAATCAATCAATCAATCTGATTAAAAGAATCAATTAATCTAATTGAATGAATCAATCAATCTGATTGAATGAAAGAATCAATCTGAATGAATCAATCAATCTGATTGAATGAATCAATGAATAATGAATCAATCTGATTGACTCAATCAATATGATTGAATGAATCAATGCATACTGTACATAATATGTTTAGATTTTATTTAAACTTGAGGGAGATAGGTACATTGAAGACAGGACTACAGTCTTCATTTCAAATCAATTAAATCTTGTTATATAAATTTCTAACATGTCATTCAATTTATCCCTTAAATTCAGACTACTTTTAATCTAGACTTTTTATACAGAAAGATTTTTTTTTTTCGTTTTTCTTTTTTTTCATGCATGCTTGAATAAAAAGTTTACAAATTGTATGATGGTTACAGTTTTCATATACATCCCTGGTTATCTCATAAGCAAATGCCTATAACATGTAATAGGACATTTTTGTAATAGTTAATGTACAAAATAAAAATTCTATTGTGAGGGAGTATGTTAAAAAGAGGATAACTATGGATTTGTGCACAGTATCTAAAATCATTGGTAGCGCCAAGTTTAACAAAGGAATAGGGCCTTTTGATGTTGTGACATAGGACAAATACTAAAAAGCAAGAGCTGGGATGGTGCTATGACATTACAGTTTCCAATGGAAATAGAGTAGCAATATTGTCAGACAATGCATATCTTTTAATCTTTACATGAAAAGTGTTCCTTATCGTTCAAACATTGACAAGGTTTTTTCACATTGAACTAGGTTGGCATGGTTTTAATTTGGTGGTTTACACTATCTGATTAAGCCAGCTTTATTCAAGGGATTAAGACTGTGCGTAAAACCATTTCATAGCAATTCCCAGAGTTTAACATAGGGAGCTTTACCAATCAACAGTAGAAAGATAGCTTAAGATGGCTACTCAACCAAACCGAACCTATCTCACTGCTGATTGGTTAGCAAGCACACTCAAGTGCTTTTTATGCTCTTTTGCTTTGGAGTCGTTGGTGCTTAAGTCCCTATTATTATCGGCGACACCAATACGTCAAATTATACTGTTTAAATGAAGTCTTCTATAAAGAATCCCTCTAGTTAAAGAACATGTTATCTATGGAGGATTAGTATCAATTATACATACTAATGCAATTCTGGGGACAGAAACTGTTAATACTATTATCAACCAAAAAGTAAAAACAAGACCCTTAATAATGCGGATGCCGAATCAATGAATGTCTTACAAAAAAACTGTCAATTCTGACATATATAAGGCAAATAAGATAACATATCCAGATATTATATCCAGAAATTTATAATTAATGGGATGTTAAGTCTAAATTGTTTGACCATCAATTAATGTACTGTACAGTATATAATAACTTTTGATGGGTTTTAATCATTATTAAAAAAATGTTAAGGTACTTTAAGCTATTTCCATTAGAAGAAAAATTCATATCTTTTAATATTCACAGTTTAGTGTTAGTTGAATGGCTGTCGAGGGCATTCTGAAATATCAGAAACCTAATTATATTATTTCACAAATTTAGAATGGTAAATGTAGGTCATATAGATGACACGTAATTCACAATCAAAGTTAGTGATCCAAACAGTCACCTTATATGCGAGGATTGATGGTACTTGTGACATGACTATCCAATACTGTTGGCCTATTAGTGTTCATTATGGAAATAGTAGTACCGGAATGTGATGTTTATACCAAGTTTATAGAACATAAAAATATATCTAGGAATACAACTTTTCACTATTACAATCTCAAAAAGAGGTAGATTTATGTCATCACATCTCAAATAAAAAATTCAGGCATTTCATTCGTAAAAATTTATATAGATCTTTAGCAAATTTCACACACTCTTTACACAGCGGCTATCATCTCCATCCCATATGATTAAAGTCACACACATTCTTTCCAAAATATTAAACCAAAAAGATATCACTTTGGAACCCAGACAAATACATCATTGTACTACAGAAAATGTTGTCAAATATACGTGTGTGGCGCACCTATTTATCAAGACCACATATAATATACTGCAACACAAAAATTTATGTAAAGTAAACATTTTTAAATTTGTGGTACACAAATATTTACTGTGAATCTTTATTTTGAAGCATCAGTATATTTGTGACAAAAAAACAAACAAAATTATATATACTGTGGTAGTACAACGTATTATTGCCACACCTAATTTATTTTGTATACTATTATATATTCATGACACACTAATTTCTCTGTGTCATTACTAATTTATTCGTCGGGAGGGAGCCAGATGGTATAATACCTAACAGGCGGTGAGTGCAGTGGAGTCCTCAACTGGTGTCATGGAGTTGATAGTGTTCAGAGGTCTGAATGAGAAGATGGCTGGATCACACAGAAGCCTTGGAGGAATGCGACTGTTGCAGTTCGACACACTCTGAAGGAAAAAAAAGAGAAAGAAATTTAGAAGACATGAAATGTACTTTTTATTTTTTAAGTTTGAATTTTCTTGAATACCCAGTTGAAACCCCTGGTTTCAACTGGGTACACTATCATGTACATTACAGTGCCAGATACACAATGTTGACATAGGGTGGGGCCTAACAATTCTAACAAGGCCATATACTGTACATGGCTGCAGTAAAATCGCTACACGACAGAGCGTAGCGATTCTATGGAAACGCTAGAATTTATCGGGGATCTAGTACGCGAGCGCTAAATATTCTTTGGTACGCGTATACGATTCATCGCCGACACAATCGGCAAAGTTAAACATGGTTGAACTTTGCCGATTTGACTGCGATGAATCGGTTGCGTCGGCGACATCTGCGTGTGTAGCGATTTGAATGGAAACGCTGTAGCGACGTGTAGCGATTTTAATGGAAACCAGGCTTTAGTGTTTTACCGACCAACCGACCGACATAGCTGTAGAGTCGTGTTTGGACGCGACTAAAAATGTACTGAAATAACTATTCTAACATAACACCCTGGTCGGTTGACAGAGAATAGCTGTACATTTTGAATGTAAATGCAACTTTTAAATTAAATATTAATCACAAATATTGAAGAATTCTATTTAAATAAATGCAGCTTTCAAATTCATGTTAATTATAAATATTGGAAAAAATCTATTAATAGTAGTATTTATGACTCATGGCTGTCATTAGCAAATAAATTATCAATTAGTTAAAGTACTAATTACCTATTACACTAATTAACTAGGGTCACCTGACGCAGGTGAAATACAAGTATAGCATCATCTATTACAGTATAATATTAACACAGGTATATTTTGTATGGAGGTCAAACAAACAGAGCAATTAAAATCAATGTGGAATATGCTAGGACTGCTTTTTTCGAATAGAATAGTCTTTAATAAATATCAAGCCTTGGTAGATAGAAAGCAAGCATAAGGTCTACCGTAACAGCATGATATGGCATCCAGGCAAGTTAATTGAGATTAGGTGCCTTGATGGTTAAGATTTTCATCCAGGGACCTATGTTAATAATGTTCTATCAAATATAACCCACGCTCATAATGCATCATGGAGAAACAAGTAAAACCACACTCACTTTAATTAAATTACATGATCTGGAAATATCTTACTGAAATCTATACAAGAAAGGTAATAAATGAGACTGTATAATAGATCTATAGAGAAATAACACCCACATAACACCAACAAATTTATGTTTTTATTTTTTTTTTAAACAATGTTGGAAAAAGTAATTCCTGTTATTCGGGGACTATCAATCAGTATACTTGGTCTTAAATTCTTATTATTTAAATATTCACACACAACAATTGATTGTAAATCACAACAGCCAACTTCATTTGTTGTCAATGCATAAAGAATCCAGATAATGAATTCCATAAGGGTGGCAAACTAGCCATACAAATAGAAATAATAAGGTATTTAAAAGAAAAGTAAATATAACCATTGTAAATTTATTTAAGGCCATCGTTAGTGTATGGTAAATCGTCCCTACTGTATTATGCTGTATGATAAATATTCCTTCTGTATGGTAAATGGTCCCTATATACTGTACTGTATGGTAAATGGTCCCTATATACTGTACTGTATGGTAAATGGTCCCTATATACTGTAATGTATGGTAAATGGTCCCTATATACTGTAATGTATGGTAAATGGTCCCTATATACTGTACTGTATGGTAAATGGTCCCTATATATACTGTACTGTATGGTAAATGGTCCATATATACTGTACTGTATGGTAAATGGTCCATATATACTGTACTGTATGGTAAATGGTCCATATATACTGTACTGTATGGTAAATGGTCCCTATACAGTATTCTGTACTGCACATGGTAAATGGTCCCTACAGTATATATGGTAAATGGTCCACACTGTACTGTACATGATAAATGGTCCCTATATACTGTATGGTAAATTGTCCCTTTGCACTGTAGTGTACAGTATGGTCATTAGGCGCAGGAGCCCCGGATAGCGTTACGAAGTCGTTAACTCTGTCAGCCCATGGTCAACCCAACTAATGTGTTTTTCCCAAGGACAACTTATCAATAACTAAACTTTGTCACCACCCATAAGTGTGCTGTTCATTTCCTATTGACCAATGAACACCAATGTAACTGGAGCTGAGTTTCTTGCTATTCGACCTTGGGTGCAAATTATACAATTAATTGATGTTAAGGCCACTGACTACTCTTTTCTGTATAGAAACACTGAATTGACTGAATAATAAGAAAACCCTTCAACAATTTCTACTACTACTTGATATGGTGTTATACAAGAACTATATTAAAAGAATTGAATGTATGGAGAATGAAAAGTTAAACGTTATAACTTATATGTAAAACATCACTTAGATGATATCTATCAGATATATCATTTTCTAAAAATTGTTTCATTAGTTAGAATAGATCACGGAAAACCAATACCAATACTGATCTGGACTCGGAAATTCAAAATGTAGCAGGCAACGTTTCACCAATGAAAACTTTCAAGACAAACAAAGTATCATAATTATCATGATATCCATTTTTATTTAATAACGATAAATGGATATAAATATTTCGTCTTTTTTGTTATTTTGTGATGGAAAATATATTGAGTGAACATTGGCACTGAGCTTAAATGTTCCCCGTCCCCTTAATGTCCGCTTTATAGGAGTGTCCCCTCAGTAAGGATTTGCTGTTTTTCCCCTTAATAATAAATTATGATGTCCATCTTATCCTCTCAATTTTAATGTGCTACACCCGATAATAGAATACACATCTAGCTCGTGTGTACTTTAAAGAACCTAGTACATCTTTCGAGACGAGTGGGGGGTTACCCCGGTGTATTAGTACATCACAGCCACTGATCACCAACTGAGCCCCCTGGGAGACCAGTCTTTGACTGAAGAGGTTACCCAGTATAAATATATATTTCAATTCAATTCAATAGAATAACTGTACAGTAGGCTCCCATTTGATGCAATGCGTTACCCAATGTGCTCAATTTGATTGTGCTACCCAAATCCATGCTATCCATTTGAAATAATTTGCTATCCATTTGAAAGAATGTGCTACCCGATAATCCGTATAGAATAATGTACAGTACAATTATATCCATTTGATTGTGCTACCTAATGTGCTATCCATTTGAAATAATGTGCTATCCATTTGAAAGAATGTGCTATCCATTTGAAAGAATGTGCTACCCGATAATCCGCATAGAATAATGTACAGTACAGTACTATGATCCATTTAATTGTGCTACCCAATGTGCTATCCATTTGAAAGAATGTGCTATCCATTTGAAAGAATGTGCTACCCGATAATCCGTATAGAATAATGTACAGTACTATATCCATTTTATTGTGCTACCTAATGTGCTATCCATTTGAAAGAATGTGCTACCCGATAATCCTTATAGAATAATGTACAGTACTATATCCATTTGACTGTGCTACCTAATGTGCTATCCATTTGAAAGAATGTGCTACCCGATAATCCGTAGGCTATAGAATAATGTACAGTACAATTATATCCATTTGATTGTGCTACCTAATGTGCTATCCATTTGAAATAATGTGCTACCCGATAATCCTTATAGAATAATGTACAGTACTATATCCATTTGATTGTGCTACCCAATGTGCTATCCATTTGAAATAATGTGCTATCCATTTGAAAGAATGTGCTATCCATTTGAAAGAATGTGCTACCCGATAATCCGTATAGAATAATGTACAGTACTATATCCATTTTATTGTGCTACCTAATGTGCTATCCATTTGAAAGAATGTGCTACCCGATAATCCTTATAGAATAATGTACAGTACTATATCCATTTGACTGTGCTACCTAATGTGCTATCCATTTGAAAGAATGTGCTACCCGATAATCCGTAGGCTATAGAATAATGTACAGTACAATTATATCCATTTGATTGTGCTACCTAATGTGCTATCCATTTGAAATAATGTGCTACCCGATAATCCTTATAGAATAATGTACAGTACTATATCCATTTGATTGTGCTACCCAATGTGCTATCCATTTGAAATAATGTGCTATCCATTTGAAATAATGTGCTATTTGAAAGAATGTGCTACCCGATAATCCGTATAGAATAATGTACAGTACAATTACATCCATTTGATTGTGCTACGTAATGTGCTATCCATTTGAAATAATGTGCTATCCATTTGAAATAATGTGCTATCCATTTGAAAGAATGTGCTATCCATTTGAAATAATTTTCTATCCATTTGAAAGAATGTGCTACCCGATAATCCGTATAGAATAATGTACAGTACTATATCCATTTGACTGTGCTACCTAATGTGCTATCCATTTGAAAGACTGTGCTACCCGATAATCCGTATAGAATAATGTACAGTACTATATCCATTTGATTGTGCTACATAATGTGCTATCCATTTGAAATAATGTGCTACCCGATAATCCTTATAGAATAATGTACAGTACCGGTACTATATCTATTTGATTGTGCTACCCAATGTGCTATCCATTTGAAATAATGTGCTATCCATTTGAAATAATGTGCTATCCATTTGAAAAATATGTGCTATCCATTTGAAAGAATGTGCTATCCATTTGAAATAGGCCTAATGTGCTATCCATTTGAAAGAATGTGCTACCCGATAATCATAGAATAATGTACAGTACTATATCCATTTGATTGTGCTACCTAATGTGCTATCCATTTGAAATAATGTGCTATCCATTTGAAAGAATGTGCTACAGTATCCATTTGAAAAAATGTGCTATCCATTTGAAAGAACGTGCTACCCGATAATCCGTATAGAATGCACAGTACAGTTATATCATCCATTTGATTGAGCTATCTATTGTGCTATCCGTTTGAACTAATGTGCTGTCTGTTTGAAATAATTCAGGTTTTTTTTTTAAAATATGGTTTGCTATCCATTTTAAACGTGCTAAACAAGTTACATATTTGTTGAAATAAATTTGCGGTACACCACGTAGGCCTATATTAGTTCTGAAAAGAACTGTTGAGTTGCTTGACGTTTCGATTTAGGCCTACTCCAAAGTCAAAGTCTCCAAAGCTATTCCATCATGTCGTGTTCGGGGAATCGCCCACAAGTGTTTTCTGTATGGGGTTCTGTATGCTATTTGTTAATGATGTACAAAAAATGAAATGAAAAATCATATTAATTATCGGTATGTACGGAGAGGAAGCTCGAACAAGACGAAGCGCGAAACAAATAAAAGCGCAGCGCGAAACATCTGAAATGATATACAATTTCTCAAAACATGAAAACACAGAATATATTATATTAATATAACTTTTTAATATTTCCAAAGGCTCGGACAAGGAAGAAGGGCCTTAAAAAACTGAATTGCTATATGTTAGACCACATTTCCATAACTTTTCAAAACTCATCGAACCCTCTGCTAGTAGGCCTAATTAATATAGGAGCGTATCGCCAAATCATTAGAGAAAAAAAAACATGGCATGAAGATGTAATTAATCAAACAACGGCCAAAGAATACCAACAATTTTAATTTAGGTTTCGATTCGTAATTACTAATGTGGTGGACTAAGCCTAGTTTGAAACTATAGTGACCATTTATTTTAGAAAGAAAGATAGACAAATTTGTTTCCATCTCCATGTTATTGTTAATACCAAGGCACTTTTCAATTAAAATCCATTTGAAATAATGTGCTACCCGATAATCCTTATAGAATAATGTACAGTACTATATCCATTTGATTGTGCTACCCAATGTGCTATCCATTTGAAATAATGTGCTATCCATTTGAAATAATGTGCTATTTGAAAGAATGTGCTACCCGATAATCCGTATAGAATAATGTACAGTACAATTACATCCATTTGATTGTGCTACGTAATGTGCTATCCATTTGAAATAATGTGCTATCCATTTGAAATAATGTGCTATCCATTTGAAAGAATGTGCTATCCATTTGAAATAATTTTCTATCCATTTGAAAGAATGTGCTACCCGATAATCCGTATAGAATAATGTACAGTACTATATCCATTTGACTGTGCTACCTAATGTGCTATTCATTTGAAAGACTGTGCTACCCGATAATCCGTATAGAATAATGTACAGTACTATATCCATTTGATTGTGCTACATAATGTGCTATCCATTTGAAATAATGTGCTACCCGATAATCCTTATAGAATAATGTACAGTACCGGTACTATATCTATTTGATTGTGCTACCCAATGTGCTATCCATTTGAAATAATGTGCTATCTATTTGAAATAATGTGCTATCCATTTGAAAAATATGTGCTATCCATTTGAAAGAATGTGCTATCCATTTGAAATAGGCCTAATGTGCTATCCATTTGAAAGAATGTGCTACCCGATAATCATAGAATAATGTACAGTACTATATCCATTTGATTGTGCTACCTAATGTGCTATCCATTTGAAATAATGTGCTATCCATTTGAAAGAATGTGCTACAGTATCCATTTGAAAAAATGTGCTATCCATTTGAAAGAACGTGCTACCCGATGATAATCCGTATAGAATGCACAGTACAGTTATATCATCCATTTGATTGAGCTATCTATTGTGCTATCCGTTTGAACTAATGTGCTGTCTGTTTGAAATAATTCAGGTTTTTTTTAAAAATATGGTTTGCTATCCATTTTAAACGTGCTAAACAAGTTACATATTTGTTGAAATAAATTTGCGGTACACCACGTAGGCCTATATTAGTTCTGAAAAGAACTGTTGAGTTGCTTGACGTTTCGATTTAGGCCTACTCCAAAGTCAAAGTCTCCAAAGCTATTCCATCATGTCGTATTCGGGGAATCGCCCACAAGTGTTTTCTGTATGGGGTTCTGTATGCTATTTGTTAATGATGTACAAAAAATGAAATGAAAAATCATATTAATTATCGGTATGTACGGAGAGGAAGCTCGAACAAGACGAAGCGCGAAACAAATAAAAGCGCAGCGCGAAACATCTGAAATGATATACAATTTCTCAAAACATGAAAACACAGAATATATTATATTAATATAACTTTTTAATATTTCCAAAGGCTCGGACAAGGAAGAAGGGCCTTAAAAAACTGAATTGCTATATGTTAGACCACATTTCCATAACTTTTCAAAACTCATCGAACCCTCTGCTAGTAGGCCTAATTAATATAGGAGCGTATCGCCAAATCATTAGAGAAAAAAAAACATGGCATGAAGATGTAATTAATCAAACAACGGCCAAAGAATACCAACAATTTTAATTTAGGTTTCGATTCGTAATTACTAATGTGGTGGACTAAGCCTAGTTTGAAACTATAGTGACCATTTATTTTAGAAAGAAAGATAGACAAATTTGTTTCCATCTCCATGTTATTGTTAATACCAAGGCACTTTTCAATTAAAAATTCTGGCCTAGTATTCTTGCAAGGTCGTCACAGCTCCAGTTACAAAGGTCGTCACAGCTCCAGTTACAAACGGTGATACAAAGTGTCAATCATTTGACCAGTGAACAGCCCACTGGTAGGATAGTCCTTGAAACCGTCCGTAAAACACATTAATCACTCACATCAGTCATGCCGCTAATGGTTGAAAACCCCACTTTTTGGGGTTTTCAAACGTAACGCTATCCGGGGCTCCTGCGCCTAATGAAATGGTCCCTATTCTATATGGTATGGTACATGGTCACTATCTGTAAACTGTATGCTCAATGGTCCCTATCTGTATGGTAAATGGTCCCTATAATGGGTCAACCGGCTCAGCTACAGTGATTAAGTTCACTTAGGTTGACCCTGGTCTCCCAAATTTCAGTTATTTTTGTTTTGTATATACTTAAATAGACCAAATAAATAATGAAATGAAATGAAATTAGTTCCTATACTGTAAGGTAAATGGTCCCTATATACTGTATGGTATTGGTCCCTATAAACTGTATGGTATGTTCCCTGCTGTATACTGTATGTTGATAAATTGTCCGTATTTGTATGGTAAACGGTCCCTACAGTATACTATGGTACAGTAAATGGTCCATACTGTATGGTAAATGGTCCCTATATACTGCATGGTAAATTGTCACTATGAACTGTAGTATGGTGATAGGTATCCCAATGAAGCGGATTTTCAAAAGTTAAGAATCATAAAGACGGGAACTTTTTGGACATTTTTTTTAGACATTCAGGAATAAACAAGCGCAAAAGCCCCAAGACCAATTTTGAAGGGCGATATTACATTGAGATACCTAATGATAAATGGTCCCTACTCTATACAGTATGGTATTGTCCCATGTACTATACTGTATAATGGTTCATACTGTATGTACTGTATGGTAAGTGGTTAAAATACTGTATGGATATATCTTACACTACAGTATATGGATGCCATTGCCATTCAAAGTTTATTCCTAAATAACGAGAAAACAGTGGAGAATAACAAACTGCAAAACCTGCCCTGAATTTTTGAAAAATATAATATAATACATGATAACAATGGAACTCAATCAAATTGTATCTAGGGACTTGAAATGTATCAAGTTAGTAGTACAGTACTAGCAAGAATCCCTATAGTTAATGTTTTATGCATTTAAAATACTATGCTTAATATCCATATAATGACGATTTAATCTCCAAAGATAAGAGAATTAACATTACAACATCTGAATTTTAAATGAAAAACATCTATTCAATCCAGGAGGCTGCAAATTTATTCAAGATTAGCATGGTATTTGTAGCCGATGAGATCCCTTTAGTTAAAAGTTTAACGCCTTTCAAATTGATAGCATGTGAATAAAAGCTATTGATTTGTGCCAAGTCTTGTATGTTTCCATTGATCTTGTTAACAACATACCATACGCAGAGTAAAAACCAATATAATTAACATACACGTTAGGCCTAGACCTTACTAAAAAAATTGCCTGCTGAATTATGATGCGTACAGTGTGCACAGTTAAAAAAAAGGCCTAGGTTGTGGGTGATAATAGCAGTAAAGAGTATAGAGTAACACAAACATTGTTAACATGCGGAAGCCTGGTCAATCAATCAATCAAATAAACATTTATTGCTTTCATATTCATATTTGAGTAAAACATTATAATTTCTGATATTATATAATATTTTTTTAGAGATATAATACAGTAAATCATAATGTATGAAAAAAAGATGATTCAGTTATATAAAAAATGAAAGAGGCAAAAAAACCCAAGAAAGTATCGATCAATTGAAAACTTGTATATTGGGAAGCCATGTAAGAAAATTATATACTTATATATATAAATGTAAACATATAACTGCACATACACATATAGATCAAAAGACACACACACCAACAGTAAAGGAAGCTATTTTGTAAAAGTTTCTAAAGTTAACAAAATATTACAAAATAGAGAAAACAATTAGTTATAATTTGAAATAAGATATTCTTTAAGTTTAAAAGAGAAGATTTTGCTAGAAGACGATGATGAAATTTCGGGAGGTAGATTAATTATCTACCTATAAATTATATCTTTCCAAAAACCTTGGCTGTCGGTGATAATGGTACAGTATATTACCATACAATGTGCGGGGCAAAACAAATCATTAACATACACGTTTGGCCTAGTAAATTAACTTCCTAAAAAATTGTCACTTAGGCCGTTGAATGATATTACCCGTACAGTGTGCACAGTAAACAAACAAAAAATAGGCCTAGGTTGATCATGGCAATTAATTGTGTAGAGTAACACAAATATTGTTAATGGTCAATTTATATCTCTTTCCAAATACCTTGGCTGTGGGTATTACAGTGCAGAGTACAACAAATATCATTAACATACCGAATAGGTATATGTACAGACAAATTTAAGCCCTACAGTATGCTGTTGGTGATAAAAATGGTATTACATTATCACCCACATGGCCTACAAGAAAACTACTTCAAACTGCATATATTGACCCAATTTAACACAGACTAAAAATAAATGTTTAATACATAAGCATATTTGTCCAGGGGCTGCGAATGTAATCAGATGTAGATCATATGGGATTTGTAGCTAAAGTTCCTTTACAACAATTTGTACAGTATGACTTTTGATCGACATTCTGTGAATGAAATGTTACCATAGTGAGGTTTGTTTGTTTATTGTTACGCAACGTTTTGGTTTAAATTCAAATGGCAGGATATATCACTGTGTATTAATGTATGTCCAAAAAGTTTTTCCAGGGCTAGACAACAATATTTTCCTTGCAATTATCTGTCTCACTTCACTTCTCATGCTAAACATGTTCACACTTCAGTATAGGAATTGATCTAATGTTCATGTAGTCCAATGGTCTAATTCCGAAAAAGGAATAATGCATTGAAAATACCTATTTCTTTATTAAATGATTACAGAAAGTGTAATGATTGTGTCTACTGTCTAACATCAATGAATAAAGTAACTTTACCAAGCCTGACAAGAGAGGTGAATGGTTCGTTGGGAAAAAGTTCTAGCAAATATGCTAATAGCTTCAGTCTATTTGGCTAATCCTATCTAGGCTTGTATGCTGTACAGGTAGTCCTTTTTTAGGGGGGAAAACTCAATTAACAGTACTGAGTACTATAAAATATAGCATTTTTAATGCGGTTGGTAATTGGTATGGTAATGTAATAGGAATTTTCAAATAGTACATTAATAGCACATAAGCGTTTTAAAATGTAATACTATACTAAAATACTGTATGCTTGGATCCAAGTAAAGTACACTATTGACCTGGGAATAATTTAGTTGCATTTGCCAGGATCCAAATTTAGATTGCTTTAACATACTACATCAACCATTGAAGTACTGTATACCTCCATACGTCAACAAACCAATGCAATTACACTGTGTAGTAGTATACTAATTCAATGTATACACTCCGTATTAGCACTAGAAAGTTAAATATTTACCCAAGCACATCTCTTTTCTCAGTCAAATTAAACAATCTATTTAGTTTTATAAAATAAGGTCAGTATGACAATTCTGGTTCAAAGTTGCTATCGGGTAATTTGAGATTAGTTCCGTTGCCCAGTATCTTACCTTGGGCGTAGCAAACTAATACTGAAGAGACTGATTAAGGTGCTTTATTTTGCTGGTGAGGTTTGTTAAGGTTCAAACAAACACCATTTTTTCCCTAAAGTCAGAAAGATAACGGCAAAATAAAGGCTAAAATAAAAGTGCGATTGTTACTGTGTAACCGAAGGGACATGGTGGGGGTATGGGAAAAAAATTAGGTGGGATAATAAGTTGCATTAACACTAACAGTTCAATTTATTATTGTGTCCCAATTTTGAACTAGCGCATGGGATTATACTCAGTCATACAAAAGTCATGTAACACCATATTATGGTAATTACTATGCAACACTTTTGACATGGTATCGTAACTATAGTACTGTTGCGTGCTGGAAACACTTGAGATAGTATAGTAATTGTTTACATAGTCCAATGACATTTTTATCTATGACCCTCGTTATCTTTATTTTCCATATAAATGTATAAATTCATGCACGCTTGCGCTATTGAAGTTCCCCGCTAATCTGTGAGACAATGGCACCTCCTATCTACGCCTCATCGTTGACTAAGTTCTTTCTATGTAGCTTATTTACATATTAAATTATAAATCCATTACTTGCCAGCGATATAACATTGTATGTAAATTTGTATCATTATCTTTTTATGAATGCAAATGAATTAGTTCTACGCTTCAGAGAAAATCCATGCTTTCGTTCTTTCAGTACAGTAAGTGCGCTTGTAATTGTCAATGGAACTTGAACAATGGCCAGTAAGAACAACAAATATTTAACAGCAAATAACATGAATACAATAGATATACCAGTCTCTATCGTAAATTAAAATCCATTTTATCCATGGACTAGTAGTCTTACTGTAGTAGAGTAACTAATACATGTTGGAAATTTTAGAATGGTTGTGATGTGCCCTTGAAGTTAAATTGATTTAAAGGCATGTTACAACTATAAGTATACAGGATATAATTTGTGTAATAACAATAGTCATATACCGTTTCTTATTATTACCATACGATACTCATAAACTTGGTGATTAAAATGCACATAGCTTGTAAACAAAGTTTTTAGTGAAAACAATATCATTAGAATAAACATATTTCACTGTTAGAAGAGTATATTATACTGGTTGAAATGATGTCACAGGATTTTGAAATTAGGGAGGATGGGCCTACAAATGGTATCCAATAAAGTGCTGAACAAAACCTATATATCTTTTCCATTGTAAGTTAAATGTGAAAGGGGAGGGGCCCTGTAAATTAGCATTTAATAGTGTATACAAATGAATATGAATCCAGATTTGGTATTGCTACTGTATATAAAAGCAACAACTGAGTATTGTTTTCGTTTTATTCACAGTAAAATCAATACAGCACAATCTTTAAAATATTACTGAATAAACTTACCCTAATCCGTACAGTCTTTGCCGCCCTGATGCCGTAAGGACATTTCTTCCTTACAATGGTTTTCTATTGAAGTAATAAAATGAAATTAAAATAATAATCAATAAAGATAATAATATTCATATGCAAGAATAATCTGGAGTCAAATGGATTACCATATTTCAATAAGGGAATGGAGACTATGACAGTAGAACAGCTATTAAGAGCGTGTGGCGCAGTGTGTTGGATGTTGAATTACTGATCGTAAGATTCTGGTTCGAATCTCTACATTGTTTGTATCCTTAGATCAAGAGACAACTTTGCACGGATTACTAGCTGCATTATAGGAGTATATTTCCAGTGTTTGATCAACAACAAAAAATGACCGGGGTAATAATGTGCAGCGCATAAAGAGTTTTTTTATATGCGCTATAAGAATGAACTATTATTATTATTAAGAGAATGTCTTCAAGACCTAAACAAAGTTACCCCTTAATAGGGTAGCCTGTAATATAAACGAAAAAGCCGCCTGGTTTGTTTCATAAGAAAGTGTCCCTTTAATAGGTGTTCCTAAGGAGGGGTCTAACTGTATGTACTTTAAACATAGCATTCATATACTAATGCGGTGGTTAAACCCAAAACCACAAAATTGCATTGTTTATTGAAAAATGTAGTACTGTATTACACAAATTATGGCTGTTTGTCAGAAAAAAAATATATTGATTGATAATTTGTTTTGGCTACATCCCAATAGTTTATCATTTCAGTGGAAACACAAACAGAAAGTTAATCATAAAACCACTTGTAGTAGTAAACACAAAATGGCAATAGATTTAGCACTTTTACGTCCCCTGGATTTTCAGGTAGGCCTAGATAGGTATAGGTAGATCGTCATTTTTTGTATACATATTAGTGTGTTGTTTACTGTATATTGAGCATTCATTTAATGTTTTCTATAGCTACTGTAACTTTAATATTCAAATTAAGGAAAACAAAACATCCTGCTATAGCTATAGGATCTACTAGGGGTCAATTTAAGGTCATTCTAGGTTATACGGTTCTCATGTTTTATGTATAACTTCTGATCTGGTACCCTGTAAAAATGTGTCTCTTTAAACTGTACTGTCATTCGAGATACTAATTATCTATTTAAGAACGATTGTTGTAATCAAAGATGACTTTACCCATACCATACCTGCTGCATCTTTTCGAAATCTAAACTAGGTCGCTGCTTGCATCCATCCGACCTATACCGTTTCCTAGGCGACACAGAATCAATCGCAGGTCCAACATTTGCAAGAAAAATGGCTGTTTTATTTTCGGGTAATCTTATCCTCTGAATCTGTTGAGGAGGCAACGAGCTGAATTTAAGCGGAACTGGCATTATTAGGTCTTTAATCTCTTCCTCTCCCGAACTGCTATCGCCACTCACGCTCCATCGGCTGACCCGTGACCATTTTCGTTTTGCATTTATGTGAGTGTTTGATTGTAATTTCTCAATGTTTAAGAGTTCTTCTTCGGAGCTATTGCATTCTAGTTCATTTTGAATGTTCTCTGTCGACCTATTTTCTACACGAAGTTGCTGCTTGGCCTGCAACGCAGCTCCACTAGGCCAGTTACTATTTGATGTTACTTTCCGATCTGTAAGAAAAGGAAATACATCAAATGTTTGTTTGTTTCTTAATAATCATCCTCTACTCATATGATTTGAATAAAAACATAAAATAATAGGTCAAACGGTAAAATATTTATAAAAAAAAATTAAATTCAACATTACAAATGTACATACCCATTATGCAGATCTTTAAAATAACAAGAACGTTTAGAAAATATACACATTAGAATGTAGTGTAGAACAGTAGTAATTATTAATAGCAATGATTCACCATGCTATAAGTATTACGGTATTTTCATAATTCTATTTTTACCAGTATCAAAATAATCAATAATTCTCAAATATTAATATTAAATACATGTAGTAGTAATTTGCGTTGGGAAAAAAATTGCAGCATTAAATATTTAATTATTATTAAATTCTCATGTCAAGCAAAGAGAACTTAAAAATTAACTAAACAGTACTACTGCACTAAAATAAACAAAAATTAAGAGATGTACAGTTAATACAGTACAGTACAAGTGGGGAAAACCAGTATACGTTTAATTCATTTTTTTTTATTCTGGTACTTTCCACAATTACTAAACTACTCTATTTATACTAACAGTAATGGTGATGAAACTCTCGAACATTCAATATATTCAGTAAACCGAACAACAAAATAAAACAAATATTCAAAAGAGTTAGTAAATGTCAATGTATTTAAAAATCTGAATCAAAAGTAATTTATGTATGCTCAACATACTGTATGAAAATCAAAAAAAAATCATTTAAAGAATATGATGTCATTGTGTAAAATGGCAAATTGATAGATTATAAAGTTTAACATGATAAGAACTAAGGACTATAAACCATAGGTCCAGTGTACACATCTGGCTCATGTGCACTTAAACCTAGTACATCTTTCGAGACGAGTAGGGGGTTACCTCGGTGTAATAGTATACACACAGCCACTGTCACACACACAGACAATTATCATAACTCTCAAAAAGAGGGTCCCTTGATTGTCAGCATACGTTGGTTAGGTTAAAAAATAATGTGAAATAAATAAAAGCTATTATTAGTCGAAAAGACATTTCGCAAACAATCAGAAACACGAGTATGTGCAGAATCACATTATAGTTGAAATCAATATCTTTAGGGAATGGGGGGGGGGGGAGATTTTACTAGTTGAGTATCAACATGTAAACTATTATGCAGTGACTCAGACTTCTTATGCTATTTTATTTAAAAAGTGAGTTTCTTCCGAAAGACCTTAGGTTTCAATATAAAGATAGTCAATATAAATTTAAATTATAAAGCACTGTAGATAACTGTCTGCAAGCAAGCAGTGCTGAGATTCATCTCTGTGATATATGTGAAGTCATTCGTGATTCAAGGTCCTTCTTCACTTGCATTTTTTTCATTCTACACGAACACTAATCTCGCACATTATTTATTTATTCCTTTAAAGCTCAGGTACAGGCATGAATTGTAAATATAATATCTGGTTAATTGTACATAAATCAAATATTTGTAACAGAAATCAAGACGAAAAACCATGAATTTCCCCTAATATGGTCAAATAAAAAATTGGGCAAAATTCTGCCAAAAAAAAACAGGAAGACATTTTCAGTAGTTAGGTAGTTAACATAATGTAATAACATGTCTGGTGACTCCCTAAAAGGTGAAAAAAGATGGTGGATATACGGTGGATAATTTTTGCTATAGCATGAAAATAAAATTCTGAAGTTGAATAAAAATACCAGAAATGTAAAATTAGAGTTATATTACCTATATTTAGTCATCTGATAACATTTTTTACCACACCGTTTATTTTGCATAGCTTTTTAAAATGCCCTCTCTATTTTTAAAATTTGTGTACAAAAGAATAGAGATTTTACTGTGTAATTTGAACTATCCCCCCACTGATATGAAAGTGCTAATTTTCAACAAGCTCCTGTAACACAAATAAAATCCCAAAAATTATGAAACATAGGGGAAACTATAGATCGATAAGTATTGGAATGTATGATCAATAGGCACCTGGCCTTTAAACTAAAAAAATTCTCCAACTGGTTTTAAATTTATTATTTCTCAGTACAGCTGGAAAATACCAAGTGATGCAATGTAAAGTACTATAGGAAAAACCCCAAAAGAAATGACTAAACAAATATACTGTACTACTGTATCATACTAGTACTGTACATTGAAATATAGTGATTTTAACAAAATAAAAAATAATACATTTATTTACTGGCGGTAATACCGTTATTTTATCAATTTAATTTGAATTCTTTTACATTTTTTTCATACCAGATTTTATCATCAATTTACTGTAGTAACAATTTTTTTTTTTTTTTTTATTATTAAGACAGGATGAAAATAACTGATGATACTTTAATAAATAATCTATATTATCAGTAATATATTACTGTAGATAACATTACCTTTGAATAGTAACTCAACTTCTTTATTCTCATCTTCAGAATCGGAATTCACTTCCTGAAAGAGAATGTAAAATTATTTTCCCACTATCAGCTTTCCATATTATGAAAATAGATCAAATTAATGTGTAAACAATACCAGTTTAAAAAAATTATATTACATGAAGTTATTTGCATAAAACTGTAACATGAGGAGCCTTGCTTTATTTTAAGGTTAAATATATAATTATTATTTTAAGGTTAAATATATAATTATTATTTTAAGTATGCTTCAATTTGTTTACTGGTTGATCCAGAATTTAAATCGGGATGGGCGGGGCTTTCATTTTGATTCATTTATTTAATCTAATTTATTGACCAATTGGCGTTACCGTTTATTGACCAATTGGCAGTTTTGCTAGAATATTTAATTGGTAATGGTATGGTATATGTTGAGCTGTCGCTGTTAAATAGTTGGAATATTGCACGGCCTGTTAGTGTTAAATAGTTGGAATATTGTGGCCTATTAAATAGTCATGGGCTGTTGAATAGTGTAACATTATGACCCACAGTAATAAACAAAACAGAATATTAAATTTGTAATAATGGTATATGTTGAGCTGTTAGTCGTCGCTGTTAAATAGTTGGAATATTGCACGGCCTGTTAGTGTTAAATATTGTGGCCTATTGAATAGTGTAATATTATGACCCACAGTAATAAGTAATGGAATATAAAAATGACCTAATAAACAACAGAATTACACAGTGGAATATTATATAATGCCCTAATAAACTTTGGAATATAATGACCTACAGTGTTAGTAAACAGTGGAATATAATGACCAAATAAACAATAGAAAATATTGACCTAATAAACATTGGAATATAACAACAGTTTTAATAATAGTGGAATATCATGACCAATTAAACCGTGCAAAATAATGACGTACAGTTATTTTATCTTTTAATTGTAATTTTGTTCTTTATGATTTTTTCTGTATGTTTTACCATATTTTCTGTAGAGGAAAACAATTTTTCCATGTATAACTTTTTATATATGGAACGAATAAAGATTTGATTTGAAGTGAAATATAATGACCTCTAACAAACAGTGGAATATCATTAACAACAGTGGAATATGAATATGACCTAATAGTGAAATATCATGACCTAAAAAAAGAAAATATCGTACTAATATAAACAGTGGAATATTGTGCTGTTTAGAATAGTGGAAAGTACAGTAGGCCTACTGTAAACTCTGTGACCTTATGTAATCAATTATATATCAAAAATCTAAATTTACTATGACCTTACATTCAGTATTTAATTTGCTGCCTGAATGCATTGCATAGTCAGCTTGGAGAAAGGCTCACTGGTGGTATAATGTATCAAATTAGACATGAACTGAAAACACATCATTTCTTAAATACACTCGTTCTGCTATCATGAAACACAATGGAATTAATTTTGGACAAAGACAATTTCTTCTGTTACTCAATCAAAGATACTATCATTATAAATGCAGCAGTTTCTCGTACTGCAATGGTTTAAACTAAATGTCTCTTTTTTAAATCATGAATTTATACATCAAAAGAAGTTTTAAAAAAAGGATATGCCCCACCAAAACTGTTATAATCATAATTAAAAGCTTATTTCCTGTCGTTTTTCCTTTTTTTTTTAATTTGTCAAACTACTCTGAATTGGCACCCACCTTAATTTCAATAACTATAAATATATTGCCTTCTTTGACCATTTCAAGGACCACTGTTACTGTACAATCACTAATTCCATTTTTGAAAACAAAACACCCTTATCTGATAATCAATAATGGATTTTAAAACTACAGTAGCCTCATAACACGTTAGTTAGTAGTATTTAACTAAATTTAGTAGTATGGTGCCCAAAGCCTTCCACTTAAATAGATAATAAGATATCAGTTTTCCTGCCAAAATTCACTTCGTCTTGATTCAGAGAATTTCAAGTAAAAACTTTAGGCGTGCATCAAGGCTCCAGGCATGCATGATTGATTGTAACGTTGAAACTACCAACCTTCGCTACCTCCTACGCCCCTTAATAGTAGGTAAAATAGGTTGCCAAACGGGTCTAAAATTCTTAATTTTATTCCTATTACAATAATCCAATAATACGAAATATGGTCATGAAAATGTTAATTGGTACATGTACACTAGTGTATAAACATAGAATCGGAAATCTACTAAATGAAGAAAACAAGTTAAAAGACAAGTCTATGCAAGTCTATTTGATTAACCAAGAGATAACTGTAAAGTTCATTATTGAAATACACAATAAACACTTTTGTTCTGAATAACCTCAAAGTTTGATCAGGCCTATCCGTTGGTACAGTAGGTATGGAATTACACAAATAATCTTTGGATTGCAACATGGAATATACACTATCTATAATGCTAATGAATTGGTCGCGTAATTTTACGTACTGTATCTCATCCGAAACCGCTGAATGATACATGCTCACATTTGGCACACTAATGGGCAGCACACAATAAGCAAAACACTTTCCAGAATTTTAAGGATAAACACAAAAAAAAAGGCAAAAAATAACAGGAAGGAATACTTTGTTATATGGGCGTAAATAGTTCCAAATTTTATGGACAATTTTTTTTTTTTTTAATAATTTGTCAGATTAAAATTTATCCACGAAGAGTGTGCTTTTAGTACACTTATTCATCCCATGCGAATTAGTATATAAACCACATATTAAGGCAGAAAAAGTTGTTGCTGCTAGTTCCATTAAATAATATAAGTTTGGGGGGAAGCATGGGTACACGCACAACATTTTTAAGAGGGGAATGTCACCCGTTTGTTACCGTATGTCAACGCTTCCATATTCTAGTTTCTAAAGAATTGCTAGAAAAAAAACAGATTGCCGAATAAAATTAAGACCTACAAAATATGGCACTTCACCAGGGGTGTTTCGATCAAAATACTAAGTTGTAATTCTCCTTAACAGAGAGTAAAGGTCTATGTCGGTTTATCTAGGTAAGCTTGGCACTCAGTTAGTCGTGCAGCTCTGTAATTGGATTGCATACCTTGTTTTTTAGTGTGTTGGTGTACGGGTTACTGTGTCGTTAATAATATGTAATGTATTTGAGATGATGCAACATGAAAAAAGAAAAATATTTTTCTGTATTAATATATAATATGTAAATACCAAAATATTCAGGAAACTGATTAATAATATAATTATGTGATATGATGCAGTGAAATAATTAGTTGCAGCACGGCGGAGTTAGTAAAGCTATGCATGTTGTAAGGATTTAATAAAATAATCATCTTTTTTTAATTGAATGCTAATATAATAGGCCTAATTAATAATAGTAATGCCTATCATTCTAGTCAATCTAGGCCAGACAGGGCCTAGGCACATTACTATAATATTTACCATACATATTACGAAAATATTGAAGGTGTTTAATTCAAAATCCGGGTTCAATATTTTATTAGTAAAATACTGATGATTATTTGCTAGTACAGACAGAGCTGAGTACAGTATTGGACTTTTGCCAAATCTTACCTTCACATTTAAGACAAATGGCTGTATTTCATTGAGAGATTGAGCACGAAGTCTCTGTGTAATAAATTTCAACATTTCAGTGAATGTTGAAGGTTAAACCACTGAAATTGTCTTTGTTTTTGTGAAAATAATTGGCCAGTTCTTGGAGTTGGATTTGGCCTTTCTGTATCTCTCCTCTCCCCTTGTTCACTTGTACCATCGTCGTCGACAGAAAAAAACTCACAAACAAAACCTTCACTGTCATGAACTACACCGCCTAAAACAAACGGGTCACGACATCTGTAAAGTCTAAAATACTTATTGAACAAGTCATACAGCCATTAGGCTTACAAACAACAGATTTCTAGACAATTTTGCCAACAAAAGACATTCTACAACAATAGTATTTTGTCACTAACGTACGCCTTCTCTTGGAGTAGGTTGACACTACGTGCGATTCCGTGTAAAGCGTACAGTTTTATAGGGGGTCAGTCATGATATACGCTTCCTGATTGGACAATTTTTGACCTCTTTAAAGGATCTAATAAAAAAATATTTTGCTTTGTGCTGAACATAGACTTTCTGCATTGCAATGACATCTACTAGAGTGATTGTCTACCACAGCAGGATTTGCGAGATAGTTACTACAAGAAAGAGAAGTAATCACGTGGGTACTCGTAAGACTTTACAATGTTAAAAAATGTCACATTTTAAAATACTGTAATCATGGAGGTATAATTTAAATAAAAGTGTAATACTAATTTTGAGGAATGCGGGGAGAAGGGAAAATGTTTCTTAATATTCATTATTAATATATAATATCTTTATATATCATCAACATAATCATATGTTTTCATCTAGTCAATTTGTATTATAAAATAAAACTTGACTTCCAATAGCAATACAATATTGTTGTATACATTTATCTTCTAAAACGTCCTTTTAAAATTGTATTTATGCAACCCATCTGAGTAATATCATTATTATATGTCATATTATACAAAAATGCCTACTCAATTAATTGAATCAAGATAATGAAATGAAGCGAAAATTTTAATTAATATTTAAATATTAATTTATAATAATAAATATTATAATTGCAGTAGGTTCGCGTATATATAAATATCGTTGCATATTTATTTTTACACTGTATTTTATCTTTTTAATAATTTTTTTTCTTTTGTATTTTAAATGCAGCCACGTGAAATTTTATTAAGAGTTCTTACAAATTTTTTTTGGGCATCGAACTATTTATACAGTAATGAAATATCATCATTATTTTTGGAATTATTATACAACTAGTAGTATATATTCAGAAGTAGCAAAATAAATGCTGAGTATATTGTCCCGCGATATGCAGGCAGTCAAGAAACTTTTGTTTTGATCGTTACGCATGGGTGCTTCAAAAACATGACACACTTGACCTTGTTTTGATGATGGTTTCGCTTCAATGATTTCACGATAGTTTGATGGCCGATCAGAGCGAGCAGCACGACGCATCATGATAAAGATGTCGTGGTATTTTTTACTTCATTTTACGGCGATTATTTTATCTTTCTTGACAAAACTCAATGCTGCAGAAAATTCTGCTGGTATTCAAGATGTTAATGGTGCTCTAACACGGCTTTTATACTTCCTTGACGATCAGCATCGGATGATAAACGTAGACTGTATTTTTAGCCTCAGGATGGTTGAAGGTAGAGCGCCTCGCTGCAGCTTGGCTGCCTGCCAGGGCAACCTCAATTACGCCTTGTCTGGGCCTAGCTAACATGTTAACATGCGCATGAACAATGATATTCTTTTAACAGTTCTACTAATAGACCGCTTGTGTCAAATAAATAACTGAAAAAAGTGATAGGCACTAACAGCAAAATTACTAACTAAAAAAGACAAGAGTTTTGGACAAATTTAATTAATCCCAGCAGAAAGAGAGGAGTACATACAGTTTGCCTAGATTTTATAAACATACATTTTTTTTTTACTATTAAAGGTCAGCTTGCATCGGTACAAGATTCATACGCAGAAGGAAATCTACCACACGTACATAATACAATTATAAACTCCCTCAACAATTTACGAAAGAAGACTGGCCTCATCAACAGAAAGGCTCTGGGATACACGTTGGGCCGAGATCCAGCTTATACAAAATCGTTTCTACGTGTGATCGATACACCATTTCAAATCAAGTATATGTTTAGAGAAATTCAGCCTGGTTTTTCACCAAAAAAGGAAAGAGGCATTGATGGTAGGTATCATACAGTAACATCATTGCAGCACTTATATTGGATATGAAGGATCATTTTAAACCCTATGTTGTCCCCCTTAGAAAATATTTTTTTCAAACTTTTTTGTTGAATACTGTATGCCATCGCCGTTCCATAATAGTTAATTAATTTGACCAAAAATTGGATTTAAAAAATATATATATTTACCTGAAAAAAACAAAAACTAGTCAAATTGGAATCGGTTTTTGGTTTTATTTAACTGGTTGTTTTGTCTTTTTATAAATAAAAACATATTTTTTGTGCAGAAGTGATTAACTTTATTAAAATTACAAAAGGCTTATTTAAAATTACTTTTTCTCATGTTTTTGGAGACAATACATCTTTAAATTTAAAAGAACATGAATTTTATTACAATTTTTGTCTTATATTTTATATAAAAAATTCTTCATAATTTAACTCAGAACAATCTTACATTTTGAAACACAAAACTCTAGGCTTAGCCATTCAGAAATTGATCTGCACACCTGTGAATTAATTTGTTAACTAATAATGGGTAATCATTTTCAAGTATTAAATAATTTGAATTGCCAGCAGATTTTACAGAAGATCTAAGTGATAAATGTGTATCAAATCTCCTTGGATCAGAAATGTTTGAACCTTGTACTTTCACTAATGAGTGTTGGCACTTCCTAACAATGCCAGATACGTCAGGCTACACTACTACTCACCAAGCCCTGTTTTTACTGATTGCGGAAAAGGTAATTTCTGTTCAGTTCTCATTATATGATGACTATAAAATGTAAAGAATTTAATAAACATATAAATATCAAATAGAAAGCCACTCTGTAAAATTCTTCTATATAAGATTTCTCCGGGAAAAATATATAAATCCAAAGGCAAATGACTGAGGGTATCAGTGGCTGGATCTCAATGGAGATACAAACAAATAAGCAAAAAGGTAATATGCATAGTGCATTTTGCAGTGTTATTTCAATCCATACATAATATTAAAGCTTTTGGGTGCATAGCTGTTGAGAACATGTACTACAAATGAAGATAGGCATTATATACCAATAGATAAAAGTTTTGGTCCTCTCTCCTTCATCTTTTTTGTTTTCTTTGTAATGTATTATACCATATGGACAATTGTGTGAAATAAAAGTTGAATTGAAATTAGAGTGTGATTACATTTGTTTACAGGCCAACTGTATGTATAAAATAGCAGATAAAGCAGCAGAAGTTGGGTTATATAGTATTGATAGGCTTTATGAAAGAATATGTACATTAATATACCACGAAGCTAAGCAACTAGCAGAAATGGATACATTTCCGGACGATGACAAAGATTTATTCATGGAACAAAGTAAGATATTCGCATAGTTTGACACAAGGGTTTTTGGGAGTGTTTGTAGGAAAGAGTTATTACATAAAACACAGGAGTAAAATAAATAAAAAGGTGTTTAGCTGTGCCTTGGGTTGTGTGGCTGCAGCTTGGGTGGGTGGCTGTGCCTTGGGTTGTGTGGCTGCAGCTTATGTGGTTGGCTTGGGTGGGTGAGTGGTGGATGTCTGCAATGGTGTGTGGCTGCAGCTTGTGTGGTTGGTTGGTGGTTGCACCTTTGGTTGTTAGGCTGCAGCTTATGTGGTTGGCTTGGGTGGTTGCACCTTCAATTGTTTGGCTGCAGCTTATGTTGTTGGCTTGGGCTTGGGTGGCTACAGATTATACTGTTGACTGGAGCTTGTGTGGGTGTCGTTGGCTTTAATGGATAGATGGTACGATTGTGATTAGCCACTTAATAGTGCTACCTTCTGTTTCCTTTTCATATTACCATTATGTATGTATATTTCAGTTGCCATATGTGGCCATGCAGGATTTTATCAGTTTCTGAACCCAAAATGGCTACAGCTAGTTTTATCATGGCAATCTGAAAGCGGTTGCTATAAGATAAATGATGAAAGTGAAGAAGATGAAGAAGACAGTGATAAGGATGAGCATGTGCAACGCGAGATGTTTGGAGGTGACAATAAAGAACAGAGCATTCAAAATGAACATCAGGATATTATTGTACAAGAATTTGACAATGGAGATATTAGGTAAGTGTACAGAGTTCACAAATACTACAGAACAGGTCAGACTTTCATGAAGCACCAAGTGAAAACACAACTGCTCAAAAACAGAATGGCTGTGATACGTAACAAACTTCTTCAATTTTTATTAGGACTACTGATGTTAATTATATCAAGTTGAGAACTCTGCTAGTAATTTCTAGCGATGCTTATTCAGATTGATAGTCTTAATAAGAATGCATATCCTAGGTTTCTAAATATAAACGAACAACCTTCATTTTAGAATAAGATGGACACCCTAAGTTTCTAGTTTTAAAGTAGAAAAATATAGTAGCTACTCCATGATTATGATTTTTTTTACAGAAGAGGGGTTAAACCAGCTGAAATTACTTCAAAATTCACAGGAAGAAAATTATTGAAAGAAATAGTTCTACCAAATACAGGTAAATTTCTAAAATTAGGCCTACTGATATGCATTCAAGAAAAATATTATTTGCCCATCCTATACTAGATGTTACCTAATAATGAATTTGCTTTTACCTTTTACATTGATAGAGATGGCCTGAAAATGGGCAAGAATTACAGAACGTCATATTGGCTATTGCATATTCAACATATACATAAGTTTACATTTAAAATATTCATAACTCATAAATATTTAAATTTACAGGTGGTTGTTTATCTCACATGTCGGGAATAGCAGCCGCTTGCCTTACCATGTTTTTCCGTTACTTCTTGTCGGTGGATAAATACATGGAATTTTTGTCAAGGGATGGAAATATCGGAGTAGATCTAGAAGGAAGAGTTATTCGCGTGCACGCAAATAATCTAGAAAACATTGATCACTTTAAAGACATTACGTTAGATCAAGTTTCCCATGACAAAGATCGATCTGTATCCATAATTGACAAAGTATCCGTGCAGGGTATGATCATGATTTTCATCTGCGTCTGTTTGATGATATGCTTTGTGAAAAATATGAGAAGGGGGAATATTAGAACTTGGATAAAGAGGCGTTTCTGAAGAGAGACGATAGTATACAAATAACGATTGTTTAAGAGTTGAATGGTGCGAATATTGCATGACTTGAAAGATTGAATGCAGAATAGTAAACTTTTCAACTCATGAAATATTCTCACTATTCAGCAAATACTAAACATGTGCTGCTGTTCTACAGTAAAGTCAACTTTTATTAATTTAAGTGCAGTGCTCAGATTTTGGCCGCTTAGTAAAACAGTTGGCGCACATTTTAATACCGGTTGGTATTTTAAAGCAAATCAGTCACAGCCTTGTGTTGTGCACAAAGTTTACAAAAAGCTAAATGTGCAATAGTACCATTACATATCGCAAATATTGAACAGCATGTGTAACAGTAATTAACCAATCAAATGGCAAGGATAAACTAGGATCATACTAACTAATAATACTACTTGGGCTATTTGGCAAATTTTTGATAAATAAATAAATACTTAATAATACTACTTACTGTTTCTAAACAATTCAACACTATTGGTCCAAATAGTTTGTTAAAACTGATTTTCAAGTTTAATTTAGAATTAGAACAGCCATAACATGCCAGTTCTTTCATTTATAAATACCATTTCTTGATCAAGGTATATTGTATAATTTGATTGGTTGAGAGAAAACAATAACCTGACAGTGTGTGAATCCAAAACCTATTGTCTTTCAACTCATTAAGTGGACCATGTTGTAAACTGTATGTATTTAATACAGTTGTAATTGACAATCAGTTGAAATAAAGACACCAAAACCCAAAAACTCAGAAAGGACAGATTCTACAAAACTCTGTACAATACCACTGTAGTTATTTTACAGTATCCATTGACATAGAAATGTCCACAATGGTTACTGCCTAGACTTGCCCCAAGTCATTGTCTTTTTTTTAAATTTATTTGTTTTTATTTATCCAAAATCAACTAGTATACGTATGAAACGCCATATGTGCCAAAATATTTATCTTTTTACTAATATTAAGACAAACCTCCATCTGGAACCCAGACTAGTTACTGCTAAGAAATAAATATATATAGAAAGTGTGTGCTGTAGCTGTGCCATTATAGATAAATGCCAAACTATCTGCTGCTTGCTTATCATGTCCGCCCAAAACGTTACTATATATAGTAACTTTTTAACCTAGTTAACCTATAGTTGACTAGGTTAACAGAGGCCTTTTATTCTGTATTCTAAACCTAGTCAACCTATAGTTGACTAGTTTAACAAAGAGGTCTTTTATTCTGCATTCTTAGTAAATGCAGACGTATACAGTACATACATAAGTGTGTGCTGTAGCTGTGTCATTATAGATAAATGCCAAAATATCTGCTACTTGCTTATAATGTCCGCCCAAAACGTTACTATATAGTAACTTTTTAACCTAGTCAACCTTGACTAGATTAACAAAGAGGCCTTTTATTCTGCATTCGAAGTATGTTAATGTCATTTACGTATAGGACTATCACGACAGTTATGCTCAGAAAGAATGGGGCCCCAGACATTTCATGTTATGGTGACTCTGTTGCTTTTGGGGTCCCAGGACATGATGTCATGTTATGGTGACTCTGTTGCTTTTGGGGTCCCAGGACATGATGTCACATAAATGAAATGAGATAATTTTTTTAAACAAATTGAGTATGTACATATTGATTTGATCACCGATTATTATATTTGGATGTTTATAATAAATTGTTATTTTAATTGTTTTACGTAGAAAGGCAATAAAAATGTTTTATGTTATTACAAGTTGTCAATGGGTGTCTCTGTAAAATCGTAGAAACGCACATTTCACAACAAACGAGAGCAAAATCCATCCCGGAATCCATCACTTGATGATCGCCGGCGACGGGTTATGATTCTGCTTGAATAATAGACCATCGCAGCCGTGTAATAAATAATGTGTATAGGAAAAAGAACACAGTGAAGACCATCCTGGATATCGCGGCGGACAAAAAAATGGTCAGAATTTATGATCTAAAAACCATTGTCATATATTGCGTGTGTATATTAATGAGACAACTATTACAATATATTGTAATCTCAGTTTTATACAGTATTTCATATCTAACTGCACGCTTTCAAAGCTAAAAGGCCTAATAGCCAGCAACATCGTTTAGACGTTTTTTCATCCACATCTCAGAAATTATCTATATCGTCCAACTTCCTTCGTGTTGTAGGCCTACGTAACAACCTATCGATCTTTATCCGTTGCTTGGTTATAGGTGAAGCGACACATTAAATGCCCTTTCAAAGACACCTATTGTTTTTTTGTCTATCGATTTTCCACTGTATTAGTTGTACTTCTTATCGACCTGTGTCTTTAAACAACTAAATTTTACAATAACTTTAGTTTAAAATGAAGACGTACGTATACATACATTATACTCATTATGTGTAAAGAGAAAACAAGCAATTACACTATACTTACAAGCAAAACAATAGCTTTAAATCAAGGTTGAAGTTTGTTGAATTATTTAGTATTTATTACCCCTTTGGAAATAGGGGCTGCAATGATTAACCATTACTGAGGTGTTGCTTGTTGTAGGCCTACTTAGAAAATAAATATTCGTCCGAAAAACCGACATTAAGTCGCCGTCAAAGCAATAACATGGTTTAAATAACAGCATGGAAGTGGAGAAGAGACTATGGCTACACACATTTATAAATACAAGTGCATTGTCATTTTTTATAGCCACATTTTCGGCTCAAAAAAGAGCGGCTACACAGAGTTATTGTAGTCTGCGTTTCTTGTTACTTTATAAAAATGGCAGACGATTCATGGATGTTACCGTATAGACAACAATTACGTCAACGGAACAAGAAATCGTCGAAGGAGGCCGAAGTTCTTGTGAATTGCAACAAAGTGACGCAACAAACAGAGTTAAAACACAAAGTTTGCCAACTAAATCGTTCGTACACTAACTTGATGAGAAAACATAGATTGGATATCTTAGAATTACGTAGCTTTTTAGGAAATGTAACGGGAGCAAATGACAAAAACAAGAAGAATAAAAAACATCATAAACTTATGTTAGCTAACGGAGTTGCCATCACAAATTGTGAACCAGCTGATGCCGCCATAGATAAGGTAGCAGAAGAGAACAGAGTAATGGAAGCTACGGGCCTTGGAGTTATAAGAGAAAGAACATTACCAAATAAGCAAGCATTCGCTAGGCGTACAAATACCTCAGGAATGCCTTTATTGAGTTCTAAAAGAAATTCAACTACTCGTATGCCAGAGATGGTTCCAAACGGCAGTATACGGTTTCCAATGATTAGGAGTAAAACATCAAATAATTTAGGCCATAAGAATAGGCCTAGTAAAAGTGTGTTTTCACAAAAGAACTTTTTACCAATTATAGCAAAAAGACCATGACGATTACGAGATTTATTAACTTGGCAAAAGATCATGTTTTGTATTAATACAAATAATATTTATATGATTCTAGTTATAGAAATAAGTTCCAACACAAATTTATGCTGTAGAATTGCATTTAGGCCTATAGTTGCTTGGCCAACAAAATTAATCGGATAAAGGGATATTTTTCGGGACAACTTTGAAAGGTAGTCCATTTCCATCCATTTTCTTGTGGTTGATGAAAGGAGGAAAATACACTTTTTGCCAATCATTTTATCCGCAATTAAATACGAAGAAGATAGTTCTAACCCCAGTCAGACGATACCGTACAATGTTAAATATATGATTGTGCAATACTGTAAATTGTATAGTATAGGTTATGCTATATGTTATACTGATGAATACACCACCGAAAACATTTTAAATAAATATAATTATTAAAAGTCTATTGTAATTATGTATGAGAAAATGTAGTCTATTTTATAACAATTTCCATAATACCATAATTTTTCGTATGATATAATATAGTCCAATATTTCGATAATATTAAACGGCTACTTTAAAAATCAATACGTTTTTCTTCTTTGTAATCATGTAAAGGTTTTATAAAAAGAAATTAAGAGGCCAGCGGTTTAATATCATTATTGTAGAAATTTCACATGACATTTCATTATACTGTATATCAAGAAATTGTGCATGTAATCGCACGCGCTTTAATAAAACGCGTTCTAAATGTACGCGCTAAATTCAAATGAAGTAGCACACACGATGCTCGATAATCATAGGCCTAGGCGCGGCTAGGCCAAAATAATTTCATTTATTTTTATGAAACATTAATAAATACTTGTTAAAATGGCCTTTGCAGCTATATATTTTAGTGTGGATCGACGTCAAAAACTCGCAACAATTCTTCAGTTTGTATCGTGGGCTTGTGTCATATGTGGTATTGTTTTAGTTTCTCTCGGTACATTTATTAGCTTGCACGTTCAAGCAAAGGTAAGTCTAATTATAAGGCTAGGCCTATTTAATTAAAATAGATTTTAGGCTATTTTCCTAAGGTGCCCTGAGCATTTGACAAAATCAGTGCATGACACGTTCGTAAAGTACGCTTTTTCCTCGCTTTTATTTAATTTCATTCAATTATGCCTAGGGTTAGGCCCATTTCATTACAACGTAATATCACATACTATTGTTACCACAACAGATAAATCTAATGGAAGGATACGACAGCTCCATGCTTCCCAAAGTTTTAATAATCGTCGGTTCACTCGTTGTACTACTTGACCTGGTGTGCGGTAAGATTTGTCAAGATATCTCAGATCATCGGCGACTGCACAGATACGAAATGTTGCTATTTCCTTTGGTGATAATATTGTTTGTACTTGATGTTTGCCTGTTGACAGCCGGGTGTATGTGTTTCTCACATCGGGCCAAACTCTCGCACTCGATTAACGATGGATTGTGGAACGGTATGATAAAATACAAGGTAAGGCCTAGAATTAATTGAAAAATTAATATAATAGGCTATTTTGATTGTCAATGTATCGATAAGGATAATGACGATCCACTGATAGTAATTACTAATACGCAGATGCAAATTTACCACTAATGATTGAACCGAAACTCCAGGATTAGTAACGCATGTATGTTGATTAATGTGTTTACGTTTTAGGACAACATCACTTTCAAATATGAAATCGATGGATTACAAATGGAGTTTGAATGTTGTGGAAATAATGGATATGAAGATTGGTTTAATATGCAATGGATTAGTACGCAGTTTTTAGATATAGATGACAAGGAGATACAAAGGTAAAGATCAGCACCGGTGGTGACTAATACAAGTTTTAACTTTACTTACTCCTTAAATTCAAGTGCAAACTTTAACTTAATAATGCTATCCAACTTTCGTGACTGTCATGTTGTTCCCAAACCTCAACAAGCTAGTCTGTCAAGAATGGCACATGGTATCTTGCAAACTAGTTTGTCAAGACTGGTACATCGCCTAACTTCTGAAAACCAGTTTGTCAAGACTGGTACATGGCCTAATTTCTGCAACCTAGTTTGTCAGGGCTGGTACATGGCCTAAATTCTGCAAACCAGTTTGTCAAGACTGGTACATGGCCTAATTTATGGAAACTAGGTTGTCAAGGCTGGTGCATCGCCAAATTTCAACAAGCTAGTATTTCAAGACTTGTACATGGTCTCTTGCAAACTAGTTTGTCGAGACTGGTACATGCCCTAACTTCTGCAAACTAGTTTGTCGAGACTGGTGCATGCCCTAACTCTGGCGAACTAGTTTGTCAAGACTGGTGCATGCCCTAACTTCTGCGAACTAGTTTGTCAAGACTGGTGCATGCCCTAACTTCTGCAAACTAGTTTGTCGAGACTGGTGCATGCCCTAACTTTGGCGAACTAGTTTGTCAAAACTGGTACATGCCCTTACATCTGCAAACTAGTTTGTCGAGACTGGTGCACGCCCTAACTTCTGCAAACTAGTTTGTCAAGACTGGTACATGCCCTTATATCTGCAAACTAGTTTGTCGAGGCTGGTGCATGCCCTAAATTTAGCGAACTAGTTTGTCAAGACTGGTACATGCCCTAACCTTTGCGAACTATTTTGTCAAGACTGGTGCATGCCCTTACATCTGCAAACTAGTTTGTCGAGGCTGGTGCATGCCGTAACTTTTTGCAAACTAGTTTGTCAAGACTGGTGCATGCCCTTACATCTGCAAACTAGTTTGTCGAGACTGGTGCATGCCCTAACTTTTGCGAACTAGTTTGTCAAGACTGGTGCATGGCCTAACTTCTGTAAATTACTGTTTTCTGGAGTTTGGAAAACTTTTCATGCTAAATTCACAGTTAGCAAACAATACCATTTGAATATCGTGATATCGCCTAATCTGTTGGTTTCTACTTTTCTGTCAAATTGAATAGCAAAATGACAACGGGATACTACCTAAATGATGACGTGCCATTTAGCTGCTGCGTAGCGAAGACGACACGCGCATGTATACATCATCACGTGACGAAAAGTGACTTGCACTTCAATTACCGATTTCCCGCAGATATTACAATATATCCAGTAGGTTGTAGAGATAAATTGATTGACTATTTCAGCATAAAATTGAAGAATATCGGAACAGTGGGATTGGCTGTTTTTGGACTGCAGGTAAGGAACGTAGGCCTACGACTGAGTTAGGACACAGCAAACCCCCAGATGTTTACCTAAGCAAATTAAGTCTCAATATAACTATGCATATTCTTTAGTCTCTTACAGTTGACTATTACATTTAAATCATTGCTTTTACTTTAACATCTTACAATTTTAAATTAGCCAAATCCAGTTTCAATCAAAAGGTTAATTCTGTCGATAACGTAGTAACTGACCCTTTTTGTTAGGCCTAGTGTATTATAATATTCGTAACATTTTAAAATACTACTGTAATTAATTATTTTATAGTTTATAAATGTCATCTGTTTGCGGTATTTACAAACATCAATAGCCAATGCTAGCAAGACGGGCAATCCGAAAGCAGACGCGTGGGGTTTTCTGTTCGACAAAGATGCTGGTAAAAACGACGATACAACCGGAGACGACGCGGCACTTCTACAAGCCCAACATCAACAGCAGCAAGACTCGTCGAATAGCGACGATTTTACTAGTGATCAATTTTCATCTGATGATGACGACTTCGGTGGTGGTGTTGGCGGTATCGTCGGTGATATCGTTGGCGGAGGAGGAGGCGGAGGCGGAGGATTTGACCCTATATATGAGAATTTACCATTGCTTGGTGGCGACATGCCCCAGCAAGATAAACATAAGTCAAAAAAAGATGGGACTGATAACAAAACAGATAAATCATCAAAAAAGCAGAAGGAGTCGCAGAAGACGAAGAAAAACGAACCATCGTCTCCGAAGAAAAACAAAACGGACAGTTCCAAAAACAAGTCACCGTCTTCGAAAACAAACAAGTCCTCACCATCGAAGAAAGATCAACATTCAGGGTCAAAGAAAAATAAGTCACCGTCGTCTACAAAAAAGTCCCCCGTGTCCACAAAAAAGAAGTCTCCAATGTCTAGTACAAAAAATAAGTCAATGAAAAAACCCTCTCCTGGTAAAACAGGGTCAAAGAAGGTTGGTGGTAAAGGAAAGGGAAAAATGCCTGGTAAGAAAATGGGTAAAGGTAAAAAAATGAACAAAAACCGACACAATAATTGCGGTTACCTCTCGTGGACAACGTCGAGTAGTAGTTGCTTTACAAGCGATGACGAATTTGAACCAGGCGTATATTACATTAACGAAACCTTTTGAGTAAAACTAAACAAAAATATGCATTAGGCCTACTTACTTGATCTTATTTGGTTCCTCGATACTCGATGGTCTCTCGATGAAATCCACATTCTTTCAGGTATATCCATAGGGCTGAGCCATTGGCTAGAAATTTGTCGAGTTTCGATAAGATAATTTCCATTACGAATACAAATATTTTAGTTCATCGTCAGAATGTACTATTTTCTTCTTGAAATACATTTTAGAATCAGTTTATATAATTCCCATTCTACTATCCATGGAGTGTCGAGCTTGTATTGTTTACGACCAGCAAGCAGACAAATTAACATACATATGCTATGTGTAATTTGCATAGAATTTGAATAGAGGTGATGCAGTCGCATAAGCCTACAATAGTGTGCCTAAGCCTAAATGGAATGCTCAGTTGTTTTTACTCCATTTATGATGGAAACCCAAGTTGCAAATGAATACGTTGAGTCAACAACCTCAACAAATAAATTTTATTTAACTCTACTAAAGATACGTTTACACTGAGCTGGGATTCTGCCCGCCGTTTGCCGGAGAAAACTTTTCGATCACACCCGTACGTTTTGTACTGAATCCGGAATGAGTGTTAACGGGTTATAGATTTAAGATCTGTCTACATTATTGACAACAAACGTGTATGGACATGATGACGTCATATCACTACAATATTTGGGCATATCACATTTTGTGAGTGAGTGGTCGAGCGGTTAAGACAGTGGAACCGTAATTACATCGGCAGGGGTTCGAGGCTCACTCACTCCATGGTTCTGGTGGTAGAACGAGTCTTCTCGGATAAGGACTATAAACCGTAGGTCCAGTGTACACAACTAGCTCGTGTGCACTTTAAAGAACCTAGTACATCTTTCGAGACGAGTAGGGGGTTACCCCGGTGTATTGGTACATCACAGCCACTGATCACCAACTGGGCCCTCTGGGAGACCAGTCTTTGACTGAAGAGGTTACCCAGTATAAATATATATTTCAATAAAAAAAAATCAATTTTCCGACTACTTTTTATAGTGTACATTATAAAACTTTATGTAACAAAAAAATCGTTTTTTGTCATATTACTACCATATTTGGGCACATCACACTTGTTTGATAGTGTAGACAGAGTTTTATACACCAATTTTTTTTAATCTCACGATGTTCTATCCAGCTACCGGCATGCGGGATTTTTTTTTTTACAAATAGGAATTCGGTAGCTGGTTGTTGTGGCGCCGAACAAACTGGGTTACCATCATAGAAAGAAGCCGAGTTTTATGATGATATTGTTTGTTTGTTTTTATAATAGCGTGAGACACTACAATTATACTCACCCAAGTCGGTGCCCATCGATCCAGTTTGCCGAATTCGAAGTCAACTCAATAAAAACAAAACAAACAAAAACAAAACAAATTCAACACTTTATACCAAATTCCAATTCGCCGATTCACACGAGGAATCAATATTTCTACTTCGTTTTCGATTTTCTACGACCTAAGACTCATGTAAATTACACATTAGGTCCGAATTTGTCCAAATAATCGATTTGAGTTCATTTTCGCGATGACCGTAATCCAAAAAAAAGTATACAAAATCGACAAAATTACCAAACTAAACTCAACGTATAATAGTAGGCCTACCATTGGAAATAAACCTTTTTTTAGCTTTATGGGTAATCCTTGGTATGTTGGTTGTACCGAATAAAACAAACGTATGGAAATAGTAACTCCATATGACGTCATAAGTACTAGGTCATTGCGAAATTTCATAGATTTGTAGCAAAAACACTTTTGGTGAATATAATATATTAATTTATTTATCATATATAATACAAAATAATCTTGGCAATATTCAAATTGCACTAACTTTACAGTTTTTTAGTACATCATCTTAATTAGTTTCATTGTTTAAATGTCATTTCAACCTATTGTTTGGCTTTAGTTTGAAAGATAACATGAATATGTTTTGTACTGTAGTGAAATTCCGTTTTGTATATTAAATTCGGTTTTTAAGTGAAATTCTGATTTCGTGAAATTCTGATTTTGTAATTAGCATTATTGTGAATTCATGCCATTATGATTTCGTCACATTATGATTATGCAAGTGACATTGTGATTACGTGACATTACGATTACGCAAGTGTGATTTTACAAGTGACATCATGATTAATACGTAAGTGACATGATTACGTAAGTGACATTCTGATTTCGGAAGTGACATTCTAATTTCGGAAGCGACATTCTAATTTCGTAAGCGACATTCTGATTTTGTAAGCGACATTCTGATTTTGTATGCGACATTCTGATTTTGTATGCGACATTATGATTTCGCAACTGAAATTCTGATTTTGCAAGTGACATTATGATTTCGCAAGCGAAATTCTGATTAGATAAGTCACATTCTGATTTCGCAACTGTAATTCTGATTTCGCAAGCGACATTCTTATTTTGCAAGTGACATTCTGATTTCGCAAGTGACAGTCTGATTTCGCAAGCAACATTCTGATTTTGCAACTGACATTCTGATTTCGCAAGTGACATTCTAATTTTGTATGCAACATTCTGATTTCGCAAGAGACATTCTGATTTTGTAAGTGACATTCTAATTTTGTAAGTGACATTCTGATTTTGTAAGTGACATTCTAATTTTGTAAGTGACATTCTGATTTTGTAAGTTACATTCTGATTTTGGAAGCGAAATTCTTTTTTTGTGAGTGACATTCTGATTTTGTACGTTCAAAACTCATTCAAGCTAGTTTACAATAAAAAAATTAAATCAAATTTATGAACACAATTATAATAATAGTAACAAAAGTAGTACTGTCATATGTATTATGATTTACATTTTATCATTTTATTCCCTTGGATGCGAGCCACTTATCACAGATAGATTTAACAGCGAACTGATTCGTTTCATGTGCTGCAGCTGCAATGCGTTTGACGTCATCCACACTTTCTGACTTTACAGCTATTAAATACGCTGACTTGAGTTTGCCACATAATATATAAGCACTTATCTATAGAAAGCAATAAAAATTAAAATTATGAATAAAAATTTATAATAATTCAAGTATATGTTTAATATTATGTAAGGGAACAAGGTAAGATTCCATAGGATAGTAAACAAATGAACTGAAACTGGATAGGACATTATAAATATGGTATTGAGCATAATTCACACATACACCAATCAGGCAAATAAGATTGTTCATTTAATTTAATTTTATTCGAATTCAAAACAAAATAACATTAAAAAACAGTATGGAATGCATTCAGGGTAGCACAAAAAAGTAACGAATGGTCATAATTATTTCCATTGTGGCACAATGCTCCACGTGGCAATGCTCCAATCTTTGTACTCGATATGCACACGCCCATTTCATGCAAACGAAAAGTCGCTGTTGATGTACGAGCAATCCGACACGAACTTGAACTGGAGCCGGACCAGAGCCGGATTGAAGCAGGCGTTAAAAAAACTTTATTTCTGTATAGTTTTAATGATCTGCTTTGATTGAGTGGACACATCAATAGACCTGATTGATAGGATAGGAAGCTACAAATAAAGTTAAATTTTATTCCATTCACAACCACATACCTGGTTTGTATACTTCTTCATCAGTTTTACAAGGTATTCCGTTTCCTTAACAAACTGCGGATCAGATACAACAATCTTGACGCAAGCACCGAGAACACTATCGCCTGTGTCTGCATCACAGTATTTATTGTTACGAAGCTTCTCCATAAATGCGCCTATCTCTTTCACCTTGCGCTTCTCTGACAGAGCTTGACCAACACGGGTGAACACGAGTAAGGCAGAGAGACGATAAATCTAAAGGATTTACATTGTATAGAAAATCAATTAGCAGAGGAATGGTAACTCAATGGCTAAACTAACGGAATACTGTAACTAACTACTATATAACTTAAATATCTAACTAACTATCTACAGTATTGTAACTACCTAACTACCGTAACTACCTAACTAATATATCTGACTATCTAACTACTGTAGCTACTACTATACTACTCTAAAACTAACTCTACCTACTTTACCTTCTGTAACTAACTCCTTAATTTAACTACTGTAACTAACTACTCTAAAACTACCTACTTTAACTGTAACTAACTACCTACTTTAACTACTGCAACCAACTAACTGTAACTAACTAATCTAACTACCTACTTTAACTAACTAACTGTACCTACTTTAACTACTGTAACTAACTACTCTAAAACTACCTACTTTAACTGTAACTAACTACCTACTTTAACTACTGCAACCAACTAACTGTAACTAACTAATCTAACTACCTACTTTAACTACTGCAACCAACTAACTGTAACTAACTAATCTAACTACCTACTTTAACTGTAACTAACTACCTACTTTAACTACTGCAACCAACTAACTGTAACTAACTAATCTAACTACCTACTTTAACTACTGCAACCAACTAACTGTAACTAACTACTCTAAAACTACCTACTTTAACTGTAACTAACTACCTACTTTAACTACTGCAACCAACTAACTGTAACTAACTAATCTAACTACCTACTTTAACTAACTAACTGTACCTACTTTAACTACTGTAACTAACTACTCTAAAACTACCTACTTTAACTAACTAACTGTACCTACTTTAACTACTGCAACCAACTAACTGTAACTAACTAATCTAACTACCTACTTTAATTAACTAACTGTACCTACTTTAACTACTGTAACTAACTACTCTAAAACTACCTACTTTAACTGTAACTAACTACCTACTTTAACTACTGCAACCAACTAACTGTAACTAACTAATCTAACTACCTACTTTAACTAACTAACTGTACCTACTTTAACTACTGTAACTAACTAAATCTAACTACCTACTTTAACTAACTAACTGTACCTACTTTAACTACTGTAACTAACTACTCTAAAACTACCTACTTTAACTAACTAACTACCTACTTTAACTACTGCAACCAACTAACTGTAACTAACTAATCTAACTACCTACTTTAATTAACTAACTGTACCTACTTTAACTACTGTAACTAACTACTCTAAAACTACCTACTTTAACTGTAACTAACTACCTACTTTAACTACTGCAACCAACTAACTGTAACTAACTACTCTAAAACTACCTACTTTAATTAACTAACTGTACCTACTTTAACTACTGTAACTAACTACTCTAAAACTACCTACTTTAACTAACTAACTGTACCTACTTTAACTACTGCAACCAACTAACTGTAACTAACTAATCTAACTACCTACTTTAACTAACTAACTAACTGTACCTACTTTAACTACTGTAACTAACTACTCTAAAACTACCTACTTTAACTGTAACTAACTACCTACTTTAACTAACTAACTGTACCTACTTTAACTACTGTAACTAACTACTCTAACTACCGAACCAACACTACTGTAACTATGGTAATATAGCTATCTAATCTTTTTATTATATCACTATTCTGATTTTTAGGTTTATCGTAAAATCACCTGAGGGACAGTCATAGCTGATCAGTACTGTATCAGTTATAGTTAATGATTTACAATATGCATTCATTAAGTCACAATTTACGATCATGATATCGTGCTGTTAAATTAGTATTTTGTAAGAAGTAATATTAAAATAATACTTATAATAAACTCCTAGAATCATACCAAAAGTGGTCTTTGACAAACATTACTACTATTACCTGAATAATCTTGTAGCCAAGGTTAAAGCTTCGATCCATATCAAGTCCTATCATTAACATCTGTGTTGGAATAAGAAAGGAATATGATCATTATTATTACTATTATCAACAACCATTGTTTCCAGTAAGAAAGAGAGAAATAGTGTTTGAAAGGGTCACCATTATTTATGGTTATCTGGGTCTAGCATCTTGACTGATATATTCTCTCATGACAAACTACTGAAACATTTTCAATAATTAAAAGTAATCTCCGTCCAAAGATATTTAAAGAAATACATTTTAAATCATCTACAATGCTCCTTCTACTGTATAGCTCCTAATGACACCCTAGGCAAATCACCAACCCCTAAATAGCTCCTTTTTTTTGGCTCCACCCCAAAAATCTGATCTACCTCTTAAGATACACACCATATATGCTACTTGTTCTTTTTCCTTCTTGCCTCCAAACAGTGTAGCAACGTTTTGTTTAGAGGCATTTGAGAGCATATTTGAGATTTCGGATTGTTCCACTTGATGGAGACACTTGGTGACTTCTAGTTGCATCTCAATTGTTTTTATGTGCCTGGAAAAAAAATTATATGCACCTGATTGTATTCTTGTAATTTGATTGGTCAATTACTCATCATTTGGAATTAGCTAACAAAAAAGTGGTGATATTTAACACGCTCTAATGCACGTTCAGCTTTCTGTCTGAATTTTTGCCATACTTGTCGTGTTCGGAAATCAACTTGTTATGAGAGGCATCTATAAACTGTTCTACTCCACATCTAATGTTGGCACATTGCTTTTTAAATGGCCTAGCTTCCCGGCCTAGCATCCGTCAATGATTTACGATTTGAATAACAGTAGGTGGGTCATTCATCTACACACCACTGACTTACTTTGCAACATCCGACGCTGACAGGGACATCTGATGTCCAGGTGATGACCCTCTTGAATCACTGACCATTTTCAAATGGTGTTTTGCTGTGTCCAGATAGTGTAGTCGTTCAAATAAATCAGCATATGATTTCACATGGTCTTGGAAAAACCGAATACAAGTCATCGATGCCCGAACATAATCCTGAAAGTGTAAGTTATTTCTGTCACTATTCATTCGGGCTAGTAGTTATTTGTTGATTGAATATTCTATTTTACTACCCCATTTGCCCACACCACACAACTAAATTTTAATGAGATGCTTATTAAGTCTAAAGTATAGCTCTTGGTAATAGCATGGTGGTCATGGTATATACGGGGAAAACAAAGATGTTTTCTCCAAGGATCATTTCAATGCACTTTGCAAATGTAAAGCTCTGTTTACACTATCGAACTAGTTTGACAAAAAAAATGTGATGTGCGCAAATATGGTGGTGACGCCCAAATATGGTAGTGATATGACATCATCATGTCCGTTATTTGGGCACATCATAAATTTTGATAGTGTAGATTTGTTGGGGAAACAGTAAATTGATATACATTTGATGGCGAATACAACAAATGTGTATTACTCAGCAGGATCTGTGTAAAAGTATCATTTCAATGCATTAGGCAGATTCAGAGGCTCTGGTAGTGGAGCTTTAGGGAACATTGAATTGATATACATTTGATGGCAAATACATCAAAATGTGTATTACTCAGAAGGATCTGTGTAAAGGTATCATTTCAATGCACTAAGCACATTCAGAAGCATTCACTTTACCTTCATAAAAACCTGGAATTGATACAGTACATGCATATATCGTTTGCTGGACAAATATCGACATGTTGCTGTCAGGTACTTGGACCACATATTAAGACTCGAGTCAACCAACATCATCTGCTCGTGGAGTTTATAAATACCGCCCTCTTTAACGCATGTAATGATGATACCCTCTATGAATACGGATGCATCACATTTCTGTATAGTATATTAAACTTCATAAACTTAAATTTCATAAAATTGTTGTCTTATCTGTCATATGATTAAGTTTGGCCTTAAAGTAATAACACTTTACTTTTTTGAAGTTAAAACATTTCTTAAACATAATTAAATTAATATTAATCTCATGTTCTTTTAAATGTTTTTCATCTATTTCACTATGATACAATTCAAATATGTTTTATGTTTGAAATACCTTACTTTTTGTTCAACTGTTTATACAAAATTGAGAAACAAAAATTGATGAACAAGTAAAAGAACCAAAATGGAATACACAGGATGCATACAGTTTCTCTAGAGTAATTTCAGTGAGTGGTCTGGTGGTTAAGACAGTGGAACCGTAATTACGTAGCCATAACATCGGCAAGAGTTCAAGGCTCACTTGCTCCATGGTCCTGGTGTTAGAACGAGTTCTCTCGGATAAGGACTATAAACCGTAGGTCCAAATTTCAATAACTTTCCAGGCCTGGGAAATATTTTAACTCCCGGTTTTCAATGACTGCATGAACCCAGAAACATCCTTATGACCTTACCTTAGCAATGATATAAAGTAGTGCTTTGGGTAGGTAATCATGCTTCATATAAAACTCCACCATCAGTAGATGTGTACCGAACGTCTCTATATACCATTTGCACTGCTCAGTTGGTGCACGGTACATCTGCTCAACAACAGATGTTATCTAGAAAAACAAATCGAAAAAGAACGCCAATAAGACCCTTAATCATGATATTGTAAGTGTTTACTATTCCATAGGTAAAGCATGTAATGTGCTATTCATATACGGTAGAATCCTTCTTTGGGACACCCCTATGAAAGGGAAACGTTGTCATGAAACGAACAAGGCGAAATATAGATGCAACACTATGACCAAGCCCTATTCAGAGGACACCCCTATGTTATCCCTACTGTAATATATTATTGCATAAATAACATTGTATTTACCTGTTTCGGATCAGCAAAATACTCTCTAATATAGCTTGGAGATGACTTGCTGATTTCCTGAACCTTAGAAATAAGAAAAAAAGATGTTATTAAAATATTATTTCACAATACCGGGGTACGGCGGATAAAAATAAGTCAAATATCAAAGGAGTAAAGCTGTCTACACTATCAATAAGTTTGACAAAACAAGTGTGATGTGCTCAAATATGGTAGTGATATGACATCATCATGTCCATATATGGGCATGGGTATGTAGTTTACATATGGAGCTATTAAATGTCGGTATACAGTATTTCTCCTGCATGTGACAACAGTAGATAGTAAATTTCTTGAAGACATAATAGTAAAAATTAATAAATCAAACTCACCGAAACAGCCTCAGTGTTGACAGACTGCAGGAATTGAAGAATATCTGAAAGCAGCTTAGACGGAGGATGGAGGCTATTCTTGTCATCGATGGTCTGAAATGAAAAAAGAACTCTCAAACCTCATTTGAACCAACCATAATGGCAGTAGTTTGGAAAGATACCTATTTCGGTAGAAATGACAGAATGGAAAAAAAATCTACACACATTGTAAAGTATAAACCGGTTAGATCAAGACACAACTTTGCGCTGATTACTAGCTGCATTATTATGGGAGTATGTTTCCATTTTTTTGATCCAAAAAATGACCGTGGTAATAATGTGCAGCACATTGATTGCTTGCTTATATGCTCTATATAAGAATGAACTATTATATATTATCATTATAGCTCTAACATATGTTTAACCTCATTTTTCGTACTTTTAAAACTCTTTTAAACTTCTCTTTTGCTCCTTCATAATCTCCAGACCTCAGACAGCTCATGCCCCAAGAGGCCCACACAGCCCCAGTGTCTAGCCTGCACTTTGTTGACACTTCCATGGCAAGATTCAACCTCTCACTCTCTAACAATCTATCACGGATCAGCCTGAAAATGTAATTGTTTAAAAATATTTACTGTTTATTCAGTAATGTATGGTGGCATTGTCAGTCAATATGTATATAAGTCATAAAATACCACCAAAATTACGAGTGAGAATCAATATCATCATCAAAAAAAAAATCATTGGCGATTGAAGCTAAAGGCCTGGAAGCTAGGCCATTCAAAAAAATGCCTCAACTTTGACCGAGGAGTAGAATAGTTATAAACGGCACGCACTACAGTTATAAACGGTGCGCACTACAGTTATAAATGGCGCGCACTACAGTTATAAAAATTCTAAAAATTTTCAAAAAGTTGAACCTGCATTTATAGAATTTATAGCTCATTAGATATCACTTTTCTGTGCCTAACCTTGCAGTGTCAGGCTTTGTTAACTGTTGAATACTTGGAATGTCTAGACAGTTGGCAGTGACAAAGTTGGACAGCAGATCAACCAGACTGATGTATGTATCACACTGCTCAATCTTGTGGATAGCTTCTGCTTTCATGAACTTTAACTTGGCATCAAATAAAAGGGTTTTAATCATGCTGCAATAAAAATAAATAATTTAAAGATGCATACTATTACTAATTGTGTTATTTAGAACCATACCAGGTATGAACCATACAAGGTATGAACCATACAAGGTATGATGAACCATACAAGGTATGAACCATTAAGGTATGATAAACCATTAAGGTATGATGAACCATACAAGGTATAAACCATACAAGGTATGATGAACCATACAAGGTATGATGAACCATACAAGGAATGATGAACCATACAAGGTATGATGAACCCTACAAGGTATGAACCATACAAGGTATGATGAACCATACAAGGTATGATGAACCATACAAGGTATGAACCATTAAGGTATGATAAACCATTAAGGTATGATGAACCATAAAGGTATAAACCATACAAGGTATGAACCATACAAGGTATGAACTATACAAGGTATGATGAACCATACAAGGTATGATGAACCATACAAGGTATGATGAACCATACAAAGTATGATGAACCATACAAAGTATGATGAACCATACAAGGTATGATGAACCATACAAGGTATGATGAACCATACAAGGTATGATGAACCATACAAAGTATGATGAACCATACAAGGTATGATGAACCATACAAGGTATGATGAACCATACAAGGTATGATGAACCATACAAGGTATGATGAACCATACAAGGTATGATGAACCATTAAGGTATGATAAGGTATAAACCATACAAGGTATGATGAACCCTACAAGGTATGAACCCTACAAGGTATGAACTAAGGTATGAACCCTAGACAGAACTTCAAATGTTTTACTATTCGAAACATTAAAATCAACATTATTTGTAGAATTAATACCTTATTAGTAAGTTGTAGTCAATCTCTGGGTTTGGTACGCCAGGTTTCAACGGTCGTAAATTCTCGGACAAACTTTGACATAGTTCAAGAACCAAGACTCCGCATTCACTGGGGTCAGTATGTAGGTCAAGTATGGAAATACAAAGTGATGTACTTGGTGCCTGAAATAGGAAATCAAATATATATGTATTTTTTAATCTTACACTGTAACACTGTAAATCGTTACTATCAAAGAAATATACAGTATAAAAGTGATCTATTTCAACATCTAAGTATTAACTTTTTTTTTTCTTTTTTTTAAAAGAAGATATTCAAAGAAAAAAAAATATACTTAAATAGGTAAAATAACATAGCAATACGAAAACGTTATTCAACCAAGTTCTAGATAATGTTGGAATGGTCAAACAAGCCTTCATTAACAACTCGAAGGCCCGCTTATTTTGAATCGGCATTTATTTATCATATGCCATCTAGAACACTGTCCGAGTTAGAGATTACATTTTTAAATATAATAATAGCAAAAAAAAACAACAACAAAAAAACCCCAAATATAAATGACTATTAACCTGGTCGTAGCAGAACTCGTCGCGGACTGTCTTGTTATAAACTGAATCGTGCTTTAGCTTGAAATGCGTTGCTCCAGCACGAGGTAACAGCAGTGGGGTAGTGCTTCTAGGACTGGGGGATGGTGTACGACTTGTTCTGCGATCACTACCTGGCCTTAAACTGGAACCTACGAAAAGATAAAATGTATACTCTAAAATACATTAGTACTATTGATAGATGGTCAGTAAAAATCTATTTTAACTAATGTTCGAGGATAAGGTGACATCTAGTGTTTACAAAAAGTTCACAGGTGACATAGAGGTCTTGGAAACTTTAATCTAACAAAAATATCTGTACAGTACTTGTAATAAAATATACTATACCTGACATCCTTCGTGGAGACATGTCTGGTCTGACAGAGATCCTAAAAAAACATTTATTTTATTAATTCTAAAATCAAAATTATGAACAAATAGATTGAATTGAGCTGATGGGGTTTTAAAAGCACATTTTACATAATAGTATTAACCAACTGCTAAATATGGTCTGTGGTTCAAATATTACCTTCTTGGCATAATGAAATGACGATAACAATCGTCGCATATTCGCACAGGAACTTCACCGTAACCTTTGACAATAGCTTGAAGCTGTGAACAGCGCCAGCAGACTACTCGTCCACAACGGCGACAATGATGCCTTCTATTGAACTATAAGATAATACATAATTTAATGGGCTACAACCAAGGCAATCTAACACTTAAACAGGATGCTGAGATCTGGCAATCAAAGGGTTTATCTGCGGTTGCGAAACGATTAGTTCCACACCCTTAACAGACACCATGCACTGCGGAGAATATGTACACAGTACAGTAAGTCTGTTGGTATTTGTGGCAGCCAGACATAAGATCAAAGGACTGTTACAAGTTCCTATATTGTAAGCGCAGTGTCCTGATGTTTGATTTTCTTGCTATATCTATGTGGACTGGATACAAATTCCATTTTTTATGGTTATAAAAAAACTGCCGTTCTCCTAAAAGAACACAATGCTCACAATTTATAATCATGGGGATTCACTCTAAAGCTTGGTTCCCACTAAGGATGTAAAGCAAGTTTGAATAATCCACTTGTGATTGGTCAAATCACTTGTGCTACAATTACGTCCTTACGTTGCACCCAATGGGAAACAAGCATTACAGTTTGCCTCCTCTACTCATTGTTCGTGCGTAGAAAAAAAATAATTTTCCTATCAAGACTTTTAGAGTTAAAACGTACCATACTAAATTTTTCAGTTTTGCAAACCATGCAAAACGTGACATCCATGTCTTTAACCCAGTCTTCTTTCTTGGGAGGTGAAGAGGGTAATTGGTGCATCAAGTCATCTTTCATTTCATCCATCATAGAGCTTGTCTCTGGATCATCAGGTACTGTACATTGTACAGGTTCATCCTCTATAAAACAGTCATCTATAGAAATATATTTTAAAGAAAATTGGAAAAAAAAGGGTTTCGTTAATGTTAACAAATCTTTGTAACAATACAAAAATATGTTTAATACATAAAGAAGCCAATTCTCATATTAATTTGTATACCACTAGTTCGAGGGTTCAAAACCTCTTTTTTCCATTGAAGTCCTTTTCAAACTGGAAACCACGGGAGTGATGGTAAATATGACTATCTCATGGTATTTTCCCCTTTTGTGACAAAACAAACACTACCCCTGTAGAAATCATGGCTAGTGGCTTGTTGTATACACTATTTGTATAGTGTATATTTACATGTTTTTACAGTTCTGAAAAAAATTTAGATACAGTAGCTGTAATTAACTGTAAGAAAAATTAGTTGGGTCAGGTCCCTGAGCATGGGATGTTTGTCTTTTGTTTTGTTTATATAGATAGGATAATAATAAAGAAAACAATATTTTGAAAAAAAAAAGAATTGGGTAAAATAAGTTTTAATTACCCCAAGTTTGTGCAATTGTATTGATAACAAGCGCCTCTCTTGCATATTTTGAGACAAGCTGATCAATCTCGTTCTTCCAACATGTCATATCTGGTTGACCATCAAGATGACCAGTCAAAACAGACATTACATTGCTAGCAACTACAAGCTATAAAGATGAATGCATATAAAAATAAATTAAATCTGAATAATCGCGGGAGTTTCTGGACATTTCTACAGATTGTTTTGAATATACAAAAAAATCTTCCCAACCATGCATCAGTTTCCATTTAGTGAGTAGACAGTGGAACCGTAATTACGTAGCCATAACATCAGCAAGAGTTCAAGGCTCAGTCGCTCCATGATTCTAGTGGTAGAACTAGTCTTCTCAAAAAAGGACTTTAAATGTTAGGTCATGAACCTAGTACAACTTTCGAGATGAGTAGGGGTTTATTCCAGTGCATTAGTACATCACAGCCACTGATCATAACTGGGCCCTCTGGGAGACCAGTCTTTGACTGAAGAGCTCACTCAGTATAAATTTTTTTTTTTCTTAAATAGGTTCTGCAAATAGGACTAAAGATGCAAAACAGTCGCATAGTTTTCTCAATGGTTTGGTAAAAAGACTCCTGTTCGAAGTACAACATCTTTATTCATTCACAATTACAATGTTTAATAGTACCAAAAGAAGCTTGTCAGTTTGGATACCATATACATACAGCAGACAACATTCATGAACGAAAACAAATTGAAATAAAAATAATAAAAATCAATATGGGTCGCCCACTACCGGTCAGCACATCCTGTGCATTCTTACATTGGAATTCATAATTAACTGCTCCAGTATTAACAGTGGTTTGCTCATCAGATGTTCATATCCAGCCTGTGTTACAGATGACATACAAAGTAACATCTACAGTACAAAAGACAAATACATATAATTAATTGTGCATTAAACCTTGATTTTTTTTGGAGGATACATTTAATTATAAGAAATTATAGGTTAGGGACAATTGTATAGATCATTCTCCTTACATTAACACCAATTGTTGTTGCATTGAATTCTTGAAGCTGTTTGGATGGAATGTGGTCTGCAAGGTGTGTTGTAACAAACTGTACAATAGATAGTATACCATGTAAGCTAACACCAGATGTCTCCAGAAGAGATTTGCACAGAGAAAAGCAGTACTGTTTGTCATTGGTGCTCTCAAGAATCTGGTTAAGCGATAAAATAAATCACAAAGAAATTAGATCCCTGTGACGTCTATTTTACAATGGTTTACAAACATGAAAATGTTGCATAAAAGCCATGAAGCCAATATTAATTGAATTAAAAATTATCATATTTTTAAAGAAAATCATAAAGAAATTAGATCACAGTGGTGTCAATTTTACAAATGTTTAAAACATGAAAATGTTGCAAAAAGCTTTTCACCATGGAGCCAATATTATATAATTACTAAATATAAGGATATTACTTTATCATCATATTAGCATATTATTTATATAAAATTATTTACCTGGTATATTTTGATATTTGGATGACTTTCTTTAAGCAGTGACACTAAGTATTTCTTCTCAATCAACTATAAAAGAAATAATAAATTACGGTAAAAGTAAACCACTTTTGTTATCAACAGGATTTAAAGCAGGCATCTGTCACTTGTATTCACGCCTTGTAATCTATTCCTTAGTATGTTCATTCTGTCTTGTTAAACAACCTCAAATTCTAAATAAGTTCATAGGAAATTAATATTATTATTTTAAAAACTCCTTTTAAACAAAATATTATTCTATTCCAACCTGTTTTAATATTATACTTGAGTTGTGAAGATCAGCCCAAGTGAGAGCAGTTTCATATTCGTGACATGACAAAATAACTGCCAAAACTTGTTTCGGCTTTGCATATGATTGCTCCGCTATATACTGCCATCGTTTGTAGCTAACCAAATCATTCCATAAATCTTCGCTTTCTTCTTTTGTGACTATGTCACATGACCGTGGATTGAAGGACTTTGCATATTCTGAAATCTGAAACAGAGTAAAAAATATTTAGACATGTGAGCATGCTTGAACTTTATTGACAAAATCCACACAACTAAAATGAATATTTAAAAAATTTGCATAGTTACTGAAGCTATCACAACATATATACTGCCTATCATTTAAATTAATAATTAGTTAAGTTCTGTCTACACTATCAAACTAGTTTGACAAAAAAAAAGTGTGTGGCCAAATACGGTAGTGATATGACATCATCATGTCCATATATAGGCACATCACATTTTTTTTGTCACATAAAGTTTGATAGTGTAGACAGAGCTTAAGAAAATGCCCAAATATGGGAGTGATATGCCCAAATATGGGAGTGATATGACATCATCATGTCCATATATAGGCACATCACATTTTTTTTGTCACATAAAGTTTGATAATGCAGACAGAGGAAGATGTTTCATACCTTACTATACAATTGCATCTCTTTATATTTCTGCTGAACTAATTGCACATGTGGAGAGTCTGGAGATAACTGAAAAAAGCAGTGTTCTAGCAACTCCAGACAGTCACCAGAGGAGTAGTATGAAAGAGAAGTAAGCACCGAGTTCACTAGAAGATCATGATTCCGAACCTGCATCAGGTACTTCTTTGATGCCGCAACATCCAAACTGCGAGAGTCGACATGAAGACCTATTAAGACATAGTCACGTAATGTCACCAAATCACTAGAATCAATGTTTTGAAAGTGTATCAGAAGGTCTAGTATATCCAGAGTTTGCTGCCATTTTCCATTCTCTAATACCTTGTTCAGATCTTCTCTAACAGTCTCCTGAAAAGTGTCACTGTCTACTCTTCCAAAGATGTAAGAGTAACTGTTACCACAAGCATCCAATAAAGATTTTGCTTCACCAGTTTTATGATTCTCATTATGAAAACTAAGAAAAACACCTGCAAAATACTGTAGATATTTCTGCAACACTGGAAAATCTTCCAATTCCTCAGAAGATGTATCACCACTTATCAGAGCTTCAGTGACATCATTGATGGCTTCTGGTGATATATACAACTTCCAACCACACCCACCATCAAAGACACCAACCACTTTTGATATTGTCCATATGAAACGATTCCTTGCTTCCATGTATTGGAGAGTTTCCTTGTTTGGTGAGAACACTGGTTTTTGATGGACATGCTCATATTCATCAGCAAGTTGGCTGAGATCAGGTGCAGAAGATCGTCTTTGCATCCGTTGGCCATATCCAGATGCATAACTGAAGGTATAACCAAAATTGAAGTCCATCGTATTTATCTTAATCTTTAATCCGTTGATCTTGCTAGTTGGTTCATCTGGAAAATCTTCTAAAAAACATAAATCATAAACGGTAGAGACCAATGTGCTTATGAAGAGTGAAAAATTATGTCAACAATGTCAAATAAAGACAACATGAAAAGATATGGCAAAGTAATCAAATTGGATCAAATGATAATGCAAGAACGAAAGCAGATACTGTAGCAGCTGTAGTAGTAGCATTGAATGAGAAAATCTGAAAATAATGATGGCTGTGCTAGTTTTTTTCTGTCAAAGTCAAACAAGTTATCCAATACTTCTGACATAATCATATTAACAGGTACAATAAGGAATAGAAAAAAGCGTTAATAAGTTAAGTATCAACAAATACCTCTTGTAAAGGCCTCAATTCTTTTGGGGGAGCAACTTAAGATGAGTGAATCTAAACTGGTTCCAAGTTCTTCCGACACATGTGCTATCAAAAAGTGAATCAATCCTTCAAAGATTCTACCAGATTCAATGTTCTCTTGCAGGTTCTTGCCTGTAAAATCCTTGCGGAACCAGGCAACTTGTTGAGGAATTGTTACCTATGGAAGCATAGAGTTTTATCAATTTTAGTAAACAACCGCTCTGTCTACACTATCAAACTTTATGTGATGTCATATCACTACTGTACCATATTTGGGCACATGACTTTTTGATAGCATAGACCAAGCTAATATTAATCAATGTTTGGAATTATAGGTAATAAAGTTTGATCGTTATTATAGTAGTAAATATATTTATAAATTCAGTGACATTTAGTTTGAGTTCCACCGGAACCTTTTTACAGAGTTTTCAGTAAAACTTTGGTGGCATATGGATTGAGAAACAATAATGCGTTTTACCTGCATCAGCTCTTTGTTCACTAAGACATGGCTATCAAGATATGATCTCATGGCATCTGACAACTGTTCATATAATTGGTCTTCCTCTAAAACCTATAGACAGTCAACATATAAGCATGCAACATAAAGTTGGTATAGTCATTATTGATTTAAAGGGGAATTTTGGGTTTAAATTAGTTTAAAATATTGTTTATTTATTAAAGTTAAGAGATAAATCTTACGATCAGAGATTAAAAGAGCTTGGATTACCTACACTGAATTACAGAAGAAGGAGAGCGGACATTATACAAGTGTTTAAAATTATCAAGGGCTTGGATGATATTGAAGCCGAAACCTTTTTTGACTTTAGAGAGGACAGTAGAATAAGGGGCCATCAATTCAAATTAAGAAAGCCAAGAGCCCGACTGAAAATCAGAAGCCACTCCTTTTCAAGTAGAATCGTCAACACATGGAACAATCTATACCACACTACAGTACAAGCAGAAAACATAAATGCATTCAAGGATCAACTAAACAAAGACAGAGCAATGGGAGATAAATTTTGCTACCAATTCTAGATAAATACAGAAGAAATGGAGGGCGTTTAAAAGGCATTTGCCTTAATCAAGAGCCCGAAGATTCAAGTAAGATTCAAGTAAGTAAGAAATAAACTAGGCCTATTATAAAAATATAACCATATCAAAATAAAAAAAATTTAATTTCATATACATTTTAGACTAAATTCATGGAAAGTCTGTTTTCAGCAACTTAGGGAAGCTCATTAATATTCATGAGATCAAATATTCACAAAGTCAGCATTCAAACTCGCATCACGTACATATACGGAAAATGAAATTGTTTTATTATAATATTATGTATCATATAAATATTATACAGTGTATGTATTTATGTTTGTTATCATATAAATATTATACAGTGTATGTATTTATGTTTGTTATCATATAAATATTATACAGTGTATGTATTTATGTTTGTTATCATATAAATATTATACAGTGTATGTATTTATTAACGACATACAAAATTAGTACAGATCGTGTCAAAGACCACAAAATGTCTTCCTGAAAAATGGAAGGCTGTGTTTCTGGCATATTTTAGGTTCCCATTGGGTCCTTCCCCTTAAAGAAAATTGTTGTCATCGCTGTACTCATTGCAAAAGATTCTTCCGCAACAGAAAGGAATCTGCATGTACGGCTGAAACACCTACAGTTACTCATCAGACTCGATGGACAAAACAAACCTGTAAAATAGGCGATGAGATACAGCTATCGGCAACCACAAACAACAATCTGCTTTCAGATTCAGGTAAATATTTCTTCCACTTTGATGATCTTTCGAGGCCTTTATATATATATAAAAATATTGTATATTAAAAGTGAATAGAATTTTAGTTAAAAAGCTGTATTTCTATCAATATTTATATTTTTCAATATCTATTTTCACTGGCTATAAAGAATGGAGGATTATAGATGTATTGTCCATCAAAAACATGAAAAATAAAGAATAATAAAATCTGATTTTGAATAGGCCATTTTGCAGTTTTAATATAGTTAAAAAAAAATCAACAAATATAATTATTACACTTATAAGAAGACAGACGAAACGGTTACTTTTAACCAAAAACCAGTGTCTGACAGACAATTTAGGTATTTTTTGCTTTAAATTACATTTTTCAGGATTTTTTTTTGTTTCAATCCAGTTTTTGGTCAAAGTGAATAACTATTATGTAATATAAAATGGTATATTCAACAACAAAAATTTAACAAATTATATGTTTAGGGGACAATATATCTTTAATGGTGCCAAGTGATTTTGTTTTTCAAATACTTTGTTATCCGTCAGTAGAAATAATGAAAGAACTATACCGGCATCCAGTTTCTTTAGTATTGGTCCGAGCGAAGCTGGCGCTGGAAGCTCGTTGTGGAGAATTGAAAATCGTAAATGAAATGCACTGTAAACAACCAGAAAAATAATATTGTACACTCAACGATACAAATAAATATTCTTTTTTAATAACATCACTGAGCACCATGAATTGGTACAGCAGCTTTTTATAAAGTATCTTGTATATATTAGTATAGATTAGGATCCCACATACTTAATTAATGTCTTTTGGTAATCTGTGTAACCATCAAACACTCCCTCACCTACAAAGGTCAGAATTCTTCAGCAATGTAAATAAAATATAAAATATGATAGCAAAATTTACCTAATAACTCCAAGCTGTCCAACTTTGTACGAAATGTTTGAGTAGTATAAAAGGCGATCTAATGTTGACGATGAGCAACATGCTGGTTCTTTGACGTTCCAATCCCGAAGACCGGACTTACAACCTAACGAACCATGACGCGTGTGGCTCAGTGGATTCTGTTCCATGTTTACCTAAAATAGATAACATACACATTTACAGTCCATCACGTAAGGAAAAGGCAGGAGAGCACTAAATTGCTCTCCTTGTGTTTCCAAGGAGAGCAATTTGCTCTTTTAAAGAATGAATATGCTGTGAGGTACTGGAAGTAAATTCGCACTTCAAAGCAGGCAGGGAAATCCTCTTTTTTTTTTGGCGAAACTGATTGCTGATTTAAAAGGTAGAGGTAGAAAGAAGTGCGATCGCACAGGAACTTCTTAAAAATGATGAACTGCATTTAGATTGAAAAGAGGCCACTCTCTCAAAATGTTATTAAGAGAGTATAGCTGTGCCAGATCTGTATGTCACCTGACATGTAGGGGCGCTCTTTAAAATGTATATAAACATAACAAAACAGTCTATTAACATAAATTGTATCATAACATAGTATAATAACAGTTTGTCTTCTTGTAAAGTTTGAATAGAAAAGAATTATTATTATTATCAAATATTCTTATTTCATATCATCTTCAAATGTAGATCACATATTTTATTCAAATTCTTTTTATTATGTTCTATTGGTTAAATAAATGTTACCAAATCAAATCAATCAACATTCAAATCGAATACATATTAAGCAATCAATTATTAAATGTATGTTATAACAATGATTTGGACTTACCATGTTTTTGATGTTTTTTATATTTAATCTTAAAAGCTTTGTCTGTGTACAAACAACAAGTTTCAAATAATGTTAAATATTAGATAATGAATGCTGTACAAGCAGTGCCTTCATAAGTGACATATCTTTAAATATTTAATATGGTGTAGGCTGTGTTACCTTGATTTGTCCATGTATATAACCAATAGCAGAGTGAGCTAGTAGAAGATTCAAAAGATTCGTAAAGAAACAGATCTTCTCCTCATTAGTAATCAAAAGATCAAGGTCAACAGCCTGGAGTTCACAAGTTGCCGTGATAATGTCAAACCACTCTGGCATACCACTCGCAAGAAATGCGCCACCCATGTCAAAGATGCCCTCAGTGTTGGAGCTTCCAATGTGATCTGCAATAAGTAAGAAAATTCGTGTTTATTTTTTAAAATTGGAAATGTGATTTACAAGATTACACAAGAAAGCCCTGGGAAAAGTTCCAGGTGCTGGCATAAACTATTTTTCTACTTAAGCATTTTCTACCTTGATTTAAGCTAAAAATCTCTTACTTTTCATCAGTCTGATCAATCGAGATAGTAGATCCTTAACGACAGTAGCTGGATGTCGAGCTTTTTCTGTCCACTCCTCTCCACCATTTAATACCAACTGCCCATCAGGCATTTGTGATTTGATCACTGGTGGCAAATATAGTGAAATAGTTGGACAGCAACTTTTTACCATTACGTCCACAAGATCAAGTTTCAAACTTTTCGCAATAGTTTCCAATCTATATCAAGAAATTCAGGTATTTTGATGTTTTGAAAATGTATGCTTTGCTATAAGTGAGAAAAATTAATTTTTACTATAGAAATGAATCCAATTCTAAATTATCACCACTATTATTAGTTCATTGCTGGATACTGTAAAATAAAATACATTACCTGGATGGTGAAATGTTATCATGGAACATAAGTTTACCAAGTTCAAAATGAGGGCCTTTGCTGAGCACAGAAAATGGGTTTGATGGCTTAGGTTGTGTACCTAAAAATAAATGTTAAAAATACAGTTCAAATCTTCAGGACACTCCCAGTGGACACTTTCCTATGAAACGAACAATGTGCAGTAAAGGGGCACTTTTTTTAGTTATTGAAGGTTATTTGATAATAAATTCTGTACAAGCAGTGCCTTCAGAAGTGACATATCTTTAAATCTTTAATATGGTGTAGGCTGTGTTACCTTAATTTTCCATGTATATAACTAATAGCAGAGTGTTCTACTATATATAAGTAAATATTAACTTTAGTGCAATTTATTTGACATTAATAGAATTCTTGAAATGGCAAGTAGCAGTGGTAAGTAGTGATTTTTAAAAGAATATAAACAAATCTATTTTTTTTTTCTTTTTTATTGAAAGTTTTGGTAGCTGAATTTTTTTTTCTTCAAATATTAGTATAAAATAAAATCATTATAACAACACAAATTATTTACAAACAAAATTTACAGTGTAGCTTAAAGTAATACTAAATATATTTCTTACCAGATTGACGATCTGGAGATTCTAGAAGTACACTTGCCAAGGTGTTTACATGGTCGCAAATTGTCTTCAAATAATTCACCTGCTTCTGCGAGTGTTCCTCTCCGTGACTGTAGTACTTTGATACCTTGAGCTCTTTTGTGACATCATCATCCAATACCTGCATGAGTTTACTGGAGCACTTTTGGACCGAGGCTGTAGTTACTCCATCCTTTTGGTGCATTCGTTTCAAAGGAGATTTCTTGGGAGATTTGGAAGACTTTTCTGGCGACAGGGATTGCTTAAAATCCATAACTGAATTAAAAAGTTCTCTGTGCCATCTGACACTCCTCTCAAGATTAGAAGACTGGAGAGGTCTGCTGCCACACAGAAGGAGTTCATGAACACTTTGTTTTAAGACGTCAGAATGCATAGCATCTTTTTGAACTCTCAAGGCTCCGTACAAAAGTTGGACAAATTCACCAACACCAAGCATACTCAAATCATTTCCTTTCGCAATGGCAGTGTTAGAGACGGTAGAACTCTCAGCTCTATCTAATAAACTTAGTGATGTTTCGTAGAACTTACTAGCCGTACATGCCAAGTCTAGTGCAACCATACATGAAATATTTCTACCCTGTAAATGACTGTACAGTTCAACAAGACCTAGTTTATCTCTTGCGTATGGATTAAGATCCAGTGGTTTATATAAATTTGACGGCAGTCTTGCAAGAGTTTCGTCAACGACATTGCCTGCGGACATTGCTGAGACGGCAGAGTTTGCGATGTTAGCAATGACCCCTAACCGGGAAGATTGCGACGTAGGTGCCGATAACCTCTTTATTGCACTGACATCTAAACTTTGAACTTGTTCGATTGCGGAATTCCAGTGTTGTGAAAAATGCACTTCTGAAACTTCGCAACCTTTGTCCATTCCAAACATGTCAATCACCTAAAAAAAATGTAACAATTTGTTAATCCAAAGAATGTAGTTTCTACCAATGTCAAGCTTTACACATTTATAAGAATTTTCAGTTGAATGTCATTTTTGTCTGTTAACCTCTCTGAAAAGCAACACAGTACTGGAAAGTCGAGTTGGTGCTCTCTATATTTTTCACCCGATGCTTACCTGGATGGGAAAATTTCAAAACTATTTTAATGAGAATTTACAGGACACCAGATTGTTCAGATGACCTAAAATGTGTCATTTATGGACTAGGCATTGACACATTTTCCATTCATTGTTCTTATCGTAAAGATAATACATAATGTCTGCTCATTTTGAAATCATATGTTAAAAATAATAATCATAAAATTCCATACCTGTTTGGCTTTCCGAAACTTTCCGTTCACCATGCAAATTCTAACTAACATCTCCTGAGTTGAAAGCATGTATGAAATTATTCCATCAGAAGTCGCTGGTTTGGATACAGCAGATGATTTTGCATAGTGGCTAATCTTTCTTTTACGTCTATCACTGCTGGTTGATAAACCTGAAGAGAGTTTGTGAAACCATATGTTAGTTTACAGTAACTAGTGGAAGTAGCACGGGATCTACAGTGGTATGAAATAAAAAATAGGTCACTCTAAATAATAAGAAAGTGGAATGACATAACAATGGTAAGTGTGTTAGACTAGCATGTTACATCTGTGACATGTTTCTTGTATTCCTGGGTTGACGTAAAGCTGTTGGTCCCATTGCACATGTTCACAATAAAGAACTTGGCACACAACTTAAAAGAATAGGGGAATGTGATCTTTCTTGTACTAAGAGGTCAAGACAAATATATATATAATTAATTCTGACAAAATGTTGAAAAAACTAAAAAAATCCTACTATATGGACTGCCAGGTTGAACATTCTTCTTCTGCCTGGTTAGTTCTTCCTTTTCTTTCTGTACCTCCTCATCAATGAGCCTTCCAAGTTCATCATCTACATGACTGCTGTATCTATCCTGCCCTTTGACCTTTTCAGATACTAACTGGAAACGCCAGAGAGCTTCGTTTGTGCATTTCTCAAGTCTGGCAATTCTTTGTTTCAATTCAGATTGAGAGATTGAACACTTCAAATGTTTGTGAAGCTCTTTGCTGTCTCCAAGACTGCTTCCATCTGACTTCTGAAGACATGTGTCACTCAAGTCATTCAGACACTCTTTAAAAACCTTCAGAAAGATATCAATGACCGCTGGTGACGCTAAAAATCCATGAGAGGTCATCTGGTTTGACAGACCCGATAGACTGCTGCTGGAACCACCAGATTCAAGTTTTTCTGAATTGTACAGGTCAGAGCTACTAGTATTCTTACGTCCTTGTCGTACAAACCCAAAACTGCCGTCTCCTAAAGGTTCGTCGCAATCACTTCCAGATCTTGACGACCTCTGATCGTCAAACCTTACAAACAAGAGCGAGAAAATGTTCTCCAGGGTTTCCACACGAAAGGTCAGAGGGTAAATGTTGCGGAGGTTTTCTTTTGCATATATCAAAGATCTCTGGAACACAGTAGTTTGTTGAGTTAAGGTGGGTGTTATATTCGGTCTAGCAACTGCTTTGGCGAATTCCATCGTTGCAATAAAACTCATGTACACCGACAAATCCCTTGCTTGTTCAATGGACCGTACTTTATCTGCAGTTTGTTTATTCTTCGCAATTGATATCATTTCATCTGAGAAAAAAAATGGAAAGGGAAAAAAATTAGTGATTCAATTTAGTGTAGATGCAGATGGTAATTCCATTCCAACTTCAACACCATTTAAGACAGCATATAACTTTAAAACAACAGAAAGATAATATAACTAGTGCAACTTAACTTAACCCATATAATCTTCTATTGTCTTGCTATGTGAGGCAACGGTACTGGCACTCTTTTGCCAATGAAAACAAGTCTTTTACCAGGATTTTTTATTTGTTTGAATTGTAGTGTTTTGGCAAATATACATAGTCTAAAGCTCTGTCTACATTATCAAACTTTATGTGACAAAAAAAATATCACTACCATATTTGAGCACATCACTACCATATTTGGGCATATCACTACCATATTTGGGCACATCACACTTTTTTTGCAAACAAGTTTGATAGTGTAGACCGATCTTAATATAATTCTGCTATGAGGGAGTTTGGAATGGTGTATAATGTTAAACTTGCTAACCTTCTGTAAAAGTTCCACTAAGTGCATCAATCACATCTGCAGGCTCTAGACTGAAGCAGCAGCCACAGTGATGAATGACACTCAATGCTGACTGGCCACTTAGAAGGTTAACCTCAACATCTCTCCTTTCACCATCTTCATCCACAGTACTAGACGTAACATAAAAACCACTATGATTATGTACAATCCTCTCGATTACAAACATTAAAATATTTGGCATACTATCTGGAATCAGAATCTTATAAACAAGATTCATCTCTCATTGCATCATCCTTTAGATGGAATTTTAAGAAGTTGATTTTTACAAGTATTTAGCTCTGTCGACACTTTCAAACAAGTTTGACAGGAAAAGTGTGATGTGGCCAAATATGGTAGTAAGGCCAAATAAAAAAACATACTTGTTAAGCGTCACCGCCCGCTCCTGATTATCCAGCCGCCTCTCTTTTTATTTTTATTTTTTTTTTACCGATATACAACGGAAAGTTCAGCGGCCCGGCCCAGCTCCAGAGTAGGGCTCGAAATTCACGCTAGCAAACTAGGATTTTGCTAGTAGATTCTTCATAATTGCTATTTGAAAATTTCAAAACTAGCAAATATTTGTTAGGCTAGTGTAATTTTTGAAAAATACGTACTTTTTAGCTTAGACAACGCTAGCCGCCGATCGCTCTATGTCGACAACGGCAATTTGGTGAAAACAATTGTTTCATTTACACGCCGCCGATTTACGTCAAGGAAACGCGAATAGCACCGTGAATCATGTAATGTGGTAAACAGCATGCTTTTTCCCCAACACATTAAATCATGTGCATTTAGTACGTCGCTGAGGATTACATCATCAGTCACGTGATTACAGAATACGCGATTATCAATTTAGGGATTTAACGAAATAAATATTTTGCCTACACAGTGGTCGAAGCGCGTTTTTTTATAGGTTCGTAAATAGGAAACACCCCATACATAATGGACTCTACCAATTTTGTTTACGATGATCTCGCGCTCGAGATCGGCACACCACGAGGTCCTGTTGGGCGATGGGTTTCCTTATGCCTGGTTTACCTGTGGAATAATTACATACACTTTTTGCATCACAACTTTAAATACTGATTTACACAGCAATTGGCAAAGGATTCATCAAAGAAGAATGAATACGTTGAATAAAAATTCACTTAAGAAATGCCGTAATAAGCTGTTTTCAAACTATAGTATAAATCAGCCCACTATTTAGTATTATTGAGACCAAATCATGCTTCTCGCGATAGGGAATTTCCTGGATAGATGAGTCGAGCGAGAGACGGCGGATGGCCGATGAGTGAGGTGGGGGTAGCAGCTTGGACGGATTAGTTAGCCTAGGGCCTACAATTTTGCTTGGTGGCAATTAAATTTAATGTTTTAATTACGTCTGGATATAAACAATACAAAACTCAATTTTGTCATAAGCAATAATATTTCATACATAGTCAATTTTGTTCTGTTTCGCATTTTTAAAGTTTGACGTTTCGTCCTAAAAAAAGTGGGGCAAAACGTCCACCGCGCAAAAATATACCTCTATAAAAAGTAAAAAAAAAAAAAAAAAACCGTCCCCCCGCCCCTGAAAATTTATGAGGGTGTGACGCTTAACAAGTATATTTTTTTATTTGGCCTAATAATGACATTATTGTGTCCATATATGAGCACATCACATTTTTGGTCACATAAAGTTTGTGTAGACAGAGCTTTAACAGCCTATGTAACATTCCTATACCTTGTTTTATCCATACACCACTTGATTAGTTCAATGCTCTGTGATAACCTTTGACATGCTCCACTCAGAAGAGAATCGTTGCTCTGTCAACAAAAAAACAGTAAATTTAATGAAAAATCAGTTATCGTGGAAGGCATTCAACAGTCAGTATAATTGGTAATTAAATTAACTAAAATTCTTTTTAAACCAAGTCGCAGATTTGAACCATCACCCTGTGATTTGTAAGAAAGAACCAAGCTACAGTGTCATTTTTACCTTAAAATCAACAGCTTGTAGAAGACGGCTAGCAGATGAAGATGTTGTGACAATACCCAGACCAAGCAAGACAACCAATACCCTGAGATTTGACAGCTCTTGTGGGGCTAGCAGATCAGCTAATTCCCCAAACATTTCTTCTTTGATAAATGATAAACTTGATAGCTGAGGAAGAATACATATAAAGCTGTCTACCCTATCAAACTAGTTTGACAAAAAGTGTGATGTGCCCAAATATGGTACAGTACTGTAGCGATGACTTCATCATGTCCATATATGGGCACATCACATATTTTGTCAGACAAAGTTTGATAGTGTAGCCGGAGCTTTTAATAAATGGTTGACATGACTTCTTAACAATTTGACTTCAGCCATTGGACCTTTTTCAGAAAAGTGTCTTAATGCCTTAATTAAAGTCTTTGGTGGCAACATTTGGAGAAAGCAAAGTGTTATTAAAAGAGAGAACATAAAAACAAGAGTTAAGACAACTTATTATAAGTAAAAGTTAATATATCAAGAGTTTTTATACAGTAATTACAACTAGAGGGTAAACTCTATCAAAAGCATTTGACCATGGGATGGGAACATATAATATGGTTGTGGCTATCTCCTAGTTGACTCTCTAGTTATATATTAATGCATCAATACATCTTACCACAATCTGTTCAAGCACATGCTGCTTGTGATTCCATGACTGGAAGTAAAGTCGTTTCCAAACGGATTCACGATTCATACTGTTCATTCCCAACATGGCGTACCCGTTGGCGATATCCTCTCCAGATTCCAACTTGTCTTTTGGTATCAACCTTCTTCTGTATTCCATCATGAATTCATTGTTAATTCTAGAGCATAGTTGTACAAACTTGTCCTCCTTGTACACGATACATGAATACAGAGTGTGTAGCTCAAGACAAGGCTGACTGACTGCGAGGTTTAAAAGTTCTCTACCCATGTTCTTCACGCTCTCTGTTGTCTCATCTAGCGGCCACTGAGTTTTTGCGATTAGATCGTATATCTTAAGGTACAGTGACTTATCGATAGCTTTAGAACTCTTTACCATATTTATAAGTGTGGTTATTGTTGAAAGGACAATGGCTTTAGAGGAAGTCTGGGACGAAAAGCTATTTAGAAAGTTGATGATTGTACATCCTAGAATGGGATCTTTTATAAGAATATCCTGAAGGAGTCGTTGACAACTTTTAGACATCTGTGAATTTTGACTCCTTGTTGAGGATTCATCCTTTCTTTCGAAGAAGTAGAAGTACTGATAGAGTTCCTGAAAAATAAATCAAATAAAAATTCAATTCATATTCAGGACACCCTACTTAAGGGACACTTTGTTGAGTTCTAAAGGTGTCCCCTTAATAGAGGTTCTACTGTATGACCATTGCTTTGTTGTGTGTACAGTACAGTGGGCTAAATTATTCTCGGCCCCTAGAACCAAGCTCACTAGAAGAAGACAATATATACGGTAGGCCTAGGTAGTAAAAATCATGAAGTTTTGTAAATGCTACAGTAGTTTGTGTTAGAAAATGATTGACCACTGTTAAATGACTATGAGGCCTACTGCAATTACCTTTAAGGTGGATTTGTTAAAACCAATATTCTTGCACATTAACAGAAGTATGCTAAATTGAAGGTGATGTAAAAAGCTGGATGTCTAGAAAAGAAAAAAAAAGTTTATATTAATTGTACAGTGTGTGGCCAGATAAGAATTGAAGTATCTTTTACCCCTTTTGTAATTGTATAACCCGAGTTATACCCGGGATGCAAAAATGAGGAAATGTAGGCCGGTGTAAACGACGTAAAAAGTTACCCGGGTCACTGAACCACCCAGGTAAGTGATGCTGAATGTATTTAGCATCAAGTCAATCCGGGACACACCCGGGATGAATTTGTGTTTGCAGTGTAAAACGCTCAGCGTATCTTTACCCATTTGTTTAATATCCTTGCTCACTATAGTATTTAATTTACATACAATTAAGATAAGATTGATTTTGTTTATTCGCTAATTTGATAAATAAAACTTATGGTTACTTGTTATTCATTTTTATTTCAAGATTCAATTTTTGTGTGTATTGCATTAACATTTACACGGGTTGGTATTTTGCAGTGTAAATTCCAGGGTTAATAAATCAGGTGTGAAAAGGAAATTTATCGAGACACGACACATGTTTGTTATAAGCTCGGCGGTGTAAAAGGGGTATATGTCAAACGCTTACTTGAGTGTGAACACTTTTGTCCTGTAGAAATTGGCAACATAGTAAGGAAAGATGCTCTGGTGACACAACACTCTGTGAACCAAAACTGTAAAGAAATACATATATGATAAATATGTTAATATTTAATTCTTTAAGTACTATAAATGAAAAGGAAAACAAATAGTTATAACACTGTATAATTTGTTATATTTTATCAACAAAGAATAAAAAATTATAGTGATAATTTGTGAACAACTAAAACTTAATTATTTTTTCTAATACATTATTAGCCAATAAAAGTTAGCTTAGTACTTAGACATACCTGTATTTTTCTGGATTTTGTATTGCCCAAAACATCATTTTTTCAATCATCAACCTCTCTTCGTTATCAAAATTCTCAAATGCATAGCCATCAACTAATTCATCAAGCCCTAGATTTGGATTTTTATGCACGTCACCATCTTGAAATTTGACTTTACCACAGCAGGAATTCTCTACCCCACCTCCTAGATTCCAAAAAGTCAAAGCGCATGCCCTAGCTAGCTCCCACTGCCCAAGTTGAAAATACTTCCTGAACGACAGCATTGAGTGCCTGAGTAAAACGCTGCGACCACTGCGACAAATGGGTGCTGGCCTAGGCCTAGCATTATATGGCGTCAGCTCATTTTCTGAGATAAGATTAGCTTCTCTTGAGGTTAATTCTGATAGTACCGTAGTCATTATTGACTGATATATGCTCCGATTTCCAATTACTATATTATTATGATCATTTTGGGTCTTTTTTTCGTTCCTAATTCCTCAGTCTGCCACATTTCTGATGACAATTTCTCAGCTGATGCATGTTTTTATAGTGCGCCCTCTGTAGTCGTAAAACTTTTCGCGGATATTGACCTCGATATGGATAAAAAAAAAGATTTTTTATTGAATATGAATAGCGCCGCCGTTATTATTATTTGTCAGAGCCATATATATAAAGAGTTACGACATTGAAGATTAGAAGCCATGTTTGTGTCAAAGAATTCGCACGCTGAGGGCACGCGCGTCTATTTTGTATAGCGTTTTCCTGTAGTTCATGCATTATTTTTAGATTTTTTTGTCTATGAAATAACGCTTATATTCCGTTTTTATTTTAGTAATTAATTTTATTAATGGTATTAATTTTGTAACATATATATATTGTGTCTATAATAACAAAATAATAAATTTTAGGGCCTACATGCAAGTCAGAATACATCAAAGCATGAACCAATACAAATTCACCCCTCTTTTTATACAGTATGCTCTCCGTGTGTTTTTGATACAAACTTTCCGAGACTCGTTCATCATTTCATTTGTAATAATTTGCCTTTATTATTTTAATATTGTTCATACCCTATTCAATATATTAACAAATATATCCACGACACTTTATTATTTTATTTAGTCATCAAAGCATGCATTATGAATTGAAAATATTACATATTAATTGTTATAGGACGTAGTTATGGGATGTTTCGTTCCAAAATCAATCAATCGAACTTTATAATGTACTAGCGCACGCGCGCGCAATATTCTTTGCCGCAAGTACTTCTGTACGCTGTGCACATCGATATTACCGTAAAATGTGCAATTACATTTTTTTAAATATAAGAAAAAGTTTAAAGTATTTTCTTGCTCCTATACTTTACATCAGACAAGTTTGACACAAATTGATATGCATATCACGTGACTATAATCCAATGTCGTAACTCTTTATATATATGGCTCTGTTATTTGTTTTAATAGTGCGCCCTCTGTACTTTAAAAACTTTCCGCGCGGATAACATTTTTTTTTTTTCATATTGAATGTGAATAGCGCCGCCGCCCCGTTATTAAATTCCGCATATATCCGGGTCACGTGTAAATCATTGTTTACGTTACAAACAAATCGAGTTTCTGATAATAATATTTATTGTTGATGCATGATCCTGACCTGACCACACACTGACCACACACTGCTCTGAAAGTGTGTAAATTGTTATATTGTAATAAAACAAATCACTGAAAGAAAGATGCTGTTTGTTTCTCTCCTGCTTGTTTCTTTAGCGTCAGTAAACTGCCGAATATTTCCAGAAATTCAGGACGATTTTGAAGGCAAAAATTGGGCTCTCATCGTAGCAGGATCGAACGGATGGGACAACTATCGGCATCAGGTACGATCACCTTGTAACCGAGTTAGCCGGCCTCAGGCACAATTAGCCTAATTATAGTAATTCAAGGCTAAGATACAGTAAAAAGTATTCAATTAAAAGTATTCAATTAAAAGTATTCTGAATAATACTGGATTTAATCATGTATTTTCAAATAACATACCTATAAGATTCAGCATGGTTTAAATCTTTTAAGTGTGTTAATCGTCAAATGTATGAATTGGATTGGTTTAATAAAAGCTGTACCAAACCATCATTATCACTTTATGTTAAATTTAAAAAAATGCCTGAGTTAGAAAATTATCTTACTGTTAAAACTGATTTTCATGGTGCTCAATTGAAATTTAAGGCAAGGTCAAATACTCTTCAACTTGAAAGTAGATTAAGTAAATGGGATATGAATAATACTGGTAATTGTATGTTATGTAAGGATGAACCTGAAGATTTATATCATTTTATGTTAAATTGTAAAGTACTACAAGAAGTGCGAATTTCAGAATTTGAATGCTTGGAACAAAACCTTAATGATTCTGGTCTTTCAGATCTATGGAATTCACTCCAGTTAAATAATTCAGAGGTTATCTTAATGATTATGTTATGCGCGATTTGCGCAATTTGAAATTGCGCAAAAAAATCCTTGCGCAATTTGAAATTGCGCAAAGAATTCTTGCGCAATTTAAAATTGCGCAAGGATTTTTTTGCGCAATTTCAAATTGCGCAAGAAAATCTTTGCGCAATTTTAAATTGCGCAAGAATTCTTTGCGCAATTTGAAAACGAACTGTAAATTTTCAAATTGCGCAACAAAATTCTACCAGACAATCGGTATTATAATAATTTATTGGAAACTAAATAACTCAAAATAAAACATAATAAATGCGAAGATAACATGTGTATAATAAATACATAACATTTATTATTACAATTAAATAATACTATCACTGTATTACTTGAAATAAATCAAAATAAATGTAAAAATTAAGTTTTTAATATTAGTTTAAGCTAGGCCATGTAACCTAGTCAGTATCAGTAGTCCAGACCCTAGCTAGGCTAGAGTAGTATAGCCGGCCGCCCGCGCCGCGCCCGCCTGGTGGAACACCACCGCTTCGTTTTCCTTCGTCGGTTCTTCGACGGTATGCTAACTTATAACAATATTTGCACTACTAAAATAAGGAAATGCGATATTTATCTTTAATTTTGAATCATTAGAAATTACTATAAAAATATGGGTGTGCATGATTTCACAATCTGTCGAAAAACCTTGCGCAATTTGCAGATTACTTGCGCAATTTAATACGTTGCTTGCGCAATTTGAAACACATGTTTCAATTCAAATTGCGCAAGGATTTTTTTTGCGCAATTTCAAATTGCGCAAATCGTTCAAATCGCGCATAACAATTATACTTGGTGGTGATTGTTCTGTTCTCATTCCAACAATGTCGATTAATATGGTAAAAAGCCCATGACATTCTTGATAAATTCTGCAAATCATATCTTAAGAAAGCATGGGCCTTTAGACAACGTATAAAGTCTAACATTATCGAATGATTTTTTATTTTATGTAATTTGGTTTAGTTATCTTACTTTGTTCTTTTTCTTTTTTTTTTATATCAATTCTGTTTACAGTCATCAAATAATTCACCACAGCTGAAATAATTTAATCTATGCTTTCCTGTTTATTGATGTCCCTAATTTGGGTTCCTATTGTTCCTTATCATTTTTGCTGGTAGACACTGTGTTTCAAGAGTGTGTATATCTTAACATAGATTCTAAGTACTGTATATTCCTTTGTTCATATACGGTACTAATTATTATGCTAATTTAGTGTCCAAGCTTATGTATGTGGGTTGCATTTAATTGGTATAGTATTACAGTTTATTTTTAATTTGGTTTTATCGAACTTCCGTTTTATCTGAGCATTATCTGTTTTAATCTAGTCTATCTTTATTTTTATACTCTTATATTTTTATATTGTATGTTTAATTGTTTTAAGGATGCACCATTATTATGTGTGCCGCTGTTCAAAAAGCGTTTTCCAAATAAATTATTATTATTATTATTATTAGTAGAAATAATAATGGTCAGTTTTAAGTGTGAATTAACGTGACCATGCTTTGTGGTGGAACAATTCAGGGAAAAATTTCATTTGAAAATTTTGTTTAGCAAAATTGCTAATCAAACTGATTTTTTAGGGTATTGCTAAACTGCGCAAACACTGCGCAAACAACAACAAAAGCTGCGCAAACCTCCTTCAAACCAATTAATATTTATTAGAACACAACTAGAACTATATAGGGAGACAATTTATGAGAAAAAAAATTTGAAATTCCTTTAAGTTTGCCTTTTTTTGGGTTAAAAACTTCCATTTTTGGGAAAATTACTGATTTCACAGCGCAAACAACAACAAAAAGCTGCGCAAACCTCCTTTAAATCAATTAATATTGATTAAAACACAACTAGACCTATATAGGGAGACAATTTATGGGGAAACACATTTGAAATTCCTTTAAGTTTGCCTTTTTTTTGGGTGAAAAACTTCAATTTTGGGAAAATTACTGATTTCACAGCTCAAAAAAAAAAAAAAAGCTGCGCAAACCTCCTTTAAATCAATTAATATTGATTAAAACACAACTAGACCTATATAGGGAGACAATTTATGGGAAAACAAATTTGAAATTCCTTTAAGTTTGCCTTTTTTTTAGTGAAAAACTTCAAAACTGTAATACTAATACTGTACCAATTAAATGCAACCCACATACATAAGCTTGGACACTAAATTAGCATAACAATTAGTATATGAACAAAGGAATATACAGTACTTAATCTATGTTAATATATACACACTCTTGATACACAGTGTCTACCAGCAAAAATAATAAGGAACAATAGGAACCCAAATTAGGGACATCAATAAACAGGAAAGCATAGATTAAATTATTTCAGCTGTGGTGTTACATTAAAATGGAATATTCAACAAAAAATTGTTTCCCCTTCCCTGCAATTTTGGACGTTTTTTGGAAAATAATACATATATATCACTTTAAAAACATTAAACCATGTCATTCCTTGTCTTAAATGTACGTTTTATGGTAAATTATGATAAAAAGTGAGAAACAATGCACTACCTAAGTAGCTCGCGGCGATCGACCTCTCGTGGACGGTCTTAGGCCTAGCCTGGCTAGGCTTAGTTTTGTAGGCCTAGCTGGTAAACATCGGTAACGTGCGAACATCGTACGCTAGCTATATACCTAGCCTGACGTTGTATAGTTGCTGCATTAATTGTCTTTCTATTTTTGCCAGACTCCGTTGATACAAATTGGGGAAAACCCGGTATTTTCGCTGAAAAGTTAGGAGTCTTCCATTTGTTTTGGCCTCACGATCGATCGAAAAGTGGGCGAATTACAGGTGAAAAACAAAAATATCAATCCGCGCGCAATGCATTTTGGAATTTATAGCGGGCCACTATAATTATTAAAATCGACTTATTTTTCACATTTTTAACCGTTTAAAGACGAAAAAAGTTATCGCAATAGGACCATATAGTATTATTTTTACATTAAATATAGTTTGTGATCTTAAATTAGATCTAAAAAACGTAGGGAATGGGGCTTTAAGAATTATTTTTTCAGGGGGACAATACATATACGTATAAGCTCCATGGTTTTAAAATCATCAATTTTGCTCAGTCATCAACATGTGACTCTGTATCTGACACTTTTAGATTAGTATCCTATTATATCTTGTGTAAATATATCGAAGCATTATAAAACCATAAAGTAGTTACATAAGGTAACATAAGATAACCGAATGCATTTTTTATCAGTTTATTAACTATACTAACTGGCATTTTATAGTATCAGGAATGAGTAATAGTGTACTTCCTTTGTTATTATGAAATGAATCGCTACATTTGTTCAGTTCAAGCAGCAAATATGTTTGCTTATTTCTGACCTTATACTCATGACTTTGGTACTGTATACAAAGACAGGCTCAAACAATAAGTATACCACATGACATAATAATGGTATCCACATTTCACCATTTTGTTTATTTTGGTGCTTTTCTGACTTTTTAAGTTTTCTGACTTTGAATTTTGTGTACAGTTGAGTCCGGGATTACCTTAAGTAAAGCACAAGACATACATCTGATTTCCACATACTTATTATTTAAAACCATGTGACATTCAGTTAGTTTTATGATGCAATTAAGACCTATGATGACTCATACATTTATCTTTTCAGTAGTTATTCTTAGTTTTGGATAAATTTTGCAGACAAATTTAGGTTTAGTACGGCCTTGTTTCCTGGTATTTTTATTTTAAGTCTGGCATTTTTTATTTCAGGTGTACGTTTTGGCAACCTAAATTATAACTGTATTATTATGATTAAATATTCAATAAAAAGTCTGTCACTATCCACAATAATCAATGAATGAATTATAAGTTTTATTTTTATTTATTAAATCATGTTTTTATTTTCTAAATAGGCTGACGTTTGCCATGCCTACCAGATACTGCATCGTAATGGCATTCCTGATAAACAAATTGTTGTGATGATGTATGATGATATAGCAAATAATGAAGAGTAGGTTTACAGTCTTTTGTTCAGCCACGCTAAAGCAGATTATTATAAGTTATTCATTTACGTTAATTTTAAATTTTATTACCATTTTAAAATATTGTAATGTATAATCGTGTATTGTTTTTTTTTTTAAAGAAATAAAAGGCCGGGCGTGATCATCAATCATCCAGCTGGTGATGACGTTTACCATGGTGTTCCTAAAGATTACAATGGAGAGGTATAATAATAATTTCCATAATTGACTGAAGCTCTGTCTACACTACCAAATATAATACTTAATAGGGATATGCCCACATATGGTAGTGATATGACATCACCGTGTCCATATATGGGCACATAACATTTTTTGGTCACATAAAGTTTGATTTAATCAGTATAGGGCTTGACGTGTCACTATAAGGTTGAGTGGTTAAGTATGTTTTGCGATGGTTTTCTAATCGCACGATCAGGACTTTTCTTCCAATTGCTTGCGTCCTAAGGCAAGGGATTTTCCTTATGTTTGCCTCTCTACACACCACTCAGGGGTACAAATGAGTAGGCCAACCTGGTCCATACATGTTTGAACCAAAAGGAACCGGGCAATAAAACATTCAAGCAAGAACAACATATTATTATCATTACCATTATAATTATTACCGTATAATCTAGGAAGGTGGGATTATACCAGAGGATATACGGTAATGTAAGCACAGCTGCACCCTCTATATTTATTATATATTTTTTCCAATTTGTTTTGGCAATAATTCATATTTATGTCATAACAAAATAAAGATAAAGTGACCAGTTTTTTATTTTATTTTTTTATATAGAAGGTTGTTTCCTTATCCTTAAAATAAAAATATTTCCTGAACCAAAAGGAAATAACTAACAGCCAGTAGAAATTGAAAGTCTCATAATATCTGAAGTTATAAGATCTATTGTGTGTTCCAACAAAGACCTATGATATAGATCAGTAAAGTTCACATGACTGAACAAACAAGTGTCTACTAAAGACAGTCCAGAAAAAAATTCTTTGATATTGTTTGAAGATTACTGCTGGATATTGCTTTGTGTCTGAACAAGATATCTTTAAAAAAGATTACGTTTTAAACCATCCTGCATAAAAAATAAAGCCTTTCATATTCATTTGTTTTCCAGAAAACATAATTAACACAAAAATTATACATGATGGATAACAATACAAAAACCCAGGACACCATTCTGGCAGATAGTCAAAAAGCAATAAAAATATTGCTATAAACAGACTCTCTTATAGTGCTGGTTGACGAAAAAATAATTATAAGCTTTCGATTTGAAAGAAAATGTGTGAAAATCAGGGAGAGAGAAGGGGCTCAGCTTTAATCAGGTGTCACCTTCCACCACCTAAATTTGCTTTACCACAGGTCCCACCATGGGGGTCTGTGGCTCAATTAGTTAGTGTCTCTCTCCCCCCACCCACCTCCAATTTCAAAATTCTGGATCCACGCTAGCCCTGTACCAAATTTTTCATACATGCCCCTGTTATGCGCGATTTGCGCAATTTAAAATTGCGCAAAGAATTCTTGCGCAAGGATTTTCTTGCGCAATATTAAATTGCGCAAGACTTGCGCAATTTCAAATTGCGCAAGAAAATCCGTGCGCAATTTTAAATTGCGCTGCACAATTTGTAAATTGCGCAAGATAGTTCTTGCGCAATATGACACCTTTGCGCAATTTGAAAACGAACTGTTTGTTATTTTTATTATTGTACTCATTTGTTGTTGAGAATGGTACCGAAAGGTCAATCTTTTTTGTCATTAAATTAAATTTTTAAGTTAAATAGTAAATGTCTAATAATTCGTAATAATTATTGTTTCTAAAAAAAAATCCAATCATTATTAGTCTTATTAATCGTCATTAGTACTGATATTTGAATTGAAATTATTATATTACTATTGGTATTTATTTATGCCTTCTCCTCATATTATGTGTGAATATGGTATTTTATAGAACCATTGGGAATTCGAGATTTTTTTTATTCGGAAAAAAAATTCGGGAGGGAGGCTCCCGGGAGGGTAAGGAAATGCGATATTTTAAATTTTGAATCATTCTTAAAAATTACTAAAAAAATATGGGTGTGCATGATTTCACAATCTGTCGAAAAACCTTGCGCAATTTGCAGATTACTTGCGCAATTTGAAACACATGTTTCAAATCAAATTGCGCAAGAAATTTTTCAAATCGCGCATAACACCTACACTCCCATTTTGGCCGTATTTTAAACTCATCTCCACTTGTGACGTCACACACCTCTCGATAATAGATAGAGGGCGCTGTTGACTGAAAAAAGGAGCACCTCCTGTTTTGCTTCTCCTGCTTCAGATGTTGCATGTATGGTTTCTTTATAGTGTACTTTTCGTGCAATGTATACAGCTTTACATTACATCCAAAGGATGAGGCAATGAATGCATCTTGTTTTAAAGATACAAAGCAATTATATGCCAACTTATAATATCAGGTCTTAATTATTTAAAAACTTTCTGTAGTGTTTAAATAGTAATATACATTTGTGGTTTCTTTTTTTTTTGTTTAGGACGTGACTCCAAAAAATTTTCTGAATATTCTTCAAGGGAAAAAATCAGCAATGGCTGGTATAGGGAGTGGCAAAGTTATAGAAAGGTAAACCATGGAGTAAAGACAATTTTTAAATTGAGATTGTTGTGAAGAACAAAGGGAATTAAAACAATTTAGGAAGCATTTGATTTTTCACAATAAAGCAGGAAACATAAACTCCTCAGGCATTAATCTCTCTCTACACTATCAAAATGTATGGGACAAAAACATATGATGTGCCCAAATATGGAAGTGATATGCACAAATATGGTAGTGATGACATCATGTCCATATATGGGCACATCACATGTTTTAGTATCCTCTAAAAATTACATCAGTAAAAGGTAGCAAATGCAAAAAGTTAGTAATTATGATTGTTGCAGAATAATTGTGCTACTGTATTAATATTTTAAAATGGTTTTGAAAAAAAATTATAAAAGCATACCGTACATAAGAATATTATATTAGTCAAAAGAAATTAATTATGATGATATAGAATTAATTGAAATATATACTTTTTGTGTTTTTCAATTCAAAACATTTATTCAATAATAATAATAATAATAATAGTAAGACAAATAATACAAGAATAATAAACAATAAGAAATAGTAATACAATACAAAAACAAGAAAAGGTAAACAATAGAAAGGAATGCCATCATTGGGGTCATGATTCAGAAGTAACAAACTTGTCTCACCATGACATTATATAATTGAAATGAATGTTGGATAAATAACCTTTGGTCAACGCACAAAAAAATTAACATTTTGGTCTATTGGTTGGGCTCAATGCGGACATGCATAATAATTGAGGAATTATACATTACAATAATTTAATAACAAGTGCATTTTCTTTTTGTGGGTTTTTTTGTAATCACATTACCATTCCTAAACTTCAGTTTATGCAAAAAACTATTAAAATGAATGTTGGATAAATGACCTTTGGCCAACGCACAAGAAAATTAACATTTTGGTCTATTGGTTGGGCTCAATGCGGACATGCATAATAATTGAGGAATTAAATATTACAATAATTTAATAACAAGTGCATTTTCTTTTTGTGGGTTTTTTTGTAATCACATTACCATTCCTAAACTTCAGTTTATGCGAAAAACTATTAAAATGAATAAAATCAAGATCAAATAAGTTAAAACTGCCTCAATATAGATTTATTTTAACGACATGTTTCGGGCATAGCCCATCATCAGGTGAAAAGAATTGTAACAAAGGATAACATATATAAGTCACAAAATTACATAATAAAACAAATCAACCAATCAAAGATGTTAACAAACAAAAGGCATAGTTATAAAGGCACGCCTCCAAAAGCTATGGGGTACAAAGCAGGAATGGTTGCTTATAAAGCAGGAAATTTAAAACAAAGACAAAAGCTTCTATGCCTTTTGTTTGTTAACATCTTTGATTGGCTGATTTGTTTTATTATGTAATTTTGTGACTTATATATGTTATCCTTTGTTACAATTCTTTTCACCTGATGATGGGCTATGCCCGAAACATGTCGTTAAAATAAATCTATATTGAGGCAGTTTTAACTTGTTTGATCTTGATTTTTTTCTATATCCTGCCTATGCAGCTCTTTGATTTATATTAAAATGAATGTTGGATAAATGACCTTTGGCCAACGCACAAGAAAATTAACATTTTGGTCTATTGGTTGGGCTCAATGCGGACATGCATAATAATTGAGGAATTAAATATTACAATAATTTAATAACAAGTGCATTTTCTTTTTGTGGTTTTTTTTGTAATCACATTACCATTCCTAAACTTCAATTTATGTGAAAAACTACTTGAATATTGTGCAAGATTTTCCACATTAAACATTAAACATGCACGTTTCAGTTTCAAATTAATTTAAATTAATGTTTTTATTTATGTGAGTTTTTATTATTCTGTTTAGTGGACCCAATGATAATGTGTTTGTGTATTTTACGGACCATGGTGCACCTGGCCTCATTGCCTTTCCATCTGAAGAGGTGAGTCTTGACAAGTAAAATAAATTATACGTTATATAAATAGTTTATGTATAAAAGTAGACACTATTTTTCTGGGGGAGGAGAGGAGGGTGGTGTAATACAGTAGAGCCCATTCTTTGTTGAGACACCCCTATTAAAGGGACACCATGGTACCCAACAAAGTATACCCTTAATAGGGGTTCATACAATAATAAAATCAGATTTGATGGTAAAATCAAAAGTCACATTTATAGAAGGGCATGCAGGGTATCCGTATATGTCTGTATAGAAAATGTTTTTTAAGCTTTGTCCACACTATCAAACCAGTGTGATGTGCCCAAATATGGTAGTGATATTTCCAAATATGGTAGTGATATCATCATGTCCATATATGGGTACATCACATTTTTTTGTCACATAAAGTTTGATAGTGTAGACAAGGCTTTAGATATACTGCAATTGCAACTGCAAGGACAGTTAATATTGTTTTTTGTGTTTTTCTTTTTAGCTACATGCAAAAGACCTAATCACAGCATTGAATTCTATGTACAATGCGAAGCAGTATGCAAAGGTACAACAACTTTACATTATTTTCAGTAACACAGAAGCTACCATTCAAAGACCCTCAGTACAACAAAACTTTGGCAAAAAATTATTCAAATGGAAAATTATATATTATTATAATTCTAAAAATGTTAAAAAGAAAAGAGTACATAACTTGTTGGTATGAAGAATAAAAAGGATTAACAAAACAACATTTTTTCCTTGACGATATTACAATAATTACAATTTGTTGTTTCTTCAGCTGGTATTTTATCTGGAAGCGTGCGAATCTGGTTCAATGTTTAAAGACCTTTCATCCACAATCAACATCTATGCCACTTCTGCTGCCAACGGCAAGGAGTCTTCATATGCCTGCTACTTTGACAAAACCCTGGAAGTGTACTTGGGTGATCTGTACAGCGTCAAGTGGATGGAAGACTCTGATACGGTTAGCAAATGAATGAATAATAGCCTTTTCACATTAAACACTGGGAATAAAATTTGAAGGTACACTCATGTACCCAGAGTCCTAGTAGTACCATTCACATTGCCTAGTATTGAAGGTACACTCATGTACCCAGAGTCCTAGTAGTACCATTCACATTGCCTAGTATTGAAGGTACACTCATGTACCCAGAGTCCTAGTAGTACCATTCACATTGCCTAGTATTGAAGGTACACTCATGTACCCAGATTCCTAGTAGTACCATTCACATTGCCTAGTATTGAAGGTACACTCATGTACCCAGAGTCCTAGTAGTACCATTCACATTGCCTAGTATTGAAGGTACACTCATGTACCCAGAGTCCTAGTAGTACCATTCACATTGCCTAGTATTGAAGGTACACTCATGTACCCAGAGTCCTAGTAGTACCATTCACATTGCCTAGTATTGAAGGTACACTCATGTACCCAGAGTCCTAGTAGTACCATTCACATTGCCTAGTATTGAAGGTACACTCATGTACCCAGAGTCCTAGTAGTACCATTCACATTGCCTAGTTAGTATTGAAGGTACACTCATGTACCCAGAGTCCTAGTAGTACCATTCACATTGCCTAGTATTGAAGGTACACTCATGTACCCAGAGTCCTAGTAGTACCATTCACATTGCCTAGTATTGGAGGTACACTCATGTACCCAGAGTCCTAGTAGTACCATTCACATTGCCTAGTATTGAAGGTACACTCATGTACCCAGAGTCCTAGTAGTACCATTCACATTGCCTAGTATTGGAGGTACACTCATGTACCCAGAGTCCTAGTAGTACCATTCACATTGCCTAGTATTGAAGGTACACTCATGTACCCAGAGTCCTAGTAGTACCATTCACATTGCCTAGTATTGGAGGTACACTCATGTACCCAGAGTCCTAGTAGTACCATTCACATTGCCTAGTATTGAAGGTACACTCATGTACCCAGAGTCCTAGTAGTACCATTCACATTGCCTAGTATTGAAGGTACACTCATGTACCCAGAGTCCTAGTAGTACCATTCACATTGCCTAGTATTGGAGGTACACTCATGTACCCAGAGTCCTAGTAGTACCATTCACATTGCCTAGTAGAAACTCCAGAAAGACCTCATTCAAATCAATCATGAAATACCAGAATTGTATTTATTATTTAATAAATGTTCGGCTGAGGGTGAACATCTGACCATGTATAACAACACCAGCGTTTAGTCAGTCAGTTTAGTCAGTACCTTTCACATTGAATCCCTAATATGTTCTTGGTGCATTTGTAGAGTTTGAAGAGTTGTTGTATTGTACTGTTTAGTTGGTTTCTTAATTTACACCAAACAAAACGCCAGTATTGGCTCCAGAGTCTTAAGATAAGATAAGATAACTTTTATTGATCCTCAAAAAGGAAATTCATTGCTCATCATAATAACAAAGAAAACACAATAAAAACAAATATAGCATAAAACCATTCATATAAAAACATCTAAAAAATTACAAGATAAAATAATATTCTTGACTTCCTGTTGTACTGGATGATACCGGAGGGAATAAAGGATTTACCAAATCGATTTGTTTTCACACTGAGGAGCCTCAATCTACCACTTGGATTAAGTTGGTCTATGATCACTTTGTGGAGAGGATGAGAGGCATCCGACTCAATGCGTTCAAAATCTTTCTGGAGGTGTTCTAGGTGCACATCGGTAAAGGAAGGCAGTTCCAGACCAATCATTTTACCAGCCCGACGGATGAAAGTTTCAAAGCGTCCTTTATTCCCTCCGGTAACATTACCAGACCAACAGGAGAGGCAGTACGTCCAAACACTACATATAACGGATCTATAGAACGAAAGTAACATCAAATCACAGGAGTTAAATTTATATAAAGTTCTCATACAATACATTCTGGGATTTAATTTTTTGCTGATGAAGTCTATATGGTCTACTGCTTGCTGACCAATGCAAATAATGAATAGTTCACAGTTCAATACATTATTAGACAACATATGAATGAGTTAATGTTCTAAGTGTTCTAATTATTTATGCTGTTAAGTGTTATCCTTTTTGTAGGAAAACCTTGGCAAAGAATCTTTACACAAACAGTATAAGATTGTGCGAACAGAGACGAACCTTAGCCACGTACAAGAGTTTGGTGACATGAAGATGAGCAAGTGTAAAGTTGGAGATTTCCAAGGAGACGAGGCTAAGCCACTAAATCCGTTACCTTTTGCTCCTGTAAGTGAATCCAACCACTCTTCTAAAGTTCTTCTTTAAAGACTTCAACCTTGAATGTCATAGACTCTATTTATAACCTGTACAGCCACCAGTATGGTTGTTCAGATTTCAATCTGAATAATCTTCCAATCACAAATTAGTTATGAAAATATCAAACATGAATATCATTCTATAGAATACCAATAATAGCTAATTTAATTTAGAGGGGATGGGATAGGTGTTCAACATATTCCACAGGACCTTAACCACTTGCCCCACTCCACCCCCTTTATGTACATAGGAGATTTATTTTTTCAGCATTGACCCACTGGAATTATTTATTGTTAAAAGCATAAACAAGTTGTGGTATGATTATTAAAACTATGTCATTCCACAATACTGTAATTACTATACTATAATTCAACAATACTGAATCTATGGTTAAAGATATAGAAAACTGAAAAAAAGCAATGAAGATTGTTTAATGGTTTGTTCTCTTTCAGTTGAATGCCATACCGTCTCCTGAAGTACCTATGGCAATCCTCTATCACAAGTTGGAAAAAGCAAGCTCTCTGGAGGAAATGCAGAAGATCAGGCACAAGATCGAGGACATGAAACGGGTACAAAAAAAACAATATGACTACTGTATGAGATTCAAAGTCTGGCAAAAAGGCACTTATCCTCATTCCATCAGCCTGTGCCATCAAAATCTATAAACCCTAAAAGTTTAATACAGTATGATCATTGAATTGGTTATTACTAAGCCTGTGTGCATGTAACCCCAACATATCCTTGATTTGCCCACTGATAAAAGACACAGTATCTTAAAGTGATGTTATAATATGTACTGTACTACAATACTGCACTGTACTAATCTGTGGAATCGGTTACCTTTACACATTCGTTCAAGCAAGTCTACTGATGTTTTCAAGAGTGCGCTTAAGACACATCTGCTGTCGGCTGCTTTCAGCAATTTGTAAGATTTAATTTGTTTAGCTAGATACCCACATCACTGAGAACACCTGTGAGTTATGTACTGGCTGGTCTATGCACCTTAAATTGCTGGTAAACGGAAGCAGCGATGTGGGTTTGATTGGTCTTGTTTATTTTTTTCGGTTTTTGTCAAATTTATCAATTGTATTTAGGTTTAAGGTTTATATGTTTCATGGTTTTTCACAAGCGCCTTGAGCACTTTTGTGATATGTGCGCTGTATAAATCTTATTATTATTATTATTATTATTATTATTAAAGGGTCTTTCACTTTCCGTGCCGGAAAAAGGTGTGAAAGACCCTTTAAGCAGTTAAATTGTACTAACTGTCAACCAGGTCATGCTATACACTCCCAGTACATTACATTTACAATTGTTTTTTTCTCTTGTGTAGTTAAACGGCAATATCCATAAAACAATTGAGACGATTGTAAGTCAGTCAGTTAAGAGTGAGGAGGATGCAGACAGAATTATGCAAGCAGAAACTAAAGATATAACTGATTGGAACTGTTACAAGCAGGCTACTACCAAATTCTCTAAACAGTGTTATACACTGGGCCAGGTAATTGTTAATCAAGTTGGACCTTAATTACTGATTCGTTCCTCCCTTGTTTCTCCTACGTTATGTTTCCACTCTTTCTTTGATCTCTCATAAATTTTTTTCTTTCCTCCCTGAAAACATCTACAGTGTAGCTCAAATAAGTAAAGTAATTGATAAAATTGATGTTATTTATCTGTATTATATATAGTACTTAGTAGTATAATATACAGTACATTATTATATATAATATACATAATATTAATTTAAATATAGTACTATAAAAATCAAAATACCTATAAATTTGTAGCAAGATTTTAATCCTGTTTTCCAGGTGGCATAACGCTTTTTTCAAATCATTGAATTTGAAAATAAATAACGACAATGATGCATTTATTTGTACGCCTTTTCTTATAAAATCGTTGAATTTTGGTCATTTCGCCGCAACTCAATTTCGACTGGAAAACAGGCTTCAGACCTGATGTGAAAAAAACATAATGTAAAATTTGTTTTATTCTTTAGCATGACTATGCCATGACACTGATGGGCGTGTTGGTCAATTTGTGTGAAGAGCCAATCGAAACCAGCATGTAAGTATTTTATACAACTGATTGTTTAAAATACAAATTACCATTCACTATTTATTATATAACACCTACATAAATTCCTGTCATTTGATTGGACAATTGTGGGTCACATGGTGTGCAATAGTATGCACTATTTGATTCAAATGACAGGAATCTATTTAGATGTTATATAAAACAAATAATGAATGTTTTATATTCATATAATGGTACAAATAATGGCATTTGGTGAATGATGAAAGGTTATATCAACTCGGTTCACATCGTGCCATTATTTGTAAAAAATCAACTATAATAACACTTTTAGTATACATTTTTTAAAATAATACCGTACTGTATTATTATTTCTTTTCCTTGTTTTATTTCTAGTGTTCTGCAAACAATTGACAAGGTTTGTAAACTTGAGACAAACAAAGTTTAAACTGGACAGTAAATGTTTTCTGGACAAGAAATTACGATGACTATTAATTATAAACATAGCATTTTATATTGAAGGTTTTAAAGATATTTATACACAGACTTTCATTTTAAAACTTTATTTTAACAAAATAATTCTACAGTACTTTGTTTTGATTTGTTACTGAAATTGTTTTATTAAAACGTTTTTTAGTTATCAAAAACATACACTGGGGCAATTAGTACCTTAAATCAGCCAAATATTTGTAATTAAAAAATATTTTAATGAAATTTAATACTCGCTGTATTATTAATTGTTTATAGATTTTTTTGTTATGCCAAAATATGTGCTTCTCAAAATGGAAAGTAGTGATTTTTAATTATCAATCATTTTGAAAAAATAATTTAGTTTTTTCCAGACAAATAAGCTGCAATCTCAGTGTTAATGAGCATACAATTAGTATATAATTATAATATTATAGCATCATTATTAAATTATTTTAATATGTAAATGCGATAATGTAAATTTTACTCAGTGTTTAAAAATTTTATAGCAATAAAATAATCTCATCTATTAAATTGCCTGTTTTTATGTTGAGTACCTATACAGCTGTTTTTATATATTAAATATTTTTATAGTAAGGGTGTAGTAGAATATGTGAAAGTGCAACCACTGAGTCTCAAACTTCACTAGGGGTAGTCACGATCCAATTCATGTCTAAAATGTTAATGAAGCCTAGGTTCAAGAATCCTGTGTAGTGAGTGTGTAAATTTTCCTTATTGGATGGCTGGTCGAAAAAGCTGGCTACTGATTCACAAATTAGGTCACCAGGTCAAGATCAACATTGGATCTTAAATGTTGTCACACGAGTTTACTAAATTGGCATTGAATGTTTGTTTTGAATACAGTGCAATGCAGTAGATGTGGTAAGTGGTTACTTATTCATTGCAGAGGGATTTCAAGCAAATTAGGTCACTAGGTCATGGTCAACATGACCTAGTTGATGGTAATTATTATTATATCATATATTATTATTATTTAAAAAAAAGTTGTAACTGTCCCTTTAATTGAATTTGAATAAGGAACTAGGGACTTGGCAACAGCCAGTTACTTTTCATCTCCTTTGTTTTAGTGTTTGGAAATTATGGGATCAGCCAATGAATGCATGCCAGATTCTTTTATTCCTCCAATAATTCCAAACTGGGCTCTTATCGTAGCGGGATCAACAGGATGGGATAACTTTCGGCACCAGGTAAAAATAAATGCAATTTATTTGGTTCTGTGGGTGTGGCCTTTGTTGATTTTACCATTTTATAAAGTGAAGCTGTAGCTTGGTGGTTAATGTGCTTGCTGTAGTGAAGCTGTAGCTTGGTGGTTAATGTGCTTGCTGTAGTGAAGCTGTAGCTTGGTGGTTAACATGCTTGCTGTAGTGAAGCTGTAGCTTGGTGGTTAATGTGCTTGCTGTAGTGAAGCTGTAGCTTGGTGGTTAACATGCTTGCTGTAGTGAAGCTGTAGCATGGTGGTTAACATGCTTTAGTGAGTGAGTGGCCGAGCGGTTAAGACAGTGGAACCGTAATCACGTAGCCATAACATCGGCAGGGGTTCGAGGCTCACTCACTCTATGGTTCTGGTGGTAGAACGAGTCTTCTCGGATAAGGACTATAAACCGTAGGTCCAGTGTACACAACTTGCTCGTGTGCACTTTAAAGAACCTAGTACATCTTTCGAGACGAGTAGGGGGTTACCCCGGTGTATTAGTACATCACAGCCACTGATCACCAACTGGGCCCTCTGGGAGATCAGTCTTTGACTGAAGAGGTCACCCAGTATAAAGATAAAGATAAAACAAACTGTAGTGAAGCTGTAGCTTGGTGGTTAATGTGCTTGCTGTAGTGAAGCTGTAGCTTGGTGGTTAACATGCTTGCTGTAGTGAAGCTGTAGCTTGGTGGTTAACATGCTTGCTGTAGTGAAGCTGTAGCTTGGTGGTTAATGTGCTTGCTGTAGTGAAGCTGTAGCTTGGTGGTTAACATGCTTGCTGTAGTGAAGCTGTAGCTTGGTGGTTAATGTGCTTGCTGTAGTGAAGCTGTAGCATGGTGGTTAACATGCTTGCTGTAGTGAAGCTGTAGCTTGGTGGTTAATGTGCTTGCTGTAGTGAAGCTGTAGCTTGGTGGTTAATGTGCTTGCTGTAGTGAAGCTGTAGCTTGGTGGTTAACATGCTTGCTGTAGTGAAGCTGTAGCTTGGTGGTTAATGTGCTTGCTGTAGTGAAGCTGTAGCTTGGAGGTTAACATGCTTGCTGTAGTGAAGCTGTAGCTTGGTGGTTAACATGCTTGCTGTAGTGAAGCTGTAGCTTGGTGGTTAACATGCTTGCTGTAGTGAAGCTGTAGCTTGGTGGTTAACATGCTTGCTGTAGTGAAGCTGTAGCTTGGTGGTTAATGTGCTTGCTGTAGTGAAGCTGTAGCTTGGTGGTTAACATGCTTGCTGTAGTGAAGCTGTAGCTTGGTGGTTAACATGCTTGCTGTAGTGAAGCTGTAGCTTGGTGGTTAACATGCTTGCTGTAGTGAAGCTGTAGCTTGGTGGTTAACATGCTTGCTGTAGTGAAGCTGTAGCTTGGTGGTTAACATGCTTGCTGTAGTGAAGCTGTAGCTTGGTGGTTAACATGCTTGCTGTAGTGAAGCTGTAGCTTGGTGGTTAATGTGCTTGCTGTAGTGAAGCTGTAGCTTGGTGGTTAACATGCTTGCTGTAGTGAAGCTGTAGCTTGGTGGTTAATGTGCTTGCTGTAGTGAAGCTGTAGCTTGGTGGTTAACGTGCTTGCTGTAGTGAAGCTGTAGCTTGGTGGTTAACATGCTTGCTGTAGTGAAGCTGTAGCTTGGTGGTTAACATGCTTGCTGTAGTGAAGCTGTAGCTTGGTGGTTAATGTGCTTGCTGTAGTGAAGCTGTAGCTTGGTGGTTAACATGCTTGCTGTAGTGAAGCTGTAGCTTGGTGGTTAATGTGCTTGCTGTAGTGAAGCTGTAGCTTGGTGGTTAACATGCTTGCTGTAGTGAAGCTGTAGCTTGGTGGTTAATGTGCTTGCTGTAGTGAAGCTGTAGCTTGGTGGTTAATGTGCTTGCTGTAGTGAAGCTGTAGCTTGGTGGTTAACATGCTTGCTGTAGTGAAGCTGTAGCTTGGTGGTTAATGTGCTTGCTGTAGTGAAGCTGTAGCTTGGTGGTTAATGTGCTTGCTGTAGTGAAGCTGTAGCTTGGTGGTTAATGTGCTTGCTGTAGTGAAGCTGTAGCTTGGTGGTTAACATGCTTGCTGTAGTGAAGCTGTAGCTTGGTGGTTAATGTGCTTGCTGTAGTGAAGCTGTAGCTTGGTGGTTTACGTGCTTGCTGTAGTGAAGCTGTAGCTTGGTGGTTAATGTGCTTGCTGTAGTGAAGCTGTAGCTTGGTGGTTAACATGCTTGCTGTAGTGAAGCTGTAGCTTGGTGGTTAATGTGCTTGCTGTAGTGAAGCTGTAGCTTGGTGGTTAACATGCTTGCTGTAGTGAAGCTGTAGCTTGGTGGTTAATGTGCTTGCTGTAGTGAAGCTGTAGCTTGGTGGTTAACATGCTTGCTGTAGTGAAGCTGTAGCTTGGTGGTTAATGTGCTTGCTGTAGTGAAGCTGTAGCATGGTGGTTAATGTGCTTGCTGTAGTGAAGCTGTAGCTTGGTGGTTAATGTGCTTGCTGTAGTGAAGCTGTAGCTTGGTGGTTAATGTGCTTGCTGTAGTGAAGCTGTAGCTTGGTGGTTAATGTGCTTGCTGTAGTGAAGCTGTAGCTTGGTGGTTAACATGCTTGCCTTCCAATCCCAAGGTCCAGGGTTCAATTCTGACCTAGTCCCAGGGTTGTAACTTACGACTCTTTCAACTCCACTCCTTAAGCCTCAAATGATGATAATGAAATGACGATAAATTAAAATTATAAAATAGTTTATACATCCTGTAATTGGCGAGTTTGTGCTCTTTCAATGCGTATGAAATTAAAAAAAAAAAATATTTCCTACAGTATTTTAACTGGACTCATTACCTAAAACCTATTTAAACAAGCTTCATCGTTGGCTATTTTTAAGATGAAATATAAACTTTCTTTTATTAATTTATACTAAGCTAATGTCTATATATATTATGGCATGATTACATGCATGCATGTGTATGTATAATGTAATGTTTCGAACCTCATCTGGTATTTGGTTGTCCTGGCAATGGTATTCCCTAACATTCCCTATAATTAATGGTCTATTCGTCTATTTATTTATTTGTTTATATATATACAGTATATTCTTTTTACGGTATCTTAATTAATGTAACTAGTTTTTAGTGGGCCTTGTGGAGCCGTGAAATGTGCAAAAAGTCACATTTGTGCAAACAACCACATTTGTGCAAACATTTTACCTTCAAATGTGCAAACAACCACATTTGTGCAGACATTTTACCTTTAAATGTGCAAATTTGTTAAAATCCATTACCCACAAATGTGCAAACATCTTGCCGTTAAATGTAAAAACGGTCAGTTTTGACGTTAAATGTGCAAAAGGTATTCTACAAATGTGCAAATCATTTATTCAGTCAAATTCCTATTACATTTGATATTTTTGGTTCGTAGGTCTTTCAGAGTATAAATAACAATAGAGTATAATAAATTTAAAATGCTCAATATCATAATAACTAATTATACTGTTGTATTTTATTATGATCAAAGGCTTTAACCCGTCTCAGTCAAATTCAAGTCGACCCCAAGTCAACTCGCCCACAAGTCAACTCGCCCTGAAGTCAACTCGGCCTCACGTCAACTAGGCCACCTTAAAGTATGAAACGCAAAAAGTGCAAATGAATGGGACAAAATAAAATGAACAGAAGAAAATAATAAAAACGAAGTACGCATGTTATAGGGATGAATATTAGAATGAATGTGAATGTTAGTTGACCGATTAGTTTTTGGCCGAGTTGACGTGAGGCCGAGTTGACTTGAGGCCGAATTGAATTTAGCCGAGGCGATTTAGAGCCTTTGATTATAGTAAAATACAACAGTATAATTAGTTATGATATTGAACATTTTAAATTTATTATACTCTTTTTCCTATTGTTATTTCTACTCTGAAAGACCTACGAACCAAAAATATAAAATGGAATAGGAGTTTGGTTGAAGAAATGCTTTGCACATTTGTAGAATCCTTTTGCACATTTAACGTCAAAACTGATCGTTTTTACATTTAATGGCGTGATGTTTGCACATTTGCAGGTTATGAATTTTAACAGATTTGCACATTTAAAGGTAAAATGTTTGCACAAATGTGGTTGTTTGCACATTTGAAGGTAAAATGTTTACACAAATGTGGTTGTTTGCACAAATGTGACTCTTTGCACATTTCACAGCTCCACAGGCCTCCTATCACAAGCCCCTTTGGGGTTTCTTGGAGGTCCCTTTCATCGTATAAAATATGTTTTACTCTACCTTGCTTGTTTTTGTTTGTTTATGAGATGAATAAAGAGATTTATGTTATGTTATTTTAAGGTTTTTTCATTTTTTAGTTCCATTTTCATCAGTGTCAGTGAAATGAATTAAATACTGTAAGTGTATACGAGGGATTTAGACATAGAATAGAACTAGAGGAATAATATACTGTATACTGTATATACATATTCAAAATAAACACTCAATCGACATGAAAAACTACAACATTAATATCAAGAAGTTAAAAATACAGTAGACCCTATAAATTGTATCAAAACTCTTTGTAAATTGTCTTCAGTCAAAAAAAAATCTGTGTGTTTAGTATTGTGTGTGTTTGTATATGATGTGGCTGCATTTATTCAAAGTGAGGCGTTTATTAAAATAAATATGGTTTTTTTATGTATTATTGTAAACCAATAGGTTGATGTCTGCCATGCCTACCACCAGATACTGCATCGTAATATGGCCTCCCTGATGAACAAATTGTTGTGATGATGTATGATGATATAGCATATAATAAAGAGTAAGTTTTGCAAATCACAGGTACTGTAGTTCTCAATTTTGTTAGGGAACATGTGTCAAAATTAGTTCAGGACTACTGCAGTTACTGCAGTAACTACATTTTGTAATTATTTACCAAGTTTTGTGGATAATCATAAATAAATTAAAGACATGTTATTGCAGTGAAAAAATGTAGTTACTGCAGTAACTGCAGTAGAAAAATATTTGAACTCTTGAACCAGATTTTTAAAACACATCCAATGATGTCCTCTATTTATCAGATACCAAGCGATGAGCGCAGTGATGACTAGCGGTGAGGGGAATAAGCAATCAATAAATTATGACCATTGATATAAAAATTCAGAGTTATCCTTGTAAAAATGTGAAAATGTTTTTATGTTGTTTTTTTTTAGAAATAAAAGGCCGGGCGATAAATAAACAAAAGTAATCTACTGGGACTTAAATACACCATCACAAGACAACGTTTTATCTATTGCGCCACGCAACTTGCTTGAAGAAATTAATCAACTAAACTATTTAAACTATGCATACATAGTGCCCTCATTTGTTATTAGTCTAGTCCTCCCTAGATGATGTGATGACAGACCATTTGTGATTGTTCAATACGCACGGTAGTAACCTGGTACTCGCAACGCGCTGAACATCCGGTGATTCGGCTCCTCGAAGAAGACAAATTATTATTTATTCGGCCTACCTGATAATAATATTATTATCATTAATGTAGGCTTATTGATGGAAATTCTTCTGTTAATTTAAATGACTTAGGCCTAAGCGAATATATTATTGCCAAGGAATCATTAATTAGTAATTATCTGTATATTATTCTTGCTAGGTAAGGTGTCGAATGCAACACCTAACTAGACAGGCTTATTACAAAGGATGAGGCCTAGCTACACCTGACCCAGCAGTAGATATTCAACTTGTTGTTGGCTATGTAATATAACAGATATCGCCTTAGATAGCTACTCTTTATTCATTTTCCTATAACCCACATCCTTAATCAATCACTGTTTCCTCATCATCAAGGAAAGTCCCCTCCCAGTACATGCATATTAATTAGGACACATATCACATATTATAGAAATAAATTTTGAATCAACTTTGGATAATCCAAATCATCCAAAATCTATATCAACACCCTTTTGAATAACATTGATGACAAAGTGATTTAGCAGATTTATTATTTACGGCAGGAGTGCGTTGAATCCACCACTCAAGTAACGTACAACAACCCCATCCAACACAACGCTACACAACAATACAGGTAGACCTGCTGTATCTGTATACACTACTATAAAAATAAAGCTGGTGCTCAACTGAACAAATTTCCTATCTTTTGCATTAAAAATCATACAATTTGGATTCTCCTGCATCATATACAGTGCTGTACTTTTTTGACTCAATACAAAATATTCCCTGTATGGTTAATTACTTTCCTATAACCTTATTTTATCATGCTTCAATGTTATTTGCATTTTGCTGTTCAAATTACATATTTTTTCCAAAGGAAGACAATGTTTCCTCATATTTTAAAAGGACAATACACCTAGACCAAAAGGAAATAACCTTGAATATCTAAAACAAAATTGAAAGTCTTGTGATTTCTCTGAAGAAGGTACAAAATCTATTGTGAACAGTTCCTTATTTAACCATTAATAAAAATAGATAACAACAATATATAAATTCTGAACACAAAATAATCCTCAAAACTCAGTGTCAGGTTACGAGTAAGTGAGCAATTCCGAATGCCACAATGAAGTATAACATTATACAGTAGTAGTAGTAGGAATGAAGGGCAAAACACTATGGGAACTTTGTTGGGTTCCAAGGGGATTGATTCTTTAAAGCTCCCTATTGTATGTGCCATGATTTATTGATGTTCTATGTGGGGGCATAGACAGACTTCTAGTCAGGCTTTAAAAACATGTTATTTTTTAATATACTGTACAGAACTATGATGATTTTTCTTTTTATGATGCGAGTACTCCACAAAAAAGGGAAAAAAAAATCAGCAATAGCTGGCATAGGGAGTGGCAAAGTAATAGAAAGGTACTTAACACAATTCAATGAGGAGCCTAGTATGAATTTTATGTGCGAGAGTTATTTTCTAGGGGCGTCATTTAACTAAATTTACTTTGTACAAATAATCAGTGTGACATGCCTTGCCTGGAGCTCCTCTATTGAAGTGGCTTGGTGGTTCATGATGCTCCGCTACCAATCAAAGGGTCCTGTCCTTGGCAATTTGCCTAAAATATATATTCTAAAATCCTGGATCCTCATACATTGTAAACCCTGAAATTCCTCTGTAGTCAAGTTTCCCAGAAAGTCTATCCAGGAGTTATAAAAATCTGTTATTCTCTAGGTGTTCTTTGTTCATATAACAATACTCAGAAAATAACAACATTTAGAACACTTTTAAGTTATTAACTTTTTTAAAAGCTTAGGATTTAAGATTTCTATAGTTTATTTATAAATAAAAACCTTTGCTTATTAACAATAACCAAAGCTGAATGCCTTCGCTTACCATTCACAAAGCTTTCGAATGCTACTCCTGGAATGCTATTATTGGCATTCGAAGGGCTATATCTTAGCATTCAATGACTAATTAGCATTCGAATGCTTCTTAGCATTCGCTAAGGCTTCGCTAAGGCTTCGCTAAGCCTTCCAGATTTAGCATTCGCTAAGGCTTCGCTAAGCCTTCACTAAGCCTTCCAGGGAGCCGAATTATTCGAATGCTAGTGGATGAATGCTATACCAGCATTCGAATGCTAGTGGGTGAATGCTACACTAGCATTCGAATGCTAGTGGGTGAATGCTACACTAGCATTCGAATGCTAGCGGGTGAATGCTACACTAGCATTGGAATGCTAGCGGGTGAATGCTACACTAGCATTCGAATGCTAGTGGGTGAATGCTACACTATCATTCGAATGCTAGTGGGTGAATGCTACACTAGCATTCGAATGTTAGTGGGTGAATGCTACACTAGTGAGCAAATTACATGTTAGCAGGGAAATGCTACATAGCATTAAATACACTACAGTATTGTAATAGGAATTCAGGGTTGCAACAAAACAAGTTAAAACTCTCATCAGACTACAGTATGTTATGATGTTAAACTAGGACCTAAAATAAAAGGCAATTCAACACAATATTCGGACATGAATAGTACAAGGCCTTAATTTTTACTTTTATTGTTTTGATATACTGTATAAATAAGATGCTTCATTTATCAGTCTAATGGGTTAAGGATGTTAACCTGCTAAGGTCTTATGTCCCACATATAGTACCGTGTTTAATTAATTGTTTAGAAGTACATCTATTCAAACTTTTATTTATTTTTTTTGTGTTGTTCAAGCAACTCGCTTCTACTTTAGCATTCTTCTCCGACAATCATTCTGAAAGATAAAAATCAATTATTTGCAAAGGAGACCTGTTCCTTTATGTACAGTCACTATTAGCAGATAAAACTGAATTATGCACTACATTCTCTAGTCTGTAGAAGGACTATTATATTAGTATCATTCAGGTTTAATAAAAAGGATTTTATTTAATATTTACCCTTTTTAAAATAAATACTTGTTGTGTTACTGTTTTTATTCATTTCAAATGTTGGAATTAAGGAAATATTCTGCCATGGCATAAAAATGCCTCCACCATCCCATTGTCTTATAATAAAATAAACGATAGAGTGAAAACTGCTTTAATTTATAGTTTAGTTAGCCCTTCTTTTTGATCAGTGATACAATGTGGTTAGCTAGGCCCAGAGTATACTATAACTAGCCTAGGCCAGCTACACAATATAACCAGGGAGTGACTTAGGGGATTCGACTTTTGATAGGACTTTTTGATAGTACCACCACAACTGAATCCCAAACCACTCACTATCTACTGCAGCCTAGCCGGTAGCCGATCACTCCGGCCGCGCTTCACTCCGGCCGCCGTATCAGTTTAGCGCGATGTTGCACTTCGGCCGCTATTCAATTTGACTTCCTGTGCAAAGGGGTCGTTAGTATGGAGCGCCCATATCTACGTTTTCTATACTGTTCAGTGTTATAACAAATTCTTGGTGAATTTAAATGGATCAACTAGTTGAATATTTATTAGCAACAATTTTACTTTTTTCATTAACAATAACATTCAAAGAAGTTGGAACTGCTTTTTCTTTCAAACTAAACTTAACTTAATTAAATTCAATAATAAAATAATAATCAAATACCCGTCTAATTAATGCTTGAATAACAATATTTAATTTCTTTCTATGTACATTTATTTTTATAACTTTACATTTATTAACATTAAAAATTAGTTAAAAACCTTTTTTTTTATAACACTTTATCTTGCCAGTACCCATACTTACTAATTATAGTTAATAACAATATGTAAAATATTTTAATTTATTTATTTCAAATAATCAATTATTATTGATGTTTGTTATAGTTAATAACAATATTTACAATATTAATTAATTTATTTCAAATAATCAAATATCCGTCTAATTAATGTTACCTGGAATTGTATCAAGAATTAATATATTATTTTTGTACAGTCCAATTTACAATGATTTTATATTTTAATTTATATATGATAAAAATAATATGACATATAGGGTACATTGCAATAAATTACATTAATTAATCACATTATAAAATAAAATAAAAATAAAATTATAATTAATATACTAGCCTATTACATTGGATAAAACACATAAATTATTTTGTTTTAGCATTATACCTAATTTAAAACACTTGCGATGTTGTTGTGATCCTGAAAGAGAAAAAATATACTGTATGATTACAAATGTTTATTTTGATTCTCTACAAAAAAACGTGTCTCGGTTGTAAAAGACTCATTGGGCGCTCCATAGCTGTGGCCGGAATGAATCGCGGCCGGAATGAATCGCGGCCGGATTGAAGCGCGGCCGGATTGAAGCGCGGCCGGATTATTGAAGCGCGGCCGGATTATTGAAGCGCGGCCGGATTATTGAAGCGCGGCCGGATTATTGAAGCGCGGCCGGAGTGATCTGTATTCGCCTAGCCCTGGTCCCTCTCTGCTGAACTCAACTTAGTAGGCTGTGTGTGGCTATAATACTCCTCCTATTATTATTAGGCCTAGCTAGTTAGTAGCCAAATACAGAATGATAAAAGAACAAGTATAGCTACTAGCTACAATACCTTTTATATCAGCAAAATCTGTGTCACGGTTGCCAGCAGGTAAGCTGTAAAAAAAAGGAAGGCTGCAGTCTATTGTAGGCATCCTCACTCTCACTCAACTCAGCCTTTCTCTAGCCATTGGTCCTTTGAATTTGATGTGTTATGTTAAAGAAATTGTATCCAAAGCCAGCAGACGTCTGCATATATTGTGTAGATTAAGAAAGTTCAATCTTCCGAAATTTGATCTTGTAGATGTATTTAAGAGTTACATAAGACCAAGTGTTGAATATGCTGTCCCAGTATGGCATTCTAGTCTCACTAAGAAACAAAGTGATATGATAGAATCTGTCCAAAAAAGGGCTTGCAGAATAATATTGTGTAATGACTACATATGTTATGACCAAGCACTCAATGATCTTTCTCTAGACACCTTTTCTGATAGAAGGCGTAATCTATGCTATAAGTTTGCTCTGAACTGTTCAAAAAGTATTCATTTTGGAAAATGGTTTCCAGTGAAGAATGTAAACAATACCATACCTTATCTCGCTTCTAAATGAATAATCAGTATATATAACCCAGTACAGCTATGCGTTTTTTTTGTTGTTTTTTTTTCTATTTTAATATTTTAAAGCCCCATTCCCTACGTTTTTTAGATCTAATTTAAGATCACAAACTATATTTAATGTAAAAATAATACTATATGGTCCTAATGCGATAACTGTTTTCGTCTTTAAACGGTTAAAAATGTGAAAAATAAATCGATTTTAATAATTATAGCGGCCCGCTATAAATCCCAAAATGCATTGCGCGCGGATTGATATTTTTGTTTTTCACCTGTAATTCGCCCACTTTTCGATCGATCGTGAAGCCAAAACAAATGGAAGACTCCTAACTTTTCAGCGAAAATACCGGGTGTTCCCCAATTTGTATCAACGGAGTCTGGCAAAAATAGAAAGACAATTAATGCAGCAACTATACAACGTCAGGCTAGGTATATAGCTAGCGTACGATGTTCGTACGTTACCGATGTTTACCAGCTAGGCCTACAAAAATAAGCCTAGCTAGGCTAGGCCTGAGACCGTCCACGAGAGTTCGATCGCCGCGAGCTACTTAGGTAGTGCATTGTTTCTCACTTTTTATCATAATTTACCATAAAACGTACATTTAAGACAAGGAATGACATGGTTTAATGTTTTTAAAGTGATATATATGTATTATTTTCCAAAAAACGTCCAAAATTGCAGGGAAGGGGTCTTTAAGCTAAACTTTTTGAATGTTCCTGTATTGTATTTCTTGTGTAAATTGCCTCCTTTTTATATATAACTAGCAATTATACCCGCCCCAGGGAGGGTTTCAAAATTAGTTTAACAGCCTTCTCAGTACATAACATAATGGTCGAAGTACACTTATAATATAGATTATCATTGGTTTTATACTTTTATACAAATTTTAAAGCCCCATTCCCTACGTTTTTGAGATCTAATTTAAGATCACAAACTATATTTAATGTAAAAATAATACTACATGGTCCTATTGCGATAACTTTTTTCGTCTTTAAACGGTTAAAAATGTGAAAAATAAATCGATTCTAATAATTATAGCGGCCCGCTATAAATCCCAAAATGCATTGCGCGCGGATTGATATTTTTGTTTTTCACCTGTAATTCGCCCACTTTTCGATCGATCGTGAAGCCAAAACAAATGGAAGACTCCTAACTTTTCAGCGAAAATACCGGGTTTTCCCCAATTTGTATCAACGGAGTCTGGCAAAAATAGAAAGACAATTAATGCAGCAACTATACAACGTCAGGCTAGGTATATAGCTAGCGTACGATGTTCGTACGTTATCGATGTTTACCAGCTAGGCCTACAAAACTAAGCCTAGCTAGGCTAGGCCTAAGACCGTCCACGAGAGGTCGATCGCCGTGAGCTACTTAGGTAGTGCATTGTTTCTCACTTTTTATCATAATTTACCATAAAACGTACATTTAAGACAAGGAATGACATGGTTTAATGTTTTTAAAGTGATATATATGTATTATTTTCCAAAAAACGTCCAAAATTGCAGGGAAGGGGTCTTTAATATTGAGAAAATGTAAATATCTTTGTATTTCAGCTAAGGCTGCGATGATGATATTGAAATAAATGAAATGAAATGAAAAAAAAAAAAAAATTAGCATTCGAATGCCTAGCGAATGGTTAGCGAAGGCTATTTAAGCATTCTCCTTTGGTAAGGAGGCTTTACTAATATTTAGGAGTATCAGAGGTATTTATATTTGTCCTCAAGCTTAACTGGAAACTGAGGAAATTCGGATTATAGGCCCTCCACGGACCCACGGCAGCCAGCAGTGTAGCGCCTACCAGATCAGCACACCGGGAGACGATCCCCTACTCTTTTCGAATATTGTACAAATTTTATTTATTTATTTATTTAATCTTTCTTTATTCTGAAATACACTTTCATTTCAATACAATGTACTGATTTCCAAAGTAGTTCTTAACTACATAAATGTAAACAAAATACAGTATATAAATGGACAAAAGAAAATATAAAAATAAACCTAAAATTATCAAAATCAAATCTATATATAAATTTACGTAAGGGCAAAATTCGGTAAATCGCGCCTTACTTCTAGAATTTTTACTCGATGGTATATAAAGTTAGTTCGTACTTTCGGTACTGATTTTAACCACCTGATGTAACCCTGTTTACTAATTAAATTAAGTTAGATAATTAGTTATTGACGATTAGAACGAATTTAGGTTCAAAGATTTGCCCCAAATAGGGGTGTTTTCCGATCGTGGTATACACTGTCTAATGGATGTCCATCTTGAAAAATACCCGCCACAAAAATGCGAGGAGGCTTCGCATTTTCCTATCTCCTCCTACGAAAATTGTTTTTAATAGCTGAAAACCGGTTGAACAGCTAGAGTACACCATCATAATGTTGAAGACAGGCCGATTTTCTTTAAAAAATACTATTTTTATAGATTTAATATACGATTATACAAATGTATTGATTTGCGATGAATGGAACATCCCAATCTCTCAGTCTGCCAGAGTTTGGTTTAACACAAGTACTGTAGGTAAATTTATGAGCCCTTGGTTTAACACATACGGTAGGTAAATATATGGGCCCTTTGAGAATAAACTTGCAATACTTTGACAATACTGTAAATAACTATTTTTGGAACTCATTTGAATCGAACATTTCTTACTGTGAATGTTCGTCCTGTTAGATAATAATAAACTGTATTACTGACATTGTGGATAGGCTCTACTGTTAGATATATAAACACATTATTATATACAAATACACTTTATACTGACAGTTCCTTCTCAACGTTTGTATTAATTAATAATTACCAAAAATATAAACGTCGTAGTGGTGTATCGTGACATGTACTTTAATATTTCAATCGATTATGACAGTGACAGTTTTAACAAAGTATTAAATCGCAAATGTTTTACTGTATTTAGAGGTATATTATGTATAGGCTTATAAAACATGAACAAAATATTTCGTTACTGAGTGGATAAAGAATATATTTAAAAATTGTTCCTCTTTGTACCTATCCGCTTTCCCATCCCTCAACCCTAATGTTACATACAAAACACAAATTGGGTTTCTTTAAATGAGTCCAAATCAAAAATTTGGACTCATTTTGTGAAAAGTTTCTCCTTCGGAAGTAATTCCCAGGGTGCTAATTTTAGTTGACTACATAAATCATCGTGTCTATTTATTCGTTTCTGTAAACGACAATGTATTATAGTCCTGCGTTACGTAGATTTGAAATCGCCAGTTTTGTTACGCTGAAATTACTGTAGGCCTATATTCGAGAACCATCTGTGGGCACGACCTAGATGGTACGCGAGCGAAGCGAGCGTACCATCTAGTTAACACAATTAAAGTAAGCACATTTAAAGGTAACAACAGAAATAATTGAGATTTTTAAACAAGATAAAAGAAGTTTTAATCATTGAGCATTAATTAGATTTAGTTTTGAATTAAAATTAAAGTTTTAAAATGTGTGATATGAAAGTTTATACTGTCATATCATAAAGATCATTTTTTATTTTGTTAGGTAGAAAGTTTCATAATTTTGTAATTAAAAGTTCTTTTACCTCGAGTATTATTCCATTTAGGTATTATCAAAGTGTTGTTACTTTGACTTCGTGTACCTTTATTGTGACTATCTTCAGTAAATATAAATTGAGTTGATAAATAGGGTGGTGCATGTCCATTTAGGCACTTGAAAAGTAATATTAAAATATGTTCATTCCATTTGTCCTTTAGTGTATTCCAACCAAGTGAGTTTAGGATATCACTAACATGAGTTTTGATATCTACTGATAATAATATTCTACCTAATCTATTAAAATTTGAAGAGAATCTCAAAAGTTTACTTTACAATTTGACCAGACACAACTACAATAATCAAATAAAGGAATAACTAGTGCATTGGCTAACATTTTCAGAGTGTTTGATGGAATAAAATATTTTATACGACGTATAACACCAATGCGCTTGGCAACTTTTGATGAAAGGCTATCAATATGATCCGCCCATATTAGTTAAGTGTCAAAAGTTACACCTAAATATTTAAAAGAATTACTCTCTCAATAAGAAACATAGATATTTTTAAACTTACTATACATGTGATTGTGAGTAGTACTAAAAACCATAAGCTTTGTCTTTTTAATATTTAATGTATAGTTGGTTATCATTATTAAACCATTTAGTAACTTGATTAAAATTTACATCTATTTCATTTTTAAGCCTAAGTGAACTACATAAAAGTGTGGTATCATCAGCATACATGACACATTTACATGATAAAAAATTAGGAAGTGAGTTAACCTATAAAATAAAAAGCAATGGTCCTAATATTGAACCTTGAGGAACTCCGATATTTACATTCAGTGATTCAGATTTACATGAATTATTACTAACAATTTGAGATCTTTGACTAAGATATGATTTAAACCATTTAAGCTCGGTACTACAGTATTTATTCCAAAACTCCTTAATTTATTAAGCAAGATTTGATGATTTGATGGCCTTTTTTAGGTCCAGGAATAATATAGCAGCTATTGAGATACCTTTATCAAAATTATTTAAAATATAGTCTGTAACATCTAAGAGAGTGGTTTGGGTAGAGTGATTTTTTCTGAAACCTGATTGAGAAGGATTTAGAAGGTAATGCGATTTTAAATAATGATATAATTGGTTCTTTAACATGCACTGTTAAGTACACGGGACCAACAGCTTTACATCCCATCCGAAGGACTAGGCAATGAGAGTAAAGCATCTTGCCTAAGGATGCAATTAGTATGGTACAGATAACCTCGAACCCATGCCTACCGGGGCCCAACGTTGCTTAACTTCGGTGATCTGACGAGAACCTGTGTTTCACAACGCAGTATGGCCGTATACATAATACATTAAAGTTACTATTACAAAATAAGTATATGACAAGATAAGATAAGATAAGATAACTTTTATTGATCCTCAAAAAGGAAATTCATTGCTCGTCATAATGACACCTAATCCTGTCATTTGATTGTACATTTGTGGATCACTTGATAAAATCTAAATACCCTATATTTACGCTCGCAAGCACGTCCTCCAGCATGGTTAAAGCTTGGTTCTTCTACTACAAAACAACGGAGCGACACAAAAAAGTGCTGCATTGCATAATCACAAGTGGGAACTGATGACAACGCAGCATTGCTGCAAACATCGCTACGGGAAATCAAATCAGTTTGATTTCACGCAACAACGCAAGGCAAAACACACTGAAAAACAGAGTACAGCGCATACTCAAAAGTACGCCGGGTGAATCAGGTCAAAGGCTATAAATACCAGAATGCATCGCACACGGATTAATATTTTTGAGATGTGATGCTCCCTTTACGTATATTTGGGGTCTCCCTTTTCATATATTTGGGGGCTCCCTTTTCGTATAGTGGGGTCTCCCTTTTCGTATAGTGGGGTCTCCATTTTCGTATAGGGTCACTGGTATCTGGTCTCGGGTCTCTAGTTTCGAAACACCCTATAGACTATCTACAAGAGAACATTCGACAGGAGCTATTTTGTGGTAGTGCATTGTTTTTCTCTTTTTATCGTAATTAATTATGTATGCCCAGGCCTATATGTCATATTTGAAACAATAGGCCTACTGTGTTTGCTGGTGCAGGTTTATTGTCATTTATGTATTACTATAGACTAGATGATGTCATATTATCACTACCATATTTGGGTACATGACACTTTTCGTCTAGTTTAATAGTGTATAAGACAGAGCAGATAAGGCATATGTTTACCACTACAGCAGTTAAAACATTTCTTCTGTTAATTGTCAGTTGGACCATAATTGTTAATTGGCTTTTATCCAATAAATATAAAGTATTCCAAATCATTTGGTCAGTACTCACGAACCTGCCCAGAACAGGTCCGGCCAAACCAATTTTGGGACACTGCATTCACTTTCCTGTGAAAGGAATGAAGGACAAAACACTATGGGAACTTATTTGGTTCCAAGGGGATTGATTCCTTAAAGCTCCCTAAAGCCTGGTTTCCATAAAATTGCTACATCTATGGAAACGCTAGAATTTATCGGGGATCTAGTACGCGAGCGGTAAATATTCTTTGGTACGCGTATACGATTCATCGCAGACACAATCGGCAAAGTTGAACATGGTTAAACTTTGCCGATTTGACTGCGATGAATCGGGGAGCCTTCCCGATTGCGTCGGCGACATCTGCGCGTGTAGCGATTTTAATGGAAACGCTGTAGCGATTTTAATGGAAACCAAGCTTTTTTGTGTGTGCCATGATTGATGATGATGATGATGTTCTGTATGGGGGGATTACAGACTTCTCCTAGTCTTTAAAAACATGTTATTTTTTTATTATACTGTACAGAACTATGATGATTTTTCATTTTATGATGTGACTCCACAAAAAAGAAAAAAAATCAGCAATAGCTGGTATAGGGAGTGGCAAAGTAAATAGAAAGGTATTAAAGTAGGCTTTACAAAAAAACAAAACTTAACACAATTCAATGAGGGGCCCAGTATGAATTTTATGTGTGAGAGTTATTTTCGACTATCTAGGGGCGGCATTTAACTAAATTTACTTTGTTCAAATAATCAGTGTGACATGCCTGGCCTGGAGCTCCTGTATTGAAGTGGCTTGGTGGTTCATGATGCTCGGCTACCAATCAAAGGGTCCTGTCCTTGGCAATTTGCCTAAAATATATATTCTAAAATCCTGGATCCTCTATACATTGTAAACCCTGAAATTCCTCTGTAGTCAAGTTTCCCAGAAAGTCTATCCAGGAGTTATAAAAATCTTTTATTCTCTAGGTGTTCTTTGTTCATATAACAATACTCAGAAAATAACAACATTTAGAACACTTTTAAGTTATTAACTTTTTTAAAAGCTTAGGATTTAAGATTTCTATAGTTTATTTATAAATTTATAAATAAAAACCTTTGCTTATTAACAATAGGGACTTTACAAAACACGACGGAAGCCACGGGACGGTGCTCATGAATAATTTATGCATGAGCTTTAACAAAGTAGGCGGAGCTTGCATGAAATTTTTTAGGACGATTAGATAACGTTGCCATTTTCCCGTTTACGTAGAATGACTAGAAATAATATACCCTTAAACATACAGTTCAAATTACACTTAAACATGGAATTTTCAAAACTCTAATAAATAATATTTGAACTTCTAATTTAATTGTTTAATGAAATAACATTTTTGTTGGGTTAAAATGGCTGGTGTTAAAAGCTTATGCTATATCACCATAGCCAAGCGATTCAGAAGGCGCCACGAGACAGGGGATCAGAGACAGATACTGCCTGTCGTCGTCCTCGCGCAGGGTGCGTAACTAATAAAACGGCTATGTTGACTCTATATGATTTTAAAAAGTGATGCAACATGATGATTTTTTTTTGTTTTTAAATAAAATAGAAAATTCACAAAAATGACGGAAAAGTTATTTTTCTCAGGGAAAAAAGTAAAAAAGAACAATCAATTTTACACAGGAAAATACAATTTTCATTACAAATAGTTAAATTCAGTGATCAAATGTTTTAATTTTTTATACTATTCATTTTTTTGCCAATTCTGAGTGCCATACTGGCATTCAATTATTGTAGGATCGCTAATTGACACAGATAACGATATGAAACACCGAAAACAACTCGCAATATCAGCCTTCAACAACTACAAAGAAATTCTGACGAGCAAAAACTTATCACTAGAAGTAAAAATGAGACTATTCAATGTATATGTCAGAAACATATTCATGTACAACTCAGAATTATGGACGATAACCAAAAAACATGGATGGATACCCCAGCCAAATTAGCGTTGACAGAATTCCATTAGAAAAGTTAACGACCAGTTGGCAGACCAAAAACTACCTGGATAGGAAACATAAACAAAGAACTCAAAAAAGTAAATACATCGATCGCAAAGTTAATGACAGACCATCAGACCACCGAAAGAGAGTCATGGAAACGATTAGCGTACGCAATGTCTACCCAAGAGGAATAGCGTAACGGATGATGATGATGTGAAAACATATGGCATTAGATCTGACCCTACGGGGATACATTGTATTAGAACTGTTACAGATTAACCCTAAAAATGGCCGTCCTCCTCCAAGATAAATCATTTAAAAACATAGATGCCTAAATGATTTAATATGTCGAATAATAACTAAAATATCATCGTCTTCTTCTTGTCCCATCATCTTACATAATCTATGATATACTTCATAACTATCTGTATCAGAATCAAAATTCGACTACTAGGCCACATTATTCAAATTTGCTTCATATAAGTTATCAGTATCACATCAAATATAACGTTTCCCGGCTCTTATTCTCCTGTCAATATTTAGTGGTAGCGATGGCCTTCGAGGCACTTAGTGACCATCCCATTGTTATATATCCCACATTCAGTGGATGCGGATTCTGAGGTGTGTACTCATAGGGGGCAGTGAAATAGATTTTGTGTGGAATTATGGAATTGTGTGATAGAGGCAAGCAAGTGCATATAGTAAAAGCACTATTTTTGTTAGGCCTATGCATGTTAAACCTGGGCACTGACTAAACTCAAGATCAGTACTTTTGAGTTATGATACACTATCATAATTGACATATGCCAAGCCCGTAGCCAGGGGGGTTCGTAGGGTTCGAACGAACCCCCTTTTTCCTGAAGTGCCCTTTTAAACCGTAGATGGGCAGCCGTCGAGAGCGGACGTATTATTTTCTACTCTCTCCTCATCGGAGTGTATTTACACAATACGATCCCTTAAAATGCCTGGATTGTTGAAGTGTTGAAAGGAGGTGAGGTTTAGATACCATATTTATGTTTACTGTGGTGTTTAATAATTATTTTAACGACATTATCACGATATATTTGAGAGAAAATGTCTAAACAACATAAGAAATCTACAGTGAGCCATGAGCCGGTCACTAGTGAAAATTTGCATACAGCGGGAGACAATGGTGCGGGTTATCAAATACAATGAAGATATTAATGTCTTCAAAGTCTATAGCTGATATGAAGAGTTGCATATGCGATGTGCTCACTAAAATGGTAGCAATGGAGAAAGATATCGCAATACTCAATAAGGAAAATAGCGGTTTACAGAAGGAAATTCGTGACTTAAAAACTGATATGCAGGAAAACGCAGACTTTCTCGAGACGCAAATGATTGATGTAACTGAGGAGAAAACACAATCCATAGCTCAAGAAATGGAAGATATTAAGGACAAGATTGATAACATCGAGGGACGGAAAAGGAGAAATAATCTGAGATTTGTAAATATTCCCGAACAAGCCGAAGACGGCGAAGGTTCCACAGGTAAATTTCTACAATCTTTCATAAGTAAAACTATTGGTGTTGACTTAATGACCGATGATATACAGTGTGCTCATAGAGTGCGAATCAAAACAAAGTCAGGCAGGCCACGACCCATCGTTGCTTTTTTCCTTAGGTATATTCAACTAAAGAAAAAATAAGGAGGGCTGCCAGAATATCTAAGCCAAAGTTTAAGGGGACTAACGTGTATGTTAACGATAACTATACCAGTAGGGTACAGCTCAAGCGGAAAGAATTGAATGTCGTACTAAGATCACTTGGGGAAATTAATGTTAAATGCTGGCTCCATTTTGATAAACTTCGTTTTGCTGACAAGGATGGTCACCTGCGAACCTATATGTTTCTGATTCTCAACTACATGAATACTTTCCCGAGCCACCTGCTGCTACCGGCACGACTCCTCAAGGGGAAAACCAGCCCACTACAGATGACTAGAACCTACGGGATAGAGTAATCTCATCAATTCCAAAGAAGTGAACATTATTACATTATAGAGAAACTAACATTCTTTTTTATTTTATTTATGGTATTCTGAACTTCAAACCTCTTTTCCATTAACATTCAGAAGCAATCGTATACTTAATTTCATCTGCAATTTTGTTTCCATATAATATTATACATTGTATTTTGATGTTCATATTGTATTGTATACTTAAATTCATTTACAATTTGGTTTTCATTTATATCATATTATATTATATTTTGATGTTAAACATTTTTTTTAATTGTCTTTTATTTTTTCTTTTCGTTGCAATTTTATTATAATGTATTCTAATTAATGATTATATTGACGGTCACTTTAACAATGGTTATTTTTATCAAGTACAGTTCTATTGACAAATCAACAGATTATTTTATGTATGATGGCTGATGAACAAAGTGAAGACAATGTACCAGTAAGAAATTGTAAACCTTATTCTTTTAGTGAATTTTGTAATTTTATCTGTAATAAGCTGATTCAGTTTTTTCTATATCTCATTTCAATATCAGATCTCTCAACAAAAACTTCCGACGAATATTCATTTTAGAATATCGAAACAAATACTAAATACAGGCCCGTATGCAGCATTTATAATGGGGGGGGGGGGGAGGGTGGGAGCGAAGCGAGCAACAATGGCTGGGGGCCAGGGGCAAATTTTGCGTTATTTGACGTTCTAAAGACTGATTTAAGACTCTCTGTTGTGGCTTGGGCTAGTTGAACGATGGACACCAGAACTTAACGCTTTCATGATGAGGCCAACTCAGACAGCGTCGTACGACGCTGTCTGAGTTGGCCTTCCCTTGTTTAGGCGCCGTATTCGATAGTGTCTGTATTTCCAGCAAACACTTTACCGCGTACCGCGTACATGAAGCGCTAAGCTATTGCTTGTCGTCACATGATTGACTGCGCATGTTTTACATCGAGTTTGTAGTCAGTTCAGATTCCGTAATTTAATTACCGGTATTTTTTCATTTTATATTAGCATATTTTTGTTTGTATACCATTGATAATGTAAATTTTGTATATATATAATGATATTGTCCTTAGTTAAACAAGACAAGAAAAAATACCAACCGAGGAAATAGTGGACCTTTTGGGACTTGAGGGGGGGGGGGGTGCGTCTGCACCCAACGCACCCCCCCTGGATACGGGCCTGTAAATAGTCATTTTTGTTTGAAGATATTCTAATTACTATGGTTTTGTAGAAAACTTTAAAGTTCTTCACTTTTAAAGTGGGAGGAGGAGGAGTCTACATCCCTTCAGGGGGATGCCTAGTGCCCGGATTCATTTTGACCGATTGCTTTTCTAGGTTGGTTATTCATTTTGTTTGACAGACTCCAAGGTTGATTGAACTCCCCATTGCTTCAAGGTGGGGATGGGATCAAATGTCTGTAAATTTCCCGGGTATCTTTAATAGAACATAAGAACAATTAAATGAATGTTTATGAGTGTGTGGTATATATAATTTTATTCGGTGAAAAATGAAGGTTATGTTTCATGAGGCGACAGGCCAAGTGAAATAATTATGATCTTTCATCTTTTCCGAATTAAATTATTTATACAAAAACTAATTATATAAAAACATTAATTCCGGTCTTCAGCTGGTTGCTATATTCTCCACGCTCTCTCTGGAGCATGTGGAGCGATTGATAGGGCATTTCATTTTTATCATGTGACCCACAATCGTCCAATCAAATGACAGGAATCTATTTAGGTGTTATATAAAATAGATTATTGAAAAAGTGTGTCTAGAAAATTCTTTTATCTTTTGCAATTGGGGGACTCAGTATTGTGTGGTTTCTCTGAACTTGCACAATCTATACGATTGTCTACAATATGGACAACAAAAAAAACAATTGATAAACACACCTGAACATAGACAAGAGAAGATGGGCTGTTCGGTTGCCTTGCACAAAACGTACACGTGAAAAAGTATTTATTTCTAACCAATCAAATTCTTTGCAAGGTCCTGATTGGCTGAGGATATACTCTATTTTTTGTATAAATTTGTCCGTTTATGAGGCAGGGTCACTTAGTTTGTTTGCTGTTGTTTGGTTTGTTATTAGTTTGCGTTGTTGTGTTGGTGCCCTCATTGTCCGTAAAACTACATCAAGCCCAGATATTCTACATGCCGATTGGTGCAGACGCTTGAAAAAATTTGATCTCTCCAAAAAATCGAAACGATGAAGAATTGGGCTCTTCTTGTAGCAGGGACAAGAGAATGGCATAACTATCGGCATCAGGTATTCAATCTTATAATTTTATATTTTCTTAAATGTTTAAATTTTTTATTAGGTGATCATTTAGAATAAAATGATCACCTATTGTTATTTTACAAAATCTTTATTGTTGTTTTTTAGTTATCCGCATTCAGCGGATAACTCCTTGTAACTGTCCTGTTTCATCATCTTTTTTTTTCTTTTCTGTATTATTAGTTATCCGCATTCACGGATAACTCCTTGTAACTGTCCTGTTTCATCATCTTTTTAGTTATCCGCTTAGTAGCGGATAACTCCTTGTGATTGTAGTGGATCAATATTTTTTTTTTTCTGTATTATTCTTCTTTCTTTCCCGTTTTTTTGTGGCTCACGTATCTCTAAAATGTGTAAACATAATATTTCATAACTTTGACAACATGTGGGCATTTACGTAAAGTTGTGCACCTGCATTTTGTACAAGTGCTAAAAATGGTAAAAAATAAGGCCTTTTTAAAATGAATATAACTCTTCAGAATGGCAGGTGACCCCCGATTTTTTTAACATATTATGGAAGCCAATAAGTTGTAGATACAAATGTATATACACATTAGACGTACAAAATGGTATGATGTCATCAAATGGCCACTTGAATTAAAAAATTAGTAATTTTTATCTTTTTGTGTGGGTTATCACATTCAATAGAGCGCATCTCCGTTATTTAAGCCCGATTTTTGCACAAATTTTAGTATGTGCTTGCTCAATTAATTATCTTTCTCATGAGTTGTCAACATTTTTATTTTGATGACGTCATCATGCGTAAAAACTTGAATAACCTAGGTCGTGTAATTTCAGCTACACCATACATTTGAATATCTTATAGCTCTTCAGAATTAAAGGTGACCTTGAAGATTATAACTTATTATGAAAGCTGATGAAATGTAGATATGAATTCATATCAAAATTAAGCCTATCGGATGTTGTGATGTTATCATATGGCCAGTTGAAGTTAAAAAGTAGTTTTTTAATTTCTTTAGTCGAAGTTATACAAATTTCAAAGAGCGCGCATTGCGCTTCTACGTGTCAAATTCTCTTCCAATCCTTATATTTATCTGCTCAAAATTCATTATCTTTCGAAATTGTCATCTTCGAGTTTATTTTGATAATTTCATCATACCAAAAATTTAGAACACGATGTGGGTCCCGTAATTTCACCTATGCTACACTGTATATAGATATACAGTATACTGTACATTATTGTATATGTCACATAATAGGTACAACTCAGCGCTATAAGCGTATATGCATCATGTCATAGGATGGCGTACATCAACTTTTTACGATGGTGTGTTAACGTACGTGCATGTTTAAAAAATGTTAATTTCATTAAAATGATAAAAATGATCACCTATAATTCGTCAAAGTGACGAATTAAATTCTAGTTTATGTATAATATTGCACAAGACCAAAATTACAGCTTACAATACTTTGGCAGCATATAGGCCTGATCATTTTTGTTGATCAAACAAAGTTATTTGATCAGTCTCCACGATTTTATTAATTTTATATTATTAAACAAGGTATGTCTTTTAAAAAACAAGCAATACGTGAACCACAGGTATGTGTTACTTTCAGTGCTAAAGGCACAATCAGTAACTATTAACATCTAGGAGTACCTAGTCTAGGTATTCCAGATGGAGTTTTGGCTTAAATATTAGTAAAAAGAAAAACATTTTGGCACATATTTTTATACATACTACTTGAGCTTGTAAACTCTGTTTGGTGAAACACATACAAGTCGCATGGTTTGAGACCAAGAATTCTTGGTGCATATAATTATCCGGTTGACTAGTTTCAGCTGCATGCCATTGGCTACTCACTCATATTTTAATATGCATTTTTGGAAATTTCGAAGATTCAACAACTAAGATGATGTGCATCATGGATTAAAGAATAGAAGGATATGCATCGACGTGAGATCAATGGTTCCTTGACTCTCGCCGACAGACCGCGGACCGCCCACAATGTTACAGTTTAATTAACCGCATGGTAACAACGAAACGGTCGCGTGCCCAATATATTGTTTACTGCACATGTGCAACGACATTTAACCTTGTTGGCTACGCTTCTTTCGCGCGTTCTTTGGTGGCATGATGTTTGTAGATGGTCTGTCACGCCAAAATCAGTCCGGGCCAAAATCGGTCCGGCGGACCAGTTTTGGCTGCCAAAATCAATCCGGGGGACCATTTATGGCTGCCAAAACCTGTCCGGCCGGACCAATTTTGGCCGCCAAAACTGGTCCGGCCTGGATAAAATCGGTCCGGGCAGTAGGACTGTTTTTGGCCGCCAAATATGGTCCGGTCTTACAAATATATGGTGCGCAATATGAGTCATAATGTATATATCATTAAAAAAAAAAGGCCATGATTAGTCATTATATTGAAAACTATGGGGTTTTATTTGTTATTTTAATATTATAAATTAAGCCTGTTTTTTTTATTATCATTATTAGTAGTAACTCATCAATAATAAGTACTAATTGTTAGGCTTTTTGTATACAATATGTATCTCTGCCTGTTTTTAATCCATTTTGTTCTTTTTTAACATCTTCGTTTCCCCATGATGTTAAAAACAATTTAATTTATTAATTATTTATGGTTAATCAATCAATATATCAATTCAATACAATTATTAGAAAAAAATTATCCAATATTGATTAGGCTGAGGAAGGAAAAAGGCCTCAATCATAAATCAAATCTAGCTGGCAATATCAGCGTCTCATACCCGTTCATGTGAGTGTGTGGCAGGCCGTAATATGAGTGAACACCTAAGTCATGTTTTTAGATAAAATACATTTATTTATAGTATTTATCCGACAAGATAACTTACTAATATATATCATGGGATATTTTTATAGCCATAAACAATTTAAAACAGCATCATAGGCCTAGTAATTCAATTAAAATCGACAGAAGAAAAGCCCGGACCGATTTTGGCAGTGGCGGACTGCTTTTGGCCACAATTTTAGAGCCAAAACTGGTCCGGCCGGACCGATTTTGGCCCCGGACCATATTTATCGTGACAGGTCAACTATTGACTATGTTGTAGGCCTAATTTAGTAATTAGTATAGGTTTCTGCCGCGATTGATCTACGCTAATGATTTTTTATGATTAAAGTAGCATTTTATGACCGTAAATATATCAGTCATATATTCGGGAGTCATTTTATAGTATGCATTTTAAAATAAGCCTTGCAGCTCGTTTTAGACACTTATTAAGTGTTTTATTATGAGAAGCATACCTGCCACCCCATACTGTACAACAATAGTCTAATGACGGCCTTACTAGACTAGTGAATAGTTTGTTCATGCAGCCTTGTGGGATACAGTCGCGAATCCGATTTAGCATGCCTAGTTTAGAAGAAACTGTTTTGTTCACGTACTCGACATGCGGTGACCAACTTAACGTTTCGTCAATTATGACACCTAAGCATTTAAAGGATTTTACCCTTTCAACTGAATTGTTTGCAATTTTTAGATTAAGGTTGTTAGTAGATGTTTTCTTTTTCGATCCAATGATTTGATTTAGTTTTGTTTGCATTTATGGTGAGTTTGTTTCTGTTTGCCCAATTGTGTACTATATCTAATACTATATTTAAATTTGTTTCAATTTCGTCTATGGTTGGTAAACTACATGTCAAGGTTGAATCGTCAGCGTACATGAACAACTTACAGTTTTTAAGAATACAATTTTGTAAATCACTTGTGTAAATGATAAAAAGCAGTGGCCCCAAAATCGAACCCTGTGGCACACCAATGTCGTCGCGACTTCGATTTTGTGCCACCAATGTTTACATATTGACTGCGATCACTTAAATATGATTTAAACCACTCCATTACGGATGGTGACATGCACATACATTTGAGTTTTTTCATTAACTGAGTCAAATGCCTTGCTCAGGTCTATGAAAACAGTACCAGTCATTTTACCCTGTTCCATGGCATGTAAACACTCGTTGGTTAAGTCATGTAGTGTTGTTTCAGTTGAATGAAACGGTCTAAACCCTGATTGACAAGATGGGATCAGCTTGTTCACATCAAGGTACGAGTAGACGGCCGAATGTACCCACCTTTCAAAAATTTTTGAAACAATTGGTAGAATGGAAATTGGCCTATAATTATTAGTGTTACTTTTGTCTCCTCCTTTGTGAATAGGTGTAACAGAAGCCTTTTTCCACTCTGTAGTGTAATGTCCGCATCGTATTGATAGGTTTAGGACATGGGTTAATGACTTTGTCACGTGTGGGTAAGCTAGTTTTAGCATTTTTACACTGACGTCGTCAGGACCTGTTGCTACCAGCAGACATTACTAATATTTGACTTTGAACAAATTCTTCTGTGATGTCTGGCAATGTACATTGTTCGAGTGAATTTGACTCAGACGTTTTGGTTTGATTCAAATGTACTACTGGCTGTAGCATTCGCCATACGTTCACCGATTGTGGAGAAATGTTCATTCAATATATCAGCAATGTCGTCAGGATTGTTGATAGTAATTCCAGTATTGGAAATAATACAATTTGGGGCTGATTTTGTATTGCTTGGAAGGACCTCTTTAAGTTTCTTCCATAGCATTGACGAATCACCTTTGTTCTTTTCGATGGTTGTTTTAAAATATTCACTTTTTTTGGTCCGGATTTTATCAGTAACGTTATTCCGTAGCGTTTTGTAGGTGTTCCAATCTATTTCTAAACCAGATTGTTTAGCCTTTTTATGCGTGCAATCACGTTGTCGCATAAGTTGCATTATTTCACCATCAAGCCATGGCAGCGATGCGTTTCGGACGCGTTTACATTTGGTTGGTGCGTGATAGTTAAAAATACCCATAAACAACGAGGACCACACTTTCTTAACGCAAATACAGTTAAGTACATTATTCCATGGTGCACACATTAGGTCGTATTGGAGGGCATCATGGTTTATATCTTTGAAACGTCTAAAGTGTAATGAACGAACGTTTCCGTTTTTAGGAGTTTTCCAATTTTGGATACCGTACACAACATAATGGTCACTAATTAGAGCAGGCAATACACCACTTTCGCTAACAAGTTCAGGATTTGAGCTAAATATTAGATCGATTGTGGTGTGTGTTGATTTAGTGACTCGAGTTGGCTCATTAATTAATTGGGTCATTTGGAATTGGTCAAAACATGAGGTTAAAGGATTGGTACTGTTTTTTTCATTAGACATGTCAATTTGAGGCACTGAGTTTTAGTCCCCTATTATCGTTTCTCTTTTTGGCGCTCCATAGAAACAAAAATATTGAACATTGAATAAGTGAAATTTGCAAAAAACACACATGTAAAACATTAATTTAAGGATTTATTTGTTACTTTTTTATGTGATTCTTTCATTGAAGTACTCATGAGGTATACTTCTAAGGTGTGGTATTCACACGATAAAGTTAGTTATCAAATTTGGAGTCATGTTTAATTAAAACATTCTTTTAAAGTAATTAGAAAGTAAAAGAAATTATTTGTCTTTCTGTACTTTACATGCACAAAACTGCCCTCAATTTCCAATACCTGGCACAAAGAGCTGTAGTAGAGATACAGTTCTACACTGCAGGGCAAGGAACAACAACTAGAAGAAGAAAAATAATGTAATTTTTTATTTATGTAAGTTTTATTTGTAATTTAATAGGCCAATGTTTGCCACGCCTACCAGATACTGCATCGTAATTGCATCCCTGATGAACAAATTGTTGTGATGATGTTTGATGATATAGCAGATAATGTAGAGTAAGTTCACTGTCTTTGTTTATGACTTACCTACACTGCTTACAATGAGTTGAGTCTCACCATTTTCCTAGAGGGGCGTCGGCCTGATCTTGTAATAGGGAAGATCGTCATAAGTATAGCTTATTCATACAACACGTCGTATAAAGCAAAGCCATGACAAAAACCCGCTATTACTCTGTAATTTAGTTAGTGCCCTTTAGTTTCTTTTCTTTGCTTTGTTGATTCCTCACACTGCATTAGTTTGTTTTTAAATTGTTTTATTACAAACACAAATACCATGGTGGTGGTGGTGGTGGTGGGGGGTATATTCAGGAAGGCAATGGGATCAAACAACCTCTATAATATTAAAGTATCAAAAAGTATTGTATGATCATTCTGATGGATTTTGTTTATTTTTACTGGTTGTTTTTTAAATTAGTAGAATACTGTATGGTCAGTTATTCAGTTCCAGATTCAGTTATAAAATTTGTTTTTAGAAATAAGTATGACGGAGTGATTATCAATCATCCTGATGGAACGAATCTTTACAAAGGCGTTCCTAAAGACTATACTGGCTTGGTATGTATTTAATTATTTTCTTTTATTACATTAATTTAATCTTTTTAAATTAAGATTTGTTTACATGTACTGTATAAAAACAGGGGTCCAGATATGGCTTGTGCACACTGTAAAGAACGCATACTGTAGCATCATTTGTGATGAGGTTTTCTGATTCAAATTCAGCCCCTGATGATTACAGCAGTGGTAAGGAATTTTTGGCGTTTACCTGGGGACGGTTAAGCTTGTATTTACATTTTTTTGACGACGATTACTATTTGTACACGCATTTAAAATTCATTGTGATTTCTCCGACGACACAAAATCTTGAGTCTAGTTAGCTGGGGCAACATTTTTCATTTTGGCATAGTCCTACTTTCTCCTCTACTGCTTACACATATTTTTAACTTTTAGTATGGGCAGTTCATTACAATTTGTTTTGTTTTTTTTGCCTATTTAATTTTAGTGCGTCGGGCTCTTATCAGTTGATCTCAATCTGCTCCCTAACACAGTGGTGAACCATGTTGGGTCGTTCCACTTTACTAGGAGGTAACTTTCAGACAGTTAACAAAAGCTTTTAATAAAAGAAAACAAAACAATACAATAGGTACAAAAGAACAATGTTAGAGAACTATTTATTAGGAGACTACTCCCATTAAAATAACTATGGTACATTAACAATAAGTATTGTGTAGAAAAAAAAAGCCCAAAAGGGCGGAGGCTGATACAGAAGGTAATAATAGAATATCATACTGAACTACGCCCGATAGGTAATCTGTTCCATAGGCATAGTGCGTACACTTAATCTGTTAAATATTAAATTATTTCTATTTTTGTAGCAATCTTCAAATATTGCACAAACAAATAAAAGTAATAATAATTTTAGTAGTATACAATTCATTGAAAAATCACCAAAACAAATTTAAAGTGCAGTATAACGGTATGTAAATGCTAACTAGTACAATATGAATATATTATATATATTACATAGAGATACTAATAATATAATATTAATTTGACATTAGAAAACAGAAAGGGAAACCATATAGGTCAAATTCAACGTTTTGTGCTACAATCCTTTTCCTATTAGTAAAATGGACGAGTCCGCCAATACGGCAAAAGCACGCTGGTGGTTTTCAAATAAACCAAGTGTTTTAAAACTACTTATATAAAAAAATCTGTTGCCTTATCTTAAATACATTACATTACAAATAAGGGATAATAAACTCTTAACTTTCGTGAAAAAATAAAGCGTTTTGGATAAGTAGTTTTTCAGCAACTGTAATTCTAGTTGTAACGTTACGTTCTGACTGCTCAGGAAAGGTTGGACGACTTCGAACATTTTCGCCTATCCTTTAACACTAGCCGGTCACTGACAAACCAAAACACTGCTTCAAAAAAGGGGCTGTGCCGACGAAGTATCTGAACCAATCACATTTTACTTTAGGTCATTAGAAAGCTTGATTGATTAGCTTTTGCATGGTGGAACAGCCAATATCATTGGATAACTAGGTCAAACGTTATGAACGTTTTTGTAAAGATCTCAACAAATTGGCAAAACAAGCCTATTCTTTAACACAGGGCAATTTTCAAATCGTCTAACTTTAAAAATCAATGCCGACGACGTTTTAAGTTTTTTTAAATTAAAAATAACATGACATCGTAGGTACTTAATTAGGCATTACAATGTCGAAACAGCCATAAAAATCGGTCAATTAATAACAAAGTTACATTGAAAAAACCTAAAAAAAATAGCTGTTTTTCGGTGATTTCGTGCCGTTTAGCGGAAATCGCCCGGATTTTTGGGTACATAAAACAAATTGTAATGCTCTCTTTTCATATTAATATTATTATTATAGTAGCATTGATTTTGTTTAGGATGTGACTCCAACAAACTTTCTGAATATTCTTCAAGGGAAAAAATCAGAAATGGCATGTATAGGTAGTGGCAAAGTTATAGACAGGTAATATCACACGATTTTTATATTTCAGATTTTTTTTCCCAATTGGAAAAGTTACAGTACATGGATTGAGCTTTTGATTTTCAATGAGCATGAAACAAAAATTATGAATATTCTCGCATTTATGTTATTAATATTTATAACACACCTGAGTAGATTCTTTCTTTTTTTATTTGATTGGCGGAGTGGGTATGGCATAATATTCAACAGAATACTCCAATGAATTCATACGTCACCAATTTTGTTATATGTAAATGCAATTTTGTTAAATTAAATACAAGTTGAATTCTGTTATGTACTATCATTTGTTACTTACAATCAGGCTGAGCAACCACGCAAGACACAAAGATCAATTTCGAAAAAGAATGGGAAAATAATATGTGGAGGTGCAGCATTTATGGAGTATATTTACATCCCGTGTCAAAATGTCACAACTTATCGCAGTTTTAGCGGGTATTTTAACTATACTGGATGCTAAGCTCATCGCTAAAGGGGATCCCTACAGTACTGTACCTTAGTTTGATGACAAATAAAAATCCTATTTTCACCTCATGAAATATATTGCTTGCAGTCGTAAATATACATTATTTGTATACTACTGCACAGTGAGTCAACTTTCTGAAACTACAGAGCCAGCTTCTTTTACTAATCACTAATAAATAACACTACTATACTATTACTGTTATTATATCATGATGGTATAGTACTCCTAAATGTAATGTTAAGTGTGATTAAAATGATTTTATTTTTATTATTTCATGTTTAGTGGACCCGAAGATAACGTTTTTGTGTATTATACGGGGGACGGGGAAAGCGGATCCATTTCCTTTCCATATCAGGAATGGGTAAGCATTGCTTAATACATTATCTGGAAATATAAACAATGAAAACTAATTAGTAATAGTCAAATTGGATGAAACAATTTTCCTGAATCCTTGGATTTGTTAAATAATTTATCATTGGGCTATGCGATGCAATTTATCGCAATCTACTGGTTGCCAGAAGACAAATTGAAGTGGATGAATTTGAGAGTTTCAAAGAGTTAGAGTAGACTAGAAGCCTAAAACTAATATCCAATATTATTAGTAATATAGTACTACTAAAATAATTGTTACCAAATTAAATTATTATTATTACAGAAAATATAATTATCACTATAATAAAATATTATTTTTACTTGTTAACTGCTGTTAGTGTTAGCTTGGCCGCGGCCATTCCGGAGTCCACATTTCAAACTTATTGTCACAAAAGTAATTTTTATTCAGCCTCTGTGTACAGGATCGCAACGAAGGTCATTCAATTACTGAAGCAGGCAGTCAGAGATAAGCTATGGACTAGTCCATTTCCAGAGGGGGTTAATTAATGCGATGTGCATTTTTCATAGAAAGTGAACATACAAAACATACTATGTATTATAAAGTATTCCCTCTAAATTAAACATTTTACAGTATTATTAGAGCATTGCTATAATTTAAATTCATTTAACACAACCACCACTTTACGCTAGCTGCACATCCCCGCTCCGGTCTATCCGGTCAACATGGACTGTTCCAAACCTCATAAAAACCCCGATGAACGCTACACAACAGCAGAGGGCTTTGATTGACTAGCATTTTTAACATACGATTATACAAACAATATACAAGTACACTCAACGATACTTTATCTACAAGTTAATGAAAGCTATATTATACCTACTTAAAATCCAAAAAAGTAGAAAGAAAACGAAGTATAAATAAGGATAATCAAGTGATAATGTCAGCATAAATACGGACGTAAAACGAGGATTTCAAAATAGCGCGTGTATAAAAGGATACAACCAGAATCTTTTGAGAAATCTGACGAGCGAATTCGACGAATCAGAGGCGGTTTCTTAGATATGTTAATCAGAATTAAATAAGGAATCGTTTGCAGGAACTCCGGTGAAATTCGTAGCCCAATAACGTATTCTACTGAGTTGATTTTGTGAACAAAATTCGCTATAATATCCATACGATGTTTCCGGTTTCACGCAGTGAAAATGGGCGATAGGCACTCGCGTTCTTTCGTTGTCCGGAAAAATTACTATCATATTTGTAAAAAAATATATATCATTTAAAAGAATATTAAATTTCCAAACAAATGGAGCAAACTCTGGTGAAAATCGGACCATAGTAAGTGGGTCAAATAATACGAAATATGCTCCAAAACGCTGATTCTCTGTGTTTTCGGTAGCGGTTGGGGCGTATTGAGCGAATTTTGACACCAAAATAAGTTTGTAATGATTGAATTACTTGGGAGCATACTGTAGTGCCATAGGATAGGAGCTTAGCAACATGCAGATCTGCAGTATCTTGCGCAGAGTAGATTATGCGCTATATATCTTTGCTTGACAGTGTAAACAATTTACTGCGGGTCAATTTTATGTGGGTTTTTTTTTTTAGCTAAAGAAATCTGAATTGAATGAAGCATTGACTTATATGCACAAGGCAATGAAGTATGCAAAGGTATCTGTATTTTAATATATTTCTGAAATGTATAATTATTATATTAATATTTGAAGTTTCAATAGCTTATTCAATAAATCTAACATCAAGAAACTTCATCAGGAATAAAAAAATTAAAATAAAATTTACACTAGTACAGTGTATACTGTATAGAAAAATGGAAACCATGTAATTGTGCAGACATTACACCCTTAGCAACTTCCTTCCACAACAATATTTTCGAACACCTGGGAACGCCTAATTGCATAATATAATATCCTCTGTACATATTTTATTGTTCTGTGTATTTTACTTCATGTTTTAACATTTTACTGATTATAATATATTTTTATATTATGTTGCCATGAGAAAAACCAATTTCAGATCTTTCGTTGACAAACTATTTGACAATAAAAATAATTATCTTGTATCTTGTATAGAAAACCTAAACAATTATACTTTTTTTTCACCATATTGACACCACTAAGTTTTTGCTCTTTCAGATGCTATTTTATTTGGATGCAGATTTTGGTGATTCAATGTTTGCCAATCTTTCATCTTCAATAAATGTCTTTGCCACTGCTCCTACTGTACGTCAATATGCCTTTTACTACAACAGCACCCTACACGCGTACTTGGGTACTCTGTATGGTGTCAGTTGGATGGAAGACTCTGATACGGTTAGTGAAATGAATGAATACATCATGAAAAAAAATATTAAAGGGAAGGATAATTTGTTATCATTGTCATATTATTATTTAGAACGACCTTGGTCAAGAAACCTTAGACCATCAATTTGATATAATGCGTAAAAGAATGTATAACCGCCGCGCAAAGAAGTTTCGGACCGAGAAGTTTGGGGACGAGAAGATGGGTCACCTTAAAGTTGGAGATTTCCAAGGACATGCTGGTAAATCATTACCTTGTGTGGTTTCTACTGACGTAAGTAAAAGTATCAATATCAATGTTATAAATCACAGTGAACCTACAGTAGCCCATCATACCATTCTCATTGACAATTACCCAAAGGGTCTGTTGAATCGGTGACGATTCGACCTGGAGACGATTCAGCCCATTCAACCAACAATGATTGTTAAATTACATTTTTTAGGTATTTATCAAGTTATTATTTAGGTGTTTAAACTACTCTTTAATAACATATGATATTGCCAATTTATGTTGATATACAGTATATAATAAGATATATAAAATAAATTACTAAAAAAACTTAATTTTTTATGCAAATATTATTTCTTTTTGTGCACTTGCTAAACGGCCAAGAGAGGGTGTAATTTGTTTACATCATTCACGTAGCTAAAAAATGATAATTTTCGGCCATGTTTTAGGCATATTTAAAAAATATTTTATTGCATCATTATCCCTAGTACCCGTGTAGTAATACTATCCTATAGTCTCTCTGAGAAAAAGTCTTATAAAATACATATCAAAGCCGATAAATATAAGTGGGCCGAATTGACCTGTGCATAAGTATAGCTCGTTGTGATTTCATTTTAAAACTTGCAAAAGGCATATTGTTGCTTACAAATTCCGCAGGAATACCATGTCTCGCGAATTCAAGATTGGAGCATCAACAGTATGATATTCTATTATTGTAAATCTGGCCAATATCAATGACATACTGATTAATGCACAGACATTATACTGTTTCTGACTTTCAATTGATTAGGCAAATTTTAAAATACATCCTAACAAAAAAAAGAAACATGTTCAGGCCTCTGCTTAAAACACCATTTAGAATGCACACATAGTATCTACCAGCACATTTGTACAGTACCTATGGTTTGTTCTATTTCAGCATGAAGTCATGCCATCTCATGAAATACCAATGGCAATCCTCTATCGTAAGTTGAGCAAAGCAACCTCTGTAGAGCAATCGGAGGGAATCCAGGAGGAAATCCAGAAGAAGTTTGCAGCCATGAAACAAGTAAGCAACATACACTTTAGCAGAGAGAACAGGTCGCCATTTATGCAATTACTGTATTCTTATCACAGTATTTAACAAGTACATTTTATCATGCTATTGTAGTTACACAGCGATATCTATAAAACATTGAAGATGTATTAGGTGGGGGTTGGGAAAGAACTATTAAGAATTATATTTACAGTATCATTACTTACTAGGTCATACACGTATAATTAATTCTCAATAAAAATTTCAATTTTAAATTTTAACTGTTCTTCATACTATACTACTGTATTACATGTAGTAGTATTATAGTTGTTACATGTTTTGATTTTATACACAAGGTATGCCCTACCAAATTCATAATTTACGGTTACAGTACTTGTGTAACAGTTTATAATGGTGTATACTAAATTTGATTTTCTTTTTTTCTATTTTCAGAATGCTAAGAGCAATTAACAACGTTTGCAAGAAGTAAATAAGTAAAGTGTTACTGGATTGGAGGAAAATACCTCTTTCTAGACACAGGACTATTTCTTAAAATAGCAGCAAACTAATAGCATTTTTTGGGTAATTAGAGGTTTATGTAGTATAGTATATACACAGAAGTTAATATCATTAAACTAAATTAAAGACCCATTCCCTACAATTTGTGACATTTTGTAAAAATAATGCATATATATTACTTTAAAAACATTAAAACAGGTCATTCATTGTCTTAAATGTACATTTTGTGGTAAATTATGATAAAAAGAGAGAATGCACTACCTAAGTACTGTAGCTCGCGGTGAATGTACCTCATGTTTTATACACAGAAGTTAATTAACTGTTCATTAATAACTTTGATATAAATAACTAAATAATGTTAGTTTAACTTTTAGAGGTTCATTTACAGTATTATACACAGAAGTTAACTAACTAAATTAATCACAGGAATTATTGCTAAAGCATAGTTTACTGATGAGATGAACCAATAGGGAATAACTCCCATACAATTCCTAATAAGTTTTTCATATGATAAATAATATTATATTTGTTTTAATCAGATGTTTAGTATTATACAGTACATGGAATTTAAAATAAAATTAATCATGAATCAAAACACGAATTTAGATTGTTTAAAACAATAGGAATTCCATAGGTTCCCTAAGTGTGATGATAATATAAAACTCAGAAACAAGTAAAAAGGGACTATTTGGTTTTGCTTCTGAACTTTTACCAATAAAGTAATAATCATTAGTAACTACACTAAGGTAATTATTAGTGAATTAAAGGATCAGCCAATATTTGATTGAAATATTAAAATATACTTTAATAAGTACAGTAAGAGTAACTTCCACCATGTATTTACATGATTTATATCATCATAACAGTATAGCTTTATATCACCATAGAGGAATTATCTTGAAATAATTCCATTTGGATCCTAATATTAGTATAGAATAGAAGAGAAATTTTTCTTTTTTGTTGATCCAATAGATTGAAAGTACCAAGTCGTTGTAAGTACCATTTTCAGTACTTTCGATCTATTGGATCAATAAAAAGATAAAGATTTCTCTTTTCTATGGAGGAATTACTTGCTTAATTTAAATGCTAAAAAAGATTAAATAAACCATACACTAGAGACAATAAATTTTTACTTCTATACTTACAGTATCAAACCATCTAAAAAAAGATCTCATTTCTGGTAATAAGTCACATTTAAGGTTGAATTTAATTTAAATGAGGATAAAATGATGTATTAGCATTATTATCAACATTTATTTTCCTACCTGAAAATAACAATATAATGCATAATATTTTAACCCAGTGTTTTCGCATTTTATATGGATTTATTACATCAATAAAGTTTTTTCATACTATTAAAATTGTTTTTATTTTTATTTATTAAACTTTACAAGCACTAGAGTACTTTGACTTGCAACATAGGCAGAAGTCACTGTATCCCAGGGTCTTAACTAACAGGACACAGATAACAAGCAGTTATACAGACCTGCCCGCCAGCTTACTCAGCAACTCGGTTTTCGGGGTTTCTTAAAAAAAGGACTCATCAATTCTTCTCCCGATTTAATTTTATATACTATTCAATCCACACATTATACTCCAATGATTTATGAATATATTTAATTCAGATCTTTGCTAACTACCTTCATGCGCGGTCCGAAAATAAACAAAAAAAGCTAAAATGGCTATCGCAACGAATTTAGTTGAAACCAGGAAGTCGCAATGTGATGACTCACCAAAGCCGGAACTAAGTTTACCATGCCAATGTTTAAAAATCTACGGATGAAATCCAACATTTTGTTTTAAAATCCTTCATGATATCTACCTATTAAAGAGAGAAGAATGGAACAACATCTGCTAAACTGTTGTAGAATACCTATCACGGTACACACAGAACAGCTTGGGTAAGTAACCGACAAGAGTTGGTGACAAGCGTTTTACATTGTGTCTACCTATTCCAGAAATAAGCACAATTTAGAGTGTTGACAAAGTGCGAGGCAGCGAGGCATGCCAAATATTTGTGCGAGGCATCATTTTATCATTTCCAAAAGTGCAAGGCATGCGAGGCATATAGTTTACAATTTCAAAAAGGTGCAAGGCATATCTTAACGTGCTATTATGCTATATTATAGGCATAATAATCAATTATTTATATTTGTATAATAATAGGCCTAGCGTATCTAAATAAATTTGTGTATACACTCCACCAAATAATACGTTAAATACATATAGATTCCACAGAGTTTTTAGCCCTCTAATTAATTTTTCTCTTTTGGCGTTCCATAAACCAAAATATTGAACATTGAGTGTACAGTATGCGAGAAAAACGTCTGTAAAATCACCAATTTAACGGATTTATTCTTCAATAAAGTAGGCCTACTAATTCTAAGGTGTGGTATTCAGGATAAAGCATGGTTAACAAATTTTGAAATAAAATACAATGCAGGTGCAAAAGGGAACTAGCCTAATAGCGGGCCTAGGCCTAAGCTACTTCAATTTCGGTGATTTCCTGCCTCGCAATTTTGAGAAATGATAAAATGATGCCTTGCATTTTTTGATGATGGTAAAACGATGCCTCGCATAAATGTGTGACTTGCCACGCATGTCTCGCCGACTCGCACTTTGTTACTACCCCACAATTTATATATACAAGAAAAAAAAATAGAGGCTAAACGCCAATGGACACTAACAGGTGAATTGACACTTCTAACTAGCTCAGTTGATCATCAACAACTGTTTTTGTTTCCAAGCAAATCTTTTAAAATAGTAGGCCTACTATAGAAATATTTTAAACTGCATTCATAAATAAAATAAAAATGTCACTGTAATAACCATTCAATTGCAAATTTATAATTTATTAACCAAACACAATGTTTGAAATGTTTTACATACAGAACTTTAATAAATATAACTTTTTTTTTTGTTTTTAGCAAAAATTTCTTTTCCAAACTTCTATAAATATATACTTCATATTGACAATAAATATCTAACATCAACTTACTTTAAATACTAAACATGGAAACAACATTATCTTCAGTACAGTGCATTTGCTTTGAATGGACATGTGAATGAAACTACCGCCTTTTGCAACAAATATGAAATTCCAACAATCCTAAAAATGTTATTCCATTGTATACATATCGCCAAGACAACGGAAGGAATAGGTTCACGATATTTAAATCAAAATGTTCAAATTTGTGTGTATAGGCAAATTCTTGCTTTTTGGTGCAGCAAAGTGACATCAAGGCTTATTATTACAAACCGTTATTTAAATATTTTTGAAAATACATTCTAAATTCAAACTACATCATTTAATCAGGGAGATCTCACTGAATTAATGCCAATTATTAATATATTTTTTAAAGTTATATATTTGATTTTGAACAGTTGTGATATGTAAATCTAAGACCTGAATGTATTTTTTTAATTAATAAAAAATATTTAGCACAAATATTTCAAATAGCACTGTAGGTACAAAATAATACTTTGGATTTAATTCTATTATCACAGTAGTGTGACAATTATTGCATAGTTCATTCTTCGCTTTGATACCAGTTTGGCACCAACTGTTCCTCCTCCTCTCTTGCTGTACATCTACGACGTTCAACCTCCATTCCAGGGACTTCCCTTTCATCATCACTAACATTGACAGCTGCAAAATTTCCTCTAAGATCATCCAATAAAAGAGCATTTGAACTTGTGGCATAGTTTGTTCTAAAAAATGAATGTTCACTGGTGGGGTCATCCGAATCCTTATAACAACCAGTTTGGTGGTTTGTGTGAATGGTTGTTGTTGCAGCATTAAGTTGATGTCGCAGCTGTGGGCTTCGTGGCGGGGATTTCACTACCATACTAGATGGTTTATTGCATTTCTGAAGAGTCTCCGACTCTTCCTCACTTTCATCGTTAAACAGATCTTGTAACGAACCGTCATAGATGGAAGTGACCACCGGTATGGATTCATGGGTTACTTGCAGATTTGGAACCAAACAATCATCATTTATGTATTCCTCAACATAGTATCTTCCTGTCTTTTGGTTGGCAATTCTTTCATCAACATCATCTGGTAGTAAAGACTCAAAGCAGGTAAGGTCAACAGATTGAGATACTGCTGGTACAAAAGCAAACATACTTGATCTGCCTCACAAATGCCCAGAAAAAACTAAAAAAAAAACCATTACTTTTGGCAAAACGGGAAGCGAACGACTTACTGAATGAACAAAAATGTGTTACAAAGTATCGAGTGTTGTGGTCAAATGAATGCAGTCGAGTACACTACATTACGAGTGCTTGGGTATACCTAGGCTAGGATTATAATCTAGTAGATAATATAGTACAGTAGGTAGGCCATTTTTAAAGTTTGTAGGCCTAGGCCTAGCCTAGGTGACAACTCGAAGTGTGTTACATGCCGATGCGAAAGTATTAATACTAGGGCCTAGGCCTAGGTAGGCCTATTAATAATAATAATAATAAAAGGTAGAAAAATGTAAACCATCCCATGCAAATTTTAATTTAGTGTCCATCTTTCTTTCAAATAGTGCGAGGCCTAGCCTGTTATACCTCCAGAGGCTGTAGACTTTGGCCTACTAGAGGGGGCCTAGGCCGATGAAGTAATTTATGATGAACAGGCATTTGCACTTTGGAAAAAAAACGCCGTCCGTTGATGATCGGCGGCCGACAAGTCAGTTTAGTATTTACATATTGTTTTATAGCCTAGTATATGACAATATAAAAACAAGAGAACACTTAAATTATGTATTATAAGGTGATAAACTTACATCCAATATTAACTGTCCGATGCCTCAACCTCGAAGAAAACACAGTACACAATGTAAAGTATGTTGAATGGCCTAGGTTTTGCTTCGTCTCCTCGTCGTGTCGTCGTCGTCGTCTTTCTGAATCTGCCGCGCCTTATTTACATAATATGCAAATTTGTGAAGTCATCCGCCGCGCGTCGAGCAAGATATTTATACTTTTAACCAATCAAATTGTTGATAATTCTTCATATACTGATAAAATAAGCAGCTGACTGACCGCACAATACAATGTAAAGTCTTTGTTTCGCACTATTTTTCTATCCGATATCTTTATCTTGTTGCACAAGAATGAAAAGACTATGATAAACACCAAAAGTATTGATGAACAAAAGTAGATGATTTTTAAACATGTAATCAAATTGTTTGAATTATTTTTTGTGTATTCTCATTGATTATGATATCACTATTATTATCATCATCATCATCACCTTTGATGCACTCATCATAATTTATATAACTTATCATAATAATATAATCATATCATTTATCATCATCCATTATTATTTTTTGTAGATAAAATAATTAAGATAAACTTTAAAGATTTATATAAAGAAAAATGAAATTAAACTTTGAATAGACCATTTTGTTACTCAATTCCACTAGACAAAAAACACGAAATAAAAACCATTGACTTTTTTTATTTTATGGTTTTTAGGTAAATAATTATTAATATATTTAGTATATTTTTAAATTTTTATCAAAATGAATAATGTGATCAAATGTGATTAAAATGGCATATTCAAACACCCAAAAATATTTGTTTTTCAGGGAGGGGGGGGGGGGCAACATATCAATTTATAAAACAATGAGGACACAAGAAAATACAATTATAATGCAATAACCTTTATTTCATTAGTATGCAAACAAAATGATCTACAAGATACAATTTGTTTCAAAGCCAATCTACACTACTAAAAAACAATTATCTACAACATACAGTTTAAACATTTAGGCAACAAACAAAACAACATTGTTTTATTATTTTAGGAATATGAAATTATCTGTAATATGGAAAAAAATTTAACGATTTTAGTGCCTATTTTAAATTAATTAATCTTTCCTTGGCAAAGCTGGGTTATTTATAGAAAAGTTTAAAGAATAAATAATGCAACTGTAGGCTTTATCACGTAGGATTAATTCATCTGTATTACTGTATTATTTATTTACTATATATATAAAAACATTTATTTCTATATACAGTATTTTTTATGGAGATTTTGTGAACCCAAAAAGTATCACCCATCCATTGTACAATGTATTGATAAGATACAAATAAATATATGTAACAAAATTAATATTTTAATTCAGCCACCAGGACCAATGTTCTATGTAAAACATTAAGTTGAACATGATGAGTCTTTAGCCATTCACACATGGTCAGGATCAACTTACTCATGATGTAGCACCATGTAGCTGCAGTGTTTACTTTTCGACCGGTTGGGTGTAGAATTGAGTAGGTAACATTTGAATAACACAATTACAATTTTTAAAAGATTACAAACAAAAATAATTAAATATGTAAAAATTGCCTTTACTTAATGTTTAAATCTATAAATTTCTAAAATTCTATCTTTAATATTTGTACTATTTTTTATACTAAACCTTGGAGACGACAACTTTTTGTATGGTTACACGGTTTTATTTTACCTTTAATGCAAATTGAACCTGTTCTGAAAATTGTAAACATTTTTTATTTTACATTTTTCCTCCATTATTCTACAAGCTTCCTCCTCTACAATTTCCTCCTTCATGTTAAATGCTTTCTATTCATTTTCAAAATGTTTGAATATTATTAACACATTTAACAACATAAAGTCAAAAACCAACACTATTTCAGTTATCTTTATTGACAAATTCTGTGCTAATCAAATATAGTACACATGTCACACTTTCTTTTATCGGAGTTACAAAGCAAAATTATTTTTTTTTTATAAATCATTTTTTTTAAAATGAGTTTTACAATAATGTATACAAAGATCTTAATGAAAAATATTTTTTGTTTATAATTGTTAAATCTTGTAACTAGTTGCAATGGCGTAACATTTGGATGAATTGAGGTTAAAGGTCAAGACCCTAAAACTAGATCGCAGTGAAACTTTCCTTTAAGGTTGCTCTTGGATTCTATACAACAACGTTGGCACAACGCAAATGAGTTGACCAGTCACAAGCGACAATTTGGATGATCCAATGCGTCGTGGTTGGTCAAATTGCTTGTAGTGCGTTTAAGCGATTGTGTTGCATCCTAGTGGAAACCAAGCTGTATACAAGATGAATAGCTGACTCTTAAACAGGTCAGTCGACTCTCCCAATACTGGTCTCTCTGAAAACCAGAAACTCTTCCAATACCAGACTTTTCTCAAAGTTCAAAAGGTCACAAATTCATTTTTTCCATTAATAACACATTCCGAATACCAGACTTTCCAAAAAAAACAAACATATTTGGTCAGCCCAAATGTATTGAGAGAGTTGACTGTATAATTAAACATCCTACATACAAGAGGGTTTATATAGGTGCCTACCTGTTTATTACAAATATTATGTATAATTTATTAATTTCATATAGACACATGCCCATATGTTTTCTAATTTATTTCATGAAGCTCACTCATACTGATTTTGATATGTCAGTATACAGCCAACTGTAAATTAAATCGCCACTTGTAATCTATGCTTTCTGATTAGGGAGTTTTCGATTTACAACAACCGACAACCAAAGTCATGTCATGTCATTGTAGGCATGCAAAGATATTAGGACATGTATCCTCAATCTCCACTTGGACACAGTTTGACGATTGCTATGTCCGAACGACGACCGAAAATACTGATCTGACTGATCTGACCTAGGTAGGTTGTTGGTCGTACCAAATCAAAGGATCCCTATTTAGGAAATAGGCAGTGTTTTGAACCCATGACCTTGGAAATAAACCACCAAACTACACGCGCCACTTCGCTTATATACAAACAAGACAAAGTTATTGCTTTTAATTACCTTATTTCCAATCTACAAAATCTTGTTGCATACATTTTAATTTACTTTTACAGATAGGAGTACAGTACATCTAGGCTTAGAAAATAAAATTGTTATATGCATATTTATATTTCAGTGGTATGAAATTTACTGTAATATTATGGATGACATAAAACCATTTTTATCCCCACCAAACCCACTTTCAAATTAATCAAAAGTAATTTGCTTGTTACGCCACTGACTAGTTCATTTACTGTAGTTAAACTAACAGTAACTGTTTAAAAATATATTTATTTGATAGATTACTGTTGCAATAACACTACTAAAAAACAAAGTTTATTGTTTTTTAAATTCCCCTCTCATCCTCCTTAAAAAACACACTACATAAATATCGCTAATATATCTATCCCTCTGTCAAACTCTTCCATGAAAAATGTTTCTACTTACAAAGATGTACAATTTTTTAATTGGTTATTTGTTTAGTTTAAGTCGTATCGAGTTCTTCACAACAGGAATAGCTTGAGGTACTGGAGACATAATATCACTCAGTTCATTGCTGCTAGGAACTATCTGAAAGACACAAACAAAGCAAAAGCAGGCCTTTGGTATAAACCAGTTAATTTGACATTTTTACGGTAATGTAGTGATGTTCTCGAACAGACAAAATGGCTTGGGCCACACCATGTATGGGTTACTAAAAGCTTGGTTTAAACGAGACGCAAGGCAAATTTACTAGTGTCAATCAATCCGGTTCTCAAACACGCGCATCAAAGCTCAGACCATGCTCGACTGGCTAGCCTACGTGAACTTAGCAATGCATGTGTGCCTAAGAGCAAGGCCTAGATGGGTCAATAGTCATTTCACACCAATATTGTATTTTTTTTTTTGGTAATTATCCACGCTTAATGTTAATTTGAATGCTAATAATTCGTACAGCTAATTTGTAATTTATCTGTTTAGGTTTGCAGCTTACCATTGACCTGTAGGGGTCAGGCTAAGGCTCTGTCTACACCATGAAACTTTATGTTTAAAAAAAATGTGATGTGCCCATATATGGACATGATGTCATATTACTACCATATTTGGGCATATTACTACCATATTTGGGCATATTACTACCATATTTGGGCATATTACTACCATATTTGGGCATATTACTACCATATTTGGGCATATCACTACCATACTTAGTCATATCACTACCATATTTGGCCACATTAATGATTTCTCAATCTTACCTTGGAAATATCAACTTTGGGTTTTTCTGGAGTAGAGGTAGGCTGAAATGCAACACAACATGTTTAGTATTTCTTAGAAATATTATCCACCTAGTGTCAGTTTTTGATCGCAATAGCTGAATGTTAATATCTATTAATTGTTCCACTAATATTAGTTTCAATTTGTGATCGCAATAGTTGCGTGTTAATTCTCTATTAATTAAAAAAAATAGTTTTATTAATTTTTGCAATTGTTAGGTATCAATTATCTATTAAAAGTTGACCAAAAAAAATATCATTTTCTGTTCACAGAAGTGAATGATGTATTAATGAGAAATGAGTATTAACTATCTATTCATTTTCCAATCAAATTAGTATCAATTGGTTTGCAGTTGTTATATTACAAGTAGAACGGAAAAATGAAAAAGATCATCTAACCACTTGTTCAAGAGACTGAGAACCATTCTTTTCCGTTTCATCTGTATTGTGATTTTCACCATTCTGAAATAAATAAATTTAAAAAAATCACTATCTCAAAATAAACAAAAAATGCATCTCTTTAGTATTCAGTACCATTACCAGTCATGTACTTTTAATAGTAAGACTGAAATATTATGTTTCAATGACTGAAAGTAAACTAAAGCTCTGTCTCCACTATCAAACTTTATGTGACAAAAAATGTGATGTGCCAGTATATGAACATGATGGTGTCATATCACTAACATATTTGGAAATATCACTACGATATTTGGGCACATCACACCTTTTTGTCAAACTAGTTTGATAGTGTAGACAGAGCTTTAAGGAATAATATTATATTTAAGTTTAAAAAAAATGTTTCTCTCGATTTAGAAAGATTAATTTCTAAATATTAATATTAACTTAACTTATGTAATGTAACATTGTAATTGTATTTTCGAAAGTTGGATTTTAACATATGGTTGAATTTTATTGTAATGCAACATTTTTAGCTGTGTGCTATCGTTTTGTACATTTATATACTGTATAAACAGTATTAAATTTTTTAAATGTAAACAAATGGAATACATTAACATTATAGCATGGAAAAATGTCTTGATATTTGTATATACAACCTACCTGAATTTCTGTTGAATTTGTTGCACTATCCTGCGAGTTTCCTGCTAGATCTTGGTGTGTTTTAGATTTCTTGGTAGGTACAAGACTCGGTGAAGCTGTGGCAGTACGTTTAGTAGCAACCTATATTCAAATACAACTTATCTATTAAAAATGTTCTAAAATTTAAAATCAAAAAAATGTTACTATCAAGTTTATATGCCCTATCACATACATTTGAATCTTGTGAATTCCCTGGATTTTTGTCGTCTAGTTTCGATTTCTTTGGATCTGATGGAGTTGTTGAATCAGAAGACGCTCGCTTAGATGCACTCTTTAAAAAATGAATATCAAATAAATGAAACTATATAGAATTGTTTACGAATAACATTCAATAATTTATAATAAACTTAAACTTTATTTTTTTTATTTTATTCATTTCGGCAATAAACATAAAATAATAATTTAATACAAAAAACATAGAAATATAGTATAATGAAATACAAGACACGAAGCAGAGGAGAGACAAAAGCATTAAACAAAACGCTGTCACCGGTAAGGTGTGTCTCTATTGTTATAGATGCAGCTCACAGTTTACTCATATAAAAATCTTTAAAAAAAAACATTTAGGGCAAATTCCAAAAAACTAAACAAACCTTTAAATCATTGACTTGTGAATTTTCTGGTATATTATCTTCCAACTTCTTTTTCTTGAGATCGGAGGAAGTCGGAGATTCAGAAGAAGATCGTTTAGATGTACTCTAAAAAGACAATTCATATAGCATAATAGTTTCCAATTAATTAACAATTATTTATTTTTAATATTGTCTACTGAGTTACAAGCGTAGGGCGGATTGCAATAAAACAGCCCGATTAAAGCTGAAATTATCAGATAGACGGTCTTACTAAAGCCACCCCTATTAGACCATTGCTATAAAACAGTCTTAGCTATTGACCGCCTAAAGTAACAAATTGAGGGTGTACTTTACAGGTAGAATACCAAATAAGGTAATGTTCATCACGCTAAAGCGCCACAAAAGACTGCATAAGACAAATGGCAATCATGGTTGAAAGATAGCGATGTCTCTACAACACTGAAATTATTTTAAAATAAAAATACCTTTGAATTGTTCTCTTGTGAGTTTTCTGTTTTATCATCGAGTTTGGATTGCTTGGGATCGGAGGGAGTTGGCGATTCAGAAGAAGATCGTTTAGATGAACTCTAAAAAGACAATTTTTGTAATTGTTGAAACTGTTGCACAAATACACTCAAACTCATGGACCGTATATCCTCTGGTATAATCCAACCCTCCTAGAGCACAACACAGGGGCAGTGGGTGGTGTGACTATACCCAGGGAAATCCTGGATCAGAAAAAAAAATGTTTTGCAAGCATTTCTGGTAAAAACTCATCTGAACTGGCTAGAGAGACTTGCATCCAGACCAAAAGTCAATACTGGGACTACACTCGTTGATATGCCTGTTTGTGAAATCAGACATAAAGTAGTGGGTGGGATTAGGCCCGAAGAGGGATTATACAAGAAGATACAGAGTGACCAGCCGTATAACATCTCTTTAGTTTCTTTTTGATATAAAGTAGTGCCTGTTTTACTTTCCCATTTTGATTTAACTGTTTGTATATTTTAGTTGTATCTCCATTGAGATTCAGCCACTGATACTCATTGCATTATCATCTATTCAGTAAATTGCCTTTGGATGTATAAACTTATGTTTAAATAAAGATCTAATGCTCTACCTGTGTATTTTCTGCTGTGTTGGACACTTCATCAGGTGTAGTACTTGAGATTTCAGATGAGGGTTGCTGCAAAAATAAACATGTTTAAAAAAAATTTAGATTAATATCAAATGTTCAGTTCAATTATCATACAACTACGTAATACAAAGAGTTGTATCTTATGTATACTTAAATTGTGTATTATGTAATAGGAAAAGGCATCTATACACTTTGATGCAGAATAGTAATAGTAAAAAAAAAAAACATTTGGTAAATGTAAGCAATTTGAAAGTAGTTTACATGCAGTAGACTACTGAGATTGTTCATAAATTCGGTGCAAACTCAGTAAATACAGCACGTTGTGCACTATCGTCATGTTTGTTCCTGGAAAACGGCCAAACAATTGGCTCACATAATTTAATTAGTAGATTTGTAAAAGGAACATTTAATCTAAAGCCACCCATGTTTATAATATTAAACCAATGTAGCAACGCTAAACAATATAGTTTAATTAGTAAGTCAAGTCTTTATTTGGAACCTAAACCTTAGTTGTATGTAAACCGTTCATTATGAGCAATGAAATAAAAAAAAAAAAGTTAAATAATCAATCAATCAACTTACCTCATTTTGGTCGTGATTAGGAATCTTTGCATCAGAGACTTTGTCTTCACCTTCGACCTCCAGCGACGAGCTACTCGATACAGCATCTCCATTCTGGTTCTTCTCCGGTTCCTTTCCGTACAAAAACTCTTCATCGGACATGTTTGGAGGTTTCTTAGCCGCATCTGGAATTTTGGGAGCATCTTTAGATTCCAGTATTAAAATCGGTTTAATATTGTCATTGCCTTGGGACAATTTCTTCTTACTTCTCACTAGTTCTGGAGGTAAATACTGGCTTAATTGCTTTCTGAAAAGAATAAATATTTATTTATTAAGTTTAAGAATTTGAACTAAGTCACACAAAGTGAAACGCCTCCTCTATTGAAGGGACAATTTGTCATGAACGAAATGTGACCAAGTATATGTTTTAACACTACGGCCAACCCCTACTCAGGGGACCATTATAAAGGGACAATTATTTGGATCCCACAAAATCTACAAGCTATCCTAATTGACTTACACAAACTACAAGGCACACCAACCTTTTAACATGCTTTGCTTCGATCTTCATTCCTTCCTCAAATAACTTAATGTTTAACGCTTGCCTATGAACCGTGTCAACAAAGTTTTGAATGTCAAAGGTCAAGTTGACATTAGTGCTTGGGTCAATCTGGGCAAACTCTAGCCCAATGAACCACATGGACACAAAAAGGTCAGATCTGTGAAAGGAGAAGTAGAAATAGAGTGAGAGAGAGAAGTGATTGGTCACTAGACAAATTAGCATTAGTTTGTGCCCATGCACATTTTTATCTTCCAAATCCCTTTCTACAACAAATTTTATGTCGAGTTATTTGTTATTATTTATTCATACTAGGTGACCTCTTCAGCCAAAGACTGGTTTCCCAGAGGGACAAGTTATGATCAGTGGCTTTGATGTACTAGTACATCGGGGTAACCCCCTACTCGTCTCGAAAGATGTACTAGGTTCTTTAAAGTGCACATGAGCTATAGAAGTGTACACTGGACATACAGTTTATAGTTCTTATCTGAGAAAACTTGTTCTGCCACCAGAACCATGGAGCAAGTGAGCCTCGAACCATTGCCGATGTTATGGATACGTAATTACAGTTCCACTGCCTTAACCTTCGGCCACTCACTCACTTCAGCAAAATTAGTAGTGCTTTAATAACTTACTTTTCATCTGTGTTTTGAGGTACGTATGATTTCGGGTTAACATGGGCAAGTTTTATTACTGGATTTCTCTCTAGGTTACCAATCAATATCCTGATCTTTGACTCAACAAGGCCAACCCTGCATTAAATTAAATCAGAAACATGAAAAATAAGCACAAAATGTTTATTCTACAAGAAAAATAAAATGTTTTCTATTCAAGATTCAAGAAATTTAATTTTTCCATAAAAATGGAAATTCACTTTGCTTGGTAGATTAAAACAACAGTATTGCAACAATTTAAAAACGTGCAGTATTATAACAGATAAAAAATACAAGATAAAAAGTTAAAAATACTGTTAAAAATGTAAAACTATTAAAAATTGCATTAACGTCTTACATTAGAATTAAAAATATGAATGCTATTTACAACGAAGGATTTTCTAGTTCTACAAAGATTTGCTCTTGGAGGTCGTAGCCTAATGCCTGATCTATTTAAGTTATAACAGTAATGTAACGGATGAGTGGGGTCTTTCATAATATTGTTTACTTTTTTTAGAATACTCTTTTCATAGATAAATGAACAAGGCGTTAGATCAGCTTTAATAATACGTTGTGCAATTTTACGTGGTCTCTCAATATTTTTCTTATCATTTTCAGTAAAGTTACCATAAAAACATCCAATGCTAAAAGATAAAATACTTTGAATAATACTTTGATAAAATAGAATTAAAATAGTGTTATCAACTCTAATTTGCCTTCTTCATTATTCTTTAGGTCTAAATATGTATTTTTTCACATGTTCATTATTCTTGTCATGTTCATACAGTAGCCTAAAGCTTTGTCTACACTATCAAACTTTATGTGACAACAAAATGTGATGTGCCCATAAATGAACATGATGATGTCATATCACTACCATATTTGGGCACATCACACTTTTTTTGTCAAACTAGTATGATAGTGTAGACAGAGCTTTACCTATGCAGTAATTACTGAATGTGCCAGTGGAATTAGCAGTGTAAGTACATCTCAGTGCTCAGTGTACAGAACTTTGAGCTTAGCATACAATTTGAAAAATGGTCTTTTTGTTTGCCAATCTAAGTCATACTTACCACTTTAAGTGATCCTTCTCTGAGCCTGCACTAGCACTCAATACAATATAATGCCTGTATAAAAAGCAAATACAGCATTAAACAACACTAGCATTGTTCGCATTATTACTAACAATTACCGTATATTAAAACAGTAAAACCCCTCTTTCGGGACACAGGTGATATTAAAACAGGGATATTTTCCCATGAAACAAACATGTTTTAACAGTCAATCCCTATTTAAAGGATTCTCCTTAAATCCTCCTCCTCCTTTTGGATCCTGGAGGTTTCCCTGTTCTACTGTGTGCTTAGAAATAATAATTTAAATTTTATATAATTTAATTATTATTATAATATAATTATTATGATAATATAATTATATTAAAATATATTAAAATATATCGTAATTAAAATATAAACACTTACTTGTACTGATGAAAAAAATTAGTTGGCTCAAATAATTTTTCCCAGGATACTTTATTCTTCACAATTTCCTCTGTTATCTCTAAGCCTGAAAAATATCATAACAAACTTAATCTTAAAGCTCTATCAAATTATGTGACAAAAACATGTGATGTGCCCATTATATGGACATGATGAGGTCATATCACTACCAAATTTAAGCATATCACTACCAAATTTAAGCATATCACTACCATATTTGGGCACATCACACTTTTTTGTAAAATTAGTTAGATAGTGTAGACAGATCTTTAGTATTGTGTAAGAGTAGGAAGTAGTAATCAAACCTCCACTCAACACAATTTTAAACGAGCAATCAACATTTAAATGAATGTAATGTTTTAAAAGATTTGGTTTTGATGTGTATATATATATATATAGAATTTATTACAATACTCCAAGTATAAAAGTTCTAAGTATAAAAACATCTTGAAAGTCCAAATCAAACAACGGATCTTCATTATTTCAGTACTTACTTTTTTTAAGTTCCTGTTCCATCACAGTCTTGGTAGACTGAGTGACGTTATAAGTGGAATTCTGTTGTGGGTAAGCTGGGGTTATGATAGGCATCAGGTGAAACCGATCAGTTACATTTATCTGTTGAAGAAGAGCACAACACATTAATAATGATGGTGGCAAAACAGCTATTTATAAAATGCCATTTCGGAAAATTCTTTAGAATATGGAGAATTATTAACATCTCGCTATTGCATACATATGTTATTTTGGTCTACTGCTGTTTTTTGCCCTTTCAACACCTGGAATTCATCTGAATACTCATTGTTTAATATGAAAACACTTTAAGATAGCATCCTCTATAGATGCATTTTAAAAAGATACAGCACCCTCTATTACTTGACCATGATTTATTAATGTCTCCCAATATTAGGAAGTTTTCGATCTGAAACAAACAACAACCAACCTCAGGTCAATTGATGTGTCATCGGTCATTGTCTGGACTTAGAAATCATCAAAACTGTGTCCAAGTGGGGAGCGAGGAAACACGTCTCAATATCTCCGCATGCGCACACAGAAATAACATAACATAGTTTGGTCGTCGCAAATCAAGCTCCCGATTGAGATAATTCATTCACTCATAATACTGTGTCCACAAGACAAGTATTCCATGGTACAACATGCAAAAATTGGGCAATAAGGTAATATAAATTATAATAGTGTTATCAGCCTATACTCACCCTAGGATCCCAAACTTGAAAGGCGAGTTCGTTCTCCTGTGATGGCTGTTTTAAAAAAACTGGTTGAGGCCACTTCCTATAAAAAGATTAAATTTTCCGATAAAAATAATAGATATACGATTGGGTTGAGTAACAGAGAAAGTGTGTTTATTTCACACGTAAGCTATCAAACGTTAAGTGACAACAAAATGCAATGTGCCCATGTATGGACATGATGTCATATTACTACCATATTTAAGCATATCACCACCATATTTGGGCACATTTTTTGTAACATAGAGATTGATAGTTTAGACAGAGCTTTAATAACACTCAAAATGAATCGCTCTGATCTCATCTCATAGCCTATTTCACCCACTGCTGTGTGAAGGCCTCCTCCAAATGAATCGTTATAATCTAATAAAAAGATATATATTAATTTGAAAATGTTTCATTTATTATCAATGGAAATTTGATATATTTAATGCAGCTAAGACTTAAGTAGTCTTTACTAGAAATACATTAAGTACAGAAGAATAAACATGAATTTAAGAGCTATCAATGAATTCAATAGTGAATCTACGTACCATTTTGTAAACACAAGAAAAAATTTATGTACAATTGTTGCTGCAGCAGCATTAGGGTATAGTTGACAGGTCCTGGCTACTAACATAGCCCATGAGACACCTCCTAAAAAGCCCAGAGCGTTTGAGTATACTCCATGACCTATAGATTAACAAAAAAAGTGTTGTTGATATAATGGTGTAACATATCTATTATTAGGTATTTTGAGTTTTCAATTACAAGAGAACAAATTTAAAACACTGTGATAAGAAAATTCACCAACGTCAAAGAGATAAGATACAAAGTAAAATGGCAATGGGAGGTCATCACATAACAAGAGAAGACAACAGATGGACAAAAAAATTAACAGAAAGGCAGCCAAGAATCGGCAAAAAAAGACAGGGAGACAATAATGCAGATGGAGTGACGACATAACTTATACAGGAACAACATGGGCATGGACAGCACAGAACAGCAAGGAATGGGAAAGGTTTGAGGAGGGCTACATTTGACAGGGATGATGGAGTTGAGGTAAGAGGATAAGGTAAATCCAACAAAATAGTGTAAATGAATTAACATTACATAACTAGTCTTCAGTTCACAATTTTCAAATTTTACAAACAGACTAATCTATAAAATAATTTTAAAGAATCTTACGTTTTGCCCAAAGCTTGATAGCTCTTAGTGCTATTTTAAAACTGTTCTTGTTTGGAACCAAATTTAGTATTTCATCTGTGACACGAGAACCTATAAAAATAAAAAATAAAATTTTATAATATAATTTTAGGTATTACAAGTATGTTATTTTTTTAACTAGATAACTAGAATGGATTTTTTAAACGACAATAAAAAACACAAAGGGGAGGATGAACCTACCATTGAGACTGCGTACACATCTTTGATCCAGATTCTTTAGGAGATTATCATCAGTCAAATCCAGATCATCTGGGATTACTGGCAGAGCAAGCCTTGCAAACAAGATATCCATCTATATAATAACATTCATATTAATTGATTGATCCCCATCAGATCAAGATAATCTGGGATTGCAAACAAGATATCCGTCCACGGCATGTATAAATAGTATTAATAATATTCATATTGATCCACATCAGATCAAGAAAATCTAGGATTATTGGAAAAGCAAAATTTGTAATTTAGATATCCATCTCAATAAATAGTGTATAATGTACAAATAAAAGTTGACTTTCTTCAATGGAAAATTTACTATATCAGTAAATAAATAAAATGTAGTATTAAAATAGAGTAAATTCTAAATTATTTAATTTTGTATGAAATATAGTAGTATTAAAATACAGACCTCAATACCATCAAATATCAATTTTATTACAGGTACAAAAGCTTCTTCGACAGCCTAAACAAATGAAATGAGAATAATTTATCATTTTAATATCTAGAGAATTTGCTGATTGCAGAACATTAAAAAGTGTATTCGAAAGTTGTAAGCTAGCAGCCAGGGAGTGAAATTCTTTTAACAACGCTTTAAAAGTATATAGTCAAACTAGAAGGGCAAATTTAATGACGTGTTCCCATACAGCTATGAAACCATCCTTTAAAATCGGGCAATAACTATAGATAGCAACCAGGGCTGTAAAAACTGTATTTGTATTGCAACTTTCTATAAACAAAGCTTGTTTTAGTTTTTTTTTACCATCATTTGTCAACATTACAATATGTAGGCCTATTCTTTAAAAACCTGAGCTATTTTTGTACTATATAAAATGAATGTGTCTAGTAAATTGAGTCCAGGCTAGTAAATATTTTAGCCCAACTAGACCATGGTCTAGCACATTTTTTATACTTTTTACAGCCCTGCAAAACACAATTGATACACACGATTGACCTCATAACCTCTCGTCATTAGACTAGCAGAGGTAATAAAGTATACTATAACCAGTGATGTTGAATTGAATGTGAAAATTGGCAAATCGTATAGGTTTATTAAACGACACTACAACAGCACTACTACTGTACCAACAGTTTGGTAAATGATTTTACATTGAAAGTAGTAATCTCAAGCTTAAAAACAAAAATGTTATTAATTCAAACAAACCCTTATATCCTTAGCCTCTGGACTATTCTTGATGATTTCAAGGAATGAATTAAAGAAATCTTCTCTATCTATATGACGAGGTGAAACACAGAGGGCATCAATATCACCACCTGAAATTTAAAACAAAATTATAATTATTCACATAATAATAAACAAGATATGCAAATCTATAAATAAAAGAAAGTAATGATTTAATTTTATCAGGACCTACCTAGGTGACCAAACAAAGGAGCAGGAACCACATATATGGGCACATCACATTTTTGATAGTGTGGACAGAGCTTAATGCATTTTCTCTGTGTTTACAAAGATGCACATGTGTGTAACATCAATTTTCAACATGAACTTGGTTATTTAAAACTTCAATTCTGCAATTTTTTTTCTAAATAAATATTACTGTAATTATTAAACATAGAAGAAAATAAGATTCTGAATAAAAACCAATTTATTTAGAATGTACCTTTAGTGTGAACACCAAGCCGGTAAGATCCAAAAGTGTAGATTTTTCCACCAACATGTTCAGCTAAACTAGGAGGCATATTCTTTTTCAGACTTATATCTTTAATCCACTGCTTAACCATTGTATCCAATTTTAGTAGTACATCCACCCTATTAAAGATTTTTGATAACATTTAATATACTGTACATGCAGTATTTTATATTGCTATTAAACACAATATTTCCACCAAACGGAGTGGTCCAGAGACACCTAAATTAAAACTAGATAAGCTTTCGGTGCTTTAAAACAGTAATGTCTCAACAATTAAGTTCTACAGTATCACATTTATGCATCTACATTAGTTTACTGCAAATGCAGCGGTGCATATCCCTGCGATAATGGGACTATTTACAGCCCAAGAGTACATCACATTACTATTGTTTACCTGTGTGCCAACTCTGTATCGTCTTCAAAGACTCCATGAGGTTTCATGGCCTCCACCAAGTCCGAGGTCAGTTTCAGATCCTCTGGTCTTGGCTCGGCCAAGCTTATCGGGGATGTTATCCCATATACTTTTGTCTCTTGACTATAAAAAAACAAATGTGGTTAAGTAAAATAATCTCCCTTTTTTGTAATAATGTCAAGTTTATTTTCAGTACATTATTAAACACCATTTTTGAACAGCTTGAATTAATTTTCTGTTAGCCTTCTTGGGATTTTATGTGTGTTGACATTTCTGTGACATGGTATTTCTACTCATGCAGTAAAAATAATATTATAGGCCTAGGCCTAGTCTAATTGTAGTTATGCACTTGTCAATTGTATGACCCACTATACGACCCCCGGGAGAGGTGCGTCATTTGTCCGATGTGCGTTATACCTTTGAATACCATGACGCACCCGTGCGTCAAAAATGTGACTTACCTTTAGGTGACCATGACGCACTGTGACCATGTTGTTTATGATATGGTGGGTGGTAAAGTGACGGACATTGACACACCTTGTTCATTGATGTGACGTACCATCTAGGGTTTTTTGACGCACCCCTGCTTCAGTAATTATTTGTAAATGATGCACCCATGACGCACCTCTCCCGGGGGTCGTATAGTGGGTCATACAATTGACAAGTGCATTAAATTGACTCACTACTTTAAATTTACAAAATAATGATACCAATTTAAATATTAATTTAATAAATCGAGAAATTAAAAATACAGGAACTTCTTTATTTTGTATTATTTGAATTTGAAAACATTTTCGTTTATATTTTTGTATAATATTTATTATTTACTTATTTTATTTAACATAACATTTGACACACAGACTACCATACCACTCTGGTTTGTGCACTGTAAACAGGCTACAATGAACTAGGCCGATGTCTAGCCTGACTACATCAATCAAGTCTTTCCTCCACAACAGCCGACTGCCCACTAAAACTGGCCTCTGATGCCTGTCTGACACTATGACATTTTAGGCCTACCATAGCACTAACTAACCAGTCGCCATTACCCTACTTACCTAGACATGTTTATGCTTCTCTTTCTAGGCAAAAACAATCTAAATCTCTACATTTTTCTAAAGAAAAGCTTTGTAAAATGTGAATATATGAGGATCTTATCCTCGTAACATAAAATCAAAACGAAAATTCATGTCTTTCGGATCCAAATCCTTTGTCCAATTTTTGGTTCACAGGTTGTGTGTGGTCCGCGTCCGATTCCGCGAGCGAGAATTTAGAGATGGTTAAAAATGGCCAATTGAGGGCGACATTAGTCTAAATATTGTAAGCCTTTATAGTGCTTGTGTCAAGCTAGCCGACAATAAGCCAGCCGACAATAAGCCAGCCCACTTTTATTTTTTCCAGCCGACAATAACTATGAAACGCCGTTTGTGTATTTTTCACATTTTCAGTATTGCTTAAGGTTTTTATAGTATTAGAAATTCAATATTTGTGAGAAAATGGCGGATTGCTCCTGGGAGTCACTTGGTGGGATTATACTAGGGTACCTCCTTAGTCGTCCAGTATAAGTTAGAGTAGGACCGCTGGTCCTGTTTACTCAGCCCTCATCTTTTAAATCTGAGTGTAACTCAATTACGATTTTTAATATTATAGTGAAATTTGATATTGTATTTGTGAGAAAATGGCGGATTGCTCCTGGGAGTCACTTGGTGGGATTATACTAGGGTACCTCCTTAGTCGTCCAGTATAAGTTAGGGTGGGACCACTGGTCCTGTTTACTCAGCCCTCATCTTTTAAATCTGAGTGTAACTCAATTACGATTTTTTATATAGTGAAATTTGATACTGTATTTGTGAGAAAATGGCGAATTGCTCCTGGGAGTCACTTGGTGGGATTATACTAGGGTACCTCCTTAGTCGTCCAGTATAAGTTAGAGTAGGACCACTGGTCCTGTTTACTCAGCCCTCATCTTTTAAATCTGAGTGTAACTCAATTACGATTTAAAATATTATAGTAAAATTTGATACTGTAGGCCCTATTTGTGAGAAAATGGCGGATTGCTCCTGGGAGTCACCTGGTGGGATTGTACTAGGGTACCTCCTTAGTCGTCCAGTATAAGTTAAAGTAGGACCACTGGTCCTGTTTACTCAGCCCTCATCTTTTAAATCTGAGTGTAACTCAATTACGATTTTTAATATTATAGTAAAATTTGATACTGTATTTGTGAGAAAATGGAAGATTGCTCCTGTGAGTCACTTGGTGGGATTATACTTGGGTACCTCCTTAGTCATCCAGTATAAGTTAGAGTAGGACCACTGGCCCTGTTTACTCAGCCCTCATCTTTTAAATCTGAGTGTAACTCAATTACGATTTTTAATATTATAGTGAAATTTGATACTGTATTTGTGAGAAAATGGCGTATTGCTCCTGGGAGTCACTTGGTGGGATTATACTAATGGACCTCCTTAATCGTCCAGTATAAGTTAGAGTAGGACCGCTGGTCCCGTTTACTCAGCCCTCATCTTTTAAATCTATCTGAGTGTAACTCAATTACGATTTTTTATATAGTGAAATTTGATACTGTATTTGTGAGAAAATGGCGGATTGCTCCAGGGAGTCACTTGGTGGGATTATACTAGGGTACCTCTTTAGTCGTCCAGTATAAGTTAGAGTAGGACCGCTGGTCCCGTTTACTCAGCAGCCCTCATCTTTTTAAATCTGCGTGTAACTCAATTACGATTTTAAATATTATAGTGAAATTTGGTACTGTATTTGTGAGAAAACGGCGTATTGCTCCTGGAAGTCACTCCGTGGGATTATACTAGGGTACCTCCTTAGTTGTCCAGTATAAGTTAGAGTAGGACCGCTGGTCTTGTTTACTCAGCCCTCATCTTTTAAATCTGAGTGTAACTCAATTACGATTTTTAATATTATAGTGAAATTTGATACTGTATTTGTGAGAAAATGTCGGATTGCTCCTGGGAGTCACTTGGTGGGATTATACTTGGGTACCTCTTTAGTCGTCCAGTATAAGTTAGAGTAGGACCGCTGGCCCTGTTTACTCAGCCCTCATCTTTTAAATCTGAGTATAACTCAATTACGATCTTTAATATTATAGTGAAATTTGATACTGTATTTGTGAGAAAATGGCGGATTGCTCCTGGGAGTCACTTGGTGGGATTATACTAGGGGACATCCTTAATCGTCCAGTATAAGTTAGAGTAGGACCGCTGGTCCCGTTTACTCAGCCCTTATCTTTTAAATCTGAGTGTAACTCAATTACAATTTTTTATATAGTGAAATTTGATACTGTATTTGTGAGAAAATGGCGGATTGCTCCTGGGAGTCACTTGGTGGGATTATACTAGGGTACCTCCTTAGTCGTCCAGTATAAGTTAGAGTTGGACCGCTGGTCCTGTTTACTCAGCCCTATTCTTTTAAATCTGGGTGTAACTCAATTACGATTTTAAATATTATAGTGAAATTTGGTACTGTATTTGTGAGAAAACGGCGGATTGCTCCTGGAAGTCACTCGGTGGGATTATACTAGGGTACCTCCTTATTCGTCCAGTATAAGTTAGAGTAGGACCACTGGTCATGTTTACTCAGCCCTCATCTTTTAAATCTGAGTGTAACTCAATTACGATCTTTAATATTATAGTGAAATTTGATACTGTATTTGTGAGAAAATGGCGGATTGCTCCTGGGAGTCACTTGGTGGGATTATACTAGGGGACCTTCTTAATCGTCCAGTATAAGTTAGAGTAGAACCGCTGGTCCCGTTTACTCAGCCCTCATCTTTTAAATCTGAGTGTAACTCAATTACGATTTTTTATATAGTGAAATTTGATACTGTATTTGTGAGAAAATGGAGGATTGCTCCTGGGAGTCACTTGGTGGGATTATACTAGGGTACCTCCTTAGTCGTCCAGTATAAGTTAGATTTGGACCGATGGTCCTGTTTACTCAGCCCTTATCTTTTAAATCTGAGTGTAACTCAATTACGATTTTAAATATTATAGTGAAATTTGGTACTGTATTTGTGAGAAAACGGCGGATTGCTCCTGGAAGTCACTCGGTGGGATTATACTAGGGTACCTCCTTAGTTGTTCAGTATAAGTTAGAGTAGGACCGCTGGTCTTGTTTACTCAGTCCTCATCTTTTAAATCTGAGTGTAACTCAATTAAGATTTTTTAAACAGTGAAATTTGATACTGTATTTGTGAGAAAATGGCGGATTGCTCCTGGTAGTCACTTGGTGGGATTATACTAGGGTACCTCCTTAGTCGTCCAGTATAAGTTAAGGTAGGACCACTGGTCCCGTTTACTCAGCCCTCATCTTTTAAATCTGAGTATAACTCAATTACGATTTTTAATATTATAGTGAAATTTGATACTGTATTTGTGAGAAAATGGCGGATTGCTCCTGGGAGTCACTTGGTGGGATTATACTAGGGTACCTCTTTTGTCGTCCAGTATAAGTTAGGGTGGGACCACTGGTCCCGTTTACTCAGCCCTCATCTTTTAAATCTGAGTGTAACTCAATTACGATTTTTAATATTATAGTGAAATTTGATACTGTATTTGTGAGAAAATGGCGGATTGCTCCTGGGAGTCACTTGGTGGGATTATACTAAGGGACCTCCTTAATTCTTCCAGTATAAGTTAGAGTAGGACCGCTGGTCCCGTTTACTCAGCCCTCATCTTTTAAATCTGAGTGTAACTCAATTACAATTTTTTATATAGTGAAATTTGATACTGTATTTGTGAGAAAATGGCGAATTGCTCCTGGGAGTCACTTGGTGGGATTATACTAGGGTACCTCCTTAGTCGTCCAGTATAAGTTAGAGTAGGACCGCTGGTCCTGTTTACTCAGCCCTCATCTTTTAAATCTGAGTGTAACTCAATTACGATTTTAAATATTATAGTGAAATTTGGTACTGTATTTGTGAGAAAACGGCGGATTGCTCCTGGAAGTCACTCGGTAGGATTATACTAGGGTACCTCCTTAGTTGTCCAGTATAAGTTAGAGTAGGACCGCTGGTCTTGTTTCCTCAGCCCTTATCTTTTAAATCTCAGTGTAACTCAATTACGATTTTTAATATTATAGTAAAATTTGATACTGTATTTGTGAGAAAATGGCGGATTGCTCGTGGGAGTCACTTGGTGGAATTATACTAGGGTACCTCCTTAGTCGTCCAGTATAAGTTAGGGTGGGACCACTGGTCCCGTTTACTCAGCCCTCATCTTTTAAATCTGAGTGTAACTCAATTACGATTTTTAATTTTATAGTGAAATTTGATACTGTATTTGTGAGAAAATGGCGGATTGCTCCTGGGAGTCACTTGGTGGGATTATACTAGGGTACCTCCTTAGTCGTCCAGTATAAGTTAGAGTAGGACCACTGGTCCTGTTTACTCAGCCCTCATCTTTTAAATCTGAGTGTAACTCAATTACAATTTTTTATATAGTGAAATTTGATACTGTATTTGTGAGAAAATGGCGGATTGCTCCTGGGAGTCACTTGGTGGGATTATACTAGGGTACCTCCTTAGTCGTCCAGTATAAGTTAGAGTAGGACCGCTGGTCCTGTTTACTCAGCCATCATCTTTTAAATCTGAGTGTAACTCAATTACGATTTTTAATATTATAGTAAAATTTGATACTGTATTTGTGAGAAAATGGCGGATTGCTCCTGGGAGTCACTTGGTGGGATTATACTAGGGTACCTCCTTAGTCGTCCAGTATAAGTTAGAGTAGGACCGCTGGTCCTGTTTACTCAGCCCTCATCTTTTAAATCTGAGTGTAACTCAATTACGATTTTTAATATTATAGTGAAATTTGATATTGTATTTGTGAGAAAATGGCGGATTGCTCCTGGGAGTCACTTGGTGGGATTATACTAGGGTACCTCCTTAGTCGTCCAGTATAAGTTAGGGTGGGACCACTGGTCCTGTTTACTCAGCCCTCATCTTTTAAATCTGAGTGTAACTCAATTACGATTTTTTATATAGTGAAATTTGATACTGTATTTGTGAGAAAATGGCGAATTGCTCCTGGGAGTCACTTGGTGGGATTATACTAGGGTACCTCCTTAGTCGTCCAGTATAAGTTAGAGTAGGACCACTGGTCCTGTTTACTCAGCCCTCATCTTTTAAATCTGAGTGTAACTCAATTACGATTTATAATATTATAGTAAAATTTGATACTGTATTTGTGAGAAAATGGCGGATTGCTCCTGGGAGTCACTTGGTGGGATTGTACTAGGGTACCTCCTTAGTCGTCCAGTATAAGTTAAAGTAGGACCACTGGTCCTGTTTACTCAGCCCTCATCTTTTAAATCTGAATGTAACTCAATTACGATTTTTAATATTATAGTAAAATTTGATACTGTATTTGTGAGAAAATGGAAGATTGCTCCTGTGAGTCACTTGGTGGGATTATACTTGGGTACCTCCTTAGTCATCCAGTATAAGTTAGAGTAGGACCGCTGGCCCTGTTTACTCAGCCCTCATCTTTTAAATCTGAGTGTAACTTAATTACGATTTTTAATATTATAGTGAAATTTGATACTGTATTTGTGAGAAAATGGCGGATTGCTCCTGGGAGTCACTTAGTGGGATTATACTAGGGTACCTCCTTAGTCGTCCAGTATAAGTTAGAGTAGGACCGCTGGTCCTGTTTACTTAGCCCTCATCTTTTAAATATGAGTGTAACTCAATTACGATTTTAAATATTATAGTGAAATTTGGTACTGTATTTGTGAGAAAACGGCGTATTGCTCCTGGAAGTCACTCCGTGGGATTATACTAGGGTACCTCCTTAGTTGTCCAGTATAAGTTAGAGTAGGACCGCTGGTCCCGTTTACTCAGCAGCCCTCATCTTTTTAAATCTGCGTGTAACTCAATTACGATTTTAAATATTATAGTGAAATTTGGTACTGTATTTGTGAGAAAACGGCGTATTGCTCCTGGAAGTCACTCCGTGGGATTATACTAGGGTACCTCCTTAGTTGTCCAGTATAAGTTAGAGTAGGACCGCTGGTCTTGTTTACTCAGCCCTCATCTTTTAAATCTGAGTGTAACTCAATTACGATTTTTAATATTATAGTGAAATTTGATACTGTATTTGTGAGAAAATGGCGGATTGCTCCTGGGAGTCACTTGGTGGGATTATACTTGGGTACCTCTTTAGTCGTCCAGTATAAGTTAGAGTAGGACCGCTGGCCCTGTTTACTCAGCCCTCATCTTTTAAATCTGAGTATAACTCAATTACGATCTTTAATATTATAGTGAAATTTGATACTGTATTTGTGAGAAAATGGCGGATTGGTCCTGGGAGTCACTTGGTGGGATTATACATGGGGACATCCTTAATCGTCCAGTATAAGTTAGAGTAGGACCGCTGGTCCCGTTTACTCAGCCCTTATCTTTTAAATCTGAGTGTAACTCAATTACAATTTTTTATATAGTGAAATTTGATACTGTATTTGTGAGAAAATGGCGGATTGCTCCTGGGAGTCACTTGGTGGGATTATACTAGGGTACCTCCTTAGTCGTCCAGTATAAGTTAGAGTAGGACCGCTGGTCCTGTTTACTCAGCCCTATTCTTTTAAATCTGGGTGTAACTCAATTACGATTTTAAATATTATAGTGAAATTTGGTACTGTATTTGTGAGAAAACGGCGGATTGCTCCTGGAAGTCACTCGGTGGGATTATACTAGGGTACCTCCTTAGTCGTCCAGTATAAGTTAGAGTAGGACCACTGGTCATGTTTACTCAGCCCTCATCTTTTAAATCTGAGTGTAACTCAATTACGATCTTTAATATTATAGTGAAATTTGATACTGTATTTGTGAGAAAATGGTGGATTGCTCCTGGGAGTCACTTGGTGGGATTATACTAGGGGACCTTCTTAATCGTCCAGTATAAGTTAGAGTAGAACCGCTGGTCCCGTTTACTCAGCCCTCATCTTTTAAATCTGAGTGTAACTCAATTACGATTTTTTATATAGTGAAATTTGATACTGTATTTGTGAGAAAATGGAGGATTGCTCCTGGGAGTCACTTGGTGGAATTGTACTAGGGTACCTCCTTAGTCGTCCAGTATAAGTTAGATTTGGACCGATGGTCCTGTTTACACAGCCCTTATCTTTTAAATCTGAGTGTAACTCAATTACGATTTTAAATATTATAGTGAAATTTGGTACTGTATTTGTGAGAAAACGGCGGATTGCTCCTGGAAGTCACTCGGTGGGATTATACTAGGGTACCTCCTTAGTTGTTCAGTATAAGTTAGAGTAGGACCGCTGGTCTTGTTTACTCAGTCCTCATCTTTAAAATCTGAGTGTAACTCAATTACGATTTTTTAAACAGTGAAATTTGATACTGTATTTGTGAGAAAATGGCGGATTGCTCCTGGTAGTCACTTGGTGGGATTATACTAGGGTACCTCCTTAGTCGTCCAGTATAAGTTAAGGTAGGACCACTGGTCCCGTTTACTCAGCCCTCATCTTATAAATCTGAGTGTAACTCAATTACGATTTTTAATATTATAGTGAAATTTGATACTGTATTTGTGAGAAAATGGCGGATTGCTCCTGGGAGTCACTTGGTGGGATTATACTAGGGTACCTCTTTTGTCGTCCAGTATAAGTTAGGGTGGGACCACTGGTCCCGTTTACTCAGCCCTCATCTTTTAAATCTGAGTGTAACTCAATTACGATTTTTAATATTATAGTGAAATTTGATACTGTATTTGTGAGAAAATGGCGGATTGCTCCTGGGAGTCACTTGGTGGGATTATACTAAGGGACCTCCTTAATTCTTCCAGTATAAGTTAGAGTAGGACCGCTGGTCATGTTTACTCAGCCCTCATCTTTTAAATCTGAGTGTAACTCAATTACAATTTTTTATATAGTGAAATTTGATACTGTATTTGTGAGAAAATGGCGAATTGCTCCTGGGAGTCACTTGGTGGGATTATACTAGGGTACCTCCTTAGTCGTCCAGTATAAGTTAGAGTAGGACCGCTGGTCCTGTTTACTCAGCCCTCATCTTTTAAATCTGAGTGTAACTCAATTACGATTTTAAATATTATAGTGAAATTTGGTACTGTATTTGTGAGAAAACGGCAGATTGCTCCTGGAAGTCACTCGGTAGGATTATACTAGGGTACCTCCTTAGTTGTCCAGTATAAGTTAGAGTAGGACCGCTGGTCTTGTCTCCTCAGCCCTTATCTTTTAAATCTGAGTGTAACTCAATTACGATTTTTAATATTATAGTAAAATTTGATACTGTATTTGTGAGAAAATGGCGGATTGCTCGTGGGAGTCACTTGGTGGAATTATACTAGGGTACCTCCTTAGTCGTCCAGTATAAGTTAGGGTGGGACCACTGGTCCCGTTTACTCAGCCCTCATCTTTTAAATCTGAGTGTAACTCAATTACGATTTTTAATTTTATAGTGAAATTTGATACTGTATTTGTGAGAAAATGGCGGATTGCTCCTGGGAGTCACTTGGTGGGATTATACTAGGGTACCTCCTTAGTCGTCCAGTATAAGTTAGAGTAGGACCACTGGTCCTGTTTACTCAGCCCTCATCTTTTAAATCTGAGTGTAACTCAATTACAATTTTTTATATAGTGAAATTTGATACTGTATTTGTGAGAAAATGGCGGATTGCTCCTGGGAGTCACTTGGTGGGATTATACTAGGGTACCTCCTTAGTCGTCCAGTATAAGTTAGAGTAGGACCGCTGGTCCTGTTTACTCAGCCATCATCTTTTAAATCTGAGTGTAACTCAATTACGATTTTTAATATTATAGTAAAATTTGATACTGTATTTGTGAGAAAATGGCGGATTGCTCCTGGGAGTCACTTGGTGGAATTATACTAGGGTACCTCCTTAGTCGTCCAGTATAAGTTAGGGTGGGACCACTGGTCCCGTTTACTCAGCCCTCATCTTTTAAATCTGAGTTTAACTCAATTACGATTTTTAATATTATAGTGAAATTTGATACTGTATTTGTGAGAAAATGGCGGATTGCTCCTGGGAGTCACTTGGTGGGATTATACTAGGGTACCTCCTTAGTCGTCCAATTTAAGTTAGAGTAGGACCACTGGTCCTGTTTACTCAGCCCTCATCTTTTAAATCTGAGTGTAACTCAATTACGATCTTTAATATTATAGTGAAATTTGATACTGTATTTGTGAGAAAATGGCGGATTGCTCCTGGGAGTCACTTGGTGGGATTATACTAGGGGACCTCCTTAATCGTCCAGTATAAGTTAGAGTAGGACCGCTGGTTCCGTTTACTCAGCCCTCATCTTTTAAATCTGAGTGTAACTCAATTACGATTTTTTATATAGTGAAATTTGATACTGTATTTGTGAGAAAATGGCGGATTGCTCCTGGGAGTCACTTGGTGGGATTATACTAGGGTACCTCCTTAGTCGTCCAGTATAAGTTAGATTTGGACCGCTGGTCCTGTTTACTCAGCCCTTATCTTTTAAATCTGAGTGTAATTCAATTACGATTTTAAATATTATAGTGAAATTTGGTACTGTATTTGGGAGAAAACGGCGGATTGCTCCTGGAAGTCACTCGGTGGGATTATACTAGGGTACCTCCTTAGTTGTTAGGTATAAGTTAGAGTAGGACCGCTGGTCTTGTTTACTCAGCCCTCATCTTTTAAATCTGAGTGTAACTCAATTACGATTTTTTATATAGTGAAATTTGATACTGTATTTGTGAGAAAATGGCGGATTGCTCCTGGGAGTCACTTGGTGGGATTATACTAGGGTACCTCCTTAGTCGTCCAGTATAAGTTAGAGTAGGACCGCTGGTCCTGTTTACTCAGCCCTCATCTTTTAAATCTGAGTGTAACTCAATTACGATTTTTAATATTATAGTGAAATTAGATACTGTATTTGTGAGAAAATGGCGGATTGCTCCTGGGAGTCACTTGGTGGGATTATACTAGGGTACCTTCTTAGTCGTCCAGTATAAGTTAGGGTGGGACCACTGGTCCCGTTTACTCAGCCCTCATCTTTTAAATCTGAGTGTAACTCAATTACGATTTTTAATATTATAGTAAAATTTGATACTGTATTTGTGAGAAAATGGCGGATTGCTCGTGGGAGTCACTTGGTGGAATTATACTAGGGTACCTCCTTAGTCGTCCAGTATAAGTTAGGGTGGGACCACTGGTCCCGTTTACTCAGCCCTCATCTTTTAAATCTGAGTGTAACTCAATTACGATTTTTAATTTTATAGTGAAATTTGATACTGTATTTGTGAGAAAATGGCGGATTGCTCCTGGGAGTCACTTGGTGGGATTATACTAGGGTACCTCCTTAGTCGTCCAGTATAAGTTAGAGTAGGACCACTGGTCCTGTTTACTCAGCCCTCATCTTTTAAATCTGAGTGTAAATCAATTACAATTTTTTCTATAGTGAAATTTGATACTGTATTTGTGAGAAAATGGCGGATTGCTCCTGAGAGTCACTTGGTGGGATTATACTAGGGTACCTCCTTAGTCGTCCAGTATAAGTTAGAGTAGGACCGCTGGTCCTGTTTACTCAGTCATCATCTTTTAAATCTGAGTGTAACTCAATTACGATTTTTAATATTATAGTAAAATTTGATACTGTATTTGTGAGAAAATGGCGGATTGCTCCTGGGAGTCACTTGGTGGAATTATACTAGGGTACCTCCTTAGTCGTCCAGTATAAGTTAGGGTGGGACCACTGGTCCCGTTTACTCAGCCCTCATCTTTTAAATCTGAGTTTAACTCAATTACAATTTTTAATATTATAGTGAAATTTGATACTGTATTTGTGAGAAAATGGCGGATTGCTCCTGGGAGTCACTTGGTGGGATTATACTAGGGTACCTCCTTAGTCGTCCAGTTTAAGTTAGAGTAGGACCACTGGTCCTGTTTACTCAGCCCTCATCTTTTAAATCTGAGTGTAACTCAATTACGATCTTTAATATTATAGTGAAATTTGATACTGTATTTGTGAGAAAATGGCGGATTGCTCCTGGGATTCACTTGGTGGGATTATACTAGGGGACCTCCTTAATCGTCCAGTATAAGTTAGAGTAGGACCGCTGGTTCTGTTTACTCAGCCCTCATCTTTTAAATCTGAGTGTAACTCAATTACGATTTTTAATATTATAGTGAAATTAGATACTGTATTTGTGAGAAAATGGCGGATTGCTCCTGGGAGTCACTTGGTGGGATTATACTAGGGTACCTTCTTAGTCGTCCAGTATAAGTTAGGGTGGGACCACTGGTCCCGTTTACTCAGCCCTCATCTTTTAAATCTGAGTGTAACTCAATTACGATTTTTAATATTATAGTAAAATTTGATACTGTATTTGTGAGAAAATGGCGGATTGCTCGTGGGAGTCACTTGGTGGAATTATACTAGGGTACCTCCTTAGTCGTCCAGTATAAGTTAGGGTGGGACCACTGGTCCCGTTTACTCAGCCCTCATCTTTTAAATCTGAGTGTAACTCAATTACGATTTTTAATTTTATAGTGAAATTTGATACTGTATTTGTGAGAAAATGGCGGAATGCTCCTGGGAGTCACTTGGTGGGATTATACTAGGGTACCTCCTTAGTCGTCCAGTATAAGTTAGAGTAGGACCACTGGTCCTGTTTACTCAGCCCTCATCTTTTAAATCTGAGTGTAAATCAATTACAATTTTTTCTATAGTGAAATTTGATACTGTATTTGTGAGAAAATGGCGGATTGCTCCTGGGAGTCACTTGGTGGGATTATACTAGGGTACCTCCTTAGTCGTCCAGTATAAGTTAGAGTAGGACCGCTGGTCCTGTTTACTCAGTCATCATCTTTTAAATCTGAGTGTAACTCAATTACGATTTTTAATATTATAGTAAAATTTGATACTGTATTTGTGAGAAAATGGCGGATTGCTCCTGGGAGTCACTTGGTGGAATTATACTAGGGTACCTCCTTAGTCGTCCAGTATAAGTTAGGGTGGGACCACTGGTCCCGTTTACTCAGCCCTCATCTTTTAAATCTGAGTTTAACTCAATTACAATTTTTAATATTATAGTGAAATTTGATACTGTATTTGTGAGAAAATGGCGGATTGCTCCTGGGAGTCACTTGGTGGGATTATACTAGGGTACCTCCTTAGTCGTCCAGTTTAAGTTAGAGTAGGACCACTGGTCCTGTTTACTCAGCCCTCATCTTTTAAATCTGAGTGTAACTCAATTACGATCTTTAATATTATAGTGAAATTTGATACTGTATTTGTGAGAAAATGGCGGATTGCTCCTGGGATTCACTTGGTGGGATTATACTAGGGGACCTCCTTAATCGTCCAGTATAAGTTAGAGTAGGACCGCTGGTTCTGTTTACTCAGCCCTCATCTTTTAAATCTGAGTGTAACTCAATTACGATTTTTTATATAGTGAAATTTGATACTGTATTTGTGAGAAAATGGCGGATTGCTCCTGGGAGTCACTTGGTGGGATTATACTAGGGTACCTCCTTAGTCGTCCAGTATAAGTTAGATTTGGACCGCTGGTCCTGTTTACTCAGCACTTATCTTTTAAATCTGAGTGTAACTCAATTACGATTTTAAATATTATAGTGAAATTTGGTACTGTATTTGGGAGAAAACGGCGGATTGCTCCTGGAAGTCACTCGGTGGGATTATACTAGGGTACCTATTTAGTCGTCCAGTATAAGTTAGAGTAGGACCACTGGTCTTGTTTACTCAGCCCTCATCTTTTAAATCTGAGTGTAACTCAATTACGATTTTTTATATAGTGAAATTTGATACTGTATTTGTGAGAAAATGGCGGATTGCTCCTGGGAGTCACTTGGTGGGATTATACTAGGGTACCTCCTTAGTCGTCCAGTATAAGTTAGAGTAGGACCGCTGGTCCTGTTTACTCAGCCATCATCTTTTAAATCTGAGTGTAACTCAATTACGATTTTTAATATTATAGTAAAATTTGATACTGTATTTGTGAGAAAATGGCGGATTGCTCCTGGGAGTCACTTGGTGGAATTATACTAGGGTACCTCCTTAGTCGTCCAGTATAAGTTAGGGTGGGACCACTGGTCCCGTTTACTCAGCCCTCATCTTTTAAATCTGAGTTTAACTCAATTACGATTTTTAATATTATAGTGAAATTGATACTGTATTTGTGAGAAAATGGCGGATTGCTCCTGGGAGTCACTTGGTGGGATTATACTAGGGTACCTCCTTAGTCGTCCAGTTTAAGTTAGAGTAGGACCACTGGTCCTGTTTACTCAGCCCTCATCTTTTAAATCTGAGTGTAACTCAATTACGATCTTTAATATTATAGTGAAATTTGATACTGTATTTGTGAGAAAATGGCGGATTGCTTCTGGGATTCACTTAGTGGGATTATACTAGGGGACCTCCTTAATCGTCCAGTATAAGTTAGAGTAGGACCGCTGGTTCCGTTTACTCAGCCCTCATCTTTTAAATATGAGTGTAACTCAATTACGATTTTTTATATAGTGAAATTTGATACTGTATTTGTGAGAAAATGGCGGATTGCTCCTGGGAGTCACTTGGTGGGATTATACTAGGGTACCTCCTTAGTCGTCCAGTATAAGTTAGATTTTGACCGCTGGTCCTGTTTACTCAGCCCTTATCTTTTAAATCTGAGTGTAACTCAATTACGATTTTAAATATTATAGTGAAATTTGGTACTGTATTTGGGAGAAAACGGCGGATTGCTCCTGGAAGTCACTCGGTGGGATTATACTAGGGTACCTCCTTAGTTGTTAGGTATAAGTTAGAGTAGGACCGCTGGTCTTGTTTACTCAGCCCTCATCTTTTAAATCTGAGTGTAACTCAATTACGATTTTTTATATAGTGAAATTTGATACTGTATTTGTGAGAAAATGGCGGATTGCTCCTGGGAGTCACTTGGTGGGATTATACTAGGGTACCTCCTTAGTCGTCCAGTATAAGTTAGAGTAGGACCGCTGGTCCTGTTTACTCAGCCCTCATCTTTTAAATCTGAGTGTAACTCAATTACGATTTTTAATATTATAGTGAAATTAGATACTGTATTTGTAAGAAAATGGCGGATTGCTCCTGGGAGTCACTTGGTGGGATTATACTAGGGTACCTTCTTAGTCGTCCAGTATAAGTTAGGGTGGGACCACTGGTCCCGTTTACTCAGCCCTCATCTTTTAAATCTGAGTGTAACTCAATTACGATTTTTAATATTATAGTAAAATTTGATACTGTATTTGTGAGAAAATGGCGGATTGCTCCTGGGAGTCACTTGGTGGGATTATACTAGGGTACCTCCTTAGTCGTCCAGTGTAAGTTAGAGTAGGACCACTGGTCTTGTTTACTCAGCCCTCATCTTTTAAATCTGAGTGTAACTCAATTACGATTTTTAATATTAAAGTGAAATTTGATACTGTATTTGTGAGAAAATGGAGGATTGCTCCTGGGAGTCACTTGGTGGGATTATACTAGGGTACCTCTTTAGTCATCCAGTATAAGTTAGAGTAGGACCACTTGCCTTGTTTACTATAATTTGTTTACTATAATTATTTCAATATAATATTTAAAATCGTAATTGAGTTACACTCAGATTTAAAAAGATGAGGGCTGCTGAGTAAACGGGACCAGCGGTCCTACTCTAACTTATACTGGACGACTAAGGAGGTACCCTAGTATAATCTCACCAAGTGATTCCCAGGAGCAATCCGCCATTTTCTCACAAATACAGTATCAAATTTCACTATATAAAAAATCGTAATTGAGTTACACTCAGATTTAAAAGATGAGGGCTGAGTAAACGGGACCAGTTGTCCAACTTTAACTTATACTGGACGATTAAGGAGGTCCCCTAGTATAATCCCACCAAGTGACTCATAGGAGCAATCCGCCATTTTCTCACAAATACAGTATCAAATTTCACTATAATATTAAAAAGTCGTAATTGAGTTACACTCAGATTTAAAAGATGAGGGCTGAGTAAACAAGACCTGCGGTCCTACTCTAACTTATACTGGACAACTAAGGAGGTCCCCTAGTATAATCCCACCGAGTGACTTCCAGGAGCAATCCGCCGTTTTCTCACAAATACAGTACCAAATTTCACTATAATATTTAAAATCGTAATTGAGTTACACTCAGATTTAAAAAGATGAGGGCTGAGTAAACAGGACCAGCGGTCCTACTCTAACTTATACTGGACGACTAAGGAGGTACCCTAGTATAATCCAACCAAGTGACTCACAGGTGCAATCCGCTATTTTCTCACAAATACAGTATCAAATTTTACTATAATATTAAAAATCGTAATTGAGTTACACTCCGATTTAAAAGATGAAGGCTGAGTAAACAGGACCAGCGGTCCTACTCTAACTTATACTGGACGACCAAAGAGGTACCTTAGTATAATCCCACCAAGTGACTCCCAGGAGCAATCCGCCATTTTCTCACAAATACAGTATCAAATTTCACTATAATATTAAAAATCGTAATTGAGTTACACTCAGATTTAAAAGATGAGGGCTGAGTAAACAGGACCAGCGGTCCTACTCTAACTTATACTGGATGACTAAGGAGGTACCCAAGTATAATCCCACCAAGTGACTCCCAGGAGCAATCCGCCATTTTCTCACAAATACAGTATCAAATTTCACTATAATATTAAAAATCGTAATTGAGTTACACTCAGATTTAAAAGATGAGGGCTGAGTAAACGGGACCAGTGGTCCCACCCTAACTTATACTGGACGACTAAGGAGGTACCCTAGTATAATCCCAGAAAGTGAATCCCAGGAGCAATCCGCCATTTTCTCACAAATACAGTATCAAATTTCACTATAATATTAAAAATCGTAATGAGTTACACTCAGATTTAAAAGATGAGGGCTGAGTAAACAGGACCAGCGGTTCTACTCTAACTTATACTTGACGATTAAGGAGGTCCCCTAGTATAATCCCACCAAGTGACTCCCAGGAGCAATCCGCCATTTTCTCACAAATATTGAATTTCTAATACTATAAAAACCTTAAGCAATACTGAAAATGTGAAAAATACACAAACGGCGTTTCATACTTATTGTCGGCTGGAAAAAATAAAAGTGGGCTGGCTTATTGTCGGCTGGCTTATTGTCGGCTAGCTTGACACAAGCCTTTATAGTACTGAAAAATTAAACCACACTTGTTTCTACAGATCAAACAATTCAAATTACATAAAAGCTATCATAAGCATTGAACTTTGACCCAATCTCCAAACCTCCTGGTTTGTTTTTTTATCACACAGTTTCGACCTGTGGTGTATTGCACAAAAGTTGTCTTTGATTTTTGGACTAGCCTAACTAACTTCTACAACAAAATCAGCAATTCTACACGTTTCTGTCGTTTTGTATAGTTATTAAACGAGATAAGAAACATGTTGGATTCTCTTAAACAATCCGTAAATTTAACCACACAGTGGATGTTGGATGAAACATACCTGTGGTATTTCTGGCTTCGTGACACAGTTGTGAAAATAACATTTGTTGTCTCAATTTTAGCATTATTGTTTTGGATTTCAACATTTTTGTATGGTAGTTTTTATTATGCCTACATGCCTACTGCAATACATTCAAGGCCTGTATATTTGACTTTCAGGTAATAAGGAAATTCAAATGGCTCCCTGATTTGCAGTTTCTTCCGTCATCATGATGATCGAGTCAAAATATTTTTTTTAGTTTACTAGCCTAGTACTTGCTGGTAGTACAGTTGTTCAATTAAGATGTCGACTAAATCTTGTTTGTGAAAATTCCTTCTACTTCAACTTGTCAGAATAAACATAATATATGCTTTACGTTGATTATACAATGAAAAATATGTTTTATTTTAAAATCATTTTATCTACCGTAGGCATTATTCTAAAGGAAATAAAAAAATGTTCACTAAAATAATAATTTCTTTTGAATTGTTTTTATTTTCAGTCCTTGTGAAGTTTATTCTGGATCCAAAGAATGTCATTTTCCATATGCAAACCTTACATTTGTAACACAATCAAAAACACAGGTAGGCCTACTTCAAAACATACACTTCATTGATATTTTTTAATTTATTTATTCAATCATTCAACTGCTTTCAGCATTTTTAAATTCTTTTCTAGTTTCTAATGCGAGGCCAAAGTTACAACATCTTTTTACAAATGGACGTCCCGCAGTCCCCAACTAATGAAAATCTTGGTATGTATTGTTAAATCATAATTAAGCAAAAATATTGAAAAATCTTTATTATACTTCATGGACTGATTGGATACCCATTTGCACACAAACATTAATCTAGAGACAGAAGGCAAACTATAGTAGTCACTCTGATTCTTATACCATTGAATTTTATCTTGCTTTTTAATACCATTTCATTTTTCTTTTCTTGTAGGCATGTTTATGATTAACCTGGAATTGTTTGCTAAGGGTGGAAAAATTGTTGACAAATCATCTCGACCTGTAAGTGCTCTTATTGCCTGTCTTCACCATTTACATCCCTAGCTTCCTGAAAATTTGCAGTACATCCCTAGCTTCCGATATCCCTTTTCATTGTATTTTGTTACAATTGAATCATTTCAATTCAACAATTTATTTTTCAGGCTTTAATCAAGTATAGGTCTGCATTACTGAAGTATTTGGAGGTTATGATTTTTTCGCCGTTCTTGATGACAGGCTACAAACATGAAAAAGAGAGTTTAACGGTGGAACTTTACGACAATTTTATAGACAATGTGGTAAGTATTGGGAAATGGAGTTTTGGTCACATTGGGGCTGGGACCTGAAGAAAGTATTGAGACTAGTTATCCAACAGTGTTCTGGTCAGCCAACCGTGTTCTGGTCAGTCAATCGTGTTCTGGTCAGTCAATCAGTGTTTTTATGTACAGTCAAAATTTGTATTTTTATAATATAAGCAAACAGAAATTGTAAATACATATAGTTTTGTCCTGTGTGATGTCAGTGTAACACATACTGTAAATCGGTAATTGCTATCAATTTTCTTTGTTATTGTAGTATCAACCAATTATTGGAGCAAATCTAATGATACAAGCACGTCGGATTGAAATGTACTCTTCGTCGTTGGAAGTTTACGCTCGCTTTAGTGGTCTCAGGTATTTTTACTCAACTTGCGTATCTGGACGCCATTTTCGAGCATTATGGTGGTGATATAATCATTTATATCATGTGGTCTGATATTATTGTGAACACTGTGTTAATTTGTATAAACTATTTTTGTCTTCAGGTATTTCATGTTCTTCTGGCCAGTGAGCTCTGCGTTCTTTGGCATTGTGGGGTTCTTCACCCTACTTTGTTTTGTCACAGCATTGTCCTGGTACAGATGCATAGGGTTGATATCAAAGCATACACAATCACTGATTCAGGCCTCCGGGCATGGTCCAGTACAAAATAGGTATGGTGAAAGGCTGCAGCAGGTACAGAGGATGGTGGAACAGGAAAGATTAGGTAAGTGACATTGGGAATGTGACATAATAGTGGCAGCCTCAGTACAAGATAAATTGATGTGTATAAATGTGTGGGAATAACTCGTGTCTTGCAGCCAAACTGTGCTGAATTGCACACAGGTGTGAAAGACATATACAAATATGTACACTTATGTTCTACCACCAGAGCCATGCTCAAGGATAACTCTTCTTCACTTTAACCGCTCAACTATGTAGGCTACGTTCCTCTTCTTTGTTTTCCATTTGGTACAAAAGTATTTCTTATTTTCAATACAGCCGAGATACGAACTAGACCAGCTCATGTAACTGTTCTGGACACCGCGTCAAGTGTTGCCCCACCAGTTGGTAGAGTGTCTGGACAACCAAAGGCATCAAGACAGACTCACATGGAAGACGGAGAGGAAGATGGCACTTTAGCTGCTTCTATCAGACCTAAAAGTAATGTGCAAACACTCCACCAAGGATCAAGACGACCAGATGTTTCAGAAGACACACCAGTTCATCTCTCGGCAAGTGATAGCAGTGGTAGTAGTGACAGTCTTGTAAGAGTTGGGGAAGAGGTTATGGCGGATGTCAACGGTATAAATAATGAACATCTGATCGAACCAGAAGAAGACGAAGAAGTAACAGTCAGACGTCGAAAACCTTTTGACCAATAAACCACACATTCATTTTTTGCCATTTTTGTATTCTAGAAAATCGTAAGTGTGCGTATAGGTTTTATATTTTTGCAGTAAAATGAATTCGCAATATTATATCATATATAAGTAATTGTATTAATTATTGTTTTATATATATTTTTATGTTTAAATAAAACTGTAACTATTGATGAAGTTAATTTCTTATGGTAGGCAATATTTATTTGTTAAATATGTTATTACGAAAACTATATTACTGATAATATTTAAGTTTCCAACACTTTTACTTAAATCTTAAATGAAAGTCTTCATTTTATTGTAATATGCAAAACAAAACTAAATAATAAAAAATAAGTTAACATGGTGATAAAAATGAAAGCAGCTGAATTAATAATTAAGCTTAAAAAAAATAATAAAAGTATGAACTGAATACAAGACTGTTGATATCTTGTTCATCTACTTACTAACTAGATAGTGCTAAAACATGTCAGTTCCAAGACCAGGGCCAACCCAAAATACTAGCTTGTTATGTGGAAAGAACATAGATCAAGAGTGAATGTTCAGCAGAAGAAAGATTTAAGATGTTAGAAAAGTTTTGTCTTTCCTCTTTGGTATTGTCGAAGCTGCCTTAATCCAGCATGTGCAGTACAGAAAAGTAGTCCTGCCCCGTGGCCAATCACAACACCAATTGAACATGATATAGGCCACACCTAAATCAGCAAAAAAAAACAGATAACATAAATAAAACCATTAGAAAGTTCTCGTTGTTCATGACAGGGGTTGGAATTAAAGCAAATAAGCAACTTGTACTGAAATCATTCGGAATAAAATTGTGATTAGGATTTACCTGCCAAGGCCTATCCCAATCTAGTGGTATCGGTAAAGCTCCTAGCCACGCCCCTAACAAGCTACAACAGGCAACTGCTAATACATAGCTTTCCACTCCTGGTAAAGTACTGAAAATAAAGCAATAAACAGGTTGGTTTGGAAAAGTGTTCTCTGTGGAAATTATAGGTGGCAGCAAACAGGTTTTATTAAAGGCAAATAATAGAATCATGTATCTTTAATAAAAAATATAGGTGGCAGCAAACAGAGTTTTTTAAAAGGCAAATAATGAATCATGTATCTTTATTATTCTGTACTCACCTTCCTATAATTAGTCTATTCCAAGCATCTTGATTAAGTTCATTAATTAATAAACATGGTAAAGAAACTAATGTTGACATTAACACAGAGAAAACAAATGTCTCTTCTATATTTCTGCAAGAATAAACAATCCATGGTTTGTTATACATTTTGTTGAAGGTTATGAAAAATTTGCATAACATGTGGTTGTGTGAAATATGTGCCAGTCTGGTATTGTTACTTCCGAAGTGCGCAGAGTGTATCATGGTCAACTTCTGAGCACTCCAGACACGCATATCATATTAGGTTTAGGTGATTCTGATGAATAAAGATTTTCTTTAGTGAGTGATTGAGCAGACAAACTAGTAAGAAAACAATGGTACATTTTTAACATTTAAAATGTTTAATATAAAATTTTCCTGTAATACTTACTCAAATATATAAGCACCATACAGCACTGAAATGACTTGGAAAGCAATACAACTGGCAACGTACAAGAAGAATAATAAAACTACATTTCTTAACTTGATCCAAAAAGAGATTCTCGTCTGATAAAAAATAAATAATGCTTTTGTTACAAGGGAGTCACATAAGAGACATTAAAATATACTTTATTTTTGCTTTATATGTAATATTTAACTGATTTAAATTAATGTGAAAAATTCCCACTATATGTGAAAAATTACTAATTGCAAATCTACTCGCTGCATACGCGCATACTCTATGGCAATGATTTTGAGGAATGAAGGCCACTTTTTGGCAAAAAACTCATAAATATGAGTACTGTTGTAGTTGAACCGTACTGCAGAGGTATGGGGTTACTACAGACAGAGATCATGGAGGTTCACTATAATATTTCTATGGGTATTTTAAAAACCATAGAAGCCTAATAATAATTAGTTATCCGCTTAGTAGCGGATAACTCCTTGTAATCGTCCTGGATCTTTTTTTTTTTCTTTATATTATTCTTCTTTCTTTCTCCTCCATTTTTGTGTCTCGCGTATCTCAAAAACTTGTAAACATAACATTTCATAACTTTGTCAACATATGGGCATTTACGTGAAGTTGTGCACCTCCTATTTTGAATGACGTCAGAGTTGCGCAATGTGACTTACGTGCGATTTTATGATTTTTTATGATTGATCATAGGCTAAAAACCAAGCATAATTTTATTTTGACACTTTCTGAAAATTTAAGTCATATCAAGGGCAAACTTTTTGTCGATTAAAAATGCCATGTTTTACAAGACGTTACGCGCGCACGCGCATTTCTCCTCTATTTTAGTGTCTCGCTTATATCAAAAATGTGTAAACATAACATTTCATAACTTTGTCAACATATGGGCATTCACGTGAAGTTGTGCACCTACTATTGTGAATGACGTCAGAAATGCGTAACGTGACTTACGCGTGATTTTATGAATTTCCCGTATTCAACATAGATTGAAAACCATATAACTATGTAAGTTGAAACTTAGCAAAAGTTTAATTTATATCTTGCGCTAACTTTTTGTGCACTAAAAATGGCATTTTTTAAACGAAGTTACGCGCGCACGCGCATTTAAAATTTAAAATGCACAAAATTAATTTCTAATCAACTTTCTACGCTGATCATGAAATTTTGAGCATGTCAAAAATTCCCACGCGCGCGAACAATTTTACGCGCGTGGTCCGCACGTAGCGCTAAAAACATCTGTTTTTGCGTGAATTATGTCTTTCCAGCCTTTTATAGTAATTTTATCAAATTTTAAAACAATTTAGACTTAAAATTACGTCATACGAGCACGTCGAATTATACAATTTGTGCGTGTTTTTAAAGAAAAAATTCAAAAATTCGTCAAAATTATGCCTTTTTTTAAACAATCATAGATTCTAAACTACGTGGAGAACTTTTTTTTACTTACATATTCTGGAAGGTGATGAGTTGTAGATATCGGATCATTAATCAATATGGCTAACCGGACATTGTGACGTCATCGTATGGCCACGCGAATATAAAATATAGGATTTTTGTCTCTTTCGTCATAGCTCATCACATTTAATAGAGCGCATCTCCACTTATTCGTTGTCCATTTTCACCCCGATTTTAATATATTCTAGGTCAATCAACTATCTTTTGCATGAATTAAATTTTTTAAAATTTTTTTAACGTCATCATGCCTACAAATTTAAATTACGTTGGTCATTAATTTCATCTTTACAGTAAATTTTAATCTGTTATAGCTCGTAAGAATAAAATGTGATAATCACGAATAAAACGTTTTCAGGAAGCTATTGTATTGTAGATACAAAATCATGTGAAAATTGTGCCAATTGAATGTTGTGACATCATCATATGGCCAGTTAAATAAAAAAAGTCGTATTTTCATCTTTTGCCTTATATTTCATTACATTTAAAAGAGCGCGCATTAATATTTCACGTATTCAAATTTCTTCTACACGTTAATATGTTGTTGCTGAGATAATTTTATTCTGAAATTTCTACTTTTGCATTTCATTTTGAAACCGTCAAGATGTTAAAAATTACAATAAAATACCGGTCCCGTAATTTCACCTATTTTACACTGTTTGTGATATGTATACAGATTGTACTGTGTATACTATATGACACAAAATTACAGAATTCAGAAATAACAACATATCATATTCTTCAGTTCAGGTCATAATGCCTTAATATTTTTCTGTGTGCAATATTCTAACGTATGACATGCACGTGGCGTTTGTCGAGCGGATAACTAACTCGTCAAAGTGACGAGTTTCATGTCTAGTTAATATTATTATTATTAATAAGTATAATTATATTTATTTCAAAAAATAAAATATCCATATTTATAATAAATATTTATGTATAACAAACCTACATAAAAAACAGCATTGATTGAAACATTGAATAAAAGAGGTAAAGTGTCGCATATTGCCATTTGTAGGCCCAAAAACACAAACCTTGTAAATCAATACACCCGTACTACTGCGATGGCTAGCTGCCTTGCCCACGCCTGCCAACTTGACCAAAACAAACAGCAACAGCTGAAACACGGCCCACGAACATGCTAGGGTTTTTATAAGAAAAAGAGGAGTATATACTTCCTCAATATCTTGAATTTGTAAAGAAACTAATGCAACAATTATATAAAATACAGATGTGATTGTAGCGAGTAAAGCAAAAGTATTAGTTACGGAATATGAGCCGGTTTTTCCATCATTAATTCTGCCTTCTACACTTCTACTGGGTGCTGCCATCTTGTTTACGAGCGAGCGCCCTCCTACGTTTAAAAAGTTTTGGGTGCGTGTGACAATTTTTCAAAATAATGTATTTGTGTTTGAACAAAGAAAATTTGCATAATAAATGAAAAAAGACAAAATTTGACAACGAAAAAATAAAATTTATTTTTCCATTAATAGGCTAATCAATAAGTTATTTAAAAAGGCAGAGAGAAAATAATTCAAAATTGAGTTTCAAAGACAGGTCTATGTTAAAAATGTTAACCAGTTTGTTATTTTTAAAACCTCCCCAACCCCAATAATTAGAACATACATATATACTTCATAAATAAATAATCATAATAATACTAGGCCACTAGGCCTACATAAGCATACATTTATACAGTAGAGTAAAATAAATTGTTTTTCACCTTGTCGGATAAAGAAAATCAGTAGTCAGTATCAGTACTGTAGAAACAAGCCTAATAAGATATGCATAACTTTACAATAAAAAAATAATTGCACATATCAAGTCAAAAAAAGAATTATCCTTAAAACTTAAAAAAGGGGTGGAAAATATGTGATTTAATTACTAAAAATTTACGAACGAAAAAATCCCTCCTCACGAGTGTTGAGCAGGGTGTACTCTAAACTTTACAATATATAATATTTATTTTATGAATTTTTATTTATGATTATGAATAAAAGAAAACGAAGATAATTTAATATAATCTATGATCTAAAAACTGATCATTGTAACGATGAATCCTCCTCTTGATTGTTTTCAATTTTTTCTAATTGTTCACTAGATAACCTTTGTATTCTACGTCGTCTAATTTCTTGGTGATCATGCTCCCCAGGAGTCATTTCAAATTTGAGTTCATAATCATCGGAAATAATCTCTGGCACCGGCTCATCTTGTCCGCCAGTGGCTCCTAATACTGTTGCTGAAAATAGAATTACAAAGCAAATGTTACTTACTGTGAACAGTCAAATCTGGAACTTTTCGAATTTGGAAAGTCTACCAAAAGCCAGATTTTTATAAAAAAGAATTACAGTACATCTACCCCTCCTTTGGGAAACCCCTAATCAAGGGACACACTATTAATCGGACACTTTCATGTTAAAGAACAAAGAGAAATATATGTTTTAACACCCCAGCCAATCAATATTCAAGGAACACCTCTAATTTGAGGACACCCTTATTAAGTGGACAATTAGGTGTGTCCCAAAGGTATTCTCTTAAAGGCCAGGTGCAGGCAAAAAATGTCTATTGATCATACATTCCAATAATTATCGATCTATAGTTTCCCCTATGTTTCATAATTTTTGGGATTTTATTTGTGTTACATGAGCTTGTTGAAAATAAGCACTTTCTTATCAGTGGGGGGATAGTTCAAATTACACAGTAAAATCTCTATTCTTTTGTACACACATTTTGTAAATAGAGAGGCATTTTAAAAAGCTATGAAAAATAAACGGTGTGGTAAAAAATGTTATCAGATGACTAAATATAGGTAATATAACTTTAATATTACATTTCTGATATTTTTATTCAACTTCAGATTTTTATTTTCATGCTATAGCAAAAATTATCCACCGTATATCCACCATCTTTTTTCACTGTCTAGGGAGTCACCAGACATGTTATTACATTAGGTTAACTACATAACAACTGAAAAAAAGTCTTCCTGGTTTTTAGGATATTGCTAAACACCGCAAACCCCGCAAACCCCCGCAAACCTCCAAAAAAACATAGCAAACCCCATCGAACCAACATAAAAGTGATTGAATCATGTAGTGTACAACCCACTGGGTATATCAATGTAAAAAAAAAATTAAATTTCTACATTTAACAACTTATTTTTGGGGTAAAACATCATTTTTTGGTCAAAAATGATTGGTAAACCCCGCAAACCTCCAAAAAACCATAGCAAACCCCACCGAACCAACATAAAAGTGATTGAATAATGTAGTGTACGACCCACTGGGTATATAAATTATTAAATTTCTACTGTTAACTACTTATTTTTGGGGATAAAACATAATTTTTTGGTTAAAAATTAGCAATCATTTTTGACCAAAAAATGATGTTTTACCCCAAAAATAAGTAGTTAACGGTATAAATTTAATATTTTTTTTACATGGATATACCCAGTGGGTTGTACACTACATGATTCAATCACTTTTATGTTGGTTCGATGGGGTTTGCTATATTTTTTTTTAGGTTTGCAGGGTTTAGCAATCATTTTTGACCAAAAAATGATGTTTTACCCCAAAAATAATTAGTTAACAGTAAAAATGTATTATTTTTTTTTACATGGATATACCCAGTGGGTTGTACACTACATGATTCAATCACTTTTATGTTGGTTCGATGGGGTTTGCTATGTTTTTTTGGAGGTTTGCGGGGGTTTGCGGGGTTTGCGGTGTTTAGCAATACCCGGTTTTTATGGAAGAATTTTGCCAAATTTTGTATTTGACCATATTAAGGGAAATTCATGTTTTTTCGTCTCGATTTCTGTTACAAATATTTGATTTATGTACAATTAACCATATATTATATTTAAAATTCATGCCTGTACCTGAGCTTTAATATGGGATCTACTGGCCAGCTAAATAATAGGGTATTTCCTAAAGTTGGCAAATGGAATGTGCATATTATTGTATTGTTTATAATTAATTAACCTATACAAAACAATAATACATACAATCAATTTCAGTTCCTTTGGTGGAACTATCTGCAGCTGCTGTAGTTTTACTTGTACTTGGTTGTGAATCTAAATCTGAAGTTGCCGAGGCTACTGGTGTTGTCACTGTAGTAGTGGCGGATACCGTAACAGTAGAAGCCGTACTGCTACTAGCTGGTACATTTATTCTATCAAAAATAAAAGAAATTGAGTGATGCAGAGAACTGAGGCCCCTGATCCCTCTAACACTGGAGGCCTAGGGCATTTTTAGCCTTTTTTGACATATTTTAATGAATTTCTTCTGCGCACTGCTCAGGGGTTTAGCCAGTGAGCGCTCATAGGCGTTATGCCACTGGATGTACAGAAGAACCGAAAGTCTAATAATTCCTCAACTTTGTTGGGTCCTGAAGGTGTCCCTCTTAATAGAGGTTTTACGGTACTACAAACAAGTCAGTCTCAAGATTCCAAAACAAATAAAATAAAAATAAAAATAAAAAAATAAAATAGATTATTTGAAGCAGGTATATGAATACTTACCCCAGGTTTTGCATTACTGTTGTATACTGTTGTATTTGTATCATAGCTGCATCTAGGAATGTGTGTATACTACGAAGGCATTCGATCCTCGCCTCCATATGAGATCTTTCTGTACCCTCCATAGCTCGTAATTCTTCATCATTCAAGCCTTGGAAATCTGGAGGAGGTCTAGGTGGTGGAATATCTGGCAAATCAAACACAAACAAATTATTTTTAAAATCGAAAAACTGTGGATAGCTACATATTATAGAGTAGAGTTGTGGCTTGGTGGTTATGATGCTTGGCTACCATTCCAAAGGTCCTGGGTTCAAGTCCCGTCACATGTCAGGATTTTTTCTAAGGACAAAATTACAACTCCACTCCCAAAGACTTGTAATAAGACTTTGTTTGTGTAGAGCATCTTGTGCATATGTTTGTCTTGTGAACCTCTGAGGGTCCCTAATGATCAGCAATTGCTGGATGGATCACCCTCATTAAATATGGTTTTTAAAAAAATGAATTGTTTTGTGTGATGTTTTTCTTGTTATTTGTCCATGTTTTTTACATTGTATTTTTATGGAGACAAAATAAATGAAATGCATAATTAAGTCTAACCTACCTACTAAAAAAATGTGGAAAATAAAAGCAGAAAGTTCAATTACTTACTAAATGGTGGAATCATAAAAGGTGGAGGCATCATAAATGGAGGGGGCATCATTCCCTGGAACAGTGGGGGCGGTGCAGTTGTTGTACTATCTGCTTCTGATGTACTAGTAGTGCCTAAATATAAAATAAAACATTTAAACAAAGGTAAAAAACTGGTGATCAACTACAGTAAATTTAATGAAGTCAGTCAGTGTTAGGCGGTAGGAAACAAAAGGTAAACCATTTATTTTATTTCAAAAGGCTTGAACGAAGATTGAATTGAAAGTTTGCGTTATGAAAATAAAAATATCAGAGATGTCACAAGAAATAAAGTGTTTTCGCAAGAAAAGGGAACAATCTCTGTTCAAGCCACTGGGTTGCCAAAGGCCTCTGTTAAAAAGTGGTCAGGTTGAAACCATACAACCGTACTGGTGGCTACAGCGCTAAATATGCAAAATAATCGATATAAATCGATAGGATTTTCGGATACAGTAAATTCATTTAGTCTAGAAAGCAAATTTATTTGTTCCAGTTACCTTGTGTGGCATCTGCATTAGCTTGAGTTTGTGCAGGCTGAGGTGGTTGTGGAAAAGCCATTCCAGGCTGTGGGAATTGACCAGGCTGTGGAAACTGCGGGAATTGTCCATGCTGCATTGGAAAAAACGGGAAGCCAGGAAATGGTGGCATCATGCCAGGAACTGCAAAGAAAATAAACAGAATTTTAGCTGATTCTTTGTTCTGTATCTATAATTTGTACAGTATCACAGGCAAATTGTTTGATACATTGTCACATAGGTATCACATGTAACACCCTTTGCATACTAATCATACCAACCTTAACATAGTACAGGTGCCACATGTGATAATTAATAAATATGTGACACTCTATTACAAAATTTGCATATGATATTGGACATTATTATGTATAATGCCATATGTGGAGGTACAGTACAGAGAATGTTTGCACACAAGGTCACGAGGTCAAGCCTTGTCTTACCATTTTGATTAGCATTTTGCTGTTGCTGAGGTGCCTGTGCTTGCTGCTGTGTTGGCGTTGTGGGCATACGCAATACATCCATACGGCATGTTGGGCAAGACTGTTGTCTTTGGAACCATGATCGAAGGCAGCTGGTGTGAAAGATGTGGTTGCATGGTAGCTTCTTACAGTTGGTGACCATCTCTTCACGGCAGATGATGCAGACGTTATCCCCAGCTGCAAGCTCTTCTGGTGTGGCATCTGGATAACTAAAGAGGAAAACATCATGACATGAGCCATTAAAGAGCTGAAAACCAATCACACATTATTGTAGTAGAACCCTCCCTTTGGACATTGGTAATCAGTAACACCTCTTAAGGGGACACTTTCCTGTTTAACAAACAAATTTTACAAACACTTATTTTATTTATTTCAGTTGACAACCAACAGCGATGAAACCGCCACTAACAGGTTGAATCTAAACATAATAAACTATAATAATATATTCAAATAAGCAACAATAACATAAACAAAGATTGGAACATTATAGACATTTAACAATTTTACCCTTAAATACATTTAAACTATCATAAAATAAATCAATATCCAAACAATTAACAAATAACCTATTAAATGCATTCAACACGACCATACGAAGGAACACTTTGTTGGGTCTCAAAAGTGTCTCTTAAATAGGGGTGCTACTATCATTTCTCTAATATATACGAATGGATACAAATGTATGTTCTACTTACAGTGTATTCATATTTCTGATAGCTCTTCTAGACAAAACGACATCATTGAGTGCTTTTTTGAATGACCTATCATAAAAGCAATATGTATATTAATAAAAATAAAATCATAATTTATTAAATGTTTCATATACTCAAGGATACACTGCTAAGTATATTTTTGAAAGAATGACATTTCTAATTAAAAAAGTGACTGTTCAATTTATTATTAATACCATATAAATAATCTACAATTTTATCTTTTAATCAATATGCAAAACCTTTTACTTAACTTATTACTTATAATAATATTTATTCGGTCATCAATGTAAAAATAACCAGGAATGAGAATAGACTAAAGCCCAAACAGATTCTGCACTCACTCCATACAATACAAACAGTTAAGATAAAAAATTAACATGATATATATTTACTTTCCGTTTGTAAAATTATAAAAAAATAAGTCTACGCAAGGTCAGCAATTAATCACACTAACGTAGTCAATAATTTATTTTCGCACTCCCTTAAATTTGAAATAAATCTGGTCCGGTATTGTTATACATTGGAACCTAATTAAAGATGAGCGTAATAAATAAAACTACCAACCATTAATAGTAAGTCATTTATTTTTCCACACACTAACATAAAAATACATTTCCTGGTTTGTTAAATATTGAAACATATTAAAGATGAGTCTATTGTAATAATATATATTAATATTAGAACTTATTATTTTCGCACTTAAATTCTACGAAATATGATATTTCCCTAGACCATTATTACAGTACATCATAATGTTCCCTTTTAATGTTCATTTATCTAATAATGACATTTTATATGTATTTTACATATTTATATACATTGATAAATGTCACTGAAGGTCCGTATATTATTTACATTTTATGTCATTATATAGATAAAAGTTGATATATTTATTGTATCAAGTTTTTTTCCAATCAACCACATTTTAAATTGCCTTGTTAATTTAAATTTTGATTTGAAATTATAACAACAAAAAAAGAATGTATTGTACTAACCTCATTGCAAGATACATTGGCCTGATCGCAAACAATGGGAAAGTGTGCACTTTAATCATAATAGCCATAAATGCTGTGTATAATATCACCTTTATGAAGCCTGACAAAAAAGTTCCATATAAAAATTATTGTTAAATATATAAATATTTGTAACAAGCTAAACTATCCAAGGAAATTAAGGTGGTGGCAGACTAAAGAATTATCTTTTGACTCAAATATTTGGGCATATCACTACCATATTTGGGCACATCACATGATTATTATACTTATATAGCATGGTTTTACTAACACTAACAGTTATAGATAAAATCAGACTTGCTATTTCATATGTAATTAAGAAACCACTAAAGCCTATGGTTGACAAAAACAGTGTTTTTTTTATGATTTAAAAAACAGTTTATTCAACCGTACATTCGATACTGGGAATTTTCAGTGTTTTAGTATTTTCATTTTCCTTATAATACACTCTTTGCTATCATTACTAAAAATGCGATTTGCAAGGAGCCTCTGTTAAATATTAATATATACTACTTCAACTTAAAAATATTATTAATATGAATATTTTCAATATTAATGCGAGTATTCTTAAATATCAATATGAATACTAAATGATAAACATCCATTACACCAAGATTATGTATGGTTAAGGTCACGAAAGCGACTACGTAGCACACTATATAGAACTAACAGATATCTTAATTCATTCGTCCCTTTTTCCATCCATGCTTTCAATGACAAATACAGTACTGTTGAATCACCTTGTAGTTTATTTTGTATTGTATATCTTTCTCTTTACTTGTTATATTTATTTTACTTATATATATTTTGTATGTTATTGTAATGTTATGTGAGCGATTTGTGGCTGTCATGAATTTCCGCAAGGGCCAAATAAATCTGAATCTGAAACTTACCCATGACAAGCTCTGTATAGAGTAGATAAACAGCCTTATTCTCCCATGGATTCTCACTTTGTAAGTCAATTGAATGCAAGCCGTACTTCAAGAAGACATTAACTACAACACTCAATAAAATAGCATACTGTACCAAAGAAAAAATGATTATAATATTATTCAAAATTAAAAAACACAAGCAAATAAATGGTATCTAAGGCTGAGTTACATACAGTTAGTTGGTTTAACTCCTGTATGTGGCATAGGCGGACTCAGGATTCCTGCAGTCAAACACCATCTAACCACAAATCCCACCTCACCCCCCATTCTCACACACATTTTAGTAATTACAATAAGAAGGATAGGATGATGTCCACCCACCCCCTTCTTCTATTAGAGTCCTTTAATGTGCAAACATATTAGAGTACTTTAATGTGCAAACATATTCGAGTCCTTTAATGTGCAAACATATTAGAGTCCTTTAATGTGCAAACTTATAAGAGCATAGTAGTAGTGCATGTCTGTTGGTCACATTATGCAGCCAAGCTTCTACCTAAATTCTTAAAATCTGTCACACGTTTCGTTTATTTTATTAGTTTCATTTATATCAGAGGAACATTAGATTTTTATTATTATTATTAGTATTATTTTTACATTTACATCACATGTTACATCACATGTTAAAAATAAAGCCTTACCTCAAAGCCAAAAACAAGCTGAACTGATGCGCCCTTAGTCAGCGTATAGTGGTAAGCATTGTGAATAAACAACATATCAAGACAACACAAAACCACCATTATCACTGAAAAAAAACCAAATAATCACACATGAATACTGTATACTAGTACCTAGCAACAACTGAAAATTCAATAGACTCACTGCATCCATGTAAACATTGATATGATTATAATAAACATTGAATGATTTAATTAAAATTAAATGAATGATGTACTTGGTAAAAATGAGAATACTTACTAATGGCTCGAAGATGGAATATCCACGATATTATTGGGCTTCTTTCCATCTAAAAAATTTTTGGGAAAATTGCATTATTTAAATCTTCTTTTATAAATTTGTTACACAAACAATAAAAAAAAAATGTTTAACCATCAATTAGAAATAAATTAAATTTATCATATTTAATTTTTTTAAATTTAAAATGGTAATTACATAATCTACTCTGTCTTCTGCCAGCCAATGGAAACACTTGAGAAACAAAAGAAGAGTGAACATGGCAACAAAGCGCGGACTGAAATCATCACGAAACACGGTGAAAGCAAGGCAGGTTTCCGTCACTGCATACCAAGACCGCTCTATCATGTGCTTAAAAAAACAAAACACAGTAATTTAAAGTATATATTTAGAACACTATATTTGAAATGATTGACATTTAGTGACTGGGGTGTATATGGTTGAATATTTTATTAACTTTTCGATTACGTACTTCCATTTCTGCATCCCGTAATTGACCGAAAAACACTTTCTTGAAAAGTTTTCCCATTAGGACAACAAACACCAAGGCTTGCGAGTATAGTACCTATAACATAAAATAAAACATTTATTTAATATTAGTACAGTAGTATGTAGAAAAACAAGGCTTTGTGAGGGTACGCCTAGTTACAGTAGCCTACTGTAGTATAGGCTAGCCTCTACTACGAGTACTATCTAGGGCCTAGCCTACCTAGCACTAGGTTTTAATGGTAGAGAGTAAAATTATTATATTATTTTATGATAAATCAAAATAAAATCATCAACAATAATTTTAATAAAGAAAAGACAAGCAATCTGACTGACTAATAATTAATATTAAAACATAAGAACTTCATACATTTATTTCTCTACTCTAGCCTACTTGACTATTCTAGGCCTCCTCTTACAACCCGAGCCAACTTCGCGAGGCAGCCAGGAGGAAAGGCGGACAAGGATGAAAATAGTGTTTTAATAGCCTAGGCCTAGGCCTAGCCTAGGCTAGATTATTTTTATACTTTATCATCAGCCGTTTTTCATCTTCACATACTTACCGCCATGCTTGCATTTGATTTTGTAATATACACCATTGACGGGTAAAATTGTTTCTTTTGAAAATATGCATGGCCAACGACTGCAAAAGTAAGCACAAAGCTTAAAGATGTAACAATTGCACCCCTCATTTTCTTGTAGGCATTTAAGCTAGGCTCGTCGTCGTGTAAATTCTTCTAGCGAAAAACGTCGAGTTGACACGGTTTATTTGAGAAAGTTCAAAGTTCATATTTATTACACGTCGTATAACTTTCTAATTTACATATGCCTTATATGGTAACTCATTTGCCTTTTATAAACAATAAAGTCTATTGCGTTTATGATTGGTTCAAAAGTACAGAATTGTTCCGGATGAGTAGTTACGCAGCAGCAGCAGAGAACCAGCTGAAAAAACAGCAGCCACAGCCTAAAAAGTTACAGAGTTAGGAAATCATTTCAACATTATGTAAGTTATTACTATTTATGTTATTAAATTCGATCCGACAGTCTTTACTGTTATATATGAAGCATTGCAAAATTGAATAAATGCTAGCCTATTTGTTATCTCTTTTATATAGGCCTACCTACCTGCTGCTGACTTTCGGGCGGGCGAGAGCAGACGTGCTGGGCATGCTGTGTGTAGTTCATATGCGCGTAAAAAAGCAGCCGATGCGTATATAAAAAACATAGCGCCTTCATTTACCTAGAAATGACAGCGTTATTCTTTTACTTTGTATTATGTTTTTTGTTTGCAATTGAAATACAATCTTATTTAGTCGTTGTAGAAATACCGTATAGGCTATTCCACATACGTTTTACAGAATTTTGTATTTCTGTTTAAAGTTTGATATATTTTAATAATGTATTTCATTGTTTAAAAAGTTTGATAGGGCCTACTTCTACTGTCTGTCAATAAAAGTAGCCTAGGCCTAGGCCCATATACAACAAGGAACAATCATAGCCATCTGTCTATGTGACCTAAATACCATTTAAAGCACCGGACTTGAAAAATGGAGGGCAACACTGAACGCATCTTTGAGCCATTGAAAACATTTATTGTAACCCCACCATCATCAAATGATGGTATCGAAAGTGGTCATCAGAAGATTGTAGAACGTGTCTTAGTAACTAGTGTACCAGATGCTAATGGATGGAAAAGAAGACATGACTGGCAAGGGATCGATTCGGACATGGTTGGTTCTCTAGCACCCATTAAAAGATTGAAGAACTCATCAATGACAGTAAAAAGCAAAGAGATGAATGCTTATTTTAAACTTTTTGGTATGATATTTTAAATTATTAATGATTAAACACAGATCTTGCTATTGTATTGATCAGTCTTTCAAATTTGAATATCCATATGTTTTATAAATTATTATTATTTTAACAGAAAATGAAATAATTCAGGATTTCCTATGGATGGACAAATGTGCAAAAATAGCTGACAAGGTACGGTATATTACCAAATCCTTTCAACTTTTCAACTACTTGAAATATGTATTAAAACATTTTATTTTTTGTGTTTAAAATGTAATTATAGTAAGAAGAAAGTATATAAGTGATAATCAAGTTTCTCAACAATAAGTTAGTTTTTAATGTTTTTTTTTCTTACAGTACCTTTTAGCAATGGTCTTTGCTTATTTTAAGAGAGCAGAATTTAAGATCAAACAGTTCACCAAAATAAATTTTTTTATTGCATTGTAAGTTTAAAAAGTTTATTATTGCTTTAAATAAATGTTTATTGTTTTGTAAGTTTAAAAAAAAAATTTTTAATGTTCAATACAAAATTGTGTTTACATTTTGTTTTTTTTTTATATAAATTGTAGAGTGTGTATTTTGTACCTTGCTAAAGGTAAATGTAATAAAAATATGAATATGTTAATATGATTTTACTTACAATTTCTGAATTGTATTAATACAAATTATTAGGTACCTTGCAAATGATATGGAAGAGGACGAAGAGGATTTTAAATATGAGATCTTTCCATGGGCTCTTGGCAGAGATTGGAGACATAAATACACTAGGTTTTTACGCAAAAAGGACCTTTTCTGGAAGTCGATTAACTTCAGAGCTGCAGTTAGTAGACGATGTTGTGAAGAGGTAGGCTTTTAATATATTACAGCCATTATTTAGTACACACAAAATGTGTATTCAGTACGAAAAAGCCACTTGATTCTCTGTACTGCATCATCACATTTGTATAACATGTGATGCCTGTATTATGTTGTTATATACACTGCTGCCAATGATTTTCACAGCTAATTTCAATAATATAATATGTCCTTACTGCTATGTATTAACTTTTGTAAAGGTTGCCCTATTAATGGGGCAAAAGAACATTTTAATTAAACATTACTATAAACTGCTAAAGGTTGCCCTATTAACTTTTGTAAAGATTGCCCTATTGATGGCACAAAAGAACATTTTAATTATACATTACTATACACTGCTAAATGTTGCCCTATTAACTGTTGTAAAGGTTGCCCTATTGATGGCACAGAAGAACATTACAAATATCTATTACTATAAACTGGTAAAGGTTCTCTAATGATGATAGTATTGAACAATACAAATTTATGCTTGGTTTGCTAACTAATACTACTTGTTTTAAGATAATGGCAATTGCCCCATATCATGGGATTTGGCAACGCAATAGAGCCGACCACCATGGTGGAGCTTATAGGAACTATGACACAGACGATGAATTTCTGCCCCGTGGGCCTGGCGCTTCACCGGTCCACTGTGAGGCTTGTGCCAAGAAAGGAACTTATGTATACACACCATCAAGTTCTGAAGAGACAGATGATGGCTACTTACTTCTGTATTCTTGCACCGATACCTCAGATGAGGAGACTGACCAAGCAGTACCAAAGAGTTTTGATATGAGAGGTGCAGTAATGTTTTCTTTAACATTTTCCAATTATCTAAAACTCTGTCCAAACAAACTTTATGTGACAAAAAATGTAATGTGCCCATATATGACATGATGATATCATATCACTACCATATTTGGACGTATCACTACCATATTTAGGCACACACTTTTTTTGTCAAACTAGTTTGATAATATAGACGGGGCTTTATTCAGATTTTGAAGGACTTTGAACTATCTACCTTTTGGCTCTTATTTTTAATACACTTTTACAAATCATTTAGTTATAGAATTGTCAGGTTCTTGAAGTGCTTGTTCAGACTTAATTCTTTACCAGGCTAGGTTGGCTTCTTCAGACCAATTATTGCTAACTTTTAAGTAGGTAGTTCACCAACTTACTTGGGTAAACTATGGAGTATTCTTTACTCCATGAGTAAACTAAGTGTGAAATGCACCCACATTTAAGTTATTCTTTCACCATTAAACCAGTTACCACACCGTGCCTGTTTACCAATATTTGTTGTATTTTTACAGGTCTTCAGAACACATTACAAACCAGTGATGACTCCTACTCATACTTTTGGGCTGATAAAGATGAGTAACATTATAATAAAGTTGTGCATTCTTCACCAATTCTTGTTGCTGTATCTCCACATACAGCAATATGTGTTTAGTATCATAAGCAACTTCCACAATAAAGCATCACATGTGGTGCCTCTATCATGGAAGGTTAGGTAAAGGGTTAGGCTAGGGTGTATGATACAGGCATCACATATGAATCACATGTGATACAGTATCATGGAATTTGCCTTGATACTGGACGAATTTAATACTAAGAAATGACTGGAATCTACTGTAATACAGCAATAAATAACATATGGAAGAGGAATACGAATCTTTCAATTATGAAAGAAATTAAGTTACAATTTTGTTGAATAAGTTAACAGTTAACTTTTTAAAGAAGAGTGGGGATTTATATAATAATATTTAAAACAATATTTTTTTTCCTGCTAAAATAGTATTGTATTATGTTTAGTTGTATACATGTAGAATGTATAGTACATGTAAAATAAAAATACCAAGCAAAAAAAGGTCAAGGGTCAAGCTCTTTTTGTCCCTCTTTGTGGGTAGAGGACTGGGGTGCAAATATGACCATGACCTTTTCAAATGGGGGAGTGCAGTATTTAAGTTTCTTAACAAATTAGTAAAACAAAGATCTCTATTTTTTGTTTAAAACTAAAAGATTAAAGAATATATAATTATTTATTCAAAATATTTGTTTACTTTCTAATAATTGAAAGTGATGAAAGTTTTATGTTTAGAGAATAGAAATAAATAAAATTAAAACTAATTTTGAATGTTAAAAACTTAATAAATTATACATAGATAGAAAAGATTTTTACTTTAGAAGAAGTACAGATTATATATAAAAAACCTATTTATTTATTTATTGTACTATTACTGTATTATAACAAGGGGAAGAGAAAAATTTGAATTTCACTCTTCCCTGGTACAGGTATAACATTTTTTTTTAAAGATGTACCTAGGCCTATTTTGTGCAAGGAGCAATGGGTTAATAAAACTAATATTTTATATAACATATATCTGTCCAATCAGAGACCGATGTTCTGTTGACTAGATGACCTTTAAAATGTTTTTAATTAGTGACATGTGCTGACCATATTTATTAACCATTTTTTTCTTATAGAAAAAAAGTACATAGACAAGTTACTGTATTCTATTTAAAGATGTACCTAGGCCTATTACTTATGTGCAAGGAGCAATGGGTTGATAAAACTAATATTTATTACGAAATATATCCATCCAATCAGAGACCGATGTTCTGTTGAATAGATGACCATATTTATTAACCCTTTTTTCTTATAGAAAAAAGTAGAAACAAGTTACAGTATTCTATTTATCTTAGTAGATGTACCATAATAATAAATATCAGTAAATTATTTGTTTGTATGGTAAATATATGGTTACTTTAATGTGATTTAATCATATTTATGTGATTGTATAAAAAAAAGACAATAAAGTTATGTTGTTATTTATTATTGCAGGTTTAAACTTTTATTTTTTGGGGTCCAATTTAGAATTTAGAATTATTTCTTTAAAGCTCTGTCTGCACTATCAAACTAGTTTGAAAAAAAAAGTGTGATGTGCCGAAATATGGTAGTGATATGACAGGGGCGTGTGGCGCAGTGTGTTGGACGTTGGACTACCGATCGTCAGACCTAGGTTCGAATCCAACTCTCGCCGCATTGCTTGTATCCGTAGGCAAGATACTTTACTTACGTTGCCTCTCTCCACCCAGGTGTATAAATGGGTACCCAGTTAGATCTAGACACAACTTTGCGCTGGTTACCGGCTGCATTATGGGAGTATGTTTCCATACGTGTTTGATCCCAAAAAATACTGGGGTAATAATCCTTGTAAAGCGCCTTTGAGCATGATTACTCATGAAAAGGGCGCTATATAAATGTGGTATTATTATCATCATGTCCATGTAATGTATGGGTACATCTAATTTTTTTTGTCACATAAAGTTTGATGTAGACAAAGATTTAGGCTACTAGTATTAGCTTAAACAATATCTTCAGTCTTCAAAATCTGAAATTGCCTTCAAAGTCTTTTGTTGATGAATGATGGTGTGTTTCTCTTTGATAGGCTACTTAGCTATTAAGTATTACCAATTTAAACAAACAACCACTTATTCATGATGATGTTGATTGAAACACCATCTAGAAAAACCGCAATTGGCCAATTGGAAAACACTATTTCTTTTGAAAGCCCAATCAGTTTGCCAAAAAGATGTTTTTATATTTCCACTCAATCTCTGATCGTTTGCATTTATCAGCATTTGAATATCTCTAGGCCAAGGGCCAATCTACAACTATGTGGCAGGGACAAATGCACATGCCTGGTGGAAATTCTTAATTCACCAAAGGATTCCAGTGAAAATTGATCCTCTGCTGTGTTGACAACGCTCAGAAATCTTAATCTGGTCTTAATACATGAATGTGTTTATTTAAATTTGTTTATTTAAATTTTTGAAATACATAAACAATATTTGAACAGCAATACATATTACTTTTTGCAGCAAAAACAAACAAACGGCACTACTGCTGTACTGAGATTACTCTACTCGGCTGCATGTTTTCAAAACAAACGCACGTGTAGTGTTAAGTTTAAGCAAAACTATCTTTATTATAGAGGGCGCTCATACTAAGAAAGTTAAGATCAGATCTATTTATAACAAGAAATATTTCTTACAAAAACCGCCGCTTAACTTGTTGACGTACAGTAACAGTTTAGTTATTGTTCTTTCTTCATCAAATGATATATTTTTTTAATTGATATTCTATTCAATAATTTAAGAAATATTGATGTATTATCTGAAATGCTCTATTTAATCATGAAGCAGGGCATAACGGGTATTAAACACGTAACTGTTTTAAGGATGTATTATTATGATTGGTTCCAGTTTTCCTTCTGTTGTTGATTTAGCTTATCAATTAATTAATTAAATCCGCAATCAGACAATCAACTTTTATTGCATAACAAAGTCTGTGGTCTATCGATGTACTGAGAACAAATATAAAACTATATAGTAGGCCTACTGTTCATATTCCGGCGTAGGGTCAACCAACCCCCAACATTCCAATTCCATCTATACACACCAGGGAAGCTTCCCAGAAACAGTACATACACAACTATTTACCATATAGGAAGGATTTGACCCGGCGTTATTCAATGATAAATGCCTACGTTAACAGCCAGATTACCTGTCTGATCTCATAGGCTATCTTTCCCCATGCATAAGGGTTTGAGTATTCTCAGTCCGAGTTTTCAATACCCATTTTTTCAGCCGTAGTATTGTCGTATTCGATTGGGAACTTTCGTTGTCAACGTAAAGATTCGTTGAGTACTTTTTGTATTCGAATTGTAAATTTGTGCTCAACAGAAAGTCATTCGAATAGAAAACGTTGACAACGAAATCTTTTTCGTTAAGAACAATCTCAACGCTCAAAATACTCCGTTAAAGAAGTACTCAACGGAAAAACTGTACTCAACGGTGAAAGTCTAAATCGAATACGACAATTGTAATAAGCTCCCGCATGTGATACAGCTCCTAATATTTCATCCTTAATATAACTGCGGCGCAAAAAAATGCCATGGTTGATAATTGAACCATTTGGGCCCAACGTTGGACATAAGAGGATAGGGTAACCAATAAACCGCAAAAGGAAGTTTTCCATACCGTTTTTAGGTTGTTTTCGTCGAAAAAATCTTTTCTTAGAAATTAGCCTAAGTTGTGATCAACGAAATTATCAGGACGAAATAACGGAAGATAGCGGTTGATGTCACTGTCCCTGTACCGCATCAACAGTTATCTTTCTTAAAAGTAAAGAAGATTGAGATTAAATTAAATTTAATTGATTCCCCATTTAATCACACCTGAATTTTGCCTTAAACGATATATGCCCTCTTAAAATTATTTTGTAACAATTTTGTTAAAATACCATTTTTGTCATAATAACTATGACCTGTGACTTTGACAAAAAAAACTGGATTAAAAAAAGTGAAAAACAACATAATTTAAGAATGGTTTGGCTATTTTAAATACCGGTACAGTATACGGTAATTGTTTAAATTCAATTTTGGTCAAATTGAATACAGTAACTATTGGTTAAATTAAAATGGCATATTCAACAACAAAATGTTTTAATGTTAAGTTCATCTGTTGTGGACGGGATTGTGGATTGAATGGGTATCGAAACTGTGTGGTTAATAAACGTGCTCAAAATAAATTGTTGTTTTTCCCATTTAATTCATAATAATTAGAGTTCTGTTCATACAACCAGTCTTATTACAATAGTGATTCTTCTGTTCTGTTAGGTAATCATCCGATAACAACTCATGGAGGGAAACCGCAGTTTCCAGGGACCTTCTGCTTAGTGGTCACGTGCACACCTTTGACTACAATTTCTATTTCGGAGATTCCCTTTTCTTCTTAGAGTATGTGTCGTAGGCCTGTTCCGGATATCTCAATTTAACAGTCAGTCTATCATTTCTATTCTTCAAGGAATATAGTCCTGATACATTTCCGTTTTATATGTTTGGGAATGATACCGGATATGATGACAGTCGTTTGAGCTGTTATTAAGAGCACGGAAAACAATTATCGGGTCTCCATAATATTGGGAGATTAGATGTAAGACTGGTGGTATATGATTGATTGCCAGCCCGGTTTTTTGGGTGACTTTTTTCTGAATACGTGTAATAGCTGTACAAACAGTTCATATACTTGTGCTAGAGACCACCACCCCCTGAGAGGTACACTGTGGAAAAGCAAGACTTTTGAGTACAATAGTCTGATCTGAGACTGAAAGTACAGACGTGTAATTTGGAGGCTTAAATATGCTTCCTGACCAGGAGGAGGTGCTTACCTTGTTTGGGACGGATCGTGCTATGCGGAAACATGATTGGGTAAACATCTTAAGAGGCCTGGTAGCAAGACTGTTGTTTACGGGGCATGTTGTTATCTGTGCAAAGCAATATTCTCAAGTTCTTTGTGATACCAAAGCCTGGTTTATGTTGATTTTGTTAGCTATTATATACGCTGAATTTATACTTCTTATTGTTCTTCGTCGGGGAAAGGAATGGAAATGGTAAGTTGGTATAGGAGGAGGAGGAGGTATAGGTGGGTCACGTCTATACAACTCACTGGGTAGAGGATATAAAATTCCTTTAAAGATGTATTGTCCCCCTGAAAAAATAATTCATTAACAACATTTTTGTTGAATATTCCATTTTACTGCAACATAATAGTTATCCACTTTGACCAAGGATCGGAAAAAAAATGTATTTACCTGAAAAAACTGTAATTTAAAGCAAAATGGTCAATATTGGCTTCCAGCCAATGAGTTTTTGGTTGAATTTAATCATTTCTTTTGTCATTTTATAAGTGAAAAAAAAATTTTTTTTTAAATATTTTTTTTCTACGGAAGTGATTCACTTTATTAAAACTACAAAATAACATATTCAAAGTTTGATTTAATTAATCTTCATTTTTCATGTTTTTGGGGACAATACAACTTTAATTTATGACATATCTTTTGGCCACAATTAATATTCAATAACAATTCATGAATTTAAAATTAAAACACTGGTCGGAAGGAATATACATTTAATATATCCGTGACAAAAATGGAGTGATTGACAACCGACTGATACACCAACTACTATATTCTTTACCATCCATCACAGAAATATTAACTATGGAAACAGACAGCATTATAACATAGAGTGGTTGCATTATAAACCTGACAAAATTTTATTTTAATTGTAATGCAAATTTTGATATGACTCCATGGGATATTGTTTCATGCATTTGATATACTCACCAACCAGCATGTTAAGATTCTTCTGCATTTCTTGCAATTAAACCAACACCTGGCCAGAAAAAATCAATATTAAAATTGATACACCAAACTCAACTTTAAAAAATGTTTTTTCTATGAGCTATGTCCCCTTAAATATTTGAACAAATTTAATACGCAATTCTTACAGTCTTGTGTAGGTTTGTCCCACTTTTATTATGATACTCTGTTACAAATATATATATGTGTATACATTTATAATTTTTTTTAAACATATTGTTTTCTCTCATTTGTGTGTTACTGTTTAATAGGCAATTTTCATAGCAATGACCATCTTACATGATTATTCTCTTTGACAAAAATTTGGATTAAAAAAGGAAAATTGTGTAGGCCTAGAAACCAGAAATACTGTACCAGAAGTTCATTTTCAGGTTAACTGCATATTTTATTTTGCTGTTTTTTTTATAAGAAAAAATCACTATTTTTTTTTTGTTTTTTTTTTTTTTTTAACATAATTGAATAATGTATTCAAAATGGCCAAGTAAGAATGCTTTATGATATATAAACTGTTTCATATTTTGTAGGTTTTTGCTCTCAATTCTGTGTTATCTACTGACTGTAGTTCCAACACTGTGGATTTTGGAAATCCGTTCCCTCAAAATTTTGGTGGATGGTATGAATAACAATAGTTGTGGCAATGATAGCAAGATCTCTAACGAAACCTCAACCATTTTGGGATTACAGGTATATATTTTGATATATGTATATTTATCCAAAGGCAAAATACTGAAAAAATGACAATGCTGTGGGTATCAGTGGCTGGATCTCAAAGGAGATACAAAAAAAAAGCAAAAAGCTAAATCAAAACAATAAAGTAAAACAGCCAGAAAAGTTAGCAGAGCTTTCGGGCAACACTAGCCCTTCATCAGTGAAGATATATGTATATATATAAATGCTTTTTATTTTGTATCTCCATTGCGATCCAGCCACTGATACCCACAGCATTGTCATTATTTTCAGTAATTAGCCTTTGGATTTGTTGATACACTGATGCATTTGTGAAGTGGTAGTGTTGACCGAAAGCTCTGCAAATAATTCTGGCTGTTTTACTTTATTGTTTTGATGTTAGCTTTTTACTTATTTTATTTTGTATCACCATTGAGATCCAGCCACAGCATTTTCAGTAATTTGTGTCCGGTGGGTAAAGCCTGTTTTCCTGTCGACGCTATCGTCGTTGATCGTTAACAGTTCAACGACGATCGTTTGAAAACGATCAAGTTGAAATAATAACGATAGCGAGTACCTTTTCCTGTAAATCGTTAACATTTCAATGTTTACGTAGAAGATCGCCGATTATTGTTAACGATAGCGTCGAATAACGTCGACAGGCTTTAGACTGCTTCCAAATAAACTGTTGCAAGTCAGGTAACTGTAACATACTCTTACAACTGTAAATATGCAACCCTTTAATTGACTTGCATACAAATGTAATCTTTTTTTTTTAAGATGACGCACCAAGAGTGGTCTGTGACCCTTCAACAAATTCTTCTTTTTGTGCTAATAATTGGTCGATGGATCCTACCGCGAGGACCAGTCACAAGTGACCAAATATCGCAACTGCTTCTAATCCAGATCGGCATAGGAGCAGATATCCTCGAGTTCTCGACCGAGGGGTTACGGCTGCCAGAGGTACAGGCCCAAAGTAGCGTTGTGTACGTTATTCTTGCGGTGTGGACTGCCAGCTTATTCCAGTTCACGTTGTGTTTGACACTTCGTAAGAGACGAAAACCACGGGCAAATGTTAAGGGTTTTCAAAAGTTTAAATCCTTTGCTGGTATGTGTTGTGCGACAGAAGTCTGGAGTATTGTCGTGACTTCTAGTCTTCAAGACGGCCCATTTTTACTAGTCCGCATCTATCTCATCTCGATTCAAGAAACTCAAAACCAGCTTCTAATCTTTTTTATGTTGAAAAACATACTTGTGTTACTTCTGCAGTGCTATAGATTATGGGTGTTGTTGAATAGGAGGCTAGACATGAGGCGTTCTCAGCGTATTGCTGTGAAGCTGGGGAAAGTTAGACATGGGGTGGGTGATGTTGGTACTTTAGATTCAAGAAATAATGGAACGCTGCGACCTGGCATTATGGATACAAAAGTATAATCTATGCGACTATTTAAATTGTGGGAAATCATTTGAATTGTGGGAAACCATTTGAATTATAAAAACTTATTTAAATTGTGGGAAATCATTTGAATTGTGGGAAATTATTTAAATTGTGTGAGATCATTTGAACTATGGGAAATTATTTGAATTGTGGGAAATTATTTGTATTTTGGGAAATAATTTGAAATGTGGGAATTATTTGAATTTATTAAAACTTCACTTAAATCAGTAGTACGCACTCATCAAAAAACACACAAATTGATACAATATCAATAACTTAAATAAAATAATTAAATAAATAAAAGTTTTTGAAATAAAAAAAAGCTGACACGGCCGGCGTTTAACCATATAAATGATATTTCTGAATTTTGGGAAATTAACTGAATCATGAGAAATGATTAAATTGTGGGAAATAATTTGAATTTAACTGCGGAAAAAAATAAATAATATTAAATTCTAATTAATTTTATTACCTACATATAATAGATAAATTGCTTAATTTTGATTAAGGCCTGCTATTGTTATATCTTACTTTGCTAAATCTTTAACTTTTGCGTGTTGTTATACAACACCAGAACAGGACAAAATAAATTATTATATACTATAATGAATTCGGCAATACATGGATTAGAAACTAAAAACACTTCAAAAATGAAAGAGGAAATTTATTGTTCTCTTTTTTAATGCATCAATTGATCAATTCGACAATTATTTTTGTAAAATCCTTTTGTAATATTGCTTTTGATCTATTTATTCGTAGCAAGGAACAAGGAAATTCCTTTCATAATACAGTAATACTGTAGTATAGTAACAGGAAATTTAACATTAAATTTGAAATTTAAAATTGCTATTACGATTTTCCACATTTTTTCAAGGTCAAGCTCAACTCTGCTCAGAGATATACTTTATTTGTATATAGGCCCTGCCCTAATATAAAAAAATATTAATTTAGTGTTCCTAATAATAATAATGATCGTTTTGTACTAGATACTACAATTTTAATTGATTAAATCAATTATTATTCCAACAAAGTCTTCCCAGTTGTATGTTATATATTTATACGTGTATTTTTAACAGCTTGTAAATAAGTTTTATCAAGATAATTTTACAGATTTTGTTTACATGTATAAAGTAAGTGTTCCTTTAATAGGAGTTTCCCCAGCTGAACAAGAGTTGGTAGTAGCATTAAAACATATCCCTTCATTAAGCAAATTCTCTTTAATAAGGGTGTACCATTGACATGGGCTAGTGTTAAGTGTTAAAAATGTGTATGATGGGAACATGTCCCTTATTAACTGTCCCCTTGATGGGGGTGTCCAAATGTGGTTCTGTAGCTGCAAACACGAAACTCACAAAACAATCATAATCATTATTAGGCATGTCACAATGTTTTTAATACTTGCCAACAGTGTACTAATTTCAATATTGTGAAAATTTTTAATAATATATGGCCTACTGCATATTTATGGGATATTATGGTACCAATACCAAATGTAGGTCTACCCGTAAGGTGATTACATTTTTTGATAAACTATTTATATACATAATGCCAAATTTTCTTCCATATTCAATTTAATATGGAAATAGAATGGAAATATTATATTAAATGTAAAGTATTTTTCGCTTTTGGTGCAAGTGATATGCTTGAAGAAAACTAGTTATAGTTGACATTTTAATGCATGCGCAGTTTGGTCGTTACGATGTTGATTAGTAAGTCTAGCCTTTGGTCTCCTGAAAGGGGAAAGTCTATTAGGCATATACACTATTTATAATCATCATAATTCTTTATTCACCAAAGGCAAAACGGTATAATAATATGTACAACGAGCTAGATCTATTACCTTTTTACAATAAGCAACATATGTTTTTAATAATGTAATATTATAACTTATATAAACCCATTGCAATAAAACATGATTTGTTGTACAACACTTCGTCTCATTTTTAAAATCTAATTATATTGATTTATTTCCAGTGTTAAACTTTGTTTTTCTTTTGAAAGAATTAGGTCTTTCAAGTTAATAGCCTTCGATCCTATAAGTCTCTCCTTCGCCGACCCATCATTTAAAACCACCTTAAACGCAATAGAGTTCAACGTATTAATATCAGAAAAACGAAACTTCTCCATAAATCGCACAGTCCATCCCTCGATCTTTCGTCGGGTGTAAGCCCGCTGGTTCCTTTCTGGCATCACCACAAGATGGACACGTACGTTAGATTTTCCCCCTGTTCTTCTATCTCTTGTCGTCAATCCATGCATCGATTTTAAAATCACGTATAGCCTTGAAGATTCAGACTTATAATCGAAGTCTAAATTTAACTTAACACTTGACATGTTATCCTGAAATAGACAAATATGTAAAATAATTAGACAGACATCTACTCAACACAAAATCCTCTGAAATCCTTCAATCGCATAATTCTGGGAGATTTCAAATTAGAATGTATATTCCTTTATACAAAACAAAATTGATTATTAATATTGCTTGAAGTGAAAGTGTATGGTAATAAGTATACAAATACTCACGTTATAACTTCCATTGCCGAATTCCATCATTTCAGACTCGTGCGTTCTTTCGTTGCTTGTTATAGTAGGCCAGTTTCTTCTCGATAAACTTCTGGACGATTCCATTCTACTGGATGAATTTGACATTGAATTTAGCGAGCTTGTTGACGATCCAAGTTTACTGGATCTGTTGACGGCTTGTGACGACCTGTACCTTGTAAAAGACCCCGATCCTCTATTGGACTCTGCCGATGACGAATAACTTGACAAGTTCCCTGTACTTGCGTACTTCCTTCCATTCCGATCGGCACCAGACAATCCTCGTGGTCTTGTTGATGACCTTGGTTCTCTCGTACTCCAGTGCCTCATTGAAGACCTCTCTAGACTTCCATCTGACGGAATAGACCAGTGCGTACCTTCTGTATCAGCGCGACTGCCGCCATTCCTGGTCATTCTGGCAGCAGTATCGATGGCAGAATCTTCTCCGCCATATGAGTACAGTCCGCCAGTCTTCTTGCTGTTTCCATCATATGATCCGCCTGTGGCATACTCGATCGGTGTTCCAGTCCACGGATATATTGGAACGCCGCTTTGGTAACTTATGCTACTGAGCCGTCGTCCGTCCAATGATGTTCCCCTGTAATCCACGACACCAGAATCAAAGCTGTTAAGACTACTGAAATCTTGATGTGATTGGAACGTTGGTGTTTGTGACTGACTACGTTCTTCGTACGATCTTCTATCGTAAGGCAATGACCATAGTTTTGACTCGCTTAAAATACTGAAATTACTCTCTGATGCCGATTCTCCGGCTTCGTAACCATTTTCGGGTATCGGATCCTTAGACTCCTTTGAATCACTTAGTTTAAATAGCCGTGATAAACTCTTTCCAAACTTCGTAAGTAGTCCCTTTTCATTCTTCTTCTCCTCTTTTTTACCAGTTCCATCTTTACTTTTAAACGCTTTAACTTCTTCGTCTTTCTTGACTACAGGTATAACCTTCTTAGAGTATAAATTAACGTGTGCAAATTCATCAGAATCGTAGGACGTTTGAGAAATAGGCCTGGTGCCATCATTTGACCTTTCTACTCGCCCCCAACTACTAGTTGGTTTAATGTTTTCTTTTGATACCTGTGATCTTGCCACTGCGTCACTCTTTGTACCATGTGATCTGTGGTCCTCTGCACCTTAATGAAATAAAAGTAAAATTTCTATTATATTTTTATTTTGTTCACACTACACGTAACCTTTATTTAATTTTACATATATTGGCCTATGCATTTGTATATAAATTTTGTAATCTTTTTAACATAACATAATTTTATTTTTTTAACTGATTTTTTCAAATTTCTTAATGTTTTGTATAAATTTTTGTATTTTTTTAAATGTTTCTGTTTCCATATATTTATATATATATTTTTGTAAATCAACAATTTCAGCCTTCGGGCTGCATGTTTTTATTGTATAAACCTGAATAAATAAATAAAAATAAATAAAGTAACATAGGCCATATTACATTTCGTTTAACACCCTTTTAGTGAAGCTATGCTATACACTATCAACATTGATGTGACAAAAAAATGTGATGTGCCCATATTATGTACATGATGATGTCATATCACTACCATATTTGGGCGTATCACTACCATATTTGGGCGTATCACTACTGTATTTGGGCGGTCACACCATACTTCACATCACATCATACTAGTTTGATAGTGTAGACATAAAATTAAATGTTAATATATCTAATTTTTCTATAGAAACTCATGTTTTTATGACGGAAGTTATTTTTGCAATAACAGGCTGTACATGATATTATATTAACTACTCTATTTTAGCCTGTTGGATTAGTTTTAAAAGGCATACTAAACGACGTATTATGGTCTGTTGCTGTTCCTTTGTACAGTACGGCTTTTCCTAAACACAATTTAGCAGAGATAACAAAAGAGATATCTCAGAGCTATTATTAACTGATTTCTATACTGTACTTACTGAAAAGTCGTGACGACTATTTTTACCACGTAACTAATTAGCTTTAATTTACTGCTTATGTGCTGTAAAATAGCAGCCTAGGGCTGCCGACAAATTAATATGTTTAACGTTCAATTCTAATTGTATAAAGACATTATTTATTAATATTAATACCATAGGTTTTACACCACAATTTGTCTACATATACTAATAGTATACTATAGTATTCAAAGTCTAATTTTCATCGGAAACAATTCTGATACTACAGATTATAATATATGCCTTCCGTTTCTGTCGGGCCATCCTCTTTTGTATAATAAATAATTGGTTTTTACTAACAAATAACAGTGCATTGGCTATACTTACCATTCCAAGGTAAATATGGTGGATCTTCTTCATTTTCTGAGTTGTCTTTTATCGGTTTGTCTTTTGTCGTCTGCTTCTTTTCGTCAAAGACCTTCTTTTGTAGAAGTTGATCGGCTGGTATATCGAGGAGCATAGCCGACTCTCGACAATTTTTAAAACACACGAGGCTCATATTTAGACAAACTACCTGTCGAAACTATTCCAATAAACTAAACCATGATCTTGTCACTTGTATTATTTGGTAGCGACTATATAATAAATGTGGAATGCAATTGTGTTTTCGAGGCGAGGTTGGACACGGACGAAAGCTCATCACGTTCGACGACTATTGTCTAGTCTTTTGGTCCTTTATATCTAAGCCTCACTTTAACAATTTATAGTGACAATTGATTGGAATCAAATTCAAGTACATTATCACTTTTAGTTAATCTGTATTTCGTACTAATATCTACCCCAATCGCATACTTTAAATTTGACATTACAGTATTTGATCTGATGTATACTATAATGCTCGGTTCGAAATCATTGTGCATGCCCTAAAGGCTTTCACCGGAGGCCTATGTAGGTCTGATTTTCCCTTCTTCTTTCCCTCTATCCATAGGCTTAGTTATCAAAGCTATAGAGCATCAAAGAAATAAACCAATACGACACAGCCCAGAATATTGAACAGAGAGAATGATGTTCGGCATTGCCAACACTGATAAATTATTTTTGATGCGGGGACATTATACATCAAGTCGACAAATGTATGATATTATCCCGTCGTTGACGAATCCATTATTAATGGCATAAGATCGTATATGTATATCTTATACCAAGGCAATCTATCAACAGGATGCTGAGCGCCGATCAAAGGGTTTATCTGTGACTGCGACACAACGCTTAACAGACACCGCGGAGAATATGTACATGGTACAGTATTGTTGGTATTTGTCGCAGCCAGACATGAGATCGAATGACTGTTACGAGTTCCTATATCTTGGCAAGGCGGGCTCAGTGTCCTGTTGTTACGTTGCCTATATCTTACCAATTACTGCTTCTGAATGATGTTTATTGTCTGAGAGAATCCCAATTCAGCCCGTTTTACTTTATTTGGGACGGAATATAACCAGCTTTCATCTCTATCTAGTACATAGACCTCTAATGGCATATTATATCGTGGAAATTTGCACGTGTAGTGTTCGTGTTTTGAATTTTAAAGTCGGCCCGGTGTTTACTCAAGAAATAATAGATTCCTGCGATTGTTGTGTGTCTACTTGTAGTTAGTATTTTTAATCGCTTTTCAACATTTGTATAGTATTTTCTTGTTCATCTTCATGTATAATTTTTTCTGAAATACACAGTGTAAGCAGAACCTGACCTGCGAGTTTATGTATACTATATTCCATATATTTTCGATCAATAACAAATGATTACAAAAAAAGGAAAATGTGGACTAGCGCCACCAAGTTGGTTTGAAAGTTAAGTTACAGAAATAACTTCTTACCAACAAACGCATTTGTGCTTGTTCAAACGTGACACTATGTCTACATAACGATGCTTTTCAACTCGGTTACAATTGATATCATGATAATATAATTTTATAAACACACTGTAACACATTATATCCTTCAAACACAATATGTACAAACGTTTTTACTGTTTAAATATTTTTTCCATACGTGTTAATCAATGTTATCATTGAAACTTTAAATGGCTATAAAGCAAGTAATACATGGAAAACATCTTATAATGGAAAACAATGTACAGTTAATTACTTTTTTACATCATGCTGATTGGAAAAAAATCATTTATATATATATATATATATATATATATACCCATTGTCAGAAGTTTACAAGTGGTTGTTTACCACAAGAGGAAAAAAGAACATAGATTAATTTGCGGATAAGACAACTATTGCTACTTCCGCCAGAATTGCGAGAGGTTATGTGATCGATCTCGTGTGTTTGTGTTTCTTTCTTTCTATATGTTAGTTAGCAGGATTACTCAAAAAGTTATATGCCTGATTTTAAAGGAGGGTTTTATGGGAACAAGTTTTTAAATGTTCATGCATGAGCGACGATCTGCGCGCTCTGAGTGCGCTTCTAGTTTAATTTATGTCTTAATTCATTAAACTTTAATCATTGTCTGTATCTAAAGCTAAATGTTTGGAGCAAACGTTAGTGTATTGAATTGATCTTGAATGGTTTTTTTTTTTTCGTTTAATAGTAGATTAAAGATTGATCTTGCTTTGGTCGTTTTTTTTTTACTTTGTTAATGGCGGGCTACTTACTATTGAATGTAAATTGAAATAAATAAGTGCTTACAGCAAGTGAGACATGCCATGCTGTAGGCCTACGAATGTTCTACTGAATAACTAATAAGTTTTCAGAATGAAAAGAAAAAGATTATAGTCAACCTCAAACTAATGTCAGGGGTTATGACTTAAAAAGTAGTCCTTGACTTTTAAACAGTGACAAGTTCAGAATGCAACTTAGTATGAATAAAAACTCAGTAACCGAACCATAATCACGATTGTGCAGTGCTTCAGTAATTTTGTAGAGAAATTTGCATGAGCCATTGTTTAAATTGTAAAGAAAGTATTAGGCAGCTAGAAACCATGTCGTAAAGAATAAAGAGATTTAACAATCGCACAACGTTCGATGACGGGGTCAATGAGACTTATTTGAGATTTACGAAATAGTTTCGTATAAGTAGAGGTTGTTGAGATTCGGTAAACTTTTATTCAGTATAACATTTGTAGGCCTACAGCATGGCATGTCTCACTTGCTGTAAGCACTTCCCACTAGGTTTCGAAGGTTTGTCCATATTTGGTAAGAAATCAACAACGGTGCGTAAACGAGCTGCTAGGCCTAGATCTGATGATTCTGATTCAGATGGTACCGAAATTAACTTAGAAAGTTGGATAGTGGAACCACCGTTTGAGCTTGATAATCCGGCATTGTTAAAAGACGAAGACGAGGAGGAGAAGGTGTCAATCGCTACCAGTAAAGATTCAGGTCATTTTGAAGGCACGGTAGACCCGGTTACAGAGGCTACCACATCCTTTGCAGAGGACGCGTCAGGTAATCGTAATGTTTTACTTTTTAAGAGACATTTGATATTTTAGACGGTTTAGGACTATACAAATAATACTTTCGTCTTATTCAGAAAGAAAACGGCATATACCTTAGGATAGGGGCGCGCGTACACACCCCCTTTTGACAGCTAAAATAAAATTAGATATAAATCTATATTTGACAGACTATCAATATTGAATTGTAAGCTCCCGTTTAAAAATCCTGGATCCGCCTCCGTGTATTACGCACGGCCGGGGCTATAATACTTTCAACTTGACGCTAAAACAGTTTTAACCACATTGTGCTAAGCCTAATTGTTTCTTATAAAAACAAAACAACCTTCTTATGCCTATATTTCCAATAAATATTTAAGACAATAGTACGTTTTGCAGTCCTAGAAATGAACAACAATCACGTGCGATGAGACACGACAGGCCTACGTACTAAACATTTAAGAGAAAGTTATATTTCGTTGTTCTGAACAAAATTGAACTTAACGTATAGAAGTGACAGCGGAGGCATCTTTCCAATACTGTATTTACCTATAGAGATCTGCTTTCATTAATCCTATACAAATATCTATAGTGATATCCTTAAATAAAGTATAATGATATTGAATTATTAATGGATAAACAGCTCGCATTATTGTATCTACGAAAAGAAATATTTGAACTGAATTCATTTGCAAGGCCATGGTACTTTCTATTAAATAAAAACTATTTGTCTAGTTGGCAGACGGTTCGGCTCAATAAGAGTTTAAATAATAACCGTAAATGCCAGAGCCTCTGCGGTTCATATCCCGCATTGTTGTTTTTTTCAAATCCAAAAGTCACTTTGAACACAATGACCAAACTTAAGTAATACATGCTGAGTTGACGCAGTATTAACTATACTAACGTGAATAAATGAAAAGACGTTTACTGATAAATAAAAACAACAATATTTTCGTTCGATTTATCAGTTTTAGGAATCGTTAAAAAAACATTAAGCATAGGCCTATCAAAGCAAACAAACGACCACCTTCTGCGTAAATGTCACCGAACTATCACCAAACTGTAAATGTCACAAGACTATATCACCGAACTGTAAATGTCACCAAACTGTAAATGTCACCAAACTGTAAATGTCACCAAACTGTAAATGTCACCAAACTGTAAATATCACCAAACTGTAAATGTCACCAAACTGTAAATGTCACCAAACTGTAAATGTCACCAAACTGTAAATGTCACCAAACTGTAAATGTCACCAAACTGTAAATGTCACCAAACTGTAAATGCCACCAAACTGTAAATATCACCAAACTGTAAATGTCACCAAACTGTAAATGTCACCAAACTGTAAATGTCACCAAACTGTAAATATTACCAAACTATATCACCAAACGGTAAATGTCAAATTCTCACCAAATTATAAACGTCACCACCAAACTTTAAATGTCGCTAAACTGTAAATGTCGCCAACCTATATCCCCAAAATGTAAATGTCACCAAACTACATCACCAAACTGTAAATATCACTAAAATCTCACCAATAATTATAAATGTTGCCAAACTTTAAATGTCACCAAACTATATCACCAAACTGTAAATGTCACTAAACTGTAAATGTTACCAAACTATATCACCAAACTGTAAATGTTACCAAACTATATCACCAAACTGTAAATGTCACTAAACTGTAAATGTTACCAAACTATATCACCAAACTGTAAATGTTACCAAACTATATCACCAAACTGTAAATGTCACTAAATTATATCACCAAACTGTAAATGTCACCAAACTATATCACCAAACTGTAAATGTCACTAAATTATATCACCAAACTGTAAATGTCACCAAACTGTAAATGTCACTAAATTATATCACCAAACTGTAAATGTCACCAAACTACATCACCAAACTGTAAATGTTGCTAAACTGTAAATGTCACTAAATTATATCACCTAACTGTAAATGTCACTAAATTATATCACCTAACTGTAATTGTCACCAAACTGTAAATGTCACCAAACTGTAAATGTCGCTAAACTGTAAATGTTACCAAACTAAATCACCAAACTGTAAATGTCATTGACTTATATCACCTAACTGTACCATAAATGTCACCAAACTTTGTCACAAATTTGTAAATATCACCAATCTACTATATGTCCCCAATACAAATTATACTGTCTTTTTGCTCATACAATGTTTTTGGTAATTTATTTTTTGTACCACAGCGACTGAAATAGAACCACAAGCAAGACCTCGAAGTGAAACCATTAGCACCAGTACGCCGAGTTCTGAAATTACCCATAAGCCACCGGTAAGGACCTCTAATCCAATTTTACACTAAAATGAACATTCGTTCTTAAGCTCTGTCTACATCATCAAAATTTATCAAAAAAGTATCAAATAAAATTTGATGAAACAATATCGTCAAAATACATCAATAATTTGATGCACTTTGATGAAACGTAATTAACAAATCTGATTGGTTGGTATGACTTTTAGTGTTTTTTTATTGGTCAAAAGGTGTTTCATAATTTTAAACGTCTACACTATCAAATTTTTTAATATCAAATTTAATCAAATAGTAGAAAGATGGAGCAGGAGAAGGTGGCTGCTGTGTGTCTCATTACTGGTATTATGTTAAAAAGAAAGAGAGAGAATGAAGAAAAGAAAAAAGAAAAGAGGATGTGGATTAAACCTTGGCTTGCGAGAAGAAATGAATTGGGAGCATGCGAGACACTAATGAGAGAGTTAAGAACGGAAGACAGAAAAGGGTTTGAGAATTATATACGAATGGATCACATACTATTTGATCACTTATTGAAACTTGTGGGGCCTACTATTAGTAGGAAGGACACAGTCTTTCGGGAAGCAATCCCAGCACACCATCGTTTAAGTGTAACTTTGAGGTTCCTGGCCACTGGTAAGTATTAATTTTATTATAAAATAGTAATAATGGCCAATCCTCTACTTCAGTTTAATCTGTTACCTGGCGTAGTTGCTTCATTGTATAACTTTTAGTACTTTACATTAATATTTTATTTCAGGAGAATCTTACACAAGCTTGGCCTATCAACATCGCATTTCTAAGCAGTCTATCAGCAAGTTGATACCTGAAGTATGCGAGGCAATATATGACAGCCTAAAAGATGAGTACATGAAGGTAAGCCATCGCTTTCAAAAAAACTGTCAAACACATTAAAAAATATCTACTTTCTCAATACTGTATGATAAAGTCATCATGGTAGTACAATAAAACAGAACACCTATAATGTGCAAAAACACTTTATTGACGCATTCCATAAAAATAACATTTTTATCAATTTATTGCACTCCACCCTTACCTGTTCTCATTAAATACTTTAAAATAAAATTAATAATTAAGAAGTCGAATTTGTTAAAGACACTTTCACTGCAACTTATATTTAAAAACTTATTTAAAAACCTTAAACCAGATCATTTCCTTTACGATATCACACCAAGTGGGTGTATCACAGAAGCAAAACAAAGATATCTATCTACGCGCAATGCATGCTTGTATTTATAGCAGACTATTAAAATCAACTTATTTTTCAAATTTTGTAATAGGCTCATATTGTATTTTTTAACAAAAACCCCATATTCTGACAGACAAATTGACTATTTTTTGCTTTAAATTACAGTTTTTTCAGGTAAAACACTTTTTTTGGCCAAAGGGAATAACTATTATGTAATATTAAAATGGCATGGGGACAATATATCTTTAAAATTAGATTAAAAAAATTTAGTAAAAAGTGTCTTTAATTTATTATATTAGTCTTCGGATTGACAAATAATTTCCTGAATTTTTAATTTAATTAGGTTAATTTTTTTGCGATCTCCAATTCTCTTAAGTTCAGCGGCCACATAGCTTCCAAAACGTTCTTCTGGACCATTATTATCAGCTGACAGCAAGACTTGAAGTGATTTATTTATTAGTTCATCATCTTGATTTGACCTTTTTTCTTTTTTGGATTTTTTTAATGGAGGGGGAATTGCTGAAACTGGTGGTAGGAGGGACAATTCTGGTAGAGAGGGAAGTTCTGATAGAGGGAGAAATTCTGATAGAGGGGGAAATTCTTGTAGAGGGGGAAATTCTTGTAGAGGGGAATCTGAATTAAGTTGTTCCTGGCTTGGCTCTGAGATACATGGGTTCATCTAAAAATAAAATATATTAATAATAATACATTCTGTATACATTTTAATTTTAATCTTTTTTTAGACTCCATCAACACAAGATGAGTGGAGAAAAGTTTCCAATGACTATTTCCAAAAATGGCAGTTTCCCAATTGTATTGGGTCCATCGATGGAAAGCATATCACTATGCAGTGTCCTCCCAAGTCTGGTTCATTCTATTATAATTACAAGGGGACCCACTCTATCGTCTTGATGGCATTAGTGGATGCTAACTATAGATTTCTATACATTGATGTTGGATGCAACGGAAGGATAAGTGATGGCGGTGTGCTGCGAAATTCAACGCTTTGGCAGGCACTGACATCGGAAAGCAACATGCTAAATATTCCAGAACCTTGCAAGTTGCCAGGATCTGACATAGTAACACCTCATGTCATACTTGCCGATGATGCCTTTCCTCTACACAGGAACATCATGAAGCCATACCCTCAAAGAGGATTATCAAGGGAGAAGAGAGCCTACAATTACAGGTTAAGCCGGGGCCGCCGAGTAGTAGAGAATGTATTTGGACATCTTGCTAACCGATTCAGAATCTTTCACTCTAAAATAATGCTAGTCCCGTCTAATTGCCAGAAGGTTGTGCTATGCACATGTGTGCTGCACAATTACTTAAGGGCAAATGGGGAGGAAATGTCAGCGGAAGCAGTATCAAAGCTTCAGAACTTAGATAGTCAAGGCAGCAATAATAGTACATCAATTGCTAAAGATATTAGAGAACAATTTTGTCACTATGTAAATGAAGTGCAACCTCTTCCATGGCAATATAATTGACCATTAAAAACTTTAAGGACCAATCTTAACCCTCACCTATAAAAAAAAAACAACTTACAGATGATGTTGATTTTCTTGGAGTTACATGATCTGCCAAGAAGGATAGGCTTGTAAAAAAGGGCCATCTTGATGTGTAGCAATTTAACGACCCACTCCCACTAGTCTTGCTTTCTTTCTCTTTTCTTTTCTCACACCGATAATATGTCCGCAGTGCGTTGATTTTGTTTTTTACTTCAGTTTCTGTGAATAAAAAAATGTAATAAATGTGGTAAATATGATGTTATAGTAGGCCTACTATTCATTTATTTATATATTAGCCTAATTATTAATCATTATTCACATTCATATATTTTCCTTCATACAGTACATACATACTAGATTAAACATTTAATAAACAGGGAATAAACATATGGTCTTACCTAGATAATAAAGTTAAGTCCTTACATACTATATAATAATTTATAGGCCCTACTTATACTAACTAGTAACTAGGCTACTTTCTTGGGCCTAAAAAAAAGAGGCCTACTCTAGCCTAGTAGTTATTAGGTAAAATTAGGCCTAGGCCTACTCTAATTAATTAAAACATAGGCCCTAAGTCCTTACATGTTAATAATAATTAATAGGCCCTACTTATAGTATATACTAACTAGGCTACTTTCTTAGGCCTAAAAAAAGAGGCCTACTCTAGTAGTCGTTATTTAGAGTGAGTAGTAGTTTAGAAGTAGGAGTAGTAGTTATTATAATAATTAAATTAGGCCTAGCCCAGTATAATAAATAACTATAAATATTATTCACTCATATAATCATTCCTAGCTAAGCATACCCTATCTAGTTAGGCCTAGGCTAGCCCTAGTAGACCAAGCCTACTATATAGCCTAGTCTAGGCCCTACCGCCGTATTTCTCCTTGTTAAAAGAGAGTCTCTAACGCGGGGAATACTGTAACTCTGTAAGTAGGGCCTAGCCTACTAAGTAATACTAGGCCCTAGCTAGGCCTAGCCTAGTTTGTTGGATTCATAATGGAAAAAAAAAATCAATCTAGGCCTAGCCTAGGCCCTAGCCTAGCTAGCCTAGCTAGGCCTCTAGCCTAGGCTAGGCCTATTACTCCTGATCAGATTAGGCTAGCCTAGGCCTAGTTGGCGAATGGTCCTGGAGGAATTATTTTAAAATATTTTGAAATAATTCCTCCATGCATGGTAATACGTAGGCTAGCTAGGCCCTAGGCTAGAGAGTATATAGATAGGCGGCCTAGGCCTAGCTAGTGTTCCGCGTGTGGTGTAGCTTGCGAGAGAGGAGGCAATGCGATGCTTTATCCCACCACCGCCGTCGGAAGAATAAATTGATATGCGTGCAAGGTCGCAGGTCGAACGTCAAGGGTGGTTGACCTATTTATGGGTCGTCGCGGGGCGGAGCGTACTCTAGGGACGTACGTGTACTTAGTTACGTAACTAATGTATCGAGAGCTAGGGGCTAAGCCTACTATGCGCTATCTGTATAATGACTAAATAAAATAGTGTTTACCAGGCATTTCCGGATCAAATTGTTTTCCAATTTGTTGGACAGCTTGCTGTCGTTTGACCCTATCATGGTAGGCCCTGCATTTGGTATCCCACAAACAGGGGGAACCAAATAGCAGGGAAATAAACTTTTCATTTTCTTCGGTTGACAATCGTCGCGAAGACATTTTTTCAAGAAACAAAAATACGGAGAGAGCGAGCTCGATTTAATAAATTTGATCAAAAAAATAACACACTGTGATTGGTCAATATAAAAATTTGACAACTTTTTGATAGACTACATCAAAAAAAGTTGAACATGTTCAACTTTTTTTTATACAATTTGATGATGTGTGGTATGATGTCATCATATCCATATATGGGCACATCAAATTTTTTTGTCACATAAAGTTTGATGATGTAGACAGAGCTTTACAGCTGATAATGAACTTTGCATCCTCTAACGACGTTTCACCATTTATTACAGGAACCAGAAATTGTTGGAGACTTGGAAATCAAACTTGCGTATAAAGAGAAAAAGAAACGCTTAAGTGTTGCAATAATAAAGGCCACTGGTTTGCCAGCAAAAGAACATGGAGGTGCACTGGGTGTGAGGATCCAGATAGCTCTCCTACCAGATAAACTACAGCGGGGAAAGACAAGGATACGCCTGGGACAAGACGTTTTATTCAACGAAGTGTTCCGCTTCACTAACTTGACGCCGGCGATGTTGCAGACGTACGCGTTACGGTTTAGGTTATTCGGAAAAGACAAATCCCGTCAGCAGCTTAGGATCATTGGAGAGAAGGTTTTTGATTTATCTTGCATCGACAAAGATTTGGCCTCACAGCTAATGTGTTTGAAATTAAATGCAAAGAGTGCTATTGTAAGTATATATGTCAGTCTGCCGTATCTTTATCTTATAAATCAATTGTATAAGCTTGGTTCCCATGGCACGACGCAAGGAAGTAAGCGCTACGCAAGAAATTTTACTTGATTTGACCAATCCCGACACGATGAATCATCTGGACTGTCGCTTGTTATTGGTGAACTCACTTCTTACGCGTAATCACTTATGCTATTATACGTTTAAAAGCTTGGTTCCCACTAGAGACGCAACGCAAACGCAAGGACGTAAACGCAACGCAAGTGAATTTACCAATCACAAGCGATGGCTTATTCGGGTTTGATTGCCAATTGTCTATGTCTATAACTTCGCTTGTCATTGGTTAAAACGCTTGCGTTGCGTTTACGTCCTTGCGTTACGTTCTAGTGGGAACCAAGTTTTAAGCGTGGTTTCCAATAGAACGCAACGCAACGTAACGCACCGACGTATCGACGCAAAGTGTTGTATTGCGTAATCACAAGTTGGAACCGACGATGCAATAGTGCTGCAAACATCGAAGGTTTGATTTCACGCAGGCGGGGGCAAACACAATGATTGAAAGGGCATTTTCTAACGTTGCGTAGGTTGCGTTACGTTACGTCGCTTGGTTTCCACTAGAACGTAACGCAAGGACGTAGACGCAACGCAAGCGAGGTGACCAATGACAAGCGACAGTTAGAATAACCCATCGCTTGTGATTGGTCAAATTCTCACGTTGCGTTACGTCGTTATGGTGCGTCTCTAGTGGGAACCTCGCATAAAGAGCTTGGTTCAATTCCCACTAGATTTGATCAATCACAAGCGATGGATTATTCAGTCACTTGTCATTGGTCAACTCGCTTGCGTTGCGTCTACGTCATTGTCGTCACATTATTTTCTCTTTTACAGTCTGAACCAGTTCATCCATCGAGAAGATCCTTCTTTAAGAAGAGAACAGGTTCATTGGATAATGATAACTCATCGTTGAAGATCAATAAAGATCCACGAAAGGCGCGCAAGTTGAGTACAGAGACGATTAAAACAACCGGGCAAGTAGCAAGTTTGGTGGGCAATAATTTCGGAAAGGGTGTGTTATAAGAACAGCATTCTGATGACGTAACACGGGGCATGCAACTGTGTATCACCACATCATACTATACTGGTTATATAGTTATATTTATATAACACCTATATAAATTCCTGTCATTTGATTGGACGAATGTGGGTCACATGGCGTGCAATAGTACGCACTATTCAACGATCGTTAAATAGTACTTTTTGAAACATTTTTGTGTACGAAAAAAAAACGTCTAGATGTTATATAAAACAAATAATGAATGTTTTGTATTCGTGTAATGGTACAAATAATGGCACTTGGTGAATGATGAAAGGTTATATCAACTCGGCTTTGCCTCGTTGATATAACCTTTCATCATTCACCTCGTGCCATTATTTGTACCATTGCACTCATAAACATTCATTATTTGTATAATATTATATACCAATAGGCAGATTATAAACAATACGGTGAATAATATCTTAGATGATATCTTAATAACGAGTTTTAATTTGTCAGATCATGGAGAAATCAGTTAGATTGCCATACCTGCATATTGAACGGTAGAAAACTTATTACTGTACCGTATACAAACTATTGAATATAGACCTACTTGACGTAGTATCAATTACAACAATGTATTGCTTATTAGTGTGCACTCAATATCATTAATTCAATATAAATATGTTATACATTAATGTTATTATTTATGTACATTACAATGAATGGCCGAATAGACAATCGAAGTACATTGTTATAGTACATAAACTAAATTTCATAGCGCGTGTTTCTACGAGCAGGAGAATACGGATTTAAAATACCGTATAAAAAAAACCATGTTTTCTTAATCTTGCCAGCAGAACGACCGATTTTAAAATACGGGTTTAAAACCCTCCAATGTTAAACTGCAACGCGATCTTTTTATGAAAACGGTTTGGAAGAAAACTTCTTTCCAATTTTTTCAGCAGAACAGCTGGCCTATAAAACTCAGAGGGGTTGGTGAATGAAAGAGGTAGAGCTATAATTTAAGTATTTGAGTGGGGAGGGTGGTTGCCAGATCACGCGATGATCAAGATGGCTAAATTCACAGATAGCGCGCGAACGATCTTGAATTGTTTACCGATCTGGTGTTAATGGTGGATGAGAGAGGTGGGGGGGGGGGGGGGGGGAAGAGGGGGGGGGGGGGTGGAGATTGACATCTTTGATATGTATATAATAACCAATATGATCTTCAAATTTCTCATAGCTATTTAATTATCTAAGTTGTGTAATTTTATAATGGCCAGCTAGAATAAAATTATAAATTGTATATATTATTATAAGAATAGAAAAAATCTAAATTGCGAATTATAGCCTTCGGTGTAAAAGGAATTCACAGAAATATTTTATTTATATTATCCAGATATTATTCTCAAACTTGCCCTGTTTTTGATATGTGTTATGTGCTTTTATACAGTATGGCATTATCTTATAAATGTTTTTTAGAATTATTAGATTGTAAATCTGTTACATTTATCGCCGATATTAAAGGTCGTCTATATCAACCTTCATTTACGGTAACTGGTAATTCGACAGGAACACAAAAATAACATGATTTTTAAAATATAGTACAAGAAGGGGCAGTATTTAACATGTTAAAATAGTGTAAACGTATTGTATTTATATTATAGTTTTTATACGGTGTCCCACCAAATTAAAAACCACGATTTTAAAGATGGTATTTAATTTGATGGAAACCTGTATCGATAAATTCAGGTTAGGCCTATACTATTTTTTTTTGTGATATCAATTTAATGATGATACAATTTCAATTTATTCTTAATTTTGTATTTTACTTTTGATAAGTCGAATATAAGCAAAAATATATATTGTACATATCAAGGTTGAATTTGCAAATTTGTTAACAAACCTATCGGTATAAAATAAAGACCCGGATGGTAAAAATTACATTCATTCATTCATTCATTCATATACACATTTATTCAGTTATTATATGACAACAACAACTGGGGCCCTCATTGATATATGAATGTTCTTCTTGAAGTCTGTTAAAAAGAAATTGTTAAATTAATTTATTAATCTTGAGAATTATAATATTATTACATTAAATGATTATTTCAGATTAACTTCACTCTTCAATATTATAATAAGTGAAGAAAAAATCTCACTCCGATCACACGCCCTCACCACACCAACAACTTACGCGTCACAATTTTCTCGGCTTTGCTATATCGATAAAACACGGCTGCGGGTTAAAATCCTTTAGGGAATTATTTGTTAAACCGAGCATTAGAGTATAATGATGACATTAACATCGTATTCCTCCAATATGTACTATATTATAGCCAAGATCTTTGCTTTTAGTACATGATTCATTCACACTATCGAGAAAATGGGAAGTAGGCCTCCAGTCTGATTCGAACGATTTACACAATCAATGCGTTACCGATAATCCCTTTGAAATGTGTTAAAAATCAATGTATTTATTCGAATTTACTTTAGTTAGGTTTTAGCTTGTTGTCGGCTGGCCAATCGATAATTGAAGAACTACACCCATATTAAGCTTTTTGCTAGCAATTTGAATTTGAAGGGAAATTGTATGGAAAACCGCGCTCCGTCTAGGAGGATCAAAATAGTGACCGCAATTGAAATTGAATACTAAAACTAACAGGGATACAAAGATCGTTCCCAATCAATCAAACTATATCGGTTCAAACATAAATATTCGCAGTAACAATTAAAATACACAATGCAAACAAAGACAGTTATATTTCCCAATAAAAGTTATGAACAAAATGATGGTATTCGAGCGTCAGTCTGAAGACTAAAAGCTCCGTCTCAAACTAGTTTGACAAAAAGTGTGATGTGCCTAAATGTGGTAGTGATATGTCCATATATGGGCACATCACATTTGTTGTCACATAAAGTTTGATAGTCACTACACAGAGGTTTGGAATCATGTCCGCCACGACACCACTACTTGCAGAGTTTGAATCCATATTAAATGTAGGCCTATGGCGATAGTGATCTCAGCTCATTATAACTTTACAATCATTTGTGACAATCCTATCCCCCTGGAGAGATAAATAATTTCAGATCAAACATCGCATCCTCATAAGAATCCATAACACCGTACATACCGTATGTAGTTATAATAATTTAATAAATCGCCACATATTACAAGTTAGAAACTGCATATACATATTCAGTGTATTATTATTAATACAGTCATTAATGATACATACTATCTTACTGTACACAGTGAAGCTGTATGTATGAGGCACCTGAATAAAAAGGAAACGTGGGCTTTGATATAACTACCTTATTAAGCCTTGTCTACACTTTCAAAAAAATGTGATATGCCCATATATAGACATGATGTCATACCACGACCATATTTGGGTATATCACTACCATATTTGGGTACATCACACTTTTTTTTTGTCAAACTAGTTTGATAGTGTAGACAGAGCTTTAGGAAGTACAGTAACTGGAAGGTTAACCCTTAAAATATTCACCAATATAATATTACAAAATTCCGTAAGCCAAATTTACTTGAATATTTCTTAACTAGTTTGATTAACTCTTCCCTGTCTATGCTTGGTGGTTGAGATGCTCGGCTACCAAACCCAAAGTCCTGAGTCCAACTCTTGTCAGACGTCAGAACTGTTTGTTCAACCACAAAAGACTATTTAAGACTTTCTTTCATCTTGTAATTTGCCACCTTTAATAAGGAGTCAAAAAAAAGCAAATAAATATTAAAAACTTTGATTGTAACTCGTTGAATTTATGCAAAAAAAACAAACAAATTCTAATTTTAAAATCTATACCTTAAAATCTTTTTAACCAAAACATTATCTACTAACCCAAATATTGACTTTGAATTGAAAGATAAAACTTTTTAAAACACTTTTTACAAAACTAAATGAATGTAAAATATAAAGAATATGTATAAAACAATTTTTGGTATAGAATAAACACAAATACAAGTAATAAAAATAAGTTTAAATATGTAAATAAATTTCTAAATGGTATTTAGAAAACAATGATTTTATAAGTTCCGGGTAAAATATTTTCAAACCATTATATCTTTCTACGTTATTATATTAATCAATAAATATTTTTGTACAAATTTATAAATACATTTTTAAAAACTGTTTGATCCTATCCATGGTATTAACCAAAAGCTTTAGTAATTTACTCTAAATTTCTGTTAATACACAAAATGTGTCTGTAACAACTAAACACACATCTTCGCATGATGGTAATAGACGTATATGATTGGTTGCTTACAAGCTCCTCAAAACGCTTGTAAAAAACATACCTACTTGCAGTGCTCGTGTAGAAACAACGAAGAGTCCGATGAGCTAGAAGACTTTAAAACAAACCTACTGTAAAGCTGCAGTTACTACACACAACGATGAAACAAGTTTCGGAATTGTCAAAAATTTCCCCATTAACGATTGACCGTGATTTTACCGTGTCAGAGAAAAAGGACACAAAATTATTAAATCCGACCAATCCTTTGCATGTACAATTTGGTTAAAGTCGGATCTTGTGCAAGTACACAACGATGACAATTTTTTATTTTTTTTTTCCGAACGCTGGCAATGTGCGCGTTTACGTATTTATAAATACGTCAATTTATATGATTGAGGATTGGAAAAAATAAATCATAAAATTTTCAACCGACATGCACAACCTGGCTATGTTTATATTGTTAGGTTGTGTGTTCTCATAAACTTACTACTTGCTGTGCATGTAGCAGTAAGTGCTCAACTTATTCCTCAATTACTCTCCATCTCAAATTTGTTAAAATATTGGTACACAAACAAATACGAACATTTCCCAATTCTTATACTACAAAACAAAAACAAAATACTGCCTATATGAAGAAGGGTGGGAATAGGAAATTGATTTGATAAACTTTCACCTTTGACCTCAAGTGTTAAGTAACAGTTATTGGGTATGAACTATGACCTTCACCATCAAAGGGTAAAGTATGTTATGGATATTTTAAAGCACATTTTTGGTTGTAGCACATGGCCTTTGAACTTATGGTTCAAGGACACGTTAACTGCATACTTGATGACCTTTGACCTTATGGTTCAAGAAGGGCGTGCCACCTGCACACTTGATGACCTTTAGAGTCTCGCATCTCATTCCAATGTGCCAACTCTTCCTCGCTGCTATTCTGCAGACCCATTGAGAACCAGCCTAAAGTCTCTTTACGCTTCATTGCACGTTTGTTGAAGACTGTGTAGAGTAACGTGACGTCAGGAAGCTGAAATTGAGCCACTTGAAAGATGAACGTCTCTTTGAATGTCGGGTTAGGCTGGCCTCGTCGTATCGACGTCTTGCTCTTGGTCATCTCAAACCCACTCGACGACATCAGTGACACACGCACATACGAATCTTAATATAATAAACAGTTTACAGTTTAATTGTATATAAAATTGATTGGATTGGAACTTAAAACTATAAAGAATACGCCTACCAATTTAAAAAACAAAAAAAGACTTATCTAAGTGAAAGGCTCTCAATTTCTTTATGATACATACTGTGACATATTACAGTACCATGTGCTACCCTTCTACCCAGCATATTTCATTTAATAATCACTTAAAATATCACTTTGTGACCAACATGTGACTTAAAACGCCTATATTTCACTAACAAACTTCAAGTACAAAGTACAACACATACTTAAATTAAATATGTCGTACTTACTATTCTAAGTTATTGAAGATTAATAAATAAACCATCAAACATTGTTCGATGACGACAAAGGGAGTCAGACAACAAAGAGGTAAATAATGCAGTTATTTTAATAGCATTATGAGATGGCAATAATAGTTACACAAATTAACTGGCAATATGAATCAGGCATTTATGCATAAAAGTAGTGTAGAGGTAGCGTGGTGGTTAACATGCTTGCCTTCCAATCCCAAGGTCCAGGGTTCAATCCTGACCTATTGGTCTTTTAACTCCACTTCTTAAGCCTCAAATGAGACTTATTCTATAAGCATGATAAACTATAAAATAGTTTATCCATCCTTTAATTAGCGAGTTTGTGCTCGCTGTTGGATGAGTATGAAATAAAAACTAAATAATTAAAAAAAAACTTACACAAATTAAAAACATTGTTGTAAAAATTTTAAAAATATTTACCTGGTGCACGGCCTGCAGCCAAATTCTTGAAATGGCTGCCTTTGAGAATTTCAACTGATAATCGGCCAGTCGTTGAGTTATAAGAAAGTCCGACTAAAAGTTCCGGCATACCGCCATGTTGCAACGACTGCAATGACGAGTTGCTTTCACTGTGTGATAGATCTGATGAACTAGAATATGGCGATGATGAACCACTCTGTATAAGAATAAAATGTTGAATTTTACAGAAGGAAAGTAGAATATGAAATAACAAATAAGTAAATTATACCCGATTAACGCACACAACAAAAAATGTAACTTTTACATATATATTTCCTAATTTTATCCAGTTATAATAACATATACACAATTCAAACAAGTAAAATGTAAATGCTGTTAAAACACGTACATTAGAACAATATGTACATATGTGCAGATATGGCTGAGCTACCGTACCTCGAATAGCTTGTTCACATATGCACAGATATGGCTGAGCTACCTCGAATAGCTTGTTCACATATGTGCAGATATGACTGAGCTACCTCAAATAGCTTGTTCACATATGCGCAGATATGACTGAGCTACCTCGAATAGCTTGTTCACATATGCACAGATATGGTTGAGCTACCTCGAATAGCTTGTTCACATATGTGCAGATATGACTGAGCTACCTCAAATAGCTTGTTCACATATGCACAGATATGGCTGAGCTACCTCGAATAGCTTGTTCACATATGTGCAGATATGACTAAGCTACCTCGAATAGCTTGTTCACATATGCGCAGATATGACTGAGCTACCTCGAATAGCTTGTTCACATATGCGCAGATATGACTAAGCTACCTCGAATAGCTTGTTCACATATGCGCAGATATGACTGAGCTACCTCGAATAGCTTGTTCACATATGCGCAGATATGACTGAGCTACCTTGAATAGCTTGTTCACATATGCGCAGATATGACTGAGCTACCTCGAATAGCTTGTTCACATATGCGCAGATATGACTAAGCTACCTCGAATAGCTTGTTCACATATGCGCAGATATGACTGAGCTACCTTGAATAGCTTGTTCACATATGCGCAGATATGACTGAGCTACCTCGAATAGCTTGTTCACATATGCGCAGATATGACTGAGCTACCTTGAATAGCTTGTTCACATATGCGCAGATATGACTGAGCTACCTTGAATAGCTTGTTCAGAGATTTTACATTGAGGTAACACAGAAAAGCTTTCACACATTTGTACCAAGTAAAAGATTTTTGTATGTGAATTTGGTATACGCTGTATTAACTAACTGCTATAATGTTCGCCTTGATTTTACTTACAGTATCGCTCCTGGCCAGGATTGGTATTGTAATTGTCTGCGTCGTTGTTGTATTGGTATTTAGAGACGAGAACTTTGTCACACATTCGCCAATTAACTGTTCCTTTCGCATTTTCTCGGTCCCGAATAACCGAAACCTCATTGATGTGCTTGCTAATTCATGCGGAAAGAGGCGTGTGAAGCGAAATAGTTCTTTGAATTCTGGATTCTCACCCTCGCGAATCCTTGTCTTTGCCCTTTGTCTCTTACTGGGCATGAGTGCCAAACGGACACGACAGCTTCCTGGGCCTCCTCGATCTTTAGAGGGTACGTCTGAAACTTTAACGACTGTGATATTCATCCTGCGTGCCTCTCCACTGTATGAGAATGCAACTTCCAATTTTCCGACTGTTGGTGGGGGTTCTCGAGGTTTTACCTGTCAAAAATTATATACAAGTCATTAATTATTCCATATTTTATAACTCCTAATGCTAGTGTTAGTGTAATAATAGCAAAAAAGTTTACTCTTTTACTATGGTAATAAAAAAACAGTAATTATCATATCATATACCATATTTGGACGTATCCACAAATTGGGCTAAGCTTAGTTTTTAACCAAAATGATATAATTGGTATAAACTCACTTTGAGATACAAACACCTTATATGGATCTGGAGTGTTTTTTTGTGCTCTATTGGTCCTTGTTAAAGTGTGCGCCCTCTATTGTTGTGGTATTTGTACACTTATATGCAAATTATGCTTGTACACTACTGTATAATGCCAATCACGTAAAACGGCATTGAAAGGGACATTGTGGTCGAAGGCGGTGTTATGTGCGAGGCCTTACAATTTATTATCAGTGTTTCCAGGATATGTATTGTAGTATCATACGTTATTGAAAGAATAAACCCTGCATAAAAATTAAGCCTTCGTGTACGAGTTATTAATAAAGTGTCGCTTTATTACAATAATAAATTGTGCCGTTATAGGAAGTACCTATAAGTCATTGAAGCCACTGTAGTTGATTGCGAAGTCCGCCATTGTTTTTTGAGTTGCAGAAACTGATCAGGACTGTATAATAATTGATTGCTAATTGTTACAAAATAATTTGGTGATCTAGGTTGTCTCTGTGTTGCGGAGGCCGCCATTGTTATCTGCGTTGCGGAAACTAATCGAATTTGTTAACCCAATTGTTTATTCTGTGTTGCGGAATGGAAGACGATTCGAAGTTTGGTTTAGGTGGATACAATTTGAGGAAGGTGCCCGCTCAAACTGAAAAAGGAAACCAATACAGGAAGGAGTTGGCACAGGAAAATCGGTATTCATCTAGAAATTCATCTCGTTCATTTGGAACAAGTGCAGCCAGCAAATCTACGCGGTCTATGCGAACTCGTTCTTCTGCTAGAAGTTCAAGATTTGACATAAAGGAGAAATTATTGAACTTGGAAGAACAAAAGGTGTCCGTTAAAGTGGAGCTGGAATTTGCGGAAGAAGAAATGCGGTTGAAACATTTGCACCTTGATAATGAAACAAAATTAATGAAACTTCAGCAGGAAAAGGAACTTGCCAAGGTGGACGCCGTTCTAAGTAAGGTAAAACAATTAGATTCTAAATCCGTTACCTCATTTATGGAGTACTTAGACGAATTACCTACACAATCTACAGATGATATTCAACAATATGTTGATAACATTCCCGAGAAGAACGTTGAACGTAATTCAGTTGATGCTACGTTTGCAACACAACATTACAATACGTATAAACGGCCAACAACGGTATCTTCATTTGGGCAGTATGCGCCAATACCTGGGGTTGTTACGTCGTCGATTGCATCTACTTCATATATGACAGTTCCTACTATATCATTGCCAATAATTACCGCACCTGAAGCTATGACAATTCCTGTACCGACGTGTGTTTTTGCTCAAATACCGGTACCTACAATGACTAAGAATACTAACTCTATGCCTGTTCGGGCAACGTCATCTTTGTTGCTTCCGTCGACATTTGTGCCAGTTAGAGTAACATCCACAATATCGTTTACTCCATCTCAACACATTACAGTTCCATCATCGTTTACTCCATATTCACTTGTTACTTCATTACCACCACAGCGTGTGGAGTCTCAATTCTTGATTCCAGTTTCATCACAAAATATGAACTTTCAGATTGCACCATCACTTGCTACTACGTTACCACCACAGCGTGTTGCATGTCAAGCCACGACGCCAGTCTCATCACAAAACTTTCCGATTTCGTCACCATTTGTGCAACCTTCACTGTTTAATCAGCCACAGTTTAATCAGCCACAGTTTAATCAGCCACAAGCACCGGTTATGAAAGAGTTAATAGATTCATTACGATTACCAACAGTAAGGGTGGAAAGGTTTGATGGAAACCCTTTAAAATACCCCATGTGGGAATGTGCATTTACCTCTTTAATTGAATCTAAAGCCGTATCAGTGAATGAAAAGTTGAACTTACTAAGTCAACATCTGTCAGGAGAGCCGCTAGCTATGATAAGTAACTATATGTTACTGCAGTCGGAAGAAGGTTATTATCGTGCACGTAGTGAACTTAAAAATAGATATGGTAACAATGCTGTTATTTCTAAGGCGTTTTTGTACAAGTTAGAAAGTTGGCCAAAGATCCAACCAAGAGATGCGCCTGGTCTTAGAGTATTTTCAGATTTTCTTAACGAAATCGTGGTAGCTAAACAAAAGATTCCGGATTTGGGAGTTTTAGATTACCCTCAAGAGAACCTTAAACTAATAAAGAAGGTACCTTATTTCATAGAAAATAAGTGGCGAAATATTGTACAATCGTATGCTAATGTTGACTCTTTTCCAAGTTTTGAAATATTTACAGGTTTTGTCAGAGCAAGGGCTGATGAAGCCAATATACCAATGTTTATTCAACAACCAACCGTACCACGGATCGATGAACCAGAGAAGAAGCATCAACGCCGACAAACATCTCAATCATTTGCCACCAAAGTGAACATGCTCTGTACGTATTGCACTAAGGACCATCATATAGATGACTGCGAAGGTTTTAATAAGCTGACAAGACGTGATCGAAAGCAGTATCTGTGTGAACACAAGTTATGTTACGGATGTGGTATGACTAATGAACATCTAGCATACCAGTGCTCTAATGCTATAACATGTAAACATTGTAAAAACAAACATTTATCAAGCTTGCATATTTTTAAGCAAAACGATAAACGCACTGTTAATACGTCTTTGTGCACCTCCGTTACAAGTAAATCATCAAATACTTCTATGATAGTGCCTGTTTGGTTTCGAAGTTCTCGATGCCCACAGAATGAAATTCTAATCTATTGTATTTTGGACCCCCAGTCTAATACTTGTTTTATTTCAGATAGCATTGCTGAGAAACTGAAGTTGGAGGGGAATAAAACCAATCTACTTCTGTCAACTATGCATAGCAAATCATCCGTGTCATGTCGCAAGTTTAGCCACATGGAAGTTGTTAGCTTTGACCGAAAGACTGTGATACCAATTCCTACAGTTTTTTCTAGAGATCAAATTCCAGCCACCAGGTCCCAAATTCCTACTCCAGCTGTTGCAAGTAAGTGGACTCACTTGAACCGCATTTCATCTGTTATTGTTCCTTATATGCAGAATGTGCCGATAGCAATGTTAATAGGAAACAATGTTCCAAATGCCATTAGACCTAGAGACATAATAGCTGGTGGAGAAGATGAACCATACGGACAACTATCAGCTCTTGGATGGGGTGTCGTGGGCACCATGTGCCAAAGGGTTCCGGAAGTGTCGGTGTCTAATCACATGGTTGCTTCGGAAAAAGACTCGATTGTATCACCGAAGAATCGTTTGGTTAATCAAACTAATGCCAAAGAGATGATTTTGATAATGTATGAACTAGATTTTAATGACGATAAGCCTGGTCAATCTGCAATGTCAGCCGATGATCGTAAATTCATGGATATCATGGAATCAAATGTAGTTCAGCGTACAGATGATCACTACGAAATGCCTCTGCCCTTTAAGATAAGAGAAGGTATGCCGAATAATCGTAACATGGCTTTAAAGCGTCTAAAACAGCTTAAACACAAACTAAATCATAATTCAACCTTTAAGAATGACTACATGAACTTTATGGTAGATGTTCTTGAGAACTGTTCAGAGAAGGTTCCTGTAAACGAACTGGACATGCGTAATGGTGAAATTAATTACGTTCCCCATCATGGTGTATATCACCCGAAAAAGAAAAAACTTCGTGTGGTATTCGATTGTTCAGCCGAGTATGCTGGAACATCATTAAATAAACGTTTATTACAGGGGCCCGATATGATTAACAATTTATTTGGAGTCTTAACTCGTTTCAGAAAGGAACCAATTGCTATTCAAGCCGATGTGAAAGGAATGTTTCACCAGTTTTTCGTTTCAGAGCCTGATCGTAACTTTCTTCGATTTCTATGGTGGAAGGACGGTTCTGAAGAAATAGTCGAACATAGGATGACTGTTCATCTGTTTGGCGCTGTGAGTTCGCCTGCAGTCGCTAACTTCGGCCTACGAAAGGCTGCTGATGATGGTGAATCTCAATACGGTAAACCAGTTGCTGACTTCATACGTAATGACTTTTACGTCGACGACGGTTTGAAATCTCTTCCATCGGAAGCTGATGCAATTCAATTGATCGACTCTTCTACTAAGATGTGTGCTAAGGCAGGTTTAACATTGCATAAATGGGTAACTAACAATAGACAAGTGTTAAATTCAATTCCCACAGATTTGAGAGCAACCGACTGGAAGGAGATTTCTTTACACGACCAGTTACCTATTGAACGTGCTCTTGGTGTTGTTTGGTGCGTGGAAACGGATACGTTCGAGTTTCGAATGGAATTTAAAGATAATCCTGTCACTCGCCGTGGGATTCTCTCTACTTTAAGTGCAGTATACGATCCGTTTGGTTTCCTGGCACCTGTATTGATTGTTGGAAAACTGATTCTACGAGAGTTGTGTATGTCTCAGCTTGATTGGGACGATCCACTTTCAGACGAGATGTATCATAAGTGGGCCAAATGGCGAAATGATATAATATCAGGAATCGAGAACATTAAGGTCAAACGATGTTTTAAACCGGTTGATTTTGGTTCCGTGAGCAAGGCAGAAATGCATTTTTTCTCAGACGCAAGTGAATTTGCTTATGCTCAATCATCTTACATCAGACTAATTAACACTCTAGGACAGGTGTCCGTATCTTTTCTTTTAGGTAAATCCAGGATTGTACCAAAAACCAAAACCACTACCATTCCAAGGTTGGAACTTGTTGCCGCAGCCTTATCAGCACGTATGAGTGGATTGATAACGAGAGAACTGGCTTACGATGCTACACATTATTATTGGTGTGACAGCAAAGTTGTTCTGGGGTATATCCGAAATGAAGCAAGAAAGTTCAAGGTATTTGTATCTAACCGCATACAACAAATTCATGACCACTCCAGTACCAATGATTGGCATTACGTTCCATCCGCATCTAATCCAAGTGACTCTGGTACAAGGGGAGTGAGTATTGTTCAGCTGACGAACTCTACATGGTTAAATGGACCGCCCTTCTTGCATACTAATGAGCCATTACCGACTGCTGAATCTTGTGTGGAAACTGCTGATGTTGACATTTCAGACGAGATGCGGAAGACTACTTGTGTATTTTCTACTTGCATATCTTTAGATTTGTTTCAGAAATGGTTTATTAATTTATGCAATAATTTCTCATCATGGACCAGGTTGCGCAGGGTAATCGCTAGATGTCTGATGTGGAAGAAACGACTGATGGACGCTGCTAAAGTTAATATAAAAGAGGGTAGCATGTTTAAATCGATTTCTTCTGACTGTACCATACCTTGCGTAGATGACATTCAAGTAAGTGAGAAGTTAATATTGAAACATGTTCAAGATCAACACTTCTACGATGAGAAAGTATTACTAAGTAAGCTGTTAAACACGAATAGTTTAGAGGATCGTAAATCAGATGTTCAGCTGAAAAGATCAAGTTTTCTATATGGACTAGATCCGTTTTTAGATGAAAACCAACTTATAAGAGTTGGGGGAAGAGTAAAACGTTCCAAGTTTGCATTTGATGTTAAGCATCCCTTGATCTTACCGAAAAGGTGTCATTTAACTAATCTTATTATCTCACATTTTCATGAGCAGATGAACCATGCTGGGAAAGTTTCAACCTTAAATGAAGTCCGACAACGAGGCTATTGGATAATCCACGGTCTATCTACAGTTGGCGAATTGGTTCATCGTTGTGTAATCTGCCGCAAGTTAAGGGGTAAATTATCGAACCAGAAGATGGCAGACCTACCAATTGAGAGGATTTCAGATGCTGCACCGTTTACCTACAGTGGAGTAGATTTATTTGGACCTTTTAACATAAAAGAAAGAAGAAGCCTCGTAAAAAGGTACGGAGTACTTTTCGTTTGTTTATCATCGAAGGCTATACATTTAGAGTCGGCAAATACGTTGGAAACAAATTCGTTCATTAACGCATTAAGACGGTTCGTTAGTGTTCGTGGACCAGTCAGACAACTACATTCGGATAGGGGAACCAATCTTGTCGGTACCAGAAATGAATGGCAAAACGTAAATGAAGACGAGGTCAAGAAATATCTTGTGGGCCAAGGTTGTGATATCCATTTCAAATTTAACTTCCCGTCCGCCAGCCATATGGGAGGAATTTGGGAACGCCAAATTCGTACTGTGAGAAATGCTTTGGCTCCTCTACTCAACATACATGGTAGCCAGTTGGGTGATGAATGTTTTCGTACGTTGCTTTCCGAAGTCATGAACATTGTAAATTCCAGGCCCCTTACTGTTAACAACTTAAATGACCCAAATTCAATGGAACCGCTAACACCTAATCACATTCTAACCTTAAAACATAAAGTTGTAGTTCCTCCACCAGGTATCTTTCAGAATGCTGATATGTACTGTAGACGGCGATGGAGACGAGTGCAACACTTATCCAACGAGTTTTGGTGTAGATGGCGAAAAGAATACTTATCGTCAATGCAGTCACGGTCAAAGTGGACGTCACCAAAGAGCAACTTCAAAGTTGGCGACGTAGTGCTTTTGAAGGGAGACAACGTTCCACGTAACATCTGGGAATTAGCCAAGGTTATTGCACTGCATCCAAGCGACGACGGGCTCGTAAGAAAGGTTTCAGTCTTCGTTGGACGACGACAATCCGTGCTGGAAAGACCTGTGCACAAACTAGTGCAGTTGGTGCCAGTTGATTGAACTTATGAACTTGATAATACTAGAATCATGGTTAGCCATGCTCTTTTATAAAATGTATTGCGAATAATATGGATTTTGGCGATTCGCCTATACTGATGATAATCTTTGATTGAATAGACCTTAAGTCTTAATCATAAGTAATTTCATTATTGTTTCAAATCCCCGTCAGTGGAGCCTTTATAACTTGATCGTGCTGTTTAATGTTTGTAATATGTTATTATATTTTATGTTTTGCAAAGATCTCTAGTATCGTTTGCAAGGGAGCCATGTTAAAGTGTGCGCCCTCTATTGTTGTGGTATTTGTACACTTATATGCAAATTATGCTTGTACACTACTGTATAATGCCAATCACGTAAAACGGCATTGAAAGGGACATTGTGGTCGAAGGCGGTGTTATGTGCGAGGCCTTACAATTTATTATCAGTGTTTCCAGGATATGTATTGTAGTATCATACGTTATTGAAAGAATAAACCCTGCATAAAAATTAAGCCTTCGTGTACGAGTTATTAATAAAGTGTCGCTTTATTACAGTCCTCATGAGTAATAATAGTTATGACCCCTTTAAGATCCTACAAAGTGTACCCTTAAATAGTTGTTAGTCATAGTGTTAACAAAATATATAGTCCTTCACTTCTTTCATAGGAGTGTATTACCTTAGGGGTGTCACCTGAAAAGGATTTCCCAAAGGAGGGGATTTGTACTGGAATCTACTTTATTGTACTCTACAGGGATTCTGTTGGGTTTTCCCCAAATGTCAAGGTTTAAAAATAGCATTTATCATGTTCTTGAATGTTATAGCTATAATTAGCATTGACAGTTGTTATTCATTAACACAATACCAGGTAGTTAATATTATACATCTTTTATTGTCAGATACCTGTATTATAGTGGATACACCACAGATACCCACATATTAAATTATTATTATGAGATACCTTCATATTCATAAAGGTCATAATACTGCTACTAACTGTAAGGTTCATTAAACATTGTATCAGTGTAAACATGCCAAAAAGAAGTTCTTTTTGTATAGATAATCCTAGCTATTAAATATAACAATACTTGTGGCCACTGTTTGAATATGTATTCTTTAGTACTATGGTTTCATTTTAGGATAAGATTAAACAAATGTTTTATGTATCAAAGAACTCAGTTGTCTCAGTATTGTACTTTGCTTTCCCATTATGTATCTATACTTTAAATACTATATTTCCAGTTTTAAAATATGGATACACCCATCCTCACTACTATCTACATAACCATTGTAACCCTTTAAAACAACTTTGAAAGTTGATGGTCTCATATACAGCTATGTAAATGGTATAACACGAGTGGTGTAACGCAGAGACATGACGCCCCTGGTTTAGGGACGCAAGTGGTCCTCCATCGCTGGAGACCATCAGCGTTTTAATTTTTTTCGACATATTTTAATGCATGTTTTCTTCTTCTGGGCCTGCTCCGGGGCCCCTGGGTTTAGCAAGTGAGCGCTCATAGCCGTTACTTTATCCCCATCTGGTTACCCTTAAAACAACTTAAAAGTTAATGGTTCCATACATGTTTGTATCTCTCTCAATCTAAATAAATTTACCTCTCCTCCCTCTAAACCAATTGTATCGTTTTCATCATCCTGGTCAAAGAGTCCAGCAGAAGAACCAAAACTACCGCTGCCTACGGTGCCTTGTTCTACATCACCAAGATCTTCAGTGTGTACTGCGAAAAATATCAAAAAATAAAACGTTTAAAATAAAGGACACAACACAACAATGAAGATTATGTTAAACAAGAGATTAAAAAAACAACAGTCAATTAAATTTTCAATTAAAAATTCAGCTGAACAATATTTCACAGAAATCCATCCCCATCCACCTCCTCCGCACCAGAAGAATAAGCTTCTGCATTTTTTGTTCAAACTGATTGGTGCAAAAGTATTCTCGATTATAACATAACAGACACAGAGTGCATCCTTGCCATTCAGTACAGTACTACTATTATACGGAAAAGTGATATTCAATGATGATTTTTAATGGTACTATTGTACGATGATTTTAAGAATTTTGTGAGAACATGTACTACTACTGTTCTATTCTATGTACACAATATGAGCACTACCTTTTGAATGGTATAGCATTTGATATTGATAGTGGAGTCTGTTAGGGCTGAAATAAGGGAGAATATATCCCTGACATACTCCACTATAATTAAAGATAGAAGGAGCAGATTAACTGAATATAAGTTTACTTTAAAGCTCGGTCTACACTATCAAAGTAGTATGACAAAAAAAGTGTGATGTGCTCAAATATAATATGACATCATCATTTCCATATATGGGCACATCATATTTTTTGTCACATAAGGTTTGATAGTGTAGACAAGGCTTTGAAAAAGATTTGGTGTGTTATAAAGAAAAAAACATTCCTCCTATTTAACTCAGAATCATTCATTATTTGTTGAAAATGTTGTGGAGGAAAACAATTTATTCACTAAAATATTTGTTCAATCTTCCTGCAAGTGCTGAATTGATCTTTTCCCGAACTCAAATTTACTTTAAAAGCACATGTATCAGAAAAATATTTGTTTATACCAGCAACAGTAAATTATGCTAATTGTAAATTATATGCATATGGCATAACAAGGCAATATATTAATACAGTAGTATGCATTGTGTATAAATAACCTATTTCCGAGAATAATAACAATACTGTTAATTAAACATTGTTGTTGTTGTTATGTTAGTATATAATTGCCATTTATAGTTCAGATATTAAATAGTGCATCTCAAATGGGGTTGGTGACATGTTCCTAACCACCAAACCATAGGCCTTTACAAAACAATTTACAAAATAAAATAATCATTTTCCTTCCTAAAAAAACTTTGAAACCATCGTAAAACTATCTAATACATCATTTGAAAAAAAAACCCACAAAAAATAATTTCCATTACAACAATCAATGCAATGGATTTAGATTTCACAGTAAATTTGAACTACATGCTTCTTCCTTGTCCAAGACAGTGGCTGTGTGAACTAATACACCCCGAGGTAACTCTCTACTTGTCTTGTAAGATGTACTACTGTAGGTTCCTTTTGAATACACAATATTATCTGGGATGTATAACTCTAAAATTATGATAGATACAAATCAATCATATAGTGGTCACCATATTATTTATTGCTGATCTACTGATCTAGTTAAAGATAGTATGAAGATATTATATTGACTTGTGATATAAAAAATGACATAATAAAAGTCAAGTCTATTTCCAGAATAGAATAATCTATTGAAAGAAAGAATGACTATCTAAAGAAATAATTCACATATTTATAAATTCTAAAATAAACCACTTCATATTTGAAAGGGTCAAATTAACAATGGCATAATTATCTATAAAACTAGATAAAAGTATTATGATTCAAAAAGTATATAAAGATTGTGGTATTAATTTTACTACTTAAATAGGCTGTTTGGCCATGAACTGGAAGGAACCGCAAGCCACATCGGGTAATCATGTTTTGAAAGTCTGATTTTTCCCCATAAAAGTCGACAGTTGGTAATCTTGTCAGACACACAATCAGTCATTCCTGGTCAAATCCATCAGTACTAATACCAGTCGCTGTCCAATCATTGAAACTTCAAAAGAATCCCTCCTTTTCAAACTAGATGCCAGCAGCATAAAGTTATACTAGTAGTTATAAATTGTGGTTACGATACAAGCTTACTTCACTTAAGAAAGTGACCCGTGGTAGTTCATGAAACCTTGGTTTAAGTTTTATAATACAACATTTTGATAAAAAAGACCTAGATTCCGCAACTGGGTTCATACAGCATGTAAAAAATTAATATAGTAGTTTTAGTCTTTGGGCTAGTTTACTGTATTTTATGGCAATATGCATAATAAACAATCATATATTTATATTTCAAATACGGTAATAATAAAGATGATTGACAGCGATGACCATGCTGTACTAGCTTTAATAAACACTAAGTGTACTGGTAGGCTAAGCCAATATGCTAAAACAAGTATAACACATTAAAAGCCCCAATGGTGAGTGACTCATAATCACATAACAAAAACATATAATTGAAAATGACATACATAGATTTTGTTCATTCCGTATTCTCACGCAAAGTTCGGGCCTACCGAGTTATGGTTTTGTATCATACACAACAATATACAACTGAACTAGGAAGAGATTAGTGGAAGCCACCATTTACGACACTGACCTTTTGTTTGTTACGAAATCTATGGGTACAAAATTAATGTATATTGCTTATGATATGAAAGTCATACACCAACAATTTTGCCCACCTCATCCCCCTCCCGCAACTACTGTTCTGCGAAACATCAATAAAAATAAACGTTAATCAAGTTGAACACTTTGCAGTTACGATACTAAACGTGAACTGGTTTACGATACAAAAGCGTAACAATCTATCTGAACATACTTTATTCTAAAAACAACAAACTGACAGCAAATCTTTTAAGGACATCATTAATACTCATAAATCATAAAATCAATAAACAATCCAGATATATTGTGTTTTACCTCTGTATACATATCCTGACCTCTCCGAACTTGTCCACGTACTACTACAAATTGACGAATCATCAGAATAATTAAAAGCAAAGCCAGCTAGTCCTGCGTGATTTTGAAGAAATGATGGATTGTTTTGTAGTCCTGTTTTACTACTGGCACTTATATACTCGTCCTGTTGTTCGTCCAAAATGTTATTTACCTCTTCGGCGGTATTCACGTTAACAGAACCATTTGCCTTCGTTTCATTTGATTTCCAAAAGGTGAAAATTCCAAAGCCAGGCTGTCCAAAACTAAAATTTGCACAACAACTCAAGCAACCCATGCTTTTAAGCTAACTATTCACACACAAATGAAAGAATCAGTGAATCGAGTTAAAGTCAATATGCAAATACTAGCAGGTCACATAAATTGACCTTGAATGAATTCAACCATTGTAAAGTTGAGAAAACTAAAAGCCTGTGGTATATGGCTTTTAACTGAGATAATATGGGTTTATGAAATGTACAGAAACGAGCTTAAATTTGAGATTATGTTCTAATTATCAACTCAAAAGTTCATAATCATAAAACTAGATTTTCTAAACCTAGAAACTCAATTCATAATAAAACACTATCTGATAATGTCCGTATACATAACAGACTCAATTATTGATACCACTAATGTTCAATATAAAACTCATGAGAAGGAAGTCTTGATTTAACGTTTTGATCTCTTCCTTTCAACCATTATAAATATGAACTGAAAATTATTGACAAATGAGGTCTATGATTTAAACAAATCTGGTGTTTTTTAATTATATAAAAATCCTTTTTTTCTTGATCAAATATATTATTCTGTTAAATATTTTTAAGGTGTTTCATAAGGACCAAAGTAGAAATATGTTTGGCAGGGTTATAGAGTTACTCTAAAACTAACCACGACACTCAGAAAGTGTTTTCCATTTATTTAAACATTATTATTTGATAAAATATTTGTAGAAATTAAAATGATTTCAATTTGAAAACATTCTAAAACATTTAATTTTGTTCATTAAAAAGCAATTAAAAAGTAAATATACGGTTGAATTGCATTCAAATTTCTTCAAAATATCAAATTTGTTTTGTTAAAATACAGTTTACTATTCATTTCATTTCTCTTGTTTTTATTTCAGACTACATATCCATAAACTGTATATATCCACAAACTGTATAAATAGGCCTACTGTGCATGTGTTTAAATTAAATAAAATGACAAACACTTTCCATTTTCTAAAAGAACCTTTGACTATAATATAATATATGATAATTATATGCTTATAAACAAAAGACCAGAAAAATAATACAGAAATGGTTCACAAACCATGAATACTAATTGAGAATTATGAATACCTAATTAGTTGAAAAAGCAATTTATATATTTATATTCATGTGAACACAATCAAGCACACAATGTTAATATTCTAATGTATATTGTATGGCATGATCATTACATTATCAACTGGATTTATCCAAGATGATCTCATTATCTTGTCATTGGTTGTAATGAATCACCAATCATTCATCTTTTTGACACAGCTCAGATGTACCATGTTAGTTCACTGGGGAAAAGCAGCTTTCACACTGCGCCCGGATTGGGAAAAATATAAAAATCATGAAATATTGTGGAAAATGGGTTCAGTGGAAGATCGTTCACACCAAATTTGTATGATTTGAATCTGTACCTGATTTGGGCTCCAAATTTGTAGCGATGGATCAAAAGCTTTGTTTTCTGAAATCATACAATTGTTTTCTTTTGTCCAATCAGCAGTGAGCATGAATGACCTCGCTTGACAACAAATAACCGAATTTGTGCATAATGTGAAGGCACGCTCGCTATATTTTTATAAGAGCGCCGGACCGAATCCGGCGTAATATGATGGCCACATGTGTACACTGGACCTCCATCCCACCCTCTGATATTTCACCCTATGATTTACTATAATTATATGTGAAACTCAAATTCTACATCCTAAACCCAATTGTAAGCCTGTCTGTTCAAGGTAAGGCAATTGTACCCAAGTCATTGCTGATGTATTAACATTGAAGAATTATCCAAATGATGTAAGTGTAAGCAACTTTGACCTCCTACTTTCAATGTTCAAACCAATCCTAATCTAATATTTCCATAAAAAACAACGATTTTTAAAAATCAAGGCAATGCAAGGTCTTAAAAACCATTGTCACAACTGTATGCATAGAATGCCCACTGATGACAAAAGGTAATCCTTATGCACATACACAAGTTTAAACCTCTTTATTTGTTAAAGATTAAAGAGACTGATATAGGACATATAAGATTAAGAGGAGACCACTGAATAAAACTACATTACAACAGCAAGTGATATGGGCCAGTGAAAACCATAAAGCACCTAAAAGCTGGAACCAACCATCTTCATCTATCTGTTATTATGAATATCTACAACTTTGTGAAACTTTTCTAAACTTCTTTCAAAGACTATAAACATTACAATCTTAAATTTCACCTTTTACACTGCTAATTTTGATGATTTTTTTTTACTGTAAATAGTTTATATATTTTCAGTTAAGGGTCACAGTTGTTGTTACGGATTTGGTTTACTTTTGTGTCCGCTGACTATCATCTCAATCTGTTTTTTGTTTGTCTATTCAATGTTTTTGTCATGGTAATAAAGTACGACAATAAAAAAAAAAGAGTGAAAGCTACCAATTGTATGTACCTAAGCAGCATTTGTTACATAGCAAAAAGTCTATTTTGGTTTACCAAAGGAAAAAATACAAACATAAATCATTTGAAACCAGATGAATTTTTTTAGAACATTTCTTAAATGTTTGACATAAGCTTCACCAATAACTACTTACAATCTTCAGAACTTGTTTGAAAGTTTACAATTTTGTGCAAAAATCCGAGAGTGAGTACTGCACCACCATTCATTTCAGCTGAAGAATCCTTGTCTACTTTTGGGCTAAGTAATGCAGATTTTGCTAAACTTGTCCACATATTTTCCTTCTTTTTTGATTCAGTTACCAAGTTGCTTGTTTCCATTTTGTTATCTTCCGGGTTGTGATGCGAAAAATCTGGAGAAGCTTCCGTGCCATCATTCAACTCAGCTGAAGAGTCTTTGTTGCCTTTTGACCTATGTAATGCCGATTTTCCTAGACTTTTCCAATTATTTTTCTTCTTTTTTGAATCAGTTACTAAGTGGCTCATTTCCATATTGTCATCTTCTGGTGCGTGATGCAAAAAACCGCAGCATCTTAAAATCCAATTAATCATTTTTGTTGCTGGTACTTTCCACTTTTCACCACAACACCAACATATACTGTACCTTGTAAACTTAATGTCACCATGAAATGAAAGACAAACTAATAAAAAACAGCAAAATAATTGACAATATGGCATGTCTCTAGGTATACAAACAACACAATGCTGGCAATAAAATGTTACCACAATGTGTATGGCCCTACATTTTTACAAATGAAGAACATCGACAAATACACTAACTGTATGGCAAAATAGTTGACTTTGACAAATTTACGCCTCGAATCAGTAGACCAAGTTCATATTAACAAAACTATACTAATCTACATTTGTATAAAAGAGTGTATCTAAACTTAGTTTAATATAATAGGCTTTGTATTTACCATTGACACTTCTTTTTGGAATAGCCCATTTTTTAACCTTTGCTATTTTAATTAAACAAAGTAATTGAAATTAGAATTTTTTTAATTCTGATTGTGAATAGTTGGTTTAGTTTAATGCCTTTACACCGAGTAGTCTTCTGACCACTTCACCTGGGCTGCTTTGGTGAGGTTGCAGATGAGATCTTATTATTAGTAACAATGCACCCAAAAATAATGGTAAAATTCTTACTTTAGTGGCCATATATAATTACCTATAGAAATGTATTAATATGATTTATACTGCAATTGGATTGTACTGCTTATGATTGTTTTTATTGTAATTTTCATTTCTGTGTATAATATATATATTTTTGATTGCTTTTGTCCGTTTTTGTTTTGGCATCTCTGACACAAGCATTTGCTTTCTTGGTGCCGCCACCATTATTTGGAAATAAATGTTATTTTGATTGATTGATTGATTTAACTAATACCGAAAATACAACTACAGGATAGAATAATTTCGCTGAAGACCTCTTTGAGATCAGAGGTTGGAATCTATAGCTCACCACTTTATGAATGAACATCGAGGTATTGATGAACTACATGCTATACATGGAAATAGAAATAAAAAGAACAGAAATAGGGTCAGCATCGCTTATTTGCATCAGCATTTTTCACCAGGATCACTATTTTATTAAAGAGCTCCTAAGGAGGTTGGAACCACTTAGCTCACCACTTTAGTAGCAGTATGCCTACAATTTCCATTCAGAAAGTTAATATACTGTACAGTATGTTACTTTATGAAGTTCATTCTATTGAATTTACCTTGAAATTAAGGCTAAAGCAAATTGCTTATTCGCCTCTCTGGAATTACACATCTCTTACATACGGCTGAAACTTTTGGTGGTGGTTCAATGACTTTGACTCTACTACAACTCTCGGCAAAGCGTTCCAATCGTTAACTACCCTTGCTCCAAAATTATTTGATCCCCATTTAGTTTTGACCCGCAGCTTTGATAGTTTGAAAGAATGACCTCTAGCCTGTCTAGGTTTAGCTTTATCTTTCGCACCATGTTTATCACCGCCGCCGGTAGCCATGATTGTACTACGATGAATAAATATAGGCCTATGTGACAACAGTAGGCTAAGAATTTTAATCTCGAAAAATAAACTCAATCCTAATCCTTAAAAACCCACAACTCAGATTTCAGTAACCTGTTCATGCAATTATTTAGAACGTTCTTTTTGTGGATAACCATACACTGTAACTGCTTCATAAACTTGTACATTGAAACAAATTAAAATTGTACGGAATCAAAGTAATGAGCAATCCAACTAGCAAACAGAAAATTTGTTTAATAAATCAAATAAAGTCTAAAATTACAGTAAGTTGAATTTACAGATATTGGCAGATCACGTATCAAGTACATTTGCTAGACTAAAAAGTAAAGATGGTTACATTAGCTAGTTTTGAAATTATAAAAAGGTAAATTTCTAGTACTGCTGCTGCAAACAATTACAAACATTTTAGCACCATCATGTATGGTGACAAAATACCAAATCATCTCTTTTAGATTTGAAAACATTTAACCATAGAAATATTATATAGTGGATATCTCTATGATTAAACTAATAATTCATCTATCAATAATACATACCAGATTCTGAATCATTACCAAAAAAAGACACCGGAGAAAATGCATTGAAGAAGCTTTTTGGTGCTTGTTTGGTAGGTGGTAAACTAGATTCTTCTGAACTATTGCTTAAGGAATGTGTACTTTCATAGCTTTTTGCTAAAGACTTGCTGCTATTGCTGTTTATCAATTTATTGATTTCCACTGATTCTTCATCAGATTGTGGTGTACATTTACAACAAAAATGGAACAACCACTCCATTGATGATACTTCTCTCAAAATATATGTAAAGTTTACTTAGGAGAAACAGTTTCTTGGATGTAATTGGTCAAAGTACTGTATATAAATTCAAAAGGAGCAATTAAAATTCAGTCACCAACATTACCATGAGGCAACTCTTCTTGGTAAAAAAAGGAAAAAGTACTTGGGAATACACATCAACTTCAAGACAGAATCCAATGGAATGCTTTTAAAGAAAAAGTTTCTTCAGTTAAAGTACTGCATATAAGATTGAGTAAACAGCAATTCAATGCAGTCACCAACAATACCATGAGGCAACTCTTGTAGCTAAAAATTATTATCAGGTACTGTAATATTCTAGTTTTAAATTCACACTCTAAAAGTCAATGGCAGGGTTCCTTCCTGCAACAGATATTCCAGAATGATTTGTGAAACCTGAATTTTAATCTCGTCAGAAGTTTCCTGATTGACTTATTACAATAAGTAAAAACTTCCAAATTGTCGATGTGAGCAATTATTTCTTGATAGAATATTTTCAAAAATACATTTCAACTTTAGAAAAATAATTTAGAAGCATACTCTATGTGTAGTACACTTTATCAATAATAGAAAAGCAAAATTAAAACTATAGCTACTGCATCAAATTGTAGACATTTTCCAAGTCCATTTGGTGACTGTATAAATTTACTTCAGATGTTTCCGAATAAAATAACTTTTAATCAAAACTGTTTGCTGCAACAACAATACTACATATAATTAGAATAATAAGCAGTAATAATTATAGTTTAGACAATAATCAATCCGACTTTGAGTTAAAACACCAATTCTAGTGAAATAATACTGAAAACAGCAGGTGTCAATTGTTCTTGCAGTTTGAATGGAATCTCTAAAAAGTAAACCACAAATGGAATTTTTTTCCACCTTACAGTGAGTTAATAATAACAACCTTGAATAGGACCAATTTTAAATGCATCAATAGTTTAAAAATGTACAATCATATCAACACTATTTATTTTTAGTATTAGTATATACAAATTGTGTACAATGAATTGTATGGTCTATAGCAATACCAATGATGGAAGAAGAAGAAAGGTCATTAGTTCAAGTTGGCTTATTATTTGTCAGCAGCCAGTTGGTGACCATAATCTCAAGTCTGGTTTTAGTAGAATCACTACAGATAAATTATATTATGTAAGTAAGTTCAAATGAGAAATGAACACTAGTAAAGTTAAGTTTGGGTTACACCATGTGATTACAAAAAATAGAGTAAGGTTGAGAATGTTCTTCTTCAATCATCTTCTGGAAAATGGTGCAACTAATGACTAATCAAAATATGATAAAGAGAATCATTCACATAGAAATCCAATTATTATCTATTTATTCTGATGAGTTGTTAAAGCGTGGTTCCCACTAGCGACGCAACGCAAGGATGTAACGCAACGCAAGTGAATTGACCAATCCCAAGCGATGGCTTATTCGCTTGTGATTGCTAACTGTCTATAACTTCGCTTTTCATTGGTTAAAACGCTTGCGTTGCGTTTACGTCCTTGCGTTACGTTCTAGTGGGAACCAAGCTTTAATGTCGTATGAGCCTATAACTTTTGCTACCGATGGGTGTGACCATGATCTTTCTAGGGAGTTGGTAGAAGAGTTTCAAATATCCATTGCGAGTGAGTTGTGGCTAGCCTAAACTTCAATAAATAAATATTTAATCAAGTTACAGTTAGTAAAAAGCCAAAAAAATATAATAAAATAAAATATGGACAAAAAGGAAGGAGAGAAAAGGCAACTACTGTACATGCATATTGAGCTAACTTCCATTTAACAAGGCCGGCTGAAATCGCGTGCTCAAATTTGAGTTAGTGTTTACCGACCGACCGACATAGTGAGATGTAGAGTCGCGTGCAAACGTGTGAGGAAGTACTTACCACCAGAGCAAAAACTACTGTCAACTGTGTAAGTAAAAGTTGGAATCTTTTTAGCGGGAGTGCAACTAGATCCATAGGAGTAACTTGTTGATGTTGATGAGCATTCTGAAGAATTTAACTTTGATGATTTTTGTTCTTTTGCCTTTAGTAGTAACTGGCTATTTTCCAAGCATTCATCTTCAGAATCCAACTGTTCTGAACAACAACATTTTAGCACATAGCACACCATTGCATCTGGTGACAATTTAATTATACCAATCTCAATGGTAAATAATCCAAAATTAATTTTATTATATATTTGACAACGCACAAAGCCTCAATATTGAAATTTATAATCTTCACTTAAAAAGTAACAGAGTATGTTTATGTTCAAATTTGCAGTAAACCATCTGGAGTATAATCTTAACTTAAACAGTAAATATATCTTTAAATAAAAGTCCAAATTGGAGACAAATTTTCTATACAGTATATTCCATAGTAGGGAAAGTACTGCACTACTACTACAGTACCGTATACAACATCTAAGAATCCAACCGAAGCAACAAAGTGATCACAAGAGATTGTACTGGTAGCTGCAACGATATTATGAACATCTGGAAGGATCATAAAATCTTTAAACTGTCCATTTAGAAATCAACTGCTAACAACGCTGGTATCAATTTACCTTTGGTATATTGCACCAAGATACAATAAAAAAGTTATTGATGCACTTTACTACTTTTACTTAGCATCAGTGAAAATGTATTACAGGATAGAAATATACCATTAAAACTGTCCTTCTAGAATACTGCAGAATGGATAAGTTTGGTGCCTCACAAGCACATAGAAAACCATACATACCCCACACAAAAATGTACACACAAATGCCAAAAAGTATACAGTATGGTCTTACTTGTGTATTTCAAAAGAGCTGTGATCATTCATATAATCTTATTCATTGTTCTTCTAAAAATAGTGTTAAATACAAGCCAACATGTATTCACTTTAAAACAAAAGGTATTGCTAGGCATAATTAATTGCTAAAATAAAAGCCACTACAGTATGTTAAATTATAAACTCTCTGAAAAGGATTGAATATACATATATTCTAAAGTCAGTCAGGGGATATTTGGTTTTGCAACATTATGGCAAGTTGAAACTGTAATGTGATATTCTACAGTAGTGTTTTCAACAGGAACAAAGGTCTATAGCAAATAGACATTTTATTTATAGGAATATGTGTGCAAATATATATTTTATTTATAGGAAAATGTGTGCAAATAATCTAAGTTTAATGACATACATACAGTAGTCGATAACATTAATCGCTTTATTCTAGATAGTAGGTATGATGTATACTATTGGTGAAATAAGGAAGATGTAATTTTGTTATGTTTTATTAATGTTATGGTTGATAAGTTGATTAATATTTTAGACCTAAAATAGATTTAAATAAATTTGTAGAGAATGTTTTACCTGCTCTTTCTGGTTCCACGTTTGGTTCAACGTTTTGTTCACCTTTGACATTTGTTGGGTAGAATTCCTCTGTACCTGCACTTTTAACTGACGAGGGCCTTCTAGAATGCTCATAGTCTCTCACGCTTGGAGATCTTGAACGTCGGATCTCTTCATCTGGAATGTCTTGTGCATCGTAAGGAAAGTCAGCTAATGACCCTTTCCGATAATCTAAATCCCCAGGTTGTGCAAACTCACTGGTTGCTCCCCTGATAACAAGCTCATCGTCAATAAGGTATTCTCCCTCATTATTTGGATCATTCTTTATTTCTACTAATCCATCTTGTTCATCATTGTTGTTATTATTCTCTCCATTTTCTTCTGGTTTTGGCTCTTTCTTTTCCAAACCAAAGAATGAGGTCACAGATGTGAAAGAATCTCCGACAGAGTCTCCTATTGAAGTGACCGTTGAAGAAACACTGTCGCCGATGGAACTAAACTTTCCACCAACCGTAGAAAAAAGATCGTCCAACGGCATAATGATGATCACAAAGTTAAAAACATTTAATAAAACACAACTGTCCTACTCAAAACAATAACCAAGACTATCATAGTTCCAACAGATAATGATGCGTCAGTATGCTTCCAACAAATCGGCAACAAAATTCCATATGAACAGAAATTTACATCGACAGAGGTGTGAAAAATCTATAAAGTTTAACTGAATCTGTTCCAAAAGGTAAATACAGGTTTGGTACTCTTCTCTAACAGATGTTCATTCCCAAGGAGACTACAGACTATAAGACCTGAAGCTTTGCTATCTACATGCATATAATACCTGCAATCAATTAACTAGAATATTAATATGACCATGGACCATGACGTAATCATGGATAAATAAATAGTTAGATAATGAACAAAAAAAACATTGGGAGTAGTACGAACACATAAAAAAAAGTTCAAATATATATACGGTACTTTCAAAGTTATTATTTTCATAATGTTTTTAGTTTGTTTTCAGAAAAATAAAAAATTTAAAAGGTGAATGATTAATGATACATAAAAAATGTCAAATTATTCAGATATGACGGATCAATGAATATACTGTACATGCAGTTATTTAAATTATCAGATCTTTTGAATGTCAAAAAATGCATATAAAATAATTTAAATTATCAGATTTTTGAATGTCATAAAATGCAATAAAATAATTTAAATTATCAGATCTTTTGAATGCCATAAAATTACATAAAAATTAGGTCAGGTAGTGTTATTCTATTTTACCTAACTTTAAAATGTATGAGTTAAACTATACTAAACAGAAAACTAATTTTCAAATACTCAAAAGTTCCTTCAATTGTTTTTCTTTAAATCATCCTTATAGTGATCATTCAATGTATCAGAAAACTCAAGGAAGGAAAACCCTGGAACGAGTTACCAGATGAAGTGTTAAACACCAAACTGTACTGGAACAAGTTACAAAATGAAGCGTTAAAACACCAAACAGTACTGGAACAAGTTACAAAATGAAGCGTTAAAACACCAAACAGTACTGGAACAAGTTACAAAATGAAGCGTTAAAACACCAAACAGTACTGGAACAAGTTACAAAATGAAGCGTTAAAACACCAAACAGTACTGGAACAAGTTACAAAATGAAGCGTTAAAACACCAAACAGTACTGGAACAAGTTACAAAATGAAGCGTTAAAACACCAAACAGTACTGGAACAAGTTGGAATAAGTTATGTTAAAGATGCAACTTCACCAGAATTGCTGCACACAAGTAACATTTACAATTGGAATCAAAAGCTTTTTCAGATTAATGTTTGTAGATCAGTTCCATTTTACGATATATCTTCATCCATGGGACACTTTTAGAAAATTATACTCCTAATAAGCGTACATGTTTCAATAAACATTCAAACACAGATAGAACTTTAACAAATTGTTGATGGTTCAGTACTTATTTCAAGTCTCAACTACAACTTCTTGAAATTACATATCACATGTAGATTAGAAACCGAGACAACGTGTATTCATGTTTGTTCTCTAAAGGCGTGCAGAGAACAAACAGCCAATCAATGATAAAGTATAAAACACAACAAAAGGATAAGGACAGAGAATCAATATTAGTTTGGAAAACAAACCGTTTATATAGTTCTTTACTGAACTTGAAAGCAAAACAAGTTGTAAGTTTACATAATGTTTGAATCATTGAAGGCGTGTTTATGTTGATTGTTGAGTCGTGTGACGTGATCTAAGTTGGATCGGCTGGTGCAAAGTATGCATAAAGAGTGGAGAACTTTAATTCAAAGAATATGGGAATTGGTCATGTTAAAATAGTCTATTTTGGATCTGTTGGGGGAGTGCACAATATTGGGAATACACGTTTAACATTCAATTGATCCTATGTTTCCTGTACTCTGACATAATTTTACTATAAAAAAAAAATTCAGGTAATTCAGGGGCATGACATAAACCCATGACGTTCACTAGCCTGGTGATCCTACCTATAGACCACCAATCTTTCTCTAATAGGTTCAAGCGATAGATTCAAGCCAGGAAAATTTAAAATAAATTTACTTATGTATTGAAACGAAAGAGGCCTCAAGAGGCCTAATGGTGGAAGTACCATATTTCATATTTAACGCAATTCACAATTGGCTTATAAAATCATTTATTGACTTGATTGATTTTCCCTCCCTCCCTAATATCCACTACATGTGCCTATTATTGTATACATTTTAAGTTTAACAATTACAAAGTGTCATAATCAATATTAATATTGATTTGCCATCTAGTATATCACAAATGATACAATGCCGTAAACACACCAAAACTTTATTATTATTATTATTGGCAGTACTATATGTCCCATTTATTTGTATCAACAGAATATATATACAGTATTTTTTTTCAAGAATATTTCTATAAGTTTAATCTAAATCATAATTAATGGAAAACGTATTTGATACAAAACGGATATGCAATGAGCCGAAGCACATTACCCTATAATACCGATACCGATATCTAATTAGCAAATAAAACAAAATTAAAAATAGAAATAAAATGTTAGCCCAATTTTTGTTTTATCGATACATTTTCAACTTGTAGAATTTAAGATTAATAAAATAATTGACAGTGTAGTTAAACAACAAGCTGTCGCTCAACTATTTTCAGCAAAATCCTGTAGGCAGGATGTTCACAGGAGATTATTTTCCGCAAAAGTGGCAAAAATTGTCACAAGCCATGCAAAAGCAAATGCTAAGCTATTTGAAAAGGGCATTTCAGGCAAAGAGGCAACTGGTTACGAGCTTCAGCGATATTTTCAACTATTTGTGCTCACGTTCAACCTAGTGACTGGTTCGTACAACGGCAATCAACATTGAATTTGTCACAACACAGAGAAACTCAATAAAACAAGTGATTAAAAGAGTTTAAATTTAAAAATTAAATTTACTTATTCAGGATAAGTTGGAAGCAAATTGTAACAAAAATTTAAAATAAAACCAAAATGTATTATATAATATCTAAAATTCTTGTGACAATATAATATATTAAGAAATAACTTTAATAACTATGTACATTCTTGGTTTTTAAATATTAAATCAAATAAAAACATACTACTCTAAAAATGAAATTATATTTCATAATAAATAAGTACCATAATATTTATGCATAGTCAAATAAAAAGAATTGCACTATAATTTACAACATAATATATTTTTTTATTACTCCTGTCATTCAAAAACTTACTTTTTTATATGATTAATATTTATCAATAGGACACAAATAATTTGTATAACACTACTTCCCTACTTAGCCTAAAGATGGAATGGTTGGAAATACACGATTTTAGTAATTGTATAACTCGGCACCTCTATTTATACGTCGTCTCAAGACCATTCTTTTTATCCAGTAGTTTGAGTATTGTTAGGCGATCTGTCATATAAACGCTTAATGATAGTAATAATAATATATAACAACAGATCTTTTTTAATAAACTATTCAGAATTTTTTTTTCTCAATAGGAGACTTTATAATTTGTTAAAACTGTATACACACTTTCTTCTTTATTGTTTTTTTCTCGATTTGGTTTTTTTTTCTCCAACAATAAAAGAGTTTCAATTAATCTGCAAAAAAAAAAAAAAAAACATTTATAACACTGTATATGATAACATTAATTTCTACTTGAGGTAATATAATAATATACAAGATACTGTATAACAGAGTAACTTTAAACATTTACTACAGATGTAATTAATTAATATAACTGTACATAATTGTAATATAACTGTACATAACTGTAATGTAACTGTACATAACTGTAATATAACTGTACATAACTGTAATATAACTGTACATAACTGTAATATAACTGTACATATTCAAATTACTTTATTTAAACATTTTGACTAATAATCTAATTGTATGCACTGCAAATATAATTACAGTAATAATGCTATACCTAACATTACATTAATATTATTTCCTCAATAAAGGATAACTATTGTAGTATTAATTTAATATGTAATTTAATATTATTAACTAAAATTATCAAAAAAACTCAACAATTAAAATATGCAATAAAGAATAAAAAAAATCCCCTTTCTAATGACCTTTTTTGAATATGTATAAAAATATTAATATATGTAAATATTATGCAGTTGGTGGTTATATTATGAGCCATAGCAAAGACCATTAAAATGCTAACATATGTTATAAAATAAATGCTATTTTACAAATTCTAAACAACCAATCGTAAAAAGGTGCAAAAGGAAAAAAAAAGAACCAAGCAAATGGATACTTACACAAATTGACATGCAAAAATGGTTGATAAGCATGATGATTGTGATGATGGATGAATGGTGCTCTACAAAATGCTACAAAAAAGTTGTAAAATCTTCATCCAAAAAAACGCATGCAATCCACGCGGTATCACAATGTGTGGAAAAAGATGCAAAAGAGAGTAAAATGTTTGTATCTTTAAACAATTAAATTTGTTTATAATCTTGATGTCTTTTAAAAGCTATTTAGAATTTGAAAAATATTTTATGAAATGATCCACTATATAAATTATAGCGGACAATACCATTGTACATTTCACAGTGTACAGTTTTGTTCAAATTCAAAAAATGAATTTGAGAAACTTTTATATAAAAATCATCTATTTGAAATAAAAAGAAGTATTTTGATTATTTAATATAAAGAAAAACTCACATGTAAATACATCTGTTATATAAAGAATATTTGAAAAAAAGAAGAATATTTTAAGTTGTATTAGAAATATAGTAAAATTAGTATGTGATATACTGTATAATAAAGTATCCATGCATTTATCAGAGTATATAAGGAAGGGTCTGTTCAGACTTAAGTTATTTACCCAGGTAAGTTGGTTTCATATGCACAGTAGGTATAGAAACCAACTTTACTCTGATACAAATAACTACAGTAGGCCTACAATAACCCTGAATTTACATAAAGTCAAATGTTGTGATAAATGGTTAATATTACATATAAATATTAGCATACAGCAATGCAAGAATATAGTATTAGTGCAAAAGATAAAGTCACATGACCATTAATACAATAAAAGCAAACATAAATATTAATATGAAGTTTTTATTTCGATAATATTATTTTAATGACTTGTTTTTGTATCACTGTATTTTCACTCTCTCTCAAATGATGAGCCTAGTACCCAGTGTATTTTGCATTGAATACTATGTCGGTGTCAAAAGTCTGAAGGGCTGAAACAGGTACACAGGGAGACTGTTTACATACTATAAACCTACATATCACATACAATTCATATACAGTAACAGTAGTACTAATAGTAGGCCTAATCCAAAAGACTTGTTTCATCTACAACTTGAGCCTCCAATAGGTCACTTGACGCTGCTGTATCCCAACAACTCAATTGTTGATGCTATCGATTTTCTTAGGCCTCTGTCATCCTTTGGAACGGTTTACTCATCTTTATCTGTCAGGCTACCTCAATCGCTTAGTTTAAGCCTGCTCTGAAAACTCACCCTTTTCTCTTATTTTTCAGATTTTTATTTATTTTGTTATGCGCAATGCTTTGCATTGTGCGCTATATAAGCCCATTTATTATTATTATGTTTTATTATCGTTTAATATACTATTAGTTTAAACAATTTTTTTAATACAGTACTATCCAATGCAACTCCTGATAATATTAATAGTATTTAAAATATTTTGTGCATTACCATACTGATTCAACTATAAGGTTACCCTGAGCCACATTCCCCTCCCCCTTACCCAAACTTGACCCCGATAATTGGTGTCGGAGAGGTCATGGAGCATGACCCTATAATTTAGTCAGTATGGTTGTAGTTGTTATCACTGCAAGCTTACTTCTTGATTAGTATCCTTTTAAAACTTAATTATTTTGATGTTACCTGCAATGTAAACTTTGGACTCTGTGGTTTTTTTAAGAAGGTTATAAAAACTTGATTCTGAAATGATTGCATTTTTATAATGGTATAAACAATGAACATAATGAATAGACAACACGAACCAGAGTGGTGCTGGTGCTGGTGCTGGGTGGTCTATACCTGCTGTTTAACTGGATAAACCAACATATGCCGTTTCCTCACAAAAGGGAGAACATAACTTTCCTAAAGCGTGGTTCCCACTAGCGACGCACCACAAGGACGTAACGCAACGCAAGTGAATTGACCAATCACAAGCGATGGCTTATTCGCTTGTGATTGCTAACTGTCTATAACGCTTGTCATTGGTTAAAACGCTTGCGTTGCGTTTATGTCCTTGCGTTACGTTCTAGTGGGAACCAAGCTTTAACAACTTTGAACGCCTGTTTAACACAGTGGTATAGCCCATGAGCCATGGTGGCAAACTTTACCATTTGAATGTGAATAAATTATTAATGAGGAAAACTTTCCAAAAAGAAAATGATATTGGACAAATTTTGATACAGTATGAAGAATTACATGATCCATATGTAATGTAAATAAATATAACACGCCAGCTTAATGAAAAACAGTGAGTCAATGTTTGTACTTGTATCCCAATAAAATCCACAAAAATGGGAATGTCTTATTGAACAATAAGAATATCCGTATGATATGGACCTAAGACTTACTTTCAGAGGGCACTCTTGATGCAGCTGCTACAGACTTCTTCTTATAACCACTTATGCTAGGCTGACGAGAAAGGCGACCGAAGCTGAGAGACTGCTGGTACTTCAGTAACATCTCATCATCACTGTCTGATGACGATTCATCTTCATCATAGCCATAGCTTCCTTCTAAAGAATAAAATGATTAAACAATTTAGCTTTGACTGAATCAGTTTGTTTATTAAGTGTAGGTTTCAGTTCTTTGATCCAAAGCATTTCCTTAATTAAACAATCAAATTTGAAACTTTTAATCATTTCAGGATATTGTCTATAAATCCAAATTTGATTTGACTTAATAAACAAACAGAATAAAATGATTAAAGAATGAAATGAAGAATAAAATGATTGAAGAATTAAATGATTAAAGGACTAAATGATTGAAAAATATGAAATGAAGAATAAAATGACATGATACACTGTAAATGTCCGGGGTTCAAATCTTGATAATCTTTACAGTGCCAAAAAACACTGCTACTGATATTTATTCTACTTCAGTTATTGCTGCAGTAATAAACGTAATACAGCAATAATAATGTTAGTTTACTGCAATAACTGCAGTAGTATAATTTTCACGAAATCCCAAGCTTTTTAATGAGAATTATATTCGATTTATGTGTTTAGTATTTTATTCTACAAACAAGTGGAGTAAACTTGATGTGAGATATGTGCTAAAATTCAAAATAAAGTTACTATAATTATCATACCCAAGCCTTGTTTTTGTTTTTTCTCTTTCTCCTTTTTCCCTTCCTCCATGCATGGACATCCTCCGCAATTGGCAAAACATAGTGACTTACTTAGGTACAAGAAGAACAAGATGACCATGAATAGAAGGACGACCACTACAGTGAGGAACACGATAGCCTGGTCAGGAACTGAAAATAAATTATTATTATTATTATTTTAATAAAAATAGGAATTTTCTTTATTGAGGTTTTATTTATGCACTGCAGTAATCTGAAAGGCTATTTGGGTCATTCCATGTCAGATCACCCAATGGTAAACACCCTACTGACTCGGATTTTAATGAAAATTGGTACAGGTGGTTATTAGCCTAAAAAAAGCTTAAATATAAAATTTTACGTAATTCAGAAAAACAGATTAAAAGTTACGGGCTGGACAAATTGTGGAAAAAACGCAAAAAACCGTAAAAATGGGTGCGGCCGCCAATTTTCAAAAGGCCATAAAACAAGAACTACAAGTCCAATTAAAAAAAAATAAACAGTATGGGAAAGGAAATGCCCCAAATATTCCAAATTTGTTATCAGAATTGTAGTAGAATGTCTTAAAATATATTTGACCTTTTGATATATAAAATGACCCCCGGTTTGACCTTGTGGAACGTATATTTTTTTAATGTCATTACTTTTTTTTTAAACTATAAAGTGGTATTTATAACATATGTAAAATGCTAAGATGTCTTTTACCTCATTTAGAAGATATAGTTATATCATGTTGTCTGGGTTTGTGTTTTGTATCAATCTATGTGTTAATTGATATACCAGGAGGATATTGATGAAGTAGAATACTGTACAACAAGCAATGGGTAACAACAGACCGCACAACATTAATAATGGTGAAAAAGTATTGAAGAATGCGGTGATGAGCTACTGTAGCTGACCAAATGAAGCTAACAAGGCACCAGTTACTGTTGCTGAAGCTCAGGGGTCATTTATCCTTTGCAGGAGATGATTTTGCTGAAAATTACGCTTTTGTCATCCAAGATGAAATAAAAAGCTTTCACTGGAAAAACAAACAGGCAACACTGCATCCATTTGTAGCATACAGATGTGAGATGGATGGAAATTTATCTAATTGCAATACACTCAACAACAGTGTGGACTTTCCAAAAAGTTGTTTTAAATCATTTGAAGGGTAAATTTTACGAAATAAAGAAGGTTCACTACTTTACCGATGGATGCGCAGGTCAATATAAAAATAAGTCCAATTTTATCAATCTATGCAATCACAAACATGATTTTGATTTAAATGCCGAGTGGAACTTTTTCGCCACATCACATGGGAAAAGTGAATGCGATGGAATTGGGGGGACATTACAACGACTGGTAACCAAAAAGAGTCTAAAACGTCCATATCATAATCAACTACTAACATCAATAGACATGTTTAATTTCTGTGTTGAAAACATTCCTGGTATCATTTTTTTTCATTTATGGGAAATGACTGTTTTACCTTTCTATTTACTTATATTGTTCTATGTAAAAGGGTCCTACAAAAAAACAAAGCTACAGCTTTTTTATGCAGGATCCCTGTTATCAGTTGTATTGCAATTATGTTGTAATTGATGACTAAATAAATGTGGAATAAATTGAAATTTCATCCGAAGAAATTAAAGAATCTGTAGCCCGACTGAAATCTCGATTTTCTGAAGCCAAAACCATCAAAGGCACCCTTCAACTGCACAGATTTGTACCGCAACAAGATGGTTCTCTTATGGTATACAAGTGCACAAAAAGATGAACCAAGGAAAGTAAACGTAACAAGCTGCCCATCAACATCTACTACATTTGCACGAGAAGTTCCACAATATGCAATTTCTCAAAATCATTTTGTGGCGTGTTTGTATGATGGTGTGTGGTGGATTGGGATGGTGCTGGATGTCATTTCAGCTGAATTTGGTGACTAAACAGTACTTTAAATCATTTATGCATCATCCTGGTCCTTCAAAAAATGTCCATTGGCCAGATAAAGCTGATGGATTGAAGAATCAAGTGACCTATGTCTTATTGATGCACCATCACTAACATCATCATCAAGTAGGAATTTACAGTATATCAAAACAAGAAGAAGATGCAATATTGACTACTTTCAACAGGAATGATATCTTTCAATAAAACATTTATAGAGGCAATGTAAAATATAACTGATTAAACATGTTAAACGCTGTTTTTCACATAGAATTTGTTTGATGTGCAATTTTGAAAGCCTATAAAATAGAACTGGTACAAAAGACATCTTAGCTTTATCTAACATTTTACAGGCAAGAAGTGTGAAAATATAAAAATTAATATTTAAACATTATAATTTTTGTTCCACAAGGTCATGGCAAAGGTCAAATTATAGGTCAATAGAACATTTTAAGGGAAATTTATAAGAGTTAATTCTGATTGCAGATTTGGAATCCTCCTTAAATGGCCATTAATTTGTTACTTGTTTCATTAAAATCGGACTAGTAGTTTTGAAAATATTCACGTTTTAAAATCGACAGTCTCGCGATATTTTGCTCTTTTTAACGATTTTCGGCCATTTTAAATTGCCCGTAACTTTTTAACGGTTTGTCAGATTTGAATAAAATTTGAAATTTTGGAATTTTTCATAGTGATTACCATATATTTCAAATTTGATCAAAATCTGAGATGGTGAGGTGTAAATTTTGGTTTTTTTTGGGTGATTTGACATGGAATGACCCATTTATAAGAATTTACCCTTTGATTGTAACATGTAGGTGGGAGAGGGAGGGAGAGAGATGGGGAAGGGAGGGAGAGAGGTGGGGGAAAGGAGAGAGGTGAGGAAGGGAGGGAGGGAGGGAGAGAGAGGTGGGGAAGGGAGGGAGAGAGGTAGGGAATGAAGAAAGAAAGGAGAAGAGGGAAAGAGGAGAAGGAAGAGAGGAGGAGGAGGAAGAGAGCAAGAGGAGGGAGAGGAGGAGGAGGAAGAGAGGTGGGGAAAGGGAGGAAGAGAGGTGGGAAAGGGAAGGAGAGAGGTGGGGAATTGAGGAAGAAAGGAGAGGAGGGAAAGAGGAGGAGAAGGAAGAGAGGAGGAGGAGGAGGAGGAGGAGGAAGAGAGGATGAGGAGGAAGGAAGGAGGGGAGGGTGAGATGAGGGATAAAAGTGGGGAGGTAGTAATAACCTCATTGACATGAATTTGATAATTAAAATTAGATTTACTGTAATTCCCCTACAATGACTGGTTATAAATTCTACTACAGTACATGTTTTTAGGGTACAGTATAACATGCATTATGAAATGGGGAAGAACTTCTCTGATTGGTAGGCCTTCTCTATCAGAAAATATATAACATACCGATATAATTTGAAAGGGGAAAAGGGATTTGATATTATAGAAAATAAAATGGACCAAATAGGTAAAGACATTGAACAACAAAACAGTCCTAACTACATACCACCAACATTAACTAGGTACAGGCTAGCTTACATTATAAAAGAAATATTGAATATCATTATCAAATGACTAAGTTGTACATTACAGCACATTAATAATAGACGTGTTCTATAGTATTAGGAAATGACTGAACTAAACAATCTTAAATTTGGTCAAACAACAATCACAACATTTATTTATTTAGTTCACTTAAAATGATGCAGAATCTCTGTAGAACAAGAACAAAAAACACCCAATAAAAAAATTACACTGGATAACAACACTGAAAATTACTGTACATGTACAGTAGTAAAATATCAAGAAAATCCATTCTAAAATACTTACGTGAAAAATCTATATTTTTGAATGCGGAGAGGAAAAAACAAATTTTTATATTCTTTCTTTCAGTACAATTCAGGAGTACACGTTTGAATATTAGACAAATTGAAAAAGGGCTGATCTGTTACTAAATTTAAGCAGAGCAGAAATTGAATATTTTTATACTGTACTGTCATAATTACTAATACAGTATACTTTATTCATCATTCAACACTGCAAAAAGCCTGGCAATTTTACTAATGTTGATAATTACTTTGATTTAACATCTGATGTACAAAGTGTAGCATTAAATAGTTTTTTTACAATCAAACAGATGGCAAAAATAAATTGGTTTCAGTATTGTATGCATGTTTATTTCTAAAATTTAAAGTAAAAATAAGGCCTTTTTTAAAAATAAAATTGTAGGTGTGCTACAAATTGCACTCCTCAATACATTCAGGGATGCTGTAGGTGTGCAGTTTGTATTTTGGTGTGTAGAAGTTTACCAAATTTAAGTTTGTTGAAAATCGCACTCCTCAAGGGCAGTTTAGGAGTGTGTTAGGTGAGTGATTGCACTCGCTCACCTTAAAAGAAAAGGCCTGATAAATAATTAAATTTACTATTTACTATTAATTTATGGATTTGTTATGAATGGTGATACAGTAGTAAAGTAGTTTTAGACTTAAATTATAACCAACAATCTTGAACTAAAGTAACCAAGCAAATACTTTATACTAAAAAATATCCAAAAAAATAATTTGTTTGATACAAAAACAGTGAAAACATCCTACCTTTTCGATACATTTGACTAGCATATGTTTGCTGTAGTGTAATCTTACTAACGATACACAGGACATTTTTATTATTAGACACCAGTGATGCATATTATCTAGATGGACTTATACTTTTACTCTCATTACTGGCCCATCATATTATAAGTAGTAGTAATAAATATGCAATTATTGCTACGGATACTTGTACTATGCTTGTACACAGTTTAAAGGGGGATTCTGGGTTTAAAATTGCTTTTAAATATCGTTTATTTATTAAATAAAAAATATTATAACAATATAGACATGTCAGAATGAAGAAGTAATAACGAGAAATTAAAAAAATTAAATTTCATATACATTTTAGGGTAAATTCATGGAAAGTCTGTTTTTCAGCAGCTTAGGGAAGCTCATTAATATTCATGAGATATTCACAAAATCACGTCACCAGTGGATTCCAAACTCGCGACGTCATGTACGTTGTGTTTGTCAACTAATTTACATCTCTCTCCCCTGTCAAACGACGACCACCCGATCATTGTGAAATACATTTTTTGTAGATTTTCTAAGCTAGGCCTAAAGTGTAATAATAACAGTAGTAGCATATATTTATTTGACATTTAATGAAATACAAAATTTAGTACAGATACGGAGTCATAAATTATACTATTTTTATACCTCTATAGTACAGATCGTATTATCGGCTTCACGTACAATACTACTCTAGGCCTAGCCTAATAATAATATGGGCGAGAGCCATTCTGACTAGGGATTCCATGCCACGATGGCTAGGTTAAAACAATGGGGCCCATGGGCCTAGCTAGCCTACTACTAAACGATTGGCCCATAAATAACAAAACCCATCCTATCAACCAAACTCCTAAACAATCTAAACCTAAAACGTTCTACAAAATCGGCTGTAAATATTGAAGCAAAACAAGGTCCGATCGCCGTCCACACGACGTATGGTGTCCCGATCGTCTAAGTAGGCCTAAAATAAAATAGGCTTAGTTTACTCTCCAAAAAAGCGGATACTCATGCATCAAGCAAGTAGACCAGGTAGTAGGAAGGAGACCTAGCCGATCCGGCCCAGTTAAAAATTGAGCTAGCTAGTGTAGTAGACCCTATGCGAATTGATACTACCAGGCCTTTTACTATAGGCTGCACTACACAAATATTCCAACTCTCTCATTCGAGCTATATTATCTATACCATTCCGGTAGGTCAAGTCGACCTTCAATCAAATACTGTACATCGTTCATGTTGTGATTATAGACGGGGTATACTCGACCCGACCAGTTTGGTATTGTATACTGTATCTGCTTATCACGTGACGATGCCAGGCATGGGCAGCAGAGAGAGCACGTGTATCGTCGTCTCCTCGATCCTCAGCAGGAATGTACAGTATACGTTACGCTTCATTGATTTTGATTTTTCCCTAAGTCGGTGCGAAAATCGGCAAACGTAAAGTGCAAACATATCTAATTTTTCACTGTTTTGATGAATTTTCATAAAAAATTGACTTTATAAATGGGAAGACCGACTAAAATTACATCAGATAAGTATAATTTTCCAAAAGTAATTGATATGGTTTATGATAACGAGTCGTCGGAAGATGGACCATTTCACGAATTTCCTATTTTGTAACCACAGTGTGATTTTGCCGTAGCTGCACTTGTAATCTGGCCTGATTTCACAGCCTTCGTTCTGCTTCACTGGGCGCTTATATAAATTGAAACTTTTACCGTTCAAGAGACAAACAAATATATTTTACATTTTTTACTATTCATTTTAAACCCGGAACCCCCCTTTAAACAAAAGAAATTTATAGGCTGTAAAGTTAAAATTTAATTGTAAAATCAAATGTTTAGCTGTGTTTATTCATTGAAATTAACTAAAAAAATGTATTTTGTGAATGAAGTTCCAATCATACAGCTACAAGAAATTTCTCTAATGGTTTACAAAAACTCAGAAGAATCTGGGAAACTGCCCTTTTCTGTCTATGGTATTCTAATAATACTAGAACGTAACGCAAGGACGTAAACGCAACGCAAGCATTTTAACCAATGACAAGCGAAGTTATAGTTAGAAATCACAAGCGAATAAGCCATCGCTTGTGATTGGTCAATTCACTTGCATCGCTATTGTACAACACTGGGGTTGAAAGTAATTTCAATTATTATTAAATATTACATTCAAAAATTCAGAGTCTAGATTTGTTTTGAAAATTAATCGAAAAAGTGCCCTGATCTTTACGAAAATATAATTGTCACAGTATAAAAAAAAATTATAGAAAATTTGAAAGAACTAGAAAAAAAATCGTAAAGCATTTAGTTTTCTGAAAAGTATAATTAATATTCTATTTTTCAGCAACTAAAGAAACAAAATAAATGTATAAAAAAACAGGTCAAAAAATACTTTTTATCACTATATGCTGATTAACAACACCTTTGTTTATTTAAGTTCTATATACTTGTTCTTATGTAAAAGGGTCCTACAAAAAAACGAAGCTACAGCTTTTTTATGCAGGATCCCTGTTTTCAGTTGTACTGTAATTATGATGTACTGTAATTGATGACTAAATAAATGTGGAATAAATAAATAAATGCTGAAGGCGCTGAAGGCACTGTAGGCCTATAACTCCCTGCCTATACTATCAATGACCACAAAGGAACCAATTTAGTGCATGTTATCCTAGCAGAGGTACGGTTGCACTACCATATGGTTGGCACTCCTTCACATAATCCTATTTAATATTTAAAAACTAATATTAAATAATATCTATAGTACTCACAATCACTATTTTCTATGGTTACCATAATTCCTCAAAGGTGAAGAAAAATCCCTATGAAGGTATTTCATATGAGTACCATGTAATAATATTGAATACCACCATTAGTTTTTGGTGGTTCAATAAACATAAAACTGTGTTATTATTTTGTTCATTCTTTTGAATTCAACAAGTGGAAGGCAAACATAGGAATCTTCCATTTTATAATAGGTGTTCATAAAGAAATTTTAAATGGGATAAAGCAGTAATACTGTAGAAAGTAGTTTTTCTGTATTTCAAAAGTCTTGTTCATCGCCCTGTTTTTATGTTCCATGCAATGCCCAGTGTAAGCAAGCTGAATGCGACCTAGGATTCTATGTACAGTTGAATGTACAATGCAAGCATAGATAAGACTAAGAGGCGAGTATGGTTTAATATATGTGAGTAAAAAATGTAGACAAAATGGGCAGATGGATGGTGAGTTGGTTATTGGCACTTGAGAGGTTGAGTGATGGCTGGCATGTGGATAGATGGGCATCTTTTATCTATTTATTTTTATTTTAACCATATTTAATGAGGGTGATCCATCCAGCATTTGCTGATCATTTGGGACCCTCATTGTGTATAAATGATAGATACAATAGTACCGTAAATCTTCTAATTGTAACCCTGGGTTATTATTCTTTGATTGTTTTTTAGGGCGGGTTACTATTAGAAGTAGTGGGTTACTATTAGAGTGTGGGTTACTATTAGAAGGGGGGTTACTATTAGAGTGTGGGTTACTATTAGAGTGTGGGTTACTATTGGAGTGTGGGTTACTATTGGAGTGTGGGTTACTATTGGAGTGTGGGTTACTATTGGAGTGTGGGTTACTATTAGAGTGTGGGTTACTATTAGAGTGTGGGTTACTATTAGAGTGTGGGTTACTATTAGAGTGTGGGTTACTATTGGAGTGTGGGTTACTATTGGAGTGTGGGTTACTATTGGAGTGTGGGTTACTATTGGAGTGTGGGTTACTATTAGAGTGTGGGTTACTATTAGAGTGTGGGTTACTATTAGAGTGTGGGTTACTATTAGAGTGTGGGTTACTATTAGAAGATTTACGGTAGTTGTGGAAAAATGAACCATAATGGGATGATGGCGGCAATATTTGTTACTGTCCTCAATATAAAATGGATGGGAGAAAATGAATTGAAGATGGAAAAGAATGAATAGGTATGATGGGTACTGTACAGTACAGTAAAGAGAAGATACTGTACTGTAGTGTAATAATTTTCTAGACTAGATTTAAATAAAAATTGATAATTTATTGTATTTGGATTAATTAATTAATATTATTGGGTTCTTACAGTATACTGTACTGTAGATACACAGGAGGTATAACTGATTTTGTATTGTGAAATATGTATTTGTGGAAATCTATTATTATCAAACGATTTATTTTTTCAACAAAACAGTTGATACTATTTTTATAGAGTACCTCAAACAGCATAATAAATTATGTGAAGAAAGTCCTACTGTAGGACTTGTTTCCTGTCAAGTGGATTTTTTTTTTCTGGGAAAAGAAAAAATTGTTGGGGGATTTCACCAATCATTTTACCAGACAGGTTTTTTTGTAATTGGCCCCGATCGTCTGTTCACCCCTACAATCCAAATAAAAAGGCACAATATCAGAATTTTATGTTACAGTATATCAAATTACAGTTTTACCTGTCTGTTGTTGGATGTAATTTTAAGTTTTTTTTAAATTATAAATAATACGCTGCTGAAAAAAATATATAAACAAAATTATTAATATTATATTATTAAAATTATGAACAAAAATCATAAATATTAAAATTCAAAATGTTTTAGCTAGCTAGGCCAAATACAGATCACTCCGGCCGCGCTTCACTCCGGCCGCGATTCATTCCGGCCGCAGCTATGGAGCGCCCAATGAGTCTTTTACAACCGAGACAAGTTTTTTTGTAGAGAATCAAAATAAATATTTGTAATCATACAGTATATTTTTTCTCTTTCAGGATCACAACAACATCGCAAGTGTTTTAAATTAGGTCTAATGCTAAAACAAAATAATTTATGTGTTGTATCCAATTAAATGTAATAGGCTAGTATATTAATTGTAATGTGATTAATTAATGTAATTTATTGCAATGTACCCTATATGTCATATTATTGTTATCATATATAAATTAAAATATAAAATCATTGTAAATTGGACTGTACAAAAATAATATATTAATTCTTGATACAATTCCAGGTAACATTAATTACACGGATATTTGATTATTTGAAATAAATAAATTAATATTTTACATATTGTTATTAACTATAACAAACATCAATAATAATTGATTATTTGAAATAAATAAATTAATATTTTACATATTGTTATTAACTATAATTAGTAAGTATGGGTACTGGCAAGATAAAGTGTTATAAAAATAAGGGTTTTAACAAATTTTTAATGTTAATAAATGTAAAGCTATAAAAATAAATGTACATAGAAAGAAATTAAATAGTGTTAACTGTTATTCAAGCATTAATTAGACGGGTATTTGATTATTATTTTTTTATTGAATTTAATTAAGTTAAGTTTAGTTTGAAAGAAAAAGCAGTTCCAACTTCTTTGAATGTTATTGTTAATGAAAAAAGTAAAATTGTTGCTAATAAATATTCAACTAGTTCCATTTAAATTCACCAAGAATTTGTTATAACACTGAACAGTATAGAAAACGTATATATGGGCGCTCCATACTAACGGCCCCTTTGCACAGGAAGTCGAATTGAATAGCGGCCGGAGTGCATATATATAGGTAACTTTATTCCAAAAAATGTAACAAAACCACGCACTGCCAGAGTGCATACCATCGCGCTAAACTGATACGGCGGCCGGAGTGAAGCGCGGCCGGAGTGATTGGCTACCGCTAGGCCTAGGCTAGGCTACCTGTTAAAATATCACTTTTCTTAAGTAGGCCTTTTCACAGTCTCTATTTATTCTACATTAATTTTAAAATCTTTTGCAATACTGCTAGGCCTTGTAGGTCCTACTGGGTGGGTGGTACCCAATCGTATTACCATGGAGTAAAGGGTATTACACTACACTCACTCACTTCGAACTAGCAGACGACAATTTTCTAGGCCCCTAAAACTAACTATCCAGTCATTTACTTACCGTTTGCTACGTTTTCTGTTGCTGTTGTTGGTGCTACATCAGCCATTTTGTTTTTCTTTTTTCAATCCCACTTTTCTACTACGATATACAATGCTTATGGTACCCAAACCAAAAACAGGTACTACTGAATACCCACAAAATCGAATTTTAAAACGATCGAACATCTTCACACGATTTTCTCCTGTCATGCAAATTTCCCTCGCACGTTGTTTCTTTTCATTGAGGAGACAGAAGAGACATGACAAGGTCATCAAAAGTATAATTTTTTGGCATTAAATAAAATATTTAATACAAATAAAATATGGAATTATTATTAAAATGTGGTTTTCCTTTATTATTAGTTATTGTTCTTATATTAAACATATTATTTATGAACGTAACGAATAAATGCATTAATATTAAAAACAATTTCATCATCCTCGACCTCATCACACAAAAAAACAACAAAAACGGAGAGACTCACTGGTTTTTAAAAAAATGGTTGCATTTCCGATGATAAAATTAGTCTCTTTGGCTATGAAACAAATTAGTAAACCTCTTGCTAAACGTATTCAGGTTTCAGCAAAGAACAATAGTTTTGTAAGACGATATATATGTATGCCACCAGCTCAATGTAAGCCATTTCATTTTGTCAGGCTATCGTGACCTAGGCGTAATACCATATTTTGTTTTCTAGTGTTACACCATCCAAGACCATCGGCAGGTTATATCAGCAAATCAAAGTCAATTCGTACCAATCAATTTAATGTAGGCCGATTCCGTCCCAGTGTTTTTAATTAAGTTTATATTAGGGGTTGCCCACTTTTAAGATGGTTGAAAAAAAATTAGTTGATTTTTATATCCATTTTTTCCTGCAGCAATAAAAAAAAGACAATTTTAGGACAAACTTTACTTTATTCCAACTTTGTCATGAAAAGTCAAAGTGTTTACAGTGATTTTGTGTTTTAAAAAATGTTAGGTACTCTACATTGTCATTGTTGATCTGTTTATTTTTCTAGTACACCATTGGTTAGAAGTAAACTTAAAGATGAGATCTCTAGGCCTAGGAAACCCAAAGAATGTAAAGCCTTTACCAGAAGAAGCTGCTGTAGAACTTGGAGCTGAGATGCTCGGTGAGGGCATCGTCTTTTCCGTGGCTGTTGGAACAATTGTCTTTGAATATTGGCGGCAGTCGAGGAAGGAGGAGCAAAAAGAGGACGTGCAAACAGAAGGAATTAGATCATTAAATGAACGAGTTTCAGAATTGGAAATATTATTAGAACAGCAAGATGCGAGGTTACGAGAAATGAACAGAATAGTTGTTGCGTTACCGTCCTCATCACCCAAAAAGTGAAGTGAAAGATTTAAACAAAACCTAAGGCTGTGTTCAGACTAGCGTATAAATCGTAAAGCGGGACGTGTTTGCACCAATTGTCAGATAATGTATACTGTAGCATTGATTTACAAAACAGAAATTTGAAAGAAACACAAAAACATATTAATATCCCGTTCTAAACAGTTAGAACATTTGCTGAATATGTTTTGAATCAATGAAATATAATTTAAAAATAGGATGATGAAATATAAATTTATAACAAAAGCAAGAACCAAGAGATGGTGGAAATTAAAGTTAGTTTAAATGGTGTGTACAGTGGTACTGTATATTGCAGACAATATACAGTAGTGCAGTTCAACAAATTTGCAATACAGAACTGTTGATGATGTGCTGTATTAGGGACTATTTTATGTAATAAAATATTTATAATAAACAATTTTGTAAATGTTGTCTGCATCATGTGTTTTTCATTTCAGCCATGTCACTCAAAATTTTTTTCTTGTATCTGTATTTATTAAAAACTTTAGACTTTAATCTATTTATAGAAAATTATTAAATAACCATGCTCATTTATACTGATTTTATGATTCGTGCATGACCGATTTCACTATAATAATCCATCAGGTAATATTGACCAGGTCAATGTTTAATGCAGCTTTGTGTGTGCAATGCCCAGGTCAGCATTACGTGACAGAGGTGTCAAAGTGACAATTTTTTGGGATATACTGTAGCCTTGTTAGACTTGGCCATTGTCTTTTTTTTTTATTTATTTGTTTTTATTTAGATTTTTTTCTGAAAATCAAGTAGTATACGTATGAAACGCCATATGTGCCAAAATATTTATCCGTTTTACTAATATTAAGACAGAACCCAGACTATAGCCTTGCCAATGGTTTGTTCAAACTAATAAATAATGGTATGTTTGGAAGTATGACATTACAAAATGCCATTTTGATAAAATACTTTATAAAATAATATTTTCCCCATAAATTACTATTATTGTTACACTAACTAATAATTAAAATAAAAAAATTAATTAAAATATTAAAATGTTTCTCATTTGGGGATGTGTATAGAATAGGGCTTGCTATAAAAACATGGAAATGGTGAGAGAGTACCTTTGAAACAACACGTACTGACCAGAGGCCTAAACCGCTAATTATTAGATTATGAGTTCTTATACTATAAAACCCAATCAAGGGCTCCACATTGACACTAGTAATAAATATATGCAACAACTTCAGACAGACAATAGTTTCAACAAGTTCTGTCATTTTCCCACACAAATATTAGTTCCGTTTGAATTCATTGGAATTTTATTGATTTTATCCAAACTCAATGTCAGACTAATTGAGGGAGCTATTTATTGGAGTACTGTATTTAGTGGTTTATGTAGAGGGCATTGGCTTTAATTCAATTCGTCAATTCAAATTAATAAACCAGAATCTACTGCAAGGCCCATTTTGCATTTACTGTATGCAGACATAAAATATGCAAATGTGGTTTGTATTTGCATCAAAAAAGTAACTTTAAGGTCATCTAACTAGCTTACATGTGGGTATGCAAAGTAGTAGATGATGGAATATAAGGTCTAAACATTTGTTACTTCTACTTGGTGTAAAGAGCTACAGAAGTCCAGAAAAATCTGACCTTGTGAAGAGGTCATCTGAGGTCAAATTAGATGGAGCTAGAAAAAACTTAGGGCAGATGTCAAGATCTGTAAACAGAAAATTCCACATGAGACCAATCAATGAAAAAATACATTTTACAAAGTACAAAAAAAAAATGAATGTTACCATCAATCTTATTGGACAAAAAAGTGTGACATATATGGACATGATGATGTCATATCAATACCATATTTGTGCACATCACACTTTTTTGTCAAACTAGTTTGATAGTGTAGACAGGGCTTTATGCATGGATGGATGGAGGTTATTAAAACTAGCATCAGTTATAACAATTTTTTGAAAAGATGGGGAATAAAAAAGGTCTCATGTGACCCAGATATATATATTAGGTTGGTTGGAATACTTTAGTTTTGGTAAAACTTCACACCACAAACATTCAATAGTCTCTGATAACACACAAAATGGTAAGAAATATATCTGCAAAAAAAATATTTAAAATATTATATTTACACATTGTTACCTCACTACATTGTATTACAACTTTGTTAAATGTCAGAAAATATATTTACAATTTCTACAAATTGATAAAATTCAAAATAGTTACAGAAGAAATTATGTACAAGTCTTGCATTATGGTTTCATATATGAAATGACTGTACAGATTTTCCAGGCTTATTTGCCATCTTGAATGAATGAAATGTTGCGAAACACGTCCATGCACCTTCCACTCTGCGTCAATAGCAGTATGAGAAACGTGGTGTTTGTTTTGCTTGGTTTTCAATCGGAGAGACTTGAGTAGGGTTCTCTTTATCAATCAATGTTGGTTTTCATGAATTCTTGCAGAGCTACCAACCTTGCATCAATGTCAGACATCTCAGCAGTTCTGTCGTAATAATCATCTGTAGATAAATGAATTAACTGATTTATTTTTTTCATTTTATTTAAATTCAAACTCTACAACCACTTAAGGAATGGAATACATATAGAAATACGAGACAACATGAACATCGACAAAAGGAGATATATATGCCCATGATGATGATACTATATTTTGGCACATCACACTTTTTTGTCAAACTAGTTTTCTAATGAAAGAAAAATGTCCTAAATTACGCAAAAAATTAAATAAAACATTTTAAACCAAATAAATTATTTAAAACTGAACAATAAAGAATTAACACCACAATAGTTAATTTAATGTCTTACATTTTCAAAGGCATTAAACATTTACATTATATTTATTTTAATAACTATCACCATACGTTACAGCATTGCCATAAGAACACATAGAAAACAAATAAAACACAAAATATAAGTGTTTACAAAAAATGATATGAATATAACCAAAATCAGACTTTATTCATACAAAATTTATTATATAGTTTGGAACATATTTCATCATAATCAATAAATCAATCAATCGTTCGATTTATATAGCGCCATTCCAACATTCATTGCTCATGGCGCTGTAAAAAAAAAATCTGAAAAGGTGAGTTTTGAGTAATGACTTAAAGTGACTCAATAATGATGTGTGTTTAATGTTCAAGGGTAGCTGGTTCCAGAGCCTAGGTCCAGCAACACTGAATGTCCGATCTCCCCAACTACATTTTAATAGAAAGTGAAGCTCAAACCAAGAAACAGTGATAAACCATAGATGAAAAATGACCACATATTATTCCTTTAGGTTTTAAAAGCGTAAAATTGTAGACTTACCATGATAAGTTTTCCGTGTATTGCTTGTATCAGCAAGTGGCTTACGTAACCTTACGTGATCACTCTCTGGGTTTGGTGTACTCATTACTGTATTACTATGTTAAGTTTATTCCACATGTATACTGTCTCATGTAATACCTATACCCATCTATCAAATTTATGATAACTATAAGCAAAATATATATACCATGCTTAGAGTCTTTGATTACAATGAACTCTCTGTGTCCTTATTCTGATCTAGAGAAAATGGCAGCGATCTATCAAACACAAAATTAAACTGTTACAAAGAAATTGGTCAAAAAGCAAAAAAACATTTTTTAAATGGGGGTTAGCGCTATTATTATTATTATTATTACTATTATTAAAGAACAACTCGACTCGACACAATGAACACCGACGTATTTTTGCTCTGTTGTGTCTGGTTTATTTCATTTACTTTCTCGTTTACCCCAACACAATATCCCTTTAATGATGATCACGAAGTGTTTTGGAGTGGTTATGGATGCAATTGTAACAACAATTTTTACCAATCTTTGTTCAAATACGTGAATTTTAGCACAATAAACCTAGGCCGGCAGAGCGAATTTCAAAGAATAGCATTACCGGTGTGTGAAAGGGTCTGTGTAGTCAGCTGTCCAGGTCAGTATGCAAATGTTAAATGGAGCCAAGTTGAAATGGAATATACAAAGCGTTCTATGAACAACTTTGTGCAATATTTTTTCTACTATTTTACTGATGCAGTCTACATTCGATTTATTCTTGACGACGATTTTCATCCGATACCATTTTATTATTCAAAATGTGCAATAACCAGCTGTCCAGGTCAATATGCACATGTTAAGTGGAACCAGGTAGAAATGGAACTTACACAACGTTCTATGAACAACTTTGTGCAATATTTTTTCTACTATTTTAATGATGCTGTTTACATTGACGACGATTTTCATCCGATACCTATTTATTATTCAAAATGTGCAATATCAATAACTGGCCTTACATCATTACAAGTACGAAAGAAATCGAAGGTTAAATTCCTTGGCAGGGCTGTGTCATACTATTCAAATTCGGTTAGTACTCTACGTATTTGGTCTGTTGTACTTGGAGGGGACATAGAAGTCAATCCTGGCCCAAATGCTACTAATTCGAATAATAAAAGTAGCTCTTTAAAGGTGTACTACCAAAACGTTCGTAGTGTAAAAAATAAAATAGAATCGTATAAATCGGAATTGTTTAGTCACATGTGCACAAGATACATAGACGTTGTAGCACTAACTGAAACCTGGTTAAATAACACTGTAATTGATTGTGAACTGTCTTTAGATGGCTTTAATCTATATCGCAGGGACCGGCAAGAGGACAAGAGAGGAGGTGGAGTTTTAATCTTAATTAACAACAAATACAGGTCGTGTCGTCTCATTAAGTTTGAAGATGAAAGTCAAGAACTAATGTGGGTTAAAATTCAACTGTCTAGAAAAAAATGTTTAATTATTGGTATATATTATCGCCCACCATCGGCACCTAAATCTCAAATCGATCGTCTCTGTGAGTCTATAAACAATGTGCAATATGAATTTCAGGGCTTCAATCATGACGTTATGTTATTAGGAGATTTTAATCTACCTGAGATAAAATGGCGTTTGAATAGTTATAATAAGTGCAATATTGTAGAATGTGAAGCTCCCGACAACTCTAATGGCAAATTTTTTATAGATAATATTTTACAGGGCAATAATTTTAATCAATTTGTATATTTTCCGACATGTGCCGATCACACTCTTGATCTTGTCTTGTGCAATACTATATGCCATGAAGTTTCATCCGGTGAAGATATTTTCACTTCTGACCACTGTGCAATAAATTTTAAATATCCTATAGAGTTTAACAAACACCTTATCAATAATGACGATCGATTGTTACATAACTTTAAAAAACTTAACAAATTAGATTTTATACAAACGCTTTCTCCTATTCCTTGGCATTTACTTGATCTTGCCGTTGACATTGATGAGGCAGTTAATTTATTTTATGATTTTATTTTTGCTGCTATCAAAGATCTTGTCCCTGTTTTTAGACCTAAGAGAAAACTCCCACCATGGTTTGATAATGAGCTCTACACTGCTCTGAAATCTAAAGAATCATATTTTAGAGAAAAAAAACGTAATCCAAATAGGTTAAATATTGAAAATTTTCGATTTGCTAGGTCAAATTTTAAACGACTTTGTAGATTTAAGTATCGAACCTATGTTAATTCATTATGTTGTAATTTAAGTTGTAATCCGAAACGTTTTTGGTCTTGGATAAAATCCTCAAGAAAAAATAATAATAACATCCCTTCAGAACTTCATTTTAATAATCAGTCAGCTTACACTGTAAAAGACAAAGCAAACTTACTTAATCAGTTTTTTTATTCTGTTTTTAGTCCTATTAACAACGATTTGGATATTCCTAATCTTCCTGAATATCCCATTGATTGCTTATCTAAACTTGAGTTTAATCAGGAGGTTATAGAAAAGCACATTAATGAAATTGATTCTCATAAGGCTTCAGGTAATGATGGTCTAAGTAATATTGTTTTGTCTTTAGCTGCCAAACCTCTTTCTTTCCCTTGTAAAATTTTATTTGAAAGATGCATTTCTGAGAAACGTTTTCCGATAAAATGGAAGCAAGCTAACGTGTGCCCTATCTTTAAAGCTGGTTCTAAATCTGATGTACGCAATTATAGACCGGTTTCATTGTTGCCAACTATTTCTAAAGTATTTGAAAAAATTGTTCACGACCAAATTTTTAAACATATATCACCAGTTATTAGTGACCATCAACACGGATTTTACCCAGGGAGGTCTTGTGAAACAAATTTGTCTGTTCTGTTGTCACATGCGTATGACACAATAAATGCAAAAGGGCAATGCGAAGTTGTATATACAGACATGGCTAAAGCCTTTGACAGGGTCTCCCATAAGTTAATCTTGTTCAAACTACAACAATTTGGTCTAAATCACGATTTAATTTTATTTTTTACAAGTTATTTATCGGACAGGTTTCAGAGAGTCACTTTTGATGGTAACACGTCTGAATGGCTTCCAGTTTTATCTGGCGTGCCTCAGGGGTCTATTTTGGGGCCTCTTTTTTTCATTATGTTTATCAACGATTTTTCCTTTGTTCCTCGTCATTCTAATGTTCTTATGTTTGCTGACGATTTTAAATTATTTAAGTCTATACAAACCTTAAATGATATGTTGTTGTTACAAGAAGACGTTGACAGACTCATTCACTGGTGCGACACTTGGAATATGTCAGTCAATGCCTCCAAATGCAAATCAATGTCTTTTACTCTTAAGAAAAATCCCATCTATTTTGACTTTTATATTAAGAATATTATACTTGAAAGAGTCTCTGTTCACAAAGACCTTGGTATTTTTTTAGATAGTTCATTAACCTTCTGTAAACATATTGATTTTATAGTCTCTAAATGCAACAGACTTTTGGGCTTTCTTTGGAGACATTGCAGACATATTAACGATAAAAAGGCATTAGTTATTTTATACAAATCTTTAGTTAGGTCGAATCTTGAATTCTGCAGTGTTATTTTTAACTCTATTTCTCTTGCCCAGTCTTCTAGATTACAAAGTGTTCAGAACAAGTTTTGTCGATTTTATGTGCGTAAATTTGGTTCTATTAGCAAAGACGTTCTTATTAATTTAGCGGGTAGGCGTAAGTTATTTGATTTAATTTTTCTTTTTAAGGCTGTGAACTCAATTTTCCATGGTAATTTTGAAGTGTACTTTCCTATTTCTGTTCCACAATATCAATTGCGTAATCCTGCTTTATTTTCTATATCAAGAGGGAGGGTAAATATTACTAAAAATGGTTTTGTTAATCGTTTGCCTAAGTTATACCACTCACTATGTAAAATTGATGGATCTGTTGATATTTTTTTTGATTCCCTTGCTTGTTTCCGTCACAAGGTTTTGTCTAATGTCAGTAATATTTAAATGTTGTCTTGTTATCTATTGATTTTTGCTTGTATATAATATGTTATATTTTACGACTTTCAACCCTGTTAATGGTGACGTTTGGTCACTGTAGGGTGATGATGAAATAAAATAAAAAATAAAAATTATAAATATAGATATTTATTATTAGGTAGCATGTTTTCGTTTTAAAAAACAAAGAGCTGTGCTCTGCATAGAATGTGATAGTTTCTTCAATTTTGTTCAATATGTTTTTGCATAAAATATTGCAGGTGTACAATATTCACTATACCTGGTCAAATAGTTGCTTTTCATCACCCGATTTGAATCACCTCCACCTCCCCTCACCTCCCACCCTAACACAACAAATTTGAAATGTGCTTTTATAAAGTATTAAAGGATATCTCCTTGGCTTCGAAATACTGTTATTTTTCTTCCTTTGGTATACCTTAAAATAAAAGAAAATACAATTGTTTAAAGTACTGTATTGTAACAATACATTTCTAGTTCAACAAAATATTTAATTATCTAAAATGCATATTTTACATACCATGTTTGGGCTGTCCCAATACGATGTCCTACTAGGTTTTGACACACCAGGCCTTTTCCTATCATAATAAAAAAAAAGATTTGATAATTAGAAAGTATTGAAACTGAGTGGTGTTACACAGATGAGCGGTAACGTCAGTAAAACTTAGTAGCTTGTTGCACAGATGCATGTATCTATCCTGAACGGAAACCGCCATCCACGCTTCTGCTCTGTGCTGTGTGTAAATGGTCATAAGAAATAACTGAGATTCTATATTTTTATTACCATTACCGCTCGTCTGTGTAGACATGAAAGCTGAAAAACACATTTCCAAATCATACATACCTATTCTTACCCTGAGATGCATCTGAAAAGTAGTCGATATCACTTAATCCAGTAGAAGACCGACGATTACCTCGACTCTCAATTGAAGACGGTCTGTAATTCCTGCTACCTATAAATACGACAATATTCATTTCATTCTATGATGTTTAAATACTTTAATGTTTTCAAAATTTATTATCAAAAAACAATTTAAATTTTTCATTAGTTGATAGTTAACCTACTCCCTCTATGTATTCTTCAGTGTGCAAAATATATATACAATAATTAAATAAAATTTTGTTGCCAATAATTATTTTTTTCTTCTTCCAGGTGTTTGGGAGATGGTTGCCAATTTTGGGCTATTAAATGGTGCCAATAAAATGAAAATTATGTTTGGTTAGTCTAGCGAAACCTCCTCAATTTCTATCCTATGGCACGGTCCAGCTTCAATTTTTGACATATTACCTGATTTTGTCCGTGACCTTGACCTTCCCCTTTCCTGTGAACCTATACCAGACATATTAAACCTTTTGTGTCTTTCTCTGAACAAGAAAACAAAACTAATTTTAATACAATGAATACATGTTATTTATTGAGTGTTCTGGTTTATTTTTTATTTTTTAATTAATTAATTTAATTGGAACGGATGACAAATTAAAGATACCTTTAACAAAATGTATAAGTTTTAAGTACTTACACCTTAGACTTGGTTTCTTGTTGCCGTTTCTTTTTGTCCTCAATGTAAGCTGTTGGATTAAAGCGAGGAACACGAGCACCTACAGTACAAAACAACAAGAAAGAAAGAACTGTAATTTTATATTGAATTAATATTACTGTATAGTATTGCCTAGAGATATAAATTTATATCTTGGCCAATAATTATTTGCTTAATTTTTTGAGAAGTGCTCTCAATGTACTGAGTAGGGCAAAACAATTAGTTGCCTGACTATTAAGGGAACACTTTGTTGGGTCCTAAAGGTGTCCCCTAAGTAAGGCTCTGCTGTAAAGTATATAGACAAAAAATGTAGTAATGCACCTATTTTAATTTTCACAATATAGAGGATGCTATGAGATGCAATCAATTTTACCTGCTGGTGAAGGAGACCGACTACCTATAGAAGACACGGATGGAGTACGTCCTCGTGAGGTAGACCTACGCCTTGGTTCTCGTGTGAAAGCTCGCTCACGGGATAATGACCTTTGTCTAGAAGCTTCACGTGCTCTATCTTGCGTGCTTAACGGCTGACGTGCTGGTTTGCGATGAGATGACCGGGGGGGCGGTAGAATAGGCGATCTGTTAGCTCTTCCATTTCTAAGATAGACAAAAATAGGCATGTAAATAGATATGTTTGGAATGTAGTAAGTACAAAGGGGTACATGAAAAGAATAAATAAAATTGTACTACCTTCGCTTGTAGACAGCTAGTTCATTTGTAAGGCTTTTTACTCGAACTCTTAAATTTCTTTCGCTGGCCCGAAGTTCCTCTACCTAGGATATAAAAAATAAACGTTAGTTTTCAAACTCCATATAAATAGGCAATACTTAAGGAAATTAAAGTCCCTTCATAAGTAAGCAAGGGTAATTTACAATAAAAGTGACAATCATATGAATTTTGTTTGTTTTATAAAATATTGTGGGTGGGATATTCTGGTATTTGGTTCAATGTAGACAGGAAAGAATTTTAAAAGGTCCTCTATAATATTGTTGGTCAGAAGGTTTTCACAATTTTTAGTATCTTATGTTGGCCACAAGTTTTGTATAAAATACACCTCATCAACATAAAATCAAATAAATGTTTAAAATAACTACTAAAATATAAAGTATAAGGTATGTTATTGCATGATGCAGTAGTACCGTACAACACATTATCTGTGAAATTGGAGTAGTTGCAGAAGGTATCAGTACATTTATTTTCCTTTAAGTTTTTTTACCTCTTCGACTAAATCTTTAAACTCTTGATTTCTTTTGGCAGTTGATCGTTGAAACTTTCGTCTTTCATTCATTAATTCTTCTTCAGAATTTTTTATAGCATTTTTGAGAAAGCGAATTTCTTTTACCGATGATCCTTTTGTTGTTGTTTTCAATTCTCGCCTAAACTGGAGAAATGACGCCTCTATTTCTTGCTTTTCTTGTAAAAGGATTTCATAACTAGAGAATAAATAACTCATTATAATGACATAACAGGTCAGTAGAAGGATGAGGATTGGTTAGAATTATAGCTCATTGCACAATTTACATTTATTTTATTCAATAACAATTTATAGAATGAGTACAAAATAGTAACTTTACAGTTGTCTTTGGTCATTATGCATTTTTTATGCAATTTTCATCAACCAACTGTCCTCTTTCTTAAACTTCATAAATTATTTTGTCACAGAACATTGAAAGTGTTATGCTCAACATATTAAAACACAGTATAACCCCTTCTATTGGCCAACCTCAATTCAGAAGTTCTACTGTAAGTGGTGAATACAATAGACAGTAAGTAAGTAAATGAATACTTTAGTAAGCTCCAATATCATTTATCCACAATAAATATACTGATACGATACAATATTATTTATTGTCATCTTAACAATAAAGTACAAATGACATTTGGTTGGTTAGTTTACATACAATTTACAGAATAAATACAATAAAAAGCATTTAACCAATGAATCTAAAAAGATCTTACAAACTAAATATGTGAATAGAATTATATAAACAATGATTGTCGGCAAATAAAGGCACAGCATTAGGCCTCTAGGGTTCTGTTTCTGCTGCATAACGCAAATTAACCGTTTATTTTAAAATAGATTAAAAATAACAAGACTGCGTTTCTGCTCAATTTGTGCTCCGAAATAACCGGTTATATCAATGGGTGGTCACTGACAAAAATAGTTAGAATTACCCAAAATGCAATTGGTCCTCTTGGTGGTTAATTCAAACGTTACTGCCGTGTAGTTGACTCGGGGTCAGCAGCTGTCAATCAAATAACCGTTATTTTGTGTTGCAGCTAAAAGTTGCCCAGCGATAACCAGTTAAATGGCTTTCTAACACAGAATTGAATGGGTGTTTTTAACCGGTTATTTAGCGCTGCCTTTTAACCAGTTACCACAAATTTGTTCCGTTTCTGCTCGCAAGAAAATGGAGTTAATTTATTCACACCGATTTTAACCGGTTATTTTTATGCAGTAGAAACAGGCCCTCAGTCCATAGAAGCCACATAGAGCAGTATCTATAATAATAAGCCAACAGCGTAATGTCCCGTCTTGAACACATATTAATATTGTAAAGTAGGGCAGAGTACTTACTCCTTTTGTAATCTGTGAAGCTCCACATTCCTGAATTCTGGCTGGAGCTAAAAATGAAACGTGTTTTTTTTAATCCAGAATTTTTGTTTAATATATAAAGGTAAATGCAAATTAGTATAAAATATAAGTACAGTATGTTATAAGCTGATTTTTAAAAATTAATTTGAAACCTTTCTAAAAATTAGAAGTCCCAAAATAGGATATATTTCCTTTTCTATAATTTAATCAAACGTTAAAAATTAATTGCTACTTTCTTTAATAATGTCAGTGCTTTCAATTCATTATTAAATTATCAATTAATTTAGTCTCGTTGACATGTTTGATAACGAGTTGATGATTTAATGTATACACAACTGATTAAAAATCCACTTTAGTTAATGAAAAACTTACATGGATTAGATCAGTATAATTGCTAGATCTAACAAACAACATATTACAATAATTAGCCAATTTTTACTGATTCCTTGAGGGGGCAGAAATCTCAATCTCGTAATTATTTTCAAAGTAAGTTATTGTAGTTATATTTAATATAGGGCATTATACCAAAATCTTGATTCAATTTGTTAAATTAAAAATAATAAATAGAAAAAACATCATATTATATGCTAACTAAAAGAGAATGAAAAACTAAAGAGGAACCAAATATAACCACAAGCATTCTAACTACTGCGAGAGGTTAAAAACAGACGAGGCAAAGATGTTTTAAATATAATAATTATTATAATAAAATAAGACGTTATCTGCTGGGAAATTCGGGTGTGTAGTGAAAATGCATGCTAGCTACGGCCCTGGTATGGTAACCAGTGTTCTCCCGAAGCAGGTTACGCCAGCAAGATTTACCTACAAGATTATAGTCCAGGAAGAAGGGCCTGAGTGGTGAGATTAGACTGAAAATGCATTAAAAACGATTTTCAATAATGAATTGTGTCAACAATTTTGCTTAAATCATATACCATACTAGCAAAGATAGGGCGGGGTTCAAATGTAATAATGTTATAAATCATTTCCAGTCCTGGTAAACTCGCTTTCTCTCTCTTTACAATTTAAATTTAATAATCTGATCAAAATCTAATCAATATTATTTTATTAAACAAGAGCAAAACATCTTTAATTACAATAATGTAATGAATAAATTGTGAAGTGTGATGGTTTTACTTATAATTAACTTATGCAAATTCATGTCTGAAATTTCAAGTTTTCTTTCAATCAAAAACAATTTTTAAAAAAACATAATAGCAGGGAGGGCTAGGGAAAAGTCACAGTAGATACATTTTACTTATCATATTGTTCAATTTTTTTTTAATTACCTGAATTTTCTACATATTAATAAATAATTTTGATAATATCTCATCTTAATTTAAATATTCTTTCTGAAGAAAGAAAGGGAGGTCAGGGTAATGTTTTGGTTAACTTAAATTTTCCTGGCAGTTTAGCACGTTTTGTATTAGGTACCACTATTCCAAAGAGACCCTCCAACACTGGGCTGCTCATGCTCTGGGGCCCCTTAAGCTCTGGTTCCCCTTAAGCTCTGGGGCCCCTTAAGCTCTGGTGCCCCTTAAGCTCTGGGGCCCCTTAAGCTCTGGGGCCCCTTAAGCTCTGTGGCCCCTTAAGCTCTGGGGCCCCTTATGCTCTGGGGCACCTTAAGCTCTGGGGCCCCTTAAGCTCTGGGGCCCCTGGGTTTAGCCAGTAAACGCTCATAGATGTTATAAATGCTACTATTCCAAATGTGAAGCATCTCAAATAAAAACATCACATGGAACTTATTTAGAAATTGATTTAACAATATAATTTTCACAAATTGAATAAGTACACTAGCAGTTACAGTACATATAAACAAGTGCAACCTCACAGAGTTGTAATTGCTAGTCATTATTTGATAATTCATTTTTCAACAATAGGTTTCAATATCATGAATAAAAATCGACTTGTAAAAGAACAATTGAGCGACCATGAGGATAATTATGAATGTCAGTATAATTCTTGTATTCAAGGATGAATTACAATAAGACCTCAATTACTGGTTGTTTTCTATTGTAATATAAGCAGCAATTATATATATGAATGAGCATCAAACACATTCACGTTTATAATCTCAATAAAAAAAATGTCTTAATTTAAATTCTAAAGTTAGTCACGTACGACTATTAATTTGATATGGATTCCAAAATAATAACTACTGCAATGTAAGGTCTTTCATTCAATTGAGGACCACTTTATTTAAAGTTGCCTCCAATTATAGACCACTTTTCTTTAGCCTGGATAGTAATAAAATTTGGCTCGATTAAGTAATATTTAATAATATTAGTGTTGGATTTTTAGTTTTTTAGTCTATTTTTTTATTTTTTTATTCTCATTTTAGGTAAATTGCCAAGAATAACCACAAGTGAATTCATTCACTATCCTTCTCAAAGGTGGTAATCCCGTTACATATACACAATATGCTCTACATAAACAAAGACTTATTATTACAAGTCTTTGGGAGTGGAGTTGTAAATTGTCATATGACAGGACTTGAACCCAGGACCCTTAGATTGGTAGCCTAGCATCATAACCACCAAGCAACAACTCCACTCCGTCAATGACAACCAAAACCACGGCCGAACCGGTTAAACATTTATATATATATCTTTATCGTTTCAAATTAATTAATTAAATTTCAGTATATTACCGGGCGGTTTAGGATTAATGTTCTTTGCCTGATTTGTTTATATATATATATATATATATTTTTATACCATTTTTTTAATTTAGAGAAAAAAAGATTATTTGATAAAGCAAATGTCAGTGCTTTGGTTTGTGTTGAAGTTTATTGATGGCTAGCAAAATTGAATTCGGGCCAGTAACAACATTGTTTACTGGCCCAAATATAACATGACATGATTCAGTTTACATAATTTTATTACTTTTAAATTCAGGGCCAGTAACAAAATTGTTTACTGACCCAAAAAAAACATAAACATGATTTTATTTACAAAATGTTATTACTTTTGAACTCAAGCCAGTAACAAAATTGTTTACTGGCCCAAACATGATTTTTTTTACAGAATGTTATTTTTCGATAATTTGTGATAATACATACTGTACCTGTTTCTTCAAACGCTTAATCTCCAATTTTAAGTCACGTACTGTGTTCTGTAAAAGCACAGGATCTGGTTTGCCTTGGTATGTTAACGGGAGCGGGTAGTGGATTCTAAAACACAAAAAAGATCAATTTATCAATTGAAACTGTACAAAGTACATTCTTTTTTATTATTTATATACTGGGTATTGAATTTAAATGCCAGTAAATGTTTGTACAGTGTAACTTAAAATTTGTGTTTTTATGCAACTTCGGATTTTGGTAGGAGTCACCAGATATAATACAGTATAACATGATTTTCAGCTTAAACTACTGAAAATAAAATCAGAATTTTGCCATTTAAAAAAAATGTTTGGGGTTTTTTTTTATTATCATTCATTCGTTCATTTTACTTTTATTCGGAAACAAACGTCCGCAGTTACAAAATTAATTACATAAATAAGTTTAAATAAAAAATCTCAGGACCTCCATCATTTTGTTATGAAGCCTGGATGATTCAAATGATGATACAATTAATATATATATGTTTGAACATTCAAAAAATATATATGAAAATTCATGCCTGTAGCTAAGATTTAAATGATTAAAAAATCAGTAGCCTTTGGGTTATGACATTTTCATAAAAAAATATGCATACCTATCAAACTCAACAGTGTAAGTAACGATCAAATAACGCTTTGAATTGAGTGCAACCTTTTGTGAACTTGGAACAGTTCGACTGGCGACACCTGCTTTTGAATTCCGTAACGATTCAAGATCAGCATATGTTAGCAGGTCGAGGTTGACAGATTCACTAGTCTTGTAAAAGGACAAAAGAAACAGATAATTTAAGTTATTTTTTTGCTTTAAATCAAACTTTTTTTAAGTAAATAATATTTTTTTTTTAATCCAGTTTTTGATCAAAGTGAATAACTATTATGCGACAAATAAAAATGGCAAAGTAAACAACAAATTTGAAGAAAAAACAATTGTTAGGGGGAAAATATATCAAATATTTTATATATAGGATATGAATACACTTATTATAACTAAAAATTCAATTATCACAAAAATAAAATGAAAAATGTTGCTGAATAACTGAACAACATAGGTCGGTTGGTAAAATATTTTTTGGTTTTGGCCAGTCGAACTTGGTCAACAGCTGACATATCTTACCTACCTTTGAAATTGCTGATTTTAACATATTCACAAAAATTGAAAACTGTTTAAAATTTCCTGTTTTGTGGGTCAAATCTTCTATATCTAAAAATGAAAATGTTTTCAAAAGAGTTACGCTAAAATGAAATGACTTTTATTGTCATAAGAAAATGCTCAAAATCTATGTATTAATAATTGCGTCAATATTGTATTGTTTTGACACAAACTTACCAGGTGACACAATACAGACATTATTGATGCATTGTACATTTTTTAGACTGATCGATGTTTTTAACATTTGGTACACCAAAATCACTACAAAAGTATGATTTTATTAAATAATGATGATAAAATGTAATAACACTCTAAATACAGGGAATAATTTCGCCAGTGTAGCATAGCAAAAAGCTATACAAAACAACATTATTGCTACACATTTCTAAAAAAAAAGACAATACAAAACTATGTTTCTCAACTCAACAATCAGTTTGATTAGCAATTTTGCTAAACAAAATTTTTAAATGAAATTTTTCCCTGAAATATATCATATTTTGTATAATTTACACTTTATACTGGTAGGGCTTGATTATTATTGATAGGACTTGGTATTCAGGAGGAACACAACATTCAAGAGTGTGATATAATTCCTTTGTGTTGTTAAAGATAATTCTATTGATCTCTTTTTTGACCGTTATAATTGTTTTTGTAATAAAATTAGTAAAATTGTATAAATTTGTATTGTTAGATTTTAAGATTTATATATATTTTTATATGGTATAGTTTATTCCATTGTGTAAGGGGCGGGTTTCCCGCTGTTGAATGAGTTTGAATAAAATAAAAAAAATAAAATAAAAATATGTGGGTTATATAAAGTGAATAATCATTTTTACTATACAAAAGATATTATGAGATGTCTTGAAAGGAGTTTATTCTTATCTCCTTATTTACAGTAGTAGGCTAAGTACAGTACATACATTCAACAACCACTTCTCCCACACTCTAAGATAGGCTCAGACTTCACTTACAAGTTGCATCAAAGGTATTCCGCCATTGGTCCGCTGAAAGACGATCCTCGACCTCTACCATGAGCTGATCATCAGTTTGCACAGTTGCTGTGACAACATACTCCATGCCACGGAACACAAACACACTACTATTGTTGTCCATCTTTACTTACAGTACTATTGAGTGTCTACAGTAAATCGATAAAAAGAGATTTATTCAAGTGAATTTTAAACACAAACAAATGTCATGGATGATAAGTAAGTAAGTAAATTTATTGCATTTGTAAATGCAATAATAAAATAACAAAAACATTTACATTAAAATGAATTGAACAGTTTCGGCTAAAAAAATAAATATAACTTAAACTACATGGTAAAACTAACCCATGCCAGGTACTATTCCGGCTACTTAAAGGTTGCGCGGAAGTATTAAACTATTACTAAAATAATAAGATGCTACTGGACTGCATTTTGCACATACTGAGAATGAGATTATCTGTTTATCGTTATGTTCCTAGTTTCAAGCACTGCTTAGCATTTATTGACGACTGACGTGACCTGAAGCTACTAGGGTAAAAATGCAGTGGCAACAAATATAAAATTAACACACACAGCCTATCTAGTCTAGGAGGCCTATCACTCAGCAGTGAACTGAGAAAAATATATCAAATAATATATAATACGGTATGCATAAAAAAAGGTATTTTGAATCTATATAACTAACATAGCCTATATAGAGGGCCTACGTACTAGTTACTACTGAGTGTACTACTCTACTTCTAGGCTTAAAACAAAGATAGACTCTACTCAGGGTATACCACTCAGTCTAGGCTTGTTAGGACCTAAGCCTAAGTAGGACTTGTCTGGCCCTGACCTTTCTTGTACTACGCGGCCTACTAGGCCGGCTAGGCATAGATAGGTGCCTGCCTACGCGGCCTATACTATAGCCTAGCCTAACCTTAGCTAGGCTAGTTTAACCTACTACTAGCCCGGCTCTCTATCTAGCCTAGCTAGGCCCCTAGTCTAGCTATTTAAGTAGGCTAGCAACCAACATAATATATACACACACTTACATAAAATTAAATGATTAAAATACTTGTTATCGTTTAACTAGACTATAGTATATAGCCTATGTATAGTATTCATTATTAAATGCACGTCAATTTTAATTTTGTTGTCAGTATCACCTTCTTTCATACTTCTCTCTCTCCTCTCGCCGCTTTCAGCTCTATTTTTGAACTGCCGCCTAAAAGCGCCCTCAACGCATCACATAACCCGTACTTATTTTTTGGTGATAAAAATAATTTCACCGTTTTTTCAGGTTTTAACCTATTCCGATATCAAAACATTTCTTTTTCATAGATTAGAATTTATTCACAATTTTAGGCAGGTCAAAATAAAGCAACAATTTTTGTTTTACTTTACTCGCTGATATGTAACATATTAGCAAAGAAGGCCTCCTAGCCTTTTAATTGTAGGCCTATTGTCATAGAGTTACCGTAGTGTAGTAGGCCTATCAAGGATTTTGAATAAAAGGGACCAATTTATACACATTTTTAAATGTAAATTTTTCTCAATTGACATTTCCAATGCTCTTATGTCTCCGTTTGTATTCTCATATGTCTTTTTTAATCATGTCTACTTTCTTTAATATTCTTCCCACAAACTTCCACATACATTTTACACCGTCTCTCCTGTGTGTATTTCATCACACATCTATAGGCCTAAAGGCTTATACTCAAATTGACAACATTATAATTTTCAATCTTTTAATTCGGAAACTCTGGTCCATATAGAAAGTATATATTATTAGCAAAAATAAACTGTAGGCCTAATAATTACATAAAAGCAAATCCCACTTTAAAGTTCTAAACCGCCTGGTGATATACTGAAATTTAATTAATTTTATATTTATTTTTTGTTTTATATTTGTAGGTATTGTTTCTTGTTTTGTATTTTTGTAATACAATTTAATTTAATTTAATTTACAGAATATAATTAATTTAATTTAATAATAATTTAATTTAATAATAATACAATTTAAAAATAATTTAATTTAATTTACATAATATAACAGATACCTATGATTCGTACAAGCATTTAATTTACTACGGCTGTGTTATGAATACTACCGAGTTAATAACCATGGTCCGGGTCCGCCGCCATAATATAACAGATACCTATGATTCGTTTCGTACGTATCAATAGGTCACGTGAGTGTTTCGTTAGTGTTGCTAGGTTGGTATCGATGTATCTATTCATCTTGCATATTAATTGCTATTTCACGATTCTCTCATTCAGGCTATCTAACGGTGATGATAATTTGAAGGAGAAGAGGAGGAGAAGGCCAGAATAATACGCTCGCTAACCATACATATACGACTTACTCGATCGCGTGACGTGATTGCACTGTTGTTGAAGACGCTTATCCTAGCATTTACACTATACAGTTGAGTACTTCACTATACTCTGAAGAAGCACGCAAGTAGGCCTTTTTGTTGGATAACAATTCATAAAGGATCCTGATGGTGGATGTGTGTATTAGCATATTAAATATACATTCACGTGTTATCTTATTATAGTACTGAAGTATAGGCAGGTGGTGAAAGAAAGCGAGACTATCGTCTATCTAAAAATGTAAAAGCTATCTCCGGTTATTAACTTCTGTCATGTTATATTGATTTAATCATTTCGTTATTCAGGAATCTTCGAGCAACATCGATAAAGAAATAGGACTTTAGAATGACATAATTCAAATGTTCTTCGTAAACGCACGTTAATATTGTATTATATTGAGCCTTTAATGACCGAGCTGTGAGTCAGTCGTTATGACAACTGGACAAAGTAAGGAAAGCACAGAAGAAGAAGCACCAAAGAACGTGTTTAGAAAAGACAGACAGCGATCGAGTAACATTCTTCGTCACTTTGGTGCAACTTCTATCGATTTAGGCGATGAGCAGTCTTATGAAACGGTAAAACAATTGCCGTCTTCGTACAACCACGCTTTTGAATGGATGCAATCTCATGATTCGGATATTATAAAAGCGTTACAGTTACTTCACATTTACCCGAAATTGATACGATCAGATATTGCAAACTCACTCTCGAAACTCATCAAGCCCCTTCTAAACCAAACTCAGCCGTTTGAGATCGAAGAGGAGGTTGCACCACCAATAGCCCTCCGTAAAGTTGTGTATGTTTGTGGACGTTCAGAATATGTTGGTGAGGGTGTTACTGCCAAGGACAGAATCATAGCCTCACTTTCTTGTTACTGCCGGGTACAAACCCACCCGGATCCACCACCACAAGAGGAGAACGTTCAAGACGCATTGGAAGAGATAAAATCTTCGGAAGTTTTCATATTATTACTGAACGACGATACGTTAAACTGTTGGTTTTCTTTATATCGACTAGCTGGAGCAGTGACTCACAACATACCTATCATTACAATTAGGGATTCAAGTTTTGAACTGTCGGATTCTTTACCAGAGTCTTTTTACCAAACAGAAATTCTTACAGATCACAATTTGAGCTTAGGTCTTAACGTAAGGAATGAATCACGAGAATATAGACTAACGTCATCGAGATCTAGCGGTTTCCATTCGGCTTGTAGCCAAACTAAATATTCAGAATCGGGTGAGCCAAATCATTCGGAATGTTGTCTGCTAGCTGATATTATTAAAACATGCTATTTATCTTCGATGAAGTACGTCTCCAAGTTCCACGATTCTTGTGTTGCCAAACTGTTTGGTAAGCTTTCGGACTATCTCGGAGAATCGTTCTTAGATCTTGAAATTAGTAATCATTTCGGACGATACTCACCGGACGCCGAGATCGAAAACGGAAAAGCATCATCAGTGTACTTTTCAAAATCTGCAATCTTACGAAAAAGGAATAATCTACATTTTAAACGTCGAGCCGGCAATGCAACAATGATTTCAAATTTAACGACGCCATTTTTAGATAAAACACCTTCAACCGACGGTGAAGAAAAGGCGGTGTCGCATGAGAGACAATTCGAAGACAACACATGCAATGACTGTGATTCGCCATTTGTGCATAAAACTAACTACATGGTTTTCCCTAGCAGGTCTCCATCAAGTGCCAGAAAGTCACCATATGTAGTATCATTTCCTGACGAAATTGATAAATTAGAAAAGGAAGACAATGATAATGTTGTATCTCCGTACGGTGATTTTGACAACGTTCCGTTAGATGTGACTGCACCTCTTAAGGATTCACCACCGTCATCACCTGCCTCCTCGCCACCAGGCCAATTGACTAACAATAAAGATGAGACGAACAAAGACACTAACGCCACTCGTGAAACCAAGATTCACAAAAAAGAGTCCAAAAATATCACCGTTGTAAAGGAAAATTCTGTCATACAATCGGCTACTAAAAAGACGATTGGCAGAAGAACCGCTAAGTTGCCGAAAATAAATTTAGAAGTGCATGATGTCCGTGTTATGAGAAAACATATTAAAACAAGAAAACTCGGGAAATCGGTCAGCTTATAATGAAGAACCGCTAAGTTGCCAAAAATACATTTAGAAGTGCATGATGTTCGTGTTATGAGAAAACATATTAAAACCAAAAAAACTCGGGAAATCGGTCATCTTATGATGATGATGTAGTTCGCAAAGCAAGATATAGGCTACATTATATGAAATCAAATTATCATAGTGACACTTGAAACTTATTGTGTGTGGTATATATTACATAGGCTAATTTGCCAGGCTGATCCAAATGGCACTCTAAATTTGGAAATTACAATGCAAAAGATAGGTTAGGTTTTCGTGTGGTACGCGAGACCATGCAGCTAAAATAGTTTATTAGAGCATCTTAAATGTTTTTCAATGTTTTAACTTAAGCGAAAATGGTGGTATACAATCCAGTACTAGACATTAGTTTTAAATACACACACATATTTAAAAATGCATTTTATTAGCATTATTGATCAACCAAGATGACGTATTTGAATTAAATTATGATAAAATTAAGTTAAATCAATTTTAATTTTTGATAATAATAGAAATATTATTTTTCAAATAATTTTCATAAAACCAGTGTATTTTCATTAGCATGATGATGGCCTAGTATTGTATACATTGTTTATACATTGTTTGTAGATATAAATTTAAGACATAGATATCGTGTATTAAAAGTAGCTCTACCTAATACAACCTTAGATGACTTGCAATAGCCTGTCAGATATAGTCTAGAGACAGCTACATATTCGGGTGAATTATAATTAACCTTTTACTTGTTAAACTACAAATATCTTATTTTATTAATCATTAATTGTAAAATTTATATTGTTATTACATAATAGTTTTTAAATATTAACTGCATATAGCAGAACTTACATTTCGTATACTGATTCATAAGTAGCCAATTAGAATATGAATAACAATGATAATAATACAATTCGGTTTATAAATTATAGACGATTTTTTAAAGCTTATATATTCGGTTGCCAAGGTTACAGAACATAAACATAAATTTTATAAATAAAAATTAATATAAATGGCTAAAGGCAATTAGAATTAAAAAAATATCGGAAATTATAAAATATTATTTGTCTTTTTATGCGAGTCACGTGCATAGGCAGGAGATATGAAATACAGCTTCGATATGATAACTATATTAATATAATAATGGTAACAAAATGAAACGAACAAACGAACCATACCATATATTATTTCTGCAGAAAGAATACAACAAATTATTAAAAACACTGCAGATGCTTTGGACTGTGATGATATTATGACGATGATGCTATGATAATGATGCCATGATGATGATGATGGTGGTGATGATGATGACGATGATGACGATGCCATGATGCCATGATGATGATGGTGATGCCATATGATGATTATGATGATAATGCTATGATGATGACGATGATGCTATGATGATGATGATGCCATGGTGATAATAATGCCATCATGAAGATGATAATGATGATGCCATGATGATGATGATGTCATATGATGCTGCTGATGATGATGCCATGACGGATGACATGATGATGCCATTATGATAATGATGATGCCATGACTGATGGCATGATGATGATGATGCCATGACGGATTATATGATGATGATGATGATGCCATGACGGATGACATGATGATGATGATGCCATATGATGATGATGATGATGCCATGACGGATGACATGATGATGATGATGTTATGACGGATGACATGATGATGATGATGCCATGACATGATGATGATGCCATATGATGATGATGATGCCATGACGGATGACATGATGATGATAATGCCATACGATGATGATGCCATGACGGATGACATGATGATGATGATGCCATGATGATGATGATGATGATGATGATGATGATGCCATGACGGATAACATGATGATGATGTCATATGATGATGATGCCATGACGGATGACATGATGATGATGATGCCACAGTGGTAAAGCTGCTAGGGAAGGACCAGGATATAACGAAGAAGGAAGTGGTGAAGGAGGAAGCCGAATATGGAAGAGAGAACAACTGAGGAGAACATGTCCAGTGATATTGATGGGGAAAAGAGGACGAGTGAGAGCTGAGCTTTTTAAAATTATTGTTAATCTCAATTTATTTATTAGGCATATTTCCACGGAAAACCATAATAAATATGATTTCATTCAATGTTCTTAATCAAAGTTCAATCTTTTACATGTAGACAAACAGGCCTCTACAAGATGTTCTATAAAAAGAAAAGTCTAATTATTACAAGTCTTTGTAAATGAGTTTTTAGACGAACGATATTAAACAGAGGAAATGATATGTCTAATAATTACAATATAACCATATTTCTTTTATATCATTATCTAAGATATAGCATTTCCCTCGTGCAAATAATCGCTCGGCGTGTAAATATTTCAATAGTTTAAGTTAATCGTGGACACGCATTGTTAAAAGAACACGACGATGAATGCCCATGACGCATACAATGTATGCACTAACATACTAAATTATCAAGCATTTTTCGAAATGATACCTATCACCATGGTAACATGTCCATTATACTATTAACGGGCATTATTATTTTTCTGTGATCGATATACCGCAATCTACAGCAATATGCATGTGCGTGTATTACAAAGCTCTTCTCGCCACCGTGCCTACGAATTTAATCCAACATTCTTCTAATGGATCGATGTAATTTCAGTCATTATAATTATTGTCGATAAGCATCTTTTCCTTCTTTTTTTTTTATCATCAATCATTTTTTAATAGATGACATTAATAATAATTCGTCATGATCATATTTCTTCGTTCTCGTGACCATCTTCATGATCATTTACATCTATCTCTCACATCCAACACAACAACAAAAGCAACAACAACAAAATACAGTTTGATCATCATCTTGACTTGCATAGTACGTTTGTTTTATTTGTTTACCACACACACTGTGGCCTATGATTAATAAATAAATGATAAAGATAGGGCCTCAGTGTGTGGTAGGTCATCAAAATTAAAGTTGAAAACCGTAATTTTTTAAGTTATGGACAGTTCGCGCGAAAAATTCATGGCCACCATTAAAAAGGGAAACCCGCGTGTAAGATTTGTAGGACTAAGGCCTATTATAAGTTATATTTACTGAAACCACGGTGAAACAGAGAATGTTCAACAAATATATTTTTAAAAAGCCGATGTGATATTATTAGTTTATAGTAAAATATAACACAGACGCAGAAAAAAGCGCAGATACCAATAATTAATTGTTTTAATCATTTTTTAAAATATCCAGCAACAACATCATTCATTATCATTCCATTTCTTTTCCTTCCGATTCTATCCTCGCTACTTATTACGAGCTATATATCCAATACCAAATTGGCGAGTAAATCATGTTTTACTTTAAATTAAATGTATACGCTCTTCCACAAGGTCAATTGTTAGTTATACATACAGACTATATTAAAACAATGATTTTGAACACGTAGGGCATTTCTTTGAATTCTTTCCTATTGTCGTTTTGTGGTAATTTACAGCTTTTTATATATTTAACAAACGTACATAATCAATTGCGTCTGCATCATGCTAGACTACAACTTCCGGTAGTGACGTAATCAGCATATTTTTGGTAATAAAACTTTTTCACTAAGCTAGGGAATCTTCTAATATCAATATTCATTAGACCGTACTTTAGTTAGCCAATCAAAATAAACGTATAAACAATTTTGCGGCGATGTTACATGTTGTTGAGGTAAAATATACTGTGTTTTACAATAACCAATTTGGTTAGAGTAAAACACAATGATAAAGAATAGGAAACATTTAATAATATGATAAATGACATTTACATAGCAATTTATCACTGTGTTTTACTATAACCAATTTGGTTAGAGTAAAACACAATGATAAAGAATAGGAAACGTTTAATAATATGATAAATGTCATTACATAGCAATTTATCACTGTGTTTTACTATAACCAATTTGGTTAGAGTAAAACACAATGATATAGAATAGGAAACATTTAATAATATGATAAATGACATTCACATAGCAATTTAGCACTGTGTTTTACTATAAACAATTTGGTTAAAGTAAAGCAGAATGATAAAGAATAGGAATTTAATAATATGATATATGACATTTACATAGCAATTTAGCACTGTGTTTTACTATAACCAATTTGGTTAGAGTAAAACACAATGATAAAGAATAGGAAACATTTAATAATATGATATATGACATTCACATAGCAATTTAGCACTGTGTTTTACTATAACCAATTTGGTTAGAGTAAAACACAATGATATAGAATATGGAAACATTTAATAATTTGATAAATGACATTTACATAGCAATTTAGCACTGTGTTTTACTATAACCAATTTGGTTAAAGTAAAACACAATGATAAAGAATAGGAAACATTTAATAATATGATAAATGACATTTACATAGCAATTTAGCACTGTGTTTTACTATAACCAATTTGGTTAAAGTAAAGCAGAATGTTAAAGAATAGGAATTTAATAATATGATATATGACATTTACATAGCAATTTAGCACTGTGTTTTACTATAACCAATTTGGTTAGAGTAAAACACAATGATAAAGAATAGGAAACATTTAATAATAATGATTATTTACATAGCAATTTAGCACTGTGTTTTACTATAACCAATTTGGTTATAGTAAAACACAATGATATAGAATAGGAAACATTTAATAATATGATAAATGACATTTACATAGCAATTTATCACTGTGTTTTACTATAACCAATTTGGTTATGGTAAAGCACAATGATATAGAATAGGAAACATTTAATAATATGATAAATGACATTTACATAGCAATTTATCACTGTGTTTTACTATAACCAATTTGGTTATGGTAAAGCACAATGATATAGAATAGGAAACATTTAATAATATGATAAATGACATTTACATAGCAATTTAGCACTGTGTTTTACTATAACCAATTTGGTTAGAGTAAAACACAATGATAAAGAATAGGAAACATTTAATAATATGATAAATGACATTTACATAGCAATTTATCACTGTGTTTTACTATAACCAATTTGGTTATGGTAAAGCACAATGATATAGAATAGGAAACATTTAATAATATGATAAATGACATTTACATAGCAATTTAGCACTGTGTTTTACTATAACCAATTTGGTTAGAGTAAAACACAATGATAAAGAATAGGAAACATTTAATAATATGATAAATGACATTTACATAGCAATTTATCACTGTGTTTTACTATAACCAATTTGGTTAAAGTAAAACATAATGATAAAGAATAGGAAACATTTAATAATTTGATAAATGACATTTACATAGCAATTTAGCACTGTGTTTTACTATAACCAATTTGGTTATGGTAAAGCACAATGATATAGAATAGGAAACATTTAATAATATGATAAATGACTTACATAGCAATTTAGCACTGTGTTTTACTATAACCAATTTGGTTATGGTAAAGCACAATGATATAGAATAGGAAACATTTAATAATATGATAAATGACTTACATAGCAATTTAGCACTGTGTTTTACTATAAACAATTTGGTTAAAGTAAAACACAATGATAAAGAATATGAAACATTTAATAATTTGATAAATGACATTCACATAGCAATTTAGCACTGTGTTTTACTATAACCAATTTGGTTATGGTAAAGCACAATGATATAGAATAGGAAACATTTAATAATATGATAAATGACTTACATAGCAATTTAGCACTGTGTTTTACTATAAACAATTTGGTTAGAGTAAAACACAATGATAAAAAATAGGAAACATTTAATAATAATGATTATTTACATAGCAATTTAGCACTGTGTTTTACTATAACCAATTTGGTTATAGTAAAACACAATGATATAGAATAGGAAACATTTAATAATATGATAAATGACATTTACATAGCAATTTATCACTGTGTTTTACTATAACCAATTTGGTTATGGTAAAGCACAATGATATAGAATAGGAAACATTTAATAATATGATAAATGACATTTACATAGCAATTTATCACTGTGTTTTACTATAACCAATTTGGTTATGGTAAAGCACAATGATATAGAATAGGAAACATTTAATAATATGATAAATGACATTTACATAGCAATTTAGCACTGTGTTTTACTATAACCAATTTGGTTAGAGTAAAACACAATGATAAAGAATAGGAAACATTTAATAATATGATAAATGACATTTACATAGCTATTTATCACTGTGTTTTACTATAACCAATTTGGTTAAAGTAAAACATAATGATAAAGAATAGGAAACATTTAATAATTTGATAAATGACATTTACATAGCAATTTAGCACTGTGTTTTACTATAACCAATTTGGTTATGGTAAAGCACAATGATATAGAATAGGAAACATTTAATAATACTAGAGGGTGAGCTCGCTTCGCTCGCTCCCCCTCTAGGAAGTGTAGACGATGGTTTTCGGAATGATAATGTTCTCCTTATACATTTTCTGTCGGTTACCATTATTGAAAATGCTTGACATTCGTAAAACTAAACTACTTTGTTTCAGAATCACAGTGTTTTAGATGATTAATAACATTTTAAAGTATAGTTTTTATTGTTTGGTAGGGCCCTTTGGGGAGGCGGAGGTCATTTGAGGGAGGTGCTTATTCGAGGGATATATGTTAAATTTTTTAGTTCTAATAATATGGTAACATTTATAATCAAATGAAATCCTCTCATAGATATGAAAAGTGGTAAAAAAGAATAACAAATGCTTGGTAAATTGCAGATAACAGTGCGGTGAATTCTACTACAAATAGTATAATTGTGTTATTATAAATATGTGGATGGACGTTTATTAGATAGTTGAGTTGGGGAGGGGGGGGGGGTGATGTTTTATTGGAGAGGCGTTTATTCAAATGAATACCATCCTAATAATTATTAATACATTATTTAATTTAATCATCTTTTGAAACTAACTGCCGTGACAGAGTGGGCCCAAGAAAGAAGACATTACGGCTTGCAACATGGGCAGACATCTCGGTCCTAACGGGACACAGGAAGATAGCCTACAGTTATTCCTGCAAGCTTACTCAATAAAACTCAGCTATCGGGATTTCACTCGAAAAATGTCTTATCAAATCTCCCTATGTAATTTTATAATACTATTCCCCACAATATATTCTGATTCTTTATGGCGTATATTTAATTTGATCTTTATTACTTTGCAGTATAATTCCTATTATTTAACTACTGTACCTTCACACACGTGTGGTATGTTTTAAAATAAACAAAAAACTGAAATGGCTATGATTAATGGCCAATTTTTTTTTCGTCTTCCAAAGGGACACTGTATTGATTGATGGAAAGTGCCTGTTTCCAGTCACCTTTAGGGTCAAATCTATTATTTTAACTGCTCCCTGGTGTATAAAAGAGAGAAAATATTTGAAACTAAGGTGAACTTATCTTAAACCCGGAAATTACTTTGACCGGGAAGAATTGAAATTGAGAGGAAAATCCAATGTTGAAATCATAAATGTTGTTAAAAAACTCTTTATAATATCTTCCTAAGATATAAATATGGAACAATAGCGTCGGCGTGCACACTAATGTTATCAAATCTACGTTTCGCGGTACATCTCGGATAGATAAGGTAGGTATCCAAGGCGGAGATTTGTACCGAAGTTTTTGCATTGTGCTCGCCTATGTCAGAATTAACCATAATTTATATATAGATGATAAATGACTTACATAGCAATTTAGCACTGTGTTTTACTATAACCAATTTGGTTATGGTAAAGCACAATGATATAGAATAGGAAACATTTAATAATATGATAAATGACTTACATAGCAATTTAGCTCTGTGTTTTACTATAAACAATTTGGTTAAAGTAAAACACAATGATAAAGAATATGAAACATTTAATAATTTGATAAATGACATTCATATAGCAATTTAGCACTGTGTTTTACTATAACCAATTTGGTTATGGTAAAGCACAATGATATAGAATAGGAAACATTTAATAATATGATAAATGACATTTACATAGCAATTTAGCACTGTGTTTTACTATAACCAATTCGGTTATGGTATGACGAGACGAATCGATATTCGACGCTTCGTGTGACGAATAATCGCCAAATTATAATTAATATAATTAATTAATGAAATAAGATACGCACTTGATGTTTGCATCAATTGTTCTTTAGAATAAATACTTTCGAAATACAAAACAAAAAATGTGTGGTGAGTGACGATATGTTCAATCATGGACCTATAAATTACTAATTTATAGGTCCATGATTCAATATCTGTAGCTTCAATTCAAACATAATGTAACAGAAAATTCGAAGCGTAAAAAACGTTCGTTTACACAACACTTTTTTTTATACTTTATTATTGATTATTATATTATACAGGAATACTATTTATTTCCTCATTTCTACCCAAGAATAAACAATTTTTGGATACAAAACTTTATGCATGTGAATTACATTACCAAAATATTAAAATGAGGATAAAAAAACATCGCGTAAAATACTCGTATTCAAAAGCTTCTGAAATTTGTAGATATATGTCATGAAAAAGAAATTTGACATTCCCAATAATTTTTTTTGGCAAAAATGTAATATATGAAACATACAATTTACATAGTTTATCATTGTTTTTTATTAGAACCAATATGGTTACACAGTTAAACATAGTGATAAAGAATAGATACTTGTTAGGTTACTACCCTACCCTCTAGTTTGAAGCGACATTATAAATTCATCGAGAAAAAAAACGTATCGTATTCAGAAACGTTTGACATTTTGTATAGATATGTTCAATAAGACGAAACAAATTATAAATTTCAAGACAAATCGATGACTTCCATTATTTGCATTTCTAAAAATTCACACTTATGAAAGACCATACATTTTCAACATATTCGTTTTTTCTGTGTACCGAGTTTAGAAACTTTTTGAATACCAGACGTATTTTTTTGTGATGCTTTTTCATTTGAATTGTAGTATAAAATGTCATTGAAACGAGATAAAAATCATACAAGACATGTTATAATAGGTTGCTCTATATACATAACAAAATTAGTTCTTTTTTTTTGGTAAGAATCGCCAATGAAGTAGAAAGTTATTTCAGATGTAGTGTGCATTTATACGTCATTAATAGTAGGCCTAAAATATAATATTAAATATTATAAAGAATATCAAACATTTTATGTTATGAAAAATAAAATTTACATATAAGTTTATCATTGTGTTTAAACACAGTGAGTGATAAAGAATAGAACTGTTTTAGTTTATTTAACCCTAACCCTAGTTTGAAGCGATCACATATTTAATATTCATCGCTAAAAATACGTATCGTCTTGAAAAACGTTTGATATTTGGTAGATATGTTCAATATAGGTTCTTACATCTATAATGCAAAAGAAATATCCTAATAGTTTTATTTTGATTTCTGGGAATCATCAATGAAGTAAAAATGTGTTGGAAATGTATTGTCTTTCATAAGTGTAAATGTTTAGAAATGCAAATTATTAAAATCACGAATTTGTCTTGAAACTTTTATTTTTTGTTTGTTTTATAGACGTAAGAACCTATTGAACATATTTACCAAATTTCAAATGTTTCTGAATACGATACGTTTTTTTTCGCGATGAATTAAGTATGTGATCGCTTCAAACTAGGGTTAAAGTTATAAAACCTAAAACAGTGTCTATTCTTTATCACTGTGTTTAACTGTGTAACCAAATTGGTTCTGTAAAACAAGGTGATAAACTATGTAACTTGTATTTATTATTATTACATTATAATGTATCCTATAATGTAATATGAAAAATAAAATGTACATAGTTTATCATTGTGTTGTACTAAAACCAATTTGGTTAAAAGTTAAACACAGTGTTAAAGAATGGAACTGTTAGGTTATTTAACCCTAACCCTAGTTTGAAGCGATCACATACTTAATTCATCGATAAAAATACGTATCGTCTTAAAAAACGTTTGAAATTTGGTACAGGTTCAATATAGGTTCTTACATCTATAATGTAAAAGAAATATCATAATTTGTTTTATTTTGATTTCTGGGAATCATCAATGAAGTAAAAATGTGTTGGAAAATGTATGGTATTTCATAAGTGTACATTTTTAGAAATGCAAATTATTAAAATCACGAATTTTTCGTGAAATTTATATTTTTTGTTTGTTTTATAGACGTAAGAACCTATTAAACATATCTAACAAATTTCAAAAGTTTCTGAATACGATACGTACTTTTTCGCGATGAATTTATTATGTCGCTTCAAACTAGGGTTAGGGTTATATAACCTAAAACAGTATCTATTCTTTATCACTGTGTTTAACTGTGTCACCAAATTGGTTCTGTAAAACAAGATGATAAACTATGTAACTTGTATTTATTATATTATTACATTATATGTATCCTATTCTTTATCATAACGTTTAGATAATAAGATATGTTTAATATAATATTTTGCTATGTAAATAACATCATATAATAAATGTTTCATTATCATTGTGTTTTACTGTAACCAAATTGGCTATAGTAAAACACAATACTAAATTTGTATGTAAATGTATCATATTATTATATGTTTTCTATTCTTTATTTGTGTTTTACTGTATCCAGCGCAGTGCTAAATATCATTTATCATATTTAAAATGTTTTACTCTAACCAAATTGGTTATAGTAAAACACAGTGATAAATTACTATGTAAATGTCATTTATCATATTATTAAATGTTTCCTATTCTTTATCATTGTGCTTTACTCTAATCAAATTGGTTATAGTAAAACACAGTGCTAAATTTCTATGTGAATGTCATTTATCATGTTATTAAATGTTCCTATTCTATATCATTGTGTTTTACTCTAATCAAATTGGTTATAGTAAAACACAGTGATAAATTGCTATGTAAATAATCATTATTATTAAATGTTTCCTATTCTATATCATTGTGCTTTACCATAACCGAATTGGTTATAGTAAAACACAGTGCTAAATTGCTATGTTAATGTCATTTATCATATTATTAAATGTTTCCTATTCTATATCATTGTGCTTTACCATAACCAAATTGGTTATAGTAAAACACAGTGCTAAATTGCTATGTGAATGTCATTTATCAAATTATTAAATGTTTCATATTCTTTATCATTGTGTTTTACTTTGACCAAATTGTTTATAGTAAAACACAGTGCTAAATTGCTATGTAAGTCATTTATCATATTATTAAATGTTTCCTATTCTATATCATTGTGCTTTACCATAACCAAATTGGTTATAGTAAAACACAGTGCTAAATTGCTATGTAAGTCATTTATCATATTATTAAATGTTTCCTATTCTATATCATTGTGCTTTACCATAACCAAATTGGTTATAGTAAAACACAGTGCTAAATTGCTATGTAAATGTCATTTATCAAATTATTAAATGTTTCCTATTCTTTATCATTATGTTTTACTTTAACCAAATTGGTTATAATAAAACACAGTGATAAATTGCTAAGTAAATAATCATTATTATTAAATGTTTCCTATTCTATATCATTGTGCTTTATGGGAAGAAAACGTGCATTGCGCACACTGTTTACGCGCCTCAACAATAAACGGCGAATATGCGATTCGTCACTAATTATGGAACGCCGTTTTACACAAGTTTTTGGCGATGATAAAAATTGCGTCGATGATGAAATTGCGTCGATGAAAATTGCATCGACGCAATGTAGATTGCGTCGACGCAATTTACATTGCGTCGATGAAAATTGCATCGATGAAAATTGCGTCGATGAAAATTGCGTCGATGAAAACTGCATCGATGAAAATTGCGTCGATGAAAACTGCATCGATGAAAATTGATGTGATGAATTTAATTGATTATGAAAATTCCAAATGGTTTTAATTCAATCAATGATGAAAATGACTACTAGTAAAGTAAATGATGATGTTAATAATGATGTTAATAATGTTATTATGTTGCTAAAAATTGACGGTTTCTGAATATTTTGATATGATAAACATGTTTACCGCTTGCGCTAGCGCGCGTTATAGACAAGCGCACAGTGAGCGCGCACTAAAACAATGTTGAAATATATGCACTGATTAACATTTTAGTGATTTAGTGTCAACACATTTTAGCAATGGATCCATTATTGTCCTTTCGGACACATTATATCTTCTAGCTAATTGCTTCCGTTAATCCACCAGTTCAGTACATAAAATTCAGATGTCCAGCATCCATGACATCATATTCAAATCATACCGGCAGGGAGATCACAATTTATCGATGCAGTTTTCATCGATGCAGTTTTCATCGACGCAATTTTCATCGACGCAATTTTCATCACATTAACGCAATTTTCATTACATCGACGCAATTTTCATCGACGCAATGTTCATCACATCGACTTATATTTTCATTACATCAATACTATATTCATCGACGCAATTTCATCACATCGACGCAATTTTCATTGCATCATCGACGCGATTTTATCATCGCCTAAACTGGCATTCCATACTAATTGCGTGTGATCTGATTGGTGTATTATAAATAAATTCATCGCGATGAATTTTTCAGTAGATGTAATGAGACAGTTCAGTAGATGTAATGACAGTTAATTTAATTGTTCTGCTCTTTTTGTACAAATCTATACTACTTTATATTATGGATTTTGTAGTACTGTTAAAATTATTAAATCTCTGGAAGTGTGTTTTACGAGTATGTCCGCAAATTTATGCGTTTACGGTTTTAAAATGTGAGTTTTAAATAGCGAACATGATCTTGTTAGGTGCACTGCGCACGCAGTATTCCAAAATGTCTTACTAATTGGGAGAAAATCATATTGTATCATATCATATTATATCCATTCTTTAAATTCATATTCTTTATCCAAAACTAAATTGGTATAGTAAAACACAGTGCTAGCAATTTATCATATTATTAAATGTTTCATATTCTTTATCATTGTGTTTTACTCTAATCAAATTGGTATAGTAAAACACAGTGCTAAATTGCTATGTGAATGTCATTTATCATATTTTTAAATGTTTCCTATTCTTTATCATTGTGTTTAACTCTAACCAAATTGGTTATAGTAAAACACAGTGCTAAATTGCTATGTAAATGTTATATATCATATTATTAAATTCCTATTCTTTATCATTGTGTTTTACTCTAACCAAATTGGTTATAGTAAAACACAGTGATAAATTGCTATGTAAATGTAATTTATCATAATATTATTAAATGTTTCCTATTCTTTATCATTGTGTTTTACTCTAACCAAATTGGTTATAGAAAAACACAGTGATAAATTGCTATGTAAATGTAATTTATCCTGTTATTAAATGTTTCCTATTCTTTATCGTTGAGTTTTACTCTAATCAAATTGGTTATAGTAAAACACAGTGCTAAATTGCTATGTAAATGTTATATATCATATTATTAAATGTTTCCTATTCTTTATCATTGTGTTTTACTCTAATATGATTGGTTATAGTAAAACACAGTGCTAAATTGCTATGTGAATGTCATTTATCATGTTATTAAATGTTTCCTATTCTTTATCATTGTGCTTTACTCTAACCAAATTGGTTATAGTAAAACACAGTGCTAAATTGCTATGTAAATGTCATTTATCATGTTATTAAATGTTTCTTATTCTTTATCATTGTGTTTTACTCTAACCAAATTGGTTATAGTAAAACACAGTGCTAAATTGCTATGTAAATGTAATTTATCATATTATTAAATGTTTCCTATTCTTTATCATTGTGTTTTACTCTAACCAAATTGGTTATAATTTATTTAATTTCATTTCAAAAGACATTTACCTAAATTTCTATTTAAATGTCATTTATCAAATTATTAAATGTTTCCTATTATTTATCTGGTTATATAGTAAAACACTGTGCTAAATTGCTATTGTATTAAGGACGAGTTCCGAGAAGATGTATTCAAAGCTACAACCAATCAGAACAGTGTTAATCAATATAGTCCATGGCTACAGCCAATCAGAAACGTCCAAATCGCAATAACCCCTAGGCTAATAGAAATTATTGGTCCGAGTAGCCTTTTCAACCAGACGTTGCGAGGTTTAAAAAGTAAAACATGATTTACTCGCCAGTTTGGTATAGTTTATATACCTGTTATTACATAATAATATAAGCCGGAAATGTATGTGCGCATGCGTAACTTGTCAATGTTTTGATCATTTTCGCGCGAACTGTCCAAAAATATTATCGATCGATAAGCAAGACATATTTTGAAATGTATGGTGAAATAGCTCTCGAATTAATTAGAGATCTCCAACGATCACTTGATGGTTCTCTCCTACCATTTAATGTAAGTTTGTGAATTCAGTAAATAAGCCAAATCGACAAATAACGGTATCTGGAGTAGTTAATTAATGATACTGATAGTGGATCGTATCTCTCTCTAGGCCGACCGGACAAACTAAAACATGCCAGCGGAAGAGAGTCTAGGCCTACCACTACGCTTGCCGGTTTACTACTAGGTAGCTAGGCCTAGATCTCGGTTTATTTATTTTGTCTCATTAGAATATTATTAAATATTGATATTAGTATACAATAAATGCAACTGTTAGCCCATTGAGTGGTCTAATTAAATGGCATAGTAATTTAATTGGGCCACTTTATCTCAATCTCATAAATTTCCACATCTTCTTTAACGTTTAAAAATGTAATTTTTAGCATATACCTGTGTTGTTTAGATTTTCTTAAATTCCTGTCAAATATTATAAATAAATATATATAATTATTAATACAGTTGGGATCTCATACCTAGTGAGTGCCAATTCAAATAAATTATAATAATCCCCATTTTCTATAATAATATTGATGATATAGATAGTAGATTGTAGGGCTAATTTATTCAGATATTTATTTTAAAAAACAACAAATATATTTTGAAACTTTTTTTCACCTACAGGATGACAGTATACGACAGGTCCTGGAAGAAATGAGGACGCTTTATGATCAAAATCAAGCGGATGTGTACGTTTCGAACATTTTGTATCACAACTAACAAGTCCAAAGAATATAAACTTTAAGCTCTGTTTACACTTTAAAAAAGTGTGATTTGCCCAAATATGTTAGTAATAAGCTTAAATATGTTAGTGATATGACATCATCATGTCAATATATGGGCACATTTTGTGTCACATAAAGTTTGATAGTCTAGACAGAGCTTTAGGCCTAGTATAAAAAAGTTTAAATATTATGCACCTGTCAATTGTATGACCTACTACTAAACGACCCCGGGGAGAGGTGTGTCATTTGTTCCATGTGCGTCATACCTTATTGAATATCATGACACACCCCTGCGTCAAAAAAGTGACTTATCTTTAGGTAACCATGACACACCAATTTTGAAGAACAGTGATGCATTGTGACCATGTTGTTCATAATAAGGTGGGTGGTAAATTGACGGACATTGTCACACATTGTTTATTGAAGTGACATACCATTTAGGTTTCTTGATGCACCCCTGCGTCAATAATTATTTTTAAATGACGCATCCATGACCCACCTCTCCCGGGGGTCAAATAGCGGATCATACAATAAAGTGCACCATATTTAAAAGGTAAATCTGGACAAAAAAAGTTCCATAGGCGCGAGGCTAGCGCGATGATGTAAATTTACATCACCGTGATAGGACCTAGATGGAAATTTTGTCCCGATTGACCTTGTAAATAGGCCGCTCTCTGGAGTTATCGAAGTCGCTTATTGACAAGTGGATTATCGTATCAAACTTATAAATGGAGCTTCTGGTTAACAGTAAAATTATAATAAAAAAGTCTGTGGTACACCGCGCATTTCCATTCTCTAGAAGCCGATTGTAAGTTAACAACCTAAACGTTGAGACATTCTCAAAACCATACTTTATATCCTTTTGTAAACACATTGTGTATTTTTTGATTTTTACAAAAAGAAATCTTGTTGTGTACTGCAAACCTAACTTTGCTATTGTTTATTCGCCATGCAAGCCTTTAAAAACAATATTGTAAAATGATGATACAGACTTACTAAGTTTAAAAGCTAATTAGCAGCGTAAGGACATATTTAATGTTTTTTAAATTGAACCATTTTCTAATAATCAGCTCACTTAGTTAAATGACATTGAATAAGTAAACAGCATGAGACTTGAATTGAAATTACCTAGTAAACAGCATCAAGATCAAGAAGAAGATTGAAAAAAAAGGAAATTTATATGCTAAATATATATATATATATAAATCCAAAGGCAAATTACTAAAAATAATGAGATTGCTGTGGGTATCAGTGGCTGGATCTCAATGGAGATGCAAAATAAAATAGGCAAAAAGCTAAATCAAAATGATAAAGAAAAACAGCCAGAAAAAATATATATATGTATAAATCAAAAGGCAAATTACTGAAAATAATGACAATGCTGTGGGTATCAGTGGCTGGATCTCAATGGCGATACAAAATAAAATAAGCACTGACAAAATGACAATGCTGTGGGTATCAGTGGCTGGATCTCAATGGCGATACAAAATAAAATAAGCAAAAAAGCTAAAATCAAAACAATGAAATACAACAGCCAGAAACATTAGCAGAGATTTTGGGAAACACTAGCCCTTAATCAGTGCAATATTCATCCAGATAAAAATAAGTTCAATAAGGAACGGACAGAACAAGTGAATACCATAATATTTTGAATAAGAGAATTGATTGTATACTTTATTGATTCTTTTAGATCGTCTACAGCAGCAGGTGAAACCGGGATGCTAGCAGGAGTTCAATTCCGACATGCTTGCCTCAACCGGAACAAAAGATTACTCCTTGCATACTTGTAAGTATACTGTAGTATCCAGTCATAGAGAGTTCACTACTGTATAATATTATCTCTAATGAGAAAGGAGAGAGCATTGTGTGATTTCAACATTTAAGGTGTGTGGGGGGGGGGGGAGGGAGGTTGTGCGTCTACTAACAAGTGCATTTTAAACAACATTTACCTCAGTACCAACAAAATGAGCCCAGTCATTCACTATAATATTATATCTATGCTGTAGTAAAGGAGAGAATATTGAGAATGGGGGTAGGGTTTTGTTTATATATTTAGGCAAATTACCAAGGATAACCTTAAGCGAAATTCATTCACTATCCTTTTTAAGGTGGCAATCCTGTTCACAAACAAACATATACACACACAAGATGGTCTACATAAAACAAATTATTATTGTGTTTGGGAGTGGAGTTGTAATTTGTCATCTTAGAAAAAATACTGAAGTGACAGGAGTTGAACCCAGGACCTTTGGATTGGTAGCCAAGTACCATAACCACCAAGCTACAACTTCTTAAGGGCTACAAACTGTATGCATGATTGGTGTAATATACACAATTATATCAAGTGCATTTAAAAAACAACCTAACCTCAGTACCAACAGAAAAAGCTCATATAAATAAAGATGCCCTATAAGCTTTATGTGCCCAAATATGGTAGTGGTATGACATCATCATGTCCATATATGGGCACATCACATTTTTTTGTCACATAAAGGTTGATAGTGTAGACATAGGTTAAGGAATATACTCTTAGGCCAACATGATAATGGATAATACTGTACTACAGTATAAATTTCAGTATTCACTTTAATGTCAAAATTAAGGTGTGTCTGTTTAAAGGAAAGGTTATTTTGCCACACAAAATAGAGGGTGCTGTAACAGTTTCAATTCCACAGCCACAAACTGTTTATTATATTGAAAGATTAGAAGCAACAGACACAAAATGAAGTAGAGTATGCGCTGCCAATGGTTGTAACATTCCAGGTTATGTGAGATTTATTCATCATTTCAATTACTAGATGGTACGCTCGCTTCGCTCGCGTACCATCTAGGTCGTGCCCACAGATGGTTCTCGAATACACAGTAATTTCAGCGTAAAAAAATGCTTTTTTTAATGTACGTACTGCAGGACGATAATAGTTATTATTGTTTACAGAAACGAATAAATAGACACGATGATTTATGTATTAAACTGAAATTAGCACACTGGGAATTACTTCCGAAAGAGAAACTTGTCACAAAATGAGTCCAAATTTGTTATTTGGACTCATTTAAACAAACCCAATTTGTGTTTTGTGTGTAACATTAGTTTTGAGGGATGGGGAAGAGGATATGGGTAGAAAGAAGAACAATGTTTTAATATATTATTTATCTACTCAGTAACGAAATATGTTTTTCACTTTGATAGGCCTATAAATAATATACCACAGTAACACATTTGCGATTTAATACTTTGTTAAAACTGTCACTGTTATAGTCCATTGAAATAGCATGTACATGTAACGATACACGTACCACTACAACGTTTATATTCTTTGTAATTATTAATTAATACAAACGTTGAGAAGCAACTGTCAGTAGTACAGTTTATTTGTATATTGTACGTTTTATATAACAGTAGGGCCTACTCACAGGCCTATAAATAATATACCACTTAATACAGTAACACATTTGCGACTTAATACTTTGTTAAAACTGTCACTGTCATAGTCGATTGAAATAGCATAGTACATGTAACGATACACGTACCACTACAACGTTTATATTCTTTGTAATTATTAATATACAAACGTTGAGAAGCAACTGTCAGTACTACAGTTTATTTGTATATTGTACGTTCTATATAACAGTTACCCACACTCACAGTAAATTCAATGGCGACCACAAATGTTAATATGTATTTACAGTAATGTCCAAGTATTGCAATACTTATCTATATATAGGTTTTAGGTTAATTCCCCAAGGGCCAATAAATTTACCTACAGCTGGTGGTACTTGTGTTAAAGCAAAGAGTTATTATTGGAATGTTCCATTCATCGCAAATCAATACATTTGTATAATCGTATATTAAATCTATCAAAATAGTATTTTTTTAAGAAAATCGGCCTGTCCTCAACATTATGATGCTGTACTCTAGCTGTTCAAACAGTTTTCAGCTATTAAAAACAATCATCGTAGGAGGAGATAGGAAAATGCGAAGCCTCCTCGCATTTTTGTGGCGGGTATTTTTCAAGATGGACATCCATTAGACAGTGTATACAACGATCGGAAAACACCCCTATTTGGGGCAAATCGTTGAACCTAAATTCGTTTTAATCGTCAATAACTAATTATCTAACTTAATTTAATTAGTAAACAGGGTTACATCAGGTGGTTAAAATCAGTACCGAAAGTACGAACCAACTTTATATACCATCGAGTAAAAATTCTAGAAGTAAGGCGCGATTTATCGAATTTTGCCCTTACGTAAATTTATATATAGATACTAGAATAATACTGTATCACTTGTATGGATGTATGCTGAAATAAACAACTTATTATCTCTTATTATTTTAGATACAACCGCTTACAAGTTATCAGACAAATGCGCTGGGAATTTGGTAGTGTTTTACCAGTTGATGTAAAACAAAATCTATCTGAAAATGAGGTAGAATTTTATGTTTAGAATTTAATACATTAAAGCTCTGTCTACACTATCAAACTAGTTTGACAAAAAAATGTGTGATGTGCTCGCTTAAATATGGTAGTGGCACATCACAATTTTTTGTCACATAAAGTTTAATAGTGTAGACTGAGCTTTAAAACTAAAACACTAAAGTTTTTTAAAACATTAATGTGAAGTTAAACAGGATTTTTTGTATGGAAATATTTAATTTTTAAGATAAAAAATGTAAATCAAATCTTATTATAATGACAACTTCCATAAATATAGAATGTTATTTTATCTTTTAGATGCACTGGTTTGGTCGTTACAACAAGTCTTTAGCTAAATACATGAGATCCTTGGGTAGTGATGGATTAGATTTAACACAGGTACGTGAAACAGGGACGCAAACCCATGGGGTACAATCTACAATTCCATTATTAAATTCATATTTCTACATGGTATGACCAAGGCAGTCTAACAACAGGATGTTGAGCTTTGGAGATCAAAGGGTTTATCTGTGGCTGCGACACCATCAGTTCCACATGCATTTGATGACGAATATCAAAGATGTTGGTGAAGTTTGGTCGGATACTACAATCTCTCTATGTACAAAGTACATTACTGTTGGTATTTGTAGCAGCCAGACATAAGATCAAAGTTTTTTTATCTTGGCAAGGCAAGCTCAGTGTCCTGTTGTTAAGATTGCTGACTGTAGATGTAGATTACTATAATGACGATAGCAAGATAAATAACGAAGTACTAATCAGCATTTTGTTAATTAATTTCAGGACATGAAACCGCCAAAAAGTTTATATATTGAAGTAAGTAAAATGATAATAGTATACATAAAAACGAACTAAAGCTAGTTTAAATGCCTTTTAATGAAATTAGTACATATATATCTCCAAATCGTACACAAAAATCTGCTGCTGTTGCTATCTCGCGGTGGTGTTAACAAACAGAGGAAGGACAACAGGTGGCGCTGTTGTATTTTACAGCAATTTGTACACTAGATTTTGTTTTTATCCACCAAACGTTTTTTTTTTCGTACACAAAAATGTTTAAAAATTACTATTAATCGATTGTTTAATAGTGCGTATTATTGCACGCCATGTGACCCACAATCGTCTAATCAAATGACAGGAATTTATTTAGGTTTTATATAATACTGACTGGTTAATGGCATATAATCCATTTTTAATCAGTGTGTGTGCAATGATTTAAACCTTTTCTTTGGGACTATATGGCCCACAGCAATTACATGTCATAATAATTATTGTTGAAAAATCATGTCTGTTTTGACTACTGAGTATATTGTATACTACAGGTACGGTGCTTAGTAGACCATGGCGAATTTGAAACAGAAGATGGGACAATCATTGTTTTAAAGAAAAATTGTCAGGTGGGTTTTTATTTGCTTTAAACAGGTGCATATGTAAACTATTAGTGGATGAGACAGGTATTTATTTGTAGGTGTTACATATTTATGTCAAAATGACAATGCTTTATGATTACAATGCCTTATCATAGAGCTTTCTCCATGATTTTAAGCAAGTATAATGATCTGTTTACACTACCAAACTTTTTTTTGTGACAAAAAAAATGTTTTGTGCCCATGGACATGATGTCATATTACTACCATATTTGGGCTCATCACACTTTTTTTTGATAGAGCTTAAGTGAAAGTTTATTTATAACCGTATTTTTTTTTTCTTTACAGCATTTCCTATTACGTTCACAGTGTGAGCATCTTGTGAGACAAGGAATTCTGGAACATATTCTTTCATGAAAATATGGAATGGTGTGGAATATCTAAGGCCTTGCATCTGCCTATGCAACACCAAAAAACATTTAAAAAGTTACATAAAAAAAATCATTATTTTGAAAAATGGTAACAAAAATTATCTAATAAAAACATGTGCAACTGAATTGTCTTGTTTTTGTTTATTATCACCATGGTGATATAAATGTCACCACCATAATTGAACAATACCACTCAAGGTCTGACTAAAAGCCTCTACACAAATTATGAATCCTCATTTAACTACAGTACCATTATTTTTCTTTTTACTTGTAAAAAATGGTGGGAGAGGGGAGGGTGTAACAACATCCAGATACGACTAACGACCCACATTCTTAAAATGCAATGCAACAACCAAACGTCATTATTTTTATCACAGTCTGAAAATGTGTCTACGAATTACGCGTCCGAGAAGTAACGTTCTTGAGGTATATACTACAATTGAAAGTTTTTTCTTTTTCGTCTCTATTTCAAATTCTAACTTTACTATTTAAAAATGTACACATAGGAGGACAACACATGGTGTTTTTAAAAGAACATGTTTATAAACAATTAATTTAACGAAAGTGAACTATCAAAGATGGCAAGATACAAGGAAAGGGTAAAACATAAATACGAAAATAGCATATATTGCCAAGAATAGTTTAAAATAGATGACGTACATTGAAATATAGCAACCTTATTCTATAATTGTGCTAGATATTAAATGAATGCTAAAAAGCAAGGCATGTTTTAAATACATTTCATGAAATGTTTTCATAAAAAATTACAATACATATATCATGTTTGCTGAATAATCAACTTCTTCATCTGTTGATGTGGGAGACACAACCACCATTTATTTTCTAAATAGAAAGTAAAATACTGTATAAATATCAATGCTATTTCCAGATAAAGGGGTTCAAAGGTTAAAATAATCCTGTTTGTTGTCATACAAAAAAAAAATGAACGTATTTCCCAATTTAAAAGATGTGTGGACTTTATCTAATCTGAGCACCACATTGTAATAGATGAAACTAATGTTAAGCTAAGGACCTTCGCGCAATGCAAGTAATTTGATCAATCACACAAAGCACTTGATGATCTATTGCGTCCTGATCTGTCAAATTCCTTACGCTTACGTCCTTGCGTTGCATTACTAGTGGGAACCATGTTTAGGAACAGAGTAAAAATTGTACTACTGCAGGTACTGCAGTAACTGTATTTTGTTTACTCTTTACACAGTTTATTGCAGTGACTGCCTCATAAAAATCATACATTATTGCAGTAAAAAATGTAGTTACTGCAGTAATTGCAGTAGAATAATTTTCACATGATAATTTCACATATATCTCTTAAACCCCTTGAATATATTCTGTGTCTTTAGCAAACATGTTAAACAATATTGATTAGATTGTACTTTCTATTTCTGAACGTTAATATAGTACAACTAATTCACATATATCTTTTTAACAACTGGTAAAGCATTAAAAAAAGTTGACTAGTACATATTTTGCAAAACAAAACATTTAGAAAATCTTTTTAAAAGCAGTTGTAACTTATAGAAATTATTCCCGAAACAAGAATTAGGGTCCAATTTCTGGAATGAATCTTTTTAAAATTGTAGTTAAAAACAAAGTTTTCTGATAAATATAAAAGGCAGAAGAAGCACCAGAAATTGAAGTATTTTTGTAGAATCTTAAAATTCACTGGTTATATAATAATCATAAAAAAGTATGTATACCTTACAATCGGCTATGATACAATGAATGCAAATACTGTATTCTACTTCACTATTTGGACACTCTGTGTTTAACATCGGCTTGAAAGACTTTAAGTTCACCTATCTAAAATCAACAATACTTTACAATTTTTTTTTTGCTCAAAATCATTGAAGGCAGCTGACTGTACATACAACAGTATTATTTTCTCAACGAACTACGCATTAAAACAATTGCTAATACAAATTGTACCCTAGATAATTTTCAATTCATTTATGGCTATCTTATTTTACATAATTGTAATACAGTGCTCTGTTTTCTACTGACCAATATCATTTCAATATAATTTGAATATCATATTATTACACTTTAAACTAGTATCTAAAATCCACAAATATATATAATTAAACAATGTTTGATTTGGCTGAAGCCTAGAAATCCTACCTTGCAATAGCGGTACTAATTGGGGACCACTTGAGAAAAAAACAGGTATCATAGATTGTTCAGAAAAAAACAATTCAAATGCTATTTTACAATAAAAAATCTTCAAAAATGATCTTTCATGATGATCTTTAAAACCTTTACCATTTTATCCTTAAAGCCAATTTACACAGACGAGTGGTAACGGTAAGCGGAAGACCGTGTAGCTTGTCCCACATATAATCTGTATCTATCCTGAGTGGAAACCACCTGTTCACTTCGCGTTGTTCGCATTTCTATATTTTTATTACCGTTTCTGCTGTTCTGTGTAAATTGGCCTTAAGTCCGATTTATTTAACACGCCTTTTTTTTCCTCTGAGCACCTCCGCCGCCATTACTGAAATGGGTCACCTATATCGAGTGAATATAATGGCTTGGTCTTTGCCCTAATGCAATACTCACAATTCATATTCTATATTCTAAAAATTGCTGAATAAATTTATATTGACGATCTACAATATGAGAAAGTATTAAAATAAAAACACATGCTCAAATATTTAAATCATCCAGGTAATACACAAATGTTTTAAGAAATTAAAAATGAATATTCAAATAAGATAAAAATAATTTAAAGAATAATCATTATCATTATTATAATATATGAATATTCAAAATAAAATAGTAAATTTAATGAATATTCATTACCACACATGAATATTCAAATACCATAATATTATTCATATATTTTTTTCTGACTTATCGTCAGTATCGTCCATTTCAAATACAATATTCAGTAGTCCCGACTATTTACTAAATATTTAGTACCCGATATAAATAATAAGCTACTGTATGTTCACATTATTATTGTTTTTATTAACATCCTATTAAACATATTACACACTCTGTCATTTTGGTTAAGTACTACTACTGCTGCTGCTTATATCCTAGTTAATGTAATGTTTCTAAATATAGCACATTTCCTCGTGGAAGAGTCCTTGGTCCTCTGTAGGTCATGTCACAAAAATGCACCCTATGACTTGAACCTATAACAAAACTTGGTAGTGTTATATTAACACTATTGTAAATAATATCACACACAAAATATTAATGCATTTTAACTAATAATCCTATGTGGTTTACCAAAAATCATCACTCTAATGGCGTAGAGCTAGAACAGTCCAGAGTCACCATATCTATGTTCAGTGTCTCAACCTGGGCTGGGTTTATATTCAAGCCAAAGGAGATGTACAAAATTTGTATTATTTTCACTCCAAGATTATACATGTAAAATTGTGTAATAAATGAAAGAGAAACTGTTTTACTGACAATGATTTCTCAGTTTAGTATTTCAACTTTCTTTTTGAAATATTAATTTGCAAAATCAATGCATAATAATATGTATATTACTCAAGAAAGAGCACTAATTTCATTGCAATATGCCATGAATACTTTTTGTATATAAAATGCAATTTATATACATTTAAATTTACTGATAGCATTAAAAAGAAAAGAAATGGTTTAAATTGGATACCAGTTTTCCTTTTATAAAAGACTGTGTTGACAATGATTGCCGGTGCTGTAATGTTTGACTCGTCCTTTAGATGCGCTATTACGCTGTTGGTTCTGTGTCCACAGGTTCACAAAAACGTGGCATGCTGGTAGATGATTCTCAGTCGCTCGAACTGTGGGACTATGTGTCTGAAATCATTGTAGTAGGTCTAAAAAGCCAAATACAAATAACCAGGCCACTGACCCTGTTTTGGAGTTTGAACACCAAATAACTAATTCTCTCTGTGCCATTTGTAGCTGTATTACATCACCACAAATTACCCTAATTTGACAGACTCTGGGTAAGTATGCATGCTGTCAAAATCTGCTGATGAAGTTATTTTTTTTAAATTATTTTTATATATAACGTTGGTTATAGTTTTTTTGTTGAGTATAATTTTTGTGTGAGTGTTAAATTAACTTAATTAAATTAAATAGAGTATTTTAAGCATTGAGTTTTAGTCAACAAAAAAAAAACTTGTGATTTTCAATGTTTAATATGTGAATGAAAAAATACTCTTTTCTGTTAAGCACGATTAGGCGTCGTCGATATACAGTACGCTTGCCAATTGGTGAAAAAATTAGTAGCTCAACGAAAAAGCTTGTGATTTTCAATGTTTAATATGTGAATGAAAAAATACTCTTTTCTGTTAAGCACGATTAGGCGTCGTCGATATACAGTACGCTTGCCAATTGGTGAAAAAATTAGTAGCTCAACGAAAAAGCTTGCGATTTTCAATGTTTATTATGCGAATGAAAAAATGCTCTTTTCTGTTAAGCACGATTAGGTGTCGTCGATATACAGTACACTTGCCAATTGGTGAAAAAATTAGTAGCTCAACGAAAAAGCTTGCGATTTTCAATGTTTATTATGCGAATGAAAAAATGCTCTTTTCTGTTAAGCACGATTAGGCGTCGTCGATATACAGTACGCTTGCCAATTGGTGAAAAAATTAGTAGCTCAACGAAAAAGCTTGCGATTTTCAATGTTTATTATGCGAATGAAAAAATGCTCAAAAGATTTTCTGTTGAGCACAATGATTAAATGTCGTAGATATATGCTTGCCGATTTTAATCGAATTGCGAACATTTTTTAATGACAATTCAATGTGTAATTATACATTCATTGCATTATTGAACACTTTTTTTCTGGCAAGACGTGATGCAAACCTATCTGTTTAGAATCAGATTTTCAAATGTTGCGTAGTCGCGGAAGTTATCACTGATCTCTTTGTAAGCATACGCTAATTCTCTACTATTTCTAGTCTTTTTTTATATCTATAATAAGTATACCACAGATAGCATCATTTTGTATGTACGAATGTTTTTAGAATTTTAAATATTTCTCACAGAAAACAATTGTATGTAATGCATTGTAATTGACTTTTTGAATGAATGAAAATTTCATTTTGATTAATAAATGTTTTATGAGTGGAAGTATGCGATGTAAATGACTTTTTGAAAAATTAAGGCAGCCGTCACTTGTTGCGACCACACAATTCAAAATTCTATAGCCATTGATACAATCATGTATCAAGGCGGCATTTTCAAAAATTATTTCTTATAATAGTGACATTCAGCATCTACATATTTATACATTGCTAATGCTGCAGAAAACTACAGCAGAAATGCATTAAAATGTTCAAAAACTGCAAAAAATCACGAGAGGTTTACTCTGTATATGGCTTTTGCCAACCTGACGTTTTCAATACTTTTTCGAATCTATCCAAAATGCAATCCCACACTTGAATGTGAAGATAGTTGTATCTTATTCTTGTGCACAAACGATTCCGTAATTCCCTGATGGCTTTAAATAGGGCAAATTAGGAAACCTTGTTTATCATCTCCATGGCAACCTGGAATTATACAGCACTTGTGTGTCACAATGCTATTTCTGTATGGTATCCAAGTTCCATGCTTGTCTTCCAAAATTACAGAGTGTATATTTCAAAAATTTTGTCTTCTCTATAATGTGCTGATTCGGTCCAGATGACGTCCGGGACTGAGCTGTACACGGTTTGTGGGCGGTTCCTTGTCTCCATATTCACGTGCATAATTCTCCCATCGTGCATCGTCGCTCTCATGTGTGAGGTATCGTTCACCAACTTCTGATTCCAGTTTGCGTAAATCTTTCCAAAGCGTATAGTTCTAGAAAAGATTAGATTATAATCAGATTAGATTAGATTATAATCAGATTAGTTTCAGACTGGATATGTAATGTGCTCTACATATGTAGTATATCATAATAAGGTTAAAATCACATGTTCTAATAATGTTTAGTTGGGATTGGATGGTGAAATTATGTGCATAACACCATACACATCAAGATATTTATTTAAATATCAATATTATAGTCTATAGTATATCATCCCATCGTTGAGACAAGACCTCTAAAATATCGTGCCGTCTCATCAACAAATAATTCTTGATCCTCTCTTCGTGACAGTTGTCATATAATGCTTTGTATTTCTTTTTTCTTTTCTTTTTTTTATTGTGTGTACTGTAAAATTGCAAAAAAATCAAGGGCGCACGAAAATCGTGAAATTCCTAACTATGTTGTTTACAGTCGATCAGCCCTAGCCTAGGCTTAGTTAGCCAGGCCTAGCCTAAATACAAATACATTAAATTCATTCGTCAATTTAGTTCAACAAATTACACAAGAAACTCAAATCAAAAATAAAAGGTCGCGAAATAGTTAAAAATGTAAAATCGCGAAATTTTAGGGCCGCACAAATGTTTGGCTTTACAGTATATTTTTCATTTAGACAGTTTATCTGCATTGAAGTTGAATTGAATTATCTTCAGTGTCTATGCTGGCATCTTGTTGGTCATACTATCTTGTCCCTCCATCCATCATTCTAATTTCTGTTTAGATCTAAAAACTGTCATGATCTAGAAATCGCAGACATTTTAAAATGTTTACACAAAAAACAATACAAAACAAATGCTTACCTGAAGCCAAGCATGTGATAGACACTTATCAACTGAATATCTTTTGCGAATTTTAACTTGTAACAGATTGCCTATCAGGTCGATAGCTTCATCTGATATCTCCTTCCATGGATTCGGAGGGAACATGAATGCAGCATTGTGTATCTGATCCGTTATCTCCTCATCTTCATTGAATGGAAAGGTACCACTTAAGCTGGTAGAAAAAGATACAACAAGTATTAACCAGGGGTGGATCCAGCAAAATTGTTCATAAATGATAAAACGATCCGTCAGGTTGCAGAAAAATAAAAATAGTCATTATTTTATTTTAAAAAGTTAAATTTTAGGGGCAACTAAAGCCTGTTTGGCCCCCGTCAAAATCCGCGCCTGCTAACAGAACTCCTAACTTTACAGGAGTTTCAATATATTTTAAGCGATCTCTAGTCTCTTGTTAATGCTGCATCCAGACGCTCACAGAAGGTCGCATTTCGTGAGTATTTACTAAAATGACATTTACCTTACATAAATAATGACGCCAACAGACCACATATCCAGCGACCTATTGTAACATTTGTTCCTAAGCACTTCCGGTGCCAGGTATGCTGGCGTACCAACCACTGACCTCCTGAAGGACTTCTCTCCTATGATTCTGGCAAATCCAAAATCACACAATTTCACCTGAAAGAAGGTCACATAAAGTTTGATAGTGTAGACAGAGCTTTAGACATTTATTGGTGTATAGCAATAGTTGTACTACAACTTTATTAACATATACAGTCATTACAATATTCATATATATTGCCAGTCAACATTTTGCAAGCAACAAAACAACAATTTATTTTAAAAAGTTGGTTATCTATTTACACACAATACTAATTGTACCAAAAACATGACAAATGAAGATCAATAAAAAAAGACTTTGAATAGGCAATTTCGCAGTTTTAATCAAGTTAATCACTTCTGTAGAAAATGTTTTCACTAAGACAAAATAAATGGTTAAATTCAACTAAAAACCCTTTGACTTCAGGTCAATTTAACTATTTTTTTTTATAGGTAAATTTCTTTTTTTCGATCCAACGTTTGGTCTAAGTGAATAACTACTTTGTGAATATTTAAATAGCATATTTCAACAAAACAAATTTTCAGTCGTTGAAAATATATCCGAGTTATTTATCATGAAGATGAAAATAACAACTTACCTGTGGAAAATCACCCTCTGATGATAATAGAACATTCTCTGGTTTCAGATCACAGTGAACAATATTCTTTATGTGTAGAAATTTCAATGCTACTAAAATCTAATGGGAAAAAATAAAGTTATCAATAGAATTAATAACATTTCAACAAGAAAACAAATACTCAAATTCTTGACCTAATAATACTAATCTGCATCTGTAAGACTAAAGGCAATAGATTTACAACTTGACACTGAAGGGTCAAGAAAATATGGACACTGTAGGACACTAGAATCTTCACCGAGGTCAACAAAGTGTCCTAGAGCGTATGTGTATTATATATTTATTATATATAGGATATTAAACAGAAAAATAGTCAAATTATGATATTTTAATTAAAATATTGAGTTCTTGGTTTTCACTCTTAAAAATGTTTAACTTACTTTATTTTCTTCACTGTTTACAGATTAACTTTGATTATAGCTCTGTCTACACTATCAAACTAGTTTGAAAAAAAAGTGTGACGTGCCCAAATATGGTAGTGATATGCCCAAATATGATAGTAATGTGCCCAAATATGGTAGTGATATGCCCAAATATGATAGTGATCTGACATCATCATATCTATATATGGGCACATCACATTTATTATGTTCACATAAAGTTTGATAGCGTAGACAAGGCTTTACTGTCTCTTTTCATTTACCTGATGAATAAGAAACCTGGTTACTCGAACATCTAGTCTGCCTTTCACACTAGATAAAATCATTTCTAACATGTCTCCTTTTAGTTTCTCCATTACAACAAACACACGTTCTGGAGTTTCAAACATTCCCTCCAAATTAACAACGCCACAATGACGAACTTTCTGCAAGAGGAATTTAAAGGAAATATATATACAGTACTGTATGTAGAAGAAGACTGACACTTGCAGGACACTATCTTTGCAATAAAGAAGAGATTATTTCAGAAAATATGGGCTTGCAAAACAAGACCAGCACTCGCATACATTGATGTACTAGAAACGGATACTGGTATGCAGAGAGAAGAACTGGTTGTCAAAATGGCAGATAAGAAGTTATGGAGGAATCTAGTTTGGGTGTATGTCCCGGACTAAGTACAGTAAATATATGCAAAATTAACCAAAAAATGCTGAAACAGAAAATTCAGCGCAATATATATGTCAATGTTTTTCATAACCATTGAAAAAAAATACACTACTATATGTATATTTGTTAACACTCTGTTTAAACATCTTGTATATGATTGTCTAACATGACTAAATATGACGTTTTATGACAATAGACTATACTGTAATATACATAAATATATAAATTGTCATAAATGTATATGTTAAAATGGTGTACTGCCAAAAAGGTGGGACGAGCACACAGAAGATTTAAACAAAAAAGAAAAGGATTGCTTACATGAAGAATAGCCACCTCGTTTTTAAGCTGCGTTTCCTGTTTTGTTGGGAATCGTAGTTTGTCAATAACCTTAATCGCGACGGACCTACTTGATGTTCGATGTACACCTGATTTGAAAGAAATGTCAAGAATGGTTACACACTCCTTTTTAATAGTTAAATAGTAATAACAAGTAAGCCTACTGTTTTATATATAGTTTGTTTGGTTGTTATATATTTATATTTCTGTACAACCTCAATTCTTTTTTTGTTGTTGTCTGTACAATGATTTTTTTAGATTAAGCTTCTTTTTTACTAATTATATATTATGTCATCATGGTATTTCCAAAATAAAAAGATGAATGAATGAATATTTAAAATAAAATAACTCTACCTCCATAAACGATCCCAAATTGGCCAGATCCCAAGATTTCATCTGGAAATATCTGATACACTTGACTTATATCTTTTTTCTCTTCTTCACTATCTTCATGGTTAAATATGTAGTGAGAAGACTTTGACGCAGTGGTAGGCACACCTAAAAACAGAATTACATGATTACCGTATATCCTCAGGTATAATCCCGCTTCTGGTCTAACAGAACTCCCCTATTTTATGTCTGATTCCACAAACAGATATATCCCCGAGTATAATCCCAGTATTGACTTTTGGTCTGGATGTAGGCCTCTCTCTAGCCAGTTCAGATGAGTTTTTACAAGAAATGCTTATCATGTTTTTTTCTGAATCAGGGATTGCCCCAAAGTCGGCCCAATATCGTGTTTTAGTTGGTGAGATTATTCCAGAGGATTTACAATATATATGTTTTAAACACTATTTAAATTTATAATTTGGTCAGTAAATTTAAACACATAAGTTGCCTACCAAGTCAAATTATTGTTGTTAAGCTCTGTCTACACTATCAAACTAGTTTGACAAAAATAAGTGTGATGTGCCTAAATATGGTGGTGATATGGCCAAACATAGTAGTCATATGACATCATCATGTCCATATATTGGCATTCACATTTTTTGTCACATAAAGTTTGATAGTGTAAACAGAAGTTAAGGTTACATGTATCATTTGTAAAATACTTGTAATCCTATAGTCTCAAGCGTACAGGAAAACCAACATAGTAAATGTGAGTGGATGTAGACAATCGTAAATTCTGTTACATTCAAGTATATACATACACATACACATATATAACAATATAAACACAAACACATAGATACTGTAGTTACCATTACTGGACGTACTAGTTACACTTGTTGAGCTCTGTTGTGGAGTAACTGGCATCAGTGCCTGACGGATTGATTTTTCCCATGACCTAGCTGCCGTGATTCCATGTCCTGTTTCCGCCATGTTACGATCCGATGGTTCTGTGCTGGGTCTACGTATATCTCCTATGTAGTAAATAACGCCTTTCGTGTGAATCTCGAAGTAGTGGCTAGCACGGGTCTCAGGAGCGGCAGCGCTCTTTGTTGCCTCTACGCAGAGAATTTCTGATAAAGGTATTTCCTGAAAAAAAAAAACGTAAACGGTATAAGCTATGTTTAAGCTATGGTCGCATTGAGCTTTAATTCCAGTCCGATAGCCTGATAAAAAACAAAAATTGTATGGTGTTTAGGAATAGAAACCGTGTTCACACTAAATGATTCTGGATTCCATACAAAACATACATATGTGATACAAAACGCTCAGATTGAATCTAATTGGATGTGGCTTCAAAGAATGTTTTGAACAATTCAGTTGCTTAATTAAACAGGCAATGTAACTTAGATAGGATCAAAGGATACACACTAGATAATTCTGATGTTAATTAAGATAAAACAACAACAATTATAAGGTAAGAATACGCAAACAACTTGCTACAATATTCAATCTACATTAGCGTAAATTAAAACATGCATCATATTTGTTTCTTAGGGATTTGTTTGTTTTATCTTTATACTGGGTGACCTCTTCAGTCAAAGACTGATCTCCCAGAGGGCCCAGTTGGTGATCAGTGGCTGTGATGTACTAATACACCGGGGTAACCCCCTACTCATCTCGAAAGATGTACTAGGTTCTTTAAAGTGCACACAAGCAAGTTGTGTACACTGGACCTACGGTTTATAGTCCTTATCCGAGAAGACTCGTTCTACCACCAGAACCATGGAGTGAGTGAGCCTCGAACTCCTGCCGATGTTATGGCTACGTGATTACGGTTCCACTGTCTTAACCGCTCGGCCACTCACTCACTCATTACTTTGTGTAAATTATTGCAATGTCTGTGGTATGTCATTCTTCAAATATTGTGTACACAAGTAGCTAAATGCGAACTTTATGTCAATGGCTACCAGATGTATATGAAGACGGTTACTTGAATCAGTACCAGAGTAGGGTATATATTTACCTCCGACAGAATGGTGAGACGTTAGGAGGGCTATTGTGTGTTTGTGTACGTGTTTCTTTTTATATTAGTTAGCAGGATTACTCAAAAAGTTATCACCCAATTTTCATAAGATTTTAAAGAACGCTTTCATAGCTGTATGGCAACACGTCCTCCTAGACAGAGGTTTGCCCTCTCTGAGTGCCCTTCTAGTTGTGTATATTTTTATCATTTTGGCTGCTTATATATCATTATATCGTATTTGTCAACAAACTTCCTTGTAGCAACATTTGTACAACAAATGAAGGGTTTAAATTAGAAAATTCTAAAAGATTAAAACTGTAAAACTCCATCAAACTATATGTGACAATAAATGTGATGTGCCCATATATGGACATGATGATGTCATATCACTACCATGTTTGGGCATATCACTACCATATTTGGGCACATCACACTTTTTTTTGTCAAGCTAGTCTTACCTTGTAGTATCTTGTAGTATTATCACTTTGATACATTGTTACTGCTTTGCTGTCCAATCTCCAATAGTGCCTCTTCCGCTGTAATAATTCCACATTTTAAGAAAAAACGTTACAAAAATGAAATGTCAAATCTACGTTTCTAACTGAAAATCAGATTGCATAGTAAAATATTTTTAAAGAGTAAGGCAGAGTTCGCCATGTTTGGTTCAAAGTTCTTCTGTAGGCTAGCTCATTTACCGTCTAATTCAAAATGATTTTGCAACGTTTTTATAAATAGGATATTCAAAATAACTATTATTGCTCAGATCACAAACCAACACAAATTAATAGCAAATACTGTATGTAACATGGTATTTCAAAATGTCACTAGCTTGTAAGGCATCAAACGCATCCAGTTGATTCAAAGTCCTTGGCATTCAAAATGTCTCACTAGTTACCCCACACATAGGCAAGGGATTCACATGCTTCAAAGTAAGGCTTCCTTGCACTCGTCTCTCTCGCAATACAATAGATTGCATCTATAGCATGTACCTCACATAGCCAAATGAGTTAGGCTTCCTTGATATTGCAAATCAGTGCAATAATATCAAATCTTGTTGATTCATTATGGTCAAGCATACCTTTCTAACTGGTCAAGCATACCTTTCTAACTGGACACGCCAAATGCTTTTAAACGTCCTCCTAGTTGTATTAACATGCTTGAAGCCTACAAACACTTTGTGCAAATCATTCTCGACACAAACAACAGCAGTGGGAAAAATTTGTCAAGGCTAACCGCACCACTTTCCAGAGTAATTAGGTTCTAATCTACTAATGCACAATCTATAATAATTGGTCTTTCATTATTGAAAATGAACACTTTAGATAACATTGACCATCCGACATTATCATTACAAAGGGATATCTCGCCCACCAGCAACTTTCACAGTCGGGAGCATGGTCATTTTTAAGTGCTGGTAATGGTTATTCACTATGAAGTGGTTGTGAAGGTATTTTGTATTATAGAATACTGGTACAACAGTACAAGAGGCAGTATATTGATTGGTACAGTAATTTTATGATAAAACTTATTTGAACCATAATTAATATGAATCTCGGCTGAATTCAATTTTCACCATAATCATAGAGATATTCTCTATGCTGTAATCAACTCCACATTGTATGTCATTAGCCTAAAATAATAAGCCTGGTCTATACTATCAAATTTTATGTGACAAAAAAATGTTATGTGCCCATATATGGACATGATGATGTCATATCACTGCCATATTTGGGCATATCACCACCATATTTGGGCATGTTACCACCATATTTGGGCACATCACACTTTTTTTGTCAAACAAATTTGATAGTGTAGACAGAGCTTAATATAAACTCAAAAAGCTAGATGTTGTATCATAATAAAACCTAAAGATTTATACCACATTCAATTTTTTTAATTAGAACAAATTTTCTTGGAAAATGAACCTAAATCACTGTCAAAGTTACAGTTAATGTTTGATCTGCCTAGAATCTTACTTTTTATTGCATATTTTGATGCAAATTTACCTCTGTTTTTAAAAGTTTCAATATTGATTTTAGCCTTAGCCTGAACTTTCACATTTTACCCTTTGCATGTAGGGTAAAATATACAGCAGGTTTTCAGTTGTTTGGTTTGATTTTGCCTTTTGAAGAAAAACGAATAAATTGAAGAGGCTGATGCTGGATACGAAGAATTTTTCAAAGCATATTCACAGTTTTAAATCAATAGTAAGAAAATATTTTACCATATTGTCTCTACTGGTATAGTGTACCATCCAGCCTTCTTTAAGGACTTGCGATCCTTTTCTCTTTGTCTGTTTTATAGATTGCACAATACGCATCAGGGGAATGTTGTTACTCTCGTTTGGACTAAAAGAAAAAAAATTAAATTGCTTAAATATATTAAAGTAAAGGTTGGTGATAAGATTAGCATTCCTAATCCCAGGTTCTTGGTCCAAATCTTGTACGAGTCACTTTCATTCCTTTCAAATCTTAGGTAGGGAATTATAAAAAAATGCAACTATATGAAGACCAACAAAGGGCATTTGACAAACTGTGTTGGACTGCTGATCGTGAGATCGGGAGTTCAAGTCCAAAGCTTATCGCATTGCTTGTGTCCTTAGGAGAGACACTTACGTTTGCCTCTCTCCACCCAGGTGTACAAATGGGTACCTGGTATAAAGGTCAGAACACAACTGCGCTAAGGCTGCATTATAGCAGTATGTTTTCATTTGTGTTTGATCCAAAAAAATATTCGGGGTAATATAAAGCGCTTAGAGGCTTTATGCATGAAGCGATAAATAAGAATGACATATTATTTAAAACGGAATTTGAAATTGGTATATTTCTATATTTCATTCTCTGTCTGTGGTTGTAATCAGTTTTTCTTTTGCCTTGTAGCAATGGTATACCTAAAGCGTGGTTCCCACTAGAGACACAACAGAAGGACGTACACGCAACGCAAGCAAGTTGACCAATGACAAGCCAATGTTCAAATAACCCATCGCTTCTGATTGGTCAAATCACTTACGTTGCGTTACGTCCTTGCTTTGCGTCGCTGGTGGGAACCAAGCTTAACTGTAGTTTACCTCAATGGTTGCGGAGTACTTTCGGTGTCTGGTATACTACTACCTTCCTCTTTTTCTTCAATGTTTTCAAATTCACTGGTGATGCTCTCCGCTAATGAACTACTGGTTTCCTCCTCATCAACTGATGTAGGCTTTTCAGGAAATTCATCATCTCCTGTAGACACAAACAAGTTCCAATAATCAAGACTTGGTTTGAATTTCTCAGATTTTATTAGTTAAATATTACCGTATATCCTCGGCGTAATCCCACTTCAGGTCTAATCCCACTCCTTACATTAGGTAATAAACATATCCCCGGATATAGTCATAGCATTGCTCTGGATGTAGACCTCTTTCTAGCCAGTTCAGATGAGTTTTTACATGAAATGCTTGAACTAGGGTTTCCCTTTCCCCGGGGTATAGTTCCACCACAACAGCCCCCCGCCCACCCCTAAAGTCGGCCTAATTTTATGTTTATCTAAGGCATGGGGTTATACCAGAGGATATACGGTAATATTAATAATTTTTGTTAATTCTGAAAATGCTAAATCAATCATTTTACATATTTTACTGTGAAATGTGTTTATCATTACTTCTTGAATTACCATACCAAGTGGGCTTGTAGTGGATTACAAATATACACATTATCCTTCTATTGAACATCTATACAAGCACTCCCTACCTCAATGTATAGAAGATGATGAACTGTATGGTTGATACAGTACAGATATTAATATTAAAGAGCTTTTGAGACGACCAATGACCTAGAAACATGTCAGGCCATGTCAATTCATTTTGTGGGAAGTTGAATGTTTCCTCCTCACACTATTCGTCAACACGGTTTTCGTGGGCTCTAGGTTTAGGCAAGGTTGTCGCAAATCATGAGTTTAGTTTAGTACATACAGATCATTGTTTGCAGCCAGTCCAATTTACACAGCCAAAAAAATACATTAAATCTCAAGAACCTAAGGTTTTAAATGCTAGTTTGTGCATAGTGATATTATAATGGTTATCTGTCTATGTCTAACCATCAACCATAAAGGATACCAAATAATAAGTAAGAAATTGAATGTAACAAATGCCACAAAATACAGGAACTTAAGGAGCTTTTCAGCGTATCTAAAATAACTAACCTCCTTAGTTAGACATAAATACTAGCCAGCTGTATGTATTCCACAATATAGTAATAAAACATATCTTATCAGCTTATATCATCTTAGGTACATGAGAATAGCTGAAAACTTTGATAGCGCCATCATCATTTCACAGGCAAGACATTAGTTTGAATGTTAACAAAACATCGTTGAAATTGAATTAGTGGCTGTTTTAACAATGCATGAATTACAGTGGAAATTGGTAATTCAGTATTACATAATACCACCATACAGCTACTTACCTATGATTATCCACAAAGCATTGTTGTTATAAAATTCATAGATAATTAACCTACAGTGAATCAGATTACAAAAATTTAGATATAATATCTAAATAAAAAAAAATTAATTAAAAATGTACTAAATTAAAAACGTAAAAACTAAAGGTAGATAAAAATTAATCTCAATGATTTGTTTATAAATAAACAACAAGGTAAACAGTTACATTAACCCAGACTAAAGACAAAGTCTGGTCTACCATGTTTTTCTTTTGCAGTTTTGCAGGTCAATATTTCTTTCAAAAATCAATAATAATATTTTCTGGGATAATTTGAATATAAAAATATAATTAAAACTGTTTAACATTTAATTTCAGTTAACTCTTCCTTTAACTAAATTTCTGGTTTCCTGTGTTAAAAGTCATATAATGCTTTTTGAATGGGTTTATGGTTTTCAGAGAATTTTAATTTTGGCAGAGTCCACCACAGTAAGTAACGTATTAAAATTTACAAACCACAGCATAAACATATGGTCAGCTTTAATTTTATTATAAATTAAATGAAAACAACAAGTAGATATTAAAAAATATTAATTAAATTGTTTATCTTATTTTTAAAATATTTTGTTTTGTTTTTGTTTTCAGCATTTATAATAATAATAATGGTAGTCTTATTTAGCATCTAATACAATGTTTCTAAGTGCTTCACACAAAAAATGATCCATAAAATATCAATCAGTCACAGGATGAGAATTACATTAATATTTACTAAACTAATTCTCTTAGGATTTGAACCCAGGAGCTTGGAAATAGGCAAGAATCTTAACCTTATACAGTATAACTAGGGAAGAGTGTTCACTCTTTCCTGGTATAACCAAGCCCAATACACCAATAACAAATGATCTAAATCTAGACACTCAGAAATTCCAACTTTAAAAAAAAAACTGATTGTTTATAGTAGTTTTAGATAATAGGTTGACTAAGCCTAAACATGACATCAGATTTGCATGAGTTTTATTCTTTAAATTTGTTAATACTGTATGTGCAATTTAAACAACTTAATATAGTATTACAAAGAAATCTAAACGCCACTTTGAATTAATTTCAACCTATAGATAGATATGGGTAAACATTAAAGTTCCATGATAAATACACATGTTCTTCCCTGAATTACAAGAAACACATAGTACTAAAATTGCTCAGGGCACGCACGCGAAGAAGAATTGTACTATTTAATAATATATTTCTTGTACTGTATTTTCTCCCCTATAGAGGTATGTATGCCCACATGTAACCTGTTTACAAAAAGCTCCAATCTCTATTCCACCCGAAACTTTCATGGAATTTAAATTTTAACTGGTATAACTCCCCTATGTATACAATGTAATCTTATGTTATAATATTTGTTGGTGTGCATTAATCTAAAACAAGGGGAAATCCAGGATTTTACTAATGGATCTGCCTTGATACAGTAGGAACTAATTGTTAAAAAATGTTTTTCCTGAAATAGATAGTAAACTATTCTTGAATGGAACCACCCATACGAAATATCTAGCTTTATCTTTTTACTGTATACATACAGTATATAAATTTTGAAAACGGTTGACAAATTAAATTTAAAAAAAACAAAAATAATATTAAATTGTCCAAGTTTTCATAATAAGTCGATTGTAGAAATTGTAATAATGATTATGATAACGAGAATGATTATGATAACGAGGATGATAATGATGAGAAATGTACTATGATAGTATGGCAAACCTCTTGCATTCAATTATGTTAATTGAAATAAGCACCTTTTAGACATTTGTACTGCATTGTACATGTAGTAATGTGCTCATTCATGCAAATCAATTGACCTGCTCGGTCAATCGGAACAAATTTGTGCAAACTCACTGACACCATCAGTAATGTTGATGACAATGATGATGACAATGATGATGACAAGAACGTGAAAATGTTGATAATAAAATAATTATTATATAAAAGTAATCAAATCTAACGTTTCTAATGTTAAATGTTTTAGTATCGCATCGTGTTAATTTAATATTACAAATTGTTGAATTTATTATGTTAAATAGAACACTTGTTAGACGCGGAATTTTGTTAGAGAGATTACAAACACTGTACTGTGTATTTTAGTCAAGCATATTGACCGGCACAATTGGAACTATGGAAGGACTGCCGTCGTACAATCAATACTGAAACTAAATAATAAAATAATTTTCATCAATAAGAAACAAAAACTAAAAAATTACAAAAATAATAAATATTTCTAACATTACTAGTTGGTATAATAATTTAGCTGTACTGGATTTACTTTCTATTTACATGTAGATAGCGATGGGTGCAATGATGTTAAGCTGTGCAGATGTGGGCGGGGTCGCCATACAATTGTAATGCTTAAATTTGAATCATTTAAAACTATACCCACCCTAAGAACATTCTTTATTCAAATATAGTAGACTCCAATGTATGGATGGTTTTGGGGACATTTTCCAGTTTTGAGAGTGATGACTAAATTCTTAGAAATCTAGCCACTTTACATTACACTGTTAAAAACTTTCCTTTTAGCAGCTAAATACATCTCTTTTAATGTTACTTATAAGTACCTTATAGTTTCCATAATTAAGTATATTTAGATGGTCGTTAATTTGTGATTATACTACACAAATATCAGTTAAAGTAATACAGTGATAGGCGTTTAAAATAGACATGTTTAAAATGTTATTCTGGCTAGTGTTGTTAGTGGCAAAAATAGTAGTATATTTAAGTCATTATAGCATTATATTAGTAAGAGCAGGGAGTTGTTAATAACAACTCCCTGGTAAGAGGTATAAACAGATAATATTATAGAAATTATGATGACGACAATGGTGATAGTAATGATGTTAGTGATGATGACAATGATGATGACAATGATTATGTTTATGGTAATGACGATGATGATAATGGCAATTATTATGATGATGACAATGATGATAATGACAATGATTATGTTGGTGATAATGATGACAATGATGATGATGATGACAATGATTATGTTGGTGATAATGATGACAATGATGATAATGACAATGATTATGTTGGTGATAATGATGATGATGATAATGACAATGATTATGTTGGTGATAATGATGACGATGATTATGTTGGTGATAACGATGATGATGATGGTAATGACAATGATGATAATGACAATGATTATGTTGGTGATAATGACAATGATCATAATGACAATGATTATGTTGATGACAATGATTATGTAGGTGATAATGATGATGATGATAATGAAAATGATTATGTTGGTGATAATAAAAATGATGATTATGTTGGTGATAATGATGACGATAATGGTGATGACAATGATGCTGTTTGTCATTATGATAACAATTGTGATGTTTTTGGTGATAAAAAAATAAATAAAATGATGTTTTTGAAGATAATACAGGTGATACAGGTTGTTAATTTCATGCTATTTGCCAGTGGTTGTAACCACTTTGAGTGTAAAAGTGTTTTCTTTGATAGAACTATGTGGTTATATCTGCAACTCCTTTTAAACAGCAGTAAGGGTAGTTACTTTACATAAGCTATTATTTCATGCTGAAAATTCCACCTCCATCTTTCATAGCAGTAGACACAAACAAATTAATACGATATTAATTATTAGCTGATGTGAGTGGGACTTGAAGCAGCATAGAACTGTGTTAATAAAAGGTTAGGATCAGCAAACCGAACTACCTACCTTCTTGACTCATAGACGACACATACCACACAGGTTGACCATCATCCGTTTCTTTAAGACTACCGCACGACCCTGAGAAAACACCACACATTCTACTCTATAAATTTTATACGACACAGTTTAAATCTAGTAAAGGTTATCTATCGAATGAAAAAAATTGTAAATACCCATCACCAGAAGAGATTCTACTATTAGGAAACTTTAAAACACTAATTAATGCTAAAAAGCCAAGCACCCTACTCTGAATGAAGAATGAACTATTTACGAGTACTACAGCTTGAGGCTCGGTAGTAATACACAGGTTAAACACACAAAAGACCTCAGATAGTTATAGAGTAAAATGATTGATACACAGCAGACAGTACACAGAGTGTTGAAAACTCAATAGAAATAGAAAAGTTAGATACTCTGATTAGACAAAATGTTGATGTCAATAGTCAGTTTAAAACAATAACAATCAAAAGCACAAACAATCCTGATATATTAATGGTTAAAACATGGAGGAAATATAGATGTAGAAAGATTAAAATAAATGATCAAATGAATAATCTTCAGCTTATAATGTCAGGCTTCAAACCCTTCCACCATCAGGAGGTACTATGAAACTACCAAAAAATTATACCCACTGTCAAAACCGTCTTGGAATGCTATAAAATGGATTTCCCAGAAAAAAAACCAAACCACTCGCCACTGTATGAAATTAATAATTACACTAAATTCTCTTTTAATTGGATAATCAACTATAAATACAATAGCTGATGTATGTGATTTGAAAAACATAGCTATAAATTCTAAAGGTCTGTAAACTAATTTGACAAAAAAGTGTGATGTGCTCAAATATAGTAGTGATACACCAAAATATGGTTGTGATATGACATTATCATGTCCATATATGGGCACATCACATTTTTTCAGAGCTTAATGGCATACATTTACACACCACAATCTGCAACAGTAGATGTGTTCTTCATCAGATTGGTATTCTTCAACAAACTTGGTTTAATTTTAAGCAAGATGTACATTTATGATGTTGGCCAGTTACTTTTACGTGGATGATGTCCAAGATGGGGTAGTATGGAATGGGATAGCATGGAATGGGATAGCATTGGCACGGGTGCCATACTTTTTATTTGGTTTGCAGATATGGTATCTCTTATAATACTAAAATGAATGTATCTACATATTTATTATTACATTATTTTTAGTATTAAGTATTTCAAATGGTTTTACCATGAATGGGTAGTCTTGACGAGGGCGGGGCAGAGATTTTTTCTTGAAAAGAATGGTGCCATACTTTTTATTAGGTTTGCAGATATGGTATCTCTTATAATACTAAAATGAATGTATCTACATATTTATTATTACATTATTTTTAGTATTAAGTATTTCAAATGGTGGTTTTTACCATGGATGAAGTGTCTTACAAATATTAAGGTCTTAGTATATTCAGTACTATAACTGTACTGTCCTATCATTTGATTTAAAATGTTTGTTATCCTGTTTACTTATGTGAATAACTGTTACCATAGCAATAGCATTCATGCATATTATAACATCTCTGATTATTATGGTTCAATAAACAACAATGACACCCCTATTGTAAAATGGTTTAAACCACAATCCTACGCATTACGTATAAAGAAAATCTAACAGCCATTGAGTGCTAACAAACCAACATGCAACCAGAATACCCACTAAAGTAAATAAAAGCCAAAAAAAAAAAAACCAAAAGTGTATTATCTAATAACCTTTTCACAATATGTAGATAATTTATAAATTTTAAAAGTAATAATAATAATTTAGATTATGTTTTAAAAACATTCAAATAATTTTAACTTTCCATTATAAAAGTTTTATATTTTTTTAAATAAATTAACGAAGGCGAGGCATAACTGACTAGGCGGAAAAATAATAATACATTTTTTTGTAATTGAGTGTGAAAAGGATATAAGAATCTATCATTGAAAAATGCAAAAGAATACTAAAATACACCAGAAAAAGTAAAAAATAATTTGTACAAATAAATTGCTTGCAGGCAAAAACATTGGTATATAAATATATGCAGAATGAATGTGTTATGTACTGCAGCAATCACAGTATTTTCAGCATAGATTTCTTAAGATTACCTTCTCTGAGTGCTGCTTCTCCAAGACAGTCCTTAGCAACTTTATCACAGCATTTCTTATGACAATTAAACTTACAATCTAGAAACAAAACATAAAAAAAACATATTTTTAAAATAAATGATGAGGATATAAATGTTCCCAAGAATGCAGTGTGGTTACTACACCTGCGTTCCAAATGTAGACTCGGACCGACGAGTCATTGATAGTCTGTACTTTCCCAAGCCATTGGTCAACGTCACAGTTCATTGCATTTAGGCTGGCTTAAAGGGTCTTTCACATGGCACAGTTCCGGTTCGGCGCCGGCAAATCCAATCGAACGTCGATGTTTCGTTTTTACATGGCTACACGCATATCGATTTACGCCTAGCCATGTGGAGAGTCGTGAAAATGAAACATTGATGTTCGATTCACTGGACCGGAACAGGTGTGAAAGACACTTAATTCATTTGGAACACCATGCAAGGTGGTTGAAATTTGGGATGTTCCAGAATGCCTAAAATTGATATTATTTGTTTTTATTTGATTTCCCTTTTACATCTAATTATTTTGTGCATTCTTTTATTTTGTTTATCTTTATAAATTCTATTTCTTAATTAAATTTTATTTTTTGCATGTTTATGTTCCTAATAATCTGGATGGACCACTCGTTAAATATTGTTAAAATAAATAAATATTTATGCGATATGCAAAAATACATTAATTGTGATTTGATTTGCTCTGAACATTGCAGTGTATTAGATTAGAATGAAAGATTTTAATACCACATAATTTTATGCTAATATATGAAAAACTAATTTATTTTATCACAAGTCCTTATGGAAAGAATGAGCTTATTCTGCTATTAACATAAAGGTATACAATGGCATATTCATTCACATAATCTATACCCGAGTAATGATATACCAATTTCATGATTAAAACATGTTTAGTTTTCAAATGTTATGTTAAATAGATCAGAAAAAATTGATTATTTGATTCAGTCTTCTATAATTCTTCAAGCTTTAAGCTCTGTCTACACTATCAACAAAATATGGTAGTTTGTTTGTTTGTTTATTTGTTTACCACACACATTTTAATACAAAGTAAGACAAATAACTGAAAGATATAAGTATATAAGTAGTGATATGCCCAAATATAGTATTGATATGACATCATCGTGTCCATATATGGGCATATCACATTTTTTGTCATATAAAGTTTGATAGTGTAGACAGAGCTTTATAAATTGATTTATTGCGAGTTTACTAAAGATTGTGTAGTACAATAGCCCCTACCTGGATAATTCAAATAAAACAAAATTACTTTAAAAACATCAAACCATTCCTTGTCTTAAATGTACGTATTATAGTTAAATATGATAAAAAGAGAGAATTTGTATCGCAAGAGGTCCATAGAGTATTTAATTTTACATAAAATTCAGTTTGTGGCCTTAAATTAGATTGAAAAAACAAATGTAGGGAATGTGTCTTTAAATAAATATTAAATCCAAATTACTGAAAAATTGAAAATGATATGGGTATCAGAGGTTGAAAATTAATGGATATATAAATGAAATAAGCAAAAAGCTAAATGAAAACGGTAAAGTGAAATAGCCAGAATGAAGTGCAAAGATTTCGGAAAAAACACTACTCCTTTGTCAAAAGAAATATTAATATCAATTATTAATAGACGCTCCCTCCCTTACCCCAAAAGTCAGTGGTACAACCTTGATGTTTAGGACGCATGTACAACACTATCATTATTTCAGTCTACAGGTATTATAGTAAAGAGAGTCAGGGAAACGATTAGCGAATGTAATGTCAAGACGAATAGGGTAACACAGATAATGATAGATATTGATGAGTAAAAAGAACAAGTACGTACAGTACTCACAACCTCCCTAGCCAACCTCCTGGTGCATGAACTGAAAATGACAATTCTTCTGGCTATGATCTAGGCTCTAAAGCTATATTCTGATGATCATAAAGTCGGGGATAGGATTATTTATACCCAAGGTGGTATTATACCCGGGGAACTACGGTAATTACTGTACAAATACAAAAATAACATTTTACCGTGAAAATATTCTGGTTCTGTATAACATTCCAGTTGTTTATTATTTGATAGAGTATGTGATCTTATGATGCTGGTACAGTAGGTGAACCTATATTAATATCTAAATACTAGGCAAATTACTGAGAAAACAACAGCGGCTATCTCAGTAAATTGAATAAGCAAAAGGCTAAATCAAAACGGTAAAGTAAATAGTTTGAAAATGTACTAAGCTTTCGGAAAACACTTTTCTTTTGTCAATGTCAAGGGTTAATGAGAGTACAGTACTTGGAAAACATGAATATTAATAATATCTGAAAGATGAGGGTTTATCAATTTGATATCTGTTGTACGTGCATACAATTAAGACCTAGTAATGTTCCGCCATACCATGCCAAAGAGTCCCTATCCAATCGCATTTGAAGAATGCCATGAAAGCTCTAGTGAATGGTTTAGACATATCAAGCAGAAGGTTCCAAGTTCGAATCTTAGAAGGTGGCTTTTCTCATTTGCACACAGATTACTGTACCTCATTTTCGTCTATGCCTGTAATTGTTAACAATATCTATATACCCTGTCATCCCAAGTTTATAAGTACTACATTTCACCAAATCTCTGTGTCTGTGCGTCTTTATTCAGAAACTAGGTGTCTCATGTAAAGTAATCCCGAGAATAGAGATAATCTGATATCAAAGAGGGGGGCCACCCAAGATGAAGGCTCAATGTAAAATTTCAAAATTACAGTCGAGCTGATACTTGGGAAAAGTAATCGTATATATAGCTACATTTGACACATATATTTGCTAGTCAATATAAATTATACATACCTTTACACTGCATCCCTTGCCTAAATAATCCAACTAACAGTTTCCTACAAAATTGACAAACTGTCGGTTTGGCGTAGTTATGAATCACGAATGTGTGAGGAACTTTGACCTTACTGGCCAAAGCTTTGTCTACTCCGATTGGTCGACAGCTCCACGAGTTCGACCTCTTCTCTTTACTAAAATCCGAGGATCTAGAGAGCAAGCTCTGAAAGGAAGCATAATGGAGTTTGATTAGTTTTCAGTTATTGTATGCACAGAGTGAGTGGTAGAAATGCCATCCTAAACTACATCCACAAGTATTGGAATAATGTTATATTTATCTTTTAACACTTAATTATTGTTTGACAAACATTCTAAAGCCCTGTCTACACTATCAAACTTTATGTGACAAAAACATGTGATGTGGCCATATATGGACATGATGATGTCATATCACTAACTATATTTGGGCATATCACAACCATATTTAGACATATCACAATTTTTTTTGTCAAACTAGTTTGATAGTGTAGACAGAGCATTAGAAATAAAACTCTCCTAAAACCAGACTTTTCTTGAGGTCCAAAAGATCCGCAAACTCTATTTATACCATTAAAAACACATTCAGAATGTCAGACAGTCCAGAAAGCCTGTATTTTAGTATACTGTAGCATGGTGCAATGTACAATACTTTATGTTAACATTTTAAGACATCCTCAGTGACAATTCTGTGCTCTATTTTTTTTAAACATGGCTGTGATTTACGTAGGTGGTTTACATAACTTGATTCTCTAGTATAATACCTGAATGAGCAAGACATATTTCACCATTATATTATACCGCCACCAAATTTTACAAAAGTAAGTACTGACTTTTACCGTGGTTTCATCTGCAGGGCCACCTGAAAGACTTTCTTGTGACATTGCCGTAAGCGGGAGACTGACGTTACCGCCCACAGACAATGATGGCCGCCGTATCTTAGATAGAGTACAATCATTTGGGATTTTCCAAGCACACCTTTTATGATAGTTACATCCACATCCTACAAAAAAGAATGCTCTTGTTAACATGGTTTACAACGAGTTGCTGTAGGCATGCCATTAGGGTTTTCTAGGAAGAATTGTTTCTTCTCCTCCAGGTTTTGGCAGACCAGTGAACCAGTACACCTACAATATCAGTACCTACAATCATTGGAAAATTGTGTAGACTTTGTCATAGACTTTGTTATATTACGGAGTAGATAATAACTGCAGTACTACTGTAGATACTCTATGTATTACTACTACTAAAAAAAAAACTTTTTTAATATTCCAAGTTCTGACAACAAAAAAACCCTACATGGAATGTGACATTTAATCTAAAACGTTAAATAATTATAATCCTCCTCATTCATTCAAACTGGACTAGGCCCTCTACAAACTCGCACGAGCCAGCATTGCAGCATCTCCTCAGCAGCATACCGAGAGACGATCCCCTACTCTTTTCAAATAGTGTACGGTACCTATCTTTCTCTAAATAAATAAACTGTCAATAAATTCTGAATAAAATTAATAGTATAGTATATGCTACCACTAGCATGCAGTGGGACAAATCCAGGGGCCCCAAAATTGTGTGTATAATGTATATGACCAACTGGAGTAAGCTTATTTGATCCAGGGACCTGAAATGTTTATGGTTGAATGCCTATTGTACATAGGGAATTGATGGTACATATGCAGGGAATACCAGCACTTGTGAAGCAATATCCAGGGACTTTAAAAATCAAAATCTTTAGATTTGTATGCATTATAGATTGTGCATAGCTATGGGAAACAGAGAATTGGGTAATGGAATGTCAATATAGAAGAAAACAAATGTTGTTACTGCATACTGCAGACTAAATTGACATTAAAAAAACCTCTCTTTGAAAAATGTTTTTATCTGGTTTTCATCTGTATACAATTCTTTACATTACAACTTGTTGTCAACAAAAGTCATCTAGAAATGACTGGATGTTAGTGGTTGCTACTGTAGGAGTAGCTAAAAACGGCAAATCGCAGACCAGGTTTGCCAATAAAGAGGGGGGGGGGGGGAAGGGGTTGCTTTACAACTAGCTAAGCTACGCCTAGCAACCACTAACCTCCAGTTTTTCGAAAAGTCGCACACATTCATATCTAATTACTGGTTTAACTTAAAGAATTGTATACAAACCTAGCCCTGAGTAGTATCATTTAAAACTAGCCAAATATTGGCAGGGAATGATTTTCAACAAGTAATAATCAGAAAATTTATTACCATCACATTTGATACCCTGTTTGACAAGTCCAAATAGCATCTGGCCGCAGAAGTCACAAAATGTTGGTACTTTGTACGAGTGAACATACAGTGTGTGTGGTCTGATTTGCATCTCTTCTACTGTCGCGTCAGCTATGAAAAAAAAGTCATCAAAAATTAATTTTATTGCACAAATAAGGATTATTGTTAAAAAATTTAACTAAATACAGTAAATAAAAATAACTAAAATGAAAAAACCTTTTATGTCATCAAAAATGAGGGTCTTAATATTATTATATAATAATTTATTTGGAAGCTACACTTTTGAAACAGTGGCACACTTCTTGAATGAAGGTGCGTCCTAAGTAAAATAAAACAATAGGCCTATTTACAAGGAAACTTAAAATAAATTATGTACAAGATATAAAAAATAACATTAACAAAAGTAATAATTAATATCGACTATTACATTGGCTATTTGCATGATATAGTGTACAAATTATATAGTAGGCCTAAAGTAGTACATTTAAATATGATAATTCGAAGGTCAAATCATTGTGCTTTGTCGTGCTTACTTTCATTACTTAAAACATTGATTACTTGAAACCAATTCAGTGCTTATTACAGACAACAGAGTCAATCAATCACATAATCTTGTATAGAAACAATGTTGAGATGTGTTTTCATTGGCCTTAATTTAAATAACAGTTGAGTTGTACTGCATACTGTAATATCAGACTGTGGTTTCGTAGTGGATAAATTTAGACGGCTAATTTTTATTTTTGACCACTTATAATAGATAAAGTAAACATTATTTTTCATGGCACTACTCCCGAGAAGAAGCCCTCTTTCGAGAAACCCTGTTCAGGGGACACTGTTAAGGGGATACTTTCATGTGCAACGAACAAGAAGCAATAAGCATTTAACACTAATTCTTATTCAAGGGACACTCCTATTAAGGGGAACACTTAATGTTCAGCCCAAAAGATGTCCCGTTCTACTGTTGTACTGATCTTCAGGTTGGATTGAATTAGGAACTTTTTTACCTCATGTACCTGTGTTCTATGTATGGAAGGCCGAAGAGGTAAAAATGGGTGTGGCCATACTGTAGCTAATAATGAATTGTAAACATATAGAATTTTCATGTAATATGTATGGAAGGCATTTAGTTAATGTATTGTAAACATATAGAGAATTTTCATGAATACCGTATTGTTCCTAATAAACGCCCCCGGGGCATTGCATTTTTTTTTTAAGGGGGTGAAATGTAAAAATCATAAATAGAGCCTAGGCCTAATAATGAGGCCTACCTACCCTAAAAAAATAAACAAGTTGCTTCTGACGGTCAATCAATGTTTTTTTGGGTGTGCAACAAATAAGTTCACAGGGTACCTCCAAACCCCCTGCTATGCTCTGTGTCTGCGTTTAGCTGTAATTTTTACTTTAAAATTAAAAATCTTGGATTGCTCTTGGGGCAAACGGCCGACGATGCAGCGTTCTTCGTTGTCTCTTTCACAACAGAAACAGCGTGGTTATCGTAGTTGTTTCCTTTATTGACATCTGTCCTCAACGTAATAAAAAGTTCTAACAACTCGAAAGGTCTTCATAAACTAGACGCCTTGTATCAATTCCGTGTTGTGTGAATAAACATGCAATTGTCTGATCTCCATTGTTTTCCTGGATTTTTAAAGACCAGCAATGTATGTTGTCGCGAATTGAAAAAACGTCCAGTGTCCTACACGCGCGAATTACCCTACGCGCCCGGTGTAGGCCTATATTGTTATCACAGTCGCTAAAAAATGTGACTTTCTGGGCTGAAAACCAATTATAAATCCTCTGTTTAGATAGATTAGACTAATAGATGTGTTAATTAGAAAATGAACAAAAAATAAAGGGGGCATTTATTAGGGGCGGGGCGTTTATTAGGAACAATACGGTATGTATGGAAGGCAAATAAGGTAAAAAAGGGTGTGGCGATGGTAAACTAAGATCAATAGTATTTATACCTGACAAGACAGCTTCTACCACAGAGCCATCTGTAATCTCATTCGGCGATGTAATGAGTTGTAGTATATTTGCACTATTTGGATCATGCCTAAAAAACCGTACCTTATCTCCAAGACCATAGAATTCATGTGTCGGGTACTGTGAATATAGAAAAATATAATAATTAATTTCTCCTTTAAACTGAAGGACCTCAATGACTGTTCTTCCAGAGAACCCAGTATACAGACAAAAACAAACTTAAAATATGACAAACACAACCCATTTCAAAACAAGAAATTTTTCTTACAAAAAACGCAACTCATCTCACTCAATATTTATCAAATGTTTTCATAGACTCTCTTTTCCCAGACATGGTTTGAGGTGTGCGCATACCCAGTCCGAGTTTCCAAACACCCATTTTTTCAGCCTTAGTAACCTATAAGCTACTGCATGGTAACTGTTTCCTAATGCTTCCGTTCTCTTGAATGTAACTGCCTTAAGGAGCGGTGCGAACAATTTACACTCTGTTGTTGTGCAGGAATTGATTTTACTTGAAAGCAGGCCTTGTCTTTTGAAAATTATAGGTGTGCTACAAATTGCACTCCTCAATACATTCAGGGGCGTGCTGTGCTGTTTGTATTTTGGTGTGTAGAAGTTTACCAAATTTAAGCGTGTTGTAAATCACATTCCTCAAGGGTAGTTTAGGAGTGTTAGGTTAGTGATGCACTCGCTCGCCTTAAAAGACAAGGCCTGTGAAAGTATACCATACTTGATTTTAAAAAATAATCATGTACTTTACACTAGTAAAAAATACCCAGAAAACGTAGCTGATTTAACTATGACATTTACAAAATGTTACTCAGAGCGGATAGCACAAGTCTGTTCAAAACTTGAAAAGACAATAAGGAGTCAATTGCTGAAACCCCGTTTTATATAAATTATTATTTTATTAATATGTATTTTTTTCTGTTTATGAGCATATCTCTTACAACTTTATATCCTTCAAGAAAATGAATAAAAAACAATTTCACAAATTATACAGTACACTTAAATAGTCAATAATAATTATCCTATTGATACTTTGAATCGCAATTAAAGAGAAAAAAAAATTAAAAAAAAAAAGAGTACTGATATACTCATTAAAAATTACTCTATACCACCACACATTAATATGATGAAAAGAAATTGCACGCAACCAAATTGGTTGTGATTTAGGCGACTAACGTAGTTGGGACTAACTGTTTAAATTAAAAATTATGCATGTCCCCTGGAGGCTGTGCTGTATGGATACTAACAGTAACTACTCAGTTGAGAAGCAGATTGCATTATCAATGAAACACTTAATACTCTCTGATCTATTTATACTCAGACTTGAACATCATTTTTTAAAGTGCTATTATATAATAAAAAGAATGTTAATTAATAATGTATTTGTATTAAAGATGTATTTTCCCCCTTTTTTTTTAATATACCATTTTATTTTCATATAATAGTTATTTACTTTACCAAAAATTGGATCAAAAAAAAAATTTTTTACCTGAAAAAAACTGTAATTTAAAGCAAAAAATAGTCAAATTGGCTGCCAGCCAATTGGTTTTTGGTTGAATTTAACTGTTTATTTTGTCATTTTATTAGTCAAAATAATATTTGTTCAGGTTTTTTTTCTATGGACTTGATTAAGTTTGTTAAAACTACATAATGGCCTAATCAAAGTCTGATTTTATTAATCTTCACTTTTCATGTTTTTGGGAGACAATACATATCTTAAACTATACAGGTAGGATTAATATGGTTTTGAGTATAATATAAATAGTACTATAGTGCAAACATTTTGAGTGAATGATACTCATTTTTTGTGCCATAATATTTTGAGTGCATGGTAAAAAGCAATACTGTGCGAATATTGCCATTGCAATATTAAAAAGAAATTTTGAAATAAATTATACAGTAGATGCAGTTCAAAGAATCATCCCAAAGTATTTGTTTTAAAACATTCAATTGGGAAAATAAATCTTGTAGTTTGCACTATAAATTATTTAATGTTTTAATATTCATAGAGTCATTTAAAAAATATGCAACAGATACAGTGACTAATCGAGGATTTTTAAATAGAGATGGGAAGGGGTGAATGAACTTTCATATGTCCTTACTTTTGCAATTGCAATGTTTTAACATTTATTTGGCCATCTTATAATCATCTTATCATCATAATTCTGTTTGTAATGTTTTGTTGTTTTTTTTTAGATAAATTGATACATACATTTGTCTTACATAAAACAAAATAAATTGGAAAGTTTTCGTTTTAGATAGGAAAATCATTTTAATATGCTGTCATTGATAAAAATAATATTTTAAAAAATCCAATCAAATGATGTCATGATCAATAAAAACAATAACATCGTTGTATTGCCATGATATTATTGCTCTTACTGATCATGACGTCATTTGATTGGACAAAGGCAGTATATACAGGTACAGTATGGCTATACAATACCGTAGTTATAGGATGTAAATTGTTTAGATTTCTTTTGTTTTATGTATAAAAAATACATATTTATCTATTTATCGTCGATCGTTATCGTCCTAGTGTAAATGGGCCTTTAAGCTCAATAAAGATGAAAGAATCTCAAATCATTAGAAAAGAGAAAAATGGATCAAAAACTTTGGATGCAAAACATGCAGTAGATGAATAGTATATATATGACAGTACAGTAGTAACAGCAGTGCTACAATAATAGTATACAGCTCTGACAACAGTAGGCCTACAATAATAAAGTTAGAAGACACTACACATTAAGGGCACAAGGCCGAATTGATCATGACTCACAAATTCTCCAATAAACACTGTATAATCTAATATACAGTGTTTGACAAAGTTTAAGCCTGGGCTTACAATATACTTCATCATCTCAGAGGTCTTGAAACAAACTTCAAACCTTTGCAAAATGCAGACCCGATGCTGCTGTTGGCCCTGAACTTGCTGAGTAAGTTCTAGCATAGCTTATATTATGTTTGATAAATAATCAAACATATGAACATAAATATACTGTAGTTAAAGTACAGTGTGAAACGTGCAATCAAAGCTCTCTCTCTACACTATCAAACTAACTGTAGTTTGATAAAAAAAAGGGTTTATGTGCTTAAATATATTGGAACATCACATTTTTTTTACATAAAGTTTGATAGTGTAGACAGAGCGTAATTGATAAGAAGAAAAAAACAACAAATAATCAGGATTAGTAAATATTAAGGCAACAAACATATAAAACCAAACTACAGTACTTATACAGTTTTAAACAAACAGTATTATAATAAATTTATTGTGGAATGAAGATAACTGTAGATATAGAAGTGTGAAGTGGTGATATTTGATGATAATAAAGATGACATAAATGATATTGATGATATCATAAATGATAATGATATATCACGAAGTATTGATGACACATTTTGAAAGATCAATACTATAAAAATGATATTAAAAATTTTAAAAACTTTTATTAATTAGTTTATTTTACAGGGAGCAATGTACAAAAATCTGCACTACAGTACAATTCCAACAGGAGATAGCAGTAAGAGAACCACACAGGTTTAACTGACCGTTAATGCAGTAAAGCCACATTCACACAGCTTATTTGAGATCATTGATACAACATTTGCAAATGTTAGCTTTAATATTGTAGTGTGAAAGGGTAGGAACACCAAAATGACTTTCTGTGAGACCTTATAAAATTCAAATAAATATTATTTAATTAACCATTCATGTCTTCAATTCTGTTTGTAAAGCATGTTTACCTCCATGTGTAAAGTAACAGATTTTCTGTAATTTGCGAATTTCGGCTTATTACACAGTGTGAAAGGGTCCAAACATCCAAACACCTGATTCTATCAGATTTCCTGTGAGACCTCGACACATCTTTTTGGGATCTGCCTTCGTCCACTTTCTTTTATTATTGCCATTGTTGTTTTTGTTACTATTGGTCTCTTGCACGTTAATAAATGTTCTTTGAATTCAAATAAATATTACTCTAATTAATTATTCATGCCTTTAATTCTGTAAAGTAACAGATTTTGTGTCTTTCGCTGAAACACATAGCTTTCTAGGTTCAACAGTAACATTACAGCAATACTGCCTTTTGTTTGAAAGGCAATTTATTATTAATATTGCCGTAATTTCTAATCTAGGTGAAAGGGACCTATGCCAACTGGGGTGCTAACCAATAGCAAGTATATAGACTTGCCATAAAATTCAATTCAAACTACATAAATTCAAAAAAGATAGTCTTACAGTTACAGTAAAACATAAGTTAGTCACTATACAGAAAACTATCACAGTGATCTAACAGTATACAATAACTTTATTAAATCTCAAACAAATGAGTTAAAGAGGTTGATTTGTTAATTTCCTGTAAAGGGACTTTTCTTGTAGATTTTTTTTGTAAAAGACACTTTTGTCAGGGTCAAACCAGCTCAAATCATACTACCATTTCCTCTCCTCTAATTTCCTCTATCAGTACTTTCTTCACACAGAGTCATGCGTAAAAGATTATTTACGTAACATTATGTACAGTACTGTATTTATACTACGATCATTTGGGTTTGTCACAAAATATTACAAGAATTAATGACTGAATTTTATAACAAATTGTTTTCATGTTTTGGAGGGTTTTTTTTTCAGAGTTTTTTTACTGATCTTGGTACAGTATTTATCTCAAATTTAGCTTAAATTTGAAGTGATATGAAGAACAAAATCAGTTTTCATTGCTGGTTTAGAAAACAGTGTTTAAAGAAAATTGATGACATAGTAACTAATTATTAATGTACACAGTATGTACTGTATAGAACAAAATCAGTTTTCACTGACTGTTTTAGAACACAGTATTTAAAGAAAATTGACCACAATTATTATTATTGTATAGTACACAGTACAGACTGTATGTATTTACAACAAAATCAGTTTTCATAGCTGTTTTAGAAGAAAGTGTTTAAAGAAAAATGACCACATAGTAACTAATTATTAATGTACAAACACAGTACAGTACTGTATGTATATACAACAAAATCAGTTTTCATAGCTGTTTTAGAAGAAAGTGTTTAAAGAAAATTGACCACATAGAAACTAATTATTAATGTACAAACACAGTACAATACTGTATGTAGAACAAAATCAGTTTTAATTGCTTGTGTTAACTTACAGTAGACTAGTATCGGTATATAAGAAAAATGACCAGAACTATTAATGTACATTATTATTTAATTGCCGTGGTTGTACTCTAATGTAAAAAAATCAGTTTACTGATGTTTAAAGATGACAATATTGAAATTTGACCACTAAGAAAAGAATAAACAATAAACTAATTAATAATGTATTGTATTGTTTTTTTATTTTTGTTTATGGTAAATTGGTAGAATTTGTTAAAGGCAAGAATTACTTTATAAAAAAAGATGAATAATATTGAACCACAAACGCAATTACAACACTCTCCGTAGTAAAACTGGTTTCTAGTCAATTGCATCATGTGTTGGTAAAATAGAATAACTAATGAGTTCTTATAAATTGTATAAACTATGCAGTGCTATATAATTTCATTTTTCCCCTGTAAATATTTACTCAGTATTGCATTATGAAAATTGCATTTAACCTAAAGTGGTGTTTTTAGTGGAAGAAAGTGGCTGGCAGGCTTGAATTTAAAATACTTTTTCTCCTCCAAGAAAGACTAGAAAAGTATACAAATGGTATAATCCACGAACTATCACCCCCAACCATTATCATTGGTTATCCGCCCGCAACAAAACGTATCTTACGCATTCAAGTACTTTTCAGTTATAACTTTTCCAAAAAGTAGCTCATTAAAAATTAAAACTGCCCTTTCAGTGTAATAACCAAATAAATCATTTTATGTAATTAGTTTCACTTTGTTTTCGAGAATAAAAAAAGTAAACATTGGTGTACTGTAGGTTTTCCCCAAATCCCCCCAAAAATTATTTATACTCAATACCATTATTTGTGAAATACTGTACCAAAGTAGGTACCTTAAGAAGAAAACAATATTTTCAATGTTATTGTATCAATAATATTAATGTTACTGTCTCAATAATTTTAATGTTACTTTATTAAAATCTAATTGTGTCTAAGCACACTACCCTTATAGGGTACTATAAATTGGTGGTTGGAAAGGATTTGATAGGGTTGGAACATTACCTGTAGTAGAGAAGTTATATTTTGATATTTTACTGAATTTAATTTCCAACTGGTACGTACTGTACAGTATGACCTAGGTCTTGTTTCAAACACCAGTATGTTTTGGTACTAGCAGAAACAGCCCATGAACGTGACAGAGTTCAAAATCCATTGAACACCATGTAAATCAATCAATCTGCACTAACTACAATACCAATATCATTTTTTAAAGATACACTCAATTATTATAAATACACTGGTCATATTTTATTTTTTGACATATCCAAACTTAATCAGTGTTACAGTATGATGGGTAAAAGGTTAAATGTAGCATAAAGCAATGAGTGTTACGAGTATTAAATCATGTTAAGCATGGCATATTAATTAAGCGCATTGCTTAATATACCATCGGTAATTGTGCCACAATTGAAACAATAAATGCGATATTGTGTAATCAAGCATGTCATTTTGTAGGCTTATTATGTGTTCTTTGAACCGTAAAGACATGACACGCAATCTAGGTTAAGTTTCAATCGCTTCAAACTTTAGGCTTCTCAATTAGCCCAGGTTGCTATACAAAACTAGCATAAATTAAGAGTGTTAATTTAAGCTATGTTCGCACTAGAAAAAAACTACATAATAAAATGTAAGAAAATATTCTTCCATCAATTTCGCATCCCCTCAGTCTTTTACAAGAAGTTGTATCATCACTACTGTGCGACATAAGCAAACTAGGGCATCGAGCATCAGGCATCGTCGTTTCCTAATTAATTGTGAAACGGGGAGTTATGTTCTTATGGCACCTTGCATTGATACGGAGCCAAACTTTAGGGCCATTTAACACTGAACAGGCTATATAAAAATAAACTGAAAATAAATGTTATCGTTACCAAGTATTAAAATGAATGTTACGCCTTATCTTATCTCTAAATTATGTACTGTATGTATGATAATATTATATATTTAGCCTAGAGCTTAGGTTAAATACAGGCCTTTAATTAAAGTCTAAGTACAGACTTAGCCTAGGGCTAACCTACCACCACTACTCTAGCCTAGCCAGATTCCTCAGGCGATAATAACAAACATCCACGTACACGGCTCGCTCTCCTCTCATCAACAATAGGCCTAGAAGAATATAGGTTTTAAACTACAAGCATATAAATGACTAGGTTTATTTTGTTTCGTACCTTTCGCCTTACTAGCTGGCTTGCTACATCTTTCAACACAGATATGCTCAATTCGACACCCTCAACTTTATTGTATGTTTCCCGTACCAGGCCGATTTGCAGCGAGAAAGAAAATTCTCGGTATGATGAATTATTTTCCTCAGTAGTAGACGACATTTTCAACAATTATAATTCCAAAAGTGTATTTCTTGAGCATCACATTAAATTGACACAACAGGCAATTTTAACGGGGAACCATAATATACAGTCAATATTTCCAGAAAATCAACAATGTATACCGTTTGTTTGATCATGATTTGATCAATCTAGGCCAGTCGGATTATTCATTCTCTGGTCGATGATGATGATGTTGTGTTTCGGCGAATGGGCTAAATCTTTTTCTAAAGGAAAGATAATGGTGGAACATCACGTGACTGGATAGCATGGGAAAATGCCGTTCAATACATCATTTTTCTCGCTTAAATAACAATAATCTACAATTTAGTGTAATCTAAAGATTTTAAACAATATTTAATATCATATTTCTAAATCAATTTACGTTTATATTGTATAAAACATGCATCATTTGTTTTATAAAAATACCGAGTTTTCATTGCGATCCCTGAACTTAAGTGACCTTCAGTTCAAGTCTAGTCTTAATTAAGCGAATAAGTATGACTTAACGCAAGAGGGCGCTCTTGTACTTTTTTAATTTATCTGGCGGTAATTTTCACATTTCCACTGACATAAAATTAAAACCGATTAATTTCGACATTTTCAAACATAAAGGCCTATTTAAATATTAAAAAGAAACATACAGTATCAGACATTAAACATAATTGAGTTTCCAAAACATAAAAAAAACATTTAAATGAAGAAAAAAACATAACAATAAAATTAATTATTTTCTTTTTTTAATTGAATAATGCAAAATCATTATTTTGGGGAAAAATGTTTAGGTTTCTTATACATTTGTATTAACTTATGTTTGTTTAAATTCAGATTAACAATATGGATTTAAAACGAAAAAAAAACCATCAATAAACTACAATTTACATACATACTACTAATAATGTCCTCAGCTCCCCTGCATAAAGTAGTAGAACTCTTAATTGCAAAAGGTTTGTGCTTGGGCACTAAATTAGAGAACTTGTGCCTCAATTTAGTTTTTTTTTTACCATACGCAACTGATTTTCAAACTAAGCACATACTGGTGGGTGAGTGGCCGAGCGGTTAAGACAGTGGAACCGTAATAATCACGTAGCCATAACATCGGCAGGGGTTCGAGGCTCACTCACTCCATGGTTCTGGTGGTAGAACGAGTCTTCTCGGATAAGGACTATAAACCGTAGGTCCAGTGTACACAACTTGCTCGTGTGCACTTTAAAGAACCTAGTACATCTTTCGAGACGAGTAGGGGGTTACCCCGGTGTATTAGTACATCACAGCCACTGATCATCAACTGGGCCCTCTGGGAGATCAGTCTTTGACTGAAGAGATCACCCAGTATAAAGATAAAACAAACAAACAAAAAAAATACTCTTCAAATCAGAATTATATTGGTCACCTGCTATATCGATGGTAAATTTGCAATTCAACTAGACCTGTAATACATCCTTGTGTTCTCTACAACAAGTTAGTAAATCCAAAGTCTAGACATCCATGAATTATCCATACTGTATGGGGTGCAAAACACTCTTTGATAAACATTGATATGGCACTAGAAATTATTTGTATTTCAATGTCTCTGAAAACATGGCATCTAGAGGCCTATACTATAATAATGCCAAATGTGTAGTGTCATTGTTGCTGTGTGTTTCTTTTATTGTAGTCCATTATGCACTTTCTGAATTCTGTTACTTGATCTTGACATTTCCGCCAGTCTCTGTTGTCTGCCATACATTCCTAAACAAGATCAGAAAGAAGTTATGATTAAGCCTAAAACTATCCTAGTACTAATAACCATGCATCAATGATCCAGGTCTCATTTTAAAACAATTTTTAACCAAAATATTTATTAGGCCTAGGGCCTAGGTTTAAGATCATATTATATTATTTATTAATAATATAATATTTTTGAAAATAGCAATCAAATATTAATATTATATAATGACAATAATAATAATAGTTAAACAACAAAATCAAACGAAAAGTGTAAGCCTAGGCCTATGATGTTGCTAATGTTTACGACCTATTTTAGCCTAGGCCCCCTGGTACCAAGGCATCAACTCACACTCTACCACGAATTAACCACTCTGGGCAGCCTACACCAGCACGCGGCGGTGGTACGGACGGATGGTAGGCTGGCATACTAAACTTGGCTTAATTGTTCGTTTTGATGCATACACGATAATTCGTAATTATTTATACCTGCACTTTATAATGAAGATTGAGACATCCTGTCTTTTTTATCATCGTATCAACAGGGTCATCCTCTTCATCATCTTCAGTATTGTTATTGTTAACACGACGACTCCAATCGTGTCCCCTGTGCGTCGCCATGTTCTTGTTATCAGGTGACTGTTAAAGACCAATCAGCAATCAGAAAAGTTAATTGGCACGTCAAATGTTGTTTCCTTTTTACTATTACAAGGAAACTTGTAGTTATGTTCAGAACTGCATTACCCTGTATTCTAAAGTTTATTTTGATGTTTAAACCCATCCTTATACTATCAATCATTTCTTCCAAAAAATTTGAATATTTATAGGCTACAAATATAGATTTTATTTTGTATATCAATTCAAGGCTATAAAAAACGTTATAAGCTTGAGAGTAACTGTGTCAAATATCAACCCATGTGTGGTAACAATCCTAAAAACGCGCCAAATGTTACTATAGGTTTCGTCTGTGTCAAAACTGTTTGTGTTGTAGGCCTACCTATTGCCTTTGAGGTCGATTCATCGTTTGTAAATTTGTAAGTAACTAGAATTCATTTTGAATTTCACATAATTTAGGCCACGTGTTTGAGATTAGGTACAAGGAACAATCATTGAGTATTGTCGAGTATTAGTTTAACTTTGGCCTTTTATAGACCAAGCCAGTGTCTGTCTGATATTTTATCACTCGTGTCGTGTGGCACAGGTGGTTTGCGATTCGATATGTTGGCAAGCTTGGTTTAGTGTCAATAGAAAACTACAGTATTTAGTTAAACCTCGGATAAAACCCAATAATGAAATAGGTGTTGTACACAAAGCATAATAATGAAAATGCATGCCAATTTAGTGCTGTGCCGATCTCTTTTGTCCGTGAGTCTTTAATATTCTTTCCAATAAGAGACCTTATGTAGGCTATAATTGTATAATTCACACATAAATAATACGTCAGCAAATCAACAATGAGTGAGCTCACGGTTTTATTAGAAAACTCAGTTTTCAGAATTAAGAACCATGAAATAATAGTTTGATAAACAGTGGAATTTCCCGGGGAATTTCCCATAATAAACACTTGAGTTTTCAGGTTAACGGTATTGGATTTTATTTTTGCAATAAGTAGACCAAATACCGAACAAAAGAACCATTCCTTGGGGCTATATAATAATTGCTCAAATGTCTACAAAACTGGAAATTCCAAAACCAGGTACGTCCAGGGGCGTGCCTGACCATGTTCCCAGAGCTTTAACTTACAACATGGAAGAAATACAGTAAATAAACACAAATTATACTATTTATATGACAGTATAGTATAAATTAGGAGAGGTCACAAAACAATTGACACCGACAAACTGGACGCCGAGATCAACTATTAAACAGTTTTTATGACGACAACTTAATTTACCTCCCAACAATCTGTACGGTAGGTGTTTTTGATTTTCAAAACGGTATTTTTAATAACACCGTTATTATAACTATTTTCTGATAATTATTTATAATTGCGATGCATAAAACAGAAAAATGTATTTGGAAATGGATGGCCTATACACAACTAGAATAAACAATCTTTACTCATTGATGTGAACATGGTTGATAATAATAAATCTTCCCTGGTTACAGGCGCGGCCTAATATTCATAGAAAATAACAATCAATAATACTCAATCAATTACAATACAAAGCAAGGAACAATACACTTCCTGCTCATTGTCAAAATTCATTCAAATCTGGAAATTCCCAACACCAGTATAAAAGAGGGGTTTCAATGAGGAGTGGTACATTTTGCCGTTGTCGAGGAATAGTGACATCTCTGGCTGCATTTTATCCCTTCAGTTATTGTATATTTTTTTGTTTGTAAGCAGGTAAGTAATATTCATTATTACAGTATATCCCATAAAGGTTAATCCGCCGCGCAATGAAAAGCTCAACAGTCGCCCCGACGATTTTTTTGGCTTTGCCCGTTTATTTTTAAAGAGTGTGTCCACCTGAAAATATAATTTTTAAAAACATTGTTATACGGCCTAAGCTATCAACCATCGCTTTATTTGAACGATAATTGGATGAAAAACTAGTATTTTCCTGAAAACCATAATTTATTTTTATTTATTCATGGTTTATGCGTATTCATCCATTAAATGCATTTCTCCGCGAAAATAATTAACCAATCAGAGTTGTTCAGCAGGTAAATGATTCACGCGGGTATATAGATTCGCTTATCACTAGGAAAACATGAAGTTATAAATAATATTGATGATCATTGTGTAACTGTTTTCTGTGAAACATTGGATTATGCCTCTGTTTTCAGTTGAAAGGTGGTACAGTAGTACAATAGTAATTTCACACATAAATGACAGTACATGTGATTATTTATTTGGAACTCTGTAGTACTAGGAAATAAGCCATCATTATCTCCGTAGATCTATAATTCACATGGACCTAGAGCCACGATACATGGCTCTGCTCCAGTATATAGCTATATAATACAATAAATAAAAGCCTTTCTTTTCTTATATTCGCAAAACTGTAGTTAAATTATGCAAATATCTTTTTAAATTTTTCACATTTATTTTACTGACATCGTGTAAATACATCATCTGATCTTGCAGATTACTTATTTACCTGAGTGGTAGCATCAACAGTTTAAAATGCCCCGTGGAACAACATACGCAAATAATGCCTCTAACAGAAGTCTTGGTAGGGCTGGTATGGCCATGGGTAGTGCGCCAGTATCGAGATCTAGTGGAGGAAGCTCAAGTGGTGGATATGGCAGTTCCGGCAGTTCTGGGTCTTCATCTAAAACCTATGTTGATAACTCTTACAACCGTAGCCTCGGTAGAGTTGGCATGGATCATGGATCGATGGTAGCCTCTCGCAGTTCATCCAGCAGCAGTTCTACACCCAAAACCTATGTTGATAACGCATCCAACCGTAATCTCGGTAGAGTTGGTATGGAACATGGAACCATGTCAGTCTCCAGCAGTTCCACAAGCAGCACACCTACACCTAAAACCTATGTTGATAATGCGTACAACCGTAGCCTCGGTAGAGTTGGCTTGAAGCATGGGACCATGTCAGTTTCCCGTAGTTCAGCAAGCAGCGATTCTAAGCCGGGTACCTACGTTGACAATCCATTCAACCGTAGCCAGGGTAGAGTTGGCATGGATTATGGAACCAAGGTAGTTTCTTCGAAGAGCTCAAGCTCCAGTAAAGATCAGCTGAAAAATCCTGAAGTTAAGCTATATAAAGATAACGCTGCCAATAGAAGACTTGGTAGAGCCGGAAAACCTCTTGGAAGTATGCCTGTGAGTTCGAAGAAAACCAAATCAACTGATTACCTGCAGAAGGCTCACGAACACATGATGAATAATCCGGTATGGTTTTTTTTAATGTTACCGATATTATCCTCACAACCTTACACAAGCCATCTCTACCATCATCAACGTATAACAATATAATTAATATAAAATGTTTTCATCTGATAGTAATATTAATAAAAACATATCATTAGAAATGAAACACACAGAATGAAGTATAAAACTCTAATTGGACAACATGCCTGAATTTTAAATTTTCCCTGATGAGCAGGATAAACAAAGCAATGAATCAATTAGTTATATTATAATTAGTGCACTATCATTGAGTCTACTTTACAAATGTGACCATTTATGTAGAAACTTTGAGTCGTCGTTAAACCATGAAGAACTTTTTTAAAGAGGGGGAGGGGAGAACTTTTAAACCGACCATGGTAAAGAAATAAGGTGAAAATAGGGGAAGAGGAGGAGTTTGAGAGAGAGAGAGAAAGAGTGAATACACATCATCGCCCCAATCCTAGTCTATCGACTATGCCCCAATCGATACTCAATCTTCATGATCATGGCTGAGGCTTTCATAATCATCGCCACACCTCTATTATAACCAATATTCACTTATGCAGGGAGTTGTTATTAAACAACTCCCTGACTTATGTTATAGGCTACACACACATTTATACTATTTGCTATTCTTATTTACAGTATGAAGAGTTTGAAGCGCCGTTTGAAGCAGACGGAAATTTGGAGTCTCATTTTATTGAACAGCTTAATCGTATGGAGTTATCAAGAAGTCGTACATCCACAAGAAAACCATTCGAATGGTACGAGGGTTCGATTATTAAGTTCGGTGACCTCACTCTTGGTAAGAAAATAGGTCATGGTGGCTTTGGCGACGTTCATCACGGCCATATGAAAGGAAAGGAAGTTGCTATTAAGAAGTTACGTGTGCAGCGTGTGAGTCAAAAAAGGTTGACTCAGTTTGAAGACGAAGTTCGAATCTTCTGCAAACTCAAACACAAGAACATCATTACCTTCTATGGTGCCTGTATCGAGACACCTAACCTCTGCATCGTGATGGAGCTTATGAATGGAAGTCTGTATGACGAACTACATGTCAAAGATTACCAGTTCAGTGATACTGAGAAGACATTTATTGCAATGGAAGTAGCCGATGGTCTGAAGTATCTCCATTCTAAGAATGTTGCTCACTGTGACATAAAACCAACGAATGTACTAATCAACATTGCTACTGAGGGTGCAGACAAGCACGAAGTAAAGATCACAGATTTTGGCTTGAGCAAGATCAAGAACTACTCCGAAACTTCGCATTCAAAGGCAGTGGGTGACGACATGGTACGTGAACTTGGTACTCCGCGTTATTCAGCACCAGAGGTTCTTCGTGGTGAATTCCTTGACACCAATGGAATGATGATGACAGATGTTTACTCATTTGGTTTGGTAATATTTGAAATATTTAGTGGAGATGAGGTTTTTGACGATTACAACGCACACCAGCTGAGGAAGAATGTTGGAAATGGTGACCACAAGCCGTCATTACATAATTTGCTGTTGTCAGGTAAGCTGCAAGACTTGATGAGAAAATGTTGGGAAAGAACTCCAACCACACGTCCTACTGCTGGTGAATGCTTTGATTCCTTAAAGAAGATTTACCAAACGAATGTTTAGTAGTTGCATCGGCGGAACGTCCTAATAAAGAAGGATGAGAACACCAATTTATTTTCTAAATAGGCAAATTTTGGTGATGGTTTTTTTATATCGATATACATGCGATAGCTAAATGTCGACACGCCTCTCTCAAGTTCAGTGAAAACAAATAACAAAACAAGAATATCACGTATGAATGTTGAATCATGACCTCTCGCCATGCTAGCGGAGGTAATTAAAAATGAAATATATTTCACAAATTGCGGAACGGTTTAATTCTGTTTAATTGACATAAACTATTTCTTTCATTCAATAGACTATACCTACCAACACGCGTATAATTTTAATAATGTAATATTTTTTATAGAAGAGGCTGCGCCAACCTTTCATTTGGTTATTTGTATTGATTATAAAATAGATATACACTGTGATATCTTAATATATGATTTAATACTATATAATATATATTATATATATATCTATCTTCGGAGATCCCGCCTCGTGAATAAAAATACTGTAAGATGAGGGCGTATCAATTTGATCTCTGGTGCGCGTGCGTACAACTGAGGACTAGTGCTGTTCCGCCGTACCACGCCGAGAATGTTAAAGAGTCGCTATCCAATCGAGTTCGAACAATACCATGAAAGCCCCAGTGGTCTAATGGTTAGGACATCTGCATATCAAGCAGGCGGTCCGAGTTCGAGTCTCGGTTGGGGCGACTTTTTCTCATTCTCACAGATTTCCTCATCTTTATCGTTTCAAAATAATTAATTAAATTTCAGTATATCACCGGGCGGTTTAGAATTAATGTTCTTTGCCTGATTTGTTTATATAATATATATTATATATATATATATTACATTTTTATTATGTTGTAGTTATAATCGACATTCGGTTTTAAGTTTTATAATTACATTGTATAATGTATGTGTTGTGTCCGGGCATTATATAAGGACCTTTTCTCATTTTTATGTTTCTTTGTGTATATGAAATTCAAATAGAGTAGATAGAATTGTAACTTTTTAACGTTTATTTTATATCTGTAAACAACATTGGTTTCTGCCATTTTATACTAGGCCTATCTTGTACACATTACTATTTTTCGTTTTTAGACTGAGATTCCGGTGGCAGGTTTTGAGTTCGTAAAATAATAATATAATATTTTAGTTAGTTTATATTCGTTATTGTTACGGAGTGTATCTAAATGCAAGTAGGATAGAGAATATAATGCCTAAGTTTCAATGTTGCTTATTTTATAAGATAAGATAAGATAAGATAAATCTTTATTGTCATGAACACAACAAGGCGAACATGAAATTGGTTTTCCTTGATGCTTAAAAACACATACAATATATAAAACATTAAAAATATCAATACAATACATTAAAACTATATACAGTAGTAAACAAGTAAACAAACTATCTTTGGAATGTTGTGTTGGAAACATGAATAGAGTTGTGGACAAATGATTTCCTACATCGAGTGGTATTGCACATTAAAGGACGAATTCTACCTGATTTATTAACAACATATTTATCATTCAATGGGTGTGAGTTATCTTCTTCCATTATTTTCTTAACTTGGCTAATAACATCGCGGCTGTAAACTGCGTCGATAACATTGACATTCCTTCCTATTATTTTACTAGCAGTTTTCATAGCACGGTCAAGTTTCTTTTTATCATTAGCACTCAGACTATTGTACCAAACAACACAGTTGAAAGTTGCAACACTAAGAATAACACTCTGGTGAAACATAAAAAGTACATCATTATTCACTCTGAAAGAGTTCAGCTTTCTGAGAAGGTACAGCCGTTGATTACATTTTTTAACAATATTTACAGTATTTGCATTCCAATTTAATTCACAATCTACCGTTGTTCCTAAATATTTATGTTCTTTTACAGTTTCTATCTTTTGGTCGTTTAATACAATATTATCAATAACACTTTTCTTCTTTCTGAAATCAAAAATTAATTCTTTGGTCTTATCCGCGTTTAATATAAGAAAATTTTTCTTACACCACGACTCAAACAACTTAAGTGTATTTCTATAATCATCTTCAGAGTTATGCTGAATTATACCCGTAACAACAGAATCATCTGCATACTTAACTATACTAACATAATTACTTTCAATTTTAAAATCATTTGTGTAAAGAGAGAAAAGAACAGGAGAAATAACACATCCCCGAGGGACACCAGTGTTAGTGAAAAGTGAAAATCTTATTAAAAGTATAAAAGGAGCATTGCAAATAAGAAGCTTAATAAATTCCAACTAAAACGTTGATTTATGGTGCTTTGTTGTCAGTTTAATTTATAAGAGATTACAGTACAGTAATTGCATCTTTAAAGAATTTACCAATCACAAAAGCGACTCGAATAGTCCATCGGTTGTGATTGGTCAAATCTTTGCGTTGCGTCCTAGTGGGAAACAAGTTTTAACAAGGAAGTTCGTAAATTAAACAGCGATCCTCAACTTCGGAACGGTTAGATCTATTTGTAATTCATGAATTAATAAAGTAATGCTTATTCAATATTAATTAGTCAACCTTTTGGTTTTGAATACATTTCTGATGAATAAACATCTACGGTACTAAACATGGTACGGTTGATAAAATTACATGTATGAAAATAAAATAAAAATCAATAATCCTTAACCAATCACAGAGCTCATTGTCTCAAATTTCGACAAACTCTGGAAATTCCCAACACTAGTATAAAAGAGAGTATTGATTTAGGTAGTGTCACATCGTGCCGTTGTCCGGGAACAGTGACATATCTAGATGCATTTTTATCCTGCACTTATTTTATAATATTGATTGATTGACACAGGAGAATAATATTTTGGCAGTAAGGCTCAGGTAAGTATTCTATATTACCTCCCTTTTTTTCATAAATTTTCTTATATTTTTCTATACTACATTTACAAAGGAAGTTTAAAAAGTTGACACAAAGAAGATATGCCCAAATAAATGCACCGTTAACCTTTTTTGTTTCCAAACATCGTTAAAACATATATATCATTGCTGTTAGGCAGTATTTTATGTAACATTTTATAATTGAATTGTGCTAGTTTCTTATCCTTCGTTTTACTTTCCGTAACCAAGATGTTTTCCAATCTATGATGTTGTCATAGAAGTACTCTTCCTATTAGTTGTGACATTGGAATACAGAAATATTTCACATTCTATTGTCTCGTTCGTGTTTAAGTAACCAGGGGAAAATGTCCCGGGGACAGCCTAGAAACATGTGTTTGATTAACTCGAATAGATTCGCCTATTACAGTGAAAAACAGGTGTTAAATATATTGATCTGTATTCTGGGAAACATTGTATTAGGCCATACAGATAGCAGGCCTACCTCTGTGATTAGCTGAAAGGTGTAATAATACAATAGGCCTACTGTAGTACAATACTCATTTCACGCATATTATTGATTTATATGTGGTTATTCTTTAGAAAGTAAACCATATGTGTTATACATATTTATTCATTACACACAATAAATAAAAGCATGTTGCATGTTTTCTACTTTATCTCCAAATAATAGTATACCGGTACATCTTGCAGATTGCATTTAGCTGAGCTGTGAATTAACAGTTTGAAAATGCCCCGTGGAACAACATACGCCGACAATTCCTCTAACAGAAGTCTTGGTAGGGCTGGTTTGCCTATGGGTAGTGCTCCAGTATCTAGTGGAGGAGGAAGCTCTGGTGGAAGCTTATGTAGTGGATTGGGAGAAATCTTAAGTGGTGGATATGGAGGAAGCTCAAGTAGTGGATATGGCAGTAGCAACTACACTGGTAGTTCTGAGTCTTCTTCTAAAACCTATGTTGATAACTCTTACAACCGTAGTATTGGTAGAGTTGGCATGGAACATGGATCGAAGGTAGTCTCCTGCAGTTCAGCAATCAGTGATTCCACACCTAAAACCTATGTTGATAACTCTTACAACCGCAGTTTCGATAGAGTTGGCATGGAACATAGATCGAAGGTAGTCTCCTGCAGTTCAGCAATCAGTGATTCTACATCTAAAACCTATGTTGATAACTCGTACAACCGCAGTTTCGATAGAGTTGGCATGGAACATGGATCGAAGGTAGTCTCATGCAGTTCAGCAATCAGCGATTCTGCACCTAAAACCTATGTTGATAACTCTTACAACCGCGGTTTCGATAGAGTTGGCATGGAACATGGATCGAAGGTAGTGTCCTGCAGTTCAGCAATCCGCAATTCTACACCTAAACCCTATGTTGATAACTCTTACAACCGCAGTTTCGATAGAGTTGGCATGGAACATGGATCGAAGGTAGTGTCTTGCAGTTCAGCAATCCGCAATTCTACACCTAAAACCTATGTTGATAACTCTTACAACCGCAGTTTCGATAGAGTTGGCATGGAACATGGATCGAAGGTAGTCTCCTGCAGTTCAACAATCAGCGATTTTACACCTAAAACCTATGTTGATAACTCTTACAATCGCGGATTCGATAGAGTTGGCATGGAACATGGATCGAAGGTAGTCTCCTGCAGTTCAGCAATCAGCGATTCTACACCTAAAACCTATGTTGATAATTCACCGAACCGTAGTTTCAATAGAGTTACCATGAAACATAGAACCATGGTAGTCCCTCGCAGTTCAGCAAGCAGCAAACCTACACCTAAAACCTATGTTGATAATTCACCGAACCGTAGTCTCGGTAGAGCTGGCATGGAACATGGAACCATGGTAGTCCCTCGCAGTTCAGCAAGCAGCGATTCTACAACTAAAACCTATGTTGATAATTCACCGAACCGTAGTCTCGGCAGAGTTGGCATGAAACATGGAACTATGGTAGTCCCTCGCAGTTCAGCAAGCAGCAAACCTACACCTACAACCTATGTTGATAACTCTTACAACCGTGGTATCGGTAGAGTTGGCATGGAACATGGAACCATGGTAGTCCCTCGCAGTTCAGCAAGCAGCAAACCTACACCTAAAACCTATGTTGATAATTCACCAAACCGTAGTCTCGGCAGAGTTGGCATGGAACATGGAACCATGGTAGTCCCTCGCAGTTCAGCAAGCAGCGATTCTACAACTAAAACCTATGTTGATAATTCACCGAACCGTAGTCTCGGCAGAGTTGGCATGAAACATGGAACTATGGTAGTCCCTCACAGTTCAGCAAGCAGCAAACCTACACCTAAAACCTATGTTGATAACTCTTACAACCGTGGTATCGGTAGAGTTGGCATGGAACATGGAACCATGGTAGTCCACCGCAGTACAGCAAGCAGCGATTCTACACCTAAAACCTATGTTGATAATGCCTCTAACAGAAGACTTGGTAGAACTGGGAAGCCTCTTGGAAGTATGCCGGTGAGTTCAAAGAAAACCAAATCAACTGAGTATCTGCAGAAGGCTCACGAACACATGATGAATAACTCGGTATGTTTTTGTTTTTTTTTTTCATTATACAATATCTTTCCTCTCTATCAACACCATCGTATATAAACATCATTTTTAGCTTTTTCAGGATTTAGTAATAATAAGCAAGATGGCGCAGGAAAAAAGTATACAATTAGAAAGTAGGCCTAACGTAATTAAATGAACATGCTTGAATTCTACATTATAGGAATGAATGAATTATTAATGTGCACCATATCAGAAGCAGTTTGACAATTATGTAACTGTGAAAGTCTTTGTTAAACCTTCATTTTAGAGTTAAGGAAATGCAAAACTAAGATGAAAAGTGGAGAATGGTGAGGGGTGGGGGAAGTGAAGAAAATGGCTCGAAATCTTCTACTCAATATGCAGACATCTTTAATTGTACACCATATATATTATTATTATATTATTATTACTGTTGCTGTTGCCGTTGCCGTTGCTTTTATTGTTATTGTTATTATTTACAGTATGAAGAATTTGAAGCGCCATTTAAAGCAGACGGAAATTTGGAGTCTCATTTGATTGAACAGCTTAATCGTATGGATTTATCAAAAATAAAAAAGAGAAAACCATTTGAATGGTACGATGGTCCGATTATTAAGTTCAATGACCTCGCTCTCGATAAGAAAATAGGTCATGGTGGCTTTGGCGACGTTCATCACGGCTATATGAAAGGAAAGGACGTTGCTATTAAGAAGTTACGCGTGCAGCGTGTGAGTCAAAAGAGATTGACTCAGTTTGAAGACGAAGTTCGAATCTTCTGCAAACTCAAACACAAGAACATCATTACCTTTTATGGTGCCTGTATCGAGAAACCTAACCTCTGCATCGTGATGGAGCTTATGAATGGAAGTCTGTATGACGAACTGCATGTCAAAGAGCACGAGTTCAGTGATACGGAGCAGACATTTATTGCAAGGGAAGTAGCTGATGGTCTGAGGTATCTCCATGTTTTGAATGTTGCTCACTGTGACATCAAACCAACGAATGTACTAATCAACATTGCTGCTGATGTTGCGAAGCACCAAGTAAAGATTACAGATTTTGGCTTGAGCAAGATCAAGAACAAGCATTCAGATGCAGCTGGCGACGACATGGTACGTGAACTTGGTACTCCGCGTTATTCAGCACCAGAGGTTCTACGCGGTGAATTCCTTGATACCAATGGAATGATGATGGCAGATGTTTACTCATTTGGTTTGGTAATATTTGAAATATTTAGTGGCGATGAGGTTTTTCACGATTACAACGCGCATCAGTTGAGGAAGAATGTTGGAAATGGTGACCACAAGCCGCCTGTACAAGATCTGGGGTTGTCTGGCCCGCTGCAAGACTTGATGCTGAAATGTTGGGAAAGATCTCCAACCACACGTCCTACGGCTAGTGAATGTTATACATCTTTACAGTTGATTTACCTAACGACTGTTTAGTAGGAAGGATTTTGCATCGGTGGAGCATATTTTTAAAGAGGAAAATTTTGGTGGTGTTTCTTTTTAATAGATGTCTATGTATCGTTGAGTGTACATACATACATGTTTGGTTTATAATGTTCATTTGTATGTAGTTTAAGTTGACTGCACCACTAATGAGTGTGTTGTCACTGATTCAAAAGTGTTTGTCAATAAAGTTACTACTTTTACAGCTACATACCTAAATACCAGCTCACCCCTTAACATTTTTTGAAAACAAATATTTTCTAAGGAAACTTGAATTCCTTACGGATAAATATCCTAACGTATCCTAACGCGTGTAATTAAATAAATAGTATAAGTATATTTTAAATAAGAGCGAACCTTAATTTGGTTATTTGTATTTGCTGATCAAATAGATATATTTAATTTTAATGTATATAGTACGTTGCATAGTTTTAATCGACATTTGATTTTAAGTTGTTACAATTACATTGTACAATGTATGTGGTCGGGCATTACATAATGTTCGAAATTGTGTATTTTGTGTAGTATATGATAAGGTGTTAAATATAGATAGAATTTTAACTTCAAAGTTTAGTATACTGTAAACAAGAATTTCAGCCTGAGTTTCCGATGGCAGGTTTGGTGTTAGTAAAACTATAACTATATAATATCATTCATTCATTTTATATTCGAAGTCGGAGTGTATCTAAATGCAAGTAGGATAGGGAGTTTAGGGCATATATTAAGTTTCAATGTTGCTTTTGCTAGCTTAATAAATTTCAAATACGGTAGGGCCTACAGTATGAATGTCGATTTATTGTGCTTTGTTATAGTAAAATATCATGATGAAGATGATGATGGTGATGAAAATGACGACGAGAGCAATAGACAGTATGGTATTGATAAATGTTCTCCGCATGTAAAATGGGTATGTGATGATGACGTCATACATAATACGGTTGCCAGTATCTTCATTAATATCATTAATGTTACTTTATTTTATTTTTTTATTTTATTCAATCAAAACCAACAGCGATAAATACCGCCACTAACAGGTTTGAAACATAAAACAATACAACATCAAAAACGGTTAACAATAAAATACAGATAAAATATATATATATATATATATAAAACATAGATTGGCATGCCATAAACAATTTCAATTAAAACAGGTTATGCAGGCTGTTCAAGAAGTGAACACATCATCGTCCTCTTAAAATAACCAAGTCTATCATTAAAAATATCGATATGATTGCTATTTAGATTATTAAATGTATAAGGTAGTCTATGAAAAAGTCCCCTCTTAGTACAGTCGACACGGCTAAAAGGAATATGCAATAAATGTCTATTTCGTGTACGACCAGGAACATTTAAACTAAATAGTGAAATTAATGAACAGTCATATTTAGAATTTAAAATATTATATAAAAAAACCATATCAGATATCGTTCGACGATTGCTGACAGAATCAATGGAAAAGGCAAAATTAACACAGTTATAAGACAGGAATCGAACAAACTTCCGTTGAACAGTGTCGATTCGACGGGCCTGACATGGAGAAATTGAATTGAAAATTGCGGAACAATATTCAAGGTGAGGACGTATAATAGATTTGTATAAAGATAAAAGTGCCCTGCCGTCGTTCATAAACCTACAATTTCTCCATATTAAGCCCATCATTCTATTAGCTTTTGACAACACATGATTAATATGTGAAAAAAAATTTAATTTACTATCAATAAAAATACCTAAATCTTTCCATACATAAACCATCTCAAGATCATGTCCACTCAGATTATAATTGAAGAGCACAGGCCTTTTTTTTTTTTTTTTTTTACAAGTTACAAGTATTATATTAGCCTATAGCTACTTATCAGGCCTAATGAATATGATTATGACATTTCCCGTCACTTGAGGAGGAATGTTGGAAATGGTAACATTCACGGAATAATTAAGTTCAGTAGTGCCGTGTGCAAACCAGCCAATCAGGTAGCTCAGTGGTCGGTATTTCCAAGTTTCATCAAGACGGGGAATACCCTCCACCTTCTCACTGAACAAGGAAAGGGAAGAGAGGCAACGATATGTGTTTCATTATATGAGTTACCGTATGTTGCCGAATGAAAGACTAATATAATTATATATTTATCGACTGATGATCCGAACGAGGCAACAAACGTACGAGCTAGGTCCAAAGTCCACACTCTGAGACTGAGTAAGTAATCATTATCAAGCCTACTAGACTAACTAACTAAGCCTAGGCTATATATATTCCAATGAACCATCATATCATATTATCATATAACTGTCTAACCTAGGCCAGCCTACCCTACTAAAGGGGGTGATGTACACCATTAGCGCTACCTCCTGTTTTTGCGCTCGTTACAATCGGTAATTAATTAAAAATATCAACTAACACTATTTAATTTATTGATAAAACCACAGTTAAATAGGCCTAGGCTCTGAACAAATAGACTTATCCCTATCCGGAGATCATGCTAGCTTGAACGATATGCGGGCCATGCCAAACAGCCTTTATGGCATAGTTTTAATGTTGCTTTTCCTAGCTTAATAAAATTCAAATACGGTACAGTATAAATGTCGATTTATTGTGCTTTGTTTATGATGATGATGATGATGGTGATGATGATGATGGGGATGATGATGATGGTGATGATTATGACGACGAGAGCAATAGACAGTATGGTATTGATAAACGTTCTCTACATGATGTAAGATGGGTATGTGATGATATGTCTAATTGACCATCATACATAATACGGTTATCAGTATCTTCTGTTACAAGTACTATAGCTACGCTAATCAGGCCTAATTAAAATGATAATGACATTTCCCGTCATTGTTATTCCTGGGAAAAAGGAAGTAAGTTTATGGATTAATGTCATTTAAGTAAGTTCCGTCTGTATAATCAATGAGGGAGCTCGGTGGTGGGTATGTCTAAATTTCCAAACAGGAAAGTGTTTATTTTAGTTGCCGAATTTAATGAGTCATATCCGTTGCTGCTTTACAATGTTTGGTGTTTTGCCGTCATAAAGTAAGGGGAGCATACGTTCCGTGCTCCTCAGTACTACTAAATACGTAGCTCATTTCACTTAAAAAGAATCAGGCGAATTCAGGGTAATTTAAATAATATTAATAGTAAAAAAAAATAGATGTCAAAATTACTTAATTTTTTAGCTGTCAAAGGAGGAGAGGGCATCCCTGGATCCGCTCCATGTAAAATGTAAATAAGTGTTTACAGTTAACATAATTATACTTATCATTCATTTTTAGTGACATCCAAAATGTATAATGACGTCTTTCAGATTACATTTAGCTGAGTTGTAAGCAAACTGTTTTAAAATGCCTCGTGGATCAACATACACTGATAATGCCGCTAACAGAAGACTGGGTAGGGCTGGTTTGCCTATGGGTAGTGCTCCAGTATCGAGATCTAGTGGAGGAAGTAGTTATCTTGGTAGTTGTGGGTCTTCTAAAACATACGTTGATAATGCATACAACCGTAGTTTTGGTAGAGTTGGTATGGAACATGGAACCATGGTAGTCTCTCGCAGTTCATCAAGCAGCAATTCTAAACCTGGTACCTATGTTGATAATGCATACAACCGTAGTTTTGGCAGAGTTGGTATGGAACATGGAACCATGGTGGTCTCTCGCAGTTCATCAAGCAGCAATTCTAAACCTGGTACCTATGTTGATAATGCATACAACCGTAGTTTTGGTAGAGTTGGTATGGAACATGGAACCATGGTAGTCTCTCGCAGTTCATCAAGCAGCAATTCTAAACCTGGTACCTATGTTGATAATGCATACAACCGTAGTTTTGGTAGAGTTGGTATGGAACATGGAACCATGGTAGTCTCTCGCAGTTCATCAAGCAGCGATTCTAAACCTGGTACCTATGTTGATAATGCACACAACCGTAGTTTTGGCAGAGTTGGTATGGCACATGGAACCATGGTAGTCTCTCGCAGTTCATCAAGCAGCGATTCTACACCCAAAACCTATGTTGATAATGCATCCAACCGTAGTTTTGGTAGAGTTGGTATGGAACATGGAACCATGGTGGTCTCTCGCGGTTCATTAAGGAGCGATTCTAAGCCTGGTACCTACGCTGACAATGCATTCAACCGTAGCCAGGGTAGAGTTGGCATGGATCATGGAACCATGGTAGTTTCTTCGAAGAGCTCAAGCACCAGTAAAGATCAGCTGAAAAATCCTGAAGTTAAGCTATATAAAGATAACGCTGCCAATAGAAGACTTGGTAGAGCCGGGAAGCCTCTTGGAAGTATGCCTGTGAGTTCGAAGAAAACCAAATCAACTGAGTATCTGCAGAAGGCTCACGAACATCTGATGAATACTCCGGTACGTGTCTTATTTCTAATAAGAGTTTTTAAATTACAATTACCTAGCTAAAGTATACTATATCTTATACCCCACACTTTCTTTCCTCTCAAATCCATTCTATCGTTATCAGAATGTGAAAACGTAACCTGCTCTAAAAAAAATCATCGTATGAAATAGAAAATTGTACGTATTGTGAAATGTTTGAATACAATACAAAAGGAAAACAAATATGACAATTTATTGCTATTAAACAAAATATAAGGTACTGTATTATTATTGCTTTCAATTTTTTATTATAATGTTATCATATTATATAATACAGAATAAAATGGATTAATATAAAATCTTGTATACATCATTATGCTAACTATTTTCTTTATGATGATTTCATTCCATTAATATCAAACCTTTTTTAAATAAATAAATAAATATCTTTAATCTGTAACTCTAACGGAGTGTTCTAGATGGCATATCATAAATAAATGGCCTTCGAGTTGTTAATGAAGGCTTGTCTGTCCATTCCAACATTATCGAGAACTTTGTTTTGGCTATACGACTTCATTCATACAATTTAAATACGCATCTTTTTGCTATCATTATTATTCTTGTTATTATTATTATTATACAGAATGAAGAGTTTAAACCACTATTTAGAGCAGACGAAAATTTGAAGTCGCATCTGACTGAACAGTTTATTCGTATAAACTTACTGCGGAAACAAACCAGTGCAGCCACAAGAAAACCATTTGAATGGTTCCAGGGTCCGATTATTAAATTCTGTGACCTCAGTCTCGGTGACAAAATTGGTCACGGTGGCTTTGGCGACATTCATCACGGCTATATGAACGGAAAGGAAATTGCTATTAAGAAGTTACGTGTGCAGCGTGTGAGCCAGAAGAGGTTGACTCAGTTTGAAGACGAAGTTCGAATCTTCTGCAAACTCAAACACAGGAACATCATTACTTTCTATGCTGCCTGTATCGAGACACCTAACCTCTGCATCGTGATGGAGCTTATGAATGGAAGTCTGTATGACGAACTGCATGTCAAGGAAACCGAGTTCAGTGATACGGAGCAGACATTTATTGCAATGGAAGTAGCCGATGGTCTGAGGTATCTCCATGCTAGGAATGTTGCTCACTGTGACATCAAACCAACGAATGTACTAATTGCTGCTGATACCGCAAACAAGCTTGATGTAAAGATTACAGATTTCGGATTAAGTATGATAAAAGACTACTCTGACATGGCACGTGAACTTGGTACTCCGCGTTATTCAGCACCAGAGGTTCTACGTGGTGAATTCCTTGACACCAGTGGAATGATGATGGCAGATGTTTACTCATTTGGTTTGGTAATATTTGAAATATCTAGTGGCTATGAGGTTTTTTACGATTACAACGCTCATCAGTTGAGGATGAATGTTGGAAATGGTGACCACAAGCCGCCGGTACATAATTTGCTGTTGCCAGGTAAGCTGCAAGACTTGATGCTAAAATGTTGGGAAAGAACTCCAACCACACGTCCTACTGCTGGTCAATGCTTTTCATCTTTAAAGGATCTGTACAAAAACTATGTATTCAATCGGTGCTGAACCAAAGCTGTGTGTGGAGTGAGCGAGTGATATGTGGCAACATGAATTTAAAATTTGCACCGTGGAAAAACGGTGGTGATGCTTATACGGTACAGTGTGGTGTTTTTTTTTTAATGGATTTTAAGCGGTGAAAAATGTTCTAATTTCTTCCAATCATTTACAGCCAATCTTTTAAGAACATTTTGCAGTAATTTATTTTCTCATACGACCCTCCGTTGAGGAATTATTCCATAATTACACCAATACCGGAAAATGCATATAATATATATAAACTGATACAAGAGATAGGTACTTGTCATTTCAATTGCTAATTTGACCTGCATTAAAGAAAGAATAAAAGTAAGTGTAATTGATAATATCGTATTATATTGATATATATTCCCTCGAGCAAAATATCATTCCCTCGGCGGGGATGTCAAATCTTATATTTCACCTCTACGCAGGCAATATCTGTATAATATTGCATTTATTACTGTTAAGTGTTATATACGTGTCTGTATTGTGTGTAATATAATCATCAAGGAAAACAAATTTCATGTTCAAATATGCCAAATGTTTAGTCTGTGATATAAAGAAACATCAGTAAAATATAATAATTGAATTTGTTTATTGTTAGGCTACTTTTGCCTATCTGGGTATTGAAGTGTTTCTTCAAAACAATCACTAATGTGCACTTATAGGGTAAATTTACCGAAATTAGGCTTCCATGATGTTTTTATAATAAATTAATGCTTATTCAATATTAGTAACTGGAAGCTACATTTACCGTATTTATTCGAATAAACGCTTGCTTAGTTAACCGCAGGGCCGAACTACTTTACTGATATGTGAGTTTTACAGAATCAATAAACAACGACACACATTGCTGGTACTAAAAACTAACAGAATAACATTAATTGTATCAACTAACAAAAGTTTCAGTTGACTAACAATAGAACAATTAGGCTACCAACACTGTGAAAATTGTAATACAAAATCAAAAGGGGTGGGACTGAATTCCTTATAGTAAATTGGACGCGCTTGTTAAAACGCTACAAACAAGAGTGAATTTGAAAACAAAAATTGGGGTTTTAAAAACTACTCATATAAACAATCCTGTACATTCAATCAAATTGTATTTTAAAGTCACAAATAGGCCTATTACTCTTGCCTCTCGTACAAAAATGAAAGAAACGAAGAGCAATATCAACCAATCTAATTGGAAAGCTAGGATGGGTCCTCCTAAATACCAAGACCTACCAAGAACTACCAAGACCTACCAAGAACTACCAAGACCTGTCAATTTAAAGTGTTAATTTAACGAAATATGATAGATATAGACTTCTAATAGCATTTCCAACAATAAAACCTTAATTTTAGCGCGATATAGACACCAATATTTGACGCAATACGGACTTTGTGACGCAATGTATGCATCAACTCAGTTCGTTTCACGAACGCAAAGCTTGTCAATTATTTAACATTTTTGGTGTCTATATCGCGCTAAAATTGAGGTTTTATTGTTGGAAATGCTATTAGAAGTCTATATATATCATATTTCGTTAAATAAATTAACACTTTAAATTGACAGGTCTTGGTAGGTCTTGGTAGTTCTTGGTAGGTCTAGGTAGGTCTTGATATTTAGGAGGACCTCCAATCCTAGCGGGTCCTCCTCAATACCAAGACCTTAGCTTGTCGATTATTTAACATTTTTGGTGTCTATATCGCGCTAAAATTAAGGTTTTATTGTTGGAAATGCTATTAGAAGTCTATATATATCATATTTCGTTAAATTAACACTTTAAATTGACAGTCTTGGTAGTTAGTTCTTGGTAGTTCTTGGTAGGTCTTGGTATTTAGGAGGACCCATCCTATAGTTTTAGCATGGTCAAACAGTCATCAAAATCGGAGAACAAATTGTAATGCTCGATTATGTTTCTCTTTTAATTTATAGGGATTATTTGAATATGCATGTTACCATATTACACCCCGTATTACACCAAAAACACGGCGCATTATGACCCATATTCATTATTATTATTTATATTATTTATAGGCTTTACAGAGAATATTATATAGAATAATAGGGCGGTATTGGTTGGGAGTTCTATATGGGCCCATACGAAGATGTCACAATATAATATAGGCTATAAATACATAATAGTGAAACAAACTAACAATTACGAATAAATTAGAAAAAAATATGGAAGGCTACTTATTATCAGGTATATTTTTATTTTTATTTTTTAAACTAACATCGAACAAATCCATCAATAAAATAGAATTACTGTATAACACCATAGGCAACTTTCTATTGACAATGATAACACATTGGAATTTCCAATCTTGTAATTAACTGGAAAAGGAATGAAGTAAAATTCACGGAATAATTACTATAATCAGTAGTGCCGTGTGCAAACCAACCAATCAGGCAGCTCAGTGGTCGGTATTTCCACGTTTCATCAACACGGGGAATACCCAGCATCCACAATGAACAAAGGGCAGAGCGACGATAGATATAAACTACAATTACTGTATCTCATTATTATGAGTTAGCGTATTTTGCCGAATAGAAGAATAATTATGTATCAGCATTGCATATTTGTATATATTTATCGACTGATGATCCGAACGAGGCAACAAACGTACGACGAGCTAGGCCCAAAGCCCACACTTCGAGACTGTGTAAGTATGTAATCATGGCGGGAATACACGCGAGCCTAGGCTATATTTTACAGTGAACCCTTCTATCATATACTGCCTAGGCCAGCCTACCCTGCTAAACAGACTAGGCTAGCTAGCTGTAGAGTGATGGGACATCTACTGTAGTAGGAAAAGTAACATTCATGTTGCCCTGGTGTGTAAGTTTGCTGCTAATGCAGTTTCGTATAATTGCGAGTAATTTTAAGGGGTAAGTTTGAAACTGCATAATAGTAGTGCCCAGTCTGTTTAATGAACACTATGCATGCATATTTAGTATTTGACTGGCTATCAGCACTAATTCAAGTGTTCTGTTTTTTACTGGCAACGTCAATCGTACATAATCATTAATTCTATTGTCTTATCGACACAGGGAACTAGAGAACCGGACTAACGTAATTTTACATATTATATACAGATAAAAAATAATTTTTAATTTCATTTTAGTTATCAAGAGAGGAGGGGAAGCGCACACCACTAGCGTTCCTCTTGGTTTTATGCTCATTACAATCAATACTTAATTAAAAATATCAATTAACACTATATAAATTATTGATAAAAACACAGTTATACAATGCATTTCAAATGGAAATTTAATTTGTAAGTCTTTCTTTATTTGGTTCATCCAGTTATTTCTTGGTCTTCCTACAGGTTGTTTTACTTTCCTGTTAGTTTCCTTCATTGTTTGTTTGATTAGGGTATCATCCGGTAATCTAATTATGTACTATATGCTAAAATCGATAAACAAACTTGTTATATTTGTTTTTCAGTAATACTTTCTATAGGCATCATGGCGCAAAAGCATACACACAAAGATGATATTAAGAAAAACATTAAGGAACTTCTTGAAAAAGAATCGGGTGAAATTCCAATAAATGACCTGGCAACCAAATATAATACCTACTTTAAAAAAGATATTGTATTACGCAGATATGGTATCAATGGAATTAAATGTATACCAGACGTTTTTAACTGTTTTGAAATAGTCAAGAAAAAAGGAACAGCAGTTTTGCGATTAAAAAAACAGGTAGTCAAAGTCCCAAAAGAAAATGTGAAAAGTAAACCAGTTGCAGTCACCTCAAATCAGGGCTCAAGTGTTACCAAAAAAGTTGAAAAAACTGTCAAAAGCAAAAGTGCTTCAAGTACTTCCACCAAGAAGGTGCAAGAAACGGCACAAACTGTATCACAGTCTCCATTATTGCCATTAATGGGCATTGATACTGGCAAATTTTTTTCTGAAACCCTTGAAAATACTATAAGATCTCTTAAGGATCCTGTTGAAAAAACAACAACCTCCCAGCAACCTGTAACAGCTTCAGGATTTTTCCCTGCCCATCAGATGCCCACTTTCGGTAATATTACTTTTGGAGATAATGTTACCCTACCAAATCAATCATTTGGACAAGAGAATGTAAATCGGCAGCCAAGAAGCGAAATGCAAATTAATAATCCTTCACAATTGCTCCAAGAGTCCCAACAAAAAGAAAAAGATCTTCAGCAACCTGGAAAAGCTGCGGAATTTTCTCAACACTTCATGTCTCCTGCCCATCAGATGCCCACTTTTGGTAATATTACGTTTGGAAATAATGTTACCCTACCAAATCAATCATTTGGTCAAGAGAATGTAAATCTGCAGCCAAGAAGCGAAATACAAATGAATACTCCTGCAAGATCCCAACAAAGACATGAAAATCTGCATCAACCTGGAAAAGCTGCAGGATTTTCTCAATATTTCATTCCCTCTGCCTATCAGATGCCCACTTTTGGAAATATTGTTACCCAACCAAATCAATCATTTGGTCAAGGTACAGTAAATAGGCAGCCAAGAAGCGAAATGGCAATGAATACTCCTTCACAATTACTTCAAGAGTCCCAACAAATAATCGAAGGCTTTCCATTATCTCCACAAAGGAAAAGAAATATTCAGAGTTCAAAACCCTCAGTGGTTTATGACAATTTGCCTCAAAACATTTTAGACACAGATGAATTCTTAGTTGGTGTGAACAGTCAGTCCAGTAATTATTGGCCATCATTAAATGAAGGCGCAACAATGAAAAAGAAAGACAAGAAAAAGAAAGATCCAAAAGCAGAATCAGAAAACCGCAGGATAAAATTTGATCACTTGGATGTTTCTACACTTCAACAGACAAGGGGCAGAAAAAGACCAACAAGAGAGGAACTCAATTCACGAGCTTCATTTCATATCCAAGCACTCTCAGAACAAAATGAACATGTTAGTATTGAGTTGGTTATGAAAGGTGTCAGAGAATATTTTGGCCAGAATAATATCAAACAGCTTGGGTTAAATAGAGAAACTGATCTGGAAGTAATTCGAGAACATCAACGCTTACTGTGTCGCATCAATGCCTACATATCAGCTTTTTGTAAGTGTCGTTCTATAGCAACACTGTTTGAATTACTTGAAGATCTTCACAATATTCAAGAGGGCAAAGACAGCTTTGAGGATTTAAACGTGGGACCTCTTAGTAAATTCCCTGAAGTTTATAATGTTTTTAAATTTCCTCCGTACCAATCCGATCAAGATATTATAAAAGTTACTACAATGGATATTTTGGGCCTTTTGAAGGAACACATGTCAAGAAAGGACCTCTGGAGAACCAAGGTTGACTTAAAGGAATTCATGGAGTACATAATGAGCCACTATGAAGTATCAGACCCTTATCAACTTGGAATTCGTGTGCAGAGTGTTGCACTTGGAGTTTCGGTAAGTATACCATACATAATTGATAAATAATGATATAGTATGTCTGCCTGCAGTGGTGATTTAATAGTACCATGTATATTCACCACTAACAAGTTGAATGGAATTCTGTTTAACTGCACAGAAGAGCTTATTTTAAACTCTCTCTCCGACAGGAAGCTTCACAACACTTCTTAAAAAGAAAACTAGATTTTATAGTTAATTACGAAAACAATTTTTATAGGTTATCAAAAAGGCTCAACGAGAAGAGAAAACCACAATGGAGCAATGCCGTAAAACAATTGTAGAACAGTTAAAGCAAGAGGTAGAAGCATCACTGCAAAGTGTCAAGAAGTCTATACTTGATCCAGCCAATGTTAACCGTGAGTCATCGAAATTGGACAACCGGAAGCGATATGCTGATATGACTGCTGGGGAAGCCATTCTTAAGGTCTTTGAGAATGCTCGTCCGTTGTTGGAACATGAGCCGAGGCTTCGAAGTTTGTTTCGTGCACTTCCTGCAGTTGTAAATAACGAGGTTGCAAGGAATCTTTTCCATCTTGCTGTATGTCTTGGCAGCATGGAAATTCCTGAAGAATACCAACCAGGATATGAAGAAGAGGCAGTCGAAACAATCAATGCGTTAGACAATAAAGTTGAGCAAGAACCTGTATGCACCAATAAGATTCCTGATGAAGGTAAACTATTGCGGTCATTTTCAGAGTTACCCTTTTCATATATAATCTCTTTTCTTTTTTGTTGATGTTGTTGTGTTGCATCCTCTAGTGCGAGTGACCACGCCAGTATATTGTTGACATACTAATTGTAACAATTGAAATAAATTGAATCAATGAATTGATTTTTACAGATGAGATTATTTCTGACATTGGGCAGTTTCTTAATAAAATCAAAGAGGTTCCAAATCTTAAAGACCTTTGCTTAATTGAAATAAGATTGTGCAAGAGTAAAAAAGTATCAAGTTTTTTGGATTTGAAAAAGGGAACTTTTCTGCAGTTTCTTACAAAAACTCCAAAGGTTTGTTTATTTTATTATTGAATAGTACGTTATTTAAATTTGAAATATGTAATTGTGCATAGAAACAATCAAATACTTGTTGACTTATGAAATCATACAGTACAATACTCTACACCAGTTACACAACTTTCACATAAACATTAACAAAGTATAGATAAATCACAAAGATATTTAGATATATATAATTTCATGTGTGTGATACAGCTTCTTCAACAGTTTGGAGGCAGTATTATTGGCACATCAAGCAGTTTGAATGCTAATGGAACACCATACCACCCTTCTACACATGATCTTACTGACTTCATCAGACAGTGTGGAAAGCAGAACATGGTTTGTGCTCAATTAATATACTTAGGTAGTGCATGAAGGTATCCCCATGGCTGGTGCAAGATTACGAAAGTTAAGTTTTGGCCAGTCTAAAACGGTTAGGCTGCTGTAAACAATGGATTTTATGCAAACTGTATGTAACTGATGCCTAATAACAATTATATATCTGTTATAAATTGATGCACAGTACAGCAACTGTTGACAAATGAAATGAAGGGCCTTAGCCACCTGTCCGTTTGGTAAGGTTTCAATCTGACCACTTTTTCACAGAGGCCTTTGACAACCCATTTGTTCTTGCGAAAACCAGACCACTTTATTTCTCATGGCTACTGTACATCACTGAAATGCCACATGCATGTAGCTGTATTAAATCAGTTATTGTGGAGATACCATTGACTACAGAACAAGAATGCTAAGTTGGAGAGAGTTAATGATAGTGTCACAATTTTATTTATATGGTAATTGGTATTTTGATATACAGACTATAAATATAATAGCTATTTTATTTATTTTCAGAATGATGTTAAAGCTGTTGAAACTGCTTTGTGTGAGCATTTCCAGACAACATCAGTTGATACCATCGGAAAAGGTTCTATACAACTACTTGTTTCCAAGGCAAAGAACATCCCCCAAAATGATGAACAAAACTGTGTTACATATGAACAAGCTGTGTGTTCTCAAAACAGGTACCACCAGTAATTTGATAGTACCAGCCGGTTACACATGTCTGTTTATTCTAGTTAACTGATATTCCTGCAAATGTCTAGTGAACAGTTTCTTCACTAGCCAAATGTAAAATTATTTTTGGACAAAACAGTAGATACTGTAGTTTATGTTCACACAGGCACAGAACAAATTATATATAGTAAAGTATAGATTACACAACCTTTTAGATAAAGTAAAGTTATTTGTTTGGTTATCATTGGTTGCCGCTCTCTTTATTCTTATTACAGTTTGTGTTAGAATTTTGATTATATTTTGTTTTTGCCATGATGGTTTTAATATAAAATGTGTGGCTTGTCACTTGTTATTGTGATACACAATGATAAGTAAACAATTAATTATATTCGTTAATTTATTTTATAAGAAAAAAAGGATTCTCGGCCAAGAATTTTGGATTACGTGGGCACCAAAGTGTATGTAACGCCATGCTAGTTCTGAATTCTACCCCATTACTGAACGACTTTGCCGACTGGTCTCAGTGGGATCTGATCTTTAAACCTGAACATGGAGAATTGAAACATTTCATTGAGAAGTGGTCTGGTGTAATGGTTCCATGTGAACAAGATGGTAATGAATTAAACGTGTTTATAATTTAATTAGTTAAAATCGTACTTGAAGGATTGTTATTTTATTGAAACCTTATGCAAATATGTCATTTGTGTACCCCAAAAAAGTATCTACAGTATAACAATCAATGTACAGTAAAGATATACAGCAGAGATGTAAAGTAGATACAAAATGTGGGCCAAACATTTCAAGAGTGGCTGCTTAAATTACGCTATGGGAAGACTTGAATGGGTGCTATAGTCAACTCTATCCATCAATATAGTTTGTAAACCAGATATATTTGTTTTTTCAGATTACCAACTGAATGAGCCTATCAAGATACTTGCATTGGAAACTCGACCTGGAGTTCTGTTGAAGTTAGCTTCTGAAACATCAGTTGATTTGTTCAAAACATCAGCAATTCAAGGAGATGCTAGGCTTACTGCTGGGCACTTAGTTTCAATTGTAACCAAGGACGGTATCCAAAATGCTCCTCTTAACCTTCTGCAGAATCATTATGAGTTGGCCCTAAATGAGATACTGGCTAAAGATTATATGCCAGTTCCTGGTGGACCACCAGAGAAGTCTGATTCTGACATCAAAGTTGTTACTTTTGTTCTGGATTGTCTAGTTCTACTACCAACCAACCTTTGTTTTGCTGTGTCAGAGGCAAGTACAAACAAAACGGTGCAAGTGTAAATGTACACTGTATATTTTTTTAGAAAATGATAACAAGATGGAAATTTGTCTTTATTTATGATAGAATGCATTAATGTTTAGGAAAGAATTAGGTTGCTGTAGATTTGAGAACTTCTGTAAAAGTTTTAAATATTTATGAAATTTTTTTTAGGTTTTTCTAAAACCACTGTCCACTGTAATAGGAGACAAACGGTCTAAAAAGTTACTCAATGAAGCTTGCATGACAACAAACCAGTTGAACAGGATGCAACGGCTTGGTTTCTTACTAGGAATTGTTGAATGGTCAGAAACATTTGACCTGAAACTAAAAAATCCTAATTTTGCTGACAATTACCAAAATGATGATGATGAGTCAATTGATATTGCTGACCTTTTGCCAGAAACAGAAAATGACCAACCAGAGGTAAATAGTTGTGCATACTGCTGTAATCACGCATACTTTTTATTTTCAAACTACTTCTAACTGTAGTTACTGTAATTTTCCCATGGCCAAAAACACCACTACCTAAAAAGCCTACATTGCCTTGATTTGGATTTATTTGGACAATTTTTTTTCTAATAACTGTTTTATATTTTAAGATTCTGGAATTAGAAAGGGAAGAGGACATAAGTGATGAAAGTGAAAACTTCTCTGAAACAGATACAGATGAAACACCACCAGCTACAGAAACACCATCATCTGTAGATGAAACACCACCTGCTACAGAGTCAAATGAAAATGGTATGTAATGTCCTTTTATAATTCCACATCTTAATCCGTTAAGATTCAAGAAGGATCATTCATTAAATATTATTTTACTTCAGAACTTTCATCGTCAAGTGAGAATTTGAAAGAAAAAGACCCTGAAATTGAAAAAAATGATGACATCAAAAGTTTAGAGGAAACAGGCGAAGGTGAGGATACTGATAAAGAAAATGAAGAAGTAGATGTCCAATCAGAAGAAGAGACTGCTGCTGATGATGAAATTGTGGAACCAGTAACCCCACTCACTCCACGGCAGATAGAAATGCAAGAGTGCAAAGCCATTGTTGACAAAATTCGCAAAGATGAATTTGGTATCAATGCCGTATTGAACAAAGATGGTGAAGAATTGATAGCAAGACAGAAACTCAGAATCGCCAGAAGTTTAGAGAGACTGTCCTCTGAACTGTACACTAAAGATACACACTTTGTACTCGAGTTGGTTCAAAATGCTGACGATAATACTTACAAGGAACAATGCCAACTGCCTTCATTGTTGTTTGTTTTGGAAGATGGTAGCATTACTGTCTACAACAATGAGAGGGGCTTTAGTGGTGAGAACATACAGGCATTATGTGATGTGGGTAAAAGTACCAAAGGCAAACACAAATATGGTTATATAGGTAATTCTGTTTTTTTTACAATCATTTATAATTGAATAGAGAATCACCGAAGTAATGAAAAAGAAAATATAGGCATGCATGTGATATACTTATGTGGAAGTTAAGTTTAGAATTACCAACTAACTCCATAAAAATATTACCTGTATCACCTTCTGTATTTATATACACTTCTGAATTTCAGGTCATAAAGGGATTGGTTTCAAGTCTGTCTTCAGAGTGACTGATAGACCAGAGATACACTCAAATGGATTTCATATCTGCTTTGACCGTCAAACTGACCCCCTAGGATACATTCTACCCACCTGGATAGGTGCCTCCAAACCAAGAGATGTTACTGAAGAAGATGATGATGATTCAAAGGGGTGAGTGCTGCTTCATTTTCACTATTTTACGATTATTTATTCTATTTTGCTTACATAGGGTCACTAAATTCAAATTGGGGTCAATTGAGTGCTTGAATGAGTAAATATATATTGTATATTATTATTTTTAAACTGTTCATTTTTTCTCTAGGTGGCAGACAAGAATTTTACTACCTTTGAAGAGTGACGTTTGTAAAACAAACAAACTCCTGAATCGATTTGATGACATTCAGCCGTCACTCCTGCTGTTCCTGCACAGACTACGTTCAATTCAAGTTGTTAATCAGGTAAGAAAGTATAATACTTACTTCAAGCAATGAATTATACAAGAAAACAAAAAGAACAAATAAAGTATGAAGCTCTGTCTACACTATCAAACTTTATGTGACAAAAAAATGTGATGTGCCCAAATATGGGCATGGACATTTTTTTGTCATATAAAGTTTGATAGTGTAGACAGAGCTTAATAAAACATGTGTACTGATAGTTTTCTTAGTTGGACTTGCTTTCATTACAAGTATACAGTACAATAGAAGAATTAATGATACAACATACCGACTTCACTACTCTCCTAATTAAGCATATTATATACAGTAGTAGTAATGAAATATTTTTAACATTATACTTTAATAATCTATTTTTACAGCCAAAACACACAAAGGCAGAAATGAAAAGGATTGATCATCCAAAGAGTGTCATTGAGATAAAACACACCAATGGAACTGACTTTTGGCTTGTTGTCAGAGACATGATAAACGTAGATGAATCAATGGTATGTAGTTTAAACCCATTCTTAATGAAATTATAATTTTATAGAAAATTTGCATATATGTAATAACTCTTTTCATTTCAACATTGTTGTTTTTAGTGTGACAGAGCTAACATGGAGTCCACTGAGCTTGCTTTGGCTTTTCCTCTGCCAAAGGACAAAAGCATATCTGAAGTTGTTATGAAGGATCAGTATGTTTTTGCATACTTGCCTCTGAGGAGCTATGGATTCAAATTTATTATACAAGGTAATTTTATATGTCAAATTTAAGTATGACTTTAAAATTTTTACGAGTGAGATAATGTTGACCAATGTAAACCACAACAAGTAAAGTAGATAACATTGTAAAGTGGTCTACTAGAAACCATACAATTTTAATTTAAACTTGTTATTATAACCTTGTTTTAGGTGACTTTGACATCCCATCTTCACGTGAAGATGTTGACAGTGACAGTGCCTGGAACCAATGGATCAAACAGCATTTACCTGCTCTTTTTATTAAAGCTCTGCAATACTTTAAGGTAAGTTGTTATTAAGTAAGATATGTAGTACTTTTAAGGTACAACATTATCAAGATTCAAGTAATTAATGCAGTGGCATTACTGTTTTTAAACCAATGATAACATTGTATTTTATGATGTTTATATTTATACAGGAATACTATGGTTGCAAGGACGAAGAACTAGCAGTGTGTAGATTCCTTCAATTTGTACCAGTGGAAGGCCAGATTTTAGGCTTCTTTGAGAGTGTTGCCAAAGAAATTCATCAAAAACTGAAGTCTTCTCCATGCCTACCTGTTGTGTCACCAGATGGTATATATTCTTTTGTTCTAATATTAAAAGTATTTTAACATTTAAAAAAATGCATCTTAAACAGAATGTAAATGAAATAGAAATTGCTCCTATATCTCTTCAATAAGATTTCTTGCAAAAGATATTCTTAATTGTTTATCTAAATTTGGCAGGAATTATGATATTAATTATTAATCTTTAACAGATACTGGATCAACCATCTGGAAGCAGCCATCACAAGCCATCATTCATGATCCATTGGTACAAGAACTTGTATCTTCAACAGCTTTGAACCGCCATCTTGATTGCTATTATCTTAGCAACACTGTTAGCAAATTGCTTAATGCTTCCCTCTTAAAGAGTCTTGGTGTAAAGACAATCACGACTACTAACCTTATTAGTCTGTTTAAAGGAGAGGTCTTGCAAGCTAAAGCAAATGGTAAGCTAAAGATAGCAAAGTCAGTATAAGCCTTTCGATTTCTATATGTTGGCCAGGAATGTGTAATTTGTTTTCCAAGGTTTACTTATTTTTTCCCAGGGATGAGGATAACTCAAATAGTCTTAATATCAAAAGGTGTGTTCTTCTTGTACTTAACTTCTTCTTTGTTTTACCAGGTGTTTGTTTGAAAATTGATTCTGTTGCTAAGTGGTTGACTTGTATCTATCGCTGTCGTGATATGGAACATGACATATCGGAGGAACCGATTAAGGAGATTCAAGCCCTTCCCATCATTCCACTCAGCAATGGAATGTGGACAAATCTTGAAGACAAAAGTGTTTTCTTTTCATTGACTTTTGAAAATCAAAGGACTGACATTTATGCAGAGAAGAAATCTATTAAGAAACAAATGCAAGGTAATTTAAATAATGTTAATACGACTGAGGAAGAATTACAGTACTTTATCTGAATTTGGTTTAATTTTAAACAAAAATAAAGAGAATCATCACAATATAGATCAGGCATTATTGAGGACTAATGCAAACAATAGAACTACAAAAGCCTTAACGTTAGCATAAAGATAAATTGCTACTTTATAACATTGGACCTTTGAATCTATTCATTTCAGGGAATATCCAGACACTGGAATCAGACATGAATATTCTACATGGTGACCTTTTGACTTGTCAAGATGGTGTAGGTAATTCACAAGTTATGCTAATGATGGAGCAGTTAGGAATTTGCCACATCACCCCATATGATGTTATTCATAATCACATCTTGCCAACACTTAAATCTGAAGATTGGAAGGTAAGATAAGAATTAAGACCTATAAAATTAGCTTTTTGGCAGCTGTGGTCTTCAGTCTGATATCCCTTTTAAAGAAGAGATGGCATGAATTTGGGATAGATTTACTGCCATGTAGGCATACTGATAATGAGATATATTAAACTCTTGGTCAAGAGTGCACAAATCATAGAAATTGGGTAAATCAGATAACATAGATATAGACATAGATAAACTTTATTTGTATAGATAGGATATAAAATACATTAAAAATACTTAAGAAAGAATAAGAAAGATATTAAAATACTTTTAAAATACATTAAAAATCTGATAAAACATACAAATATTGCAGCATTTAAAATACCGAATAATGATGTATAGACATTCGTTGGAAAGGGGTGAGCTAAAATAGAGAATCATGATGTTTTAAGTTTTTTTTCATTGATTTAATTGATTTTGACTTCTTTTGTGATTTTTAAAAAAAAAAGAACAAGTCACCAGCAGTGTGTGTAAGTTATGTTGTATACATCAAAGAAGAAATGCAAAATCAGCCTAATATTTGCAAGTGGGAAGATTTAAAGGAACTGGTACAAGTACGAACTGATAAAGGAACATTTGTGAATCCTAACAAAGAACCTGTCCACTTTACAATGAAATATGGTAACAAGTATGATCTTAAAAATGACTTCAAAGGTAAGTCCTGCTTTATAAACTGATATCAGTATTCCCTAATAGGTACCCCAAAAGGAAAGTGGAACAGTCCAGGTACATCATATCTCTTCTGCTCCACGAAACATCCTCATACAGTAACCATGCTATATCAAAGAGAATGATGAAACTTCAAGTAGTTTACATAGACTTTATAGACAACATGGTTGGTTTGTGTAATTCATAATTGAAGATACATTTTCTTTTATCCATTGCTATCACTTTTAGGAGGTGAATGGACTTTTTTGGATGAATGTTACCTAACTTGTGGAAAACGGGGAATTGGCCATGAATGGAAGATATTTTTAGAAAAACTGGGAGTTTTGAGTTTGATAGCTATTGAGAGGAAAACACTAACACTACAGAAGTGTGCTATGGTAGGTTTGGATGGCAATAATCTGATGGTTTCTCTAATTTCAAAATTTTTCTGCAACTATAATTCACAATTCTTTAAAAAAATGTTAAATCCACAAATATGAAAGTTACTAAACTATTTACTTTTCTATTCTAAATTCGAAATCCATACTTTTTTCATAAATTTACAAATGTGAACACCAAAGTCTTTGTTCAAAATACAGCTGTTACACTTGATAAATCAAAAATTTCAATTCTAGTTTGAAGTTCAAAACAAAATTTGTTTTCATATTCATTGTAATGTGTGTATTTATGACAAATTTTTGAAACAATGTCTCCCATACAATGATTATTATTTTGTAGCATATTAATTATAATAATTCAATATTTCTGTTTAGGATTCATCAGTTTGGGTTCAGGAATATGATAAGTGGCCAGTATCAAGTGATGGTTGTTATCACATTGAAGATTGTCGGAGCAAAGAACTAGAGACACTTATTGAAAATAACACAAAGAGCAATAATCCTAGTAGTAGTAAAGTTATGGTAAACTTGCTAAATATGCTGGGAAAAGAGTGGAACTACTTCAGGGAATTTACCAATGCCTTTGTGGTTATCGACAACGACAGAAAGAGACAAATTGATTCCAGCTTTGCAAAGTTGTTACTGAAGTCCTCCTGGATTCCCACAACATCAGTAATTAATCCAGATGGAAGTAGAACAGATAATCGACTACTCCCACCAAATCAGGCTTTCCTTTTTTCAACAAGACTATACGCGTTTTTAAATAACCATGTTCCGTACTTAGAAGGTAGGAATCTGGAGAATGTAGAACTGAAGAACTTCTTGCAGATGAAAGGAGAGAATAAAATTGAAGATATCAATTTTATTTACAGCATGCTTCAAGAATGGTGTACAAGAGGAAAAGACTACAAACCAGATGAAAAAATGAAGTCTGGAGCGACATTTGCCACATCCATTGATCATATGTTCCAGGTTTACATTCATCTACAACTTCACTCACCTCCAGACAAGCTTGAAACATTTTTTGCTAGCTTTCCGGCTATTTTTGTGCCTACACAACCATGTTATTCAAGGAATATTGCCCGGAAAATTGTCATTGGAACATTTGTTTCTAAATCAATGACATATTGGGAAGATCCCATCCAACTATTTCAGACCTACTCTAGCTTGGATAAGCATTCTCTTTCAGGAATATATGAAGAAAGGTCAGATTTCTTTCAGAGGCACATTAAAGTAGATGATACACCTAATATGCTTGAATATCTACAGCTGCTAGTAAAGATTTCGAGTGAAAATGAGTTGCCCAATAAAGTTGTTCATTCTCACGTCCTAAAAATCTTTGGAATCCTCGGTGAAAAATGTGCTATTTCCGGTTCTACATATCATGTACCTACTGACCTTGACACAACCAGGGCTGCGTTCTTGAAGAGCAATTTGAAAAGTTACAAAGTTTTTCCAACGAAGGCTAATAAATGGGTTTGTCTTGAAGACCAACCTATGATAGCCGATGAAGGCTCGCAAGAGATGGAGGAAATGTTTGCATCCGAACCTTGTGTCAATTTACTTTTATTAGATGATAGTAGTAGCGGGAATGTAAGACAAAAACGAAGAAATGATGCACAAGGAATGCCTAAGCAAGAAAATATCCAGCGTTTTCTTAAGGCATGTGGAGTAAAGCATCTGTCGGAGTGCATGGAACAAGAGCCAATCCAGGAAAATACTAAACTATGTCCAAAACTACAAAATGTAATGCATCGCATTGTTCCATATATTCAAACGTTCCTGTTTTCAAATTTTGAAGAAGTGCATCAAATACTTGTGGAAGACTTCAAGATAAAATCAAAACTGAAAATCATGAATTTTATGACTGCTGACCGACTTGAAGTTGCTTATCGACTTCTAGACTACTCCAAAGAGAAAGTAATAGCTGCAAAAATTCCTAAGAAGAGTTGTGCAATATCAAAAAATTTCTACATAAATAAATCACTAGAGAACAGTGTTGAGACAGATAATTCAGTAAGGAAAGAAATTGCTAGATTCTTTAGCTGTAGCAATCATACATGTCAGAAAGAGCTCCAGAGATTTCTTATACTGGTAATGCAGCAGTCAGAAGGTATTGGTAAAGATTTTATAAAACAAGAAGGTTTATCAAGACTGGATGAAGGAGTTGAGCTGTGGGCAGTTGAGAAAGCTGAAGAACCTAAGCCTATTCCACGTAAGTGCTGTAATAATAAATTATAATTTTGATACCGTGGAGTATTTATACAATGCATGATTCTGGTTGGCTAATTAAAAACACCTAAACTGACATTGTAAAATGTAGATAAAGTATTGTAATGTACATTTATACTATTATTATTATTCACTTTCTATTATAGCCCCTCCAAAGCCTGTGAAAGTAGAACCATTGGTTAAAGAAGATGCAAATTCAGCCAAGCCTATCGAAAAAGATAATGGAGGCATTCACAGCTGGCCTCCAAAATCCAGTGCTTATGGAGTGATCCACACAGAAAGTAGGTTTATTCTGATATTATAGAAAACATTCATTATTTGTTTTATAACACACCTAATTTTATTCTTTTATAATTATTGGTCTTTGGAAAAAAGAATAAATTTTTATAGGAATTTCAGTTGATCATTTAAAATAAATTAAGTGTTCAGAAGCTGATCAAAATGCAGAGAAACAGATTTGGTGGTTATGATGCTTTGCTACCAATCCAAGGGTCCTGGATTCAAGTCCTGTCATAAGTCAGGATTGTTTCTAATACAAATTACAACTCCACTCCCAAAGACTTGTAATAGACTTGTTTATGTAGAGCATCTTGTGTATATGTTTGTCTTGTGAACGGGATTGCCTTTAAGAAGGATAGTGAATGAATTCGCTTATAATTATCCTTGGCAATTTAATTTGCCTAAATATATAAAAACAAAACAGAGGGCAATGCTATTTAGTATTCTGGCCATTATTGAAATATTATAAAATACAAGGTCTTTTGATGATATACACAAAACTTCAACCTGATAACTTGAAAATTGTGGATGTTGCGACCAAACAAACATACAAGCCAGTAAACTTACTTGGTATTTTGCCAAATAATTGAATTTGTCAAGTTCACAAATATTATAATATAATTATTAATATTATTATTTTATTTTTTCAGAAGGAAAGAATACTGCTGAAGAAGCATCTTTGAAACATTGGCCACCACCACAACCAGCCCAGGTTCAACTAGATACACAGCCAAGGCAAATTGTTAATCTACAAGAAAATGGTAATCTGAATTTTATGTTACGTTTTTCTTAATATCAGCCATCTACCACCCAACTCAGAATGGTAAAAGAAGAAAAAAACACCCTCTATATACTTGTATCTGGGGAAGGATCCCCAGTTAGCCTTTAACAGGAGAGATAAACTAAATATATTTTTGCTTTTAGATCTGAAAACTACAACAAAAGAAGCATCATTAGAACACTCACCTCAACCAGGTCATTCACAGCTAAATCATATGCAACAACCAACAACACGAGTGAATGAACAAGGTACATTGTATATTCAGTGTAAACTTGAGTAATAAACGTAAATAAGCTTAGAGAGGTGTATTTTTTCTTACATCTATATACAGTAGTAAAACTAATTTTAATGTTTGTACCCCTTGAAAATAATGCATTGTAACAGCTCACTATACAGTATTTTCCGATTTTTTAAATCAGCATAATTAAATCACACAGAGCCAACTGAGTTTTATGCATAACAGTATTTTTATTTCTTGAATTGATTCAATCATTGAAGTTGTAGGAATGTGTGACTTCACAAACGACATAAAACTATTTTGAAATATTGTGTTATATTTTTAATAGACATACAAGATTTTAGAGGACTCAATAGAATTCCAAACTCAAACATAGAAAGACAAGTTAATGATGGTCAGCCACAAACTACAACAAATCCTGGTAATTTGTTTGGCAATACCCAGCAGACAGCTATTGCTGCCAGTAGTATGAATTCTCATCCAGGTATAGCTGGCACATATGGCATGGAAAAACTGCCAAATTTAGAGAATAAATCTATGGAAGGTAGGCCTTCTCATGTAGCTGACCTACCAGTTCATAATTTGCCTAGGCCAGTCCACACTGAAGGTTCACAATTTCAAACACCACCAAACCCTCAAAGAACTGTGCATAGCGGTATGTTCAGTGGGTCACTTTCTACTGCTGTTGAGTTAGTTGAAGAAGAACTGAAACCTGATCTTCTTGATTTATCACTCCCTGATCATGATGCCCTTAACAACCAACCAAGCCCTAAAGACGAACTTGTAGGAAAATATGGAGAAAAACTTGTTTATCATCTGTTAAAGAATCAGTACGATGATAATGCAACTGTACGTTGGGTCAATGAAGAATATGAAACCGGTTTACCATACGACATTGAAATTCAAACAGTTGGAGAAAAAGCCTGCATAGAATACGTGGAAGTAAAAGCTACAAATTCTTCAGAGAAGAAATTCTTTGAAATTTCTTCCAACGAAGTTGCATTTGCGCAGCAACAAATGCCTAACTACCACCTATATCGTGTTTACAATACTTTAAGAAAAGAAAGTGTTAGAGTTTGCCATTTGAAAAATCTAGGTGATAAAATGAATAGAAGACAAGTGGTATTGTTAATGAAAATTTAATATAAGCATAAAATCATGTTATGTAGTAATTGTTATTGCTAGCCAATTTAAGTGGTATATTTTTTACGGCTGCCAAACCTTTTTTATACTGTAAGTTCTGTCACATGCCAAAACAAGTTTACCTGTACAGGTAAATTTTTTACTGTATATCTCATCTTCAAAATAGTATAAGGATATGCTAAGGATGCACACCTTTTAGTGCGGAAGTTGCTTTACCATACTTCGCATGCACTGTACACATTTTCGCAAACACAACATATGGATGTTATGTTCACACTATTGTCTAGGTGTATCTTCTCTGCACTACTCTGATGTTTTATGACGTATAACATGCATTTTAAGTGTACATTGATATTGATAGTCATTCATATTTCACTTTATATTGTACTAGAAGTATTTTTTAGTCATAAATAAAAGTATATATAAGTATTAATATGTCAAAATAAAATCCATTTAATATTCTAGCCAGACAAGGCCCTAATACAAATCAGTTTAATGTAGCATATTAGCCGAGGCCTGGCTGTATAAACTAGGATAATACCTTCTATAAACTTCACTAGGCCTTTCTAATCTCACCTAGGCCAGTTAGTAGGTTGCCAGCCTAGCTTTCTTAGCTGGCTATATTGGATAATACATTATAACATAGACTTACTACTTGCTAAGCCTTAATTCCAATCTTAGCTCTAGGCCTAGGCTAGTTGCAGAAGTTAACCAGCCTATATAGGCCTTTTCTAGGCTAAACGTACTAGAGTAGGCTGGCCTAGCTTAATATTATTAAAACATTACAAATTGGGCCTACCTTCTACTCCAAGTTTGGCAATAATTTGCTAGTGGCATTTAGCCTTCTATTTTTGTAGTCTGGTAACTTTGCATTGTAATGTTTTTCCTAAAATAGTCTCTTAAATCTTGATTGTAAATCTTAGAACCCCGCTTAGAACTTAGACGACTACAGCACTTTGATTAAGTTTTGTCGTCTGACAAAATATCTTTAGGCCTACTCTGATTGGTTGAATCTTCAGACTTCTCACGTACAGACGTGTCTAAAATAAATAAGTACGTACGATACGATACAATAATATTGTTTGTCATTTTAACAACAAGGTACAAATGAAATTGTGTTTGTTGACGACACTACATTGTTGTTATTATGCTTAACATACATTTTTCATTATTGTCAGTATAGTATATACATATAGTCGTGAGTACTAATTATGAGTATTTAAAATATGTATTGTCCCCATGAACATTGAAGATTAATAAAAATAAAACTCTGAATAGGCATTTTTTGCAGATTTAATCCTAGTTATAAAGAATATTTTTTGCTTTATTACATTTTTCAGGGATTTTTTTTAATCCAATTTTTTTTAAAAGTTGAAACTATTGTGACATTAAAATGGCATATTCGAAAACAAAAGTTTAAAAAACAGTTAGTAATTAGGTTTCTAAAATGTTTAATATAAGATATTAATACAGTGTAAATTATAATGACTTTGTTGACGAGTATATAATAATTAATAATAATGAATGTTGAAACTATTATGAGACATTAAAATGGCATATTCGAAAAAAAAAGAGTGAAAAAAAAACAGTTAGTAATTAAGTTTCTAAAATGTTTAATATAAGATATTAATAAAGTGTAAATTAGAATGACTTTGTTGACCCACCGCTAAGCGGCATTTGTTTTTTGATAGTGAGTATATAATAATAATTAATAATAATTGTGAATATTGACAATATAAACATTGTACATTTACATTAATGGATCGGTAAATGTAAATTCGCTATAGTTAGTACAACAGATGGTTTAATTATAATATAAGATATCAGGTGTCATTCGGTCATTATCAAGAAATAATCTATTTATAATCATAAATACTCAGTCAAAATGTAATGATGATAAAATACCGTAAAAGTAAAACAAAATCGCTCAAAGCGAAACATAGAAGTTTGTGCTTAATAATAAGAAATATGTTAATTTTTATAACGTTTTCACTTTAGTTTAAGTTTACTTTCATGCACTTTTTAGAATATGACTGGTTATTTTTAGTTTAGTAGTGGAGTTTATAGCATAACCCCTATTAAGGGGACACATTCAGGCCCAAGTGTCTCCTGAATAGAGGCTGGCCGTATATTAAAAGATATATTGTTTCTCATTCGTTTTACAGAAGTGTCCCCTCGGTAGTGGTGTCTCTGAATACAAGTGTCCCAAATTCAATTTTTTACCTTATCTTTGTCATTCTTTTCTACCAGCTCCCATCACCATATACGTACATATATGTTCATTATTGTTATTAATTACAAAAACTTCCCAAATTCAATTTTTGACCTTATCTTTGCCATTCTTTTCTACCAGCTCCCATCACCATATACGTACATATATGTTCATTATTGTTATTAATTACTAAACTTTCCTGGTGTTATTATTAATATTAATATCTTGATAGTCTTATTTTATTTATTTATTTATTTATTTATTTATTTATTACCATATTTACTGAGGGTAGCCTATCCAGTTCCTAATAGAACTGATCATTCAGGGCCCTCGATAAAACAAACATACAGTACAACACATAAAACATTCTTTTCTACCAGCTCCCATCACCATATACGTACATATATGTTCATTATTGTTATTAATTACTAAACTTTCCTGGTGTTATTATTAATATTAATATCTTGATAGTCTTATTTTATTTATTTATTTATTTATTTATTTATTACCATATTTACTGAGGGTAGCCTATCCAGTTCCTAATAGAACTGATCATTCAGGGCCCTCGATAAAACAAACATACAGTACAACACATAAAATATTAAATATTCAAATGACATAAAATATATTAAAGGCTTAAAAATTTACAATGATTATATAAAATTCATATAAAAGTTAAAATCGTTGACAGAAAAAAAAATATATATATATATATACATAGTACGAACAATATTATCTGGAAATAAATAGTTTAAGGAAACGTGTAAAGGAAATAACATTTTCAGATTGTCGAATGATTTTAGGAATCATATTAAAATACATAGGCGCTTTATAACTGAAACATTGTTTAAAAATCTCTAAAGAAGGTCGAGGAATAAAATAATTACAATTAGAGATGGATCTGGTAGTAGGTCGACCTCCGGGCTGAGTCCTGGTTAACATGCGACTGATGTAATCCGGACGGAACGGTATTGATGGAAGCCCGATAGGCGAGACAACCAAGTTGAAACTGATAACGTTGAGAAACGGATGAGATAGAAATGGTGTTATCAATAAGGTGGGATGGGGTATGAGGGTGAACTTTCAAGATAACTCTTTTAGACTTTGGACTTTAGCAACGAGTGGTGCTCGTGAGCCCCAGAGAGAACAACAATAGTCAATATGAGGTAAGACAAGAGCATTGTATAACATAAGAGATGTAGCTTGGTGGACAAATTTTCGAGTTCGGGCGAGGATGGAGATAGAGGAACTTAATTTGTTGCACAACTTATCAACGTGCGGAATAAAAGTAAGATGATAGTCAAGAATGATGCCAAGATGCTTATGTTGGGTAACCTGTTTGATAGGTAAGTTGCTAATAGAAACATTTATAGGCCCGAGTAAAGAAAGCCTTTGTGGCGTTCCAATTACCATCACTTCAGTTTTTTTAGTATTGAGCGCAAGACTATTAGCTAGAAGCCAAGTGGAGATTTTATCCAAGTCAAAATTAAGATTGGTTACAATATCGTCTACCTTATCGCTAGAATTGTAAATTATGGTATCATCATCAGCAAACATATCCATTGAAGAGTACGATAAACAATTGGGGAGATCATTTATGTATATGGAGAATAACAGTGACCCAAGGTTGGATCCTTGAGGTATACCAGCGTTGACATTAATAGATGAAGATATAGTTGATTTATAACAGACATGTTGCTGACGTCCAGTAAGATAGGATGTAAACCATTTCACAGACGATTCAGAAAAACCATAAAAGGGAAGTTTACGTAACAGAATTTCGTAGTTTACAAGATCGAAAGCTTTCCTTAGATCAATAAAAACTGAACCAATGATTTTACCTTCATTAATACTGTGGATCCAGCTGTCATGAGTTTTAGTAATAGCAGTGAGTGTAGAGTAAGACTTTATAAGTCCATGACACTTTAGCAATAACATTTATTTTTGATAATGTGCAGTAGAATTTAATACGTCGTTACGAACATTGCGTGATTACCGTGGTTCAAATGCATTAAATTTGATCATACAAAAATACTTAGATGTCTTTCTGTTATTGCTTACCATATTTGAGCATCACTACCGTTTTTGGAACATCACACTTTGTCAGTTTGATAGAGCGGCAGTAATGGGTAAGTTCATAAGAAATAAAACCGTAATAAACGTACGTAAGAAATCAGTTTCGTCAAGGTAGCTGATCAGAAAGTGGTGGTGATCAGCTCAACAAACTTTCAACAATTGTTGTTGTACTGCTTTCATGAACTACTAGAAGACCCGTCCAGAGGTAGCTCACCCCAACCCTAACTCCGACACGACCAAAAAGACGGAGAACTCCACTACTGAACCAGTAAATCCACCAATCTATGCTCTATTGTCTTATATTTTTGCATATGACTGGTGGAATAACATAAAAAAGACTGTACTATTAAATACATACTTGGGACAAGTCTAGTAAAGAAGGTACACTTGAATATAATATAATATAATATGAACAACAATAATTATTAGTTAGTTCAATTATGCGTCTGATACTTAATGACGTGAAGAGAAATAATTCGTCAGAATAAGACACTGAATACTTTGCAGATATAAGTCGGTGTCGAAAGAGAGGTCTTCACAACCAATTTCCAAGTGTGACCTGGCGTTACTATTATAATGTCAGTTACAAATTCAGATATTTTTTTACACGAATAGTTTTTATCCGAAGAACATCAGATATTAGAACGATTGTATTATCATCATTTTTGGCGATTGTTCAACGTGTTCGTTTGATTCTAGTCATGAGGAGACTTCCCGAATAATCGGAATCAAAACGGTGCTGGATTTGGTCTACTAGGATTCCTGTTCCCAAAAGTCATCCATTCATAGATACACTGATGAAGAAAGTCTATCCGTGGTCTACCGGCAGTACAGTATTAAGATTTGGAGCATTATTATATGAAGAGACCGACCAATAGATTGAAAATATTTTTTTTATACGAATGGTTAGGATCCGATGTCATGTAACACCTGAAGCAAAGGAAATGACATGGTATTGTGCATATAAATGCATGACTTTAAGAACCATGTCAGGTATAAATTCAGAATTTTGAAATTGGCCCAACAATTGTAAAACAAAGTGCGGAATTAATATGCCTAATGTTTACATTGTATTCCTAATAGTTTTTCAATAATGTGTCAAACACAACACAACAAAAAGTTATGTTTTCAGGGTAACATTATCATTATCAACAGTTTGAGATATTACCTTTTGTAAAGGACAAATTATCGATTAGAAAATTGTAATTTAAACAATTACCATTTTGCGTTAAATATTGTAGAGTCGACCTTATAAACTAACATTTTGTTTTATTGAAAAAATAAATGTTAGTCCCAGCTTTATAGGTAAGATTACATCTTACAAATCCTGCATATTTACAAATTACAATTACAAAGTCTAAATGCTATCAACTAATAATCACATAAATGTACTACTGATTTGGAAAATAGAAAGTTGGTTTTTCATCCTAGTAACCATTTATACGTCTTCGACACTAAAATCAGATGATTTAATCAATAAGCATATTATTACATATATACAATCGCGCTATGGTTAATTTGGTCATCTAACTAAAGTAGGCTTTATTCTCCAGGCGTGTCGTTTACGCTACACCACCTTTATTGGGGTGGTAGTAGCGTATTAGCAGCACAGAGTAACTGCAGAGAGGCTACTGCTAAAATTCCTTGATCGCGGCTAAGTAAAACATTTTGTGTGTAGGCTAGGGCTTAGCTAACATTTCGTTAGTGGCTTCTTAAATACAGGAAAATGCAATTGAAACATACGAAAACATTCCTTACTCCTCAGGTAGTGTTGTGTATTTGATTTCTAGAGTTGTGTGTACATAACACGTATTAATTTACTGTAAACAACTTGCGTTGCTTAGGACGCTGTTATTGTTGTCAAGCTGAAACTGGCCGGGTGCCGTGAGGTTAGGCCCCCGTACCGTGTAGTCAGAACACTGACCTAGGCCTAGCCTAGAATTTCAAACAAAAAAATTAACCTTATCCTCTGTTAGCGTGGTAGGACTAGGTTCTTATTTTCAATTTAGTATTATAATACTACAGAATTTAAATAGGCCTAGGATAATTAAAAAAGCATTTACAATTTTAAATAAATTAAATTTGTTCAGGATGGAGCTGCTAAAATCACAGCATTGGCATGGTCACCTAATAACAATAAGTTAGCTGTTTGTACTGTTGATCGTGTAATTCTACTTTATGATGAACACGGTGAAAGAAGAGATAAGTTCTCAACCAAACCCATTGACTCAAAGGTACAGTAAAATATATTAATTATAATATTGACTTGTTGTATTGTATCTTAGTTAGGCCAGTTTTATATATACTTATTAGAAAATTGTGTAAACGGCGGATATCTCTGCATATCTCGGCACGGTCAACAGTTGAGTAATAATATTAATTTACAATTTTATTTTGCAGTATGGAAAGAAAAGCTACGCAGTGAAAGGTTTGGCGTTTTCACCCGATTCAACAAAAATTGCTGTTGGTCAAACAGACAACATTGTCTACGTGTACAAAATTGGAGATGATTGGTATGGGACATCCTTGGATTTTAAAAATTCTATGTTATTACAATTAAATACAACTTCATAAATACGTTTGATAAGAAGTTAAAAATCTGTTTTAAAATTAATTTCAAGAATCATTTGTCAATTTAGGGACTCAAAGAAAGTTATCTGCAACAAGTTTGTCCAGCAGAGTGCTGTTACCTGCCTAATCTGGCCTCCTGACAACCAGATCATTGTAGGCCTAGCTGACGGAAAGGTGCGAGTGGCTAATACCAAGACCAACAAATCATCTACAGTGTATGGTACTGATTCTTATGTAGTGTCTGTAGCACACAAGTGAGTATATGCATTCAATCTTTTCATATTGGTTTTTAACAGGTTAAAACTGTATAATTATATAAGGGCCAGCGCTGTCTGAGTTAAATCCTGACGAGTCGTCTTGAGATAGCGTCAAGCATAATTTTTAGGTCGTTTTAAGATGCTTAATTTTTTCCCGACTAGACTGTTGGGCCTTGTCGTACGACGCTGTCTGAGTTAAATCCTGACTACTCGTCTTGAGATAGATGTGTTTTGTCAATTATGACACAATACACAGTATAGATGTGCCAAATTATTTAATGAAATTTCTTTCAGTTCATCTGGAAAAGGAATTGTATCTGGTCATGCTGATGGCACAATTGTCCGCTATTTCTTTGAAGACGAGGGCACAGGAGAGTCGCAGGGAAAGATCTGCACACACCCATGTCCTCCGTATAGCCTCTGCTGGGCTGGAAGCAGTGTCGTGGCTGCAGGATGTGACAAAAAGATAATGGTGTATGGAAGAGATGGTCGTTGCATCCAGCAGTTTGATCACAGCAGAGATCCAGATGAACATGAATTTACAGTGGCTGCCAACAGTCCAAGTGGCCAGTCTGTCGTTATTGGTAGCTATGACAGGTATGTCCTTTTTTTATTAAGTTTTTGTTAAGTTTATTGATCTACTATCCATTCTGTTCGATATGATGACGTAATGGTAAGGGAATTGGACTAGCATGTAAGAGATTTGGGTTCGAGTCTTGTCTGTGCCATATGATTGTATCCTTAGGTAAAATGCTTCATACTCTCATTACATTGTCTGTTAGATGGTATGTATCACATTGATGCTATTTAATGTACTTGGTGTTGTGTAGAAGACTTACATTTATAGTGTCATTCTGTAAAGCAAAGTTCAATTGTTGTTATTGTATGAAATAATATGGAATTGTTGTTCAGAAGCTATAACATGTTTATACATATGTTGCTATTGTCAATTCTTGCAGATTGCGTGTTTACAACTGGTCACCTAGGAAAGGTATATGGGAAGAGGCTAAGAGAAAGGACATTAAAAATCTATACACGATAACTACACTAGCCTGGCGTAAGGATGGATCCAAATTAGTAGCTGTAAGTATATCAAATTGAGTACATAGTTTTAAATAACACAGTAGGCCTAAAAAAGTTTACATTTTCAGAATGTATTATACAAAATAGAGACTAAAAGCTTCAAGAATTCTGGTTTTCATTTTCTAATTACCTGCTTTGTTTTTTTATTCCTTCTGTAAACATAACTTTTTTACGTAAGCGTGGTTCCCACTAGCGACGCAACACAAAGACGTAACGCAACGCAAGTGAATTGACCAATCACAAGCGATGGCTTATTCGCTTGTGATTGCTAACTGTCTATAACTTCGCTTGTCATTGGTTAAAACGTTGCGTTTACGTCCTTGCGTTGCATCCTAGTGGGAACCAAGCTTAATATAGTTTTAATGTATTGTATTGATATTTTTCAATGTTTTATATATTGTATGTGTTTTTAAGCATCAAGGAAAACCAATTTCATGTTCATGACAATAAAGATTTATCTTACCTTAAAAGCTTCAATTCATACTGTATAGCACAAAAAACATAATTTCTGGTGTTGATTCCTACTGGCTTTCCGTTTGTCCACTGCGTACCACCCATCTCAATATTAACAACCGAAATCAATCGACACTATGATGGTTAAATATTTAGATCTAATAAAGCATTTTGAAACAACAATCTTAATTGTAATAGGGAACACTTTGTGGTGGAGTGGAGATGTTTGATTGTTCGCTTCGTCGCACTATTTTCAAAAACAAGTTCGAGATGACTTACGTGGGTCTGAGCCAGGTCATAATAAAAAATCTTTCATCTGGAACACGAGTTGTACTTAAATCACACTACGGATATGAGGTGAGTACGGAAAAATTTGATTTTTGTGTGGTAACTAATAGCTACTGTACAATAATTGATGTACAATAGGTATAGTTAAGAATCTATACAGTCTGTATTGCTTTAGTACACCGTTAGAAATTTAGGATTAGAAATATTTGTATATGTAAAGCTCTGTCAACATTATCAAACTAGTGTGATGTGCCCAAATATGGTAATAATATGACATCATCATGCCCATTTTTTGATAGTGTAGACAGAGCTTAATATTAAATCTCTTTCTCTCAATTATAACCATTTTTATATCCACTTTTACTTTAGATTGAGCCTGTATTGCATTTAGTACAACTACAACATTACAAATTTGGGATTTGTCTTCACTAATGTATTTAATATTTAATCTCTTTCTCTCAATTATATAGTTTTTAACCAATGTGTCCCCTTTTATTAAAGATTGAGGAGGTTAAAATCCTGGGTAAGGATCGCTATCTGATAGGGCACACATCTAACACTTTGTTGCTGGGTGACTTGTCAACAAACAAGCTTAGTGAAGTTCCTTGGCAAAGTAGTGGTGGCAATGAGAAGTTCTTTTTTGATAATGAATGTGTAAGTATGCTGTTTGATATTCATTCATGCAAATTTATTCAAATTTACAATACACTTTCTGTGTTAGTTATCTATACAAATTAATTCTAAATTACATAAATATTAATATAGTAGTACTAGAATTAATCCTATTGAAATAAAAAATTCAAAACTTGTTTAAATGTTTTTTTTTTCAGGTCTGCATGATCTTCAACGCTGGTGAGCTTTCCCTTGTGGAGTATGGCAACAATGAAGTACTGGGATGTGTTAGAACAGAGTTCATGAACCCTCATCTTATCAGGTAAAATATTTTTTCCTTTAACAATAGGACCTATGCATTGATGTGTCATTGGTTGTCGTCCTGACTCAAAACCATCAGAACTTAGAACCATCAGAACTTAGAACCATTAGAACCATCAGAACTTAGAACCATCAGAATTTAGAACCATCAGAACTTATAACCATCAGAACTTATAACCATCAGAACTGTGTCAAGGAATAGAGTGAGGAAGCACGTCTGAACTTTCCTGTATGCTCACAATGAATTAACATGACCTGACATGTTACGATAATAATAATACTTTAAAACAAGATAAAGTATAGTTAACTCTCATTGTATGGGCATACATTTTTTGGTCCCTGTCATTGTTTCGTTTTATATTTGGCATGTTCCTTTATCCAATATTTCATTTAATATAAAAAGAACTTCTAAAGCTTGGTTCCCACTAGAACGTAACGCAAGGACGTAAACGCAACGCAAGCGTTTTAACCAATGACAAGCAAAGTTATAGACAGTTAGCAATCATAAGCCATCGCTTGGGATTGGTCAATTCACTTGCGTTGCGTTACGTCCTTGTGTTGCGTCTAGTGGGAACCACGCTTAAATTTGTATTACAGTGTGCGTTTGAATGAGCGCAAGCAGCTTGGTGTTGATGACAACAAGAAGATGGCATACCTTGTAGATCTGAAAACCATCGCGATTGTTGATCTTGTTACTGGATTCCCAATGGCCACCATGGCACATGATTCAAAGATTGATTGGTTAGAGTTGAACGAGACAGGACATAAGCTTCTATTCAGGGATAAACGATTAAGGGTAATTTATATAGTTGTTAATGAAATAAATAAATTCCAAATTTTAGAATAAGCTAGATGTCAAACTTAAAAATGTTATTCTTTAAGTTCCCTGTAAGTGATTTTCTTGTATTAAAATTGATTTATATATTTTACATTGATTAAATAATGTCGGGTATTTCACCTTTTTTTTCCTCTTCTTTATCTAGCTTCACCTCTTTGACATCATTACTGAAACAAAAACAACAATACAGAATTATAGCTCCTATGTACAGGTAAAAGGTTATTGATTATGTGATTTGTATATGAATACCAATTTATATTTTGAAGATTACAAGAATGATTAAAATATACATATACCTATCGAAATTTAAATATAGCATGGTACAATCCTGAGTCTATTTTGAAGCCTTTAAAATACTAATATTTAGTATTAATGATGCATTGATAAATCGAATGTTTCTGTTTATCTTCAGCAAATCCTTTGTAAGAACAACAAACAAATCATGTAGCGCCTGCATTAGAATCAAAATCAGAACTTCTAGAACATTTGTCTGTATGTGCTCATCATCTTTTTTATTCATATATAATGTATGACTCTTTTATTTTCTACTGTTTTCTTATTTTTAGTGGGTTCCTCAAAGTGATGTGGTTGTTGCTCAGAATCGAGACAGTCTCTGTGTTTGGTACAATATAGACCATCCTGAAAAGGTTACAATGTTTCCTATCAAGGTTTGTACCATTTTAAATTTGATTTGTATTTATAACTGGTAATTGATTGACTTTTTGCATCGCGAGTGTGTGCGTTCATTAGATAAAAATTCTGCCGATTACATCATATTGTTTACTGTATTGTATTTAGTATCATGTGAATTAACAAAGATTACCAATTACAACTTTTTTGTAGGGTGATATTATTGATCTTGAGCGTGTAGATGGTAAGACTGATGTGATCGTTAAAGAAGGTGTTACTACTATCTCATACACATTAGACGAGGGATTAATTGAGTTCAGAACGGCTATTGATGATGGAGATTATTCAAGGTATAGGGCGAAAATAAATTAAACAGATATAGATTCTTTTTATTGTCCAATATAAATGGAAATTAAAGTGCTCATAAAATAATTATCTTAATAATTACTTAAATAAATATAAGGGGAAAAAAAGAAACTATCTAAACAACAAATCTTTTGTTATAATGCCATATCCCAGCTGGGTAGAACAATATTGATATGGCAACATTCATGTACTTGTTACTAGATGTATGCTTCACACATTCCTAAAAAATCTCTCAAAAATGCTGCAATATGTTAATACAGTAGAACCCCTCCTTAGCACTAAGTGTATACTTTCCCATGAAACAAAATATTAATATGTTTTAACAGTGACACTACAGAAAACACTATTAAGGGGATACTGTTGGGTACCAAAGGTGTCCCCTTAATAGGGGGGTTTAATGTAATTAGCAAGACAATGTTATTGTTATTGCATGGGTGTTAATTTCAAATTAACATTATAAGTAACCTTATCACAAAATGTTATATTATATTATTTTATTCATATCTCAAAAATTTGTATAGAGCTGTTGCTTTTTTGGAGACCCTTGAGATGTCGAATGAAACTGAAGCTATGTGGAAAACCCTAAGTAAGCTATCGCTTGAATCCTGCTATCTGCACATCTCAGAACGATGCTATGCAGCTCTTGGTGATGTGGCAAAGGCACGATATCTCCGTAATCTCAATCAACTTGCAGCCAACTATGCTAAAGAAATGGTAAGTTCATTATTATACAAATAATGCAAAAGTCATAGTACGTTAATGCGGCACATTTGAGGGTACTTTCACATACTTTTGTGGGTGAATACACCTAGGCCTAGCCTAGGAGCTAGGCCTACCGCGGCAAGCACCACTCTGCTCATCGACCAGATCACTGCCTAGCCTAGGCCTGGCAAAACAGTTGTTTACTTATTGTATCCGAGACAACAACAACTAACTGAGAGAGTTTTTTGACATACACATTTGCCATTGGCAGATGTGCACAATAATCTTAAATAAAAAGATAAGATTCTTTAATTTATGTTTTTTAGAGTGGTGATGGAATGGCTCATTATGAAGTGCGAGCAAAACTGGCCATCTTGAAAAGGGACTTTAAAGAGGCTGAGACAATATACTTGGAACAGGTATTTTATTTTGTAAATTTGTGGAACCCGAATAAAGAATTCTTAAATAGCAATTGTTGTTAACATTACCTTACAATTCTAATGTGCAGGGATCAATCCTTACCTACTGCTAGTGTGCCAACTCACGACTGTAGACTACTCCACTCCCTAAAGGCCCATCCTTTATGTATGTTTATTTATTATCGTCAATTGTTATCGTCCTAGTGTAAATGGGCCTTTAGCATCAAATGAGTCTTGTTTGAACTGTTATCATTTGATATGGAGATGTCTTCTTTTTTAGAATATGATTGATGAGGCCATGCAGATGTATCAAGAACTGCACAAGTGGGATGAGGCTATTGCTGTAGCAGAAGCCAAGGTAAACATCATATATTAGTATACTTAATACAGTCAACTCTCCCAATACCGGACTCTCTGAAAACCAGAAACTCTCCCAATACCAGACTTTTTTTGAGGACCAAAAGGTCCCAAATTTATATTTACCATTAAAAACACATTCCGAATACCAGACTTTCCGGAAAACCAGACTTATTTGGCCGGCCCAAAGGTGTCCGGTATTGGGAGAGTTGACTGTACTTACTTGATAATTGACCCTTCATTCCTTAGGGTGGGCCCTCATTTTTTTAAGAATAACTTTACACTAGGTACAGAGATGATCTCATCTGGTATTGAATTTCATTTATCCACAACACGATTTGAAAAGAACTGTTTTCCCACATCTGTTCTTGGATAACTTCCTTGAGTGACCTCCAGCTATGATTTTCAGACCATTTTTTAGGGATAGTATGCTGCTGCTCTAACTTCTTCATTTAAGCTCTGTCTACACTATAAAACTTATGTGACAACAACATGTGATGTGCCGATATATGGACACGATGATGTCATATCACTACCATATTTGGGCACATCACACTTTTTTGTCAAAATTGTTTGATGGTGTAGTCACAGCTTTAGATATGATTTATCAGTAATAGAAATGTTAATCTTTCCAGGGACATCCGGAACTAGACAATCTTCGACAAAGTTACTACCAATGGCTGATGGACACTAGCCAAGAAGAGAAAGCTGGTGAGATGAAGGAGAACAATAACGACTATCATGCTGCCATCAATCTATACATGAAAGCTGGTATGCCTGCACGTGCCGCACGCTTGGTAACTAGCCACGAAGATTTGATGTCTAACCGGGATCTTGTTCAGAGGATTGCTGCATCGCTTATTAAGAGTGATTTTTATGAAAGGGTAAGTTTGTTTATTTTATTTTAGTTGTGTGGAAGTAACCTTTATTGTCTTTGAGTTTAAGATACAAACATACTATTATTATTATTATTATTATTATTATTATTATTTATTGCCAAAAACCAGTTACAAACATACAAAAACACAGAAACTAAGGGAGTAGGCAGGAACCTAAAAGTGAACCTAATCACTATAACAAGAGTTCAGGTTCCGTACTCCCAAAGTAACAACTATGATAAATTGGTATATTTAAGTACTGTATGCAATATCTTTTATCATTACAATAACAAATACCTGTACCTTAAGTAACCAAAGAAGTACACATTCTTTTTGGCAATATGAGTAAAATAATACCTGATTTTACTTTACCTAGGCAGGGGACTTGTTTGAAAAGACTGGGGATGAACAGCGAGCCATGGAGTGCTACAGAAGAGGAAAGTCATTTCGTCGAGGTATGCAGCAATGTTATACATTTCCTGTTTGAGAGTAAAAAAAAAGTATATTATATTATTGTATTAGAGTAAAATAATCATGTCTAAAGTGCTGTTGTCTGCAAACTTTATGTGACAAAAAAGTGTGATGTGCCCAAATATGGTAGTGATATGACATCATCATGTCCATATATGGACACATCACATTTACATTGTATAAGTGTAACTATATTTGTTTGTTTTTTTAAGCTGTTGAGCTGGCTCGAGTATCTTTTCCTAATGATGTTGTCAAATTGGAAGAAGAATGGGGTAGCTATCTTGTCAGTCAAAAACAGATGGACGCTGCAATCAACCACTTCATAGAGGCTGGGTATGTGAAGACTAGTTTGACAAAAAAGTGTGATGTGCCCAAATATGTTAGTGATATGCTCAAATATGTTAGTGATATGACATCATTTCCATGGGCACATCACATTTTGTGTATAGTGTAGACTGAGCTTTAGAATCCATTACAAATTGTATCACTTTACTTGTTTTAAAGGTTTTTATCGTTACTACTTTTTAAAATCATTGTTGATTGAAATTAATGCTGTATTTCATTGCAATTCAGTATTACTCTGAAGATGACGTTATTAATAAATATTATGTACATAAACGATTATACAGTCAACTCTCCCAATACCGGACTTTTTTAAACTAATATGTCTGGTTTTCCAGAAAGTCTTGTATTTCTTGTTTTTAAATGGTAGAAATGAATTTGAGACACTTTGGTTTTAAGAGAGTTTCTGGTTTTTAGAGAGTCTTGTATTGGGAGCGTTGAATGTATAACATAATTTATTTCTTTTTATATGCAGTTGTTCTGAGAAAGCTATAGAGGCAGCAATTCACTCCCATCAATGGAACAAAGCCATTCAAATTATTGAGATTCAGGAACCAAGCATGGCTGAGAAATACTATGCTGATATTGCCCGTCATTATGCCTCTATCAAGGACTATGAGACAGCAGAGAAATTCTATGTACGGGCAGACATGACGAAGATGGCAATTGAAATGTACACAAACGCTGGAAAATGGGAGGCTGCTCATAAAGTAGGTTTAAACAATTTCAAGCCAATAGCTTTTATTTTGTTTTTATCTTTTTTTACAAAAATGAGCTAGGCTAGTAGGCCTATGCATCACTGCTGCTGCTGCTGTAGTATGAAATAGGAATATCAGCAAGAAATGTGTTTTCGGGTTTAGGGAAGCATGTTCAAACAGACTTGATATATCTACATTATTGTAAAGATCATGCTACAATTGTAAATCATTCAAATTTAGTGATGGCCAGGCAATAATGTACAAACATAAGAAATTCCAAATATTTAAAATTACTTTTAAATTCACTTTTAGCTTGCAGTCACTTGCATGAAATCTGAGGATGTTGCTGTGCTCTATATTAGTCAGGCCCAGCAATTGGAAGCGCAGGGCAAATTCAGGGAGGCTGAAAGACTGTACATTACCGTTGAAGAACCAGATATGGCGATTACCATGTACAAGAAGCAACGTCAATATGACCACATGGTTAGGCTAGTGAAACACTACCATCCTGATCTGCTACAAGACACGCATCTACATCTAGCACAGGTAATCCAATGTAAAGAGTTGAATAGTTTAGTAGATGTTCTACTGAGAATACAATGTGAAGATATTAACAATTTTGACTGAAACAAGTCCTAGAGTATTATTATACTTACTGTTGGAGAAGAAATGATGTCTTTCCCCATATATTAACTAAAATTTAATTTAGAATCTACATATAAATTGATTTCATCAGGAAATTTACATGGTCATAGTTCAAGATACACTAATGATGATATTGAAAAAAATTTATCTCTGAAATTGTCATTATAACATCGTATCCCTGAGCTTTGAATTATTAATTATTTGTTTCAGGAAATGGAAACTGATGGACAATTACGGCAGGCGGAGTATCACTTCATTGAAGGCAAAAACTGGAAAGGAGCAGTCAATATGTACCGTGGTGCTGACCTGTGGGATGAGGCATACAGGGTCAGTATTATTTAAAGCTTTCATTTTTTCATCAGTTTCAACATTTTGTCATAAATAATTTTACTACTGAATTACTGGTATTGGCAGCTCCTGCTACCACAATGCCACAAGAATTAGTCACATGATCAATTTCATTTGAGCTCTACATGCTTGAATAATCTTGATTATGATATACTCAAATAGGTTTGCGGTATTGTTGTATATTTAATTAAATTAGTTAAATAATTGAATTGCCTTGCAGGTAGCCAAAAGCCACGGGGAAGCTGATTCTACAAAGCAGGTAGCCTACCTGTGGGCTAAGAGTCTTGGTGGTGATTCTGCTGTCAAACTTCTCACCAAGTTTGGCTTACTTGATTCTGCCATAGAATATGCTGCTGACAATTGGTAGGTTTTGCTACTTTTATACGTATTAACAGTATTAATCCTAAAAGCACAACATATATACATTCATATATTACCGTTACTAAAATTAATTATGTTCTCACCCACAGTGCATTTGAATTTGCATTCGATTTGGCCAAAACATCTGCTAAAAACAAGATACCAGAGATCCACTTGAAACATGCCATGTACCTTGAGGACGAGGGCAGGTTCAAAGATGCAGAGGCGGCATTCATCAAAGCTGGAAAACCCAAAGAGGCTGTATTGATGTAAGTTTTTGTGCCAATTATGGCATTATTGAAAACTAGGGCCCATCAGTTTCAGTTTTATTTCATTTGTACTTATAAATATTAAATAATAATAATACATTTGATTGTGTGTGGATATATCAATAAGCCACAATGGCTTTAAGTCTGAACCTCCAGACTTTGACAATCCTGAACTTTAAACTTCAGGCCTAGAAATAGTTGTTGATGTCATCAATAGTAGGCCTAAGTTTCTGTTGCAAGCCCTGTGTATTCTATGTTCATTCCCAGTTCATTGTTGTTTCTGTTATAGGTATGTACACAGCCAAGATTGGGATGCAGCTCAGCGGGTGGCAGAGAAGCATGACCCAGACAGCGTTGCTGATGTCCTAGTTGGTCAGGCTAGATTTGCATTCGAACAGAAGGACTTCCAGAAAGCGGAGTCATTCCTTCTGAGGGCTCAACGACCAGAACTTGCTGTAAAATATTACAAGGTAACCAGAAGAAATAGATTAACACTGTGTTAGTGATTTCAGCTTGTTTTACTATTAAACAGCAACAGTGCTACTTTACATAGTTACTCAATTGAGTGTTTAATTTATTTGTTACCATTGAGGGAAATGTCTTATGCTCTCCACAGAATGCTGGTATGCGGCAGGACTGTCTACGGGTCTGCAAAGAGTATGTGCCACACATGCTGCAACAGCTGCAAGAAGAATTTGACAGTGAAGCGCTGAATCCAGAATTGGGGTAAGAATTAGGCATCATGAATGATAAATGTCCTCTTTCCAGTTTCATTTCAATTCACATTTACTTTAGCTATCATACAGTATGGTATAATGTATGAAGATCTTCCACTGAGAATGAATTCTATTTTACCTCAAAACTCTTTTAATGTAAAGAGAAAGATTGTATAGTATTATTGTTCTTTTAACACATTTTTTATTTTTTTTTATTTACTTTTACAGTGGTGTAGAGATATTGATTTCCCAGGCCCGTGAATGGGAAGGAGCTGGAGAGTATGCCAGAGCTGTGGACTGCTATTGTAAGGTGACACCTAAGCATACAAATGACACCAAACTTCTTGAGAATTGCTGGTCAAAGGTAAAAGTTGTATTTGTTTTTATTTCTGTTTTTTTGTAAACAAGATTCAAAGAATTGGATCAGATCCTAAATTTAGATTTTTCAGTAGAATCCCTTCTATGGGCAAATCTTCAAAACTCAATTCTAAATTGAATAGTGGTTATCTGTTTATTTATCATGAGAGTACCATGAATGAGTGTGTTGCAAAGGAGGGGTTCCACTGTCCTGTATATGCGATAAATAAACTATGTGATCCTGACCTTTCACCACAGGCTGTTGGCATAGCTATGAAGTTCATTGATAAGTCACGAGCCCTGTCAGTAGTGAAGCAAGTAGGCCCTCAATTGGCTGGTATTGAAAAGTACAACACAGCAGCAGAGTTGTATCTTCAGCTAGACTTGATCAAAGAGGCCATTGACGTTTTGCTAGATGGACAGGAGTGGGTGAAAGCTAAGAAAGTGGCTAAAGAGTTGGAGCCTAGGTACGAGAAGTATGTTGACAGCAGATATAAGGAATTCCTGAAGGAGAAGAATGATCCTGATTCGGTATGTTTTTTCTTTTTTTGTGATATCTACTAAACATCTATCCTATTAAACAGTATACTGAGTACTGTATAGTATTTTGTTTTAAACAGGTATTCACCTGTCATTTAACAATAACTGACCAATTAATATTATTATTCCTAGTTTACGCTGATGTTATGTGCTTCTAGGGGATACTGCATGCATATTGTCCTTTTTAAGTGCTACCATTATTTAAAACTAAATGTATTATTTTTAGATGATGGATCTGGAACCGACTGAAGCCTTAAACATGTATGTTGAACAAGGCAAGTGGGAGGAGTGTATTGAAAAGGCACAGAAACAAGATTTCAAAGTACTTCATAAGTACATTGCTCTCTATGCTGCACACCTTATCAATGAGAAAAACATCCAGAAGGCACTGGATCTGTACGTCCAACATGGAGCACCACCAAACCCAGAGGTATGCAGTGTATTTTTATAATGTATGATGAAAACTTGTCACCATGTGATGTGCCTACGCTGGTTGACCCTGCTCAGCACTATCAATTTCTGCACTTTTGGCATTAATTAAAACAAAACTAGCGTTAAAAACATCAAAGGTAGACCATTTGGAATCTGAGCTACTTTCATTGAAGGAAGTTATCTCAAAGATAAGAGGGATACCTCTTAGACCTTCACCCAGGACGATGTCAATGCACCGGGCACTTAGATATGGCTGGGCACATCCCTATTGTCAATGTGTGTCTTTTTATTTATGTATGTTGCCTACATTATGTTACAACATCCAATTTGTTTTTTATCTCTGTAAATTTATTTCTATGTTAACTAGAACTTCAACATCTACAAACGAATCTTTATGGAAATTCTTTCAATGCCAAACCTGGACAGACCACAGGCGTACCATACATGGGGAGATCTGCGGGATATGTTAATGAATCTGACCGAGAACCTTGCAAGATCCCCTGCATCAAAAAATCCTGCATGTGAGGAATTTCAAAATATGCTGTTAGTAGCACACTACTATGCGACCAGGAGTGCTTGCTTAGGGCAAGAAAAATTGGTAAGATCTTTGTAAAGCCCTCTATTTTCCTGTAACATTTTGATATAATATTCTAAGCTAGGCTAGTATATCAACTCCTGTGGCTGGGAAACACCCTTGAAATTAATAAAATCTCCTAAAAATGAATACTTAAGTTTGATGGTGAATACGGCCACTGAACTGTGTTTATTTGGTTTACAGGAGGTACTTGCTGCCAAATTGTCTGTTGCCCTGTTGAGACACACTGAAATAGTACCAGCAGACAAGGCATTCTACGAGGCTGGCATTCAGTCACGGAAGCAGGGCTGGGATAACATGGCATTTGTGTTCCTTAACAGATTCCTGGACCTCACTGAGGTAAGATATCAACAATTATATTAATTAAATTAGATTTATTATTGTATTAATAAATATTCAAAGGTATTATTCATACTGTACAAGTCCATCTGAAATCTTTTGATCAAATTTTCTATTTTATTTGATTATATCTACTGGAGCACTGTAACCAGACAACATTTTTGACTTGTTTTATGCATTATAATTACTTTATGTTATGTAATACCTTACAGTATTATTACAGTTTGCATGTCGTGGTTTTATGATTACTGTAGGCACAGTGCAGAGTTTTTCTCAGGCGGGCCACGAGTCATATTTGCCAAGTAGTATTATGGTGACTTAACATACAATTTGTATTTCTGTGGTTCTTCTCCAGGCTATAGAGGACGGCAGTTTAGACATGCTTGATCACTCTGATTTCCAAGATACAGACATTCCTTTTGAGATTCCCCTCCCAGAAAAACAACATGTAACAGTAAGTTTTATTTCACATTTTATGGTAGCTGTAGACATGGATTAATGGATCATGCCTATACACAGTCTCCTATTACCTTCATTACTCAACAAAGTGTCCCTCAATACTGAATAGGCTGTAGTGATAATAATTTTTTGTTTCATTGGAAGTGTCCACTTTACACAGATGAGCGGTAAGCAGAAACCAAAAATGTAGAATCAATGTTATTTGAACATTTACACAAAACTGTTTCTGCTTTACCGTGTAAATTGGCCTTAATAGAGGTGTTTCTACTGTGCAATAATTACAAGAAAATTATTTAAAATTTAAAATTACATGTATGAACCTGCAGGTGTACGGGGTAATAACAATTTGTTTGTACTTGTAGGAAGATAAGAAGGAAGAAGTGAAGGAATGGGTGTTGTCAGTTTCAATGGACCAGAAGGTGGAGCAGTGTCTTGATAGAGATGAGAGAGATACATACGTTGCCTCACTTATTGCCCCAAATACTGGAGTGAGATCTCCACCTTGTGTTATCTCAGGTATGTGTAACGTCACTGTGGTAAATGGTTGTAGAATAGTCATCAGTGTTTAGGATCACTAAGTGGCCCTCCAAAGCTGTAGGCCTTGGGCGTTTTTAGCCTTTTTTGACATATTTTAATGCTTTTTTTCTCTTCTGGGCGCTGCATGCTCAGTGGCCCCATAAGCTTTAACCAGATAGTCATATGTAAAATACATTAATATTCTTTATCAAACCTCTAGGCTACCCTGTTCTTCGAAATAAGCTGGACTTTAAGAGGAATGGACATGCAGCTAATAAAGATGACTGGAATAAGTTCTTGATGTGTACTAAGGTAATATAAAAATGTTTACCCCATTTGAAATAATAGAATCACAAACCAACAGTGGTATTGGTAGTCAATAAGTGAGATACCTACCTTTCGAGGGGTGTCCATAATAAGAATAATGGCATATGTAGATTCTATACAGGTAGGGATTTCACAAAATAGATCTGGCCATTAACTGTAAACACAAAATAAGGCATGTGTAGACTGTGTATACTGTACATGTTACTGATGAATTAAAAGTTGTGTATTTAGACGCTTAATTTATTAAATTTTTAGATGTCGCACAGTACAGAATGTCAAGATGTTATGCGGTTTGTAGGCCAATGGAGTGGGAGCACACCAAGTCCCAGCTATACATTCCAGTAAACAAAATCAGAAAGAACTGCATGTATTTATATTGATTTGACCTGTAAACCACAATTATTCATTTGAGAAATTGCATATTTATCAGCGATTTGGTTAAAAACCAGGTTTATATTTCTATTTTTAGCACCTTGATTGAATTAGAATAGCATTCAGATGTATCTGTACACAAAAAATATTAGTACAAATAAATACTGTTAATGGAAATAGGACATATTTGAAACAATAGAAATGTAATTATATTTAATGGATGTTGAACAATACTGTAAAACAAACATGTATATTCTATTTTTGTGCATATGTTTTAGAACAATAAACAACATGTTTGGTCAGATTTGAATTTTAGTTACATTTTAATTGCACAGAACTACTTACTGGTCCCAACAGTCAAATTGTTACCACACTACTTGAAATACATTTGTATTTAAAATGTAAATTACCATAAAAATCCATCAGTCAATATATAGATAATTAAATACAAAAGAATACATTAAAGCATACAGTCGGCATTTTGATTTTTGTCTTAGAAAAATGAAAATAAAAGCTCATGTATTATACATATAAAAACACCATATGTGCCAAAATATTTATCTTTTTACAGTATAGTACAATTTAAGTTTATAGTTTACATATATTTCAAGCCTGGACTTGAGGTACTGATGTTATATCCAGATGATTGATATAAACTATAATCCTCTGTCTACACTATCAAACTGACAAAAAGCATGATGTGCCCAAATATGGTAGTGATATGATATCATTATATCCATATATGGGCACATCACATTTTTTGTCACATAAAGTTTGATTGTCTAGACAGAGCTTAAGAGATGTGTACTGTAGTAGCTTAGGAATTGGTTTAAAGTCTGTTCAGTGACCATCGCCCATTCCGGCTCCCATTGCACGTTCTTTGGCTCGTCTTTCAGATACTTTACGATATCGTGCCAATTCCTGAAAGATTAAACAATGATAACTAAGTATTGTTAATTACTATACTAATATGGTCCACTTAAATTTTCTGCAATTGAGCCGACAAATATAATAATTCTAAAAGCTATGAATTTCCAAATTTAATTAGATTTCTATGGTTATAATGTTTCCAATTCCAACAAATGAAATAAAAACTAAAAAGTTAGATCAAATATTTAAGATAAACATCAGACTGTAACAAAAAGATTAAAAAAGGACATTTTATTAGTAAATAAGTTAAAAAGCAGAAAATTTAACAACACACTTTTACATCCCAGAATGTCAGATATTTTGTCTCACAACACAATCTCAAACTTCTTATCTCAACCTTTCTCTAAACATATATAGTAAGTAAAACAATTTGTGAAATATTGTTAGTACTGTATTAGACTGTTAAAGAACATAACGCAAAGCTACTATTTTCTCAACACTCACAGCCACCCTCAAAGTCTCTCACTTAGGCTTATTAGACTGATGTATATGTTCCTCCTGCAATACCTCATCTTTCTGGGCCCGCATGCTGTCCACTTCAGGCTCGGCATACTGGGGATCTTTAGCTGGATCGTCTGAGATAGAAGCACTTCCAGTCGCCTTAAAATAAAGACGGAAATGATATTAGATCTATGAATAGATTTGTGGCCGAGTAGTTAAAGTAGCCACAACCCATAATATTGGTACAAGGTGGAGAAAAAGGACAGGAATTTGCAGTGTACTCATCACAGCCCAGGATTGGCAAACTCAGATACATTTACAGCAAAACAAGATAATTATAATGTATTCATTTTTATAGCGCAAATCCCATATATACAGTATACTGTATAATGTTCAAATAACGCTTTCCTATTATTACCCCGGTTATTTTGATGAAACATGTATGGAAACATACTACCATAACGTTAACCAGTAATCAGCGCAGTTGGTTGATGAGATTATGTCAGATGCATCTGCTTGATATTTGATATACTATGATTACATAACTAACAGGCTACCACAGTCAATACTTTACTATATACTTACCTCCTGAGGGAAATATGAAGTAAAAGCCTGTTTCCAAAGATCAAGCGGGCTTCTTGCTTGGATTTGTCCAATCGAGCCATCAGTAATTGGAGGACCACCTATTAGATAATAAAACACTCAGGTGAAAATAAAGTCTCAAATAAAGTAATAGCTGTATAAACAAAACAGTGATAGACGATGTTAAATTATTTGTGAATATACGAAACAATGGGAACTGACAAAACATACCGATTTGGTTCATTGAATCCGTTCCACAAGGTGCTGATATTGGTTTGTTATGATCAACACAATACGCTTTACTGTGAAAAATATAATAGATATAAAGCAAGTACTAATTTTAATGTAATAATCTAGGCCTATAGTTTACTTTTTGTTTCCAACTGTTATTGAACTAAAGAGAAAAATATATGAAAACAAATTTAAGTAGTAAGCAAGTACAGTCAAAATTTTCAATAAAAACACAAAAAGGAATTTTGACTTACTTCAAATTTGTTCCAAAAACAAAATGACTCATCAACGACCTCACTCTCATCAATATCGATTCATTCTTTGAACTAGAGAACTAAAAAAGGATTAAGCAATTATTAATATCAGCTAAATAACATTTAAACAAAAAAAAGACTTTTCCTTAAATAATATAATAAACTTACTAATAGTGTTCCACCGTAATTATGAGCCACAAATCGTAAAGTTCGACTGATAACTTTCCTCTTTTCTGAGTCAAAATTCTGATAAGAAAACAATAAATGCATAGTAAGAAATGCTTTCTAAAGCTCTGTCTACACTATCAAACTAGTTTGACAAAACAAGTGTGATGTGCCCAAATATGGTAGTGATATGCTCAAATATGGTAGTGATATGACATCATCATGTCCATATATGGGCACATCACATTTTTTGTCACATAAAGTTTGATAGTGTAGACAGAGCAGTGAAACTGAAATACAGGTAGAGGCTTACTTACCTGGAATAAGTCATACTTTGTTCCTAAAATTCCAAATGGTATTAACATCGGCTCAACCAGATCTCTATCCTACGAAAACAAAAAGGCACGCTTTAAATGAAATGTAATAGAATGGGGAAAAAAAATCTAACTGACTTTACTAACATCATACTTAGTTCATTTAGTTATAAATCAACTAAGTTTAGTTATAAAGATACAGATATACACAACTAGATGAATGCAGACCTCTCAACTTGGAAAAATGAAGTATCGTGGGGTTTTATGAAACTATAGAGGGTGCTATAATAATAATTAAACTGTAGATGGTGCTATAATTGTAAACATGGGGTATATCATGCATGCCAACAGTGGAAAATGTGATGCCAATTCATTATTTCACTTATTAAACAATGCATGAATTATAAACGGACCAATATAAAGTATGTTTTCTATTTTCTAATGACAGTATTAGAAATGATTAATTGATACATATTAGGAGATTTTTTTGATTAATCCAAAATAACAAGAGCAAATGCACTTTATTGGCAAGCAGGAGATTACTTGAGGTATCTGGAGACTCCTGCCATTACCGGAGGAGTTGGAACGTCCTTGAATTAAATATTCTTGCACTTAATGGTGTCACGATGTTTTAAGTGAGAACCTGATTCAAACTTACTGGATGGTCAAGTGCAAATCGATTGAATGATTTTCTTCTCAGCCTTTCTTCAATCTGGGGATCTTCAACGGCAAGCTTCTTAATAACCTGTTTTATACGCTCATTGACAGCTTTCAGCGATGTCTCAAGTACTGTCCACATTGTTTCTGGCTTTGATAAATCCACAACTAAAACCACTGATAGTGCCCTAAAATAAAAATTATTATTTGAATGATTGATAACACTTTGTAAAAAAAGCAAAAGAGTATGTATGATTCAAGCAATATTGGTATCAGCTTCACAAGAAATACAAACCTTTGAAGACCCAACAAAGTGTCCCCTTAATAGGGGTATCCTTTAAATAGTGGTTGACCATTATGTTAAATTGAATTGAAATTTATATTTATACTGGGTAACCTCTTCAGTCAAAGACTGGTCTCCCAGAGGGCCCAGTTATGATCAGTGGCTGTGATGTACTAATACACCGAGGTAACCCCCTACTCATCTCGAAAGATGTACTAGGTTCTTTAAAGTGCACACGAGCTAGATGTGTACACTAGACCTACGGTTTATAGTCCTTATCCGAGAAGACTCGTTCTACCACCAGAACCATGGAGTGAGTGAGCCTCAAACCCCTGCCGAACTACCATAGTATTCTCTATGACCTAGGATTGGCAAAATTGAGTCCTAGCAAAAAAATCTGATATTGATTTCTTATTTTTTAGAAACTGCAAAACAAATGATAATTTATCTTACTTAAGATTGCTCATGTTGATTGGCACTTCCAAAAGCTGAGTCATGTTTGTTCCACCCCCTAATTCCCAAATGTGCCCAACATCCTTTCCCTGGAAAAAAAAAGTTAAGCCTGAAACCATGACAACATGCAATGTAAAAGTAAAGTAAGTAAAACTTTAAAAGATTTAAGAAAATGCATTTATAATAGTACTTCCTATACACACTAAGAATTATTTTGCAATTAAAATTCTATAAATAACTGAGTAACAACTGAATCAATGGTAATATATAGACATATTTACAAATTTTGTTGACAGCATTAAAAATACATCTGTCTACACTAACTGTATGTGAGTGATGTGCCCATATATGGACATTATGATGTCATATCACTACCATATTTAAGCATCACAACCATATTTGTGCACATCTCATTTTGTTTTGTTTTGTTTTGTTTTTTATCTTTATACTGGGTGACCTCTTCAGTCAAAGACTGATCTCCCAGATCACATGAAGTTTGATAGTGTAGACAGCAGAGCCTTACCACATTGTGCCCCTTTGATCGTCTTCCAAATGTATACTCAAGAGCTATCGTAGATTTTGGTATGTCATCACGGTCGAGAAACCTACAGATGATTGTTGTTTTACCCTGTCAAAAAAACATTTAATAGTTTATTAGTGTTTCACTTATAACTTTATTTACAGAACTGTTTTGGGAGTACTGTATACTCTTTGTAAATTGCTCAGATTAAAATACCGTACTATTTTAACAAAAATGAGAATTAAACTAAAAATCTTACAGCATCTTTGCCGCCAAAGAACAGTATACTGGATTCACCTCCAGCTCTTCCATCCTCTGTAGCTATTAAAAAGAGAAACATTATTAGGTAAAGAGGAAAATGTAAATTAAATAATAAAGAGGAAAATGAAAGTATCAAATCAAAATAATAATAATGATAATAAAAAAATTATTATTTCCTTCAATAGCAGAAAAGATAGAAACAATAACAACAATGAAATGTAATAGGGTTTAAAAAAGAAAACATAAAAATCATAAATTTCATCAGACAATCATAAAACAAGATTGAAAATGTTCATCTGGTTTGTTAGTATAAGTATATTGAAAATATTCTTTTTTTCAAACCAATAATTAGTAAAAACTAACCTTGACAGTTTCGCTGTCCTGATCGGACAGCTTCTTCAGAAATAATGACAGCGAAACTGTCAAGGTTAGTTTTTACTAATTATTGGTTTTAAAAAAAGAATATTTTCAATATAATCATAAAACAATGTCAACATTTCTATTTATAAATATTTCTGTTAAAAATAGAAAGCAAGTAAACAACATTTCAACATACAATAGATCAATATTCACCTTCTTGTTCTGTATTTGCCTTTTCTACTTTCTCAGCCTCATATACAGAAATATCCCAAAGTACCTTTTCTCTATTTTGTGTAAAATAAAACATAAATATACAATTACAAGATATAGGGTAGGCCTAATAATAATTATAAAATAACAATTAAAAACTTATAATATGACATACTAAAGTTTAAAATTAGCCAATGCAGTGGCCGATAAATAATACATTTTAAAAGGCTAATTCATATTAAAGTAAGAAAATACCGTGTTTAGTGTTTAGTTCCAGGCCCATGTAAGATTGATATTTGCGCACAAAGATTGTCAACGTCCAGGCTTAAACTGCATCCTTCCCGTGAGAAATAATTACTTCATACAGAGATTTAAAGGCCTAGAGTTTTCATAAAATTCTTTATTGTAATTAGAATCAAATAAGTTTAAAATACAAACCACGAACTGAGAAATTATTATTTTACCCTTTAGGCATGTCTGCCTTGGTGAATTTGTTTGTTATTGTAGGATTTAAATCAATTTACAAGCACACTTCTGTACCGCACACATTTATCAGAACAATTTTCTTTAGTTTACTGTCACCAGGTAATATCGTGACGTCAGAGATTAAGAATTTTGATTGATTGTAAGTTTTCAATTTTGTCAACAAAGAACTAACTGTCTGTGATCTGAGATTGGTTTGAAGGAAACATTTGGTAATAATTTTTTTAAATTGATTGAGATTAATATGAATGTGTTCATAATATGTGTAAAATAGTAAATAATCCGTAGGAAACTTTTGCCCTTTCTACTAATATTTAATAATAGTAAAGGCCAGGCCTACTAGTAGAGCCTAGAGGGGCCTAGACTAGGCCTAGAGGCCCCCTAGCTAGTAGAGAGTAGCTAGCATGGTTAAGCCGGGAGGACCAGGTCAAACTAGGCTTGCCTAGGCCTAGTTAACTTGTTGGTGGGGTGGTAGGCCTCTATTACTAGTAGGCCGAATACTCCAGTTCGATAGGCCTAGGCCTAAACCCCTGAGTGCCTAAGTACTATTAGTTAGCAGACTAGAGGCCTATAAGTTTAGCTGTGCAATCTGGTAGTCTTTCTATTATAAATCATGTGGATAAGTAGACTGTTACCTATTCCCTTCATCTAGTCTAATTGAGTATTACAAAAAAATATATAAATTATTTATCATTAATTGAATCTTTTTCATTTGACAGATAATGCAGAACAAACCAACTTCAGCCCACAGACGTGTTCTCCCACCAATCTGCAGCGAAGCGGACAAGAAATTTCTTCTTCATCTTGATCAATTCATCCAAAGTGAGTTGAAAAGACTGGACTGTCCAGATGCCGGACCCGATGACCATCGCTACCATGTCTACAAGCAGTCTTTTGATCAGGTATGATCAATTTCAAAGAATTTGTTGGTGCTTAACCTTACTTGCAACCTTTTATGTATAAAACCTTTTTTTTTATAGCTTATAGATTATGTCTGTGCATATCGCCCTCTGCTGACTATGATTAAGGTGGAATACGAAGACTGTATCAATGCTGTCAAGCAGGGTGAAATGGATGCGTTTTACCTGACGGGAAAGGTTAAATCTATGGCAGCCGAGAAAACTACAGTGAGCAACTATCGAAGACGAGCAGCTGAACTTGAAGAAAAGTAAGGACTTGTGTTGAGTGCAACCCGTTTAAAATATTGAATTTTAATGCTACCATTAATTAAATGCATTTAATTTAATGCTAACTTCTTTCTTTTATTCAATAAAAAAGATTACTAGATAATTTATTTCAGTGTTCAAAATTCAACCATGGATGGTGGTGGATTAGCCATATTATTATTTGAATATCAAGAATAAATGTGCATGGTCGAATCTAGGGTGATTTTGAGAGGCAAGATCCAGGCCATGAATAGGGTATCAGAGTTGAGCCTACTGCTGAGGGCCTTGTGAGCGAAGGGCTCCTGTAGCCCTTCATTTAGATCATGACATCAGACAATGTCTATCATGAATTCACAATGAACCAGTAATAGTACTATTCACTTCATAAAAATACATGTTTGTTTTTACTTTCTTAGAATATCAATAATATCATCAGATAATACACGACTACAGAAAGAGTTAAATGACATCTTAACAGAAAGAAGAGAAAAGTTAGAATTGTTAAAGAGAGAAAGTGAGAAGGAAGTTGTAGAGAAGAAGATTCAAGTTAATCCAAACTTGCCCATTCCAGGTAAAGTAGAGCCCCTTATTGGGCCGGACACCTCTGATAATGGGAAACTTTCCTGTGAAGGGAACAGAGGGTAATAAATATCTCCACACTGTGGTCAACCCCTAGTCAGGGTGGGAAGCTCTATTAAAATGACACCACAAAGATGTTCCCTTAGTATGGGTTCTACTATATAGATCAGTAAAACTAAAATATATCAAATTACTTACAATGTACATTATAATATACCTGTTTCTATCTCTCTTATTCTTCCCTTGAACATTAAAATATTCGTCATACTCAACAATCCCCAATCTCTAGACATGAATTGATATGACATTTTCTTGTGTACATTTATTTCAGGGCTAACTTTAGAAGAATCAACTGACTTGACTGTACTAAAAAAGACAATGCAGGAATTAGAATTGAGAATGAAGAACCTTGTCATTAGCAAGGACACCAGACATCAGCCTCGCGAGTATAAGGAAGAGCTTAAGCAGCAGTTAAGTGGCAAGATCCAGGCCATGGATAGAGTATCAGAGGTGAACCAACTGCTGAAGGCTAGGTGTTGGAAACTTAGGCTAGCTCTGGATGCTCTTAAGATGTATTACAGGGATGGAGATCGCAAACAGTCTGCCTACGAGGCTGTTGCAAATGCCTTTGCAAAGTCTACATCGAAGATGAGCTTAAATAGTGAGTTTTTTTATGTTGGTAATAATTGATAACAGAAAACTTTTGTTTCAGGATAGATAGATGAAGGACAGACATTAAATTGATCAAATGCCATACTAATAATGAACAAAAAAGATCTCCATTATTGAAATAACAGACAGTTACCACCTTAAATCTACAGTAAGTCTCCAACTACTGTCAGTGACTCAAGCCCAGCCAATCAGATAAGAACACTAAAATCCAACATTTTCTTTGGTTTTACCCTGATCCAAGAAATTCCTGACAGAATCACTGCTACAATCACACTCAACATGGTCAGAAATACTTGATTATTCAAAGGTCACGATTTTAATTGTTTTTCTAGGCCAAGAAACAGTCACATCATTTGATGATGATGATCCAACCAAAGAAAAAGAGGCTGAACTGCTTCTTGATTACATTGAAAATTTTAACGACCTGTTTGACAGTAAGAAGTATGTACAAGCTGCAATGCATGCTGCTAACAGTCCAAAGGGAATACTAAGGAACACCGAGACAATGGAACGATTTAAAGGTTATTATTCATCATCATCTAACTTTTTCATCTATTTTATGTTATTCTAAATCTCTGTCTACACTATCAAACTAGTTTGGCCAAAACATGTGATCTGCACAAATATGGTAGTAATATGACATCATTATGTCTATATATGGGCACATCACGTCAAAGTTTGATAATGTAGACAGAGCTTAAGACAACTCATCTAGAGTGGTTCTCCGATACCAGTCTTGTCTTTCCCTTGTGTTTTGGATTTAAAGCTCGTCTCTATGCTTTCTGTTTTTTTTTGGGTGGGGCAGTCAAGTTGATCTGTTCGTTAGTGGCACCAACGTATTAACCTCTGTCTACAATATCAAACTAGTTTGACAAAAAATGTGTGATGTGCCCAAATATGGTATTGATATGACATCATCATGTCCATAAATGGGCACATCACATATTTTTGTCAAACTAGTTTGATAGTGTAGACAAATTGGATGGAAAATGTCATTTATTATTAAATGACGAAATAACTAAATATATAATGTAAAACTACTGTAATAATAATAAAGGGGGCAGCCACCATTACATTATGTAGATTATGGTATTGATATTACATCTAATACCTTACATTACGTGCTTTAGTAGCGTGAATTTGCAATTGGTAGCATGTATTGGCAGTGTGAACTTACCATTTAGTAGTATTTTCTTTAGTAGTGCTTTAATTACTTTTCTATTGATAGAATGTATTATTATTTATATAGCCTTGGAGGTAAAACCTGGAGAAAAATCACCATTGTTATCTTATTGTGAAGTTTTGATAGACTCTGTTCCAGCTGTTGGTGTGCTTCCAGATGCACCAACCTCACTGGAATGTGTAAAGTGTGCACTGAAGGAGGATAGGCTAGACTTGATTTATCATTGGCTTGCCCAAGATAGGTATTTATAGTAAATATAAACGATAGGTTTATTGACAGAATTATTCAAGAAACAACTCTTTGCTGTTATTTCCTTTTAAAATGCAATGTTAATAGGATATTATGGATATTAAGATTCTGACAGTAAATTATATAAATTTAAAATTGTGAAAGGCTAAACAATAACAGAACATAATTTTGTTAGGATAATTAACAGCAGAACTACAGTATAAACAATCATCCACTCATTTCTCCCGTTTCTCTTATCAGTTTACTTTTTAATAATTGTGTTGAAAAAGATAATTCCATTGATCCTTTTTTGATAATTATCAATGTTTTTGTAATAAGGTATGTGATTTGTTTAAAGTTTTTATGTTTTAAATATTTTGAATCCATTCTATTAGTGGCAGGTTTCCCACTGTTAATGTGAAATTAAATAAAAATAAATTAATATAAAATATTTCCTTGTTTCTCACCAGGTTAACATGCACAGATGTATTGGGAAATGCACTCTATAACTATGCCGAAGGAAAGAAAGAAGACGTGATAAGGACCGTGATGGGTCTTGCGCAGAAGACATACGCACACGTAGATGCTCATGTGCAAGCTTGTGTGTGCATGTGTAGGCAGGAGAGGATCCTGGCCATGATGGAATATGCAGATAGCAAAAAGTTCACCAAAGGTAGGATGTGTACAGGCTTTTGTTTAATTTATATATAGTAATGTCATTGGTAGATGTCTGGGGAGGATGCAGAATTCACTGGTAGGGTGTGTGACACATCCTCAGCCCACCGATGGTTGGGGCTGATGTAAGAATATTTTCAGATTGTTAATGCATGGAGTTATAAAATTTATAAAATCTAATTGTATAGCTCCATGGTTAATGTACTATATCATGCTAGTGAAATGCTGCTAATTTCAACAAAATTGTTCTCCCCATTTTTAGATGCTTACTTGGCTGTGCTAACAGCATGCCCAAGCCAGCGTTTAGCTGAGGAGATGATAAAACAGAAGGGTCCTGAGGGGGGCACATTGCTGTATCTTGGTGTAGTGGTCCAAACGCTGCTAGCTACCGAGACATTTGATGTTGGCCTAGAACTTTTACAAAATATTAGAGCTGGAAAAATTGAAGGTAACAAAAACAGTAACCTTTTAATCTATGTTACAAAAAATGTGATTTGCCTATATATGGACATGATGATGTCATATCACTACCATATTTGGGCACATCACACGTTTTTGTCAAAATAGTTTGATAGTGTAGACAGAGCTTAAGTTATTTTCTTCTCTTATCATTTCAACAGATACTGTAGGGTTAAAAGAAGCTGTGTACATCGACCAAGAGACCAGCCCAGAAACTTGGTTTGAGATCGTTGAAAGTTGTCAAGACTATGGTCTTTATGACACTGCTCTAGAGCTTCTGGCCGCTGTCACCGTGAAGCTAGCCATCTATAAAGCAGTTACCAAGCATGAAGATACAAACCATAAGTATGACATGTATTATTAGCCAAAAAGCACTCATTGTAATGAAGCAGAATACGACGACGCAACCCAAACTGTTAAATAGGACATCTTAAGGGCAATTTACACAGAAGAGCGCTAACAGAAAGTGGAAAACGACCCATGTAGAATTCTGTATTTATCCAGCTTCTATATATCGTTTATCCAAAAATGAACTACAGTCAAAATGTCAGTCATCTTGGAATTAAAAAAAAAATCTTTGTGCTATGTTAAGCTCTGTCTACACTATCAAATAGTATTTTTTGACAAAAAAAGTGTGATATACCCAAATAGGGTAGTGATATGACATCATCATGTCCATATATGGGCACACCACATTCTTTTGTCACATAAAATTTGATAGTGTAGACAGTGCTGTACAGTGTGTATACTTATGTTTCCAATAGTAAATTTGTTATTTAAAATCACTATAACTTCCATCCATGCTAAAGGAAAACTTATTCCGTCCAAACGAAGTGTATTTTATAAATTGTCCACCTATAAAGAATGTAAATATTGAATATTCTATATTTAAGATAATTATATCAAACTTGCATATTCCGTCCAACTGTAGTTACCAAAGTGTGTTTTATATTGTCTACATATCAATCTGTATGTATATTTAAATTAAAACTTGCAAAAATAGTTTAAAACAGACTTGATTTTTAGCAATTGTTTTATTTGCATAAAAAGTAACATGTTCTTTCCATATAAACATTTTTACAGCCAATAAAATAACTAATATTCACATCTAATATACAGTATATAAAATAATAACATAATATATATAAAGACAATGATTGCAAAAAGAATAAACCAATCTTTTTTTTCTTCGAACACAAATATAAGTTACAGGATAGTCTGGGTCATCTAGCTCACTATTAATACTACAATTTATTTGGGAAGCTGCACCTTTTGGAACGGTCACAAAACTGTGATGTGGTCAACACCAAAAAACTACATGCCAAAGTTTAATAGTCAGTAAGACAATTGGAGAGACATTATGAAATACTTGCAAAAAGTCGCCTTCGGTGGCCTTCCGCGGCCATCAGGATACGTTTGTGTTGTGGGGATGGCTACTCCAGATATATTACAGTATCTGCAGTGTTATATATTCCAACAATGGATTAGTGGTGAAAGAGAAATATGAAAACACATAAGGTACAGTAGCTTATAATGTAGTAAAACAATACTTGAAGCCTAATAAATAAATGACAATTGCACCAGCAAACACAGTATCGTTCGTATGACATACAGTATAGGCCTAGGCCTACATAATCCTGGCGCCACCACTGCACTTACGGCTGCTGCCGATAACAGTACATACAATAATGTAGTTTCGTACCCACCCCTTAAAATTACTCAATTGTTTCAGTCCTTCATCCTACCTACACAGGGGTTGTCTTCAACATCCTGTAAGCATACAAATCGATATTTTTAATATTTATAACTATTTTTAATCAATTAATAATTGAGCACCCTTCAGAAATCCATCGCCAGCTTAGCTTCGTGAAAATCGCCACTACGGGAAGAATAATGGCTACAGGCCATAACATGATGTATAGTAGTCTTTGATAGAACTATGAGGTACCTTTAAATTATAAGAGTACCTCAAACAGCAAACCTCAGATAAACTGTTTATACATTTTGCTTCATCTTCGGCCTCCTTTTCCATACCTACAAAATAAAAAACAGCATTTATTAAAAACTTTCCAAAATACCTACCTCTGCTCGGATAGAAACGCGAGAAATTGAGTAATAGACCAGTCAAATAAGCCTACTGTTTATTGCATTGACTGCCTCATAAACTACATAAACTAAAATATGCAGTTACTGCAGTAAAAATGTAGTTAATGTACAGTAGTTACTGCAGTAGAATAATTTTGATCATACAAAAACACAACATACCTGTTGTATGGATCAGTATGCAAATTGTAATTGTCATTCCGATACTCATTTCCATGGTTGTTTCTGCCATATTCATTGCCTCTGGCGTGGTGCGGGATGTATGGAACCTGATGCGACAAATGGTATTGCCGGGTGTAGTTAGCCTGGTTCTGATCATGCCGTTGTCCAAGTCTGAGACCACTATTGTGAGGCGAGATGCTTGGTTCGCCGCGTCCATCACTTCTTCTTTGACGGCCATGTTGGGATACTATTATAAAGTAAAAATATAGTCATAATCTCACTTAACATTTTTTTGTAACCATGTTAAAGGGCCAACTGAGATAAGTTTACTTCTAGGTTGGTCCTCATTTTTATGCTCTGTATTTGTATGGCATTTGATCGAATAAATGTTTGATTTGAACTTGAAAAATATAGTCAGTCAACATGCTCTCACTAGGTTTTAAAAAGAAAGTTTGGACTTTTAAATTGCTTAACAAATTACATCATTTGGGATATGGCTGCCAGAGGAATAGGACAAATATATGGTAGTGATATGCCCAAATGTGGTAGTGATAAGTACATCATCATGTCCAAATATGGGCACATCACATTTTTTTTGTCACAGAGTTTTATAGTGTGAAAATGGTATAATCAATTTCATTTTATACGTACTCCACAAAGTTTGATAGTGTAGACAGAGTTTTATAGTGTGAAAAGGGTATAATCAATTTCATTTTATACGTACTCCACAAAGTTTGATAGTGTAGACAGAGTTTTATAGTGTGAAAAGGGTATAATCAATTTCACTTCATACATACTCCTTATATCCTGCTGTATGGAAGGTTGTTCATCCACAAACTGTACTGATTGTCCGTAACTGTGTCGTTCCAGTGGTGCACCTTGTAATTGGACATTAGTAATTTTGACTGGTGATGTATGATGCTTGTGTGTGACAATACCTGGAAGCGTGTTCTCTACTGTATTGTTTGGCTGTGATAAAAGAAATAAGAATTTATCTTATTTTTTATAGAAATATTTATTACGGTCGTGTACCATATAAACTGGTTTATTGTTTATGAAGACTGGTGTATCTACATAAATATAATTAACCATAATTTAAAGATGTAATTGTCTCCGAAAACAAGAAAAACAGATGACTTAAGACGACTGATAGTTTCAAGGTAGTCAATTTTGACTTTTCATTGAAACAGTGCTTTTTGATAAATTATAATTTGTTTGTTTCTCGTTGGTAATACATAATTTAAAAACCTTACCTGTTGTTCCATAAAATAGACTTCAGCCTTGGTTCGTTCCTCGATGCTTACTGGTATGCCATCGATACATAACAAGTTAGATTGCCGAAACACAAGCATTGGACGATGCATCAATCGACGAGAAACCTGAGATAATTAAATATGTAAAACATGATACTACAGTACATGATGATTCTGGGCAAGCCCTAATGCTCTGTGATGTGCCTAAATATGGTAGTGATATGCCCAAATATGGTAGTGATATGACATCATCATGTCCATATATGGGCAAATCACATTTTTTTGTCTCTTAAAGTTTGATAGTGTAGACAGAGCTTAATGCTGATTCCAGGCAAGCACTGGGAAAAGAGGTATTATGACATTATGTTGTCTATCATCATGTAGAAAATACAGAAAATTTCATTTGATACAAATACATTAGAACTCTATAATATTGGTTTCCCCTGAATGGGGTTTGCTTTAGTAGGAGGGGTTCTAGTTTACAGTACATACCGGATTACTGATGACAGAAAGCTCAATCAAATTTGATAGCACCTCCAATTTCTCAAGCTCACCAATATCCTAACAAATAGCAAAATAATTCACATAGAAGTAATTGTTTATAGTTAACTATCACTGTTATCAGTTGATAATGACATATTAACAGTTGATAATGACATAATAACAGTTGAGAGTGACATAATAACAGTTGATAATGACATATTAACAGTTGATAATAGTTGATAATGACATATTAACAGTTGAGAGTGACATAATAACAGTTGATAATGACATATTAACTGTTGAGAGTGACATAATAACAGTTGATAAATGACATATTAACCGTTGATAATGTATTTACCTGGATTCTGTTGCTTCCAAGATAAAGTCTCTGCAGGTTCTCCAGATGGCTGAAATGGGTGAGTTCTCTTACTCTGTTCTCTTCCATGTGAAGCTCCACAAGATTCCACTGGTTGATGAAGGAGTGCTCGCTTAAGCTCTTGATCTTGTTCCGGTCCAATACCAGTTCACGCAGATCCTGTAGCCCTTCCAACCCCTCTACTTTGCTTATTTCATTACCTTTTTGTTTGCATGAATTGAAATTATTAGTTAGTATTACTGGCATATTAAAATTGTATATGAATACAAGTACAAGTACAGTAAGTAACATGTTGATAATTTAATAACTGCTGCGAAGTAGCTTTACATCAGGGAGATACATTAATTGGTCAGATGCTTTGCTCAACACTGACATAAAAGTACATTTGATAAATCCACAAGTAATTCTTGGTGGGACTCAAACCCATCCCCTCCTAATCACCAGCATTCCTACCTAGACCACCAAGCTTGCACGAATGACTATGGTTAGATTCAGGCCCATAACCTCCAGGTGAATGTAACACATATAACAGTTTGTTTTGTTTGTTTGTTTTATCTTTATACTGGGTGACCTCTTCAGTCAAAGACTGATCTCCCAGAGGGCCCAGTTGGTGATCAGTGGCTGTGATGTACTAATACACCGGGGTAACCCCCAGTTAACACATACCTTGTAAAAACAAAGCTTTGAGTGATGTCAGTCTTCCTAACTGCAACTTTGACAGATCGCTGATGGCATTGTAACTATAAAATAATGTTTATATTGAAAATGAATGTGTGGGAGACACCTAGTACAGAACCTGGGCTGTTCCATTTTCCTGTTGAGGGCTGTCTATTTTCTGGGAATAATGGTACTGTAATTGTAATTATGGTAAGGATTTTAGGAAATAGACTAAATCAATCTATCTACTAAATTAAAATAATTTCTAAATCTCTTCTTACCCCAGGTGCAACACTTCTAGATTCTCCAGCACTGGTAGATAGTTTTCAGGTGCGTAAACTTCAACCTCTTTCACTCCTTTTTTATGACTCTGCTTCATCTTTGGTATAATATGCTCAACATGATTGTGGTTTAAACATAGCACCTACAGTACAAAATAGTTACGTTTAATGCTGTTAAGCTCTGTCTACACTATGAAACTAGTTTCCACAAGTGTGCCCAAATACTGTATGGTAGTCATATGACATTTTTTTTGTCACATAAACTCTGATAGTAGCTGACAATGGGGTTAAGTAATGCATCAATATACATGAATGATCTGAGTGATGTCCATTGCATTATTATATCAGTATGTTTGATATGCTTAAATATGGTAGTGATATACCATTTTATAGTTTAATACAATAATTACATTGATAATAAAGATACGTAGATACTGTACATAGTTTATGGGTTAAGATACACAGAAGCCAAAGTGGCTTGTCTTTGTAGTCCTAAGCATAAACATAAAACATATACGGATGCATTACATTAACAAAAAATGACATTTTGAGACAGAAAAAGAAAAAAAAACAAAGTGAGATAAGCAAAATATTTACAACCCCAATTTTGAAGTAGCAATAGTAGCTAGCAATATGTTTCAAATATCATCTTTTTAATATTGTACTTTAGCATAGGGAGCGAGGTCATGTGATTTTGTTCTAGAGTAGACTGAAGTTTATTCCAGTAAGTTGGTCCTTCAATGAAAATTGATCTTTTATTAATTTCTAGTCTACTGTGTGGAATATATATCTTATTTGCGTTTCTGTACAAATTTAAAAGAATATGTTTAGGAAATAATATGACAACTCTTTAAAAGGATATTGCTGTGCTTTGTTACAATATCCTTGTTTTTAAATGTTAAATAGCTATCTACAGCTATGAACTATATCTCATAGTTGTACTTATGTTCTTTCATTGCATAGATACAGGCCTAGTGTAAATGTTAAGATCTGACAGATAACACTTACACGAAGATTGATGAGATGGATGAGGCCACTAAAAGATGTCAAGTTATTGTGCTCTAAATTAATGCTGAAAATGGAAGAAAAAACATTATAAATAAGTGGCTAATTTTAACATAATAATTAGAAAAAAAAAGAGTAAAGGCGTGCTTGCTAACTTATTACAGAGCCACGTCAAGTAAAAGCGACAGTAAGCTCTAACTTTAGATGAGGAGCAGAACAGTTATAGATGGCACGCACAATAAGTTGATGACATGGCAACAATTCTCAAAATGTTTACAAAAAGCTGAATGTGCATTAGAGCGTGTAAATTATTACCACTATATCACTTTTCTGTTAGGGCTAATTTCAAATGACATTGGATGCATAACTAACCAATCAAATTACAAGAATAAATTCAGATGTGTTATAGAATAAAATATCCTGAATTGTGAAACTGAAAGACTGCAGCAAGGGCGTGTGGTGCAGTGTGTTGGACGTTGGACTACTGATGTGAGATCGAGGTTCGAATCCAACTCTTGCCACATTGCTTGTATCCTTAGGCAAGATACTTTACTTACATTTGCCTTTCTCCACCCAGGTGTATAAATGGGAACCCGGTTACATCTAGACACAACTTTGCGCCGATTACTACAGTAGCTGTATTATGGGAGCATGTTTCCATGTACGTGTTTATCAGGAAAAAATGACTGGGGTAATAATGAAAGCGCTTAGAGGTTTCACAACATTTGGTGCTATATAAATCCCGGATATTATTATTACTATTAGCTGACCTTCTAAGATTGATGAATTGATCTCCTATTCCAAGATCAGCATGCCTGATGTTACAGCCTGGAACATCCAGCTCTCGTACATCTAAAAAGTTGGCATGGCCGAGCCGTTCCGCAACAAAATCTTGTGTCAGTCTTCCCCCAAATGCATCACGGGCAGTGTTGCCTTCAATTGCCTCCTGTAATTACAACAATCTGCATATTCAATTTACGCATTTCATTTTTAATTGTGTTCTTTTTATTAAATTCTTATATTAATAGCAAACCTCTGTTTTGGGATGGTACACAAGTAACAAATATGGAATCAACCAAATTCGGTCCCGATAATCAAAGGAATGGCCCATAATGTGCTTATATACATATGCAGATTAAACCTTTGTATAAAATTACCCTCTCCTTCATTTACCACCACAAGGTGAAAGCTAGCTATTCTCTGAAACTAACTTTGTATGCAATGTAATACTGCATTTTTTCTTTTTGACTTACAATAGCTGTACCATTGAGCGCCTTGAGAGTTTTTAGATGGTATATAATGTACAAACGACAATTCTCAATCTCTCTTGATATCGGATTACCGTAGAGATCCAGGATAACAAAACTTGGAAGGTTCTAAAAAAACAAAAATCCAATTTTTCAGAAAATCAAAACGGAAAGAAATACCATTGTACAAATTAATTTAATTTAACCAATCAGTCAGTAACATGAATATACAGTACTACATACTTTTAGGTGAAATATTTCTCTGATGTTCCTTATCAAATTATTTCCCACGTAGAGTTCAATGAGAGAGGTTACTTTGTCTAAGCCGTTGAGAGAATTGATCCGGTTGTTCCCAAGGGAAATACTTTGTAGCTGGGGCAGCTTGTCCAGATTGGCTCCATCTAAACTGACGATGTAATTGCTTCCAATGTTCAGAGTGTGTAGGCAGGCAAGTTTCGAAATACCTGGAATATGAAAATTGTCTCACACCATAAATACGTATGAAGCTCATTTGAACCATTGACTACTAGTTTTAAATCTCCTTTTCTGTTGTGACAAGCTCTTATTTTGGAGCTTTAACGTGCTGAGAGCGGAGCAAAGCAATCTTATTTAGGTTACTTTTAGGATGTTTCATGGCCTATTTAACTTTTAAAAACGACTATATAAAAAAATCATTATTAAATCATGGACGTAAAAATTAAAGCACACCAGACACATAGAGTTCAAGGGTCATTATAATGCCCATGATCCAGGTTGACATCATACCTTCTAATTTATAGATACAGTTGTCTTCTAGGGAAAGTTCCTCCATCATTAAACAGTTGTCCAGCCCTTCAATCTTGGTGATGTCATTGTTATTGAATGAAGCCCAGCGTAGGTTCACCAATCGGTCAATGTTGGACAACTTGCTGATGTGTTGACCATCCAAGTTCAGAGTGGTCACCTTCATTAAAAAAAATATTTTAATGTTTACAATGATATATTTGTTTACTAAGAGTAAGAAGGTAAATCATCAAATTTTTTTGGAATGGGAGAAAAAAGGGTACTCATATTCAAATGAGGTACTTAAATGAGGTCAAGTGAGTTGTATTGATATGTACAAATACTTTTATTTATTTTTTTGTCACATAAAGTTTGATAGTATAAATAGGTCTATTCAAATCAAAGGCCTTTTTTACATATATTTTTATCACAACCACATTCTGAGTGAACCTAGTATAAAATATAGTTACAAAGAACTCTCAACCTACCTTAGAATACCATTGGCTATCATTCTCACTAACCCTGTCAGGTTTCAGTCGACTGGTCATAGACAACAACTGAGCGAAGGATGCCAAGCTAAGGCTGCGTGGCCTACTCTGGTCTAAACGTGAATGCGCAAGGAGAGAAACCTGGGATATACGTGACCCAGCGGCCATACGTAAGGCTGCCGTGGCTTCAGCCTCTGTCACTGCTTCACCGTTGAACTTACACAAAGATTTTAGCCTTCCTATTGCTCTTAAGCGCAATCCTTCAGGCTATAAATAGGGGAAAAAAGTAAAAAATTTGAATTGTGCTCAAATGACGCAAACAAGAACAAATTTTTAACTAACAATATTCCACAAAAATGTTAACGACGATCCACAAAGGATTCAAATTTAGCTTATTTACAATATAATACAACTCCAGTACAAACAAACTTACTTTCTGCCAGTTGTTATGCCGTAGATCTAGTGTGGTCAGACTGCTAGCATGCTTACGAAGAACAGACAGATCATCCCGTGTATTAGTAAAATCATTCCAACTTATATCTAAGTATTTCAGCTTTGTCATATTCTAAAAGAAAGAAAAACATCAATTTTTCTTACTGTTTTGTTAGCTTTCTTTCTCTCTGACACACAAACATTATATAAACTGGACATCTATTAAAGAAATTCTTTCCAGATAATCAACCATTTTAATCTGGACTAAAGCTGTTCATTTTTATTCCTCGTAAAGTTGGTTTTTCGTTTTATTTATATATTTAAATCTAGCTTATTTATCCCAGAGTTTATAAATAGTTTTACTAGAGGGTGGACTCCAATGTCATTGTAGTTTAAAAAGTGATTCTTCATGAAGGAGGGAAACAACAAGATGGTGATGGCGACTGCAATCGACCATTAGATATGCCAGTCGCGCCTCTTCCACACTCACTCACTCACAGAATTAAACATACAAGGTATTCTTTACATCTCTAGTCAATCTTATAAACTCTTTGATTTACCCTCAATCCATCCAGTGTAAACAGCTTGTTGAAACTTGCATCTATATATTCAAGGTTATTCTATGTTACAAAGAAAAAAATGTTTTACCAAATGTGTTTCCAATACACTTTCAATAGAAAATAATTGAATTAAAAAATGTGGCTCATTTAATTAACCTTCAAATGTAATGAGATTGTTTTGTGAAATTAAGGTAATTGTTCATAATGGTCGATAGTAGTGATTCAAATACTGAAAACAATATATACCATGTTAGCTATATCCTCCAACTTTGTAAGGTCATTGAAACTGATGATGAGCTTCTTGAGTGATGCAAGTGTGGCCACAGGCTTAAGCTTAGCTAAGCTGTTACCATTCAGATTTAACACAGTAAGACCAAGCATTGACTTGGTGTTGGCACTCTGCATTATTAACTCTTCATTTAAAGTGATTAACCTGCAAGTAAATAAAATAGGAAGTACCAAAATGTAAATAGACAGCTTTCGATTTCGACTACCTATGCCAAACTGTGTTGAGAAATTGAGTGAGGAAGCACAATAAACTAACATGACATAACTGGTCTTCACAAATCGGAAACTCTCAGGGTCTTTCACACCTGTTCCGGCACGGTTCTGGTCCGGCGCTGGAAAATCAAACGTCAATGTTTCAATCTCACGAAGCTACAAGCAATATTGATTGGTGCATATATCCACATGGAGCGTCATTAAAACGAAACATTCACGTTTGATTTGATTTGCTGGCATCTGACCGGAACCGTGCCGGAACAGGTGTTAAAGACCTTTAATGTATGGATTAGATTTACAGAATTAATTACTGTTAATGTTTACGGTTTCTGACAAACTTAAGCCAAGGCCTACAGTTCAAAAGCAAACATTTCCCATTCCAACATTAAAATGAATTACCTAGGCCTTGGTTTCACAGTTGGTTTCTCTTGAAGAACATCATCATCAATAGTCTCATCCAACGGCTGTTCAAGTAACTTAGTCTTTTCACTTTGTGAAAGTTCATTCATTGAGACAAAAGGAGATGGGTGAGGCTCCTGAAAACATTAATAACATTTAATAATATAAGACTTTATTCAACAGAATGAAAGTACTGTAGATGTATATTTAAATTGGTAATATTAAGCTCTGTCTACACTATCAAACTAGTTTGACCAAAAAAGTATGATGTGCCCAAAAATATGGTAGTGATGCTCAAATATGGTATTGATATGACATCATCATGTCCATATATATTTTGTTGTCACATAAAGTTTGATTGTGTAGACCATGGAACTATAAGAGCTTTAGACAGACAGCAATTATTATATTAGACAAGTTGTGAGGTAAAAATAGTTTAAAACTCCAATTAATAGGGGGACACTTTTCCGTGAAGAATGTAGGAGGCATTTCTGGGGACAACCCCATAAAGGTTTTACTTTATTAATAAACTTAATACCTTTGTTTTATACTCAAAGTCAATGACATATTCTGGTAGTACCATTTGATGATCAAAGATAAACCATTCACATTGCCTAGAACTGCATTCGCACCATTTAGCTGATGGGTCCAGGCTAGTGGCGGTTTTACACTGAGACTTTGGACGGAAAACTGAATTGGCTCCTGGATAGAACTCTTGCCTCAATCTAAGTGGAACACTTTTTAAATTAAACATTTGGATATTTGTTTTACAATCTGCAACAAATGATCAGCTTAAATTTAAGAATTTGAATCAAGGAGGCCATAACAATGATCAATTCACCTTAACAAAACGAATGTTATTAAAACGAAAAGTAAAACAAAATGGTAAACAAAACATTGGCTATTTGGTTGTTATTAAAGCAATTGTACAGCCTATTACATGAATGTCAGACTTAAATCAAGGAGGGCTTATACGATCGCTTGTGATAAAAAAACCTGGGATTAAACAACTTAAAGTAAACTAATAGTCACACACAAACTTACCCCATTTTGAGATCTAACGCTGGGCTACTTTTACCAAGAAACACTTTGCAAACATATAACTGCCCATAACGAAAAGGACACGGATCGGCAGAGGGCGTCTTTCCAGCTTTGCGAAGTGCTGCGCTTATTCTTTTCTCTTCACAGACACTGAGACTATTAGATAGTGGAACTGCAGCATCTCTACCAAGTTGCTAGAGAATATAATAAAGTATAATAAGAATATATATAAATTATTCCACCACACATAAAGGATGTAAAAAACATATAAAGCTCTGTCTACACTATCAACAATATGTGACAACTAATGTGATGTGCCTATATATGGACATGATGATGTCATATCACTACCATATTTGTGCATGCCACCATATTTTTTTTTGAGTGAGTGGCCGAGCGGTTAAGACAGTGGAACCGTAATTACGTAGCCATAACATCGGCAGGGGTTCGAGGCTTACTCACTCCATGGTTCTGGTGGTAGAATGAGTCTTCTCGGATAAGGACTATAAACCGCAGGTCCAGTGTACACATCTAGCTCGTGTGCACTTTAAAGAACCTAGTACATCTTTCGAGACAAGTAGGGGGTTACCCCGGTGTATTAGTACATCACAGCCACTGATCATCAACTGGGCCCTCTGGGAGACCAGTCTTTGACTGAAGAGGTTACCCAGTATAAATATATATTCCAATATTTGAGCACATCCCACTAGTTTGATAGTGTGGACAGAGCTTAGACATGATTGAATGTTTGCATGTTAAACTTACCCGATATGTTTCTGCGTCCAAACAACCCTCTTCAAGCAATCTCATTGGTTCGTTCTCATTTCCTGGCAAGTCAGGGTCATACACAAAGAACAAGTATTCTTGGAGTCTCTTTAGAGACTGCCCTCTGTGAGCAAAAACAACAGTCATTAAGTCCCTATAGAGTTCAATATTTTCAAAATTCCATAAGCACAGTTATTAAAGTTTCTGAGACAAAAAATACATACTTGCTATTGAATGTTGACTCTTCATTTTCTGCTAATTGTTCCATCTTTTTATCAAATTTGTAGCGTAGTGTTCGATTGTGCACCCTCAAGATATGATGGATCTTAATACCCAGAATGCCGTGCGGCTTGTAATCTGCTGCACAAAAACGAGCCAAGATCAGATCTTGACAAGATGTAAACCTTTATGAGAACAAACAATAAAATCATTATTAGGGGCCATATATATGAAAAGCTGAGGTTAAAGCTGCTTTCCCATTGCGCCTGGGAAAATGTAGTGGAAAATGGGTTCACACCAAATTCATACTATTTGAATTCGTACCTGATTTGGACTCCGAATTCAGTGCGATGGATCAACAAGCCATTTGTTTGTTTTTAATTTTGACCAATCAACAAATCTTTATACCACCCTCTATTGGACGTTATGTGTATTCAATATATTCGAGGGTTACAAGCATACCACTACAACTATAAGGTATACAAATTCATACAGGATAAAGTGAAAACAACATTTCATTTCATTTCACATTTATTCAATTAATATATATAAACAAATAAAGATTTCATTAATTTGGATCAGACTTAGAGGTCAAGGCCTGTCTCAGAAAGACCCAACAAAACATAATACAAAATAAAAATGTATACAAATTAGGTAAAAGTGGCATAATAATAATACATTTATGAATGATAATGTTTTTAATTCATACCAAATATCTGAAGGTTTGCCATCTTCAAATCTAACATTGCCTCCGGTCTCCAGCTCTGTTAGTAAACGTTTAACAGACAAATCTGTTTTGGATCTGATTTGTGCTATGCTTTCTTTGTGAAATAAATCTAACCTGAAAAAAACAAAAAAACAATAACAATAAGATCACAGTTATATTAGAAATTAATTAAATATATTTGGAACTTGTATATCTTTATTTATAAGTTATCAGTGTTAAAAGCATGTTAAAAACAAATTTTTTCCTTGTATTTAAATTGCTAATACAGTAGAACCCTTTTTAAAAGACATCTGTTCTTCAATTTGCATTCAAAACACAGTATCGGAAGTACAGGGTTAAAAGGTCAAACTGGGCGACGCCATTTCACAGCATGGAGCAGCGCCCCCTCCAAACTAGGAAGTCAATTACTCTACCCCACTAGAGTATTAGCAGATCCCCTCTATGATTTTGACTTTCTAATTTGATGCGGGCGCCCTACTCCTCAGTCAATTACTCTATCCCCCCTAGAGCATTAGCAGATCCCCTCTATGATTTTGACTTTCTAATTTGATGCGGGCGCCCTACTCCATGGCTCACAATGGCGCCACCCATAGCTCTATTCTATCCCACAATGCCTTTCGAAATTGTTACGAGCTTCGGACGAACAGGAGATTCTTGTGTTATAAGTTCTTTGATCCAATCAAGTGTACCTGTAATAGTGGTGTCCTCTAGATAGGAGTGTTCCCTGAATAGGGTTGATCTTCGTGTTAAAACATATATTTGTCCTGGCTTTTTTTACTCATGATTAGGAGTGTTAAAAAGGATGGGTAAAATAGAATAAACTTTATAGTAAATCTGTTGCCCTCCTCCGACCTTCTAAATATTTTAAAATATATATTCCTCAAAGTTTTGTCTTTAATTACTTTTCTAGTTCTTCGTAACATGTTTTACATCGCTCTATCAGTGCTATCAGCTTCTGTTTAGCAGATTCAACAAAATCGATTTGCTTATCTTCTTCTTCATGATGGTCGCTTTCGGTTCCACTTCCATGATCCTCTTCTTCTCCCTTAGGAGCGTTGATTACTTGAGCCGGTTTATCCTTACTTTCCTCTTGTAGACGTTCAATCTGTTAAAAAGAAAAAAGAAATGAAAGAGATTATTGAAGGTGCAAACTAAAATGTTATAATAGAGATTTGTACCAACAACTAATATCCTTTTCATATCTACAAAATGTAACAAGTTGTAACCAGGTTTGCATAGTGTGAATACAATTTTGTAAAAAATCTCCTGAGAAAAACACACACTGATGAGATGCCTGTTTTTGCCTATTCTGAGTTCTTACTGCGCACGCATGTATTGCCCTAGTATTAAACTGACCAAACATAGTAATAAAACACATGCAACTACGATTTCCTTCCGAGGTTTCTTAAGGTTCGCGCATGCATGTATGAAAACGTGTAATGAATCGGAAGATCAAACCTGGTTACAAGTTGTAAACATTTATGCAGTTGTGAAAAGGGTATTAGTTTTCCACCTAAAAGACAAGATAATGGTACAGTAGTATTAAAGTATAGAGAACACCAGACAAGATGGTCTAGGATTCCTTACACTTCCATTCATACTACAGTACTGCAGGAATGACTGGTATCACTGCTCAGTCATCACACATACAGTATTTAAAATGTCCTAAAGTCTATTTCTGTACAATAATACCTCTTTTATCATGAACGAAACTTTTCTTATTCGTTCTCTGGTTACTTTGGTAATAGCAACTTTGTCTCTTCGTAACTGATGGAGCATGTCCGCCATGTTTCTTTTCAGGGTTTTTACTCGCATGTTGTAATACATTTTCTTCTTAACAACCGTCGCCTAAATAAACAAAATTAAACACAGACTTTCAGTACTTGACAATTGTTACCCAGTCATCATACAAAAATCAATTACACAGTGTACTGATTTTCAAAGAATTTTGTTTGCCTGTGGAATCTATGATATAATAGAACCTCTATTAAGGGGACTTCTGGACAAGTATCCTCTTTATAGGGGTGTCCCAAAGGTTCTCCAGTATTTACAGGTGAAATCTTTTTTTTCATTCTTTTTTTCATCAAGATTGTTTATGTCATACCTCTGCTAATTCTCTCATAGCTTTGTTAGAGACATCTACTGTATCCAATCTTTGCAGCAGAGGTAGATGATAGAGTATTTGTGTTGAATAGTTACATAGACAACAGACTGGATTGGGAGCATACATTGGATCCTTCAAACCAAGAGTGTGTACATTTGGTAGCCTTACTAGTCCAGTCAGATCCTACAAAAAATATTTAAATTATCAATATAGTTGTGCCATGAAGTCAATACAATTTAAATATGTTTGCTATAAAACTTAATTCATGTAATTTTAATAAAAAATATTTATTTGTTGCCTTACTTTAAAAGAACAAATTCTGTTTCCAGATAAATTGAGAACTTCAAGACTGGCAAGGCTATCGAGACCACGCCCTAAAATTAAAAAAAAGCAAAATAATAAAACTAGACAAAATCTAGATGTAAAAGTATACAGTCACAAACTAACTGCAAATATTAGTAAACCATCACTAAAAGTCAATTAAAGAAAATCATTAAAAATTGTGTAAAATATTGACATACCGATTTTTTCAATTCTGTTATCTGCAAGATTAAGCTCCTTCAACTTTGTAAGTCCATAAAGACCCTTCAACACAATGAAACAAAAATTCATTACAAATTGAGAAAGTTTAAAGACACTGGACGACACACCATACAAAAAACTGGTTTTAATATGTTTGTAAGCTAGGCGACGTGAAAGGGGCAATTGACATACAGCAAAGTAAAATAATTTTAACATACCTCAATGTTTGTTATTTGATTGCATGACAACCAAAGCAGTTGTAAGTCTTTTAAATGCTCTAAATTCTCAAGCTTTGATATATTGTTAGCATAAAGATACAATCGCTGTAGCTTCTTGCAATCTTCTAAACCTTCAATTTTCTGCCAATTTAAACAAAGATGGTGCATTAAAGTACATGTACAATCTTTCTGTTATAATGCATGGTTACTGGGCCGTACTTAGGTGACTCTCTCCAATTCCCATTTTCTGCCCTTCATTCCTTTGTTTTGGCCTCTGCCATCATTTGGAATGGTCTACCCATCTCTATTCGCCAGGTTACTTCTATCGTTTATTTTAAGGCTCTGCTCTGAAAACTAACCTTTTTAACTCTTTTCTTCTTTTTGTTTTTCGCTTTTTATTTCTTTTGTTAAGCACATTGAGGCTTTTGCATAATGCACTATATAAGCCCCATTTAATATTATCAGGGTACATAGGCTATAAAGTTGTTATTGAAATTGGAATGTATAGTGTCATTTCAACAATGCATTGCAAGGCTGTGAGAAAATCTATTTTATTTTTCACCCACCTGTATTTTACATTCTGATAGCCAAAATTCTTTTAACTTCTTACATGTTGAAAGCCCACTGATCTTAGTCACCTCAAGGCCCATGAATATCAACGTTGTCAAGTTGCTAAACAAGTGCAGTCCAACAATTTTGGTACAATTTGAGAAAAATAGTTCCAAAACCTGCACATTACTGCCGGTTCCCTGATCCAACCTGTTGTATTTCACTCCATTAACAGTGCACTATGGGTTAACAGACAGAAAAAATGTTACATACATAATCATTACAAATAAGATTTAACAATACATAAGTCATGAATACTGTATATCTCTTAAAATTTATTTATTTTCTACATTGTTCTAGTATTTATAACTTAATAAAAAATGAATACAGGGAATGCTAAATGAGAATACAACAGAACTAAACGATTTTTAATTCATTATTCATTCATTATTTTCATTTTTAACAGAGGTAGTGGAACTTTTAAAAAGTATGAAAAAATGAAAAAAAAAAAAAAAAAAACTTGAAAAAAATGAAGATTAATAAAATCGGGTTTTGAAGGAATAGACCATTTGTAGTTTTAATAAATGTAATCACATCCTTAGAAACAAAGAATGTTTTTCAGGACAAAATGTCTTTTTAATGATTATTTTACCAATTCTTTCAGTGTGTTCTCTTCCTCGTCGGAGTTGAGAAGTCGGCCCTGGACTTTCACAGGAGAAGACGTATCTGAATCAGACATGTTTTATTTATCACTTCTTCAGCTGTAGTGTAAGAAATCCATCTATAAAATCTGTAAAAAACAAGCATGAAACAACCCCATCCATGCCAACACAAAACATGTCATTGGATATTGACACAGCGCAGCGGTTTAATTAAATTTTTTAGCCAACGTAATTAAGTCTACCCTACTGGGCTAGCCTAGCAAGTAGTAGTAGGCCTGCCAGGCTAGGAATAGGCCTAGCCTAGGCTAGCCTATTATTAGGCCTACTGGGCCTACTAGCTGGGCCTAGTAGTAGGGCTAGGCTAGGCCTACCCTACCCTTTATTTAGGCTAGGCTAAGATTAACATATTAAAAAAAATTATTATAGCCTAACCTAGGCCTAACCTAGGCCATGGATACCTCCATGCCTAGGCCTAGGCCTAGGCTATATGATCTATTAATTAAATTTTATCAATATCTTATTTACGGTCTCAAATCAGATTATTACTTCTTACTGTATTTAAATCATACACCAAAAATTCAATTCAACCACAAAAAACAGATTTCAGTCTACTTTAGGTCCACTAAAGCCAATTCTAATCACAATGACAGAAACGGAGATTGCGGAAAGAAAAGTTAGTTCTGAATTTCCAATTCCTCCATGATGTTTATTTTTTTTTCAGCTCGTTGAGTGCTTATTGGTTGAAATAGTCACATGGTATAACCGTATCTAGGCTTATTTGACCTTTGCACTTGACAACCATAGGCTCAATAAGCCAGTCAGCATGTAAGGATTACACATAGTCTGGAGAAAAAGCCTAGATGAAAATACTAAATAAGTTGAAAGTAGTCAAGAAAACTTTATTTGATAAATATGTTGTTACTATATTTACATAAGATGGAAGTATATGTCTATTTGGTGACTTAAATGCTGCTTTTGTACTTTTCTGGCAGTTTATACGCCTATTAGCGTGGAAATACAATTCATTTTTTAGATCCATGAGTGCATGATTAAAAAAAAGTGTTGATTTTTCTTACCTTTTTGTTTGTTTTATTTAAACAGTATTTTTGTAAATGTAAATTATCTTAGTTGCCTGAATAAATAATAATGATAACTCCAAACTAAAAAATAGAACATGTTTTATTTGAAAGTATTTTAGTAATAATAATGTTTTGGCACGCATATCAGCAGGCATGGGATAAGTTCCTGAGGAGGGTTAAAAGCGGTCTAGCGCCCTCTATTTTAGTTAAAAGTTTCGTGCGAGAGTAGGTGTTGAACGTTTTAGAAAAATTATCCAATCGTTGTACCGAGAGTTTTCAGAATACCCGGGTAGCAACAGCAATATCTTTCCTGGCCAATCAGCGTATTCCAAAATGTCATCATGTAATTTGCATATAGTCTCAGCCAATCAAAGTAATTAATCTACAAGTTAACCCACATCAGACGAACTTATTTGCCTTTTTGTGCGCGGCAGTGAGGATCGGAAGACGGTGTTAAAAAGAGAGCCGAGAAGGTAGGTGCTTTATTTGTTTGAATTATTAATAATAATACAGTACTTTTGATTGAGGAATCGACAACAAACAAAACAGCAAACTTCCGCCAGTTTTACTGGCCAGGATTACACAAGACAAGACAGACTTGAACTTGATTGAAGACGATAAACTTAGGTCTGGCCTAGGCCTAGCCGGCCCTCATCATGTGAACGTTTGCTATAGATGTTATATTACTGTTACTTAAGTTGAGTACAATATATAATAATTGTGACATTATACTTCTCTGTATTCTTAATTTTGTTTTGGCCTATTGAATTGCCTACTTAGTTTGTTTCATCTATTGCCCAAAAATATTAAATTTAAATAGCCTAGTGTAATAAAATCAAATAATTTCTTTTGCAGGTGACATGTCTGATTTCAATTTTAAACCACAGTATTTATTGTTTAAAGAACAGTTAAAGAACAAAATGCTTTTCGTCTACCTACTTGAGTCTCTTGACCCTGTGTGTGTTAATGCAACATTTCAGCTTTGGAAAATGAACCAACATCAAGTATAAAACAATAGCAAGATAGCAGGTATTTTAGTGATAACCATCACTGTCATCAGCTAGTAGTATACAACATTAAAATTACAGTTTGAACAGAACATTGCTGTCAACCATTCTGCATGTGCAGTCCTGAAATAAATTGACATTAAAGTTAATGAAACATTTGCCTTTTCAACATGTATGTACTTTTCATGTTCCAGTCGTAGGCCTATTGATGAAGACATCCAAAACATAGTAAGACTTAACCAATAAAACCAATTAAACTAACATATAAATAATGCAAATTATCATATTTATCTATTTGTTAGTTTGTGGTTATTGCCTTGCAGGTGTACTAACACATTTTAGAGTAGAGTTTATATTCACAGGTTGATGATGATCTGGTCCTGGATTGAAGACCCCCCCCCCCCCCCCCCCCCCGCCTCTTAAATCCATCCACATGCAAATACAATATGATATATCATATACAAAATATATGATATAAAATATGTATTTGCTTGTAGGCTGTTGTATCATGCATTGATAGGATCATTAGGTTAAATTCTAACTAAAATTTGTTTATCGGAAATGTATTACACTATAGTATTTTAAGTTTTCATGTTTTACTTGCAAAATATTATTTTTTTTGTCTGTTATAAAGGTATGTATTGTATTATAACTATACATATTCATGTTTTATATAACAACAATTATAAATATATACAACTTCCTTTTATTGTAAACATTTTGTTTCAGTTACTAACACACACAGTAGAATCAAGTCAAGAAAAGGCTGATTAATATGTATTGTTTTAAATTAAATAAACTGTTTATACAAATCTGTTGGCTTAATCATGGAATGTGAAAAGCTATGTGTATCACACAGTAGACATAATTAATGTCATATAAATATTTACAAAACATGAAAAGCTCATTGATATTAATTGTATGTTGTTATATACATTACTTAATTATATATTTATCATAATTACAATATTTACATGATTGTTACAATTGTTAGTTAATTATATTTAAATCGTATTTTAAAATTGAAAAAACTATTGCTTTAATACTTCTATACCTATTATTATAACTAACACTTAGATAATGCATGATACAACTCCAGTTGTGCATTCCCCTATTTCTTTGCACACTGGTATTGTTTCCCCCTTCCCCACTTTTTTTAAAGGAAATGGAAGCACAAAGGTAGGTTACTAACGCAGCAAGACATCGCTTCGAGCATCCAAGCATCAAAACAAGTAAGATTTGTAACTAGCTGTTAGGGTTGTACTGTTGATGAAATGACACAATGTTTTGTTGTCTTCTTCTGTTGTTGCTATGATGATAGCTTTGCCATGATGCCTGATGGCATCTTGCGGCATCTTTTTTGTTGCATTGGTTTCATTGCTTGTTGTCATGATATGGCATGGTATCTACCTGTAAATCTACATTAGGGGCTTATTGTTTTTTATAGTTCGCTTTTTTTTTCTACAGATCATTTCATTTTGAATAAATTTTGTTCAAACAAAAGTGAGTCTATCTTTTTCTTTGTTTTATTGAACAAAAACATAATTACACTTGATCATAATTTAAGTTCATTAATAAATTTAACAAATAAAATGTTTTGTTTGTGTCGTTTTATTTCTGTAGTTTAAAAAAGAATGATGTATCACAATTATTAAAATTGAAAAATAAAGAAATAAAATATATGTGTCTGTTATTTATTTAAAAACATTTAATATGGATGTTTGTCTTTCATTGTGTAAACAACATTCTCAATACATTGAAACTTTTTCCTTTTTTAGAGTGTGTATATATTGGTTTTGAAATCCACAGTCATTTTTTTTTTATAGTTTTCAATAAAAAATTTGAACAGCTAAAATGTTGTATTTATGTGTCTGTTTATTTCTTTAAAATGTAATGATGTATCATATTATTTAAAATCAAATATATTTTACAAATAAAAATGTGTGTTTGTGTCCTTTGTTTCATTATTACTGTAGTTTAAAAAAAACAGTCACAACATGTTTTCACATCACATCAGAACAATAATTTAATATTAACACTTTTTTCCTTTTTTAGAGTGTGTATATAATTATTGGTTTGGAAATCCACAGTCAAACCTGTTTTTCATAGTTTTCAATTAAAAAATTGAACTGCTAAAATGTTGTATTTTTGTGTCGGTTTTGTTTTGTGATGTATCATATAAAATCAATTTTACAAATAAAAATGTGTGTTTGTGTCCTTTGTTTTATTACCACTGTAGTTCAAAATAACATTCACAACATGTTTTCACATCACATCAGAGCAACAATTTAATGTTATTAAAAGTTTAAAAAAATTTATTTTTGTGTCTTTTGTAAAACTGCATACATAATACATTGACAAAATATATATCACCTAAAACATAGTTGTCAAGTGAATAAAGAAAATAAATTGTCTGTGTCTATTTCATTAGTGTATGTTTATTTGCATTTTGTTTATAGCATCAATCAATAATTCACTTAACAATTGTCTTGAATGTCTTTTTATTTCTACAGGTCACAGGTTAATTTTGAATAAATTTGTATCAAAGCTTGGTGTCATTTGTCTTGTTTTATTATTTTAAGAAAAAATACTAAAGTTGGATAAAAGAAATTTGTAAATAAAAAATAAAAATGTTGTCTTTGTGTTTATTTATAAAAAAACATTGATATTCATTAAAATAACAGATTTATCTGTGTCTTCTATTTTATTAGAAAAACATTTTTTTAATATATTTTTCCATCACATTTTTTTTGGTATAACATATTTTGAATTAAATGCAAATAACAAATGATTTGTTTTCTTTTTGTTAATTGTTTTTAAACATATAAATCTTAAAGCTTTTTGTGAAACATATCAAAAACTGTTGTTTGTGTCTAATTATTGCCATTCATTGAAAAATTATTTTATAGTTATTTTTCATTTATATGTCATGTGTTTTATCATAATGTAAGTAGAAGTACACTGTTATAAAATCAACAAGATTTGAATGATGAAAACTACATAGTTCTTGTAATATAACTTGTTTTCCTTTTTTTGCAGATTTTGAAAATGACGGTACTGATACAAGACTGGTTTCACCTATTACAGAATAGGTAGAGAATAATCCAATACATATGAGTATATAACTATAATTATTTCCCTTCTTTTTTTTTGCAGGTAATTGCCAGTAGGTACTGTTGTTTTGAACATAGATGGTTTGAACCAATCACAGGTAAGGTCAAGGAAATTACGTACAATGTGTATATAAAACTATTTTGTTTTCTTCTTTATTGCAGAACTCTTGCAAATGGTCCAATGGATGTTGATTGAACCAATCACAGGTAAGGTATAAAAAAATTACATACATTGTGAATAACTATTTTTTACATCTTTATTGCAGATCCTCCAATAGAGTTGTTATAAGGCTGGTATAGACACTAATCTGCATAACTATTTTCTCCATTTGCAGATTCTATTGTTTTGTTATTATTTGTGTTGATATGTTGACAAAACAATTTTTGTTTTGGCTTATGAATTTTAGTTCATGTGCAGGCTATATAATAGAGGGCGCTATTTTAATTTAGAATGATTTCTTGAAAATGCAGACCAACCAATAGAGGGCACTATAACGAAAACAAAATACACAACATGTGTGATCGAGTAAATTAATTGCACAAAGTACGCCTAAAGTATATTACTTTTAAACAAATTTAATTTTTTTTTTCAAATTGTGAAGTTTACATGTAAAGTTGTACAGTATTTTCCGATTATAAACTTTGAATATACCTAGCTAGCCCTCTCTCTAGAGGCTTTATAGAGCCTAGCTAGCTAGGCCTAGTAATATAGTAAGTAGTAGACTAGTAGTAGTAGAAAGCCTGCGTCCCCTTTGTTCAGTGTTGTTGTTTTGGTAGCTAGCTGCAAGGGCAAGCCCTACTCTACTACAGTACTACTACTATAGCTAGGCCTGCTGGTGTGTATGTTTATGTGCTTTCAATGTATTGACTAAAAAGATACTTGAGTCCCTGTTGTTTCACTCCTGGTTGTTTTGAGGGGATCCAGTCAAGTCGCCCCATCGCAAAGTCGCCCCATACAAAGTCGCCCAATACAAAGTCGCCCCATCGCAAAGTCGCCCCAAAACAAAGTCGCCCCGGCACAGTCGCCCCATCGCAAAGTCCCATAAGTTAAAAAACATTTATTTATAATAAAGTTTTTGAAGTATATGAATGATTTATTATATTGTTTATGTTATGCGCGATTTGAACGATTTGCGCAATTTAAAATTGCGCAAAGAATTCTTGCGCAATTTGAAATTGTGCAAGGATTTTCTTGCGCAATATTAAATTGCGCAATCAACTTGCAATTTGAAATTGCGCAAGATAGTTCTTGCGCAATATGACACCTTTGCGCACTTTGAAAACGAACTGTTTATTATTTTTATTATTGTACTCATTTGTTGTTGAGAATGGTAGCCTACCGAAAGGTCGATCTTTTTTGTCATTAAATTTAATTTTTAAGTTAAATAGTAAACGTCTAATAATTCGTAATAATTATTGTTTCTAAAAAAAATCCAATCGTTATTAGTCTTATTAATTGTCATTAGTATTGATATTTGAATTGAAAGTATTATTTACTATTGGTATTTATTTATGCCTTCTCCTCATACCATTGGGAATTCGAGATTTTTTTTATTCGGAAAAAAAAATTCGGGAGGGAAGCTCCCGGGAGGGTAAGGAAATGCGATATTATCTTTAATTTTGAATCATTCTTAGAAATTACTAAACAAATAATGAAATATGGGTGTGCATGACTTCACAATCTGTGGAAAAACCTTGCGCAATTTGGAGATTACTTGCGCAATTTGAAACACATTCAAGGAATTTTTTGCGCAATTTTAAATTGCGCAAGAAAATCCTTGCGCAATTTCAAATTGCGCAAATCGTTCAAATCGCGCATAACAACTACAATCTGATCCTTTGTTTTGTTAATTGATATTATTTTTCATCATGAATCAACCTTTATAATTCATTTCAGAACATTAATAATAATATTTTATCTCTTCCCAGGCAAATTCATATAAAGATGTTACCATTACTATGTCAACATACTAAATGTATAGCAGTCAAGACCACTCTTCCCTGGTCAAAACTTTACAGTTCATACTGCAAGATAAGGAAGTGTATTCCTAGCCATCTTTGCTGTCGTAGGTTCCATGAATTTAGAGATTATTGTACCACCAGCAATGCCAGTAACGAGTTCCATAGTAGATTTCGGCATTGGAAAGACAGCGGAGCAGTAAGACCTGTATTTAACATGGAGCATGTGATGGAAAATGTGGAAGAAATTAATAACAATAACTTGCATCGGAAAGGTGATGCAGATGTATTCCAAGTGGTATATTGATGTTTTTACTTTCATTTCATTGTTTTCGTCAGAAAAGAACAAATACATAACAAAACGAAAAACAAAAGAAAATTGTTCAAAATCCAAAAAACAGGTTAACCAAAAAACGAAATAACAGAACAAAAAACAAAAAAAAATACTTCAAAATCCCAAAAAAAAAACAGGTTAACCAAAAAGCAAAATAAAACACTCAAGTGGTTCACCAAAATGGGAATTGAAAAGAGTTTTACAATTATAATTAAAATACATTCAAATTCTTAATAAAAAAATTAAAATCAATATAATAGTTAAAATCTATATGTCTCCTGTTCGAAAGCCAAAATTAAATTATGGACTTGTTCATATTACTATATTTTGACATACTATTAATAATTACTAATAATAAAACACGTCTTTAAAATGTAAAATTGCACAGTGTAATGGGGCAAGCACTTGTTAGTGAACTCCTGTTTCAGAAATCCTGGATTCCCTATTTGCATAAATCCTGGATTTCCCTTTTGCATACAACTTTTACTCTTATATGGTTGAATGTTGTAAAAGAATATTATGATAAATTAGTTAAACCATTAATTATTATTATATTATAATTATTTTTAATTCCAGGTTGAGTTTTGGAAAAAGTTGAAGAAACTTGAAGATGCAATTATTACATTAAAACAGGAAATAAATGATTTAGCTTTAAAAGTACAAACTGATGTTGAAAATAAAGATGCTTTAGAAAACAGAAAAACGTATTTAATCAGTCAAAAAAAACAAATTGAATCAAAAATTGAAGAACACGAAGATGCGTACTATGAAGCTGCACTAAAACTACCAAATAGAACACATCCAGATGCGGTGAGATATTTTGATTAACTATAAAAAAAATGTATTTTTGCTTTAAATGCTAATATATTTTATACTGGAAAAAATACTGCCTCAGAGCGAGTACCTCTCCACCACCCCACCCCAGTAGTTTAAAACTTTCCTATTACACATTCCGGTCCTGTTGATTCCCCATTGCTCTCAATAATAAACCTGTCTGTGACGGTTGTCAAATGTAATTTAAAACCTTCTGAGTACAGCTCCGGTCATTTTGATATTCTAAAACTGCAAAACCCTTCCCATGTGTGATTCTAATGTACAATACCTGCACACTACCTCCCAGCCCCTGCCCTGGGTATGTACACTCTATAAATGTTTATTTATCGTTTAATCTTCAGCCAATTGGAGAGGAAAATCAGGCCAGAGTTATCCACATTCACGGGGAAAAACCTAAATTTGATTTTCCAATCAAAGGACACATAGAACTAGGAGAGAATCTGGACATACTACGAATAAAGTAAGTTTTAATAAATCTATAATAATCTATATCATTTATATCAAGGTCTATGAAATACACTGTGTGTTATTGTGTTAATTTATAGAATTTTTAAAGAATCCAAGTGTGTCGAAAGTAAACAACTTTATTATGCTCGCAATTGTACAACATTGTGAACCACTTTAAAGTGCACACGGACAAACTGTACACAGGACCTACAGTTTATAGTCCTTATCCGTGAAGACTTGGTCCACCACCAGAACTTAGATTGAGTCGGCCTTAAACCCATGCCGATATTGTAGGCTCTTTAGGTACGGTAAAAGGCGCCCCTTTCTTAACCGCTTGGCCAGTTGAGTTGGTTAGTGCTAAATGGCAGATTTAATGTTACTGTATATTCTAAGAGGATTTTTTTGTGACAATTATTTTCTATTTTTTTTCCAGAAACTTGGGTAATGTAACAGGCAACAGGTCATACTATTTGAAAGGTGCCGGTGCTCAACTGGAGGAAGCCCTCACTTGTTACACAATAGAAAGACTATTACAGAAAGGTTTTAGATTAATTTCGGTGCCAAATCTTATTCAGCCTGTAGTCTTTGTAAGTTTCATTTTTATTATACTGTGTACACATTCTTCACTAGTCATAGTACAGTAGAACCTCCATTTTATGTACGGTACGGGACCGAAAGGCGTACGTAAAACAAGGGATTCGTAAAATCAAGGTTGACCTTAAATTGACCCCAAATACGTAGAGATCGTAGCTAGCCGTATTTGCCTACTTCTTGTACTGTGTACAGTATGCGTCACTAGCTTAGCTAGGCCTAGGCTATTCAGGCTAGGCTAGCAGGCCTAGCAAGATGTGAGGCCTAACTAGAAAAGTACAGTATATACAGGCTGTGCGATGTTTAAATAAAGTGTAAAATATAATTGTTTTCTATCAATAAAAACAGTCGCTGCTTTAGGGGGAATGCACGTGCGTAGCTTGTCCCACACACAGCAGAATTCCTCACACAGCCATGATTGTGGCTTTGTGTGCTTTGTTGTTAAATTGCGCCTCAATGTAAGAAAATGATGACGTCATCGGTTATTTTAAGCGTACGTAAAATCGAGGGAACGTAAAATCAGGGTACGTAAAACACAGGTTCTACTGTATTTATTTTAACAGTGTTAATATAACACTCTTTTATTGCCAACAAACAAAATAATTAAAAAACACTGATTCATCACCATCCAGGCCTCGAATTTGGGGATTTTAGGGGCAAGGCCATTTGGCCTCCGGTTTTCATTGATTTTAGGGGCACCAAGGCCAAATGGGAGGGCACCAAGGCCATTTATTTTAAATCAAAGGGGCACCAAGGCCAAAATTAAAAAATATTTTAATAACTAGGCCAAAATTTAAAAATAGCTTGTTTCCGGTTGAGGGTGGAATTTTTTTCCAAAAAAAAAATTCTACCCGCAAAATGTTTTGGGATTTCCCCCTATTCATCAGATCGCGGAGTAGTAGTAGGACTGTCTACAACAATACATCTTTTTGTATTTCATATAAATATTACGTGTATTTACGATCTATATAAATAATAAATAGGTACGATGTTCAGCGTTTATAGTTTACCGTCCTGTGTTGAATGTTTCGTTTAGTTTCAAATAATGCGATAAAAAGGCATGTGAAGCCAACTAAGTAAGGCCCGGAAAAGGTATAAAAACCCTTCCAACAGCAAGCTACTTAGCCTTACTTAGCTAGCAGCCGACGGAGAAAACATGATACAAAAACAATTTGTTTGTAGGCCTTACCTACAACTATTCATACACAGAGTGTTAACCACGGTAAAAATCAAGCCAATTACATTATGTAGTAGAATATAAATTATAGTTATTTTCCGAGTTTCGATTTCTGAAGCTTTTTTGTTAGTATAACCCATATTTATAGGAATTCAAAACACGACGGACACCGACCCCTTTCTCTCTCTGTTTAGCCTTCGGCACGTGTATTCTGGACTATACCATTTCCTTGAATTCGGTAAAAACGCGTTTGGTAATTTAGTGTACGACGTTGTTAAACAAGATTTTTCGATGATCTGTCTGCTGGATTATTGAGGTGGGTGCGATAAAATATAAATATGATATACTTCCAACGATCTTCGGGTTGAGGTGCAGGTTTAACTTTGGTGCTAAAGGTAAACACCCCTAATTTTACACGTATAATGGACTACACCATGCAGGAACGCACATGGTATTTTCTTCTCAGAGGGTGCGTGTACGTCAAAAGGAATTGTTTTTCCAACGATCCGCCGATCCTTCGCGCGTGGTACTCTCACACGACGTTTTCTGTGTGTGAAATTTCTTATCAGAGGGTGCGTGTGCGTCAAATAGAATTGTTTTCCCAATGCATTGAATTGCGTGTGTTCGACCGGAACGGCGGCGGGAGGATAGGCTAGGCTAGCTAGGAGTGCGTGTACCGTAATATTTTTTTCATCGAAGGCGGCTAGCTCGATTATTGTGCGACTTTAATACTTTCAGTAACCTCCGATCGAGGAACGTTTTTAGCTTGATTATTAAAAGTTTACACCCCTGTATTTTAATGTACTATCTATACCATGATTTACCACGCACGGCGGCCGGGATGATATTGTTTTGGTTACCCTATTGCAATGTTCGATGTTTTGTTTACTGTTTGTGTATTAATAAATGCGTTTAGGGAAATCCCCTTGCAACGAAGACAGGCGATAGTTTTGCGTCTCGTCCGAGTCGTTGTAAACAAATCTTCTTGACACTATTTTCTATCTAATTCAGTGGTTTTTATTGTGGTAAAACTCGGGAAGGGCACTCGCGGCCAACGCAAAAAAAGGGCAGGCCAGTAGTGGCCGTGGGTGCTATTCATTTTCGAGGGCATTGAGGCCAACTGGAAGGGCACCGACGGCACTGGCCGCGGTGGCCGCGGTAAAATTCGAGGCCTGACCATCTAAATGTTTCACAAAAAGTTACAGTACTACATGCATAATTAAACAAATGTTCATTTTAATTACTCAAATTAAATTATGATGTACCGTATATTTCGGTGTATAAGTCGCACCTGTGTATAAGACGCACCCCCTAACTGAGAGTAAAATATCGGTATTTTTTATATCGTCGATGTATAAGACGCACTTTATATTTTATCAAAACAATGTTTTTTTAAATTGTAATCAATATTATTGTAATAATATATTTTGTTATATCTACAACGGCGTCCTTTATTTAGGTTTTTTCTTACCTAGGCTCGGCCGCGCCCAGTCTCAACAAGTTCTTTTTAACTTGTTATTCATGAGTTTCGCACCCGCAACATTGAGTGCATGACCGTGTGTGTAACACACACGTGTGTGGGCTAGCCTCGCTCGATCATTTCGAGAGGGCGGTTTTTTTTCATGGACAATCGTATTCGATTAGTATCTATGTATCCGAGAAGTATGTATGTTAGGTCCATGCATGGATTAAAGAATAGAAGGATATGCATCGACGTGAGATCAAGGGTTCCTTGACTCTCGCCGACAGACTGCGGACCGCCCACAATGTTACAGTTTAATTAACCGCAGGGTAACAACGAAACGGTCGCGTGCCTAATATATTGTTTACTGCACATGTGCAACGACATTTAACCTAGTTGGCTACGCTTCTTTCGCGCGTTCTTTGGTTGCATGATGTTTATGGTCAACTATTGACTATGTTGGTTTCTGCCGCGATTGATCTACGCTAATGATTTTTTTATGATGATTAAAGTAGCATTTTATGACCTGTAGTAGCCCTACATCTGAGACAATAACTATTAGTTGTCTCATTTGTTGTAAAATTACAAAATCAGCAAGAATGCTAGCCTAGCTAGGCCTTGTACTAACTAGGCTAAACTGGGCTAGTAAACCCTATGATTTGCCGACATTGATACTGCCTAGGTAGGCCTAGGCTAATCTTAAATACTCACCGTTGTCTTACTTCTTGTGTGAATAATAATAGGTAGGCCTACTTCGTTTGTTCGTGATCAAGTTTGCCCTGCGTGTACTTTTCAAAACGACCGCTAGGTAACGAATCGCAACTATACATAGCCAGCCAATCCCGGATCAGGGATCGCTGTTTTCATTCAATTAGGCCCGGTGATTGGATGTGATGTGGATGACATAACCACTAGCCAATCACCAGGCACTACAGTTTAAATATAATCACATCGATAATTAAGGAGATTTATGAAGAAACCACTGCTTAGCCATATATTAAAAAACACGATTGTTGTATGTCTGAACACCGGCCACGCTAACAACATACATGGTCAAATGCAAAATTTAATATTCTATAGATTAACGCAATTTTTAATGACAGAAGATGGCAGGCAAATAAAGATAATTCAAATATAAAAATTGCATATTTTATTAATATTACCAACTACTTAAAATTACCAGTCGTAAGAAAGTGAACTTTTCGTAGTCCGATTGTGATGAAACTAAAACAGAATTATTCAGCAATATATGTTTGTTATCAATTAATCATCGACGCAGACATGTCAATAGAACATTCAGACTGCGCATACGATTTCTACATGGTTACGTTTTGGTCTCAAAAAAATGTAACAGTTGATTCGCAGCGTTTTACAGAGGGCCGCGGTTAGAGACATGGAGTTCAATGAACGTGTTTGTTTGATTGGCAGCAGTGCTTTAGTATAGGCAAGCGCGTTGTAAAATCGTTTGATGTCACCGTCGATGCATATCCTTCTATTCTTTAATCCATGGTCCATGCTATAATCACCTGGAGAATATACTAGTCGAATACCGTACACCATGTGGCCGCCAAGAAGGGCTTGCGCTAGTGGTACGGCGGTCGGTGATCGTGCGTATAACTATAAATAAATACTATTCCAAATGAAATGTTATCGGAGCGCCTAAGTAATACAGCTCCATAATGAACAAATCTTTTCATCATATTTAGTATAACATCACGCTAAAATGCCTTGAAAACTAGGCAGAAGCAGGTTGCTGTTACGTTAGTACACTGTAGCTAGGCCTAGCCTACTCAGGCCTAGCCAACGAGGTGACGATATGTACAATCTGTGTGGTGAGGCATTTATGTTCGGTGTATAAGACGCAGCCTTAATTTAGAGGTCAAATTTGCGTGTCAAAAGTGCGACTTATACACCGAAATATACGGTACATTCTAATTTTTGGTTTTCTTGTGGTTTTTTTAATTGACATTTTGATGCATTTGATTGTATTGTATTTGTAAAGATGTTTATCTCTTGCCTTGTCCATCTTGTTAATTGTTTAACAAAAATGAGTGCATTTAAAAAAACCAATTGTTAGTTTAAATCAGCCCTATACTGTGTATTGTTTCTGAATGTTATTTAAATTGTTTTCATATTTTGTCTAAAATTCAGGAAGGTTGTGGTATGAGAACAAAAGGTGAACACACTCAAGTATACTGGCTTGACCCTAGCCAGCACTCTCATAATATATGCTTAGCTGGTACAGGAGAAGTAGGCCTAGCCGGCTATTTTATGAATAAATTGTTAGCTGAAGTTGATTTACCACAGAAGGTAATGACAGTTAGTCAATGCTATCGTGCAGAGACAACACATTCAGCTGATGCTAGAGGGCTCTACAGGGTACACCAATTCACAAAGGTAGTTGTAACCACAACCTTTAAAGCTCTGTCTACACTATCAAACTTCATACAAAATGATGTCATATTACTGTACTACCATATATGGAGTTTGATAGTGTAGATAGAGCTTATCATTTATGCTACAATTTTTACTAATTAAATGGCATGTCACAATCTTGAACGACCCACACAATGCAATCTTTTTGCTTGTTAGCCCGAATAATAAACATTGATTAGTATATTTTTTTTAATGCAATAATTGGTCTCTCCCCCAAGGTGTAATGGTACGGTCGAACAGAATTTATTACAAGCATAATTATGGGAGCCAGTTACATGTTTTATCCATAATAATTATTATATTAGCAATAAGAACATTCTATGTAAACATCCATGTAAAGGTTTTCCTATTTTAATAAGCCATAATTTTACAATTTGTGTGGTTTCTTAATTTTGTTTGTCAGATTGAAATGTTTGGAGTAACATCACAAAATTCTGGTGACGAGAGTTCAGAATTGTTTGAGGAATATTCAAGTGTACAAAGACAGCTGTTCTCTGGTCTAGGTTTACATTTCCAGTAAGTATGTAGTTAATCCAGACCACCACAAACATTAATTTAATGTGCTTTCTCCCTCTGCTCTACACATTTGTGGTAGTTTGTAGGTCCAGGCAACCAATGACACATCAATGTGGTTGCCACAAATCAAATGCTTCCATCTCTATCCGCAGGCTACTTCAATCGCTTAATTTAAGACTGCTCTGAAAACTTGCCTTCTTTTTTCTCTTACTTTTCTGCTTTTTATTTCTTTTGTTAAGCACATTGAGGCTTTCCACAATGCGCTTATATAAGCCCTATTTATTATTGCTATTCATGGACACCACTTTTCTCGTCAAATTTGCCTAGGCTAGTCGTCATACGTTTTTGTGATATTATAGTTTGTTTTTTTTTGCAATTATTATGCCATAAATGCTAATAATGTATATTTTGCCTTTGTAGTGTGCTTGATATGCCTTCAGAAGAGCTTGGAGCGTCGGCTAACAGGAAGTACGACATTGAGGCATGGATGCCTCACAAAGACAGCTATGGAGAGGTATTCAATCAATATTTTATTTCGCAATAAATTCTATATCTAGTTCTCAAAAACCATTTAAATATCAAGAAACAAAGCAAAAGATGGTGACAAACATTGCAAGACACCCCCCCCCCCCCTTAATTTGTGTTTATGCTACCAAACATCATAAAATGTATACTAAGGCATGACATTGATTACCGGTAGAGGTAGTAGTTTTACTGTATTTGTTACTGTACAATAATTTTATTCACATAGATTTCTAGCACTTCAAACTGCACTGATTTCCAGAGTAGGCGTCTCAACATTAAATATATTAATTCTGACTCAGAAAAGAAATATGTCCATACGGTAAGATGAATAAAACTCTGTCTACACTATCAAAAAAAGTGTGATGTGCCCAAATATGGTAGTGATGTGGGCACATCAGATTTTGTTGCCACATAAAGTTTGATAGTGTAGACAGAGCTTAAGAAAAATGAATATATAATTGTAGTCTGAACTCATGTTTTACTACATTTTAACTATATTTATAAATTATTGTTTTAACGTTGGAGCAAGAGAAGTTCAATCTGTTCATTTCTTGCTCCTGGCAAGATTGTGCTTGATAACATGACAAATAAATATTATTAGAATAAAACAATACAAAATCTAAATTCACATTTTCCGTTACATAGATAAATGGCACTGGTTGTGCCGTACCTCGAATGATTCTAGCCATCTTAGAAAACTTCCAGCAAGCAGATGGAAGCATTCATATTCCTAAAGTTCTCCAGCCGTATATGAATGGACAGAGCAGCATCACAAAGCCTGACAGAAGACCGATTCATTACACACGATTATGATAAATTATACTTTATCTAATTTTGTAATGAAAGGTACAGTACACCAGCTGTTTGCTATTATCTAATCATAGTTTATGATTTGTTAGCCATGATCTAAGTGCTTTATTGTAGTAGTATCGGATCAACCCTGTTCCAATTTTTCTCTCTTATTCTATTTGTCCATTTGTTGTACAAGTGATTTGTGATACAGTTTTTAAACGATGTATTTATACACCATGTACAATATATGCTGTTTTACTCACGTTTCCATAAAGAAAACAAACATTTCAATACCGCAGCACAATATATTATTTTTTAAATAATTTTGTACAGATATAAAATAGAAAGTTTATCCAATATCCGTGGCTTGATATCCTTTTTCAAATTATAACAAATATATAAAACCAATCATAAACATAATCCATTAATCAAATAAAAAATATAAAATACCCATCAATAATCTAAGTACTGTATAATATTATTTTTTTATTGTTGTCAATATGCCATTAAGTTCTACATTTCTGGTTTTTCCAATTTGTGAAAACAATTCGGGTCTTTCGAGACACCATATATACTACAGACTGCATTATTAGGCATTTAGTAGGGAGCTTTCGATTTGCAACGAAACCAAACTATGTCATCTTAGTTCATTGTGCACATGTAGAAATATTGGGAGGCGATGCCATGCATCGGCACAGGTTTGATGGTTTCTAGGTCCAGACGACGATCGACGACACATTGATTGACCTGACCTAGATCGGTAGTCTTCGCATTTCAAAAGCTCCCTAATGATAATTGATTCAGCAAGAGATTCATATACACTATTGTACTTAAAAATATCAAAGTTCTATATGTCTTTTTGCCTCATTCAATGGAAGGTCTTCTAACAGATTGTCATTGTCCTCCCCAGTAGAAAGACCTTCCTCCTCGGATGATTCTTCCCTAATTTTGTCATCCTTTTCTGGCATTCGTTCAGCAGACCTACTGAATCTCCTGTTCTCCATTTGTGCCATTTCAGTTAGTTCCTCTGCCTTAATCATCGATAAGAAATCATAACCAGTTGTTAGAGGCGTCCATTTCTTTTCTTTTAACATTCCTGAAAGAGAACATTTTTGCATGATGGTACTATAGCCATTTGTTTAAGTAAACAATAATAATATTATTATAGTAGTAGTATAGGTCACGGAGCAACAACATTAGCCTTCCTGACCAGCATATACACCGTCTGGTGCGAGCGGCTCACGCTTGCTTATCCTCTTAGCCTCTCACAAACCTAAAATCTCTCTCTCCCACCAATCTCTATTTACACCAAACCTTTTTTCATAAGTACTTCTAATCTTTGATCCTAGATCTCAATAACAACTTTTGGAGTATGTTTTTCAATACAATATTTTCTAAGGATAAAATTAAAACTTCACTCCCAAACCTTATGAAGAGCATCTTGTGTAATGATCAGCAATTGTTGGATGGATCACCCTCATTAAATATGGTAAAAAAAAAAATCTACTGTATGGACATTTGAATACAGGCTTCTGTAATCCACCAATCTAAAGCTATACCTACCTGTTCTATCAATTTCACCATTCAAAGTTTTCTTTATCCAGGGCACTAACACCTTTTTCCTGTAGTCAACTGATGTGCCATAGTGATACAGGTTCTGAGACTTAAAGTCTAACAACACGATTGTCGGCCTAAACTTCACAAATTCTATATCGTATTGTTTTAGTAGATGCAGGCCAATAGTGTCAGAGGATGACCTAGATTAGAAAATTACAATTCTTTGTTTTAAATAATAAAGAATGATCTTTAAAGTTCAGTCTATACTATCAAATTAGTTTGACATAAAAAGTGTAATGTGCCTAAATATAGTAGTGATATGATGTCCATATATACGGGCACATCATATTTTGTTGTCAAATAAAATAGATATAGCTTATTAAGACAACATTATTATGAAATTATAATTAAAATGTACACTCAAAATACTTACGAATCCAACCAACATATTTGGACGGTTGGGAATGTCTTTTCACGAGCAATTTCTGCGAGAGACTCCTCTGCAGATTCTGAGTAATGATCAAATCCATGAAACAACATCAAGAATGCTGACTTCTTTTTCATGAAAAATGGGAAATTTACTTCATTCAGCTCAGGCTAATAAAGTAAATCAATCTTAAAATGTTATATATTAAGAATATATTAAAAATACATGTAAACTTGTTTGTTGTGCACTTGTATTTTCCTCTACACAATCGGAGACTCCTCACCATCTAAGCACACACCAGTTGTATATATATTATATCATAATATATTGCCCCTCAACCCAGTCAATATTTGTATAATATCCATGCCAATCCCAATGTCTATCATGAAAACCAATTGCAAATTCATGTCGACCCAATTCTCGCAAGACATTCTTTGCCGTTGCACCTCTAATTGGAAGTACTACCTTATGTTCTATGAGGCAGTTAAAAATCTGTCATCCATTGAAGAATGATAATTAGTCAAGTTTAAGGTGTTATATTTTATGAACAGTGAATTAAATTTACCATTATTTTCTCGGATGATTCCAGCACAAATTTCTTCAGATCTTCCTCAGTGTAGGGCTCTGTATACAAGACTTCTGGCTGATTCACATCCTCCCATTTGATAGTTACAACGGTAGCTTCAACACTTCCACCTATTTGACCTGCCCTACGAATATATATATTCATGTTAATTTTGATGCAATGCATAATTAGGGTTAATCAGACCCAAACTAATACCCTGATTTACATTAATATTACTTACAAGGATTTAGCACAATCTTTGACACAGGATGCCATCAGGTACTGTCCTCTTAGCTCTTCTGCCACCTCTGAGAACACCAAACGTTCTATGTAAAACACAAATTTGCAAGTTCTTATATTACAATAGTAAAGAAAGGACACCAGAGACTTTATCTGTTAAGGAAGCTGAACCATTTTAATGTCGATAAAGTAATTCTTAGGGTTTTTTATAATTCCTTAATTGAGAACGTTTTCCTTTATATGCTGGTTTTTTTAGTCTTAGGGACAAAGAGAAAAACTCACTACAAAGAATTGTTAACTTAAGTTCTAAATTAATAGGTTGTCAACTTCGTAGCTTATCTTTTTTCTGTGACATGCAAACTCTAGAAAAAAGTAGAGCTATTCTAAAAAATATTAACCATGCCTTGTTCAGTGATTTCGAGCTCATGCCTCATGGGCATTGCTTTTGATGCCTGGCATGTAGAACAAACCGTTAAAGGAATTCCTTTTTGCCAGTGGCCATCCGACTCTTAAATTCTTGAACTTTGACTCTTGTTATATTGTACTGTGTATTGTGATATTTTGTATATTTTGTAAGATCATTTTAATCCAGACCTTTTTATTTGAATTGCCCCCCTGTTGGATGATTAAAGAATTTTGAATTGAATTGAATTACAGTGTTCCAGAATTGTATTCCATAGCGCTCTAATCTAATAGCGCACAGTGGAATGCTATTATGAGAGTCGCGAACTGTCAGACATGACGGATACGTACCAACCAACTAATAATCAGGGAAAAAATGGTTTCCTACTTTCTAGGATTTTTATCAGATAATCTATATTGTTTTAACTCTTGTAACATGACCACAGTGCTGATTTTGCCATTTTTTCTCTAACTGTAATTAAATTATTACAGTATTTACTAGGTTATTTTACCTTTTGTTGTTCCTTCTGGGAAAAAGCCAATTGTAAAAGCATCAAGGTATTTAGAATTCCAAGAAGGATTTTTGGCGTCCATAAATTCTCTTCCTTTCTTCTCTGTCATTAGTACTATAGGAGAATTAACAGTCAGCCTACAAAATAATAAGACATATTCTACAGGTTCACATAAAAAAAAAGATCCAAATTTTACCATGGAGTCAAACGAGTGAGCAGTTAAGGCCGAGGTGTTGTACTTTACCTAAAGAGCTAACAATATCGGCAAGGGTTCGAAGCTCTGGTGGGGGAATAAGTTTTCTCGGATAAGGACTATAAACCGTAGGTCAAGTGTACACAGTTATAACCCGTATCCCAGTTCATCATTCGAGACGAGTAGATTACCTCAGTGAACTGGTTCACAAATTAGCCCCTGTATCCGGGGGATTACCACCTTTCTAATAGAACAGTGATTAAGTTACTTTTTGTGTTCATGCACATGTTGTAGATGACACTTTAGCGATACATTTTTAGAGAGGTTGGCAATCTGGTTACAGATGCAGACAAACCAGGTTACAGAGGTAGGCATACTAGTCCAAATACTTACAGTAAATAATACTTCAAGAAGTAGAATTCATCAAGAACACCTTTGTATTCAGCAACCTCCTTTCCCTTTTTGTACATTTTAATAGTAGGGTAACGAGTCACATTTGCTTTGGTGCAGACATCTGGCCAATCAAAACAGTTCACTCGAGCAAGAGCACTTTCATTTGTACGTTTAATCTCCATTATCTCCACTGCTGCAAGTCCATACGGTTCACGAAAAGCCAGGCACCGTGGGTCCCCTATCAAACAAAATAAAGCTTTGCTAGAATTTATATTTTAAACTGGAGGAATCCACATTTTTTGATTAGGAAACCTACATTTTTAGTTGAATGGTTTAAGCTAATAATTAGCATTGTACTTAATGTCACACCATATGTCTTGCATTTGACAATTAAAAATGTCTCTGAACACTAAAATGCAATCAGGATTGTCTAGTGGGTTACAGTTTATTAAATGCGACATCTACAGGGGCATCTAGTGTCTAGGATATCATTATTGCACTCTGATTCGATGTAAAGGATCTTTTACACCTGTACCGGTGAGGTGCCTTATATTTGACATGAACAAGATGGTAGTAAAGCCCTTCTTTACAATGTAATCAGGATTGTTTTGTGGGTTACAAGTATATTAAATGCGAAGCTAACTGGTGACAAGATCTATTCTAGAATCATTAAAAAGAATGTCGTACATTTGACATGGAAAAAGATGGTAGTCAAACCCTTCTTTACAATGAACTCGGGATATGTCTTATCAGTGAGTGCTTCAGTATGTATGGTGTCAAGATGTTGAATTGATCGTTCCTGATAAGTTGCGTCTTGAACTGGGTCATCTTGAAGCTCTTCAACTAAAAGACATGTAATCGATATATAAAATAAATAATACTCTCAGAAACTGAGTAAAATATTTGGCAAAATGCAGAAGGCATGCTATTTAATATTTGGTCCTTATTAAAGATACAGATATTGGGTTTGTTGATATATACAGATACAGTAGCTATTTGCAAAAAAAACGAATTGAAAATTGTGAATGTTATCATGCAATCAAACTATAGAATCATACACAGCAAACATGTGGTTCTTACAAACAAGGAGACAAATTTGAGATTCTAGACTGAATTTCAACTTTGGCACAATTGTTTGGCACACATGGCATTTCATACGTGAGCTTGAAAGACAGACCAAAATTGAAACACCCAGGTAGAACCCTCAAACCCCTTACTATGACATTAGCATGAATTAATAAATTATAAAAACTTCCTATTGGTATTTGTTGGCATCTTATTTCAGTAATTAGGGAGACATAGTTGTATATTAATTCAGAATAAAATATAAAAGAATAAAATATAAAAGAAGAAAAAATTTACTCACATAAAATAAATTTAAATTTGTAAAAGAAAAGAAAGTTCATTTAAAATTAAAATATTTTTAAATGAACTGTTTCATATTTTTGCAAATAAAAGGCTGAGAATACTTATGTTCCATAAGAAAATTGTTGTGTTTGTGTTTATAACCACTTACTGTTCTCATCGTCATTAATTTCTTCATCATCAAGTTGATCATCTGGTACCGTTTCTCCAAGAACATTCTCAATAAAATCTATAACCTTCCCCACTTCCGTAACACCTTCATGCATTTCAAAAAATTCTCCCTGTATAAATGTAAATTTGTTTTTAGTTTGAAAGCAAGCAAACTATATACACATATAGTTATAAGCAAAAGCTTGTGAGTACAGTACTAAGATGAATGTACATGCATACATGAGCGTCTATTACTCCACGTCTCTGTGATATGCATCTGCATATCAGTTTAAAACTACATTGTTTGAAAATTGTATTAGTCATTAATGTCCTTCATGGGTTAGGGTTTTTTTGTCACATAAAGTTTGATAGTGTAGACAGAGCTTTATAGTGCTGTGAGACATCAGTATAAAGAGTAATAGGTTTAACTCTTTATACAAGAGAACGCAATGGTATTCAAATTTATTTGTAACATTATATTAACTTTATATTAACATTGGGTAGTTGACATTTATCGATCGACATAGACCATCTTGACCACTCCTGTTGCCCTGATTACTCGATTGGGTTCAATCAAGAAGGAATTATTTCCTCCATGGTTTAATCAAGTTGAACAGTCCAGCACTATACATGAAAATCATAAATACTTACGTTATACGAGTGTCCAGGATCCATTATTAAATAAGGTAATTTACGTTGCTGACCCAGAAGAAATTTTATTTTCAAAGATGGAATTTTCTGTAGCTCAACAAAGTTCCTGGAAGATAGACAGGGAGTTTAGTTTATAGGGTACAAGTAAGAATTATATATTTGTTATCCTAGACCAGTTAACTTTATATTAATATTATATATTTTAAGTTAGTGTGAGCAGTTCTATTCTGATCTGGTAGGTGCTGCACTGCTGGCTGCTGTGGGTCCGTAGAGGGCCTTACCCGAATTTTCTCAATTTCCAGTTAAGCTTGAGGACCAGAATAAATACTGTCAATTTACCTTTAACCCATTTTTCACAATTTACTGGCATTTCACTGACATCAAGGTGAACTTAAGGTTGACTGATTCATAATCAGGATTTTGTTGCAGGCTACGATTTTTTAAAATTTGTCCTCAAGCTTAACTGCAGCCAGCAGTGCAGTGCCTACCAGATCAGCACACCAGGAGACGAATAGTGTACTTTTAACGTGCGTTATGTACATGACCAACGAGGCAATGAGACATTGATGATATTGATAATGTTTGTCAACTTACATATCAACTATTACAAATCCAACGCTGCCAAGGAACATAGGAGACACCTGCTCAATAACCTTTTCAATTTCCGGAAATTTCTCGCATTTTGTTATCAACATTACTGTCGGCATCTTCAATTCCATGTGTAAACTTTTCCCACCATTGTCAATCTTGCTCTAAAATGGAATACATATGATACAATATGAATGAATGCAAACAGTATTAAGTTTTGTCATCAGTGATATGATAAATTGTCTGTATACTCGTAGTGTATACTTACAATCAGTGGTATATCCAGTGCTTTCATAAATGCTGGGAATTCATTCACACGAAGGAGTCCTTGATATCTTATACGTTTACACTCTTCATTGAGCAGAGCTTGGTGACACTGAAACAACCAAACACCATCTCGTGTTTCTTCCCACATTTCAACATCACTTGAAAGAAAAACCATTCAGTGTTTAAAGAAATGTAGCACATATGCAAATCTTAAATTTGATCACAATCATATAATAACAGCATAAAGATATTGATTTGGATAGGAGAAGATGGAGATTAGTAATTACCAATTGGAAAATGGAATTATCCATTTATGGGGTCTCATTGAAAACTAATCACTAGATATTCTGTACAGTGTGTAGGAGTATGATTTGGTTGAACTTACCTTTCCTTAAGAACATTCTTTGAACTTGTGGTTACTAAAAATTTATAGCGATGTCCATATGCAAAAGCAGCTTCCATAAACGCCCTATGTTCTGAGAGTAATAAAAAGGTAGAGTTGAAGTAATGGTCTAGGGGCTTTCTATTGATATTGATTTAATACTGAGATAAAGATAATTACCTGGCGTTCCAATAGCCAACACCTTAGCAAAGATGACATCTTGTTTAGCTCTTGACTTGCGTAGTGTTGTAAATAGCTCATCATGGTTCTGTACGATTGGTACTTCTTGTAGAAGGGCGAGGCTAGATTCAGAAAAAGATGGTTATGGTACAATAGTTAATCTATATAATTTAACATTTTATGGAAATGTAAGTGGGAGAGGACGACTCAAAAGTGCTGGTTTTGCCCAATTGGTACATACTTTATGAAAGGGTGAGAGGATTGCAAAACATTTTAGTATATAAATATATACTATAAATGTTACTGGTAGTGCAAGATTATAATCAATGCTCATAGATTGTTCTACTTTATAAGGGCTTTATAGTATTGACAAAAACACCCTGATATTTGATATTTTAACCTACAGATAAAGATAAGATATGGGCATACTGCGGTGAAACACTGTTTTTTGTCAGATCCCCGAAGTTAATCAACACTGAGCCCGGCTGCGTTCTGGATGGGAGACTGTATGGTGAGAGTGATGGTGTAATGATAATATTGGACTAGCATGTGATAGGCATGGGTTCAAGCCTATCTGTGTACCATACTGATTGCTTCCTTAGGCAAGATACTTAACTCTCATTGCCTCGTCCTTCGAATGGGATGTAAAGCCGTATCGTGTACATATAATACACGTTAAAGAACTTTGTACACTATTTGAAAAGAGTAGGGGATTGTCTCCCAGTGTGCTGATCTGGTATGCGCTGCACTGCTGGCTGTCCTGGGTCCGTAGAAGGCCTAATCCGATTTTCCTTTATTTCCAGTTAAGCTTGAGGACCAGAATAAATACATTTACAAGGTAGAGTGCCACTCTAAGATACTTACTGTAAAGAACTGGAAACAATTGAATTGATGTCAAACAAAGTATCTGTTGCCAAATCTGTTAGAGATTTACCATCCCTATAAAATACATACAAATTATATCAGTATCTACAAAAGGAATCTAATATCATCATATGCTTTAATATGGTAGTGATATGACATCATCATGTCCATATATGGGCACATCAAATTGTTTTGTCACATAAAGTTTGATAGTGTAGACAGAGCTTTAATTTAGACAGATCCCATTTGGCCTAGAGCAAACCCTCCATTCCCGACCACCATTTTTTAAAATAGGCAGGAACACTAGGTAAAATTTACCACTTTTTTTTTGGTGAACTTTTTATTTGAACATCCTTTTATTAACTGTTAAAGTAAATTACTTCCTTATTATTTAGCGTGTCATAGACAAAAGAACGTTGGATGGTATTCAAAATGTTCAAGTGACCTACTGCATATCCAGGAATAGTAATAATAATAGTAATAGTAACTTATTTGTTATAGTATACTGTATATGATACGATTATTATACAATGTGGTACTACTACTATTATATTAAATTGATTAACAAACCTAAAAACAAACACCTTTGTCCTCAAATCCTCTGGTTTTTGCGTGCAGTATTCTTCAATGTAATTAATGTTACAATCAACCTGAAAAAATGAAATGATAATAGTGATAAATAAGATTAGGAACTGCAATGTTAAGATAGTGTAGCTAAAGTGAGGCACATCAACTTGCACTACATGGTAACATAAATTTGCCCCAACCATCTCCCTGCCCTAAGTCTGTAGTTATTGTCTTTTTTATGTTAATTGTTAGTCGGCTTTTCAATTTTTGACTGAAATGAGTTTACGAGCTCAAGTAGTATGAAGTGCCATATGTGCCAAAATATTATCAAGTCAAAATTCCATCTAGAACACAGACTACATGGTAACCCAGAGTTCTCAACATACTATAAATCATTTCTAAAATTCATTTAAATACAACATAAAAAAACAACATGAAGAGGAGCATTTTAGAAAAACATTAAAACATATTTATGGAATGCAAACATGAATTCATCAAAATTATCAATGTACATAACAAGTATTAGATACTGTAGATATTACAACCCAACACAATGACAGCTCAAAAAGCGAACCAACATGGAAATAGAATGGCTACATCACATTGGCATTGATCGGCGTATGCCAGTCATGCACAACTATACATGCGGTGAGGCATGTTGAGCATACCAGTGCAGAGCATATTCCATCAAGATCCCTCATATTCAAATTTGTCATTTTATTGCCATTTTAGTACTAGTCAATAAAATGTGTTCTAATATGTTATAATATTCACCTAGTTGACACACACCTTGATAGTACTATTTTGTATTGAAGGTAAAACCAAATTTGATACCCTTGTTATTATCATTTAATTAATTTTAACCATGGAGCATTGTGGATATATGTTTAAACTGTATATTTGGATGTTTGTTGCAAATTCATCTAGTTTCAATCCGTACTTTTACTTTCTCTTGCATAAAAAACATGTGCAATATATATCAGTAATGGTTCTTAATGGAAAAATCCTAGAATATTCTTACTCCATAGTAATATCAGGGTAATTAATTAATAACTCCCTGGTGATAAATAATCACTTTATTATGAACTGGTCAGAATGATATTCCATGATTTGAAGTAATCATCAAAGCATTAAAATAGTAAATTGTGGCCATTTTTAATTTATGCTAATTTAAACACTTTCCGACCTTCGATTTTGGGAAATTTTGTATATGATATTCATTTAGACCATATCGACAAACAAATTACAGCAATTTGTTCGTCTGGTCGACCTGGATACTTTTACTGTTGGTAATTACTGCATGTAGGTATAAAACCAGAGTGAGAATTGTATGTACAGTACTGTGCACAGCTTTTCTGCTTGTGAAATGCATGCTCTAGTTCTAATCATTAGCACACAACTAGTATGAAATTCTAATCTATGCATGTTGGCACACACAAAGGTATTTTCACACCTTTTAATTTTAATTATAGTAACAATCAAAACGTTAAAAAAATTAATAAATAAAACAAAATATATAAATAAAGCTGTCAAAATTTTTGTTTCATTTATTTTAGTAGGATTATAGTAGGCAACAATGTATAAAATAATATAAATACAAGTTTATCTATAACAGGTGTTTTTAATATAATAGTCATCAATACAAATCAATAATTCATTGACATGATCCTATGACCTTTTGTTAGCAAATTATAATACTGTACTGATCAGAGCATTTTACCATGGGAATATTTATTATAATTATTGATTATTGACAGAGTGTTGACTTTCATCATTTTGAAATACACAAAAAGAACTGTTGCATCAATTCTAAAGCTTTGTCTACACTATCAAACCAGGGAGGTAACTTATTTTTATACCTCACTGATCAAACTGTATGCGACAATAAATGTGGTGTGCCCATATATGGACATGATGATGTCATATTACTACCATATTTATGCATATCACTATCATATTTGGGCACAACACACTTTTTTGTTGTCAAACTAGTTCGATAGTGTAGATAGAGCTTAAGTTTAAAAAAAAAGTAGAGATTGGTATACCATCCTATCCTTTATGCGCCAAGATAAACACTGCATTTATTTTTACCAAGTTGATTTTGTAAAAATTAAAAAAATAATTTAATTAAAAATTTAAAAATCTTACCACTCCAAGTTTGATCCTAAAATCAACAAGATATTCAGATGCTTCAAAAAATCCATTTAGAAATTCTTGATATTCATTATCTGAGAAAAGAAAAAAAAACAATAATGGTAAATTATTGTGACTCCTGAAATTGAACTTTTTATTACATTAGACACATTTGTACAGTTTCAATCAATATCTACATTAAATTCCTGTTTATTGGATGTTCCAAATACAGTACATCCATTTTGTTCTTTTTCCCCCTTTGCTGATAAATTAATTTGGTGTATTTTCAAACATATGGTTTATAATAAATAAAATAAAATAAATAAAATAAAACATAGTTATTATTTAATGTAACCATGGAGAGTGTAACCAAGTACAGTATATAATTGTCCATACAGTAATTGATATGCTAATTAAGTGTCCACTGGTATGAATGTGGTGGGTTGCATTTTAGAGAATATCTCCATGGCTGCATTCTGTTTCTACATACGTTGATTGTAAGTTTTGTTTAGTGGTGGGTGGTATTATTTGTTCTTACAACTCCCTGAAAACACAATGTTTCGAGGTCAAACTGCATTATAATTAAAATGGCTCATCCTACCAACCAGTGGTTTGTATTACCTGGGACAGAGTGGAGAAGAGTTTTTCACTATAACTTTGTATTACCATGGAGGTATACAAATACAGTACTGAAATATTGTTACTGGTTAATAGTATCAGTATTTTATTGGCACTCACTTTAGAATTTATAGTGGTACTGTACCATGAATCTTTCAATGGTGCGTCCATCAAAATATAAACAAAGGGAAAATCAATCTTTTATACAATAGCTTAAAAAGGGAGAAAATATATACTATATTAATATACACAATCAAATTTTAAAAATACCATGAAAGTGGTCTAATGGTTAGGACATCTGCAAATCAAGCAAAAGTTTCTGTGTTCGAATTTTGGTTCGGGCAACTTTTTCTCATCCTCACATATTTAATCACCTTTATTGTTTCAAATTAATTAATTTTCAGTTATCACAAGGCTGTTTATAACTTATTCTGTGCCTGTGATGTATAAATATATACAATATAAATATACTGTATGTATACAGTGGTTAGTGATTATTCTTAAACATCTATGGTTCCATCATTCTGGAAATCTGGTGAAGACATTAAAATTGAGTGATAAGCTTAATGATAATTCTCAAGTTAGATGCTGATAATTCCCAATAACTTCCTATGGGAAGTCTGCATGGGTGATACCACTGGGTTAATTCTTGCGGATCTTTCTCAGGGACAGTTAGTAGAGTAGTAGTACTTTTATCTATAGAATTTTACTGGCCTGGGAATTAATTGGAAAATGATTAATTAAGGTTTTATGGTAAGGGATTTCTCGTTCCTAGAACACACAATTATCATTTTAGTTTTCTTCCGGACTTATTTTGGTTCATTCAGGAACATTTTGATTACAGAATAATTCTACTAGGATTGTAATCTTATGTTAGATACTTTAAATTACATATGAACAATGTAATAAACAAGAAAACCAGGTCTTCATTCATTATCATTTAAAAAAATAAATCATGCAAATGAACAGTGATTCAAGCAGCATTTGGTCTGTCACGATAAATATGGTCCGGGGCCAAAATCGGTCCGGCCGGACCAGTTTTGGCTCTAAAATTGTGGCCAAAAGCAGTCCGCCACTGCCAAAATCGGTCCGGGCTTTTCTTCTGTCGATTTTAATTGAATTACTAGGCCTATGATGCTGTTTTAAGTTGTTTATGGCTAGAAAAATATCCCATGATATATATTAGTAAGTTATCCTGTCGGATAAATACTATAAATAAATGTATTTTATCTAAAAACATGACTTAGGTGTTCACTCATATTTCGGCCTGCCACACACTCACATAAACGGGTATGAGACGCTGATATTGCCAGCTAGATTTTATTTATGATTGAGGCCTTTTTCCTTCCTCAGCCTAATCAATATTGGATAATTGTTTTATAATAATTGTATTGAATTGATATATTGATTGATTAACCATAAATAATTAATAAATTAAATTGTTTTTAACATCCATCATGGGGAAACGAAGATGTTAAAAAAGAAAAAATGGATTAAAAACAGGCAGAGATACATATTGTATACAAAAAGCTTAACAATTAGTATTAATTATTGATGAGTTACTACTAATAATGATAATAAAAAAAACAGGCTTAATTTATAATATTAAAATAACAAATAAATCCCCGTAGTTTTCAATAATGACTAATCATGGCCTTTTTTTTATGATATATACATTATGACTCATTTTGCGCACCATATATTTGTAAGACCGGACCATATTTGGCGGCCAAAAACAGTCCTACTGCCCGGACCGATTTTATCCAGGCCGGACCAGTTTTGGCGGCCAAAATTGGTCCGGCCGGACAGGTTTTGGCAGCCATAAATGGTCCCCCGGACTGATTTTGGCAGCCAAAACTGGTCCGCCGGACCGATTTTGGCCCGGACTGATTTTGGTGTGACAGGTCCAGCTGATTTCTGTTTAAAAAAATAAAATTATACTCTCTGAAAGAATTAAAAAAAAACAGCTCATATTATCTACTTACTTGCATTTTCAATATGAAAGTGGATGAGTGAAATTTGACTGGAAGTTATAGCCTCTTTGAACTCAATTTCATTTATATATTTTCTATCTGCTTCTCCATTTGTTAATAATACTAATTGAGCAAATAACAATAGAAGCAGGCATTGAATTGACAGCATCTTTAACTGTAATGATAAAAACAAACAAGTCCCATAACAAATATGTGTCGCTATCTAAAAGCCTATACTGCACTCTCCCCGCAGATAAATAAGTAGCTAAAGCCTAACAATGAAGGTAAGTACCTCCATCCTGTCATGTCCCTACTGATGATATACCTAGCTAGCTGGGCCAACAAGGCCTAGCCTAGTAGTAGTACATTGCACAAAGCCTAGCTAGGCTAGTCACGCAAGACGGTAAATGCTTAGCTAGTATCAAATTGTAAGTATTACAATTAAAACAAATGTGTTTTCTTACCAATAAGCCTGTGTTTAACAGAAACTCTTATCACCTGGAAACACCACTAACACAAAAATGAAGCGGATGCAATAAAATTAAAATCCCATACTATTTATTTTGAAAACAGCGCCACCACAGTTTTCCCAGGGGCGTGTTTTATGTTAATCAATCACGTGACAAGGTGGCTGGAATCAAAGATAGTGTACTATCTCTTTGCTGGAATCATCATTTAATAGAGCATTCATCATATCGTCACACGGGCGGAGGATCTCAGTCTAATATAAATATATCGCAAAAGTAATAATTAAACTTTGTTGGAAATAATATAAATATATTTCGACGGTAATAATTAAACTTTGATGTACTTTGCTGTTCATTTATTTCCTCCATGATTTTTTTTAGTGTGGGGGTTTTGATTATATGAATGATTGACTCTGACTCGATAACAACCTGGTTTACCCTATGAAAATTGAGAGTGAGTAGTCTAGTCAAGAATAGCAAATTCAGTTTTACACCAATTTATTAAGATAGATATGTTTTAAAAATATACAATTTCAATAATATATAACATTAGTCTGCAGTTTCAAACTTATCAATTAATTTGTAATGACCAATACTTATATTAATAATGTTAATACAATAGAAAAAGAAAATATGAAAGAATACAGAATACTTAGATGTTCAACTGTCTAAATAATAAATATGATTATTTAAATATTTATTACAGCTTGCATTTTCTGTAGTAATCTTCATGTACCACCATAGATGGTTCTATTTCATTGACATTTCTACATCCTAAAAAACAAAAAATAATTTTGAAATTTCTGTTTAGTATGCAAGGGTAATATCCATATACCACTTCTATTTGCTATACCTGTGCCCTTGTCAAATTATAGCAATTATACAGAATTTTCACTGTTTTATTATTATAACCGACCTACCCATGAAAGCCATCACTTTCTCCACCTCATCCTTTAAAATATCAAGAACTTGTTTGGCGCCCTCATATCCCTTAAAAAATAAAAAAAGTTTTACAAACAAACAAGCATAAATCACAATGGATATACTGTATTTTGAATAAATTGTGATAAATGTTTATTTTTTTATTTTTTTTTATTATTATATATATATAATTATAAATTGTGATAAAATGCCTCAGGATTTGAAACCACAAAGTGAGTGTCATAACCATTTGACCACAGAGGCTTTCTGGTTGAAGTTCTTTACGGTGTTAATGGCACCTTTAATATGAGTTATCTATATTCTGTTGAATTTTAATTATAAAATTATAAATGAGACATTTTATAATCTGTGTTATAACTAATTAGTAAAAGAGAGTTCAATAGGTTTTTTAAATATTTAATACAATCTCATTTTCATGGGCAATTAAATTTTACATGATCATTAAAGATTATTAATCACTGGTCAAGCATTATGGTCAAACCTTAAGCAACTATCAAATATTGGACTTAATTCATACTAACTACAGCCAAACCTCCAGCACCACAATTAATCTAGGAGAGAACACACATAATTATTCCTGACTGTGTACATACATTGCATGTCAAACCCCATATGATTGGTCTACCAATGAAAACAGCTCTTGCTCCACGGGCCAATGCCTTGAAAACATCAGTTCCATGTCTTACACCACCATCCATGTAAACCTCAACACCAGAACCTGCAACAGCAGCAACAACCTCTGGTAGGGCATCAATCTAGAAAAGTAAAATGTACTCATTAAGTTAGAATCATGTTTTTATTATGATAGTAATAATTTATACAGAAGATGGCATGTGTATTAGCCCGGTATACACCATTCTGTATTTAGTCAAAAAGAGAGTAAATGGCCGAGTGGTTATAGAGCCAACAGTATTGGCATTTGTTCGAGACCGACTCGCTCCTAGTTCTGGTGGAGAAACAAGTCTTCTCGGATAAGGACTACAAACCGTAGGTCCAGGGTCCAACCACCCTCTTAAATTTGCGCCATATTCAAGAGTTGATGTAATTATCAAGAGGGGCTTATAGGCATAGCCTAGCCTCGACTCCGGACCCAGCATTGCTGAGCTCCGGAAACAAGTAAAGTAAGTAAAGTAAAGTTATAAACTGTATGCACTTTAAAGAACCCAGTTCATCATATGAGATGAGTAGAGGATTACCCCAGTGAACTGGTTGACAAATTAGCCCCTGTATCAGGGGGATTACCACCTATTGATAGCACAGTGATTAATTTACTATTGGTAATCCTTGGCCATATGTGCCTAGGCATACAAACAAAAATTTAAAAAAAATAAATAAAATTTACAACTATATTCTATCTAACTACCTATAGCTACCTATAATAAAAAAACTCAATAGCAGGGTAGCTATATCATTTGAGTTAAAAGGAACTTTGCCTAAGCTGCCCCATCCCGGAACTTTTCTTTTTACGAGGTAATGTCATTATACTGGTAGAATAAAGTTGGCATTGGTTCTAGATTGATTCTTGGCTTCTTTTCACATTATATTGTACTATTTATTTATGTATGATGTGAATAAAGTTGGTATTATTATTATTATTATTATTATTAATATAAAACAATCATATCAGTGGCGGATCTAGGATTTTGAAATATCTTTTGCATTACAATTTGGGCTGGCAGCCTCACTAACCCCAACCCCTTTGACCTGTCCCTAAATATGACATCAGATCCACATTCAGCTGCATTTCTGGCTTAGTAACCTACAAAAATAATAGCTCATTGCAAACCATGTCTAGCCTAAATTAGTTTATTTGTATGTACGGTTGCTGGCAGATAATCTAGTTGTCGCCCGCCGTGGTTAGAGACCAATATACCATCAACTCCACACTCTACTGCATTTTTTGCTTGGTCACCTGTGAAGTGAAGTTAGAGTACTAAGATTAGGTCAACACTTTCAGGTTTCCATCACATAATAGTTATTCACTTTGACCAAAAACTGGGGGAAAAAAAATATTTACCAGAAAAAAATGTAATTTAAAGCAAAAAGTCAAATTGACTGGAAGTCAATTGAATTTAACAGTTTAGTTTTTCATTTTATAAGTGAAAACTTTTTTTGTATTTTATTTTCTACACAAGTGATTACCTTTTTTAAATATATTAAATAATCTTCATTGTTGTTTTATTTACATTGCCAGTTAAACATATTGCAAATAAACACGCCACCAGAAATATATCTATTATTTCTTACTATTTACAAATATAGCATAATGTTTCTTACCTGTTGTTATACCTTTAAGAACCAATGGTAATTTTGTGAAATATTTCAGCCATTTCACATCTTGCCAAGTTGCTGAATCGTCAAATTTTGATATAATCTCATTCCCATTTGTATAGTTATCTTTAGGTAGATTAACTGGCCTGCAATGAAGATACACAGATATAACAATTGTTAATCAGCTGTTTTTAATCATGGCAGGACACTGCCTTGTCAAGATAAGAACTCGCAGCAGTCCTTTAATCTTACGTCTGGCTGGGACAAATACCACAGTACTGTACTATATACAATTTGATAATGTGCCCAAATATGGTAGTGATATTCCTAAATATGGTAGTGATATGACATCATCAAGTCCATATATGGGCACATGACATTTTTTTGTCACATAAAGTTTGATAGTGTGGACGGTAAGAGTAAAAACTAACTTCTCATGGTCCTGAAGCTGAAATTGTAAAGCATTCTTAACCCTCATAATGCTGTATTTATCTCCGATTTTTGGTTGATCAACAGTCACAAGTAACGCTGTGAATCCAGCCTTTTCTGCCCGTTTAATGAGAACCTCAAGTTGTGCTCGTGGCTTATAGAATTGCACCTGCATCCATCGAACACCACGAGGTGTCACGGCGGCTACGTCTTCTATTGTACGTGTTGACACGCAACTTAGTGCCATCGCAGACCCAACAGATGCCGCAGCTATATTTTAAGATAAGAGTTATATGTACTTGGGAATCATGGAATACAATCATTACCACAAATAGCTAAAACTAAAAAAAAACTGTATGCATTGACATTTAAAAATAGTATAGCATAGCAGCATTTTATTGACTTGATAGGGGCCTTGATACACTGTACAAAACATGTAAATACTGAATATTCAAATAACACATAATCTAGTATATTTTATCCTTTAAATGTTAAAATTGCTGACAGATTAACAATATTTTCAACTGGGTTTTCGTCGAAAATTTGCATCTGCCCGCTGCTACTTCTTCAATTGTGTGCAAGTCGAAAAAGAATTTAAAACAGATCATAAGGATGAGCGTCTACAGTATATAATAACAATTGGTTACAGAATTTATTGACCCAGATACTTAATTTTATTACCTCTAGCAGTTGCAACTTCACCTTCATTATAATCAGCCATCCTGTGAAAAGCTGTTGGTGATAAGCAAACTGGCCAAGAGATACGCTCACCCAATATGGTCGTGTTCAAATCTATATTGGATACATCCCGCAGAATCTTTGGTCGCAATCGGTATCTGTATTGTATACAATTGAAATAAACAATTTTTTGTGGGTTTAAACAAAATATTTACTCGCCATTGGCCTTACTCGTCATTTACCTACTCTACTACTAGCTAGGCCTAGGCCTTTACTAGCCTAGGCAAGAGAAGAGATAGGCTAGTTAGGCTCTATCTAGTATACTATATAGTATAGGCCTAGGCCAGGCCTAGCCTAATTTAGGCCTATCTAGCTAGGGCCTAGCTAGTAGGCCCTAGCTAGCTAGTAGGCTACTACGACCCCTACTACCTAGATTATACCTTTTGAATGCCTCTCGATTTTCTTTCAATGTAAACTGTTCGTTACAGCCATCTGAAAAATAACTAAATCTTGATGCTTCTAATATTTCACGGCTATCATTCTCAAAATCGTCTAAACACACATACTTATTTTTGTCAGCCATTCTTTTGTCTATAAACAAATACACATGGTGACCCTTGACATGGTACCCTGGATATAATAAACCAGAGATTCTCGATCTGGTATTGGGCACCTTGCACCGTCCAGCCTATCATGTTTCTGAACCCCAATGGAATTTAAAGTATTTTACTTTTGGATACTGTATCCTTTTAACTCGAGTCTTGTGTACCGATTGTTTATAATTGTATATTGTGACTAATAAAGTAAAGCAATACCAATCTGAATCTCCCCAGCCTCACCTCAATTATTATTAGATACAAAATGTTTTTTCTTTATAATAGTTTATGGTGTAAAAAACATTCGATATACCACAATTTGAAAATTAGCAATTATGACTATTAAGAATGTTTTAAATAGTTTAATTCCCAACAATGGATCGATAGAAGCTATCCCTCCCATATTTGGTAATATTATTAACCATTGGAAGTTAGGTTTCTGTTTCTTCATGTTTTAATCCACTTCATTGTAATATCATCTGTTTTTCATTTCAACTGAATTAACATGTTTATTAAAACTTTAAAATCAGAGAATATTATATCTAGGCCTATAGGCCTAGTTAAAGATGTATTGTCCCCATTAAAAAAATGTTTTTGTTGAATACGCTATTTTCATGTCATGACAGTTATCCACTTTGTCGAAAAAACATTTATTTACATGAAAAAACTGTAATTTAAAGCTGAAAATATTCAAATTGTGGTTTTGGTTGAATTTAACCATTTATTTGTCATTTTATAACTAAAAACATTTTCCCCCGTTTTTTTTTTCTACGGAAGTGATTAACTTTATACCCTTACAATGTTTACACTGACTACTTAGCACCAACCAAGCATCCGATAATATAATATCATCCCGTCAAATTTAACTAATTTTAAATTTAATATATTTCAACAAGCGATACGTGATCGGTATTATAACACTGTTGGCTGCCTGTAGTAATCTTCATGTACCACCATAGACGGTTCTATTTCGTTGACATTTCTACATCCTAAAAAATAAATTGTATATGTTTCAAGTTTATTGTTTCACACAATACAATACAATATGAACAGAAACATAAATTAATAAATAAAATTGTGTGAGGAGGAGGACGCATTAAGCCAAGGCTTTAAGTTTGGTCCTCCAGATATATTTAAGTAAGTAATATATTTAATTATTCAATTTAAGTGAGAGAACAAAAAACACTTCTTTCTTTCAAATTCTTTCTGTCAAATTGACAAATAAAATTAAGCAAAAAGGCACAAAAAAGAGAAAAAAAAAACAGTCTTAAGGAAATTGTGAATTACTAATGTTCTAAATAGTTTGAAATAAGTGTTTGTATTTCGTTTTAAATGTATTTATGATGGTTATTGCTTTTAGATTGAGCGGTAAGTTGTTCCATATATACGGTCCATTGTAAATAAAAGATGTTCTTCTAAGTAATATGGTATGGTTTTCGTATATTAGATTTTTTGCAGTTGAAGATCTGGTGTTATTCTATTAAAGTCAGATTCAGTTAGTTAAATGCACTTACAGTTTTTTTTTACGGTTTATTTGTCCAACGTTGTATTAGTGTAGCATGTATTATTTATATATTTAGACGGAGCAAACTATCCACGTCTGTTCACTCACTTAGCATTGTCTCGTGTGTTAATGTGATATAATAGTTCTATTGTTATATAGTGAAGTTAAGTTAATTGTTAGACTGTTTTGTAATTGAATAAGATTACCCATTAAAGCCATCGTGTTCTCCACCTCAGCATTTAAAATTTCAAGCACTTGTTTGGCGCCTTCATATCCCTTAAAGATTAAATTTAAAGACTTAAAAGAAAGATAACTATGTTACATGTATTAAAACATGGCTTGCGATCCTCAGACGGCACCCCCGAAGTTTAATGTATTTTTTGGAAATAGTTCACGTTGTTTCCCATACCTTACACGTCAAGCCCCATATGATTGGTCTACCAATAAAAACAGCTGTCGCTCCACGGGCCAATGCCTTGAAAACATCAGTTCCATGTCTGACACCACCATCCATGTAAACCTCAACACCAGAACCTGCAACAGCAGCAACAACCTCTGGTAGGGCATCAATCTAGAAAAGTAAAATGTTGGCGCACTTTAGGATGAAGAGATGTAATATAATATTTATGACAGGGAATGACGCGTCTGATTTTTGTTGTTGTTGCATACATACAGTTGCTGGCAGATAATCCAGTTGTCGTCCGCCGTGATTGGATACCAATATGGCATCAGCTCCATATTCAACTGCAATTTTTGCTTGGTCACCTACAAAGTTAATAATAATGAGACATGACATAAGCAAACCACGTAGAGACTAGTGAGGTTATAATTAATTTAATAATGTAAGTTCGTGGGTAAAAAAGAGGCAAAAGTTAATTTTTTTAAATTTATTTATTAAATTTTCTGCCATATACAATACAAAGAAGACAAAACAAATACAAAAGGCAAGGAAAGACCAAACAGGTGTTAAACACCTATGCTAGTTGGTCAACCCAGAACAGAGCACAGAAATAAACCCCAACAAAATATTACATTCTACAATTAAAGCATCTAGGCCTACAAGAAAGCGACTACTCACATTTTCAATATCAAAATTATTAAAAAAATAAATATTGAGATAATTTATAATTTGGTTAATAAGTTCGAGGCATATTCCTGAAAGTGTTTACTGAAAGTCTTGTTCGTTGAAAATAGTATGAGAAACATCGAACAATGCTCGCCTGCCATGCGCATGTAATGACTGTCCCCACAATCATAATGGCGACACTCTCCCCATATTTCGAGACATCAAGTGAACGCTTAAAATGTAATTGAGAGGTCTTCCCTGCTATCTGTTACATTTATTGTATTGTTGAAAAAGATGTGAATTTTATTAATAAAATAAACAAATAATAATAACTCAATTAAAAAAAATTCTCACCAGTAATTATTCCTTTAAGAACCAATGGTAATTTTGTGAAAGATTTCAGCCATTTGACATCTTGCCAAGTTGCTGAGTTGTCAATATTGGTACTGCTTATATTAACTGGCCTGAAAATAATATATCCACATACTTGAAAAGAAGTTTATGACATTTGAGATTGGGTTCTTTTTGAGATTCTTTTGCAATCTCAAGAGGGAGGCGAGGGATTCTTTTCGAAATGATTGTGTTAAACGTTCAACCTGAATGGTTTTTTTTCTTAAAGATGTATTGTACCTTGAAACACAACAAATGTCGAATTAATTCGAGCCAAAAACAACCCATTTACGTATTAACAAGTAAATTAATATGATTACATTTCATCTGGAAAATCGTCACGAGCGAATTGAAATTAAACAAAGATTTCAAACCATGAGTATGCATTATGCATGATGCTAATTAGGATTGTTTACCCGTCGCGGTTGAGAAGATGTTTTCACACAGATCGCGAGGAAGTTTTATCATTATGCATACAGAGTAGCCAAACAAGCGCGTTGCATTATGAGATATGTTTTGATCAAAAACTTTGACTGGAAGTCAAAGTTTTTTTTTTGAACAAAAAAACTTCTGTATCTCAGTTAAATTTTGTTTTTTTCGACAATTTTTTGGTGAAAGTTAATAACTATTATGATAATTGAATTGAACCCACTTTTTTTTCGAAATATTAAAAAAATATTTTTTTTTAATTAGTCAAAGGGACAATGCATCTTTAATTTTGAAATTACGTGACGAAAATTTGTGTACTACTAACTTTGCATGAGCCGTGAATAATGGTGTTTTGCCATCTTCCAAAGTTCTTTGTTTCTGTTTACAAACTGGTTGATCAATCGTTACAACTAACGCCGTGTATTTCGACTTTTCTGCCCGTTCAATGAGATTCTCCAGTTGTTTTCGAGGCTTATAGAACTGCACCTGCATCCATCGAACACCATGAGGTTTGACAGCGGCTACCTCTTCTATCGTACGTGTTGATACACAACTTAGCGTCATCGCAGACCCAATAGAAGCCGCAGCTACAAAACAAGTAAAGCTTGTTCTACGAATGGTGGAATAACACTGGACATGTTTTACCGCCATTACTTCTGTTAACGTTTGTTCAATGTTATTTTTGAAGGATGTATCGTACCTAATCCAGTAGAGTCTTAATATCTTAATATAAATTTTTTTTTTAATCTTAATTCGAAACAAACATAATCTGGAATTGAATTCATTTCCCTTTAAGTGTTGTTATTATTGGTCTTATGTTTATATGAACACATTAACATATGAGCCGGGTTTTTACGGGTATCATTATGTTTGATTACATACAGGGCGCGCCTTTTAGTAAAGAACATCTCGAGGAGTCTGAATGAAAATGATATCATACAATATTAAACAACAGTTAAACGAATAATTATAAAATAACTTAATTTATTAAAATATACTTACCTATAACTAAAAATGGAATAATCTCAAGCGCAAAATGGATAGAGGGCGGAACTACATAATATAAATCTATGGACAAAATGTCCTAAACTAAAATGGTACAAAGATCATTTTTTTTCCTGTGTAAACTTGTCTACACGGTTAAACGTCACGTTATCATCCCAAATTTTTAACAAAGCACTGGTTGATTTTCCTGAAAATCGATGACGTCTATCTATCTAAATTTTTTCGCGTAATTTTACGTATTGTACCGGTATCTCATCCAAGGTCGAGCTCGCATTTGGCAAACTTTTCTTGAGGGGCCGCACACGATAGGCTAGATCACTTTCCTGAATTTAATAATAAAGACTAAAAAAGGCAAAAAATAGCAATTTAACCGTAATTTTCTAAAGCGTGATTCCCACTAGCGACGTAACGCAACGCAACGACGTATTGACGCAAAGTGCTGTATTGCGTAATCACAAGTGGGAACCGACGACACAACAATACTGCTAACATTGCAGGTTTGATTTCACGCAGGCGGGGCAAACACAATTGTTGGAAGAGCATTTTCTTACGTTGCGTAGGCCGCATTGCGTCGGTAGTGGGAACCAATCGTGCATGGTGGGCATGTTTCGCGAGTTGTTACGTCACGTAACTACTCAACCTCCTCTGTAGTGTACCACCCCCATGGCCATATCTACAAATACCATGCCAGACCGCCAAATTAAAACAGTGTTTAGTCTTGGCAGCCGGCCAACCAAATTACTTAAACCTATCCTTTTCGTACATCACGGCTAGTTCAGTAGTGAGAAAAACGCCGTGGCAATTGATATCAATGCTTAGTACATTCGAGTTCGACTCCGCGAAATGTGTAAAAAAAAAATCAAAACTAGACCATAATTTAATCATAAAAGTAGGAAAAAAAATAACAAAGTTCCCACAACAAAATAGCAAAATATCAAAAACCATTGAAATAAAAAAAATGTAAATTAATAAAAATAAACACACACAAAACGGATCCACATATTACGGAAAATGTGTATAGGCCGTGTTTTTTCATTTTATTGATTATTGATCTAATTAACAAACAAAATATCAAATAATAGGCCTACACCCATGATGTTTCCGCGCACCGCATCATCTAATTTCGACTACCACCAAAATGTGTATTTTTGTGTGTTTATTATAAGTCCGTAAGCAGCTGTAGTTTTATTATTCCAATACTGCATATCTTATTTCTATGAATTACCAATTCACATTAATTGAAATATTTAGAACTCCTTATCCTGATTGACAGACTGCAACGTGTATGTCTCTCTCATGCACGTCGTAACTTTCTGATGCGCACCCTAGATTAATATTCACACGGCACCATTTTTCTTTAGCGTCTTTTATATTCGTCAAGTCCCATATCCAGTATTCATTTTTTAGCTTACTTTATAACTAAATCAATGACCGTAAATAATTTCAAATTTCATTTTTGACAATTTTGTCTTTTTTTGTAATAATTTGTCAGAGTACTTTTATCAGGGAAGAGTGTGCTTTTATACATACTCATCCCAAGTGAACTAGTATAACCACATATTACGGCAGAAATAACCTTGCGTAGCACGGATTACTCTTAGACTAAATTTGATTTTACCTCTAGCAGTTGCAACTTCACCTTCTTCAAAATGAGCCAGTCTGTGAACAGCCGTTGGCGCTAAACAAACTGGCCAAGAGATACGCTCACCCAATATGGTCGTGCTCAAATCTATATTGGATACATCCCGAAGAACCTTTGGTCGCAAACGATACCTGTACAAATGTAATACATTTTATATATGAATAGATATTATTTTTAGAAGAATGTTCTAAAAGCTCTGTCTTCACTATCAAACCTTCATTATCAAACTGGTTTGAAAAAAGTGTGATGTGCCCAAATATAGTGATATATATGACAGCATCGTGTCTATATATTATGGGCACATCACATTTTTTTGTCACATACAGTTTGATAGTGTAGTCAGAGCTTAATTATTCTCACATCGTACCAGGGATTCATTGAGTTTTTTTCCCGCCCATGAATTATTTTTGCTCTCCAGTCTACCATATCAACTTAACTACCTTACCTACTTTCTTTCCCATAATAAGCAAATTACTTCTGCCATACACACCTTTTAAACGCCTCTCTGTTTTCCTTCAATGTAAACTGTTCGTCACAGCCCTCTGCAAAATAGCTCCATGACGAACTTTGTAACCGTTTATTTGCAACTTTTCTGAAATCTTCTAAACAAACATAATCTTTTTTTTCGCGAATTGAATGCATTGTCCCTTTAAAATGGTGTTATTATTGGACTTACGTATGTCCATGAACCTATAGATGTGCTGTGGTTTTAACGGGTATCATTAATATGATAATGTTTGATTTTAGACATTATAGTAGGCCCGCCTACTAGTAAAGTACATAGTCGAGAAGTCTGAAAGAAAATTACATCATACAACTTAAGCAACAATTAAAAGAATAATTTTCATTTGTAAAAAAAGACAATTTATTAAATAATTTGATGAATAAAAATAGTATCACATTTCTTTCGGTACAAGTTTGTTTGAGCGATAATTTAAGAAAGAGCTTACCTATAACTAAAAATGGAATAATCTCAAGCGCAAAATGGAAAGAGGGCGGAAATACTGAAATAAATATATCGCGGAATATAAACTAAAACTAAACATGACGTTCAATAATGAGTTATGTCCATCCATGCATACAACATCTTGTGAACTCCTGATCGCCCCTCAGATACAATTAACAAATCGCAAAAGGTTACGTAATGGTTTCTAAATTAAAAAAACTTTATAGTTATTTTTTAGACCATTAGAACACATCATTTTTTGTAATATTTGTACACTTGAATGTAAAAGCATATAATATAATTATCCTAACTTCTCATTCATCGTCATAACCGTCGTCATCGTCATCGTCATGATCATCATCATCACCACTATCATCATCATAACCGTCGTCATCATCATCATCATCATCACCATCATCATCATCGTCATAAATCATCATCATCATCATCATTATCATCATCATCATCATCATCATCGTCGTCATAAATCATCATCATCATCACCATCATTATCATCATCATCGTTACAGGGAAACCCACGAGTTTTGTACGCGCGCGTCAACTTTGTGTCTGAGAATTATAATTCATAATATTCCGGTACTAAATAAAGGAATGTGAAACTAACTAGTGATCAACGTACTGTAGGCCAATCAACAAACACGTAATGCGGCATACATGTGATTATGGGTGTTTGTCGAAATCAACATGCAAATATGTACGTATGACCTTAATAATTACTGATGAATCGATGAGAATTTTACGCGTTTACACCTACATACAATCAAGCAATTAAAACAATAAATAAATTGTTTACACCCAAAACGCATGAATCAAAATATTCTGATAAATCTAACAACCGAATGACTGCATGTTTTTGTGTCGATAAGTTAGAATATTGTATTTAGATAAATCGTCTGCCTGCTTAATCTTTTAACCACCTGTGTTGTTCACGCCTCCAATGCTATGTTTGATCAAGAGGCGGAATACACAGACGACGACCACAGTGCTCTAAGCATGGCTAGTACGTTTACGTTCTTTTCAAAGTCTGTGGACAATTCCACTACTGACGCGCCGCCGAAAACCGAGCCGCCAAAAACAGATAATGACCACGTTGAGGATGACGACGAAGCGGGACCATTTCAAAAATTAGCCGCCAGGTTGTTTTCTAGGAGTAGAACTAAATCACAAGAGGAACCAGTTCCACCACCTCCCGTTCAAGATGAGCTCAGTGTCGACCGTGAATCCTCGGCTTATGATAGCTCACCCGAACCACCTGTGTTCGATAGCGATCAAATCGGGACGGACAAACCTGCAGGAATACTTTTAAATGGATTAGCTTCTAAATCAAAGAAAACTTCTACTATAAAGTGGAAAAATCCAGATGGCACAGGTATTTTATTTGTTGCTGTATTATGCCTCTTTTATCTATGATCTATTTTATTATTACGTTTCAGAGTCGGATACTTATTACTTATATGTCATATATTGATTTGATAAAAGTCCAGTCAAGTAGAATAATAATAGAATCGGGGCCCATATGGCATTTTGATTATCTTACGACAGGGATCAGACATATCTAATTTTAACTGCTTGTTTATAGTAATAATGTTTTTACATTATTATTGTAATATATGATTTAAGCCTTATATTATTAACAGAAAAAACTTAAATCAACTTTAAAGGTTTATTTGTGTTTCCTTATTATGACCCAACTAGGGCCGGCCTTTCGATAAATACAATGAGACTTAGTTTATTGGGCGTGTATAAAATTAAACAAACAATTTTTTAATAATAAAGAGCTTTTAAAAAGTACACTTCAGTAAAATGTCATATAATAACCAATTTTCATTTAAAAAAACCGGTCATTTTTGTTAACAACGCTCTGAAACTAAAATATATTACGATTTTTAAATAAATAATAAAATGCTAATTCCATCCGCTGCATCAAAAGGCTGGTAGAAATTAATTAGTAATATAAATTCCAATGCATTAATTACTATACAAGCGTCCATTGATTATTGACAAAGGGATCTGCTAATATAACAATAGACCTGTCTACCTAAATACAACTGTTCACACAGCGGATGCGTTTGCATATTTTGTGCATGATAATTATAATTGTTATGAAATCACGTTTTATGAATTACCATAATTCAATATTCACAATTTGTTTGTTCATTAAATCATGGAATAATAATTATCACATGGTCACCATCGTCAACATAATCCTCGTTGTCGGTTATCGTTGGATCATAACTTAATTATTATCCTCATCATTCATTCTCCTCCTTTCTCATCATCATCATCATCATCTGACAGACATACATCATTATCTGTTTTATTTCTTATTCTCATCATAATATTCATCATCATCATCTTCATCTAACCATCATTGCTACAACCATTAAAATAAAAACCAATGAGTTTCTAGAGATTGTACATCGATGATAAAATCAAAACGACGGAATTTTTATTATTATCTTCCAAGTCAAAGTATTTAGAGAGCGCGCCCTCGTTTTTTAATCCCGGATACACAGTTCGTACAGTCATCAAAAGTCGAGTTGATCCGTAGGTCCTCTTGTCCCGTTCCGTAGTGTATTTTTCACACGAGTGAAAAAATCAAAATCATGGAGGCCAACGTAGAACAAGGACCTGCCGGTGATGTTGTTGAAAACACTCCTGGTGAAAAAATAGGTAAATATGTAATGTCAATCACTATGCTAGGTAGATATAATATCTGGCATCTGTACACGTGTGATGGTAATTGAATAGAATAGCATAAAAGGCTTTTTCTGCTTGAATTGGCGCGGTCCTTCCTAGGCCCCAACCTGTTCCATCGATCTGTTGTGGATAAAAAAGCCCGGGATTTACCAACTTTGGGGTGCGTCAGGTAGTTTCATTGATGGAAGTTTAGTAACACGTTTGCGGCACATAGTAGCCTAGATCTTTAAATGGATAGCAATGTGTACTCTATTCACATTTTATTTTTTAATAAAGTATTTAGTCTTTTGATACTTCTATTGTTTTTTTGACTAGGAGGCCTATCATATACAAATTTAACATTTAACAATGATGTGATTTTTTATGATTTAATAAATAATATTAATAATATTATTAATAATGAAAAATGAATAAACAAAAACATACAGGGTAGGGGGGTACAGTATATATTTCATTTTCAATTGAAATAATAACTAGGTAGGCCTGCCCTAGCTAGTCTATTTCTAGCCAGATACAGCTAGGCATCTTCTCAAAAACCAAATGAAATCTCTCAATTATGTAAACATGGTTTTAATATTTTATTAATAAATTGTCTGTCCTGCAGAAAACTGTTTGTTTATTTATTCTCTTTGTGATTTTAAATCTTTTAAAATCTAAATAGTTAGCTTACCTGGATAAACCGACATAGGCCTTTTCCCCTTCGAGGGGAAAACATTTATAAGTAAGTTTAAATAGAACAAGTTACCCACCCCTCCATTGGTTTGTGTAATTTAATTTGAAAACGCCACACAAGATGCCACTTAAAATATTTGACTAATTTGTATTTTGCTAAACCATATTCACGTCGTCAGGTAACATTAAACAATTAATATAATAATAATAATGTATCTTACTTAAGGTGTTTACGCTTGACCTCAGATGTTTAGTTTGATTTAATCAATGTTATTACAGCTTGAAAGCAAATAAGGGTATTTTAATGATTTTGTGCTTTTTTTTCAATCTTTCAATTCATCTTCAATCCAGAATTATTTTTACACAGTATTGGATATATCTTGCTTTTTAAAAAAATGTAAGAAATTGTACTATTGACGACAAGATTGAAGGAGTATATGTATTCACAATGCGATGACAATCCCACTTCCATAATTTTCAACATAATTCATTTTGTAGATTTTTAAATTAATTATCTGTACAGTAGTGTGATTTATATAACCTTTCCCTAGATCCCCATTTTCCCCACTCCTCCCCTTTTCAACCTGACTCAATTTCGTATGACTCATAGTTGTATGAACTTCCAGTCATACAGTATGATGTTACACTGAATTAAAATTTATTTTAAATTAAGCTGTATTTAAAAAAAGCTTCACATTTAACTAATAAAATACATGCTAATTTTTTATATTTGTTAATATGCCTGTGATGTGTTGTTGTGATGCTGTACAGACATCCCGTCCATCCCCTTCCTGTTTCTTACTAAATGAGTTTCCTGGGTCTGACATAACCGTATCTCCTTCCAAATTCCTGCATAAATTTATAAATTTTATTTGAATCATCGGTTTCCAGTTCCTGTGATCGAGCCCATGACAGCTACAGTAATAAAATACAATCCAACTTTATAAGGAAAATGTTTAATTTGAATAGTATCAATATCAGCTGCTATTAGTAATTAGAATTGACTCTACTGTAGTATAGGTCATCTCAAACTGAAAAAGCTTGCAATTTCTATTCTATGAATGGTATCTATTTTCACGGTCTGCAAAAATATCGACCGGCCGCATGATTTCTGTTGAATATCAAAAGATTATAGAAGGTTAAGTTCAGTTATTAAGGGGTTAGCTGGAGATTTAGGTACAGTAGGAGCGACTGATTTCATTGGCTATAAGCAATGTAATCCCTTTCATTCACAACAGTATTCTACTGTACTGTATGTCTAGCCCGGATTCCTCCAAGAAAAATATTTGAAAGTCTCATATTTTTACCCTGTCAGACACAAGCAATCTCTAGAGTAACGCGATGAACATGTCGGCCTAACAAGCAATATCCTTTGCAATCATTGTCTTTCTATTAAGATGTACATAGATTCCTAACGATCCGGATGTAACCATAAAATTATATTAATTCAACATCCCCCTATGCTCTGCTCCATTATTCGATGCCAGACAGTTACTCATCAATGTAGCTGATTTACTTTATTGGCTGGGCTGTACTGTATGTTGTGCACTCAAGTTAAATAAATAAACATGGCTTTTTAGATGACACTTGTTAATATTTTGGTGTCTATTTCAATGTTTAAAGGTCATTTAGTTTACATGCTCAGTTATTTTCTATGGCAAGAAGGATCTATCTAGATTATAAAATCTTCACACTTAAATTTATGTAGATCACTTTGAAATTAAACAATGATGATGATATCACCATAACACATTCTTAACAAAAAATAAGAAGCTTGATGCATTATCTAGAATATAATAACCAAATTAATTTTAGATCTACAGTATTATGTTCCCACTTTCAAAAATGATTCTCATGAAAAAAATAAATACTCCACTATGCCCTAAACGTAATATCATCAGCAGCTCGTGAAAATTGTTGCCCCTTTTGTGAAAAAAAAAGAATCCAACCCTCCCCAATTGTGTTTTTATCGTTGCAGTTTCTTTACAGTTTCGAAATACTATTAAATAATTTCAAGTAGTATTGTATACAATATCCCTCGGAGCACTTGATCTATTTCATATCCTGATAATCTTCATTCAGTAGGTTGGTATCTTTAACAGGAAATAAGAGAGGTCATCAATAAACAGACTTGACATCTTTATGCCATGTATAAAATAGTATTGAAAAGGTCAGTTGTAATTATTTACGATTTGATCATAAAAAATTGAAAATGATAATGGTAACATAAGTAGTAATTTTTAATAAAGGTATTTTGTTTTTAACAAAACTACAGTACAGTATTCAATTCAATAAACTACATATAATTACAGTACAGTGCAATAGGCTTAGTGTTAAACTACAAATAGAAAATTAACAACAAATGTTAAATGTATTCACCCATATTTGATTTTAAGGCTTTTATCCCACCTTAGTTTTCAACTAATGTATAGCACATCCTCAAGATTTCTATAATTTCCTTCCTTTATGTTCAGTTTCATTGCACCCACCTATTAACTTAGAATTCATCCTAAGCATATTCTGCGCTTAAAATCTCTGGAAATTTACTCAAGTCATAGTACTTACTTTAAGTTGTAACCAAGAAGACAGTAGTAATAGTATACTGTAGTTTAATATTGGGTACTGTACATTTACTGTACAGTACCCAAGTCATAGTACTTACTTTAATTTGTAACCAAGAAGACAGTAGGTTAATAGTGTACTGTAGTTTAATATTGGGTACTGTACATTTAATATACAGTACTCAAGTCTCATAGACTGAGTACTTACTGACCCAGCAAAGACACTCTTTCATAGGTGTAACCCAATTTCTAAAACCCTCTGTGCTTTAGGTACAGACCCTCCTCAACCCTTGACTAAATTCAGCACTAATTAAAATGAATATGCACCGAAATGTGGCCTACAGTAGTAAGTTTACAAATAACTAGCCTAATAATAGTACAAAAATAATAATAAAAAAAATAAAATAGAATTTATGAATGAATAAGTGACATCAAATGTTCTGCCCGCGGCTCACTGTGGCACAATTTTGCATAATAATCGCTATATAACATTGTTTATTAGTTGGCAAGCATGCTGAATGTAGTCATTTTGTTGTCGCCATCAAAATAAATTAGATATTGGATTCACGTACAATCAGCTAAGTAGTATATTTTGTTGCCATATTGGAAGTTGGCTAGCATGATGGATACATGGACTGGTAAGACAATCTCTATATAATTCAGTATGATTATCATACTCGTGGATTAAATCTTTGTAATCTTATGTAGCAATACTATAAGTCTGTTTAGCTTGTGCCACTCTAGATTGAAAGTTCTGGTTATACTGTACAGCTAGTAGCCTAAATAATATTGAACAGTTCAAACAATTAATTTTACTGTACATGTGGCTGTGTACAGTATGTTTTTAAACATTTTGTTTGTGGGAATATAAGGAATAAAATGATATGGTATTTGAATGTAATCGGATGGTTAAATCGGCAGTTGATGATTTTTGCAACTTGCATAACCGTAATTAATTTAAAGTGCCAATGTTTAATGGCCTTTCCTCTTATTCAATATTAGCAAAAGTTGAAATAATGTGACCATAAGTTGTTAACATACTGGCACTGACAGTAGATTACTACAAAACGTATTATCTGTATCATTTCTGTATAAAAGAAATTGATATTACACCATTACTGTACATTACCTGGTGGCTATTAACAGTATAGTAGTAGTAGTAGTAGTAGTAACTTTCATACTCAGTACAGGTTTTACATAATAATATGCCATAATACCACTGCCTACTATTTACAGTAGTCCAGCCCTTTCTTTAGTTGTCTAGAAACTGTAATACCATGCATGCTAACTGTAATAATACTTGGCTAAGTATCTATAATATAAAGCTCAATCAGTCAAAGCAATTTGAGCATGCTAGCTTTTAGTGGATTGTAGTACAGTTTAGCATCAAGGCCACTGGGTGTATTCAGTGTTTTTTAACAGTGACTGATTGTCTTCAAATCTTCACCATTCATGAAATTATTTCACTCTTCTCTACCTACCTTTTGGGACAAGGACTAACAATTGGTTAGTCTATGGAATGCACATTTTCGGAATCACAAACATGATATAAAGAAAAAGTGAAAATATAAATTTAATAATATTAAACAGTAGTTACTGAAACTTTGAAAGGTACAATAGTGTTTTCTAGAAAACTAAACTTAAAACTACTGTAGGGTCCACATTTTACATTATTTTTAAAAAGAATATATTTAATTTTTCTACTATATTATCTTTATTTCTTATGTTTTTTTTGAATAATAAAATCTTTACTTAAATGGTTTAAATAACAATTTTGTATTTTTGGAATGCCATTTAATGATTATTATATGTCCAGTTCAGTTTCAATTTTTGCAGTACTGTAGCTTAAACCTTCCATGCTTTAAAACAGACATTCATTTAGCATAGACTGTTATGTATGGCGACAAACATTATTTAAAAAAAAAATTCATTTCTCTAGAGGCTAGTTAAATACTGTAATGTACAGATAATGCAATTAATCCAATAACATGGAATTTCTAACAAAACAGTAATCCTGTTTTGGAACAGAATTTTAAGCGATTTCTAAACATTTTGTTGCAAAATATTAAATGTTAGTTGATCATTAGCCTATTCAGTTTCCCTTTAGGATGTAGGCCAACTTCTCTTTTCCTGTATTGGTTATAACTCATAGAAAAAAAGGAAGTTAAACCTTTGAGTTGACTGCAACTATACAAGCTCTACACTTTAGCCAAATCAATAAGATTTTTAAGGTATAAGAACTGGGGATGATCATACCTATGCAAATGTCGCGTTATAATCAACAAAATATACTATTATTATATTCAATGTTTGCTCATGATTGTGCTAACTATTCACACTTTTTGGCCCCATGTGTTTTGCATTTGACCCCATGTGTGCTCCATTTGACCTTGTGAATATCACTAGGGATATTCAAATAGGGTACAGGATAGAAAACTGGGGAATTAGATAATGAGTATGATGGTAGCCTTGTATTCTTTATTTGTACAACACACCACAATACATAATGCCATTGGGGCCAGCTAAATATCTACTACTGTACATACAGTAGGGCCTACACAGTAACGTTCAGCCGTTTTATCCCAAGAAACTAAAAAACTGATGCAAACTAAATCTTTATTGATATTGATGGCCTATTCTTGACTATATTTGCGAATTAAAACCTAGACTGATACTGTAGCTAATATAATACCACCACAATATTATACGAACTTTTATTTTAATTGTACATACAACACTATCGCATGCCATTTAGTTCCTGATAACATTCAATGTCGGTTTAGGTATGACAATAGATTGTTTTTCCCATTGAATCACATTGTAAATGTACAACTTTTAAAGTCTACTGGCCTTCAAATGTAAAGTTTGTATTAAATCTAAAAGGATATCGTCATTACATTTTAAAAACAATTTCCGAATGCCTGGTTGCAGTTAGGCCCACTGTATTACTACAGTACAGTAGTCTAATATAGTTTAAATACTAGAGATAAAACATATTACACTACGGTATTTAAAAAATCGGTAATTTATAGTAATAAAAGATATTCTTCTTCCACCAAGAAATCACTACCTATCCCTTAATATTAAAACATTGGTGAACGTGAAGCACATACTGTACAGTACTATTACATACAGTAATACTGTAATAACTAGACATGTAACTCGTCACTTTGACGAGTTTGGTTATCCGCCGCGCAAGTGGTGCAACATTAACATTAAGGGGATAGGTTGAGGACAAAAGGAAGTGTTCACGTTGGCATTATGACCTGAACTGAAGAATATGATATGTTGTTATTGCTGAATTTTATTATTTAAATTCATATATAGTATACACAGTATAATCTGTATCCATATCACATACAGTGACATACATAGAATAGGCGAAATTACGGGACCCGTTATTTATTGCAATTTTTAACATGTTGACGGTTTTAAAATGAAACGCGAAGGTAGCAATTCCGAAAGGAAATTATCTCAGCAACAACGTATTAGCGTGTAGAAGAAATTTGAATACGTGAAATATTGATGCGCGCTCGTTTAAATGTAATGAATTATGACGCAAAAGATGAAAATACGACCTTTTTTATTTTACTGGCCATATGATGACGTCACAACATCCGATTGGCAACATTTTTACATAATTTTGTATCTACAATCCAATAGCTTCCAGAAAAAGTTTTAATCGTGATTATCACATTTTATTCTTACGAGCTATAACAGATTAAAATTTACTGTAAAGATGAAATTAATGCCACACGTGATTTAAATTTTTAGGCATGATGACGTCAAAAAAATTAAAATATTTTTAACTCATGCGAAAGATACTTGATTGACCTAGACAATATTAAAATCGGGGTGAAAATGGAAAACGGATAAGTGGAGATGCGCTCTATTCAATGTGATGAGCTATGACGAAAGATACAAAAATCCTAAATTTTATATTCGCGTGGCCATACGATGACGTCACAATGTCCGGTTAGCCATATTAGTACCTGATCCGACATCTACAACTCATCTACTTCTAGAATATGTCATCCACAAAAATTTGACCGTCTAGTTTAGAAAGTACGACTGTTTTAAAAAAGGCATATTTTAAACGAATTTTTTAACCTTTTCATAAAAAACGCGCGCAAATTGTCCAATTCGACGTGCTCGTATGACGTATCTTTAAGTCGAAATTGTTTAAAATTTTGTAAAATTACTAGAAAAGGCTGGAAAAACATAAATCACGCGAAAAAAATACGTTTTCAATGCTACGTGCGCACCGCACACGTAAAAATGTGCGCACGCGTGGGAATTTTTGACATGCTTAAACCGACATGAAACGCGTAGAAAGTTGATTAGAAATTAATTTTGCGCATTCTGAAATTTTAAATGCGCGTGCGCGCGTAACTTTGTGTAAAACACGGAATTTTTTTTCAACAGAAAGTTAGCGCATGATATAAATTAAACTTTTGCAAAGTTTCAAGTTGAAATGTTATTTGGTTGTCGAGCTATGTTAAATACGACAAAATCGTTAAATCGCGCGTAAGTCACGTTGCGCAATTGTAAACGTCATGAAAAACTTCGCTTGACGACGTTACGTAAATGTCAATATGTTAAGATAGTTACCGAAATGTTATGTTTGCGAGTTTTAGAGAAAAGCGTTACACAAAAATCATACAGAATGATTTCGTACAATCACAAGAGGTTATCCTGCAACTTCGTTGCGGATAACCAAATACAGTACTGTAAATATGATTTAATTTGGGCAATGCTTACAGTACTTCACTGTCTGGTATATATGATTGATGAGGAAGTTCCTTTATTTTTGAAAATAATTGACCTTACCACAAGATTTATTCATGAGAATTAAATTAATTGTGTATTTGTTTAATAAGTATAACTAAGAGATAATAATTGGTTGAACCATGGGTTATTATTGAATGGAAATCAATGACTTAATAGGAATGTAATGCATTTATGTACAGTCAGTACTGTGATTCATGTAATAAAATATTTCACTTAGCATTTTATGTGGTATTTTTTTGCATATTTTATACTGTATTTTGTACAGTGTCGGTTACTCTTAAAATGCGAATATTATGTATCAACAACAATCTTTAATTGAAACAAAATAATAAATTAAAGGTATACCATAAAAGTAATTAAACATGAACTAATTATGCACAGATTAAACTTATAAAGAACACAACAATTACTTACAGTATGTCATCGAAAATTATGTTCGATATCAATCATCAATCAATAAAGATTCTTTAAGACGTTTTTTTCCATGTTCTGTAAAGTACTATGGTAATAGTATATACAGTAAGTATGTTTTCCTATGATGTTCCTCAAGTGGTTTATAAATACAGGAGCAGAATGAACCCATATTACTTGGAGAACATAAGAACAAAATCACCGTAATAATAGGGCTTTGTTTTGGGAGTGGTTTTTTCTAGTGTATGATACTCAATGTATGTTGCCTTTTTTTTGGTTCATTTCTTTTGAACCATCTGTGCCTATTGATGTTGCTCCAAATATGTACATTACACCAAACGATATGGGTGACATCACAATATCATCTGCTCCACAACACTAACACAACTCCAATGCTGCAATTAAAGTGAAATTCTTGCTTATGGCCGACCTAACAAATACAACAAACTGGAAAATAATATCATAAATGATTTATCAATTAGAACTTTTCGTTTGTGAAGGATTTTTATATTTAATTGTGTTCTGATGTCTAAAGCATGTTTGGTAATAAGCAATATTTTGTTTATGAAAGATCGGAAGATTCAGATTTATTTGAGGTTGATTCTCTTGAAAATAATTCTCAACTGGAATCATTGGTATATGAAGGTATTGGTTTGGTTACTTTTTAGATAATTAATTACAATTAATTTTATTCAATTAATTGTTAGTTTCTCAGATTTACAGGTTATAAAAAATAATTTTTGATTATTGTTCCAATGGTCTAGCAAGAATCGCAATACAAACAATGTTTCCTACTCCAAATTCAGATTTATTAGTAATTATGGCTAATCATTTTTAAAAAAAATCATATCTCTTTTACTCATCTTCCTCCTCTCTATCTCATTTTTTGTGGTCTTTGTCAAATATTAATCTTTTTTGTTTGATTTTAATTCTTATTCCTCTCTAGATGATCTTTTGTACACCACAAATGACTATGGACTGGACCTCCATGAGCGTGTCGTTGAACTGGAGAAGAAGGTCAAAGAGCAAGGAGACGAGCTGATGTGTATGAGGACGGCAATGGCTGATGTTGTCCGTCGTTTAGGTGATGTTGAGAGCAAAAAAGATACAAGAAAAACTACATCTAGAGGTAGGTATAAGTAAATGGTGAAAACAGAGTACACCAAATTCTTCACATGGTATTGTATTGTATATGAACAGTGTCATGAGCAAATTCTGTAATACAGTGTCATATATCACGCGCCTGTATTATGTAGGTTAAGGTTATTATGACCTATGATACAGGCATCACATGTGATACATATGTGACAATGTATTACAGAATTTGCCTATGATACTGAACAAATAATTAAACATCCTATACATGGTGGTTACTGAGAATCGGCTTCTATCTCAGTATTTAGTATAGAAGTAGATCTTTACTGAAATTTTGTGGGAGGGGGATGAGAAGAAATTTATAATAAAATCAGCAATGGCTGATGTTATCCGTCGTCTAGGTGATGTTGAGAACAAAAAAGATACAAGAAAGGTTACATCTAGAGGTAGGTATTTAAAGTATAAAGGTAAAAATGGAGAACATTTATCTTTCTAATAATATCATCACACACCATCTTAAGATGTGTACAATAAAGTAGGCCGTTTCTATGTATATTATGCTATCCTTTTGGGAAAGGTGAGTGAAATGTTGGGGAAATCTACAGTCACTCAAAATGTAGTGTACTGTTTAATATCAAACTAACTACACTATCAAACTAGTTTGATAAAAAAAGTGTGATGTGCCCAAATATGGTAATTATATGACATCATCATGTCCATATGTGCACATCACATTTTTAGTTCACATAAAGTTTGATAGTGTAGACAGAGCTTAAAGCAGATACTATATTAATTTTAAAAGATGTCAGATTCATTAAATATCTTTTCATTGAGTTTGCATTGTGGATTCAAATTATTAATGCATTATTGTATATTTATTATATATTATATTAATCTAAACATTATCAATACTTTATAATTTAAAACATGATTGTATTGATTCTATTGTTTGTGGTTGTTTTTATGATTGTGATTCATTTTGTGAACTAACATTCAAATTTGCACAATAATATTATCGATATTTCTTTTTTCTAATGCAAACACTAATAATGAAGCTTTTATTTTACTAATATTGTTTTTTTGGGTGTTAAGCTCTGTCTACACTATCAATCTAGTTTGACAAAAAAAAGTGTGGTGTGCCCAAAAATGGTAGTAATATCCCCAAATATGGTAGTGATATGACGTCATCATTGTCCATATGGGCACATCACAATTGTTTGTCTTATAAAGTTTGATAGTGTAGACAGAGCTTTAGAAATGTACTGTGTCTGTCTGTCTCCTTGTTGTTTTATGCATAGAAATCATCGGTCTTCAGCATTATATCATAAATATTCAACAAGCTGTCCACTCATGCGTATCATCCATGGTACTGTATATTAATTATGAATGTTGTTTTGTAAATAATGTATTCGCGAAGCGGCCATTTCATGTTAAATATTGTGTCTTACATTCTGTGTTTGTGTTTCCTTTGTAAATTGTATTTCAAAGTCGGGTTTTACGTTGTAGTATTTTTCTGTGTGCGTACTGTAAATTAATACTGGCGTAGAATTTGAAAGTAATGTTGTAATATGCTCATAGTAATAGATATAGGGACCCTCTATCGTGGATGCCTACCCCAATGTCTATTACATAATACAGTTGTAATTTTGATAATATATTTACAACAAATTGCAATTGTACCACATTTAGCGTTTTCTATCTTTTTCTGTTTTCAAGGTATCCTATCATATTTTATTTGTGTGGATGTGGCAAAGTGAAATCAAAGAGCTATATAATTTTAGGCATTTGCTTTTTTCAATAAGAATGTACAGTACTACATTACTGTATACTATTTATCCTGCCATGGTGTACACTTGAGTATAGATGTGCACACAAGTTTGAGACAATCTATTTGCATTGGCAAGTTTGGTCATTTTTTGACTATTACAAACAATTCAAATGCTGACCAAAAAAATTTAAATTTTTATTGGTAGTTTCCATCAACATCTATATGCTTACTGCCTGTTTTGTTTTACAGTTTAGTATGTCCGATTTTACTATCGTATGTTATCAGTGTAATTTATCAACCAGGTTAAATCAATATTCACTAGTATTTGACTGGACCGGTAGATTAGTGTTTCCTATTGATTTTTACAAATTCCTGTATCACTTTCCATCCCTATAAATTTCATAAAACAAAGCAATTATGATTGGTTGATTAAATTTCACCTACGGTACTGTACTATAGATAATGTATGCAAGTCAAGATTGACTAATTGTCCTAGTAGTTGATAGTGTACTGTACTACATAAAGCTTGGTTCCCACTAAAACGTAACGCAAGGACGTAAACGCAACGCAAGCGTTTTAACCAATGACAAGCGAAGTAATACAGTTACCAGTCACAAGCGAATAAGCCATCGCTTGTGATTGGTCAATTCACTTGCGTTGCGTTACGTCCTTGCGTTGCGTCGCTAGTGGGAACCACGCTTAACACCTTGGGATGTATAGTAGTAGAGTACAGAAGCAACAAAATAGTATTTTAAACTATATGTAGTTTATTAAAGTCAATATCGTCTCTCGTTGTCCTGGTATAGCAGTATAGTAGTACTGGGATGTACAATAGGAAAAGAAGCATTATGGGTGGGGCCAGCGTGAATTTTAAACTAATACTATAGACCTTTTTACGATAGGCAACTAGTACTACTACAGTCAATCTTCTAATAGTAACCCATACTCTAATAGTAACCCCCCTTATAATTAGTAACCCACCTTTGTCAATCTATAATAATAACCCACTACTCTAAGTAACCAATGGGGGTTACTATTAGAGTCACAAAACTATTGACAAAATGATTGGTCGTTTTTGGTGCAGCCGTATTTTTAAAATAAGGAGATAATGCATGTTGATCTCGGGAGTGGGGAAGATTGAGTGTTTTTAAATTAAGTTCAAGTTCAACCAAATTTGTTTATCCGTACTGTTTTATTATTTTGCTATGAGTTGCTGACCAGAAAAGTTGGGGTGGGTTACTATTTTCTTGTAATTGATTTCCTAAGCTAGAAATTCATTAGCATCTATGTTAGTTGCAATGATAGTAACGTGATGTATGGGAAGTCATTAAGAATTTTAATCTACAATATGTGATGAATGATGCGATCAATGCGTGTATTATTTAGCTTCCCTACTGATTCCATAGTTAATCAGCAAAGTAATTCACCTTTCAACAGTTGTCAATCTGGTATGACATGGCTTTATCTAAATTGACATATAAAGTAAAATAAATAAATAGAAATGTTTACCGTTTATTGCCTCAAATCATAATAGATTGTTTGATTTCACTCGATATAAGTTCTACTGTATTACTAATAATTATTGTGTAATTGTAGTTAAAAATAATGAAAAGATTACAGTAACCTTCATTAAATATCTTCTTCTATACAACAATAGATTTAGTTTCCCCCAAAAAACAAAAGGTATGTCTACTTGCTTATGTCAGATGAAAAAGAGCAGCAAAATTATAATATACATATATAGTATTACCTCTAAAAAGAGACCTTGAAAATTTTAACCTCTGCCAACGCCTTTCAACTTTTTTTTGTTTAACTACTGTATGTCTACTTGAAAAGTTTATAACTTTAAAGTTATTCTGCAGTGCAGTGCGGTGTGTTAGAGAGTATAGTACCATATAACATAACACAATCTCTACACTAATCTAACATTTCACAATTAGTATACGTTAATACCTATTTTTAAATTAAAATTGTTAACATTAGATCAACCTTTAGTCCATGGAACAACTCCTGCATGCTACTAATATCACTATGAATTTGACGTTTATTCACTATTTTTGTAATTCTATTTTAACCCTGCAAATAACTTGCATCAAAATAAAAATGTCTGCATGGTATCGCCGTCATTTCATTTGCTTTATTCAAGTGCTAACCTCGCAAAGTGTCCGTGTCGGAATTGTGATCTTTCCAATTGTTTCGCAAATGATTTTTACGGAGCTGTTTTTTCCTACAGGTGGTTCGGCACCAATGCGAGCTGTGAAAGATTCATCAGGTATGGTGACTCATAGACTATAGTTTAGTTTTGCAGTTTTGTTTGTTTTTTTTCCAAATCCTTTGATGAAGATGTGCTTATATTATATGCTTTTTAATAGATGAATTTATCAATTGAAGTTTTGAGTATTATGAGATTATTGTTTATTTTGGATGTTTACAATCTTGTTCTTTTTATTAATTAAGTTTTTAATGTCTTTATGTTGTGTTATATTTGTAATTTTCGCTGCTATTGTAATTAAATGTTTTTGTTTTCAATTACTGTAAAACATGTTTATTATATTTTGGAAACCCAGTAATTTAATGAGTTGTGTTAGATGTGATAATTTTTGACCATTACGAAGCCATTCATCTTGGACGTTTAGTGAGGACAGATTATAATTTTTGTTCTATTTTAAAACATAACCATATACACAATAATAATAATAATACAAAAAATACTTTATTTATTTGTGCTTTATATGTTTTTATAGGAATGCTAAATCAGACCCTACCGTCCAAACTGTCCGTTCCTAATGGCACATCACGCCATAAACGACCGCCGACTCCAGATTCAAAGCGTCGATCATACGGTGGCGGCAGCTCTTCGGGTAGTGACAAGCTAAAGAGGTGGAGCTCAGCTGATAGTGGCAGTTTCCCAGCCGGGTAAGACCTCCTAGAGTACACTTGCATGATGTAGCATGTCATTTATTATGCAGAGTTGGGGAACAGCTCTCTGACTTGGCCACAAACATGAATATTTAACATTTATTCAGCAATGTTAGATTTTTTATACAATGCTCAATTAATAAATTTTGCCAATGATTTGCAATTAGTGTTAATAATGTCAGAAAGCTGTTCACTAAAATGTTGCAATACATTACACAATTTTAAAGTATACTAACCAATAATAAATGGAAAGGTTTTATTTTCATGGCATATAGGATAGGTTGCATGTCATAGCTGTTACATCAGTTGGTAGTACCCACAACAGCTTCACACCATTGCATTATGAAGAAATCAAAATTAATAGATTATAGATCACATGTCCATGTCACCTACATAGTATGCTTAAACATTGCCATCATTGGTGTGTCATTATTTTTTCTCAGATAAAGATCTATATACTGTAGGTCTTGCATTGCATATGATTCTAAAGAAATGCCTTTGTTGTCTTTCTGTTGTTAAACTAGATTCTTTATCCTCATTGCATCATCCTTTTGCTGTCGGTCCTAGACTAAGTGCTCTCTGGCTTCTAAAGGTTTATTTTTCTCTCCTCGTAATTCAATCTCATATCATTCATAGAGTTTTAAAAGTATATCATCATAATATACCACATCATATTAAATAATTCACTATAAGGTAGTTGGTAACTGTGCTTCTATTTTTACTAAACAGTCCATACTATTTTGACTATTTTGGTTTCTGGAGACCTACTATAAGGTATGATGCAGTGAATTCGAAAATTGTTTATCCATGTTTCTAATTTGGTGATTTGCTTTTTACTAGTTGGGTTTATAGAATTTAAATTTGAATCAAAGCAAAATATAAATACATTCAAACATATTTAGATATCTATGAAAATATAAGACGAACCAACTACAGTAGTAAGAATAAGGTATGCCTGTAATTAAGGTACTTTAGTTCCTGGTTTGATCTATGCAGTTCTGAATCTCAAACTCTCCCAGCTGGTACCAATTTTAACACAATTTAATGTTCCTGCTAAAGGAAACCATAACCTCATGCGTCATCTATATATAAATTATTAAGATCTCACTTTCTTAAAAAATGTACAGTATATAAGTACATTGATATTTATAGCTAGCAAAGTACTAGTAAACTAATACATACATTGATTGATATACAGTAGAACCTCTTCTTGGGACACCCCCTATTCAGGAAACACTTTCCGTTAAAAGTGAAACGACTATATAAGGCAAAACTTCTGACCAATTACTCAACTTCCTGACGCAAAACTATTCCACAGTAGTTACATACAATTATCATCCTGTACAGTACTCACTGTTAAATTGGGCTCAAATCTATTCCCTAGCCATCAGCGCAAGCTCAGTGGTCTAGAGTATGAACGCCAGGCTCCAGTGATCGGGAGGACGTGGGTTCCAGTCCAACTTAAGAATTCAATGTACTTTAGTGTGTATAAAGTACAAAATTATTTCAGAGTGTGGCAAACATCTGAAAAATGTATATATTTATATATGGCCAACCCATACTCAGGGGAAACCCTTATTGAATTGAAGAGATACTTTGTTGGGTCCTGAAGGTCTCCATTTAAGAGGTTTTACTGTAGCTACCATTTTCAATATCTATCAAGCAAGTAGCGAAGCACATATAATAAACTTTCCAATCTTTCCTGTGTATTAAAAAAAGTAATTATTTTACTGGTTTAACCATGGAGGTATTATACCTCCAGGGTTTAACTGACCTGTTTAGCATGTCCAAAACAAATGCCTTCAATCTCATAATCGACTAACAGCACAGTTAAAAGTGGAGGTGATGCATATGTCATATTATATATAGCATTTGCATGAAGTAAAATTAATAGTGTGCATGTTGTGTAAGCTATACAAGTTTATGTTGCACAAGTTCCTTATTGAATATTACTGTGGGGATTTTAAGGTTCAGTAATGGTGAATACGCTATAGTTGCTTGAGCTGTATGATTTTACATTTGTTAATAAACTTTTGTTGTAGATGATGGGTAGCGCTCAGCGATATTCTGCTTTTACATTGCGTATGATGACGATGCAGCATATTTAAAAACAGTGACTGGTTTTAAAGTGTGTATAAAAAATACAATTTCAATAGTTACCACAATGAACATTTTTAGGCATTTAGGGTAAATCATTGAAATCGTAATTGTAGTTATTTAGATAATTTGGACTGTGTGGTACCAAGTCGCAATAGAGCAAAATTTGAATGTCATCAGCCTAAATTCAGAGGCTATAGCTTTAGATGCTTTGGATGAAAAAGAGTAGACAATACACAATTCTGGTGAAGGTTCGTGTGTCAAAGTTCGAAGAATGTTCCAATTGCATGAGACTGTTATTTATAAATCATGAATTAATAATTTGTGAAATGATTTTTTAGTAGTGAAATGAAGAGTATAGATGTACAAACGACAATTTCCTATCCATCTAATGCTACCATCAACACTGTTGATAAGTATGACCAGCTTTCAATTGATACCTACCTAACTAAAGCAAAATCAATGGATACTGGTATCTTCCCAAGCATACCACATGCTACTATGGAACGAAATGCATCAATATCAGGTATGGCGTACCAGGTGAAGCATTCAAAGCAATGGAAGTCTGAAGCTCGTGTTGATCAACCAGAAGCCATACATAGAAAGCACCATCATAGAACTGGTGGACATAAGTATACTGCTGATAACTTAAAAAGGAGCAAGTCAGAAAATCAGGTATGTGAACGAAAGCGTAGTTCCATGCGGCCAAGCTTCTCCGAGGAACTTCCTGGTCTCCCAGGAAACAACATGAGAAAATGGATGTCTCAATTGCGTGTTTATACGCCGAAAGAAATAACACCGAAAGAAACTAAAGGTCGACGAGAGAGCCTGTCTGAAACGCAACCAATGAGCAAAATAAGAAAATGCAAATCAGAAGTGCAGGTAAATGCATCGCCGCAAAAAGAATTTCCTTCATTAAGTACGCCTTATGTTGCCACTTTACCATCTGCTAATGAGAAGAAATATTCACAGCATTGGAAATCTGAGGTTGCGAGTCAAGAGAACAAAAAGTCTAACATTGTTCAGAGGTATTTAGATTGTTTACCAGGTAACGAGTCCAAACCACCAACTACACAAAAAAAGCTGAACAGAATGTGGTCCACGGAGACATACACAAAAGATACATCTTCACGTAGATCTTCAAGAGCTGGTAATTTGAAAAAAGCACGATCAAGTATAGATCTGACAACATCCAGTAAGGAGAAGAAAGTGCAACTCATCTTGCCAACTAAGGAAAATATGAGTATAAGTAGAAGAGTCCGAGGAGAGACGGTAACGTTAAAATCTAACAAGTGGCGAACTGGAGGAACGTTTAACACCCACAAAAAATGGTAAGAACGGAGAAAAGTGAAGCGCAAATATTAGTTTTCTCTGCTTGGTTATAGAAGGTTATGGGAATATTTTATTGCTGACTTAAAATTAAGTGTGAATTGCGGTTGCCTATGTCTAGGCTGTGTAGTGTGAGCTTTTAGATTTAGTTTTTAAAAACAATCCTTGAATATTTCTGATTGGTAGCTTATCTGTGCCAAACTGACTTTTTTTACATATTTTAGTTACTGTCTTATAACTATATCTTTGGTTAGGTTTGGAAACTGCTTTATTTAGAAGGAATAAGCATCTTAACAGAATAGTACAGTCAAATATCGGAATACCAGATTTTGGTTTAATGCTCTAAAGCTCTCCAATTTCATTGCTTAGTTTGTATTACACAAAACAAAGTATTCTGCAATGCAAAGGTTTTGAAATATATGCTGCATAAAGAAAAGCAATGCTTTAAGTGTTAAATGCAAATTCAGAGAAAGAATGTTTTAAAATAGTATGCAATGAGATGTGGTAATAAACATAGTCAATAGAAAGTAGTTTAAATTAAGCTGGCCTGGAAATGTAGTCTGTGAAAGCCAACCAACAGAGGGCAGCATCTAGTTATCAAAGCTAAAGTGCTCTTACAGACTGTTACTATTTTTCCGGTTGAATACTATAGTTGAAAGCAATAAAAGTTAAATGACCTTCATCATATCATCATGATTGTTGAAGGTGTGGTATTGTGATAGTATTAGTTGTAAAGACCAGTCACTGTTTTAGCTACTGTGTTGTTGATTGTCTGCCGCTCTCTTCTCACTGAACAGTTTGCAGAAACTTTTTGTTGCATGTGATTGTGAAAAAGCTTTCCCAGTGCAAGTTATTTTTCTGTGATTTTAAGATGCCGCGCACCTCTGCATCTCCTCGGCCAAATTCTGCTCGCCCATCATCGGCTTCAAAAGCACGAGCTGCAAAATCGCGCTTTCCAAAAAGGTTAGTTAATCTTTAATAACGGTAAATCATTTTTGGGTATTATTTACATTTTTCATATTTATACCAGCAAAATTGGATGATGCAGTGTACAATGTTTCTTGGCACGCTGCCAACTGTTGAGTGATAACACTTTGTAAAATCAATTTACTGCCAAAATCTGTCACTTTCAACAATACCGGTGTATTAAAACAATTTGGATTAAAATCTGTTCATAGCTTTAAGTTAATTCTAACATTTAAATTCCTAAATCATTCATCCTGAAATGATATACTTTCAGCAAATATGAACTTGAATATTGCTATTCTCTGTTTGCTATCTCTATTTGTTGACTTTTGAATTATTTAAAACAACATTCAATACCAGAGTTCTTTTCATCTATCTATGTAATTCAAAATGGTCTCAATAAGATATGGTGCGGTATTTACCATCTCTAAGAACTCTTAGTTAAGTAAGTCACTTGAATTGAGTCATTTTCAAATCTAATCTAACAAAATTCAAAATTGTTCACAAAGTTTTAAACAAAATTGCGCAAAGATTGCACAGTGTTTATTAGCAACAGTTGACTAGCGGAACAAGATCATTAGGTCCCGTAAAATCTGGGCGGAAACGTTTAACCGAAGGATTCTTTTTCAGTTCTGCTAAGAAGAGTTCTTCTTTGACAAATTTATCTGGACGCAGATCGTCCACATCTGGGTGAGTTTTAGTTGTGAAATAAAAATTTATTTTTTGCAGGAAGGTAGTGCTATATACATTATAATGTAGTGTTTGTTTTTTGTTTTATATTTAAATTTGGTTATTTTTACAGAATTATTATGAGTTGCCATTTACTGTTGTTTGTCTTTGGTCATTTTTTTATATACAAATGTTACTATGTACTATTCTATGGTTACAGTTTTAGCTTAAAAAACTAAGTTTCTAATATATTTTTTTTCAAATTTGGTTTTTACTTGCTTGTTTATTTTGCATTTTTTTAAATGCACCTATCAGCCATTTTAATATGTCATTACTATATTATAGACCAAAACACTATTTTGTTTGCAGGAGATAAAAATTGAGAAACAAATTCTCAAGTATTGAATTGAACATTCAGTTTAAACTCAGAGTAGAGTAAACTTTTTACTTGACTGTAAGCTACTTTTCATTAGTTAAATTATCATCCTGTTTGTGTAGTACCCACTACTTCCTTGAGCTTAGCCATCAGTGCTAGCTTGGTGGTTTAGAGGTATGAATGCCAGACTGTTGATCTAAGGGATGTGGGTTCAAGTCACACTCAAGAATGACTTGCAAATATTTTTGCAAAGTGTTCCCAATGTTCCGAACATTTAGGAGTGGGATAAAACATCTGACTTATAGTTGTGTAGTACTGAAATTTGATAGTACTTTATGTCAATTAAATTTCCTACAGTTAAACAATCTTAGGCTCATTAAAATTAGTTACAACCAAAATAACAAAAGAACATCTCATCCAAATAGCTTCATTTAAGTAAAACTTTACCTTGATCTTTCACTTGATATGAGTTGTGTTTTGACAGACAACATAAAGTTCAAACAAACTTAAGGATGCATGATAAATGATAAAGTCTGTGCTTAGGTATAACTAACAATCGGCCACTATTGATGGTATGTGAGTTGTGTGCCCATATTGCCAGGTATCTATTGTCCCAACTGAAATGTACACTAGCATACGGCCTAGCAGATATGGCGACAGCTTGGTTTTGATATGGTTATTTGGTGTTACTGAAGACAAATCAGTTGATGAAATGAAATATTATTGTTTAGATGATAAATAGGTAATTCAGAAAATTCATTGGAATGAGAAAGAACAAATTGTTACCTAATTAAATCAATATAATTAAACTTATTTTGCATTATATGAAATGTTACCAATTGTTGCCAATTTAGCAGAGTACTGTAGGAGTATTGTTAGAAGTTGAATTTAAGCCATTATTTGCACAAAGCATACTTGTTATGATAATTAATTCATTAATTCTTTTTATTGGTATTGTTATTCATAAAATATTATTAAATTAGAATGTAATGATTATATACACAATGTGACATTCCAACTGAAACTCAAATTTAGAATATTGCTTTAACTGTACTTTTTTGTAAAAGCACCATCATGAATTAATGTGGTATACAGTAGTCAATATAAACATTGATGGTATACAGTAGTCAATATAAAGAATAATATATAAACATGTGTGAGGACACACCCATTTGACTTGCAAGTAGTAAATAGATACTATACTGGTAATTAAATAATTTCCATCGGTAAGGTACAACTGTACTTATGTAAAAGCACCATCACGTATTAATGTGGTATACAGTAATCAATATAAACAATGATATATTAACATGTGTGAGGACACACCCATTTTACTTGCAAGTACTAAATAGATACTATACTGGTAATTAAATAATTTCCATCGGTAAGGTACAACTGTACCTTATGTAAAAGCACCATCACGTAGTAATGGTATACAGTAGTCAATATGAACAATGATATATTAACATGTGTGAGGACACGCCCATTTGACTTACAAGTAGTAAATAGATAATATACTGGTAATTAAATAATTTCCATCGGTAAGGTACAACTGTACTTATGTAAAAGCACCATCACGTATTAATGTGGTATACAGTAATCAATATAAACAATGATATATAAACATGTTTGAGGACACGCCCATTTGACTTACAAAGTACTAAATAGATAATATACTGGTAATTAAATAATTTCCATCGGTAAGGTACAACTGTACTTATGTAAAAGCACCATCACGTATTAATGTGGTATACAGTAATCAATATAAACAATGATATATTAACATGTGTGAGGACACGCCCATTTGACTTACAAGTAGTAAATAGATACTATACTGGTAATTAAATCATTCCCATTTGTAAGGTACAACTGTACTTATGTAAAAGCACCATCACGTAATGTGGTATACAGTAATCAATATAAACAATGATATATAAACATGTGTGAGGACACGCCCATTTGACTTGCAAGTAGTAAATAGATAATATACTGGTAATTAAATAATTTCCATCGGTAAGGTACAACTGTACTTATGTAAAAGCACCATCACGTATTAATGTGGTATACAGTAATCAATATAAACAATGATATATAAACATGTGTGAGGACACACCCATTTGACTTACAAGTAGTAAATAGATACTATACTGGTAATTAAATAATTTCCATCGGTAAGGTACAACTGTACTTATGTAAAAGCACCATCACGTAGTAATGGTATACAGTAGTCAATATGAACAATGATATATTAACATGTGTGAGGACACGCCCATTTGACTTACAAAGTACTAAATAGATACTATACTGGTAATTAAATAATTTCCATCGGTAAGGTACAACTGTACTTATGTAAAAGCACCATCACGTATTAATGTGGTATACAGTAGTCAATATAAACAATGATATATAAACATGTTTGAGGACACGCCCATTTGACTTACAAGTAGTAAATAGATACTATACTGGTAATTAAATAATTTCCATCGGTAAGGTACAACTGTACTTATGTAAAAGCATCATCATGTATTAATGGTATACAGTAGTCAATATGAACAATGATATATAAACATGTTTGAGGACACGCCCATTTGACTTACAAGTAGTAAATAGATAATATACTGGTAATTAAATAATTTCCATCGGTAAGGTACAACTGTACTTATGTAAAAGCATCATCATGTATTAATGGTATACAGTAGTCAATATGAACAATGATATATAAACATGTTTGAGGACACGCCCATTTGACTTACAAAGTACTAAATAGATACTATACTGGTAATTAAATAATTTCCATCGGTAAGGTACAACTGTACTTATGTAAAAGCATCATCATGTATTAATGGTATACAGTAGTCAATATGAACAATGATATATAAACATGTTTGAGGACACGCCCATTTGACTTACAAGTACTAAATAGATACTATACTGGTAATTAAATAATTTCCATCGGTAAGGTACAACTGTACTTATGTAAAAGCATCATCATGTATTAATGGTATACAGTAGTCAATATGAACAATGATATATAAACATGTTTGAGGACACGCCCATTTGACTTACAAGTAGTAAATAGATAATATACTGGTAATTAAATAATTTCCATCGGTAAGGTACAACTGTACTTATGTAAAAGCATCATCATGTATTAATGGTATACAGTAGTCAATATGAACAATGATATATAAACATGTTTGAGGACACGCCCATTTGACTTACAAAGTACTAAATAGATACTATACTGGTAATTAAATAATTTCCATCGGTAAGGTACAACTGTACTTATGTAAAAGCATCATCACGTATTAATGTGGTATACAGTAATCAATATGAACAATGATATATTAACATGTGTGAGGACACGCCCATTTGACTTACAAGTAGTAAATAGATACTATACTGGTAATTAAATAATTTCCATCGGTAAGGTACAACTGTACTTATGTAAAAGCACCATCACGTATTAATGTGGTATACAGTAGTCAATATAAACAATGATATATAAACATGTTTGAGGACACGCCCATTTGACTTACAAGTAGTAAATAGATACTATACTGGTAATTAAATAATTTCCATCGGTAAGGTACAACTGTACTTATGTAAAAGCATCATCACGTATTAATGGTATACAGTAGTCAATATGAACAATGATATATAAACATGTTTGAGGACACGCCCATTTGACTTACAAAGTACTAAATAGATAATATACTGGTAATTAAATAATTTCCATCGGTAAGGTACAACTGTACTTATGTAAAAGCATCATCACGTATTAATGGTATACAGTAGTCAATATGAACAATGATATATTAACATGTTTGAGGACACGCCCATTTGACTTACAAGTAGTAAATAGATACTATACTGGTAATTAAATAATTTCCATCGGTAAGGTACAACTGTACTTATGTAAAAGCACCATCACGTATTAATGGTATACAGTAATCAATATGAACAATGATATATTAACATGTGTGAGGACACGCCCATTTGACTTACAAGTAGTAAATAGATAATATACTGGTAATTAAATAATTTCCATCGGTAAGGTACAACTGTACCTTATGTAAAAGCACCATCACGTAGTAATGGTATACAGTAGTCAATGTGAACAATGATATATTAACATGTGTGAGGACACGCCCATTTGACTTACAAAGTACTAAATAGATAATATACTGGTAATTAAATAATTTCCATCGGTAAGGTACAACTGTACTTATGTAAAAGCACCATCATGAATTAATGTGGTATAGTCATATGAACAATGATATATAAACATGTTTGAGGACACGCCCATTTGACTTGCAAGCAGTAAATAGATAATATACTGGTAATTAAATAATTTCCATTGGTAAGGTACAACTGTACTTATGTAAAAGTACCATCATGTATTAATGTGGTATACAGTAATCAATATAAACAATGATATATAAACATGTTTGAGGACACGCCCATTTGACTTACAAAGTACTAAATAGATAATATACTGGTAATTAAATAATTTCCATCGGTAAGGTACAACTGTACTTATGTAAAATCACCATCATGTATTAATGTGGTATAGTCATATGAACAATGAAATATAAACATGTTTGAGGACACGCCTATTTGACTTACAAGTAGTAAATAGATAATATATTTATAGATAATACCCATCTATAAGGTACATATGCATTGAACTAGGTCCTGCCGAAACTGTTGCCAATGGAAAAACAATTTTGTCAATATGCAATTTTCGTTCACCTGTGTCTGGACCTTCACCTGACATGTGTCAATATACAAAACCAGGTTTAGGTCTACCAGTCAAAGTGTAAATAGTATATTACTCTGGATTTCTATGTTGTTTAAAAATAAATGTTTGTATTAAAGGATATAATATCATCTTTTGACTGTCAATATACACTGGTTTCCAAGAGCAGGTCCATCAATTAGCTACAACTCATCACCAAATTAAGGCTTATTTGTTATGCATGATTTTGTTTTGTAGAAAGATTAGTGGAATAACTCATTTACCTAGCTAATCATTTTTGGCTTTTAGAAAGTGTTCGATCAGATGTGTGTGAAAGCGGTGTTAGTTAAAATGCATAGAATATTCACATCTGCTGGTATTGAAGGTGATTGCTATTGTTAAATTGATATTGTTTGTGAGTGGTATTTGCCGCATACATTAGGGATAACCTAGCATAACATAACTCTATCCAGCTAGTTCTAGACATAATGGTGTCGAGACATGTAGTATTACTGGTAGAGATGGTAACACTACATGAATTTGTTTCTCCTAGGCCCTAGTTTATTTCAAAATGATCTAATTCAATTTTAACGTCTAGTATAAAAAGCTCAGTTTATCTTTCCAGAAGCATGATATGATCTTGTAACCTACTGTAGCTTTGTTTTTCTCCTGGTTTAAATTTTTTTTTTTTTATATGAAACATAAAAGTAAAACGATAGACAAAAACTGTAATGGACCAAAAAAAAGGGCGTGTCTCCAATCTCAACTAACAAAAATATAAATACATTATTTAAAAAAATGTATAGGCCTATAGGACAAATTATGTACAATACAAAATAACATTATACCTTTGAAAGAGAAAATGTTTGTGTTCCAACGGGTTCTACTGTTATTATTTATAAAGAGTAAAATCAAAGTTTTTAATTTTATTACAAATTTCCAACATGTTTAAAGAATACCGTTTATCATACATTTTTTTTTACTTTCGGTAAATTATTCATATTATTTGAATATGCAATACTTATTTCCCTAACCACACATTTAAAAATCTTTAAAAATGTAGTCTTGTGCAATTACGACATATATGCATATCTTGGTGCCTGGATTTCCAAAGCCATTTAACGAAAATTAGTGGGAAAAAAAATTCCACAAATTGAGTTATAAAAGCTTTCCTGTGGAATAAACCATTCAAAGTCCAAGGTTTTTTGCTTAGAAACATTCCAAAATTAAGATATTGAAAAGAAGATTATTTTATTTTAATTTTCACATAACTATTATTTAATTAACAGTTTAGAGTATTACCACTTTTCATAGAGGTGTTACCCATTATTAAAATAGTGAAAAAACTATGGCAAATCATTAAATCTCCCCAATGATAAAGTGGTTGAGGCCACTCCGTCAGGTCATGGTGCCTTATATTAGGAAGTCCCAGCCCAAAGGGTGATCATGGTACGTTGATTGTTGAATTTTTATCGTATTTTATATCGAAGAATAAAACATTTTTAAAGATGTATGGGAGAAAAAGGTAATATTTTCTATAATATATTATTATACGTTTATATTAGTATTATCCCAATGGTTGTGATTTGTTAAATTAATAAATTAGTAACGGAAGTGTTTGATATTTGAAGTATTTTTCCTTCGGTATACTTTGAATTAGCTCATTACTGTCATCTATGTGTAAAATAAATTTAAATCCAAAAGAAACATAATTTAGTTATGGTTTCTTTTGGAATATTTTGTCAAACAAACATGTTTTCATTTTGTTTTTGCTTTATATCCATTCTTTATTTCAGGAATTTTAGTCACTAAACACAGATTATGGCTGATTCTTTTGTTTTAAAATATATATATTTGTTAAATTCTGTGATTTATATTGGGTTTTTTTTATGCTTAATATTGCTATATATTTTGTTGTTTCAATTGTACTGGGTTACCACTAATTGTCATCAAAATTATTTTATAATTTTTTAATTTTTTTTTTACCAGTAAAAATATGAAAATCCCCTTAATCTAAAAGTTTCATGAACTTCTACATGTCAATAGTTCTATTCTATGGATGGATCACCAAATCTAATATTGATTTTGATCACCATTTGGAAAATTACCTTGTACAAAAGATTTACCAACTAAACCACTTATTTGGGGATGAACCTATATCATAATGAAAACATATCCACATTTAAAAACACAAACATTTATGATTTTTTTTTTATTTATTTCACAGACCCAACAAAGATGCAGAATTCAATGCAGGTAAATTTATATCTTTTGATATGTTCTAAAGCACTGTCTACACTATCCAACTTTATGTGACAAAAAAAAAAAAATGTGATTTGCCCATATAATATATGGACATGATGAAGTCATATCACTGCCGTATTTGAGCATATCACTACCATATTTGGGCATATCACTACCATATTTGAGCATATCACTACCATATTTGAGCATATCACTACCATATTTGGGCACATCACACTTTTTTAGTTTGATAGGGCAGGGAAAAATGTCCATGTAGTGTAGACAGAGCTTTGTATTTCTTATAATAAATCAATTTTCATATTCAAATTCACCAAACATTTATTTCTTCAATAAATACATATTAGGGTTACCTTAAAATAAACTTGATTGTGAGAATAATTTGTAATATGCCAAGTATGAGTCATATGATATGATATATTCAGTCATTATTCTTTATGAACTCTTCATTCTATCTCGGATACTAATCTCTCTTTTTTTTGGTGTTTAAATTGTGATAAGATCTTGTGTACTTTTAATATCCACAATTAGTATTTTGTTCTACTTGCTTGCTCTTGGCTTAATAATAGTCTTTTGATAACATGCCTTCTGTCTACACATGGTCACTCTTGTTGCTCTTTTTTTCCTAGTTCCTTTATTGCAAAGTTACAAAAATAACATAATTTTATGGCACAGAAAACCGAATGAGCCAGTTAACAGGGTATACGAAAACAAAGCTAACATTGTATTGCTTTAAAGCTTGCGTTTTCCACATTATTCGGTTGTAAATTTTAAAAGTATGAAAGCGTATTTAAATAATGTAATGTTATCTTTAATGCATAAAGCATACTCCAGAGAAGAGAGTATTTTCAGACGTTTTTTGTTGAACAAATAAATGAAATGACACAGGAATCATACTCTAGGTGTTCCTATTTGTTCACTTTAACTTTGATATTAGGTCGATTTAAAAAAAAAACTAAGAGAGGAAAGAGCATTTTAAAAATGTAATGTATTTTGTTGATACATGACAAATATTTTGATGTTCTTCGTAAATGACTTTAGTTTTAGATATTAGATAAAAAGCCTTGATAATTTCTTGTGGATTTTGCATAAATATTATTCTAATGTTCCACTTGCCTGGTCTTTGCTTAATGGCGATGTTGTTTCTCTATGGATTGCATCTCTGGCGTGAACCAACATGCATCATTAATCATCTGTAATAATATTCTACTTATACTAAAAATGCTATAATTCTATGGAGAAAAAAGTGCAATGCTTTAAGCTCTGTCTATCAAACTATTTAAAATAAAAAAGGTGTGATGTGCCGAAATATGGTAGTGATATGCCCAAATATAGTAGTGATATGACATTATGTCCATATATGGGCACATCACATTTTTTTGTCACATAAAGTTTGATATTGTAGACAGGGCTTAAATTTGACAAGTGGAATAACATGGCAGATACAGATTGCGTATTTAAAATGTTAAAAATTACATTATGAACTGGCACCAAAATTTAAAAAATGTAATTTAAAATATACAATAATATCAATTGATATAAGAGGTCAATGATGCTATAAATATTATTTTACGTTAATTTTGCAGAAGAAGGATTGGTTCGCATATACATGAGAGGGCGCCCAGTTACCGTTTACGTTCCATCTGACGTAGAGAATTTTGACATTGGATCCAAGATATCAGCTCCTGCTGAAAAGTTAAAGATGGAGTGGATGTATCCTTGATGTATTTGACCTGTAAAATCAAAAAGGTCAACTTATATGTTGTTGACCATATTAATGTGTTTAAATGAAAGGGGTCGAAGGGGTGGGAGGATCTGCCCTTGACTTAACCAGTTTGATGGAGTTTACTCTACCGAAACATCTCATCAAACAATGAGGCTTTGGTTAGTTTTTTTTTTTTATTTCATATGTCTATTATCTTTTTTCTAATTTCTAGTACATGTTGTTCAGTTTATTCTGAACCATTAAACCAGTCACAGTATCTAGGCCATTATGAGATTTCACAGCATGTGTCCTACTACTGCGCTATGAGTTTCAACGCACTCATAAATTGAGTTTTACACAAATTGCTAAATGCATTTTATGATTTATCACTTCCATTATAGTAATTTATGTATAGTATCCTCATAAAATTATGAAATTTTACTAGAGACTCTCTTGGTTCATAGTGGTGTGGTGGAAAAAGTTTTCTCGCGTCCATTGTACACATGACTTGTGTGCACTAAAAACCCAGTGTGGTATGTAAATGTTTCCCCGGCATTGTGGTTCAATTTAGCGCCTCATTGTTACAATAGTTCTAAGGGCCTGCAGTTCATTTAAGCCCTAGTATCACCATAAGTTCTGGGGGCCTGCTGTACCTATTAACCCCTATCACCATAAAATCATAGTGCAAAACCTTTGGGCTAGAAGACTGCAAATGAGAGAGAGATACACACTATTCACAATCATTCTATATTATTATACTCTGGTGTAATTTGTACTTTATACTATTAGTACATTAAAAATACAAGTAATTCTTGGGTGGGACTCGAACCCACGGCGCCCAGATCACTTGCCTGGCGTTCATACCTCTAGACCACCCGGCTGAGCTTGTGCTGATGGCTAGGGTTTTTTCCCTCAATCTTGTTATGAGAAGAGGTGCACTAATAGGCGATAAGACAAATCTGTTATTGGATTTGAACCAAGAAAGCATGTTACCTAACTAATGTATATTGGCACTAGTTCAACCAGTCATTTTCAAGATTTTCCTTAGCATTTGTTATCAGGTATGGTTATCGCGGACGTGATTGTCGCAGTAATCTCCATCTACTACCGACCGGTGAAATTGTATACTTTATGGCTGCCACTGTGGTCTTGTTTAACGTTGAAGAGGGTCTGCAACGCCATTATATGGGCCACAATGATGATGTTAGATGGTAAGGATGCACTGTGTTTAAAGACACTGAAATGCATATCAAAAAGTGCATACTGTATTAAAATATTAAAAATTATTTAATTCACAATTTCATACTTTGTGTTAACAGTATTGCTGTCCATCCTGACAAAGTAACTATAGCAACAGGACAAGTTGCTGGACATGACAAAGTTGAAGGAAAGGTAAAAATGTTTGTCTTAATTTACAACATAACAATTTTAAAGAAGATAAATTATACATTATTTCCAATTACAATACTGTATGTTATTAATAATTACAATACTGTATGTTATTAATAATTACAATACTGTATGTTATTAGTAGACAAGGCTTCAAAACAGTAGTAAACCTCTTTCTATTGGACTAATGTTATATTAACATAACCCTCATTTATTTTTAACCACACCATAATAATGATATGAACATACATGTTTGTAAGTGTTCATTTTACATATTTGTATAAATAAAATAAATTATAACTTTGTTCCATTTATTGATAGCGTTGGAAAGTTAGGCAAGGTGCAGAGGTAATTCTTGTGTTCCACACATAAAAACATCACTGTTTTCCCCCTTGCTGTCATTTCAACCAAGCTTCCCATGTCATGATTTATGATGCTATAGTTATTCTTCACAATTTGAATACTTTCAATAGATATCACAGTAAAACAACTGGTTATAAGCTTTAGTTATGTAATAGTATTTGTTGTTTTATAATTTACAATTGTTTTATGAATTATGGGAAAACAGATAACAGTTTACTACCTGTTCTTTCCCCACAGTTTCTATTTTAGTTTCCTTTTCCATGTTATATTTTTGGGGCATTATTTAGGGTATTAAGTAAAAATTTCCATTTTTCTTTCCCTTTTCTTCATCCCATTTTATTTTTTCGTTACCTTCTGTAAACAAAACACAGTTCAAATTCACTAAAGCCCAGAAACAGATATTAGAAACACTCTGTAAATATTAATGATATGCGATGGAATTATTTTAGTGGCTTTCCTAAATAATCTTCATGGAAGCCTACTGTATGTGAGAAGTATATTCAGTTGTAGCCTTAGTATTTTTGAATAAATTCTGTATTATTTTGTAAAAGCAACACATCATTTTTGTCACAATATTGTTGGCTTCAAAGTATTAAGCCCTGTTTACACTATTAAACAAAAAAATGTGATGTGCCCATATATAGACGTGATGTCATATCACTACCATATTTGAGCATATCACTACCATATTTTTAGGCACATCACACTTTTTTTTGTCAAACTAGTTTGATAGTGTAGACAGAGCTTTAGATCTCACCATTATTATCACCTATTATTTTACAATCTGTTCTTGATCTTCTTTACAATGCAATATGTTTCAGTAGCTGCTTATTGTGCTAAAAGTGCTTTGTGTTGTGGTATTGAAATATATGTAAAACACATTTCATATGTAGTCTTGGACATGGTTTATGTAGTGTATGGGCCTAGTTGTATTTGAGGCGAAATTGGTTGGAGAATAGACACTCTGTGCCTAAATTGTTTCTACCATTTCCCAGCTCCATTTTACAACAGTAGAAGCAAATTGCCACAATTATTAGGATCAAAAGAGACGTCATCCATTCAATTATAAATAAAAATATTATTTTTCCGATTGTAAGAAATTTTTTCCACGAATAAAAAAAGTTAAACAAAATGATAACAAGCCCAGTGATTTACTGGTAGTTCTAGTCTTGGTTTCACTTGAAATAGCTTTTTTCATACTGTTCACAATATTAGGATATGTTGTTTTAAATTTAGAAAAACTGAAGTTGCTTTTTTTTTGTATGTGTTTGTTTCAATAGAGGTATCCAGTGTAGTTTACTAGATCATCAAAACGGCCATCCATAACCACTTCTCAAAAAACAGTCAAACAAATCACTTATTTTCATTTTGCTTTTAGCATTTTGTATATTGTTGTGGCTCATATTATTTTGATAGATACTTTTAAATCAAGTATTTTTTATCTTTAATTAATAGCCTCATGTTCGCATTTGGGATTCTGTAACTCTCAACACCCTCCATGTAATTGGTGTAGGCTCCTTTGACCGCGCTGTCTGCTGCGTTGGATTCTCTAAATTTGTAAGTATTTTCAATAATATCGTATACAGGTATACAATATTTTTTTCTAGCATCACTAAAAATATGTTAAACATTAATTATTAGTGATAAACCTTAGTATTTAAAAAAGAAATTGTTATTTCTATCAGGTTAATAGTGGACAGTAGATAGTTTAAAACATTAATAATTGTTTATTGTTGTGACTTTTAATGCATATTTATACTTTCTCTAATTGAACCCATGACTACATCAAATATTGTTGGGACTTATTTCCTTTTTAATGTGATTATAGATTTATTGTATCTATATATAAATTTACGTAAGAGCAATATTTGTAACTTCTAGAATCTTTACTCAATGGTATAAAACGTTGGTACATACTTTCTGTACTTATTTTAACCACCTAATGTAACCCTGTTTAGGTAATTAGAATAAATTAAATTCAAATAATTTCAATTCAAATAAATGTATTTCTCAAAAAGAACAATAACTAATATCTTGAGAAAATGATATTCCACTTTAAGCATAGCTTTAATTTTGGCCTCCAAGCAACATTATTATATGAGAACAGACGAAAAATATAATTTGTAGCATTCTTTATAGTGTTTCACCACAGGTTTGTTGCTTATTCAACGGTATCACAGCCTTTTTTCCACAGATCACATGATCCTCCCATGGGAAACATTTCTGGATAATTCCATGCTTATGTTAATATAGATATGAAAATATTATTAACATAACTAAGTAGATAAGAATATGTATTCCAAATCAATAATTCAAATTTATCACAAGACTAAGTATAACTTAAAATAACAAAAGCTGGATTACAAAAACCCGATTTTTTTTTTTTATATTCACTTATCCATTTATATATCCAATTTTGTCAAAACAAAATTCTATACACTACAGTATTGGATGAATAAGAAACGAATAAAAATCTATTAAAATATCTTTATTGAAACTAAATTGTATTGCTATATATATAAATAAATATTGTGCTTTTAACAATAACATTCATTGTTTTTTTCAGTTGGCGGAACATGCAATAATTGTTCTTTTATCATTACATTTAAAACTATTTTGTTTTTTTACTATGAATATGTACTTTGCAACAAGTTTCATATTCAATGTGTAATTTGTTTTTTTACCTATGAATAACTTTTTGAACACTCTAAACAAATTACCACACCATGTAGGATGGTGGTAACACATTAGTAGCAGTTGATGAAGCAAATGACCACTGTATGTCTGTGTGGGACTGGAGCCGCGAGAAGAAACTCAGCGAGAGCAAGGTAACACGTTAGAGGTCACGGACACGTCGTCTGTGTTCCTCTCTTTGTATGTTGCATGCTGCTTTGATTTAGAGTGTTGTTTTCTTTTTTTGCATTTTGCTTGATTCGTCAAGGACGAAGGTGTTTCCCTCTTAGCGTTGGATGAATCCAACGATCATGTTATGTCCGTTTGGGACTGGCGCAAGCAAAAGAAGATTTGTTCGACTAAGGCAAGTTTTGTGAACCTTTCTATTGGTTTTGGTGGCTGTGTTTTTGCAAACTTTTTCCACCTTCATCGCCTTCATCTCGAGGAAATGAGACGCTTGTTTTCAATTCCTCGTCATCTAACTCATTTCAATATCACCGTTTGATCGCACGCTAGTGGCTCGCCCACGTAGCAGCAGCTTTGCTATCTGAAGCATGTTGCGCAATGGTCAAGTGTAGACTTCCTACCGTTAGTTGATAAATTAAAACAGTAGTGGCTGTATGAAACATTTAATGCACTTAGCTGGTTGATATTTTTACTAATCCTAGTTTTAGTCTGACCTCACGACCTCACCAGGTTATTTTTAAATGTTGACAAAAATCCTAGATTGATTCGGAATACATTTTTTCCCAGGGTGTTAAAAAGTTAAGGATGGGTAGTGGGGAAAGAAAGTACCTATAAGTCTTCAGAAGTTATTTGGATGGGTACTTATGTTGGCATTAGGCTGGGCAAAAAGCGTTATGAATAAGCTAGCCTAAGTGGAGGATTTTGAAGGAAGCTATCCCTGCTTAATGCCACCCAGCAGTATTTGATTCAAGGGTTTAATGTCTTCCAAATATTAGTAAATATTTAATTGTTGGTTGGTATTAGAGAATTACAAATATTTCAAAAGCTGCTGGACAAAAAATGGTACTGGTATTTACATCAATGATAGATAGTTTAATGTAGAAAAGGTGTAATTGAGTTTTAAAAAGCACTGCCTCCAAAATTATTTCCTGAAGTAACTCCTCAATTCAAAAGGAAAGAAAAGAGTTTATGTAGTAAATTATAATAAATGTAATTTTAAATAAAGCAATGGATTCAATTGGTTTAACCAATTCGTAAAATTGTACCCATTGGCTAATTATAAATGCATGAAAATTTTGGGATGACCTGATTGGACCTACACTTGCGTCTGAACAAATGTTCTCTTTGCACATATTACTAACACTCGATGAACTATTACAAATTTATTCTACTGCAGTACGATTTTTACAACATAATGTTACTTAAACTTTATTTCCAAATGCATATCATGAAATCTCTGGCCTCTTTAAATTAATGTGTTTGGCATGTGTTGAATTAAATGTCTTGATGTGCAAGCTTAAAACATAAGAGCCACAAATAAAAAGCTTACTTTGAGAAATAAGGTACGTTGATGTCTAAAGCCTTATGTACACTATCAAACTAATGTGATGTGCCCATATATGGAGGACATGGTGATGTCATATTTGGGAATATCAATTCCTTATTTGGGTACATCACACTTTTTTTTTGTTAAACTAGTTTGATAGTGTCAGACAGATATGTTTGAAATTGCATGGCTTTATGCAGCTTCAAGCATTGTCTGCACTAAATGCTATATGTGTATACAATATCCATACATTATTTACTGCATCAACTGATTTAATTTACTGCAGAAACTGCAATAGAATACATTTGACATAGTCATTGGTAACAATTCTTCAGTTTAGATTTGTGTACCAGTCTTTACTTCAATTCTATTTTTTTATAACATTTTTACATTTCAGATTTTCAAGAGAAACTAAACGGTTCAATATTATAAATTGATTTATAAAAAATGTTAAATTAGATTTATTTTGCTAAAAAGGTTATCAGTTCTTCAGAATGATCTAACAGTAGTTTTATTGGTTGAATATTTTTTTTATACTAATATGATTGGCTTAGCACTTAATCTATCAATTTAACAATGATTTCATTGGATCTTTGCTTTCTGCCTATAATTTACCTAATACAAAAAGTACAAATATTTGATTATGATTGGCTTAGCACTTAATCTATCAATTTAACAATGATTTCATTGGATCTTTCCTTTCTGCCTATAATTTACCTAATACAAAAAGTACAAATATTTGATTATGATTGGCTTAGCACTTAATCTATCAATTTACCAATGATTTCATTGGATCTTTCCTTTCTGCCTATAATTTACCTAATACAAAAAGTACAAATATTTGATTATGATTGGCTTAGCACTTAATCTATCAATTTAACAATGATTTCATTGGATTTTTCCTTTCTGCCTATAATTTACCTAATACAAAAAGTACAAATATTTGATTATGATTATGATTATGATTGGCTTGCTTTGATTTGAAAAAAAAAAGCTAACAACCATGTTTTCTTTGAATTATTAATATTGCTATTATAACATTGATTAGCTTTTTGAAAATAAACACAAACAATGCACATAAATACCGGTAATCAATTTTTATTATTAAATTTTAAACGTTTAAATAGTATACAACACATTTTCATACCAACTACAATTTTAATCTATCACTTACAATATCATATTTTAAAATTAAATTTTAAAAATAATTATAAATTCCTAGTACATAAAGATTCTTCAATTCGTTTTTTGCATAACATTTGTATACATTATATTTGGACTTTCACTTCACCAATTTTTCATTTTTCATACAAACAGTTTTTCATAATTAATCACATTATTTAATGTTGGACTTCATAACATTAAGGTTAACATCAACTACCATCCTATATCATTTACAATATCATATTTATCTTTTTTAACATTTTAAAATATATAATATTATATTTAAAGTAAAACAATATTTTTTACATTACATTTTTTATACATTTTGTTTATATAAACATTAGTTTACCTATTTCTATACATTAATAAACATTATTTAATTTAGTTACAGAAAGAATTTAATTTCTATTCTTAACTATAATCCATCATTTTCCAAAAATCATTTATAAATGAAAATTCAGATTATATTACATTACTTATAATCAATATAAAAAATGACAATTAAAAAATTCACTCATATAATTACAATTATATTTTCCATTGCTTTATTTTTTTCACAGAAATTTACTTTTTCAAACAATATATTTCTATTCTAACACAAAATATTCAATTTTTCAATATTTATAAATTTTTTTTTACGATTACTTTGATATTTTATAAACCTTAGACCATTCAAGAGCCAGTTCTCGCTGCCGAGTTTCACCCACTTAGCTCAAACCAAATTATTACATGCGGCAAGAGTCATATCTATTTTTGGACGCTGGATGATGGAAAACTTACTAAAAAATCTGGTATCTTTGAGGTAACCACTTTTGTTTGTATATTTGTTATGGTTTTAATTAAAAAAATTTGATAGGAATTAATTTAGTGATTGTTACCCACTTTTATAGCAATATGTAGTATATAATATGTATTTTTATTTGTCATATCTTCATCCATACTTTGCCTCAAGTGTAGTGTATGTATTGTCTGTAACCCCTTTTTGTCCCTGTATATGAACCTTGATCCACTACTATTTTTTACTCATGGTGGAACCAGTGTTAAAGCTCTTTGAGCTTATTTGGTCTCTCCACACACAATGGCAAAATTATTTACTGCATTATGTTTATCATATTTATGAATATTGTTTTGTGCGAATAAATGAACTTGAACTTGAAGATTGTTTAATTTCTCTTTCTAGAAACATGATAAGCCAAAGTATGTTCTATGCATAGCATTTGCCGATAATGGTGATGTCATCTCTGGTGATTCCAACGGTAACATCTACATATGGGGTAAAGGTAAGTATGAAGGACAAAAACCATGTAGAGCCAACTATCCTAAGACACCTTTGGGCTGGATTAATATGTCTGGCTTACCAGAAATTCTGGTGCTACAAATGTGTTTTTAATGTGAAAATCTGTGAACTTTTGAACATCACAGAAAATGTTGCTTTTGGAGAGTTTTCCTATTTTTAGAAAGTTAGGTATTACAAGAGTTGAGTTGTATTTATTTTGCAAGTCTTCTACTTTAATAATCTTGCATTAAGTTTTTTACAACGTATTCCTCAAAGTCAAATCAATTTTCATTATGTTTATATATTTATATTTTATAGTATTTCTTATACTGTGCTTATGTGTGTTATTGGTGGTACTGTTATTGGCTTTTTCTGTAGTTTATCATCAAACAACAAATTTCCAATATTTATTTTTATATGAATTATTAGAAAATAAAAGTTTTTTAAATTTTAATTTGTGTACATGTCTACTAATTTCATGGTAAAAGGTTTCCTACTTTCTAAGAGTTTTATCAGATAATCTATATTGTTTTGACAACACTTGTAACATGACAACAGTGCTGATTTTGACATTTTTCCCCTAACTGCATACTTTATACAAATGTCTCGTTATGTTTCTATTTATAGGCAATAGTCGTATTCAGTATGCTGTCACTGGTGGACATGAAGGCCCAATCTTTTCCTTGTGCACTCTTAAGGATGGAAGTGTTCTATCTGGTGGAGGAAAAGATCGCAAAATTAAACAGTGGGACAGAAACTACAGCTCCACAAGTGAAACAGCTGTGAGTTAATTCATAACAAGAATTGTGTAACATTTTCGTGATTCGGAATCCTATGTTCCTACAGTAGAATCTTTTAATAAAGCATGGTTCCAACAAGAACCCAGCACAGTGCAATATTGAGTAATCACAATTGGTAACAGTGCTGCAAACATTGCTACAGGAAATCAAATCGGTTTGGGTTAGAAATCAAATTGGTTTGATTTTTCACAACATACACAACATAGTAAAGCGCATAGTTAAGTATGTGGGTGAACCAGGTCAAAGTCTACAGCAACTAACGTTCTTCTAATCTTTAGAAACATTTCAAAATACTGATATGTACTATATTTGAATTCTATTTGTCTTTGTTTTTGTGTAGATCCCAGAGGCCACTGGTCCCGTACGTGTGCTATGCCAAGGAAAAGGGGATGACATTTATGTTGGAACAACACGTAACACCATTCTACATGGGGATATTGGTGGTGACTTTGTTCCAATTGTGCAGGTAGGCTGTTGACAAAAGTATTGTTCATGGCGCGATAAATATTATAATACCCTCCATTGTTGTAACCTAAACAAACGTATATGTTCGATAGAATCGTCGGTATTTTATTAGATAACTATATTAAATTTGCTTTGTTACTTCATTGATATACAATAAATGTATGCAGTAGCATCAATAATTTATGAAATAAATTTGTACCAATTGTAGGCACACACTGATGAACTGTGGGGAATGGCCATTCACCCAACCCAGCCTTTGTTCCTCACCTGTGGACATGACAAGACAATTATAATGTGGGACAGTGAATCCCATCGACCATTATGGACCAAGACAATTGAGGTATGTCTCAAGCTCTGTCTACACTATCAAACTTTATTTGACAAAAACAATGTGATGAGTCCATATATGGACATGATGATGTCATATCACCACCATATTAAGCATATCACTACCATATTTGGGCACTTTTTTTTCAAACTAGTTTGACGAATTGACAGAAAATAGCTTATGTATCCCATGTGACCATATAGTCTGTTCTCTATGTATTTGAAAGAAACTAATACAGTAATGACCTTATAGTATGTGTTAAAATTACAATATTATCTTATATATTTTGCATTTGTAGGATTCTTGCCAGTCTGCTCACTTCCATCCTTCTGGTGAGGTCTTTGCAATTGGAACCACCACAGGCCGTTGGATTGCATTTGATACACAGAGTAAAGACCTTGTCACTGTCCACACTGATGGCAATGAGCAACATGATATTGTCCGATATTCTCCAGGTATAATTATTTGCTTTTTTGAGAGGAACTTAGTGCAGTGGTCACTGTACAGCCTAAAAATGTTATCTGTTTTTTATATTAACTATCTGTATATAATTCTTTACGCTAAACCATTTATGAATACATACGTGTGCGACGTTTTGACTTGTTTTCAACAAATCTTCATCTGGCAATGACTAGATGTTAGTGAAACGTCACACATGTATGTATTTATGAATGGTTTAATGTAAAGAATTATATACAGATAGCCTAAAACTTATTAGGATTGTTTGTGGTTGAAAATGGATCTATTGCCATTGTCCCTACATGCATGTAAAAATTATGTATATACTTTACATCTGCAATCACAAAGTATATTTTCTTGTTTGTCTTTTCAGATGGAAACTACATTGCCATCGGTTCTCACGATAATTACATTTACGTCTACGCAGTCACCGAAAATGGCCGAAAATACAGCAAAGTAGGCAAGTGTAGCGGACACTCTAGCTACGTTACCCACTTAGATTGGTCAGCTGACTCGCAATGCCTTCAGAGTAATTCTGGAGATTACGAGATTCTTTTCTGGACAGCATCCACCTGTAAACAAATCACTTCATCTTCATCGATGAAGGACACTGAGTGGGCAACGTTTACTTGTACTCTTGGATACCCAGTCACAGGTGAGTGTAAAGCGCTGTCTACACTATCGAACTAGTTTGACTAAAAAGTGTCATGTGCCCAAATATGGTAGCGATATGCACAAATATGGTAGTGATGTGACATCATCATGTCCATATATGGGCACATTACACACATATAAAGTTTGATAGTGTAGACCGAGCTAAACGACTATAAATTGAGATAGATAAACTACATTGACCTTTTTCACATCTGTACTTGTAACCAGGTTTGATCTCCTGATTTATTACATGTTTTCATACACATATGCAAACCATGAGAAATCTTGGGAGAAAGCATAGTTGCGCGCTGTTTGATTACTGTGATTGGTCAGTTTAATACCAGGGAAATACATGCTGCGCAGTAACTCGGGACATCTCGGAACAAAAATAGGCCTTTCATCGTTTCTTTTTTACAGGGACAATTTCCTGAAAATTGTCTTCACACTGAAGGCAAGGGTAGCATCAGTTGGGGACAGCCCCATGCAGGAAATTGATTGGGGGGTGGGGGAAATGTTTAAATGATACATACGTTTAAGTAACCACAAGCATCATTTTCAGGTACTGTGTCAGTATAATGTTGGCCACCAGGCTATTTTTAGTAAAGCAGTTTAAATCTTGATATAAAGTTTGCAGTACAACATAGTAAGGACTATCTAAGTATATTGAATTGTCCCCTGTCTGGTCACAGGACCAAATCCTGGTATCAATGATTTAAAATATTCCTGCTCCTTGCATTTTAATGCATTACTCCATCATATCATGATAATAGTGTGAGTTACAATAGCTGTTTTCATAAGAATATGTTCTTACCTTAATGGACACATTTCATTTCATGTTCACTATATTAATTTGTTATTTTGTCTTTATCAGGAATTTGGCCTGAGGGTTCTGACGGAACAGATATCAATTCAGTAGCTCGTTCCAACAATAGCAACATTTTAGCAACTGGTGATGATTTTGGAAAGGTTAAATTGTTTAAGTACCCTTCAAATAGACCAAAGGTAATTAATACATTCATATCCTAAAAATATTATATAGTATTAATTAGTAGTAGTTTTTCAATCTTGACACAATTGTACAATTATCAGCATTAATTGTATTGAGCCTATTGTATAGTATGTACTTATGCTTTTTATGTTGTTTATTTAAAGATGTATTGTCCCTTTGAATAATTAAAAAAAAATTAAAAATTAAATATTTGGCTACTCTGTATGCATAATCATAAAACTTCCTTGTGATCTGTGTGAAAACACATTCTCAACTGGGACGAGTTGTAAACAATCCTAATTAGCATCATGCATAATGCATACTCATGGTTTGAAATCTTTGTTTACTTTCGCTCATGACGATTTTTCAGGCGAAATGTAATCAAATTATTTTACCTGTTACGTAAACTTTTTGTTTTTGGCTCGAATTTTCTACTTAAAGTGAATAACTTTAATATTACTTTAATATGGCCAATTTAAATTTAGAATATTTTGACCTTCATTTTTTGTGTTTCAAAGGGCAATACATCTTACAAATAATTGTATTAAACAAATGATGTTTTGCAAACAATGAATAAAAAACAGTGAACAATGGTTTTTGTGTTGTGAAAAAGTTACTCATTGTTTTGTTTTTTTCTTCTGTATTTTTTTAGTCTGCTTCTAATGCATTCTCTGGCCATAGTTCTCACGTTACATCAGTGGATTTCTTCAAAGACGACTCCAAGCTTATTTCGACAGGGGGCAAGGATATGTCATGTATTCAATGGAAGATCGAGCCATTCTAACCACATAACATGCCCCTCTGCTAGAATCCAGCAGTCATTAGAAACAAAACCTAGAGAGGGCAGTATTTATAGTCTCAGAAGATTTAAGAATGCTTGCTTTGTTTCATGATGTTCGTTCTCAAACGCTGCCCTCTAGAGTAAAGATTTTGGTAACGCTTGTATTTAACGTAAAGTTGAATAACAAGATTTTACACTTGGTGGAGATGAATGGAATTCTTAAATGTGTTTTTGTCTGATATTTTGGCGTGTATTGTATTCTTTGCTAGGCTAACCAAATCAATACATGATTTGGTTATAAAACTATGGAGATGGTACAATAAAAATATAAAAATAACTTTTTTTTAAATGGTGCATAGTATAAAGTTACTAATAAAATAATGAAAATATCTTTTAAATCTATAATTATAATATAATGCCAAAGTTGTACACTTTAAAGAATTAATAACATTTCTACTAAGAACAAATTGAGCATTTTTGAACAAATTTATATTAGATAAAAGCATTTTAGATGTATTTTTTAACAAGTTTAAACAAAGAAACTATCATGCAAAAAAAACGAACAAACTATTCACCAAATAGTGATGGCGATCCGTTTCCCAAACGTATATTTCTGAACTAAAGAAAACATGGGAAGCTTCAATTAATTTTTTTTTTACAGGGTAATTAGCAATTTAGTACAAAAACAGCTTTTAGATGTCCCTGTATAAGCTATTTCAAATTTTACCTAAAATGAATGAATTCACTAAAAAGAAAAAAAATTCAATTTATATTTTGCAAAATAATTGGCAAACTATGTTTAGTACCGTAGGATTTGTACAAGGTATCAGTAGACGATTTAAAAAAATGTATACATTTACAATTTTGTCAAATGCTTGCTTATGTTTTTATTTGGATAATTTAAAATTTATATTTATTTATGGCTAATATCTGACCCTTGACCCATAACAGTAAGCAACGAACAATTGTATACTTAAGTACAACAGTGTATAAAATGATACTGATTAATTATCAGAAATTGCTAAGTGACTCGTGTAGTTAGTAAATTTTTAAGGACGATGAGTCGCATATGGTACTAGTTTACTTACATAATGCATGTTTATATAATATAGTGTTATAGATTTTCTAAAAGACAAACTGGTGATTTTTCTTTTTTTCTAGATATATATTTCAGGATATAACATTAATTAGTTTACTAGATTGTCTTTTCATACAAATGTCAACGTACAGGAAATAATATCCTATTTGAAGCTAGAGTCTTTTGGCATGAATATAGATTTTCTCTATTCCGTAAAATGATTATAGAATAAATGCGACTACAGGCATAGCTTTTTTTATGGTGTTTATTATATTTATTAGATTATAATTTGAATATTTGTATTTAGTTTTCCATATAAATTCAGTTCCAGGTATTGATAGTGCATCGCAATACTAATTCGTGATTATTGACTGCGAGGCTTATTCGTTTATGCCACTTATTTGATTGTGGCCTTATTAATTTGCACCGTGGTACTTGTTCTACGCTGGTGGTGCTTCTTTGTTTGTGGTACTTATAGTATCATAGAACTTTGTAAAATTCTATTGTGCTTGTTTGTGGCACCGGCATTTCTTCGTTTGTCGCACTTCGTAACTTTTTTGCGCTTTCAGCGGCGTTTTGTCACGCTTCTTCGTTTGCGGCGCTTCTTCCTTTGCGTCGTTCCTTAGCTTTGTTTGCGGCACTGGCGTTTTTTCGTTTGTCGCACTTCTTCGTTTATGCCTATCTTTCGTTATAGTACTTATTCCATGGTTGCGATGTTTATTTGTTGCGATTCTTTGTTTCTGGTACATATTCGATTGCGATTCTTCGTTTGTTGCGTTTCTTCAATGAATTATATTCGTGTTTGACGCTTCTTAGGTTCGTGTCTGGTATACATATTCGATTGCGATTCTTCGTTTGTTGCGTTTCTTCAATGAATTATATTCGTGTTTGACGCTTCTTAGGTCCGTGTCTGGTATACATATTCGATTGCGATTCTTCGTTTGTTGCGTTTCTTCAATGAATTATATTCGTGTTTGACGCTTCTTAGGTCCGTTTCTGTTACTTATATTCATATTCATTTATTATCCAGAAAAATAAAAACAATAATACAAAAAGCATAAATTACATAAAACAAAAACAAGCATAGAAAAACGCAGGACACTATCCTGGTATACATATTCGATTGCGATTCTTCGTTTGTTGCTTTTTAATATTTGTTGCTGATATTTCCTCGTTGTTTTGTTACTTATTTGACTAACGGTTAAATCGACAAAAACAAAATAAAATAACGGAATATATACAATTGTTTTTCCTTTGTCCTTTCGTAAAGCTAAAGACATTAAAACGTCACAAGTCCTTTGGTGTAAAGTGTTATACAAATACATTTACAATAAAAACTCGATTAACGTATATTACCTTGTCCAAACAATGTTGATTCAGACAACAAAAGCATAATATTCTTTATTACATAAATTAAATAATCAAGGATAAACATGCTTTTGTTCCGCTTCTTCTCGCATAGCAACCGTGGTCGTTCAATATAAAAAAGCTTTTAAAGAACGTTCGCATGAATGAATTCGCTCTTCCCTCCTGGTTCACACTGAGCCGAATCCCGGTCCTAAGATTTGAGAAGAAAAAAAATGAAAATGGGTGTTACATACAGAATAGGAGCGTTCACACTAAAACTTGGTTCCTGCTAGGACGCACCGCAAGCACGTAAACGCAACGCAAGCGTGTTTAAGCGTGGTTCCCACACTAGCGACGCAACACAAGGACGTAACGCAAGTGAATTGACCAATCACAAGCGATGGCTTATTCGCTTGTGATTGCTAACTGTCTATAACTTCGCTTGTCATTGGTTAAAACGCTTGCGTTGCGTTTACGTCCTTGCGTTACGTTCTAGTGGGAACCAAGCTTTACCAACGACAAGTGACAGTTCGAATAATCCATCGCTTGTGATTGGTCAACTCACATGCGTTGCGTCCTTGTGCTGCGTCTCTAGAGTGGGGAACCAGACATTAGGTATACTGAATTCCGTACGTATAAGTTCGGATGCACGGATTTTGGAGCGATGGATTTCTTGAGATCAATTTTGTTTTTGAAATCGTAAGGTTTTCCCTCTGACCAATCAGCGTTTGTGCTGAAATTGTGACGGACTGTAACTTCCCTAACAGTAATTAATAATATATGAGTACGATTAAAATACATGATAATAAAAAACGCAACAAGTATGTAACGTAAGCCTGACCTGGTTAGTAACAGGTTACTTGTTTGATCGAGACAATTGTTTGTCCGCCTATATTTTTACAAAAACGTATCCTGCTGTAGGCCTAAGAGGTGCAAATATTTGTACGTCTACTATCTGAAAGAAGGTGGAATAACAAATATTGTTCTACCGAATTGCTGTCTGCTGTAAAAGCACAAGAAAGTACTGTACATACATTAGGACTTCTGGGGTGTTTTTTTTTAAATAACATCCCGGACCTCAATATTGACTTTTTAAGGCGACCACATGCACATGAACCAACAACGTAAGCGCCCGCAAAAAATGTGACCAATTACAAGTTTCTTGACGTTTTTACTTTATGCTTGGTTTATACTCTAGGACGCGTCGCAACGTAAGAAGGGCGCAAACAAGAATTGAAAAATCACAAGCGATATATACTGTCGTCATTGGTCACGTTGCGCTAACGTCCTTGCGTTGCGTCCTAGTGGAAACCAAGCTTTGTGCGTTGGATACCAAGTGTTAGCGAGGATGACACAATTAACTGTTAGTGTTATAGATTTTAATTTTATACCTCGATGGGATAATTTCATATTTTCGAGAACATGAAACAGCGGGCATTGTAACGTTGTTTTGTAAGCCAGTCAAAACCATACACTAACATTCATTATTTGTTCTGGAAAGTACGGTAAATTGAATAGTTCTATCTATTCTTATCCACCATACATAGTATTATTTTTAGACGATAGAGATTCAATTCAATTATTGTTAGTTTTGTGCCTTAGGTCCTGTAATGTTGTTTTGTAAGCCAGTCAAAGATCATACACTAACATTCATTATTTGTTGTGAAAAATACAGTAAATTGAATAGTTCAATATATCCTTATCCACCATGCATTGTATTATTTTTAGACGATAGATTAAATTCAATTAATTGTTAGTTTTGTGCCTTTTGACAACAATATGTTATGCGTTGACGATTTATTACAAGAGTGTTAACGAAACTTAATATTTTTGTTTACATATAATTTGAATGCAATAGAAACTGAAGATTTTGAAATGTTTTCAATTACTCTAAAATGTTCCTACTACTAGCCTAGTACTAGTAGTTTGAATGCGATTTTTTGTATTGCATTTAAATAATGCAATTTTAAAATGATTACTGTTAAAAAATAATTACTGTAGTTATTATAATTATGTTAAAAACAGTGAGTTATTGGTTGTTGATAGCGTGACTGACGCGCCGTAATTCGTTCCAAAAGTACGCGTTACCCCCATACGCGCGCGAACTATTCGTGCGATAGAACTTAATAACGTTAAATTTGCCAAATAAATTCATTCGGTCGCGGCCATATGCCTTTAAAAAAATCTGTAACCTGGAATTGATAATACTGTTAGGCCTAGGCCTACATCATATTCAGAATCTTCCGCGTTATTAATTTTGTTTTTTCTATTTGAGGAGGAGAGCGCGTCACTTCCTCCATCAGCCAATGAATGAACTTGTACCAATAGCACCAACACCACTCAGTGTGTGAGGAGTCGCAACTGACAAGTGACAGTTCAACCAACATAACTTAGCCTACGTTAGCCTACTGGGTTTTCTAATGTTAGCGTAAACACAGTAGCTGTTTCCTTGGTTGCCTTAAGTTAAGGATTAAGACACCACGAAACTAACCGGTCATCACAGACAAGCGTTGGGATCCTACGATATCTGGTGATCGACGATTTCTAGAATCTGGCGGACAGTAAATTGACTTTTTAAAAAACCGCTTTAGCTAAAGTTTTTGGAATAATTAACGCGAAATTAGGCCTAAGGAGTTTTATTTGTTAAAGCAGAGTTAAAATTGAATATGGCAGCACCTTATGGACAACCACCGCCTCAACAAGCGGGTGGTACTGTTACTACTGTTACGGTCGTACAAACGGAACAGAAACCTAATGCCTGCCGAGCCGCAATTCCCGCCATGCACATTGCGATGGCCGTTGTCTGTTTGATTTTCAACATATTCATTCCTGGATTTGGTAAGTATCTGGGCTTTATTAGGTATCTGTAGGCTATATTAATACCACACATGACATTCTTTGAAAGAAGGCGAAACATCGAACTTTTAGAAATAACTTTCTTTATTGTAACCTACTTAGGACCTAGGAGTACTTTATAATCGACAACTTTATTTATTCACGAAATTATAAAATACAAAAGAAGAAAATATAAAACTCGTTCGCCATAAAATAAAGGTGTTCTCCCACAGGTTCGTCATAGGTAATATACAAATAATACAGTGTATACAGTGTATATACATTCTCAATCAAAACTTATTAATATGAAACAATATTATTTCGATTAGGCCTAGGGCCTAGACTTGCTTTCTTACATTGATATGCCTAGGTAGGGCATAGGCCTAGACCACACTTTTTATTTGGAGAACCACTTTTTTTGGAGGGGGAGGGGGTGGGAGGAGGGGGGGGGGGTGGGAGGGGGGGGGGGTGGCGGGAAACAATCTGTACCTTAGTGGTGTCGGAGACAAAAGTTAGCTAGGCTAATTACTTGAAAGTAATGCATGATACATTTTATGGAAACCAGTTAACTACACTGGATAACAAAATAAAGAAATAAATATGTAGACTTATAGGTAGGTTAAACAAAGTAAAAATGTAGATGTTGCTTTTCGTAGGATTTAAAAATAAAATAGAATTGTTAGCTGCGTTCTGCGCCTAGCTGAAATGACCCTTTAAAAGACATGGCACGTGGATTAGTCGCGCGAAAGGAAGAAGATAATTGATTCAATTCAATTCAATTTCTTTATTGCTGCAAATGCCATCAAGGGCTAATATCCGCTTAAACATACTACATCATACAAACATAATTATACATATTTACATTTAAAATTTAAACACATAACAATTATAGTCATTACTACTGTAGTTATTATTATTTTTGATTATTGTAATTATTGTTATTATGATTATTGTTATTATTGATCTGATCTATATTGCCTAATACTCCTATACTATTGTTTACCGTATACAAATTCGATTTTCTATAATAATAATTCATCAAGTACGCATAATAATTCTAATGCACAATAATCGATTTAACGACTGAAAATTGTATCTTCTTCCAGTAGTATTGTATCTTGTATCTTGTATCTTGTATTGTAATTTTACGTTTTATGTTATTATTATTCATGCATATTCCCTCTCAGTCGCTGTGTTCGTCTGTTCTAACAATACTAAATATTGTGAATGCATAATTGTGTATTTTGCATGCAATGAGGTGGGGAAAAAAATACAGAATTTGAGTTAGTCGTGCGAAGAAATACATTTTCTTTACATTAGGCCTGATCCAAATATGGAATAATAATTAATGCCAAAATAAGTGCAGTAATAAAAATGAATTATGACCGTAATGATGTTTTGTGCGGGTTTATCTTTTATGTATATCCAAGTACTTTTGTGATTGAAATTATCTCATCATAACATCATCAAAATCAAAATAAGATTTTAAAAAAAACAAGCTTTTTCAAATTTTATTCTAACGGTGATAGGTAACCTAACCATATACCTATTGTAATTTTTAAGCTCTGTCTACACTATCAAACTAACTTGACAATAAAAGTGTAATGTGCCCAAATATAGTAGTGATATGCTCAAATTTGGTAGTGCTATGACATCATGATCCATATGGGCACATCATTGTTTGTCGCATAAAGTAGACAGAGCTTTTATGTTTGTTTTTGTCGATGGGATACATGAACACTGTTGTTGCTTGGTAACTCATTATTTGGCATGGTTACTTGGTAACATAAATTAAATTATAAATGTTGTTTAAAATGTTACCATGATTACATATGAATTCAGTTAATACTCATTATGGAAATATTTCTATGGGAAATTTAAATCATAATTTAAAATCGTACGGTAGATCGTTTAGGCCTATAATCATGGGACACGTATAGGCGGCCCCCTCCATGGAAGCTGCTGCGTATTTGACGTCTGTTTTAAAGTTCAGATGCAGAAAAACACTACTTATCATACATTCTAATAAATATCGATTTATGTTTCCCTTGTTTCATAATTGTTGAGGTTTGTTCACGGAGTTTTTGGATAATTTATTGGGGATGGATGGGGCCGGTGTTGTAGGTTAAAATTCATATAATTTTGCGTACAAATAATATTGTAAATAACGAGGCATTAAAACAATTATGAAAAATAAAGTATGGCAAGCATTTTTTATCACATTCGTATATATAAATGTTCTAGGGAGTCATCACTGTGGTAACCAGGTTAAACTACCTAGCTAAATGAAAAAAGAAGCTGAAAATAAAAATAAAAAACAAAGTACAGATAACATTTTCTAAATAATAGATAATACATGAGAAAAGGGGGTACCCCACTGGAAGCTTAAGCTTTAAAATGTGGGTCCAGGCAACATAGTTAAGTAAGGTAAGAAACATGTAAAAAACATGATAATGAACAAAAATGGCATTTAACTTAACAAATGCCGTATAATTTAACTTAAAACAGATTATATTAATTAACTTAAACAATAATAGTAGAAACAAGGTATTCATTTAATTTGAACTTAAACAAGAGATAAAATTAATAATGTTGAGTTCTTCTGCTAGAGAATTCCATATTTTGGGTCCTTGAAAAGTTTGAAATTTTTAATAGCATAAATTTGCAAAATTCTGTATTTGATAATTAAGATATTTTTTTAAAAAAATGCACATTGGACAATACTAGCTATTAGCTAATTAACCTAATGGGTAATTTATCCACTATCTATATTTGTAATTCGAATGCCGGTTATAATTGGCCTACTAATAGAGATTGATGATCTATACTCTATGCGCCTGTTACGCATTTTATAATACTAAACTTGATTAAGGGCCCCATTATACTAAACGATATTCCTATCAAATGCAATATAGTAAGAAGTTTATCTGCTACTATGGACATTTAGGATCATAATATTATGATGTTGTTATGGTGGCATGTATTTACCTATCGATTTGTTTAAACAGTCCACAATTGTGTTTTTCCATTTTGGTCCTGTTTATATACGTTGAATAGTAATATGATATGTACACCAATTTGATCATAAAGACACATCTCAAATTCAATACGGAGACTAATAGCTTAGATACCACCTGATAAGCTAAATTTATTTTGTAATAATTACGGTATTGTAAAATAAATGGTCGCAAGATTCTGTTCTACTATAATATAGCCTATATAAGGTCAATAACGTCAATAACGTAATATAGAAGCCTCTATAATTTGTTTAAAAATAAATTTATAATAATAATTTATATAATAATTACATGGACGCAAAATTCTGTTCTATTATAACATAGTCTACTTAAGTGAAAGTTGGGCTTTGGCTTTCGTCGTAATACAGAAGCCTCTATAATGTGTTTACATTGAATTAGGCCTAAAGGCCATTTATTTTAATGAATTTTGTGAATTAATCATTTAGTATGAACTAACTATCCACTGGAGCTAGCTATATGTTGAAACTTTTCATTGTCTGTATTTGTAATAGCTCATAATTCGTTGAGTCGTGTTCCGTTTTACGTCGCTACTCAATTTTTTTTCTTTCTTTTTTTCTTTCATTTATTTGGCATCTCAATACATAACATTAAAAATACATCAATAGGCCTAATATATATTATCACCTTAATACGATTTTCTAATATTTATCGAAAGGGTGCTGTTCAAAATCAATTAGTTACCATTGGAAACATTTTTTTTACAAAGTGAATATGATAAAACGATTATGTGGAAATAATTAGGATTGAGTAAATGTTGGTATAGGATAAACACTGTACGTTATGCAATTGTATTAATATTAGTATAGTAAAACATGTTCACGTTGACACTGTTGTTTGTAGGCCTACGTAAATAACCTAGTATAGAAATGAGTAAAATACACATTGTAATCAAATACTGTTTTTCTAATAATTGTAAATTATTCTAGTAAAATTAATTTAAAATAAATTATATTTATGATTTTAGGTACAATTATGGCGGCGTTTGCAGTGTTCTGCTGTGCGAACACAGGCCAGTCGGGTGGAGGGAAAGTTGGTACGTTTTGTCTCAACTTCTGGGTAGGACTTCTGCAGTTGGCGACGTGTTGGATCTTTTTGATTGGCTGGATCTGGAGCATTATGTGGGGAGCTGCTTTTATAGGAATGTCAGGTAAGAACGTGCCATTATCTCATCATTTCCATCATAATTGAGTTTATAAAGTAGCATAGGGATCGATTGTATGACGTCATTTGTCTCAAGTCGTCGAGGTCCACTAAAATCGATTTCGATCCGACGACCGTAAACCGAAAAGAATGCGCATGTCTGTGACATCCAGGTCGTCACCTGAACCTATATGTGCCGCACCAAATTCAAGCTCACGATGCGCTTCGACACAGTTTTGGTGGTTTCTAGGTGCAGGCGGCGTCGACCGACGATACATCGATGCGTAAGACCGGCCTAGGTCGTCACAAGTTAAAATCTCCGTATTATTGTGTTGATATATACAGGTACAAATACATCTTTTTAAATGTTTCTTTCAGCTGATTATCATTCAACTAATGAGCCTACAACCACAGTAGTGACGACAACGGCAGCGGCACCACCACCACAACAGGCAATGGTTGTAACTAATCCGCCACCATACAGCCAACCACCATACAACCAGCCACCCCCAGCTAACCTACCACTTCAGCCAATGCCTGGTCAACCAGATTATCCGGAGAAGGTCTAGAAAAAAACAACTTCGTTGTGTATTTTTACAGACATTCTATATATTTTTTAAAATCTGATCGATTCCACCGTGTGATATAAGATAATAAAATTAGATAATTTTGGTACTGCAGACAACTTGATTAAAGTGTATATAAGCCAACGTGAACATATTTTCGTTTGTTTTTTTCGTCTAGTGGGTTTAAGTATTTGTTTTCTTAACCAATTGAATCTGTGATGATGCCGCATAAGCGGATGATACGGATTATTAGATAATGAACTACGCATGGTCAATTTCTATAGTAATACGCGCCCGTATAAACATTAAACTTGTATCACTGTTTGAATGCGTTTGAATTTTTCCGCGCTATCTTATTTTTGTCAAATCAACACAATGTTAAGCTCTGTCTACATTATTAAACTGTATGTGAAAAAAAAAAGGGATGTGCCCATACATGTCGACCTTCATCGACTTTTTTTTATTGTAATTGTTGTTTACATATTTTGTTTTTGTATATTTCTTATGGATGCACCTTCCACTTGGTCTAGTGCCACTAGTGTAAACTCAAAATAGATTATTATTATTATTATGGATACGATGACGTCATATCACTACCATATTTGGGTACGTCACATTTTTTGTCAAACTATAGTTTAGACAGAGCTTTAGAAACAAATGTCACTATTTTTTATACAGGCTATAGTTAGTAGCACGCCTATATTAAGGGGACACCCCCACCCCCGACACTCAATAAAGTATCTATACTCCATATAGTTATCTCTGAATAGGCGATACTGGACTGTTAAAACATGCATTTTTGTTCGTTTATCATTAAGTTTCCCTTTTTATGGAAATGCGTAATACGCGTATATACAAACCTACTTCGGTAGTTAATGTTGTTATATAATAATGTATTTCCCTGTATGAAGCTCAGTATCAGTGAATTGAGCGCCGTTTGCTTTATACGAAACTGATTTTTCAATAGAGGCCGGCGGCCAAGTTTATAATGAATACATACTCGACTCCCATATTGTAGGTGTTGTAAATAAACGTAACTAAAACTGAATTTTGAAGTATCTTTTTAAGAATTAAAGTAAGTAAAATATTATTTCTTATAAGTAGACACTGTTGATTTAGCCTAATAAGATTAAGAGGGAATTTGACGTTAACGATAAATGAAAGATATACCTCTAAATGTATTTAAATATGGTCTCCTCTGACCTCATCCTCAGCGTTTGGACCTTTTTTTTGTGGTTTAGCTCTGTTTTACATACTTCTCGCAGGACGTCTGCTTGTAATACGCTAAATTAAGTAGCCATCATGGTACGGTTTACCCAGGTACTTCCCGGTACTTACTAACTGTGTTCTATGCCACTGGTGGGCCACACATTGGTTTTTAATTGGATGGTTTCTTATTATTGATTTTAATATGGTCTTTAATTAGAGGAATACTTCGTACCGGTATATGTTTGTCTATATTAAGCCTGGTTTCCATTAAAATCGCTACAGCGTTTCCATTAAAATCGCTGCACGCGCAGATGTCGCCGACGCAATCGGGAAGGCTCCCCGATTCATCGCAGTCAAATCGGCAAAGTTCAACCATGTTCAACTTTGCCGATTTTGTCGGCGATGAATCGTATACGCAAAGAATATTTAGCGCTCGCGTACGTACTAGATCCCCGATAAATTCTACACGACAGAGCGTAGCGATTTTATGGAAACCAGGCTTTACTAATTCGTTTGGTTACTACTTCACATGATAAGTAATGTCAAATTATGTTTTCAAACATTGTGAATAAATTAATTTTATATTATTAATAGTGTGTCTCTTTGAATGTATTATTTTTTATAAATCCAACTTTCATTTCAGACAATGTCCATCTAAAATTGTACTGTAATTTATGACTTCTTTCTGAATACAATGTTGTATGCAGCTTGGATTAACGTACAGTTATTGTATAAAATAGACGTACGGTTTCGTTCCTAATATAGCCATTAGTACGGTGATGACGATGATAATACCATACGAAATGAAGTACCAGAGATGAAGTGAACTTATGGTTTTTATGCTTAAACGAGTTTTCCTTTTTATTCTCCTGTGTTTAATATCAGAAGCAAATACTCACCTATAAGTACATGATATAAACAGATTCTGACATTTTACCTTAATTGAAGTAAAAATTGAGGTTTTACAATTTTAAAGTTAAGAAATAACAAGTGGGTATCAGTTTCATACAGCGCCCCCTATCGTTTGATTCAATCGCAGATGAATTTATAAATGATAATATATCATCTTTATTGAGTGCTAATAAAATATTAAGTAACAGATACCCCGTATGTTGGCTTGCAAACGTCAGCGATCCGCATGCTGTGCGAGAGAAGTCAAAATGTTTGTGAACAATCCATCAGCAAGCTATATGTAAGGAATATGCATATCGTCTGCTACCGAACAGGTTTTTATTTTTAATCTTCATGCTCTAACTTCGGGGAATATTGTATGATTTCTACTAATTTGTTCTTCTTGATTTACATCTCTGTAACATTTTTTTAGTAAATTAAATGGATTTTTCTTCAATAATAATCTTTCATTAATATTGTTGTTTTTAAATGGAATTTTTCGAAAATTAAAATGACGTCAACAGAGACAGTACCAAATACCTCAGAAGTAAGACTCAGTAAGACGACTTTGAACAGCAACACTGAAGATCCTTCACGTAATTCTGCGGTAGTTACAGCGGCGGCACACTGGAAGAGCAATCGTCTGCAAAGTATCTCCCTGCCACCGAACACAAATCTTCTAAGGGCCGATAGTGCCCTCAAGGAGGAGGATGCAACTTCTGATCCATCTGATCAACAACATTCAAGAAAAAACTCAAGAACGTCTTTGATTCCTGGAAGTCTGCCTCATAATGTTGCCGCTCAAAATGGCCAAAACTTAGCTCCGTCTTCAGAGATCATTAAATACCAGATACAAGCTGCCGCCGTCATTGGCCAGGGAATAAACGCACAGAATGGAGAACTTGTAGAGAATGCCAACACTCGTGTTGGAGATTCCCTTCTTTTTACAATTCCATATATGGATGTTAAGCTTGCCTACATCTGCCTGTTTCTGAATATTGTAATCCCAGGACTAGGTAGGTCTTTTTCGTTTTCTTAAATCATCATTGATGCCCAAAAAAAGTAACACGAATGTCACTATCAGAGTGGTACCACTACGTCACTGGTGAAAACTTCTCCCGTCAAATGACAGAATATGAATATATTTTTATTAGTTGAATTCCACATTGTTCGTATTATTATATTATGTAATTTAAATTTGTAATGTTGTACTGATGACTACATTGCCGTATTTTATTTAAATATTTATTATATATTTGAATATTTCATTATAAAATATTACAAACATTAAAAATTGTATGTTCTAATAATCTGCTTGGCATTTTGGGTTATACACAATGAACGTAAGATCATTGTAAAACTGTGTTGAATATTATTACAAATATCAATTAATTTAAAATTACTGTTTTAGAACACATTATTTTCAACCATAACAATCATTCACTCAAAATTCCTTTATTAAAAGAAAACATGGTTCCAGATAGACCATTCATTGTTTTTTTTTTGTATCATTAGAAAATATATTTCCAAAAGTAGTATTTTATTGTAGATATATGAACATTATTTCGTAATGTTTTTGGTAATTGTCGACTTTAAACTAACGTTTAATTGTGGCATTTTTCTGTTGCTCAAACCAATGATATGCGATTTGTATTAAGTAGGCTATTTGTAACGTTGTATTGATATTCATTTCGGTTGCCATGTCGACGCTATAATAAAGACTTATTAAACTTCTTAATAGTAATTGCATTGGATTTGCTATTTAATCTAGTGTTCATTTATGGCATTCAAGCGTAAATGATGATTATAATGAAATATTCAAACGATTTCAAATTGTTTTGGAGAAAATTTACAAAATGGGATCAAATTACATCATTATTACCGGTTTCATATTATAATTATCTCAATTTTAATCAACGTAATATTAAACAACCTTGCCATGATGTGACGTCATAATCATAATCATCATCTTTGGCCATACACAAATTATAGGTTAATTTTTGAAACAATCAGATAAATTATTAAAAAAATAAATTGCGCATGAGCAGACATTACCGAACAACCAAGATCCCAATTACAACGCAACAATTTGTTCTTCAGGGTTACACATTATCGCATTTATCCGATAATTATTATCTGATTCGAATGAGAGATAATTATCGGTTAATTTTCGAGCGGAATCGGTTAAACCCCGTTTCTACAGGAACTTTATCGGTTTTAAGTATACAAATTATCGCATTTATCCGATTATCTGATTCGAATGAGAGATAATTATTGGTTAATTTTTATCGGGTAATTATCGGTTAATTTTGGCTGCGTTCCATTATCATCCTCTCTGTCATTATCATCTTTTCATTGTTCTGCATCTTCAATGGTCATTAACATTTTAATATTATAATTATCATTATTATATTACTGTTATTAACAACATTTCAGGCAACTCACAATATTATCAAGCATGTTTTACGTATATGGTTATGCAAATTGTAAACAGTCTCAACCTATATTGAGTTTAATTACATTATAACATACAATTGAAATTTAGACCGTATTGCACGATCTGCCATAGTATTATAATGGCTGTAAGATATTGAGATATACTCACTGTATTATTAATAATATTCTGTGCGTAGGAATGAAAATAGGTAGAATAACTGATCATAATAATCATATTGATTTTATTCTGTCATTATTAGCAATTTGTATTCTATATTGTTCATCTAGGATAAGTTCAAATAAGTAATAACAGACACGAAGTAACAATAATAGCAATTGAAGTGATCGTTGCCAATCATTTAAATATAAACATTAGATTTGCCTTAAGTCTGTATTTATTGTCCTTTTTTAGTCGCGCGCAACGCGACTATACAGCTAACTATGTCGGTCGGTTGATCGGTCGGTTGGTCGGTAAACACTAACTTGAGCACGCGACTGCAGCCATGTATATGGCCTTTTTATGTTAGCCCACCAGACGACGTGTCGATTTTCAAGTATTATTTAATTTCTTTTCATTCACATTTATTTAAAACATAACAGTAAAAGAAACAAACATACATTTACAATATTATACAAATATGAAACGCCAAATGTACCAAAATAGTTATCTTGTTACTAATATCCGATAGATAAGTACTGTATTACCGGTAGATAATTTATATTATGTCTTATACACTATCAAACTATTAAAAAAATGTGATGTCATATCACTACCATAGTTGGGCAAATCACACTTTTTTTGTCAAACTAGTTTGATAGTGTAGACAGGCCTTAAAATATCAGTACTGATAATCCTCTAGATAACTGAGGTTGTCCCGATCCGTTAGTTAGCTAGTTTTCACACGCTTTCCATACATTGCGTCAAGATGAACGCAACGCATTTTATTGCCAAGTTAGGTCACCTGTGCTACCGGGATATTCAAATTTCCTTTGATAAGTATGCTCTATCTTGGAAACGATATACAATAGGGAACACTGGCTTGAACGGCACTAAAGCTGTTAAATTATTCAAAGTACAGTAACTAGTGTTTTGGAAAGTAAATAATTGTGTTCTTCACTTAAGGTAAGGACAGGCCTAACATTCTGTTCTCTGTTTTTCTCTTAGGTACAATCTTGTCCGGGTTTAGTGTGCTCTGCTTAAGTAGCAGTACACCTCAAGATGACCGTAAGCAAGACGAAGTAATACAACTCTGCTGTTCCAATCTCTGCGTAGGCCTGTCACAAATGTTCACGATTACTTTCTTTCTGGTTGGCTGGATATGGAGCATAACGTGGGGTGTCAATATGGTTCTTTTAGCAAGTTAGTTTTGCTTTTTGTGGAATTTTCCATCTTTTATCATAAATAAGTAAACGAGTGTTGGTCTCTAGAAGAGATATCATTGTTCGAACACATTTACATGTGCCTCTAGCTCACCACCTCACCACACTCGTCGCGGTAATACACCGACAAAATTGATAAAAAAAGGGAAGAAAAAGACTACATTCCCGACAAAAACCTGTTATTTTTGTGTGTATGTTTTATATTAATTTCCATATCAATCGATAACTATATTGCACGGTCGGTCATAAAAGGCTTATTACACACTCTCATGCAGTAATAATAATAATCATAATGAAACCATAACAAGACCTGAATTATTATATTAGAAAAAAAAATCAAACGTAACAATATTAGTAAAAAAACAAAATTAATAAAAACAAACTTTTCTCTACTCGACTACTAAAGTGTTCAAAATCTTCTTTTTTCAGACCATCACAGGAAGACCCAACAAGAGAATCGTAACCTTAGCACTACTGTGTCTGTAGCTCGAGCGTTTATGAGGATGTGACCACCAGAGGCTGCAACTAAGACAATTAGTGATGTAGAATAAGTATTTTGTGATAGGACTGTCACTTTTTTTCATAGTGAAGGTCAATTACACAGACGAGCGGCAACGGTAATGAAAAATATAGAATCCTTGTACATATTATGAACATTTACACAAACGCGGAGCGAACGGGTGCTTTCCGCTCAAGATAGATACAGATTACACGTGGGACAAGCTCGCAGTTTTCAGTGTAAATTGGCCTTAACTGACTCTCATTTTATGAATATTTAATAATTGTATCAACTTCTACTATTTTATAAATACACATATATTAGTTTACGAATTAAGAGATGTTTATTATATAACCATGGAGAAATCTAAATCTAACTTAGGCCTATTTCTTCATGATATAACTTTAAAATAAAATTTAATGACAATGGTTTTGGAACCATTCTCAAAATAAAAAGCACCAGAGGGTGACAGTAAATACTTAAATAATTAGTTACTAAGACTAAAAGCCTGAAAGGCTAGGCACTTGCTAGTTCCTGAAAATGTTCCACGATGGTTCCGAAACGTCAATCTTTTTGAAAAATTATTTTAAAGATAGTTTAAGTACAATACTTATTACTAGCCGATTTGTACACATATAGCAAATTATTTCACATATCATAAAGCTCTACACTATCAAACTATGTGTGATGTGCCCAAATATGGTAGTGGTATGACATCATCGTGTCCATATGGGCACATTACATTTAAGTAGACCTTAAGTATAAGTAAAACAAAAGTTTGAAATAATGAGTAGGTTCTGATGATTTCACGTGATTCGATTTTGAGGAAGATTGTCAGTGGTTGAATGCGCGGGTCAAATTTCGTCACGTAGCGTCAATTAAGACCTTGGGGATAGAATATTATATTTAAAGCGTAACAAATACAAAATCGACGTATAAGAAGTAAGATTATTGACCAAACCTATTCAAAAGTATATAAATATGTAAATACGGACAATTGAAAATCGAAAGTCACTTAACGAATCATGAAGTATTGTTGCTCAATGTAGTCGTTAAGAAAACAATGCAATTGTGCAAATGATAACCAATCGATGCAGGTAAATAAATACAGCTTTCAAACATACAAGTTTGTGAGACACTACTTAACACCTTTACTGCATAATTGTGAATAAAATAAAGTCATTATTGTTGGATAGGCTAATTACGTTGTACGAGTACTAAATTGATACGTTAAAAAGAATGGAATGGTATGTTTAGTAATCGTGGTAGAAGATCCTCAATCGTAGAACCAATGATGGAAGCTGAGGTGGTTAAAGAATTCCAGATAGATGAGTCTATAAAGTATAATGATGCAGCTGTGGAGGCTTTTAAGGTGTGGCGAACGAAGACTGAAGCGAATAAAACAATTGCTAATGCCTCTGCAAAGAAAGGCATTTTGAATCGGATAGCTGGAAGTTTCAAGAAGAGCAATGACAACCGGGAAGAACGGGAGTTCATGGCAAAACAAATGGAACTATCTGTAATCTACGCAACGATTTGGGAAAGTGACTCTCTATTATCGACTATACCTTACATGCCACTTAAGCTGGCCTTTGTCTGTGCATTTTTAAACATAATTTTACCTGGGATTGGTAAGTTTATTCTAGAGTATAAGGTTTATTCTGTATAGTATGATGTGTAGTGTTTCTCTTTCGTATCATACATTTATTTATTCTATTAGATATTGTTAAAACATTGAAATGAATTATCTTCGAACTATTATAGTTTAGGATTTTTAACTGAAACTGCGAGCAGCGACAAGGTTGCTTGTTAGCCGGATTATGATATTGTGGCCTTATTAATTTGCACCGTGGTACTTGTTCTACGCTGGTGGTGCTTCTTTGTTTGTGGTACTTATAGTATCATAGAACTTTGTAAAATTCTATTGTGCTTGTTTGTGGCACCGGCATTTCTTCGTTTGTCGCACTTCGTAACTTTTTTGCGCTTTCAGCGGCGTTTTGTCACGCTTCTTCGTTTGCGGCGCTTCTTCCTTTGCGTCGTTCCTTAGCTTTGTTTGCGGCACTGGCGTTTTTTCGTTTGTCGCACTTCTTCGTTTATGCCTATCTTTCGTTATAGTACTTATTCCATGGTTGCGATGTTTATTTGTTGCGATTCTTTGTTTCTGGTACATATTCGATTGCGATTCTTCGTTTGTTGCGTTTCTTCAATGAATTATATTCGTGTTTGACGCTTCTTAGGTTCGTGTCTGGTATACATATTCGATTGCGATTCTTCGTTTGTTGCGTTTCTTCAATGAATTATATTCGTGTTTGACGCTTCTTAGGTCCGTGTCTGGTATACATATTCGATTGCGATTCTTCGTTTGTTGCGTTTCTTCAATGAATTATATTCGTGTTTGACGCTTCTTAGGTCCGTTTCTGTTACTTATATTCATATTCATTTATTATCCAGAAAAATAAAAACAATAATACAAAAAGCATAAATTACATAAAACAAAAACAAGCATAGAAAAACGCAGGACACTATCCTGGTATACATATTCGATTGCGATTCTTCGTTTGTTGCTTTTTAATATTTGTTGCTGATATTTCCTCGTTGTTTTGTTACTTATTTGACTAACGGTTAAATCGACAAAAACAAAATAAAATAACGGAATATATACAATTGTTTTTCCTTTGTCCTTTCGTAAAGCTAAAGACATTAAAACGTCACAAGTCCTTTGGTGTAAAGTGTTATACAAATACATTTACAATAAAAACTCGATTAACGTATATTACCTTGTCCAAACAATGTTGATTCAGACAACAAAAGCATAATATTCTTTATTACATAAATTAAATAATCAAGGATAAACATGCTTTTGTTCCGCTTCTTCTCGCATAGCAACCGTGGTCGTTCAATATAAAAAAGCTTTTAAAGAACGTTCGCATGAATGAATTCGCTCTTCCCTCCTGGTTCACACTGAGCCGAATCCCGGTCCTAAGATTTGAGAAGAAAAAAAATGAAAATGGGTGTTACATACAGAATAGGAGCGTTCACACTAAAACTTGGTTCCTGCTAGGACGCACCGCAAGCACGTAAACGCAACGCAAGCGTGTTTAAGCGTGGTTCCCACACTAGCGACGCAACACAAGGACGTAACGCAAGTGAATTGACCAATCACAAGCGATGGCTTATTCGCTTGTGATTGCTAACTGTCTATAACTTCGCTTGTCATTGGTTAAAACGCTTGCGTTGCGTTTACGTCCTTGCGTTACGTTCTAGTGGGAACCAAGCTTTACCAACGACAAGTGACAGTTCGAATAATCCATCGCTTGTGATTGGTCAACTCACATGTTGTGTTATAGATTTTAATTTTATACCTCGATGGGATAATTTCATATTTTCGAGAACATGAAACAGCGGGCATTGTAACGTTGTTTTGTAAGCCAGTCAAAACCATACACTAACATTCATTATTTGTTCTGGAAAGTACGGTAAATTGAATAGTTCTATCTATTCTTATCCACCATACATAGTATTATTTTTAGACGATAGAGATTCAATTCAATTATTGTTAGTTTTGTGCCTTAGGTCCTGTAATGTTGTTTTGTAAGCCAGTCAAAGATCATACACTAACATTCATTATTTGTTGTGAAAAATACAGTAAATTGAATAGTTCAATATATCCTTATCCACCATGCATTGTATTATTTTTAGACGATAGATTAAATTCAATTAATTGTTAGTTTTGTGCCTTTTGACAACAATATGTTATGCGTTGACGATTTATTACAAGAGTGTTAACGAAACTTAATATTTTTGTTTACATATAATTTGAATGCAATAGAAACTGAAGATTTTGAAATGTTTTCAATTACTCTAAAATGTTCCTACTACTAGCCTAGTACTAGTAGTTTGAATGCGATTTTTTGTATTGCATTTAAATAATGCAATTTTAAAATGATTACTGTTAAAAAATAATTACTGTAGTTATTATAATTATGTTAAAAACAGTGAGTTATTGGTTGTTGATAGCGTGACTGACGCGCCGTAATTCGTTCCAAAAGTACGCGTTACCCCCATACGCGCGCGAACTATTCGTGCGATAGAACTTAATAACGTTAAATTTGCCAAATAAATTCATTCGGTCGCGGCCATATGCCTTTAAAAAAATCTGTAACCTGGAATTGATAATACTGTTAGGCCTAGGCCTACATCATATTCAGAATCTTCCGCGTTATTAATTTTGTTTTTTCTATTTGAGGAGGAGAGCGCGTCACTTCCTCCATCAGCCAATGAATGAACTTGTACCAATAGCACCAACACCACTCAGTGTGTGAGGAGTCGCAACTGACAAGTGACAGTTCAACCAACATAACTTAGCCTACGTTAGCCTACTGGGTTTTCTAATGTTAGCGTAAACACAGTAGCTGTTTCCTTGGTTGCCTTAAGTTAAGGATTAAGACACCACGAAACTAACCGGTCATCACAGACAAGCGTTGGGATCCTACGATATCTGGTGATCGACGATTTCTAGAATCTGGCGGACAGTAAATTGACTTTTTAAAAAACCGCTTTAGCTAAAGTTTTTGGAATAATTAACGCGAAATTAGGCCTAAGGAGTTTTATTTGTTAAAGCAGAGTTAAAATTGAATATGGCAGCACCTTATGGACAACCACCGCCTCAACAAGCGGGTGGTACTGTTACTACTGTTACGGTCGTACAAACGGAACAGAAACCTAATGCCTGCCGAGCCGCAATTCCCGCCATGCACATTGCGATGGCCGTTGTCTGTTTGATTTTCAACATATTCATTCCTGGATTTGGTAAGTATCTGGGCTTTATTAGGTATCTGTAGGCTATATTAATACCACACATGACATTCTTTGAAAGAAGGCGAAACATCGAACTTTTAGAAATAACTTTCTTTATTGTAACCTACTTAGGACCTAGGAGTACTTTATAATCGACAACTTTATTTATTCACGAAATTATAAAATACAAAAGAAGAAAATATAAAACTCGTTCGCCATAAAATAAAGGTGTTCTCCCACAGGTTCGTCATAGGTAATATACAAATAATACAGTGTATACAGTGTATATACATTCTCAATCAAAACTTATTAATATGAAACAATATTATTTCGATTAGGCCTAGGGCCTAGACTTGCTTTCTTACATTGATATGCCTAGGTAGGGCATAGGCCTAGACCACACTTTTTATTTGGAGAACCACTTTTTTTGGAGGGGGAGGGGGTGGGAGGAGGGGGGGGGGGTGGGAGGGGGGGGGGGTGGCGGGAAACAATCTGTACCTTAGTGGTGTCGGAGACAAAAGTTAGCTAGGCTAATTACTTGAAAGTAATGCATGATACATTTTATGGAAACCAGTTAACTACACTGGATAACAAAATAAAGAAATAAATATGTAGACTTATAGGTAGGTTAAACAAAGTAAAAATGTAGATGTTGCTTTTCGTAGGATTTAAAAATAAAATAGAATTGTTAGCTGCGTTCTGCGCCTAGCTGAAATGACCCTTTAAAAGACATGGCACGTGGATTAGTCGCGCGAAAGGAAGAAGATAATTGATTCAATTCAATTCAATTTCTTTATTGCTGCAAATGCCATCAAGGGCTAATATCCGCTTAAACATACTACATCATACAAACATAATTATACATATTTACATTTAAAATTTAAACACATAACAATTATAGTCATTACTACTGTAGTTATTATTATTTTTGATTATTGTAATTATTGTTATTATGATTATTGTTATTATTGATCTGATCTATATTGCCTAATACTCCTATACTATTGTTTACCGTATACAAATTCGATTTTCTATAATAATAATTCATCAAGTACGCATAATAATTCTAATGCACAATAATCGATTTAACGACTGAAAATTGTATCTTCTTCCAGTAGTATTGTATCTTGTATCTTGTATCTTGTATTGTAATTTTACGTTTTATGTTATTATTATTCATGCATATTCCCTCTCAGTCGCTGTGTTCGTCTGTTCTAACAATACTAAATATTGTGAATGCATAATTGTGTATTTTGCATGCAATGAGGTGGGGAAAAAAATACAGAATTTGAGTTAGTCGTGCGAAGAAATACATTTTCTTTACATTAGGCCTGATCCAAATATGGAATAATAATTAATGCCAAAATAAGTGCAGTAATAAAAATGAATTATGACCGTAATGATGTTTTGTGCGGGTTTATCTTTTATGTATATCCAAGTACTTTTGTGATTGAAATTATCTCATCATAACATCATCAAAATCAAAATAAGATTTTAAAAAAAACAAGCTTTTTCAAATTTTATTCTAACGGTGATAGGTAACCTAACCATATACCTATTGTAATTTTTAAGCTCTGTCTACACTATCAAACTAACTTGACAATAAAAGTGTAATGTGCCCAAATATAGTAGTGATATGCTCAAATTTGGTAGTGCTATGACATCATGATCCATATGGGCACATCATTGTTTGTCGCATAAAGTAGACAGAGCTTTTATGTTTGTTTTTGTCGATGGGATACATGAACACTGTTGTTGCTTGGTAACTCATTATTTGGCATGGTTACTTGGTAACATAAATTAAATTATAAATGTTGTTTAAAATGTTACCATGATTACATATGAATTCAGTTAATACTCATTATGGAAATATTTCTATGGGAAATTTAAATCATAATTTAAAATCGTACGGTAGATCGTTTAGGCCTATAATCATGGGACACGTATAGGCGGCCCCCTCCATGGAAGCTGCTGCGTATTTGACGTCTGTTTTAAAGTTCAGATGCAGAAAAACACTACTTATCATACATTCTAATAAATATCGATTTATGTTTCCCTTGTTTCATAATTGTTGAGGTTTGTTCACGGAGTTTTTGGATAATTTATTGGGGATGGATGGGGCCGGTGTTGTAGGTTAAAATTCATATAATTTTGCGTACAAATAATATTGTAAATAACGAGGCATTAAAACAATTATGAAAAATAAAGTATGGCAAGCATTTTTTATCACATTCGTATATATAAATGTTCTAGGGAGTCATCACTGTGGTAACCAGGTTAAACTACCTAGCTAAATGAAAAAAGAAGCTGAAAATAAAAATAAAAAACAAAGTACAGATAACATTTTCTAAATAATAGATAATACATGAGAAAAGGGGGTACCCCACTGGAAGCTTAAGCTTTAAAATGTGGGTCCAGGCAACATAGTTAAGTAAGGTAAGAAACATGTAAAAAACATGATAATGAACAAAAATGGCATTTAACTTAACAAATGCCGTATAATTTAACTTAAAACAGATTATATTAATTAACTTAAACAATAATAGTAGAAACAAGGTATTCATTTAATTTGAACTTAAACAAGAGATAAAATTAATAATGTTGAGTTCTTCTGCTAGAGAATTCCATATTTTGGGTCCTTGAAAAGTTTGAAATTTTTAATAGCATAAATTTGCAAAATTCTGTATTTGATAATTAAGATATTTTTTTAAAAAAATGCACATTGGACAATACTAGCTATTAGCTAATTAACCTAATGGGTAATTTATCCACTATCTATATTTGTAATTCGAATGCCGGTTATAATTGGCCTACTAATAGAGATTGATGATCTATACTCTATGCGCCTGTTACGCATTTTATAATACTAAACTTGATTAAGGGCCCCATTATACTAAACGATATTCCTATCAAATGCAATATAGTAAGAAGTTTATCTGCTACTATGGACATTTAGGATCATAATATTATGATGTTGTTATGGTGGCATGTATTTACCTATCGATTTGTTTAAACAGTCCACAATTGTGTTTTTCCATTTTGGTCCTGTTTATATACGTTGAATAGTAATATGATATGTACACCAATTTGATCATAAAGACACATCTCAAATTCAATACGGAGACTAATAGCTTAGATACCACCTGATAAGCTAAATTTATTTTGTAATAATTACGGTATTGTAAAATAAATGGTCGCAAGATTCTGTTCTACTATAATATAGCCTATATAAGGTCAATAACGTCAATAACGTAATATAGAAGCCTCTATAATTTGTTTAAAAATAAATTTATAATAATAATTTATATAATAATTACATGGACGCAAAATTCTGTTCTATTATAACATAGTCTACTTAAGTGAAAGTTGGGCTTTGGCTTTCGTCGTAATACAGAAGCCTCTATAATGTGTTTACATTGAATTAGGCCTAAAGGCCATTTATTTTAATGAATTTTGTGAATTAATCATTTAGTATGAACTAACTATCCACTGGAGCTAGCTATATGTTGAAACTTTTCATTGTCTGTATTTGTAATAGCTCATAATTCGTTGAGTCGTGTTCCGTTTTACGTCGCTACTCAATTTTTTTTCTTTCTTTTTTTCTTTCATTTATTTGGCATCTCAATACATAACATTAAAAATACATCAATAGGCCTAATATATATTATCACCTTAATACGATTTTCTAATATTTATCGAAAGGGTGCTGTTCAAAATCAATTAGTTACCATTGGAAACATTTTTTTTACAAAGTGAATATGATAAAACGATTATGTGGAAATAATTAGGATTGAGTAAATGTTGGTATAGGATAAACACTGTACGTTATGCAATTGTATTAATATTAGTATAGTAAAACATGTTCACGTTGACACTGTTGTTTGTAGGCCTACGTAAATAACCTAGTATAGAAATGAGTAAAATACACATTGTAATCAAATACTGTTTTTCTAATAATTGTAAATTATTCTAGTAAAATTAATTTAAAATAAATTATATTTATGATTTTAGGTACAATTATGGCGGCGTTTGCAGTGTTCTGCTGTGCGAACACAGGCCAGTCGGGTGGAGGGAAAGTTGGTACGTTTTGTCTCAACTTCTGGGTAGGACTTCTGCAGTTGGCGACGTGTTGGATCTTTTTGATTGGCTGGATCTGGAGCATTATGTGGGGAGCTGCTTTTATAGGAATGTCAGGTAAGAACGTGCCATTATCTCATCATTTCCATCATAATTGAGTTTATAAAGTAGCATAGGGATCGATTGTATGACGTCATTTGTCTCAAGTCGTCGAGGTCCACTAAAATCGATTTCGATCCGACGACCGTAAACCGAAAAGAATGCGCATGTCTGTGACATCCAGGTCGTCACCTGAACCTATATGTGCCGCACCAAATTCAAGCTCACGATGCGCTTCGACACAGTTTTGGTGGTTTCTAGGTGCAGGCGGCGTCGACCGACGATACATCGATGCGTAAGACCGGCCTAGGTCGTCACAAGTTAAAATCTCCGTATTATTGTGTTGATATATACAGGTACAAATACATCTTTTTAAATGTTTCTTTCAGCTGATTATCATTCAACTAATGAGCCTACAACCACAGTAGTGACGACAACGGCAGCGGCACCACCACCACAACAGGCAATGGTTGTAACTAATCCGCCACCATACAGCCAACCACCATACAACCAGCCACCCCCAGCTAACCTACCACTTCAGCCAATGCCTGGTCAACCAGATTATCCGGAGAAGGTCTAGAAAAAAACAACTTCGTTGTGTATTTTTACAGACATTCTATATATTTTTTAAAATCTGATCGATTCCACCGTGTGATATAAGATAATAAAATTAGATAATTTTGGTACTGCAGACAACTTGATTAAAGTGTATATAAGCCAACGTGAACATATTTTCGTTTGTTTTTTTCGTCTAGTGGGTTTAAGTATTTGTTTTCTTAACCAATTGAATCTGTGATGATGCCGCATAAGCGGATGATACGGATTATTAGATAATGAACTACGCATGGTCAATTTCTATAGTAATACGCGCCCGTATAAACATTAAACTTGTATCACTGTTTGAATGCGTTTGAATTTTTCCGCGCTATCTTATTTTTGTCAAATCAACACAATGTTAAGCTCTGTCTACATTATTAAACTGTATGTGAAAAAAAAAAGGGATGTGCCCATACATGTCGACCTTCATCGACTTTTTTTTATTGTAATTGTTGTTTACATATTTTGTTTTTGTATATTTCTTATGGATGCACCTTCCACTTGGTCTAGTGCCACTAGTGTAAACTCAAAATAGATTATTATTATTATTATGGATACGATGACGTCATATCACTACCATATTTGGGTACGTCACATTTTTTGTCAAACTATAGTTTAGACAGAGCTTTAGAAACAAATGTCACTATTTTTTATACAGGCTATAGTTAGTAGCACGCCTATATTAAGGGGACACCCCCACCCCCGACACTCAATAAAGTATCTATACTCCATATAGTTATCTCTGAATAGGCGATACTGGACTGTTAAAACATGCATTTTTGTTCGTTTATCATTAAGTTTCCCTTTTTATGGAAATGCGTAATACGCGTATATACAAACCTACTTCGGTAGTTAATGTTGTTATATAATAATGTATTTCCCTGTATGAAGCTCAGTATCAGTGAATTGAGCGCCGTTTGCTTTATACGAAACTGATTTTTCAATAGAGGCCGGCGGCCAAGTTTATAATGAATACATACTCGACTCCCATATTGTAGGTGTTGTAAATAAACGTAACTAAAACTGAATTTTGAAGTATCTTTTTAAGAATTAAAGTAAGTAAAATATTATTTCTTATAAGTAGACACTGTTGATTTAGCCTAATAAGATTAAGAGGGAATTTGACGTTAACGATAAATGAAAGATATACCTCTAAATGTATTTAAATATGGTCTCCTCTGACCTCATCCTCAGCGTTTGGACCTTTTTTTTGTGGTTTAGCTCTGTTTTACATACTTCTCGCAGGACGTCTGCTTGTAATACGCTAAATTAAGTAGCCATCATGGTACGGTTTACCCAGGTACTTCCCGGTACTTACTAACTGTGTTCTATGCCACTGGTGGGCCACACATTGGTTTTTAATTGGATGGTTTCTTATTATTGATTTTAATATGGTCTTTAATTAGAGGAATACTTCGTACCGGTATATGTTTGTCTATATTAAGCCTGGTTTCCATTAAAATCGCTACAGCGTTTCCATTAAAATCGCTGCACGCGCAGATGTCGCCGACGCAATCGGGAAGGCTCCCCGATTCATCGCAGTCAAATCGGCAAAGTTCAACCATGTTCAACTTTGCCGATTTTGTCGGCGATGAATCGTATACGCAAAGAATATTTAGCGCTCGCGTACGTACTAGATCCCCGATAAATTCTACACGACAGAGCGTAGCGATTTTATGGAAACCAGGCTTTACTAATTCGTTTGGTTACTACTTCACATGATAAGTAATGTCAAATTATGTTTTCAAACATTGTGAATAAATTAATTTTATATTATTAATAGTGTGTCTCTTTGAATGTATTATTTTTTATAAATCCAACTTTCATTTCAGACAATGTCCATCTAAAATTGTACTGTAATTTATGACTTCTTTCTGAATACAATGTTGTATGCAGCTTGGATTAACGTACAGTTATTGTATAAAATAGACGTACGGTTTCGTTCCTAATATAGCCATTAGTACGGTGATGACGATGATAATACCATACGAAATGAAGTACCAGAGATGAAGTGAACTTATGGTTTTTATGCTTAAACGAGTTTTCCTTTTTATTCTCCTGTGTTTAATATCAGAAGCAAATACTCACCTATAAGTACATGATATAAACAGATTCTGACATTTTACCTTAATTGAAGTAAAAATTGAGGTTTTACAATTTTAAAGTTAAGAAATAACAAGTGGGTATCAGTTTCATACAGCGCCCCCTATCGTTTGATTCAATCGCAGATGAATTTATAAATGATAATATATCATCTTTATTGAGTGCTAATAAAATATTAAGTAACAGATACCCCGTATGTTGGCTTGCAAACGTCAGCGATCCGCATGCTGTGCGAGAGAAGTCAAAATGTTTGTGAACAATCCATCAGCAAGCTATATGTAAGGAATATGCATATCGTCTGCTACCGAACAGGTTTTTATTTTTAATCTTCATGCTCTAACTTCGGGGAATATTGTATGATTTCTACTAATTTGTTCTTCTTGATTTACATCTCTGTAACATTTTTTTAGTAAATTAAATGGATTTTTCTTCAATAATAATCTTTCATTAATATTGTTGTTTTTAAATGGAATTTTTCGAAAATTAAAATGACGTCAACAGAGACAGTACCAAATACCTCAGAAGTAAGACTCAGTAAGACGACTTTGAACAGCAACACTGAAGATCCTTCACGTAATTCTGCGGTAGTTACAGCGGCGGCACACTGGAAGAGCAATCGTCTGCAAAGTATCTCCCTGCCACCGAACACAAATCTTCTAAGGGCCGATAGTGCCCTCAAGGAGGAGGATGCAACTTCTGATCCATCTGATCAACAACATTCAAGAAAAAACTCAAGAACGTCTTTGATTCCTGGAAGTCTGCCTCATAATGTTGCCGCTCAAAATGGCCAAAACTTAGCTCCGTCTTCAGAGATCATTAAATACCAGATACAAGCTGCCGCCGTCATTGGCCAGGGAATAAACGCACAGAATGGAGAACTTGTAGAGAATGCCAACACTCGTGTTGGAGATTCCCTTCTTTTTACAATTCCATATATGGATGTTAAGCTTGCCTACATCTGCCTGTTTCTGAATATTGTAATCCCAGGACTAGGTAGGTCTTTTTCGTTTTCTTAAATCATCATTGATGCCCAAAAAAAGTAACACGAATGTCACTATCAGAGTGGTACCACTACGTCACTGGTGAAAACTTCTCCCGTCAAATGACAGAATATGAATATATTTTTATTAGTTGAATTCCACATTGTTCGTATTATTATATTATGTAATTTAAATTTGTAATGTTGTACTGATGACTACATTGCCGTATTTTATTTAAATATTTATTATATATTTGAATATTTCATTATAAAATATTACAAACATTAAAAATTGTATGTTCTAATAATCTGCTTGGCATTTTGGGTTATACACAATGAACGTAAGATCATTGTAAAACTGTGTTGAATATTATTACAAATATCAATTAATTTAAAATTACTGTTTTAGAACACATTATTTTCAACCATAACAATCATTCACTCAAAATTCCTTTATTAAAAGAAAACATGGTTCCAGATAGACCATTCATTGTTTTTTTTTTGTATCATTAGAAAATATATTTCCAAAAGTAGTATTTTATTGTAGATATATGAACATTATTTCGTAATGTTTTTGGTAATTGTCGACTTTAAACTAACGTTTAATTGTGGCATTTTTCTGTTGCTCAAACCAATGATATGCGATTTGTATTAAGTAGGCTATTTGTAACGTTGTATTGATATTCATTTCGGTTGCCATGTCGACGCTATAATAAAGACTTATTAAACTTCTTAATAGTAATTGCATTGGATTTGCTATTTAATCTAGTGTTCATTTATGGCATTCAAGCGTAAATGATGATTATAATGAAATATTCAAACGATTTCAAATTGTTTTGGAGAAAATTTACAAAATGGGATCAAATTACATCATTATTACCGGTTTCATATTATAATTATCTCAATTTTAATCAACGTAATATTAAACAACCTTGCCATGATGTGACGTCATAATCATAATCATCATCTTTGGCCATACACAAATTATAGGTTAATTTTTGAAACAATCAGATAAATTATTAAAAAAATAAATTGCGCATGAGCAGACATTACCGAACAACCAAGATCCCAATTACAACGCAACAATTTGTTCTTCAGGGTTACACATTATCGCATTTATCCGATAATTATTATCTGATTCGAATGAGAGATAATTATCGGTTAATTTTCGAGCGGAATCGGTTAAACCCCGTTTCTACAGGAACTTTATCGGTTTTAAGTATACAAATTATCGCATTTATCCGATTATCTGATTCGAATGAGAGATAATTATTGGTTAATTTTTATCGGGTAATTATCGGTTAATTTTGGCTGCGTTCCATTATCATCCTCTCTGTCATTATCATCTTTTCATTGTTCTGCATCTTCAATGGTCATTAACATTTTAATATTATAATTATCATTATTATATTACTGTTATTAACAACATTTCAGGCAACTCACAATATTATCAAGCATGTTTTACGTATATGGTTATGCAAATTGTAAACAGTCTCAACCTATATTGAGTTTAATTACATTATAACATACAATTGAAATTTAGACCGTATTGCACGATCTGCCATAGTATTATAATGGCTGTAAGATATTGAGATATACTCACTGTATTATTAATAATATTCTGTGCGTAGGAATGAAAATAGGTAGAATAACTGATCATAATAATCATATTGATTTTATTCTGTCATTATTAGCAATTTGTATTCTATATTGTTCATCTAGGATAAGTTCAAATAAGTAATAACAGACACGAAGTAACAATAATAGCAATTGAAGTGATCGTTGCCAATCATTTAAATATAAACATTAGATTTGCCTTAAGTCTGTATTTATTGTCCTTTTTTAGTCGCGCGCAACGCGACTATACAGCTAACTATGTCGGTCGGTTGATCGGTCGGTTGGTCGGTAAACACTAACTTGAGCACGCGACTGCAGCCATGTATATGGCCTTTTTATGTTAGCCCACCAGACGACGTGTCGATTTTCAAGTATTATTTAATTTCTTTTCATTCACATTTATTTAAAACATAACAGTAAAAGAAACAAACATACATTTACAATATTATACAAATATGAAACGCCAAATGTACCAAAATAGTTATCTTGTTACTAATATCCGATAGATAAGTACTGTATTACCGGTAGATAATTTATATTATGTCTTATACACTATCAAACTATTAAAAAAATGTGATGTCATATCACTACCATAGTTGGGCAAATCACACTTTTTTTGTCAAACTAGTTTGATAGTGTAGACAGGCCTTAAAATATCAGTACTGATAATCCTCTAGATAACTGAGGTTGTCCCGATCCGTTAGTTAGCTAGTTTTCACACGCTTTCCATACATTGCGTCAAGATGAACGCAACGCATTTTATTGCCAAGTTAGGTCACCTGTGCTACCGGGATATTCAAATTTCCTTTGATAAGTATGCTCTATCTTGGAAACGATATACAATAGGGAACACTGGCTTGAACGGCACTAAAGCTGTTAAATTATTCAAAGTACAGTAACTAGTGTTTTGGAAAGTAAATAATTGTGTTCTTCACTTAAGGTAAGGACAGGCCTAACATTCTGTTCTCTGTTTTTCTCTTAGGTACAATCTTGTCCGGGTTTAGTGTGCTCTGCTTAAGTAGCAGTACACCTCAAGATGACCGTAAGCAAGACGAAGTAATACAACTCTGCTGTTCCAATCTCTGCGTAGGCCTGTCACAAATGTTCACGATTACTTTCTTTCTGGTTGGCTGGATATGGAGCATAACGTGGGGTGTCAATATGGTTCTTTTAGCAAGTTAGTTTTGCTTTTTGTGGAATTTTCCATCTTTTATCATAAATAAGTAAACGAGTGTTGGTCTCTAGAAGAGATATCATTGTTCGAACACATTTACATGTGCCTCTAGCTCACCACCTCACCACACTCGTCGCGGTAATACACCGACAAAATTGATAAAAAAAGGGAAGAAAAAGACTACATTCCCGACAAAAACCTGTTATTTTTGTGTGTATGTTTTATATTAATTTCCATATCAATCGATAACTATATTGCACGGTCGGTCATAAAAGGCTTATTACACACTCTCATGCAGTAATAATAATAATCATAATGAAACCATAACAAGACCTGAATTATTATATTAGAAAAAAAAATCAAACGTAACAATATTAGTAAAAAAACAAAATTAATAAAAACAAACTTTTCTCTACTCGACTACTAAAGTGTTCAAAATCTTCTTTTTTCAGACCATCACAGGAAGACCCAACAAGAGAATCGTAACCTTAGCACTACTGTGTCTGTAGCTCGAGCGTTTATGAGGATGTGACCACCAGAGGCTGCAACTAAGACAATTAGTGATGTAGAATAAGTATTTTGTGATAGGACTGTCACTTTTTTTCATAGTGAAGGTCAATTACACAGACGAGCGGCAACGGTAATGAAAAATATAGAATCCTTGTACATATTATGAACATTTACACAAACGCGGAGCGAACGGGTGCTTTCCGCTCAAGATAGATACAGATTACACGTGGGACAAGCTCGCAGTTTTCAGTGTAAATTGGCCTTAACTGACTCTCATTTTATGAATATTTAATAATTGTATCAACTTCTACTATTTTATAAATACACATATATTAGTTTACGAATTAAGAGATGTTTATTATATAACCATGGAGAAATCTAAATCTAACTTAGGCCTATTTCTTCATGATATAACTTTAAAATAAAATTTAATGACAATGGTTTTGGAACCATTCTCAAAATAAAAAGCACCAGAGGGTGACAGTAAATACTTAAATAATTAGTTACTAAGACTAAAAGCCTGAAAGGCTAGGCACTTGCTAGTTCCTGAAAATGTTCCACGATGGTTCCGAAACGTCAATCTTTTTGAAAAATTATTTTAAAGATAGTTTAAGTACAATACTTATTACTAGCCGATTTGTACACATATAGCAAATTATTTCACATATCATAAAGCTCTACACTATCAAACTATGTGTGATGTGCCCAAATATGGTAGTGGTATGACATCATCGTGTCCATATGGGCACATTACATTTAAGTAGACCTTAAGTATAAGTAAAACAAAAGTTTGAAATAATGAGTAGGTTCTGATGATTTCACGTGATTCGATTTTGAGGAAGATTGTCAGTGGTTGAATGCGCGGGTCAAATTTCGTCACGTAGCGTCAATTAAGACCTTGGGGATAGAATATTATATTTAAAGCGTAACAAATACAAAATCGACGTATAAGAAGTAAGATTATTGACCAAACCTATTCAAAAGTATATAAATATGTAAATACGGACAATTGAAAATCGAAAGTCACTTAACGAATCATGAAGTATTGTTGCTCAATGTAGTCGTTAAGAAAACAATGCAATTGTGCAAATGATAACCAATCGATGCAGGTAAATAAATACAGCTTTCAAACATACAAGTTTGTGAGACACTACTTAACACCTTTACTGCATAATTGTGAATAAAATAAAGTCATTATTGTTGGATAGGCTAATTACGTTGTACGAGTACTAAATTGATACGTTAAAAAGAATGGAATGGTATGTTTAGTAATCGTGGTAGAAGATCCTCAATCGTAGAACCAATGATGGAAGCTGAGGTGGTTAAAGAATTCCAGATAGATGAGTCTATAAAGTATAATGATGCAGCTGTGGAGGCTTTTAAGGTGTGGCGAACGAAGACTGAAGCGAATAAAACAATTGCTAATGCCTCTGCAAAGAAAGGCATTTTGAATCGGATAGCTGGAAGTTTCAAGAAGAGCAATGACAACCGGGAAGAACGGGAGTTCATGGCAAAACAAATGGAACTATCTGTAATCTACGCAACGATTTGGGAAAGTGACTCTCTATTATCGACTATACCTTACATGCCACTTAAGCTGGCCTTTGTCTGTGCATTTTTAAACATAATTTTACCTGGGATTGGTAAGTTTATTCTAGAGTATAAGGTTTATTCTGTATAGTATGATGTGTAGTGTTTCTCTTTCGTATCATACATTTATTTATTCTATTAGATATTGTTAAAACATTGAAATGAATTATCTTCGAACTATTATAGTTTAGGATTTTTAACTGAAACTGCGAGCAGCGACAAGGTTGCTTGTTAGCCGGATTATGATATTATAATAATAATAATAATATTTATTCGGCATCATCAAGCATAATCTTATTAATCGCCAGGAGCTGCAATCAACAGAATTAACTACTCTTGCTCCAACGAAATACAACAATAATTTATAAACAAAGTTAGCAAGTTAGTTAAAATGACATAAAAACAAAAACTAAACTAAATATACAAAAGATTATACATGATTTAGGCATACATTAAAAATGAAAATATAAAATAAAAGGGTATATTGTCAAAGTTAGTATGATGAAATCAGGTGATCAAATTTGAGCTTTAAAGTTAGTGAACAAAATGCAATTTTTAATATATCTTCTGGGATCATTTTTCCATAGTCTAGAAAAAATTACAAAAGAGAAGTTTAGATATAGATAGGCAGAACATAGATCGTCTGGTAAATCTTTCTAGTGTAGCACTTATGTTATGCTGTAGGCCTACTTTTAGTGTATAAAAAAGTATTTTTCTCCAGATGAAATTCCGTACTAAGTAGTTTTTAGGGATAAATTAATGTCCATGTTATTAATTCTAATATGCATTAATTCCTTAGAAATCACAAAAAGTCTTCGGTTTTCAGATTAGGAAGTTGTATATCTAAATATCTAGACGTATCTTAACATTTAATCCGATCTAATCAACTCATTCAGTAATTATTTTTATCCATAATTTTGTTTTTCTATTCAGGAACGTTGATTGGCGCTGTGAGTATATTTGTATGCAGTAATCCACAAGGTTTGTCAAAACGTGAACCTGATGTTCTACAAGAGGCCTTTATAAGCAACGTGTGTGTTGGCTTATCCCAAATGTTCACAATCACGTTTCTTCTTGTCGGCTGGATATGGAGTATCGTATGGGGTATCAATATGATACTTGTCTCCAGTAAGTGGCAATTGTTTCTATCGTAATTTCCATCACGTTATGGCGACAACCACTTTATGTCTTGTGCGGTTTATTCATACATCCAATGATACCACGTTCTCTCTTCTCTTATTACTATTTCACCCTTGTCTTGTTACTATTTCACCCTTTTCTTGTTACTATTTCATCTTCCTATTTCACCCTTCTATTATTACTATGTCACCCTTACTTTTTTACCATTCTCTTAGTACTATTTCACCCTTATCTTATTACTATTTCACCCTTCTCTTATTACTTTTTTACCCTTCTCTTACTACTATTTCACCCTTTTCATTACTATTTCACCCATTATTAAAACTACTGTTTTCGCTCATTTTCTGTTCATACTTATCATTATCATTCACATCAATTGAATATTCATAATCATCGTCTTATCCATTCATAATACTCCACATTATCGTAATTAAACATTCTATAATAATCATTACATTTCAGACCAATGTCTGTCTTGTTCAATAGTCATAAAATTCAGCTGTTACCTCATATAACATTTTGTTAATGCATGGAAATTACAATTAAGTGTATGTAAAATATTAGTAGGCCTACACTGAAAGCGTGGTTCCCACTAGAGATGCAACCCAAGAACGTAGACGCAACGAAAATGGGCTGACCAATGACAAGCAACAGTATAATATATCAATCAACGTTGCGTTACGTCCTTGCGTTGTGTCTCTAGAGGGAACCAAGCTTCTTATGCAACAGAAATATTTGTTTTTGTTTTTTTGTTGTAAAAATCACTGTAAATATTCGTTATTATGGTTACCATTATAATACCAAAAAAATGTACGATTGATTGAATAAAGTTCACATATTAATTACATACAATACTGTTTTTTCTATCTTTTTTTTTAGAACACCACAATAGTCTTGTTGATAGAGAAATACATCGAATTAAAGCGTTATCGTTGACAACCAAGCTGTTTGGTGTTCAAGACTTATAGCCTAGCTATAATAATTACATTGCCTCGACAATTAATAAGATCATAGCCTACAAACAGCTAAAAGCTGATGGTAACAGAGAAAAAAAAACTATTTATTATGTACCATAATTAATATTTGTCTGAAGTCTAAAATTATAGTAAAATATAAAAAAGTCACTAAAGAGTTATTTTATTAGAATAAATCCTTCTTGGCACCAACACCCATAATATGTTATTAGGGATATTATTAGTAAATCTCTTTATATCACACTCATCTTCTCTGAATTTCGTAACCAATTGCAGGATCTTTTATTGTAGACAAATTATTTTTTTAATGAGCCGCTAAGAAGGCTTAGGCCTACTGGCCAAATTTACTGTGAAGGGCAGAGCAGAATGAGATACAACCTCTCTCCTTGATTGAAGATTCTGTAGGCCTATATTGAGTGATAATTTTTACGGATAATAGAAATTCAAACCATCATTATCGATTTATGTTTTCATTATCGATTATTCACGAATTGAAATGTGTTTACAATGCCGTTTAACATTATGTACATTATTTACTTTTAGCGTTATTTTAAGATGTACATATAAATGATAACGCTTTATATTCGCGCGAATAGATTAGCTAAGTGGAAAGGTTTTTATCAGCCTATAGACCTATTTAATTATAGTAATTAAGCCTAGTCCCTGGCCTACTGTATATCTTATTACCAATGGTCTGTTTCAATCCTTTACACGTATTTTTTCATTATTATCGTAAGATATTGATATAGAATTTTTAATTAAGAAATTGATTAATGTTTCTTGGCAACTTCTTTCTAGTGACATAAGTATCAGGTATTAGAGAGGGCAGCATTTAAATAATTTTCCGAGATCAACCAAGGAAGACAGACGCTCTCAGCGGCTATATTGGAGCGTGTAGTAGGCCTAACAGTGTTTGAAACCACACGATAGAGGACGACATTTATTTATAGAATATTATTCAGTTATATTCAGAATATATTTCAGTCATGATTGATTCAAATGTCGGTTATGACGGCTAATTGGAAATCAGTTACTATAACCGCCGCCCAAATTAATATTATTTTATGCTATGGCGAAGATGAGTCACAGCATACTTCTTAAACGGATAACATAATTAGTTGGTATGGATATAAAATTGATGGTCGAAATTGTACATATATGAATTTGCGTTTTTTTTTTGTAATTAAGAGTTGTTATCACTACGTAAAAAGTGTTTATACACTAAACCGTCTTAGCGCAATGATGTTTCTCTCCGTGGCCCTATCTTCACAGGGACTTAGGCCCCATACCTGTATAACTTGCAAGAGTGTCTTGCAATTATCGGGTTGCATGCTACCTCCACCATAGACTGCCATAATGTTAGTCAGTCATGTCACCAGTCTAGATTTTTAGTCTAGAAACTTCGACCTCAAGTATATTACCTATGAAACGCAATGTGAACATATTCTTTTTACCAATAATTAAGTCGAAATACACAGTAGAACCTAGGCTAACGCCACCAAAATATAACGCTTATTCGCCAATGGCAGTAATCCGCGTAAGTGCTAAAAACTGCTCATTATTAGTATTATGACTAACGAGAAATGTTTTATAGTAATTGATATTTGAACTCCTGTGTTTCACCTACATTCATGTTATAGTGCCACATTCTCTGATCTTACCTTTTCATAATGTAATTTTATTTATTTTATGACAAATAAAATTTTATCTATATCTATCTATCTATCTATCTAAAAACAATGGTAATGATAAAAATGATAAACGTCAATCGGGCAGGACGTTACGTCGTATTTGGTCTCGCTCGTAAATATTATAGATATGATTTTCAAAAATAGAAGAGTATAGATTCCCAGTGTCTATTATTAAACAAAGTGGTTACCATGGGTCTGTAGAGGAACAATTGAATTTCATTTCAGTAAATACAAGAGATGCATTAATTTTAATTTGTGTTTTAGCATTTCCCTAAATTCAAAATAGATTTATTTATTCAAACCAATACAACAACACAATACAGTGGTTGTCTGTTGTAGTGAACAAAGATTATACCCCCCTAAGCAAAAGATATTTGAAGTGAACAATAATATTGATGGACTTGTTTAGTTACAGAATACTGTCTGGAATGAATAGGCTATAAAAACTATGAACAATTATGGTATACCAAATATAACCACGCTATCATACACACACTGCGTGAATAATAATAATAAATAATACAAGTAAATTTATTCATTCGTTGATTTCTTTCATATACATACATCCATAGTAACATACAAACAAACAGTACAATCAGACAATCAACCAGAAAGAAATTCTTCCACAAAATTCACCCATAAAAAGTGCCCCCCCCCCCCCACATTTTTAAAAATTAAATATTTCACTCAAAGGCTCATCGAAATGCAAAGCCTTAGTCTCGAGACCCCTTTTATAATAGGGACGTCCCTAAATAATGACCGTATTGCTAAAGCATTTCACCCTCGTCCGGTTTTGGAAACATGTTCCCTTAATTCCCCGAATAAGTCCCCCTACGGAGGGGTTCCTCTGTAATTGTAAAAGAATATTTTATTATTAAAGCTTTGTCTACAGTATCAAACTAGTTTGACAAAAAATGTGGCCAAATATGGTAGTGATATGCCTAAATACGGTTGTGATATGACATCATCATGTCCATACATGGGCACATCACATTTTTTGGCACATAATGTTTGTAGACAGAGCCTAAAGGAGTATTGTCAGATATTCAATGATTTATATCATAGTTGATTGATCGAATGATCATTTCACCCCTTTGATCGTTATGTATAGTGGTGACATTTTGTGGGTTTAAAGATAATTTATAGGTGTAAAACAGAGTGTTGAGACATTGTGATATTCTTATGACTGTTTAATTAAATGTTTTATTAAAACAGTATTATGAATAACATACGTTAGAATCCCTTATGTCATTAATATCTTATTACCTGTACCTATTTCATTATCGTAGTCAAGATCATAAAAGGAAATTGCCGACCTGTCGGTCTGTGTGTCTAAGGACATAATCACTAATAATGTTAATAAATACTATAATAATAATGATACAGACGTCCTCCTATAGAATGCTGGACGTGCTTAATATGATCTTTAATTTGGTTCATAGAGTAAATCGGTTAAAAAAGTAAATAATTTCATTTCTTGTTCATTATGTTAAAAATGTGACCTTCGCATTTCTGTTTACGTAATAATTTTCATTACTATCACTTATTAAACCTAATTAGTTGTCTGGTAAATTTACGCAAACATAATTGATTGTCGAATTAACATGACGGAGTTCATTATTCAGATAATAATCATGGTATCAGTTTCGTAATTATTTTTTAAAGGATAATTATGGTAATACTATTATGACATATCCATTATTACAAGAAAAATAATAATAATTTGATAAATAATGAGTAATTGAAAGACGAAATGATAGTCTTAAGATATTTAGTGTTATTAGCATCAACCCCAAGAATCTTCTTCATCACGATTGTTCTTTAGATCTTCTATACCCAGACGTTTTATTATTGTTATTTATGAACTCTTACATTGTATATTATTTGGGTCAAAGGCTATATAATAAATGTTTCTTGGATATTCCAAGGAAAGGAAGTTAGAATCTGTAAGTACAGTAGGTTAATTAAATATACTGGCTTTTAACCACATGCACCCTTAACATCACTCCCCCACAGCATACCGCAACATCTCCACAGAACCTCTAATCACCCCCATAACATTACCCTCACAGCAAGCACCCTATATAGTATACCCGCCTCCCCCTCCCCTCCCCCCAGTATCCCACCACCATACCCACATAATCCCCACAGGCTTCCTCACCATACCCTAAAACAGGCCCGTATAGCCAGGATTTTTATGGATGGGTTCGCTCGAATTTTAAAAAAATGGAGCCTTAAGTATGGTTAACTGACCAACCAATTACGTTGTAATAACGTTAAAAAATTGGACATACTGGGACGGATGTCGTAGTTGAAATGGGGTTTGGGGTCCAGATGAATGTGATTTTTGCGACCAACCAAACCAACAGGGGACTCCAAACTCGCTTCATCCCCACTATGGTTGAGATTAAGATGAGCAAAATTTAAATAGGGCACCTGTCGATACTCGGAAATGGCACTCTCATAATAACATTTTTTTGGGAGTCTGCAATGTTATGTTGATCGGTAACGCATAGTTTTTGTGACGGAAATGTTGGCTAATATTGTCCATAAATAATGGCTTATTGTAAAATATTCAATTAAATATTAACATCAAAACATTTGTTTCTTTTCATGAATTAATGTTTTCATTCATTAATTTAAAAACATTCAAATTAAAATAAAAATTTATAATAATGGCTTATTGTAAAATATTCAATTAAATATTAACATCAAAACATCTGTTTCTTTTCATGAATTAATGTTTTCATTCATTAATTAGAAAAAAATTCAAATTTAAATTAATTTTGAATTTTATTAGTACAGTATCAATTTTTATATTTTAAAAATTTGAATTAACATTTTTGTTTGTTTGTTATAATATGCTCGAGGTTCATGGTGACGGTTTGTGATTTAAATTAAGTTTATATTTATGTAATTCATTTATTTCTTTTGATTTTTTTTTAAATTCTTTTTCTCGGAGCCTGTTAGCAAACTGCGTGCTTCGTTTGAACCCCCCACCCCCTGGCTACGGGTCTGTAAAACAAAGTTGTTTACTGTACTTGATGGTCAAGCTCACTCTGTAGTATCTGAAAGTTAATCAAAAGTATCCGACAACATTATAATATATAAGACAGAACCATGTTACATTTAACACAAATAAAGTTCATGAACATATTTACACTCTATTTTGAATGTTTACCCAAGCGACACAATATGTTTCTACTTGATACGAATATGTTAATATTTAATGATTTCCTACAAGGAAACAGTAATTGTATGAACAACATTAGCATAAGACGCACTGTGACAATTGAGTCGCATTGTATCCGTCAGCTCAAACTTTGTTTTAATGTGGCAACGGACATGTTCTATTTATAGACAATTCCCACAGGAGCTGTTACTATTAATTAGAGGATGATTATAAAATATTGCTTTTAAAATCATAACCTAAATTATTTTGTTTTATTATTATTAGTATGTATGATTCCTTCATGTATCATTATTTTAAAAGAAAGTGTTAAATTGAAGCAATTTAAATAGATTGGCAAATTTAATCTGACAAGGAAACATAATTACGATATTGAGAAAATTGTCAATATAATCATACCGGTAAGTCATTTGAAAAAAGGCTGTTGCGGTAGCTTAGTTTACCGACAGTTAATATCAAACAGAATCCAAAGAGGTTAAAATGAAGGTTTAAATAATGTGCATAAGTGAACGGCCCTAAAGCTTGGTTCCCACGCAACGCAAGGACGTAAGCGAGTTGACCAATCACAAGCGGACAGTCTGATAATCCATCGCTTGTGATTGGTTAAATTGCTTACGTCGTTGTATTACGTCCAAGTGGGAACCAAGCTTAAACAAAATGGAGTTACTGCAGTAACTGCAGTAGAAGAATGTTTACACTAGCGAACATAACACATAATTCAAGACATCCGTTCAAAGTTCTAATAATGTTATTAGTCACAAAACTAACCGTTTTTTCACAAAACATCATGTTAATAAATAAGTTATATTACTAAATTATTTATGAATTTATTTAATGGACTCCATGAACCGATGGTTATTTAAAGAAAATGTACGTTGTATGAGGCAGTTTACCTTATATTGCGAGATTCCCGTAAACAAACAAAGGCGGGAAATATTAATGTTTTACACGTATACCAGAAAACAAACCAAATATCATCAGATTTCCGGTGCTGTATCTAGATTCTCAGTATCATAGAAACATTTGGTAATACAGCATCACATGTATCGCCTAGTATCAAGACCATAACCCACCTCTTACAATACACAGACACCAAATGTAAAACAGTCATATTACATGGCTGCAGTCGCGTGCTCAAATTTAAGTTAGTGTTCCGACCGACCGACATAGTGAGCTGTGGAGTCGCGTTTTCACGCGACTAAAAACAAATGATGTATTACCAAATTTTTCTATAAAATGGGAAAATGTTGTAGATTGAGATATAGCACTGAGAAAATATATATTTATAGTAGAAGTTTATTAATTATGTAGAATTATAAGTCATAATAATAAATAATATTGTAAAGGATACATGACATACATTCACAGTGGTACTCAATCACATCCAAAGCCATTAATCAATGATTAGTATCAAAAGTGCAACAATAACTTATGAAAAGAAATGATTTTGTTCAGACTACTGACTGGAATTACATTTAATTAATTTAAGTCCATACTAATTGCTTCTACATGTATAAACCTAAACAGGGCCTACAAATTGTCTAAAACAACAGCTTCTGTGTGAAACTTCGGACTCTATCTCTCTGTCTATTTCAAAAGCCAGTCATATCCATGAAATGGTTTTGTGGCCGCCGCAATCGTTACCCTCTCCATCCTCGATCTAGTGCACCTTGCTGAGAAGGTATACAGGTACCATAGAGAAGGAGAGGTGCTTACCGTCCTAGAGCAAGCAATTACATTTTATTAGAAATACGTGTCAATGTTTCTGTTGTTTAATGAGTTAACCCTTTAGGCTTTTATCTAAAAAAAAATCCTGGAAATTTACATTTCAATATACATTTTTACATTACACTTTCAAATTTAATTTACACAGGGATCGTCTTATTCACCCTTTACATCTAGTGCTACCATGTCGCCACTCTGAGAACTCTTCTTGCTCGGTTCACTTGCGTCTTCCATCACCTCAACAGCATCACCACTATCCTCCGCTGGCTCGATCTGATTTGAATCGGTGCAGACGATAAGAATTCTGTAAGCCTGCAACATTATGACTAGAATGTTTTTGCACGTGAAGAAAATCATCATTTGGTTGACAACGTTATGGTGGATAAGAAGATAAAGCCTCATCACCAGGAACGGTCCATCCTGCATCAGTAGCGTGATCGACAACGCCCATATCTCATTCTCGCAGCACAGACACGCTCGACAAATGTATATCTTCTTCGTCTTTCTAAACATTCGCACCTTGGCGCCGCTGACGGACGTTAGCACGAGCGTAAACTGGAGTAGGCTCCAGGCCCAGAGGCCTAGAATCATATAGATGAGTACAGCATTGCATTTCACATTGTCTTCTTTTAAATTTTCAATTGAAAATTCAAGAATGTCAGCTGCCATGCCGATGTAGACGAGTAAAAGTTGCGATAGTTGATCACGTGTCAGTTCCCCTTTTGGAAGCAGCCATCGTCCCAGAACCAAAAGACACAGTAATATTTGTTCAAGTGCGAGCACCCAATCACTTTCACTCAACGATATGGGTATGGTTACCTGTTTAAAGTAAACAATTAATTACTTTGCATTTCAAATTTTATTTTTGAAGCAGCCATTTTAAGATTCCATTCATCTTACGAGTGCGGAGTTGTTTGTTTCGCAGTAAATGCCCCTGTATATAGTTAGTGCCCAGTGGCGGATTCAGAATGTTTAAAAATAGGATGGAGGAATGTTTATCTTTGGAATTGTATTTTGTACACGTAAGTGGTTGGGGTGCCTTGGATCACCGTGTATAGGTCTACATTAATGTTTAACTCTGAATCCACCCATGTAACATAATGCACATTATATCGTACTGACAAATTAGTGCTGTAAAAAATAAATTAATGACGTACCCCGTTAACTTCTGAAAGGGCCACAGTGCTGTCATTTGCATAGCTGACACATTCGTCCCATCCCTGTTCATCACGATAGTCGATCCGGTTTTCATACAGTTGTAACTCCAGTAAGTAGATTCCGGGAACGACACTTGCTAGGTACAGCAACACACTTGGACAAAACCTAGATATAATAAAAACAATAATATAATTGTTTCTGACTGTATTGTAAGTTGTGTGTTTTTAAATGTCAATAATAAAATAATTTATGATATGTATATATATATTTTCAATTCAATTCAATTCAACTTTTATTACAGACAATTGTCCATATGGTATAATACATTACACACAAAAAATGAAGGAGAGAGGACCAAAACTTTTATCTATTGGTATATAATGCCTCTCTCCATTTGTAGTACATGTTTGAATCAATCAACAAATATTTATATATACAAATTAACATTCTGTTTTCGCTTTTCATTATTCTTGTAAGAAATCGGTAAGTCGAAATCCTTAAATATTCATAAAATGATGGAATATTGTTTTCCACAAACAAATTCCTCGCACTAACAAATATATAAACCATTGTTAATAATTTTAATAATACTTTGTTGGCAAGTATATACTTTATTTTGTATTATGATATATACAGTATATTCAATCTATTGTCTATTGATATACACCTTTAAAATGATCAATTTTGCAGTATTGTTTGTTTGTTTTATCTTTATACTGGGTGACCTCTTCAGTCAAAGACTGATCTCCCAGAGGGCCCAGTTGATGATCAGTGGCTGTGATGTACTAATACACAGGGGTAACCCCCTACTCGTCTCGAAAGATGTACTAGGTTCTTTAAAGTGCACACGAGCAAGTTGTGTACACTGGACCTACGGTTTATAGTCCTTATCCGAGAAGACTCGTTCTACCACCAGAACCATGGAGTGAGTGAGCCTCGAACTCGAACCCCTGCCGATGTTATGGCTACGTGATTACGGTTCCACTGTCTTAACCGCTCGGCCACTCACTCACTCACAACTATCAATCAGGACTTAATCATTTAATGATTAAGTCCTGATTGATAGTTGTGAGTGAGTGAGTGGCAGGTGTATATACTTAATGATTAAGTATATACACCTGCTCTTCAATAGTTTTCGATCACATACTGCCGTAAGTAATTTACATACGAATGGACACAGACGGTTAATTAGAATCTGAAAACAAAAGCATGACAACAATGGCTTCAACCGGTGAAGACGTGCTTAACCCACTATAGCTCCTGTGATTTTCAATTTTACAATTGTACCTATGTTGGTCCTATGTAGTGTCACTCTTCGCAAATGCATTGAACAACTCCAACCTGCCAGAAAATCTATGTCACAAACATATTACTTTTCAATTAAATGAAAAGGTACGGTAAATATTGAAGAGGAATGCGAGGATTTCCATTTTTCGATTGCTGTATTGAGGTTAAAGATTAAATTAAGGAAACACAATTACAACTATTGACCATTGACATGATAATGAGTTTTCATAACTGGAGAAGGAGAACTTGACCAACCCGAACAAGCTAGCGAAAGTTAACGTATTCAATGGCGATACTTAATCGATTATCGGACAGAAGCCAGAGAGGTTGATGCATATTTCTTAAACAGTAACGATGTCATACAGCCATTATTGAATAATAATAATAGAAACAAAACACAATGACACAATACATACTACCTCTGTGGATATCTTTTGGAGCTTTCTGATCAAAGCTTCAAGTCTATGGATGATACGCGACAATGTCATGACGCAAGGATTGGAATATAGCTGCCTTGCTCATCTTCATTTGAAGTTTCGGTAAGAGACATACATATTCACAATTTAACAACTTTTCATTTTTAATCATTTCTTATTTTACCAGGGCAATTAGTTGTTCAAAGGTTTTTAAACTACGTAGTCAACCGCTCCCATGGTGATTTCATTAAATAGGTTCTTCCTAGGGTCCTACTAAACACCACCGGGTACCACCGGAAAACTACCGGAGCCTAATCGACAATGTTGCATGGGATTTAGACTTTTAACTCACACAAATTGCAAGAAAAGGTTTTTTTGATGAAATGTGTTCTTTAGACCCTACTGAACACATTTATCAACGTTAGGACATTTTTCGACAACAGGAAGTAGCCTAATTTGCATAATTAAAAATGGCGGCCATTTTTAATAACGTACTATGTATCTTGGAAACCGCTAGTCACAGATACTTAATTATAATGTTAAAATCGTTAGAATATATGTTTTTATATTCACTTTAATGAAAAAGTTTGTCCAAAAATGAATGGAAGTGCTATTTCTAACATTATTGACCTTTGACCTTGATTTATCATATCTCAGCAACCACTAATCGGAGATATACAAATTAGGGCTTAAATTGTTCAGAAACTACACATTTATATCCAGTCTAATGGCATGTTTTTGCAAAAAAATGGCGGATTCTAACATTATTGACCTTTGACCTTGATTTATCATATCTTAGCAACCACTAATCTGAGAGACACACAATATGGCTCAAGCTGTTCAGAAACTACATATTTATATTTAGTCTAATGGCATGTTTTGGCCAAAAATGGCCGATTCTAACATTATTGACCTTTGAACTTTGCACTACATAATATCGCATAACTTTGAAAATATTGTACATATGAAATTATTTTTAGTGTCAAATTATTCAGAACATACATGTTTCTATAGAGTCCAATGACACATTATGTCCAATAATGACCTATTGTATGGTTATTAACATTTGAACTATATTTGAAAAGGATTTTAAACCCGGAATCTTCTTCATGTAGGCATTCATTAGAATGAATTGTTTCTGAACAATTTAAGCCCTAATTTGTATATCTCCGATTAGTGGTTGCTGAGATATGATAAATCAAGGTCAAAGGTCAATAATGTTAGAAATAGCACTTCAATTCATTTTGGACAAACTTTTTCATTAAAGTGAATATAAAAACATATATTCTAACGATTTTAACACCATAATTAAGTATCTGTGACTAGCGGTTTCCAAGATACATAGTACGTTATTAAAAATGGCCGCCATTTTTAATTATGCAAATTAGGCTACTTCCTGTTGTCGAAGATTGCGTGTACTATCTATAATAACGTGTACAGATTATTGTAACAAATCATAATTTCTTGTGTCGTATGTCACATTGTTTTTCCCTGTACATATAGTACCTTAACCTGAACAATCCATGAACAAATTAATTAATAATATATATATACAGTATATATATTTTATGTCGCATCTGGTATTCGATTTGCAGATGATGACATGCGTTCTCGTTGGAACGCTGTCCTTCACAAAAAAGCTTGTCAACTCAATGAGATCCAAATTGGCAATTGCCGCAAAATCCTCACTGAGTTTGAACTAAGAACTAAGAAGTTGAAAAGAGAACTTCCTGCATCCGAGTTTCAAAACAAACTCAGGATTATCGCCAATGATTGCCGTAAGCAATCAACGGCAATGGCCCGAAGGGGACATCACAAATTTGGTCTACCTGCAGACTTGGTCATTTCAACACAAATGACTCTACCTTCGGATGATTTCAGGGCTTTTAGGAAACCCTGCAGAAGGTTCGTTCGGACTTATAACAAGAATCGGAGCAACACCTCTGATTCAGTTGTTGAAATTAATTGCCGACTTTCCGAAGGAGAGAAAACACTTATTTCCCGAGGACTTAAATTCTGCCCAAAACCAAGGCAGGTCGGCGCACAACAACTATCTTTGGATATGGAGTCTTTCTCCAGAAGATTACGATTACGTGAACATTTTGCTGATTCAGACAGCAGCACCACGCAAAACGAAGGCAACGCTAACAAATTTAAACCAAAAAGTTCCTGGAATCCACCTAAAAATCGTTGTCCAGCTTTAGAAACATTTATTTAGGCTGTTGAGGAGGATGTACAAAACTACGTCCCGAGTCCAGATAAACGTGACAATTTCTCAAAACAAGAGAGGCAGGCCATTGCCAAATTGCGTCAGCGTAATGATATTATCATTAAACCCGCTGATAAAGGTTCTGCCACTGTTGCCATGGACATCAAATTTTATGAAGAGGAGTCCTTAAGACAGCTAAACAATCCTCTTCATTATCGTAAACTTACAATGGATCCCACCCCGGAAATTGCGGATAAGGTGGCCAAATCTGTTTCTGTGATGGTAAAAAAACACTCCATCGATCCTAAGATTGGACCTCATTTGGCACAGGTCAATCCAGTTCCAGGCAGATTTTATTTCCTACCTAAAATCCACAAAGCAGGCAATCCTGGTAGACCCATTATTTCGGGCAATGGCACTGCTACAGAGAAAATTTCTGAATATGTGGATGATTTACTTAGACCATATGTGACTGATCTCCCTTCATACATTCAGGACTCCACGGACTTTATCCGCAAAATTAACCAAATTCAAAATTTACCTAATAATTCTGTTCTGGCTACATTAGATGTTTCATCATTGTCCTAATATCCCTCATGAAGAAGGAGCCGACGCATGTATTTTAAATTACAAACAAATTCCAGACAAAACGCCTACTATAAGCTCATTTACGAGAACTGGTCATGTTGATTTTAACCAACAACAATTTTATTTTTGGAAATGACCATTACCTTCAAATTCATGGCACAGCGATGGGCACAAAAATGGCGCCATCTTTTGCAAATTTATTTATGGGACAATTTGAGGCCAATTTTCTGTCCCTCCAACCAAATAAACCACTTGTTTGGTTTAGATACATTGACGACATCTTCATGATCTGGACCCATGGTGAAGATAATTTGGAATCTTTTCTTCTCAATATTAATTCAGCCCACCCAACTATCAAATTTACAGCTACCAAATCCACTAGTAGCGTAATAATAATATATATATATATCTTTATCGTTTCAAATTAATTAATTAAATTTCAGTATATCACCGGGCGGTTTAGAATTAATGTTCTTTGCCTCTTGTGTTTATATATATATATATATATATATATATATATATATATATATATATATATATATATATATATATATATAAATAATATATAAGTAATTTTAACGAACATGTGATGCTAGCCAATGAAAGTCTCATGTAGTGATAGCACAAATCAAAGATCGGAAGAATCTGGTTTCCGATTTATTGGATTTGCTAATGTGCCTGATGGCTGTAGGCCTATATAAAACATTATCATTATGAATGTTGTACATCGTACAATACTAAGCAAAAGTTGCAAGTGCATACTATTTTTTTAACCTAATGTACAAAAGATTGAGCCATGCGCTAGTATTTTACAAAGGCTTTTTAATTCATATGAATCCGCTCTGTTTTTCCATTTAACACTGTATATTCTGTCAATTGATTTCTAACATCTTAGAATTTATATTTTAAATAGTCTTTCACCTCGGCTGCTGACGTGCTTAAAGGCTTAATCTAATGTGTTTTTATACACATTTAACATCACTTTTCAATCAATTATTTAGATTTAACACATAGGTTTAGTGCCATAACAAAAAGTCAATTTTCATGCTTAAACCCCAAGAGCAAAAGTACAACACGTACGTGACTTAAAACCGTAGTAGGCTTCTTGTAACATTTCTGGCTTAGCTGCTGCACAACCGCAACATACTAACAAAACGTACACTTAAATACAGTAAACAATCCCACCGTAGCGAATAGCAACTACAGTTTAGTACGTTTTTTTATATCAAATTATAACATAATAATAATAACAATTACAATGCATGCCATCTTTATTACAATAGGCATTGTATCTGATTAGATAATCGTATCAGTATGTTATAGTCATTATACTTAAATATTTTAAAGCTTAAGCTTCCTTTTCTCATTTATTATGTATTATTTTAGAAAAGGTTATCTGTACTTTTGTTTTTATTTGAGAAATACAATTTATTATTGATATTATAATAACTAGATGGTACGCTCGCTTCGCTCGCGTACCATCTAGGTCGTGCCCACAGCAGATGGTTCTCGAATACACAGTAATTTCAGCGTAACAAAACTGGCGATTTCAAATGTACGTACCGCAGGACTATAATACATTGTCGTTTACAGAAACGAATAAATAGACACGATGATTTATGTAGTCAACTAAAATTAGCACCCTGGAAATTACTTCCGAAGGAGAAACTTACCACAAAATGAGTCCAAATTTTTGAGTTGGTGTTTTGTATGTAACATTAGGGTTGAGGGATGGGAAAGCGGATAGGTACAAAGAGGAACAATTTTTAAATATATTCTTTATCCACTCAGTAACGAAATATTTTTTTCATGTTTTATAGGCCTATAAATAATATACCTCTAAATACAGTAAAACACTTTGTTAAAACTGTCACTGTCATAATCGATTGAAATATTAAAGTACATGTCACGATACACCACTACGACGTTTATATTATTGGTAATTATTAATTAATACAAACGTTGAGAAGGAACTGTCAGTATAAAGTTTATTTGTATATCTAACAGTAGAGCCTATCTACAATCTCAGTAATAAAATTTATTTGTATATATTTTTTTATTACATCTAACAGTACGAACATTCTAAGAAATGCTCGATTCAAATGAGGACCAAAAATAGTTAATAGGTATTTACAGTATTGTCAAAGTATTGCAAGTTTATTCTCAAAGGGCCCATATATTTACCTACCGTATGTGTTAAACCAAGGGCTCATAAATTTACCTACTTGTGTTAAACCAAACTCTGGCAGACTGAGAGATTGGGATGTTCCATTCATCGCAAATCAATACATTTGTATAATCGTATATTAAATCTATCAAAATAGTATTTTTTAAGAAAATCGGCCTTTCTTCAACATTATGATGCTGTACTCTAGCTGTTCAACCGGTTTTCAGCTATTAAAAACAATTATCGTAGGAGGAGATAGGAAAATGCGAAGCATCCTCGCATTTTTGTGGCGGGTATTTTTCAAGATGGACATCCATTAGACAGTGTATACCACGATCGGAAAACACCCCTATTTGGGGCAAATCGTTGAACCTAAATTCGTTTTAATCGTCAATAACTAATTATCTAACTTAAGTTAATTAGTAAACAGGGTTACATCAGGTGGTTAAAATCAGTACCGAAAGTACGAACCAACTTTATATACCATCGAGTAAAAATTCTAGAAGTAAAAGGCGTGATTTACCGAATTTTGCCCTTACGTAAATTTATATATAGATGTACAGTAGTATTATATTAACGGGACCACACAAAGTGTCTAAAATTATAGGATGTGTAGTCTGGTAGTGATAACAAGGCCATATACATGGCTGCAGTCGCGTGCTCAAGTTAGTGTTTCCGACCAACCAACCGACCGACATAGTGAGCTGTTAGTGTCGCGTTGCACGCGATTAAAAACCCCTTGCGTTTCACGGGAAAGTGTGCCCTTAGTAAAGATGTACACTGAATAAGGAGGGCTTCTGATTGCTCTAAAAAATAAACATAACTAACAGTGACTTGTTTAACAGTTAGCCTATTTATAATAAAACATACGTAATATAATCAAGGAATCAACAGCCTTCCGTGATATATAATAAATGCAGGGTCACTGTGCTCGTGGTTTTGCAGTAACTCATGGCGATCGATACTAACCGTTAAGTTGTTTATCAGATCCACAAATTAATTACTAACATTATATTCATATTAATTAAATTGATATCATATAATCAGTCATGTTTAATGAAGAAGAAAAGGTAATGGTTGCCAGACCACTTGTAGCAAACGACAACAGCAAATAATAGCGGTACGGTAGAGGATATTGTTGTTTGTAGAAGCCTATGACCTGAAAAGACCAAGCCTATTACATTAGCCCATTAAACCGATATTATCGATTTGTCACAGAGCTATGTGTATTAACGTTGATTTGTTTAGTAATGATATCCGTTTTACATTGGGCCTGTCGTGTTTGATCATTCTTAACTTGTTCATACTTCCCAGAAAATATACATCCTGAGACGTACACACTTTTTAATTAGGCTTAATAATTTCTCCATAACTTGAAATATGATCAATAACAATATCATATTTTCTTGCAATTTAATTTTTTTATGACTTTGCATAAATAAATCTTTTGTTCACCACTGTCTCGAAGTTATTACTAATGTGGTTGCACATTTTAATTAACAATAACAATTCGTTAAACCCGGATTTTTAGTGGTTTACCTTGTCCATGGATCTTGGAATATAGTTCTTTGTGATCGACTTAAATTAGGCCACCTATTGAATATATTGAGTTGTCTTACATTGCTTACTGAAATAAACATTTACATTCAAATAAAGATTAGGCCTACGTTAATGATAAATTGATGTCTTTTAGTAGTACTATACATTCTTTTTCATCAACATCCACAACATTTACCAACATCCACAACATTTACCAACATTTACCAACATCCACAACATTTACCGTATCCATACATAACCCTGCGTATGAAAAGTTGCCTAATGTGGTTATTACAATGTATCCGTGGTTTACTAATAAGGTAATACATTATTATTTTCTTAAACCATGCTTAACCCATTATGTAACACCGTCATTTTCTTAAAATTGGCGTACGTTAATGATAAATTCAAATGACTTTTACAGTACATCATTCTTTTTATCAAAATCCATTGAACAACAGTGAAACGTTGCGGCAGTGTAACCCACTGAATGCGGTTACATAAAGCCATTGGTATTCGCGGTTTATTAATAAGTGTAGACGATGGTTCTCGGAATGATAATGTTCTCCTTATACATTTTCTGTCGGTTACCATTATTAAAATGTTTGACATTCGTAAAACTAAACTACTTTGTTTCACAGTGTTTGAGATGATTAATAACATTTTAAAGTATAGTTTTTATTGTTTGGTAGGGCCCTTTGGGGAGGCGGAGGTCATTTGAGGGAGGTGCTTATTCGAGGGATATATGTTACATTTTTTAGTTTTAATAATATGGTAGCATTTATAATCAAATGAAATCCTCTAATAGATATGAAAAGTGGTAAAAAAGAATAACAAATGCTTGGTAAATTGTAGATAACAGTGCGGTGAATTCTACTACAAATAGTATAATTGTGTTATTATAAATATGTGGATGGACGTTTATTAGATAGTTGGGTGGGGGGGGGGGGGTTTATTATTGTGATGTTTTATTGGAGAGGCGTTTATTCAAATGAATACCATCCTAATAATTATTAATACATTCTTTAATTTAATCATCTTTTGAAACTAACTGCCGTGGGCCTAAGAAAGAAGACATTACGGCTTGCAACATGGGCAGACATCTCGGTCCTAACGGGACACAGGAAGATAGCCTACAGTTATTCCTGCAAGCTTACTCTTAATAAAACTCAGCTATCGGGATTTCACTCGAAAAATGTCTTATCATCAAATCTCCCAATATATTCTGATTCTTTATGGCGTATATTTAATTTGATCTTTATTAATTTGCAGTATAATTTCTATTATTTAACTACTGTACCTTCACACACGCGCGGTATGTTTTAAAATAAACAAAAAACTGAAATGGCTATGACTAATGGCCAACTTAAAGCTCCAGTCCTACTATCTGATTTTTTTTTCATCTTCCAAAGGGACACTGTATTGATTGATGGAAAGTGCCTGTTTCCAGTCACCTTTAGGGTCAAATCTATTATTTTAACTGCTCCCTTGTGTATACAAGAGAGAAAATATTTGAAACCAGGTTGTTGCAAGGTGAACTTATCTTAAACCCGGAAATTACTTTGACCGGGAAGAATTGAAATTGAGATGAAAATCTAATGTTGAAATCATAAATTTTGTTAAAAAACTCTTTATAATATCTTCCTAAGATAGAAATATGGAACAATAGCGTCGATGTGAACACTAATGTTATAAAATATACGTTTCACGGTACATCTAAGATAGATAAGGTAGGTATCCAAGGCGGAGATTTGTACCGAAGTTTTTGCATTGTGCTCGCTCGCTGATCACTTACAAAGCGTTACATGGGCTTGCCCCTGATTATATTCGCGAGCTCATTTCTGAATACATCCCGTCGCGCTCTTTAAGGTCTGGTGATCAATTTCTTCTAACATTACCAAAATCATCCACTGCTTATGGTAGAAGGTCTTTTGCAGCAATAGCACCTTCATTATGGAAAAAACTTCCACTCTTTGTGAGACTTGCTCCTTCAGTCAGTATTTTTAAATCACGACTGAAAGCCCATCTGTTCTCATCCGGTATTAATTAACTTATTCATTCATTCATTTATTCCTTCCCCGAAACCTTGACTCAGAAATACCGGGATGGTGTCCGGCGGGGGATAGTTTAACCCTAGCTTAAGTTGTGCATGCTTCATTTTACTCTCTATTCTTAATTCTGGCCCCGAAACCTTGACTCAGAAATACCGGGATGGTGTCCGGCGGGGGATAGTTTAACCCTAGCTTAAGTTGTGCATGCTTCATTTACTCTCTATTCTTAATTCTGGCCCCGAAACCTTGACTCAGAAATACCGGGATGGTGTCCGGCGGGGGATAGTTTAACCCTAGCTTAAGTTGTGCATGCTTCATTTACTCTCTATTCTTAATTCTGGCCCCGAAACCTTGACTCAGAAATACCGGGATGGTGTTCGGCGGGGGATAGTTTTACCTTAATTAAGCATAGTTAAGCTTAGTTACATTTTTTTTTTTCACATTATTGATTGTCTCCATCCCCAAAACCTCGACTAAGAAATACTGGAATGGTGTCCGGCGGGGGATAGTTTATTACCATTAGTTAAGGTCCTATGTAAAGCACCTAGAGGGGTCAGTGATCCATTAGGCGCTATATAAATACTGTTTATTATTATTATTATTTATGTCAGAATTAACCATAATTTATATATAGATGGTAATATTTATTATTAATTATTATTTCCTTAAACCATGCTTAACCGAATTAAATAACAACGTCATCATATTAGTATTATTATTTATATTGTTTGTTTTCATTGAGACAAAATAAATAACTTATCTCATTCTAATTTTATACATTCTTACATTTAACACGCATTGCTACGTGTGCGTTATGGTATTTTACCTCGATTTTTCAATAGTAATTTCCTGTTATTTCAAACATCACACACAAACGTCGTGTACTTCCGATATTTTTGTGAAAATCATTACTCTTTCTATTATTTTCAACAATGTGTACATTTTTAGTAGGATAGTAAACAACACAAGTATAGGCCTTTAATGCGTTTTGTGTATTTTTAAATATAGAATCTTGACAAGTTAAACTTACATCAATAATGCTTAGATTTTAAAGACAGACGACAGATTTATTTTGTCTGAGTGATGTACATATTTATTTTTATATACAGTACTTCATTATGTTAATTATATTAATTTAAATTAAATAAATCACTGTAATAACGTTGCAGGATTAATGACTAATTTGTTTGACTAAAGAAGAGTCTTTTTGAATTGTTGTTTTGATTATATATAGAGGGCCCATAGATAATTATCATCTCCCCGCTGCGAAGGAACTGGAAAGGCCACTGTCTGTAAATGTTGAAATAAAAAAGAATAGGTCTAGGGCACCTCGTCTGTTCGGATCTAGGACTCCTGAAACGCGGGTGCCTATGTGTTTTATTGGTACTCTATACCTTCTCTATACTTATGGTTTTATAAACAAGGCTATATACATGGCTGCAGTCGCGTGCTCAAATTTAAGTTAGTGTTACCGACCGACCGACATAGTGAGCTGTAGAATAGGTGATATGAACAGGTTGGACTTATATGAGTACGATATCAGCGCTTTATCTTATATGGTTTAAGCAATCTTAGACATTACGTTTGTTTGTTTTACCATGTTTCTTATAGACACATATTTAAATATAATATTCTTAATTACCTCTTGTTTCTGAAATTATTTGTTAAAATTGGTATTAAAAGTAAGCACCTACCATTTCCATTCACCGTTTTCAGTAAACTTCAACGTAAAAATCATCTCCACCGCCAGTAAAACCACCGGTATAAGGAGCAGATAGTAGATCTGATCATCCTCTAAATCGGTCACTCTCCACGCGACCAAAACTCCATGTACAGCGAATAAAAGTCTCGCCACTACCGCTTTGATGAGAGATATTACAGACATTTTGATTATTTACATTTAGTTAACTTAGGCATAGACCGCAATTTTCGAACACAATTAGCCTGTTCGTATAGTCTCCTTGTACAACAATCCTTTTGGTTATTCTAAAATACAATGCTAGAAACAGAAGTATTCCTTTACAAAGCTTGATTAAAAAACTGATATAAAGTTAGTTTACTGCTTTCAGTACACAATTTAATCCCAAATTACGACTAGTTCCAATCTTGAAAAAGTTTCAGTTTAGAATTGGAATAATCACAATCCGATTTGCAGTTTCTTCGGCGCATTCATGGTTGTATTCGACAGAGAGTAATCGTGAAAGTGTGTGTGTGTGAGTTTTCCCATCACCGAGTCGTGACAAATATTTCTATTGATCAAAAATCCATGTGTCGGAAACGTCATCGGCTAAATCCTATAGGACAATCGTTTTTGTTGCTACGTTACGTGATACAATGGACAAATAGTTTGTTTTGTTGTAATGGTTCGTTGGTCTTATTCTTTTAAATGGATTTAGCAAGAATTATCATACAAAGTTGATGCACAGACGAAAGGCTAAAATGCTGTATTATCAATAAACACTTCATATCAGTTAAACTTTTCGTTATTTCGGATTGAATGTCAAATGTGAACGCAACGCAATGGAGTTGTTTTCAATTAATTGATAGCAAAATAATATTAATCACGAATTAAACTATAGTTTTCCATAAAGATAATGATCCAATTATACAGTATTAAGAAAGATCTTTAGCTATATAACTATAAGTTGTTTGTTACGGTGTAGGTTCAAAACTGTATTTCAACAATATAAGCTAAATATTTCGGCAAATATAGCGTTTCATACGTATAAAAAATCGAAACGCCGACTGGTGGACTACCCGTTTTATTAGTCTCATATTACTATGTGATTTTTTCTTAAATGCTGTAATATATTATATTGATATAGGCCTAATTTCATTTTTATATATGTTTTAAGGATAACCATAAAGTTTTATTGAAGATAATTATTTTTTTTTTTGTGAAAAACCTCGATTGTAGAAAGTGACATGTAATAATAATATTCAAGAATTCAAATAGAATGTGGATAGATTTATGCTAAGAAGGAAAATACAAATAAATAGTAGGGCGCGTTCAACAGGAGTTACACAGTGTGACGTCGTGACATGCTAACTCATAGGGACATGTAGAGAGACATGGGAAGTTCTTTCACTCCATGATCAACACAGTTTTGGTGGATTTTAGGTCAAAGCGACGATATGCACAATTAGGTCGTAGGTCACAGGTAGTCACAGACCAAAACCTTCTTAATCTATTTATTTAACAGTAACTTAAGTGTGCAAAATGTGGTTTTTTTTTTACATTAAGCAATACAGACACATAGGGGGCGCTTGACTTCAACAACTGTACCTTCCAAAAGTATAGTATTTGTAATATATTACGTACTCCACAATACTCAAATGTAGGTATTTGAAATTAAACACAAATAATGCACTAGTACAATAACAACGCTTGGTGACATCCTGTCAAGTTTTATTAATTGTTTCTTTATGTAATTCCCGGCATGCTATTTCCTGCTGGAGTCATTGCCATTTCTTGAAACTTCTTGTTTTTGGCTGCTAACAGAAAATATTTACTAACTGATACAATACAAACAAAATGCTCCAATATTTAATCTTTAATCATCTACTACGATGCAGACAAATTGTTGACAAATACAATTTGATCGAACGCAGATCGATATTAAAATACCAAGAAGTTGGATAATTACCAGCAGTTCATTTAATAGTACTATATCATACTTCTGTACAAACTACTATAAATTAATGGAAATACCCTTTACTGCATTTTCTTGTTTAACTTCGGTTTAAATTCTTCTTCAATTCAATTCCTGTCCTATGATTTGCATAATAGACAATTATGTCGTTCTGGGACCGCATCATAATACAATATAAAAATACCTCCAGAAGGTTACAAAAGCCATGACACATCATCTTTTGTTTTAACATACCTCTATATCCTTCCCTCTATATGCAGCAGATATTAGTAAACCATTGACTTTGTATTTCTTTTTAACTCATTTATTCATGCTTTTTCCAGTGGAATGTACGGTTTTTACTGTATATGAAACTTACACACTTGGTTTTCATGTCTGTTTATTTTTTAAATATTCTAATTCAATTATACACCAATACTACAGTTCGCATTTGCATACGGTTTTAAAGCATCATCTAATATTTATTCAAATTAAATAGAAGTTTACGTTTATTTCTACAATGGTTCGTGTTATGATTAGACAAACATAATGCTAGAAGTAAAATATACACACTTGAAAGACTTTTTCGACAATAGAAACGATAAACGAATTTGCCATTTAAACAGATGTTTAGTTTATTTATTGTTATAATTATAAATTACATAAATAGAAAATGCCTGTATGTATTATGAAAGTACGTTTTTTTTTATATTTTATTTATTTTTTTCTTTACATCTGAAGACTAAATATTCTGAATGGAAGTTTATTCAAGCATAACGACTTTGTTAGGAATGCTGATAATATACAAATAATGAATGTTTATGAGTGTAATGGTACAAATAATGGCAGGAGGTGAATGATGAAAGGGTTATACTCAACGAGGCAAAGCCGAGTTGATATACCTTTCGTCATTCACCAAATGCCATTATTTGTACCTTTACACGAATAAAAAACATTCAAGTAGTGTACATGGAGGCCTAGTCAGTCGTGGTTATAACAATGGTTAACAATGGGGATAGTATAAGACAATAGAGTATATCATTTAACTAGAATTGTTATATAGATTTGTTATATATTAATATACATTATAATATAAAATTAATAAATATTAAATAAAAATGATATGGTTATTTAGTTGCTTGTGATGAGAACAAATGGTTTACATTGGTTGAAGTCAATAGGTGTTATGTTTCGGATTATAATACAATGGTTAACATAGGGTAAGGAAGTGAGACAATATAGTTTTTGTAAGATTTGAATTAGTCATGGATTCAATAAAGATGCACCTGGTTAATTAAAACTAGTTAATTGAGGTTTTTGCTTGATGTATGCCGACATAATACAAAGACATAAGTTATTTGATCCGGATATTATAACAATGACTAAAACAAAAAGATAAGAATGAATAGTTTAAATAGCGTTTACAGGCAAAATATAGGCAAAATTGTAAGTATAAGTCAGATGTACAAATTACTGAAAAACAAATTACTAGGAAGTATGAAACAATAGTTATTGTGTTTCGGGGCATATAACAATATATGTTAAAGGTGTCTTCCGACATATAATTAATACGGGGTATTTTATAACAAAGACAAAAATAAAAAGAAGACTATAATGAAGTGATATAATAAGTATGTCTTGCTTGATCTTTGGCGACATAATCCAAAGACATAAGGCATTTTCTTCCGGATATTTAGGATTTGAAAATAAAGGTTATTTAAGTATGTACAATTAAGTAAATAAAAGGTAATCTTCTGATGTCATGCATAAATTAATTTGTTATGTTTAAATATCGGGGGGGGGGGGTATTATTTGAAATTCTATGTCAGTGTTTTCAATTACATCGAAGTCACTCAAACTCTAGTACTAGTTCCAAAGTATTACCGTTACACGAGGTTAAAAGATTAATTCTAACGTGCATACCGGTAATGAACAATAATTTGAAAACAGCAGTCTTAGCGGTAACGAGGAATTTTTGTTAGAAATTCTTGATGACAACGATGAATTGGTAAGTTGAATCAATTTGTACAAGAAAAAAAAAAGAAATTTACGTATATTATTTTCCAAATGTTATTAAGATTTAATTTGTTCTGTCTGTTACATGGGGTCTTGTTATTTAATTTTCAGATTCGATGTATAGAAGAGTTAATTGATGATCAGAACGAATTATGTAATGAAATGGTAAGTTACTATTTCTATAAATTTATTTTTAAAATGGTAATAATATATGATATTTAGTCTAATATAAACAACATTTTGTATTACAGTACGGTATTTTGATTGAAAGTAGTAATAACGAAAGGGAAGAAACACTTCAATTAGAGAATGACATGGCAGTTGCAGAAATTTGCCGCATTGCAAGAAACAAAAGAGGTAATTTAGACGAAGAAGAAAATGATTTATGAGTATGATTGCACTTCGACCAATGTTCCGACAGGAAATACAACAATGACAATTGGCTGAAACAAATTTAGTAAATGCCGAATGTAATCCTTTGACTGTATATAACTCTCGATTATTTTGTAATCTTTACCTCATTCTACAACGCTACAGCGCTCGACAAGACAGACCAAAAACCAACAACTAGTTACTATGGTTTCCGTGATTGAAATCATTGATCTTACTATGGACTCTGATGTCGAAGAAGATGTTATATATATAAGCAGTGATTCGGAATTTGAAGACGATTTTACAGCAGAGGAGGAGGAAGAGATGAGGGAAGAGATGGGGGATATGACGTGTTTAATGGCGATTCAACCCCCACCTCCAATGAACGTTGATTTCAATAATGTATCTAATACTGAAGAAGACGAACATTATATATCGAGAATAATTTCTGAAGAGGAGAGGATTGTATACGACGACACGTCATCGGTAGTTGACTACCACCTATTTCTGGCAAGAAAAGCCGATGTAGAAGATGAGGTAGAAGATGGGGTGTTTGCGGAAGAGTACCTGAACCCTGTGCTGGAGGCGGAGATTAAGAAAGAAACTACCGAACTTGAGTACAAAGAAATAATGAGAACAATTGAGAAGGTTTTCATAGAAGAATTTATATTCATTCTGAAGGACATGGTTGAACGTTATAACTTTCACGGCTCAAGATATGAACAACTCCTAACATTTTTTCGACCAATTCTGGCATTGAAACTTGTGGACAATAGCGCTACCCATTTTGAATGGGCGCTAAACTACTTTCATTTACGTTGTATAAATGTTGATGCGTTTGCTAAAGCCATAAAGTTGATTACAAATGATTCAGAACTTTTTAATAAGATTCTTTACCAATTGTAATTTGTACAAATTTAAAATAATATCTTAACACTTTTCTAATTAATGTTACATATTTTTATAATTCTTATTTCTTTTCGGTAAATTTATTATTATTATGGTTGTAAATTATATTGAAATAGAATATGTGTTAAAATAAAGGTTGTGGTTTTTCTTTTAATAGCAACAACAACGAAAATGAATTTGATCTTTGCGTGTTATTTAAGTATTTTATTTATTTTTTAAATTTTCATTTGGGTGAATGAGGGTAATGAGTATGGATGAGTACTTAAGAAAAGTATATTACGATCCTAAGCATCCTGATAGTTTTGGTGGTGTGGACCGACTTTATCAAAATGTAAAATACGATTTAAATATTACCAAGAGACAAGTTCAAGACTGACTGAGCAAGCAAGATACATATACATTACACAAATCCATTCAACGTAAATTCAAACGAAACTGGGTACTTGTAAGTGTTATTGATGAACAATGGGGAATGGATTTGGAAAAATAACGTGTATAAAATTTGATTCAGACAAACTGTTTGACTTTAAATTTCCAAAAATCAAAGGAAGTCAATTTTGAAATAGTTGGTAGCATGGTACAAGGAATCGGACTGGAAAAAATAACAACAACTAATCCTAACAAAATAACCCGTAAACCAAAATCTCACTCTCTACCATTCAAAAATGATGTAGCGATTTTTTCAAGCGGTATTGTCATGAACGTATTGAAAAGAAAATAGTTTTATTGTCAATGATTTGTCAAGTGTTTTATTTTAATTTCAATTACTGTTGTATTGTATTTAGTTTTACCCGTTCATGTTGGCATGATCAATATTTGCTCAAACTCCATTTTATCGTTATGTTTGTAGTATTTTATAGATTCCCGATCATCGTAATAATGATATAACTAGAATTCGTAACCGTGTGTTAGATTCCACGCGTATTATATACATATTGTCTTACTTTAATTCCTTCTCTCGTTATTCACCCGATGTAGTTTGATCAAACAATTGTACCTGAGCCTGAAAGGTTAGTTGTTATGGTACAAGGAATCGGCCCGGAAAATAATTTGTTTTCTTTTCTGTTAAATTATTATTATGTTTGTGAATTGTGTATTGCAATAGATTTGTTTAATGAAATTAAATTAATTAGGCCTATGTTTTGACTTAATTTACTGTCAGTGTAAATTTTTTAAAGTAGTTTTCCTACTTTAATTCACGGTAAATTTATTTATCGACTTAATTTAATTTGTTTTCTTTTCTGTTGTTGTTAAATGTAATTGCAAACACACGTAATAAATGATTGTGATTATAAATATTCTGTTTACTTCTTTTAATTTTAAACAGTACAATAGATCTGTAATGTAAAGTTATATTTTATATATAATAAGTAATATTACAAAAATAAACATACAAAATGTATAAAGCATAGATTAATTAAATTTAAATACAATTTCTTTATTTCAAAATGAATTTCATTTTCTACGTGTTTTCAATTTTAAATCTTTTAAGAAAGACACAATACGTACTGCTAAAAAAATAAAACGCACACAAAAGAAAACAAATTTGAGACGCACGATATGTAACGACGGTTTCAATAAAAAGGCATATTATAAATGTATTTTTACCAAATTTATAAAGTAAAGGGTTATTATTGAGAAATATACATTTTAGATAAATGATAACACATCTAAAATTAATTAGAGAGATCAATACAATATGGTGTTCATAATAATTTGTTTTGATGACTAGAGGAAACATCTGAAGACATTCAACAAAAAACAAGCGTTAACACCATACCAGTCACTAAGAATGCTACTACTCTGAAAAAAACATCTCCCTTCCAGCACAGAAACAAATTCTGAACGAAAATAAAAAATAAAAATAATTAGTAAACGAAACACGCGCATTATAAATAAAATGAATAATTTAAGAAAAAAAAAAAGAAACATACTAACCGATTTATCGTCATTACGAAGTTCAAATAACGAAAACTTTTCCTTGAAAAATTCACAAGAGACACGTTTTACATTTTCTAACTGCATTTCAGTGTCACATTGTTTCGCAACACATGTACATACAACGAGTCCTGTCACAAATCTGCCGACATTTATTTTTTTATCGCTCATCATTTGTTCTAATACATAATACAGCGCTTCCGAAGAAATATCTTTACACAATTCTAACACATTAAAATTGTTTTCCAACTTTTAAATTTAATTAATCTATGCTTTATACATTTTGTATGTTTATTTTTGTAATATTACTTATTATATATAAAATATAACTTTACATTACAGATCTATTGTACTGTTTAAAATTAAAAGAAGTAAACAGAATATTTATAATCACAATCATTTATTACGTGTGTTTGCAATTACATTTAACAACAACAGAAAAGAAAACAAATTAAGTTAAGTCGATAAATAAATTTACCGTGAATTAAAGTAGGAAAACTACTTTTACAAATTTACACTGACAGTAAATTAAGTCAAAACATAGGCCTAATTAATTTAATTTCATTAAACAAATCTATTGCAATACACAATTCACAAACATAATAATAATTTAACAGAAAAGAAAACAAATTATTTTCCGGGCCGATTCCTTGTACCATAACAACTAACCTTTCAGGCTCAGGTACAATTGTTTGATCAAACTACATCGGGTGAATAACGAGAGAAGGAATTAAAGTAAGACAATATGTATATAATACGCGTGGAATCTAACACACGGTTACGAATTCTAGTTATATCATTATTACGATGATCGGGAATCTATAAAATACTACAAACATAACGATAAAATGGAGTTTGAGCAAATATTGATCATGCCAACATGAACGGGTAAAACTAAATACAATACAACAGTAATTGAAATTAAAATAAAACACTTGACAAATCATTGACAATAAAACTATTTTCTTTTCAATACGTTCATGACAATACCGCTTGAAAAAATCGCTACATCATTTTTGAATGGTAGAGAGTGAGATTTTGGTTTACGGGTTATTTTGTTAGGATTAGTTGTTGTTATTTTTTCCAGTCCGATTCCTTGTACCATGCTACCAACTATTTCAAAATTGACTTCCTTTGATTTTTGGAAATTTAAAGTCAAACAGTTTGTCTGAATCAAATTTTATACACGTTATTTTTCCAAATCCATTCCCCATTGTTCATCAATAACACTTACAAGTACCCAGTTTCGTTTGAATTTACGTTGAATGGATTTGTGTAATGTATATGTATCTTGCTTGCTCAGTCAGTCTTGAACTTGTCTCTTGGTAATATTTAAATCGTATTTTACATTTTGATAAAGTCGGTCCACACCACCAAAACTATCAGGATGCTTAGGATCGTAATATACTTTTCTTAAGTACTCATCCATACTCATTACCCTCATTCACCCAAATGAAAATTTAAAAAATAAATAAAATACTTAAATAACACGCAAAGATCAAATTCATTTTCGTTGTTGTTGCTATTAAAAGAAAAACCACAACCTTTATTTTAACACATATTCTATTTCAATATAATTTACAACCATAATAATAATAAATTTACCGAAAAGAAATAAGAATTATAAAAATATGTAACATTAATTAGAAAAGTGTTAAGATATTATTTTAAATTTGTACAAATTACAATTGGTAAAGAATCTTATTAAAAAGTTCTGAATCATTTGTAATCAACTTTATGGCTTTAGCAAACGCATCAACATTTATACAACGTAAATGAAAGTAGTTTAGCGCCCATTCAAAATGGGTAGCGATATTGTCCACAAGTTTCAATGCCAGAATTGGTCGAAAAAATGTTAGGAGTTGTTCATATCTTGAGCCGTGAAAGTTATAACGTTCAACCATGTCCTTCAGAATGAATATAAATTCTTCTATGAAAACCTTCTCAATTGTTCTCATTATTTCTTTGTACTCAAGTTCGGTAGTTTCTTTCTTAATCTCCGCCTCCAGCACAGGGTTCAGGTACTCTTCCGCAAACACCCCATCTTCTACCTCATCTTCTACATCGGCTTTTCTTGCCAGAAATAGGTGGTAGTCAACTACCGATGACGTGTCGTCGTATAAAATCCTCTCCTCTTCAGAAATTATTCTCGATATATAATGTTCGTCTTCTTCAGTATTAGATACATTATTGAAATCAACGTTCATTGGAGGTGGGGGTTGAATCGCCATTAAACACGTCATATCCCCCATCTCTTCCCTCATCTCTTCCTCCTCCTCTGCTGTAAAATAGGCACCAGTCATAGCTAGTATGTCTTCGTCTTCAAATTCTGAATCACTGCTTATATATATAACATCTTCTTCGACATCAGAGTCCATAGTAAGATCAATGATTTCAATCACGGAAACCATAGTAACTAGTTGTTGGTTTTTGGTCTGTCTTGTCGAGCGCTGTAGCGTTGTAGAATGAGGTAAAGATTACAAAATAATCGAGAGTTATATACAGTCAAAGGATTACATTCGGCATTTACTAAATTTGTTTCAGCCAATTGTCATTGTTGTATTTCCTGTCGGAACATTGGTCGAAGTGCAATCATACTCATAAATCATTTTCTTCTTCGTCTAAATTACCTCTTTTGTTTCTTGCAATGCGGCAAATTTCTGCAACTGCCATGTCATTCTCTAATTGAAGTGTTTCTTCCCTTTCGTTATTACTACTTTCAATCAAAATACCGTACTGTAATACAAAATGTTGTTTATACAGTATTAGACTAAATATCATATATTATTACCATTTTAAAAATAAATTTATAGAAATAGTAACTTACCATTTCATTACATAATTCGTTCTGATCATCAATTAACTCTTCTATACATCGAATCTGAAAATTAAATAACAAGACCCCATGTAACAGACAGAACAAATTAAATCTTAATAACATTTGGAAAATAATATACGTAAATTTCTTTTTTTTTTCTTGTACAAATTGATTCAACTTACCAATTCATCGTTGTCATCAAGAATTTCTGACAAAAATTCCTCGTTACCACTAAGACTGCTGTTTTCAAATTATTGTTCATTACCGGTATGCACGTTAGAATTAATCTTTTAACCTCGTGTAACGGTAATACTTTGGAACTAGTACTAGAGTTTGAGTGACTTCGATGTAATTGAAAACACTGACATAGAATTTCAAATAATACCCCTCCCCCCCCCCCGATATTTAAACATAACAAATTAATTTATGCATGACATCAGAAGATTACCTTTTATTTACTTAATTGTACATACTTAAATAACCTTTATTTTCAAATCCTAAATATCCGGAAGAAAATGCCTTATGTCTTTGGATTATGTCGCCAAAGATCAAGCAAGACATACTTATTATATCACTTCATTATAGTCTTCTTTTTATTTTTGTCTTTGTTATAAAATACCCCGTATTAATTATATGTCGGAAGACACCTTTAACATATATTGTTATATGCCCCGAAACACAATAACTATTGTTTCATACTTCCTAGTAATTTGTTTTTCAGTAATTTGTACATCTGACTTATCTATATATAAATTTACGTAAGGGCAAAATTCGGTAAATCGCGCCTTACTTCTAGAATTTTCACTCGATGGTATGTAAAGTTGGTTCGTACTTTCGGTACTGATTTTAACCGCCTGATGTAACCCTGTTTACTAATTAAATTGAGTTAAATAATTAGTTATTGACGATTAAAACGAATTTAGGTTAAACGATTTGCCCCAAATAGGGGTGTTTTCCGATCGTGGTATACACTGTCTAATGGATGTCCGTCTTGAAAAATACCCGCCAAAAAAATGCGAGGAGGCTTCGCATTTTTCTATCTCCTCCTACGATAATTGTTTTTAATTGCTGAAAACCGGTTGAACAGCTAGAGTACACCATCATAATGTTGAAGACAGGCCGATTTTCTTTAAAAAATACTATTTTGATAGATTTAATATACGATTATACAAATGTATTGATTTGCGATGAATGGAACATCCCAATCTCTCAGTCTGCCAGAGTTTGGTTTAACACAAGTACTGTAGGTAAATTTATGAGCCCTTGAACACATACGGTAGGTAAATATATGGGCCCTTTGAGAATAAACTTGCAATACTTTGACAATACTGTAAATACCTATTAACTATTTTTGGTCCTCATTTGAATCGAGCATTTCTTAGAATGTTCGTACTGTTAGATGTAATATAAAAATATATACAAATAAACTTTATTACTGAGACTGTGGATAGGCTCTACTGTTAGATATACAAATAAACTTTATACTGACAGTTCCTTCTCAACGTTTGTATTAATTAATAATTACCAAAAATATAAACGTCGTAGTGGTGTATCGTGACATGTACTTTAATATTTCAATTGATTATGACAGTGATAGTTTTAACAAAGTATTAAATCGCAAATGTTTTAGGCCTACTGTATTTAGAGGTATATTATTTATAGGCCTATAAAACATGAACAAAATATTTCGTTACTCAGTGGATAAAGAATATATTTAAAAATTGTTCCTCTTTGTACCTATCCGCTTTCCCATCCCTCAACCCTAATGTTACATAGCGAGGAGGCTTCGCATTTTCTTATCTCCTCCTACGATAATTGTTTTTAATAGCTGAAAACCGGTTGAACAGCTAGAGTACACCATCATAATGTTGAAGACAGGCCGATTTTCTTTAAAAAATACTATTTTGATAGATTGCTAGAGTACACCATCATAATGTTGAAGACAGGCCGATTTTCTTTAAAAAATACTATTTTGATAGATTTAATATACGATTATACAAATGTATTGATTTGCGATGAATGGAACATCCCAATCTCTCAGTCTGCCAGAGTTTGGTTTAACACAAGTACTGTAGGTAAATTTATGAGCCCTTGGTTTAACACATACGGTAGGTAAATATATGGGCCCTTTGAGAATAAACTTGCAATAGGTTCGGAAAATGTTAAAAACCAATTTCTATTATTTGAATCGGTAAACAGTTTCCATTTATTATACATTGATAATGAAACATGAAATATTCCTATTTATGTCCCTCGAGGTTCATTACAATTTATATTTAGTAGTCCCACGGACTTCATCTTAGCCACTCCCCCGAGTTCTAAGGCCAAATTTATGATACCCTACTTTCTATGTAAGTTTAGTTACAGTTAGTTCTTGACGATAATACAACGAATTTAGGTTACACCCTTCGGCCGCGAAAACGTTTCTGTACAAATATGATACCGATTGGCTTTATTTCATTCAACAGCGACCATAATCTCGCCAATTACAGGATAGATAAACTATTTTATTATTGATGTGCTTATAAATTAAGACTCATGTAAACAGCTTGATTACATCATTTTACAGACAAACGAAACTTTTAAACCTACTGTTTCAATAACTGAGTATAATACTGTATACGTTTTCATAAGTAAGTGCATATACATTTTCGTGTTTTCATTGACGAGATTGTAATAGTAACTTCAGTAACTATTACAGTACTTATTTATTATACGATACAAGACAATTGTATCTGACAGGTACGTACATTATTCTAAAAAATAAGTCTAGATAGATCCCTTAGGCGTCATAAATCACAGGCCAACAAATCAGTACTCATGACAGAAATTCGACCCAGTTTGGTTCACACAAATGTTTACAGGAATTTCAACACCACAACCGATGATTTGCCCTAAATATTTAGGTAGACTACAGTTTAATTTTTCACTGAATAGGAGCTTGCATTTCCGATTTTCATTTCGCAGAATGTCTAGGTCTATTTATTTAGTTTGGTTCTTATAATATATAAATACAATCAACTTTATTACTGCGGTTCCATCACCACCACCACGTGTCGCCCAATTCCCGTACATACATTTCCATTTCTCCCTAATTTCTTTAATCTATATATAAATTTACGTAAGGGCAAAATTCGGTAAATCGCGCGTTATTTCTAGAATGTGTACTCGATGGTATATAAAGTTGGTTATAATCTCGGTACTGATTTTAACCACCTGATGTAACCCTGTTTACTAATTAAATTTAGTTAGATAATTAGTTATTGACGATTAAAACGAATTTAGGTTCAACCATTTGCCCCAAATAGGGGTGTTTTCCGATCGTGGTATACACTGTCTAATGGATGTCCTCATGAAAAATACCTGTACACAATAATACGAGGATACTTCGCATTTTCCTATCTCCTCCTACGATAATTGCTTTTAATAGCTGAAAACCGGTTGAACAGCTCGAGTAGAGTATCATAATGTTGAAGACAGGCCGATTTTCTTTAAAAAATACTATTTTGATAGATTTAATATACGTTTATACAAATGTATTGATTTGCGATGAATGGAACATTCCAAATTATTTGGTTTAACCATGCTTGCATACCTCCATGATTTAACACAAGTAGGTCAATTTATGGGCCCTTTGAGAATAAACATAAATAGTATTGTAAAGCTATACAATACTGTAAATAGGTATTAACCACTTTTGATAGCCATTTGAATCGCAAATTTCTTATTGTGTGCGTTGGTAGGCCTACTGTTTATTATAATATAAACAAATATACTAATAAACTTTATTACTGTGAGTGTGGGTAGCCCCTACTTTTAGATTATAAACACATAATAATATAATACTTTATTACTGACAGTTGCTTCACAACGTTTGTATTAATTAATAATTACAAAAAAATATAAACGTCGTGGTGGTGTATCGTTACATGTACTTTACTATTTCAATCGACTATGACAGTGACAATTTTAACAGTTATTAAATCGGAAATGTTTTACTCTATTTAGTGTTATGTTATTTATAGGCCTATTAAAAAAAAAACCCAACCCTCAATAATGTTAGATACAAAATACAAATTGGGTTTGTTTAAACATTTGGACTCATTTTGTGAGAAGTTTCTCTTTTGGAAGTAATTCGCACGGTGCTAATTTTGGTTGACTACATAAATACATAAATAAATGTTTTATAGTCATGCGGTACGTAGGCCTACATTTTGAAATCGCCAGTTTTTTTACGCTGAAATTACTATGTATTCGATAACCATATGTGGGCACGACCTAGATGGTACGCGAGCGAAGCGAGCGTACCATCTAGTCCACATAAATTAATTGTCCTTTATGGAATTCAGTATTGGTTTTGTTGTCTCTATTTCTGAATACCCCAATTAGGGGGACACTTCCGTTTTTGTTTAGTGTCCCAAAAAAGTCCCCGTCCGTGGATTCTACTGTATTCGAGAACCATCTGTGAGCACCCCTAGATGGTACGCGAGCGAAGCGAGCGTGCCATCTAGTACTTACAATTTTGCCTATATTTTGCCTGTAAACGCTATTTAAACTATTCATTCTTATCTTTTTGTTTTAGTCATTGTTATAATATCCGGATCAAATAACTTATGTCTTTGTATTATGTCGGCATACATCAAGCAAAAACCTCAATTAACTAGTTTTAATTAACCAGGTGCATCTTTATTGAATCCATGACTAATTCAAATCTTACAAAAACTATATTGTCTCACTTCCTTACCCTATGTTAACCATTGTATTATAATCCGAAACATAACACCTATTGACTTCAACCAATGTAAACCATTTGTTCTCATCACAAGCAACTAAATCACCATATCATTTTTATTTAATATTTATTAATTTTATATTATAATGTATATTAATATATAACAAATCTATATAACAATTCTAGTTAAATGATATACTCTATTGTCTTATACTATCCCCATTGTTAACCATTGTTATAACCACGACTGACTAGGCCTCCATGTACACTACTCATTCATTATTTTTTTTATATAACATCTAAATAGATTCCTGTCATTTGAATCAAATTAAAGGTAGCCCTAGCCTGGCCTTCATTTAATTCACATTGGCCTAGCCTAATAATAACAGACCTAGTACACAATAGGTGGCGCTGTTGAAGTTCAAAGGCAATAGTCCGTAAAAAACAAAATATTTCCAAACGCGAAAACGCGAAAAGATTTTTTTTCCGTACACGAAAAAAAGTACTAGTAAACAATCGTTTAATAGTGCGTACTATTGAACGCCATGTGACCCACATTCGTTCAATCAATTGACAGGAATCTATTTAGGTGTTATATAATATCCTTTATAAGTATCCTATAAACTTGATTAAAGGGTAGCTCCGGCTTCTACAGAGTCAACTTCTTTGGATCGACAAAAAGAATATTAATTTTTATCTTATCGTAATATTTATGTAGCACCATTTTTCCGTTCTGCTTAACCGCTGACGAAAAACAAGTGAGGTTTTTTTTTTATCAATGTTGTTCCAAACTTTTATATTTTATAATAAACAATAGAAAGTAGTCCGGAACTACTTTTTAAGCATCCTTTTTTTTTAAACTTGATTAATTACATAATAATACTTTCATGATATTAGTAAAACATTGAAGTAGCTAAATTAGCATTGTCACCATAGAGATTATAATGTTGTAACTAGTGACAATTCAAGCGTGGCACAATGCTGGTAATTAATTTAATAATGAATATTATACAATATAGTGACTGTTAGTTGAATGGAGAGTGCAACAGTCAACGAATAGCAATATTCGTTCCATTTAAAGATGTATTGTCCCCTAAAACATGAAAAATGAAGATTAATTAAATCAGACTTTGAATAGGTTATTTTGTAGTTAATTTTTAAGTTAATCACTTTCATAGAAAAAAACCCCGGAAAAAATAATGTTTTCACTTATAAAATAACATAATAAATGGTTAAATTCAACCAAAAATCTATTGGCTGGCAGCAAATTTGACCATTTTTTGCCTTAAATTTAATTTTTTTTCAGGTAAATATATTTTTTTTTTCCGATCCAATTTGTAAAATGTAAAAATTATTTTTCAGGGGGACAATACATCTTTAAAGAATCTACAACAAAACACACCACAGGCTTCAAGCCTTTAATCGACAAAAAATCCGCCATTTATATCTTGAACCGGATGCCAAGCTACCGGTTCACGCATTTTTTTTTTGGCCGCAGAGCAAAGCAATAATTAGACAGCGCACTATTTGGTTGCTAAATAGACTACAGTAAGTCCTATCTACCGGCCTAGCCTGTCGCATGGCACAAAAAGCTCAAAATTGGACAATGAATACGAACGCAACAAATCAAATCATGACAAGGATATTGGGACTGGGACCATGATGTATGATTTCTACACCGCGCATGAATGATAGGCTTACCTTGCATCGTGGTGCCACTGATGATATACAGCAAAGTAGTTCGGGGAGGTTTATTTGTATACCTCCTGGGTTAGAAACTAGGCCTAGTAGTTAATAATGCAATTTACCCCGAGTGAACATTTTGTTATGGAAATAGATGTTATAGGATTCCTCGAATATCGTCAAGGCCGGATTTTATCTCCCAATTTTGTTTACGGCTATAGGCTAGGCCTATTCAAGTGGTTATAACTCATTTCAATTTTCAGTTTTCATATTTTCTGGTTAAGGGTTGTTTTCATAACCAATACAGTATTCAATAAAAATTGGAGGAAATAAAAATGAATGTATTTCTAAATTCGTTTTGTGTATCAGAAGATGCGACACGACCACGTCTGCTTACAGTAAGAAAGCGCCCTCGTTTTACTTGGTCGCTAGAGGGCTCATTTGCAGGTCGATCGCGAATACCAATTCTGAATTGTATTAATGATTGAAAAGAAACGAAACATGAGCGCCGACTGAAGCTTTCTCGCCACAAAATATCGAAATTTTCTTCACACAGAATGTTTGACTCTGTATTCTGAAAAAAAAAAAGAGATATATTTATTATTATGCATCCTATATAATTTTAAAGTCAGCAATATTGGTCTAATGAATGTGTTTTTGAAAGATTCGAATAGTTTTCAAGCTGGTTTAACTATTTAGCTTGATTCACTTCTCATTGTTCTCATGAGATGAAACATTTTATAATAAAATTGTAAGGTATTTAAAATTTACTGGCTTTTTCCTAAATCATTTGATTATTATTTCTTCATCATACATAAGTTATGAGATTAAGATAGATACGTCTGTATATCAACTAACATTTGATTATTGTTTAATTGTTTCTGTTTGAAGATGAAAACTCATTTATATTTAGTGCTGGATTGACCTTTATCGATTTTCGGTAACAACAGGCAAGAAAGTATTGAATATAAAGACACATGGATACTTACATTTCTAGCTGAAATCTTGCCATGTTTGTCCATGGACAGATAAAGACCAGTATCTGCACCCCGGATAATAAACAAACTAGGTCCAACAGCAAATGTTGTCACAAGAACTGAAATCAAATTTGATTTTTATATTTATTTTTTGTTAATATATATATTTAGGCAAATTGCCAAGGATAACCATAAGCGAATTCATTCACTATCCTTCTTAAAGGTTGTTCACAAGACAAACATAAACAAAGTCTTATTACAGGAGGTATTTGGGAGTGACGTTGTAATTTGTCATTATAAAACTCCTGACATTATGAACCCAGGACCCTTAAATTTGTAGCCAAGCATCATAACCACCAAGCATCATAACCACCAAGCATCATAACCACCAAGCCACAACTTCACTATTTAGATTGGTCAGTTAAGCCTGGTTTCCATAAAATCGCTACACGACAGAGCGTAGCGATTCTGTGGAAACGCTAGAATTTATCGGGGATCTAGTACGCGAGCGCTAAATATTCTTTGGTACGCGTATACTATTCATCGCCGACAAAATCGGCAAAGTTGAACATGGTTGAACTTTGCCGATTTGACTGCGATGAATCGGGGAGCCTTCCCGATTGCGTCGGCGACATCCGTGCGTGTAGCGATTTTAATGGAAACGCTGTAGCGATTTTAATGGAAACCAGGCTTTACCAATTAGGTTAGAACCATACAGACATTATAGTGAACTAGGACTATTTTGTAGTTATATAGTAGGTCTATTCTAAAACTGGAGGAGTATACAGTAGGTCTAAATTAGAACTGGTATTAGCGTAATAGTATACAATTTTAGTATGTATAGGATTAGGCCTAGTCCAGCTACTGTAAATGTAACTGGGGAAATAACCTGCGACTTGCAGCCTACTGGGCTGAATTGCAGAACTTCATTAGTACTTCTGAAGGGTGGATTACCAACAAAACAGTCAGTTACTTAAAATAGTACAACTAAGCCAACTGAATAGCCAGTAGTGTGTAACGCCTTATTTTTCTGACTAACAACCGGATAGAAGAGTATTAGTATTATTATTTCCTGAAAAAACCACAGATAGTTCTAAGTAAATCAAATTCATTTGTCACTCACCGTATTTATCTTTACAGTTGGTAGTTCCACTGACACGGCCTTCAGGACCAATACGAAGAAAGAAACCATTTCGTGATAAAATCTTTTTCACAAATTGGTGGTTTTCGTTCACATTTGTAATATTGGAACCCATCTCTTTACTTTCTGAATTTAGTCCGTCGTTGAAGTAATCAACGATTGAGTCGTTCATTTCACTTTGGACAGTTGGCTCAACCAAGAAACTTACTGCTTCTTCGATTCCCCAGCTGATAAAAGCCCACAACAAAACTATTTTCAGTACTGAATTCATCTTTCATACAGTTCAAAAGTTCTGAAAAAAAGAGGAAACGTTGATACTGAGATAATAGGTAAAAAAAGATGTAATTTTTGTTTATTTGGTATGCATAAACAACAAAAGATAAAGATAAACGGGTATTGTAATTTTAAGTTATTATGCTAATTAATTTGATTTAACTTTCCCGTGTAACTTTGTGGAACAGAAATATAATTGTAATTGGGAAAAAATCTGTGTCTGCATAGCTAGGTACTAAAGGCTCTAAAGACTTTACCACACTAAACATACTGCAATGCAGATCTACATAGCTACTATAGTAAAATATTGATATCATTGGACACCTCATACCATTCAGGGGACGTTGCTATTAAGGGGACACTTTTCACGAAACCAATCAAGTGAGTGAAATGTATTATACAGACAACCACTAAACCTACGATAGGGATGCCGAATACGCTTTGCGTGAGAGCTAAATAGACTCACCGTGCTCATGACAGTTGTAGTTAATTCACCAGCTTTTTGTACATATAAAATATGGAAAATAAAGCATCTGAATGATAGACAAAAAAACCGGATACGTAACAGCAGGCTAAGACGAATGTGGACAAAGCCTTGACCAATACAGACCGGTTGATGTGGAAGGTGCGCAAGGACATGCTCAGGAAATGTCAGTGTGGGAGGTTATTAATTGATACAAGGAATAGATAAGTACTTAGCTTCTTGCTCAATACACGGAAAACAATCAATGCTAAAACAAAGTCTACAGCTGCAGGTTTTTCAATCGAGTAATCTGTATTTCCACAATATTTCATAGCAACTGATTTTCATTTGTTCATTGATTCCGTCATCACTGACGGTTCGAGACTGCAATGATGGATCGCAAATTAGATCGGTCTTCAGTAAGTTGATATATTATGTGTGTATAGGTTGTCCAATTAATTTACTTTTGTCGCAACTGATTTGACAAAAGATGCATTTTCTTGTATTGTTTTGTTAAAGTTTTAAAAAATGGAAAATATTGTTGCAGTATAAATTGTCTTCTCAAAAGGAAGAATGATTTGAATTATTCTTAATTTATATGTCAGTGGAACTTTTCCGAAAGATTCACTCTGAAGGAGTAACAATCTGAACGGCACTCAACCAAACGATTAACTCTGGTTGGAGTGAATCACTCTAAAGCGGCCCTCTGTAGAATGATGATACACTCAGAAGGAGTAACAATCTGAACGGCACTCTGCCAAACGATTAACTCTGGTTGGAGTGAATCAATCTAAAGCGGCCCTCTGTAGAACGATTCACTCTAAAAGAGTAACAATCTGAAAGGCACTCTGCCAAACGATTAACTCTGGTTGGAGTGAGTCAATCTGGAGCAGCCCTCTGTAGAACGATTCACTCTGAAGGAGTGGATCAATCTAGATTAAACTGATTTGATTTAATTCAGCATCATACAAAACAAATACAGATAAAATTCAATGAATATACAGATCGAAACATCAACAATATACAAAAAAGGTGATACCCAAGGATAAGCCATAAAAGTGAATTCAACCTAATTCCCACCCACTCCTAATACCAACTTAACCGTGACATTGAAGAATATCTTTATCATATTTAATTGGCTAATCTTATCTTATATCAACTAATCTTTAAAATGTGAAAGTCATGCAACTTACTTTCATTAGTAGGCCTACCGTAAGATAGTTAGAAATATTTGTTATATTCTCCTCGTTGAACAACCAGGCTGCTACTGGTTATAACAATTCCTTACATCAAATAAATGTTAATGATACATTAATTAGCATAAAAATGTTGAATGTGTGGGTATTTTTGTTTATCTATAAGTTCTACATAAAAAACACCGACCTTTTGTTTATATCAAGAACAAGCAGTTTTCTTTTCCTTTTTTCGATACGCTACATCATTCTCAACTTTTCTTTGTTTTTATTTCTGAAAATGACTACATACTTCTACATAAACAAGCCCATATACATAATTGTAGTCGAGTGCTCAAATTTGAGTTAGTGTTTACCGACCGACCAATCGACCGACATAGTGAGCTGTAGAGTCGCGTTTGCACCGACCTTTTGTATATATTAGCACATTTCTACATTTCAACTTTTCTTTGTTTTTTTTCCAGAAACTAACCTTACTAACACTACTTAATATGAGGTGTGGTACCCAACATCCTTCAACAATCTGAACCAAAACTTTACAAATCAAAAGTCATTTTCCACAATCAATATTTCTTGTCGGTTTAGGTTAAAGTTTATTTATTCTTTTTAAAAATTGATTTATTATTCATTATGATTTTACCTATGGGCCTGTTTCTGCTGCAACTGCTCAAAATACGGTATAAAAATACGGTATAAAATACGGTATTTTTTATACCGTATTTTTTAGTACCCCGTTTCTGCTAACAATACTTCTTGGGTGGTCGTGTTAAATTTCATCTTTTTTACCCAAATTGCCATTCATTTATTTGATCGATAATTAAAAGTCGCAATAAAGGAAGTTTTACGTCTCACTTTCAACAGCCTAGCCCTAGTGATAGAGATGTTGTGAGAGCACAGAAAACATCGTAATGGGGACAATTAATTCGTTCCCTCCCCGAGTTATTGTATTTTGCAATGTTGTACTGCTTTCGCAGGCTCTTCAGCTTTGAGTTTACTTGCTTTGGAGACAAGTTTATTCCATACTCCTGCTTTATTTTTTTAGAAATGTCTTTATAAATGTGGTTGTCCCTTTTATTACCTTTTAGTTGGTCAGACATTTTAGCTTCCCCACACACATTTATTTAGTAAAACTGTGACGTATTCGCTCCACATTTTCGCCGAATATATCTATACATGTGTGTAAAGCAGCTAACAGCGACAGAAAATAAAAACACGAATGGTGACCTTTTGTCATGTAAAAAAAAAATACGGTATTTTTTATTGGCAGTAGAAACGGGTACAAAAAATACGGTATAAATTTGTAAATACCGTATTTTATCCACAAATTTTGTGGGGAAAATACGGTATACAAAATACGGTATATTTTTTATGAGCGCAGTTTCTGCTGCCAAAAATATACCGTATATATACGGTATTTAGTTGGCAGCAGAAACAGGGCCTATGTCATTGGGGTTGTAACTATTGTAACAACTTGTGTGTAAGCTTACTGGCAATGACGCATGCGCAGTTTGATTTCTAGAATATAAATTATGGATCGGATTCCTGTGTAGTCACATTTAAATATTACAGATTGGTGGTTGGTATGCAATTAGAACCATCATTGTTCAAGGTTGTCAATCAATCAAATAACATATTTCATGATATGATATTTAAATTTTAAGAAAGAAGCGGGCGAATCCAACCGAATAGGCCAAAAAAAAAAACGCTTTACGCGTTGGAGTTTAAAGGTCAACTTTACTATGGTTTTTAGTAAAACGGTCCTCTAAATTTCTTAGGTGTTACTTCAATAATAGAAAATAAACATTTATAGCTCATCTTCGTTACTGTAATCATTGGGTTGACATGCTTAGCCATATGGCAAAATAATTATATCTTCATTTTACTGTCTTATAAATATTTATTTACACGTTACTCAAAGAAATTTACCGCACATAAACATATTGGTAATCAGGAGTAGATAACCATGGAGTAAAGAATAATTATTCTTTACTCCATGAGATAACATACATAGCTACCTATTATAAAACTGAAAAAACACTTCAGGATTACATAAGGTCATATACTATTACTATATACATAATATTAATAAATATTTATTTCTCTTTACACAAAGACATTTTTCTGAACATAAAAATGTTAATCTGCGTTATATATAATCAGACAGCCACCGTTCCGTAACAAAATCATTGGTCTAACTTACAAAATGAGAATGTAATGAGTATACTGTAGTCAACGCATACGTTAAGTGCTTTTACAAAATAACGAATGGAGTTCAGTTGGCTTTAGTTTACTTTATTTCAAGGTAAGTGATATTCATCAATAAAACAAAATTTAATTTTCTTAAATTTACAGTAAGAAAATAAACTTCTGGATTTATTTTTTCTTTTCTATACTATTTGGAACATTTTCTGTAGTTTTTTTGTAAACTTTATATAATTAATTCAGTTTTATCTACTTATAAATAGTAATCCCCGAAACCTTGAAATACCGGGATGGTGTCCGGCGGGGGATAGCTTCACCATGTAATATAAGTTCTATTTATTTTTTATTAACTGAAAACATTTCAATGTAAATGTTTTTATATGTTTACAAATGACAATAAATTTGCTTGACTTGACTAGTGCATTTTCTTAAAATGTAGTTGAAGTATGGTTTTGTTCAATATGTCAGCAATTTTATGCTAATTTTGTTAGGTTAGCAAAGTCCTCCATTGTGGGAGATGACTTACATCCTAGAAACGAGTTATTCTCATTAATACGGAGCGGTCGACGCTATAAATCTATATCTACCTAACAAATAGGTCATTGAACAGTTTTTTTCCGTCAGCCATTAGGGCACTCAATGACCAGTAATGTGTGATCAAAGATGAATGCAAAATGTTGTATATGTAACTAATTGTATATTTGATTATTTATTAACACTGGAACCAATCAATTTTCTATATATGTATATTTAATGTCGGACAGAATCAAGTATTGTATTGTTGAAACTCTACTTTTGCGATGATATAGTATTCAATGAAAAAAATACAAATTAAGCAAAAGTTAAGATACTTGCAAAATGCAGAGGGCGTGCTATTAATATTTTGGTCTATATTGAAGATACAGATAACTCGAGATTTTAATAAGATTTTGTGATGATGTCACCAATATATCTTTTTCCTGAAATCAATAGGCATGATAGGTTGGTGTCTATTAGCAAAACTAATCAAGAAATCTGTGGAAGTTATCGTGCAAACTTACAAAAACATTGATACTTATTAGAATGCTTTGGAGCATTTTGCCAAAGTATTTTATCTTTAAACTTGACATGTAAAACAATAATGTATCGTACAAACTGAGACACATAAAGCAGGTAATAAACATTTAACAAGCAAAATCGTGAACGTAAATACGAGCGAAATTAGTTAAAAGAAGAAGAAAAACATCAGAGATAATTTTGATTCCTTAATTAATTTATTTTGCAAATACACAGAATAATTTTTTTAAAGTCTGGTCACACTCTCGTTATTACGCCTACATCATTTTACACTTACTTACGTACATACTGTATAAAGCGTGGTTCCCACTAGCGACGCAACGCAAGGACGTAACGCAACGCAAGTGATTGACCAATCACAAGCGATGGCTTATTCGCTTGTGATTGCTAACTGTCTATAACTTCGCTGGTCATTGGTTAAAACGCTTGCGTTGCGTTTACGTCCTTGCGTTACGTTCTAGTGGGAACCAAGCTTAAGGGATACCCGAGTATGTGTCTTCTGAGTATAGTGGTGTCTCCGAAGAGAGTGGTTCTATACTGTCCATAGAATGCAGTTTCTAGGCTATAGTGTTTTGATATTTGTTTAGATATCTGTAGATTCATTTCATAGACAATGATAATTATGTACGACATTTAAATAACCTTTTGACATTTTGACCGTTTTGTGGCAGAATCATCATAATCGTTATAATTGTGACTTACTGGTAACTGACTGGTAACCGCTGTATGAACTTACAAATGGAGTAAAACTTTACGTAATTAAACAAGAATTCTGTAATACTATAGACAGTCACATTAATTTCTATTTGATCTTTTATATAAATCTATTCATCGTCGTTACACCATAAGTATGATAAATGCGTACTGTACATTAATAGATGAATTAAACGTTATTAATATTAGGGGGTTTTCGATTTGTGGCGACACACGACCTGGAACAAGTTGGGACAATTGATGTGTCGTTGGTTGTCGCATGGGCCTCTAGACACAACCAAAACTTCCTTAATATAACGTCCTCGCATGCGCACAATTAATTAATAGTCATCGGTCCGACGCGTATTATAAAACTGAATGGTCCTTTTGGAGGCCAAGCAGATACTCGGTTAATGCAAGCGATGTGTATAGGATGGTACTCGCTTAAGTTCGCGTAAATTGTTCTGAAAAATATATACCGGTAGTAGAATAACAAATAGCAAATAACCCCAATTTTATTACATATCAAAATGTGAAAAACTTTCTAGAAAAGATCAGAAAAACATGAAAAACCAATAATATTAAATATTATACTATTTAATACTATATTAAAAACTATTGAAATCCTTAAGTTTTTTTTAGATTTAGAAAACACCTTAACCAGCAGAATTCAAATTTAGTAATTTTATCTTAAAATACATTCTTAAACTCAGTTAAGTTTAATGTATTTCAGGTCAAGAAACCATAAACAATATTAATTTAAGGCATACTGAAAAACCCCGTTTTAAGGCAAAGGGAATGCTACATGTCATGCACTATGTCGCCATCCATTTAATGGTATGTTCACACGTACGACGCAAATAGTAAGGTAATTCACGGATTAAAATACCAAGGTGTTCACACGTACGGTGTACGTTATATTAATAAATTGCGTTAAGCTCAGTTCCCACGATCGGTTTTTTTCTTCCGTCTTCCAAAGGGACACTGTATTGATTGATGGAAAGTGCCTGTTTCCAGTCACCTTTAGGGTCAAATCTATTATTTTAACTGCTCCCTTGTGTATAAAAGAGAGAAAATAGTGACTTATAATTAAACACACAATTCTGAGCCCCCTACTATTTGGTGTGAACAGATTGGCATACTATAACTTATTATTATTATTCTTTATTTGGTCCAATTAAAAAAAATACATCAGAAATTCCTCTTATATACACTGCAGAGATAGTAACAAATATTCATACAAAATACAAATCAAATACAAATGTCGACGATTTCACTCCATTTCGAAGTGAGGAGGACACGAATTGATGTTCGGATGAAAGTATGTGTAAAACTGTGGCATGACGGCGAAAAAAATTGTTGTTCCTCTCTTCTCATAGGCCTATATGGTTTTAATCTCTCTTATTATTTCCTAATTTCTTTTTACTCTCTTCCCAATTTCATACTAAATGCTGAAAGCGACAAAGAGCGCGCTATATCGGTCCATATTATATAAGACACTGATAATTTGAGGCTTTTGTGACGTCACAAACATATATTTTCTGATAATCAATGGATATGTTTTTTATCGTGCAAACAAAATGATATTTAACATGGTTGTCACAAACATTTGCACCGCCCTATTTTTAATACTTTACAAAACGATGTTATTTTTGATATTATAACATTATTTCCCAACCTGCAGACGACAGGTTAATTTAATTTTATGTTGACCAATTCCATACTTTAGCCTAATAAAGTTTTATCGAGGTTAAACATACGAATTATCAACACATTAAACATTTCAGTTTGTTGCTTTCAAGCTTTTCCATTTTTTTTACCTTTTCAATTACATTGAATTTGAAGAAAATTAATATTTAACCAAAAGCGGTCTATATCTTGTGGGGTCTTGTACATACAACTTGTGTTAACATTTATAATCTGTGTTTAGTAGCGTCAGAGGACGCCAATTCTATAACAGCTTTTTTATCGCCTGCTTTGTACAATGATTTGATAATACCACGTATATGTGAAAAACTCATATCGTTCTTTAATTAATATGTATACATTTTTATTACGTCCTTCCTAGAAATGTATATAAAACTCATCGAACTCACGAACCTTTGCACTCGCCCTTTTGTTATATTCTACAAAACGATGTTATTTGTGATATTATAACATTATTTCCCAACCTGCAGAAAAAAGGTTACTTTAATTTAATATTGACAAATTTCATATTTTATCCTAGTTTTTATCGAGGTCAACCCATTGGCCTAAATTTCAGTTCGTTGCTTAGGTTTTTTGTGGTGTTTTTTTTTCAATTTCTTACATTGAATTTGAAGAAAATAAATATTTATTGAATGAATGAGTGAGTGTTAAGTTTAAACTTAAAAAGGGCTCACTATATGAGAATGTTTACCAGGCGCATTGAGTGCTTTTACAAAATAACGAATGGAGTTCAGTTGGCTTCAGTTTACTTTAGTCTCAAGGTAAGTGATATTCATTATCCCCGAAATCTCGACTAAGAAATACCGGAATGGTGTCCAGCGGGGGATAGTTTATTACCATTAGTTAGGGTCTAATGTAAAGCACCTAGATGGGTCAGTTACCCATTAGGCGCTATATAAATATTGTTTATTATTATTATTAATATCAAAAAAACAAAATTAAATTTTCTTAAATTTGCAGCAACAAAATAAATTTCTGGATCAATTTGTTCTTTTCTATTTGGAAATTCATATAATTAATTCAGTTTTATCTACTTATAAATAGTAATCCCCGAAACCTTGAAATACCGGGATGGTGTCCGGCGGGGGATAGCTTCACCATGTAATATAAGTTCTATTTATTTTTTATTAACCGAAAACATTTCAATGTAAATGTTTTTATATGTTTACAAATGACAATAAATTTGCTTGACTTGACTGGTGCATTTTCTTAAAATGTAGTTGCAGTATGGTTTTGTTTAATATATCAGCAATGTTATGCTAATTTTGTTAGGTTAGCAAAGTCCTCCATTGTGGGAAATGACTTACATCCTATAAACGAGTTATTCTCATTAATACGGAGCGGTCGACGCTATAAATCTATATCTACCCAACAAATAGGTAATTGAACAGTTTTTTTTCCGTCAGCCATTAGGGCACTCAATGACCAGTAATGTGTGATCAAAGATGAATGCAAAATGTTGTATATGTAACTAATTGTATATTTGATTATTTATTAACACTGGAACCAATCAACCAATCAAACTGAAACACATAAAGCAGGTAATAAACATTAATAACAAGCAAAATCGTGAACGTAAATACGAGCGAAATTATAGTTAAAAGAAGAAGAAAAACATCAGAGATAATTTTGATTCCTTAATTAATTTATTTTGCAAATACACAGAATAATTTTTTAAAAGTCTGGTCACACTCTCGTTATCACGCCTACATCATTTTACACTTATTTACGTACATGCTGTTGTATAAAGCGTGGTTCTCACTAGCGACGCAACGCAAGGACGTAACGCAACGCAAGTGAATTGACCAATCAAAAGCGATGGCTTATTCGCTTGTGATTGCTAACTGTCTATAACTTCGCTGGTCATTGGTTAAAACGCTTGCGTTGCGTTTACGTCCTTGCGTTACGTTCTAGCGTTACGTTCTAGTGGGAACCAAGCTTAAGGGATACCCGAGTATGTGTCTTCTGAGTATAGTGGTGTCTCCGAAGAGAGTCACGAGAGTGGTTCTATACTGTCCGTAGAACGCAGTTTCTAGGCTATAGTGTTTTGATATTTGTTTAGATATCTGTAGATTCATTTCATAGAAAATGATAATTATGTACAACATTTAAATAACCTTTTGACATTTTGACCGTTTTGTGGCAGAATCATCATAATCGTTATAATTGTGACTTACTGGTAACTGACTGGTAACCGCTGTATGAACTTACAAATGGAGTAAAACTTTACGTAATTAAACAAGAATTCTGTAATACTATAGACAGTCACATTAATTTCTATTTGATCTTTTATAGAAATCTATTCATCGTCATTACAGCATAAGTATGATAAATGTGTACTGTACATAAATAGATGAATTAAACGTTATTAATATTAGGGGGTTTTCGATTTGTGGCGACACACGACCTGGAACAAGTTGGGACAATTGATGTGTCGTTGGTTGTCGCATGGACCTCTAGACACCACCAAAACTGTCTTAATATATAACGTCCTCGCATGCGCACAATTAATTAATAGTTATGTCATCGGTCCGACGCGTATTATAAAACTGAATGGTCCTTTTGGAGGCCAAGCAGATGTATAGAATGGTACTCTCTTAAGTTCGCGTAAATTGTTCTGAAAAACATATACCGGTAGTAAAATAACAAATAGCAAATAACCCCAATTTTATTACAGATCAAAATGTGAAAAACTTTCTAGAAAAGATCAGAAAAACATTTAAAAAAACAATAATAATAAATATTATACTATTTAATACTATATTAAAAACTATTGAAGTTTTTTTTTTAGATTTAGAAAACACCTCAACCAGCAGAATTCAAATTTAGTAATTTTATCTTAAAATACATTCTTAAACTCAGTTAAGTTTAATGTATTTCAGGTCAAGACATGGAAACATAAATAATATTAATTTAAGGCATACTGAAAAACCCCGTTTTAAGGCAAGTGTATGCTACATGTCATGCACTATGTCGCCATCCATTTAATGGTATGTTCACACGTACGACGCAAATAGTAAGGTAATTCACGGATTAAAATGCCAAGGTGTTCACACGTACGGTGTACGTTATATTAATGAATTGCGTTAAACACACAAGTCCAAGTTTGAGCCCTTACTATTTGGTGTGAACAGATTGGCATACTATAACTTATTATTATTATTCTTTATTTGGTCCAATTAAAAAAAATACATCAGAAATTCCTCTTATATACACTGCAAAGATAGTAACAAATTATACATACAAAATGCAAATACAAATGTCGACGATTTCACTCCATTTCGAAGTGAGGAGGACACGAATTGATGTTCGGATGAAAGTATAATGTGTAAAACTGTGGCATGACGGCGAAAAAAATTATTGTTCCTCTCTTCTCATATATGCTTTTAATCTCTCTTATTATTTCTTAATTTCTTTTTACTCTCTTCACAATTTCGCTGAAAGCGACAAAGGGCGCGCTACTTAATATTTCGGTCCATATTATATAAGACACTGATAATTTGAGGCTTTTGTGACGTCACAAACATATATTTTCTGATAATCAATGGATACAGTATGTTTTTTATCGTGCAAACAAAATGATATTTAACATGATTGTAATGTTTTATCACAAACATTTGCACCGCCCTATTTTTAATATTTTACAAAACGATGTTATTTTTGATATTATAACATTATTTCCCAACCTGCAGACGACAGGTTAATTTAATTTTATGTTGACCAATTCCATACTTTAGCCTAATAAAGTTTTATCGAGGTTAAACATACGAATTATCAACACATTAAACATTTCAGTTTGTTGCTTTCAAGCTTTTCCATTTTTTTTTACTTTTCAATTTCATACATTGAATTTGAAGAAAATTAATATTTAACCAAAAGCGGTCTATATCTTGTGGAGTCTTGTACATACAACTTGTGTTAACATTTATAATCTGTGTTTAGTAGCGTCAGAGGACGCCAATTCTATAACAGCTTTTTTATCGCCTGCTTTGTACAATGATTTGATAATACCACGTATATGTGAAAAACTCATATCGTTCTTTAATTAATATGTATACATTTTTATTACGTCCTTCCTAGAAATGTATATAAAACTCATCGAACTCACGAACCTACGAACCTTTGCACTCGCCCTTTTGTTATATTCTACAAAACGATGTTATTTGTGATATTATAACATTATTTCCCAACCTGCAGAAAAAAGGTTACTTTAATTTAATATTGACAAATTTCATATTTTATCCTAGTTTTTATCGAGGTCAACCCATTGGCCTAAATTTCAGTTCGTTGCTTAGGTTTTTTGTGTTTTTTTTCTTCAATTTCTTACATTGAATTTGAAGAAAATAAATATTTATTGAATGAATGAGTGAGTGTTAAGTTTAAACTTAAAAAGGGCTCACTATATGAGAATGTTTACCAGGCACCCGAAGGCGGTCTGATTGAATACGGTCTTTATTAGTTAGTTTTGTTATTGTATAGCCAGATAACAATTAACAGCTGTTCTTCTGTTCTATAATTGTACATTGTTTATATACACAATTGGATGGGGTCTTAAGACACATTGCATTATGGAGGAATTAGTAACTAGTTTATCTATGTAAGTATATCTACATTATTATTATGCCCGGTTATTATGTCTGTCTAATGACAGGGCCATACACGTGACTGAGTTGGTAGGCACCTCCGTCTGTGTTGATGGTTTGGGTTCCACGTCGTCGGATCCAAATGGTATCTCTGACGCGTCTGTTGTTTACATCGGTTCTCTATTGATGATTTTAAGTTTTGTTCAGTAATTACCCAGAATTGGCCCTTTAAAGGTAAATCTATTTAATAACATATTTGTTACTTTTCTGAAGAAGCTTTTCGAGGACGGCGAAACTGTCAAGCAGGTTAGTTTTCTCACTCATTTTTGGAAGTTTTTTTTTCAAAAAGAATTATAAATTCATGAATATCCAAAACCATATGAACATTTATAATCACATATTATATATTATTGTCTAATAGATTTTTGTTAAGCATGCGTTTATGAGAGCGCCTTTAGAAAGCTAAACTTTTTTTAGAAACTCAAATTCTATTAAGTAGTGATGGAATCTGTCGACCTCTGTTTCGAAATTGTGTGAAAGTAAAGATTTTCTGTTATTCTCTTCTCTGGCAATGTCCTAGCCTATATACGGTTTGCCTGTTGTTATACACTTAAGCTTATACTGGGTATAGTAGCATGATACACATAATGAATTTGTATGAGTTGAATGGGAAGACTATTTTCATTCGTTGAAAGATTGTTCTAATTACCGAAGCGGACTCGTGTTATATCGACAGTGCTTTCAACGAATAAAAACGTTCTCCCCATTCTCAACTCACACGAGTTCATTATTATTTTTGATATTAAGTGTAAGTGTAAAAGTACACTTTTATTCAATGAATTCTCTGCTTCAATCTTGAATTAAATAATAATAATAACTTTGTTATATAAGAATAGTATCGAATTATAAGGTACACTGAGTAAACATGAACTTTTAGCGGTAATAACTGACATTTTCAAAAACTGTATTCGGCAAATGTGTACATTATAAAACATTTTCAGACCTATTTTATGTGTATGTTGAACGTTGTGCTGTTGTTGCTGTTTGTCATCGATTTTCAAGCCTGTTTTCCAGTCGACGTTGAGTTGCGGCGAGTTGGCGTTGAATTGATCGGAATTTACAGGAAAAGGTGATTCTAAATGATTTCTTTCCAAGAGATATCGGGGGATACCTTTTAGGCATTGTGGTAGAAGTAACTACGCTCATTGTGACCATTGTTTGAACCTAAACGTGTGTGCTTGTTTTATTTTATTTAGCATATCGGTCGGTCAAATTTGAACAAAACCATATACATGGCTGCAGTCGCGTGCTGAAGGTAGTGTTTACCTACCAACACAGTGAGCTGTAGAGTCGCGTTGCACGCGACTAAAAATGGCGGGAAGTAGACCTAATTAGGTTATATGCATTAATGCATATAACCTCTTGATTCTGTCAGGATCTTTATTTATTTATTTATTCTTTCCTTAGCACTATTTTGCCCGTGAATTATCTTTTTTCATTTTTTTTTTTTTTTTTTTTTTTATTTATTTCAAAAAATACAACCATAACACAAAATCACTTAAATATAAAGTAATAGGTATCAAAATGATATGACCGTTTAAATAAAGTAACTTACAGTGATAAAACAATATTAAAAACTATAAATTATTAATTCCATTCTTTTTTTAATGTAAATAATTAATTAATTTGGTAAATGCTGTGTTTTCCACAATTATGTAACTAATCTAACTAAATATAATTGTATTAATCAAATTAGCCAAAGATATACATTTACTAACATATTAATTTTTTTTTTGTCTTTACATAGTAATAATAAATAATACTCATATACATACACACACAAACACCCAAATATATCTTAATCTGTACTATAACCAAGGAACTATTATAATTGTATTAATTAAAATCAGATAACTACATTTAACAACATAACCATTTTTGTTTCTTTAAAAAAATACATAATATATTTTTAATTATCTGTATTGTAACCAAGGAACTAATAGTATGCCTATAATAAATAATTAAAAATATCTAACAAGTGCAAGTAATAATTTCTGGTTTACATTTTAATTCAATACAATAATAAAGAGCAAGCGTAATAATAATAATACACAAAAGTAAGTCATTTTCTCGAGAAACAGTATCATTAAGTTATTAAATATAGGCCTAATCAATTTACTTTGAGATGTTGGTATTTTAAAGATTTTTTTAATTAGGGCTCTGTATATATTTTTTGTACTCATACTTTCTAATTCTTGTTCTTCATTCTTTACTTCCACTATAAACCCTCTCTTTTTATAATTTTTTCGTAAAAACCCTAGCTTCATGTTTGCTTTCCACTGTGGGAGTATTGCAGATATCGTCATTCTCCAGTTAGCCTCTCTTTATCCACGTATTAAAGACCCCTTCCCTGCAATTTTGGACGTTTTTTGGAAAATAATACATATATATCACTTTAAAAACATTAAACCATGTCATTCCTTGTCTTAAATGTACGTTTTATGGTAAATTATGATAAAAAGTGAGAAACAATGCACTACCTAAGTAGCTCGCGGCGATCGACCTCTCGTGGACGGTCTTAGGCCTAGCCTGGCTAGGCTTAGTTTTGTAGGCCTAGCTGGTAAACATCGGTAACGTGCGAACATCGTACGCTAGCTATATACCTAGCCTGACGTTGTATAGTTGCTGCATTAATTGTCTTTCTATTTTTGCCAGACTCCGTTGATACAAATTGGGGAAAACCCGGTATTTTCGCTGAAAAGTTAGGAGTCTTCCATTAATTGTTTTGGCCTCACGATCGATCGAAAAGTGGGCGAATTACAGGTGAAAAACAAAAATATCAATCCGCGCGCAATGCATTTTGGGATTTATAGCGGGCCGCTATAATTATTAAAATCGACTTATTTTTCACATTTTTAACCGTTTAAAGACGAAAAAAGTTATTGCAATAGGACCATATAGTATTATTTTTACATTAAATATAGTTTGTGATCTTAAATTAGATCTAAAAAACGTAGGGAATGGGGCTTTAAAGGGAATGATATTACCGTTTTCATAAAAAAGGTCGCTTACTAAACATATCCCAACATCTCTGAGGCTCTTGTAATAAAATGGCTTGCCATGTATATGCATGTGCCTATTAAACCATATATATTGGGACCCTTCGTTTACTGTATCAGGATGTATTAATTCGAAATAAGCGTTTAACATATCCTTATAAAACAATGGAGTATTTTTCCAACTACGGACACAGTCCGCGCTTACATTACAATAAAAAATAGTGTCGCCTCCTTGCTTATTTAGGAACCTATGTAGTAGAGATCTCCATGCTGCATTGACATTTATGTTATATCGTTGTATCCATTTTATCTTTAATGCCTTAAACATACTTTTGATATCTACCATTTTTAAGCCGCCTTCTTCAATATTCCCAATTAATATTGTTCTTTTTATCATACCTTTACCACCGTTCCATAAGAAATTGAATAGAATTGTTTCAATTGATTTAACTACATGGGGCGGTATAATGTATGATAGATGCTAAATATATAAATTGGGATATTGCGAATGTTTTAATTAAAATAATTTTTCCTGCTAAGGTTAGTTGTCTGGTTCTCCATATGTTTAATATTGTTTTTAGTTGTTTAATTATCGTTTCGAAATTACATATTTCCCGTTGTCTTTCATTATAAGAAAAGTAAACTCCTAATGCTTTTACTGGTTGTTGTGGCCATTGCATATGTATTGGTTTGTTTTTACATCGCCTATTTTTTATTTTTATATTTAATTTCAAGCCCGATATTTTTGAAAAAAAATTTTTTTTGAATTATCTTGACATCAGTTTCATCTAGCTAAGTCAATTTTTCAGAGTATATTCCCTATGGCCAGGAATCGATGTGGTTATGTTTTCACGGTGCGCAATCAATCATTACGCGGTCTACGCGCGATTTAACGAAATCACGTTTGTAATCATACCTTCACAAGCATGAATCACAATTAAACAAAATTTGGTACTCATAAATGTCAGGTCATATTTCATCATATGGCAATACAATTACGTGCGTAGCGCATATAACTCTTGGGTACGCGCACTTAAAATGTTCAAAATTGTCAAAATTTATTTTCGATGAAATTAGAGTACGTTTCAGGCGCAGATTTTTGCACGCGCACTGCGCGTTAAACGTTAATGCGCACTCTTTTTGCCCGATTTCTGTTTTACAGTCTTTCTTTAATAATATCATCATATTTGATTCACTTTTCAACTCGAAATTGCGTTATACGAGCACGTCAAAAGTGACAGGCTACGCACGTATAAGTTAACAAAATGGTGAAAATATGCTAAATTTTTAAATTAATATATATCGTCAGAATGCTGGGGAACACCTATTTTTTATTTCATTTTCTTGAAGTGTATGTATCATATGTATGATTTATTATCAAATTAAGAGAACGAAAGTTGATTAAGTCTTCATTAATTGCATATTGAATTAAAAAAAAAATAATTTCGACAATCAAACAAATTATGACATTTTCTTAGGCCGAAATAACAAACTTAACATTAACTTTCTTTCTTAAGAAGTTCATATATTAAAGTTAAAAGTATATAGTTTGACAGTGCATCATTTTTTTTACATTTTTAAAGATGTCATCATAGTAAAAAATTATAATTCATTGCGGTATGTAATAATCTATTTGCACCAAAGTGGTTACTGCATAGTAAATACACGGAGGAATTTTTCTACAACTTTTAGTCAGTTGTGTATGGCTCGATGGTCTGTGCTCGTGTCTATGGCATTCAAGGTACCGAGATCGAGTCTCACCTTGGGAAACGAAATAAGATTTTTTTTATTATCCGTATTGTTTGTTCAAATTTATTTCTTAGTGTATAGATTATACACATGATTTATAATGAAATCTAGATAAAAATTAACTTATGTCTTTATTATTATGTAACAACAAATGTGGTTTATGACATTATACGCATATGGATCTTTGATCGCATCGTGATACCGGCTATGGTGTTCGCGTTAGCAAGGTCCTATCATATATTATAAATAAATAAAGATTCTGAGAAAATCAATCAATCAATATATCTTTTAAAAATCAATTATCTTTATCTAAATCAATGCATATAACCTATAATTCGTCATAGTGACGAATTAAATCTATTTTCAAAATTATTTTTACAAATTTGAAATAAAACATAGTAGGCCTATATACTTCAAATTCAATAGACTTAAAACGTAAGTAGGTCTACTATCTCGTTACAATAGTCAGATTTTCATTAATGATAATACTGTAATTAAATTTAATCTTTATTGCACCAAGAATAAGCAAGAGCGATACTAGATTAAAATTTTGCATTATTTCGTCAGCTCTGTTAATTCAGGTGTTCTATATAGGCCTATACTAACTAACTATACTTAGTTTGTGATAAACTACATGTTTCCTCATATTTTAAAAACTTAAATTTTTATTATATCTCTATTATACATTATTACAATTATTCGTTCTGTTCCCTTTCAAAATTTATAAACTTTTTGTTGTGTTTTTCTAAATCTAAAATAATAATATTATGCTTTCGACTTAAATTCAACTTATGAATGAATGTACTTACCCTTATTTTTTAAACAGTAACAGTTCAGAGGAAAACTTCTTCAGAAATGGCGTAAAGCGATTTAGTTATTACAGTTGTTAGACGTTTACTGTTGTGAACATTTAAATAAAATGTATTATATAAAAATATTTTCTGGAACTTTCTGCCTAAATATGGAAATGGGCGTTACTACAAACAGAGATCAAAGTTTACGTCTAATTATCATTGTAGTTAAATTTTATCTGATGTAAAACAAACATTTTGACATGAATTACTTGGATAACTTTTGACTTAGACCTACATTACTCAAATTTAAAACGTTTCAGGTCATACCAGCTTGACAATAGAGAAACTTACTTTAAGGTCTTGCGCAATCCAAATTATCTGGGGAGATGAATAAAATCCAACTTTAAATAGGCCATTTTGTAATTTTTGTAAAGTTATTCACTTTCGCCGCAAAAAAAAAAAAAATAGCAAAAACATTTTTTTCACAAAGCTAACATTATCTTTTCCCGCGATTTATTTTGTATTTACGACGACAGGATCACGTGATTGTGTAATCCTGGATAAAGATGTTAAATAAGCTAAAATAGTAATGATTTTGCTTATATAAAAAAGTGAAAACAAACAGTTAAATTTAACACAAAAAAAACTTATTTACTTCCATGACAATAGGATTTCTTGACTATTTTATTACTTAATTTAAGCTACAGCTTTCCAAGTAAATATTTATTGACAATAAAGCTAAGCAGACCAAACAAGATTTTAACGAATATACAAATCGTTTTTATAAGATTAAAAACTGTTAAAAAACTATGAACGTCAAGTTTTTTATGCTGTTTATTTGTTTAGAAATACAGTGTTTCTTTTTAGTTATTGTATAAGTATCTTAGACATTGTTCATATACTAGATTCGCTAGACCCCCAGCTAGACAATTTATTGTTTTGCAAGGATAAGGCTGGCCCATCGGTTAAAATATTTGTTTGAGCAGGGAATATTCACTTTTCCCTGGCTTGAGTCCATCACTTGCAATTTGCAATTTATAATTTTAAATACATAATTTGTTGTTATTAATTGATACCGGTGTCTGCTTTTGCAAGTTTCTTGTTGAGTCGTTGAGTCTACATGTTTGCTTGGTGTCTAGTCTTCACTATTCCGGGCAGAAATAATTGTTTATACAGATAGTCTTTAAGGAACTATTGTCTATGGGCTATGTGCATTATTACGGTAGTAGACCTATTTTTCCTAACCTTACTGTATATCCAGTAGGTACGTGTATGTACATGGTTGGCACGTTATGATGTTTAGATTGAGAAGATAACCTGAACCATAAAATGAATATTTATGTCCCTCCCAACTGATCTTTGGTGTGTGATTTCAGTTGTTCATTGCCCGTACGGTTTAAATTTTTGAGCATTACAGTTTTTAGTCGCGTGCAACGCGACTCTACAGCTCACTAGGTCGGTCGGTCGGTTGGTCGGTCGGTAAACTCAAATTTGAGCACGTGATTGCAGCCATGTATTGTTGTTTGACGTTAACCTAACTTGAACCTAAACCTAACTGGACGCATGTTTATCGAGGAATTGTGATCGGTAGCTTAACTGGAATAATACAACAGGGAAGAGTGAGATTCACATTCCCTGATCTATTTGAGGGCCTAATTGATCCTTTTTCGGCCGAAGAGTAAGACTATTTGTACAAATCAAAGATTTAGTTAATACTCAGTAAGAAACTACATAAGAAAAAACAAATGATATTTACCATTAGAATACTATCTTGTAAGCCGGTTGTCCTGTCAATGTCGAGTTGCGGTGAGATGATTTGAGTTTCGTTGAGTCGACACAGTTACAGGAAAGGGGGTGAACATTGATATCAATGCAGGATAGATCACTGTCATTTTAATTAAATGACAGGAAAATTGGTTAAAAACCTCATAACAATCTACCGCAACCTCACATTGACATTGTAGTCAATGAAGACAGGCGTAAATTGCTTACAAATATTCGCTCGACTTATTTTGTTTTGCTTGAGTTATACATTTCAAAGCGTTGATAATTCATATTCGAAACTTAGTTCCAATATATCTTGAAATGTATATGCCATCCTTTTTTACTGTACACTGTAATTTATATTTCAATAAATTATTTGTTACACAAATAAAATAATAATAATAAATAGAAATATAACAAATACTGCGGGTATACGCACTTTGTATCACAGTAATGTTAAATACCAGCAATTATGGTTGTCTAGGTGTAACCTATGTTGAACTTGCCTTTCTGAACTTATTGTTTGATGCTTACCGATGCTTGCTAACCCTTCGTCTTTTTGAAAAAACAATACCAGAGACGTACACGATATTATTTTCCGTTCGTACTCAAAAAGACCTCTAATTAAAATCATAATTCGTGAGATGGTTGTTTTCTTCAGTGATGATAACTCACAACAAACTGTAAAATAATGGTCTGTGAGCTGTAGGTTAAGCCTGGTTTCCATTTAAATCGCTACACGCGCAGATCAACTTTGCCGATTTTGTCGGCGATGAATCGTATTCGCGTACCAAAGAAAATTTAGCGCTCGCGTACTAGATCCCCGATAAATTCTAGCGTTTCCATAGAATCGCTACGCTCTGTCGTACGTGTAGCGATTTTATGGAAACCAGTGGCCGTATTCACCAATCTCACTTAGGCTAAGGGAAATACTTACCCTTAAAATTTAAGAATTCCCTTAACAAAGGGAAACACTTAAGGTGTATTCACAAATGAGTTAAGGGATTCACTTACCTAAGGAAAAACACTTAATTTAAGGGTAAAACTTAAGGGTAAAAATAATCATAAATATTCATGAGTTTCCCCATTGTCCAATCACAGAGAGGATTTAATTCCCTTATGGTCCAATCACTTTCCTCTCTAAAACTAATTTGCATATTTAAAAAAAGAGTAAGGGGTTGGGGGGACGGGGAGGATGGAGAGAAAAGTGTGTGGACGATGATCAATAAAAAGAAAATGGCAGTCAAAACAAAAACAAGTAAATGAATATTATTCCTAGACTAATTTGTATGAGGATCAAGCAAAATAGGTCTAGCCTAGATGCTAATAACAAACCAACATTCTGTGTAGGCCTAAACCTGTCTGTATTGAGGCATATGCATCCGAGGGTGGTTACTGGGCAGACCAACAGGGAGCCTAGCATCTCTACCTAGCCTAGGCCTAGCCTACTACTAGAATGGGGGATAATTTCTATTAACAACGAAATGGGAAGCCATCTTTCACGAAAATCCACTCAAAACAAAAAATAAATGAATATATAGGCCTAGATAGACTAATTTGTATAGTGAAGATCAGCAAAAAAGGTCTAGGCCTACTCAAACCAAACATGAATCCTAGTCTGGTTAGTGGGCACACCAACAGGGGGCCTAGCATCTCTACCTAGCCTAGAGGGGCTATCTACAAGTAGGCATAATACTCGCACATACAGAATCGCCAGCACAACCAAGTTACTGAATAGTTTAGAGAACTTTTAAGGGACCTCGAAGGTCCCTTAAAAGTTAAGGGGAAATAGACCAAGTTAGGGTTTCCCTTAACCTTCAACCCTTTGTGAATACCACTTAAGTGAAACCCTTAATATTTTCTTGATTTAAGGGAAATTCTTAGGATTTAAAGTTCCCTTAACTATTCAGACCTTGACGATTCTGTATGTGCTATGCCTACTTGCAGATAGCCACAGTCTAGGCTAGGTAGAGATGCTAGGCCCCCTATTGGTCTGCCCACTAACCAGCCTAGGATTCATGTTTGGTTTGAGTAGCATTTAGACCTTTTTTGCTGATCCTCACTATACAAATTAGTATATGCCTATATATTCATTTATTTTTTTTGTTTTGACTGCCATTATTTTCGTGGAAGATGGCTTCCCATTTCGTTGTAATAGAAATTAGCCCCATTCTCTAGTAGGCTAGGTAGAGATGCTAGGCCTCTGTTGGTCTTCCCAGTAACCTGCCTAGGGTGCATATGCCCCAATACAGACAGGTTTAGGCCAGCTACACAGAATGTTGATTTGTTAGTATATATAAGCTAGACCTATTTTTCTTGATCCACAATTTAGTCTAGGTCTAATAGGCCTATTCATTCACTTGCTTTTGTATTGACTGCTATTTTCTTTTTATTGATCATCGTCCACACACTTTTCTCTTCATAGGTAAGTGAATCCCTTAACTCATTTGTGAATACCCCTGGAATTCTTAAATTTTAAGGGTAAGTATTTCCCTTAGCCAAAGTGAGATTGGTGAATACGGCCACAGGCTTTATAGTCCAGTAAAATATCACCTTCACCATTGCATAACGTTAGTAGTCAACGAGATTCTCACCGTAGGTTCTAAACATTATGTAAAGATCATTTATTGATGTTGCGTCGCGTAAAAGTTGGGATTTGTGGAGAAAATGAAGTTTTTATACGCAGTTTTTGCTTCCTTTCGTCGTGGTTTGTTTTCATCGAAAAATGACGTCATGGGGCATAAGTGAATGACACGCCATTGTCGACATTTGCGTTCGTATTAAAAAGTGAATTTTAAATGTACGAATATGGTATTAATTATCTGTATTACATTGTATTATTATGTATCACATATATAACAAGTCATTTTGATAAAAAATAAGTCAAATAAATATGAAAAACAAAGGAAAATTGTGATTGTAATTGTGATCCCAACTTTTACGCGACGCAACATCAATAAATGATCTTTACATAATGTTTAGAACCTACGGTGAGAATCTCGTTGACTACTAACGTTATGCAATGGTGAAGGTGATATTTTACTGGACTATTAGTACGCTAGCAAAAAAGTAGCACAAACAACCCAGCATAATATGATGTAACGGTGGAGCATATACAGTGTAATTCAGATGACGTCATTATATAGTTTAGTATAACAACATCCATTAATAGCCTACTACGGGTAGTAGGAAATTTCTTTTCTAGACTAAACAGTAATGACGTGCTTTGTACTGTATGTCTACTTTAGGTTCCAACCACGAGCAAACTCTTAATTCGCAGCGCAAACAAAAGATAAAGTCAAAAGTCAGACAGTAAGAACAAATTTGTTTTGCAAATGAAAGGAAATTGGTTATATTATTATGTGTTGTACTCTAATCTACCGTGTAAAAACTTGGAATTTGTGTTGTCTAACTCGGAGTTTGTACAAGTTTGCAAACCACAGTTTGTTAACTAAACGCCGCTTTTGACTGAGTAGGTGTTCTTTTTAATAAGACGTTCTTATCACTAGTGTTTGAAAGTAGGCTAAATTATTTTACTGTACAGTAAAGATTGTTTTATAGTTTCAGATATAGATTTATTTTATCAATGAAAAAACTAAATCGGGTGAGATAAGTTTCACTCAGTGTGTAACACCGATGTGAAATGGCATATTTTTTTTATATATTTTACAACAGCGCCCTCTTTTTTAAATACATTTTTTTTTTTAATCATTTTTTGCAGTTTTTAAATTTTAATCCTTTATTGTTGTAGGAATGTAGGTATTTATGTCTCTCCATAAAATAACAAGATAAATGGTTAAATTTAACCAAAAATCCAAATTTTTTTCAGGTAAATACATTTTTTTTTCGATCCAATTTTTGGTCAAAGTGGATAACTATTATGTTACATTAAAATGGAATATTCAACAAAAATTCTTTTAAGAATTATTTTTTCAGGGGGACAATACATCTTTAAAACAAAATAATAGTATAGATATAAAATATCTATATCAAGATCTATAATCATCAATCTATAATTACAGTATACGATGCCTACATAATACTAATTTCTCAAAAAGACTTGAGTTATCTAATAACACGAAAGGTAGGCGTAGGCTACCTATAGTATTTACAGGCTTTCATCGTGAGGCACTCGCCGTCATAAACGAATCGTCCTTATATAAAATGTGTGAATTAAACTTAATTAATTAATTCATGAACATCATTTTACATTTATGTTCATACGCTGATATGCATATTATTTACATGCTTTATTGTTAGTCTAACTAAGCTTAAGTTCACTCAGCTGTTACCTAGCTTTTCCTGCATTTAATTAAAGTAGAAAGAATCTCTTACTCTAGCTTAAAGTTTAAACAACTTTATTTGGTAACAAAAACTAAATTTCCTTGCGTTTAGGAACAAAACGAATAATTATGAAATTAAGATGAAATTGCTTTTAAACTCAACGTTATTTGCCGATGATGTAGCTCTTCCTCCCTTACCGATTGAAAGGTAGCGACCGCGTCGTTTTCCGTTAGAAGATACTGTCTGTGAGCGTACTTGCTTACCGACTCTGAATTGGGCTAAGGACTGGAACGTCACAAAGCACGAACGACGGCTGAACTTTTCGCGCCACAAAATATCCGAATTTTCTTTAGAAAGAATATTTTCAGCTGTGTCCTGTAATGTAAATAAAAATAAAAAGTTTATTTCAATTTTTAAGATTTGTTTTATGCTTATTGCCGTTCTCAACATTCGACTCATTGTTGCCAAGATATATTTCTTAACCCTTGACACCAAACTAGTATCATTTTTTTCATTATTTTTTTTTTATCTTATATTAAAAAAATGCAATCAACTTTTAATAAGCCATGTTTGTAATAATGATTTCACTTATTTATAAAAGAAAAATTATTAATTTTGATATAGTAAAAACAAAACACATATTGGTTAATTTTTGTTTTTTTTTAAATTATAATTTTATCAGCTAAATATTTTTTTTTTCGATTTACATTTAAACATGGTCTATTTAACAAATAAAGTTTATTTAATTTTTTTCATGGGAACAATTATATTGATATAATAAAAACAAACTATTTCCATACACACAATGCCTGTCGGTTAATTTTTTTTTAAATTACAATTTTATCATGTAAATATTTTTTTTCGATTTATATTTTTACATTTAAACATGTCATTTTCAACAAATACAATTTATTAAATCTTTTATGAAGATTAACACTGAACACTGAGAAATATTTGGCCCTGATAACAATGGTTTTGTTTATTAGAGTACAGTACATACAGCACTTTATGTTATGTTATGTTATGTTATCTATCTTGTTAGACTTACATTTCTAGCCGACACCTTTCCCGCTTTGGTCATTGATAAATAAAGACCTGACTCACTTCCACGAATGATAATTAAACTAGGACTAACAGCAAATGTCGCTACACGTACTATAAAGTAAGAATAATACCTGTAGTATATAAGATAGATAATGTTTTCAAACAGTTAATACTGTATTTACAGTAATGGTTTTTGTTTAGTCATGGCCTATAGTTTTCCTTTTAAAACTTATATTTTTAGTTTAGAATTATCAAAACAAGAATTATAATAAAGACATATGTTCACGTTCATAATTATGACAAACTGGCACAATGAATTCCAACATTATTATATCAACAAAAAAGAAAGAGAGAGAAAGGGAACTATAAATAATAGGTACAATATAGGTTAAGCGGAAGTCAAATAACTATTGAGGGAGGTAACATTCTTTATTGGAACCGCCGCCGTTTATTCGTTAACCTTGACATCATGTGACCTAAGAGAAGCTTGTGATGTACAGGGTAGGCCTAGCTATTTATTATGTGTAAACCATGTACCTGTAGGGCTAAATCAATCTGTAGTCCTATAGTATGCCTATACTGTACGTGTCAAAACTGAATTTTACATCGCACATAAGACTATACTAAAAATGCGGCCTTTTTTTAAACTGATAGATTGTAAAAACAATATTATAAGATAGAGTCTGGTGTGGTGACCACTTAAATTCGTTTATCCGACTGCTTTATTAGTGTTAGGTTTCTTCAAGAAGTTTAAAGTTGGGTATCATTTTTCTCTTTTATTATTTATTATTTCTAGAAAATGTAACTGTATTTTGTTTTTATTTGAGAAAATAAATTTATTGATTGAAAAAAAAAGTTTAATTTAATTCACCTTCAAAATTTACCAAATTTATCAAATTTATGATTATTTAATATTTGATTTAATGAAATATTTTCAAGAGAAAAAATCATTCTTATTATTACTCTTGATATGACATAAACTCTGTGATGAGTTTGTTTTAATGTGTAATTTCTTCCTGTACATTATTGATAGCAGTCTTAACTCACAAATTGGCAGGTACCGGTAGTAAGTAAATTAAACTCTATTACGAATGATGGAAAATACGAACGTAAATTGAGGAGGTTAATTTGCAAATTAACCTATCTATAAAATATAGAATTTAATCAAAAGGATCACGTGTGTTTACGTAATTTAGTACTATATTAAAGTGAAAAAAAAACTCTATAAAGTCAAATTAAATTACTGTGGATTTCAATGGCTGCGTCAAGAGAAATAAGCAAAAAGCTAAATCAAAACGATATCAGGAATAAATTGCAAAGTTCATTATTATTATTAAACCAATGTAGATGTTAGTGGCGATTTCAGCGCTGTTAGTTGTGAATTGAATAAAATAAATATACAAAATAAAATAAAAGGAATAATAAAACAACCAATATCTTTCTTTGAAACAGAAATAATTGTACTCTTTTTTTTCGTTTTTCCCTTGTTTCTTTCCTCATCATTTTACATGTGAATAATGGAACATTTATACATAATAATGAAAGTAAATTTTATAACATAATAGTTTACTTACCATATCTATTGTTACAATCGTCTGTTCCACGTACACGTCCATCTGGTCCAATCCATAGGAAGAAGCCATTTCTTGATACTATTTTATTTGCGTTTTCTGTTGAAGCATGAAAGCGTTTTTCATTGTATTCCGTTATCTTCGTGTAAACAGCTGGAATAACTTGCAAACTCACAGATAGGTTTAGAAAGGCAAACAGCGAAACCCAAGTAAAATATATTTTCCTTGTCTTGAACAACATTCTCAATTAACAATTTTATATCTGAAAATAAAACTAATTGCCTTGTTAATTATTTGTTTCTATCTTTCAAAAAAGATAACTACTGAAAATACAAATATCCACGTATTTTGAGAATGAAAAAAAAAGTTTTAAAACGTTAAAGATGTTTGAGGTAAACCTATTCGCCTGCTTTCACAATGTAATTTGATTCTGAGAGGCGCACAGAAGTTGTTCATCTTGTGACTAGGCCAGTCAGACTGAACTATACACTTTTGGGGTTACATATTATCGAATCAATTACATTTATTTTATCTGCCAAATCGTTTCAGGTCGATCCCCCTAGATGTTATTGAAACATTCCACGCTCATTGTAGAAAAGTGCAACTTATTTCTTTTTTATTTATGCTAATGACGTCAAACAAATGGTTTTCCAGATTTTAACTACCTCGCATTTAGGTGTCTTTATATTCAATCAATCTTATAATTTGTTTTCGACCAATTAATTTAAATTTAAATAGAATGTTTTGAGTTTCTTTAGGAATAAAATTCTTCATCAGCATAACAAGTCAGTAAAAGTAATGAGCTTTCGACCTTTTCTTTAATGAATATTTTTATCTGTAAATATCACAATCTCATGGGAAAACATATTTGGTAAACACGTTTTTTTTTGTAATTTGGAATTTGTGATTTAATTGATTCTGAAAAAGAGGGAGATTTAGATTAAGAATTTGATAGCAGCTACTATCCTTGTGCTTCCAACATATTATATGTTTATATTTTTCAATTTATGTTCTTATTTTTAAAATATAAACATTATTATTAGTTATGTTTTTTTTTATTTAGTGTCATAGCTAGAAATCAATGGAGAATAAATTAAAGATAAAATAATAATTTCCATGTATATTCTGTACAAATATAAAGATATATTTTTTCTTCAATTAGACAACTATTGCTATTCACTTAAACATTGTTTTTAATTATAATTATGTGTTAATCACTAAAAACAAATGGAGAATGACCGAAAGAATGAATTATGTCTGTAGATAAAAAGATGTCAATACTTTGCACTTTTAGATAATTAAAGAATACTTAACGAACAAAAGAGAAAACCGGTAAATAAGGATAAAATAATTTAAAATTACAATACAATACTACAGGACCCCAACGGAAATAAACCTAGGTAATTGGTTTTTTGGGGCTATCCTGGTCGAAATCAACTTAACTGTTTTATTCTCATGTTCATAACTTTATTCTGCTGTTCTCTTTTTAACTGAACGCTTTTTAATATTCTTTTGTCTTTTTATAACTTGTTTTTTTTTATGACTTTTTTAAACTATGGTACTGAACGATATTCTGTTTTAATGCTGTATTTTATGCCATTTTTAAACCATTTTTAAGCCATTTTTTAACCTTCATTTTAGACTTTTGCATTGTTTTTTGATTGTTTATAACATTTTTCCCTTCTTTTTAATTGTCTCAAGTTTTAACTTTTTGTATTGTAACATTGTTATGTAATCATGTATTGTATGTTGATTTTGACAGAATAAATGAATGAATGAATGAATGAATACTGTTGTTTTTTTTAGGATAAGTTATGCATGCTTGTAGCAATACAAAACAGATATCTTTAAACAGCATATTTTGAATAAAATAAAACTATATTAGAAAACCATTACAAATGTTCAATACGACATATTCATTACACAGGGGACTAGTAAATCCAATTCGAAACGTGTCTTGTTCTTATATGTAAACAAGCACGTTTAAAACAGATAATTGTTGTGCGTGACTTCAGAATTGAAATGACGTAAATTACTTTATCCTGCGTCAGAACTTTCGTGTACAGATTAATTGTTGCACGAACAAATTGGAGATTGGTTCGGGAGGGATGGCTCTGTCTTTTTATAATAATTTAAATCACTATTTTATTCATTATTTTGGCAAAATCGAACAACTGTAGAATGGCCAAATTAAAAGTTTGATTTTATTCATCTTTGTTTTTCATGTTTAGATGCACAATACATTTTGAAAATAGTTGGATTTTCGTGTTCTGCAGTGATATGAGTGTCAGTTTTACTGTTATATCTTCTGGCTAAACATATTGACAGAATTAATAACATTATGAGCATAATGCTGTAGTTAGGCCTATCCATGAAATAAGTGTACAGTAGTAGGGTAGTTACATATTATAATATGACAATTTCCTCTAATTTTGTATTTTAAATGAAATAAACGAACTATTCATTTTCAATAAATGTATTACATTAATATTATTACAATGTTTGGTATACCAAGTTTGTGAATTAAAATGCAGTAAAATATTAAATGTTTAAATTTGTTTTCTAAAAAAATGAATACAATTTTAGTCTTAAAGTTGCTCAATTTTGCCGATAAAAACCCCAAAATTTTGATTTCCCTGATTTAAAAAAAAGACAAAATAAATGGTTACATTTAACAAGAATTCCATTTTCTTTCCCCCCTTTTTTTCCAGTTTATTTGGTAAATATTTTTTTCGATCCATTTTGAATGAGTATTATTCGACATCAAAATGGTGTATAGGCGGCCTAAAAAAATACTGTACAATTTTATATTTTTCAGAAAGATTTAAACCTAGAACCAAAATAAAATATTAAGGCTTAAACAGTAAACGTGAGGTTTTCTATGGATTTTCTATCTCATATTATTCATTTTCCAGTTTAAAAAAAATCAAAAACACGACTGTCTTGATGTGTTGCCAAATATCAAAATAAAATGGCTGCTGTCGATAGGCTCTCACACTAAAAGTTAGAAACAATGCATTATATTTAAGCGATTAACACATTTTAAACAATTACAAAGGTACAGTATTAAAAATAAGTAATTTACAGATTAAAACAATTTTTATTTTAGTTAATATAAGTTTCCATTAATCTTTGTTTAATGCATTCTCGCAAACACCGCACTACTTGTTTATCAGCGCATGAATATTTGTTTTTCTCTCTTCGGTATTATTGATTATTTGTTCACACCATGAAGGAATAAGTTCAAATAAGTATATTAAAAAATCTTTTTTTTACAGATCTTCATCTATTAACTTAATTATAAAGCTTTCTTTCTTTTATCAAATGTGTATTAAACCTATAGGTGTTGTTGATTATCGAGTAACAATTTAATTCTAGCGTATTTCATTCGAATAATATTATCTCAAGTGATTCGTAATATTTTACCTGGCGTAAAACTGTACACTTTCGAATTTCGTATGGATCTTTTCTTTTTCTTTATTTATTTTAACAAAATGTTCATATATTTATTTTATATTTTGTAAGTAAAATTATGAAAAGTATGAATATGTAAAGTATAAATGTTTTTTCTAACTATGGTTTATAAAGTGTTATAAAATCACATTGCTTTGGTTGATAGGACTTGGCTACTTTGGTTCAGCCTCTCTGATTGGCCAAAGCGATTCTCATAGAGTTGATTATCTGTCTAGTGACCAATCCTAGGGGAGATATTTCAGTGTACGTTTCCTCCGAAGTATAAATTAAAATCAAGAAGAACAAGCTCAATAGCTTTAAAATCTAAGTTTAATCTACATCTATTCGTTTCGACCAGCAGGCAGGTATAGAGAAATTTGAGGAGGGAAAGGTTTGTATTAGGCCTATAGTTGGTAAAGTTAAGCGTAATGTGAAATTTAGGCTTACCGTATACACTTTACGATTAATTTCAAAGTTAGGCCTATTGACACCCTTTACGAATTGTAAGTTAGGCCTACTGATACCCTTTACGATTTCAATGTTAGGCCTACTGTTTTTTAGTTTTCGTTCACTAAATATGTTGTTTTAAGGTTTTTCGTAGGTGACAAGGTATCAGAACGAGGAACAACAATTAGAAGAAAACTGTAGAAGGTGAGTTTTTGTTCGCAATTGTTATTTGTAATCGTACATCTAAATACACTTGTTAACATTTTCGGATTATATCTAAAATATTCGTTGATCGATAAGATAACACTTAACGTGACATAATTCTTTTTTTTATAAATAAACCAATGGTGATTCCAAATAATAAGGAATATATTGATATATCGATCTATTTGATCATCAATATGTGATCTGTTCCTTTATTTAGAATTACCCTATAGTTTTATTTATCTGAATTTAATCTGTGGATCTTTTAGATTGTTTACCACAGTTAAAATTAACAATTTTGTTCGTTGAAAGTTTCATCATTTCGTTCAGAGAGATTTAAAAATCGTTGAAACTTATGACAATGAATACTAAAATGCAAAGTAAACGCTTATTTTTTCTTTGAATTTAAAAGCAAATTTAACATATAGGTTGTTCAATTTGAAAAAAATGTAATATCTTTTTTTTGGTCCCTTTTTCAAAGTTTACAATAATTTTTTCTAAAAAAATTGTCTAAATTGTCAGGAGATATTTTAATTCGTTTGCCTAGTTTAAATTTGCATTAAAAAACACAGAAAAACATTAATATTGGTTAAAAAACATCGACTTGTTGTTCGGTTTGAAGAAATTAAATATTCTTCAACTTTTATTTTGTAGGCCTACCTCTTATTTTCATTTAGTTTAAATTAATATCGAAATGCTTAGAAGAAGCTTAGAACTTAGAAAAAAAAAATGGTTAAAAAGAACATCTCCTTATTGTTCGGTTTAAAAATCTTACATATTCTCTAACTTGTATTGTGCTCCTTTTGTATTTTACATATTTAAAATAAATTTTGCTTAATGCAATAATATCGAAATTATTTAAAGAACTCCGCCTTGTTGTTTGATTTGAAGAAAATGATTTAATCTATGCCTGGGCCTATCAGTTGCTTTTTTTTACAACATAATCAATTTTGCACAAGAAATTAAGATCGAATTGCTTAAGAAATTTTCATTTCGTTGAAATATTTTTCTTCGAATTCTAATTTAGAAAACAAATTGAATATTGTGTCTAAAACATCGCCCTGTTGTAAGATTTGGAAACAAAAATATTCTACAAATCAACTTTGCTTAATAACATTGTATCAAAATGATTTAAAGATTCTCATTAAATTATATTTATTTGAATTTTAAAACAAATAACTATTGGTTAAAAAACGTATTTTTGTGAGGTTTGAAGAAAATTATAATTTTGTTTTTGGTATTTTTTTTTAATACAACAAAACATAATATTAAACTGTTGAGGAGATTTCAAATCATTAAATCATTTTCCTTTGAATTAGAATTCCAAAAAAAAAACATTTTGATTGTTTCTAACGGATTATAGAACATCACCTTCTTGTGAGTGGTTTCTTTTGCTTAATTTTGTTAAGAAATTAATATCGAATTCGTTTTTCAATTATATTTCTATTCAGTAAGAAAATGTAGTATTGCTATTTTCTTTTCGTTTTTCATCGCAAAAATCATCAAAAAAAAATTCTGTTTACGAAATTAATATTTTTAGATACTGAGGTTTAAAATTCGTTAAAAAACTGTGAAATATAGGAAATAAAATTGAATATATTGCTGAGGTTGTGTAAAGTATCATTTTAAATGATTTTCAAATTTTTATTTTAAATTAAATTTTAAGAAAAAAAAACGCACTAACCATTTAATAAGATTTTAAATTCGTTAACTCTTTTTTTCGTATTTCATATCTTTATTAATATTCAGAGTTAAATGAAAACAAAACAATGATATTGTCTACATCCAGTAATAATAATTAAGTTTTGTTTTATGTTTATGGCCGACGTCAATTAGTTTTAAATTCATCTAAATGATGGATGAAACTAGTAACTAGTAGTATTATAATAATTAATTTGCTTGGTAAATTATATTATAAATATTTGTTTACTGAACTTGTTAAGTATATTCATATTGTACTACATTGTATGTGATGTATAAATATTTATATAATGATGCTACGTACTTGATAAAACTATAAAATATGGCCTCATACGTGTTATGTACGAAATAATCATCAATAGTTTATTTCGGTTTAAATGTATTAGTTACAGAGAAATTCATTGTTATGTTTCCTTTTTTGTTTGTATACTTTACGCGTCTTTGGGGAGCGCTCTATTATGTCATCGTCTCTGCTGAGTACTCATTCGTCTACATGAGCCTGTAACCGAAGTCCCTATCCTTTGCCTGAGTCGGTAAGATCCCAGCAACCGTCCCGCATTACCTTATTAGGGATCTTCCTATTTGCGAAGACCTACTGTAAGACTACCCATTATTGTGTCGTCGGTCGTCGCCTATACTTAAAATATGTCGAAGTGTCGAGCACACGTCCCAATGTTCCCGCATGCGCACAATGTAACTAGTCCTCGGTTCTTGGTCGTCGCAAATCGCCAACTCCCCCATTATTATCAGGGAAGAGTTAATTAATTTAACTCTTCCCTGTTATTATGTACACAATTCTACAAAAATAGTTATAGGCTAGTACTCTTGATTAGCAATATTTCTTTCGAAATAACGAATCTTGGAAATATGAAGTGAATTATTCAAATGACTTATTCTCTCGCGTGGCACGTCACTAACATTTGATTGCTATATTGTTTATTTATTATATCGGCCCACTTATGAATAAATAAAACATAGACTGCCCTCTATTATTGCAGTCGAGAAAACAACATACACTGTTTGAGTTGAGCTGCAAAAGAAATGAAATTGAAAATCAATTTAATGAAAATGTAAATAAAAATAAAAAATGGCAAACAGTGAGATTATTGACCCTGATTTAAACTTAAAGTTGATAATGTAGGCCTATTGTAGGCCTACTTTGGAAAGGAAAGAGAATCTACGCGAGTGAAAAAAGACTCCAGCTGAGATTCGAACTCGGAACCGTTTGATTTGATATGCAAACGCACTAGTTTTAATCATGAAGTCTGTATGTATTCAATGGTAGGGCAATTAATTATTCAAATGACTTATTCTCTCGCGTGGCACGTCACTAACATTTGATTGCTATATTGTTTATTTATTATATCGGCCCACTTATGAATAAATAAAACATAGACTGCCCTCTATTATTGCAGTCGAGAAAACAACATACACTGTTTGAGTTGAGCTGCAAAAGAAATGAAATTGAAAATCAATTTAATGAAAATGTAAATAAAAATAAAAAATGGCAAACAGTGAGATTATTGACCCTGATTTAAACTTAAAGTTGATAATGTAGGCCTATTGTAGGCCTACTTTGGAAAGGAAAGAGAATCTACGCGAGTGAAAAAAGACTCCAGCTGAGATTCGAACTCGGAACCGTTTGATTTGATATGCAAACGCACTAGTTTTAATCATGAAGTCTGTATGTATTCAATGGTAGGGCAATTATGTTTACTTTCCGTGTGTTGTGCAGCGACCTCAGTTCTCGACTGCGCACGCGCAACAGAAATCTATGTCTAAGGTAATTTTGCATTTATTGAAATGAGAGCTCGCGGAAGAGATACCTAAATACTGAAACAGAACACAAACCATGGTTTATTTACTATGTTTAGGTATCCATTACGAGCCCATATATTGTATATATGTATTATGTTAAGATCTTGCACAAATATTTTATAAATTTAAGCCTATAAAGGCCTACCCTACATTAATAAAATTCCCATCTTGGACCATGTCTTCATTAGTCCCATAAAGTTTATGCCTGTTGTACTGTAGGCCTATTTGAGTAATTTTTCTTAAATTAATAAAATCGTTGAAACAATACAGACAAAACTGCACTTCAGGCCCAAGCCATTCGCACCCCTTAACTCTAGTGCAGCATTCTAGATTTACCACCTGAGAAGCGATAGAAAGGCGTGAGGAAATAATGTATACTGTTTCATGTGTATAATGTTTTCCACATAATCATCCATGACGTTTTGTCGCTTGATTTTAGGCTTTCGATTATCAAATCAGATTCCTTAGATTATTCTTAATTTTAAACAGGGAAAGTGAGATACTCACTCTTACATGATTTTAACATCCTTCGTTTAAAAATGTAAATCTTAATTTGGAGAACTTAAAAAGGGCCAGCTTTTATATTGCCGTCCTTCTGCTTTCGTAATTATGCCATAAATATTATAATATGACCGTGAGTGAAAAAATGTCCCACCTGACTTTATGAGTAGGTAACATACAGAACACATTAACATTGAATGTTAGGCCCTGTTCAGACCCATGGCGTTAGACCGTTTTAGCGTACAACGTTACTAGCAAGGTCACGTTACAAACCGCAGAGAAAAAAACGAGGTGTTCAGACCCATAGCGTACGATTATCGTTACAACGGAAGTACGTCATTCAGGTTGTTTCTAGTTGCATATTCATGTGCTCTTACCCACGTGTTTTCATCATTATTTCCACTGTGTATAGGCCTAGGCCTAGATCTCAGCCCTACAATTATGACAAAGTTTGCCGTAAATAAAACAACATACCTCAGCATTTATTTAAGAAAAATATAGTAAAGCCAAATTTCTGTTTCTATTGTTTTTATTTTGTATTTTGTATTAAAAAACATTTTCCCCAGGTTCTTGTGTTACGAAAATAAAGCAGGCCTCCTAATGATGAAGAAAAAATTGATTGTGATAGTCTATCCAGTCCAGTCAAAGATATATATTCTTTGTTCCAGTAGGTTGAAAATAATCCTTAACTTGCTAATAAAAGGGACACAGCTCCCCTTGTTTGTTTACTGATTTTTTTAGGAGTTAGGGGGTTTTCAGCATTAAACTTGTCCAGTCTAGTCTGCCTTGTATATGAATGAGTGACTTGATGTCCCACGCTAGTTTTTAGCTTGAATGAAATGCGTGAATGACTCTAGGCCTAGCTAGGCCTAAAAGCGGATGGGATCGTAGTCCCTATGTTTAAATACAAGGTGCATGTATTTATGTCATTTGTTAGAAAATATAATGGTAATCAGTTGATAGTAGTTTGTAGCCTTTGTAACAGTTGTATTTGTAGTGTAGTTAGGCCTTATTTATTCTGGCCTTTTTGTTATTGAAATCCATCTCACACATTGACGATACAAGATGTCAGCCTAGGTCAAACCTTGTTTCGCGTCATAACAGGAAACGTTCTGATTGGATACAACGTTGACTTACAGTAGCGTCGTACGCTAAAACGGTACTATCAACCGTTTTCCACTACAACGCTACAACCGTTGTACGACGCGTTGTACGCTAATCCCCAACTGTTCAGACACACATTCTTTTAGCGTCGTACGCTAAAACGGTCTAACGCCATGGGTCTGAACAGGGCCTTAATGTCCTTTTCTAATTTTATGATAGTGTAATAACACTGGTAGACTTAAGTTATTAACCTCAGTCCCCATAGATTATGAAGCAGTGCTTTAGAAGTTAAAGTTCAAAATACTTATGGGTAAAACTTATAGTAATTTGTTGTATTAATTCACAGTCCCAAAATCACCGGAAAATATAGAAATAATGTATTCGCACGTCGAAATACGTTTCTGAGTTTCTGATTGGTGTAGGCTATAGCGTAGTTTCATCGCAAGTAAATTTCATTTATATGCATACGCATGCGTATAACTAGACACTTTCGACTCATTTTCGACTTATGGAAAAAAAGCTTATATTATTATACATTTTATACTGTAGAGATTTTTAAAATGGTTGAAACTTGAAACGTTTTACAATTTTCTAAACAAAGGTGTAACATTTCTAAAACTACCCTCCAAAACTATGATTAATATATTATGGTACAGGAATGGTTAGTTAATAGGCTTCAGTTTGTTAAAGATTCCACACATTGCGGATAAACCTATAGATTTTAAACCTACGTAGTTTTTGACGTCATCATTGCATTCGGAAATTGAAAACTCGGAGTTAAGCTTAAAAATTGCTTTAAATATTTCCTCCTAAGGGTTCCGTACGTATATTTTGATTGGTTGGCTTGTTTTGTTGGAAACGAAGTTTGTTGTACTTTAAAATTCAGCATTTTCACGGACCCTTTATTTTCGCAACTTTCGCGATTGGACAACGATCGCGAACATTAGGGGCACGCGAAAATTGTAAAACAGTAATTATGTTGTTGGTTACAATGATTACAATACATCACACATGAAATTAAACTTATCATTAAAATCAGTACATATTGTCTTTTTATTTTAAAAATAAGCATATTTGTACATTCTTATTCTAAGTTTCTTAACATATACGGTACCATTATTGTTTTTTGTTTATACATTCATAATAATTTAATCAGAGCCGAAAAAATGCATCCACTAACCATCTACTTTCCCTCTATCATATTGATCTCCTAGTTATATTGACCCCTAGTTATATTGACCCTCGAGTTATATTGATCCCCTAGTTATATTGACCCTCTAGTTATATTGACTCTCTAGTTATATTGATCCTCTAGTTAAATTGATCCTCTAGTTAAATTGATCCACTTGTTATATTAACCCTCTAGCTAAATTGATCCTCTAGTTATATTGACCCTCTAGTTATATTGACCCTCTAATTATATTGACCCTCTAGTTATATTGACCCTCCAGTTATATTGACCATCAGTTATATTGACCATCAGTTATATTGATCCTCTAGTTATATTGACTCTCTAGTTATATTGACCATCAGTTATATTGACTATCAGTTATATTGATCCTCTAGTTATATTGATCCTCTAGTTATATTGACCCTCTAGTTATATTGACCCTCTAATTATATTGACCCTCTAGTTATATTTACCCTCTAGCTATATTTATCCTCTAGTTATATTGACCCTCTAGTTATGTTTACCCTCTAGTTATATTGACCCTCTAGTTATATTGATCCTTTAGTTATATTGATCCTTTAGTTATATTGACCCTCTAGTTATATTGACCATCATTTTAAATCTCAAGTTATTACTGACTTTCTTATACTGACCTTCTTAACGCAATTATTATATAATTATAGCTTAGCAACGATGGAATAATTATATATTTTGTTATATATTAGGCCTATCTCTATATTATAATACGTATTACAATTAAATTTTAATATTTAATATTGTATAAAAAAAGCCCAATAGTTCACCCTCGCAAGGCTTAGTAGTGTGTGGCGAAAGTAATTTAGTAGTAATTAAAAAAAGCGACCGATGTCGTATAAATTCCAATACTATTAAAATCAAAATATGCAATATTCAAAAGCATTTCAATCTATTATTAAAGAAAAACTATTTGAAAATATATGTACAGCTGCAAGTAACTTTGGAAGTCACGTATACAGAATTATCCAAATTAAAGAGCCCGCATCCGACCCCGTGTGGATAATAATTTACGTACGTAATCGATGTAGAAATATGAATTATTCATCATATTCCGCTACCTTATTGAATATTCATTAGGTGTGGTGTAAGAATTAACTTGACTACAATTCGCTTTTACAAATGCTTTCCACCGAGCACCAAGCCGTTCACCACCTGTATAGTCGAATGGTTTAAAATATGGATTTTACATGTCGCTGTATTGGGTTCGAGTCCCATGAGCAACTTTGTTTACTAAGAGATTTAGAGGGTTAAGTTACGTTATAGTTAGGAAATAAGTCGACTATCTTGTCATTCTTTCACATAGAAAATAATGAATAATTCATGATTTCTGAACCGCTTACTGGACGAGAAAAAAAATTCGCTGGCCGGAGTGGGAATTGATATTTTAAATACTATCAAAGCATGAATTTATTGGCGGAAGGCAAACAAACCTATTCTAGAACGTTTTCTATATAAGATAAAACACAAATAATAATACGAGCTAGCACAAACTACCGTAAGCATTGGATAAATAGACGAACTAACTACCCGTTCCATTTTTGATCGTTCAAAATTCCATTTTACGATATTAGGATAAAATTAGATTTAAACTCCGTGTTAGTTTCCGATGAAACTACCCGGCCGTTTCTGTTAATTGTGAGAAAACGCGTCGTAGTCCTACTCGGAAACACTTTCTCGAAATTGCGTTTATTTACTTTAACGTGTACTAACGACTGAAAGGATATAAAGCAGGATCGTCTGGATTTTTCCCGCCATAAGATATCAATATTTAGTTCAGACAGGATTTCTTCCTCTGTGTTCTGAAAAAAAAAAAATTTTAACTGTACTATTTTCGTCTGTTATCATCTTCACCATACTTTTTATCATCGTCTAATCCTCTAATACACCATCATCATTATCATCACCATCTATAATCACATATCTTATATCATCACCACCATCCTCATCATCATCGTCATCGTCAAGAACAACATCAACATTATTATGATCATCATCATCATCGTCATCATCAAGAACAACAACAATATCATCATCAACATCATCATCAAGAACAACAACATCATCAACATCATCATTAAGAACAACATTATCATTATCATCATCATTATCATCAAGAACAACAACAACATTATCATCATCATCAAGAACCAAAACATTATCAACGTCATCAATAACAACATTATCATCATCAAGAATAACATCAACATTATCATCATCATCATCATCAAGAACAACAACAATATTATTATCATCATCGTCATCATCATCATCATCATCATCAAGAACAGCAGCATTATTATCATCACCATCATCATCATCAAGAACAACAGCATTATTATCATCACCATCATTATCAAGAACAACAACATTATCATTATTATTATCATCACCATCATCCTCATTGCATTATCTTTATTGTCAGCCATCATCCACTTCTTAAAAAGAACATAACACTGTTTTAGTTTCTAGGCCTACATACATTTCTTGCAGATATTTTCCCAAGCCTGTCCATTGATAAGTAAAGTCCTGATTCAGTGCCTCGAATGATGACCAAATTAGGTCCGACAGCAAAAATGGTTAATTCAACTATAATGTAAAACAAAAAAAATTATTCATACAGTATTATGCAAAATATGCAACATTTACCAGCATCATATTACATTAATTCGTAAACAATTAACTCATTAGGGTATCAGAGGGACATAATAATGATAATATGGAACTCTGATGGGCATGGGTTCGAGCATATCTGTACCATACTGATTGCATCCTTAGGCCAGATGCTCTACTCTCATTGCCTTGTCCTTTAGATGGGATGTAAAGCAGTTGGTCTCGTGTACGTACAGTGCACGCTAAAGAACTTGGTACTGTTTGAAAAAGAGTAGGGGATCCTCTCCCGGTGTGCTGACTTGGTAGGCGCCGCACTGCTGGCTGCCGCCGTGGGTCCGTGGAGTGCCTAATCCGAATTTCCTCAGTTTCCAGTTAAGCTTGAGGACCAGAATAAAAAACCTTTACCTTTTAACCTTTGATTCATATAGAGGAGACTTTGAGGTGTCCATGTCCGAAATAGTATCATGTAATATGGTGCCTTTCGGCCCAAACCTTAATATCTAATTTAGTAATTGGCAGACAGAGAAACAACTATATACGAAATATAAAGACTATACTTGCGAATGTTGTTCTTCTTAGTTTAATTCTTATTAAAACAACATAACAGCAATGTTATCAATTTAGTTTTCTGTTTTGTGAGAATCTTTGTATTTGATTTCTTTATTACAATAGCTGTTCATAATGACAATCGCATTTTACGATAAACGTGGTCGAAAATACAGTCTCGCCTAACCCAAGTATTGTTACTGTACACTCTATACTCTCTACAATAAACAATGTTATACATTGTATTATTTATTTTATAATATTTCTATACAAAGTGGTTATAATTAAATAAGTATTGTCAAACAATGGAATTGCTAAACATGAAATAACATAAAATCGAACTTTGAATAGGCGCCATTTTGTAGTTTGAATAAAGTCACTCACTTTCTCCGAAAAACCCAACAAACATGATTTCGCTTCAGTCGTTATCTTTCGGTTTATTTTAAACAAAAATAAACCGGTTTATTTTAAACAAAAATAAACCGGTTTATTTGGGGGTTTTTTCCGAAGTAAATAACTATTATTCTACATTAAAATAGCATATTCAATAGATTTTAAAGTTATTATTTTCAGAGAGAAATTAATATATCTTTAATAATTAATTTTTTACGAACCGTATTTGTTTTTACAGTTACTTGTGCCATGGACATGTCCATCTGGTCCGATCATCAGAAATAAACCAGTTCTTGACAAAACTCTTTTTACAACTTTATGATGGTCCAACCTGGCTTCCTCGGTATCTGAGGTCGTCGTCTCCCTGTTTTCTGATTTGTCGTTAAAATAAGCCAATGTGGATTGGTTTGTCTCTATCTCCACCGTTGATTCAATCAGCGAACCCAGGATAACGATAACACAAATGGCATATAAAGGACACACAGTGACATTTTTGGTACTGGAGACATCTTCTTCTATTTTCAAATCAAATTATCTGAAAAAATGTATTCAAGTTTTTTCCCAGTGTAAAGCTTTGTCTACACTATCAAACTAGTTTGACACAAAACAAATGTGCCCAAATACGGTATGGTGGTGATATGACCAAATACGGTGGGGATATGACATCCATATAATAATGGGTACATAACATTTTTTTTTGTCACATAAAGTTTGATAGTGTAGACAAGGCTTAACACAAAATAGAGATATAGAAAGAAAGTAAAGTACAAAACGGGTGGACACGCCTATGCTAATTAGTCAATCCACACCAGACATAGGCCTATATGCTAATTAGTCAATCCACACCAGACATAGGCCTATATGCTAATTAGTCAATCCACACCAGACATAGGCCTATATGCTAATTAGTCAATCCACACCAGACATAGGCCTATATGCTAATTAGTCAATCCACACCAGACATAGGCCTATATGCTAATTAGTCAATCCACACCAGACATAGGCCTATATGCTAATTAGTCAATCCACACCAGACATAGGCCTATATGCTAATTAGTCAATCCACACCAGACATAGGCCTATATGCTAATTAGTCAATCCACACCAGACATAGGCCTATATGCTAATTAGTCAATCCACACCAGACATAGGCCTATATGCTAATTAGTCAATCCACACCAGACATAGGCCTATATGCTAATTAGTCAATCCACACCAGACATAGGCCTATATGCTAATTAGTCAATCCACACCAGACATAGGCCTATAAAAACAATCTACAAGACATTGATAACTTTCTGCAAATATTGTTAATATCTAAAATAATTATTTAATAGCTATTAAACTAAATATGTAGTACATTTAAACATAAAAGAAGTAAGATGTAAATAAATTAGAAAAAAAAGAAGATTTTTGGTAGACTAATTAATTTCATGTTTTAAGCATAAAAGTTTAGTAAAAAAAAGGAAAATAATAGTTATTATAAAAAAAATAATATGTAGTATATAAGGTAGTAGTTATGAGTACTAAGCCTAGTTTGTGTGAGCAAGAGTAGGTCAACTAGCTGAGGTGGTACTTTTACCGATAGGTGATTTTGCATTTTGGAATACAGTTTGTAGAAACAATTGCAACAACCAAAATCACGTTGCAAAGTATGTTTACGAGGAAAGTATATAGATGATGAAAACAGTTAGGTGGATAGTTATTATGTGACATTAAAATGGCATATTCAACCAAAAAAATTAATTTTTTAAAACAGTTACGAAGTTGAAGTTGCAGTGGCTCTGGCCTAAGGTGCTGCAAAGTGGCAACGTATAACGGAATTAGCAGTACCATAGTTCAGCCGATACAGTAAAGAAGTTTGGTTCTGGCCAAAGCTATTGCGAAGTATGCAGCGGTTAAGCCGATACAGTTACGAAGTTGCAGTGGTTCTGGCCGAAGATATTTCGAAGTAGAAGCGGTTCAGCCGATACAGTTACGAAGTTTCAGTGGCATATAGCCGAAGTAACGACGGTCTATAGCCGATGTAGTTACGAAGTTCAGTGTATCTGGCCGAGGCCGATGCGAAGTAACAGAACTTCTAACGAAAACAGTTACAAAAGTATTATAACATAAAAAGCAATAGCAATATGGAGTGTGTGTTGTGTTTTTCCCTGACAGTGAGTGTGCGATTATATATTAAGATATTCAAATTGGTTTATAGACCAACTATTGTGTATATTGTCCAAATAACTGATGTTTATAAGTGGAATGGAAAGAATATTTTTATTCGTTGAAAGACAATCTATGCGGAGTTTAATGAATTGAGTTTAATGATTGAACAGTTTCTCTCCATTCCACAAATAAACACCTCACTGTTCGAAGGCTAGGTCCATAAAACAAAAATTATTTTAGCCGCGGAGTAAAGCCGCTATAGACGGCGCACTCTAACTGAGGTTGGGTTTTAACTGTTTCATTGGGATCATCGGCCTAGGCGTCGCACACAATCTCAACATTTTTATATAAAGCTATTACCTAAACGTGCAAAATGTACACCAATCGTAAGGATGTATACAAATACAGCATGTGACACCACATCAACCAATCAAATGGCAAAGATACAAAAGGCGTGTTATAGCCTACGTACTATTAATACCAGATTCGATAGATTGTTACTAGACCTATAACGCATGGTTACAAAAAGTTGATGCATAATCATCATGTAACATTTCAACGAACGATAACCAACTTAATCTAGAACAGGTGTGCGCTGATTCCGTCCTAGACGAGTAGGCATACACCTAGCAGTACATAATGAGCGCAATAATCAAGAAAGATGGGGCGGGGTCTCCACCTGTTACGTGTAATTCATTTAAACAAATTAATAGATAAACAGCGCCGACCAATTATGTGTAATTAAATTATTAGGAATAAAAAAGTATAAATTGTAGGCCTACAAAATACAACTGTGTGAAAACCACCCAGCAATAATAGTATATTGAAAAAGGTACCGTAAACGGGGAAATTCTGTGATTATTGAAAAGTTTTAAAAAAAACAGATTAAGTTTGGCTAGATTACTTTATGTTTTAGGCCTAATAACAATAACCCAAAAGGCTATAAAATCCCGGCATTACATTGCCAATTATGTGTGCCATTATTTAAATGTAGGTCTAAAGGTCAACGTTAAGATATTTTATAAGTCCATGTAATATTAATATAATTTAATTACATACGGAGTGTGAAAGTAATCGAGTGTTTTGTTTTAAATGTTGATATGTATGATAACACAAGTCTATCTAAATCCAAGGTGGTTTTAGTACCTGTAATTGTTCACTTTTGTTTGCATATGAGGTAAGTTTAAAGTATTCCAAATCCTGTAAGTAGTTGTTTCTTGTATACATTATTAGGTTCGCCATTTTGTGTAAGCTGGCCTCGCTGACATCACAGCGACCACGGCCGGGCGCTTGCACAGTTATTGATGATAGACTCGAAAGAGAGTTTGAACGAGCACTATAACAATTATGACTATAGTATTTTGTATTAAATACATGAAGGATAACTTCTGATAATAGTATGTCCTATTTTTATGAGTACCGTGTTTGCCACGTTGTTTGAATTAAGACATTACAAAATCGAACAATTTTTAATATGTTTTAATAGGGAAGAGTACAATTTTACTCTTTCGTTTACGGTATGGTACTGTCACTTACGTAAAGAAACAATAGGCTGTATAAGTGTAGGCCTAATGTAAGTAAAACCGAGCATGCATGTTACTTATAACATTGAATGTAAGTTTTATTGTTAAAAACACGTTTTTAGCTAGGTAGGTGTCATTGTGCTGTTATACTGTATTAAGATGTAACTTAAAACAAAGCATACATATTATTTATAACATCGAATGTAAGTTATATTGTTAAAACAAAATGTTAGCCAGGTAGGTGTCATATTGTGCTGTTATACTATATTGTTTAAACCGTGATGATTTTAGAAATAAAAGTGGGAGAAACCCACATAAATTGACTTCTTAACCAAACTTAAAATAAAGAGACCAACGCACTGTTGTATTCAAAGCTAGTAAGTATTTTTTTACTTGTTTTATATGATTTCGACATTTCAAAATTTTATTGCACATACAGATTGACAAAAGAAATAAAAAATCTCTCCTCAATCAGGTGCTTAGAACTAAGTACTTGATGATTGAAGAAGACAGATTTTTGGAACAATCTAATGTAAAACACAACTTTACTTTTAAATAAAATTTAAAAAATGAAATCCCACAATTGTATAAAAAAAAGGAAAATATGATACGCCTAAACATGGCCTTTAGATTATAATACTTTGAATGTATACATTATTATACCGTATATATAAATATACAACAAATGATTATTATTTTCTTATTCTTCAATTGCCAAAAAAACAACAAAAACCAAAAGAAAACCTAGTAGTAAGTAGCACATAAAAAATAACATATTATATACTTTAATGTAATAAAAATATCAACAATAAAAAATCTAGAATGTATTAATTAAAACTCAAAATCTGTCCGCACATTAACATAGAACAATGCACAATTAAAACTCCTTTTACCGATTAGTGTTTTAGAACTTTAAATGCAGTGTACTGAAATCAAACAACCTTCTTGCTTTACCGCATACATTTAGGCCTAGAGCCAATTTCCACAGACGAGCGGAAAAAATATAATACTGTAGTATTATAATATAGAATCTATGTTATTTCTTAAGACCATTTCCACTAAACGCGGGCGATCGAGCGATAACTATCCAGGATAGATACAAATCCAGCGTGGGACAAGCTAACATCTCTTATTGATAACAAACTATATAGGCCTAACACACACATTAGAAATTTAAATCCCATATTTGTTTGTCTTATGTAGGTTCGTCCCAATTTTATTTCTTCATCTGTTAAAATATTGAGTTACAATACAGCATTACACGTACAAAAACATTAAACATTATTTTTCAACTTTTTGTTTTTATTAAATAATCGTCTGACTCTTACTACAATCCTTATAGAATGTTTTAACACACATTACAATACATTTTGATAATGTTATATAATGGTTTTGGATTAAATGCATATTTAATGATCTTTTCAACACACGTAGGCCTATGCATTTTTATTTATTGACGCATTCGTGTGCAACTGTTTTAAAAGTGAATGTTTCAAATAAAAGATCTTTTTTTTATAACTTTTTTGTTGTAGACGGCACGTGTCTCAAAGACAACCCGCATTAGATTTTGTTTTATTATATCACGATTTGTTTTATTCAAATCAATGGATTAGATCACAAATTAAATTTATTTTTTCTTTTTACGGAGGGTTTTATGAAGTCATATGGAACTTAAACTTGATGTTTTCGGGATATAAATTGCACATAGTGGTAATAGGATAGATTAACTGAGTATAGGCTAGGTGACATAAGTAAGAGGCAAACGCGGCCTAAGCTGGTCAAGTGTGAGGGGCAGCAAACAACCGTGAGTGCAGTCGGTAGCCTAAGTAACAGCCTGGTGGCTAGATGGTAACAGGCCTAGATCGGTTCAGATCACTCATAGGTATATACCGTTCTAGAAGAGAATTATGACATCGTAAATATTACGATTACTACAGTATTTTTATGTCAAAGATCAATACATTGTGCGCGCAATTCTGATGGTACCTTGCAAAAGTAGGCCTACAATTTACATAACAAGACATGAACTTATATAACAACAACATTCAAGCAAGAAAATAAGCTTATTATTTTATTATTTATCGCCTGCATAACTGTTTTTATATGTAGACATTTTGGTATTCACGTGGGATGTTAGCATGTGTACTGGGTGTATTTGACACAATTTACTGTCAGACTTGTATTTGTCAAGCCATTGCTTTGAATTGGTTTCCTGTCGAATTTGAAAAACAACATTATAGAAAAACCATAACCCAAATAAATAATTTCTAGACAAATTCCAAAAACTCAATGTCAAGAGACAACGTATATCCTAGGCCAATCACTGGTATCGGAAAAATAAGTTCGCCATGATAAATTGAATGTAAATATAATTTTAGTATTGATATCATAAGATATTGAAATCAAATTAATTCCTGGTTTTATATTCATAGTAATAATGGAATAATATCGTCTTTGTATTTTATTTATTTATTATGTTCAAAATGGTACGAACAAAAAGAAAATTAAGTAATTCTCCAGAGCGGTTTTCAAATGTAGTTTAATAGGCTATCAGACCTTCCTAGGACCATTCCTGTCGTCCTGATACCCATGTTGTGTGTGGATGAAATGAAATATAAAATGTACAACGATGGTAAAATAAATGTATTTGTTTCTATATGTATAGAAGAACAAACGTACAAAAGCGCTCTCTCTTTTAATATTTGCCATGTTGTAAAGAAATGTTAGTATAGTGTCTTGGGTCTAGTACATATTTTTACAAACATTCTTGGTTGCTTCTGACCACATTTCATCTTTTAAATATATAATATTTCCTTTGATTTATTTGATAAACGTTTCGTTTTCGTATTAATATGCTCCATAAACGCACTATTCTATACATTTAAAAGCCCATTTCGTTGTGTAGTCTACCGTACACCTATTTGTTACACGCTTGGTTTTTCCAGCATCTTCTCTAACAGCACATGTACTTCACATATTGTATCGCCTATATCTTGACATAACTCTGTACTTATTCTTATAATACAGGTACATGTGATACTATAAGACGCTGTATTGTCGATTCTATGATACTGGGCTGATATTTTCGTATGTGGAGATACAGAACCGAGAATCAGGTACCTTTATTACAATATTACTTGATACTGATTTGATATAAAGTTTGCGGTACACCACAAAATAACTGTTGAGTGAGACTCAGAGAAACTCAACAGTTTTCAGAACTAATATAATATGTGTACCGCAAACTTTATATCAACATTTGATTTCGCCATGCAAACCTTCAAACAATATATTATTTGATACGTTGATATGTTCGTTTAAATGCACAAATTATGTATTATGATATGTTAATAACATCCTCTCAGAATAAATTCGTTGTAAAGCAAAGTGCTATGTTTTACCCTGTATGTGTTTGACTCAAATCAAAATGTCGGTTTTGAATTTAACGAATAAAACCACTTAATATTATATTATAGTTACTTTTATGTTACTGTATTAAAGTAGGTATGTATATTTTAGATTATTGTAGAAAAATGGTGTAGAATAATTTTTTGAAGCAATTTATTTACATTTTCAAATAAAACATTGAAGGATTTTGTATACTTTAATCAAACCGACTTACAATTATGACACAGTCTACGCGACTCATAAAGAATAAATTAAATTCAAGTTCCTTAGCTATATTTATCATGTATAGCAATGAAATTATCTAAGAATCTATTTGAATTATGTTATTACAAAACCTGTTTACTACCGGTACTTCTTCTACAAACCTTGCTAACTAAAACATTAATAATGTTTTCACCACCGTAAAGCGATCCCTTAATAATAATTATATATAGATTATTATTTTAAATATTTAAATAATTGCTTTTTGTAGGCCTACTACATTGCAAAAAATTCCTGCAGGAGGATTATTCCATGAAGCTCATTGTTATTTATTAATTAACTAGAGCTACCCCTTAAAACAGTTTTATTTTCGGTACGCACAAATTGCTACAAGGTAAATCTCCGTAAAGTACGTGAATCACTTTTGAAAAGTATCAATGATATACAAGAAAGCTACATTTACCAAAAGATTGTCTGTGGTTGGAACACGGTTAATTTAATCAGAAGGTAGAGTTACGTATTTAATTAAAAAATGCTTTATAACCAGACAGAACACTGGGAAGATTAACCAAAAAGCCAAAAGGTTAAAATGTCGACTGAAAATAATCCTTTAAAGAATTCTTCTTAATTAAACTGAATAATGTGACAAGTTTCCTTAGAAATGCAAGCATTATATCGTTTTTAAATTATAGCAGTTATGAATTATTTTATTTCAATTCGCTTGTAATAGTGGGGAGTTGGTCACTTACAGAATGAAATACATTAGCAAGGAGACACCATAAAAAGAAAAGTAAAGATCAGTTCAAGACACAAAACTACCGTAATACATCTTAATTAAAAAATTATATAAAGAAAACAAAATGTTAAAGAAGATATTAAACGAAGAAGAGTACAATAATATCAAAAACAATGTAAGTAGTTTGCATTCTAGGAAATAAACTTGACTTATTTAAATGAAATTTAAAAAATAATAATACCTGGTAGATTTAAACATAAACATCATTGCGACCGCTCATGATTTGATGTTTATTAGTACAGAACAAGAACAATAAAATACGTATAAAACACACCACATTCAATCAGTTACCAGCCAAACACAGGATAACGTTGATAAACGTATATCTTCTGTATTTTCCTCCTATTAATGTTGACCAATGTCTGGATGTAAAACTGGGAAGTTGTGGTTCCGCACGATATACCGAATGGAGTCTGTATGACGACAAATAACATTCTTCTGCTGACACGTGGTTTGTTGTAACATTTATTGTAATTTGATAACATTGTATAACATATTATATAATCTGAATGTTATCGATTTTAAATCATACCATTTTAGCTTCATTCTCATTCATGATCATATTAAGGATAAACCTATATAAATAATTGTTGAATTAGATTTTTAGATCATTGTAAAAACATCATATTTAACTGCATTTTAAAATCTTCATATCTAGGCCAGTAATAGCTAGTTGCGATCAACCGATATCGGACAGTCATCGAACAAAGGTACTCGTAAGGTAATTCCTTGTGTCAGACGATGTTTACGTTTCTGTCATTTAGTTAAAATCGCATGTTTATTTACACTACACATAGATGCGTGAATCTTTTCAGCGTGAATCTTTTAGACGAGGGTGTATTTTAGTAAACAGATATGGCAGAATGGTATTTTGGTTTATAGAAGCACAGTGTATTGTATTTATTATTTATTATGCAGTTATGGCACCTGTGGGTCTACTAGGATAACCTACTTTCAATATGAATTTGGACTAATACCAATTTTGACAATTTAAATACCACATAGATTTCAAACATTTTAAAACAGTGTTTATATTATTGGAGCTACATTTATTAGGTTAAGTGTGGTGATATGAAAAGTTGTCAGAATTAGCTCCCACGCAATTGGCCTATATTTTGTATAGAATAATGTGTTAACAGCAACAATAACGTTGAACAAATAATAATGAGAAACGGAATAAGACGGGAATATTTGATGGTGAAGAAAGTCGCATAGACTCGACATTTACGGAGATTCGACGGCACAAACCATGAACGTGTATCGTGTTGCAAACTATTGACGTTGTATGTACGACATGGAAAATGCATTATACACAACGGAGAATATCAACATTGCGCTCTCAACAATATCAAAATGGGTTGGCTATGTAGAAAAACATTATGTAACCTCGACTCGAAAACGCAACGAGAGAAACTATTGATGATAGCTGATAATAAAGAATAGGCCTAAAGATGTGAAAATCCGCGTGTTAAAAAAGTCGTCCCAATAAACAACTTACTGGTATGTTCCAACTATATATGCTTTATCTGTATTATTATTATTCGATTGAATATAATAATAAAAAAAAAATAAATATAAATAAAATTATTATTATTATTATTATTATAATGATCTAGTTTAATAATTCGTTAGTATTTTTATTAGTAAATTTGTTTAGTATTTAGTAAGTTTATTAAGAAAGTGACTGATATTTTATTTTGTTGATTAAGGTAATCATATAATTTGTTTTCATAAACATTTGTTATTATATTAGTAAGACTATTTATTTTCATTTCATATATTTACAGTAGTAGTCACAAAGACTTACTATTTATGTATGTACACTTTTCAATGTAAATAGATTATAATCATCTGTAAACTTTTTTTTTCAACGGAAATCTTCCAGATGGGTCGATAAAACACACTGTAATGGACTAGAATATTGTTTTTTTATATTTAGTAAGTTTAATAAGAAGGTTGTTTACGTTTTTTTATTTTTTTATTAAGGTAATCGTATAATTTATTTTCAAATTTGTTATTATTGCCTATTAGTAATATTATTTATTGTTGATTAGCCTATAATATTTTGATTAGTTCAAATTTAGTTCAACTTAAAACGATTAAATTAAAAATATAAAATATTCGTAATAGTCGTAACAATTATTATATACATTTGTAAAATGTTTATTTTAAATTTTTTAATAGAGGTATTTGAATAACAGAGATTACAATAAATATTCAATTTGTAAACAAATAAACAAATTCAGTATTAGAATAAATAAAAGAAACGATAGTAACAATAATGCATATAATAATAAAAAAAAAAATTTCGATCACATTTTTGGTCTTAAAAAATTGAAAAAGCCTAGGCCTAACTATTTATATATATACCAATGTTAATTTATTGTCATTTGAAAATTAGCTATTATGCATTTTTATTTTTTATTTATTACAATTATGAGTAAATTAAAGAAAATAATCAGGAAAGTAGTAATAAAGAAAGAGAAATAATAACTAACATTTATAATGTATTTTTGATATATGACGAATGAACAAAAGAGAAACAAAGTGAATAACTATTATATATGACATTAAAATGGAATATTCAACAAAAGAAAATGGTTTTAAATTATTTTTTTAGGATAATAATTTATCTAGATGTAGGCCTAATTGAATTATATTTATTTTTTCAAAAAACACATTAATACTTTTTTTTAAGTACTACCATCTATGAAAAAATGTAAATAATTAGGGCCTATAACCGCCGAGCAATATATACTGCAGAAAGTACATTTAAAACAAGACGGTATACAGTACTTCAAATCGTAAGAAATTTCGCACAAAAACGAATTTATGTATAACATTAATATTAATAAATATTTGTTGTTAAATAGATTCTTTTAATGTTACATAATAATTCACTTTGACCAAAAATAGGATGTTTTTTGTTGTTTTTTAGGACCATTTTTCTGAAAGTAAATAGATTTTAATTTTTTTGTTTTTACTCTTTTGTGTTGGCAACGGGTGAATAAAACAGCAAGTTGTGCCATTCAAAACTTGATTTATTCATTATTTTTAAACGGGAGACTAATTCATCTTTGAACGGTAGAGTAGGCCTATCGAAGCCTATACTGTACAAACCATCCAAAAACTGTCTCTAGATGATGTTTGTCGCATGATAGTCCAGGCCTACAAAATGAAAACTCACGACTTATTTAAAGATGTATTGTCCCCCAAAAACATGAAAAATGAAGATTAAATAAATCAGACTTTGAATAGGTTATTTTGTAGTTTTAATAAAGTTTCACTTCCGTAGAAATAAAAACTGAAAAAAATAATGTTTTCACTTATAAAATAACATGATAAATGGTTAAATTCAACCAAAAATCCATTGGCTGGCAGCCAATTTGACCATTTTTTGCTTTAAATTCCAGTTTTTTCAGGTAAATAAAAAAAATTTTTATTCAATTTTTGGTCGAAGTCAATAACTATTATGTGACATTAAAAAAAGTTATTTTCAGGGGGACAATACATCTTTAGGTGATGTATGTAGGCCTAATCTGAAGATAAAAGTATTAGCAATAATCGTAACATATTATTTACCATTATAATTGATAATAATTTAGACTTATATAAGCGCATTATGCTAAAGCCTCAATGCGCCAATAAAAACAAAAGTGCAAGAAAATTAAGAAAAACATAGTTAATGATAAGAGATAGACTTACCGTATATAACTCCTTTACATCTACAAGATTTTGTGAAATAAGGAGAATGATATTTTACACAGAGTTTATATTACTTATTTTGTAGGTCTTGTCCAATAAGATAGTTGAAATCAAAACTATGCGTAGATTATAGACAAGTAACAAATTGTGGTTTTTTTGTAAAATGTATTTTTAACCGGGAATGAATGTTTGTAAAAAGGCCGTAAATGTGAGGAAAACAGTAGCAAATCAAATCAAATTTACTATCAATCATTTACCAGAGCATACAGGTTTACATTATGTAATCAAATACTATTTATAACTATATATATAGGCCTCTATATCAAAAACGTCGTCGACGGAAAAATTGTTTAGTTGAATGTTTTCTCAATTTTCCAATTGTTGGAAAAAATAAATAATAAAGTTTAAGAAAATAAAAATGATGAAATATTAATATATAGCCTATGAGGATAAAATCGAATGCCTTGTTGAATTTTTGTAACAATTCTGACTTATCTGACTTAAAAATATATATACATAATTCAGACTGTTCATACTGTACATACTATAGGCCTACAGTTCTGCTTTGATATCTTTTTATGATTTCTCCTCTATTATTTGTTAACAAGATCATCTGATTGAACACAGCCACTTTATATATGACTACATTATTCAAGAAAAACCGAGATAAATCGTTGGAGGAAATTGTATCATCTGTAAAATATTCATCGAAATAAAAGTAACTCAACACTCAAATTCAACGAAATCTTAGCAAATAATAATAAACTCATTTAAGAAAGTACTTTAATATCATCGCTATAACATATTTGCCGATAGAAACATAAGTTAGTTATTGCTAAATAAGTATTAATATTATTAAATAGAATTAACCATGATAACATGTAGGCATATATCAGATATATTGTAAATGTCAGAAATAAGATATTGTAAGCAAAGTTCAATCGCGTCTGACAGGTTAGTGACCTTTCAGAATGGAGACAATCTCCAGACACCGAGCCTTGCGAGAATTGATTTAATGTATTTGGTGAACATAATTTACTTTTATAAAACAACGAACTTAAGAATCATATTTATAAATCCGGAAAGTTTCAGAATTACAGTATACATTTGTATTTTAAAGAACATTTTTTTTACTTTTTATATATCGAGACTTCAATTTAAACTAGATGTATCGAGGGAATGGTCTTCTAAATGCCTTATTGTTTATATATTTCAGTTGGAGAAACTAAAGGCATATCGAGGGACAAAAATAATGTATATTTTCATTGAGGGCAGTATTATTATAAATGAGGGATTGTTCGAATTTTTCCTGAAGACCTCATTGTGTACATTTTAAGTAAAGACAAATCGTACACAATTAATGTATCGAGTGTTGTTTTTCATTTATAGGACTCCGTTAAATTTCGCTAAGGGCAGCAACATCCAAAACTTGTTAGTGGTCTTTATGAATTTGTAATGCAAGTGTTTGCAAGATTTAAGTTATTAATATAGAATTGATTGTTTTTTATTATTTACCAATTGCTGTTAAGCCTGTAGGTATAATATTAAAGTTGTTAATTGAATATATTACGCTTAATTTGGATTTTAAGTCAAAAATACAGTTTTTATTGACAACTTTTACTCTTAATCAGTTCTTAACTTTCCACACTATCAAACTTTATCTGAAACAAGGCCAACAGCCATTAAGTCGCGTGCTACAATGCATAGTGATACCGGACCGACCGACAGACCGACAGACAGACCGACAGACAGACAGACAGACCGACCGACCGACATAGTGAACTATACTGACCGAAATTACTGAACATGTTTAAAAATGTTGAAATGTTTAAAAACATTTATATTTTTTTAATTTACACGTGCGTAGCCTGTCACTTTTGACGTGCTCGTATAACGTAATTTCGAGTTGAAAAGTAAGTCAAGAAAACAGAAATCGGGAAAAAAGAGTGCGCAATAACATTTAACGCGCAGTGCGCGCGCAAAAATATGCGCACTCATGGCAATTTTGTAAACGCTTAAAATTGCCTGAAACGTACTCTTATTTCATCGAAAATAAATTTTGAAAATTTTAAGCGCGCGTACGCATGCGTTACATGCGCTACGCACGTAATTGTATTGCCATATGATGATTTATGCCCTGAAATTTATGAGTACCAAATTTTATTTAATTGTGATTCATGGTTGTGAAGATATGATTACAAACGTGATTTCGTTAAATCGTGCGTAGACCGCGTAATTTTTTATTGCGCACCGTGAAAACATAACCACATTGATTCCTGGGCATAAGGAATATACTGTGAAAAATTTACCTAGCTAGATTAAACTGATATCAAGATAAGGTCAGAAAGCGATAAAACGCATAGTGATACCGGACCGACAGACCGAAAGACAGACAGACAGACCGACCAACCGACCGACATAGTGAACTATAGAGTTGCTTCCACGCGACTAAAAATGTGATGTGCCCATATATGGATGTCATACCATATTTTAGCACATCATACTTTTTTATCGAAATAGTCTAATAGTAGACAGAGCTTTCTGAAAATGTATTGTGTTTTCAGAAAAAACTGAATCACTATTACAAATATAATATCACATTACAATGAGAAATCTCTTGGCTGTCTCATCCACGAGTTCTGTGTACTCAGGGTAGTACCATATTTAAGGATATCACTACCATATTTCAGCATATCACTATACCATATTTAAGCACATTACTGCCATATTTAAGCACATCACTGCCACATTTAAGCATATACTGCCATATTTAAACATATCACTACCATATTTAAGCATATCACTACCAAATTTAAGCATATCACTATACCATATTTAAGCACATTACTGCCATATTTAAGCACATCACTGCCACATTTAAGCATATACTGCCATATTTAAACATATCACTACCATATTTAAGCATATCACTACCAAATTTAAGCATATCACTACCAAATTTGGACACATTACACTTGTTTTTGTCAAACCGACAGACAGAGCTTTATTATTATTATTATTATTTCATACAACAATGTTTATGAGTTGAGAACAATCAACTTTAACTCTGCATTATTAGTAGCAATTATATAATTTTATATAATAAAACTACAAGTTCGACAAAAAAAATGTTAGGCCTATAAGAAAAAAATGTATAATTTTGATTTGAAAAGAATCTGAAGGGAATATTTTTTTTTTTATAAAAGGAAAATTAGCATTTGTTATAGGCCGAACTTTTTAAATTAATTAAAAGTATAAAATATTTAAAACGGAAGCGTTACGAAAATGTAAAAGAGTCTTTCTACTTTATCATTCATTCTGTATCATCATTAAATAATAAAAAAAAAACATTATTTGCTTTAATAAGTAACCACCATTTCGCTCAGTATTGATAACAGTATGCATAATAAATTATATAATTTTTGAATAAATACATTTCACAATAATTAATAAGAGAGTTTCTCCGACTTAAGAGTATATTTATAAATGTACAAGTAGCCTACAAGATAACTGCCCAGTGCTAAGTATTTTCTCAAAACTGTCTTCTGTACCAAATTTATTAAGACTTTGTTTTATGAAACAAGATTTTAACTTGTGTTTTACCACAGAAGAAGATCTCTGTGCTCGATTCTTCTTATTGTATCTTAATTCAGTGTTCTGACAAATTATCCGTGACTCCAACATCACATAAAACAGTAACACAGGTTATAAAGGTTATAGATAGGCCCTACGTGTCACACTATTAATATGGATTTGAAAATATGCTATTTACATAATATGACACGATACACTAGAAGAATCGACTAAAACGCAGTTTTCTCTTTGTATTATTAATGATCGTATTGTGGCATTAAAAAGAAATGCGTTTTGAACTTGTTGTCTGCTGTAGAAGAAGAAGCACGACCGTCCTTCGTGATACTAAGATACCGACCACTTTTTGTGTTTCCATCGTATGACTGTCTCATAAGCCCTTCTGGTTCACTCCGAATGTTATAGAGTTTGAATTGGATTAGTGACTGCAAGGACACAAAACACGACCCGGATTTAAACTGTTCTCGCCACAGAATGTCAAAGTTTTGTCGACAAAGAAGCATTGTCTGAGTATTCTGAAATGTAATTAAGTTAGAAATTTAATACACTAGATAGTGGTAAAGTGGCCACTATTATGAAGAGTGAGAATCACTCTAGAAAAAGAGTGAATGTATTTCACGCTAAGGATTGAGAAAATAGTGAATTCCTTTCACTGTTTTCTAGATTGACAAACTCTTTAAGAGTTTTCCTTAATAACACTTCTCAATCAAGTGAGCAACATGGATTGCTACTCTTTTGTGTTAAAAAGTAATATTTTGTGACGATTCTCGGTTGTTTCGAACTGTATTTAATTATTATATGAATCTGTACGATTCCTATTCTTTTTACTCGCGAGTGTTAAAGCGCTGACTGTTTCTCCCACAAACATTAATGATTTAAATAAGCTATTGAGGGCGCTATCTATTATTATGAAGACCGTAACTGAAACAAACATCCACAACGTACCTCTGATCACCGTAATGTACCGTAATGTATTGTAATGTATTGTGCATAAATTCATATTTGTCAAAATTACATACAAATAGTATAATAATAGAAATGCCATTTTCTCTCAGGCCTACATTATAACAATTATTAAATTCGGGTTTTTTTTATGAAACATTGTGTTGTATCTTTCGATAAAAAATGTAGCTCTTTAAAAATAACGAAAATAACTTACATTTCTGGCCGAAACTTTCCCGGTTTCATCCATCGATAAATAAAGACCCGACTCACTCCCTTTGATAACAACTAAGCTAGGGCCCACGGCAAACGTTTTCACTTTTACTAACAAGAAAATAATATTGTTTAGGCTAACTTTGGTTTTTCACCACAAAGTCGGAACTCTGACCCAACTCATTTCAGAGTCAAAAAGATACATCATCATAACTGTCACAAAGTGTATCGGTTGATGACAACATGTCTATGTCGACATTGCCTTAAAATATTTATATATTTATTTCTTATGTTTATTCATGGAGAAATAAGTTTTCTCCATGGTTTATTATACTGTTTAAACTGTTTTATTGTGTATATTATAGTCATAGACCAGCATTCGTATTTCATTACATGTACAACCATTTCAATATATAAAGTATGTTTGATTTATAATGACAACTAGAGAAATTATGATGATAAAGATGTATTCATTGTGGTAAAGATATATTGTCCCTGAAAATTTTTTAATGCCATTTTAAGGTAAAATAATAGAATATTCACTTCGACCAAAAATTGGATTGAAAAAAAAAGTTATTTACCTGAAAAAAAAACCACTGTAATTTAAACAAAATATAGTCAATAGTTAATGGGTATTTGGTTGAATTTACCCGTTTATTTTTTCTTTTTATAATTTTAGGGGTTTTTTTTCTACGGAACTTATGAACTTGATTAAAACTGCGAAACAGCCTATTCAAAGTTTCTTTTTTATTCAAATTTATTTGTCATGTTTTTGAAGGACAATTCACCTTTAAGTTTAAGTTGTATTAATTATTACATTATTTAAATGCACCAAAAAAGGCAAACAAATAGAGACAAGCCAAATCAAAATCATCATTGTTTTTGCAAAATTCTACTATTCTTACTAATTAGTTTATTCTTACAAGAAGTAAACCGCCGAGTTTACACAACATTGTTTTAGGAATTGTAACCATGGGACGTTTAATGTCGGAGCATTTATAATTAACAATGTTGCGAAAACTACTGTCAATCTACTTGGTGAAGCAAGGAATCTAGAGTTGAAATTTGTTTGTTGTTGAAAGATTAGAAATTAAAACATTAGGAGGAAGGACAGTTGATCTGAAATCTTTATCATTAATTGGAATAATAGAAATGTATTTCTTTTGTTATTTTGACATAGAAGATCTGCTAAAACAATAAATAATGTTAATGTTTACGATAACTTAGAAATGAGGTTATTCGGTCCAATAGTTTATAAACGTGATTGATTGATATTGATTGATATTGATTGATATTGATTTATACAAACCATATTTGTCTTTACAGTTACTTGTACCATGTGTACGTCCGTTTGGTCCAATTCGAAGAAAGAACCCCGTTCTTGATAAAACATGTTGTAAGACGTCATAGCGATCATCTTCTAGATGAACATCTTCAGTAGATGAGTATGTTTTCTTATCTGGTGACACTCCATCGTTTATGTAACGGTAGTCAAAAGATTGGTTATTGACACCAGTCTCTTCGATTGTCTGTTTCATGGCAGACGACAATGTTGATGACAAATAGTGTGAAACAAACAATGAAATACATATCTGCAGTAACACATGCATCTTCATAGATGATTGTATATGGTGACCTAAAAAGCGTAAAAAGTGAGTAATTGAAAAATAAAGTAAAATAAAACCGTAGTTGGGCTGCGGCTATTGCATCAAGTAAAATATCTTTTCCATCGGAAAAAAAATGTCAATTGGATCAAGATTTAGAATTTGTTTAGACCAGGGAAGATTTAAACTAAAAAGTAGGTTAATTTCTTCCAATCTAACTATCAAAGATTATTTCCCACCCAAAACTGAAGATTACTTAAATCAGACTTTGATGTTATTTTGTTTAAATAATAATAATTTTAATAAACTTAATCACTTTCATAGAAAAAAAACAAAACAAAAATGTTTTCACTAATACAAAATAAATAGTTCAATTCCACCAAAAACCCATTGGTTGGCAGCCAATTTGACAATTTTTTGCTATAATTACAGGTTTTTAGGTAAATAGATTTTTTTGTCAAAGTATTTTATTATTTTTTCAGGGGTACAATACATCTTTAAAGAGAAGACTCAAACCGAAAACCCCCAATGTTCTCGTTTAAAGTTCTATAGCAGATTATAGTTAAAAGAAGGCGAACTGATGATCTTTTTGTTCTTTCATTCTTTCATTAAAAATAATACATGAAATTATAATACATTAATATAAAAAAAAATATTTACACTTACCGATTTCGTCAGTTGGTGAACAATATTAATAATTCTTGTTGTACGACCGTTGTGCACCAACCTTTAGTGACATGTAAAACATATAAACTAAATATATATTGCAGTAACATTTTATTACCATCACCAGGCGCTTTATCATAACTAGAATACAACACACGTGCACGTTCCCAGGAACAGTTGTGATGGAGCTGTATAATTATTTGTAAATATGCCTGTATAAAGGTATGGACAGCAGCGTAAAGCGTGGTTCCCACTAGCGACGCAACGCAAGGACGTAACGCAATGCAAGTGAATTGACCAATCACAAGCGATGACTTATTCGCTTGTGATTGCTAACTGTGATTAACAACAATGTGTTGTATTGCACAATAGTGCTGCAAACATCGCAGGTATGATTTTCACGTAGGCGGGGGCAAACACAACTATCGATCGTTAAACAGTGCGTATTATAACACCTAAATACATTCCTGTTATTTGATTGGACGAATGTGGATCACATGGCGTGCAATAGTACGCACTATTAAACGATCGTTTAATAGTACCTTTTTTCTGTGTACGAAAAAAAAATCTTTTCGCATTTGGAAAATATTTTGTATTATACTACTACCTAATAAAGTCACTTATTTTTTATTTTCGCCGTTATTTGAATGTTATGACTGGTTTTTCGCGATTGAAATACATTTCTGGAGAGATATATGTATTAATTTAGATCAAAAAAGCATTTAAAATAGCTTTAGATCGTTTGTATGATTTTAATTAATGGAAACTTGCATTAATTTGTATACTATTACACACCATTTGACCCACAATTGTCCAATCAAATGACAGGAATTCATTGAGGTGTTATAAAACGAAATAACCAACATTTATACGAAATAATAAAATAAATTGGGATATTCTTTGGTATGTCTAATAAAGTAGAATATAAAATTAATATTAATTTATGATAATATTATTATGAGTGGCTAAATAAGTTACTATATCAATATCATTGGCGATCGATCCGCTCAAATGTCAGATTACCGTAAATCCTTGTTTGTCATGATGAACTTTGGGTATATTAACAAAAAACTTTTGTTTTTATATTAGATTAATCCCAAACCATTAAAAAATACTATAGATGTTATAAAATTTAATTGATGAAATTAAATGTTATTTTCCATTGTTTTTATTCATTTATTACAAACGAAAACTCACGAAACCGTGTCGATATTAAAATATTGTCTAATGATATTTTATTGATAGAAATCATATTCATTTACACAGTCTGGAATGTATAAATGGAATTAATGTCTTAATGTGCGTTGCCAAGATAGAAACTCGTAACAGTGTTTTGATCTAATGTCTAGCAGAGTACTGTGTACATTCTCCGCGGCGCGCAGTGTCTGTTAAAGTGTGGTTTCCACTAGAACGCAACGCAACGACGTATCGACGCGACGCAAAGTGCTGTATTTCGTAATCACAAGTGGGAACCGACGATGCAACAGTGCTGCAAATATCGCAGGTTGGATTTCACGCAGGCGGGGGCAAACACAATTATTGGAAGGGCATTTTCTTACGTTGCGTAGATTGCGATACGTTTCGTCGCAAGTGGAAACCACGCTAAGGGGCGTGGAGCTGATCGTGTCGCAGCCACTGATAAAGCGTGGTTCCCACTAGCGACGCAACACAAGGACTTAACGCAACGCAAGTGAATTGACCAATCACAAGCGATGGCTTATTCGCTTGTGATTGCTAACTGTCTATAACTTCGCTTGTCATTGGTTAAAACGCTTGCGTTGCGTTTACGTCCTTGCGTTACGTTCTAGTGGGAACCAAGCTTAAACACTTTGGTCTCCGGAGTTAGGCATCATGTTGTTATGATTGACTTGCTCTCACCATAGACAGAACCAACTCAATGATTTCCTATCCCATCCACTGAACTAATAATATCTATACTGTCAATATCATGAAGGAAGTAACAGAAGTGGTGCTTTCCATTTTTTCGAGCTTTTTGCTCAAGCTTCATTCCCACTAGCGACGCAACGCAACCTACGCAACGTAAGAAAATTCCCTTCCAATAATTGTGTTTGCCCCGCCCCCGCCTGCATTAAATCAAACCTGTGATGTTTCCAGCACTGTTGCATCGTTGGTTCCCGCTTGTGATTACGCAATACAGCACTTTGCTTCGATACGTCGCTGCGTTACGTTACGTTTCGTTCCGTTTGTAGCCACCATATACAAGATACAAGATGTTTTTATTGTCACTTTTGGAAGAAAACAAAAACTGACGCTAAAAGAAGTACCGCAATACCAATGTATACAGATATAATAAAATTATACAGAAATAAAGCATGGCGTATGTACAGGCAATCATGGGCCAAAGTTAAATATACAACAACCAGCAACATTATCGTTCACAGTATTTTTATTAGTGTTTTTGAAACTGTAGAAAACTTAATAGAAATTTATAGAGTGAACTTACGCCCTGGATTAAGTAGTAAAATGTTATTTACATTACAAAACAGTTGATTACTATATCTATGGTAGAACATTTATTGCGTTAGACCCACATTATTCACCCGATACTAAACAGTCCTAACTCTATAGACAAAAGACAATAGAAAAGTTTCATGGGTTGTGTCGCATAGGCCTATCACATGTGTTTGCTGTTTATTGTCATAAGAGCTTAACTCTGTCACACGACAAGTATGAGGTGAGACAGTTCTAGATAAATGTGCGTTTACACGTGGAAATCGGGTAAAGTTATCGGTATATTTTTTTGTTTATGCATCATGGTTGTGCAATCTGAAATCACACCACAGAGTAGGCGATAATTAGGCCTATTCAAGGACCAGGGGTACGTAGGCATAATTAGTCCGTGCCTACTTTTCTTTGAAGGCAGTATTCCGGATTTAGAAAAGCATATGAATAAGCATACCAACCATTATAGTATGATGGATGATGTCGATTTCATAAGCTTGGTTCCCACTACGACGCAACGTTAGTACAACGCAACCAAGTTGACAAGCGACAGTTTGAATAATCCTCCGCTTATGATTGGTCAAATACTTGGGTTGCTCTTAACGCCCTTGCGTAGCGTCCTAGTGGGAACCAGGCTTTATGATATCGTGATTATGTAAGTATAGTGCAATGTTCGGTAGTTACATCTTGAAGAATGCTATAGTACCAGTAAGTACTACAGTTCATGAATATTTTACTTTTTTTCAATATTATTAATAAAATAAACGTCAGTAACAAACGCATTTGTGTTAGGTCGTTCAACCTACTTTAAAAATCAAGCTTTCTGTGTTAATTTGCAACGTTTTGTCTTCCCAGTTAAAACCATTTCAAATCGTTATTCCATCATAAAAAAATAAACAAATGTATGTAAAACAAAGCCTGAAAAAATATTTATAACACAAGTAATTTGACCAATCAAAAGCGATGGATTATTGCGTGTACGCCGTTGCGTTGCTCAGTGGAAACCACGCTTTAAAGACAGAAACCGGTTATACGAAATCTTTAAGCGGTAGCGCGCGGTAGAGTTTTACAAATGAAATGTTGTCAAGTACATGCTAACATTATGTTTAATGTTATTTGAATATTTAATTGTTTTCTGCAATTTCTTATAGTAAATAAAAGCCCAAAATCCCTGTTGATGCGTTGTTTCACAAAGAAAAAGTAGACCTACAATCATTTTTCAATCTGTAACTTGTCTCTGGTAGATAATTAACAATAAAGAACGCACCTCTTTCCTAAATAAGTGACACATACTCTCTTTAACCATTAACGTAGTCATTTTACCGTATACGGAGTTTTGGCGGAAATAAATAATGTTTCCTGATCAAAGTTGATGACAAATAATTCTAACATTTAGATAGTGTATTAATGGGTGTGACAACAGGGCCATAGAAGGAAGTCACTCCGCGACAAGATTTCCTATTGTCATTTTACTAACTTCTTCCGCATTACGAAGTGTGACGTAGACGACCTAGTAATATTGATTATTGGAATTGTTCGAATATGATGTCACCGTACTTTACACCGTTACAGTACAGTACTTCGAACATCCGTCTCTTGTGGTCATAGGGGAATGATGTTAAAGGTCATCTCGTCTTAGCCCTCCTCAGCATGACTGGGTCATGGGGAATGATATAGGCCTGACAGGACCTCCTCGTATTCCGTCCTTAACGTGACTGGGTCATGGGGGAATGATATAGGCCTAACAGGGCCTCCTTGTATTCCGTCCTAAACAACATGACTGGGTCATATGGGAATGATATAGGCCTCCTAACAGGGCCTCCTCCTATTCCGTCCTCAACATGACTGGGTCATGGGGGAATGATAGGCATCCTCGTATTCCCTCCCCAATATGAATGGGTCATGGGGAAATGATGTAACAGGGCCTCCTCGTCTTAGGCCTCCTCCGCACGACTGAGTCATGGGGGAATGATGTAATAGGGCCTCTTCGTATTCCCTCCCCAACATGACTGGGTCATGCGGGAATTAACAGAGCCTCACCTCGTATTCTCTCCTCAACACGACTGGGTCACAGAGGAATGATATAACAGGGCCTCCTTGACCTATGCGTTCTCTCAGCATGACTGGGTCACAGGAAATGATGTAGCATGGTCACCTCGTGTTAGACCTCTTCAGCGTGACTGAGTCACAGAGGAACGATGTAACAGAGCCTGCTCGTGTTAGGCCTCCTCAACATTATTAGGTCATCATTGGGGGAATGATGTAGCATGGTCACCTCGTGTTAAACCTCTTCAGCGTGATTGAGTCACAGAGGAACGATGTAACAGAGCCTACTCGTGTTAGGCCTCCTCAACATTATTAGGTCATGGGGGAATGATGTAGCATGGTCACCTCGTGTTAGAACTCTTCAGCGTGACTGAGTCACAGAGGAATGATGTAGCATGATCAACTCGTGTTAGGTCTCCTCCGCATGAGTGGGTCACAAAGGAAATGGGGATGAATGATATAATTAACATGAACGTATTGATGATGACGGTGTTCTGCTTATATATATTATTGTTTGGAAAATAACACTTTTCGAAAAAAAACAAGGAATTCACTCAAGACGAGACAATGAGCTCAACTATTTCCTAGAGGAAATAATTAAGAAGTAAAAATACATCATGATGGTTGATTCATAATTTTTGGTTTGAAAAAACAAACAAATATCGACTAAAATACACATGATTTAGAATATATCCCTAAGGAGACAACATAATGTAAATACATTTAATTTCGTTTTTATTCCAATTGAAAGTTTATAATGATGTCATTTCCACGGTTATTCAGTATTTAAGCCGCGTTGGTATACAAGGAAAACAGTGACCACAGACCATCATATACATCACGACTTAAGCGCTTGAGGGTGACGCGAAGCCCGTAAAGGTGACGCGAAGCCGGTAAAGCGTGGTTCCCACTAGAACGTAACGCAAGGACGTAAACGCAACGCAAGCGTTTTAACCAATGACAAGCGAAGTTATAGACAGTTAGCAATCACAAGCGAATAAGCCATCGCTTGTGATTGGTCAATTCATTTGCGTTGCGTTACGTCCTTGCGTTGCGTCGCTAGTGGGAACCACGCTTTAGGGCGACGCAAAGCCTGTTGAGGGTGACGCGAAGCCCGTGTGTGGTGGGGGAAACCCGTGAGGGTGACAACACGAAGGTCGTACGAGTGACGCGAATGCCATGAGGATGCCAAGCCCAAGCTTTTACTGTCGTTATTCTGTGTTCTCAAGGCGAATTACTGTTTAATTAAAAAGAAAATATATTAAATCCTTATATGCCTTACATGAATTATACCATGGATCTAAGGTCCATGATTATACCTTTCAATGTTTATTTTTCTCTAATAGTACTTCATATTTATAATAATAATTATTACATAAGGTCGAAGAACAATGGATTATTCGCACCTGGTCGCAGGTATTGATGTACAATACGGTACTGTCTAACTTTCCGGATCGCATTATCCTGTTACAAGGTTTTGACGTTTATTGTCACGTACATCATTGTTTTAAATTTTTATCTTCCAGCAGAATTTGGATTCTTTTTTGTTTTTCTTTTTTTTTTTTGCAATATCACTCACAAAGAATACGTTACAATTAAATGTAGACTCGCTATTTCAGTTGACGTAAATGTATGTTTGTTTTATCTTTATACTGGGTGACCTCTTCAGTCAAAGACTGATCTCCCAGAGGGCCCAGTTGGTGATCAGTGGCTGTGATGTACTAATACACCGGGGTAACCCCCTACTCGTCTCGAAAGATGTACTAGGTTCTTTAAAGTGCACACGAGCAAGTTGTGTACACTGGACCTACGGTTTATAGTCCTTATCCGAGAAGACTCGTTCTACCACCAGAACCATGGAGTGAGTGAGCCTCGAACCCCTGCCGATGTTATGGCTACGTGATTACGGTTCCACTGTCTTAACCGCTCGGCCACTCACCCACCCTAGGCGGTCTATAATATATTTTAGCCCCTCGAATGGATATAATTATGCGCTATATGTTGTGTATATTATTATATAGAGAAGAGCTTTTATTTATCACAAAGAAAAACTATTTTAGTTGACGTTAAACGCATGTTCCTCTAAAGACGATACTTTTTAGCGCCTCTTCTGAGCACTTGAACGCTATATAATTTTTTTTATTATCAGCCCTATTATTCCGTAAAGAGTGAATGTTCGTATTTTTCATTTCACCGTCAGGTTAAATAAATATATAATCTTATTTCAAAATAAATGGAAAAGCTTGGTTTAATGATGACATAAAGTCACTTGTTTGACAAGTCACCGGAAATGATTATTTTCCAGTATTTCCTCTACTTAGTTCCTTATCATCTGCGCATGTGTATATGTATCTCGTCCTCAGAGAGCACTACTTAAAACCAATTGTACGGGGAAAGGGACTGCACATTTTTTACCTGGTTTCCGAGGATATACCATGCTTTTTGAACAGCAAAGTTTCAGCAGTTTGTGGCCTCAGTCAGGTTGGTAAAATATATTGTTTTAATCTTAGCACTGTATAGGCCTAATCACTATTTTCAATTATAGACTTGTTTCGTTTGATGGGTTTTTTTTTACTATTGAATGTAAATAATTGCCTGCTTTAAGAAATCTTACTTTATTTTAAAAATATCTTCAGCAAAAGATGGAGATTTAATTTGTTTAATGTTTATTATTATAATTATATAATAGTACTATGATTTTTGTTAATAATTTTAATTATAACAAACAAATTATTATGATTATAATTCTACTGTATGTTAAAGATGTATTGTCCCCCTGAAAAAATAATTCTTAAATTTTAATTTTTTTTAATATACCATTTTAATGTAGGCCTAACATAACAGTTATCCACTTTGACCAAAAATTGGATCGAAAAAAAATGTATTTACCTGAAAAAATGTAGTTTAAAGCAAAAAATTGTCAAATTGGCTGCCAGCAAATGGATTTTTGGTTGAATTTAACCATTTATTTTGTCATTTTACAAGTGAAAGCATTATTTGTTCCGTTTTTGTTTACTATGGAAGTGATTAACTTTATTAAAACTACAAAATAACATATTCAAAGTCTTATTTAATTAATCTTCATTTTTCATGTTTTTGGGGGACAATATATCTTTAATTATGATATTTTTACAATCTTTTTGTACAGTAGTTCCTTCATTCTCCTCTTTCAAAATTTGAAAACAATAATACTACATGTTCATTAGGAAAACGAGCCCTATTTAACGTGAGCTTTTAGTACCCCGGCTAACCCGGGGTACTATAATTGCCTGTAATTGTTTTGACCCTGATCAGTCTTGTTGATGGGTAATTAACAGAACAGTGGCCATCAATCATGCAGGAAAGTATCTGGGTACTAAAAGAGGCCAAGCCCACTTTGTTTGCCAACAGCCAATCACCGACAGCATCAGGTTTCAGTTACAGCATGTTTTAATGATTAGGTAATAGTTTGATTTCATGAAATAAATGAATATTTATATAATAGCCTTTTCACGCCTTATAATTATTTAAGTAAGCCTTTATTTCCATGTTTCCTTTTCGATTTTGTACATTTTAACAACATTGTATGGGGAGCTACAAAGTTCAACCTTAGATTGAGTAGTCAAGCGATCAACCAATTACAATTGAATAATTTTAATTTTATTAATTTACCAATGAAATACATAGCCTACTACAAATGGATTCTGAAATAAACTGGGATGGTGCGATGGGATTTGGTAGGGATGTCAAGAGGTACACCATCACATCAGACTCGGGCTGAGGTATAGGCAGGGAGTTGTTATTAATAACAACTCCCTGGTATAGGTAGGCCTACAATTTTTGAGAATATGAGCGGGAAATTCAAATAAAATAATGTAGCCGTAGGGGGTGGTACCCATACGCTTCCCAAAAAGTGTTTGCGCTATATTAGTATATAGGACCAGATATATGAATTAATTAATAATACTAAAAAATCTAAAAAATAAATCTTTTTATTTAAAAAAATGTAATTGAATGAATGTTAATAAACATAAACGAAACCCATATAAATAACAATCTTTTTTATTGTGTAATAACAAGTTGATGTTATACGATATTATAATAGAGGGATTATGCCTCATTTTAGTTGTTTATGTTATTCTAAGAAAACTGCACATAGGCCTACATACATTATGTTCACTTTAGCACTCTAGTATTTTAAAACATTGATGACTAGCAATTATACACGCCCGGGCGGGTTTCCTATGTAGTTTTAAAACTTCACAGTACATTCCCGATCATTTGATAACTCATTATCCAGATGCCCTAAAATGCACCCACCTCCCCAACACACACCCGCACTCGGGGATTTTTTAACTTATAATGTTAAACTTCCTGGTACAAATTCTATTGCACACCCCGGCTTTATGACGGTTTTCAAATGCAGTTAAAACATACCCCCAGTTCACATTACTCATGTGGTCATTGATACTAACCCCAGCAAATCACTAAGCCTCCAACCCCTCTAACCTCTGCACACTGTGATTTTTTTAAATATAGTTTAAAACCTTCCCAGTACAATTGTGGTCATACAATCACGAAATATTGTGCTACCTACATTTGAGAAAGTGTGCTCCTCTTTGAGAAATTGTGCAATATGCAACATTCAGGAAATTGTGCTACCTTTTTGAGAAATAATTGTGCTAACCATTCGGGAAATTGTGCTACCTCTTTGAGAAATTGTGCTACCCATTCGGGAAATTGTGCTACCTCTTTGAGAAATTGTGCTAACCATTCGGGAAATTGTGCTACCTCTTTGAGAAATTGTGCTAACCATTCGAGAAATTGTGCTACCCATTCGGGAAATTGTGCTACCTCTTTGAGAAATTGTGCTACCCATTCGGGAAATTGTGCTACCTCTTTGAGAAATTGTGCTAACCATTCCGGAAATTGTGCTACCTCTTTGAGAAATTATGCAATCCTTTCGGGAAATTGTGCTACCTCTTTGAGAAATTGTGCTAACCATTTGGGAAATTGTGCTACCTCTTTGAGAAATTGTGCTAACCATTCGGGAAATTGTGCTACCTCTTTGAGAAATTGTGCTAACCATTCGGGAAATTGTGCTACCTCTTTGAGAAATTGTGCTAACCATTTGGGAAATTGTGCTACCTCTTTGAGACATTGTGCTAACCATTCGGGAAATTGTGCTACCTCTTTGAGAAATTGTGCTAACCATTTGAGAAATTGTGCTCCCTCTTTGAGAAATTGTGCTAACCATTCGGGAAATTGTGCTACCTCTTTGAGAAATTGTGCAATCCATTCCGAAAGTTGTGCTACTTCTTTGAGAAATTGTACGTACGGTATACCTATTTGAGAAATTGTGCTATCTTTTTCACGTTTTTTCATCCCCTTCATAATCCATATTCCTATATCTTACCATGCACCAACTCATTCCAAATGTTAAAGGATACAAGATAATACTGTGACGGGATTTAATATATGTGCCAACAATACTTTATCGCATTATGCAGGTTCACATTTTTAGTCGCGTGCACGCGACTCTATAGTTCACTATGTCGGTCGGTCGGTCCGTCTGTCTGTCGGTCCGGTATCACTATGCATGTTATCGCTTTCTGACCTTATCTTGATATCAGTTTAATCTAGCTAAGTCAATTTTTCACAGTATATTCCTTATGGCCAGGAATCGATGTGGTTATGTTTTCACGGTGCGCAATAAAAAATTACGCGGTCTACGCACGATTTAACGAAATCACGTTTGTAATCATATCTTCACAACCATGAATCACAATTAAATAAAATTTGGTACTCATAAATTTCAGGGCATAAATCATTATATGGCAATACAATTACGTGCGTAGCGCATGTAACGCATGCGTACGCGCGCTTAAAATTTTCAAAATTTATTTTCGATGAAATAAGAGTACGTTTCAGGCAATTTTAAGCGTTTACAAAATTGCCATGAGTGCGCAGATTTTTGCGCGCGCACTGCGCGTTAAATGTTATTGCGCACTCTTTTTGCCCGATTTCTGTTTTCTTGACTTACTTTTCAACTAGAAATTACGTTATATGAGCACGTCAAAAGTGACAGGCTACGCACGTGTAAATTAAAAAAATATAAATGTTTTTAAACATTTCAACATTTTTACACATGTTCAGTAGTTCACTATGTCGGTCGGTCTGTCGGTCTGTCTGTCGGTCGGTCCGGTATCACTATGCATTGTAGCACGCGACTTAATGGCTGTTGGCCTTGTTTTTTAACGGACAGGAATTTTTTAAGAATATATACTCTATAAAATTTAATTCAAATTAGGCCCATAATATATGTTTACATGGCAATTGTTAATTTTCAAATTAAAATAAATATATAACATGCACATACAGATTTTATTCAGTGTATTAATTACAGTATCTGATTTTTTAGTTAATCGTTAAAATAATGATATCCTGGCCTATAACAAAAATGTTCCATCTGTAACATTAACCACCATTTTTTAATATTTACTTAGACCTAATCTATTGATTACAATTCAGGAGTTACAAATTAAGAGTTAACATTTTTGGTATCATTACTTCACACAACTTAGACAAACAAATGTCACATTAATGTGAAAAAAAAACTGAACTATTATGTATTGAGAAAAACATAAATATATATTTCCTCCATAAATGTGCATACAATTGGGGTATACTCAAGAAAAGGGGTTTATAATTGAGACATAAAGTAACTATTATATAAAATATGATTATAAAATACAGTATTTAATTGTTTGCTTATAATTTGAAATAGTATTACTGTACTATTTATTATAGGCCTATATATTTAACATTAGAGGGGTGGCAAATCCATAGAGATCATTTTGAGATCTCAGCTGAAGAACATGAAATAGTTTATAAATATAGTTTTAATTTCAAAACAAAAGTTTTTGCTTTTCCAGCGATTTTAGTCTGGGTGCACAAAACACAAATTTTTATTTTAAACTCATCTCTACAGTTCATTCTTTGGCTCCCTGCTGTTAGATTAGAACTGACCTTGCTAACCACAAGGCCACTTGCATTCTTTAATTTTGTGTGCAAAAAATTTACCCATGGTATAATGGTGGTTTCTAAATACAATGAGTGACCAATTCCAAAATAGGCTGTGCATTGCAGCCAATCAGAAGCAAGGAAGGCTGAGCCTGGAAGATGAACAAGGTGTTACGTGATTTATTAATTGCCTAAGACATTAATGACTGGCTTTAGGCAAAAATAAACAAGTAAGATGCCAGAGGCAAAAGCTCACGCTAAATAGGGCTCGTTCTCCTAATGATTGTAATGGTTGCAAAAGTATAATATATAACAATATAATATAAACAAAAAATATACTGCTGCGTCACGACTCCGACAAAAACAGACAGGATCTTTGTTACAAATATCACCTTTTCCTTAAGCCGTATTAAAAAAATATTACTAATAAATAAATTAATAAAAATGTGTATCGTAATTATTATTATAAAGTATTGGTATACTTTATATTGTCAATAATGTGTGATTTATACAATATGTGATGACGATGAACACAATTTTTAGTGACGTCACATGTAGCCAACGCGTTACGTTGCAACATAACAGTGTGCAATAAGTATATGACTCATATGAAAGTGTAATTTAATGACGAGTTGATAAACGATTATTAACCTACACATGGTACTTATTTCTTCCTGTTTGTTTGGTATATTAAAGTTGACTTTCAAAGAGTGACACTGATGGGAACATTTCATCCCAAATCGTGTTGCCTTCATTAGGCGGAAATAATTCTTTACTCGTTTCAAAAGCTCTTGCGGAAACTGTTAGTTCCAAAAGTTCGCCAAGTAGAATGAACACTAAATTCTTTGTGGTATCAAAAGTAATAACAAACCACTTCATTATTCAATTGTGGCCTCGCTATGAGAACGATTTTGTGTTTTATATATAGATTGGCATTGTTTATTCGAAACTCTGGTCTGGACAGGATTTGCTAACCATTATCCTGTTCAGACTTGTACGTTGATTTTAAAAACGTGCGATCGTTTTTGTGAAATGTCCCCCAAAAACATGAAAAATAAAGATAATATCAGACTTTGAATGTATTATTTTGTAGTTTTAATAGTCATTCACTTCTTTAAAAAACCTCAAAGAATAATTATTTCACTTATAAAAAGAAAAAAGAAACGGTTAATTTTAACCAAAAAACCATTGTCTGACAGACAATTTAGACTTTTTTTTAGGTAAATAATGTTGTTTTCGATCAAATTTATAATCAATTTTTAGGCACTAAAATACGTGACGTTAAAATGGCATATTTAACAACAAAATTGAAAATTGGGGGACAATATATCTTTAGAGTATAGTCTTATATTATATATAAATGTTTAATATTTAAGTAAAAGATATTTCTATAATTCTTTCTTAAATTGAACAAAATGTTTGATTTCTTTTATTTTAATAGCAAGGCGGTTTACAAACAAACTTATTTATGGTGGTATATTGTATTTTTCAGATAATATAGATATGTATTCAACTTTTGACAGTCAGTCTGCTCTTCAAGGTGATAATCCAATGTTCTCTGACAGCTCTCAGGCCCAATACGAGGACGGAACAAACCACTTGGAGGAGGCTAAACACTTAGAGGATATCCGACTAGGTATCTTGCAAAAGCGAATACAAATGGGCCTAGGTCATATAAACCTACAGACATTATGGAGACTGAGTGGTCCACATAAGGTAGATACTTCATTTACATTATCAAACCTATTCTATCCAAATACTTGGCTAAAACAAATATATCTGTCAAGCATTGGTAAATTCATATATTTTCTATTCTTTCGGAGAAACTTGTGTAAATTATTTGTAAATAGTAAATTTGATCCGATTTTTGAAAATTATAAAATAGATCGAAACGTTGAATTCTCAATAATATCTTTTCTGTCTCTTAATTCATTAATTTGGAGTTGGTCTATTTTATCTGAAACTATATTAAATTCATCTTCGCATAGAAATAGATGATCTTCTGGTATTTTTTATTCTAGAATAAGATCGAATCGTTTTATTAAATCATCTGTAATAGTGTATTTGCCTTTACAATAACAATTAAAATAAACATAACTTTATTTGCAATTTATTGAATCGTCAAAGCAAACTCTGATCAGAACGTGGCTTCTCCATAGAGCCAAACATAGAGCCAAACATTTATTGAATACTCTTTCTTTTTCAATAAAATTTAGCTAAGTCCTGAGGAAGAGCAGAAACGTAATCAGAGGCGGGAACGTAATCGCCAGGCTGCAGCGAGATGTAGAGAAAGAAGACGTCAGCGAGCATACGTACTGGTTCAGGTAAACATTCTATAACTTAAATAGACAAGATTGGGCCTACCTGTACCCATAGGATTCAATTAGGGGGACTACATGACCTTTGACCTTGATTACCTAACGAACGCAAACTCGGTCTTTCTTATACCCAACTGCACCCACCCACAAAGTTTTAAGATCTTGCGACACATATAGTTTCTGAATAAAGCCGGACAGACGGACAGACACATAAGTACCGTATAAATAACACGCCCTCAGTATACAAACACAATAAAGTATTATTACTACTTGACTACAGAGGTTGCACTCCTATTATTACTTCAATATATCTATAGGCCTCAATGCAAATATTATGGACCGTTTTAATTCAGTTGAAAATAATTTTTTTTTTTAGGAAGCCGAAGAACTTGAAAATAGTAATGATGACCTAAAGAAAGAAATACAGGCTTTAGAGCACCAAAGACAGCAGTTAGCCAAAGTGTTAAATGAACACCAACCGAATTGCGCCGTTCAAGAACCAGCAAAAGGAATAAGTCTGCTAGAATCTGCTGAATGTCTTGCACAGTCTGTAGCACAATGTCCAATAGAAAGTGAACTGAGATCTTCATGTATAGTGAAGACAGCTTCTTTTTGGCCAACATCTTCAATGTAACGCCGTCAATTTTGAATATTATTTAAAGTTTCAATGTATTCAGAAATAACTCAAAGTTACACACGGATATCTACAAGGTTAAACAAATTCCGGATTTGTTCAGATTCAACATTTGTTCAGATTCAGGCTTTCGTAAATTCATGATTTTTAAAGAGCCATAACCGACTGTTCATCACTTATATTCGTTATTTTTTCTAAACGATGTTGCTTTTAAAGACGTTTTCCTACGGAATATCGGCCGATGAGAAGCATTGGTCCGAATTCCTTACTAACACATCCAGTACTATTTACAGAGTCATCCACCTTTATATAATTCTCTCGATGTACATATTGATATTGGTATGCCTAACAGCCGTTTCATTTATACACAATGTGCAATACGTATACACGGCAGGTCCGCGTAAAACAAAAGCAATTTTATAATTGAATAACATTTGGATGGAGTTTGCACTCCATAACCGTAACCGTAATCTCATTTAAAGATTACGGTGCAATGGTATTATGTCCTTACCATGCAAAATGAAATATACTACAGGTACTAATTGCTTCGTATATTTATTGTTTATTTATTTTTTCACGATAACATCCATAATTTTTAAGTTATTATTATTATTATCCTGATAATTAGGTATATACCACCAAAATACCATGTCTATTTATTTTTTAGAAGAACGATTGACGTCAAAAAAGCTTATTAAAATCTCGTTTTCTTTATATCTCTAATATGGGCCGACATATAAAATAGTGACTGCCGTATTTCGTTCCGTTTCTGAGCACTTGCTATTTCTTATATTGATTATAAGATCAGCATTTTTTATTATTATTGTTGTTGTTATAGCATTAGTATCAATTCCAATTCAATTCAATTCAACACCATCGTCCATCAACACTACATTATTACCATATTCATCTTCAATAACATAATTATTATTATATTTAGTAAATAGTTGCAATTATTTTACCTATAGTTTTATGTATGTTTTGTATATGATATTTTTATTTTACCTTTGCAAGGCTGGTCCTTATTGTCGCGATAGATTGCATTTTAATAATGTATTATTATTAAGAATATTAATTTGTACATTAATCATTTTACGAACATTTTATATGTAATAAATATTATATTGCCTCACTGGTTGAGGATTTTATACTGTATATTATGGTATTAATACTATTTTATAAAATAAATCATGTAGATGTGTGTTTGAATTGCTGTGATAAAACAATACTGCCCTCAAGAGTCATGCCATTCCTATCATTCTGTGTGCGCATGTGCATCAAAGTCAACTGCCCTTTTACTCCTGTTGTAAATCAATAGTTTTACTTCACCAGTTACGTTTTTTTTCACGATACAAACAACTTAAAATAATTTATTTGCAGTATCTATTGTAAGGCCCAGTAATATGGTCGAATCGTATATGATTTATTAAACGCGCATTATACCACTCCAAGCGCAATCAATAAGCCTATAGCACGTTGAATCAGTAGGCCTATTTTTTGTATTACAACATTTATGGTGAACAAATATAATTACGATACGATAGTTGGATTGTCATTTTTACAACTAGGAACAAATGAAATTTGGTTGTTGATTTACATTTGATTTACATACAATATAGGCCTCTACAAATATATAATGACAACAAAAAAAGAGTTTAACCAATACATTATTGTTATTATTTATTCAGGCAAAAGATACATTTCACAAAAAATAATACAAATCAACAAATTAAACAAACACGACGCAAAAAGAAAACTAAAATTATTGCCACTAGGAAAGCACAAAAGCAGCCTAAGCCACTGTCACCAATTAGGTGTGTACCATGACCTCCAACTAGTGACTAATTAAGGAGATCTAACGAATTTGCTATTAAATACGTGAATAGAATTATAAACAAATGATTGTCGGCAAAGTTTAGTGTTACTCAGTAACATGTTGTAATACCTGAACTGTATACTTTATATACGGGGAATCACCGACTATTTTATCACGCTTACATTTTATTTCATATTTGTTTCCTGGAACAATACAATTGACAACGTACATTGTTCCGGATACCAAAGTATATTTATCCTGTTCGGTTTATTCACGAATATTAAAGAAAACGCCATTTTGTAAGCATTCCTTCCACTATTTGAGTGAGTCAAATGACCGAGCGGTTAAGGGGGGATGTGGATAGAGGTGCTTGTCACCTGTTCATCCCTTTCTTTTTGCTGTCTCTGTATGCAGTGATAAAGTTTAATAAATAAAATAAATAAATAAAATAAAGGCAGGGGAGCCGTACCTAAAGAGCCACACAACATCGGCAAGGGTTTGAGGCCGACTCGCTCCTAGTTCTGGTTGTGAAACAAGTCTTCTCAGATAAGGACTATAAACCATAGGTCCAGTGTACACAGTTATAACCTGTGTGCACTTTAAAGACCCGGTTCATTATTCGAGAAGAGTAGGGGGTGGGGAGGGGATTACCCCGGTGAACTGGTTCACAAAATGGCCCTGTATCAGAGGGATTACCACATATATGATAGGATAGTGAATAATTTACTATTGGTAATCCTTGGTCACATTGCCTAAATACATAGGCCTAAAATAAAAAAATAAATAAATATTTTACAATTTTTTAAAACTTATTATTAACTTAAATATAATATTAGAATACCTGTACTACTTTTTTCATTATTCATTGAGTAATTAGACTATATATATATACATGTATTTCTCGTCACCACAGTGCATTCATGACGTCAATATGTGACAGAAAGCGTCACTTGACATAGTATGCAAATGAAATTAGCATATATAAGCAAGTGGAGTCATCCACAAACTAACAGTTAGGCGCTACTTTTTTACATTATTTCATTGACAAACAATCAGGTAGTGTATCGGCCTACAGCAGATTCCCTTTACCGTATTATGACGTCAATATAAAAGTGTTTCAGGAATCGTAAACTGACATAGTATGCAAATTAAAATTAGCATATTATGCCAAAGGTGGGAGTCCCACATTGTTTACGCTTGAGTGTGTGACTTGAGAAAGGGTTGTTTTTAGGAGTATTTGGCCTGTTTGAAAGAAGAATACGAATATCGAAGATTTACTGTGTTTATAGGACACGCTCGTTTATGTATTGAAACGTTTCGAGACAAATAATATTAACAAAGTTGAATTTAGAAAGTAAAGCAAAGTTCCTGTAATTAACAAACAAACGATGAAATATAATTGCCGAAACTGACATGCATGAATGAACATTGAAAAACACAGTACACGAGAGTTGCAAAGGTTGGCAATAATACGTAAACAAAACAATTATTTGTATTTTATTCTGTGTGGTTTTTTGCCGAACGTGAAAGATAACACGTCATATCTTGGAATTCGTGTGGATTATGATGTAATGTAAATACGTAAATGTTTGTATTTTTCTAAATAAATAAGTCAAGCACTCATCCGACGATCACGTCTAGATGTTTTATCCAAAACAAGACTGACACAACTGCGGACTTAAATCTTCAACGTCGCGGTAAGTTTCATGTAATTATATTATATATGTTAAAACTCACTTATTAATAATAGACATTGTCTGTCAATCACGCATAAAAATACCTATACAAACCCCATAACTGTATACCGGTATGTTACCAATATGACATAATTCCGATGCTCTATGTATTATAGAGGGTCGATAACATGTAGGCCTAACTGTTAGGAGCTCGTTGTACTAAGCCTCTGCATTATGTGGTAGGGTGGCCAGTTCCTTTCCACGCCGCCTTTTTCTCCCTAGTATTTTCAACCAGGTACTCATTTACAGCTGAGTGGACTGGGAGTTGTCGGGAATTGAACCCGGGTCTATCTGTATGACAGTCAAGTGTCCTAACCACTCGGCTATCCAAATCCTTGGGATACAGAATGGATATTTGACTTTATCTTAGTTTTATAGCAAGTTTGTTAGATCTCTGTAATTTCTTGTTGTATTTATATCAAATGTAAATCAACAAACCTAATTTCAGTTGTACCTTGTTGTATAAATGATAATAAATACTACCGTATCGTATTGTGGTACTCCGCAAACGCACACGGTACACCTTATTCCATTCGTTAAATTGTCTTCGACCACCATTTAGCTATGAAAATAATAATATTAATATTTAAAAAGTCCGATAAACAAATACAGTAAACACGAGGAAGGTAATTTTCTATAAACTATAATATTATTTACGCTCAGTCAGTCAGCACTGAGTACTTAGTTAATTATAAAGTTGTGTGCCGTTATTGTTATAATGTTTGGTTACAATCGGGATTGTGTTTGTATCCGGATTCGGCATTCATGTAGGAAATTTCCATAAAGCTTTGTCTACACTATCAAACTTTAAGTGAAACAAAATATCATATCACTACCATATTTGGACATAATTATCTCTACCATATTTTGGACACATCACACTCTTGTCACACTCTTGTCAAACTAGTTTGATAGTGTAGCCGGAGCTTACAAAGAGATCACAAATAATATGGGCCTATACATCATTGTTATTAATTTGCAAAATGCAAGAATGTATAACTGTGTATATGTATCTAGTAGATTCAATTTGATAATACTATAGCATTTACCTTACAGTAAAATGTTGAACATTTGTTTTTGTAGAATCATGGCCTTGGTACCACTTCTTACCGGAGGCAGGAATATGGATCACCATATCCAATTCAAGTCCGACTGTTTTGACAACTCTGATACAAATAATAAGGTACTGTGTAACACCATCTATCATTATTTCAACGTATTGGTAATTCATTTTTATTTTGACGCTGTTCTGAGCATGCATCATCAACCATATACTCAAAACTGAAGTCTCTTAAACTCGGAATTTCTTTAAAAAAAAAACTATAAATGTGTGGTCATATTCTTTTATTTTGCTAATAGTTTATCATAAGTCAGAACATATAATATAAATCAATAAAACTATATAATTGTAATATAAAGTTCACATTGAGTTCACTTTATGTATTCTAGTAGCTTCGTTAATTTTATGTTAACGTTTTTTCTTTTTTCCCCTTTATTCTATTCCGCATTGTACAATTATGTTTGTATCTTTGTGTAAATACACACAATTATCACGAGTATTGATATTGTAAAACTGACAAATTTTTTTGAAATTTGATACTGAAGACTAATAGATGTTTCTATTATGAGTATAACAATGCACGATTTACCCATGTTATGCATTCTGTAAGCCGTTACAAACGGATTCACACACTTATAGGCTTTAACCTGGAGAAACCGCTAATCCAAAAAAAAAAAATTGTAGTTTTTTTAATTTTGTGTAAATTTCACTAAATGAAATAATGAAAAAATTAAAATTCTTTATTAATTATATTCGAATACTTTACATTGACCCCGCCTGCTCTTGAACGGGCCGAATTAATGTGCATTTTTATATAGGCCTAAACGAAATATTAAGGACGGCCTCGAATAAAACCATTTTTATACATTTTTCATTGTACGACGCGGTACCGAAAGAAGGCCAATAAAAAGAACTTTGTAAGCATTTATTTTTTCAGTTCTTTATTAAAACAACAACAATACGGCTACAACCCACATTAAAAGATACCTTTGTAACCGTATAAAGAAGTCAACATAATATTACTTAAATTGACAAGGGAGTGCCCATTCAGGCCAACACAAACTTAGTTTGCAACGTAAAGCTAACAATTGTTATTATGGAAGACGACGCTACGCTTTTCTTTAATTCGTTTCACAGATCTCAAAAGATGTACATTTGCAACAGCAACTGATTCGACGAGAGCGGAACAGGCAAGCGGCAATGCGGTGCCGCGAACGTCAACGACAACGCACAAACGCATTATCACAGGTTAATTTAATACAAATTTCCATAAATAAAACAATACCTAACATGTCAGTTAACAATAAAGCATGTTTAAAAAATGTTTCAACTAAACATGTTTCAACTAAACAAATGTTTAGCCTAAGAATGTTACAACTCAACATGTTTAAGAATATTGCAATTCAACATGTTTAAGAATGTTACAACTCAACATGTTAAAGAATGTTACAACTCAACATGTTAAAGAATGTTACAACTCAACATGTTGAAGAATGTTACAACTCAACATGTTGAAGAATGTTACAACTCAACATGTTAAAGAATGTTACAACTCAACATGTTGAAGAATGTTACAACTCAACATGTTGAAGAATGTTACAACTCAACATGTTGAAGAATGTTACAACTCAACATGTTGAAGAATGTTACAACTCAACATGTTGAAGAATGTTACAACTCAACATGTTGAAGAATGTTACAACTCAAAATGTTTCAAAGAAGATTACAACTCAACATGTTGAAGAATGTTGCAACTCAACATGTTGAAGAATGTTGCAACTCAACATGTTGAAGAATGTTACAACTCAACATGTTTAAGAATGTTGCAATTCAACATGTTAAAGAGTGTTGCAACTCAACATGTTAAAGAATGTTACAACTCAACATGTTTAAGAATGTTACAATTCAACATGTTTAAGAATATTGCAATTCAACATGTTGAAGAATGTTGCAACTCAACATGTTGAAGAATGTTGCAACTCAACATGTTGAAGAATGTTACAACTCAACATGTTAAAGAATGTTACAACTCAACATGTTAAAGAATGTTACAACTCAACATGTTAAAGAATGTTACAACTCAACATGTTAAAGAATGTTACAACTCAACATGTTAAAGAATGTTACAACTCAACATGTTAAAGAATGTTACAACTCAACATGTTTAAGAATGTTACAACTCAACATGTTGAAGAATGTTACAACTCAACATGTTGAAGAATGTTAAAACTCAAAATGTTTCAAAGAAGATTACAACTCAACATGTTGAAGAATGTTGCAACTCAACGTGTTGAAGAATGTTGCAACTCAACATGTTGAAGAATGTTGCAACTCAACATGTTGAAGAATGTTGCAACTGAACATGTTGAAGAATGTTGCAACTGAACATGTTGAAGAATGTTGCAACTGAACATGTTGAAGAATGTTACAACTCAACATGTTGAAGAATGTTACAACTCAACACGTTCTAAAGAAGATTACAACTCAACATAGGAATGTTACAACTCAACATGTTCCAAAGAAGATTACAACTCAACATATTCCAATAATTATGTTGCTATGTGTACAAACACAGGATCAATTTAATGTATTCGCCAATAAACACGAAATTAGATGGCAAACACTTAAGTTAAGTTTAATAATAGTAGTCTTACTGACGTACTTTTAATTTACTTTTTAAAGGAAGTACGAAGTCTTGCAGATACAAACTTAAGTTTACGAAGACAGATATCACAGTTACAGTTGGAGGCAGAGGCTCTTAACATTCTACTACATGAACATAATAACACTAACGAATGTATGGTTGGAAAAGGCAGTTAGTAAATTAACTAAAATGTTTCTCAGGGATGTATGATGGCTTAAAAAACAATGTATATAGTTTAATTTATTGTACTTTAAATGGGGATACAGTTTTTTTAGATACAAATAAAGAATAATTCTTTGATTTTTCGCAATTCTTACCAAAGAATAATTCAAATTAAAGTCCTGTCATAAGGATAGATTAGGATTAATTAGTATTTGTAGAAGCTAGATACTCTATACCAAAGATCTCCTCAATAAGTTGCTCTAATATCATACTACAATTTTATAAAGGCTATAATTAGGAGGATAAATGTGTTCAATTAAAATAATGTACGTATTCAAGCTAGCTACTCGTTAATACATTTACGCATGCTCATAAGTTTACTGATACCTATAGATAATTACTTACATGGACCAACAACGCCAATTTCCGTGCCTCCTACAACACTAATACAAATCATGTTTCACAATGTTTAAAAGAACAGATAGCAGGATATGTCTGTATTTTCCGTTCAGTCACTCTTAATTTGTACGTCTGGTCAAATCGTGACCAATTTGTCAGAGTCACTAGGCATATATCTTATTAAGTTTGCAATGATGTTCAATTAAGTAATAGCGAACTGTCGTTTCGGAACAGGCAGTGGTGTAACGGTTATGAGCGCCCACTGGCTAAACCCAGGGGCCCGGGGGAAAAGGCAAAAGAATAATGTCGGCGTTGGATGGCCACTTAGCGTCCCTACACCAGTGGCCTCAGACCTCTGGGGACAGGACGAGCGTTTATCGACCAACTCAAACGAATGAACGGAACTGGGTATACTGGGATTGCATGCATGGGTATCTTTTGTACAAATAATTGCCGTCTCAAAACGAAAGTTCGTCGGATGTTATACGAGGATGAATAGGTCGATGGCCTATAAGGGAACCCTATTCAATAAATTCACCGACATCTAATTCTTTACAGAGGGCGTATGCTTAGCAAGCAAAAGACCTTTTCAACCGTTTACATAATTATCTATTTATTGTTTTAACTATTTAATATATTTTAAATAAATGTAAAGTATTTATAAATGTATATTCGATATTGTTTTTTTCATATATTAATATTTTAGGAAAAAAAACAATGGTTTAAAGAATTATCAGCTTCAAGAACTTGCAAACTTAAAATATAATAACAATAATGCAGCGTACCAACCAACAATACTTTATTTTTGTAAAAACCTAACAAAATTATGAAGAAAAAAAACCAATGTAAATTTGTAAATATACGATCACTAATAATACCAGCAAATATTGTAAAATTACAGAATTACTACCAACTAAAATTAATTACCGGAACTGACGCTTACGCATGGTCAACAAACTTTCTGTATTTATATATTTGTCGTCTATATTCGACGATGGTTCTTCGATTAATATGATCCATCCAATAATAGGTTCCCGAAAATTCAAAACCTGTTCTTAGTCAGTGAATTTCACCAGGACATTTGTTCAATCATGAGACAAGATAGAAATCCGTTTTAAAGTCCGTATTCTTTGCTGATGAAGATACTCTACCACTTTTCTTTATGGTAAGAAATCTGCCATTAGCCGTTGCGTTCGTTGATTTTGCAATATTGGCTAGATCCACACGATGTTGTTGAGCATTGTTATCGAACTGTATTAATGATCTGAATGAAACAAAACAGGAATCTAGCTTGAAGTATTCCCGCCACAGAATATCAAAATTATGTTCGGAGAGAATGCGTGACCGCGTGTTCTGAAAATAAACAAAAGCATTCTGTGAGTGAGTGAGTGGCCGAGCGGTTAAGACAGTGGAACCGTAATTACGTAGCCATAACATCGGCAGGGTTCGAGTCTCACTCATGGTTCCGGTGGTAAAACGAGTCTTCTCGGATAAGGACTATAAACCGTAGGTCCAGTCTAGCTAGCTCGTGTACACTTTAAAGAACCTAGTACATATTTTGAGACGAGTAGGGGGTTACCCCGGTGTATTAGTACATCACAGCCACTTATCATAACTAAGCCCTCTGGGAGACCAGTCTTTGACTGAAGAGGTTACCCAGTATAAATATATATTTCAATTCCAATCATTTACAAACAAAAAGCACACAACACTAAAACTTTAGGCAAGTAATACATGTGTAAAGTGTCATTTTATTCCATCACGAGCCTTTACTCACATTCCTTCCGCAAATTTGTGGCTGCTGTTTTATAGCCAAACGTAGGCCTACAGTTTGACGTTTGATGATTACTGTCGACACCCACCGCAGATGAGTGCAAACTCCGTAGATCTGTTTGGCGTTAGTTATGTGAAAGGATTATTATTATTCTACTTACATTTCTAGCAGATATCCTCCCACGTCTTCCTATTGATAAGTAAAGCCCTGTCTTTGTCCCTCTGATTATTAACAAATTCGGTCCAACCGCAAATGTTGTCATTCGTGCTGAAAGTCAATTGGATGATATGTTATCCTTCATCTTGTTTCCACTAAGGACGGACGCAAGGACGTAATAATGATTATTCTTTCTTCTTTATAACTGCCGCTTGCCATTGGTCAACTTCATAGTGGGAAACAAGCTTACATAGAAGAAACTTACAGAAGAAAATTATTCTCAAACATCGTGGTTTTCGACATTTTGATCAAAAGTTCATTGTATCGAAAATTGGATCGTCCATGTTTGGAATGGAACTCTCCGTTAAATATCTGAAAAAATTATCAAGACTGTATCTCCTTATGACAACATTTGTCTGTGATACAGAATATCATTTCTATCATATTGGGTATCTGTATCATGAACAGGTAAAGGTTAGGGTCTATGGTACAGGATTGCGGTAATGGAGATACAGCCCCGAGAATCTTTTCAGATATTTTCCCATTAAATACACATAAGCCTAATCTACTCACTGTATTTATCATTAAAGACATCGGTACCACGAACGTCTCCATTGGGTCCAATACGAAGAAATAACCCAGTTCTTGATATAATTCTCTTCACACCTTTCGGGTTCGCATAGACATTTATACCACTTGAATATTTTGTATAACTTTGTAGGCCTACGCCGTCATTCATAATACTATCAAATCCCAACTCGTGGTCCAAGCCAAGCGACGCGTTTAAATGCTGAGCTAGTGCCATAGAATAATGCATCCCTGTCAACAGCAAGTATATTTTCAAAAGCATTACCTAGTAAACAAAGTAGTATAATGTTCTAAATGAAACTGTGAAAGTGTTTTACACACGTTGATAGGTCTAAATGATTGTTTTACTATTTTCTCCACACACTTTTAACATTATATAATACAGACATTACGTAATTTCGTTATACGTTTGTATAAACGTGTGTGAAAAAATGATATTTAGTTGCAAAAACTAAAACTTTTAAAAGCTACTAATATAGAAACAAAGTTACATAATATAATTTTACATTAAAACACAAATCTAAAATAATGATTCTATTGCATTTTCTGGCATATTAGAATACTAATGCAACAAGTGAAGATAAAAAACAAACAAAATAAATGGAAATTGCTAGATGAACGTAAAGCTTGTATTATGTACAAATATATACATGGTATTGCACCTCCCCGTCTGTGCAACGATATTGAAATGGTTTACGAGATATTCCCAATCTCTGAATGTTATACCACCTATGCCAAATTGCTTGTTAATGAACGGATCGCTAAAGATAGCAGGAGCAAAAGCTTGGAATAAAATCCCTGTAAAAATTCAACAAAGTTTGTCTATAAATATTTTTAAAATTATTATAAAAAGCATTTCTTTAAAAAAAAATTGTATTTCCAACGTATTATTATTAACGTTCTATGTTTTCTAATTGTTATATTTTTTTTCTATTTAATTTTTATAGTTATTTCATTGCAGGACCATATTGAAAAACAGAAATGTTGTGATCTTTCTTTTCTAAATTATGTTATCCTGCCTAAATATGTTTTAATAAAATAAAATGAAATGAAAAAGATCATCAGAGTCGAGTGGTCGAATCAAGAGGTCGAGTCGAGTCTTCGGGCCGCGAGTTGTCGAATTGAATGGTCGAGTAGAGTCTTCGAGTCGAGTCTTCGGGCCGCGAGTTGTCGAATTGAATGGTCGAGTAGAGTCTTCGAATCGAGTTTTCGGGCCGCGAGTTGTCGAATTGAATGGTCGAGTAGATTCTTCGAGTCGAGTCTTCGGGCCGTGAGTTGTCGAATTGAATGGTCGAGTAGAGTCTTCGAGTCGAGTCTTCGGGCCGCGAGTTGTCGAATTGAATGGTCGAGTAGAGTCTTCGAGTCGAGTCTTCGGGCCGCGAGTTGTCGAATTGAATGGTCAAGTAGAGTCTTCGAGTCGAGTCTTCGGGCCGCGAGTTGTCGAATTGAATGGTCGAGTAGAGTCTTTGAGTCGAGTTTTCGGGCCGCGAGTTGTCGAATTGAATGGTCGAGTAGAGTCTTCGAGTCGAGTCTTCGGGCCGCGAGTTGTCGAATTGAATGGTCGAGTAGAGTCTTCGAGTCGAGTCTTCGGGCCGCGAGTTGTCGAATTGAATGGTCAAGTAGAGTCTTCGAGTCGAGTCTTCGGGCCGCGAGTTGTCGAATTGAATGGTCGAGTAGAGTCTTCGAGTCGAGTCTTCGGGCCGCGAGTTGTCGAATTGAATGGTCGAGTAGAGTCTTCGAGTCGAGTCTTCGGGCCGCGAGTTGTCGAATTGAATGGTCGAGTAGAGTCTTCGAGTCGAGTCTTCGGGCCGCGAGTTGTCGAATTGAATGGTCGAGTAGAGTCTTCGAGTCGAGTTTTTGGGCCGCGAGTTGTCGAATTGAATGGTCGAGTAGAGTCTTCGAGTCGAGTCTTCGGGCCGGGAGTTGTCGAATTGAATGGTCGAGTAGAGTCTTCGAGCTGACTCATAGTATCACTGGTATTTTTTATTCAATACAAAGTAAATTTTTTTTCTTCGATAAAAAGTTACAAATATATCTAAATATTCATAAAACCATTTTTTTTATCTTTAGATTCTCTGTAATTTGTTCAGTATCTTATATGTTTTCGTGATACAGTATCACATATTCGTTACATGTTACGTTGGTTTTCTCAGGAGAATCCTATATCTTACCATTTCTAATCACTTTCTACTGTCTTCTCAGGGTCAGAATAGCAGTAAGCATTAATAGTTCTTGTCCCTCACAATTCAATCTTGGTCCTGGTCATATTGTTATCCATTCAAAATACTGTTGCTCCCAAAAAATCGTAATATCCACAGACAACACAAAACAAATAATATTTTTACAATTTACAACAAAAGTGCTGCATTGTTAAAAGCTAGCTTGAGTGTTACTAATACATAACAAAATCTTAGCACACAGAAGTACAGATAGCATATAAAAAACACTACCAGTAACATTTCTAAAATAGCATAACAAGTAATATTTTCCGATGTAGTAAAAATCTCAATCAAATTCAGACGGTAAATTAGGCTTGTTTTCTGTAATTTATTCTCTAACGAATGTAAGCGTAAAGTTGTTGATTAATTTGAATACGATCCTAAATCTTTCATTCAAGTCTTCTGGATTGTCTGCACATGCTCTATAGGTGGCGATATACATCCGGTTTTGGTTTTAAAGCTCATGTACAGGCATGCATTTTAATATAATATCTGGTTAATTGTACATAAATTAAACATTTGTATAGAAATCAAGACGAAAAAACATGAATTTCCCTTAAAACACCAGGAACACTTTTTTTAGTAGTTAGGTAGTTTAACCTAATGTAATAACATGTCTGGTGACTCTATAGAAAATTTAGAAAAGATGGTGGATATACGGTGGATAATTTGTGGTATAGCATGAAAATAAAACTCTGAAGTTGAATAAAAATACTAGAAACGTAAAATTTAAGTTATATTGCCTATATTTAGTCGTCTGATAACATTTTTTACCCACCGTATTTTTGTCACCCGGCCTTTAAAAGACTGGTGGCATTTGGCAGACCAGTTACACCCCGAGTAAACTTGGTTTGATTCAACCATTATTGTTTTCTCCGTGAGGAGGTGTTCTTACTCTTTATGGCCAATCAAAACAACAACAAACAACTACAAAGTCAGTGGCAGGAAACACAAAGGGGAACTAAATCCCTATGACAAGAGCCTGTGAATCCTCTTACCAAGTAGCACATAAAGATAAAATATAGAATTTCAATAAATATATCGGAAATATCCACACAAGAACTATCAAAAAACCATTCATAAAAATACAAAAAACAAGCTGAAAAGTAAAAAAAAACTTTACTCTGAGTAGAAATTCATTTTTAAGTTTAAATAAAAAATGTTGGAAAATTATTCATTAAAAATAAGTCCTTGACTTCGTCTTGGATTTCTTCCCACAATCGCGGGAAAATGTGAATCACTGATCGATGCAGGCAGTTAGTTCGTGGATACAAGTGTCTGAAACTTAAGGTTTCTAGACGACGTGTATTGACGCAAACATTTTGACAGCTCACTATGTCCGTCGGTTGGTCGGTCGGTCGGTTGGTTGATCGGTAAACACTAACTTAAGCACGCGACTGCAACCATGTATATGGCCTCTTGTTACGGATACTTTCACAGTCTATGTACCCCATTAGCGTTTACAGACAAAATGACACAGAAAAGTACCGTTGGCTCTACGGCTGGATAACCGGACCAATTCAGTTGTCCTAATCTAAGATCATAATCTATATCACCCCTTCTCTGTTTCAATTCTAGCCTAGTGGCTCTCTACGTTGAACAGATTTAATCTTATCAATCAACTTAAAAGTTTGAGGAAGCCGATTCCATACTCAAGTATGGGAATAGTAAGTGCACGGTATAATGAAAATATAGCTGCAGACGAGGTGCCTCCGGAAATACTTGCAATATAACCAAGCATCCTATTAGCACTTGCAGTGTTAGAGTGCTAGGGTCATACTAGAGAAAAGTAGTAGCCTAGAAAACGATGGATGGAGTAAAAATGTAACAGCTTTTATCATTCAGTTTCCATAGTAGGCTATCCGATTGTGTTTTTGCTTGTTTTTTGTGAGGGATGCTACTGTGTGTATAGCAAGAATATCGGAATCAAAGAAAATACATTGTGTATCTGTTATAAAATATCTTATTTATAATATCATGCCTTTATATTAATGTGTTATTACAAATAGCATTAATTATCAAAACGGAAATAACTATAACACACTACCAGTACAATAAGAGTTATGAAGAGATATTAAATTTAATAATGTCATGATCGTCTAAACATCGTCACAATTTGTATTACAGTGAAATACAGAATTACAATTATAATCTTTAGGCCCGTGTTTATTTATTATTATTCAAAAATATATTATCTCATGTTAAATAAATATACTTACATCATTTATTATGATATGTTATTATACTAAAAAAATAAATTGCCATATTGCAAAGCTATTAACTTGATTTTTAAAAAGTGTGATGTTCCCAAATATGGTGATGATATGCCCATTTATGAACACATTATTTGGTCAAACTAGTTTGATAGTGTAGACAGAGGTTTAGCTTAAATTTTTACAGTTTATTCGTATCCATCCAAGTTGGATTACTATTTGAAATGTATTATATATGGCTCTGAATTATAGTATATTTTAGAGCCCTCTATCGCCTATTATTATAGAACCGCTTCTATAACCGAAGCTAGGTAAATTACTTACTTCAGTTTTTGGCTCAAAATAACGAGTTTAATTGATTTTTCTTTCGTATTCAAATATATCTAGTAATTATATCAGAATAAAAATCACAGCGTCTACTTTAGGTGTCTAGTTTATCAACAATTAGCGCCCTCTATTAATATTATTATAGAGCCCTCTATCGCCTTTTAAAGCCATCGTGTTAACTTAAGTTTCTAGTTAAAATAATACTTTAAATACTTTAGTTTACTTTACTTATTTTAATATAATAGCATACATTTTTTTGGGGGGGGGAATTAATTGACTTGCTTTTAAAATTACGATATGCCTATCAGGAAAAAATTGTTTTTGAAGTCTGTATCGGTTTCTGAGGAGGTCACCCGGCCACTCTTATTAATGGTAAGGTACCGACCCTGTTTTACCATACCGGGTGTATCCACGTTTTTCGTATAAAACAGCCTGAGTGATTGAAATGATACAAAACATCCGGGATACTGGTATTTTTCTCTCCAAAGAATATCAAAGTTTTGTTCAGATAGGATACTTGATTGTGTATTCTAAAAAAAAATGAAAATTATAGTTACAATGACAATGTATTCTTTTCTTTCGGAGAACATAAACTAATTGTACAATAAGTATCATCTTATTCTAAGTATAAAACCAATCAAAGAAAAGGGGATATTAGCATTAACAACATGCTACTCGATTTTTATTTATTTATTAATGTTTATTCCATACGCATTAACAGTGAGCAACGCGCCAATTACAGGATGGATAAACTTTATAGTTTATCGTGAGTTTAATCTAAATTGAGGCTTATGGGGTGGCATGGCGAAGAGTTGTGAATTACCACCCTGGCAACAGGGCAAGATTAAACCCTGGACCCTGAGATTGGAAGGCAAGCACGTTAACCACCAGGCTACTCAGCTCCACACTCTGAGCACTTGATTTATTAGACTTGCCCCAAGTCTGTATTCATTGTCTTTTTTTTATTAAATTTTTTTTTTATTATTATTATTATTATTATTCTATGTTTTTATTTCGAATTTTGTCAAGCTCAAGTAGTATACCTATGAAACGCCATATGTGCCAAAATAATGATCTTTTAACTAATATTAAGACATTAGTTTATCTACTTATTCTTACATTTCTCGCCGTTATCTTGCCGCTTTTACTGATTGATAAGTAAAGGCCTGAATTCGTACCACGAATGACGATCAAACTAGGACCGACGGCAAATGCTGTCACGTGGACTAAAAAGAAATGTTTCAAAAAAGTTAAATTTCATTCAAAAGTTAATTTCCAGATATTTTTTTATATTGTCTGAATCATGCAAATCCCACATTAATGTTTGTCAAGGTTACATTGATCTATCAGCGATAGAATTGGACAAATGTGGTCCATGTAACAATTCATTTCCGACATTTGACACGTGTTATGATTTATGTTTATTAACACATGTTTTTAACATTTTATGTAAGATTTTGAACAGATATATTAAATTTTTCTGTCCGCCCCGCGTTATGTGTAAATGACAATAATAGTAGAGCAGTTAACGCCAAGTTGTGCACTTTATTACCAAAGCATGAAACTTTCCACAAAGTTTTTTTGATGTATATAGATTCAAAATATTGGGGGGTGCCAAGTGTCCAACGTCCGGTATGGCGGCCATCTTGATTTCAAAATGGCCGCCATAAAAACAAAAAGTGTTCATATCTTGGCAACTATAAACATTAGAGACTTGATTCAGGTGTTAAATTGTTCACAAACCACATATTTCTATTTGCTCTAATGAAAAGTTTCGTCCAAAAATGACCGGAAATGACGTTTCTTCCAGTTTGACCTTTGACCTCTTATCTGTATATCTCAGTAACTACTGATCATTTTCAATCGATTTTGGTGTCATTTTGTTCAGAATAGAGACATTTATATTTTTAGTAATGAAACATTTTCACATAAAATTACTGGAAATACAATTTATAACCTTTGACATATATCATTATGTACTGTATGTGGTTTAATTGGTATAAATGCACCTAATTTTTTTACCGAAATAAATGACACGGATTTATTATTAACTTTTGATGTGATAGGATAGGCATAAAGTATGACAGATCACTGAGCTCATCTATGCCGACATGTTTGCTAAACTGTGATGCGTCAATCGTTTTTTCGTTGCATCTAAAAAAATGTACTCCATTTTTATGGTAATGGGCCTTTTTTACCGAAATAAATGACACGGATTTATTATTAACTTTTGATGTGATAGGATAGGCATAAAGTATGACAGATCACTGAGCTCATCTATGCCGACATGTTTGCTAAACTGTGATGTGTCAATCGTTTTTTCGTTGCATCTAAAAAAATTTACTCCATTTTTATGGTAATGGGCCTTTGCTGTAAACCTTTCATCTGAATCCTTTTCCTCGATTTTCTCTAGTCATTGATTTTTTAGAAAAATCCGAACTAAATCAATTCATAAAAGACATCTCAATATAATTATTCAAGTAATCCTCAAATTAGTGACATGGACCTACAATATACTGTTCTGTACAAGACCTGTTTAGGCATCCACCTGTAGGCTTTCACTTTAAAGGTCTTGGTTTCCTAATCATACAAGAAACATATCTCTAATTTAATCAATCAAAGTAGTGGGTCCAGACAAAGAAGGGGGTGTAAGACCATCCACAGACAAAGAAGGGGTTGTAAGACCATCCACATACAAAGAAGAGGGTATAAGACCACCCACAGACAAAAAAGGGGGTGTAAGACCATCCACACACAAAGAAGGAGGTGTAAGACCATCCACACACAAAGAAGGAGGTATAAGACCATCCACAGACAAAGAAAGGGGTGTAAGGCCATCTACAGACAAAGAAGGGGATGTAGGACCGTCCACAGACAAAGAAGGAGGTATAAGACCATCCACTGACAAAAAAGGGGTATAGGACCATCCACAGACAAAGGAGGGGGCGTAGGACCGTCCACAGACAAAGAATGGGGTGCAAGACCATCCCCTGACAAAGAAAGGGGTATAGGACCACTTACAGACAAAGAAGAGGGTATAAGACCATCCACAGACAAATAAGGGGTGTAGGACCATCCACAGACAAAGAAGGGGGTGTAGGACCATCCACAGACAAAGAAGGGGAGAAGACCATCCACAGACAAAGAAGGGGAGAAGACCATCCACAGACAAAGAAGGGGATATAAGACCATCCACAGACAAAAAAGGGGGTATAAGACCATCCACAGACAAATAAGGGGGTGTAAGACCACCATCCACAGACAAATTAAAGGAGTCCAAGACCATCCATACACAAAGAAAGAGGTGTATAAGACCATCCACATACAAAAAAGGGGTTTAATACCATCAACGGACAAAGAAAGGGGTGTAATACCATCAACAGACAAAGAAGGGGGTATAAGATCACCCACAGGTACAGAAGGGGGTATAAGACCGTCCACAGAAAAAGAAAGGGGTGTAAGACCATCCACAGACAAAGAAGGGAGTGTAGAACCGTCCACAGACAAAGAAGGGGGTGTAAGACCATCCACCACTGACAAAGAAAGGGGTATAGGACCACTTCAGACAAAGAAGGGGTATAAGACCATCCACAGACAAAAAAGGAGGTGTAGGACCATCGGACCATCCACAGACAAAGAAGGGGATGTAAGACCACCCACAGACAAAGAAAGGGTGTAAGACCATCCACATACAAAGAAGGGATTATAAGACCATCTACAGACGAGACAAAGAAGGGATTATAAGACCATCTACAGACAAAGACAGGGGTGTAAGACCATCCACACACAAAGAAAGGGGTTTAATACCGGGTGTCACGAAACCTAAGACCACGAAAGCTAAGACCCCCTAAGACCTAAGATCACGAAAGCTAAGACCCAAGACCTAAGATTACAAATTCTAAGATATACTACAGCTTAAAAACAATACTTGTTTATCCATACATAATTTTAAACACAGTAGGTGTCATTTATTACCATAAATATAATTTAATACTACCGCAAAACATAGATAAACTCACATTATTTTCGCCCGTTGAGTAAATGTATATTTTTTCTTTACAACAAACAACTTGAGGGTGTCACGAAAGCTCAGACCACGAAAGCTCAGACCCCCTAAGACCTAAGATCACGAAAGCTAAGACCCAACACCTAAGATATACAAATACTAAGATATACTACAGCTTAAAAACAATACTTGTTTATCCATACATAATTTTAAACACAGTAGGTTTCATTTATTACCATAAATATAATTTAATACTACCGCAAAACATAGATAAACTCACATTATTTTCGCCCGTTGAGTAAATGTATATTTTTTCTTTACAACAAACAAACTTGACGGGTTGTTTGTTGGTATATATTTACTCCATTGTGTTGGTTCAGAGGATGTTTTTCTTACGCACCTGCCTTTCTTGTATTTTGACTCCAAATTTGTTGACTAACTTTATCCTGAACACCACACTTTAAAATTAGGACTTATAAGTACTTTCAGAAGGAGAAACACATAATGACAAATAAATAAATCCTTTAAATTGATGATTTTACAGATGTGTTTCTTTGTATACTGTAATGACAATGTAACTCCTCGAGTTCCCAATGCTCAATGTTTTTGTTTCTATGGAGCGCCAAAAGAGCAACAATAATAGTACAAGTATAAAAACAGAAAGAAAACGAAACAAAAAAACTTATCATGATTTTTTAATTAAAATTTATTTGCCAGTATTTATTTCTTCGTACTTGCATGATTATACTATTATCATTACAATTTAAATTTTACATTGTTCCATCCACACTGTAGATGGACTCCACAGAGTTTTCAGCCCTCTATATAATTTTTGCTCTTTTGACGTTCCATAGAAACAAAAACATTGAACATGGCCCATGGGGTAGGCCTACTGTACTGTAGGCTAGTCATTTTGTGTGCGAGAAAAACGTCTGTAAAATCATCAATTTAAAAATGTATTACTTTTTATGTGATTCTTTTTCATGAAAGTGCCAATTCTAAAGCTTTGTCTACACTATCAAACTTTATGTGTCAAAAAAATGTGATGTGCCCATATATGGACATGATGATGTCATATCACTACCATATTTAAGCATAGCCCTACCATATATAGGCAAATCAAACTTTTTTGACACATAAAGTTTGATAGTGTAGACAAGGCTTAAGGTGTGGTATTCAGAATAAATGTTGGGAGTTAAAATACAAGGCAGGTGCGAAAGATAAATATTTGTAATCTTAGGTCTTGGGTCTTAGCTTTCGTGATCTTAGGTCTTAGGGGGTCTTAGCTTTCGTGGTCTTAGGTTTCGTGACACCCGTTTAATACCATCAACTGACAAAGAAAGGGTGTAATACCATCAACAGACACAGAAGGGGGTATAAGACCATCCACAGACAAAGAAAGGGGTATAAGACCGTCCACAGACAAAGAAAGGGGTGTAAGACCATCCACAGACAAAGACGGGTGCATAAGACTATCCAGACAAAGAAGGGGGTGTAGGACCATCCACAGAAAAAGAAGGGGATGTAGGACCATCCACAGACAAAGAAGGGAGTGTAGGACCATCCACAGACAAAGAAGGGGTGTAAGACCATCTACAGACAAAGAAATGGGTGTAAGACCATCCACACATAAAGAAAGGGGTGTAATAATACCATCAACAGACACAGAAGCGGGTATAAGACCATCCACAGACAAAGAATGGGGTATAAGACCATCTACAGACAAAGAAGGAGGGTTAGGACCATATTAACCGAGGAAGCATACAAAAATAAGATCAAAATAGGCCTACCACTTGGAAAACAATAAATTGTAGAATAACTGTGGCTTAATTGTTGAAATAGAAAGGGTTCTTTGTAAGGTCATTAATAATATATTGATATAAACACGATCATCATACTATTCATTTGACAATCAAATACAGTCTGTCTCGAAAAGAAGCTCATACTATCACCTTTTCGAGGTTTTACGGTATTCAATAAACATGTATGTTATTTCCTCTGTCAAACTATTAAAACTTTTAGCGAATCAGAAGGTGCCAACATCATTGAACTAATGGTACCACCAAGCACAATGTTTACCAATTTTATGTACTATATACAATTTAAGTCCATTAATCATTTAATATAATTACGCCTATCAGGTTAAAGTTCAAAATTAGGTGCACTTTAGACCAACAAAAACCACCTACAGTATATTCACATAATTAAAAATCAATAAATTAATGTCAAAGGTCATAAATTGTATTTCCTGTCATTTTATGTGAAAATGTTTCATTACTACAAATATAAATGTATTTATTCTGAACAAAATGACACCAAAATCGATTGAAAATGACCAGTAGTTACAGAGATATACAAATACGAGGTCAAAGGTCAAACTGAAAGAAACGTCATTTCCGGTCATTTTTGGACGAAACTTTTCATAAGAGCAAATAGAAATATATAGTTTGTGAACAATTTAGTCTCTAATGTGTATAGTTGCCAAGATATGAACATTTTTTGTTTTTATGATGGCCATTTTGAAATCAAGATGGCCGCCATACCGGACGTTGGACACTTGGCACCCCCCAATATTTTGAATCTATATACTTCAAAGAAACTTTGTGCCAAGTTTCATGCTTTGGTAATAAAATGCACAGCTCATGTCATTAACTGCTCTACTAATAAGGAGTAACATGAGATTCTATATTTTTATTACCGTTACCGCTTGTCTGTGTAAATTGGCCTTTGTTGTGATAAAAGTTAGGCCTACAGGCCATGGAATTTACACAAACGAGCGGTAAGCGGAAAACCGCGTAGATTGTCCCATCCACCCCGCTTTGTGTGTAAATGGCAATAAGGAGTAATATATTATATATTTTTATTATTTATACCGCTCGTCTGTGTAAATTGGCCTTTATGGTAATAATGTATTTAATGCTAACAGAACTAACCGTATTTATCTTTACAATTACTTGTTCCACGAACACTGCCATCTGGATCGATACGAAGAAACAATCCCGTCCTTGATGCGATTTTCTTGTCGCTAATGCGTTGGTTCTCAGTGCCATCTCGATGGTGAACGTTTGATGCGTTTGATGATTTTCTTTTAAGTTTTATATAACTGCCGTCATTGTACCGAATTTTAAATAATTCGTAAGTTTTACTGTTGTTGTGTGTTACTTTGCTTACGGCTTCGTCCAAGACCGACGGTGGCGTCGTCGATAGGCATATCTGAAGAACCGCCCAGACTAAACATATCTTCAACAAAATCATTTTCTAAAAGAGTAAACATAAGATGAGAATAATTATATCCATGCATAATGCTCTGTCAACACTATCAAACTTTACAAAAATATATATGGACATGATTATGTCACTTCACTGCCATATTTGAGCATATCACTACCATATTTGGGTACATCACACGAGTAGTGAGTTCGACATTACAAGCTATACAAAAATATGTATGGACATGGTGATGTCATATCACTACGATATTAGGGCATATCACTAACATAATTTGGGTACATCACACGAGCAGGTGAGTTCAACATATACAAGCTATCATGCAATGGCATTAACGGCAAATCTTATCAATATATTTCACAACCCAGTGTTAGTAACATTGCCAAATTGAACGATGGTCCCTATCCCATCGACCACAACTATTTCCTTTGAAAACAAATAAATAATTAAATGATTGCTTAATACAAAGTGAACATCTCTGATCGAAATATCTTATGTTACGTACCTATGAAATTATATAATTGTGTACATTTGGCGTCTTCATTATATGCCGCTAGCTACCACAGACCATAATTTCTGATATTATGGAGAAATATTATATAGTGTTTCATTATGAAACGAATCAAATCAGTTCAACCCTCGCGAAATTACGTAACGTCCTCCGAGACCATCATCTTTACAAAATAAAACACTGCAGACGGAAATTTCGGGTTGCTCCTAATACACGTTCCCATGAACTTTAGGATGAACTTTTGGACTTGTTTTATCGGAAATTGATTACGAATATGCTTATTAATTTTCACCAAAGAATATTATTTGACACAAATCACAGGAGATTAATATCGAGTTTTAACACCACAGCCTCGTTGACCTCTGACACAGACATCTATATATAAATTTACGTAAGGGCAAAATTCGGTAAATCGCGCCTTACTTCTAGAATGTTTACTCGATGGTATATAAAGTTGGTTCGTACTTTCGGTACTGATTTTAACCACCTGATGTAGCCCTGTTTACTAATTAAATTAAGTTAGATAATTAGTTATTGATGATTAAAACGAATTTAGGTTCAACGATTTGCCCCAAATTGGGGTGTTTTCCGATCGTGGTATACACTGTCTAATGGATGTCCATCTTGAAAAATACCCGCCATAAAAATGCGAAGAAGCTTCGCATTTTCCTATCTCCTCCTACGATAATTGTTTTTAATAGCTGAAAACCGGTTGAACAGCTAGAGTACAGCATCATAATGTTGAAGAAAGGCCGATTTTCTTTAAAAAATACTATTTTGATAGATTTAATATACGAGTATACAAATGTATTGATTTGCGATGAATGGAACATCCCAATCTCTCAGTCTGCCAGAGTTTGGCTTAACACGAGTAGGTAAATTTATGAGCCCTTGGTTTAACACATACGGTAGGTAAATATATGGGCCCTTTGAGAATAAACTTGCAATACTTTGACAATACTGTAAATACCTATTAACTATTTTTGGTCCTCATTTGAATCGAACATTTCTTACTGTGAATGTTCGTACTTTTATATCAAGGCCAACAGCCATAAGTCGCGTGCGTACTCTCAGAAAAAAAAAGAACTTTCAAAAAGTAATGTACTTTAAAACTTTTCTGTACATCAAAACAGTTCAAAAAGTACAGAAAAGCGATAAAACGCATAGTGATACCGGACCGACAGACAGACCGACAGACCGACCGACCGACATAGTGAACTGAGTCGCGTCCACGCGACTAAAAATATATACAAATAAACTTTATTACTGATATTGTGGATAGGCTCTACTATCTACAAATAAACTTTATACTGACAGTTCCTTCTCAACGTTTGTATTAATTAATAATTACCAATAATATAAACGTCGTAGTGGTGTATCGTGACATATACTTTAATATTTCAATCGATTATGACAGTGACAGTTTTAACAAAGTATTAAATCGCAAATGTTTTACTGTATTTAGAGGTATATTATTTATAGGCCTATAAAACATGAACAAAATATTTCGTTACTGAGTGGATAAAGAATATATTTAAAAATTGTTCCTCTTTGTACCTATCCGCTTTCCCATCCCTCAAACCTAATGTTATATACAAAACACAAATTGGGTTTCTTTAAATGAGTCCAAATCAAAAATTTGGACTCATTTTGTGATAAGTTTCTCCTTCGGAAGTAATTCCCAGGGTGCTAATTTTAGTTGACTACATAAATCATCGTGTCTATTTATTCGTTTCTGTAAACGACAATGTATTATAGTCCTGCGGTACGTACATTTGAAATCGCCAGTTTTGTTACGCTGAAATTACTGTGTATTCGAGAACCATCTAGTGTATACAATGCCGCGTAATAGGGTTCCCACCGCCTAAATCAGTCAAAATAAAACCCCGAGAAATTCGGTAGGTATAAGGAACATTAAAGTTTAGAATAATAAATGTGTAAATTTGATTGACTCAATTTTATTGTTTTATGGAAGATTTAAAAAAAATCATATTATGGGGCGTACGGACACGCCCAACTTCTCTTACATCTTCCTATATAAAATAGCTATTTTAGTTTTATTAATTTTTATCTATTCATTAAGGTATAAGAAAACATATTGCAAGTTGGCAACCGAAGCTGAAAAGATCATTGAAAAACATGAAAATTGTTAAAATCTGATATAAAATGAGTTAAAATGATTGCACAGTTATCAACATGGTTGATTCACTTTTAAAACCACTTGTAAAATAAATCGCTTTACCTTAGTATAATGTAATAGTGTGTACAGCAAGTGTATCGTCCTATTTAAAACAAAAACCAAGTAGTACTTACCGTAAATTGAATGTTCATATTGTTGCTATTCAGGCCTAGCCTATACTTAAACCTTTTATGAAAAAAATGACATTAAAATTAAAGTTAAATACACATAAAATTAATGATAGGCGTGTTGAAGTTTGTTTATGTAATATTATAATCTCCAGCAGAGAGCTAGATGTCCAATTTTACAAAAATACTGTCGATTATCAGTAGATTTTAATATGCCTCAGATGTTAATTTAAAGTGATTGTTACAATGATTTGGTTTACTCACGTTTGGCGTCCACAACCTTCTGAATAGGTCTATGCCCTCTGCCTAGAAACTGTCCTATAACTATTACTGTCATAATCTCTTGCATGATGTAAATCAGATAGTACAGTTTTTTAAACTATTTTTTTTCTCAAGGATTTCCACATGTGACCGTGAATATATTTTAAGATATTCTACAGCTGCAACACTCAAAATTAATTTCAGCCAAAATTAAAACGGAAATAAAATAGTGTCTTCTAATATTTCTTTTTATTTCAATTTGTTAATAAATATTTTTTACAGGCGTATCTAAGAAATCTTGATTCATGCTCTGTCAACATTACAATAATCTTGTCATCGGAAATATATTATATATTAATATTGTTTTGTTTTGTAAAAGAATTTATAGATTTAAATTATCCAAGAAACATGTTTATACCAGAATGTCAAATAGGCTACGAACATTACATGAGACAAAGGGATGATTGATGTAACAATTTACTTTATTTCATTCTTTATTTTGGTTTATACGTTTTCAAATTGATAGGCGTTAGTTTTAGGGGCTAAAGAAATCATTATAATTATTTCTTGTTTGAAATTATTCTCCAACCAAAGTCCATGCCTCCCACTTGGACGCAACGCAAAGACGTAACCGTTAAAGCGTGGTTCCCACTAGCGACGCAACACAAGGACGTAACGCAACGCAATTGAATTGACCAATCACAAGCGATGGCTTATTCGCTTGTGATTGCTAACTGTCTATAACTTCGCTTGTCATTGGTTAAAACGCTTGCGTTGCGTTTACGTCCTTGCGTTACGTTCTAGTGGGAACCAAGCTTCAAGCGTGGTTCCCACTAGAGACGCAACACAAGGACGTGTGCGCAACGTGAGCGTGTTGACCAATGACAAGCGACAGTTCGAAAAATCCATCGTTTATGATTGGTCAACTCACTTACTTACATTACATTACGTCCTTGTGTTGCGTCTCTAGTGGGAACCAAGCATTACAAATAATTTAGCTAATCGACGACGTAATTGACCATATGAACTGTCGCTTGTCATTGGTGAATTCACTTGTGTTACGTCAGTGTGTTACATTCAAAAGTGAGAACCAAGCCTTAAAAACTAAAATCACACGAACTTGTTTTACTTCATATTAGCGTATAATGTTCCATATTTAACATCACGGCGCTGACATTCGTTTCGTGAAACGGAACCAGTGTGAATGTGGCTATAATTCCTAAAACTTTACATTAGGTACGTTCTTTATTCGATACATTGATGTCCTCAACAGAGAGCTTAATTGAGGTTATTTCGTGGTCAGTCAAACCGTGACGACACGTAGTAACGTGCGTGATTTACAGCTCCAGCTACGCACGTATAGAGGTCTACGCGTACATATCAATGTCCCTCCCTGCAGAACCGACAGCAGCAAAAAACGAAATCAGTCGTGTAATAATATCGTCCATGCGTCTTGTCTTATTGGATAGAACACACTGTGCTTTTGCTCTGCTCCAGAGACGTTGGTAATGCAGTTTTCTTGTTCTGGTGTAATCTGTCAATTACCTGCATTCAAACAAAAATCATTTTAAATTTTAAATAAATATGTATCTTGGCCTATCGTAATTCATTAACGTCTAGTATAAACTCTTTTACGCCTAGGCTCACAAAGCATTGTTTACTGCGGTCTAAAATTGTTATTTCACTTTAAACATGTCATGTCAATGTGTACTATACTTCTAATAATCTTCTAAAATGTGACCATCATAATGCTTTTAATGCTACTCTACTATTATACGTTTTTTTACCAATGTTAGATTGCCATGTTACCGATGAATCAATCGAGAACATTTTGGGGGAACCCTAATTGATCGTATTGCCTAAAGCGTGGTTCCCACTAGCGACGCAACACAAGGACGTAACGCAGCGCAAGTGAATTGACCAATCACAAGCGATGGCTTATTCGCTTGTGATTGCTAACTGTCTATAACTTCGCTTGTCATTGGTTAAAACGCTTGCGTTGCGTTTACGTCCTTGCGTTACGTTCTAGTGGGAACCAAGCTTTAAGGCCAGTTGACACAGACGAGCGGTAGCGGTAATAAAAAAATATAGAATATATGTTGTTCCTTCTGACTATTTACACAAAACGCGGAGCGGACGGGCGATCTCCGCTCATGAGTACATAATATTCTACGTGGGACGCTAAAGCTTGGTTCCCACTAGCGACGCAACTTAAGAAAATGCCCTTCCAAAAATGGTGTTTGCCTCCGCCTGCGTGAAATCAAACCTGCGATTTTTTCAGCACTTTTGCGTCGTCGGTTCCCATTTGTGATTACGCAATATATCACTTTGCGTAAATACGTCACTGTGTTGCGTTCTAATGGGAACCACGCTTTACCGTTACCGCTTGTCTGTGTAAATTTGTTTTTATTGGCTATACTTACCGCAAGACATTCGATAAAGTCTAACGAATTTGAATCATCGGCATCGATCTCTTTCACAATATTTCGTACTTGCTGCTTTGTAAACAACATTCCGCTGTTGTCCAGAATCTGATCCAATTCCTCTGCATCTATCGTCTGTGAAATATTAACATATTTTTAATTAAATTAAGAGGTGGAACATGAGGATTTTTTGACGAAGTTGGCTTGCCATATTCAATGAAATACAAGGGGGGATTGACAGCTGAAATATTGAATGATACTAACAAACAACATACAATATGTTTAACAGTAGGCCTGTTATTTCTTTCCTTAACTTGTAAAAAAATGTATAATGTACTGGTACATGGTGTATTTATAACTACCACTGTTAGTGGCAATAACTGTGTTGTATAAAATGGACAATACGGTGTTATCCGCAGTCAATATAAACAAGAAATATTTTTTACAAAAAACGCTGCTTGCTTGTTGGCTTAAAGATACATTATTTAATTTATAGATTTGACAGTGAATTATTACCATACTGGCCTAGGTTGACAGCAAGAACAAAGTCATTATTTACAGATTACTATATATTCATCTATTTAATAAATACTGTATTATCAGCAAATCTTTTCATAGACTCTCTTCTCCCAGACGTGCTTTGGGGTGTTTAATTTTAGTAATGAACCGTCCTAGTTTTTTATCAAAAACGTCGGCCTCTAGAACTATAACTGCTGCTTGCGTATAGCTTCTGAATGAGTAGTTTCTCTTGGGACGTGGCTGGCTGAAGCAGCAGCGTGAACAATAGATACAAATAATACTATTAGGCCTGTACACCCCATCGTACACTAGAACAGTTAGAAACAACTACAAGAGGCAGGATACTTAAACTAGTTGGATGGCGCTCATCGGTAGTCTCAACCCGTTTTACTCACAAAAATCAATAATCTACGTATCTAAATAAATCCAACAGTTGCAAGAAGTTAGCATCCACTTTACCTGACTAAAACGATTATATTCGAAGTATTATAATATATATATATATATATATATATATATATATATATATATATATAATATATAATATATAATAATATATAATAATATATAATAAATTATGAATCGAATGTTTTAACCGATGTGGGAATAAATCAACGTCAATGTGTTTAAAAGTAGGCCTACTTTAGCTTTCTATCTATCAAGATATCATTTACAGGAAGGGGATGGGTGGTGGGGTTTATTCATCCTTGACGTCACAACCCATTTGGCACAAAGGAGTATATAGGCCTATAGTAGGCTAACGTGTTCGGATTAATCAGGCGGTGTGCATTTGAGGTGACCAGTGGAAATGTTTGTTTCTTTAAGGTTCAGTAACGTCAGTTCATCGGATTCACTTGGTCGAATTTTATTTATTTTTTAATCGTGCATCCATTCATCAGGGAGATGTTCCTGCATGCATACAGATAAATTGGTTAATTAAAGGATGACTCCAGAGTTTAAAATTTCTATTAAATTATTGACCATTGGGCGCGCCTATGATGTTCTTACCCCGTCGTTGTTGACATCTGCTTCGATAAACTTCGCTTCAGCAGCAAGCAGAACTGACAGCCGAAGCATTGGATATTTTTCGGCTATTTCCTATTATTAGATAGATAGATAGAATTTTCAATTGTGTTATAACAAAAAAAATCAATAATGGTTTACGAATGTTTTTTAAGAAGGTGGGGGGCGGATGTGTCATCACTTCGTGATATTCCGTTGAGTGTATTAACAGTAAACTTGAGTTGAAAAGTATGATTGGTTAGGCCTACATATATCATATAGAAGTATTATAGGCCTTAGAACATCCGAGACACCCAACAATTTGTCCCCTTCCCCCACCCCCTTAGGGTCGTGTTCCATAATTGAGGTGTCCGAACGAAAGTTCTACTGTAGTTTTCAGTAGTTATTACTTAAAGATGTATTCAAGTTGGCATCCATTATATAAAACAAAAATTCAATTATATTGCGTAGGCCCTTATTCATTAAATTTTACCTTATAATATTAAGTAGGCCCTTTACCTTATAATATGTGTACGTGTCTTTGGTTGGTACCGAAGCGGCTTCAGTCTCTTTGGTGGCGCTCTTTAAATTTGCTTTACTTGTTGCACCTTTTCTCGGTGTTTTCCTGGTATGCGCATGTCTTGATGTCTTTGGTCTGGTATGCTTTTTCTTCTGTAAAAATAATAATAAATAATTTTAAAATAACCATTAAAAACGCCTAAAATGTAGAACAAACTGCCTTCATCTTTCTGCGGCTATCTATGAGTCGCGGTTCTGGCAACATTGTCTACTTCTCTCGACAAGGGCTTGATATTTTCCACATCATTCTACCCTTTTTGTGGTTTTTTTTTATGCAGTGTATAGTTTTAGGATATACAGTTTTTATATTTGTGTTTATTTGTGATACCTGCGATGGTAAGGGTCATATACTTAAAATAAAATAAGATGAATGTTCATTTTAGTGGTTTGGAATGCAGTTTAAGAATTAGTTAAATATTGACTTAATTCTTATTTGTTTTCTTCACCACTTCACCCGGATCTAGGTTATTTCTCCGCAACCTTAGTATTTTTTCAAGCTTGCAATATTGGTCAACATAGTTGTGGATACGGAATATGTTTAAATGCCATGTAAGAGAATTATACTGTATATTTGAGGGCAAGTGTGTTTCAAAAAAATAAATAGAAATGTTTTATGTATATTAATAATGGTTTAGAAAGGTAGCCTTTATTTATTTATCTATTTATATTTAAATGTTTAGGGGCTGAACTTGATTAGTTTTAACTATTTTTAGCCCTTCCCTTGATATATTTATTATTATTTGTATATTTATGGGTAAATAAAGAAAGAAAGAAAACTATCTAGGCTTTAAATGAAACTAAAATGTTTATATTAATTTATATACTATAATGCCTATACTAATAGGCCTACTTCATAAAAAAAGTAGATTCATAATTCATCGATGAAACACGATGGATTGTGAAGGGTTTCTTTACCATGTTTGGCGATCCATTTGTTAGTTGCTGCTCAGGATTTGCGGCTTGTTGTGCTGCTTTCATCTTTTCTTTTTCCGTTTTTCTTTCTTCCTTGATACTCGCTAGCTAAATTGGTAATTGGAAATATTAAGTATTTTGTTATGAACTATTTTCATTTAAAATGATAAAATTGTTTAAAATTAAAAAAAAGTTCAAGTTTATATATTAATATATTATTAAACATAAATTTGGTTTAATGATAATGTATGTAGGCATATAAACAACAGAATATGTATAGAAAATATGTATAAGAACTAAAAGGTTTTGGAAATATATTAAAAGAAAATATGTATAAAAATCATACAAATTATGGTAAATAATGATACAGAATAGAGAAATGATTACAACAACAAAATCATGTATGTAAACATGATAAAAAAATAATGTTAGAAAAACTATGTGTTTTTTATTTCAAAAAGTTACATAATGGAAATAAAAGTGTGATGAATCCACATAAGACAAACAAAAGCTATTGTCATTAGTTGTTTAACATGCAACAAATCCCCCCCCCCCCCTCCCCAGGCAGTCGGACCTGTCTACTCCATGTTGCTCATTAAGGCGTAACCTGTTTTTATACAGTAAAGTTTTTTTACAACCCCCACTGAGCTTTTATATTGTGTTGTCTTTTTCGTTTCTATCCATTGTTGTTATATTTTTAATTGTAATTGTTGTGTATTCAGAAGAAGATTGACTAAAATGTCAGAAAAACAATGTCATATTATCGGTAACCTGCATCTTATTCGCTTAAATATTTGTATAATAAGTAGGGTCAATCGCAACTACGATAATAACGATAGCAACTATATAGGTTATGTTTATATCAACCAAATAATTTGTCAATAATAAACGTCTGATTAATTTATGTTTTCTTTCAAAGATTGGTTACAATTTAACATGGTAACATGTTCAATATTCTTTGAGTGAAATCAAGTCAAACTGTTATTGATAATAAATGCTTTTTAAAATCAGTCCTTTTCTTTTTCTTGTTGTTTGATTAGCCGTTCTCAATTGAGAACATCAGGCTGTCATTGACTGAAGTTACATTGCCTTTGCGTGAGAGAGACCCAACTTATGTGCATCATAGATGTATTTATTTTAATTAATTTATTTATTTTTATTAAACTTTGTTTAATAAGGGTGACTCAAAACAGCCGAAGCTGACATGTATGAGGCCCTCAAAACGTAAACGATACAAATACGAAAAGACGAGAAAAGGGATATAAAAAAAGGTGAAAAAAGGAACAATCGAATGGAGTAGGCATTATACTAAATATAATTAGACATAGGCCATACAATAATTTTCGAATGAACTCAATTCTGTAATGAAAAAAGGGCTAAAACTATGAATTATTGAGTTAATTTAGTATAGGGGTCAGAGAAATCTCGTCTCTTCGTAGCTCATCTAGTTCGGCACAACATGACGCACATAATTATGGGAATTTCAATTATCTGTCTAATAGTTCCACCGTGTAAACATTCATACAATAATATTTAATGTGTTACAACATTCGTGTTTGTGTACATAGTGTACGAAAAGGCGGCAAATTTAGACGGTTCGTGATTTGACAGTGGTGTCACCAACCTACCTCTTTCTCCATTTTGTCAATCTGTTGCATTAAACCATAATTTCTGCTTCTAGTACTGGTTAGTTCCTTTTCTTTTTCAGCAAGCTGTGTGCTTATTGCCTCTTTTTCTTTCAGTATAAGAACAAATTGTGATGTACTCTCGCTTCTGGTTTCTGTGTGTCCCCCTTCCCCACTAGATATGCTCTCCATTTTTGCGAAAATTGACCGGAAAACGTTATATGTTATATATGATAATAATTATTAGGCCTGTTCTAGTTGACGACAGAGATTCCAATAGGCTGTGTTTACTATCATTAAGGTAGATTGTCTCCTCTGACGCATCGAACCGTTTATTTAAGCATGTAACATATTACCTATTGACAATAACAAAGTCGTTAACGAACAATGCGCATTATGTTTGCTTAGCGCATACCAACTTTGTTTGTTATATATTTTAACTATTCTATTTGTTGACTTGACGACTATAACTGTAGCTATTCATTGGTCACATCAGAGATTATAGTTTGTGTACAAAGAAATAATGAAACCGTTGTTTCATTGTTGTGACGTATTACAATTTCAATCTAGCCCCCTCTTTAGTTTCTACGATCCTTGGATTTTTAGTCTATGATCGGAACAGAATAAAAAAAAACCAAAAAAAACCCCCACTGAGCTTTTATATTGTGTTGTCTTTTTCGTTTCTATCCATTGTTGTTATATTTTTAATTGTAATTGTTGTGTATTCAGAAGAAGATTGAACAAGAAATATTTCTTACAAAAAACGCTGCTCGCTTATTGAAAAATATTTTTTATTTCAAATGTTTTTGAATGTGTCATTTTATTGTCACATAATAGTTATTTTACCTGAAAAAAATGTAATTTAAAGCAACAAATACTTAAATTGTCTGTCAGACAATGGTTTTGGGGTTTCTTTTCTTTTTTTATAGGCCTATGTGAATACTAAATATTATTTTTTTGTTACAGAAGTGAATACTCAATTTCTGTCACTTTAGATTGCTAAGGTCAAATCTGGGGGGTCACTTCATCACCCTAGATATTTCAATTGTGAAGTATCCTATTACAAACACAAACTTTAATGGACTGTTTCGATAATAATTCAATGAATATCTGACAGTGAATATACCAGAAATGCTTTGGGATTTGTAATTTTAGCATGACATGTCCTAATAGACTCTTTCCCAGACGTTTTTTGGGTCTACTGTAGCAGCTGGAATCAATAAATTATAGTGGAGTTTCCATTTTCACAAAACTGTCTGTCCTTAGAACTATAACTGCTGCTTGCTTTAGCTTCTGATTGAGTAGTCCTAATGGGACGTAGCCGGCTAGAGCAGCAGCGTGAAAAAAAAAAGGAGGTTCGCGTCTAGTGGGTTTTAAATCATTATAGAGGGCGTGTGGTGCAATTGGATTTCCTTTCCAACAGCGAGCTGTGTGAGAGAGTGCGCGAGATCGACTTCTGCTGAGTGCTGATTGTGTGAATGGATGGAAACTGTGATGTTTTGTTGTGTTATGATGGCCTAGCTAAAGAAAGTTATTTTTGGGCTTTAAAATATCATACTGTAGAGTATATTTAATCCATTATTTACACACGGATATAATAGATAAATTATTAGTTATTTGAAAAGGTATTGTATAAATTATTTTTTGATTTTGTAAGTACTATAAAATAGATAATTTAATGTCTTCTGTCGTATCTAGAGAGGCCTAACCTATGCCTAGGCCTACCTAGGCCTAGTAGTAGCTACAAGTGTAGTGTAGGCTAGGCTAGATAGTCTAAATTAGCATGTACTCGACGACTTATCTATGTCTAGGTACTAGGCTACTATACTATGGGCACGGCCTATTAAGACAACAATTACTATGCATTTATTTATTTTCAAACGGGACTATTTATAGAATTTAAAAATATTTAGGCCTAGGTAGCTAGGCTAGAGGCTAGGGCCAGGCCTATAAGTAAAGAAGCCCGATGTCTTTTTATGTTGTCATTGGTTGTTTGTCTAACTTTATATTTTGTATTAGGCTACTGTCAATTTGTAAAAGAAAACAAAAGAGAGAAGATATTTGATGATTATTGTTATTTATTTTATAGTGTAACATTATTATGTATTGTTCTGTGTCGATAAATATTAGAAAATAATATATTGCATTTAATGTTTTTAATTTGTTTACAAAAATAACAGTTTGAAACTCATTGAGTCGTGCAGGAGGGATTGCCATTATTTTAAGGTGTAGGCTAAGATGGCTGACGTGGACCCTGAAACGTTACTAGAATGGCTACAGATGGGCCAGGGAGAGGAGCGGGACATGCAACTTATTGCATTGGAACAGCTTTGTATGCTTCTGCTAATGTCGGATAATGTGGATCGCTGTTTCGAAAGGTACGTACAGTACTGTTCCGCTATTATGAGTATGACTATTTTTTTCAATCTAAATTCTGGTCAGGCCTTTTTCTTTACACATGTTGTAATAATAAAGATAGTAATGTATGCCAGATTTGTAACATTTTTTACTGTATTTGTTTATTATTATATTTATTCAATGACAGTATAATACTTAATACTAAATAGAACCCTTTTAAGGGGACACCTTTGGGGCCTACAGTTACAAAGGTGTCCCCTGAATAGTGGTTGGCTGTTACAGTGTTAAAATGTACATTTGCGCTTGTTTGATTTTTAAGACAATAATTGGGATGTCCCTATGTGTTCCAAAGAAAATGTTCTACTGTACTGCTATTGTATACTGGCCCAGTTTGTTTGTTTGTTTTTATTGATTTTCCACACAAAATGAATATTATAATTAAGTAACAATAAACATACAAGAAAGATGTGTGGCTGGTGGGAAAATAAGTTCAAAGAACTTAAAGGCTTACCCACCAGAAAAGATACAATAAACATTATCAAGTATGACGAGTAATTAATACATAGTAAGAATATAAAATAAGAAGTAAAAATACATAGTAAAATAAAAAATTTAAAAAGGTAGATAAATAAGAAAAACAGTAGTATAAGTCATTAAAATGTAATAGTAATCCCACTACCAATATGGAATAATTTGCATGTAAAATGATATGAAGTAAACACATTACATTTTAAGCTTTTATTGGAAACCCAGTGCACTGTATTAAAAAGATAAAAATCACTGTCTGCTTATTGAAGGCTTTGCTTTGTCCTGGTTTTCTCCTTTGTGTACAACAGAACAAAGCTTTACAGTGTGAACCAGAATAACAGGTTGTTGTACCTTGGACCTGCTTCTCCCCCCATTTGATTGAACTGAAATTTAATTTAACATTATATTTAACCTTCTTTTGTTGCTGTATGCTATTATAGTTAGGTAGTATAGTAACAGTTGCTTCTCTTCTATATTAGTTCAGCATAGTATTCCTATTTACACTAGCTATGTGTGAACCCATGGTACTTTGTGCTGTGTTTCAGACTAACGTACTTAAAGTAATATAGTTTGTGACAGTCTGAGTAAACACAGTTACTTATTTTACATATCAATACGATTGAGTGAAAGCTGTACTGTACAACACAGTACAGTTAGTAGGCTACATACATTCTTCTCAAAGGTTTTATATGTGGTTATGGACAAAAGAGTGGGAAACCACCTGGTGGTACAGTATACATACAGTACAGGTACATTGTTTTGAAATATAGATACACTTTTATAATCCAATAAATTTAATTTTCACTCATGTATAAATTTACGTAAGGGCACAATTCCGTAAATCGTGAGTTCTAGAATATTTACTCGATGGTATATAAATTTGTTTCGTACAGTACTTTTGGTACTGATTTTAACCACCTGATGTAACCCTGTTTACTAATTAAATTGAGTTAGATAATTAGTTATTGACAATTGAAACGAATTTAGGTTCAACAATTTGCCCCAAATGGGATGTTTTCTGATCGTGGTATACACCGTCTAATAGATGTTGTCCATCTTGAAAAATACCCGCACAATAATATGAGGATGCTTCGCATTTACCTATCTCCTTCTACAATAATTGTTTTTAATAGCTGAAGACCGGTTGAACAGCTCAAGTACAGCATCATAATGTTGAAAACCGCCGATTTTCTTTAAAAAAATACTATTTTGATAGATTTAATATACATTTATTTTTACAAATGTATTGATTTGCAATGAATGGAACATTCCAATCTGTCAGTTTCTCCCAGTTTAACACAAGTAGGTAAATTTATTGGCCCTTAGGGATAAACTTACGTAAAACCTTTACTGTAGATACAGTATTGCAATTTATTTTGACAATACTGTAAATACGTATTAACAATTTTTGGTCGCCATTTGAATGGCAAATTTCTTACTGTGAGTGTGGGTACTGACACTGTTATATATATAAACACATACAGATAAACTTTATTACTGACAGTTGCTTCTCAACGTTGGTATTAATAATTACAAAAAAATATAGACGTTGTAGTTGGTGTATCGTTACAAGTTCCTGTACTTTACTATTTCAATAGACTATGTGACAGTTTTAACAAGGTATTAAATTATGTTTTATTGTATATTATGTGGTTTATTATTTATAGGCATATAAAACATGAAAACATATTTCGTTACTGAGTAGATAAGAATATATTAAAAAATGTTTCCTCTTTGTACCCATCCTCTTCCTCATCCCTCAACCCTAATTTTATACAAAACACAAATTGGGTAGTTTAAATGAATCTCATTTTGTGACAAATTTCTGATGTTGATCTGTTGATGATTTACAGTAAACTGTGATGATTTGAAAGTGTAAGAGTATTCTGTCAAATTACAGTACCATCTAATGTCAGTGTCCCTAACCTCTCACTATTATGACTTATTTAACAGAACGTCATTATTACCATGGTTTATTTTTAGTACATTCATCTTAATCTGAGGAACACCAATCCCAAAAATAGTTTAAAAGTATATAATCGACTCTCCCAATACCGGACTCTCTGAAAACCGGAAACTCTCCCAATATCCGAATTCATTTTTACCTTTAAAAACACATTTTAAACACCAGACTTCATGGAAAACCAGACATATTTTGCCAGCCCAGGTGTCTGGTGTGAGAGAGTTGACTCTGTCAAAAGTACTATCACTGTACAGTACTATAGTTTATACATTTTTGACAACACACTATTAATAATGTACAGTATTCACACCAGCAGCGTTCATACTTATGCGATCGTTCATATTTACAGCAGCCATTGTTTCTTATGCACATGACTTATCAACAACTGTTAATGACTTCTGAGTCATAAATTAAGTGCTCATCATAACAAGTGATGATCTCAAATGTTTCATTTGTTATTAGTATAAGAATTGAACTGAAGAAGACTTTTATTTAGCACATTTTTAAAAGTGTACAGTATATTGGGTTTGGAATTATTATTTATGTTTAAATGTAGATGTACATTGTTCCCCCAAAATCATGAAAAATAAAGATTTATAAAGTCAGACTAGGTCATTTTTAATGAAATTATTCACTTCCATAAGAAAAAAAGATAAAAAAAACACAATAATTTCACTTACACTACAGTATAGAAAAGACAAAATTAAAAATTAAATTTAACCAAAAAGAGAATTTAAAATTTTTTTCTTTAAATTACAGTTTTCTCTGGTAAATATTTTTTTTTTCGATCCAATTTTTGGTCAAATTGAAAAATTATTATGTGATATTAAAATAGCATATTCAGTGCAGTTGCATGTACTGTACAACAATTATACAAATAACAATTAAAAAGTCAAGGATATTAATTAATTTTATAGAATAATTAAATTTTATGAAATTGACTATACGGTATTGTAGAATACAAAAAAATATATAATTTAATTTGTAGAATGCATTTTAATAAGTTCAGGTTTAATTGGTACTGTCCTTGTAAAGAAATAGCCTATTCTAGGCCGATGTCAGTCTATCCCGTTATTTATTACAAACTGCTATGTTTACATTTCCATATCTATTCATGTAAAATGCAGTCAATCTTACAGTTTATAATTATGCCATGTTCAAAATGTCATATAACGTTAAATCAAGCTTCGCAGAAAATCATCCAGCCATTGTTTTATCGGCCAAACATTATTTGGGACACACAGTCACAATGGCCTCCTTGCTAACAATAGGGACTTTACGAAACATGACGGTTAGAGGAGGACGAAGAATATCCTGTGTTCGTTAGAGCGTGAAATCATACAGTCAACATAGCCTTATTTATTAGTTACGCACCGTTGCACGAAGACGACGACCGGCAGTCTCTCCCATGTCTCGTGGTGCGGGGCCCTTCTGAATCGCTTGACTCTGGTGATAAATCATAAGCCTAGCCTTCCTAGCTAGGGCCTCGCATTCAAACACCGCTTTTAACACAGCCATTTTAACCCAATAAACATTTTATTTCATTAAACAATTAAATTAGAAGTTCAAATATTATTTATTGTTTTGAAAATTCCATGTTTAAGTGTAATTTGAACTGTATATTTAAGGTTATATAATATAAATTATTTCTAGTTGTAAACAAGAAAATGGCAACTTTATCGTTCTCAAAAAGTTAAGATGACGGAATTTCACTCTAAGCTCCGCCCACTTTGTTAAAGGTCATGCATAAATTATTCATGAACACTGTCCTGTGGTTTCCCGTCATGTTTCGTAAAGTCCCTAATAACTTAAAAGAAGCGTGATAACCCACTGATGCTCCTAAGAATCAAGGAGAGAGCTGTAGACATTGGCAAAGAAACAAAATAAAGTATTTTATTAATAAATTTAGACCTTTAGAACATGCAAGCTGATCATGACAAAAAAAAAAGTTATTATTTTAAATCTGTGGAACAGCTTGCATGGGTTTAGTTAAATTAAGGACTTACACAGTACCCTTTTACAAATTACAGTAAATATTTAGAATAGAAAGTTTTAACAAATTCATGGTAACTGTCTGTATTCTAAAGAATACAATGTACAGTTGTGCAATAGTAGAATGATTTTATAGAATTGTAAATGGCCAGACTGAATAACAAAGCAGGGTCAATCTCAGGTTTTCTATTCTAAAGCTTGGTTCCCACTAGAACGTAACGCAAGGACGTAAACGCAACGCAAGCGTTTTAACCAATGACAAGCGAAGTTATAGACAGTTAGCAATCACAAGCGAATAAGTCATCGCTTGTGATTGGTCAATTCACTTGCGTTGCGTTACGTCCCTGCGTTGCGTCGCTAGTGGGAATCACGCTTTAGTAAAGCAGCTAACAATGTTGAGTTTAAAATGTCATATAGTTACACTATGGCTGGCTTCCTGTCATCAGATGGTGCTGCATGACATAAGCTGCTAGATTAACAAGATGAATTCTAATCAGCATCGTTCATTTAATCAATGAATACTACTCACGGACAATACGAATATTATAAATAATAAACCAATGTTGCAACGCATACAATTTAAAATGTCTTTTAATCTAAATATTTACAGTACTCGCGGACAGTACAAGGAGAACCTCAACACAAACAATCATAATCAAACTGACGTATGTTGCATACTATTTTTAAAGTCTTCAATTCATTCTAAATATTTAGAATAGAATACCACTGTACCCAGTCAATAATTAGATGATAGATGTAAGGAATGACAACAATGTTTACATGGGCTGTTTATTTATATTCAATTTATTTTTAGATAATGTAATTATTATATAAAAAATTGCTGCAAAAATAATTGTTGGTTTTTAAAATATTGGATTACTATTCAATCTTAATATTTAGAATACTACTGTATTCTACCCAGTCTTGAATAATTAGATGATAGATATAAGGAATTGAAAACCATTACATTGGCTGTTTATTTATATTCAATTTATTTTTAGATAATGTAATTACTACTATACTAAAAAATAATATTAAAATAAGGTTTTAATACTGTTCTACGACACTCACACTAAAGTAATTTCCGTAATATTTTCGGAGGAACCATTCTCCGTCCTCAACGGATGTTGGCTGACTGACGACTGATTGACTCCCTACTATTACGGAAATTACTTTAGTGTGAGTGTCGTAGTACAGTATTAAAACCTTATTTTAATGTTTTTGACCGATATAAATCTCTTCACTCTCGTTTAAAAAATAATAATTGTTTGTTTTTAAAATATTGGATTACTATACAATATAGCTATAGTATAATATGGTTTAATGTTTAGTGTCAGCAAATGAACGAATAAGAGATTCATACTACTAACTATACAGTTATCCCTTTCACATTGCCAGCAAAACTTTGTTTGTTATTTAACACAACGCATTAACACAGGCGTTTAGTATACTGTAGTGTGTACGCCAGTTTTGATAGCTGATATGAAAGGGGTATACAAGTAGTTTAATTTCACTAAAAACGTCTCATAGCAGTTTTCAGCATACATTACCCTGTACCACTGAGTGAAAGTTTAAATAATTTTAGAAGCACTGTATATTATTTTTTTTCAATTAAAACATTTAATTTAAAAATTTAAATTTTGTATGGAAATATTTCACTTTTTAAATTAATATTATTAGAATTTAAATGTATTATAGTTTACTAAAGTTATACTGTTGTAGTAGGCCTACAATTTATAAAAACTATTTCTATTTTCACCTTTTATTGTCACAATATTGACATGCTATGCTGAGAATGTCATAAATAAGCCTACTGTATGATGATTTATTCCTTGGACTTTGAATAAACTTCCAAGCTGAATATGCTTATAAGAAAATAGAGAAACGAATATAAACTTAAGAGATACTTCTACTCAACAACACTAACATTCAGTAGAAAAGTTGATTCTCAAATTGTTGGCTACTGTATGTTCCATATATTCTTATGTATAATCCCACTTCACATTCCCTACTTTTTGTCTACTCTGATTTCACAAACAGGCATTTCCCTGGGTATAGTCCCAATATTGATGTTCGGTTTGAATGTAGGCCTCTCTCCAGTCAGTTCAGATGCTTACCAATCATTTTTTTCCTACAAACCAGGGTTCCCTGGGTATATAGTTCCAATTTTGTGTTATTTGAGTGGGGTTATACAGTACCTACTGTACCTGTACCAGGAGGGTTAGGGAGAGGTCTAATAGGCCAATTTAATTTAATTTTGCATCTGAAAAATAAATTATTTACCCAATTAATAATAAAGATAAAAAATAAAGTTGTCTGTGTAACAATGGGATTCTGGTTAAATGTAAACCATTTATATTACAAAATCATTGTGTTGTTTTACAGCGAAAGTAGAACTACAAATGGCCAATTCAAAGTTTGATTATATTCATCTTTATTTGTCATTTTTTGACAATAACAATACAGAATATCTATTTGGAAATGTCTATGTACTGCTGTTGCCACCCATTTCTTTTCTTGTTGTACTTTGTCAGTGAGTATTCTAGTACCCTTAATACAGCGCTCTGCAAACTTTTTAATAATCTAGACACTTCGCTGTTTGTCGTAAGCTGCATATGGCTAAAATAAAGGCGCTTACTGTGCTACGCTAAAACATTTTTTTCATCAATTTCTCCAGCCACCCCGCGACCTCCAAAAATTCTGAATTTAGGTCACGGCTCATAGTTTGCAAAATGTTGTCTTAAAATACCTGTTTTATGAGAGTCTACTTTTGTATCCCTGTATAATATATTTTTTTTTTCTCGTCTACAGTTGTCCACCACGAACGTTTCTCCCGGCTTTGTGCAGGATATTTTTGGATGAACAAGCCCCAGATAACGTTCTTGAAGTAACTGCACGCGCCATCACCTACTACCTGGATGTTTCCGCAGAGTGCACCCGACGTATCATTGCAGTAGATGGCGCTGTCAAAGCCATCTGTAATCGTTTGGTTGTCGCTGAGCTCTCTTCGAGGACAAGTAGAGACTTGTCTGAGCAGTGTATTAAGGTACAGATTCAGATTCGATTTATTAATTCATTCATACATATACAGAAGTACAATGATAATTGTTTTCTTGGCAGACAAACAAAACAATACACACAATAATATTTACATTAATGATCAACATGGAACAATATAATATTTCATAAATTTTGAACTGAATTTAATACAGTCAACTCTCCCATTACTTTTGGGCAGGCCAAATGGTTTTCCAGAAAGTCTGGTATTTGGAATGTCTTTTTAATGGTAAAAAGAAATTTAGAACATTTTGAAAGTCTGGTATTAGAAGAGTTTCTGATTTTCAGATAGTCCGGTATTGGGAGAATTGACTGATGTCTGAGAACAAACACAAATTTGCGGGTGGTATTACAGTATTCTCTTGAAAGAATTATACTCGTACAGTTGTACAGTAATGTTCAGTTAGAAATATCCCCGCAAATATTATAATTTTTAACAATATACATTATATTTGTAATATGTCAATATACTATAATATTGAATAAATTTCTATGTCTGTCCATGATTATTCAACTGTTTAATCCGCAAAGAAGTAATTAAGTAGCCTGTTCTGTCTATGCCGTGTTAAAGTCATTTATCATACACAATACATAATTAATTTTACAATGGGACACAATACATACATACTAAACCGTACATGATTGTATTTGAAGGAAATGTGGATTTATAATGCATAAATCAACAGATTGTCTTAAGCCTTGTCTACATTACAATCAAACTTTATGTGACAAAAAAAATGTGGTGTGCCGCCCATATATGAAAATGATGATGTCATATCACAATAAAAACAATGTACTCTGGTGTTTAATCAATGTTTGAAAATACTCTAAATAAAAGGAAAATATAAAAATTTATTTTAAACAGGAACTACTGTAAAAACAGGTTTTAATACAGATCCTTCCATTTGGAAACCCTATTAAGGCAACAATTTGTCAGGAAACAAATTAGAGGCAATGTATTTGTTAAGACTATTCAGGAGGCACCCCTATTAAGGGGACATCCTGTTAGGTACAGTAATACCCTTAATAGGGTATACTAGGGTGAATGGACTGATTAATTGCCCTTGTTGTCTTTTTACAGGTGTTAGAACTGATGTGTACCCGTGAATCAGGGTCTGTATTTGAGGCAGGTGGTCTGAACTGCGTTTTGTCATTCATCCGTGACAATGGTAGTCAGATCCACAAGGACACGCTTCATTCTGCCATGTCGGTCGTGTCACGGCTATGTGGCAAGATGGAGCCTAGTGACACCTCGCTGGAAACGTGTGTCCAGTCTCTGTCCACGCTTTTGAATCACGAGGATGGACACGTAAGTATTATTGTTTACTTACTATTATTTATTATTATAAGGTATATACTTACTGAAAATGTCTATTAAAATTCAAGAAAAAAAGGGTTCATTAAAAACTTCACAAATAAAAAAAAAGAAAAATTTGTATTCTTTTAACACGGATCGAACTATCAACATGCGCCCTCTGTGGAAAAGCTTTGCCTACTTCACTCAGTTTCCGAGTGCTTTCATTAACCTATTACCACTTTTCTGTCATCTAGCAAACTCTATAGGCATCAACACTCGTGTTTTGTATGGTGTTCGCTTGGGTGTGTGTGTAAACGCTACAGTTTTGCTAGGCGATGTAATTTGTAAAGGGGGGTATTATACTCACTACGAATGAAACCGGGAAGCAAAAAGCAAAGCAAATTTTTCTTTTTTATTCCCAAAAAATGTGTGTAAATCATAAAATAATAATATAAAATACATACAAACTTCATCAACAAATATTTAAAAAAAAAAGACCAAACTAAATCAGCTTTTGATATTTGAGTTTTTGTTATTGGGAGGTTACTATCAGGTTTTCTGATCGATCAGTCTGCAATTGATTTATATGTTATAAAAGAAACTAAAGTACAGTAAAATTAAAATCTAACAAAAATAACTAATCATACTGTTGCTAAGATGGAGTCCTTAATAGTTTTCAAAACATATAACCATTTATTTACTTAGATAGTGATTTTTTGCCAAATTGAGAAATCCAATCAAAATAGATAAAAGAAAAAGAAAATAAAGTAAAATTAAAATCTAATAAAATTCAACTTATCATAATGTTACTAATAGTTTACTGATACTAAACATGTAACCATTTATTTACTTTAGATAGTGATTTTTTTAAAAATTGAGAAATCCAATAAATTGTTTATTTAACTGGTTATCATAATGAGATGGGGAGCACTTAAAAATGATTTGTAAAAACCAGCAGGTGAAATTAAAGTAAATGGCTAGATATCCATTGACCATGAGATGAAGAGCTTAGAATACTGTACTGTCCATTTAGATTGAATAGACAAGTCATGTTTAATATCATACAGTATACCAACAAGAAACTAATTTTATTCAATGATATTTGAGCATATTTTATTTGAATTTGGAAGATAAATATTTTATTTGAGTGGTAATTAATATTTAATAATAATAAAATTCTAAATTTATATAATATCTACTTTTTATACCTCTCCCCAACGTTAAGCTCTATTATAACAGTATGTACACTAAAGAAATAGTTTTAATAAAAAAAAAACCAAAAGAAAAATCAAGCTATGATAAACAAAACACTTACAGATTAAATGTCCTTTTTGTTTATTGCAGACAAAGGAAACAAAATACTTTCAGTCTGTTGAAATTGATTATCATTGGAATAACAAAAACATCAGGGTACTTTAAAAAATGCTTGTATATCATCATAGAGTTTAACTGTGATATTACAAAATGCATATTTTTATACTAGCCCAAGTATTTTTTACTAAAAGGTACTAGTCCTTAGCTTAACTGGAATCTGAGGATATTTGTATTAAACCCTCCACGGCCGAGTAACACACTGGGAGATGATCCCCCACTCTTGTAAATTGTGTACAAACATGAACTATACAGAGGACCAACGGCTTTACGTCCCATCGGAAGGACAAAATAGATGTTACTGTACATATTGGGCTACAGTACAGTAAACTCTCCCAAAACCACACTTTTCTTGAGGCCCATAAGGTCCCAAATGTGTTAATACCATTAAAAGAATATTCCGACTTTTTCTAGAAAACCAGGCATATTATTATTGGGCCAGCCTAAAGGTGTCTGGTATTGGGAGAGTTGACTGTACTGTACTACTAAATCAAGCCTTGATTATTTTACATGAAATGTACTTGAATTGTAGTGCTACTATATTACAGAAACAGTGTTTACAAACCACATCACTTCCTTTGTGTGATGAATACAACACTTACCAGGACAGTACAACTCTAATTTAAACCTTACGGTTTCTATTATTAGCATTTTGTTTGTTATGATTTTAATCAGCGCTAACAGAAAGAAAAATAGGCATCAGCTTCCTTTTTCAATGCAACAGAAACAAAGAAAGGATGATTCTGTTTAATAATCATCTTTAATTATTTCCTGTATGGCGGTCGTGTCTGGTGATACAGTACCACTGATAGTGGGATTGTCACTTCCACCAGTGTTTTGTTTACTCAAGTGCGTCAGTATATTTACAGGGAATCCCCTCTACTTGTTTTCTGGTGTATTGTGACAATGCTGATATGGATCATAGTTCAATGTCACAAATTAGGTCAATATTTTTTATTGAGAATTGTGTATATCAAAACAGTGTCAATAAAAACATTGTGATTTGCTAGAATTAGAATATGATTTTATTTTTACATGTATCCAATACAATTGTTTATGATCCACGTAGGCCTACAGTATTTATCACAATTATAATATAGTAGTTTAAATAATTACATTTTAGAAGTATAAATACTAATATATATTTTATAATTTCAAATGTATAAACCATTTTGACATATTCTTAAATTATGTTATTGATATGATAACAATATTGTAATATTTCTTTAACTTTTTACCAGTGACAATACATACAGAAATGAATAGGATCTTAACTCTTTCAAGAAAATAATTTTTTTGCATCAACTATTTTCGTTCATTTATAGGTTTCTGATGGCGCACTTCGCTGCTTCGCATCTCTTGCCGACCGATTTACCCGACGTGGTATAGATCCTGCCCCATTGGCCAAGCACGGACTCACCAAGGAGCTGTTAGAGCGCCTGTCTAATTGCGGAATACCAAAATCACAGACTCTGGTTGCCAAGGGCGGCACACCAACGACGACAGCTGGTAGTACCCCAGACTCCAAGAGCAATCATAACATATCGACCGTAATAAGTTTGCTGTCTACGCTTTGTCGAGGATCGCCGGGTGTCACTCATGTACGTATAAACTTATTAGCCTTTCTTTTTATTATTCTTTATCTGCACAATCTTCATTTCATATCAGTCAAATTAAGTGGTTAGTTTTTACAGTAATAGTGCAAAAAGATAGATATGTCAAAGTTGCAGTCCCATTTGCCCAGGAAAACTAACCGTTTGTTTTGCAATACATTTCTTTACTTATCTAAAAATGACATAAATATATTCACCTAAAATGTTTTTCTGTATTCACACTCCGGACAATGATCAAAGTATATATTGATTGATATATTGATTAAAAAGTCAAGAATTTTTCAGAACTATATGTGGTGTAAAATAAAATGTTTGTGTTGTGCCTCCTTCATAAATTAAATGACCCACTTGTTTCATGTTTGTCATAGAGATATACTCTATGTTTTTCATGAATAAATCCAATCCAAATAGGCAAATCTATCTACTAAATTTAAGAGTCAGCTGTGTTCATAGAAAAAATACGTGTTTGTCTGATTTGCAATTAGAGTTCGAATTCCGCGTAATGTTGAATTAAATTTATCAACGGTTCATTTTAAGCATTCTTTTCCTTCATATATTAAATTTGATTTTCATTACATCTTTTCCTTCATATATTAAATTGTATTTTTATTATGAATATAAACTTGGAGTAATTCGTTCTATTTATTATTTTCAAGTTCATTGAGAAGGTCAAGCCCTTTGTTTACATTGCTTATACAGTACAAGTTCATAAATTAGCTTTGTTCACATTCTTGATGGCTTTCTCATCAAGGGCATTGTTTTCTACTCAAGTCTAAAAATATCCTGGAATGTTTACTGATTATTTTAAATAATAATGATAATATACTAGATTTGAACTTATCACCAAGATGAGTTCTACCCCATTTCTGCAAAATATAACAACTTGTTGTAACCAGGTTTGCATTTTGTGAATACAATTTTGTTTTTTCCGGGAGAAAAACACACCGATTTCTCATAGTTCACGTATATGTATGTTCATGTATGAAAACGTGTAATAAATTGGGAGATCAAACCATTTTTATGCAGATGTGAAAATGGTAAATATTAGGTTTTGTGGGAAATGTAAATGTACTTTGTAATACATGTGCAGAATCGTGTATATATATACTAAATTTATGAGTAGATGTATGCGTCGGGGAAGATTGGTATAGTGTTAAATCTGTTAACAGCATAGGTGACATAAGAAGATTAGACCCACTTAAGTTTTTATATTAATCATTTTAAAAAAGGCAAAGTATAATATAGATAGAAAAAATATTGAAAATGAAGATAAAGATTTTCAATATTTATGTTCATAGTGCCAAAGATTGTCATTCTTTTATTATAGTTTTAATGTTGTTTGTTTATTTTATTTTATTTTTTTTCTTAATGTTCATTTTATTGTTATGCTTCCTATGTTTAAAGGCTTTTTTAAAATAATTTTTAAATTGATTAGAGTATTGTAAATTCGATTACTAAATATTGTTTTCACTATTTTTTTAAAGGATTTATTGCGATCTGAGTTACCAAACGCAATTGAGAAAGCCCTGCAGGGAGATGAAAGGTTGGTAGTTCAATTATATCAGAAAATATCAACTTGAAACAATATGTTTTAAATGATATAATGTTTCTTTATCTAAGACTTAGGGTATCATATACAGAGAAGTTGACTTGAAAAATATAACCTCTGTCGGGGTTTTATTGTTCATTGTTTTTAGGACAGTGTTTAATATTACATGGATTAGTAACAAACCTGTGTTGTCTTTTGTCATTTAAGTAAATTTTAATGTCCCAATAATTAAAAAGGTTTTTTGTTTTTGAATTTGTTTTTAAAAGATTGGATTTGTAGCTTGGTGGTTAGGAAGCTTGGCTAATGATCCTACAGTAGGGTAGTAAGCTCAAATCTTGTCAGATGTCGGAATTATTTCTTATTTCAAAAAACAACTCTCAAAGATTATTATTATTAATTATTATTGTGTAGAGTATTTAACCACCTATTCCTCATAGGAGAATACGATATAACTCTCCTTTGGAACACCCCTATTAAGGGGACACATGTGACAATATATGGCCAACCCCTTTTCAGGGACACCTCTAAAGGCACAATTTGTTGTGTCCCCTTAATAGGGGTTCTAATAATGATAAACAGTAATGTGTCTCTGTTTAGTTGTGTCTTGGATACAATGTGGATTTGCTAATAATGTTTCTATTTGAAGGGAATCTTTGTTGGGTCCTTAAGGTGTCCCCTTAATAGAGGTTTTACAGTACTAAATACGTTGTAATGTATCTCTGATTAGATGTGTCTTGGATACAATGCACCTCATTGATTTGCTAATGGTGTTTCTATTTGAAGGGGCATTTTTTTAGATCCTGAATGTGTCCCATTAATAGAGGTTTTACAGTACTAATAAATTGTAATGTATCTCTGATTAGGTGTGTTTTGGATACAATGTGGATTTGCTAATAATGTTTCTATTTGAAGGGAATCTTTGTTGGGTCCTTAAGGTGTCCCCTTAATAGAAGTTTTACTGTATTAATAAACTGTAATGTATCTCTGATTAGGTGTGTTTTGGATACAATGCGTCTTGTGGATTTGCTAATGGTGTTGCTGTTCGAAGGACGTAAAGCACTGCCTAAAACCAGTATCACTATCGGAGGGTCTACCCGCATGTCGGGATTAAGAAGACTTGATAGTTCAGGTGAACGCTCTCATCGTCAACTTATTGAATGTATACGAAGTAAAGATACGGATGCCTTGATTGATGCTGTTGATACTGGAGGTAGGAAATATTAATTTAAATACTAGTTAAGCTCTGTCTACACTATCAAACTAGTGTGATGTGACCAAATATGGTAAATGACATCATCGTGTCCATATATTGGCACATCACATATTTCTGTCACATATAATTTGATAGTATAGACTGAGCTTTAAATTAATTTCTTCTATACCATTCGTAAGTCTCACTTTGTAGAAAGCTTTTTTTTTTTTATTTCATAAAATCTTAGTTTTTATTTAAGTGTTTATTTTCAAATGCAATATCTGGAGAGAACAAATAATTGTGATGCTTGTTTTTATTCCATTCCATCATTTATGTACAAATACAATGTTTGTAAATTCAATTGAAAAAATAATTTCTTTGAATGTTGATCAGTTTATGTTCTACAATACAAAGTCTCAGCAATACCCTTCATTGAGACATAGGTAAATTTGAATAGAGCCTAGCTGTTTTGTGCATGGACACATGTGAAAATAGTGTAACAAAACCAGTTTACTGTCTAATGTTTGAAAGTTACAATGCATTCTCTATACCAAGCAAATAATTTTATATATTTGTACAGCTTTTGAGGTGAATTATATGGATGATGTTGGACAAACACTCCTTAACTGGGCATCTGCCTTTGGTACACAGGAAATGGTGATTATCTTTTATTATACAATTTTATCCTGTTTTACTTTTACTTTCTGTGTTATCAATAGGATTCAATACATTCTTTATGGGTGTGTGCATGTGGGTGTATTGTTTTAAACAAAATGAAAAAACCAATAGCTTTGATTGTTATTTTAATGAGGCAAATGAGAATATGATGTAATTCCTATTTTGGTGATTTTGGTCTCAACTGCATTAATTAAAACATAGAAATAAATACCTTTGAAAATTAAATATGTATGTATATAATATGATTGCAAGTTGTCTGTTGCAAGGGCAGAAAATGTGTCAATATTTATTATTATAATACGATATACTGTAATTCTTATTTTGGTGATTTTGGTCTTAACAGTTATGCTTTAATAAAAACATAGAAATAAATAGAGTACCTTTGAAAATATAATATGTATGTACCGATTGCAAGTTTTATGTCAAAAAAAAGAAAATGGGATAATATTGAAATTTTAAATTATGAGCGCAATAAAGGAAATATATCAAAATTTGTTTACATCTAATTTCGAATAAGATTACTGATAGGGATATTTATCATTTACCACTGGTAACAAAATCTGGGAAAGATTGTTTAAAAACATCAATTTATTTAAGGGATTAGGTTGATTTTTTACAGATTAAGTTGATTATTATCATGTAGCCGCTTTCGTTGGTGACTGTAATCTGATGTTAGCATCTCTGTTCATAATTGATATAATTGTTTATATTAATTTTCTGATACCATGATAATATTACAGGTTGAATTTTTATGTGAACGTGGTGCCGATGTCAACAGAGGACAGCGTTCTTCTTCACTTCATTACGCTGCATGCTTCGGCCGACCCCAGGTCGCAAAGGTCAGTCCTAAATAAGTCAAATATTAAGATTTAAAAGATTATACTTTGATTTTAGAAAATAATTCAATCCATATTTTGGTTATTAATAATCCGTTTATCAGATTTTAACAATATTTATTGGTCAATATTGAATTCACAATTCTGTGTCTTACATTTAAAGTTACTCGTTTTATATTTCCCTGTTGGTTATTTCCCTGTTTGCTGTTCCACTGTTTAGTATTGTACACTCTTTGTAGACATTGTAGACAATCCTCTCTTTAGTATAATATTTTGAAAATACTTTTTGCAGACTTTACTTCGCCATGGAGCCAATCCTGATCTTCGGGATGAAGATGGTAAGACCCCGTTAGATAAAGCACGTGAGAGAAACGACGAAGGGCACAGAGGGGTTGTACAGGTGCTCCAGTCACCAGGTAATGAAGTTTTTTTTATTTTTATAAGATTTACATTCACATGCACAAACAACTAGATGCTAATCATTGGCCTGTGGCCAGATTCATCATTCACACTTGAGCTAAGGGAAACACCTTTAAAATTAAATAAATCTCCTCTCTAAAGCTTGGTCTACACTATCAAACCAGTTTGACAAAAAAAGTGTGATGTACCCAAATATGGCAGTGATATGCCCAAATATGGTAGTGATATGACATCATCATGTCCATATATAGGATATCACATTTTTTTGTCACATAAAGTTTGATAGTGTAGACAGAGATTAAAGATGTGTGTGCATTTGTGTTTGTACAAAAAGGGATAAATAAGGGTTATCGCAAATTGCATGAGCGATGCATAATGGGAAGGGTGTTGGAAGCAATAGCGCAACTACCAGTATATAAAGTTTGTATTATACTGTGGCGCTATTTCTTCCAAACCCTACCCATCATGCATTCTGCAATTAAGTTTCTCACGAAATCAAGGTATTTGCGATAAACCTTATGATATAAGGTTAATATTATGGCTTGTAATGTGTTGTTAGCATGTAGCATGATTGTAATATTCTTACAGACAAAAGCCGAACTTGCCTCATTAACAGACGAGATTGCTTTACGACGACGAGTCTTTAGTGAATACAATTTAAGAGAAATACTTAAATATTTAAGGGAAATATCTCACTTAAGTGTGATTGGTGAATATGGCCACCGATACCCAGGATATCATGCTAAATCGCCAGATGATTTACGTTCCCTCGGTATCTGTTATACTATGGTTGTTGAAATTAGCATAATCCATTTTACTTGTAATCATCCTTATACATTATGGTATACCTCTTCAGGCCTCATGGCCCATAAGGCTTATAGGTATAAGTTTACTTTTTTCATTTTAGTTATGATATATTGTTCTCTTTTTTTTTTTTTATGAATGAACACAGGTGAATGGATGGTACCAGTTACCCCTACAACAACCACTACCACGACCACCACCGCTAGCCCAGCCACCAAGGAAGATGTTTCCAAAAAGGGGGAAAGTATAGTAACCACACCCAGTACACCACCACCCTCAGGCCCCAAAGGAGACCCTGAAATGGCCCCAGTGTATCTTAATAAACTATTGCCTATATTTGCCCAAGCCTTCCATCACACCATGATGCCTTCTATAAGGTGAGTGATCATGTGCTTATTCCTGATCGTCATATCTGCTAAATTTTATTTCAAACTAATGCTTGGTTCCCACTGAGACAAAACGCAAGGACGTAAGCACAACAGAAGTGATGTGACCAATCACGATGCGGTTGATTATTCAAACTGTTGCTTCTTATTGGTCAACTCGCTTGTGTTGCTTCTACAGTGAGAACCTCACTTAAACCGACAACATTAATCACCAATTATATGCATTTAAAAAAAAAAATTAAAATAATCTTATTATTGATAATATGCTATTTAAATTATACATTATAAATACTATACCTCATTTCAGAAAAGCAACCCTAGCCTTGATCCGTAAAATGGTACATTATATATCGTATAATCAGTTATTTGAAGTGTGTGACGTAGATGCCTCTGGAGTTCACTTTGCTGCTGTATTAGTGGAGGTTTTAGCCAATGTTCTTGACCAAGAGGTAATGTATACAACACCCAGGGTGTGTTTCTTCCTCTCTCATTATTGTCTGTTGGCTATTCGTCTTGTGTAGACATTGTGTACGCTAGTCAATTCCATGATTATCTTCCGGTGGTTCGATAGTCTCTCATTGCCTTCCAATCTCAAGATCCAGGGTTCAATCTTGACCTAGTGCCAGGGTTGTAACTTACAACTTTTTCAACTCCCTAAGGCTCAAATGAGACTTAGTTTGTAACGACGATAAATTATGAAATAGTTTTTTATCCATGCTGTAATTGGCGAGTTTGTCACTGTTGGATGCATATGAATTTTAAACCAAAAAAAATAACACGCACTTTACAAATTATATTAAAATACATTGTTTACATTGTATTACAGGATGACGATGAAGGCCATTTAACCGCCCTGCAGATTATCCAAGACTTAATGCAGAAGGGACTAAACCTATTTCTAGATCATTTTGCTAGGCTTGGTCTGTTCAGTAAGGTAGCAGCCTTGACTGGGCCAATGGATGATTTAGATGATGATGCTGCACAATGTGGTGACAAGAAACAGGTAATGGAAGTGGTGTCTTTGTGGTTTGGTTGTCCTTGGTTCTAATTCTTCCTTTAACAGTATGTTAACTTCTTGTTTCTGTTCTGGATTATTACCTATTGCTAGGAGGGGTAGCTGGTTCATTTTAGTTAAAGCGATACAATTTCTTAAGGGACTCTTACCCAACATGTATCATTTTTATAATAAAAATAATATCCTGGATTTATATAGTGCCTAATGTTGTGAAACCTCTAAGCGCTAAACATTATTACCACAGTCTTTTTTTTGGATCAGACCTGTATGGAAACATACTCCCATAATATATGTTGTATTGTATGTTATAAAAAAAATGAAACCATAAATCAAATTCTTAAAATGTATTTTCTTTCTAGGAAAAAGAAATAGTACAAATCGAAGACGCGAAGGAAATTCTGCAGGGAAGGCCGTTCCACTGGCGTGATTGGTGCCTTGCACGTGGTAGAGATTGCTTATATGTGTGGAGCGATGCTGCTGCTCTAGAGCTGTCCAATGGCAGCAATGGCTGGTTCAGGTTCATTCTCGATGGCAAGCTTGCTACGATGTACTCCAGTGGTAGTCCAGAAGGTGGCTCAGATAGTTCAGGTAAGAATAGATAATAATTTATCTTCATTACAAAAGATAAATTGTATTATTTTTTAGGTGGTTTAATCAAGCCATAAAGGCCTGTCAACAAATTAAAAGCAGATTTACTAAATTTGCAGTCAAAGCCACAAATATCGGATTCTTTTGAAAATTGGAAAGTCTCTCAAAACCAGAGTTTTTCAAAAGATAAAAATTTCTTTTTTCACCATTAAAAACACAGACTTCAGAGAAAACTAGATATATTGTTGAGTTGAACGTAGCAGTGTGTCTGGTAGGCCTTTTTGACATTTATCAAAGCACATGGCTCCATGATTAGAACCAATTTCTCAATAGGGATTGCATAAATATTATTAATACATATTATTAATATTTTATTTACAGAAAGCAGAAGTGAGTTCCTTGAGAAACTCCAGCGAGCTAAGAGTCAAGTAAAACAAGGTATGACAAGCCAGCCATTACTGACCCACCCAGGACCAACAAAGCTTATTGTTGGCAACTGGTCATTGCAATGTCGAAAGGATGGAGAAGTGGTCATTCACAATTCAGATGGCCAAGCGGTGAGTGGTATTCTGTGTTTTTTTAATAGTGACCACTAACAAATTAGTTATTCTCATTTTTGGAAGAGTTTGTAAGTTCAGGTTTGTTCACTTATACCCCTTTCACACCAAAACTCCGGAGTGTCTCCGGAGACACCCCGGGGTTTATGACCATTCAAAACGTCGAGAAACTCCGGAGATACCCCTTTCACACCAACCTAGCAACTCCGGGGTTTATAAAATAAAATTGTAAATGTCGCCCTCTATTTTGTTTGTTTACATAGCGACGATCATTAGAATCATTTTAATTAATAATATGTTTAATTTAATAATTACTTTCAAAAGTCTCAGAAGTAATATAATGTTTTATTGATACTACTTATCATTTTTGAACCCGCTATATATGTTGTACAAATATTTAAAGTATTTTGAAATAAAACTAAAGCAATGAGTGATCGTGTGAGGATGACCTTTTGACCCGAAACACTCCGGAGTTTGATGTTGGTACCTTTCACACCAAAACACCGGGGTGTCCCCGCAGTTCGCTCTCCGGAGAATGTTCAGCTGTTCAACCCCGCAGTTTTAAACTCCGGAGTTGCTTGATTTTACCTTTCACACCAAACAGCGGGACGTCAACTCCGGGGTGTCTCCGGAGTGTCTCCGGAGTTTTGCTTTTGGTGTGAAAGGGGTATAATACTATGCAATATATACATTATCAATTCATTTTGTTCTCTAGTAACTTGTATATGTTTTTCTTACAGCAAGCTACAATATTGCGTGAAGATCTTCCAGGCTTTATTTTCGAATCTAATCGTGGAACAAAACACTCCTTCACAGCTGAAACATCACTTGGCCCAGAGTTCTCAACAGGATGGACGGGCAAAAGAGGCAAGCGGCTTAGATCAAAGGTTGAGCAAGTCAAACAAAAGGTAAAGGTATATAAATTATAAATACTGTATACTATACTGTACTATACTATAATGTATGGTGGTTTGATTTTTGCGGTGGTTTAATTTTGTTGGTGGTTTAATTTTTGCGGTGGTTTAATCTTCACAGTGGTTTAATTTTCATGAACCTTACTGAGAATGGTAAAATACAAAATAATTTGTACGAGAAAATTATGGCATTTACAATATTCGATTCTTACCTGTTGTAGAAATAACTTAATTAAATAATGTATTTGAAGTTGAACAAATGATTTTTGTTTCTTGAATGAAATGTTTAAGTCAGCGCTGAGTAAGAGCCAGATGATTTTTTGACTTAGTTTGTTTAATAACTCAGCCCCCATCACAGCAATGTAAATAATATATTATAATAATAATATTTATTTGGTCACCAATGAAAAATAACTGAGAGTGAGAACAGATTCTGCACGCACTCCATACAATACAGTTAAAATAGAACCTAGAAAATGTAATACTGTTACAATATATTGTAATTGTAATGCAAATAAAACTATACATAACATGTAAATATAATGTATATAATTATAATTACATCTTTTTATACCTTTTGTTATTATTACGAGTATTTTTAATTACAAATTTTGTGGGTTTTTTTCAGGTTAAATACCTAGCCAATGAACTATATGATGGTTACTTCAAAGCAGCAGAAGCCCATCCAAGAGGAGTTGTAGCTAAGCTAAAGGAAATTGTAGCCCAACTGAAATCAGCGTGTACATCACATAATGACCTTACTAAGGTAAGTGCATAGTTTCAAATATGTATGTAGCGTATATAGAGTGAGTATAATCCCAGGGGCCAGCTTATAAACGTTGATGAAAATAACTGGGTGGAATTATACTTTTCTAGTCTTGTATGAATTTAGCCCAAGTCAGAGGGTGGGATTATATTCGAGTATGAGATTATATATTCTAGTTGTGTTAGGTACTGCTATATAAATAAACACATATTCCCTTACTATTATTCTCTATACTGAATGACCTCTTCAGCCAAAGACTGTTCTCCCAGAGGGCCAAGTTATGATTAGTGGCTGTGTGTTTACTAGTACGCCGGAGTAACACCCTACTCATCTCGAAAGATGTACTAGGTTTTTTAAAGTACACAAGAGCCAGATGTGAACGTATGGTTCGAACCCTTGACGATGTTATGGCTACGTAATACGGTTCCACTGTCTTAACCGCTCAGCCACTCTGATAACCATAAATTTTCTCATGTCTTGCCAATTATATAAACATTTTTTTTTCTTACCCTAGCCCTCAGAAGGTGAAAACAGTTGGCGTGAAGAAATGAAAACTGCACTGGAATCACTTACTTTACTACTTAAAGAAGAAGGCACTCTGTCTGCGTATGAAATACATACAAGTGGGCTGGTACAGGCATTGGTCTTTGCACTTAACAATGTAAGTTAATTTACTGAAACTAATAATGATTATCATTTAGTGTAACATTATACAAATAATTTATTGAAAATATAATTGGTCAGACGTAATTTGTACTTAATGCTAAGTACATTGAGAATACTTCACAAGTAGTTCCTCGAACCCACAACCTCCAGATCACTAGCCAGGTAGGCATACCTCTAGACCACCGAGCTTGCGATGTTGGCTAGGGGTGAGATTCGAGCTTAAGAAATCAGGTGGTAAGGCACCAACATGACTGTAATTGTTTGTAAAGCTTTGTTCCCACTAGAACGTAACGCAAGGACGTAAATGCAACGAAAGCGTTTTAACCAATGACAAGCGAAGTTATAGACAGTTAGCAATCACAAGCGAATAAGCCATCGCTTGTGATTGGTCAATTCACTTGTGTTGCGTTACGTCGTTGCGTCGCTAGTGGGAACCACGCTTAACTACTGTGGTGTAGCTTTGTAGTTAGAAATAATTATAAAACTTTTCTACTAATCTTTTTCTGCAGAATTACGATGATGTTCTACTACACGATGGTCACCTTAAAGAAAGAGTTAACTTATTTAAAGCAGCCTTCAGGGAAACAAGTGATGATGAAAGGTAAGTTTTTTAATTCACTGAAAACACTACTGGTCATATATTCCTGGTAATTTAATAGGCTTGAAAATCATGTTAAAGGATACAGTATCTATTCACTTAATTATATTTTTTTCTGCAGCATCTCTCCAGCGGTTATGTTGGTACGCAAATTTATTTCTGTGTTGGAATCTATAGAACGGCTTCCTCTCTACCTATATGATTCACCAGGGTCTAGTTACGGTTTACAGGTATGTTAACAACATTAAATGGTAGAAGTTTAAAATTAGCAAAGTGACATCTAAAACCCCTTTTAAGAGGACATCATCAAGACCCTGCAAAGGCTAATTTGATGAGTGTCCACTGAATAGTATTTGACTGTAGTGTTGAAACATATATTTCTCCTCATCCTCTTAATAGAGCTGTCCCCTGAATAGATGTATATGTAAGGAGAGGTTCCACTGTGTGTACTGTATATTACTGTATGTACTGTATATTACTGTATGTACTGTATATTACTGTATGTACTGTATATTACTGTATGTACTGTATATTACTGTATATTACTGTATGTACTGTATATTACTGTATATTACTGCATATTACTGTATATACTGTATATTACTGTATATAATGTATATTACTGTAGGTACTGTATGTACTGTATATTACTGTGTGTACTGTATATTACTGTATGTACTGTATATTACTGTATGTACTGTATATTACTGTATATTACTGTGTGTACTGTATATTACTGTATATTACTGTATGTACTGTATATTACTGTGTGTACTGTATATTACTGTATGTACTGTATATTTAAACAACAAGCCTATAATATGTAAAATATCTTTGAGTTAGTATTACATTACATTGAGTTGCTTAATTTGTTTTTCTCTCTTTTTAGGTTCTTACTAGGCGATTACGCTTCCGTCTTGAGAAGGCTCCGGGTGAGACGTCGCTAATTGACAGAAGTGGGCGTACTCTAAAGATGGAACCCTTATCTACAATTAGTAGTTTAGAAAGATATCTTTTGAAAATGGTAAGTGTAATACATTTGTTATTTTTAGATAGATTTAAAGGCATAGAGCAACTTGATATCTTGGAAATTAATTAATTTATAAACGTTGAAGATTAGGAAATTTGTGAGAATGAGAATAAACTGCCTCAACTAAGATTCGAACCCTGAAAACAGATATTCTACCATATTTATTATTGTAGCGTTTTAATAATAAATTCCCCCTAGATATAAAAAAAAAAACTAATATTAAATATACTTCTTCAGAAAACTAAAACACAATTAATATCAAAAAGTGATAAAATACTGTAAACATTGTATCAACATGCTTGGTAAATTGTAGATTATGGCAGTCAATGAATTCTACTACAAATAGATATGTGTAATATTATTCGAAGCTGGACGTTTAATCGAAATAAATATGGTATCTTTATGTATTATCAAACATTCCCACACTATTAGTGCTTCTGTTCAATGTAATAAATGCCTTATTTATTCAACAGGTTGCAAAACAATGGTATGACTATGAAAGACCAAGCTTCATGTTTGTAAAGAAACTAAAAGAAAACACGCCTATTACATTTAGACACACCCATGACTTTGATGATAATGGCATCATACACTGGATTGGTACAAATGCTAAGTGAGTATGGAATTCTTAATACATATTCATACATTTCAAGCTATGTCTACACTATCAAACTAGTTTGACAAAAAAAGTGTGATGTGCCCAAATATAGTAGTGGTATGACATCATCATGTCCATATATAGGCACATCGCATATTTTTAGTCGTGTGGAAACGACTCTATAGTTCACTATGTCGGTTGGTCGGTCTGTCTGTCTGTCTGTCGGTCCGGTATCACTATGCGTTTTATCGCTTTCTGACCTTATCTTGATATCAGTTTAATCTAGCTAGGTCAATTTTTCACAGTATATTCCTTATGGCCAGGAATCAATGTGGTTATGTTTTCACGGTGCGCAATAAAAAATTACGCGGTCTACGCACGATTTAACGAAATCACGTTTGTAATCATATCTTCACAACCATGAATCACAATTAAAGAAAATTTGGTACTCATAAATTTCAGGGCATAAATCATCATATGGCAATACAATTACGTGCGTAGCGCATGTAACGCATGCGTACGCGCGCTTAAAATTTTCAAAATTTATTTTCGATGAAATAAGAGTACGTTTCAGGCAATTTTAAGCGTTTACAAAATTGCCATGAGTGCGCATATTTTTGCGCGCACACTGCGCGTTGAATGTTATTGCACACTCTTTTTGCCCGATTTCTGTTTTCTTGACTTACTTTTCAACTCGAAATTACGTTATACGAGCACGTCAAAAGTGACAGGCTACGCACGTGTAAATTAAAAATATATAAATGTTTTTAAACATTTCCACATTTTTAAACATGTTCAGTAATTTCGGTCAGTATAGTTCACTATGTCGGTCGGTCTGTCGGTCTGTCTGTCGGTCCGGTATCACTATGCATTGTAGCATGCGACTTAATGGCTGTTGGCCTTGTTTTCACATAAAGTTTGATAGTGTAGAGCTTCAGAATGAATTATGGAGTATAGCACCTAAACAGTAGCTACGTTGTTAATGAATTATGGAGTATAGCACCTAAACAGTAGCTACGTTGTTAATGAATTATGGAGTATAGCACCTAAACAGTAGCTACGTTGTTAATGAATTATGGAGTATAGCACCTAAACAGTACCTACGTTGTTAATGAATTATGGAGTATAGCACCTAAACAGTAGCTACGTTGTTAATGAATTATGGAGTATAGCACCTAAACAGTAGCTACGTTGTTAATGAATTATGGAGTATAGCACCTAAACAGTAGCTACGTTGGTACATCATTGTTTCTCAATTTCTGTAATTGTAATTAAATTGCTGACTTTGCAACAACAATTATTGACAACAATAACATGATTTTTTGTGCCAAAACAGCCCAGCTAAGTTTTATGTGTGCAAACAATTATCTAACATTTTATTGAAATCAGTAACACTTGGTCACACTAAAGCGTGGTTCCCACTAGCGACGCAACGCAAGGACGTAACGCAACGCAAGTGAATTGACCAATCACAAGCGATGGCTTATTCGCTTGTGATTGCTAACTGTCTATAACTTCGCTTTTCATTGGTTAAAACGCTTGCGTTGCATTTACGTCCTTGCGTTACGTTCTAGTGGGAACCAAGCTTTAGTGATCAGGCATTTGAATATCATTGTGCATGTGCACAGGCTGCTGTGTAGTTTAAATATATCAATTTTGTAATCTAATCTCTAAAATGTATTACAGAACTGCATATGAATGGATAAACCCAGGCCAGTACGGTTTAGTTGTTGTCAGTAGCTCAGAGGGTAGAACACTGCCATATGGACGGTTAGAAGATATACTTAGCCGGGATGCATCAGCTCTCAACTGCCATACTAATGACGATAAGTAAGTAATTATATATAAATACCAAACTAAAACATCTGTAAAGTATATTTAATAATTTCGTTTAGTTTTAGTTTTTTATCATCATATTAATTTTATCTTCACCACAGGCGAGCATGGTTTGCAATAGATTTAGGATTGTGGGTAATCCCATCAGCATACACATTACGACATGCTAGAGGCTATGGACGATCAGCTCTTAGAAACTGGTTACTTCAAGTGTCTAAAGACGGTCATAACTGGACAACCCTACTGACCCATACAGATGATTCTTCACTCAGTGAACCAGGGTTAGTTTAAAAAATTGTTAATGAATTATTTGCTTAGTTAGAGAAACATTTGTGTGGATGGAGGTCAAATAAGTTCAAGAACTTTAAGGCTGACTCCCATTTCAAACATTATACATACAGTATAATTATAAATATGTGATAAAAAAGATAAATAAAGAAATAGAAAAAAACATGAATTAAAAAAATAATAAATAAATAAACAGAGTAGTATTCGGATATATGTGATATAAAGCAAATATGCATATGGAAATATGCAAAATAATGGCACAGATTATAATAATAATAATAATAATAATAATAATAAATAATGGAAATGTAATCAATTGTTTTTTATATTCGGGCAAGGAAAATATCATATACTAGTAATAATATCTCCTAATTTATCAAAGATCCACTGCCACATGGCCTTTGGAACCATCAAAGGATGAGAAGCAAGGCTGGCGGCATATTCGCATGCAGCAGATGGGTAAAAATGCAAGTGGGCAGACACACTACCTATCTCTGTCTGGCTTTGAAGTGTATGGTACAGTCACTGGGGTCTGTGATGATCAATTAGGTAAGATAATACAATTCGGTAGAAGAACTTTTTGCCTGGTCAAAGGTCAAGCATTTTGAACAAAGAGGAAGCAGTAATAAATTTACATATATTTAAATGTTTTCAGGTAAAGCAGCCAAAGAAGCCGAAGCAAACATGCGGAAGCAACGTCGTATGATTCGCTCTCAGGTACTCCGCCAAATGCTACCAGGAGCTAGGGTAGTACGCGGAATGGATTGGAAATGGCGAGACCAAGATGGTAACCCGACTGGCGATGGGACAGTTACCAGTGAACTGCACAACGGTAAGGGTGTGTATGTTTTTATTGCGTAAAACGGTCTCTAACAGGTTACACTAGATATTTTACCCATTGATATTTGTAATGTCTCTATCATTTTAAATGGTAAAGTTTCTACTCTGCTCAATAAGCCTCAAATAAGACTTTGTTTATAAGCACGGTAAAGGTCATTCATTGGCCAGTTACTTGCCAGGTTTTATTGTTAATTTATTAACTCTATTAGGGTGGTTAGATGTGACATGGGATCACGGTGGATCCAATTCATATAGAATGGGTGCCGAAGGCAAATACGACCTCAAGCTTGCACCGTCTCACTTATTGGAGAGCTTCACAACCAAGACAGCCAGGGTACTGGCAGCGGCACTCGTTCCTAGCCCTACTTCAAAATCTAATACTAAAGTGACGGATGGTGAGCTTGGTAAGAGTAGCATTGCTTCTGCGTCTACTTCAACCTCTAGCCTTGCCAGTATCAAGAGCAGCTCAAGTCCAAGTCTGAACGCAATGGCTTCACTTATGGATAACAGAACTGCCAGTAAAGGTACAGTGGACATTTTGTTTTTCATTTATCCACTCATTTTTATTTATCATAGTAAATCCAGCATCCCAGAAAACCTAACTTTCAGTTTTTACCAACAACAGGCTAGGGTTATCAAAATGCGAACAGCATTAACTTTGTTAAACTTATTAATATAAAAAAAAGACTTGGGAATCTTCATTGACTCCGTTGTTTTCTAATAATATTCTAAATGGGACAAAATTTACGAATAATGAATTGTGTGTATCTTTGCAATTATTTGCTCAGTTGTTTTTTAATAATATTCTAAATGGGGACACAAAGTAAGTAGATAGAAATGCTGATATTTCTATTTAAAAAAAATTATTAACAGAAAGAGATCATGCCTCAGCTTCAGATCTCTCATTTTCGAATGCTGCTCTAAACACGTCAGCAGTTGAGTGTGCTCTCTTGGCATCTGGTCTGAGCTCTGTACTGGAGGATGCTGCCCAGCTCAACGAAGACCTCACCAATGAAGCCCAGCAACTTGAAGACAAGGGTGCATCAGGTTCAGGTAATAGGAATGTTTATATAAACTAATAAAAGTGTATCTGTCCATGACGAATTGAAACTTACTAAATTTGTTACTTTACAACACTAGAAATATTATAGACAGAACATAATCATCACTCTCATTGTAAATAATTCCTAGCATCTAAAGCTCTGTCTACACTATCAAACTTTATGTGACCAAAAAATGTGATGTTCCCATACATAGACATGATGATGTCATATCACTACATTTTTGGGTATATCACTACCATATTTGGGCACATCACATTTTTGTTTCAAACTAGTTTGATAGTGTAGACAGAGCTTGGGTAGGACATGAACATTTAGAAGTTGATTAGGGTTTGTAATCCCAGGTAAGGTACTGCCCCATTGTACCACGATGGTGTAATGTATACACAAGACAAACAGCTTTACATCTCGTCCAAAGGATGAGGCAATAAGAGCAAATTATCTTGCCTTTGCATTCAAGTAATATGAGACAGATAGATCTTAAACCATCCCTCTCACATGCTAGTCCGATATCCTTTACCATTACTTTATACCACTCTTATTTTTTATTTCAACAGATACAAGAGATGCAACATCTAGTATGAGTGTGAGTGTTCCTAACTTGAGTAGTACTCGAGATGCAGTTGCTGGCTTGATGGAGTCTGTGCTCTTGCACCGAACAGTTGCTTCTGCAAACAATTTCTCTAACAACCGTGGAAGCACTTTCCCTTCAAGTTTTGTAAGGTTTCCAACTGGCTTACCAAATAGTAAGAACTAGTAAATTTCTTTACTTTACAAAAGTATATCTTGACGTCTGTCTATACTATTAAAATAAGGTAGTGATATGATGAATGAATAACCAGGGGATATAATAAACTTTTCATTCTAGCTTTGTTGACCAGTGCACAGAGTGCCCCTAACCTTCCAGCAGTAACCACCTCATCTGCAAGCTTTGGGATAGCCAACGTGACTACCAGTGTAGCTCCAAGATCTAGCTTAATGCCGGCAACCAGCCTAGCATCAACATCCAGCGAGAGCGACAATGATTTTTCCGACTCGTGCCGCACCAGCTCGTTCCTGGGTGATCTTGAAGATGAAGATGAATTCTGTCAAGATGTTGAAGATATGGATGATGATGAGAACGAGGATGATAGTGATCATGATTATGAAGCTGGCATTGTAAGTCAACAATTATTTTTTCTTTATTTTATTTACTTATTTATACTGTGTATGTTGTACAATGCATGGTGCAAATAACCCAACTCGCCTAAAGTGACTTGTTCAAATCTTGTTAAATTACCATTAGGGAGCTGTTGACCTAGGAACTACATTGCATAGACATTGAGACTTTCTTCCTTACTTGATTTCTTGACACTGTTTTGGCTGGTCCTAGAACCTGATACACAAATTTGAAGCTACCTATTAAGAAACATATACAACAGTACTATTTTAGTAAAATTCTATAACTTTTAAATTATTTTAACATTACTTTGTTTTATCCTAGGAGGACGATTATGATCCGCGTGGAAGAAGAAGAACATGGGATGATGAACACGTACTTAAGAGACAGTTCTCAGCACTTGTTCCTGCATTTGATCCTAGACCTGGAAGAACTAATGTCAATGCTACAACTGATCTGGAGATACCACCACCTGGTATATATTATATTCAATCTATTTAGTAAAGTAAAGGACTTACCTGAAAAAATTGCACCCCTTAAATGAAATGGAATCATCTTGATATACTAAACCTTCTGTATACGTATTTTTTTATTGTAAACTAATTTTTTTTTATTTAACCTTATTTATAGAGAGTGGCCCTAAACATCTTATGCTGACAATCAAGGGGCCCTCATGTATACAGATGTGATAAATATATCTACATCTGAAAATCTTAGAGATATTTATTTTTCTTTTGTGTCACAGGCTCGCCAGAAACATCTTTTGTAGCAGAGGCAGAATCGGCACCAGCACCCAGACTGGCACTCTACCTACGTGGACCAGGCTTACCAGGGGTAAGTTCCTTACAACAAGCATCTTTTTTTTTTTTTAACTCTATATAATGCAGAATTTCAATTTTATTTTTAATTACACTTGAAGGTTGTTCTGAAACTTGTTGACTATTTACAGGTAACTGAAGTTGAGACGTTTTGTGGTGATCCAAATGCCCCAGTGTTTAGATATGTTCAAAACCTTTATCACTCGACTGGATCAGGCGTCAAACTGGACAAGCTTCGCAGAATTTGGGAACCAACTTATGTGTAAGTTTACAAACCTTTCAAATCTACTATAAATGTTTAATACCTTTATCAATTAAAGAGCCGTAAAATAATATATAATTCTTGTTTCCTTCATCTAGTGTGGTGTACCGTGAACTGAAACATGAAGATGGCCAACCAGGAGACTTAGAAAACACTGGTGTAAGTAAACATTGCATACTTGATTGATTTGTCTATAGCGCCCTCTATATTTTTATTATAATTATATTTTCACCCACAAGTAGTTTTTTGACAAGAATTCATATTTAAGGCATAAAACAAAAAATCAGCTAAAAAATTAAATTAATTAATATCGGACGACCTATTTTCAATTGATGCTGTGTTTAGGCAACTTACAATTTTTGTTCTAGGCCTAATGTAATTTAGCCTTAAATGACTCCTCTTGTTCCTGTCAGTTTTATATGAGACTCATAAGAAGACATAATAATTGTGTATATTTACTTTACAGGGACGTTGGTCTACATCCTTTGTTGAACAGCAAGTTGGCTCAGATCAGCTACCCAAGTCTGAACTGATTGCCTACCTGCAGCAAAATGCTGATATCCAGTTTTTAAGAAGATGGAAGCTGATTGGTTCGTCAAAGGGTATACGGAAAAGCCGAAATTGCTCTCAGCTAGTTGCTGCATATAAGGTAAGTCTTTTAGGCTCTGTCTACACTATCAAACTTTATGTGACAAAAAAATGTGCTGTGCCCATATATAGACATGATGATGTCATATCACTACCATATTTGGGCATATTGCTACCATATTTGGGCACATCACACTTTTTTGTCAAACTAGTTTGATAGTGTAGACAGAGCTCTAGATTAATATTTTTCGATTAATTAGTTATTTAGCGGCTATATCCTAAAGTATATAAATGGGTTTTTTTAATACGAGTAAATGTACTTGGCTAACTAACTACAATACTAATATTCTGTTACAGGAATTCTGTAGGTTAGGCTTTAAGCCTGTTACTAGCCGAACACGTCATAGAAGTGGACGTGTCTTAAATGAAACTGACTGTGAGGTCATACATAAAAATGAGGTGTCAGCCTGCACAGTTGATGAGGTGTTACACCTCCTACGGATACTGTTTGCTCTTGCCACTGATGTATCAGAAGCTGGTAAAATTGAAGGTAAATTAGTAAAAATGTAATATTTCAATGGGTATGAATCCCTGCAAATAATAATATTGATTGTTATATAGCGCTTATTGCACAATGCTTCTAAGTGCTTCACATTATTACCCCAGTAATATTGTTGTTTTTGTTGTTGATAAAACACGTATGGAAACATACTCCCATAATGCAGTTAGTAATCAGCGCACAGTTATGCCTTTTTTTTATACACCTGGGTGGAGAGAGCTAAACATAAGTATAGTGTCTTGCCCAACGATACCACAATCAGTAATCCAACAAACTACACCACATGCCCTTATGGTTCTCACCAGCTTATTAAAATTCAGGCAATCTTCTATTAATATATTTCACAAAATATGAATTTCTATAATCTAATAAGTGGGGTTATTATCAATGTAATATAATAATATAATCAACCCAGTATAAATATATATTTCAATCAATTCAATCAATCAATGTTGTTGCAAAGGTTTATACTTGACTATAAACACACAATAGAAACGTTATACCCGGAGCCACCCTTTAAGCTCATGTTATGATGTATGATACCCAAATAGAACTAACTGATTTATGTTTTCATTTACTGTTTTCTATGTGTAGGAGCTGATAATCATCAGTTCTCTGTTCCTATTGATGAATTTGTGAGCAAGAAAATTACTACAAAACTTGTACAACAAGTTCAGGTAACTAGAGTATTTATTTTTATATATTCTACCTTGTTATATTGTACCTTTTTATTATCAATATTTGTAATAAGTAAAAGGTAAAGGTGACTCCTATATTCATTCTGTTAGGAGCTCAATATACTAAGCCTCTGCACATATATTTGTGTACCAAATAATTGTGATTGATGAAGTGATTGTAAGTGATAAAGGAAAAGCTCTAAAAGCCAAAGTGAATAAAAGCATGTTGGTTTTTTGTAGGATCCCCTGGTGTTGTCCAGCTCTGCCTTACCAACCTGGTGTGAGAAGTTGACCAATCGATGTCCAATGCTGTTTCCCTTTGAAACAAGACAGCTATATTTTACATGTACTGCATTTGGCGTATCAAGGTAAACATCAGAATTTGTATTACTTTGTTTTGTAAAAATCACCAAATGAGTACAGTAGCCTTAAAATAAAAAAATAATTTTCTTTTTTCATTATAGAGCAATTGCCTGGCTGCAGCAGAAGCGTGATGAGACTGTTGATCGTGTGCGACCTCTGTCATCACGTCGAGATGACCAACATGAATTCAGAGTAGGACGTTTAAAACATGAACGGGTCAAGGTGCCACGAGGCGCACAGTTGCTCGACTGGGCTCTGCAAGTGATGCGGTTGCACTCTGATAGGAAATCTATTTTAGAGGTAAATTAGAATATTATACAGATATTGCCTGGTTAGAGGTGTAATATAACATTTGATATCTTCAGATTTTTGTTATTGTATTGCTTGCTTGCTTTTGGCGAATCAATTTCAAATATAAGTATTGGAACAGTTGCAAATTTGAAAAATCTATCTACATATTATTATTTATTATCACTATCAGGTGGAGTTTCATGGAGAGGAGGGTACAGGTCTAGGCCCAACATTGGAGTTCTACGCATTAGTATCAGCTGAACTGCAACGCAAGAGCCTTGGCATGTGGATGTGTGATGATGACCATCCTGATGACCAGGCTAGGGAGGTATTTTTTTTGCTTTTGTGTTGATTTTGAAACTCATTGGGGTACGTTGATACCTGAATTAAAAAATGTTAAACCTAGACTTAGTGTCCACCTAGCTACAAGAGTAGTGTGTTGTGGATTGTGGAGGAAATAATATTGACAATTAATTACACTCCATGTCCTTTTAGTTACAAATTATCCCATTCCTTTCCACGTAAAGGGCCACATAAAATTATCTCTCAGTTTAATGTTAACATGACTATAATGTAATATACTATGCTAAACAAATAATGACATATTTTATTGTTTGTTTTAAGGTTGACATTGGAGATGGAAGAAAATCTCCTGGATACTACATCCAGAAAGCCTCCGGCCTTTTCCCAGCACCACTGATCCAGGATAATGAGGACACGGAACGCATTGTGCAACTCTTTCACTTCTTGGGAGTATTCTTAGCAAAATGTATCCAGGATAAACGAAGAGTAGACCTCCCTCTATCTCGACCCTTCCTCAAGTTAATGTGCCTCGGAGAGGTCGGCAGCAATATTCAACTCGTCTGCAATAACCCTATCCGCGATTCAGATGCATATTCCGTTGATAACGTGTCGGAAGCGTCTTTAGAAGACCTAAACGAACTCATTTCTGAGATCTCGTTAGAAGAACCCGAATCAAAATCCGAGCTAATATACGGCGACCCGCCGAAAGCGCGAACACCAGCTTGGTTTGCGGGACTTTTAACGTGGGAAGATTTTGAAGTGATCGATCCGCACCGTGCAAGATTTTTGCTGCAATTACGAGAACTTGTGAATAAGAAACGTAGAATTTTAACCGATAAGACTTTGAGCGATGAAGAACGAAACAATGCAATACAGGACCTTTCTCTGGAATCAGATGATACATCAATACCACCTTATAAACTAGAAGATTTAGGGTGAGATTTTTTTCCATTATTGCTATTCCATAACAATTGAAAAAACTGATTATAGTAATCCACATTTGTAATTTTACTCGGCAAATTGCTCCAGATTCTTGGTCAAGCTACGGACAACGAGTGGTCAGCAAATGTCTTTCACTTGTGGGTTGCGCTTGACCGTGTTTTTCCGTATGGAAAACAGTAGAGTAGTAGTACATTTAATAAATGTCATATATCATTTAATAATAAAAAATGTTTTATATTTAATCTAAAAGGCTGACATTCCAATTTAACCCGTCATCGCGTGTGCATGGATACAGTACCTATGACTTGAAACCCAACGGTGAAGAAGAAATGGTGACAATAGACAATGCAGAAGAGTTTATAGACTTGCTACTTGAGTTCTGTCTTCATACTGGTATACGAAAACAGATGGAGGCATTTAGAGGTACTGTAACCACACTTGTTTTTAAATACATACCTGTATAAAACATATACAGATTTTGGTCTGTCCTGGAAAATCTATAAATGTATTTCTCTGTATTGTTATGACTGGGGAAGCTTTGTTAGTCGGATCCTGGCTACTGTTTATTGCCATTTTTTATGCAGAAAATGTCTATAACCTATTCTTGTATTGGTAAAGGGTGAATATTAAAGAACAGTATTGATGCAAAGTTTTGAGCAGATATGCTGTAATCAAGTCAAGGAGTGTTTTGCCTCCCTGTATTATTCATACAATTCCCGACAACTCCCAGTCTACTCAGCTGTAAATGAAAATTCTCTAGGGAGGCTAAGGCGGTGTGGAAAGGAACTGGCCACCCTACTACATAATGCTGAGGCTTATTAAAATGAGCTCCTAACAGCTCATTCCCCTATTATGTGTTCAGAAATGACCTTATGTCATTTAACATCCCTGTAAATCTCAATAATTCTGTAATAGGCTCAAACAGGACATGTTAATTTGATTGTGATTTTGTATTCCTTTGTGTTCCTTTTCAGACGGGTACAACAAGGTGTTCCCAATGGATAAACTACATGTATTCAATCCCGGAGAGCTACAGACCATCATGTGTGGTGATCAAGCACCTACCTGGACAAGAGAAGATGTGCTGAATTATACAGAACCAAAGCTTGGATACACCAGAGAAAGGTATGTTGACGACAGTGGCATAACGAAGATGCCTGATGCCCCTGATTTAGGAACTCTGAGTGGCCCTCCAACGCTGTAGAGCTCCCTGGTCTAGGGACCCTCCAACGCTGTAGACCTCCGCCATTTTTAACATATTTTAATATCTGTTTTCTTTCTCTTGCCCTGTTCTATGGGCCGTGTAAGCTTGGGCCACTGAGTTTAACGAGGGAGTGCTCATAGCCATTACACCACTGATTAATGACTAGAAACATGAGCAAATATATATGTGGAATGTGTTTCAGCTAAAATGTTTTCAGCAGGTCTATTTTAAAGCCTTCCACTGTAGTTAATGTTGGATAGAAAAAACCCAATGTCATATATTCATGGATGGCGTTTGATTTCACCTAAATTTCTTTCACCATGCCTATTGCGCATTTTAAGGCCTTCCCATTGTGCATAACATCCCAGGCTAAAAAACTGGATTTTGCGACTAACCTCCAAAATTTTAGAAACCAATGCTAAAATACACACTGTTAAGGATTGAGATAAATAAATTAAGGGACAACAAATGTGTACCGCCAAACCAAAACCAGGCGTTTGTCGGCAGCAAGGGATTTCTGTAAAATGCTTCTGAATGTGTAAAACCTATATCTTGACCATTTTTAGTTTTTTAAATAATCTTACAGAAAATTTACCGTAGATTCCAAAAATCTATGTATTTTAAAGAAATTATAAGTATAAATCAATGAAAATAACATTTTAATGAGACCCCCTTTTTCGTCTTTGGTGAAAAAATCAAGTTCTATTCTGTAATTTGTGTCTATTTCTAACCAACTTTTACATCTTTGATTATGAGAAGACCCCTTAATGTGTGGTATTTTTAGAAAGCTCGTGAAAAAATCTTTCCAAAGATAAAGGTTGTAGGTCATGTAAAATAATAGTATAGCCAATCAAACACATTCTTTAATAACCTTTTGGTATAAGCAAACCAGTCTTGTTGCTACGGAATCCTGAAACAGGCAATTTGATTGGCTAACAGAGTGGCTCAAGTCATTGAAGCGTTAAATTTGCCTTTAACAGTTATTCAAAGTACACTGAGGAAGCGGTAAGGTTTTAACAAAACTTTCTTACTGTAAAAAACATTCAATATTAATTCATACTTGCTATTTATGCATCCTAGATAATAATAAAACAACAAAGAATAGTTTAATGATTTATATAATATGAAAAGTAGAAATATTGGCTTCACTAGCGAATCATAAACAACAAGAGGTTAGAAAGTACGAAATGACTTTCTAGCGCGACACACTCAGTTTGGTGAACACAGAAACACTTTTGATCAAAATATTAGGCCTAGCCTAGGCATAAGATAAAAGATGAACTGTATGCCAGCTTAGTACTTCAAGTTAGCCTAGTAAAACCACCTAGCATACCTTGGTCTAGGCCTAGCCCAAAAAAAAATGATTTTTAAATGTGTTTAAAAAAGTTTAATTTAATTTTTCATTCTGTTTTCAGATCTTGATTGGTATACTGTAATGTAATACCAATAGTTTTGACAGTGGTGGTGATGCTGTTGCTACTTTCTCTTCTCAAAGAACTCCAATATGGTGATACGGTGCTTAATATAACTTTACAAAAATGACTTTGATTCTGATGATACATGACACATGTATTCTATTATGCAACGTAACCCTGAATAAAACCGTGAAATAATTGTATCGAAAAATATGTATGTATTTAAATGACCCGGCACAAAAGATGATAATACTGTTGTTGTAATACGCAGCCTAAAATGACCAAAATTTTATAATTTAAAGTGTACCAATTGTAAATAAATTTAAACACATCAAACACAATCAACTGTCTGTGTATCATTAATTTTAGTTCATTTCTATGTGTTGTATTTTTATTGTCACTTTATTAATAGTACTTATTTATAGTTATTACAAGCCTCACACATAACATAAGTTTAGTAAAAAAAAGTTTACTAACGTATGTTGTTATTTGAAGTCTCATTTGACAATGTTAATGTTACTGGATTTCTTTGAAAATTTCAATGATTATAGAAAAATGTATTAGTTACATTTGTGCTAAATTTCAAAGTCATAGGTATACTAGAAGTTAGCGTTGTCAAGGTGAACATGAGTCGCTGTCTGCCAGCACATTTAAACTTCCTGTTTGAACTATTGTTTATCTTTGAATGCATTTTTCACTGCTTAATAAAAATGAATTCTTACTTGTATTTCTTTACTTATTGTATCATAACTCTAAAAATACTTGACCAAATTGAATAATTTTTTCAGTATTTTAAAGCAAATTATGTGCTCTGTACAAATATCTTGAAAACTCAAAATGTCACATTTACGACAAATGCCTGGTTTTGATTTGGCTGTACACAAATTATTAATTTAATCCAGGATCTTCTAATATAAATGATTTTCTTGACTTTAGCCCTGGATTCCAAAGGTTTGTCAACCTGATGTGTCAGATGGACAAAGATGAGCGCAAAGCCTTCATGCAGTTCACCACTGGCTGCTCATCACTGCCACCAGGCGGCCTAGCCAACCTTTACCCTCGTCTCACAATTGTTCGTAAAGTCGAGGCCGATGATAAGACCTACCCGTCCGTGAACACATGTGTGCATTACTTAAAACTTCCGTGCTACTCAAGCGAAGAAATAATGAGAAAAATGCTGAAAGCTGCAACAACAGAGAAGGGTTTTCATCTAAATTAGACCGGTCATAAAAACAATGTAATCTAAAGATTGTTTTAACATTGTGTGTGTATCAAAAAAATAAAGTGTTAAATATGTTATTTAAACCGGAATAGGTGAAAAATACTAATACTATTTTACATAATTTTGAAAGACATCAAGCTATTGCTACTTGGCGCAATGCAATTGAGAGTTGACCAATCACAAGCGACAATTCAGGTTATCCATCGTGTTTTAATTGGTCACTTGGGTGTTGCGTCCAAGTGGTAACAAAACTTTAATAATCATAAAAGGAACCATTTAATTACAAATACCAGTGCAAATATAAAAACAACCTACATTAATACATTATATTAGTAAATGAATTGATTCTAAAGAGATATATTTATTTTAAATTTTAAATAACATAATATGTGCATGTAATGACGGTACACTATTTATTGTGGTGAGTTTTATGCTAATGTCTCCACATGCTTTGAATAATGAATTAAGCAGATCAGATGAAACGTAATTTGCATATTTACATTTTCAATAAATAATATATTAAAAGGTGTGTGAAATAAAGTGGCAGTGAAGTAAATATACTTTAAAATGTATATATGCATATGTATGCGATTCAAACTTGGTATTGACTTAGAAGAGAAATCCAGGATATTTCTTATCTGGAATTTGGATGGCAGAAATTTGTATTTATCATTTTTTTTAAATTGTGAATCAGTTAATTAGTTTAATTTATATGCTAAAAAAATTAATGAGTGAAAAAGCAATGATAGATACTGTAAGTGCTATATAATCAGTAAGTACTTCAGAAATCTCTACAGTATGTATTTATACTATAATAGTACAGTACTGTAAAGGCCCTACTGTATGTACAGTACTGCAAAGGCCTCCACTGTATGTACAGTACTGTAAAGGCCCCACTGTATGTACAGTACTGCAAAGGGGCTCTTCTATACTGTATGTACAGTACTGTAAAGGGGCTCTTCTATACTGTATGTACAGTACTGCAAAAGGCTCCATTCTACTGTATGTACAGTACTGCAAAGGACTTTACTGTATGTACAGTACTGCAAAGGGGCTCTTCTATACTGTATGTACAGTACTGCAAAGGGGCTCTTCTATACTGTATGTACAGTACTGCAAAAGGCTCCATTCTACTGTATGTACAGTACTGTAAAGGCCCCACTGTATGTACAGTACTGCAAAGGGGCTCTTCTATACTGTATGTACAGTACTGTAAAGGGGCTCTTCTATACTGTATGTACAGTACTGCAAAAGGCTCCATTCTACTGTATGTACAGTACTGCAAAAGGCTCCATTCTACTGTATGTACAGTACCGCAAAGGACTTTACTGTATGTACAGTACTGCAAAGGACTTTACTGTATGTACAGTACTGCAAAGGACTTTACTGTATGTACAGTACTGCAAAGGACTTTACTGTATGTACAGTACTGCAAAGGACTTTACTGTATGTACAGTACTGCAAAGGACTTTACTGTATGTACTGTACTGCAAAGGGCTCCACTGTACTGCAAAGCGCTCTACTGTATGTACAGTACTGCAAAGGGCTCCACTGTATGTACTGTACTGCAAAGGGCTCCACTGTATGTACAATACTGCATGTACAGTGACTGCTAAGGGCTCCACTGTACTGTATATACAGTATTGCAAGGTATTCTAGTTATATTTACTTTTAAGAGATTTATTTTACCCTATAAACTTGACTGATTTTATAATCAGGAGATTTGCAAGAGAAAATGGCATTTTTTTTAAAAGACTGATTTTGTTAGATATTTATGATTATGCAATGTAAGCTGTAAATAGTTGGAGACTAGAACAGTAGATGTATTAAAGCTATTACTAAATTAAGACAGCACATGTTAAAGGTTTACTTTTTATCGATAGATTTTGCTGTACAATTGTAGTTTTTGTTTTTTGGAAAGGTTAAATACAAGTACAGTATATAGAATTACTATAGCTTATGATGATTGAAACATCTAGATGTACTCACGTGTGTATTGTAGATGCTTTAATTAAAGTAAATTCATATCTAAAAACTGGACAACCTCTTTTGAGTAATATTGATTTTATATTTTACAATTTTAAATGTTTTTATATACAGTAGAATCCCCTTTTGGGACAATTTTTTAATGAACGTAATATATATTTTAACACTAAAACCTTGTCTACACTATCAAACTTTATGTGTCAAAAAAGTTTGATGTGCCTATATATGGTAGTGATATGCTTAAATATGGTAGTGATATGACATCATCATGTCCATATATGGGCACATCACATTTTTTTGACACATAAAGTTTGATAGTGTAGACAAAGCTTAAGGCTGATCATATTCAGAGAACTCTCCTGTTCAGTGGAAACTTTCCCATGGAGCCATCAAGGAAGGGATGTTGGTTAGTACCAAGGTGTCCCCTTAATATGGGTTCCACTGTAGTATGTTAAAGGGAGAAGGTGGAGGGGACCTATGAAAATATTGTATTACTTTTGGTTATCCTGATTTGTATTGTATTGTACTACATCACACAGGTGAACCCAGCCTAATCTACATTCACCCAACAACAAAACTCTCAACACAGAAATAGTGTAATCTATTTTGTTAGTGATTATTTTATTTATGAACACAATTTCCTTAATTATTGAGATGTTTTGCCCTGGTATAATTGTTCTGTACTGTATACAGTACTCTGTACCATCCACTGGCGTTCACATCTCTAAACCACTTCGCTTTATGGTAGATAGTTATTCGGATTGAATTTTTTTATTTTTTTATTCTATTAATTAGCTTTTTATTTCTTCACTAGCTTTGCTTTCTCTACTCCACTACCTTCTGCATACAACTCTGAGAAGGATGAGATATGTGGAAACTCTTGGATCTCCTCATCAGATAGTGGGGCATTACCAGGTCTCAGGACTACTGCTACTTGACATCCAGCTTCTTTAGCTGGCCTAGCCTCTGCAATCAAAAAATACAAGTGAATTATCACTGAGCAATCATTCTGAATATACCTATATATATATATATATAAATCCAAAGGCAAATTACTGAAAAAAATGACAATGCTGTGGGTATCAGTGGCTGGATCTCAATGGAGATACAAAAATAAAAAGCGAAAAGCTAAATCAAAACGATAAAGTAAACAGCCAGAAAAGTTAGCAGAGCTTTCGGGCAACACTAGCCCTTCATCAGTGCAAGTGAGGGAATTCGGATAAAGTCATGGCATAAGAGTGGGCAAGTGGAATAAAAGAAATATGACAATAGAAACAGTGTGTTGAATGGTGGGTGGAGACTGAATAACAGTAGAAAACAAAGAAGGTGGCTTGGTAGAGATATAAACAATTTTGGAATGAAACTATATAAATATATATGAACTCTTTTTTTGTGACCATATATTTAAAGAAGTAGTTTCAATGGTTCAAATATGTTATCACTTAATTGTCTTCAGTTTCAGCTGAACTTTTTTTTCACCCCTGATTTATTGAGATTGTAGGACTGGAGCCAATGTTTACTGTTTCAGTGGTGTATTTAATTTATAATATGTACTTTAATTTGGGAAAAAAAGTAACAAAATATGCCAACATTCTGAATTTTTAACCATAAACCCTGGTTGTCCTCACCTCGCGTAACATCTGTAAGAAAAAGTATCTCTTTATTTTTACAACCAATCTCTTTGGCAATTTTACAGTAACTGTCTACTTCCACTTTGGCACCAATTTTTGTATCAAAATGACCCGATATGAATTCTAGTATGCTGCCTTCAGCTGTATGGCCGAATAACAACTTTTGAGCTTCTACACTGCCTGATGAATAAATATAAACTTTCTTTCTCTCTGATATCCAGTGTTTTATTGCTGGAAGTACGTCTTCAAATATTCTAGAAATACAAAATTTAAATACACACAATTTTGTTTTTAGAAAGGAATTACAGATAAATTCATCCCACCCACTTGAGTCATTGGCAGATCCATGGTTTTGAAAGGGAGGGATAGAGGTCCTAAACATTTTCAATTAAAGTGCTTGTCCTTTTTGTTGCATTGAAATTATCTAAATTTAGATGGTGGTCAGTCGTTTAAGAGTAGGCTTCTGGAAAAATCTGAGTAGTAAGTACTGTATATATGTATGACTGGTTATGCTAACCAAGGTTTTACAATATTGGGAGAGTTAATTCTTAATGTACTTGGTAACATGGTTTACGTACTGCCCAACAACCTTTCCAGTTGAATATGCCTGCTTCCACATGTGTCCCTGGAGCTGTTTCAATGATGTCACTTTTCTATCTGCATCCATCAGGAATAAGACATAATCAACAACCGACTGACGCGTCAACTCCAAGTTTTCATCATTACTAAGAATTTTGGGGGAAACCACTTGGAGCTTGTCAGCTGAAGACTTCTTTTCTTCAGAATCATTTATTGACTGTTCTCTTAGGGCCTGTACATCTCCTTGGCATTGCTCTTCCTCCCAATGTGTCTCCAGGTATTTCTTCAAGTTCTTTCGAATATATGGAAAAAGAATATCCTGGAAAGAGAAAGGTATCAACATAAATAAATAAATAAATGACATTTTTTGTGTATGTTTCATCGTAAATGTTCTATAAATGAATTATGTACCTTAACAAATGATATTGCAGTTGTGGTTCCTTCGATATCAAGAATAACGCATTTTAAATCTGTGTTCTCATCGAGAACCGGCTGCATAGTAGGCTTTCCCTGCCTCTTTTTTGTGGATGTTATTCCGAATAATGAAAGTAATAATAGTCTTACTCTTATATTAAAAAATTATTCAGTTTCTGGTTCTTAAATAAATATTTAAATAAAATAATTGGCTAATTTATTGACTTAGCCCAGACCCACTACATGCCTAACGGACTAGGCCAACGTTAGGTTATAATGGTGGTACCGACAAGTAACTATCTATACGTTTGTAACATCGCACTCGGACCGGTTTTAAAACATAAACAAATCCACGTGGATTTATTGTCAAAACACTTCCGTGTGTTTGTTTGTGAATAATTGCTCATGATTGACCTTTGGGCGTTGGTGGAATGTTTAATATATGCCACTTGGATTGAAAAATGTTTTCTTTTAATTGAATATTTAATAAAAGCATAGAATAACTTTGTTTTTATTTAATTGACCTAAATGTATTTAATAAAATATAATAATACATTATGAAATTGTGTGTGTCAAGACTGTGAATGCCATGTTGGCATAGAGCTTTTTCAACCAATATTCTTACCCCCTCTTTATTGTCAACCGTAAATCTACAAACATGCTTGTACATACCAATCCGCCTATTATGTTACAATATTTAAAAAAAACCTATTTCAATAACGTTTGATTTCAAAATGTCATTTGATTAAACGTTGTAGGTAAGTTATATTTTTGTAAAAACAAATTACTATCCAGGGGGTGGATGATAGTTGGGTAGAATTAATAAATGACGTTCCTAGACAGAAATTAGCCAATCAGGCGTGTTCTTAGAAGAACAGTCTAAAAGTCGGTCTTTCATGTGTGTACGTATACAAGCAGCACTCAAATTTCCGGCGTACGAGGTTTTCGTGGATGATAAAGCTGGTAAGAATACTTTTTTTAAATTCTGGACCTATAATAATAAATTGCTCAATAATAATACGTATTTCAGACATTTGTAGTTCAGATTATAGTTCACAATATGGTAGCATAGCTTTAGTTTTGTATGTGTCTTGTATTGTACGTCCACGTCGTCGTATACAAGAAAAAGGCTGGCTAGGCCACCAGGCTACACAACACTGTTGCGTTGGCACTACTCTGTACACGGCGACTACTGATGGGTCTGCTGAGTGTCAGCCTGTTTCTGTGAAGTGGGTCTATCTTATTTTTCCAAATGACATTTGGTCAGGCATAAGAACCAACAAATTCTAACCACATTTTAGGGATGTTTGTATGTACTAAATCAATCTCATAATTTTAAATGTATACTATAAAGGCTTACCCACTTTAAATTACTTAACTTTAAATTAATTATTAATATTATGTTAAATGTTAATTTTTTTATATTTAAATTTTATTAAAGTAAGCTAAATTAACAATACTATAAAGGGAATGTATCATCTTGTAATTGTATGTTGACTGACTATGTGACATAAATTGTAGGAGTCTTCACACTTATTATATCGTAATTCATATCTCATGGAACCCTTCATTCAATTATCTTAGACAACCCATTTGACACACATAATAAATTTGGAAAGTGGATTTACTCTCTGACGTCTTCAGACATGATTTTAAACCTGTAAACTTTCTTGTTCAATTTCAAAAGATATTGTACAGCCTTATTTTTACAACTGTATAATTATAATTTATTTGTTTTCTTGTTTGATCTTAGAAGTTTTAGATAGTCTGCAGATCATCTGGAATATTTGAATGGAAGATATAGCAGGCAAACTAGTGGCAATGGATGTTTACGAGCCTCAGACGTTTGCCTTGATGGTTTTTGGTGGATTTTTCATCATCTCAAGTTTGGTGTACCTCGTCTCTGCTTTTGGAACAACCGAGAAGAGTTATGAGGAGGCTATTGCCGAGCAGCGTGCTCATATGGAGAACGAAAAGCATGCTAAGTCCGATGGCAAAAGTAAAAAGAAGCCATTCAATGCACGTAAGAAGAAGAAACCAGAAAGTATGCAGGAAGCACAAGTGATAACCCCAACTCCAGTTGTGATACCTGTTAATGATGTCCCAGTGGCACCAGTGAAGCCGCAGAAAGTGCAGAAACAGTCACCTAAACCCAAAGCTGACAGTGATGCAAAGCCAGTAAAGAAAGCCAAATCTTCTGAAGAGAAAACGACTCCTAAGCCTAAGAAAGAGGCAAAGAAGCCTGCGCCAGTTGTAGTTGAAGAGTTCATTCAGAAAGCGGTTGATAAGCAAACCTTTGCTGCTCCTCCACCTCCGCAACCAAAGAAGGTGACTGAGGTACCAGTTAAGGCAGCTCACAGTGAGCCTGTGAAGAGTGAACCTTTAAAGGTGAAGGCTAAGAAGGAGACCACAATTTCTGGTAAGATATCAATTTCTCCTATACATATTAGGGAGCTTTCGTTCGATTTTCCCAACTTGCCTCCATACACACAATAAATTGACATGGCCTAGGTAAGTCTTCAAAATCTCCCTATAATTAATATTTAATTATAACAAATAAACTGTAGGATGCTGGGTTAGCTAAAATTGATAATTATTAAAAATTATGTGTATTGGGGTTTAATATTGTTTAATAATTATGTTAACAAATCTGGAGACGTGACTGACAGCTACTGGATATAAACCTACAAATCCTATATCATACAAAGCACCGAAAATTAACTGATTCTAGAATAGTGAACACTAAAAGGTATTCCCTAATGAATAGCAATAGGAAAACATAAAATTGTCAGTAACAGGTGGACTGGGGAAAAAAATCTCCACCAGTAGCAATCCTACAACAGATGTTGCTACAATCATCCCTTGTTGACTGTAATTGAAGGCTAATATTAACTCACTACGAATAGTAAATTTAATTATTAAATTTCTATTTATATGCTCATTTGTTTTGAAAATCAGGTTCTTGTTTCATTTATAGTTTTAAATTTAGTACTAACTTTTGTTACCAAACAATTCAATACAGACATTTTTGTGAAAGGGTTTTTTTTTTAAACGGTTACACAGTATTTGTTTGATTTGTTGTACTGTAATTTAATTTGCCCAAGGAGATAATTTGAAAATATGTGTTTCTGGCTTCTTTTTTTTTTTAATGCCAACTGCTAAATCTGCCTCTGTACACTACACTATACAGATTAAATACTTAATACTGTATGAGACTTGATTATAAATAAGAAAATCGCTATAAAATATTATTATCAATAAAGCCTTATGAATACAGTACATAAAAAACTCAAAATTCAATTTAGTTTTTTGAATAATTATAATAATAATCAGCAAAAACCTTGGCCAATGTATAAAAGATTTTTAGAAACCCAATAAGCCGTAAACAAGTCTGACTTCGCAGAATATAGCCCAGATTTAAACTTATTATTCTAATGTTACATTAAAATACAATACTAGTGTTAGTTGTTATGACAATTAAAAACCATTGCACAAATTCTCACACAGACTGATTATATACAGTTTTTTAATAAATTATATAGAGCGTAACATTGAACAGTTGAAATGAAAACCACAACAAATTGAAATGTAAATGTTGTGTTTTTTTCTACAGTAAAGTGATGCGTCTAAATCACTGTCTAAAGCTCTGTATATACATTATCAAACTAGAAATGACAAAAAAAAAGTGTGATGCACCCAAATATGGTATTATTATTATATATCATTATGTCCATATATTGGCACATCACATAGTACTGTAGGCCATCCTGGATATACTTTACTGTAGTAGTATATGATGAGACATAACCTCTCACTATTGGGGAGTACAGTAGTAGGCACTTCATTCCAATGAACGAATGAATTTTTAGATATAGGGATTCAGTAGAATGATTTAAAATTGGAGTAAACAATATCAATTGTATACTGTAATTGTCACGATAGCCAAACTAAATGATCAAGCCTTATCCATCCATGTGGGTTTTGAGGTTCCCCTTTTCCTGTCTATGCCCGACTGGCCTACTGTAGCTGTTTTCACCATTTGTAAGAAAAAAACGAACCCATTAATTAAATCAATTTCATTGGTCTATTTTTTTAAAACAAGAAATACAGTCCATTTGTTTTTCCCGGAAAAAAAACACCTGGTATTACAGTAGCTAAGATTCCTAATGATCGTTGACCAAAAAGAATTTTTGTCAATGATTTTAATGAAAAGGAAAAATTTTGAAGCAAAAATATCTTTCATTGACAGGAAGTAAATTTGCGTTACAATTATACTTGTTAATGTGATTCTTCCTGAAGGCAGTGTTTACACATCCTGTCCTGAGTAAACAACAAGTAACCATGAATGCTTGCTAGATCAACTGAAATCCACTTTTTGTAGTTCGACAAATTTAATACCACTATTTTCTAATGTAAATTAGATTAGGATTCACAAGCTAATCTAACTATAATAACTGATAATCTACAGTACAGAAAGAAATTACTGCTTCGTATCTACGCGTAGGCTTTCGTAGGTAGATCGTAGGTAGAACGTAGGTCATTGTTCTCTCCTACGATGTATTGTTTGTAGCCTACGATGTATTGTTTGTAGCCTACGATGTATTGTTCTCTCCTACGATGTATTGTTCGTAGCCTACGATGTATTGTTCTCTCCTACCTACGATGTATTGTTCGTAGCCTACGATGTATTGTTATGAAATCTAGGCTACGCCTCGATCGTAGGGTGGTTCGTAGAAGCATGGAAAATGCAAACAAACAATGTATTGTTTGCTAATTAAAATCCTACCTAAAGATAGTAGGTCAATTTTTGTAGCCGCCCTACATCGTAGGTAATTGTTCTCTCCTACGATGTATTGTTTGTAGCCTACGATGTATTGTTTGTTATCCTAATTTGGACGGAAATCCGCCGACGAAACGACATCGGGCCGGTGGAAATCAGCTCACGTAGAGAGAGTCGAGGCTAGGTTAGGCCTAGCTAGCCTGTTTCGGCGGCCTACACTATAAATTATTTATTCCTACCTTGTTGGGTTAGCGAATTATAAAAACAACGACAACTAGGCTAGGACACCAACAAAATATATGCAAAATAAATATATATTCCATATTAAGATTTAACATAAATAAATAGGCCTTTTAAAATGATTACGACATGTATAAAGAAAAAGGCCCGACCAGAATTTGGAGGGGAAAAAACATGTGAGCTGAGCAGTTTAAAGAGAGTATTATGTTTCATGTCATGTGACACAAAATCCAGGTACACGATCTTAATTACTGTTTTATTGTCGTCAGACGGTAGCCACCCTAAAAAAAAAACATGTGAGAGATTGCGGTAAGCAGAGAGTATCGCGTTTCATGCCAAGTGACCCAAAAAAAAACTAGGTCTGTATTAATTACGGTCGTTCTGTCGGCAGTCTTTTTGAACGACCGATTGAACGCCCTGATGCTATATTTAGAATGAATTGTTTACGATCTTTTTTTCTCGGCATCGTTTCTGGATGGGACGTTCGCTATATTATGTTTATTAGTTGGCCTGTTCGTTGCGGTTCACCTGTGTTGGATCGTGTCTCTCTCTACGTTATACATCGTGGGAAATTTATATTTGCCGTTGAGTAGGTAAACACGCACGAAGGAAAATATTACGATTAAAAAATATTATTTATTTTTTATTAATTTACAACTTTGTCCTCCGCCAATTAAATTTAACACATTAATTTCACACCTTACTTCACTAAGAACATCGTAGGGTTGTTTATTTTGGTTACGAACTCCCTACGAAGTTCAGAACGTAGCTCATTGAAAGTTGTTTATTGAGGTTACGAAGCCAAACAATGGAACCTACGAAGCCAACAACGTAGCCTACGTTCTATCTACGAAGCTACTTCGTAGGTAAAGTTGCAGTATTTTCTTTCTGTACTGTATTTCACATTACAAAGGGTCTTGCCTTATCAGTATTCATATTGATTTTGTTTAGTGCAATTATACAGTACTTTGTACTTTTTCTTGGTTTTCTGTATATAATCTTCACATTTGTCAATGTCATTGTCACATATTCAATGTCTAGTTTAATGTCTAACTGTATTAATAACACTGTAGTATAAAAAAACATTCATGGCATTCAATCCTCCTCTTATTTGACCAGATATTGAAATAAAGAAATGTACAGTATCTACTAACTAGTGTATACTGTAATGTATAATTTAATGTAATTTTTTAAGGATGGCGAAATAGAAGGTAAGTTATTCTTCCTCTGTCACATTTGCCTCATTTGAATACATGGTCACACTAGACTGAACAACCATGCTGTCATAATTGACGTGACTATCGCAACCAAAATGTTTGGTCGAGTGGAAAAGGGTTTACTATGACACTGGAACCCTGGGTTCGAGGTCTATCAATAGCGTGTTTTTTTTTTAATAGAGATTATTTAAAGGGTTAGGTTAAGTACATAGAAGGTAATCTCTTTTTCTGTCTCTAGGCAAATGTGACCGAGCAAGAAAAGATTACGAAATAGGATGTAGTAAAGTACAGTAACTCAAATATAGACTAGTAAAATTAAAATAAAAAAGAAATTGATGCCTGTGGCCTTGTTCACCATTCACACTTAGGCTAAGGGAAACACTTACCCTTTACAATTATTGAGTTTAAGTGAAATACTTAATATTCAAAGGAAATATCTCACTTAAGTATGATTGGTGAATACGGTCACTATCAGTATACAAAAATTTGGTCGTGAGTGACCTATCTTAATATATCACAGGTCATTCAACTGATTTTATTAATTATTATTGGAAGGCTCTTGAATTATATATTATTATTAATATTAATTACTTAACAAATTAAGGTTAGTAATTAATAATTTGGGACTTTAGCAATTATTGCTATTATTTTGTATGGTTTGTTTAATGATCTATGCATTGTCTCTCATTTATGCATGCTATTATTAGTCATAGAAGCATTGAATAGAGACTTCAATACTGCTCTTTCATTAAATCAATAATTCCCCCTTGGTGTACAGGCCATACTGTTTGAACTTGCTTGCATATAATACTTATGCGAAATGTGTGTTTTGTCTTTTAAAAGCATCCTCTAAATAGGGATGTCATTGATTCCATTCGTTTATTTTTAATGTTCTTGATTTACTGATAAATATACAGTAGGCCTACTAACTACAAATGTTGCCAAAATGAAAATGTAAAATATGTACAGTATCCATTTAGTATTTAGGCTTTAATGATTTAGAGAAATACACTATTGATTATAGGCTTGTTGAATTGGAACAATAATTACCATGCAAAAGATAGGAAATTAGGTTATGCAGATATTTCACAATGTTTGCATCCTCACCCTGATCCCCCAACCCCCACCAGTTACTATACAGTAATTTCAAAATATTTGATCTGCCGCCACTTTAGTTTTGGAGTAATTTTGATGCGCATTCACACTACTTTTTTAGGGTTCTCTCTTTTCCAGAAGTATACTTGTTTGGCTTTAAATGGCTCAAGCACACCTTTCAGACATTGTGATGAGTTTGATAATGACATTCTTGACATTATAACAGATAATATGTGAACTTGAGGTATTTGAATGATTCAAGATGCCCAATGCATACAAATTAGCTAATAATTCCCCTACTACATTCTGCTAGACTTGCTAAATTAGACATGATCGACATTAACACTGGCAGGCAGAAATAATTATATGACGTTAAATAGGACAAAGTAAAAAAAAATGGAATTTGTAATGTTTCTTTCAGCATAAATCCAGGGACTGGCAAATATGGATCTATTTACTAGATTAATGCATGGCACTCTAGCCTGTCAGAAACCATTGCAATACAGTACTGTATACAAGTACTATAATTTAGCACTGTTCTGTACTGTATATCCCTGCTGTTTGGGGATATTTACTTTTTCTGTTTTCTATCACTAGAGAGTATTACTAAAGTTAATAATGACATACTACTAGTACTACTGTAGTTTATAAAGGAAATCTGTATATACTACAGTAGATATTATTGTTGTTTTCATTATTTACTGTAAAGGTCTGTCCATGAAGACAGCCAATATCAGTATTATTATATTATTGTTTTATTATTATTTTAAACCTCAATATTATTGATTTATTTATGACATTTTTGTATGTTTTTTTTTTCCTAGCTTCAAGTGGTTCAGTAAAGACCGTGGTGGCCACTATCAAAGCGGCTCGTCTAAATGACAAGGAGATCCAGCAGATAGTTGATACGTTGCTTAACAAACAAAATGGCTCTGGGAATGCTGATCAATGGACTATGGTAAGTTGTTTAAAGCCCGTTTCTATTGAGAAAATATGCTTTTATTATTGAGCTAATGACATCTTTAGGCTTTGACGCGAATTTACACAGACGCGGTTCGTTTAGGGAGAAAGCTTGTCCCACGTAGAATCTGTACCTATCCTCGCTTTGTGTAAATGGTCATAAGGAATACCATACTGTAGATTCTATATTGTTATTACCGTTGCCACTGGTCTGTGTAAATTGCCCTTTTGTTACAATATTCACTTATTAACACTCACTTAATTAAAGGAAAAAACCGTAAGATAAATAAAAATCTGGAAATATGTTAATGGAATAATATACAGATATTGACTGCTTAGAGGTTAAATATAAGATTTGACATCCCCTCGGGAATGATATTAAGTTCTCGGGGAATATATATTTCCCTCAGCGCGGATGGCAAATCTTATATTTAACCGATATAAAAGGCAATATCTGTTATATTATATAGCCAAGAACAAGTCTGCTGGGTTGGGTGAAGCTAGGCTAGGCCTCCTATAGTATTTGTATTGTATTAATTTAAACAAGCCTGCCAAGACACCTACCTTGCGAAGAATAATATACAGATAATTACTAATTAATGATTCCTTGGCAATAAAATATTCACTTAGGCCTGGGTCGTTTAAATTAACAGAAGAATTTCCATCAATAAGCCTATTAATAATAATATTATAATCAGGTAGGCCGAATAAACAATTCGTCTTCTTCTCGATCTTCGAGGAGCCGAATCACCGGATGTTCAGCGCGTACTAGTTACTAGGTTACTGTGAGTGAGTATTGACCAATCACAAACGGTGTTTCATCACATTTAGGGTGGACTTATAACAAATGAGGGCGCTATGTATGCATAGCTTAAATAGTTTAGAAGATTAATTTCTTCAAGCAAATTCCGTGGCGCAGCGGTTGAAGCGTTGTCTTGTGATGGAGTGACAATTGCATCGGAAGTTCAAGACCAGTAGATGACTTTTGTTTATTTATCGGCAAACGCGAGTGTTGCACACGAAAATTACACAGTCAATATCATCGTACTCGAGAATTTATATGATTAATGACAGGGGACACGATAATTACGTGAAAATTACAAAGTCAATATCATCGTTCTCGAGGATATATACGATTTACGATCCTCGCAGCGGTAGTCATGTGATGCAGTTTCAACCAATCACGTTCGCGTATTTACATAGGCTATGTAATATTATACAGATATTGACTGTTTAGAGGTTAAATATAAGATTTGACATCCCCGAGGGAATGATATTATGTTCGAGGGAATATATATTTCCCGAAGCGCCAGCTGAGGGAAATATATATTCCCCGAGAACTTAATATCATTCCCGAGGGGATGTCAAATCTTATATTTAACCGATATAAAAGGCAATATCTGTTATATTATATAGCCAAGAACAAGTCTGCTGCTGGGTTGGGTGAAGCTAGGCTAGGCCTCCTATAGCCTATACTATAGTATTTGTATTGTATTTAAACAAGCCTGCCTAGACACCTTACCTTGCGAAGAATAATATACAGATAATTACTAATTAATGATTCCTTGGCAATAAAATATTCACTTACTTTAGACCTAGGTCGTTTAAATTAACAGAAGAATTTCCATCAATAAGCCTATTTATTAATAATAATAATATTATAATCAGGTAGGCCGAATAAACAATTCGTCTTCTTCTCTTCGAGGAGCCGAATCACCGGATGTTCAGCGAGTACTAGTTACTAGGTTACTACCGTGAGTATTGACCAATCACAAACGGTGTTTCATCACATTTAGGGTGGACTAATAACAAATGAGGGCGCTATGTATGCATAGTTTAAATAGTTTAGATGATTAATTTCTTCAAGCAAGCTACGTGGCGCAGCGGTTGAAGCGTTGTCTTGCGATGGAGTGACAATTCCACCCGAGTTCAAGATCGAGTAGATGACTTTTGTTTATTTATCGGCAACGCGAGTGTTGGCACACGAAAATTACACAGTCAATATCATCTAATTACGCGAAAATTACACAGTCAATATCATCGTTCTCGAGGATATATACGATTTACGATCCTCGCAGCGGTAGTCATGTGATGCAGTTTCAACCAATCACGTTCGCGTATTTACATAGGCTATGTAATATATTAAAATATATATTGACTTGTGAAGTGAAATACTTGACATTTAATAATTAGGATTGGTGATCAGTAGGACCACTGAATCTGACTTTATTCCATACATTAACTTTATATCTGTTTTTTTAAATTATTTGAACGTTTTTGAATCCTCCCCTGGGGACATAAAATATTGCATTGAGTCACATTGCGCCAATCTAATTTTCAGAGACAAATGTCTGTAAATGCAATGCTTCCATTTATATGAGTGGCTTGCAATCCGCATTATACTTTCTTGGCTCTCAATCATTAAGTAAGATTGAAAGCTATGATGATTGCATTTAATATTTTGTGCATCCATGTTCTTGGAAAACAAATGTTAATATAGAAACATTTAATTATCATATCTAATGAATGAACGTTGTATACATTTTTTTTATTCTTTTGAATTTATGAATTTACAAGATTATTGACAAACCAAGTAGTCTTCCCAACGCAAATTTAAACAATTTATTTATCTTTCCGAGTTTCTTATTTAATCTGAATCATTTATTCAATTCAAATATGCAGTATTTGTATAATTTCCTATTTGAATAGAATTCATTTTTATTAATATGTTATTTCATTCTATTCGAATTAATTTATTATGAAAGTTATTTAATGGCATTCTACTGATTCTGAAAGCCTATTACAACTTACAGTACATACTGTACAGTAATTATTATTTTGAGCTGATTTACATTTATTAATGAATTTTATATTTAAATGGGGCTTAGGGTGGCTTAGTAGTACTGTAGTAGTACTTTACATCTCTCAAGATGAGTAGGGGGTTACCTTGGTATACTAGTACACACACACAGCCACTGATCATAACTGGGCTCATTGTGCAATTGGGACTAGACCATTTTAAAAGTGTTTTCCACCTGTTGGTCCCATCCTACACTAAATGTGTGTTATAGTATGTCTATTTTTTTGGATGTACATCTTAGTGAGAAGTTGAAAAAATAAATAAAAAGGTCAGTTATGAATTGTTTTTTTTGGTACACTTAGGCTAATCAGCGATCTGATCCTATGTCCTCCCTCAAGAGACAACTGCAGGAAAAAGAGCAACAGTTACATAACGGTAAGTAAAACATGCAATCAGGAAACCTTTGTCATTTTCTATACAACTGTTAAGTGTTATCTATTTCTTGCTTAGTTCGCATAAAATTATCAGATAAAGTCAACATGGAGTGTTATCAAATTGTTCTGTATCCAAAAAGATCGAGATTTTTTTTTTATCAAATGAGTTAGTTATATAGTTACTATAAATTTAGTATGGTTTTTTCCATATCTCTCTAATTATGTCTTGCTTGTGTGTTGGACGGCCATAAAGCAATGATATGAGCTTTCCTCTTTAAAAAAAAGACTAATAAGAACCTGTAAATATTTATTTTTATGTTAATGAGAAAATGCATTTTTTTTAAATTAAAACATATTTCTACTAAAACCGTACACACTATTCTTTGCAGGTTGATACCATTACTTGGTATTATTTAGAATTCCCAGGGTAGTAAAATATCTATGGGGTGATCCATTGAGATTAAACTTGATGGATCTTTAACCCCTTCATTACTTCCAGGCTTAAAATATAAGAAATTCACAATTGAGAAGTAGCATAAACTATAACAAATTTTACAAAAGAATTGTGCACAATTTTACAATGATTTTGGGACATTTTTATGTCAAATCACCATATAAAATTTGACGAACATGATGTTTAAAAGGTCCTTCGGGGTGGGGGAATGACCCTCAAGTTTTCCACTCAGCAAAATTTCAGCCTAGCACCCATCCAAAAAATATTAGGATAACTAAAACTTTTAGATTCACCCACCTGTACGATTATGATACCTACGGCCGGCCGCTAGATGTTTTATTGATGGTATTTGATATTTTTATCTTACAGAGATCTTGTCAACCCAGGCTTCGGCTCAAAAGGTGAAAGAGATGCGTAATGAACTTGCACAAGAGAAGCAGCAAACAATGAAATCAGACATGGATCACAAAACCAGGATATCTTCATTGGAAAAGGACATACAGGCATTACATCTACGAATGTCACAGGTGCATATTCAAATTTATTCAAATATTGCTAGATGTTTTGCATACACTGTACACATTTAATAGTAAAATGAAATTATCGAAACCATGCTTATTTTGAAACATGATGTCATCTGTCAAACATACGAAATTATATTTAAATATATGAAAACAAATAGTGTCTGGTGAGATTTGACATCTTTGACCTGCCTTCTTCCGAACCCTCATGCTGAGCCTACTTCCTGCAAGCACTGGTCACTTCTAAAAAATGATATTAATTGCCTTCACTTTCATGTTCTCTATAAATAGCAATAAAAAACAATTTTAATAACTAGGCTAAATTTACACTGTAAAATCCTTTCATTTTTGTAGCTTTTTGATGTTTTTTACAACATTGTTAGTGAGATAAAATTGAGAATTTAGTTCCCCATGACCATGAGGTATATTTTTATATAATTATAGTGGAGCTGTACCTTAGTGGTTCACATGCTTACCTTACAATCCCAAGGTTCAGACTCTTTCTACTCTCCAACTCCAGTAATACTTAGTTTATAACTATGATTATAAGTTTTAGTTTATGCTTGCTGTCATTTTCTGATTCGTTTAACACGAATAGCTATTTGCTTTGGTGTTGTTTTTGTGTAAAATTTACCAAAATTAAAATAGGTTTTATAATCTTATAAATAATGGAGAGACATGCCCTTTGGCGATAGTTGTCTTTGACAGCTCTTGTCTCTCCTCAGTTCTCCCATTTTATGTTTCACTGAAGAAAAGAATAAATAAATATTGTTGTATTGGTGGCGCATACAAGATTGATTTATATAGAAACATGTTTGTTATTTCTATATAGACTCACGAGCAGCATTCTAAAGAGGGCGCCAGTTACCAATTGAAGATCAAACAATTACAGGCTATGGTTGATGAGAGCAACTCCGGAGTGATCCAGAAACTGAGAGAAGAAAACAACATGCTAAAGACGGAGGCCAACAGAAGTGTTGCAAAGTAAGACAAAAAAGATAAAATGCATCTTTTTAATAACCATTATTCTATTGATGGCATAACAAAGACAATAGACATTCATGTTTCATATGTTTATCTAAATTCAGAATTAACATACAGTATACTGTAGACACACCCATAAATAAGGCTAAATAAAAGTTTGAATGTATATGTGTATATGTATACTATCAGTCTGATCCCCATCTAAAATTAAATAACAAACAACATGAAAATGCCAATCAAACTTTAAGTGAGATATTTCTCCTAAATATTATGTATTTCAATTAACTTTAATTTACAGCCACAGGATTATAGCCTGGACATAATTTGAATTCCCACTTGCAGTAAAAAATTACTTATCATCTAAATAAATACTAATACTTATTGCATATTATTGTATTAAATTACAACTAAAACTTGATACAATCTATGCATGTAAATGATTTCTAAGTAGGCAGAATTATCATAATATTAGACAGCAATTTTGTTGGTAAAAGTCTAGTCAGCACATGCTAAGCTCAAAATGGCTTTGCCTAGACTTGATTAATGTCTAGACCTAGTGGACAAATGATTGCTCTCATTACTAGGAAGTTGCTGTCAGAACATGCTGAGCACATTAGTGTTGGCCTAGCCAGCGGCAAAATCATCTTTTTTTTTTAACCCGACATATATGACACATCAGCTCGTTAAAAAAAAATTAAAATTCATAACAAAACCATACATCCTCTTTCAATTCCAAAATAACCATGTGCTACGTACCTCATGAGTCACCATCAGTTTTCTTTTTTTTTTATTAACAGAAGATCTAAATAACTAAATAATTTCAGATCAAATAAAACAGGGATAACTTTATTTTGAGTTATATTTGTTTCACTTTTTATTAATTCAATTATTTTATTTTTTATTAATTGAACATTTTTATTTATAAATATTTGAATACTAAATTGAAATGATTTTAATCTGTACTGTTACAGTTTGAAATCTCTACCTACTAGTTCGATAAAGAGGTTATTAATTTAATGTTCAGACCACAATTTTTGTCAAAAGACTTCCTTGTGATGTTAGGATTATGAGTCATACATATCTTTTTACAAAATAATTACATTGTAGTAAATCTTAGTTTGCTTTCGAATTCTTTGTGTTTCTGAAATGTAAAATTGTTTATTGGGGTTCTTTTTTTTAATGTGTATTGTCATATAATATCTATACTGTAAGAGAAAAGGAGAGTTTGTACATTGTTTTTATACAAATTGTTGCTTCAGGAATATTGCATGCAAAGTTTTAAATCACATTTGAACATAAGGGATTTGGTAATCTCAACATATTGAATGATTTTTCCTGCATTTGCAACTAATAATTAATTTTTTTTTTTTAACCACAAAAAAAAAAATGAATTCAAATTCAACAAACATTTATTTCATCAAATGCCATACAACTAATGCAATGCATAAAATGAGGACCAACTTAACTTGTCTCAGTTGGCCCTTAAACATGGTTACAAAAAATAAAGAGCAAGTGAGAATATGAAGCATTAGTAATGATATAATAAACAACTTGAAATTATATAAAAATGTGCTTTTTCTAGGAAAGAACAGTTGATGGGAAATGAGCTAGCTCGCCTGCAGGCTGAGAACAGTAAGCTTCAATCGCAGTTGTCTGGGAACAAAGACCATAGCCGCAAGACTGACGACCTTCGACACAACTACGAGAGCCGAATTGGACAACTAGAACAACAGTTGCAACAAGTACAAGTTAACCATGTATGTTTTTCCTTTATTTAATAAAAATGCATTTAACACTGTCTACACTATCAAACTTTATATGACAAAAAAATGTGATGTGCCCATGTGGACACGATGACATCATATCACTACCATATTTGGGCACATCACACTTTTTTGATAGTGTAGACAGAGCTTTAGACAATAACCTTCATTCATGTCTTGTTTAGAACGAAAAGGAGAATATGCTAAGCAAGAGGCTAGAAGAGATGAGCTCAGAACTGCGTACAGCAGATGATCAGAAGTCCACCCTTGCTAGAGAACTTGAGGCAGCCCAGAAATCTGCCAAAATGGCTGCTACGGAGGCCGATAAAACTAAAAAGCAGTTTCAAGAATTACAAAAAAGCAATAGCGGCGAGTCAGAGGCTTACACCAATTTGGAGAGCAAGTTAAAGGTTCGTTTTTCATATTAATTATGTAAAAATTACCTGAAAAATCTATGTGCTTTTCAGTACCTGTACTGTAGTAAATACAATTATTCTGGAAGTTCAAAACAGTACAAAATGTCTTTATTATCTGAGAAATTACATTGCTGATGGAAGTCACAGAAAAGATACATTTTTAAACTAAAAAATGTAATGTGCCCATATATACACGTTGATGTCATATCACTACCATACTACTAGTTTGATAGTGTGGATGGAGCTTAACATGCATTTTTTGTCAAAATAAATTAACAACAAATTCTATTCTCATCTATACAAGTTTATCTATCTCTGTATTGCAAGCGATCAACCATAATTTGTGTTAATATATATTAGACCAAACAAAGTTGGGTTGATTATGAGAAAAGGATCATGTCCCAATAATTGTTGTGGATTTGCTTTGAAAATAAAATTAATTGATAAGATGGGACATTCTTTAGGTAGTTCTTCGTGAGAAAGCAGACTTGGATGCTAGGCTGGGCAATGTGCAGGCCCACTTTGCCCAGGAGGAGCGCAAGTTCACAGAGACGCTAAAGCGTCTTAAGGTCTGTCTTCAAATGGCTGTTGTTGTCACAATGCTTTGTTTAGTAGCTTTATGTGGTGTTTTGCTGTTCTAAGTACAAAAAAAATATGTGTTACGTTTTTATTTTTTTTTTAGACTTTCATTTGCAGGAAATGCTTATCAAAATTCTTCATAAAAAAATATTCATAACTTTGGCTGTTGTATTTTTATTTTAAACTCTACCTACACTACTATATGGTTGGTTGGAATATAACACACATTCATTGAATATGTTCTTTACTGACCCACCTGGGATAAAACCCACCCATTCCCATGTTTGGATTATCTACAAAATTGTACAATAAAAGAAGAATGACTGTGTGTGGTGCTTAATAAATATTTCTTTGTTTTGTATCGTTAAAAGTTTGTTAAACTACCTAAACTACCACTAATCCATGCTACAGTATGTTTCTATGAAGGAATCCACTTCAATTTGCTCTGTACAGCAATATTATACTGTTTATAACACAAAATATATGTTGTCCTCTGTACAGCCTAGATATTGCAATAGCAATTTTGGATCACCAGTTTTAGCCAGAATCCCGGTATAATTAATTTTTTTATTGCCTTGTAAAGAATGATTGATGATTCCTAATAATCAATATAAAAAATATTAAATTACATTACAGAGTATTAAAATGTCACAAAATTAAGAATTTTATAAATCCAGGATATGATTATTATTATTATAAAATAGTTTTTGAAGCTGATATTCTTCATGTAAACATTGACGCTTAATTCAAATTTATTTTCTATAATTTCTTTGCAAACCACTCTTTTGTTTTTAATGTTTTAATTTGGTAAGTTTATTCTATATTTCTTTTTATTTTCAGTTTTAATTTCAGTTATTCATCCATTTATCTTTATCATTCTAGTTTAGTGTCTATTGCAGGCTTTCACTCAATCAGAGGTTCCTCCAATTATAGGCCCCAACCAATTTTCAAGATTTTCCCAAAATGCTCCCTTATTTGGCTTCTCCAATCAAAAACTTTAATTTGCTATCACTTCTGTGACCTGGATGTGCGACCTGGATAGGCAAAAATATTTTATGACCGCTATCGAGTCGGTCAATACTGCATAAGCAGTGTGTCGTGAAAACGAAAAGGTAGCTATAGGCCTATGAAATTCTGGTCCTGTTAATACTAATACCGTAATTCTTAATTATTTACTACATTTTATATACATTTTTATACAGTTTTTGCAGTAGATTGGAATTAAATACTGAATAAATTGCTTTAAATTCCATGCAAGCTACACATTGCTGTAGTTATTTTTCTTCTTTGCTTGCTTTCTTTTTGCTATTCTTGTCTTCTCGTTGTACCTGGGTATTATCGCATCATTATGATACTACGAAAGTAAATCCTTTCATTGCCATGTGGATTTTGTCACTTAGCATGGATTTATTTCTTGCCTTTTTATTTGATTTCCTTGCAGTTATTTATGCTTACTATTGCTATCATGGTGGCTCGATTATTTTACATGTGCATGTGTGTATTTTATTTTTCATTTGTGGTTATTATGATGCAACTACTGGTGTATTGTTGAATTGCAAAATTAATTGTCAGTGAATATATATTAAATATATATTTATTTAATATACTATACATAATATTGTTAAAACATTGTTGAATTTGTATTTGCACGGATCCAGGGAAGAACAACCTCAGTGGTTAAATAAAGTTGTAAAGAAAATAATGTATTTCAAATTTAGCTCAGTATCGCTAGTAAATCAATCAATTTTTTTTAAATTAAAAATGACTAATCACCTGATGTTTAGCAGATCAGTTTGTTGTTTTGTTTTTTTTTAATATAAAAATGATTTTGTATTCAGGTACATTTTTAATTTTATTTATTTCATTTTACTTTTATTTTGGAAACGGACGTCCATAGTTACAAAATCAATTGCATAGATAAGTTTAAATAAAAAAGGAAAAAAAAAAAGACACCAGTATCAGATCATCTCAGGATCTCCCATTATTTTGTTATGGAGCCTGGATTATTCAAATGATGATGCTATAATACATTTCATTTTTGTATTATTCAAACTATTATATTTTAACAATTTTTTTTCATTTATTCTTATGCATTATTTTAATCAAGGTAATTGTTATTGTTTAATTTTGTAATCATAAAATATTGACTGTTTCTATTTTATTTAATAGGATGCAAATGAACAGAATGATGAACTGAAAGACAAATTGAAATCTTCAGCGGATCAGTTAAATAGCCGAGAGAAATCCACTATTGAAAAAGAGAAACAAATACAGGTAATATAAAAAAAACAACAATTTTGTTAGTTAGTTAAATTGCCCTTTTTTAATACACATCCAACAGCCAGAAACTTACCAATTACAGGATGGGTAAACTATTTTATAATTTATCGTGCTTATAGACGAAGTATTTTTTTAGGTTTAGTGAGTGGAGTATAAAGAGTGGTGAGTTACATCCCTGACACAAGGTCAGGATTGAACCCTTGACATCAAGATTGGAAAGAAAGCATGTTAACCATACAGAATAGAAATGTTAGAAATATCTGAAATAACTTATTCTTTTATTTTCAGGATCAAAAAAATCAAATTAGTTCATTGAATAGCCAAGTTTCAGAGCTTAAGAAGAGCTTAGCAAACAAAACAGAATCTGACAGTGCCATTAATGGACAGGTCAAAGAGACAGAGTCATTGTAAGTTTTTACCTTTAACCGTTCATGTCTCTGTATAGCATTTAAGACTCCTTTTACACTGCTTTTAAGCTATGTAAAACATACATATATTGCATATGTGGATGTACGTACAAGTTTGATTCATGTTCAGGGTCACTGAATTGATAACGGAACTTAACCTCAACAGGTTAAATGTTACCATAATTTAAGCACTCCGAAACTGAGCAAAATACTGCGAAGTGCACCTATATTGAAGATAAAGATAACTCAAGATTTAATTGGCTTTCTTAAATAAAAACATACAACTTTGTTTGTATCCATCCAAAATTTAAAACTCATGTCCTCACCCATGGTGTTCAATATTCTGTATTGTAGAAAAAGTTTCTTGAATACACAAAACAATGCAGGTCTTTAGAATATTTTTTTGATATTAAATTCTGGTTGAGAGTAGAACCTGACGGATTCAGAATTCAACGAACACCATTTGATGATAATTTTACTTTATTTGCAGATTAAAAGAAAAAGAATCAATAATTACTGATCTTCAAGAAAAAGTTGGTTCCAGTCAATCCGAACTTGAAAAGCTTAAGGCAGAGGTAGATAAGCAGAAGAAAAAAAATGATGTAAGTAATATATATTTAATTTTGTTAACATGAAGGCAAATAATGAATTTTGTTAACATGAAGGCAAATAAAAAATCATAAAAAATGAAGGGCTTTTGAATACGTTTACTGTACTGACTGAAGTAAAGCCATTCCCATTTAACATGAAATATAGCCAAGACAACCCATTTACAATCACCTCACTAAACTCATAGCCAGCCTGAATCTCCGTCAATCAATGTTCTCGTTATTTTATGTTGTTTAAAGCTCTGTCTACACTATCAAACTAGTTTGACAAAAAAGGTGTGATGTGCCCAAATATGGTAGTGATATGATGTCATCGTGTCCATATATCGGCACATCACATTTTCACTTAATGTTTGATAGTTTTAGACAGAACTTAATGTTGTTATAATTGTCATCATTATTAACAAACATGAATAAGTATATATTATTAGTACTTTTAATAATAGTTTAATTATTGGTATGTATGAAAGGGTGTACAATACAAACAGTTTTAGTAGGAAACAATCGCCCTTTCTTCTGTATTCTATGCCTAGGCCCTACGAGATAAAAACTGGAAGGCAATGAATGCCATCTCAGCTTCAGAAAAAGCCTGCGAGGAGAAAGTGTCCCAGGGACTAAAGGATCTTAAGGTAGCTTGTAACATTGTTAATATTGAAAAATGTTATGTAAATTTTGTGGCATGTTGGGTGGAGTAATGTTTTTATTATATTTATGAATATCATAATTATTGCACAAGGTTCATAAGTAACAATGTTCTTAATGTTTATTTACTATTATTACTATAAAGATTTTCGTTGATTTCTTCTCAATTTGCATTTAGATTTTTGTTTTTAATTTTCTGTTCATGGGAAAATATCATTACCACATATAAAAAAAATCTCTGAATTTCACAATCCATGTGCCGTATTTCAAATTTGTTAGAAAGTCAACGAGCAGAAAGATTACACATTTTATTTTGTTATACAAGTGTCATTTTTACACCTCAACTTGAACTGCGAGGCTGCGAAATTTTCCACTTTCTATATGTTACATTTAATGTTGATAAAGTTTGCACAGAGAATCTTGGACATACGTTGTGGCGTATGGATTGTGAAATAGGAGAACAGCACTGGTTCATAGCAATTGATAATATTAAACTACAATATATCCTCGAGTATAATCGATTATGATTATATTGCTAGTAGGTCTATCCCATATTTGGGCTTGCCTGTCACACGCTTTGCTAGTTTGGCTGTAGTGCTCTTTCCAATATTTTTCAATTTGTTATTATATAGTATATAATTTTCTTAATTTTTGGCTGAAAAAATAAGAGTTTGAATAAACAAATTTGAAAAAGAAGTCTTTTTGCTACAGTATGAATGTTTGTATATAAAAACTGTACTGCAGATGCTATCATAAATAATGTACTGTAAGTGTGCCACACTTTCCTCCAAGATATTCACAGGAGAGCTATAAACGAGTATTAAAATCACAACTAAATCCATAAGACTCGTTCTAGATTCTATAACGTTCGTTTCAACACTTTTAATGTTTTCTATATTGCGAATTATTTATTAGCAATAAAGAAAAAATTTATCCAAATATCACACTTTATTTTTTGCTAATGCTTTTTCTTCCAAGAATTTGACATGCCGGCAGCCCAACTAATTTATAACGTGTCTGATGTTTTGAAATGATACGATACCATTGATATTCTCAGTGGTCTTGTGTTTACTGGCTATATCATGCTGGGCAACGTTTAATTTAAATGCATATTTTTAATGTTGAAATAGAAATAAGGCTATAGTCCTATTAAATTTGTAAACTGTTAAATATTACCCTGTTTTTTAACTTATGAATATAATTTTATTTTATTATAATTACATGTACAGTAGTTGCAGTCATTACATGTTTTTATGTGTTCTCGCTTTTGGAAGGATGTGTCGATTAATATTAATTTATTTATTAATTGGTGTTTCATATAGTCTGAAAAATAATAATAATTCACTTAATAGTTTAAAATATATTTTTATTCATAAATACAGTAGAACCTCTATTTTAAAGGGACAATTTTGAAACTAAAAAAGTGTCCCCTTAATAAAGTAGCTGTCTCTCCTGCATATTGGTTGACTGTAGTGGTAACAAATATATTTAATGTCATTGCTTATACATGATAAACATTTACATTCTGCTCTTTGATTTCATGGGAAAGTGAAGGATTCTACTGTAGTTTAACATTTGTTCCAAAGGCATTTCTCTTGCTTAAAGATGTATTGTCCCCCTGAAAAAATAATTTTTTACATTTTTTTGTTGAATATGCCATTTTATTGTTACATAATAGTTATCCACTTTGACCAAAAATTGAATTGGAAAAAGAATTATTTACCTGAAAAAACTGTAATTTAAAGCAAAATATAGTAAATACTAAAATTGGCTACCAGCCAATGGGTTTTTAATTGAATTTGACCTTTTATTTTGTCATTTTATATGAGAAAACATTATTTTTGTTGGTTTTTTTTTCACGGAAGGGATTAACTTTATTAAAACTACAAAATAACCTATTCAAAGTCTGATTTATTTTCTTTCAAAACATTTTTCTTCAAGAAATATATTGTTGTATCTAAATTCCTTACTGTGCTTATTTTTCTTTTTTTTAATTCAAAAATTAATAAACAAACAGTTATTTGGGATAATCCTTTTTTGTTAAAATTTGTACCCAAATCAATTAATATTTAACGTAGTGGCTAAACGTTTACTAACAATTTATCTGTAGTATTTTAAAAAATTGATTTGATTATAAGATATCATCACTCGCATCATTTCTGGTGTTATTTTACTTTTTCAGGATCAACTGTCCAGTGCTGTGACAACAGAACAAGCAAGTGCTAGAAACACTCTGAAGAATCTCTTCCCAGATGTAGCAATAGATTCTAAACTTGTAAGTATGTTTAATCAGAACAATAAAATAAAGTAGTTTTACTTTACTGGTTAAATCTATCTCTGCTAGCTAACTCTTTCACACTGCCTCTGGATAGTATCCAGAGTCATATATTGATGGTAAGCCCAAAAATAGAATATTTTAACCAGTATTTGCATTGCATTTCCAGTTTTTGATTAGCCTGTCTGTAGATTAATTAACCAGTTTGTTTAATAATTAATTAGTCTTCTTGGAAGGAATATAAACCATAGGTCCAGTGTACACAACTAGCTCATGTGTATTTCAAAGAACCTAGTACATTTTTTGAGACGAGTAAGAGGTACCCTGGTGTACTAGTACATCACAGCCACTGATCATAACTGAGCCCTCTAAGAGAGTCTTTGACTTAAGGGGTCACCCTGTATAAAAAAAATATTTCAATGATGATGTAATACTATATGTATACAGTAATATATAACTTAAAATAACTAAAAACGGTAAAGTTGAAGAAATGAGAAAAATCCACGCCAACCATTATTCAAACTCTTTTGTTTCAATGTTTAGCCTCATTCTGAGTGGCTAACTGCATTTGAACTACAAGCTAAAGATTCACTTAGTAACACAGTTGAAGAAAGCAACCAATCAAAAACTGTAAGTTTTTAATATTTTATTGGATTTTATTGGCTTTAAAAGGTCTCCTAAAAGCATGCTCACAAGCTAGTGAGTGTTGTGATAGCTTCACAGTGCTGATTGATTCACACATTTGCGTGAAGTCATGCTTCATTGCATTTTATTCTTTTGTAGTAATAATTACCTATACCTTAAATCCTTGATCGCACTGGACTTAATTTGATAAAAATCAAATTAACCTAGTTGCCAGTTAAAGTGACTAAGGAAAGTCCAATTCAAACACTGGCTACAATTCCCACAGTGGTTAACTATCTGTATATAATTATTTACGTTAAACCAACGTAATGTAAAAAATTGTTTACAGATTAATATTTTTTAACCAGATGATTTTTCGAAGACCACAGGATTAAATTAAGTCCAATAGTTACTTTTACCGACCACTGCATGCCCAGTAAAACTTACCATGGTCTCTGTAAAACTAACCACGCGGCTGAAAGTTTATGTTAACACATGCGAGTCAATCGTTGTTTTTAACATCAGTTAAATTTTGCGTGAAAATATCCAAGTGTGAACTTTGGTCAAATCATCCAATGACATTTGGTTAAGTTACCGTGGTTAAATTTACTATTTTCCAGTGTGAACAAGGCTTTACATGCACCATCCTTAATTATCATTTGTTTTTAATTTCTTGCAGATCGATAGTCTTAATATTCAATTATCAACTGCAGCGAATGAAAAGACACAATTAGCTTCTCAGTGTCAACATTATAAGAAAGTCTTAGCTGATACGGTAAGCATCTTGGTGCACTAGCAAGAGGTTACATAAATTGGGTGTAAGGAATATTGACTGTTAGCCCCACGCAGTACTACATCCAAGCTGCATCCAAAATTACGCCTCTACCACAAAAACAAACTATATGAGGCCAAGAATTGTGGACAATCTATAGTTTTTATATTTAATTTATGATTATTTATATAAACTAAAATGATACAGGTCACAGTTACAGTCATTAGATTTCTGTACCGTCCTAGCATCTAAAGCTCTGTCTAAAGTATCAAACTTTATGTGACCAAAAAATATGATGTGCCCATATATAGACATAATGGGCATATCACTATCATATTTGATAGTGTAGACAGAGCTCAAGTTTATTGTTTCACACAATACAATACAATATGATAATACAGAAACATAAATTAATAAATACAATTGTGTGAGGAGGAGGACGCATTAAGCCAAGGCTTTAAGTTTGGTCCTCCAGAGCTTTAGTCTCTGTTGTATTTATTATTCTTTTGTTTATTTCATGTTTTTCTCATGATGATTTGATTTGCAGTAAGAGATAACAAACATTCATTCTGACACCTTTTTAATTAATTTGAACTTCAGGAGAAAATTCTAAATCAGCTGCAAGCATCTGTCCAATCAGAAGAGAGTAAATGGCACGAGAAGTTAACTGTTGCTGAAACAGAACTTAATCAGGTAAGAACACATGAATACTTGACATAATTTACGCCCGTATTCTTAAACCGGACTTTAGTCGTAGTTCGAGCTAAAACTAAAAAAATGACGTCATTTTAATTCATAAACCGAATTTTAACTAAATCGCTGACTAATTCAGGCCAACCTCGACTAAATCTAGATGGATTTTGATCGATTTTTTTAGTCCTGGAGGGGGCAGGCTAAATGGTCGACTAAATGGTTTTTAAACGATGTTTATGAAAAACGTAACAGTCATTGAGTTGTTATATTGGCCAGATATTGAAGAATGAAATATCTATATTTATATTAGCTTAATTAAATATACATTGGTATAAGTTATAATAATGAAAATCATCTTTATTTACAACTGTATACAAATTACATTATTTTCTTCGCGCAAGTCCGACTTGAACTACGTCACGCCATAGCGACAATGACAGATGCGGAAATTCACCACGCCATGGAATGTTTAGGGGGCCTAGCGCTTTCTTGTCACGCTATGAAGTGCGTGGTTCGTCGCGATCATACTGGGGGTCTAGAAAATATAAAAGTTACCGTACCGCCATGGTTCCTAAATATATTTTAAAGATTTTGTTTGTTGTTAATCAAAAGTACTTCACTGTTAAATTAATACTGAGCTTGTTCTAATAATTAACGATTAAAATTATTTTTCATGTATAGTCCTGATGCGTAAAAAGTGTTGTAAGAAAATGGAAAGTGATATCAATGCGCTAAATTTCGTCTGCTCATCAAATACTCTCTTGTCATTGGCCAATGTATAGCCTTTATTACCCAGACGTGTGCAACTCGACTAAAAGCTCGACTTCATTAAGTCGAACTGCAAACTTCGACTACTTCGTTTTTGAATCAAATTTGAAGTAATAGCTCGAACTAAGACTTTTTCAAGTCGAACTTCGAACTACGACTAAACTCCGGTTTAAGAATACGGGCGTTAGTTTTTCTTGTTGTGACTGTTAATATATTTAGTTCTGCTTGTTTGTTTACAATCTCAATGTTAGATGTTTTTATTTTGTGATATGATAGAATATCAAATTTAAGACCATGGTTTCCAAAAGAAATATATTTTTGCTTATCCCAAAGTGTTGGTGTTACCTCTGCACCCATACTATTCAATTTATAATATTATTGATACCAAATGTTCTTGTATGGACCTCCTTACCCAGTACACCCAGATGTTCCCACATTTCTACCCCTTCTCTATTGTAAATATGTGGTAGTATTTATTGCATGTACCTAAAAGTAGCATGGATATGGAGTGTTTAAACTATGATGTTAACCTTCTATCTTGATTGAAATATATATTTATACTGGGTAACCTCTTCAGTCAGAGACTGGTCTCCCAGAGGGCCCAGTTGGTGATCAGTGGCTGGGATGTACTAATACACCGGGGTAACCCCCTACTCGTCTCGAAAGATGTACTAGGTTCTTTAAAGTGCACACAAGCTAGATGTGTACACTGGACCTACGGTTTATAGTCCTTATCCGAGAAGACTCGTTCTACCACCAGAACCATGGAGTGAGTGAGGCTAGAACCCATGCCGATGTTATGGCTACGTAATTACGGTTCCACTGTCTTAACCGCTCGGTCACTCACTCGCACATCTTGACTTACAATCCCTGCAATTTCATTTATGCAAACTTTGTAGAAGTTCTTCTCACAAATTAAATGCCTGTTGATTTATGTTAAATTTAAAGCTCTATCAAACTAGTTCGGCAAAAAAAGTGTGCCCAAGTATGGTAGTGGTATGACATCATCCTGTCCATATATGGGCACGTCACATTTTTTTGTCACATAAAGTTTGATAGTGTAGACAGAGATTAAAGATGTGTGTGCATTTGTGTTTGTACAAAAAGGGATAAATAAGGGTTATCGCAAATTGCATGAGCGATGCATAATGGGAAGGGTGTTGGAAGCAATAGCGCAACTACCAGTATATAAAGTTTGTATTATACTGTGGCGCTATTTCTTCCAAACCCTACCCATCATGCATTCTGCAATTACGTTTCTCACGAAATCAAGGTATTTGCGATAAACCTTATGATATAAGGTTAATATTATGGCTTGTAATGTGTTGTTAGCATGTAGCATGATTGTAATATTCTTACAGACAAAAGCCGAACTTGCCTCATTAACAGACGAGATTGAGACAGCTCAACAGGTAAGGGATAGTAAACAAATACTATACAAAAAAATGCATGGATATTTTTAAGATGATCCCATTTGATTTTTAATTGATAACCATAGCACAATTGTATATGTTAGTTAATCATTTTACAGTGATGTAGCTACAACAAGAGATCTTTAAATAGTGGTGAGAAATATAATGTTTGCGGCTGCTGTTGTGCTTGTGGAAAATTAGACCTACTCTATAATAATATTTTTAGAGTGTCTGTGAATAGTGATGTCCAAAGCAAGGGATTCCATTGTATAGAATTTATATTAAATTTGGAGACATATGACATATGTAGTGTGAATTAAAATTGTTACATTATTTTATTTATCCATGGTTAAAATTTTCATAAACAGTACTTTGTCGAGGCATTTGTTTTTGGTTGAAAGGATGTTTTTAAAGCTTGAGTCTTGTTAGTATAGCTGTGTTGTAGAGTAGGTGAAAGTACCCTTTATGTGGGCTAAATAAAAATATTGAATGCCCAATTGTATCCTAATAATTATTGTTATAAATCCTCTCGACATTTGTCAAAAAACCATTAATCCACTAAATAGTTGCGTGAACAAGCCGATAAGAACGAACAGTTAAACCAGGGATTGCTATGCGAATTGAAGGCATCTCAAGAAATTATCCAAGAACTCTCACAAGAGGTAATATCCGTGTCAAATGCAAATGATAGTACCAACAATGTTTTAGCCGAAGTGCAAAAACAACTTGCGCAGGTTAAGACTGATTTTGATACTGCTAATCAAGAGTCGGTTGACAAGTTAAATGGAGAAATAGACAATGTAAGTATGCGCGTATTGCCGCCCCGTTCACAAAAAAAGCGATCAATTTGTGCATTGGTGTTTTTAGGTACATTTCACACAGCTTAACCTCTGATTGACCTAACTGGCACTGGTAGATTTGAAATGTTTTTGGGAATTTAGTTGTTGGTGGAGAGTTGTATTGGCTTGCGTAGGTAGAATTACACAATTTTCTTTTTGCACCATAGGTTAATATTTAGATATACAACTAGTGTTATGGCATTTTAATCTGGGTTGCAGTTTACATAATCTTTGGAAGGTTGTGGTATTTGATGGAACATGTTGAGGCAGGAGAACATAGCAAAAATTCATGGGCTACAAAAAACTCCCAAAACAATACAACCAGAAAACTTAAATTTTTTCTTAACATATTTTTTCCAAGTCCAAATGCTTTTTTAAATTCAATTAAAAGCAGAAAATGTTGAGCAAGTCCAGAGATTTCTGGTTTTTAGCAAGTTTACAGTGTAATTGAGCTTTAGTCATCATAGTTCATTCCATTTTAATATAATTTGTAAAAGTATTATAATTATTAATAATCATAATTATCACTAGAAACTAGTAGTAGTACTAGTACACATAAAGCACAGCACATTATGATCCTAATAATTCATTGTTATATATTGTAAGTTCAAAATCACCATAACAATAGTAAGTTGCACGGTCATTGCTTCTTAGCGTACAGGTAATAGAGGTTTGTATTTATATGTTTTCAAACTATATATATTATATATTGCATTCATTTCACTTCTTAGCATATAGGTAACAGAGGTTTGTATTTTCATTCATCTAATATTTAAATGTTTTGCATGTTTTTATTTTAGATTGAATTAACTTATGTCATTACATTTTATTCATATATTTGATGAACAAATAATGTCATACTAATACACACTCCTACTCCTACTCCTACTATATAAACTTTATTTAGACACAAGACTGATGTGCAGTACAACTCATTCAATCAATATTGATTGTTTTTACACAAGTTCGTGATACTGTATTACAAAAAAAAAATCAACACCATATAAATACGACAGAAACGAAAAAATTGAAATTGAAAAGAAACAAAATTACAGCAGAATCCCCTTCATCAGACACCTCTATTTAGGGTACACCATACCGGTACTTCTCGTGTAAACGGAAACCCTTATCGAAGTGTATAATTTATGGGGATTCTACTGTAATACATAATAAATCTTTTTGATTTCATTTACCTTAAAATAAATTCACCAGTGGAAGCTTTAAGTTTATTTAACCCATGTATTTACATCTACCGTATACCGTATTCTCAGGTATAATCCCACTTCAGATCTAATCTCACCCCTACCTGCTTTATATCCCAGGGTATAGTCCCAGTATTATATCGACTTTCGGTCTGGATGTAGGCTTCTCTCTCTTCAGTTCAGTTTTTACAAGAAACTCTTAACAATCATTTTTTCCATGAATGAGTGTTTCCCCGGGTATAGTCCCAACACCAAATTCAGCCATATTTTGTGTTCTAGAGGGGTGCGATTATACCAGAGGATATACGGTATATGGTGATGTATCAATCATATTGTGAACCCCAGGTTTTTAGGTAGCTTTATGATGTGGTTTACTACTTCATATCAAAATCAAATTACTTAATGAATGAATGATGGTTGCACAAATAATGTCAATTAGTGACCTGGTGTAAATAAGTAAGCAGTAAAACCCCACAATTGGGAAATTCAGTTTCAGATTTTATTTCACACATAAATATAACACAATACATACATTTTTTTAAATATAAATGATAAAAAAATGTGTGTGGAGATTGCATTAAGCCAATTTGGCTTTAGGTCTGAACCTCCAAAAATTCCTATTTAGGGGCCAGCCCTATAAGAGGAAAATTTCCCATGAATTGAGAGGAGCATTTTTGTTTTAACCCCTGTATTTAAATTTTTATTTTTTTTTTTCAGTTGAAAACTAAACTCGCCAATGAGCAAGAAAAGTGTAAGAAATTGTCAAATGACCTCTCAAAGGCATCAACCTCAGCACCAAACAACCAACTCACAGAGGAGTTAGACAGAGCTAAAGAAGCCGAAGCTGTGTCGAAGAAAAAACTATCTGAAGTAACGGCTGAATTGGAAGCAGCGCGTAAGGTGTCCGACGAGACTGCTAAATGTGTAGAACAACTCAAGAAAGATCTGGAAGCAGCCAAGCTTGCATTAGAAACTGCCAATGAACAGAAGGGCAGCCCAGGAGATGACCTAGAGGTCGTTACAAAGGTATACAAGACGTTAGGAATCCTATTGGTATATTTAACCCTTTGTGTTACCACTAAATTTTCATTCAATTCTAGAAAAATGTAATCACGTTTATGAAAAGAAAAACGTACTCGCCTTCTAATAATTAAATTAAATAATGTGACAATAGCATTTTTTTTTCCTTTTTTAAAGGAATTACAAGAAACAAAAACAGCATTACAGAAGGAGAAAAGCATGACAAAGGAGCTGGGAACAGCTGCAGCCAAACTGCAGAACATGTTGAAGAAAAATCAGACACTTTTGTCAGCTGAAAGAGAGGTTACCAAAGATCTTAAGGCCAAGCTAGGCCAGCTGGATGTAAGTCATTGATATTAATATTGCAGTAGGTCTTTACAGGTAGCTTTCCATAACTGTTCCCTCTCAAACAAATGCCTTTTTAGTTTAAGAAGAGGGTGTCAATCCAAACTCCTGAAGTATGTAGGTTTATTGTTCCTGATGAAACAGAAGATAAGTACACTGCCTGCCTTAATTGTCATTTATTGCAATTCATTTTAATTTGTCACATTTCAGATAATAATAAAATGAACCTTTTTACAGTTTTCACAATAGTTTTGTTAGAATAAATATGGTCACAAAATATGGATATTGGCAATGTTTATATTTTTAAACCAATTGTCATCTTTTAGCTAATTAATTCAAAGTTTCATTGTCATTTTCAACGTTGCTACTCTATTAAGTTAATGTTGAAAAAACATTCAACTTTGACCTGTTTTTCATGTTTCATAGTGATATTTGTTTTGCTTTGCAATTGTCAGTAGTTTTGGTGTTCTCACTAACAATGTGTTGTGCATGTGTGGTGTTTGTTAATTCAAAGTTGCGTTAAATATTGCAGTGTTTTTCTGTTAGCTTCATATATGTTGTAAGTTTGCAATATTATTATTATTATTACAGTACAGTATAAATTGGTAATACTGTAATGAAATATTTATGACTTTCTCATCATTTCTTTTGGCAACGTTTGTACTTTGAATTACTTGTTTATTAACTGGCTGTTTGGGTTTTCACTGCCACTGATGTGGACGAGAACAGTGCCATAATCATTGGTACTGGTCTGTACATTTTAGCCAAATTTACTTAATATAATGAGTAGGAAAATGGACATGGATTTTGACCTGTTGTAGATTGAGTTAGTGTATAATGTGATGGTAAATATTAATGTGTGTGGATTGTGTTATTTATGAAGTTTGGTATACCCCAATGTTTGTGAATTCTAACATCTTTGCCATATTGAAATAAAGACCCCAAAAAACATAGTATATTTAAAAGACCAATGTCTACGCAGTAAAAACATCTGTAGTGTTAAATTAATATTTTTTATATAGTCCTTTTTTTAGAAATTATTGAAGCTCACATGGGATTAATAATTTGTACTATTGAATAGACACATTGGTGAAATAAACATTTCACAGATGCAAAACTAACACAAATTTGTTTATAATTAATCAACACTAAATCAATGGTTTCTTTTCTTACTAAGTTTTCATTTTCACAATAATATCGCATTAAAACCTTTATACTTATTGCTTTACTAACAAACGAAAATGGTGATTTATCAAAAACTTAATTAGTATAGTCACTTGAGTTGTCTATTGCGACAAATAACCAATCACAGAGCTTCGATTCACAAATCTTTCTACCTGATTTGCATACTTACTTTACACTCATTCTAGTAAGTTTAGCACCACCTAATAATAAAATAGTTTGCATGGTAGCTGACGGCTTTGTATACTCATTTGCTAGGCTGAGGGAACGTCGCAACTCTCGCAAAAGGAGATGGAGCAGCAGCTAGTAGAGGCCGCTAAGGAAGAAAAGTCCAAAGTAGGTTTTATTTCTAGCTCACTGGTTTCTGAATTTAGCATATAATCTTTTCCTACCACCTGGTATCTTCAAACCACCTGTATAGACAGTTCATTCAAATTTACACTCGACACCTGATTGATTTTTATAACAAACCCATGGGTTAATTTGTATAAAGAGAACACCTGTATAGAAAAGCTAATTATGCAAATTGCACTTTACACATTAAGTTAAGGATTTCAAAGTACTTTTTTCTGTCTGTGTACTAAAACAAGTTTTCAGTACATAGTTTAGTAATCGCATCTATTATCATATATATCTATATATTTGTCATAATTTGCAATAGTTAGTGTAATCAAAATCATTATCATCCTCCAAAGAATAACAATGATCAGCTGCTAAATCTTAGTCTAGATTTGTAAAAAGAAAAATATTTTGGCACACTTGGCATGTCATACCTACAGTATACTTTTTTTTTTTATATTGTCAAATTGTTGTGAACAAAAAAAAACAACATGCCTGCTACTGGCACTTATAAAGGAATACTAGCAACTACAAGAATGTTAACATAACTTGGGTAAGAATAAGCAGTGAAATGCTAGATTTTGGTAGCATACAGCTGTTTGTACTTAACTGTGTAGTGCAGTATGTTAGTGATCGTTCGTCATCATGGATTCGATTTTGAGTGTTCTGCAGCTTCTAGAATAAGGTGGTTTTTTTTTATTAAAATAGAAATAGAAAAAATGAAAAATAAAGCAACAGATCTCATCTGTCTTTCTATGTTTGTGAATCGCACTTTTTCTCCTCCCTGCTTCTGTCAATGTTTTACATTGTTTTTACTAAACCATTGTGTATTATCATTTTAATACATATATATTTATATCATTATATTTTACCTTCCCATCAAACAGGAATATCCCAACTAATGTACTGCATTTCATTTTATTTTTAGAACAAAGTCTTAAAATGATTTAACAAACATAATATATCCCAGCTTTTTTTTTTTTTTTTGATTGATTGTAAACCTCTAATTAAACTTTCCAGTATTTTATTATTCAACTTCTGTTTCCAATAATAGTCAATATAAACAATTTATTTTTATTATTATCATTACTGTAAATAATCATTGTATATATTTTATAATTAATATTTATATTGGTCTTGTTTTTTTGTAAAAATCTACTGTAATATTATACCTTATTGTGGTTACCATTATAAAAATGTACGATTGATTGAATAAAGTTCACATATAGAAAAAAAAAAAAAAAAGCTGATATATTATGTTTGTTAAATCATTTATTAGAATTCGAAGCAATGAAAGTGAACCACAAAAGCATTTACTGTGTTTTTAATCTTGAGATGGTCGTAATTTAAACGTTTTAATATATTGCAATGATATGCATATTGTCAGTGTTGTCACAAACCGACACCATGATTGAAAAAAAACAGAATTAGATTGTAATCTTGTTAATTAATTAAGGAGTGTATTGAGGCCTTGTGAAAACACAAAATCCATTTAAGATATATAGTAGCTGTAGTCGCCTATTTTGTGGTGTCACTGACAATATATAGAAACCAGATCTTACTATATCAATCAATATGATTTGAACATTTGACTTGTTGTGAACTAGCTAAGTACTCATACTATTGAACCACAATGATCTTCTTTCATACAAGAAGCATCCTCACATTCAGTGGAGACTGAGCTAGAACGTGATCACGTTCACAATGTTCATAAATTACGTTGTTTATTTTAACTTCTTTTTCTTTCTCCACAGAACGGTAAAGAAGAAACAAAATCAGCAGAAGTATCTGGTTCAGCCGTGTAGCATTACTGTATTCCGTACATCATGAGAGAAAAAAAAATATTTTAAAAAATAAATATTAATTGCAATGTCGGGTATTGAAAGCTTATCAAATCCATAATATTCTGTATTCATTGTATTGTAACCTTTAAAAAAATACATTTTCAAATATTGTTGTTTGGGCAAAATAAGTAAATCTTATTTTGTCTTTTTAGCTAGATTAGTGATTTTATTATTTTTAATAATTAATTATACTTCCTATATTTTAATGATGATTTAAAACAAATGAATTGTAATTGTAAGTTTCTCGTTCTTTTAATTCTGTCCGCAATCTACTTAGAAACCGAAGTCCCCATCAAGGGTCTGGTTTATCTTCTTTCTCCTCTTCAATAATGACCAATATTTAAGGGACAAAATACATTTTACAATTGTTTAAAAATATGGATACATTTCCAATACAGGTTGTTAAATATGTGTGTTTGTCATCATAATTTAAATAGCTGTGCTTTTGCAGTAAAATGGGATTGAAATGTATGTATCTACTTCGATTGTTAAATTTTGTTGTTACAAATACTTGGACCAATGTTGCTAAAACAGGGTGGATTTCTTAGACCTGTAAAGAAATTCTCTTTTCTCGTCACCCCACTACTAACATAAATACAGAAAGTGTGAGATTGAGATTAAATTAACTTAGTTTCCACTTGGGCGTGACGCAACGCCATATGTGAAATGCGAGTGAGTTGACCAATCATAAGCGACAGTTTGGATGATCCGTCGTGTTGTGATTGGTCAAATTGCTTGCGTTGTGCTTATGTGTCTGCGTTGTGTCCTAGTGGGTACCAAGCTTAAGTAAAAGAGTACAATTTATTTACTCGTATCATATGGATAGGGACGCTTTAATGATTAAAAGGATTGTCATCCTATCTTTAAAAGAGGCTTAAATTGTATAGAAAAAAATGATTATATAGAGTTATTGAGAAAAGATATATTCTAAGCATATGAAGAATTGTTGCTTTACAACTAATTGGAAGAATATTTGCTCTGATGTTTGATTGTCAGCTTTTATTTATTTATTCAATGAAATTTTTCCCTGTAAAAGTTCCAATTCGATTGGACAAATTAATGTGATATCTTCTATCATTGTTTAAATGCAGAATTCTTCAGTGTGGTAGAGTATGGTTTATATGTCTATTAATATATAAAGCTAATTATTTTTATGCAGAAATAAATTGACCACAGAAATTAAGAATGATTAAAAGAGTGCAAAATTTAAGTGTGTGCAAAAATTAAGAGCCAGTGAAAAATAAAAGTGTAAAACTATATACTTTCTAGAAAAAATTTGCTTTGCGAAAATAAAAGGCTTTGTATAATAATGATATATCTTGACCAATCTTCCATGATTACTTCTTGCCGCTTGCCTATCTTCCATCCTTTTTCTTGTTAAAATAATTAATTTTGTAGAAAGGAAAGCAGCATTGTATTAATTTGTCCATATGAGTGTGCTGTTAACAATTTAAAAATAAGAAAAAAGCATTCAATTGTATAATTAAATTACGACTTATGTGTTGAAAATTGAATATACAAAATTTAAACAGTAAAAATAAAATGGTTTTGTAAATAAGGTATTGTATATGTGGGAATAGCACCCTTTTAATGGATATGTGTTTTGAAAGATTATTAGTCAAGAACTCCTTTAAGAGATATCTGTTTATAAACGCCTTACCTGCACACAGTGTTCGTAAAAAATATTTTATTGAAATTGACATTGTTTTTCTTTTTGGACTATATAGGTATGATTTTTCCAGATTTTTTTTTTTTTTTTTTAATATGAAATAATTGTAATGGAATAATTTAATTAAACAGTATCTTTAAAAAAAATAATTTTAGAGCCGAGTAATGAACTGAAATCAAAAATTCCTCCAGTTTTCTTTAATCTGGTTACTCACCTTGGCTACTGGAAAACAAGCATCCTTCTGTTCTGTTTTCCTGGATGGCGTTTTTTATTAACTTTTAACCCAGTTGAGCACCTGTGTTTATGCAAATTTGTAAACAAAATTGTATTCAAGTACCTGATTAATATGCAACTGAACAAACAAATCCACACCAAAAAGGAATACAAATGTGTTGAGATGTTTAATTGTGAGGAGATAGTGTCGTTTTCATAAGTGGTTATCTATTCAAACACCTGTATTCATTATGCAAATGAGCTGACAAATATGGTCATATTTTGATTGAACACTTGTGCATTTTAATTATATCTTTTAATTGTAATTATTATTTTGCTCTTTTTGCGTCTGCATGTGTACCAGTCATTCCAAAACAGAAACTACTTAATCAAAGTTTGATTCCCAGTGGAATCAATTGAACCCGCATGAGTCGAGCGCGGTTTATATCTTGTTGGACCAGCAGACGTACTGCGTTCGTTTAATTTGCATGTATGTACTAGTAATAGATGTAAATCCTGATTTATTGTGTTGAATCGATACCAGAGTCATTCTTTGGTATGTGTATTGTGACGTCAATAAAGGCGCTTCCCAGTGTAACATTGTTTTCGTGTTTTTATTTTGCTTCTTCTCCAAGATAATTAAAACAATAAATAAATAATATATTTAAATATAATATATAAAATAAATACAATAGTAAGATTTGTCACTGATGTCTCCCGTTCCGTTTAATTGACGCTACGAAGACAATCTCGCTGGCTGGAGACGGTGCCGTCACTACTATATGGAAAGTTAAATAACAAGAAAAAAAACGCGTACGGCGTTCCGTTAATTGCAAAAGGTATTTAGTTTATATAAAGTTTGGTTCCCACTAGAACGTAACGCAAGGACATAAACGCAACGCAAGCGTAAGTACTTACTATAATTCCAAGTGAAAGTACAGGACACGTAAAAGAATGTATTTTGAAATTGAAGATTCTCGGACGGCCATCCAAAACGATTTGTCACACTGTATAGCAGTGTACACCATGATTTGTCACAAAATAACGCGCGCATTATTACTACGTTAGCGGCATTCTGCATGGAGGAATAGGGATTTCTTTCATCAAACCATGCTCTCTATTTTACTGTGTTTGACCATGAATATACACATTTTCCTTTATGAGAAAAATTCATCTTTTGTATATATGTCCATGGCTATCTATAATATAGTTACTATTACATATCACACATAGCCTACTGTGCCCGTGCCACGTGCATGTCATTTTTTTAATTTTATTTAGGTTTCCCTAATTTTCTTTGAATTTTGCTAGATTTCGAAATAAATACTCCGTGGCCTATACCCGGTTGATTTTCACTTTTAATTATTAGAAATCATAAATAATTCATATTTTCTATATATACTAAATCTTCTTAACTATTAAAAAAACATCTAAGCAGTCGGTGGATTCAACCCAGGGAATCAAGAGAGCACAACAACCTAGAATAACTGTGGAGCCAATCAGCTGACTAAGAAACCTATTTGATTGCTGTTAATTAATATGTTAAGCGCCCCAATAATGTCCTGATTTATGCCATGATGAAATTATTCTTGATTTTGCTTGAAAGGGACAACAAAAAAGTAACTGTCCGGAGTTGAGTAAAGTTGGAAACCTGTTGTTCTTTTCTAGTTTTGCCATCCATGCAGAAGACGAAATGTTAAATTAAAGTTTATTCATTAATTGGTGCAAATAGAGAATTGCGTCAATGAATTCATCATCAAGAAAATCACGCAAAATCAGGGAAAGTATACTATACTGTATTCTACTTTGATGATAGGCTTTTACTACTTTGGTAATGTAATACAATACGCCCTCTATTGCTATTGAATACTAATTAGGCGTATACTGTATATATTAGGCCACTTATACTAAATTAAAGTTTAAAACAAATAATATTCATTCATATTATTTTCTGTTATGTCGATTAAAGTAGATATAATAACGAATAGTTTCATTTATAAATGTGTCGATATTTTCCTAAAAATTATCTTAAACTATAGTTTTTTGTTAAAATTTCAACACTTGTTTAGCACAAATAATAATTTACGATATATATAATTTTACAGACAATTTTATCTAAGATCATACTTTTAGGGATCATTTCTATAGTTTGTTTCACGGAGAAACGAATAAAGTTGATCAAATCGCAAACCCACGAGGACGAGTGTAAGTATTCTCTTCTGAGCGCGAAGCGGGGCTTGAGAATTCCATCTGGAATAACCTTGCTCATTGATGACCGTTCCTTCAAGACTTCGGTCTTGAATGGAGGGAGAGAATACAATCTGAGTGGTTGCGAAAACCCCTATTTTAAAATAAAGAAAAGTTAACAGTTACATCAGTTCATATTCTTTGGAATTAAACCTACGAAGTTACAAAACAATTCACATTTTCTATAACCACGACTGGTTTGTTTTAAATTACGAATTAATAGACGCTTACTATAATATAACTTTACAATAAAATTGAATGACAAAAAACAAGAAGATCGACGTTTCGGAACCATTTTCAAGATCAAGTGATTGAATTATACAAAAATAACAAACACCAAAGGGTGACAGGAAATACTAATTGAATAAATAATTGGTTAATTAACAACAAAGAAGGCCTACAATTCTAAGAACTTAAGTTATTAAGCTCCTCCTTAATTAATAAACATGAACCAATAAAACAACGTGATGAATAAAGATCATCAGAAAACGAGGAAGAAATTTGATTTATTCAATTCCAAACTTACGACCTCTATTTTGTATGCAGCTGTTACTCACATCGTATACAGTACGTCCTAAACGGGCGACTGATTTAATTATTCATAAATTTATGACATCTTTAAAGTTTGTTTTAAAAACACAAGGTAAAAGACTAAACTGTGAATTAGTCAACACCATTATTTTATTCTTTTAATTTTACAACTGTCCATAAACTAATAAAAACAAACGCGTATGTCCTTTCCTCGTATTTATGACACCATTAAGATTATTTGATAATGTAAGCTAAGAACACTGGATAGTTCATGTTTTTAACTTAAGATCATACTTTTAGGGATCATTTCTATAGTTTGTTTCACGGAGAAACGAATAAAGTTGATCAAATCGCAAACCCACGAGGATGAGTGTAAGTATTCTCTTCTGAGCGTGAAGCGGGGCTTGAGAATTCCATCTGGAATAACCTTGCTCATTGATGACCGTTCCTCTAAGACTTTGGTCTTGGGTGGAGAGAATGCAATCTGAGTGGTTGCGAATTTAAATCAAAAAATATTATAAATCTTATTTTTAGATGAATTTTTACAACCAGTATCAATTTCATTTTAGAACTAAAATATGTGTAGGCCTATAGTTTACACGAGCCCTTAATAATATTTGTATTTTAAAAAATTGCTCAGTTTAGACTATCAGAATGAAATGCAATTCAGTACACAATTAAATAATGATGCAGTCGATGATATAATGAACCAACGTAGACTAAATTGAAGGATTTAAAAGTTGTCTTTTAAGCAAAATTAAAAAATGATTTTGAGAAAAAAAAACCGCATACACGGTATTCGGGAAGTAATGGAATCGCCCGCTGTGTTTAAGCACGTTTTTTCTTTGGAACAAACCATTGTTATTGTCATGTGACCACAAAGTGGATTGAAATAATCGGATCACACGAAATATGGCAGTCTGATCCGAATGTGAGGATAAACACACGGGATTAACATTAGATTTACAAAGATGGCTTCTGTAAAAGTTGCTGTCCGAGTGCGGCCTATGAACACAAGGTATAGTAATTAAAATACTACATTATTTACTAAAAATTTGCTGTTTTAGTTTATGTTTGATCCTCTTATATGGCTAGGCCCAGAGGAGTGGCGAAGTTCCTCTCTATCTCTATATATATACTGGCTGGACGTCTGCCTGTCTGTCGTACTCAGTCTACTTTCGTGGCCTAGGCCTAGGCTACATTGTTTTGTAATTTAGTTTAATTCATATTAATACATCTTGGAATCGAATAAATTTAAAATGTAATTATTATATAGGCCTGTGTGTGGATATTAACTACGTTGATAATTACCTAGCTAGAGGCTTAGTAGTAGATAGAGGCCTGGAATAATAAAACAAAATGTGTAAAAATAAGTAATATTATGTTTTAATGAAGTGAAGTGTGATGGCAGGCAATCATCATCAGAAGTTTTGGGGTTTATTCATGATTGATATTTAGTTGTATTTGTTTCATTTCTAGTAGTAGTAGTTAATTAATGTTTTTTTAAATATATTGAATAATAAACGTATTCAATTTTAATTGAATAAATATTAAATTATAATAATAATATTATTTTTACAATTATCGAACAATTTTATTTAATAAATAGTTGTACATTTTTTTTTTATGTAACTCGATATTTAGCCACAGACAAGTATTTCCTGCTACAAGGCACTTCCATCGATATTTTATACTTCACAATACCAATACCATGAAAAATATTTAATATCTATTTATGTGAGGCTGATGATTTGTTTTTATTTTTTGTAGAGAGGTTAATTTGAATTCAAAATGCATTATTTCAATGAAGGGAAATAAGACCAGCATAACGAATCTAAAGGTATTTTTGTATTTATATTTACATTTTTTAATACATTGATTGATTGATTGATAATTGATATTCGAGAAATAATAATGATATCAGACCATGGAGACTAATGACTAAGTAAATCTGTCATCTGCTTAAATAAAATACAATAAAATATGCTTTATGTAAAATTGGCAGGGAATGTCTACAAAATCATAGTAAAGTGTAGTAGTAGCAATTTATAAAATGTACAGCATTCATTTTGAAGAAGCTTCTCCACTCCATGTATGCAAAAAGTAATCTCGAAAAGAATCCCACTCAAGAGTCCTAAAAATAAGAAGCCCGTGGTCTTCTTTTCCAATTGTTACCGTATGTGAGCAATAGGAGTAGATCACTGTGATCATGTAGTTGCTTGCGAGTGACCATGTACTTGCGAGTTACCATGTAGTTGCGAGTGACCATGTCATTGCGAGTGACTATGTAGTTGCGAGTGACCATGTAGCTGCAAGTGACCAGTCGAATATGCCTCATGATTTAAAGAAATTTTATAGTGTAAAATCATATTGAAAAGTTCAGAATATTTTGTAGTAATGATAATAGGTCCATGAGCTAAGGTATTTCTAGATTTACAATTGAAAACACCCACAAATATTTTATTTATTTCTCCCTTGTTTTCACCATCCAATGAACCGTAAAATTTATCTGTTCTACACGCATCAGAGACTTACAACCATTGTATGTAATGATTCACACTCCCACCAGAGTACGCAAATTATTGTTCACTAAGCCGTTCATTGTCAAGGTCTTCTTAAATGGTAATAACACACTGGTTTTGTGTACACGTCAACCAAAAGGGTGTATAGTAAATAAACCAAATTGGCCAAAAAAAAAATTATCTATTACACTTTGATCCTTGATAACGGCCTAAGCGTACTGTACACATGTCAACAAAGTTTAAATACTACTGTACTGTACATTAGCATATATATTAATATGTTTTTATAAATACAAATTTGGAATATCATAACATTCCACCACTCCTACAATAGGTATACCCAACCATTCCCTGGGTGTTTTTAAACACTGGGATGCTGCTTCCCAATAATAAAGAAACATTTTGTTTAATGGTTAAACTGTGAATCAACCGTATTGATATACTGTAGTAAAGTTGTGTACCAACCCTGTATAGACTTTCCATGGATGTACTGTACAAAAACAACAGACAGCTAAAGGGTGGAGATGGCACTGTAGGCCTGTCAATATGGCTGGGGTGGCAATATTTAAAGATAAAATGAATGGGATTTAATAAATTTGATGATGTCTGATTAATCTCACCCCACACTGTACAAACCACACTTTGGTATCTCCTTCTAAATTCAGTTTTTTTTTACCACTTCTGAAACAAGCTTTCCAGCTGAAAGGATTATCCTATACCGTTTACAGTATAATTATTAAATTTAGTTTCTGTATGATTTTATTAATTTCAAATTATAATGTATTGTGTTGTGTATGTTATGGATAGCAATAAATATTACAAACAAACAATAAAATCACAAGTTCAAACAAACTATTAGAGTTACCATGCGTACAGCATTTTATACTTTTATTTAATTAACTAAAGTATTCATCTGTATTGTCCAAACCGAAGGACTCCTTGTATAGTAAACAATCTGTAGATATGTAAGGGTGACCTGATTCATTCAGTACACTCATTCAGAAACAAAGACTACCCTTGTACTTAATTAGGTTTCTTTGCTTAACAGAAAAAAGTACAAACATAAAGTAGTTCATATTTACCTAATTATTTATAACAAGATTTTAAAAGAATTTCGGATGTTTTCAATTTAAGAAATCGTTAAAGTCCCAAATTTGTATTCTGAAAACTATGTATAAGAGTAGAGTTTCCAGAAATCTGGACATTTGAGTATTGGGGTTTCGTGGTAGAGCTGACTGTGATAGCCATAGTAAAACCTTTATCCACCCAGTTTCTGTGGATCAGATTGCAATTAGAACAGAATTCAATATAGATTATAGCATGTATCCCTAAAGGCAGGTGTCATGTGCCAAATTATAATAATGATTTATTATGCACAGCAGGCCTACAGTAATTCATTTTTCTTTTATGTAAGCGTTTTTTGTTCAGATTGATTGAAAAGGGAAATATACTCTATATATGCTCTTCTGCAAAATTTTATTTTAAAGTTTAATATTTTGTTATCTAAGTTTTGTATTCAAAGTTGCTTACCGCCATTTAGGTAAACCAAAAGTAGAAGGGCACTTAGAGAGCGCAAACCTCCGTCTCGGCATATGAAAATGTAATGACAAGTTCCCTACAGCTATGAAACCAGAAATTTTATAAAAATCGGTTAATAGCTTTCTGCTAGCTATCAAATATAGAAACAAACACATAACCTCTCACCCCTCTGGTGGAGGTAATAAATTATTGCTGTTATATGCAGACACGCCCCTCATTGGACCTACAGTAGTTGAATTTTCAATATCTGATACACAGTATCAATCCCTTTACCCTCAATGTGGTACTGTAGATTACTGTACACATTATAGACACGGAAAAGGACCAAATTTACCCATTCTAAAAGATTTTGGAAGATATGCATTTTTATTTAGATTAAATTAGATACCTGTTTAATTTAATTAATTTGAAAGTTCTGGCATCTTTAATAAATATAATTAATTTGAAAGAAATTTTGTCCAGAGAAAATATACTGGAATATACTGTGTACTGTATGTCATTTTGTTTTTACACAGTTTAATAAGATGAACATATTCACTGTATAGAGAATTAATTCATTTGAATAGTTCTTCAGTGTGTAATGTTTAAAATTAGATATTATTTCAGGTGTACAATCATTATTAGCAACAAAATCAATTTCATTCAAATGTAACTTTTCCATTCAAATGCACATTTTAAGTCATATCGAATTAACCAATCCACTCCAGCAAACTAACTGAATGAAAAGGAGAGGCTTAACAAATTATTTTTTTAATTAGCTCAATGAGAGTCTTATTATTATTATTATTTAACAATGGGTTTTTCCAGAAAACTAGCAGATTTCTCTTCTATCCGAAGAGTATAATAAACTTGACTTCAAACTGTATTTGACCATACAGTATATCTGACTGTATATCTGGTCAATATCATGCAGCCCTATTATATGGTCCCTTCCTCTGTGAAATAAAATGTTGAGTTGCGATTTAACATGGAGTTCAAACCTTTAATTAATTTTCTAACTCTTTGCCTATTTAAACCAAAGCCTGATGTGTGTGCCCATATATGGACATGATAATGTCATATCACTACCATGTTTGGGAATATCACTACCGTATTTGGGCACATCAAACTATTTTTATAGTGTAGACAGAGCTTTAAATTACAGTTGTTGTTATAGAATATGGACTTCCTGTTTCACCAACAAATTTAGACTTTGTTGTTTATGTAATAATTCACACTTATGTTTTTTCATGTCATTGTTTAATAGCAGAACCGGAATTAATAATCGGTAGGAGAGCGGGTGCTGGTAGTAAGAGATAAAAGGAAATATTAATCTATACTCTCTAAAATCTTTTAACATTCACACAAAAAGCTGGTACCATAGATATAAAAACACAATTATTGTACTGTAGGATAGTTTTCCAAAATTCATAATTTATTATAGTATTTATTTAACATTTTGGTAAATTAATTGATTTTGGCAAACTGGTCAGATTTTATTTTTAAAATATGCAATGGAACAAACCACTACTGTGTAAAAAATAAATAATAATGTTAAATTAATTTTAAGGTATAGTAGAGTAAGCTAAACAGTACTCAGCTTTTTAAATAGGAGGACAGTTGAGATTATGTGGACAATTCCTTATCTATATACTTAGAATATTGAATACTGATACTGAAATGCTTTATTTATCCATTATCATAATAAACTAACATTAACAATAGAAATTCAGCTTATAAAGATTGGCAAATATTTTTATGGTAAAAAAAAACCAGATAAATTTAAAATATAAACAAAAAATTCATATACAGAGTACACACACAATATTACACAAACAAACCTAAAGTTTTAAAAGTTAAATATTTATGTCAATTTTTACCTACAGTGCATGATTGCATTACCTTGACCTTAATCCTGAAAGGGCAGATGATTTGTTTTTCTTTAGATCGATATTTTATTTTGCAAAAAATTGATGTGATAATCAAGACGGACAGAATGATCTTTTAATATCTAGATTTCCTTACGTTTTGTTTAATATATAAACTTCCCAAATGCTGTAAATCCATAAAATTATGGGTGCAGAGTCAGTCGTTAGTTCATGTACTGTATGAAAACTCAAGGTCAAAGGGATCCTTTAATAGAGGTCATACCATCACTTACTGTCTTCATTTCTTAACAACTGTATGTCACATATGTTTAAGCTTAAAATTTCTACTGCTCAGATCTTTTCTAATGATAGATAGTAATTGAGTTTATGTCTACCAACACGTCCTTTAAGATCATTTGAAAAAACCACCGCGAAAATTAATGAGGAATGCGCAGGTGTATTTTCTCCCTTTCTTATTATGTGGGCGAACATCGACCATCTTAATCGTGCGATTTTTATTTAATACGGTTATTAATGTTTTGTAGATTGCTACCGATGGGTCAGGAGAAGGTCGAGAAAGAGTTAAAAACTTCACCTATGATTTTTCCTACTGGTCAGCATCGCATAAGGATCCACATTTTGCATCACAGGAACGAGTAAGTAAAAACATCGTCAAGGCTTAACCAGTTAGTTGTCCAGTTTAGTAGTAAGGAATACAATTATATTAAGGAGCTTTCAATCGACCAATCTATGTCGTGTTAGTTATTGCGGGAATACTAGGAGGTGTGTCCTCCCTCCCAACATCAACATAGGTTTGACAGTTTCTAGGTCCAGCCGCTGACTGATAATACATCAATTGACCTGAAAGCTCCCTATTAAAGCAGTTGGCAATGACAGTACAGTACAATTTTTAGGAATAAGTCTATGCAGAAAACACATCTTTTGCCAATAGTGTTCGCAAATGGACGTATACAATTATAATTTCTCACCTCCATGGTCTGCATGTGGTAACATTAAGCATGCATTAAGTAATTGAATATTCCATAAAGATTGTAACAACCAACCACATTTGGTAAGTATTGAAATTCCATGTCTGAAATTGAGCTTTGATAATGCAAATGTGTGTGATTAGAAATGATCAGCACACCAGGAGACAGGACCACAATTGCCACAAGTGTGATGCTTCTCAGAATAGGGTGCTGCATGGCAGGGTAGTCACCTTGATAGGATAGGTGCATGCTTCAAATACTGTAAGATTTGACTATAATACAGTATTTAAACATAACCTATTACTTAGCATTGGATAAAACTATTTAACTAAGTTTGATAGTGTAGACAGAGTTTAAATCTAGGTTATTTAAACATATTAAATTAATAAATAAGTAAAGCTTTTAAAAATGTAATAATTTTCATATAGGATATTGGTTATTAAAACACATTTGCTAATTATTATAATATCAATATTTGTCTTCATTATCAACAGGTTTTCAAGGACCTGGGCACAGATGTTTTAAAAGCCGCATTCGAAGGATACAATGCATGCATATTTGCATATGGACAGACTGGCTCAGGCAAAACATTTACAATGATGGGGCAACGTGTAAGTGTATGCATTATTTTTTTTAAAAAAACCTTGTCTCCTCGCCATTTGATTGCTTAATTTTTATCACATGCCATTCAGTAAAACACAACCTACAGTATATCGAATTCATCTAGACTATCACTGTGTTTTTATGTCTATTGCGTTTTTCGTACTATTAGTTGGGAAAGCCACTCGACAGTGCAGTTCTTTTGAACTGATCCACTTTTGGTTACCCACAGGTGCTGATAGTACTTTTGTTCTGTTTTGTTGAATGATGCCGTACCTTGTTTATGATTTTTGTATGTTACCTGGAAATTGAATAAAATAAAATAAAATAAAATAAAAAATCTATACCCGTTCTAATCAAAATCCAAAAATCGGAACACAACACTACTTTTTTAATTGAAGCAGAATATTAATTTCAATAAAACTTGAAGAGTTTGTTAGAGAACTGGTATGTTATAAAACAAATAAAGACTGTTCACATTTGTTCAATAGGAAGAATAATTTCATGAATTGAAAACCGGACTATTTAACTCTGCTCCAAGCTCTAAAAGTTAGAACAATTAATTTTGTTTTGCTCATGAAATATTCTTCCCATTGCACTCATACTGCAAGCATTAATTATTTGTATATTATTCTGTAATACAGTATTTATCAACTTGCACACAACAGCCACAAAGACTATGGCGATACAATACAATATTTTAAGTATTTACGCAAATTCTTATTAATGTATGCATTGTTGTTTTAGTCATATCTATAATTAATTGCAGGACGGAGCTGGCTTGATACCAAGGATATGCGAGGTAAACAATACGTAATTGTCTGCTCTCTACTACCAGTACCATCAGATTTAATCATTTTAATTGAACAAAGACGAAGCAGTCCAGTTTAGATTAATTTCCCAAGACATAAAGACTACTGTCAGCACTTTGACAGAAAATAAAGTCATTAAACCGAAATAAGTTTGCAACCAACAAAAATGCTTTATGTTGTATAACAATATTCCAATTTATATATATTTACAGATGCAGCATCGAGTAAAATAAATATGTACATTACTATTATTATTTTACCTGATTATACCATAGAGATATTATACATATTATCATTTATATGGAAAAAAGTATTGTTTCTAAGTAAACACATCATTATCATAATTTCTAACATCTTAAATATATAAATTAATAATAATATATATTAATATTTGTAGCATAATTCAAAATTATCAATCTACATTTTATTTTAATTTTCATAAATGTATTATTTATAAATTTGATATTGTTTTTAAGGGCCTCTACACAAGAATAAGAGCTGACAAAAATGATGTGTCTTATCGCACTGAAGTTAGGTATTAAGATTTTTAATTACATATCTTTTTTTAAGATAATCAACAGTGACCTTAAAGGTCAAAATGTTGCATCCTGGGTATTTTTTCAGATATGAATAATTAAAGATATATTTATTATTACACAAGAAGCGGACTCCCCACTTTTGACAGCTAAAATTAAATTACAACTTTTTAATATCTATAATGCTTCCCTGTTTAAAAAAAAATCCTAGAAAATGCATTAAAAGTACACATTTTTATCAATGTATAATTGTTTGTTATTCCCTTTACAGCTACCTTGAAATTTACAACGAAAGAGTTCGGGATTTACTTAAGCCTCGCAAAGAACACTCTCTAAGAGTTCGTGAACATCCGAGAGATGGGCCATATGTTCAAGGTTAGACAGTCATGACGTTTTGGGATGTTACTCCACGAGATGATGGCAAATGTGTAATTAATCGCTCCTAGAAACTTGTGGATGACAGATTATCCGTAATGTTCAGTTACTGAAGAATATATTAGAATGTTACCTATACATTTATAGGTCCATGATTTCATCATTCTTAATTTTTAAAATAAATACCAAATTTAAGCTGGAATTGATTTGTAGAGTTGACTATACCATTTATGGAGAGGGATGTTCAATTAATTTGATCACACCTCAGAGTATATGTAAGGCAGACTCAACCAACACTACTGTTTTTTTCTTTTTAGATCTTTCAAAGCATTTAGTTTCAGATTATTCAGATATAGAAAATCTAATGGAAAGAGGAAATGTTCAAAGGTAATTAAGAATATTTTCGAAGCTCTGTCTACACTATCAAACTTTATTTGATCAAAAAAATGTAATGTGCCCAAATATGGTAGTGATATGCCCAAATATGGTAGTGATATGGCAATAAATATCATATATTTAAGTTTCCAGTGTGAAATGAGGACATTTAAACGAGACCCTCTAGCCATACAGCGTCTGCTATGATTAGTTCTTTACAGTAAAACCTGATTGCATTATCTCACTCTCAGTATCATCATCACTATCTTTTTATTATTTCCATCATCATCATTGTAACAAAGATTCTTCCACTAAGTAAATTTACAGTATATCCTTTTCTACTACTACTTCTTTTCTTTATACAATATGTTTGATATTAATATAATATTTTGTTTTATACTCTTTAATTAACAGGACAACAGCGTCTACTAACATGAATGATGTCAGCAGTAGATCTCATGCCATCTTCACTATCACCTTTACACAGGTTGGACAAACTTCTTTTCGGATAAAATAACTATTTTTATGATTACCAAGGATCTCTTTTTTAAATGTTATAATGTGATGTGCAAGCTGCACCTGTTGTGTTAGTACCAAGTGTTTTTATAATTTTTTTTTATTTATATCATCATTGATGCCTACAATTACACTACTAATATATAAGAAAGCCCATCTCAGAGGTTGAAGTAATTTATATGTAATTGTAAAGTATTAATGTGAGTATTAATAGGCTATAAAACCCACTCATCTTTATTAGAAATGTTGCTCTTAAGCTCTGTCTACACTATCAAACTAGTTTGACACAAAAAGTGTGATGTTCCAAAATATGATAGTAATACCCAAATATGACAGTGATATGCCCAAATATGGTAGTGATATACCCAAATATGGTAGTATAAACAGAGCTTTATGTAAATTCTTTTTTCTATGTTAAAAGGCTAAGTTTGAGAATGATCTTCCGAGTGAGAAAGTATCCAAAATCAACCTTGTAGATCTGGCAGGAAGGTAAGAAAATATTTTTCAAATTCAATTAAAATTCAAAAACATTTATTATTATACCAATCTGAGAAATGTTTATTTCCTTCTTGTTTATGAACCCAAAGTGGCCCAAAGCTGGAGGCCTTGGGCATTTTGAGCCTTTTTCGACATATTTTAATGTCTGTTTTTTCTTCTGGGCACTGCTCAGAGACCCCCATAAGCCAGTGAGTGCGCATAGCTATTACGCCACTGAGATGTTAAGAAAACCTAGAAGTTTGACTCCATCGACTAATCTCTTTTTTTTCTCTTATAAGTGAACGTGCAGCTTCCACAGGAGCTACTGGGGACAGGTTAAAGGAAGGGTCACTCATCAACAAGTCTCTAGTAACCCTTGGCAATGTAATACATTCCTTAGGTAAGTTGTTATTTATATGTGTGGAGCTGTAGCTTGGTGGTTAACGTGCTTGCCATCCAATCCAAAGGTCCAGGGTTCAATCCTGACCTAGTGGCAGGGTTGTAACTCACCACTATTTCAACTCCACTCCTAAGCCTCAAATAAGACTTAGTTTATAAGAACTGTAAATTATAAAATAGTTTATCATGTAATTAGCGTGTTACTCGCTGTTGCCTATGAATAAAAATAAATATAAATGTGAGTACAACTTGGCTGAATTGCACACATGTGTGGACAAGATGATCTAGAACCCTGGGGAACTCCCTATCTTCTGAAAGATGTACACTGAGTTCTTTAAAGAGTACACAAGACGTTTAAAATTTAATTTATTGAAACTTATAGTAATGTATGAATTTGCTATTATTGGTTGTTTTAGCTGATATTTCATCAATGCAGAACAAGAGGAAGCAAATATTCGTACCTTACAGAGACTCGGTGTTGACTTGGCTGCTGAAGGACAGTTTAGGAGGCAATTCAAAGACTATTATGGTTGCAAGTGAGTCTCTCATTTCTAATACAAACTCTCTTATCAGTTAAAATTCCATCATATACATACACAATTTAGTTATTGTTACCATCATCATCAAACAGACACATCTGAGATAGAGTTCACAAATTAGTGTGTGTCTCTTACAACACAGTCAAAATAGTTCCCCTAGACAGAGTTTTAGGAGGCATTAAGGCTGGCAAGGATTTTAAAGCTCTGTCTACACTATCAAACTTTAAGTGACAACAAAATGTGATATGCCCATATATGGACATGATGATGTCATTACCATTATGTTGGCACATCACATTATTATGAAAGTTTTCCTGCCGAATAAACACTAGGAAAATATGTTTGATTCGAACATAAGAATGTTAAGAATGTCTTGACATGTCAGTTTTTATTCTACTCCAGAAGGTAGTTAATTGTACAATAACTGAAACATTAATTCCTTTTTGAAAAACATGGTGTACCACACACATTACTATACTAAACTCTGTCTACACTATCAGTGTGATGTGCCCAGATATGGCATTGATATGACATCATCATGACCATATATGAGCACATCACATTTTGTTGTCACATAAAGTTTGATAGTGTTGACAAAGCTTAAGACTGATCTTTTTATAACATATCCTTCTTTATTTTGTAGCCATATCTCCTGCTGATGTCAATTATGGAGAGTCACTCAGTACACTCAGATATGCAAACAGGGCTAAAAATATTATCAACAAGCCAACAGTGAATGAGGTAAGTGGTATAGCTTAAAACAATGCCTCGCATTTAATTTTAAGTATTTACAGATGACACTACGATTGGAAAATTGTTTGTTTTTTTTTTTGGTTGTGTATTACTTTTACAAAGGGAAGATTATTAGTAATGTGATTAACAGGAACTGAATCACTCCAGTGTTTCCTATAGGAATGACAACATTATGTTTAGAAGCATTGTCAAACTGTTCATAAGTGCTATACATGGTCATTCTTTAACATTGGTTATTATCATTTAGTAATTGTATAGTTAGTGTTGCCTTCACAAAAAATCTCAGTAGTACTTTGATCTGCGGCTAGGCTTCAACGAATTCATACAAAGTGCACCATACGTTGAATTGTTTTTATTGCTGTTTAATTGTATTTTGGTATTTTAAAAGGTGCTATGTGTCTGATTTTCTACGACTATGTAGTTTAAATAGCCATCTAATTTTTTTAATTATTTCAGCAGTAATTTGTTTATTTACTTTTTCAATTTCTTTAGGATCCTAATGTGAAGATTATCCGTGAGTTAAGAGCAGAGATCGATCGTCTTAAATCTATGTTGGGTGGTGGTGGTGAACATGTAAGTATATCAAATTGTTTTATTAAATATAATGTTTAAAGCTCTGTCTACACTATCAAACTTTATGTGACAAAAAATGTGATGTGCCCATATATGGACATAATGGGCTCATATTACTACCATATTTGGGCATATCACTACCATATTTGGGCACATCACAAGAATACAGAGCTTTAGATGAACAAATAGGAAAGATATTCTAGTTTATAGATTTGATTGATCACTTTATTTCAGAATAAAAATTCAAACAACAAACAATACAAACGGAAAATCACACTCAAATATGGTTTTCTCCCATATAGTGAAAAGATTTGATATATTCTGTAAAATTATATAGCATTCAAAATTCTTTCATTTGATTTTTTTTTTTTTTTGCAGATGATCTCAGAATCACCCAACATGGTAGATAAACTACATGAAAACGAGGCTATGGTAAGGCTAATCTTAAATTATTAATTAAATTTCATTGAATAAATTATCAGGTCAAAAAATGTCTTTACTTTAATCACCATTGAGAAAACCAAACACAAAACATGATATAAACAATCTGTATTTGTCTTTCTCAGATCCGAGTTCTCACAGAAGAATGGAGTACAAAATGGAGGGAAACTCAACGTATTATGAAGGTAAAGAAAGTTAGTCCCTACAAAAAAGAAAAAACAAAATAAATTACGCATCTATAACATGGGCAAGGGTTCGAGGCTCACTTGCTCCATGGTTCTGGTGGTAGAACGAGTCTTCTCAGATAAGGACTATAAACCATAGGGTCAGTGTAAATTTCTAGCTCATGTGTGATTTAAAAACCTAGTACATCTTTCGAGACAAGTAAAGGGTTTTCCCTGTGTAGTAGTACATCACATCAACTGATCATAACTGAGCCCTCTGGGAGACCAGACTTTGACTGAGGAGGTCGCCCAGTATAAATAATAACAAAATGAAATAAGTAAAAATGATTAATAAGATTACAGTATTTTTTACTTTTATATCAATAGATACTTTATTCAAACAACAATGGTAGTCTTATTTGCATAGTAGTGCATAGTAGTGCATTTGTTTTTCTTGTTTACAGGAGAAAACCTTGGCCTTGCGTTCAGAGGGAATAAGTGTTGTATTAGATTCAGAGCTGCCCCATCTCATTGGGATTGATGATGACTTGCTTAGTACCGGCCTAAAACTTTACCATATAAAGGCAAGAACAGTTTTTTTTTTATTATTTCAAGAATACAATACAATTCTCTAGAATCCATATTGAAATGTTTCGAACATTCTTTCCCCACGACGCTCAAATTCACAATCTATTGACCCATGGGGACATTTTTTTTCCCTCCATAATTTTTAAGTATTATGATGAAGGAAACAAATAATCTTTCCTATTTTGTAAATTTTTTTTTTTCCACACCCAGGTCTTTTGGCTCGAAGCATTAACAATAATACAGTAACATATATAATGTACAGTTGATTGATTGATTGATTAATTGATTAACTTTTCTTTTATATTTGTTATAGGAAGGAAAGACCTCAATAGGGCATTGTGATGCTGAACGGAGCAATGATATATGTAAGTTTATTAATATTCACTTAATTACAAAATGTGCAAATCTTTCACTTTCTTTTCATTTTCACAAATATTTGATTATTTTAATATGTTTAGTACTGTATGGAGTTGATGTACAAGATGAACACTGTATGCTAATTAATCGTGACGGCGTTGTCACCTTGCACCCGTTAAAGAAAGCGTTGTGTGCGGTCAACGGGAAATCAATTGACAGACCAATTGCCTTAACGCAAGGTAAGACAAATTCTCTCTCTCTCTCTTTATCTATAGTCATTCCTTTTTTTTCTTTTCTATATGTATTCTAATCTTTCTATATAATAAGTAATAAATCATCTTTTGTATACTCTAATTATCATTTAGTTTTAAGATGAAGACTCTGTTTTTGCTTTTAAATTTGCATACAGTTAAACCCTATAAGGAAACACCATCAGAACACAACAAAGTGTTCTTTTTAATAGGAGTTCCCCTGAATATGATTTGACCATATTGTTACTCTAATACAATTAATTTGCCCTTATTTGTTTTAAAGGGAAGTGTCTTCTTCATAACATGGATATATTCATATTCATTTATTATCCAGGAAAATAAAAACAATAATACAAAAAGCATAAATTACATAAAACAAAAACAAGCACAGAAAAACGCAGGACACTATCCTGGCGGATTGTCAAAAAGCAAAAATATCGCTATAATAGACTCTCCTGATAGTGTTTCTCCTAAACAACACAGTGAAAACTGTGTGTGATAAACTGTTTTTTAGTTCAAAATTGTATGCCAAATAGTCTGGTATTTTTTTAGTTTTTTCTATTTTTTTATATTTATTTTTATTTATTTTTTTATATGCATTGAATTTGCAAAATAAAGTTTTTATATAAATGGATGTTTAGCCATAGTTTTTAAAAATATATTGCTCCTCTTTTGTGTCACAAGTCTCCTTAAGGGTTGTCCCAAAGAAGAGGTTCTACTGTCTATAATATGTAAGCTGAAACTGAAATAAAAATAATGAATGAATGTATTTTAATACTAACAACAAAATGCAACTGATTTCATTTACAGGTTGTATAGTGTCAATAGGAAGGACAAACTTATTTCGGTTTAATCATCCTGCTGAGGCTAAGAGACTTAAGAATGAACTTAAAAGCATGTCAAAATCAATGAATGATTTATCAATGATGAGATCAACAGAAAACCTTATAGCGCCCTCATTAATGTACAGTCATAAGTAAGTATCCAACAATTATAAAAGAAACATACACATTCTTTGTGAGCTTTCGATCGATGACCAACCTGGGTCAGGTCAACCGATGTGTCATTGGTCAACTCTTGGACCATCATAAAAATCAAACCTGTGTCAAGCTGAGGAGCAAGGACACACCTCCCAATATCGGTGCATGTGCACAAAAATGAAATAACATAGCTTGGTTGTCAATCGTCGCAAATCGAAAGCTCCCTATTATCATTTGCAAGAAAACAACTACATTATAATTTTTTTTATTCATTTTCACATTGAAATTTTTTTTTTTAAGCATTCTACTTGAAAAACAACAAAAAGAAGAATTTGAGAAATTAGAAGAAAAGAGGTATCGATCAATAATTTATGTTTTTTATAGACTAGCCAAACCTTAGAGCTCAACATTGATAGTGAAATAAGAAATATATAGATTGACTTTAATTGGAAAGTTTATAGAGAATTTATTCACATCCTTTTATTTTGACTATCTTAATTAAAAATAGCTGCACAGAATGATAACATAATAGTAATAACATTTCATAATTCATTGTTTTTTTTGTAGACTTCAAATTCAAGAACTTGAGGAAAAGTTCTGGGAATCCGAAAATAAACGGAAAGCAGAGCAATCAAAGAAAGAGAATGACATAGATGAAAAGCGGAAAAAGCTGGAGAAGTTAAGGTTAGAGAGTGAAAACTCAAAGAAGGAAGCCGAAGAGGCAGAAAAGAGGATCAAGAAAGAGCAACAGAAACTAAAGAGACAGAGTTTAAATGTCCAAAAACAACTGGAAGAATTTAATTTAGAAAAAGAGAAAATGGAAAAAGAGAGAGATGACAGAGTATTTGAAGCTAATAAAACATTGGAAGTGCGGATGCAGACTGAGAAAGACCGTATTGAGCTTGAACTCGCAATCGAGGAGGATCGACTGCGATTGGAAGAAATGGTTGAACAACATAATGTTCTAGTGAAGGAAGCTGAGGAAGATCTGAAACAAGAAAGAGAAAGAATGAGTAAAGATTTTGAAGAGAAACGTTTGAGGTTAGACTCGGAGATTGATCGATTAGAAGAAAAGCAACAGGAGTTAGATTTGGCAAAGAAAGAGGCAAGTTCAAACATTACATTATATTTTTTTCATAATTATTCTTTCACAATGTCCTCTATCTTGACTTAAAAATGAGAATATATTTGTTCTTTTAGGGAGAAGAAGATTTTAAGAAACGAAAAGAAATCTTGGACTGGGAGATTGAAGAGGAATGTAAAGAACTAAAAAAAGAACAACAAAAACTAGAAAGTTTAAAAGAGAAACTAAATATATCGAAAGAAATATTCAGTAAAATGGAGGAAACAGCCTGTGCCAAACTTGCCCAAGAGAATTTAGAATTTGCTAAAGCTAAAGAACAATTTGATGAATTGAAACAAACTCAGATTGATTCAATTAGAGAAGCAGAAGAGAAAATAAGAGATAAAGCAGAGCGTATGGTAGGAGACATCTGGGATAAACGTGCAATGCTTGATGATAAACGCAAAGAACTTAACGAGAAAGAAGGACAAACTCAGAGAGCATTAGATGCAGGAAATTTTAAAAATGAAGAAGAGAAAGTTAAGTTAGAAGAAGAAAAAGAAGAAATAAGGAATGAAAAAGAAAAATTGGAAAATGAACAAGATGAATTGAACTGTCTTGAAATTGAGATTGAAAAAGAAATTGAGGAAGAGTTCCGCCATTTGGAAGAAAAAAGAAAAGAGAATGAAAAGGTTTTAGATGAAGAGTGGGCAAAATTGCAAAACATGGATGGATGGGATGTAGATACTTTGGAGAAAGAAATTGAAGTAAGAGAACTCGATTTAAAAGATATCAAAAAAAGAGTGAAAGAGAATGAAAAAGTTTTAGAAGAGATGGTAAAAAATGACCAAGATCTGAATTCAAACTTTGTACGAGAAGGAATCGATATTGTTGATGGTGCTGAAAGAATTAAAGTCTTGATGTCATCTCATGATGCATCTAGAGAGTCTTTGGAAACTGTTCTGGAACAACGAGACCTTCTTAATGAACAACAGCGAAAGACCGAACTAGAACGTATCCAGCTGTTGAGGGAGAGTATATCTGAAATGGAGGATGTCCACAGTTTGCTGGTGAAGAAATCACAACAGATCATGGAAGAGGAGATGGAACAGGTTAAAAAAGAGAGAGAACGACTGACAGAGAAAGAGGATGATGGAATCGATGATCTGCAGAAGCTCAATGACTATGAAGAGGAGAAGAAGCTGAAGGAGAACAGGTGGAAACTGCAAGAAGATCAGTTGCGATTGCAACATAAAATCCATGTAAGTTTCTACAATTTGATGTCTATTGCTGAAATGTGAGGTTGGGTCTGATTTGTATTTCATGTGTTGGTACTAATCATATCAATGGTGCAGTTAGTTTAATAATATAGACAATAAATAAGACCAAGTAACCATTAACAAACAAGCATAGTACAATAAGTATCTTAAGATGTTTGTTAATTTCATGGGCAGTAGTGATAGATGGTAATTTCATAATATGACAATACTGTCAACGATTCTAATAACTTTCACAGGTGTTATTAATTAAAACCGCTAATATCATCTACAGGTGTTCCTTTGCTTGGTGTTCAGAATGCAAAGAGGGATTTTGCTATTGTGGTCACAATCAAACTACCTTTTCAATATGTTTTTTTTTTTCAATAATTGTTACTCACATGTATGATAATGTGAAATCACCCTAATTCCCTGATACAATAGCTGAAATTGGGAATCCGTAGGTTGGTTTATAATTCCCCACTCATCCTAAGCTGTGCAACATCCCTCTTTGCAAATGTCATCAGATTTTAATGGCATCCTCAATAAAGTTGGTCAGAAAGGAACCACGGTCCCCGTAGGGGTCTGGTTTATTTGGAGGCTAACTGTACGGCTTGCAATATCTTTTTCTGAATTGATGCACATTGTTCATTTTCTCACTTCATGCAGTCCAAATCTGAAGACAACGTAGAAAACACATTGCTGCCACCTGTGGATAACAAGGCAAAGGTCGGCATACGTCACGCATCTAACACCCTTCAAATAAACACATTTTTACCCTGGTTTTCTTCTCAGCTTTTTCTTTTATCTTAACAATCATTTCATTAAACTTTTTCTTTTCAAATGTTAATACACATGAATTATGTGCTTGTTGGTATTATTCCCTGAAATACTAATTATTTTTCTTGTTTGATATCTGTATAAATTTAATAAAACATTTATATTTGTATGTGTTGTTTGGGTTTATGCTTCAATCTCATTGCTTGGTTTTCTTAAATTCTTATTGGTAGACACCTTGTAATGAAAAGCTAGTTAAATCAGTGGTGCGTAACCAGCAAATATAGCATGTGACTTGAATTGATCACTACCGTATATATCCTCCGGTATAATCCCACCCCTCTAGAACACGAAATCAGGCTGACTTTGGGTGGTGGGACTATACCCGGAGAAATCCTTTTCGGGGAAAAAATGATTGGTAAGTATTTCTATAGAGAGAAGCCTACATCCAGACCAAAAGTCAATACTGGGGCTATACCCGGGGATATGGCTGAAATCAGACATAAAATAGAGGGTGGAATTAGACCCAAATTGAGATTATACCCTAGGATATACGCTACTGAGAAAATTACTGATATTTGCAGCTCAAATCTGTTTTGGATTTCGTTCTACATATTTTGCTGTCTTTTAATCATTTCAAGATGTCTATAAATTAATATACTTTATGCATTTTTATATAATCATTTAAAAATATATTAATTTATTAATAAGTTTTATTGCACCTTGTTCACAAACCTTTTAGTTATTTTAGATTTTACCTTTTGTTTATTACTGACAAATTTCTAGAAATTCCTTAAATTTTTTGCTCCTTCACCCAACCTAAAAAGTCTTTATCAAATATCAATTATAATTTTACCCTTTTTGTTTGTTTTACACCTCTGCAAAATCTATATCCACCACATAATTTCTTTTTATATAATATTGTATTATAGTTTTTAAAGATTTATTGTCCCCCTGAAAAAATATATATTTTTTTTTTAATGTTTGTGTTGAATATGCCATTTGAATGACACAATTGTTTTCACAAACAAAAATTATTTAACTAAAAAAACATAATTTAAAGGAAAAAATAGTCAAATTGACAGGAAGAAAGTCAATGGGTTTTTGGTTGAATTTAAATTGAAAACATATTTTGTTTATTTGTTTTAACTTTGTTAAAACTACAAAATAACATATTCAAAGTCTGATTTTATAAAACTTCATTTTTCATGTTTTTGGAAGACAATACATCTTTAAATGTTTTTGTAATACAGGCGGATACAGGTTCCATCAACACTGTTCAATTATTTACTTACTAAATAGATTCAAATTCCTTTACTTTTTCTAGCATTTGGAAATACTTGAAGGACAGATGGAGAAGACAGAAGCAGAATTAGAAAAGAAACAGGCAGACTTTGAAGACCAGAGGACAGAAGAACTAAAGAGAATTGAATCAGAAAAACAAAAACTTGCTGAAATGGAGGATCAAGACAGGTTTGTGTTATTTGTTTTATATTATATTTGTTTTTTTCTTAACTTGTGATTTTTTTTCTTACGACTACTTTTCTCTGTAAGATCCCTGCAATATTGTATATAACAATGTAAATATATAAAAGACAACACAGAAACCATTAGAGCATAAAGAACAACTGCACATGCCTGTAAACTACTTTTTACATTGCATTTTCAAATGTTATTTTTAGATTCCATAGAAAAGTTGAAGAGGAAGTGAAGAAAAAACTGTTTGAAGAAAAAGTAGAAAGAGAGAAGAAGGAAATGATGGACAAGAAGAAAATTGAAGATGAGTTGAAAACATTACAAAAAGCTCATGAAAAAGAAATTGAACTACTAAAGAAAAGATTTGAATCAAGGTATAGCAAAATACTCTTATTTTTGAAAAATATTAATAAATAGCAACATTTCTCAGAAAAATATTGGCTAATTTATGTATATTTCAATATCGGAATTGTTGATCAAAAGCTACTTGCCATTTGCCAATATTCATGAGAAACAATGCTCTTCTATAGCTAGTTTCAATCCCTCCCACTGTGTGAACTTTGCTATTGTTTTTAGCTGTCCCACCCTATTGCACTTAATTATATGTTAAAGATATATTGTCCCCCTGAAAAATTAATTCTTAAACATTCTTCTGTTGAATATGACATTTCAATGTCACCAAATAGTTATCCACTTTGACAAAAAATTGGATTCAAAAAAAAGTGTTTACCTAAAAAAGTGTAATTTAAAGGAAAAAATAGTCAAATGGGTTTTTGGTTGAATTTAACCATTTATTTTATAATCCTATAAGTGAAACATTAATTTTTTCCAATTTTTTTTCTAGAGAAATGATTAGCTTTATTAAAGCTACAACATAATCTATTCAAAGTCTGATTTTAGTAATCTTTATTTTTCATGTTTTGGGGGACAATACATCTTTAACATTTACCATTAACAGATTTTCTGTCCAGCACGAAGGTCTCCATTTAACTGCACTTTCTAATGGCAATGGCAATTATATGATCATTGAATGTCAAGTAATATTAAACAATGACACAATTATATTGCTATAAATCAACTAACCTTCTTTTTTTATAAACATTTGATTACAAATTAATTAAACATTAGACAATGTTGTGAATAATTAACTACCATCACATTTTGATGATTGTCTCCAATCCAGTCGCTAATGAGGAATCAAATATTGTATAGATCTTTAATATACAGTATAACATACTTCCATGATATACTGTAAATTGGCAATACAAGTAATATTAATAGGATATCAAATTTTCCGATCTTGTTAAATTACATTCAAAGTATTTATTTAGGCTTTTTTAGGAGGAATGGGGGATCTGGAGAATAGAAAAATATGGGGTGGATGGATGTGAATAAAAATAAATAAACCGAACGTTATGTCTGTGTCTAGAAGACTATTTTTAGAAAAATGGTGTTAAGCAGGGTGAAAGCCTTTAAAGGAGCCATAAGTAGGATGGAAGGCCTTTAATTGAGCCTATAGGCAAAGTCAAAGGACTTTAGCTGGAATAAAGATTTTTATCTGAGCCTTAGGCAAGGTGGAAGGCCTTTGCCTTAGGCAAGGTGGAAAGCTTTCCTAAGGCTGGGTGAAAAATATTTAATAAAGCCTTAGGTTGGGTGGAAGTACATTCATGGGCATGTTTAAGTTGATTTGTGTTAAATTTTTTTCTAACTTAGGAAAGTTTCTTTTGGAAGCAGGTCTAACCCATATGGAGGATTAAAGGTAAGTTATATGTTATATTTGTGGTTTAGATGTGTGGTTATACATATTACTGCAATAAATTATTAGTATAGTAGTCAGAGCTTCCTAATAAAATGATATACTTTATACTGTACATATTTTTTTGTTGGGACTCTTTTATTTGCACTTTGCAGGGTTTTAAACTATATTGTGTAGTGTTTTGTCAATGAGCACAACTATTTTCCCTTTCCTCTCTATTCATGATGAATTTGTATGGTTCAAATTGACAATGTATTTGCACGTACCTCTTCACCGGAAACAAGTACCGTACTACCTTAGCCATTGATATCTGATAGATAGTTGGCTGGCTTCCAAGTTTAAGTTAGGCATGTGATTTAATACTTCAAAAAAAGGTTGACTCTCAAATGTTACTGATCAAGTCAAAACGATCACAATAGACGGTCAGTCACTTGTCCTGTCATGAATATCCAAAAACTCTGATGCAAGAGACTAAATAAAAGTAATAAGCTTAACTCCTAGCCTTGTATCATGTGGACAAATGTTATGTTTTTCACTTTCAATCAAAGCCAAAATCTTCATTGTAAAAGTAAAAACCAATTGTCCATTTTGCATTGCTGCTGTGTGATTGATATTAGACTTAATTATCAGGATTTGGTAGCTTAATCAACACAATCTATGGTTCTCTCTGGTTTCTAACTAGTGCTTTTTTGCATGTTTTTCCCCATCAGAACACTGATGGTTTTCCTAATAGTAATGGTAAAAAGAGGGGAGAGGTGAGTACATTTTGCTGCTTTTATGAGCTATTTTGTTTGTTTGTACATTTTGCTCTGTTTTGTTTAATCTAAATTATTGATATTGGAGTATTAAATTAATAATTTAATGTTACTGTTTTTATGTGATTTTTGGTGGTTGTGGGTATTGGTTTTGTAGTGAGTATCCACTTCTAGTTGGGTTACATGATAAAGATGTTTGTATTTACATATTTTCTTGTTTTGTGTCATCTAAATAAATGTTTATAAATTGAAACATTGGTGTACAAGTCATGAATTGCAAATATTAAAATAACAAATAATACAAGAAATATATAAAGATAAAAATAAAGCAAGTGATTAAGATCATGTCTAAACATTATTATTTATTAAAGTAGTACTGTATTATTTAAAAGTTTGATTTAACAACTTGCTTTCATTTGTATCGTTTAGTCATTTGATGCACCATTGGCACCACATACTGAAGCTGTAAAAGATCTCATCAAAATCCTTATACCACGATACATGTTGCGAGGCCACGGTTGGGATTCGCATTATGTGTTTGAAGTTCAGATCACGATACTAAACGAAACTTGGGTCGTTTACAGACGCTACAGCAAGTTCAGAGAATTACATGAAATTATGAAGAAAAAGTACTATGAGGTATTGCAATGGTTTACATTTCACTCCTAAACAGATTGAATTTTTTCAATCAAACATTTATATCCAATCAAACAACTTATCAACATACAATTTTTACAAATTTCACATCTAGCTTAGGAGAAATAAATGCATGCTTTCTAAATTATGTCTCAGTTAGGATATGGCCTTACTGTTGAGCACTGAAATACATAGTGTAAATAGTTAGGATTTGAACTAAGGAACCTGAGATTTTAAGTGTATATGGTTGTAATTCCTATTTTTTTAATTTTTACACAGATTAGCCTACTCGATTTTCCACCAAAGAGACTATTTGGAAATAGATCTGAAAAGGTTGTATTAAAGCGTAGAGGTAATCTAGAGGTAAGAAAAGTAACATAAAATTGATTGATTGATTGAATGATTAATTTTTAGATTTAATGATTAATTTTTAGATTAAATGATTGATTTTTAGATTGATTTATAGATTGAATGATTGATTTGTAGATCGAATGAATGATTTATAGATTGAATGATTGATTGATTTATTGATTGAATGACTGGTTTGTAGATTGAATGATTGATTTGTAGATTGATTTATTGATTGATCTGTAGATTGAATGATTGATTTATTGATTGATCTGTAGATTGAATGATTAATTTATTGATTGATCTGTAGATTGAATGATTAATTTATTGATTGATCTGTAGATTGAATGATTAATTTATTGATTGATCTGTAGATTGAATGATTAATTTATTGATTGATCTATAGATTGAATGATTAATTTATTGATTGATCTGTAGATTGAATGATTAATTTATTGATTGATCTGTAGATTGAATGTTTAATTTATTGATTGATCTGTAGATTGAATGATTGATTTATTGATTGATTGAATGATTGATTTGCAGATTGAATAATCCAGCTTTTGATTAAATGATCAATATTTTTTCATTGGATTTGTATATAGAGTGATTAATTAAGCAATTACCTAGGAATTAAAATCTATGTAATTATTGTTGTTATTTAAACTCTTCAACAGGAATATTTACGGAAATTCCTTGAAGCGTGCTTGAACATAGATCATTGCCCCATAGCACCAGGACCGGGTCGAACCATCTCCAAAGGAATCTTATGTGAGTTTGCACCATTCTTTAAGAAAGGTGCTTTTGAAACAACAAAATATGGTACAACGTAGCATCGACCACTGTAAAATGGAGAAACATTAACACTTACGTTTTATTGTGAGGAGTTGTATTTTGATTTAATTTTGAAAGCAAAGAGAGAGTTTAATTAATTTCTTTTCACCCATTCTTGTGGTTTCTGTAGCGAATGAATGAGAGTTTATTAATACTTTGCATTTCATTATGAAATTATTAAAAATTAACAATAAATAAAAGTTAACTTTGTAAATAAAAATTTAAACATGCAACAATTATTTGAATTTAAAATAATGTAAATATATTTATAATAAATTATTTTAAAATGTTGAATGTTTTTGACAATCTAAAGTATGAGTAATCTAATACATTTTGAACTGTTTATTACAAAAATAACAAATTTTTTTTTTGAATCAAATTTTTTCAAACAGGTCATTTTATTTACACAGCTTATTTTTCTAACCAGCCTACTGTGTTGGTTAATAATTGACTAGTTCATTTTCTAGGTAACAATAACAAAGTCGTGATGCTCATAAACATACATCTCATATTTTGTGTTTTCATAAATTATCCTGGTGGTAGAAACTACTACAGGGCACAAAAATATAGTACATTGTGCACTGTACATGTAAATGGCATACCAAAACATACATTGTGGTTTGTGTGACTGGCATTGTGTTATTGTTATGATAATAAGCATATTTACCACAATAAGATAATTATTATTAATATTGTGCTTCCATTTGTAATATACAAAATCCATACAGATAAATATATTTTTGTACATTAGTATATACTGTAGTAATAACATCAGACACTGTCTGTAAATGAATTAGAAAAAACTTGTTAGTTAAGAAGTTGCACCAATGCATTGCTAAATGTTTATTTCTTTTTGGTAGACTTAACATTGAAATAGCATAGTGTACCTCCTGCACAGTTTCTTAAGCTTGGTTCCCACTAGCGACGCAACGCAACCGACGCAACATAATGAAATTCCCTTCCAATAATTGTGTTTGTCCCCGCCTACGTGAAATCAAACTTGCTTGTTGCGCGTCAACGTCAGTTGCCGTAGATTTAACTTGTTCACCCCGCGTACTTTTGAGTATGCACTGTACTATGTTTTCCAGTGTTCTTTTGCCTTGCATTGTTGCATGAAATCAAACTGATTTGATTTCCCGTAGCGATGTTTTCCCATTGGTGATTATGCAATACAGCACTTTACGTCGATACGGCACTGCGTTGCATTCTAATGGGAACCACGCTTTAAGAATACATTACATACATAGGTTGGCCATACAGGCCATATGATTTAGCATGCGTAACAATGCGTATTTTAGTCTTCACGCAAGTGCGTGAAATGTGGCAACTGCATGCCTGGAAATGGAATGCATTGCCATGCATGACCAAAGTGTGTTCAATTTGACAATGGGGCATTATTTAGTCTGTTACCTATTGTTGATGTATTGTTATAATGCACTTGTAAGGCTTAATGTAATTTGCCAATTGCCAGCTCATTATATTGTGTGGCGTACCTTCTTGCATAAATGATGGAAATTTTTAAATTCTTTCCATTTAAAAGAATTCAAAAAGTTGCGTGGGATTTGAAATAACTTAATACAACATTTGTCAAGGTTGTATCCAAGTCGCCTACAACTTTATATCTATGGGATTATAATGCAATTTATAATAGATAGGTTTTAATGGTAGATACACATCACTGATTCTTCTTTCTTCTCTCACTTGATTGCTTTAAATATTGAGTATTTCAGATAATTTATAAATACAAATCATATATAATAGATATATAAGTGCTTTGCCATGTATACGTTGGCTAGGAGGTTGTGGATTGTGTGTGGCAGGAGAGTTTAACCACATAAGCGTGGTTCCCACTAGCGACGCAACACAAGGACGTAACGCAACGCAAGTGAATTGACCAATCACAAGCGATTGCTTTTTCGCTTGTGATTGCTAACTGTCTATAACTTCGCTTGTCATTGGTTAAAACGCTTGCGTTGCGTTTACGTCCTTGCGTTACGATCTAGTGGGAGCCAAGCATTAGCAAAAAAATAGTGCACCACTTAAATAATTTTTTTCCATTTCTGTCCCAAAACTGTATTGTTCTGTAGATATGCTTTGGTTTGATATTCTGATTTTAGAAAATTAAATTTCATCTTAAATGGGTAATTAAACTAGGAAAATATATTTTCAATTATTTTAATTTGTAGCATTAAACAATTTTATTTATTTATTTTATCAACATTTAGGTGGTTACAAAGGCAATTTTGTGACTAAGATTCTATAAATCAGATTTTTTAATGATTTTAAATATGTAAATAATTTAATTTTAACAACTCGTTTTGTGTATGATTCAACTCAATAGAGCATACTGCCAATGATAACATTATTTTAAATTATAATTTTTTTATATTTTTGTTAAATTTTGTATTGGTATCACCATCAACCAACATTAATGATAATCATGTTTTTATGTTAATAACTTAGATATCATGGCAAAATTATTTTACTTCAGTTACTGAAGTAACTGAATTTGGTGCTGCAGTAATGTGTATTAAGTTTGTGTAGACGTTTATTAGGAAGTCTCTGTTAATTGTCACAAATACACTGGTACAACTTTTGTTTGTCAAGAGAGGTTTACCAGTTGACAAACTATAAAGGAAAAAAAGTTTGCAGACGTTTTTTAATTCCGGGGATTTGCCTTTGTTTACTTATGCAAAACCATTTTTGTTATAAATTATCAACATGTTATATTACTAAGACTAGCATGGATGGCTTGATCTATAGTAATCTTTACTATAAGCATAGTTAAATACCATTCAACTTTATAATCTCGCTGTAAGAATGTTAAAACCTGCATTACTGCTACGGTGATTTCTAATTGTCTACTCGTACAATCACTTTTGTTTTCTTTTGTCATTTTCAACCCTGAAGAAAGCTTTTGACTTCTCGACTTTCTTTTAATGCATGAAGGTCATTTACACACAAAAAAGCGAATTTAAATAAGCTTTATTTATAAAAACAGTTGTAGATAATTCACTATTTTGTATGGTTTGTTTCTGCTTGCTTTATTTCTGCTCTTTTTTTCACTATCTTTAATGCATGAAAGTCATTTAAACACACAAAATAGCAAAATAGAAGAACCTTTATGTAAAAGAAAAACAGTTTTTACTGGCAGATAATTCACTATTTTATCACTTTCAAGTGCAACATTTACATATATAACAAAATAAAAACATGATTTGCAGATGCATTATTATAGAAAAGAATAAGATTTACTGATAAAAATATTAATACTTTGGTTATTAACTTTGTGATTGGTTCTTCAAACTTAGCAATAGTACAGTATGTGAGTTAAAAGGTTTGTCCAAACTTACCTGAATTGTATTAATATTAATTCGTATTTTAAGCCAAAATGTTTTGAAACTTTTGTATCTTTGTCAATGCTTTGGTGATTCGGTATTTTTAATCGAACTTTTCATAAATAAATGCCATAAGATAATTAATATTTTGTATAAGTATATTTGTTTAGATAATGTTTATTTCTTCGTGCATGTGGTGGATCGTCGTCCATCATTGTTCAGACACGTAAGTATGACGATCTATTACCGACACACGGAAAGTTTCCAACATGGTACTACTATTGGAGTACTTTAAGTTAGAACGCCTTCTTTAGAACACTTCGGGGCCATTTGAAATTAATAGTTTTTCCTTCTTAATGATAATACTACTGACCGCCAACTCCTAATTATTCAGGGGACACCCTTGCAAAGGGGATACTTTTGGGCCCCAAAGCTGTCCCCTTAATAGGAGTTACAATATCTGAAAATAGTTCATTTTGAGAGTAAACTTATGGTCGTAAGGCTTGCTAGTACGTGTTTACTTGGGCAATGATACATCTATCTCGAGTTTGTTATTAATTCTTGTTGCATTTTTGCCTAGTATCTCGCTACTTTGACGCCATTAGAAGCTTGTGTCCTGAGTATTTTGAAAGTTAGAAACTAACTGTAAACTACACCGATGTAAGTACAATTCTTTTTTTTTATCTACTGGACACATACTTCGAAATTTCCTACAGCTCTAATAAACCATTTAAGTCATGAAACTTGAATTAGTCTAACAATACGTTGTTTCCAATTAGTTATCCATTAAACGCAACAACAATGTATTCTTATTTTATTTTGACGATTTCGGCAATGTGCATTTTTATTTTTCTTTAAATTTGCAGGCCTACTGCTTATCTTAAACGTTCCACAACCCAGGAGCAAACTTTCCCACAACCTCGGGAAATAGGACTATATGTGCTTTTGAAAAAGAAATGTATATGCATTTAATGTAGTTATTTGAAACGTTCCACAACCCAGATGCAAACTTTCCCACAACCCGGGGAAAATTGGTGCTTTTGAACACGAAATGTATAGGCATTTAATATAGTATCGAAAATAATACATTCGGATGAGCCGATATCATCAACAGATAACCTATGAGGAAATAAGATCAGCAAATACCCATGTTCGTTAGCTCAATATCCTGTTAAACATCCCCGGGTTGTTAGAAGAACATAGCATTAGAAAGAAAATGTTAGGCCTACGAAGAACCACGGAGGACATTAATACAAATGTAGTATGTCCCTACAGCACCTAAATGTCCACCGAACGGGTGGTTCGCGGCTCATTCTTAGCAGGGTACCTTGTTGTGGTTATTAAATATTTATAAATATTGATTGTTTAGCCTATTACAGTAATGTTATTGTTCGTGCCAATATAATAATTGTATTCTCTTTCGTTGCAATGAAACTAGAAGTTATTATATTTTTGAATGGCATGTCCAGTAATCGAATTAAATAATAAAAGTGACTCTAACCCCCTGGCTATATTATCTATTATTTTTATTCACAAGTTTCAGCGAAAAGACAATACAAATCGTAGTGGTTTCGCGCATGCGCGAGCATTTTTGTACTTTACTGATAAACCGCGAACATCTGTACGTACTATTCATTCTTGGGTGTACTATTAAAGGTAGGCCTACGAACATGGATCAGACCGGAAAATACGCTCAAGTAAAGCGATCTGAATCAGAAAATGCAACCGAAGCTACTGGTGGTGTTAAGTTAAATCCTCGTGGAAAGTGGATAGGAAGACTTGACTTTTTGCTATCTTTGATTGGCTTTTCTGTTGGACTTGGTAACGTTTGGCGATTCCCGTACCTCGCGTATAAGAACGGAGGCGGTAAGATTGTGTTTATTTCGAAGGTTTTCTGCCATTTGTAGTTGCTGCAAAGTTCAGCTGTCAGTGACTCGTTGTTTTTTTTTATATATACACAATTTGTTTTGTTTGTGAAGTTAGTTCAGGTGTCTTGCATGTAAAAAATACTACAGCTTGCGGGGTGTTTTTGTTTCAATTCTGTATACTGTAGTAGTCGGTACAATTAAGTCAGAGTTGGGCTAACACTTTCCTACCATTTCGATTGGGGTTTTTTTTTTTTTACGTAGGAGTTGCGGAGATGACAGGCGGATTTTTCGTACATAAGTTTTAGTCTACTTCGTAGCATTATTATACTAATACGGGGGTCACGACTTCAATGAACTTACTGTGATCTCGTTCCACCCATATGTTATATACTGTACACGTATGTATGTTTAAATGCATTTAAATGAATGGAAAATAAACGAAACGAAACTCTTTATGTGAAAGATAGCCGATACTTCCCAAATTTATGCAAGCAACTTTTAGTAAGCTAGAGGTCCGACGGAAATAAAATATATTCAGACCAATGCCGACGTTATTACCGGGATGGCTTGATGTGACCAATAATATGTATAAAATAAATTTGGCTATTAATATTGCAATAAATATCCTCTATTCATCATATTTCAGAATAACACCACAACGTTTGTTAAAATAGAAAGGATTTTAACTTTACAAAAAGATTATGTAGGCCTAAACAATAGTAAAGTAAGTTACGCTAAATAACCTTTACGATTTAACATTATTAATGGATAAAAAGGAATTGATATTCAGAAAATGGTTTATGAGCTTACGTATAATTAAAATATAACCTACGCATGCTACGCACGCCGCTGGCCTATATTCTGATTTATACTGATGAAGGGCTAGTGTTGCCCGAAAGCTCTGCTAACTTTTCTGGCTGTTTCACTTTATCGTTTTGATTTAGCTTTTCGCTTTTTTTTTGTATCTCCATTGATATCCAGCCACTGATACCCACACCATTGGTTTTAGTGTTAAAACATGTTGCCAATTACAGTCGGTTTTGTTTAGTATATTTAATGAGGGTGATCCATCTAACAATTGCTGATCATTAGGGTTAGACACAAGATGCTCTACATCAACAAAGTCTTATTAAAAGTCTTTGGGAATGGAGTTGTAATTTTGTTCTGACATGTGACGGGACTTGAACCCAGAGGATCCTTGGAGTGGTAGCCAAGCATCATAACCACCAAGGAGGAAAGTGGCCCTTTAATAGGGTGTCCCAATAAAGGGATTCTACTGAGTATTCCATGATATATTTACCGTTGTTTTACCACCCTCCCTGGATCTTTACACTGAGGCGTAACCGTGGTAGAACATTTACAATGGTGCTCGCGATTAAATTAACAAAAAAACGGGGTTTAGAAAATCTGTTTTCAGCAGCAGTCTCTGCCTTTGTAGTACGGTAGCCTAGTAGTTAAATACAGTGTACTTTGCTATCATAGAATTCGTTTTCATTGACAAAATACAAAGAGTTTCTTTCGCGATTCTGATTTAGCCTACGCTTTTTATTGTTATTCTTTATCTTTCTGGCTTTGGTACTTTTCAATGAACGTTACAGTACAAAATTCCGAGTGTTTTTTATCTGGCAAAATTAAAGTTAGGCCTACTTTGGAATTAGTCATGGTTGTCATTGTGGACATGGTAGGCCTACAATGCGAGATCATGCTGCGTGTTGCATGTTGTAATGACCCAGTTTATAACAAATAAACATAATACTAATTAAACTATTAATCCTAAATATTCGTTTATATACATAAATCAATGATCAGTGATTCGTAAATAGCGACAGACTCTACTTTTTGTCCAACGATATGTCCCCTATATAGACTTTGTACTTGTTAATCAACGAGGCGACCTCGTTACTCCTACCGTAAATCTTCTAATTGTAACCTTCTTTGATTGTTTTTAGGGGGGTTACTATTAGAGTAGTGGGTTACTATTACTAATCTTAAATTAGGCACTTGAAAATAGTAACCCACCCCAGCTTTTCCGGTCATCAACTCCTAGCAAGATCAACATACAGTATCTCCTTATTTTCAAAATACTGCTGCATCATAAGTTTTTGTGGGTTATTATTATAGATTGACTTTAAGGTGGGTTATTAGAAGGGGGTTACTATTAGAGTGTGTATTAGCAATCACAAGCGAATAAGCCGTGATTGGTTAAAACACTTGCGTTGCGTTTACGTCCTTGCGTTACGTTCTAGTGGGAACCAAGCTTTACAGACACTCTGCGCGCCGCGGAGAATATGTACATGGTACAGTACAGTTGGTATTTGTCGCAGCCAATCATACGATCAAAGGACGATTACGAGTTCATATCTTGACAAGGCGAGTTCAGTGTCCACTTTTAGATTTCCTTGGTGTATCCACCGGTCTCGATCTCTCCCCTTCCATTCAGTTAAACCTTATATCCAGGGCAGTGAAATACACTGTAGGCGCGCCTCCTACACTGCCCTGGATATAAGGTTTACTGTAACTGAATGGAAGGGTAAGCTTATTATGTAATCACAGTCTATGATCCAATATGATATGCTTTCCTGATGCCATTATACCACAGTAGCCCTAATCAATCATTATAGGCTAATTTAACCACGATCTTCAAATACGGTAGGACTATATACTCCACCACCTTACTGTAAACATTAGGTTCGTTTTAATAGTGAGTTTGCAAACATTATAAACTTTTAAGACATGATGATTGCTCAATCATTCTGTTCGGTCGCCTCGTCGATTAACTAGGCCTAATTGATTGAAGCCCAATTGATATTATGAAGACGGATAAAGAAATAATTGTAGATAATGAAAAGAAAACCACGTCGGATGATGGTTTAAATGAGAGGGGTACATGGTCTGGTAAACTTGACTTTATCTTATCTTTAATCGGATTCTCCGTCGGATTAGGAAATGTATGGCGATTTCCATACCTGTGCTACAAAAATGGCGGAGGTAAGTTTTGCACAGAATATAAAATTGTCGGAAATTACAAATTACTATAGGCCTAGTCAGACTGCATTATACTGATTATTGTTGAAAAGAAATTTTGTCATTCATATACTATGAATAATTTATTTCTGCATCACTTACCACGAAAGAAAGCTGCCGGTAAACTTGAAACCACACAGTTTAATTACGACGAAACAGGAAGTGGAAGTAAAACTTACAACCTCTATTCGGGGGACAAATATGGTAGTGATATGCTTAAATATGGTAGTGACATGCTTAAATATGGTAGTGATATGAAATCATGTCCATGTATGTAAAACTTAAAGTAAACTAAAACTTAAACTTAAACAAAACTTAAACTAATGTGTTTTCTTTTTTCCTAATTAGGTGCTTTCCTAATTCCATATTTCATCTGCCTAATTGTTGGAGCTATCCCATTGGTTTTCTTGGAGATTGGTATTGGACAGTATACATCTCAAGCGGGAATTTCATGCTGGACAATATGTCCGATTTTCAAAGGTAAACAAAATGATAACCAAATATAAAGTTTGTATTATCTGAAGGTACCTTGTAAACATTATTACTGTACTTACTGCAGCAGTATGAGTTTTTTATATAGGCAATCCACACGGTCAGCAACTGCCTCGTAAACTTCTACATTAAAAGGTTATTATTGCAGTAAATGTAGTTACTGCAGTAAAATACAGTAATCAGTTAAGTTGTTCGAACTCAATACTTGTACATCATAATTTTGTATATAATCATTTATACTGTTATAACTTTATTGACTTGTGCTTATAAAAATACGTGTATTACCAATATGGTTGTCGTGAACCTATTACAACGTCATCATAAATCAAGTTATATCTGAAAATCATTTATAATGTTATAAAATTATAAAATTTTGCTTATATAAATACTAGGTATTGGTGTAGCCAATATGGTCGTCGTGCAGTTCGTCAACTACTATTACAACGTCATCATAGCATGGGCTCTGTTCTACATGTTCAACTCATTTTCCAGTGTTTTACCGTGGTCGAACTGTAATAATGAATGGAACACCAAGTACTGCACTACCGTCGATGATTTCGTCGACGCCGGCACGCGTAACTACACTAACCGATACATCGGCGGCGAATGGTACAACGGTACAGTTTACGATGGGAAGATCAATGGAACTAAACTGGTACCCGCTGCTATTGAATTTTGGGAGTATGTATTAATATTACATAGTTATGTCTACATTTAAAGCCTTGTTTACACTGCCAAACTATTTGAAAACTCAAACTTTGTCAATGTTTCCCAAAATTTTCCCACCACAAATACTGTAAAAACACACGTTTTTACAAGTCTACACTAGCAAACTTTGTATTTTGTTTATATGACCTAAAGGTCATCGTGTACATTTATTCAACACCATCTTTATTCAATCTGCATCATGACGTATTATCAAATCACGTGACAAACTTTAGTTTGCAAACAAAACTTTAATAGTACCACTTATTTTTAGACACTTTAAACGCGTGCGCAGTATTATAGAATTTTCAATGACTTTACAGTCGTAAACGTGTTTTCCAAAATTATTTATATACCTTTGCCTTGGGAACAATGCCTTATAAACTTTCTATCTTTTGTATGTACTAAAAATAACCAATAGCAAAAGCCGTATATATTACAAAAACCGTATATTACAAAAACGCACTCACCAATCAATAATGTACTTTTCTAATTGAAAATAACACTATTTTACTATGAGACCAATTTCCTACACCTATTACAACTTATAAATATTATGTACATAAATTAGTGTAAAGCCTGTGATACCCTCAATTCAACTTGATGTGCTGACTTTTGCCTGCAGACGTCCATTTCCTATTTTTACTTCTTTAGTCAAGCTTAAATTGTTGACAGTAATTAGATTTAACTTTGAGAACGCACACGGTCGTTCATTTCCGGTACCCTGGATTGGACAAAATGACACGTTTTCCGAATTTGAAGAAAAAAAAATTACATAACGTACACTGTCTCCCGTACAGGCAATGAACCCCTAGTACAAATCTTTCTCAGTATTTAATATGACGTTTATTAGGCCTACATTACGTAATTATATTAATCAATCACGCATAACGGAGTGTAACTAGCGCCATCATAGTATAAGTGAGAACGGTCGTTTCAATCCATCACCTGGTTGAAAACTTTCTCCGTATTTATGCCATATATGCATTACGTCATTATATTAATCAATCGCGCATAACGGAGTGTAACTAGCGCCATCACATCACGCCAAGTGTGTACGGTCGTTTCAATCCATCACCAGGTTTGAAATCCTTTTTCATTGCATTTTTTTAAAGCCATGCTCTCTCGATTGTTATTTCGACCCTACCATTTTCTTGCGAGACGCCAATGCACGTATTAATTATTGAATGAATATATCTTACAGGCGTAATGTACTCAAGATTCACCTGTCCAAAGGCTTCGATGATCCGGCTGGTATGAATTGGCAAATGGTTGGCTGTCTTGCACTAGCCTGGGTCATTATTTATTTCTGTATTTGGAAAGGAGTCAAAAGTACCGGAAAGGTAACTTAATTATGCTAAAACTTGCTTGTTTTTATTTTAACCAAACATTAATTAGTGCGAATGCCGAACAACCGATTCGAATTATCAAATTATCCTATGGAAATTAATCTAGCCGACACCAACACGATATAGGAGAACCTAAATCTGCACTAAGCCTGATTTCACTTTGGAAGCAACACAGTGTGTACACGCAATGGAAATGAGTTGACCAATCACGAAGACCAATCAATTCGTCCATGAGTCGTGATTGCTTGAGTTGCTTCCTAGTGGGAACTACTTTTACTTGCGTTGCGCTTGTGCTTTATAGCTTGAACCTCGTTTTACTTGCATTTTGCTTGTGCTTTATAGCTTGAACCTCGTTTTACTTGCAGTGCGCTTGTGCTTCATAGTTTGAACCTCGTTTTACTTGCAGTGCGCTTGTGCTTTATAGCTTGAACCTCGTTTTACTTGCAGTGCGCTTGTGCTTCATAGTTTGAACCTCGTTTTACTTGCAGTGCGCTTGTGCTTAATAGTTTGAACCTCGTTTTACTTGCAGTGCGCTTGTGCTTAATAGTTTGAACCTCGTTTTACTTGCAGTGCGCTTGTGCTTAATAGTTTGAACCTCGTTTTACTTGCAGTGCGCTTGTGCTTAATAGTTTGAACCTCGTTTTACTTGCAGTGCGCTTGTGCTTAATAGTTTGAACCTCGTTTTACTTGCAGTGCGCTTGTGCTTAATAGTTTGAACCTCGTTTTACTTGCAGTGCGCTTGTGCTTAATAGTTTGAACCTCGTTTTACTTGCAGTGCGCTTGTGCTTTATAGTTTGAACCTCGTTTTACTTGCAGTGCGCTTGTGCTTAATAGTTTGAACCTCGTTTTACTTGCGTTGCGCTTGTGCTTCATAGTTTGAACCTCGTTTTACTTGCAGCGCGCTTGTGCTTTATAGCTTGAACCTCGTTTTACTTGCAGTGCGCTTGCGTCTGTAGTGGAAACCAAGAGTTAGAATGACCCAGGTAGCATTACATTAAAAACCACATATTTAGCATGTATTTTAAAACTATCGTTCCACTCGGTTTCTCGCATAATAAAGAATTTTACGGTTGACATATCAGCCCCTCCGTTAACAAATCCATTTTAAATCAGTTGTGTGCCTTGAATAATAACAGGATATTTAATATTTATCGTTATGTGTAATTATGAGCAGACAAAATATATTTAAGTTAAGTTGTTACAATAATGTACGTCTGTTTTGTCCTTTTTACTTGTCTTGTTTTCACAGGCTCTACACTCCAATAAGCTGCCCTAAATTTTGTTCTACACTTCACTTTCATGTTTTAGAAATATTTCTTTATAATTTAAATTCTGGTTTAGGCTGCGGAACACAAGACGATAACGATCGACGATAAATGGATAAACATACATTTTTCTTACTTAAAACAAAAGAAATTCGAAAATATTTATTCTAGAATTATATTTTAATCATTATTTTATGCAGTCTCTGATAAAATAAATTTTTTTTTAATGACGTCATGATCAATAAGAACAATAACATCGTTGTATCGTGACGATATTATTGCTTTTACTAATCATGACGTCATTTGATTGTGGACGTGTGAAAATATCAATTCAATTCAGTTAATTTATTGGCAGCATAGATGGTTATCCTATAGTTATATGGTGAAAACATTTTTTTTTTTACATAGGTAAAATGCATATTTATCTGTGGAAATGTGGAAATATTTCTTATTATAATTATTTTGATATAATAATAATAATTGTTTTGATGTTCGCAGGTTGTATATTTCACTGCAACGTTCCCGTACATTTTCCTGACAATCCTGTTGATCCGATCTGTCACACTGGAAGGTGCTTCTGTGGGACTTGAATTTTATCTCAAACCAAATACGACTTTATTATTAGAATCACAGGTATGTAGTCACCTAGTGGCAGTGTTTGTAAATACTGTTTTCGGAACAGTAACCGAACTTTTACTTTTGTTCCTTTTTCGTTAAAAATTATCATGATTATCACATTTTTAAAGGTCTGGATGGACGCGGCCACTCAGACATTTTACTCTTATTCCATCGGAGTTGGTACGTGGTGCGCCCTCAGCAGTTTTAACAAGTTCAACCATAACTTTTGGAGGTATTATTATTACACAGAAAGTAAAATTACTAGTTTTTACTAGTTTAAAAACTAGTGAAATTGCATTTTTTTTATTCAATAGGTGTTTATTCTTACGGTGTATTACGTAACATGGTAACTATTAACTAGCACTTCAATAAAAACATATAATATAACAGATATCGCCTTTTACATATCGGTAAAATATAAGATTTGACATACCCCTCGGGAATGAAATTTTGCTCTCGAAAATATATATTTCCCTCAGATGGCGCTTAGATAAAAATATATACCCTCGAGCAAAATATAATTTACTCGGGGATGTAAAATCTTATATTTCCCCTCTAAGCAGGCAATATCTGTATAATATTATTATATAGATAATAATTAAACGTCGATCGCGTTTGTAAAGCGCACATACCAACAGATGCATACAACCAGTGATGCCCTTTAGATTTAACAAACTAATACTAATGAAAATATGAGAAAAAAAATCGACTAACTAAACAGTGTTAGTTTATATAATTTCATTGTTTTACTTTTTAGCGTTGAACTTTTGTTTGTATAATTTTTATTTTTTTTTAAAATAAATAGTAGTAGTGTCAATTTGGTCGTGCGTTACGCACGTTCCTTATAAAGTGGGAAAAGACGATTAACTGTATGGTGGTTTTAATATGTGTGTTTGTTTTTTTTAAATATTATTATGGATGCGTTTATTTATTACACGTGTGTGACCATAATATGAAAGGTTAAAATCTTAATTTTTTATAACGTAACACTGGGGGATTTTAGTGAAAATATAAGTCGTTATAAATGGGAAATTTCTCTTTATATCTCTTTAGAGATTGCGTGGTTTTTGCGTTCGTCAATTCAGGCACTAGTATTTATGCTGGAATTGTCATATTCTCAGTTATCGGGTTTATGTCGGTAAAACAGGGCATTCCTGTGGACGAAGTTGCAAGATCTGGTAAGTAGGAACCAGTGGAGTAACAGCTATGAGCGCTCACTACTGGTTAAATCCAGGGACCTCAGAGCTTATAGGACCCAAGTAGGACCCAAAGAAAGCAACGGGCATTACAATATGTTGAAAAAGGCTAAAAACGCTAGCGTCAGAGGGTCACTTACGGTTCCTAAACCAGTGGCCTCAGGCCTCTTGTGTTACTAACGCCAGTGCATGGAACACCGCTCAATACATTATTCGCTTTTAGGCCTATTTTGCCGCCGTCTTTTCTTTCAGCTTCACACACATATCGGCTACCCCCTGAACCACCTATACCCGTGTAGGCATACTATAAATACTCATATATTACGCTTTTCAATCTTCAGGACCAGGGTTAGCTTTTGTAGCGTACCCAGAAGGAATTGCGCAGATGCCCGTAGCACCTCTCTGGTCGTTTATGTTTTTCTTTATGATACTTCTACTTGGTATTGACAGTGAGGTAAGTTCTTGTTCCTTGACACACAATTAATTCATAAAGGCTTTGAAATTGTTGGATAAAATGACTACCATACCACCCAGAGACCGCTGTCAAATAATTGATACACCTAAAGATTGCCTCCCTTTAGAGCGCAAGGCAAGTGAGTTGACCAATGACAAAATCACTTACGTTGCGCTTACTTCCTTCCGTTGAGTCCTCCTGGTCGGAATCACGCTTTAAGGTTGGCTACGTACAGGGTAGCAATGTCCTCAATGGCGCCCCGTACATTTTATGACAGCTAATCGTACAAGTTTCCAAAAAAAAAAAACGGTGTTTGTACAATATTGTCTGATCACTTTTAATGAATGCGATCACTCGTATCTGTCTAGTTTGTACAAGTGGAAGGTTTCGTCACAGCAATGGTTGACTTGTTCCCAACCTACCTTCGAAGAGGATATCGAAAAGAGATATTTATAGCAATCGTCTGCTTCTGGTCATTCCTCGTTGGTTTATCAATGGTCACATACGTAAGTATAAGTATGTTGTAATTTAAATAGTATGCAAAATGTATGCGGTAACACCCCATGCATCAGGACACCCCTTTTCAGGGAAATCCCTATCAAGCCGCTCTGGAAATATATCACCACGGTTAACCTCTTCTAGAGACATCCCCATCAAGGGGACGCTTTGGAAACGTATTACTACCTCTATTCTAGAGACATTCCTATTAAGGGAACGCTTTGGAAATGTATCACCACGGTCACCTCAATTCAGGGGCATTCATTATATGGAGATACTATTGGTGTCCCTTTAATAGGTGCTGACGTATTATCAATCATAAATAAAATACTAATTGTATGTATTTTGATTTGATGTATTAGGCCTACAAACTTTATTTATTTCCCAGGGTGGAATGTATGTATTCCAACTGTTTGATTCGTATTGTGCAAGTGGAGCGACGTTGTTATGGCTGGCGTTCTTTGAAGCTATTGCCATTGGCTGGGTTTACGGTAAGATAATGGTAACAGACATCATCATAATCCACTCCTTCGTCTGCCGATAAAGATAGCTGAGCCTCTCATCGCGAGATGTCTCTAAAGTATCCATCTATGTTTCCTCCGTACAGGTGCAAGGCGGTTCTTAAATCACTTTGAAGAAATGTTAGGAAGAAAAGTTCATGGTTACTGGCTTACAGCTTGTTGGGTCGTTTGTACGCCATGTTTTACCTTTGTAAGTCGATTTAGCCTAAATACCGTTGTCATTATATATGAGCGCTTCTATAATGTTCTAAGTATTAATTAATCTAGTTAGAGGGTTATTATATAATAGATCTTGTAATGCTTCATCATATAAATAATTAGGCCCGTGCAATATGCATGATTTCTGGCATAACCTGATGGGAAAAATTCGGCCGAATGACTTCATACATGTGAACAGACAGACGATGAAAAGCCTGACACTATATATTTTTCTATTGCAGGGAATATTCATTTTCAGTCTGGTTAAATACACCAAGCTGGAGTATTCGTCGTTTGATGAGACGTACACGTACCCGACGGGTGGTTACATATTTGGCTGGTTTTTATCGGTATCTTCAATGGTCATGGTACCAACAGTAGCTGCAATTCAATTATTGGGAACGGAAGGTACCTTTATTGAGGTTAGTAGGCCTACAATCTTTATTTGTGATTTTACCTTTTTTATGATCTGATATGATCATTATAAATATTGATGAATATGCCAAAGCCTGGTTTAGCTCAATTCGCCTTGTGGATATGAATATTCATGTTTATTTTGTGACGTTTCATGAAAGGAAAGAAATATCGCTTCCCGCTAGTGCGCAACGCAGGGATGCAAGCGCAACGCAAGCAATTTTGACCGATCACATCGCGTTGGATCATCAATTTCCACTTGTGATTGTGCTCACTTGCTTTGCGCCTACGTCATTGCGTTTCATCCAATTGGAAACACCGATACTAGATATCAATAAATATAAAATATATTTAATTTTTAAAAAACTTTTCATACAGAGGCTGAAGTACCTAACAACAAGTCAGCTACAACAGACAGAGAAAGAAATGAGCCAATTCGAAAACCATGGAACAGAAGAAGAAAAGCTGTAACCAATGCAGCTGTTACGGTATCATGTCTAACGTCGATAAACTTTCTACAGTATCGTGTACGATGGCATTAGACCCACACTACCTAACTTAAATAATAACTCAACCTAACCTGATAAATAATCCCCAATATAACACAACCAGTAGGTGTTGAACCTAGTAGGCGAGGCTAAAGCACTAACAGTCGAACAGCTGACTGGCAGAGCGTTGACATAAGAAGAATAGAGGCAATGTGATGAGTCAGAGAGACTCGCCACAGATATAGTATATCCCATATTCAGAAGACGGTTAGGCATAATATGATACCACTTGCCGTGTATCAGGTGCTTAAGAGCCCTGAATGTACAGTAAAGATGAAACAAATTATATCTTAATTAAATAAATAAATTAATTAGTTAAATATTATCAATAAAACTGTAATTCAAAAAGTATACCACTATTAGTTTTTAAATTTCAAAATAAAATGATTAGGAATCTAATTTGTTGACCATAAATGGCATTAGTATTTTTTATTTAAATACCGTAGCTTTCGTCGTCGTCTGGAAGGAGACTCCGCCAAAACTTTTTTCGATGAATCACATGACATCAAAAATCAAAAGCCAGGCCTACAATATTATATCATTCGATTGACGTTGAAGAATAGTGACGTGGTTCATGTTTGCGATCACCACCGCCCCAGACGTACGTAACATAGGCCTTTAATGCAGTGCTGATGATTTTCTGTATAGAACGTTCGGTCAAAGTTGGCGCGTTTTGTATCTCAGGCGATCGAAACAGCTATAACTCTAATAACGTGAAAATCGATCACGTTTTTTAAAAGTATTTTTAACTAGTTTCCTCAGACGCTGACTGTAACCAGTAAATTAATGAAATGTCATGTATCATAAATGTAAACAATTGTGTTGTGTATATTGATTCCGGGCCTAATAATAAACAATAAATAAAATTGTTAAACCTTACGTCATACCAATGGATACCAATGCAATCATTTCACTTGCAATATTCCTCATTTCCCGTTTCAGCTCCGTTAAAACAATCGACCGTTTCCGCCAATACAATAATACACAAGATTTGTCAGTTGGGCTTAGCATACCTCCCAGACAAGTGTCACCATTTGGTCGTCACTAAGCCCAATACCTGTAGGTGTCTTACACAATTATTGATGATCTAAAACCAATACTATTGGCAATAGAGAGCTGAAACGTACTTCCTTGACGTGGGGTGCCGTAGGGAACTTGGTCGTTGAGTTTATTTACCGTGTCGATATTATGGATACGGACTACACATCTAGCCCAGTAAAGACACAAATCCGTGCGATGGAGATTCGATGTGCTCCGCCAAAACCTTCGCGTAAGTCCATGACGCTTGGGGCCAATACTCACTACACTACAGAAGCACCGGGTTCAAACTTAACTTTTAACAAAGTAACGTCTACGGACAAGAACGCCAAGAACAACGTCGTCACACACCCTGGTCGTCAACAGAGTCGCTATATAGATAGTAAAGAAGTGATTAAGTTGTCGGAAAAAAGCAATGATGTGGAATATAGCGATATTGAAGATGACGACAACGAAAAGGGCGAACGTGACAGTAATTACGAGATACCGATGTATAATGGTGACTACCACTCAACGTATATAGCAAGGGATGGAAGGAAGATGCGACAACGGCGGGAAAGACGCAGTTTTATTGCCAGGAAAATGAAGTGTGAACTGGATTTTAACAGTCAGACGATATTTAGAACGTGCATTGTTGTCTGTGTATTGTTGTTGTTGTTAATCGTTACATTTATAATATACGGCGTTGTTATGAAGAGGGGTAAGTACCATACACTACTGCTTTGACACCAACTTAAATAAAAAATTAAAAAATTAAACTGACTTGCACTAAATACAATAACTGTAGTATTAAATTTATAATTGCATACTTTAATACTTTAACGGATGTTTAACAAAACGAATAGGCCCAGAATGAATACAATAGACTTCACCGCAGCCGTGCAATGAATCGCCTTGACTTAACCTTTTTTCTCTTTATTCATTCACCATAATAATTACACATTTCCCACATATAATATTTTTTCATTATTTTATTGAATTTATGATACTCGCAATATAATAGTAAAACTAAAAACTAAACTTTGACACTTTACATAAAACAGAACAAAATTCCTCGACAGATTTCAAGTGCCGTTTTAATCTTGGCCGGGTACCAGAGCCTTTGAAATTGTATTAGGCCTATATAAGCTGTGGTAGTAAAATAGCTGAAGCCAAATACATGCATATTATTTATGCCTTTTTTTATACATGAAAGTCAACAATGCATTTCTATAACTAGTCAATTATTTCCTGATTAACGTATGTCACCGCAGCCGGTAGATCGGTAGAAAAAAAAACGACCTTTATTGAACTCTGTTCTGTTTTATCATGGGAAATTGTACTGCGATTGAACATACCTTGGGCATTTGGAATATACTCGGCTACCGGTATCTCTTCCCGTCAATATCATGATTGGATTTTGGTATTGCTAGGAAATGTTTTTTATTGTGTATTAATATATTAAAAAATATAAACGTTTGCAACAAAATTGATAATAACCTGGCAATTATTCTTGGACGGCGGTTAAACAGAATTATCTTTTTTTTCTTTTTTTGTATGACTTTTTTTGGTGTTTAAAGATACTGTACACCTAACTTTCTCATTTAGCGCTACACGCAATACAATTGTTTTGTTTTCTTGCAGCTTGCCCATTACCACTACCGCCAGACTGTGCCGAACTTCTTCGCCGGGATCCATTGACACCAAGTGGGGTATACTTTATTCGTCCACGAGTTTTAAATGAAGATGTTAAGGTCTACTGCGATATGGAAACAACCGGAGGAGGATGGACCGTCATTCAAAGACGCAAAGACGGCAGTCAAAACTTTGGCAGGGACTGGTTCGAATATAAACAGGGATTCGGTGACGTCAGTAGTGAATTCTGGCTGGGCAACGAAAAAATTCATTTTTTGACCTTACAGGGTCATTACGAGCTGCGCATTGATATGGAAGACGTCAGTAAAAAAACGTCTTTTGTTGAATACTCATACTTCTGGCTGGGAAGCGAGACTAACTTTTACAGATTATATTACGACAAATTTTTAGGTGGGGTAGGGGCAACAGATAGATTATCTATACATCGGGAGAACGCATTTTCAACGATGGATAGAGATCATGATCTAGCTCCGAGCTTAAACTGCGCTAAGTTCCACCACGGAGGGTGGTGGTACCATCAATGTAAAGACTCCAATTTAAATGGCAATTATTTCAAATCTGGAATGGCAACTGCTGATGATGGTGTCACGTGGGAGAATATCATGATAAATGGAACAATTAAATCACTGACATTTACGGAGATGAAAGTACGACCAGATATTTTCTAGAAATTACAAAAAAGTAGGCCTATCTAGTAGCACAATTTAAATCATTAAACGTGTCGGTAAAACATTTCATAGACACTCGATATTCTGCAGATTCGTTTTAAAACAAATCACCCCTAACCTGGTCAGACGCATCTAACTTGGTTAAACGCCCCTAATCTGGTAAACCGCACCTACTAATTGATTGATCAAATACACAACATCTGGTCAAAGGCACCGAGTCTGATCAAACGTCTTAACCTGATGAAAAGATCTAACCTGATCAAACGCACTTAAACTGCTCAAATACGGTTTTGTTTAAGCGATCTTAGATATTTAACTGTTTGTAACCAACGTGATAAATTGTCTGCTGCAATATTTATAGTATTAATATTGTATTAATATAACTATATCACTGTATATTTCTATTTTTTTAGGTGCGATAAACAATAAAGGGTAATTTATATATTTGTTAGATACGTGGTGTACATCAGAGGAGTATATTAAGCTCGATCCAGGATTTGTAATTAAGTGGTTAAGTGGGTTCCTTTTTCCAAAAATGAGAAAACTTGTCACATGCTAGTTAGGCCTATTATTTACCATTGGGCCTTCTCACTGTGGTATCTAACTGAAAAGGGCACTTCAGGCAAGGGGATTCGTTCGAAACCTCCTCCCATACACACACCCCGGCTACGGGCTTGTATGTTGAGCATTTGATTAAACTCCCATACACACACCCCGGCTACGGGCTTGTATGTTGAGCATTTGATTAAACTCCCATACACACACCCCGGCTACGGGCTTGTATGTTGAGCATTTGATTAAACTCCCATACACACACCCCGGCTACGGGCTTGTATGTTGAGCATTTGATTAAACTCCCATACACACACCCCGGCTACGGGCTTGTAGGTTGAGCATTTGATAAAACTCCCATACACACACCCCGGCTACGGGCTTGTATGTTGAGCATTTGATTAAACTCCCATACACACACCCCGGCTACGGGCTTGTATGTTGAGCATTTGATTAAACTCCCATACACACACCCCGGCTAAGGGCTTGTAGGTTGAGCATTTGATTAAACTCCCATACACACACCCCGGCTACGGGCTTGTATGTTGAGCATTTGATTAAACTCCCATACACCCCGGCTACGGGCTTGTATGTTGAGCATTTGATTAAACTCCCACATACACACACCCCGGCTACGGGCTTGTATGTTGAGCATTTGATTAAAGCTATTATAATGTTAAATGTTTTGTTTTCTCATTTTTATGTATTATTAAAGAAATAAAATTGTTGGTGTATAAAATAAATAACATCGTCGTTTATGCTAAAACTGAATAACAGGGTTTAATTTTTAAAAATAAGCAATAAGTTTATTTTCTATGGGTTCAAAATAATTCACTTTAACTTGTAATAATAAGAGCAATATAAGCCTATATGAATTTTATATCTTATGTTGAATATTGTGTTTTATTACCAGAGTGACTCGCTGTTATTTCTTAATGTTTGAAATGAATTTAAACAAGAAATACTCGCTTGTTTCAAATGTTTTTGAATGTGTCATTTTATTGTCACATAATAGTTATTTTACCTGAAAGAAAATGTGGTTTTTGGGTTTCTTTTCTCTTTTTATATGTGAATAAATATTATTTTGTTGTTACAGAAGTGAATACTCAATTTCTGTCACAAACTTTAATGTACTGTTTCGATAAGAATTCAATGAATATCTGACAGTGAATTAAATGGGACTCATAAATACAAGAAATGCTTTGGGATTTGTAATTTCAGCATGAAATGTCCTAATAGACTCTTTTCCCAGAGGTTTTTGGGTCTAGCAGCTGGAAATCTATAAATTATAGTGGAGTTTCCATTTTCGCAAAACTGTCGTCCTTAGAACTATAACTGCTGCTGCTTCTGATTGAGTAGTCCTAATATAATGGGACGTAGCATTTCGATTATACATCATCATCATAAGAGCAAACCATCGATGAGGGCAGCATTGATGTCACAAGAATAAGAAAAAGTCCAACGTGTGCACAAAAAAGACAGTAGTTCCATAAAATGTCACTTCTTCAAAACGGTGTTCTCGATAGTCTTGATGACTTGGGGTAATATTTTATTTGCTATTGTTTAATTTATATTTAGATATTATTACATTTTTTCGCCTTATTATGTGTACCTTTTACACGCTTCTGAGCTAGGCCTTGCTTGTGTTGTAGCTAAGCCTAGCTAAGTTGAAGTTGATGACATAATACTATAGGCCTAGGCTATATGTTGTGTGTCACTCCGCAATATTGTTCCAGTCCGAGTCACTTCGTCCCTTTTACATATTTAAACTAATATAGGAATTGAATTAACTATTTTTTATTTATTACTGTTTTATCCACTTTTTTTTACCAATTCAATTTGTGATCATGAATGATGTCATTGGTGTCTGATCATTTCGGCCGCCAGTCATTTCGGCCGCCGGTTATGGAATTGCCAAATTCATGAAACGCCAAAAGGACAAAATATGTATTGTTAATTTCGGCCACCAGAATTGTAATTATTCTTGAATATGTATGACACGCCATAACTTTAAATCTACTGCAAAAACAAAATGTATTTAGTCTATTGCACAACTGATCTCTAGTTTAAATGACCATAGGCCCTAGTTCTCTGTGGCGTTCCATAGTCTTAGACTTGATAAAGTTATTTTTTTCACTGTAATACTGTACAGTTATTTCTGGCTATTTCAATTTGGCGCGCCATACCTGGCCGCCGAAATGATCATGCCATATTTTGTCCTTTTTGGAGTTTCATGAATTTGGTCGTTCCATAACCGGCGGCCGAAATGATTGGCGGCCGAAATGCACTGTGACCATGTCATTGACATTGTCGATGATGAATTCTCTTACATACTATATAGTCCAGTCAATCTACCGATAGACCCAAAACAAATTGCAATAGTTTCCGAACCTTTTTTATTTGATTCTATATGTTCCTGGAAGAAACATTTCCAAAATCTACCAAAATCGGTTCAGTGGAACATACTTTTTTAATGGGTCAAGAGGTCATGAGGGTCAAATTCTATATTTGTATATCTCAGTAACCGCTTGGCCGAACTTGGTAATTTTGGTGTCAAACAATTCAGAAGACCCATATTTATATTCACTCTAATGAAAGTTTTTTTATAAAAAATGACCGGAATCCATGTTTTTGACCTTTAACCTATTATTTTGGCATATTCATATCTCGGTAACCACTGGGCGTAAACAAGCGTTTTTGGTGTCAAAATACCCAGAAGGTCTATGTTTATATTCACTCTAATGAAAACGTTTTGTGTATTATGATCAGACGACATCATTTTGACCTTTGACATATATTCATTATTTTATATTATTTCACTAATTAAATTTTTTGTATCTCGGTGACCAATAGGCGTAACTTCGTAATTTTTGTGTTAATCAATTCAGAAGACCCTTATTTATATTCACTCTAATAAAACTTTTTACAAAAAAATGACCGGAAACTACTCTTTTGACCTTTGACCTATTATATTGGTATATTCATATCTTTGTAACCAATGGGCGTAGATGAGCATTTTTTGTGTCAAAATATTCAAAAGGTCTATGTTTATATTCACTCTAATGAAAAAGTGTTGTGTGTTATGACCAGAAGTCATCGTTTTGACCGTTAACATATTCTTTATTTCATATCTCACTAAATATATTTTTTGTATCGCGATGACCAATAAGCGTAACTTTTGTGTTAAACAATTCAGAAGAACCATATTTATTTACTCTAATGAAACTATTTTTACAGAAAATGACCGGAAGCTTTCAACTATTATATTTATATATTTGTATCTTTGTGAACTATTGGTTTAGATGAGCATTTTTTGTGTCAAACAACTCAGAAGGATATCCACTCTAATAAAAAATGTCTGTGTATATAGTCAATGCGAAAGTAATTATTTTGACCTTAGATATCTATCCAGAAAACGTTTAGTAATTGGGGCAATATATTGGTGTTATATTTCTTCATAGATCAGCACCCAAGATAGCATTTAACTATTCATAATTCTGTTTATATTTACTTTAAAAACACACAAAACAGAAAAATATCCAAATAGGCCTGGTTGAGAATATTTACCAATCGTCTGATTTTACAAACCCATTGTTGAATCTTCAGAATCGGTATCTTCATTATCATCTAGTGAAATGTTTGCGCATACACCTCGACACTCACTACATGCCATGGAGCAATCTAATCCATTGTTCCTACAGCTGCATTTCATATTATAGCAGCCTGTTTTGCATTTGCATTTTATGATTTGTAGGACCGATTGTGGTGCTGGGGGGTTGTCCGTCAAATATGGTATCATCCTGCCTTGGCTGATCTTCCATCCATATTTATCTGGAGGTACATTTTCTTCATTTCCAAGCCAAACTTGAACTTGTTGGTACACCCTTAGACTATGATACTTTGCCGCTGATGCCGTTGGGGGTAAAGAACGTGGATGAACTGCTTTAGTACTGCATCTAGTCTTTTCATGAAATTTACGAAACCTCAATTCATCTAGGTTTTCATTATCACTGCTACCATACAAAGACAAAATGGCGTTATTACCCGCTGCAATTACCTCCTGTCTGTTTGCTTTAAAGGTCATAAACACTTTCGCTTGTTCAGAAAAGAAACAGTCACTTCTTACTTTAGTTACTGCTTTGATTTTCCCAATACCAAAAAATCGCGATGTCGTGTCACATCCAAGGAACGCGTGACAAAATAGGATATATTTACAAACATCGCTGCCAAGGTCAAGTCTTGTTGCTGCAATGTTCCAACATCGTTGCACCTTTTTAGTTTCTTTCCTTTGGTTTGGCTTGAACCATACATTATGTTTGGTGTGACCACCATGGTGGATAAGGAGGACCAGGATATCTGTATCATCTGCGATGACAACCGTGCCTATTTGTTCTGCACAGAACAGAGCCATCTTCGACACAAGATAGTCAGCGTCAGCTTCTGCGTGGTGAACAGTACAACCTTCTTTTTCAAGACTATTTTCCAAAATCTTAATGAATCTTTGTTTGTTTTGAACGTTTGACAGAAATTCTTCTCTTTTGGTTTGTAAGGTCATAGATTGGTCAAAGTGTACAGCTACACCACCACCACCACTTCTCCTTGTATGTGTACAGTCTTTTGTACTTAGTGAGTTATCGTACCCATCAAAAACAACAATGGGTTTTCCATATTTGTGAGAAACATATTTAGTGTATACTCTCATATGTCACCCCATGAAGCCCCTCTTGTCCATGGAATTTTATGAAGTAGTGCTCCTCCATCTAAGACGTACTGAATTTGATCAGGAGGTTCTGGAGCAACCTCGATTGCTGTTGACCACAAACTATCAGCTAAACTTAGCTTTATTTGCAGACCTCATCATATCTGGTGATTCAAACAATCTAAATATATCTGATACATTACAGGGACGCAGCCAGCAAAGAATTAAAGGAGGGTCAACCAAATATGTGAGTATTTTGCGAGCGAAGCGAGCAACCATGGGCTGGGGGCCAGGGGACCGCCAAGGGCCCCCGGTTGGGGTCCAGGGGGCGAAGGCCCCTGGAAGCTTTGGCGGTCTAGCGCAATCTAGATCATTTGAATCGGTTTACGCACACACAAATATGACAATGTTAACACTAATAAACTGAAACAAAGAAAACAAAAAACAACTCTCATTTTCATTACAGAACATTTTTATATTCCAGGCTGCCACAGACAAACACTTTTTTTCTTGCTTGTTTGTTGATTTGTGTAGAGAGGCTGTAAACTCAGAGGAGGAATTATTTGAACATGGAGTGATATTATTAAATGAGAACCGTAAGGTTAGAGTTCATACACTGTGCAAGTCCAAGAAGCTATCTTGGCTCCGTGTGTGTATGTGAGACGCTTATCATACCCAGTACATACAATATTTTGTTTAAAAATATAACTTTTTTGTTCGAATGTATAGTATAGGTGATAGCTTATACATAATTGTAATAACTAACTTCTAAATTATTATCATACATTTTACGTTAGTTACTATAACGGCGCTCTAGACATCGCGTGATGCATCATAAGTTTGGAACATTCTTCTTGGCTTGGAGACAGAATTCGCGAATGACATTCTCTGTATTAATGTTCATGTTAAAGTGTATGTTCATGAGGCACAATCCCGAAAGCTGCTCATAAGACATGTGATTTCGCAAACAGGTTTTCGTTCTCCACCAAGTCGAAAAACTCCGCTCAGCTTCAGCAGACGTTACGGGCATAGGCCTACGCGATTAGAAGAAGCGCACGCACATTCGGGAACACATCTGGATCCGCTAATTTTACACAGTCGCTTCCATCACTGAAGCTCGGAATGAAGATGTTCGTGTCTTGGCAGATCATCGTACCAAATTCAAGTTCCTTGAAGACTTCTTCAACATTACACTTCACGATAGACTCGGGTGCTACGCCAAATATTTTAAAGCATGGCCTGTTATCGGTAGAAAAACGGGTTTTTAACTCGGTTTGTAAATGATCAAGAAGTTGATTTGGTAATACTGCTCGGTAGTAATCTTCCACAGTATCTCCAGGATGATTTGATCTGTATTGTTGTCTCATGTTTTTATTTATTTTTTCTAAAAAAAAGGGGGGGTCAGGACCCCCGTGACCCCCGCACTGGCTGCGCCCCTGACATTATGGCATCTTGTGCCGGCAGTTACAAGTCGTTCAAATAGAAGTAAAGGATCTACATTGACCACATCATCTTTTATCTTCAATGCGCTTTTAGAGTTCATTGTAATGGATTGGCTCTTTTTCCGAAATGTGTAGTCGGCGACCTTTTGGTTTGTCATTGATTGCACAATTTGTTGACCTACATGCTTGGCATTGTGACAGTCTACATTGATATGTGCCGTCACTCCAGTTGCAATGTTTGTCAGTAATTTTGTACTGTCTGTATTGAATGGATTTCGCAGTGTCAGATACCTTGATATGTCTTGTACATCACTGAGGTCCTTCATCTTTCTGGCATATGTTGTTTCTTTATGTTGTTCACTGGTAGTATACGAAACGTTAGTGAACTCTTGCATTGAATGATTGATCTTGGCGCAGACTGGAGTTGAAAGGACCCACCCAGACAAGTCGTTAAATTTCTGTTAATCCTCGCCCTCTTGTTAGACCTCCTCTTGTTTTTATGCTACGCATAAGACACTGTTCTATGGCAAGATCAGTTGATATTCCAGCCCAACGTCTGTCAGATCGCCGCACTTATTATTTGGTCAAATTTAAAATGTTATACTCGAGACTCGAGGTTTATTCATGACACGACTAGAAAATGTTAACGGTCAAAATAATGATTTTCGGTTATATTGTACATTTGCATTTGTTTTCATTAGTCTGAGTAAATATAAACAAATATACTGGTATAATAGGTCAAAGGTCAAAAACATAATTTCTATCCATTTAAAAAAAAACTTTTTCATTATAGTGAATATAAATATGAGTCTTCTGAATCTTTTGACACAAAATTGACGAAGTTGTGCTTAGTGGTTACTGAGATATAAAAAATGTATTTACTGAGAAATCTAAAATAATGAATATGTGTCAAAGGTCAAAATAATGACTTCCGGTCATTTTACACGGATCTTTTCCATTAGAACTAATATAAACATTGACCTTCTGAGTAGTTTGACGCAAATAACGCTCATCTACGCCCACTGGTTACTAAGATACGAATATACGAAAATATACAATAAAATAGATCAAAGGTCAAAAACATGCTTTCCTGTAATTTTTGGTAAAAAGGTTTCATTAGAGTACATATAAATATGGGTCTTCTGAATAGTTTGACACCAAAATCAACATGCTACGCCTAGTAGTTTTCAAAATAGAAAAATGTGTAATTTGACCCCTATGACCTTAAAACCCCTTAAAAAGTATGTTCCACTGAACCGATTTTGGTAGATTTTGGAAATGATCTTCCCAGATGCTTATAGAATCAAATAAAAAAGGTTTGGAAACTATTGCAATTTGTTTTGGGTTACGCCCTTTTTTGTCATAGATTGACTGGACTAATAGGAAGGCTATATTGTAATTAAATCTACTCTACAGTAATTCTAGTATCGTGTCCATTAAACGACTTCATATACATATAATAGTCTGATATGATTATTGTAGTACTGTTTTCTTACAAAACATGGAATATAACATTTTTGTTTTTAGTTATGATGGACCACTTACTGAAGAAGATGCATTTACACAAGCCCTTCGATCTGGTTCCAGTTCTCCTGAGTTCACCACCCTAGTGTCATGGATTGCAGGTCAACTCAAACTCATATGCCATCTAGAAGAATCTATAGCTGCAACTACTAGTAATGTGCTTTAAGCTCTGTCTACACTATCAAACTTTATGTGACAAAAAAATGTGATGTGCCCATATATGGACATGATGATGTCATATCACTACAATGTTTGGACCTGCATATCAAACCCATACTTGGACACTCTGTGTAAACAGAGCTTTAGAATATAATTATATTATATAAGATTATATACTTTATTGTACTCTTTTGTTTGTTGTGTAGGACCTACAGTATGTTTTAATTATGAACTTTATCTTTTTGTAAGGTGCTGAAGATTTAGAAATGTTTGAGATGGAAGTAAGCGGTTTTCTGAAAGAGATGCACTGCCCTCATGCCTGTCTTATAGAGGGCGACCTTCACGAACGCCTCGGTAATGAAGAAAATAGACTGAAACTTCTAGATTTCCTGACGACAGAATTACAGGCAGCCAAGATGATTGCGATGGATCCTTCTAATGTAAAAAATTCTGAAGAAAACGCGGAAGTAGGTGTATTTAATATTTGGGTATGGGGGGGGGGGGGGTGAGAATGGTTCCAACGTAACTCAAAATTAAGGTTACCAAAAACATTCAGAAGAAATACATCAACCAGCACACACAAGTATCATCTGTAGAATGTTCAGAACTGTTCAACATACTGTAGAGTCTCTCATTGCAATAACATACACAATTTTAAGCATAAATACATATTTTTTATTTTGTCTATATTTCAGATTGGTTGGAATGAGTTCAGTAAATATCTTAAACGTATTTGTGTAGATCTTGCATTGTCTAAACCGCCTCCCAATGTTACAGAAGTTCAGTTATTTAACAAGTTAGAATCACAGCTACGGTCAGTCATTAGTCAAGCCCCTGATGGACAACTTGGGAAACCTTTGATGAAGTTTTCTCTGAATATCAAGCAATGGGTAACATGTTTTTTACAAATATCTTTTTTTGCTGGTTTAAAATTCTTTTTTTAAAACATGGAAAAATACACTTTCAAGTTTACTAGTACTTTCCAGATTCCCTCTAATAATAACTGTACTGATAAAAATAAATGATTTGTTTATTTTTAGGGTGCATTGCAAGGCATAAACAACAAATTGAAGTTAGAATATCAACTAAGGAGACAAATGTTGTTAAAACGTTTGGATGTTACGGTTCAGTCTTTTTGCTGGTCAAACAAAATATCAGTAAGTATCTTGCACATATCTTCAATAGATTAACCTTTAGTTACTGTACATGTATAGATGTTATTTGTTGTTTATATTAGATAGTGGAGATGTAGTTTGGTGGTGTGCTTGCTTTCCAATTCCAGGGTCCATGGTTCAATCCTGAGCTAGTGCCAGGGTTGTAACTCACGACTTGTTGTAGCTCCACTCCATAAGCCTCAAATGAGACTTGGTTTATAAGCACAATAAATTATAAAAAATAGTTTATCCATCCTGTAATTGGCGAGTTGCTCGCTGTTCGATGCGTGTGAAATAAAAAAATTTAAAAATGTATTAATTTCTTCAATTTCTAAAATTGTATATTTCATTATCGCGCTGCTCCTTTAGGCAGTTGTAGTCAAGAGAACGGAATCAACAGCGCTGCAAATTAAGGGGTATTTGGTCGCATTTGCGACCTAATTTTTCTGTTTGCGACTAAAGAAACAGAATAGGTCGCGCATAGCGCGACAAGATCGTCTGCTTGTGCGAGTTGTTTCAAATTGAAGTCGGGTGTGTTTTCCCTTTTTCAAACACTGTGTAATTTAATCTCTCTACTACGGAAGGCTCAGGAGTTTCTACTAGTCACCGCCGCCGCAAAGGTGTCAGGTTCATTCAAGCGTACAAAGCCCCTAAACATTTTACACTCGTTGTGATTGGAAGTTCGTCCATTTATTGCATGCTGCCTTACCCAATCACACAAAAGGACACCAAACACACAGCACAGTGTGACGCGCGGACGACACAAACCTCGTGGAAAATCACCGCCGTACACACAGAAGTTAGCCAGGGCGGGCGCGGTAGATACAAAGGATTGTCGCCGCGCAGTCATCAGCATTTTTTAGGCAGTATAAATGGTTATATCATGATTAATAAATAATGTAATTAATGATATATATAATAATATCTATTCACTATATAGATTAAACAGCAGTATTGTTTATCAGTAGATTTAATACTTTATTCCAGATTCTGATTATCGAAAATTATATATCAGAGAAAATACCGCAACTTTTCCTACGAAGTAGCTTCGTAGATAAAACAGGCTACGTTGTTGGCTTTGTATGTAGGTTACATTGTTTGGCTTCGTTAGTATAAACCTCAATAAACAACCTCACGATGTTCTTAGTAAGTAACAAGGTGTGAAAATTATTATTTAATGTGTTATTTTTGACTGGCGGAGGAGGACCAATTTGTACATTACTAAGAAATATATAATATAATAGTTTTTATTCGTAAATATTTCATTCGTGTGTGTTTTTTTACTCTCAACGGCGAATATAAATTTCCTACAATGTAAACGTAGAGACACGATCCAACAAAATGAACTATGCCAACTAATAAAAATAATATAGCGAACGTTCAGTCGATCCAGAAACATGCAAACAAAAAGATCGTAAACAATTCATTCTAAATATAGTATCAGAACGTTCAATAGGTCGCTCAAAAAGATTGCCGACAGAAGACCGTAATTAATACAGACCTAGTTTTTTGGTCACATGTCATGAAACGCGATACTCTGTTTTACCACCGCAAACCTCTCGCATGTTTTTTTTACTCGGTACGAGGGGGATGGCTACAAAACAGTGTACCTGAATTTTGCGTCACATGAAACGTAATACAGCTCTAAACTGTTCCCACGGTTCGCACGTTTTTCCCCTCCAAATTCTGGTCGGGTCTTTTGTCGTAATAATAATTTACAAAGGCCTATGTTAAATCTTAACATGGAATATATATTTATTTTGCATATATTTTGTTGGTGTCCTAGCCAAGGTGTTGTTTTTATAATTCGCTAAAAAGGTAGGATTGAATCATGTAGGCCGCCAAAACTCTCTCTGCGTGAGCTGAGGGCCCGATTTCGTCTCGTCAGCGGATGTCCTGCCAAATTAGGACAACCGATGTGTAGGGCGGCTACAAAAATTAACGTCTAGGAATAGGATTTTAATTAGCCAACAATACATGTTTGTTTCCATTGTTTATGCTCCTAACTAAAGGCGATGACATTGGTGTTTACAAATTACTAACCCTACGAACCACAGTACGATCGACGCGTAGATATTATTATAAAATCGTAGGCATGGCAACGAACAAAACTTTGGAAATTACAGGATATGTTTAGCCATGGAGGAAATTTTTTCCTCCATGGTTTAGCGAACAATGACCTACGATCTATTTACGCGTAGGCTACGAAAGGTTACGCGTATATACAAAGCAGTAATTTCTTTCTGTACCGTAAAAATAATAGATCTTGCGTGAATATAAGTGGCGCATCAGGACCAGTGCCTAAATGTGCATAACCCAAATTAATTTAATTCTTCAGTGCTGAATTTTTATGTGCTCAGAAATCGATTGAAACAACCTATAATTACTCAAAAAACGCCCCCCCCCCCCAAAGCGGGGCCATTGGCGGCCCCCCTGACCCCCAGCCTAAGGTTGTACTGTATTTCATTTTTATACACACCCCCCCCCCCCCCCCCACCTAAACTAAAAACGGATCTGCGCGGATGGGGTTTGAGGGAAGGGGGTTAGTTGTCGATGAAAATGTGCTACTAAAAAAATTGGTGGTGCTACCAAAAATTATTATGAGCCATCATACAAATTTGATAGTGCTACCAAGTAAAAAAGTTAATTTGCAGCCCTGATCAATTAAAGGAAACAATTACCATGCGGTAGCTTATTTCTACCTCAAAATTGGGTACAGTATTTGGAAACTCGGACTGGGCATGCTCAAACCCTAAAGCATGGCTGGGAGAAGAGAGTCTATGAGACATGTAATCTAGTCTGTAAGACCTGTTATTTATCATTGAAAAATGATCAAATCCTTCTTCTATGATAAATAGTTTTGGCAAATGGTGTGTGTATACCCCAAAGAGTCAAGCGGCGTTTTTTGTAAGAAATATTTATTGTTTTTAACAGGGTAAAGAAGATAAATTTTCTCAAGCTTATCAACCAAAGAGAATGATACTGAAGGCTCAAAGTGATACGTCATTAGCTCATCTGTTAGCAGCAAGAGAAGGTAATGAACAACACTAGAACACGAAGCACATGAAATTTGCTAACTGGGGTTTATTTATTATTATTTATTTTTTATACTGGGTATCTTTATACTGGGTAGCCTGTAGACTCATGATAACCCCCTATTCTTTAAGGAATGAATCAGATGTGTACACTGGACCTATGGTATATAGTCCTTATCCGAGAAGACTTGTTTTACCACCAGAACCATGGGGCGAGTGAGCCTCGAACCCTTGCCAATGTTATGGCTTCGTAATACGGTCTTAACCGCTCGGCCACTCACTAAAAATGTGTCTATTTCATTTCAGATTTAACAATGCAGAATAGGACAAGTGATAAACGAGTTAGGACCAACACACAGACACCAATAACAAAAGTGCTCATGGGAAGGGTAAGTGACATTTTAAATAATTAAATGTCATTATATCTAATAGGGACCGAGAAATGCAGTTGTTTGTTGTGACAAAAATGACTTATATTGACGCCGACAGTAACATTTTAACTGTGTATACCTAAATTTCAGGTGGGAATGTTAGCTATATTTAAAATTAAAACAATTATAATAGGCGCTATAAAAACAACTTATTAGCTATCATATATTACATTGCATCTATGCCCATTTAAAGCATGTTTACAACGGTCGAGCTATGTTAATAATTTCTCTGTGTTAATCTTTCAGGTACCAGATAGAGGAGGGCGCCCTCAAGAGGCTACACCACCACCCCCCGAGATGCCTGCATTTAAAAAGAGACAAGAAGGGGGTCAAGGAGGTATGTCATAATCAATTGTTTTGTAAATTCTTTTTGGTGGATTTATTTAGTGTTGGTAGTATTTTAATTATATGCAAATTTCTGTTATGAATATATTTACATTATAGGTGGTAGAGGAGGCCATGGGCGAGGTGGAGCAGGAAAGGTGCAAGGAGGTAAGTTTTAAGGAACTTTTTCTTTTGTTTTTTAACAAGGTCCCCTCCAAATAAATTTCCTGTTTCTGTTACTGTAAATTGACAGTATTTCCTTCAAATATAGACCCGATAATGATTTTTAATGTAACATTTTTTTTAAATCCAGTCAGACGAAACAAGACTTTTATTGGGGTCCTGAATCCTTACCTATAAGTCTATTCAGAACACCTGAATTTTCTGAAAACTATAGGCAATCCATGATTGAAAACTAAAAAGCCATGATTCAAAGTAACAATGTTATATGAAATCTTTTAGGTTGGAGTAGTGGCGGTGGACAAAGCTGGGATAGTGGTGGAGGAAGCAGTTGGAATCAAGGAGGAGGCGGCTACAAAGGGAAGGGTCGGGGAGCCTACCAAGGGGGTAGAGGTGGGTACCAGGGAGGTGGGGGTGGAAACCAAGGAGGTGGGGGTGGATACCAAGGAAGTGGGGGTGGATACCAAGGAAGTGGGGGTGGATACCAAGGCGGTGGGGGATACCAAGGGGGTAGTGGAGGTTATCAAGGAGGGCGTGGCAACAAGAGGAGAGGAGGGCGTGGTAGCTACAATTAACAATGCTGAAATATATGAGGTTATCAAGGAGGGCGTGGCAACAAGAGGAGAGGAGGGCGTGTTGGCTACAATTAACAATGCTGAAATATGCTAGTGTACTTAATAGAAAGGCTGAAATCTAATATTTTTGTTTTGCAATAGTATCTTATTCAGGTATAAATACAGTATATTCAGAGATCTGTTTAACACATTGATGTTGATTTCATTATAAATATAAGGTGCCTTGGAAACGCATAGTACTTAATGCATTGTCCTTTTAATCTGTCTACTGTAGATCTTCATAATATGTACTATTATTTATTATCATCATTTATTACTATCTCAGTTTGTGCTGATATTCCATATTCAAGTATGATAAGAGGATGCTTAGTACATTATGTAAAAATGTCCTTAAATGTAAATGCAGTAAGACCCCTATTAGGGGTTGTTATCCAACAAATTGTCCCTTGAAAAGGCTTTGGCTGTAATGGTAAAATATTTATTGTTTCACAGAAAAGTCTTCCTTTATACAGGTGTCCCAAAGGAGGTGTTCTACTATATTTGAATAGGCCTATTGCGATGCACTTAAGAAAACTTAATTTCTACTGAAATGTATTTTTAAATGGTTTTAATTACTGTAATGCAAATTAAGCCTCTTTGAGAATTTGTTTTGTATGTATTTCAGGATTAAACAAACTGTGTTACATTAATTTCTAAAAACTGCTTCTAAAGCAGATCTCTTTGGTGTGCTAAAATTCTAAAGTACATATTAGAACAATTTTTCCTTTCACTGTTCTATAGAACAATTTATTTAAATACAGTCTACATTTTTGTTGGGATTTAAACCATACTTTTGCTGAATTCATAGTATTCTTTGCATTACCTATTATTTTCATCATACATTATGAATTTTACCTTTTAATGTCAAATAAGTTGACAGTTTATATCTACTATCATTATTTATTAATGCCAGAGTATGGCATGTGTGAGAAAAAAATATTAATAACAAAAATATAATCCAAATAGAGTACTGTATATATTTTGTGTGTAGTCTTTAGTTATGTTTTGGGCGGGTCAACTTCAACAGCATTCAATCATTTACATTTTTTAACTGTGACTTTAAAATTAATGTTATAAAATCAATGTATGAAAAAAACTTTGTCCGAACCTAAAACTAGAGGGCGCATGTCATGTCATGAATCAACAAAAAACAACATGGCGACAATGAAAGAAGCAGTGTCATTATACGAAGTTTTAAGTGCAGAATGGAGAAAGAAAAAGCCAAATCTAGACAAATGTGAAGGGATACTACAAAAGCTTAAGGTAGTTTGAATATGTGTTGTGAATTAGGGGATATTTCCTCGTAATGTTATACTTGTATTAAAGCATTTTTACTTAGGCCTGGTCTCTCGGTCAAAAGTAGAGATGCAAGTGTGAGCGCCGCCTGCAGGACCGCCGGGTCATGCATATTAATCTGCGCCCGATGTAGGCCTAGCCATGATTGTTGAGGTCAATGTTTAACATTATATTGATAACACTCCTGGTATGTTAATGAAATAGGTCACAGTTGTCTGATCATTTTGTCGGCCGCCGGTTATGAATGCATAAATTTAAAATCTTTTTTATTTACCATGTCCGGCCGTGCCCATAAATGATTGTCTTACCGGGACAGTCACAGTGCATTTTGGCCTCAATATAATATATACAGTATTGGCCTAGTTATCTAGTAGGGGCTGGTAAGGTATGCCTAGCTAGCTAGGCTAAATTATATAGTAACTAATATTATAAAATATCTTTAATTTAAATGGAAAAAGTTTGTCTTTTTATTGCAGATCTCTCTCATACAGTTATCATTCTTGCCAACGGATGAATGTAAACCATCAGAAAAAGAATTGATTATTGCTAGTAAGCTAATTTGCATTTTTGGGAAAAGTATAAGGTTTAATTACAATAATGATAACTTTCTTCTCAATTCCTATAATTTACTATTCAATTTCTTGTGTTTTTAGGAGGTATTCTAGAAATCGGTGTGCAGTGGAGCGTCCTCCGCGGTGATACAGCATCTTTTGAGCGTTATATGGCACAATTGAAACCCTACTATTTTGACTATAAGTAAGTAAACTCTAGTATCGAATCTATGACTATAGTAAAGAAAAATTTAAACATTTTGTTTGTCTTTACTCCTCTCAAAATCTAATCTGCCATTTATTTTATTAAGAGAGTCAATTTTGAAACAATACTTTTTTTATATTTTAACTTGAGTTTAAAATTATACATATAGCTAACAACATAAAAAGCTGTGAAAAATATGAAAATTAGCGCCCCTAATGGTTTATTATGATTTTATACACAATACAATCATAGATTTCTGTTAGCCATTTCCCTCTATTGTAGGGTGGGTGTCAAAAAGATATTGGTGGTGCGGGAAAAATATAACAGTACTTTCAGATGTTCAGTAGTTTATTGTGCTTAAATTAAAGAAAGACTTTGAAGGTAGGTGTCCCCCTACACACCACTGCCCAGCAAAATAACATCATCTTGCACTATTATTTTTTTATCTTTTAGAGATAAAATACCAGAATCATCATACAAGTTACAACTTCTTGGCTTAAATCTGTTGTATCTCTTATCACAAAATAGACTTGCAGAATTTCATACAGTAAGTACAGTGCTTGGAGTTTAGTACTGGCCTGGTGGGCTAGTACTAGCCTGGTGGACTAGTACTAGCCTACTGTAGTCTGGTGAGTTAGTAAGTTAAATGTCTAGTATTACCTAGCCTGTTGCGCTATAGTAGTACTAGTCTGGTGGGCTAGTACTACTTAGCCTAGTGGGCTAGTACTAGCCTAGTCTGGTGGGCTAGTACTAGCCTACTGTAGTCTGGTGAGTTAGTAAGTTAAATGTCTAGTATTACCTAGCCTGTTGCGCTATAGTAGTACTAGTCTGGTGGGCTAGTACTACCTAGCCTAATGGGCTAGTACTAGCCTAATCTGGTGGGCTAGTACTACCTAGCCTGCATAAAAATTATACTTAACTGTCTTTCAATAATTTTGCGAAACATAAGGAAACTATTGCCAAAAGATCCAACAATTCAGTAAAATATTTGACTATGAAAATTAATTTTGTTATTTTCTTATATTTTATCAGGAGTTAGAATTGCTACCAGCTACAGAAATACTAAATAATATTTACATCAAGCACCCTGTTTCAATGGAACAGTACTTGATGGAAGGCAGTTATAATAAGGTATAAAGTATATCTTTGTTTTTAAATATTTTTCTATTTAAAAAATAAAAATAAAATACACTACATTTCTAATTGAAGTCAAGACCACTAATGTACATTAATAAAACAGGATTAACATATATTTTGGATCCATTAGGTGTTTCTTGCTAAAGGCAACGTACCAGCGGATAGCTACAATTTCTTCATTGACATTCTACTGGATACAATTCGACTAGAGATTGCTGCATGTGCTGTCAAGGCATACGAAAGAATTGCTTTGACAGAAGCTACAAGACTTCTATTCTTTAAAACAGTAAAGGAAGCAAAAGAATTTGGTCAGGCTGTAAGTTAATATTATTTATTGGATATCTCCAGGGTTTTCCTGGGTTGTTTGTTTTTTTATGTCATTGGGAGAACTTTAAACATTCGCCCGCAAAAGTTTACAGCATTCCAAAATATACCCAGTTTTGTGTTTAATGAGGACACCATGCCTACATTTATTTACCAGTCAAATGATGTTGAATGCTTGGCTATTTCTCAAGTCACATTTCTGTGTCTCCTTTTTTAGCAAAACTGGAATTTAAAAGATGATGGTTACTTATACTTTACTAACGACGAGGAAAAGACGGAGGAGGTGATACCGGCACACGAACTGGCAGAACAAACGATAGAGTATGCACGCGAATTAGAAATGATTGTATAAAATGGACTAGTATTCATAATTTTGCACTTTATTTGGACATTTAAGGAAGATATTTGTGCCTGTTACATCATTTCAACTTTTGTGAAATCGGTATATTTATGTATACGTCAATGTTGTCTAGTATGACCAAATTACAAGAAGAAAAAGTAAAAAGAGTTGTGTTTTTTTTTTTTAAAGAACTGAAAATATCAGAATTGATGATAATGCGAGTGTATAGTATCATTAATATGGAAATATAAGATGGTCAAAATATAATTCATTTGCTTATAAACAGGGATTATTTAGTCGATAAATCTGTAAAATGCACTTCTCAAAATTATACTACAGGTATAATTATTTATACAGCGGCATTATTGAAAGATTACAACATTTTGACACGCATGCATAGTACAGGAAATTTGTAAAAAAATGGTCAAATAAAATGGTTACTATACGTCTATAAGATGATGATAAAGCAATATATGTGCAAATATAGCATATTATTGCATAATAATAGTTGTTTAAAAAGCGCATGGTTTAGACATTTTTCGAAAAAACTATAGTACAAGAATTTTTTTTCCAAAAATGACCAAATTTCGCCCTTTATTAGTTTTTGACATAAATTGTTACTAAAGGTCTAATAATAATAATATAGCACAATATATGTGCATATATAGCAAAATAATGCATAATAATAGTATTACTATTATATTACAGGGATTTTTTCGAAAAATGGCAAAATTTTGACCTTTTTTTTATTTTTCACATAAATGGTTAGTATACGTCTATAAGATAACTATAACGCAATATATGCGCATATATAGCAATATCATTGCATAATAATATTAATTTAAAAAGTGCATATTTTGGCCATTTAAAAAAAATCCCTGTACTATAATAATAGTAATACTATTATTATGCAATAATATTGCTATATATGTGAATATATTGTGCTATAATTATCTTTTAGACCTTTAGTAACCATTTATGTCAAACGTCTACAATAGTACAGGGAAATTTTAGAAAAACGCCCGAATTTCGACCCTTTTATTTTTTGACATAAATGGTTAGTATAGTATAATAAACATGCGCAGAGTCGAATAATGCGTTCTGCGCATGTCAATTGTGCTATAGTAACTACTTTTGACATAAATGGTTACTATAGCATAATAAATATGCGCAGAGTCGAATAATGCGTTCTGCGCATGTCAATTGTGCTATAGTAACCAGTTTTATCGAAAAATAAAAAGGTCGAAAATTTGCCATTTAAAAAAAAAAATCTCTGTACTATAGTACAGGGAAATTTTCGAAAAACGCCCAAATTTCGACCCTTTTATTTTTTGATATAAATGGTTACTATAGCATAATAAACATGCGCAGAGTCGAATAATGCGTTCTGCGCATGTCAATTGTGCTATAGTAACTACTTTTGACATAAATGGTTACTATAGCATAATAAACATGCGCAGAGTCGAATAATGCGTTCTGCGCATGTCAATTGTGCTATAGTAACCAGTTTTATCGAAAAATAAAGAGGTCGAAAATTGGCCATTTTTTCGAAAAAAATCCCTGTACTATAGTACAGATAAATTTTCGAAAAACGCCCGAATTTCGACCCTTATATTTTTTGACATAAATGGTTACTATAGTATAATAAACATGCGCAGAGTCGAATAATGCGTTCTGCGCATGTCAATTGTGCTAGAGTAACTACTTTTCACATGAATGGTTACTATAGCATAATAAACATGCGCAGAGTCGAATAATAAGTTCTGCGCATGTCAATTGTGCTATAGTAACCAGTTTTATCTAAAAATAAAAAGGTCGAAAATTGGCCATTTTTTCGCAAAAAATCCCTGTACTATAATAGTACAGGGAAATTTTCGAAAAACGCCCGAATTTCGACCCTTTTATTTTTTGACATAAATGGTTACTATAGTATAATAAACATGCGCAGAGTCGAATAATGCGTTCTGCGCATGTCAATTTTGCTATAGTAACTACTTTTGACATAAATGGTTACTATAGCATAATAAACATGCGCAGAGTCGAATAATGGGTTCTGCGCATGTCAATTGTGCTATAGTAACCAGTTTTATCAAAAAATAAAAAGGTCGAAAATTGGCCATTTTTTCGAAAAAATCCCTATACTATAGTACAGGGAAATTTTCGAAAAACGCCCGAATTTCGACCCTTTTATTTTTTGATATAAATGGTTACTATAGCATAATAAACATGCGCAGAGTCGAATAATGCGTTCTGCGCATGTAAATTGTGCTATAGTAACTACTTTTCACATGAATGGTTACTATAGCATAATAAACATGCGCAGAGTCGAATAATGGGTTCTGCGCATGTCAATTGTGCTATAGTAACCAGTTTTATCGAAAAATAAAAAGGTCGAAAATTTGCCATTTTTTCGAAAAAATCCATGTACTATATAGTACAGGGAAATTTTCGAAAAACGCCCGAATTTCGACCCTTTTATTTTTGGACATAAATGGTTACTATAGTATAATAAACATGCGCAGAGTTGAATAATGCGTTCTGCGCATGTCAATTGTGCTATAGTAACTACTTTTGACATAAATAGTTACTATAGCATAATAAACATGCGAAGAGTCGAATAATGCGTTCTGCACATGTCAATTGTGCTATAGTAACCAGTTTTATCGAAAAATAAAAAGGTCGAAAATTTGACATTTTTTCGAAAAAATCCCTGTACTATAGTACAGGGAAATTTTCGAAAAACGCCCGAATTTCGACCCTTTTATTTTTTGACATAAATGGTTACTATAGCATAATAAACATGCGCAGAGTCGAATAATGGGTTCTGCGCATGTCAATTGTGCTATAGTATACCAGTTTTATCGAAAAATAAAAAGGTCAAAAATTGGCCATTTTTTGGAAAAAATCCCTGTACTATAGTACAGGGAAATTTTCGAAAAACGCCCGAATTTCGACCCTTTTATTTTTTGATATAAATGGTTACTATAGCATAATAAACATGCGCAGAGTCGAATAATGCGTTCTGCGCATGTCAATTGTGCTATAGTAACTACTTTTGACATAAATGGTTACTATAGCATAATAAACATGCGCAGAGTCGAATAATGCGTTCTGCGCATGTCAGTTGTGCTATAGTAACCAGTTTTATCGAAAAATAAAAAGGTCAAAAATTTGCCATTTTTTCGAAAAAATCCCTGTACTATAGTACAGATAAATTTTCGAAAAACGCCCGAATTTCGACCCTTTTATTTTTTGACATAAATGGTTACTATAGTATAATAAACATGCGCAGAGTCGAATAATGGGTTCTGCGCATGTCAATCAATTGTGCTATAGTAACCAGTTTTATCGAAAAATAAAAAGGTCGAAAATTGGCCATTTTTTCGAAAAAATCCCTGTACTATAGTACAGGGAAATTTTCGAAAAACGCCCGAATTTCGACCCTTTTATTTTTTGACATAAATGGTTACTATAGTATAATAAACGTGCGCAGAGTCGAATAATGCGTTCTGCGCATGTCAATTTTGCTATAGTAACTACTTTTGACATAAATGGTTACTATAGCATAATAAACATGCGCAGAGTCGAATAATGGGTTCTGCGCATGTCAATTGCGCTATAGTAACCAGTTTTATCGAAAAATAAAAAGGTCGGAAATTGGCCATTTTTTGAAAAAAAATCCCTGTACTAAAAGTACAGAGAAATTTTCGAAAAACGCCCGAATTTCGACCCTTTTATTTTTTGACATAAATGGTTACTATAGCATAATAAACATGCGCAGAGTCGAATAATGCGTTCTGTGCATGTCAATTGTGCTATAGTAACTGCTTTTGACATAAATGGTTACTATGGCATAATAAACATGCGCAGAGTCGAAAAATGCGTTCTGCACATGTCAATTGTGCTATAGTAACCAGTTTTATCGAAAAATAAAAAGGTCGGAAATTGGCCATTTTTTGAAAAAAAATCCCTGTACTAAAAGTACAGGGAAATTTTCGAAAAACGCCCGAATTTCGACCCTTTTATTTTTTGACATAAATGGTTACTATAGCATAATAAACATGCGCAGAGTCGAATAATGCGTTCTGTGCATGTCAATTGTGCTATAGTAACTGCTTTTGACATAAATGGTTACTATGGCATAATAAACATGCGCAGAGTCGAAAAATGCGTTCTGCACATGTCAATTGTGCTATAGTAACCAGTTTTATCGAAAAATAAAAAGGTCGGAAATTGGCCATTTTTTGAAAAAAAATCCCTGTACTAAAAGTACAGGGAAATTTTCGAAAAACGCCCGAATTTCGACCCTTTTATTTTTTGACATAAATGGTTACTATGGCATAATAAACATGCGCAGAGTCGAATAATGCGTTCTGCGCATGTCAATTGTGCTATAGTAACTGCTTTTGACATAAATGGTTACTATGGCATAATAAACATGCGCAGAGTCGAAAAATGCGTTCTGCACATGTCAATTGTGCTATAGTAACCAGTTTTATCGAAAAATAAAAAGGTCAAAAATTGGCAATTTTTTGAAAAAATCCCTGTATTACAGAGTCGAATAATGCGTTCTGCGCATGTCAATTGTGCTATAGTAACTACTTTTGACATAAATGGATACTATAGCATAATAAACATGCGCAGAGTCGAATAATGGGTTCTGCGCATGTCAATTGTGCTATAGTAACCAGTTTTATCGAAAAATAAAAAGGTCGAAAATTTGCCATTTTTTCGAAAAAATCCCTGTACTATAGTACAGATAAATTTTCGAAAACGCCCGAATTTCGACCCTTTTATTTTTGACATAAATGGTTACTATAGTATAATAAACATGCGCAGAGTCGAATAATGCGTTCTGCGCATGTCAATTTTGCTATAGTAACTACTTTTGACATAAATGGTTACTATAGCATAATAAACATGCGCAGAGTCGAATAATGGGTTCTGCGCATGTCAATTGTGCTATAGTAACCAGTTTTATCGAAAAATAAAAAGGTCGAAAATTTGCCATTTTTTGAAAAAAATCCCTGTACTATAAGTACAGGGAAATTTTCGAAAAACGCCCGAATTTCAACCTTTTATTTTTTGACATAAATGGTTACTATAGCATAATAAACATGCGCAGAGTCGAATAATGCGTTCTGCGCATGTCAATTGTGCTATAGTAACTACTTATCACATGAATGGTTACTATAGCATAATAAACATGCGCAGAGTCGAATAATGGGTTCTGCGCATGTCAATTGTGCTTTAGTAACCTGTTTTATCGAAAAATAAAAAGGTCAAAAAATTGGCCATTTTTTGAAAAAATCCCGTACAGAGACATTTTCGAAAAACGCCCGAATTTCAACCCTTTTATTTGTTGACATAAATGGTTACTATAGCATAATAAACATGCGCAGAGTCGAATAATGGGTTCTGCGCATGTCAATTGTGCTATAGTAACTACTTTTGACATAAATGGATACTATAGCATAATAAACATGCGCAGAGTCGAATAATGCGTTCTGCGCATGTCAATTGTGCTATAGTAACTACTTTTAACATGAATGGTTACTATAGCATAATAAACATGCGCAGAGTCGAATTATGCGTTCTGCGCATGTAAATTGTGCTATAGTAACCAGTTTTATCGAAAAATAAAAAGGTCGAAAATTTGCCATTTTTTGAAAAAAATCCCTATACTATAGTACAGGGAAATTTTCGAAAAACGCCAGAATTTCGACCCTTTTATTTTTTGACATAAATGGTTACTATAGCATAATAAACATGCGCAGCGTCGAATAATGGGTTCTGCGCATGTCAATTGTGCTATAGTAACTACTTTTGACATAAATGGTTACTATAGCATAATAAACATGCGCAGAGTGGAATAATGCGTTCTGCACATGTCAATTGTGCTATAGTAACTACTTTTGACATAAATGGTTACTATAGCATAATAAACATGCGCAGAGTGGAATAATGCGTTCTGCGCATGTCAATTGAGCTATAGTAACCAGTTTTATCAAAAATAAAAAGGTTTTACTATAGAACAGATTTTGTTCGAAAAATGGCAAAATGTCAACCGTTTTATTTTTTTAGATAAATGGTTACAAAAAGCAATATATGCACATATATAGCAATATTATTGCATAACAGTATTTTAAAAAGTGCGTATATTGCCGATTTTTTGAATATTTTCCTGTACTATTACTACAAGGACTTTTTTTAAAAATGGCCAAAATAACCACTTTTTAAAATTCAATAATTATGCTATAATAATAATAATAATAATAGACTAAAATAAATTTGGCAATTTTTCTCAAATTTTTGTTTGTACCATAGGGAAATTGATACCACAAAAGGCAACAAAAGCCATTTTAATAGTAATGGTCAGTAGTACAGGAGTTAAGATCCACTAACTGAATCAATTAGACTTGCCCCAAGTATTTATTGTCTGAAGACATGAGCTCGTATTTATTTTTAAAAATACTACATGAAACTGAATGTGTAAGCAAAATATCAACAACCAACATACTCCCCTTTTAACTGAAATCACCACGACTACATGAATGCACAAAATCATAATGTACATACATACTTTATCACGACTGTAGTAATTGTGACACATTTAAGAAGAAATGGCGTAAATAATTGTCCTTGACCAATGTAACCCATACATCTTGACAGCGGTGGCGCCAGGATCTTTACGGCGCGGGGGCTAGATTCCCCGACGAAGGGGCTATGCGAGCGAAGCGAGCATCGCTAGGCTGGGGGACAGGGGGACGTCAATGGCCCCCGGTGGGGTCCAGGGGGGCGAAGCCCCCGGAAGCAACGCGTTATAGCGTAATTTGAGGCCGTTTTAATCAGATTAAGGGTCAACTTTTTCCATTTTGTATGGTACATAAATAAAATACATTGCACGAGATCCGATGCGATGACTGTGTAAATCCATTCTTTCAATTATAAAAATGAAGTTTTTAAAGTTCAATATGCCTATCATAGAAAATATACGCGAACGTTATAATCGCAGAAGTGTATGCAGGTTGCTGTCTAGGAGTGCGACAATTGCGCGAGACTAACACCCATGTACTGATCTGTAAGAACATTTTGAAAAATAGAGCTGCTAGGTCCCCGGAAATTGCAATTATACATTGATATATGAAAATAAATTACAAGTCTACCAGAGAACCAGCCCACCGAGGTTGAGATAGAGCTATTAGAACATTTAAACAAGTAGAGTTGTTAGGTCCCCGGAAATTGGATTATAGTATTTCGAAAAAAAAAAGAAACAAAATATATACGTCTCCAGGACCAGCTACCATTAGGGTTGAGCTGCTAAGAAAATTGTGAAAAATAGAACTGCTAGGTACCTGGAAATTGCACTTATATAGGCCTATATTGATAAATGAAACGAAATCGAAATGAGACGAAGTCTACATGACCAGCCCGCTATGGATGGTTGGGTGAAGCTAAGAAAATTTTGAAAAATAGAGCTGCTAGGTCCCTGCAAAACATTGAAATATGAAACAAAATTTTAGGTCTACAGGACCAGCCCACCATGGTTGGGGTGGAGCTAAGAACATTTTGAAAAATAGAGTTGTTAGGTCCCAAAAATTTAACGTATTATACTTCGAAGCATAAAACAAAATATATACCGGTACGTCTCCAGAACCAGCCCTACCATGGATATGGAAAAAAAATTGAAAAAAAAGAGAGCTCTATGTTCCCAGACAATGCACTAACTGTATATTGTACATCGAAATATGAAACGAAATGTATAAGTATCCATGACCAGCTCTATAATTGGGGACGATTGAGCTAAGACAATTTTGAAAACTAGAGCTGCAGGTCTTCAAAAAATACACTGTGACTTATGACTTAAAAAATTGACCCTTTTTACCTTTTATTTGGAGGGGAATGCGTCCGCAAGCGTAGACCATTTTCCTTCGGGGAAAATCAGTTTATTTCGATGTATGATGAGCAGTTCATGACATCAGGACATTGGAAATGTAATAACTTAGCTATAATAAGATGTTGGAAAAATGTTTGTTTAGTGATGTAGGCGAGCCTACAGTGAAACGTCTATTTTAGGTACCCCACGGTACAGGGTTAATCGTAAATAAAAAAAAAACAATAGATCGCGAACATAATGCGTACCCTTTTGCTGTATAGGGTACGTGGATACACAGTACACAACTTAACGCTTCGGTAAAGTTCGCCTGGAAACTACAGTACACATTCTGGTCCCTGGATGGAACACGATATCACGCTTATAAAACCGCAATGGGCCGATTTGTACAAAGGGACACCGCTAGACAAGTGCGTACCAATTGTTTATTAGATCGCTGGCAATAATGAATGCATATGAAGTGTAATAGCCCTCCGACGTACGTACTAAAAAGAACGTCGCGGTTTTCTAGGCGCTTAAGCAACGAAGTGAACGAGAATGATTTTTACTGTATATTATATTCCCCGACAAAAAGTACTCACGTTCCCCGACGTGTGGGCTAGGCTCCACGACGAGGGGGCTACAGCCCCCGTAGCCACAACCCCCCCCCCCCCCCTCGCGCTGGCGCCACCACTGCATCTTGAACTTATTTTCATCATCCTTAAAAAAAAAGTCAAACTGAAAGGTGAAAGGCTGAGTTCTCTAAAGCTGTCTATACTATCAAATGTGATGTGCCCAAATATGGTAGTGATATGCCCAAATATGGTAGTGATATGACATCATCATGTCCATATATGAGCACATCACATTTTTTGTCACATAAAGGTTGATAGTGTGTAGACGGAGATTTACAGTTATACATGTTATATTGTTGTGAAAGTATAGCATTTTAATAACCATCGCAATTTTAACTAAGTATCATGTACGTGGGCCTGTCAATGGCCAATTTATTTGATGCTCTTCGTGCAACTACGCCCTTTTAGTTCAGTCAAGTAACTATCAGTTCTAAAACCTCCCTTTATAATTAGAAGAATTGAAATTAAGTATTTATAAACATCATTTTTTTCCCATTATACAGGTTTGTAGTCCAGCTTCGTTTCCAGTTTCTTGTTGTCGGATAACTTCCTTACGGCTTTCATAAAATCTTCGTCCACAACATACTCCCTATCAGCACGGATGGCAAACATACCTAAAAATTTAAGAATATCTTAAGCATTATTCATCTATTTACACAAAAAGAAATGATAGAAAATCATTAAGATATGAAAAAAAAAATTAAAGAAAATAAATAATTTGTATTATGCAACACCTAAATAAATTATGGTCATTTTACTGGACGATGGCGTGCAATAGTACGCACTATTAAACGATCATTTAATAGTACTTTTTTTCATGTACGAAAAAAAAATCTTTTTGCGTTTGGAAAATATTTTTTTTTTTATACTATTGCTTTTGAAATACAACAGCGCCACCTATTTGTACTTTCGCCGCGAAGATTTTTCGCGATGAAGCCAAGTACATCATTCCCATTTAATTTAGTTGATTTCATATTATGTACCGTGCATTATTTCATAGTTTTTAGTCGCGTGGACGCGACTCAATAGTTCACTATGTCGGTCGGTCGGTCTGGTATCACTATGCGTTTTATCGCTTTTCTGTACTTTTTGAACTGTTTTGATGTACATTACTTTTTGAAAGTTCATTTTTTTCTGAGAGCACGCGACTTATGGCTGTTGGCCTTGTTGTAAACAACTGTAATTTTTGTGCAACGAAGTAGGCCTGGATATTTCTCAATGGCAAGCCGATCAGTACAGTGCACGGTCTATAACTCTACTTCCACAGCCAATCAGAGTGCAGAATCGTACATAGCGTGGCTAACGACACTCGATTAATGGATGAATGGATGTAGCAGATTAATTGAATACAATTTTACATTTAACAGTTATAGATGACTGTGTCATAAAACAAATAATGAAAGTTTTGGATTCATTGAATAGAGAGAATATTTTCATTCATTCTATTCAACTCCTCCAGTTGACTAACCTGCTTCAGTACACACATTTCTCAAATCTGCTCCGTTGAATCCATCTGATAACTTAACAATAGCTTCATAATCTGAAAAAAAAAATTAAATCACACGTCAAAGACCAAAAAAAGTAAATAAAAAAACCTTTTCCCTCAGATAAAACAGTATAAAAATAATAGTAGCATTAATTTCCCCAACAGCACAAAGCTCTGTCTACACTATCAAAAATGTGATGTGCCCATATATGGACATGATGATATTATATCACTACCATATTTGGGCATATGATATCACTACCATATTTGAGCACATCACACTTTTTTGTCACCATGTTCAGCAAATGGGACAATCCACTAATCTTTTCAGATAGTCTACAAAGTTCCTTTTTTGTGTAACTCATGACCAACAGCTTTACATACCATCCAAAGGATGAGGCAATGAAAGTAAACAATCTTGACTATTAAAGGATAAACCTATATATATATATATCAGATAGTCTCCAACCAACCCATGCCTTACGCAATGCTACTAATACAGTTCATATACTACTGAGTTCTATAATACAAAAATTGAATACAAATCTACAATGTATCTATCTACACTACAAAAATATTTTAAAATAAATACTTACCAATGTCTCCATGTTTTGTTATAGGTGCTGAATGAATTTTGAGAATATCCAGTCTGGCTTGCTCATTTGGTAATGGAATTTCTAAAGAAATCAACATTTATTTCTAAAAACCTTGAAGCAAATGTGAATATGGCAAAAGTCAAATGGCCGAGCGGTTAAGGCAGGGGCGCTGTTTACCGTACCTAAAGAGTAAATAACATCGGCAAGTGTTCAGTGCCGACTCGCTCCTAGTTCTTGTGGTGGAACAAGTCTTCTCGGATAAGGACTATGAAGAACCCAGTTCATTATTCGACAAGAGTAGGGAGTTACCCCGGTGAACTGGTCCACAAGATTACCACCTAACTGATAGGACAGTGATTAATTTACTATTGGTAATCCTTGGCCACATTGCCTAAAAATCCTTTTCTTCCCTGCAGAAATGGAACTAATGCCAGCTAATTACGCTACTGTATGTATTTAAGCTTTTTAAAGCATGCAATTATAGCAATATTTAACCATTTAGCCTGGTGCAGTTCTTAGTTGTTCAATGCACATAGTGGTTATGGTATCCAAGGCTATGCTGTTGTATACCGCATGTTCAAAAAAATTTAATGTAAATGTATTCGTCAATTTGAACTTCCACAATTTTAAACTGTATTGTGTAATTACATATTTCAAAAGGGTAAATTTGCTGACAAGCGTTTTCCTTGCAAAAAATGTTCAGCAGAAATTCAATGAAAAGCGCGGTAGATAACCTCAAACCAAAAACCAGATTCTTAGTTATTTAGTCACCCCCATTGCATGACATTATATGCCAATTGCCAGCAGAAAATTTAATACACTAAATCTGAACAGCCAATCAGAACTAGGCATGGACTGTGTGTAAGTTGAGTTTATTTTATAATAATAAAACTTACCAATCTTTCTGTCTAAGCGGCCAGGTCTTAGAAGAGCAGGATCTAATGTATCTGGTCTGTTTGTTGCCATTATCATCTTGACTTTCCCAAGTGTGTCAAATCCATCCATTTGATTCAACAACTAAAACAGACAAATTCACAAAAGTAAAGCATTATTAGAAATATGCTTCTTGCCCAAGTCTGGTATAATTTGTACTGAATACTCAGCATATTTGGGCCGCTTAAAGCTCTGTCTAAACTATCCAACTAGTTTGAGAAAAAAAGTGTGATTTGCCCAAATATGGTTGTGATACAATATCATCATGTCCAAATATGGACACATCACATTTTTTTCAATAGTCGCTTCCTACAACCAATACAAAACCATTATTACATACCTCCATCAATGTTCGTTGGATTTCTCTGTCAGCGGATGTTCCTTCCGAGAATCTTCTACCACCAATAGCGTCAATCTCATCCATGAATATGATGCATGGTTCATGATCTCTGGCATAGGCAAACATCTCACGAATAAGACGAGCGCTCTCACCAATGTACTTATCTACAATGGCACTTGACACAACCTGAAACCAAGCAGATAGAACAGTACATAGAACATTAGTTTAGAAGAACAGTTATTCATTTGTTAAGGACAACAATTATTTATTAACTAAAATGTATTCATGCAGTACGGCTTTACCACGTTGAAACACCGGTTCTCGTCAGATCACCGAAGTTAAGCGACGTTGGGCCTGGTTAGAGCTTGGATGAGAAACCATCTGGGAATAACGGGTGCTGTATATGGAGCTGGGGTCCCGTTAGGCATTTGAAATCAGCACTGCTGACTCTTATGGCAGCCCCTGCATCTAGTATCTGCCTCAGATTTCTGGTCAAGGTGGGCACTGGACGAGAGAAGCCCTTGATCAATGTTAGGACCAATCAAGGTGCTTTAAACAGTCCTGGCTTTGTTTGTATCAAACGTGTTAGTGGCGGTAATTATCGCTGTTGGTTTCGATTGAATAAAATAAAAAATAGAGATATAGGCACTACCTATTTCTAGCTTTGTTTATTATTTTGGTTGGAATATGGTACGTTTACATAATATGATTCATACCGGATTTTAATTTACTTATTTTTCCCAATAATTGTACAGTAATATTTTAATATAATGTCATTTTGTTAAAATAAAACTGCCTAAAGCTCTGTCTACACTATCAAACTTTATTTGACAAGTGATGTGCCCATATATGGACATGGACGTATTTGGGCACATCACACATTTTTTTGTGAAACTAGTTTGATAGTGTAGACAGAGCTTTATTCCTGTGTCACTATGTAGTTGAAGCTTGGTGGTTGAGATACCAGGATTTCATCACTCTACTCACAAAGACTTGTCTCCACTATCAAACTAGTTTGACAAAAGTGTAATTTGCCTAAATGTGGTAGTGATTTGGCCAAATATGGTAGTGATATGACATCATTACGTCCATATATAGACACATCACATTTTTTTGATAGTGTAGACAGAGCTTTATTTATATAGAGCATCTTGTGTAAATGGCTTGCAAATGGGTTGTCACAACCTAAATATCGGAACACTACAATGTGAACATCCGCTATTGATATTCCATAGCAATGTACTAAATTAAATTAAAAAGATTCTAACTTACTTTAAGGAAATTAGCATCAAGTTGACTGGCAACTGCTCTCGCTAGCAGCGTCTTTCCGGTGCCTGGAGGACCAAAGAGCAGACATCCTTTTGGAGGAGTTATACCTACTCTCTGAAACAGCTCAGGATTCAACAGAGGCAGCTCAATCACCTATTCATAAATACACATATAAATGATTTATTGAAACATGTTTATTGTGTAAAGAACAATTGATGAATCTTGTAAAATCAAACTACTAATTCTATTTATTGAAAAAAAAATATCAGTTGTTGCAAACATTTCAAAATTCAATTTTCTCAACTTTAAAGATTAGACTTGTTTTCATTCTATCCATTTAATTTTTGTTGTTGATTATAGATATCTTTGGGATAGACTATTATCTTTTATTGGCTTTTAATATTATATCTGTCACTGTTTTCTGTATGTGAGATGAGATAAAGTTATCTAAACAAAACATTAAGCTCTGTCTACACTATCAAACTAGTTTGACAAAAAAAGTGTGATGTGCCCAAATATGGTAGTGATATGACATCATCATGTCCATATATAGGCAAATCACATTTTCTTTTCACATAGTTTGATAGTGTAGACAGAGCTTAAAAGTGAGAAAATACTTTACCTCTCTTAATTCACGGATTTGCTCAGACAGACCTCCAATTTCAGAGTATTTCACATCGCCTGGATCTTCATGTGACATGTTATATACCAGAGGATCAACCTCTCTTGGTAAATATCTAAAATAAATAAAACAATCACAGATTCTGTAACAATACAGGTATTCTTAAGCTCTGTCTACACTATCAAACTTTATGCAACAAAATTGATGCGCTCATATATGGACACGATGATGTCATATGACTACCATGTTTGGGCACATAACATTTTTGTTAGTGTAGACATAGCTTTATATTGTGTAGTATTTAAAGCTTTTATCAAAGAACTTATAACACAAGAATCTCCTGTTCGTCCGAAGCGCGTAACAATTTCGAAAGGCATTGTGGGATAGAATAGAGCTATGGGTGGCGCCATTGTGAGCCATGGAGTAGGGCGCCCGCATCAAATTAGAAAGTCAAAATCATAGAGGGGATCTGCTAATACTCTAGTGGGGGTAGAGTAATTGACTTCCTAGTTTGGAGGGGGCGCTGCTCCATGCTGTGAAATGGCGTATTATAGGTGTCAACATTGAGATCTGAATTAAACTGGCGAAAATAATCATTGTCCAGTCATTAAAAAGCACAGCAATTGGTTTTAAATGACATGCCATCTGATTAAGGCAATTGGGAGTATAAACAGTGATGTAGCCACAAGCAATAACGTGAAGTAAAGATCTGTCTATACTATCAAACAAGTTGAACAAAACAGTGTGATGTGCCCAAATATGGTAGTGATATGACATCATCATGTCCATGGCCACATCACATTTGTTTAATAGTGTAGACAGAGAGTTTCTGTTCAAGCTACTGTTTGCAAAGGCCAATATGAAAAAGTAGTCAGGTTATTAACTGTACTGGTAGCTACAGCGCTTATAAATTACCTCATAATAGTTAGTGTGGTCATGTCCAATGCTACTCTTGTACCAGCCTTTAGCTTCAATTTATCAATACCACGGCGACAGCCCACATAGTATCGTGGACCATTTGTTGCCTTCACAATAACTGAAATATGAGAAGACATTTTTTTGTAATTTGGAAAAAGACCGAGTAAACAGTTAAACTGCTTACTCTCTCTTTTTCAAAATTACAAAACCCAACAGCAATTTTTTCTGTTATCAATATCACATTAGTTTTTAATCATCACAAAACAAATACTTACATTTTTCTTCTGTAAGTTGTTTTAGGACTTCACCAACAATCTATTAGTATTATAAAGAAAAATAAGGAAGAAATGATTTAATAATTCAAATATTTAATTAAAATTTCCCTAGACTAGTCAATATAATACTATCTTCCACATCAATGCATTTAATTGAGTCTACTGTATGCCTAGGTGAATTTATTTGTGTGAACTAAAAGCATTACAGTAGTTAATTATGTATGCATTTTCATATTATCTACAGTATCTCCTTCTAAAGCGTGGTTCCCACTAGTGACGTAACGCAAGGACGTAACGCAACGCAAATGAATTGACCAATCACAAGCGATGGCTTATTCGATTGTGATTGCGAACTGTCTATAACTTCGCTTGTCATTGGTTAAAACGCTTGCGTTGTGTTTACGTCCTTGCGTTACGCTCTAGTGAGAACCAAGTTTTATTTTAACTAATTATTGGAACCAGTATTATATATGTTCTTAAATGTTGCTTTTAAAATATTGTATTGTTTCCCAGTGGTATTTCATTTATATATTGATTGTTTTGTATCTCACATATGCCTAAATATTTTTCTATAATAATAATTTTATTAATGTATATTTTTAGAATTTTAAGTGTTTGAAAAGGAGGAACTGTAAGGCGAAGAACAATTCACATAACCATTTAGTTTACCTGTCCGACACTTTGCAATGCTTTTAAGTCATTTTCTGATTTTTCATACTTTTTCGTCAACTCCTTGAGAGAATCTCGCACTGAAAAATAAATTTTACTTAATTTTTAATAAATGTTAATTTTCAAATCAACCAAATCAACATTTATATCTTTCAGATTTCAAATTCAATACAGATTACAAATTCAAATATAATTTAAATATTTATGATAAAATGTATGTACAGTATTGTAGTAAATAAAATTAAATAGAAAGAGGCACATGTCCTGTAAGTAATTTCACAAACCATGTGCAGGGAAGCGTAACCAACAGAAATAACGGCGAAATAACATAGCACTGCGAGCATTATTATTTTCTGAGAACAAGTTACTAAAAAATGTGTAATTTCGGACAGACTTATGGACAAAATGTTTACTGTAAGATGTTCCTTAGAGATCTCTGTTATTTCAATTGGTTACGATTCTCTGCACAGCATTGTTTGACATCGACCGAAGATGTCTTCCGTTTCGTGAAAAAGGCCTATTTAAAAAGTAAATATAACTATAATATAACATTATCTAATATAGGCCTAGGCTACTTAACACAAAAAGGGGAAGCACAATTAATTGATATCAATCATGTTAATTTATATTACTTATTATTAGGGATCGGCCTAGGCTAGGCCTAACTATATTATTGATTAAAAATTTAATGACTCGGATATATCCAGCAGGATGAGTAGAAAAAGGAAACCGAACTGGTGAATCCAAAAATGGTCCCAAACGTCCATTGACATTTGATGATATTGAGTTCTCCATTCTTTGCCTGCGTCCATCATTCAATAGGTTGGCTACTGTAGGCCTACTAACAAAGTTAATGATGAATCAGCAGAAGCCAAGGTTTTCGGAAGGCTGGAATTCGGCTATTATTACGTAAATTTAAAAATGTAATCATCAAACATGGTTCACACATGTTTCAAAAATACGTTAAACTTACTTTCCTTTAGCCGAGCATCAATTTCTTTGTGTTCTAACAGCTTTTTACGATACTCTTGAATCGCTTTTTCTCTTGGATCGGCCATGTTGAAAAAAGACGTGAAAAGTAGTGATAGCGACCTCTGTCGTCAGATTTAATATGACGTTGATGGCGCACTTGTAAACAAATTCTATGGATACCGTTCAAACAATTTTTGTTATTGTACAAAATATGTTTTTTCGTGCTTTCAATGATGGTTATTATGCATTTAGTTTGAAAGAATAGAATTATTTGTTAATAGTTATTCTTAAGGTAAACCAATATGACAGGAAACATGTCAATCCGAGCCAAAATTATCAGCATGGGCAGCACTGAATCTGGGAAGAGCTGCATCATCAAACGCTACTGTGAAAAAAGATTTGTAAATAAATATCTTGCAACTATTGGAATAGACTATGGAGTTACAAAAATCAGAGTAAAAGATCGTGATGTAAAGATTAATATATTTGATATGGCTGGTCATCCAATATTTTATGAAGTACGGAATGAATTTTATAAAGACACACAGGGAGCACTTTTAGTTTACGACATAACGGACAGAAAAAGTTTCGAAGCTTTAGAATTTTGGTTAACAGAAATGAAACAGGAAATAGGTGATCCATTATACATGGATAAAATTGTGTTTGCTGTTTGTGCTAATAAGATAGATAAAAAATCTAAACGTGTTGTAGACGAGCTTGAGGGTCAGCTTTGGGCGGATAGTAAAGGATTCCTTTATTTCGAGATGTCTGCTTGTTCTGGAGAAGGCATTAATGAGATGTTTAACAAACTTTTTGACGGAGTTGTTGTCGCGTTTGAGAATGGCGGAAGAGTGAAACGAATAGAAACGACACTTGGCTACACGAAGGAGCAAGTTGAAGCTGTCAAGTGTCTCAAGAACGGGCGTAATGATTTTGAACGTCTCGGTATAAAAGCGGGGTCATCGAAAGATGAAATCAACAAGGCTTATCGTAAACTGGCCGTGTTACTACACCCAGACAAAACAGTAGCACCGCAAAGTGAAGAAGCCTTCAAGATATTAGTCAGTGCCCGAACAAACTTATTGAGTGGGAAATAAAAATAGAAAATATCATTACTGTTTATATACTCTGATCCACAAAAATGTAAAAGCAATGTGCATGGATTTTTAAGTAGCATTTATTTCCAAAAAGTGTTGATTTGCATGCAAATGAATTAATAAAGCACCTTTTTTTAAATAAAATAATATATTGAACATATTATTACTATTTTGTATCTGTATAAAATATACTATTTCTCTTTGGCATTATTTTACAATCAAAATGATATCTTTCTATTAATGTTGTACTGTATAATCAAAATTACTGTTGCAAAATAAATATTTGCTAGGGGTTTCCAATATTACTGGGCTTACTGGAAGAAGACAGAATGCTTTATTGAGAAATGATTTAAAACAGGCCTACTGTATTATAGGCACACTGCTTGTAACACCATTATTTACTGTAATCATGGAGGTAACCTCCATGCTATATAATTCATACCATAGGGATACAGTATTATAGTGATTTTAATATCTATGTTCATACTTACCATTTCACAGTCGCGCATGAGTGATCTACAACATGAATATGATTTGCATAATATATGATGTGTTGCAATAAATTATCGCATCAAAAATGGTGCCAGTAAAATTACAGTAGTTCTCTGTGGTTTTAATATGCAATTTTTATTTGAATAATTTTAATTCTCAAAATGTCCATATATTTTTTCAAATCCATTTTTTTCACATAACAGTTTGATAGTGTAGATAGAGCTTCAATGTAGGTGCTTTAGTAAACTCACAGCATATCTTAGTAAGATCTGTTATTGTTGTAACATGTTGTGCAAATGCATCCAGTGTGATTATCATTGTTATTGCTATGAAGTATCATTGCCTGGCAAACCTATCAAATACATGGCAAGAAAATTGTATTCCATCTTTTTCTTCTTCTGTGTTACATCCATTGTTACAAACATTCCAGAAATTCTGGTCACCCTTGTCGTAACATTTTATCATAATTTCTCGTACTACACCAATGCGGGTACAACTAATTAAAAAGTTGGTCAGTGGGGGATCCAGTGGCTGTAGTCACCAATCACACTAAAGTGAAATATTTCTCTTAAATATTAAGTGTTTTCGTTAAATTGTATTCACTTAGATAGGAGATTCTCTTAATTTGTTGTTTCCCTTAGCCCAAGTGTGAAGGTGAACACGGCCGAAGGGATAGCAGAAAGGACCCTGCTCCCAAGCCCAATATTAACCGAATCTTCATCTAGAGCCTAGACTACCTTGCTTGTGTTAGTATGGTTTATATACTGACCAAATGGACCTCTTGCTTATTTATGAGCGGTAACAGCAAGGGAGAAAAGAGTATTTATACCAAAAAATTATGTCCATTACAGTACACAGAATGTGGAGTGGACAGGCGGTTGAGCGGAAACCTGCTCAGGATAGATACAGATTCTATGTGGGACAAGCTATGTGGTTTTCCGCTTACCGTTACCACTCGTCTGTGTAAATTGGGAGCGGAATGATGATCAACGGATCTGTGAATAAAATCAAACTCCTACTGAAAACAGTGTTGTCATTTGTTCTACATAATGAATTTATTAAAAACACTATAATCAGCTAAATATTCATACATCATTGGGTTAAACCATGGTTTGAAACACAGTGCCATTATCTGGCTACAATATAACAAGAACACCCCTTCACAAAAACGAAGACTTCAAAGCTCAACAAACATTAAATTTTACAACAAAAATAACTTGTTTTTTTTTCTTGCTGAGCTAAATTCCTATATCGGATCCAATATTGATTTAATTTACAATTTTTACAATCAAAGACACCACAGCTTGTGGTGGAGTCGGGGTATCAAAATAAAGTTATCTCTTGCACGCAACCAAAACATATAAACAATATGTTGTACAGTAAAATGCACACAACTTTCATCCAAAATTACCTATGTGGAGATTATAGCAAAATGATTATTGTAGGTGCATCAAAAACCTATAGACGCTTCATCCTACAAAATTGTACTACTACACCAATCACCTTTGACCTCTATTCAGATTTTTCTTTTCTTCTGATTTTTAAGATCCAAATATACAATTCCACATTTACATAAGTAGTCAGGTGATATAAATAATCAATAATGTTAATTAACAATACAATAATGATAAAAATAATAAAATAGTATTCAATAATAATAACATAATGACTATGATTATAAAAATAATATACTCTTATAAACAAAAACAACTGTACATACAATTATTTAAGTTTTATCAAGGTGTAACTAGTTAATTAGCATTTAGTTTTTTTAAATTTTTGTTTTTTTAATTTTTTATATCCCCTTTTTTACATGTGTTCGTAACATTATTAAGTGAATTTAATATACAGTATAACCTTTAGTTCTCTTAAATATAATGTATATATATAATAAATATTGTTTTATTTTTTGGTGATTCAATTAGTAAAGCTAAAAATATTGTGTTAGACTAAATTGTTTATCTAAATAATACAAATGTGACCTAAAGAATTTCTCAACATTTTGAAATTCAATAGAAAAATGTAAACAAAACAAAGTAAATATAAATTTCATAAATACATATATCAATAATGTTGTCATTTGAAATATTTATATAAATGTATTTATAATATTTTATATAATTATTTTCAAATATACAGAATACTAATTGGTGTTTGGGAGATGTGATTTTCATTCAATTTCAAAGGAAAGGTACAGATTTCATATCAGTAACATTGTACCTTTAAATGTTCATTTTTTTGGAGAGTTCCTTTATTAACACCCTCCAAAATAAAGGACCTTGGTTAATTTCACAACTACGATCTTCAGAATAAACTTTAATACAACTGGTATAATGTTACTTGCTATGTAATGAATACATCATTCTATTTTTAACATTTTAAATAAAGGTTATAGCGCCCTCTATTTGTTAGTGCAGGGGAACGAAAGCATTGTCATTGAATTGATTATTCCTTGCATATTACATTATATAAGCTATTTATTTTATGCAAAAAGTGCTCTTCATGCTTGCTTAATGCCTCTGATAAACTCTACCAATTAGTTTGCATAGCAGGTCATGACCTGTAACCTTTAACCTCTGGTGATAAGCTCATTCTCATTTGGGTGCACTCGTGAATACATCTATAAAGAAAAGAAAAAAAATTAAATATACATTGAATGTAAAAATTCATTCAAGGATGCTAAAGCTTTGTCTAAACTATCAAACTAGTTTGACAAAAAAAGTGTGTTGTGCCCAAATATGGTAGTGATATGACATCATCATATTCATATATGGGCACATCATATTTTTTTGTCACATAAAGTTTGATAGTTGATGTCAAAAACTTGCATATCCAGGGCATGTCGACATATTCCTATCAACATACAAAAAATGCTGATAGTAGAACATTTCCTTTGGGACACTTCTATTCAAGGAAACCTCTAGTAAGGGGACACTTATGAAACAAACAAGGGATATTATATGTTTTAACACTATGGCCAACCCCTTTTGTTCCAAAAGGTGTCCCCTTAATAGGGGTTCTACTGTATACTTATCAATACTAAAATAAGTATATCTTACCCCTAAGAAATTTCTTGGTACATAGCCCTCTTTATTGTCAGTCATCCTCTTGGCCCACCACCATTCATTCTCTTCTGCATCTCCACGCTTTAGAACATGGAACTCCTCGCCATCTTCAAAGCTTAGCTCATCAGGAGAGACGGCATCGTAGTCATAAACTGCATAAGATCTGCTTCCGTTGACCTCTCCAAGATCATTCTGTACACCTGTAACATAGAAGACAAAATACTGTAAAATTTGTACCCGACTTTAATATTAAGGCATCTAGGCAATAGCAATGGTGGATAAAGGCCAACGAGCCCGACGAAACTTCTTGGCTCGTCGGTGGTGTCATCTTGAGATAGCGTTGTGTGTGATTTTTAGGTCATCGCAACAACTTTAAACATATTTAATTTTCTCTTGACAAGACAACTTCTTGTGCGACATTGTTTGAGTTGGCCTTAAGAAGCAGATAATTTTATCTGAATTAGAGAATGTGCTCCCGAGGTATTCCATTCCTAAGACCCTTTTAAGTAATGTGATGCCTCATTACAGAAGCCTTGAAGAGGGATGGAAATTACAAAGCTGTTTATTTCAAGTACATTATATACAGACTAAACCGATCATAATTTTATTTTCATAAATTTACAATTTATAAAACTGACATACAGACAAACTTACCATACAAATACTGAGAGCAATCTAGGTAGCCATCTTCACCTTCTTCGCATTTCTGAGCTGCCGTTTCCTTGTCGCTAATGGTGGCAGCAAATATACTAGCACCCTTCTCCACTAACAACTGAACCATCTCTCGGCTGTTACACGAGGCTGCACAATGTAATGGTGTCCTATGAAAGAGAAATGATTAGCAAACCAATTAGCAGCTTCGTAGATGAAAAAGTAAACAAATTTTATCATGATCACATATAGTTTAAAATAAAGAATTTAGCCACTGGCAGCACTCCATCCCGACCACCTGACAGCCCAGCTAATGAATGCGAGCTTCGCAAGCATGAACCCCCTGTCGGGAAAATTCTGCACCAACACCGAATTTGGTAAAGAAATATAAATAGCACTCACCATCCATCACTGTCTGCAGCATTGACATCACATCCCCAGTCAAGGAGGAAGTTGACAATTTCAAAGTGACCAGCACAGATTGCATTGTGCACTGCAGTTATACCCTCGTCATTTGCTGCACTGGGGTTTAATACCTAAAAAACAATGACAGTTTTCATTAATAATTATTATTATCTTGCTTTTCTGTGTAAATAATTATGGTGAACTCTGTTTCTATCTTAATGATAAATGAGTCCATTGGTATTTATACAGCATACCATAAAGTGTACACTATCAAACTACTTTGACAAAATAAATGTGATGTGCCCAAATATGGTGGGGATATGTCCAAATATGGTAGGGATATATCCATATTTGGGCACATCACTTTTTTTGTCACATAAAGTTTGATAGTGTAGACAGAGCTTAAGACTTTATTGTCAATGAATAGGGATCTTTTCCATTGATGCAAGGCAAATTTAAGTGTACAGCCTTAAGGAAACAAATCGATAACTTATGGTAATATTATCAGAGTCAATGACAAGGACAACATACAGTTCCGAGTATAGATAAAAATAGATTATTAATGAATACTTACATCAGGCATAATACGTCTGACAAGATCATATTCCCCTTCTAACGATGCATCCAGTAGCAATGCCAACGGATCGAACCTAACCCTCTGGGGCTTGGATACATAGTTTTTCTTAATAACGTTGCTCTTTGTAGGGACTTTCTTCAAGGCCTCAAGACCGTTTGAGTTGGCTGACTGGGAGAAGGCTGGCATGTATGGCTTGTTGTTTTCCTTTTTCTCAACTGGTTTAGGAATGGCAGGTGGTGAAGGTGGCTTAGCCACAGATTTCGCATCGAGCGATGTCTCTTTCAACATTGCAGGTGGTTTTGTTTTCTCGGTGACAGCTTCTGCTTGTTGAGGTTGCGAAGGCATTCCAGAACCCTTGTTCATTGAATCTAACTCTTGTCTGGAGACACCCTGGTAGAGTATCATCTTCCTGAAGGAATCGGCAGGGTTTTGATGATCAAACTCAAACGCTGGTTTATTATCTGGTTGATAGAATGTGTTAGGATATTTATTAAGGAATGGATAGCATTCTTTGTCTTCAGAATGCGAGAATCGTTTCTTCAGTGGTCGTGGCATCATGTGAAGCTTTTCCATTTCAACTCTGCTGTGAACAGGACCAGAGCTGTAGTTCATTCCACCAGGGTACGCATGAGGTGCGTCGCTGTCATCAGATATCTCCTCCCGTTCTTCCAACGTCTCTGGGTAATTTCCATGAGGAGGGTAGTAACCTTGATGGTGGGGCATGTTCCTTGATGGGAGAGGGAGTTGACGACCTTGGCTATCAAGAGTTTGTTGGTCATAAACAGCATTGCCATCTTGGAATTCTGGTGGTGCAGGATACACTCCAACAGTGGCATCCGTTCTTTTATGATTAATAGCTGTTAACTTACTATCTACCGCTGTGCTGTTCGCTTCAGTGTAGAACGGTGTTCCAGTCTGACTGCCTGGTCTTGAGTTATAATAACTATTAGGAACACTTTGGGATGAACTGACCTGAGGATTCTGCCTGTGAGTGGTTAGTGGAGAAGGAGGTTTGGTACCTTGAGGATTGTAGACTGGTGTTTCCTTATTGGGTGAGCTTTGCATTTTGTCATAGGGTACTGTTGGTTTGACTGGGCCTGTCTGTTTAGTGTTTTGTGACATGCCAGGTTTCTGGTCATACGTCAATTTAGTTGACAAGCTCTTTGGAGGTACTTTAGGAGGCTGCTTCTTTCCAGGAGAAGGTGCAGGTTTAGTCGTAGTCGGTGGTGGTTTGGGTTTAGAATTCAGTGCAGTGTTTCCTCTCTGCGTTGGGCTTGACCTTGCCGCTGGAGGCAAGTTAGATCCAGGTAGTGTCCGCAAAGGATGTCCATCCGCCTCTTGTCGGTTCTCATTTCCAATTTGCGAAGGGGAAGTTCTTGCTTCAGTGGACTTTCCACGTATTGGCTGATTGGTCATACCAGATCCACTGGCACTATCTAAACTTGAGTTCTCAGTAAGAGATGAAGTATCACTGCCACTGTTTTCGTTGACACCTTCGGGTTGACCTCTAACCCCAGGAATACCTGATTGGTTAGGAAACGGAGCTCTTTGCCCCATCGGGCTGGCAGCTGGTGAAGCACTAGCTGAACCAGATTGTGGCGATTGTTGCCCGTAAAACATCTGACCAACCGGAACTCTACCATTTGTCGCCTGGTACTGGTTCTGTTGGTAGTACCTGCTGTTTTGAGATGGGTATCCTCTGGTGTCAGCACCATTCGGTTTTCTACTATTGAGATAGTTTTGATTAACACCATTAGAATGGTATATACCATTCACTGAGCCATTTGGTAGAGTTCTTATATTGTTGTTGTTAGTAGAATAAGGACTAATGCTTTGTTGCATAGATCGTTTCTTCCGCAATCTTTCAGTCAGTTCTGCAATACGTTTGTCTACAACTGCCATTTCCTCCTTGCGAGTTTTTAAATATTCCTTCTGGTGTTCTACCTTGTTACTTTGTTCCTCATTGAGTTTATTCCGTAACTATATATAAAAAAGTAAAAACAAAATTCATTATGGAAAAAAGAAGATTCAAGAACAGTTTGATTTATAAATCTCTGTCTACACTATCAAACTTTATGTGACAAAAAATGTGACCATATATAGACACAATGATGCTATATCACTACCATATTTAGCCAAATCACACATTTTTGGTCAAACTGTTAGTGTAGACAGAGCTTTACTCTGTTACTTTCAATCTGAGAAAGAACTTCTGAAAATTCAATATTTGTTCATAAAAAATAAAATTGTGTTTGCTAGATTATTTTTTCCATTTCCTAGGAATATTTCACCTGAAAACTTGTTCAACTTTGTCTACACTATCAAACTTTATGTAACAAGAAAATGTGATGTGCCTATATATGGACACTATGATGCCATATCATACCATATTTGAGTATATCACTATCATATTTGGGCACATCACACTTTTTTTGATAGTTTGACAGTGTAGACAGAGCTTTGAACTTTGGATGTAGAGATATTATTCAACAGATTTAACAATAACCAATTTGACAGAATGTTGCTGTAATTTACTCAAAATAGTAAGCATTTTGTTTACCATGTAAAGATTGAATTATTCTTTCTGAAACCTAATTGATACTAAAAATAAGCATCAATAAAGTACAATAAGAAAGTGACACACATGTACTTTCATAAACAACACATCAGTTATACACTTATTCAGCTTAAGTTTCTGATTTATTACATATTTATAGTTGAATATAAATTATCCACCATATTTAGCTTTCTACTCTTTGTTCAGCTCCAGCAGCAAAACAATTCTCAAGACAACCGAAGGAGGATCAAAGATTAAAGATAATTGGATCATGAAGTCAAATTGAAGGGATTGTGACCAATCACATGAGAGTTGACCTAGATTTATGTCTCTCTATGACTTGATAAATCTTACAATTTTGTACCATTGATCTAATTTAATAAATTAAGTTTAGTTCATATTAGTTTATTACCAATTTACAGGGATTATTACTAAGCTGATTTGTTTTCAAATCAATCAAAGATAACAGTGAATGATGATGACAGAATGATATGGTTTTTGTTCAATTAAAGCTGCGTTCACACTAAGTCAAATTCCAATCTAGTGGCTAGATAAAATCCATGAAAAATGAACCGTTTTTTTTTATAGACAATATTTAATGAGGGTGATCCATCTAGCAATTGCTGATCATTAGACCCCTCAGAGGTTCACAAGACAAACATATACACAATATGCTATATAAACAAAGTCTTATTACAAGTCGTTTGGAGTGGAGTTGTACTTTTGTCCTTAGAAAAAATCCTGACATGTGACGGGACTTAAACCCAGGACCCTTGGGGTGGTAGCCATGTATCATAACCACCAAGCCACAACTCCACTTCACACAAACCGATTCCGGATTTATTAAGAAACAAGAAACGTATGTGAGTGATTGAAAAATGTAACATATCCCAGTGTCTTCTCATACCACCCGATTGAATTTGGCTTTAAGTGCGAATGTTATAATATACATTCATTGTAGATTGATTGTTAATTTTTAGTTGTGTACATAACAATGTAAACAGAATTGCATTAGGGATTGCACTATAATCATGGGAATAGAGATAATCTAAACAAAGATATACAACACGTTCATCGTATTCAATTATAATTAGGGCGCATCAAAATACCAGTTTTTCAACATTTTAGCGAATAATAAGCTACGTATTTTGTATTCATGTAACGATAAGTTTTGCTTTCCCAGGCAAATTTTTTTATTGTACTTAATAAAGCTAATAAAAACATTTATTATAAAGAAGGCCTCTCCAAGTCAGGTAACTGCTATAGTGAATTTGTTAGAGGTACTTTCTTAAAATAAAGTTTAATGAACAAATAAAAAATTAACATAAAATTATATAATAAAATATTACACATACCAGTAGATCTTTCCTTAGTCTGTCCAGCTCCACAGACTGCAAGGGATTTTTACTGTTGCCATTAACATAGTTAATATTGCCTGTACGCATATCTTCCAACTGTCTTGTCAAATCCTCGACCTTTGACACGGCGAGGGCGAGCTCTTTCTCCTTTTCAGCGAACAAAGAACGCACTTCATCCAATTCAGAAGCTGTAAAAAGTTTTAGAAACAAATTTTATTTTAGGCAGCTTTTTAAGACTTTTCCATGACACGCCAACATTGTTGTCAATGTTATTGGGACTAGACTGGTGATATTTATAGTTTTCACATTTCAATTCTTTAAACAATTTTAAAAAGCATACTAGAGCCTTTATTCATATTAACAAAAAATATAATACAATATTACATAATTTATTAATATCATAATAAGACTTTTATACAATATTTGATTGATTATAAAGAAAAACAAATTTATGACAACTCAAATTTCTAACAAAGTCTAAAAAACAAGTTTGACTTACATAAATTATTATTAGTTGTCTTTGTCGTCTCGACCTGACCTCGTAATGCATGTAGCTTGCGGATTTTCTGCTCCTGCATCTCGGTTCTTTCTCTTAATTTACGCATACGGTCATTTTCCGAGGTAACATGCTAAAAGAAAAAAAATATATTAAGCTGAAAAGATTTATCTCGGAAGATATGTAGTCACGTTGGCTACATTTAACAAGGTCTGGGTAGTAGAGAAGTTAGAAAATTAATAGACAATATGTCTATACACATTATTGTATTACATTCTCTGTAGAAATTAATCTGAATTAATTGGTCTGAAATTAATGGTAAGAATGAATCAACAGTATAATATGACTACAAAGACATTTACAACTTAAATAATAATCTATGGAATGTTTTAAGCATTTCCTAGGAATTTACTAACAAATTTAATTTACTCTTGCTAATAATTTATACAAATATTTATAGATGCAACAGATAAAAACTGCAATGGAAATGCATTCTTTAATTCAGTTTATATTATTGTAAATGTATTTAATATTCTAAAATCAATTTAGAACAGTTAAATTGATTTTTCTCAGTGATATTTTAGTTTCTGTATAGGCTCAATATCATATTTTGGATTGTCTTGAAAGTAGAGTTTTTACTAGATAAAATCTCTTAATTAGACTATTACCAGTTGCTTGAACAAAATTAGACCCATTTTAAAACATGGCTTCAGGATACACAACACAGTAATTTAACTAATTACCATTATTATGTATCTAAAACATATTTTGGCCTTGTAATGTACTGTTTATGAATGCATGTTTTATGGTATCTTAAAGCCCCATTCCCTACGTTTTTTAGATCTAATTTAAGATCACAAACTATATTTAATGTAAAAATAATACTATATGGTCCTATTGCGATAACTTTTTTCGTCTTTAAACGGTTAAAAATGTGAAAAATAAATCGATTTTAATAATTATAGCGGCCCGCTATAAATCCCAAAATGCATTGCGCGCGGATTGATATTGTTGTTTTTCACCTGTAATTCGCCCACTTTTCGATCGATCGTGAAGCCAAAACAAATGGAAGACTCCTAACTTTTCAGCGAAAATACCGGGTTTTCCCCAATTTGTATCAACGGAGTCTGGCAAAAATAGAAAGACAATTAATGCAGCAACTATACAACGTCAGGCTAGGTATATAGCTAGCGTACGATGTTCGTACGTTACCAATGTTTACCAGCTAGGCCTACAAAACTAAGCCTAGCTAGGCTAGGCCTGAGACCGTCCACGAGAGGTCGATCGCCGCGAGCTACTTAGGTAGTGCATTGTTTCTCACTTTTTATCATAATTTACCATAAAACGTACATTTAAGACAAGGAATGACATGGTTTAATGTTTTTAAAGTGATATATATGTATTATTTTCCAAAAAACGTCCAAAATTGCAGGGAAGGGGTCTTTAAGCAACATTTTGTTTTCCTTTTACTTCATGAGATATTCCAATTAATATCTTAATTATCAGTCTAGTATGTTTCACAATTACTCTGTGTGGTGTTTGACAAAACTACAGTAGTACAGTTACTGTATTATTATTTACAGGCAGAAATCTGTTATATACCTATTACCTGCTATTAACAAACACATTGGTTTATTGTTTATCAACAACACGCAAAATAATACAAATTTTGAATTATGAAACTGTGCTTGTGCAAAGCGAAAAGAAAGATGTGTCATGTCAATTCTATTCATAGATTCAAATATCAACAATGACTGTTTAAACCGACACATTTACATTCTCACTGTACAAACCATTTTAAAACGTTTGCACACGAGAAAACCCATCTGCTAATCGTTCAACCATAAAGAATTCAAACGGCTACTATTATGTAACTTGTATTGACTATCAATATTCTAGTTCAGGTCATTCATTCATCGGACAATGATTAACACGATGGACACTATTTGCCGCGATGAATCATCCTGGCAAACTTAGAAATTCTCACAAACTTGAATTTATTTACAATTAATCATCTATTTGATTTAGTAAATCATTAATCAAACTAATTTAGGAATACAGTACATTTTTTTTGCAATATTTTAGAGTTGACCAAACAGCAATACCTTAACAACAAAGTGAAATATGGTATTGTTGCAATACAGTACACATTCTAATTTACTTTAATTTACAGCGATTTCTTTTTTCTTACTTTTTAAAATTTAATTTTCTTTTATTTTTAAGGTTCCAAGTTTTCAATTGGGTCGGGTACTTTTTCTCTCTCACAAATGTCCCTAATTTCCACGGCAAAAAAGAATGGCAACAAATTGTATAACAACAACGAAGATATACAATACAGAGGACGTCCATTGTCAAATTGTTCTCTTTTTACTTTACAGCTCTACACACTTTACTCCTGACAAAAACCAATAGTACTTTCACTTTATGATTCCACATCTGCCCTAAACAAAATGGAGGATCACTCCATAATATTTAATTTTTCTTTAAAAGAGGTCCTAATTGTCTTGAATTAAAAAGGCCTCAAACAAAGAAGATTATGATTCAATGTTTATAATTAGCGATACATTCAGTGTCGAATTTATAAACAAACGACTGTTCGTATCGCAGAAACAATTGCACTTAATTAAGAATAACGGTAGGAGCTCGCAATAGAGAAGTGGAGTGGAAGGATAAGGTTACATACGCTGCATGAAGGAACAACAGATGCTGGTTGCAAAGAACAAGGCATTGGTATGACTATCATCAACAGGGTACATATCGATATGATTAGCAATAGCACAGATACAATTACAACACTTAAAATTAGAACAACGAAATGGAAACAGTCAAGTAGTTTACATTAGAAGTCAATTATTAGAGTAAACAATTTATGAATGTAGAAAATCCTTTGGGACACCCTTATTAAAGGGTGTTAATGGGGTACCCCTATCAAGAAGGGACACTCCTCCTAGTAAGCAGACACTTTCTGTTTTTTTTTAACAAGGGAAATACAGGTATACAGTATTCTAACCACTACGGGTATTCAAAGGTGAACTTTTACTTTGTTGGGTCCTAATATGTCCCCTTAATACAGTAGGCTTTACTGTGATAGCATGTCTCACCATAAATCTAATACAGTAGTTTAGAAAATGTCATCAATTTACCAATGTACTAAAATCTGTTTTATATTAATCCAGCATATAAATTTATAAATTGCAGTTTGGTACACAAAAACTGTACAGTTTAGTTCAATGAAAAAAGGGGAAAATATGAGTTTTTCAATAAATTTCCTAAATAAATGATGTACAGTATATCTAAACGTGTTTATTATTTCTTAAATTCCAAAGACTAAAATGCAACAATAGTATAAATTCCAGCGAGTTTGACAATTGTTGATGTGCATTCATTTGCAAAATTCCACATTGCCAAAAGACAAGATACAGTCACAGTAATATGCATACAGTATTATATTATACTGTATTGTAAGGACAGAACAATCTAGAAACTTATTATTACATAATTAATATGATGTGGAGGATTCCTTCGTGATGTAACTATACTATGACCATGGAGAAATGATTTCTCTATGTTATGACTAAACCAATTAGGGAGGGTATAGTATACAGTATAATTAATGATGATACAGGATTAAATGTTACTGTACTCATACTGAATCTATCACTGTAAACAAGTAATTAATTACACTGGAATAATTTTCTATTTTAAAATATGATATTTAACCTACATTTCTTCAAACCGATATCAACAAGGGTCGTCTTTTTACAAAATATTATTATTGGTAATCATCCCCCTTTCTCTCAACATTACTCAAAATAATAAAAGTGAAACGGAGGCGCTGTATTGTACTTTCTTGCGCTTAGTACCAATTAACCCCACAATGCAATGTGCAAAGCATTATCGCATTCAGCAGTTAGTCACTGCATGGATTGAAAATCAGAGGATCATTTCATAAAATCATAAATTACAATTTTAATAATATTGCTTACCTGATGTTTCTTCTCTTGTTGTTTAAGAAATTTTAAACGTTGTTGTTTAGCAGCTAGGGCTTGTTGTTGACTTTCTATCTGTTGCTGTTGCCGATTGGCCATTTGTTGTAAGTCCTGGTACGACATGTCTACGCCTTGTGGAGCCTGAAAAATACAAACAAGAACTTTATCTAATTTTTATTCAGATGAACACACGAAAATATTGGCAAGAGATCGGAGATGAAGTGTTTTTCAGCAAAAAGTTCCAACTTGTGATACAATGAAAGCTTTGTAATAAATAACGTAATCGAAAATCCAGCATTTTAAGATCACTTCCTTAGAAAGGTACTGTAGGTGCACATTAAGTTGCAGTACTAAATAATAACATGAAAATTATATAGAAAGTACATAGAAAACCTGGAAATATGAATCTATTAATAAACATGTTTACTAAACAAAGTTTTAAAGTCTACCTTACCAACACAATCTTATCAAACATAATCCCTCTTTCAAAGATAATCTCAAGCTATAAAAAATTAGCAACATGTAACAAGCCAGCCTGAGGAACGACTGGAGATGTTACATGTGCATTGGCAACTACAGCCTATACACAAGATGAATAATCAATTTGCAGCGCGTGCTGAACAGTAATCCACAAAAAACCGCAATGTCTCCTCAAACATCCGCTGCACATGTCTAACTAAACCACATCTGCGCGTTTAATACACAATTCACCCGCATTTTCTCCACGGATGAACGCACAAACGTAAATACATCAAACACGTCTTTGCGCACAATTCTCCGAGGCAGAAATAATTCAATTTTCAGGTGCGTTACCAAGTACAACTAGTGGTTTGAATACAGCTTTTGTTGTTCGCTGGACAGAACAAAAACAGCTAGTATGAACGGCAAGCGCGATTGTTTATTTTAAAGCTTAAACACTTACTAAAATATGCAAATGACCTAAATAAGAATTAATCTCTTTAAAATACAACTTGTAGCATTTAGTACAGTAGATTAATACTATTAAAAAACACCTTAAACATAAATATATATTTTGTCTTTAGTATATGTACAGGTACAGCAGTACTTAATATGCTGTATAACAATTTACTGTTACTGTGTTGAAAAATAACAAACTCTATTAATTTATAGTTTATAATAATTTTCATAATTTTTTATTTAATAACACAAAATTTAAACCTGCAGCTGACAAAACATCTGTTATTAATAGTTTCATTAATTTCTTAATCTTTTAAGCTGTAAGCGTTAATACCCTTTGAAAACAAGACACAGACATGGGTCAGAATTAATAAGCTGTTTTTCAGACAATAGAATCAAAGTATAAACTTATATCATGTAACAGTTTAAGAATTGGAAGTCAGGAAATGTAAGTGACCAAAGCAAAATCGTAGGTGTCACTTTACACAAAATCTGCTTGAAAAAGTGAAAGTTAATACTCAGGATTAATTCTAAGTTTGTTATTCAGGTGTTTTGTATATTTAATGTCAATTTTATCAACTAAAATCAAAATGTTATTAGAAATAATGATTTATTATGAGAAATTATTTCTTGAAAACAAGATTCTAGGAATGATATTATACAGTATATGAAAGTAACATTGCAACATTAATTTTTTTTAGTTTCATTTACCTTCTATGTTGTTAAATTAGGAAATCAGAAGCAATTCCAGAGTGAAATTGAAATAATGCCATAGTAAAATAATGTCAGAGTGAAATAATGTCAGAGTGAAATAATATCAGAATGAAATAATGTCAGCAGAGTAAAATAATGTCAGAGTGAAATAATGTCAGAGTGAAATAATGTCAGTGAAACAATGTCAGAGTGAAATACTGTTAGAGTGAAATAATGTTAGTGAAACAATGTCAGAGTGAAATAATGTCGGAGTGAAATAATGTCGGTGAAACAATTTCAGAGTGAAATAATGTCAGTGAAACAATGTTAGAGTGAAATTATGCCAGAGTGGAACAATGTCAGAGTAAAATAATGTTCAGTGAAACAATGTCAGAGTGAAATAATGTCAGTGAAATATGGCAGAGTAAAATAACGTCAGAGTGAAATTATGCCCAAGTAAAATAATGTCAGAGTGAAATAATGTCAATAATGTAAGAAATTTAATAGTATACAATATAAATGTATACAATATACTGTATAAAATATACTACAGTATATCAAACAATGAGTGAGATCATACAGTAGCTACTGTAAGCAACAATAAAGTGACAATAAAACTTTTGATTGTCATTTCCTAACAGGATTTTTATACCTGTACCACCATGTTCAAAGCTTTACTTTAATCAATGTACAACTCTAAAGTTAAACAAATATATATATCAGAACGTGCATTTTAGCTCAATTTAAATAGCAAAATACAATGGTCCCTTTTTTGCGTTCAGTCTGGCTATTGAACTCTGGTTAAAGTGGGCAATTTGATAGTTCATATCAGCCACAAGGGCGTACTAGTCATGTACTGAATGAGTTTTGAATTAACTCACGATTACTGAAAACAATACCTGGAATTAATTACAGTACCAATGTACACTACTTACGTGCACTGGTACAGGATACTACAGTATTTGCTGTTTACAAACTCTTCAATGAAGCTCTGTCTACACATCAAACTTTATGTGACAACAAAATGTGATGTCCCCACATATGGACATGATGATGTCATATCACTACCATATTTTGGCACATTACACTTTTTTTGTCAAATATTCATATATTCATTTGATAGTGTACACAGAGCTTTAGAGAGTATAGTGTTGACAGTACTACTGTAAATTGTTAGTTTGAAATAAGGACAAACATTCAGTAGTACATTACTGTAGGCTAACCATATTTAATTTGCATATGAATCAATCAATTTACATAATACAGGTATTGATAAGAGAGGGTTTTTCCCCTGTCAGTACAAAATATTTGTTTTTTATACTGTACATCATGATATTTTTTGTTTAATATGGAAGAAAGTACAATTGACAGATGCTGTACAATATTTGCATATTTATTTTTAGAATAAACCAGTTCGGATTCAATAAGGTACTGTAGTGGCTTTTTTTAATAGGGCATTTGATAGCTGGCACTAACTAACTGCTAACCACATTATTACTATATGTTGATTCTCTATATACCACAAGTAGGTGGAGCATGTACATAAACTTTTACTGGTATTTTAGTTCATTATGAAACAGGGATTTCACTGATGACTAATGAAACCTTAATTGGGTTTTTTTTTTATTACAGACAATGTCTGTGTGTAACATGTGTGATGACAGTTGACAAAACTGTACACTATTACTTACTGTAGAAAGTTCATTGATCTTACTTTACAGTATGATTACTGGACAAAATAATAGTCTATTTTGTGCATAGCTTACATGGATAAACCGACATTGGCCTATTCTCTCTAAGAAGAGAGCTACAACTAATATTACTGTATATAAAATTAACACTTCTACTGTAGAAATATTAGATACAATGCATAATGTTATGATCTTTGGGGAGTTACAGTATAAACTTGTGAAAATTTATTGTAAGGTGATAGACACCACTGGCTAAAGTTTTCCCTTTGGAAATTGTATCATCTTTGTTGTCCTGGCAAGCAACAACAAATTGGATACTGTATCACATCCAACTAATCTAACACAAATTGATTCATTGTGGAGGAATTCCGAGAAATTGGCAACTTAAATATCAGTGGAATTAAATTCAGAATTAATTATGACACCAGCAGCAGCAGTAACATATTTTCAATCTATATATTACAATTTCTGAGAAATCATATTTTCAATTTGCTGCCTAAAATAGTCAAGTAAATTAAATATCACTGTTTAATAATATTACGACTAATATTGGAAATGTGCTCTTCTTTCATCAATATTTGGTATGGATATTATATCGTAGGAATTACAGTACAGTAACTTAACTACTGTAAATAAACAAAAGCTGAATTTTCACTCTTGTCAATAATAAAATGTTTTACCAGGGAAGAGTAAATTCACTCTTCCCTGGTTTAACTATATCAATAGTCTAGTTAATACAGGTAAATATATTTCAAACCAGAGATTTCAATAAAATTACTTTATTCTTCTTTATAATTGGTATGTTGCTATATTGCAGATTTAAAAAAAATAAAAATCAGTTTTCAAAAAACAATAGTTTAATTCATATCCGATAACAAAACATTAAACTTATAGAAAAAATATAAAGGAAGTAATTATGAATCAAGCATGTCATAAACATATTGTTTCAGAAGTATTGTATACTCTTCTGGGAATCTACTAATTCCCTTTTCTACTTCATACAAAAACAACCTAATGTCTTCTTGGATGTTAAGTACAACTCATAAATCATGAACTCTCAATAAATAGTTCCACTTCCCCTTGACGATTCCTGTACAGTAGTTGTAACTTTCATGTGTACAACCAGGGAGGTATTATACCTCCAGTGTGATGTTCCCAAATATGGCAGTGATATGACATCATCATGTCCATATATGGGCACATCACACTTTTTTTGTCAAACTAGTTTGATAGTGTAGACAGAGCTTAAGGCCAATGGGGCACATTACTGCAGGTGTGGTACAGTAGGTAGGGTCTTTCAACTTATCGTAGGTACTGTATTAGCCCATGGCTTAACCTGCTTTTAATGATCTTAAGATATTAATTACATAATTGAATAATGATTTAAATTCATTTCAAATATTCATAAAACATGTTGGTTCTATAAACTACAGCATAATCACGTTCAGAATACAAACAATGGCCTACTGTGAAGAATCAACAATTCTTTAATGAGACACATACTTTGGACTATTGTTCAAGAACAACTGTACCATTGTACTTATTTATGGGAATCAATACAATATTTGTTGACAATATCAATAGAAATGTACAGTAAAAATCAACTATGGTGGTACAGTATGATGGTATCCTTCAGTTGACTCAACATGCAAACTAATCAAATAACTATAAACAATGCTTTCCTAATTTTAATGTCACATGTTGATCTTGAATGTTTGTTTCTAGTCCCTAATCTTTCCCCTTGATAGGTTGACTCAACAAGCAAACTATTAAAAAAATAAAATAACTAAATAAACAATATTCTGCTTTTCTATTTTTACTTTCATGTCAAAATTATTATGGAGATTTTGTCGTATTTCAATCCCTAAACTTCTTCAACGAAACTACAGTATGGTATCGTTCTCTTTGTTAGATTGACTCAACAAGCAAACCTTATCAACTACAAAAACAGGAAAATGGTTATTAATTAACTTGATTGTATAAGCAAATCGTGGCTAAAGGCACTTTGGTAATGCTGTCTGTTCCTGGGTTGAGTTGTTTACATTTGGTCATGACTCAGTCGTCACATCATTTGCATATTAAACACAGCCGCAATATGTTGCTCTTTGTATTTCACATGTTGCTCTTATTATTAAGCTCTGTCTACACTATCCCAAATATGATGGCGATATGCTCAAATATGATGGTGATATGCCCACATTTGGTAGTGATATGTCCAAATTTGGTAGTAATATGATATCATTGTGTCTATTATGGGCACATTTTTTTGTCACATAAAGTTTAATAGTGTACAGTAGACCGAGCTTTTAGGCCTACACAATGTATTGTCCATTTTTTGGGGAAATAGATATAATGGTCTTAATTTACAAATTCATTGAATCTGTGGCTTCCCATATTTGGAAATTGTGTCCAAACATGTGCATGTCTGCTGTGTTCTATTGTTTTGTATTCTATTTATGTTTTTTTCCAACTTCCAAATACATACTGTAATTTTAAGTTATATAACACAGTAGTACAGTACTGTATATAATAAATATAGTGTACATTGACGTCTGTACATTTTACACAAAATTACAAATCATACATCACATGTTTGAAGTTACCCAACCATGAAATTACATTTACTGATGTTTATTAAACTGGAAATAAATATATAACTTATAAACAATTAAATAGATTACATTTAAATGCATATTTAATTACATCTCACAATTTGTATGGGAAAGATTATGAAATGGGGAGTAAACATACAGTTTAAATATTTCTTCCAGACAATAGTACTACCTACATTTCACATCTCAAAGTATAGCACTTGGAATACAGTTAGTAGTAGTGTACTGTAAAGGCCAATTTACACAGATAAGTGGTAATGAAAGCAATACAAATTATAGATTCTATGTTATTCCTTATGACTAGTTACTTTACACACAACGCAGAGCGGACGGGGTGGTTTCCGCTCCGGATACTGTAGATACACATTCTACAGTTTGCTGAGCAGTTTTGCGCTTACCGTGACCGCTCTGTCTGTGTAAACCACATCATGGTTGTATTACTGTAACTTTTTTTAAATATTAATAGTACAATAATCACTGATCACAATAGAATATAGAAATTAGGTATAGAATCTATACTAAATGTACATACCTGAACATAAGCCATATTACACAATTTCTTTCTTACAGTAAGTAAAGTACTATTAATTCACTTCAACAAGTAGCTCAAACTATCCTTCAAATAATTTAATTTTCCAGTGAAGACGGAGATGAATTGAAAGTTGTAGGTCCAATACTATTATAGGCCAGAATAACAAGCAACAAAAACAGACTCAAGCCAAGCGGTTGACACACCTCCACTGGCCTTCAGGGGTTCAAACAATGCTATGGCACAGTGACATAGAAGCGGTCCTACTAGAGTGTGTACTATGGACTGCCTCAGGGACAAACTCAAATTTTAAAATGCCATAACTGATAAATTCTTGTAAATGGGCATTTGTCAACAACTAACTAGAAGTACTGTAGATATCTAGATAATACTATCTTATACAAATAAAACAAAGTAATCGATGTACAGTACTACTGTAGGTAAATAATTAGTAAATAATAAATTTAATGTACAGATGAAGTGTATTTACTTTTTTCCCCCGAACATTTCTTTAATCCAAAAATAAAGGCAGAAATAATGTGTTCACTCTGCTTGAAATCTACTTTTGTTTATCCATCTAAATTTGTTTGGGATGGTGGTTGGGATTAATGTGGTACTATTAATTATAGAATAGAGTTTGTACCCAGTATACATATACAGTAGTAATATTATTCTTAATTTTATAATGTTCTACAAACTGGGTTTAAATACTTCAAGACTAGTACAGTATTTGTTATCAAAATAAACATACAATGATATTGTATATACCTTGACATCAAACTATAAAAAAACAGCAGTCAGTTACAGTACCAGTGAAATTCTTTGACTCACATTTAAGTACGGTACTTTACTAATTATAATATATTAACAATTATGATAATTTGAATCCATAATTAATGACGTATTTTGGGAACAGCACACAATAGAATGCATTGTTTATATTTCAGGTTGATTCATCTATTATACTATAACTATTTGACACACAGACGTCATTCCTTCAAGTAATGAAACGACAGTAGAGTACTAAGTCAGGGCGTTGGTTCTGTTGTGTGTAGGTGTATAAGATTATTAGAATATTATGCCAAGTTTAATCAAAATTCTGTTCAGTTCAACGCGTTACAGAACATTATTTAGGTTAAGTTATTAAACTATTAAAGACATGTGGGTGGTAAGAACTTGCTGCACAAAACTACTGAATACCAAAAGAATTGGTTTGCTGTGTAATGATACTTAATAGCAAATTAGATACTGTAGGTACTGTACAGTATCTGGTATGATTTGAACCGCAACCTTCTGATCCCAAGCCTGGCACTTTAATTGAACACCACCAAACTAAAGTAGGTACTGTACAGTACTGTATCTGGTATGATTTGAACCGCAACCTTCTGATCCCAAGCCTGGCACCTTAATAAAATACCACCAAGCTAAAGTAGGTACTGTACAGATAATCTAGTATGATTTGAACCACAACCTTCTGATTCCAAACCTGGCACCTTAATTGAACACCACCAAACTAAAGTAGGTACTGTACAGTACTGTATCTGGTATGATTTCAACCACAACCTTTAGATCCCAAGCCTGGCACCTTAATAAAATACCATCAAGCTAAAGTAGGTACTGTACAGTACTGTATCTGGTATGATTTGAACCACAACCTTCTGATCCCAAGCCTGGCACCTTAATAAAATACCATCAAGCTAAAGTAGGTACTGTACAGTACTGTATCTGGTATGATTTGAACCACAACCTTTAGATCCCAAGCCTGGCACCTTAATAAAATACCACCAAGCTAAAGTAGGTACTGTACAGATAATCTGGTATAATTTGAACCACAACCTTCTGATCCCAAGCCTGGCACCTTAATAAAATACCATCAAGCTAAAGTAGGTACTGTACAGTACTGTATCTGGTATGATTTGAACCACAACCTTTAGATCATAAGCCTGGCACCTTAATTGAATACCACCAAGATAAAGTACTTTAGAAACAAAACATACTGTAAACATACTATTTATAGACGTAGTCAGTGGTTTTTGTGTAATTATACTTTTGTACATACAGTAAATGTTATTAAATTGTTAACAAAACAATATTATGTTACAATACTTTTATTACATTACCACTAAAGAACAAAAAAAAAAATAATTCAATACATTAAAGGTAGTAAAAAAATAAAAATCAATTTATTGGTTTAATGCATAAAAGCCTATGAGTCATTCTAACATCTAATTTTCTTTAGTATTACTATCATTAATGGAATAATTTAATATTTTACACACTGCATATTTTTAGGATACATGGGAGAATACAATGCAATACTGTTATGTACAGTACAATGTATTTTAATGAGAAGAAATTGTCAGCTGTGAAACTGTGGGCCAGTTTCTGTGATGACAGTCAAATAAAATGCACAACTGTATAAAGTACTACACTAATATTTTCAAAACAGTATTTTTACAAAGAAAACCTTCCTTACCATAGCATTTATTATACTAATTTATAGAAAAAATGTGATCCATGAAAAATGAATTGAGATATTAGTGGCCTGAAAATGAGATCAGAGGATGAAGACAGTGCCTTAAAAGAAAAAAAAGGCAAACATAATAAAAAAAAGGTACAGTACAGTAATAAAAATAAATTGAAATGAAAATAAAGAAAAGGAGTTAGAATTACGAAGTTATGGAAATATGTTGTACAGCACAGTAGTCCTACTATAAAATATAGAAATTCTGTAACTATTTTCTGACAATACAATAATTCCGAAAAAAAATATATTAACGTAAATGGCCAGACATTAAACAACAGGTCAAATAAAGTATGCTGAGTTTTGTGTCTGTCCTTCTGACAACCTCTACTAATGCAATAGTAGTAATCATAAGCCTGATGTCCCTGTCTCTGAACGCATCAATGATTAACTGTTAAAAATTCTCTTTCAACGAAATAATTTATTCTCAAGATATCTAAGCTTCCTTTAAAGATGATTCACCATGGCAACAATGATGACTATGAGGAAAAGAAAACAATAATATGGATGTCATAAATTTGGCTTTATACAAAATTGATAATGAAATTGCTACTGATGACAAGTACAATAAGTAATGGGGATTGACATTTTTGAGAGATGTATTTTATGAAAAGATACAGTGATGTACTGAATTTAAGAGGGTGTGGTCCAAACAAAATGAAGGACATGAAAAGATACAGTGATGTACTGTATTTAAGAAGAGGGTGGGGTCCAAACAAAATGAAGGAGATGAAAAGATACAGTGATGTACTGTATTTAAGAAGAGGGTGGGGTCCAAACAAAATGAAGGACATGAAAAGATACAGTGATGTACTGTATATAATAGGGTGGGGTCCAAACAAAATGAAAGACATGAAAAGATACAGTGATGTACTGCATTTAAGAGGGTGGGGTCCAAACAAAATGAAGGACATGAAAAGATACAGTGATGTACTGTATTTAAGAGGGTGGGGTCCAAACAAAATGAAGGACATGAAAAGATACAGTGATGTACTGTATTTAAGAGGGTGGGGTCCAAACAAAATGAAGGACATGAAAAGATACAGTGATGCACTGTATTTAAGAGGGTGGGGTCCAAACAAAATGAAGGACATGAAAAGATACAGTGATGTACTGTATTTAAGAGGGTGGGGTCCAAACAAAATTAAGGACATGAAAAGATACAGTGATGTACTGTATTTAAGAGGGTGGGGTCCAAACAAAATGAAGGACATGAAAAGATACAGTGATGTACTGTATTTAAGAGGGTGGGGTCCAAACAAAATGAAGGACATGAAAAGATACAGTGATGTACTGTATTTAAGAGGGTGGGGTCCAAACAAAATGAAGGACATGAAAAGATACAGTGATGTACTGTATTTAAGAGGGTGGGGTCCAAACAAAATGAAGGACATGAAAAGATACAGTGATGTACTGTATTTAAGAGGGTGGGGTCCAAACAAAATGAAGGACATGAAAAGATACAGTGATGTACTGTATTTAAGAGGGTGGGGTCCAAACAAAATGAAGGACATGAAAAGATACAGTGATGTACTGTATTTAAGAGGGTGGGGTCCAAACAAAATGAAGGACATGAAAAGATACAGTGATGTACTGTATTTAAGAGGGTGGGGTCCAAACAAAATGAAGGACATGAAAAGATACAGTGATGTACTGTATTTAAGAGGGTGGGGTCCAAACAAAATTAAGGACATGAAAAGATACAGTGATGTACTGTACTTAAGAGGGTGGGGTCCAAACAAAATTTAGGATATGAAAAGATACAGTGATGTACTGTACTTAAGAGGGTGGGGTCCAAACTAAATTAAGGAAACGAAAAGATACAGTGATCAGTGATGTACTGTTTTTAAGAAGGTGGGGTCCAAAAATAAATTGAAAATATTGTAAAAGAGGCTTCGTTGAGGTGTTTAAAGACTGTAGGTAGGACAGAAAAATGTATTTTTTGTATGATGAGAACAACCATTGTTGATTTTTATCATACCTGGCAGATAATTAAAAACAACATTCCAAAAACTATTGGGTTCCTCACACAGCAACTAAACAGGTTACTTAACAGTGAGTACTATCTTTTACAGTATATAAATTACAAACCTGAAATGGGGTTGGTATTCTGTGAGTGGTGCTTAGACATTAAGTGGGGGGAGGGGGACGAATACCCATGAAACAACTTAATTACTGTACTAATCGCACACTAACAATTATAATATATACTAATATATAAAAATTAATGCATAAAATATTTAATTAATATACTGTAATATTATTATAAATTACTTTAAATGTATAAAATATTTAATAATATATTCTGTATTCTTTCAGAGGGAATCTAATTTAAGCTACCTGTACAATAAAAACTCTACAGTACTGTACCTAAATCACGGATATAAATAATTCTATAATTAATGACATCACCTGATGGGACCAAATAAATTAAAATCTGCTGGCAGTATAATTGATTACCTGTAGGCCTACTGACCTGATTAAATGTCACTAAACTTCCTACACTGTTATTTTAAAAACAAACTAATATACAGTATTCATAGTCTTTAATTATTCGTTGTCAAATTGTATTGTTCTGAGAGTCCCTAATGATCAGTTTTAGTAGGATGGACAACCTTTGTTAAATATTGTTGAAATAAAAAAAAAATATTTAAAATTTATAGCAGTATTTACAGGGACTGCAGTATTCAATCAGCTGTTGTGATAATACTCAAAAAAATATTCACAATTAACAGAACTTCTAAATAAATCCCTAAATATTAAATATGTACATTGTCATAAAATGCTTTAACAATAAAAATATGTTTTGGTTAGGGATATATATAGTATTCAATAGATAAAACCACAATACAAACAACACAAAGATCAATATTTAAATTTGTTCAAAAGTAACTACTGTACAATGGTATGGATGTCAGTAAAATTCAATCTATTTCCTCTCCATGACTGTATTTAAAAAACAACAAAATTAAGCATTATACAGTAAGAAATCGAGTACCGTAATCATCTTTTTCTAGTTCAAGTACCGTCTAAGCACAATTAAACATCTCAAACTGGATTAATATTCTAGATTGAAATTCTGCATGTAACCGTTCTGCCAATTGAAACATAAAATTAGAACATTTTGAAATTGATTTTGTGTTACAGTGTTGCACAGACACAAGGGATTATATCAGTAATCAATACTTTCACAAGTAATTTTGTATACTGTTATATTCATTCTATTATTATACTGTACAATTTTGAGGATAAATATTCATAATAATTTACCATAATATAGTTTGTCCTTCACAAAAATAAGAAGTGTTTGAACTTGATCAAATCATTGTACTACTACTACTAATATTACTTGACTATCTATTATAAATGTTTAAACTTGGTTGAGACAGGGGAGAGTGATAATAAAATTATTTCGCTCTTCCCTGGTTAAGGTAACTGTAATAATAATAATAATAATAATTATAATAATAATAAGATTTATAGTGCGCACATATCCACAAATGCAACCATGAAACTAAAAAAAAAAACGGAAGAAAAAAAACCAAAAAAATTTGCAAAACGGAAAAAAAAAAAGGGAAAAAACAAAAAAACTGTAGTGTTAGTACTTCTATCTGTAAAGAAGTGTTTACTTGAAATGTACAGTACAGTATCTGTACAGTTAGTTTTCACTATCATACTGTATATTTTCATTTTTCAAAGCGTATCGTACATACAGTAATGCAATGAGAAAATGTTTCCAAAATATCAATTTGTGATTGAAAATAACCAGGAAAGAATCTCTAAATTCTAATTTTTTCCCCTAATTTAATACTGATAATTCAATAATGAGGATTGCATAATCATTACTATACTTGATATTACGTAAACTGAGAAGGAAAACAGATCAGTTTTCCCTTTCTTTTTTGCAAGATGAGTAAAGACTTAAAAAAAGAATCTGCCGCATCCCTTTTTTACTTTCACTACAGAATTGTTACTCGATATGCTTTCACTTATTTCCACAATTTCTCTAATTTCTCCAACAAGGAAGAACTTTCTATCATAATAAATTTTTTTTTTTATGAATATGATGTAACAGATCAAACAGTACAGCAATAGTATAGTACATAATGTAAACATACTGTAAATTACTAATAGTAATACCATACTAATATGCACTATTATTATACATATTGTACAAACAGTCCATCAAATATTATGTGGCAGATATACAAAAGTGATACTAGACATTTTAAGTGAAATCGGAATATTTCGGACAATTAATACAAATTCTAGATTTTCATTTTTCATTTATTTATTATTTATTTAATTTCCCAACCAACAGTAAACTCATGGTTCCCCACATACAAGCTTAGTTGCGAATGTGAAGCTACAATACATACCTCAGCCTCAATTTTATCCTGGGGCCTAAGTATAGGCCTTGGTATACTAGCATATATATCCTCTACAGACTTGTGATCATACTTCTGTTCAGTCTGATACATGTCATCCAACGATAGCCTACCATTTGATAAATCTTCTCTATCATTGATTCTTCCCTTTTTAATAGTTCCGTACAAATCTTCCACGGAAGTCCTACGATGGTGGTATTCCTCTTTCGAATCATTGCCACCTAATTTTATTCCGTTTTTTAATCGGGTTCCATATATATCCTCCTTGAACATTTCGTTTGCGATCCGTCTCCGGCGCAAAACTTCTTCGTCGACCGGTTCATCATCCGAACTCTGTTTTATATCCCTCGACATATCGTTAGAGTCTTGCTTGACTGAAGCCTGTTGCTTGGTTGACGGTTTACTCTGAGCAATGGATGTTAAATTAAAACCCCGTGTTGCTGGTTTTACTAAACCAATACCCAACATAATTATTTAAATTAAAATTAATCCTGACTATTTGCTGCCAGCCAAAACAACAAAATGACAAAAGACTTAAAATGTGAGTAAATAAGTACTCTTTTCAATAGTGAATGATTAATTCAGAAAGTATTTCAGATGTACTTGAGTTAAAAGAGAGGATATTCACTGTTTTTTAGTTGAATTCCCCACTGGATATGTAGCGTAATGCATTCAATAAATTAGAAATTTATGCGTGGTAGAATCCATTTGCTGGCCTATCAGGTAGCTTGCATTGAAAGCAGTGTGAGACACGCCTCATGAGATCATCTGACTGTCTCATCATTTGTAAGCGACGCCTGTCAAACTGTTCCGCATGAGAGAGCACCCTTCTGACATTAACCTAATCACCAACCATTGGCTAATAAAATCCACAATAACAAACTATACACAAATCAGATATAATGCAATTCTAACTTACCTTTCCTTTAATAGTATATCCACCTTAAACTACAGGAAATGAAATATTATTAACAAGATTTTTCTTTAGCTACTACTGTACCACACATCCATGTTCGTTAGTCATACTAGTATTAAATGCGACCACTATGAACAGGCTGTCATGCATTCAATTCAATGGCCCTCCATTTATTGTTATGCATAAAAGGCTTATACAATCCGAGGCTATTATTATGCATAAGTATCACCACACAGCAAGGGCATCGAGTACAAAAGGCTAAAGAGAGCTGTCATTTCATTGGATAAGTACCTGTGTATTTTTAAAAGATATTATTTGCAGAGGCCTTTGTACTTTCATTAGGGTAAATTTTTCAGGGTATGACAAAACATTTAGCCTGAGGTTATAATATAAATCTACAGCATTGGATCTGTTTACCTCTTTTAATAACGTCACTATAGTATAGCTTATATACTTATATACATTTTTTTTTTTCATTACGACACATCTAATTTTACCTGTCCAATTGTTGGGAGCATTACTGATTTGAGTAATTACTTTGAACCAGGGAACCCTTGAACTCACAATGCAGCCATACATAAATTATGCATGATTCTGTTTTTACATAGCTTACCCACAAAACCATAATTTAATATGACCACTTCTCATCAATAATAATATATTATATACCCCATTTATATAGCGCCCTTTTCATGAAAAAACATGCTCAACGGCGCTTCATAAAAAACAGAAAACAAGTTACATAGGATAATATAAAAAAATCAATGTTCAAGTTGTTATTCTTCCAGGGGTACCAACCACCACACTGAAGTGCTTGCATTGCATACAGTACACAAATTAGTTTACAACGATAAGTCCTTTGGGTGTATAATTGATTTGCCTTAAAAAAAAAAATCAACATGATTTGAACCTAGGATTCTGACATTGGTGGTAGCCGAGCATCTTAACCACCAAGCTACATTCCAGTTGACTAGTTTTACCTGGTTATATCAAGGTTATAACTTATATTTACTGCATACTTATACTATCAATGGCCTAATTTGAATATAATCGTTTCTGAATATTCCCTGCCAAAAATGTCACTTCTTCAGATTAGGTAAAGCTTTTAGTATGAATATCATATCAAATAGCTATAAAATTGGTTACTACTACTTACAGTATAATGGAATGCTGGTAAAAATATACACAAGTTGTAACATGCTGAGCATAAAGCCTGGCCACAGTGAATACTAAGTATAGGAAATTAATCTTTTTTTTTATGTAACAGAATTTGTAAATTTCTAGTAAGAAATTATTAAAATTGAAATAAAAATATCTTCACAAGGGCTAGTGTGTAACTGCATTGCACGGCGACAAGTTTCCCAACCGGCAAGTAATAAAAATAATAATACCACATTTTGTATCGCCCTTTCATGAGTAATCATGCTCAAAGGCTCCATTATTACCCTGGTCATTTTTTGAAACATACTTCCATAATGCAGCTAGTAATCAGTGCAAAGTTGTGTCTTGATCTAACTGGGTACTCATTTAATACACCTGGGTGGAGAGAGGCAAATGCAAGTAAAGTGCCTTGCCTAAGGATACAAGCAATGTGGCGAGAGTTGGATTCGAACCACAACCTCACGATCGGTAATCCAGTGTTCAACACACTGCGCCACACGCCAAGTACTCCAACTATAATCATTAAACAATCTCAGTTTTATTTGTATTGAATACTGTCACGTAATAAATGAAAAAAAATACATTGATTTATTTTTGTTACAATAAGAACACAAGAGGAAAATAATCAAAGCTATACATTTACCTTCACTCACATAAAGACTTATTATGTGATACTACAACAATAACACCATACATGAGGTGTGTCTATAGATTTCACAATACAATGTATAACTGTACTGCTGTATTGTAAGGCTTTTAAAATGAGTTAAATGCGGTGAATGGTATCTAATTGGGACTTAAAACCAGGATGTCTTTATAAAACAATTGCATAAAGACTTACACGCCGAAACATTACACAAATGGCTTGGATTTTCACAATGCAAACACTGTATAAAGATTTAATAAATACTAAAATTAATTTCCGACTGAAGAATATATAATAGGTTTTAATACCTATTTTACTATACATTCAATCGTTAAAACAGGATTCCATAAAGCTCTGTCTACACCATAAAACTAGTTTGACAAAAAAAAGTGTGATGTACCCAAATATGGTAGTGATATGACATCATCATGTCCATATAATGGGAACATCACATTTTTTTTGTCACACAATAAAGTTTGATAATGTATACAGAGCTTTAGACTACTCTACAGTAGTCCACAATACAGTATCTAGTTTAAACCAATTTGGGATAGGTTCTTTACTAGACCTAAAATTAAACAAACGTCCCTACAAAGGCTACAGTATATATTTTTTCTACCTACAGTATGGTAAACATTAAATAACAAATATCACATTTCCTAATGCGAGCAGTGGCATAACGGCTAACTGGCTAAACCCAGAGCTTAAAGGGCACTAGAGTACTGTATGAGCAGCCCAGTGTTGGATGGCTCTTTGGAGTGCTGAACCCAGGGCCATGTGCCTCCTGTGTGTTACAGTATACCACTGAATATGAGAACATTATGAATATATGCTAAAGTCAACTACTGAACTACAGAGATTACTTTATTTGTCGCAAAAAAAAATAAAATAAAGTTAACGTTTAGATAGTATAACAAAATATTATTTGTAAAACAGCAACTGACATTCAATAAAGGGTAAAATAACAATACTACAAATACTTGTTAAGCTATTACCAATTATGGTAAATCATTTAAAGCTGTCATTAACAAAGGAGCAGAATATAATATCCAGCTAAAATAACCAATTATAATATTAATTGGAATACTTGTACATGGCGATGTAAAATGCAACTGGGTCATAAATTGTTATTATTGAATTAGGCCATGAAGCTATTAATGATTAACAACATTAAGACAGCTATAATTTTGTGAATTGCCTCGTACAAGATGTAACAATTACGGAAAAACGTGACAACAACTGGCATAAAACAACAAAATCTTATACAGTAATTCATACAGTAGGAAGAAATATGTCAAATAAATTGAATAATCGGAATTGTGTGTTCTGTTGTCAAACTTGATTCGTATAAAATATACAAAACTGATTGCTCTCTGTAATTTATTTTATCAAATCTCAATCATAAATAACAATTTCTTGGATGGTTGAGGATAACATATAATATTTTAATTTTTTTTTTTTGAGGTACAGTACTAACTATACATGTACAATACTGTAGTGTGTAGCAATTAATTTATAAAAAGGTATGACTTGAATCAGAGCTTTGAGAATTGACAATTTGTACAGAAATGAAAAACATAAAATGAAACAAGAATATTATTACTGACTGTAAACGCAACAATAAAAATGTATAAATACATTCAATACTCTTTGAAAACAATGAAAAACATGTTATGTTTCTTGGAGTACTGCATGTACAGTAAAGGGTCTTTCACACCTGCTCCGGCACGGTTCCGGTCCGGCGACGGAAAATCCAATCGAACGTCAATGTTTCGTTTTTACGCAGCTACGCGCATATCGATTGGTGCTTGGCCGCGTGGAGCGTCGTGAAAACGAAACATTGGCGTTCGATTCGCCGGACCGGAACCGTGCCGGAACAGGTGTGAAAGGCCCTTAAGACATGTCCTAAGACATGTCCTAAACCATAGATATTAGTGCAAAATTTCAGTAACAACTAAAGTTTGAGTGAAAAAAGTTAAAATACTTACAAAAGTCAGTAATACTATGTGTCTCTCTCTTTTACAATAAATAAAATCAAAGCAAAGATATTTCAAACAATCACGACAAAGGCTGATGTCACACTGTTCTAGTTATCATTGTATTGTGAGATTTAAAACTGACAATAATCAGGAAAAGGATATTGGGAAAGAATAGCAAACAGGAATATAGAGGAAGTGATTGATCAACTACCTGAGCTTGTTGACCTTTGAACCACAAACCAGTATTACTTCCTGATTGGCTACTGAAATAACAATAAGTACTTATCTGACATAAGTACAAAATATGTCTTTAAAAAACCACCACTTTTTTTAGCCTATTGATGTAATTTTAGTAATTTTTTTTATTAATAAACAACGCTGGAAAATGAATAATAGAAAGTTTAGTTTTATGAGCAGATGAAGAATAGAGTAAAATAATAAAAGTTCCTAAAAATATCTGTGGTTTTAGTATGGTTATATTAGTGCATCCTATTGTTTGCTGTTTGTTTAAATTGTTTGTTATTTTGTGTGTGGTTTTCTATCGTTTCCAAATACTATAGTGAAGCCGTACCGTAAAGTGGCGTTTTACTTTCCCTTTTCTCTATTTCACAATACTTTACAATAGCAATAGAAAGCCTGTTCCTGCTGCATAGATAACAATATTAAATTATTTTTATATCGTTTGTATTGCTCTCTAAAAAAAAAAGTGTAATCAGTGGTGGTCGTTGATGAAAAAACATTACAACTTCCCAAAACGCTCTCAGGCAGACAAACATACTACATGCTACAGTAATTGACTACACATCACGAAAGGTCAACCAAAAAGAAGTTATTTTGAGTTTCAGGCAAAAGTTACACAGTGAAAACACGCTGAATGAATGGCAATTCGATTGGATATTATTATTTTCAGAATGATATTTAACCACTATGGTTATTTGAAAATTGTCCTGGTATTTCGTTTACAGACCCTTAGATGTTGGTATAGTGAACTCTTATAACTTAAGCTCTGTCTACACTATCAAACTAATTTGACAAAAAAGGTGTGATGTACCCAAATATGATAGTGATATGCCTAAATATGATATGATGTCACATGTTTTGTTTGATAGTGTAGACAGAGCTTTAGATTTTGATAGTACACCAAGATAAATTCTTTACCCTTTGTTTTGAAGAAAAATCCTACTGTATAGTACATTACTGCATTAAGATGTTCATTCTCATCTTGGTTGCTATGTACCTCAATAATAATAGTATTACACACAGGTCAGTTCTAGGTCAATGGTATTGATCGTGTCACTTTAGTACACCTTGCCATATGCCACGTTCAACACATCTAATCAAACTAATATTCATTTTATGTTATAATTCAATTTACAAACAGATCTTACAGTTCCAAAGCAATCACCGAGCAATTAACGTTGCGAGTTAAGTTACGGCAATTAATGCTGTACCAATAATAAGAAGAGATCATTACAATATATCAAATTGAAAGGACATAAAAGAAGTGATGTAAAAAAGATGGTTGAAAATAGCTACTTGTATTTTGTCTGGTTTTCAAGTTGGAGATTCTCAACAAAAAAAGTCATAAACAAAATTAAGACATACAGTACCTATCTAAAGCTCTGCCTACACTATCAAACTTTACTGTATGTCACAAAAAAAAAATGTGATGTACTCATATGGCCAGGTTGATGTGATATTACTACCATATTTGGGCACATCATTTTGTCAAACAATTTTGATAGTGTAGACAAAGCAGCAATCGTGAACTGTGTCTATAGTATTTTCAGTTACCTAACAATTACACCAGTTTTAGAAGACAATTTACCAAGATCAGTAACTAATCAAACATCAAACTTGATGCAGATTAAAGGATAGACCTGACGTAGATGTACTGTAGTGATTTTTGTCTAACGATGGCCACAGATCTTATAACGGCTTATATTTCGATTAACTTGCAAGCTAAACGTGCTGTCTTTTAAGTTGTCAGAGTATGATAACCATGTGTTTCATGTCATTTTTCATGAGATTTTGTATTGCGTGACAAACAAGTTACATATATTTTGATGCATGGCATACTGTAAGAACTTATAGTTTACTTTTATAAGATTATTTCTGAATGGATGAAAGCTGGTAATATCTAAACGTAGAGTAGTAGTTGTTATGAATTGTGGAATATATAGTGCCAGGTTACTAGGGAGTTCAAGCTTAAAGCTCTGTCTACACTATCAAACTTTATGTGACAAAATAATGTGATGTGTCCATACAGTATATGGACATGTCATATTACTACCATATTTAAGCATATCACTACCATATTAGGGCATCACACTTTTTTTTGTCAAACTAGTTTGATAGTGTAGACAGAGCTTTAGAATACCAAAATATTATGAGTGGGTAGCACGATCTATAAGAATATCGAAAAAATAAATTTCATCTGGTAAGTTGTTCTTTTTTAGAACATCTTTTCAAACGGGGCATCAGTTATTTAACGCAAGGACGATTATAATTTACATTTATTTAATTTGTTTATTTCCCAAACAAAGGAGAATAAAGATTGCAAAATGAAAAAAACAAATATCATTGGCTAAAGGGTTGAATGTCTTGGAGAAGTGGTGGCTAAGCATGTATGAAATTGCTATTAATAATAACACTCTCAGAGTGACAAGTAAGTTGTAAAGTAAATAAAGGTTACAAGCATCACACATCTATCTATTGGATGCTTCAGACCATACAATCCCTGGAGATGACCTAATCTACGCTTGATTAGGCCGACAGAGACGTCAACGCACCTTGACAATTAATTGATCAATCAGGTTACAGTACTTTCTAAATGTATATTAAAAATGTTAACGAAGTCAAACTGATTAATTTCTAAAAGCTGTTAGGGAATACTACACTGAAGACACGGATGAAGTTACCCATTAAACACAAGTTGTGGGGATGGGTTATCTAAGGTAAAAAAAGAAGTAAATACATTAATATTATATTTTTAACAATAAAAATAAAAGTTTATTATTTTTATTATGTAATTAATATTAACTGTAATATTTTTTTTTAATAGCGATCTGAATTATTATGCCTGATTTGATTTGGATGTATTTCCTACTGTGTTTACCGTAGCTTCTTATTTCAGTGTTTTGTATTTGTTGTTGTCTTGTTTTGCCTTGTATATGCTTGCTCTTCCAAGCTTGTTTGTTACATTCTTATTTATTTGAAATAAAAGTTCTCATAAGTTGTTATTTTGGTAGTTAATCTTTACTACTGTTTGTACTACAAAAGCACAAGAAGAAAGAAAAGATATTATGAGGATGAATGCTGGGAGCTATGACAATAAATATTGAATAATATCCTGACGGGTTAAATGATAGGCCAACGGTTAAACTTCACTGAAGTAAAATACAAAAATGACCTTTCCGCTCTATCACTCAGTAAATGAAATGAATGCATACAACCTGTTATCAAGTTTAGAAAATTATGGAAAACAACACAAGAAGATATAAAATACAAAGAAGTAGTGAGTTACACCACTGTCTAGTTCACATGTAAAGGCGTACGATACACCAGCCTTATGCTGTACAGTATGTGAACGCATCTAAATCGCATCCTATGGTTTGGCATTTAACCAGTGAAATCACTTTTGATGACAAATATGATGAAAGGCAAATCTAAAAACCAATGCTACCTTCAATCAACAATACATTTTTCATGATAATTAACAAGTACTCTATCTGTACAAGGTTTCACCATGGCATTCACCAGTTATAAGTAACACCACCTGAGTTCAAGTAATGGCATTCAGGTAAATTTCAAGGCAATAGCAATTTTAAAGCAAAATGATTTTAGTATTGGATGTTTTTTTGGTAAGCATAAAATAAATAACTAAATGTGTCAAAATTAAAAGGTATGTTTCATAGATCACAAATGTTAACATTCAAAGGTAATTTAAAACCATGCCATGTACTAAAACAAAATGACATTTACTCTATCTATGTGGAAATAAATGATATCATATTTAATACCTGTCGGTAGTCAAATTGTATTTTTTGGTTTGTATATCTGTATGCAAATAGCAAGTTAGTATTTGTATTTTTGGCACACATGAAGTAGCATAGTGACATACCTATATTTTAGCTAGAAACTTTAGTAGTAGACAAAAATCAAAATCCTAACACTAAAAACGTAGAAGACAATGGTTTGCAAATAGCAAGATAGCAAATTGTAAGAAATTACACAAACCAACAGTGGTGTTGGTAGTCTATGAGTGCTGCTTACCTGGATAAACCGACAATATAGCCTCTCTCTCCGAAGAGAGGATACAATTTACGAAAAAGAAAAATCCGTATATATAACATAGCACCCCTATCGGATAATGCACGCATCCATAACCACGCCCTCAAGAGGGAGCCATCCAACGTAGTAGCGTCATCATTTCTTTTCGTACTGCCGTTGTATCCTCTCTTCGGAGAGAGAGGCTATATTGTCGGTTTATCCAGGTACTGTAACCAGGCACGAAATAGATTGTTATTTATTATTAACCTACTGTACTGTAAGTAACATTTTCTTGGTATCAACAGCCTACCGTACCCAATCTTAAAAAAAATTGTATCATATCCACTTAAGATTCAAATCCACACTCTTCGCACACAATTAAAACATTTCAATTTTCATAGACTGAAATATCCTATACTGCAATATTATCATCAACAATTTTTGAAACATACCTACTACAGTGTACAGTAGAATGGCAAAATATTTTACTACAGTATTTTACCTCTAAAATCTAGTTTTACATTGTAAAAAATAAACAAATGGTCAGCTATATTACTGTATTTATACATACCTGTTGTATTGATATGGTTTACTTGTTGACTGGTGGTTTATTAATACTAAACTGACCTGTCATGTACCTGATTTGGTATACAGTACACTACTACTGTATATTGATTTTGATTAAAACAACAATTGCCTTTATTTTCAAGACTGTTTATTTGACTGTCCTTGGCAGGTGTAGCAGAAAGACCATGAATAATTAATGAGAATCAAATCTAGTTTTAAATGAGCATTTATCACCACTGGCTGTCTACTGATACAATAAGCAAACAAATATTATTGATTTAAGAATTTATTTATTAAATAATTGTTAAAAATAAAAGACGCTAATAAAAATGACAAATATTTGCGAACCGCTATTTCAAGACATAAAATGCATGCTTTTAGTAACAGAAAGTAGGTCAACAATATTGATATCGCAATACTTCTGAGGCAGTATAGCGCTTCAATAAGAGGCGGCAACACTGTCACATTACTCCGTCTGTACAACTTTAGCATTACTTAAAAGCCGGCAAAGATATACACATTAATCAGGTATTTAAACTATCCAGGTTTTTTATAAATACAATATATATATAAATGCATTTGTAAAATACCTTATTAATATCATGGTTTGGTGCATTCTTCATCATTGACATCTGATAAGATCTTCCTCCTATGAAAAAACAGAAATAATCAATTTAATCATTCAATCAAAGTAAACACAAAATTCTAGATTCTTTCTTTTATACAGTGACAACAATAATTCATTTCTGAACTTTTTATTTAAAATAAAATCCCTCACTTTAAAGCTTTTAGGGGTTTGAACCAAACATGGTTTGAAACTTCAAAGTTACAAGGTTATACTGAACCAGGTGTGATCCGAGATGTTTCCGGTCCGGCGCCAGCAAAACAAATTGAACATCAATATTTCATTTTTTTGGCGAATATCTATGAGTATTGCCTCATAGCTGCGTGGAGTGTCATGAAAACTAAACGTTCTATTTGTTTTGCCGACGCCGGGCCAGAACCATGTCAGACCTTTCTTACCCAGTATCATCAAATAAATCATAACTGGCAAATATTTAATTACTGAAAAACAAACTTAATTTAGATACTACAGATAACAACAAACAATTACATACTTTACAACTCTTTACACTTCTTGTTTCTTTTCAATAAATATTACATTCATTCAACTCGTTGCGGACTGACGACAACAATTCGGTTTTAAACTATCTTCAAATCCAAACACTGGTCTAGGCCTAACAGAACTAAACTCAATGGAACCAGCACTTCACCTGTAAACACAGGACATTAACTGTGATCATCTTTGGCCAATCATCTCATGAGGACATGTGGTTTCAAGGTAGCTTGGGTGATAGGAGTGACAACTGCTAGGTAATAAATCCAAACTTGAAACTTTTGTCATCCTGCCAAGCTATAAACTAAACTCAGCTTAAATTACATGAAACATGACCCTTTATTTATACTTAAAAAAAGAGTACAGCACTACAAAAAACAACAACATATTAACAATATTGTCAAGTAATATTTAATATTACTTAATAAAAATGTAACACTAAAGTTAGAAATTGTTAAAGAATTTAATAAACAATCTAGAAAATTGCAGTGTATATCAAAACATTTCAGGGCTGGAAATTCACCCAAGCAAACTAGCAAAAATTATAATTAGGTAAAATATTAGATTTCCATTACTAATGTTTGCTGGTTGTAACTTTTTCGAAAAAAAAAAAAAAGTAATCTAGTAGCAAAGGTACTTGCTTCATCTGCTAATTCAATTTGTGGATTTAATTAAGTTACCAGTTATAGTACTACAAATTTGCTTGCTGCTACAGTAGTAGCATTTTAGCAAAACTTGATGTGACATCACCAGGGCACACACCTTCCAACAATACTCCAGAGTTTTGTTAGGCATTTTGAAAAGGGTGTTTTTAAAACAACCCAACTAATGTAATACCTTAGATGAGAAAATTGTTTAACATTTGAATTTACTAAAATTAATATTTAAAAAAATACTTAAAATCCTCTCTGCATTTACCTAATCCAGGTGAGAATAAGATCTGTCATCAACTATTTAATAACATTTTAATGTTTATGACCAACTACTTTACCAAGTGTGCCAATTTGCTCTTTTTAAATGTTTTATTACTCAGACAGATGTATAACGTTAAATTAGGCCTCCAGCTGAACTCATCTAAAGCAACATTTACAAATGTTCACACGCTATTCAACATTAATTTACTTTGCGTTAATCACATATTCCTGGCCAGATTTGTCAAGCTTTTTATCCTAACCTTCTCTGTATTTGTATACAAACATATGTTTTCAATTTCATGCAATTGTATCGTATTGTTATTCAATCATGTTCCTCAATATAGAATACAATGGTGATAATAGATTCCAATTAAATTCTATGCTATAGTAAATTTTCTCCACCCTTAATTTAGGCTAAATTTTAAGATGAGATTTTCGTTAATTCCATTGTCGGAGTATAATTGGACCCTTAATCTTTTGCCGAAATTGGTACCCAGACGCCTTGGGACGATACTCTACTATACAGTAATATTAAGAATATCCAACATTAGAACTATTTCATGATATCAGAGCATGTTTTATCTAGACTCAAGGTTTGATCTCAATAAAATGTCTTTAATTATAAAATTTACATTCCATAATTTCATCAAAGGATTGACGTCACATAAAATTTGACCTCAATGGGAACCTACTGAATATTTATACAATATCACTGTTAGTATTACATTAAACATGAAATTTGTTACTCTATCCTAAACTGCTTGACCAAAACATTTGAGAAAGGCCACCTTTATTCCCTTTTCTTTAGTCATTCGGATACTGTATGTCGAGACAGAAATTTTTTTAGCAAAAAATATGTAGTTTGTAGACCATTTTCACAATTATGTTGCATCTGCGAGTTCATCATGAAATCGCTAATTAGATGATGCCTGTCCACACTGGACGGAAAACTGATAATATAAATTTAAATTAGAGATATTCAACGATTTCTTGATGAATAATAAATAAAACTGACCAGAACTTGATTCCTTTGTGTATAATAATGTCATAGTAAAATGAGACACTATGCAGCATTGTCTTTTTATAATAGTCAATAAGATAATTAATGTTACTTTTCATCATCCTCAAATGATATCAAATGACAGGATAGAGATGTAATGTGAAACATAGGATTTGAGAACAAAGAATACCATGTTCTTATTATTCATTTCATTTTTACTAATCTAATGTCATTGTGGACAAATATATGAGTAACGTCTAATGGCAGTTGTATGACATTATTGTCCACATGTGCAATTCAGTACAGTAAACACTGTCTACAGTACACTACAGTATCAAACTAGTTTGACAAAAAAAAGTGTGATGTGTACAAATATGGTAGTGATATACCCAACTATGGTAGTGATATACCCAAATATGGTAGTGATATACCCAAATATGGTAGTGATATGACATCATCGTGTCCATATGGGCGCATCAAGTTTGATAGTATTGACAGATCTTAAGGCTGCGAGACACAAATTATTCACACACTATTTACATACAGTACATAACATTACAGTAGTTATTGTTTATACTACTAAGTTATTATATGCTGGTAAACATAAAGTTATAAATTACACAGTAACCTAAGATTTTATTAATACTGGTATGAAAATATTTCATTGTCCACCGTATAACTATAACAACTTCCGTTCATCCCCCTCTATTAATTAAATTAATTAATTGAAATTGTTTATGGCTTGCCGATCTATGTTTTATATATATATATTTTATCTGTATTTTATTGTTAACCGTTTTTGATGTTGTGTTGTTTTATGTTTCAAACCTGTTAGTGGCGGTATTTATCGCTGTTGGTTTTGATTGAATAAAATAAAATAAAATAATAAGGGTATTTCACACCTGTTTCCAGTTAAGGTTCGTATACTATTGCACGTACAGCATTAGCATCTTCCCGTTTTCAAGACACGCCACGCATCTATATTTAAAGTAAAATGACTGCTGCATAGACAAACATTGAGATGCGATTTTATTATGGTGTGGAGGCAGGCAGGCAGGTGTGAAAGATGGCATTTTCAAAACATTGGATTGGAAGATGGCAACCTCTTACTCTTTCAAAGTAATTTAACCTTTTCTCCTTTTCATGTGTATTTTTAATACAGCAATAGACCATATCTTAATGTCCTATCTGAAAGACGAGGAAATTATATTAAATTGCCTAAGGACACAGACATGATTAGTTGTCTTAATGACAGAAAGAAACATTACATGTAGACTATGATTTGTCGACAGTGACTCAACTTATGCGTACATTAGCATGCACATATAGTCTTGCCGTTGGGTATGCACGCTATACTGTACCATAGCAATTTAATGTTTACTAGTAATGAGTATATGAATGCTTTATGTACAACCAGAAACCTTTTTATCTCTTTTCATTTCTGAGATATCAATCAATCACCACAAAAAGATAGAGAAAGAGATAAGTATATTGCATCCTAAGGATAATGCAAAAAGAGTACTTAAAGTAGATAAGTCAAAATAAAAAAAAAATATTTTCACTATTTCCCTTTGTAAAATGTTGAGGTCTATATTGTGCCTAGCTTACCTGGATAAACCAACATTGCTTATGTTGGTTTATCCAGGTAAGCAGCACTCATAGACTACCAACACCACTGTTGGTTTGTGTAATTTTGATTAATGCTATTGTTTTGACCCTTAATTTTTTGCCAAAATTCGTACCCAGACCCCTTGGAACAATACTCTACTATATACAGTAATATTTAAGAAAATATTTCATGATACCAGAGCATGTTTTAAGTCATGACTTTTTTATTATGCTATTTTAATTTTTTTAAATGGTCGTGTTCAGTTGTTAAAAATTCAATCTGCCGTAGAAATATCATAATCGTGGTTTTCTTGGCGTTCTGTGCGTGTAAACAGCGCCGGAACTTTCAAACTACAGTATCAATCTCACGTTTGCTATATCACAATAGTTACTTTATATTGGAAAGACCTTCATAAAAAATAAATCAATTTCAAACCCTGAATGTGAAAATTATGTTAGATTAATTGACAAACAAACTAATGTTTTAATTATCAAAATGTCTAAAAGACTAAAATGAATGAAATTATAATTGTTTAATAAGAATAGTATAATTAAGTATAATTTAAATAAAAGGCATTCAGTATTTGAAAGTTGGAACTTCAAAAAAATGTAAAGATTTAAATGTCAGTGAAGATATTTTTTCATACAACAATGCAGTCTTTTCACACTGAGGATACATGGATTGAAAAACAGATGAATTTTAAAATTTAATCCTAGTTAAACTATGTATGTTAGATTTCAGCATATAAAACCGGGTTGAGGTGACTTAAATAAAGAGCAAAGCAAGAATCACTGACAGCCTCAGGTTGTTATCCTTTGACATCGTTCCTCAGTTTCAGAACTAACGACTACATTACTGATTTGGCCATAATGAGAAATTTACAACCCTACAATATTTCATTTACAATTTAGTCAGTTTGCTAGAGTGAAATTAGGTGAACATGTTTACATACTTCATAGATAAAAACGAGGTTGAATTTGTTCTTAGGTAGGACATAAAATAACTCTTCCTTTCATCGTAAATTGGCATGCTATTTTGATAGAAATGTTTTTAGGACAAATTGCCTCAAGAACATATTTGCCACCTAGTTAGTTTAGTCAAAAGTATTCTACTGCAGTTACTACATTTTGTTATACTCTTTAAACTTATTTGTGCAATTAAACAAACTATACACAACTGTATTGCAGTGACTACTCTATATATTGACATTGCAACTATCGTATGTTACTGCAGTAGAAAATGTACAGTAGCTAAGTGCATTCACTGGAGTAGAATACTTTTTACATGATCCCTTTTTACAGCTTTTAATTTGAATTATAGAATTTAATTATCTGGTATTTTTGTATACGGTAAATTTTATAAACAGCTGAAACATTCATCAAATCAGGATTTTTGTTTTCATGTCTTAAATTCTGCTGTAATACCTGTCAAATGTATTTTGAAAACCTGACTAGCTGGAAAGACATTTGGATTACCACAGCACAAAATTCGTTCAGTTTTGGGCGACTACTATAAAATATTTCATAGAAATCAACAGAGCAGAACATGCATGACTACAAATTGTAGAAATTTAATGAGTATGCTCCCAAGATAAAACAAAGCTTTATTATCTATTGTATGAGCTACTGTACGGACTCATCAATCCATTAGCAATGAAATATCAGGAATTCCATTGCATCATATGTTTTATACATTATGTATTTCCCTATGAAATATGAATGGATACATTAAAGAGAACCACACATTGTAATTTAAAGGACCTAGATATTTTAATCTGCATAAATTATTCATAATCTCAGACAAGCAGGATAAATATTGAGGAATTAAGAGAAAATAAGTGGAATTAAGGGGTTGTAGGCTAATTCTTCCAGGAGGGAAAATAGGTGGATTACAGGGGTCATAGGTGGATTACAAGGGTCATAGGTGGATTTCAGGGGTCATAGGTAACTTTAAGATTATGGAGGAACCTATATTCACACACTCAATTGGAGAATCTTAGACTGATCCATAGACAATAAGGATGGGATGAACAAATTATCATTTCAAAAGACATTCTAAAGACACCAATGACCAATTAAAGATGATCTCTAATTGAGACCATGTTGTGCGTGTGCTCCAGAAGCACAAGATATAGCTAGCCATTCATTGACAGTGATTCTAATTATGGACCAAACTCTCAATCAAAATCGTTTTATTTAAAGAAGGGAGACCTCTACAGTACCAACCATGTCATCAATTTTTTGATCAAATTCTTTTTTTAGAATTATTAGTACACCTGCAGAGAATCTCTGCTCATCTGACCAGCAATACAAATTGTTTGATCACATAAAAATAGAAAGTAACACTTCTACTGAACATTACATTGGGGATTGAATAAATAAAATCCTTTGTTCATAAACCACAACATTTATATAAGGGATCAACCGAAATATTCCAGGTTAGAATTTTAGGAATTTGATGTATTACATTGTTTAACATACCAAGCTAAAAATAATTGATATAGCAATAACTTATTAATATTTATAAAATATTGACCATTTTCAGCATAGGTTCAAGGCTTAACTCAACAAGGTCTGGTGTACTAGTCCACCTCAAGTCACAAAATTTGTCTTACTTACAAATTTCTTTAAATTGACCAATGTTCAATGTGTTTTGTCATAATAAAACACTTATTTTTTCAAAATAAAAAATGTCAAAAATTCTTACCTGGAGAATACAGATTGTTGCCGTTCTCGTAACGCAGATAAAATTTCACTTCTTGAATATGAATGCCCCAATGCTTCAGTATATAATATATATTCTCACTGACCCCGATATGTCGTTCTGTAAAGATATAATAACACAATATTACCTATCAATCACTCGTAGAACACCAGGGGTTAATCAACGTAGCTTAGGAATGGCACCTGCAAATTCATATAGAACATCTTTAAATATTTGACATAAATACTGCTGTGATATGATTATAATCAGTCCCATAATCCTGGGGCAGGTAATGTACTGTATAATAACGTCCAGGGTTAAGTTCCCTCTCAAAAAAATAATTTGTCAGAAACACTTCAAAATGATGAAAAATAAAAAATACCTCTTAGATCCTATATTTTAATTATTTTTACTGTACCTACTAAATGAATGAACTAGTACACAAATAAGCCCTTTTTGGGAACTTGGGACTGTTAATGGGGTTAATCCTAGCCGAGCCCCTGGTCACCTCATATAAATTACAATTACCATATGGCAGAGTAGGGCCCTTGGTAAATCAATTTGGTGAAAAAAGTGTGGGATTATAGTATAGTTGGACCAGTGAACATCTCTCTGTTCGACATTTTAATTCTATGCTGTTAACACCAATTCTTATTTCAGTAATAGTAGCCTTTATAAAATATTCTGTCGATTTAAGAACAAAAATCTCACCACAGCCTCTCCAAATTTCCGCTAGATAATCAAAATCCTGGCCCTTAGTATCATAGGCGAAGTCCAGAATGTCTTGTGCAATAGTATGGTGCGTCACCGGGACCTCAATCACATCATTATGATTAGTTCCAAAGTGAACCTCTACGCTCATTTCTGAAAGAGAAAATCATACACATTTAACAGTCAGTATTGATTGACACTGTTGAGTAGGTTGGGGGAAATTTGTTATCCAACCAATTTGTTTGACATTGGTTGAAATACAAAATATTACAGAAATATATCCAAAGTTCCACTGAACTCCTAGCTAGCATAAACCTTGTATAAGTAGTAGACAACAAACATCACATTCACAGGGGATGTGGGAAGAGAGAGAGAGGGGGGGGGGGATGGGTTGTGGAGGAGAGACAGAACCAAAACAGAACATCCCAGCCTCTTTTTTAAGAAAATTTTTAATAAAAGCCATTACCTAGACAGTTTTACAATGTCATCACAGTTGCTTCATACAGGTTAATACAACTACCTACACATTTAGTAAGACTTTAGGTCAATAGCTAGAAGCAACTTATAAGGAATAATATGCAATGAACCGGAACTGATTTCTTGACAAAATCTTAGCTTCGGGTTTTAATTGAATGGTAAATTTAGAGATATAACTCAGAAATACACATGCTTTTAAGTACAATACACGGATTAAATGAGTCAGGGAATTTATTTCATCATAAAGAAATTGAAGGAAAAACAAATTTTTGATAATGATCAATAAAGTTATATAGTTACAAAGTCTAGCGACAGTGTTCGTAAATTATACTCTGCGGTCTCATTATAAGTGATCTTTATCTAAAATACTTTTTATACTTCAACTTAATTGATTCTGACAAAACGTGGTAACTAGTGTGGTGTATACAGTACCTCTAAAAATTCTTTATTCAAGTATTTTTTATGTTCCCCTATTCAATTTTAAAGTCATAAAAAAAACCAGTACTATAAATAATTCATTATAGTCATAAACAACAATGAAATTGTAACAATAGCTTCACTTATACTTATTTTCCTTTCCTCATTTTGATAAAGATGCCAATAAAAAAAAATATTGTAAAGTCTGTACCTAGTGGCACTGGTAAATTGTAAAAACTATGGACTACACCATTGGATTGGAAGGGTGTTCAATGATTTCCACTTTGCAAATTATATCTCGCTTCTCAAGGATAATACAATAGGCTTTTCTCAGTTTATCCAGGTGAGCTAGGCACAAAATTGACTAGGTAATATTTGAAAAGGTATTTACTGAAAAATATGGGTGTCAAAAAGGGTGGCCTTTCGTTTTGACACCCAAGCAGCTAGACAACTGTCAAGTTTTAAAATCCTTCTGTGCATGCTCAAAAACATGTGTGCATAATTATGTAGAAAAATTATTGAAATTCTCTATTTTAATATTATATAGTTTTGATGATGTTGAAGATTACTGAAAAATATAGCAAGTTGCAAACTAGTCAAAAATATAAATGCTATTTACGTTGGAGAAAACACCATGATATATTACATACACACATTTAACAATATTTTTAGGAACAAAACAGTAAATACAACAAATAAACATTACCCTATCTTTTCTTTGAACAGATCGTTGGGTTGTCAGCACAAACTTAAAAGTTCACAGAAGAACTGTACTAATGTAATAGAAGAGTAATTACCTTTCAAATTATGATGGAAAGAGTTAATTAACTTCAAAATACACACATTCCTCCATCTGTCTTGCTTTTATTAAGTACATCACAGTACTCCTAATAATCCTTTCATTGTGTTTTACTATAAACAATCTTAGAACTAACATAAACACCAAGCTCTTAAAAATCAGATTCTGCTCAGGTCATGGCAACTACTACAGTTTGATCAACATGTTACTTTTGTTTCCAATTCCAACATGGTTACTAAATTTCTAAAATTAAAACTTGGAATGGTTTTATCGTGACATGCATCCCCGCATGCATCAAACAGAAAGCCAAGTACAGGATGGGAAACATGCTTTATAAACTAAAGCTCTATCTACACTATCAAACTTTATGTGACAAAATAATGTGATGTGCCTATATATGGACATGATGATCTCATCACCACCATATGTGCGTGTATCATGTATTTGGCACATCACACTTTTTTTTGTCGAACTAGTTTGATATTGTAGACATAGTGTAGACATAGCTTAGACAGAACATTAGATTTGAACCAAGGTTCTTGGGATTGGAAGGCAAGCAGCAAACCACAGTGCCACAATTACTACTTCAATATGCAAATGTCATACTTAACCCAACTCAGTGTTTCTGAATCTACCAGATACTCTCCATATTTAAAACTGGAATCTTGGTTGGGGCGACTTTTTCTCATTCTCACAGATTTTCTCATCTTATCGTTTCAAATTAATTAATACATTTTCAGTATATCACCGGGCGGTTTAGAATTTGTTCTGTGCCTGTGGTGTGTATTATATATTGTCATAGTTATATACTGCCTATAAACATTTTTTTTGAAATACAAGTACAATATTAAAATTACGCTCAAAATAACTTTCTTTTCTTTTTTTAAACTTAAATTCCAATGAAGCCAACAACAATAGTCCATATGGAATACCATGCAGATGCTGGAATTTGTTAACATTGTATTAAAAAAATCAACCTTAAAAAAAGTCAAGCTAATCCTTCATTATGAATTATTCCATTAATATTATGATGATGTAATAGAGTGTAATGATAATAACAGAAGTCATTGAGTCCCCACTGAAAAATCAACAATTTACCTCCACTTGAAAATTCCACTGATATCGTACTGGTGCCAGGTACGTTTTTTATTTATTTTTATTTTTATTTTATTTTATGTCTTTAGGCAATGTGGCCAAGGATTACCAATAGTGAATTAATCACTGTCCTATCAGATAGGTGGTAATCCCCCTGATACAGGGGCTATTGTGTGAATCAGTTCACCGGGGTAACCCCCTACTCTTTTTCGAATAATGAACTGGGTTTCTTTAAAGTACACACAGGTTATAACTGTGTACACTGGACCTACGGTTTATAGTCCTTATCCGAGAAGACTTGTTCCACCACCAGAACTAGGAGCGAGTCGGCCTCGAACCCTTTTACATCCATTCCAAGTCTTATTTATATAAAGAAGAACAGGAAAATTCTTTACAATGGCAAAATATTTCTTGTTTCTAAAAACTCTTTAGCCCATTTCAAACAGAGCTGCAAGACGGTAATATTGCGGTAATTTGTGAATGCCAGCCTATGTGTGAAAGGGTAAAAGCCCCTTAATGCCGTCTTCCGTTAGACCACCGCAATTCTATGTAAAAAGGGCATAGAATTCAAGAAAAACTGATGAAATTGAAACGAGTATTAAAAAGGAAACTTCTCCATCATAAGTGACAAGAATGACAAAAACCTGCGGAAACCCATTAACAGACATGACACTACCACCAATTAATGCATGATTCTATTTTACAAATGTTTGATTTCATTTTCAGAACATGAAAAATAATTTTGTACTAAATAAAAATATTAAAATCTCTAAGCTGAAGACAATGTATAGCTGTATAGTAGATCACAAGGGTACATACATCACATGGTAACATAGAGCTACAATGTTCTATGTATAAAGTGTAATGTAATGATTTACACTTTCTACAGTACAATAAGTATACAGTAGTAAATATGTTTAAAAACTTACCGATAATTAAAGTAGTTCTACTGACATAAGCTCTCCATTTTTAATAATGAATGCACATAATTTGAAAAACATTCTTTTACAATGAGACAGTCTGATCTCAATTTAACAGACATTTATTGCATTTAATTTGCATAAAGCTATTATTAAATATTATGGTATGAGTAATTGGCTATACTGGAGTTTATGAGCGATACGTGCTGTTAAATTATATAGTGTATAAAAATACATTTTTATTTTATATATACACTACATGATAATGAAGATTATTACAAACAATGCACAAAACAAGACAACCACCAGTGGTTAATCCATATCTATTTAAAATAGGGGAAAGGGGGTGGGGCCAAGGGGTGGGGCCAGGCCTGGGTAGTGCGCACACATACAAATGGTATAAATGAAGTGCTCAACTGAGCCTAATGTCTACTCTTTTGCATTGTGAATTTAGAAATTTAAGGGTTGGGGGTTTGGATTTGCCTGTCTACACTATCAAACTTCATGTGAAAAAATAATGTGATGCACCCATATATGGACATGATGATGATGGGCCCTCTGGGAGACCAGTCTTTGACTGAAGAGGTTACCCAGTATAAATATAAATTTCAATCAATCACTATCCTATTTGGGCACATCACACTTTTTTGTCAAACTAGTGTAGAAAGAACTTTAGATCAGAAGATTGTACATGTGATAACATGTCATGTTCCATACCACAACACTTGAACAACAGAGGCTCTGATTCGTTCCCCAGGAATACGATTTTCTTAGTCTAGTCCGACTATAGCTTCTTAACAATTCCCCAACATAGATCATCATATTTTGCAATAATTTTTTAGTTTTGAAACGTGATAGTTCAAAGAAATAAAATTGCATCTACTGCGTGTACCACTAGGTAATAAAAGTGGAAAATAAAACAAGAATTCATCATTCAGGTAACTACTACTAGCCTAGGGTAAGCCAGACGAATGCAAATCCACTCGCAATTAATAGCTTAGTACTTTTAATTGAGCTAAATATCAATGTTTACATAAAACACTTACTAAGAGATCGTAATTGAAATTTATCAATACTCGCACAATTAAACTCAACAGTTGCATTTATCAGGCATAACACTCAGCGTGACTAATTAAATGGAATTTAATAATTGATTAACAGCTATTTAATCATTTATTTACTATTCTAAATTCAATTCAATTAATAAAACATGCATTTGTTAAATCTTAAATAGTGTGGTTCAGTACCAAGTATATCACCATGCTTGAGTATTTTTATTTTATTTTATTTTATTTCATACTCATCCAACAGCGAGTCAATTACAGGATGGATAAACTATTTAATAATTTCACAAGACAAACATATACACAAGATGCTCTACATAAACAAAGACTTATTATTGAGTCTTTGGGAGTGGAGTTGTAAATTGTCATGAGAAAAAACCCTGACATATGACAGGACTTGAACCCAGGACCCTTAGATTGGTAGCCAAGCATCATAACCACCAAGCCAGAGCTCCACCCCTAATTTTTAGGGAACATTCCTATAAATTTCACAAATAGTAATGCATAAGAAAGAACATCAGCACTTCATTTCACTACTTTAGGCCCTGAGCTCCACCTATTTCAAAATCCTGGATAGCCACTATTGTATTCCACCAGACCCCCATGGGATTATACAGAGCATGGTATAGTAAACTCTCCCAAAATTGTGATGGACCAAAAAGTCCCTATAATCAGGTCCGTTATAATCTCTAATCTCCTTCCCCTCTCAGGCGCCCCACCCTCCCCAGGTCATCTGATTCATGAAATGTGCTTTGTATTCTGCTTTCAAGTAATTAGATAATTCACCAAACTATTACAATAATTAGCTAATATTTATGTAAACTACAAAATTAATTATTAATTCACATAACATTTTAAACAAAATTGTGCTTAATTAAAGCTAATAACATTAATAAATGTAATTTATTGTATTATTTCAAAATAATTCAATGAAATATTAATTGAAATAATATTGATATTGAACTGTACAAATTAGTAGGCCTACAACAAAACTTTTATTACTAATTTTAATTCTTAAGTACCTTAACTGAGTGAATTACTACAAAATTAATTTAATATTCAATCAAGGTCTACAAATTAAAATAAATTTGCACCAAACACTAATTGAATATTTTATGAAAATAAACTGAATTTGAGTTTATCCAATAAGGTTTATTTAATACCTATCTTAACGCTAATTGCCTAATTGCATAATTCCTAATCCTCAGTCATTTTACAACACCTGGTAGTAGACAATTAAACCAATAACCACAATTCTAAAACAAGTGACTAATAAACTAAATAATAATCAATGACTTGTTCATAAAAATTAATAACAGATACTCACCGTTTGTTTTAAAAATCTCAACAGAAAAGAATAATTACATTAACAATATGTTCATTGCAACGAAGCATACGATCAGAGGATGCGACTCCCTTTGTAGGTAGAACCGTACGAATATGTAATCTACGATAGCAAGCTTGATAAAACGCAATTATTGATTCTCTCATCGACGTTAAAGTGTCATATAATATTGGTGAATGCGGATGACATAGAGTAACATAGCCTTGGGTTGTAATATTCCATTGATTACACAATACAAGAAACAGCTCATCAAAAGAGGTAGAAAATATTCTAACTTCACAATCAATATTGGAAGAAGAAAAATTTGCTGGTGTAGTATGCATCAACGGTTCGCATGCTTGTCGACTTATTAACATAGTCGTCTGGAGAGCCATTATACTTGTATTGAAAACTGTTTTTTTTTTAACGATAATGAGATTTTGCCTTTTAGGTATGAAGCAGACGACGCTATGTACACACTCATGATCTTGCAGTAAATAGCTATTAATATGCATGCTAAAAGATTGTATAGAATTATACTGTAGATTAACCATTAATTTAGGAGGAATATGGTAACAAACCAATTATAATGCAATAGTAAAATGTAAGTTCTGAACTTAACCTACTGTAATAATGTTTAATTGCTGCATTATGTCTGCATTAAGGGCAATGAGCTGGGGGAGGGGGATTTGTTGTGGTGCTGTTGGTATTGCAATCTTGCCTCATACAGGAAATACCACCATCACACAAAATCATGCTGTAAACAAGATTTAGGAACATGCTGTATGGTTGTTCCCTCATTTTTTCTGTGGCCACCTTTATTATTTAACCTCTAAAATTTTGCTGGACCCAGAATAAGGTAATATTACATTAAGAACATGTTAACAGTAGATTATATTAAACAATGTATGCCACATAGGTAGGAAATAACATACAACAATTATACAAAATCTATATAAAAATATCAATGCTAAACTTACTTTGAAATATAAAAATATACTGTATTATATTTTATAAATAATTTTCAGCTTTACTACGATTAATTCCTTCAGTATAAAATCACTTTTAAAGAATGCACTTAAAGTTCCATCTACTCTAGACATGTGTCCTGGTTATGATTCGACGAGCTCAACGAGAAACATGAACAGAAGGATTAAGCTTTGATTTGTATGATTTAAGGCCAAAATCTGACAACATCTCCTTGTGTTTGAAACTATGAATGTGCATCCTTCGTCAGAGCCTAGGGCTTAGGCGGTCTAAAGCTAGCCAAGGCAGCATGGTAAACAACAGCAAACACAAGTCAATTCTTTCATAGAAAAAAATATCACTGGTAAGACTATTCTCCGGTTCTCAAAGGTGCCTGACCTAATTGCAGTCTTTACAAAACGATAATTATTGTCCCTCCGAATGTGTGTACATAAGATATATTCTCGATGGCAAGAATATGTTCAACCATGTGTGAGTTACTATACAATTATATCAATCAGCTACTTAAGTACACTTAAAGGCATTTATATTAACTTTGTAGGACAAGATTGTTGATTTAGTACTTAAATAACAACAAAGAAATTAGACGATTCTAGTTTTTCATGCAAGCCTTTTGATGAAGATCAAACGAAAAGATGAAACACATAGAAATACAGTAGAACCCCTCCATTAGGACACACCTATTAAGGGGACACACCTATTAAGGGGACACACCTATTAATGGGACACACCTATTAAGGGGACACACCTATTAAGGGGACACACCTATTAAGAGGACACACCTATTAAGGGGACACACCTATTAAGGGGACACACCTATTAAGGGGACACACCTATTAAGAGGACACACCTATTAAGGGGACACACCTATTAAGGGGACACACCTATTAAGGGGACACACCTATTAAGGGGACACACCTATTAAGGGGACACACCTATTAAGGGGACACACCTATTAAGGGGACACACCTATTAAGGGGACACTTTCCTGTTAAACCAGGGAGATGTAAAATAATTTTACATCTCCCTGGTTAACCAAACGAGGGGAAATGTGATTTTTGGGTCCCAAAGGTTCTACTGGTGGAACTTTAGATATTTGAAAGAAAATAAACAGAAGGAATTCACAAAAGTTTGTTCTTTTCTAGATTTAGCTTCACATATTATACAAGAAATAACCAATTAAAACAGGGCAGTTTTTTTCCTATGTGTTTATTTATGATACAATAGCCGTATTTAAAACAACAGGTTTTCCCAAAATGAGTAGCCGCCACCACCTCTTCATTATTCATCCCATGGCAACGAATGACTTTTCATTATTTTTCAATCACACTTTAAAATAAGAACTAACTATAGTTCAAAACCAACAATTCAACATGGACTCTTGAAACAGTAATAATTAAATCATTACATAGTAGTATGAAGCTAAATGGAACGGTTTGTGATAATAAATCACAAAAATGACAGTTAATTTCTATAACTTAAACTGTATTTACGATTGAATCTGACAGGTCTAAGCTTTTGCATTAAATGTCTAAAGCTATGTTAAATTTCTTAAATCATCTTGTGATGTACAACAGAACATTTCTGTACTTAGAATTTTTATAGCATAGTCACAGTTCAGAGGTAATTATAGCTCCATGGTCACAGATTAAAGAGAGGAGGAGGGGGTCATTGGTGTAAAGGCTATGAGCAGTCACTGGCTAAATCCAGAAGGCCCCTGAGTAGGGTCTAGAGGTAAAAACAGGCATTAAAATATGTCAAAAAGTGCTAAAAACGTCTAAGGCATCCAGCGTTGTACTTATCCACTTAGGTTCCTTAAACCAGGTACCTCAAGCATCTGTTACGTCACTGGAAGGTGTGCAGAGGGAAACAACCACCATGTTACACTGCCAGATGCACTTAAGAAGAAGCCTACAGTAAGTGTAGCAGTGTAACAATGTTTAAAATTAGTACAGAGCACACTTTCAATGGATTCTCTGAAAAAAATCTCACAAAACTAAACATTTCTTGCAGTCATAAGGTACCAAATTCTTTTTTTTTTTAAATACTTTTGGAATAGTAGACTTTCTGAAAAATAACACATACTGTATTGGGAAAGTTTCGTTTAATAATTCTCCTTTTTTTAAATCACCATCCATCCTATTTCAAAGTGTGATGGATGGAATACAATTTGAATAGGGGAGGGAGTGAATTGAGAAGGGAGGCACAGAGTACTCTTTGCTATTGTCCTTGAGTCATAATCAAACACACTAATCACTGTATGATCATATTGCTAACAGCAGTTTATTTTGGCTCACTTCCAAATTCCTGAAATCACCTGAGATGACAAATTATCCAAAAAAATTAAGAAAACCATTGAATTATAGCAATTGTGTTATAAATCAAGGCAAAATCAATGTTTTTTCTTCCGTGAACCGATTATTACTAACCAATCATACATTTGTATGCCTGTATGCCCAAAACAAATACTTGATAACGTTTTGATAAAAAATACCAGATTTCGGCAAACATAATTATTGTTTGTGACTCCCTTCAACAAAATAGATTCATTAAAGGAAAGCAGTGGACCATGACGTTAGGTTAATTAGTGTTAATTAAGTGTTAGGAAGCAAAGAGTAAATCTAAAAGGATTTGTATAGAGTCATACTTCTACTTTATTGTTGGCCACGCGCATCTGTATGCAAATGAAGCAAACTTCTGTCGAGTTTTAAGCAAATACAGAGGGTTCATTATTTATATTCATTGATGCTTCTGCAGTGGCATGCGTGGCACTATTAGTATTATTGTCTCAATTGTTTCTTTTTAGTCAATTCATTTTAAAGAAACGAATATTGCATTTTACAATGTCCTTTTATAGTCATAGAATTTAGAAACAAACAACAAAATAAATCTTCTCGCTCAGTTGTTTTGCTACTACTACTAGGCCTAGCCTTAATTAATCATCTAGGGACCTGTTTTTGCAAAGAAAAAGATGGTTAAATGGTGTGTGGACATATTACTATAAAAAATTATTACAATCAGTAACTGAAAATTAATTTAAATTACATGATTAACATTTTTAATTATAAACATGAATGGAGTGGCATAATAAAAATTGTGTTTGAATACTATACAATACATTAATATGTTATTAAATATATTAACATAAATAGGTTCGGGATGGTCTGGCATTGAACAAACACTTATTTTGGCTCTCTATGCTAGGCCTATGAATTTGCATCAACCCCATTCTCTCCGTCCGGTGTTTGGCATCAGAACATGACGGGAGGTGGTGTAGCCTAGCCTCCTGTCAACAACATGTGGATGATGATGATTCAAAGTTTTCTTTATGTTTGTTTGTATGTTTATATAGAATTTGAGCCAATATGCAGTTTATACAAGCTAAAATTAGAACAACATTAAAACAAGCAATATGTCATGATAAACCGTACCATTATGCAAATCTTGAGAAAGTAAAATTTTGCTTTTAAAAGTTTTCTTCTCTTCCAAAAGTCGTCTGCTCCTCCTTCTATTCTGACATCCATGTGACGTATTTTGAAGTTCAATGAACTTTCGGAGAATAATATTACAAAATATAGGGGGCGCTGTTTAATCAAATTATTTCTACTCTCGAAGAGTTGGTTGGTAAACATAATAAACATTATAATGGATAGGATTATAGCTTTAATTGATATGGATTGCTTTTATGTTCAAGTTGAACAGCGTCTAAATAATTCTTTGAAAGGAAAACCATGTGCGGTTGTACAGTATAATGCATGGAAAGGAGGCGGGTAAGAAATCATAACAAAATACCATCATCAGATACAGATCATCTGCATGATTGAAAATTAAATTCGCGCTTTTCTTTATTTTGATTAAATCCGATCGGCATGGTACCTCGTCGAAAATAACACGAATTTAAATACAAAGTCTTGTAGAATTAATATCAATAATACAATATAACATTGTTCTTTAAAAACACCCAAAATTTAGTAATGAAAGCTAAATACCGCTGTTAGAATCATTGTGTGATCACAAAGTCTTGTGAATGCCAGCCAATTCCTAGATAGTATAGTGGTAAGTATCTCCGCCTGTCACGCGGAAGACCGGGGTTCAATTCCCCGTCTGGGAGGCTATTTTTTTAAATGTTCCAAATTTTTTTTTATCTTATATTGATTCATTTTATTCAACTTTTTTATTATCTTTCTTATATTGAAATATATAAATGTTCCTTTTTTTGTTAGTTATTTGTATTCTGTTGACATACTAATTTATTTATTCTTTTATAATAATATGTAGCTTATTACATATTAAAAAATGTTTGGCCTTATAATATTAATAATTAATTACTATTGATCTAATAATTACAGGATTATTGCAGTGAGTTATGAAGCTAGAGCAGCTGGTGTTACCAGACAGATGAGGGGTGATGAAGCGAAAAAGAAATGTCCAGAAATTCAGCTCGTGCCTGTACCACAAAATAGAGGAAAAGCAAATTTAGACAAGTGAGGATTCAATGATTTTTATACTCAAGTATTTTGCATGCTTAAATAATATTACTGTACGCTTGGTAGGCAAGGTTAACATGCTTTTATTCGAATCACCAGGTTTCAATCCTCACTTAGTGTCAACTCCATCCATGAGACTTATAATTTATAAGCATTATAAATTATAAAATAGTTTATCCATCCTGCAACTGGCATGTTACAATTATTATTGGATGCATATGAAATAAAAAATTTAAAAAGAATCATGAACATTTATTATTCTTCTATTGTTTTTCATTTCAATTAATTCAGGTACAGAGATGCTGGAGCTGAGATTATTAAAGTTCTGTGCAAGTTTAGTGACTGTGTAGAGCGTGCAAGTATCGATGAGGCTTACATCGACCTCACTGATGTTGTTCAAAAACGACTGGAAAGATTGCAAGGGGAGCGTATCACGTTTGATATGCTACCCAACACGCATGTTGTTGGCTGGGATGGAAATGAAGAAACTAGTTCATTGAGTGAGGATGGAAGTTCGAAACAAGGAGATGCAGAAAAAACTCATGGTACTATAAGCATCTCCCTGCTATAAGTAATTAATAATACAGTATAACATCGGCAAAGGTTTAAGGCTCACTCACTCCATGGTTCTGGTGGTAGAAAGAGTCTTCTAGGATAAGGACTATTAACCGTAGGTCCAGTGTACACATCTAGCTTATGTGCACTTTAAAGAACCTAGTACATCTTTCAAGACGAGTAGGAGTCACCCTGGTGTACTAGTACACACACAGCCACTGTCACTCACAGCCACTGAAAATTTCCTGTGGAATTTAGGTCAAAAAAGTTTAAACAAAGAAAGATCCAAAAAAAAATACAATAGTATAATGATAATACTGTAATAGATATATGTTACTGACATAATTTCTTTTTTTTTTCTATAGGGCTAAGCAATAGAGAAGCTGGAGTGATTCAATGGTTGGAAAATGCTGACAGTGTACAGGATAAGAGGCTAGCAATGGGAGGCTATATTGTAGAAGAAATCCGTGCAGCTATCTTTGAAGAAACAAGTTTTAGGTGTTCGGGTGGTATTGCATATAATAAGGTGTGTATCTTCTAAAGCCTTGTGTGATACAATGACCTGTGATGATTTCATTCTTTAACATTGTGTCTGGCGCCCTCAATTTACAAAAATAATCCATATTTTTGTTTAGTCACTTATCATTTTCATCTTCAATAATTTACTGAATTCAAAATTTGAAAAACTAAAAATGAAAGGTAATACTGCTCTTCAGAATTATTGTGAGGTCTTAAATTCTTGGTGACTCCAGCCAATTCCTAGATAGTATAGTGGTAAGTATCTCCGCCTGTCACGCGGAAGACCGGGGTTCAATTCCCCGTCTGGGAGGCTATTTTTTAAAATGTTCCTTTATTATTTTTTTACACTTTTTTATCCTTTCAATATAGAAAAAGAAAAATTTAATTTTTTTGGGATTACTTTTTTTAAGTAGAAATTTGACAGTTTTGACAAATTGTTTTTGAAAAAACTATAGATGTTAGCAAAGCTGTCGTGTGGAATTAATAAACCAAACAAACAGACCATTACTCCTCACACATCAGTGGAAAACCTATTTAAAACACTACCTATCAGGAAAATGTGAGTATGATTCTAAAGATGTGATATGCCCAAATATGGTAGTGATATGCCTAAATTTGGTAGTGATCTTCATGTCCATATTTGGGCACATCACATTTTTTTTTCAAATAAAGTTTGATAGTGTAGACAGAAATTGAGGTACCTTGCACAGCCCCACGGAAGAGTTGATCATGAGTCCCCATGGTTAAATAAAATTGATTTAAATACCCTTCCATAAAAAAATGGATAGACATGTCAAGTATGAAAAGAAAAAGACTAATACCAGTAATAATATTTGAAATAAATTTATATAAAATAAAACAATTAAATAAAATTGATAAGTTATAGAATAAATAAATACAATTTTTAAAAATCTGTTAATAATAGGATTGTACTAGAAGGAAAAATGAGATTTTATCACATTGTTATTTCTAATATTCAGTCGGAATCTAGGAGGAAAACTTGGACATATGTTAGTAGCTGACTTGAACATAAATTTTATGGGTGATCTGTGCCAGTATACAAAGGTGTTCCTTCAAAGCAAATATGGGGACAAAACTGGGTAAGTTTTTATATGTAAATAATGGGAAACAATAGAGATGAGAAAAATAGAAGAATCCTAAGTTTGAGCTTCTGTTGGAGCATAGCTCAAGTATGAGTTTGAGCATCAGTTTTAGCTGAGCTTCAGTATGAATTTGATCCTCAGTTTGAGTTTGAGCCTTAGTTTGAGTTTAACCTTATAGTTGGAGCTGATCTTCAATATGAGTTTGAGCATCAGTTGGAGGTGAGCCTCAGTACGATTTTGAGCCTCACTTGGAGCTTAAACTCAGTTGGAGCTGAGCTTCAATGAGTTTGAGCATCAGGTGGAGCTGAACTTCAATATGAGTTTGAGCCTCAGTATGAGAATATTGTTTAGTGTGTCTGTCTTTTCACTTTTACTTTGTCTTTAAAATAATTAGATTATTCACATAATTGTCATGTGATGAAGTTATAGCATCACATGACTATATGTTAATGAGAGGAAATCACATGACTTTTTCCCTTTTAATCATTTGATCATAAGACTATTCATGTCTTCTTAATTCATCACTAACATTTTTCTATCAGTTCTCCAGAGAAACATACGAATTCCCGGAATTTCGTAAGCCTTTGACATTGATGTTTCGCATCGTTCACATACATTTTATTTCCAGTTTGTGGCTTTATGAAATTTGCAGAGGATTAGAGTATGAGACTGTAAAACAGAGAACACTTCCAAAATCTATAGGATGCAGTAAGAATTTTACAGGCAACACAGCTCTGGACACCAAAGATAAGGTACAAAATGTTTAACCGTGACCTTGTTGAATACTAGTACATTGAAGCTAGTTGTAGTTGTAAATGTATTACAGTTTTAATGTAGGCAGCACTCATGAGAAAACTCAGTCTGTAATTCATTAAAATGTATGATTTTTACTCTTGTATGAATTAAAGGTTGTACACTGGATGAAAGAACTGGCTCAAGAGGTATCTGAACGGATTGAGAAAGACCAAGAAATGGTAACTTATCAAACAATAGATTTAAAGATGTATTGTCCCCCAAAAACATGAACAATGAAAACTAATAAAATCAGGATTTGAATAAGTCATTTTGTAGTTTTAATAAATTTAATCACTTCCGTAGAAAAACACAAAATAAATTCAACCAAAAACAAAGCCAATTTGACTATTTTTTAAGGGGACAATATATCTTTAAGCATTGTTTCGGTTAATAAATTGCCTATGTAAAATTCATTCAACTTTGTGTTAACGTTCACTCTAAACCGTTTGTATTATGTTATTTCCAGATAATATTTATCTTTTTTCCATATACAATTTTAATTTTTAATGTATACAATATTTTGTTACTGTTATCATTTGTGTAGGGCCCTAATCAGTTTTCTACACAGAAACTGGATAGGCCACCCATGGTAAATATGTTAATAAATAAGTTTTATTTTATTACATTTTAATATAGTTTAAAACTCCAATAATCCAAAATGGATACCCCATTCCTTAATAATGACGTTAAACTTTTTTTTATATTCTCCTTTTTCTTAGAACAATAGAGTTCCAAAACAGATGACAATTAGTTTAAAACTGGATACGAAACCAGCAAGTAATGTGACTAGATCATGTGCTTTGAGTAAGACTGAGGCAGAAGATATGACACGCACAGCATACTCATTGATTCAAAGTCTGAACACAGCTGGCAACAACCAAGCCGCATGGTAATAACATTAAACACTCATTTGAAAATATTCATGAATTCCAGAAAGTGGTTAAAGATACTACATAGTACAACTTTGCTAGAGATTTTATGTGAAGGCCAAAACAGCTGAAGGTTTTAATATTTAGAAATTATCTTACATTTTCAATTAAATAATGGTTTGATATATTAAACTTAAATTTTAGACCACCTGTGGTCCAGATAAAACATTAATTAATAAATAAATAGCAGATGTGGCTACATACAGTACTTTCTTATAAAAGTAAAAATTGTCCATTTGCATAATAATTTAAAAAATATAATATTTTGGCACACATGGCATGCCATACCAAATCAAAATTCCTGCTGGTGATGCTCATAATGGAATACATTAACAAAATATTGTGTTAAACGTATATGTAAAAATATTTATTTATTTATTTAACATTATCTACTATATAAGTTTTAAGCTCTGTCTACACAATCAAACAAAAAATATATAAATATATGAACACGATGATGTCATATCACTACCATATATGGGAACATCACATGTTTTGTTTCAAACTAGTTTGATAGTGTAGACAGAGCTGAAGTTGTTACTCTTGGATATTTCTATTTTCAGGGTTCCACACGTCCTCTGTCTTGGTATTGCCACTTCAAAATTTACAGAGAATGTGTGCAGTGGGAACATGAGTATGAAGAATTTTCTAAGTAGTCCGTCAAAAACAACAAACTTACACGCAACCTCACCGCATTTCAGTTCTCAGAAAAAGTGTTCAAAAAGTATTGAAACTTTTTTTTCATCGGTGAAGAATACTTCTGATGAAGATGCAAAATTGCCTATGACCAAATATGGAGATTCTGGCTTTTGTGCAAATGCTGATGAAAGTTTAATTCTTGAACCAAAAGAAGACTCAGAAATCAACAAGCAGCAACTAAACAAGAAACTAACAAAAGGTATTCAACAATTTTTCACACCTAAATCCAGATTGTCTGATAAAGATTGTGAAGAAAACATTGATGTGATGTCTACAAAACTGCAGGACAACTCATCAAGCAATATAAACAAAGTATCTATAAGTGGTGAAAGTTTGCATAAGGAAGCCAAAGAAATTGATGCAAAATTGATAGATAACCAGTTAAATACAGAAAACATTGATTCTGTAAACAATGGATTATCATGTTCTAAGATATCATTATCATCTAATTCACCCTCGTCATCTAAATCAGTAATTCTTAAATCATTGCCTTATTTGCCAACAAAATCAATATCATCTAAATCATCATTTCACTCACCACCACCGACATCCAAATCTTTGACAGCATTCTTTTCACAGAACACTAAAAGAAAATCTGCAGGTTTTACTGATAAACATTCAACAGAACTTAATACTGATGAAATCTCCTCTGACAATTCTGATGAAATCAAATGCAAGAAATGTTGTGCAATAGTTTCAGCGTGGGATTACCCAGAACACCTTGATTACCATTTTGCGATGGATTTACACAAAGAAATCCAAGATAAGATGACTACGCCACCAATATGTGATCAAGCATCGACGACACCGAGGAGCGCAGGCAATAAAAGTAAACGTACTGACCAATTAAGCGCGAGTGCTAAAAAGAAAAAGCCAAATGATAAATCATCTATTGCATCGTTTTTCAAGAAGTCGTGGAATTCTGAATAATTAGATTAAACTTTACATTAAAAAAAGGTCAAAGCATTTAATTTGTGTTTAAAATTGTGTAAATCAATCGTCTCAATCTACTAGTTTATTTAGTGCAGCCAGTATGTGTAAGCCAAGATGGTTAACTTTACTTTTAAGCTTCCATAATCCATCTAGTCACTCAAAATATGGTGATACAGCATGCTACAGTATACAAATAATGAATGTTTATGAGTGTAATGGTTCAAATAATGGCATGAGGTGAATGATGAAAGGTTAAATATCAACGAGGCAAAGTAATATTAAACAATCGTTTAATAGTGCATACTATTGCATGCCATGTGACCCACAATCGTCCAATCAAATGACAGGAATTTATTTAGGTGTTATATAATAAATGTTATTCCATACATAACAAAGTGTTGAAATAGTCTAAATCGTTATCAGTAGCCTGGTGAATAGACTTACCCCAAATCTCTAGATATTTTCACCTTAATTCTGTTGTTTATCGACACGGAGAATTAAGGTGCATAGTTGACTCTACATTAGCATCAACCATTGACCGTGCCATTGAAAAACTTTACATTAGATGTCTCTCAAAATAAAATTAACTAATAAAATATTTTCATTGTTTACTTTTATTGTAATTCATTTACATTCAGTTGGAATTTAGCGACTGACAAGTTGCAGTACAATTTGAGCAACTAGTATTACTTGGTTTTTTTAAGTCATTGAGTCCAAATAGGTAACACAAGCTTTGCTTAACACATAGGTGGAGATATTAAATGTATAACGGAACAACAAAAACATTTGGAAGACTTATCCACATAATAACTAATTAAAAATATAATTTAATAAAATGAATCTATTGAAAAAGAAAAGATTTTACAAATTACATTTTACAGTCCAAATTTTTAAAAATATTTTTTTTCTGGTCAAAGTTAAATAAATTACTTTTTTTTCTGTAGTCGTTTTAATACAAACAAATTTTTTCATCTTATGATAATCAAAATTGGTATTATTAATAAAATAATAAACACAAAATATTACCGTCATATTATTGGTCAGTATGATAAATAGTCTATTTTTACAATATATATATACTTTATACATTTCGTTTCGTTTATTTATTTTTTCCACTCACTTATATAATATATATATATATATCATTTACATTTACATAACATAACATATATTAAATGTGGGTGGATGGAAGTCACAGTAAGTTCACTGAACTTTAAGTCGTGACTCCCGTATGCCTAAGTATACTAACATTGCTACAGAGTAGACTAAAATATAAATATATAATAGTGAAAGTACATAAAATAAAGAAATAATAAAAAAAAAAATTTAAATTATAGAAGTTAAGATAAGCCAGGCAATTATATAATATATGATAAAAGGGATAATGATAACAATTAGAGTACAATATGAAATATAATTAAATATGGTATAATAACAAGTATAACGATACAATGTAGCGGAGATTATTGAATACCAGGGTGAAGGATTTAATGCCATGTATCACCACCAAATAAATAAGGATAAAAGATCGGCGAAAATTTATGTAGCATATTCTGACACCATTTTGTGTTTGAAATTAGATTTAAAACTAGAAAAGGAAGATTTCTGTTTAAGTTCATTTGAGAGTGAAGTCCAAAGTTTGGGACCAAAATAATACATAGAAAATCGTCGAGCCTTAACATTTAAATTATCAAGGATATAATTGTTAACAGAGGATCGGGTTTTATAGGAATGGCGTTCGTCAATTCTTGTAAATAAAGCATTAAAATGTGAAGGCAGTAAATTGTTAGATAAACGGTACATAAATGAGGCAACTTGTAATTTATTTAAATCATAAATGTTTAAAACGTTAAATCTTTTAAAAAGTAATTTTGTATGGGCTCTAAATGATTCTCCCGCGCAAATCCGAAGTGCACGTTTTTGTAGTTTAAAAAGGCGGTCAATTTGAGTTTTCTCTAGACTTGTCCAGGGGCATAACGTATTAAATTTATCTAGAGTAATTGCCCAACATAAATTGGCATAAGAAAGGTAAGGCAAAACTAAAGTATTGTAAAGGGTTAATAAGGTTTTTTGAGGGAAGATATGTTTTAATTTGTTCAATATTCCAACATTTCTAGAAACTAGATTACTGATTTTATTTATATGTAGTTTCCAAGTCAGAGAGGCATCTATGGTTACTCCTAAAAATTGGGTTTCATTAACTCGTTTGATCATTTTATTATCAATGTATATTTGTTCATTTAAAGAATTTGAAATTTTACGTTTAGAAAATATTATATAGTTCGTTTTGAATGTATTAAGAGTTAATTTATTGTGTTTGAGCCAATTTGAAACTTTAAGTAACTCATCATTGACAATTTTAAACAAGGTATTTAATTTAGGATGAGAGAAAAAAATATTTGTGTCGTCAGCAAATAAGATAAAATTTAGTAATTTAGAGCTGTTTGGTATATCGTTAACAAAAATCAGGAATAAGAGTGGTCCAAGAATCGATCCTTGGGGAACACCACAGGTTAAACGGGAATAGGAAGAGTTAAAATTATTTAAGGAAGTAAACTGAACACGATTGGAAAGGTAGCTTTTAATTAGTTTTAAAGGAAGGCCTCTGATACCGTAATTTGAAAGTTTATGAATTAAAATATCGTGGTTAATAGTATCGAAGGCCTTAGATAAATCAAGGAAAATGCCAACAGAAAACTCATTTTTACTCAGGGCAATTGTAATTTTGTCAAAAATATCTAATAAAGCAAGATCTGTTGAATACTTTTTCCTGAAACCATATTGGCCTTTAAATAAAATGTTATGTTTAGTTAAAAAGGAAGAAATTCGATTATGCATTATTTTTTCAATTAATTTTGAGAAACAAGGAAGTAGGGAGATTGGTCTGTAGTTATTGAAATGATGAGGATCTTCTTTCTTGTAGATAGGGATGACTTTAGCTATTTTAAAAGAATCAGGAAAAATACCGGTTTGAAAAGAAGTATTAAAAATGTGAGTTAAGGGTTTGTATATAAAATTAGAAACACGTTTAATAATTTTATTGGAAAACCCATCAAACCCAGGAGATTTATTATCTTTGAGGGAAAGTATTATACTGACAACTTCATGTTCGGTTACAGGACTAAGAAAGAGAGAGTGCACACATGGACGAGGTAGGGTAGAAGTATAATTATCATTATCCGACACATGTATTTTGTTAACTAAATTTGGCCCTATACTAGTAAAATAATTATTGAATTCAGTTGCAATTTGTTGAGGATTATTTAATTCAATGTCATTGTTAATAAAGTGAGAAGGAAACGGTTTACGAGATTTCTTGCCAAGGACTCCATTTATTGTTTGCCAGGTTTTTTGGATGTTATTTTTATGGAATTCAAATTTGTCACTGAAGTAATTCTTTTGGGCAGTACGAAGGATTTTGGTAAGTACATTTCGATATTTAACATATTTATCTTTGTCCTTTTGCTTTTTAGATATAAGAAATGTTTTATATAATTTGTGTTTTTTGTCGATAGATTTAATTAAGCATTTAGTTATCCAAGGTTTTTTTTCTTTCCGAATATTGCGTCTGGAACGAGTGGTTTTAATGTTGTTATTATATAATGTACTAAATATGTCGTTGAATAAAGCGTATGCCTCATTGGGTTCATTGGAGTTATAAATACTAGTCCAGTCAACATTTGACAAATCATTACTTAAGGCAGAAATTGAAATATCATTGACTTTTTTTATGTATATATATTTTGATTTAGGTTTCAGGTGTTGGAGAGGTTCTGATTTATGTACTAACAAGAAAACAGGAAAGTGATCCGAGATGTCCGAATATAGAATTCCGGAAGAAATGTTATCATATAGATTATTACAAAAAATATTGTCGATTAAAGTTGCAGAATTACGCGTAATTCTAGTTGGCCTAGTAATAAGAGGATAATAATTTGATTGAAATAAAGTATTAACAAAATCAGAAGTACCTTTATGTGTTTTGGAATTTAACAAGTTAATATTAAAGTCTCCTGAAATATATGCTGTTTTTTTCTCATTATTAATGGTGTCAATTAAATTAGAGATATCTTTATTAAATGTGTTAATGGATAATTCAGGCAAACGATATACTACTCCAAGGATTATGTTTTTGGGTTGTGCATCGATTTCAATGAAAAGAGATTCCGAACCATTAGTAATGATAAATGATAAATCAGGGCGAAGAATATATTTAAATCTCTGGTGTAGGTAAATGGCAACGCCTCCTCCTGGTCTATCAGCTCGTGAAACATGCAAGAGGTTATAATTGGGAATATTATAAAAGGAAAAAGGCGTATTATGATTAAAAAAAGTTTCGGTGAAGCATAGTGCTGAGAATTCATGGTTAATAGCACCTACGCATACATTGATATCGTTAAAATGTTTAACAAGACTGCGTGCGTTTAAGTGAAAGATACTAAATGAATAATCTTGGGTTGAATATTTGTTGTTAAGACTATCAATATATTCATAGGCACAAGATTCAATATTTTCGGAAAATAATTGGGCATCGTTGTCATTAATAACATCTTTAAAATTAATATCAAAAGGGTTAAAAATTAAAGAATTAAATCTATCAAAGTCAATTCTATCGTCACAAAAGTAATAGTGAATGACATGCAAGAATTCATCATTATCAATAATGTGATTAAATGGGAATGCATCTATATTGTCAAAAGGGTCCATGAGAATATCTAACGATACATAATGTGATCAGTTTATTCAATAGTATGTAATAAAAGATGCCTGGTAATGTTACGTAAAAACAGAAAAGTACAAGAACGTAAATATAAAGAAACAAGTTAAGAATTGGGGGGTAACAATAAAACAAAGGTGAATAAATGGTTTTAAGTGGTTTAAACATCTTATGACAATGCAATTATGTGAGAACAGACTCCTGAAAACGCTATTGTAAAATCAATCAAGAGGCTTATACAAATTAAGCAAAGAATTTGTAAAGAAGAAATGCTTCTTAGACAGTCCAAGTGTTTACAACAACATTCCGATCACTAGTATGGCAATGGAATTTCGAAAAGTTTACCGGAACTATTTCAATGGAATTTCGAAAAGTTTACCGGAATGCCAGTTGAATTTCGCCATTTTCCAGCCGTAAAACGAAGCTTGGTACCTTTATTGTACATCTCTTTTACTTGTGATCTCCATTTCTTTTTTTCCAGTAGATCGGCAGCAGTAAGATCATCTATGATATAAAATTTCTGGCTATCTAGCGCAGAACTTCGTTGTTTCATAACTTCAATCTTAGAAGCGTATGAGAGAAAACGGGCAATGATATGCCTTGGCTTGCCGTTCATACTTTTACCATCTCGGTGGGCCCGTTCGATTGTTGGCCTGGGATCGAGTGTGAAAAAATCAGAAAGAATGTTCTCAAAGATTAACTTACAGTTTTCTTTTGTGTTCTCTTCCACACCAACAATTCTTACGTTATTACGACGAGAAAAGCGTTCCGTCTTGTTAATTTTTGCCAACAGGTCAGTTGTACTACCTTGTAAATTAGCAACTGTTGTTGTCAGCTCTGTGACAGTCGTTTTTAATTCCTTGTTTTCATCTTCAAGGGCATCTATTCTAGCAGAATTAAACGATATTGCTTCGTAAAGCTCAGCTTTATTAGATTCTTGGCCTTTTAAAATCGATTCAAGTTTTTTTTTAACAAACGATTCAAACGATAGCTGGTCTTCGCTTTCGAATTCAGCGGGCTTGGTATTTGCTCGTGTAGATCGTGACATGGCTTGTCGTGATTGGCCTAGAGAAGATTAGTATGCTAAGTAGTGCGTTTCAGGAGCTCGTTGTGTAAGCGTCTTACTCCGATCGAATCATGGTAACTAATAGTGGTAACATACATATCTTTTATTGTTTGAATTATAACTACAAACACCCCATTTAAAAATGTAAATGAAATTTGGTCTATACTAATTTGTAAGTGTTATTATTGGATATTTAAAGATTATGAATAAAAATGGTAATAAAAATAAATACAATTTTTATTTTTAAATGGTATTGTATTGTTTAATGAATTTGATTTCTGCAAATATGGACACAGTACGTAACACAGTTAACTGCCTTCACAAGGAACTTAAAATTTACAATCTGCTCACTGCTGGTCAAACATGCTGTTATGCACATATTACCCAAACATGAGTGTATGCATTTGCATACAAGTATCTGCCCCATATGGTGTCACTAGTAACTTTTCCATACGCGACTACATAGCTATTGAGTCTAACAGTCATTCTATGCATGCTTCCTGAACAGAAATCAAACAGTGTAGAATAACATTTTGAACTGACAGCTGCATAGTCTAGTAATGTGTAATGAATACGAAAGGTTGCGATTGATTATATTGAAGATGAGTTATGTCCATTAAAAAAATTATTAAAGTTATTATGTGACACATATTGTTTTAAAATGATATTATGTTAAAAAATATTTATGACAGAATATACAATTTAAATAAAGTCATCTTTTATATAAAAATTATTTTAAAAATGTTTGTAACCTCTTTTAAAAAACAACAAATGAGGAAATGTAACAAAAATATACCCTGAAAATATGAAAGACCAACTCATGTCCTACAATGTAATCCTTAATAAAAAATATCAAACTTTATGTTTATGCCTGTATTATGCAGCACCATCGAACACATTTTAAACACATGGTTGGTGTCTTGACGGCAGTCCTAGCTGCAACATAGTATAAAGCTTTGTCTACACTATCAAACTAGTTTAACAAAAAAGTGTGATGTGCTCAAACTGGGCCATAGCCACCAGTACGGTTGGTAAGGTTCAATCACTTTTTCACAGAGGCCTTTGACAGCCGAGTGGCTTGCACAGATATATAGACCACTTTATTTCTCGTGGCTACATCCCTGCCAAATAAGGTATTGATATAACATCATCGTGTCCATATATGGGCACATCACATTTTGTTTGTCACATAAAGTTAGATAGTGTAGACAGAGCTTAAGCATATTACATCTTTATTAACTTCACCCTAACCCTGATCCTACACTCATGCAACATGCACAACCATGCACTCTGCCTACTACTCTCTTTATATTAAAAAATCTTCTCTACGTCATGCCTCAGTCCAGCTGGGTCCACGTCTATGTACATACTAATTACAGATTGAAAAATGCGTCCATGTCACAATATTCAATGTTTGTTACTATTTTATAATAAATTATTTCTGTACATCATCATCTGCAGCTAATAACGTCTTATCAAAATCAGCACACCTATTTGGCAGTCTTATTTCTGTATATATTAATGTATATATTATATTTACGTTTCCTATGTTTTTGCATATTTTTTTATACCTAAAAGGGTACACCTTAAATAAACGAACAAATTAAAAGATCACTTAACAATATTCTTGTTAACAACAATATTCCAATAGTAATAGTAAACACAAATTTAAAATATCTTTATTTGGAGAGACCTATCATAAAGAATGACCCCCAATTTAAAATTGGTATGTTTAATATAAAACCATTTGCAACCACATTGATAACAGTGGTGACGCCAGCATCAGGAAGACCTCTCCCCTCCCCTTCCCCTTAATCGGTGAGTGACCATTTTTGATGGGGCGAAAAATATGTTATTTTGTGATAAAAATAAAACAATAAAAAGTGACTAAAACTACACTTAAATGTCTAATGTCATCGGAGCTTCAAGGGGCTCACCAACCCCATGTTGTAGCTTCACACGGATGACCAACTGCCCCCCCCCCCCTCACTTCAGGGCTTTTGGCCCCTCCTTTGGGCAAATCCTGGCGCCACCACTGATTTTGAGAATTGATTTTATATTTTAATTATATGCATTGTAACCCTTCTTTCCTTTCCATTATTTCTATTATTAATATGAATGAAACAATTAAAATTGCATAAATCACCGTCTACTAGGTCAGTTTAAAAACAGTTATATTTTACTTATTGTTATTGCAAAAAAAGTGGTGCTATTATCAATGTAGTTGCAAATGATATTTCATAATACAGTAAAACATTTGAAACTTAAAAAATATGATTTTGTATATAATTTATAAATATATCCTGAATATAAACAAAGAAAAAAATGACACAAAATACATTATTGGGGGTTTTTTTGGCATTAAAAGGAGCAGGATTTAAAAAAATATGAAACATTTAGATTGGCAAAATTTCAGTTACATTTGTGTACACTGTCTTTTTTTGTTTTGTAATTATTTAAAATTGAAGTCTTTAATAAATGCTGTTTATTACAAGATGCTCTGTTGGTTGAGAACGAAGATGTTAGATGTCCATTGCCACTCATTCCATTGGCTCATATACTGGTGACTGCTGGAAGGGAGCCACTTGTCTTAAGCTCTGTCTACACTGACAAAAAAAGTGTGATGTGCCTCAATATGGTAGTGATATAACATCATAGTGTCCATATATGGGCATATCAAATTTGTTTGTCACATAAATTTGATGGTGTAGACAGAGCTCTATGCTGTGGTTGGTTTTATAATTTGGTGTATTTTGTATTCTTCTGGTATCATACGGACATGTGCCTTTTCTACAATTTGCAGGCAAACTTCTCTAGAGTGTAGTGGAGGGCCAAACACAATTTATCTTAATCGCATTTCTAATGTAACATAAACATGCTGTGGCTGACTTTTTGGAAGGAGTTGTTGTTTTCTCCTTTTGTCTTTTCTTCCTACAGTTCAAATTGGTTTTCCTCCATCTCTCACTTCACTTTTATTTCTTGTCTTTCACTCAAAACAAAGTTGTGTGAATGTTGATTCATTTGCAGACTGCTACAGCGTATTGCAGAACAGGCTTAAGCACTTTGAATCACTTTTAGAATTCTCTTAATTTGCTTTTCCTTTTTTTAAATCAAATAAATATGAACTTCTTTAAAAAATGACAAACAGATGACTTCAGGTGGCCACATGTTTGTTTTGTTCTACTGTATTTATACTTTTGAATCTTCTTGTTTATGAAGCGTGTCCATCTGATCGAATATGAATGAGAGAGTATGTCGTTTGATTGAGTCTATGTTACTTTGTAACTGCCTATTCCGTTCTTTATAATTCTGGTTTTCTAGTCTTAATTTGTCATTTTCCGAAACAAGATATGCTTTTTCCTGTAAAGATAAATAAAGATAAATATTAGTTAATAATTTATTATCTCGACACAGGTTTGATGGTTTTTAAGTCCAGGCAACGACCGATGACACACTGATTGACCTGGCCTAGGTTGGTAGTCAGTCGTCCCAAATCAAAAGCGCCCTATTATGCAGGTATTACCATTATCATATAGTAATTAATTTTAATAATGTTATTTCTTTGTTCATAGCACAGCCTCCAAGCCTGGATGCACTTCAATTGCCATGCACTTTGAACATCCTCCCTGTGGCTTCGTTTGTTGTCTGTGAGCTGTGTCTTCTTGATTGATTATTTCCAGGTCAGAATTTCTCTTGTAAAATTGCCTAACTAGCTTGTACCTATGTCCTATAGATAGCCTGTGGCCAATTGTCTGTACATTTTATGTGCATCTTTGTCTATCCTGGTCAAAATTTCCCTGGTATATGTTGCTTAACAAGCCTGTACCGCTGTCCTATGACAATTGTTGTATGTATATTTGATGTCATGTCTGTTCTTTTCTATATTAGGTCATGATGATGACAAAGTTGCCTCAACCCCATAACTATTAGTTAATAATCTGCATCTTATTGTATTTAAACAAAACGACTTGTTAATGTCAAGGAATGGCTTGGGGGGTAATGTATACTGGAAATGGAACTATATATTTTTTTTTTAACCTGGAGTGGTGGGGGATGGGTGGGGAAGGTAGGTGTAGATATCATTTCTAGAACCACCCTGGAGTGGTGGGAGATGGGAGGGGTGGGGGTGGGAGATGGGAAGGGTGGGGTAGGTAACATTTCTAGAACCACCCTGGAGTGGTGGGTGTAGTGGAGGTATGGGAAGGGCAGGAGTAGGTATCATTTCTAGAACCACCCTGGAGTGGTGGGGGTGGGGGAGGTATGGGAAGGGTAGGTGTAGATATCATTTCTAGAACCACCCTGGAGTGGTGGGGGTGGGAGATGGGAAGGGTGGGGGTAGGTATCATTTCTAGAACCACCCTGGATTGGTGGGGGATGGGGTGGGAAGGCGGGTGTAGGTATCATTTCTAGAGAATCACCCTGGAGTGGTGGGGTGGGGGAGGTATGGGAAGGGCAGGGGTAGGTATAATTTCTAGTTAGTTTCTAGTTGTGTGTAATTCACAAACATATTATGCTAAATGGCTTAATCTGTTTTGAGTTTATTTCGATTTAGTTCAGTATAAATTACAGCACTTAATAGTATCATTTGGCAACAAGATTTCGTGACATATAGTAAACCACAGATGCTCTCTTGGGTGTTGCTTCTGAGAGGTAGTGATTTAAGAGTGACGTCACAAGTTCATATAAATTGTGTTATATTCAGTGCGCTGTTTTCCGTTTAAATGTGAAACCTCTTTAAGTATTTAATTTGACACTTCAGAATTAATGAAAACAAATTCAACCAAAAGTTTGAACAATATTTAAACAGAAACCTGGCGAGTATCATGAATTTAATACAATATAGTATTTTCATTTGTATATTTATTATAATATTAATTTTGTTTGTTTTTTACCTGCATGTTAATTGTAATAATAACTGTAATAATTAATAATTCATTATAATACATTATTCTAAAAGCCTCAGAATGCTAACAATAACATATTAAATAGCAGAAATTAAAATGGTGAGTTTTTAAAGCTCCTTAGCTTAGAATTAGCAACTAAAGTTGTCTATGTAATTAATTCTTTCATTGGTGAAAAATTAAATAGTACATTTGATTTTTCATAAATTATGCATCATTGCATTTACTAGCTTTTATGTATGTGAAAAAACCCCAATATATAACAATTTAAATACGGTAAGGTACATTTTGTGCAACTCCTATAGGATTATAGATAATAACAAATTAATAGTGCATACCTGATGTAATAATAATGTAATTACTATTTTGTGCACTTACCACATTCCTATTGGAATATAGTTAATTAAGAAATTAATAGTGCATACCTGATCTAATGTCATAACTCTCTCTCGTAATTCCTCCAGCTCATCTCTCTTATTCAGACTTCCGGCGCTTCCGCTATACCGGCTGCCCATACTTGAATACCGGTCCTCTTCGCTTACAGTGCAAGTGCTAAGAGTACAGGTACTAAGATAACTCGGATAACTGGTCACGCTGTATTGATCACTGTCCTTGTCCGACTCTGAGTCTTCAGTCTGTGTGCTTTGTTGAATCAGCCTGGCTTTCTGTCGCATAGACATTTTGCGTTTCTGGGCTAGGGTGATTTCTGGACAGGTTTCCAGGGTACACGTTTCGATGGGGCAAGTGTCAACTGGTGAGGAATCTGGACTGGTTGGCTCAGATTTAATATGTACTGCAGATAATGAATTAAAACAGCAAATTAATAATATTAAATATCATTATTAGTTTTATTTATGCGAGAAGGTCGTATACTTAATTAAGTTAATTGATATTTAAAATACTTAAGTAGATCATATAACTCCTGAAAGAAACTCAACAGTTCTTTTCAGAACTTATATATGTGGTGTACCGCAAACTTTATATCAACCGATCACATAACATAATAAAAAGTAATAAAAAAATCTGATCAATGAAAGTGGTCAAATAATAAATTATTTTGTTTGACCGATAAAAATAAACAAATTTTTCTATGGGTAAGTAACAAGAAAAAGTAATTTATCTCACCACCATTCATCTTTGAACAATCCATCGTGTGCCGCCTTCGAACACCATTTGGTGAACTACTATCGTTATACAGTCCTGTACCTTTCTTCGCTCTGCACTCCATTACAATACGATTTTTACAATGTTTATGAGAATTAATACCACAGATTCTACACTTAACACCTTGTTTAATAATACCCCAAAGGAGACCAGTGCAATGAGAGCAAAATGTCGGACTGAAGTAAGTATGCACGTGAAAGTCGTGCTTGAAACTGTTGCGTAAGGCTAGGGAATTAGCCTTTACGAAATAATTCTTCATTTCACTCTTGCTTATCAAACCATCCCTGGAGAGAAGAGGCAAACAAAAACACAGAGGTAAATGCAATGAACGTGATAACAAATTCATAACAAGCAATAGGTTACTAGGACGTTAAAAATGTGAACTTTGTTCATATTCCCTGAGAAAATTTATCCAGACAGATTATGTCTGACCCTATTAAAAAGCTAAAGTGAACAAAAAGAACAACATCTAATTTACAATGGATTCTGTTTGCACTGAAAAGACAAAACAGATTATGAGTTAATTTCTTTAATTCAATTAGTTTCATTTTGTGCCTTTTCTACTATTTTTTATTTTTTTCTGAGCAGACTTTAGCAAGTTTCAATAAAAATTAGTAACAAGAATTACCACCGGTTATTTTTTTTTGTTTTTTACCAATTAGTGGTGACCTTATTTAAACAGTGTGAACTCCATTGTGGGTAGTAGTTGTGATGTGCCGGAACAGGGTAACTAATGCCGTGTTTAAAACATTGTTGATATATTTGTGGTTAAAAACACACTCTATTAAGAGGATAATTTTGTGTAAAACGAATAACGGGAAAATGTTTCAAAACTACAGCAAACTTTTCAGGGGACATTTTGTTGGGTGCTGAAGGTGTCCCCTAAATCTACTAAAATAGTTTATTTTGAATTTGTCTGAAGAAAGTTATTTTTTTCTGTTTGTTTTGTTTTGTTTGTTTCGTTTATTTATTTTTCACACATTGAACAAAAAAGAACAGATATATATACTTAAGAAAGAAAAAAGAAGACAATGTGTGAAAGGAGATCAAAATAAGTAAAAATTACTTTAAGCATTGACCACCTAAGCAGTTGTCAATGGGTTGTTTCTTAAACATGTATTAAATGTAATTGCTGATTATTCTTCAAGGTACTGCGTTTCCTGTGTGTATAAAGTGGTACTCTCAAATGTTATCAACAAACAGTGATACAACAGTAGACAAGGTTTAATGTTTGTCTGTCTGAACAAGTTCACCTGAGACTTAAAGTTTGAGCGATTGTCTGCACAACAAATTATGAAATAAAATCACTTAATGTCCGTTCGCATTTACATTCATTCAAGAATTCATTCATTAATGTGTAATGATTTATGAACGACGTAGTTCAGCTAACACATAATTAGTGTTACAAGAGATCCAGGTCAGGAATATGCCCAGGGAAGTTACACTAAGGGTTAATCATGTAAGGTCACTGTATGCGTTGGTTAGATAGGCGGCTGTGCTGTGATAGCGTAAATAGTAGCATGTGTACAGCTTAGCCTGATAGACCTTGTTGAGCACTTGCGTCAACTTGTAAGACTTATTGTTTGATAAACACAGAAGTTATATTCACTTTTTTTACTAAGCTTTCCACAGCTCATAAGTTTTTCAAGATTTTTTTTAACGAATTGAGAATATATGGCAGTGTAATTTTACAGTACACTGTTCTGTACTTGGATATTATTTGTCATCATTCAATAATGAACAGTATTTTTGTTTCTATCTTCTAAATAATTCTAATAATTGAGAGGAGAATGTAATAAATTAAACAATTATTGAGAATATATGATTATTGTTGTTTTTGTGTGTTTTTTGTGATTTTTATATGATTATAAGTATTGGCCCCTCTCTCTTTTGGTAACAAACCATATTGGGCTTCTTTTTATCTATGGTACTTTTTATCTGATTGATTTTGACAAATGAAAAATACTGTATGTGTATGTATGATGATGTCATATCACTACCATATTTGGGCACATCACTACCATATTTGGGCACATCACACTTTTTTTGATAGTGTAGGCAGAGCTTAACAAAGAAAGCCTATTCTATAAAATATGCCTCGCTTGCTCATCAGTGCATGGCGAATTCGTTGAATCTAGGATTTGATAATGGAATTAATCAGAATAGCATACTTACTGATCAGCATCGAGAACACAGAAGGATTCCATGAAGGGAAAATTACTGGAAATTGCTTGGAATTCTGCATAAGATATATAACCATCTTTATCATTGTCATAATTTTTGAAGACAGCCTATGGAAGTAATACAAAATATCAATTAATATAATAATACAATGTTAACAATGTATTTTTGATATTGACCCTTAACCTAGAAAAAACAATACTTAACATATATTTATAACATATAGACATAGTCAATTTCTTTTGGTTGTTTAAAGTCATTTTAATTAATTATTGAAATTATAGTATTCTACTGCAGTAACTAAATGCATCAACATATTATTTTACTTTGTTTCAATTGAGAAATGTATGACAGTCACTGCAATACAGTACTAAACTAGTAGTAAGATTACCCTACTCCCAAAAAATCGCATATAAAGATTTAAACTTAATAATAATGAATAATTTTGCCATGATCCTTTAGGTAATTCAATAATCAAGAGATACATCTCTTTATGGTACATACCTCAACCATTGCACTGACATGCTTCCCAATGGTCTCTTGATCAGAAGGAGCAGAAATGCCTGACGCCCAAGCCGCAAACACCTGAGGTTTCGTTGGTGTTGGAGGCTAAAAAAACAAATTGTAATTTTCTTAAAATAATCCTTGTTAAATACATTTTAAAAGGTTATCATTATTAGATTTGGTGGATTTTAATGCTTCTGTTTAAAATAAGTCATGAGCTCTGTCTACACTATCAAACTTTATGTGACAAAAAAATGTGGATATGCCCATATAGACACGATGATGATGATATCTGTACCATATTTGGGAATATCACTACCATATTTGGGCACATCACATCAAACTAGTTTTAAGGTCTGTCTACACTATCAAACTTTATTTGACAAGTGATGTGCCCATATACTAGTTTGATAGTGTAGACAGACCTTAAACCTCATAATCACATATTTCATTCATTTTTTTTTGGTCCTCCTCATTATCTTCTACTTTAAAAGAAATTCATCATTTAAGCCAGTAATTCTCACTCCGTTTGTGTACAATGTTTTTCATTATGTATACTGCACTGTCAGTTTTTGTCATATGCTAACTGGCTGTGCGCCAACGCTACAATATTTGTTTCATTTTACTTATCAAGAACTGCAGAAATGTTCTTATGGATATAAAAGTAGGTTAGACCATAAAGGTGGATGGACTCTCAACTTCATCTCTGTCAGTGCTATCACAATTTGCAGAAACTGAAGTATCAAGTACATGAAAGCCATTTGAAAAGTACGTCCCACTTGAATAACATAGCCTATAAACAAGATTTGCATGAAGCTCCATCTTTTTGAACGGGGTCAAAATTGCATCAAGATACGGTAATTCAGACTGCCTGACAAATTTCATAAAAACAATCATATTAGCGTGAGACCCTAGTGATAACACAAGTAATTCATAACAAAATATGCCTGGTACAAGGCATTTGAGGAACTAGAGTGGAGCATAGGTTTTTTGGGAGAGGAGTTGCATTGCAGTTGTCAGTGAGGATTTTCTGGATATAAAGTATTATTAACGACACCTCCAGAAACCAACAAAGTGTCTCTTTAATATGGTGCCCACTGAATAGCGGTTGGTTGTAGTGTTAAAACACATACCGTAAAACCTCGAAAAGAAGCCCATGGGCTTCTTCTTTTTTTAGTGCTCTTGCGTGGGCTTCTTTTCGAGATGGGCTTCTTTTCGAGAGTACTTTTGCAAACTGTAGAGGGGGGCTTCTTTTCGAAATGAATGCTGTAAATTTTGTGAATTTCTACTACAATAATGTGACTTTTGAGACATTTTTTCAACCATGAAATTATGTTTAATATACCAATTAAAAAACAATATAAAAAGCAAAAAAACAGCCCTATGATTCACGGTCAAATACAATAATTTCGTCATCATCTCAATACAGTATGAGTAGTTTATCCCGAAATGAAGCCCATACTATCTTGAAAAGAAGCCCAGGGGGCTTCATTTCGAGATGGGTTTCTTTTCGAGAGTACTTTTGCAAACTGTAGAGAGGGGCTTCTTTTCGAGATGGGCTTCTTTTCGAAGTTTAAGCCCATGGGCTTCTTTTCGAGGTTTTATGGTATATTGCCCCTCTCAGGAAAGTGGCCCATTACTAGAGGTCTCTACTAAATAAGGGGGGTCTCTCAAACGATTAGAGGTCTACTATATTTCTATTAAATATGTGGTACTATTACTAAAGATTTCAAAGCCTTGATGACAAAGAATAAGATTATTCGTGAACATGTACAAATTTATAACAGCAGCAATGTCAGCCAACAAAACATACATACAACTTGCATAGGCACACTTTTCTTGGAAAAATGTAAAATGAGTATTTAAACGGTTTGAGAATGAGACTGCTTCAATGGAGTCTATTTGTCATTAATAATAATGTATTGTCCTCATAAAGTTGACTTTTATAATCTTAGTTAAGTAATAGTTGTCTACATGAATAATTTACTTCCACTATATGAAGGAAAGCAAGCCATTTCACGAGTCCCAGACTTATGAGTGGTTTATATTTCTCTACTCAGTGTGTGTCATATTTAGTTTCTCACACTGAATAAATCCAACGTAAGCCTAAGTTCTTTACGACTGTTGCAAGTGAACCATACTTACCGCACTATTCGCAGAATTCCTTGGTTCTCTCGCTAAAGATAATTCATAAATCTCATCTTCTGTGTATTTTAAGTCTAAAGATACCTGGAAAATAAAACAGTCAGTCACCGTGTTAAATTATACAAATTTAAGCGTTGATGGAAGAGTCTTGGGACTTATATACATATGTTAATAGCCTGTTGTAGGCCTCTAAAAGGTTAGCGTGAATGATCAAAAAAGCACCGCTGCACTCATAAACATTTTTTGATGTTGCGGTTTTAAAAAATAATATTCACTTGATCAATGACTTTTAAATAATTATCATAAATTAACTGTATATTCGCAAGGATTTAACATATTGCAAATATCAACCGAAATCCATATGCATTACCATAGAAACAACACTAACACACGCCTACATGTAGTGCATTAACTTGCATTGTTGTTCTTTTTTATTATAAAAATCTAGTATTAGTTGTTCAGAGATATTTAACTTGTCTGGCATTTAATTTCATCTTTCCACAGGGAATGCAATCACTGTGTTTAAATGCCCCCCGACATGTGTAGGGAATCGGAATGATAGCGTCATAATCAGGTGTCTTCCCTTCAGTAAAAATCAACATATGAAGCTTTGCAGATATGAAAATTACAAGGAAATCAAACAGTTTGGGAATTAAAAGCCATGCCAATCACACGGCAAGATAACAAAGTGGAAATCGTCCAGGGAACGAGTCAATCGCTGGATAACAAAACCACATCGTCGTAGTGTTCACGCTGAGTGGCCTATACAGCAGTACACGTAAAGTTCACACATTATCTGAATATGCAAACCATTTGAGAAGGTCTTAGAGTAAACTTAATTAGCAGACAACAATATCTACGAATACCTGTTCACTGTCACGACAGACTAGAAAACAATAAACTAATTTATGACGTGAATCAAAGTGTGCTAATTCTACGGGGAAATACTCTGGTAATTTTTTTTCCAAGTATGCGAATTAAACAAGTTATGGTTAATTAAAAAGCAATATTTGTTCACAACCATAATTTCAACCATTATTATTTGAAGATGAAAATATGTAAATAATCCTATTTATTCTTCATGTTACAAGTTTTGATAATTGAAGAAAATAAGATGCTAAATATAGTGACGTTTTTCAGGAATGTTAATTGCTATTAAAACCAGCATTGAGCGCTGTAATTTTGAAAACATGATTACAATATTTCATGTTCAATTTCATAAATAAAGATATTATTTCAGGCACAATTTATTATTACAACTGGAACAAAACAAAGTGTCCCCTTAATTTATAAATGTCCCCCGATTATAATAATATATGATTTAATATTAATAACTTTATTTGAAAACGGAAAACTTGATCACTTTAATAATATAGTGTTTTTAATTAGGCTGTTTCAGTAAACAAAACTATATAAAAACAACAAACAATTAAAAGTAAAAGTTAAAAACGAATGCAACTAAAACAATACAAATGTTGAACGGTGTTTACAAATGCAAAGCTAAAACCACAACAAACAAAATGGGGTTGGCTGTAGTGTTAACATATAACTCCCTGTATTGGAGTGCTGAAATATTGTCCCTATTTTGTTTCATGGGAACCGAACATTTCAATACTTTGAGTAGCATGGGCTATTGGATCTGACAACACTTCACTCAAAACGTTTACCTTTAATATTTTAAAGACATTTTAGACAATCATTTTATCCTGTAGAGTTGACCTCATTTGTGTACTTCTCAATTACAGTCCAATAGACACGTTTCGCGCTCGCGACCAATCAGAAATAGTTGGTATAGATTTGTAAACAAACCGAACACCTCTCGCCTAGTGCGTGTTGAAGCATAGCGAAATGGCGACTGCCGAGTGCTTTTGTTGCAAGGTGCATCATAAATGTTGTATATGTTGGATAAATCGTGAATTTAACTACACAAAATCACTGAATAATATTCCTGTTTTTAATTTTCAAACACTTGCTGAGTGGTTTGCGTCGGCTCCGAAGGATAGTGGCGCAAAATCTTGGAAATTTTTCAAGGAAAGGTACGTCCACAATGTGCTCGTGTCTCTCCGCCCGCCCGGTGGCGTTGCCTGATGCGGTACTTCGTCTACTCTAGGCCTAGGAGGCTTGGGTGTCTGTTTAAGCGCCGAAGAAAATCACATAATACATGGAAGATGCAATAGGAGCATGAAGAAGAATGAAAGATAATAATTAATATATTTACGCAACATTTGTAAATAAAATTAAAAACTAAAAAACAAAAACAGTTAACATGTATTAAATGCACCGTAATTATATGTCACTTGTGTCAAACCAAATGACAATACATAAATAAAGTCGATGATTCCGAACCAAATGCCCAAATAATTCTACAGTGAATAAAAAACATAAGTTTAGAAATTAAATAACATCCTTACCATGCCATTCCATCAAAGGCTAGTTTTGACGATTGCTTTTTAAGATGATCATCTCTCAGTTCTCCCATGCTTTAACATACCTCTCGCTGTGTTTGTTTACCATTGTATACCCACTAAAAGGTCAAACTGACGGTGACCTCGCGAGCGCGAAACGTGTCTATTGGCTTTTAAACAATGGCTATTTTGACATTATTGATAAATAATATTTCTTTTTTTTGTTAGCTTAGTTAAATAATATTTTGGGCCTCTTGGACCTATCTTGGTTATTGTCTGTCATGACGGGATTGGGCCATATATATTTATTTATCAAACTATCCCAAACACACAAAAACAATATTACCCCAACACTACGCAAACACCTCCCTTCTGACGATAAATAAAATTGATGATGAATTCAAAAGTGGATAGATGGAACGGCAGCCCAAGTGAATGTCACTTCGGCATCTCATTCAGTTTAACATATTCGCCCCCAATCTACTTCATTAAATTAGATAATTAAAGGTGCTCACTTCAAAACATGAGTTAATAATCACATATCTGCTACACATACAAAACAGGAAACAATTATTTTGGTCCCTAGATCCAGATCCCCAGGGGCCTAAATACATGCGATTATTTAACTCCTGTCTTTTTCTTATAAACACCTGTGAAGTCACATGACCAACACTTAATAGACTGATATTATAAAAATTTGATTGGCAATTTACAGCCAATTTTATGTTATTAATGTGTTTATCAAAGATATGATTTTATAATATTAACATGTACAAGAGCTTAGAAATAGACATCTATAGTATTAACATATACTAATGAATTAAAGACTATTTTTGTAGATAAAAAAAGAAAAAATTTTTTCTTTTTTTATCTTTATTAAAGTGTATATTTTGTTGGATTTATATATTTTATTAAATTTTAGTTTTTTTATTAACTAAATCACACTTTTTATATTTCAGAATGTTAAAAATCGTAAAATCCTCCATTTTGACACAAAGATATCAGTGAGAACTCTGCATTGTTGTTTCTGTTATGAAATTTGATAAATGCACGACAGACTGTTTGATTGGTATTCTTGTTACATACTTGATTCATTAAAATGCTACTTAACATCTTTGTTGTTTGGAGTACTTAGACGATGTACAATGTAGACTTAATTAGGAAGCTGTACTAATTGGCTGATTGCGTACTAAAAACACTGAACATTACATTTCCTTTAGAATAATTATTTCATAAATTGATAATTAGTTTTAATAATAATTTTATTTTTCAGTTAATGCTCAGATCAGATCACAATATTACATTAGAAATACTGTAGGAGCAATTGTATTTTATTTGTGGAATTAACTACTAATCTTTTCATTTTCTGGATGTTTGAAACATAATCACCTATAATTTCTTTGTAATCTGTTTTCACATGCGTGGTGATGTGTATTGTGAATTTGCGCAATGCTTCAGGGCAGGATTCCCCTATTTTTGCGTGGTAACTATTGTAGCTTTAGGGACCATATGTCAAATCATTTTACCGCAGTAAATACAATTTCTTTACTATTTACGTTACTGCAGTAAAATCATGTAACTGCAGTAGAACTATTGTGTCATGATCTCTTATTACAGGATTAAACTTATTTATTGTTTTACCTTGAGCATGTTAACGAGATCCATATTTGGCTCTACCGGTGGTTTTATATGCGTTAAACGCATCAGCTCCTCAAACGTAACCGTCAGTTGGGCCATCTTGCGGAAGTTAATTTGCGATTTCTCCGTTTTGTCTGGTAGAGCTGTGTGTAATAGTACTAAATCTTTTAAATGTACCCCTGGTAAAAATTAAAAAGTTTTTATCATGAAAAATGATTTTGTTTTGGACAATCTCTTATTATCATCATCTGGTAAAGAGCATTACAGGATATATAAATGTCAATCAAAATTTGATCTTAATCATGCCATGAAAATATTTTTAATGATTTATAAAAATTTAAAAATTAAAGTAACTCACCTCTGTAGTAATAGTTACCACATATGAAGATTTGGGGAAAAAAGAAAAAAAATTACAATTAAAATATGAAAAAAAATTACCATTGACAAACAATGCCATGGTCTATGCATTGCTATTTATCACATACTGACATTGCCAAATTGTCACCTCACATTGTGTCACTGACACACATTGCACACTATTATATAAAACGATGTTAAATATTAAAATGAAAATCAGGTTCTTTCCTTCTTTCCATTCATGCCTATGCGCACATGTTGTTAGTATTACTGTATAGTTTATTTATCAATAACGTATACACAACACGTTGTAGTTCCATAATACATTGTTGGTATCAGGTTTATATTTGTTATTAACGTTGACTTGGGGTGGGATGGAATTGTGATATAAGCCCATCTTCTTGAAATTGGAATTGTGTTGGAAGACCTGTTATCAGGTGATTCTGTTAACATTAATACAGGTAATTAGCAAATGGCAAAAGAAGTAAGTTTATTTTTATTAACAAATGACAGGTAGCAAAAGGTGTATGTGGATAGTCTGTTTTTAGTGATATAGGATGCAAATTATAGGGTGGAATGGAATGCAATACAACATTGTACCATATTGAAACAGTTATAAGCCCCATGCTCTTAAAATTGGAATTGTGACAAGTATGTGTTTTACTCAATGGCCAAAATGATATGGAGTTAAGCTCTGTCTACACTATCAACCTTTATGTGACCAAAAAATGTGATGAGCCCATGACACGATGACATCACATCACTTCCATATTAGGGCACATCACACTTTTTTTGTAAAACTAGTTTGATAGTGCAGACAGAGCTTTATCTTTTTGGTGAAGCACTTTTAAGATAAATGATTTTAATTTTATCTACAATAAAACTTAATGATGACGTTCAACTAGAAACTCAAAACCAAGAAATCTAACCTCTACAGAATTGTTTATCCAGCCTTAATCATTTGATTTACAAATTAAATTTGCAGGCAGAACTTTCTTATTCTATTGCAATAACATATGTAGAAAATACTGAGAAAAACTAATAAGTGTTAGACATCACTTGTTAAGCTGTATATGTGTGGAGAAAGTCACCTGTATCAGACGACAGTCATCCACGATTAGCTGGGCCTCTCTACGACACACACCTGTGTCAAATACCTGTATTTTGGGCATGCCAAAATACAAACTTGAACTTTTTTGGGGTAGGGGGAGATGTCCTTATGCAGACTGCCTTATGTCCTTTTTATAAGTCTATCTAAATTCACAGTCAAGTTATCACAATTCATTTTTTCCAAAAAACCATGTCATCAAAACCATTTTTCACTATACTTATATACTATATTTGGCAGGGAGTGAAGGGGAGGAGGTGGGTGGTGTGAGAGAAAGCAATCTCTATTTTTCTACAAACTACTTGGTATATTTGTATCACTGTGTGTCTGAATACTTACAGAATTGGAATTTTGAAACCCTTGGCCTCGTTAAGTGCTTTTCTGTAATTGCTAAAATTAGAAGTTGACGATAACAATTCTGTCATCTCTGTAATAATCTAGACAAGATAAAAATAGAGTAATCATCATATATAAGATCCAATGGAAAACAATACATTAGAACGTCTATTATGAGGGATACTTTCAGGATCCAACAAAGTGTAGGGGTGTCTCTTCAAAAGGTGAAGGGTGTCTCTTCCTGTCATTATTTTCATTGGAATGTATCCCTTTAATAGGGATGTCCCTAAATAGGGGTGTCCCCTGAGTAGGGATGTCCCTGAACAGGGTTGTCACATGAACAGGGTTGTCCCATGAATAGGGGTGTGATCCCTGAATAGGGGTGTCCCAAAGGAATGGTTCTACTATAAGTAAAAACTATCGAGTACTCAGTATCCTTTTGTTTTACTGAAATTTATTTCTTGGAAATATCTAACTAGTGTGCATAGGCCTAATAGATGCCAATGACAATCATCTAGTGGAACATCTACTGGGGAAATATTGTAATTGTCAACACCCTATTATATGCAGAGGAGACACTAATGAGACACTTTGTAGGGAACCAAAGGTGCCCTCTTAATAGGGGTTCTAGTGTAAATTAACAAGGATTAAAGAGTAACCTGCATATGCATTAGTACAGAAGAAGGTCCACACCCCCATACCCCTGAAACTCACCACCAACCATAAGAAAAACTATTTTATATAAAAAATTTCAATAATGGAGAAATATAAAACAAATTCTCAGATGACTAAGGTGAACCACCTTTATTGCCTTGCAAAGCTTCCCAATTTGTTTTAAATCTTATATTCAGTCCATCTAAATCCGCTGGAATGTCATAAATTTAACTGTTGCATTATATTTTTGAAAACAGGTATAACAACTTGATGAAATATGTATTCATATGAATATATAGTGGAAATAATAGTTCTAGATGGATAATGATAATTCTAAAAATATTTAACTTTTTCAAAAATAAGTCCATGAATAATTTTGTAAATAATATTATTATTTTTAGGTTTGTGCAATTTATATTTTTGCTTTCTATTGAGTGTCCTTCGATAATTTTGTAAACATAAAAATATGTTTACAGTCTACAGAATGCTATTTTTACAGTTTCCACAAAAGAATATCTAAAAGCAGCTATTGTCGTAATTTGAACTATTTTTTATAATTGCAAATATCACAACCACAGAATTTTGATTGATTTATTTGTAAGCAAACTTTTATTTTTATTCATTGTTTTTGTTTCTTGAATAACTTTATTAAAACTATAAATTCATCTCAAATTGTCATGATAGAGTTCGAAATATCTTGTAATTGATAAGCGAAAAATAAAACATAGAAAGACAACATATTATTATATAATTATTATTATTAAAAATTATCAAATTAATGTATAGGAAGAACATATAAATTCATTTTATTCATATTATATTGTGTCTGTCCCTGGGTCATTTTGAAACAAGTCCTGAGAACTTCTAATCATGATTCAAACTAACGGCCTTGGGAAAAACACCAATCTGGTTATTCAAGTGTTGCATCCATTTTGAAATAAAGTTGTTATTATTATTATTATATAAACCGATAGAATAATCTTATCCTAATGCATAACAAAATCATTATTATCAAATTTATTATTTTCTGTATATCATCTTCAAATGTGTATATCACATATTGTGTTCTATTGGTTAAATAAATGTTATCAAATCAAATCAAATAAAAAAAAACAATAATGACCATTTCAATGCTCTACATACCTTCTGTTTTTCGGGTGAAATGTGAGAGTTTGTTTGACGTAACCTAGCCAACGAGCTATGACTTAATCCACCAACAACAGCCATTAATGTATTAAAATTGTTCAGTTCTTGTAATCTCTGCAAAATTAATTTTTGTAATATTTAAATATAGGAGGACCTAGTTAAGATGGAAGGGCACTCTGTATACCACCTTCTCATTTTCACCCTCTTTTTTTTTCTTATCATACATTACTTTATACTTCTAATTTTTCGTTTATTTATTTTTAAATTCAGAAAAAACTAATTTCAGAACTCTGAATTGGCTGAAATAACGTCAAAATTAATTTACTGCAGTAATAGGAGTAACTACATTTTGCAATATTGTATGATTTTTAAATGTAGAAGTTATGAGAGAGTCATTGCAATAAACAGTGTAAAAGAGTAAAGAAAGATGTAGTTACTGCAGAAAACTGCAGTAGATTAATTTAGAAATGGTCCGTTAGTGCTTTCTAAATGACTGCATTATTTCCTACAACATTTATGAGATGTAAAGCTCTTGGCAGCCCAGTACCTCATGTCACACCCCCACTTTAATACTAAATGCGATGATAGTATTTGATTAATGTATCTGTCATTGTGTACTTCATTTTGTATTCAAATCTTCTTTAAGTACGCCAATTGATTCAATTTGATTTGCCTTATGATGTCATCATGATTAGGGCTCACATCACAAATACATCAGTGTGGGTGGACGAGTGAACTACATACGTTTACTCAGCATCACTACTAATGTGCGGTAATAGATTCTTTAAGGCATCGAATACTAATCAATGAACAATATAAGCAGAAGCAAGTAGTAATAGATAAATTGATATGAAATGAGAAATTGTAGACAATTAAAATACTATACACGGCAAATTTCAATCTTGACGGTAAAAACGTAAAATATATTCATTAAATTAAAATACCAATCATGTTTATTTATAATTTGCAATTTTGGAATTTGTATTTATTTCTTATAGTATAGTACAATAATAGGCGGATCCAAGAAGATGGGGACATATTTGGCCTCTGCAGAGCTCCCACTTCTCCCCCACCCCCATCCCCTTCCTACACTCACTATGGACTGAGTGCAGAATCTGTTTGGGCTTAAGCCTATTCTCATTCCTGGTTATTTTTACATTGATGACCGAATAAATATTATTATTATTATTATAAATATTATTTCAATATCTCCATAATATGAAAATTATTATAATGTTATGTTCTACAGTTAAATATAGTGTACGGTTCTTATATATAATAAAAAGTATATTATTAATTATTTAAACACTTTCGAAATCATGTTCTAGATATATATTGCATATAACCTTGGCTCGCAGAATATTCAAATGGGCTCTACAGCAGGTTTTTCAAATTTGTCTTTATAAATGTGGGCGAACACTTCAAATATGGCACAGGAATAAAAGCATAATCAATTATTTAAGCATAAGGTAATTAATAGGACAAATATTTATTTATTTAGTATCTGCTTTAAATGCTTTTTACCAACGCATTCACTATGATTTTCATTGACTTTTGTGAAAATTGGGGAAAAAATATGCGCAATGTATTTTTTTTCCCACCTTTCGTAAAACCTTGGATTTTTTTTTTCCTCTTTTGTGGTGTAATCTACCACATTTATTCATTTATTCATTCATCATAATTATTACAAATACATATTGACATATTACAATCTTTTTTTTCCATTATTTTCTGATTTTTTTGATAATTTTATTAGCACGGTTTACTGGGAATGTTTTACGGTATATGGCCCTTGCCTTCCCCTTAAGATATGTGTGATGTATGTATCCATTTCTTTTCATTAATCATTACATTAATGTAATAAAAGTCCTTGTATTATAGATTTATATTTGACTTAATTGGCAAAATGACATCATTATGATATTCATAAATCATGGGTTTTCAAAGAATTCCGTCTGTGAATAGATTTAGTAAATAACGATTGACTTAATTGGCTGGTCTTGCGTCAATGTTACTAAATACTCTACGTCTTAATTAGGAATAATATAATTTCATTTATTTATTCCATTTTAAATTTGATATATGACATCATCAAACCCGTGGTGAATTCACATGTCATGAGAATCGTGTGTGAACAGGACTAAGCATTAATGATTAATTACAGTTCACACATAAGCATCGCTTGTCTGTAACCTTAGGGCATGGGGAGTTTCGGTCTGGAATTGTTGCCTGAGGTGCGAAAACTGTCAACATAGAAATGAAGCAATGGTGAATTTGTGTAAAAAAATGTATTTTCTAGAATACAGTAGAACCTCTAGTCTATTAAGTGGACACCCTCAGGACCCACCAAAGTGTCCCCTCTGAATACGAGTTAATTTAACCAAATTTACCCTGGTTTTTTTCACAGGAAAGCGTCCCCTGATTAGGGACGTCCCAAATGAGGGGTCGTACTGTGTAAAGTTCTGTCTATACTATCAAACTAGTTTGACAAAAAAAAAGTATGATGCGCTCAAATATGGTAGTGATATGCTCATATTTGGTAGTGAGCATAGGTGTTTATATATCGGCACATCACATTTTTTGTCACATAGAGTTTGATAGTTTAGACAGAGCTTGAGATGAACAATCTCAATAATCGTTCTACATTCTAACTACAATTAACACTCAACATATAAAAAATTGATGACCTCGGCTGAGTCTATGGATTTAACTAATAATTAATAATAATTATGATAAACGGCATCTGTCTAGTTATTTACAGTTTGTAATCATGACCGGAAAACTTGCAATTGTGGATAGAATTTGCGAGATCCTACAAGGATCAGCGATCTCACGTCACATGACGTCACAACCACACCTTGGGTAAACGAACACTGTCATATTGCGTGATACAAGCATACCGTGGTCAGGAAACAGTTAAAGGTCACGGATCTTGCTAGTTGTACTATCAGTAACAAATCCCTGAATAAATTGCCTTTTATCAGGTATGCAATACGCGGTTTCACGCTTCAGTGTACAGGTTTAGACTCGATTGCCAGGTGCTTTGCATTACCTGGGGATTTCAGTTAAAACACAGCCAACTACGTATATTACGTTGATAATAATAATAATAATAATAATAATAATTGATGTGTTTGGTTAGAATTTAACCTTTTTCATATAACTAGTATGATATACATTTATAATAATTAGATTTAAACTGTTTGACTTTTGTGAATTTCAATCAGTTTCTGAATTAATAAAAAATAATTGATGACGAAAGTGGTTATCATTTGAAGTAATAGATAACAATATACCTACGTTCCTTATATTAGATAAATATATAAAATTGTTATTTTGTATATTGTATTAAGCTAGTTTGACAAAAAAAGTGTGGCCGCCAAAATATGGAATCATTGTGTCCATATATGGACACATCACAACATAAAATTTGATAGTGTAGACAGAGTTTAAAAGAGGGTTCTAACAAAAACCAGACTGCTTTAAGAAAGGCTGATACCAAATCGATGGATTGAAATGACACATTATTATAATGATACACAAAATCCTGATTTAAGAAAAATCTGATAGCACATCAGATTTGAATAAAAAATTACATTTTAAATAGATTATTCTAAAATCATAATTCGTATTAATTAGTCCCATATGGTTGACTTATAAATATTCATGAGCGATTAGAAAAGAAGAAGTAAAATCTATTCAAGACTACTTCAAATTTTCAACTTTAATAGGGTCAACAAGAATTTCCACTACAATTGTAAATACATTTATTTTAGAGAGTATATAAGAAAAATGCAGATGGATTATTAATAATAATAATATTTATTTGGTCACCAATGAAAAATAATCAGGATTGAATGTGTTTAAACATGGGAGTAAAGTCACAAATTATGTATGTTTTGTATGCAAATCCAAAGGCAAATTAATAAAAAAATGTCAATGCTGTGGGTATCAGTGGCTGGATCGCAATGGAGATACAAAAAAAAATCACATGATAAAGCAGACAGAAAAGTTAGCAGAGCTTTCGGGCAACACTGGTCCTTCATCAGTGTTTTGTATACATATACATTTTCTAAATACAGATTTAAAGTAGTGTGAGGAGTAACAGTAAGCGAGAAAACCGTTTAGCTTGTCCCACATTGAATCTGTATCTATCATGAGCAAGTTTTCCACTCAAACATCGTTTTCTATGTACTATATATTTAAATTACAAATGTTGCTATTGTATGTATAGTAAATTAGATGTATAAATCAATAAATGTTATCATGAAAATATATCTAATCTTATACAAATCTTTAATTACAAAAAAACATGTATGAAAAATTGATCACCTTAAGGATATGAACCTGTGACTTTTATTAATAGGGCAAGTGACTAATCTCTTTAACCTTTTTATGATTAAACAGGTCAGATATTTTATCGTGTAGTGTATATATGACATTTAACATGAAACATAAGCAGATTTATTACATGATGAACACATGATAAACATTCACCTACTGTACATGATTTGAACATGTGACCTCTTACTTTTAGGACAGGTGACTAATCTCATAGACCATCATTATGCAGGATATACAGTCTAGATACACTTTATCAGGCATATATTTTTGTATACATATCGAAAAGCGAGCAACTCTCCAATTACGGGATAGATAAACTTTTTTTATAATTATTGTGATTTAATCCTCTAGTCTTATTAGAGGCTTAGGAAGTAGTTAAAAGTTTTCACTAGGTTAGAATTGAACTCTGGACATTGAGATTGAAGACAAACATGTTAACCACCAAGCTACAGCTCCACTGTACAACTCCTATTGACGACCTAACAACATTTTTTATTCACCCTACATGAATCGAACCTCTGACCTTCTGCTTTACAGGACAAGTGACTAATCTAATAGACATCTTTATGATTAAGCAGGTTAAGAAGACCAGATACATTTCATTTAAGAAAATGAGGCAATTGACAACATAACAACATTTTGATGACTGATAAATTTCACACTACATATGGTTCGGACTGCTGACCTTTTGCTTACAGGACAAGTGACTAACCGCTAGACCACTTTTGGATTGAGCAGTTTATGCATTATATTTTGCAATACTGTATATAATACTATTAGGAAAACATAAGTACTGTATTGCGATATTTATTTAATTACCTATAAATGATAAAAGATGGTATATTGAATTTAAATCCTTTATATTAACAATAAACAAAAACAAACAAATTTCTTTTACAATTTAAAATGATTTCAAAACTGTATAAAAATTCATCTAAAGTATTTTCAAACAAACAAGCATTTATATTTGTTTATTGAAAATATCAGCTTTAAAATGCCTATTCAATTAAGCCTGTTCTAAATCATACAAAACGCTGACGTCACTGACACAGGCCGATATGTTATAATGACGTTGATTTCCAACAAAGTGTTGCAACAAATAATATTGTAGATATTCAAAAAAGAAAATACATGAAAAAAACGAAAATGCAGTGATAAGATTGAATACAGACGTATTACTATATAATATAGACAATGCCTATCAACAAAAACAGATATGTTTTGTAACCATGTTAAAGGGCCAACTGAAACATGTTTTACGCTCTATATATATTTGTATGCTGTTTGATGTTGTTGAATTAAATTGAATTGTCTTTCTCTAGATAAAAAAACGGCAATAAAACCTACTTACAATATGATGAATGAATAAAATTTTTAAAAAATTTATTTCATCAAATGCCATACAAATAATACAGAGCATAAAAAAGGACCAACCTAGAAGTAAGCTTATCTCAGTTGGCCCTTTAATAATAATAATTAATTGAATTTAATAAATTACCATAAGACCGAGTAGGCCAAATGATTACAAATTTGTCAAAAATTAGGGTATTGGATTATATACTCAGATCACATTAACATTGGATTTACCAAATCCTTGTGTCTAAATTTAGCCTAAATTTGTGGGTGGGACTATAATCAACCATGGGATTATACTCGGTCACATACAGTATATTAAAAATAAACTTTATAAATATAGAAACTAGAGGTATACTTACAACTGCTACATTGACAAATTTCTCCATGACCTCTGCCCTTTGCTTTGGCGTGTGTCGACTTAGTACCATACATTGAATCCACATGGATAATCCATTGAATAGGCCAACCGAACGTTCCAACTTTACGTTATCCTTCAGCTGACCGCTCAGGGCATAGCTTTTAAAATCGCCAAACTAAAACAATAAAGACAAGGCGGATTAACATTAATATGAATATAGCACATAGGTGAAAAAAAAGGTTGAAATAGTGGGAAGAAGGTATAGAAAATAGACTCACATATGAGATGTTCCTATTCCCAAATAATTGACAAATAAAAAGCTTTTCAGTATTTGAGTATTTTTCAGTAAAGTCACAATGGAAAATAGGAAATCCAAATTTCTCATTTACAACAAATTATATTTGTTTTTAATTAATAGCATGTTTAATCAACAAATTTTAATTTCAATATTTGTAATTTGTATAGTGCAATTACACAGTGACAATACATTTCATTGTAGCTTTGGTGAAATGGAGAACAGAAAAAAAAACATGTTATTATATGTTACTTGTATAGTTTTGAGTTTCTCCATGCCTAGAATATATATATATATATGTATACATATGTCGTATATATAAATCCAAAGGCAAATTACTGAAAAAAATGACAATGCTGTGGGTATCAGTGGCTGGATCTCAATGGAGATACAAAAATAAAAAGCAAAAAGCTAAATCAAAACGATAAAGTAAACATATATATAATATACATAAATGAGAAAATCTATGCTTGGAAAATGTATATATATATCCGTATAAATATGTCGTATATATAATATATATATAAATGAGAATAATCTATGCTTGGAAAATGTATATATACAAATGTCGTATATATAAAAATATACACAAATGAGAAAATAGCTCAGAACCAAAACAAAGGGAATACTTTATTTTACGTAGTTTTGTGCAACTGTATCTTTAAAAAAGGTTTAAAGGTCAACGATTCAGATTAACCAATCAACATTCTTGAGTACATACTCAATGTTTTATATTATCCAATCAAAATACATAATGGTTCTCATCCAAGTCATTATGTTATTGATAGCATCTATATTTGGCAACTATCTATCTTGAATATATTTTTAGATTTAATTGGTAACATCTGACCTAAAATATATAATAATAGATTAAGTTTGCGAGTAGTAAGTCCCTGCAGCTCTAATTCCTCTTTTATTTTTAATTCAAATAAAAAAAGAAATTTATTTTTACCATTAAAAACAATAAAGCAAAATGAATAGGTAGTTTAGAATCTAAGCTTGACTCAACTACCAACAAGTGATAGCACATACTCTATATAAGTTTTTATGGCGAGCTAATTACGCGGAGTGTGGAGCTACTACCTCAGAGTAGGATTATATGAGTGAGGGCTATTTCTCAGGGAGGACTTATATATGTGTGAGCTATTCCTAAGGGTGGACTTATACATGAGTGTGGGCTACTCCTCAGGGTGGACTTAACACGAGTGTGGGCTATTCCTCAAGGTAAACTTATACATGAGTATGGGCTATTGCTCAGGGTGGACTTATACATGAGTGTGCAGTGATGTACAGCCACAAGAAATAAAGTGGTTCGGTTTTCGCAAGAAAAGGGAAACACCTCTGTTAAGCCACTGGGTTGTCAAATGCATCTGTGAAAAAGTGGTCACTGAAACCTTCCCAACCATACTGGTGGCTACAGCCCTGGTGTGGGCTATTCCTCAGGGTGGACTTATACATGAGTGTGGGCTATTCCTCAGGGTAGACTTATACATGACTGTGGGCTATTCCTCAGGGTGGACTTATACATGAGTGTGGGCTAGTCCTCAGGGTGGACTTATACATGAGTGTGGGCTATTCCTCAGGGTGGACTTATACATGAGTGTGGGCTATTCCTCAGGGTGGACTTATACATGAGTGTGGGCTATTCCTCAGGGTGGACTTATACATGAGTGTGGGCTATTCCTCAGGGTGGACTTATACATGAGTGTGGGCTATTCCTCAGGGTAGACTTATACGCAAGTATGGGCTATTCCGCAAGGTGGACTTATACATGACTGTGGGCTATTCCTCAGGGTGGACTTATACATGACTGTGGGCTATTCCTCAGGGTGGACTTATACATGAGTGTGGGCTATTCCTCAGGGTGGACTTATACATGAGTGTGGGCTATTCCTCAGGGTGGACTTATACATGAGTGTGGGCTATTCCTCAGGGTGGACTTATACATGAGTGTAGGCTAATACCTCCGAGGATAAACCTATACATTAATAGAGTAGTACTAGTTTATGTTACATTAATGAATTCAATTATTTCCATTGAATAAATATTTATGTTTTTATTTCCTATCCGTATAAAAAATCTGTGAAATTAATTACCACTTTTTTAATTCAATCAACTATATTGTAAAAATATATTTTAGATATTAAACTAAATAATTTTAAAATATCTTGAAAAATTTTCTTATAAAATTTTAATTATTACGATTGTTACAGATATTTTACTTATTTTGGAACCTGATCAATCCAGTACAAAATGGCTATAATTGAATAAACATCAGAAGTGATAAAATTTATTATTAATTAACAAGCTATTTTCAAACATGTTTTTACAGCATTCGCCACAATCCAAGTATACGCTGATCTGAAGCTGAACTTGGCAATCATGTTCTCGAAGGTGATCAGTCACGCGTGAAGTGTGATCGTTTAATTAAATGCACGCTGAAGAGAACCGACATGTACTTAAGAGTCTGCAAACACTTTAAGTGACTGCCATTGTTAAGTCGAGGAATTACGATGCATTGTTATTTTCATCTTGGATTGCGAAACGGAAATAATAACAGTAATAATAATAATAATTTATAAATAGAGGAAAAATGAGCGCTATAAAAATAGAGAGAGATTATAATATTATACAAATAATGAATGTTTATTAGTCTAAATGTAATAGTAGTTCAAACATATCCATATTAGATAGATCATGTATGATTCCACCAAACTTTCTAGGTTAAAATCACGATTGTGAGGCATTTGATAAATAGGCAAACTGCCTTAAAATATCATGTTTCGAGAAAATAATATCCATACTAGAGCAAAAATCTGTCAAGAAATACATTTTGAATTCTGTGGCTCAAATTATGTATGTCTCCTATAGATAGTGGGTCACATACAATGTTTTAAAATCGAAGGTTCTTTGTACGAAATACATTCAATTATGAAATGCAGATGCATTTTATTCTTCAAATACTTTCAGAAAAACTGAATGTAATACATATACACATAAATCCATATCTGTATTGAACATGCATAACACGTACTAATCACTACTCTGTATGTACACTTACATTTAAACGCCGAAATACTTTGTACTCAAGAAAAGTAAGATGATCGGCTAATTCTGTTGGCTCTAAATGATTGAAGACTAAAGATACTTTTCGGTTCCTTCCACGGAGAGGGTTCCGTACAGATACAACACGCATCCAGTCATATGATGGTCTAAAGAAGTCAGAAATTTTAATTTTACTGGATTAGAAAGTGAGATGGTACAAGCGATGAAATTAGATGTATCCACCTTTTAGCATCATTCTCACTTAATGGACTCAATGCAAGAACATAAAGGAAGTTGACCAATCACAACACGATGGATCATCTGAACTGTCGCTTGTGATTGGTCAATTCACTTGCATTGTGCCTACATCATTGCATTGAGTCCAAGTGGGAAACGTACTTATAGAGTACAAGTTACCTATGTTGCACTGTGTATACCTTTACTTTTATTTTCTGTGGGACATATAACTTTCATGGGAAGATTTTATTTCTCACCTCACACAAACATTCGGAATCACATTCATGTTAACAAACAAGAATGTTTACTTTAAATACTTACAAATTAGAAACATCGACAATAGTTATAAGTTGTGAATTTCCATCTGCGTGTAGGAGTGTTTGAAATTCTTGCAGTACACCATATAATTTCTTGTCTAAATCAAAATGAACAGGCCAGTTCATTATCCAATACCTGAAGAACAGAATATCATAGTGTTCTAGTACGTGTTATGTTTGCAGGTTTTAAGGCTATTAAAGTCATTATGTGAAAAAGATTGAAATCACTAATTTCATTTTATTAAAAAGTAGCTTTATTGTGACAAGGATTGAGAAAAGAGGCCAAAGGCTTCTGTCATCGATTAAGGATTTATAATAAATAATTATTCCAACTTTCACATAAAAATGAAATTTCTGTAGCTGGTGTGAAGAACAACTTGTTGCCTGATTTTTGCTCCCAAAATTTGGTACATAATTTGGTAATAATTATTGGTCGAAAAATGAAAAATAAAGTTAATGACACAAATGTTTTTTCTTCAAGATAGAAACATAAACAGCTTTTATAGATAAAACTCCAATAATAATGGTTAGTTAAATGGTACCCAACTTGTGTGATCTATTGAAAGTTTTTGCAAAAACAACACACCACTATAAACATGTTACAAATGTACCTTTATTTTTATATATAATATATATATACATATAAAACAGAGAATTATAATAAAAGTGGGACGACCTCACACAAGACAAAAAAAAATTTTTCCACAAACAATTTTTTTTACGCACTATTTTAATCAGGTAGTGCGAATATAACAACCCATTATTTTCCTCAAAATCTCATTTTAATATCTTATGTAGAACTTCAGTGTTGGTTTCTGGTTAATACTTTTTCTAGGGAAAATCCACACCCATTGCTTAAGAGATTACCATAAATTGATGTAGAAGATAGAAGTATAAGTACTGTATTTAAATATTATTTAATTTAATCTTATCAAGGATAACTTGATAAAATTAAGTAGATATATATAGAATAGATATGAATATTCCATATCAATTAATGTTTTAATTAATAAATATGAGTATCTATAAAATATAATTAACTATGCTAATTACTTTTATTATTGAATTTGAAAGAGAAGTTAATAAAAAATGTATATTTAATATATATCATCGATGAATCTAGAAAACAAAGTTTGGATGGTGAAGAGCAGGAGAACACCTTTGACCAAGACGCCAAGGGGAGAAAATTAACATTTTTATCCTATATATATAAGAGCATGTATCAGATTTAGTTGTATAACTTACAAAATGCAAAAGTTACAAAAGATTGGCTAATAAATAATTAGTATAAAGCAGTTTCAGTTTTCCAGGGCACTATTGGAAAAACCTTGCACCAGTGAGGAGTCATAAATGCATGCTTTACAAAATTTCACATATTCACTTTCTCCTTTTTGCTTTTTTTTATTCTAAATTTGATAGTGCCCTTGCAAAATATTTTTTTCAGTACAGCCCTTTCAATAACATTAATCATTGCATGATGTCATAATTTGATTATATTAATTAATTTACACAAAGTAGACAATAGCAATAGAATGAATGAAACGAATCTATTTATGGACTATTTTGTTCTATGAATATATGCATGCATGTTTTACAATAGAAAAAACTGATCAGAAAATAATTTGTCATCAATTAGGTCGAGACTAGAGTCATTGAAATGAATACAGATTATCCCATTAGCAAACTACTTCCATTTGATTAACCTATTACGATCAATCTCCAACTTCTAATATTATCGACCATGCTGCAGTAGTTTAAAAAACGAGGTATGTGTATATTATGTATGTTATGTAATAAGGCAGATTGAATGTAATATTGATTTAGATAAAAACTAAATCTTAGCAAATAATTTTTATTATGATATTTTATACAATAACATAATAATGAGTAAAATAGGTTTTTTTTGTTATGTCTGATGTAGTGCATTTCATTTAGTATGACAGGCCTATGTAAACTAAACATATAACAAGATGCAATGGAAATCCTGAACACAGAAAGCTTGTAAATTAAAATCTCACATACTAAACGGGACATTTTGTAAACTCCCAAAATCACTCGGCTTTTATAAACGTTTATTAGAAAATAACACAATGTATTTGTTACATTTTTCACCCCTAGCTATTCTTTCATTTAATAAATTATCTAGATCTGTATTTTCCAAAAATGATTGATTTAACCAAAAAAACAAAAATATTGGCGTTTATTTTTAAATAGTGCAATTTTTTTGTTACAATTTTTTCCTTGATTTAAAACAAAATATTAGATTTTATAAACCCAGTGTTTACTAATAAATAACACCATTTTTGTTTTTACATTTTCCCCCTTGATTTAAACAAAAATATCGGCTTTTATAAACGTTTATTAGTAAATAACACAATTTATTTGTTACATTTTTCACCCTATCGTTGAAATGATTACACGATAACAACCATTCAACATTCATTCTGAACCTTACCTTTTGTGTATCCCCTCTAATACAGCAGACATATATAGAGTTTGAACAATACCATGAAAGCCCCAGTGGTCTAATGGTTAGGAAATCTGCATATCAAGCAGAAGGTTCCAGGTTCGAATCCTGGTTTGGGGGACTTTTTCTAATTCTCACAGATTTCCTCATCTTTATCATTCGAAATTAATTAATTAAATTTCAGTATATCACCGGGCGGTTTAGAATTACTGTTCTATGCCTAATGTGTTATCTGATGAAGGGCTAGTGTTGCCCGAAAGCTCTGCTAACTTTTCTGGATGTTTTACTTATCGTTTTGATTTAGCCTTTTGCTTTTTTTTTGTATCTCCATTGAGATCCAGCCACTGATACCCACAACATTGTCATTTTTTCAGTAATTTGCCTTTGGATTTATATATAAATTAATAATATATTATGTATAATTAAACTAATATGTATATATAAATTATAGTAGTTTATACCTGATAGCATGACATATCCTTCTTCTGTAGCTAAAAGCCTGACAATCTTCAAACGTTGCATTGTGCATACATGTTGACTTGTTACACTGACTTTTATTGCTGCATTGATACGTAAGAAAGATTAAAGAAAAGACAAACAAAATACTGATAAGTTTGAAATATTAATATCATACCATAACGCTCTGTTTTAAAGGCTTTATTTCATCATAGGTTATAATCGCACATTTTTTAGAAATTTTTTAATTTGTTTTATAAAACACTAGTATTACACATTATGAACAAAACCAACATTCCTCTTTTTGTCAGCCTTAACCATTATTAGATTAAAAACAAAAATTGTACTTTTTTATCAGGCGGCTTAGAATTTGTTCTGTGTGTTGGTTTATATGTAAAAGTATTGTATCTCTTCGGAGATCTCACTGCATAAATAAATATACTGAAAGATGCGGCCGGTTTAGAATTTCTTCTGTGCCTGTTGATTTGTGAAAAAAAAAACTGATATAATCAATTTCATTTAAGGTTTTGGGTGCCGCTATAAGTTACTGCATTATTTTATAATATTTCAAGATATTATTTTCCAAAATGAAAATTAAGACACGGATAGGAGACTTTCATTTAAAATACTCTATAGGCAGCATATGTTAGTTCTTTTGAGCACACCAACAACACTGTGCAACAGCAAATCTATAGTAATTTCAATTTAATTAAATTCTAACTAAAACTACTTTTATCAAATATCTCTGAAAGCTAGATTACATATATCACAACAACACGTGTACTAATGGTTTTTACTCGGGGGCTTAAATAGAAAATAATACATTTATATTTCATTTTCACAAACTTCTCAGAATATCTGATCGATATGTGGGTGGTGTGAATTTCAATTGTCGGTAATAGATCTAAAATTTAGATTAATAAAAGGTATTTTGAATTTGATCTAAAACATTATAAATGTACATACTCGTACCCTAAACTGACTGTAGGATCTTGAGGACGAAACAAGTTTTTCATTAAATTTATCATTTTAAAAATCAAACAACTATTTACATACTGTACCTAAAGAGAAAAAAAAGTGATAGTGAATGTCTAAATATGGTAATGATATGACATCATCATCATGTCCAAATATGGTAATGATATGACATCATCATCATGTCCAAATATGGTAATGATATGACATCATCATCATGTCCAAATATGGTAATGATATGACATCATCATCATGTCCATTATATGGTAATGATATGACATTATCATCATGTCCAAATATGGTAATGATATGACATCATCATCATGTCCAAATATGGTACAGTAATGATATGACATCATCATCATGTCCATTATATGGTAATGATATGACATCATCATCATGTCCATTATATGGGCAAATGTGATGTGACCATATATGGACACGATGCATGTTATATCACTACCATAATTGGGCACATCACACTTTTTTGTCAAACTAGTTTGATAATGTCAACAGAGCTTTACAGATGAGTTATATACCATACCATCATTTTGAACACAAAGATGGGATGGCCTTATTATATATATTATATAGTACATCAGAATGGACTTAACCCAAGCACTGAAATCAAATGGCTCATTTTGCATAAAAATTATCAAAATTAAATGAACCCACAACTTCCAGATCACTATAGTCTGGCGTTCCTACCTCTAGAGCACCGAGCTTGCGCTGATGGCTAGGGGTTAGATTCGAGCCCAAGTAAGTAGCGGGTACTGCCCAACAGTATTGACTCAATACCATGATGCAAAACTACTTTACAGTAGCAGGAACGGATTTAAGTGGGTGCTAAACAGGCTTTAGGCCCCCCCTAAAATTGTACTTTTTTAAATAAAATAATCACTATTTTTATTTTTCTGCATCCTGACGGATGGTTTTATCATTTATGAAATATTTAGCGCCCCACCCCCCCTAATCTATAATGCTGGATCCGCCTCTGAGTAGTTACAAACAATTACAATTTCAAAAAGGATATAGATGAAGAAACTGAGTAGCAAGTTCTTCTGATAGCATAAACCACTCATGCATTAAAAAAAGTACACGTGGGAATGACGATTCCTCGATAACTTGCCCTGCGTCATCTGAAAAATACAACAAAATAAAACAAATTAAGTGATAGGACTGTCCGACTTTTTTACAAATTGATAAATAAAATTGAAATCAGACTGGTTAAAATCAACATCACATCCTGTTGCCACCTTCTTTTGCTTTCAATTTTTTATTATACAGAAATATTTTCGAATAGAAATGTTGACATTCTTTGATTCTCTGATGACATTTTTGATTTGTACATTACATTTTCTTTTTTCAAACCTTCGTTTCATTGTTATTGATTGTTTCTATCTTTTGTGCTTTTCAAGGAAATAAATGTTTATTTTTATTTGATACATACAGTAGAAATAAAACAAATTACCTAAACCCAAAGACTTGATATTATTAAGCATTATTTCAAGAATGTCGTTGAATATATAATTTGAAATTTGTCCTGATTTCTTGCTAAATTGGGGGTAATTTATTCACATAGTTATTAACAAGCTATTATTAATTATTCCCAGCAGAAACAGGTTATAAATTAATGTAGTGAGAGAATGAGGATAAACTTATGTCAGATAAAACAAGATTAAACAATGTGCTACAATTTCAGACTTTAAAGCCAAACTCACCAAACATTTGATCTCAAAATATTAAATTGTTTATATTGTTTATTCAATGCAGCTTATTCTTTATTGGTGTATTTCATTATAACTTTGTTTTGTTTTTAATTATTTTGTACTACTTAGTTTTGTTATTTTTGTATTGTATAATAATGATGGAGTAAGAACAGTTTTCCTGTTTGGGCTCATGCCTTTTACTTGCTCCTACCAAATAAATATTATTAATATTATAGATAGATGAATATCGAGTACGGTTTTTTTTTTCTACACTATCAAAAAAATTTGATGTGCCCATATATGGACATGATGATGTCATCACTACACCATATTTGGGCATATCACTTCTATATTTGGGCACATCACATTTTTTGTTGTCAAACTAGTTTGATAGTGTAGACAGATGAAATTTTTAAATGAACATAAACACCTGAACAGCCATTGCTTATGTTGCGTACAGTATGTGTCAACCATACATAATCAATCTATGGTGATACTATATTGTATGAATGCGCACTCATGTTAACATCGCCAAACCTCTTTATCAATCTAACCAGCAATCATCCATTAATTCATTTGACCTCACTAATCTAATCTAAGCATTTTTTCTGTAAACACTAACCATGCTACAGTAGTATTACAATGTTACATTTGACTTCACTAATCTAATCTAAGCATTTTTTCTGTAAACACTAACCATGCTACAGTAGTATTACAATGGGCCTGTTTCTGCTGCAACTGCTCAAAATACGGTATAAAAATACGGTATAAAATACGGTATTTTTTATACCGTATTTTTTAGTACCCCGTTTCTGCTAACAATACTTCTTGGGTGGTCGTGTTAAATTTCATCTTTTTTACCCAAATTGCCATTCATTTATTTGATCGATAACTAAAAGTCGCAATAAAGGAAGTTTTACGTCTCACTTTCAACAGCCGAGCCCTAGTGATAGAGATGTTGTGAGAGCACAGAAAACATCGTAATGGGGACAATTAATTCGTTCCCTCCCCGAGTTATTGTATTTTGCAATGCTGTACTGCTTTCGCAGGCTCTTCAGCTTTGAGTTTACTTGCTTTGGAGACAAGTCTATTCCATACTCCTGCTTTATTTTTTTAGAAATGTCTTTATAAATGTGGTTGTCCCTTTTATTACCTTTTAGTTGGCCAGACATTTTAGCTTCCCCACACAAATTTATTTAGTAAAACTGTTACGTCTTCGCTCCACATTTTCGTCGAATATATATACACGTGTGTAAAACAGCTGACAGCGACAGAAAATAAAAACATGAATGTTGACCTTTTGTCATGTAAAAAAAAAATACTTTTTTATTGGCAGCAGAAACGGGTACAAAAAATACGGTATAAATTTGTAAATACCGTATTTTATCCACAAATTTTGTGGGGAAAATACGGTATACAAAATACGGTATATTTTTTATGAGCGCAGTTTCTGCTGCCAAAAATATACCGTATATATATGGTATTCAAAAAATACCGTATAATATACGGTATTTAGTTGGCAGCAGAAACAGGGCCAATGTTACATTTGACTTCACTAATCTAATCTAAGCATTTTTTCTGTAAACACTAACCGTGCTACAGTAGTATTACAATGTTACATACATGAAAAGAAATCAATACAATTATTAGGCTATTTTAAGAACCCACATAAAATGTTGAGAAGCTCATGTAAATAATAAACAGTTTGTCATCGACAACGGGGGCAATGGGCTTATGATTATCCCACGAATTTTTAACGGGGTATTGCCCTTTCTTTGGGGAGAATACAATATACTTTTGTTAATTTATATGTGTTAAGTTTAACCATTTTTTTTATACTTATCAATATCACTAGTCAAAGGTTGTAACATGGACGTATACCTCCATAGTTGTAATAAGTCTTAATAGTGAAACATTTAATGATGCTCGTTTTTTTATGCTTGTTTTTTTGTTGAATGTATTGTTACTGTCTTTCATAAAGCGAAATCATTGTTTTTGTTCATTTATTGGGGGAAAAATGAATATTCAAAGTTTTTTTATTATATTTTATTCATCTATATTTGTCATGTTTTTGGGGACAATAGTAATGACCGATTCAATCAATCAATATATAACTTTTGCTTATAACTTTTGCTTATAACCATGTTCATTTGTAGGCCGTTGCCAATATACAGTAATCTTCCTAAACACTATCTACTACTTTTAATACTTACAATATTATATGTTTTCATCTTTTCCATTGATTGTAAACCTCTAATTAAGCTTTTCAGTATTTTATTATTCAACTTCTATTTCCAATAATAGTCAATATAAACAATTAATTTTTATTATTATCATTACTGTAAATAATCATTGTATATATTTTATAATTAATATTTATATAGGTTTTTTTTTTGTTTTTTTTTGTAAAAATCTACTGTAATATTATACCTTTATTATGGTTATAACAAGTACAATTGATTGAATAAAGTTCACATAAAAATATAAATATAAAAAAATATCAAATTTACGAGGCATTCTATATACACTGCATAAATCGGAATACGATTTGAAAAACTTTGTAATATTTCATCCTGCATAGATATGTTGAATAAATACATAAATGAATAAATAATATTGATAGCTCATCAAAACAAATTAGAACATTTTATTCATACTATAGTACTTATTATGAAGGTTAAGATATATCTAACCTATTGACAATAATTCATATAAGCCTTTAGGTTTAAAATAAATCGTTAATAATTATTGTATGTAGAGTGAGGCCTATAAAGGTTGACCGTATATTTGTTAATTTCAACCAGCGTATATTAAGGTCTGAATGATGTCAAGGTTTTGGAGTCCTTACACTCAGTGGCTTAATGCAATGGGCAAAGGCCCCTGGTTTAGCACTCCTAAGAGGCCTCCAGCGCTAGGTAGTTGCATTGGGCTCCTCATGCTCTGGGCCCAAGCGTTTAGCCAGTGAGGGTGAATATATATTTGCCTAGTGGAAAGCAGGCTTTAATTCCCCTATCTCCGCCTTGTCAAAGTCAACAACTTACCGAAACATTCTACACAGAGCTCAGCTAACTTATCAATGGCAGCAACTTTGACAGACAAACCAGGAAAGAGTACCTTATCCTCTTCCATAGACTCACTGTATGTAGATGATGTTGACAGCTTCTTCCGCCTCGTTATCATGCTATCCAGTGTCATGCTCCCTGTTGAAGATTTAAACAATAAATAATTGATTGAGATATTTCAAATCAGAAACTCTCACAATTTCTATTTTTTCCAAAAGTCACTAATTTGAACCATGGAGGAATTATGTTTGAACATGGATACAAATTAGGACAACAAATGTAATATATCTAAAAAATCATGGAATTAATCCTTTAAAATCCTTCCTACCCTCCACCTCCTATCCCCACCCTCCGCGCACCCTCTCTACAATCGCTTGATCATCTGAACCAACCTATATTAGGTAATTATGGAATGCAGTAGAACGCTCCACCAAAGAAACACCCCTGTATCAAGTGAGAACAGGGGATCAATATGTGTTTTATAGGCCTACAGTCGATACCCTAAAGGATCCCACAGGTGTCCATTTAAACAGAGATCTACTGTATTTAATAATACAACAAAAATATTGTGTGTATAATTATTATTATATTATTTTAAATTGAAATTGTTTATGGCATGCTGATCTATGTTTTTATATATTTATATCTGTATTTTATTGTTAACCGTTTTTGATGTTGTATTTTTTTTTATTTCAAACCTGCTTTAGTGGCGGTATTCTGTTGGTTTGGATTGAATAAAATAAAATAAAATAAAAATAAAATATTAATAGTACAATGTATTGTAAATAACAAACAAATATTTTAAATAGGTGAATAATGTCATATCATAGCTGTCTGGTTTTGTTTTTCAGTTTAAAGCTTTCGGTTTCAAGCCTGATTCATGTCAATTACATGGATAATAAGCTTTCAACTAATTACTATGTGAACCTAAAGTAGCAGTCTACACCATCAATATCAATCATATTATAAAACTAGTTTTTTAAAAGAGAGCAAGTCAAATATTGCTCATACTGAATGCATTTAAAAGAAGGTAGCCTGTACAGTACAGTATATGCTAGCTAAATATACAATTTTAACAGGTGCGAAATTTCGCAAATAATAATGCAGAAGATAGGACATAACATTACAGTAAGCTCAGCACTTCATTTCACCATTTTTAGGCCATGTGCCCCCCCCCCCCACCCATTTTAAAATCCTGGATCCACCACTGTTTAATACAAAAATGTAATGCATGATTAGTATAGTATCTATTAACAAAACGTGTAAAATGTTTTGTTGTACATAGTGGGGAAATCCCTGGGGAAATCCCAAATCTTAAGTATAACTATAAAGTAATCCCACCCTGTAATTTATGTTAAATTCAGACAATTCATTATAATGCACCACAGCCAACTTTGGTACTATGCTTACCTATTAGGTTGTATAGTTTAAATAATTTGTTAAACTAATGCCATTTTCACACACCTGCAAGAAGTAACAAGTTGTAACCAGGTTTGCATAGTGTGAAGATAAAAACACTGACAAGATGCCCCAAGTTGCAGACGTTCCAACCCTCCCAATTTATCCGGGAGTCTCCCGAATTTTAACATCACCTCCCGGTCTCCCGAATTTTTAATATATCTCCCGATTTCACACATTTCTATAAAATTCAGTAATATTGTATTAAATTATAATCTATCTTCCCACGAAAGTTAATATTACAAATTAATTTAATCCCACACGTCGTACGTACCACCCCGTATGATACAACGAACATGTAATGTATGTAAAGATTGTATAGCATAGTACAGCGTACTGTAACTTGTAAGGCGACGTCCTTTGTGTTTACCGACAGTACGCGATTCTTACCTTTAGCGATAAAGCTACAGTATCGCTTTATCAGTAGAGTAGGCGCACGTGTACTGAAACTTTTTCCTGGTTACAAGTTTGACCTAATTCCCATGCCCAGGGAAGGCATCATCGTCAGTGTAGTAGTAGTAGTAGTACTATGCGACGTCCTTTGTGTTTACTGACAGTACGCGATGAATCTACAGTATCAGTGGTAGGCGCGCGTGTACTGAAATTGCTAGTTACAAGTTCTTTGACCCAATTCCAATGCCCATGCATCGATCGTACCATCGTACAGTACTGTATGTATTCTCACTGCGCATGTACCGGAAAAGTACTTGTAGTACTGTATTTTGCGTACATACTTTCGCGAATTGCAATCACTCATGAAATTTTCTGGTTTTACAGTATGTCGGAAAAACGTAGTAGCGTAGTTTTAGAGACTAAAGTTGTAACAAGAAAAAATATAAAACTAGATTTTCTAATGAATGGAAAAATACGTTTCCGTTTGTTAGTGCGAGTAATCAACACGTTACCGAGAGTGAATACAAATTTTTTTGCACTATTTTTAACGTGAATTGTCATGCTCACAGGGAGGAATCAACGATGTTGCTGTACACTCCAGTAAGTTGTTTGTTTTAATTTGTATTTTTGTTAATGAATTAATACAACTAAATACAGATTTGATTTGTACTGTGAATGGTTTTTTATTTAAGTGTATACAACGAATAAAGTTAGTAAATAAAGTTTGATTTATAATCACCAAACAAGTTCTTTTCTTTTTGTTTGTATTACTCTGATTTGCAAAGAGCTGTCTTTATATCGTGTTGGTAGTACAGTATACTTTTATTCTTGAACGTTGGTGGCGACAGACATCACAGTGTTAACATTGGTGGCGGTATATCCTCCCGATTTTTAATTCATTTAGGTTGGAACGTCTGAAGTTGCTACTGCGCATTTGTAATTGTTCTGGTATTAAATTGAATCATACATCAAATAGCGCCCAACTATACTTTCTCCCGAGATTTCTCAAGGTTCACATGTATCAAAATGTGTAATTTATAAGATCAAACTATGTTACAAATTGTAGTAATGTGTGCAGATGTGTAAAGGGTATTATCAATGTACAGTACAACAGGGTATTGCTAAACACCCCGCAAACCCCCGCAAACCTCCAAAAAAACATAGCAAACCCAATCGAACCAACATTTTTTTACATGGATATACCCAGTGGGTTGTACACTACATGATTCAATCACTTTCATGTTGGTTCGATGGGGTTTGCTATGTTTTTTTGGAGGTTTGCGGGGGTTTGCGGGGTGTTTAGCAATACATGTACAAATACTATACATTTGAAACCCTGATTCTGACTCAAAAGTACTATTTCATGTCAAACAGACTTAAACTGTCAATGAACCCATTTAGATTAATTAAAATTGTGATGACGGTGAACAACACATTTATTTCTGTCACATACTAAAAAAAAAAACAAAAAACTGCTAGTTTGATATCAGTTTGATAAATCAAAAAACATTAATTACATAAATGATTATTTCTCAAAGCAAAGGGCACATGGCGGTCAAATAGTAATTAGCAAATTATTTTGAATAGGCATTAGAAATGTAGGTGGCCTAAAGGTTTATAACAAGATCTGTGGTTAAGTGGGTATTAGATAGCTATCAGTCTGTGGTATGAAATATGTAAGGTCTTCATTTTTGTTTTTCATACTGTTTGATTCAAAATGACCAGATTAATAATGCTTACAAAAGTGCATTGAAGAGCCTGCTTATATAATGAATTATCAATATTATTATTGAATACTGTATTTCTTACCCTATGTCAAAATGTATTACTAATATTGTCATACTTAATATTATAAACGGTTAATATATAATGATTTAATTAAGTGTTGCAGCCAAATTTATTTAATGCATTGATGACCAGGATTGGATCCAGTATTATAGAGGGGAGGCTAAAAATTGGGAAGGAAAAATAAAAATAGTCATTATTGTGATTTAAAAAGACATGGCTGTTAAATTTGGGGGGGGGGGGGGGCTAACGCATGTTTAGCCCTAGCCTAAATACTGTACGCGCCTGATGACAAGTACAGGTACTTCTTTTTTCATTTATTCATTTATTCACTTATTTCGGACTGTATATCCATAGAAAAAATTACATACAGTATTAACAAAAGTTAATCCACAAGATCAATGCTTGTTGGCAATGCTTTTATATATTAGAAACTCCACGGCTGCTCCGCATCATTCTGTTGGAAACCGACTTTTAGTTCTAATAGGACGAAAACAATTTTAGACACTATTTTGTTTTTATAATATAATCCCTATTTGTTTTCTTAAAGATGTATTGTCCCCTAAAAACATGAAAAATAAAGATTAATAAAATCAGATTTTGAATACATTATTTTGTAGTTTTAATAAAGTTAATCACTTCCGTAGGGAAAAAACGGAAGAAATTAATGTTTTAACTTATAAAATGACAAAATAAATGGTTAAATTCAAACAAAACCCCATTGGGTGGCAGCCAATGTTACAACTTTTGCTTTAAATTTCACTTGTTTAGATAAATACATTTTTTTTCTATCAAATTTTTGGTCAAACTATTTAAAGTAACATTAAAATGGTATATTCAAAAAAAAAAATTGAAAGAATTATTTTCTCAGGGAGACAATACATCTTTAATAGGTTAATGTACTGTATGTATAATTAATTATGAAGAACATAATGTATTATGAAACCAGTACTATTCATTTGTTGCTTTGTGTCTTAATCATATTATAATGCTATAATCCTATCTTACATAGATAAATAGTAGCAAATACATAAACCATTATTATTATCATGTTGAGTCGTTCCGCAGAAGAGCTCACAAAAGTAAAGCCATTAGCCTATAACGGCGCGCTTGTGACGTGTTGCAGTGGGTAGTCACTTTAAGTGTAGAATCCTATTTTAATACATCGTAGAGGTTGGCACGTGGCCAGAAACATACCTGGGAATATCGACTGTTGCGTAAAATGGTTATTATGAAAACGTTGGCTATGACGTAGCTGATTTTCCATGTGCTACGTAATGACACTGAAAAAATATATCTTAATTATTTCAATAGTGCAAAGCAATATGGTTCATCTTGGATTACACATTGATTTGTACATTCATATTTAAGTCCTATTCGTAATTGACATATCAATCATTTGAAATTTAATTGTAACTTTAACGGTGGCGTACAAATAATCCAAAAAAAAAGTTGATGAGAGGGAGATGAAGTTAGACAAAAAATAATAATTTAAGATATTTTTTATCAACTTCAACAATTATTTTAATTATTATATTACTATAATCTTTATATCGGTAAACAAATTTGACATCAACAGTCATGTGTACACATAATATAAATCCAAAGGAAAATTACTGAAAATGACAATGCTGTGGATGTCAGTGGCTGGATCTCAATGGAGATACAAAATAAAATAAGTAAAAGACTAAATCAAAACGATAAAGTAAAACAGCCAGTCACTGAGATCCAGGCACTGATACCCACAGCATTGTCATTTTTTCATTTAATTTAATTTTTTATTTATTCATTTAATATGGTAATACTGCCACAGTTTCAATTGTGTTTTACTACAGGTCTTGTTTAATATGCGAAATAAATGAAATCGAAACTTTTCCCTGAAACCAGACTCTGAAAACCGGAAATTCTCAAAAGGAGAATTTGTTACGGTCCAATGGTTCCAAATTTGCTTTTATAATTAAAATTCTGATTATAACCAGATTGTGGATAAACAGACAAATTTGCCAAGATTATGGACAAGATCAAGGGTGTCTAAGGACCTGTTCAGACATACAGAGTCATACTTTTGTATCGTACGTGGCGTACAACTCCATAGGTCTGAACCAGAAAAATGTGGGAAACGCATCTAATACGACACTGATCTTTCGTTCGTTATGGCAGATCATGGTAAAAGATCAGTGAACGACGCTCTAACCAATCAAATTTACTCCGGCATACCAGCCCAAATCGGTAAGCTTACAATGCTACTTATATGATATTGCTTGCGATACAAAAGCATAACTCCATGGATCCGAACATACCCTAATTTTGGGAGATTTAACACTATAATTTAGTGGTAATAATCTCTTCTTTCGAGAATTTTGTTTAATTATAAACAGCTAAAATACACTAAAAACACAGAAACCATACAACAAATTATCATTACCTGATGTCATAATTGAGTTATTCCAACATATTTTGCTATATTATACTGTACTGAGGCAATTAACAGAGATGAACTAATATTATTATGCACTAACTGTATATACTTAGACAAACCACAAAGATTGAACAGATGGTAGAATGAAGAAAATGATGAATAGGGTGAAATAACTAATCCATTGAGTGGCAATACAGGATTTAACAACACCAACGTGCTATAATACCAGGGAAAAATGAAAAATGTTAGTACTATAGTATCTAATTAAAAATAAAAATAGTGCGCAAACCACAATGTCGCAGGCAACCAGTAGCTTTTACTCAACCGTTTTTTACCCTGATTGACCTATCAACCTTTTACACGTCTCTGGTTATTAGGTCATGTTGTTTCTGCTGCAAAAAAATAGCCGGTTATTAACCATGTGAATAAATTAATTCCAATTTCTTGGTTGCAGAAACAGGACAAATTTTCAGTAACCAGTTGAAATTCGGTGTTATTTAACAAATTATTTCAGTACAACTACAGTATAGCTGCAACGCAAAATAACGGTTATTTGATTGACAGTCGCTGACCTTGAGTCAACTACAATGCAGCAACGTTTAAACTGACCGCCCTATTTGCTCTGTCGAGGTTAACGGTTAATTTCCGGCGCTAAACAGACCCTTACTCTCTGCACCACCCAACACTCCATATCACGTCCAAACTGCTTCCTTGTATAATAATACAGTAGGATCTACTAGTAACTGTATAATAGTGTATAGTATACTATCAACAATTTTCATTTCAGAATATTTTAGTCCTATACAGTAACAGAGCTAAATTACTGTATGACAAGACTTATGGAATAAATAGCTGTACTTGTATTATAATATTATAAACAATCATGTGATTGTGGTGTTAAAAAATAACCGAACTACGTTTACTTCCAAATAATGTATCACAAAGCTATAACAATTAATTACACAATGAAACACATCTAATGCACAAAAGGAAACCTCTGAGTAAAATAAACATACCTGGCTCTAGCAGAAAAACTGACTCGGAATTCATTAGCAAAATATTTGTATTAATTCCAGTTTCAACGATAATAGTTTATAGCTTTAGCTTGCTAGCATGTTCTCTACTCACTGTTAGCCACCACATAAATGAGGAGAAACTGGCATTTAACAGATCTGATAGTGGTCGTCTCGTGACGATGAAGCAATTAGTTCAACTGAGCTGTTATAAGAGCTGCTTATACTATTGTACAGGTATGCTGTATGTCTGTTTCAGCTTCCCGGATTTAACTTTGTCACTCTATACTTCTTTAATTCCTTTAGTAAATATTATACGACCGCTTTATTTACATGTCGTCCCTGTGGTTTGTTAAATTATTATAATCTTGTATAGTAATTAATTTCAATTATTGATGATGTAAATGTTGATGTACATTTCATAAATCAGTACTGTATTATCATAATCATTGTTATTATTATTATTATTAGTTAAATGCGCGGCAATGTTATTTTGATAAAATATACAATATAGTTATTAATTATTAATTTAAAGATGTTTTGTCCCCCAAAAAACATGAAAATTAATATTAATAAATCAAACTTTGAATAGGCAATTTCATAGTTTTAATAGTTAGGTAATCATTTCCCATAAAAAAAAACAGAAAAAAAAATGTTTTTTATTTATAAAAAGCCAAAATAAACAGTAAAATTCAACCAAAAACCAATTTTCTGACAGACAATTGAACAATTTTTTGCTTTAAATACATTTTTTTTTAGGTAAACATTTTTTTGATCAAATTTTTTGTCAAAGTGAATAACAAACATTAAAATTACATATTCAAAAAATTTTAGAAAAATATATTCAATGGTATTAAATATTAAAATATTAGTAAATTGCTTTGTTTTGTACAAGCCTACACAATTTACAAACATTTATGACTTTAACTTATTAATATATTTTATAAAAAAAGTCATCAATCAATTTCCTTTAAATTAAAAAACATAATTAAATTTATTGTCAACGTGAATGAAAAACAATCTTTATACTAATGAAGAATAGGTAACAGGTCAAGAATTAAAAATATATTATGATTGTGTCATGTTTAAAGTAGTTGATCACAATGTTCACACACAGTGTTATTTGCCAAGTGAAAATACTAATTAAACAAGTAAACATCGTCTTGATTTATCTAAATACAGACTACCTCAATAACAATATTTGACTGATTCTCAAGAGGGCAGTAATCACTGTATATATTATGTGTATGATCATACTTGTTTTAGATGGTATAGAATGTTGTAGTAAGTATAGGTGCTCAAAATACATTCTACTTATTAACAATTTATTAATTCAGACTCGTTTCACCAATGAGTATATTTCCAGAGACAACCCCCAGCTGAAATGAATACAGCATATAGTAGCATCGAGTTAATATTACTATATGAGTTAATAGTCCCCTGTCTTAAATTTCTTCTACATAAATCTAAAGCTCTGTCTACACTATCAAACTAGTGTGACAAAATAGGGTTTTAAGGCTGTAATATTAATCTTTTCAACCCTCATTCATTTCACAGGAAAGTTTTTCCTTAAACCGCTAGTCCTCTAGGATAAGCTCACTCATAAACTTTCCACAACTTCACAGGACTGTAGGTTGGTAAGGTTTCAAACCTGAATATTCACAGAGGCTTTTGATAACCCAGTGACTTGAAAACAATTGTTTAAACTTTCTTGCAAAAACTGCACCACTTTATTTCTTGTGGATACATCACTGCTTCAGTATGCTATTCACCTTGTGTACTCTTAAAGTGGGATTCTGGGTTTAAAATTGCTTTTAAATATCGTTTATTTATTAAATAAAAAATATTATAACAATATAGACATGTCAGAATGAAGAAGTAATAACGAGAAATTAAACAAATTAAATTTCATATACATTTTAGGGTAAATTCATGGAAAGTCTGTTTTTCAGCAGCTTAGGGAAGCTCATTAATATTCATGAGATATTCACAAAATCACGTCATCAGTGGATTCCAAACTCGCGACGTCAAGCTTGTACGTTGTGTTCTCTCTCCCCTGTCAAACGACGACCACCTGATCATTGTGAAATACATTTTTTGTAGATTTTCTAAGCTAGGCCTAAAGTGTAATAATAGCAGTAGTAGCATATATTTATTTGACATTTAATGAGATACAAAATTTAGTACAGTTACGAAGTCATAAATTATACTATTTTTATACCTCGAATAGTACAGATCGTATATCGGCTTCACGTACTAGGCTAGGCCTAGCCTAAATCATTTTATTCATGGGTGAGAGCCATTTCTGACTAGGGATTCCATGCCACGATGGCTACGTTAAAACATTGGGGCCATCATTCATGGGCCTAGCTAGCTAGCCTATTACTAAATGATTGGCCCATAAATAACAAAACTCAGTGGATTCCAAACCCATCCTATCAACCAAACTCCTAAACAATCTAAACCTAAAACGTTCTACAAAAATCGGCTGTAAATATTGAGGCAAAACAAGGTCCGATCGCCGTCCGCACGTATGGTGTCCCGATCGTCTAATAAGTAGGCCTAAAATAGGCCTAGTTTACTCTCCAAAAAAGCGGATACTGCATCAAGCAAGTAGACCGGTAGTAGGAATGAGACCTAGCCGATCCGGCCCAGTTAAAAATTGAGCTAGCTAGTGTAGTAGACCCTATGCGAATTGATACTACCAGGCCTTTTACTATAAGCTACACTAAAATTAGCAATACTTATGTTTACAAAAATTCCAACTCTCTCTCATTCGAGCTATATTATCTATACCATTCCGGTAGGTCGAGTCGACCTTCAATCAAATACTGTACATCGTTCATGTTGTGATTATAGACGAGGTATACTCGACCCGACCAGTTTGGTATTGTATACTGTATCTGCTTATCACGTGACGATGCCAGGCATGGGGCAGAGAGAGCACGTGTATCGTCGTCTCGCTCTCCTCGCTCAGCAGGAATGTATACGTTACGCTTCATTGATTTTGAAGGCTTTCCCTAAGTCAGTGCGAAAATCGGCAAACGTAAAGTGCAAACTTATCTAATTTTTAACTGTTTTTATGGATTTTCATAGAAAATTTACTTTATAAATGGGAAGACCGACTAAAATTACATCAGATAAGTATAATTTTACAAAAGTAATTGATATGGTTAATGATAACGAGTCGTCGGAAGATTGACCATTTCACGAATTTCCTATTCTGTAACCACAGTGTGATTTTGCCGTAGCTGCACTTGTAATCTGGCCTCATTTCACAGCCTTCGTTCTGCTTCACTGGGCGCTTATATAAATTGAAACTTTTACCGTTCAAGAGACAAACAAATATATTTTACATTTTTTACTATTCATTTTAAACCCGGAACCCCCCTTTAAGTGGTATGTGCGCTATATAAATCCATATTATTTTAAAACATAAACATATATGTTCATACATATCTTTTCTTTAAACACATCATCTAGGCACTGGTTACTCACAGAAAATGTTGACCTTGATGTATTTTGTGAGTGACTACGTACAAGTCAATCTATCAAAATCAAGTTGTATGATTCATTTGGTAATTTCTACTAGGATTCAATTGACCCATTAATTAGCACTATCAGACTTGTTCAGTCTGCCCTTCCAACACTACGTCATGACATAAAATATCATGCCAACAAAGTTAACCAACCCTGTATAGAATGAGTACACACTATCAGATCTACTGTACGCCTACGACAGACATCGGGCCAAAAGCCAATGATGTACACCTGTAAAAAAACGTAGCAGGCAGCAGTTTGCCCATTCTAGTATGTCTTGACAGTCCAATTGTTTGTATAAAACTGCACACCTTATGTATTACAGATGACTAGATACTCCTTACTTATAAAAACAGATGTCATGACAGATATAATCAGGCCAATGAAAATAAACATTTATCAAATAACATTTTCTATAAAGATATGGGTGAAAATATAAACCAAAAAAAATGTATTCTAACAGAATGACTCAGTATCTGTACTTTAATGTTTGGAAATATGTAATAATGTGGATTTTTATTACAAATGAAAGAATATTAATATGTAGAATGTATACAGGACGTTTAATAATGATACTATCTTTATTGTTTAGACAAAGCTGGCATCTGCCATACTGTACACCATCAATATCTTTTCCACAACTGCAATGTTACTGTAAAACCAAAATGTGGTAACTCTATTGTCAGTAACAAAAATTTCTGGTTATGTAAACTTGTTTTAATTTATTAACAATTAATTAATATACATAATAAAACAATTTTATAGATCAATTAACGTCTACTGCATTACATTATTTCCAGAAATAATAATATATTTATTTCCTCCAAAAAAAAATGCAAATACAATATTAGCGACATTAAGGAGTGTGATCACATAACTAAGGAACAAGTTCCTATTATTACTGTACCTAAAGGGAAGACTTGTAAAAATAAAGAGAGATACTAATACAGTATTGATTAAATGTATGTTTACATGAAGAAAATCAATAGTAAATAAATTATTGCGTTCAGTACATTATTTTTAGACAAGCCTGAGAAGAATAATAATATGATAGGTTTACTGGTTAATGGACGCCAGCAGATTACAAAATTTTACCCTATTTCTTGTGCTTCCTATCTAATTAAATTTCTTCAAAAAGCGGTTTTATACAAAGATCACATTGCAGCTAAAATTTGCTCCAAAAGCGTATATTTGATGCCAGAATCAATTGTTAAACCAGAATTGGTTCTTTTTATGTGGACCCATTTCTACTGGAAACAAAATAGCATTCTTTTCAAATATGACGTTGCTCAGCAGAAACAGGTACTAAAAAATAAAACTTGCAGGCTGTTACTAATACTACTACTAACACTATTTCAAACAAAATAAATATATTTTCTAGCACTGTTTATACATACTTGTCAATTAAACAGGTATGGTATATACACAACTTGTTGGCTTACTGCGAGTGTCAAAAAGGAAATCGTCTATTCAATGATCCTGTAGAGGTAACCAACTGTACATTCAATAATGCTGTTGTTACCAGTACATATCTTAAATACTGTAAAGTGCAGTAGCCTACACAAACGTATTGTAATTATGTATGCCTTATGAAAATGGACATATAATAAAGTAAATGTTTAACAAAACAAAAATTGATTCTTATATCAAATTTGCTTTAGATCTAATTTCAATCAGAACCAGATGTAGAATTATACTTTTGTTTATTCGAATGTACATTCAAATTTAAATTATTCTAGTATTTTGTCAGATTTTGTGTTGAAAAAACTGGGGCAGAACCAAAGGTCAAGAGAGCATTTATTATTGTGAGAATCATTTTTGTTTTGCTTTGAAAAATTACACAAACAAAATGGTTTTGTTATGTAATGATGAGTGCGACTTTATTCCTGGATAAACCTACGATAGCCCATTACATGCTATCCCACGGTTCCCGCAAGTGAAATGGGGCTGGGGCTTGCCCATATGAGGTCATGGTTGGCAGATTAGTTCATTATTGCAAATGGGTGTTCAAGAAACATCCTCTTGAGTGCACAGGCTATGGTTGGTTTATCCAGAAAAGCTAGGCTATACTGTAAGCATGAAATAGAGTGATTGATATTAGGCCAAATAAAAAAATATACTTGTTAAGCGTCACACCCTCATAAATTTTCAGGGGCGGGGGGACGGTTTTTTTCTTTTTTTTTTTTCTTTTTATAGAGGTATATTTTTGCGCGGTGGACGTTTTTCCCCACTTTTTTTAGGACGAAACGTCAAACTTTTAAAATGCGAAACAGAACAAAATTGACTATGTATGAAATATTATTGCTTATGACAAAATTGAGTTTTGTATTGTTTATATCCAGACGTAATTAAAACATTAAATTTAATTGCCACCAAGCGAAATTGTAGGCCCTAGGCTAACTAATCCGTCCAAGCTGCTACCCCCACCTCACTCACCGGCCATCCGCCGTCTCTCGCTCGACTCATCTATCCAGGAAATTCCCTATCGCGAGAAGCATGATTTGGTCTCAATAATACTAAATAGTGGGCTGATTTATAGTTTGAAAACAGCTTACGGCATTTCTTAAGTGAATTTTTATTCAACGTATTCATTCTTCTTTGATGAATCCTTTGCCAATTGCTGTGTAAATCAGTATTTAAAGTTGTGATGCAAAAAGTGTATGTAATTATTCCACAGGTAAACCAGGCATAAGGAAACCCATCGCCCAACAGGACCTCTTGGTGTGCCGATCTCGAGCGCGAGATCATCGTAAACAAAATTGGTAGAGTCCATTATGTATGGGGTGTTTCCTATTTACGAACCTATAAAAAAACGCGCTTCGACCACTGTGTAGGCAAAATATTTATTTCGTTAAATCCCTAAATTGATAATCGCGTATTCTGTAATCACGTGACTGATGATGTAATCCTCAGCGACGTACTAAATGCACATGATTTAATGTGTTGGGGAAAAAGCTTGCTGTTTACCACATTACATGATTCACGGTGCTATTGGCGTTTCCTTGACGTAAATCGGCGGCGTGTAAATGAAACAATTGTTTTCACCAAATTGACGTTGTCGACATAGAGCGATCGGCGGCTAGCGTTGTCTAAGCTAAAAAGTACGTATTTTTCAAAAATTACACTATAGCCTAACAAACATTTGCTAGTTTTGAAATTTTCAAATAGCAATTATGAAGAATCTACTAGCAAAATGCTAGTTTGCTAGCGTGAATTTCGAGCCCTACTCTGGAGCTGGGCCGGGCCGCTGAACTTTCCGTTGTATATCGATAAAAAAAAAATAAAAATAAAAAGAGAGGCGGCTGGATAATCAGGAGCGGGCGGTGACGCTTAACAAGTATGTTTTTTTATTTGGCCTTACTAACATTTTTTGTCCACGATTCCCACAGCTTATACAGTAAGAATGTAAACATTTACCACAGTATCCTTCTATTCAAACCATACAGTTTCTCTTCACTATATAAAAAAATAACTTCTCTTCAATTAGCTAAAATGGTACATGCCGCTCTTTGTGAAATTGTTCTCAAAATCTCTTTGGATGATGTTTTCCAACTCTTCCATCTAAAATACACTATCTTATTATAGTACATTTGCTACACTCATTCGATTTTATTTATATTACATGCTTGAATTAATTTATTTATTTATTTTATTTAATCGAAACCAACAGCGATAATTACCGCCACTAACAGGTTTTGATACAAACAAAGCCAGGACTGTTTAAAGCACCTTGATTGGTCCTAACATTGATCAAGGGCTTCTATCGTCCAGTGCCCACCTTGGGTAGTATACACTGACTTGGAATTAGTATGGGATTTTTTTTTTCTGATCGGTTTCAATTAATCTTTCCTCCACCTGCACACACTTTTACTATGAGAAGCAGTCATATAGAAAACCGGAAAAAATACTTAAGTAATAAATTGGCTTAAATACACTTGAACATGTCAACGTGTGTTTGCATAATTGGGTAATACTATAGGAGTAGAGACAATTTTAATTAATAATTATAATGCCACTTTATTAAGTACTAAAAAAACAATTGCTGTCTATTTTTATTCAATTTTTTTTTTGTCAATTTATTCCTTTTTTTTTAATACAATTGAAATATTAAACTTTAAAGTATGTAACAATTAACTGTGTATAAATTATTATTATTATAAATTAATAAACGTTTTTTAAACTGTAAAAGTGTACTTTTGGCATTGCACTACATTTAAGTAGAACTCAGAGTGGTGCAAACAACCCTCTTGTTTTAATTATTTCATTTTCTATCAAAAATTATAAATATAAATATATCTTGAGTGTAAAAGCTGTCTTGTGCGCAGTGAATATTTTCGCAAATGTAGGATTTAGAATTTATCAAATGGTAATTAATAAAAAGCGCAATGCAATTTTTGTTAAATCTTACTCCAAATCCAGATTATTCGATGTGGTAAAATGGCTAATCAAAAATGTTTAATGAACCTGTTTCCTAAGTCTGTATAATGGAGAAATCAGTTTAACACTGTATTAGTTCTATAGGCCCAACTGGAAAATCAGAGTGAACCCAATAATTTGTTTTACCCTTGAAATATATACATTTTTAGTAAGAATCTTATGCTTTTAATACTCTGAATATATTATGAAAGCAATTGGTACATTTACAGTCTAATTTGAATCCGTTGACCTGGAAACAATTTCAGATTTGGAGGAAATTAGAAATTGATGAGCTTTGCGAGTAATACCTGCTCATCTAGGATTCAGCTGTAGAAATCGTTCACCAATCAACATACAGTACCTACAAGGATACATATATTTTAGATTGTTTCTCGCTTTTTTTTTTATCGATGACTTTAGTACAATAATACAATATTATGCTCAAACCACTTTCGACTTCACCAAAAAATACAATTATTTAAAGATATATTGTCCCCGCAAAACATGAAAAATTAATAAAATCAGACTTTAAATAGGCTATTTTGCAGTTTTAATAAAGTCATTCACTTCTATAAAAAAAATTAAAAAAAATAATGATTTCACTTATAAAAAGACAAAAGAAAGATTTAATTTTTGTTTTGAATTACATTTTTTTCAGGTAAATATTTTTTTTTAATCCAGTTTTTATTCAAAGTGGATAACTATTATGTGACATAAAAATTGCATATTCAACATTTTTTTAAATATTTGTTCAAGGGGACAATACATCTTTAAATAACAATTGGGCGGTGAATGATGTATTAACAATGCTACAGTAGTGAATATGATTATGACAGTAATTCTGGACTACCATTCCATTTTTCTCTTCAAGCCAACATTTCCACCTAAACTATTGGCATAACATTTTTCCATGTCAAAGCTTTAGTAATAAACCTAAAGTAGAAATATTCTTTGATAACTGTTTTAAATACTGGTCACTAATTAGACACAATTCAACTAGTACTTGAGCCAGGAATAGAAATTTGATGACTGTACCCTTTGTATGTAGGTGTACTGTACAGTATTTACATCCGGGTCCATAAAACATTTGCCTTTCAAGTGTTGCCCAAGAATATAGTCGTGAGGTGGTTTCCCGATTAATCGTACGATCGAACCGGTACTGGGTATGATCAACTAGCGTTCGTGTTCCCACCTAATCATCCATTCATAGAAGTACTGATGAAGATATCAATCTGTGGCGACAATAGAATGGACCCGAGACCTGGCTATCTTCGACTTTTAAATAATAGAAAGTTTAGAAAAATGTTTTTGTTAGACTAGAAATATACATTGTATGTATATAGAAAAATTGTTGTAGTTTTCAAAATTACATTGTATAAGTTGCGATGTGAAAAACTGTTATTTGATCGTTAGTTGTCATGTACATGAAGCAAAAATATAAATATAATAAAATAAAATAAAATAAAAATCGTTAGTAAAACTTTTAAAAAGAGTAAAGATATAAGGAAGAAAAACAAAGAGATCATGGAGCGGCTGTACCAGAATATACAACACTAAGTATTGTAAAGTTAAAAACTAAAAATTTAGGCGATCTTGTCAAAGGTCAAGCGCCTTCAGCCTGCCACGTTTCGATATTCAATATTGAACTTGATACCCAGTACCGTTTTGATCGTACGATTAATCGGGAAACCACCTCACGACAATATACCGTAGTATGAATTTCATAATTTGCCTAATTTTCTTTTGAAGGTTTTGATTACTAAACAAATGTCGTGGCACGTTGAACCATCTGTACCCTACACATTCTCCACTTTATTGATTCCGTCACATCCTGGTCTAAACTGAAATCGACAGGAAACTACATTGAACGAGATCTCATTCTCAGGGTCAACGTTTCATCACGATCTGCTTTTAGTAGACCCCTTTATTTAATTCTGGTAAAATGTTGTAAATATATTTTTAAAAAGTAAATAGATAAATTTGTTATATTCTTTTTTTTTCTTTATTTTTCTTGAACATTTGTTTTGATATACAGTATATAAAAAACATATGAGTACAAAGTATTCTTTAAGAAGAATTTCTATTAGTAAAGTAAAAAGAACATTATTATTAATATGGGCTGTAGATGAGTACTTGTCTCACTAGGACCCCGGACAAAACCCCAAAACAATCATTGAATCAATTAAAAATAATTACTGTACTTAAAAGCAGTGTTAATATGTTGGATACAGTACAGTATCTAAGTATGGATAATAAGGCCATATCCAATACGAGCATACACATACCTTTTTTTGACAACTAAAAATAATGTTAGCCTACATACTGTAAAATGAAATTATTATTTATTAAGTTTAAATATTAAAATCTACCAACACTAAAAATTTACTTTTTAATTTATATAAAAACCTTTTGTTGGCAACTAAAAATGTTAGCATAAATACTGTAAAATGAATTTTTTTTTTTTTGCAAATGTGACAAAGTGTAAATATTAAAATCTACCAACACTAAAAATTAACTTTTAAATTTATATAAAAAAACAGGATACTTTAATCAAATTGAACTTCCTGCATGAAAAACAAATGTTTTTCTCTCAGATATACTTTAAATAGCAAAACAATCTCCTGTCATTATTGCCCAACCACTTTCAATATTCTCTTTGTTCTTTTATTGGAATTTAATTTTTTAAACCATGCAATCAATATTAATCTTCAATTACCACTTTTCATAATGTATACACTTTGTTCAAACAAAGTTTGTTTTTTTTTAAAGTACAGTAAAACAGTTTTTTAATATTCCCTAAATTAAATTTTTAAATCTAAAATTTTTTTAAATACATTTCTACAGTACATTTAAAATCATACTGTTCATATGATTGATCAAACCACAGAGGTAATTCCTAAATGATTAAACCTATACAAAGTTATTGTATCATATTTTTATGCCAGTTTTCATTAATTATTTGAATCATTTAATATTGTCATTTTTAATTTTTAAACACAAGTTTTTATCTATAGGTAAAAGCACAAAACAAAGGATTTTTTTTATTCCGTTTCAATATGAAAACATATTTTGAAAGCAGATTTTCATTAAATCTGAAATTTATTCAAATTCATCTTTCATACAACATACGTAAACACAATACAAAATGTGTCAATTTAACTTTCAAATAATTTGATAAAGTAAAGTTTTTACAAGTTCAAATATTGCAAAAATGAAAGTATTAAAATTATCAAAAACAAACACATTGCTACATACAATAAGAATCTTGACAAAGTAAATAAATTGCAATATCTAAAAAATGAAAAAAAAAAATGTATAGATTTTGTCTAGAGGGGTCAAAATGGGGTCAAAGAGTGGTCAAAAGGGGTAAAATTGGCTAGTGACAACATTGTCTAGTAGTAGAATCCGTTTGGGAAAGGCGTCAGAGAATTGATTAATTTTTAAAAAGACAATTAAAAGTAGCTAAACAAGCACAATCTGCGCAAACCCAACCTATTTAACAACCCTGTCGCAGTACTGTACTGTAAATGTTCTTCTTTTTATGTTTTATTAAAGACAAACTCTACAGCTCAGTTTATAAATAATGTTAAATTTGTCACTTTCAAAGTAACTTTATGTTTAAAACCATGTTTGGTGGTAATGTTATTCACAGGTTTTTTTAGGAAATAATATTTAGACTGGCTTTATTATTGATTGAGTGAGACTGGGTCAAACTGGGTAATGATGAGGATTTGTATTAGTATTTAACCTTTCATCTTTCAAACTCTCTCTAGTCTACAACCTTAATATATTTTACTCAACAGATAAGTAACATGGAAGAACTGTCAATTGGCTTTAAATGCCCATGGACATACCGGTACAGTAGCTGTGCTGGATTTTTTTTCCACCAAGTTCAAAGTTTATTTCTAGGCCTTTGGTCCAGTCATTTATTTTAACTTTATACAGTAGGCCATAGTATATCACCTATAAAGTCTCATTTCACACTAATGTAAAGCTGCTTATTTTCAAAATATGCCTCAAACAGTTGGATATATGGAAGTTGTATTATTGGGTCTCAGACATATTTAATCATTAAATATAATGATTTATTTAATTTATTTTTTTATTATATACTATACTAGTATTATTTTACCAAATTATTTAAATCTCAGATAATTTTTTTTTTTTTTTATTTGAAACAAATTACATTGTGTTGGGATAAATGAAATACAATTTTAATTAAGGGAAGTGCTCATTTAAATATTTTTTTTAAAAAAACAAGATATTTGAAATTGTTGTGATGCATTTACAGTATTTACATTTTTTTGTCTGTAGAAAGACATTGGTCCCTACAGTGGTTATTTTAAAGGACTGGTTCCTTGTTACATATTGTACTGCCTAAACCATAGTAGCTTTGTTGTTATTAAAATACAGTATATTTACAATGATATTTATTCTTACTAAATGTACTCTGTAATGGAAATAAAGGTGAGTGTATCTCACAAGACAAAAAAAAACTGTCTAATCAGGGAGGTACAAAAATATACCTCCCTGGTGTAACAAAATTCAATAAAAAAATGTTTTTAATACCTATGAATCTTTTGAATGAATAAAGCATACTTACAATTAAAATTCAAAAGGTAGATGTGTCTACTAATCCAGGGACAATTAAAGAATACTAAAAATAAGTCAATGTCTGATCAGTCTCTACGTGGTTTAATGTGTAAAGATGAAAAAAGTTTACAGTATATTTAATATTTGAGGTATAGCTATTACAGGAAATGCCAAGGATGTAACTGACGTAAATTGGTTTAAGGTGTAAAGATGAAAATACAATAAGGTCTATAAGTATTAATACTAAGTAGATATAGCCTTAACCTGTCAATGTCTTTATAGCTAAACAGGAACTACCATACAGGATTTAAACAATGTGCCTTTAAGGTTTGAACAACAAAGAATACTTGACTTTAAAGATATCTATCTAGCCAATCAAACCACAACAGTTGTTCTATTCAGTTGGTTTATTGATCATTCTTTAATTTTGTCTTATTAAAGTTAAGGAGCTCTCTGTTTAAGGATTTTTAAAAGTGTGGTATACACGATAATTAAGTTTAAACATTACATCATAGTTTTATTCAACTGTTGTACATTTCAAAATGATTGTGGAAATGTAACAACCACATTATCAAATGTGAAGATGACGGTCTGTGTATTTATAATTAATTATGTCACTATTATTATCAATTTTTTTTGCACAAAAACAAATATTACAAAATGGTGGCCCAATGGTCCAAAATGAATGTAACATAACAACCTATGTAACAATATAAATATCTCAATACTATACGTTGAATATAATAATTGATATTTTGGCTTAATAAGTGAAAGATGGCTACATAAATTGTATTGTATTAATGTCTTGACTTGACTGTGGAAAGGATTTAACTTTGCTCTACCTCATCATAGTTCACCCCCCCCCCCCCCAACACCAAACAACAACACCCAACAAATACCCACCACCATTAACATTGTAAAGCTCTGTCTACACTAACAAACAAAATAGTTTTGATGCGCCTAAATATGGTGATATATGGCCAAATATGGTAGTGATATGACATCATCATGTCCATATATTTAGGCACATCACATTGTTTTGTCACATCATGTTTGATATAGCAAACAGAGCTTTACGACAGAAACTAAGTGGCCTGGTTGGCAAACCAATGATGCGCAGTATCAAGTTCATAGCATAGGCGGTTACAAAAATGAGTTCCTTTTTCAGAAATAGACAATTAGTAACAAAGAATGTCCAAAATTGGCAGGAAATTTATAATTAATGTTTCCTTTCATACTCATTGTGAGGGAATAATGCTATAATACTGCATCCCTTATTCCAGACAGTTTTATATTGTACTGGTAGTCATTGTTTAAATACTGTTGAATATTTTTCAAAGAATGGCAAAAATATGTAAACAATGGCCAATATAATATCTCAGCTACATCTTGCTTTACTTGGTGAGAGCTACCATCAACATTTTAATTGATTTATTTTTCAAACAAATGTGAACAAAATGGATAAAAATTGTAAATATAGTTTAATTTAATAATCAGACTAATCTCAATATATTGCAAATGCTTGAAACTGCCATTAACTGTTGAATAAATGTTTACAAAAGAGGAGTATGATAGGCCTACCAGGTGTTCAACAAATTCAGGAAATGTGTTTATACCATAGTATTGTCTGTCTCAGTTAGAGGAGGCATGGAGTGGGCTACTTATTATTTTCTGAATACTGATGTTATAAATAACTAAGCTACAGCAAACATGTTTAATTACCGTACTGACGCGGGTATAAGCCCACCCCCCTCGAACATGAAATCACGTCAAGTTTGGGGGGTGGGCTTATACCCGAGGATCCAAAAATGCAGATCGTCAAAAACAGCACATGTACTGTACACTGTGTATTCCACCATGCAAGCGAGCGCCCTCACGTGTACGACGTTGCCTCTAAATACACGAGGTGTAGAGTGTCGGAAAATTAAGTTTATAGTTCGTGTAATTTATCGTAGAATATCTTATTTTAAAAATCAATTTAACAAGAATTTATCAAGCAGAAAAGCAAGTATACAATGTTCGTTAAATAGAAATGTACCAAAGAAATTTAATAAGCTTGTTTATGGCAGCCGATACCAAATAGTGGTTTTCCGTTTTGGCGACTTGTAGCGTCGTGTGTGAAGCGATCTTCGACCGCGATGGAGTGTAAACAAAACAGGACCGCTAGGCCTCATTATGGCCTAGCGTATATTAGCCTAGCTTGGTTATGATCAAAGGTAGGTGTATTCGGTGTATGGACGTCGCCAAATACAAAATAATGTATTACGACACACACTGTAGATCTTCGAATTAATCGGTGGGCTTATACCCGAGTGCCTCATTTTTCATGAAAATTAGTCAAAAGTCGGGGGTGGGCTTATACCCGAGTATGGGCTTATACCCGCGTCAGTACGGTACAATCAAAATGCTGAAATATAAAGCATATAATAAGTAAGCACTTGATAATTAATAAGTAACTTTATGCAATCAGTGTATCGTCTGAAAAACAGCTGGTGGTGGAAAGTCAACAACCTTTAATTTCAGAGGTTCAAAATTCTTTTAAAAGTGTTGACAGAGAATCATCTTCCTTTCTATTGTGTCTACAAAATCGATTCGACAACATCGACGAGGTCAAGTCACAGAAAATGTTGAACTTTAAATATATTTATTAAGAACTCAATTAAATTTAGGCCCAGTTTTAAGCCCTAATCTCAAGGACAACCAGCAGCTCAGCATATTATACCTCGACACTCTGTATCAATCAAAGCCAATGTGATCGATTCCTACCTTTTAAAACGTGAGAATAGGCTCTGGTCCCGGCCCAGGTACTTACTTAAGTAGGCGAGAGCCTAGCTAGGGCCTAGCTAGGCTAAATAAAAAACAACCTGTTGATGTATGTTGAAAACTGTAGAGTTATTATACTTACGTCTCCTAAACATCTTGGCGGTTTCTGTCCACACAACTATTGCAAGTATATTATGTTCCCATTGTATATTTAGATAGACAAATAATAATCTTTCTTGTTGTTGATGTTTTGTATTCCGACCTGCCAAGTGATGAACTGAAGGAAATTTGTTTTCCCCTCGCTTTGCCATGTGTTGTCTGCTCTCGTTGTTAGTTCGTTGATTGTTGAAGGAAATTGGTATTATAGAGGGCGGACTGTACTTTTTATATTATTTCATTGTGACAAGGGGGATGCTGGCATATCTAAAGTTATCTTTGTCTAATAAAAAAATAAAACACAAATGGTAATTTAAAATTTGCATTTTATTGAGCCAAGTTGAATGACAGAAAACAACAGAAGTAATGCATACGCGGTTTACTAGGCTGCTACATCAGGATCACTTAGTTCACGAGTTCCATTTGCGCATGGGATTATTCCATTATTTCAACAAAGTAAGTTACATTTTTGTGTGTAGATAAATAGAATGTTCAAATATTTATATACTACGGAGATTGCTTTTGTTATCACATAGTATTAATATCCAGAGATGATAACATTATATGATACAAAATGAATACCACCCACATCATTTTGTGGGAAACACTTTTTATCTCTTAATATACCTACACTGACTATGTAATTCGTTAGCTTCTTCAACCTAGTTTTGTCGTCGGTAAACATCACGCATTAACACACATCATTTAAAATGCGTGTACAGACATTGATGAAAATGGAACGGCTTTTAATAAGCTTATATTATATGTCACCTAAACTTGTTAAGATTTTAAAGATGCCAACTAGTTTGATCAACCACATGCCGACTGTAAACGCATGAAGAGAGGCGAATAACATGTCAAGTGGGGAGGGGAAATCGGCCTGACTATCCATACACAACGCAAGGACGTAACGCAACGTAAGCGATTTGACCAATCATAAGCAAAGGGTTATTCGAACAGTGGCTTTTCATTGGTCAACTCGCTTGCCTTGCGTGTACGTCTTTGCGTTGCGTCTCTAGTGGGAACTACGTTTTTGTAAGAAGTGGTATAAATGGTGCCAGTGAAATCAGCTTATCAGTTAAATTGTGTGTAAACACTGCCTTAACAGATATGACGTATCGTTATCTCTTGATTATGACCTGTGGTATGCAAGGAAACACTAACGGAACAAGTTCGGCACACCTACAAAACCACTGTTTTCTTTCCATATGGACGGATATATAGCAGTAAGCCTATATTAGTAGATTCCATTTCAAGGTTTACCTGTTTAAAAATGGATGGTGGGCCGAAATGGATTACTATTTTCTTGTTATTGTTGAACATTTTTTTATACGGAGAAGGAGTATTTGTGTACCCAGAGGTGTTTAACGACACGGAGCGGGATTCTTTCGTGGTAGGAGAGTTTCCTAAGAGTTTCATGTGGGGCGTAGCCTCGTCTGCATATCAGGTTGAAGGGGCGTGGAACGAAGGCGGGAAAGGAGAGAGCATCTGGGACACTTTTACACACAAATGGATGCAGGAAAATAGTGACGTTGGCTGTAACGCGTACCACAATATTGACAGAGATATACGACTAATAAAGAAGATGGGATTGACTCACTATAAATTTTCGATGTCCTGGAGTCGTTTGATACCCAGTGGTAAAATCGTGGATAGTATAAACATACCAGGTGTCAATTATTATAATTATTTGATAGACGGTTTAATAGAGGCGAATATTACTCCTATTGTTACATTGTACCATTGGGACCTACCACAGGCACTTGAGGATGATGGAGGTTGGCTAAATAACCAAACGATATCTGATTTCTTGGACTTTGCTGTTGTTTGTTTTCAAAATTACGCCGACCGAGTTCCGTACTGGATTACTTTCGACAACCCATATAAGTTCTGCGTTCATGGATACGGTAATGGCAGCCTAGCTCCTGGTACTGGTGATCCAGGAACCGGGCCGTATGTATGCGCGAATAATGTAATACGGGCTCATGCCTTAGTTTATCGCATGTATTATAATAACAATTTTCGCACCAGTGTGAACGGAAGTATAGGAATCAGTCTAGATTGCGATTGGTACGAACCCAGAGATTCGCTGAATAGCTTTGACCTCGCGGCAGCCGAGAAGGCGCGTAAATTTCGCACCGGTTGGTTTGCGCATCCGATATTTATGGATGGAGATTATCCAAGGACTATGAAGATAAACATTAAGGAGCGGAGTCTCCAGCAAGGATATAACATCTCAAGGCTTCCAGAGTTTACGGAAGATCAAAAGGAAACGATTGCCAAAACGAGCGATTTCCTTGGCATGAGTCATTACACAACGAAACTTGTTTCGTCGCCGACATCTTCAGGTGATGTCACAGTACCTTCATGGGCGACTGATGTTAACTTTCAGGAGTCAGTGAATGCTTCCTGGCCGACATCTGCACACCCATCTGACAGAGTTGTGCCATGGGGGATTCGTAAAGCTTTGACATGGATTAAGAGCGAATACAATGATCCAACCGTTCTGATTACGGGCAATGGAATTGCCACGTCTGGTCAGGCCGAGGATGCTGATCGAGTGAAATATATCAAGGCTTATACAAACGAAATTTTGAAAGGTAATGTTAATTTCTAACACTTTGAACTAGGACTAAACGAGTAGTGTAGCCTATATTAGATGATCCAAATTTTTGTTCTTTTTTCACAATCTACCGATTTATCACCAGATTCTGTGTATTGTATCTCTCCACATACGGTATGTCATTCTGTCTAAATCTGTAGTGTACCACATCCGTGTAAAGTATTGTTGAATACATTCGCCAAATAGTGTATACATTGTGTAGTATCATTATCACATTCGTTTCTCCTCGTTTTCCACCGCTCTGACCATGTTTCATGTATTTTATTTATTTTAATACGTTCTCCATACTTTACTTCCATGATGATACTTAGTGTAGAAGAATGCACAGTTTGCATCAAAATATGTAAAAACCTATTTTCAATTTACAGCAATAAATGAAGATGGGGTAAACGTCATTGGTTATACAACAACCTTAATGGACAGCTTTGAATGGGACTTGGGATTCAGCTTGAAATACGGTTTACATAGTGTTGATTTTAACGACATCCATCGGCGACGAACTCCTCGACTGTCTTCGACATATTACGCTCAACTTGCCGAAGAAAACGGCTTCACGACGAACAAGGCACCGTCACAAGCGATTAGTGAAACATTAATATTAGGCCTATTTGTAATTATTAGTTATTTATGCATAAATCTATGATTCATGACTAGTTAGAAATTCAAAGAAAATGATTAAAAGTATTTAAAGTTTCCAGTGCACACGTCAGTTAAAACAAAGTTGCCGCGTGCGTACAAAAACCGTCACCTGCAAACATCGTTCGACGGCATGCGTCTGTCATAGATGACGTATAATGTAAAGTTTCAAGTCAATTATAAGCCTAATCGTACTATTCAAACCGTGCCCTGGTATGAATAAAATTCGACATTTTGTATGTAAAAAACATCTTATTATGGGTGTTCATCCCTTACACGTCACGGGTGCTTATCCCTTACACGTCACGGGTGCTTATTCCTTACGCGTCACGGGTGCTTATCCATTACACGTCACGGGTGCATATCCTTTCCGATCCCCGTCATGGGTGTTTATCCCTTCCACGTCACGGGTGCCTTACACGTCACGGATGCTTAATTATCTCTTACACGTCATGAATGCTTATCCCTTACACGTCACGGGTAATCTCTTACACGTTACGGGTGCTATCCGGCCCTTACCCGTCACAGGGCCGTAGCCAGGATCTGTCAAGGGGGGGTTCGGACACTAAAGCATGCTATATAACCAATGAGCAAAAAGATCGTACTTTTTTCCTCCTCCTCAAACACGTCGATAATTTAAATGACGATAACTATTTGTTGCCGTATGTTAGATGCGCGTGCTCTGTGCGGAACCGCCGATTGTTTGATCATTTACTTCGTATTTTGTTTTGCGTTCAAGTTCAATGCGAACGTATATCTACAGCCCCGAAAAAAGCACACTGGGTGAAGGCAAATGCTATTTGCTAGCTCTATCTATAATATTTATTTACAGCAATTTGTTGAGGAATAAAAATATGTAAATAGGTGATATTGATACATTTTAGTACGTATCGGCGTGGTCTAGAAAAAAATAATCGGATGCCATAATGTGAACTACAGTACTTGATACCATAGATATTATAGTGTAAAATATTAATATTCACTATAATCCTCTATGATACATTATACTTCATAGTCACACATAAATACTGATGTACGTCGGAAGGCTATATACTTTATGCATGCTGCCTGACTGCCAGTGATCTAAACAATTATAGGTACGCAGTTGTCTGGCGGTGTCCTTTGTACGAATCGTTCGTGCGCCAGCTCGCTATGAGACGCGTCAATATCATGTTACATGCAGGGACCAAACATTTATTTTTCAGGTTAAAATCGGCAATTCATTTGCAGCTTTTAGAAATTTACAGACACGTATCACTAGTTGACGCTCATACAGAGAAGAAGGTTCACGAACAAGTTTACGAATTTTTCAATTTACAAACAACTTTCTGTACTGTGGGGCACGTATTTGGAGGATTTTTGGAGATGAGGGTGAGGTATTGGGCATGTTGGGGATGGGGGTTCGCAGTTGGTTAAGGGGGGTTCGCTATAAAGGGGGGTTCGCCCGAACCATAAACCCCCCCTCCCCCCTGGCTACGGGCCTGCGTCACGGGCGTTTATCCATTACACGTTCACGGACGTTTATCCGTCATGATTCCATTAATGTATTAACAGCGACTGTACATAGGAATGTTTCTAGTGTTTACCATGGTTGGTTCTACCATGTATTAATATTTTTCAGTATAAAAGCCCCTATATTGTTATCATGTTTTTTAAACACAGTCATGTTGCACCTATTCAAATATCAGACTGATTTAAATATCAGACTATTTTTAAAACACGATAATACGCGAAATATTTACCTGCACAAATATATTTTGAATGATTTATAAATCGCTAACTTGGGAGTTAATAGCACAAATATTCTATTATAGAGTTGTACCGAATGTTGAAAATGCAAATGGCTATCAATCAAAGACTAATTTTCTTTTCACATTATTGTCAGTATTAGATTGCAGGGTTTTTCAGCTGCAATCTTTTCCTTTCAAATTTATATTATATATAGCATATATGTTCTGTATATTGGCGAAATAAATGATATGATATGATATATAATAGCCATTGTATTCGATAGAATATTGATAGATTCTGCACCATTAATATATATGTATATATATATCCATTGTATTTGGTAAAATATTAATTTTACTAAAGATGAATCACATGGCTGAACACTACCGAGGCAATCTAACAATATGATGCTGAGCTCCGGAAATCAAAGGGTTTATATGTGGCTGCGACATGATCAGTTTCACACATACATAGTACAGTACTGTTTGGAATGGTATTTGTCGCAGCCAGACATATATAGTATAAAGCTTTGTACAGCATTTTTTTGTTATATTCTCGTTTTTTCATGTTTTGTATTTTATCTGATATTTGTGTTGAATATGCAATTTTAAAGTCGCACAATAGTTTTTCACTCACCAAAAATTGGATCGGAAAAACAATTATTTACCTAAAAAACTGAAATTTAAAACAAAAAATAGTCTTTCAGACCATGGGTTTTTGGTTAGCTTTAACTGTTTGTTTTGTCTTTTTTATAAGTGAAATCCTAATTTTTTTCCAATGGAAGTGAATAACTTAATTAAAACTGCAAAATGGCCTATTGAAAGTCTGATTTTATACATCTTACGGGGACAATAGAGCTTTAACCAAGATTTCTATTTATTTTATTTTTGATGTAATAAAGACAAATGCAATAGGCCCTATGTATTGTTTCATTTTTTATTGTAAGATAGAGCCCTAAAAATAAATACAAAATATAAATACAGTACAATTAATGGTAGGCAGACCTGAATTAATTTTAACATTTTATATAAAATGGAAGTGCATATGATCTTTGGTAGATTGTCAACATAAAATATTAAAATATATTTGAATCTTAATATTTATTAACACGTTTGGGTTAAGTATGTATCGATATCTCTGTAAGTAACCGGCCTAAATACACCTTATTTACGAGCAGCTCTTATCTTTTTTTGTTGTTTTTAGTTTCATGGTTGCATTTCTCATGGTTTTCACAAGTGCCTTGAGCACTTTGTGGATATGTGCGCTCTATAAATCTTATTATTATTATCTTATCATTTACGGTAGTCAAATATGTAAACTAATATGTTAGGAGATAACATGTAATATAGGTATTATTTTTATTTGATGCTAATACTTGGGAAAAGTTTGGACAGGACTTTTAGGCCTACTAACTCAATACTGTATATATATAAACAAAATAAATAAATGGTTGTGTGTAGTTTACACAATTGAGAAAATAAATAAAGTAGTAGTTCAATTGAATTGAAAATAGTGTTTATATTCCAAGTAATAAAAATAAAAACCGCAACCTTATTTAAGAATCTTAATACAGTACAGTACAAAAGAACTGTCTACTCTATCAAACTAATTTGACAAAGAAAGTGTGATGTGCCCAAATATGGTAGTGATATGACATCATCGTGTCCATATATCAGCACATCACATTTTTCTGTCACATAAAGTTTGATAGTGTAGATAGTGCTTAAGGCATGAAGCTAATGGCGATGACCTAATTCAACCAAACTGACTCGTCTCATCAGGATGTGACCTAGTCTTGTGAACTTTTGAATCACGTCTATCATACAGAGAAAGTCCGATTGCATTCCATCTTGGCTGTTTAACTGAAAATAAACAAAATATATACTGTAATGCAACGTTCATAAAAACTTTTTGAAGGATTTTCAAAATTTGAATACACAATTTTATATTTTACATTTGTTTTGTTTATATATGTAGGCAAATTTCCAAAGATAACCATAAGCAAATTCCTTCACTATCCTTCTTAAAGGTAAAGGTAATCCTTTTCACAAGAGAAACATATACAAAAGATGATCTACATATGTCTTATTACAAGTCTCAATAGAAAAAATCCGGACACATGAGGACTTAAACCCCGGACCCTTGGATTGGTAGCCAAGTATCACAACTCCATTCCTCTACTCAACTATTATCAATGTAAATATTAACAAACCTTCATGTTTCTGATACAGACATTGAGGGCTCACTTCAGAGCCGCATCAATTGCATCAGTGATCTTCTTTAACTTGGCGGCGCTGTCAATGTAACCATCTCCATTCTGTAACAATGAAAATTAATTAACAACTCATCAAGTGTTTTGGAATTAAGCTTCCAGGATTTTTAGATTTTTAATTACAAACCTAAAAATAACTTGGCCATCAATCAAAATAGGCTCTGATGTAGACTTAACACTAACAGTCATTTTAGATTCATCTCATTTACAATTCATAAATGTCCATATTCCAAAAACTACAAATAGACATTGGCCTAATCAACAAAAATAACAAACAAGCTTAGAAGCACTGTGAAATAAGCGCTATATAAAATATTATATTCAACAAAAATAGCAGACAAAAGGCAATCCCTCATGAAGACAAAATGGGGCTTGTTACACAACATAGAGAAAAGTCAAAACATTAAAGAAAAACTTTAATAGTGTAGACAGAGCTTTAGACAGCTACGCAGTAATGCATCATTAATTCTAAACAAATTATTTTCAATATGAATATTTTGCTTACTTAACGTAACCTTGAGTATAATCTAGTGCTTTAAAGCTCAGGTACAAGCATGAATTTTAAATATAATATCTCGTTACTTGTACATAAATCAAATATTTGTAACAGAAATCAAGACAAAAAAACATGAATTTTCCTTAATATGGTCAAAATACAAAATTTGGCAAAATTCTGCCATAAAAACCAGGAAGACCTTTTTTCAGTAGTTAGGTAGTTAACCTAATGGAACAACATGTCTGGTGACTCCCTAGAAGGTGAAAAAAGATGGTGGATATATAGTGGATAATTTCTGCTATAGCATGAAAATAAAATTATGAAGTTGAATAAAAATACCAGAAATGTAAATTTCAGGTTTTATTACCTATATTTAGTCATCTGATAACATTTTTTACCACACCGTTCAGTTTTCATAGCTTTTTAAAATGCCTCTATTTACAAAATTTGTGTACAAAAGAATAGAGATTTTACTGTGTAATTTGAACTATCCCCCCACTGATAAGAAAGTGCTTATTTTCAACAAGCTTGTGTAACACAAATAAAATCCCAAAAATTATGAAACATAGGGGAAACTATAGATCGATAATTATTGGAATGTATGATCAATAGAAATTTTTTGCCCGCACCTGGCCTTTAAAGACCCCTTCCCTGCAATTGGACGTTTTTTTGGAAAATAATACATATATATCACTTTAAAAACATTAAACCATGTCATTCCTTGTCTTAAATGTACGTTTTATGGTAAATTATGATAAAAAGTGAGAAACAATGCACTACCTAAGTAGCTCGCGGCGATCGACCTCTCGTGGACGGTCTTAGGCCTAGCCTAGCTAGGCTTAGTTTTGTAGGCCTAGCTGGTAAACATCGGTAACGTACAAACATCATACGCTAGCTATATACCTAGCCTGACGTTGTATAGTTGCTGCATTAATTGTCTTTCTATTTTTGCCAGACTCTGTTGATACAAATTGGGGAAAACCCGGTATTTTCGCTGAAAAGTTAGGAGTCTTCCATTTGTTTTGTCCTCACGATCAATCGAAAAGTGGGCGAATTACAGGTGAAAAACAAAAATATCAATCCGCGCGCAATGCATTTTGGGATTTATAGCGGGCCGCTATAATTATTAGAATCGACTTATTTCTCACATTTTTAACCGTTTAAAGACGAAAAAAGTTATCGCAATAGGACCATATAGTATTATTTTTACATTAAATATAGTTTGTGATCTTAAATTAGATCTAAAAAACGTAGGGAAGGGGGCTTTAAATAAACTTTTATTGATGAATGACTTTGTACAAATACTTTTTGAATCCTTTATAATTTTGTTTACAACCATACATATCTAAAACCAATTGAACATTTTTAATTTGAGTTACCAATATATTCTTTGGTAAGAGGTAGAAAATGATTGATCTTTATTTCAAGGAGTATATTAAAAATAATCAAATCTCATAATTTCTAGACAGTAAACACCATTCATTATTAAAAGCGCTACTTCACACAAGGCAATCTAACAGGACACTGAGCTCGCCTTGCCAAGATAGAAATTCGTAACAGTCCCTTGATCTTAGGTCTGGCTGCGACAAATACCAACAGCACTGTACTACAGTATGTACATATTCTAAGGCCCGTATGTGGAAGTGATCATGTTGCACCCACAGGTAAACCCTTTGATCTCTGGAGTTCAGTATCCTGTTGTTGGTAAGTTGGCTTATATTAAGTTAACTTTAATTCTATGAGACACATAACATGTATTCCAATATATATACAAATCAGTTTTTTTTTCATGCTTACCTTTTTGGAATGGACAAGTTTATCGTTGACATACACCTCCAAGTACCCGGTGATACCTGGTGTGCTTTCACCTTCCTAAAATAAGACAGGGTTCAATTAATATCAAAGTTAATTAATTACATAATCATAGCCTTTTTACTTTATCATGCGAGAAAAATACATTTATTATTTTTTTAAACAAAGACATTTATTTAATTTTTTTTTTCAAATATTAAGACCACAATGGGCTCAGTTTACAGATTAGTCCATTAAAGGGATATTTTTTTAATCTTAGCTCTAAATCAGGAGAGCAAGGGCTATTATCAGTTTATCTATTGTAGGTACGTTGAGTACAAAATAAATCTTGAATTGTTATGTTTATTTTCATATTCTATAGTACTTACCATAGCAACTTCATCGCCATAATCGTCCTCAAGCTCATTACGAAGCTTGTGGTACTAAGAAAATAGAATTATAGTTTTAAGTACTAATGTCGAGCATTTAAGACAGAGGTTTTATCAAAATAATGACCAGCTTGTTTGATATTTTATCACTGCTTTGTATCATTTTTATCTGTATTTTTATGTTATTTTCATTGTAGATATTGTCATATTTGGAGATTAATTAGTCATAAATTCACTTTCCAAAAAGACTTATTCCTAGTTACTGTATCTTATCTGTCACTTCTTCTTAACTAAGCCTTTGGCACCCACACAAAATTGCTGTAGTACAGGTACTATATGGATGTTTAGCTTTTGGAATGTTGGCTAGTACTTACCTTGGAACCGTACCCTCACCCACCACTGAAAAAAAAAAAAATATTAATTTTCAATTTTGTATACTTTTATACTTTTGCTGCAGAGTGAAGTCAACAAAAAATGTTTAAAGTGACCGCCAGTTCCTCTCTCTACATACCAGTATCCGTCTCCAGTACATCAATGTTTGCGAGAGCTGGCCTTCCTTGTTTTGCAAATCCATGTTTTGGAGAGAGGAACTGGCTGTCACAATGGCAGATAGTAATATAAATTTGGATATGTCCAGGACTAAGTAAGTAACTAAAGTAATATATTGATTTATTATTATCACATGCTATTATATTCTGCTTTAAATAAGTGAAGATTAAAAATAAGGAAATTAATAGAAAATGCAATGACAATAATGTACAATGTCTCTGTCTGAATCTAATCAGTTACACTGTCTACAGTACAGACCCATTGTAAAGACATGCATGTTAAAATTGTAAGTCAATAATCTGCTTATTTATATAACCCTGTGCTGTGTTATTGATCAAACTTACAAGGTCTCTTCACAACAGACCCTACCTGTCCTTACAAAACTACTGTTATACCAGCAGGAGAAATAGTGACAAAATGAAAAACAATGGGTATTCAAAACAACATACTACTAAAGTATTCATACTATACTATATAGCCTAGTAGGTATAGTCTATAGGCCTAGTATTACTAGCCTAGGCTTAGACTAAATACTTTTAACTTTTTTTAGTCAATAACATTCAACATTAGCCTTATTTATTAAGATGAACAATAATAGAATAGGCCTAGGCCTAGTGACAGAATAAGTGATACATGTTAATGATGATTAAAATCATCTTCCCAGCTACTTGGACTAGGCCATGGCATGGCATGACTAGTTACTCCCATGATGACTAGGTAGGCTAAACAACCTCGGCTGGGCCTTGGTATTACTAGCCTATATTAGTATTATTAAGCTAGCCTATTAAGCAGAGCATGCAATGCCTCTCCCCCCAAAAAAACAAAAGCATAGTTTTATGGCATAGAAGCTAGCTTAGTAAATCAAGCAATTACGGAATATAAAAGAAGCGCCAAAGTAAGTTATAGTCTCACCAGTATATCACTTTAACTACAACAGGCATGATGGTGATTTTAAGCTGAAATTAGGTATGTGCTGTAAGACGTCCAAATACCTGCCCTGGGGGATTGTTGAATGATGGTGTTTTTATTTACGAAAAACGTCGTGGTGTGTGTGCATTGGACTGTGAAGAAATCTATGAATTAATAGAGGGCGGTGATTAACAAAGAGAAAGACGCGGATGTAAAAATGGTCATAATTCAATTCTTCTATATTTTTGTTTTCCGCTTACCGTTACCGCCCATCTGTGTAAATAAATTGGCCTTTAGACCTACTGCCTCAAAATTAAAAACTACGATTTTGTGTTTACATCAAATATTTAAATAAATTGGCCTTTAGACCTACTGCCTCAAAATAAAAAACTACGATTCGATCAAATATTTAACATTTATTTCATATTCTCAGGCTTTTTAATAATCCGTAATACTGTACTATGGCATGACGCTTATATTTATAACGATGACCTAAAAGATGATGCTGACATGATACAGCAATATGGATCTCTGAGTATAAAAGCAAATTCTATTGCTAGGAAGTTTAAATGCATGTTTAAATATGTATTGTGAAGTACCAACGCAGAGTCAACCACTCCAATATCCTGGTTATGTGCATTCTGATGCAAACTGGGGATATTTACTCTGAGAGATTTAATGTACACGTATTACCAGTTTTTGTGGTCCATGACCTTTGGTTTTATTATTGTTTTATTATGTTATTACAGTATGTATATTAGTTAAGAGCTTTGTATGTAATACCGTGGAGGTATTTATTTTTTCCTCCATGGTAATACTGTGTATATACATTTAATTATGAAATAAAGAACAATGAATGAATGAAGCTAATGGCGATGACCTAATTCAACCAAACTGACTCGTCTCATCAGGATGTGACCTAGTCTTGTGAACTTTTGAATCACGTCTATCATACAGAGAAAGTCTGATTACATTCCATCTTGGCTGTTTAACTGAAAATAAACAAAATATATACTGTAATGCAACATTCATAAAAACTTTGTGCTGTAAAGGCTTTCAAATTATGCACATATATAAATTAATTCAAATAAAAAATACACAATTTTGTATATTACTACAGAACTATTATCAATGTAAAAATTAACAAACCTTCATGTTTCTGATACAGACATTGAGGGCTTACTTCAGAGCCGCATCAATTGCATCAGTGATCTTCTTTAACTTGGCGGCGCTGTCAATGTAACCATCTCCATTCTGCAACAAAATTAATGATTAACAACTCATCCAGGACATATTTTTAATTACATCAGGGCTTATATTAAGAACTTCAATTGTATGATACACTTAACATTTCTTCCTGTCTAAAACAGGGTATATTTTTTCCATGTTTACCTTTTTGGAATGGATCAGTTTACCGTTGACGGACACCTCCAAGTACCCGGTGATACCTGGTAGGCTTTCACCTTCCTAAAATAAGATAGAAGTTAAATAATAACAAAATAAACTCAAGGTAATTTAATGGCCTTTTTCACTGAACGATGTGATCTGGTATTGTCATCTTTAACATTGGATCAATATAGCATTTTTGTTATATTCATTAGGTTTTTTTTGTAATAAGAATGGAATTGATGGATTCATTTATTTAATCATTTAATTCAAACATCAGATTGTAAGCATGTGTGTATGCATGCCCGGTGTATAAGTAAATTTCCTTACTTGTCCCTACTTCTAACAAACAACAAACAAAATAATACATTACAGGCATGAATTGAGGCAGTCTTTGGTGGATTAGTCCATTATGGTAAAGGGGCATTCAATTTTTGTTTAGTTCTAAATCAGGGAGCAAGGGCTACTATAGGTTTATCCAGGTAAGCCAGGCACATGAATGATTGTATTTCTGCACCTTATAGTACAGTACTTACCATAGTAACCTCATCTCCATATTGGTCCTCAAGCTCACAGCGAAGCTTTTGGTACTAACAAGAAAATAGAATAGCTTTTAGTACCGACTGATATAGAAAGCTTGAAGGCTAAGGCTGTTAATGCTGGATTTTATCAAGTTTAAGTTAATGCCAAGATGTTTCTTAAAAATACATTACTAGGTCTAGTGTAATTGTATAGTTTTTACCTAAATTTTAATTCTCTGTCATAAATTTACTTTTTCTAAGAGCTATTTCCTAGTACCTGTTATTGTTAATGGTCTGTCACTTTTTCTAACACGCTTCATCACCCACACACAAATTTGTTGTAGATAGCTTCAGGTACTGTACATGGATGTTTAGTTTTTTATGCTTGTCAAGTTTATACTTACCCTAGGACCGTACCCTCACCCACCACTGAAAAAAACAAGAAAAAACACATTAATGAGTTAATTTTTGTAAGGAATTACATGTACATCTGAAATTATAATTGAATGGATTGGAAAATGTCTTGAAAAGTATCCAGTCAAGCTGATTAATACATCATCTCTGATTTAATTAAATGCACTGTCTCAGTAGGTCTACTACTACTAACTCAAACTGTCTTGCAAGTCATTCAATTTCCTGTTTGTTTAAACTCGTCACTTGAATACAAATCCTCTCAACCTGTAAGCTAACAAACACACTATAATAATTACTATATAGTTATAAAAACAACTACCAAAGTAAGAGATGAAAAATAAATGAATACTACAAATAGAAATGTGTTATAATAATACAATCATTGTGTATATGCATGTGGCAGGTTGGTTTATTCGAGGAAATAAATAAAGGCCCCGGAGGCGTTTATTCAAGGAAATAGAGGCCCCGTTTATTTGAGGTAGGCATTTATTCAAAGCAGTCGTTTATTCAAATAAAATACGCCACAGTATCCACTCTATCTATCTACTAAAACTAGTTTACCAATAATTTCTGCACCAACTTATCTAGGCTACTACTATTGATTTAATCTCATTTCATTCATGTCCCAACACAATTAAAAAAGAAAGGTCCTTGTTCTGAAAATGGATGCTCCTCCTCCTATCTTAACATCTATTCCAAAATGTAAATATGGATGGCTCAAGCTATGCATGACCAGCCTAGGCCTAGCTAGCCCTAGCTAGAGTATAACTATTACTATTACTATTAGTAAATAGTTTAGGTACTTCACTGTAGGTATAGCCTAGATAGTAAAATACAGTATATTCTTACCAGTACAACACTTTAACTGCGATTGGCATGGTTATTTTGAGACAGTTCTATTTGAAGGTGCTGTAATGTGTATTGTTGCTGCAAACGTCCGCTTGGCTGGGCCAAGCATACATAAATAAATAAACGTTAAAATCAAAAACGTGGTGTGTGCAATGGACCGTGAAAACTATGAAATTATTATAGGGGGCGCCTCGGTCGTAAGGTAAAAAAACCGCGCGAAACAGGCAAACAGTTCGTTCAGGCCAATTCAGTAAATATGTGTACATAATATGTATATTAATAGGGTCTCAAAGATTCATTCTTGCGAATTCAATAATAGATTTTGTACAATAATAAATAGGTTTTTTTCCAGCCAGGCTAACTGGAGCCTACCATACCACCAGCAGTGTAGTAGTACCATCAAGATGAAGTAATCTTTTTGGCAGTGTTTTATAATACAGATCAGGAGAAGAAGCAGATAATCCAGTTAGGCCTACTAGGGCTACTGGTAATAATAATGGTATTTATTACTTTATTAGATTTTAAATGTTACTGCAATAATTATTGGTAATGGAGTATCATCGGGAGTATCATACATTCTCTTAGTCTATTCAGAAGTCATTATAACAAACTAATCCTCTTTACAGTATTTAAGTCCTAAAACTGGCCTGTATTCTTTATATTCTTTACATATTTTATTCTCTGTTGTGTATATTATGTATTGTACTGCCCTCTGTTGTTGCAAAAACTGCTTTTATATTTTCAGAAAAAAAAAGAAATTATATTAATAATGACTGGCAAAAAATGCAACATCAGGATCCTTGTAAATAATGGTTGTTTCGCTGAATATTAATTTATTAGGACTTAATAAATCAAATTAGACGTTCCTAAAAATTAACGTGTTAGTTGACAACCCATAAAACCAGTTCAACAAGTTATTATTAATAAACGATAAAAGAATCGTTGCTTTTCAGAACTTTGGTATAGCTTCCATTGAGACTAAAGCACTAGATAAAACATGTCAAATTGATTTAGTGCTCGAAAACTGAGCAAAAAACACATTTTCCTGAAAATAATAGATGTGGTCTGTTATAAAATGAAATAATAAAAAAAACATTGAGGAAGAGATATCTTGAAAATTGTGGATGTTATTATGTGCAAACAAAAACATACATATTTTTATTTGTTTTTGTCATTTTTAAATTCGTTATGTACAAAGAAAATAAAAGAAATTGTCCTTGTCATACAAACATTTTTTCAAGTGTGAACTATTTATATAGTGAATGCTCCAACACTGAGGAGTATATTATGACAATAAAAGAGCTTAATATAGTAGATTTAGAGAAAGACTGGCGATACCATACAATTGTATCATGTTATGAAATGTACAAACATGTTTTTCCGATTGAGACTAGAAATAGAACAAGAAAAGATACAGAGGAAGTTAAAAAAGAAATACAGTAGAACCACCCCTATAAGGGGATAACTCGTTAAAAAGTAGGCCTTGCCTTAATAGGGTTGTCTATGGATAGTGGGTTGCTGCTGGTTAATAGTTATATTCCTCTTGTGTGTTTTCCAATTCTACTGTATAAATAAACAAAATCACAAAATCGTTTGAGCACAAATTGTTTGGATAACTGTGCCTTATGATATGATTGTTTATGATAAGTTATTCAAGAACCAATGCACAAAACATTTAATTGTTTTTTACAGACACTCTCCTGCAACTGTGATAAAAATAATTATTGGTGGTTTGAATGTGCTCCTGTCTTACGATCTTCCCAAGATCTAAGTAAGAGGTCTTATTACATTGAATTTTATATTATATCAAAGTACAGTACAGTAAATAGTTGTGTTGCTCTCTTCAGTGTTTCAAAGTACTGTAGATGTACCTTCTTGTAATACTACCACTAAACAGTGATGTAGCCACAAGAAATAAAGTGGTCCGGTTTTCGCAAGAAAAGGGAGCAATCGCTGTTCAAGCCATACTGGTGGCCACAGCCCTGCTGAAGGTATATTAAGGGGATACCCCCCTACCAAGGGGATTATCCCCTTAATAGGGGGTTCTCTTCTTAGAGAGTTGACAGAGATTTAGACAGAAGTTAACTAATAACATTGTCTTTTTTTAATCAGTCACTTCCTTATTTCACATGACTTTCACATATTCTATTTTTGAAAAGGAAATATGGTTGTGATTTCAACATTCATTTCTGTCTTTATTCAATTTCATGGTTAAAATTACAATGCATACTTCAACAAAATTGCATATTTAATAAGCTTATAAATAATAACTAATTGTTTTGTTGCTCGTTCCTATCTTCATATTCCCAGATCTGATATTCCTAAATAAATTAGTAGAGTGGCACTTTGGCTTGGTTCAAATCTAGGTTGGTTCAAATCCTGTCATAGTATTTGAATAGTTCAGGATTTTTTTTTCTTAGATAAGATAATGTTAATCTATTTAGTCTTCTGTAATGAAAAAAATACATTATTTATGGTTTATAAGACTTGACATGCAATATACAATTCCAAACTATTCAATATTTAATAACAATAATGCTAAAAACATGAATAACATGATTACACACAAGCAAATACGGATTTTGAGAAAACATGTGGTTGGTAATTCTTGGAAATTTGCATAAATAATAATTATGTTATTAATTATCTGGTTTGGTATCGTTTTCACTTTTCTGCTGTATTAGAAACAAATGATATGGTTACCTTATTCTCTGTACTGTATCTCCATATATGGCAATGTTACATTTCCAGTTTCCTAAGCAAATTCTATAATACAGTGTCATATGCATCACATGTCTTATGCACTGCATTATTTAAGGTTAAATACAGGCGTCACATGTGATACATATGTGACACTGTTGCATTACATAATTTGCCTACAATCTGTACAAATTACATAGATACTGTACAGTACAGAAATTGGCTATTATGGTTGCATATCTAAATTTGATTAATTTCATGTCTTACTTTAACATTAATTAATTAATTAAGATAACATGTTGAAGACTACTCCTAAATGAAATAAACCAATGATGATAAAGTTCAAAGTGTTCTTCACTTTTGAAATAGACATTAAAAGATAGCTTTAATTAATAAATTTGTTTGTGCTATTTTTTAGTTGATATGTTTGTTGTCGGTGGTTACAATGGTAACGAAGCTCTTAATGGATTGTGTTTGTTTTTAATCTAGGTATTTGTGTTATTTTCAGATTCAGACTCAATTTTCTTTAAGATGTATAAGCCTACTCATAATTTTCTCATCTTATACTTTAATCACATAATCATGTTATCGAATTCTTCTGAAACTAATTAACTTCCTTCGTAATTGGTAACAACATATTTTTTATAAACAGGTGCTGATATAAATTCCTATATTTCCTAATAAACCTACCAATTATCAGAACGTATTCATGTTGGCCATGGAGGAAATTTCACCAACTGCGGATTTCGGTGTTGCTTATGAGGGACTTGTGTCATATGACATATGCAGGTAAGGAGAAGATCCAGAGTAGGGGTGAGGGGAGTGCAAGGGATGCATGCAGCTAAAATGAAATTGGCAAACTACTTTGTACCTAGATTACCTGGATAAACTGACATAGGCCTTTTCACCTAACATACAACATAAATACCAGCATCATGTGAGTGGGCCTGGCCATGCATACAGACTCACTGCACTCACCTTTTTACCACCAATGTTATAGGTATAGAAATCTTATTGTATAGTGCAGAGCAATTTGCGTGCCATACAGTACACTTCAATTTTGAAACCCCTCCCAAAAAGCAAAATTTCTTTCCTGTTATGTATGTAATTGTTATGTATGTCGTTTTATTAGATTCTCAAATCTCAGACACTATTCATATTGTGAGGATGTTTCCAGATAATTCTGCTGTGAAAAACAAGATTAATTTTATTATGAATAAATCATTTTTTACTTACTTAAATTGCAAGTTTTACTTTCAATCATTCTCAAGGACATTCTTAATATTGTGAATGTGTTGTTTCAAGATATTAATTTATAGATTGGAATTTGTAGAAAATTTTAAAAAATTAATTTATATGTTAATTAGTCACACAAGTTAGTAGAGTTAGGTTAATGGACTAGTGGCACTGTAGCCAGGGGGAGATTTTTTTTTCGTACATAAGTTGGTGCCCTTATGTGAAAGATAGCCGAACTACTTCCTAAATATAACTAAACCTAACCCTCTCAATAATATCTCTCTCACTATAAAGTAAAAGAAGCTCATGGGATTTGAACCCCATATATCGACAAGTCCATAGTCTAATCCACTCGACTACACAGACAGCTTGACAGAAAGCGTTTGCATTAGCGAATTGTAGTTAGCTCAATTCTTACCTCACACCTTATGAATGTATAAATATTCATGTTTATTTTGTGACGTTTCATGAGGGGTTCCCAACTTATGTACGAAAGGAAATATCGCAGCCAGGGGAGGGGTGAGGCATGCATGCTCTCACATTGACAGGTAAAATCAAATTGGCAGACTACTGAAATTGTATGTCAGTGTCCCCTGTTGGTAGCTTGGTGGTTAACATACTTGCTTACGAATTAAGGGCTCTAAGCTCAAATCCTGTCATAGGTAATCTAGACCCTACTTTGAATTCCCACGATTTTTTTCCGATGAGTTAATCTATTTATAGGAATCTTCTTTAATGAATAAAATAAATTACTTATGCTTTCTCAGATTTGACATGCAATATGCAGCAAATTATTCAATATTTATTGCGGATAATGTTTAAACCAGAAAGAAAATAACCTAGTATTATACCTGTCAAATAGATGGGTACCATCTAGTTAGTGATGATATGAGTGTATAAACAAATTGCTGAGAATTACTGAATAAAGAAATTGGCATAAAATACACTTTTTTGCACTTGTCCTAACATAACCAAATGTTAGAGAGGTAAAAGGTTGCCCAGCTCAAAACGGTACAATTACCGGTCGTGTAGTTTAGGAGAATGAAGGACAAAGTTTTGGTGTCGTGCTCAAATGTAGATATGGTTTCTCTGGCAATTTGCCTAAATAAATAATAACATTTTATTATGAAATTTATAACCATCAATTATTTAAATTCAGTATTACTGTGTATTTGTCCTATACAGTACTAGCAGTTATAATTCATTGTCATCATCGAGGGATTACTGCAGGTTAAAAGTAAAGGAACAATTTGACAGTCATTGTAAACAAACATCCTATTATTACAGCATACTATAGGGGAAATGCCAGGGTTTTTAAATAGAAGAACTAATAGTCTGTCAAAAATAGGTATCATCAAGTTTTAACTGTCAAAAAAAAAGGAGGGAGGAGGGGGGTAGTTTAACCATACAGTGGTAGTGTTTCAATTGACATACATCAAATATAAAGAATAATTTGGCCTTCATTGTAATCAATTACAGTGTAAACTTAATCTTTAACACCACGTTCAGAGCAACTTTACCTTCATCAGCAAATCAATTGACGTCAGGTTAAAATAAAAGAAACAATTTGGCCTTTATTGTAAACAAAACATTGTATTGCAAAGACGTCACCTTCCAATGGGAAAATATATCCCTTTGTATTTTAGTATTGTTCATTATCCTGTTGCTAAAGCCACTTAGTTTGGTTTTGAATACAAGTTTAATCTGTTGAAATTCAAGTACAATTGTCACTGTGTTATTTGGTTGTTCAGTCTGAAGAATTCTGTACAACAACGTGACTGTCATATAATGTGACCTTCACAAGACCGTAATGACACTGTAATTATTATAGTTTTTTTAAAAATATGGCCTTAATTCCCTGCAGTTAAATTAGATGATACACTTACTGAATTTAAAACCTTAAACATTTTTAAGAAGTGCATAAAGTATTATTATTATTTGTCAAAATATCATTCAGGATTCATTCAACATTTATTTAGAAACAGTTCAAGAAATGAAAGCAGCATACATTTACCAAAATAAGAAAAGGGGAATAAATATTACAAAAACAAACAAACAAATTGTATACAGTACAATATCCTCTCTTTCCTGTTGGTTTTATTAATGTCTGAATGTAGTGTGGTGGGCCACTGGTTGGCATTAGTGTTTTCTAGAAGAAGATGACAGTCATCAATGAAGTAGGCCGCTAATAGTATCTAACTAATATACACCCCCCACCGCCCCCTCCCAATTTAGGGGCAAGGTCAAATATGGTAAATTTGTGGTGAATTTTTGATAATAATGATTTGATAACATTATTTAGATTAGAAATTAATACCAGTAAATTTTTGTTGGTTTATGTTGGTTTCTACTATGAATATTGTTAGTTTAATATTACACTTATTATTATGAGTAATATAAATATTTGGATTATGACAGCAAAACTGCATTTTCACTTTCAAAATTATGGCTTTATTGCTAGACATGCTTGTTACAGTATACACACACTACATTTTAGCAGTAGACCTGTTCGGTACACACTGTACATAGTTCAAGGCTGGTTTATGTTGGTCGAAAATGGAACATTCTTCCTGCGTTTCATCTTGAAAATATGATTAATATTATTTTTTTTTAAACATTTTTTTCTTTATACCTCTTCAGTACAAATCTGTCTGTTGCTGACGTACCCCGGATCGCTTGTTGTCAAAAAAATAAAAGTCAAGCCTTTATTTATCTCGCGTGGGAAAATTTCAAGAACGGGACTAAATAATATAATTATAATTATTATAATTATAATTATAATTAATAAATAGAAAAAGAGAAAAAATTAAAAACACATACTGAATCCCTCAACATACATTCATTCTATTACACTCTGAGTCTTGTATGTACCATTAATTAATATAATTATTGATTTACCATATTAATTGGTCAAGTGTTGAAAATACCATGCATACTTCTTAGCCTTGTAGTATTGATTATAATCAATTGACGTAGACAGACACACATGATGGCATCCAAAAATAGATACAATCTATGTTTTAATTAAACACATGTCGATTTATCAAAAGAAGAGCAAATTTGTTTTAGTTGATTGGTTTGAGCAATGTGAAGGTGAAATATCAATGGGGAAGTTGTAACAAGAGATTAGGATCTTTGGGAGGATGTAGGGTCTTCAGCCCTGACCTTGCTCTTTTCTAGGCTACTCATTTTCAAATGTGTTAAATAAAGGAAAACATTCACACAAATGGTTAGGGGATGGTGTTATATATTGACTATCAACTTCTGTAGGATGTAAAAGTGTTGAACCAGGTGACGAGTAAATTGTACCAGGTTGAACAAATACTAGTAAATTGGATACTATTTCGTTTCCATTGATAATTTTAATGTTTACAAACAAAATTTGTTAATAGTAAGTTCGGTATCCCACTTCGCAGAATTCAATCTTCAAATAAAAGAAATTAAAATCAAAAGGAAAAGAGACAAAAATAATATTTTATTATTTTTTATTTAATTATATTTATTTTTTTTAAACATATTTAATGAGGGTGATCCATCCAGAAATTGCTGATCATTAGGGACCCTCAGAGATAAGTTCAAAAGACAAACATATACAGAAGATGCTTTACATAAACAAAGTCTTCGAGAGGAGTTGTAATTTTGTCCTTAGAAAAAATTCTGACCTGTGACAAGATTGAACCCAGGACATTTGGAGTGGTAGCCAAGCATCATAACCACCAAGCCACAACTGAACTCCAAATAGTATTATATAGTAAGCACAGGACTAAGCACCACCAGTACGTTTTCGCTAAATGCATACGTTTTGCATAGCCAAATACTACAAAATAACGCTGTATTGCTACAAATTGGACAAAAATGCAATGCAACACTTAATTGTTTCCTACTCCAAACTGGCTAATCACCCATTTTAATGAAAATGTTGGTTGACCACAGTGAAGTAAGTACCAGACAATAATTGACATCTTACGCTAAGCCGCTCTTGAGTTGCAACACTCGTGGGCATAAAGATATTTTATTATTTCATTATTTATTCGATCTATTTCAGTATACATAACAAAAAAAAAACTGAAATTGTGGAGATCAGAGTCAACCTAAGTGAACTTAATCACTGTAGCTGAGCCAACCACAAAGTCAATTTACACATAAAAAAAAGACACAAAATACAGTTAAAGTGAATCAATGAATGTGAACTTTTCTAATGAAGGCTGATGGGCTTTCTAGGACTGCAACATCTGTCAATGGTCTGGGAAGATGGTTCCAGACACGGGGTATTCCAGAGCCACTTTTGATTTGCCACAGTGGGCATAAAGATATTTTCTATTTATTAATTAATTTGAGAATTCTTTCATTATATTCTATTACTGTGTTCAATTGAAAGTTGTAAGTACAATTATCTAACATGATGGTACCAATGTACTGTATTCCATAAATCAAATTAACCTCCTTTACTGAAAATGTCAGTGTGTTAACAGATTGATGTTTTAAAAGTACCTGGTTGAACATTCTAATCTGTAATTTAATTCGTTAGTGACGCCACAATTAACCAGGTAATAGTTTTTATGAAAACATGGAAAATGTGGTTGACATCATAATTTTATCTTAAAGAAGTTCTCATTTATATATTTTATTTTCATGCCTATATTCAGCTTTTAAAAGGTGTAGTTTAATTTACAATTATGTTGATTAACTATATGTTTAGGCTAAACATTATTTTCACATTGTGAAAACACAAAATCTGTTTCACAAGTTACTGATGATCGAATTGGTGCATTTATATCATTGAAAAAACGCTATTCCTTTTTATATTCAATGGACCAATTTTTTTATTTCAACTTTATTTATAGAGGGTAACCCTTCCAGCTGAACCCGCAGGCCAGCTGATATTCAGGGGCCCTCTTGAAAATGACAAAATATATAAAACTATACTTAACTAATACGAATCTACTATATACATTTAAATTTAAAACTATTATATAAAAAAATAATTATCCAAAAAAATTCAATTAAACAATTACGATAAAATGTGTTTTTTAAAATTGAATTTAAACGAGTTAATATTGGTACATTCTTTCAAAACAGAAGGTAATACATTATATAAAATACAAGCAGAATAAATAAAAGAGCGCCGGAAACATTCCAATTTAACTTTGGGTACCAGCAAGTCTCCCCTGGAAGCAGCCCTAGTCCTCATAGAGTGTATCGGAACAGTGGAAAATCGTTGGGTGATGTATCGAGGGGCAATATTGTTCATGGCTTTAAAAGCTAGGCAGCCTACCTGGTACTGCACCCTCTGTGACACATTCATGATGTGGAGAGATGTTAGAAGAATGTGAGTGCTGGTGCGAGGCGGAGCTTGAAGAACAACACGCATAGCGCGATTTTGAAGTTTTTGAATCTTATTAATGTTTGTTTTACTTCCGGTGCCCCAGAGAAGAGCACCGTAGTCAATGTGTGGTAAAATTAATGTGTTGTAAAATAAATGTGCTGTACGTTTGTCAAGATATTTTCTAATTCGTGCAAGTGTGTGGATTTTGAAAGAAAGTGTAGAGCTCAACTTACTGACATGGGTATGCCAGTTAAGTTGATTGTCAATGTGCACACCTAAGTGTTTGTGGTTAGTTACAACTTTGATCGGTTGTGCAGCAATCGATACGTCTATTGTTTTGTGTTTAAGCCGCTGAGGGACGCCAATTAACATCGCCTCAGTTTTGTCAGTGTGTAATGATAATCGGTTAGAGGTGAGCCATGTGTTAATTAGTGAGAGGTCAGAATTTACTCCAAGCGACGTTCCACAGTCCAATCGACTAAGCTGCTCCAGGACAGACTCACAAGATACCCTCTGAAAATCAAATTGAGAATCAAATAAAGGTAAATAAGAACATGGATCAACATTATTAGCTGCAAGTGCATTGTCAAGATGAGTAGCTATATTTACAAAATAATCATTATATGCATTACTAATTTCATTTTCATTACAAGAAGCATGACCATTGATCCTAACAGAAGATGGCAACCAGTTAGACTTTGATGAGATCAAATGTTTCATTCCTTTCCACATCTTGCTGGTGTCATTCGCAGATTCAATTAAAAAGTTCCTATAATAATTAACTTTTGACTTTCTACACATTTTATTAATCTGATTTCTTAATTTTTTAATTTGTAACCATAGTTCAGCTTGACCGTTTGGTTTTGCCTTTGACTTTAATCTATCACGTTCGTGCATCAGAATCAATATGTCATCACAACCTTTTAACCACAAGGGCAAACTTTTTTTAAAACGTTTCGTTTTTTCTGGAGCATGGACATTAATTACTCCACCAAGGAAATTGTGAAGAACTTTTAAACAGACGTTCACGTCATCAAGTTGAGGAATTATGTTCCAAGGTAGTTTTTTCAGGTCATTAATGAAGTTATCCTCGTTGAAATTTCGGAAGTCCCTGAAGGTCCGCTGATCATGTACATTCTTGGGAGGTTTGATACGTATTGATGTAAAAATAAAGTCATGATCACTTATGTCTGAAGACAACGTTGTATTGTTGTCGTGTAATTCCTTGTTGGTTGTGAGTATAACATCAATTAACGTTTGAGAGTCTCTGGTCGTACGCGTTGCATTCGGGATAATCTGTGTCAGATTGAATAAGTCCATGATATGCATGAGACTGTTTCTATTCGTGTGTGGTTTCAGCATGTCCACATTAAGATCGCCTAGCATGATAAAATCCTTGGAATCACAATAGTCTTCCAGGAAACTCTCAAGATGAGTAAAATATATCGCAGGCGAGTTTGGGGGTCTGTAGACAACTGATGCCCGTATTACGACTGAAGCCATATGAATTTCTACAAGAAGGGATTCGATACTAGCATGTTTAGGATCCACGATTAACTGGGTAAAAGACAATGAGCTGGCAATAAACATTGCCACCCCTCCTCCATGTCTATTCCTATCACGGCGAAGGAGAGTATACCCAGGTAGTGATACTTCATTATCGTGAATTATATCCGAGAGTTTAGTCTCCGAAATTGCCAAAATATGTAGTTGAGTACGATGCAATAACAGTCGGAGTTGATCGATTTTGTCCGTTAAACTGTTTATATTGATGTGCGCAATTCGTAATCCCTTGCATTGATTTATAAAATCAAACGTTGGGGATCTCCGGCTGCCACCTGCATTCGAATCAAGCTGGGTATTCCTTCGAAGTACTTGAGCTTGATTGTTGTTGTTGCAAACAATGGTATTCGTTCCGGGTTGATGATTACTATTTCCGTAATGTCTGCCATTTTGTGGACCAGGGTTTAATTCAATATCTCCACACATGCATAATTCTGACATGTTAAATGTACTTTGAGAGTTATGATAGTATCGGATGGGCGCATTGAAAAATTTGCGTTTGAAAGTCCCGCTATACATATTTATACGCTTCAGATCGTGTAGAGCATTATATGTATCCGGCCTTGCTATCGCCTGCGACAACTCGACGTAGGAGAGCGATAATGAAATTGATATAGGCTTACCGATAAAATCACTGTCGTATGTCCAATTTAGTCCATTAAAACGGTCATTGTTCGCCAATCCATAAACAATATCATAATCATACTTCTTGTATCGGTAGGATCCATAATATATGAACCCAGATACAGCAATTAATGAATTAATGAACCAAAGCATCCCTCTGCAATGAACTTTTTTTTAAAGTTGAAATTAATACAGGTTTTTTGATTAATTATTTTTGTTCATCCATCCGTTATGGTTGTAATTGCAATTAGTTCTTATCTTGTTGTTTTTGATTACCTGCCTCAGGTTGGATTTCATCAAGTAATTTAGTATTCATTGATTTCATCCTTATACAGATACACAAATTAGAGTAATTGAGTTTATCTAGACTATTGGGTTTATCTAACTTTGTTAAAGATACTGAAGAAGGCTCTGAGTGCTGGAGACCCAGGATTTTTAAATAGGAGGAAGAGGTTAAAGGGGGCCTAAAAAGTGAGATGAAATTTTGAACTATAACCTAATGTCCAATCTTTTGCGTTGTATTTAAGGTACGTGTATGTTGGACAATTTGGGTTGTATTTTTTGTCCAACCCACTGAAACCTGACTTCGGTCATTTGCTTGATATGCAGATGCACACAACAATGGGATTTTTATTTTCCTAATTCAATAGTACTGTTTAAAGCGCTAATTTGTTTACACACGCGCAAGAGATTAACAGTAAACTGTCATCGCAAAAGCTGTAACTCAGAAAAAATGTACCAATTTGAGTATGTTTGCTTATTTATTAATTGTAATAATAATAATATATGGACACGTTATCCAAATAAAAGTTGATTATTGTAGGTCTATAAAACTCCTCTTGAAAAATTCAAGGTTCAAAACATATTTGGCATAATATATTCAGTGTTGTTCTTGAGCCCAAGTACTTACTATGGTTATCACATATTTACTAGAAAAGCGAACATATGTACTGTACCATTGGCAGATTTCCAACAGTAACGAACACCCGTTAGATTATTGATTTATTCAAAAACATTTTCATTTAGAATATTTTACGAATGTGACGCAAATACGTTGTATTTTGAATTGTAAATTATTGATTATTGAAAGCTGGTATATTTCTGTACAGAGCTCTTTAATGGCTTGATAATTTCAACGCTTTGACATCACTGTTACCATGGTAATACTAGTAACCAGGGGCATTTACATTATAGATAAGTTGATCGATATTACTGATGGACGTATATTGCAATTGTTAATTAGTTTCAGCTCGAGAAATTATCATAGTATCATGTATTTTAAATTAATATAAATATTAATATTACACTTTTTACATTATTGTATTAAGGGATCATGTCAAAATGATTCTGCTGCAGTTACTGCAGTAACATGGATTTATTTAGATTGTTTCAAAGTGGAAGTTTATGAAGCAGTCACTGCAATAAAGTGATTATTCCAAAAAAGCTTGCTTGCTCTTTTAAAGAGTGAACAAAATGTAGGTACTGCAGTAACTGCAGTAAAATATTTTTAACATATTGGGCTCTAAAACCAGACTGCTATTATGGTGCAAATATAATAGTGAATTAGTGTTTATGTCAAAATTGACACTTTGTGCAAAGAGTTGAATCCGGGACATTCACACGAAATGTGGGAATTAACTTTTGGAAGCCAGGTTGTATTTGGGGCCATGCAAGGTTTTAGTAGTAATAGTAACTTGGCTCCCTTTGGCTCATGTATAGCATCTTCATTACAGATCTTGGCATGGGGTCTAGAACAGGTTATTTACGTTGCCGAAACAAATAAATAAATCCTGTTAGGATATACTTCTAACTACAGTATTGACACTGGTTGCCAAATATCAAATACTAGCAAATAAATTTATTCATGATTTTAAATTTCTTGCCAAAATTTAGAGGCACATTCGGGATGTACAGTTAGCAAAACATACTTAGGGCCAACAAATAAGGTTTTCTGAAAATACTGTAGTACTAAGGCTGTTTTGTGATAAATTGTCACAAAAAATGCTTGTTCAACGTGATTTACTGTAATTCAAGCCTTATTCATATTGGATTCTCCGGCATAGAAAATCTCAATACTTATGAATACCAAATAAGTTGCTAAGGGATAGTGTTAACGCAAGTTATATATTTTTACTTCATTGTAAGATTCTCAGACATGATACCTAATACGAACCGAGATGCTAACTTATATTTACATAGAAAATAAAGTCTAGTAGGCTGTATATGCATGTGTGCCTATATCAAATGCAATGAATAAATTGGCTATTTACACTTCAGTCATGACCTAAAGGCACTTATTACTACTGTACATTTTTATGAAATAAAGTAAGGGCCTCATTCACATTGCCTAGAAAAACTCTAGAGTTTGCCCATACTGCAGTGCACACCATACAAAACACTGGTGTTGATACTCCGGTTTTTCTGCTAGGTGATGATAGAGAGAGAGGTATTTAAGAGAGAGGTATAAGAGTGAATTCATTTTGAGAAATTGTTTAAATTTTTCATTTCATTTCATTTATGTTTTTTATCTACTGGAAAACCAACATTGACATACTAACAAATAGGAAGACAATTAAAAGGTACCTAGATGTCTACTATATTGTAGTAGTAGTGAATTCATTTTGAGAAATTGTTTAAATCTTTTTTTTATCTTCTGGAAGACCAACATTGACATACTAACAAATATGAATACAATCAAAAGGTACCTAGATGTCTACTACTATATTGTCATGCTAGTATTTCAATGTAAACACTAACTAAACTGTAGAGCCACACAATAGCAAGAATTTCAAGTGTCATAAATACTATTGTTAAACTTTTATTGTTCAAAGTCTGCTGCTGATTGGTTAAGAGTGATGGGGTGACACTGACATGAGGCCCTAGGGGAGATTTACCTTTAGTACCGACTTTTATGCTGGTTAAGTTAAATTACCCGATACAATTATTCTAGATTATGTAAAGTGTTTTTGTTTGCTTTGTTTGTTTTTTTTTAACTTTTTTGCACTTAGAAGAACTTATTTAAAGTGCATATCTTGTATTGTTTTTCTTCTTGTTTATATCAGTCATCGCCATATTTATTGTTGTTTTATCTGGAGGTTCAAACCTAAAGTACAAATGTATATATATAGTGTAATATGTTGTGTGAAATAAAACTGAAACAGTAACAGAAAGCCCAGCTGTAGTCCAGTCCCATATTTGACAGCAAAATTATGAACTAGGCCTATTTTTTACATCTATTGACACCATTTATGAAATAATCAATAACACTAAAACTTTTTCCCGAAACTGAACTTTCTTCAGAAGTAAGTTTTGAGGACCACAACCTCTCCTGAAACCAGAATTTCCTAGGGTCTCAAAACCTGACTTAAAAAAATCAAGCACAAAGTTTGTATAAATTAAACATTGAATCAGTGTTCATTATATCAGAGGGGCAGAGAGTAATAACACAATAAAATGTTATTTTGTATGGTTTCAAGAAAAGTAAGTATAGATTGACCATTGTCATAACACAGGTGTAATTAACTAATGTTGTATTGTGAGTGAATGAAGCCTTTTTAATTAAAACAAGTACAAGGTCCGCGATCCCTTGCAACAGTACTTGTTTAATCCCACCAGTGTGTCGGACATTTTGAGTGTGTCGCACATTTTGAATGTGGCGGACATTTTGAGTGACAATGGTTTTTGGCTCCAGACAAACCCCTTTTAAATGTTAGATCCCTATATTATATTCCATGTTTTGCATCCAAGAAATTTACATAAAATGTGGGGATTAACTTTTTGGCAGGCCTGTATTATTATTATGTGGGCCTTATTGTTGTAGGTCTATTGTGAGTGAATGAAACCTTTTCAATTTATAGGAAGTACAAGATGAAACCATATTTTTGGTTGTGTTTCTCATAATTTCCACATAAAACAGTTTAGTACTATAACAGTGATTCATTTAGTCCCACCAGTGGATTGGACATTTTGGAGAATTAGACCCCCTTTTTTATGTCCACCCCCTGACATTACACAAACTACTTTTAAATGTCAATATATTTTTGCGCATTTCACATGTTTGTGGTGACTGGTTTGAGTATACATACATTGCCGTTTTTACCTTTACAAAACTATGGTATTGAGTACAGCAAAACTAACTGCTATGTAATGCTAAAAGTGTGTCAATTTCACACAAGCTAGACCCCATGCAACTTTGATGACATCATTTGTTGAAGTCTGGTTATTCTTTCAGTGTGTCCCCCCTCTCCAATTAATTTATAATATGCTGTCTTATCTCCAGCTGGTTTAAAATCTTTTGAACTTTACTCCATAAAGTTATAATTAACAATTATAAGTTATATGGTTGATTGACGTCATATGGTTCACAGTATACCCATGATTTGTACATGTGATATCTAGTGCATGCTACTGTACTAAACACAATCAACTTTATATATTTACTATCTCTATTTGAAGTTTGACCGTTTATTGTGTGATTGTCACTGTCCTTGAAAACCAGAGAAGAATAGATATAATGTAAACAAGTTTTATTTTTATATATTTAATTTATAACTTTCAAATTTTACGGTGGAATCCCTTCTTTAGGACACACCTTATATTCATATTAAGGTAACACTTTCTTGCGCTATGCAATTTGTTTGGTAAATCAAATGATTTTTCTAATTTGTTTTACACACTATGAACCATTTCTTTAACAAAGTAAAAATAGCAAATTGTTATAAGGAATCATCAAAAAAATTTGATGGCGGCTATTTTTTGTTAAAGAAATGGTTTATATTGTGTAAAACAAATAAGAAAAATCATTTGATTTACCAAAAAAAAAATTGCGTATCACAAGGAAAGTGTTACCTTAAACAAAAAATGTTTTTTTGCCTAATAATAATAATCTAATAATTTTAATGAATCTTTATTTAGGAATTCATTTAAATTTTTTTTTTTTTACAGGAAAAAAACTTGGACTTCCTGTACTGGGAATTGCCAAGGCCACACCTACCAAGAAAATATATCCGGCAACTGCATGATTATGTTTGGTGGCAGAGGTGATATTGTAAAATAACACACTTTAAATGTGAATTATTCATTTAACACAAAATATATTTAAAATATATTAGACATTGTATTGATGAGACCTGCTTGTAATAAACTTTACATTCAATCATCAGTTATACCTCCATGATTGAAGTTAGATGCAACTGCCTTTGAACCAGAAAAAGTATATCTTCTGAGAGAACTATAAATTATACAATAAACTCGTTTTCACTACAGTAAGGAAAGTATTGTATGGTGGCCTGCTTATCAGTCATAGGCTCTTGGATTCAAATCCTGCCATTTTTTTATGGCCAATGTTGTCTCTCCTATCTTGTTTTTTATTGTACAAAATTTAAATATTCTGCCAAATGTAAATTTTACACTGTATGTTACAGATTTTAAATTAATTTACTCTACAAGTTTATGAGTCTATTAAAAATGAAAGACCCCGGCCCTGAGAATACATTGATCATTATAATTACATAGTGCGTTGATAGATAATGCCTTTTTCAAATGTCGTCTGCAGCTGTAACCACGCCAACTATTACTAGCTTCTACAGAGTTATTGGATGTGTTGAATTACATTACAATGTAGTAGACCTCTATATACTGTATATATTTCTAAACCTGAGCTGCACTGACGAGATCTAAGAAGATCGAAACAGACTGTCTGTCGGTTTAGAATTAACTTTCAATGCCTAATGTGTTTATAAATATAAAAGTATCTCTCCGGAGATGCCGCTTCGTGAATAAAAATACTGATAGATGAGGGCGTATCAATTTGATCTCTGGTGCGCGTGCGTACAATTGAGGGACTAGTGCTGTTCCGTCATACCACGCCGAGAATGTTAAAGAATCGCTATCCAATTGAGTTTGAACAATACCATTAAAACCCCAGTAGACTAATGGTTAGGACATCTGCATATCAAGCAGAAAGTTCCGGGTTTGAGTCTCGGTTGGGGCGACTTTTTCTCATTCTCACAGATTTCCTCATCTTATCGTTTCAAATTAATTAAATTTCAGTATATCACCGGGCGGTTTAGAATTACTGTTCTATGCCTGATGTGTATATATATATACAGTATATAGGCTATAAATTAAATATCAAGAAAGAAATAGGTGAAATGACCTATGGTCGAAACTACTAGTGCAATAAATATTTTGAGGGAGAAACAAGAACTTTGTCTGTTTTATTTTTGTATATATAAATGATATGGATTAGAGACCAAATGTGTTTGATTAGATTTTTGTCAGAAAATATTTGTAATAAATAATTGTGTGTGTTTTTAAATAATAAATGAAAATCAAACATGAGATAGCAGTATTGTTTCCTTGTTTCCTGTGATTTATGAAACCAGATTAGATAGAATAAATATTTGATTTGGTTTATTATCTTAAATTGATAGTCATGCTATGATATCATGTTAAATGTGTACAGTATGAGAGTGATGTGACACTTTGTAATTGTTTTTTATTTGTTTTTGAGCAAACAAAATGTCTAAATGGAAGTAATTTTCCACTGATGAATGAATTATTGAATTATATTTGGATAAACATTTTGACACATTTAAGATTCAATTTGTCACATAAATTTACAGGAAATTTATTTTCCAGATCCAAAAAAAAAAAAATGAAAAACAATTATACAGTAGTAATAACAAAAATCTATCAACACTTTATAAAAGCATACCATATGATCACTTCAATTTCACTGATGACAAAACACTCAGGATTCCCCAACTAACCCCTAACCTCTATAAGAAAAAAAAAAGTGTAGTCCCCCAAAAATTCCAGCTAAGAACTATTTATGTTCTGTACTTAATTGCCTCCTGCTCCACACCCTTATTATTTTCACAGCTTTTTTCGAAAAAAGGGCTGAACTGATGACAGAGAGTGGGAGGAGAATTACAAAGTAACAAAGTCTATCCATACAACAACAGTAGTTGTGTCGCAGTCAGACATAAGATCAAAGGACTATCTTGGTTAGGCGAGCTCAGTGTACAATATTGCCTTGGTCTATCGGATTAGGCCAAGTTGAGCCGCCGACAAGTTGAGCCGCCACCAGAAAAACGTTATTTTTTATGGAACGCCAAATGCTAACTTTCGCCGATGCTCGTTCAATTTATATTAGGGATCGATGTACATTCAAAAGTTTATATATCATGGTTTTTAGTATATATATTATTAAATTTCTAATTTCCTTTTGAACGATTTTGGATTAAATGTGAGTTAATCTGAAACCGAACTATTTGAATCATATTTATATTTTTATTTAGCATTGATAGTCGCGGTTGTCAGATATAGGCCGATGATTTATGATAAATACTGTATTTTACTTTTGGGTACTACACCGGTGTTAACGATGGAAATTTCCACTCTTTCAATTTCTGCATGCTTAATATCATGCTTGAATAATTATTCCGCCCATTTTGTCATGCTTGAGTGACTACCACTCGGATATCCAATCACATCCTTAATTCCATCTCTATTTAACCAATCAAGTTCATGAATTTCAATGAATGAATTTTTACAACTCGTCCATGGAATCTTTTTGGGAATTTGCGCCACATTTTGTGAACAGTCATTACGCTACTGACGTGTCTCCAGAGTGAGTAGGTGAACACTCGATACTGGTTAAAGTTGATTCATATTCACTCTTCTGATATAGATATTATATTGAATATATTAGTATTACATTTATATATTGTAATACTGTTACATTATGACTGGAGGGAACGCTAAATCGACAATTAAACCAAAACATACGCCTGTAAATGTTGAAGATGTGTTGTTGAATCAAGGTTTTGAGGTTGGCAAAACCATCGGCGAGGGTGCCTATTCCAAGGTCAAGGATGGCTGGTCTAATTTACACAATAAGCAGATAGCGATAAAGATAATCAGCCTAAAAGATGCACCCGGTAGGTACCAGGAAAAGTATCTTCCAAGAGAACTTGATATCATCCGAAGGGTGAAACATAAAAGAGTGGTTGAAGTGTTGTCGGTTATTGAATGTGAGGCGCATGTTTATATTGTGATGGAAAAAGCAGTGCATGGTGATCTGCTTGGACGCATTGAACTTTTTGGCACTGAGACGGAAAAGGGAGCAATGAGATTCTTCAAGGAAATTATTGAGGTGTTAGAATACTTCCACGAAGAGGGGATAGCTCACAGAGATTTAAAATGTGAAAATATACTTCTCGACCAGAATAACCATGTAAAATTGTCAGACTTTACCTTTGCTAGAGATTTTGTATCTGGCGATAAGTGCAGTACTTTCTGCGGGACATTAGAATACATTGCTCCTGAGGTGCTACGAGAAGACGAGTACGACCCAAAGATTGCAGATATTTGGAGTCTGGGTGTGATTTTGTACTTATTGTTGGTTGGTAAAGGTCCGTTCAATACCGAGAGTATACCAAAGTTATTAAAAGAACAAACTGAAGAAGTAACATTTCCAGAAACGTGCAATTTGTCCAAAGAAGTGAAAGACTTGATAAAATCAATGTTGACAGTGGATGTTGAAAAGCGGGCAACTCTTACAGACATTCTCAATTCTGATTGGATGAACCATTTATGATAATTGTTTTAAACAAAAATCCTTGCCAGTACCATAGGGCCTAGCTAGTAATAGTACTACCACAGGTAGTAAGAAGCCCATTCAAACGTTAAATTGTTTTTTAAAAAAAGGGGTGGAGATGCGGGGCTTAATATTTAAACAAACACAATTAAGTACTAGGCCTATCTACAGTAAATAAATAACACAACATGCATGGATGCATGAAAATTGTTAATTTAAGGGTAGGCTTTAATTATCTGTGGGTTTATCATGGATAATTGATAACAATATTCACATTTTAATAAATAATTATATTTATAAATATTTTATTTATGCACAAACTCACCTGGTATAATTTGTGCAATACTGCCAGGGTTACTTTTGAAAACTTTATCCAATCACCAGAGGCGATTTAAAAATGACACTACTAGGCCTACTACAACTAGGCGAAGTATTGATAACAAAACACAATCAATTAAACTAAATATTTATTTTTCTATTTTGAGACTATTTGAACATATGGGGGTTGATGCTATATATTCCCATTATTGCTGTTATTAATACATACTGTACAGGGAATAATTTCGCCAGTGTAGCATAGCAAAAAGCTATACAAAACAACCTTATTGCTACACATTTCGCAAATTGTGTAGCAAAAAATGCAATACAAAACTATGTTTCTCGACTCAACAATCAGTTTGATTAGCAATTTTGCTAAACAAAATTTTTTAATGAAATTTTTCCCTGCTGTACTGTATTATTTTAAACATTAAAACCTTAATTTACTGTCAAACATAACTTACAGTTGAAGTATATGATATTAATTATTAATATCTAATAGAAGATGCAATTGTAAATTTTAAAGGGTAAACATCTATGCATTTTATTTTATGTTTAAACAAATCATAACTTATATTTTTAAAATACTACTTAAATTATAGAGAAAAACACTCGCAGCACAATGGTTATATTAACCGTGGGTGTTTGGTTGTATTATTTACTAATATGAAATATTGTGAAGTTATTATTTTTCATCTATGAAGAAGGATGAATAAAGTTTGAAACTCAAAATTAAATTGTGCACGTATTATGCATTGTTTTATTATTGTATTGACTTGTTAAAAGTTGGTGTGAAATTGTATGAAGAGAAATAATTGTTAGAGATGTTTGCTGTTTTAATTTGCTGGATTCAAGATTTTTTTGAATGACACATAATTCGAGCCATCGATAGAGGGTGGTAGTAGGCATCAGTTAAAAAACGTCACGAAGAAAAGTTTACCCTAGCGCCCTCTTTTTTGTACAACAGCTTAGCAGACGACAAAGTTGGGGATAAACGATAGAGGGTGGTAGACAAGAATTAAGCAACGTCACTGGAGAAGTCATCAGATGTTTTATTAATGTAATGTCCTTCATTGAATTTACATTTCTGCTTTTTTAAACGTAAGGATAGTTGCTTTTTAATTCTATGTGTGCTACCACTGGTGCAAAAATGAAAGTCAATAAATATATTTATTAATATGATCGTCAATATTTCTATCATAGCGCCCTCTTATTTTGTATTACTTGAAAAACAAACAAGAGAAGCAGACGACAAAATGGTGGACACCATGTATCGTTGTTGTGCGATCTTGTCAAACGTTTTTATCTTGTTTTAAGGCTTTTTATTGAAATATTGACAACAAAAATAATATATAACTAATCTGAATATATTATTACTCATGAATGGTCAAGTCTGGTTATGTCTAATAATATCCTTAATGCACACGGGAGAAAAATAAATGTGCTCCCGAAAAACTCATTTCACCGAGATAAACAACAGTTTGATAGGCCTACAGTTACACCTCAGCGAAGAAGTGGCGACGGATGCCGTTGGTCAGGAGTATGTGAGCCTGTGAAATTCGTGGACCTTAGTCAGTCGATTTTCAATCCATGTTTGATCATGTCGCTTGTAATATGTTTTTTGTGTGCAGCATATTTGTTATCTGATTTGTTTTTATTAAAAAAGGTAGGCATACTTATTACTAAGCAACTACATACGGAAGAACTTAATATTATTCATTATTAATGATTGTCAAATTGTACATTGGGGTGTATTTCCCTAGTTCCATGGCCAGTCTGATAGCTTATTCATAAATCATAGCATAGCATATGCGCAAACTCAATTCTTACATATTATATAAGTCACTACCATGCCAATGGTGTCTTAAGAATGATATTGTCTCATATAACAGTAGTAAAAAAAGTAATGAAAAAGTGTTTGTGGATTGTAATTTGATTAAAGATGCGATAAGTTTTATACAGCATTATGTGCTATTCATCATCATGAACAATGTACTGTACTATATACCATGGAGAAATTAGCTCAATGAAAAACATATACTTCCAGAATTATACACTGTGGTATGTAATAATTCTTTTTATTTCATTACAGACTTTTGTAATTTTCTACTATCTACCAGCAGTTCTACTCACTATATCCTCATTATACATTGTATATGTGCTGTGTTTTAAGGTTAAAAATGGTAAGTATTTTGCAAATGAGGAAGAAAATGACCCTTTTGACTGCAAAACAACTCCTATCCTAAACATTAAATGTGTTCATTCCTTTTTTCAGAAACTATTATTTTAATACCATCGTTTGGAATTCAGTTAGAGAGGTGCTATGCATTTGGTAGAATTTCAACTCAATTTATTCCGTATGATACTGTTAAAGATGTTGTAATTAATGAAGCCATATCTATGGTAAGACCATTATTAATTCAATGTGAATCTTTTTTATAAACCAGTTGAAATAAAAATATAACTTGGATTAAAAAAAAAAATCTTAATTCATAAACTGTGGCAGATCCAATATTTTGAAGTAGGAGGAGGGGATAGGGCCTAAAAAGTGTAAAGTTGTAATGCTGAACTTAATCCAATTTCCTATCTTTTGCATCCAAATTTTTTAATTCAGAAGGGTCTGGGCCGGTTAGGAAAAACTACATTTTAAACCTGCCATTGGGTAGGTTAGGTATCTTTCCGATTATTAAATAATTTCTATTTTCTTTTATAGTACAAAGTCATTTACTACTTAGTTATACTTGTTAAGTACTCACCTGTTGAAGACTTATCTGTTATACCACTTTTTACTGTAAGTATAATCAGGGAAGAGTTAAATTAAATAATTAATGTAATTTAACTCTTTCCTGGTATAATATAAATATCTGGATACAACATCTAATTAAATAATAATACAGTATATGGTATTTTTAAGGCTCCCTTCCAAAAAATTGACATACCTCAAATACATAAACAGTGGTGTGACAAACAGGGCAAAGGCCCCTAGTTTAGCACTCCTAAGGGGTCCCTCTAATACTGGGTAGTTGCATTGGACTGCTCATGCTCTGGGGCCCTTGAACTCTAGGGCCCCTGGGTTTAGCCAGTGTGAGCGCTCATAGATGTTACGCCACTGTACTGTACATAAAATGATAAATATGGCTTAAAAAAACCCAATAAAGCGTTGCCTGATGATTTATCATGATCAATTTGAGAGTTAACAACCTGTGTACAAAGACAACACTGTGTCATTCCTTATAATATTATGACAACTCTTTCTCATTTTCTGTGTGGTTTTTATCTTGCAGAATTGCTGGCCTAGGCTAGACACCTTATGTGAAATTTACAATATATGTCAGGAAGGGTTACTAACCTACCAACAAGAAAATACGGATTGAAGCCGTTTTTATATTTACTACATCTATTTTTATAATTTGTTCATGCGTTGAACTGTACATATTTTTTAATTTTACAGTTATTTTATATCATTTATTTTTTTAATGTATAGTTTGTATTTTTGTATGAATACACTGTATTTTACATTGTTTTTAGGTGATGTCAATCGATAAGTTTTTATCGCAGATAGAGATGTCAATTATCTCATACCCTATTAATACGTTGTTACCCCAATTCCTTCCCACCAAGGACAATTTCTCGTAAAATCAAGCTATCTGCGATAAACCTTATGGCCTTCAGACCACTACAGGGAAAAATTTCATTTGAAAATTTTGTTTAGCAAAATTGCTAATCAAACTGATTTTTTAGTCAAGAAACATAGTTTTGTATTGTATTTTTTGCTACACAATTGTAGAAATGTGTATAGCTTTTTGCTATGCTACACTGGCGAAATTATTCCCTGCACTAGCTTTGAAAGGAAAACAATAAACAATATGCCTCCATAGATAAATTAATACTACTGTTGTATAAATTGTATTAAATAAAAACCACACACAATAGTACAATAAAATTGTCATGTTTTATTTTCATTTATATTTGCTTTAATAACTTTGAAATCGAATATTAATAATACTAATAGAATATTTAGAAGTTTTCAGAAAATAAACATCTGGCAAATATTATCGCTTTTGGTTCAGTCAAGGACCATTGTAGCAAGTACAATAACTATACAAAAATATAATAAATACTGTATGTTATAAAAAACTGTGACATTCACAAATTCTAAAATCCAGTAGAATAAAAGGATTACCTAGTGATATGCAACTGTTTATAAAATCTCACATCTTATCAAAGTGTAAAAATGGTAAAGACAAAAACAAAATCTAAAACCCTCTTCTGAATGACATACAGTAGTGTAAAATATTACAGTAGAACCAATGCCCCCCCCCCCTCTCCTTTTGGGGAACCCCTTTTCACAGGACACCCCTAGTAAGTGGCAGTGTATTGATAGTATGTTTTTATGCTGATCAAGAACACTGGGTACCAACTCATTCACTCTCAATTGTATTCCCATGGGATTAGTGTATCTTCACCTATGACATTACATGTACAGTACCACATGTGTTGCCTGTATTATATATAAATAGGCTTATAACTTATGATACAGGCATCATATGTGATCATACCAAATAATGTTAAAATGTATTCTCTTGATGCAGCAAATATTGCCATTATTTTTATAATGTATCTGCATTTAAACGCTGTTTAATGTGTTTATAAACAACAAAGATGACACCATTAACAGGTATGCCCCTAAACATAGTCACTGACACCCCTTTAAATAAAATACCCCAGCCTTCTTTCTTGGTACATTGCATAAAACAATCAACATAGCTCGAATAAAGTCTTGTAGAACCCACGCCATCTGCTTGCCAGCGAGACTTAATCACGTCCAAAGGGTATATAACGAACCAAGATAACGTACCAGCGAGGCCCCCTGCTACAAACAAACCTGCTGTCGATGCTTTATTCCCCGTCGAATACGAAGCTATTTTATTCGATAAGTAGTGATCAAGGCTAAAATACACACCGGTAGACGGAACATCCCGTACGATGTTGATTCCCAATCCATGATAACAGCCTCGTAATCCTTCCTTTTTAAAAATCGTATATATTGCTTCTATTGAGTTATTGTAGTGTTTCTGCGCTTTTGCTACATGTTTTGTTCCAATGCCTTGCATCTGGAGCCTAATTTTTGTTAAGTCTAATGGACACATGAATGACGTACCTAAGAGTCCTACTCCAGCTCCAGCAATATAGTGATTTCTAGTACTAGCGCCACCAAGATATGCCAAAAAGGTTTCTTCAACACCAAAGTAAAAAGAGTTTTGAATAAGAGATGCGACGACAGGTGAAAGAAGACCTTTATATAACCCTGTTACCTATATGAATAAATAAAAATTTAATTTACAGAACCAATTCTCATTTAACATTTTTATTTCAACAGTATTTTACGAGGGTGGTCCATCCAGTCGAAGCTGATCATTAGGGATCCTCACAAAGATACAATATGACAAGAACATGCAACAATTAAAATTAATAGAATTTATAAAGATAAACAAAATAAAATAATGAACAAAATAATTAGAATCAAAATGGAAATAAAATAAACAGAATTTAAATTAAATTTAAAATGTTGATTATGGTTCAATTAAACAAGCCAGTCATTTTATGTGAAAACCTAAAATGATCAAAATATCATCAAATGACGGATGTACTTTGATACCCTTTTCAGCAAAAAAGTAATGAAAAAATGCACTTACGGACTCCTGTTTTAGAATACGCAGAAAACATTCAAAACCACTTTTGTATCGTGTTACTGTGCCCTGATTCTGTAAGCGAACTAAATACAAAAATAACAGTCAAATTGAATATTCTGAAGTATATCTTGAAAATTTATATTTTGATGGTGGGACTTGTAATTTAAATGATTTTTAGGAGTCTTAAAAATGATGGAACAGGCAAATCTCTTTCTTTGAGACATCCCTATTTAGAGGTCGTTCCTATTAAAGTGACAGTTTTCTGTGAAATGAACAGGGTAAATTTAGGGGGCATCCCTAGCGTTTTAGGTCCCAAATGTATCCCTTTAATAGGGGTTCTACTGTATGGTGGCACAGGGTGTAGGCCTACTTACTTTTAATTGTGTCAAGTGGATGACCAACAACTGTTCCAGCAACACCTAGCATCATTTAAAAAAAGGAGTTTAGTATTTTAATGTTATTACAGTATACAGATAGAAAGAGTGCAGTTTGTATCCAATTGTGAATAAAAAGCATACATATTTTATTTAGTGTTTTATTTCTGGGAAAATAAAAAAAGGTTAGTTAGGTTATGAAATTTTGGAACCATATTACCTCTTTTGTTATTATAGGTATTTTCATTACTTTTTTTGGGAAAAGAAAGATTGTATTCTATAAAAAAAATTGTAGGAATCACTCAAAATTCTTAACAAAATTACATTATTACGGCAGCCAATCATAGTGATTTGGGTAAATGACATTTGGGACAATCAATTCTCATGATTGGTAAATCACAGTTAGCAAATACTGTAGATAAAGAAATACAAATCTTTGGCCTGCGTGGAAAATAGCAATCTTTCTTTTTTTGTTGGTTGGCCTCAAACAGAATCGTGAAAAGTCAAAAGATATTTCTTACCAGCAGTGCCACCAGCAATGAACTCCGGCAGATTAAATGCCATCTAAGAGATAGAAAGAATTTTAATATCTGTGAAACAATTATTTATCTCACTAATTTATTTTTGATAACTTACAAGAGTAACTAATTAAGAGGACACTTTCAGGACCCCTTAGTAGGGGTATCCTTTTCAGGGGGCCTGAAGAATATACGTTTAAAAATTTAAATGCTATAGTTGAAGCATAACTATTGACCAATCAGAACATGGAACTATATGATCAGAACAACGTCAATTGGAGGACAGGGAGGCACGTGTTGCATATGCACACTGCTGGCTGCTCTAACCAGTGTCATAATTAATACTAAATAGCACTAACTGATCATCACGACGTTTTTGTTTGTTTACCCGTTTGTTTACCTTTATTCAAAACGTCATAACTAGGTTAAACTAAACGTTATCGGCCTATCCAATGTATAGGTCCAGATTATAGAATGGATGCAAAAAAAGGCCATTCCCCGAAAACCGGGCTTTGCGATAGGCCTATAATAGGCCTAGGCCTAGCTAGGCCTAAACTGAACGACGAGAGAATAAATAGCGAATCATTTTAGGCATACCGACCGTGTACCGTGCACACACTAGGCCTAGCTAAAACAAACATACGGTTGGCCGGCATATCAGTTGGTCTAGATATCTAAAAATCAGGACCTCCCTGGTAAAACTTACTACCAACAGCAGAAGTTACTACTTACAGTTAATTTTCACATTTAAAGCATTGTAGTGGTCGTCGCCATCATGTTCAGTGATGCATAGCATAGCATGCAGCATGCTGCAATCAATCAAGCATGAAGAAAACTGAAAAGTTGGTGCTTGTTTTGATTATTAATTATTAGTTTAGTTATAATGTTAGTGCTATTAATTTGTTTTGTCTTTCGGATATAATTTGGATTTAAATTTATTGACTTTCATTCATAATTTTTAAAATTGAGTTTAAATATAAAAAATAAAACCTTGAGATGAAAGTATAATTCCCCAGTTATGACCAGTTTAGTTATATTATAATAATGTCTGATGAGGATATGAAATAGAAGAATTAAATAATATAATTAATAATAATATGATGCAAAAAAGTAATTTCCATTTTATGTATTTAACTATAGTAACTGTATTTATTATTAATTTATAAATTAAAATCGAATACAACTTTTTTTTTGTAAAAAGACACTGACAAAATATTAGAATATAGAGGGCGCTAACTTTGTAACTCAGGACGCTTCCTTCTAAAAAAAACAGCAGACGATCAAATGTTTTCTCCACCACAAAATGTCTAAAAAAAGCCCACTACAACAAGTGCAACATGAAGGAGATGTACTAAAGAGAGATGTTAGCATAAATAAATAAATACATTTTAGAATAATATTAGAATAATAGTACTACTACTAGGCCTACCTAGTAGCTAGTAGGCTAGTAGGCCTAGCCTAGCCTATAGTTAGTTAGGCTCTAGCTAGCCTATCCATGTATTACTAGGCCTACCTAACCCTGGCCATACCTAGCTAGGCCTAGTCTGCCTACTACCTAGCTAGAGACTGAGAGAGGGTATTCTAGGGTATACTAAGACTAGGCCCTAAGCCTAGCTAGGTTAGCTAGACACAACTTGTTTGATGAATCTGACTACAGAAATGATACCCGGACTGATTTTTGCAGTTAACAAATTTAGAGCCAAAACTGGTCCGGCCAACCGATTTTGGCCCGGACCATACTTGTCATGACCGGCCTATAGTAGCCTAGTGCTAGATCTAAAAATCATTTTAAACTGTACAATTAGGCCTATAATATTACTGTACAACTAATTATATTTTAGGTTGATAAGTTGGTGAAGGAATGTCAACAATTTATAGACGATACAACAGAATCTAACAGTAAAGACAAGAAACTAAAAACTTTAATTAAAAAGTATGTATTCATTTACGATTTTAAATACAATCATTTCATGATAATTTATAATATAAATTGAGAATTAAAAGCTATATGATGATACATTGGAAATAACTATGGCGAGAAAAAGTAAATACAATAAGATTCCAACTGAAAAGCAAGACAGGCAGTATATTTAAAAGGAGGGTCCAGGGTATAAAATTATAATATAATGGTAAAATAACCTAATGTTCTCTTGTTTGCTTGGTAATTTAAAAGGGTACCTAAAATCCTTCCTATCTTTTGCATTGTCATATTTTAAATGGTTAAATAATACATAAAGGTATAATATTTTTTTCTTATTTCATAGATGCCAAGATTATGAAAAGAAGATCAACAGTTTATTAAAGAAAGCACAAAAACTTGATAGAGTAAATGAACCATCTTCAACAAGCAAATTTGAGGAAAATAAACAACAGGAAATCAAGCGATTAGAAACATTCAAGGTACAGATTAAAATATAGTGCCCTCTATGGTTTGTCCACGCTTTCAAGTGCAACATCATCATTTTTTTCTGTGACTATGATTAATTTTTATTTTTAATCTTTTAGGTACAGCTTGAAAGAATTTCGTCAAAACTTGAGCCAGATGAAATAGAGGAAGAATATCTAAGGTTAGAGGTCAAATCACTATTCTTTGCATGTTGGTCTTCCCCAGTCTATATCTGCTTGCAGTCTATGAAAAAAAAAAAATGTAGTTTATAATATCATTTGAAGGGAGGCTGCAAATTAGTCAGAGTCATTAAACTGATGACATCATCATTTTAGAGGCCTCTAAAGAGGGAACATTAGGGTACCAATAAAAGGATAATTTTCCACAGGGTGCCCTCTCAATCATTTCCTTGTATGTTGTCTCTTGTGTATTGACATAATATAAAAAGCCACAATTTTCTTTACTTTGTATAAACGTGTACAGAGAAATGAGTCAGGAATTAGAGGAAGATTTTTCAGTGAAGAAAAATGAGAAAGAGGATGAAGGAGTTGAATCAGAACTATCAGAAGATGAGGAGGATGATGAAAGTGATGTAGAAGAGGAACCAGAAGATGATGATGGGGAAAATGATGTAACCCCAGAAACAAACTCTAAAGGCGAGGCAGATCTAAAAGAAGACACTAAAACATCTTCAAGTAAATCTGGCGATGGAAAACTAAGCCGTTTTTCAATCTTCAGAAGATCATCAAAAAAGAAAGAGGTGTCAATGGTAGTAGAAGAAGAGGGTGAGACAGGAAAAAAGAAAGAAACTAAAGATCTTGATAAAGAGAAGAAGGATGAAAAAACAAAGAAGAAAAAAACAGAAAAGGAGAACAAAGAAACTGAGATAATGACTAAAAAAAAGAAACAAAGTAAGAAAGACCAAGTAACCGAAAAATCTACCAAAAAAGATAAAAAATCTGTAAACAAACCAGAGATAAAAGTGCACAATGCGTCTGAAGATGGGGAAGTAGAAGAATCTGAGGAAGCACCAAAAGTGGACACCAAAAAAGGATGGCGTTTGTTTGGCAAGCAAGACAGGTGATATAATGGATGTTTCTGCTTGGTTTATGGTTTATTAACATTGCAAACGTTTTCGTTGGTGTTTGGTATTTAATGCTGCTTTTCTTATGTTTTTTTTTAACTCAATGTTTGCTGCAATTATTTTTAATTTTAAAATATAATCAGCTGCAAAAATGGTATTTATCATAATATAAAACATGTGATAATCTATTTCCTATTTATAAAATTAGTGACTTGATCTAATAAGAAATATAGCTAATATCGTTGTGTTATTATGGTATTATTGGTTTTCTTAATTTGTATTGAATGTACATTTGATAAATTTATTATTTAAAGGTAAGTATAAATTGTAGAATTCTGGGATTCTTTAGTACTGTACTGGCTTATTTGTGTACATGTTGCTATAGTGACTGCATGGTTTCACTTTTGGTCTGTGTTTTGTGTTATAATTGCACTTTTTTTCTAATTTCTATGAAAAGAGAATATCTATTCATGATCACATGATCCTTTCGGTTTTCTCAGAAATTGATCAAGGCCTGTGTAGAGTTATATAAATAATATAAAATAATTTTTTCAATTATCGTAAAATATTTTATGTTATTTGTCTTTTAAATAATTTTCTCTTTGATTTGAATTTATTAGGAAAATCATCATAAAATATACATACAAAGTGGTAACATAAATTACTGACATTACAAATAATACATTTATAAAGGATTTTCCAGGATAACCCAAAAAGCTTATTAGCTTATTTCCATTGGGATCCTCTTTATCAACAAAATGCCACTGTTGTCAATCAATAATAAAAGAAATATCAATAACTGTAATTTGCTTTGTAAAAACAAACTTTGATTGATTGTAGATTGGAAAGGATACAAATCTGTATATCTATATAATTTAAATAATAATAATAAAAAGTTGTTTTTTAAATAATGTTTTTTTTTATTGTATATTTCTTTGTGCAATTCTTCTGTTATGGGAAGCAAGATTGCATCATGTTTAATTTAATCAGCAATGTTAATCCTCAATACAACAACTAGTTATCCCAAAAAGCTGGCTCTCATCAAACAAAAAATACAGTGCTCTCAAAAGAAGGCATTCAGCTCTCTCCAAAAGATTAAAGTCTGAAACAAGGAACTCTCCATACCAGATTTGTTTAGAACCCAAATTCTTGAATTTTCAATAATTACATTTTAAACATTTTCTTTATTAGGAAAATGAAACAGGAGAATGCACCAACTAACACAAAGGAAAAGGATGACAAAAGTAGTAAAAGAAAAGGTGCAGATGTACAAATAAAAACATCGGACATCAAGAAAGGAAAAATTGATGAAGAGGTGGATGAAGATTCCTATGATGAGGATGAAGAAGATGATGAAGAATATGAGGTAAAATTATTATATTATATATAATATAAGATTATATATATATAATATAAGCTAACAAGCATGGTTGTACCCTTTCAGTTCATTTCTAGGTCTTTAATTGGATAATGACACAACAGTATTAAAGGGGAAAAAAACCAGAATTTTTAAATTGGATTGATTTATGTGTTACAATGAATGTTTTTTTGTTTTATGCTTTGTTTGCTTCTAGCGTGGACCCTATATTACTGAATACTATTTTAACTGAATTTATAATGATACTTGATACTAGATTTTATTTTCATATTTAAAATCGGTTTTCAGGATGAATATGAAGAAGAAGCGAGCGACGAAGAATTGACTGAAGAAGGGGATGAGGAGGAGTACGAAGAAGAAAGGTTTGCACAAATAAACTTTTCAAAAAATGTTTTCTTAAAATGTAAAACCACCTTTAAAAACTTAAACTGTTTGTTGTTTATCAGATTATTATAGTTAAACTTTTAACTGTGGTCCTTCTTGTTTCAATGTTGATATAGCCACATCCTTTAGGATGTTTTATTTGTCAGTGATTAGTTCAGTTTGGGGATATTGTCTGTTGGGTTGAGGTGGGAATATCGGTAAGGGTGATAGGGATAGAATAGACAGGTTGGTGAGGAGGGCAGGGAGGATGGTTGGATGTGAATTACCTGTGGTGGACTCGGTCTATCATGAAAGGTGGCGCAATATGTTTAGAGTGATATGGAATGATGTTAGTCATCCCCTTAACTCGGACATTGCCGACTGCCTTATTGAACGTAGTGGTAGACTGCTGAGGCCGCCACGGGGATCCACTGAACGCCATCGTCTCTCCATCGTCTCTCCCAAGACTATAATGAAAGGTATCAAAGATAGAATTTATTACGATACACTTTTATTGTTATTATTATTATTATCACACTTATGTATTAGGCCTATCATTTCTCTTTTAAATACGGCATTGTTATTAGACAGCAACATAATTTCCCAAGTTGGTATGAATAAAGTTTTCTTGTATGTATCTTGTATCTTGTATCAATGTGGTTTGCATCAATAAGCTTTCAAAATGTTCTCTTAAAATGTAAAATGTTGCTAAAAATTTAAACCACCTTCAAAAAATTTCCTCTTTTTGCCAAAAGTTTTTTTTACCTTATTCCTCCATTTCATTATTACTATTGATCAGATTATGTGAGTGATCTCGGATGCAATTTTAAGGCCAAAAAAACACTTTAAGATAGTGTTTTTTCTTGCGTTTTTTGTTAATAAATATTTGTTTTATAGCGAGGAAGAAGAGTTAGAAGAGGGAGATGAAGAAGAGGAATCAGAATTTGAGGAAGAATTAGGAGGAAAACCAGATGAAATTGAGGAGGATGACGATGAGACAACGTTTGAAAGAGAAGAAGTAAGCTTATACTATTACTCAGTTTTGATGCATAACACTAGTTTAATAGAGTTTAGTTTTAGACTTTACCATAATTAATTTTTCAGATGGACCTGTTTGAAGCAGTATGTGATTACAGAGCAGAACAAGAGGGTGACCTAAGTTTCAAAGTTGGAGATGTCTTAACAATTATCAAAACTAGGTAGAGTCACTGTTGTTCATTTATAATAAGATTTGTTTGATTATCTGCTGCACACTGAGAAACATACCAGGATGACCTAAAAAGGTCAAACAGCTGAATGAAGTCATAATAACAAGCAAGCATCACTTATAGAAATAGAAAATTTTAAAGGCCAAAATCTTGAAATGATCTTTATCTAATGTTGCAGGGAGGATGGTTGGTGGACTGCAGAAGATGAAGAAGGTAACAGAGGACTTGTTCCAAGCACATACCTTAAGGTTGGAGTTTACAATTTTTTCATTAATAGTGTTCAGATGATCAAAGTCCTTGATTTGTATTCTTATTATAAAACTCCTTTCTATTTATAGCTCAAGAAAGATCCAGGAGATCATAGAGACATTCAGTCTCCAGAAGGTTAGTGATTGGTGACATAGAAATTGAGGTTAAACAAGAGATGGCTTACAATTAAGAGCTAGGTCGAAGTTGAAATCTTTAACACCACAAGCCCTGCTAGTTTTGTAACGTATACCAAAGCACCTAATAGCCAGAAGTCTTGATTTGAGGAATACTTAAAACTTTTATTGCATCTGATTTATAAATTGGTATTTTGAATAGACCAAGGTACATTTAATTAATATTGAGTTTATTTTTTATGACTTGAATTACAAATTCTGATCTTATATTAAGCTGCAGAAATTGACATTCTGAGGGTAATCTTATTAACTATTATGTTGTGTATAAAAATATAAAATATTTTCAGATGAGCAAGAGCCACAGCTATCCCGCAGGTAAATTGCAATTGTGAAACAGCGTTTTCTAGTTCTGGAGGCATATTTTATAAAGTATTGTTTGTATTTCAGTATTAATATTTAATTCGCAAAAAATTTCGCCAGTGTAGCATAGCAGAAAGCTATACAAAACAACCTTTTTGCTACACATTTCTACAATTGTGTAGCAAAAAATACAATACAAAACTATCTTTCTTGACTAAAAAATCAGTTTGATTAGCAATTTTGCTAAACAAAATTTTCAAATGAAATTTTTCCCTGACAGTTCCATAAATTGATTTATTATTTATATTGATAAATTATCATAATAAATAAATACATCTGTGCCAAATTGTTTTAAATTAAACAATATAACATGTGCCTCTAAAACTAGAAACTAATTCTTATTCTCTAATAATATAATGATTTTGTTTTCATTTTCTTCTTTCTTTCTTTGAACGGACCATAAACAGATGACCCGGGGTATTGTAAATTTGTTTAAAAAAATGTCATTTCAAGATTTAACAAAAACAGAATTCGCTGCTATCCCTCTCCGCTTTTAATGTACAGTAGATGCTTTTATATTTCAAGTGTAGTCTCATGGGCATGTTATGCTATTTAAAAAAAAAAATTCCACAAGATATGATGATACGTTTGTCATTATGTCCGCATGAATCAGCACATGTGTCATCCATGTTTTTACTGATTGTGATTTTGTATCATGCATGTCATATGGTTCTGTTTTAATCATAAAGAGTTCTTGAATAATGACACCATTTTAAGTGCTCCATTTAATTTCCAAGCTTTTCTGTAAATCGATTTCATAAGTAAATTATGTGCAAGAACAGTGAATGAACTAGTAGTCCCTGCGATGCCATTTTATTACAGCATGCGTTTTTGTGGCATAATTCTAATTTTACAGAATGTTGTGTAGTTTACTTCTGTTATGCTCGGTTCTGAAATTTTTGTCAAGCAAGTATTAATTATTATTAAACCGTATTTAAATCATTATTTTATAAATTTGGTCCCATTTTTGTTGACAGTGGGAAAGTACTTTGGAGAGGTCTTAAAAAAGCTGTAAGAGAGGTAAGTTAATCTCCACATATCATATGCTAAAAACCTCTATCCCCATCGGAGATCTGGTTTCCTTCATCCGTCATCATTACTTATTTTGTACATGCATTATGACATAAAATATGTAAAGCTCTGTCTAAACTATCAAACTAATTTGACAACAAAATATGTGTCTATATATGGACATCATGATGTCATATCACTACCATATTTGGACATATCACTACCATATTGCAGTTTCTTGTAAAGCATCCTCAATAATTGGTGCCATGTGTCATATAAAAAAATTAGTATCTACTGAAGTGTTACTTACCATATACAAGACACTTATATTACCAGTGTTGACATATGGTATTATTGTATGGGGTGCGGGGAACAAAGACAATTTGGATCGCCTTCTATTGCTTCAGAAAAAAGCTCTTAGGATCATTTGTAAGGTAGACTTTCATCATCCCTCTTCTCAGCTCTTTGTGAAAACGGGCACACTTAATATATTTGATTTGTATAAAAACAGTGTTTTAAATTTTATGTTTAAATACCAAAAAGGACAACTTCCAAAATGTTTTAATTCTTTATTCAGTTTATTTGATAATTATCATACATATAACACTCGAAATAAAGACAATTATTGTATAAAATTAAAATCAACTAATATGGGTCAGCAAAGTATAGCATATAGAGGACCTAAGCTATGGAATCAACTTATAAGAAATATAAGAGAGAGTGAAAATATATCAATATTTAAAAAACTATTACTAAATAAATACATTAATAGTTATAAAGAAACAATATATCTATGCGAAAACAACATTTGTAAAATATGTCTAACTTTAACTTAATTAATTACATTCTCGTATATATTCTGAGACTGATGTATATATATATGTTATATTATAGTACGTTGTATTTTCCTTCATTTATTTACTACATGAAAACATTTTTTTGTAATATATTTGTAAATTTATATTTTAAGTTAGGGTGCCACAGATTAAAAGCTTTGCTTGCTTGTGGTTATCCTGTTTTTCACACTTTATTGTACTTAATCTTTTATTTATATTTTTAAGAATGTTGTGTGAAAAATAAAAGAATCAATCAATCAATCAATCAATCAATATTAGGGCACATCACATGCTAACCAAGTTTGTATAGTTCCCAGTACTGATACTCCATATTTTCTTTTTTTAAGACAAGTGCCACTGATGTCTTGTCAGCAATGGGTGCAATTCCATCTGGTTTTCGTCCATCGACTACTGCGAAACTTCTTAGAGAAGGTAATTGAATTTAAATTTCTTATAATCATGATTCTATCATTAATATCATTGTAATTATTATCACAATGGAAGACTAAGCTTGCTGTATTGTTATCCTGTATGTTGATAAATATATATTGATAATGAATAATTATTTTTTTTTTGTTGTTGGCACATTTAGACCAACATTAATGAGGCAAATGTACCAAAAGAATTTTTGCTTAAATGTGCGTAGTTATAGTCTACCTACCTTGTCATCTGCTAGAAGGTCCATGAATGTCTTGTTTCTCCATACTTCTCTATTTAGTGCTTCTTCTTTTAGTTCCGATAGTATCATCATACTCATCATCTTTTTTAGTGTTGCAAATATTCCTAACTTAATCATTATCATCATTATAATTATTCCTAATACTGTATCACCATTGTCATTCCATTCATTATTTTCCAATGGCTGTATTCACCGATCACACTGAGATATTTCCCTTCGATATTAAGTATTTCACTTAACAAACTCAATAAACATTTAAGTATTATTTATAGTTTTTAATTTTAAGGATGTTTTCCTTAGCCTAAGCGTGAATGGTGCATATGGCCATGTGCTCCTAACATTTTTGAAGTCTTTATTATCATCATCATTGTCATCATCACGTCACCATTTCATCTGTTCACCATTTGTTTTTATCCATCTTTGAATAAAACAACCATCATGTTAAATGTTCATTTTGCACTTTCTTTACAGATGAGTACACTCTGCAATATTGTCTTACACCTAAACTCAGCAAGTCCAACCTATTCTTTAAAGATTTATTTTGGGACCCAGCAACAAATGAGGTGAGGCTCCTATATATCATGTTGATTCACCAAGTTTTTGACAAATTTGTTGAATGAATAAGTTTGATTTATTTTTATACCGTACCGTACACGAACAAAAACAGATAAAAAAGAAACAAAAACGCAATCATTTTGTATGGTACCAAAGATAGCCCTCTAAATGTGTGGAGTTGTGGCTTGGTGGTTATGATGCTTGGCTACCACTCTAATACCCCTTTCAGACCAAAACTTCGGAGTGATTGCCGGAGACACCGTGGGTTTATGACCATTCAAAATGTTGAGAAACTCCGGAGATACCCCTTTCACACCAACCTAGCAACGTCGTGAGGTGGTTTCCCGAATGATCGTAAAATCAAAACGGTACTGTGTATGACCAACTAGCGTTATTGTCACCGACTAGTCATCCATTCATAGAAGTACTGATGTAGTAGCCTACCTGTACGGTGACCATAGAATGTGACCCGAGGCATGACTAACTACGACTTTTAGTTGATAGAAGATTGAAAAAATTGTTAAGAAGAGTTGTACTGTATGTGGATGTTTAATGAAATTATTTCAATAATGTTTACACACTAGGCATATAAATAGTAATGTTTGTTAGTAAAAATAATTTTGAGTTAATAAGAATAAGATATAAGGAAGAAAAGCAAAGAGACTATGGAGCGGCTATTCCTGAATATACAATACTAAGTATCGTAGATTTAAATTATAAATTTTAGGCGATCTTGTCAAAGGTCAAGCGCCATATAGCCTGCCACGTTTCGATATTCAATATTGAACTTGACCTGACGTGGTTCCATGGTATCTTTATATGAAAATGGTAGAGTGGATAGAAAATAATTAATTAAAAATTTACCTTAAAATGGTTTTGAACTGAACCGGTGGATGTCTTGTTGTTAATAATAATAATAATAATAATAAGATTTTTATAGCGCACATACCACTCCAGAGTGCTCAAGGCGCATTTAAAAATAAAAAAGAAATAAATCATACAAATTCCTGACAAATAAAATGCAATTTCTTTGGAGGGTCCCCATCATTTTGTATACCTTTTCCTGGCCAGCATTATCTTTGGGGTGCCTCTGTCTTGGTTGTTGTCTCTAAGCACCCGGTCGTCTGTGGCAAGGCAAATGTGTATCCTGCTCCTTTGTTTGGTCACCTAGGTAGGGGTCCGGGACCGCGACAGAACGAAATACTCTATGTTCGATATTAGTGCGTGTGCGTAATAGAATGAAATGCTTGCGTATGATGTGCGTGATACAGAGTTGTACAATAGTGTATGCTTATAAGTGTATCGTATAGGTATATAATATGGTAGAATATGAAAAAGTAGTATAGAATGTAGAAATTAGGAAATGTTTGTTAATAAAAAGAATAGATTTTGAATGTGAGGAATGACTTATGACGGTTAGATCCCACTAGAGATCTATGTCAGCTCCTAGGCCTGTTTAACATATTAGATAAAAATACAATACTACCATCACATTTTTCCTGAGGAAACGTCTAAAATCTTATAATATAAAATTTATAAACTGTATAAAAAATATTAAAATGTTTTGGCCTATGTACAGAGAATTGGCACATTTACATCTACCTCCAATCATACAGTAAATGTACAGCATAATGAGACCCTCAAACAGGAATATCCTCAGCCCAGATGAAAGTTGTTGTCTGTGTTGATCATACCTGTGTGAAATTCTGCCCAGTAGGCTGCAAGTCAGATTTTTCTCACAAATAGATCAATTAACCAGGGAGACATATTTTTTACCACTCCCTGATTTAACATGAAGAGGGCATTCGGAGTGTTATAACATACATAGTAACTTTAGATCATGCAATATTATATTACTTTAACAAGTATTATTGCTATTTCATTTGTTTTCTACAAACAGAGTTCTACTCTATTAGTATTATTTAATTTTCGCGCCGCGGCTCTAGCCAGCTATGTCCCAGGAGGACACATTCATTAATAAGCTGTTTCATAGCGGTAGCTTTAGTATCTAAGGCTGACAGTTTTGTGAATTTGGAAACTCGACTATAATTTATAGGTAGCTGCTGGACCCAAAAAACGTCTGGGAGAAGAGAGTCTATATGAAAGCCTTTGCTGATAATACAGTATTATTGAGATGTAGACGGAAATCTGTAAAATCTTGTTTAATAAATAATAACTTCGTTTTTGCTGTCAACCAGGCCGGTATTATAATAAGTCACTGTCAAATAATCATTCGATAATGGTCAAAACTTTATTTTGGCTCTGTCAACATGAAGGGAAGTATTTACAATGACTTTCTTTTTTATGACTGTCAATCTAGGCCAATGTTATAATAATACGCCGTCAGATATTAAATCATTGAAACAGTCCTGGTAAATTTTTTTTTGGTTATCAGATGCCGTGGGGGGGGGGGGGGGTAGGTCCAATCAATTATTGTCAGAAGGTGAACAATCAGTCTAGGTAGCAGCAGCAGATTATTAGGAACGCCTGCTCCATTAATTAATCCAGAAAAAGGTTTGTACATTATCTATTTGTTTATTAGCCTTCTCCTAGCACAATTATATTTTCTTTAAAAAAAGGTTTTATAAGTTGTTTCAACATTTATGATAGTAATGTTACAGTTCTGTGTCTGGACGCAAGTTCATAGACCTACTAGTTATATTATTCATATTAACTGATACTTACTCTTCATTTACCGTAAAGTTCAGTTTTAATGAAATATATAATATAAATTGGCTTCGTAACAATTAATTAGTGTTGAAAAGGTTAGTTTTTTGGTGATAGGTGAAAATGGCATGTAACTTCGTAATCAATTTTTTTTTTTGTATAAAGGCCCAATTACACTATGACGATAACGACGGACGATAATATATAAGCATGCATTTCTTTTACATAAACCAAAAGAAATTAGAAAGGTTTTCGTTCTAGACCTATAGGATAATCATTTATGCTGTCTTTGATAAAAATAATGTTTTTCAAATTCCAATCAAATGACGTCATGATAAATAAAAACAATAAAATCGCTGTATTGTCACGATATTATTGGTCTTACTAATCATGACGTCATTTGATTGGACGTGTGAAAATATAATTTTCATCAAAGGAATTGTTTATATTTCTTTTGGTTTATGTATTAAAAATGCACATTTGTCTATTTATCGTCGATCGTTATTGTCCTAGTGTATGGGCCTTATGCTGTAAATGTTCAATTAATTGATCATTCCGATTTTATTAGTTGGACTCTTGCACAGTTGCTGTCTAATTGTTGTTGTGTAATATCATTTCGAACCATATTAAAATCATAAAGAGATTCATATTCCTTAACATGTGGCTGTGCATGGAAGTCTGGTCTACACAAACTCGGGCCCGGGCCTGAAAGTGTTGGTGAATTCATAATTATACTTAATATTATATTTATATATATATATATAATTATATTATTATACAATTGAAAGCAAAACCCGTTGAATCTCAAATCATTAGGACTAGAAATTTGGCTTATCAATCAAATAAATACTTTCGTTCAAAATGAAACTCCAACCTCTCTAATCAAAAGATTGAACTCGAAAACGGACCGTTTTTTTGAATTGGGTATGTTGAAACATTTCAATATTCATTTAAAAAAGTACATTAATTACGGTATTGATCAGTGGCTATAGAGGCGTAAAAACCCTCGGTCAATATCATGTAAAACGCACTGTGGAAGGGTCATTATTAAGACTGCAAAATTGGGCTTATCAACAAATAAATACTTTCGTTCAAAATGTAAAATCAAGGCTGAAAAATTGGGCTTATCAACAACAAAATATTTTATTATTAGACGCGATAACATCAAGGATAATCAGTATAATTATTAATATAGCCACTGTTAATAGTTTTATTCTACATGCTAAAGTAAATAAAAATCCACTAGAAAACAAGCAAGTCTGAATGTTATGCTTATTAGCCATTCTATGTTTGTTACTGTAGGCCTATGATTGTTTGCAATGTCCACATATTATTTCCGTGGGCATATCCATAGTGTATCACTCACAAAAAAGACGTGTGAGGTTCTTTCTTTAGATTTTGAAGAATGATTTGTGTTACAGGTTCACACAAGAGTCAAATGCTCAAGATATCAGCTAACGCCATGGGACCCTTGGCTTATCAATGAATAATAAATACAGTACTACTTTCGTTCAATTGAAATCGGAATCTGACCGTTTCATTAAATTGGGTGTGATTAGGCCTAAACATATAATAATTTATTAAAAAGGTACAATAAAAACAAATGCATCAGAGGCGTAAAGAACCCACGGTCAATATCATGTAAAATGTATATGGTATAAGCACTGTGGAAGGGGTCATTATTATTAAACTGGAAAATTCGGCTTATCAACAAATAAATACTTTCATTTAAAATGTAAAATAAGAATGCAAAATTGGGCTTATCAACAAATAAATACTTTCGTTCAAAATGTAAAATAAGACTGCACAATTGGGCTTATCAACAAATAAAATACTTTTTTTTCAAAATGTAAAATTAAGACTGGAAAATTGGGCTTATAAACAAATAAATACTTTTTTTCAAAATGTAAAATTAAGACTGGAAAATTGGGCTTATAAACAAATAAATACTTCCGTTCAAAATGTAAGAAAACATTTTTTAAATATAATCCTTAAGCTCTGTCTATACTATCAAACTAAATATGATGTGCCCATATTATATAGACATGACGATGTCATATCACTACGATATTCGGGCATATCACTACCATATTTGGGCACATCACACTTTTTTTGTTAAACTAGTTGGGACAGTGTAGACAGAGAACTATGCGATCGAAACATAAGTCGGAATTGGACTGACGCGATTGATTTAATTGGGTATTTTTATTAATGTAATGATTCATTAAAAACTATAATACCGATACGCGTTTGGTATTGATCAATGGTGCAAAAAACCCTGAGAAATAATGTTATAACGCGATTTGGTGATAGCTTAGCAATAATACAACCCATATACTATTATTATAAATACCTATTACAAATCCATTCATATAACTTTTCATCGCGAACCGAAAATGTATTAATGTTATTCTACAGACAGTAATTATATATTCAAAAGCCATATTATTATTATTATCAATACCTAAATGCGATAGTAAATAACCACATACATTATTCCCAATACAAGTTTGTGCGTTTAATTCTAGAAAGAAACGACTGTGCTGACAGGCCAATGACATAAATCACAATTAGTAAAGTCCCAATTGTTCACTTGCGTTTTGATTGGCCGACCTATTATATTAGATTAATGAAGACTGTTCTTACAACTGTCCAGTCAAAAAGTTACGCGGCGTTTTTTGTAAGAAATATTTCTTGTTCAATATTATTTTATATGCTAGCCCAAATTTGCATAACAAGACTACACATATTGCCTGGTGCATGTCTTGTTGAGTAAGCCTAGATGTGGTCAGCCAATTAAACTTGATAGATGATATTAAGTTGGCTAGTTTGGTGTTTAGATAAGCTAGTACAGTAATAATCTGATTTCTGATAAAGGAAACAGAATAGGGGAATCTTTTTTATTTAACCATCTAATAAAAATTTAGAAAGATGAGAACCGGCCAATAGTTTGATAGTGTTTCAGTTTTAATTTCTGGTTACAAATGACTTTTGATGGAATGAATTGCGTGACTTGTATGACATGATTAAATAATAACTTTCACAATCTGACTTTCTCATTTGATTCTACTTTCAGATTCGGGCCAGGAATGTCAAAATGCAAAAAATTGTTGTTTTAACCATGATTAGAAACATTCCAACAGTTGGTGTTGGTAAGTTTGAATTATCAATTAATCAAGAATAAGACAATTATGCAAACAATAAAAATCAAACAATAATAAGTTCGAAGAATTAAAAAAACATATGAAAAGTGCATCTTCATACTTTCATACTGTCCCAAAAAATAATTCTTAAATATTGTTATTCACATTTACTAAATTCATTAAGGCATTTTGTCAAAATGTTTAGCACTGACACTAACTGAAATTAAAATGTTATGTTTTCATCCATTTCGTAAGGCTATTTATTAAGATAATTTTTTTTTTAAATTTTTTTTTGTTTTATTAGTCTTTATTTTTGAAGTTTTTGGGGAAAATACATCTTTAAAGATTAATTGTTTTTTTTTTAGGTTTAGAAGTTAAAAGCCGACATGTAAGGATATGTTTATTTGATGGAGAAAAGGTTAGTTTTAGTAGTAGTAGTTTTTAGTACAATAATCAAATTTTGAAAGATCCATATTTTGCTCCTTAGTACTCTACTGTGTATTGTTTTAAATGGGAAAAATTCGACCCTTTTTTTTATAACGTAACTTGTTACTATGACACTACAAGATTATCAAAATAATAGTCCATATTTTGCCCATTTAAAAAAAAAGATGAGTGGGATTGGAGATGTGGATGGCTTGACCACTTGAGCCACTATTATTATAATGGTTTTTTTTTTTGTTTAGGTTCTTAGTAATATCCATACAATACAGGCAACTTGGACGGAGGTAGATGAAAAGTCTTGGAGGTTTTCACCTAAGGTAAAATCTACATTGAAATTTAATAGAAACTGATACAAACAATAAGAATGTTACATACTGTGGAACTAAGGCGTGGAAAAAGATTAAGTATGCTACACACTGCAACTAAGGTGTGGAAGAAGATAAAGAATGTTACACACTGTGCAACTAAGGCGTGGAAAAAGATTAAGTATGCTACACACTGCAACTAAGGTGTGGAAGAAGATAAAGAATGTTACACACTGTGCAACTAAGGGTATGTTCAGACCTACGGAGTTATGCTTTCGTATCACAGCCAAGGTCATATTTTAATGAGCGTCGTAAGAGCAAAGTGTTCAGATTCATTGCAACGAAGTTGCGTTACAAACGGATATGATGTCACTCGCTGGCGATTAACCAAACTCTAACGCACGTATAGACCTAGGCCTACCTTCGTTGTTATTAAAAGTAGTAGTGGTTGGGGTAAGAGTTACAGGCCTAGACCGAACACTTGGGCTCGGCATTATCGATGGGTTGTCAGGCATACCAACCAGCCGATCGTTTTGGGGTTTGTTTTTATATTTGGTCTAGGCCTAAAATATCATTTATGGCAGAAAAATGTTCAAATCCCGTACTTGCACCGGCTCCAGACTTATTTACTCGGTCTTTCGCTGCTTTATACGACGACCCCTTCAATTTCGTTTGGATATAATTTAAATCCTTCTTTATTATGAGGATGGCCCATCTGCTATCTAACGTGTCCGCCATCTCGTTGAACACAGACATCTTGTTGCCGGTGCTTTTACGCCAGTTTTTCACTTCCAACCGATCTCTAAACTCAGGGCTTCCCACTAATGAAATAAGGTATTTTACTTCGGTTTCTCGCCAATGCGCACGCTTCGATGACATTTTAAATTAATTAATATAATAATATTAATAATAATAATACTGTATACCTAGTGTAACAACAAACAAAAGGTATGATTTTTTCGCACGTTCACCGATCACAACAAATGGATCAGCTTGGCTGTACGATGAGGAGCACATGTCACGATGTGATGTGGCGAATATTGTAATTTGATTGGCTAGATATCAAACCTAGGTCATATTCATCGATGCGTGACTTTCGTATTGTAAGCGACGTCCACTAAACTCATACCTTGAGCTTTCGTAGCGTACGAAATATCAGTGTCGTACGAGGTGGCTTCCACTAATCTTTTCCTGGTTCAGACCTATGGACTTGTACGCCGCGTACAATACGAAAGCATAACTCCGTAGGTCTGAACAGGCCCTAAGGCGTGGAAAAAGATTAAGTATGCTACACACTGCAACTAAGGTGTGGAAGAAGATAAAGAATGTTACACACTGTGCAACTAAGGCGTGAAAGAAGATTCCAAACATGATAATAAAGTACTTTCTGTACAAACTAGATAAACAACACTTTCTAAACTCAAACTGATTATTCTCTTTTGTCCAAGAATTTATTTATTATTTATATATATTATTTATTTATCATTTACCATTTATTAATTTTTTACAAATTTAATTTGTAATAAACAAATAGTTACTTTTCCAAGATAGGGTTTGTGAATGTGTGTAAACAATGAAATATCTTGAAAATACTTGTTGAAGCTGCAGCACTCATGTGTCCCTTTTTACTCCATTATAACAATAAATTAAATTTATCATAGGTAATTGGTCAGATGTTTTGCCCGTCTCTGATGTAATTTGTACTTGATACAGTTAGTAGTACATTGAGAACACTTAATTTTCGGGTGGGTCTTGAACCCACAACCTCCAGATCACTAGGCTAGTGTCCATACCTCTATACCACCGAGCTTGCACTGATGGCTTTTCAATCTACTTAGTATAAAGTACAAATTATGTCAGAGTAGGGGAAAACATCTGACCAATTACTTAACACCCTGATGCGAAGCTATTCCACAGTCATTTTTCAATTCAATTACAATCCTATAATCATAGGTAACTGGAGTTCTTCCAAGTATTCTGGATGGAGAATGCTTTATTAGGACAAATAAAACAGATGAGAATTTAGGTAAGACTAATACAGTATATATTTTTATTGTTTGTCTGCAACATGAATAACACTGACTTATCTGTTTACACACACGTCCTTACCATGTATCAGGATCCCCTATTATTTTAGGTTGACTTATCCTGTTTTCTTAAATTAAATGGATATATTTTGTTGATGTACAAGAGTTCTGTTATGTACATGTTATCTAGATTGGTCATGTGATCAAATTTCAAATTTTTTTTTAGGTTTATTGATTGAGGTGTGTTTATCCTATGTCAGAACGGTAAGTTTAATTTTTAATCTCAATCTTTCATTGTGTGGTCCAAATCTCTCCATATTATGCATATTTTGAAATGAATAAAAGTAAAGTTGAATTAATACACTTTATTAATTATAGTAAGATATACCACAGTAAAGATAAATAACTAAGCACTTGCTTTATCTGCCTTTTTCGAGTAAAATTTTTCTATAGATATAATATGTTTAATTATTTTGACTGAATACAGAAAACGGGTGAAAAGGGCGAATTTAGTTGTGGATGGGTAAATCTACCATTATTTGAACCAACCACTGGAGCTCCTATCCTGAACAAGTAAGTTACTTGTAATTATTGGTTTACAGTCGCTACTGTTGAGAGATCCTATATATATATATATAAACACCACAGGCACAGAACAATTATTCTAAACCGCCCGGTGATATACTGAAATGTATGAATTTATTTGAAACGATAAGATGAGGAACTATGTGAGAATGAGAAAAAGAAGCCCAACCGAGATTCGAACCCGGAACTAATATGCAGATGTCCTAACCATTAGATCACTGAGGCTTTCATGTGTTGTTCAAATTCGATTGGACACTCTCTTTAAAGGGGGATTCTGGGTTTAAAATTGCTTTTAAATATCGTTTATTTATTAAATAAAAAATATTATAACAATATAGACATGTCAGAATGAAGAAGTAATAACGAGAAATAATAAAAATTAAATTTCATATACATTTTAGGGTAAATTCATGGAAAGTTTGTTTTTCAGCAGCTTAGGGAAGCTCATTAATATTCATGAGATATTCACAGAATCACGTCATCAGTGGATTCCAAACTCGCGACGTCAAGCTTGTACAGTACGTTGTGTTCTCTCTCCTCTGTCAAACGACGACCACCCGATCATTGTGAAATACATTTTTTGTAGATTTGCTAAGCTAGGCCTAAAGTGTAATAATAACAGTAGTAGCTGCTAGCATATATTTATTTGACATTTAATGAAATACAAAATTTAGTACAGATTACGGAGTCATACCTCGAATTAATAGTACAGATCGTATATCGGCTTCACGTACTAGGCTAGGCCTAGCCTAAATCATTTTATTCATGCCAGGGTGAGAGCCATTTCTGACTAGGGATTCCATGCCACGATGGCTACGTTAAAACATTGATTGGGGCCATCATTCATGGGCCTAGCTAGCCTATTACTAAATGATTGGCCCATAAATAACAAAACTCAGTGGATTCCAAACCCATCCTATCAACCAAACTCCTAAACAATCTAAATCTAAAACGTTCTATAAAAATCGGCTGTAAATATTGAGGCAAAACAAGGTCCGATCGCCGTCCGCACGTATGGTGTCCCGATCGTCTAATAAGTAGGCCCAGTTACTCTCCAAAAAAGCGGATACTGCATCAAGCAAGTAGACCGGTAGTAGGAAGGAGACCTAGCCTAGCCTAGCCGATCCGGCCCAGTTAAAAATTGAGCTAGCTAGTGTAGTAGACCCTATGCGAATTGATACTACCAAGCCTTTTACTATAGGCTACACTTGTTAAAATTAGCAATACTGTAGTTATGTTTACAAATATTCCAACTCTCTCATTCGAGCTATATTATCTATACCATTCCGGTAGGTTGAGTCGACCTTCAATCAAATACTGTACATCGTTCATGTTGTGATTATAGACGGGGTATACTCGATCCGACCAGTTTGGTATTGTATACTGTATCTGCTTATCACGTGACGATGCCAGGCATGGGCAGAGAGAGCACGTGTATCGTCGTCTCGCTCTCCTCGCTCAGTAGGAATGTATACGTTACGCTTCATTGATTTTGAAGGCTTTCCCTAAGTCAGTGCGAAAATCGGCAAACGTAAAGTGCAAACTTATCTAATTTTTCTCTGTTTTGATGGATTTTCATAGAAAATTGACTTTATAAATGGGAAGACCGACTAAAATTACATCAAATAAGTATAATTTTACAAAAGTAATTGATATGGTTAATGATAACGAGTCGTCGGAAGATTGACCATTTCACGAATTTCCTATTCTGTAACCACAGTGTGATTTTGCCGTAGCTGCACTTGTAATCTGGCCTCATTTCACAGCCTTCGTTCTGCTTCACTGGGCGCTTATATAAATTGAAACTTTTACCGTTCAAGAGACAAACAAATATATTTTACATTTTTTACTATTCATTTTAAACCCGGAACCCCCCTTTAACTCTTCAACACTTTCGGCATGGTACGGCAGAACAGCACTACATATATATTTTTTATAGTTTCCTATGGATAAAAATTAATTGTTTATAATTACAGCGTGTATGTGTTTGGGAAATTTCCAATTTTCTTCTGTGTTTTTTTGATTGGCTTTATGTTATAATAATTAATGTAATAGTTGTTTCCTCATGTTTACATGTAGTAAACTATAGCTGTATGATAATAATGATAATACATAACTAGTTACCAAACTACATGTATGATGTATAAATTATTATCGTTAGTACGTAAATAAGTTTTCATTACATCTTTCTTTCATTTTCATTGCCTTTTATCTGATTATGTACTTGTTTCCCTTATTATTATGTTGTTATCAGTATAATAATATTTTCATATACTTCCTAACATCTTTCACTCAAATTTCACTTTATTTTGAACTCATTTTGAATCTGTATTAATAGTATTCAAACCTTACCCCCTTTCAACCATTTTTTCCCCAACACATTAAAATTTCAATCTTCACAGGTCATATTCAGTGTTAAAGTTCATATTTTAGTATTGTTTCAAAATAAACTGTATATTGTACTGTTATTTTGCCTGATACAGTAGAACCCCTATTTAAGGAGTCATCTTCAGAACCCAATTAAGTATCTCCTTAATAGGATGTACCCTGAATAGGGGTGACCAAAGGAAGCAGTTCTATTACAGTATAAAATTTACAGTCAATTCTCCCAATACCGGACACCTTTGGGCTGGCCCAATATGTCTGTTTTTCCGGAAAGTCTAGTATTCGGAATGTGTTTATAATCGTAAAAATTAATTTGAGACTGTTTGGACTTCAATAAGAGTATGGTATTGGGAGAGTTTCCGGTTTTCAGAGAGTCCGGTATTGGGAGAGTTGACTGTAGTAATATAATATTAATGATATATAAATATTGTGTTCTAACAGGGCTTATGAATTAGATGTTAAAGGTGGGACACCTTATGAACAAGATGTAGACGTTGATCCTTCAATAAGTCGAAAAGGTAATAATCATACTCTAATGCTCAATTATCAAAATATTTTGTGCCCCAAAGCACTACTCATTGACATTATTATATTTAATTTACAGCTTCTACCAGTAAACTGCGTTCTATGTTGTCGGCTAACAAACAACCGCGATTATCGCTCAAGTTAGTAACACCAACTAAAGAACAAAAGACGTTCATGGAGTAAGTTAATCTTCTTTTTGTTTCTGTAGGGTAATAAATTTAAAGTAACATTTTTCAGCAGCTTATTGAAAGATCACACAGAAGACAGTGGACAGTAGTCTAGTAAGTCATTCTTAGCCTGTTGTATCGTCATACTGTCCTGTTTAACATTTCATAAAGGTAAAAAAAAAACAGACAATTGTTTCTGCAAATGTTTGATAAATTTATTATTTAAAATACACTCATATTGCATAGTATGTACAATACTAAAGCTCTGTCTACACTATCAAACTAGTGTGAAGTGTGAAGTTGCCCAAATTTGGTAGCGATATTCTCAAATATGTGACATCATCATGTCCATATATGGGCACATCATTTTTTTGGTCACATAATGATAAAGTTTGATAGTGTAGACAGAGCTTTAGGTCCGTATCTTTGATATTTAAAAAAAATTAGTTTAACGGTTTCTCAAGTTTTTTTTTATACTTGTGACCTAGTTTTTAATGTAAAAACTCCTAGTACTATGACAAGATTTGAACTCGGTACCCTCAGATTTGTAAGCAAGAATGTCAACCACTGAGCTACAGTACATGCTACTTATTACATTGCATCTTATTTTATTCAGGTATAAAACAAATATTGGATCATATAAAATTTAAACAAGAAACATCAAAAGACATAAATACAAGAAACATCAGCATTTTGCATCATTTGTTATCTGAGTAAAATTTCCATTAAATATTACAAACACTTTTTTTAATTCTATATTACTTTGTTATGTCATGTCAAGTGCAAAAATCTACAATAATAATTTTGAAATGTTTTAATATACCAAGTTATTACGTTTTTTTCATTGTATTAAGCACTATTTTCATAGCGCTTTGACATATATACATATATATTACATAAAAACAACAAAATAAAAAGTATGGAAAAACAACAAAATCCAGGTCCCCCCACAACTGTTACCATGCCAGGCGGGGAAACGGAATATTATTATTATTATTATTAATTAAAGAAATGATTAGGTTTTTTACAATATAGTTTAGACATTTTGTTTTTTCAGTCATGTGGGTCTTTAATATTAGTATAAGGCGTGTAAGCATAGCATGTAAGATTATTAATCTTTGATGTTTCAATAGGAATCTCACAGTACAGGTGTGAGTCATTACTACTGATACCTTCAAAGTCCAAATTTAATGAGCCTGGTTGTGGTGGTGGTGATGCTTCTTTTGCAGTAGTTGGCAAAGGATATGATAGTGTAATGATAGTGTCATTACCTTGTTGTCTGTTTTCCGTGTTACAGAATTTCGGAGTTGGTTCGTTGCGAAAAATCATACTTTCTTCCAATTTTTGCATTAGGTCTAATCTAGAAATTCCAGATGACAGATTTCCTGAAGGGATTTCTGAAGGAAGAATCTTTGTTGACATCCTTGAGTCCAAAGTAGCAATTCCAGGTTCCTTTGAAGGTATTCTTGAGGCATGAGCTCTAGAAGATCTTGCATCTATAGTTTTTGACCCATTCAGAATTGGTTTCTTAGCCGTTAGTGGTTTTTGCTTTAATGTATTGAAGTGAACACCCAATTCTTGAAACTTTAGTGGTTGATTGTCAGTGGGAAGTACATTGTTATTGAAAGACAATTTCGTGTCATCATCCATCTTTTCTTTCTGTTTCTCGCTTTCCATACCTTGAAAAAAATCATCATTGATTTGGTTGTAGACATTTTCTTCATTACAGTTCACAGGTGTTTTTGACAGTATTGTATCTGACTGTTGGATGTTTTGTATTTCATTATCAATTGAAACTTCTTGGTTTTGGTATTCATCATCTGTGTCTTGAATGCATTCACTACCTTCTGTTTTTTCAATGTCCAGCTTATTGGTGTTTTGCCCCTTATCATTATCAGCAGCAGCAAAATCGTCATTGATTTGGTTGTAGACATTTTCCTCATCACAGGTTGTAGATGTCTTTGACAGTTTGAGATCTGATTTTTGGATGTTTTGAATTTCATTATCATTAAATGCTTGGTTTTCATATTCATCATCTGCATGTTGATTGCATTCTTGCTCATTTTGTGTTTTTTCAATGTCTAGCTTGATGGGATTTTTCAGCTCAACATTATCAGCACTTGGATCAAATGAATCATTGGTTACATCTGTGGAGTTGTTTGACGATGTTCTAAATTTATAACACAGAATTAAAATAACTAGAATCAGTAAGAGGATGCCTACTACTGTAACTACTATGATTTTTATGTAATTTTGTGTAGATTTTTGTGAATTTTCTTCAACTTTATCATCTTCTGGTTGAAGAATCTTGTATTCTGCAAATCCATGTACGTCATTAGAAGATGTCACATGACATGTCAACTCACTGTCACTCATTTCATCAGTGATGTTCAAGTTGAAATGTGATGTGTTGACAAGTAGATTGGTATTGTCTATTGTCCAGTTGTAAATGCATTCAGAACAATTATGTCCAGTCTTGCATTGGAAAACTACCAACTGTCCGATTTTAAGATCATCATTAACAACAATTGTCACTATAATTTTGACTTCAATGGCCTCTAAATAACAACTTTCATCTCTCTCATTACCATTTAGTGCCATTTGACAGCGAAATATTTTTTTGTTATCCTCCTCCTTGATCAACCATGTGTTTTTACGAGTAATATGAGTACTATTTCTGAAGTCCACTCCATCCTCTAAAAAGCCTTTCCATCGTAGTGTAGGGTTTAGGTTCATGTGCTCAACTTGGCAAACAGCAGTCATATATTCACCAACAGTATAATTGTATCGCTTTGAAAAACAAGACTCTTTTGGAAGAACAGTTAAGTAAGCAATGTTTGATTCCTGGATTAATTCTGTTCCAGAATATACTTCACATTTGTACTTGCCTGAGTGTGATGTATTTACTTTTGAAAATTGCAACTTAAACACGAATTGTTGTCCTTGTTGTTCTTTTACTAAACTGTCGTCATTCTTTATCCATTTAACGTTGTAATCAAGTTCTTTGTCAATGTGACATTTCAATGTGGCATCACCATCTTCAAAAATTGTCACATTCGATAAAGTAACTGTAGTCCCTGAGGCATTTCCCAACGTAATTGTAGTTATGATGATAAGAGTGATTATAAGGAAAGACATCTTTATTGCTGCCATGAACCAGATGCACACAATAGTGTGTCACATTATTACAGAATGGAAAGAATAAAGTAAAGTGGATTATATGATAGAGGGTGCTATTTATGCAATCATAATAAACATGATTATACTTAAACGACATATGAAACCAGTTTTATTGAAACATTTACTTTACCTTAATTACAAGATGTATATTTAAGTTTGTTACCATTTTCTGTTCATAATTCACCAAATCTACTTTCCTTTAAAGTCAACTTAAAATCACACCTTTTCAGATTTTTTATTTACCTTGCTTTATTCTTAAGTGCCCTTTGCTAAATTGTTGAATTAGCGCTATATAAATTTTTGTTATTATTATTTCAATAAATTGTTTTTGATCATTTTGTAATATGTCAGTTTCCATTTGCTACTATTGGGATGTGATTCCTCGCTCCCCACCCATACACAGAATTAATGGTTTCTAGTTCAAGGCAAAGACTGATGACACATCAATTGGCATGACCTACAGTAGTGAGGGCGTCAGTCTTTTTTGTCACAGGTTGTGGTACGATTATGAGTTTTTTATTGTGTTTTAGTAGTGGAATTCCCGGGCTTCATACCACTCAAGAGTACACAAGGCGCTTTAAAAAAATGAAATTCAATATACAATATCTGGCTTAATAATACGCAATGTCTTTGGAAGGTCACCCCTTGTTGCATCAGATGGTCAGATGTTGCATATTTAAGCTAACATTTGATATTGTTGTCTCTGAAGGTTTCCCCAGTCTAATTGTAGTTTTTTTATTTATTATAACTTTTATTTTGATACGTATGTACTGTGCACTGTTGTTCATTCAACTGTAATAAGCATCTCTTTTGGTTATAATGGTACACCTTAAAAGGTAGCATCATCATATTCAAGAACTGATATAATCAATCAATCAATCAATCAAATTAACATTTATTTCTTCCGCAGTAAAATAACAACAAATATCCAATGTAAATTGTAATATGAAGAAAGAGGGAAAAACTCAAAAAGTAACGCCAGATGAAAAATAGAAAACTATTAATCAAAAGACCTTGTGACAAGCAAGCCCTAAATGATAAATATAAATAAGAATTACAAATTAATTTACGTACACAAACACACAGACAGGGCAAGAAAAAAGAAGAAAAAAGGAACAAACGAACATGGGATATAATATAAAAGCTGAGGATGGTATAAGCAACATTTTATAAATCATATTTTGACAAAAGAAATTTTTTGGCTTTATAAGAGAAAATTTTCCTGGAGGGGGTTGCAATGATTTCAGGAGGAAGGTCATTATATAATTTAACACCGCTATAACGGACGTTGTGTTGGATCAACGTAAGTTTGGGCTGAGGAAGATGAAGTTCTAGTAGAATAGGAGTGAAAATCTGAGGAAGAAGCATAAATTGGAGGGAAGAAGAGAATGCAAAGCTTCGTAAACAAAGATATAAAAATGGAACAATCTCTGTGCAGGCCACTGAGTTGTCAAATGCATCTTTAAAAAACCTTACCAACCGTACTGGTGGCTATGGCCCTGATATTACTTCAGCATATTTGTGCCCTAGCCCTTATTTTGTCCTCAAATCATACAGTTAAAGTTAAACTGACATTAAGGCTTTAGAATGTTCGTGAAGAAGTCAACACTAAAAATCATTCCTATAAATATTTAACATAATCAACAATAGCACAGCTAATTATCAGAATTTGTTGTTATACATTGCTTCAGACTTCTTCTCTTTTACATGTCCATAGGCATATGCATATTCAGGGATAGCTTCAAATGTGGTTTGTGTTTTTTCAGTAGTTTCTTGTGCATCTTTTATTGGTAGAGATGTTTGGTAGAAAGGGGATTCTTCCACCTCTAAATATATTGCAGTTTGGGCTGGTTGGTTAAAATTTGCATATGCATATTCAGGATCTTTATTCAACATGGCACTGTGTTGACACCGAATCATATTCTGGTGGGAAAGAGTTTGTAATAAGATTTGACATGTCTTTACTTGTACACATTTTTTTCTTTTAGTTTTAGACATTCTATAGATAATTATTGTTATAATGATAATGAGTATTAAAGCACATGCAACAATGATGCATAAATATATGGTATCCACTTTACTCCTTTCATATGGCTCATGTGTAACTGTAGATATAGAAGTAGCTTCTTCACCTGTTTCATTGTTTTCACTGTTATCAACTAGTATCACATATGAATCTGATCCATGTACATCATTAGAAGATGTCACATGACATGTCAGCACACTGTTAATCATTCTATCAGTGATGTTCAAGTTTAGTTGTGATGTGTTACCCAGGTGTATTTGCATTCTGGACAACTGTGTCCAGTTTTGCAGTTGAATGAGGATAACTTTCCAACTTTAGAATTGCCACATGTAACAATTGTCACTTTTATCTGAACATTTATTAATACTTCACAGTTTCCCTTTTCTAGGTCTTCAAGGTGGTGATGTGTCCCCTGATTTGTCACATTTAAGATACATGCAAAATGCAATAGATTAAACATTTCTTTAACCAAAAACTCATTTTCTAAACTCAAGTGGGTTGCATTGTTGTTTCTTTTCAAAGAAATATTTGTGTTAACATTCCATTGCAGTCTTTGAGAATCAGTAGAAAATCCTTCAATGATCTTTGAGGCACAGTACAAAATCAGCACATCTCCAACTATGTAGAATGCTTTGTTTGATTGACAAGTTGGTGTAGGAAAGGCAACCACATTAAGTACAGCAGGCTTAGAAGAATTTAGAATGATGTTGGAACTATTGATGGCATGGCAGCTGTACTCTCCAGAATCTAACAATGTGACTTCTGGTATACTGAGTTTACATGAGTCATTCTCCTCATCAAAATCTACTTGAATCTTACTTGTTCCAGGATGTAGCGTGTTGCTGTCATGTTTCCAAAAACAAGTAAAATCTCGTTTCCAATCTGAAAACACACAAAGGAATTCAGCTGTTCCTTCTTCTAGAATATTCTTATCTGTTGGTTGATAAAAAAGATGAAGATCAAAGCTAATTACTGAACTTAACAGTAAAAAGATCGTGGAAGATGTTGATACAAATTTTAAATTCATTTTTTAATATAGCAGAGCAATAATACAGTGGACAACAGTTTCCTTTTGTATACACTGGTTATTTGAATCTATTTTATTTGATTTATAGCCTTGATTTACATCTAAGAACACAACTGAATTTTGTAGGCATTTTCAACCAAAGTTGGTTTCATTTTCATTTTGCAATCCGCTGAAATAATAATGTTAATGGCCAGCCATAAGCTTGAAAAAAAGTAAATAACTAAACCAAAATTTCCATTAATGCTGAATCAATTTCAGCCACTGTGAATGCAAAATTAAGCAAATATAGTTTTTATTAGAATGATATTCTATTCTAATTTTAATGTATTTGTTTATTTTGTATGAATCAGTCATTTTTAAACACAAATTAATTTGTTCTGATCTTTTTTGACAGTGCCATGAGCAATGATTGATACAAGTGATTTTTTATGTAATCCTTATTAAAAGACAAAGTGTTTTTACAAATATCAGATCAACTAAATTACACTTGATTCAAAATGTCACAGGTCACTATAAGACGTTCGTCGGCTTTTTTAGAGGAACCATTCAATTATTTTTTTAAATTGCATTACATTTACAACCAGATTTGTTGTGCACAAAATCTTATTGAAACATTATATTCCTATAGCATTATTTAAAAAAATTGAGGCCAATAATTATTTTAGATATGTTGATTTGAAAGTGAGTTAGCCTTTTTATTTTTAATAATATTACAAGAAATTATTGAGAGTCACAATTTAATTTGGTCATAAAAGTTTTTTCAACAAAATTCAACCTTGCATCTTCAGCTACAGACTTCTTCTCTTTTACGTGATCATATGCATACTATATTACATAGCCTATGTAAATACGTGAACGTGATTGGTTTAAACTGCATCACATGACTACCGCTGCGAGGATCGTAAATCGTATATATCCTCGTGTACGATGATATTGACTGGGTAATTGTCGCGTAATTATCGTGTCCCTGTCATTAAACATAAAATCCAGCAAATTTTCGAGTACGATGATATTGACTGTGTAATTTTCGTGTGGCAACACTCGCATTTGGGGATGAATAAACAAAAGTTATCTACTGGGTCTTGAAATCGCGATGAAATTTTCACTCCATCACAAGACAACGCTTCATGCGCTGTGCCACAGAACTTGCTTAAAGAAATTAATCAACTAAACTATTTAAACTATGCATACATAGCGCCCTTATTTGTTATTAGTCCTCCCTAGATGTGATGAAAGACCGTTTGTGATTGGTTAATACTCACGGTAGTAGTTAGTTATGCGCGACGTGGCGAACATCCGGTGATTCGGCTCGAAGAAGACGAATTATTCGGCCTACCTGATTATAATATTATTGTTAATGTAGGCTTATTGATGGAAATTCTTCTGTTAATTTAAACGACCTAGACCTAAGTGAATATTTTATTGCCAAGGAATCATTTAATTAGTAATTATCTGTATATTATTCTTCACAACGTAAGGTGAATTCAACGCCTAACTACTGTAGGCAGGCTTATTACAATACAAAGGAGGCCTAGCTACACCCGACCCAGCAGTAGATATTCAACTTGTTGTTGGCAATGTAATATCACATTAACAGATATCGCCTTTTATATCGGTAAAATATAAGATTTGACATCCCCTTGGGAATGATATTTTTTTCGATGGAATATATTTCCCGAAATGTTAAGGGAAATATATTCTATCGAACAAAATATCATTCCTAAGGGGATGTCAAATCTTATATTTAACCTCTAAGTCTAAGCAGGCAAAATCTGTATAATATTCAGGGATATGTAGTTTCTTGTGCATCTTTTATTGGTAGAGATATTTGGTAGGTTGCATATGCATATGAATATTCATAACATTGAAACTACATAAATGACATACGAAACCAAATTTTTGTTTTATGAACATTTTTATTTATATACAATAAAACAAGTGTTTTTGAACAAATACAAAGCAACAAAGAGAGTAATATTAAATAGGAACATTATGAAAATAATTATGACTAATAACTATTTCTGATTTGTACTATAGCTATATTGCTTCAAAATGTTTGTGACCTAGCCCTTATTTTGACCTCAAATCGTACAGTTAAAGTTCAACTGACACTAAAAGTTTTAGAATGTTCTTGAAAAAGTCAACAGTAGAAATCAGTCCTCTATATATTTAACATCATCATTAACAATGGCACAGCTAATTATCAGAATTTGTTATTATACATTGCTTCAGACTTCTTCTCTTTTACATGTCCATAGGCATATGCATATTCAGGGATAGCTTCAAATGTGGTTTGTGTTTTTTCAGTAGTTTCTTGTGCATCTTTTATTGGTAGAGATGTTTGGTAGACAGGGGATTCTCCCACCTCTAAATATATTTCAGTTTGGGCTGGTTGGTTACAATTTGTATATGTATCATTATCTTTATTCAATATGGCACTGTGTTGACAACGAATCATATTCTGGTGTGAAAGTGTTTGTAATGAGATTTGTTCTGTGGATGAAACATTTGGTACTAGATATTCTGATGACATTGAATCTTGTTTTACCACTTCATCTGTTGTGGTGAAATCATCTGGACTACACTGAGTTGAGATGTCTTTATTTCTACACCTTTTTTTCACTTTCTTTCGTTTAGTTTTAGACATTCTATAGTTAATTATTGCTATAATGATAATGAGTATTAAAGCACATGCACTGATGATGTATACATAGATTGTGGCGATAGAATTAACTTCTTCATCTGTCTCTTTTTGTTTACCACTGTTTGTCTGGCTGCAGTTATTGTCATTAGTGTTATCAGGTTGCATCACATATGAATCTGATCCGTGTACATCATTAGGAGATGTCACATGACATGTCAGTAGGCTGCCAATCATTCCATCAGTGATGTTCAAGTTGAGTTGTGATGTGTTGCCCAGTTGACCTGTAATGTTCATTGTCCAGTTGTATTTGCATTCTGGACAACTGTGTCCAGTCTTGCAGTTGAATGAGGATAACTTTCCAACTGTAGAATTGCCACATGCAACAATTGTCACTTTTATCTGAACATTTATTAATACTTGGCAGTTTTCCTTTTCTAGGTCTTCAATGTGGTGTTTCCCCTGATTTGTCACATTTAAGTTACAAACAAAATGCAATATTAAACATTTCTTTAACTAAAAACTCGTTTTCTAAACTCAAGTGGGTTGCATTGTTGTTTCTTTTCATATTTATAGAAGAAATATTTTTGTAAACATTCCATTGCAGTCTTTGAGAATCAGTAGAAAATCCTTCACTAATCTTTGAGGTACAGTACAAAATCAACACATCTCCAACCATGTAAAATGCTTTGTTTGATTGACAAGTTGATGTAGGAAAGGCAACCACATTAAGTACAGCAGGCTTGGAAGACTTTAGAATGATGTTTGAACTATTGATGGCATGGCAGCTGTACTCTCCAGAATCTAACAATGTCACTTCTGGTATACTGAGTTTACATGTGTGTCTCTCCTCATCAAAATCTACTTGAATCTTACTTGTTCCAGGATGTAGTGTCTTGCTGTTATGTTTCCAAAAACAAGTCAAATCTGGTTTCCAATCTGAAAACACACAAAGGAATTCAGCTGTTTCTTCTTCTAGTGTATTTTTATCTTTTGGTTCATAAAGAAGATGAAGGTCAAAGCTAGTTGCAAAACTCAGCAATAAAACTATGGTTAAACTTAAAAGATGTTTTGATGCAGTTTTCTGAAACATGTTGATCATGCAATCAATTTATAAATTGATTGTTTTCCAGTTATACAATTAATTTACTTTTGAGTTTTATAATGTTTAATGAAGCAGTAATTATATTTTCTGTTTCAATTTCATAGATTGGCGGCCAATAAATCATTGAACTAATTGTCACTGATTGATTGATAGGTGAATGTGAAATGTGATGATACATTATTTCAAGTTCAAGTAATTAAAAAATAATGTGTTACGTATAGGGCATACTAAATTTCTCTGTGTGTGTGGGATTATATTATTTGTGGAGGGTGTGAAGATTGTTTGTTGTTTCAATGATTAACCCCACACCACATAAAACCCATGAGTTGTAATGCCTACAATTTTGTTTTACTTTATCTGCTAGCTTTGTCACCTCAGTTTAGCAATTTGGTTTTTGTAATTAAAACGTTGTCAATAATTATTGACATATTTTTCTCTAATTGAAGTACTGTACCACGTTTATTCAAGGAAGGTGTTTAATTTTGGGTATTAGTCAAACTTCCTTGACCTGAAAAAAAAAACACAATATCAAGAAATTATAAAATACAGTACAAATTATTAAAAAACCTGCCACACAATATTGTAGTACTGTATAAAATAACACATTTCTATTTATAGTAGAATTTTACAATATGTCTCCGAACAATAAACGCCTGGGCACTTATTCGAATAAATACGGTATAGTTTCATACCTTTTTTCTGAGTGGTGGATCAATGAATTTTAAATAGAAAGATTTACTATTTATAAAGTAATAGTAAGTGCTAATGAACCGTGTAGGTAAGGTTTCGGTGAAATATCTTGTCAACTAATTGTCTGTCAGCCAATTGTCTGTTGCGAAATCATTTTCGACGAAATGTCCTGTTAGTGAAATGTCCAGTCGGCGATTTGTCCGGTTGCCTAAATGTCTGTCAACTAAATGGCTTTTGACAAAATGTCTAAGAGTACCGTTTATTCAAGGAGGTCCCGGGCATTTATTTAAAGTGGGGTGTTTATTCAAATAAATATGGTATATGGTACTTATTCAAGAACAATGGATGTAGGTAAAGGGTCACTATTGTACATCTCGCATTTAAATATTGTCTCTAGTTTCAGAATAATGACTCAATTTATTGAAACAATAACTATGGTATTAAAATACATACATATTTATTTATTACGTTTTTAATACAAAAAGGTTACTTAAACTCGAACACAGTAAAACAAAAGTTTAATTTGGGTCAGTGATTAAGTATGGACTTATACTGTTATAGCTTCTCCTGCATTTAAATGATTTCCACTTATTCCTATTGTGTTTGTAACTGTCATAATAATAATAATAATAATAATATGTATTTATTTAGCACGTACACAAGGCATGTTAACATGACTGTACATTGGTTTTGGTATGGTCGCCTGTGCGTTGTCTAAATTAGGTCTGTACCATTTATTAGTGTATGTACTACATATACTAATAAAATAATGATACTCGTAAAGTTTTTTGGAGGATTAAAAATAGCTCCTTGCCAAGTAGATGGGGGTTTTCCCTTTTATTACGCACCAAGTATCCCAGCATCATGTGCAAAGTTACGTGCAATGATACGATACAATGAGAAAATTTAAGAAATTTACACCTCTAGATGGCTGGAAATTGCACTCATCATAATCAACACTTCAGAAAATACATATTCCATAAAATATTGAGGGGACCATGACCCCATAAAAAATAACATTGAAACTACAGAAATGACATACAAAACCAAATTTTTGTTTTATGAACAATTTTATTATATACGAAACAAGTGTTTGTATACGAAAACTACAACGCAACAAAAGTATTTAAAATAAATTAAGATAGCATAAAAGTAGTACATCTAATCATCAATTTCATAATTTATGTAAAATTTGACTAGTTAATATACATAGTGTCAGAGATTGCTTCAGCTATAGACTTCTTTTCTTTTACATGTCCATAGGCATATGCATATTCAGGGATATCTTCAAATGTGGCTTGTGTTTTTCCAGTAGTTTCTTGTGCATCATTTATTGGTAGAGAGGTTTGGTAGACAGGGGATTCTTCCATCTGTAAGTGTATTGCAGTTTGGGCTGGTTGGTTAAAATTTGCATATGAATATTCATGATCTTTATTCAACATGGCACTATGATGACAACGAATCATATTCTGGTGTGAAAGAGTTTGTAATGAGATTTGTTCTGTAGATGAAACATTTGGTACTAGATATTCTGATGGCATTAGCTCCACCACTTCATCTGTTTTGGTGAAATCATCTGGACTACATTGGGTTGACATGTCTTTATTTCTATACCCCTTTTTCTCTTTATTTCTTTTAGTTTTAAACTTTTTGTAGATAATAATTTTTATAATAATAATGACTATTAAAGCACACGTACCAATGATGTATAGAAAGGCATCATCCAGTTTTTCACCTATTTTTTTGTTTTTATTATCAGTATTATCTTCTGGTTGAATCTTGTATTTTGAAAATCCATGTACATCATTAGAAGATGTCACATGACATTGCAACACACTGTCAGTCATTTCATCAGTGATGTTCAAATTGAGTTGTGATGTGTTGCCCAGTAGATTGGTATTGTCTTTTGTCCAGTTGTATTTGCATTCAGAACAATTATGTCCAGTTTTACATTGAAAAACAGATATCTCTCCAATTTGAAGATTATCATTGGCAACAATTGTCACGTTGATTACGACTTCAATGGCCTTAAAATCACAGATTTCATCTATCTTATGAACATGTAGTGTCATTTGACATGAAAATTCCCCCTTATCATCTTCTTCTGTAATCAACCATGTGTTTTTGCGAGTAATATGAGTACTATTTCTGAAGTCTTCCCCGTCCTCTGAAAAGCCTATCCATCGTAGTGTAGGGTTTAGGTTCATGTGTTCAACTTGACAGACAGCAGTCATATATTCACCAACAGTATAAGTGGGTATTTTTGAAAAACAAGACTGTTTTGGAAGAACAGTCAGGTAGGCGATGTCAGATTCCTGGATTAATTCTGTTTCAAAGTAAACTTTACATTTGTACTTGCCCGAGTGTGTTGGCTTCACTTTTGAAAATTCCAATTTAAACTGTATTTGTCGCCCTTCTTGTTCTTTGAATACGCTGTCTTCATTTTTTATCCATTCAACCTTGTAATATTGTACTTTGCCATTAATAATACATTTTAATGTTTCTTCTTCATCTTCAAGAACTGTGACATTTGATATTGTAGTCGTTGATGTTTTTCCCAGTCTAATTGTAGTCATGATGATAATGGTAATTATAAGGAAAGACATCTTTTTAGCTACCATGAAAAAGGTGCACACAGCAGTGTGTCACATAACAGAATGGAAAGCAAAAAAGTAAAGTAGATACTGTAGATAGAGGGTGCTATTTACACTGGCTATAATAATGGACATTGTAATATATTCATATTAGCAATTTAACGACTGGATTAGAGACGAATAAAGGAGTTCTACAAGATGGCTGAACATCAGCACATGGTCTAATTTTTTTCTTAGTAAAATACTTAGTGTTATCATTCATTCTAAGAGCACAATATATAACAGACATGTTGATACCTGTTGTTGATGAAATATGAAACCAGATTTATTGAAACATTTATTTCCTTAATTACAAGACGTATATTTAAGTTCTAGGTACAAAAAGCAATATAAAAACGGTATTGACAAATGTTACAACTTGCAAATGACTACTCATCAGCTTTGTGCATCCTCTAAACATCTATTGACAGTTCCATCTATTCAGCATAAAACCAATACACCAATACATGGTCAACATGCCTTTCAAGCCCCTCTTGTGTGGAACTCATTACCATTTTATGTTTGTAACCTACTTTTCTTTAAAGTCAATTTAAAATCACATCTTTTTCAGGTTTTTTATTTAGAAGCTTGCGTTATTTTCAAGTGCCTTGCTAAGTTTTTGAATTTGATATATACATTTCTGTTATTATTATTATTATTATTCCAATAAATTTGTTTTTGATCATTTTGTAATATGTCAGTTTCCATTTGCTACTATTGGGATGAGATTCCTCGCTTTCCACCCATACACAGAATTAATGGTTTCTAATTCAAGGCGCTGACTGACGACACATTGATTGACCTGACATAGTTTGGCCGTCCGTCGTTTTTTTTGTCACTTTTATTTATTACGTAATATGCAATACTACTGCATACACAGACTTAGTAAATTGTAAATTTTTCTGTTAAACCTGTACTGCAACTACTGTATATTCAATGGCGCAGATCTGTTTCGAAAGGTGAGGTTGTGGTACGATTATGCACATGTTTTAGTAGGGGATTTCCTGGGCTTCATCAGCGAAAACGTCCGAAGAGAATCTGATGAAGTGTAGGCATAGCTCGATGTCAGACAGCAATTTGACTGTACATTGGTATGGTCGCCTGTGTGCCATTAAATTAGGTCTGTACCATTTATTAGTGTATATTTGGGAGAAAAATGCATTCTTAATTCATACATTAATCAAAATAATGATACTGGTAATTAAATGTTTTTCAAGAGGATTAAAAATAGCTCCTTGTCAAGTAGATGGGGGTTTTCCCTTTATTACGCACCCAGTATTCCAGTATCATGTGCAAAGTTACGTGCAAAGATACGATACAATGAGAAAATTTAGGAAAATTACACCTCTAGATGGCTGGAAATTGCACCCATCATAATCAACACTTCAGCAAATACATATTCCATAAAATATTGAGGGGACCATGACCCCTAAAAAATAACATTGAAACTAGAGAAATGACATACAAAACCAAATTTTTGATTTATGAACAATTTTATTATATACAAAACAAGTGTTTGTACACGAAAACTACAACGCAACAAAAGCATTTAACATAAATTAACATAGCATAAAAGTAGTACATCTAATCATCAATTTCATAATATATATGTAAAATTTGACTAGTTAATATACATAGTGTCAGAGATTGCTTCAGCTATAGAATTCTTCTCTTTTACATGTCCATAGGCATATGCATATTCAGGGTTATCTTCATATGAAGGTTGATTTTTTTCAGTAGTTTCTTGTGCATCATTTATTGGTAGAGAGGTTTGGTAGACAGGGGATTCTTCCATCTGTAAGTGTATTGCAGTTTGGGCTAGTTGGTTAAAATGTGAATATTCATGATTTTTATTCAAAATAGCACCAGGATTCTCTCTGTTGTGATAATGACAACTGCAGTGACAAAGAATCCTTTCTCGGTGTGACAGAGTTTGTAATGAGATGCGTTTTGTACATGAAACATTTGGTACTAGATATTCTGATGGCATTAGCTCCACCACTCCACTGCCTTCTGTTTTTTCAATGTCCAGCTTATTGGTATTTTGCCCCTTATCATTATCAGCAGCAGCAAAATCGTCATTGATTTGGTTGTAGACATTTTCCTCATCACAGGCTGCAGATGTCTTTGACAGTTTGAGATCTGATTGAGGAGTCTTTTGTATTTCATTATCAATTAATGCTTGGTTTTCATATTCATCATCATCTGCATGTTGATTGCATTCCAGCTCTTGTGTTGTTACAATGTCTTGCTTAATGGGATTTTTCAGCTCAACATTATCAGCACTTGGATCACATGAATCATTGGTTACATCTGTGGAGTTGTTTGATGATGTTCTAAATTTAAAACACAGAATTACAATAACTAGTAGAATCAGTAAGAGGATGCCTGCTACTGTAACTAATATGATTATTATTATGTAATTTTGTTCAGGTTTTTGTGGTTTGTCTTCAACTTTATCATCTCCTGGTCCAAGAATCCTGTATTCTGCAAATCCATGTACATCATTATAAGATGTCACATGACACTTCAACACACTGTCAGTCATTTTATCAGTGATGTTCAAATAAAGTTGTGATGTGTTGCTCAATAGATTAGTATTATCCATTGTCCAGTTGTATTTGCATTCAGAACAATTATGTCCAGTCTTACATTGAAAAACAGATATCTCTCCAATTTTAAGATCATCTTTGGGAACAATTGTCACTTTAATCTTGATGTGTATGTCATTTAAATAACAATTATTCCCATCATTACCCAAAATATTTAGTGTCATTTTACAACGAAATATCATTTCATTATCTTTCTCCGTAATCAGCCATGTGTTTGTCCGAATCATATGAGTACTATTTCTGAAGTCCACCCCATCCTCTAAAAAGTCTTTCCATCGTAGTGTAGGGTTTAGGTTCATGTGTTCCACTTGGCAGACAGCAGTCATGTTATCACCAACATTATAAGTGGATGGATTTGAATAACAAGACTGTTTTGGAAGAACAGTGAGATAAGCAATGTTGGATTCTTTGACAAAGCTTGGTCCAGCATAAACTTTACATTTGTACTCACCCGAGTCTGATGGATTCACATTTTGAAATTTCAAAATAAACTCATCTGTAACAATAAACTCTAGTCCTTGTTGTTCTTCAACTACACCTTCATCAGTTTTTATCCATTCAACCCAGTAATTGTCTTTTTTGTTAACGATGCAATTTAAGGTAGCAGATTTACCCTCAAGAAATGTTTTATTTTCTAATGTAACTGAGGCCTTTCCTAGGCTAATTGTAGTTAGGAAGAAAGGAATAAAGAAAAAGAAGGACATCCTGTCTAGCATCACTGTTTTTCATTTCTAAAGAAAAATTAAATTGACTAAGAGTCACTTACGCTTTCTATTCTATAGCGGGCAGTATATTATGAAAAAAGCTATTATAATGTTTATGTTTAAAATCTAAACGTGATAACTATAGAAACCAGATAATAGAAATCTATTTGAAGTGTCAAAAATCAGGGCAGGCGGAAAAGTGTAATTCTACTTTACCCCGAAAATTGAATAAATTCAAATAAAGGCATGCTACCTTTCATAGTTTTCGGGTCATGAAAAATGTAAGGCAAGCGGGATTTATTCCTCCCACTCTACTTTACCCCTCTATAATTTTTTTCTCGATCTTACAGCATTTTTCCCCAAAAAATAATGGGAGGGAGGATCGAGTCTTTATCTTTAATGTTTTATATTTTATTTTAATTTTTTTTTATTTCACATCTAACAATTAGGTTTTGTGTAATACTTGGGTAGTGATGATATTTTTTGAAGAATGTTTTTGATATTCAGAAAACCTGTCTAAGTCAATAGAATCAACTTTCAAACATGCACCAAGCAATATAATCAAACACACTAGTTTAGTGTAGTTTATTCTGCAAATCCATGTACATCATTAGAAGATGTCACATGACATGTCAACACACTGTCAGTCATTTCATGATGTTCAAGTAGAGTTGTGATGTGTTTCCCAGTAAATTGTTATTGATCAGTTGTATATGCATTCAGAACAATTATGTCCAGTCTTGCATTGGAAAACAATTTGAAGGTTTTCATTGGCAACAATTGTCACTTTAATTTTAACTGCAATGGCCTCTAAATAACAAGTTTCGTCTTTCTCAATACCATTTACGCTCGTATTCTTAAGCCGGACTTTAGTCGTAGTTCGAAGTTCGACTTGAAAAAGTCGTAGTTCGAGTTATTACTTCAAATTCGATTCATAAACGAAGTAGTCAAAGTTTGCAGTTCGACTTAATGAAGTCGAGCTTTTAGTCGAGTTGCACACGTCTGGGTAATAAAGGCTATACATTGGCCAATGACAGGAGAGTATTTGAGGAGCAGACAAAATTTTGCGCATTGATATCACTTTCCATTTTCTTACAAAACTGTTTACGCATCACGCAACATGAAAAATAATTTGAATTGTTAATTATTAGAACAAGATCAGTATTAATTTAACAGTGAAGTACTTTTGATTAACAACAAACAAAGTCTTCAAAATATATTTAGGAACCATGGCGGTACGGTAATTTCATATTTTCTAGGCCTCCAACAAAGCAGTGGCGTATCCAGTGGGGGGGCCGGGGGATTTTGATTTGGTATCCGTCGGCAAACAAAGGTGCCGAGGAAAAAAATAAAGTTAGGCAAATAAGAATAAACTATTATTCTGACAATAATTGAACTGTAAACATAATTCTTTTGAGTGTTTGTTTATTTACATATCATATCATTCACTTCAGATCAACTATTTTTTATTTTCATTACATCTAACCAAACACGTAAAAAATGTGGTTAAAATATCTTATCATCTAGCACGTACGGCCGTACGCGGTAGATTGTTTACCCAAAAGTCTTTGAACGGTCCGGTGACCTTACCCTATTCAACCTTGTTTTTTCCGTTGAGCCTCTCATGACCTGGGATTTGTATGTCTTCCTACGCTAAGATTATATAGTTCCACATGCCATGTGCTTTTTTTTCTAAGATATATTTATTATAAGTGCCAAAAAACCCGTTTTTTTCTCGATATGTGGCCTTTATTATTCAAATTTTTTAAAGAAAAAGCACACATAGAATATAACAATTTTGATTGGTGGATGCGAATCACCCGCAGCGGAATGTTTTTTCTCTCGCGCGTATACCATGAAGTCACATGGTCTCTTTGGTGAGTTAGAGCAATGAATTTGTCCGAATTCCATTAAGTAAACAACTTTATATATTTTATAAGCATTTAATAACATGTTTTATTGATCTTTCCAATGTTGATATATAAAATAAATTACTAAAAAACGTAATTATATGTAATTATTTTAGCCAAAAATGGCGTAGTTAATAGAATTGTTTATTTATTTATTTATTTATTTATTTCCTTTATTGCATCAAGTAAGCAGTGATGAAGTTGACATAAATATAATAGTAAATATGTAAACACATAGTATAACACAGTCCAAACAAGTAATACTAAAATATATCATAGTCCACAAATCAGTCTTTCAATGGCCATCATAGTACATCCAGTAACACAAACCAATAGAGGTTCACAATTTGCTTATCATAACTCAGTATACTGATCATTCACCAATCATTGAAAACTCCGTGGAAAGTAATGAAGTTTTTTGTGCGTTGTGTCCGGACTTTGGGGAGGGTGAACGATCTAACGCGTCGGAGCTGATGGTTGTGTGTGGGAGGTTTAGGTAAGAGAGAGTGTAATATATGATCTTCTTTTTTCATTTATCAAAGAATTTTCTTGACAACTTCTCGCGGCGTTCAGATAGAGTGATGATGTTAAGGTATCTGCGGGTATCAGCATACGAGGTACCATCGGGGCATATTATGTTACACGCTCTTCTTTGGACATGTTCGATTTGGTCAGATTGTGCTTTGGATAAACTCGGGGACCAAACAGCACAGGCATATTCAACTGTCAATTCAATTGTCGACTGAGGCTGCAAATTGTTTTACTTCTTTCGTGGCTAAAAACGATCATTTTCGGCGATGTTTTAGACCCTATATTTCGAAAACTACAAGTCAGATTTTCGTAATTCTTTCTTTATTGTAATATTAATACAACATACTAACTAAACTAAAAAAATTTAATGTAGCAGGTTTATGCTCAAGAACTGTCACATTTGATAATGTATCTGTAGTCTCCGAGGTTTTTCCAAGTCTAATTGTAGTTATGATGATAAGGGTAATTATAAGGAAAGGCATCTTTTTAGCTGCCATGAACCAACAGTGTGTCACATTACAGAATGGAAAGAATAAAGTAAAAATAGATTATAAATGATAGAGGGTGCTATTTACACAAGCTATAGTAATTTACATGATGATACTTTTTATTATAACTTTTATTTTGATATGTACGCATTGCTGTAACAATTGAAACTATGTAAATGACTTATGATACCAGATTTATGTTTTTATAAACATTTTTATTGCAAAAAAAAGTAGTGGTATATATTTATTTCCTTAATTACAAGATGCTTAAACTTGTTAAAATTTCACTTACATGTTATGATATTAACTTCAAGGAACACAAAGAAATCTAAAAACAATATGGGAATGTTACAGCCTAAATCACTACTCAATAAATACATTTTGTACGCTATACGGCACGCACTGATGACATATTATAATAAATTAGAACATGTCTTGCGCAGTGGAATTTTTCAGTGAGCTGCTAGCTCACGTTCGGCACACACTTGAGGAAAATGACTCATATGACAAAAAAATATTAAAATGATAGATATTTTCCTCACCGGCACGCACGCGTGGCTGATTCCTCACAAATTGTCCCATGCACACTGAGAAAAGAAGTGTTATTCATGCCAGTTAACTCAGCCGATAGCTATAGTGCGCCGGGCTTCAGATCGTACAGTTTCACTTTAAAAACTTTATATTCTTGAAAAAGTTACCCAAATGTAAAAATCAATCTATATATTTAAAAAATTCTTAAAAGAGTACAGCTTAAACAAGTACAGCTAATAATTGTAATTGAATCATTTTATTACGTGTCAAATTTGACTAGTTATTATACATTGTGTCAAAGTCAGAGATGGCTTCAGCTGCTATAGACTTCTTCTCTTTTACATGTCCATAGGCATATGCATATTCAGGGTTATCTTCAGATGAAGTGTTGAGTTTTTCCAGTAGTTTCTTGTGCATTTTGTTTTGGTAGACAGGGGATTCTTTCACCTGTAAGTGCATTACTATTTGGACTGGTTGGTTAAAATTTGCATATGCATATGAATATTCATGACCTGAATTCAAAATAGCACCAGGATTCTCTCTGTTGTGATAATGACAACTGTGCTGACAAAGACAATGTGAAAGAGTTTGTAAAGGAATTTGTTCTGTACATGAAACATTTGGTACTAGATATTCTGATGGCATTATCTCCACCACTTCATCTGTTTTGGTGAAATCATCTGGACTACATTGGGTCATGGATTAAAGAATAGAAGGATATGCATCGACGTGAGATCAAGGGTTCCTTGACTCTCGCCGACAGACCGCGGACCGCCCACAATGTTACAGTTTAATTAACCGCATGGTAACAACGAAACGGTCGCGTGCCTAATATATTGTTTACTGCACATGTGCAACGACATTTAACCTTGTTGGCTACTACGCTTCTTTCGCGCGTTCTTTGGTGGCATGATGTTTGTAGATGGTCAACTATTGACTATGTTGGTTTCTGCCGCGATTGATCTACGCTAATGATTTTTTTATGATGATTAAAGTAGCATTTTATGACCTGTAGTAGCCCTACATCTGAGACAATAACTATTAGTTGTCTCATTTGTTGTAAAATTACAAAATCAGCAAGAATGCTAGCCTAGCTAGGCCCAGGCCTTGTACTAACTAGGCTAAACTGGGCTAGTAAACCCTATGATTTGCCGACATTGATACTGCCTAGGTAGGCCTAGGCTAATCTTAAATACTCACCGTTGTCTTACTTCTTGTGTGAATAATAATAATAGGTAGGCCTACTTCGTTTGTTCGTGATCAAGTTTGCCCTGCGTGTACTTTTCAAAACGACCGCTAGGTAACGAATCGCAACTATACATAGCCAGCCAATCCCGGATCAGGGATCGCTGTTTTCATTCAATTAGGCCCGGTGATTGGATGTGATGTGGATGACATAACCACTAGCCAATCACCAGGCACTACAGTTTAAATATAATCACATCGATAATTAAGGAGATTTATGAAGAAACCACTGCTTAGCCATATATTAAAAAACACGATTGTTGTATGTCTGAACACCGGCCACGCTAACAACATACATGGTCAAATGCATAATTTAATATTCTATAGATTAACGCAATTTTTAATGACAGAAGATGGCAGGCAAATAATGATAATTCAAATATAAAAATGGCATATTTTATTAATATTACCAACTACCTAAAATTACCAGTCGTAAGAAAGTGAACTTTTCGTAGTCCGATTGTGATGAAACTAAAACAGAATTATTCAGCAATATATGTTTGTTATCAATTAATCATCGACGCAGACATGTCAATAGAACATTCAGACTGCGCATACGATTTCTACATGGTTACGTTTTGGTCTCAAAAAATGTAACAGTTGATTCGCAGCGTTTTACAGAGGGCCGCGGTTAGAGACACGGAGTTCAATGAACGTGTTTGTTTGATTGGCAGCAGTGCTTTAGTATAGGCAAGCGCGTTGTAAAATCGTTTGATGTCACCGTCGATGCATATCCTTCTATTCTTTAATCCATGATTGGGTTGACATGTCTTTATTTCTATATCCCTTTTTCTCTTTATTTCTTTTAGTTTTAGATTTTTTATAGATAATAATTGTTATAATGATAATGACTATTAAAGCACACGTACCAATGATGTATATATAGGCAACATCCACTTTAGCACCACCCTTTTCACCTATTTTTTTATTTTTATTATCAGTAGTATCATCTTCTGGTTGAATCTTGTATTCTGCAAATCCATGTACATCATTAGAAGATGTCACATGACACTTCAACACACTGTCAGTCATTTTATCAGTGATGTTCAAATAAAGTTGTGATGTGTTGCTCAATAGATTAGTATTATCCATTGTCCAGTTGTATTTGCATTCAGAACAATTATGTCCACTCTTACATTGAAAAACAGATATCTCTCCAATTTTAAGATCATCTTTGGGAACAATTGTCACTTTAATCTTGATGTTTATGTCATTTAAATAACAATTATTCCCATCATTATCCAAAATATTTAGTGTCATTTTACAACGAAATATCATTTCATTATCTTTCTCCGTAATCAGCCATGTGTTTGTCCGAATCATATGAGTACTATTTCTGAAGTCCACCCCATCCTCTAAAAAGTCTTTCCATTGTAGTGAAGGGTTTAGGTTCATGTGTTCCACTTGGCAGACAGCAGTCATGTTATCACCAACATTATAAGTGGATGGATTTGAATAACAAGACTGTTTTGGAAGAACAGTGAGATAAGCAATGTTGGATTCTTTGACAAAGCTTGGTCCAGCATATACTTTACATCTGTACTCACCCGAGTCTGATGGATTCACATTTTGAAATTTCAAAATAAACTGTTCATCTGTAACAATAAACTCTAGTCCTTGTTGTTCTTCAACTACACCTTCATCAGTTTTTATCCATTCAACCCAGTAATTGTCTTTTTTGTTAACGATGCAATTTAAGGTAGCAGATTTACCCTCAAGAAATGTTTTATTTTCTAAAGTAACTGAGGCCTTTCCTAGGCTAATTGTAGTTAGGATGAAAGGGGTAAAGAAAAAGAAAGACATCCTGTCTAGCACCAGCAGCAAACATCACTATTTTTCATTTCTGAATGAAAACTGGAAAGCGCCATAAATTGACTCTCGATTGAATCACTTATGCTTTCTATAGAGGGCAGTATATAAATATGAAAAAGCTATTATAATGTTTATGCAAGTCCGTAGCTTAACTCTAAACATTATAACTAGAGAAACCAGATAATAGAAATCTATTTGAAGATTTATATGGCAAACTAAAAATATCACTATCATACATACTAAATATTACAACATTTACTTAATTTTTTGCAAGAATTTCAACATGTTTATATGTAAATTGTAAATGTTGTTTCATGAAGATACATTATACAGCAATAGCGCTATTTATTTACCTGACTATTAATAATCAGTGTAAAAAATCATGGCAGACGAAAGGGTGTAATTTTACTTTTTCCCGAAAATTAAATACATTGAAATAAAGGCATGCTACCTTTCATAATTTTCGGGTCATGAAAAATGTAAGGCAAGAGGGATTTATTCCTCCCACTCTACAACCCCTCTATAATTTTTTTCTCGATCTTACAACATTTTTCCCCAAAAAATAATGGGAGGGAGGATCGAGTCTTTATCTTTTATGTTTTATATGTAACATACAGTATACCTACCATTTCTAAGTAAAAAGGCCTATTCCATTCACAAGAAAACCAATGTATATAAAACATAAAAAAAGCAGACAAAGTCTGAAAATATTCAATATGTAAATCTAAATCAATGTAAATATATATTATTTATCAACATGGCTGGTCCATTCGCGTGCGCAAATTTGAGTTAGTGTTTACCGACCAACCAATCAACCGACCAAATAGTGAGCTATAGAGTTGCGTTGCACGCGACTAAAAATACAAATTATTACAGTTAAAAAATTATATTTTCTAGAATCTATTCTCATCTTCCTCTTATGTACAAGAATTGACAAAAAGTCATTTTATAGCATAGGACAATAAATAGAATGGATGTTATCATAAAAAGAAACATAATACATACATACAACCAGTACATGTAATATACTTGGTAAAATGCTTGCAAAGTAATACAATTAAATAATAATAATAATAATAAATAACATTTATAAAGTGCAAGAGACAAAGGTTTCAAAGTGCTGTGTTTTCCAAGATCTGTGCAAGTAGTAGCGTGTGATTATGCTTCTCTGAAGAGATGAGTTTTGAGTTTAGTTTTAAATGTGATTACAGATTTTGATGAGCGTATTTCGAGGGGTAGAGTGTTCCAGAGTTTTGGGGCTGCGACAGCGAAAGCACGATCACCGTAAAACCGAGTTCTGGAACGGGGTCCAAAATAAATCCTATCTGTTAGTTGTAACATAAAAAGCATCAGACAAATATTTATTCTATTTTACCATATCATACAGTGGTAAAATGATGAATATAATTATGCAAAAAATTAATTTAGATATTCCAAAGAATTTCTCTATATTATCATACAAGCGATAATCAGCTTTTATAAACAATATCCTTATTTCCCCTGTCTAATTGTAGTTATGCTGATAAGGGTAATTATAAGGAGAGACATCTTTGTAGCTGCCATGTACCAGTTGCACACAACCATGTGTCATATATACAGAATGCAAAGAATAGAGTAAAGTAGATTATAAATGATAGAGGGTGCTATTTACATAATACCATTTTATTGTAACTTTTATTTTGATACATATGCACTGCGCACTGTTCATTCAACTGTAATAAGCATCTCTTTTGGTATATAATGGTACACCTTAAAAGGTAGCATCATCATCTTTAAGAACTGATATGATGATGATATTGTATCTGGAGTTTCCAAAGTCTAATTGTAGTACAGTATGATAATAATGGTAATCATAATTAGGAAAGACATCTTTATAGCTGCCAGATTCCCAAAATAGTGTGTCACATTACTGGATGAAAAGAATATTAGTAAAGTAGATTGATAGAGGGTGCTATTAACACAAGCTATAATAATTTATATAATATTAACCATTATTAGAACTTTTATTTTTATTTGTATGTTGTAACATTGAAACTACAGAAATGACATACGAAACCAGATTTTTGTTTTATGAACGTTTTTATTTATATACAAAACAAGTGTTTTTGAACAAATACAAAGCAACAAAGAGGAAAATTAGATGGGAAAATTATGAATGACTAATTATGACTAATATAACTATTTGTGATCTGTACTGCAGAACTTATATCAGTGATGTAGCCACAAGAAATAAAGTGGTGCACTTTCCACAAAAAAATGGAACAATCTCTGTGCAGGCCACTGAGTTGTCAGTCAGGCATCTTTAAAAAACCTTACCAACCGTACGGGTGGCTACGGCCCTGATATTACTTCACCATATTTGTGCCCCAGCCCTTATTTTGTCCTTAAATCATACAGTTAAAGTTAAACTGACATTAGGCTTTAGAATGTTCGTGAAGAAGTCAACACTAAAAATCATTCCTATAAATATTTAACATAATCATCAGGCCCGTAGCCAGGGGGGGTTTTTATGGTTCGGGCGAACCCCCCCTTTACAGCGAACCCCCCTTAACCGACTGCGAACCCCCATCCCCGACATGCCCAATACCTCACCCTCATCTCCGAAAATCGTCCAAATACGTGCCCCACAGTACAAAAAGTTGTTCGTAAATTAAAAAATTCGTAAACTCGTTCGGAATAACTCATACAGTACCTTCTTCCCTGTATGAGCGTACTTCGAGCGATATAGTCTGTAAATTTCTAAGAGTTGCAAATGAATTGCCAATTTTAACCTGAAAAATAAATGTTTGGTCCCTGCATTCAACATGATATTGACGCGTCTCACAGCGAGCTGGGGGACGAACGATTCGTACAAAGGAAAGGACACCGCCAGACAACTGCGTACCAATTGTTTAGATCACTGGCAGTCAGGCAGCATGCATAAAGTATATAGTCTTCCGACATACATCAGTATTTATGTGTGGCTATGAAGTATAATGTATCATAGAGGATTATAGTGAATATTAATATTTTACACTATAATATCTATGGTATCATGTACTGTAGTTCACATTATGGCATCCGATTATTTTTTTCTAGACCACCAGCCGATACGTACTCAAATGTATCAATATCACCTATTTACATTGGCATATTTAATTTCCTCAACAAATTGCTGTAAATAAATATTATAGATAGAGCTATAATAAGAATTGCATTTTCCTTCACCCAGTGTGCTTTTTTCGGGGCTTCTCCTAGACGTACGTTCGCATTGAACTTGAACGCAAAACAAAATATCGAGTAAAATGATCTAACAATCGGCGGTTCCGCACAGAGCACGCGCATCTAACATACGGCAACAAATTAATGTTATCGTTTAAATAGTCCACGAGTCCAAGTACGATCGTTTTGCTCATTGGTAGCATGCTGCATGAGAGTGTCTTTTCCGGCCATCTAGGGGTGTCATTTAACAAAATTTGCTTCGCCGATACGTACTCAAATGTATCAATATCACCTATTTACATTGTCATATTTAATTTCCTCAACAAATTGCTGTAAATAAATATTATAGATAGAGCTATAATAAGAATTGCATTTGCCTTCACCCAGTGTGCTTTTTTCGGGGCTTCTCCTAGACGTACGTTCGCATTGAACTTGAACGCAAAACAAAATATCGAGTAAATGATCAAACAATCGGCGGTTCCGCACAGAGCACGCGCATCTAACATACGGCAACAAATGTTATCGTTTAAATAGTCCACGAGTCCAAGTAAGTACGATCGTTTTGCTCATTGGTAGAATGCTGCATGAGAGTGTCTTTTCCGGCCATCAAGGGGTGTCATTTAACAAAATTTGCTTCGCCGATACGTACTCAAATGTATCAATATCACCTATTTACATTGGCATATTTAATTTACTCAACAAATTGCTGTAAATAAATATTATAGATAGAGCTATAATAAGAATTGCATTTTCCTTCACCCAGTGTGCCTTTTTCGGGGCTTCTCCTAGACGTACGTTCGCATTGAACTTGAACGCAAAACAAAATATCGAGTAAATGATCTAACAATCGGCAGTTCCGCACAGAGCACGCGCATCTAACATACGGCAACAAATGTTATCGTTTAAATAGTCCACGAGTCCAAGTACGATCGTTTTGCTCATTGGTAGCATGCTGCATGAGAGTGTCTTTTCCGGCCATCTAGGGGTGTCATTTAACAAAATTTGCTTCGCCGATACGTACTCAAATGTATCAATATCACCTATTTACATTGGCATATTTAATTTACTCAAAAAATTGCTGTAAATAAATATTATTGATAGAGCTATAATAAGAATTGCATTTTCCTTCACCCAGTGTGCTTTTTTCGGGGCTTCTCCTAGACGTACGTTCGCATTGAACTTGAACGCAAAACAAAATATCGAGTAAATGATCTAACAATCGGCGGTTCCGCACAGAGCACGCGCATCTAACATACGGCAACAAATGTTATCGTTTAAATAGTCCACGAGTCCAAGTACGATCGTTTTGCTCATTGGTAGCATGCTGCATGAGAGTGTCTTTTCCGCCGGCCATCTAGGGTGTCATTTAACAAAATTTGCTTCGCCGATACGTACTCAAATGTATTAATATCACCTATTTACATTGGCATATTTAATTTCCTCAACAAATTGCTGTAAATAAATATTATAGATAGAGCTATAATAAGAATTGCATTTGCCTTCACCCAGTGTGCTTTTTTCGGGGCTTCTCCTAGACGTACGTTCGCATTGAACTTGAACGCAAAACAAATATCGAGTAAATGATCAAACAATCGGCGGTTCCGCACAGAGCACGCGCATCTAACATACGGCAACAAATGTTATCGTTTAAATAGTCCACGAGTCCAAGTACGATCGTTTTGCTCATTGGTAGAATGCTGCATGAGAGTGTCTTTTCCGGCCATCTAGGGGTGTCATTTAACAAAATTTGCTTCGCCTCAGGCCCCACCCCAGGGGGGGGGGGGTAGGTATGGGGGTGGGGTGACCCAAATACTTAGTGTGCGAACCCCCCCTTGACAGATCCTGGCTACGGCCCTGATCATCAACAATAGCACAGCTAATTATCAGAATTTGTTATTATACATTGCTTCAGACTTCTTCTCTTTTACATGTCCATAGGCATATGCATATTCAGGGATAGCTTCAAATGTGGTTTGTGTTTTTTCAGTAGTTTCTTGTGCATCCTTTATTGGTAGAGATGTTTGGTAGACAGGGGATTCTTCCACCTCTAAATATATTGAAATAATTATTTTTAGACATGTTGATTTGAAAGTGAGAAGCCTTCTTATTTTTAATAATATTACAATCAATTACTGAGAGTCACAATTTAATTTGGTCATAAAAGTTATTTCAACAAGATTCAACCTTGCATCTTCAGCTACAGACTTCTTCTCTTTTACGTGATCATATGCATACTATATTACATAGCCTATGTAAATACGTGAACGTGATTGATTGAAACTGCATCACATGACTACCGCTGCGAGGATCGTAAATAGTATATATCCTTGAGTACGATGATATTTACTGGGTAATTTTCGCGTAATTATCGTTTCCCTGTCATTAAACATATAAAATCCAGCAAATTCTCGAGTACGATGATATTGACTGTGTAATTTTCGTGTGGCAACACTCGCGTTTGGCGATAAATAAACAAAAGTCATCTACTGGGTCTTGAAATCGCGATGAAATCGTCTTGTTGCTTCATGCGCTGTGCCACGGAACTTGCTTAAAGAAATTAATCAACTAAACTATTTAAACTATGCATACATAGCGCCCTCATTTGTTATTAGTCCTCCCTAGATGTAATGAAAGATCGTTTGTGATTGGTTAATACTCACGGTAGTAGTTAGTTATGCACGACGTGGCGAACATCCGGTGATTCGGCTCGAAGAAGACGAATTATTCGGCCTACCTGATTATAATATTATTGTTAATGTAGGTTTTATTGATAGAAATTCTTCTGTTAATTTAAACGACCTAGACCTAAGTGAATATTTTATTGCCAAGGAATCATTTAATTAGTAATTATCTGTATATTATTCTTCACAAGGTAAGGTGAATTCAACGCCTAACTACTGTAGGCAGGCTTATTACAATACAAAGGAGGCCTAGCTACACCCGACCCAGCAGTAGATATTCAACTTGTTGTTGGCAATGTAATATAACAGATATCGCCTTTTATATCGGTAAAATATAAGATTTGACATCCCCTTGGGAATGATATTTTTTTCGATGGAATATATTTCCCAAAGCGTTAAGGTAAATATATTCCATCGAACAAAATATCATTCCCAAGGGGATGTCAAATCTTATATTTAACCTCTAAGCAGGCAAAATCTGTATAATATTCCGGGATATGTAGTTTCTTGTGCATCTTTTATTGGTAGAGATATTTGGTAGGTTGCATATGCATATGAATATTCATAACATTGAAACTACATAAATGACATACAAAACCAAATTTTTGTTTTATGAACGTTTTTATTTATATACAAAACAAGTGTTTTTGAACAATACAAAGCAACAAAGAGGGTAAAATTAAATAGGAACATTATGAAACTAATTATGGCTAATAACTATTTGTGATCTGTACTGCAGAACTTATATCAGTGATGTAGCCACAAGAAATAAAGTGGTGCAGGCCACTGAGTTGTCAAAGGCATCTTTAAAAAACCTTACCAACCGTACTGGTGGCTACGGCCCTGATATTACTACAGCATATTTGTGCCCTAGCCCTTATTTTGTCTTCAAATCATACAGTTAAAGTTAAACTGACATTAGGCTTTAGAATGTTCGTGAAGAAGTCAACCCTAAAAATCATGATTCCTATAAATATTTAACATAATCATCAACATTAGCAGAGCTAATTATCAGAATGTGTTATTATACATTGCTTCAGACTTCTTCTCTTTTACATGTCCATAGGCATATGCATATTCAGGGATAGCTTCAAATGTGGTTTGTGTTTTTTCAGTAGTTTCTTGTGCATCTTTTATTGGTAGAGATGTTTGGTAGACAGGGGATTCTCCCACCTCTAAATATATTGCAGTTTGGGCTGGTTGGTTAGAATTTGCATATGCATATGAATATTCATGATCTTTATTCAACATGGCACTGTGATGACAACGAATCATATTCTGGTGTGAAAGAGTTTGTAATGAGGTTTGTTCTGTGGATGAAACATTTGGTACTATATATTCTGATGGCATTAGCTCCACCACTTCATCTGTTTTGGTGAAATCATCTGGACTACACTGAGTTGACATGTCTTTACTTCTACACATTTTTTTCGCTTTATTTTGTTTAGTTTTAGAGATTCTATAGATAATTATTGCTATAATGATAATGAGTATTAAAGCACATGCACAGATGATGTATACATAGACTGATGTGTGCCTACTGATAGTACTGATAGAGGTAACTTCTTCATCTGTCTCATTTTGTTTACCACTGTTTGTCTGGCTGCAGTTATTGTCATTAGTGTTATCAGGTTGTATCACATATGAATCTGATCCATGTACATCATTAGGAGATGTCACATGACATGTCAGTAGGCTGGCAATCATTCCATCAGTGATGTTCAAGTTGAGTTGTGATGTGTTGCCCAGTTGACCTGTATTGTTCATTGTTCAGTTGTATTTGTATTCTGGACAACTGTGTCCAGTCTTGCAGTTGAATGAGGATAACTTTCCAACTTTAGAATTGCCACATGTAACAATTGTCACTTTTATCTGAACATTTATTAATACTTTGCAGATTCCCTTTTCTAGGTCTTCAATGTGGTGTTTCCCCTGATTTGTCACATTTAAGATACATGCAAAATACAATAGATTTAACTTTTCTTCAACTAAAAACTCATTTTCTAAACTCAGGTGAGTTGCATTTTTGATTGATTTTATTTTTATCACAGAAATATTTTTGTTAACATTCCATTGCAGTTCTTGAGAATCAGTAGGAAATTCTTCAATGATTTTTGAGGTACAGTACAAAATCAGCAAACCTCCAACCATGTAAAATTCTTTATTTGACTTTGAGTGACAAGTTGGTGTAGTAAAGGCAACCACATTAAGTACAGCAGGCTTGGAAGTCTTCAAAATGATGTTTGAACTATTGATGGCATGGCAGCTGTACTCCCCAGAATCTAACAATGTAACTTCTGGTGTATTGAGTTTACATGAGTCGGTCTCCTCATCAAAATCTACTTGTATCTTACTTGTTCCAGGATGTAGAGTCTTGCTGTTATGTTTCCAAAAACAAGTCAAAGCTGGTTTCCAATCTGAAAACACACAAAGGAATTCAGCTGTTCCTTCTTCTAGAATATTCTTATCTTTTGGTTCATAAAGAAGATGAAGATCAAAGCTAAATGCAAAACTCAGCAGTAAAACGATGATTAAACTTAAAAGATTTCTTGACACCGATTTCTGAAACATGTTGACCATTCAAGAAATCAATTTATAAATTCATTGCTTGCAAACTATAAAATTAATGTACTTTCATATTATGTATTATATAGCAAGATTGTTTCCTGGTCAAAGACGTTTCATCCAACGAAGGAATGAAAAAGTAATTGTACATTGTGAAATTGTCAGTTTTCGTTTCATTTTCATATTTGCTTTAATAGCAATAGGTTGGCCAATAAATCATTGCACTGATTGACAGTGATTGATAGGGAATGTGATGATAGGTGAATACAATTTAGCTATAAAAATGATGTGCATGTGTGGGGCATAATTTAGAACATTAATTTAAAGTACAACAAATAAATTCAAATCTCCTTGTTCAAACTGGTGATGTAGTATGTGTTAAATGAAAGGGAATATTTTTCATTAACTGCTGATACTGTACACTAATTCACTCAGTTTCCCCTTCACAAGAATCAGTAAATACAATATTTCAAACAAATTTCTGTGATGTATTTATTAGACAGCTATTTACATTGAGCAAAAAACATATTTTTTAGAATCGTCTGATTATAGCGTGGACCAAATACAGTAGTAACTTGTAAACAGTGGTGTAACGGCTATAAGCACTCACTGGCTAAACCCAGGGGTACTGGAGCTTACAGGCCCCTGACCTAGGTCCAGAGTAAAAAACAGGCATTAGAATATGTTCAGCGTTGGCGGGCCACTTAGGGTCCTTAAACCAGGGGCCTTATGCCTCTACTTTATGCCACTTCTTGTAAATTGTATAAATAATAATATAATAATATAATGATAATAGGTATGAGAAATATACCCAGACCATTCAGAACAAAACGCTATTTGCAAACAATATCAAGCAGCCTTGTTGCATAATGTTGCCTAAAATAATTTTAGTTATATATATAAATAATTAATAATAATTTAATTTTTTTAGTTCCTATGTAAATTTATAGTGTACAACACAATTTTTTGGGATTTTGAATGGTATCACAAGCAGTAAAATACAGCTATTATTTCTTTATAAATCAACTTTGATTAGCATTAACTTAAATGTTCTGCCCACCTAATTACTACCGGTATTTACATGTCATTGACGACTAAAACTCATTAAGCATGTATCCCAAATTAGTATTGCATACAGGATCACAGAGTATAATGTTTGTGATGTTGTAAAATAATGAACTACAGTATACAACTAGTGAATTGATCATGGAAAAGTTGTCATTCATTGCATAAAATGATATAATACATGCATTTTAGAGCATAGTAGTAGCTAATTTATTCTGATGAGTTTTGTTCTGGAGTGTCACTGTTCAGTGTGAAATAAAAGACATTTTTCGGAACAGGATTAACCATTTCATCATTCATGCTCTGAGAAGGGTTTGACAATTCCGTACTGTATGAATTAGTTTCTAAAGAATCCAGTGTAAAATAAAACACACCAGCTGCATCCGTCTGTCTATCTAGGTTTATGGACCCTATGGCATTATTATTGTTTGCAGAGCTGGCGTATGCGTGTTCTGTTGTACCAGCATCCTCAAATGTGGATGACTTTCCAAAATCGTTATCGTGCATAAATGATGATAAACTTCTAACAGGAAAGGCAGATGTAGGAGCAGCTGATACAAAGGATATGTCGCTTGTGGTGAAGGTTGATGGAGTAACTAAAGGGTTGTCTGGTATAACTGCATACATGGCACTACCAGAATAGTTTTCTGCTAAAATACTATTGCCTTCATTGGGGGAAAGAGAAGGTATTTTAGTAACAGAATAAGTGATGCAACATGGAAAATGTTTATATGATTGGTAGATACCAACACTAATGAGTGACAATACAACAAAGGTTGTTGAAACAGAGATAGCGACAACAAGATAAACTGAAGTAACTTCTTCATTTGTCTCATTTTTTTTACAACTGTTTGTCGGACTGCAGTTATTGTCATTAGTGTTATCAGGTTGTATCACGTATGAATCGGATCCATGTACGTAATTAGAAGATGTCACATGACATGTCAACTGACTGCCAATCATTTCATCAGTGATGTTCAAGTTGAGCTGTGATGTGTTGTCCAGTAGATTTGTATTGTTCATTGTCCAGTTGTATTTACATTCTGGACAATAATGTCCAGTCTTACAATGAAAAGAGACTGTCTTTCCAACAGAAATGCTAGATGCAACAATTGTCACATTTGTCCGAACATATTTTATTGATATTTTGCAGTTCTTATTTTCTGAATCTTGTAAATTTGTCACATTCAAGATACAAGCAAATTGCAATTTATTTAACTTTTCTTTGACTAAAAACTCATTTTCTAAACTCAAGTGGGTTGCATTAGTTGTTGACTTTGTTTTTATAAAAGAAATATTTTTGTTAACATTCCATTCCAGTCTTTGAGAATCAGTAGAAATTTCTTCAATAATTTTTGAGGTACAGTACAAAATTAGCACATCTCCAACCATGTAAAATTCTTTATTTGATTGACAAGTTGGTGTAGTAAAGACAACGACATTGAGTACAGCAAGCTCAGAAGACTTTAGAATGATGTTTGAACTATTGATGGCATGGCAGCTGTACTCTCCAGAATCTAACAATGTGACTTCTGGTATACTGAGTTTACATGAGTCAGTCTCCTCATCAAAATCTACTTGAATCTTACTAGTTCCAGGATGTAGCGTCTTGCTTTTATGTTTCCAAAAACAAGTCAAATCTGGTTTCCAATCTGAAAACACACAAAGAAATTCAGCTGTTTCTTCTTCTAGAATAGTCTTATCTTTTGGTTCATAAAGAAGATGAAGATCAAAGCTAAATGCAAAATTCAGCAGTAAAATGATGGTTAAACTTAAAAGATGTTTTGACGCAGATTTCTGAAACATGTTGACCATTCAAGAAATCAATTTATAAATTCATTGCTTGTTAACTATAAAATTAATGTACTTTTTGAGTTTCATATTATGTATTATATAGCAAGATTGTTTCCTGGTCAAAGACGTTTATCCAACGAAGGAATGAAAAAGTAATTGTACATTGTGAAATTGTCAGTTTTCGTTTCATTTTCATATTTGCTTTAATAGCAATAGCTTGGCCAATAAATCATTGAACTGATTGTCAGTGATTGATAGGAAATGTGATGATAGGTGAATACAATTTAGCTAGAAAAATGATGTGCATGTGTAGGGCATGGATGAAATTAAACTGTTGGGTGTGTGAGTGGTTGTGGAATAGGGCTTTTAGGGTGGGGGCAACGTTTATTGGTGGAAGGCATTATTTTTTGTTGGTGTAAAATTCTAATGGTAGATAAAACACCCTCAATAAAATTATGTAATAATATATGGTATTTATTCAAGAACAGGGGATTTAGGTGAAGGGTTGCTAATGACATCTCGCATTTCAATCTTGCTTCTAGTTCGTAGACTATGTTTCGAAATAATGACTCAAATAAACAATAGTTTCAACTACTGTACTTAATTTTATTGAAACTATAATGTTATTAAATGAAAGTATTTCATACATATTTATTAAAACTTTATACACGTTTATACACAATTTTTACTTAATCTCAAATAATACAAAAGTTTGATTTGGGTCAATGATTAAGTATAGACTTTATACAGCTTCTCCTTCTTGATTTACACTTATTTTTATTGTTTCTGTACCTGTCCTAGTAACCTTTTTTTTAGGTGTTAAGCCAGGAAGATAAAATTTTGCAGAATGCTTTAACTTAATTTTGCCAATAAAAACTGCAACTATAGTAAGACAAACAATGCATCCTATTGTTACTGGTAATATTACAATCAGATTTGTTGTTTCTTTGTTCACTGAATTTTGTTCCAATTGTGTTGAAATCTTATTAATTGTTTTTTGATGATTTACATTTAGGATATATGTAGCATTTCCCGTAGCAAAATATTTAGAAGCAATGCAAGTTGTATGACAATCGTTCATTTTTTTTGTTATATTGTTGATTCTATTGTCAGAGATTTTGAAATTGTTTTTTACGTCATTATTGCAGTTTTCAAACATCCATTGGTACGAAACATCTTCAAAATGTTCTTTTATATTGCATGTTATACTATTGTATTTGAAATCTGGCGTAATATGCACATGAAGTTGATTAGTGATGTTTAACGGTTTTGTAGTACACACACGTGGAACTTGTTCTCCATTCGCCGTCATCATGCATTTATAATCGTCACCGTGTTTCATCATAGAAGCTGGAAATATTGCAGATAATGTTGTGTATTCTGTATTTTCCAACAAATTCAATTCTGCTCCTTCAGGAATATCGAGCCATTCCATTTTAAAGTCCCCTCTAGTTTCAGAAGTACATGATATTACCACATCTTCACCATCAATGTACATATCACTAGATAGGCTACAGTACGGATATTGTCTATCTGCTACATCATGAACAGTTAATTTACCTGCTTTGGACTTGGCTATAATGTCTGTTCCATATAGTACAACACATTGATAATTTCCTTCATCTGACATTTTAACGTCTGAAATCTCCAGAATTACATTTCTCCTATCAACATCAAACCTCTCTTTATCATTGTAGTCCGGGGTGAAAAGAGCTCCGTCTTTCCACCAGTTGAATGTTATTTGGTTTAGGTCTGCTAATTCTCCATGCAGGATGCATATCAATTTAACATTACTGTGTTTATAAGCTTGAATATCTTCTGGATGGAATGCAATAGTGACATCCACACAGAGACTTTTTGAAATTAAAATGTAAAAGTAACACAAAACCACTACAACCTGCTTTATTGAAGCCATGATTTTGATTGAAATTTTATTTCAAATTTTCCCACTCAAACTCATTTTTAAGTAGGGGGAGTGTGCATTTTTTATAGTTAAAAAAGCCATAAAAATATATCTAATTCTTTTTCCTTTACAGTATTCTTTCTATCTTCAAAATTAAATTTGCAATTTTTAATTATTTTTTGCAAATTACATTACAAATGTTTATATTTATTATTTTAACTACATAACTATTGTATTGGACGTGTGTATTTAATAATGGTATCAACCATCAACCAACCGTTTCTTTTCATGTGATAACATTGTTTGGTCCTGTGCCAGACTAAATATAGATTACAAAGCATTGATACACTTGAGCAAGTTCAAACTAGTTACTGCTAAATAGGCATATACAGTACAGTAGTTGCTAGAACTAATATGATCTTTATTGTTCGAGGTTCAAACTAAAAGTATTCTAATCTACTTTAATATATTTTATTAGGGGGTGGGGGTTCGTGTAAAATAATGATTAATATTCTTTGTGGTTATACCATGGACCTATACATTTATAGGTCCATAGTTATATACACAGAATATTGTGGTTATACAGGATACTGTGGTTATCACACAGGGTGCTAAATTGCATAGTGCTACGAGTACAGATGATACTTTATTAATATCTGTTTATAGTGGTTGTTGTCAGTAACTATTTATTAAATTAAAGTTTAAAATTATTTGGCTAAAAAATGAGGTTATGGCTATCTCTTTAATTAAGTGTGAAGCTGTACTGAATCATGTTAATTTTTAGACATATATTTATTAAAAATCTATAATATGAAGGATACTATATTACTATATATAAGCAGTTTTCTTTAATATTATCTTATTATATTGTTTGTTTGTTTGTATATCAAATTAATAGGTACTTGATTTTCTTGAGTTTTGATAGTTTGTAGACTTTAGCTGTTTTGGTCACTATATCTATGACCAAATATTGTGTGAAAATAAGGAAAGTATTGCTATAGTGAGTAATAATATAAGTTCCCTTTCGACAGTCCTTTTTTTCCTTTTCACTTCCTTGTTCTTTGTTATTCTTGTTTTCATGTCGGAATTAAATACAGTATATCAAATCAAATATTAGGAAGAACAAGGAAGAGTGAAATAGCACAATTTCACTCTTCCCTGCTGGGAAGAATATAGGAAGAGAAAAATAAAGAGAAAGGCATCACTTCTTATGATTCATGCTGAAGTTTAAGTTCTTCATATGCTGAATCATTAAAAAGTTTATCTATATTGTTCATGTCTATCATTTTTTTTTTCGTCTTTCTTAGTTGCTTCTCCAAAATGATGTTCATCTTGTTTGCGGCTCTTTTCGTTGCTATCATCTAATCTATTTGATTTAACACCTTTTTCCTTTCTTCCATCATTTCTTTCCATGACATCATTCTCATTGTTTTCTATACTGTCATACTCTTTGCTGTTTCGTTCATTAATATCATCATCTTTCTTATTATTTAAGATCCCCATGATTTCATCCTCCAATGTCATCTCAGAGTTCCTTTGTGGAATCAATATTTCTTTCGCCTCACCCACTGGTAGATTACTTTTCGTCATCTTGTCTATTACACTGTAGGCCGGATCTGTAGTTTCCTCATACACACTCTCTAGTGACTGCCTTCCTAATGTGCTCTTTGACAATGCTGGCATGCTACTTAAGCTCGGCAGCGGAGGAGGCAGCATCTCTGACATTTGCTGCGTAACTGGCAGCGTGTTTATCGATGCAGAATCAAGAGCTTGCAAATTTATCGACACAGAATCAGAATTCTGTAGTGTATCACTGGTGAGATAACACCGGGGTATTGTTGTGTTCTGAAGAGTGTACGATCCAAAATTGGAATTAGAAGGGGAAATTAGTAGATGGGACGAATAGTTACGATTATTAAACATCAGTCCTTGATGACTCATCATGTTTCTTTCATGTTCGTTGTATTTCAACTTGTAGAGAAATTTACAGCACATGAAAATGATCAATATTGCTAATAAAACTGCTATAATAATAACGACAATTGGTATAAATTCCATTGTTTGACTTTTCTTTTTTCGGATACAACTCTGTAATTAATAAAAATGTAAAAAAGCTACATTCAATAAATAAATATATTTAATTGTTCTACCTTCTCCATTGTATATTATATATATATATATATATATATATATATATATATATATATATATATATAATATATTATATTAATACTACTTTTCTAATATTACTTTTCTAATTTCTTTTGTTTTCTGTAAGAAAATGTAAATTTATTTATAATTGTTCATTATTGTCCTAGTATAACAGTTAGGCCTACAGTAACATGTTAGTTTATATATTGTTTTTTATTTGTTTCTCCACACTCCAACAATTTAATGGAGTAATATAAAACATAAGGGGTTACCCCGGTGTACTAGTACATCACAGCCACTGATCATTAACTGGGCCCTCTGGGAGACCAGTCTTTCAATGAAGAGGTCTCTCAGTATAAATATTAATAAATCAATAAATAATATAAATAATTTACCTTGTGATCAGATCTGTTGATTCCTTATATCCTAAAAGAATTACTTTGTGTTCTTTAAAACACGTTTTCTATTCCGAAGGTGTTTGCATCATTCTTTTTCTTTCATGTTATGTATTTCTATTTTGGATTTGCATACTTTGTACCTGATAATATTGACTAATATCGATTTTGTAAAATTTTCGGTATGAGTAGTTTCTATCGGTTTGATAAAGATTTTTGTGTTTCTTCCTTGTTTCGTATAATTAAGTTTGGTTTTAATCAAATTGATAGTACGAACGAACTTGCGTTTGTTACCCCTAAACGTTAATATTCAAATGAAAAAAGTACAGAGACTAATACAAAAATAAATGTAATTAATTCAATAACATATTTATGACACAGGAGGGACACTTCTTTTTTTTTTTCTAAAGTATATATATCTGTTCGTTTTTGTTCAATGTAATATAAGTTCGTTTTCGACAGTCCTTTTTTTTCTTTTCACTTCCTTGTTCTTTGTAATTCTTGTTTTCATGTCGGAATTAAATACAGTATATCAAATCAATATTAGGAAGAACAAGGAAGAGTGAATATAGGAGGAGAAAAATAAAGAGAAAGGCATCACTACTTATGATTCATGCTGAAGTTTAAGTTCTTCATATGCTGAATCATTAAAAAGTTTATCTATATTGTTCATGTCTATCATTTTCTTTTCGTCTTTCTTAGTTGCTTCTTCAAAATACTGTTCATCTTGTTTGCCGCTCTTTTCGTTGCTATCATCTAATTTATTCGCTATAACATCTTTTTTTTTTCTTCCATCATTTCTTTCCATGACATCATTCTCATTGTTTTCTATACTGTCATACTCTTTGCTGTTTCCTTCATTAATATCATCATCTTTCTTATTATTTAAGATCCCCATGATTTCATCCTCCAATGTCATCTCAGAGTTCCTTTGTGGAATCAATATTTCTTTCGCCTCACCCACTGGTAGATTACTTTTCGTCATCTTGTCTATTACACTGTAGGCCGGATTTGTAGTTTCCTCATACACACTCTCTAGTGACTGCCTTCCTAATGTGCTCTTTGACAATGCTGGCATGCTACTTAAGCTCGGCAGCGGAGGAGGCAGCATCCCTGACATTTGCTGCGTAACTGGCAGCGTGTTTATCGATGCAGAATCAAGAGCTTGCAAATTTATCGACACAGAATCAGAATTCTGTAGTGTATCACTGGTGAGATAACATCGGGGTATTGTTGTGTTCTGAAGAGTGTACGATCCAAAATTGGAATTAGAAGGGGAAATTAGTAGTTGGGACGAATAGTTACGATTATTAAACATCAGTCCTTGATGACTCATCATGTTTCTTTCATGTTCGTTGTATTTCAACTTGTAGAGAAATTTACAGCACATGAAAATGATCAATATTGCTAATAAAACTGCTATAATAATAACGACAATTGGTATAAATTCCATTGTTTGACTTTTCCTTTTTCGGATACAACTCTGTAATTAATAAAAATGTAAAAAAGCTACATTCAATAAATAAATATATTTAATTGTTCTACCTTCTCCATTGTATATTATATATATATATATATAATATATTATATTGCACTTGCACTGATGAAGGGCTAGTGTTGCCCGAAAGCTCTGCTAACTTTTCTGGCTGTTTACTTTATCGTTTTGATTTAGCTTTTCGCTTTTTATTTTTGTATCTCCATTGAGATCCAGCCACTGATACCCACAGCATTGTCATTTTTTTCAGTAATTTGCCTTTGGATTTATATAATATATTAAATAATACTACTTTTCTAATATTACTTTTCTAATTTCTTTTGTTTTCTGTAAGAAAATGTAAATTTATTTATAATTGTTCATTATTGTCCTAGTATAACAGTTAGGCCTACAGTAACATGTTAGTTTATATATTGTTTTTTATTTGTTTCTCCACACTCCAACAATTTAATGGAGTAATATAAAACATAAGGGGTTACCCTGGTGTACTAGTACATCACAGCCACTGATCATTAACTGGGCCCTCTGGGAGACCAGTCTTTGACTGAAGTGGTCGCCCAATATAAATATTAATAAATAAATAATATAAATAATTTACCTTGTGATCAGATCTGTTGATTCCTTATATCCTAAAAGAATTATTTTGTGTTCTTTTTTTCATGTTTTCTATTCAGAAGGTCCATAGATTCAATTTATAATGTTTGCATCATTCTTTTTCTTTCATGTTATGTATTTCTATTTTGGATTTGCATACTTTGTACCTGATAATATTGACTAATATCGATTTTGTAACATTTTCGGTAAGAGTAGTTTCTATCGGTTTGATAAAGATTTTTGTGTTTCTTCCTTGTTTCGTATAATTAAGTTTGGTTTTAATCAAATTGATAGTACGAACGAACTTGCGTTTGTTACCGCTAAACGTTAATATTCAAATGAAAAAAGTACAGAGACTAATACAAAAATAAATGTAATTAATTCAATAACATATTTATGACACTGGAGGGACACTTCTTTTTTTTTCCTAAAGTATATATATCTGTTCGTTTTTGTTCAATGTAATATAAGTTCGTTTTCGACAGTCCTTTTTTTTTCTTTTCACTTCCTTGTTCTTTGTAATTCTTGTTTTCATGTCGGAATTAAATACAGTATATCAAATCAATATTAGGAAGAACAAGGAAGAGTGAATATAGGAGGAGAAAAATAAAGAGAAAGGCATCACTACTTATGATTCATGCTGAAGTTTAAGTTCTTCATATGCTGAATCATTAAAAAGTTTATCTATATTGTTCATGTCTACCATTTTCTTTTCGTCTTTCTTAGTTGCTTCTTCAAAATACTGTTCATCTTGTTTGCCGCTCTTTTCGTTGCTATCATCTAATTTATTCGCTATAACATCTTTTTTTTTCTTCCATCATTTCTTTCCATGACATCATTCTCATTGTTTTCTATACTGTCATACTCTCTGCTGTTTTGTTCATTAATATCATCATCTTTCTTATTATTTAAGATCCCCATGATTTCATCCTCCAATGTCATCTCAGAGTTCCTTTGTGGAATCAATATTTCTTTCGCCTCACCCACTGGTAGATTACTTTTTGTCATCTTGTCTATTACACTGTAGGCCGGATTTGTAGTTTCCTCATACACACTCTCTAGTGACTGCCTTCCTAATGTGCTCTTTGACAATGCTGGCATGCTACTTAAGCTCGGCAGCGGAGGAGGCAGCATCTCTGACATTTGCTGCGTAACTGGCAGCGTGTTTATCGACACAGAATCAAGAGCTTGCAAATTTATCGACACAGAATCAGAATTCTGTAGTGTATCGCTGGTGAGAAAACACCGGGGTATTGTTGTGTTCTGAGTGTACGATCCAAAATTTGAACTGGAAGGGGAAATTAGTAGATGGGACGAATAGTTACGATTATTAAACATCAGTCCTTGATGACTCATCATGTTTCTTTCATGTTCGTTGTATTTCAACTTGTAGAGAAATTTACAGCACATGAAAATGATCAATATTGCTAATAAAACTGCTATAATAATAACGACAATTGGTATAAATTCCATTGTTTGACTTTTCCTTTTTCGGATACAACTCTGTAATTAATAAAAATGTAAAAAAGCTACATTCAATAAATAAATATATTTAATTGTTCTACCTTCTCCATTGTATATTATATATATATATATATATAATATATTATATTGCACTTGCACTGATGAAGGGCTAGTGTTGCCCGAAAGCTCTGCTAACTTTTCTGGCTGTTTACTTTATCGTTTTGATTTAGCTTTTCGCTTTTTATTTTTGTATCTCCATTGAGATCCAGCCACTGATACCCACAGCATTGTCATTTTTTTCAGTAATTTGCCTTTGGATTTATATAATATATTAAATAATACTACTTTTCTAATATTACTTTTCTAATTTCTTTTGTTTTCTGTAAGAAAATGTAAATTTATTTATAATTGTTCATTATTGTCCTAGTATAACAGTTAGGCCTACAGTAACATGTTAGTTTATATATTGTTTTTTATTTGTTTCTCCACACTCCAACAATTTAATGGAGTAATATAAAACATAAGGGGTTACCCTGGTGTACTAGTACATCACAGCCACTGATCATTAACTGGGCCCTCTGGGAGACCAGTCTTTGACTGAAGTGGTCGCCCAATATAAATATTAATAAATAAATAATATAAATAATTTACCTTGTGATCAGATCTGTTGATTCCTTATATCCTAAAAGAATTATTTTGTGTTCTTTTTTTCATGTTTTCTATTCCGAAGGTCCATAGATTCAATTTATAATGTTTGCATCATTCTTTTTCTTTCATGTTATGTATTTCTATTTTGGATTTGCATACTTTGTACCTGATAATATTGACAAATATCGATTTTGTAACATTTTCGGTAAGAGTAGTTTCTATCGGTTTGATAAAGATTTTTGTGTTTCTTCCTTGTTTCGTATAATTAAGTTTGGTTTTAATCAAATTGATAGTACGAACGAACTTGCGTTTGTTACCGCTAAACGTTAATATTCAAATGAAAAAAGTACAGAGACTAATACAAAAATAAATGTAATTAATTCAATAACATATTTATGACACAGGAGGGACACTTCTTTTTTTTTTTCTAAAGTATATATATCTGTTCGTTTTTGTTCAATGTAATATAAGTTCGTTTTCGACAGTCCTTTTTTTTCTTTTCACTTCCTTGTTCTTTGTAATTCTTGTTTTCATGTCGGAATTAAATACAGTATATCAAATCAATATTAGGAAGAACAAGGAAGAGTGAATATAGGAGGAGAAAAATAAAGAGAAAGGCATCACTACTTATGATTCATGCTGAAGTTTAAGTTCTTCATATGCTGAATCATTAAAAAGTTTATCTATATTGTTCATGTCTACCATTTTCTTTTCGTCTTTCTTAGTTGCTTCTTCAAAATACTGTTCATCTTGTTTGCCGCTCTTTTCGTTGCTATCATCTAATTTATTCGCTATAACATCTTTTTTTTTTCTTCCATCATTTCTTTCCGTGACATCATTCTCATTGTTTTCTATACTGTCATACTCTTTGCTGTTTCCTTCATTAATATCATCATCTTTCTTACTATTTAAGATCCCCATGATTTCATCCTCCAATGTCATCTCAGATTTCCTTTCTGCACTCAATGTTTCTTCCTCCTCACCCACTGGTAGATTACTTTTTGTCATCTTGTCTATTACACTGTAGGTCGGGTCATCTGTAGTTTCCTCATACACACTCTCTAGTGACTGCCTGCCCAATGTGCTCTTTGACAATGCTGGCATGCTGCTTAAGCTCGGCAGCGGAGGAGGCAGCATCTCTGACATTTGCTGCGTAACTGGCAGCGTGTTTATCGACACAGAATCAAGAGCTTGCAAATTTATCGACACAGAATCAGAATTCTGTAGTGTATCGCTGGTGAGAAAACACCGGGGTATTGTTGTGTTCTGAGTGTACGATCCAAAATTTGAACTGGAAGGGGAAATTAGTAGATGGGACGAATAGTTACAATTATTAAACATCAGTCCTTGATGTCTCATCATGTTTCTTTCATGTTCATTGTATTTTAACTTGTAGAGAAATTTACAGCACATGAAAATGATCAATATTGCTAACAAAACTGCTATAATACCAACGACCGTTGCTATAAACTCCATTGTTCCACTTGTCCTCTTTCAGATATTACAACTCTGTAATTTATAGAAACAAATAAAAATGTAGTTAAACGCTATAAAAGCTACTTTCATAAAATAAATACTGTACTGGTATATTTTGTTGTTCTGCCTTATCCATTGATGCAGTACTGTACTAGTATTTAGTAATACGAAACAGGATGGGAAGCCAAAGGACGGTGCTCATGAATAATTTATGCATGACCTTTAACAAAGTGGCCAGGTCTTAGTGTGAAATTCTGTCGTCATAACATGAAATTCTGTCATCTTAACTTTTTGAAGAAGATGAAGTTAGCATTTTCCTGTTAACTAGAAATAATGTACATATAAAACCTTAAATATACAGTTTAAATTCAACTTAAAAGTGGAATTTTCGAAACTCTAAATAATATTTGAACTTTAATTGAACTAATTTAATTGTTTAACCAAATAGCATTTGTATTGGGTTGAAATGGCTGTGTTAAAAGCAATACATTTTGCACGGCGTTGGAATGCGACATTCAGAAGGACCCCTGCAAGACAGGGGAGGGAGTGAGATACTGCTGTTCTAGACACCCAAATCAATATACCCAGGCCATACCTAGTATGTAGCCTAACTACTGCCATTAGTACCTAGGTATGCCCCCTAGGCTAGCCCTAATAATAATAATATAGGCCAAGCCTTGTAGTAGTAGTATTACTAGGCATGGTTGTCTCCCTCTGGCCAGTCGTCGTCTTTGCGCAAGGATACCGCAACTAATAAAATGGCTATGTTGACTGTTTATTATTTGACGTACCAGCAAACTCAGAATCTTCGTCGTCCTCCCCCTTCCCGTTCTGTTACGTAAAGTCCCTACTATTATTACATTAGGACGATAATGAACAATATATAAATACTGTACACTATACAGTTTGTAAAAAACATGAAAATTGAAGGTAAATAAAACTTTGAATAGGCATTTTGTAGTTTTGATAAAGGTAATCACTTCTGTAGAAAAAAAAATTATGTTTTCACTTATAAAAAGAGAAAAAATAAAACAGACTATTTAAACTATATTTTGCTTTAATTTGCAGTTTTTTGTTTTTTCAATTTTTTTTTGGATCAAATTTTTGATATCTTTAATTAGTTTCAACAGAATGAATGTTTGTTTTATTAGGATGAGAACCTTTTTTGTTTTGTGTAGGAAAAATTTAAATTTATCTACTTTATTTATCATCGTTTGTTATTGCTGTAGTGTAATAAATAGGCTTTTGCAGTTACCATGTTAGTTTAAATATACAATTTTGATAGTAATTTACCTTGTGATCTTGTTGCTTCCTACGTCCTGAAAGAAAACTATCATTTGTGTTTAGTTCCTTTCTAATTTGTACATCCATTTGTATACAATTCTTGTTCTTTTTGTGTTTTCTATTTTTGCATACTTTGTACAGTACCTGATTATTTTGACTAATATCGATTTTGTAACATTTTCGATATGAGTAGTTTCTATCGGTTTGATGAAGATTTTTGTATTTCTTCCTTGTTTTGTATAATTAAGTTTCGTTTTTTCAAATAAAAGTTGACATCATTTTTATATAGCTGTTTAGAAATATAACAGACTTGCATATAAATACGGCAGTAATTGTTTACTGTTATTATACAAAACAGTAAACAAAAAATTAGTAGATCGTTTACCATACCTAAAGAGCCAACAACATCGGCATGGATTCGAACAAGTCTTCTCGGATAAGGTCCAGTGTACACAGTTTGCTTGTGTGCACTTTAGTAGAAGTTAACCAGGTGAACTGGTTCCCAAAATTGCCTCTGTATCTGAACAGTGATTAATTTACTATTGGTAATCCTTGGCCACATGTGCCTATAAATACATACAGTAACAAAAATAGATTAAAAAAAATGAAGTACAGTGCCCTTAAAGAATTCATCGATATTTTACATTGTTGTATCTTTTTCCATAGCAACTTCTTATACACTAGTTTCATAGTAAGAGATTGCTTCAGCTATTGACTTCTCTTTTACATATGCATATGCATGTTCAGTAATATCTTGAGTTTTTTCAGTAGTTTCTTGTGCATCTTGTATTGGTAGAGAGGTTTGGTAGGCAGGTGATTCTTCCACTTCTAAGTATAGTGCAGTTTGCGGTGGTTGGTTACAATTTGCATATGCATATGAATATTCACTACCTTTATTCTTATTCAAAATGGAACCAGGATTTTCTCTGTTGTGGTATTGGCAACTGTGTTGACATGGGCCGCTATTCTGATGTGGAAACATTTGTGATGAAGTGTGTTCTGCTGATGTAATATTTGGTACTTCTGACATTAATTTTGGTTGTACCACTACTTTATTGAAATCTTCTGAATTACGCTGTTCTCTGAATATCAACTTGTACACAAATTTACACCACAGAAATATGATCAATATTGCTAACATAACTGCTATAATACCAACGACCCTTGCTAACTCCATTGTTCCACTTGTCCTTTTTCAGATATTACAACTCTGTAATTAATAGAAGCAAATAAAAGTAAAATCTTTTTCAGAAATATATGTATGGCATTCATTCTGTATCAATGCAAAAAATTGTTAGTTCCAGTAAAAGCTACTTTTTTTTAGCTACAATTATTTATATAATGTGAAAATAAGTTTTTGTTTTATTCTCCTTGTTTCCTCTCCAGATATTTATTCTCTACCTTATATTAATTTTTCTTTTTCAAGTACAGTACTCCAAGTAGACACTTTTTTCCCAAAAGCTTGATATAAATTTTGGCTGTGTCACTCACATTCTTCATTCCACATAGTATGCTTACAATTACTAGCTTTCATATAAATTTGAGATATAAAGTCATTTACCTTTAAGAGGACACAGATATTGTTGCATCCTTACATCTAAAAAAAACATACAGTATGCTGTTATAGTTCTTGTTTCACATAATCTATTTCAAATAAATTGGATTTTTTCTGCCAATTCCCCTTTTTTAAAAATAATATTTTTTTTTGGACTATACTACCACTGGATTGACTAGTATCGATATTTTTAACATTTTCGATATGACTAGTAGTAACTAGCAGTTAATAAAGATCTTTTCTTTGTTTTTGTAATTACAGATTTTGATCAGTAACCATAATTGAATCTAAAATGTTGAAAAATGTCTAAGAAACATTAACTTAGCAAAATATATTTTTAGGGACAGACACCTATGTAAGGAAAACATTTTGTTTTTTTCTGAAATTTATTTTGATTTTGTGGTGTTTTTTATTTATTTTCAGTTGTTTGCAAGATACTATTGTTAGTTCTTCGTCATACTTACCATTTTTGTCATTCTATCGCAAATGTCTTGCTGATGCCTTGTTGTGTGACAGAATAAATATGCAAAACACAGGTACGGTATTTTATGATGGTATGAATTAATTACCTTGTATACGGTAGGCCTAAACACATCATAGTCTGTTTATTCATATGGTTCTGTATCTCATAAAAGTAGTGCTTTATGAAATCATAGGTTCAACATCATTAGGTCAAAGGTTACTAATTTTTGTTTCTAGAAATAGTAGTATCGTTAAGTTTAAAAAAAATATAAACTGTTGTTTGCATCAGACTAAACCTAATTCCTCTATTACTATCACTCAACCAACAGATTTGCAAGATCATCTGTCTGGCATCATTGATCATAATGCCACAGTGGCACTGACATTTTGTGATTGTAGTAAATTATTAATCATGTTTAATATATATGTAATTTTAAATATTATCCAATCATTATTATTATTCTTTTAGATCAGATACACAGCCCAATTTTAACAGCATTTCCAAAAGCGACTCACTATTCGGACATTATGGATGCTTTCAGGGTATGTATCATCATCATCAACTTCTTCCTTATCAATTCATCATTTTCATTATCATCAACTTCATTATCAATTCATCATTATCATTAACTTCATTATCATCATTATCATCATCTTCATTACCACCAACTTCATCATTATCAATTTCATTATCTCAACATTATTTATTATAATATCTCCTTTCCTCATTATCATCACCGTATTCAATTTGTCTAAGGAAATCTGTTTTGTTTGTTTTCAGAGTGCTTGGGCAGAAAAAAAGAGGTCCCTAAAGAAAATAGACAAGGTAAATTACATTACATTACTTACATATACAGTATAAATTATTTATAAAAACTACTGTGGAGTGTCAGGGTGTTGAGAAATTGGTCAGAGGTATGAACGGAAGACTAGTGATCTGGAGGTCGTGGGTTCGAGAACCAACCCAGAATTATTTGCAAATTTGTTCGCAAGTATTCTCAATGTACTTTGTATAAAGTACAACTTATGTCACAGTAGGGCAAAACATCTGACCAGTATATATTACTTATAATATTCAATATATTATATATTCAATACTTATAAAGATAAAGATTATAATATGGTTGATAATTGGAGATGAATATTTTTTTTTTCTTAGAGAGATGCGGGGCAAATTAAAAGCCTGATGAGTGGCATCTTTATGGACGTTGTATATCCATTATTGCACTCAACTACTTTGCCACCTTATAAGTGGGCTGATATTGATACTGAAAATGTAAGTAGTCAGAATAGTATAAAGCTCTGTCTACACTATGAAACTAAAAGTTTGATGTGCCTAAATATGGTAGTGATATTCCCAAATATGGTAGTGATATGACATCATCATGTCCATATATGGGCACATCACATTTTGTTGTCACAAAAAGTTTGATAGTGTAGACAGAGCTTTAGACAATTATATATATTATTAACTAATGATATACCACTTTGGTTGGCTTCAGTTTTCCTAGACCTACTACCAAAATACATTTGGTCTTCTGATACAGATATCAGGAACATTTACAATATTCACAGTAACACCGTCCACTGCCTGTGTCCTCCTGCAGATTAGGGTACACCTTGAAATGGTCTTTTAATATAATATAATGTTGTGTTTGTAACCATTTTTTCAACAATCAACCTACTGTATTACACAATAAAAAGTTGGGTTTATAACCCAGAATTCAATCATTTTGATATTAATGTTTTCTTTTTACATTTTACAGGAAAGATGGGAAGCCATTGCTGAGTTCATGAAGGCCAACAGAGAAAGCAATGTACTAGCTAGTCATTTGCTCTCACCACACACAATGCATAAGCCTTTTGATATGTCAGAACTAACGTATGATCTTTGTTCGCTATACACACAAAAGAGGTGATCCTCAGTGGGGTGACACAGAGGCCTGAGGCCCATGGTTCAGAAACCTTAAGTGGCCCTGCAACGCTTGTGGCCTTAGATGTTTTCAGCCTTTTTCATTGTATTTTAAAGCCTGTGGGTTTAGCTAGTGAGCTCATAGCTGCTACGCCACTGGTGATCCTAACCTCTATGCAATAGGATGAGAAGAGAGTGTTGAACAGTACTTCAAGTGGTGTTGACAGTTTGGTGGTTAAGATGTTTGCCTACCAATCTCAGCATCCTCGGTTCAAATCATGTTTCTCACTGCGCAAAAGAACATTCCCGCCCAAAAACAGTTTAAGTAAAACTTTGTCCTGTGGACAGTGATAATCGCCTAGCTATTAACTGTAAATCGCAATTATGCCAAATACAATTGATAAGCATTTGAATATTTGTATAAAACATTTTGTGTCCCACTACCAGGCACTACAGTAGTCTAATTTTTCAGAAAATTATGATATTCCAAATTTGTATTTATGAGACCATTTGGACGTAAACAAAAAAGTGTGGTTTTGAAAGAGTAGGCCGGTTGGGAGAGTTCAATGTATTAGACCAAATATATTATTTAACAAGTATAGTCATTTGATGAATTGGTTTATCAGAATAAACCAGGGGTCATTATATTTAATGTAATATACTTTATATCTGTTTTGCCAGTCGAGAAAAAGACAATAGATTCATCATCACAGCCATATTGTAATATATTGTTATAAGTTAGTCATTTCGAGAAAGGATCATCAAGTGGTGATCACAGAGTAGTGTCACATGTATTTCTAATTTGTTTCAGTTATTATAATTTGTTATAAGTGTACGTGTTTTGACTTATTTTATTTATTGAACTTCTCACTAAGATGTACATCCAAAGAAATAGTCATAAAACACATTTAGTAAAGGATGGTCCAGTCCCAATTGCACAGTGGCTGTGTGTGTGTACACCTGGATAACCCCCTATTCACCTCGAAAGATGTACCAGGTTCAAGTGCACATGAAATAGGTGTGTACACTGGACCTACGGTTTATAGTCCTTGTCCGAGAAGACTCGTTCTCAGGGGCGCAGCCAGCGATGAAGTAAAGTGGGAAGTCGGCCGATAATTGAGTATTTTGCGAGCGAGGCGAACAACAATTGGCTGGGGGCCAGGGGCCGCCAAGGGTCCCCAGTCGGGGGCGTTCTAGACGCAGTGCGCAGGTGAAATCAAACCTGCTCGGTTTGCTTGTCAGGACCCCCTGACCTCCATGCACCCACTGGCTGCACCCTTGGTTCTACGGAGTTCTACCACCATGGAGCCTCAAACTATTGCTGATTTTATGGCTACATAATTAATACGGTTCTATGTCTTAACCGCTCGACTACTCACTCGCACTCTTAATTTTGGGTAAATTGTTGTTTCATTGAAAGTTCTAGATTTCTTAAGTTTAAACTTTTGTTGGTGGCGCTGTTTATTGAAAAAAAAAAAGAAATGTATGATTTTTTGACTCGTCGTGTGTGCCGAAAAAACAGACGACACGACACACACCGCGACACTCGCAGTACCACCGGTAGTGCAGCACCCATTCCCTCATCATTTCTTAAATCATGTTAGGCTAGGCCTTGTGTGTTTTCCCGAATGTTTTATCATCACAGCATTACATTTTCACATACATGATAACACCCAAGGCTCCTCTGTCTTGTTTAGAAAGAGAATGGCACACATTCATGATTTTATCGCTGGTTGTTTTGGAGGTAAGTTTAAATCAGTCTCTGTCTTTACTAGGCCTCCTAGCTAGGCCTACATTAATTATTAGGCTAGCCTATTATTTTAAATCCTGGCTAGGAGATGTTTAGGCCTAGCTAGTAGCCAACTAGGCTAGACCTACCTAATAGGTCTGAGTAGGACTATGTAGGTGTTTTTCTACCGCTAGCTAGGCAGGCTAGTGCAGGCAATATATAGGCCTAGGGTAGGCCTAGGCCTATAACGCCTTAAAAATATAATAATACAAGATCCCTCCATACATTTATTCGTCCAATAAATTTAGGAAATATGCTTTCCTTTGGCATTGCCATTGACACATTAATTAAAAATAAAATAGTATAGGCCTAACATTTCTTGAAGTTGAACTAGGCCTAGGCCTAGCTATAATTTTTTTTCACACTGCCTTTACAGAAGCTTTTTGTAGGCCTAGGCCTATGTCTGAAATTATCGTAATTAACACTAACAGTCCCAAAATCTCTCTGTTTAAACGTTCCCAATTGAATTGGCCTATATATAATAATTTAATCAAGGCGACTGAAATGTAGGCCTATTCCTGTATCTATTTATTATTTTGATAAATAAATATTTTCTTTTATAACAATCAGCACATCGGAGTACCAATATTATCAGGTAATTTCTATGTAATAATGCGGTACCTACAAATACGGTAGATAATATTTCTTTGCTTTATAACTGATATCAGACTAATGACAAGTGTTAAAATAAGATAACAGACTGTGTGTGTGTATTGAATGTCAAAGATTTGCAATTACCCTGTATTATTATACAAAATATTTGACCAGCTGATCCTATTCCAAATACTGTACAATGTTACGTGAAGATGGTAAATATAAAAAAAAAAATCACCAACACAGTAGGAGAAATGTTTCACAAGGTATACACAGTTTGATAGAGATGCCCTACCATAGAACAGAAAGGCTGACTCTGGCGGACTGAATTGAAACTAAAAATCTAATACCATAAAATACATATTTTTAAGATGTACTGTAATTAGGTTTTCTAAAGCTACTGGTATTGAGTTTTAAAAGTATGCACTTGAATGTTTGAGTGTTTATATTAAAAAAGTATGGTATTTCATCCAGTCCATAGTCCACACAGAAGTAGAGAATTAACTTAACAAACAGCACAGGGTAATGACATAGCTTCTTCAAGTTTTTCAAGTTCAGTGACCTATATTTAGGCTGTGCAAATTATTTTTATTTTAAGCCTTTTTAAAAAAACATTTTCTCAGCTACATATTTAGTTGCTATGTTATTATTTTTTAAGGCTTGAATAGTTTAGTAGGCTAATGTGGTACTGTTTGCTTCTGTTCTACAACCAGCTTCTATTGTTTTATTCTTTACTTTGCATATACTTCAGGGCCGTACGCAGGATTTTATTTGGGTGGGTGCGGATTAATATATTTTGGACCATTTTCATAATATAATGTATACACTACAGATTTATTTTAAGACCCTATAAAATGTGGACCTTTTGCAATTTGTGGGTGGCCGTCGAACCGCCAACCCCATCTCCAACCCCCCTCCTGCGTACGGCCCTGTATTTTGTAGAAATATTATTTTGAGTTTTTCGGTGGTAGTAGTAGTAGTACAATGTCAATCGTTTCAATAAATTATAACTGAAGAAATAATATATGGTAAACTTAAATATTTATTATGCTGAGGGAAATATATATTCCTGAAAGCAAATTATTTTATTTGGTTGTTTTATTAATTTTTTTTTTTTTTTCCTGACAAATTTGGTAAATATTCTGCTTATCTTCCCGGAAATTCACATCTAGGTTTAATTTGTCTTTTTTTGAGATCGTTGACCGAAATGGATTAAAGGAAACAAGATCGTATGATGAAAGATTCATCAAGGCTGTAGCACATTCAGTATTCACATACTAATAATAATATTATGTGGTAATGTGACTATAATAGAAGACCTTGTACACAGCTGTTAGTATTCATAATGATATGATTTAACAGGCCTACTGTAGCATACAGAAATTAATATAGTGGGGTTAAGCACAGTAGTGACTGTAGTGTACACTAGAGAGGTTTATTTTTATACATCCCTGGTTACTTTTAACACTTACAGTAATGTAGACAATCTGGCTGGTATCCCATTATAATGTCGGTGTCCATTGTTTTTTACTATTCAGACTACCACCATTTTTTAGAAACAACTTATAATAAAACTATATACTTACTATGTTGTTAAATTATTATCGCAATATATTTGACTTGTGGGAAATTAATTCAAATTATTGATAATTTATTTATCCATTTTTTTACTATATACCGACTACCAACATTTTTTAGAAATCATGTATAATAAAAACTATACAGTGTATAGTTTTTATTATACATGGTTTCTAAAAAATGTTGGTAGTCGGTATATAGTAAAAAAATCACTTACTATGTTGTTACATTTTTATTATTTTTACTATGTATGTTTTATTTGTGAAAAAGTAATTCGTGAATATTATATTTATGGATAATTTATTAATCCATTTTTAGTCGCGTGGACGCGACTCTATAGTTCACTATGTCAGTCAGTCAGTCTGTGTGTCTGTCGGTCCGGTATCACTATGCATTTTAGCACGCGACTGCCGCTGTTGGCCTTGTTTTTACTATACAGACTACCACCATTATTTAAAGAAAAAAAAGTATAATAAAACTATATGTACTTACTATGTTGAATTTTTATTTTAGTATATTTGATTTGTGGAAAAGTAATTCATGAATATTAATTGTTGATCCATTTTTTTACTATATACCGACTACCACCATTTTTTTAGAAACAACGTATATTAAAAATATACACTTACTATGTTGTTAAATTTTTATTTTGCTGTGTATATTTGATTTGTGGAAAAGTAATTCATGAATATCTTATTTATGGATAATTTGTTTATATTGTTAATCTAATATTTGTGTTGATTTTAATAACAAAATAAAAACAGATTACCAATGGTAAAACCTATTGAATTTACAAAATATAATAATTGAACCGGTACATCATTATCTAAGGTATCTCACGCTGCAAAAAAGAAACTGCATTGGCAAAAAAATATTCAGACTTTTGTTAAGCAAATATTGTACAGTAATATCACTGAATAACAGATAAGAATGGTTCAAGGCTTTTCAATGCTAATGACACTTGAGAAAGAGGATTATAGAATTACAGTAAAATAGATCTTTTTTTCTTTCACGTGTTTCGATTGACCACAAAAAATCCCTGTACTTGGATGCAGCCATGACAAATAATGTGGCGAGGTTGTCGCAAGAAAAAGGAACAATCAGTGTCAAAAAGTGGTCTGGTTGAAACCTTACCAACCGTACAGTACTGGTGGCTATGGCCCTGATTTTTTCGAAAAAGTATTTGTTAATAAATAATTTGCTGGGGCACCAAGTGCATACAATACGGACAACCACCCTTTTACGATACTCAAACAACCTATTATAAATGCCGCTGCACACCTTCCATGCTATATCATAGAGGAATGACTTAATTCCTCCTCAGTTATGTATCCTACAGACCCAACCTCTTGTGCCCTTTTCAGTTTTTGGGACCAACCGACCCACCAGTCTCATTCATTGTACAGTTTGTAAATGGCTATTAGGTGTGCTTTTTGTAAGACATTAGCCTAAGACTGACTAATCCCCACACAGCCTCCCTACTCATGTCTGATTGCAATTTTAGTCATACCAGTATAAGAGACTTGTGGTTCTCCTCAAGGTAAAACATTTTGTAGTAATGTATAAATACTGTATAAGAAGGTTTTAATTCTGAGTGGTTTATTTTTGTTTTTTAGGAGCAGCAGGTGTGTTGGTAGGCCATCCATTTGACACTGTTAAAGTAAGTATTGTATATTTTCATTGTCAAATCTAGAAATTTTACTATTCTATCCACCATTATTATATTTTGCTGAACCCATACTGAATATAATTTTAAAACATTTGTATTTTTAGACCACTAGATTCATCATTTCTTTCTAAACTTGGATTACTACCATGTTTTATTGTCAGCACTATACAGTCTTCTTTACCAATTAATAAATAATCATTACCCTATTAATACCATCTTTTGAAAAACATCAAGCCTTGCATTCTGCCGTACTTTCATTATCACAACACTGTTCTGTACAACAACCAATTGAGGAATCACGATATCCAGGCATAGTAGTGAAAGCTAATACGGTAGTATTAGTATTACCATAATGTCGCCTATTAAAACCATTAAAAGAAAAAAGTCAACAGCTCAATATTATTTACTAAATATCGACGGACTGTGTTTATTCTGTACACTTTACCATCTGCCACACAGTATGCCAAATAAAATAACTCTCATTCTATCTAATTTAAACAAAAACAAGCATAAATTAATATTATAAAATGGCAATGGTCTGAGGTTAAAGAAGGAAGTATATTTAACAATACCCCACAATTAAATATTTAAAGTTGGTTGTACATTGGTGGGGGAGGAGGCCTGTACTTTTACAATACTCCAAACTAATGACAACAATTGTGCTAGTCGTAGAAGGTGGTCCACTATTCTTTGATACCAACTACTATAAAATTAGATTTAATTTAATCTCCAACTACAAATGGTGGGCTGTACTCACAATGTTAGTGTCAGAAGTATTCATTACAAGCTACTGTAGATGGTAACACTCTTTTATATCAAATTATTCAATCTGAAAATTGGGATAGAGCTTATGTATACACTACAATAAAAAACATTTATTCAATAATATTAATAATATTTATAACAGGCTGGTAGTAATTCAGTGATAATGATGGAATTAGAAGAGGTCTGAAAATATAACATGCAAGAGTTTGCGTTTTTAAACATTATTTTGAGAATACCTTTATACTGTAATCAGTTATTTGGAGAAAATAGACGTTTAGTATTAATCAATTTTGCCTCTCAGCAGATTTTTTGTTGTTGTTTCATAATGCTATTCCAATAATAATTAACTTTGAATAAAGATCTACACTATACAATTTTGTGTGATGCGGCCATATATGGACATGATGATATCATATCACTAACATATTTGGGCATATCGCTAACATATTTGGGCACATCACACCTTTTTTTTTCAAACTATAATTGCTACAAACTTGTCCTTGAAAATCTAGTGTGGTTTTTTAAGTGTTTGTACATACAAAAGATCAGACCGTGATTGTAGCCTTCACACAATCAAAAGAACAAAAACCAAATTCTGCAGTGCAGTAATTTTGTTATGCTAGAGAAGAACTTTTTGTTAATTGAAATTCCTCTTGAAAAATCAACCTTTTATAATTCATGCTTGTGTCTGAATATTCACCAATCACACTTATTTTATATTCAATTTTTTCCTTATATTTCCTTAGTATTAACTAATGGTACTTGGACAATATAGATTTAAGGATTTCCTTTGAATTAATATTCACTTGACTGCAAAGATAATTTTTAAATTTTAAGGGTATTCCCCTTACCATAAGGCCTGAAATGAAAGCACAATTACTAATTCATCCGCCATCAAACTTTTTCTTAAAAAACTCCTAACTAAAACAAATGAGCAACCCACCTACCACGCAAGCACATTTAGCCTTCCATACATTTACTAATACTACACTAAATCAGTTTTGAAATTTTCAACTAGCATATGAGAATTCTACTAGCAAATTGCCAGTTATTGCAAAAGGCAATAAGTGAATAACTTTATTGAATCTACAAAAGGTGTATTCAATGTTTGATTTTATTCATCTTTATTGTTTGGGGGATATCTTTAATAATTTTCAACTTTAAACATTAACAAATTATTATTTTTTGGTAGGTGAGATTGCAAGCACAGAGTTATCACAATCCTAGATATTCTGGAATCATTAACTGTTTTTCAACAATTATAAGAAAGGAATCGGTATGTTCTCACTATTTTCGCTTGTTCTTTCAAGTTATTGTAGTCTATTTCATGCTTAGCTTACCTGGATAAACCAACAATAGCCTTTCTCCTTGAAGAGCAAAATATAAATAACTCGAAAAGTAGAAGCTTTCATTGAACTCCTCCTATCCACAAATGGTATATTACATGAACTATGTACTCAAGTGAGAGCCTCCCCACAAACCACATAACCACAATCATTCTAACCATCTTGATATTTTTTACTTCAGGTATTTGGTCTTTTCAAAGGAATGTCCTCGCCCCTTATAGGCCTTGCTTTTATTAATGCAATTGTCTTTGGTGTGCAAGGAAACGTGGTAAGACTTTTTGAGAAGGAAACTTTACGCACTCAAGTAATTGCTGGCGGAACTGCCGGCTTTTTGCAATCCTTCATTTGCAGTCCAATGGAACTGGCTAAGACGCGGCTGCAACTTCAGGGATATGGGAATGGCAACGGTGCAAAAGAATACAAAAACTCAGTTGATGCAATCATGAAAATATTTAAAAATGAAGGATTTAAAGGTTGTTTTCGTGGCTTGAAATTAACAATCTGTCGCGATTCGTTGGGCTATTCTATATATTTTGCAGCTTTTCATCAATATTGTCAAATGTTTTTATACATGTCGAATCAGGAGTACTTGCGGGTCTGGGAGTTACTACTAGCTGGTGGGTTCGGTGGGATGACCTCATGGGTCACGTCAGTTCCGGTTGACGTTATAAAAACGAGAATCCAAGCTGACGGAATTCATGGCAAAAACAAATTCAACGGTACTATTGATTGTATACGAAGTGGTTTAAAAGAAGAAGGAATAAAAGTATTTACTCGTGGACTTGGCTCCACGTTACTACGTGCCTTTCCCGTCAATGCTGCAACGTTCACAGTCGTGTCTCTGTCGCTTGAACTTATGCAAGTCGATGAAGAAGATAGCTAAAATGGATACCTTATTTTTTTAGGTATTTTTTATTACCATACTGACGCAGGTATAAGCTCACCACATGAACAAAAAATCACTACTACAAAAAACTAGAAAAATGTAGACTATAGTATTGTCAAAATTGCAAGGAATTCCATGGTTTTATCTATATTGTTAATAAATTTGCAAATACAGGGCGCAATTTGTTTACATCGAACATACAGTTAAAAAATAATGTATAATTAAATTATTTTCATTTGGCATGCCAGCTTGAGTCGCATAAGCAGGAAACCTACTATATCCTATATTTTAAAAACTATAACTAGGATTCATATGTTCATAATTCCTTTTTTAGTAATTTGATACAGAATACTGCACACTAACATTAACAAGTACAGTAATACATTATATATTTTACAAAAAACATTCAACTATATGCTAGGCCTTCAATATTTAGGTCTAAAACAACATTTTACTTTGCACAAAAATGTTATAAAGTTAGGTAGGCTTTTACCCGAGGATGGGCTTATACTGCGTCACTATGGTATCATAAATACGGTAATGGAATACATATTTGCGAGTATCAAAGCAATTTGTGAAGTAGTTTGGTTGAAAGTAAATTCTAGGGTAAGATTAATAATTAATGACATAGTAAACAATTTTCTATTTTAGGCAATAATTAAATTCACTTTATTCATAGAGTTATTCATATATATATTTGAATACCTGTATTCATATCCAATTACATTAATTCAGTATGATGCAATGTATTTAAGAAAAGATATAATAGTACTGTATTCGATACATGTTCAGATTAATTCCTACTTTTATTTTTGGCAACTACTGCACATTTTAGTATATGTACTAGAAATATTATACATTTAATAATCGCTTATTTTCGCATTACAGAAAATTTAGTCATCTTATGGAGTGGTGTATCATTGTAATATTATAAATTAATTTTAATTTGTTATTTTATTTAGTACTCTAATGTATGTTTTTAAGTTGACAAATTTTATTTATATATTTATTTTCTGTTTTAAGGTCTACTAACTATTATAACAGTACTAACACTAAGCCAATGTTTATGTTTTTAAGTGCAAATATTTAATTTATGCACAGAGTTAGTTGAGAGTTTTTATGTTTCTCTTTCTTTTGTTTAACATCTTCCTAAATTACTAGTATCTACTTTTTAGTGCAGTTAAAAAAATTATGCTCTTGGGGAAAAAATGTTTTTAATAAAAGAAAGTTACTACAGTATTACTATATACCATATACAGCATTTTACTCATTCTATTAAAAATGTATTTTCCCTCAAAATCATGAAAAATAAAGATTTTTTTTGTTTTAATAAAGTTAATCACTTTCATAGAAAAATATTTTTTACTTATAAAAAGACAAATTATATGGTTAACTTGTACCAAAACATATTGGCTTGAATTTTTTTTCAATCCAGTTTTTGGTCAAAATGAGTAACTATTATGGGACATTAAAATGGCATACTCAACAACAAAAAAAGAAGAAAAATTTCGGGAGGACAATATATATTTAATGTTGTTGGTAGATTATTTTGGATGACTTTATTATTTAGCAATTTTAATTAAATCTACTTACTACTACTATTGTATTATCCTAATAGAAGAAGATGCAGTTGAATTTATGTATGGTTGATACAAATATGTTAGTTTATATATCGGTATTTTATTATGGTAAATTGTATCTGCTTGCCTAAGTCTAACAATTATTTTATAACACGTCAAGTGTATACTTGCCATTTGATTGGGGCATTATGTGTCTTTATTTGATCCATCCTAAAAGCGACAAAAAAATGTGATGTGCCCATTATATGGACATCATGATGACATTACTACCATATTTTGGTACATCACACTATTTTTTTGTCAAACTAGTTTGATAGTGTAGACAGAGCTTAAGTTATTTTTTTGATGCATCAAGTGTATACTTGTCATTTGATTGGGGCATTTTGCATCACATGCCATGGATTCAACCTTATGATTAGGTGGTACCTTTCATGGTTTGTGTAAAGATTTTGAGAATATACTGTAAAAAGCAACATGTAGTGGGCATCAGCTCTACTCCATGGCTATATTCTTCATATTTTTCTGATGGGCAACATTTTGTGTATTCTTGGAAAAGATGTACTGGTCTATTTTACTCAGTTCCACCTCATTATAAACCAGTATAGCTCTCAACTCAATTGTGTCCATTCCACTCATAAACATATGCACTCCGAGCCAGGCTGGGTATTTCTGCAAAGTTTATTTGCAGAGATTATTTATTGCTTTTTACCCATGCTATGGTGCACATTTTGCAAATACGTTTTGTGTACTGTTATAATTTACAAAAAAATATATCAATTATTCATAATAAGCAATAGATTCAATAAGCATCATGAAAGTGTATTGACAATTTTCCGATACATTTTGCAATGTAGTGTTAGTTTATACTGTTGAAGTTCATTAATATTCCATTTTTTTAAAGGTTTAGAATACAAAATATTATATATATTTATTGATATAATTATTATGTAGCTCATTTTGAAAATTATAATAGACGTAGTAACTGTATGTAGAATATATTTAATTCAAATGCTATGATGTGTGTAGTATAAATTAAATATTGTATTTAATTTAGACATATCCAATCATGTATAATTTTAACACAATAGGTGTTAAAATTACATTTTTTGCATTTTTTTTAAATATTAATTTTTGATATAAGGTGAAGGAGTTTTTAATTTTGCGACAACCTGGGACGTATATTTTATGACATCACATAAATGTATTATTTGCATTTAGTAATTTTCGTCGAGTTGTGTCACACGCTTGATTGATTCTAGGATCCCAGTGATGCATGAATCACATGTATTTTAACCTCCTTGGGTTGATCATTACAAAATTTAAATTAATTTTTTTTATAGAGGGTGTCCTGCATGCAGTGGAAACTGACTACGAATGATTTACTTCATTTTCGTAATTTTGTTCTAACGCTGCAGCCAAATATAGCATACTAAAACCTCAATTCTATAAGCACATATTTATAATATTTAAATAAACTTGTAACCTCTTTTCAAGATGTTTTGCACTAGCATTTTTGTATTTGAGTTTTGTTATGAATATTTTTACTCTCAATTTTATATTTTTTTTGCACTTACACACAATTAAAGTTTATTATAATTGCACTCTAATGGAAAAGATGTTATTTTACAAAAGTTACTCAAGTAAATTGTTCTTTTATAATACAGAGTAGAACCTTAATAAGGGACGGACATTTTCAGGGCCCAACAAAGCATCTCCTTAAAGATGTATTGTCCCCCAGAAACATGAAAAATGATAATTAATTAAATCAGACTTTGAATAATGACTTCCGTAGAAAAAAAACGAAAAAAATAATTTTTTCACTCATAAAATAACATAAAATGGTTAAATTCAACCAAAAATCCATTGCCTGACAGCCAATTTAGCAATTTTTTGGCTTAAATTACAGTTTTTTCAGGTAAATAAATTTGGTTTTGATGCAATTTTTGGTCAAAGTGGATAACCATTATGTGACATTAAAATGGCATATCCAACAACAAAAATTTTAAAAATTATTTTTCATGGGGACAATACATCTTTAAATTTATAAGGACGTTCCCTGAATAGGGGTTGGCTGTAGTGACTGTTAACAACACAATATTTTCTTTTGTTTGTTTTACAGTAAAGTGTCCCAAAGGAGGGGTTCAATTAATTAAATATGGTAAAATGTTTTCTTGGAAGATATACTCCTTTACTAATTAAGAGAGAACACATTCATTCATAAGGGAAATGACCTCTACACTGAAGATCAGTAAATCAATGTGGTTATAAATTATATCACAGTATCAATGGAAGGACTAAAATCATCTAATGAATGAAAATAATTACCTTTCTACAACCTTTTTTCTGAAATTGATATTGTTTCATCAGCCGATGTCTAAAGAAGAAATCATGTAACTTTTCTTGTCTGAAATTACTAATTACTATATTTTATTCATCATGCAATTTTGTTCACAAATTCCTGCTGACGATGCTACTACTGTATAGGAATTTGTCCCAGTTAAATTAATTACCTATACATAAGGAAAAATATGCCAAGGCTTCAAATCCACACAAGCAAATAGCAGTAGTTTTTTCATTTTTAGTTTAAATCTGAAAAACTTTCAGGGGAAAGCAGTTTAATTTTAAAGCAAAGGTACTTGAGACTTCTGCTTCAACAAATTTACTTGCTTGTTAGTTGGTTCCTAGTTAGACACCATTGGTAGTGGATAAAAAAAAGTAAATTTCTAGCCTTTTTGTTAAATATTCCTTTCCACAAGTTGAGTTCATATTAGTCGTACATTACAGTATCAAACATATTCTTGGCACAATGACCAGGGTAAGTGTGTTTTAGCTGCCTTTGCACCTCACTTTCTCAGAACTCACTATTTGTTTGATATTACAATACTTTATGCAGGGGATAGGCTGGGTTTCTGGCACCTATGGCGTGTCATACGTACTGGAATTTAGACACCTATCTGGAGCATAAAAAGGAAAATAAGATTTTTGGCCAGTTTATCCAGGAGACTGTACAAGTAATATAAACACCAATAGCAGAAAATGAATTCACTTAAAACATTATATGTTGCATTTTATTTTATTTTTTTTCTTTCCAACCCTTTTTTGTTTACTTTATTATTGAAACTATAGGATGGATACTTTAATTAAAACTATAACATTTATTAAAAAAAGAAATTTACATTTACAAATAATAAAAGAAAACAAGATTTAAATTTTACAATTATTGCTACCCAAACTCGTTATCCCAATTTACAAAATTCCTATTAAAACCAACATAGCTATGCATAGAGCAGCATTTCATTCACTACCTTTAACTTTCATTCATCAACAGATTTTGTTAATTACCAGTTCTATGGTTCATTCATAAATATATGATGACCATCTCCGAGCAAGCAAGATTATTACAGTAATTGAAACAGACTGAGTAATATTAAATATTCTTGTCCCCCTCTCCTTGTCCCCCTCTCCTTGTCCCCCTCTCTTGACAACATATGTAACATAATAAAGTATCAAACCATTATTTTTAAAACAGTACAATAACCAATTCAATAGGACATGCAATAGTCGTCAGTGCATTAAACATAGGCAGTGCAATATAGTCATCAGTGAAAAATGTTTTAGTTTCTATATAGGCTACATGTAAACGAGATTATTAAACCCACATAATCTAAAGCCATAAATCAATTTAGTACAATGCATCATTGACTAAATTTATTAAACCGGCTAGGGATTATGAATTGTATTATAATCTGTATTCAATTTGAGCATAGCAAATGGGTACAATCATTACACATTTTGTCTGTAGTTCCTGCAGGAGCAAGTGTGCAATAGTTTTATACAGTAAGTCTACTTTTTGTTTATAAATATCTGTTCAATTTACATATTTGTGCTTGGTTTTTAGGACTTGCTCTGATGCCATTTAGTGTGGATTGGATAATTACATCTTAAAGAAATAACAGCGTGAATGCTTTTTCCATGTGAGTATATTGTGTGGTTACCATGCGATAACTTTACTATTGCATGAGCATTATACCTCATGTGTGCATTGCATAGCTATGAAACAAAATTACAATTTGACTAATGAATGAGCATTTATATCTCATGCATGCCTATCATGATTATAACTTGATCATCATGTAAGCATTACATGCCTATCATGTGATTAAAACATGACTATCATGTGAACATTGCATGCCTATCATGTGATTAGAACTTTAATATCATGTGAGCATTGTATACTGATCATCAGATTATAACATTATTTTGTGAGCATGCCTGCCATGTGATTATAACTTGATCATCATGTGATTATAACTTTACAATCATGTGAGCATTGCATAGCTATCATTACAATAATGACTAATCACGATCACTGCCAGACGTACGTACCGTAACACATGAGCAATAAAAGACATTTACATCATTTTAAATAACATCATCCCGTAAATGAGTTTATAAAGAATTAAGGAATAAAATGAAGGCACTATTAGCTACAAGAATGTACTTAAATTCAATAATCCTGAACAAAACACCCATTTGACCAATCATAAGTGACAATTCAAAAGATCATTGGTCAATTGCTTGCGTTGCTTACTTAATTTCTATAATCTTGAACAAAACACCCATTTCTTTTATACATCAATATACAGATATGACAATACATAATTAATTCATTACAAAAGAAAGTTATTTAAAATAATGTGATTTATGTAATAATAATCACAAGTTTATGAATTGGCATATTTACATAAGTCTATTCTTTGTTTTACATTTCATTTACAATAGAACACTTTGGTTCCAGTTTTTCATTTTCGCCCTCAAGTCAGGACAAGATACCCACTCTGAATCAAAATTAGTAATAGCCAAATGTCTCGATTATATAGTATTATCTACAATAACTATGGTAAGGAGAACCATTATTATTTTCTAGTAAAAGAGCAAACTGTCCTCACGGTGGATGCACAAGCAAATGGTATCAGCATAAAACTTTGTTCTCACTTTGATGCAACGAAAGGACGTAATTTAACCAATCACAATGATGATCCTTGTGTTGCATTCTGGTGGGAACCAAGGTTTATGCAAAAGTTAAACAACACTAAATTGTTACCATATGTTCTTGCTGAATAATGATTTCATGAAGGGACCTAAAATGGTACTTGCCACCTACAATGAACAAATTTGCATGTAAGCATGCGTATACAAGTTTATGCCTCTTAATTGCCTTAGCGCTAGTTGCTAACTACTGTTTAGTCACAGGTAGCTTGGGATAAAAATGATTATTAAGTGTTTGAACAGCTTTGTGAACTATAGAAGTTGACTCAAAGAGCGGGAAATCAAGCGCAATCAATGTTTGTATTTGACGACAAGGTTACATTTGCAGAACAAACTGATGCTGAGCTTGTTGTTGGACCTGAGTTTGCTGCTGTGCTTGTTGCTTCGCTTTTGCGTGTGTCAGTATGTGCGATTTCAAATTGGTGGACTGAGCGAATTTCTTGTTGCACCCATCAAACGGACAAACATAAGGACGATCTCCCGTGTGAATCCTTACATGTGTACGTAAATTGAAATCGAGCGAGAACCTTTTGCCGCATCCTTCGAATGTGCACTAGAAGTAAAAAGGTAGCATGCGTTAGGAAATAATAAATTGATAGATTAATAGTATTAGGAAATATTTTGAATTTGTAGAGCATTCCTAATGCTCCTAGTGCTTAGACCATATTTAATATGCATTAATCATTCATTACCCTAAGCATCATTTAAAGAATTACAAAGTATTATCTAAAGGTCTACAAAATCCGAGGCTATATGATATGTATAACACATAAATAATTAACAAAACCAAAGTTAAAATAATCAGTGATGAAGTGAAAATGAGAAGGTGGAAGTGGTAGGCCATGTTCTGAGAATGAATCCTGAATGTCATTGTATGACTGCATTAACATGGATGCCAGGAATCGTCAGGTGGGTTGACCCAATACAACCTGGAAGGTTGGGAAAGAGATAGAATAGGCTGGAGATCATGAAATGAAGCTAGAAACAGAATTGACTGGAGAGAGATTCTTGTAGCCTTATGGGACACTTGGCCAAAAGAGGATAGGAAGGTAAGGTGTCTACACTATCAAACTATGTGATGTGGATATGATGATTATTATTACTAACGTATTTGGGAATATCACACTTTTTTTTATATCACATACCTGAAATGGTTTCTCACCAGTGTGAACTAACTGATGTCTCTTCAGTTTGGAACTCTCAACAAACGCCTTCCCGCATTCAGCGCACACATGCACCCTGGGGCCATGAGTGTGGAGATGCTTTCGCATAGCTGAATTGTCGCGAAACATTTTAGAACAGCCCTGTAAAAGTTTATAAAATTAGGAAATTGAATAAAACATGGCAGATCTTGACTGACCAACTGTTACTCAATTATTCAAATAACTTGAAATCTGTTAAATAAAGTCACAAACAATAGCCATAAAAATTGGAATATGTGCAAGGCTTTTCTCATCCATAGTCCCAGTAGTAGAACAAGTCTTCTCAGGTAAGAACTATTGAGTTTCTTTTTTTGGTAATCAATGTTTAAAACAATTACAAAAAAAAAAAAAAACAGGCCTTCATTATAAGGAATGTTATTTCTGCTTGGATCAGCGATCCACAAACAATTTATTTTGCTGCCTGAAATTAGATTCCCGTTTAGTACTACATCAATTGCATTTAATATGTATACAAGCATTTTCGGCAAGATTAAACCACATAGACTTAACTCATAACTATGTAGGCTAACAACAAACACCACCATAGTTTACAGAACATTGTCCTAAAGAACTGTTTAATAGTATTTTAAATTTTAAGCCTGTGGCAAAAAGATGAGTTTACATACCTTATGTGGACATGCTATTGTTCGAGGGATGTCATCATCTTTTGGTTTCTTGGGCTTGATCCTGGAAGACAAACTTTATTTATTGCAGAAAACAATGATTACAACCAAATATACCAAGAGCATGCAAAATCAAAAACAAATTGTCACAAACAAACAGCAATAAATTATTGTTATACTGTAATATATAATATATTTATAATCAAAGTCAATGCAACTCACTATAAATACATTTATCATGATGGCTAAGGATCATGCACCAAGAAGATTTCTAATTCTGTTATTTAATAGACCTTTTTTTACACAAAAATTATATACAAACTACATAAGAATAAATAACAAATAAAACGGATTTGAATGACATTAAGACATGCATGGATATTAAACATGTATTTTGATTAGAGCAATATTAACCCACCTTGCAAATTCTGCTAACTGTTTCGGATCACTCAAGTCAATACCTGGAATACCGCCGGGCGGTAACTTCTTCCCCATGAGGTATTCAGAGTAATCTGGTGGGTCATTGAGGGCTGAAAGGCCCGATGCAATATCCGATGAACTGCCTTCATCCTCCTTCTTGTCCTCTGAAAAGAAACCGATAAATCATACATCTGTTTTAACTATTGTTTTTATATAAGCATTAGGTTAATAAATATGATCAATGAACCCACTACCATTAGCTGGAAATTACAAATTTCAAAATTATTTTATATGTTTACATACATGCCAATATTTGAAGTTAAAAAAACGGGAGGTCAACAGCACCCTCTGTATATTATCGAGAGGCAGATGGTAGTACAATGGCTTAAATATCGTAAATTTGCTTGTGTGTAAGTCTTTTTGCTATATTTTAATGCATAAAACCACACATATACATCAAAATCCATTTATCTTTGTAATCCGGAAGAAAATGTGGAAAAATGGGAACACAATATTAAATAGGCTGGGAGATAAATAAAAATATTGCGAGTTTCCCGGCCAAAACGGCAGTGTTGCCATGTATTTTATTCTTCTAAATACCATAATTATAAAAAAATGGTAAATTGTAAGGTTTTTAACAAATGTCTCATACTTGTGTAATTTTGTAAAAAAAATACACAAAAAACTGCATTTCTAAAAGAAAATTAATCTTTGTTTTTTTAAATTTTAGCAGCAGCTGATGAGGTCATTAAGTTTGAATTGACCTAAGCAAACCCTCTCATTGGCTGTTGATAAACGACCTCCCATCTAATTTGCATTAAGCTAACAGAGGCGGAAGCTGGCAAGGAAGGGGACTTAGCGTCCGCCATTTTGGATTTTTCTAGTTGAAACAGTGAATGTTTTCACTAAGATTTCACAAAAACATTAATGGCAATTGCATTTTTATTGGTGTCCCCTAATGCTTACCTTAAATTTGAATTTCTTAATTACAGAATATCTGTCAAAGGATTGTTAATATTCACATTAAACCCTTCAATAACCAGCGCTAGGCCTGTCGACCTACCAAGAACGAATCGCCATTTTTGTTCGCCATCTTCTATCATGGCTGCGCCCATGAGAAAAAAACATGGCGAAAAAAATGGCCGAAACGTAGCTTAAACTTTACTATAAAAAGTTCTAATGCGATTTACTTAAACATTAAACAGTTAATGTATACAAAAGTGATTGAAAGTTGTGTAACTTTCCAATAATTAATGGATAATGTCAAGTAATTTAATGCGTTGCATTTCTTCATTCCGTACGAAGCCAATTTTTAAGTGACGTTTACCATACAAAAACATTACATCACAAAAACAGTGTAAAAACTCTAATTTTTGGCCAAAATAAAATTGTTAAATGTATCTACCTGACGCCCACATTGTTACAGAAAACTCTCCCTCTAAAGTTTTTATTTGAACTTGTTTTTGCTCCCATTTTCTCGTGCCTTTGTCCGTATCAAAATTTAGGTCTCCGCCAGCAAGAACTTTTCGCGATCGGCTCTTTCCACTGCGTTTGCCTTTTTTACTGCTTGGTTCTTCAGAGAAAACATCGACATCTGCAGCGGGTACAGGGACAGTATCAATAATGTATGCTGCACCATATTCATCGATATCACCACCTACAATTTCTTCTCTAGTTTGTAAAATAATTTCTTCTCGATCGTCATCGGCAAGTGGTTGCAACGCGATCATCGATTGTCCATCACCAACTTCAATCGTTTCCACCGTTTCAATTGTTGCAACATTTTCTAATTGATCTACTGGAATAGTTACAATATTATCATCGTGAACTGTTTCTATAATGTGATCAACTGGAATATGTTCTACTTCAATGTGTTCCATAGATAAATCAGTGTCGGTATTACTTATTTCGTCTTCGGACGCCATCTTGGATTGAGCAAACCTTCCTGTTTTGTATTGAAAGGCGGGATCTAGCACGCCTCATGAATATTCAATAGAATCACGTGATGTGATGAAGAATTTACTTATGTGCGCTGCGGCATGGATGAGTGACAGTTTTGAGTATTTTGCATATGTGCATAAAGTTTATAAAAAATACATTTGATGTTATTCATTTTACTGTATGATATTAACGTGGATTGTTACAACAAAATGGTAGTCCATTTTTTCAGTATCGTACTTAAATAAGGTATTGTGACCAATTTATTGACATAATATAATATTAATAAATTATCTATCATTATTAACAAATTTGCAAGGAAGTCCATGAATAAAAATATTAGACTAAAATGTTACCTCATTCCGTCCTCTTTCAATTTATTTAACAACAATACAACATGCTAAGTTGCGTCAATAAATTGGTAGACAGAATAGAAAAAGAAGTTTCTGATAGAAAAGAAAATGTGTTTGTCGCCCTCTATTGCAGGCGTGAAAAATGAGTCTCGTTCCCGGCCGGCTGGCGATTTTTTTTTTCGTACATAAGTTGGGGACCCCATCATGAAACGTCACAAAATAAACATGAATAATTCATCAGTTAAATTTTCTTGTTCCGTGTGCACCCAAGCGTATAGCAACAAGAAGTGATTACACAAGTGCGGTACGATTCTAGGCCTATCTCCGCTGTGGTTGCCGCGTGCGATTTCATAATAGAATAGCGGAGTTTTGTGTGGATTGTCGAAATAATCAGCCTTTAGTTTATGGTGTTTTTAATATAGTTTATTACTAAAGAATTACGTGTTAAAATTATAGTTTCTATTGATACTATTAGGCCTAATTACTAGTCTCTAAACCCCTGTATATTCTAGTACAGTAGTAGCTGTGTGGGTGTGTGTGACTTGTGTCTTTGGGCTATGTCCAATTACTACTTAGTTTAATGTCTTGCCTAGCTGTCGATTAGCCTCGACACATTTTGCATAGTGGACGTGTGTGTGAAGAAGAGTGCGCGAAGGCAATCACGTGAATTGACCTAGAATCCTAGGCCTATTATTGTAGAAAGAATCGTATCGCAGTTGTTGTTCCGTGTGCACCCAAGCGTTCTTGGACATAGCCCAAAGAAAGCTTAGACCCACAAGAATAAAGAATGTGTTTAATTTGTGTACTGTATTTTTTAAATTCTGCTATCAATTATCAAACAATATGCAATGTACTCAAAGGAACTTTAAAAATGCGCGTATATGAACACATGAGATGGGAGGATTTGACCCACGAGAATAAAAAATGTATTTTTGTGTAATGTTTATTGTTTAATTTTGCTGACTTATTACTCGGATTGTGTCATACCAAAGATAGTGTAACTATTACCAAAGATAGTGTAACTATCTTTGGTCATACCTAACACACACACACGTCACACACATCCACACAGCTACTACTAGAATATACATGGGTTTAGAGACTAATAATTAGGCCTAATAGTATTAATAGAAACTATAATTTTAACACGTAATTCTTTAGTAATAAATTATATTAAAAACACCATAAACTAAAGGCCGATTATTTCGACAATCCACACAAAACGCCGCTATTCTTCAACAGCGGAGAAAGGCCTAGAATTGTACCGCACTTGTGTAATCACTTCTTGTTGCTATACGCTTGGGTGCACACGGAACAAGAAAATTTAACTGATGAATTATTCATGTTTATTTTGTGACGTTTCATGAGAGGGTCCCCAACTTATGTACGAAAAAAAAAATCGCGGCCGGCTGGCCGGCTGCATAGATCCGGGTGGTTGTGAATATTAATTTTGTGAATTATTTTGATCTTTTTTATTACAGCGCCATCTATAATCGAGTAAATCTACATCGAAAGTTTGGGTGGGGCTAACAAAGTTTTAGTGAAATTTGTGATTATTGATTTATAAAAGAGATTCCAAGAAAAAATTAGAAAGTACCACAAAAAAAAAAAAGTTAACTACAAATCTATATGTTACCAAATTTACTAAATAAATTTAATTTATGAATTGTTTGTCTTTTTAAAAACCATGTGTCTAAATATTTGAAATGATGGACGTGCTTGGCATGGGATTTATTCAAAGCATTCATGGATATACAGGGAAAATGAGTCGTTTTCGATTGGATACTGGGCGGGATTACATTAGGGCTAAGGTAGTGGTGGAGTAACCACGGTATTCGTCGAATCTAAAACACACGCATACATATTATTTAACCATAATATATACAGTATGTATTTTAAAAACTAATGAATGAAAACAATTTAGCCTGATCCCAATTACTCTCATCGCGTTTTTAAATTCTTAGGAAACGTAATACTCGAGATGGTCCCTTAAACACATAGGCGTTATTTTGGAAGATTCCAATCCAATGCGTGACTTTGCTACCACCTTTATAACCTTGGATGGAGCATCTATCCTAGCGGGGGTTAAACTGCAACTTAGCTCTTCTCTAACTAGGTAGCAGCCTACGTTTTCGCAAGTTTAATCGTCAAATTTACCTGTATTTGTTTTTAATAAAGGTAGACCTATACGTCATCTTAAGATTTTCTGAAGGAAATCAACGCTTTCGAAGATTTTTAATGGACTTTTGGTAAATAAGCCGTTTCCAAGACAACAGGCCGAATTAAAAGTAAGTGTTTTTTTAGCATTCATTCAAAGTACGTATATTATAATATTATAGACATCTTCTGCATTTTAATTCTCAACAATTATCGTATTGTTTTACAAATTTTAAATGCAGTCGAAAAATCTGCGGAGATGGATGCATGCATCACTCTCTTCGTAGTATACTTTAAATAAAGTGCAATTACTCAATTTGATCATTGATGTCACGATGAGAGGGAGATACGTATTTTCATCAATTTATTATTTTTTTTTTGTAATGATTTTAGTGGCCCTTCCTATTGTGGGGATCATATTATATTCATAACCAGAGGATTAAGGATACAAATATAGTGTAGAGTTTAGCGCCGAGTTAAGATATTGAAATTGATATGAGGTCCATGGTAATATATATATTGTAGTATTTATGTTGAATTTACAAAGAAAGGACCCCGCCCCAGCTAGACTAGTTGACCTACCACTAGCTAGATGGATACCTACATCAGGGAAAATACCTACATGGAGTAATCGTGTTACCATGGATTCTAATCTCCGTGACGTAACCCAACAATGGTTTATTAAGGCCTAATAAATAATTATGTCACAGAAAATAACCAAGTTGATGATGAGTTTAGCCATTACGTAGATTAACGTCTGCAAATGTATTCAATCAATATTGAAACCATTGTGTGAACTTTTAATGGAGATATTACATTCATGAATTTAAGTATGCAGAATCATGGAGGTAGCCCGGCCCCACCCTCTTGGCTGAATTGTCATCAGTTGGAGACTGGGGGGGGGGGGGGTGTCTTTTTCATCAATGTTAGATATTAATGTACTAATAGTCTTTCTAAGGGAAAATAACGTCATACCTTTTAAATTGATGATTATGAATAATTGTGACGTTAGTTTTACCATGGAGAAATAAGTCTATAGATTTACGTTATAATTTCATGTATAATAGATGGCTATAATGGATAACATTTTCTCCGTAATTCCATTTATAGATGGCTAGTTATAATAAGGATAAAAGTTGATATGCTAAACATACCGTAGGTCTATTATTAATGCAAAGGATGAAAGCTGTGTCCATCTATCGTGCTGAGATTCCATAATTAATTCTATAAAGATGTAACACTTGTTTCCCGAGAACATTGTTAATTGGATTGATTAATCCATACATTTTAATCAAAACGCTTGAGTACACTATTGATGTCCAAAAAGCAACCTCACTTTGAACTAGGCTATTCGTGGTTTGTGTGTGTGTTTATTTTGAAATCTGAATCGGATTTGATCGACCATTACAGTACTGTAAACAAAATATATTCTGGTAAATTTCCTACTTGGTGGACGCAACGCAAACGCTTTTTTGCCAATTAATTAAGTTTGGCCAAGTTTTTACATAGTAAGTGCGGCGTAACTTTCAAGGGGGACATCTGGTAAACAAACAAGAGGGGAGAGGGTGAACAAACAAGGGGGAGTGTGGGGGAGGGGATAATACAGTATGTACCCCTATTCAGAGGACTCTAAAATGGGACACATTGCCGGGTCCGGAAAGTGCTGCTTATTATAGCACAAACGCGCGCGAGCGTCGTCAACTTTGTACGCTTCGTAGTGTTACTATATTTAATATTGTAGAAATTTTTTTAATGTATAGTATATTGTTTATATCCATTTTGTTATTGTTGTTGTTTAAAATAACATGAAATTAATACGTTGGCAACCAGTAGAAGATATATATTATATATCCATGCCTAACATACAAATACTCTGCATTGTTTTGTTTTACGGTTGTGTCTGTTTATTTATTTTAACTAATAGCAATTACATGACATTTGAAACGATACGGGTTCACGTAGGAACGTGGCACGCATAACATGTAAACAAATAGAAGAAAAACCACAAAGTTTTAAAGTGGGGATATTGACACCACCAGTGTTACGGCATGCAATTTTTTTTTTTCGTTCCTCCATCGGTTTGTTTCGGAGGCAATTGACTTTTCGGTAAGGCTGCTCACACGACATACCCTCGATGTTCCCCTTAAAATATTGTTTAACTGGAGAAGGGGGAAAATAATCTCATCTTTAATAAACATAAGCAAATATTTTGTACATAAGAACCGATTATAATTATAAATAAAGCTTCAGTTTTCCTCATTAAGAACTGCTAAACAATTTTTAAGATAATTAAGAGAAATAGTTTAAAATGTCAGCTCTGTTTAAATTAAAATTTTAAAGGCACTTAACTGGAAAACGAAGATCTGTTAAGATGAAAACCCACGAGTACCGTAGTTGCTAAGATACCTTCCAAACAATATGCTAATTCCTGTGTTTGAAATATAAGCCGTTAACTATTACGTAATACGTTCTTTTGTAACGTGATTACGTAATCTGAAATTGATTGTTTGTCATTCATTGTTAGGGTTCTATTTTTAAGTGCATCTTAGTTTACCATTCATTGTCTTAACATTGTATGTTTTGTGAATCAAAGGCGTCAGCTGCGGCGTTAATGTACATGCTTATAGAACAAAGAACTAAAGGTAAAATTTACTACCTAAAACGTAATTTTAATTGCATATAATAATCATAGGCCTACACCTGATCCAGGACGTCCATGTTGAAACGTTGACCCTGTTGTGGTGGGTAGGCTTTTGAGCGAGTGGTTAATATCAATTTTTAATCATAATGTTTGGATCCATAAATTATAAATACCATTATATTATAGGCTTACATTGAGGACATCTAATAATGTTATTGTTTCAGAATTTTAAAATCAGTATTAATTCCCAGACCCAGATTCATTTGGGGCTATCCTACATAAATTAGGGCCTATAAATACCAAAAGGCCTACACATAAGATGTCTAACAATGTTATTGTTTAAAAATGTTTAATCAGTGTTAATTTCCAAATTCCATTAGTTTAGTTCAGACGGGTAAGTTTAGGCGGTGTGTGCCTTTTTAACATTTCAACAACGAATCAAATCGTTTTTTTCCATTGATTCCTACGTCGAAAAATCAAAATCAAATTGACTTAGTGCGTTTATATTGTCTGTTCAATGAACCGCGCCATCTTCTTCACTCGTCTACGGATTATACCATTATGATATAGGCTTACATTGAGGACATCTAATAATGTTATTGTTTTAAAATCAGTATTTTCCAGATTTCATTAGTTCCTTTACGTTGAAAAATCAAACTGAATTGACTTGTTCAAACGCTAATCGTTTATGTTGTCTGTTCAATGGTCTGCGGCGGATTCAACAACCAGTGTTAATCTTGTTAATCGCGTGTAGTTCACCTCCTCAAGGCGTTACTATAGTGAAATATAAAAACATGGATGCCTTAATTTGTTGTGACTGCCAGCCGAAGCAAACAGCTGTTTTAGTGCTTAATGTCATGGGTATGCACGATATCTTCCACGCCAAGCCTTCGAATAATAATAATCATTTAACTGCATAAATTGAATACAAAATAACTTTAGATCACACATTTAAATATTTCAATATATAAATTCGCTGGCACAGAACAAATATAAACCGCTCGGTGATACAGTATATATAGATACAGAAAATTACTAAATTTAGAAACTATACTATATAGGGTAAAGAACCTTCGATATACGTCTTTTCAACACAAGTTTCACATTGATATACCCCGGCAAGTTTCCTTTCCTGAAATTGCGTAGCCTATCCCCCCATCGCACGAACACATTGTAATTATGTGTCGGTCAAAGTATGGAGAGTCACCAATGATAGTTTGTTGTGGGGGTTCCAACTTCAAACCAATTTCTTCTCATTCCGTTGTAATATCTCTCCCACACATATGAAATGTGTGGGAGTGTTAGAGATACAAACAAGTAAATTTACTTTAAAATGTGCCATAAAGCAGTTACCGTGTTGTATTGATGACCTTGGGTGTCAAAGTACTCCCTAAAATCAATTTATAATTGTTAAGAACGAAAAGGCTTGGTACCCCTCTAAAATCTATACAATGAGGTAAAATTACAGGCCCAAAATGATCAGCAATTGCTGAATGGATCACCCTCATTAAATATGGTGCAAATAAAATAAATAAATCAAATAAAACAAAGCAACGGTTTGTATTGTAAAGTTTGGTTACCATTGGCAAAAAAACGCAACACGACGCAATTATCGATGATGATCCGTTGCGTCGGGATGATGTTTGCCTTACGAACGGCGTTGCGTTAACTTCAGTGTGAACCAAGCTTTAGAGCTGTGTCATACAAATTGGCGTTGTACTCTACACGAGAAGTCTAAATGCTAAATACCGTATGTTACTTTTTACAATTATGCTGAATATATTAATTTTGAATATAAATGCTTTGTTCAGAAATATAATTTAATTTGAAAGCGTAACGTATGCGTTGTCGGCACTGCTTGCTATTACGTAACAGTAGAATTATTAGCATACTGCATCGATCGTCCCTGGCTCCAGGGTCCAATTGTCCAAGGAAATATCCAATGCTATGCACACATTAAAAAGAACACCTTTGTATGTTCATTTTCTTTAGCCTCGAATTAATTATTCTCGGCCTCGAATCTCGAAAATTTGAATCAAAATGATTAACGATAAATGTTCATGAACCTTAACCTGTTTGTTCGTTTTTTTTTTATTAGAGAGGACACTCTCTGGTGGATCCACTGTATGACATTTTGACCTACGTGAGTTTTATATAGACCTCTCTATGGTGGATCCACTGTATAACATTTTGACCTACGTGAGTTATATCATGGAGGTATAATACAACCTCCATGGTTATATGTATATATGCATGTGCCTCTCTCTGGTGGATCCACTTTATAACATTTTGACCTACGCGAGTTCATTTTAAACCGTGTCAAATATTGGTCTTCCCTGGCGCCCCCATACTTAGGCACTTACGTAGACCCAGTGCCATGCATTCATTTTCCCCTCTACTTCTACGTCTATATAACTATTTTAAACATTGATAATACTATGATTGTTGTATGTTCTTACAAGATGTAATCAGTACAATGTTAAACTTGTTTGAACAGTCTTGTTTGAGTTTTTGGGGATTCGTCAGATTGTTCTTGTAAAAACATGTAGTAGAAATTAGATTTAGCGAAGTGTGATTTGAACACTTCAGTTTAATCGAGCAAATATCTGTTGAATGGAACCCGGGATAGAAATTGATTACAAAAAGATAAAAATAAACAAAAAAAATAACACAAGCCAAAAAGTCAACAGAAGATTAACAGCTTGGTTAGTGCATGGAGAATGGTTAGTGTGAACAGGAATAATAAAATTGTAAACATTCCATTGGATTAATTTAGCGTAATAAAAGCAAACTTCGCTTTAACCGAATTTATATAAATATATAATAATATTCCTCGGAGAAGAAGCCAAAATGAAAATTATTGATTTGATAACAAAATTCTTTTTCAAGATTCGATTTGACCACCAACAATATGACTACATTATTTTTAATCTTATTTCAGAAATTTCGTATCAAACGAATGGATTCCTCCATGATCACACTAAAATAGAATTTCCCCCCGTTCAGGTTTAGTTATTTAACCGGGTAAGTTTTTTCTATGGGTTAATAGTGGGCTAAATAAATAACTAACTCTAGCCTAGACGGACTCTTCTATTCTGGCGCGAGAAAGTGTGTGTCACCCGGAGAGATGGAAAACGACTACGCATACCTTAAAATCTAGAAATATATCCTTTGCCTGTAATTAAATTGCCCAATATTAATATTCCAACCTTTAAAAAAAACATTTCTTAGCTTTTTTGTTTTGATTTGCATTTGAAAAATCATACAAATACAGAGTGATAACATAAATTTACTGACATTACAAATAAATACATTTATTTTCTGGAAAGCACTTTTACGATTGACCGAAAGGACTCAATTATTATCTTGAAATACGAACGGAGAGCAATAATGTTAATTTGTACAATTCTTAAAGCTCCTACTTGACAACCGATTGACCGGAGAATTAGGACACTTAATAGAGAAGTACACATAGGAATTTTAGTTACGAATAGGTATGCGAAATTGCGCATGCGTCGTAGTGTCCGTGTCAATGTATTTCTCGAGGTCCGTGAAATTCGATAATAGGTACGGTAGATAAAAACTTATGTTTGCAGTCTTTAAATTTTGACTCGTGCACAGTTGATAATTCTTCATGAAAATTAAATGTATATAGGTGTAAATAACCTTTTAAATATCATATTGAAGCATCGTAAAATGTACGTGCCATTCATTTTATTTTATAGTTCATCAACGCAAAATGCGCGAAATTAAAATGTTCGCGAACTTTTAAGGAATGTACAGAACCTTTGATTTGTAACGTCAATAGATTGTTCACATACAATGTACGACTTGGCTAGGTAAGTAGATTCCTTTTCTTGCCTTCGTTACAGATAAATTGTTTAGAAAGATGAAATTAAACCAATGTACTTTAATAAATAGGAACATCGGCATCTTGCTAGTTTGTAAAATTCAATTCAAAAACATAATTAATTAAATAAACATCGCGACGTTTAACGCGCGACGTTTAATTATTGTGTAAGAGTAGAGTTCGAATAATCATTCCCTCCTCCATAAGTATTAGTATACCGGGGTGTTGTGGGAAATTCTGTAAGTTTTTCAGTATACAAAACTCATCTCTTCAGAGAAGCATAATCACACGCTATTACTTGCACAGATCTTGGAAAACACAGCGCTTTGAAACCTTTGTCTCCTGCGCTTTATAAATGTTATTTATTATTATTATTATTATTATTACATAACGTGTTCTAACATAAAATACAGTAGGCCTACTTTCGATATTTTCGATGTTTTGGTATAATTATAATGTATGTCCATGGTTTAATGACAATAGCGATAATGTTAAACACGCTTGATTTTATAGAGCGATGTATTACCGATTACCTCCGCCAATGAGGTTATGTAGTTTATTTATGTATGTGACATATATATAAATTAAATACATTATTAAAAGCGTATAGGCCTATCAAAATATTATGAATACGTTATTGAAATATCAGCAACCAATTCCGAAGATAGGTCTGTTACTTTTTTTATGTTAATGAATATATGTTGTACACAGAGCTATAATATTATGACGTCATCATCCAAACATGACAGTCAATCATTACACGTCTTGGAATCTTCAACCTTTGCTTTCTTAATGTGACGACGCTATCAGCTGTCACTGCGCATCTTTACGATATTTTAAAGTATGGGGCGCAAAACGAGCAATGTGTACTTTGATTTGATTAGATTGTTCAATAGGATTGGTGATGACCACCAGACTGTATTTTACTAGTAGATAGCTCTATTTTATTGCATACTTTTGAATTTTTTGTGGCGTCATCTATTTTTTGTATAGTTCAATTTTGAGCATGGAGCAATATTTATCATTACTCCCTCTTTCAAGTGAATTTTTGTTTGTGTAGCCTTAGCCTATAATATAAATCATTGTACACAACATTACGGTTTGATTCTACTGCTGCTTATTGCCATGAATTGTTTTGACAACATTAGCGTTTCATACCCCCGTAGACAAAAATATGTCTGACGAAAATGAAGATGCTAACGTTTGTAACATGATTCCTATAGGCCTAAATATAATAATATAATACAAGTAGTACGTTGGTTTACCATTCATTAAAATTTTCATATCTTAAATATAGGCATATGCATATAATAATTTGTTTTATTCTATTAACAAATTGAAATTGTCATAACTATCTTAAATTCATTAATTCTATATCCACAATTTTACGAACTCTACCCCCGGTTTTTTATTTGTTTAAATTTGATTTATTCAAGTACAGATAGAATAACAACAAACATTTTGAAATGTATTTAAAGAACGTGCGTTTAGGGACAATTTTACTGGCTGAAAGAATAAGCAATGTAATAAATATTTAAAAAAAATATTTGTACGAAGTAATGATTAAAATGTCCTCATCGGTAAGGTTACTTTGGCACAAGTGCTTGACGACTTTACGAGTGAATGTTTTACTTATTTCCCGTTCAAATCCATAAAGTCCATAAAGTTCAAACCGTTCTCACGACTACAACCTACTTCCAAAAAAACAATTTATTTCGAAAGAAATATTATAAAGAAAATAAATATGCAGTGCATAAAAAACAGACGTGCCTATTTATATTATGTAGTATGCATGAGCTAGTAATTGTTGTATTTAAATAATCGATAATACCAAATTGTATTTACTAACGCAAATACGTAAGCGCAACGCAAGTTATTTGACCAATCGCGACACGATGGATGATCATCTATTGCGTTGTGATTGGTCAACTCGCTTGCGTTTTCGTCTCCGATCTTTTGCTGAGGCCATATTGAATTTTAATTAATAATACTGTATATTGTAGTCTGGTTTTATTAGTGTTCCTAGTGCCATTACTAGGAATAATTATTTATAGCCTTACCTACCTATAAACACGTTGTAAATAATAATGCTCAATTCAACCGGACTCTAAAAATAAATATATAACCAGGTTGCATACTTCAAAGAAGATGGGTCAAGAGTAACGTTTTGTTTGACCTTGTTAATACCTAATGATTGACCTGTGATCAAGGATAAATAATTGGTTGAGAAATTAAATTCCAACACCATAAGCATGGTTGCGGTCAGTGTCCATCGGTCGGGTCGTCATAACTATTTAAGAAATTAAGTAGTTGCTAATCGTTCTAGTGATGTATATTATTTTATTTGTTTTAATACAAAAGCAAGAAAGTGTAGCGAATGACAAGGAACCGAATCGACACAGGACCGAATCGACACAGGGGGGAAGGTGTAGGGACATTTTCACACTGGTAAGCCACAATACTGAAATTTACTTCTGCGCGCGCTAATTCAATTATTCCACTGATCGGCAGCAGACAAACTTACAAATGCATTTTTGTAATTGAAAATACTTTTTTAAGAAGCAATTATTTCTTTGAAATGACTTATGATGAACAGTTTACTGTATAATCGTCATTGGAATCATTGAGTTGAAATTCCTTTTAAATAAACTAAAATGAATGGGACATTGATTGAAGGAAGTAGTATTCACAATATACCATGTGTGGGACTGCGAGTCTAATTGTGTTAGATCGAATCATTATCATGGTTTAATTAATTACGCATCTTCTGATTGATTACTTAATTAACAATCAATTCCATGTTTACAGTCAATCTGAGTGTGTAGTGTAAATGTATGTCTTCATGTTCAGTAAGCAAGTAATTACTGATGTAACATTGCTTTGTATTTTAGATAGACTGTGTTCATACATAAGTCAATTTGAGTAGTCACGTATAGTGTGAATGAATGTCTTTATGTTCAGTAAACAAGTAATATACTGATTTACATTGCATTGAATTTTATATAGATATTACATAGGCTGTGTTCACACATAATTTTCTAGGCGATACCATTATTTTAGGTAGGTAATACAATATCTGTGTTCCATGGTATGGCAAGCCAAGTCCGCCAAAAGTCCCAATCCGACCATTCGACATTTTTCCCTTTTGCTCAGTCGTTCTTATCGTTTTGAGGGGACTTTTCATGGAGTCATTAGCCTGCTATTAAATAACTCCTTGTTTTGTTTTTCTTCATTGGGCCCGTTTCTGCTGCCAACCCAAAATATACCGTATAAATATACCGTATAAATATACCGTATATGAAATTCGTGCACCGTTTCCGCTGCACATACTTCGTGGGTGGGTTGTAAAAAAGTTGGCTTTCATTACCCAAAATGCATTTCGTGAGACGGAAGTATGGATTGACCTAGAGTCTCGTGTAGTGAGGTTACATGACAGCATTGCTTTCTATTTTAAATCTAATGAGCAGAAGTGGCAACGAATTTACACCGCACATACAAGCACAATCTAGAAATGTCACTATAAATAAACTCTGTTATTCAAATTGAGTTTATATTATGCTATATTATCCTATATTGCCGTTTTAATTTCCATTTTCTATTATACAGTATTTTACCATGATTTTACATCACGTTGTTGTCGTGTAAGAACATTCGATTTATTGTAATTAAAATCTCGGTATCTCTTCTGTTGCCATGCAGTCTCCCCCCCCCCCCCCCCAACCTTCGCTTCCCCCACAATTGAATTGCAAAAATAGTGATTTGTTCGGTCCACAGTGACATTTTGATCTGTTGCTTGCTTTTACACGTGTGTTTCAACTTTCAATGCAGCAGAAAAACCAAAACAAACGCGTCGCGCTCTGTTAGTTTTTGACCTCGTGTCACGAGTCGGGTCACATTTACGGTATATTTTGAGTGCAGCAGAAATGGGGTACGAAATATACGGTATATTTTGGAATATACCGTATAATATCCACAAACGATGGGGATATTTATACGGTATATATACCGCATATATATACGGTATATTTTTTATGAGACCCATTTCTGCTGCCAAAAAATATACCGTATATAAAATATACCGTATATATACGGTATATTTTTGGCAGCAGAAACGGGGCCATTGTTGTTTTATACATACTGTCTGACCTTGAAAACCTAAGCTCTGGCGTAAGACAGAAGCCAAAGATTAATTCTCATTACTAGATACAGGAATCTGGTTCAAAACTGCTTTGCAAAATGTAACCTAAATTGACATAACGTAAATATTACACCTTACGTGTTAAAACGTAAAACAGACACAAGCTAGTTGAGGAAGAAGGGGATTTACACTGATTGTCAATTAATTATTTCCGTATAAGTTCCGATAGCCGATACGGACGACTATCTTGTCTCAAGTTGAATCTAATGAGCAGACAGACGTGTTAAACTATAGGTTTAAGTTCTGTCTTATTGCCAAGGTTGGTACTTGAATGACGAGTTGGTGAAAGCTTGGAAGGATATAACCCACCTGTAAAGACAGTGTTCTATGTTGTCCCTGATTTGTAATCGTTTTTCCAGTGTTGAAATGTTGTTTTCATGTTTTATCGATTTTCCAGGGTTCAGTTTTTTTATGGACTGCATGCAGGTACACCATTGTAAGATTTGAATTCACTTACAGCATTGTATTCTGCACAATAACCTACTAAACAAATACCTAAAATAGATTCAATTGAAATTATGTTGTATTTATTGTATGTGGTTTAATCTTGGACGTACACTAACAAATATCGCCTCCATGATAGGGACTTGCCCTACGTGTCTAGGCGTCTTTTGAATGTTGTTAATCCACCATCAGTCAGCGTTTCGATGACGTATGAAACGCCATGTGTGCCAAAATATTTGTATTTTTACCAATATACCAGCCGTCTATACCTCAGTGTGGTATTCATGGGGAATCAGCTTTCTTCTGCCATGAGTAGAATGTCTTATACTTTCAGACTTTATAATAAAACAGTTATAAATTTATCATCATGCAAATGGTCATTTTAATTTAAAAGACAGATAAACAACACAATCTAGTAGCAATTAATCGTTAATTCGGTTTTCACTGATCGATTTATTTCAAATAACTTCTGAATACAAAATAAACTCTTCCGCTGCCGTAATCCTAATGCATTATAACGAATAATAGATAATTGACCATATAATAAATGATTATAATAACAGGATTAGTTTAAATGTATCATAATGCATGTATGTGTAGATGCGGTTACGGGTACGTTGACCGCATACCCACGCGAAACGCTTATAACCCAAGGACACTTTACGTAATGACGTCATCATAACGACATTTCTCTACGATTAAAGAAGACCACAAAATAGTTCATTGGTATTGTAGTGGTTACCGGTATTATTGGTTAAAAAACTTATTCCAAATAGGTCGCAGGTTCGAATCCTACACTCATGATCCTTTAACAAGTAGTCCTCGTTTTTTTGGCTGAGTAAAAGTATTGAATAGTAGGCCTACGCACATTCTAAATTATGTGTTTGTCGTGATTTGCTTTTGTTTGCTTTTTTACAGGGTTGTTTTTATGCTGTAGGCTCACATTAGATTTCAATTGTATTTTCAACATGAATACGTCCATGAAATGTTTATGAGTACTCTATAACCATTTAGCTATAAAATTAGAATGCTCCGTAATATTTCAATAGTGTTAAATGCTTATTGTTGAAGCTGTTATGATGTGGGCGGAGAAAGAACAATGATATATAAATCTTTAGAATGTACGCTTCCGTTATGAAATACGAACTTTTATACTACCTTTACTACCTTTTTATATGTAAAAGCTAGTCAACAATAATATGAAGAAAAAACTGTTGAAAACGTTCTTTCCGGTAGGTTGGCACCATCACGAGTGTATATCCCCTAAACATTTCGTACCAGCAGTGTGCCTGCTAATACAATTCAAAGGCTATTCAAAATAGTTTACTGACTTTATACATAACATAACATATAAACGTATGCTTACTTTACTGGCGTACATATATCTTTAGATCCCCTCAGCATTGGTTTATTGTTTATAAAATAAAAAACATTTGCATACATGGCGTGCAAGTCTTAACTATTATACTTGAGCTGCAAAAATTGAAAAGAGACTTTGCACTGTGTAGATGTTCCCCTTTACAATCCGTACGCCTACCAATAGCTGAGATTCGTACCTATTTATATTTATTGGTGTAAAAGAAATAAAAGTAGGGTGAGGGTTCAAGTTATGTGGTACAATAAATGGAAGAAAAATATTTTGATCCAGTAAATGAGGGAAAAATATTTTATCAAATATGCAAGAATTGTAGTACAGTATATACGGTAGGCCTATATTGATATCAAGTTATAACATCTCTCTTGATTCAATACATTGATTACATTGTCTGTTTCGAAAACAACTATAAAATATATGCTCTATTCGGTATAGAAGAGTTATATGATCCTTTTCATACCGTACGTGACCTAGAAACCCATTTACAATTGAATTGGTTCAATGAAAACATTTTAAATGAAAGATGTGGAATCCTCACTGTAATATCGCGTGTATTCGTTCAAAATTGAAACTAATCCACAAGCATTAGATATACACTAGCAGTCTGGTAATTAAAAAAAACTGACGCAAATATTTTTCAATAGTGAAACGTAGTTAGTAAATGTAGGTAGGTGGATAAACTAGTATATTTCAGAAAGAAAAAAAAGGTAATGTATTTCAGTGTTGGCCTGTAACTTTGCAACGCCAAATGCGCATTACAAATAGTCCATGGCGTTTTCAACTGATACAGTATGTAAACTAATTGGCAAAACATATGACGTATTTTCTATTAATACCATCTACTTCATAAAAATAATAATTATTATAAACAATTCATCACTATAGTGATCTTGAAACGGCAATACCAATAATGTTTAAAATTCATTCGCCGAATTAACCTTGGAATTATATTATTATGGCGCCGGCAGATTGCTGTAGGTTAATATATGCTAAGTTATACATTATAAATACCTTTGAAAATACACCGGTGTTGTGTATTATTGATTACTGAACTAATACAGATTGGGCACGAACGGTAATTAAATAGTCTATACAATATGAATCATAATAATAATAGCCCTACTTTTATGTGAATTAATAAATATGAAATTAATAAGCAGACCGTTTGTTGATTAGATACTGTCTATTTAGTCTTCATTTTTTTGTACCACGTTTGTTTCCTATAAAATATTTCAGTTTAAACGTTGGTAAACGTTTACAATTTTACAAATACATGGTATCTGACCATTATAAAAATGATTACGCGGTACTGTACTGTAGCTTCATTATCTGCTTACCATGCACGGGTCATCTCCACTGTGCCATTATGCCTTGGCCTTCTCCTGTCCGTATATGGGTCAGCATCTCATGTGTATCACATGTAATGCCTGTATCATGGTTAAGGTTAGATACATGCGTCAGATGGGAGATCAAAGATTTTGAAATGCGATGGGGAATTTGAAGGGCCTACAGATTGTAAAATGTCCTATCTTTTGGACAGTGGGGCGTCTGGCACTCAACTTTCATCATTACATGCGATGCTGTATCACGGAATTTGCCCATGATACTGTATACATTTAGATAAAGTACCGACAATCGGATGGGCTTGCATGTGCGTATGGCTTTGGTGAAAATCCTTCAATAAAATCCATTAATATTAATCCAAACTATTGATTGAAACCTTGGGAATAAAAAGTTTCAAAGAGAACAATTGAATGGAGATACAAGATGTCCTATTGTCTAATACAATAGAACTCTTCCCAGGTTCTAATTTACACCTCACATTGTCTCGTGTTGTCTCTTGATTGTGTTAGTGAAATGTAACAAAACGAACCATTTGAGCCCGAAATTAACCCATGAACACGCCCACATCAATAAGTATATTCTCGAACACCCCACTCGAACACAATTGAATTCATTTGATCCGTAGTTATAAAATATTGTAATTGCGACAGATATTTCACGATTGTTCTCAGACTTTCAAAATATTAGATAATTTAAATAAAAAACCCTGATTTTCACAGAAACTTATGGTATTAGATTGTCAACTAAATTCCAGGAAAATGGAATAAAATAGAGGCCAACTATAACTTTACATAGACTGTGCCAATGCTTGGTGAAATAAGTAATTTTTTCATGCAAATAAGTGGTTGTAATTTCCCATATAGATAGGCGGAGATTTTTCTCTCTACAGTATGTACAGTATATTAGTAATGTCTGATAGTTCTCTACATGGAAACCATATTGGGATACAGTCTTTGAAATATACCGAATTTCAGAAAAATCATACGTCATAATATTCGCTTCTTGTGTGATTTGTGTTGAAATTGTGAGCTAGATAGAGTTAATGCTTTTTCTCTACATGTTCACAATACTTTCAGTATCTATTTCTGTGAGGTTTTAAAGTTTTTTCTTTTGCCTTTACAAATTACATTAATATACATTTTCTATATACATTTAATGGGGAAATTGTTTTATGCTTGCTTGGAAGTAAGACCCACCACAAATTAGGAATAAGATTTAACTTCTCCAGTAAAGTGAAGTAGGCCACCGGCCTGGCCATCTGTAATTATATAATACGACCTTGAAGGCTTGTTGGTTTTCTATGTTTACCGAACAATTTCAATATTTTAGTTTCGTTTCAATAGAATTTTCTAAAGAGTTTTTAAGCCGTCAATTCAGCAACTTTTTTGTATTCTGTTCCCGTGCTGTGGTTTTACAATATTGTGTTATGCGTAGGATAACTTAGTTGTTAATCCCCAGCCATAAAAGAATACGCTTTTATTTAAAGTCTTTTAAGCAAAATCAATCACTCGTGACCGGAGAGCATAATAACAAGGTAGCTCTATTCAAAACCAGCACATTTCAATTCATGAATAACAATAGACGAGAGTTTTCCACCAAAACGAAATGGAATAGTCATTAGAATTGCAAAGTAGCTCCACACAACAGTGAAAGACTTTAATTATTCTGCAGAAAAGGCCACAGAGGAGTGTACCTTAGCACGAAATAGGCAGATAACTAACTAACATCGATGGATTCTGTTTCACTACAGGGCTAAGTTGCAGTCGTTGTTCACTAGGAATTTATACTTTATTTAATTTGAATGGTAATCAACTAAAGATTAATCTCTGTGTCTGTTTTTTTAAAATACAAGGTAAGACTTGTTTTTCATCTTCTTTCGATAATGCATTTAGATGTTCTAGTTGTTGCGTCATCAGCATTTCTCCAGGACAGCGATTTTGTGTTTTGTGCTGCAATCTGTATTGAAACGCTCGCGCTTACTTTGAACATGGAGAACATAAATAGTAAACAAATTCCCAACATAACATTTAAATACATTGCACACAGTTCGTAGTATATTTAATTAGTCCTCAGATTTTATTTAGTCACACGTATGGAAGGCAATCGCCGCCAAAAATACACGTATATTTTTTTGGCATTTCAAGCATTGGCCTTTTTAGTATCGTTTGTATATCACTGTTTGCATTGTGTACCAGGTCGGTACATATTTACTTATAATGTACTTTCTGGATTTTAAACAATATGATGGATGTGGTTTTACTATTGACCTATAAATTATAGGTTCATGGTTTTTTACCAACCTAAATCAGGTACGTTTTCTTTCATGTAAAAAGTAAATGTTGTGCACTGTACACGAATGACACGCCTATTCGTGTAACCGCACCTTTATATTGTCCAAACTCCCGGTATGTGCTTACTTTTTAAAAGTATTGTTTACCAGACGTGTAATAATTTTGTTGATTTTAGATCTACTGTTAATTATAATAAATTGGATATCAATTTGTATACAACTGAATTAGAAAATCAGACAATAAAAGCTAGTAAGATTTGTGGTAGATTTAAGAGGCCTGGCGCCAATAACGAGCGTCCCAGTGTGTTTTGACAACACTTGTTTTCTAATTATGCACAATTGTTAATTGATCTGATGCAGCCTTTTAGGGTGCAAGAAACTCATTTTACTTGCCTATTGTTATTTTTTCGTAATTCGTTATGGTCCAATGAACACAAGGCATTTTTTAAAGAGTGATGCAACCCGTGAACAAATCCCTTAGGCTATTGTTAGAAAAAGAAATGGTTTTGTGAATACCTGTATATGGTGGCGTTTTTTTTAATACACATTTTGTTAATCCAGTGTCTTAAATTATAGATATTCCTAACTAACAATAAATATAGTGAGGGTACTAGTATTACATGATAATTAATACAAAGATGTGATGTGCGATAAATTACACTTCACATACTGTACTGAATTTTATCAATATTGATAAACGATTTCACTTTTAGGTGGTCTAATTATACAACACCCTAAATTTGAACACGTCTAATTTTTAGCGTTTTGCACGGGCCGAGGTCAACCCCACAAAAACCTTGCAGTTATACATGAAATCGTAATACCGTGTTATACCGTAGTTCATAATCCTAAGTTGTACAATATACTTGCATGCATTATGAATTAATATGAGTTTATATTAAGGATTTTAATAAAGGATGATTTTATAAACACAGCCTTATACGGGTTTCCCTTTGCATATTTTTACTAATTACAGTAACTAATTATTATTTTGTGACGTACCAGTATATGAATATGAAATTTCCAAAAGAACAAAGAATTTTCTAGAGCTTATGCAGTTGGTCCTACTACTATTGTTACGTCATGGGCAGTAATTATTTACACGGGGGAAGATGTTGGCTATCCACCAAAATTAGTTGTAAGTTCTCATGAAACCAAGTATTTTCTCGGGTAAATAACCAATAATAATATAAGGGTATATAGCAGGACACACACTATGACTGTTGCAATTATTATGTTCTTACAGTTAACATATCAATGAAATGCGGTTGTGTAATTAATATGTCTGTACAGTAACACAATTATAGAGGAAGTAAATATTGACAACCTATCATATTTCTGTTGTGACAAAGTAATAGTCCTTGGTGGTATTTCTTTTACTGTACTGTATAATATTTTTTGATATTTTATTGTGATTTTCTATATTGACTGTTTTCTGCATGTACGTATATTGTTATTATCTCTGCAGTGTATATAAGAGGAATTTCTAATGTATTTTTATATTGGACCAAATAAAGAATAATAATACTGTAATTAGTATTATTGTATTATTTTGATTAATGATTCCATTATTCCCAGATTGTCAGGGAGGAAGTAAATAAAATATTTCATTACCAAATTGTTCAACGGTGAACTATCCATGCCCATGCTGTAACCCAATATCATATTTGTTTTTAATTTATTCAAATATAGGTATGTAACTTGTTAAACACAATTCCGTTTGATGTACCGCGAAATAGGAGCCAATACTGGCCAATAAAGCGAACGAAATCTATGAGCGTCCCATGTGAATCCATCAATTGCTACTTTGGGAGTTACGTTATGCCCCGTGTAAAAGCACCATTGATTATGATGAATGAAGCTAGCCACTTATACAAATATTATATATTCTCTTTCTTGCTCATCGGTTTATTACCGGTCATATAAATATAGGCCAGTGAACGAGTCAACCTCGAAGGCTTCACTCGACACATTATATTTAAATCTTTAATTAAATAACATGATTGCTCGGTTTGAGAATAATTTATGTTACAAGAACAATAATTCTATGAAAACCACGCACAACAACGCTCTACTATATCGTTTATTGAATCCCAATAACTCGGAGATCACAATTATAACTTTGAATGATCTAGACGTAATTGTATTATAATTTACAATTGTACTATTTGCTACAGGCATAAATTACATTGAAATCGATAGAACTCAGTTTTTATTTATTGCGTATTGCGCTTTTTTGTGACTAGCTGTTTTGTTGAAATTCCATATTTAAAAGAGAAATTTTGTATTGCACCTTAGAGAATATTCGGGTCACGGCAAATAACCTATTTTAAAATGTGTAATATAAGCTGTATACAGCTGATTTAATTGGCGATGGTGTTTTACAGAAAACTTTTAACTAAAAAGAAAAGATAACATTAATATTTACTAGAGACCACCGTATGTGAAATTCTAATAAAAGTTTGATGAGATTTGTGATATGGTCGAACCTGGTCGATGGATCCACCCTTAGGCTAACCTTGATCTACATAGCAATGCATTGCACTTTGAAGGATACAATTGGAAACCATGCGCAAATAAAAAACGGCGTCCCTAGAATTATCGGAGGCCTATTGTACCTTTGGGGATTTTACCACAATCTCTGTTTGGCTATTGCAAAGCTATTAACAATCGATCTGTTTCAAGGTAAAACTATAATTTTAGGAAAATAATTTTTAACATAATTATTACAATACAACAACGTAGTTGTTTATTGTTTCAGTAGATATTACATGTTGCAAGTCATAAAGAAAGAATTAGGCAAATTTCAAACATTGTTTTAAAATGTCGCAAAGCATTTATAAATTTAATATCGTACAGTGGCTACACAACTAAATGCGATTAGTGTAATAATAATAAAATCATACATAGTATTAAAATTGCTCCAATTGATCCAATTTCTACTGTAGGCCTATAATCAGCACATTTTTGTGATAGTAATGAGAATTCATTTTCCCTTTGAACATCAACTTTGCATCTCTAACTATTCTTGCAAAGTTAAAGCAAATTTAATTTAGGTCCTTGGTTTTTACATTAGATTTTACCATTTTGAGTGAAATAACATTTGCTGGATTCTTTGAAAAGAAGGTTTAGCTAGTTACATATACAGTGTATTTGAACAACACTTTAAATGTTTGGTAAAAATCTTACAGCAATGCAAATATTAGCTATTGAATTGTACTTTAAAAAAACAACCTTGATAAAATTGTTGTAGACTGGATCCGATTATTTTTGCAAGTGTTCAGGTTGTTGTTGACGGATAACATACACACCAAGGTCGCATGTAGCATAACTTTGGTATGTGGACGTACGCCGCATCCCCGGGGTGGCTTATCTGGATTTAATGGTCAACCAGCATTGCGGATATAATATAAAAGCAAACTTCTACATTTTTTGCATGTTTTCCCCCGCTAATTTTCTGTTTTAATATATCAAGAAAGTTTAGTAACTTTGTAATTTCTTTTCACTTGGCCAATGATATAAAAACGGGGAGGAATGTCGCCATTTAGTTCTCTTTTGTTCTCTTTTGTTTTGAGGAGTTGAAGAAACTTTATATTAAAAGGCAACCATTTTCGTCTTTGATAGATTTTGAAAAATTCCTTTTGGTAACAACTTTCGATATGTAATGTGGATAACAATGCAATTGTAGCCTAACTAACTACCCATTTTCATCGTGGAATTTAAATTGCCAATGACCCTATTTTAACAATTGTTGCGGGTTATTGTTTTGTCTTACGAATAGTAAGCTAGTGCCAAGCTTGTGATTTTGAAGAAAGCAATTACCAATGGAATGTGTCAGTACTACGCGTGGGCTATGGAATGCTTTTGGGTGTGATAGTTCTGCGCATGATCCAGCTTTCTGAGGAGTTGGAATGTGCATTCGCTTAAATTATAGTACGCCCAGTTTGTAGTAGGCAGAAAGTAGAGGTTAGATCAAGCACCGCGGGATACTTTCAATGAAAAAATGGAATAACTAGTTCGTGTGAAACATTACGTCGGAACATTTTATAATAAGAAATACTCCCGATAGATAGGTAAGAGTAGAATTTATTGTAGTTTAAAGTTTAACAACGAAAGTTTCAGAATATATTATGCGATGGCTGTAGATTCCACCAAGAAGGAGGCGAGGCCTTAATAACTAACTTAACAGCATCGCTGGCCGACCACACTGATAGAAGGGGGTGTGTCTTACTTCTTAAATGAAACTACATGGAGTAAAGTGTTACTCCATGGAAACTAGCACAATTTCATTTATTTCTAAGAACTTTCTTGATAATTATTATTACTTGAACCCGTTTTATATGTATTAAGATTTTATATATTACTAGTGTTAAAGTTTACAAGCAAGTTTGCTACATCCACAGAGATGCGTGAAACTAGGCCTAGTACTAGTAGAAGTAAGCCTATTGTAAATCATGAAAGCCATTGCTACTGTTGTTACCACATGTTAAAATTGGTACAACACACATCCCTGGGACAGTCTTTAGGAATCTTATAAATAATAGTGTTCAGAACACTAATGATGTTTTATGATTTAATTCCAGAAATACAGGTATATATTGCACTAAGAATTCTTAAGATACATAGGCCCAGACATTTGAATTTGGTACCCACTGGTTGGGTCTCCAATAATGTGGGGGCTCCCTTCTAATTTAGTAATTAACATAAGCTGCAATCCAGTAGGCTAACTTTTGTTTCACTTGTCTTTGCACATTAAATACATTTCTAATGTATTTTAAATGACTGTATGTCACAATATTTAGAGTAGATCTTTACTTCAAGTGGGTTATTTTGGAAGAAAAAAACATTAATTAAGAATTATATATATTTTCCCCTTAAATTTGCCATTTTAATGTTGCATGATAGTATAATTAAATTTGACCCAAAAATAGTTTTAAAGAAATTTTACCTAAAAAAAATTGTCAAAAGTAAACTTTTCTTGAAAAGCTCAGACTATGCAAATATTGTAGTCATCAACGCTTTTAATTTAAACAATTTGTACAGTATTCTAGATGCTTTCCAGACGGCTAAAATATGTCGGGGAAACTGTACTGTAAGTAGTAAAGCCTAAATAATAAAATTATACCTAAGGCCATGAGATGTATTTTCCTGTATTCAAAATACAGTAATCTGGAAAAATTGTCCTTTTAGCCGGGATGAGGGCTCGAAATATTGGGAAACTCCAGTAGTACATATTATTAATATACTGTAATTATCAGCAGTGTTTAGTAGGAACATGATCTAGGGCTACAGGTAGTAACGTCTTGGGTCATGCTTCATTTACTATATAATTTGTTTTTGACTGAACACCTCCCCCACCCAACCCCTCTAAAAAATAGCCTATTTGTAAGTTCTGTACAGCAGAGATTAATGACTGATGACCGTCAATTTGTGTTTTTGTGTGATGAAATTAATTAACAGTTACTTGGTATTAAGTTTTTTGTAATGAAGTCCTGTATGTAACCATTTTACACCAATGCCTCACTTTGGATGCTCCCATTTTTTTTAACACTAAACAGCAACTATTTTGTTTGATTATTTACTTGATATTAACATTATATTTTAGTACTTCCATGTTTGAAAAATCCTGGATCTTCCCCTGCTCTACCAATCAATTTAGTGTAGTAAATTTATATCTGTGATAAAAAGGAGTAATTGGTGTTATGAGAGGGTGTTTGATCACACCTAAACGTGTATCCATACAAAGCTAGTTTGCTAATTTTTTTGCACTGAATCAATAATCCATTACCTTTCCTTTTCAAAGTCATCAACGTGTAAAGGATTGATCTCATGCAGTGTAATTCAACCATAAAAATATGAATATTTTAGTTGTGATTGAATTGTCTCGGATTGAAAATAAATTGTATCTATAGCAGGGTTGTAGTTTAAGGCACTTTAGGTGCAAATACATGTAAGTAAAGGAGAGTGGTATGGTAAGAGTACTGTACATGCTGTACAGTAGTTCTGATGCTTCTGGGTACTACAGTATAGTATTTGATAAAACTCGGAAATTTAGGTTGCATTACCACATTTAAGATGAGTACAGTACCCTACTTCAATACCCTACTTAGATAACCATCTAATTAAAAAAAATGCATAATTATTACAGTACAGCTTACAATATTATTCTTTCACCAATTTTTAAATAAATGAATTTTGCACCATATTTTGTTGATAAACTGACTTTTTTTACAATTTCTACACAGGGAGATAATGATAACATGCTGAAATCAATCTGTTTATTTTAGAATGATGTTTTTTCTGGTGTGTCTGTCAATCATTCAAGCAATATGATGCATTTATTATAGACTAGTCATACAGTATTAATAATAGTAAATTGTTTTCAGAATAAATCAATTAAATTGTTATTAAATGAGGAGATGTTGTAAATGAAGATGCTAAAACCATTCGGTCATGTCAAATATTTAGCAATTAATAACCAATGACAAATTGTTCTAACCATGTTTTTTTTTTCCAAACTTATAAGTTAATAACATTTTACATAGTTTAAATATAGTACAGTCGTACTGTCAATGCCTCAGCAAACATACAGTATTGATTTTAAATCTATTATGAATATTTGTTTAGTAGTGCATTGACTTAAATAGTAAATAGTTGGTGATAATTTAGACATGTACACTTTACACATATGTTGTAATTGGAGTTTCAAGTGCCATCTCATAGTTGAAATAATACAGAGTAGGTCATGCACAAATAATAGTAGATCTACAGGTTCAGTACTAATAATAAGCAGTATGCACCACTTATAATGCCTATCAATATTTAGGTTCCTACTTTTCTTTTGGAATAGTATTTCTATTGCACAGATAGGTTGTAAGCGATTTGCATGGCTTAACATTTTTGATTTTTGGCCAATGAGCTTCTGGTTGACTATTTTAAAAATTTAAATAAATATTTTTTTTGGATCCAATTTTTGGTCAAAGTGAATAAATTTGCGCACGCGACTGCAGCCATGTATAAGATGATTTTCCAATGGATTCAAATCAAATCATTAAATAGTTTACATTATAATAATGTGAATATTTTGTATTTTTTACAGAAATCTAAACATTGGCTGGAGGTTAACAGACTATCGACATGTCTTTTAGCGTGTCAATAGGAGGTGACGGAGGAGGTTTTGGCCTTGGTGGTGGAGTTGACTTAAATCTTGGAGCTGATGTTTCTGCAGATGCAAAAGTAGATGCTGGAGCAGCTATTGTATCTGATGTGAAAGGAGATGCTGGAGCCAATGTTGGAGCTGATCTTAATGCTGGAGCTGGATTAGCAACTGACATCAATACTGATCAAAAAGCTGGAGTTGATATTGATGCAGATAAAATAGCTGGAGTTGACATAAATACAGACAATAAAGTTGACACCAATGCTGGAGAAATTAATCTTGATAATACCTTGAATGCTGGAGTAAATACTAATGTATCAAATGGAATTAAAAATGCTGCTGATTTAGAAACATCTGCTGGAGCTGATGTTAATGTTGGACTTAATGCTAGTTCAAATGCTGATACAATGTTAGAAGGATCATTGCCATCTAAAACAATTAATGGAGAATATGAAGCTGATCTTCCGGATGTATCTGCTTCAACAGAACTTAATGCTGGAGCTGAAGTTGAAGCAGCAGCTAGTACTAAACAACACAAACATCATAAGAAAGGATTCGGATTTGGTCCGTTTAAATTTGGATTTGGAAAAGACAATTCATCTTCATCTTCTTCCTCGTCATCTTCATCCTCATCCTCATCTGATGAAGATTCAAGAAAAGTGGAGGGTGGTTTTGACGGAACGGTAAATGGAAAGAAGAGTGCTAAAAGGAAAAAGAGGCGCAGTGGCGGATTTGGTGGAAGATTTAAATTGGGTAAATCGGATTCTGATAAGCATCACAGAGAAGAGTCAGACGTAAAAGTTGCAGCAACAGCAGATGCAGGAGGATCTTCTAAACTTCCGGAGGGTGAAGCAGGAATAAATCTAAAAGCTGATGTTAAAAAACCAAAACATAAAAAGAAAAAGAAAAGTGGTTTTCGGTTTTCTCTTGGAGGCAAGAAAAAATTAGAGGACTCTCTATCCTCATCGGATGAAGATGAAGATAAAAGTAAAAATCAAAGTGGAATAGGTATTAAGTTTCCAAAAATTGATACTCCAGATATGGACATTTCACATGATACTGAAGCAAATGTAAAAACCGGTAAGCCTAGTGTTGGTGGAGCTATTGGAATTGGTGGTGAAGTTCCGTCCACAGACATTGGTATTAGTGGACCTAAAATAGATAGTGGTGCTGATATTAATGCAAGAGTTGGCAAAGTTAACCTTCCATCTGGTGATTTAGATGTTAAAGGTCCAAATGTTGGAGGGAATATTGAAGGTGGTGTTGGAATAGGTGCAGATATCAAGGGTAGTATTCCTTCAGGTGATATAGATGTTAAAGGACCTGAAACTGATATTTCAACGCCAAACCTCAACATTGGTTGTGATTCTGATATTGGAGGAAAAATAGATGTACCAAGTGGTGATGTAGGTATTACAGGACCTGGTCTTGGATTTGGAGGTGGTGCTGGAATTGATTTTGGCACTAAAGGGTCATCAGCCGACATTGACATTAAAAAGCCTGAAATTGGTGGCAGTGGTATTGGAGATTTAAATGTTGATGTTCCTTCAGGCGATCTTGAAGTTAAAGGACCTTCTGGTGGTATTGATCTTGGTGGGAATATTGGAGGTGATATTCCTTCAGTAGACACTAAAGGACCTAGTTTCGGTATTGGAGGTAGTGCAGCAGTTGTTGGAGATTTAAAAGGTGATATGCCCTCTGCTGATCTTAATACAGATACACCTAATTTAGGAATTGGAGGAGGTGTAAAAGGTGATATTCCTTCAGCTGATCTAAACATTAAAGGACCTGGCATAGGAAGTGGAATTGGTGGAAACATGGATGTTGATGTGCCAACTGTTAACCTTCCATCTAAAGGTGGAATTGGTGGTGATCTTAAAGGCCCTAGTGTTGATGTTGGGGGTAATTCAGGAATTGGTATTGGTGGTGATATCCCTTCAGCTGATGCTTCAGTTAATATTGGTGGACCCAGCATTAATATTGGAGGAGATGTTGAGAAACCTGAAGTTGGAGGAGATATAGATGTTGATGTACCAACTGTTAGTGGAGACATTGATGTTAAATCACCAAAAGGAAAGAAAATTAAAAAACCTAAAATCTTATCATTCAAGAAAGAAAAGAAACCAAAGATAAAAGCTGATGTTGATGCTTCTACTGAAGTAGATGGGAAAAAGCACAAAGGTGGATTTGGACTGCACTTTCCTAAGTTTGGTTTTGGCGGAAAGGGTAGCTATGACACCAATACAGATGTGGGTGCTAATGCTGATGTAGAGGTTACAGGTATTAAAGATATTAGTAGTCCAAAAGCAGGAATAGAAGGTGATGTCAGTCTTGTTGCACCAAAAGTAGATGCCGATGTTAAAGTTGCCAAACCTGATGTCGATGTTAATGTTGCTACACCTGATCCCAATGTTAACATTGGTAAACCTGATGTCAATATTAACGGTGGTAAACCTGATGTTGATGTTAACATTCCTAAACCTGATGTTGATGTTAACATTCCTAAACCTGATATTGACGTTGATGCACCTGATGCTGATTTGTCTTTCGGTGCAAGTGGAGATGTTGATCTTCCAAAAGCTAATCTTGATGTTTCAGATGTAGACCTGGATTTAAATGCTAAGACAAAAACTCCAAAGAAGAAAGGAACTTTAAATTTGTCATTCAGAAAAAAGAAACACAAACCTGAAGGATCTGCCACTCTTGAAGGTGATGTAGAGGGCCCAAAAGCAAAAATGCCTAAAATAAATATTCCATGTCTTTCACCTAGTGGGAAAGCTACTGTAGATGCAGATACATCTGCGTATGGTGCTAAAGTTGATGTGCCCAAAGCTGATGCGGATATAGATGTAGGAGTAGATGCTAACGTTGATGCAAAAGTTAAAACTAAGAAACCCAAGAAAAGTGGATCATTTGGAATTAAGATGCCTAAATTTAGTGGAAAAAGTCCTGAAGCAAAAATGGATGTTGGTGTTAAAGGAGAGATCGATGTTGACTTACCAAAAGGTGATTTAGATGTTGGTGGAAGTGCTGAGTTCAATGCACCAAGTGTCCGAGGAGGAGCTGGAATTAATTTGCCAGAAGGTAAGTTTGATATTTTTATCTGCATTAGCAGGCCTTGTCTTTTGAAAATTTTCGGTGTTCTACAAATTCTACTCAATTTATTCAGGAATGCTGTAGGTGTGCTGTTTGTATTTTGGTTTGTGGAAGTTTACCAAATTTAAGCGTGTTGTAAATCGCACTCCTCAAGGGCAGTTTAGAAGTGTGTTACAGTAGGTGAGTGAGTGATCGCACTCACTCGCCTTAAAAGACCAGGCCTGCATTAGGAAAGAGTTTAAAGATTGGATTACACTGTACATTTTATTATTATCAATCCCTATTTATAGGCCTATCACATTGGTATTAAAAAGTATAGTATATTATTACACATGGCCAATACCATGTTGTAAAGGAAATTGATGCTTATTAACTAATAACCTATATACTATTGATTGAATTGTTTATTGTTTCAAACAAGGTTTAGCAATATGCCCTTTATGTTAAAAATGTTAGTTAGTTGTTGGTATATCAATACTTCTCTATGCACTCCATTATATTGGGAATAAATGATACACTAAATAAAATTCAAATCAAATCCTAATTTTATACAGAAGGGGTAAAAAATGTGGGGTAAAATGCATTAGTTTTTGGTTAAAAATAGTAATTGATTTTGTTTTGATTGACATATGAAGTGACTATACTACATGATTCAATCACTTATAATTTAAATAATTCCCTATTCAATTATTTGTTGTCAGTGTGGTAACTCTGTTTGTATTCATTGATATGCTTACATTTTCTTAGGAGATGCCCCTAAAAGTGACATAGATGTTGGTGTAGGAGGTGTTGCCATATCCGGAGATGTTGATATCAAGACACCAGATATTGATGTAAAAACACCAGATGCTGATATTGACGTAAAAGCAGATGTCGATGTAAAGAAACCGAAAGGAGGATTTGGAGTTAAATTACCTAAAATTAAAGGTTCTGCAAAAACACCAAAGGTGAAAGGAGATGCCAAATTAAAAGGGGAAATAGATGGTCCCAGTGTTAATGTAGATGCACCAAAAGTTGATGATCCAAAGCTTGATATTGATGCCTCTGGTGGATTTGATGTTGACGGCAGTCCAAAAAAGAAAAAAGGATTTGGATTTGGAATAAAATTTCCTAGTTTTAATTTTGGATCTCCAAAAGGGTCTGCAGGAATTGACGTTGATGCACCAAATGTTGAAGCAAGTGGTGGAGCAGATATTGATGTGAAATCACCAGATGTTGACATTGATGTTAAAACTAAGAAACCTGATGTGTCTGTTGGAGGAGGAGCAGATGTTGATTTAGTTTCTCCAGGAGTGGACATAGATGTGAAAAGCCCATCAACAGATTTAGATGTCTCTGGACCTGAACTTGGTGGAGGATTGAAACTTGAAGGTGATGTAGATGTACCCTCTGCTGATCTAGATATAAAGGCTAAAAAACCAGATGTGGATGTTAACATTCCAAAAGCAGAAGCAGAAATTAAAAAGCCAAAGGTTAAAGGCGGTTTTGGTTTTGGATTTGGTGGTAAGAAAAATCATGATGACAGCTCTTCAGATTCTGATGAGGAAAAGAAGAAAAAGAGAAAATCATTTGGATTTAAATTTCCTAAATTTTCTGGAAAATCACCCAAAGGAGGAGTTAAAGGTGATATTGGTGTAGATGCTAAATTGCCATCGGGAGGAATTGACATTGATGGTGGAGGAAAGTTGCCAGCTGGAGGAATTGACGTTGATGCTGGAGGAAAATTGCCATCGGGAGGAATTGACATTGATGCTGGAGGAAAGTTGCCATCTGGAGATATTGACATTGATGCTGGAAGAAAATTGCCATCTGGAGAAATTGACATTGATGCAGGAGGAAAATTGCCATCTGGTGGAATCGGGTTTGGAGGTAGTGTTCCATCTGGAGGAATTGATATTGATGCCGGAGGAAAATTGCCATCTGGAGAAATTGATATTGATGCTGGAGGAAAATTGCCATCTGGGGAAATTGACATTGATGCAGGAGGAAAATTGCCATCTGGTGGAATCGAGTTTGGAGGTAGCGTTCCATCTGGAGGAATTGACATTGATGCAGGAGGAAAGTTGCCATCTGGAGAAATTGACATTGATGCAGGAGGGAAATTGCCATCTGGAGATATTGAAGTTGGAGGTGACGTACCATCTGGAGGAATTGACATTGATGCAGGAGGAAAATTGCCTTCTGGTGGAATTGATATTGGTGCAGGAGGAAAATTGCCATCTGGAGGAGTTGGACTGGAAATAGATAGTGGTTTACCAAAAGGAGGTCTAGGTGTTGGTGTTGTTGCACCTGCTGTTGATGTCAAAACAACCAAGCCTGATATATCTGTTGAAGGTGATGTCAGTGCTCCTAAACCTGATATTCCTGATGTAGGAGGAAACATTGGAGGTGATATTAACATTGGAAGTCCAGATGTCGATATCAAAGCTGGTGGTAAAGTACCAGATGTAGATTTAGATGCAGGTGTGAAAGTACCAAAACCAAAGGGTAAAGGAAGATTTGGATTTGGCTTTGGTGGGAAAAAAGATAAAGATCAGGATGATAATTCTTCTGAATCGGAAGATGAGAAAAAGAAAAAACGAAGATCTTTTGGAATAAAATTGCCACATTTTTCTATCACTTCTCCAAAAGGTAAAGCCAAAGGTGATATTGATGTCGATGTAGGCGGAAAGATGCCATCTGCTGATTTATCTGGACCAGATGTAAAAGTTGGAGGTGATATTGTGGCACCAAAAATTGATGCTGATGTAAAAACATCAAAACCAGACATTTCAATCGGTACTGGTATTGATGTTCCCAAAGGAAATGTAAAAGCTGATCTTCCTGATGCAGATGCAAACCTAAGTGGTGACATCAAACTTGCTTCTCCAGATTTAGATCTAAAAGCTGGTGGAAATGTACCTGATGTAGATTTAAATGCAGATGTTAAGGTAAAGAAACCAAAAGCAAAAGGTGGTTTTGGATTTGGTGGAAAAAAAGATCAGAGTGACTCGGATTCCGATGATGAAAAGAAGAAGAAAAGATGGTCATTTGGCTTTAAATTTCCTAATTTCTCTTTCGGTTCTCCAAAGGGAAAAGTAAAAGGTGATTTAGATGCAGATATTGATGCTGATGTTGGAGGAAAATTGCCCTCTGCTGATTTAAATCTATCTGGACCAGACGTGAATGTTGGTGGAAGTGGTGGGGCAGACATTGATGCTAAACTGCCAAAAGGAGAAATAAATGTTGATGCCAATGTGGTAGCTCCAAATGTAGATGTTGATGTTAAAACTGCCAAACCAGATGTTTCTATTGGTGGTAGTGTTGATGCTGGAGGAAAAGTAGAAACTGACCTCCCAGATGTGGATGGAAAGTTAAGCGGGGATGTAAACATCGGTTCTCCAAATGTTGATATTGATGGGAAGGTGCCGGACGTTGATGCAAGTGTAAAAGTGAAGAAACCAAAAGCCAAAGGAGGGTTTGGATTCGGATTTGGGTTTGGCGGAAAGAAAGATCATGAACACAGTGACTCTGATTCAGATGATGATGACAAAAAGAAAAAACGTAGATCATTTGGAATAAAATTCCCTCATTTTTCAGGCAAATCACCAAAAGTTAAAGGTGATTTAAATGGAGATGTTGATGTTGGAGGAAAGCTACCATCTGGTGACATTGATGCAGGAATTAAGGCTCCTTCTGCTGATTTAAATATTTCTGGACCCAATCTTGATGGCGGAGCTGGAATTGATGTTAAAGGGGAACTTCCCAAAGGAGGACTTAATATTGGAGGAGACCTTGATGCTGCTGTAGTTGCACCTGTTGTTGATGTAGATGTCAAAGCACCAAAACCTGATGTATCTATTGGTGGTGGCATGGGTGTTGATGTGCCAAAGGGAGGACTAAAAGCGGATATCCCAGATGTCGATGGAAAACTAAGTGGGGATATTAAAGTTGATGCTCCAGATGTTGATATAAAAGGTGGTGGAAAGGTACCTGATGTAGATTTGGATGCAGATGTTAAAGTAAAGAAACCAAAAGCCAAAGGAGGGTTTGGATTCGGATTTGGATTTGGCGGTAAAAAAGATCATGATCACAGTGACTCGGATTCCGATGATGATGATGACAAAAAGAAAAAACGAAGATCGTTTGGAATAAAATTCCCTCATTTTTCTGGAAAATCACCAAAAGTAAAAGGTGATTTGAATGGAGATGTTGATGTTGGAGGAGAATTGCCATCTGGTGAAATAGATGCTGGAATCAAGGCTCCATCAGCTGATTTAGATATTTCTGGACCCAATTTTGATGTCGGAGCTGGAATTGATGTAAAAGGGGAACTTCCCAAAGGAGGACTTCATATTGGAGGAGACCTTGATGCTGGTGTAGTTGCACCTGCTGTTGATGTTGATGTCAAAGCACCAAAGCCTGATGTATCTATTGGTGGTGACTTGGATATTGATGGGCCAAAGGGAGGGATAAAAGCTGATATCCCAGATGTTGATGGAAAACTAAGTGGGGACATTAAAGTTGATACGCCAGATGTTGATATAAAAGGTAGTGGAAAGGTACCTGATGTAGATTTGGATGCAGATGTTAAAGTGAAGAAACCAAAATCCAAAGGAGGGTTCGGATTTGGTTTTGGTGGCAAGAAACATGATGTTGATATTAAAAAACCAAAAGCTGATTTATCTATTGGAGGTGGTGCTGACATTGATATTCCTAAAGGTGGCATAAAAGCTGACCTTCCTGATGCTGACGCAAAAGTTGGTGGTGATATCAAAGTTAGTGGACCACACGTAGACATGGATGTTGATGGCAAAGTACCTGATGTTGATATTGATACTGATGTTAAAGTGAAGAAACCAAAATCCAAAGGAGGGTTCGGATTCGGATTTGGTTTTGGCGGTAAAAAAGATCATGATCACAGTGACTCGGATTCCGATGATGATGACAAAAAGAAAAAGAGTGGCTTTGGATTTAAGTTTCCTAATTTTTCATTTGGTTCTCCAAAAGGAAAAGTAAAAGGTGACCTCAATGGGGACATTGATGTAGATATAGGAGGAAAGATACCATCTGGTAAGATTGACATTGATGCTGGTACAAAAATTCCTTCAGCTGATTTAGATATTTCAGGACCTGATGTTAGTGGTGGAGCTGGAGTAGATACTAAAGGAGAACTTCCCAAAGGAGGACTTGATATTGGAGGAGACCTTGATGCTGGTGTAGTTGCACCGGTTGTTGATGTTGATGTCAAAGCACCAAAACCTGATGTATCTATTGGTGGTGACTTTGATATTGATGGGCCAAAGGGAGGGATAAAAGCTGATATCCCAGATGTCGATGGAAAATTAAGTGGGGACATTAAAGTTGATTCGCCAGATGTTGATATAAAAGGTGGTGGAAAGGTACCTGATGTAGATTTGGATGCAGATGTTAAAGTGAAGAAACCAAAAGCCAAAGGAGGTTTTGGATTTGGTTTTGGTGGCAAGAAACATGATGTTGATATTAAAAAACCAAAAGGTGATGTATCTATTGGAGGTGGTGCAGACATTGATATTCCTAAAGGTGGTATAAAAGCTGACCTTCCTGATGCTGACGCAAAAGTTGGTGGTGATATCAAAGTTAGTGGACCAGACATAGACATGGATGTTGATGGCAAAGTACCTGATATTGATACTGATGTTAAAGTGAAGAAACCAAAATCAAAAGGAGGGTTCGGATTCGGGTTTGGATTTGGCGGTAAAAAAGATCATGATCACAGTGACTCGGATTCCGAGGATGATGATGACAAAAAGAAAAAACGAAGATCGTTTGGAATAAAATTCCCTCATTTTTCTGGAAAATCACCGAAAGTAAAAGGTGATTTGAATGGAGATATTGATGTTGGTGGAAAATTGCCATCTGGTGAAATAGATGGTGGAATCAAGGCTCCTTCAGCTGATTTAGATATTTCTGGACCCAATCTTGATGGCGGAGCTGGAATTGATGTAAAAGGGGAACTTCCCAAAGGAGGACTTAATATTGGAGGAGACCTTGATGCTGGTGTAGTCGCACCTGTTGTTAATGTTGATGTCAAAGCACCAAAACCTGATGTATCTATTGGTGGTGGCATGGATATTGATGTGCCAAAGGGAGGAATAAAAGCTGATATCCCAGATGTCGATGGAAAACTAAGTGGGGACATTAAAGTTGATTTGCCAGATGTTGATGTAAAAGCCGGTGGAAAGGTACCTGATGTAGATTTGGATGCAGATGTTAAAGTAAAGAAACCAAAAGCCAAAGGAGGGTATGGATTTGGATTTGGTGGAAAGAAAGATCATGATCACAGTGACTCAGATTCTGATGATGAAAAAAAGAAAAAGAGTGGATTTGGATTTAAGTTTCCTAATTTTTCATTTGGTTCTCCAAAAGGAAAAGTGAAAGGTGACCTCAATGGTGACATTGATGCAGATATAGGTGGAAAGATACCATCTGGTAATATTGATATTGATGCTGGTACAAAAATTCCCTCAGCTGATTTAGATATTTCAGGACCTGATGTTAGTGGTGGAGCTGGAATAGATGTTAAAGGAGAACTTCCCAAAGGAGGACTTAATATTGGAGGAGACCTTGATACCAATGTAGTTGCACCGGTTGTTGATGTTGATGTCAAATCACCAAAACCTGATGTATCTATTGGTGGTGACTTAGATATTGATGGGCCGAAGGGAGGGATAAAAGCGAATATCCCAGATGTCGATGGAAAACTAAGTGGGGACGTTAATATCGATGTTCCAGATGTTGATATAAAAGCTGGTGGAAAGGTACCCGATGTAGATTTGGATGCAGATGTTAAAGTAAAGAAACCAAAAGCCAAAGGAGGGTTTGGATTTGGGTTTGGTGGCAAAAAGCATCATGATGTTGATATTAAAAAACCAAAAGGTGATGTATCTATTGGAGGTGGTGCAGACATTGATATTCCTAAAGGTGGTATAAAAGCTGACCTTCCTGATGCTGACACAAAAGTTGGAGGTGATATCAAAGTTAGTGGACCAGATGTAGACATGGATGTTGATGGCAAAGTACCTGATGTCGATATTGATACTGATGTTAAAGTGAAGAAACCAAAATCCAAAGGAGGGTTTGGATTCGGATTTGGATTTGGCGGTAAAAAAGATCATGATCACAGTGACTCGGATTCCGATGATGATGACAAAAAGAAAAAACGAAGATCATTTGGAATAAAATTACCTCATTTTTCTGGAAAATCACCGAAAGTAAAAGGCGATTTGAATGGAGATATTGATGTTGATGTTGGAGGAAAGTTGCCATCTGGTGAAATTGATGCTGGAATCAAGGCTCCTTCAGCTGATTTGGATATTTCTGGACCTGATCTAGATGGTGGAGCTGGAATTGATGTTAAAGGGGAACTTCCCAAAGGAGGACTTAATATTGGAGGAGACATTGATGCTGGTTTAGTTGCACCTGTTGTTGATGTTGATGTCAAAACACCAAAACCTGATGTATCTATTGGTGGTGACATGGGTGTTGATGTGCCAAAGGGAGGAATAAAAGCTGATATCCCAGATGTCGATGGAAAACTAAGTGGGGACATTACAGTTGGTGCTCCAGATCTTGATATAAAAGCTGGTGGAAAAGTGCCTGATGTAGATGTTGATGCTAAAGTCAAAAAACCAAAAGGTAAAGGAGGTTTTGGATTTGGATTTGGAGGAAAGAAACCAAAGCCAGATATACCTGATACTGATGTTGGTGGGGACATTAAGGTCAGTGCTCCAGATGTTGATATAAAGGCTGGTGGAAAACTACCTGATGCAGATTTGGATGCAGATGTTAAAGTGAAAAAACCAAAAGCCAAAGGAGGGTTTGGATTTGGGTTCAGTGGCAAAAAACACAATGATGTTGATGTTCCTAAAGGAGGTATAACAGCTGAACTTCCTGATGCTGATGTGAAAGTTGGTGGTGATATCAAAGTTGGTGGACCAGACGTAGACATGGATGTTGATGGCAAAGTACCTGATGTAGATTTGGATGCCGATGTTAAAGTGAAGAAACCAAAAGCCAAAGGAGGGTTTGGATTTGGGTTTGGTGGCAAAAAGCATCATGACGTTGATATTAAAAAACCAAAAGGTGATGTATCTATTGGAGGTGGTGCTGACATTGATATTCCTAAAGGTGGTATAAAAGCTGACCTTCCTGATGCTGATGCAAAAGTTGGTGGTGATATTAAAGTTAGTGGACCAGACGTAGACATGGATGTTGATGGCAAACCTGATGTAGAGATAGGTGGCATTGCTGCTGGTCTTCCAAGCGTTGATGTCAAATCACCTAAAGTAGATTCTGATGTGCCAAAGGTAGGAGGTGCTAACATTGAAGCAGATGTTCCAAAGCCAAAAAAGCCAAAAGCAAAAGGAAGTTTTAAGTTTGGATTCGGTGGAAAGAAACATAGTGATTCAACAACATCATCAAGTGAAGATGAGGCAGATAAAGGAAAAGGAGGATTTGGTTTCAAATTGCCAAAAATTGGTGGTTCAGTAAAGTCTCCAAAAGGAGCAGCTACAGGTGACGTAGATGTCAAAATTGGTGCAGATGCTTCAATCAAAGGTGACGTTCCGTCTAAGAAATCTAAAAAGAAAGGATTTGGTTTTTCATTTGGAGGTGGTAAAAAAGGACATCACAGTACTACAGAATCTGACACAGATGATGACAAAGGAAAGTTATCTTTTGGAGTTGGAGTTAAAGCACCAAAGGTAGATGTACCAACCGTTGATGCTGATAAAGGTGATCGTCCAAAAATTGATCTTGCAGGAAAGTTAGCTCCCAAAGCTGAATTCAATTCATCTGGAGATATTTCTGGAGATGTTGGTGGAATAATTGCAGCTCCATCAATTGATGTAGATGTTGTGAAACCAAATATTGATCTGAATGTTAAGTCATCTAAGCCCAAGGTTGAAATTGATGTGAAAAAGCCAGATTTAAGTGGTGGCTTTGGCGGTAACATAGAAGTGCCAGATGCTGATTTTGATGCTGAAGTTCCAGATGTAAATATGGATGCTGACGTAGTTGTACCAAATGTTGATGTTGATATTAAATCATCAAAACCTTCGATTGGAGGAGGGTTCGGCATAAGCAAACCAAAGACTGATATCGGTAAGTTTGTTTAAATTTGATTTTAGACTTTGTATATATATATATATATTATATATAATAAAAGTACAAGTATTATATACAAACAAACTCAATTGTCATTATGAACAGTTTAATTTGTTGTGTTGTATTTATTATTAAGCTTTCTGTTTGACCATTTCGAAATCTTGAAATAAATCAGCATGTCCCTTTCCCCCTTTCAACTTTTTTAATGGCTGTATATTTATTTATTTCTCAGATGCAAGTGGTGGAATTGGAAGTGGATTTAATATTGAAGGTGATGCTGATATTAAAACACCTTCTCTTGGTGGAGAGATTAAAGGTGGAGCTAAAGTACCATCTATTGGAGGGGGACTAGGAGGTTCTATTGATATTGGAAAACCATCCTTTGGTGGTGGAATAGGGGGTGGGGTCGATATTGATGCACCATCTATAGGTGGTGGAATTGATGTTGAAAAACCATCAATTGGAAGCGATGTTGATATTAAAACACCATCTATTGGAGGAGGCATAGGAGTCGGAATTGATGTTGACAAGCCATCAATTGAAAGTGATGTTGATATTAAAACACCATCTATTAGAGGAGGCATAGGCGGTGGAATTGATGTTGAAAAACCATCAATTGGAAGCGATGTTGATATTAAAACACCATCTATTGGAGGAGGCATAGGAGGCGGAATTGATGTTGAAAAACCATCAATTGGAAGCGATGTTGATATTAAAACACCATCTATTGGAGGAGGCATAGGAGGCGGAATTGATGTTGAAAAACCATTAATTGGAAGCGATGTTGATATTAAAACACCATCTATTGGAGGAGGCATAGGAGTCGGAATTGATGTTGACAAGCCATCAATTGGAAGTGATGTTGATATTATAACACCATCTATAGGAGGTGGAATTGATGTTGAAAAACCATCAATTGAAAGCGATATTGATATTAAAACACCATCTATTGGAGGAGCCATAGGTGATAAAGGTGATGTTGATATTAAATTACCATCCTTTGGTGGAGGCATAGGTGGTGGAATTGATGTTGAAAAGCCATCTTTTGGAGGAGATATAGGAAGTTCGGTAGATGGTGTAGCACCATCACTTAGTGGCGGAGCAGATGTAAGCATTCCATCTTTTGAAGGAGGATTAGGAGGTGAAATTGGTACACCATCCCTTCAAAGTGGAGCTCAAGTTGACGTGCCATCTCTGGGAGAATTGGATAATAAGATTGATGTTGATACCCCATCACTAGGAGGTGGAATAGGAATAGCTGCTGGAGCTGATGCATCTGGACTTGGCGGAGCGTTATCTTCAGAATCAATTGAAATGGGAGTTGAAATTGGTAAGTTCATTTAACAAATTATTACATTATTTTTACCATTTTATATCTTTATACAGGTTTATTATATTTATTATTATCTCATATTTTAAAATGATACCTGCAGGTTTGAACATTAAAGTCAGTAGAATATTGGAGCAGAATACAATGAAACTTTTTTTTGATTTACTGAAAAAAAAAGAAATACACATTTAAAACCTTTCAAATTTTTACTTAATTTTATCACTTACACTTTCATTTTTTTTCTCCCTAATTTAGAAAGACTGTATTTTGTATATTATATTTTTACATTATTCAATAATATACAGTTAATGAACTTATTACCGATCTCAGCATACACAGTATTATTAAAAAATTGTAGTAGAGGTTTTCATGAAATATTTTCAGAGGGAAGTGAAAAGAATGACAGTGAAAAGAAGACCACAAAAAGTGGATTTCCATTCAATTTTGGATTTGGCGACAAATCAAAAGACTCTTTATCCACTTCTACTAATGAAACAAAAAATAAAGGCATACTTGATTTTCTGCCTAGTTTTGGGTCGAATAAAAAAGTCTCAGATTCCGAATTTAAAATTGACTCTGCAAATTCTGATTTCAATATTGACTCTCCAAATTCAGATACAGGTTCTTATTTACATATTGAATCTTCTGATATTGATTTGCATAAAACATCTCCTGAAATTAAAGAAGAGACCAAGAGTAAAAGCCTTTTTGATTTTTTGCCTAGTTTTGGTTCAAACACAACCATATCTGAAACAAAAACTTATTTGCATACCGATGCTTCTAATGCTGATTTGCATATTACCTCATCTGATTCTGATTTACTTGAATCATCTCCTAAACCTATTGAAAAGGAAACAACGAGTAAAAGCTTGCTTGATTTTCTCCCTAGTTTTGGGTCGAATACTAAAGCCCAAGCTAAAACTGATTCTGATTTGAATATCAACTCTCCAAATTCTGATTTGAATATTGCCTCTTATGATTCTGATTTGCGTAAAGGCTCTCTTGATGGTGATTTGCAAATCACCTCTCCTGACATTGAAAAGAAGACAGTATCAAGTGAAAACAAAGATACTGCTTCTCCAACAGATTCAGAGAGAGAGAAAGAAAGTGGATTTGGACTCTTCTTTAGTTCAGTCCTTTCCAAAATTGTACCTGATAAGCCAGACTCAAATGTTCAGTCCTAAGGTAATTTTGAGTGGGTCTGATAACAAAATAATGAAATCAGTTTTGGTGATGCCATTAATTTTGATGGTGATGGTTGAAGTAACAATGGTGATTGTTGAGATGTTTAACAAACATAGTTTTAATGTAGGTTTACCTGATGTCCAAGTTGGAAATGACATAAACATTAGTAAACCAAGCTCTGGTTTCGGTTTCAATATTGGAGGTGGTATTGGGAAGTCGAATATTAATTTGGGGTTTGGTGTAGACAAATCTGGAGGTAGTGCAAATATCGAAAAGCCCAATGTAGAAGTTGGGGGTAATGTTGAAAAACCAGACATGCCCAGCATTGATGTAGGTAAACCAGTTTTTGGTGGTGGTTCAAGCATTGACATGCCAAGTGGAGATGTTTGCAAGCCAGACCTCAGTCTTAGTGGTGAAGCTAATATTGACAAGCCCAGTCGTGATGTTGGCACACCAGATGTAAGTCTAGGAGGTATTGCTAGTTTGGATATTGATGTACCTGGTTTTGGTGGTGGTTCAAGTGTTGATGTTGAAATACCTGATCTTGGTTTTGGAGGCAGTGCAAGTATCGAGAAACCTAGTTTTGATGTAGACACACCTGATCTCAGTTTTGGAGGCAGTGCAAGCATAGCTAAACCCAGTGTTGATGTAGACACACCTGATATTGGTTTTGGAGGTGGTGCAAGCATCGATAAACCTAGTGCAGATACTGGCTTACCTGGAATTGGATTTGGAGGCAATGCACATATTGATAAACCAACTATTGATGTAGATACACCCGATTTTGGTTTTGGAGGTGGTGCAACCATTGATAAACCCAGTGTTGACGTAGACACACCTGATCTCAGTTTCGGAGGTGGTGCAACCATTGATAAACCTAGTTTTGATATAGAAACACCTGATCTTGGTTTTGGAGGTTGTGCAAGCATGGATAAACCCAGTGTTGACGTAGACACACCTGATCTCAGTTTCAAAAGTGGTGCAACCATTGATAAACCTAGTTTTGACATAGAAACACCTGATCTCGGTTTTGGAGGTGGTTCAGGCATAGATAAACCCAGTGTTGACGTTGATCTCAGTTTTGGAGGTGGTTCAAGTATCGATAAACCTAGTTTTAACATAGAAACACCTGATTTTGGTTTTGGAGGCGGTGCAAGTATCGATAAACCCAGTGTAGGTATTGAATTCCCAGGAGTTGACTTTGGAGGTAGTGCACATATTGATAAACCAACTATTGATGTAGAAACACCTGATGTCGGTTTTGGAGGTGGTACAAGCATCGATAAACCCAGTGTTGACGTAGACACACCTGATTTTGGTTTTGGAGGTGGTACAAGCATCGATAAACCCAGTTTTGATGTAGGCACGCCGGATATTGGTTTTGGAGGTGGTGCAAGCATCGATAAACCCATTGTTGACATAGACACACCTGATCTTGGTTTTGGAGGTGGTGCAAGCATTGATAAACCCAGTGTTGATGTAGACACACCTGATCTCGGTTTTGGAGGTGGTGCGACCATCGATAAACCTAGTTTTGACATAGAAACACCCGATCTCAGTTTTAGCGGTGGTGTAAGCATCGATAAACCCAGTTTTAATGTAGACACACCTGATCTTGATCTTGGTTTTGAAGGCGGTGCAACCATCGATAAACCCAGTTCAGATATTGGCTTACCAGGAGTTTGCTTCGGGGGAAGCACACATATTGATAAACCAACTGTTGATGTAGACACGTTTGATATTGGCTTTGGAGGTGGAGCAAGCATTGACAACTCAAGCATTGGTTCACCAGATCTAAGTGGTATTAGTGGTAGTGCAAACATTGAATTACCAAATGTTGATCTCAGTGGTGGTATTGCCTTGCCTAGTGTAGGTGGTGAATCAGATGCCAACATTGATGGTGGCACAAGTATTGATATTGGTGCACCTGATGGTGGTGGTGAATTACAATTTACTTTACCTGGAGGTGAGAATTATGAATAGATTAAAAAGAACCAAAACTTGATGATCATTTAATCTACAATATTGCAAGTACTGTACTTTTGAAAGTTAGTAAATTAATAAAGTTATTGTCACTGTCAGTAACACAATTTTGAATGTTATTCCCAGCTTATATAATAATTGTACAAGGAATTATCCAAATTACATCAAGTTTTGGTTCAATCATTCATGTGTTGGAATGCTACAACCAGGCAACTACTATTGAAGTGATAAAACTGCTAATCATCCACTGAAAAACAATACATACTGTACACTTTACTAATAAATCGGCATGTCTTATATAATGTAATGCTGTGCTTAAAATCATTAAATGTACTTTAATATACTGTAGTTATAATTTGATGTAAAATACTGTAGCATTGTACAATAGGAATTTTTTTTAATATACTGATAGTATCACATTGTAGCTTTTTGCATTTTGTTATTTAATATTACAGAATAAAGTAGACTATGAATACAAATTATGTAAAAGGTAACTTAAAATCTAGTACTTTATCTTGCACTATATTTATGAAATCTATATACAGTATTAGTAACAGTTATAATAATTATTGATTTTCAAATATTATTATTTAAAATTTATTAATACTTAAAATGGTATCATACACTACTTACAGTAGTAAGATAACATGCACACTGGTAATATATATATATGTTGGAATTACAATTACATCTCAGTTGCTGCAGCACCCGCTGCAGCAGCAATCTTTTGGTACTTACTATGCTTCTAGAATTCTATCTCCAAAGGACACATTGGAACATAATTAAGCCTACAGGAAGAGGTTGTGAGATAATGCTATTTATTATATAGCCTGTTGATATTTTATATAAATTTAAAGGGGAATATTTTTGGTGTAAATTATGGTGGTTGATGAACCATAGGTAGGATGGATTAACATTGCTTGGATTTGTTTTTTATATTTTGATATGGCGAATGTTTTGCTTTTACAAATGTTTGAAATGTGCCCTAACCAGTTTTTCTTCCTCAAAATCTGCAGTAGATTCTCATCATGCATGATATTTAGCCATTACCTTATATTATTTTTCAATTAAACCATTTAAGAAACCAACGAAAATCAATTGCTGATTTGCATGTTATACAGAACATTTGTTATTAATTACCATTTGTGTTTTTAATTTTTTTATTTTCATTTTTGTGCTGTGCATACCTTTCCTTTTTATTTTTTCTCTGAAACAGAAATAAAATATATTTTTTGTATTTCAACTGATAAAACAATTACTTTTTGGAACACACACCCTTTTTTTTTAAACTAAGCATTACATTTTTATATAGCTTTTATTTTCAAAGCATTAACAATCTTGAATTTGTTTATCCTCAGATCAATCATTTGGTTCTAATGTAGATGCAGATACTAGTGTACAAGGCTCAGTAGAACTTCCATCAGTTCCAGATGTATCTGGTGGACTAGGTTTTAGTTTTGGAGGTGGTGCTAAGGTTGAAGGAGAAGCAGATGTCAGTGTTAAGAAAGATAAGAAAAAGCGAAAAAAGAAAAAGAAGCGAGGTCTTATTAGTCGATTAAGAGGAAGTTCATCTAGCTCTTCATCTTCGTCCTCTTCGTCTTCCTCGTCCTCATCCTCGTCCTCTAGTTCATCGGAATCTGACACTGAAAAGAAATAAATTATAAAATATGATTGATATTAAAACTCTTTAACATGTCTACCTCATGACATGAAAATAACAATCAGATGAGTGCCTTTATGGATTTTTACACTTGAATTAAGAATAAAAAACTGTTTGGCAGTTATAACCACATACATACTAAAGTCTTTAAACTTGCCATTCACTTTTTGAAGAAATTGACAGAATGATCTTTCTACCAATAAATTTTGATGAATTACTTACTAGTGGATCGTGTATTTGACATTAATTACGCAATGCAGATTTTTTTAACTTCAATACAAACAGTGAGAAATTTGAACGATTTAAGTAGAAAATGAGAATGTTTCTCCAGGGAAATGTTTCTGTGATGTGTCAAGAACATTTAAACCCAAGCTCCAGCTCCAGTTATTTTTACGGGTTGATGCGACACAAAAAGATTGGTTGTACAGGATCCAACTCAAGGCATGCGCTCCAGCAAATACAACCCGTCTTATTTTGGATTTGTACATTGATGGATTCATTATACCATTCTGTGAATTTGTTTTATTTAGAGCGCTCCAGATCTAAAAATGCATATTCATAGGAATGTTGCGTATTGAAAGGACAATGGAAGTGCGATTGTTGTGAATTTAATTTAATATTTTCCAACATTATGGACACAAGTAAAATTTAAAAAGGGTAACATCAATTAGTCTCCAGCTAAGCAACCCTTTTTTTGCTTTTTGCCACTATTTGAAAAGAAGGGATGAAGAAAAGGTATAAAATGAAGACGTTTTATCTTAATTTTGCAGTTGTAGTATTGTTTCTTATTTCATATTGTGTCAATGATTTCTGTTTAATAATTTTTGCTAAATATCTTTAGTATCGTAGAAACTTTTATGACAACAAAATCGGTCAACTTTCAATAGTTGCAATTCCACCTGGGTATGTAAATATTATTGTGGAAGTTCATTCATGATTGTCAAAATTTAATTTCATTCTGGTTTTAATAAAATATTGTATCACAATTTAATAGAAATGTTGAATCTTATTTTGGTAAAACATAATTTATAGTAAAGTACCAGTGTAAACAGTGAACTGGGTATGTTGTATTAGATGCGATTATATTAGCATGCCAATATTTATGTATAACCTCAATAATTTATTAATTTTTTAATATTTATATATCAACATTTCATTATCAGAATTTTAGTTAATCATCTGTATTTAGATTTATTAATTGATATTAAATACTGTACAATTGTTCTCGAAAATTATAATGGGATACATTTTTACTTTCTATTTTGAAAATGTAAATGCAATGAATGTAGTAGGATGAATAAGAATTTTAGGAAATCTTAACATTGATTATGTTTCCTGGTTTGGTAGTAAATTGACTAACTGATGTTTAACCATGAACATTTAAAATTACATAAAAAATAAACGAATGTGGTTTGTTTGTGAATAGGAAGAGAACCGTAAAATCTATTATAACCTACATATACAATACAGTGGCCTGCCTAAGACTTCCAATTTGAATAACATATAGGCCTATATTTTTTCTAAGGCTTAGTTTTGAAAAAAAAATTATTTTACAGTTTACAGTGATTATTAATATTCTTGCCATTTGAATAAAAGTAAGATACTCCTGTATCTTAGATATGCCACTGTGTAGGTGCACATCATGTAGTAGGAAGTCTGTTTCTCTTGTATGTTATCACATAACTCTTAAAGAAGATATGAATAGCAACCTTCTTTAGTAAGTCCTATATAGAATATATGTATTCGTTTGGTTGCCTTGCAACAGTTACCACTTTCCTTGGAAATTGTATTTTTGTATTTGGCAAGTTTTAAGATACAATTTTCATGTAATAATATTAGATAATATAGACCTAGATTTTTCGTATGCAAACAGTATATTTTTGTGGATGTGGGAGATTCTAACATTTGTAACTTTTTAACTATAGAATAATATTCTTTACTCTGTTCTACTATACACATGTAAATTATGGTAAATCAGTTAATAAATTTTTGTAATCCAAGTTTAAAGCTCTGTTTCATAAATGCATTTTGTTAGTACTGTAGAATATTTTTAATGATGTGCAAGTTGCAATTTGCGACCATTTACACCTATTTTTTTGTGTGTAAATTTTTAACTGGTATGGTTGATTCATTGGTGACATTTGAGGTCATGTAATGTTGAGGTCAAGTTAAACATTTACATGCCTACAGCTTTACCCACTTCAGTCATGCTGCAATCTTCAAACCATTTCAATTAAGATGAATAAACTATGGAGAAATATTTTCTCGATGTGTAGACAATCTATTAAATCAATTGATTGTGTTGCGCACAAAATATGAATTTAAATTTTGGATGCAAATGGATAAAATGTAGCATACAATAGCGAATGTAGGCCTATATATCAAGATTCTGTTCCTGAATCCTATGTCTAAACTGCATAATTAAAAGATGCGAAACGACAGCTGCGAAAATAGTAGCTATACATACCAGCTCAGATGTTTGTTCAAAGCATGTTCACCAAAAGGTCATTTGACGGTGGCCCCTGGGCCTAGCTATGGTCACATATTAACATAACTGAAACTGGCCATAAACTGAAATAAGATGTAATATTTATTGCCCTGAGGCCAAGCAATAACATGTACTTTAAGAATGCCCTTTGACCTTTCAGACTCCTGATAACTTGATTGCACTTATACTGTAGGCCTAATAAGATTGAAACTTTCCAATTTTGTAAAATGTTTCTGCAATACATTACAGATTGGCTCTTTCCTCTCCCATCCCATCATGTCAGGTATGTATGTTCACAAATCTGTATAGATATTTCCCATGAAAACAATGCAATGATTGTTCAACCTAGTTTTGCATTGTTTGTGCAATCTTGCCTTTATTATTATATCAACTATATCTAAATAATTGTTTCCATTTTACACACTTCAGTGCCCAACTTAAACATCAAGGTGTTCCATTGCACTTAGAAATTGACAGCTTCAAGGATGATTGAGCAGCAAACTGAAGCAGAATAGAATATATTTATAAAAAGTGGAATACGGGCTAATAAAAATATAAATACATTACTACCTGCTGTATAAATCTGAAATTGCCTTTTTTAAAAGTATAATAAAAAAATATGTATTTCAGGCTTAAATTAATTTTACTCGTTATAATAATTATTTGCTTTGTCCTTGGAACGCCGAGCAGAATGAAAGAATAATTACGCAACAATTTGCACGTGGACAATCGTCATTATTATTCATATTTAAAAAATCAGACGACAATTCGTTCCCGCGCTCGAACTACTGACCAATCCGCATCAAACATCCATCCAAAATTCCTCCACCACCACCTCCCCCGTCCCACGATACGTGACGTGTGGGGAATGTGGTGGCATACAGAGGTGGCTCAGCATCGCTTCACGTGCGACGATCGTCGCGTGAAAATGTTATTGTAAGTTTAAATTAAACTAATTTAGTAATTATTGAATTAAAACTTACACATTTCCATTGCTTTTCTGACTTCAAAACATCGGGTAGGTTTATCTACGTATAGCTAGATATCATTAAAACTGTGCAATCGTACAACATCTTACTGTAATTTAGGACTAGGCCTAGCCTAGGCCTAAGCTATCTAGGCTAGGGCTAGGCTATCCTACATGCAATCATGGGCAGTCTAATGTGGGTTGAGATTGAAGTACCTAGGCTCCCTATACTGTGCAGAACCTCGTTTGAGTATAGGACTAGTTTTATACTGTACTTTATCACCGGACAAGTACTACCATCCAGTCCACAGTAGGCCTGGCTAAGCCTAGTCTAGTAGGCCTACAACAAAGCATTTCAAAATGATTTTTTTTTATATCATTATATTTTAATGTGAAAATAAAAAACTTTCTTTACAAGCTTAGAAACGTCTCCTAGCTTTAATATATATTTTTTTCAGAATAGGCCTACTGTACTTCCACCATCAACGAGCACATTCACAGGAGAAGAGGAGAATGCGTAACACCATGCTTTAAATAAGACTTGTTTAGTAACAGTTTTTGTTAGTTCATAAAAAGAACGAAAATGTTAAGGTAACTTTTTACCTTTTGTTCAATATATAGTTGTTTTAAAAAGAAATTCCCAAATTCAATATTTTAGTAAGCAACCATTTAACTCTCAATACATAGTCACTATTTTATTGGTCATATTATAATGCATTATAATTATTGAACTTATTGAACTATACATTGTTTATAGAATTTTAACAAATAAGACTTCAGTTGCTTATTACTAACGATACCTTCCCCCACACCCCCACCATCTTTTGGTCATAGAGGTTTTCCCAGTGGTTAATTCTTTATAACACTTCGGTGTCTCATTGTTTTATATTTTGCTCTCTTCAAGTTTTTGTTTGTTTGATCTTTCCCAGTAAAATATTCCTTTTTTTTTATATTTTATATTTTCTGGTACCAAAAACAGGACCGACGCAGCAGTAACACACACACAAAATAAAAATAAAATTCTGCAATTAACAATTCATTGTTCTCAGTAAAATATTCCGGTCATTTTTAATATCCCATTTGTATAGATGGATGCAGTTAACAAAATATGAATAAACTTGCCAACTCAAATTTTAAAGGGGACCTATTAAAAGGTATCTACTCATCATTTATTACTGCAGTAATATAAACATCTTTCTCACTTGGTAACATCATTGCATTTCAATCTTGTCATCTGACCATAATTGGTTTGGATTTAATTGGTTTATTGAAAAGTAAATTGAGAATATCAGGCTTATGTTAAATCAAATTATTGAAAATGAATAGCCCATTTGTTGTAAGCATTGATAATAGAGCCTTGCCAATATTAACCCATCAGCACTAAAACCTTGAATATAAATCACAATTTAAAAATGATTATATTATAGTGATACCAAAAAATCTTTTGTAATGCGTGAATTTAACTGAAAAGTAGTTTAACTTTATCCATGATAATAATATAGATGCTTTTTTTTAAATGTTTTTACAAATAATTATTTTATTTTCATAAAATGTCGATTGTGCACAGGGCTCCAAAACTATACTACTTTTGAAACATTTATTATATATACTTTTTGAATTATTTTTTTTTGGTGGAACTAGCATTAAAGCCCTTTGGGTTTATTTATGTTTCTCCAGCATAAGTGCATTCTACTTTTTTTTAAAAAATGTCATGTTATTTCACAATGATGTATCTTATGAAAATAAAATTGAATTGAATACTTGATCAAATACTGTGAGTACCATGTAATTGCAAAAACCAAGATATAGCAAAATTATAATAGAGTCATCAGTACTATAGTGTAAATATAGTATCAACTTGCGGAACACTGTACTCTATGAAATATTTGCCCTCATTATAAGTATTGTTCGTTAAAGAATTTGATACAATTTTAAACTTATTTATTTTTGTTTTCAATGTAAATAGAAAGGCAAAAATTCTTTTTTAAAGAACTGATGGCAAAAGAAATAGTAAAATACCAACATATTTGTGGTTACAATACCCTTTTTGTGTGAGGTTTAATAGTTGGAAATTTTATGGGAAAAATGCCAATTATTTGTAGCATATCTAAAGGGAACCAATCCTCTTGGCATCTCTCAACAAACCAACTCTGTTTGAGTACAAACTTATTAAATTTGGCTATGCTTTTAAATCTTCTTGGGTTGTAAAAATAATAATTTATTGATGTTTCACTTGTTATAGTAGCAGCAGTACACTAGTTACAAAATATATATTGCTTGGAAACACATTTGAGCTAGGAACTTCCTTCAACCTCATTTTGTATACCCTATCCTAAAGTTTGTCTTCTACTAGATTGATTTATTAAAAAAACCAATCCAAAATGATTTGGCACCAACTATAACTTGTCATCCTCTTATGCTCATCCTCTTGCTTGAGCCTTTGTTGGTCAGTGATGTAACTGCTATGAGTGTGATCACTGGCTAAACCCATTCCCCCAGAGAGCAGCACCAATGCAACTACCCAGTATTGGAGGGCCTCTTAGTACTGCTAAATCACTGCTAAATCAGGGGATTTTCCCCCTACGTAATGCCTCTGCCTCTGCTGATAAACATAAATACTTTGCCAAATTTGTTTTCCATTGAACATAAATGAACACCTCAATTTATCAACAAGCATCATTTACCATCACCACGGCAACTGGATGTAAAGGTATTCAACTGATTTTCAGCATCCTGTCTCTCTTCCTGTTAGTGTTGAAATCAATAACATAAATAAAAACACATTTTATACACTATTTTCACTAGAATTAATTACTTTTATTAACCAACTAGATGAGCAAATTCCTCTTCTACCACATCTCTTTCCTAACACCATAAATTTTATGCATTAATCAGGCTTAGATTGTTTAATTGTACGCTATTTTATTTTTTATTTCATACACATCCAATAGCAAGTAACAAGATAGATTCACTTTATCAAGCTTATAAGTTTCGCCGTGGCTAAAGATACGGTACCGTATCTTAACCGTTTGCTAAAGGTGCGGTAAAATTGTATTACGTCATAATCAGCCAATGGGGTGCTGGTACGTGTGTGACGCCATCTTATAAGGACTTTGGATTTTTTTTCATATCGCGAAACAGTGATCAACCAGCGGCTTAACATTTTCTTTATGCTTCATTTATCGCTATTATCGCCGTCGTGTGAAACTAAATGTAGCCTACGTCTGTTATTATTGAAAGGCCAAAACATGTTGATTTTAATTCTAGAATACAGAAAACCGTTTCAAAAGAGGCCTACTACGTACTATAACCATGCTATAACCTATAGCCTCAGTATATGAGTTTGTTTGCCAGACTGGGCCAGCTGCATGTGTGCGCTGATTTCTGTGACTCAGCCCTGGGGCTAGGCCTACTGTCTAAATCATAGTATTTGAGGGCCACTTTATTGTCCGCTTTTGTTTATGGTCACCATCTGTAAACAGAAGTTTAATAAAAAAAATATAGGCCTAAATAGGCTTAGGCCATTTGAAATAAAAATAAAACCCTCATAGTAACTATGAACGAATTCTGTACAGACTCGATGTGAAAGTCCTTATACGATGACGTCACACACGTACCAGCACCCTGGCTGATTATATGTAATGCAATTTTACTGTATCTTTATTATTAAAACGGAAGTTAAGATATGGTACCGTATCTTTAGCCACGGCGTATAAGTTTGAGGCTTTAAAATAGAGTGAACTGGGAATAATTTCGCTAGTGTAGCATAGCAAAAAGCTATACAAAACAACCTTTTTGCTACAGATTTTTAAAATTGTGTAGCAAAAAATACAATACAAAACTATGTTTCTGGACTCAAAAATCAGTTTGATTAGCAATATTGCTAAATAAATTTAAAAAATGAAATTGTTCCCTGGTGAAACAATTATCAACCCTGGCATTAGGTGAGTGTATTGAACCCTGGGCCATTGACATTGGAATTCATGTATGTTAACCACCAAGCTACCACTAAAACAGTATTGCTACTCTTTTATTTTAGATTTTGAAGGAGGGCTCAACAGTTTAAAGATTATTATTAGAGTCTCTCACAGTGATATTCAACCTTTTCTTTCGCTTCATACAAATTCCTTACCATTCTCGTTGAAGTGTGTCTTACACAATTTCACAAATCTGTTGTCAATGCTTAACAGAACTATATGACTAACGCTATTGTTGCTATTGTAGCAGTTATTAAGCTGTAAAAAATGCCTGCAATCTGTGGATCCAAGTTCTTAAGTAAAAGTTCTTAATTTCAACTTTATTTTATTGTCATAAGTATAGTCATTGACCAAAATCCATTAACTGCTTTCGTCTTCCTTTATAAACATTTATTTATAAACGCACACTGAAGTACAGTATGATTAAAAATGTTCATCTGGTTTTTAGATATAAATAAATTGACAAGTCTTTTTGAAAACAAAAAATTTGTCATTCTTCTGAAGAAGCTGTCCTATCAGGGCAGCGAAACTGTCAAGGTTTGGGTACAAGGAGTTTGAATTGAATTAGAGTGAGTGAGTGGCCGAGCAGTTGAGACAGTGGAACCGTAATTACGTAGCCATAACATCGGCAGGGGTTCGAGGCTCACTCACTCCATGGTTCTGGTGGTAGAACGAGTCTTCTCGGATAAGGACTATAAACCGTAGGTCCAGTGTACACATCTAGCTCGTGTGCACTTTAAAGAACCTAGTACATCTTTCGAGACGAGTAGTGGGTTACCCCAGTGTATTAGTACATCACAGCCACTGATCATCAACTGGGCCCTCTGGGAGACCAGTCTTTGACTGAAGAGGTTACCCAGTATAAATATATATTTCAATCAATTCGCTAATTTTTGGTTTTGAAAAAGAATTCATTTGCTGATTTTGTTCACAAAATTCCTTTTTTCATTTTCTCTCCTTGGGGAAAAATTATATTAAAAGTTTCTGATTTTCAATTTGTGAAAGTAGAAGTTATCCATTCAATGTGAATGTGAACTCTGAATATATTGATTACTTACACAAAATATTCAATATAAATCAAGAAAGGCAGCTCTCTGTCAAAAAACACAAAATATTGTTAGTGTAAATTTGTCTCATGCCGTTAAGTCAATATAAATAAGCTATACGAGAATGACATCTTAGCATGAGCCAATCAAGTGATAGAATTTTGATCCTTTCAATTGCTTTGATGTTATCTGTTATCGGAATCATTTGATGTGTAATATTATTATTAGGGGAAATTTTCACCCTAGAAAACTACTAGAAAAAAAGTACAGATTGTAAAAAGACATCTTTGTTTAGGATGGTTGATTTAACTTTTAATTTACTTGCTTACAAAACCAAGGTCATTGGTTCAAATCCTGGTTCTGACTCAGTAGCTAGACAACTTAATAACCAATAGAAAACATGATATATGATCCAGAATCTTTTCTCATCATATTAAAAAATTGATGTGAAATAAAAATATAATGACATAATGACGTATTTTGATTTGGGTCTTAAGAAATGAATCTTCCAAGAATTAAATGTCTGTATTCGTCTGAAGCTCTGTTTACACTATCAAACTAGTTTGACAAAAAAAGTGTGTATCCAAATATGGTAGTAATATGCCCAAATATGGTAGTGATATGACATATTCATCATGTCCATATGGGTGCATCACATTTTTTTGTCACATAAACTTTGATAGTGTAGACAGAGCTTTATTAAAAGTAACCAGTTTCAATGTAAACACTGGCATCACATAGGACCTTAATTACTAAATCAAGCGTAACAGGCACTAATCAAGGATCGATACCTATCAAATTAACACAGTACAAATTAAAATTCCTTCTAACCAATGCAGCTGAAAATGATATCATTATCAATTTGTAACCTAGTCACTTATCAATGGAATACATTCTTCCGATTTAAAATTTTAATATATATAAGTAAGATTTACATAATTAATTGTTTGAAATGTAAATTAAGAATACAAATCAAATGATAAAATTAATATTATACTGTATTATTATATAAAGCAATTATCTTAGTGATAAAATCAGAAAAAGTTTCAATATCAATATTTAAAATGTATGTAAGTTAAATTTGTGTTATTTTGTATATCAGAAGGGCTAAATCAATTTCAGGGCATTAAGATTTATGTAAGTTAAGATTGTGTTAATTATCTTAGTGATAAGATCAGACAGAAGTTCCAATATCATATTTAAAATTAAGTTAATTTTGTGTTATTTTATATAAGGTTTAATCAATTTCAGGGTATTAAGATTTATGTAAGTTAAGCTTGTGTTATATTTTATATCATACAGTAAGTTGCAAATCAATTTTTTGTAATGGTATAGATTAAAGTCGTTAATGTTAGTTAGAGATTTCCACGTCGTCCTATCCCTTACTAAAATCATCTATTTTCTGTAGAGTCTAGACCAGTCCCCAGCCAAATTTGTAAATGCCTTCCCACCAAAACTAACTTTCTCTAATCAGGGAGATTACCACCTATCTGATAGGACAGTGATTTATTTACTATTGGGTAATCCTTGGCCACATCTGCATGTAGACATAAAATTGAAAAAAAAATAATGCTATTAAATCCAACAATCATACAGTTATTTTTAGAAATGACAGTATTTGTTTTAAAAAAACAACAATAAGCCATGTAAAGTTTTAAAACCAGAATTAGATTATTTAGGATTATTAAACCCATTGCCTGTTATAAAAAGAACAACATACCATAATGTTTTTATTTAGTGCTATATTTTATGAAAATGTTTTCTACCGAAGATTTATAAGACTGGGGTTAGTTACTATCTAGGTTCAACATAACATGTGATTAATGTTAGAGAATGTGTTTTTTGACAAGTGGCTTTATCAAGTTAGGATGATATAAGGAATCTTAAAATAAACAGGCTTCATATCATTAATCATTAAAACTTCAACAGTTTCAACCGATAGTTGCCAGGATATACATGAATTTTCAAATACATTTTAATAATTTGTGTCACATTCACTTCAGTTTCATAAAGTGCTTAATAATAATATGAAAACACTGAAATTATTGGTCAAATTTTTTATTTTAATACATTTTTTTACATATATTCATATAGGCCTATTCTTACGATTTTTAACTTGTATTGTTAAATGTTACAGTTTCAGCCTTCCAGCTATCTGTGGCATTGTTTTTTGACAAATAAATAGAACCTGCAATATTAAATTAAAATCCTGTAATGAAATATGAGTACTGATAATACTAATAGCAAGGCAAAGATAGTATTTACCTGTTTTTGTAATAGAATCCATTTTCAGGAGACACTTTCATGACCAAAGTTTCCCTTTAATAGGGGTGTCCCCTGAAAGAGAGTGGCTGTTTAGTGTTAAAACATTATTTCTCCTGTTTGCGTTTTTTTTGTCTTGTTTGTTTCTCTTAATTTCCACTCTTATACAAATATCCATTATATTTGCATAGGCATACCCAGCACAAGATTTCCTCATCTACTCGGGATTATGCCTTCCTCCATAGCCAATTTTCTTAAATTCTCTTTTCTTTCGTATATATCCAAGAATCATCTATTTCATTTTTTATATACCTTACCATTTCTGTTTTTTATTAGGTGATCATTTAGAATTCTAAATGATCACCTATTGTTATTGTATGAAATCTTTATTTTTTTTCTTTTTATTGTTTCTGTACACTATTTTGTGTAACAATTATCTTTTTGTATTGTATTGCTATGGAGGAAAATAAATGTCAATTGAATTTCATTTCATAGGAATTTATCCCCTTAATATGGGTGCCCCCCTGGGGTATCGAAGAAGGTAATGTTAATACCTGAATACTAAAGTAAAAAAAACAAAACAAATAAGAACATCATTTTGAGGTTGACAATACAATTGATTAATTAACCCAATATATTTTATTTGCATTAAAAAAAATGTAGTAGATGAATTGGAAGCTTAGCTACTCAGTAAATTGAAAAATATTGACAATGAACAATAATAATATTTCATTTTGAAATTGCATCTGTTAGTTATTTTTAAACTACTACTAACTATAGTACTGTAGTAGATAATAACAAGATGCAGATTCTACCTGAGTTTGTTACCTGATGCTATCTACACATTAGAGGGGAGTCCAGTAGCTGAAGAGCCATTCAGGGTACTTCTCAAAAATGTGATTATGGATTAAAACAAACTTTTGACAAGTTTTTTAAATCTAAATAATAAAATACTGACTTTCGCCTATTTAATAGTTGATATCATTTGGATGGACACAAACTTGGAACTTGTTTTATTAAGACATAGGTTAATACCAACATGGGTCACTCTGTAGGCCTATTGTATGCACAGTATTATTTGTTTTATTACAATTAATACATGGTGGATTTTTAGGGTAAAACTGACAAAATAAAAATCCCAGAAAATGTACCAGTTCTTTCAATCAAGGTGAAACTGACTCAAAAAAGTAAAATAAAAAATTACCAGTTCTTATAATAAAAAAGAAAGTTTGAGGTTTAAGAAGGCGTGGCACATAACATGCTAACTTTATATAGTTCAAATTCCTTATAATCTGCAATACTAAAGCCCCATTATTTGTTCAAACTCCTATGTATTCTGCAATATCAATGTCCCATTATTTAATAATTAAAAATTCGTCCAGTTGATAAAGCTATGATAATATTATAAATTATTGCGAAAATATCTAGATTTATATATAAAGAATTTAAAAAATGTTACGCATACAAATTTGTGTTGTCAACAATTCAATTTGGAATTGAAATAGAAATGAATCATTGGTATTTTAAATCTATAAATAGTGTTTAAAACCACTATTACAACATAACAAGTACTTAGGTAAGGTTCAGTAGATTTGAATAAGTTTTACTTGTGTACAGTATTTTGTTGAAATGCTTATTGTGCATTTTAAAACCTTTTTAATAGCCACAAAAAACGCTTCTACCATAAATTGTTTTGCAAACTTGTCAATAATGCAAAGTAGGTTGACAAAATAAGATAATAATGATAAAGTAATAATTCTATCTTTTATTTAAGATTTTTTATACTACGCCAATTTCTCTCATGATATTATTGTTAAAGCTTGTTTCCCAAGACTCAATGAAAAATTTGGAGACTAATCAAGATGCGATGGATAATTTCCAAAATTGTGCTTGCATTGCTTGTACTACTTGCTCCTGCTTTGCGTCCTTCCATGGTAACTGTTCAGACGTGCTCTAAACTTAAACCTTAACATTATTATTAAAATTCATCGAAAAATAATGAAATCCTTTCCAGATACCTAAATAAAAGATCACACCTTTACAATTGGGAAAATCGGGCTGAAATACAGTTGAAAACTGAACACTTTCAAGTTACCAGTCAAAATGGTCCCACTTTGGCCATAAAAATATTCTGATATAAAGGTGCTGGCAAATAGTTTCAGTTTTACCCCCAAACATTCCATCTGTATCATAAAACAGGTTTCCCAAGCCCTTTAAAACATTTCAGTTTAAAAGACCAGGAAAAAATGTGTAGAATATTTGTTTATTAACACACCTGTCGAATTGGCCTTTCCTCAACCAAACCCCAAATGATGGAATAATTTGTGGTCCCAGGGGTAGTTACAAAAGCCTATGAATATTTAACTGTCACTTGAATCCAACCCTTCCAGGTTACAGCACATTAGCCAGCTATAAGGCGCAAAATGCTCAATTATTATATTAATATACTTTTTTGGTTAGATTTGTATGTGAATATTTGGCGCCTCATACTATTTGGTTGTCTTTGCCAGGGGCTATTTTGGTATAAATACTTGGAGGTCATTAAAATGACAAACCTCCTTTATTGTTGGAATTCTTACTTGTTATGGGTAAATAGGTTACACTGATCATTTGATATTGTGATATTGGCATTACCTCCATGTCTTCTTCTTGGAAGAGATGCGACGGATGGTAAAAAAGAAAAGCTATTATTTATGATAGAAATTTTTTTTAAATGAATATATTGTATTGGTTGATTGAACCTGCCTACCGTTTAATTTATTCGGATTTGTTTGCGTATCCCAATGTGAGAAAACTGTTGAAGGCATACATCTTTGCAGTTATTATTTCATATACATCTAAATTTTTTTCACAGATAAAATTGCTAATATACTAAACGATATTGTTTAATTTTTTAATGCCAACCTTGAAAATATAATCAATATCACATTTATAAAAGTGAACATCCAAATATCTTCACAACTAATCAGTTACAAAAAAAATCTAAACAGTCTTTTTGTATAAATAGCCCTACAATACAATTTTGTTTCTACAATCTATTTGTTATCAATTTTATATATTAAATTTTCCAGCGAGCAGCACAGTGGCACCACAAATATAATAAATTTAAAGTATAATCACCTTGGGATATGGAATCAATACAGGGATCACCTCAAAAGCTTTGGCACAAACGAATGTTTTGTACCCAAATAAGACCAGGAGTAAAGTCTTAAATGGTCCAATCACCACACCACCAGGCATAAATAAGATTTAGCTTTAAACAATCTTTTAATTTACACCAGATGTACTATAGAGAATCATTATGTTTTTCCTAACAAATTTAACATTAATTTACAGGTAGTACTAGAAAGTTGGCCTTCAAACTTAACCCCATTTTATGTTCAAGGCCCATGCCTTTACCTGAGGCAAAGTGGTGTAAGAAATGTTAGACACCTACCTACCTGTGCATTATGGTATACTATTAGAAGACAGAAAATTGCAATGATAAAAATATACTTTATTATTTAATATTACTAACACCCTATATGGTAATAAAAGCTTATTCTGAGGCTTTAAAAGTAGTCTTGAGATAACAGGGATTTTGAATGGGTGATAAAAGTAGGATAATCCACAGCACCTATATAAACAAAGTCGGCTCCCTTTAAGCTGTTAAAAAAAACCTTTTAAGAATACCAGTACCTGGATACAAACAATGTGTATTATTAACTAGATCAAGTGATGGAATTTGGCTTTTTGACTGGACGGTGTGTGCACTGAACTATAAGATTATTGGCCCCTGGTTAAATTTATAATTAGCTTTGATAATTTTTGATGGATGGAATTAAGTTACTAAATTAAATTCTCGGTTTTTACATGGATTACTAATTACTAATTTCGCTGTGGTTTTTTTTATATTTCTCATTTTTCTTAATGAAAAAGATTTTTCCCAAAAGATGAAAATTAAAAAGATGCAAATAAAAAACCACCTAAATTTGAATATAAATTTTGTTGTTTTAATCAAGTATAAAATAAAAAAAAATAATTATTTCGCTTATAATTAATAAGTGTACTTTGTAAGTAGAATTGTTTTATCATCAGAAAGGGGGGAGAAAATGTTTGCAAACACAATGCTCAATGTAATTTAATTTCACAAAGGTTAAAGTTCATAGAAGCTCTCAGGGAAAATAGCAAAAAGTCATGTTTTGGTACTACTGGTAGTTGAGTAACATAAATACAGATAACCTAGATAAATACTGTATCGTACCTGGCCCGCAGCATCACTTGTTGGCAGGTGAACATTTATATACCAGAAGCACTCATCCGTGACCTGGTGCACCCAACTGAAACCAAAAGTTATCTATGGAAGGCATTTTAAAGTAATGCTAATTCCCTACACTACAATATCACATTTATACATGTTAAACAAATCTATTAAATATTTAAACTATTTTATTTGTAACAGTGTTAATTTGACTAAATAATATAGTAATTGCCCAACTCTGAATAATTATATATTATACGAAGTACATTGAGAATTGAGAATTTGCAAGTAATTTTTGGGTGGGACTCGAACCCATTATTCCCAGATCACTAGCCTGGCGTTCATACCTCTAGACCACCGAGCAGTGCTGATGGCTAGGTGTTAGATTCGAGCCCAAGTAAGCTTGGTACTGTACCAAAAGGATTGTGATTCATTTATTGCTTTTTTGTTCTTTTTTTTAATAAACAGTAGGCCTATTAATATTTAATATCTGAATATTCAACAGAAATTATTTAATATTACTATTAGAGTTGATATTGTTTTTTACTTTTTGGAGTGTTTTCCTCAAAAGCTTGTCATTGTCAACAGTTGCTATAATCTATTTAGGTTTCAGTCAAGTAGATCTTCATAATAAACAAACCAAATTCACATGTAGGCATGTACAATATCTTTCTACCAAATATTTGTGTGTCCCTCTATTTATTTGATACTGCTTATCAAGTTCTGGGGTTAACAGATATTTTATAAGTTATGAGCTTTAGAGTGACTTAATCACATAGGCCTAGTAACGAACATTCCTTGCAGATGTAGATTTACTGTATACTGTAATCCTGATGTCTAACCATCCCATGCTTAATTACTGGTATCTCACACCCCATGCATATTTACTGTAGTATTATCCCATACTTAAGATGTACACTTTTATTAATTATTATAATAACTACAACAATAATCATAATATCCAGAATTACAATAATTAAAAATAATTACTACAGTAGTAATGACTAAAATTTTTATGTGTTTAAATTTTAAATGTAAATATGTATAATTATGTTTGTATGATGTAGTATGTTTAAGCGGATATTAGCCCTTGATGGCATTTGCAGCAATAAAGAAATTGAATTGAATTGAATTGAATTACATACATACTGTATTTCCTTATGTAGTCCGATCCTGTGCATGCATATTGACTAGTCTCATCCTGTGCACTCATATTTATTTACTATTTGGAGTCATAGAACTGTACCCAACACCAAGTTGTCCAAAATACACTAGGTACAGTATTACTAGGACAATGATGCTGACCACCCAGGTCCAATTAAAATTTCCAATGTAAAGTACTCTGTATATAAATAAAGTTTCTATAGTGCGCTATTGAAGGTTCTCCTTTAAAATGAGATAGCATGCAGGAGTATCATCTCTATGCAGTTCACTGTCACATAAATGTTCACTATTTGGATTACTTGTTATTTGGATTTATCATATCGAAATTCTATAATACGTGCATGGAAACATGCCCTTTTAAAAGAAAAGGAATATTTTTCTCTTAATAGAATAATTAAACTTTTGCACATCTAAGAAAAAATTGGTTTCTTTAAATATTAAAGATTAGGGTTCAATAAAATACAGAATACAAATATACAATATTAAACCACTGAATAATAATTTAATCTTCGATAGAACATATAGTTTTTGAGCAATTTAGCGGGAATATCTTTATGAGTAGCTCTATTGCACTAAAATCCATGACAACCCGTCAGTGTAACCATGGTAATAACCATTTGAGACAACAATGCTACACAACACCTACTTAAAATAAATGTTTAAGAAAATTTGGAATAAATCAATGATGTGTATAGAACAGAAAAATTAATCTTATTTATTCTTCCTGTACTAACATGGACATACACCCTTTAACCTCAAAACTGGGTGCTACCAGAATACACAAGTGTACCATTCAGGGGTGGATCTAGGGGCATAGGAGGACCCATAGTGTATTTTTAGGCCCTCAGCCCTTCCTATTTCAAAATCCTGGATCTGCCATTGAGTGGGGCAGCTCTTTCCTTTTGACACCCAATAAAATTATGAACTACTTTTTTGATATATATCTTTTACAGACTACTGTATTAACATTATATTTTAGCATTACCCTGTATGCACAATGTATAATACAACATGTCATTGATGACATCTAAACACACAATAAAACCCATTTATAACATGATAAAACATCAATTTATGGACAATTGACATGTCTATTTTGTGTATAGATGTCAACTGTCACTTACAGATTTATTAATTTATTTACAAGGCCATTTACAAAGTTTTTACAATATAATCCATAGTAATCTAAAGATCTTTTGTGTCTTTAAATTCATGATCATTTCATTTTCAAATGAAGGGATTACTTAGTTACATAGGGGATCCGAGTGGTGGTGAGGGGGGAGGATCCACCCAGCATGGGCTTTCACAATTGTAAAATTTTAATGCAAAAGATAAAACACTAATTTCATTTTACAATTTTAGACCTTGGATTCCCCTATTTAGAAATCCTGGATCCACCACTGAGGCAAGTCACCAAGCAAGACATCATGATTGTTAAACTGAGATATTAATACAGAACATATATTATCATACAGTAGATTATTTACTGTAATCCATATTAATAGAAATACAATGTTGACTGCAGCGTTAAGAAGAAGTTTTATTAATGGAGCTATGAATCATAGCGGAATAATGAAAATGGATGATAAACTGACTCAGCACATGATGATGAACAACAATAATATCAAAACACTATTGTATTAGCTGGTAGCTATATACAGACAACTGAATATATAACATTCATGCTTTTAGAACTTTTCCTACAATAATGATAAACAATTATACTAAGAACACACACTACTAATAGTACTATTAATAATACAAATAATTGTTTGAAATATCAAATACTGTAAATATAGTACTTTATGTGATACCATAGAGATGTTATAGTGAATATATATTTCTCTATGGTGATACACAGTCAATACTCAACTCCTTTCACATCGCCTAGGAAAACTCTGGAGTTTGCGCACACTATAATACATGCCTCTCTGTGGTGTGTGTGTGTGTGTGCTTTATGCCTGAACTTTTTCTAGCAATCTGAAAGGGCCATATTGAAGTAGTAAAAGCACAAATTAAGAATCAATCAATACTCATGGTCCCAAAATATGTTCAAAATACTCCAAAACTAAGTAGAATGTTCAATGATTAAATAAGTAGATATTTCTTTGGAATTATTTAAAAACAATAATTTAATATTCTTTAAAAAAGGTCTTTTTTTTGGTATGCTTTGCTGAGAATTTCTGATATTATACATTTTTATGTTAATGATTTTATTTGTAAATGAAACTTACTATAATTTTGTTTCCAATGCATTATATATCATGCTAAATACATTATATATTATATATACTTACTTATCTAGAACTATAAAAGTAAACAAACTCACACAAAATATAATATTCATACTTAAGTTTAAATTTTTTCAAATATACACAAATATTATAAAGCTCCATATAAAATAATAATTAGATAAAAAATTAAATAATTTGATAAATAAAAAGAAAATGTGCGTAATATAAATTTCATTTTTATGCAAATTTAAATCTACATTCATTATCAAAATGACAGGGTAATAAGTGAAGCGCTTAAAAGCATTGTGCAATAACGAATTCATAATTAAAAACATTTATATATTATAAGTACAATTTAAGCACCATTAATATTGTTCATATGTTAAGTAGTAAGAATTAAATAAACATTATTAAATAATGTTGCTGAATATTTCCATTAATATAAGAATTATATAATATACAGATAAGATCAATTATTGAATTGACCAATAATATTTCATAAAACAACAAACAGACTACCAAAAATACAAAATGTCTTTCACAATGGAACAAATAAACAACATATATTATTTATGATAGTATTACAAACTCGCAAATCAATATACACAGATGACACTGTATAACTTTTCTATAATAAATTATTTAAACCTTGTTATAAACCACAGACTGGTTTTTGTACAAATTGCACATTAATATACAATTCCTGTATAAAGAAGATTGAATAAGAATTGACTGAATAAAAATTGACTGAATCAAATATTTGTAATTAAACAAATTGACCCCTGACCCACAATATACACAATTGTTTATAATAAATTGATGAATAATTAATATTTATATTTTAAAATTTTGCTTATAATTCATAATTAAAAGATAACCACTAATACTTTTCTGTACCAGACTAAAAATATTATGGTCACGATTTGTAAAATAGTATTTATTGAATACTGTCAACTTATTATTTACAGTTAAGACTATCACGAATAAAAGCATTCATTGTTTTCAATCATCTGTTAGTATTAACAGAAAGAATAAAACAATGAAATATTATCACATTGCACAAACGATGCTCTTCTTCTATGATGTATAGACACGTATGATCTCCATAATAGATTTACGACAAACAGGACAATAGTCTTTGCGATTGAAGAGCATTTTCGCACACTCATTACATGTGACCATGTGATGGCAGGGGCAGAGTAAACAGTTGCGAAGTCGATCCATGCAGATTGCGCAATCACGATCATTTGTGGGTATAGCTAAGAAAGAGATGATTGAATACAACATGTGTTAGTGAAAGAAACATGTTAATTCAAAACGAAAAAAAAACAACATTAAAGAGAAGCTTCTAGTGTTAATGCATTTTGATGCCAAACATATTTAAAATGCCATACAGTAACTCAGACCATAAACAATTTGTACACATGTACTTTAAACATTACACAGCATTTACAGTAAAAAAGACTATATCTTATGTCTGAATGAAAATTAGGAATGCCTGAAAAAAAATAATAGCAAATTAAAAACAGCAACAAAAAAATGATCTACAGATTAACATTTATATTTGATATTATTGTATAAATTGTTTATAACAAGAGTTGCCCTATATAGACAGGGAGTTGAAGATGTTATAATGAAGTGTGCACCAGTTATTTTGAAACAGATACAGCATGAATATAGATGTATTCAGCCTAGTTGTAATTAAAATAAAAACTACTTTGTAAATTAAAATGCATGGAAACTACGGATTCATTAACATACAATGGATTTGTATAACAAACATATTGCTATTTTATCTTGTAATGGTTAAATTTAAACATTTCATTTGGATTCATCAATTACTGACTGATCAAATACTGACTGTATGTCAACCACATATAATATCTGACAATTGAGTGAGTGGCCGAGCGGTTAAGACAGTGGAACCGTAATTACGTAGCCATAACATCGGCAAGGGTTCGAGGCTCACTCGCTCCATGGTTCTGGTGGTAGAACGAGTCTTCTCGGATAAGGACTATAAACCGTAGGTCCAGTGTACACATAGCTCATGCGCACTTTAAAGAACCTAGTACATCTTTCGAGACGAGTAGGGGGTTACCCCGGTGTACTAGTCCACACAAACACAGCCACTGTCACACACAGCCACTGTGCAAATTGGGACTGGACCGTTTTAGAGGTGTTTACCACCTGTTGGTCCAGATCCTTCACTAACTGAGTTAGTGAGAAGTCGAATAAATAAATAAATAAATAATATGCAACAATATTGTAGATGATATAAACAGCTATGGTGTTCACACAAATAGTAACCTCTGTCTGGTTTCTATAATTATTGCTACCTCATTTTACAGCACTATACAGAGAACCCCTATTAAAGCTTGGTTCCCACTAGAACGTATCGCAAGGACGTAAACGCAACGCAAGCGTTTTAACCAATGACAAGCGAAGTTATAGACAGTTAGCAATCACAAGCGAATAAGCCATCGCTTGTGATTGGTCAATTCACTTGCGTTGCGTTACGTCCTTGCGTTGCGTTGCTAGTGGGAACCACGCTTGAGGAGACACTTTAGGGGCCAAGTAAAAGAGTCCCCTGCTCCTCCTCCCATTTCTCAGTAAAGTGTCCCTTGTGTAAATGGTCATAGAAAATAACATAGATTAATATGTATTTTTTGTTTTCCGCTTACCGTTTACCACTCGTCTGTGTAAAGGAGTGCTCCTTTTAATTTTAACTTACTACTGTATTTACAAATTATAATATAATCTCTTTTTTTGTACTACAAACTTTTTATTTTTAACAATTTATATATTGGACATTCAACATTAATCTGACACCTTCTCAGCTAGTGAAGTGTGAAAACGGAATTAAATGTGAATGTCACGGCTGTTGCGATAGCAAAATGGTATCGCATCTAACACCACAGTGACAAAAATTATTGATGCTAACATAACAAGTGACTTTTATTAGTCATCCAAACTTGTCTAACACTTCAGTTTAAAGTGCATCTTTTTGAAAGATATGTCATTAAAATTTTATGCATGGGCAGGTAAAAGGGAGTATTACCAATAGGTGAACATGCCAAAGATGCAAGTTTAGAAAAAGAGTCCCTCATTCCTTGTTGTTTGAAATGAAAGTTTCCTAGAGGGATTCAGTACTTGAGAACAATTGCAATATAATATAAGATGTGTGAAACAAAGGTTTTCTAAAGCTCTGTCTAGACTATCAAAAAGTGTGATGTGCCCAAATGTGGTAGTTGTATGCTCAAATATGGTAGTGATATGACATCATCATGTCCATATATGGGCACATAATATTTTTTGTCACATAAAGTTTGATAGTGTAGACAGAGCTTAAGAATATTTAAACTAATCATTAATAGACTCTATATATTATGCTATCTATCAACTAATTTCAACATCTACTATGGATAAAAAATTATCCTAGTGATTGACATTTTCAGGACATACAGTATGTCGTTCTGGTACTTTAATTAAACCAGATGACTAATTATACAATTTTGGAAGTCAGACATTTCTTTTCGACTGATTATTTTTTTAATTACATTTTAAGACTTTTTCTAGGAGTATTTTTCAATTGTCCATTGATGGTATCGTAAATCTGATCCCCTTTTATTAATGTCTATTGTTTTGATACAGAGATCTATAAAAATAAATTGATGGCATATCTTTCTTATGTTCTTGCATTTATGTGCACATAAATGTTGTGATTTCTTAGGCTGTGTATACACTTCTGAAAATAAATGATTATTTATTAGGATCAAAATAAAATTATTTCAAGATTACGTTTCTTAAATGGCAGGAGGAGGTATTGTGGAAGACTAAATTGGAACAATGAAACAAAAGACTGAGCCTGAATGGCGTCAAAAGTGTTGATGGTAGTGTCCAACAATGACAGTTATGATGATAAAATATTCATTTTATGGTAAAGTAATGATTTTGTATTGTTTATTAAAGAACAATTGATTAAAATTTCCTCATTAACATTCTCTCTAGGATGCTTGCAATGCACCTCTTCAAAAATAATGATTTTTTTATTGCACTGTGCAAATTTCTTGATTAAATGTGTATTTTTATTATATTAGTTTAACAATTAGATGAGTAACAAGGAGTAGAAAACTCTCAAATTAAGTTAAATTGCTTAAAGGCAAATTTACACAGACGAGCGGTAACGGTAAGTAATAACCAGAAAAAACCCAAAATAGAATAAAGTCCTATGTTATTTCTTAACCATTTACACAAAACACAAAAACAAAACATGGAGCGGACAGGCTGTGGGGCGACTGACTGATTCTTTTTAATTGCATCATTATTAATTTGATCTTCACCCATTACAGTATCAATCCTGCTTTCCTTCATTCAACAGAAAAAAATGTAAAATGTTGGTACAGCAGTCACATACGTTCTGGCTAAAGCTCTGTCTACGCTATCAAACCTTATGTGACAAAAAAAAGTGATGTAATATTACATATATTTGATCATATCATTTGATCATATCATTTCCATATTTGGGCAATCACACTTCTTTTGTCAAACTAGTTTGATAGTGTAGACAGAGCTTAAGTTATCTAGTACCCTAGTAAGTTTGTTTCATGACCATATTTATTGGTAACTTTAATGGGTAGGCACCCAAGAAAATAACTCAGGCTGAAAAAGCATGTAATGGATTAAATATGAATGTTAACAGTACACCTAGTAATATACAATGGTAATCATTGCAATACTGCGTATATTATTTATCTCTATCACAAGCTTTTGCTTTTTTTGATCATTTGCCCTTCTTCTTTCCAACCTTATTAAATGTATAACTTTTGAATGTACAGTGAGTAATATAAAAGAAAAAAAAAATTAGCTTATACAGTACTTGAAATGAAAGCGCACCTGTAAGTACAGTAAAGGAGACCTGCAAAGGTGTGAACACATGTGTAACACCTGGCTGATAACAAGTCAGGATTGTGCTGTAAAGTTCAACACCTTCTGCTGATGATTATCGTTCAGGAATAAAGACGCTATACTGCTATTACAGCATTACCATTAAACAGAGATTAGTGAGAATTCGCACTGTTAGGATTACACAAATTATAAGATCTTTATCTTAAGCACTACAATTAATCATCAACAATTAACTTTACTATATTTCTTATAAATATTAATCCTTGTTTATAATATAAATGGGGTTAGTTAATCCTAGATATGAATCTTTTGATTATTAAGCTCTTTTGAATTGAAAATAGGATATAATTATGTTTGTTTAATGTATTTGTACTGTACTTCACCTATAAACTCATAATACTATTGTAAATTGGTTTAGCAGCTTTTGGGGCGAGCTTATGGCAACCTAATCGTAATTTTTGATTTGAATTTATTAGGAAAATCATCATAAAAAATACATACAAAGTGATAAAATAAATTACTGACATTACAAATAATACATTTATAAAATATTTTCAAGTATAACCCAAAGAGCTTATTTCCATTACAAAAATATCAAATACAGAATCTACCAAAAAAATGAGAAGAGAGCTGTTGAAGTTTAATAATGGTTTTCTTTCTCATAAATTTAATTAGACAGTTACAAGAGGCAACATGTAAGTGATCTTTTTTATTCTCAACATCATGTATAGTTTTTTAATATTAGCTTTTATGAAATTTAACTTATTGTACTGTATATATTGTCATAAATTTTAAGTTGGGACTTGCAAACTATATAGCTTTATTGACTCTCATAGAAGCCCCAGACGTTTTTGTTATAAACAAATAAATGAAATTTCCACACATAGCACTCTTAAAAACAAACAATTGTGATAACTAAAATGAAATTGGATTTTTAAAATATTATTAATAAATATATGTTAAGGTAAACTCACCATATTCATCATCTTGAGCTGGGGATAAGTTTCCTGAGTGGCCTAGCTGGGGTAGAGCTACGGTTAGAAGTCCGGGTAAGCCTTGCTGTCGACGAATTTGTTCTCTCCTTGCTGAAATAATAAAATACAACTTTGAAATTACATTACATACGACCAACCAAGGCAATCTAACAGAATACTGAGCTCGCCTTGCCAAGATAGGCGCTTGTAACAGCCTTAGGATCTTAGGAAATTCATACTAGTTAGGCTATTACAGTACCAAGTACATTATTCTCCAGTTTCTGTTACAAGGGGCGTAGAACTGATTGTGTCGCAGGTACACATAAAACCTTTGATCCAGTGGGGCTGAGCAATACAACTTTGAAATTACATTACATACGACCAACCAAGGCAATCTAACAGAATACTGAGCTCACCTTGCCAAGATAGGCGCTTGTAACAGCCTTAGGATCTTAGGAAATTCATACTAGTTAGGCTATTACAGTACCAAGTACATTATTCTCCAGTTTCTGTTACAAGGGGCGTAGAACTGATTGTGTCGCAGGTACACATAAAACCTTTGATCCAGTGGGGCTGAGCAATACAACTTTGAAATTACATTACATACGACCAACCAAGGCAATCTAACAGAATACTGAGCTCGCCTTGCCAAGATAGGCGCTTGTAACAGCCGTAGGATCTTAGGAAATTCATACTAGTTAGGCTATTACAGTACCAAGTACATTATTCTCCAGTTTCTGTTACAAGGGGCGTAGAACTGATTGTGTCGCAGGTACACATAAAACCTTTGATCCAGTGGGGCTGAGCATCCTGTTGTTAAATTGCCTTTGACCAACTAATACTACATTTTAAGATTGTTTGTAGACTGGTTTGTAAGTATTTGATTTGATTAACGGTACAAACCTATTTTGCGAGACTCAATTTGTTGTGGCGTAAGTATCAACGGCTCTTTACCAGAACGAAAAAATAAAGTTTTACCCATCTTCTCCAGGAATGCTTTTACTAAAAAAGAATTAATAATAATTGTACAATAATATTAATATAAATATTTTGTATATCAAAAATATCATAGATGATTGTAAATAGTAGTAACAGCAAAGAGTTGCTGGTATTTTGTCAGTAGGTCTTACAAATTCAAAAACAGTCTTCAAGACTCTTTTCTTTCATTCATTCATAATGGTATATTTATTAGAAATAATCTTCACTAAATTGTGATTGATTTTTATATGATAAAATTTTCAATGTATAACAATATAAATCTAATATACTTTAAAAAGAAAAAAAAGGGGGCACAGCCATAAACAACACATATAAAAAGCAAGGCAGATCATTTTTATCTGCCTTAATACCAGTAAAAACTAACTGGCCTGAATTCAATTTTACTAGTCATCAATTGTTTCTGTGAAAAATGACTGGCCAAAAAAGGCCAGTTATAAGGATGATGCTGCCAATCAAGGGTTTTACTGGCCATATTGTCTAGCACACCTGTACAAAATTGATAACTGATGTTACAGTATGTGATGGTCATACAACAAATAAAGTAACCTTTTTCAAGAACTTCTGTTGAAGTGTATCTCGTCATTGTGATTTCAACTTCTGGAATGGCATACACAGGATGTAGGAATCGCAGACCTAATGTTTGCTGTAAAATAAAACATTTATTATAAATATATAGCTTGTTGGTTTATATATACTGTATCATCATACAATAGTAATCATATATCCCATGTGTTACTAGAATTTGAAATAATTTACCAGGTGAAATATGCAACTTAGATATTTCTGTTAGTTCTTTTAAAACCAAATTATTAAATTATCTCAATATTTCCTTTTAAAATAATTTTGATATTGAAAACGTGTGTAGTTGTTCGCTTCCTTGTAGATGCTTTAATTGTAGAACGTAATATTATTTATTTTTTTATCTCTTCATTTCTGTGCTCTGTATGTTCTGGGTTGACCAACTATTATAGGTGTTTAGCACCTGTTATGGTCTTTCCTTGTCTCCTTTTATAACTGTTTTGTCTTCTTTGTATTGTATATGGCAGAAAATTGAATAAATAAATAAATAAAAACATGCATGCTTATATATCCAGATCTCCTAAGTCTCCCGATAATCATGGAAGTTTTTGATATATTAATCATCCTCCCATCTCCTGCTAAGGTACAATTTCTCATATTTGTTTTAAATATGTATTGGAAGAAACATACATTTCCCTCTTGTCATTTACTGCCTTTGCCATACCTATTGTTTATAGATTCCAATACCTACAATAGCACTCTCTATAGTTTGATGTATTTTTATAGTGCCCTCACTTGTTTGGCTACTGTATGCTTACATGATATTAAATTTGTCCAAGTTGATTGATTTTATTTATCATAACAGCAGCAACTATGAATACAGATTTCTTTGTAAATAAATTGGCAAAATTGAGATGCATTGTGTTCCTAATTATTACGCTGAATTTTGTGTTTGTGGAATAAAAAGCACTTGATATCAGTTTTGGGGCCTAAATGAACAGGGCCAGTGCAGCGAATGCAGTGGAATGATTTTCTTTATAAGTGACACTATGGTTATTCACAGAGGGGTCTAGGAGACTATACATACCTCTTTATATGCTGTTTTTTCCACAATCTCATTAACATCTAAGTATAGAGTGTTTGTAACAAATATCGTTGATGGCCTACACAGGTGCGATGTCCCTAAAACAAGAGTATACATTTCCATGAACAACTAATTTAATTATACAGTATATGCTGAGTTACACAGTACTGTATATGTATAAGCATTATTACTCCATGGTATCATTAGAATCTACTCATGCCTGACCATGGACTAACAATTAATCTAATTATTACCTTGGCTATTGCACGCCATGTGACCAACAATCGTCCAATCAAATGACAGGAAGTTATTTAGGTGTTATATAGTATGTAATAGCTAGATTCTGTTTCAGAATGGTAGATGAAAGAGATGATAATTCAACAGAGTGTGACAATTGTGGAATGTGGATGTAAAACATGTTCCAGTCGTCACCATCTGTTATACCAAAATGAAAGATCGCCAATATCTTCTCCATGGTCCATTAGAAGCTTCAGTCACTTGAGTTGTACAAAAAGGGTTATTACATACATACCATGTATCATGAGTCCTTCCTTTTGAATAGGCAAACATTTCATTTCATTTCAAAAGACATTTATTTTCCTCCATAGCAAAACAATACAAAATAATAAACAGAAATGGTAAGGTATATTAAAAATGAAATAGATGATTGTTGGATATACAAAAGAAAAGTGAATTTAAGAAAATTAGCTATGGAGGAAGGCATAATCCCGAGAAGAACATAAAACTAAAACAATTAAACAAATGATTCTAAAAATCATACTTTCAAATAAATCTTTTTTTATTTCCATATTGTCGACCACTGCTTCAAAGATGAAGTCAGCATCTTGTACAGCTTCTTCTAGTCTTCCCATACACAAAACCTGGCCCTGAAAAATTAACAAGACTCAATGTATTGGTCATAATGGTTACACACTAACGTCTATACCATGTCTGTCCATTGATCATTTAAAGAATAAAATTTTTTTTTTTTCATCCTTTTATGTTATGTATTAAGCATTTGTATTGTGTTATTTGGAGTTGACCTGTTTCATTATTTTAAGTTGACCTACTTCATTATATATTAAGTTGAAAAAATGATGTCAGCTATTTATATAGAATTGGTATTTCCAAGATAGGCTAGGTAGTTAATAAACAATAAATTTAAAAAAAACTGTAAATCGTACTAAGAACTGCCTCTGTATCATCAACCCATCTTTCTTGAGATCTTCTCTGTCACTTTCAAGATTTGAGTAAAGAGCATTCAATGCTCGTGCGTCACTGTCATATACTTTGACCAAGTGTCCATGATATGCTAAACAACCTAAAAAATTATTATATTTAAAATCAATGATACTGTTGTTGACAGATAAAATATCGTTGGCAGTACTGACCGACATGACTTTCTTAGTGGAGAAGCATGTAATTGAAATGTGTAACATCTATCAAGTCCACAGTGCATTGAGATGACATTTGTTTGTGGAATCATATGCGCATAATCATATTAACTAACATTACTACAGTATTACTTATGCACTTGTCAATTGTATGACCCACTATACGACCCCCGGGAGAGGTGCGTCATTTGTCCGATGTGCGTCATACTTTTGAATACCATGACGCACCCGTGCGTCAAAAAGGTGACTTACCTTTTTTTAGGTGACCATGACGCACCCATTTTGACGCACTGTGACCATGTTGTTTATGATATGATGGGTGGTAAAGTGACGGACATTGACGCACCTTGTTCATTGATGTGACGTACCATCTAGGTTTTTTGACGCACCCCTGCGTCAGTAATTATTTGTAAATGACGCACCCATGACGCACCTCTCCCGGGGGTCGTATAGTGAGTCATACAATTGACAAGTGCATTACTAACACCAATAAATCATGTAGTAGAGTTCTATCTACCTGCTGGTAGGCCTACCACTACCTAACTATTACTAGTAGTACTTTGTGCTAACTGTTTAAAAAATAATAAAATGTTATTCAATCACATTGTCATTGCTTTGTACATATATATACAATACAATTTAATAATAAATGTAGGTCTAGGCCCTATACTACTAGGCTAGTTATTTTAGTCAGTTGGTATTCACAAAACACAGATAGCATAGTGATATATGCTCTCCTCCCCACTGCTGGCGGTGTACATCGTGTTCGGCCGCAAACGGTTTCGGCCGCAATGTTTTGAATGCCCATATAAGGCGCTATGTATGGAGCGCCAACTATGCATCAACTTCAGTTTGTTCTGCTGGTCTTTTCATTGGGTTATTCCATTCAAAAAATGTGGGTGCATTCTATTCTAACGTGATCGATCGAAATTGACCGACATAAAATGTACGGCGTATTATATTACTTTCTGTGATATAAGTATTATTTAGAATGCTGTGGTGTGGATATATATACGTTTATTATTATAATAATTTTCGTAAGAAAATAGGAGGAACAAAATAACATTACAGTATTTCGAAATTCCTTTTTTATAGCGATTTTTGGAAAAATTAATATTTAGTAAGGCTTGAATTATTTCAGGATTATACAGTTCCACATTAAAACCTACCAACATTGGATTGCGAAAACTCTGAAAAGGCTACTACTGCTATTGTTTTAAAACAATGAGGGAGTGTCTTGAATTCCATCTTAGACAATGAAGGTGGTGTAGCATGGTTGTTTTTTATTAACATAACAATGAAATGTGTTACGTTTCGTGTCTTCAATTTGTTGAAGTGTTATTAACAGCAAAGTTAAATATAAAAATAATGGTGAATTATTTTATGTTTTTAATAATTGGAGGGAAGCTAGCTTGCTTGTTGTATGTGATTAATGGAGATGTTGATATTAATGTTACATTTTATTATGTTATTTATCCAATATTTACTATTTTTATAAATTGTCACGATTGTTGTAATTCAGTTTGTTAACTGCAAGAACAATTTAAATAAATAAACCTTGCTTATTATTGTTGTTGCGTCCGTTTTCACTTACATTTCTTTTCTTACGTTATGTTAATATAATATGTTCATTATTGGTTTTATATTTATTTTACTCTGTACAGTATTTGTAAAAATAAATGTTAATAAGTTGTGGTATACATTACTGATTCTGATTTTCAAATGTACAAATTATATGTGGCAAACTTCACCGACATTGATATACAGTACAACAACGATAAATGAAGAAAAACATAATTAAAAGTTAATATTTATTTGTAAAGTACACACACTCTTCTTCATTATAACTTATAGAAGTGCATATCCTTAAATTAATCTAATGACAGTACTGTATATAACTTGCATTCCTTTCAGTCTTAAATATAATCGTTGGGGCACATTTTCCGACCGGTACAAAAATGAAAACATTTCATTTTCTTATGTCATTATTTATAATTCAATCTTTATATAAGAAAAAAGAAAGCATGATTTTATGTTCAATATCACAAAATACACATTAAATCTCATTTGATTTATAAATAATATTTTGGTGTACTTAGTTAATAATAAAACGTCAGATATTTAAGGTAAGGTAAGTGATCTAAGTATAACATCGAAACTTTGCTGTATAATGTCTAATTTCATAACGTGATTCACTAGTTATTACAAAAGTTAGTAAAAAGACTTTAAAAAAACCAGTTGTTTGTTTGATTTCATCGTAGTGTTACATGAAAAAGGAAATTTTGTAAATATATAATTTTGTGTGTTTTCGCTTCCATCGTTATTCATTTTGGTTTGATTTATTACAGTTAGGCCTCTAAAGTTAAAGTTTAAAAGTATAGGCACCTACAAAAAGCGCATGATGACACAAGCGCAGTCGGTTACTTGCAAGAAGTTTGGCTAAACAATGACCATTATCTATTAATAACGCTTTTAAGTTAGGCGTTTACCGTCACACAATACACACACACAAAATTCGGTACATTTAAGGATTCTTTTTTTGTAATCGGTAAAACAATAACCGGAGCATGGAGGTCCATGACCGGAGTGCGCGCATCTTTATAAGAGAACCTCATTTTAGGGAATATTACTTATTTCTGAATTTCCATCTGAATTGTTAACTACACTTTTACTGATTATCTACGAACCATGAACGATTGTATTTGAATGTCGCGAACCCGTAACGGAACAGCAAGAAGGACCGTTTTGCGAAGAGTGTCAGAGATGGCAACATCGTAGGTGTGACTCAGGAGTGAAAAGAGGAGCAGCGTACAGGTTAGCCGTCGAAGAGGGTTTTATTGATTGGACATGTAGAGACTGTGCTCCAGAAAACAACGTCCAACCGGTGCCGCAACTAGAGATTTTTCCAGCCGACCTTGGCGACTTTTTGGAACCAATCGTTCATAGAAGAAGAGGTACTGAATCTTTACCCTGAACCACAACCAATACCAGTGATGCCTGCTGTTGATGATGACATCGTTACTTATCGGCGATTAGCAGGAACAACAAAACGTGGGAATGTAAGTTCTTAAAATATTTATAATCTATTCTTTGTAAATTTTTTTTTTATTATCGCATTTTCTTGTGAAAACCAACTTAACCTTCTGTTGTTTCAGGACTCGCTTGTAGACAGTCATGGGTACCAATATACAGAGAAGATTGATAAAAGACGGGCAAATACAACATGGAGATGTTTTCTCAGAAACAAGAATGTGACGTGCAAAGCAACAGTGTTGGAGAAGAATGGAGTTGAAACATTGTGGGACGAGTACCGCGAGGGCCAACGTAGTGTACGTTCTCAAATGCTTGCCGCGAGTAAACTTATCACTGGCGATGCTCGCGTTGAATAGTGCTAATGTTATGTATGTTAGTTAAATTAGTTAACAAATTAGTAAAAAATCGTATGTTAGTAATAAACATTAAATATAATTTTTAACTATTTGCAAAATACGTTAGTTAAGAACTTTTGTAAAATAACATGTTATTGCTAGAAATAAAGTCAATTTTAATGTATGTAAAGAAGTAAGATATTAGTAAAAATCGTATGTTAGTAATAAACATTAAAAAAGATATTGTTTCATTGTTACATTTTAAACTATTTGCAAACTATATTACGTATTAGTTAAGTAGTTTTGTAATATAACATGTTATTACTAGTAATAAAGTCAATTTTAATGCATGCTAGTGGTTAGGCCTATATATGAAAAAAACAATTATAAATATAAATGTTATATTATATGTTTATTTATAAAATATGGTAGTTAAGTTAATTCGTTCGTAAATTCTCAAACTTATAACATGTCTAAATAAAAATACAGGAATTGATAATAAATGTGTTAAGATTGTATATAATAAAATAATTTTCATTTTTCTCTATCTGTGATGAATCTAACTGTATCTGAAAAGAAATCGTAATATTATATACAATAATACAAATGTAGAGAAAAATCGGTAAAGCAATGCACCCCTATTTTTTTAATGGAATAAGCCACGGAGATCGCTAATCTAAACAATGCATTTAATATAAACAATGCAAGCAAGCCTGGCGTTCCATACTAAATACATGCGGCCGAACTCGTTGGCGGCCGAACACGACGGTATTCCTGCTGGCTAGGCTGCAGAAGCCTACAAATCCAACTACTAGAGAGAACAGTATGGCTAGGCCTAACTGGCTAGGTTTATGACGGTGTCGCGGAGGACTACAAGTCACGCACATTATCCTTATGATGGACCAAGTTGCTAGTCTCTCTCTAGGCCTAGCCTAAAGTTGGAGATTCTAATCTTAATTACTTACTTACCGGCTATTTTGGTTCCTAGAATTCCACATCCTAAAACAGCTACTTTAACCATCACCTATTTTAAAATCAAACTTAAATAAAAATAGTGTTTCTAATGTGATTTTAAATTAGCAATTTCCTTGTCGAGTCGTCAAATTGATTGTTTTGAGTTTTCGTTGACATTTGACCTTTGATAGTTGGATTTCAGATAGATATTCACACTTGGATATGTATCCTCCATAGTGTTAACTGGTATATTTAAAATTGCTCACGTGTACGTTCAAATAGCCCATACCTAAGACACATAAACAAAAACATTGGATTTTCAAAACGATACGCCGGTGTTATTTTACAAAAATGAATAAGTTTGACAAACAAAAAGCAAGCGATCGCTGGGAAATTTTACGTCAAGTTAGTTAAAGGAGTTATTTATAATATAGAAGTAATTGAGTATATTTTAATGTGGTTGATTTTTAGGAAACTTGAAAAATAGTCTAGGCCTAGGCCTAGTTAGGCTACCTAGTAGGTAGGGCCTAACTAGGCCTAGATAGTAGTAGGCCTGGCCCTAGCTACTAGGTAGGTTTACTCACAGATAGATAGAGCCAGCCTCTCAGACTCTACTACTAGTACTACAAAAAGTAAAATTAGTATTCTAGGCCTTATTTAATTGATTTTGTGCTATAGTTTTAGGCCTGTCTGCACTAGGCCTACTCTTTTTTATTTATATAAATAAAGCAAACAGCTTTGCTTGGGTAGTGATTGTGATGGATAAAAAACTTCAGTTCTTCTAATTAAGAGGGAGAAATAAACAATTTCTGAACTACTATTCTTGTTGTTGTATTTTTTTAAAGTTTTACTTGTTTGATTTCATTTGTTCACATCATATGTTATTATGAAAACAATATATTAGATAATCCAAATTTTATTTTCTCCAGGCAATTCTGAAGAAAACCAAAGATGGAGAAAAACACAAAAAGACGTCGATGATAGAATTTGTTTCATTCAATTTACTTACAACAGATCAAGTACTTGATAACAATGGTGATGTCTGGCATCAATATCAGTATTCTTCTATTCCATCTTTCAGAGCACGAATCAAGTAAGCCGAAGTCAATTTTATAAAATAACAAAATAATTTTACCTTTGTTTTTAAGTCTAAATATTTTTACCTATTTTGTTTTCATAATTCTTTATGATAATGATGTCCATACCATAAGATAAAGAGAACTGGTTTGATAAAAAGCCAATGAGCTTATATAGATTGGCTGGAGGGCGGTCTCCTCACAGGAAAGTACAGGTCGTGATAACATTTTGAGTACGCCCTCTAGCCAATCTATATGAGCTCATTGTAAACCCTAATTTGTTCTAACCCTAAGCACTTCCTAACCATTTGGATACAAAGATTGATAGATGCCAACTCAGTTCCATACTGATTCATTTATAAGCCCACACAATATATATACATACAGAAATACCATGATTAATCCATGGAGAAAATGATGAGTTAACCTTAGTACTAAATCAATGTATCTATTCTTGTAAATGTTATCTTTTCCTTTCTTTTAAGGCATATCAGCAAATCTTTTAACCCAGAAGAACTCATTGGATTTAATAATACTGGTAATGTATGTAAGTTACAGTATACAACTTTATGTTATTTAATCGGACTATTAATTATAGCATTGGTTGTTTGATTATTGGTATAAACAAGATAATACATTTTACTCATTCCTGAATAGACTTTTGAATAGACTACTATCTTCAAATCTTTTTATGATTATAATCGACAATCCGTAATTCTATGACTTCTACACATTTTAGTATTGTAGTTTTCATCTCAGTTTTCACAACACTGAGTTTGTCAGAAGATCACAAGCACGTACATCATTAAGTTTCATTAAAATTGTCCCAATGTTCTAACTTCATGTTTGCTATAATAATGTGGTTATTATTCAATATGTATTTTTAGGTGTATGGCCAGCAGAAGAGGTTTTAACATATTGGTGTTTGGAGAACAGAGAGTTATTCAGGTGAGAATTTACAGAATATTTTGTTTTGGGACTGTACTGTAAGACAAAGGACAAACATTAAATCACCCAAATAGTCCTGATAAAGAACCGAACAGAACGGTATATACTGCGGTATATACTGGGCTTATATAAATGTGTAGATTAATCTGAATGACTCCTCCCATCAACCTTCCTGAATCAAAGCTCAATAAAAACACCAAACTTCAGGACTTGTTTGTGTTGGAAAAGAATTTTATTTTGTAATAAATATTTCAAGTAATAGACTGAAATTGAAATTTGATTATGATATGATACAATAGTATTTATTGTCATTTTTACAACTAGGTATAAATAAAATTTGATTAGGTTTATGTTTCCAATTTGTTTTCCTTTTTTGCAACCTGCAGAGAGAAGAAAATATGTGAACTTGGAGGAGGAATGACATGTCTTGCAGGGTTAACAGTGAGTATTTACATGATGTCATAAACTAATTTGCATAATTGGGAAACTCACTTGAACAGAACATGTGATTAGATATTCATATCAACTTTGGTTTAATGATTTTTTAAAAAATCACCCTAGAATTTTGTTAAAGTAGAGGATTGACTGAGAATGCCCACACATGTGATCATCGCATTCGGTTGAAAAACATTTACCTTGTATAACATCTTGTGTATGTTTTTTTCTTCTATCCACAGATAGGTACTAGTTGTGAAGCAGAGGTGGTTACGCTAACTGATGGCAATGAGGACTCTGTCCAAAGTATCCTTTAAAACATATTTCATAGCTAGTTTTACTGTCCTAATGAAATGGTACAGTACAACAAATGTAACCTGACCTAAACTTTTTACTTACATTAGTAAGTTATTAAGTCTATGAAGGTATACAATATTTTATACCTCTATAGTTTATGATGATAAGGTCAATAACCCATGGTTTGACTCTATCTGGGCCAAAGGCCAAATTGGTTGTAACTTTAGGAAAGATTGTTTACTCTTGTTGTGTCGTCCTTCCGATGAGACGTTGATCTGGCTGGCATGAAGAACTTTGTACACATATTTAACAAGAGTAGGAGTTGGCTTCCGGCGTGTGCTTATCTGGTTAGGCTCTGTACTGCTGAAGTTTTTTTATTAGTGTAAAAGTATTTAAGAATATTATATTAATATATAAATTAAATTATAATCCAATTTTTGTACCAGATGTAAAGGAGATTTTAAAAGAAAATGATAAACATTTAAAAGCAAGTCAAGTTGATGCAAGGTAATAGAATATTTATTATGTATTTGTATTCCTTTTCTCATCTTTTTTTGAAGGTAAAATGTATTTACCAGTATTATTTTGTCCTTCATTGTAGTGTTTTACGCTGGGATAAACCAGAGGAATATAATAATTTTATGGAAATGTTTGATTTCGTCATCTCTGCAGATTGGTAAGTACATTACAAAGTGAAAAGTTCAGTACAATCTTTATTGCGAACATTGTTATCCACATATTATATCTACTATATGATAATTTGTTATTCTTTTTAGTTTGTTCTTTGACCAGTACAGAGAAGATTTGGTTAAAACTATCAACACAATTCTAAAACCAAAAGTTAGTGAAATTTCATCTTTGCAGTTTGACTAAATTGGAATGTCCATGAGAAGCTTATGTACTTTTTTATATTTAAAACCCTTACTTTTTTTGTAATTCTTTTAGGGTATATGTATCATATTTGCTCCAAAAAGACACAATACGTGTGAAGAATTCTGTGCAATTGCGAAAAGGAAATTTGAAGTTACAATAGATGAGAGATATGATGCTGTAGTATGGGATAAACATATAAAGGTACAGTTTAAATAGATTACCGACTGGACAAACTATCTAATAAACTCACTAATTTAGTAAAATAAATCAAGTTCAACATGCGTACTTAGAATTGTTCTAATCTATGGTAAAGAAAATAAGGTAGCCCTAGTGTACAACATTTTTATCATGTATACTTTAGACTTGTTTAATTTTTTTTCCTTAGGCCTTGGAAAATTCTAGTGAAATCTATGATGAAAATAGACATTATCCACTGAAAATTACTCTGACAAAAACATGAAGCTGTAGGGTCAAAGGTGAAGTTGATGAATCAGGTGATATTTATTAATGAAATTTTCAGGAAAAAAAATGTCAATGAAAATGTTTTGAAGTATATATTAACAGCCTTACCATGTTGAATCATCGGTTCTTGTCAGATCAAAGAAGTTAATGAATGATGGACTGGTAATGCTTGGATGGGCTTCTCTGTTGGGATATGAGGTGACGTTTCAGAGAGAAATATGATGTAATGGTAAAGATATCGGACTTGTATGTGAGAGGTATGGGTTCGTTTCCTGTCTGTTCTACATTACCTGTCTGCTGCAAGATACTTTACTTTCGTTTCATTGCTAAATACTTTGGATAGCTGTTGGTCCAAGATATGCGCACTGCTCATCTGTATGATAAACTACATTATTTGAAAACAGTATGGGGTCGTCTACCGGATCTGATTGTCCTGTATACTCTAGGAGAACAGGCCTGTGCCAAGGCAATCAATTACCGAGATAGAAACTCGTAATAGTACTTTGATCTTATGTGTGGCTGCGACAAATACCAACAGTACTGTACTATGGACAGTAGCTGTAAAGGGGTGTTGAACTGATCATGTCGCAGCCACAGATAAATTCTTTGATCTCCAAACCTCAGCATTCTCTTGTTATTTGCCTTGCTTGTACTGAACAATTCGCCCAGGATAAAGAAAAAATAACCAAGTAGCAAAGATTCAAGAAACAGGCCATAAATAGCATTGTCGTTTTCAGCATTGACGTAAGATCAATACCTGCATTGATTTACCCACTTCAAGATGACTGTAATGTTTAATCTTTAATAATTAATGTAGTTGTTTTTGTTTATTGTGTCTCTTGGCTTGATCTCTAAAACGCTCAATAAGTTAAATTAAACCTTGACGGCACAAAGGTCTATTGTCACACACGAGCAACATAATGATTCACACTAACTATTACAATTAAAAATTTGTTAGCTCTAGCCTGATGACGTGTGATGTATTAAAATAAATGTTTACTGTGAGAAAATGAAAGGTGTGCTTTAGAAAAAGCAGTACAGTAAAAGTTAGTACTATGATACACATTTATTGGTATATACACGACAACTTAATCAACAATTTATCTGAATTAAATTTGTACTTATCTTGATGTGACGAAGAAGATTTAACCATGGACCTATAAATTAAATCTAATTTATACGTCCATGATTTAACACAGATGCTACTTTAAAAAATGATTTTTCCTCATGTTTTTATCACGGGAAAGTATCCCCTAAATAGAGGTATCTCAAAGGAATGATTCTACGTGTGTTACATATTATTAATTTAATAATTATATTTTTACAATCTTTTCATTCAAATAAATGTTGTGATACACCATTTCTTAATTCATTTGAAATTGTCTAACTATAAGAACTGCTCTGGCTGCTGCCGCAAATTTCTTCAAAGGCTTCCGTTGATGAGTTGCTACTAATTCTGGGATGAATACAGCCATCGGTGTTCCCAATTTAAGAGTTTCACGACCCAGTTTAGAGTCCGTCTTTTTAAACGATGGTCTTTGTGTGTGAACAACATTCTTCATCGGAATGTCTTTAGTTATGTCTTCTTTGTGTGTTAGGCCTACTTGTGGATTATCATCTGATTCTGTCATGTTTTTGTCATCTTCCACCATTTCATTATCATCTATTTTACTTTCATTCTTAACTATGTCACAATCTTGGTCACGGGTCTCGGGTTTCTCTGTCATTTCTTCTTCACCGTCTTTGACACTATCATTTCTACTTTTGTCTGTTTCTTTTTCGTCAGGTTCTATACTAACTAACGATTCTTTACTTTCTTTTGGTTTTTCATTATTTTCTTTAACATTTACGTTGCCAACAATTTCAGTTTTATCACCTACAGCGTCAACTTTATCACTTACAACGTCAACTTTATCGCTAACAACGTCAATTTCAATCAGTGCAGGCATTCTTTCTTCCAATATCCGTTTGTTAGAAAAAACCTTATTTTCGTGTGGATCTTCGAACTTTTTTTTCTCGAACTGGTCAACAGAACCAAACCCAAGCCATGCGTACATTTCATCAGACTTCTTCGAATCCAATAATGCTCTCGATCTCGAAACTTTTGGCGCAAAATCACTCGTTATAAACGGATTGTGTTTGAGAAATTCTTTTTGATATTTTGTTGGAACTACATTTGGCGGGAGCTTAATAGAGCTGCGACCCCTTCGTCCCTGTGTGATTTTTCCAAGCTGACCCGTCTCTTTTGAACTCAGTGGAAACGTTTGTGACAGGCTTTCGTTCTTAAATCCTTGCAAAGTTTTTATTTCGCCACTCGCTATCAAGTTACTCAGAGATATTCTTCTTTTCAGCTGAAATTCGTTTTTATTTCTAATACCTGTTGGTTGTATCTCAGGAAGAGTGATAACTTGTGTTTTTAGGCTTGATTCTTGGTAAAATCCACTATGTGGGGTATTCCCTCTGCTTTGCTCGTGTAACATCTTTAATAATTTGTTCTTCTCGGCCAATTTACGTTTGATATGCGTTTCTTCTAACTCCCCAAACGATTTGTTAAATAGAACACTGGCCATTTTCCCCTTAGGAAACTTTCTATGATCTTGACGAAGACCATCTCGTCTAAAACTGTTTAATTTATCAGCTTTTTCTTCAGTAACTTGTAAGCTTCCCTTTTGAGCTTTATTCGTTTCCATCAGATGTTTAAGATGTTCCATCTTACTTCGCATTTCCTTCTCTTCTCTGCTAATGCTTGCTTCAGTTATCTGCCTAGCATAGTCGAGATGCCTAGCCTCTCGTTCGGCTTCTAATTTCACAATCACGAATTTGCCTCCTCGATTTGAAAGCGTATTACGACGGTTGATCATAGCCCTGTAATCCCCCTTCATTTTCTGGTTTTGTATTTTTTTAACTATTTCAGAATATCAGAATAGTTGTATGTTGTCTGTCATTCTTCTGAGACACGCAGTAATCTAAAGTTGACAACAAATAATAAAACAATTTAGTATCAAGTGTTTCTATGGCCTTAATCAGGTCAAGAAACAGTTGAGATCTCGCGTATTATTAAGAATTGATTATAGAGAATGTCTAATTATTAAATTTCTATTAGAACATCATACACTAATTGTAATAATCGATGTTTGGAATTAGTCATAGTAAACTAAAATGAAAGATTGTTACTAATAAGTTATTCATTAATGTGATACAACCACATGAATGACGTCAGCAAATATTTTACAGCACAGGTACGCGAAGTGATTAAATATTATTCGGCATATGCGAGTTTGTTTTAATTATTGGAATCGAGCTCACCATACGCATTCAGACATCGATAATGATAAAAATGTTCTATATGGTTTTTTTTTATAAACATAATACATTATGTAAAATATATTATTAAACTGTGAATATGAGGATATGGAGATGCGTACGTAGGCCGACTATCCATGTACGTTGTACGTTTCATCTGCTATATTGAAGTAATTGGGCCGAAAAGAGGTACACAAATTATATTGTACTTCTAGTTATGTTGTAGTAACTCATGAAGATTGTCTAAACAGAATAAAATTGTAAAAAAGGTTTTAATAAGAAGTTAACAATGCGTGTATACAGTAGGTCATAGTATTTTTAAACGTCTAAAACATATTGTAAAAGTTTATGGTAGGCCTGCGTTTAGCCTACTTCTTTTAATTAAAAAAAATCTTTTCACAAAATATGTTATGTAGCACACTTACCTGAACAGGTACATATTGAATATTGGTAATAATATAACGCATCAAATGATTTATGATTACAGAATCATCTCCAAACTATGTGAACAGGACGGAGAACGCGGCCCGATATGGTACTGCTGTTTGTATTGATTTGGGTTGCCGTGTGATACGGTACGGTACTAACAAAAAGAACCACGTAAAAAAAGAGATAATCCTAATCCTTACATTGAGTTGTTTTAATCTTCTAGCAGTACGGTACTGGCTAACACATCTACAATTAAACATATGTGTAACAAAGACGTATGTTTTGTTAGTTCTAAATTGGACGCGATAAAGTCATTCTTTCATGTAATAATGTATTTGAATGGTGTTATGCTTAAAAAACAATGTGTCGGCAATTTCATATCGTTAGGCTCTATGTCATTTTATTTCGTTGCTAAAATAGTTAATTTACTTTTTGATATTGCGTTATCGTATCGTATCATCGTATGTAGTGCGTTTTAGAGATAAAAGATATTTAAAAACATTTTTTATCTTTTCTGTATTTAGATTTATTTAGACCTCCATCACAAATGGAAACGAATTGAAGTTTTTTAACGTCGAATATGAAAAAGTTTTCCAATAGCGTGCCGGAATTTTTTATCTGCTCGAGCGTAGATCAACGGGTTTGCTAACGCGTTTATCATTCCAGTTTGGATGAAAACGAGTGCATACACGTTTACAAAGTCATAAACTACAGGAATCGGGAAAACAAGCGTAATGCTAATTACTATAGCTGGTGTTATGCAAAGCAAATACACCCTTAAAATACGACTAGTTGTTTTTGCCGCTCGAAAGTCGATTCGACCCACGTTGACACCTGCTGAAGAAGATGTTGTTGCGGCTATTTGTCGAGAGTGTCTCTTTGCTTCTCGGTAAACGCGAAAGTGGAGAGCAAGGGTGACGGTGATGGCCAAACCAAACATCACCAAACGAAGAATGATGTACACGGAGTAAGAAAAGATCAAATTTGTCGGAGTTCCATTTGCAAACACCATTTGCTTTGTAACGTAAAACAAACCACCAATAGAAATCCCCATCACCCAAACTCCTACACAAAGAATCAGAGCTCTCCTTTTGGTGACTTGTAAATATTTAAACGGTTGCATAATACACCAATATCTGATCAACGCTAATGCTACGATGTGTAGTTGAGATGTACACCACTGAAAAACAAGAACGTTCCCGATCGGTAATACCAACATAAGGTTCACCGCTGAGGTGGTATCAGAAACTAAAACAATAATCATACACCAACTGTAAAGTATCCCAGAGATGAAATCCGAAATCGCTAGGCTGGCTAGAAGCATGTAAGAAGGCTCTTGTAATGACTGGAACTTACAGACAACCGCTACAATCAAGCCGTTACCAATAAGAACGATCGGCAACAGTGTAAAGACAATAACGGAGAATACAATATAGTGGATATGGTAGTCGTGCACCTCTACCGAGTTATTAAACAACAGCCTTTCGTTAATATTATCCATTTCTATGTTTCGTAACGTTTTTAATATCACAGCTTATCGCTGGATATCAGTTTAATCAAATGATGCCAGAAGTTAATTAATTTTCTGCAGGAGTAAACAAAATGAACGACGAAGCTGTCAATAAAATGTCAAAATCTAAGACGGATTAAAATAATAAACACGTATGAATGATAGTGTAGAGAGCAGTGACTAACTTGTAATGGATGGTGATAATATCCTGTGTTTTAAATGTTACCGTAAAGTATTACGTAAGTATTGAGTCTAGAGATTAGAACATGGTATTCGTATAACTAATTAAGAACGCTAAACTGTCACTAATCTCCAGACATTTTATTTTAATTGTTAAAAAACTTAAACTGTTATAAAAAAAAAACGATATACAATTTATGGCTCTACGAAATCTATTTTGGTTGACACTATTTGCATTATATTTCAGTACTGGATCTTAATTGTTTCGTCCCGCACACTCAAGACCTCCCAGCGTAAGAAAAGCTTGTTTGGAGCCAGCAGCATCGCCTAAATAAACTCGTTTAATTGGTAGAACAGATGTATCTGTTATGTAGCCAGCATCTGTTTGGTCAGCATCGACAGAACTAGGTCCATCACAGTTGCATTTGGTACCAGTTGTGATGCATGAATCTAAAAAAGAAAAGAAGAAAACAACGCTAATTTAATCTGATTATATCAAAGACAAGAAGCAAAACTACGGTTTGGCAAACAATGATTGAGAAAAGGACAGAGGAAAACCCAAAATGAGACAAATGTCTTGATCATCGATGATATAATTACCATCGAAAAATTCTTCGTCATCCTTATCGTCGTCACCACTGTTGTCACTGTCACCAATAGTCCCTGTTACTAATGTCACTAAGTTCATGTACATTTATTGTCTCCATTGTCGTCATAGTCACTGTACCGCTCCATCATCCTGACGGCCAACAGAACAACTTGTCATCTTTGATGACTTAGTCACCCTTTATCGTGAAGTGAAGAGAACGTTACGTGATATCAATATCAGATTCTGCTCAACTAACCTGTAACGCCACATTCACAAGATTTTGAGTTGATGGGTGCGCCTCCCCAGTTGATTAGAACTTCGTCGTCACGGGAGACAAGCCAACCCCTATGCTTTCTATATCGTTGATTGTATGCAAGAAGCTTCGAACCTTGGCAGTTATACTAAAATGGTATAAAGAAGTGAGTTATTGTGTAAACGTCCTCTGGAAATAAATATAAGCGCCATGGAAACACACCCTTATTACCAATTTACCTGAATGTATTGTTGACAAGAATTTGAGATGTTGACCAGTGCTGTCATCTGCTGGAATGTTGGTTCGTACGTAGGCTCGTAGACGTACGATCCTGGACGGTTGTCTCCGTTAACAGTCAGTGGCATCTCTAACTCCTCGCCAACAAGAACTAATGTCACACCTGATAAAGGTACAATGGAAGAAAGATGCGTCTCAGACATACATTGCATAATCTCTATCCGAGATAACCCTACCCTTACATCCTTCAGTAGCAATACATTTTGTCGAACGAAAGTAGATTGATGATTTCTCATTAAGCAGTAAAGTCTTGTCTAGACTATCAAACTTTATGTGTCAAAAACTGTGATGTGCATATATATGGACATGATGATGTCATATCACTACCACATTTAAGCATAGCACTACTATATATGGGCACATAACATTTTTTGACTCATAAAGTTTGATAGTGTAGACAAGGCTTAACTCTAGACATTCGACGGTTAAGAGTAACTCTACAAAATCGACTGTTCACGTACCTTGCTCGTATGACATACTGCAATACACAAAGAACGGTTCAAGTTCACCCTCTAAATCTGCATCTATGATGTACATACCACTGATGTCAAATCCTTCCTTGTAGATTTCTTGACAAGATCTGAAATAAATCGGGTTTTGGAAACGTGCCACTGGTCTGGTTATTGTAGGACTTGTCATAATTTGTGATGTTGATGGTGCTCTTGTGCTAACAATGGGTTCTTTTGACTTTGTGGGCGTTGTTACAACAGGTGATGTCTTAATATCTGGAGTTTGTGTGGATGTTTCTTGATGATCTATGGCTTCTATCTCTGTAGCTGTATCTAAAAAATACATAAAATCATTTTTTTTTTAAATTTTTTTTCAACAAAGTGTGGACGACACACTGAAATAAGATGTGACAAGATAGATTGAAAATAAGCACATCTATTACATTCTCGGTAAATTGACATTAGAGAAGGAATGTTTTCTTCCTGAATGATTGTGTGTATAGTGTCCGAATGTACTGGGCTTCTCGGAAAAAGCTAAACTTCTAGAAGACGATTCTTACTGTCACCACCATTTCAGTTTACGAAGGACGGCATGGAAAACATAATATTTAGAAAACCTACCTTCTATAAGTTTTTGAATTTGATCCATTTTGTGTTGTCTATGGAGTGTAACTGTATTTTCAACAGACACCAACTTTGATTGGATATGCTTTGACGCATTCAATGAAGAAGAATTGTATCTTCCAATCATGTTGCGCATTATATTTCGTTGGGTATTAGATATTTCTATAATGTTAACGTTTACTTTTCCTTTTCCTTCACTTAATGTTGTAGCTACCAGAAGCAACACGGATTTGTAAATAAGTAACATTTTGTAATCTATAAAGAGAAAAAACATGGTATTTGTTTATCTGTGGTGGCCTACGTAGGATAGCCCGCTAAGGAACTATATTTTCACCAGTTTTCAACTGTTGAAGTTTGTTTACATGGTCATGTATCAGCTAAACTTTACCGGCTCAATGTTTTACCCAATATGTTCTGGAGGTTTTTTTATAACTTCTCAGTCTCATATAAACTACAAATACATACTGTATTGTAGTATATATCTATTATAAACAAAGAACCTATGATTTTAATAATGTAATACAGGAAATCTGGCTAGATGTCGACAAGGTCCTACTGTACTAGACAATAGCCATTCTATGCGGTAGATACCACTATTGTTGCTATATTGGCCTCCTATGCACAACTTTTGAAAAACTCCGACGTACAGAAACGTACGTATAGACCCATGACACAGTAGTAGGCCTATTTCAACAATGTGGCATTTAATATAATGTTCTGTGTCAATGTATATGAACGTAGTTATTATACATACATTTTAATAATAAGAAATACTTACGTATAAGGTCAAACAGTGTCACCGATCCGTAAATTGTTCCTATCTGTGACCGGAAAAGGCATCACACGTCACGCATATTAATATTATGCTTAACTCGATAGGGTGACTTTGACTTTAACAAAATAATTTACCCATTGGGAAACACTGATATCCGTAGGCTATGTTATAGGCGCAAAATACATAATTATGCGGATTCAAGGCGGCCGTCTAGACAAATATATCTATATATCCATTAATGTATCGTATCGTACAGAGTGCGTTTGGACCTATTTATATTTTTTATCGCACATGCAACTGCCACACGTGCGATTTGTGTTGTTTATCGTACGTTCACGTGCGACTTGATAGGAAGTTTAAACCAATCAGAAGAGAGCAGTCAATGAGGTCCCGGATGTAAAAGCTTTGCCGCGCTCTCTTTCAAACACGAGGCACTGACCGGACTAGCCTCACCTAGCAGCGCAGGAGGAAAACAAAACCTTTTTTAGAGAAGTATTATGTAGGAGAGAAACTAGATTTTTGAAATACAGACAAGTTGTCATTGTTAGTAGATTTGATGCAATTTGGAATAAAGTGGTGAGTAGGCCTACTTTTCTGCGTATTTAAAATAATAAAATTGCCAGGCCAGGCCATGCAAGTTACCCCGAGTGCTTACCGCCGATCGTTCGTATCGACAGTGGTACTGGTAGTCACAGTGACTAGTCCTAAGAAGAACGTGACGATATCGTATATACGGCGGATATATACCATTACTTCACGATCCTATACGATATCGTGACGTTCTTCTTGCCACATAATTCGATATCATTTCTGTCTTTGGTTGGCACTTGTTTGACCTCCCAGGTCAAGCTTATGCCCTGGGGTGTAGGTCTAGAAACAGACGCCTATCGTGCGTATAAGTCGTATGTTATAAATTGGAGGGGGAGGTGGTTACAACAGCACATTCTCAATAATTGCCCATACATTTTAGGGAATTCATTTTTTTTCTGTCTTGAATTTACATTAGCATTTCACCGTGTAGTCCTTTGTTTTGGAAAAAAATTGTCTTTTTTACATACGCATTTTTAGAACCACCGTCAAGCAATAGCACAATTGAACGGCAATCAAGTAGTGTGCATCGTATCAATCTTTTAATTCAAGCACCGAATAGCAACCAAGAAAATCCAAAGGATCTTTACATTTATTCATGCAGGCTCAATACACATTAATACATTAATTTTCTAAACAAATAGATGATAGAAAGTTTCAATATTTATATTCTACACTAGGCCTATACTACATTGATAAATTTTATTCTACAATTTAATGATATTTATGATAAAACGTCCATCGTTAAACTTTCAGGTAGAATTCATTGAATAAAATACAGTTTTATGTTTGTTTTCCGCTTGCTAGCAAACTTTAAAATGTTACGTTGGCTCTAAAATATGTGCTGCACATTCCTGTCTGTTTGAATCCATGTCTGACATGTAGAGTATAGAGTATTTAAACACTTAAATGAATATTTAGATATTTCTGCTTTCTAAAGTGTAATCTAAATAATCATCTAATAAATATCAAGGTAATTTTAAAACTAATTCCATAAAAAAAATTATTGAAATATTAAATTATAAGAAAGCCAAAAAATGCCATAATAAAAAAAACTGGCATGATATCAAACATTTTAATTGTTATTCATAGCCTTCAATTACATTTATTTTATGTATTACAAGATTGGTAAAAACACAGCAAAACATTTAAAATCTAAACTAGTAATTCAAACAATAATAAAAGCCAAAAAATGAGGTCCTGCATCTATTGTGAATACAAATGGTTGTGCGTACTACATATCCCCATAGAGTATTTAAGTTTAGGTCTACTTTTACACACCTTGTTAGCAGCCTACAGTGGTAGATCTCATGAACACATAAAATACAAAATGTATGTAATCTGCCAGGTGAGCTTTATGTGAACATAATGTATTATGTAAAATATGTAATCTGCTAAACTGATACATAAATATACTGTAATTGTATGATAATTATACATGCTTACATAATGTAGATCCATCTGTGATTACCAACAGGTTGGTAAATCATACTGTTGGCTTGTAAATCGATTTTAGTTTTTACGGGATGATTAACGAACCAGTAATTTTAATTACAAATTTATTATTATACTTGAACTAAACATAATTTACCATTTACAGCACTACAAAACTTGAGAGAAAATACAGAATAAAAAGTTGATTAAACTCAGCTGTCAACAATTACAAATTGTCATTAGTAAAATTTTTTCCAGTTTGCACCATCTAAATCATAATTTTAATATATATTTTTTTATAGAAAACATCAAATGTATAATTGGAATAAAGAATCTTTATGAATAATTATTCTATAGTTATGAATGAAAAAAAAAAGAATCTAGACTAAAGCAACCAATGTATTTATTATTTTACTGTGCTAGATGGTCATCCTCATTATGTGGGCTTCTTGCCATTTATGAATACATGGACATTTGGAGAAACTGAAAAATAAAATATATTTATTAGATTTGAAATACCGGAATGGTGTCCGGCGGGGGATAGTTTATTACCATTAGTTAAGGTCAGGGGTCAGTGATCCATTAGGCGCTATATAAATACTGTTTATTATTATTATTATTATTTGTATGTGCTATTTCATTGCCATGGTGGAATAAATATGAATTCAATTGGAAATCAGAATTATGCACAGTAAACAAATATACTGTATGGTACACAGTATAAACTATACAACTAAACATTCATAATTGTACTGTACTAATAATATCATCTGTATATTACAATAATCAACAATAATTTTTTATTTATATCTTTTTTTTAAAACTTACCTCATCCAATTCAAATTGTGTCTGTTTACCGTTTGGTGCATTCTTCTTGAATGCATCTAATTCAGGAGAAAGACAAAACAATAATGTTAGACTTGTTGCCAAGGAACACATTTTATAGTAGATGTAATGTAAAGATACTAGTGTAAGCCAACCCTAGAACATTCAAGTCCACCCTCAAATTTGGAATGTTTTATTTTATTGTAAAATCAATCTCTTTATTCATCTCATTAAAAAAAAACCAATACACATAACAAAAAGGAGTAAAACAAATGTTCCTTATTTCCAAACTTTGACCAACTTAAGCAATAAGATTTGAAATAGCTATTATGCAACACTTTTTTAAACTTAAAATCACAAAAGAAAAAAAAGACAGATTTGAATGCTTACCAAACATATGCTTGAGCTTGATGGTACACTGAATAAAATCATCAAAATCGATGGTACCGTCTTTTCCTCCGTATCTCAACACCAATGCACTGAATGTCTTTGAACTCACAGTATACCCTAAATTATAATTTATAAATATTAGAATCAATATCGATTATTTTGCTTACAGTACATTGGTTTTTAAAATAACTTTGATAGTACAAAACTTCTTACCAACACTTCGGAGAGCCATTCGTAACTCATATGCATTAAATGTTCCACTGTTGTCGGTATCAAATTTCTTAAAGACACCCTGAAAAAAGAAAAATTACATAAATAAACTGTAGTGAAGAAGAGTAACTTTTTGGGCAAGTTACATTGTTTTAGTACATTTTTAGTGTATAAAGGAAAAAGATTTACCTTCCATCTTTTGATGTCTCTCCACAAGGCCTTAAATTCATCGAATCCAAGCTTGCCTGAGCGATCAAGCTAATTATATTAAGGTTAAAGATCATATAGCAGAAAGTTGCGAAGCTTTCATTTCATTACTTAAAAAAAAGTTAGCTTATTAAAAATTTTATTTTCCTTTAAGCTCTGTTATTTATTTGTTAATTTCGTAGCTTAAGTTGGTTAAGATGTTTTAAAAGGTACCAAGCTTGATTAGCTCCGGCTATATCTTGGCTACCTTTTGTATTGATTAATTGTTTGATACAATAAAGAAGAAGACAATGATACAAGATGATAATTGTTTATTATCAACCACCTCTTACTGTAAATGCACTAATCACTCCCATACTAAAATACTTCACATAAATTTAAAAAGGATACATCGTTAAGAGCCACCATACTCTTGCAGGATTCAAGGGTGAAACCAGATGAGCCATGGAGTTCTAAAAAAATAAGTGAACATTCATCAATACATCTTCAAATAGTTTGTTTAAACAAGGAAAACCCATATATTTACATTACTACAATATTTGTTGTAATAGAGACAATAATGTATATAAAATAATACTATATGTATTTATAAGAAAAAAAGATGCACAAAGGCATATTATTGTCAAATGTAGAATGGTACAGTACATAAAAAACACTACTTCAAACATTATAAAGCAGTTAAAATACAATTTGTAGTTAGACTTAACAAGACTGAAAACAAAAAGTATCGTTCACACTTATACATGATCTAAATAATTAACAATAACATTAAAAATGTAAAAGTATTTTTGAACAAAATTAAATTTAAAGTTTTTCAGTAATACAGCCGACCCTAAAAAACCCAGTAAGTCTGGTTTTTAGTATGCATTTTAAATGGTAGGAAGAATTTAGGGCCTTTATGACAAATGTTGGTTTAGGAGAACAAATTTCTAGTTTTGGGAGAATGAATTTCTGGTTTTAGGAGAACGAATTTCTAGTTTTGGGAGAATGAATTTCTGGTTTTGGGAGAATTAGTTGACTTCGGAGAACTAGTTTTTGGATTTCGGAGTTTCTGGTTTTAGGGAGTACGATTTTAGGGAGTACAGTTTTAGGAAAGTTGACTCTACTACTACTGGTACTTTAAAAAAACAGAAATGATCCATTATAAAATATAAATAACAAGTACTGTACAAGAAAAGTAATGAAACAAGCAAGGCTCACTCTACTAATTATACACAGTATGGTAATATGCAATGGTACATAGATTTAAGAAAATCAAAAGCAAGAAAAAAAGGATAGGACTACACATGATGTATCATCATTAGCTTTGCTTTCTGATGATAGTTACACAGAAACTAAAGAAAAACTAAGGTAAAACTACAAAAATATATTATTAATAATGTTCTCACCATTCTTGATATCTGATTATATCAGCAAATTATCACCATGCAATGAATAGGATATATGTTATAAACAGCAGAGGAGAATGTTATATTAATATTATTATAAAAAATAATTGTTGCTAAGTATCTGTTATTATTACATACAAGTCTTTCTTCAATTAAAATAAACATAAACTAATCTAAAATTGTAAAAATTCCAGTAATTTACAGATGACAATTTTTTTTTGGATTTAAATGTTATTAAATCAAAATTATTTGATAACAACCAAGCATATTAATTGAAGAGAAACATGTATTGTTGTTATGGCAAACATGCTTAATTTCACCATATGGGGTCATTATATGAGGTCAAGCAATATCAGTATCTATATCTAGATGTAATTATTTTATGCACTGATTATCAATATATTTCATCCTTTACAAGCCCATAGCCAGGATTTTTACAGGGTGTTCATTTTTCCACAAAAGGAAAACAAATCACCAAGAGCAAGGCTAGTTCATTAGGCTTATTTACTATCACTGACTGGTCTCTTGGTTGAAAAGGGCACTTCCAGGAAAGTTGGAGGTTTTCTTGAACTCCCTGGCTATGGGCTTGTATGCATTCCATTCCCATGCTCTCTGACAATCACACTTCTAATACCTTCCCTCCCCAATTCCTCAAAAATATCTTATTGTGATTATTGTAAAAATATACCAACCATTTTTCAGGGCAGCATTTAAAATATCTTTAAGCTCCCACGCATCTACTTCCATATCCTAAAACAATTATAAATATTTTCAAAATAAGAATACAAGCAATATTACACCGTAAACAACATGGCTTTAGAGGAAGTGTTGGGTGAGAATAGAGACGGGTTTTTTTTACTCAATAGCTTTGTATTTATTGTTTTTGTTCCATTTCTGAGGCCTAGATAAAGAGAAGACCCAAAACTCTTGTTGATAATGATATACAATTCTTTAAGATGTCAACATTACTGGCTTAGCATCTCATTCAGAATATGTTACAGTCACTATTCAGTGGTCACTGAATGGAGAGCAGCCATGTGATTCAAACCCATGGTGCCCAAAATTAGTATAGTAATTTGTAGTACATACATCTCCAGTAAGTTTCTGGAAGAATTCCCTGAATTTCTCTTCCTGGGCATTAAATGCAGCCTGTTGTTCTGGAGTCAATGTTGGCTACACAAAAATAAATGTAAACATGATTTTAGTACATCAACAACAAAATGTAAACAGCATTAAATGCTGATGTTGCACTCAAAATGCAAATTCTAGTCCAGCACTATACAGAATAAAAATTAAATCTTTCTCATAACAACAAATAAAAAAGATAGAAAAACAGACAAATATATTATAGTAATTAATATGCAAACATATAGTAGTTCTTAAAATATACTTTAACAATATAATAACAGTATATGCCATGTATATATTTGTTATAATAAATCACCCTTTTTTATAGTCTAATAATTGATATTGATATACTTTTGTAGTTTTACTAATTATATACTATTATATAATTATGTATATTTTAATTTACCATACAGTAAGAAACTACTGTATAATAAATCATAATGTGCACTACAGGCCAAGCAAATGGCAATATCTTTTTATGGCTTGGCTTGGTGAATCATGTAAAAGGAATGTCTTGAGGCAGCCTAGATGTGTCTAATTTCAAGACAATTTTGTGTATTGCTTTCGTGTGTATTTTTTTTTTTTTTTTTTTTTTTTTTTTTTTTAAACTAGTTTTACCTTTTATACATAATGTATTTATATATTTTTATCAAATTTTGTAAAATACTACTTTTCAGCCTTTTGGCTGCCGTTGTATTTTGATGTCTTTTTATGAATAAATATACCTAAATGATAAATGAATATGAAGCAACAACTGTGTAAAGCTCACATAACAGTGGCGGATCCAGGATTCTGAAATATGGGGGCCCAGTGTCTAAAAATGGTGCCAAGTTTAATTTGATGTCCTATCTTTTGCATTATATTACAATTTCTGCGATTGGGCCTAGGTTCTTGAATCCGTTCCTATTACAATCTATGTTATGAAGGCTTCTAAAGCAGAAGCTAACCGGTTTGGAAAGTTACTGTATGCAGTTCTGTTATGTTTTGCTAGTTTGATTAGTAATATTATAAACAATTTTGATTAGATGTTATACCTTTTCCTAAAAAATAAAAATAAACCAGAGAATCAGTTATTCTATTGTTTGTAAAAAGCAAAATATATAATTTCATATTTTATTTAATAACATAACATTCCATAGTATTTTAAGTCAATTCCTAATGCCATGCCATATACTGTAGTATTTATATACTGTATGAGTAAACAAGCTATGTGCAAATACCATTTCCTAAAGGTTTTCAGCATACAGCGTACTAATATATTAGAAATAAGATTAGATAATATCATAATTATTAATTCATCTATGTAAATTATCAGAATTTCAATTATGCATTAAATATATAACTTCCCCAAAAAATAAGGATATTGTTACTTAATAATTGCAATTTATTAATTTATAAAAACAAAACACATTCAAACTGAAATTCAAATGAAACTAAAAAGGTAAATACAACAGAAAATGTGTATAATTATTTAAATTAAAAATGCAAAATTATGCAACAGGCATATAATGCAGAACAACTAAATCAATCAAACTACCGCTTTTGATGTTGGTGCTCCCGCAGTTGGCTAGAAAGAAGACGCAACATAAATGATTGAAAACAATTTACAACTCTCTACTGTATAGCAATTCAATGAGACTTACAATTCAATTCATTCCATGTAACAATCTACTGTATTTTCAGACTGTTAGCGTTACCCAGGCATTGCTCACTGTATTAATCATTTCAAACAAGTTACCCATACTATTACTTTATGTAGGTTTTTGTTTAATTTTTAATAATCACCCTAGTATCAAATTACACACAAAGTACTCAATGTCATATTATCAAGTTTTAAACTGGTTTAGTCTATACTATGATGACCGGGTATAGTCTCAGGGGGCCTGGGTATAATATTTGTGGAAATTAAATGGTTGGATTATATTGTATTTAACAATTGAATTTACCATACCCTTGTTTCTGATCCAAATGATCCTCAATTAGCAGGTGTGATTATACAGTACTTGAGAATGGGATTATACTCGAGCACAGGATGATACTCGGTCATATACGGTTGTAAATAATAATAGCTTTGTAAGGTATGTTTGGGTTATATTATCAGTATTATTTTATTAAAATTAAGTATAAAGTAATAAACAATCAATGACTTGCAAATTCAACCATAATAGTGTTTAATGTGAGTATTGGTATATTTATTTGCATACAGTATGTGATCCACCTGTACTGCATGTTCCAAGTGTAAAATATAAATATATAGTGTAGCTAATACTATATAGAAGAATTTTGTGTTGCACGTTATTATAGTGCCACTGGTCAAGAGTCCTTCATGCAGGTTTAGTTTATTCTAAATAAATATTTTTAATTTATTAAAAAAATAAAATATAGTCCATGCAGAAATAATAATAATTTTTAAATATTTTTAGTTGAATATGCCATTTTAATGTAACATAATAGTTATTCACTTTGACTAAAAATGGATGGGAAAAAAAATAGCTGAAAAAGGTATTTAAAGCAAAAAAATCTTTAATTGTCCGTCAGACAATGGGTTTTTGGTTAAATGTAATCGTTTACTTTGTCTTTTACAAGTAAAATTTTTTTTAACAGAAGTGAATAACTTTACTAAAACTGCAAAATGGCCTATCAAAAGTATGATTTTATTAATCTTCATTTTTGGGGGACAATACATCTTTAACCATTTACAATTTCATGCTGTTAGTATTTGATCAATTTTTCTCCCCAGAAGTATATTGACATTGGTAAAATCGGTTTTGTCATGTACAATGATATTGATAACTGTACTACTGTATAGCCAGAAGAGGGAGTGTATAGCCAGAAGAGGGAGAATATACCCCTGGGTGGTAACAGGGCCCTGTTAATACCTTAGTCACAGATTTATTAATGATCTTTAAAAAGAATATAATTAAAAATGTTAATTCTAATACTAGTGTATATATTTGTTCCATTTTGACATGCAATAGTAAAAGTCAATGTTAGTTATAAATAAATGTTAATAATATCTTTTAAAAAGATAAATATTTTTACCTGAGCTTCCTGAATATAGAAAGTTAACAAAAAAATGAATTTACTAAACGGATAATGATAATAAAACAAAATGATACATACAATGAAAACACATTAAATAAGATAAATTATAATTGTATATTTAATTAAGACAAACACTTATATGAAAACAATAAGGTTTTGATTAAATGAATAAGTAGGCAGTTTTGGTTAAGGTATTTCTATATAAGGGTTACTTATTTTCAAAACCAAAAAAAAACCAAAAGAACTATTGGTTTCATTTTGTATTTCAACATTTGAAAATGTATCATTAACCAAAAGAAAAATCTGTTTTGCCAACAAAAGTATCCCAGTTTATTTAAAGATAATCAAACATAAAAAAGAGTATTAGAGAAAAAAAAGCAGGTAAACAAACAATGAAAAATGAATTACCTCTTTGGGAAGTTCAACAACACCAGTTTCTTCATCAATATCTCTAAAATAAGAAAAAAAAGATTACTTCTTTAAAGAGATTTGGTTTTGTACACAAAACACATCTTGCAATCATCTCGTTGTATATTATGACACTAAATGTACTGAATTTTTAGTACATAGAAACCCTCCTGTGGGAAACTCCTTAAGGGACACTTTGTCATGAAAGAAACAAGGATAAATGCATGGCTACACTATGGTCAACTCCTATTCAGGGAACACCTCTGAACAAACCAAGCCCCTAGCTTCTACTGTATTCATTTCCAAAAAGCAACTATCAACTCACTTGGCCTCTGACTTCTTCAAACTGTAGATTCTCAAAACAAAGTCACCTTCTTCGTTTGAATTAAATGTTGAAGGTATGATGACATATTCTCCCTTTGGTAGCGTGAAACGTCCACAGATTTCTCTGGTGTTTATGAATGTATTGGAACGGGCCTTGGAGGCGTTGTACAAAAAGAACTCCTTTGGCATGATTTCCATGTTTTTGTTCTTCTTGCTTTTTAACTGAAAATTAAAGTTATTGTGAATGTAATAAAAATTAAAGTTATTGTGAATGTAATAAAAAAAAAAGAACATCTGAAAGAAATCATACCTATTTTGTGCCCAGCTTACCTGGATAAACCGACAATAGCCTTTTGCCTCCAAGAGTGAGATATGACTAGTTGAAATTGAAAACCCCTCTCCACAAATGAAAGTATGGTAGTATCTTGAAATGGATGGGACACCAGCGGAGTTTGGAGGGAAATTTTGTTAAGATGTGTTTTTTTGTTGTTGTTGAGAGGAATGAGATTTGAATTTTGCCATTTCATAAACCTCTGTACAGCAGATTTGAAACCTTGCATTCGTGTGCAACAATCGGGATACTAAATGGATTGTAATTGTTAGATTAATACCTCATAGATGGCAAAGCCAATTGTCAGGTTGTCAATACCCATCCTCTTCTGTTTGCGGCGATGTTTTTGCATGAGACTAACAATAAATGTAGATCCTCCTTCAATCTTGACAGCGTTGTCCTCTTCATCATCGTTATCCTCATCGTCACTACCATCCTCTTCTTCCAATTTTAGTCGGATTTGTGGGTTGATCCAGAAAGTGTCTTTATTTAAAATTATAATAAATATGTCATTATTGTATGTTATTTTTCCAAGTAGTAGGTATTACCTACCAAATTAGAGAGATCAAACCTCAGCCTGTTAATCTACTTTCAAGGATACAGTCTATTATGTTTAAAAGACTGATGGAAGCACAAACGTCTTTCATCAACATATTCCTACAGTATACTGTGCAGAACCTTGTTGAAGTACAGGCGCACATAGATGATGGAATACACTTAATCCACTACAAGGTAAATTCATGCAATACAATATTGTAAGATGATTTACTAATTTTACAAATTCTTATATTTAGGTCAAACCTGGGAAGTTCCTGCAACCGCCTGCAGAACAGTTCTTCTGCCAGCGGCCGTGAGTAGAATTCACATTGTAATTTTTCTTGCTCAACACTTCCCCTGGTGGAAGGTTACAAATGTCCAATCGCATGAATTCACGGGTGAAATCACGGAATTCCATCCTGGAGAAAAATTAGGTAAATACTGCATTTCATCTCCTTTATTCATCTTGATACAAGTATTAATAAATCAGTGAAAATGTGTTATATTATTGCATTCGTTACTAAGGTTATTAGAGATTAGTTCTTACCAGAATTCTCCATCATCTGAAGTTTCCAGACCAAGTTGTTTCTTTTCTTGAGCAGAGACAGCTTCCCATTCACGTGATCTGTTTATGATAAAAACAAATTGTCAGAAAATTGGGAACAAATCTAATGTGTTTAAAATGTGACATACAAGTGGTTAGACTTACTCATCACTCCATGCACCGTTCCATTCTGATTTTCCCCACGGATTACGCACCCTCACAAGACGGACATCTTTCTGGCGTGAACGAAGATTAACCTGTAAAATAAAAATCAATTAGTAACAAGTACAAGAAAAGTGTATAGCAGAATACTCACTTGAGGGCAGGGTTTATGGAATATACCATTATCTGATATGGGATGTTTATCAAATTTTATATATTCGAGTAGCTCTTTTCTTGGAGATAATAGGCTTTATTCAGGTAAATTAGGTACAAAATAGACTACCATCATATAAAACTTCATAAAAGATCATACCTTGGTGACACCTGTAATTGTGTAGGCATGTCCACAGATAAGACCATTGTTTTGTTTAGCCTCCACCTGTCCGGGCACAGCTTCAATGGAACAACCCATCTGAGAGCTTCTCTTGAATGCTGAAATCATGGTCTTAAAGAGTTTCTTAGGAGTCTTTTCACGAAGGTCGATAGCTTCAGCAACTCCTCCAGTGAAATCAGCCATTGCCTCAACAACGTTGCCTCCTTTTAATGCTTCGTAGGAGCCGTGGAGTCTACAAGAAATAAGTAATTCACAAACTATTATGTTACGCTCATAAAATGCACGGTCATTACAGAGCTTCTTTTATTAGTTAAATATTATATTATTATTAATTTTTGTTTAATTTTGTTTAAACCTTGACCTTCAGAAAACCATTACTGTGTATATTACTTTCCAGTTAAAAAATACTTTAATTTTAAACATACTTAGCATAAGCCTTCTCCATAAGAGCACTCCAGAACTCAGTCTTCTCCTTGGAATGGACAAACACCAGTTCACCATTGTAAGTTGGAAGGCGATCGTCCACAACCACATCAACCCATTCACCATACTGCCAAAACTGAAAGTGGAAGATTCCGGCATAATCTCTCTTGAATGTTTGTTCTGCTGGACAGACTCGGTGAAGGAGGTTCTGTTGGAGTGAAAGAGATGCAACGGCTGCCAAGAACCAACAGTCACCTAAAAATAATGAATAAATAAACAATAGTTAATAGTCAAAATATCTTTCTTTGTTCTTGGTGCAATATTAATATTAATCTCTGTGCAGTACATCCTTGTATAGTAATAAGTTTAAATAAGTCATTCCAATTACCTAAATACCTAACATTTTATCTGTGTCAATATTAGGTATCCACTAATGTGTAATTTGGTTTGTCAGTATTTTGAAACTGTAAAATTTTGAAATAATATGTTTTGATTTATGAACAGCAGGCTGTTGTGTACTTACATTTTATAACTGGGTGTTGGAATTTGAATAGCGCCCTAAACAAACCAATGTTGGTGATTCTAAGATCCCTTTCAGAGTATGGATGGTTGAACTTTGTTTTGTTTCACACATATTTTAATTACTTTAATTTTAATTAATTGTTCTAATAAATAGTTCAGGATTCGTCAGCCTATTTTTGACTTATTAGGCTTGTTCAAAGAAATAATTCTGAATTCGGCAGCCTATTTTATTTACAACTTATTAGGCTTGTTCAATTCAATAGTACAGCATTCAGCAGCCTCTGGGTTAAAGGAGACAGATTTTTGGAATAGCGTGTTAGGTGGTTCAAGGACAATATTATTATTTGTTTGTCTAATATCTTATTATCTTTACTGTATGTAAAGGCTTGTGGCGCAGTGTATTAGACGTTTGGACTACTGATCATAAGATTATGGGTTCAAATCCAATGCTCGTCCCATTGCTTGTATCCTTTACACTTACGTTTGCCTCTCTATCCACCCAGGTGTATAAAGAATGGGTACCTGTTATTGATCAAGATACAACTTTGCACTGATTACTAGCTGCATTATGGGAGTATGATTCCATACATGTTTGATAAAAAAAAATGGCCGGGATAATATTTGTACAGAGCTTAGAGGTTTGACAACATTACTGTAGGTGCTTTATAAATCCACAGGATATTATTAAAGGCTATTGAAATACAATGTATTATTATAGCATCGACACTTTTACCTACATTAATACTATTAGCCTGCTCCATTCTTTAGCTTATTGAATCATCTACCGTATACATATCATTTTACTACAACTGATAAAAATCATTCATCCATACAATTTCTGTATGGAAATATGCTAAATTGTTATGCTTATATCAAAGCATACCTACTCCTATTTTTTTCCCATTCATTTCTATTCATAGCCCAAAATACTAAATTCAAATATGATAATTTAAAATACAGTATTATATATTCTTTGCATCAGTGAGCTAAGTTTATTGGTCAATTGTTTTGCCCAGGTATGCATGTACTGTATTTATGTAATTATACTGGAGACATTTAGAACACTTGAGTAAACAAATTTGCAATTATAATTCTTGCAGTAATTATAAGCTTAGAAATCCAGAGAATATAAGGAGGGGAAATGGCACAGTAAGAACCAACATTGAATGAATGATTGCAAGGTATATTATAGCATCATTATCTCTAAATTTAAATACTATAGAGCATTCATTAGAAAATAATTGTCATTTAAGTAAATGAGTTATTTCTTTTGTAGTCCTTTCCTAACTCAGCGGATATGACTTTGCAGACAGACACACGCTTCAAAATATTTAATTTAATATGGAAATGTCAGGAATTTGAGCAGTTGAACTGTAGACCAGTTAGGAATTCTGTCTAGTAAGATCACAAGCATGGAAACAACTGACCTAGCAGCACTGGGGATCATTTTACCATCTTGTTTATGTTACATATTTTAGGTAATATTTGGACATCTGTCTGGCATCATTTCTCATTCTGAGTCATACTTATTTTTTAAAAACACTTTTAAGCAGAGCATGTTCTTTTTTTTTACAATCAAAATAATTTGACTGTAGTAAAAAGCACCATATCATTATGTTATGTACAATTATTAAGGTCACTAGAGATAGAGTACTCCTTCCTTTAAAAACACAAACAAATGCAAAATGCCCACACATTATTTACTTACTTCACTGGAACTTCTTAAGTTCAATCAATCTTTCTTTGAATTAGGACAATATAGCATAGTCCTAAACCATACTATAGTTTCAAAACACTATTGTCTACTCCCACTGGTTTACCACAGGCATATAACATTATCAGACAAGCCATTGTCATTGCATGACTATTCTTATTACCCTGTATATACTGTATTTATAAGAGATTTACGGAGCAGCCCAAGCGGAAATGTCGGCAGACTTTTCAGCTGAAGGCAGTAATAATATATATATATATACTACTGTATTTGGACTAAACTAACAATTGCTTTAGATACTGAGTATTTGCGCCACAGGTGAATAAATTGCGCCCCCGGACAACCACCCCCTTAGGATAACTACCCCCCGGTCAACTACCCCCCCCCCCCCATCCAAAAGTAGACAAATATATAGGACCGGTTTCTGTAAAAATGAAAATGAAATCATCTGTTTTTAACGGGTGTTTCGAAACTAGAGACCCGAGACCAGAGACCTGACACGAGACCCAATACGAAAAGGGAGACCTATATTTGGGTCTCCCTTTTCGTATATTAGGGTCTCTCTTTTCGTATAGTGTGGTCTCTCTTTTCGTATAGTGGGGTCTCCCTTTTCTTATAGTGGGTCTCCCTTTTCGTATATTTGGGTCACCCATTTATGAATACACTTTACACTACAGACGAAGTACACTACAGAGGATTTACAGGGCACAATATATGTGTTTGCCCTTCTTATCTTTAAAAATATTGTTAGATTGGTCTCTGTGTCCCTTTTATATCACACCTCAGTGTATCATTATCTGATTGGTTAATTTTGTATTGCATGTTGTTCGGTATAACCTTTACTGCACAGTAAAGGTTATATATAATGGTTCTATTTATCAAATAGTAGAATTTTGTGAAACATGAGACTACGGACTGTTTGAGACGTTTCTTGTGTGTATAACAGTATAATGTTGTTTATTTGTTATTTTCTGCAGTCAAAATCTTAGCCTTTTTAATGCCTGCCTCCTACCTACCATTTTTCAATTCAATTCAATTCAATTTCTTTTTATTTCGGAAATATCATCCATATTAATAAACTTATTAACAGAAAAAGACAAATCTAAACTTAAGTATAAAGAATAACTCCCTGATTTGACATAGCTAGAAACCATATACTTTATATTGTCACGCAACTGTGTTTTTGCTTTAAATAGGCCAAGAGCATTAGATTTACTGTAGATAACCTGGTATTGTAACAAGCTGAAGTGTATTTGCATTAGTTGCTTTAAAATGCATTGTTACAGTATGCAGCATGAGAAGAGAACTTTTCTCTGAAAACAGGACATTGGCAAGACCAATAGTACTGTATCTTGTTTATCTACTGCTGTATTATCGACAACCTTACTACTTTATAAGGATATTATACTTGTACTTATTGTTTTATATGGAACAATCATTGTACACCTACAAAACCACAGACACCACAGCAAAGTGTAGGTGCAAGTTAACAAGCCATTTGTTACCACAAAAGTACTGTATCAACAAATTAAAAAATTTAGAGCCTGTTTCTATCAAAGATTTTCTAACCTGTTGTGGGTTATTGTTACAAAAAATATCATTTTATCATGTAATTTTTACAAAGGATGTCGCTATCCACAGACAGTTACTCAAATGTTTGTGCGACCTTCTGAAACCGGTTTAAAAATCAACCCTTAAACATTAAAATAAAGACACAAAAAATATATTATATTTGATTATTTGTTTTTTTGTGGAAATTCTTAAGGTTACGAATATAGAGTTTGCTAAAATGAATAGGAGAACAAAAGGTGAGCTCTAATGTGTACTTACCAAGCATACCCTGCTCAATGTCAAAACGGCTCGCTCCTCCTACAAAAAATTCAGGGTTATCCACAATTTCCTGAAAAAAACAAATCAAGACAAAAATCAACTATTTTTTGTTTCTAAATAAGTATTTTTAAACTAATGATTTTATGCTAATTAAGTAGACTAACAAAGTATATAGTACAATGTCTATTAAGGGGACCCCCCCCCCCCAATCTGGAGGACCCAACTAGGTACTATGTTCTCTTATCCCCCATGTTAAAACCTATTGCCTATTGTTCATTCACATTCCCCTTAAAGGTATCTAGTATCAAACAACGGCCTCTACTCTACTGTAATATATAAAATATTTCTGTCAACAAAATTTAAAACAAACAATTTTTTTATAAATGTGTAATAATAGTTATTTGCATTATTTATTGCAAATATTATGTTGAATTCTATAATTACTACATATTTACAAGGTTTTTTCTGTGATGCAAGGATGGAATATTAAAAATAATGCAAACAAGAAAATTACAGTATCAATGGTTCTTACAATTTGCAATTCCTACTTAGTGTAAAAAAAGAAGCTGTTCACAAAGTTATCATTACGGTACATTGTTAATTTAGCACATATGACTTCATCGGATTTGCCTAGGTGCTACGTTAAAATAATACTGTTTTTATACTAGAACTAAAATATGATTACATATATCAATATGGCCTCTATGTCACACTATGGTGGCCTCTACTTGTCAATGTCCTGTCAGCAATCTAATCCTAGTGATGTTCAAAGTGTGATGTACCGATGAATTAATTTATAATATGCTGGTCACAATTAGCGCTACAGAGCAGGAAGTCCTTGAAACGCACTGATAAACATATAATTCTGCATATACTGTAGCTACATTAAATTTTATATACAAATATCAATTATATATTTCAAATATTTTATTTAGTTGCTTATGTAAAATGAAGTTTTCACATTTTATAAACATTTAAAACCCATTAAACTGGACAGGTTTAGGCCTAGTGGATCATAAACATCTCGGTGGGAGCTTTTATCTATAGCAATATATATCTAGAGTAAACTATACATTTAACTATATTTTATTGCATGTGCAGATTTTACATATTAAACTAATGTAGACATTATATAGGTTGGTGCCGCTTTGTATACAGCAATATTACTATATCAATCATATTACTGTATCAATCATATTACTGTATCAATCATATTAATGTATCAATCATATTACTGTACTGTATCAATCATATTACTGTACTGTATCAATCATATTACTGTATCAATCATATTACTGTATCAATCATATTACTGTATCAATCATATTACTGTATCAATCATATTACTGTATCAATCATATTACTGTATCAATCATATTACTGTATCAATCATATTACTGTATCAATCATATTACTGTATCAATCATATTACTGTATCAATCATATTACTGTATCAATCATATTACTCGTCAATGTTAGTTTTGTCTAAATGTCCATTCCCTGAGCTATACTGTAGCCGCCAGTGATCATTTACATAATTTATAATAATATTTATTAATTATCTCAAGAATACAAATCATTAATCATTAATTAATAAAATTTTAAGCAATTTACTATATCCATAAGCAAATATATAAATGTATTTTCATCTCGGTTCAAATGGATAATGAAGTTTTTTATGGTTTTTGTTTACAGTACAGGAAAGTAATCCTTGACGAAAAGGACACCAACCCTGCACAATTATTTGCATATTTCTTAGGTGTACACATACTGTATGATGTGTACATTTTAAAGAACAGACATCTTTTGTAATGAGTAGAGGGTTAAACCCTTGAGTATTTTTCTTCAAATTTGGCCCCTTTTACAGCAGTCAATATGGGCCTGCTGTCCCTGTCCAGATTTAATCCTAGTATAGTTTTGTTTAAGCTGCAAAAGGAATTATCACACCAAGAAGTTATACAATTTTTGTCGTTAATATATTTGTGATGAATACATAAACATTGGAGCATGTAATTGTCATAGATTTTATGCGCAGTAACCATCCAAACTTTCTTTTATTTCAGATTATATCAACACACTTTAATTTTAAGTTCCAACCCTAAGAAGCCTCAATTATACCTTCAAAATGTACAGGTTGTACCGCTTGTATATTGGCCACCCACCCGCTGTAGCCCATCCCAAAGTATTCCCAACTCTTGAAAACTAATCCACACCCTTGCATTTCATAAATTCCTTATACTTTACTATATATGTATTATCTAGTTTATACTGTTGTACATTGCACTGTAATCCATATTATCTGATGGAAAAATATGGCGCAAACACCCAAAACAGTGGTTGACATAATTTATACACGGTATCAGCCAATCTGGTGCCACGTCCACGATATCATCAGTGTGCAAATATCATAATGAGCAGCGGACAAATATTAACAACACTTTAGCAAAATTATAACACGTTTTTTCTATCTTTGTCATTAATTTTGCATAAATTTAATTATGCTAAAAACCAGTGAATGATGTCACAAGGGATGGAGTGAAAGGGATTATGGGAGATTTAGCACTCTGCTAATTGGTCTGGGATTGATACTGTAATAGCATATATCCGAGAATTATTTGAAATTTTAATAAAAATATTGACTTTATGCATTTCTTTTAAATACCTCAGGAGAATGTATGAAGTGTTATGAAAAGTTTTGAATTGTGCATCCTTTATAAAAATTCCCATGGTGAAAAGTCTAGGGAAACTATTAACAAACTATTGGAGGTTGATATACAGGTTGCAAGTACAATTAATATTAAAAATTAATATGCATACCAAATTAATGAATATGTCTAGTACCTAATTAATGGATGCAATAGACAATACTAAATAAATATCAATCATTAATTCAGAATAAGGCAGGGATATACAAAAGCTATTACTGAATCCAATATAGTGAAAATGTTTTTAATAAATGCAATGTACTTATGAATATTCAACAGCATAATTATGAATATTCAACAGCATGTTTATTTATTCAACTTGCATGCAGTCAATAACTAATAGATTTAATATTAAATTTAAGTACTTCAATATTCATTTACTATCAAGGACTATTTTTTATGATTTCAGAAAGTTAAATCATAATGCAAAACAATTCATTCGGCAGATGCATCTGTTACCATGCCGATTGATTAGGAATCATTTATTTTTAGCAGCTGGCATGGGTGTTGATTGGTTGTGTAAAGCATTTGACCTTAATAACTAAATATGAGAAAAGATTTGCAGCATAACACAGTCCTGGATAGTATAAATAATGAAAACTTTACACATACTGTACAGTCAGTACTGTCCTGTTGCGAAGTTTCAGGTATAAAATTTATGTTAATGAGGTTGACCGAGATACATTCATCATTTTAATATGACCCAAAATCACCCAATCAAATGTTTGATGAAAATTATAGATGCGTGTTATTGGCAAAGATATTAGTTTTTACAATATTTAGTACTAGAGGCCAGAAAAGGAATAACAGTACAATATAGGACAACAAAATGGAATAAGGAAAGTTGAATTTAAATGGTTTATTCTGACTTACCCCTGGTCGTTGCCAGACAAATGGTCTAGGAGGTTTCTGACTGAAGAACAGATTCTTCTCGATTGCTGGGAATTCATCATCTTCATACAATGTTCCTTTCTTCAAACATTCATTCTTTAATTTCTGGTAATCCTGGTTTTTGTATGGTTTCGACATCTTTCTTCTTTAGTAACCTCTGAAAATTAGACAAAAATGTCACGCTCTGATATAATTACAATTTATATAGTACTGTCACATATGTTTTACATTAAAGCATTAGTGGTCTAATGGTAGGGTGCCTGCATACCAAGCAGAAGATTCCGGGTTCGAATCTCAGCTGAGGGTGCTTATTCTTACCTTATTATAATAAATCAGTTCATAAATTGATTTCCTGTATAACAGCCATGTATTTTGTAGTTTTTCTATACTTGTAAATTTGCATTATATGTATTTCTTTTAATTTTTTCATTTCTATATTCTATAATTCATATCAGTTTATTCATAAATTATTTGTAGGCCTATGTATGTCACAGGAGTGAATACTGTTGGTAAATTATAGATAGATGTTGTGCATTATGTTAATATATTTGAAAATCCAGACATAGCCATTTATGCAAGTGCTTGTTTACTGTACAGTATACTGTATGTAAATGATATTTAAACATTTATTACCTTATTGTATACCAGGTTTAATGTATAGATGATAAAATGGGAAAATATGTACATACTAACATACAGTAACTACTAACACTACATACAATACTAACACTTTACTATCAGTTTCAAATATATTATTCTACTATTTCAGTTTTATTGGGCCTACAGTACATGAAACTATTGGCGCGCCATAGATATTGGCGTTCCATACCCGAACGAATTATACACCTCTTTTGGAGGACCTCACACATCCCTTAGCATTCTCATGTATTTAAATGTACTTTTTCTTTCTACCGACCTAATTTTCGAAACAATTATTTTGCGCTTGTATTATAGAAATAGCATAGCAAAAGACATAAGATAATTGAAACCATCATAAACACAAATATTAACATTAATGTAAATAAAAATGTAATCTACAATAACAAATTAATAGAGTAGGCCTACTCGACTCTAGTGCATATGATAAGTGCTTTCTCAGCACATAGCGAAGTCATGCATGCAAAAACAGGTCAATAAAAATACAGATTGCACCCAAATTAACACAAATGAATAAGCATGACAACTAGTGCCCGGATATGATTAATACCATAATGAAATAAATATGATATAAATATGTCTAAAAAAGCTGCATTTACCCCGACAAAAACTTACCTTTTACACCGGTACCAAAATCACGATACCACTACAGTATACGCTAAGTGCAGTGTAGTAGTGGGTGGTATATCGGGGAGAAAACCGCCGCGGTACGTGCCGACGCCCAGAAAATATCTCATAAATTTGCAATACCGCCATCTATAGTTTACCTAGGAGTATTTTTGTTTTATTGGAGTAAACAATTACAATAAACTTCTATATAAAAACAAGTTCACCGTAAAATTATTTTGGTCTAGCAAAGAAAGTGTATGATATTGTTTTCTTTTAAAAGAGTGATTAAAGAAAATATTCATTAATTAAATAAATAATTCCACGATTATATAATATATACAGTATTTCATTTAATACTTTTACTACTATTTTTTGGTATTCTTACAATGTATAACGTTAAACTGCATATAAACAATGATCCGTACAAGTTAATTTAACTTCTATTATTTTTGCGTTCATATTGTTTAATTTAAAATATTGTCCCTACTTTTGAATTTAATAGACCTACAATTCTGCAGAGAAAAAGCGCGTTAATGATCGATTAACTATCGAAATATCGATTCCTGAAAATCATTTAAACAAATATGTATATATAACATAACAGTTAAAGTGTCTTAATGAAAAAAAATCCCGAGAGAGAAACATAAAGGGTGAAAGAAAGTTAGAAAAGATAGTGAATGGTGTTTAATAGCCTACTGCGTGACTCATGTCGTGAACCAACTTATAAGGTGTATACCGCCCTCTTTGGCTGTAAGTTTGTACTAATTACATTTACAAAGAAATACTTACGCGATCCGGTATACAAACTTGTTTTAAAAGAATGTTCTGTCCAGTCCTACCAGCTCAGGAGCAGCCACTAGACTAGTTTACAATCGTTTATAAATTCTAGACACTTCGGCTTTGTTTGTGTTAAAAATTTTACAATATTAAATATGGAGCTAGTTGTTCCGGGGGATGGAGCTAGATAAATTGTACTCTAAATGTGACCTGGATTGCGCTTTAAACTACTGTGGTCACTGTACTTTTGAAAAATTAAAACAATTAAAAACTTAAGCCGTTTACTGAGGTGTATCCGTAGCCCGGGTGTCGGGGATTAGACTATAGGTTATACCTGTAACTAATGGATGTTGAACAGCACATAACGCACGTTTTTTGAAAAACTAGACTCCGGTTATTTTTAAAGGCTTTTAACAAATCTTTAAAAGAGCATTAGGGACCCTGTCTGTAATAAGGTACATCCGGGGATTAACTGTCATATATCAGGGGACTTAACTCGAAGGGTATTAATAGGTAGGCCTGGTCAAAGAAGGAAAGTCCTAGTGATTCCCAATGTTGAGTCACAACTTGTACCGAATCGGAATGCCCAATTATTTTTCAAATCTGAAGCTTTGTCTACACTATCAAACTTTATGTGACAAAAAAAATGTGATGTGCCCATATATGGACGTGGCTTGGTGGTTATGATGCTTGGCTACCACTCCAAGGGTCCTGGGTTCAAGTCCTGTCACATGTCAGGATTTTTTCTAAGGACCAAATTCTCCACTCCCAAAGACTTGTAATAAGACTTTGTTTATGTAGAGCATCTTGTGTATATGTTTGTCTTGTGAACCTCTGAGGGTCCCTAATGATCAGCAATAGCTGGGTGAATCATCCTCATTAAATATGATTAAAAAAAAAAAAAAAAAAAAAAACCTTATTTGGGCATGATCACTGCCATATTTGGGCACATCACACTTTTTTGTCAAACTAGTTTGATACGGTAGTGTAGACAAAGCTTTAGAAAGGCTAAGCAGGGAAGTATACGCATAATACCTCCCTGGGCTAACTAATTACAAATGCGCTATTATAATCACTAGCTGTTTAATTAAACCAAATACAAGAAAGTTAAAAATGCAATTACTAGTTGTACGGCGATAGATATTTCCTCTATCTAAAAGCGGATCGTGTGACGTCACAAATAAATTAATTAGATACTGTCTATTAATGAATATTCATACCACGATGTCCTTTGAAGGTTGCGTGTTTGCAACACCTGTCCAGGTACGCACATCATGAATAATTATTATTTACCAAGTTTGTGTTTAATAAGATAGATAATTATACAGGTATTGTGTTCGCATTTCTTTTGCGATAAACGTGTTTCGTCATTAATATACGTTGCTCTTGTAACGCAACACTTACTAATTACCAGGGACCTAATTAATAAGGTTGATGATGTTCTGTGGTATTATACACACTACTCGTGAAAATCTAACCTAATTCCTTCATATTAAAGCATGCCGTTTTGATAAATATCATACCCGGTTATTACGATTAGGGAGGCCATGAGACGTGTGGGTGGGGAGTGCGGATAAATTCTATATTTTTTAAGTGACGTATTGTTTATTATCCTTTTTATGTATTTCTGCATTTTTGTATTGTAGGGGTCCTCATGAGACAAGCTACTGCTTCTAGTGGGGGCCCCAGTTGTCAAATAACTGAATAAATGTGTATAAATTAAGAATTACTGTTTGACAGTGTTTCACCTTTGCAGTGTTTTATAATCTTACAGTAGAACCTCCTTCTTTTCAGGGGACACCCTAAGGTGACCTCTCGTAAATCGAACAATGTCTTGTGACACTAGGCCAACTCCTACTCCCATGTAAGGAGACACTTTTTGGGTTCCGAAGTTGTCTCCCCCCCCCCCCCCAATAAGGGGTTTAACTGCACTATAATACTAGTAAAATGCATTGTTGTTGTTTTCAGCTACTGTATTTATTTTGTTGTTGCTTTGCCAAATGAACTTTAGAAACTAGAGTAGATTTATGGACAATAGCCAGGTTAGTGTGCAGGTTTAAATTTTCTATCAATAGTGTTTTGTTTTGATATTATCAATAGCAAAAAGCATTGTTGTTTTCCCATTTACCTTCTATTCATACGCAGTTATTTATTTTGTTATATTTGGTCCTAAATGAACTTTCAACTGGAGTACTGAAGTTGTTGACACTAGCTGGGTCAAGGTCAAGAGTATTGTTCTTTTGCAGCAACGTTGGTTTAATCCATGGTTTTACTAACAAACTTGATCACATGATATTGTTCAGCAGAACCCCTCGTTTTGGGAAACCCTCCTACTCAGGGGGATACCCATTTGTGACACTTCCCTGTGAATCAAATGAGGGGAATTTTGTATGGGTATCCCCGTAGGGTTTCTGTCAGTATGATGAAATTTGTTTCGTCGATGAATGAAACATAATTTTTTTTGCAAAATGTCGTAATGCCAAAAATAATGATAGGTCTGGACAATAACGCATTAGTTATAATATAGCGATACATAGAATTGCATAATACATCTTTTAATCATTGTTGTTTACAGTGAATACAGATTTGTATTTTATAAATGTAAGCCTACTTTTGATAAAGATATCCAATCACATGACCAATTGTTAGTGCTGTTACCATAGTACAAGTGTTGTTGTATTATAATAAGCTTATTTTACATTTCTCCATTTATTATTAGCCACTCCCTCAAATTATTGCATAAGGAACTTGTATGGTAACAGGAATCCGTGCATCTGATTGGTCGATGCACGTTCAGTTGGAATAAAGGGTTTTCCTTTGTGTTTGACAGTCATTTAACCTCTCACACAGCTGATCGTCAATACAGTATATTGTTTACAAAAATTGCGGAAGGCTTTAAGCCTATTATCATCTATCTTTTGCAAAAAAAACTGTAGAAAATTCATCTTTAGCGATGGAGTCGGACTCGTATATGAAAGAGAATCCACTGAGAGTGAAGAACACAAAGGGTTGGGTGATAACGGCGTGTACATTTCTTATAATTTTACCAGTAACTGGTGTCTTGAGCTGCTATGGTGTTATTCTGGTCGAGTTGCAACATGAGTACAAAGATCTTTCAGATACAAAAGCAGGTTTGTGGAACATTTAATTAATATTCGTGTAGAAGAAATATATATATATAATATGTTCGCATGCGAATAACGTTTTTAAATTTTATTTCAATACGGATGATTTTAGCAGATGTCCAGGAATTAGCTATATTATCAGTCTTTTTAGTTTTAGGCCTATAATAGTTTAATACGACTAATGTGCATATTATGGTAGGCCCTACATGTGATTACACAGGTCATTTGACTGACCACCAGTGGATGGTCATAAATATTCATTCCTCCAGACTATTCCAGTGTCCACCATGCTGCTACACCTGTAGGCCTAGGATGTCGAAATTCAGAACTGCATTGTGCAATCGTGTTCCTGTATGTTCACTACGATAAACCCACTGTCAACAAAATGATTCTGTTGATATAGAATGCAATATATATTACCAGACTATTTGGCACCTCAAACATGTAATTAAACCAATACTAAATGTATACGATGTTAATATTGTTGGTACCCGTTTTGGGGCATTAATAGCCGCTTTTAGTATAAAGGTCATGCTTTCATTCAGGTAATATGGCAATGGGCAATGTTGTCGAACGTGTCATACATTATATATAGGCCTATAGTACAGTAATACCCCCAATATTAACTGTATTATCGCCCCAATTATCGCAGTAGACATAGAATTTAAAAAGACTCGTGTACTTTACAATGTGATTTTTTCATGAAATAATACTGTGTATGAGAGATGTTATTTAGTTATAATATATTATTAATATTATATTATTATATATTAATAATATATTAATAATCAATGCTCCATAACAGTATTCTATGTGTTCTTCGTGGTAATGGACTTCTTTTGTACTGGTTCTTCATTCCTTATACAGTTGTACAGTACGTATTAAATTAAATACGTAGGAAAACAATTCGATACGAAGTGAATTAGTTAGCACAATATTCTCTAGTTTATTTGTTGTTTTTTCTGATCAACGAGCCTTTGTTCAATTTATGTATGGTTCAATTCAATATATGCTGTATTACATTTCTAATAAACTCTTCTATTCCTTTTCTTAAATTAGTAATTTGGCACTCTAGCTTAGCATGCTTACCAGTCCCAAGGTCTTAGGTTCAAAGCCTCTATTTATTCTATCCTATTCATAGCAACAGGATAATCTGTGGCTAAAGCACTGTCTACACTATCAAACTAGTTTGACAAAAAGATGTCAAAATTTGGTGTTGATGTGACATGATCACATTTTTTGTCACATAAAGTTCAATAGTGTAGACAAAGCTTTAAAACGTTAGTTTTTTTGTTAATCAATTAAATGTCCCCATACTGTAATTGGCAAGGTATAACTTGCAGATAAAAGATCTATTGTGTTGTGGTTACATAGTGCTGCGAATTCTTAATTAAATAATTAGTTAGACCTAATAATATGAATACGAAACAATTTGGTTTGTTAAAATTTGGAAAATAAAGATATCTGGTAAAAATGGAAGTAAACTCCATTGGTTATGAATATTAAACAAAAATATATTCACTAGGCCTATATATTTCTGTATTTTAGACGATTAAATTCAATGTTGGCTATACTAGATGAAACAGAGGGAAGGATAGATCGGAGTAAAAAAAAACAAAGATACTGGCAACAAAAATGAATAATTTTTATTTCCATTAAAAATAATAATTAGGCCTAATTTACAAGCATTCATACAGAATAATTAGAAGGAAGCCAATTTATACATTATTTCCACTTTATAATATTTTAATGTAATATTAATAACATTTGAGAAAAATAACATGTGATGCAGAAAGTAACACTAAACAGTGTGTGTGAAACAACGTGACGAGTATGTTTTTATCACACGATACCTGTCAGGTGAAAGTGTCACCTTTCGTTTTAAAAGTTACCTAAGACCGTGTTCGTACGGCGATTGAAATACACGTTTATTTGGTTTTTACCCTTGGGGTAAAACCCATACGACGTTCGTACGAATAATCAAAGTACCGGTAAGCTGACACGAAACCAATTAAGATCAGAATTCTTAGGTCAAAAAGCGCCCTCTGTGCGTCGACCCATATCAATTGACATGGCGTGTTGACATATTCAACTGGATATTGCATGTCGTTTTGTGCGCAAATCGTTCAATTATTATTTTTCAATCGACAACCAGACCTATATATTTATAATACATCGAATACAATTTATTTTTTAACTAAATAATGATCGAAAATCCTGCTAACGTATGTTGTTTGTTGACCACGTGTATTTATCGTGCGAGCCGAACTATTGTTGTGGAAATTCCATTTAATGTACACGCATTGTACCCCTCTTGTAAAAATCACCACGTGTATTTATCGTGGGAGCCGAACTATTGTTGTAAAAATTCCATTTAATGTACACGCACTGTACCCCTCTTGTAAAAATCACCACGTGTATTTATCGTGCAAGCCAAACTATTGTTGTGGAAATTCCATTTATTGTACACGCACTGTACCCCTCTTGTAAAAATCACCACGTGTATTTATCGTGGGAGCCGAACTATTGTTGTAAAAATTCCATTTAATGTACACGCACTGTACCCCTCTTGTAAAAATCACCACGTGTATTAATCGTGCGAGCCGAACGGTTGTTGTGGTAAAGTCACAGACACCAGGCTACCACAATACAGAACTCCTTGCCGTTACATGTACATTATAAGCCACCGATTCGCAAGTTCAGGTCACCGGAGAAAACCAACGAGTTGATTATTTACATATAATTTTACAAAACAATAGATATACATTTGCATTAACGAAAAAGAACATTTTAAACAATAATTGCTAAACAATCAGAAAGCTTATTTGAGGTCGCGATTTGACATGACCCCGTTAACGCTTGATTAATTATACCCCGAGGCAGTGTGTAATTGGAATGGGATTGAAATAACCAGTAAAGTTGGTGGATTTTTCGTCCAGATGGTTTTCTAAATTTTTATAGCCAGGGGCGTAAGTTAATTGCCACACGCGACCTCACAGTTGGAAGTACACGGTAGTTTCAGCCCCGTCCGAACGGGCCCTTACAGTAACAAATATTATTTATTGCCCAATAGGGAAATCCTACTTAGCACAATCAACTGTAAACACACTGCTATTAATATCACTTCAACCGACCTTTTTTTTATACTTTTTTTGGAACATGGTAGTAATATTTTTCCTCAATAAATATGTTGAGCCCAAAATAAAATTATTAATTTCTCCTGCTTTGGGAAATCTATCTATACAGTTAATCCAACTTTAACCTTCGACACATTCGGAGATCCAACAGGTGTTCCCCACCTGAATATGGGTGTCCCTCAAATAGGGTGTCCCCTGATGCAAAATGTCCCCTGAAAAGCGGTGTCCGGCTGGCTGTAGTGACAGGCTGTAGTGTTAAAAAAAGATGTTTACGGGAAAGTGTCACAAAGGGTTATAATGGTGTGTTATCAATCAGGTTAAAAAGCAACATAACATAAGTGTTTACCAGAGACTTTATAGTAAGGAAACATTAAGAAATAGAATCCTGTATGTAGGTCGCATAGGATAATTCCATTGGCCTTTGACTCCAGCACAATGTAACGCGTTTTATCGGAATTTAATCCCATCACTGATCCAGGATTATGACAAGCAAGACAATGTTTTTTGAAATCACAGGGTCTAGCATCGAATACCGTACAACAATTACGAGATTGCTTGTTATGTTAGTGCTTTAAAAAACGGGATTTTTTGGTTCCCACGCAAGAAGCGCAGTGCAAGTGATTTAACCAATCACTACGCGGATGGATCCTGACCCAATGTGTCGTGATTGGTCAAATTACAGTACTTGCGTTGCGCTTACGTCATTGTGCTGCGTCTGCGTTCAAGTTGAGATAATGACCACCATGCATGGGACCAAAGTTATCTTTTTTAGAGAGCGCTTATAAAAGGTTAAACAAAACGTCGCCCCGGTTGTCGCCGAAACTATCTAGAGATCCATTCAAGTAGACACATAAAACATCATGATCGTACAGATACTGTCAACACGATTTTTGTTAGATAACTATTATGTGCCTGCTATATAAACAAAGAAAAGTATCTTTAGGAGATCTGAACCATCTTGAAATATAAAAATAAAATGTGTCGAAACTAGTGGACATAGGTAGCACACACGACAGACAGTTAACAGAATGATTATACGACATTTATAATGTAAACAATGTAAACCATATTATTATTCCCCATGCGTCTATCACGAAAGATGTTCGTGGGCTTATAACAAACACATTACCTCATTGTATTGAATATTGTATATCATAAACCGGTGGATTAAATACTATACAATGCTGTACATACACAGTTGACCTGTTGTTGACCTGGTAAGTTTCTAGATGATGCAATTCTACTACAAAGAAGACCGCCATCACGAGAGATTAAAGAATTATGAATTTTAAAAATGTTATGGTAAAATAAAGAAGTAGTGTTGTATATCCTAAACAATTCGCTATTCATGGTGACAGGCTGGTTTTCATATACCACTCTTACAAAATTGGGTAGTTGTAGGCCTACATTAGTACAGTACTTAAAGAAGCTTACTTCATGACCTCATTTATTACGTCAAAAGATCCCAAATCATGCCACTGTGATAATGTACACACAAATATTGTAGGCCTAAAGACATCTGGTTTTATAAAGTTGTTGCGCAACAAAAATTGTTATTTGGAAGTCTAACCGCAGCAGCCAGTAAAGCACATTATTTCATAATACCATGGATGTTAGATGATAGCATATCTTTTAATGTTTAGTATTCAAATCCGGGCTAAAGATTGGTTCCCATCGGGGGTACGCAATGCACCCTCGGCCCAAGACATGTAATTTGACCAACCACAAGCAATAGATTATTCCAATTATTGCTTGTCATGTTCAATTTGCTTGCCTATTCTAACTACTGTATGTAAAGATATAATATTATGTAATGGTCCCTGTTGTTTTTGTCTTCAGTAATAAAATGTGAATAAATTGTTTCTTATGTGTCAACAACACATGTATTACGTATCAATCGTTCTCCTGTTTTAAGGAACAAATATTTCAACAAATCCGGAAAACGGATAAAACGCGAGAGCAATCAGCTGTGTACGCAAATTATGTACAGAAAATCCAAGGTCATTAAATTGAATTGTTTTGTTTTGGTAGTTATAGTACATACAACAACAATTATATTGTCACTGTTCTAAACTATGGAACGCCCAAAGCACGAAAAGCTTTGGCGCATTTGAGTTTGCCAAGGGGGGAAATGGTTCTGCCCTATCATATTGACGTAGGAATAATTGACTGTATTAGGTACCGTACGACATGTGTGTTATTGTTTTTCAAGTACTACTGCCACTTTGGCCATTCCGATATGATCTAGCCAAAATACAAGGCTAGTACTAGTAGCGAAATGGCAAAATTAATGGTGCCTCTACTAATTCCATGCTCTATTCGTAATTAAGTGGCAAGTTGGTATTGTGCTAGTTTTGTTCTACTTGGCATTCCATACATTTTCCATTCTGGATATACTATACACAATTATAGCAGTCATGAATTATTTCCCGGAAGAATTCGATTTCTGAAAACTTAATCAATCGTTTATTTCCTTAATAAGCTATACTAGTGACAAGTTGGAAGGCCTATTGTTTAGTAGGCACGATGACAGCCATTATGATGTAATACGCCATGTAAACGGACGTCACTGAGGAAGCCTAGACGTTTTCCATCCGTCCAAGGTTTCTGAATGTTTTGACAACACTAGGGTTAATGACACTTTAAAAATTGCGTTCACACTGAGTGCGGATTGTGTGAACGTAGCTTTAAGTTGAATGCGTGCGTCTGCGCTAACGCAATCAAATCGACTCGCGCAGAGCAGTTGCTACAATTAAGGAAGGATTGTGCATAGCGTCTTTCTTTTAATTTATGTATAGAGAAATGACATGCGCAGCGCAATTAGTACGTACATTGTTGTACTGTATTATTTATTTTTAAATTATTATTTTATTTAAATTTAATCCATATATTTCACTTATGATAATGTAGTTGTATTTATTAATATTATGCGCCTAATTACCTGTCAACTATTATGACGCAGGATCAGGGCTCTAACTAACAGCAGCCACAGAATACAGTAGTACAATAGTAAGCTATTATTTCTTTCTATGTAGGCCTACTAATGCATGAAACTACATACATCGACACAAACAAGTCGTCTACTACTACTAGAGTCTTTGGCAGGTCTTTAATTGAGGTCTTCTTCAGGACTTAGATCAAAGTCTTTTGATTCTAAAATTTTCTCTCGCGTCAAAACGAGTCTGACAGTTACCATAACTGTAAACAAGTTAGCTCTATTTGTCCTAATCTTTCTTTAATATTTCTCCTTTTTTCTATCTTTACAGGATGGATCGGCAGCTTGGCATTCGGTATTATGTTTGCGTCATCTCCACTATCAACAGGTCTTTTCAAACGTTATAGCCACAGATTAGTAGCGATCATTGGTGTGCTGATGTGCTGTGCCGGTTTGGTGGCGTCATCGTTTGCGTACTCAGCAAATTTCCTCTTCTTCTCGTATAGTCTTGTTTTTGGAATCGGCAGCAACTTTGTCGACAATACATCTTTGCATTTGATCGGGGTGCATTTTCCAAGGAAAAACAGCGCTAGAGCGACCTGTTTTGCTACTTTGGGATGGAGTGTAGGTGGGTACAGTGCTTGATTTGTTGGCTTATTAGAAATTGTTAATTTTTATGACAAAGGGGGTTAGGCAAACTGAAACTATCTCTCGTTTTGGTTTTCTATCAGCCTAACCCACATTTAGTGTCTTATTGTTCCAATAATTTTTTTCTCCATGTTTTCACAAACAAATCCTTTTTTTACACATTTATAAAATTTTTTTTTTTCTTTTTACGTTCCTATGTGGTTCTTCCCACTAGAAGACGTTTTACAAGGACGTACGCGCAACGAAAATAATTAATTTGACCAATCACATGAAACAGTTCGGATAGTCCTTCGCTTCTGATTGGTCAAATTACCTGCGTTGCGTTCTAGTAGGAAACTAAACTTTAACGATTACTGTCCTCTCATGAACCTGCGTGGCGATAACGTTACACTTTGTTTTAAAATGATTGCTTTGTTAGTGAATGATAGACAGTATTTCTAAGTTCTTTGTTGATTACGTCATTATCGATAACTTTATTTATCATATTGAGGAATGGATAAGAATTTGGGTGACCTATTAAACTTTCGATGAGTAATTATAACGCTACAATATTCCCAAATCCTGTATGATGGTACAGGCTATCTGCAGCTGTCATTAGGTACATCTTAACTGACTATCGCAAGTCATATAGAAGCCAGGTGTACGTTTAATAAACAAGTTATCTCTTGCGATAGTCGGTTCAGGTGGTCGACCTAAAGCTTGGTTCCCACTAGAACGTAACGCAAGGACGTAAACGCAACGCAAGCGTTTTAACCAATGACAAGCGGCGTTATAGACAGTTAGCAATCACAAGCGAATAAGCCATCGCTTGTGATTGGTCAATTCACTTGCGTTAGGTCCTTGTGTTGCGTCGCTAGTGGGAACCACGCTTTACGACAGCTGTAGAAGCGGGTGGCTGGTACAGTGACTGTGAGAACCTCGGTTTACGTATACACCTCAACAACAGTTTGTTGATGATATTTCTATTTGTCTTTACTGTACTTTTAGCCTTTTTTCTACACAATGATGATACCCTTTGAATTCATTAATAGTAGAGTTGCATATACCAGTGAAATGTATAGGCCTACAGTAGTACTCTCTATTCGTGTTAGAGGTTGCTGACAAAGAGATTAGTGTTTGCCTTGACCGGGCTAATGCACACTTTACACAGTTATGTTTAATATTATTTACATTTGTAATAGTGAAAAACACGCCATGCCACTAGAGTCTCGTGACAAATTTAAAAAAGAAAGGTTTCTCTACAGCAATGTATTAGTAGACCATTGGTATAACGTTGCAGTATTACGTAACACGCCTTAGCTGCTTCTGGTCTACTGGCAAGTCAATAAACAAGAAAAGCAAAGGCTGTAACGATATTATCAACTTTTGAACGCGCGCGTACATTCTTTGAGTAAACTTTACAGTGGTCACCTCTTTGTCCTGGACCTTAGTCCTGCCCTGGTTCTTATCTCTCGTAGAGTAAAAAATGGTAATTCATCAACACAAACAAACAAACTATTCTACAAGTTGTTAAGATAAACATATCCAGCTTATTCGGTACGTTAATTTTTCCTCGTACGTATAATAAAAGATTACAGTACATTTAAAGGAAATATTTGCATACAATACCCTGTAAAGCAGTCACTGACCTTTAAAAACCTATCAATCGTCGGCAACCAGCGGGCGTCATCGCTATCTGTAAACTCATTCAATATCGTCAGCATTATTTTTTTTTCACACACCTGTAAATATAGTGTAATGACATAATATTGCGAAAGCGCAAGAAATAAACAATATTAATATAGTGTATATACGTAATACGATTATGATTTCACACATAGTTATAGGAATGTGTGAAATGAATTAAGTGACGACAACGAAATCAAGATTTCACAATAATCGGCTACAATCACATTGCTAAAACGTGATACGCCAAACGATATTTTATAATGAAATAATCGGTGAATAGGCCAATGTTATTTATATTTTCGTTAGGTACCGTACATCTTGACAGACTATCGGAAGTCATATAGAACTCATGTGTATACGTTTAATACATCTTGCGATAGTAACGGCAGCTGCAGTATTATTTAAAAAATGAAATAAACGGTGAATAGGCCAATGTTATTTACATTTCTTTACTTGTACACATTACTATAACATTAATAACCCAGACATTAACTCCCAGCTTCATTAACGTATGATTCCTGTGAGGTTTTCGTGGTCGCGACGTTTAGGTGTGAGACGTGAGTTCGCTTCCCCTCCATTTCAAGTTACATCGATGACTCGTCATATAAAGTAGACATACGAATATTATTATAATTAATAACAATGCTGTATTAACGGAACATTTTGCCGCCTTCTTGTTTTCACGTGAGCAGGTGTATTTATTTATTCATAAGCAATATTTTCTTAAAGTACCGTATACATACAGAATATAGTGCGACCTTAGTGTGACCCTCAGCCTCTCTTATGTCATAATGATATCGTAGTCAGTGACGAAATGAGCAAACGCGCACGTCGACGAGCAGAGGCGCGCGAGCTTTACAATCAAATTTCGATCCAACATTATGCTCTGTCTACACTATCAAACTTTATGTTGACATGATGATGTCATATCACTACCATATTTAAGCACATCACTACCATATTTGGGCACATCACTTTTTTTTTTATCAAACTAGTTTGATAGTGTAGTCAGAGCTTTACACACAGTCGATTTTATTTTTTTTTAAGTCTTAAAAGGTATAATATACATTTTGTATTAATATAAAGGCTGTAGGCCTATTGTTATTTATGATTAGATATTGTTATGTACGGTATACACCTCCTCCAAATGCCTAAATTCATGTCTGTTGTTCCTCGCTGGTTGTCCTAACTAACTCTATGTTTTTTTATTATGTGACTAGGCCTACGACATATTTTACACAGTATTAATAATTTACAATTTCTGTTTCAGGTGCTCTTGCTATGAACCCATTGGCTGAAATTCTTTGCTCAAAATACGGATGGCGTTGGACATGGCGAATATTTGGCGCGTTTACCTTTGTGGTTGGAATTTTGGTTGTAGCGTTCGAACCGAGGACTGCTCATGGATTTTCCGCGCTGGACGATGACTGTAAAAAACCTGAAACGGAAATTATGGTTGTATCGTCGACAGACGAGAAGAAGCGCCCGTTGGCGCGAAAACCAAATCACCAGCAGACGACAACCGAGTATATTAAGACATTTATGAAAGCCCTCCAAGCGCCTGGCATCATATTGTGGTTCATGGGCAACATCTTTTTAAATCTTTCGCTCATTTTTCCTTTTGTTAATATGGTATGTATATTTATTGTTTAAAAACACATTCGTTCTATTTCTTAAATTCTCATTTTAGGAAAATTGGCAAGGATAACCACAAGTGAATTCATTCACTATCCTTCTTAAAGGTGCGTTCACAAGACAAACATACACAAGATGCTCTATAATCATAATGGGAGTGGAGTTGCAAATTGGCATGAGAAAAAATCCTGACATATGACAGGACTTGAACCCATTATGTCTACAGTTCAGAAATGAGTGGCATATTGAATAATTGATTCTTGTTTTATAAAATAAGTAATTTGGTCAGTAATGTTACGAAATTGACTGCCTGAAACTATTAAATGTGATGTTTAACCACACAAGAAAAAGGGAAACAAAATAGTCATGGATAATTTATGCAAAATGAAATTAAGACGAACCCGCAAAAGACAAAAGAAAATAAACTTTCCAAAATTCAAACACACAAGGACCGACTGACAAGCAGACAGAAACTGTAATTCACCGTTAATTGAAAGAATGCCAAACATTGTTAAATACCGGTAGTGATGTAACGCACATTCAGGAATCAATTTATTATTGCATTGTGGTTAATTAAACTTGTTAATTCGGAAATAATTAATCATATAAGCTTATACTGCTTTGTTTGGTTATTGAGTTAACATGCATTTATGCGAAATTCCTTTTTGTAATATCACAGAATGTTGGAACAGAATACAACTTATTGTCTGAAATCAGTGTAAACATTTGCCAAGTGACCGTGTCCCTATTGCCAAATCCCAGTACAAATTAACTTAATTTGTATGCCTAACACTGTTTTAAACATTTTCTCCAAAGTGTCAACAATTTCGAAATGCGTATTGAAATTGTTACCTGAATTAATCTCATCAGCCAGACTTTTAACTGTCTGGATTTTTGAAATTCATATAATTTTGAATCATAAAAGAGAATTTAAAATAGTTTTTACTTCTTTTCTTTGTGGTAATCGGTGGTATTACGGTAGTCAAATTAATCGGTATAGAATTGTTAAGCGACAAATAAAATCCACGACTTGGCAAAATTGCGATTCAAGTAAAGTCTGAAAACAAAATGTTTTACAATAATTATATTAGTTTTCATTTCCATTGCTTCGTATTCTTCTGCAAAAAAAAAAAAAAAAAAAAATTATATCGATCACGGTACCTATAGGCCTAGATTCTAATTGACCAAAGAATCCTTGATTTTAAAAATGTGTGTTAGAGAAAATATATTAATTAAGACAAAAAAATCTTCATTATTAGGCCTATATGAAGTCTGTTTTGAGTTCCTAATTTTGTAATACTCTATTATTTATATATTTTGTATCTGTGTTTTGAGGATTCACTATAAGTTATGATTTCATTTAGGCTCCTCCGCTTTATTTAAGTTATTAGTAAAGTGAAATAAATAAAATTAAATGTTCTGAATGAAATTTTAAACTACAGTATAAATATTTGAAAGTTTGGTGATCAAATCATAGCAACGGGCACCGTGAAATACGTGCGCGGAAATTGTGTTTTATATTCCACCCGATTTCCAGTGCTGTATCTCCACATACTATATATTTCCAAAGTATCATAGGATTATTTGGTAATACAGTATCTCATTTATACCACATGTGGTGCCTGTATTATGTAAGATTAAGGGTTAGGTTACTGCTATAATGTGATGTTGTATTACTATTAATAAATATTCCTATGCTATTTCGGAAATAGATACATACACACAGTACCGAGAATCAGCTGTATATTCAGTGCTATGCATGACTTGAAATGTATAATATAGGCCTAGTTCACCAAATGAATATAGTGTTGTTTTCTTGCAGATGAAATTCATGACTACCAGTGGTATCTCAAAGGCTAATGCTGCAATGGTGCTCCTAGTCGTTGGCGTAGGAGACTTTATTGGTCGATTTCTCAGTACTGTATTTGGAGATCACATTTGTTTCCCGACAATCTACATCTATCCTATTTTTTCAGTCATCATGGCGGGTACAACGTATAGTCTAGTTTTTGCAAATACATACGCTCACCTCATAGTGTATGCAATAGGCAAGTATTTCTATATTTATTTAATAGGCTTTGAGGCTGTTTCTACCGCCACCATACCGCGGTAAAAACTGGTATTTTAAAAATACGGTACTGTTTTTTGTGTTAGCGGTTTCTCAAAGATACCGTGTTAAAATACCATATTTTATACTCTGAATCATTTTTGGGTCTCTCTTTGGTAAATTATCGGCAACGTTTCTCAATTTATAGGAAATTATCTCATCTAACGTATCTTCTCTAACTTCCTTTAAGGCATTGAGCAGTCGTTTTTAGTAAGGCGACATTAATTGTATTGGTATTTGGAATACCATGGTCTTTTATACTGACTTACAAGATCAACAGCCTTCTGTAACTTTAATAGTTTTAAAATAATCGTTCGTATACGGTCTTTGTCAATAGATATATCGCATATTTTCATTTTTTTAAATAGCCTATTTGTATATATCGTTTAAGCTGTTCGTTTAAAATCTGACGGAAATAATAAATTATTATTCACTTACACAATGTCAATCTATTACAACTCTTTAATTTGCACTTTTGAAGATGATAAATAATCAATAAAGTTCTGTTAATTACAAAGTCCAGTTTTTTATCTGACAATGTTATCATTATTAAAACGCACATGTTATCACAATGAATACGCTCATTTATCCTGCGATTGGAATCCTTATCGCTAATTGCTTAACCCTCCTCGAATACACCCCATATCATTGATTGACGAATGGGGCTGACAGATAAAATAAAACCGTTAATATCATATTTGATTGGATTTTCAATGGTCTGTTTGTTACCTTTTGTAAAACTAGGTCCATCATCAAAATATTCATGTTTATTTTTTTTATGACTAACCACTTATAAGTTTATACTTCAAACAAATGTTTATCGGGTCATGAGGTGGTCACAGACAAGAGGTTATACAACATTATTGATGTTTCAAGTTAATGTTTACCTTGGTCAAATAACAATGAAACAGGGTACATTTGATTTTAGCAAGTCATTGCGTAATTTCTACGCGTGTTAGTATATGGCGTTTTGATTTTTGTCTGTGTTTCGATGTGTGCCAAAATGTTTATCTATTTACAAATATTAAGTCAAAACGTTGTCTAGAACCTAGACTAATCATCACTTAATTTATTTTTTTTTTTTACAAATTTATTACAGTTATCGGAACATGTACGGGAATTGTAAATAGTATGCTGTTTAAAGCCACGATGGACTTGTTCGGCAGTAAAATTTTAGCAGAGTCTTGGACGATATCCTTACTGGCTGCTGGTATTGGTGTTATGGTTGGCCCAACTGTAGCAGGTAAGATATACATTCGATACGCGTATGTAAAAGCTAAAGCGGAAGCTTGGTTCCCACTAGAACATAACGCAAGGACGTAAACGCAACGCAAGCGTTTTAACCAATGACAAGCGAAGAAGCCATCGCTTGTGATTGGTCAATTCACTTGCGTTGCGTTACGTCCTTGCGTTGCGTCGCTAGTGGGAATCAGGCTTTAGTTCCCACTATGACGCAAACGCAATGACTTAAGTTTAACGTAAGCGATTTGATCAATGACAAAAAGTGAGAGTTCTGATAACCCATCGCTTGTGATTGGTCAAATTTCTTGCGGCGCGCCTACATCCTTGTTGGTTTGCTTGGTTCCCACTAGAGACGCAACGCAGGGACGTACGCCCAACGCAAGCGAGTTGACCAATGACAAGCCACTGTTCGAATAATCCATCGTTTATCATTGGTCAAATCACTTAAGTCGTATCAACGCAAAGTCCTGTATTACGTAATCACAAGTGGGAACCAACGACGCAATAGTGCTGCAAACATCGCAGGTTTGATGTCACGCAGGCGGGAGGCAAACCCAATTATTATTGTTGCTATATCTACTATCGATTATTCACGTTGTTATAATTATTATTATCTTATCTTCTATATAGGTCTCTCCTACGATATTACTGGCTCGTTCAATATCGCTTTCTTCATCAGCACCGGTTTTTTCTTGACGGGCTTAGTACTAACTTTAGCGATTCCGTATTGCCAAAGGAAGGCCGACTGGCGACCTGAACCGATGAAGAAAAACGAACACGTCATTCAGGAAACGGTCGGTATTTTTGCAACGCCAAAAGACGAAGAGCTCGTAGATCATTACGTAACTGCAGTATGAATTAATCAAACGCCAAATAATTGATACGATATAATTGCCATTATTTTTACGTAAATAAGATGAAAAACATTTAAGTAACATTTACGTTAATCAAACATTTGGTAAAACAAATTTGATTTTAACTTTTCTCGTCGATTTTTATAAGTGACGACAGATAGTTTTACGCGTCTTGAAATGGAAAGACTACAATGGAACTGGTCTAGAGGCCTAAACACGCCGGCGGTTTATGATGTTTAAAGACCAAAGAAAAACAACAGTACCAAGATTTTACAAAGCTGCAGAATATCAACGTGTATTTTGTATAGAATGATTTGTTTTAATGATATTTACAACTATACAACCAGTGACATTGGTTATTTAGTAAATTCAATGTTTTACTCATAAGAAAGGCATATTACGTTTTTACGCGCACTCCTCATTGTAGTGATATCGATACAATTTATATTGTTAATACGGCTAGCCTAGTTAGCCTAGATACAAATAAGTGTAATTGTGGTGTAATTACTACGGCAAATAATTGATACTTTCATCGTGCACTTTATTAATTACAATTTGTGCACGTTATGTATAATAGCTTTGTAATATAATATTTGTTTATAACCTATTTACTAAAGTATATTTGTCTCGGAAGTTTTTTTATGTTTATCTAAGATCATTATACTTCTTATACACCTGCGATTTGAATTCCGATGCTTTTACATTCAGTAGAATAGAAAACGCGTCAAAACATTCATAAAACGCGTGTTATAACAGGTATGGTATTTTAAGAAAAACGCTTAGTACTGTAGGATAGTTTTATAATGTATATAACTATGTTCATACGAGCTTGATATTTTTTATCTGAAACATTATTGATAAATGTCAAATTGTCTCAACTCCTGATGTGTCGTAAAGAGCCGCCAAGCAATATCATGTAAATATATCAAGAAGAGCGTGTTTTCAAATAAGAATGCGTTACATTACAATTAAATATTGTATATTACAAAAGATTTAACCTATTAGACACCAGTTTTATATTTATATTAAGTATTTTATCATTTTCAATTTAGTCTACTGTATAGATAGAAAGTATAGACGGATTTATAATACACACAACGCGACTACGTGTATACTTATCATGACGTCATGAATACCGGCGATATAGTGTGTACGTGTATATTATCGTCAGTGACGTAATAACGAGACGTAAAAGTGACGGTAGCGTACACAAGTTGTGTTCTTATCAACAGCCCACGTCAAATTTGTGTCAGTGACGTGATGGGCCAACAGGTCAGTACATAAGATAAGAGGTTGATTGGAAATAATAAGGTGTGCAATTTGTCAATAGAATGTTATGTAGGAATGTAGGATTTTGATATTTAAATTAGTTTAATGCATGCTAGACCCTACATTAAGGTACTATCTGCACACGTTCATACATTGTTTCACCTGCCAAATCAAGCCGGAGAGAGTACTAATTTTCGAAATATAGGCCTAGTCCTACTAATAGAGACACATGTAGTTTAGTGATAAGTAAAACTGTTAAGGAATGAGGGGGCGATATGAGTGTATCCCAGCAGGATTGAAACTGTTTGTCATTGTGTTTTTCTAAACCATATCTTTGTAGAATTAGGCTTAGACATGTATTGCTTTTTATACAACTCATTAAATGATATGTACGCACACAACGATTACGTAATCAGGTAATTTAGAACAGTAATAATTAATATTTAATTGTTTTAATTATTGTCCTATCCTTTGAAATTCCCGTTTGTTAATTAGCCGATTCTGTGTATTGTATCTACAATTTGTACAGTATCGTAAGCAAATGATGTGACGCCTGTATCATACCTAAACTTAACAATACACCATTGCTGATAATATGTTACACTGTATTACAGAACATGTCTATGATACTGGACATAATAGTGTCATATGCGATATATTCAAATCGGGTGGTGTTATACAGATAATAAGTACCTGTTTATTGTTCATTTCTATTGCGTTTTTATCTATCTGATAACAACTGTTCCTCTGTTTCATAAAGTTCGCATGCAATGTTTGCCCAATGTACACCCCGTTTCGATGGGTATGTCAATATTTTTTACTTCTGAGAGAGGCACCGGACTTTAGGTCCAAAGGCCATGTCGGAGTAAATACCACTTAATATTATACGTGACCCAAAAACCAGCCAGAAAGGCCATACCGTCCTGTAGTTAGTGGTACAGGCCTAGCCTTAACTCAACGCTAATTGCCACAAATATTAGTACTACTGACGAACGGATTAATGCCGTTTTGTTAGGACCAAAATATTCATTTACGAGTTCAAATGTCGTACTGCTATATTCTATATTTTTCAATTTGATTAAAAATTAAAATTGAATGAATTGTGTGAAATATTTTTTATTTATTTCTCTGACTTAAATATTGATTGATTAATATTTGCACAAAGATCGAATACGCGTTCAAAACGGGATATTTAGTAATACTGTAATTGTTGGAAGTCTCGTGGATTGGTTGGACGGTGGGCGGGCAAAAAAGTATAAACGAAGAAGAGGATAGTAATGATAATAAACCAACTCGAGTAAATTGATATTCAAACTTCAAATAATTCACATTAACATGTTACTTTTTTTTAAAAGGACAATCATAATTAGGCCTAATATTTCAGAAATTGAATTAGAGCCCTCAACGATCAGTTATTGCAAACTTATTTCAACAGAGAGGGAGCAACAGTGGTTACGAAATATATTTTGCATATTTTTTAGAAATCGGTTGATTTAGTTTCGATTCGGTAGTTCGGTTCATTGAGAAATCTTTTATCCGGTTTGTTTTTGTCTTTGTATTATTATGGAGGAAAAATGCTCCTTGGTATTATAGGCCTGTGTTTTGTTGTTTCCAAAGTGCGTACTAATTAGTTGACTTATGGGTAGGGGTATTACAAGTTTGGCAGAAGATAGTACAGAAAATAATTTTTTTTTGTATGCTGGTATAGTAGTCTACTTTGAATACACAGAAGTCGATCTAAATGTAATCGATATGCCTGTAATTTGCCAGGTTGGAATTATTCGGCAACAATCCTAATCATAGTAATAGTCTTACTTGCATTGTCTTCCGGACAAAAGTGCTCAGAGCAAATGGTGTTTCTTGTAGACGTAATTTGCTCGAGTCAATTTTACATCTTATATCTATTGTTTTCTCTCGCTTTCGTTATTGTAAGAAACTAAACGGTCTTTCACACGTGTTTCGGCACGGTTCTGGTCTCGCGCTGGCAAACCAAAGTCCACGCGACTATGTATGTGCCGATCGATATGTAAAATGGAGAGAGATGTACTATATAGGCATTTTGTCAAAGAAAATGGAGGTTTCTCGAATGCGAAACCTTTTTTCTAGGCATAAGGCTAACTAAATCATCATTCTAAAATTTCAGGTCCATTTTATATAGAGTATGGTATATTATAGGCCCTAACATCAGACCACATTAGAAGGAAACTCTGAAAAAACAAATTAGAACCTTTGTTGTTGAATATGAACAATACAAACATGTTGTTGTTCACATCGTGGAGGAAATATAAACTTTTACGTTTCCTCTAATGATCACAAGACAGTACAAATGAGGTTTACAATTCATGTCGATGGCGATTTACCTATGAATGGTCCTTCGTACTTATTATTGATTATTTCATTGTATTTTCTTCCTCTTCTGGTAGTCAAGCTGATGGTTTTATTGTGAGCCTCGAAACTACACGGATAAAAGAAGCTTTTCTTGTAGCCGAGTTAGAGGCGATGTGGTTTATTTTAGGCCTAGACGTGCCTAAATTTATTGAAATATAGTCTTAGCTATGGCGTTAAGTTGTGATGTAAAGTTGTCGCTATTCTCTGTTATATTTTATCTATGTTGCGGTGAGTTATTGTGTTTTATTTTATTGCTTGTATTTTACATTTAAAAATACTTCTTCTATATTGCTTAAGTCTGTTAGTAACACTAACACCCATAATGTAATTGATGTTGCACCCTAAATGATGGATTGAGAACTGATAGAGTAACAAGAACTGTTACTGTTACTATACTTGGGCTACTTTTTAGAAGAAATAGGCCCGTTTATGTTAATTGTTTCTACCCACCAAATAGCGATACCTGTGCCCATAAAACCGACTTACCAGAATTAATAAATAAGCCTAAACGTGACTTTGTTTTACAGCTCACTGTGTGTGTGATTAAAACCGACTTACAGGCCCCCCCCCCCCCTTTACAGCGAACCCCCCCTTAACCGACTGCGAACCCCCATCCCCGACATGCCCAATACCTCACCCTCATCTCCGAAAATCGTCCAAATACGTGCCCCACAGTACAAAAAGGTATGGGGTGGGGGTGACCCAAATACTTAGTGTGCGAACCCCCCCCCCCCCCCCCAAACCCCCCCCCCCCCCCCTTGACAGATCCTGGCTACGGCCCTGACTTACCAGGGTGAATAACTAAGCCTAACGTGACTTTGTTTTACAGCTCCCTGTATGTGTGATTAAAACCGACTTACCAGGGTGAATAACTAAGCCTAACGTGACTTTGTTTTACAGCTCCCTGTATGTGTGATTAAAACCGACTTACCAGGGTGAATAACTAAGCCTAACGTGACTTTGTTTTACAGCTCCCTGTATGTGTGATTATTGTGATCAATACTATGATTCGTATGCTGCAGCGAATTGGGGATTCAGTTGCCCTCGATTGCTCAGCGATGGACCAGATGACGTACATTGCTGTGGATCAGCGTCAACCGGGAAATACTGCTGCAATAAGCAAGAAAAGGAGGATTGGTTAAATACAAATGATGATCATGGGTACGTTAGGTCATAGATTATGGTAGTGGTGTTGACCATGGTACGTTAGGTCATAGTCGATGATGGTGACGTTGGTCATGTACCAATAATTACCATGGTTAGGTCATGAATGATGGTGTTGTCGATGATGCTGGTGTTGTCGATAATAGTGACATTGACAGAGGATTGGTCAACCACACCAATGATGACTATAGGTACGTTTTAGGTCATGGATGATGGTGGTAGTGTCGATGGTGGTTGGCGTTGATAGGAGGATTGGTCAAGTATCAATGACTACGATGAATACGTGAACTCATAATGATGATGATAATGATGATGAATGTTGTCTGAAATGAACAATTTTGAGAGGTTGAACTAAGGCTTACCTTGGTCGTTTTTTATACTTACCCCATGATGTAAAGGAATCGTGCAATAGCCAAACAATTTAATGATTCTTTCAGTATCAATAGCTTGGTAGCAGTGGTAATTGCTTTTATAGTAATAGTTACGATTTTCCTGTTCTTCACTGCTGTTGCGTGGTTTGTCATGCATGCTTCCAGTAAACAGACATCTTCAAGAAGACATGCTATAGGTACGTAAGATAAACGGACATTTGTTATTTTTCTTTTAAATATTAAACACTTTATTAACTGATCGGCGACGTCAAAAACACACACGATTATCGTCTAATTGTGTCTGTGCTAAAATACCCACGAAATATTTACATTAGTAAACATCATTTTTGTACAATTTTATGTATTTTCTTGTATTTTTATTGTCTTAATTAGAAAAAATGAATTTCCATTTTAAGTGGACCAATACAATTTCTTGAATCTTGAATCTTTAAATTTTTTTTTTCCTGTGTAGAAGCTAGAGTTAATCCGACGACAAGCACGCAGATTATATCTCCACCACCATACCACATAGCAGCAGCACCAATACCATCCTACACAGAATTATATCATGACTCTGGGAATGGTAGATGTTTGAACACTGTGTCAGGACAGTTGCTGGAACCATTTACCACACAACCAGTATTGAATGAAAAGTAAATGTGTCCTATAGCCTCTTACACCAGATACGAAGGGAATTCGAAATTCCCTTCACAAGACTAACTTGCAGTCAACAGTTTATACACATCTATGGACCAAAATTGTGGAAAGAATTCACTTGTAATGGTGGTAATAAACCGGTTATCTTAAAGAAACAAAATAAATGTATAAAAAAACAGGTTAAAAAATACTTTTTATCACTATATGCTGATTAACAACACCTTTGTTTATTTAAGTTCTATATACTTGTTCTTGTAAAAGGGTCCTACAAAAAAACGAAGCTATAGCTTTTTTATGCAGGATCCCTGTTCTCAGTTGTACTGTAATTATGATGTACTGTAATTGATGACTAAATAAATGTGGAATAAACATAAAAAAAAAAACATAAAAAAACTGACCGTCACGTGGTTGTAGCCTTCATCTGCGATGCTGCTTAGTTAATGAAAGTTTTACATTTCAAAGAATAGTACAATTTATCGATTGGCCTAATATAGTTTTTTACATGCACACTCCAAACGAGGAGGTATTCAGTTGTTTATGCCCAATATAATTGGTGACTTCACGAAGGAATATTAAGATCTCGAGTTTTCTTCATCTTCAACATGGGCCGCAATATTAAACACCACGCCCTCTATCGCTAACTGAATCTTGCCGACTCGACTATTTCTGATGAGCCGCTTAAAATAATTGATACGGTATTATTATTAAGGCCAATTTACACAGACGAGCAGTAATGGTAATAAAAATATTGAATCTATGTAGTTATTCCATATGACCATTTACACACGTATGGGCGGTTTCTGCTGAGGATAGATACAAATTGTACACGGAACAAGCTACACGGTTTTCCGCTTACCGTTACCGCTCGTCGTCTGTGTAAACACCACAATTGTGAAATTGTCTGTAACTGTAAATATTTGTATCAAATCAAAAAATTTGTATAATTAAAACAAAAATCTCTCATTGTTGTGAGATTATAGTATGAACTCTGGTTTATTGTCACAACTTCAACACAGAAAATGAAATACATTAAACGGATACGTTTGATTTATTGATAATTCGAAGAGCAGGGCGTGTATGTGCTCAATTATTCGCCATATTGCTGCCTTTTGAACCATACAAAGTGGAAATAGACAATTTCCTAGGATGCTTTGGTTAAAGGGTGTTACATAAAAAGGGAAACCGATGTTGTAAGAGGTGTAACATACGTAGGCCCAACGAAACAAAACTCACTATGATCAACGGATTATTCGTATCAGGAATTGGTAAGTGATTTGTTTTGATTTTTTTTCTAATTGAACACTTAAATTGATAATATTTCTTTCAACTTACAATTTGTGTTGTTAGCCTACACGCTTTAGAATCGATGCTGATGCAGAGGACCTCTGGAGTTCCTTAACAGTTTCAATAATAATATGAAACTTTATTACTGTGATGTAAAATAAAATAATATAAAAACGTCACGTTTATAGTGTTTATCAATTAAACTAGTGCGAATTGGAGAGAATCCTAAAAACCAAAGGTGTTTTTTGTAATTGTTTGTCTTGTTTCGTAGAGGAAACTGGTGTTCCGGGCCATTGCAGATGGAACACTTCAAGTCAAGAATCAGCCGTGGTAGTACAACAGCCAAGAAAAAGCAAACATAAGGTACATTTTATAAAACATATCGTGCATAAAAAATCTTTTTTTTTTACCATCCGCACGTACAGTAACATCGGCAAAGGTTTGAGGCTCACTCGCTCCATGGTTCTGGTGGTAGAACGAGTCTTCTCGGATAAGGACTATAAACCGTAGGTCCGGTGTACACAATCATGTGCACTTTAAAGAACCTTGCACATCTTTCGAGACGAGAGGAGTCACTCTGGTGTACTGCACTAGTACATCACAGCCACTGATCATTGGGCCCTCTGAGAGACCAGTCTTTGACTGAAGAGATAGCCCGTATAAATAAAAAATATTTCAATTCAGTAAGTGACTGCATTGAAAGATTGCCAATTTACAGTTCCACTTTATTAATTGTTTTGCAAACCAATCGAAGATTGACGAACCGATTATCACTAGAATATGTGACTTGTTTATTTCTTTTTTCAATTAATAATTTCTTATAATATTGTTCAAATAGAGGTTAGTGGAAGACAGTGAAAGAGAATGGAAAACTAGCTTAATCGGATGCGGTGATGATTTTGAATCATGTAAGTCACATTCATTGACAAAATTACTATAACCATTATCGTATCATACATGTATCAGTGTACATAAACGCATATATACGATCGACACCCGTGTCAATTCCCTACTAATCCAGATGTAAAAAGGAAATTTATCCTACCCGATCGGTTCTTGAGGTAAAATGACTGACTATTGCAATAATACATAGAAACGAGTCTACGTTTATTTAGTATTTTTAGTACATGTTAATCCCTATCATAAGTTCAGACTAAAAAAACTTAGACTCGCTTCTAGATGACTAAGTCAGTCACATTCTACCTGAGACAGGAGCGGCAAAATCAAACATACACGGCACGGGTTTGTCTTTAGCTTGGCAGTGTAAAAAGGGCATTGTTGATGGATTTTTTGGTTGACATTTTTCTTTTTATTTATTAAAACAATTTTTACCGTCCTCCATATATAATTTGAACTTGAAAAACAAAACCTTTTGAATCATAATTATCAAAATCATTTCTCGGCATCATCATAGTAATATAAATGATTTATTATTATTCAGTTTTGCTTTCGGTATTTTGTCCCCTTTGCGTGTCGTGTGATATTGCAAGTCGTATAGGCGAGAACAACTGCATCGCCATTGTACCTGGTGGATTACTGGCGCTCAGGACGAGAATTAGGACGAAGAAGAATATTAAGGTTAGTAGAACGTGCTTATGAGTATAAACACTTTCTATACAACAAAGCAATACAAGATTATCAATAAGTGTAATTAATTTACAAGGTTAGGACTACTATTACTATGCTAAATTGACAAAAATGTATTGTGTTTTTTGCAGGGTACAATGTGCGGGGATTGTATGATACAATGTTGTTTATGCCAACTATCTGTAGCACAGATGTACCGCGAAGTAAAACCGAAGGAAAGGCCAAAAAGCGAAGGATGGACCATGGAGGTATAATAATGTGTACCTCAATGGATGGACAATGATTTAAAGCAATGCATATCTGCCACTCGAAAAACAGGCCTAAATGGTATATGAAAAAGATCGATAATTCATATTTTAACCCGAACAGTACAAGGGCCTATGAGTTATGTTTCAACCAAGGCAGCTTCGGAGATCAAGGGGTTTATCTGCGGCTGCGACACGATAAGTTACATGCCACTTATCATCGGACACCGCGCGCCGCGGAGTGAATTTGTACGTACATAAGTACAGCCCTGTGGAATTTGTCGCAGTCAGACATATTAAGATCAAAGTACTGTTACGAGTTCCTACCTTGACAAGGCGAGCTCAGTTTCATGTAGTTAGATTGCCTATTAAAAACTATTAACTATTTAAAAAAACATACTTTCCTAGATAAATTTATATGAGGCAATTAAGGTGTCATAATAATTAGCGCTATAGATGCTATACCAAAACACTGTGTCGAAACTGTATATATAGGTAATCAAATTACACTTGTTTTAATAGCATTGTATATTTTTACCGGTACCAAAAAATAAATATTTTGAAAATAAAATGTTTATTGTTTTATTCTTTTGAGTTTCATGAATTGTCTTGTATCAAGGCAACGTTTAAAGATAGGCCTAATAATTATAATTAATTTTTATCAGATATATTAAAATTATGCGTTGTATCTAAAAGAATGTGTTCATAACTCTGCAGAACTAGTGACATATTCAGTAAAGTAATTACTATGAGGATGAAAAGGTGAATGAAACAGAGTTACTGAAATCATTTAAATAGTTGCCCCACGGACTCAAGACGATAAACCAATCAGAGCTTTACTTAGTACTAATGACGTATACAAAATCACCTGCCGTACGAAATATTCAAATTTTCGTTAGTCAAATCTGGATACCGACTCTGTGAGGTTTAGGAAAGTGAAGCGGCTCTTACCCCACCAGATATCAGGTAAAGTTTGATGGAAGATTACCATTATTTAACCATAACATCTTTACTTCAGTGAAAGGAATGCCATTTAGGTTTAGTACATAGTTACTGCTTTGTTCAATGTGTTAGGCTATAGAGGTTTTTTTTTCCTCCTCCATGGTTAGGCTGATGAACTACATCTCAGTTATAACACCGCGCTATGTTTCGACACACGAAATGTATTGTAGGCCTAATTGTCTAAGAATTTCATTATGTATCATTTTGGAAGAATTAAACCACACTTAAAAAGAATTAATTAGTAGAAATAAATTACCAAACACACTAGAAACATTGAAACATTTCATTGCTAGCTAACATTTTAAATTTGACGTGATGGCAGTCTCCTAGCTATTGGCCCATTGCTATTGCTTTCCGTATTATATATTATTTTAACAACGAGGTTGGGGTAAAAATCTGCACGTTTTCCTTTAAGAAAGGATAAAGAATACATTTTATTTGTATTTTTAATAATACAGGTTAGTGCAATGGCTCAGACAACCGTGGTCGTACAGCAGCAGCCTCAGCCTATGGTATTTGATCCAAATTTGAACTTGGTAAGTGATTAGGCCTAGAAACATTGGAATTCGGATTGAATTTTCCACCAATAACCAAACGTTTCTATTTTGATATCAGTCCTCTTTTATTTAATTTAATTCTTTTTTTACATAAAATAAACGAAAAAAATATCTATCTACTATAGACTTAATTTACGGTTTTATGGCTAACATTAAATATGCTTAATTTCTCGTAACGTTTACGTTCTTAATTCTTTTTTCTTTTTTTCAGCAAGGCAATCAACAACGGGACTGGTCTACGGGGCTTTTTGGCTGCTTGGAAGAAATAACACCATGTAAGTTTTGTTCAGTTCGGTTTTTTAAAATTCCCATTTTCCCTTCATTAATCAATTAAATATTCAGGTTGGCCACGAAATGTATCAGTGGTTAAGATATGAGACAGACACAAGAATAAAATGTTCGTTCCTGCACAACCTTCCTTGATATTTTCAAATATTTATTCTCTTTTAGGTCTATTGGCGTTTTGCTGTCCAACGATTGCTGAAAGTTACTTAGCCTGTGAGGCAGATGAATCGTGTATAGTCCCATGTTGCGTTCCCGGAGCCCCCATAGCAATTAGAACCAAACTTCGTACACAATATGGAATTAGAGTAATTACAATAGATAATAGATTTTATTTTTATTTTTAGTTATTTAATTTTTCATATACAAAGAAGACACAACATATATAAAAGGCAAGGAAAGACTAAATCGGTGCTAAACACCTATGCTAGTTGGGTCAACCCAGAACAGAGCACAGAAAAAAACCCCGATATTGAATTGAATTATATTGGTGGCGCTATTTCCCTCTATGTTTAAAACACTTTTGTTTACAATATAGGCCTGTGCCCAACGTTTTTAATTATCGGATTTCACCATTTCCTCCTTTTTCAGATCATAACAGTTTTTCCAAAGAACACAATTCAGTCAACATTATTTCTAAAGTAAAAGGCGCTTTATCCGTAGTCTGTAACACCGTACTTGTTCTATTCATTGAAGTGTATTTTATATTTTATTTTGCAGGGATCACTTTGTAATGACTGTGCTATGTACTATTGCTGTGTTCCATGTGTAGTTAGCCAAATGATAAGGGAGATAAACAACGTACGCATGGGAAGAACAACATTCATAAGAAAATGAAGAAAACAAATGTGTATATGTATAATTAATAAATAAAAATGAACACTAAACATATAATTATATCATAAATAGTGAGAATAGTTTAAATGTAGATGTATTAAAATATATAACATTGTATAACCATGGAGCTATTATAGCTCCATGGTATAACAAATGATAAATGTGTGTTCTGTTTTGTACTGTCGTCGTGTGGCAAAAGTGGTCACGGGGTCTGGTAACTACGAGTCTGAAGCCGTTCACCATCACCTAGCAAATTAAAACTTACACATGCGTTTTGTTAAAAGTTAACAAATTGGCCGCAAGATTATGCGCTTCGATATATAAATCTGTATTACAGGATTTTTTATAATGGGATTAGATCATATCATCATAGGTTATACATTTATTTTATACGATCTGTAGGCCTCCTACTATTAGTTTTAAAGTTATGATGGACAACAACTTTCCTCAGCTTTCAGCTGTATCCGGAATAATCCACTATAAAGAAAAAGAAAAATTTTCTATAGAAAATGGGTTTAAAAATGATTTATATTTTATTGACTTATTTTTAGTGAAAAGATAAATATTTTTGTAAACATGGTGTTCATACATCATACGTATAATACTTCCAGCTTGAAACGTCTAGTTTGAACAGACAAGAATCGAAACTAAGTTTAAAAAAAACCATATTCCCTTATACAGTACTGTACTAGTATAGTGTCCGTTGTAGCAATCCCGATTTAGCAGCCAAAAAGAGTTACGACATTGAAAATTAGAAGCCATTTTTGTGTCAAAGAATTCGCACGCTGAGGGCGCGCGCGTCTATTTTGTATAGCGTTTTCCTATAGTTCATGCATTATTTTTATATTTTTTTTGTCTATGAAATAACGCTTATATTCCGTTTTTATTTTAGTAATTGATTTTATTAATGGTATTAATTTGGTAACATACATATATTGTGCCTATAATAACAAAAGAATAAATGCTAGGGCCTACATGTAAGTCAGGATACATCAAAGCATGAACCAATACAAAAAACACACAAATTCACCCCTCTTTTTATACAGTATATGGCTCTCTGTGTGTTTTTGACACAAACTTTCAGAGACTCGTTCATCATTTCATTTGTAATAATTTGCCTTTATTATTTTAATATTGTTCATACGCTATTCAATATATTGACAAATATATCCACGACACTTTATTATTTTATTTAGTCATCAAAGCATGCATTATGAATTTAAAATGTTACATAATTGTTATTAATAGGACGTAGTTATGGGATGTTTCGTTCCAGAATCAATCAATCGAACTTTATAATGTACTAGCGCACGCGCGCGCAATATTCTTTGCCGCAAGTACTTCTTTACGCTCTGAACATCGATATTTCACCGTAAAATGTGCAATTACATTTTTTTTAAATATAAGAAAAAGTTTAAAGTATTTTCTTGGTCCTATTCTTTACATGCATTAATGGAGACAAGTTTGACACAAATTGATCTGCATATCACGTGACTATATAGTCATAATATTATACAAATAATGAATGTTTATCAGTGCAATGGTACAAATATTGGCACGAGGTGAATGATGAAAGGTTATATCAACGAGGCAAAGCCGAGTTGATATAACCTTTCATCATTCACCAAGTGCCATTATTTGTACCATTACACGAATACAAAACATTCATTATTTGTTTTATATAACATCTAGACGTTTTTTTTTCGTACACAAAAATGTTTCAAAAAGTACTATTTAACGATCGTTGAATAGTGCGTACTATTGCACGCCATGTGACCCACATTCGTCCAATCAAATGACAGGAATTTATATAGGTGTTATATAAATAGTAATAATAATATAGTTATAATAGAATGTCGTAACTCTTTATATATGGCTCTGCCAGTGAGTTTTATATAGCGCCCTCTCTGTTCAGAAGGTGAATGCGTCAGCGTTCACTACTAGAGCATTGTTCTTTTGTTAGTGGGTTTACCACCTATATGCAAATTACCACACCAAAAATGACCTGTTGTGATGTATAATTCATTCTGTGGTTATCGACCAGTTAGATTCAGTTGATTATAGTTACATCATTTGTTTTGAGACTCCGAAACACCCTCTATCCAATTTTAGTCCGGGTTGTTGTATCGTTTTACTTGTTATATATTATACCGTCTCTATTGAATTTTCTTCAGCACATAAGCGTATAGACCTATTATAGGCCTGATATAATTATGTTCTGTTTGTCTAAAAGTATCTAAAGTAAATCATTTTTTAAATCGGAAATCTCGAATTGTTCTGATATATGCCTACATTATCGTTGTAAGCTTACATCCTTAGGCTACTATAATAATACGTTGTCAACCCATTGACTAGAGATCCAAGTAATGGTCGCGGATAAAGTTGTCCTTTTAAAGGTCAGGTACAGAAATCCTGAAAATGTCAAATTCAAGTCAAGGCCTAACTACCTATATTTATTTTAACACACCGTTGTTCATATTATTAATGCTTATCTCTTTACATTTGTGCCACTGAGAAGATGTCAATAAAATGAAAAAAATTATGAAACATAACTATAGATTAACATTATTAGAATGTATGATCAAATAGAATTGTTTTGCCCGCACCTGACCTTTAATACCAAAATGATACTGTAGAGTATTTTTTTAATCAAAAATATCATCTCAGTAAATAGAGGGCAGTAGGTTGTTTTGATGTTTGTCGCGATCATGACGTCACTATGACTTGTGCACTGGGATAGCAAAAAGGAGGAAGTGCCCTTCGGTAAGATATCCTCCCAATAATGCTAAACAGGTAAAATATACAATATTTTGGGCCTATCGTACGATTACATCGACGTCTTAATATCAAAGGGACGTATGTTTTCTAAAAGGCAAGTACAGAATTATCGTTTACATTATTTAGAACAACCAGATAGGCTAGGCTTGGTTTGGTGTGTGCTGATTGATGATGAGGTGGGGAAGAATGAATGATGAGAGATGGGAAGGCTCGCTTCAGCAGTCTTCTTTGGTTCATGAACCATACATGTACACACTACCTAGGCCTACTCCCGGAGAAAGAGAATGCTACATTCTACATTGCCTGCCTATTAATATTATATACCCCACATTTGTTATAATAGTAATACACTAGGCCTATATACAGTATATTCAATTGTAATAAATAATGTCAATAATAGATTAGAAGTAGAGCTCTTTTTGTGGAGGTATTGCAGGGCCTGGCTGGCTTTTCTAGGTTGGGCCTTTTTAGTTAGTATAGTAGCCTAACTTAGGCCAGTACTAAGGCCTAGTATACTATGATTGACTAATAATTAGGGATTAAATTGTTTGAAGGTCTGCATGGCGAAATCAAATGTTGATATAAGTTTGCGGTACACCACGTAGTTCTGAAAAGAACTGTTGAGTTTCTCGACGTTTTCATCAATATGCTTTGATCGTCCTCAACAGTGAGAATGCAGAAAGTCCAGGAAACTTGGAATATTTAAGTGGAATATAAGTAGAAAAGGGTGGGATTGGTGTGAAAGCCAGATAGCAAGTTCACACAGTCGGAGGGGTTGAGACTAGCTGCAGAATAGCATTGTTTCTGATGAACAATAATAATAATTTATTTGCAGTTTACACTTTTACAACAGTGGCACTCGACCAAATGGAAGGTGCGTGCATCCATAAGAAATGTGGAAAAAAAAGATATAATAAACAACAATTACAATAAAAAGTCGATGTAGTCAACATGTCAAAACAATTCGACTACAGGAACTACAATACCATTGATAATTATCACTACAGCAGCAGGAAACCCACTGACACCTAAAAATACAAAACTACAAGAAATCAACATATACTGTAGGATAAGTTAGGAACTGTACAATATACGGTAAAATGAATTGGGGAACAACAATGTAGACCTAACACTATAATGAGATAAATATCAATGACATTTGGTTTAGTTGATAATGAACAATAGTGAATGGAAACTAGCTAATAGGTGAGCATTGTTTCTAATAGGTATGAAAAGCAAGGTAAGACAAGCTAAAAAATACAAACAATAGCATTGTGTCGAAGCTGGGTTTAGACTGGCCAAACTAGACAGGATTGTGTAATATTAATCATAATGTTGTTCGATTTATAAAGCGATTATACAATCAAAAGATTGTCCCAAAGCGCTGAGAGAAAAAACAGAAAGAAACGAGAGGGTACTCCGAGAGTACAAACCTCCGCCTACTGTAAAATTTCCCTACATAAAATGTCCCGGAAAAAATATATATTATATATTAAAAAAAAAATGTTTTTATTAGTTCTAAATATAAATAGGCTAACTGCACACTACAAAGTTGTGAATGAGAGTTTGGTGTGGTTTGCTGGTTCAAGTCCTGTTGAGTTTTTTTTTCTTTTTTTTTGTGGATCTTGATCTTTAACCCTGACCCTTCAAAATTTAAACACAATTATATGATGAGTCATTGATCATTGTGGCTAAGTTTGGTGAGAATCGGATAAAAACTGTGGTCTGTAGTTTTTGTTAGTTGTGACCTTGACCTATGACCTTTCCCCTTACAATCGAACTCGTCCAAGCTTTTGGGGCACAGATCATTGTGGCCAAATTTGGTGAGAATCGGATGAAAACTGTGGTCTCCTGGCTGTTCACAGACACACACAAACATACAGGGGTGAAAGCATAACCTCCTTGGCAGAGGTAATTACAAAGAAAAAAAAAGATGGGTTTTTAAGAGTGTTTTGAATGATAGAGGATGCATTTTTAATAGGATCAGGAAGATTGTTCCACAGTTTAGGAGCTGCAACTGCAAAAGCTCGATCACCATAGGTCTTAATGCGGCTGGGTGTAACAAAAAGTGCAGATGGATTTATAGTGGTCGACCTAAGAGATCTTTTGTAAACTGAAGATCTACGTATAATTAAATTGAAAATATATAATGGGGATTTGTCTTGAAGAGATTTACATGTAATTAACATTTTAGTTTAAAAATAATGTGTTGTTTAATTGGAAGCCAGTGAAGTTTATATAATATTGATGTATATTATGAGAAAAATCTTGAAGTGCTGGATACAAGTCGAGCTGCAGTATTTAACTAGATTTGAACTCGTCACTACGGACGAGTTAGGTTATCCGCAGCGTGCACGTCATACGTTAGAATATTGCGCGCAGAAAAACAATTATGCCATTGAAACAATTTCAGTTTGCTCTCTATTTTGTGTCGCGTCTAAGTATATACGGTACACTCTATACTGTATACGTACTACATACAGTGCAGAATAGGTGAAAATAAGTGACCAAAGTTATTGACACTTTTGAACATGATGACGTCATAAAAATTTTAAAAATGGTGAATCATGCGAAAGATAATTGACTGACTTAGACAATATAAAAAAATGGAGGGCAATGGAATACGGATAAGTGGAGATGCGCTCTATTAAATGTGACGAGCTATGACGAAAGAGACAAAAATCCTATGTTTTATATTCGAGTGGCCATACGATGACGTCACAATGTCCGGTTAGCCATATCGATGCATTATTCGATATCTACAACTCATCTACTTCCAGATTATGTAATTTAAAAAAAAAACACCACGTAGTTTAGAATCTACGACTGTTTAAAAAAGGGCATAATTTTCACAAATATTTGAACTTTTTCATCAAAAACGCGCGCGAATTGTGCAATTCGACGTGCTCGTATGACGTGATTTTAAGTCTAAATTGTTTGAAAAGTTGATAAAATTACTAGAAAAGGCTGAAAAAAAATAAATCAACCAAAAAATAGATGTTTTTGCGCTACGAACGCACGCGCGCGTAAAAAAATGCGCACGCGTGGGAATTTTTGAAATGCTCAAAATGACATGAAACGCGTAGAAGTTGATTTTTCGCATTTTGACATTTTAAACGCACGTGCGCGCGTAACTTTCTGCGCAAACTGCCATTTTTAATCCATAGAAAGTTTGCGCTTGATATGACTTAAATTTTCACCAAATACAAAATGACTTTTGGTTTTTAATCTATATTCAATCATTGAAATTCATAAAATCACGCGTAACTTACGCTGCGCAACTCCGAAATCGCCGAAAAGCTTGGCTGCACATCTACAGCTATAGGTCAATCTTATGACAAAGTTATGAAATCTTATGTTGACAAGAATTAGAGATACGCTGCGAACAAAATTCGGGGAAAGAATGAAGAATAACGAAAAAAAAAAGAATCCTGACAATAACAAGGGGTTATCCGCCAAGTGCGGATAACCAAAAAGAAGTTGTAGTTCTTTATTTGGTTGATCAAACAAAATGGTATTGCAGTAGTCTAACCGTGATGTTATGAGTGCATGGACAAGTTTAATAAGCGAGGAGTGGGTTAAGGATTTGCGAATTGATCTTATGTTACGAAAGTGGTAGGTAACAGATTTACTAATGTTGTTGATATGTCTGGACATAGTCATTGCTGAATCAAATACAACTCCGATATTTCTAACCTCCAATGATGGTGTGATTGCCAATGCTGATGTTTCTAGCAATGGGCAAATTCTTGGAGTGTCTTGAATAAGGAAATAAAACTTCTGTTTTACCAGGGTTAAAACAGAGCATGTTTTCAGTTAGCCAATCCTGAACATCAACAACACAAGCTTCAATATCCGACTTTGCCTCATTAAACTGGAATGTAAACTGGCCAGAAACTGTCGATGAAGATTCTTGTTGAATAAAGATAGCCAAATTTCACTGATAACACATCTTGATGAACAGTGTTGTGTTTGTAGATTTCAAAAGCTTCCCTGGTTCGTCTGGAATGCCAAGAAGGAACGGTATCAATTAGTTCAGCATCTTTCCAATTAACTCGATGTTGTTGTTTGTAAGAATGCATTTAAAACTGATTTTTCTTGCTCTCCTCTTCTGGCAATGGCATGGCCTTGATGTTCTTTGAGCCTGGTTTGAAGGTCACATCCAGTTTCCCCAATGTATACCTTTTCACATTTACATGGGATACAGTATACACCAGGTTGGCTGTGTTTAGATGGTTTGTCCTTTTGTGTTTGGAGACACTGTGACAACTTGTTGACTGCACTGTGAAATACTACTTGATGAGAAACGATGTACGATGACATGGGCACATGAGGAGGCTTAATATATACCTTAACTTTTTTTTATAGTCCTTAACACATTTTATCTAGGTTTGGTGTTTTTCACACTCTTCACAAAAGTAAATTAGCTAATAAGTCATGAACTCATAAAACAATACAAACGAGAATAGTTTTAAAGCTTTTATATTATAGAGCAAATTATCAGTAAAGTCTATTTTGGCTCAACTTACCGAATAAACAATAACCCGTCTCTCTAAAGAGAGATACAATATGCCCTTATCCCATAATGGTATAGTCCTTGAATCTTGTCATGAAAGTTAAAAGAAAGTGCCTGGTCAGTTCATACCAAAAGAGAACTTCTGCAATACCATAGTTTAAAGTATTTGTAAACAGGTAATTCTAACTGATACATTAATCCATAAAATTCCCCTTTTTAGTCTAAATACAGTACAACATTGTTATACCTTTATATAGTACTAAATAATAGTATTATTTTGGTATACTGGTTATTAACTGTTTTGTGCTACTCAATTGTCAAGCATTTAATTGTTAACATTCTTTACCTTTATTAAGCCTTTACAGTTAAATCTATAGAGAAGGTACACATTCCTTGAAAAATAATAAAAACTACAGGCCATACACTTTACTTTTATTATATCTTTTATAAGATATTTATTATTTATCAATTCCTTAAATTAAAAAATAGCTGTTCTAAGTAAATTTAATAAAATATTTAGAAAACTAACAAAATTAGATACATGAATGATACTTTGTAGTAAAATTAAATTCAATAAAATATCAGTCAAGGCCTCCAACATTTTAAAATTTTGTTTTGTTTAATTATGTAATTTAATGTACAGTAACTGTTAGTTGTTTAATTAAGACAAAACCAAATTGTTCAATTTAAAGTATACTGATGTCAGAATAGAATAGGTTTAATAATAATGGATGGTATAGTTTGGAAAGATTATGCATGGATATAGCTAGAGTCTAATTAGAGGTACGTGTCAAAAAGGTAGTGGGTAGTTAGAGAAAAAAGTACCAGAGGTTTTAATTATGTGGGTGTTGTGTTGAAATCCGGCAGGGTGGGAGACCTTCAGATCCACTTTTAGTTAGGGTGGGTGGAAGACTGTGAAGGTGGTTGTCTCTCCGCCCACATCTTTCTAACACAATTACTGTACCATTATATCCATGGCATTTCATCAATTACATATTTCTTGCTCCTTTATAAATTAAGCTCTGTCTACACTATCAAACTTTATGTGACCAAAAAAAGTTCCCATCATATACAGTATGGTCATGATGATATCATATAATCACTACCATATTTGGTAGTGTAGAGAGCTTTAGACTATCTATAGTGAATGAATGAGTGATTGGTGAAATTTTACATTTTTATTTTACTTTCCCTCCACTGTTTTCCTCCCCAACCCAAAACAAAACAAGTTGATCTTCAGCAATTTTACTCAGACAACATTGTACTGTTAATAGTAGATACTGCCCATGTTTAGTCTTAGCTAATCAACCTTAGTTTATTGGCTCTTCATTCCAGTTCCAGTAACATTTCCCATTTTTTTCATTAATTTTTAATCGAATATTTCTTTTTTTAATTCAGAATTTGTTGAAACACATTTGGTTAAGGATTTATTGACTTACAGGTAATTTGATAATTGTTTTTATTTTATTTGTTCAATTTTGAAAAATAACTTGTTAAACTAACTAAAATAAATTTTTCAAAATATTTTAATTAATCATTCTAGATGTGTGTGTGTTTTAGGTTGTTTACTGGACAATTTTCAATTACGATTGACAAGTCGTTATGCTGTATGCTGAGATTGAACGATGTGTCACTGATTGATGAGATGTAATATGTTGTGAATAATCGACGCATTGCAATAAATTCCCGGCCAATTGAATCCTTCCTTGTTTGTAGAAAATAAATCCGGTCGAAATGCGAGTAACGTTTTAGTCCCTGATATTAACCATGACGAACCTGTATTTTTCGTGAGAGAAACTCGCGACACATCCTACACTCGCCAAATGACAAACAGGAATTGACTGATTGCTGTACAAGCCGAGTTTACAAGCCTGTATTACTATTAATGAGTTAATATATCTTGTCATGTTTACCACTGTGAGGCCTCCTTACCTTGGCCTAATGATATTCTATTTTGCTCAGCTCTGACAATATTTTCCCTTTAAGCCTTGTTTTTTTGAAAAATCAGCAAGCTGTATTTTAACTCTGCTATTTTGATTCACCTGGAGACTGAAAATCAGTTTTTTAAATTTTTTTATTGGATTTGCAGAAGTGTTTCAACGACCGTGAAAAATGTCTGCAAACGATGCGATTGTGAAGGAAGGATGGCTATATAAACGAGGTTTGTCTAAATAGTTTTTTTTTATTTTCATCTTAAAATTAGTAGTTTATTTATATCATATACAGTAAATCCAATTAGAGGCTTTAGTACTGGTACTGTGACAATGCCAGGATTTTAACCCAAGACTTTGGTTTAGTAAGTACGCATTTTAATTTGGCCTTAACTAATTTTACCATAAAGGAAAAAGGTCATTTCCAAACCATAGACCTTTAAATTCTGGACCTTTTTATATTGAGAAATCCTCAAAGACAAAGATCCTGTTGCAACCATATTTTTACTCAAAATAAAACCAATGAGATATTTTCTTTTCTAATGACGTCGTCATTATCCACAAAGATTAGTCAAATGTTTGTGCTACTCTGTGGTCAGTCAGTGGTCAAATTGAGACTGGGATTATTGTAGTTAAAATTTGCTTCACAGAAAATGAGTTTTGAAGATCAAGACCGGAATAAATTGGAATTTTTAAAACCATATAGAAAGAATTCTGTGGTTTTTTATAGCAATAATTTCAAAATACGTTTTTAAACTGTGTTCAGTAGAAATGGGCTCTTATTATTTTGATGATACTGACGACTTGCAATTGGTTTACTAAAAGGAAATATTTTTTACCAGTTTTGGTCTGATGCAGATCTGGGGCAGGAAACAACCAGATATTTTTAGCTAAATAGCTTCAAGTGATTTGAGCATTAATAATTGGGTTGTAGACGTACCACTTCAAGGTTTAAAAGTCTTAGTCATCTTTTAAATATTGTTCTATATTCTTGTATTATCCAGTCAAATAGGCCGAATGAAAATTATATTCTTTATACAGTAAAAGTACTATAATATAAAACAGTTTTAAACAGGCTATATAGAGCATTTTAAAGTAGACACCTCCAGGACCCTTCAAATTGTAGGGTAGGGTCTTAGCTTGATATGTGTAAAAGGGAAGTGTATAATATAAACAAATGTCAACGTTGCAAAGATCTATTCAACAGAATATTTGTCATATATATTGATAGAAATTTTGTGTTGAATGAGGAGGTTGTTTGGGTGTGGTGAGGGTTAAGGGCAGGAAGGCGTTACTGATATATTATGTTGAAGGCAGACAGCAGAGTCTGTGATAGTGGTGGTACTGTACTTAATACATTGTGTATTAAATGGAAGGAGTAATGAATGACATTTCATTAAGTCATCACTTCTCTGAACTTTCTCAATTATGCGAACTGTCTTGATGGACGTGTACATAAATAGGAGATACTCAATTTAGACAATATAAAATTTAATGCTTTAAAAACAAAGCAATGAAAGTAAATGTACAGGCTGTAGAATCAATGAAAGAATGGATATAAAATTTAAAAACTGGTATTATTGGCTAATAAATCTTGGCCTGATTTCAGTAATAAGACACAAAATAATCCAAATGGATTATTATGAATCTCAATGTGAAAGTTTATTATAGACAATTGACAAGACATCTTATAATGTTTTTCTTTTTCTATATGTTGACCTATTTATTACATTAAGTGTTACCAAAAAAAGTAACACTTAAAATGTAATAAAGATAACCCAGAATAGTAGGCATGTTAAGGAGCATATTTTAGGCAAATCCTTCAACTTGTGATAACATTTTGAAACTTTGCACAGTTATTCATTAGGGTGTCAAAAATATTAAATGGAAGGGTTGCACAAAATTTGGTCAGGGGAAAGCCGCCATTTTGGATTTCAAAATGGCTGACCTCAAATTTTCACTTGTCAGGTATATCTCTGCTAAAGAGGCACCTAGAGTTCTGATTTTACCTGCAAAATATATGGTAGTGGGGTCACCAAACATATTGGTATAATTAACATTTGATTGCATGGCGGCCATGTTGGATTTCAAAATGGCGGACTTCAAATTTTCACTTTTCAGGTATATCTCTGCTAAAAAGGCACCTAGAATTGTGATTTTAGGTGCAAATTATAATTATGGTAATGGGGTCACCAAACATATTGGTATAACTAACATTTTAATTGCATGGCGGCCATGTTGGATTTCAAAATGGCGGACCCCAATAACTTTTCAGGTATATCTCTGCTAAAAAGGTACACAGTGCTCTGATTTTAGATGCAAATTATATGATAATGGGTCACCAAACATATTGGTATAATTAACATTTGATTGCATGGCGGCCATGTTGGATTTCAAAATGGCGGACTTCAAATTTTCACTTTTCAGGTATATCTCTGCTAAAAAGGCACCTAGAATTGTGATTTTAGGTGCAAATTATAATTATGGTAATGGGGTCACCAAACATATTGGTATAACTAACATTTTAATTGCATGGCGGCCATGTTGGATTTTAAAATGGCGGACCCCAATAACTTTTCAGGTATATCTCTGCTAAAAAGGTACACAGTGCTCTGATTTTAGGTGCAAATTATATGGTAATGGGTCACCAAATATATTGCTATTTAACTAACATTTTGATTGCATGGCGGCCATTTTGAATTTCAAAATGGCAAGCTCAAAATGTTTCAGTACGGTACCTACAGTTATAATTTTAGGTACAAAGTATAATATGGTATTGAGGTCAACAAACATATTGGTATAACGTCTTTGATTGCCATTTTGAATGTAGCTCAAACCTGGTAACCACACAGCTCTGTACATCACAAATCACTCTTTCTGCATTTACAGCGTCCAAGATCACAGTCGGTGTGTCACAGCGATTTGTGACATCTGAAAGTTCCGGCAATGAACTCCAAACTGGACTAAATTTGTTGCCGTCCTTCCTCCATCCCCAGTTTGCTGGGTCCTGTTCAACCCTGAATGCATCTAGACAGTTGTACCACTTTCTGGCTTGTAGAAAAGACCGTTTCACATGTTCTCTTAATGCCGCAGATGTTGGGGGGATATTTTCAATAGTCTGTAGTGAAAAGATATCGTCTTGCATCATTTACCTTCTTTCTACATAGTTACAACAAACTGTTCTAGATAATCTGTGTCACTAACATCCCCTACAGACAATGACATCGTCTCAAATTCCTTTCCTTGAACAGATGAAGTTGTATCACAACTGCTAAAGGAATGAAAGAACAAGTAAGCGGCTGATGCTTGTGATCCAAGAGAAGTAATCTTGTGTATTGAGATATACTTCAAGTGCTTCCCCACTCCAAACTCGATCCAAACCTCGTGGATGCCAGGTATTCTGTGGAAAGTTGACAATGAAATAACCACAACATCACTGTCTACAGTCTTGACAAGAATGCGCGGACAAATTTTAGCGGCATGTTTAACATGAACAAACATACGTTCATCTGCCTCTTCTATGTTACATGGCATCAGCGGTTTTATATTTACAGACTGGTTTGTTACAGCTCTGTCTCTCAGAGACCCTACAAACATTCCGTGATTTGTGTCAATGTTCTCTACTACTTCAGTTACAATTAATGAAACAACTCTGATTTGTTGTCATCATATCTCGAATATGTGGTCAAATTGTTGGGCATGCTCCCACTGGCTTTGACGCCCCTCCTTACACCAGAGCCGCGGTTTGAACGCGTACTAGACTTTAAACCGTCGTTAAAGTATCTATCGAAAACCAAATCTGGTCACGTCACTGATCGAAGTTGATGGTCTATATATGGTTGTACGACAAAATGAAGCACCATTAGTTGCTGCCAAGGTGTTAGATGGACCAGCAATAATCAATATGTTCAGGCCCAATGATTCGAAGACATTCATTGAGTATATATCAAGTGTCATACAACCATCAACTTCGATCAGTGACACGACTAGATTTGTTTTTCGATAGATACTTTAACGACAGTTTAAAGTCTGGTACGCGTTCAAACCGCGTCTCTGGTGTAAGGAGGGTCGTTAAAGCCAGCGGGAGCTTGCCCAACAATTGGACCACATTTTTTAGATTTGATGACAACAAATCAGAGTTGTTTTCATTTATTGTAACTGAAGTAGTAGAGAACATTGGCACAAATCACGGAATGTTTGTAGGGTCTTTGGGAGACAGAGCTGTAACAAACCAGTAAATATACAATCGCTGATGCCATGTAACATAGAAGAGGCAGATGAACGTATGTTTGTTCACGTTAAACTTGCCGCTGAAATTTTCCACGCATTGTCAAGACTGTACACAATGATGTTGTTGTCAGCTTTCCACAGAATACCTGGCATCCACGAGCTTCGGATCGAGTTTGGAGTGGGAAGCACTTGAAGGCCATCCCAATACACGAGATTGCTTCTTCTCTTGGATCACAAGCATCAGCCGCTTACTTGTTCTTTCATACCATTAGCGGTTGTGATAGAACTTCATCTGTTTAAGGAAAAGGTAAAGCTACATTTAACGAGACTTTGAAAAAGATGCCATGTATGACTCCAGTTTTTGAGAGGATGTCATTGTCTGTAGGGCATGTTAGTGAAACAGACACAGATTATCTAGAACAGTTTGTTGTAACTATGTCTACTGCAGAACATTTAATGATGCAAGACGATATCTTTTTACAACAAGAGAAAGACTATTGAAAAGCATTAAGAGAACATGTGAAACGGAAGCCAGGAAGTGGTACGACTGTCTAGATGCATTCAGGGTTGAACAGGACCCAGCGAACTGGGGATAGAGGAAGAACGGCAACAAATTTAGTCCAGCTTGGAGTTCATTGCCGGAACTTTCAGATGTCACAAAGGTTTTAATTCGCTGTGGACACACCGACTGTGATCTTGGATGCTGTAAATGCAGAAAGAGTGATTTACGATGCACAGAGCTGTGTGGTTGCCAGGGAAAATGTGACCTACAATAAGTGTCCGTGTTAAATGCATATGAACATAAACAAATAGTGTAAAGCCAGTACGGGTTGAGCTACATTCAAAATGGCCGCCATGCAATCAAAGACGTTATACCAATATGTTTGTTGACCTCAATACTATATTATACTTTGTACCTAAAATTATAACTGTAGGTACCGTACTGAAACATTTTGAGTTTGCCATTTTGAAATTCAAAATGGCCGCCATGCAATAAAAATGTCAGTTAATAATATGTTTGGTTACCCATTACCATATAATTGGCACCTAAAATCAAAACTCTGTGTACCTTTTTAGCAGAGATACCTGAAAAGTGAAAATTTGAAGTCCGCCATTTTGAAATCCAAAATGGCCGCCATGCACTCAAAATGTTAGTTATACCAATATGTTTGGTGACCCCATTAACATATAATTTGCACCTAAAATCAGAACTCTAGGTGCCTTTTTAGCAGAGATATGCCTGAAAAATGAAAATTTGAAATCTGCCATTTTGAAATCCAACATGGCCGCCATGGAATCAAAATGTTAGTTATACCAGTATGTTTGGTGACCCCACTACCATATAATTTGCACCTAAAATCAGAACTCTAGGTGCCTCTTTAGCAGAGATATACCTAAAAAGTGAAAATTTGAAGTCCGCCATTTTGAAATCTAAAATGGCCGCCATGCAATTAAAATGTTAGTTATACCAATATCTTTGTTGACCCCATTACCATATAATTTGCACCTAAATTCAGAACTCTAGGTGCCTATTTAGCAGAGATATACCTGAAAAGTGAACAATTTGGGTCCGCCATTTTGAAATCCAAAATGGCGGCTTTCCCCTGACCAAATTTTGTGCAACCCTTCCATTTCATATTTTTGACACCCTAATGAATAACTGTGCAAAGTTTCAGAATGTTATCACAATTTGAAGGATTGGGTCACTTAACAGGCCTACTAGAATTGATGTTTATAAGAAACAGTACATTTTTTATGTTTTTAGAATGTTGAAAAAAGCGCTTATGGGGCCCTAAACAGTGCCAAGAGGAAAAAACAGGCATTAAAATATGTCAAAAAAGCGCTCCACTTTGGCTTCCTAAACCAGGGGCCTCGGGTCTCTACGTTACGCCACTAAATCTGTATCAAAACAAAAAGTACAACTTTCTGTTTTTGAGTGTATGAGATCGTACCTGATGGAAGTATACATTGTACTGTAAATGTTGGAAGTACCCTATGTGTTGCAGTCTAACTGCATGTGTGAACGACTCCAAACAAATTCCATCTTTGCTAAATATCCCTCGTCTCGAACTGCCACCAAACTGCGCTCATTCGGCTTCCACAGAAAAAAGTATATAGTACACCGGGTAACCACCTAACATTCTGAAAATCCTTACTACCAGAGTGTTCTACCACCAGAACTATGGTCAATCCGAGTAGAGAATTTAACCTGTGCCGAGTTTATGCCATGCTGCACCCCTGTCCTGCTCAACCACTCAACTACATGTACCTTAAACACCAGTGATGTATTTACAAAATTGTAATTTAATACTATCGAGTGATAAATTATTATTAATTATGTAGTGCAATTTTGTTTGTTTTTACAATGCAAATGTTATGCAATTACTGTTGTTGTTGTTACGCATTCATTGGACATTCCATTGCATGTTCTATCACTCTCTCTCAACTAATTATTAATATTATAGTACTCATCAGGTTTAAACATTCTTGTTTGAAGGAGTGGAAGGACTCATTCACATTCTTTAGATAGGGTAGTATTTTGATACTTGCAGTGTGAGACAAGGATAGGCTGACAACATTCTTTAATACTGTAATTTATTAGCTAATAATTACTATAAATAGAAATGATAGAAAAAGGTATTATTTGATCGATCTTGTTCTCAGGGTGCAGCTTTAGAAATGTAGTGGTTGGGTGTTGGAAAAAAATATTTAGAAAAACAGTTTCATGTGCCATGATTCTTGGATGGGTACTGGGTTAAAAAAGTCTGGTTGCCAACAATTTACTCTTTGGCTGGGTACTCCAAGACTTTGAAGATATTCTGCATTATATTGTATTTTGTTAAAATTATGCTGCATGTTTTTCAACTCCACACAGTTTTATAATTGTTATTCAATTGTTTTGCCAGAAAAGATAAAAAAAAAACAACAACCTATTTAAATTCTTCTTCTCTCATCCACTTTTCAAAATATTTCAATTAACTTTTAGATGAGTAAAATAAGATGTAAAAACAAAGCCATTGTCGTTAATTGTTCTCATTGTAACATAGTAACAACCCTTGCTACACTTCAGTTGTATTATTCATCTTGCGTAAGGATTATTTAAAAATACTTATACAGCTTAATGTCCAGTCCAGAGGATGTTGTTATTAAAATCAAGTGTTGATTTACCAAACAGGTTGTTTTTTTTTGTAAAAAGTAGTGTCCAACTAACGACCTGTTCGTTTCTTTTCAGCGTTTTTTTAATAGGTTTTTGCAACAAGCAAATCGACAATCATATTATTACATGAATAATAATTCCTAATATTATTATTGGAAGTTATCAATCAAATACAGTACTTCAAAATCTTAAAATCATAGTTTTATCCATATCTTTAGAGTGAACTACAGTATTTCTTGTAAACTATGTTTTTAATTTTAGACTTTTTTTACATTAAATTCTCAACATCCTGTTTACGGAGAAAGTTGGTGTTAACAAAAATCATAATTTGTGACATATTAGCTCCTGGTGAAAAAAAATGGGATGATTCATGTGACGAGATAAGATCTATTTATGCCTTAAAACGGGAAGCTGTGTGAAGTCATGAATTCAGTTTAGTTGATTGGTGATATAAAGAATGTGACTGTTTGTATTGGAAAACATGATCAAGGACTTTGGTTTGAGCACTTCCTCTTTTTAAATTGGATCGTTTATTAAGGAATGTGTTGCAGCAGGCCAATGCTAATAATATTCCAAATTTGTCACCATTGAAGTTATGTATTACAAAAAAAATATTTGAATGTTCAATTTGAGGAAGTAAGACAATTAGAAATGGAAAGTGGAAGAATTGTTTGAAGTAGTAAAAACTCTAGGGAGTAAACAATTTAATTAAGTAGAAACACTAAGTAAACAATTTGAAGAAGTAGAAACAGTAGGAAGTAAACAATTTAAGGAAGTAGAAATACTAGGAAGTAAAACATTTTAAGGAAGTAGAAACACTAGAAAGTAAACAATTTGAGGAAGTAGAAACACTAGGAAGTAAATAATTCAAGGAAGTTAAAATACTAGGAAGTAAAACAATTTGAGGAAGTAAAAACACTAGAAAGTAAACAATTTGAGGAAGTAGAAACACTAGAAAGTAAACAATTTGAGGAAGTAGAAAGACTAGGAAGTAAACAATTTGAGGAAGTAGAAACACTGGGAAGTAAAAACACTACGAAGTAAACAATTTAGAAAGTAGAAAAACTAGGAAGTAGGAAGTACTGTAGAAACTCTAAAAAGTAGAAACACTAGAAAATAAAACAATTTTAGGAAGTAAAGAGACTAGGAAGTAAAAAGACTAGAAAGGATGTAAAACAATTTGAGTAAATGGAAGCTCTAGCAAGTAAACAATTTAAAGAAGTAAAAACATTAGGAAGAAAACAATTTGAAGAACACAATGCAAAGTAAATTTCCGTACTAGAAAAAAAATGGGAAACAGTTTTGAGAACTAGCATTGAGAATTGTAATGTTAACAAACATTTAAAGACACAAAGCAAAATGTTTTGGCTAGGTTGGAGTGGTTACTATAAATAACTAAACCATGCTAGCACGAAATTGAACCCTTTTATAAGCTACATAATGAAGGATATGATTCACACCAACTACATCGAGGCTTGGTAAACATAAGTCCGCCTTCTGTGATAATTAATTGTTGATATTGAGATCCTAATTTTACTTTCAGGACTATTTTCAAATTTGACTTCCTTTCAAGCTGTAGTAGAATTACTCACTGTGTTTTTTTGTACCTTAAAGTGGAGCTACACTCAGACTTTCTCAGCTTATATTATGTTTAAGTATGTTTAATTGAAAGTGATTACATTAAAAAAACAGGGAAAATACGGAAATGTTTTCCAAAAACTCATTTCTAAAAAATCGGTCAGAAAATAGTGTTTTTTAATACATTACACTTTTTCAGTAACTTAGGGGTTATTAGTTTACAATACGTCGCAAAACGCGTTACACTTAGCAACTGACGCCGGTGAACGCATGGGTGAAATGTCTCCCCTTTGGTAAATTATGTGTCGAAAAATGGGGAATACATTTTATACGATTTGTTTAGGCCTAAGTAATATTTCCGATAAAAATGTCAGTATAATCAGGGAGCAACTCCCTGGTATAATTTACATGTATTGTAACCTCATGATTTGCACTGTACAACAACAGCATAATGATCTTATCAGATTGTTTATTAACTTTAAGCTAGGCCTAGCTAAGCCGTCTGCTCAGCCTAGCTAGCCTTGAATTTTTTGTCTAGGCATATATGCATTCATGGGTTTGAAAATTCTTGGTCGTTTCGCCCCATTTATCATTCCTGGGTTTTCTCGCACATTAGAATTGTGAAACACAAAATCCTATACAGAACAAGAGTAGTAAAGCGATGTGGAAGCTTAGGCCTGACTGAAAAGCAACTATTCAGGCATCCTATCATGGCCCATATGGGTAGGCCGAGGTTGGGTGACAGCAGAACAAACTTCACTGCTGAGTGTCAGCCTAGCAGCTGGAGCCCAAGCAGCATCGGTACATACCTACACTCTAGTAGGCCTAGGCCTAGCTTTGATTATTGAATATATAGCCACATCTTTCTCAAATCTCGTTAGATTTGACATTTTAGTAATAAGTAGTCTCATAATCACATTATTACACTGTGAAACATGATAGGGTCACATTCAGAATGTTTTAATATACTTTTTGCCCGTCAAAAATAACATCGCGACAAAATAACAGATCGCCAGCTGCAGTAGTGTGATTGTGAAAAATGTCACGTGATCATACTCCCTAGCAAAATAAAAAACCCAATTGGACCCGAACGGGGGAAAGTGTCTATTTACGCAAAATTGCGCAATGTATACGCGATAACTATACCAGAAATAGAAAGATCTGGAAAAATTACATAAAACTACATTTAAAATTTTTTTTTTAGTTAAGAAATTAATTTTTTAGGATTATTCAAATATACCCCCCTTTTGCATGTAAAAGAATAGGAAATTACAAGGTATCCCCCCAAAACGCAAAAAGGCGTGATTTTCAAGAAACTCGTACTCATTGAAAAAAAATTCAAAAAAATATGAAGTATGGGGGATGATATTTTTAAATAATAGTTGAAATGTATGAAAAATAGTAATTTTCTGGGTGGAGCTCCACTTTAATTGAACTTTGATCAACAAGCTGAAACACAGTATTTTGATGCTGCATCATCTGCCGTTAATACTAGGGGTAATCACGGTATTGTTGATCATTTTCAACTCATTCTTTAAAGACATCTTTTGCTACTTCTTGGAGGCTTATACCATTTTAAAATGTACATTGGGCTGCTATATTTTTCACATTTTGTACCCTATGATGAGAACTCACTGATACTCTAAAGTGCTATTGTTTAAATTTTGTACCTTTTAATGAAAATTCACTAAATGCAACCGATTTGTTTTGGTCCAACAAAAATATTTATTTTTTGATGTGGAACGTGGAAAGTACAGGTGTTAATATTTGTATGATTAAGGATGTTTTTATTGTTTTGCAAATTCCTAATACTCCTGAGACAAGTATAATTGAATAGTTCTGCAGATGGTATAAAAGACTCCCTACAAAAGTGAAATAAGGAATTTAAACAGATGTTCAAAGATTGTTATGAAACTCTAAAAAATCCCAACCCCTTCTCCAGCTTCCATCTCTTTCTCATGGTACTGTATGGTACTAAGTTATAATATCTTAGTATTTATTGCCATTGTTTAAAACTATAAATAATTTAAACTCTGAGCACTATACCAGAACAGTAATCTGTTTATAATAACAGTGATATAGCCACAAGAAATATTAAGTAGTAGTTTCTAAGAAAAGAGAACAATCTCTGTTTAAGACGTCATTCAATACTTTATACCGGACCTAAACTTTGGGAAAGTCTTTCACATTCACTGATAAAGAAACCTTCACTTTTTAGTTTTAAAATTACAATAAGCAATCTCTAATCCAAGCATATGATGAATAAGGTGTTATGATTATTTTTAATTATGTTAATTTATTGTTATTCTAATTTTTATATATTATATTTTAATCACAACTATTACTGATATTTGTTATTCTCCAATTTTTACTAGGCATTTTGTACAGCAAATATTAATATTTCATGTGCTGTTTTTGTCATGTACCGTAACTGCAGTCTTGTTAGGGGGTCAAGCTTAAAGTACCATACTTATTTGACCTCCTTTCACACTTCTTTGTTGTACAAGTTTCTCTATATATTTTGTTTAAATTAGTTTGATTACCTTAATGTTTCACATTACCGGTACTTGTATTATTTTTTGAAATGTGAAAAAAAAATTGAATAAAAAAAAAAAAAAAAAAGATAATCATTTGTCAAAGACCTGTAAAAAAGTGGTCAGACTGAAACCTCACCAACCGTACTGGTGACTACGGCCCTGAATAATATGATGTGACTAGTGCAAGAAGTAGGTTGCTTGACTTCTCTATTTAAGGAGATTTTTTTTAGTAGAATATTTCTCAATGGTCAAAAACGTTTAATCAACATCTCTATGATAACCATTTTACGCAATTTTTTTATTTGAAGAAAAACAAAAATAAGCAAAATAAGGGAGGGGATAGTGAGTACAGTAATTTCAGTTTTTCTAATTCTCGTTTGTTTAATTAAAAAATCTTATTCTTCTTTATTTCTTCTTATTAAGCTCTGTCTACAGTACACTAGTTTGACAAAAAAAAGTGTGGCGTACCAAAATATGGTAGTGATTTTCCCAAATTTATGGTAGTGATATGACACCACCATGTCCATATATGGGCCCACTTTATTTGTCACATAAAGTTTGATTGTGTAGACTGAGCTTTTTTTTCCCAGCCTCGAGATTTGTGAGATTACCTTTTTCTATATCACATTTATTTCCTATGAAGAAATAAAATATTCATTCTCTAATCAAGACTAATCGCTGTACCGGTTGTTTTCACGTTGTTAGTTTTGTTATTATGCAGTTGGATATAAAAAGACAATTACAGTTATTAATTGAATCTATTAAACCTTGTATGAACTTTCACCTTTATCATTTTCGTGTGTTTCCTTATAGTAGCAATTTCTAAACAATATTTTTTTTTTTTCAATTTAATTTATTCTACATTCAGATAACTATGTAATACAGACAATGATATTGCTTAAAAAAGAATTGAACGTCCATAAAACAACAGTGGTCTTGAATTGATGCTCTGAAGACAAGTCAAAAAGGGAAAAGAGAGAATGTATAATCCCAATATCCAAACCAAAGTATGGGGATACGCCCTCATTGATACCCAGTTGTCGGCCTACTCAGGGACTCTGGAACCTCCAGCCTGTCCTAGTAAAGCTAAAGAAACTGGATAGGATGCATGATAGAAGATCGATCACAAAATTAACAAAAAATAAATTGGTCCTAAGCGATTACCTTCATACAAATATTTATTTAATATCAATAAAAGGAGCTACACATTAAAAGTTTATTATCCATATGATTGTAAATTGTTATCATTTTAAGGTTCTAATTCTTAGTCTTCAGACTCGATATTATTAAGCTTCCACTGTTTTGCAATAATATTTTTTATTTAATTAAACTTAAGAAGCTTTCTGAAATTAAGAATTCAGATATTCATCAGTGTGTGTGTACAGTATAAAGTAACAAATATTTACATGAAATGAAGCGAAAATAATCTAATCTAGAGCTGGAGAAAACTTGTTTACTGCACATTCATCTAATCTCTATGCCTCATGTGTTTATATTATTGTGATGTTATTCCTTACTTGACCTAAGAATAGAAGCTGTTTACACACTCTTTTCTCTATCAATATTCAAAGTTGAATAAAAGTGATTTGCGTTGAAACACGTATAGTATAATTCTATATCAGATGTACATATGAAACCTGCACAGCTGGCTGCCAGGAGTTCGTGGAGGGCCTAATCCAAATTTACCCAGTTTCAAGTTAAGCTTATATACACCAGAATAAATACCTTTTTTCACCTTTTATATCCAAGGTATATGTGAGTTATATCAGTTAAAAGCAGTGGCGGGTCTAGGATTTTGAAATACAAAATAACAGGGTATTATCTTGTTTACTCTTCCAATAATTAGTGTTATGTTGTTTTTGTCTGCCTGTTCTTGTCTTCTCTTCGAAGTTTTCCATAATTATAATCTGTTCTGTCGTAAATGGATTACATTGAAAAAAAAAACTACTGTTTACACACAGTAATATCATCACGTGATGAAATATAAGAACCTGGATGTTTTTACTAAGATAGCTCTTTCTTAAGGTTATGTTCACATTAAATGATTTTCACGACTACTAATCCTACAGTAATCTTTACATACATAAATGGATTATATAACTACACTACTTTATAATCCTGTTTTCACATTCATCAAATATCATCTTTGCTCTAGCCTATGTTTGAAGTACTAATAGATTATTAACCATTGGTCAAATGTCAAAAAGATTTTTTTGTATTAAGGAGATTACAAAAATACTTAAGAAGCGACTGATGAAAAAACTTGTTATTTGAAAACATTCCTGTTGGCTGTCCTCAAATTTCCCTGACCAGGATATTATAAATAGGTCAGAATGTAGCGTTGTTTTCATTGTGTATGCCTTCAAGCCAATATTGTTTATCACAGCTTATGTCTGGAAAATGTAAATTGCTTTGAATGCTTTTAATATGAATAGTATAATGCGATTAATGAACATGTTTTCTTTCGTTGAATGCCTCAAGCTGCTGAAAGTGAAATATTAACTGCATCTTTTATCCATGTTTTGATTAATCGCCACTGGCGTGTATTAGAAATCAAATTGTGGGTGCTTTATGCGTTAAGATGTATGGTAGTTTTCATAGATAAACAAAAGTTTTGATACCTGTACCTCGGGTCGCAAGAATATGCATTAATTAACGTACTGCGTTCATATTTTAACATATATGCATATTGCAATGTGCATTGCAACATGCATGTTTCACGGTGCGTTAACATGGATGACTCCTAAAAATATCTTACATTTTGAGTGAAGATGCAATGTTCAATAGTTTTTTTAGAATGAAATTGTATGTACAAAAACAATTAGTTCACTATGGCAGCAGGTGCACTATGTTGTACAATAGTTCTCAGCAGGCCATTATAGTGCATAAAATAGTTTTTGAAATCAGTAACATTTCTATTTATAACAACTATCCCCAGTATCCTTTAAAACTGTATTTTTCTTAGTGAGTAATATCACTACTTCCATTCCTCATACTTGTACCTCCTCCGACATGTATTCCATTCTTCCTGCTTTCTCCTCACAACTTCCACATTTTCATGAATTGGTCTTTCAGCAGCATTTTAGCTTTGTTGTCATTTCTAAGAAATTACAATATCAATCTACTGTATAGTATCAAACTTGTTTACTACATTAAATACTATACGTAACAAAATGTATAATTTCCATTATTTTTTGCTTTTTTTGCGTAGGTGAGTATATAAAAAATTGGAGACCCCGATATTTCCAATTGAAGGCTAATGGTAAATTCATTGGCTTCAAGGAACGGCCTACCGCAGTTACAGAGAGACTGAACGAATTTGACATTGATAGTAAGTTAGTTTTTTGTATTTTACTTTTGTGCTATTCAGAGGTGTAGTAGAGAGGTGAACGAGGTGGGTGTTAATAAGTTAAGTGTGGGTAAAATAATGGTTTTTGTAAATTATAGCGAATAAAATACAGGTTAATAATATTGGTACACCAATGTGTTGCAAAAAGAGAAATTAAATTGAGAATGTCTACAAAACAATGGTACTAACTTCTGGTTTCGTAGTGTGTTCTGTGGAAATTGGGCTGCGTGGGAGATTTTTAAATATAAGCTTTAGGCTGGGTAGTCTTAGAAGGCGAGTGTCCAAACCCATATGATCTTCACCAAAGCATAAATGCAATTTAGTGGTATTATTTTCATTATCGGTATATTTATTTATAAAATTGCTCATAAAAATATACATGGCAACCCAAGGCTGAATTGCAAATGATTGACAAAATACAGAAATATAATTTTATTTACACAAAATACAGACAGAAAAAAATAAAGCTTAGGGTATATTAAAATTTATGCGTTTAATCTTCTTTAGGGCGAGTATGTTATGCTAATTTCATTACAGTTAAAAAGAGAATATTGCTCATTTTTTAGGATGTCAAATATTAAGAACAGAGAAACCGAAAGCAAATACATTTCTGCTGCGTTGTCTTCAATGGACAACAGTTATTGAACGAACATTTCATGTCGATTCACCTCAAGAAAGGTAAGTGTTTATAAATATTTATTTAATTTGCATAACATATGTTGGTTCAGTCATATAATTGTTTGTAATTAGGCCACAAAAAAAACATACTTGTTAAGCGTCACCGCCCGCTCTTGATTATCCAGCTGCCTTCCTTCTTTTTTCCCCATATACGACGAAAAGTTCCGAGGCCTGGCCCAGCCCCAGAGCAGGGCTCGAAATTCACGCGAGCAAACTAGCATTTTTCTAGTAGATTCTTGATAATTGCTAGTTGAAAATTTCAAAACTAGCAAATGTTTGCTAGTGTAATTTCTTAAAAAATACGTACTTTTTAGCTTAGCCACGCTAGCCGCCGATCGCAATGTCGACAAAGGCTAATAGGAACCAATTTGGTGAAAGCTATTTTTTTTATTTGCATGCCGCCGATTTACGTCAAGGAACGCGAATAGCACAGTGAATCATGTGGTAGCATAGTTGTTAACAATTTGCATATAAACAGCAAGCTTTTTCCCAACACATTAAATCACGTGCATTTAGTATTTCGCTGAGGATTACATCGTCAGTCACGTTATTACAGAATACGCGATTATACATTAGGAATTTAACGAAATAAATATTTTACACAGTAGTCGAAGCGCGTTTTTAATAGGTTCGTAAATAGTAAACACCCCCATACTTAATGGACCAATTTTGTTTATGATGATCTCGCGCTCGAGAAGAACGTCTCCTCGGCACACCACGAGGTCCTGTTGTGCGATGGGTTTTCTTATGCCTATTTGTTTACCTGTGGATTAATTACACACACTTTTCGCATCACAACTTACTTACTGATTACACAGCAATTGGCAAAGAATTCATCAAGGAAGAATACGTTGAATAAAAATTCACTCAAGAAATGCTGTAAGCTGTTTTCAAACTATTAATCAGCCCACTATTTAGTATTTTATTCAGACCAACATCATGATTCTCGCGATAGGGAATTTCCTGGATAGATGAGTCGAGCGAGAGATGGCGGACCATGACCGATGAGTGAGGCGGTGGTAGCTTGGACGGATTAGTTAGAGCCTACAATTTCGCTTGGTGGCAATTAAATGTAATGTTTTAATTACATCTGGATATAAACAATATAACTCAGTTTTGTCATCGGCAATAATATTTTATACATAGTCAATTTTGTTCTGGTTCAAATTTTAAAAGTTTGACGCTGACGAAAATCGCGCAAAAATATACCTCCATAAAAAGTTTTAAAAATAAACCCTTTGGCCTTATAGAAATTGCATTTGTCAAATACTTTATTATGTTTCCGCTTCTATTTAAAAACTCAAATTGTACAGTCAAAAAGTGCTAATATGAGAGTTTCCATAAATCGATTTGATAGGAAGACACTCATGTCTAGTGTGTCTAGAGGGAGATCCACCTGTATTATGTTAATTTTCTTGCTTGTTACAGAGAAGCATGGGTACAAGCAATTCAGAATGTAGCAGAAATTCTGAAAAGCCAGGAACAGAAACAAGTAGAACAAGTGGAATTAAAAGGCGAGGGTGATCGATCGTCCATTATATCTAGCACTACACATAAAGTGGTGAGTTCTAGTTTGGTTGTATTGGCTGAGGGATCATGATTAGTTTACTGCAGTAACTACATTTTTTACTGCAACAACGTATGATTTAAGTTTGTTTCAGTTTACAACTTTATAAAGCAGTGACTGCAAAAAACAGTGTGCATGTTTATCCTAAAGAGCTTCCTATGTAATTGCACAAAGAAATGTTGATACTGCAGTAACTACAGTAGAATATATTTACATGGTTCCTAACTATCATGCAACATTTTGCACGCAAGACTATGAAGCAACTTTTGCACTTTATTGGTGATAGCTTTCAAAATTACCCCAATTTCTATCAAACTGATTCTTTGTTGGCTTTATTTTTCGTTCTTTAAACTATTATTTCTTTTCATTATTAACAGACAATGGAGGACTTTGAATTTTTAAAAGTTCTTGGAAAAGGAACATTTGGAAAGGTGTTGCTAGTACGAGAAAAAGCTTCTGCCGAGTTTTATGCAATAAAGATTCTAAAGAAAGGTGTTATAGTAGCAAAGGTAGGAGACACCATCATCATCATAATAATCATGTCAATCTTCTCCTTCTGAATGTCTCTCACTCACTTATTGATGCTGCTCCACTTCTCTTAAAGAGGTTATACTGTCACACTTTCCATGATGCTTCCCCATCTCTCCACTTTTCTTACAAAGGTTATACTATCACTCTTTGCCTGCTTCTCTGCCTCTCCAATTTTCTTACAGAGGTTATACTGTCACTCTCTTCCTGCTTTTCCATCTCTCCTACTTGTCTCACAGAGGTTATACTGTCACTCTTTGCCTGCTGTTCCATCTCTCCCACTTCTCTTACAGAAGTAATACTGTCACTCTTTGCCTGCTTTTCTGCCTCTCCACTTTTCTTACAGAAGTCATACTGTCACTCTCTTCCTGCTTTTCCATCTCTTCCACTTCTCTTACAGAGGTCATACTGTCACTCTCTTCCTGCTTTTCCATCTCTCCTACTTGTCTCACAGAGGTTATACTGTCACTCTTTGCCTGCTGTTTACATCTCTCCCACTTCTCTTACAGAGGTCATACTGTCACTCTCTTCCTGCTTTTCCATCTCTCCTACTTCTCTTACAGAGGTTATACTGTCACTCTTTGCCTGCTGTTACATCTCTCCCACTCCTTATATAGATCATACTGTCACTCTTTGCCTGCTTCTCTGGCTCTCCCACTCTTATAGAGATCATACTGTCATTCTTTGCCTGCTTCTCTGACTCTCCCATTCTTACAGAGGTCATACTATCACTCTTTCCATGATGCAGGTCATCTCTCCACCTTCCCTCTTACACAGGTTATACTGTCACTCTTTCCGTGATGCTGTGTCTCTTCACTTCTCCTCTTACAGAGGTTATGTCATTCTTTCCATGATGCTGCTTCATCTCTCCACCTCTCCTCTTACAGGGGTTATACTGTCACTCTTTCCATGATGCTGCTGTGTCTCTTCACTTCTCCTCTTACAGAGGTTATACTATCACTCTTTCCATGATGCTGCTCTGTCTCTCCACTTCTCTTACAAAAAAATGTTACTATCACTCTTTCCATGATGTTGCTCTTCCTCTCCCATTGCTCCTCACAGAGGTTATACTGTCACTCTTTCCATGATGCAGCTTCATCTCTCCACCTCTCCTCTTACAGTGGTAATACTATCACTCTTTCCATGATGCTCTTCCTCTCCATCTCTTCTCTTACAGAGTTGATGATGCATGCTCTACCTCTTTTCTTCCTGTCATGTACAGTGTGTTTTAATTTTTTATAATTTAATGCTTTTTGAATTCATAGGACGAGGTTGCACATACACTAACAGAAAACCGTGTCTTAAAATCGACAAGGCATCCTTTCCTTACAGTAAGTCATAATCAGTTTTTGTGCATGTGTACAAAGAATCTAGCATAGTTCTACCACTTCTAACTACCACCACCACCACAAAAGTCTAGATTCTGTGGCAGTATTCACCAATCAAACTTTAATATAAGGAAAACACTTTACAGTTCAAATATTCTTTTCTCTGTCTACACTATCAAACTAGTTTGACAAAAAAGTGTGATGTGCCCAAATATGGTATGGTAAATATGATATGACATCATCATGTCCATATATGGGCACATCACACTTGTTTCGTCACATGAAGGTTGATAGTGTAGGCAGAGCTTTAAAGTGAGTACAACTTTAACGGGATAATTCTTATTTAATGACTTAAAAGAAATTGTTCACGTTTGATAGGTGAATACGACCTCTGATTTGTGCAAAGTTTGTTATACCCATCCATTATTTATTCTACCATTGATACTCGGTATTCAGAGTTTCTCAAAAACATTATATGTTTGTTTATTTATTCTTTTTTTTCAGTCTTTAAAGTATTCATTCCAAACACCAGACAGGCTGTGTTTTGTAATGGAGTATGTAAATGGCGGCGAGTTATTTTTCCATTTGTCTAGGATGCGAGTGTTTGATGAAAGTCGAACACGGTTTTACGGTGCGGAGATCATCTCTGCATTAGCATACCTTCATGAATGTAATGTTATCTACAGAGATCTTAAGGTACATAAGTTTGATTTTTAAAATTAAATTAGGCCTATAAAAAATTGTATGCTGTCTACAGATACATTTCTTGATGTTACATTAGTCATATTGATCTAATACTATTTAAAAAGCATAGATAATATGCTAGGCGTAGGCCTTACTGACGTCTTACAGGTGAACTTTTTTCCACCCACCCATCCCAAACAAATTTTAGAACAATTGACAATCTATTTGTTAGGCCTAATTAATAATTTAAGAATGCTTGTTGTGTAAGTTATGAGCTTATGCATGTAGTATAGACACACAATTTTTTTTTCAAAGTTCTCAATTGAGTAGTTTCATATATAAAAATGTTTGTTTTGTTCGTAGCTTGAAAATTTGTTGTTAGATAAAGATGGCCATATAAAAATCACAGATTTTGGTCTTTGTAAAGAGGCAATTTCTTACGGAGACACAACTAGAACATTTTGTGGAACGCCAGAATACTTAGCTCCTGAGGTATGTATACATTGCTTCATTACCCAACTTTTGTCCCTGTTCAATTTACTATTATTTACTATTATTTTATTAACCTTAAACCTCACTCTAAACTGTTTTCTTTGTATTAATTTGATCATTTCTTCTTTGGATTTTCACAGCTTCATGCAATTATCAACATGAACATTGAAAATTGATCAATTTCATTTTATTGACTCTAGTCTGATATCATTTCATATTAATTAGTTCGTGATTTCAGCAGAACAAATAATGACTGTTTATGAGTGGGATGGGGAAAGTATTGATATTATTATTAAGATTGACTTGTCTATTTGGGTGTTTTAGAGGCATGTTGAATATGACAGGCTTTTATCGAATGAAAATATTCTCCCCTTTCTGTCAGTCAGAAAGCCATATAATTAGACTTTAGGCATGACCCACCCCAATAAATATAACATTATATATATAACAGTAGTTATTTTAATTATTTACAAAATCCTCAGTAATTATTGTAATTATGAAAAAAAAAATCGCCAGTCACTTATGAAGCATGAAGATAAAATAACAGGCAATGTTTTAAAATGCTGAAAACTCTACAAAGATAAAGCATGTGTTGGCGGCTATAAATCAGTAATCTAGACGTCATGTGCTTGCGAGTCCATTGGGAATCCTAGTTGGTCGGAAAAACAACGGTTGTTAGGCATGATTTACCGTCTCACCGCAGCGTAGGCACTTAATGCATTGTAAAGTCTAATTGTTACTTATATGTCACGTTTCTCATTCTCAATTTTGTTTTTTCTGTCGGGAGATTGATTTTTGTTTTTGTTTTTCTGAAGCAGAATTGTGACTGCTATTTTTATTAATGATGCAGTGTTTTGTTGACAGTGTATACAGAATAAGCAATCTGAAGATTTTAAGTTCAAATTTTGTATTTTTCACCCTTACATGCATTTTTTTTTATCCCCCTCCAAGATGATTTCAACTTCAACTCATTTCGCATATTAATTTCAATAATTTTTGCAAGGCATTTCCCAATCTTCTTTTTGCCTTTCCATATGATATTTTCTAAAACTAATTTAAATCGAGTGTTTAAAGCTCTGTCTACATTATCTTTATGTGAAAAAAAATGTGATGTGCCCATATATGGACATGATGATGTCTTATCACTTCCCTATTTGAGAACATCACACTTTTTTGTCATATAAAGATAGTGTAGACAGAGTAAGGTAGTGTTCATTGTATACAAGCTTATAATAATAATAATAATCATCAAATCATGAAATTGTTGACCTATTAAAGGTACACTGCCGGGGACACCGCACTTTCCAGTGAAATAAACATTGACCTATAAATAGTTTTACAGATAACCGTATTCAAGATACACCTCTATTAAGAGGACACTTTTTTGGGTTTTATTTAAACAACACTGATTCAAACTAATTTTGCCACTAGGTTTTGGAGGACAATGATTATGGGCGTGCCGTGGATTGGTGGGGTACTGGTGTGGTTATGTACGAAATGATGTGCGGTCGGCTGCCGTTTTACAACCGCGACCATGAGATATTATTTGAAATGATCTTATCCGTTGAAGTGAAATTTCCAAGCCGCCTATCTGATGAATCTAAGAGCTTGTTATGTGGAATGTTAAGGAAAGATCCCAAATTAAGGTAAATTCATCTTTGTTACATAGACCATAAACTGTATAAAAACTGAAGTGAGTGAATGGTTAAGCAGTTAAGGCAGTGGAACCTTTATCAATAGTTTTAGCAAGGGTTCAAGGCTCACTCCACAGTTCTGGTGCTTGAACAAGTCTTCTCAGATAAGGATTATACACCATAGGTCCAGTGTAAACTCATATGCACAACCTAGTACATCTTCTAGGGAGTTACCATAGTGTACTGTCGTGGACAGACAAAATAATGTCGTAATTGGCAACACCGACATGACGTGACCCATAGAGGAGAAGCATGTACTTGAAAAGTACACAGCGCATTGAAACGACATTGTTTGTGGAATGCGCTATATAAATATATTAAAACAATTCATTTATTGTGTACTGGGTTGAGAACCGTTAAGGAGAACAAAATTATTTGTTGTTTGTTTACAGATTAGGATGTGGTCCAACGGACGCAAAGGAGATCATGAACCATGCTTTCTTTGCATGCATTAATTGGCAGGAATTATATGATAAAAAGGTGAGTTGAACTTTTTCGTTAAAGAATTTATCATTACATTTCACTGGTCAAATACATTCAGGGATGTCACCACGGTGGTCGGCGATGGACGGCCCCGTCCACCACTCGAAATTTCCGACCACCATTATCATGACGCCGACCACCACTATATTTACGCATGTAGATCGTATAGCCTATTGTTCGTAACTTACTACTACGATACGATGTATTGTTATTATAATTATCAACGCGTCGATCTTAGGGTGGTTCGTAGAGTTAATAAACAACATTGTCATCGCCTTTAGAAAACGCATGGACAATGCAAATTAACAATGTACTGTTCACTAATTAAAATCGGCGCCGCCTAAAAATCCTACCTAAGGCTAGGCCTAGTAGGAGACGACATATTAGCCTAATTTTGCAGGACAAGATGACATCGTGCGCCGAAGAATCGACATCGGAGTGGAGTCTAGTTTCGGCGGCCTAGGCTTACGCTAATTTTTTTTAATCCTACCTTGCCACTTGGCTTAGCGAATTATATAAATAAATATGCCGACGTAAACGTAAACAAAATATACTGTATGCAAAATCAATATATTCCATGTTAAGATTTAACATGGGCCTAGGCCTATTCAATATTACGACATGTCAATGTAATGAAAATGGCCCTAGTATTCTGTAGCTAACCCCACCATAATTAATTTTGAGTGAAAAAAACATGTGCTACGTGTGGTGGTGGGAACAGTTAATTTAGAGTAGAGAGTATCGCGTTTCATGTCACGTGACACACAATCTAGGTACAGTACACGTTTCCAGGCCTGCCATATGAGCCACAAAAAAAATCTAGGTCTGTGCGCGCGATCGACGTTCCGATACTATATTTAGAGTGTTAACGATCTCTTTTTGGTCGGCATCGTTTCTGAATCGACTGGACGTTTTATTTTTAGAAGTTGGCCTAAGCCTATACTAGTACTAGTTCATTGACATTGTGGTTCACCGTGTGGTGCCATCATGCCTCTACCGTGGGAAATTTCTATTTATATATATATTCGCCGTCGAGTAGATAAAAAAACTCCACGAAAAAACGATTACGATTAATATTTATTAATAAATGCTTCCGAGTAATTTACAACTTAGTCCTCCGTCAGTCAAAATTGACTCATTAATTTAATTGTGCACACCTTGTTACCTTATTATGAAATGCGTGGGTTTAGCGGAGTACCGCCGACCACCACTCATGACATGCTGGTGACATCCCTGTACATTAAAACACCTCCTTTGCAACGCTCTTGTTAAGGAACACTTTCCTGTGACACAAACTTTGATTCTGTAAGGTTATTTTACTGTAGTATTGACGCATTCATATTTATTTGTTGTAGGTTGAACCGCCATTTAAACCTCAAGTCACATCAGCCACTGATGTACGTTATTTTGATGAGGAATTTACAGCAGAACCAGTTGAGCTTACACCACCAGACCAAGGTATTAACCTATTTCTTGTTTCAATTTTTAATTAAAATAATAATATTGCGTCTGGTGAACATAATCCCATTTGTTGCAGCCAGTATCAGTACAGTTGTGTTGACCTATAATACCAGGTTCCCATTTGTACACCTGGATACTAGAAATAATCAATATCTACCAATCCTTATGTCATTAGTTAAATGTGGTACATAAATTCTTGTGCCATTAGTCTTTGTAAGGCCTGGTTTACCCCTTACATGTTGACAATATCTTGACTAGACTGCGGACAGTCACAACTTAACTTAATGAAATCTGTCTGGTTTTTTTTAAATGAAAATATAATATTCTGTGTCTTCACAAAAAATCCACAAGTTTGTATTAGATACCATGTCAAAATTATTCTATTACAGTAACTACATTTTGTCATACACATCGTCATCAGTGACTGCCTCATAAAAAAAAGGAGTTACCAAAGTAACTGCAGTATAATAGTTTTGACATGATCCCTTCATCGTTTGTCTAGTTATGTTGTATACTATAAATACAACTGTTTGCTTTTGTTCTCTGCAGCTGATTCTGAATCACACCTAAGCGATGACAAACCACATTTTGCAAGTTTTTCATATCAAGAAGAAAAAGGCATAAAGAAATGAACACTTTGTCAATATCTAAGATCATCAGTTAGTTGTCACCAAAGACATCTGGTGGTATATGGATCATCTGGTGTAAGAAAACCAGATGTTACAACTGGTGATGTTTTGATCATCTGGTGATGTTTGGATTATGTTATTGAAGATCATCAGATCAGATTTGCCAGAGGATTGTTAAGAACATCTAATATTTTGTTGATCCTCTGGTGTTAAGATCACCAGTTGTATGTCAGATCATCCATTGTTTATATCCAAGTGCAGCCCTGTCAAAGAATATATCTGTTTTTTATTTGTTATTGCGTGTTGTCAAGAACTTCAGAATATCTTCAAAGATAATGGTAATACTTAAAGCAAATGATATCAAGTTGTGTATCAGTTTAACATTTTACCAGGATGCTATCAAGAGTTACCTGATGATTTGTGGGTTACGAGAATGTTATCAAGAGTTTACCTAATGATTTGTGGGTTACCAGAATGTTATTAAGAGTTTACCTGATGATTTGTGGGTTACCAGAATGTTATTAAGAGTTTACCTGATGATTTGTGGGTTACCAGAATGTTATCAAGAGTTTACCTGATGATTTGTGGGTTACCAGAATGTTATCAACAGTTTACCTGATGATTTGTGGGTTACCAGAATGTTATCAACAGTTTACCTGATGATTTGTGGGTTACCAGAATGTTATCAACAGTTTACCTGATGATTTGTGGGTTACCAGAATGTTATTAACAGTTTACCTGATGATTTGTGGGTTACCAGAATGTTACCAAGAGTTTACCTGATGATTTGTGGGTTACCAGAATGTTATCAAGAGTTTACAGTACCTGATGATTTATGGGTTACCAGAATGTTATCAAGAGTTTACCTGATGATTTGTGGGTTACCAAAATGTTATCAAGAGTTTACCTGATGATTTGTGGGTTACCAAAATGTTATCAAGAGTTTACCTAATGATTTGTGGGTAACCAGAATGTTATCAAGAGTTTAACTGATGATTTGTGAGTTACCAGAATCTTATCAAGAGTTATTGATGATTTGTGGGTTACCATATTGTTATCAAGAGTTTTTGATGATTTGTGGGTTACCATATTGTTATCAAGAATTACTGATGATTTGTGGATTACCGGAATGTTATCAGGAATGAATGATGGTTTCTCACCAAGACATAAGGAAACTACTCTGAATTTTTAAGAGCATCAGATTTTCTACAGATTTAACAAATGACCAAGATTTTTGTCAACTGCTTTTTGTCTTTTCAAAAGCGTCAGATTTTCTTTGGAGTGACCAAATGACCAAAACTTCTGGTGACTGCTTCGGCCTATACATACAGTAACATTTGGTTTCCCTCAGAGTGGCCAACTGGTCCAGACTTGTGCCAACTGCTTTTGTCTTATCAAAGGCATCAGCTTTCCGTCAGGGTTGCTAAGTCACAAACACTTATTTATGATGCTTACATTTTTGTTCTTCTGAATAGGGTTGCCAATTGGGTTTTGCTGTTTTTGGACTGAGACCAGAGTTGTAGTTATTTTTTACATTGTCTGGATTTATTTACCAAAATCAATGCCAACTGTTTATCAGAAAACTTAGATGGTTTATAAGTGTGTTATTTAAGTGAATTTGTCAATGATTTTCTTGATTATTATGTGATTCTTAAGCCTGTCACTTGGACGTTAGTCTAATCTCTACTCTACATCATCCCTTGAATTATCCTGGCTTACATACCTGAATACTGGACCTAAATAACTTGTACAGATATAAGCATAAAAGCAGTAATATTAAGTCTGTAAATAGACGTGTATCGGTTAGTTTTAAAAAGAAATGGTAAAATACAAATTTATTTTTCATTTTGCTAAACCTTTATTGACATTTTTTACTAAATGAAACACTGTACACGTTTGGTATTTATTTTTTTTATATATTAAATGTTTCGCAACCTAGATCGTAGTATTCTGTTTCGCATGTGGGTAGTAGGTTTGTATGTGTGATTTTTAATTAATTTTACCTCCTGGGACCAGATGAGTCTTAAAAAGAAAATGTTTTTTTCTTAAATTCAATAGATATATATATCTATATATAGATATATAGCTAACATAACTTTTAACATTTTGGACAAATTACTTTTCAGTTTTAACAGCTTAGCTAAATTCAAATTTGAACACATTTATCACATTGTAATATTTGCTATTTACTAATTGTTCGATCAAACAATAAACTGGTGGTTGTTGGACCCTTGTTTTTATTGTTTTATCCTTGTGTGTACAGTAGGCAAAGGGGTAATAATCTAGTGGACTAATTACAACTGTACTTATTGCTGTCATTACAAATTCTGTATACAGAATTCAGAGTTTGATTTAAACTCAGGACTGGGTATAACTTTGAGCCTAACGTTATTAGGGATAGGCTTTACCCAAAGTGGTCATTCATTTGGATGAACTTTTGTTGAAATTCAGGGATGGGCTAAATATATATTGGTGTACAAAACCAGAAGACTCACTTTTACTTTAGTGAAATATGGTAAATTAAGGTAAATTAATTCAAGGCAATTTAATAGTGGGGAAATTTTTTCCTGATTAAAAGTTAAATTGTTTGCTTACAATCTTAATACATTTCCTATTTAAGTACTTGAAAGTATTGTTGATAAACTTTCAAGGTAAAGAATATTGTTAGTTGTTGAAGTTTACTTTCAACTTTATATTTAACTCATTTATTACAATGAGTCTGTCTGCTTATTAAGTGTGTTCAGGGTTGTAAGTCAATGTAGTCCATGTTCACTTGATCACAATGTACGCTATAAACTAAATGATTGAAAAAATGTTTGCTTGTTTATTTACAATGTGAATGTAATTATGATTATTAGTATGAGCATGCGGGTGCATGCTGTAATTTAAGACTAGCCTACTTTGTATCCATATTCCCCCTACCCCATCTCCCCCCCCCCCCCCCAAAAAAAAATTATTGTACAAAATTTTCTGAAGTAAAATTAAACTGTCGACTCGCTGTTGGCTGTTTCAGTATGTCAATACGTTTTGCCTGTTGTTATTTCTTGTCTTGTTGTTCATATTAGTATTTTCAAGTTTAATTGACAAAATACATAAAAGATAGACAGTATTATACATCATTGTAATGATATAATTTTCAAGTTATCTTTCTAACTTTTTAAGTGTAAATAGGTATGTATACTAACAGACCATGCCTATTGAAATTCAAGAAAATTGGTTTATTTAAGAAAAAAAAATGTATTACCTGTACCTTTCATATGAGATTAAATAGCACACCCTCTGTATCTTTTTAAAAGACATATATGCTTTTACGTGGACCAACACATCAGTCGAGTGCCCGAGCTGTAGCTATTACAATCGGCACAGGTTCAAGACACTTTTCGACCATTGTTCTGGTGGTACTGTAGAACAACTCTTCTCGGATAAGGACTTAAGCTCTCTCCAAATTAATTAGATAACGATAATGAATAATAATAAAAAAATCAACAATTTTAAACCCTAGCAGGATTTGAACCATGTAAAGCTAATATCTAAAGCAAAAATAAATTATCTTTCAACATGCTCCCTCTGCTGTGGCAATATTCATTTGTGCTTTTTTTTAAACCCGCCCTCTATCTATTATCGGGGTTTTTTTTTGGTTGGTTACCTGACGCTGGTTTTGGTTAATTTGATGAATATTAAACACAAGAATGGACCCGCTTTATCTGGCTATGAGTCTTTATAGACGGCGTAAATATGACGACTGTGTTAAAATATGTTCACAGCTGCTTGAAAAAAATCCATATGATCAAGTAAGATAGTTAATTTTGTCAAAACAAACCATTGTTCGTAGGCCTAAAAATGTTACGTTACCACCACCATCGTTCGCGAGCACAAACAGTCTCTGCGGGCGTTTGTGTGTGTGAACGTTAGGTTAGTTATGGGGAGGCCTAGACTAGATAGTCCTAGACATCGAGTTGTAGAGGACTACTCCTAATATTATTCATGAAGATACCTGGCTCTCATGATGGGCGAGTCATTGATTGGCTAACTAGGTTTTAAAACGTCACTTTAATTAATAATTATAAAATAAAGCCAATAAAATCAATAATAAATAATGCCTCTACTCCAGCCTCGGCTATATAGCTAATAAACTAGCCTAGGTTAGGCCTATAGCTAATAAACTAGGCCTATATATCAACAGTGCATGATGTTATTTATTATTTTAGTTTAATTATTATTTACAGGCATCTTGGTCGCTAAAGACAAGAGCATTGACGGCTCAGGTGTATGTAGATGAAGTAGATGTTGATGAGGAAGGCATTGCAGAGATGATTATGGATGACAACGCCATTGCTCAAGTTGCTCGTATGTTTTCTGTTTTAGTTACATTATGGCTTTTGTCAATAGGATTTCTTTTGCCACCAGATTGTAATCGTACAAACAGTAGGGGTCATAAGTGTGTGGCAACTTTTATCTACATTAGGTCTGGACCCAATTAGGCCGTCATACACTAGTCCGGGTTTATTAAATCTATAAAAAATAATTATATGGTAACGTAACACACATCTAACATATTTTGTTATCTAAACACCACAGGCCCTGGAACATCGTTGAAAAAGCCAGGGACAGGTCAAGGAGGCCCTAGCGCAGGAATTCGACCAATGTCGCAGTCTGGCCGGCCTTTGAGTGGCTTTGTTCGGCCTGGAACACAATCAGGTAGACCTGGAACAATGGAACAAGCTATTCGGACCCCTAGGACAGCTCATACGGCTAGGCCAGTCACTAGTGCTTCTGGGAGATTTGTTCGACTTGGCACAGTAAGTTTCTCATTCTTCTAGCTCTTATCCTGTGATTGGTTGACACTTTTTTTTTCTCATTTTGTTTTGTTTTTACAGGCTTCGATGCTTTCTACACCAGATGGTCCCTTTATTAATTTGGCAAGGTTGAATTTCTCTAAGTATGCTGCTCGTCCAAATCTAGCAAAGGTAAAAACACTCCATTTACACTCATTATTTATTGTTTTTCATGTCCGTCTCGGACATTCTGCGTTAGTTCTTCACGATTGTAAAGCCGAATTCAATAGTTATATGTCCTGTAAGTGTTACATTGTGTTTGTTTTGTAGGCCTTATTTGAATATATTTTTCACCATGAAAATGATGTACGTAACGCACTGCAGTTGGCAGCCCTGGCTACTGAAGCGTGTCAGTTCAAAGACTGGTGGTGGAAGGTCCAGTTGGGCAAGTGTTACTACAGGTACTTAGTACGAGCCTTGCTAATATCTGACCTTTGTTGGAGTCCACCCCATTTTACAATGCTTACCGATTATTCCATACATCCCACATGTAGTGGAGCTGTAGCTTGGATGGTGGTTAACATGCTTGCCTTCCAAATCTTAGGGTCAACCCTGACCTAGTGCCAGTTCTCTAACTCTTACAAGAGGTTTTTAACTCCACTTCCTAAGCCTCAAATGATACTTTATTAAGCATGATATACAGTAGTTGATCAACCCTGTAAGTTTGCTGTTAGATGTGTATGAGATAACAATTTAAACAATACATTATTAGACTGGGAACATTTTACAAGACAAGAACTAAAATCTATATGATATTACGATCATTTTATTCTGCATTTAGGCTTGGCATGTACCGAGAGGCAGAGCAGCAGTTCAAATCAGCTCTCAAGCAACAAGAGATGGTGGACAGTTACTTGTACTTATCTAAGGTGTATGTAAGGCTAGACCAGCCTCTAACAGCCATTGAGATTTGTAAACAGGGCCTAGGGAAGTTTCCTGGAGAGACCACGATGCTTACTTGTATAGCTAGAATCTATGAGGTTTGTTTGTTTGTAGTTTGGACTCTTAAATATATGATACAGATGTTTACAGTGCTCCTAACCTGGAAAATAAAATCTCGAAAGAATTTAAAAAGGTTGGCAAAAGGTACCACGATATTGAATGATTATGGATACTTGACATCAAAACATAGAGGACTCTTAAAAAAAATGTTGGTGTATTATATAGTAAATAATAAGTGGCCAGGATGCTTTCCAAGCTTGGCATATGCCGATATGGATAGGCGAAATATGTATGGTTGGTACAATTTTCCACCTTTAGTTAACTGAAAGGAGCCTAGTATTAGAGCCTAAAACTTATGTACATACAATCAGAAGAAATTGCACATTTTGTGGGTGGCTGGAGATCACTCAAATATATGGAAACGTCCGCTATTATCAAGACATTTAAGAAGTCCATACTACAGATGATGATATAGCTACTGTTTAATTTCTACAGGGATTGATGGACATGATCAATGCTGTCAAGTATTACAAAGATGTCTTAAAATGTGACAACACTCATATTGAGGCTATAGCGTGCATAGCTAACCACCACTTCTACTCAGACCAGCCTGAGATAGCACTTAGGTTCTACAGGTATGTTGGGTGAAATATTATTACGTTGTGAATAATTGTCAGAGATTATAGATATTAGTAAACTCATCTGTCCATAACATCAAGAGGGGCTAAGATAAGATTGTGTTCCGGAGTAACCCTTTACTCTGAAAGATGCAAAGAGTTTTTTAGAGTGCACTTGAGCCATAAGTGCGTTTCTGCAGCCCTTCATCAAAGAGTGAAGTGATCTACATTTAACTACTTATTTTTATCAATTTTATCGATATATGGCGGGTTAATGCATGTTGGATGGTTAATTTAAGTATTCATTCACACTTTCTAAACCAAAAAAACTTTTTTTGATTATCTACTGTAGGCGATTGCTACAAATGGGTGTGTACAATTCCGAGCTGTTTAACAACATAGGCTTATGTTGTTTCTATTCCCAGCAGTATGACATGACGTTAAGTTGTTTTGAGCGTGCATTATCGCTCGCTAATGATGATAATTCAATCGCGGATGTCTGGTATAATATTGGACATGTTGCATTGGTAGGTTAAAGTTGCGTTCGCACTGGGCCTTGATTTGGTTTGGGGACCGGAGAAAAATCAGGGCAATGTTGCGTTTTTGGATCACACATTATATACGTTTTGTATGGAATCCCGAATGCATTGCTGTGAACGCTTGTATTCCTAAACTCTCTGGCTCAGTGTGAACGCAAGTTAAGACTCCAATATTAAATTTAAATGTATGTGTACAAGAACTAAACCTTCCATTTCTAGACTTTGGTTTTGTATTGAGTGTTGATTAGTTTCACTTTTTAGATACAGTTGTATAAAAATTAGGAATATTACAATTCATTCCAAACGTTAAAGTTAAGAATGAATTAAAAAAACATAAATTTCTAAAGCTCTGTTTACACAATCAAACTTTTTGTGAGAACACGATGATGCATGTCACTGCCACATTTGGGCAGATCACATTTTTTGGTCAAACTGGTTTGATAGTGTAGGCAGAACTTAAAACAGACTACATTAAATAAAAAAAACAATAAAAAATACAATAATGAGTTGTTTTTACTAGATATTGAACACAAGTTAGTATTAAATGTGTATTTTGGTATTGCAATACAGGGTATAGGAGACACAAACCTTGGCTATCAATGTTTCCGTTTAGCTATTTCATCCAACAACGACCATGCAGAAGCATACAACAATCTAGGGGCCCTGGAGCTACGCAAAGGCCGTATAGAACAGGTGAGTTACCACAGGCTACACTATGCTTTTCAATTAAGATTCAGATTTTTCAATAGTGTGCCACCTTAATAAATAAAAAAAATACATATATATATATACATATATTTGCACTGATGAAGGGCTAGTGTTGCCCAAAAGCTCTGCTAACTTTTCTGGCTGTTTTACTTTATAGTTATGATCTTTTCACTTTTATTTGTATCTCCATTGATATCCAGCCACTGATACCCACAGCATTGTCATTTTGTCAGTGCTTATTTTATTTGTATCTCCATTGAGATCCAGCCACTGATACCCACAGCATTGTTTTTTTTCAGTGCCTATTTTATTTGTATCTCCATTGAGATCCAGCCGCTGATACCCACAGAATTGTAATTTTTCAGTAATTTTCCTTTGGATTTACATTATATACATATATATACACAAAGGAAACAAGAAGGAGTTTTATAATATGTTTAAATTAGATTTATATATAATATATAATAATTAAGAACACCTAATATTCACGTAAAAGCAGATTATGTCTATTTTCATTTTATCCATTCATATATAATAATAGATTTGTTTTGTATATTTTCCATTTCCTTCCTTGTGAATAGAAAGTAATCTCAATTTCATGGGAAATTATGTATTTGGATTGTTAAACTTTCTACGGCCTTTCCTTGGAGACAGGCTAATTTATAATATCCGCAGATCACACTTATAGATATCTGTACTGTACTATAAACTTTTTAAATAATCATCAAGGTGCATCAACATCATTAGGATTAGCATATCTTAGTAATGTAATTTTCTCCACTAACTACATAAGTGGTTATACGTTTGTTAAATATATGGTTTATGTTGTGAAAAATGCATATTTTTGATTAAAGATGTATTGTACCCTAAAAACATGAAAAATGAAGATTAATTAAATCAGACTTTCAATATGTTATTATGTAGTTTTAATAAAGGTAATCATTTCCGTAGAAAAAAACATTTAAAAAATAATGTTTTCACTTATAAAATGACAAAATAAATGGTTAAATTCAACCAAAAACACATTGGCTGGCAGCCAATTTGACCGGCAGCCAATTTGACCATTTTTTGCTTTAAATTACAGTTTTTTCAGGTAAATACAGTTTTTTTTTCTATTATGTTACATTAAAATGGCATATTCAACAAAAAGTTTTTTAACAATTATTTTCTGTGGGGACAATACATCTTTAAAAGGAATATTTTGCATTGGTCCAGATATTCAGAATTCAACGAGATTTGAACTAGTGCTTTTATAATTTCAGGCACGTGCATTTTTTCAGTCAGCTCAAAGTTTATCACCTCACATGTTTGAACCACATTTTAACTATGCGTCGCTGTGTGACCAGGTATTTATTTTTGTATTTTGTGTGTGTGTCATTTAGTATTACTGAATTTTTAAAAATAATTGTAGTGTACAGTACATTTGTATCGACAGGTGAATACTGTAAAAGGTCTTGGTGCGAAGTCTGAATTTTAAAGCTTGGTTCCCACTAGAATGTAACGCAAGGACATAAACGCAACGCAAGCGTTTTAACCAATGACAAGCGAAGTTATAGACAGTTAGCAATCACAAGCGAATAAGCCATCGCTTGTGATTAGTCAATTCACTTGCGTTTTGTTACATCCTTGCGTTGCGTCGCCAGTGGGAACCACGCTTAAAGGGGGTAGTTACAGTACACTTATCCCGGGATACTACATTTAAATCTGTGAAGTTCTACTGTTCTCCTATTAGAGAGACAAACCAACAATGTGTCCTCTTTATAGAGGTTTACCCAGAATAGGGGTGTCTCAAAGGTAGGGGGAAGGTGGGGGGGGGGGGAGGGTATAATTTATATAATAATAAGATAAGATACATTTATATTATGTAATTTTTATTTTAAACAAATTTTATTTTTTTTAGATTGGAGATTTACAAAGCAGTTATAATTCAGCCCAGCGAGCTGTTTCTGCTTACAATGACCACTGTGATTCTAAAGACCTTTTGAAACAGCTGAAAAAACATTTTGCCTTACTCTAGGTTATTTTATTAACATACATTATATATTTATTTATGTGAAAATTGTATATAATTATATCAAGCAAATATATAAATAAGGCATAGAGAAATTATTTAAAAAAAATTAATTCAGAAACCGTGAAGATGAGGAAATCTGCGAGAATCAAAAAAACTTTCCCCAACTGTTATTCGAACTCGGAATCTTCTGCTTGATATGCCGACATCCTACCATCACTTTAGTGGTAATTATTTATTATAATATTATTTTTTATTCATTATGATAAGAACCTTAGATTATCTGCGATGGACAAAATATAGACCCCCGAGAATCTACTGCTTGATATGACATCATACCCTCAGATCGTTTTTACGGTATGGTTTAAATATTAATTATTTATTATAATATAATTTTTTATTCATTATGACTTTAACCTTGTTTGCAAAAGACTATTCGAAAGACGCAATTATATAGATAAACATTTTCACATTTTGCCATTTAGTAATATAGTTCTCCTAAAGTGAATAGTAAGGCACTGTTCATAAAAGTCTTATTTTACTCCATTACATCAAAAGTCCTTTTGTTTTTGTAGACAGTGCATTACAGTATGCATTAAACTAATGTGTTCTTTCATTGTGAATCAAGTTTCAATATGCTGTGTGGCAGATTGTGATCTTATATTGTGTTCTGTTATTTTATCTGATAAAAGAAATTTGATATACTTATATACATCTGCATAAAATGCACATACAGTACTGCATTTTATTAATTGAATAGATAATACATGTACTCTGGCTTAAATAACACTTTAAACTTCAATCAATCATGTTACGGTAGGTAACAGCCTCTATTCAGACGTACGGTAACAGTTAAGTGGAAAACCGTGTAGCTTGTCTCGTCTAGAATCTGTCTATATTGAGCAGGAACTGCACATTGGCTCCGCGTTGTGTGTAAATAGTCATTTCATTTCTGTTCATTGCTAATAATATGACAACCTCATTTTTTTTAACTTGCTGCTGTGGGTTTTTCCACTTTATAGTTCTTGTTTTCGTTAGAACCAATCAGGGAGTTTTTATAACAACTGGTCCAATATACAGTAACACTATTCCTAACAGCCAAATGCCATAAGCTAATTTTATCAATAGCGTTTTGTGATTAATGCAACATGGATGCTAAGAAACATAAAGAAAGTTGTTTACAGTATGTCACTAAGAATCAAAATGGCTGAAATAATATACACAATCCAAAGAAAAAATATTAATCATTTGAAAAATACAAATTGAGAATTGTATGTGTAATTAAAATATTACGTTATGATCTTAATTTTACCAACAAAAAGATCATACAAAAACATTGTTGAAAATAATGTATCTGCATTTTATAATTAGATTATAAACTTTTAGAGTGAATAATAGTTTAGTAGGAAACAATGTTTTTCCTCCATAACCTCTATTACTACATGGTGTTTTCTGTAAGCTATGGCAAGCTTAGCGTGCATAAATCAATAGCTGATACTATACAGTTACTGTTATACAAAGTGGCTTATGGATTTGTACACACACACCAATTCAATTCATGCATGAATAAATCATAGGTGTTTTTAATGCTTGATGTCGTTTTTATAATCTACAGATGGGATTGAACCCACATGGTTGTCCTTGTCCAGTAACTTGTTTATTGATTTTTCGCATTCAGTATTTTTTCTATTTTGTATGCTTTTTGTTTTGAGAGGAGACAATTTGTTGATGTTTTAAATTTGAATTTATTTGAAAAATTGCTTTAATATAGAAGACACATATTTTCCAAAAAGTTTTTTCTAAACTAAATCATCTAAGAATTGCGAACATAAAGTAATATTAAGCATAAGATAACAAGTTAATTATTAAAAATGATATTGAAAATATGATGATGAAACGAAACTAATTGTTTTGGATATCCCAGAAATGTATTTTAATGTGTGGATGTATTCTGGATACAATATTAATATCAGATGAAAAAAAAACTACTGTTTCTTACTGTATATATTCTTCCATTGTTTGTATACTACAATTGCAATGTTTACTGGAGAGTATTGTATTGACAATGAAGATTAAACTCCTTAAAAGTAACCAGCTATAGGCATACCATTCGTTTTCCCAGGTGCAGTACCATGGGGAATACATTATATCCTAAAGGAAGTACTTATGTTTGTGGTAACTAATGCACATTATGTTGTAAATGACCCCAGTTAATGACCTTCACTGGTGGGCGTTGCTAGAATGTGTTTTCTAATGACATATTACATCTTGTGTATATGTTTTTGAATGAAAATCTAGCCAAGCTATAAAATCTGCTAATCCAAGTATAAATAATAAACATTACCTAGTAATAACCCACTGACAATTTTGTATTGATTTTGTGGATTCCATTATCAATGTATTACAATATTTTTAGGATGAATATGTTTTATTGATTATTTTTTTTAAATAAAATTTGGTACTAGTGAACACAAAAATTTGATCAATTTTTACATATTTAGTTTTTAAAAGGGATAAACTTGTTTGCTTCTAAGCATAAATACTAATAAATAAATAATTGTGGTCTAACCGTATGAAACTTAACCTGTAAATGAAAAGTTTTAGGTTCGAATCTTACTACTCTTCCATAACTCCCAAATAAAGAGAAAATGTATTTTAAAATACATCTGATATCTTTAATGACTCTTGGAGAGACTAAATATTTTCTTTTTGCAATAATTTGTGAATGATTAAACTACTTCATAAAAGCCCTCTTCAAGAGATTGACTTTATTAATCGTCTTTGCAATAAATTATTTGAAGACTATAATATGTATACGTCAATATTATAATTTCCTGTTGGATAAGATAGAGTACTTTAATTTGTTTCATATTTCATCTGAATATAGGATGTGTATCTTGTATGACCTAGCGTCATTAAGTGTTTAATGGCATTTCATGCAATCTGATTTCTTGCTTTTCTCTTACCTTTTTAACATAATTGAAAGCCGTTTTTATCTACTATCGCGTCAATTGAGCAGCTATAGATAATCCCATTTCGAATAGTGTTCAAATTTCTTTATCCTGCATTTTATGTACACTATTACCGTACGCTTTACATCCCATCCAAAGAACAGGCAATAGGAGTAATGCATCTTGCATAAAGCTCTGTCTACATTGTCAAACTAGTTTGACAAAAAAAAGTGTGATGTGATCAAATATGTCTATATTTGGACACATCACATTTTTTTGTCACATAAAGATGTCACAGACAGGTCTCGAACCCATACCTCCGACATACTAGTCCGATTACCTTACCATTACGTCACATCTACTCTCTTTTACTACTCCACAACAATAGTGTGTTTTAGGCATTTTTTTCTTTTTGCAGACTCCATTGATAATGAGGGAGAGTCTTTGTGAGTCAAAATCTGTTTTACAAAAATATTTTATTTCAGTTCAAAAGGCATAAAATAAACATCTACTTCTTTCTAGGCATCTGCAACACATTGGACTGTGTATAAAATATTTAGTTTAAAAACAATGTTTAACATCTGTTTGAAATTCATTTTATTGGAAAATGGATTTATTGACCCATGTACAATTCTATATTGGTGTGAAAAATGATGCAATGAACTGTCAAAATAGCTCTTTACGATCGTTACACGCGACAAATTATTAAGCTACGTTTGAAAACATTTGTACATGAAGCCTAATGCTGTTAACTCACCTGCAAACAGACACACATTTTAGTAAGATTTTAGAAATTTATTCTTAATTTTAGCTTTTAAAAATATGTTTTAAGCTCAATTCTGGATTTGTGAGCAGTCGACTAATTTATATATAAATACATTCAAACAAGAACTTCATCTAATATTTTTCAACCTACTGTTTTTTTTAAATTTTTAAATCTACAAATTCCCCAGCAACAATGCTGCAATAATTTTCTTCCTTTTTCCATACTATATCAAAATTCAAATGCAATGTATTACTGTATATTAAATTAACTTTTTTCTCTCATGTTTTATACTTATACAATTTTTAATTTATTAAAACATATTTATTTATTTTTGATATTATGGTATTGCACATGATAAAGCCTAAAAGAGTTAGGTTGCTGTAAGTTGTTCCAAAATGTCTAAAAAAACAAATCAACAAATTTCGTTTGGCATAATAATGGAAAATAATTGCTAAATGAAAGCTATAAAACAAAAACTAAGGAGTTGCATGTTGAGCTCTCGAAAGTGGGTTCTCGGTGTCCTTTTAATTAATTTAATGATTTTTAATTTTAAATTTTGTATTTCACACCCACAAACATATTTTTTCTGCATAATTATTGGACTTTATCGTAATATATTATTGTTAATGTTATTACATTGTTATACAGTAGTTTAATTATGCATATTTCAAATGGCCAAGACAGAAATTATTAATTTCTACTATGGAATATCCATGTTTATGCAGTAGGCTATCATTTTATCACCCTATCCCCAGTTAGCGGTGATGGTGTATCCCCATACTCCGGTTTGGGTGCTAGCTTGGTGTTTTGGTCTTTTTGTTTTCTTCCTTTTGTTTTCCACTCTTTTTCTTTATTGTCGAGCGCATAGAGACATCATTTATATGCGCTATATAAATCTATCTATTATTATTTATCTCCCTTCCAACAATTGCAGCAATTCTTATTAAGAGAAAGGACTTGAACCCAGAACTTTAGCATTTGACCAGTTGACCACTAAACTGCAATTCCACACAAAGTTTATATTTTGACTTTAGTTCCATTGATAAGATAATAGTGATTTTGGTGGTAGCTAGCAGGGCGGATTTTGTAGATGTAAAATTCTAGTAAATACATTTCCTTTGGGTTTACATAGTGGAATGTAATTATGTAATCTGAACAGCATTCTCTGCCCTGTAAAAAAAAAATCAAAGTTAATTAACTAAAGTTTAGGTTTATTGATTCAGTCTGTACTTCCTCTAGCTGGTTTAATATTCATTTTTTAAAAACAAATCCAAAAACCACCTGCTTATTGCACTCGGAAAGAGGACACTGTATTAACAATTAAAAAACACTAACTAAAGACTTAGAGAATAAGAGTTCAATACAGAAACTGGCATTGCATTGTGGGATATTAGGCAAACGATTTGATTTTACCAATTTTAGCATCACTGTTTAACCCATATGTGCAGGCCTGTTTCCAGCCTATCCGAAGAACAGTCTAAATCCCCCTTACAATGACCTATTTAAACCAGCATCATGTCTGATGTGGACAGTTATACTTACCACTTTTAGTGGATATTTTTGGTAAGACCAATACCAAAAATTTTTAGGCATTGACCCCAAAAAGTACTCTAGTCCAAAAGGCAGAAAGCGAGTTCTATTTAGCGAGTCTCTTGAATCCCCGGCAACTACACCGACATTTTGTAAACATTTGCCCAATTCTACATCTTCCGCACCACTGCCACTGGCACTGCATTTGTCTCCATTTGGCAATGCCTTGTTAACAAAACGGTCCAACGCTTCTTTACTTAAAACGTATCCGGCGCCACCACTCATGTAACCCTGCCGCACGAATGTTTTAAAATTATGTCCAAAATAAATTGGATCTGATGAATTCTGAGAAGCGAGCATATATTTCAAATTTTCAACAATTAAAAATGTGTCGTCGTCCGCTTTAAGAAACCAGTCGGCTTCGTCGAAGTGATGTTTGTATATATATTTGAATGCTTCCTTTGTTTTTGCCCATAATGCATCTCTTCCTTCAGTTACGTTCAACCCGATGGACGGGAACGAGGAATTCTCTACCGAGCTCATGTATAGTGTCTTATCGCATCTCCAGCCCCAAGTATTTTTAACATGTCGTGCTTTTGATAGTAATGTAAATGGGGATGTCATGACCCAGCAAAGCACGCGTACGTTTAAGAATTTATCATCTGAATCATCTGCAATCTTGGTTAGATTATGTAATATTTTATGATCCATTATAGTTGACTCATCTAAGAAAAATAAAATTATATCAAATTTTTAATATTTTTATTATGATATATCATCATTCATTATTTTCATACAAAATGAACAAAAAAATAAAATACAAGAGCTTGATAAATAATAAAAAAGAACATTGAAACAAGGGCATCCCAATGATTGAACTAAATCGCTGTTAAGCGGGTGCCCTATCATAATGTACAAAACATTAAGATAAATTTAAATCTGTAAAAAAAAATTTTTTTTTAGATGTGTGAAAATAACTAAATTTAATACTCTAGTATTAAATTTAATACTCTAGTATTAATACTCTAGTATTAAATTATGAGATTAAAGCAAAATAGATTTAATTTTTTTTTAGTATTCAAAAACCTTTGTACAGTAGCATAGCATAACAAGCTTTACATTTACAGTGATAAATCAGATAATATTATAAATACAGTACATAATTTACATTTCCCATAAGAGCACTTTTTACAGTAATTTAAACATTGCAGATGACAGAAATTACATTTCATGGTGTAATTTATTGATTAAAGTGAAATCATCATCATATCATTTGAATGCAGAAATAAAAAAAAAAAGACTGGATAATCATCCACAATATTAAGAAATGTCTTAAAGCTCTGTCTACACATCAAACTTAAAAGAAAAATGAATATCAAAATACTGGGTGCATCAATTTTAAGTCAATAAGAACACTTTGGTAGATTATTCATAATCATGGTAACCCAGATTCTTCTCAGAAGGGTTGTCTTGTATATATACCCCTCACAAGCTCAAAAGGCTTTGTCTCTGAAGACTCTGAAGGTCTACAGTATTTTTATTTAGTTTAGGCCTATCTGACATCGAAATACTTACTTGTTAGACGGTTGTATTGAACTTTATACTGACGGGAGGACACTGGTTCCGATTTGTTGAGGAATCTCTGTTGCGTGTATTGTTTTATTGGTGAACTGCCAATAAAGTCAGTGCCATGAACACTTGATGTTGAGATCATAATGAGTGCCAGAAGAAACCCACTTACAAACAACACCAAACCAATAAGTCCGTGGCGAACTGTGGAAATTCCAGTGGCCATTTTGTTAGCTGCTTTGTGTCATAATAAGTTATAAATACACTCCAATAAACATGAGCTAAAACAACAAACTCTACTTAGTAATGGTACTCAGAAACCGTGTATCAAAAATGTGGTGTCGGAGTCGAGTCAGACAGGACATAAAATGACCTGAAGAACTTATTATGTTGGCGTCAACCATTTGTAGGTTCATGCCAAAGAGGAAGAAATTGCCGTGTCAAAAGTTGTTTTATTCAAATTTTAAGCGCTTCCGTTTGCTCAGTTAATCTTTATGGGGTTTATAGACACTAGTCGTGTGTTCCAATTATAAGATGTTTAATTGATATTGAACATTATTTAAAAAGATTTCCTCAAACATAAATGGAAGATTCCAATAAGTTGTAAGCGTTGTAGAGGGCGCTGGTAGAGTATGGGTAGATGATATGTGCCGAAACTCGGAACTTTGCATCAAACTTAAAAATATAAAATGAAAAACACATTACTGAAAAATTAAAATACTGTGGGTATTAGTGGGTGGATCTCAATAAAGATGCAAATTAATTAGTGTACAAGATATACTCTCTTTCTTCAAGCCGCAAGCGTTATGTAATTGGCCTAAAATAAGATGCCACACTGGATGTTCATTACTATAAAAAAAAATTTAAAAGAATCAGAAATCTTTCGGAAATTGAATAATATAAGTCATTGATTAATAAGGTTTTTAAAATGTTTCGTTAAAAATCAAACCAGCATTTTTTTCTTAAAGAAGAAGAATCAAAAGTAGTCCGCTGTTGCCTCATTCATTATAATTATTCTCGCGAGTTGTGTAACTTGTGACTTAATCCAGCACTCCATTCAAGCATGATATCCTTCTTCAGAAAAGGAAGTGACGTCTGGTTGTAATTTGTATTCATTCCAGACCAGCAGACGGTCGAACGAAAGATCTATCAATTAATTAATTGAGAGTGGACTGGAATGCCGCAGCGACTGCATGCGCAGCCGACACCCCAAATGAAACGAACTTTAGCCTTTTGACGGCCGGATGAGCAAGCTCTACAGTCCTCTTCTTGCTAGATAATCATCATAATGAATCTTTTCAAATCTATTTACTCCAGTCCGTCAGATTCAAAGAGATGGTAGTACTAACTATAAACAAAATATGCCTTAGTAAACACAAAAAGTAAGTATTGTATATGTGTTATAGTAAAGTTTCTATTTCTTTGTCACTAAAATGTAAGTTTAATAAAGTTATTTGAACTAAGTATAACAAATGTGAACCACATAATATAATACAGATAATTACTACTTTATAATTCCTTCCGTATAACAATAACATGATCTTTTTTTATGAACAGCAGACCATATAAATTAGTCACAGAGAGTCGATTTTGGTGACGTGTTGAGGGGTAAAACGAGATTTACTACTGCCAATCTTAACACATCGCGTTGTGGAAAAAAAATCGTCCATCGCAAAACCATGGAAAAATAAGTTATAACTTGTATTATTTATCCATGGTTTGAACATCAGGGAGTCGTAATTAGAAAACAACTCCTTCTGTAAAATCAAGAACCACAAACTCTTTCGTAGATCGTTAATACTGCCCTCTACAGTTATTTAGAGAGGGATGTTTAGTGGAGTTGTTAAAAAATGAACAACCAATCGTATGTTAAGAGGCGCAAATTCGAACTCGCCGCGCCGTTGTGTTGTTACTTTTTAAGGAGCGTTTTTCGTCGTGTTTATTTTTAAAATAAGACATAATATTGAACACTTATTCTTAGAAACATGGATAGTGATCATCTTAAATCATTGAAGTATTCGGAGTTGAGAAAATTAGCCAAGAAAAATGGGGTGAAAGCGAATTTAAAGGTATGTGAATAATGATTTTCCACAACAACAACAAAAGTCAGAGAGCAGACTAGGCTAGCCTAGCTAGCTAGACTGCTGCTGCTGGTCCAGCTAGCAGTGTGGTAGGGTAGGCTAGTCCAGACTGGCCTACTGGGCTACTATACTAGGCTTAGTACTGGCTAGGCCTAGGTTGCCAGGGCATATGACCGGTTGGGCCGCCGACAAGTTGAGCCGCCGGTAATTTCTATGAAACGCCCAGCGCGTCTTTTACGACATTTCGCGTAGTGATTAGAGCTAGGTACGAGTCAATCTGTGACGTCACTCACTTAAATTCGGTTCTGTTTTTTTGATCCCAAAATATCGTGTGGGCGCAACAAGCCCTTTGGGAATTTACGTTTTTAAATCAGTTTTCATTGGCTAATTTAAGGGATTTGATGTCAGACAGGTCATTTAAAGTTCAATCTTGGGTCAGGAAACTTTTTTTTTTCAAACAGTGATCGTCAAATTTTTTGGCAGCGTTTTGAACATTTGAGTCGAATAAAAGTCGTTTTTTTTTAGCATTGCGTAAGTAATAAATTCAATTATTATGACGGTAAACAGTAGTTCATGTATTTAGGTATATTTCTGCCAAATATGAAAGCAATTAGATAATTAACGGTAGAATGTGATCGATCGCCGTGATCCACCTTGTAGCACTGAGGGTGCTCTCTGACGGCGGTAGGCTTATTGGGATAGTCGAAACCGGCTTTCGTAACAGTAATGTAACGGCAATATTTTTAGTGTAAATTAACGATATGTGTCCGAATATTCAAAATATAAGATTACTTAAATATTATTAGATAATTTTGTGTAGTTTTAATTACAAATAATAAACATATTATAGGTGATTTAAGTGGATTTCTAATATCTGAAATCCGACGCTTAAACAGTTTAGAATGAATATCGCATGACGTCATTTAATTGGCTGCTGATTGGCCCATTCATGCATTTGCAGATCACATGATCAAGCCATTTCTAATGGGTTTTGTTTTATTTTTTCAGGTATTTTTACAAACTTTAATTGTATATAATTGGTGAGTAACAATATTCCATTTTAATTTCAATGATAGATTTACATTTTATCACAGTGGTGGTAGTATTTTTTAAGTATATATTTATATTTACTGTTGCCTTTTCACTACCATATTAATATAATATTATAGTACATTAACAGTTTTTTATTTTTTAATATTTTCTGTAGTTTGAATATGAGGCAAAAAAAGAAAAGAAATGTTGAAATAAAACCAGGAAAACATAGGCAGATTTTGAGTGGCTATTCTGAACTTCCTGATGACGTAGTAGATTTGAAGAATGGACACATCCTTTACATTTATATATACTGAATGTGATTCAACATCAAATGGAACATTAATATAAAACCCCATACCCGGCTTTTCTTTCCTCATGATGGGGGGGGGGGGGGGGGGGGTGGTAATGTAAATAAATATGGGGGGGGGGTGGTAGGGAGGGGATGTTACTAGCATAATGTAAATTTTGCAAGCTTCATTCTGTAAATAAAAAAAAAAATCTATGAAGTAAAAAGATGTACATGTTTTATACAAAATATAAAAAATCGATTATAAAAAGGTCACAATTTTATTAGCAATTCCTATACCAAAATTCCGATTAAAATTAAGACTTAAAAAATTAATATAAAATCAAGTAGTTGGTCAATTTTAATAAAATTTACATTTTTGAAAATGATGTGTTTTTTCTGATTTTTTTACTTCAATTTTATTTTAAAATATTGACTTTGAATTTTTTTGACTCGTACCTATTAGAGCGGTGTCCTAGTACAAGTTCATGGTCTTTATGTGTATTGTGTCATGAAAATAAATAATATATAATTACATACTACAATGTTGGTTTGAACCACCATAAACAACACAGCAAAGGAAAGTAGGCCTAATCTTTCAAGGTAAAAATGCCGTGCACTCTATATTTGTCTGGCGTGGACGTGTAGGCCTACCCAAAAGACTAATAGAGTATTGATATTCTTAAAATGATGTTAAATAATTAATATCTTTTATTTACTATCTTTTAATATCATATTTTATTGAATTTTACAATTTTAATACACAAAATATTTTCCTAAAAAACGGTGATTTTATGTAATTATTTAACCTGAGGGGGCAACATGTTTACGTCATTTTTGGCTAAAAACGATCATTTTCGGTGATGTTTTAGGTCTTTTATTTTGGAATCTACAAGTACAAGTCAGATTTTCATATTATAGTTCTTTAAAGTGTAATATTTAATACTATACTAAAAAGTGTGATATATAAACTTCGTTATCCCTAATGAAAATAGAACTTCTATTAAATAAAAAACGAGCACCGGCAAAAGTTAGCATTTGGCGTTTCATAGAAAATAACGTTTTTCTGGCGGCGGCTCAACTTGGCCTAATCCGTTGCCAGGACACCGGAGTACTACCATAGGCATAGCTTGAATAGGCCTAACTAGCCTAGCCTAGGCTAGGCCTACTAGTTAGGCCTAGTAGTAGTATAATTAGGCGTAGTATGTAGAGGTAGCCGATCACTCCGGCCGCGCTTCACTCCGGCCGCCGTATCAGTTTAGCGCGATGTTATGCACTCCGGCCGCTATTCAATTCGACTTCCTGTGCAAAGGGGCCGTTAGTATGGAGCGCCCATATCTACGTTTTCTATACTGTTCAGTGTTATAACAAATTCTTGGTGAATTTAAATGGAACTAGTTGAATATTTATTAGCAACAATTTTACTTGTTTCATTAACAATAACATTCAAAGAAGTTGGAACTGCTTTTTCTTTCAAACTAAACTTAACTTAATTAAATTCAATAATAAAATAATAATCAAATACCCGTCTAATTAATGCTTGAATAACAATATTTAATTTCTTTCTATGTACATTTATTTTTATAGCTTTACATTTATTAACATTAAAAATTAGTTAAAACCCTTATTTTTATAACACTTTATCTTGCCAGTACCCATACTTACTAATTATAGTTAATAACAATATTTACAATATTAATAGGGATAACGATGTAAAATTAAAAGTTAATATTTTTCAAACAAATTATACATTGCCTGTTAGTATTTTGTATCAATATTATAATAAAGAAAGAATTATGAAAATATGACTTGTAGTTTTCGAAATATAGGGTTTAAAACATCGCCGAAAATGATCGTTTTTAGCCACGAACGATGTAAACAAATTGCGCCCTCAGTCGACAATTGTATGAACTAGTCATTTTTCGTAAAAATAATTATATAAAATCACGATTTTAAGTAACATATTTTATATATCAACATTGTAAAATTCAATAAAATATGATATTACTTATTTATTATATAAAAAAGAGTGTTTATTTAACCTCGTTCGAAGAATTTCAATGCATTATTTTCCTGTGTAATTGGACAGGCCTGACACCATGTGACTTCACGGCACTCGCGAGAAAATTATTCCGCTGTGTGTTGAATCGCGTCAACCAATCAAAGGGCGAGAATCCAAAATCGTTCAACCGTGAGTCTTGCGGAGCGGTCGAATGCGGAGGTTTGATTGGCTTGCGATGACATCATACCATAAAATGGCGTTTTTGTAGTTGAGCCCCTCAGAATTTTTCAAAAATTATTTAAAAAATGGACTAAACGGATATTTTTTATGGTATATGGGTTGTTACTATGAAATATTCGAATCATAAAGGCCTCATATCGGGATAAAATTGTTTTTTTAGCAGTTAAAATTAATATTTTTCTTAGTAACAAGCACATGGTATGTGGAACTATATTATCTTGGTGTAGGAATAAAAAACATTTTGAGGTCATAAGAGGCTCAACTACAAAAATAAGGTTGAAATGGTAGGTCATTGAGCCTTCCGAGGGTTTCGTAGTAAACAAAAGCTATACGCGCTAGGCGATAACGATCTTTTTACCACTATATTCACATTTTTGGTTGAATGAAATGGAAATAAAAAATACTTGATCTTATAGAATAATAGGTAAATAAATATATACTCAAAAGGATATATTTATAATTAATTTATTTTCAGAACAATTACCTAATAAAAAGTGTTTACCAAAGTAAAAAAACACCGCGTCAATGACATTGCGCGCATAGTAACGTGCGCGCTGTTTAATCGTGGTAATGAAAATGGAGTCGGCTCTCGGTATCCCTAATATTAATTAATTTATTTCAAATAATCAAATATCCGTCTAATTAATGTTACCTGGAATTGTATCAAGAATTAATATATCATTTTTGTACAGTCCAATTTACAATGATTTTATATTTTAATTTATATATGATAAAAATAATATGACATATAGGGTACATTGCAATAAATTACATTAATTAATCACATTACAATTAATATACTAGCCTATTACATTGGATAAAACACATAAATTATTTTGTTCTAGCATTAGACCTAATTTAAAACACTTGCGATGTTGTTGTGATCCTGAAAGAGAAAAAATATACTGTATTATTACAAATGTTTATTTTGATTCTCTACAAAAAACGTGTCTCGGTTGTAAAAGACTCATTGGGCGCTCCATAGCTGCGGCCGGAATGAATCGCGGCCGGAATGAATCGCGGCCGGATTTGAAGCGCGGCCGGAGTGAAGCGCGGCCGGAGTGATCTGTATTCGTATATAGACCTCTAGGCCTAGCTAGTACAGTTCAGTAGGCCCCTACCTAAAACTAGTAATTTAATACTGTACTACTATGGCTAGCCGCTAGCCACTAGCCACTGTGCAAATTGGGACTGGACCGTTTTAGAGGTGTTTACCACCTGTTGGTCCAGATCCTTCACTAACTGAGTTAGTGAGAAGTCGAATAAATTAAAATTTAAAAAATTAATTTAATTAAATAAATTAAAAAATATAGGCTAGGCCCAGGCTTTTGTTTACAATATAAGCATTTTTTATTGACTTTTAGTTAGGCTAGATTAAAATTTTTTTAAACTTGCAAATTTCTTCTTTTTTATAGGCCGACAAGATTATCCTCGCACTCCTTGAAAAATTTGCCAGGTCGCCACCAGCAGATGAAACGGTCAAACAAAATGTAAGTTTCATAAAAGAAAAATTAAAAATACTTTTTTGTTTAATTCTAGATGTTAATGCCATAATGGTTTAATAAGCAGTATAAAATGTAAATTGTTGTCTACACTGTTTTCTTTGCTCAAGTTTTTTTTAAAATTGCATTTTTTAGGAAGAAAAAACAAGTGAAGATGCAGTAAAAAGAAGGTCTCGCAAACGTGGTAGAAATGTCTCTCAGGGGAGTGAAGAAGAGGTACAGTATTTTAATTTACAGGATTGCAAACTCTTGTTTGTCATCGTAGTTGTACACTATTTGTTGTCTGTCACAAATCATGGAGGCAAACACACTCAATTAATTTCTTTCTTTAGGTTGTGCCAGCTAAAACAGTTGTAAAAGACTTGTTAACGCCAGTTCAAAAATCTGCAGTCAAAGTTCGTCTTGTGACCCCCAGCTCTTTTATTACCCCAAAAACTGGCACCTACATCACCCCGAGCAGCAGAGTAGTTAACATGCCAAAATCTGCAACCCCTCACCCACGGAAATCAACTGGGGCTAAAGGCAGAGTGGAGAAAAACATGCCCAGGATTACTGAAAATGAAGTGAAGTCCAAATCGCGTAGAACGTCGCCTAGAATAGCCGAACAAGAGAAACAAAATGAAGAAGAAAAGAAAGTCCGTCGCTCAACATTCGAGGTTAAAATAGATGGTACCACTACCAATGATAAAACAAAAGATGGTGAACCTGCAAAAGGTATGTATGGTGTTCTAAAAGTTCTATTTTTGTTGGCATTGACAATCTTTAACAATAAAACCACTATTAATAGGACACCCTCGAGACACCTTAGTAGGGTTTTTCCTGAATAGCGGTTGTGCATAGTGTTAACATATACTGTATTGCCTATTCAAAGTTTTTTTCCCTTAATATGGGTGTCGCCCAAAAGAAGATTTTCGACTATATATTATTAATCTAAATATTACTTACTAAGCTGGCCATTACCAGTTGTAAACAATAATACGCTTATTTATTATCACACAATATAACTCTTACTCTAGTAATGAAACAACCAACAAACATCCCAAGATTCAGTGCGTTCCTAGCAAGCAAAAAGAAGGCCACATCATCAGCAACAAAAGACTGGAGTAAACTGCACCAAAAACAATTTGAAAAGATGGAATCAATTGATGATTATCTGGCACGAAAGCGGAAAAGGACCGAAGAGCTCAGCTCATCTGTCAAAAAGGCTAAGGTTCGTTCCAAATTATATTCATATTTTCTGTTTCATATCACTGAACACAAGGAATACAATAGTGGCGAGTAAGATGACAGCAATTATTTTGATTATGATGTTTTGTGTTTTGTTTAGACTTTGACAGAACGAACCAAGAGTGTTGTCTGTGCAATGCAAGCCTATCAAACTCCTCCTGCAAGCGCAAGCAAGGTAATTGGTCTATTAATGTGTGTTACATATACATATAGGCTACATATTGATTTCCACAGTAAAGCTTGGTTCCCACTAAAATGCAATGCAAGAAATTGAATAACCACAAGTGACAGTTATTAATAGAAAATCGCTTGTGATTGGTTACATTGCGCTTATGTCGTTGCGTCCTAGTGGCAACCAAGCTAAAAGGACATTCACAAATATTGTAAAGCCCTGTCTACACTTTCAAACTAATTTGAAAAAAAAAGTGTGCCTAAATATGGTAGTGATAAGCTTAAATATGGTAGCGATATGACATCATCATGTCCATATGATCATTTCACGTTTTTTTTACATTGAATTTATAGTGTAGACCGAGCATTAGTGTGGTTCATTGCTATTTTAAGTTTCCGATTGTTATTCCAACAGAAATCAATAATTGCGCCACCATCTTTCCAGTCTCCGAAAGTGTTTGTACCTAAAGTGGTATCTACGAAAAACATGAGCGTCAAATTTGATAAGACTACCAAAACAACCTCAGTGTTTGTGTTCAAAGGGAAAGGTGCCGTCACCAAGTCTACCTTTTCCAGTGCCCGCAAGTCGACTGGAGCCAGTGCTCGTAAATCGGCTGTAGCCAGAACCAGGAAGTCACTTCTTCCTAGCGCAAGGAAGTCCGTTGGAACAGGAGATGCTCGCAAGTCTATGGGATGTAAGTTAACATAAGTAAAACCAATTTTAAATCATGCCCCAACTAAGTTGCTATAAATGTTAATAGGCCTAATGAATTTGATTAGAATGTTAATATGTATGTATTAAAATGTTTACCTTTTTGTTATACAGCTGCTATGACGCCTTTTGCACTTAAAGGAACCGGCAATATGAAGCCAAGTCCTGTGTCGGCCAAGAAGTCAATATTTGATTTAAAAGCAAGCTTAGCCAAGCCACTAAGTTACAAGCCATACAAAGGTAAATATTTAAAATAGAAATGCCTTATATTTATTTACCAACCAGTTATTTGACAACTCTGGACTCAGCAAAAAAAAAATAAATAAAAATTCAATGTGTTGAAGTCATTGTACTGTATAAGTAAGAGATTTTTTTAAGATGTCCACAAGAACATTTATTATTTAACTCTTCGTTTTAGGCAAACTTTCTAATAACAAGAAATTAACAAAGGAGCAGGCAAAAGAGAACCTAAAAAAGCCCAAAGTGATGTCTATGGCAGAAAGAAGAGTAGCTGCTGCAAAGCAGAGAGGACAGAGGAAGACCAAGGCTATCAATGCAAGGAGAGGAATAGATGTCTAATTGTATACTTAAGTTGTGTTCACACTACGAATGGATTTGGTGTTGTGGTTTGCATCAAATTTGTTTGTGTAAAATCAAAACTGATCTTTAATGAAGTTTGAGGCACGGTGCTAGATGTGTTAAATATTTTAATTTTCTAAATGTCTAATATCAATTAATTGGTCAAACTCCCAGGTCAGTGGTCCGACAAAGATCTTGTCCTTTTTATGGCTTATTGTTTTATACATGATACTATCTTGTCATCTGCCATTTGGCAGGTCCATGTTTATACATACAGTGCTCACTATATACATTACTGTACCGTATATATTTCAATATTTTCATCAAGTTGTACATATGTGTAGATATTTTTGTTTAATTTCGGTGTTTAGTACTAAGTTGTTTTTTGTTTTCGTTTATATTTTGTAAAATTGGTTTGATATAATCATGCATTTGAAATGAGTAGAGTTGTATCATAAAAGGTAATCTACTTGTGTGAACTAGGAACTACATGCTTTCATTCTACCAGACGTTTCTTAACTTCTTTTTTTTTAAAGTTAAAAATTGACAATGCCCTTTTAACAACCTGTACAGTATACTTGGAAAATCTGATTTTTCTGACTACGGTACTGTACCGTTAAACTTTTAAAATGTGTATGATTTTTTAACTGACACTATCTTTTATGTGACATTTTGTAAATACTTTGACTTGTTGCGGATTCATTTATAAATTCTTTTTTATTACTCTTCCTTAGTACTTAGATTGTTGAAACACAGCTAAAACTGTATTTATGTGACAAAAAACTGATGTGCCCAAATATGGTAGTGGTATGACATCGTATCCATATATGGGCACATCCATTTTTTTGTCACACAAAGTGTAGACAGAGCTTAATATCTCAAGTATTTTGTATACAATCTGTATTACTCTTCTCTGTTGTGTAGTTTGTCTATCAGTCGACACTTCTCATGTATAAAAAGTTGCCAAATATATGATCCTTAATGCAAAGGGTAAAACAAAGCCCATTTTGGTTTGTATTTTTTAATTTTCCCTTCATACTTATAATAGTTTAACATAATTCACAAAGCACTTTTTGGTTTTTATTTTTTTATTTCCCTATTTTTTTGTACCTTCTACTTATATTAATTAACAAAATATGGACACATACATTATGTAGAAATCATAAAAAAATTTACATAAAATGAACAATGTAAATTAAAATTTACAACAGAAAATCTACATCTTGTAAAAGTAAATTATAATCTGTCTGCATTTCATGTTAAATGTTTGAGGTTAGCACCATTTCATATAAAAATTACTGTTCCACAGAAAATGACAATTCAATGCATTAAAACAAATAAAATCATTTAGAAAACACGCTCATACACTGTACGTCTATTATTATATCCATGCAATTTACCACTAAAAATATTTAAAACGGATAATCATAGAAATTATGTACGGTCAAAACATAAATTATTAGATTCTGAGAAAAATGTATTATATGTCAAATAGAGCACTTTTCCTTAATGGATTGATATAACATTTTTTCTTGTATATTGTGTATAAATAGTTATAAATATTACATAAATATACTATAGTACCTTTTTAAAACTACAAAACATGTTTTTACAGTAGTTATTCTAAACACCAAAACAATACTAATTCCTATACACCTACAATACGGTAGATACAAAATGTTGTTAACGTAAAAATTATTTGTTGGAAAATTGTGTAGAAAGACTTCAATTGAATACTGATATTACTGAAAAGCTGGTTTCCATGAATTTGAACTTTTTCTACCAATGACGTGCACAAACAGAGTTCCATACACAATTTCAATTAATTCCATGTGTTGTTTTTTTCATCTCTATGGCAATCAAGGGAGGATGTGTAGAATGCCACATGCACATATGACTTGTTATCTTGTCTATTACTTCATACGGTTCGTGCGACTTGGTTAGTTAGTCCAACGTATACTTCAGTTGACCTATTATTATATTTGGATAAATTGGAAGAATTTATGGCATACATCAGAGTTTTTAGGAAATATTGAACCCGTTCTTTTTGTGTCACTGAACATATCCCTAGCAGCCAGATTTCTGAGAGACCATGTTCTGAGCGCATGTACGAGGCAGCTCGGCCCCTTTATGGAGAAAGTTCGCTAGGTCCTGACATCCGCCACAGCATGGTGGGAAGGCGCAGAATATTCCGTAAAGCAATCCGCAGAGAATTCCGATCGGCCAACCAAGGATCAGCAAGATGATCAACCAGACGATACTCCATAGCCAACCGCAATTTGCCATTCTGTTGGAAGATTTACAATTTATCTGAAAATTTAAAAAAAGTAGAGTTTACAAAATTGACCTACTGTACTGGTAATTACTGTAATTTAGAACAGTTTTTTACTTCACTAGGTTTAGCAAATTTTTATGATGTTTAAACTGTTTGAAATTCAATTTACCATTTGTGAAAACCAACCGATGTTTTGGCATTAAAATACAGATTGATTGACCATGACTGGTGCAGAGGATGCCTCTACATTTTTTTTAGAGGTCCCCCTGACTATTCAACAACAAACCCCAGCAACTTCTCATGGCCCTTTCCAAATTGCTCCCTTTTTTTAACACTATTTAAAATGTAATCCTTATTGCAATATACCTGTTTTTTAGTTAAATATCTGTCTTGGTACAAAAAATTAGACTTTGTATTAGAACAGTGAGGCCTACTAATGGTTTAAACAGTATTGTATTATAACTCTTAGAGCCTTTCCCACTGGACTGTACAGGAAATCAGGAGGTTCTACTGTCTACTAGCATTCCCATAAGGTCAGGAAAATTACAATAAATGTGTATCAATTACAGTCGGATATTGGGTAGGCCTGCCCTACCCAATATTCCTTGGTTTTGCCTCCATGGTTTCACCTCTTGGTCGTAAATTGTTTTTTTAGGTCTCAACGTTTTCTTTACAGCAGTTACTGGCTGTATATTTGCTATATTAATTTTACAAGCAAGTAATGACTGGAGTGGAAATGAATTAAAGAATGAGAAAAAGCCACCCTAACTAAGATTCAAACCCAGAATATTGATATGCAGAAAAATCCTACCAAATATATTTATATATATATACATTTTAAGACTAGCATATTTATCCATTATTTTAAACTGAATTTCAGATGGTAGGAATCTTGGATTTTCTATCTTTTTCTTTTCTCTGTGTCTAATTTTAATATAAGTTTTTTAATTATACACATTTCCGTTCAATTTCTCTAAAACTTCACAGTATTCACCTTTTGTTTAGGCCTCTTATTGAATGGTTTTTTAAACAAACCAAATATAATTTAAAGACATTTATATCTATCTCAAAGGAGCTGTCTGCTGTTTTCCAAACAAATTCTATGGTCTAAAACAGAAACCATTAAAATTTAAGTCAGTCACATGCAAATTATGCTGGTTGAAATTGTAAAGTTATGACAACAATCTTGTTTCAACAGATAGTAAATGGCAATTACAGGGTAAAGCATTTGTAGAAGATTTTATCTATATTTGTTCGTTTGTTGTACAAATTTTACCAGAATTGTATGTTTTGGTGTGACCTACTTAAAGGTCAACCCATAAAGGACTGAATGTGATGCCCTAGGGATAGATTTTATTTAGTCTCATAAGTTAATATTAAACAATTTAAGGCAGGCTTTCTTTAATATCATCAAAGCTATACAATAGTGCTTTTGTCTTTCTATATAGAGAATTATTACTCCATTCCTATACAGAGAACATAGTACTTGTACCAGCAACACCAGTAGGTTAAAATGTCATGTGTCTTTGAGTGATGCAAAAAAGAAAAGATTTTCTACAAAGTATATGTTCGTTCAAATATTTTACATTCATCTGAAAAAGTAAATATCACATTAAAAATATTACCCAAATTTAAGGGCAGTGGTTTTGATATATAATGAAAAATAAATACGAATTCCAAAGATTTGATTTTAAATAAATAAGGTACTTTATTGATAACCATATAACATATCCTCAGTCAAAATAGTTGTAATTGATATGATCATTTGATCATGATCATATCAAGGTTTACAAATTTGATTTAAAAAAAAATGTGTTAAAAATATTTTTTGTTTTAATACAATAATTATAATACATAATATTCCTGTAGATGTAGTCTAATACTGTACAATAGGCCTAACACATGTATTGTGTTTTTAATGTAAGTTCCGCATAGGTGGCATAATAGAATCTTAATACAGGTGGCATAATAGAATCTTAATACAGGTGGCATAATAGAATCTTAATACAGGTGGCATAATAGAATCTTAATACAGGTGGCATAATAGAATCTTAATACAGGTGGCATAATAAAATCTTAATACAGGTTGTATTGCCAATTATTCAGTTATGGGGCCCTATTCAAATAGTGGCTTCATTATTCTCATATTATCTGTCACTGTGTATGGTAATTTGATAAGCGTCTCGAGGAAATCACTGATGCCTTTGCAGACTTCAAAGCAGACGGCAAACGGTAGCAGGGCGATGAACAATCCCGCGATGAAAGACGCCAACGGCCAAGCGATGAATATTAAGATCAACAGCCAGCAAATGCCGCGAATTAAACCAATTGGAGTCACAGGCATTCTTGTGGGTGTCTAGAAAAAATAGATAAATATTGAAATATGAAAACGAAAAATTATATATGAATGTTGGCCTGCGGTATGTATTTACTATGCCCAATAGGTACAGTAAATAGATTGATTCGGTGGATCAAAATGGAATATAGTGTTGGTCCAGATTTCTAATTTAATTCAGAGTAAATACTTACTAAGCTCCATTGGGCCTTGTTTACACATTTACTTAAGTGAAATAATTTAACAGGAGTGTAACAATAAACATAGGACTACTCATCAATGTCACTATAGAATTTATTTATTAATATTTTTTAATTAACTTATTTTGTGAGCGGCAGTTATCACAAGTTCATTTTATCATTATTATTTTTTATCAAGTGCTTAACCCATAACTATTGTAAACATATATGTTTGTTTTAATATCTAACTAGGCTTTGTAATACCATGCCATTCTCTATAGTGCATAAGTATTTTTTTTTCTATTTAGAGTCGATAACATAATTCTGGAATTTATCTATGGTTGCAGTAACTAGTATTTATCCAGATCCTTTCTTAACTTACTTTAGTCACCGGCTAGTGTGTGAACACTTTTAAGTGTCACCAGCTCATGTGTGAAGTCAATAGCTACTGTATCAGTGAGGATTCTCGATTTTTTAATCAGAGCTGGGGCTCAGGGCATAGAAATTGTAAAATGAAATGGTGATGCTAGCCCAACCTTTGTAATTGTCAGAGTGAAGCTAGGGTAGGTGACCTCAAATCTCCCTAGCACTGGCTAATGAAACTAGTTATCTTTATTCAATTGTTCAGAAACTTTTTTCTAGAAAAAGGCATTTAGATCCTTTGATTTACATTGTGGAAATCTGATTAGAGCACATACAATAGGTGCATTTAATAATCTAGTCATTTCAGGACAAATGACCTCCATGTTCACCAAGTGCCACTTTCATGAACTTTTTACAGCGAAATTGCTAATAAAAGGCCATTTTATGACAATATGGTCTTTCCACCTTCTTTTCTAAATTTAGTTGTACAATAATAAACACATAACCTAACCTAATTATATCCGTTTTAGTTAATTATTAGGTAAAAATTCAGATAAAGATTATATTCAGTAGGCCTAATACTAATTTGCCTTTTGGATTTGATTATCACAAATTGATTTAAATTGTATTTCCCAAAAGTGCCATAAATCAAGGCAATCAAACAACAGGACACTGAGCTCGCCTTGCCAAGATGTTATATGTCCGACTGTGGCAAATACCAAAATTACTGTATTACAGTTTACATCAATGCAGCCTGCAATGTCTGTTAAGGGGTATGGAACTGATTGTGTCGCAGCCACAGATAAACCCTTTGATCTCCGGAACCTCAGCATACTGTTGTTAGATTGCCTTGCAAAATACAGTATAAACTTACCTGTTTGTTCTGCACGAATACTCAAATACGCCTTTTCCTTTACTACTGCTGTTTTGTTCTTTAATACTATTATATCCTATACAAGAGTATAGGCAATGCACTGTCAAACCAATACCAAGCCAAAAGGTCCAAAAGTGATATACAAAAAGTAATTTTGCAACATATGGTAAAAGAATAAAAGCAAGACAATATATTTTTTACTGGTAGAATGATTTACATACTTTTTTTTGGTGGTGATGATGGTCTTCCACGCGACAATCACAAGCTCTGATATGTGTATAATTGCATAGGAAGGAATCACAATGACAATCATTTAGTGTTTTTAAGGATACATTGTTATACTTGTTATCCTTCCTGAATAGGTTTTAGAGAATCTCCAGCTTCTGACATTGGCACAGATCCCATGAATATGCAACATGTTGTTGGTTGTGCTTGATTAATCAACAACAGCTATTGCTTCTAAAAGTTGTATTGCTTTTTTTTAAATGTAACAAATGATTATTCGCAAATTGCTGTCTTGATTAAAGACTATCAAATGTCCAGCCCAATATTTTACTTATTTTCACAATTGGTGGTCAGATCATATTTTCAGTTGCTGATTTTGGAAGTTCAAAAACTCTTTTCAAAGATCAATTTACCATTTGTCTTTTTAACAAGGTATTTTTTGTTGAGGTAACAATTGGTGAAAATGATCTGCGAGTTCGTAATGCTAACATTTTCTTCTTTTGAGATTTACTGACAAACAGACTTTTTGTAGTAAAGATCAATATATATTTTCTTTTTATTAAATTAGGAAATTGTATATAATTTAAAAAATTTCATTTATACAAAATACATAATTATTAGAAAATTACATTGAAAACTGAATCGTAATAAACCGAATAGTACTAGTGCCCAGAGTCTCTATTACCTATAGCGTACTTCAGTACTACAGTAAAACTTCATGCACTATATTCTGTTCTGTTTTCTGTATAAAATAGTGTATAATTCTAACTGTGTGCAGTTGCAGTTCTACATTAAATAGTTCCTATAGTAACTTTGGCATCATGTATGATTGTCCAGCATCTTTGTTTCGACTCATGAACAGACTGGCTTCTGACCCATGATTCCTTCGGCACACATCTCTGGAAGTTTGATGACTTTCTCAATAGCTTCATTGATGCCCTTACAGAAATCCATGCAGATTGCAAACGGCATGATGAAAACGTACAGCCAGGCAACGAAAAATGCGACGGGCCAGGCGAAGAAGATCAGAATAAGTATCCAACAAATAGACCAGAGAATTCCGGTTGCGTCTGCCATAGTTGTTGCAGGTCACTGGTTTTGTCTAGAAAAGAAAATCAAAATGTATCTATTAGTTAGGAGTTATTCAATTTATTTCTTCTTTAAATTGGGTGACCTCTTCAGTGCAGACCCAGTCCAGAAGCATAACCACCCTGGGAAACAATTCTACTATTTTTGAGTTTTTTTATTTTGATGTATGTACACAGGACCAACAGCTTTATGTCTCTTCAGAAGGACAAGTATGCAGGATAGAAGCAGTATGGCACAGGCAGCTGGTCTTACATCCAGACTTCTCCATGCTTGTTTAATATATATTACTATAGCACCATACAATAACTGTCTCAAAGTCATTTTCTGGAAATTTAATGGTACTAGGAAGAATAAAGTTTGAAAACTTTTGTCAAGTATTTTTCAGCCATATAGCTATAAATAAAAATGCTCTAAATAAAGATTATATTATATATACCTTGTTACCAGTACTGAGCCGTTTTTTCTTTTACATTTACTTGTCACATATTGGTTTTTGTTGGACCATGTTTTCCGTCACAGTTTTTGGAAGTTCAAAAACTCTTTTGAGCATATCAGAGATCTCTCCACAAAAGCTCATGCAGACGCCAAATGGCATAACAAGGATGTAGAGGCCAGCCACAATAAAGCCAATTGGCCATGCAAGAAATATTAGAACAATAAACCACAAGATGGCAGAGAGAAAGCCTGCTACTCCATTGCCCATGCTGTTAGTATTAGTAGTTAATGCAAGAGAAATATTGTTACTAGATGGAAGGCAGAAATACAATATAAGAACAATTAAGGATCTACATAAAGGAAGAAAAAATACCATGTTAAATAGATTTATATCATAAGAGAAGAGTAGACCAAGTGATCGTAGCTCATCAGATAATACTAAATGAGAGCATTTTAAAACATATCTAAAGCTCTGCCTACACTATCAACCTTTATGTGACAAAAAGTGATGTGCCCATATATGGACATGATGATGTCTTAACATTACCATATTTGGGTGTATCACTACCATATTTGGGCAAAATCACATTTTTTTGGTCAAACTAGTTTGATAATGTAGGCAGAGCTTTAGTCCATGAGAGCAAATCCCCAACTATTACCACTAATACCTGCAGTCAATAGAATTTGCACTGCTCAACAATGCTAAAGCTGTAAATAGTATTATCAAAACCACACCCATTGATAAGCAAGCAAACATAAGGCATGGTACAGCTTGTTAGATTATTATATACAGTACACATGCAGTATTATACATTAAACTACAGTAGGTGGTATAATAAGTTGGTACTTTACCTTAGAATTCTTACTAACTTGCTTCTTGCAGTAATTTTTAATAGAACCGGTAACTCAGGCTGTCACAGTACTTTCTATTTCACCAGGTAGGCAGGGCTCTTGTTTTTATCGGTGGTAACCAAGCGCACATAGATTCAAGCTGTGTCTTATCATATCAAAGACCATATATTTACATTACTACAATATTTACAGGAGCTTTACGCTTCAATGACTTTGGAGCTGCCTGCTACTCTCGTCCTATTGTGTTGCTGTGATTGCATTTAATTCAGGAAACAGGAAAATAGTGTACTTTGTTTTTGTAAAGATTAACATGACAAGTACTCTAGCATATCATTAATATTGCTAAGATTTGACTGTACTGCCCTTACTAGTCTCCAGCAAGAACAGATTTATTTAAACACACACTATCAAACACACTAACATACCATGGAGGTATATACCTATATGAACATACAAACTCAAACTTTGTTTTCAAAAATCAATTCATTTTATTACATTAAACTCAATTCATTATAAGATAACAAATTATAATATTGAGAATTTTTACATTCTCCATCGTCACTATTACATTAATAAGAAAAAGTTTGTTTTAAATAAATTAATGTCGCATAGAAAATTTGACAAATAATTAGCACATGAATACTACAATTTCATTTATTAAAAAATTTCAACTATAACTACATTAGTTAGGTATTGTCTTCTGTTTCAGTCAATGCACTGTCACTATGTTGTACCATGGAGGAAAAAATAACAAATATTTTTTCCTTCATGGTCGTTAGTATAGTGTGGTCTTTCAATATGTAGTTTCCTGTCCAATCTGGTTTTCAAATAGGGTTTTATATTCACTAATTTTTAACTGCAGTACTTGGTGTAATATGTCCCACTTGTTCATGTTCTTGGCCTACTTTCGTTGCACCTTTTTCACCCACAAACTGGTTTCTGACCCATTATACCTTCAGCGCATGTTTGTGGTAATTTAAAGATCTTTTCAAGTAATGCTCCAAAGTCCTTACAAATACTAATACACACAGCAAACGGAAGTATGAAGACATACATTCCGGCAATAAAGTATGCAACAGGCCAAGCAAAGAAGATCAAAATCAACACCCAGCAAATTGACCAAAATATTCCGAGTAAACCAGGAGCCATTATGATCACAGGTCAAGCGGTCATTCTAAATATAGAAATTGAAAAAGACAATTATTACATCATACATAAATAGTTTGTATTTAACTAGTAAAAATGTCTTTTATAAAATTTAATTTACTATTTTAATTTATTTTGTAGGCATATACATCTAACCTAACTTATGCCCTTTCAACAAATCCACACATAGTTTGTTATTACTCATTAAAGTTAAAATATTCTTTATTCATTATCAAATATAATATTCAATCCTTGCTCTGGTGCAACTTTATGGATGAGACAAAAAAAAGATGAATTTTTGGAAAAATAGACAATAAACAAATTATGAAAACGATGAAACAATGAAGAGAGTTTGTAATCTAGAGTCTTGGTTGAGAAGATGCCTGAAAATGAAATGAGAAGTCAAGAGATAATGATGCGCAAGATAGGAAAGAACAATGAAACGACCCTTGTAAGAGGGAGAAATCGGTGTAAAAAATGGATGATGTCGAACAGATGAAATGAAAATTGAGCTTTTTAATTTCTGGTTCTGGCCTTATACATACATTTTACAAACCAATACTGTCGTTTTACACCAAACATTTTACTTGTCGCATATATTTTTTTGTGCGACCATGTTTTCCGTCACAGTTTTTGGAAGTTCAAAGACTTTTTGAAGCATTTCAGAGATCTCTCCACAAAAGCTCATGCAGACTCCAAATGGCATCACTAAGATGTAGAGGCCAGCCACAAGAAAGCCAATAGGCCATGCAAGAAATATTAGAACAATAAACCACAGAATTGCTGATAGTATTCCACCAATTCCGTCTCCCATCTTGAAAAATTAGTGCAGTTAAGAGGTTAAGAGAAGAAAAGGTGCAAAGACAGACAACTCAAACTGTAGAAAAAAACGTAAAATTCAATTTTATTAAAACATTGTTGTTCAGCGTTATATTACACACTCCTTCCATTGTTTAGATAATTGATGCTATTTTATAGTTAATTGGATATGTTTTGTATGGATAAAGAGAAAAAGAACAATCTTCTTTTATATTGTAAAAAAAGACACCCATTTATTCCAATAGTTGTTGTCGTGATAGCAACAAATTGCATAAGGAATACCGCCAATCAACTGAAACCCAATCTTCCAATATTGTTTACTATAACAATATTATTGGCTAGAATATCATTATTTCATAAATTTATAACAAAAGGTTCCTTCAACAATTAAATGTTGACAGTATTATGTTTAATTCTATGTTACAGTAACTTAATCACCTTCCCAATATTATAATTTTAAATAATATATATTGTTATTATAAATTCAAGGATATTAGTTTTTTTAATAAGTCTGAAATTCAGAATCATATTACCAAATGTTTGACACATTAATGGATGATAGCATTTTTTTAATATCTGAAGTTCACAATTTAACATGTTAGTATAATCATCACACCCACTTATGTTGGTACAATTTTATTGAGACAACAAGATAAGATAAAACAAACTGATACTGTGTATGTGTGGGTTTAAATAAAAGATGTTTGCTTTATAATTCTACAGTGCTAAAGTACAACACATCGCATATATATTAGTGACTGCTATTCATTTCAATAAAGTATTTCTACTGTCAGTTACTGCAGTAACTACATTTTATTTACTGCAGTAATGTAGAATTATTTTTATGAGGCAGCTAAATAAATATTTCCAGCCAGAAATAATTGCATAAACAGGTTTAAAGAGTAAACAAAATGTTGGAACTGTAATAGATTAATTGTATTGTGAATGAATAAATAAATAATAGCTAATATTTGCCTTTTCAGAATAGCAAATATTCCAAAAAGACATTTTATAATAATATTTCTTGGTTTCACTTCCTACATTTTGTTCTAACTATACAAACTTGGGTGGTTTTATAAATTTAAAAAAAGGCAAGTTTTGATATTGCCTTAAAATTTCAATAAAAAAAATATATAATTATCTAGAATATTGCAGAGTTAAAAATCAATAGTGATCTTTATTATTTGTAAAATTGTGTTCTTTATCTGTTGATATACATAACTAATTGAAAGCATTGATGATTGACCGGTATTTATTAATGAACCAATTAAGTCAACTACATATTTAAAGTTTATATGCCTATCTATCAGTAAGGTTCAATGCTTTCATTATTTTATTAGAGCTCTAATAATATAAATTTAATAGTGTGTACTTACCGTTTAATGATATTGAAAAAGAATGGTTTGTCAAAAGCAGTAAATTGTATAGGCACACAGTAAACCGAACACTATGCTCTGTGCGTGTACACACACTCTCGTCAGCGTTATCAGTTGTATCCAAGTGTTTAAAGCGGCTTGCAGCTGTCTCGGTAACCTTCGCGCCAGCCGATATCAAAAATACTATTTACTATTGGTCTCCATGCCAACCAAATTGTTTGTATCTAACGTAAGATCCTGTGCAGTTGATTGGCTGTCAACGATATCTCAAGTTTCTATTGATCTTAGTTCACTAATTGTAAGTTTATAAATGTATCCATTTAAAAGGAGGTCAGATATTGATTATTTGATTGGGAAATGGGTCACATTATTTTTTTGGAACAGTTTGATCCCTTTTCCCTCCCACCTCAAATACTGGCACGTACAAAGATGCACTCTTACAATATTTTACACTCATTTTTATACAAATATGAAATGCATGGTGGTAATTATTTTGCATTGACATTCATTTGATAATACAAATAATGAAAATTATTATTATTTTGTTGTTGTTGATGGTAGGGAGGATTCAAATTCAAATATTCTTTATTCATCATCAATCATGAAAATATACAACAATATATGAGAACATAAAATAAAGATGAAAAGGAAACACATAAAAACTCAAAAGAGCTTGATTAATTGTGTCCCTAACTAGCCTAAAAACTAAAACATAAATAATAAAAAAAGCTGTTATCGGCTATAGTTTTATTTATGTATGACATCTATAAATTTAATTTATAGATGTTGTGTGTTGCCCGAAAGCTCTGCTAATTATACTGGCTGTTTTAGATTCTTTTATTTTGTATCTCCATTGAAATCCAGCCACTGATACCCACAGCACTGTCATTATTTTCAGTAATTTGCCTTTGGATTTATAAATATCATTTATTTAACAAAATATGTGCTGAAAAAAATTAATGAGGGCAGCCTGCAATATGAATAAAATTTAAATTTATTTAAATTTAAGTAAATTTAGACCAGCTGTCATTTATAATTATAATAAGGTTTTCTCATCATACATAATAAGGGCATTCTTAGCAGGTTGAGTATCACACAGCTCAATGTAAATTCCTTTTAAGTGTCCTCATACACTATTTATCCATATGGAACATTACAATTACTAAAATTTAAAATCATATTGCAATTTTTATAATGGATCTGTATCAAGCTCTCTGATTGGTTGATTCTTATGAATCAGATTATTAATAATTTATGCAGTGTACAAAGTGCTGGTGCATTTTCTTGTCAATATTTACACATTTTGTGTGTAAAGTATTTGATTTTTGTGTAATATTGGAAAATTAAAATTGCACAAAAATGAATATGTTTCGAAAAACTGGTTATGATTATATATAAATATACATACACTGTATAAGAATTGGTATCAATTATTTGTCACCTTCCCTTCATTAAAGGTTAAAATGTTTTTGTTTTTTTAAAGTTAGCTATTATTATATTATCATAGTAAAATAGCATTCATATATCCATAAAACGTGTGAATCATAAGACGACAAACAACAAATTTGATGTAAAAAAAAAGTGTGTAGTTTCCCTGGATAGTTTCTGTTTTCTTTCCTGGTGGCCAGACTGTGAGTGACGGTGGGTTTGACCATTCGGTGACCTATTTATGAAAAAGTCATCTCAGCCTATTTATAAAGCTTCCAGTTGCGTTTTTGTTTATTGAATTTAAAACACACACCATAGTGGTTTCTTCGCGGTAAAATTTACGATAATTACATCGTTACACCGCCCGACTACCAAATATGGAAACGAACGCGGAGGTTTAAACTAAATACTATCCTGCCTCCGCTTGTCATGCTACAGTATTTCGTAGCCGAGAAGATACATCATTAAGAACATGACCGTAAACCCTGCTTTTAAATTATAAAACGTATTACTAGGCTTAAAAATATGTTAACAATTGTTGTATAAGTTTCAGTACTTACCTAGTTCTTTCACTTCGCAAGAAAGTTATTATCGATCGATTGAAAGAGCAGCTAATAATAAATGCTTGCTTCGCTTTGTAATCGGGGCGTTTTCAAACTTATTCCCCTGTGGAAGTCGTCTGCACTGTGTAGCCTTGATTGCATCCATACGTTATGAGGAAGCAATAAACAGTTTAATTTATGGATGTAGAATGTAGATAACTGAGTCACATGTCACTTTCAAGGTGGGATAGAAGGCCAGGAAGGACAATGATAATGGATGGAAGATAGATTGATGGAACGATTCTCCGACGACGGGATTATAGAGAAATATTAGATGATTGGTTGAAAAACAACAAAGGTTGGAAGCAGTGATAAATGGCTATAGAAAGTTAAAGGATTTTAAATCATAGAATGATATGTGGAAAATTGACGGAAAAATGAAGGTTGGAAGGAATATATAGCAGTGAAATGTTGAAGAGATGGTTGAACAATGACGAATATTATAGGGGATGAAAAGTTACGATATATGACTATATTCGGCCTGAGGGATAGATCAAGCATAGATTTAAAAAAAACCAGTTTGAATAAGATCGAATGACCAATGGTTATGAATTTATGGGTGAGGAAAGAAATGTTAAGATGAATTGTTAATGAATGGATAGATGGGTGAAAACAAATCAAAAAGGTCGGAGTCGATGATAAGTCATTTATGTATGTACATTTGTAATTTTTTTGTTAATAAATATTAACTTTGTATTTCTCTTTGCTGTTCCCGCTACATTTTTTAAGGGTTTGATGTTTTTATTTCTGGCTACATTTGAGTGGTCCAGGTCTTGTATGATACAATGATCTTTCCATCGAGCTTTTACTATCGCGGAGGCCGCGCCCTATGATTGGTCAAAAGTTTTGTCCAATCAAAGTACCATGTGTAGGCATACTATGTAAATAAATTAGAAAAGAGGTGACGTAGGATAATATGGTTTGCGTAGGATATTATTGAGTGGTGGTAGCATGTTTACCTTTCGATATATTCTTTTATAAACTATAATTTTCTTCTGTTTTTCCCTCTCTTCTGCTGTCTATTATAGGCCTAGCATTTGTTCCTATACACTCTCAAAGAGCGCCGACGTTTTTCCAAAGCTCATCCTTTCTCTTTGCTTAATTTTTTGTTATCTATTGATGTTTTTTTTTTACTCTGAGACTCTTCAGGTTTCATTGACCGTTATCCTGTATATGTTCAGTGTATTCGCTCGGCGTATTGTCTATGTTTCTGTAATAGGCCTACTGTTATTATACAATTGTAGACCTGATTATTATAAAAATTACTATCAATTCTATTTAATTTCTTCGTTGATAGGCCTAATAATGTATTTCTGTTAATACTTTGATTTTTGGTTGAACTTAACCGTTTATTTTTTATCATCGTTGTTTTTCTATGGAATTTGATTATAATCTTCATTTTTCATGTTTTTGGGGACAATACATCTTTAAAAGTTGTTCGACCATAATTTAGCAAAGGCCTGCCTTACACCATTGGTGATGATTATGATATAAATAAAGTTAATTTCTCCAAAGATATAAATAAATAATAAAAATAAATCAAGAAATAAACGAATTTGATTTTCTTTTCAAATCTATTCCTCAAATCCAAATAAAAAGTGATGTTAAAGTGCGCCCTCTATATTTATATATCGCCTATTAATTTATTCTCGCCTCTTTTAGTAGTATTTTAATTTTGTTTTTACTCTCCTTCAGAACACACGAACAACACATAAAAAGCTATACTTCACTCATCACTTTTATTTTGTTATCAAATGTTAAAAGGAATTATCACTTAATTTCTCTAACAAAAAAAAATCATCAGAGTTTCTTGTATAATACCATGGAGTATCTCTATGATAATATTATAACTATATATAATTTTTATATTTAATATTTAATATACAGTATACCATTATTTATGTTTGTATTATACTTTATACATAATTGTAGCATGGTATTATCAATAAATGTGCTCCACCCACAAAAACTGATATTATAACTTGGTCCCGAACGTGTTTTCTTAGATGTACACATTATTCATAGTAGACCATGATTTTTAAAGGGTGTTCCTGTCTATGGGGCGCCATAAGCAGCAAAAGTATAATATACTTTTGCTGCTTATGGCTCCCCATACCTGTCCCCCTTTTTCCATTTGAATCCAAGGAAGCATTGTTTCAGTCAGTAGCACAATGTTTAATTTAATACATAAACTGAAACAGTCACATGATTGAACCATTACCCTTGAGTAGAGTAAGCATGTAGGTAATTCAACATGCTACAGTGCCACAAAATGTTGTTCTAGTCACTCTTCTATTGCACTTTATGATCTCATCATATTTATCATGGTTTTCCCCTCGCTCAAAATTAAATCAATTCCGTTGCATCATAATTTGAAATTTACCTGTAAATAAAGAAATATGATGAGTACAACTACTAATTCCCCTATATGAACAACTTTGTGCACTGTATCTCATCTGCTACGGCCCTACAATCCTATAGGTCATGGGACAACTAGAATAAGTTATTACCGTATTATTTATTCTATAGGCATATATAAATTATGACAGTTACAAAGTCATGAAAACAAGGTATATTTACAAGATGGCATGAGAATAACTTCTGATGTAACAACACAATTGATTCCTAGGTTAGACAAAGCACCTCGCAGCAGGCCACAGGAAAATGCTAAGTACTGAAAACAATATACAGGTATTACATATTTATATAAAGTTATTTGCACATATCAAGTTATTAATAATTGCACAGTTTTATGGATATATTGCATAGGTCATTAAATTTATGTAGGTATGCCTCAGTAGTAAAATAGTAGAGCTGTAGCTCGGTGGTTAACATGCTTGCTTTCAAAATCCAAGGTCCAATCCTGACCTAATGTCAGTTGTACCTACTCCACTACTCCCTACAGGTCAAATAAGAATTAGTCGTGATAGTCTATACATCTTGTAAAAGGTGTTGAAATAAAAACTTTTAAAAAGCATTATTTATAGGAAAAACTACTTACTCTGGGTGCCATTTCCAAGTACTGCTTTCCACCAGACATTTGTGTTAGTACCTTAAATTTATTGTCTTGTAAAACATACACACCCTGTAAAATAAATATTGCAACAGAGTAAAACAAAGAGTTTCTGATATAGTGCTGTTTAAACTTGAACTAATGTCAATGATGAATGAAGGAGTGACACTACCTGATGATTAGTCCTCAAATTATCAACTTGTTTCTTGAAAATACTTGACCAAAAATCTTTGCAGATGAATTTCATAACTTCTAGTTCATCCTTGAATCGTGGCGACTCTTTCAGCACTCTCTCAATTAAACCCTGACCTACTCGATACCCCATTGCCTCCAATTTCGTAATGCAAGAATCCTGTTGAGTTAACACATATTTTATTAAGTAATGAATGAAGTTTAATTTTAATTTGTTTCATCAGTGGAAGCATAAAATTATGCCAGTATATTGTATTAGGAGGAAGTAGGCCTAGCTAGGTAGGCTCAATCCGGCTCTACACTACTGTACTAGGCCTAGGTAGGCCTACCCTACCCTCTCTCTCGCTCGGCTAGCCGGCGCCCCGGCTAGCCTAGGCCTGCTTGCGTGGGACTAGGCCTAGCTAGCTAGGCCCTAGCCCATCTTACTTACAATATCATCTTTCTTTTTAGCTGTTCGAAAGATTTGTGCAACCATTTCTATATGAAATAAATCTAGAAGAGTATCGTCCATTTTGCTGATTAATTAATTATTTTAGACACAAAACATGGAAGTCACAACAAAAAACGGAGATATAAATTTAACTAAAATTCTGACAACCGCCCTCATGCGATTAATTGGGTCGCGTGGGCTTTTTTTATCGAGTCCTGCAAAAAAAATATGGCGACTCACGATAGTGGTGATGATGTTGCGGCTATTGATATTTTAAATGAGAAACTCCAAAGAGCTAAAGAAAGTCTGCATACGGTGGACGAGAACATACGTAAATTCACTGGTAAAGAATTTGGAGAGAAACGGTAATTTTATTTGACTTTTGCCTGCCTAAAACATGATACATACAGAGGCCTCTTGTTTAGAATAGGAGGCCTAGCCTAGGCCGTTGGCGTTAGTTAGGACTATTTTTATAAGCCTTCTCCGGCTTTCTCGCTGGACAGGAACGGTTGATGTAACGCGTGGTATGTCACCTGGGCTAGGCCTAGTTCCTAATAAAAAATAAAAAAATGCTCATAATAAATAATGTATTTTCGTTTATCAGTCGGTAATAAAAAATAATTTGGATGCATTTTAAATGCAGCAGTATAATTAAATAAACATTAAATAAAATGAAATTTTACCTATTTATTTAAAAAAAAAATTTTAGGTCGACGGATCAACGAAAAGTAGCAGTGGGTATTGGAAGAGGGCCTGCTGGTCCAAGAAACAGAGGTGCAAGAACTGGATCTATGGGGACAAGGTCGTTATTTTTTATTTATTTCAAATTGAATAAATATAAATTAGAAAAAATATGTATTATTAATAAGCATTGAAATTAATTATAATAATAATTATTTTTTCTTTATAGCCGACTTGCTCTGAGTGCATTTGAACGACTTGGAGCTCCCCTTGCTAAAAGACCAAACAGAGGCAGTGCTTTTAGCAGGTAAGTAGCGTATTACAAGTACAAAAACAGTAATTTGTCTCAATACTGTACATTGCTATAATAATTATAGTGGACAAAGGGCCCGTTCGGACGGGACTGAAACTACCGTGTACTTCCAACTGTGAGGTCGCGTGTGGCAATTAACTTACGCCTCTGGCTATAAAAAATTAGAAAACCATCTGGACGAAAAATCCACCAACTTTACTGGTTATTTCAATCCCATTCCAATTACACGCTGCCTCGGGGTATAATTAATCAAGCGTTAATGGGATCATGTCAAATCGCGACCTCAAATAAGCTTTCTGATTGTTTAACAATTATTGTTTAAAATGTTCTTTTTCGTTAACGCGAATGTATATCTATTGTTTTGTAAAATTATATATAAATAATCAACTCGTTGGTTTTTTTCCGGTGACCTGAACTTGCGAATCGGTGGCTTATAATGTACATGTAACGGCAGGGAGTTCTGTATTGTGGTAGCCTGGTGTCTGTGAATTACCACATCAACCGTTCGGCTCGCACGATAAGAGGGGTACAGTGCGTGTTAAATGGAATTTTTACAACAATAGTTCGGCTCGCACGATGAATACACGTGGTGATTTTTACAAGAGGGGTACAGTGCGTGTACATTAAATGGAATTTTCACAACAATAGTTCGGCTCGCACGATAAATACACGTGGTGATTTTTACAAGAGGGGTACAGTGCGTGTACATTAAATGGAATTTCCACAACAATAGTTCGGCTCGCACGATAAATACACGTGGTCAACAAACAACATACGTAATAGCAGGATTTTCGATCATTATTTATTTAAAAAGTAAATTGTATTCGATGTATTATAAATATATAGGTCTGGTTGTCGATTGAAAAATAATAATTGAACGATTCGCGCGAGAAACGACATGCAATATCCAGTTGAATTTGTCAACACGCCATGTCAATTGATATGGGTCGACGCACAGAGGGCGCTTTTTGACCTAAGAATTCCGATCTTAATTGGTTTCGTGTCAGCTTACCGGTACTTTGTTTATTCGTACGAACGTCGTATGGGTTTTACCCCAAGGGTAAAAACCAAATAAACGTGTATTTCAATCGCCGTACGAACACGGTCCTAGATTATTTTTAAGAATACAGACATGCCTTGATTTTTCTATAAATTTCTATTCTACTGGTTTTTTATTGCAGGTTAGGCAATCGTGTGGATGCAGGCGGACCCAGAATGGGAGTTGGACGAAGACGCAGAGAAGAGGATGAAGATTTTGAAGAAGAACTTCCACACAAGGTATATACATTAGCTTGCTTTCAATCATTGTATCGCTTCTCTTACTAGTACAGTAGAACCTGTGTTTTACGTACCCTGATTTTACGTTCCCTCGATTTTACGTACGCTTAAAATAACCGATGACGTCATCATTTTCTTACATAGGGGGCGCAATTTAACAACAACAAAGCACACAAAGCCACAATCATGGCTGTGTGAGGAATTCTGCTGTGTGTGGGGGACAAGCTACGCACATGCATTCCCCTAAAGCAGCGACTGTTTTTATTGATAGAAAACAATTATATTTTACACTTTATTTAAACATCGCACAGCCTGTATATACTGTACTTTTCTAGTTAGGCCTCACATCTTGCTAGGCCTGCTAGCCTAGCCTGAATAGCCTAGCTAAGCTAGTGACGCATACTGTACACAGTACAGAAGTAGGCAAATACGGCTAGCTACGATCTCTACGTATTTGGGGTCAATTTAAGGTCAACCTTGATTTTAGGAATCCCTTTTTTTACGTACGCCTTTCGGTCCCGTACCGTACGTAAAATGGAGGTTCTACTGTATATGGTTCCTATGCTTTAACACTCAAAATTCACCTTTGCAAACTATCCATTTTTAAATTGCAAGTTTAAAATGTCAAAACTAGCCAATGTTTGTTAGTAAGTTATTTTTCATTCTTCACAAATAATACTTTTCTATATTTCTTATTTTTTGTAGCCTGCATTATCGTCCTCTGTTGTAGCGCCTTCTTCTATTACTCGTACCCGAAAAGACTCGATTGAAGAGCAGAGCCAGGACTCAAAAGGAACTGCAAGGTATTATTAATTATTTGAACTGTATTTAACAAGTTTGTTATTATTTGTCTAGAACAGAACAACTACAAGAGAACCCATTATAAAGGAGAAACCTTCAGGACCCAACAAAATGTTCAATTAAAGTGGTTTGATCATATTGTTAACATACAGTATATTCCCTCCTTCATTCCATAGGAAAGTATCTCTTTACCAGGTGTATCCCAAACAATGGATTCTATTGTAATTGATATTGGCTAATTGATATTATTTAGTAAGTAAAATTTCTTTTTTTTCTAGGAATCGTCGCATGTTTGGTCTTCTACTAGGCACCCTTCAAAAATTTAAAGATGATTCTGTGCAAAAATCGGACAAGGTATTATTCTATAATATTTTTTTTGTCTGCCTATCTTCATAGTGTAACTATATTCAAATGAGCTTCTGCATTGTATAGGAAGATAATAATAACTGTGTACTACCAGAATTTATTCAACTTTGTTTTACAAGGGTAGCTCTGTACACTGTAGTACAGCTTACTTGAAGAGGCCCTCTCTCTTAAAAACAATACAAATATATACAGATGACAGTTAAACATAAAAATACAAGAGAATTCTTTAAGGATTACATTCTTTAATCTTGTACTTAACATAGGATATTCAACGTGAAGAAATAGAACATAAACTGGATGCCAGAGCCAAGAAAGAAAAGCAAGAGATAGCCAGTGAAAGACGTGAGCTGTTCACAGAACGACGTAACAAGCAGAAGGAACTGGAGAGGTTAGAAGAGCTGATGGAGATTGCCAAAGAGGTATGTAAATTTAATCTAGATTTTGTTTTCTAGATATCAAAACTGGAGCCGAGCACACAACTGGCAGAAATTCAGGTCCCTTGTTTGGAAATGGTTATATAATAATAATTATAAGAATTAAGTCATGATGTTACATGTTTTTTTATTCTGGAATTTCACACACAACAAACTTTAACAGTATTAACATAGGCCTATAAATAGTATTTTACCATTGCCTTTTGCAATTCGATGTACTTTTCGTTTTGGTATATTATGCCAAGCAAAACAATATCCATTTTGAAATGGACCAATAACATTTCTTGAATGTTTTGAAAATTCTTTTACTATAACTAGATAATCCTTGCTTTAAAAATTAATTCAATTCGGTTTTATAAAAAAAGATTATTTAGCTGTGAATCTTGTGGTGTGGACAAAATATTGCTGCTTGTATGATTGGCACTCGTGACTAACATGCAAATTTACTTTTAGCAAGAGATGTGGGATAAGCATAGTCAAACATTAGGATGCTTTATTCAAACTAAAGCCAAGCCACCTTTGTTCTACCGCCCTCGCAAGGTCTTGCAAGAGGACGAAAAGAAGTTAGCTGCAACCAAGGAAATGTTAGGAGGTACGTGAAACATTCTATTTGTGGAAATAGGTTGCATCAATTATCAAAGGCGTTTCTTATATACCAGTGTTACTAAGTCATTATTCATTACCTAGTGTTCCCTAAATAGTTTTAGGCTGTATTGTAACATATATTGACCCTCGTTTGTTTCTACTGTATAAGTCTAATTTAATGCCAGATCTTTTCTTAGTTAATGTTAAATGTTTTGTTTTTTAGTGCTACTGTAATATGGGCTAGTAATTAGAATCTGGTCTAGTGAGAAATGTTTTATTTAGTTAAAACTAGCCTAGTGAACTAGTGGTAAATTAAGATTTGTTTTCAATTCATTATTTATATGGAAAAGAGGTTATGAGATTAAGGAACTCGTTGAAAATTAGCCAATATAGTTGAACATCAACGCTACTAAAGGTCACTAATTTTAGGTCCCAAGTTGACTAAATTGTAAACCTTCTTTCTTGACTTATTATTTCAGAGATGGCTAGTAAAAGAAGAGAAGCCATTGAAGAGGAAATTAAAAGTTTTGAAGGGTTTGGAAAACCACGTTCAGGAGAAAATAGAGAGAAAGAGAATGAGGAGATGAAGCAGGAAAATGAGGAGGAAGAAGAGAATGAGGAAAGAAAAAAAAGACGGAGAGACAGTGATAGAGGGAAGGATGGGGAGAGAGAAAAAAGAAAGGAAAAAGAACGTGGTAGAGTGAGAGCTAGAAGTAAAGACAGAGATCATAGAGAAGAACGAGACACAAACAAAGAGGAAGAAAGAAAGAGAGAAAGAAGTAAAGATGGTGAGCGTAGAAAAGAAAGAGAGAGAGGAAAAGATGGAGAAGGAAAAGAAAGAAATAGAAGTAGAGATGGAGAACATAAAAGAGAAAGAAGTAAAGATGGAGAACAAAAAACAGATAGAAGTAAAGATGCAGAAAGTAAAAGAGACAGAAGTAAAGATAGAGAAAGTAGAAAAGGAAAGGATAGAAATAAGGATGAGGAAAAAGAAAGTAAAAAAGAGAAAGATAGAAGTAAAGATGGAGAGAGTAGAAAAGAGAGTGAACAAAGTAGGGAGGAAGAAATTAAAAAAGAGGATGAGAGGAGTAAAGATGAAGATAGAAAAGAGAGTGATGTAAGTAAAGAAGATGAAAAAAAACAGGACAAACCGGAAATTAAAGTGGAAGAAGAAATGCTATGGGAAGATAGTGTGAAAACTCAAGAAGGTACTGTGAAAGGTATTAAGGATGGAGAAGAGATGAATGAAGAAGGAGGTGGTATGAAGCTACAAGTAGGAGAAAAGTCGAGTGAAAATGGGATTGAAGGAAAAGAAGAAAAAAATAATGAAAGTTTGACAGTACCAGAAAATGAAGAGCCACAAATTGATAAAAATAAAATGGAAGTTTCATTGGAACAGAGGACGGAAGATATTGATCCGGCAAAAGAAAATTGAATCTAGCATTTTTTATATCAGCATTTTTCATTTTCAATAATTAATAAAAATTGTATGCCCTCTAACAACAAACAGGATATTTTTCTTAAATCTGGAAATTCTATGAAGTGTTCTTTTGATATGCAAAATATTGTAGGCCATATTATAGACATTGTTTTGTTTTCACGGCCCTCACCTAAGGATGCTTTTATAGGATGATATCCCCAATTGAGAAGTCTTGTTTTAAATGTACATTCAATGTTTTCAATGAAATGGTGCCTTTTACTATATAATAATTTCTATTAATTTTTTCCTTTAAGAAATTAATGATTATCACGCAATGTAAAATTTTTAAACAATTATCTTTATATATCAAATTATAGTGGTTTTTTTTTTGGAAATTTTCACAGCTGTTTGTGGTAAGTATATCATGCATGTAATTGTGTTAATGTTGTTTTAACAATTTTTTCTTTACTGACAAACATTTTAATTATAAAATCATGGACGTAACTCCATGATTCTATAGAATTTTAAGTGGAAATACTTTATAATAGTACTTATAGATCCCATTTGCGCTTGTAGTATTCCTTCCATCAATTACAAATTGTCTGCGATTTCTATATTTAAAAACAAATTATCACTGTACAGTGCGTTTTGGTTCCTATTTAGCATAGAGACACCTGTAATCGCATTATCATACATGTGGGCTTTCCAGAGGAATACTTTGATTAAAAATCGATTTTTATGAATATTTAAGCATACTGTATTGTAGTGTTGGTCAATCGACTAGTTTGTCAAAGTAAAGCATAGATAATATGATAAGAACTAGAGGTCCAACTGGTGCATATCAAAGTTCTTATGTCGCACTATTATTTAAAACGAAAAAGATTAACCCACTATTTAACTAAATTCATATTAAAATGAAAATAAAGCAACGGACGAAACGTACATTGTTAAAATAATATTAACCAACCGTATTGTTTATGATTTTAGGACTACTATTTTTTTATTATATTCCACGTTGTTTTAAGATGTGTTCTAAATAAACATTTACATTATTCAAGTACGGTATAATGTAGATCTATTTTGTAATCAACTAAATTTTACAGCGTTGTAATCTTGAATCGCTTGAAAATGAATTTATTCAATATAATGGAATGAATTATAATGTGTTATTACCACAAGGTCAAATTCGTAATTGACGATGTGTGCTACCAACGCAACAACAAAGTGTTGTACTGTATTGCGAAATCACAAGTGGGAACCGACGACGCACTAGTGCTGCAAGCATCGCAGGTTTGATGTCACGCAGGCGGTGGCAAACACAATTATTGGAAGGGCATTTGCTTACGTTGCGTCGCTAGTGGGAACCAAGCTTTAAGCGTATCGCGGTCATATTATATCAACGTCATCTCTCAGCGACAATCGTTACCTAATCGTTCAAATGTAAACGCGGACCTGTTACGACGACAACGATATTCGTGTCGTTTATCGTATCTAGTGTAAATGGCGCTAAAGCGTGGTTCCCAGCAAAGTGATGTATTGCGTAATCACAAGTGGAAACCGACGATGCAACAGTGCTGCAAACATCGCAGGTTTGATTTCACGCAGGCGGGGCCAAACGCAATTATTGTAAGGGCATTTTCTTACGTTGCGTCGTTTGCGTTACGTTGCGTCGCTAGTGGGAACCACGCTTTAGTTGTGTCCCCGTGACTTGTTTCAGTTAGGCCTACTTTGCTTTAGAATACATAACGTGTTATCAATATCTTGACGTGTAAACATTTATCATTATTATTTAAAATTACAACAACACACCATTAAAGATGTACAGTATTTTTAATTAAAAAAATATATCTTATTGATATTTTTGCAAGAAGTGTATTGTGAAAACATCAATAATGACAACACCAATAATGACAAACAATGTTTATTCACAAAACATTCTTATTATCCAAATCGTATTTATAAAATCTTTTTCTTTTCTTCATTGTTGCTGACATTTCCTGTAGGCACTTCTTTTAACATTTCATTAAAGATGCATTGTCCTCCAAAAACATTTTTAAAAAAGGAAGATTAATAAAATCAGACTTTAAATAGGCCATTTTGCAATTTTAATAAAGTTATTTACTACAGTAAAAAAAAAAAATGATTTCACATACCTAAAAAAGAGGATCCAGGTCATAGTGAATACAGTCATTATTACGTGACATTAAAATAGAATAGCATATCCAGCAACGAATTTTAGAGGAATAATATATCTTTAAAAATTAATGTTTTTAATTAAATATAATTACTATTGACTAGTTTACTTATTTAAAAAACAAAACTAAAAGATCAAACTACAAACTTGAGTCAAACCACGAAATAACAAAAAAGAAAGACAATAAAGAAAGATCTTGCATTAAAAACGCTGCCAGACCAATCAAGTTACATTTAATGGGTGTGAAACCGATTCTAATTCAATTAGTAAGTAATATAGTAAGTAAGTAAAATAGTAATGACATACATTAAATTTGTTAAAACAATGTTAATGGTAGTTTGTGAATTGTATACATGATAGACTCATTACCCATCCCATTTATGAATGGCAAACACATATCAGAGACAATGCAAGCTTTTTTAAAGCACAACTTTACCGAGTACCATATTTTTTCAACGTATTAGGGATGTACATGTGATTTCAGAACAATTGCGAGATTTACGATATCGCCGCACGCGCTCGCCGTACAGCCGTCGTCGTAAATTTCTTACGTCACATGTGCTTAGCAAAATCTACGGTACCTCATGAGTTTTCACTGCTGTTAACATACAAGTAGGTACCGGTCATTTTAATTGCTATAGACCTGCATAAGGCTTAAATTTGGCAAAATGTTTAGTCTGTTATTTTATAGAAACCCCTCACACACAATATCCAGATAGGCAAATAAAAAACAATTAAAAAAGTCAACATTTATATTGTTTACGATTTGATTTACTTGTGTTCAGGCCTACTAGAAATTTGCGAGACTTGTCTACCCTTTAAGCTCTATAATTGCTATTTAGGCATACCGTCTGCCGACTGGGTTTAGTTGGATGCCATAGGCTGATCAGAAGGTGGTGACTGGCCGCGATTTTTGTTTAGTTTCGTACATAAGTTGGGGACTCTTTTTTATGTGAAAGAAAGCCGAACTAATTCCTAAAAATAACTAACCTAACCCTCTAAATCTTTGTCTCACTATAAAATAAAAAAAGGTTGCTCATGGGATTCGAACCAACATTGTCCATTAGTTTTTATTTATTTTTTATTTTTTTATTCAGTCGAAACCAACAGCAATAATTACCGCCACTAACAGGTTTGATACAAACAAAGCCAGGACTGTTTAAAGCACCTTGATCAAGGGCTTCTCTCGTCCAGTGCCCGCCTTGACCAGAGGTCTGAGGCAGATACTAGATGCAGGGGCTGCCATAAGAGTCAGCAGTGCTGATTTCAAATGCCTAACGGGACCCCAGCTCCGTATACAGCACCCGTTTTTCCCAGATGGTCTCCCATCCAAGCTCTAACCAGGCCCAACGTCGCTTAAAAAACTTCGGTGATCTGACGAGAACCGGTGTTTCAACGTGGTAAAGCCGTATATTTTTAATAGTTTAATCCAATGACTACACAGACGGCTCGATGGAAAGCGTTTGCATTAGTGAATTGTAGTTAGCTCAATTCTTATGTCACGTGCACCTTACGGATATGAATAATGAATATTCATGCGTATTTTGTGACGTTTCGTGAGGGGTCCCCGACTTATGTACGAAAAGAAATATCGCCACCCACCCGCCCCTCCTAAATTTCGAACGTCCAGTACTTCCTTTTACACCTTTTAGACCGGCCCTAGGCCCCTCTCCTGTATTACAAATTCCGGAATCCACCACTGTATATTAATGCATCTGTAGTAATTAAATTAGCCTATATAATATTTTTATCATTAGGGCCTACATTATAATGTGAATTATTTATAGATGAAATATACAAAAGCCTTTTTTGTTAGTTACAACAAATAACCAATGATAGCCACGCAATATCGCGTTGCTTTCAGTTAAATACTAATCGCAAATAAATGAACACAGTAATCGGTGTGCGTGAGTTCTCCCAACAACAACAACAACATTTTACGGTGGTCTTCTTCTATCAAAATTAAAGTGAGTATAATTTGGGTTTTTTTTCATTTTGTACTAGGCTTGTTTTTCTCATATAATACTATTAAGCCGTATATTATTATTAAATAACTTCAAACCATGTACTATATGTTACTGTGTTTGACCATGAATAAATGAAATGAATTAAAATTATGTGTAGGCCTATGTATGTGGCAAGAGGAGAGATGGTTGTGAGAGGACTGAAATAACGTAACATTATTGCCATTTTTATTGTCACATAATAGTTATTCACTTTGATCAAAAATTAGATCGGAAACAAATAATTATTCACCTAAAAAAATGTAATTCAAAGCAAAAACAAAATTACTAAATTGTCTTTCAAACAATGGGGTTTTGGTTAAATTTACCGTTTATTTTATCTTTTATGTGAAGTGAATAACTGTATTACATCTTCAAAATGGCCTATTCAAAATGTGATTGTATTACTCTTTATTTTTCATATTTGTTTAAGGAAATACATCTTTAACTTAATATTAAATGTTACTTTAACGTAGGCCGAGTATGTTAGCTTAAGTAAACAAAAGGTAGATTCTTGGAAATTGGTTTGACATTTATTTATCACAGAAGAATAAGAAACAATTATGATTATGATAATATATTGAAAACAAAAATTGCCACAAAAGTTGATTTCACAACACTTTTAACAGACGGTAGAATACCAGTGGCGTGGCGCTCACTGGCTAAACACACGGGCCCCAGAGATTAAGGGCCCAGTGGTCATTTTCACCAATCACACTTAAGAATGAAAAGTTTTTATATTTCTTTTGTTTTATGTATGAAAAAAGCATATTTGTATATTTTTCGTCGATCGTTATCGTCCTGGTGTAAATGGGCCTTTAGGCTAAGGAAAACCTTAAAATTAAGAAAAATCTAAGTGAATAACAAATTAATAGAAATACATATTTATTGAGTTACGTAAGATACTTAATATTTAAGGGAAATATCTTACTTAAGTGTGATTGGTGAATATGGCCACAGAGCATGAGCAGTTCAATGCAACTCTCCAGCGTTAGAAGGTCCCTTAAGAGTGCTAAACCAGAGGGGCGTTTGCCCACTGTTTTACGCCACTGTAAGAACACGGTAATACACAGATTCTTTGAAAGTAATAATTACACATCCATATAATATACGTAATTTGTTTCATTTTTCTTTTAAATTACGTCTATTTTGATTTGATTTATTTCAGCATCACAAAAACAACTAGAAAGCCACTCCGAGAATGCATACCTCCGCCTACTGTAAACTTCTCCTACATAAGATTTCTCCGGGAAAAAAAAAATATATTTGTGTGTGTCTTAATGCTGTTTGTGATTTAGGCTAATTTCACTACAAGCATGTGCATGCGAGTTTGGTGTAAGTGTAATGGTTATGTAACAAGCCTTTCAATTAACAATAGCTTCAGTTTTAAGTTGACTAACAATAGAATGCACCGTCATAAAATGTGTGCCGCTGTTCTAAAAGCGTCTGTTCAATAAAGTTATTTATTTAGAACAGCAACGCGAAAATCAAACGAGTGAATTTGAAAAGAAATAGGTTTTTTAAACTACTCGCATCAAAAAAGGTGCACATTAAATCAAATTATGTTTTAAAATTACAAATCACCAATTATAACTCTTGCCTTTTGTACAAAAATGAATACTTTAAGACTGCTCGCCGGCTTTTGAAAAAATCTGTCCTATCTTTTAACACTAGCAGGTCTGAAAAGTATAGTAAAAAGTGGTTCAGAATTGGGACCATGGTCCCAAATTTAATTCAATTTAATGGAATGGTCCTAAGTATCCTTTTTGCCAATTTTATCAATTTTTTTAAATCTATTGATAATAAGAAAGAATATTTTACCGTTTTTACCACCGCAACTATGCTATCTATTGATAGGCCTAATAAGAAAGAACATTTTGCCGTTTTTACCACCGCCATTAAGCTGTGGTCGTCGTCATGCAAATTATCGGACCTTCCGCTTCCATACCCACAATATTCTCGTTAGCAAGCTAATGAAGAACTATTAATATTGATTTATTTTGTACTTTTCGTAGATAGTTAGTGTTGAGTTTTTATTTTTTATCCTCTAATACGACTGCTTTGTGTCATTTCAAAATATTCATATTCATATTCATTTATTATCCAGAAAAAATAATACAAAAACAATACAAAAAGCATATATAACATAGAACAACAACAAGCAGAGAAAAAGCGCAGAACACTATCCTGGCGGATTGTCAAAAAGCAAAAAATATCGCTATAAAAGACTCTCCTGATAGTGCTGGTGGCAAAATAACATTAACAAGGATAAACATTTAACAACCCGGTAACATAGAATTTATATAAAACAGAATAAAAATTGCAATCATTATAAATAAACATGTCTGTTATATATACCGGAATCTCATCCCACATCCGTGGAAATGAAATAAAAACAGAATAAAAAAAAGCATTAGTACGAGACTTCTCATGTCTGAAAACAAGTTTCTCACTTCTACGTTCAACAGGTTTAGGTAGCAAAGCACCATCAATTAGGAAATCTGTACAGAGGCACTTCACAACAAATTTAACACGGATGAATTTAAGTCTATTATAAATCGTGGGTAATTTTAGAGTCCGTAACCTTTGTTCGTATGACGGCCGCATGTCATAATCCATGTGAAAAAAACGTGGGAAGCATGATCGTGTAAAGCGTCTCTGAACAGATTCAATCTGATTGATGGTGCTTTGCAGAAAAGGAAACCAGACAGGTGAAGCGTATTCAATTACAGGCCTAATGATAGACTTAAATAATTTAGGAAAAACGGTCTGATCATTGGTTCTAACACACCTCTTAATAAATCCTACAAGTTTATTGCATTTACCAGTAGTCAGAGAGATGTGTTTATTCCACTTCAAATCTGAAGACAAGGTAACACCAAGATACTTGTATTCTGTTACACTTTCTAGTACTTTATTATCAATTTCATAATGAAAATACTGTTTTACTTTCGATCTAGAGATCGACATAACCTTACATTTACTGTTATTTAGAGACATATAATTATCATTGCCCCATAGGGATATGGCAGTTAGATCGTCTTGAAGCTTCAAACAATCATCTTGATTATTTATTACTCTGAACAACACAGTATCATCTGCATATAATGCAATATTTGAGTTAACTACTGATGGGAGCTCACATGTATACAAATTAAAAAGAATAGGTCCCAACACGGAACCTTGAGGTACCCCCGATAATACATCTTTCCAATCTGAAAGTGAACCTTTGAATAACACTGCTTGGCTACGGTTAATCAGAAAAGATTGTAACCAACTCATGAGCTTACCGGCAAAGCCATATTTTTGTAGCTTATTAATGAGAAGTGAATGACAAACCTTGTCAAAAGCCTTGGACCAATCTAAAAACACAGCATCAACTCTTGGCGGTTTGTTTACATCTAAACATTTAGCCCATTGGTGGTAAATTGTGGCAAGCTGTGTTACACACGATCTTTTGTTACAAAAACCATGTTGTGTGGAAGGCAAAAGGCCAAGTTTATCAGCATGAGAAACCATGTGCTTTCCAATAAAGCGCTCAAGCATTTTCCCGACCACTGACGTCAGGGAGATGGGGCGATAGTTTACAACATTGTAATGTTGTTTATGAAAATCGTTTAAGAAAATCGATAAATATGCGTGCTTTGTATGTTTTTCGCGCGGAGATCATTACTTTGTAGATCTAAGAATTTTTTTATCGGTTTGATCAATAATCTTTTTAAATACAGTCCATTTCAACTTAAAAAAGGTTGGAATTATAATATTGAGTTTAATTATGTGTTGCTACTTTTGGTAATGTATATTAGAAATTAGGTTTTAACTTTAGAAGAGGTATTACGACTAAGCCTATTAAGCCTGTTTTCCTGTCGACGATAGTCAATGCTATCATCGTTAACACAAGTTAAAAGTTTAACGACGATCGTTTGAAAACTATCAAGTTGAAATGATAACGATAGCGCGAACATTTGTAGGAGACGTGGGCCTAGGCATATTACTATCTCTATAATGATGGTTCTTGTTCTTAGCAGGCCCGTCCTACTCCAAATAGAATTTTGGACTAGGCTGAAGACTTAGACCTACCTACAATCCCCACGCCTACTCCGAAACATGACTTTGGCAAGGCTAGGCCTAGCTGTGACCGCGCCGCGATGCAACAAAAATAAATGTAGTCGTCAGAATTTTACATCAACGTCATGTGCTGTATCGCCAAGATGATTGGTCAGTTCTTACGTTTTAGCGTTGCGATATCGCTAGAGTTGAACTGAATTCAACTCTTGCGCGCGACTGTCGATCGCGACGTGTAGCGTCGATTACCGTCGATTATTACACATTTTCCTGTAAATCGCCGACGATTTGTATCTATCTTTTCGTCGTTAGTTAAAAAAGTACCTTTTCCTGTAATTCGTTAAAACTTCAATGATTACAAGGGTGGATGCGGACCTAGAAGTCTTTTCACAGGTCTGCATGTATAAGAGTCTGCGTCAGACCATTGTACGACCATTATTGTATCAGGTGTGCTCTTGTATCAGGTGTGCTCTTGCATCAGGTATGCTCTTGTATCATGTGTGCTCTTGCATCACGCGTGCTCTTGCATCAGGTGTGCTCTTGTATCAGGTGCGCTTTTGCATCAGGTGCGCTTTTGCGTCAGGTGTGCTCTTGTATCAGGTGTGCTCTTGTATCAGGTGCGCTCTTGTATCAGGTGCGCTCTTGTATCAGGTGCGCTCTTGTATCACATGTGCTCTTGCATCAGGTGCGCTCTTGTATCAGGTGTGCTCTTGCATCAGGTGCGCTCTTGCATCAGGTGTGCTCTTGCATCAGGTGCGCTCTTGTATCAGGTGTGCTCTTGTATCAGGTGCGCTTTTGCGTCAGTGTGCTCTTGCATCAGGTGCGCTCTTGCATCAGGTGTGCTCTTGTATCAGGTGTGCTCTTGTATCAGGTGTGCTCTTGTATCAGGTGTGCTCTTGTATCACGTGTGTTCTTCTATCAGGTGTGCTCTTGTATCAGGTGCGCTCTTGCATCAGGTGCGCTCTTGCATCAGGTGCGCTCTTGTATCAGGTGCGCTCTTGTATCACGTGTGCCCTTGTATCACGTGTGCTCTTGTATCAGGTGCGCTCTTGAATCAGGTGCGCTCTTGAATCAGGTGCGCTCTTGCATCAGGTGCGCTCTTGCATCAGGTGCGCTCTTGCATCAGGTGCGCTCTTGAATCAGGTGCGCTCTTGCATCAGGTGCGCTCTTGCATCAGGTGCGCTCTTGCATCAGGTGCGCTCTTGCATCAGGTGCGCTCTTGCATCAGGTGCGCTCTTGCATCAGGTGCGCTCTTGTATCAGGTGTGCTCTTGTATCAGGTGTGCTCTTGCATCAGGTGCGCTCTTGTATCAGGTGCGCTCTTGCATCAGGTGCGCTCTTGCATCAGGTGCGCTCTTGTATCAGGTGTGCTCTTGTATCAGGTGCCCGGATAATAAAAGATATATACTCAAATAAACTCAATCATGTACAATTTACACTTAATCAAGAATGATGCCAACAAAGGGCTTGTATTAAGACATTAATGCATAATGTAAGTACAGTAGTCATTATCATTCACACAACCCAAACGACTGATTGCATGCGAGATTTGTAAGAAATATAGTCTAATACAATACTCAATCTTGCTAAGTGATTTATACAGGATTGTTTATAAGTCGGTTGGGAATTTGATCTGCCTTATTAATTATTATAAGCGTAGGCCTAAGGCCGCGTAGTTCAGCTTGTCATTAACTTGATTACGTATTGTTTCCAGCAGCAAGGTAACATAGGTATGTTTTGTAAGACAGTTTTAACTTTATTTTTAGGAATTGGAACAAAAAATGTTTTATTTATTTGTTGTTACATTTAGAGACAAAATTAGAGACAAATTCTGCTATCCGATTTTATGAAATGTTTTTCTTACTTAATTAGGTATTGTGTGTTTGTTACAATGTAAATGATTATGTTTACTGAAGAAAATGAATGCTTGTTTGTTTTCTTATATTTGTTTCCTCACTTCAAGAACAATGCAATAGATAGATATACTTATTACCAAAACAAATGAAAGTGTAGATTTTATTTCATCTTCTGTAGTATTTCATGTCTGTTTTTAAATATTGATTGTTTTAAATAACATATCTCAAGTAGGCCTATGATTAAATATTTTATATAGTAATAATTTTATTAATATACATTTTAGAATTTAATGTTGAAAATGTACCCATATTATTTCCATTTTAAATTGGCAAATACAATTGAATCTTTAATCTTTTAAAATCACTATTTTAAAGGTTTATGTTAACAAATCACTCATTTTTTTCCTTCAGCCTCCATCAACGATGATGACGGTCAACAATGTCACGGAAACGAATCCACAGAGGGCTCTGATAGTTTTTGAATGCATGATTATATTATTTATGTCTGTCGTGGGTTCAATTGGAAATATATTTACAATCTTTGCAGTTTTGACTAATAAGCGCCTTCGTGAACCCGCCCAATATTCCGTCGTCAGTTTGGCCATAGCAGACTTGATTCCTTGTCTGATCACAGACTCCATATACGTTGTGTCGGCCTGGCATCAAAAATGGTTCTTACCAAACGCTTATATCGTCTGCCAGATCATAGGACTACTGACGGTTCTTTGCCTTGAAGCCTCGGTTATGAATCTTATAATGATAGCCATCAATAGGTATTTTTGCATTGTGAAATACCGCAAATACAAAGACATCTTCACCCCGCGTCGTACAGCGGTGATGTGTAGTTTAGTGTGGATCCCGCCGTTCATCGGTGTCATCGTCCCAGTTGCAATGAAGATTACTCCGTTTGGAATTCACGATCATATGCTGTCGTGCAGTGTGGAGTCTACGAAAGTGGGATGGTGGTACCTAACTATCTTACTGGTAATCTACATTCCTATAGCCATGGTTGTCATTACGTTTTGCTATATGAATATATACCGATCGGTAAGGGCTAGCCGACGGCGTATTGAGCAACAGCAACACGTGACAAAGCCCAATGTTTCCCAAGCTGCAAACTCAAATTTGAATGGTAATGAACCTGTAATACAGCCCATCAACACACACGAATTGGCGCCAATATGTCATCAAAACGATGCTCATTCGTCTGTTGTTGGTGGCCACTCGACGGAAACGGCAAATGGCAACTCAAACCCAATAACAAAAGTTAACCTAAAAAAAGAAATACGTTTAACTGTCAACTTATTTATAATTTTTGTAATTTTTGTGATTTGCTGGTTACCTCTTACAGTTGTATCATTGATTGATCCAATTCATCCAATTGAATCTGATGTAGTTTGGCAAATCGTCAGCATTCTTGCACTAGCTAATTCGAGCTGTAACCCTGTCGTGTACGTGTGGCGTAGCAAGCATTTTAGGCAGTCATACAAGCGGCTACTGAGATGTTCTCTAGCAAGTCCGGGATCACAATCGGGTTCGAAATAATAATTACAAGAGTCATTATTGTAATCAATGCCCCGAAAATGTCTCTTAAGTTCTGTCTACACTATCAAACTAGTTTGACCAAAAAAGTGTGATGTGCCCAAAAAATATAGAAGTGATATGCACAAATGGAAGTGATATGACATCATCATGTCCATTATATGGGCACATCACATTTTCTGTCCCATAAAGTTTGATAGTGTAGACAGACTTTGATATTTGAGCTGTTAATAGGCCTAATATTCAGTAAGATGCGTTTTTCTTTTCGTGAGATTCCAACTTCCAACGAATATGTTTTCACATACAACAAACCATAAATATAGTTAATATATGTGTGTGTGTGTCCTAGTTTCATGTTTATTACCCGGATGTGGATTGGTGAGCGTGAATTACGAATTACGTAAAATTTTATGTGTTTACGTTTTCTGTTTGGAAAAAAATCTTAAAAGTTTTTGTATATCAAGTGATGCAACACATTTATTTGTATAATACACGAGCAGCAAATGTCAATTCAAATGTGTATAATAACAATATATCAAAAGGTACGCATGACTGAACCTCTGTCCCCGTTGGGATCTATTTTCTCATTTTACTCATGAACCTCTGTCCCCGTTGGGATCTAGTTTTCCATTTTATGGTACGTTATCTTTCTATTTTGATTTAAAACTATCATGTTGCATTGTTCAGCTGAATATCACTTTAGAAAAAAATGGGGAACACTTTTACATCGGGTAATTTTCTATTTTAATGAATTAACATTAGTTTTGACTTCATTAGTGTAGTGTGCTTACTTACGCACGCAAATTAAATCATTCTTTTAATAAAGCAATCTAAAGAGAGAAGTACCATAAAAGAGGTTTAGATATTATTATTGGGAATACATTTGGCTAATTCAAGACACTTCCTATGGTTAATAAGGCAATGAGAGTTAAAAGAGGCTTATAATTGTGTAATAGGTTAAAGAGATAAGAGCTAAAGATGCTTAGATGTACTCTTTGCCGAATTTGGCCACTTGTATTCCTCTCATTGAGAGTATTAATAGAACCATTAAGGTAGAATTGTTAATATCAACAGCAGTGGGTTATTCTCATGAGGCAATTAACGTGATTAATATTTTACGGACAGTATAGTTATTATAGCCGGACTTTGGTATGAATAAGTTGGTTTGTCGTGACTTCCAATTTTCCGTTGAATTACTCGGTCCAATGAATGGCAAATATTATTATGATTAACCGATATTATTGTTTGTGAAATTATTATTCTGTCTTCATTACTAGGTCAACTAGACAAGTTATAAGATTTGTATTGGTTTATGTATTTGTGTTATTGATGATGACAGGCTAACCTTTGATGTTGCGTTGTTGTGTAGGGGAGTCGGTGGGCTGCGTGGGAGTGGTCTTAAGACTAGAACAAACTTTTCTCTGTAAATCCCCGCAATATTGTATGTAACAATTATATTTAACTATATATTGCTGAATAAATGTGAATTTGAATATTGAAAAAGAGCAGTCGTCAATAAACGAACATTGGCAAACGTAACGTAGCGGCCCACTCGTGTATAGCAAGATTTGTAATGTTAGCCTATATCTATTATTTCCAAACGCATAATGTATTAAAGATGTATAAAATAAAGTTATTCACTTCCGCAGAAAAAAAATATTTAGCAAAAATAATGAGTAGGCCTAATAATACTTAAACTGTTGAACAGTTGGCTAATTTGTTTTCTGGTAAATAATTGTTTTCGATCAAATGTTTTCCCAAAGTGAATAATTGAAATGGCATATCACAAATAATCTTTAATTAAGAGTAAAGCTTGGTTACCTGTAGAACGCAACACAAACAATTGAACCAATCAACAACCAACAGTTGAATAATGCATCGCTTGTGATTGGTAACATTATTTGCCTTACATGCGCGTCCCTAAGTTGCCTAGCAACCAAGCTTAATACCGGAGTGGTTGTCCTATTTTGTCTTGTACTACTGTAGCGAGCACGTCAGCTGTTGAGCTTCTAATCGTCAAAAAGTCCAAAAACTGTAATACAAAATTAAATAGTAGGCATAGAAAAAATTAAATATTGTGTTCGTTTATCACCACACCTCCTATACATATAAATATGTAGCCTAAATCTAAAAGAGTAAACAGGGCCGTAGCCAGGATTTGTCAAGGGGGGGTTCGCACACTAAGTATTTGGGTCATCCCACCCCCATACCTACCCCCCCCCCTGGGGTGGGGCCTGAGGCGAAGCAAATTTTGTTAAATGACACCCTAGATGGCCGGAAAAGACACTCTCATGCAGCATGCTACCAATGAGCAAAACGATCGTACTTGGACTCGTGGACTATTTAAACGATAACATTTGTTGCCGTATGTTAGATGCGCGTGCTCTGTGCGGAACCGCCGATTGTTAGATCATTTACTCGATATTTTGTTTTGCGTTCAAGTTCAATGCGAACGTACGTCTAGGAGAAGCCCCGAAAAAAGCACACTGGGTGAAGGAAAATGCAATTCTTATTATAGCTCTATCAATAATATTTATTTACAGCAATTTTTTGAGTAAATTAAATATGCCAATGTAAATAGGTGATATTGATACATTTGAGTACGTATCGGCGAAGCAAATTTTGTTAAATGACACCCCTAGATGGCCGGAAAAGACACTCTCATGCAGCATGCTACCAATGAGCAAAACGATCGTACTTGGACTCGTGGACTATTTAAACGATAACATTTGTTGCCGTATGTTAGATGCACGTGCTCTGTGCGGAACCGCCGATTGTTAGATCATTTACTCGATATTTTGTTTTGCGTTCAAGTTCAATGCGAACGTACGTCTAGGAGAAGCCCCGAAAAAAGCACACTGGGTGAAGGAAAATGCAATTCTTATTATAGCTCTATCTATAATATTTATTTACAGCAATTTGTTGAGGAAATTAAATATGCCAATGTAAATAGGTGATATTGATACATTTGAGTACGTATCGGCGAAGCAAATTTTGTTAAATGACACCCCTTGATGGCCGGAAAAGACACTCTCATGCAGCATTCTACCAATGAGCAAAACGATCGTACTTACTTGGACTCGTGGACTATTTAAACGATAACATTTGTTGCCGTATGTTAGATGCGCGTGCTCTGTGCGGAACCGCCGATTGTTTGATCATTTACTCGATATTTTGTTTTGCGTTCAAGTTCAATGCGAACGTACGTCTAGGAGAAGCCCCGAAAAAAGCACACTGGGTGAAGGCAAATGCAATTCTTATTATAGCTCTATCTATAATATTTATTTACAGCAATTTGTTGAGGAAATTAAATATGACAATGTAAATAGGTGATATTGATACATTTGAGTACTTATCGGCGAAGCAAATTTTGTTAAATGACACCCCTAGATGGCCGGAAAAGACACTCTCATGCAGCATGCTACCAATGAGCAAAACGATCGTACTTGGACTCGTGGACTATTTAAACGATAACATTAATTTGTTGCCGTATGTTAGATGCGCGTGCTCTGTGCGGAACCGCCGATTGTTTTTACTCGATATTTTGTTTTGCGTTCAAGTTCAATGCGAACGTACGTCTAGGAGAAGCCCCGAAAAAAGCACACTGGGTGAAGGAAAATGCAATTCTTATTATAGCTCTATCTATAATATTTATTTACAGCAATTTGTTGAGGAAATTAAATATGCCAATGTAAATAGGTGATATTGATACATTTGAGTACGTATCGGCGAAGCAAATTTTGTTAAATGACACCCCTTGATGGCCGGAAAAGACACTCTCATGCAGCATTCTACCAATGAGCAAAACGATCGTACTTACTTGGACTCGTGGACTATTTAAACGATAACATTTGTTGCCGTATGTTAGATGCGCGTGCTCTGTGCGGAACCGCCGATTGTTTGATCATTTACTCGATATTTTGTTTTGCGTTCAAGTTCAATGCGAACGTACGTCTAGGAGAAGCCCCGAAAAAAGCACACTGGGTGAAGGCAAATGCAATTCTTATTATAGCTCTATCTATAATATTTATTTACAGCAATTTGTTGAGGAAATTAAATATGACAATGTAAATAGGTGATATTGATACATTTGAGTACTTATCGGCGAAGCAAATTTTGTTAAATGACACCCCTAGATGGCCGGAAAAGACACTCTCATGCAGCATGCTACCAATGAGCAAAACGATCGTACTTGGACTCGTGGACTATTTAAACGATAACATTAATTTGTTGCCGTATGTTAGATGCGCGTGCTCTGTGCGGAACCGCCGATTGTTAGATCATTTTACTCGATATTTTGTTTTGCGTTCAAGTTCAATGCGAACGTACGTCTAGGAGAAGCCCCGAAAAAAGCACACTGGGTGAAGGAAAATGCAATTCTTATTATAGCTCTATCTATAATATTTATTTACAGCAATTTGTTGAGGAAATTAAATATGCCAATGTAAATAGGTGATATTGATACATTTGAGTACGTATCGGCTGGTGGTCTAGAAAAAAATAATCGGATGCCATAATGTGAACTACAGTACATGATACCATAGATATTATAGTGTAAAATATTAATATTCACTATAATCCTCTATGATACATTATACTTCATAGCCACACATAAATACTGATGTATGTCGGAAGGCTATATACTTTATGCATGCTGCCTGACTGCCAGTGATCTAAACAATTGGTACGCAGTTGTCTGGCGGTGTCCTTTCCTTTGTACGAATCGTTCGTCCCCCAGCTCGCTGTGAGACGCGTCAATATCATGTTGAATGCAGGGACCAAACATTTATTTTTCAGGTTAAAATCGGCAATTCATTTGCAACTCTTAGAAATTTACAGACTATATCGCTCGAAGTACGCTTATACAGGGAAAAAGGTACTGTATGAGTTATTCCGAACGAGTTTACGAATTTTTTAATTTACGAACAACTTTTTGTACTGTGGGGCACGTATTTGGATGATTTTCGGAGATGAGGGTGAGGTATTGGGCATGTCGGGGATGGGGGTTCGCAGTCGGTTAAGGGGGGTTCGCTGTAAAGGGGGGGGGGGGGGGGGGTTCGCCCGAACCATAAAAACCCCCCCTGGCTACGGGCCTGGTAAACATACATTTAATGAAACACTCGACGCGAAGAGTTTTCTACTTGATCTTCTCCTCTGATGCGGGATGTTGTTATCTATAGAACCTGATCTATAGACCCGGTTTCTAGGATACATTTAACCTTAATCTTTATTTAATTCTTCTCTAAGTAAATATGTTTACATAGTATGCCTTATAATAATTTAACGTAATTAACACTGCTAATAAGTGGAGAGATAGGATTTACACCGTTTCATTTTGCTTCGTGGATGCACAAACAAAGTAGGCCTACATCCACTTTGCCGGTTTAATTCAGTCATATTTGAAAACGATGGGTATTAATGAAACGTATCATATGCCTACGGGTTTTATCATTTTCGAATGCTGCATTTTATCGTGCATGACCTTTGTAGGCTCACTTGGAAATATCTTGACCATAATAGCCGTTTTCACCAACAAACACCTTCGTAAACCGAGTCACTATTTGGTAATCAGCCTAGCCATAGCCGATTTGATCGTCTGCTTACTTACTGACTCTTTATACGTTGTGTCAGCGTGGCAACGAGAATGGTTTCTGCCAAACGCGTACATCGTCTGCCAAATAGTCGGCGCGCTGTCGGTTCTTAGCATGAACGCCTCGATGATGAGTTTAACTATGATCGCTGTGAACAGATACATTTGTATTGTGAAGTATAGCAAATACAGGATAATATTTACTCATCGCAATACAATGATTATTTGTGCTCTAACTTGGATTCCACCAATTATTAGTGTTGCCATACCGGTTAGTACACATGCAGACGTTTTTGGTTTCTCTGAGGTATCGCTGGCTTGCGTCGTAGAAACTACAGAGGCAGCATCACACTTTCTTCGTTTTTCATTGATGTTTGTTCCTTCGAGTCTCCTTGTGGTTACATTTTGTTATACGAGTATATTTCAAACGGTGAAAGCAAGTCGTCGCCGAATCGAACAAACTCAAAGGAGAACAATAAAAAAGAGCTCAGCACCAGACGATAGCATAGACGTTGTTGAATACAGTTCAAAAGAAGCACCTGAAAGTATACCAGAAAATCTTAGAGGCAGTTCCAGTTTTCAGAAACAGTCATCATCTTCCAAACATGAAGAGATTAGGTCTGAATTAAGTCAACCTTTTCACAAACCTATAAGAAGACAGACCATGCCTTCAGTCATAGTTGGTGGCCCAAGATCATCAGAACATAGCAATTGGAACAAAAAGAAGTATTCGTTAGACGCACGTGACAAGGCAGTTGAGACAGAGTCGAACGAATCTTTAGAAAACCGTTTGGTGCATTCGTCGTCACTTGAGGGGATAGTTAGACTGGACACCAATTACCAGGAACATTCATTATCCACAGATATGCAAAGCAACAGAGATAAATATAAAGTAAAGATCCCCTCCTCAAAGCAATCTGCCGGTTGCAGAACCGTCTCACCTTTGGACGGTAGTAATAATATCGCAAGCAGCTTCAACCTACGAAAGAGTTCACCAAATGAACCATTTCCACATTCTAATCATGATAGCGAGGATATACAAGAGAATAGTCAATCGGAGCAAACTATTCCTTACGATAAAATCTCAACATTTAGAAAACCGTCAATAAAAAGAGAAGTGCGATTAACGGTGAACCTCTTCATCGTGTTTGTTGTGTTTATACTTTGCTGGTTGCCACTAACAATGCTGTTTATTTTTGATGCAGACTTCTCTGTACCAAAAGTGTGGTGGCAGGCCGTTTACATTCTAGCTCTTGCAAACTCATGTTGCAACCCCATCGTGTACGTCTGGCGTATCCAACAATTCCGGCAGTCATATATAGCAATATTAAAGTGTTCTCGGCGAAGAACAAATCACAAGAGCTGAATAACTGACGATGAACAATATAATTACGGAAAATGTTCGAATAAACGCCGCAACGCTAAGATCCATGGAACGGATATACACATTTGTCTTGTGTTATATAGCAAGATACGTAGTAAATTTACTGAACAAATATTTATTTAAAATGTCCGTTATATAAAATAAGATTTTTTGTAGGTAATTGAACGCACATAATTGTCTCTCTACGGTGTAACTATTATATAAGAAATATTTGTTTTAATGTAAGATTTCCATCCATTGTCTACCGCGCAACAACACTTCGGCCTACAAGTAAATTAGCCCGGTTAGATACAGTTTACATTACGCTCTAATTGAATATTAATAGATATGAATATGAGTGAGGAAACTGAGAACGTTCATTAAAATCTACTTTGGGAATGCATATCACTTACTCCATGCCTTTAGTGAGTGCCTGACAACACATGGTCGTCACAAAAGCGTTCATCAGAATAACCTGCCGTTTGAATGTATCGCTTAATATCATAGTAACGTGTTATAATAATGCTTTCTGAATTTACTAAGTAAACACATACAAAGAATGCTGTAAATTATTATTTAACACATTATTTACAAAATACAGGCCTGTGTCGTTTCTGCTGCTTCATTTTCTAAATATCTATTCAACAAGAGACAAACATTACCACAGTTGAAGGTAATCTGTATAAAATGTCAAATAATGTCACAGAAAGTTCGAATGAGACGGGTATAGTTATTTTCGAATGCTTTATTTTATTATGCCAGGTAATTGTAGGCTCCGTTGGAAATACGTTGACTATAATCGCTGTTTGTAGCAACAAGCGACTTCGTGAACCAGGCCAGTATCTTGTGGTCAGCCTAGCTTTAGCCGATTTAATTGTGTGCTTGGTAACTGATACGGTATACATTTTCACAGCGTGGTATCGAGAATGGTTTTTTCCGCGTGCGTATATCGTCTGCCAAATAATCGGCGTCGTGACTGTTGTCTGTCTAAACACGTCAGTGCTTGGTATGACTATGATAGCCGTGAACAGATACATTTGCATTGTAAAGTTTAGCAGTTACAACACCATCTTCACCCATCGAAGAACCATAATTATTTGCGCATTTACATGGATTTTACCAGCAATTATTTCCACTATTTCAATTATTAACAATACCGACATTTTCGGTTTCTCTGAGATGACACTTTCTTGCAATGTGCGAACGACATATGACGGGCTGCATTATATACGACTTTCGCTGCTATTTGTCCCGTTAAGTTTATGTATTATTTTATTCTGTTACGGGAATATATTTGTTACCGTCAGAAGAAGTCGTCGGCGAATCAGGCAATGCGAACAAAGTAGTAGATTTAAACCTTCGGACAGGAAAGATGTTGTATCTAAAACCAGTTCAAACCGGGGTTTAGACGACATAGAGGATATGCGCCTACATGTTGCCAACAAAAAAACTGAAAGTAATCCAAACCATCATACTTGTTCTCTTTGTATAACTGATTATAGAATGGGAAACGAAGCTTCAACATCAAAAACACTTTCACCAAACAAAGAATCTTCGACAGTTTGTGCTGCAATACTGGCCGTAAGTCCAAGCATCCAAGTACCATTTTATATACAAGATAAAAATGGACAGATACTTCCAGATTTGAAACCTAATTCTGGAAGAATTAATAATATATCAGGAGAGGTTTGTGACAACAGTAAATGCAATGCTGCTATATTAGGAGAGGTTTGTGACAACAGTAAATGCAATGCTGCTATATTAGGAGAGTTTGGTGACATCAGTAAATGCAATGCTGTTATATCAGGAGAGGTTGGTGACATCAGTAAAAGTAATGCTGTTATATCAGGAGAGGTTGGTGACACAAGGAAATGCAAGGTTGTTATATCAGAAGAGGTTGCTGACATCAGTAAAACCAATGCTGTTATATCAGGAGAGGTTGGTGACGTCAGTAAAAACAATGCTGTTATATCAGGAGAGGTTGGTGACATCAGTAAATGCAATGCTGCTATATCAGGAGAGTTTGGTGACATCAGTAAAAGTAATGCTGTTATATCAGGAGAGGTTGGTGAAATCAGTAAAAGCAATGCTGCTATATCAGGAGAGGTTGGTGACACAAGGAAATGCAAGGTTGTTATATCAGAAGAGGTTGCTGACATCAGTAAAACCAATGCTGTTATATCAGGAGAGGTTGGTGACGTCAGTAAAAACAATGCTGTTATATCAGGAGAGGTTGGTGACATCAGTAAATGCAATGCTGTTATATCAGGAGAGGTTGGTAACATCAGTATATGCAGGGTTGTTATATCAGGAGACAATGGTAACATCCGTAAATCCATCAGTAGAAGCAAGACTTTTATATCAGGAGAGAATAGTAATGTCAGTAGAAGCATGACTAGAAGGAGGCGTTCGTTACCAAATAGCAATATCGCACTACCATTTACATTTGAACTACCGACACATAAAACATTTACTACACACATCAATATTCTGTCAAAAGCCAATAAGTTTAAGATGAAAAGAGAAGTAAGACTAACTGTTAATTTATTCGTAGTTTTTGTGGTATTCATTGTATGCTGGGCACCGTTAACTGTGCTTTGTATTATTGATACCGAATTTTTGGTATCCAGTGTGTGGTGGCAATGCTTCTACATACTGGCCCTGGCCAACTCTTGTTGTAATCCCATAGTTTATGCCTGGCGAAGCAAACAGTTCAGAGAATCGTATAAAAAAACATTAAAATGTTCTTCAAAAAGAAAAACAAACATTAGTTGTAATAAATAATTAGTATGGAGTTTTGGTGAACAACCGATGGATAGACGAGAGCGCACTTCGCCACCAAAGATGCTCAAGGTGTCTATATTGAAGAACCAGATCTTGAGATCCGTTGAAGCGCCTTGGGCATCTTTCAACTATGAACAAATTCAGTTACAAGCGGCTGCTCGAATAGAATAAATCTGTCGTCAATTCAGAGTTGTCGTTAGTACTGAAATGGCCTGACTCGTTTATACCATCTTCTTCAATCTTAGATACTGATGTATATATATATAAATCCAAAGGCAAATTACTGAAAAAAATGACAATGCTGTGGGTATCAGTGGCATCAAGCAGGAGGTTCCGGGTTCGAATCTCACAGATTTCCTCATCTTTATCGTTTAAAATTAATTAAATTTCAGTATATCACCGGGCGGTTTAGAATTCATGTTCTGTGCCTGATGTGGGTATATATATAGAAACATCAATACCGTAATCTTTCTCAGCAGCGACAAAGCGAACACTTTCCTTAAAGGTGAAATTCAGTAATTATATTATTCACTTAGCCTAATGTGCAATACTTCCAATTGGTACTATCTTTTGTTAGACATGTAAGTAGCAACTGAAAATGTGATTACTGATTTAAGTCTGATAATTATTTTTTATATAAAGTAATATTGCTTTCATAAATTACTTACTACTATTTTTGACAAGGATAAAAACGCAATTAAAAAAACACACTTTGATTGCATTATCGAGGTAATTAGGAACTAATTTGATTTTATTACAATAGTTGAGTCTTGATGGAGTTTCCTTTGGCTACTTTAAACAAAAATTAATTATTATGCATTATTTTGCTCACCATTTGATTGGTTGATGAGCTACAAAATGTCTTTGAGTTGTTTGTGTGTTTATATATGAGGTCCACATACATTATGACTACTGTATTAGAATTTTCAGAATTTCTGTAACTCCGTTTAACACCAATCATTAGTAATCCAAATTATTGGATATTTTAAAGATAGTTAGTTTTTCATATAAACTTTCCAATCGTATGATATTTTACACATATTTTGAAGACTCATAGTCATAGTCATAGTAACAAAGTTGCTCGACCAAGATGTCCACCTACACCATGCTTCTATACAGTGTTGTTGGTTCAGCTGGATGTCTCACAAATGGCCTAGCAATTTTTGTACTATTTCATCTACCGAATTGGACAAGCACGACAAACCTTCTGATATTAAATCAATGCATCATAGACTTTCTAACATCTTTACTTTCGCTTTGTCTGTTCCTCGATCCGCATCTGACGACTCGTCTACCGGAATCGCACTTTCTTGCGAAAGTTGTCTGCAAGATTTGGGCGAGCAAATACCTCTTCTGGTTGAGTATATACACTTCAACAGCTAACCTTGTAACGCTTACATTTGATCGATACTTTGCCGTGATTTATCCGATAAAATACAATATTCTGAAAGGACAAACAAGAATGAAAATACTGATACTTGTAATTCCCTGGATGTGTGGTTGTGGAGTAAATCTCTTATGGCTGTCAATTCAACACGTGGTGGATGGAGTCTGTATCTTCACCTGGCCAACGGATAAGTACAAACATATTAACGGCATAGTCGCTTGTGTGTATATTGTAGTTATTCCTATCTGCTCGATGTTCTTTGCATACGTCAGTATTTTTCGCGGACTTCGAAAGGTCGGAGATGGATCAGTCGTAAGCGAGTCCACAGCAGCCAGACGGATGAATATAATAAAGACATTGTTTACCGTGAGTGTCGTATACGTCATATGCGTCGTACCAGATCAGATAGCGTTTACCATCACTTCATCAGGTGGGGATCTTCAGTACGACTCGCCCGTTTATGATATTACATTACCGTTAGCGTTGGTCAATATCTGTATAAATCCGATTATATATACTTGTAAATATAATGCATTTAAAGTAGGAATGAAAAAGGCTCTGCCATGTCTGTTTAAACAAGGCAACATAACATCGGTTTAAATGAGTTACTTGAGAATTCTAAAAGAAATATTAATATTGTGATATAGTTGTGATATGATTATTGTAATATGATTATTAGTGCTGTTGTTATTACTAATATTGTAATATGTATGTGATTATTTTTATTGGTAAAGCGATATTGGAAATCAAGAGTTACAGTACTTGAGAATTTTAAAATATATCCAAGATGTGCTTGTTGTGATATACGTATTGTGATATGATTATTGTAATAAGATGATTATTAGTGATGTTGTTATTACTAATATTGTGATATGTATGTGATTATTGATTAAGGAAAAGCAATATTCTATAGCACCTCTATTCAGGGATACCCTTATCAAAATGAACACTCTCCTGTAAAAGGAAACGAGGAGCAATATATGTGTTAACACTACAACTTAACCACTAATGGACATTTTGTTGAGTCCCGAAGGTGTCCCTTGACAGAGGTTCTACCAAGGCAATCGAACAACAGGATGCTGAACTCCGGAGATCTAAGGGTTTATCTGTGGCTGTGACATAATCAGCTGTGCGCCGCGGAGAATATGTGCATTAGGCTACAGTACAGTGGTATTTGTCGCAGCCATACATTAGATCAAAGGACTGTTACAAGTTTCTATATTGGCATGCGAGCTGCTCAGTGTCCTGTTGTTAGATTGCCTTGGTTCTACTCTATCGTCTTCTTGAATAATAAACGATCGAATTAATTTGCCTCAAACCTAAACGCATTGCGTGGCAACCGTTACATGGAATTGTAATTTACTATAATGAAAAAATATCTGTAATTGGTATATTCAAAATGCTTGTAATAAAGTATAACCGTTTAAAATGAGTTGTATATTATTTCTTGTAAGAGTTGTCATTGTAGCTCCACGTGAAAGAGTATGCGGATTGCCAAACACCTGGTTAATGCAAATGAAGGGGTGGTGTGGAATGTTACGGCCGACTTGTTATTGTCGTGTATTAGATATACAAATACCCTGGCTCTGACAAGAGTTCTGGAGTATTACAGCCTAATGAATGGAATGGATATATCGCTTCTTAATCAATTACTTTGTTTAATTTGTGGACAAAACAATCAGTGTATTTAGTATGTGCTGTGCAACGTATGATTGTAACTTTGATCCGCGCCACTAATACAAATTGAAATGTTCACTATTTTCTTTCGAAATGGATCGGAGGGAGAAAACTTGAACCTAGAATGAGGTACTGTATAGGTACTTATGCGGATTTACTTTGTAGCCTCGAAATAACAAAGTACACGGTAATTTTGAATTATTTGGTACGTTGTCGGAAACAGTGGAATTATTTGGAAACAGGATTTTCAGGACGCAGAATCCCGGCTATTTGGTATGTACCGTAACGTATAGTATTACGCTTATTAGGCGTTGGTTAGAATATATGACAGTAGGCCTAAATGTGTATGTAGAAAATAATTTATTCAATTTTAATTTAGAATTAGCGTATCATATACAACTTATTTCGAAAATGTATGTTAGGCCTATGTTCCAAAAACAATCTAGAATATCTAAGCTTCCTAATTTGTAAGTACAACTTATTTCAGTATCATCTATAATGTATGAAAGACGTATGTACATAGCAAAAAATCGAAAATATCATCTAAGTTTCCTATTTGACGATCGGACGCGTTCTCAAGTTAATATGTATCAATTCGCACCCCTGATAATCATAACAATAAATATTAAAATATATATATAATAAAATTTATCGTATAATATACAGTCTAGGATAATTAATTGATCAAAATCATTACACCCAACTACTATCTTCATCTCCTTTTGTGGAACATCATTTAAATAATAGAACAAATCACACATCTACACATAAATCAAACATCGTATACTCTATCTCTAACAATTTTTTCAATCTTCTATCGACTAAAGCCGAAGTATAGTCGTTATCTCGGGACCGTTCTATGGCCACCACCAGGTACGCTTACTTCATTAAGGCTTCTATGAATGGATGACTGGTTGGGAGCAGGAACGCTAGAAGACCAAACCCAGTACCGTTTTGATTACGATCAATCGGGAAATTACTTCACGATGATTATACGATAAAGTATATTGATCGAAACGTCGAGAAACTAAACAGTTTTTTTCTCCTTCAGAACTTTATATACGTGGTGTAGGCTACCGCAAACTTTATATCAACATGTACCGTATCAATCTAATTGATTAGTGTTTTGATTTTTCATATATCGTACAATAATTTTATTTCAGTATTTATTGATAACCTAAGTTTTCTTAAGTTCATTTGTTTTGGTACGTTGCGAATACGATTCGATTCTTATTGCGCATACCGTACGTTAATATACGTGTCAATATAACCAGTAATAATCCATAATAATCCATACAAACAGACACAGTATCTATCATAACATTTATTTCAGTTTTTTTTCTTCTACAGAAACATTCTATATTAAAAAATAAACAACTACAATAGCACACGTTATTTAAATTCTCTACTTCTGTTTCAAAAGCACTATCTGACCGCTCAACCCTTCTTTAATGCCACCGTCTGGCAGCACCATGTCCTTCTCATTGACCTCATTCTTATCAGCCTGCCACTCCATCAAGTTATTATTGCTAAGTATAAGATCTTGGTAACTCCATACTCCTAGATGCTTACTTTTGCCCTGTTTGGCATACACATAAACAGACGAACGGTTGTGCTGTATGTGAGACGTTAATTCTGAACTTAAATCAACATTTTTCGGTTTGTGGTAGAGGTTAGGAAAGCACTTGTCTTGATTGAGCGTCGACACAAGCGATGGAGGAACGTTTGGGAGAAGATACCCTGCAAAAATTTGTAATGAATACATTTCAATATTTAGGCATATAGGACATAAAAGGAAATGGGCCACACTAATGGTTTAGTAGAACCCCTCCTTTGGACAACACTCTTTTGTGACATCCCTCTATTCAGGGGACACTCCTATTCAGGGGACACTCCTATTCAGGAGACACTCCTATTCAGGGGACACTTCTATTCAGGGGACACTCCTATTCAGGGGACACCCCTATTCAGGGGACACTTCTATTCAGGGGACACTCCTATTCAGGGACACTTCTATTCAGGGGTCACTCCTATTCAGGGACACTTCTATTCAGGGGTCACTCCTATTCAGGGGACACCCCTATTCAGGGGACACTTCTATTCAGGGGACACTCCTATTCAGGGACACTCCTATTCAGGGGACACCCCTATTCAGGGGACACCCCTATTCAGGGGACACTCCTATTCAGGGGACACTCCTATTCAGGGGACACTCCTATTCAGGGGACACTCCTATTCAGGGGACACTTCTATTCAGGGGTCACTTCTATTCAGGGACACTTCTATTCAGGGACACTTCTATTCAGGGACACTTCTATTCAGGGGTCACTCCTATTCAGGGGACACTTCTATTCAGGGGACACTTCTATTCAGGGACACTCCTATTCAGGGGACACTTCTATTCAGGGGACACTCCTATTCAGGGGACACTCCTATTCAGGGGACACTCCTATTCAGGGGACACTCCTATTCAGGGGACACTTCTATTCAGGGGACACTCCTATTCAGGGGACACTCCTATTCAGGGACACTTCTATTCAGGGACACTCCTATTCAGGGGACACTCCTATTCAGGGGACACTCCTATTCAGGGGACACTCCTATTCAGGGGACACTTCTATTCAGGGGACACTCCTATTCAGGGGACACTCCTATTCAGGGGTCACTCCTATTCAGGGGACACTCCTATTCAGGGGACACTCCTATTCAGGGGACACTCCTATTCAGGGGACACTCCTATTCAGGGGACACTCCTATTCAGGGGTCACTTCTATTCAGGGGTCACTTCTATTCAGGGGTCACTCCTATTAAGGGGACACTTTAATGGGCCTCAAAGGTCCCCTCTATGATTGCAGTATTGCTGTTAAATTGCGTTTATGTTCCATTCCATTGGAATACAGTATACCCACTTACCCAGTACCATAGCCCAGTTTGCCTTGTTGCTGTTCCTACAGCATGGTGCAACAGATTGCCTTGCCCCCCCCCCCCCCTATTAGGGGACACTAATGGGTCTCAAAGGTCCCCTCACTATTGGTTTTATAACATCTATCATTGCAGTATTGCTGTTAAAATTGTGTTCACTTCCGATTCTATATTGGAATATTGTATACCCACTTACCCAGTACCACAGCCCAGTGAGCCTTGTTGCCGTTCCTACAGCATGGTGCAGTTGATTCATCTTTATCATAACTAAGATAATAGTTAACAAAATAATCATGAAAATATGATATAGAAAAAGCACACTTCTCCTTTGTGTTAAACTGCTATTCAATGGACACCACATATTGTTTTGATTGCTGTCTGTTTAATAAGGGTTTTATGGTAAAACAGAATATGTATTATTGTAAAAGAACTACAGGCTTGTCATAGTTTGGATTGTTTTGTGTGTTCTGCCCCAGGTTAGATAGTAGGCACATATTTTTTAATCTCTCACTCGCATTCAACTCACAATAATTGTTTCTTTTGTTCAATTTGTTGGGGTTTTTACATTAGCCTAACATTGTAACATACCCATACATTTAAGTACATTTTTGGTATTTTAAGATCAATCACTTTAGTTTAACATTGTATCCGACAACATAGATGCTGTCCCATACATTTAAGTACATAATTATAACCAATGTGATTTAACAATGTACAGCCAAAGGATACGGTACAAGAATTGGACATCCGTCGTCTAAATGTTTAAACACAGTTTCAAAGTCATCTAGACCATCCGGTAACTGTATGGCTTCACAATCCATCAATATACTAGCAAGTTTGCACATAGTTTTAACTGAAAGATACAATTTTTTTTTTAATTAATGACCTTTGACATTTTCTATTTGACATTTAGCCAGATATCATGTTAAAATAATACATGGTTATGTAGTGAAAACATTTTTCTCTGGTTTTGATTAGTATATTGATATACTATTTAATGTAGTCTTGATTGTAAACCAGTAATTTTAACTTGCGTTTCAAGACAGTTTCATCTAGCTGTCAGCTAGCCTTATCAGTTGTTGTGTGTTGTTACGACTGGTCCCCTAGGCTACACACCAAAAACATCCAGTGGCCAATCCGCTTAATAACAACACACAACAACTAATGAAGACGACGAATCAATAAACTACATATCAACATGTTTATGTATATATATACAATGTCAGTTTCGCTTTTGTTGCATGCCTCCATAATTTTAGTTTGTAAAATGTATGTATGTATGTCACTGATTGACATTGACATATTAAATATGAATTACTATTGTTTAAATATATTCTTATTCTTCTTCTTTCTTTATTGTATCAAACAAAAACAATTTCAATACAAAAGGTAGCCAAGGTATAGCCGAAGCTAATCAAGCTTGGTACCTTTTATCTCAACTAACTTAAGCTACGAAATCAACAAATAAATAACAGAACTTAAAAGAAAATAAAAATTTGATAACGTCAATAACAAAACAAAAATGTTGAATAATAAATAAATATTATAACATAACATAAAGTGCTGTATGTACTATACTGTAATAAACAAAACCATATCAGTTCAATAGATAATATCTGATGAATTAACAATATATAAAACATTGTAAATTATAGATTATTCTTTTATATACATAAATAAAAGTAATTCTTTAAGTTGTTTAGAGAAAGCAAATCTAGATGTAATTGTTCGTAATTCTAAAGGTAAATTATTCCAAATAACAATCAATTACCTGAAAAAATTTCACCATATGTTGTAAATTTATGCAACTTGGCAGTGTCAAAGACGATGTCAGGGGTCAAAACTTGTGGACATAAAAGTTGACTGGCCATGCATAATGCCACAATACCACACCTATCATAAATACACGATTAAAATTATATTTAGGAGGAAATATTTCCAAAAACTTTCATAGCAGAAATAATGATATGTACCTGGGTTGTCATTTAAATTTGGTCTCAGATGATAAGTGTACCTTTTTAAAGGATTTGTACCTGAATATGTGTTGACCATATTATAAACTTAGAACAAGGAGGTACCTCCCTGGCCCTGCTTAGAAAGTGTCTGCTGAATAGGGGTGTCCTAAAGCAGGTGCCATACCTGTTCACCTCTACTTACTGGGGTCCATTTTGAAGAACTGCAGTAACTGGGGTATACACCGACAACCATGTTGACGTCTCCTCTGACAGCTGCTCACTTCTCCTGATAATAATATGACAATGAGCATTAATAATTGAAGTCAGTTTATAGTGTTTACTTTACACTTTAAATAGTACAGTTTCCATTTGAAAGCATGCGAACACCGCATTCAAATACTCAAATATTTATAGTAATTTGTATTTGTTAACTTACCATTCTGGTAAACATGTTACCTTTACCCGAACTTCATCGATGCCAGTCTCATCATATGACAACGGTTGAGGTGTTTCTTCTTCAGATATGTTTTTACTGTTAGTAGTAGACTTGGGGTTTGCAAGATACAAGGGAGGAGGTGGTGGAACTGGACTATTCATTATATACCAGTAAAGACACCTATGTTTAACCTAGTCTGTCACAGCGTTAGTTTGTAGGTCATTAGTTCGCCTGGGAAGTGCTGCTGTGCCACTTTAAGGAAAGTGCAATATTTGCTACACCAACCGGCCTAGCTTTAACACCATTGTTTAGGCGGTAGTTTCCACATAAATTGCTAGAAACTCCAAACCTGTATTTCTATACCTTTCATAAAGAATGTACAGTTTATTATTTGCCATATAAAAATGTAAAAGTACACTTAAATTTTAAAAAAACGAGCAGGACCGAGGTGGACGTTGGAATGTTCCGCTTGAATGGTTATTATCAAAATACTTTTCTATCTATGGAGCGCCAATTGAAAAAAAATCAATACAGTAATTCAGGTTCAATTAGTCCGTAAATTTATTAATAAATTCTTGCATTAATGCACAAAATTCATTCAAATTCGTTATATAATCATTTAAAGTCATTCATATTATTAAATTATTTTTTAAACAGCAATAATATAATTTGTTTTATAATACTAAACAAGCGAATATGCCTAATGCAAATTTAATAAATATATTGCACATATAAATTATTTAACTAGTCTACACATAGAAGGTTAGACATGTTTCACGCTGAAAGTACAGTATGCATCCTTTTAAAATATTTTATTCAATAGAATGTTTGCATTACTTTTCAGTGAGTTTTGTATTATTATTGCACATAAACAAATATATACAAATACAGTTGAAAGAAAGTTAAGCATTTATAAATATTAATATATTTTTTTAATTATTTATTTTAATTTGATTGTCCCAGCCCATCTGAAGCTTTTACTTTCTGGAATTTCCACCTTAAATTTGCTTATATTACCTGTTTTATTTACTGAGAAAAGAGAAATAAATTTTACTTTGAATTGAAATGTAAAATGACATGCTGTAATAATATTTGTATATTACTACTAAAATGATAGTAAACATAATTAAGTGAAAAGAAAACAAATTCTAAACAATTTCTACACATTATATGAGGAATAATAATACAATAATAGAAATAATAAAACAATTGTACTATGTATATATTCATTGTAACATGAAATGTAAACAAACATTGTAACATAATAAAATATATTGTTATTGTTTTTTAACATTCATTGTTAAAATATTGTTGGTTCTCCGATACTTCAAGCATTACTTCTGCAACAACTTTATCCTACAAGAAAAAAAAAAGAACAGTATTTATATACAGAATGAAATTTCTTTTGCAATAACTTTCATAAAACGTCAGTAAATACATTCTCTCGTTATATCATATATCGTGAGTAGTCTAGCAATGTTCTTATATCTTTTTATAAATTTAAGATCTCTTTTTAAATCTTTTGTATGCATAAGATTTGAATGGATTATTTCTATTGAGTATACTTTTTACCATTTTCATCTGACTTGATATGATCATGTAAACAACCCTTCTCTTAAGCTCTGTCTACACTATCAAACTAGTTTGACAAAAATGTGTGATATGCCCAAATATGGTAGTGATATCCATATATGGGTACATCACATTTTTTTGTCACATAAAGTTTGATAGTGTAGACAATGCTTTAGAGTATTTCAGTACATCGGGACATGTATACTAAATATTGGAAGAATCTGAAATGTTAAAACATACCTTTTGGGCAATTGCAGCTGCAATTTTCGCAGCCTCTACTTCTTGCTGTAAAGCTTCAAACTGCAACTTCTTTCGCAACCTGTATGCTTTGCTTCTTACTCGATTTCTTTCTTTCCTTTTTAGTATTTCTTCTGGGGATAGTTCCTTACTTTTTGTTGGATATGGTTGCTATATTGTATTATAAAAAACAAAATCAAAATGTTTAATTGACTGTGTAGTTGTTTTTGAAGAATTTTCTTTTTCATGTATCTCTACTATTGGGCAATATTTTTCGACAGTTACCTTAATATATCCCCTGATCAAATCAATATATCACCTGAACAAATCAATATATCACCTGAACAAATCAATATATCACCTGAACAAATCAATATATAACCTTATCAAATCAATGTATCACCTGATCAAATCAATATATCATCTGATCAAATCAATATATCAATTGTAATAATTACCTACCTATGGTAGAGCCAGGATTTTGAAAAGATTACTCCAGTTGTCAAAAATATAAAATGAAGTGTTTAAATTAGTGTTTATTGCATTTAATTTAGGGGTTTCTGGGCCCATCTGGTTATCTTATTAAAAGCATTTACATACATTCCAACATCTGAAGTTAAAAAACAGGAGGTGGTGTTTTTTAGGTCAACAGCAGCCTCTATTTATTATCGAAAACAGGAGTGGTAAGGAGTTCAGTGTGTGACGAGCAAGTGGTGGATATGAGGGAATCTAAAAAATGATGACCGCAGTTGGTTGTATAATGGCAACAAAAATTTGCTCGTATGTAAGCCTTTTTGTTATATTTTAATACAGAAAACAACACATGTACATAATAAAAATTCAGTTAATCCTGGAAAAATGTGGAAACCCGGGAGCTCGATGTTAGGCTGGGATACGAGTCTAAAATATTGGCATGTATAATCAACTTACATATCTGAGAGAAGTCATTTCTGATTGGTAGTACTCTGTTTGAAAGTAGACTTTGCCTGGGTTGTTACTAATGTATGTTGTCAAATCCATGAAATTCTGGTCTGCCAATTGTTCTTGATAACATTGCATTAAATTGTCTTCTTTGTTCCCTTCATTGGCAACATACAGTGAAAGATCACTAGAAACCTTTGTTTCATGAATATTCAGTTCACCTAGAAATTTAATGAATATTTAATTTGTTCTGACGACAACTATATAATGTATTTCTCCAGGTATGTATGACAATCTAACAACAGGATACTGAGCTCTGAAGATCAAGGGGTTTACTGTATCTGTGGCTGCGACACGATCAGTTTCACGCCTCTTAACAGACACCTTGCACTGCAGAGATATGCACATTATGTACAGTACTGTTGGTATTTGTCGAAGCCAAGCTCAGTGTCCTGTTCCTGAGAAAAATCTATCAAAAATAGTCTATCATTCCATAATACAATCTGTTATATTATTTAAATGCTATACTTGTACAATTTTAAAACCATGGTGATGAATAAACAAACAAAACGAACTACCTATAATTCCTAAAAATTCATGATCTTCTTCAGTTAATGTTATATTTTGTTTGCAAATAATTTCTGGAGAACTTAGTAAGTTATTGTTACACAGTTCTTGGGAGTTGGTCTCATAATAAAAATCCATTCTGTTTCTGTAAGATCAAAAAATAAAGTTTAATACTGTATATAAAAAATTCTTCAACTACTTCAACTGCCCATAAATAATATTTATAATAGTTTGATCAAGTTTGTTGTAGATCGCACTCCTCAATGGCAGTTTAGGCACTCCTAAAAAGACAAGACCTGTTAGTTACCTCTCATTTGAGTTGTTTATATTGCCTATGGCAGCAAATCGCGAAGAAGGAGAACAAGTTGGGGTGAGCATCTTCGATGGACTATTTGACTCTATGAATGGAAAGGTTTCTTGACTGTCTTCCACACTTAACTCGCTTAGAAGACTATCAACTGACTCAGCATGATTGAATGTTGGTACAACCATAACAGTCGCATTCCTGGCTTCACTGCAGGCCTTTTTAAGTACATTAGCAAAGTTTAATCTTTTTTCTTCAACTATGCTCATCATTGGTATGGTACTGTTATCTGTAGAGTAAAACAAACATACTACATGTACTTACATGTTAGGCTCCCAGTCTAATATAGGCTTAGGGTAGGCCTAACCTACCTACTACAGTAGTCCGAGATAGGCCTATCTAGGCCTAGGCCTAGTCAAAATTTAACTTTTCATGTTTATCACTGTTGCAGTATGCCTAGCTAGGCTAGGCCTACTAGTAGTAGGTAAGGTAGGCCTACTACTCTAGGCTAGGCTAGCCTAAGGCTAGGCTAGTAGTAGCAAGCTAAAGTTAAGTTAATTTAGGCTAATTAGTTAGAGAATCCTAGACCTACTAAAAGTAATTATTTTGTCAGAGCATGATTTAATGAACATAACTTCAATATAATTAATAACTAAATGCAGAAATTACCCCACTGAATAAGTGAAGTTCTTCTTGTCTTGGTGTTTTTTTTTCTCTACTCTACACAAACACCACCACCGCCGGCGGCCCCTAGTGGTGGCGCGCACAGAGCGCACCGCCTGCATAATCACATGATCACGAAGTAAATTGTGATTGGTCTAAAGTTTAATCGGATTTCCGGTCGCGCAAAAAGTGGGCGTGGAATAAAATAAGGTTGAGATACCAAGAGAGGGCGTCCCATTTTGTAAACAAATGTTTGTAAATGATTGAACCAGTTGTAACTTGTATACAGTATTATTTTTTGTTTTACCAAAATCGCCTAAACGTTAAAATAAAGATAAATATGTGTTTCGATTGTATGAAACAGGCTTTTCCTAACAGGGTAGGTTATTGTTATTATTTTATATTATTTACACGTACTGTAGTTGTTTAGATATCTTGCAATACACATTTTTGACTTTTTTAATCCAGCAACCTAGCTAGGCCCTAGATAGCTAGGCCTATATTCCTCACTCGATCACTATATTCCACTGCAAGAGACACTAGGCTAATTCCTGATCTCAGTGATGGCTAATTCCGGTTGACTCAGCGACAGAGAGAGGCATCCTAGCCATACGTACGTATATAAAATATGTATGATACAATAAAATGTATATTGTAAAATTATTTATGATTAAATTAACATTTTCAGGGAGAAACCTGCTTAGACAGTGGCTCATATCTAATGAACTTCCAAGGTTGCAGTGAGTGCCAGAAAAAAGAGCAAATGAAAGTGCAAGAACGCAGAGTTGAAACAGATGAAGACGATGTAGAAACAATCGTTTATCAACGTATGTAAAATTTTAATTTCAGTTCAAATTAATTGGTATCAAGCGGTACTGTGTAAGTTGATGATTGTTGTATATACTGCATATCCCACTCACTCTCCACCGGTTTCACAGTACAAATGTCCATACTTAAGTTTTCGGTGCCCTTATTGCTTATACACAGTTACTGACTCCTATTATAATGATCAATTCATGATCACATGATCTTGCTTTAATATTTATTTAAAGTTGAAATAATTAATTCTACAATTTTAAACTATTTGTTTTTTATAGATGTATGTGGCAATTGTGGACATTTCATTGCTGAACATAAATATACATTCTACGTTGACGAGGACTATCAGGAATATGAGATGTACTGTAGGCTATGTGGTCGTAGTGCCACATCAATTAGCATTATGCCAGTGGACCCTAAAATGCAGTCGGTACAGTTCTGAAGATGTCAAAACAAGCTTGATCAGCATTAGTACACAGCTGCTGTTAATATTTTTACATAACTACATTGACAAAGCCAATACAGTAATTTGGATTTCAATTATTTTCTGTAACGGCTATGAGAGCTCACTGGCTAAACCTAGGGGCCCCTGAGCAGTGCCCAGAAGTAAAAACATTCATTCAAATATGTCAAAAAAGGCTTTAGAGGGCCACTTAGAGTTCCTAAACCAGGGACCTCGGGTTTCTACGTTATGCCACTGCTTCTGTCTCATTCAATACATGCCGATATTTTAATGTGTCCAGTATAGTTTTAATGAAATTATTCATATGTTATATTAATATCAGATTGGACACCAACTGGAAAGAAGACTCCAGTAGAAATAACTTATATTATTTGACATGCTGTCAAACAGTTTACTTTGAAATATTAAATTGTAATAAGATATTAATTATTAGTTCTATCTATTTTTTACAAAAATAAACAAACTTTGTATACAATTGATAAACTTTTTTTTTTCTTGAAAATTTAAAGTTAACAAAAACGGTAAAAATAAACAAACTTTGTATACAATTGATAAACTTTTTTTTTTCTTGAAAATTTTAAGTTAACAAAATCGGAAGTGACTAATTCCTCAAGTCGGTCATTCTCACTGTTTTCAATATTTACACATATTGTATGCACAATATTCTTAGACCTTTTTTTTTTATCAATCAAGAGAAAAGTCTTTACGCACAGTAATTGCTCAAGTGATAAATTTTATTTATAAATCAAAGATTTAACTGTAAAGTTTATTTGATAAATAAATATTAAATAGTTAAAACTTCTCAAATCTCATGAAATTGGATTTTATATGACAAAATATCGGCAATTCTTTCAAGAAATTGTTGTTATCATTCATTGTTATCACTTCATTAATCTAGTGCTACCGTTGTGCCTGTCAGTAGATATCCACCAGAGGCACTCATCATCATCATTGGATGTGTCCTATTGGGAAGAACCTGATACAAAAAAATAAAGTATCAAAAAGTTATTTATATGAAAATGTGCTTTTGGATTGTTTTACCAGGATTTCTAGACCCCAACCCAATACTACAATGCACTCTTAGGTAAAAGGAAACACAATTGTTGAAACACTTGCTAGCAATTAAGTATATAGTAGAACATATCTTAATATGGGTGTCTTCTAAATAGCAGCATCCTGAACAAGGATGTGGAGTTGTGGCTTGGTCGTTATGATGCTTGGCTACCACTCCAAGGGTCCTGGGTTCAAGTCCCGTCACATGTCAGGATTTTTTCTAAGGACCAAATTACTCCACTCCCAAAGACTTGTAATAAGACTTTGTTTATGTAGAGCATCTTGTGTATATGTTTGTCTTGTGAACCTCTGAGGGTCCCTAATGATCAGCAATAGCTGGATGTATCACCCTCATTAAATATGGTTGAAAATAATACATATATATATATCCAATCTGCAGACAGTACTGTTTCGATCTTATTAGATCTCGTCAGTGCAGCTCAGGTTTCGAAATATATATCCACCCAGGCAGCACTTGCCAGCTTTATACTATGACGTTATCCAAATTCCTTCACTTGCACTGATGAAGGGCTAGTGTTGCCCGAAAGCTCTGCTAACATTTCTGGCTGTTTACTTTATCGTTTTGATTTAGCTTTTCGCTTTTTATTTTTGTATCTCCATTGAGATCCAGCCACTGATACCCACAGCATTGTCATTTTTTCAGTAATTTGCCTTTGGATGGATATATATATACATATTGTCCCTTGTTTATTTCTCAATAGGTGTCCCTGTATTAAAAAGGTTTTGTACTATACCTGATATTCCCTCAGCCAAGTTTCTGTTATTCTAATATTGAGTATTCCTCCTCGCTCACGAAGTTTAGTGTAGCACTCTACTAAAGCCTTAACAAAAAAATACAAAATAATGTTAATATTTATTTCCACAAAAAATAGAGCAAAATACAGAGTGTATTTTTTATTTTTTTTTTCGGTATATAAAAATATATTACAAAACGACAGTCAAGGACTGAAATAAATTGTATTACAAATAAATAAAAATTAGTTAAAATTGCTATAAAAATAGTAACATCTTATTAAAATTAGATATCGTACCATAAAATTAAAAAAAAACTTTTTTAAATTCCCACAAATTATATATTAGTGTAATACATGTTTTAATGAATATATCGACTTATTTCTTAGACTTTAGATCCCAGACACATTATATTGGTTTAAAAGTAAATATTTACCTCACGAAATGGACTGAAGACTACAAATTGTCTTGATGGTAAAAGCAGATCAATGAGTGTCATTAGTAAAGGTTCAGGTTGGAATTTTGAAGCTATGAGAAGGCTTAGGGAAAGAAAAAAGTACATGTATTGTAAAACAATATTTGTTGTCGTTGCATACTAGTTATGCAACCTACACTATCAAACTAGTTTGACAAAAAAAGTGTGATGTGTCCAAATATGGTAGTGTTATGACACCATCATATCCATATATGGGCACCTCACATAAGGTTTGATAGTGTAGACAGGGCTTAATTCTACACACACAATAGCAAACAGTATAATAGCTTGATACTTACACATCCATGTTCTTAGCTTTTAGTAAATTTCTTGTGTTGTTGAGGAGCAGTTTTTTCTGAAGTCTTCTTTCTTGTTCAGTATTCTAAAAGGTAGAATAAGTAATATACTTTGAGTTTTTAAATTAAGAGAAACTGTAAGAGAATGTACCACATTAGAAAGCTCCTGCACGTCACAATGACCCCCGCATGTGTACCATGTCATGTGACCCTAGACACATCACTTCCTGTAAAATTATGTATCTCATCACATTTAATCATTTTTGTTATACCATTTCAGTTTTTGGATCATCTCCACCAGGTTTTTCTTCACTTTCATCCATCTTTTCATCGTCAGGTTCTCCCTCAAGTCTTTGCCTTTTGGGTATCCTTTCCACTTCCTCCTCCTCCTCCTCCTCTTCCCGGAAAACTGTAGAAACCTTGTTCATTGGGAATGTGTGTATTATCTTCTTGTATTCATCCGGAAAGTTGCAAGAGTCCATGACCTGCCATACTGGAAAATCTTCCGAATGTATTTGAAAGAGGTTTCCATGTCCTGTATATAAAATAATAAAATCATAATTCTTCGTCACATGCTAGCAAAAATTTAAGTTGATTTTTACTTTAATTTCTATTGAATTTTAATCGTAGGGCAAGGGATACATTATAGTATACTAACAACAAATGAGGATATTATAATAATATGGAGCTTTCGTTTTGCGTCGACCAAACTACGTCATGTTAGTTCATTGTGCGCATGCATATACAGTGTATGTGTGACCTTATTCCTCACCTAGACACAGTTTTGATGGCTTTTAGGTCCAGATGAAGACCGACAACACATCGGTCGTGCATATGACATAAACTTGCAGGCCACATGTGGAAAACCACAGTTCTATTATATATAGGGGATTATAAATGGATGCTTTATATGTATGTAATTTGTACAACTAGTACATACTATGGGATTATAATTATGCTTCATATGTATATGTAATTTGTAAAACTAATAATGGGATTATAAAGGCTTCATATGTATATGTAATTTGTACAACTAGTACATACCAGCCATTCTTTCTAGCACTGCACTCAGTAACAGACCTTGACAGGTTTCAACAAGCACTACATTTAAACCGCTTTGAACGTTCCCTTGTGTTAAGATCTGGGACATGGTGTCCATTCTTATGTGTCTGCAGAAAGAAACACATCACATAATCAAGAGGCAAATTTGGCAGATGAAGGAAGCGACCTCATTCTCCTGAAATGTCCTGAAGGATATCAGTCACTGTACTAGGCAATAGCATTTTAAATTGAGAAATTTTAGAAGTACTGTATTTTAGTGCTTCTTTAGATAGAAGAATGTATTTAATCTACTCCATGAATTATTTGATAAGCGGTTAGCAAAGAGATTTCTAATATGTCAGTTTCAATGATGCGCTATGGCTTATTATACTGAAAACTGCTGTCTATGGCACGCCTTCTCAATCCGTCATACTTACAAGCACTTAGACGGCCCCTTCATCATATACATATCGCATAGTAACCTTATACTTGGTCTTAGAATTCGGAATCGTAGCATGTGTCTGAAAAATAATCAACCTTTTTATCTGCATTTAAAGCATTAAACTTGATTTTAAAATCATGTAACCTTCTATAAAATTATAACACAAAACAAAATTGGAAATAACATCAAATATAATTCCTCTAGATAGATAAGAGCTTACTTTTTTTTCTTCTTTTTGAGATATTTTTCTTGAGAAAATACTGTTTTACTCTTAAATGTTGCGCTATTTTCCACAATTTGCTCAACCAGATCCTAATGTTAAAAAACAAAATGAAAAAGATGACAATATACATTTTACAACATATCTGTTCTGTAATTGCAAATTTACAAGAATTACAACTATGTTCTCCAGAAATCAATCAATCGCCTTCTCACATTCCCTTTACCTGTCCCTGTACACCTTGTGATTTCATAGCAGCTATGTCATCTCTTGTTAATCGTTGAGATGTACCATCGTCAACAAGAGACCTGTTGTCATGGCCACCAGTGGTTCCTTCAGCTGTAAAAAGACAATGAAATAGTTGAATTGGGATGAAATAGATGATGTTGCCTGGGCAATGACATCAACACCCTCAAAAAGCTTTATTTCTCATCCCTCTTTCCCAACTCATCTCACTAAAAAAAATTGTTTTCACTTGTTTGAATGCTTGGGTTCAAACAACTTTATGGGGAATTGTAATATATTGCAGTTGAATAGTAATGATATATTTCATGGTGAATATAACGAGAAAGGTGAATGACCTGATGCCAATCACCATTATCATCTTCACTTGATTGTTACCTTGTTCCTCTTCATCAGGTTGAACTTGTTTTATAGTTCTGTCAACAACATCCCATAAGGTACCATAAGGTTTGCCAATGGCAGGATCAATGCTGAAATTCCTTTTTAAAAGGAAGATATTTCTGTGAAATAGGAAAATATTGGATCAACAAAATTGTGTTGTGTATTTTTGGTTTTTTTTTCATTCTGTCATAATGTTGGCAATCCATGGAAAGTATTGTCCTTTAAACTACATTTTTTACGATGACGTTTCTCTATGAATTGGCATGGTAAAGTTGGCAAAAGGTTGTCAATGTCAGCTACAAACAGTTTTTAAAATTAGATTTCCTGTTGTCTTGGCATAATGACACAAATATAATGGTAGTATTATTAGCTCCATATCAGTTCGCCTACAGAATTAAATTAGCACGGAATTGTGAAATTAATGGGATCACTTCCTGTATATTTTGAAAGAGGATGTTTACGCCTGACTCGTGCATGTCACACCATCTACAAGCCATAAGCGACTCACTACTACTTCTTGTCTCAACCTCTCATACGGTAGGGACTATAATTATTCACCAACCTGTTTCTAAAAATCTTCACTAATTTAAGATCATTCCCTCGTTTTAGTATAAGAGAATCACCGGCATTTATAACACTACTGTGATCCATTTTCCACAAAAGCTAGGCCTAAGCCTAACGATAATTAAAAGACCGGAGGAAATTGAAGCGGAAAAACATGTGTTTTGTTGTATGTACAGGAAATCAGTGAAGCGATTTATTTGGCTATAGCCCCCTCAGCGTTCGGGTTCACGCACTTTATTTTGTGTGCGTACTCTTAGCACGTTCGGAAAAAGACGCTCTGCGTCTTTTTTTCATGAGTAAACTTTCCAATTCAGCGCATTTAACAAAAACGGAACTGACACACACCGTCATTACAGTTCAAAACAAGGACAATTAGATAATACGTCCCGACTGCATTCACGAAGGTTGTTCAATAATTTGTACAGTACTTCAAAACAAATAATGGTAAGAAGGTTTAGTTTATTATTGTGTTGACTTTATATTCTCACCTTTTGTGTTTCCAGAGCAGAGTGTATAACTTGGCACCCCTTATAATAATAGTCATGTGTGGTTCAATGGCTTATAAGTGTATAGGTATGTTAGCTAGACATGTCTCTAGGGATAGGCAGGCCCTAGACGTCCTATGGCGATAACTTATTAGGTCAAGTGATCACATTTTAAAGGAAATTGTATTAACCTAATGTTATTCTTAATTTGGTGATATTTGAACTCTGCCTACAGGCTTGTCAATTATGTTTTATTATGTCAATGTTATGTTACTTAATGTACTGGAACGGTATAGGCCTATAGGGCATAGGCCTATCTATATTTTGAAAGATTCATTTAGGCCTAGAATAGACAAGAAAGTCAAAGTTTATAAAATCATATTAATTAATGCACATCCATAAGCCAGTCTTTATTAACCTTATAGGATATTGTAATTAGTCAGCTAAAATATTCGTACCCTTGTACAAAATGAGTTACGTAACCTGGATTAAACTCAATGCCTTTGCGTAATCCCGTTACAAAACACAACTCAGCGTTTCCGAAGTTCGCGGCGTGTCTTCAATAGACTCGTATTCAATTGCGTCTGTTTTGTACTTTTTGTCAATCTCTTTGTCTCTTTTATTAGTGTGTACTTGTATCTATAAATACCGCTATTATTCGTTGCCAGATTGTGTTGTATTAAAACGGGGTGAAGTTGTGTTTTACCGTCTCTGCTGGTTTATTTTTATTTGTGCATATTATAATCATGACGGTATATTGTAGAATAAATTATATGTTGAGTTGCTATAATTGCTTTGTTAAACATATCGTGAGTATTGTTGGGTTTGTGTAGGCCTAATTACTTTAGATATAATTATATAGGCCTACATATTGTGAGTAGCATAGCGAGTAGGACTATGGGTTAGAGAATATGTCCATATATTTGCAATGTTTTAAAGTCTGTTAGGATTATGTAAACCCTCGCTAAAAAAACTATAGATTTAATTAAAAGTGTTAAGGCCAATTTACACAGACGAGCGGTATCAATGGTAAGCGGAAAACCGCGTAGCTTGTCCCACGTAGAATCTATATCTATCATGAGCGGAAACAGTCCGTCCACTCCGCGATGGTCATAAGAAATACAATAGTTTCCACGACTTGTTACTGGTTTTTATGTGTACCCACGTTTCGTGAGTAATGTAACACCACCTCTTTGCAATATTATAGATTAGTAGTGTTAATTGGTCACCACAAAGAGCTTAATGTATGCATATGGCCACAACATATGTCTTACTGTACGTAACTGCTTTTTTTCCCTCAGTTAATGTTATCTAGCGTTGTATGAGGTAAATCATTGACAATAGAAAGGAATAATAAACAGCAAAAGCATTTAGACAGTGACAGAGAAAAAACAAAATAATCAGTTTTTATTTGTAACAGAGCGCCGCATCTGCTGATGCATTGTTGAAATGTTATTAAAATACAATAATGGTAATGCGATGTGTTTCCTTGACAGATGGTGACAACAACTGATGGTGATGAGCGAGTCAGAAAAAGTTTGTAAATCAACGCTGAAGAATTTAGACAATTTGGTTCACGGTTTTGTCGAATCCGTCGCTCACGAACACGAGCATCAGATTGACCATCTGAAGGAGACGCCGAGCTTTGCCGCCGGTAATAATGTAATAACTGAATTTACAAATCAGCCTGAATCTACACCTCTCAATCAACTACAGACACAAACGCAACAACTCCCGACGTTAAAAGAGAACCAACTACTCGAAGAGACTATTACTACTACCTCTAGATTTAGCGACTTTAGCTTTCTGCCAGAAAGATCCGTTCTTACAGAATCTGCAAAGTCTTTAATGATTGACTCTTACGAATTGGCTAATGACACTCTAGCCGTAGTTCGAGTGCCGCCGAAGAGTAAGCGTCTTTTTTCAGCGGCTCTGCTGGTTGCGAATGCAACACATAGATCTGTAAATTCATTGGTGTCGTCTGGTTTTGGATCAGACGATATAATTCCTGAAAAAGACACTAAAACTTTACCGCTTCCTATCGGTTTCAACGAATCTGCGATTGCAAACGCGCTGCCGACTGCTGTGAATAAACTTAAGAAACAGAAGAAATCTCGAGGTACTTCGAGATTGAATGCTGTGTTGAAAGAGACATCAGCAGAAGAAGAAGAAGAAACAATTGACCATCGTTTGAAGATGTTACAACGACGTCTTGATAGAATTCCAAAAAAAAGACATCAATGCAGAGAGAGCAATAGCGGATGCTCTGTTGATGATCCGTTGATGTTTAACAACTGCACTAAAATGAGCGAATCGGTCGTCAGAGATAATCTTAACAATATTATTACTTTAGAGAATCTCAACATTACGCCCAATAAGAGTTACACCGCTGTCGAAATAAACGACAGCGAAAGTGAAGAAGATGACGAAGAAGTAGTTATACGAAACGAAGATTTTCAAAATGAAGACTATGGCGTTCTGGGTGTTATAATAGAAACAGAAATTACTGATAAACAAATTATGAAAAATAAGAAGAAAAAGAAGAATAACGTGCTTCCACTTTCGTTATTCCGTGCAACTGTTAACTCAAATTTGGAAGTCGACATAGAAAAAAGGGAACGCTTTTTAAAGGAATATATACGGGTCGCCACACTTGCCGAACCTAATGTTGTCGTTTCTTTGTACTGTAGATGGAACCCTCGTCTGTCCGTAGCATGTGGTCAGACGACAGAATTGATTATGTATACTATGAAAGCCTTCTTTACCACAAATAGCGGTCTACACGTGAATTGGATTCATAGTCCTGAGGAACAATTTGAACGATTTCTCGAACGAGGCGCGCGGATGAAATTTCGTAAGAGTAAAGACTATCCGGTAAACGTCACGGCAGTACTGGCTTTATCACGTGACGCATCCATATTGCTCAAGAATCCAAACTCAAAACTTTTACGCTCTCTGAGCGAACTTTTGGGAATCAGTAAAAACGAATTAGCAGTTGTTGAGATAAACGTTTAAATGTTAAACACTAACAAATTTACCGTCAAAGTTTAATTATCGTATGCAAATTATGACTTCAATATTAGAATTAGATTTGTACTTCTTTTAAAGAAATGTTTTTTAAAGATTTTATTGAGAAAATCAGAAAAGTATATTTTTACAAAATAATATTTTATCAGTTTAGAAAAACATCGTAAAAAATAAATTTAATTTTTAAGAAAGTATCGCATTAGTTGAATTGTTTTCCTGTTATTAATCGAGTTTAGATTAACCGACTTACATTGACTGAGCTTGTGACGTGCGCGCGAGTAACCCAAATGAATTCAATGACTAAAATAATTGCGAATTGATTCGATCTGTGTGAAATCGGGAAATGTTGTGATTCTATCACAAATTTATTCACATTTACAAAAGTACAGTACATAAAATCGTTATACAGTAGTTCTTACTATCATCGTAAATCGACAACAAATAAATGGAAAAAATAATGTTACACAAAATTATTAAAAATACTAGATCTATTTTAAAAACAAGAAAGGTTTATTTCGGTGGATAAAATTATTTAAATACATTCAGATATAGGCCTAAGATATAAACTTGTGTTGTTGCCAAAACTTATGATATAGAAAGGCTGTTTACAATTATATTTGTTGTTTTCTAATTTTATTGAGAAAAAATGAAAAATAACTTCAGATTTATTGAAATATTGAAAAAATAATTTACAGTATCTTAATTATAGTTTTCCAAAACAAAACTGAACAGATCACCAATGTTAAATCGCTTAGGCCGGTATTCATGAAAGGGGACTATCTTTAGTCCTGGACTATCCTTAGTCCTGGACTATGTAGTCCAGGACTAAGGATAATCCTGGACTATCCTTGATATGGTATTCATGAAACCTGGACTAAATAGTCCTGGATTAAGCCACGGAAAATTACAGCAGCTAGGTGGTCCATGATGTTTCCTTAGTGCATTTTAAAAATTGTGCTTTAAATTTGGGTTAAAGTAATTCCACATCAATTAAAAAATATTTAAAAAATAAAATTAACGTAAATGTTAGCTTAAATAAGAAGACTCTCGTTCTGCTGAATTTGTCGTGGTTGGGTCATAGGTCATGACCTCAATTAAACGTCCATACTTTCTTTATTACCGTAAATCTTCTAATTGTAGCCCAGGGTTATTATTCTTTCCGAGGGTTATTATTCTTTGATTGTTTTTTAGGGTGGGTTACTATTAGAAGGGGGTTACTATTAGAGTAGTGGGTTACTATTACTAATCTCAAATTAGGCACCTGAAAATAGTAACCCACCCCAACTTTTCCTGTCAGCAAATCATAGCAAAATAATAAAACAGTACCAATAAATAATTTGTTTGAACTCTAAATTTATTTTATAAACTCAAAAACACTCAATCCTCCCCACTACCGAGATCAATATGCATTATCTCCTTGTTTTCAAAATAAGGCTGGATCATAAACGACCAGTCTTCATAAATGTCATTTTGTGACTCTAATATTAACCCCCATGGGTTACTATTAGAGTAGTGGGTTATTATTATAGATTGACTTATCTCCAAGGTGGGTTACTATTAGAAGGGGGTTACTATTAGAGTGTGGGTTACTAATAGAAGATTTATGGTAAATATCAACTTAAGCAAGTAAGATACTTTCCTTTAGTCATTAATATCAAGCATTGAATTCTAATATATTTAAAGTTTTGATTTATTGAATACTATGTCACGTTATCTTGATTCCGCCCGCAACCGAAAATGTTGAACTGAGTGACCGAAGACTGATGACCCTTCTACGGTTGAATGGTCGTAAAACCATTGGAAGTTTGTGTTGGAATGTTACCAATAAAAAGAGTATAAAAACACAAATTAGTAATATATAACCCATGGAAACGGCAAACTCTGGTTCCTAAAATAAACGAGAAAATATTTCAAAAATGATAATTTTATTATTTAACCACACATTCTATGGAAAACTTTGTCCCATTGGCAGAAGGGGCACTATAATTTAGATTCTAGACCGAAATTAGTAAAAAGATTAATATTTCGGCACATATGGCGTTTCATACGAAACGCCGACGGACATAAAAAAAGACTGCCAGGGAAGTATTATTTATTATTTTCATACCTCAGTTTGATTTAGCTGCCATAGTTCTTATTTTTTTTCTTTTATAAGGCCTTAAGGTCAAGCACAGCATCAATTGAAAGGTAGGGTCAATCGGTCAGTATTGCTAAAACATTACTCTTGGGTCAAAACCAAGCAATAAAAATATTTAAAGGAATAGGGGGGGACCTATAGAAAATTTACTCTACTAAAAAAACTAAAATGCTCAGGCAACATTTTGTTCGTCAAGATTTATCTTCATACTTACTTGTGACATATGAAAGTATTGGTGAATTTGTTCCTCTTTCCATTTAATAGCATAATTAAAAATGGTCTCATATAATGACATTAGGTTCGATACCGTTTCCTACAAAAATGCAGAAATTAAAAATTTTAATTCAAGCATTTGAAATGAAAATTTGTTTTGCTTATTAATCAGCGTTTGAGCAAAACATTGACCTACCTGTAATTGGTCATTAGGTGGGTTGAACAGATCAAAGCATTGCGCTCCTTTGTGGTCCCCATTTCCCCATATTTCCATTGCATATGAAAATGGTATCTAAAACAAACATAATATATAATAATTCAATTCAATTTATTTCCACAATATTATAACATACATACTGGATAATAAATGCAATGAAGTAATCATGTGGGAGGGGGAGAGGGAGAGAGTCATATAAGTCAGACCACCCAAGATATAACATTATTAAATACGAATAAGAAAAATAAATAGCGAGTTCCAGTTGAAAGGAAAAGGCACGTTGACTATATGTTTTGTGCTCTCAATAGATGTAAACATATATTTAAACATATATATATATATATATAGAAACATATATGGCATTTAACTTTCTTTTGTTCAGAATCCCCTTTGTCTTCCTCCTCTTCCCCAACCCCCACACCTCTTTCCACTAGGCCTTTGTACCTTCTTTATTCCAGACATATAGTCAAATATCGTGCCATCAGCTGGGTAATTATTCAACTTGTAACCTATTCCAAAATTGAAATCATCTACAGACGCCCTCGCTATCTTGGAGGCTAGGTGTAGTTGTGCGTCCATGTTGTTGGGAACACGCTTCTCCTCCTTAGAGATGGAATCTGAAGTTTAATAAAATTAAAAAGTTATTCCAAAAAGGATTATGAGGTGCACATTCAAGTACATGCTTATTTTACTTTGTTTTGCCTGTTTTCTGTCTACACTGTCAAACTAGTTTGACAAAAAAAAGTGTGATGTGCTCAAATATGGTAGTGATATGCCAAAATATGGTAGTGATATGACATGATCATGCCCATATATGGGCACATCACATATTTTGTCAAATTAAGTTTGGGAGCTTAATATATGATATGGGAAATAACTATCTTATATTACCTGCAAATGGAAGATATATTTGTCTAACCCCAGAATGCAATGACACAAACATATCAAAGTGAAAACGTCTAGTGAGATCACGAAAAACAAAGCTTTCAGGCTCTATAAACGAAAAAAATGTAAATGCATTTTATTGATTGAAAACAAACAAAAAGTACTAAAAAGTAGTATTATGAGATAAAAACCAACATGAACCTGAAAATGGGTGTGGCCCTCGGTACTCTTCATCATTTGGATCACCTGAGCTTCCTTTACCGCCAAATTCCCAATCAAAGTTACGATCAAGATCAACGCCAACACTCGTGCCACGCCAACAATAATTATTCGTTCGCTCTATATGATTTCTCCCATCAGGATTAGCTATTACTATAATAAACAAATCGATGTGCGAAAGGACTTTTCTAGAAAATCCTTCCGTACTGGAGCCTCGAGCTGTGGCTAATCCGCTGGTGAGATTCGTCAATAAATGAAACATACTCTCGATGGGGAGAAACTCCCTTGCATGCTCTCCAAAAGATAATAAAATTCTAGGCTTATGGTCAGCAATGGTGTACATGTGCGATGCCATCCTGCTGTCCGAGAAATTGGAAATACGTAGTACGTATTGTGAAGCACCATTTCTAGATTGGTATTCTTCGTAATGCCTAATGTACCCCTGATTTTTAGTTAATAAGTCTTCAATATGATGTTTTATAGTTGATAGATTGTGATAAAATTTGTAGTCTGGTGTGTATATCTCGCGTCTTGGCTTAACATCACCAGATATTACAAAAGTTGTTAAAAAAATCCAGATATAGAAAGTTGAGGTCAAGGTGTAGATTGAAAAATGAACTGTTTTCATATTTTTACGATACAGTGTCCTGAAAGTCACCATCGTTTTAACCGGTTTAAGGTGGTACTTCAAGTCAAATAAAGTGTGTTGATTGTCTTCACAAACTGAAAAGAAACATATTTTAGTATTAAATTTATTAAGAATGTTCATGGGTTATCTAATCCATTTTATACTCCAGATTTAATGAAAATTATGATAAATTATTGAATGTTATTAATTATTAATACATGTTTTGCTATGTATATTTCAGCCAGGTCTAAAACGACTTAAAAATTTAAACGATAAGATAATTGATATTAACTATAGTCTAGGCTAGGACTAGGAGGTTTGAATACTGAATTAATGTGTGAATGTAATGCCTCCCATGCATAGAAGAAATTGGAATACGATATGTTACACGACAGTTATAATATATATACGTATCATCATTTAGTGTGATTATTATTATTTCCATAATGTACTCACCGTCATACACAAACCCAATGTACTCCTCTGTATGTTCACATCTTTTTCTAAAAACAAGATTATCGATTTTCGTTTAAATTAGAGAGTTTTACAGAGAGTATAATTGTTTATACTGCTGGTAGAGTACACGGACTTATTTAAAGGTTGAAGGTTAAATTTCACGCACCACTAGTAAACAATAACATCCAGGTGTACTCTCACTAAAATTACACACACTTGGCCGAATTGATTTATTTGATGGGTATGTGTTAAATTTCAATACCTATTTTCTTCAAAATATTAACAATTGCATTTTTTTCAAATAGAGTACTTTATATTTGCTACATAAGCTCAAATTGTATATTAGTGCTTCATTTAGGCCTTGTGGTTCCTCACCTTATTTGAACTTTAAACCCAATGTTATGCTGTAGTCTTTCTTATCCACTCGTTTATACTTAAACTGATAAAAACAATAATGTAATACTGTTTTATAACAAAACAAGAATATTTTACCTGACGCATATGAGTTTTAGGGACATTGTTATTAATACATGTAAGTATTTTCTTTGATAATTTAAAACCAATGAGTTAAATAGATCAAATATAAATCAATAGACGACTGGGAATCAGTCTAGCTAATAATTAACATGTTGACGTGTTCGTTAGTCGTGAATGCAGAAAATAGTGTTCGTGGGAAGAAGATAGCGGACGCTTCTTCTGATTTTAATGTTTACATTCCACTAAATATCGAACATGAAATTAATCACATATCTAAGTTTATCATTATTTTTAATTACCTATGTGTCAACAGCTAAATTATCAGATTTCAGACTGTGTACGGATCCGAAATGTCAGGGTAAGTTAGGCTCTTCGAAGGACACATCTTGTCCTCCCCCACACCGGCAAACACGGTACATCATCGTGTACACGGTTGAATGATTCCGGAAGTCAACTTAGCCTAGGTATGGCCTACAGTATTAGATAGACCCCGGTCAATGACTGGCGGAGTTGTTATTATTTATATTATAAAATGTTATCAAGTAAATTACATGCTGCTGTTGTTATTATTATTAATCAATAACATAATAGAACATCATGCTTTAAAGATGTATTGTCCCCCTGAAAAAATAATTCTTAAAATTGTTTTTGAATATTCTATTTTAATGTAACATAATAGATGGTTATCCACTTTGACAAAAAATTGGATGAAAAAAAAATGTATTTACCTGAAAAAAATGTAATTTAAAGCAAAAAATGGTCAAATTGGCTGCCAGCTAATGGATTTTTGATTGAATTTTACCATTTATTTTGTCATTTTATAAGTGAAAACATGATTTTTTCTTTTTTTTCTATTGAAGTGATTAACTTGATTAAAGCTATAAAATAACATATTCAAAGTCTGATTTAACTAATCTTCATTTTTCATGTTTTTTGGGGACAATACACCTTTAACTATTATTAACTATTATAAATGAATGTTAAATTTGATTTATTTACCCTATTTATATCGTTTATTATTTAAGCCATACATATGTGAAGTGTACTTTTGTTGTAACAAAAATATTGTAAAAAATAAATGTTTGTTTACAAGTGATATATATCTATCTTTACAACTGCTGCAGTTTTTTTTTTCGATTGGATAGGTGGTCAGAGCAATTTTTCATTGTTCATCTATGATCTATTAGTATTTTGCCGTGTTTGTGTATTTGGTGATTTCATCTCTCCATCTCCTCTTACTTATTGTCTCACTCTGCTCCTTTTACCATTTCTTGGTTACTATTCTTTGAGCTTCTTGGTCCATTTATTATCTTGAGAACTCTTGTTACAGTATGTTTCCTGCCCATCTCCATTTCATTTCTTTGATCTTTTCTATAATATCCTTGATGTTTGTTTTTTGTCTCATTTTGGTGTATTTTGTAGTAAAACACATGACTGCCAGTAAAATTTCTATACCATGGCCCTGTAGTCATTGTTTATAATATCATTTCTCCTAATTTAATAGAGCTGTCCCTGAATAGAGCTTGGCCATAGTAAAAGCTCTATCTACACTATCTAAACTTTATGTGACAAAAAATGTCATGTCCATATATGCATGTTTTTTTCAAATAAAGTTTGATAGTTTAGACAGAGCTTTAGTTCATGTCATGGGAAAGTGTCTTTTTGAAGCTTGGATCCCACTAGTTTGCAACACTAGGAGATAAGTGCAATGCAAGGGATTTGACCAATTATCAACATGTGCTTACATCATTGCTAACGTCATTGCGTTGTGTCCTATAGAGAACCAAGCATGATAGAGGTGTTCCCTGAATATTGTCCCAAATGAGGGGTCCCACGTAGGCTAGAGTATGCTGGTTATGTTATCAAGCTTGTTTTACTTTCCTCAACAGCACCAATATCAAAAGGCAAAGCCCTGGTGACACACATGTCCGCTGATACTGATTTACTAAGTTTTGAGAAGGGTGACGATATACTAATTTTTTCAAGAGGTGCTGGAATGAAACCTGATCTATGGGGTGGTCAGGTAAATAGTTTTCATAAATATTTATTAAAAGTATTATGCCACATTTGTACTGTATACGAAAATAAGTTGTTAAGTAGTGAATAATTCCATCAGAGGAAATCTCAGTTGACAAATTATATATATTTATTTTATCTTATATCTAATAGGTTGTGGGAAAAGGAGTATTAGGCTATTTTCCTAAGAATTTTTTCCAAGAAACACAAGTATTTAATAGCAATCCAAAGCATGTAGTTGCTATAACTGTAAGTGTATTTTTTTGTCCTCATAGGCACAGGTATGATTTTTTGGGTGGGGTTTTGATATAATTATGATACAATAATATTGTTAGCGAAATAGCTAACAAGCATCAAATATGTTTTACTTTAGCACTCAGTACCTGTGCCTCTGTTATATAATAAGAATGAGAATGAGAAAAAGTCGCCCCAACCGAGACTCAGACTCGGACCGCCTGCTTGATATGCAGATGTCCTAACCACTGGGGCTTTCATGGTATTGTTCAAACTCGATTGGATAGCGACTCTTTAACATTCTCGGCGTGGTACGGCGGAACAGCACTAGTCCTCAGTTGTACGCACGCGCAACAGAGATCAAATTGATACGCCCTCATCTTTCAGTATTTTTATTCACGAGGCGGGATCTCCGAAGAGATACTTTTATATATATAAACACAGCAGGCAAAGAACATTAATTCTAAACCACCCGGTGATATACTGAAATTTAATTAATTAATTTGAAACGATAAAGATGAGGAAATCTGTGAGAATGATAAAAAGTCGCCCCAACCAAGATACAGGCAAAGAAAAGTAATTCTACACTGCCCGGTGATACTGAAATTTAATTAATTAATTTTAAACGATAAAGATGAGGAAATCTGTGAGAATAAGAAAAAGTCTATACATATATTACTGTATTAATATTATTTTCAACACATCAAATTACATTTTGCAGTATATGTTTAAGAAATTCTGCATACATTAAAAACATCTGGACTTTTATGACAGCATTGAACTACTGTATTGTAATAAAATTAATCACAATTGTAATCAGTATGGCTCTGTTTGTAGTATTCAAATAGATAAAGGATAGCTTTGCAAATGATATAAAATCTGACCAAAAAGAAAACCAATGCATCATGTTTAAGAGCCTCTGCTGATAAAATTTAATAAACACTATGTTAAAAAAAGCTTAATGTGCTTTTAAAATCCCATGATATTTCTGGAGCTTTGCCCCATAAACCATGGAGGTATGGGCCTCTCCCCACCCTCGACACTACACTCTATAGCTGGCCTGCAAGATATAACAGTCAGACCCATACAATAGTGGAAACCCCTGCTTTAGAAGTATGTTATTATAATTATATTTAGGTGGTGTAGTAGTTGGTGTAAGAAGAACAATGAACAATAAAAATGTTTGTTATTTACAGCTTCAAAAGCCTGACATCCCAGTTGTTAATCAACCACCTAAAGAGATACCGCCCACATCAACTGCTGGTGAGCAACAACCAGAGTTACCAACTGGACAGCCTGTCGTTATGGCTGAAGGTCAGCAAAGTGAAAAGACAGCTACACAACAAATACATGCACCACATGTGCAAGGAACTCCCCAACAACATCAGGAAACAGAAACAACACAACATACTCAAGAAACACATACACAACAACACACCCAAGAAACACTGAAACCACAACATACTGAAGAAGCAAAAATATTACAACATAACCAAGAACCACAAGAACCACAACTATCACAGCAGGACAATACCAAACATTCCCAAGATGAAAACGCACAGCAACATATCCAACAAGAACAAATACAAGTGCCACAAAACACCCAAGAAGTAGAGACACAACAACACATACAAGAGGAACAAACACAACAAAATAGACATGAAGAACCACAACTTACCCCAGAAGCAACACTGGAACAAAATCAAGATGTGCAAACATTGGAACATAAACAAGATGAACCAGCAGTGCAACAAAATCAGGAAACACCAGAACAAACCCTAGAAACACATAAAACACAACAAAGTAAAGAAGAAGAAACACAACAGCTTAAACAAGAAGAACAAACGGGGCAGGAAGAAAAAGAAGCACTACAGCCCATCGAAGAAGTTCAAACACCAGAAGAACACATGGGGCAGAAAGAAGAACCACTACAGCCTAAAGAAGTAGTTCACACACCTGAAGAACAAACAGGGCAGGAAGAAGAACCACTACAGCCCATCGAAGCAGTTCACACACCAGAAGAACCAACCGAAGAAATCAAAGAATTAGAAAAGATATCCGAGGTAGAGTCAGAAACTGAAACACAACAATCGGGTGAGGACAGTCCGCAGACTGTCATTGACCTTGATCAAAAGGATCAAACATCTGACGGTGACAAAGATGTAGAAAGCAAACAAACAAATGAGAAGACTGAAGGTTTACCAGAAATAGAAGATGAAGTAGAATCATTATCACATAAAATACCAGAATCTCCTTCTGAATTGGCTCTTGAGGTCTTGGAACCAGATGAAATTCCAGTAGCTTCAGGTATGTCTTTTTTATATTAATATAAAACTAACATTTTCTATTAAGTGTAAAAAAAAACCCATTAAAGCATTTTACTCTATTAAGAGTTTTGAAAAGAAGCCTTGGAACATGTAGGTTTACAATTAACTGCGTTTGCTACACCGTATTATCATCTAAAACTAAGTGTACATCTTGTTTTTGCTTTACTAACTATTCATGCTTAAATATATAGTAATGATTTAGTTGCAGCCAATCCAGCAGCAGATGGTAAAACACAGAGCCAGGAGCCTGATAAGGTAGACACTACAAAACCTGGTAAAATAAATAAACATTCAGATAATAGTGATGTGTTTGTTTCTGATAATCAGATTGTTAGTAAAGACCATCATCATTCATTGGATGATGGCCAAAGAAATGGTGACCAAAGAATGGTAGATGATTTCTCAAAGTTTGTTGAACAGAAAACTGCACCTAATAATGTCGTTAATTCTGTTTTACAAAACACTGATGCTCAAAAAATTAAGCTGGATACACACACATTTGAAAATGAACAGAACTCGAAAGAACACAGTCCATCTGCTGATGTCACAACTAACCCTTCTGAAATTCATGATCAAAAAAGTATAATTAATAATAAAGGAGTTTGTTCTAATAGTGTGCTGGAGTTCATTATGAAAATATTCCAATGTAAAGTTGAAGAAGTCTTCACTGAGAAATCACTGGTTCGTGAGCCTAACATTAAAAGTGAAATTGACACAGTAACCTCAACAATAGAATTAACAGATGAAAAAGCTCCTGATAAAAATGCTGTTGATGTTAGTGGACTTCTGGAAATATCGCCTTGTCAGTATGTAAGTTTTGAGTCATTTGTCTTTAAGAAGACAATGCTTCGTAAGCCACTTGCACCTTTATTGAAAATCACCACAGACAATACTGATGAATTAAACATTGATTCAGATACTACAGTGTCTTCATATTGCAGTAGTGTTTTAGATGAATGGCTGATGTTAAGAAAGAGACCATCTTCAATATGTTTATTGCCTGATACTTTATTAGATAAAAACAAGGAATCACAATCTGATGATAAACCAAAAGTAGAACCAGCTAAAGAGGAACAGGAACATGTGTCAGTTAAAGAAACAGAATCAGAAGTAGAACCAGCTAAAGAACAGAAACATGTGCCAGTTAAAGAAACAGAAGTAGATTCTGCTAAAGAACAGGAACATGTGGCAGTTAAAGAAACAGAATCAGAAGTAGAACCAGCTAAAGAACAGGAACATGTGCCAGTTAAAGAAACAGAATCAGAAGTAGATTCCGCTAAAGAACAGGAACATGTGGCAGTTAAAGAAACAGAATCAGAAGTAGAACCAGCTAAAGAACAGGAACATGTGGCAGTTAAAGAAACAGAATCAGAAGTAGAACCAGCTAAAGAACAGGAACATGTGCCAGTTAAAGAAACAGAATCAGAAGTAGATTCCGCTAAAGAACAGGAACATGTGGCAGTTAAAGAAACAGAATCAGAAGTAGAACCAGCTAAAGAACAGGAACATGTGTCAGTTAAAGAAACAGAATCAGAAGTAGAACCAGCTAAAGAACAGGAACATGTGCCAGTTAAAGAAACAGAATCAGAAGTAGAACTAGCTAAAGAACAGAAACATGTGCCAGTTAAAGAAACAGTATCAGAAGTAGATCCAGCTAAAGAATTGGAACATGTTTCAGTTAAAGAATCAGAAGTAGATTCAGCTAAAGAACATGAAAATGTGTCATTTAAAGAATCAGAAGTAGATCCAACTAAAGAATTGGAACATTTGTCGAAATTAGAAGTAAAAGAATATCCAGAATCAGAAGTAAATAAAACAGAAACCAAACAAGAAGAAGCATTACATAAAGTAAAACAAGAAGTCAAAGAACCAAAAGTAAAGATAGAACCAAAACCTGATGTGCCTACACAAATTCATAATGGTATATGCCCTAATGATTTTCTTTCTTGGTTAATATCAGCATTTCACTGTGATGTCTTGGAACATGTTCAGTCTTTTAAGCAGTTAATGAATGGTACCAATTCAAATTCTTCTTTACATTTTTTAGATATTGTTCTTTCAACATGTCCTAGCCATCATGACTTTCCACAAGCTGATTTAAATAGTCATTCTTCTGTGATTAGTATTCCTGCACATTTAAGAAAAGAGTTGTCAAAGTATGATCTTTCAAGAAAAGATGTTTGTCATTTCTCTTGCTTCCATTATTTTTTACAGTTTATAGGTCGTCAAGATTTGTGCTTCTCTTATGATATTCCACTTCAGATTGATAATAGTCCTTCCTCTTTCACAAAAACCATCAGTCCAAAACCAATTAGCATGCTAATGACATGTCCCTCTGTCTTGAACCTATTTTATTCAGAAACAAGAATGTGTCCTTTTGTCAAAAATTATTCAAAATCAGCCAAACAGGAAGTTGTCTATACTACTGTTGGTGATTGTGTCGATTACATGATTGATTTAATCCTTCCGCAAGTTTGTCTCACTAGAATGTCTGACAAATTTGAATTTTCAACTGATAAGGAAACAGTCGCAGAAACAACAGCAATTTCAGCAGCTAAGTTGAAAGATCCAAATGTTTGCAAAACTATTGAATTTCAACAGGTTGTAAAAGAGTTGTATCAGCCAGTTTGCTCTGCAGAAATTAAAGTTCAAACTAAATATTTACCCACACTGTTTAAAGACAACTTAATAAAACCTGATACAATTGGCTCACAAAGTACATGTCCTAATACCGTACTAACAATATTTCAACCAATTGTCCATAAAATGTGTTCTCCAAAAACTGCAAACATTAGAGAAACTGTTAAAGCAGAGGATACCACACCAACATTGTTAAACAAAATCTTAATCAAATCTGATATTAAATCTATTGCAATTGGCCCACAAAGGACATGTCCCAACACTGTACTAAAAGTCTTTCAACCAATTGTCCATAAAATGTGTTCTCTGAGAGATCATAACCGTTCAGAAATGGTTAAACCAAAAGATACTACACACAAATTACAAGACATCTCAATCAAACCTGATACTAAATCTATTGATACCATTGGGTCACAAAATGTGTGTCCCAACACTGTACTAAAAGTCTTTCAACCAATTGTCCATAAAATGTGTTCTCTGAGAGATCATAACCGTTCAGAAATGGTTAAACCAAAAGATACTACACACAAATTACAAGACATCTCAATGAAACCTGATACTAAATCTATTGATACCATTGGGTCACAAAATGTGTGTCCCAACACGGTACTAAAAGTCTTTCAGCCAATTATTGTCCATAAAATGTGTTCTCCGAAAGATCTTAACCAATCAGAAACTGTTAAACCAAACAATACTAAACAAATATTGTTAAACAAAACCTTAATCAAATCTGATACTAAATCTATTGATACCATTGGGTCACAAAATGTGTGTCTCAACACTGTACTAACAGTCTTTAAATCATTTGTTTATAAAATGTGTTTTCTGAAAGAAAGATCTTATCCTAAACAAATTGTTGAACTGAAGGATTACTCTAAACAAGAAATTAAAGCTAATCAAAAAAAATCAGTTTGCCCAAGTGTTATGCTAACCTTTCTACAGCCATCTAAAAGTTTACAATGTAAAATTCCATTACCAGAAGCACATTTATCACATTGTTGTGTCAAAACATTTTCAAGCAGTATATTAAACATGTTTCTTCCTCAAAACAAAACAAAATGTAAAGCTAAAGATAGAAAACCAAGTACAAATTTCTATCCCTCTAGTAACTTTGGCTCCTCAATTTCTGTTATTAACTTATTTGTACCTAAAAATAAGTTGGTATGTCCAGTTCGTCAACAGAACATGAAAACTAGTGTGGGCATTCCAACTTGCCCTAATATGGTATTAGACATTTTTATACCAATGCATAAATTAAAGTGCCCAATAAGGACTAACAAGACAGACGACACATTTGATGCTTCCAAAACTCATTCATGTCCAAACACTATGTTAGAATTGTTCATGTCCGCAAATAAATTGATATGCAAAAATCTATTTTTTAAGGAACAAAGTCAAACCTATGGATCCACATCTTGTCCAAATTTTGTTTTTGATTTGCTACTTCCACTATATAAAATGAAATGTGAAGCAAAGAAAAATATGAAACCTACAGAAGAATCACCATTTTGTACAAATGACGTATTAGAAATTTTATTGCCTATGCAAAAATTGAAATGTAAAGTAGTTTCTCCTTTTTCTGGCAATCTTTCAACCAGTTGCCCAAATGAAGTTTTAGAAATCTTGCTTCCATCTCACAAACAAAAATGTCTGATTGCATTTATTGACGTGATAAAAGAGAATAGTTGCCCGAATTTTGTTTTAATCATGTTCCTTCCTAATCATAAACTGAAATGCTTAATACCAAAAGCATCAGAACCAATTGAAGATGTAGACTGCCTCAATTACTTTCTTGAAATGTTTCTTCCATCCCATAAATTAAAATGTTCAATGAGAAATTATTTGCCAGAGGTCTCTTGTCAAAATACTGTTCTAGATATGTTTCTTCCAATACACAAATTAAAATGCCTTAAAAAGGTATCTTTGTTAGGAAACTCTTGTCCAGACACTGTTCTCCAAATGTTTCTTCCATCATCTAAATTAGTTTCCATACCAACAGTAATGTCAAAGGTGGACTTGAACTATTGTCAAAACACTGTTCTCCAAATGTTTCTGCCTTCTCATAAATTAGTGTGTAAAACTCCACCCATCCAAGTTTCTCTTTGCAATGATGCAATTTTAGAGATATTCCTTCCATTACACAAACAAAAATGTTTAGTTAAACAATCTAATAAGCCTGTATACCAAAATGATAAATGTGTGAACTATATTTTGGCGTTACTTGTGCCTGAAAATAAACAAGTCTGCAAGAACAAAGTAATGGCAGAAAATGAGAATCACTCAGATACAGATGAAATTTGTATGAACATCGTTTGGCTTTGGCAACAAATTGCAAATTCTAAGCCGATGTGCAATGTAGTACATTCAGACATAGAAATGACAATGCCTGTAAAAAAGAAGACTGAAAATGCAACATCTGTTGCCTCCGCCGTAAAAATAGACTTGGCTGATAAAGAGTTTATCAGCAAAGATCCCTCCGCAATGAAAATGGACTTATTAGATGCCTCCGCAGTACAAACAGAGCCTAAAGAAACTTCACCTATTGACCAAAATATCTTACCAGTACATCCAAAGACATCAGCGACTAATGGCAAAGATCCCCCGACAATAAAAATAGACTTTGATGCTGGTAAAGATTCCTCGGCAGTGCAGACAGAGGCTAAAGAAATATCAACTCCTGGTCAAGATAATCTAACAATACATCAAAAGAAACCAGAGTCTAAAGATCCAAAATCGGTAGGAAAAGTGAACTTGGATGTGTCAGCAGTAAAGGCAGAGCCTCAAGCAACATCTCTTGTTCAAGATATTGTACCAGTACATTCAAAGACTCCAGAATCAACCATGTCTAATAATGATGTCTCAGCAGTACCTTCAAAGACTATAGAAGTAGTGTCTGTTGATCAGGATGTCTCAAAACACCATCTAGTAACTGTGGAAGAAACATCTAACAATCAGGATGGCAAATTAGTTAGTCCAAAGAAAGATAAAAGAACATCCTCTGCTCCATCAGTAAATTCAGAAAGGCGGAAAAAATCTGTTTGGAAAACCCACGATATCTGTTTAAATACATTTTTAAATATGCTGGATCTAAACCCATATTGTATAGAAACCTTGGAAACTAAACCTTCCAGAAATCAGATTATGCCACCAACATTTGATGATCTAGATCTTGACAACATGAAGGTATATATTTCTGATCAGTTCAATGATACTGATGTCAATCATCATGAGTTGGTAGTGACATCACACTATTCCATGCCACCTACATCAAATGCCCTTATTTGGCAATTTGAAAATCCCCAATGTTTACCAAAGAAAAAAATGCTGTACACAAATCATAATGTAGTTGTCACTCCTTATATGGAAGACAGACTAAAGCCAAGACATCTCAAGGAACAAACTGCTGTTAAAAATGGTGAAGGAAAGAATGCTGATCGTGGTAGGAAAATAAACAAATTACAGCTTATTCTACATCACTTTTACATCCCTCTCCATTCCACCATCCAATTTCTTATTTGTTACCCAGCCTCCCTTATCTGCCTTCCATCTCTCTACCTACAGTACTCACTTGAAAGCATGGTTGTCTATTTTGAACAACTTTTTTTACTTAACTGAAGAATTGCTTTTGTGGCATCAATCTTATTTCTGCACTTATAAAATTAAATTTTTAATCTCCCTTGTTTTAGATTGTTTGTAGGACTTTGCAGTGCCTTCTCTCTCATTAAATGCTTTTTTTTTATTCCAGACAGTTTTACAGCTTTTGCACATATTTTGTGTTTCTAACTTTTTGCCATTTGAAGTTCTAGATCTGTGGTGGTGGTGGATTTAGTATGAAAGCAAAGCTTGGTTTAAACTATTACTTTACTTGGCCATAGTACTCTCAAACAGGTTCAAAGAGTACCTGGACAATGCATGCTTTTAAACTTGTTCATAATTTCAATACTGTTGTAATGCTTTCTTTATTACAGGTGTTGTATACATTTCATTTTTCATTTGAAAATTGTTAATGAAATATTTAAATAAACATTTCATTGGAACATTTTGTAATGTTGTCTATTGAATTAATCAAACAATAGAGACTTTAGGAATGGTGACACATTTTACCCTTACCTCATATAACAAATAATTTCCAATGAGGTGTGTATTTAATGTAAATTTATCATTGTTTTGGGTTTGCCTTTGTTAATTGTGCATGTTTTTACAATAACTTCTTTATTATGCTCATAAAAATAGTATAATAATTTTAGTTGAGTTATGTTGGTTTATTATTTCATGTTTACTATTTGAATTGATTCATAATTTAATTTTACATCTTTGTATTTGTGGGGTTTGATTGATTTTTGTTGAATTGATTTTTTTTTGTTATCAAGAGATAAAATGTTTGATTGATGTAGAAATACGAATACATTTCTTAAAAAATGTAACTATAAATTTAAAATGATTTTTTATACAAACAGTTGCATTAATACAGTAACCTAAAATGAGTCTTATTGTTTAAAAACAAAATAATAGAACTCATGTTATTGTGCTATTTTTGCATCAATTTTAACATTTTATATCTTTTCATAATTTGTTTTAAAGACATTTATTCGATTGCGGTTTGCATATTGTGCAGTCAATTACTTTTTTCATGGTGATGGTGTTTTTTATTTATCTATTGTTTCGTGAACTATAGTATGCATTTGTTTCTCTGTAGACTCAGAAGGCCTAGCCAGTGAATCACACCCACTAGAGTCTGAAGCTGGAATGAAAGGACCACAAGATAAGGTAAGAGATGAGCAATTTGAAAACAATATTCACAAGGAACAGCATGAGGTACAAGGTGGAGCGCATGTTACTTTGGGCCATTCAGAAGGTGGTAGTGATATTGGAAATTTACAACCAGGAATTGTTCAAGTAGAGTCTGGTGTACCACCAGCTCTTGATGAAAGTGTTGATGATGTTGCAGGAAAGAAAGAAAATGTTGAACAAAATCCAGTTTATGTAAAAGAACAAGATAATGAATTTGTTGACAATAAAGATCAAGAGAGTGAAGATAATGTTGAAATGAAAGATGTTATTAGTGATTTTAGAGAAGAAGAAGTTCTTGATGAACACAAAGAGGCAGAGAATATAGAAGATCCAGCAACTCATCTTCAAAATGAGGTTTATAGTGAAATTAATGAGAAAGATGGAATAGAACCTGTATCAATAACCTTAAATGATTCTGAGAATCTTTTACACAAAAATGATGATAAGGATGAAGAAGAAAATAAAAGTTGTGAAGAAGAAAGACGCATCAAAGAAAGAAGGGTTGAAGAAGAAAGGTTAGAAGAAGAAAAAAGAGGTGAAGAAGAAAGACGAGGAGAAGGAGAAGAAAAACAGGACAAAGACAGACTAGAAATAGAAAAACAGGAGCAAGATAGACTAGAAAGAGAAAGACAAGAGAAATTAAAACGTGAAGAAGAAAGACAGAAGCAAGATAAACTAGAAAAAGAAAGACAAGAGCAATTAAGACTGGAAGAAGAAAAACAGAAGCAAGATAAACTAGAAAGTGAAAGACAAGAGCAATTAAAACGTGAAGAAAAAGAAAGACAGGAGCAATTAATACGTGAAGAAGAAGAAGAAAAACTGGAACAATTAAGACGTGAAGAAGAAGAAGAAGAAGAAAAACGGGAACAATTACGACGTGAAGAAGAAGAAAGACAGGAGCAATTAAGACGTGAAGAAGAAGAAGAAGAAAGACAAGAGCAATTAAGACATGAAGCAGAAGAAAGACAGAAGAAATTAAGACGTGAAGAAGAAAGGCTTCTAGAAGAACAAAGATTAGAAGAAGAAAAGAGAATCGAGGAAGCAAGAATTCTTGAAGAAGAAAGAAGACTTGAGGAGGAAGAGGAATGGTTAAAATCAATGATTGAATCAGTAGATGCAGAGGATGAAAAAAGACTAAATGAGGAAATAGCTGAAGAAAATTGGCTAAATTCTATTGTAAGTGAAGGGAACCATGACGAAGATTACGAAGATGAGGAAGAACGGATAAATAAGGAAATGCTTGAATATGCTAAAGAAGAAGCTAGACAAAATGCTGAAGAGATTTTGAGAGAAATGAAAAATATGGAATTTATCAGTGAGTCTGACACAGATGAAGATGACTACAACAAAAATGTTGGGGTTACTTCAAATGATCCTGAAGAAAATGAAAAATCAAAAGAAGACATTAGCAAAGAAAGCAGCCAGCCTGACAACAAGATGGAACAAGCTGCTAAACGTAGACTTGTCAAAAACCTGTTAAAACCAAAGAGACATAAACAAAGACGTAAAGATGATGTTCACAATGCTGGGGATGATGTCAACAATTCTTTGGAAAGTCAAGTGCACAGCACTGAACAAACAATACAGACTGAAGAGAGTGGTGAACAAAATAGTATGAAAAAAAATGATTTTCAGTTTGGTGTTGGCTTAAAACAAATACCAGAAGAACAAGAAAAAGAAAACCCAGAGATTGATTTAAGTACCCAACAACAAAAGCAGCAAAAACAAGAAACTGAAGAGAAAATAGATTTAGTTCCAGAATCCCTACCAGATAAAATTGGAGATATAAATACAAATCAGAAAAATCCTTCTGATTCTTCAAGTAACCAAAATCTTAATTTCGACAAAATTGAAAAAGAATTTATTGAGTTTAATGAAAGGAAAGACAATATAAAGGAAAAAAATTACATTCTTGAAGATAATGAAGATAAACCTTTGGAGTCTGATAGTACAGATGATTTTTACTTTGACTCTGAACAAAAAGAAAATACAGCTGACCAACAAGGAAACTCTAAAAAAGATGTTGATTTGGAATCACATAATTTAGAAGAAAATCATGCTGAAGAAATTGTTGAAACAGAAGTCAATTTAGATAAAGGAGTAAAAACTAAAACAACTGAGATTTTGGAATCAGATGTTGAAGTTGAATCAGATGTTGATTTAGAATCAAATGTCGATTTGGAATCAAATGATGATTGGAAATCAGAGGGTGATGACATTGATATTGATAAAGAACCACAAAGTAATTCCAAAGAAAATCATGTAAAAGAAATTGTTGAACCAGAAGATGATTTAGCTAAAGGAGTAAAAACTGAAACTGAAATTGTTGAGGAACCAGAAAGACATTTCCAACAAGAGGATGTAAAGGAAGTTGAATCAGATTTGGTAAGTGAGGGTTTTGTAGAGGGCCTAAGCGATTCACAAGCTGTTGAAGATCAGGTAGAGCAAACTAAAAGAGATGAAGACATATATGTGGAACAAGAAGAAAATGAAGTAGATAATGACATGGAAAATGGCAACAGACAGAAAGAGCCAATTCAACCCAATATATCAGCAATCCATAGTGTTCCCTTGGAAATCGAAAGAAACACAGCCTCTCCAAAAATACCCGAAGTTCATACTAATAGTGACCCGCTAGTAGTTGCTCGAGTTGGAGATGTGCTAAAACCAAATCAGAAGAATGTATTGCCAGATGCGACTCCACAGAGGTCATCTCATCAGGGTGATTCTCATGGTCACAGTGGTCAAGATCTGGAATCTGATACATATGTGGTTCACCGAAAAAGAACTCTTAAGGTGTAGTCTTGATCTCCTGTTCTTTTGGATGTTGCTCTGCCTGATTGCCAACGTAATAGTCCTAATTGCTTTTAATCAAACTAACATCAAATATATAAAACAAAAGTCTGATCTGCAAAGAGTTTTAAGTCTGTCAAATGAAATAATTTGTAAATGATTCTCAGCGAACATTTTCATTTGGAATCTTAAATATTTGAAACATCGTTTCATGCTACTATTTTAGCTACCATTTATGATTTTGTAGCATCATTTCACTATGCTACACTTTGTGAAAATGTTCCCTGATTATGTTAATTCTGCATGCATCTGACCATAAATTTAGTTTATGCAACTAAATTAAGGAATTTACCAAGCAACTAAATTGAATTGCAATAATTAATAATAAATTTGTATTATATGTATACAGTACCAAGCAAACTGTAAAAGCACCTGGCATGCATTACTAATCTATTGTGGCATAATAATGGAAAATGGATGTTTTGTTTTTTATTTTGTGCATTTAGGTTACCACCATACTGGCTATGTTAAAATATAATATTGTACAATATATAATGGTCAGTTAATATTGTTCTAATATTTTTTAATTTTCTCATTGGATTTATATATTAACTATCACTGTTATGTAATTTTAATCTTAACGACACTATTATCTAAAGGCTCCTACCAATTCTGCGGTCAAGAAAATTCCAAACAAAAATGTTTTCAAAATTTTACATAGGCCTTTTTATTATTATTATAATGTCTATAATTGTATTTTAAATTAATTTAAATTTGTGCTTAATAATATTCTAAAAGAAATTGATAACATTAGTAATTTATGATATGCTGCAGTGACTGGTAGATATGATTTTAGATTAAATCTTTTGCATGTACCAATCCATTCAAATTATAATGTATTGTTGTAAAACAGCTGCACACTCCACATGCAATTAACCTGTTTGTACAGTATGCATGATTAATTAGTATTATGAATATGCATGAACTAAAGTACTTGAATTTAAGTTCTGCTCTGTCGATTTAGAGACTTTAGATTTCTTTAGTAGCATGTTCTTTAGTTTATTTTTATTTTACATTTTTAGCTGAGAAAAAAGTAACAAAATCAGATAACTAAAATTAGATAGATTTTTGACAACAAAATTAATTTTGCATCATAAATGGAAAAGTACTCTAATAATTGCTAAGTATTATTAAGATTTTTTAGTTTTGTTAAACTTTTTTAATTGTCATCCGAAACTAATTATTCTATATTGCAGTTACTGCAGTAACTACATAATGATTTGCAAAAGAAGGTTAAAGAGTAAATAAACGTTGGACCTGGTTCCTTATTCTTTCCTTCATCATTGCATTCATTTCTGCTTTATTTCTAGAAGTCAGTTGAGGAGAACCTAGAAGAAGAGGATGACAACAAACCTGTTGTAAATGATACAACGCTGTATGATGTTTGGTTAGAGTTGAAAGCTGGTATTCGTCCAGGTGTCCAGAGCTTAGTAGGTCAATTAAACCCTTTACTTGAGCAGGTAAAGTTCCACAATTTGTTCCTATAAGTATCACATTGCACTATTGTTTGAAGTTTTAAGTAAAACCTTTTATAAAGGTTTTTTTTCAATTATGTAGTATTTTTTTAGCAGTGGCGTAACAGCTACTTCATGGATGGATAAAAAATGTATATAATCTTTGTTATTTAGATGTTATTATTTTCTACATTTTATGATAATCCATTTTTGTTAATTTTTTGTCTTTCAGCTTCCAGATGATATGCACAAACAGTTGATTTCACCTGACTTGTGGGGTTATCCATGGATTGCAATACTTTTTGCACAGTCATTTGTTGTATTTATGTTCATAATGTTGTATGGCTGTGTAAGTACAACTTTTATATGTTTATATTTACACAAACATTCTTGATGCAAAATAATTAACTGTAATCTAAGTTATACAATTTATTAACTTTGTTTCTTTTATAACACTATAGTGTCTTACTATAATTCACCAAATTTCTGAGTGTCTGTTCCAGCTTTATTCAAAGACTAGAGGTAGCAAACTTGGTGGGTGGGTGCAGCTCAGTATAAGAATAATCTGTAGATAGTTTGTTTGTCTGACCTTTATCCTTGCTCTTTATCTTTAATATTTATACTACTATGCATCCTAATAGTTAATTCTTTTTTACTTCTCAGATGTGTAGATCAAGAGCATCTAGAAGTAAGTATCTTTGCTTAGAAGATTTGCTTTGTTTTAAAAAACTTTACCTACAGTATGCCAATATTTTAGCCAGTATGTGGAATAATCAATGCAAATGTTATACTGGTTTAATTAAGACATTGATGGTTTCCATTGTTAATCAATTATTTTATGTTTTATTTGTAGAGTTAAAGGTGTTACATGAGGCCGAGTTGTTAAACCAAGAAAATGCCAAAGAAAATTTATATGACGCTTATGAAAACATGGCTTCTGTGGTAAGTTTTGGTCTTGACATGACTGGGTAGCTATTTAGCATACACTCTTGCAGTGTAGATAGGCCTATACTGTCATTTTCCTCTATACCACATATATATTTTATTTATATTTATTTTTTTTGTAGGCTAAAGAGTACCATCAGAAGTTCAATGACTTAGAAGAAAAAAGTTTGGATTTTGATAATAAAATTAAAGAAGTTGAGGTTTGTACAAGTTCAATGTAACTGGTTTTTCATCTAATATTTCAAAGAATGAGCATTATAATATTGTAATGAATTCAAGTTGAAAAATAAATTTATATATATTTGTTCATCATTTTATTTGCAGAATGAGAAATTGGAAGTGGAGTTAGAACTGAAAACTGTTCGTGAAGAACATTCAGATTTGTACAAGCAACATGAAGATACAGTAGAAGATTTACAACAGCACCAGCAACATATAGCAAAACTACAGAGCGATATTGATTCAGCTTCTAACTTAATTCAAGATCTTAAATCATCAATTCAACAGGTAATTTACAACTACCTAGAAACAAGAGAATATAAATTAGCGGACTTTCAATTTGCAATAACCTAGGAACTTGTTACGTCATGTTAATTCATTTTGCGCGTGCAGGGATATGGTGACATGCTCCTAGATTCTGTGATACATGTTTTGGCGAATTCTAGTTCCAGACAGTGTCAAAAAACAATAATTACGTGCAAATCCTAATTGCCGTGGGTCCGTGGAGGACCTAATCTGAATTTCCTCAGTTTCCAGTTAAGCTTGAGGACAAATATAAATACCTTTACCTTAATTGAAACACCCTAACATGCAGGTCCAACGTCCTAGGTCTTCTCAATTCTCAATTACTTCCACCTAACTAAAACCGTTAAATCTATTAAACCGTTAATACTATTAAACCGTTATAACTATTAAACCGTTATAACTATTTAGCCGTTAAATCTATTAAACCGTTAAATCTATTAAACTGTTAAACACTATTAAACTATTAAAAGCTGTAAAAAATTATTAAACCGTTAAAAACTATTAAACCGTTAAAAACTATTAAACCTTAAAACTATTAAACCGTTAAAAATGATTAAACTGTTAAAAACTACTAAACCGTTAAAAGCTATTAAACCGTTAAAAACTATTAAACCGTTTAAAACTATTAAACCATTTAAAACTATTAAACCGTTACACTATTAAACTATTAAAAGCCGTAAAAAATGATTAAACCGTTAAAAACTATTAAACCGTTAAAAACTATTAAACCGTTAAAAACTATTAAACCGTTAAAAACTATTAAACCGTTTAAAACTATTAAACCGTTAAATCTACTGGACCGTATAAGTCTATTAAACCGTTAAAAACTATTAAACCGTTTAAAACTATTAAACCATTTAAAACTATTAAACCGTTAAACACTATTAAACTATTAAAAGCCGTAAAAAATGATTAAACCGTTAAAAACTATTAAACCGTTAAAAACTATTAAACCGTTTAAAACTATTAAACCATTAAATCTACTGAACCGTATAAGTCTATTAAACCGTTAAAAACTATTAAACTATTATTTTTCTTGTGTATAGCTTGAAGATCAGCTAAAAAATAGTATAGAAAAAGGGGCTCAACTTGAGCTTGATTTGGGAACTGCTCAAGAACAAAATGAATTATTGGAAGAAACCAAACAGCAGGTATTTTGAAAGAAAATATTTCTTTTTTTTTAATGTATCTTATTAAAATATTCTTTTATTTACTTACTTAATTTGATTTTATTATTTCGTAGTATGCACAGGACACGGATGGCTGGAAACAAAGGTATGTATTTAAAATATATATATATATATCCAATCTGCAGACAGTACTGTTTCGATCTTATTAGATTTCGTCAGTGTAGCTCCGGTTTCAAAATGAAATGTACCGCAGAACTGGCACAATATATAAGCTGAGCCAGGTGTGCGGGACATGGTACACAGATTTATAAACAGTGCACAAGCTCAACGAGCGATATATATATATATTTTCCTAAATATTATAACTAAGTTGTATAAATTATTAGAGTATTAATAAAATTGAGAAATTTGAATACACTTTTTGTTTTCTTCTAAAAGACATTCTGAAGTTCAAAATGAGATGGATAGGTTGATTGAGCAACAGACAGAATTTAAGGAAACTATCAAAGAAAAAGAAGATGAAAATGAGGTATTGTATAATCGGAAATAGAATTGTATATGCCTACTTGAACAAAGCTCGAACCCCGACCTCCAGATAACTAACCTGCCATTCATACTGTCTACACTATCAAACTTGTTTGACAAAAAAAGTGTGATGTACCCAAATATTATAGTGATATTCCCAAGTATGGTAGTGATGACATCATCATGTCCATATTTGGGCACATCAACTTTTTTTGTCACATCAAGATTGATAGTGTAGACAGAACGTTAGTTTCAACGGTAAAATAGATTCCTGTATGCAAATACATAAACAAACAGATGTCTATTCTACTCTTTTTATTTATGCAAATAAATAAACAAACATAATAGAATAGACATCTGTATGCAAATTAATTGTGCATATAATTATGCATAAACAAAACAAGGTATAATCAGGAATAGAATAAAATCTAAATAGACTATTTAATATTGATTTGAAGACTTTTGAATAATTTAAAACACATTTTTGTTTGTATTTGTAGGTTTTGAAGGACTGTCTTGTTCAATTAAAAGGCCTTGAAGCTGATGAGGAAGATGGAACAGGTAGGAGAACCAGAGACAAATATATTAAATTATGTCTTGATTTCTGTCATGATTTTGTGATTTGCGATAAGAGTTGATTCACAGCTTGTTCCCGCTGGTAAATGCTTTCTCTTGCATTTCAAATAACTAGTTATCTAGTAATAATCGCATATATTCTAAAAATTAATTTCCAGAAGGCGATTTAGAAATGAAGATTCAACAGTTAATGGATGTTTCTAAGATCAATACTCGGTTGGCAGCGACAGAAGAAGAGAGACAGCGGCTGGAGAACAGCCTACAAGAACAAACGTCTCAAAGACAACTTCTAGATAGTAAGATTTTTAAGTTTATTTAGTGTATCAAGTAAAATAGATAGATCAATGATATAAGTCAATGAATCAATCATGGCCTAGGTTGTACCATAGAGGTATAAAATCTAATTTTATACCTCCATGGTTGTAATACTATTCACCTAAGACTGTAATTTCCTAAAAAAAGGCAAGTTTGTTTTATGACACACGAAGAGCTACTCATAAAAAAAAAGTATGAAGTAAGGTAAAGGAGAGTTAAAGTCGTTAAATATCATGAGCTTCATAAAGTGATACTTAACTCTATCTGGTCTGCAAGCAAGATGATATATAATTATAATCTAGAAAACTGTTTAGAACCCCTGTCTTATATTACTTTTATGCACCTTTGCCTGCCTCTGTTATCCCACAGACCAAGTAGAAGATTTAAAGCTACAACTGAAAGGATTAACTAGTGAATTTAGCAAAGTTCAAGGAGCACACAATCAAGCCGAATCAAAACATGAGGTATTACAGCAGTACTGGAAGGAACGAGAGACAGAACTGCAAAGGTATGCTGATAATATGTTTATATACTCGTCTTTATTCTACTTCTCATAGAATCATCAAGTTCTTCTGTACTTATTATTTCTTCATTGTTTTCAACAGGAAACTAGGAGTAACCGACGCCAAAAATATTGAATTAAATCAACAGTTAGATGATTATAGGAAAAACTCTACAGATGCTCAAGAAGATTCTGCAAACTATAGGTAATTGCATTGGTTTGTGTACTAGCCTAATGGGCTCCCAAATTTCAATATGTTCTTGCTCAGATAATTATCTTTTTCAAATATTATCTTCATTTTTCTTTTTGATGTCTTGTGTAAACAATTTTAAATACATGTTGGTCACGTAAAATCCGATATGACATATGTTGATAAACCAAATAGGAAAAACTCTACAGATGCACAAGAAGATTCTGCAAACTATAGATAATTGCCTTGATTTGTTTACTAGCCTAATGGGCTAGTAGAATATAGTGTGTTCTAGCCCACTATTTCTGTAGCCCATAATAACCTGATATTAAACATCAATGTCTTGTGTTGTTAAATGAGCCTGATTAAGATAATTGTTCCTCCCAAATTTCAGTATGTTCTTGCTCAGACAATTATTTTTTTTCAAATGTTATCTTCATTTTTCTTTTTGATAATGTCATGTGTAAACAATTTGAAATATGTGGTAATATCTTAATCATACATGTTAATAGATCATAGCATACATCCAATTTTCACTAACATATTTTAATATGTCTGCATGACGAGTATTAAATCTTGTTTGAATTTGATTTTCTAGTGATTTTTGATTACATTTTTGTATTTTAGAAAGCAAGTTAAAAACCTGATGGATGAAATGGAGAAACAAAAGCAGAGTCTCAGTAAAGAGGTAGAGTGTGTTTTAAAATCCACTAATATTTTTAATTTAAACATCATATTGCATATTCCATTACAAACTCTGTATTCTCATATGTGTTAATAATTTATTTAATTTATAAACATTTTGATTACCTTAGGTTGCTGCCCAGGAACAAAAGGCTCACAACAATTGGGTAAATTATTATTCAATTTATAAATAGTTACGATTTGGCGTTAGCAGATTTATTTATTAAAACATTTTAAAAATATTGCTTTAAAAAAAACACTTTAAATGATCCATAGACATCTGAGAGTCTCAATGACAAGATATTTATTATTAGAAGAAAAACAGATTTTAATGAAACAATATTCGATTTACAGATTGCTGCAAAGAAGTCTGAACGAGAATTACAGGAAGCTAAAAACGATGCAGCTCTTTTACGGCAAAGGTCAGTTGATTCTTTATTAATAAGAAAGTATTAATTTGATTAAAAAACACATTTTTTTAATTTAAATAATTATACTACACCATTTAAGCATTCTTTTATGATAATTTTTCTTTTCATTTTTAAAACTTTTTTTTCAGGTTGACAGAACTTGAAGGACGTAAAGCTCCAAATGAGAACGTTCTAGTAGTTAAACCTTCCCCCTCTGCTCCTTCTCCACATCGTAAGAATTTTTTCATTTATTCATGTTTCTACATATCAAACCGGTCATTTAAATAAATCGGACACCTGAAGTTTTGAAGTTAACTCTAATAACAACCAGATTTCAGTAGGGAATCTTTTATTGCATATGCCTTCAAATAATTATTTTATAAGATATATGTTTAAAAACAATAAATAAACAGAATTTTGTTTTAAGTCCAAAACAAAATTAAAGAATAGATATTTGGGACAAAATGTCTATAACAGAACATTGAACGTTTTTTGTTTATTTTATAGCAACATCAACCGGAAGAGGGGGCCAATCAAGGTAATGTTATTGTGTCTTTCGTTTGTGTCACTTTTATTTTTGTTCTGGTCTAGTGATTGGATTTTTTATCATGACAAGAAATGCAGTAAAGCAATAACTATGAGTAAAAAGAGACTTGTTACATCCTGTCGTATAATTGTTATTGAAAATATTTATATTTACAGTGAACGTGGAAGTACTAGACGTGGGCCAAGCAGGAACAGCATCGCAGACATCCCTTCACCTCCATTCTTAGACAACCATCGGCCAGGTTCACCACCAAGACGGCGTACACCTCCAGGAATGTACGGTCCTCCTCCACCACTCCATCCGGATGAGTTCCGTGGATTTCCTCCACCATCAGATTACCGCCCTCCACCTCTTGGGCATTTTGATGATTTCGATCCTCATCTAGGCCCACGACCAGGATTCCCGGGGGATATGGACATGATGAGGCCTCCATTCCCGGATATGGAATTTGACGGAATGCGTCCACCACTTGGTCCGGATCATCCTGGAATGTTTTCACCACTCATGTTTCCTTCTCCAGGGGATCATCGTTTCCCACCTCCTGGTGCAATGCCACCTCCAGGTGGAATACCTCCCCCGGGTGGAATGCCTCCTCTGGGTGGAATGCCACCTCCAGGTGGAATGCCACACACAGGTGAATATATAGTTAAACTATAAATTTAATTAATACAAATAAAGTAGAACCATCTTCGGGAACCAAGAAAGTTTCCCCTTAATAGTGGTGTCCCGTTAATAGTAGTTAAAATAACCATGTTAAATCGTCCAATATTAATTCTTTATTTTCAAAAGGAATGCGTCCACCCTCCGGATTACGACACGGTAATGAAAGATTTGGTAATCAGAGAACGTCATCACCATCGGAGGCAGAACTGATGAAAGTTATACCGCCACCAACTGTAAGTATTAATGCACTTGTAATTCATTTATTTTATACATGTGATTGTGATTTTGTTTTGTTCCATAGATTGGCTTTAATTCATAACACAATATTCTCTTTTAGGGTTTACCAAAAGGTGTGTGAACAAATCCATGCCAGTTATGGAAAATGCTTTAGTTTAACTCAACAAGTGCAATGACAACAGTTTAGAAGAAAACTGTAATACTTATGTATGCAACACTTTCAGATTAAGGGCTGGCATTCCGTAAAATTAATTAAAATTGCAAGATACTTTAAGTCAGTCAGACTCATCAGAAACACTGTAACAAATATGTCAAAATTAAACATAATTTTTAATATAATTTATTTTATATGCTTAGATTTTTAAGAATGTTTGTGTTTAGAAAAGGTGCTTGTAAAATTAACTGCTGCCAATCCAACCCCATCCCCTCAACAACACAATAAGTTTTAGCTGCTTATCTAGGTAAATAATTTTAATGTTAACACAGCAAGAACTACAGTATATCTGTGAATTTCCAGTATTTACAGTAATTTATAAATGCTGTAAATGTGAATTGTATTCCACACCCTTTGATCATTTGAGGAAGACATAATTATAAAGAAATAATTGATTTATTATCACAATTAATTTAAATGTGCAAATGAGATTGAAATTATAAATTCTGTGGTTACTTGGTGTGTTGATCCCTTTGGAGCTAAAATGTTTGGGTACGGGTAAAGCATCAGAGCCAAAAATTTGACGGCCGGCAAAAGATAGGACATCAAATTAAGCTCATCCCTTCATTCCGCCACTTTTATGCCCCCCCCCCCTCCCACACCACTCTACTTCAACATCCTGGATCCGCCACTGGATACATTAAAAACTGGGTTTGGGTAAGTAGTAGGAAACCAAAGCTTCCGGTTCATATTTTTGAATTAATTAAAATAATTTAATAAATTGTTGGTTGTTATCAAGAGAAGTGTTTGACATTTTTATTTTATTGTTGTACTATGTACATTGAGGTTAAAATGTTATTAAGTATATAAAATAATTTGTGTTTAATTTCTTGGTTCGTGATTTGTTTACATCACTTTATATAGGCTATATAAAGTGATGCTATTTGCACACATTTCTACAATGATACTATTATAGTACAGGATTTTTTTCGTAAAATAGGCAAATTTCGACCTTTTTATTTTTTGCCATAAATGGTTACTATACGTGTATAAGATAATTATAACGCAATATATGCACATATATAGCAATGTTATTGCATAATAATATTTTTTTTAGTAACCACTTTTTACATAAATGGTTACTATAGCATAATAAACATGCGCACAGTCGAATAATGGGTTCTGCGCATGTCCATTGTGCTATAGTAACCAGTTTTATCGAAAAATAAAAAGGTCGAAAATTGCCAATTTTCGACCCTTTTATTTTTTGACATAAATGGTTACTATAGCATAATAAACATGCGCAGAGTCGAATAATGGGTTCTGCGCATGTCATTTGTGCAATAGTAACCACGTTTGACATAAATGGTTACTATAGCATAATAAACATGCACAGAGTCGAATAATGGGTTCTGCGCATGTCCATTGTGCTATAGTAACCAGTTTTATCGAAAAATAAAAAGGTCGAAAATTGACATTTTTTGAAAAAATTCCTGTACTATAGTACAGGAAAATTTTCGAAAAATGGCCAATTTTCGACCCTTTTATTTTTTGACATAAATGGTTACTATAGCATAATAAACATGCACAGAGTCGAATAATGGGTTCTGCGCATGTCCATTGTGCTATAGTAACCAGTTTTATCGAAAATAAAAAGGTCGAAAATTGACATTTTTTGAAAAAATTCCTGTTCTATAATACAGGGAAATTTTCGAAAAATGGCCAATTTTCGACCCTTTTATTTTTTTGACATAAATGGTTACTATATCATAATAAATATGCGCAGAATCAAATAATGCGTTCTGCGCATGTCAATTGTGCTATAGTAACCACTTTTGACACAAATGGTTACTATAGCATAATAAACATGCGCACCGTCGAATAATGGGTTCTGCGCATGTCCATTGTGCTATAGTAACCAGTTTTATCGAAAAATAAAAAGGTCGAAAATTGACCATTTTTTGAAAAAATTCCTGTACTATAGTACAGTGAAATTTTCGAAAAATGACCAATTCTCGACCCTTTTATTTTTTGACATAAATGGTTACTATAGCATAATAAACATGCGCAGAGTAGAATAATGAGTTCTGCGCATGTCATATTTTGTGCCATAGTAACCACTTTTGACATAAATGGTTACTATAGCATAATAAACATGCACAGAGTCGAATAATGGGTTCTGCGCATGTCCATTGTGCTATAGTAACCAGTTTTATCGAAAAATAAAAAGGTCGAAAATTGACCATTTTAAAATTTTTTTTTCAAAAAATGACCAATTTTCGACCCTTTTATTTTTTTATATAAATGGTTACTATAGCATAATAAACATGCGCAGAGTCGAATAATGGGTTCTGCGCATGTCATTTGTGCAATAGTAACCACTTTTGACATAAATGGTTACTATAGCATAATAAACATGCGCAGAGTCTAATAATGGGTTCTGCGCATGTCATTTGTGCAATAGTAACCACTTTTGACATAAATGGTTACTATAGCATAATAAACATGCACAGAGTCGAATAATGGGTTCTGCGCATGTCCATTGTGCTATAGTAACCAGTTTTATCGAAAATAAAAAGGTCGAAAATTGACATTTTTTGAAAAAATTCCTGTACTTATAGTACAGGGAAATTTTCGAAAAATTGCCAATTTTCGACCCTTTTATTTTTTGACATAAATGGTTACTATAGCATAATAAATATGCGCAGAATCGAATAATGCGTTCTGCGCATGTCAATTGTGCTATAGTAACCACTTTTGACACAAATGGTTACTATAGCATAATAAACATGCGCAGAGTCGAATAATGGGTTCTGCGCATGTCCATTGTGCTATAGTAACCAGTTTTATCGAAAAATAAAAACGTCGAAAATTGACCATTTTTTGAAAAAATTCTTGTACTATAGTACAGGGAAATTTTCAAAAAATGACCAATTTTCGACCCTTTTATTTTTTGACATAAATGGTTACTATAGCATAATAAACATGCACAGAGTCGAATAATGGGTTCTGCGCATGTCCATTGTGCTATAGTAACCAGTTTTATCGAAAATAAAAAGGTCGAAAATTGACATTTTTTGAAAAAATTCCTGTTCTATAATACAGGGAAATTTTCGAAAAATGGCCAATTTTCGACCCTTTATTTTTTTGACATAAATGGTTACAATATCATAATAAATATGCGCAGAATCAAATAATGCGTTCTGCGCATGTCAATTGTGCTATAGTAACCACTTTTGACACAAATGGTTACTATAGCATAATAAACATGCGCACCGTCGAATAATGGGTTCTGCGCATGTCCATTGTGCTATAGTAACCAGTTTTATCGAAAAATAAAAAGGTCGAAAATTGACCATTTTTTGAAAAAATTCCTGTACTATAGTACAGGGAAATTTTCGAAAAATGACCAATTCTCGACCCTTTTATTTTTTGACATAAATGGTTACTATAGCATAATAAACATGCGCAGAGTAGAATAATGGGTTCTGCGCATGTCATATTTTGTGCCATAGTAACCACTTTTGACATAAATGGTTACTATAGCATAATAAACATGCACAGAGTCGGATAATGGGTTCTGCGCATGTCCATTGTGCTATAGTAACCAGTTTTATCGAAAAATAAAAAGGTCGAAAATTGACCATTTTAAAAAATTTTTTTCGAAAAATGACCAATTTTCGACCCTTTTATTTTTTGATATAAATGGTTACTATAGCATAATAAACATGCGCAGAGTCGAATAATGGGTTCTGCGCATGTCATTTGTGCAATAGTAACCACTTTTGACATAAATGGTTACTATAGCATAATAAACATGCACAGAGTCGAATAATGGGTTCTGCCCATGTCCATTGTGCTATAGTAACCAGTTTTATCGAAAAATAAAAGGGTCGAAAATTGGTCATTTTTCGAAAATTTTCCTGTACTATAATACAGGGAAATTTTCGAAAAATTGCCAATTTTCGACCCTTTTATTTTTTGACATAAATGGTTACTATAGCATAATAAACATGCGCAGAGTCGAATAATGGGTTCTGCGCATGTCCATTGTGCTATAGTAACCAGTTTTATCGAAAATAAAAAGGTCGAAAATTGACATTTTTTGAAAAAATTCCTGTACTTATAGTACAGGGAAATTTTCGAAAAATGGCCAATTTTCGACCCTTTTATTTTTTGACATAAATGGTTACTATAGCATAATAAATATGCGCAGAATCGAATAATGCGTTCTGCGCATGTCAATTGTGCTATAGTAACCACTTTTGACACAAATGGTTACTATAGCATAATAAACATGCGCAGAGTCGAATAATGGGTTCTGCGCATGTCCATTGTGCTATAGTAACCAGTTTTATCGAAAAATAAAAACGTCGAAAATTGACAGTTTTTGAAAAAATTCTTGTACTATAGTACAGGGAAATTTTCAAAAAATGACCAATTTTCGACCCTTTTATTTTTTGACATAAATGGTTACTATAGCATAATAAACATGCGCAGAGTAGAATAATGGGTTCTGCGCATGTCATTTGTACTATAGTAACCACTTTTGACATAAATCGTTACTATAGCATAATAAACATGCGCAGAGTCGAATAATGGGTTCTGCGCATTTCCATTGTGCTATAGTAACCAGTTTTATCGAAAAATAAAAAGGTCGAAAATTGACCATTTAAAAAAAAAATCCCAAAAAAAACGACCAATTTTCGACCCTTTTATTTTTTGATATAAATGGTTACTATAGCATAATAAACATGCGCAGAGTCGAATAATGGGTTCTGCGCATGTCATTTGTGCAATAGTAACCACTTTTGACATAAATCGTTACTATAGCATAATAAACATGCGCAGAGTCGAATAATGGGTTCTGCGCATTTCCATTGTGCTATAGTAACCAGTTTTATCGAAAAATAGAAAGGTTGAAAATCAAAATTTTTTGAAAAAATCCCTGTACTATAGTACAGGGAAATTTTCGAAAAATGACCAATTTTCGACCCTTTTATTTTTTGATATAAATGGTTACTATAGCATAATAACATATCGCAGAGTCGAATAATGGGTTCTGCGCATGTCATTTGTACAATAGTAACCACTTTTGACATAAATGGTTACTATAGCATAATAAACATGCACAGAGCCGAATAATGGGTTCTGCGCATGTCCATTGTGCTATAGTAACCAGTTTTATCGAAAAATAAAAAGGTCGAAAATTGACATTTTTTGAAAAAATTCCTGTACTTATAGTACAGGGAAATTTTCGAAAAATGGCCAATTTTCGACCCTTTTATTTTTTGACATAAATGGTAACTATAGCATAATAAATATGCGCAGAATCGAATAATGCGTTCTGCGCATGTCAATTGTGCTATAGTAACCACTTTTGACACAAATGGTTACTATAGCATAATAAACATGCGCAGAGTCGAATAATGGGTTCTGCGCATGTCATTTGTGCAATAGTAACCACTTTTGACATAAATCGTTACTATAGCATAATAAAATTGGTCAATTTTCGACCCTTTTTATTTTTTGACATAAATGGTTACTATAGCATAATAAACATGCGCAGAGTCGAATAATGGGTTCTGCGCATGTCATTTGTGCAATAGTAACCACTTTTAACATAAATTGTTACTATAGCATAATAAACATGCACAGAGTCGAATAATGGGTTCTGCGCATGTCCATTGTGCTATAGTAACCAGTTTTATCGAAAAATAAAAAGGTCGAAAATTGACATTTTTTGAAAAAATTCCTGTACTTATAGTACAGGGAAATTTTCGATTCTTTTATTTTTTGACATAAATGGTTACTATAGCATAATAAACATGCGCAAAGTCGAATAATGGGTTCTGCGCATGTCCATTGTGCTATAGTAACCAGTTTTATCGAAAAATAAAAAGGTCGAAAATTGACCATTTAAAAAAAAAATCCCTGTACTATAGTACAGGGAAATTTTCGAAAAATTACCAATTTTCGACCCTTTTATTTTTTGACATAAATGGTTACTATAGCATAATAAACATGCGCAGAGTCGAATAATGGGTTCTGCGCATGTCCATTGTGCTATAGTAACCAGTTTTATCGAAAAATAAAAAGGTCGAAAATTGACAATTTTTTGAAAAAATTCCTGTACTATAGTACAGGAAAATTTTTCGAAAAAATACCAATTTTCGACCCTTTTATTTTTTGACATAAATGGTTACTATAGCATAATAAACATGCGCAGAGTCGAATAATGGGTTCTGCGCATGTCATATTTTGTGCCATAGTAACCACTTTTGACATAAATGGTTACTATAGCATAATAAACATGCACAGAGTCGGATAATGGGTTCTGCGCATGTCCATTGTGCTATAGTAACCAGTTTTATCGAAAAATAAAAAGGTCGAAAATTGACCATTTTAAAATTTTTTTTTCGAAAAATGAACAATTTTCGACCCTTTTATTTTTTGATATAAATGGTTACTATAGCATAATAAACATGCGCAGATTCAAATAATGGGTTCTGCGCATGTCATTTGTGCAATAGTAACCACTTTTGACATAAATGGTTACTATAGCATAATAAACATGCACAGAGTCGAATAATGGGTTCTGCCCATGTCCATTGTGCTATAGTAACCAGTTTTATCGAAAAATAAAAGGGTCGAAAATTGGTCATTTTTCGAAAATTTCCCTGTACTATAATACAGGGAAATTTTCGAAAAATTGCCAATTTTCGACCCTTTTATTTTTTGACATAAATGGTTACTATAGCATAATAAACATGCGAAGAGTCGAATAATGGGTTCTGCGCATGTCCATTGTGCTATAGTAACCAGTTTTATCGAAAAATAAAAACGTCGAAAATTGACAGTTTTTGAAAAAATTCTTGTACTATAGTACAGGGAAATTTTCAAAAAATGACCAATTTTCGACCCTTTTATTTTTTGACATAAATGGTTACTATAGCATAATAAACATGCGCAGAGTAGAATAATGGGTTCTGCGCATGTCATTTGTACTATAGTAACCACTTTTGACATAAATCGTTACTATAGCATAATAAACATGCGCAGAGTCGAATAATGGGTTCTGCGCATTTCCATTGTGCTATAGTAACCAGTTTTATCGAAAAATAAAAAGGTCGAAAATTGACCATTTAAAAAAAAAATCCCCAAAAAAACGACCAATTTTCGACCCTTTTATTTTTTGATATAAATGGTTACTATAGCATAATAAACATGCGCAGAGTCGAATAATGGGTTCTGCGCATGTCATTTGTGCAATAGTAACCACTTTTGACATAAATCGTTACTATAGCATAATAAACATGCGCAGAGTCGAATAATGGGTTCTGCGCATGTCCATTGTGCTATAGTAACCAGTTTTATCGAAAAATAAAAACGTCGAAAATTGACAGTTTTTGAAAAAATTCTTGTACTATAGTACAGGGAAATTTTCAAAAAATGACCAATTTTCGACCCTTTTATTTTTTGACATAAATGGTTACTATAGCATAATAAACATGCGCAGAGTAGAATAATGGGTTCTGCGCATGTCATTTGTACTATAGTAACCACTTTTGACATAAATCGTTACTATAGCATAATAAACATGCGCAGAGTCGAATAATGGGTTCTGCGCATTTCCATTGTGCTATAGTAACCAGTTTTATCGAAAAATAAAAAGGTCGAAAATTGACCATTTAAAAAAAAAATCCCAAAAAAAACGACCAATTTTCGACCCTTTTATTTTTTGATATAAATGGTTACTATAGCATAATAAACATGCGCAGAGTCGAATAATGGGTTCTGCGCATGTCATTTGTGCAATAGTAACCACTTTTGACATAAATCGTTACTATAGCATAATAAACATGCGCAGAGTCGAATAATGGGTTCTGCGCATTTCCATTGTGCTATAGTAACCAGTTTTATCGAAAAATAGAAAGGTTGAAAATCAAAATTTTTCGAAAAATGACCAATTTTCGACCCTTTTATTTTTTGATATAAATGGTTACTATAGCATAATAACATATCGCAGAGTCGAATAATGGGTTCTGCGCATGTCATTTGTGCAATAGTAACCACTTTTGACATAAATGGTTACTATAGCATAATAAACATGCACAGAGCCGAATAATGGGTTCTGCGCATGTCCACTGTGCTATAGTAACCAGTTTTATCGAAAAATAAAAAGGTCGAAAATTGACATTTTTTGAAAAAATTCCTGTACTTATAGTACAGGGAAATTTTCGAAAAATGGCCAATTTTCGACCCTTTTATTTTTTGACATAAATGGTTACTATAGCATAATAAATATGCGCAGAATCGAATAATGCGTTCTGCGCATGTCAATTGTGCTATAGTAACCACTTTTGACACAAATGGTTACTATAGCATAATAAACATGCGCAGAGTCGAATAATGGGTTCTGCGCATGTCATTTGTGCAATAGTAACCACTTTTGACATAAATCGTTACTATAGCATAATAAAATTGGTCAATTTTCGACCCTTTTTATTTTTTGACATAAATGGTTACTATAGCATAATAAACATGCGCAGAGTCGAATAATGGGTTCTGCGCATGTCATTTGTGCAATAGTAACCACTTTTAACATAAATTGTTACTATAGCATAATAAACATGCACAGAGTCGAATAATGGGTTCTGCGCATGTCCATTGTGCTATAGTAACCAGTTTTATCGAAAAATAAAAAGGTCGAAAATTGACATTTTTTGAAAAAATTCCTGTACTTATAGTACAGGGAAATTTTCGATTCTTTTATTTTTTGACATAAATGGTTACTATAGCATAATAAACATGCGCAAAGTCGAATAATGGGTTCTGCGCATGTCCATTGTGCTATAGTAACCAGTTTTATCGAAAAATAAAAAGGTCGAAAATTGACCATTTAAAAAAAAAATCCCTGTACTATAGTACAGGGAAATTTTCGAAAAATTACCAATTTTCGACCCTTTTATTTTTTGACATAAATGGTTACTATAGCATAATAAACATGCGCAGAGTCGAATAATGGGTTCTGCGCATGTCCATTGTGCTATAGTAACCAGTTTTATCGAAAAATAAAAAGGTCGAAAATTGACAATTTTTTGAAAAAATTCCTGTACTATAGTACAGGAAAATTTTTCGAAAAAATACCAATTTTCGACCCTTTTATTTTTTGACATAAATGGTTACTATAGCATAATAAACATGCGCAGAGTCGAATAATGGGTTCTGCGCATGTCATATTTTGTGCCATAGTAACCACTTTTGACATAAATGGTTACTATAGCATAATAAACATGCACAGAGTCGGATAATGGGTTCTGCGCATGTCCATTGTGCTATAGTAACCAGTTTTATCGAAAAATAAAAAGGTCGAAAATTGACCATTTTAAAATTTTTTTTTCGAAAAATGACCAATTTTCGACCCTTTTATTTTTTGATATAAATGGTTACTATAGCATAATAAACATGCGCAGAGTCGAATAATGGGTTCTGCGCATGTCATTTGTGCAATAGTAACCACTTTTGACATAAATGGTTACTATAGCATAATAAACATGCACAGAGTCGAATAATGGGTTCTGCCCATGTCCATTGTGCTATAGTAACCAGTTTTATCGAAAAATAAAAGGGTCGAAAATTGGTCATTTTTCGAAAATTTTCCTGTACTATAATACAGGGAAATTTTCGAAAAATTGCCAATTTTCGACCCTTTTATTTTTTGACATAAATGGTTACTATAGCATAATAAACATGCGCAGAGTCGAATAATGGGTTCTGCGCATGTCCATTGTGCTATAGTAACCAGTTTTATCGAAAATAAAAAGGTCGAAAATTGACATTTTTTGAAAAAATTCCTGTACTTATAGTACAGGGAAATTTTCGAAAAATGGCCAATTTTCGACCCTTTTATTTTTTGACATAAATGGTTACTATAGCATAATAAATATGCGCAGAATCGAATAATGCGTTCTGCGCATGTCAATTGTGCTATAGTAACCACTTTTGACACAAATGGTTACTATAGCATAATAAACATGCGCAGAGTCGAATAATGGGTTCTGCGCATGTCCATTGTGCTATAGTAACCAGTTTTATCGAAAAATAAAAACGTCGAAAATTGACAGTTTTTGAAAAAATTCTTGTACTATAGTACAGGGAAATTTTCAAAAAATGACCAATTTTCGACCCTTTTATTTTTTGACATAAATGGTTACTATAGCATAATAAACATGCGCAGAGTAGAATAATGGGTTCTGCGCATGTCATTTGTACTATAGTAACCACTTTTGACATAAATCGTTACTATAGCATAATAAACATGCGCAGAGTCGAATAATGGGTTCTGCGCATTTCCATTGTGCTATAGTAACCAGTTTTATCGAAAAATAAAAAGGTCGAAAATTGACCATTTAAAAAAAAAATCCCAAAAAAAACGACCAATTTTCGACCCTTTTATTTTTTGATATAAATGGTTACTATAGCATAATAAACATGCGCAGAGTCGAATAATGGGTTCTGCGCATGTCATTTGTGCAATAGTAACCACTTTTGACATAAATCGTTACTATAGCATAATAAACATGCGCAGAGTCGAATAATGGGTTCTGCGCATTTCCATTGTGCTATAGTAACCAGTTTTATCGAAAAATAGAAAGGTTGAAAATCAAAATTTTTTGAAAAAATCCCTGTACTATAGTACAGGGAAATTTTCGAAAAATGGCCAATTTTCGACCCTTTTATTTTTTGACATAAATGGTTACTATAGCATAATAAATATGCGCAGAATCGAATAATGCGTTCTGCGCATGTCAATTGTGCTATAGTAACCACTTTTGACACAAATGGTTACTATAGCATAATAAACATGCGCAGAGTCGAATAATGGGTTCTGCGCATGTCATTTGTGCAATAGTAACCACTTTTGACATAAATCGTTACTATAGCATAATAAAATTGGTCAATTTTCGACCCTTTTTATTTTTTGACATAAATGGTTACTATAGCATAATAAACATGCGCAGAGTCGAATAATGGGTTCTGCGCATGTCATTTGTGCAATAGTAACCACTTTTAACATAAATTGTTACTATAGCATAATAAACATGCACAGAGTCGAATAATGGGTTCTGCGCATGTCCATTGTGCTATAGTAACCAGTTTTATCGAAAAATAAAAAGGTCGAAAATTGACATTTTTTGAAAAAATTCCTGTACTTATAGTACAGGGAAATTTTCGATTCTTTTATTTTTTGACATAAATGGTTACTATAGCATAATAAACATGCGCAAAGTCGAATAATGGGTTCTGCGCATGTCCATTGTGCTATAGTAACCAGTTTTATCGAAAAATAAAAAGGTCGAAAATTGACCATTTAAAAAAAAAATCCCTGTACTATAGTACAGGGAAATTTTCGAAAAATTACCAATTTTCGACCCTTTTATTTTTTGACATAAATGGTTACTATAGCATAATAAACATGCGCAGAGTCGAATAATGGGTTCTGCGCATGTCCATTGTGCTATAGTAACCAGTTTTATCGAAAAATAAAAAGGTCGAAAATTGACAATTTTTTGAAAAAATTCCTGTACTATAGTACAGGAAAATTTTTCGAAAAAATACCAATTTTCGACCCTTTTATTTTTTGACATAAATGGTTACTATAGCATAATAAACATGCGCAGAGTCGAATAATGGGTTCTGCGCATGTCATATTTTGTGCCATAGTAACCACTTTTGACATAAATGGTTACTATAGCATAATAAACATGCACAGAGTCGGATAATGGGTTCTGCGCATGTCCATTGTGCTATAGTAACCAGTTTTATCGAAAAATAAAAAGGTCGAAAATTGACCATTTTAAAAATTTTTTTTCGAAAAATGACCAATTTTCGACCCTTTTATTTTTTGACATAAATGGTTACTATAGCATAATAAACATGCGCAGAGTCGAATAATGGGTTCTGCGCATGTCCATTGTGCTATAGTAACCAGTTTTATCGAAAAATAAAAAGGTCGAAAATTGACAATTTTTTGAAAAAATTCCTGTACTATAGTACAGGAAAATTTTTCGAAAAAATACCAATTTTCGACCCTTTTATTTTTTGACATAAATGGTTACTATAGCATAATAAACATGCGCAGAGTCGAATAATGGGTTCTGCGCATGTCATTTGTGCCATAGTAACCACTTTTGACATAAATCGTTACTATAGCATAATAAACATGCGCAGAGTCGAATAATGGGTTCTGCGCATTTCCATTGTGCTATAGTAACCAGTTTTATCGAAAAATAAAAAGGTCGAAAATCAACATTTTTTGAAAAAATCCCTGTACTATAGTACAGGGAATTTTTCGAAAAATTGCCAATTTTCAACCCTTTTATTTTTTGACATAAATGATTACTATAGCATAATAAACATGCGCAGAATCAAATAATGCGTTCTGCGCATATCAATTGTGCAATAGTAACCACTTTTGACATAAATGGTTACTATAGCATAATAAACATGCACAGAGTCGAATAATGGGTTCTGCGCATGTCCATTGTGCTATAGTAACCAGTTTTATCAAAAAATCAAAAGGTCGAAAATTGACCATTTAAAAAAAAAATCCCTGTACTATAGTACAGGGAAATTTTCGAAAAATGACCAATTTTCGACCCTTTTATTTTTTGACATAAATGGTTACTATAGCATAATAAACATGCGCAGAGTCGAATAATGGGTTCTGCGCATGTCCATTGTGCTATAGTAACCAGTTTTATCGAAAAATAAAAAGGTCGAAAATTGACAATTTTTTGAAAAAAATCCTGTACTATAGTACAGGAAAATTTTTCGAAAAAATACCAATTTTCGACCCTTTTATTTTTTGACATAAATGGTTACTATAGCATAATAAACATGCGCAGAGTCGAATAATGGGTTCTGCGCATGTCATTTGTGCCATAGTAACCACTTTTGACATAAATCGTTACTATAGCATAATAAACATGCGCAGAGTCGAATAATGGGTTCTTCGCATTTCCATTGTGCTATAGTAACCAGTTTTATCGAAAAATAAAAAGGTCGAAAATCAACATTTTTTGAAAAAATCCCTGTTCTATAGTACAGGGAATTTTTCGAAAAATTGCCAATTTTCAACCCTTTTATTTTTTGACATAAATGATTACTATAGCATAATAAACATGCGCAGAATCAAATAATGCGTTCTGCGCATGTCAATTGTGCAATAGTAACCACTTTTGACATAAATGGTTACTATAGCATAATAAACATGCACAGAGTCGAATAATGGGTTCTGCGCATGTCCATTGTGCTATAGTAACCAGTTTTATCAAAAAATAAAAAGGTCGAAAATTGACCATTTAAAAAAAAAATCCCTGTACTATAGTACAGGGAAATTTTCGAAAAATGACCAATTTTCGACCCTTTTATTTTTTGATATAAATGGTTACTATAGCATAATAAACATGCGCAGAGTCGAATAATGGGTTCTGCGCATGTCATTTGTGCAATAGTAACCACTTTTGACATAAATGGTTACTATAGCATAATAAACATGCACAGAGTCGAATAATGGGTTCTGCGCATGTCCATTGTGCTATAGTAACCAGTTTTATCGAAAAATAAAAAGGTCGAAAATTGACAAATTTTCGACCCTTTTATTTTTTGATATAAATGGTTACTATAGCATAATAAACATGCGCAGAGTCGAATAATGGGTTCTGCGCATGTCATTTGTGCAATAGTAACCACTTTTGACATAAATGGTTACTATAGCATAATAAACATGCACAGAGTCGAATAATGGGTTCTGCGCATGTCCATTGTGCTATAGTAACCAGTTTTATCGAAAAATAAAAAGGTCGAAAAGTGCGTATTTTGGCAATTTGTTGAAAAAATCCTTGTACTATAATAATAGTACAGGCATTTTTCGAAAAAAAGGAAAATTTCGACCTTTTTATTTTTTGACATAAATGGTTACTATACAGAATAATTATAACGCAATATATGCACATATATAGCAGTAGTATTTCATAATAATATTTTTTTTAAAGTGCGTATTTTGGTAATTTTTTCCAAAAATATGCAAATTTCGACCTTTTTATTTTTGACATAAATCGTTTCTATACGTCTATAAGATGATGATAAAGCAATATATGGGCATATATAGCAATATTATTGTCCAGGAGGCTTTTTTTTTCTATGCAGTTAAGGCAGAAATCATGAATAATTCATTGCCTTAATTATTTTCTATTAAAAAGAATTGCAAGATAGTTGATGTACTTCCTAAATATACTAAACCTAACACTCTAAATAATCTCTTTCTTTTACGAACATGTTAACAGTGCAATAGGTTAAAGCCTTTACCAAACATTTCTGTTGGCAAACGCTGTATTCTTATATAGCGCCCTCTATAATGTCCCATTCATTATGTCATAACTATTCTAATGAATTATTTATGATTTCTGCCTTAATTGCATAGGAAAAAAAATAATGCGTCCAGGAGTCGTCGATTGTGGTATTTCGTGCCTTTCATATTTAAATTAACAATTGAATGCAATCAATTTTACATAAACCAATCGCGCCTTCTTCTCTAAATAGTCCAGCGGTTTTTATTTGATTTATTTATAACGCATGGTATACATGTTATGTTGCTATACAGTAGATATTCAGGGGACATGCTTTTTGAGAGACACTTGCTATGTACAGTACATCAAAGGTGTGACTGTCCTCTTAGGATTCTATACTGTATTTTGTTCTTACAGATCAACAATAGAAAGATGTAATACACTAACCATGGAGCTATAACGAACAATGAACAAAACAAATAATAACCTATAAAATTAAACGCTATAATCTTACTTTGAACAGAAAAGTAGGTCATAACTTTAACACCAAAAAGGGGATATTTTTTTTCTAAAATTTTCATACGATATACCACCTTTCATAATCTATTTTGTAATATTACAGAGCCTATGTAAATACGCGAACGTGATTGGTTGAAACTGCATCACATGACTACCACTGCGAGGATCGTAAATCGTATATATCCTCGAGAACGATGATATTGACTGAGTATTTTTCGCGTAATTATCGTGTCCCCTGTCATTAATCATATAAATTCTCGAGTACGATGATATTGACTGTGTAAAGTAATCTACTGGGTCTTGAACTCGCGATGAAATTGTCACCCCATCACAAGACAACGCTTCATGCGCTGCGCCACGGAACTTGCTTGAAGAAATTAATCATCTAAACTATTTAAACTATGCATACATAGCGCCCTCATTTATTTTTAGTCCTCCCTAGATGTGATGAAACACCGTTTGTAATTGGTTAATACTCACAGTAGTAACTGGTACGCGCGCGACGCACTGAACATCCGGTGATTCGGCTCGAAGTAGTATAATGAAGACGAATTATTATTTATTCGGCCTAGGCCTACCTGATAATATTATTATTAATGTAGGCTTATTGATGGAAATTCTTCTGTTATTATTTAAACGACCTAGGCTAGTGAATATTTCATTGCCAAAGGAATCATTACTTACCGTAGTAATTATCTGTAATTATCGAAAGGTAAGGTGTCTGGGCATCTTGAGTTTACATATTACTAGCTACCCGACCCAGCAGATATTCTACTTGTTGTTGGCTATGTAATATAACAGATATTGCCTTTTATATCGGTAAAATATAAGATTAGACATCCCCTCGGGAATGATATTAAGTTCTTGGGAATTATATATTCCGTCGAACATATATCATTCCCTCGGGGATGTCTAATCTTATATTTAACCTCTAAGCAGTCAATATCTGTATAATAACGCATAGTAAGCACGAATGGTTATAGATATACATTACTGGGATGACTACGGCGTAGTTCATTGTACTGCAGGGATAGTGTCTTTAATTAGGCGTTCCATATTTGACCTGAATACGATGTTCGGGTCATACATGGGACGCTGTTGGCGTCATAATTATACTACTTAGGTGCCTTGTCATACCAAACAGAATTAATTCAAACACGTATTGATTTTTCAAAACTGTAATAATTAATTTAATTTTCATCTATCAAACAATAAATACAATAAATTAAACAATGAGCATAAGATAAATAGCACTGGGGCTCAGGCCAAAATTATTCTACTGCAGTTACTGCAGTAAGTGCATTTTTTACAGCAGTATAAACGTATGATTATAGTTCGTTTCACTGCAAAAACGGTGTACGATTACTCCAAAAAAATCTTGCTAAATAATTGCATAAACAGGTTTAAAGAGTAAAAAAAACGTAGTTACTGCATTAACTGCAGTAGAATAATTTTGCCATGGTCCCTTGTTAAATCGAACAAGTTTCCAGAGCACTCATACTCTTAACACGTATCTTGTTACTATTTATACCCCTACATTAACACAATCTCAATTGTGTACGAGGTGTATGTATGCCGGATGGACTGGGGACAGAAATATATTTTGGGACAAATAGTCTTGTGAAAAACACCATAATACATTTATATAATTATTATTTTTTTTTGTTTATTTTTAATTTTTTTTAAATTTTATATGCTATTGCACTACTTGTTATTGTGTCTACATTGTTATCAAGCAAGCAAAACTATTACAATAATAAATGAATTTTCCATATTTTTTTTAACTTTCGATAAAGCTAAAAAATACCTCTTTGAGGTTAGTTCATTATAAGCAAATATACTGTTTGTTGAAGGCTTAATACTTGAGAATTTGGCTAAGATTCTACATAGCCATGTACATGGACCTCAAGCATAGGAGTTGAAATTATCAGTTATTGTTAAAATATAGGCTCACATATTTACCTAATTGTTAAGTTATAGTTTGTTTGTTCAACGGTGTAACATAGGGATCACGTAAAAATGATTTTTCTGCAGTTATTCCTGCAAACAATGTATAATTTTAGTTTTTTCAATGTAGAAGTCTATGAATAGGCTGTCACTGTAACAAACAGTGTACATTACCAAAAAACGTTTGATAAACAATTTTAATAGCAGGTAACGGGTGAACAAAATGTAGTAAAATAATTTTGACAGTCTTTAAAGATGTATTGTCCCCCAAAAACATGAAAAATAAAGATTAATAAAATCAGACTTTGAATATATATTATTTTGTAGTTAGTTAATCACCTCCATTTTGGAAAAAAAAACCGGAAACAATTAATGTTTTCACTTTTAAAATGACAAAATAAATGGTTAAATTCAATCAAAAACCCATTGTTTGGCAGCCAATTTTTTGCTATATTACAGTTTTTTCCAATCCAATTTTTGGTCAAAGTGTATAACTATTAGGTGACATTAAAATGGAATATTCAACCAAAAAAATTTTAATAATTGTTTTTTTCAGGGGGACGATACATCTTTTGCTATATTACAGTTTTTTCCAATCCAATTTTTGGTCAAAGTGGATAACTATTAGGTGACATTAAAATGGAACATTCAACCAAAACAATTTTAATAATTGTTTTTTTCAGGGGGACGATACATCTTTAAGTCTTATAATTTTAGCTTAGCCACTCTCTGGCAGGAAAATCAATTTTTTTTTTTTTATTGGTTTTAAATTAATTTTTCAATTATTAATGGTTTCTCAAATTCTGTATTATTATATTTGTGTACACAATACAAAAATGTCAAATATAATAAAAACGACACTATATTTCAACATACATGGCTAGATAAAAGTTGTTTACACATGTTTCCATGGCAACATTCTCTAGTATAATGACTAGCTTTAGCAATCTCTGGCATGGTATTGATATATTATATCAAGTCTATATTAACAAATACATATTATTATATTAAACTATCTTATTCTATGCTAGTGGGCTAGTAAGCAAAATGACTGTGCCAATAAGAATCCCCAGTCATTATTTTCATTACCAGTCTTTTATTTATTTTATTAAATTATAAAATAAATTATTACTTTATTAGAACTTTAGTTATTGTTGGCTGTGTAGGATTAAAAAAAAAATATTGGTAATAATGATTTCCTACTAAATTTCCTAAAAGATTTATAAACATATTTAGATACTTTTGTGCAATTATTAGTTCTGTGGAATTTTGGAATTATTTAAAGATACTATTAGAAATGTTTTTATGTTTTATAAGGAGATTGTGAAAAGAAAGTTAGCCTACTTTGGCCACATCATAAGAGGAAAGCGGCATTGCACTAACACTGCAGACATTAGAAGGAAAGGTAGACAGGAAGAGAAAGAAAAGAACGTCAAAGAATGGACAGGATTGAATTTAGTGCAAACCAAGCTTCTTACTCACAGACCTGCTTGGAAGAAAGAGATAAGATGTGGACAGATGGTAGCCAATTGTCAGTATTGACGGCGGCCGAACTTGATGTTTAATTACATGTGGTTGCTATCAATTGACATAGGCTTCTTGGCAGTGGCGTAGCGGCTACGAGTGCTCACTGGTTAAATTCAGGGGTCTCAGAGCTTAAGAGGCCCCATGCAATTACCCATCATTGGAGGGCCCCTTGTGTTACGGCACTGCTTCTCTGGAGAATGGCTATAGCAACACAAATATTAAGCAGTGACTCTCCAATAGACTTTCCAGACTACACTTCCAAACATGAATCCACTTGAATCCACTTGGCCAAGATGTGTTTTAAACAAAAATTCAGAGTATTTTTAATATGATTTTATCTTCTGAATTTACTTGTATTGTTTAGGCATATACCTTGTGTATTGTTTTATCTTGTTTTTGATTTAAATGTTTTTATATTGTTGTAAATGTACTTTGATTTATTGGTGACTTATTAAGTAACGGTTCTTTTGAAATGAAAAACTAACATGGTTAATAACAAAAATAAACTAAAGGCCTTATTATCAGTATAGTATGGTGGGTGGATTGACCGGTAGGAGCTAAAAAAAATTAGTTTATCATACTGTACCACATTCTAAAATTTTACACATATTTAAGAGCATTGTTTGCAATGAAATGCTTAAGATATTTAGCCATTTTAGCGACGTCATTTACACATAGTAACACCAAAAAGAAATATTTACTAAGGTCAAACTGGAGGTAAAAAATGGAGTACCGTAAATGATAGAACAAGCGCCACCAAGCTTACGATATTTATTCAACTGCCATGTTTAATTTAATAATGTATTTCCATAACAGACACATGAGCGGTATCATGTCTAGCGACAATAAACATAATGCAGTATCGTGTCTTCTGACAGCAAACTTCATCCCATACTGTAGTTTTCTGACAGATTATATAGGTTAAGTTCATATTTATGAGTTAGGTGGTATGGTCTTGTCGCAGCTAACACACACAATACATGAGAATCGGCTAAATTTTTTAATGGTTTTATCATAGTTAATTGTAGGACTTCAGTGTTTGTTCGATCATTTACGATATTAGCCCAATGGTGGGTTCAGATTTGTACCTATTTCTAATATTTTTTTCAAGTATTCTCAATCTTTGTTTTAATTACCATTAATTGTTTTTATGGTATCACTATATATACTACACTGATTTGCTAAAAAGTGCCAATTAATTCAAAATGTTATTTAAAAAAAATTCTATTTTCAATGGAAATTAAAGACAAAGAATTAATTATTATCACAACATATTGTCAGCTAAGACACTTCTTAAAATAAGTAGGACTATATTACATTAAATTATTAATTTAAAAACATGTATAATTAATAATAATAATACTAATAATAGAATAGATTAATAATTTAAAAATTCCTATCCAAGAACAGGGTACAGGTCTATAAACAGGTTGGGAAAAAATATACAAACATATCAAGATTCAGTTATATTATATTCAATTGAATAATTCCTATACTATTTTTGTCTTCTATATATATCAAATTAAACAATATCCTAGAATTTCTACGTTATTGAGACAATTATGTGCATTTTCTATAATTTGTCTATTTCGATCGTCGTCGTATATATATTCAGATACAGTCAGAGGTCACAACCCAATCTGAACTTGTTTAAAATACAGTACTGGGCCTTCAGTAAGATTCATATTCCGAAAGATGTCAATCATATGACTGTAAACAAATGTCTTTCGTTAACTTCGTATTTTTTTTTTCCTCATAAGGCTAAATATCGGGAAGTCTTTAGTAAACCTCGCAAACATTTATCCATTTACAAATTGATTATCGCACTGTTTGAGCAAGAATCCCGCATATGACTTTACATGATACGCCGATTTTTCAAACAACGTGTAGCTCTTGCAAAAAAACAGACTGATTCTCACAATAATGTTATCGGATTTATGGTGATGATGCAAACAAGATAGATGATCTAAAGTCTCGCAACAAGCTGATCATATTCCAAAATCTCATTGTCTCGCATCAACTGAACATGTTGAATGTTCAGAGATTTCCAACAAATTACAATATCATCTGTGCATCTGTGATCTCATAACTCGCAAACGAAATATGCTGATCCTCATTGCAAAAAAAACTGTGATCATAAATAAAGTGATATCACTTATAGATGATCTTTTGAAAGATACTACAGTAGATTCAAATGTTCACGTATTTCCAGTGGCGAGACTACCAAGTTGCTACACATTATGATATGTTTGCTGCCATCCGGTTCTTGCGAAATATATCTATCTAGCGTAGTACATCAATAATTCTATGCTTCCAAGTATTCAGTGGGAATTTTCATTTTATCTACACACAGGTTGGCTATTCCAATAATAATCTTGCTCCCTCTGTTATAACCAGAATGTTTATCTACATTTATATGCAGGGTGGCTATTCCAATAATAATCTTGCTCCCCTCTGTTGTAACCACTTGTTAGTGGGTTTTGGTTTGTAACAATGTTGGAAGCTGTTGTTTTGTGTTATTCAGTATTCTACAAATAAAAAGTACTTTATTTATGGTTGGTTTCCATTGAGATAGAAATGGATACTCACAAAAACATTGGTTTCGGTAAAACATTTTGCGCATGCGGCCTCAATTTAATCATGCATCAAGACATTCATTTAAAAGGGCCATAAATGGTTTCATTTTGGTAAAAAATATGCTGTGTTTTGCTTTACCTTGTTATAAACATATTACAGTACCAACTACTTTTGATTGGAGTGGAGTTTAACTCCATAAAACACGGCCTTATTCTCTCCGAAGAGAGTTCTCAAAATACCTGCCCATTTTGTATAGTTTTTTCAACGATTGCCTTTAATAAGTGGGAGTTTTTCAAACAGACTACCATATTCATTGATATTGAGGCGTACAACAAACAAATGTGTATTTTTATATTGCTAAATAAGTCCGATGAAATTCAATTGAGGAAATTGGGGTTATATCCTCCACAGACCCATGGTGCTGAGACGGACCAGTATATGTGGGTGTAACATATTCTTCAAGTGCACAAGAACAAGATTTAAGGAGAGCTTCAAACCTGTGACGATATCATGGCTACAGTACGTGGTACCCTTGCCTTAACCGCTCAGTCACTCAACTTAATAAAAAATAAGTTTAAACAAACCTAGGTCATTTGTCTACATCACTTCGACTGGCTAGTGTAGATAGTTTAGGAATAAGTGACTTAGTCTGAAAATAAAAATAGTATTGCATTAAGAAAAAATACTGTTAATGTAGATACAGTATTAATTTACCAATAGCTAACTGTCTTGTTGGCGTATGCGATTGAACAATGGGAAGACGACTTGCACCCATGTGAAAGACTCCTTAGTAAATATGCTTGCTGTTGCTGTCAGTGCCTTGTCCTTCGGATGGGACATTACGCTGCATTGATCATATTTGTACACTATTTGAGAAGTTAACGGGATTATCTGCACTACAACTAATCAGAATTTCCCAGAGTAAAAATAATTACATACATACATATATACTTTTTGGACATTTGGAAAATCCTTGATAAACCACGGTTCTAGAGACCTCAAAGATCGGTTTATATGTGCGAACAAGGTTTTGTACATATACAGAAATTACAGACACACTAAAATGTATTAACAATTTGTGGTGAATACAAAAGCGTGTGTATATAATGTGACACACATCTGGTACTGATACATTGCACGCACGCACATAGAAACTTCAGCGTGAAATATGTTTCCATTAACATTGAGTAACAAATGGTACCAATCTTTTACTTCCATCCGATGGAAAAAGCCAATGAGTTTTAAGCAGATTTGTGATCTGGCATTTGGCCGTACCAACATGCTAAGCACAGTTACTTATTGCTTATTTTCAGTGCTATAGCATAGGATATAAATCCATCCACGATTCTTCAGTAGAACCCCTCCTTTGTGATACTCCTATTCTGGGGACCTCTTGGAAAGTTTTTGTGAAAAAAAAAACGAGGGGCAACACTGCGGCCAACCTAATCAGGGAACACTTTGTCCCGAAGGTGTCCCCTTAATAGGAGTTCTACTGTATACATAATTGACAACAATCTATTAATATGATACAATTTATATTTAATGTAATATAAAATTCACCAGCTTTGCAATTCATGCTAAATCATTTAGCCCATGCAAAACAATTTCTTTAATTTAACTGTATTTGTTTATACTTGTCATTTCAAAAGTATTGATAAAGCAAGACAAAAGCTAGGCAAAATAAGTAGAGCTTGAATTGCAAAAATGGCTGAATTTTGCCAAGAAATTAAAAAATTAAAATCAAGTAATTAGTAAATTGAAAATTATAAATTGTATTGAACTAATAATTTCAACTGAAAAAGAAGTAGAAAATCTACATTTATAAAGTAAATGTTACAATTTTTAAATTTTTTTAAAGAATTAATAATTAAAAAGATGATACTACAGTCCAACATAAAATTATTTTGAAATAAAATTTTGCGATTTAAAGCCAGTTGGATAAGGAAACAAAATTGCAGCTCATATTTCTTTATTTCTTTACGCTGTATAAATTTAACCGTTAGCAACTTGTTAGCATGATTCTGGATCTGTTGATTGGTTTAAGAACCATCCAATCAGATGAACCAAGTCATGAGCATTAACATTTTAACTGATGTCATTGGAAAGATGAATTGAGGTCGCTGAATTAGTTTCATTTAGCATTAAGCCATAGCCTACAGTACATGCAACCAGGGATTTATATAATTTTTCGTCTAAAACCATTTAAAATCAGTACCAAATTGGATAAATTTTCACGCACTGATTACTTACACAAAACATGCCAGAACATCCTTTTCACTTTTGTTATTTATCCTGAGTTTCAGAGGGACATTTTTGTCACTGAGCCCATCTTCAAAATTTCATAATTTACCTCTACAAACACCTTTACATCTGTCCTATTTGAGCTTTAATGTTAGCCTATAGGGCATGGCCCCCTTTTTTCGTTTCTATTTGTAGATGCAAAGCTTGTTCTAAGCGGTTTAAATACACAATTTAAGTAATACATTTAAAACAACTTGCCTTGATATTCATCATTATCGGATACGACAGATTTTCCTAAAAATTCAATTAAACAATTCACATACAGAAAAAGACGCAGAGTGAAGGATATAACTATATTAGAGTGTGAGTACTTCAATAGATTTAATTTAATTGTTACTTTATGTATACAGTACCAATATCTATTGAGAAACTGGTGTGTTATAACATTATAACAGGTAATTGCCATATTGGTGTGCTTAGCTCATCCCTGAATTTATACCCAGGTAATAGACATGCAAATGCTCCCTGTAATTTACCAAATGATATGAAAAGATTGATTGTAACCTGAAAAGGTTTTAATAGAATCATAAAAAATTGATAAAATAATTGACTTAATTTTTTTTAAATGTTTACGGTGGCCCATAAGTGTCATGAAAACTTTCAAAGGTTTCACCAAGACACCTATGGGCCACTGTAAAAAATTCAGACATTTTCAGGATACAAAATGGTTGAAAATGGATGGCAACTATATGATGATAAAATAACAATGCGACGAAGATGCAAACAAATTGCAGAATGAGTAGTGTGGTGGAAAAGAGAGAAAATTGAGTGAAATGAACGTGTACACCTTTCCTCCTCACCTTATCCCAGTGGCTTGAAACCTGAACAAATCACGGGTATTTAAAGTAAAAAATATACACATAGAAAAAGAAAAGACAAACTTTGGTCAACATATATTTACAAGGAACATGCAAAATGCATTATCCAATCACCAGAAATGTAGGAAATACAGTATAAACATTTTACTTCGTAAATGCAAAATAAGAGTTAATTTTCAATCAAAATGCATAACAAGGAATAATAATATTACATTTTATAATAATTAATTATGACCCAAGTGATGGGGGAGGGTGCAAAGGAATCGATTTTGCAATACTGGCATGCTTCATTGTTTGTAAAGTAATAGGCCTACTGTAAATAACTTCCTACATCATATATAATTTCCTTAAGTTTTGTATAACAACCTTCCATTGGACTCAGTACATACAGTACATCCAATAACATTACATCATAAAGATATGAATATTTACATTTAAGTACAAAGTGTGTTTAAATTCCATGCCCAACTTATCCTGAAAACATTAATATTTAACTCATAAATTCTTTTCATTTTTTTCTCTTCTTAACTGGTATACTAAATTGTTTTCTTTCTGGCTTTAAAATTCATTATTTAAATTATAATATCTCTATGTTTTAATGAATGATTAACAGAATGTATGGTATTACTATAACTTGTAAATTCATCCTTGAATAAATAGTTATGAACAGTATTATTTATTTTTTTTTAAATGACAGTTGAATATTCATGCATGAAAACTCATTCATTCCACAGTGGGCAGTAAAATGATAAATTGTGCACAATAAATGAAAAATTCCTTGAAAATTGTGATTTTACTTCAAGAACCTGGGAATTGTAAAGCTAGTGTTTGTTAACAACAAGAATACATTAGGAAGACTTATTCATATAAAAAAGCACTAATGTTGTTATTGCATTTTTTATAGTTCATGCCGTGAGGTAATTTCCCGATTGATCGTAATCAAAACGGTACTGGGTTTGGTCTACTAGCGTTCCTGCTCCCAACCAGTACATCCATTCATAGAAGCCTTAATGAAGTAAGCCTACCTGGTGGTGGCCATAGAACGGTCCCGAGATAACGACTATTTTCTTTTACGTCGCGAAAGAAAATGAAAACACAGCTGTAAGTTTAATCAACAATTTGGTTACCTACTTTACCATTAGATTAAATTAAGTTTGTATTATATAGTATTTTAATATTTTCATAGATGTACAGTTATTATTACTCTATGGATTCAGAATTAAATAATTAATTGAATTTAATTAGACACAAAGAAATATTGCGGAACTTACCTTTTTCTTTGGACTTAAAAGTTCCTTGTACTGTTCAGATTTGAGAAACCTAGGATAGCTGTCTGTCTTCATTAATTCGTGAATATGGTCCTCAGCCGCGTCAAATGCGTACCTTCCTGCCGTCTCCATGTGTTTCCGAGTCTCGTCCATAACGCGAGAGTCAATGTTGATGGGGCAGGGAGCATCCGCAGATAAAAAGTCCCTATGAAAAGTTAGTCAGAAACATTTTTTTAAATCAGTAAAAGCTAAAATGTTAAAGATGTACAGTATTGTCCACCAAAAACTTAAAAAATGAAGTAGTAATGTAGTTTTAATAAAGTTAATTCATTTCCGTATAAAAAGACATTTTTTTTTAATACCAAAAATAAATCCATTGCAGTTTTTTCAGGTAAACAAATTTGTTTAGGTCCAATCTTTAGTGTAGTGGATAACTATTATGTGACATTAAAATGGCATTTTCAACAACAACAAAAATAAAAATTATTTTTCAGGGGGACAATACATCTTTAATAGTTACATCATATAATTAATACAAAAACTCACTCCCATATCTGTCGTGTTTTTTGTTGCATCATTTTCATCGGAGATGCCTTCAGTTCTTGACTGGCAATCCAAAACCTGAGAGATTACAATATTTTAAATTAAGAAAATCGCAAAACAAATTTAGAATGTCCGAGTTTTAAACATCAGTCAGATTCTATTTTGAGAATCCGGATGCAGAATGCTAAAAAAGAGAACAAATTTCACAACAACAAATGTAATTATTTATAAATATAGTTTTCTATGAGAAGCAGTGGCAATTACCACAAGCATGTTAACCTTTAAAGGTCTTCGCTAGGTTTAGAATCGTGGATTAAATGACAGCTATAGACTATAATCTTGTTATATGCAAAGCATTACCGTACTCCACGACAACACACGCTGTATCGAGAGTTATAAATACCCATGAAAATAGTCCCAGACAATTCGATCAGACTATATCTTCCATTCAAACAACGCACAGCACAAGCAATCGTGGAGCAATTAGGAAGAAGCGAGTATTTAAAATATCCGTTTCTGAATGGATATTAAAAATACAGTTATTTGCATAACAAACAAGCAAATGGTGAACCTATTTTAGCCATGGAGATTTTATTACAACTGGAACTACAGTGTATTTTCACACCTGGAAGTTCAATGTCCATCTTGCAGATACTGATTTTCATTCTTTTGTAAAAGCATTGGTGAATAATATTATTATTAAAAGAAATAATGACATAATACATCCTAAATGTTATCTATTAATGTGAACATAAACAACCAGACATTTTATAAGTAGCAATGGTTCAAGTAAAGACTACTAACTTTATTTTTATTTTATTTATTTTTTGTTTATTCAATTTTCTGCCATATACAATACAAAGAAGACAAAACAAATATAAAAGGCAAGGAAAGACCAAACAGGTGCTAAACACCTATGCTAGTCGGTCAACCCAGAAAAGAGCACAGAATTGAAAAAAAAATTACATTCTACAATTAAAGCATATACAAGAAAGTGACCAACTACACACATTTTCACAATAAAAATAAGTACTGAGATAATTGAAAAATTTGGTTTTAAGTTGCGAATTTCATATAGTAAAATTTAAGATAAATTAAGCACTCGGAAACAGAGCTAGAAACTTGTACACAATAATATTTCACAATCAAAATTATTTCATAATAAAATGTTTGCACAATATGGACATACAATGCTCAAAGACCAGTACAAGGTCGTATCCATTGTTTAATTTTCTTGACAAAGCACACCCCTACTCAAAAGACACTCTATTCAGGGGACACCTTATTCAGGGAACACCCTATTCAGGGTCCCCTTTATTCAGGGGGAACCTTTATTCAGGGGACAACCTATTCAGGGGACACCCTATTCCGGGTCCCCTTTATTCAGAGGGAACCTTTATTCAGGGGACACACTATTCAGGGGACACCCTATTCAGGAACACCTTTATTCAGGGGGAACCTTTATTCAGGGGACACACTATTCAGGGGACATCCCTATTCAGGGACACCTTTATTTAGGGGGAAAACCAAACTTTCCTATGCAACACAAAAAAAAAAATACATATTTCCACACTAAGGTCAACCTTCAGGGAACATTATTTATTAAGGGAACACTTTTTTTATCCTGACCCTTAAAAGGGATTCTACTGTAGTGTTTCCAAAAACTTGGCTTTTTGCTCCGGGGTTTTACTTTATGATTAAATAGCTTTTAGTTTTTTTATAAAATTGTTTTGTAATCTAAAAACGGGAACAATAAGGAAGCCACTCCCATGCAGTAGATAGTCATCCTTTGAATCCAAGGACTTAAAACAATGATGAAACAGAGATTAGAAGTTTATATCCTTTAAAGAGATCATGGAAAGGACATATATATGGGATAGTCTGAGTCCTACTTAACGGTCTTTCTCAAATGGTTTGACGGTAATATAACTTTTTTTTTTGGGCCTGTTACTGTATATGAATATGGATTTAAATACTGTATTTTGGAAAAACAGTACTAAATACAGTTATTTACATACGAAACTAACTAATGATGTAAATATTTTAGTCAATAATAAAGCTAATAATTCTCCCATTTTGATCAAATGAGGAAGTATTTAGGATATATTGAAAACTTTTCTTTTCAAGGTTTCACATGGGTTGGTGAACTATTTGTACTTTCAACAGATTTAACAAAATGTACATAAAATGCCCCTGGATACAAAATAATAGGTTTTGAATTTCACAAGTCATAAATTATACTGGTGCCTACTTAAAATTCTACCAGTTGATAGCAAAGTATTGTTGCTTAAGAAAAAATCCTTGATTATAATAAATAAATAAATAAACAAGTAGAAATTGATGTTTTACCTTAGATTTTCTCCACTGAATTCTGTTTCTAAGAATTTCGCAAACTGTTCACGACCTAAAGGATCTCGTAGTAGTTCATCGATACCAAATGTCCATTTTTTCACACGCCATGCAGGCACGTCTTTTAGGCTCCTTTTACAAAAAAAAAAAACAAAAAATCCTTTAGTTATAAACCTAATACTGTACAACCTTTGTGATTTTTTTTATCGGAAATTGTACAAATGTTGGTTACTTTTTTAAGGGGCAACTGACCATTGTGCTTTGTTTCTGTATCTGTCTATTGGTCGAATAAATAAATGAAATGAAATTTCAACCGATTTCATGTTTAAAGTAGGTAAAGCTAATCAGTGCTGTAAATAAATTGTACAGAATTATCAAAAAAAATAATGAATATCAAAACAAATATAATTTTAGGATATGCCCAGATTGTAAACAGAAACAATTAGTAAGCAATATTATCTAGAACATATGTTTTAACTAAATGTAGGTCAAGTTATTTAACAATAGCAATAAAAAAAACAAAAACCACAAAATCAAGAACTGAATAATATTTTATAATCTCAAGATGGCAGATGTTGTTGAAGAAGCAAGATGGCTAGGCACATACACATTCATGCTATTATTTTAAACAGTATAAACATGGAGCTATATAGCTCCATGGTATAAAGAATACACTACTGTTAATGAAAGTATTGTCCACACCGGATTTTGTTGAAGAAGATGGCTAGGCCTAACTATTTTTATTTTATTTTATTTTATTCAATTTTCAGGCACAAAAAAACATGACAACAAGACAGCGGTGCAGCACCCTGAGGATTGCCATGAGTGCAAAGCACTATCGAGATGGCTCTCCATATACTGCACTTGAACAAATAAGTAAACCATAAAAAGACAAAGATATAAAAATTTAAAATTGCGAGGCATCAAGTTGAACAATCATTAAAATTGAATCTAAAAAATATATATATATAAATATTATGTACAGATAAAAATGATTGTTTAAAGATAAAAAAAAATAAAAAGTTTAAAGTTGCCTGACATAAGACCGGAGAGCTGTCACAAATGTGTTAAAACTAAATAAAGAATGTTCTCTAATATAATTAGGAATCTCTTGCCATACACGGGGAAAATTAGTGTACAATGAATATTTAAAAGAATTGGTTCTGGCATATTTGTGTTTAAAAATAACTGATTCGGAATACCTTGGATTAAAATCAACAAAATCGTGAATATTAAGATCAATTCGACCATACATACATTTCATAATAAAAAGTATACTGAGAAAACACACTCTCTGGTCCATAGATGGCAAATTTAAATGTTCGAGCCGTTGCTCGTAATCGCCCTTAGCACACAATTTTGTGATCCTTCGAAGAGGTTTATTTATGCTAGTAATATGTTGTTTTTGATGAGGCACCCAAACAGGGGCAGCATACTCAAGTATGGGCCTACATAAACCGTTAAAAAGCCTCATCAAAATTACAGGGTCGTTAAATATCACAAAACGCTTTATGAATCCGACAATTTGGAGAGATTTTGTGGTAATTGCGGACACATGCGTTGACCAAGAGAGATTGCTTTCAAAGTGAATACCAAGATATTTGTAGGAGGTAACTGCTTGAAGGTCATTAGTGTGAATATGATAACGAGCATGAATGGGATTACGTTTGCGAGTAATATGGAGAACTTTGCATTTTTTAGCATTAAGTCTCATCATGTTATTTTGACACCATTCATCGATGTTATCTAGATCTTTTTGAAGTAATATCGCATCATATTCACATCTAATTGGCCTGAACACCACCGTATCGTCGGCATATTGTCTAATTTGAGAGGTGATCGACATAGGGAGGTCAAAAACGAACGAGTTGAAAAGTAATGGGCCAAGTACCGACCCTTGAGGTACACCTGAAACAACTTGTGTACGGTCAGATATCAGTCCATTAAGGACAATCTGTTGGCAACGATCAGTAAGAAATGAGCCCATCCATTTCAAAATTGGACCACATAGACCAAAATTGTGGAGCTTACGTAATAGTTTAGGGTGACTCACACGGTCAAATGCTTTTTCCCAATCAAGGAATATAGCATCGACGACTGGTGGGTTCGTACCATCTAATATTTTGGACCATTCGTGGTATATGGATGAAGCTTGTGTAACACAAGATCTTCCAGGATAGAACCCGTGCTGTACAGGACTAACAAACGCATTACATTGAAGATGAAATAAAAAATGATCAGCCACAATACGTTCTAGAACTTTGCCAACAACTGAACAAAGTGATATTGGTCTATAATTACTTATATCATTTCTACTACCAGATTTAAAAATTGGTACAACATTGGCCAATTTCCATTCCTTCACCACAATGCCTTGGTCAAGGGACATTTGAAAAATTTTAAGCAAAATTGGGGATATAACAGGTGCAGCCATACTCAACATCATAGGGGTAATCCCGTCGGGCCCAGGGGATTTATTAGTATCTAAAGATAACAGGGCACGGAAAATTTGATCCCTATTGATGACAATACTAGTTAAAGGTAAGACAATTTCACTGTGATTACAATAAGATGTTTCGTTTGTTACATTGAAATCATCATTATCTTCAGTAAAATTAGAATGAAAATATTTCGAAAATGCTTTAGTAGCATTTAAATCTGAATCTATGATATTGCCGTTTAAAGTATACTTTCTTTCTGTTGCACATTTTCGTTTTTTCTTAACATATGACCAAAATCGTTTAGGATTAGATTTACAGCCTAAACTAAGATTATGGAGGTAATCATAATGAGACTTTCTCGTAGTTTCACGCAATGCGTTACTAAATTTTCTGTATTTTTCCCACTTATACATGTTATTCGGATGTTTCTTTGCATCTCGATAAAGGCGTCTCTTTTTACGAGACATTTTAATAATTTCAGTTGTTATCCAGATTGATTTTCTGCGAGGTTTGCTTTTAGCTTTGGGTATGCAATCATCAATTGCGGCTAGAAAAAGGTCTTTAAAACAAGCCCAAGTGGAATCTAAGTTAAGCTGTGTAAAGCAGATATCCCACGGGACTGAATTAAGAGTTTGGAAAAAATCATCATGATTAACCTTTTTATATTGATAAAAATATCTAGGAACTTGTTTAGGACAGACCAACCGTCCAGCTAAGTCAAAGAAGATACCTATATGATCACTTGTACTAATTCCAGGTTCACCTGTGACATTATGAATAATGTCATTATTATTACAGAACACAAGGTCTAACATAGAATGTGATCCATTATTTGCATATCTGGTAGGAAAATTTACAAGTTGAACAAGATTAAGAGATGACATTATATTTTCAAACTCAATATTACAGTTCGAGTTCGAACCAAAGTCATAATTGAAATCACCAGCGATGATCACAGCAGTATATTTGTGCATGATGGAGAGTATATTGTCTGAGAGTTCTTGAAAATTGGTTAACCATTCTCTTGATGAACTCGGGGGTCTATAAACACAGCCAAGCAGAATACTTCCTCCAGATACATGGATTTCAGCCAGTTGAACCTCAATATTAGTGTCAATGTCCACAGATAATACATCTATAGAATGTTTGCATGCTATCAGAACACCACCACCGTGTCTGTTTCTGTCGTTTCTATGAACACAGTAATCTAACGGGAAAATCTCTGCACTCTTAATCGTTGGATCCAACCATGTTTCAGTCAACAACACTATATCAACATTATTTTCTATCCGTACTTGAAGATCCTGGATTTTATTAGCAATACTTCGGGCGTTGAACATAGCGATTTTTATGTTGTTGGGTCGGTGGATTTCGTTTAAATCTTTCATTCTGGAATTCATTGGACCTGGATTTGTTTCAATATCACCAGCAGACAAGATATCAATACTAAAACATGCCGTATGGTTACTGTAATAAGCGATCGGACGTGAGAAAAACTTACGACTTTTAGGCTGACGACAAGCAGTTCCACACTGACAGTCAGGAAGGTATGCAAACTCTATTGTATTGTGTTTCACACCTGACCACTGATCGTTGTTGTTGACAGTTCGAAAAACAATAGGCCTAGCACTTGTGGCGTCGTTGACGAACCCGTGAAAAACGTAGTTTTTGTTGTCATAAACACACCGATCGTTGAAATTTACAGTTACCTGACTCCATTGAACATATTGGTTACTATTGATTAAAATTATGTAGTAAAACCAAAGGTATAAAATCGAAAATTCCTTGATTTTCCGCAGACCGTAAAACGGTGCTGTGTGAGTCATTGTCGTCTAGCATTCGTATCGTAACTATACATACACATTATGCTATAATTTACATACACATTATGCTATAATTTAAATAGTAAAAGAATAACAATACTTTTAATAAAAGTATTGTCCACACCAGATTTTGTTGAAAAAGATGGCTAGGCCTAAATGCACATACACATTTTAAGCTATCATTTTAAATAGTAAATGAATACACTACTTTTAATGAAACTTGATCATCAGATAAGAGTATTTAGAGCAATAATATAGAAATAGGCCACTTTCACATGAGGTGAAAGTTTAATGAATTCCTAATGAAATTAACTTCATAGACATACAGTAACTGAATTTGTTGTATTTCAACGTACAAACAAGCCATACTTAACAATATAGTAGAATGCATTTAAGACCCAAAAGAGTTTACTCTGAATAGGGGTTGACCACACAGTGTCAAGACATATATAATTTCACAAGAAAGTGTATCGGTGTCCCTCAAATTTGGGTGTCCAAAAAAAGGTGTTCCACATTCACTTACAGATCGTTGGACATAGGTAACTCGCGTAGCACTTTGGTCTTCATAGAAACAGTCCACCTTCACATGGGGCAAGCGGGGCAAGCAGAGCCGTATATTCCTAAAGTATTAAACTCTTCATTCCCAGTATAAATACAAAGATGGGAATTCTTTGCTAAGTTCAATCACCGACCGCTACAAGAACTTAGTTACAAATTTCAGCAATCTATACAATCTATAATAATCCGCAGTATTTGAATCAATGTGAGAATATTAAAACTCTTGGTATATCTACATAAAAAATGAACCTCTCACAATGAAAGCTTCAATTCAGTTATGGAAAGCTAAACTATGTGCTATCAGTATAAAACAAGAGTTCCACTTCCTTCTGAAAAATCTACATACACTGAATGAACAGGAAACAGTTTTACAGAACCTTGCTTCCTGGTTCCACGGACGAAAGTTCACAGCCAATCATCTTCTAGCAACTTTGCTATGTGCTAAGATGACTTAATAAACAAGTAAAAGATAAGCTTTATGTCTCTCGTTAGGATTAGGGCTAACGAGCAAGGTTAATTTAACTATTCTTAGAGTGTGGGTGGTCATTGGGCAGTTCTAGCCGTCTATTTCGAATGTGGAATAATATTTGTTATTTCTGTATCTGTGACTAAAAACAATATTTATAAATAAATAAAATTAAAATTTTTTTTTTAAATAAAGAATTTTCCTAAGGATAATCTAATAATTGAAATGTATGAAAGAAATTCAGTTACTTGATCAGATGTTTTGTCTTAATTGGATATAACAATTTAAGTAAATATTGGGTGGGACTTGAACCCAAAACCTCTGTCTGGCATTCATATCCCAAGACCACATAGCTTGCACTGATGGCCAATATATTCGATCCCAATAAAGCAGTATAAACTGCACTAAGGGCTAAGTTCAGATGTTTTGCCATACTGTGAAAAAACCTTTCAAATTCACCTACATATACTTTGTCAAATTTCGTCCGTTTTTTAACCTTTTGTGGACAGTGTTCATTCAAGTCTTCGTACATGCATCATTTCATGATTGTTCATTAAAGTTAATTATCATTTAACATAAATACTTTATACTATTTAAGTATTCTGGAATAGGGTCAGTAAACACGGTGAAATAAAGTGCTAGACTTAACACATTTTCCCATCTTTTAAATTATACTTTTCTGATTTAATTTTTTCCAAAACATATTAAAGCAGGAGCTTTGACATAGAACAAAATGTAATGAATGACTATTGCCATATTGTTTTGAAAACTAAACTTAAAAAAAAAAAAAAAACCTCAATGTGGGCGGTCCAATGTAAGGGTGTCAAATTTTTCTTGACTATAGTCCAAGAAGGAAATAAAATGTGAAAAATGTGCAACTGAGTGTAATAAATATCATCAAAACCTCAAAAGAATATTTCCAAATTTTGCATTTTATTACCTCTGTCCCTACAGACAAAAACTGAAGTTTATTTTTTTAAACCTAATATTTAAAAAGTCATTTACCTGACCTAATATTTAAAAGGTCATTAACCATAGTAGCACTATACTTTTTGAAAAATCACTTAATAACATTCTTTATTAGATATCTGCTGATTTCAATCTAGAAAATTGTATTTATTCAACTTCAACATATTTCTCGATTCTGATACATTTAGTACAAAAACGAAACCTCAATACTAAATCCTGTATAGATAATATAATATTGATATTTACATAATTTAATAACATAAACAGATGATGTCATTCCAACTGAATGTGAAACTTGAAGTATTCTTAACCTAAGATGACCCTTGCTGGCAACCACCTTTATATCCTAGTTTCTGAATCCAAGATATCATAAACTCAAGACATACATTACTAAATGACAACAAATTTTAGCAAATATGACGTCCAGAAATAGAGCAACACCATTTTTATGATCTTAATGTTCACAGAAAAATTTAAACAATTCATTTTTAGTAAACAAAAATGTATGTCTAATCATTCATTAAATAGATATACCAGTGAAGACTCTTTCCCGACATACAGAATTAGCCTCCAAAATGGACTTACTTCGTTTTCATTGCATCCCATAATGCCGTTTCGTCGGATATCCATGGATTCGGAGCCTCCATTGTCGTTATCAGGCCGTCGTATTCCCTATATTGCTGACAGTAAGACACCAATCTAAACAAAATGCAAATTTAAAATTGATATTTTTTCCTTAATTCTTTTCTCTGTATTTTAAAGGGGGGTTAAAAGCAACCTGGAATTCTATTGTAATCCCAGCCTGCAACAATCACAAGGAATAACCCCATGCGTTGTAAAACAATCAATAGGTTAGACCATTATATACTGATACTGTGACCAGGACACAGCGACCAGGACTTAAACATAGGATCATGAAATTGGTAAGCCAAACACCAGGCTATGGTATTTCACCACAAAATGAGGAAAATAGTGGTAGAACAATTTAATATCTCTTTTCCTCCTATCACACAATCAAATTAAACACATTAGTACAATTACATAAACAAAACTAAATACAAGTTACACAAACTAAAACCTGCTTCTAAGCATATAATTGTACAATCAATTGTCACCTTTCAGGCCTAAAAACTCTGTATGTATATGTATTACAAAAATCAACTTACAGTTCTGCTACTTTTGAAGTTTTATATTGTCGCTTTTCAAGTCTTGCTTTTAGCATATCCACCTAAGAACAACAACAAACGTAAATATATAGCACAAAACACATCGAAGAGGAAGTATTAAAAATTACCACAACCCCAAAAAAATCACCACAATCTATATTAAAAGGTTACAGTAAAATTGAAACTGATTGTTCAAAACAAGGTAAAACAGATCATGGTTATACAATGTGAATTGTCCATGTGGAAAATCTGAGTGGCCCTCCACTGTTTTGTGTGACGTAGTTTAGTATAAAAATCAACATAATAGTAACAATATTTTATATTATGTTTTGTACATTTCTCTCTGAATGCTTTCTTCACATTCTTTTTTGGCTTTATATTTTTTATCTCAATGGAGGTCAAAGGTCAATTATTGTTGATTTTTGCATTTAGCATAGTATTAATATTTCACCTTTGGTTATAAATGCATAAACATTATCTGCAAAAACAATAATTATTTAATAACTATTCTAATTACAAAAAAATTACTCAATAATCTTTATTTCCTGAAGATACTATGACAGCTTTTTTAAATAAATATAATATTGTACAATGACCACATCAGTTGTAATGCCACTATCAACAAGTTGATTATTATGCATTTTAAAAATAGTTCTATGTCCTGGGTGGGCTTATACCTGAAGAGCCAGGCCTCATAATCCTTCCCCCACCCCCACCACCCCACACCCCTTAGTTCATATGAATGGACTAATACCAATATCCTAATAAGGGTAACACTAAAGGGGTTGGCAGAGTGTATATGATATGATTGATATATTGTCAATTTCAAGGGAAAGTTGTTCCTATAGGATGGAGGATGTTACACCAAAGGGGTCTACCATTGTATTTGTTCATTTTAAAAGTTTATAAGGTTTAATATTGTATTGCATTTTATCTTGATTAAATGTAATTCATTTACAGAGCGTAAAACTAGGGAGGTATAAAAATAATAATCAAATAATATAATAATTTTTTGATAATAACATTTATATAGCTGCCTGGTAAAACAATGGAGTAATTAGTTCATTTAGTTTCTAAATTCCTTAAAACAAAGTAACAATTTGGAATTCTGTGTGAAAAATACTAAAATTCAAAAGCTACAAGTTTAAGTTCATTAAAAAAAAAATTTGGATAACCGTTCAATTGACGTTTAAGAGGTTCATTTGGGATGGTCTTTGCGGTTGTAGTATTTAATCTATATATCCTCTAATAACGAAAAGGATATAACTATTTAACCACACAAGACCATAAGTACACAATACCTGTTTGTTAATGTTACATTAAAGGAATACATTTGACACCTTACGTCTGTCTCGATTATCACATGATGGCATATTATTCATTACTTTACCGCATAAAACGATGAGCTATGCTAAACCATTTTTAACCAGTACCATGACGGAACTAGTCAGACAAGGTCCGGTTCCTGAATAAAACATGTGCACGTGGTGTTGTTTCCACACATTAAAGGTTGGTTCCCACTAGGACGCAACGCAGGGATGTAAGCACGCCTTAAGTAATTCAACTAATCTGGATCAACTCGTTTGTGTTGCGTACATGCGAGAACCAAGCTTATGTATGTTCGTCGGACAAACAATTTGGCGCCCATATACACATTTGTTCACTCATAATTACAAATCCAGCACACAGTTCCTACTACTGTAGCTGGCTATCTTATTCAAAACCCAGCCAAGTATACTTCACCATGTGTGTTATACAGCATCATTGTGTGGCACTACATAGTTTCGTAGCATGCTGGCACAACTGTCTGTTTTTTACCAAAAAACTAGATCAATTCATAGAAAGCTCTACAACATAAAAATAAAATCTTACATATAGGTAGGCCTATCGTACATTGTAGCAAACTAGGATCTTTTGTGTGTGGAAAAAATTGAATATCAGCTCTTTGTACTAGCTTATAATCCTCTTGTCCAAACACAATGCTTAGGCCTACTACACCAGCTTATATGGATCATGTTTGTATGTGAATGAAGTCATGAGGAGTATATCTTAATTCCCGTCTCTCAGCTGTTACATTTTTCTCACACTTTGACCTAAACGCATTAAGTAGTGGTTTCAAAACGATGAACAAACTATTGTTTTACATAATCTCTGTGAAAGTTGAGCAATTTAGAATGTGAAGTAGTACACATGAGCATGAATGATTCTATTGTACATGTCAATATCATAGTTCTGCCTCTTAACATAGACACTTAGCATTACATCAAATAATTAGTATATTGCGATTCTATATATTTAAATATACATAAACATTTTTCTTTGTAATTGTACACCACCACCACTATGTATCTATGATTGAGGTAAAATATATCAAGTAATTATAAAAGTTGGCAATTGCCAATACAGTATATAAAAATGAAAAATCCAAGGGTATATATTTATGCACAAATATATCTCTTTTAAAAAATAAGTGACAAAATAGATTAAACAAAAAAAGAATAAAAAAATGTTTTTTTACTGTATCGTGTGAATTTATACAACATTGCTTTCTTGATATTTTCTTCTAAATACATATTGTTAAATTTATTTTCTTGCTGAATGATGTAGTTATAAATTTGATTGTAATTGGAGAGAATACACCAACCTTCTTAGTGTAAAGTGCCATTGGTGAGCAACATGCAAAATGCAGATCGGAACAGCTCTGAACAGCATGAAGAAAAGCGCCCCCATACAACAAAAATGTAAAAGGAAAACAAACAATTGAAAAACATAACGTAGAGTATACCGTACAGTCAACTCCGACAAAACCAGATATCGAGCACATTGGAAACTTTTTACTATTGTTGCTATAAAAACAAGGTTGACATTTATCAATGTTTTTGATTAAGTCAAGATGTGAGTGAAAGGCTGAGACTTTATTTATCTTACTAAATGGTCTTTTTCATCTAAGATTTCAGTGTAAATAATCATTAAAAATAATTGATGTCTGATTTTAGGGGAGTTGACTGTAATAAACAAAGGATAGACAAATAGATTTGAAACATTTGAAAAAAACTAAAGTAGAACCTCCATTATGGGGACAACGTCCGGGACCCAACAAAGTGGCGATTTAATAGGGGTTTCCTCTGAATAGGGGTTAGCAGCAGTTTTGAATAATATATTTGCCCTTGCTTTTTTCAATACGAAAAGTGTCCCTTTAATAGGGGTGTTCAAAAGGAGGAGTTCTACTGTATTCAAGTATACGGTGAGGGGAAAAGAGAGCTTGGATTTTATGACACAGTAAGTTACACCATGGCGAGTGCCACAACCAGTTGTTCAAATCCTCCATAGGAAGTGTTAACACAAAGGATTGTGGGAATGAGAAGAAACAGAATTTAAAAAAAAATGTCATTAACATAGCTGTAACTGGTCAATAACTAAGAATAAAAATATACATTTACATTGAAGTAAAAATGCATAAAGAAAAGAACGATGCAAAAATATATATATTAATACATATTAATGCGAGACATTCTAGTTTTTTTAACAGCAAACTTTGTAGTGACTAATATACAGTAGTACAGGTGCATTGTAAAAACAGAAGTCTTCAAACTTTGAATAAGGTATAGATTTTTTTCTAATATATTGTAAGTACACATGGAGGGCGACAAACACAATATTATGCTTTTCTTTTTAGTTTGTCACAAACAATAATTAGATGAAAATTAATTCAGAATGTAATTTGTTGATGAATAAACCAATAATTAAGATAACAAAATTATTTGAGGCTATAGAGAGTGAAGTAGAAAGAGTTGTGAGTCACTAGGTCATTTGATACTTTTTTCTGTAATATTGTTATGTATATGCTTTGAAATTAAAAAATGTAGGATTAAAAATTGAACTCTTTCGTAAAAGCTATATTATTAATGTGAACCCAATCATAGTCAATTGAATATAACCCAATAGAAATCCTTCTACCACATACAACAGAATAATGTTATATTAATAAGGGTACGTCTGCGAGCAATTATGTTTCGCTGTTGGTACTACTCTATTAGTACTAGCTAGGCTAGATATCTCTACCGAAAACAACAGGTCTAAAAAAGGACATGCAAAAGATTGTTAGCCTGGACTGGTGGGATGTAACGGTGTATTTCAAAAGTTAACGCAGAATCCTTTTTATCCTCTGGAGTCTCTCGGTATAATTCTCCCTACAAAATAACATGTTATTTCGGTCTGATCATCGATCGAGCAAATAAACAGCATGCTTTTTGAGTGAGTGTTGCCATACTCACAAGTTGACTAGAGGTCAAAGTGTGGTCAATAATCGCTATTTGTGTTGCAGCTAAAAACTGCTCTGCAATAATCGGTTAAAATACGCAATGGATTGAGTGTTTTTAATCGGTTATGTCATTTTGCATCGTTTCTGGTGCCCAAAAATAATCAATTAAAAAAATAATCAATTAATAACCGAATTATTCCTGCTCAGCAGAAACAGGCCCTAGACCAGGATTGAACCCTGGGCTTTGGGAATAGAAGGCAAGTATGTCAACTATCAAGGTACAAGCTCCATTAAGGTATACATTACCACAACAGGCTTTTATAGTGGGTTATAAATAAACAATACAACGAGGTCTACATGTAGATAAACTTGGGTGGTAGTATTTTAGCATGTTTTTTTTGCTTTGTTTGTGTTTTTTTTACCATATTTATATGGACACAAGATGCTCTACAGTCTTTGGGAGTGGAGTTGTAATTTTGTCCTTAGAAAAAATCACGACATGTGATGGGAATTGAACCCAGGACCCTTGGAGTGGTAGCAAGCATCATAACCACCAAGTAGCCACAACTCTACTCCTGTTTGATAGCAACTGTAGGCCATAGAGAGCAAACTGGCAAAAATTCTAGGATATACATCTTGTAAAAGTAGTATACTCTCATGGAATCTCTTGACTACCTAAACTAAATCCTAGCCTATTTACATTTTCCCTTGACAGATGTGGGCAATACGTGCTAATAATACTATCATTTTAAATGCACTTGTTTGAAAAGTAAACATGCCAATTATCAGTTAGTATGTACAATCAAAATATTTACACACACACTTGACTGATAGTTAGTATAAATCTAATTGATGAATCTACTCGCATACATTTAAAAACGACAGTGATGGTGGAAGAAGTGTAAATTTATCACTTTTTCACTCATTGTAGTATAAAGATATTAAATACATTTCACAAAAGACAGCTAGAGTAAATAGAAAAAGGATAAATTATCACTTAGTTCCTATTGTAGTTGATATTGTATAAATGTTCAATGATAGTTACTGATAATAGGAGAAAATGATATTGTTGTTATCACTTTTATCTTTGTATCATTTTTTTTTATTGATCAATGATCTTCTGGTATGTGTGTATGATCAAATACAATTTTAAAAACTACTATGTCATAATTACAATAGATATCTTATATATATATATGCACTGATGAAGGGCTAGTGTTGCCCGAAAGCTCTGCTAACTTTTCTGGCTGTTTACTTTATCGTTTTGATTTAGCTTTTCGCTTTTTATTTTTGTATCTCCATTGAGATCCAGCCACTGATACCCACAGCATTGTCATTTTTTTCAGTAATTTGCCTTTGGATTTATACATATATATATATATATATTATGTATTTAGAATTAATGTTCATTGCCTGATGTGTTTATATATATACATATATAAATATATACGTTAAGTCTGGAAAAGAAGTAAAAACTACAGTTTGGTCTCTACAGGCTTGTTTCGTGAGTTGTGCAACTCACTCATCAGGAGACTATAATGAGAAGAATCAATTACAACGCTGCTTATAAGCACATTTACTTGTAGAATTAGCATTTACAGGTGATATGTTTTGGAATGTCAGCTGTTATGTAACAATGCTTTCTTTCTGTGCCGGCAGGCGGACACAAGTTCGTTACGTTTGTTTAATGTCGATAATTCAGGGTGGCGGATGATAAATAATTTCTCTTTGAGGCAGAGATTGCATTTTTTGTTTGCGCTACTATATGCTTTAGTAGATGTCAAGATGCGCCATGAGGTTGTATAGTCTGTGTTATTGTCCTTGAGTGTCCAAATATGTTTACTGAGTTCAGTTGAGTTTCTAGAACGTGAATTACGGAATGATTAGGTGTGATTTCTGTATCGTGTTTTAAAATCATTTTCAGTTAGTCCGATATAAGTTTCCGAGTATATTTACATATATATATATATATTATGTGTTTTAAATATGTATACCCAATTGTGAAACTATTTTTCAAAAAAATGTAAACAGTCCCTACTGTTTGTAAGTGATAATATAATAAATAACATAACCATTTGTGAAATGGTAAAAAAATATATAAAAGAGGGGTATAAAGTTGGCTTGGTTTGGATGTCCTGTTGGCACATTATGGATTGAATTAGTACACATATAATGTAAGTGTAAACATAGCAACTAGCGTTTAAGAAATTATATAGCAAAAATGTTGCATTACAAACTTTACAAAATGCTATTAGTGTTAGCAAATAGTACAGTATCTAGGTGATGTCTGATATAGTAGCTAATTGTATCATAGAACAATGCTATGAGTGTAAACATAGAAAGTACTATTGTGTAAAGACCCATGCACGGTAATATTTGTGACAATATCATCAACAAATTTGCACCTGTATATGTAAATATTCTAATGCCTCACCTGCTTTTGTATCTCTTCTTCATGTACCGTCATATCTGTAACAGCGTAACACTGCAAACAAGAAACAAAATGCGAGTAAATATTTAATACAAACTAAATCAACTTTGAGAAGGCGAGCGAATTAATTTATTTATGCCTATTCTTGGCAATTTTATACTGATTTTGTTGACTAACTTTAACAGTGTGTACCAGAGTCTTAAATCAGTTGCTCTGTATGCAAATTATCCCTATATGAATGTCAATGTTTCAGAAGTGTAGTTCCCGAATAAATTATTATAATATACATCTTGCATACATTATTATCTTATCCAACATTTATTTTCTAGATTCTGTCGGAGAGACAAACATGCCAAACTAACCTTTTTAGAAGATGACCGATTCATCCGACTAACTTTCTTAATGTCCATTTCCGTTGTGTTGACGCAGCCAGGTACAGGCCGATGAACGTCCCAAAATGCCCTCTCTTGGCTGTCCAGAACTTTTCGTTCCATTTTGTCTCTCTTCTTGTCAACCCTATGATGGAAACAAATTCAAAAATTATTTCTCAATTATATTACTATTATTTAAACATTCTAAATTTAACCTAAATGACTGGATTAACCAAATTGTTAAATTATAAATTGTAAATAAATGTAAAAATAAAATTTATTTATTGACATCTTTTGTGCAATGAATAAAATCATCATATAATTATCAATTATTAAGTGCTTAATGTGTTCTAAGAACTGTTAATATATTATATATAACTATTATTACTAATAATATGATAATCAATTTTCGAGTACTAGTGATGTTAAAACGAATTTCCTATTTTAGCATATGTAAACACACCACAATTGAAACGGCAGAAAGCTGCTTGTAAAAAGCGGTTCTGTTTGTACTCTCATTATGCTGCATATCCGCTTACCGGTGCCAATAGCTTTTTAATCACAGCCTTGTATAGGAGTATGTAGACAAAGATGAACGATGTTAAATATTCAAAATAATACTTAAATCAAAAGCCAGTGTAATAATGAATGGAATTGAATGAAAAATATCCGAAAACCAAGAAAAGACAAGCTCTTTAAAGAAATGCACAGTAGTAACTAAATTGTTGATAACATTTAACTAATTTGTTGATAACATTTAACTAAATTGTTGATAACATTTAACTAAATTGTTGATAACATTTAACTAAATTGTTGATAACATTTAACTAAATTGTTGATAACAATAACATTTAACTAAATTGTTGATACCATTTAACTAAATTGTTGGTAACATGCAACTGAATTGCTATTAACATGATTGTTGATAACATGTAACTAAATTGTTGATAACATTAACAAATTGTTGATAACATTAACAAATTCTTGATAACATTAACAAATTGTTGATATCTTTAACAAATTGTTGATAACTTACTTTGCTTGTACTTCAGCTTGCATGAATATAAATTCCCACTTTCTAGAAAACATTCGTTGCAATTTTGCCAAGTTTTCCTAAAAAATTTAAGGCAAATTTGAGGAATAAGGTCATAATTTGTATTATTATTTCTCAATGTGTAAACATTTTGTTTATTTATTTAGTTTATTTCAAAAATATTTTATGAGGGTGATCTATCCAGCATCACCTGATCATTAGGGACCCTCAAACAATACAAACAAAAAAGACAAAATAAACTATAAAAACACAAAATTAACAAAGAAAAAAAAAAATTTGATTATACAATAAGAGTATTGATAATGATGAAACAAAAATTTGAGGCGATGTAATTATGATAATGAAGATGAGAAGATAATAATGATGAGGCATATTGATGCATATTGGTTGTGATGCTAAGGTTATAATAATTTTTGTTTATTGATATCGATCAAAATCATACCAAATCATAATTATAATTAGTTATACTTACTGCTTCGTAGTCAGCCAACTCTAACCTGGACTTGTTTTGCATAGTTCTCTTACAAAGGTAAACCGCTGAAAAACAACAAAAGTTTGCATAAATTACACAGAAACTGTGCTCACTTTGATACATGACATATATATAGAATGATATGAACCGGAGACCTCTTGTATGCAGGTTGAGTACAATACTATTAGATCACTAACACTATTTTTTATATCTTTTTTAAAGACAACTTGACCATATTTTAACAACGTATTAGGTATGTAATGACTTCAGAACCATCACGAGATTAAGGATATCTTCGCAAAATATCAATGCTTATTTTCTTCCTCTGGACCCTGCTCTGGGGCCCTGAGTTTAGCAAGTAGCCACTGAAGTGATTTACACATGTTTGTATACAGTTATAATAATAAAAACTTTATTTAATCACGGTCACACTTGTTCACCTCAATGGTGTTTTTCGACAAGGCTGTAAGACATTTTACACAAATCAAATTTAGCAATTAAACAATTAACAACAACAGTTTATCTTAATTTACACTTAAATTAGAATGAATTAAAAATTTACAATAGATTGTAAAAGTTTGTTTGTTTGTAATTTACAAACTTGTGATGGTTACCTAGGCAAAAATAACTTTGCTGATAACTGAAATAAAACAAATACCCAATCAATTGATCAATTAATAATTAATAAATGCGCATTTTCCTACCATAATCTGTATTTTCGGGTTCCCAGCAATTTGACGGCCAGAAATATGGTGCCTGAAAGCGGTAGAACGTATTGTCGTCTTTTAAAGTCAGTACATGATCCGTAATTGGGAAGAAATATCCGTGTGCTGCAACTAACGAACCTAGATGTATCGCATTCACTAAAAGAAACAAAAACAAATGCACAAAATGAAAGATTATTTCAAAATATTTATACTGTTTAGTAATAATTAGTTTTACAGATTACTTTGAAAGAGAGTTTAAAGCTCTGTCTACACTATCAAACTAGTTTGATAAAAAAGTGTGATGTGCTCAAATATGGTAGTGATATCACCATGTCCATATATGGGCACATTACATTTTTTTTTGTCACATAAAGTTTGATAGTGTGGACAGACCTTAAATCATAACATTGAGTTTACATGGCCACATGGTTATTTTGCCTGCACATCCTTCCATTAATAATAATATCCTGGATTTATATAACGCCTAATGTAATGAAGCGCTGAACATTATTACCCCAGTCATTTTTTTGGATCAAACACGTATGGAAACATACTTCCATAATGCAGCTAGTAATCAGCGCAAAGTTGTGTATTGATCTAACCGGGTACCCATTTATACACCTGGGTGGAGAGAGGCAAACGTAAGTAAAGTATCTTGCCTACAGATACAAGCAATGCGGCGAGAGTTGGATTCGAACCTCGGTCTCACAATCAGTAGTCCAACGTCCAACACACTGCGCCACACGCCCTCACATTAATATAATAATAATATATATAATAAAATTCTTTAGTTCTATTAATTGTTTTCTTTACTTTATGAAAAACAAGCAATACAAAAAGGTTTGTATCATTTAAACAGAATAACTAGTATGAAAATACTAAAGCTCTGTCTACACTATCAAACATTATGTGACAACAAAATGTGATGTACCCATATATTGACACGATGATGTCATATCACTACCATATTTGGCCATATCAGTACCATATTTGGGCATATCAAACTTATTTTGTCCAACTAGTTTGATAGTGTAGACAGAGCAAGTAATGTAGTGCTGTAGAAGCTAAATTAATACATAAGTTATTTATTTGTTTTCTTTCAGTTTGAATTACTCTATTAAAATATAAAGTTAGTAATGATCATCCTCGAGCTTCGGGAAACTGTGCGGAAATATGAGTAATAATAGTTGTAGACGAGATTAGAAATTTACTTTTTTAATCTAATAATAAAAATATATCTAATATTATCTAATCTAATATTTAATTTCATCTTTATTAATAATATTTAATTCATTTACTTTTGTAATTTTCATTTTGTTTAAAAATTGTATAAATGTTATTATTGGTGATGTACATTTGTACAGTGGGCCACTGATTTAAAGTCTATATCCAAATCAAAAACAACAACTACAGTATTGTACAAAGTCTATATCCAAATAAAAATAATATGCAGGCATAAACTATTGTACAAATAATATATTTTTGTTTGTATTGTGTAAATTTGATAAACAAACAATAAACAACAATAACTATTTTACAAAGTCTATATCCAAATAAAAAATAACAACTACAGTATTGTACAAAGTCTATATCCAAATAAAAATAATATGCAGGCATAAACTATTGTACAAATAATATATTTTTGTTTGTATTGTGTAAATTGTATAAATGTTATTATTGGTGATGTACATTTGTACAGTGGGCCACTGATTTAAAGTCTATATCCAAATCAAAATAATATGCAGGCATAAACTATTATACAAAAAAAGGTAGAAAATGTTTAGAAATTATGTAATGAAACATTGAATGATTAAAGGTGGTGGTGAACCACAAAAGATAAAAAAAAAAATATTATACAAACAATATAAGTGTATATGTATATGTATATATAGTGTATATATAAATATACATAGTGTATATATATGTATGTACAGCATGTCTATATGTATAATAAATGTTGTTATTATTGGTGATGTACAGTGGGCCACTGATTTGAAAGTCTATATCCAAATAAAAAATAACAATAACTATTGTACAAAGTCTATATCCAAATAAAAAATAATAACAACAATAACTATTGTACAAAGTCTATATCCAAATAAAAAATAATAACAAAAATAACTATTGTACAAACAATATAAGTGTATTTTATGTATTATAGAGTGTGTATGCGATGCGTATGTGATTTGAGCACTAATGCATGTGTTGCAACATACGATGAATCATATAAAGGTTAATAAGTAATTTGAAATGACCAAGTTCAGCAATATACATTATGCTAATTGGCTGTTCATAGGATTTCTACCATGGGTGCCGTGAAATTATAAATCTTAGCGATTTCATTATATTGATGAATCAAAAATACATATTTTTTTTAGAAAACATAATGATGATGATAATCAAATATTAAAAGTAATAAAATACTAGTGATATTCTGATATTTATTGGAAAATGTTTTATGATACAGATTATGCAATGGGAATGAGCGATTCGCAAGTTTTCCTGTTTTCAATAATGGATTCCTATGGCGAAGGTTGTATCTGTAATATTATAGTGTAAAGCCTGGCCATTTTGCACCCGAAGTCTCCTCTTAATCCATGTAGCCAACATCTAATTTTCCCGAGATGTATGTAGGCTAATTTCTCTGAAACGCTTCAACTCTTGGCCATTTTTACACAACACATGCATACAGTAGATGTCAGACATCCGAACATGTGCAGTAGATAACAGCTAGTATTTAGTTTAATATAAACATCTGTCCACATAAGAATGTGCTATCCATGCTCTTTTAAGGTCTGTCCACACTATCAAACTTTATGCGACAAACAAAATGTGATGTGCCTATACGGCCATGATGATGCCATATCACTACCATATTTGGGCATATCACTACCATATATGTTATGAACTAAATACTAGCTGATACCTTTACTCCACAGATTTCCATTCTTCTGATTTAATATACTGTATTCTTTGAGGGAATCACTAGTAGTAGAAACAGAACCGTAATCAAATTCTTTTCATTGGCATAATAGAAACAGTGATCCCGTATCGCGGTGGATTAAGCAAGGCAAACAAGCATTACACAAGGGAACACATACATTACCTGGATCTATCTCAAGATTTTTCATTAACCATTGCACTAAATCACCTCCTGAAAGTCAAGAAAATAAAGCATTTCATTTAATTAATTTAAATATTCCCACAAGCTACAGATAAAAAAAGGATGTTGTTGTTGTGAACGCATTGTGGCCATCAGTTTGTGTGGACACTCATTGTGGCCATCAGCTTGTGTGGACACGCATTGTCGCCATCAGCTTGTGTGGACACGCATTGTCGCCATCAGCTTGTGTGGACACTCATTGTGGCCTTCAGCTTGTGTGGACACGCATTCTGGCCATCAGCTTGTGTGGACACGCATTGTAGCCATCAGCTTGTGTGGACACGCATTGTAGCCATCAGCTTGTGTGGACACGCATTGTGTCCATCAGCTTGTGTGGACACGCATTGTAGCCATCAGCTTGTGTGGACACGCATTGTGGCCATCAGCTTGTGGGAAAGTTAGTAAATATATAAATAAATTTGACTGGCATGGAGAAACTCTAAACTAAATAGACTGGAAATATATTTTTGAAACAGTAAAAATGAGAATGAGTCCCGAGATTCGAACCCGGAATCTTCTGTTTGATATGCAGGTTCTTACTATTAGATCATTGTGATTTTTATGAATAAAAAATTTAATAGCAACTCGGTATATATAAAGTAGAACCCCTCTTGCGACACCCTGATGCAGGACATCCCTTTTACAGGAACACTTACCTACACCCTGATGCAGGGGACATCCCTTTTGCGGCGGACACTAATACCTACATCCTGATTCAGGGGACATACCTTTTATGGGGGACACTTTCCTATAAATATAACATGAGGAAATATATGTTTTAGCACTATGCCTAACCTGGGGCTAACCTCTATTCAGAGGACACCCTTAACCTTTGTTTGATTGCAATGGTGTCCCCTTATTAGAGGTTCTACTGTGATTGTGGTATAAAGACAATACCTGTAAAAACACTAGGAACTTTAGACATGAAGCTCCGTACGGTCTTCACTGGGACACCATCCCTATCATCTTGCATCCGTTGGATTAGTTTCTCAATCTATCAAGAAAATATACACAACAGAAAATTAGTATAAAGGTTAATGAAAGGTCACGAGGTCAAATTAAATGTCAAAATATTCAGAAAAGTGATTAATAGAAAACCGTTATTATTAAAGAAAATAAAACGGGGCAGAGGATAGCAAGATCTTTGAACATAACATTCTTTTAGTTCCTTAGTCTGTAGTGCATATTCCATTAAGTTAAATTCATTTGATCAAAACAGGATTTTAATTATGATTCGCACCAAGTATTCTGGTGCGTGTGCTTGTAAACACTCATATTTAGATTTAGCCACATCTTTATTTACTTGTACTGCATAATAAGCTTGATAGGCCATCCTTGTATCTAGCTGAATAAATATGTATACACAAGCTAACAGGTTTACTATGTACATAGCGTATGTTATGCAAATTACACCAATTAACTCACATAAAATTACCAGCAAGTTAAGGGGTCATGTTTGTATACCTATTGTCATATATATTTATTCTTTCAAAGAGATAAGTACTCTGTGTATACCAAGTGTTGATTAATATTACGTTTTATTGTTTTATTACAATTAAAATGACAATATCAATTATAATAAACTAGATATTAGAAAATTAATGATGATGGATTAGACAGTAATCTAACCTTGGTAGAACCTCTATTAATGGGACATCTTTGGAACCAAGCAAAGTGTCTCCTTAATAGAGGTTCTCCTGAATAGCGGTTGCTTTTAAAAGATATTTCTCATTTGTTTGTTCCACGAGAATGTTTCCCCTTTGGGTTTAATAGGTGTCTAAAAAAAAAAGGTTCTCGCTGAATCTGCCCAACCCTTGGGGCCATAAACTTCATTTTTGGTTTGTTTCTTTCCAGTTTGTAAAAACGTGATAAAAAATATAAATTTGACGATGACAATAAGACAATAACAATGATAACAAACAAAATGATAATAATATGATAATGATCATAATGATAACAGATGATGAGATTAAATTAATAATGATGAAGATAATGAAAATAATAATTATATCAATATGTTAAAGATATTTTTAAGTATAAAAAGCTACTAATCATATAATTCTTAGAAAATACATCGGAAAATAAAAAAAAATTGTAATATAAATTTTTTATTTTTTATTTTAAATTATACATAAATTTATAAAGCTGTGTTATCACAAAAAAAAGCTAAAATAATAATTGTAATATAAATAAGAAAAATCTTACAGTTTTAAAGATCGTTATAATGTAATAATTTGTAGTATAATAATAAGGAAAGGCACTCCCTGTACTGATTATGTAAAATGTTTTATAATATTAATCACCTCTGATATCGTATCTGCAATTTAAAACAATATAAAATTCACAATATTATAAATATCTGTATAATAATATAGGAAAGGATACGGCTAATATGAGCGCACAACATGCACACTATAGAAGGCATAGTTATAAATTATGTCTATGTTAATGTACCTGCCTTAAAAAACAAATTACAGAATTGAACAGTGAACCTGGCTTGCGCTGTAAATTTAAAGACACTCCGGTAAAATTACTCTATTATACTAAACTAGTTGTACATTTATCTTTCATACGTCTATATTTTAGGAATTTTAACCATATAACTGAAACGTTTATTGATATATTTTACAAGAGATATACAGGACAACGATAACGCTAAACACCGAGTCTTTTCACAAAATTATTAGAAACAAGATAATTATAATTAATATGTCAAAAAACAAAACAGTAATTATTATTATTCATTTTTAAGAGATTGCAGCTAATAATTTCACTGGGATAATTAATTTGTGTGTTGTATTAATTATTTAATAGTATTCACAATTATAAATGTAAACTCCCCTGTTTTTTAAAATGGAATAGTCCCAGGCATAATTATGACAAAATGAAGGCCTATACAAAACTGAATACCAGGTGGCTAGTGTCATTACAGACAGACAACACATACATAAATGCACTATAAATATAAAATATCATTTTATTATTACACATAAAACAAAACATTTTGTATATTTTATGTAAGAAATATTTATATAAAATCCATCATGAAATATAGACATAATTAATATTTTGTATTAAATTAAAGGCAGTAGAAGACATCTCCTCCGTAATAATAATAAGTGTTAATGCTATGCTATATTACACTAGGTAATATATTCTATATATTATGTAATATTTCATACATATTTAATATTTTATAATCCACATTTGAGTATTTAATTAAAAAGATTATGGTAATGATTATTATTATTATCATAATGTAAATACATATATTATTACTGTATATAAACATAATATTTATATAACCGATATCTTATCTATATGTATAAAATTGATAATAAATATTGATATATAATACATATATACAAATTTAATATATAAATTTAATATTTTTAAAGATATGAATATAAAGATAATAAATAATGAAATGTTTATATAGCATTTTATGTAATATAAAATCAATATTTGATAAGAGTGATGATATTCGCTGTAAATATTAATATTTTTTATAATACTTTATACAAAAAACATTATTTATGTATATAATTGATTTAAAAGGATAATACATTAGGATGACAAATATGAAGATGATGACGGCACTTGGGCTATCAAAATCAACAACTAGCCCAATGGGCTAGTGGGAATTATTACCTCAAATATGCATACATGCTGAAAATATGTGAATAGCAGATACAGGAGACATTCCAATCCTTGTAACCTAGCAGGTGCTCAACAATCATGAAATCACACATTATGGCAAGATTTTTAAAATCGGTGTGGTATAACAGAAATTGTCATACCTTCTATTTTGGTATGCAAAGCTTATTTTTGTTTTGTCCATAAACACACAACATTTTAATAGATATTTATCCCATTGTGTACACAATTTTGAATAATATGAATGATAAATGATAATGTGAACTTAATAAAAAAAAATTTTAACAGTAAAAACTAAATGGGATCAGCTAGCTGCCTTCAGATATGCTCATTCGGACTACGAATTAGTGACCGTTCGGTTTATTGATATGCCACTAGCCTATACGCAGCTGTCACGTCGAAAAGTCAATCTGTGCACCTTCAGAAATATGAGCATACAGAGATTTTAATATTTGCGTAGTCGGTCGATATTAGTCAAATAGGAGTAGGTGTAGAACAAGGGGGAACCGTGGTAGAAGTCAATGGGTACGTTATAATCAAGAACGTTTTTTTAGGTCTTTTTAGTGGGGAAGTTGCATTGCACTGAACTTATATCAATACTGTATAATAAAATCAATTATTAAAGTCCTTAAAATATTCTTGAGTATAAAGAACAAACAGGTTTTGAAACTTTGTAGTAAGCTCTTGATAATTATAAAAAGGAACTTTTATTGATTGGTATTGAGAGATATTGATTGGGATTCTTATAGAATGCACTATATACAATGTTGTGTTTGGTTAGCTAAAAATATTTGAACTAGGATTTCACCAGTCAATCTTTGTGAACCAGGGCGGTTCACATTAAAACTATTCATATACAATTCAAACACAATTATACTGTGAAAATGTTGTTTACATTGTGCAAATTCATTAATGCTAAAAATCTGGTAACAGGCTACATGACAATTTTGTAAATTGTCACCTTGCTTTTACAATGTCACAAAATTATTGTATCACAAAACAAAAAAAATCCCCTGTTTTGCAAATGATAGGTGAATATATTTTTACTAAGAAAAGAATTTAAAAAATGTTTTGAAAACCATGGATATACCCAAATTCTCGTTCAAAAACTCAAGTTCATATTCTATACTGCAATTCAATAATAATAATTTATACAGCAATTGAAATGTACCGCTTGACGTCTTATTGTTATTTTCATTTATGTGTTTTTATATTTTGTTAGCTTTAGTATGTTTTATTTTGGCGTCTGACACAAGCTTTTGCTTCATTGGCGACGCTACAATTTTGGAAAGAAATGTTATTTTTTATTTGCTGTTCTATTTATTTGCTGTTAGCCGAAACCGTTCATATTAATGTAAATGTTTTTATGACATTTACAAATGACAATAAATTAACTTGACTTGACTGAACAACATTTATACAATGTACTTCACTCAGAATGTTTAGATGGGGAGGGATAGGGAATCATCAAGCCTATTCCGATACATATGCTAGGCCAATTGGTAATAATGAGTATACATTACCAGTGTGTTTGGAGTATATACTATAATAATAATAACTTTATTTAAAAACGGATGCAACACTTGATCACCATATTGGTGTTTTTCACAAGGCCGTTACTTACAACAAAACTATTTAAACACAAGTTATCATTTACAGTACATATGATGAAAAAACTATACAAAAAAATTGATTTCAATAAAAACATAAAGTTTCAAGTACAAAACGAAACCTGCATCGGATAATGAAGAACAGTTAAAAATAGCAGCAATTACACGTCACTTCATACTTCATCTTGGGTTAGGAATTATCCGACATGTAGTATGGCAATACTATCAACTGCTAGCTCAAGAACGAAGCGATTGTTTTTTACGCTACAATGATTAAGCTCTTGTAATGACGTCATTATTTGTCAAAGCAGACATAGCCCTAGGATTTCTCACGCAGAATCCTGATTTTAACTAGTCTACTTTTTAACAGGATAGTTTCAACCCTGTGTAGATTACTATGATTGATTTCATTATTTATTCAGTCTATTTCAGTATATACATGACAAAAAAAAATCAAAATTGGGGAGACCAGGGTCAACCTTGGTGAACTTAATCACTGTAGCTGGGCCGGTTATTATATAGCCAGAGCGTCGGGTATACCTAAAATTTGTGGTGGGACGGAGCCACCCAGCATAAAGTTAATTCATTAATCTAAGCCCCCTGTTTTATCCCTAAGTACATAAGTGCTGAGTGTAATTTAAATATCTATATTGAAGTGTAAATATTAACTGTTGGTCCCCAAATTAATGGTTAGCTAGATTAATACAGATTATATATAAAAAAGTATAATCCCACCCCACTAGAACATGAAATTGGGCCGAAATTGGGCCGACAGACTATACTCTGGGAAAATCAGGTTCAGGGAAAAAAAATGACTGTTAAAGCATTTATTGTAAACTCATCTGAACTGAATAGAGAGAGAGAGAGAGAGAGAGAGATAGGCCTACAACCAGATCAAAAGTAAATACTGGGACTATACCCGGGGATATGCCTTACATAAAGTAAACCCAAAGTGGGATTATACACGAGGATATACGGTATATGCAACATATTGTATATTACCTTATGATAAACTATAGCATTCGGATTGCACTGGTCATTAGCTCCATTGGTCTTGCGCCAATGGGCCATCTTCATGATGCTCTCTCCAATGTAATAGTGGTCATTCGCTGTCTTTAGCCTGTAGGGACATAAACATTGAAAGCATTTTAAATAAAGACAATGATTAAAAAATGCAAAATCATTCTTTTTTCAAAGTGACTAAAGGTCTGTTTACATTATAAAACATTATGTGACAAAAAATATGTGATGTGCCAATATATGGACGTGATGATGTCATATCGGTACCATATTTGGGTATATCACTACCATATCACTACCATATTACTGCACATCACACTTTTTTTTGTCAAACTAGTTTGATAGTGTAGACAGAGCTTAAGTAAAAACCTTTTAAAAAGCTCAATTAATGTTAAATAATTTTAATTTCTTTCAATTCTCACCAACAGTGAGGATTTAAATCTAACTGCCACTCAATCTTGGTTATATAATAATTATTTATCTTTTTTAACTATATTAAATTTCTTATAATTTTAGTATTATTCATTAAAAACACAAAAAGAAAAAATTGACTTATTTCACAGTGGTTCTTCTGCTTCATCGTTTCTCAGAAAAAAAAAATTGATGGTGCTAATTTTTAAACTAGTCCACAATCTCAAATGAAAAAAAATAAATTGATAGCATAGGGTAATTTTTTATTAACATTGTACAGCGGGCTAGTACTAATTCAAGCCCTGCAGTATATTTACTAGTCATTTAGTCCCAAAGCTCATCCAAAATAAGAGCGAAATTTTTCCATTATCATTAGCAAATGGCATTGCCATTTAAAATGTCATTATTACCATTATAGTTTTACATATTCGTTATACTGAAGATTCTGACAGGTTGAAATTGGTGTATGTTGTTGTGTTTTATGACTATGCTATATACGCATGCAATCTCTTACTTTACATGCATGTTACAAATTTGTAGTAACGTTTGATCTTTACAAAATGGAGTTACCGTTTTCAGGCGTACAGATTTAATTGATTGGAATTGAGAATATTCATTTGGTTTTGTAATAAGATGTATAACTGTAATTTTGGGATAAAAATGTAAACAGCAAATAAATTAATGACACAAATCTTTTTATTATCATTTAATACACATTATTGTAAGTATATTAGGCCACATAATGCAATTATCTGTTGTTGCATTTGCAGAATAGAATTTCTCTCTGCCTGTTAACAAATATAAATTACTTAACTTGCATATTATTAAATTTTGATTTCATAGCTATTGTGTATTTGGTTCAGAAAAGGAATGAGATTAATTTTATAGTAAAATTAAATAATAGTTTTCATAAAATATTGGTGCAAGATAGAAAAATGACATTCGGGCTAGTTAAAGCCTATAGTACTGCCAAGACAGAAAACAAAATTAAAATAACAAATTAAAATGTTCTGCTTCAACTGTAATAATTGAAATAATATGTCATAATTGTAATGTAGGTACAAGCTAGCAATAAATTAATAAAACTTGGGCTAGTACAGTACAGAAAACTAGAACAGTGGGCTAGTGATAACACAAAATTAAAATCATGTCCTGCTTTAACTGAATAATTGAATGAAATATCAATAGCCTCTAGGGAAAGAAACAATGATTTGGAAACTAAACAAATTAAAGGTGAGATGACAGGCAACATAAGGATTAGAATGGTCACACAACAATTAAATTCATTACGTATTCCGCATTTTGTGTCTGTCGGCGCCTTTGGGAGTTTCTATAATCCTTTGCAGCCAAACTGGAATCGTGTTTAAAGATACAAGCAAATAATGTAGAACAATATTCACAACATTAATTTGCATAAACTTATTTTTTTTGCTGCCATTTAAATGTTAATTTTAATACATGGTATGGAAAGTACAGTATACAAGATTAAAATGTTGTATCCTTGTTTTGTCAAAGAATACATAAATTAATAACTATAGGCCTACTTACAGTTAGTTATCTGTGATGAACTAATTAATACCAGTAAGGAAAAACAATAACAATGGCTCAAATTAGTATTAGCTTAGTATAAAATAAGTTGGAAAAAATCACTCTTGAAAGTTAATTCTTGTTTCCCCAGGCAAACAAATTCTTATTCACTCTGGGCAAGTCAAATAATATTCACTCTGGGTAAGCCAATTCTTATTCACTCTGGGCAAGCCAATTCTTATTCATTCTGGGCAAGCCAATTCTTATTCATTCTGGGCAAGCCAATTCTTATTCATCCTGGGCAAGCAAATTCTTATTCACTCTGGGCAAGCCAATTATTATTCACTCTGGGCAAGCCAATTCTTATTCACTCTGGGCAAGCCAGTTCTTATTCATTCTGGGCAAGCCAATTCTTATTCACTCTGGGCAAGCCAATTCTTATTCACTCTGGGCAAGTCAATTCTTATTCATTCTGAGCAAGCCAATTCTTATTCACTCTGGGCAAGCCAATTCTTATTCACTCTGGGCAAGCCAATTCTTATTCACTCTGGGCAAGCCAATTCTTATTCACTCTGGGCAAGCCAATTCTTATTCATTCTGGGCAAGCCAATTCTTATTCATTCTGGGCAAGCCAATTTTTATTCACCCTGGGCAAGCCAATTCTTATTCACTCTTGGCAAGGCAATTCTTATTCATTCTGGGCAAGGCAATTCTTATTCACTCTGGGCAAGCCAATTCTTATTCACTCTGGGCAAGCCAATTCTTATTCATTCTGGGCAAGGCAATTCTTATTCACTCTGGACAAGGCAATTCTTATTCACTCTGGGCAAGGCAATTCTTATTCACTCTGGGCAAGCCAATTCTTATTCATTCTGGGCAAGGCAATTCTTATTCACCCTGGGCAAGCCAATTCTTATTCACTCTGGGCAAGCCAATTCTTATTCACTCTGGGCAAGCCAATTCTTATTCACCCTGGGCAAGCCAATTCTTATTCACTCTGGGCAAGCCAATTCTTATTCACTCTGGGCAAGCCAATTCTTATTCACTCTGGGCAAGCCAATTAAACTGCTTCAAGGCAAATCCTCTTTCCCCTTATGTTTATACAAAATCTATACATAATAAATTTATTTTAATGTTTATTTTATCACAGTAGTGGGCTAGTCAAATATAACAATAACTAGTTCCGTTGGCTAGTAGTGACAAGCAAAATGGAATTGACTATGTGAGTAGATTTTCTATATGAGATACCAATAATTACACTGGTATATGATCAATAATTATATAATTCTTAATAGTAATATATTACTTGTAGGTGATGACTTTGGATCTGATTATAAATATTATAATTTTATTATAATATTTCCCTTTAGAAATTTAAATATTTTAGCCAAGAGATTGTACTGTATCTGAACAGTTAACAAATTAGATCATCTATAGAAGTATAAAAAGAGATAATCGAATAAGAAAGAACGAAATGGAAAGAAACAGACAAAAATAGCAACATAAAAACAAATAATAATATGAATTAAAAAAATCCCTAATGAATGCAGTTGCAATAAAAAATGTATAAATTGATAAATTTCCACGGACGGCTTCTCCTGTTTAGAGAATGAAACAAAATGATTGATTTAAATCATTAAATAATATAGTTGAAAAAAAATACCAAAAATAGAAATTAAAAACTAATAATTACTATCAAAACTCATAATAATTATTATAGCTCTACTAGTTTTACCATTCAGATTTTTCAAAATTAATATGTATATAATAAATGTAAAATAATAATCATTTATATCTGAGCATATATATATGAATTAAATAACTAAAATAAAAAGAATGATAATTTTAGTGTATTCTAAAAAAATATAAAAACATAAGCATATAATGTATTTAACATAACATAAAATTACGTCGTATTTGAACGTTTTTTTTCCAAGTATTAATAATTTGTAAATATTAATTAATGTAACGATTAATTGCATATTATTTGAAGTTTTAATCCTCTTTATAATCAATTTAATAATTTAAAGAGAACGACAATAAACAGCGTTGGAACGATTTACCAAACACAATCCAGCCTACCTAACATACAGCTCACAGTAAACCTAAAAGATTCAGCGTCGTGCCATCAATTTACCCGCATAGTATTACGTGTGCACTCAGGCATGACCTAAAATTCATATCACAATCTGTAAAAGAGCTAGCTACATTACTAACCTATATTGCAGAGCATTCGCTACGATTCACGGTAACCTTACTCAACGGCATTAACTGTGCGCTGAAGTGTGACAGTATTATTTGTGTAATGAAGCATGACCTTCAACTCAAGGAGTTATTTTTTTAATACCGCGGTGCATATATTCTGAGAAAGAGACAGTGTTCCGGCCAAAATCATGATGTTAATCTAAATATTATTGATTTAATAGTGTTTAATTAATATTAGTATATTGTACATTAAAAGGCCCTATTTATATTGAAACAATTGACTCTATTACTATTCACAGTCAATATTACATTATTTTTTCAATACATTTTTTAGCACATAAAACTAAAAAAGGTAAGCACATTACAAAATGTATACAATAACTGTATTAAACACAGCTGAGTCAGCTACAAGAAAATTACCTATTATGAGAATACTTTACTTGAAATAAAATATTTAGATTTTTTTTTCAATTTACACTGTCCATCATAATAAATCTATTAACTTTTTTATAATTAATAATTATTAAATGATTAGGCTTATTACTGTACATACATACATTTCCTGCTAGTTAAAAGTTTGACAGAAAGAAACAAAATTTGTAAGAGTCCTATTACAAGTAACAAAACAGACGAGGATTTAAAACCTGTGCTAACAAAATGTAATATTAAAATTTAGTCAAAGAGTAGTTCATAATTTAATTTAAATTTAGCTGTCAAAAGGGGGTAACATGTTCATCCCTAGATCCTCCGCTGCAGTCAGAATAATATCTAACAGTAGTAGGGGAAAATGGTGAACAGACATCTACATTTGTATTGGGTGTAAAATCAAAACAATTGAGGGTGCACATTTTTTTTTTTTTTTTCATTCTGTATTCTGTTCCAAATGTTTGTTAAAAACTATTAATTCCTGGTGTATTTATAATATTACAGGCAAGGTGTGGCCAAAAAATATGTTTTGATCATACATTCTAATAATTATCGATAATATCTATAATTTCCCCTATGTTTCACAATTTTTTGGGATTTTTATTGTACTACAGGATTTTGTTGAAAATAAGCATTTTTCAGTGGGGGATACTGTAGTTAAAATTCTTATTCTTTTGTACACAAAAATAGAAGGCATTTTTAAACAATTAGGAAAAATAAATGGTGTGGTGTGGTAAAAAATATTATTAGATGACTATTATATAGGTAATATAACTTGAATTTTACGTTTCTGGTATTTTTATTTAACTTCAGACGTTTATTTTCGCCGTATAGCAAAAATAATTGATTGCATACTTTTTTAACTTTCTACTACTGAAAAAAGTCTATCTGGTTTTTATGACAGAAATTTGCCAAATGTTGTATTTGGCCATTTTAAGGGAAATTCATGTTTTTCTGTTACACATATTTGTTTTATGTATATTTAACCAGATATTATATTTAAAATTCACGCCTGTACCTGATACGATGAGCTTTAAACATAATTTAAATTTTCAGTGAATGGAATATTTACATTTGTCTCACTGGAAAATATTATCTACTATAAATGGTAAAGTAAAATTTATGGTTTAACCTGTCTTTAATAAAGTATTTTCTATTTGCACTTGAGTTATCTATTGAGTGTATGTATATTGTTTAGTCTACTGTGTAGATTGTAACACATTAATTACATTATCAATACTGAAGGCCTATCTGAATATAAATGACATTATCTGAATATAAATTAAAACTCTCAAATATAATCTGTTAATTGCTTCCAACTAGAAACATGACCAAAAAAAAAAAAAAAATAGTAAAAAACTAACATTAAAAACATACAGTAGCTGTCTATATGAATCTGTATGTAATGAATAGAAATATGAATATTAGGTATGGAAAGCCCAAACTGCCTTAAAATCTACTAATCTGTTTGTGGTATGACAATTTTGTCAACTAAAGTTTGCAGTTATCAGTTTTACATCAAAGTTTTGCAGAGAACTGAGAGTTTGAGCAGTATGAGGATCCTCGCTATACAATTTAACTTGATTAATCACATAGTTGCAGTCAGTCTATTGTTCTGGTTTGGATCCAGAGTTTTGTTTTAACTGGTTTCCATATAAAAAGGAGGCTCTGGTTTTCACATGCCCATAATAGTGATATGGAATAAAAGGTCTAACAGAATAACCAGAGTAGTAAGTGAAAGTAACTGAAATTGGTAACACGTCACCACACTAATAATAGATTTACTTTTTGAAAACATGCGTTTCTTGCAAAATTGAAGGTGTCCAGATCTCACACTCCTTCCACTGGTTGGATCCACCTAAATCTTATGTACAGTAGGTGTGTTGGGGTCAGCAGAGATGTTGCAGATATGACAAGAAAAGTGTTTTGAATTCAAAGTTTAACTTTCACTTCACTTGGCTTGTAAATATTTCTCACCCTGTCAATGGACTTTTTGAACTACAAGAGCACACTTAATTTCAAGTTCTATATACAATGAATTAAACAAAATAATCGTACAGTTTCATCCGACATGAAGAACTGTAGTGTAATTACGACAGTGAGGCTACTAGGCTATCTTATAAATGCTGTGTATAAGAATTATTCTGGCCACAGTGACGAAAAGAAGCGTATTGATGTTCTTTACTTTCTAGAAATCGCAAACAAAATTCCGATCTAAACTCTATGAAAACCACATTATTTTAGAGCATTTAATATAATTAAACAACAAACAGTGGCAAATATTTTAAATCTATCTGGATTAAACTCATATCATATGGTTAGGTAATATGAATAGACCTTTGATAAATCAAGTCTCATCACTACCAGCAGAGCCAAATATTTCATGGTAATTAACATACGATTTTGTCAACAAACATCAATAATACAATACACAATACATCTATTTAGTAGACCTACTTACTACTCTCTAGTATCTCACAGCGTATGATGGGGAGGTTCAAGACAATTTTCTCAGCATTAACCTAAATTCAAGATGAAATACCAAAGCACCAGGATGTATCGTTAGATACCAAAAACTATATGTAAATCCCTTATAAATTCCAAAGATATTTAATTCCAAGACTGAAAACTAAGATCACTGGTGGAAACCGGTTGCCAACCAAAACTACGTACAGTGGAGATCTGTCTCCCAATAAAATCGCGCCGCCGACCACGGAGAGAATCCCGTCCATCCAATCTCACCCGGCTATGACAACATGAATGAAAGCGATTTGATACACAAATATCATCCGAAATGCAAGGTGTGTTTACAGAAATTAAATACAGGGAAATTGTACTCACTTCCAGCCCAAGATGTCATCGAAATGGTCCAAAATTATCACCGAATTTTCACTCACATAATGATGATAGACTTTTTTAGAAACAGACAACCATCGGCACTTATTATTTTCACCACCTTTGTAAAAAGGGAGAGAGATGGAAGAAAATTGCGCTCAACCAATCAGAGAGGCGTATTGTGGAAACGTTCACTTAAGTACAGGGAGAGAATGTTCTTTATGATAGGAGGCTCACTTGTTAGAATACTGTATTAAAATATGGTAAACATGCATTACCATTTACTCGCGTGTTAAACGCGTGTATTATTCCGATGAATATAATTTAATATTATCAAAATCTGTGTATTTCAGAATAATTATTATGAAACTAACTCGACACATTGGGTGTCCCATACAAAAAAATATTGACCTAAGTAAACTAACTTCATTATGAACCTTTACGGCAATTAATTAACCATAATTCCATGCCAATAATTTGACGTAGGGCCTACTCCGTATGTGCGTGGTACGATGATGCACGTGTGTTTTTAAGGGGGAATTCCCGGGGGCTTTATATGGCGAAAACACGTAACTGATTTGAAGAGGAAAGCAATGTTATACAGTATATATGATTGAACATGCCAAGGCCAATACCAATGAAAACTGTCATGCATAGACAAAAAACTAATGAAATTCAAATTATTATGAAGATTCATTTTTTACTAAAAACCACGAATACGATTTATTTTTGTATTATTTGTTGTTTTTGTGACGTGAAAAAATATTGTCCCGTCAAGATATTTCCATAAAGGTGTTCCAAAGGACGAAAATCAGAAAAAAACTTCTGCAGTTTTTTTTATTAGTAACGAAAATAAAAAGTGGTCTTTAATTGGTGAATTGTAGGCCTACTCTTTTATTTTCGTTCCCATCTTTAAAAAGGCTATTGTCCATCCAAAAACATGAAAATGAAGATTTAAAAATCAGATTTTGAATAGGCCATTTTGTAGTTTTTAATAAAGTTAATCACTTCCCCAGAAAAAACCCCGAATAATATAATGTTGCACTAATATAAAAGACAAAACAAACGGTTAAATAACCAACAACCCATTGGCTGGCAGCTAATCTGACCATTTGCATAATTTTTTTCAGGTAACAACATTTTCTTTTCGATCCAACTTTTGGTTATTATAAAGTAGGCCTATAATAATTATAGAAGACCACCATATTATATTATCTATCCAACATTGATACACAATCGTAAAACGTGCACCAAATTAGAGTTAGATTTTGTAGTGAACATTAGAACATCTATTTGGAGGACCCTCAGTTTGACAGGCGTGAGCCACGCCAGTCAATCAACATGCGTCAATACGTCAATCAAAATAAAATGTTTACCTTTGACACAAAACCGGAACAGCGTCGATGATCAAAACAAAAAAAACAGTTTGCAAAATAAATAAGATGGCAGACAATGAGAATTTAGATGCAGAGAGTATAGATAACAAAAAGAAAATTAAGTTATCTGAGCCAGATATAATATCAGATGTTGGTGAGTGTTTTTTAGAATAAACAGTGCTAAATTACAGTTATAATAGAAAGCTATTTATTGAGTGAGAAGTGAGAAATTAGATGTGATTTATGCATGGTGTTTGCGAAGCTCTGAGAGACCAGCCAAGCTAAGCCTGGCCTATGTTCGGAAAGTCGGTCAATGAGCGTGTACGAGAGGACAATGGGTGCATATATCGTAGGCCTACAAATGCCTATTAGCAGTAGGTAGCGGAAAGTTCCAATATCATCAATAGCAAGAGGTCGGCCTAGGCCTAGGTCCTCTCATATCATCATTTCTTTTTCTATACTCTACTTACCAGTTTTCAATTGATTATTAATTAACAGGGAGAGCCAAAGATGAAGACATCATTGCCCAAGAAGATCGAATTCAGAATGAGGTATATTATATTAAAATACATATTTTGCAATTTCTCATACTCATTATTTATAAAAATAGTACTAATATTATTGATCATGATTCATTAACAACACTTACTTTTACTTGGTTAACATATAATATTATATGCCTATATATTATATAATGTAACAAATAATTACCTAAAAGTTTTTAATAAGGTTTTCCAACTCAAAAAATTTAATATAAATATATAATATAAAATTAATAAAATAGAAGCTACTAAACATTACAATAGCCTCACTTTGTCATCTTAATATTCCTAAAAATACTTTTTTCCTACAATACAATAAAGTAGTGAGGTTGATTACTTATTAGATCAAAGAAAACACTGGCTTGATTGGCGCAAAAGAAGACTTGTCATCTTTACTTGAGCAATATGCAGATGATGAAGTTTACCAACAGAAGATTAGGGTGAGCTTGACTATTTAATAATGTACAATAAAAATTCAGGAAAACATGTCCTGATCATTAAATATACAAAACACACAGACCAGAGTATAGTACACTACGATAATTACAAACTACTGTATTTTTCATTTATCAGGAACTTAGAGGGCGATATCACCATGTTAGGAAATCGCGACCAGATGGTAACTGTTTTTTCCGATCATTTGGATATGCTTATATGGAATATCTACTCTCAGACAAGGAAGAATTGCACAGGTTAGTGATGTTCTACATATACCTCCAAAAGACATGTTTTTTTTACCTCCTACAAATGTTGATAATAATAATAATAATACCACATTTATATAGCGCCCTTTTCATGAGTAATCATGCTCAAAGGCGCTTTACAAGCATTATTACCCCAGTATTTTTTTGGGATCAAACACGTATAGAAACATACTCCCATAATGCAGCCGGTAACCAGCGCAAAGTTGTGTCTAGATCTAACTGGGTACCCATTTATACACCTGGGTGGAGAGAGGCAACGTAAGTAAAGTATCTTGCCTACGGATATAAGCAATGCGGCGAGAGTTGGATTCGAACCTAGGTCTGACGATCGGTAGTCCAACGTCCAACACACTGCGCCACACGCCATTACTAATATTTTTCTTATTCACAGATTTAAAGAAATTGCTTTAAAAAGTAAGGATGAATTAGTTAGTCTTGGTTTTCCAACATTTACGATAGAAGAATTCCATGAAACAGTAAGTATATGTTAACAACAAAATATAATGCTGTCCTAGCAGATTCTTGCTAATGTATCTTTAATTTTTTCTTTATCATACAATAGGCAAATTCTATAATACAGTGTAACCTATGTATCACATGTGATGCCTGTATCATAGACCATTAGTCCTGACCTTACCATAACATGATACTGGCACCACATACGATACGAAACACTAATACTAGAACATTTGCCTATTATGATATTAGACAGGTAATAACATAATAGTGACCTTTGATACTGGGCCGATAATACCAGTGACCTTTGATACTTGACATATAATACCAAAGTGACCTTTGATACTTGACAGGAGGTCAAAATGTGGTCAACAATCGCTATTTGTGTTGCAGCTAAAAACTGCTCCACAATAATCGGTTAAAACATGCAATGGATTGAGTGTTTTTAACCGATATCATTCATATAATACCAGTGACCTTTAAAATGAGACCTTTGATACTGGACCGATAATACCAAAGTGACCTTTGATACTGGAACGAAAACACCAAAGTGACCTTTGATACTGGACCGATAACACCAAATTGACCTTTGATACTGAGCCGATAACACATAAGTGACCTAATTTTTGTTTTCCTATCCAGTTTATGGAAGTAATAGATCAAGTAGAAACGCATCCATCCATAGAAGATATACAGATGACATTTAACGATCAATCTACGTCAGATTACATTGTAGTGTATCTTAGATTATTAACTTCAGGGCAGTTACAAAAGCAAGCCGATTTCTATGCTAGTTTTATCGAGGGTAATAGAACTGTAAGAGAGTTCTGTCATCAAGTAAGTAAAATAAATAAAAATTCATAATATTCTTGGTTTCTTATGTTCTGCTGTCATTGCTGAAAAAGCATCCAAAATTACAAAAGGCATATTGTGTTGTTCCCGTTAAGGATAGGTGAGAGTACTGCCATGGAAAATGGGAAAATGGATGAGAAAATACTGCAGTGCTAATAATGCAAGATAGATATTTTTAAGAAAGAGAAAAAAGATCATTATATAAAGAAACACTTTCTTGTTGCACAAACCCCTAAATAAACAAATAATTACTGTACATACAAAAAAAAAAATGACACTTTAACATTAATATATTATTACAAACTAAATTAAAAATTTGATTTATTTTAGGAAGTAGAACCAATGGCCAAAGAAAGTGATCATATACACATAATAGCGCTAAGCTCGAAACTACAAGTTGGCGTACGTGTTGTTTACTTAGATCGTGGCAGTACAGAGAAAGCCAATCAGCACGACTTTCCAGATGATTGGGAGCCCAAAATGACTCTACTATATCGTCCTGGTCACTATGATATATTGTATGCATAGGCCCATGGTAACTGATCAGGCCATACTGACCTGGTCACTATGACATATTGTATGCATAGGCCAATGGCAACTGACCAAGTCTTAATACTGACCTGGTCACTATGACATATTATATGCATAGGCCCATGCTAACTGATCAGGCCTTAATATTGGCCTGGTCACTATGACATATTATATGCATAGGCCCATGCTAATAACTGACCAGGCTGTAATACTGACCGGGATATCTTTTGTTGCTACACGATTATTAGAAATAAAGATAGGGGCTTAAGGGGCATTTTTATTGTAACTTTTTTATAGACTCGCTACCTAGCCAAGTAAAACAGCATAAATGCAAATAGTGCTTGCGGTATATCACATAAGTAATTGCGATAAATAGCTCTTAAATTTTATGGTCATTAGTGGGGTCACCTAGCAAAACTCTGGGAATATAAGATCACATGATGAGCTATGCCTGTCGAGCTATGCCTGTCACCTGATATGGGTATACCTATACCAACCTACTTGATTTTGTTTTATTTACTCTGCCTATATCTCTTTCTTTTATATTCACTTTTAAAATGTATCTTTACACCAACTTGCATGTCACTGGACTTCTGGAATAAAACAACTCAATGTGCTATCTAACACAATTTTTTATACTTATGTATTTATAATAATTTTTATTTATGTTAGTTTTATTTATGTCATTGATATATAAGGCTACAAAGTATTAATTAAACAATATTTTGATTTCTAGTTTAGTTTTAACATAACAGTGATAATAGAGTAACCTTTCAGTATCTTAATTCTCAGTCTAGTGGCAAATTTAATTACTTGTAGAAAATTCTAAAATATGTAATTTTTTTTGCTTAAAATAATAATTAATAATGCCATAAACTGTTTTTTATAAAGGTGTAACCTTTCTAAAAATGTTAATTTATGTCAAGAATTGATTAAATTATTTAGTTGAATAAATATTAGTATTCCTTTGAAATTCCATTTGTTGGACAAAAATCTCTAATTATAAGGTCGACACGGAACTTAACTTTAATGCTCTTGACCGAGCGGAGCTGCTTTCCATGAATTGTGTGCTTGCGTACACTAGTCCCTCTTATCAACTATGAATAGTGGGGCGTATGCGGTATCAGTAATCAAAACTAGCTGCGATCTGTTTGCTGTTGACAAAAGTGCTCGCATACACTAGTTCCTCTTTCAACTTTGAATAGTGAAGTGCATGCGATATGGGTAATCACGACTGGCTGCGATCATCTGTTGACAAAAGTGCTCGCGTACACAAGTTCCTCTTTCAACCTTGAATAGTGGAGTGCGTGTGGGTATGGGTAATCATGACTAGGTTCTGGTCATGTTGACAAAAGTGCTCACGTACACAAGTTCCTCTTTCAACTTTGAATAGTGGGACGCATGTGGTATGGGTAATCACGACTAGCTGCGATCTGTTTGTCGTTGAAAAGAGTGCTCGCATAACACTAGTTCTTTTTTCAACTAACCAACACCAAACGCACATACCCTAAAAAGTGAAACACAATCGGATCTGAAAGGCGTTTAATTAATTGAATTGAATATATAATTTACAATAATATTTAATTAATTGAATACATGATATCCTGTTAATTATTCCAATTACAATATTTGGTACCTGGCAGTATTTCATTAATTATATTGCATATTACATCAAATCATTGTATATTATTTTATTATCTTAATATACATTTTTTATTTATTAGAGAATACAGTATTATAAACAGGTACTATCTTTATCAAAATGCCTAAAAGAAAGATTCAATCTAAAATTATTGTAAAAATTATCATTTCATAAAAAAATTAATTTTTAGATTCATACCAGATGAAACTATTATTATTATTATCTATTTTTGTATCAAACAAATTAGTATACACATTTATTTTATTATTAATTATTAATCAAACCACACTTTAGGGGTAAGTGGTTCTTGGTTTGGTCCCAATTCAGAATCACCCTTGATTAGGAACCAGCTATATTAGGGACCACTACACTGAAAAAACTAAAATAATGTCCTGCTATCTTGCATACTTTTACCTTACACTAAAACTAAACCCTATTTAGATGAGCATCAAATTGTACTGTAGACCCGGAGACGTTTTCGGCCCAGGGACATTTCGTCCCACTTTTAATGTATATAATTTACATTTTACAATAAAAAAAAAAGGCGATATGCCAACTTTTCCGACAGTACTATCACTACTATTCCACATGAATAAAAATTGCATTTAATTTGGAATTATGTAAATATTTTATTTAATAAATTTGGAACTTATATTAAAAAGCACATCAAAACATACACAAAAATTTCCTTCTATATGTATTGGCTAAACTGAAAAATATACGCACTCGATTTCCCTCCTGACATCATATCACTACCATATTTAAGCATATCACTACCATATTTGGGCATATAAAGTTTGATAGTGTAGACAGTGCTTTAGAAATATCAGTCAAACTGATGTGTTCAGAGAGATGAGATACGGTTCATTAGTGTGAAATCCACTTAAAAATATAATTTTCAGGATTTTTTTTGCTATGAAAAAGACAAATTTCCATACACATTATACACAAGATTCAATATATATCCACAACAAGTAAAAAATACAGTTGTTTTTTTCCAAATTTTGGCAGCAATCTTTCCCACGATTAGGACTTTCCGTTACCCGGATTTGTCTGTTTTCTACCGACTACATAAGCTTGGAGAATGAGTACAAAGAAGAGAACAAACCGCCATAAAAATGCTGGCGATAAGAATAATCCGAGTGTACCATAGCATCGTCGTATACATACACATTCATACCACTGCCATATAATTGCGGGAATTAATAGAGCGTGACAAACCAACCCGCCAACCACTTTAAAAACGTTTTTCACAAATTGTACTATTGGTCCGGATTTGAAGCGCACACGTTGAATCGTTTGATTTTTACGATACGAAATGCAAACAGCAAGAAAAATTGTTATTGGTAGTTGAATTAGTAGCATCTTAAATAAAAAAAGAAAACAATTAATAAAATTTTAATCATTTGTCTCAATGCCGATGACTTATTTTGACATTAGGAAGCTTTCGAATTGCGGCAACCGATGTGTCGTCGGTTGTCGTCTGGACCTAGAAATCATCAAAACTGTTCTGAGGTGGGGGGAGTGAGTTCCAATATCCTTGTATGCGCACAATGAATAAATATGACGTACTTTGGTCGTCGCAAGTCAAAAGCTTTCTAAATGTCTGAAAGGCTAAATATGTGTCAACTATAACATTTACATAAAAATTGTTAGTTTATTAGAGAGTGAGGCTGTGATTCAAAAACATTTTATCTTTTTTAAAAACTAGTCACAAATATTAATTAGGAATATACTTACATCCATAAATATTATAGTATATGAAAACTTTTCTGGAATCCATTTACCTTCAACATAAATACCATACAATAAGGAAACTCCAACTCTATCTTGTACCATCTGACCAAATATCCATGGGCCTGAAAACAGTCAAGGATCATTTAATGTGAAATTATAAATATAAAAGATAATAATTGGTACAAACTTTTTCAAGTGAATAAAGGGATAAAGAGAAAGAACAGAAAGTTTTTAAAAGAAAACATGAGTGTAGAATAGATAAAGAAAAAGTAAACTTTAAAGGAGATAGATTCTAAACTATAGAGTATAATAAACTGTACATATAAACTGAATTCTGATTGCAAAATTTTGGCTAATTTATATTGTAGACATGCCCCTCTATTGCAATGTCAAGTCAGTCCAATATTTCACAAAAAATTCAAAATATTTGGCATCGACTACAATTTATGTATTCATATCATAAATATTTGACAGTCAACATTGAATTGCACTAAACAAGACGTACCGATTGCTGGATATAGTCCCATTAACAGCAAAGAATAGAAGAAGAAATCGTGATGAACAAGGTATACTAAGGCTTTGGAAATGGCATCTTGCTGGTAATCTGAAATAAAAGAATGCAACACTGAATTGTGGGAGATTTGCACTGAATTGTGGATAGAAGAAGAAATCGTGATAAACAAGGTATATTAAGGCTTTGGAAATGGCATCTTGCTGGTAATCTGAAATAAAAGAATGCAACACTGAATTGTGGGAGATTTGCACTGAATTGTGGATAGAAGAAGAAATCGTGATAAACAAGGTATATTAAGGCTTTGGAAATGGCATCTTGCTGGTAATCTGAAATAAAAGAATGCAACACTGAATTGTGGGAGATTTGCACTGAATTGTGGATAGAAGAAGAAATCGTGATAAACAAGGTATATTAAGGCTTTGGAAATGGCATCTTGCTGGTAATCTGAAATAAAAGAATGCAACACTGAATTGTGGGAGATTTGCACTGAATTGTGGATAGAAGAAGAAATCGTGATAAACAAGGTATATTAAGGCTTTGGAAATGGCATCTTGCTGGTAATCTGAAATAAAAGAATGCAACACTGAATTGTGGGAGATTTGCACTGAATTGTAGATAGAAGAAGAAATCGTGATGAACACGAAAATTGCATCTTGCTGATAATGTAAAATAAAAGAATGCAATAAGTCTACTTTATTCATTCAAATATTTGCATTTAATAATCTTCAGGTCTGGACTGAATTATTGTAGATTGCCACTGAATTGTGGGAAATTTGAACTGAATTGTGGGAGATGTGCACTGAATTGTGAGAGATGTGCACTGAATTGTGGGAGATGTGCACTGAATTGTGAGAGATGTGTTGACATTTCGTTATGTGTGCTGCACAAAAATGTAATTAGCATACAAATAGCATGGGCTTAGGCTTCTTTGTGTAGTCAGGCTAGGCCTACTGTCTGCCTTCTTAGCGATAGGAAATATCACGAAACAAAATGATACACAAGACTAAATATTATTTTCTTTATTAAAAACATGTATGTATCACTTACTTGGTATTGGTCTTGTGTTTCTTCGTATAACAATTAGTGGAATGACTAGTACTAAAACTTCAATTACATACAGAGATAGGAACTGTTATAAAGGAGTTAAAATAGACAATTAATATATATATACTTAATTATAATAATTTTCAGTTATTTTTTAAGCAGATGTACTCAGGGTCAGGATCCACAAAAGATTGATATACTGCACTAAGGGTCTTTCACACCTGCCCTGGCAAATAAAATTGAACACCAATATTTCGTTGTTCGCGTAGGCACATGAAAACAAACCATTGACGATCGATTTTATTTGTCGGTTTCCGAACCGAAACAGGTGTTAAAGACCCATTAATGGGCAGGGCTTTGGTCTTGTGTAAAGACAGAATGGGGTTAACTACCATTTTTGGACATGCATCTTTGAAATGGTTCCAGAGTACAGAAGATGATGAATAAATAAAAATGCTTTTAGAAAGACTATTGAATTAGCATGCATCTAGAAAAGTCAGATCTGAGTTTTCTAGACACCCAAAATTCAACTATATACGTCATAACTCACCAATGCTGGAATATCCGTCATGAGTACGATTGCCCCAGCTAGCCGCTGTAGAGGTCGGCTGCCATCCATAGAAAATTCTTGACTAGACTCTGATACTTGATTTGCAGAATCCTAAAATAAAATGAAATAGATTGCCCTAAATAGTGCATGTTGTCAATCTACTGTAGTTCTATATAATGCACTTTATGTACATATGACCAACAGCTTTACATCCCATCTGAAGGGCGAGGCAATGAGTGTAAAGCATTTTGCCTGAGGATACCAACAACATGAGACAGTCTCAAACCCTCAAGCTCACACGATAGTACCTTACCATTACATCAAATCAATCTCCACTTTGAGGTTAGATCTTTGTACTTTCAAAGGCAGATATGTGCCTCCTTGCTATTCCAAATTATATTAAAAAAGTATATATTACTTTAGCAATAACTTTCATATTATGCATCCCTTCTGCGAAATTGTTTGGTTTCCATGGTAATACATATAGTGGTCCTTCTACATGTTCCGCTTGGCCTACTTGCTCTTCGTTTATAAACACAGTCACAGAGACAATCTTATTGGGTGAAAATACAAGCAAACTGCAGTAGAAAAAAAATATTTAAGTTTAAAGCTCTGTCTCCACTATCAAACTTTATGTGATGTGCCCATATATAGACATGATGATGTCATATCACTACCATATTTGGACACATCACACCAAAAATGAATACACATACCGTATATGCGTTGAATGCTGAATTTTCCCCAATGGTTCATGTTTTGGCGCCATAAAACGTGCTGCTTTAGGGTTTGTGATGACAACGAGAGGCCATTCACCAAAACGTTTTTCAGCAAATGATAACATATCATGGTCAAACGCCACTACCCGGTATCTGAAAAAAAATTAAAATAGTTAGTAATTCATTTTATTTGAAAGGGTTAAATAATGTGACAACATTTAAAATAATGTGTTTTTATGTCTTACATGCGATTGACCTTCCAGTCCTTGACCTCAAGCTCTAACGACCCAGTCCGCTGCAACGTTTGCATGTCACTGACACCACCCATGAGGTTATGCAAATGACCGCACAAGTACGCAATTCCATTTCTGATGAAAATCAAGATACATAGTAGGTACTGGGCCTAATATTAAATTAATTAATTAACACATTGACTGCCAAGGCATTTTCCGTAATTTCTGTCCCAGTGCCAAGTCCCGTTTGAGATGATTATATTGAGTGTGAGGGCGCCATATTCAATGCATGAGGGAATAAACACAAACAAACATATGACATTTATTTTTAGATTATCGTTTACGTACATCATTCATAAACTGCCATGCGATAATTCCTGTTCCAGTCACCACTGCCAGCGATCTACATACAATACAAAAGTGCTACGATTTTGACGTAGTATTACGTCTTGGCAAGTAGCGACACGCAATTTTTGACGTATAAATACGCCGTGGCAGTGAACGTGTTAATGCATTTTCTACATTTTAACTCTTAAATTAATGGAAGAACACTTACTGCAAAATATTTGATAGTCGTGCATGGTCGGTTACGATGATGGATGTTGGATAATGACCAAAGAAAACGGTTTGGTTGCTTTTTAAAGTTGTTTGTGAAAGATCTTCAATTTTCTTTAATTCGGGCTACAAGAAAAATCACACAATATTATGAACAATTTTAAAATCTTTATTTAACTATTAACATTTTTCAAAAATCACAAAAAATGGTTGGGTGAAAGATGGTTTACACATAAGCACCGGTCATTGATTGTTCAGTACACACTATATAAACATGGTTCACACATAAGCACCAGTGGCTGGTCATGGTTCAGTACACACTATATAAACATGGTTCACACATAAGCACCAGTGGCTGGTCATGGTTCAGTACACACTATATAAACATGGTTCACACATAAGCACCAGTGGCTGGTCATGGTTCAGTACACACTATATAAACATGGTTCACACATAAGCACCAGTGGCTGGTCATGGTTCAGTACACACTATATAAACATGGTTCACACATAAGCACCAGTGGCTGGTCATGGTTCAGTACACACTATATAAACATGGTTCACACATAAGCACCAGTGGCTGGTCATGGTTCAGTACACACTATATAAACATGGTTCACACATAAGCACCAGTGGCTGGTCATGGTTCAGTAGACACTATATAAACCTGGTTCACACATAAGCACCAGTGGCCAGTCATGGTTCAGTACACACTATATAAACCTGGTTCACACATAAGCACCAGTGGCCAGTCATGGTTCAGTACACACTATATAAACCTGGTTCACACATAAGCACCAGTGGCCAGTCATGGTTCAGTACACACTATATAAACCTGGTTCACACATAAGCACCAGTGGCTGGTCATGGTTCAGTACACACTATATAAACCTGGTTCACACATAAGCACCAGTGGCCAGTCATGGTTCAGTACACACTATATAAACCTGGTTCACACATAAGCACCAGTGGCTGGTCATGGTTCAGTACACACTATATAAACCTGGTTCACACATAAGCACCAGTGGCCAGTCATGGTTCAGTACACACTATATAAACATGGTTCACACATAAGCACCAGTGGCCAGTCATGGTTCAGTACACACTATATAAACCTGGTTCACACATAAGCACCAGTGGCCAGTCATGGTTCAGTACACACTATATAAACCTGGTTCACACATAAGCACCAGTGGCCAGTCATGGTTCAGTACACACTATATAAACCTGGTTCACACATAAGCACCAGTGGCCAGTCATGGTTCAGTACACACTATATAAACCTGGTTCACACATAAGCACCAGTGGCCAGTCATGGTTCAGTACACACTATATAAACCTGGTTCACACATAAGCACCAGTGGCTGGTCATGGTTCAGTACACACTATATAAACCTGGTTCACACATAAGCACCAGTGGCCAGTCATGGTTCAGTACACACTATATAAACCTGGTTCACACATAAGCACCAGTGGCTGGTCATGGTTCAGTACACACTATATAAACCTGGTTCACACATAAGCACCAGTGGCCAGTCATGGTTCAGTACACACTATATAAACATGGTTCACACATAAGCACCAGTGGCTGGTCATGGTTCAGTACACACTATATAAACATGGTTCACACATAAGCACCAGTGGCTGGTCATGGTTCAGTACACACTATATAAACATGGTTCACACATAAGCACCAGTGGCTGGTCATGGTTCAGTACACACTATATAAACATGGTTCACACATAAGCACCAGTGGCTGGTCATGGTTCAGTACACACTATATAAACATGGTTCACACATAAGCACCAGTGGCTGGTCATGGTTCAGTACACACTATATAAACATGGTTCACACATAAGCACCAGTGGCTGGTCATGGTTCAGTACACACTATATAAACATGGTTCACACATAAGCACCAGTGGCTGGTCATGGTTCAGTACACACTATATAAACATGGTTCACACATAAGCACCAGTGGCTGGTCATGGTTCAGTAGACACTATATAAACCTGGTTCACACATAAGCACCAGTGGCCAGTCATGGTTCAGTACACACTATATAAACCTGGTTCACACATAAGCACCAGTGGCCAGTCATGGTTCAGTACACACTATATAAACCTGGTTCACACATAAGCACCAGTGGCCAGTCATGGTTCAGTACACACTATATAAACCTGGTTCACACATAAGCACCAGTGGCTGGTCATGGTTCAGTACACACTATATAAACCTGGTTCACACATAAGCACCAGTGGCCAGTCATGGTTCAGTACACACTATATAAACCTGGTTCACACATAAGCACCAGTGGCTGGTCATGGTTCAGTACACACTATATAAACCTGGTTCACACATAAGCACCAGTGGCCAGTCATGGTTCAGTACACACTATATAAACATGGTTCACACATAAGCACCAGTGGCCAGTCATGGTTCAGTACACACTATATAAACCTGGTTCACACATAAGCACCAGTGGCCAGTCATGGTTCAGTACACACTATATAAACCTGGTTCACACATAAGCACCAGTGGCCAGTCATGGTTCAGTACACACTATATAAACCTGGTTCACACATAAGCACCAGTGGCCAGTCATGGTTCAGTACACACTATATAAACCTGGTTCACACATAAGCACCAGTGGCCAGTCATGGTTCAGTACACACTATATAAACCTGGTTCACACATAAGCACCAGTGGCTGGTCATGGTTCAGTACACACTATATAAACCTGGTTCACACATAAGCACCAGTGGCCAGTCATGGTTCAGTACACACTATATAAACCTGGTTCACACATAAGCACCAGTGGCTGGTCATGGTTCAGTACACACTATATAAACCTGGATCACACATAAGCACCAGTGGCCAGTCATGGTTCAGTACACACTATATAAACATGGTTCACACATAAGCACCAGTGGCTGGTCATGGTTCAGTACACACTATATAAACCTGGTTCACACATAAGCACCAGTGGCCAGTCATGGTTCAGTACACACTATATAAACATGGTTCACACATAAGCACCAGTGGCCAGTCATGGTTCAGTACACACTATATAAACCTGGTTCACACATAAGCACCAGTGGCCAGTCATGGTTCAGTACACACTATATAAACCTGGTTCACACATAAGCACCAGTGGCCAGTCATGGTTCAGTACACACTATATAAACCTGGTTCACACATAAGCACCAGTGGCCAGGCATGGTTCAGTACACACTATATAAACCTGGTTCACACATAAGCACCAGTGGCCAGTCATGGTTCAGTACACACTATATAAACCTGGTTCACACATAAGCACCAGTGGCTGGTCATGGTTCAGTACACACTATATAAACCTGGTTCACACATAAGCACCAGTGGCCAGTCATGGTTCAGTACACACTATATAAACATGGTTCACACATAAGCACCAGTGGCCAGTCATGGTTCAGTACACACTATATAAACATGGTTCACACATAAGCACCAGTGGCCAGTCATGGTTCAGTACACACTATATAAACCTGGTTCACACATAAGCACCAGTGGCCAGTCATGGTTCAGTACACACTATATAAACATGGTTCACACATAAGCACCAGTGGCCAGTCATGGTTCAGTACACACTATATAAACCTGGTTCACACATAAGCACCAGTGGCCAGTCATGGTTCAGTACACACTATATAAACCTGGTTCACACATAAAGCACCAGTGGCCAGTCATGGTTCAGTACACACTATATAAACCTGGTTCACACATAAGCACCAGTGGCCAGTCATGGTTCAGTACACACTATATAAACCTGGTTCACACATAAGCACCAGTGGCCAGTCATGGTTCAGTACACACTATATAAACCTGGTTCACACATAAGCACCAGTGGCTGGTCATGGTTCAGTACACACTATATAAACCTGGTTCACACATAAGCACCAGTGGCTGGTCATGGTTCAGTACACACTATATAAACCTGGTTCACACATAAGCACCAGTGGCCAGTCATGGTTCAGTACACACTATATAAACCTGGTTCACACATAAGCACCAGTGGCCAGTCATGGTTCAGTACACACTATATAAACCTGGTTCACACATAAGCACCAGTGGCCAGTCATGGTTCAGTACACACTATATAAACCTGGTTCACACATAAGCACCAGTGGCCAGGCATGGTTCAGTACACACTATATAAACCTGGTTCACACATAAGCACCAGTGGCCAGTCATGGTTCAGTACACACTATATAAACCTGGTTCACACATAAGCACCAGTGGCCAGTCATGGTTCAGTACACACTATATAAACCTGGTTCGCACATAAGCACCAGTGGCCAGTCATGGTTCAGTACACACTATATAAACCTGGTTCACACATAAAGCACCAGTGGCTGGTCATGGTTCAGTACACACTATATAAACCTGGTTCACACATAAGCACCAGTGGCCAGTCATGGTTCAGTACACACTATATAAACCTGGTTCACACATAAGCACCATGTGGCTGGTCATGGTTCAGTACACACCATAACGTGGTTCACACATAAAGCACCAGTGGCTGGTCATGGTTCAGTACACACTATATAAACCTGGTTCACACATAAGCACCAGTGGCTGGTCATGGCTAAGTACACACTATATAAACCTGGTTCACACATAAGCACCAGTGGCCAGTCATGGTTCAGTACACACCATAAACTGGTTCACGCATAAGCACCAGTGGCCAGTCATGGTTCAGTACACACTATATAAACCTGGTTCACACATAAGCACCAGTGGCTGGTCATGGTTCAGTACACACTATATAAACCTGGTTCACACATAAGCACCAGTGGCTGGTCATGGTTCAGTACACACTATATAAACCTGGTTCACACATAAGCACCAGTGGCCAGTCATGGTTCAGTACACACCATAACCTGGTTCACACATAAGCACCAGTGGCCAGTCATGGTTCAGTACACACCATAACCTGGTTCACACATAAGCACCAGTGGCTGGTCATGGTTCAGTACACACCATAACATGGTTCACACATAAGCACCAGTGGCTGGTCATGGTTCAGTACACAACATAACCTGGTTCACACATAAGCACCAGTGGCTGGTCATGGTTCAGTACACAACATAACCTGGTTCACGCACCATCAATCCATTTCATATGAGGTCTGCCCTTTTCTCTTTTACCTTCTATTATTATTATATTCCAATCAAATATCAATATCACACTTTTTTTTTCTTGCTGCAGCAATCATGAAATGACAGATTATTATAGTGGAATCCAAAATAATCAAGCACAAACAACATATTTTAGTTAACATTGTATTTTAATATTAATGCAAATGCGTTTTTTGTAAGACTATTTAAACAGACTATTATCCGAAAACTCAACTATTAGGATGCACTTTCAGGTAATAACTTAGGATTAAACAAATTCAGGGCACATTAAAAAAAACAAGTTAAAATAATACACACACAGAAAGTATTAGTTAGATATTAACAAACTGATATTATATATTGCCATATTTTGTTATATTTACACATTATATATTTTGTCTAAAAACTATAATATGTATCAAAATAGCTTAAGATTAAAACGTATTGAAACTATCTGTTAGTCTATCAATGTATGTTTGCTTACTAATACTTTGTAGAGTGCTAAACATTTTCTCAAACTCTGTATTTGTAGTTTGAATAGGTTTTTGTTTCTTTAATCTGTGCTTGGGGCCTGATATGCTAAATAGCTGATCAGGCATGATCATAATAATTCTTTTAATGATATGAACCTACATATAATTAATATGTTTATATCAAATTTAGTTGAGTTTGGTTTTAATATTTTGCCAACGATGCAATATTGTGAGTTTTCAAAAAAAGGTCCTGATTAATTCTCCAATGTAAAATAATCATGTGGTACTTCAGCATCTTTTTTGCTAACTCCTTCTCTGCAGTTATTGCCTGCATCTGCATTCGTATGCCTACTGTAGATGTAGTTAGTCTCGGCACTCTTTGTTGTATCTTTAATTGTGCAGTAGACTCCATCATCAGTTGTAGGGGGAATGTTAATAGTAGGCCTACGGACGGAATTCATAGTGGTGCTGTTTCTCGCATTACTTCCAGCAGGTTGTGGAGTTGTGCCAGATTTTCTCTTGAGTAGGTAGATGAGAATGAACACCACTATCAACAGAATGACTATAGTTGATGTCAGTGTTATGGTAAGGATGTTGGCATTCTCATTGGCATCTTTCACAGTAAATTCTTCCTCATCAGAACTACTTCGAGCATTAGTTGTCACCAGACACTTTATAACATAATCACCAGCTGTTAAATTGTTGAAGCATCTTTCATTGCCATGATAATTATTTAAGTTTTGTCCATTTAACATCCAAGTATAGTGTTCCTCACCAAACCCTCCTATAGCCTCACACTTAAAGCAACGTTCATGCATTTTCTTTATTTTAACTCTTAATTGTCTAGGATAAACTTTTAAAAGCATTGTATAGCACCGATGGTTTTTAATCATCGAAGACATACTTCTTGTAATACAGTAAAAGAATATACCATCTCCCCGTTCATACCCTTTAAAGGTCTGATTAAAACTCATTGTGTTCCTATTTAAATTATACGACTTTGTAATGTTGTTTTTTCCTTGGATCCATCCAATTGTCAATTTATTTTGTTTGTTCTGTTTTTTTATCTGATTCACCTTACATTTGATTGTTAGTTCTTCACCTTCTATGATGTACTCCATGAAATCTTCACAGGCAATTCTCCAATTAGAATATAGTGTATCCATTTGTACAACACGTGAAGGAATCAGAAAATACTGATTATCGTCATCTTGGCAGGTGTATAATCCAACATCTTTTTGTACATTGAAGGAGATGAAGATTTCACATTTTACTTGTGTCAGCCTTGATGAGTATTGTTGGGAGCTATTGTTGCCAACAATATATGAAACATTGAACTCTTTACTTGACGGAATGATTTTAACAGCTTGTATCCCATTTTTTTTGTTGGAGTAATACCGTGAATCAAACTTAACGTCCTGTTCTTCTGTAACAGCTTTGGCAAACAGCAAACTGATAAACGCCATTAGACACAACATCATTTCTAAGTTTAATGAATTGGATTCAACTTCTTTGTTCTTTGATAACTTGGTTCGAGTAAACAGATTCCTATATTTTAACTGTATGTATTTCTCCTAATAATGGTTAAACGAAACTGAATGTCTAGTAAAGTTTGCCAAAGGCAATAAAAACCTACAATTTACTTTGTTTTGCTGCCGTCACGTGTGCTATATTTATAATTTAAAATATAATTACTTTCTTTTTCTTATGTAAACTTAATATGATTATGTTTGTAACTTCTGAGTATAAAAGTTAAATGCATATTACTGTACAAGCAATGAAATACACACAATCATAATTGCACTGAATCATGTCACATCAGGAAAAGACATTTCTGTTGCTAACAGCTACCATGAAAAAAAAAAGTTTCAATGCATGTTTGCTTTCTAATACTTTGTACAGTGCTAAAAATTTCCTCAAACTCTGTATTTGTAGTTTGAATAGGTTTTTGTACCAAAGACCAGTCATGGTTCAGTACACACCAAATAAACCTGGTTCACACATAAGCACCAGAGACCAGTCATGGTTCAGTACACACCATATAAACTGGTTCACACATAAGCACCAGAGACCAGTCATGGTTCAGTACATACCATAACCTGGTTCACACATAACTACCAGAGACCGGTCATGGTTCAGTACATACCATTCCTGGTTCACACATAAAGCATTTATATATTTGTTCTTACCTCTTCTATTGCGCCAAAGAAATTAAATGGCCTTCCTGGGCCTGGATCTAACAGAGCATCAACTGCCACAAAAGAATATGTACCAAACGAAAACTTTTTTTCTACTACGAAGGAGCTAACATCACCTTTTTGGCCAGAAATGGAATACTTTCTATGATAAAGAGAAAAAGATAAAAACATACAATAGAAACTGGAAAATAGCTGTGATAGCGAAAGAGACATTTCTTTACACTCTGTTCAAAAGCATTTTTAAATTGATTCATAAAATCTATTGATAAATAAATGGAAGCTTACCTAAAATAGCTACTATCATCATTTTTGGATAAAACATGAAATAAATCTGAAACAAATAAACAATAAAAATATTATTTATATCAATTGAAACTAGCGACCGTTTCTCTTTAGAAAGGTTCCTCAAACTGTTTAAGCCTGACTGACAGGTTCCCAGACAAACTGAATTAGGCTAGGTAATCTATCATTTTGTGTGAAACTATTGCAAACAGACATTTTTATTTTTTAAATAGTCACATATAAAATTTGAGCATCACACCTCTGTCACTCATCTCAATGATATGCAAATTAGCTTAAATATGCAAATTAGGGTGAATCTACAGGATTACTATATCTCAAAAACTACTAGTCAGAGAGAAGTACAACATTTGACTCTTGAACCCATTTCTCAATGTTTGCATACACAATGTGACTAAAATGTCCCTAGAGACTTTGTTTTGCCCTCAAATGATTTAGATACAGGTTTCAAATAGCCAGCGTATGACTGCTTTGTAATTCCCAAAATCACACCTAATTTTGGTTAAAATAATTTCATCAAAGGAAAAATTAAATAACAATACAAATTTTCCAATTTAATCTCTTCCCGAGGATTAGTTTCCAGAAATTTATCAAATTGCTATAATTTTTATGTGTTGTTTTCTGTTAAATCAATTGTTTTGAATATAATACTTGCTTCCTTGTTTCCTTTTGAAAATTATGAAAAATATTTCCTTATATGGTCATCTACTTTTAGACAACATCAAAATTATTTTTAAAATAAGCATTGAGATAACTACTTATTAATTTATAATTTTAAATAGTTTATCAAATTTTAATCTGATTGGTTTAAATTCTGTTCCTTTGTGACTCCCTTCGCAGAATGGCTGTTTTTTACTTAGACCGCATGCACACCAGCAATATCGTTTGTTTGCTTCTAATTTCTTGAAAGCTGGTATTTTCATTGGGATGAATGAAATCTCCTCATCATATGTGACCAGTTAAAAAAAAATCTCTGTTTTTTGTTTCACTTTGGGCTGTTTTTTTAGATAGATTGCCTAGCCTAAATCCTCTTACCATGGTTTCCTCGGACATCAACCCAATGCGTTCTTTCTGGTATATTTGCTAATTTTAATATACTCCAATATGACTTCCATTCTATTTCATATTGTTCAGAGCCAATGTGATCAGGTTTTTTAGCATCTGTTAAATCACCTATATAAAATATAAAAAACGACTGATAAGTTGAGAACCACACGTCTGTAGAGGTGGAATGACCTGATAGTGTTACATCTATGTCCTACAGTAAGTTATATCATTGGAAAGGGATGTTACTGTACGCCATGCTATGTTGTTCCCAAGAAAAAAAAAATCACATAGAAAAAGACTCTCTCGGACGTAGGCAATCATGTTCTGCCACAATTTTCTGCTTCTCTTCAGGTCCACTCCTTTTTGCATTTTTTTCTGTTAACCACTCAATTACATCCACATTACTCGTCTTCAACCCCTGCTCCCCTTTCCTTCTATCTTTCCAGTCAATAATAGGTTCTCCAAACCATCTTTCCTGACTATACGACCGAGTAATTACAGTGTAATTAATGTCTGTAAATAAGAGCATAATTTATTTACCTGTTGCAAGTACTAAAGGAGGATTTATTGCATTCAAGTCCTCATTACAAAACACTTTAAATTCTTCAGTCCTTGACGGATCTTTAAATCTTGATAGATGAATGTCTGATATCTGTAAAAGAGAACAAACGTGTGCACTTTTTTTTTACTAAAACACAATGCTAACTTTAGTAATCGGACTACCTAGGTTTCCTGATAATTGCAAAAGGTTCTCGAAATTTTCAGTTTTTCTCTTGTCTCCCTAGCCTATGAGGCTCTACCATCAGACCCTTTTGTTAACTAAAGGTAAGAGAGACTCCGCGCAAATTCCACCATTGCCACATCTGGAAATTATCTGGCATTGTTTAACTGTAGATGGCAATACTTGAAATTTGTTGTGTGTCTCTATGGTTTGATGTTTTTGTAGCACCCTCTCTTGTTTTGCTAAGCTTTAATAAATTCTTCTGATATTTCACATTTCAAAGTTGGGATCTATTAGAGTACTGATAGTAGTCCTGTAGACAATACAGTAGTGTTTACACAGTATTTGTTTAGTAGTTAAGAACTCTTTAGGATAGAGAGGAACTTCCACCATACAATACACAACACATAAAACCTTAAGTTGTTCAATGTTATGCCATAAATAATACATACATGTACAAACCACCATAGATTGTCCATATTTCCACCAGGATAGGGAGCCTTCTGATCATTTGGATGTCGGATTCCTTCAAATGTCACTGGTTTTGTGTAGAATTCCTTCGCTATTTCCCAGCCCCATGACCAGAGTAATACTAGTAGTAGCACTATGATTCCTAGTATGCCAAACACACGCAACATAATGCTCCACGTTATTTTTCCACCCTGCCTGCGTAAAAACAAAAGTTTTATTTGTTATTGAGTATCATCCAGCAAGTGATTTCAGATATGATTTTTTTCACATCAATTTCAATTATACACTTTAGTATAGATTAGAAATTAAATTGTCTCTATTTTTCTGTATTTATATATTGTTATTGTTTGTTTCTTGTTTGTTTAATGTTTTTTAAAAATTATTCATTTCAGTCTTGACTGACCCAACAATTATATATTTGTTTTAAATATTCAATTTTCAGGCACAAACAACAATATAAAATACATGACAATGGTGCGGCAACATTGTTCTTCTAGAGACTGAAACCTTCTTAATTCAATTTTACAGTACCAGAATTTTTTCATCAGATCTCTAGAAAAAAATAAATAAATTGAAGGTCTGTTTATCCAAATAAGCTAGGCACAAAAGACCTTTGAAGCATAACGGTTTTCCACCAAGCTTGAAATAATAAATTTGAAAACAAAGAAGATTTCTCAATATCCTGAACTAGGATGTGAAGTGGGTAGTTAAAAGCAAATGCAACAAAAACTTTCTTTTTAAAATGGTTAGTGACCACAAATAATCTGTGAAATTGATTAATAAGTTATTCATTTTATTCATTCATTCATACATATCATACTATTTTACAGAAGTGGCATAAATAATCAATCAGTAAAGAATGGGCTCAATTGATCAGTGTGAATTTCAAATAAATCAATATATATTATAAACTAATAAACAAAAGAAGTTTTGTTTTAATTTAAGGATAGGAAAAAAAATATATATAAAAAATGTATAGGCTACTATACTGTTTATACAGTAGGCCTATTAGGTAAATATACAATGACAATTTGTATGTTTAAAGTAAATATGAATAGGCTAGTACAGTATGTGTATATGGACTTTGTTTCTGAAATAAACTGATATTGAAAACACAAATATTGTTTTAAATCAAATGTTTGTGTTTGTTTTGTGTATTATGCAGGCATACTAATTCAGTAGGCTCGTGAATTATATACTGACAAATTATATTAAGTGCATATTAACATGTGCACTAGTAGTAGAATTTAACCTGTGTATATTTTTCTTTACAGAAAAAAGTTAAAATTATCACCTAATCTGTATTTCGACATTAAAAATGTACTAAATTATTATTATTACAACATAAAATAACCATAAATCCAGCAAAAATACATATTTACATTATAATAGGCTTTGATACACAATCAACAAAACATATTTTTAGGCATACTGACTAAGACGGTATCCCTTTACTACACTACTATGGATGGGTACAGTAGTAGAAGAAGAGTGCACTGGCCGAGGCCTAGGCTAGGCCTACTATTTACTAAACTACAAACAAAAAGAACGCGCTTCGCTGCTGGTTCAGCAATACAATACAAGTCTCAGTCAGTTTACTTCTTTCTATAGGTAAGAGGGCCTAGGGCCTAGCTTAAATTTCATTAGAAAAACTATATAAATAATTGTTCTTTACCTGTTATGGTCTATACAAGGTATTATATTCTGATATAACTTGATAAGGCTTTGCATTTACTCGCTACAGCTCGGAAAGAAGATTTAAAAAGATTTAAGAGGCCAAGGTTCTCTCACCGCGATGCACAAACACGACTGATTATATGCAAACTAAATATCGGCCTTATCTGACCTTTGACCAAAGGTGAAAATACATTACGTAATCAATAACATCGTCATAATTTATGAATTATATTTTAAAAAAACATTCAAAAAAATTATTATTGGAAATACTTATGAGGCCAATAATGTTTAATTTGAGACATATATTTTGAAAATAATTTAGGAAATAATGTGAGAAAATGGTCGAATAGTCTATGTATGATGCCTCGGCTATCTATCTCTGTTTTATTAATATTATATTATGATATTAAAAAGTTATCAAGCATTGAACTGCTGTTTATGACGATATAAATGGAAATAAAAAAAATCTCATTTTTTGTTTGCTTTTACTGTATACTGCAATTGATTGTGATCAACTTGTTAAAAAAAAACTATACCTCCATGTGTGTAAAGAACAAACTTATAAATAAGGTGTATACAATACAGTCAGTATACAACCTACAAACAACCTGCATTGTACAAACTAGAGAAGAAAGTCCGTAGATAAATGTGATACATTTTAAACATTTATTTAAACAAATTTACCAAGAAAAATTCATAGCCTATATTTTCTCTCTCTGGAAAAATCAGAACCATAATTTAAGCATAGCGCCCTCAACATATTACGTCACTTACTGTGGGGTTGACATACAACAAACCTGTGATCTACACTATTTTGTTTGTGAAGCCAAGGCAACGTAAACGAGGTTACGGTAGGTATTGTTACAAGATTAGGCATTGTATAGGTTTAGTTTTCTTGTGTTATTGAATATTCATGCAGGAGACGTTTGGGGTAATAGACAATCTGTGTCCTCTACTCCTTAAAGGCGGTCAAAATAGATAAAAAATATTAGTCTTTCTTGATTTCTTTCACTAAAATTTGGGGTGTGCGTATCGCGTATATTCAGCGCTCAACACGATGTCCAGTCCTGAAGTTTCGGCTGAAGTTCAGCAGCCTGATGGAGTTGCTACGAATGAACCAAATCCACAAGAGGCAACCGAGGTTGCACCATCACCACCAGCAGCTGAAATATTAAATAATAAATCTTCAAAACCTACTTCCCCTTCAGTTGCTTCCGCAAGATCTCCGGTACCAAACATGGCATTGAATGTTACACCAAAAGAACAGGAATTTACAAATGCGAAATCGTACTTATTGACAGCAAGCACAAATTCAAATATCAATCTGTAAGTTTTTAAAATGAAGATTAGTTTTTATGATGTTTAGATTAATTAAATGTTTGCTTGTCACTGAATGTTGCCGTACTATAACTGTAAATATATATTTTTTTTTTACAGCTATGATCACCTAAGCAGAGTTCTTACAAAAGTACTGGATGAAAGGCCAGTAAATGTTGTCGGTAGGTATCATTCATTATCAATAACTATCAATCAATGCCATAACAAATGTCCGTCCATTATCACCATATCACAGATTTTATCAATATCATCATTGTTTAATTAAACTCTGATTTTTGTTTTTCAGATGTATTCGAAGACATAAGCAAAAATGTGAAAAAATCTAAATTTTCACCAGATTTTGATACAATTCTAAACAAAGTAGATAAGACCACTGAAGTCGCATTAGCAGAATCACAAAAGAGTTTGTTTGAGGTGAGATTGCTGGTTACTCTACACATTAGTACAGCTTAACTTGACCCTCACAAATTGATAAATACTGATTCTTAATAAGCTATGATTTCATTCAGATTAGAAATGATTGTTGTTGTCGCTCAATTTGCTATTTTGAGTAGTGATAAACAAAACAGTAGACCTAACAAATCCTATTATTTTGATAATAAAAGTGTCAAAATTATTGTCATCAAGAAAATAGGAATCATAACAATTTTTTTTAAAACATTGACGATATTTTTATGATATTATTGTTTTTAATTCAGAGAAATCAGGATGAAGGGGAACACGAAGGAGGCGGAGAAGATGAAGTTGAAACTCCTCTACCAAATCTGCCAGAACTTATGAACTATTTTGAACAAGGAGGAGTAAGTGTTCTTCCTCATTGTCTTCCCTCGTACTATTTTATTAATTGTAACAATCGTACAGGGAATATGAAATGCGCCTAGTTTTATTTTATTAGTTTATTTAATTCAATGGCTAATGTTTATTTGTTACGTTACTGGTATTGATTCATATTGAGCTACAAAACTATAAAAACATTTTTTCAACAGGTTGGAATTAGTCGAGAGGAGACAATACGGATATTCCTTGCCCTCAAACAACTGGTAGATAACTACCCATTACAAACTTGCCGATTCTGGGGTAAGATACTCGGTACGGAGAAGAACTACATTGTAGCGGAGGTAGAATACAGAGAAGGCGAAGAAGAGGAGGAGGAAGAGGAGGTAAGAAATTTTAAACTAAATTGTCATGTTATCTAAATTTAGGATGAAAAATTAGTAAATTCTTCAATGCTGATGTCGTTGTCTTTTTTCAGGAACATGATGGAGATGAGGATATGGAAAAAGATGAGGAGGAAGGAGAGGGTGGTAAGTAAAGGGACAAGTTAATTAATATATAAAGCTTTGTCTACACTATCAAACTTTATGTGACTAAAAAATGTGATGTGTCCATTTATGGACAGATGATTTCATATCACTACCATATTTAAATATATCACTGCCTTTTTTGTCAAACTAGTTTGATAATGTAGACAGAGCTTACCTGGATAAAAAGAATGAGATGGCATTACATAATTAAGCTTGGAGTCTACATGAGAGAGCAGCTCTTTAACATGGGAGACCCTTCTCTTTTTTAATGATGTAGTATTTTTCTACAAAATGTTTTTCTTAAGTCTTAAATTCAAACACAAGGATGATTCCTGGCCATAGTGCTATGTTGTTGTAGTCCGATATCCCTATCTTCTGTATATTTTATGGTCTGTGATAAATTAATTTCTGATGTGGTAACAATTGTGATTTGTTTTGCAGAGGAACATGAGGAGGACGACACACCAAAGCCAGATTTCAAACCACCTCCTGTTATCCCGAAGGAAGATAACCACACCGGAGCTAACAAGAAACTTTTCTTTGTCTGTAATGAACGTAAGTAACAGTCCGAGGCAGATTAGATTATCAAACTGAGAAAAGCTACACAAAGTTTTCTTCTTAAATATTAAGTTTTTAATTGAATTTCAGCTGGCAAGGCCTGGACCAAGCTACCCCCTGTCACCCCAGCACAGATTGTCTGTGCAAGACAAATCAAGAAGTTCTTCACTGGCAGGCTAGATGCACCAGTAAGTATTGGCTTATAAGGTTTTTATTTACTAATGGTGTGTAATACGTTAGTCTATGGCTAAAAAAAATGCTGGTATAGACTGTGATGTTCCCTCTCCTTAATTTCTTTCATGTTAATTTGACAGATTATTAGCTATCCACCATTCCCTGGCAATGAAATCAACTACTTAAGGGCTCAAATTGCAAGGATCTCAGCAGGTACACAGATCAGCCCCCTAGGCTTCTATCAATTTGATGAGGAGGAAGAAGAGGAGGAGGAGGAAGGGGGTAAGTAGACTTTCCAAATCTTCCATTTTGGTGTCTTTCCTTTGGTGATACTTTGTCTATACTGTGTGTGACAATAAATGAATTGATCTATTGCTATTGCTCATTAAATTGATTTTGTATTTTTTCTCAGCTCGCGACACCTTCATCGAAAATCCAGACTATGAGGGCATTCCAGTTAAAGATCTCGTTGACCCATCATTAGCAAATTGGGTACATCATGCTCAACACATTCTGCCTCAGGTAACCTTTTTAAACATCTTTGAGAATTGATGACATTTGAAGGTTCAACATGATAATAGGGCTTACGCATAAATGTGACATTGGTCGTCGACTGGATCTAGAGTATAAACTACCAACATCATTAAGAAGAAGCCCAACAACTTCCCTGCATGCATACAATTTAGTGCTTTCTATTGGTTAACAATGTTGCTAACTTTTTATAAAGAGTGAATTAGTTTTTCAATTTATCCATTGTTCTCCTTTATAGGGTCGATGCTCCTGGTTCAATCCAATTCAACCACAGGAAGATGATTTTGAAGATGAGGAAGACGAAGAAGAGCGAGAGGAACCAGATGAACCGGAACCAGAGGTTGGACCACCAGTGCTGACTCCAATTTCAGAGGATGTTGGTAGGTGTCTGTTAAGCTCCACTATGTCGTCATATTTTTGTTTTTACTTTATTCCATCAAAAGTGAAGATGAGAACCATAAAAAAATTTTAAAAAATTGATATATAAATAATTATTATTAATAATAATAATGTATTAATACTTCTACTTTCAGAAATTGAGAGTACGCCACCATGGACTGCTCGCTTGTCATCCACTTTGGTACCTCAATATGCAATCGCCATGATGCAGTCAAACCTCTGGCCTGGAGCCTATGCCTTTGGAACGGAAAAGTAAGTTAGAAATGGCATATATACTAACTTTACAAACAGAAACTTTTTTAAAAGGCCTATTTTGTCACCTAAAAAACTTAAATATCATGCCTAATATTGGTTTTTTCAATAACTAGAAAATTTGAAAATGTATACATTGGTAGTGGACACAAGTATTTACCAGACAACTACAGCCCTCCGCCACCACCACCAGTTGAAGAGGAATTCCCCAGCGGTCCAGAGATCACAGAAGCTGAAGACCCCACACCAGAAGAGGAAGCTGCTCTGCGTGCAGCACAAAGAGAAGCCATGGAGGCGGCCGAAGATTTAGAAGATGTGGAGGAAGATGACGACGATGATGAATAAATTAAAAACTTTTGAACTCTATTAATGGAGATATGAATAGTCATTTCATCTTGTATTTATTCTAGTCTACTTTTAACACTGAAAGATTGATGTAAATTTCAGTTGAAATCAACAATAAAACAATAATAACAATTTTGTGTTTGTTGGTAAGCTGTGTACATACAGTCGAACCTGAATAACTATGTAAAAATATAAAATTATTTCTTGTTTCATTTTGGACAGATATATTCAATAAAGTTTCAAGTTGAACTAAATCTTTTGTATCATAGTGTATTGTCTAAAGGCCAATTTACACAGACGAGTAACAGTATTAAAACCTAGAATCTATGTTATTTCCTATGACCATTTATACACAACGTGGAGCGGACGATTCTGCTCAGGATAGATACAGATTTTACATGGGACAAGCTATGCGGTTTTCAGTCTGTGTCAATTGGCCTTATTATTTATAGTCGAGGGATTACCACCTATTTGATAGGACAGTGATTAATTTACTATTGGTAATCCTTTGTCATGTGCCTAAATATTTCTGTTGAAGCCGACCAGCCAAAACATAAATTATTAACTGTGAAATCAGGATAACATGTCTTACTCACTATCCCTAGCCACCAGGTCTCAACATTCTTTCTTGATGTTTAAACTGGAAAAACATACGTTTTGGACCAGCCCATAAAACTCTAAAAATATGTAGCATATAAACTACATACCACTAGAACTGAAGACTGAAAAATACACCTGTATGACATACTTTGTTATCACTAATGGGCAGGTTATGGCTGGAAAAAAAAACCAAACTGACACCCATGTTAAAATATTGATTTAAAAAACTGAAATATCACATAAATTCCGAGTTAACGAAGTAAGTAGATTTCAAGAAACATTACTAAGTAAAAGCCACAAGCATGATTCCATCAAAATTGACTGTTATACTACTCACTGGTAAGATATCATTCAATTTCAACAGCCAAAGATAGTTCTAGAAAGTTAGGTTACAAATATTTAATGATACTAAATCACAAGCGAAAAATACAAACTAAAAAAATGTAGACATAGACACCAAATATTAATTTTTTATCAAAACTGGAATTTCTTTTATTACTTAATTTTAATGTATTAACAAAACCTTAGACGGTTACTAGAGTAAAAAGATTATGGGTATTCCTAAAATCATGATAGATATTAAGACACATTTGTACATATCTTCTTCACTGATATAAAGCCACATTAACGAATGTCATTCAATTTTTTTTTGTAACAGCATTACATTTTAAATTGAGAAATGAAAGGTTATTATTAAAGATTATATAATATTTACAATACTATCTCCTAGAGTGACAGCAAATTTGTAATGCGAAAATAGTATGCAAGTCAAATTCCACATTGGCAAAAGCGGTGTCTACACTTTCAAACTTTATGCGAAAAAAAAAAAAATGTGATGTGCCCATATATGGACATGATGTCATATCACTACCATATTTGGGCACATTAACATTTTTTTCAAACTAAGTTTGATAGCGTAGCTTATGTTGATGAATGACCAGCAGTGCTTTTCAAACCCCTTTTCTCATGTTCTAATGGGCCATTAATTTATAATCTCAATATGTATACCCCACTATTTAATTAAGGTGATTTTAACTCTTCTATTAAAAAAATCACAGTAAACGTAAAGACAAATAAAAGCATGTTAGAAATGCATTAGGCATACACTAAAACTATAACCTTTTTGACATCTTTGCCCAAGATTATTTATTTTTGTTTGGAGGGGTGTGTGAAAAAATCTTAGGTAAATTAATTTTATCAGACATAGTTCTTTTTAAAAAGAAATTGACCAACTATACAACTGGAATAAGGATATAAAATAAATAGGTCAAGTGCCCAGTTAAATGTGCCTTCATAGGATGACCAGTACTGCCTGCCTGCTAGACTCGTAGAAAATCATAAGAACACTCTAAATCAAATCAGCAACTGAAAATGTAAAAGAATCATAACCATTATTTATGATAGCGTGCAGTAGGGCAGTTTGGGAGAGTAGGGGAGTACTAGCTCTAGGGTGTGTATCTTTGCTAGTGGGGTAGGGCAGTTTGGGAGAGTACCAGCTCTAGGGTGTGTAGCTTTACTAGTGAGGTAGGGAGTACCATCTCTAGGGTGTGTATCTTTACTAGTGGGGTAGGGGAGTACCAGCTCTAGGGTGTGTGTCTTTGCTAGTAAGGTAGGGAGTACCATCTCTAGGGTGTGTATCTTTACTAGTGGGGTAGGGGAGTACCAGCTCTAGGGTGTGTATCTTTGTTAGTGTTGGAAGTAAATCAACAGTGAACTTACCATTCATAGGCATTTCATCTATCTGTGTACTGTAATATTGCTCAATATCTCGTAAAATCCTAATATCATCACTCTTCACAAAGTTGATAGCAACACCCTTTCTTCCGTAACGACCCGAACGACCGATTCTAATTTGAAACGATATTGAGTTAGAAATTAGACACGACAATATATCAACTTTGTTGTGACTGAAAAAATAGTTTCACATACATCAAAACACAGTAGAACTACCTCCTTGGAGACACCCCTATTTAGGAGACACTAATGGAAAAGGGGAAATATATATATATTTTGTTGGGTCATGAAAATGTTCCCTTAAAAGGGATTCTACTGCCTTACTAAAGGCAAACTCAGACAGCGTTGAGAAACTAAACATCTCTCTCACAACGAACTAAAATTTACGTCAGATGCTTTATCAAGACGACTCATCTCGATTAAACTTAGACAGCACCGACGAGTCAAGATGGTTTGCCAGCTGGGATTGTTGTGATGTTTTATATACCGAATAAATGTTTCATCAGGGCTCATCGTACGATGCTGTCCGAGTTGGCCATAACAAAACAAGGACATTACCTGTGGATGTACAATTCACGATTATTTGGTAAATCATAGTTGATAACGAGGGATACTTGTTGCACATCTATTCCTCTAGCCCATACATCAGTTGTGATTAAGACACGACTAAAACAGCAGAGAAGAGAAATATGTTATAACATAGTTACAAAGACTAATCTTAAAATACAACATTAGTAACTGTACAGGAGATACAGAAAGCTTAGGAAGAATAAAGCCCTGTCTACAAATTTTTTTAAAAGTGTGATATACCCAAATATGGCATTGATATGATATGGGCACATCACATAAAGTGTGATAGTGTAGACAGAGCTTTAAAATACTATTAAATGTCTCTTTTGGATCAATCCTGACAATACCTCCTGATGTTATCCAGGAAAAGGAGGGCTAGGAAAGGGCTGGAGAAAATCTTTATTAGGTAATAATTAATCTGACTGGAATTGACTAGATATAAATTTAGGATTCGGATAATCACATTCATTATTTAATATTCTTTATTCCCTTAAATTGACCAATTGTTACTACATGGGAAAGCGAAGAAGTAAAGAGCCTCAATAAGTCTGTGAACAAGACAACATCCTCTACAATCACTATGAAGAAGTCAACATGTTAGCTTAATAACTATCTCAATTTGATTAATCTGTGTAGTATACGACCTAAGGGAGCTTGTCATATACAAGGTGACTAACTGTGTCAACTTATCTTAACCTTTCACTTTCTTGTTGACAGATAATATTCAGCTTATGAATGTAGAGAGGATTTAGGATTAAAAAGGCCAATAGAAGTTAAGGGAAAGTGCCTAAAGGTAGAGTAGGTAAACTGTATTTAAGTTGTTTATCAACAGCTTCTTAGGGTGGGTTCACACTATGCTTACTAGGCCAGAAAGGTCATTAAAGCTTATCAATTAATTCAATTAGTACCTAGCTCCAGCTCTGAATTCCTTCATGATAGCATCACGTTCCTTTTGAGGCATGTCTCCATGCATCGATGATACAGTAAAATTTGCTTCTCGCATTTTCTCTGTCAGCCAATCAACCTAATAAAAACAAAAACCGGTTTTTTACATTTGACTTGGGTAAATGTTACAAATTTCATGCAAGAAAATACACATTTATTTATATAATTGAAACACTGTATAGAGTATAGTATACATTAAGCCTTGTCTACACTATCAAACTTTATGTGTCAAAAAAGTTTGATGTGCCTATATATGGTAGTGCTATGCTATGCTTAAATATGGTAGTGATATGACATCATCGTGTCCATATATGGGCACATCACATTTTTTTGACACATAAAGTTTGATAGTGTAGACAAAGCTTTATAAACCGCCAAACTAGGAATCTCTACAACCATTGTTTGCATTGCTTATTAGATAAGTGACCAATCATACTTTAAAGATCAAACAATTATCAATCGCATTAAGTAATAGTAAGGTAATAGCGTTAAGCATTAAGGTAACATGATTCCATGAGATCAGATTTCTAACGAAAATATAGTTAATACTTTGATTGCTTTGCTTGCTGGATCTGAAATTATATAGCACGATAAATATTAATAGATTTCAAAATAATTTATTAAAACAGAAGAGTGAAGTTAAGTCAACAAATGTACAAGACTTGATACCTTTCTCTTTGTGTTGCAGAATATAACAGCTTGTGTTATGGTTAACGTATCGTAGAGGTCGCAAAGTGTGTCAAACTTCCATTCCTCACGTTCTACCGCGACAAAGAATTGCTTGATACCTTCTAATGTCAACTCATCACTGAAGACAGAAAATAATTAAAAAATTCTACTAAAATATGTATAAACTATATTCACAAATGAACCAGGCTGGCAGAATGTTTAACACTAACAGTACAACTTCTCCTTTGAATCACCCCTTATCAGGAGACATCAAATTGAATGAAGACTATAAACTGTAGCTCCAATGTACACATCTAGCTCATATAGAGACGAGTAGGGGGTTACCTAGTGTACTAGTACATCACAGCCATTGATCATTACTGGCCCCTCTGGGAGACCAGTCTTTGACTGAAGAGGTCCCCCAGTATAAATAAATAATAAAATAATAATAAAAATTAAGGGAACACTTTCCTGTGAAATGAACGAAGGGAGAAGCAACATATGTTTTTACACTATGGCTCAACATTATTGAAATCCCTATTAAGAGGACACTTTGTTAGGACCCAGTATGGGTAAGGGTATATTTGAATGCAAGTGTGTCAAATTAGTGTTACTTGTGTGATAATAAGTACAATGTAATTCAGATTAAAGGCACCATATTTATTCAAACACTCATCTCTATCTGCACACAAATATTATCATATTCAAAATAGAGGAATTTGATTTACCGTTTGACAAGAATTCTGATTGGATCCGTCATAAACTTGTGCGTCATCTCTAAAATCTCATGGGGCAGAGTAGCGCTGAACAACACCACTTGAGTAGCAGGGGGTAGGTACCGGTAGACATCATAAATCTGCTCTTTGAAACCTACAAAAGAAAAATATTGAGTGATGCTACTTGCCTGACATCCACAGGATACTGGGTTCAAATCCTGTATAAAGTCTGAATTTCTTTACACCCAAAAAAAAAGGAACTCAACCAATTGTAGAGAATGTTGTGTTTGCCATCTGCAATTATTGGCAGTAATATTAGCAAAAACAAACATTTATAGGGCAGAACCCCTCCTTTTGGATACCCATATTAAAGGGACACCTTCCTGTGAAATGAAATAGATAAATATATTTTAACACTAAGGCCACCTTGTTACAAGAACACTATTCAGAGTCCTGAAGGTGTCTCTTTAATAGAAGGACTGTAATTTTGTTTTTATACTAAGATCTGTATACAAGACGCATCTGATTTAAAAAAAAAAATAAATAAACCAAAAAAAAATAAATAAATAAAATGACTGACAGTTTGTTGCCTGAAAAGAAATTCATTATCAAATATGAAGATAGTAATTTTACTAAAGGTTATCAATCATGGTTATAAAAAGTAGGACGCCATCTACTGACCTTTATTCAACATCTCGTCGGCTTCGTCAAGTACCAACATCTTTATTGACCTTGTTCTCAAATGTCGCCTTCGGATCATATCTAATAATTTCCGATGAATATAAAAAAAACAGAATATTAAAGATTACTTGATAAGTATTCCTACCACGTCTGATATTAGTAATTTCCGTTATACAGAGATACAATTATATAGTCATAATTAAACATATTTGTAAAGGAAAAACCAACTACTGACCCTGATACTGTATAGCTAATGTACTGCCACAGTATGTAAGCAGTAAATGTTGTTGTTTTATGGAAATCCATTTTCAGGTTACAGTATGTAAGGTCATTTAAATGAATACATTTAAGTGGTTTTATTTTTTCAAATATTTTGTGAGTGACCTTTTCAAAGATGCATTTCTATTTAATCCAAAATGTGGGTCAGATTCAGAAAGCATGTCATTTTAAATGTAGTAAAGGGATATTAATCAAGTTGCAAGCAACATCTGTATTTAATACATTAAAATGAAATATAATATCATAATAAAACATTTAAAATATAATTTGGTTTTAAATTATCTAAACCAAATTATTCTCTCATAGCTAATAAGGGTTATTTGAATATCGAACTAAAAATAATATAAATAATAATGTAATAAAATTATTTAATAACACAGTCATACAAATTATGTAAAATATTACAACAAAAAAAACAACCCAAAATTGAATGCCTACCAAACACTCTGCCAGGTGTACCAGACACTATGTGTTGCCCGTAGTCTAATTTGTGAATATCATCTCCAATACTTGTTCCACCAATACATGCATGACACTGTACACTCATGTAATCACCCAGTGCCAACACAACCTATGAATGATAAATAATTGTTGTATAGTTATGGCTGAAGAAGGTTTTCTCATGTCAAAGAATATACAGTACTGTACACCCAAAAAAGACACTAATAAGCAAGTTTCTCCCAGGCCCCGCAATTGTCATTTAACGATTAGTGTGCTGAAAAATGATTACGTTAACCACTGCCTGTAAACATCACACACACCTTGCATTGGTTCTACCTGTTGTACAGTACCTTTTGAATCTGGACTGCCAATTCACGTGTAGGTGAGAGAACAAGAGCTTGCGTCTCTCGCACCTGTGTGTCAAGCATTTGTAGAATACTGATGGAAAACGTGGCCGTCTTACCAGTTCCGGACTGTGCTCTATAAGGATGAAAAGTTGAGTAAAACTCAAGCATTAATATTCTCCATAACAATACAAAGATGTACTTTAAGAATATGTACTTTAAGAATACAATGCCATTATTATTAAATAATTAATAATGCGGCATAGTTATATCTAAAGTAATGAAATGATTGCCTTGGTAACAGTAACAAAGAAATTGTTTTTGGTTACAACCGGCTCAGTTAGTAAGTGAATTCAAACAGGCATCATGGGATGCTTGTCATTGCCATGGAAGTGAATGTTAATCATCATTGCCAGTTGATTAGGATGTTAGGTGTCTAAGGCAACAATTGTGTTAAAATGAAAGTGAAATTACTAATTTAAGTGGTACATACATAGAATTACAAACAAGAGATGAAATAGTTAATTTGACAATACTGTACAGTACCATTGAATTTATATTATAAACATAAACTTACTGTGCAATAACATCTCTGCCTTTTGTTACTGGTTTAATTGCTCTCTGTTGGATGGCAGACGGTTTTTCAAATCCTAATATAAAATTAAAAAATAGAATTTTAAAATACTGTTTTGTTGAATTAATCTAATTAATCTGATGAGAACTCAAACAAGTTAATAAAAAAATAAATAAATAATTTTTCATTTATTTTATTTAAAAAAATATATTTATTTTATAATGCCTACCCGGTTCTAACTTCAGTAGTACTTTAGTAGTAATATAAGACCTAGGCTAGGCCTACAGTACGTCAGGCCAGAATAGAAGCTCCAGTAGGCCTAGGCCTATATGTTGCAATCTCTCCCCACCAGATAGATCGCTTTACAATAAATAGGCCTAGCATAGCGATCAGTCGGTTGCTATTTTATATATATTACGCCTTACCATATGCATAAATTCCTCTAAGAAGGTCTTCTCGAATTCCCATAGAATCAAATGTCGGTGTAACAATAACATCTTCGCTTGTTTCAAAGGTAATATTAGTATCATCAACTGGTAAAACTCGCCTATTAGAAGCCGCCATGATGCTTTCAACACACGCGAAATGGTTTTTATGTGAAGGATGGTACACGTATTCCAATTGGTTAAAACAGATACAGGATTTTTCAATACGAGAGTAGCCATTGGCTGGCTAAAGTTTTTACAAAAGAGTGTTTTGAAACCATACGTACAAGATCCGACACACATCGTCAACCACACACACAGGGCGGACGCATTGCGTCAAACAAATGTTAAAGATGTACTGTCTCCGGGATTGTCCCCCTGAAAAAATAATATTTTAAATTGTTGTTGTTGAATATGCCATTTTAATGTCACATAATAGTTATCCACTTTGAACAAATATTGAACCTGAAAAACTGTAATTTAAAGCAAAAAATAGTCAAATTTTCTTTTTTTTTAACAGACAGAAGGAATTTATAAAACTTAAAAATAAAAAATCTGATTTAATTAATCTTCATTTTTCATGGTTTTGGGGAAACAATATACATCTTTAAAGTTAAGATGGCCTACAGCATGCTAGCCATATCACATCACATGTAAAACATCAATGGATGAGTGTTATTAAGCTTAAAAAAGGAACAGACTTAAGTTTGATATACTCAAGGATTTAGGAATAAGATTTAACGAGCATAAGATTTTATCTTGGATTTGATTGGGATTAAGTATAATCTGTGTGCATGGGATAAGTTGTGATTTACTAGCTTACACGATTTAAAGTATGTATCTCTAAATGCAATGAATGACTTTAAAACACACAAAATAAGTAGGGCATATATAAAATGTAAAATGTTATCATGAATGAGATTGAAAACAAACCTATATCATAGTATTATGTTATTTAATTACATAAATTCATTTGAATTGCACTCCACTAGTGTTGTGTGAAAACATTTTAATATTGCATTCCTATAGCAAAAAAAAATAAATAAAAGTCCTTGATTTTTAGGTTAAACATTCATTTAAATCCGGTATAATATATGTTTAATAATCTACAATGTCACAAGTGATAATAAAAACAAGTTGTTCCCATCAGAAATCATTAAACAAAACATAAGTTAGTAAAACACATTAGACAAACTGTTTTTGCTTTGAATAATTTTGACATTTTAATAGCAAATACACTGAGCCATAGCAGCACAACAAACACACAGTTAAACTTAATGAGTCGGTTCCATTCATTAAAGCCTGGTTTCCATAAAATCGCTACATGGCAGTCTGTGGAAACGCTACAATTTATCGGGGATCTAGTACGCGAGCGCTAAATATTCTTTGGTACGCGTATACGATTCATCGCCGACATAATCGGCAAAGTTGAACATGGTTGAACTTTGACGATTTGACTGTGATGAATCGGGGAGCCTTCCCGATTGCGTCGGCGACATCTGCGCGTTTAGCGATTTTAATGGAAACGCTATAGCGATTTTAATGGAAACCAGGCTTAATTTACAGACATTGTATTGAACCCAAGATGACAGTTCCATTGAACTGTTGTCTGAGATTAAACAGCACAGTATATCATCTAAAACAGCATTTCTGTCATATTATTAAATGACTTTATAGATTAGAGGAATATTTTCTCATTTTTTTCCTATCTCATAAAAACAATTATTAAAACAGTATCCACAATGCGCTTTTATAAAATGTATGTTTGAAAAGAAAAAAAAGAAGGAAATTATCAACAAAAATAATTCCATACTGTACTCATTAGACTTGCCCAAAGCTGGAGTTAGTTCGACGTTTGTCTGAACATGGGACTGTTTCGTATGAAACGCCATATGTGAGAAAATATTTATCTTTTTACTAATATTAAGTCACCTCCGTCTTGAACCCAGACTATGTACTAATCTTCTTGCAGGTAATTGGGGCACTTATTCAGCAGGATTTTGTTGGAGAGGAATCGGGTAGAAAATGTAACAATTATTCCCAGAGACTAACTTCAAAGAATTTAATCATACAGTATATAAACAGCAATAATAACAGTAATAATAAGAATAATATTTATATTTATAAGATAAAAACCACCATTTGATTTTAAGATGTTATTATTTACAATTACAATCTAATATTTTACATAATAAAATAAAATAGTACGGTAAATAAAAATATAAATAACAGATTATGTAATACATAAATTAATCTTTATTGAAAAAAATAATTAATACATCCAATAGATGAATTAATTAATATTTTAAAATAAATAATTTAAACAAATAAAAGCAGTATAAAGTCAATATGCAAATAATGACATTTCAAATTTTATAAATATACATTATTTACAAAGTAAATATCAATCAATATATTACAATTGATAAGGCGGATTTTTTTAAAAATGTTGCTAAAGAAAAGACTTGGTATCAAGGGTTTATTTGCTGTTTTTCCAATACATTATAGAAGATAATATTAACCTTAATTAGCCACTAACTATGTGGTTATCCGGCTCTCCTCTCCAAACTGTCATAAAAGAAAAAAAATTATATAAAAAAAGGTGACTGAAACCTTGTTCGCACTGGACTTGAATAATAGTAAATTTATCCACGGTAACGTCACCCAAGGAAATCGGAAAATTTGACCATTGTTCGCACTTGGATAATTTCACGCAGTAAGTTTTATCATGGTTTTACAACGATTAAACCGTGATGTTAAATACCACGATGGACTCGCATGGTGAAGATCATGTGTACCAGAGATGCCCATTCGGTTTGGACTTTTTAGCCGGCGTGGTTACTTTTACCGAGACCATGGCAAGTTCTACTCCACAGACAGTGGTCGGTAAAAGTAACCATTGGACTTGGTTAATTTGGATTGGACTTTTTTTGGTCAATTTAGGAGGCAACTCGGTTAATTTTGCCAAATTAAGTTCAGTGAGTTAACAGCTATAAGTGCTCACTGACTACTTAAACCCAGGGGCCCAGATCTTAAGGGGCCACACAGCAAGAGCAGCCATATGCAACTACTCAGCACTGGAGGGTACCTAGGAATGTTCACTTTCCCCCTGCATTACACTGTTACAATTATAGCTCGAGTCCGGATTGGACTTTATCTGGTCAATTTAGCAGGCAACTCGGTTAATTTGGCCAAATTAAGTTCAGGGCTTTATATACTGTAATTTCTCTAGCTAGTCACCTTTTGAAAACTGAATGTCTTTACAGCATACTGTACATGAACTTTGACATCATGGGCTGACCACCATTCATTTATGCTGCTCCATTTTCTTGGAACTAACAATCAGCTACAAGATCATTGAACTGTTTTTAAGCAAAGCCATATCTTATTTGCCAATACAGTACAGTAGTACATATCATTTTCATTCATCACATTTACGGTACAGTATACGCATATGCTAAAATTTACAGTAAGTTATCCGGCACATTGAGAAAACCACATATAGAAATTATGTGAGCAGTGTAACCATGGAGTTTTCATTTGATTGACAGTTCAAATAATGTAAAATATAAATGTATAATTATTTTTGGAAACATTTATTGATAGATTAGTAATAAAAATAAAAAAATTCTTTAAACTAATTTTCGAAAATTACTTGCTTTTGGATATTGATTAAATTAATACTGTCCTATATGAACACTGCCCTAAAGTGGGTCAGGTTTGGAGGTACGGATTCAAATTTTTTATTCTATAGTAAAAACGAGTATTTTGCATGACAATCACATCAGGGTGGGCTTATGTACAAATCTGTATTGTACATTAATTCAAGGTAAATTTCTAGAGTCGATTTAAAAATGCACATTTTTAAGATTGTTTAATTTCGCAACACAACAAATTCTTTTTAAGGAAAATATATGCTTCAATATGTATCAAGATCAGGTGGTAGCTCTAATCCTGAGTGTACTGTAACTTGTACGTTTCTATTTAAACTAATCGCTGGAAAAAATACTCCTTGTAGATCCTTAAATGCTATTGGTCCTTGGCGTTGGTCATTAACAAAAAACGTTAAAGTCCTCCTGTTAAGATCCAACAACACACCAATAACCGACCCGACACATATACCGCCCTCAGCTCTGTCTGCATGGACGTTTTTATGTATGAACCAACTGCGATTGTTATCAATGTACATTGACCAGGATTTGTCGTCCTTCCCGAGCATCATTTCTTTAGTTGTGTCGTATCGAGCAACACCGAAAGCCGGGTCCGGGTGATTGTCGTATCGGTCGATGGTGATTTCCCAGTAGTGTACGCCCTTCGAGAAACCGACATTGCCCATGACAACCCTGTCGTCATAGCTACTACAGGTCACGGTCATATTATCATTGGAGAAAATTATATCAGCATGGGTTGTTCGGGGATCAAGTTGGAACCAAGCAACTGCAAAGAAAAAATTGTTGTTATGTAAAAGTCAGGAGAAAAGAATATCTATAAAAAAAAATCGAAGACAGAAGACTTGTGTGGATTCAATTATAAAATAGACATAATATACTGAATGCAGAAAATATGAATTATAAATGGTTTTGTCCTGTCTGGTGTAGATAACGTTATTTCTAAAACCCATACCCTCAGCAGTTTGTAAACAGATAGTTTCACTGTAGTCTCCCTCGCCTGCGTGGTTGTATGCTTTAATACGTGCATTGTACGTGCTATCAAAATGTAGCCCATCTACGGTGCAGATAGTCTCTTTCCCACAATAGACCTCCTATACAAAAAGAAGTGAAAAAAGTTACATGCATGTTACACACGATAATAAAGAATGCTTATTGTAAAACAACATCTGTAAAAAAGCTACAAAATCATCAGATTACATCGTCAAATGATAAGTAGTTTTAAAATATTGTTCACCCTCAAACAACTGCAATAGCAAATGACTTACTCTGAATTCTCCACTTTTACCATCATCAATCTCTAGAACGTAACCCTCCACCCAGCTGGAGGGATGTGGTTGCCAAGCGATGGTGACACTATTGTTTTCTACGCTACATTCTTCAGGAATAACAATTGGTGAATCTGGAACTGTAAAAATAATTTTAACAATTATAAAAATAAAAACATATCTAGAAATTGTAACACATGTATCAGTGTTTGAATAGAAAGCATTACTGCTATACGTTCAGAAGAAACGTAATATCCTTGGTGGTTTAATGATAAAGAATAGCATCAAGGATGGCTATACAATTCGTAGTCAGTGAGGTAATAGCTATGAATGCTCACTGGCTACTTAAACCCAGGGGCCCAGAGCTTAAGGGGTCACACAGCATGAGCAGCTATATGCAACTATCCAGCATTGGAGGGTTAGGCCTTGTCACTTTCCTCCTGCTACACTGCTGTGCGTAGTTTGTTTTGGCAATTCTTGTCAAGTCCTACAAATTCTGAAGTTACATTATAACTACTAAATGTCCAACTACATCCATTAATGCTGAAATTTTTGACATGAAACTAGTATTACAACTTTCAAAACCTAAATGTCCATCTCAATCCATAGATTTTACAAGATATTTTTGTGTAGAATTTAAGTAAAGCACGTGTCTTATACATATTATGTCAGTAAACTGAGTAATCTAACTAATATTGATGTCCAATCAATAATTTAAAACGGGCAAAATGATATAAGTTTATTTTTAAAAATTGAAATTCGATGAAAGACATACATTTACAAAAAATTAAATGTGAAAAGAGATACGTTACAGGTATTTTTATGCTTGAAAAGATTATAGGTTTTTAGATAAATTTACAAAAATTTTGGAAACGTGAATATATCAAGTTTAGTGTAAATTTAGATTTCAAAAGGTACAGTGGACGTGATAACATTATGGACTTTTTGACTTGTGTGAATGCGTACAAAGTTCACTTGCACATGGGTTGTAGCCAACTGGTACTCGTCCACGGATATATGGAAAATTAATAATTCACAGTTTGTAAATACAATTTAACTAAAGATGCCTTTTACTACATTCCATGGAAAATCATCGCAATATCATTTCTATTTGAAATAGTAATAGAATCAACATAACATTTAGAAATTAGAAATCATTTGTCTACTCATATAATTAAAAGATTATATAATGAAGATTTTAACTGACTGACTAATATCAAACATATAAAAATGTCTAAGAAGATTGACTCTCAATCGTAAATTTTGAGTTTAAACCTGTCATATGCAAGAGCATCAGCAATGTCGTTATAGCATTGCTAATGTACTTTTCAAAAATTGTTCTGGTGACTCACCACTTAATTAGGTAAGAAAACATTAACGTTAATTAACTAAGTCAATTAAGGATTGTTTGTATTAATCAATGAATACTGTAGTTATAGATGCCACGTTTGGACACGCTTGAACGCACAGCAAAGTGCATGCAAAAGAAGAAAAAACAATATTAATGGAAATGGGGTATTAAATACACAGTAAATAGATCATACCACAAAATAATTTAATAACAATAAAGTATTAATTCATTTTGTCTACTTTCAAAACATTTCAGATGCCATATGACAAACTATAAAGTGGAAGAGGGTTTTACTAAAGGCCAACCACATGCTACAATACTATTAGTAAATTACTACAAATAAAATGATGAAGGCAATCTCAAATTTTTACTTATAATGAAATATGAATTTTATTTCGAATCAGTTTAAGGAATAAATGTAGTTCTCTATATGTTTTTCATTCATAAAATAAACCACTCATACAGTGACTATATCGATACATACAGTTTATGCAAGGATAGTAATGTAATGCTTAATTGAATTTACTATGAATAAATGGAACTTATTAATGATCTAAATCGTCATGTCTATCGCCATAGAGATAGGTTGTCTGAAGGTCAAAATAATACCATAAGTAATGTAATATAAATTTACACATACTGTTACTACAAATGTAGCAAAAAGAAACAAATACCGGTAATGATCAACTATGCATCCATGTCAAAAAAAATATACTGAAAATTTAGGCTTCATAGAATGTACTATTATCTGATAGGGGTGTTTCATAAATGCTATATATTTGAGTTGTAGCTTTCTTCTCGGAGAGAATAGGGCCAATGTCGGTTTATCCAGGTAAGCTAGGCACGAAATAAACTATATATACTTTTTTAAATAAAAACCTCTACTGAAATTAAAAACTGTTTATTATTGTTTCCATGAAGACCAATAAGCAAGCACTAAATGATAATCCAAGACTAATTTTATTTTATCAAAATTACGGTACCATTCAATATCTTTATTACTAACAAACAAAAGAGAGCGTGTTGCATTATTTTTAAAATTTAAAAAATCAATTTTTTAGTCGTAAAAAGAAATGAGATTGAGATCCAAATGAGATTGGAATAATAAAGTGAAACGCTGCAGAAGCTGAGACATAAATGTGATGCTTTTGATTAAAGTCGGCATAAAGCATTGTCAACTTAGGTAGGTATTATCTAGTATTTCAGTTGCAATACTTCCAATATATTAAAACTAATGATTTGTATATATGTTCATTATACAACATGTTTGCTATTATTACAAGCATCCTTACACATTGGGTATAGCAATACAGCCTTACCACGTTGAAACACCGGTTCTCGTCAGATCACCGAAGTTAAGCAACGTTGGGCCTGGTTAGAGCTAGGATGGGAGACCCATTTGAAATAATAGTATCAAGGTGGGAACTGGACAAAAGAAGTCCATGGTCAATGATAGCCAAAGGTGTCTTAAACAGTCCTGACTTAGTTTCATCCATCATTTAGATGAATGTAAGATGAATTTACATTTACGGCCATAATATAAACATTGGGTTATGACTGGAAATGGGGAGTTGTTACCCTGGGGTGGATATCTTTAATAGTTACCAATAGTTTGCCTGTGTGATCCCTATGGCTCACTGCATTAAAAACACATAACATTTATACATACAGTATATGAACAGGAAAATGAGAATGACATAAATTGTTAGATTTAGATACATCATACACCAAAAAGAGACAAGAGATATCATAATACTTAGAAATGTAAATATTAAATATAGTTTTCATATAGATAGGTAAAAAAAAAATAAAGACTTGAGACTGATTTTAAAGAGATTTATTAGATAAAGTTAGATTTACAAAACTGAGAAAACCAAAACACAACACACTAAATAAAAATCTTTAAAAATCGTGCATTTACCAAAATTCAAATAAAAACAAGTTAAAGACAAGTTAGACATACAGTAGCTACAGTATGGTTCATGGAAGAAGGGCTTTCCATGCAAGCCTTACCTTGGTTTCTATATTTATGACCATCTTTTATTATCGCAAGCGAAAAAGATAAATATCAGAAAAAAAACAATTATAAATATTTTTGTTTTATATTTTGCTTTTCATTTCAAGTTGTCATTTTGACAACTTTAACAAATTATCTATAAAGCTGTGTCTACACTATCAAACTTGATGTGACAAACAAAATGTGTTGTACCCATATGTGGACATGATGATGTCATATCACTATTTATTATTTAAGCATACTACTACCATATTTGGGGACAACACACTTTTTTTGTCAAACTAGTTTTACAAGAGCTTAAAGATTTGGTTTACAAATAAACGAATTAAGAAAGTGGGATAAAACACAATGAACTAATCTAGGATGACCCTTAAAATTCATAGCAGAATATATTTCCAAAGATGGTCCCAAGAAACAAGAAAAGACAGTAAAAGATAATTGTGTTCATCTGGTTTTTATTTACTAAACGATTAAAATTTCAAGGAAAATCTTAACTCGCCCAATAGGATGGAAACAAGTGGTATGATTCTATTGAATATACGAGACGACGACACTTTATATGACAGTTTGGAGACTTTGGGTCTCCCAAAAGTGCGTCTTTATGGTTCGAATTAACACAACTACAATGTCTTCACCTTTCAATAGACAACTCCCTACTTTCAATCACATGCTTGACTGGCAGATCAAACCAACCTATCAGTTAATTCTGACCTATCACCTTTTGTTAATATGCCCCTATGGTGATAATAGATTTAAAACTTGCTAAATGTTGAAATTTTGACATTTTCAAAGATAATTGATTGCCCAGATTTTTAGTTGAACCCTATGACTTTTTTTTAATAGATATTATGAAATCTAGATAACTTTTAACGTCATCAGAACACATTTTGCCAAAATAAAATGGGAAAACGAACTCCAAGAACAAAATGTGGTGAAACTTTAGAAAATTTCATAGAATAATTTCAATCATTAAACCAAATCCTCAAGATTCAATAAAAATGTACATACAATTTACATATAATTTGCATAATTGATCCAAAGCGGATTAAATTTAGTTTTCATGCACTGTAACAGAGACTCACACGTTTACACAACACTGAAAATATATATTATTTAATTTTCGCAATTAAAATATTTATAAACCCAGAATTAAGAAATGTCTGTTAAAACGTAAAATGACATCTTTTGGAAATAAAGATTATTCATGTAAGAAATAATAAAGTGAGCGGCCTTTTGGCATTCCCTTCATCAGTGTGCTGTCAAACTTCATTGTCTGTGATATAACTTAAAGAAATGCTTTACATCAAGTGGCGACAAAGATCGGATGTATTGTAGGAACAGATTTAACAAAAGAAAAAACATTTTTCCCAAATTTCCCTAAATGTTTTAGGAACTTTTACCAAAAAATTATCAGGAATTTTTCCTGAAAATGTTTTTATTTTATTTTAATCTTTCACTACAAAATGTTTCAATTTTTTTACCATTTATACCAACATGAATGTTGTTTAGTCTGGATTCAGTAGTAATGGAACTTCTACCCCAAAAATGGTATTTTTCCCCAAAATATTTTAGAAATTGTTCCTAAAAAAATATTATTATATATCATATTTTACCACAAAAAGTTGTTAATTTTTACCATTTTACGCCAACATGTTTGTTGTTTTACACATATTCTGGATTCAGTTGTAAAGGAACTTACAAAATGTTTTAGAAATTGTTCATAATAGTAAATAAATTTACTACAAAATGTAATTATATATATATATATATATATATATATATAAATCCAAAGGCAAATTACTGAAAAAAATGACAATGCTGTGGGTATATATATATATATATACAGTCTGGAGACAGTGGTCAACATTAAAATTCACATATTATAATACCTTTCATTTCTTTAAAGTTCAGTAATGACAGGGCTGTTATTGTAGAATCGCTGTCTAGTGTGAGGTCAAACTCTGGGGTCACTCGGCCATGCAGGATCATCTCCTTATCCCATGATGCTTCAATATTACCAACACGTTGGTTTAATGTACTTGAAAACTAAAACAAAAAATAATTGCATGTTTTTGTAATATTTAATACATAATCAAAATTACTATGTTTATGATTTCAAATGTTAGAATAAAAGGGAACACCTTCGAGATCAAACAAGTGTCCTAATAGTTGGTCACAGTTTTTCTACTAACTTCTTCTTTTTCTTCTTCTAAATTCTACTACTACCCCTCTTATTATATCATAAATTAAAGATATATTAATGTTGTTGGAAATATTATTAAAAAAATCATATTTAAAATAATTTCAACATGCTTTTCCTGACTTTTTACTTGTTTATAGATTTGAATTTACAATCAATACAACGACCTACTTCGAACAAAATTAATAAAAGTATATAGTATTTATAGATTGGAAATTCAATTTAATAAATCATTAAATTATTGCCGGATAGCTTAGATGTTGAGATGTCTAAACAAAACATGGCAAAGAGCCGACACACATTAACGACGACAACATTTTCTAGATGACGTTAACGCTACACGAAAGGAGAATGGTAAAAGACACTAAAGCATGAACCGTTCATCAGTTATATATTAAAATAAAAACTACTTATTGATTTGTCTTTAAGTTCACCTCAATTTAACAGAAAATGACATTAAATTGTGATACGATTTGGATCATCTAATAATTAATGGATGGAGTTAATGGAATTTGTCTATCAATATTTATTCCAGTATAAAAACGAACTGTCAGCAATGCAATATGCTTTAAAAAGTAAATTTAGGAATTTTTTTTTTCTAGTAGTAGTACAGTAGTTGACAAAATCTACAACCAGCAGACTTCATCAGTAAACTAGTTCTATTTTCTTTTCATATGATTTATTTTTTGTAGTTAAACTAGAAATTAAACTGAACTTTAATACCCATGTCTCATTTGTCATCCTTGTAAGTGACTGCTTAATATTATACAAATCTACATCAATTACAAAATTCTCTACACTATCAAACTTTATGTGACAAAAAAGGGTGATGTGTCCGTATATGGACATGATGATGTCTTATCATTACCATATTTGGGTATATGAATACCATATTTGGGCACATTACACTTTTTTTGTCAAACTAGTTAGTCAGCTCATAAAAAAGCAAGCTTCTCAACAAGTTAACACAAAGTCAAGTCAAAGTATACATTAATTTCTCTTGAAATTTTAAAGTAAAAAGTTTGATTCAATTAAAAAGATGGTCAACATTTAAAAAAAGCAAATCTTGTGAATGGCAAGCTATAAACTGAAAAACAACAACAGGACCAGAAATCAAGGACAAAAAACAGGAGGGGTAAAATATAAAATACTATAATTGAAAGATTACTTAGCTAATTCAATTTAAATAAAAAACTTTTGTTTGATCAGACACTTTTGATGGGAACTGATAAGTTATCCCATTGTTTAGTACCTGTACTGAATATTATGTTTAACTTAAAATGACCAACGCGACTCTACAACTCACTATAAGTCGGTCGGCTGGTTGGTCAGTCGGTAAATACTAACTTGAGCACGCGACTGCATCCATGTATATGGCCATGTTTTTTGTAAAGAGGATTACATAATTGCATTCCCATTTTTGTGATTTTGAACATTTAGAAACTATAATCATCTTACAATTTAAGTTTCTGAAAGGGTCTATGGCTTTTTCAATCATTTCATTTGTTGCAGTTCAATTCTTTCAATATCATTAATATCGTTATGTTCTGTTTACTGGCCTAAACTATCCAATTTCTTTATTTGTCATTAACATGACACTATGGTCTATTTAAATCAAATGTTAACTGATTCTTTCCTAGCAACAGTAATTAAAATGTTTTATTTTGCATACTCAAGGCCCATGACATGTCTCAATCATTTTATTGACTAAGTTGGCCTTTTTCTCTGATGAGGTCCAATTTATTTTATTACATCGTAAGCATACACTGTAACATTAATATCGATATGGCCTATTTAACTCGTAGACAAATAAGTTTATCTCATTTTTTTTAAAGCATAAATGTAATAAAAATTCTTCATTTTGTCGTCTTATACACTCAAATAACTACACTCTCTCAATAAAAACTATTGCTATTTAATCCCAAATCATATATTTAAGCAACGCCATTTCCGTTTTAGATTTCACGAGGTTCACACTGTTCGAACGTACAAGACAGAAATCGCAGATGATATATAGCTCGTAAAAAATGTACTGGTTTCCCATATCAATTACCTTTGACTTGTATTTGAAAAATCAACACTATTATAAGAATTAGAATTTATATAGACGATCATCTATAGGATATACCACTAAACTTGACCACGTTGAAACACCGGTTCTCGTCAGATCACTGAAGTTAAGCGACGTTGGGCCTGGTTAGAGCTTGGATGGGAGACCATCTGGGAATAACGGGTGCTGTATACGGAGCTGGGGTCCCGTTAGGCATTTGAAATCAGCACTGCTGACTCTTATGGCAGCCCCTGCATCTAGTATCTACCTCAGACCTCTGGTCAAGGTGGGCGCTGGACGAGAGAAGCCCTTGATCAATGTTAGGACCAATCAAGGTGCTTTAAACAGTCCTGGCTTTGTTTGTATCAAACCTGTTAGTGGCGGTAATTATTATTATTTCGATTAAATAAAAAAAAAAAAAAAAACTTGAAAAGGATCTTTGGTTGGGTGCAGTGGGGAATTTTGTCAAATTTGTATGTGACAAATTTCAAAATCATAATTTCAAAGTCAAAATTTATTTATAATAACAATATTACAGTATGTTCAGCATGTTCAATCATTATTTTCAATATGTTTAATCAGTACATCATTTGAACACATTCCATACAAGCCCCCAAAAAAACTTATGCTCATTTGAGCAGAAAGCTGGAAATAATCAATAATTTAATTAAAAACAAATAGTACACTTGTAAATTTTGCAATAAATCACTTATTATGATCGGCAAAATAACTTTTTCATGCATAAAAACGTTTTAAAATATAAGCATTCATACAACACATCTACATAATATTGGTTTTTGTACGAACATATATTTGTATTCTATATCAAATTATGTACAGTATGCATATTATTAATATTAAACTCCGTAGATGGATAACTGGTCAATCTCAGTTCACTGGAAGCAGAATATCATTGGTTGATCACAAGTTAAATTGAAGAGCAAAACGAGGATGAATGAACGGAAACTAAAAATTAAGCTTCTTTGGATCATCTAAAAATATTATGACATATCAAAAGGTCAACAGTTCAAATTCATAATGTTAAAAATAAGAAAATTGTTTTAGGATGAATTTATGATGGAAAATATATATTTACATTGTACAGCATAGAGAACATTTTAACATTTACTTCTGTACACAATGAAATTTAAACAAAAAACACATGAAGCTGAATAGAAACCGATAATTATTTTTTCTTTTACGTTAGATATTACATAGATATTTTAAAGCTCATTTGCGGCAACTTTTCTCACTCACTTTTCTTATATTTACAGTTTAGAGATTTATCGATTATAACATTATCAATCGGTTTAGCATTTCTCTTTTTACATTTGTATGAAAATGTTTCTAAAATAAAATATGAAATGAATACTTCAAAAGACAGAAATAGGTTTATAATAAAGTGTATGCAGAATGTATAATAGAAAATCTAGTACACTGTGATGTGCAATGATGTATGGTTTCATATAATGTATCCATCTACATACAAAAGACATTAATGTGTTATTGCACTTAGGCTCGTGCGTTGATGTTAAACCCTCAGGGCAAGAAGTGGCTAACTAGTGTGTGTAAAGCGACAACACTGGTTCAAAGAGTAAACTATCTGCATTATTAATCGCAATGGCCAATGAACTACAAATGTTGTGACTTCTTATTGATCACATAGAGAAATCATACGGCACAATGGTCATGTACCTTTCTGTGTTTCTATGTAGTGATGACACTGTTGCTGGGTTCAAATCCTATTGAGTATTTTTGTCATTGATTAAAAATGTTCCACTATTCCACAATAGGGAGCTTTGGTGATGAGTCCTATGCTTTGGTGATGAGTCCTATGCTTTGGTGATGAGTCCTACGCTGTAATGATGAGTCCTATGCTTTTGTGATGAGTCCTATGCTTTGGTGATAGGGAGCTTTTGCGATGAGTCCTGTAACTTGGTGATAGGGAGCTTTTGTGATGAGTCCTATACCTTGGTGATAGGGAGCTTTTGTGATGAGTCCTATGTTTTGGTGATAGGGAGCTTTTGTGATAAGTCCTATGCTTTGGTGTTAGGGAGCTTTTGTGATAAGTCCTATGCTTTGGTGATAGGGAGCTTTTGTGACGAGTTCTATGCATTGATGTGTCTGTGATCGTGGAATAGAGCAAGGACTCATTTCAACTTTTCTGTTTGCAATCACAGAACACTTCACAGGGTTATACAAGCAATATACAGGATACAACGATATTAAATTAGAATCGTCGTGCCTGGCGGCGTATCAAAGCTGTGTAAGGTTAGGCAATCATTAGATAAAAGCCAATTACACGAGTGTCCTAAATCAATAACTATTTTCAACTACCCTAATAATACATATTCAGTGCTGCTAAATATTAAATTTGTTCATTAGCCCAGATCAGGTTGCTAAAATTAAAGAGGATGTCATATTTATGAATTATTAAAAGAAAATTTATTTTAATAATATATTCCAACACCTCAATGCACCTAATAATAAAATTAAAATGCCAGAAACTTATAAGTTTAATAAAAAAATTAAAACTGCATTTAGAGATAATTATTAAACTGAGAAAGTTTAGGTTAATAAAACATAAATATGCAGATAAACGTTTAATAAAAAATATTTAACATGTTTTGAATTTTGCCATTAATTTATACGATAATATTTATATACTGTAGATTGAAGTGAAGTTTTCATGTTTTCATTTTTGTATCCACTGTTTTGTCAGAACAAACTCCTACTGGGTAAAAGTTCTTTGAACTTTATTCATCAGTAAAGTGATCTAAACAGTTCTTTCATTATTTTTACAAACCTAATGGTTAGTTATTTTATATATAGTTTGTTTTTTATTTTACTGATATTTTAAAACAACTAGTATTATTCTCAGAAATTGATAGACATTGTTAGATATTTGAGGCAGATAAATGTGGCATCTATCAATAATTTGCTGAAGCAGTTATTTCTTATTCAATTTTGGGTAAAATACAGTATACCATTTTGATGTCACATATTTGTTATCCACTTTGACCCAAAATTGGATTGAAAAAAAATGTATTTACCTGAAAAAATGCAATTTAAAGCAAAAATTAATCAAATTGGCTTCCGTGCCAGCCAATGCGATTTAACCATTTACTTTGTTATTTTATAGGAGAAAACATTTTTTATATGCCAGTGATTAAATTTATTAAAACTAAAAAATAACCTATTTAGAGTCTGATTAAATTAATCTTCATTTTTCATGTTTTTAGGGGACAATTGACATCTTTAACAAAGTTAATTATTTTTTGGTAAGTATGTTTAAAATTCTAAGCCCTGGTTTGCAGAGAGTTGACTGAACCTCTCCTTGTGTTCTCCTTGTGTTTGAGATTATTAGGTGAAGGTTATAACTATACATAAATTCAAACTAATAAGGTGCAAATTAGTGGTCTTCAATTTGGTCATGAAAGAAGTATGCATGGCATATTTATTAAATCTATCAACAAGAAGGAACTTGTTTATTGTAAAAAGCTCATCAAATGAAATTTAAACCTAGGTGTTAATTAATAATAATATATAATTGACACTTTTTATCTTTAGATTTTATTTTGGCTTATATCAGGTGCTTTTTTGGTATGGTTGTCAGTTGAGAAGAGGGAAGGTAATGTGTGATTTACAAATACCACAAAAATATACAAGAAATCTACATATGAAAAAATAAAATGGAATACAGAAAGAAGAGGATACCTCATATCATGTCCATAGGTGGCTCCAGTTTGGGCCGCCTTTTAAATTATACTTGCTATTGCCATGTTTAGGATTTGCAACAAGTATTCTAAAGCGATATATATATTTTAACAATGAATTTAAATATTAATCGAATGGAACACAACGCAACTTGTTCTGGATTTATACACTAGGAAAAAGCTTCTAAATAAAATATCAAAGGACATTGGCGGCAACTTGACAAGTATACTGTACTGTAGAAACAAAATCATTTAATAATTAAGAAATAGCTTCATATTTATTGGTTAAATATTTAATACATCCTGGAAGACGTATGACTGCATTTAATCCAATCTAAAACAATAGTTAAATGTGTGTACTTTATAATATGATACTAATAATTTAGTTTCATCTTTCTAATTGGATTAAAGTATTAATTTTGCTTTTAATATGCTATTATATAGGAACTTAATTAATTTAATATTTAATTTACTAAAACCAGACTTACTGGCATGTGGCTGAAATTGTTAGCCAGTATAATGAGTATATGTATGAATTAATGTTAGTTTAAGAAGTGGGGTAGTTAAAGCCAGATGTTCCTAAAACAATAAATTATATTTGGTGGGAGCATTATGTCTACAGAAATTTGAAGGCATACTATTATTAAATTACAGGGCCGTAGCCACCAGTACGGTTGGTAAGGCTTTAACCTGACAACTTTATCACAAAGGCATTTGACAATCCAGTGGTTTGAACAGAGATTGTTCCCTTTTCTTGCGAAAACAGCACCACCTTATTTCTTGTGGCAACATCACTGAATTAGAAGTTACCCTATAGTCATGACTGGAGACTGCTGCCATCAATTAAAAAACAAAGGCCTTTGACAACCCAGTGGTTTGAACAGAGATTGTTGCATTTTCTTGCGAAAACCGCACCACCTTATTTCTTGTGGCAACATCACTGAATTAGAAGCTACCCTAGTCATAACTGGAGACTGCTGCCATCAATTAAAGACAGTAGACAATACTGATACCTACCAGAAGAAATGCAGCTGCATCCGGCTCCTTCATGACCTCAATGCAGAACTCCAGTAAACCCGTTGTCTGTCGGAGTTTGGCAGAGCACTGGTTCATGTGGTTCTTTACCATCTTTATCTTGAACTCTTTTTCTCTTGTTACTTGTAGTAACAGATCTTCTTTACGCCTTTGTATTATGGTGATCATCTCGTCAAACTTGGCAACTAAACTTGCCTCAAAGTCGATTGCACATTCCTAGAAAAAGACGTAAAAAAACCCCATCAATTTTTAGTTGCCATGGGACCTCGGGCAACTTATTCTGTGACTACTGAATTGTTGACTTTTTTGGTAATGTTTAATAAGAATTTGAAGAATTTTTTATTTAAATGCAAAAAACCTTATGGTTGGCTTAATTTGTTCATTAATTTACGTTTATACTATGGTAAATAATGTAAAATTTAGTCAAGTATTTAAAAAATATTTGATCCAAAAAAATCCAAAAATGGAATGCAGAAAATGTGACAATTAAAGAAGAAAAAACGGGCCTTTACTGCTATAGCACTATATACAGTAAAACTACCAAGTGAAAATCCCAGTTGAAGCGTGTCTCAATGAAATATACATTCAATTAACTTGTCATATTATTATGCCTTTAGGCAAGAGTAAATGGGATTCGTTCACAAGCAATCTAAGCTGTGCACTGTACTTATTATAATATAATGTATTATTATATTTTACAAGCTACTTAGATATGCAGAAAATTAAAGCCTTTAGTTATTGATTGACATATTAAAAAACTAGCATAGAATTGCCATTGTTGCTCTGACACCATTAAAATGACACTTTCGCACACCTGATAAATACTTTATTTTTTTTTTTAAGTCGCTGATTTAAAACAAAAGCCACTTTTCCGATTAAAATGAGATTTTCAAGCTTCATTTTTTTTTTTTAAATTCAGATTTAAAAAATTGTAAAATGCTCACAACCTTAATACAATAGCCAGAAAATATACAACATATTCCAAGCACCTAAATATGTACATGGCATATATTTCACTAATAATTAATTATGTCATCATCATTATTATTTTGTACAATACACAATACATAGTGCTTCAAGTACTTAATCATTATAGTACATTATTCCAGTTAATGTTTTAAATTCACAACACGTTGAGTTCGACTTCTCTTCATTTATTTTCCGACTTCTTTCTATTTCTAATTTCACAGATTGCACTGATTGGGGAGGAATCGCAAATTGCACACTAGGGGCAAATGCAGTATTCATCAGATACTAATAGTGCACTGATCTTTTAAAAAGCAAGAACAAGATAGATTCATTAGAACAGGTTAAACAGAAAGTACAATGAATTCTTAATCCAAACAAAAAATGGAGGCTTCTCAAACAGAACAGACCTGTCTTAAAGAATGGAGAAAACCGTAATAGTGCATTTGCGAGAGACAACAAAACCAACATGCTAGCTATAGTCTTACTCACACAATCAAATTTTCTTCGAAAAACTACATTATATAATGGTGCACAAGTGACATGAAGACGCTGTGTTCAAATTGTTTGCACATTGAGGATCCATCCACCTTGTGGATATATGTAGAGAGAGAGAGTCATACCCCAGAATCTGCACTAGTGGAAATTTTAGTAGAACCCCTCTTCTATGACATGCCTATTTACATTTTCATGTGAAGGATACAGTATATATTGGCCAAACCATATTCAAGAGGCACTTTTTTGGGCCCTGAAGGTATGGCCTCTTAGATAGACACACTGGCTTTAGAGACTACATAATATGTGACAGGAAGGAAGGGAACACTTTTTTGGGTCCTAAAGGTATCCTCGCTTCTATTCTGGTAATCTCCATCACTTTCATGTCCAAACAACATATTGCATTGAACATGCTCACAGTCTTCTCGTAACATTATCAATTTCACCTTAGTAATCAACTTACGTTAATGGTTTCACAAGTTTTCTTTAGCGATCCAAGGAAGTATTTTGCTTGCTTTGCTTTCTCGGTCAGTGATGTTAATGCCTGCGACATTTCCGTCTGAAAGAAGAAGGATAAAAAATATTATTTAAAATATATTCAAATTTCGAAAAGTCATGTGTTCTGTCTCTTTAGTGGAGTTCCACTTGTTTTATCTGAAATGAATCATTGGAGATTTTGGCATTTTGAAAACACAGAATCATGGAAGTAGGGGAAGGGGGATGTTGGGGGTTTTTGGGGAGAATCATTAATAGATAGTGTGTATTTTACTTTAGAGTTTACTTTAGATTTTGAAAATGTATGTGTTCTGTCCCTTTTTTTGGAGTTCCACTTATTTTATCTGAAATTATTCAGTTTTTTTTGGTATTTTGAAAACACAGAATCATGGGGGAAAGGGACGTGTTTTTGGGAAGAATCATTAGATAGTGTGTGTTTCACTTTTCAATACATCACGTTTGATGTACTGTTAACTCTGCATTGGCAATCTTTTTGTTTTCTATGAATTTCTTTCTTTTTTTTCTGTTGGCATTTAAAAAACGACGGTATGTAACACAACTAGACCATGTACACGTACGTCTTAGAGGCCTAGTTTGCCAATGTCAAATTATTATTTATTGCCCTTGTCTAATCACATTACTTTTGTAGGAATAAGAAGTTACGATGTACTAAATATCCAAACATGAGACATGTAGCATGATTACATTAGGTTAAAAGTCACTGTTAGATGTATCTATACCTTAATCTGTAGCCGTGTATAACACAAAACTTTTTTAGTTAAATAAGTCAATTAGTTAAAGCTATAATTGTTATGGTGTTTTTTTCTGATTGTAATCAAGTGTCAATTAACTGAAGGTAAAAACTATTGATGAGTATGATCATACAGTATAATGCAGTTAAGAAACTGTTATGAAACTGTTATTAGTTAAAGATGTATTTTCCTCCAAAAACATGAAAAATGAAGATTAACAAAATCAGACGTTGAATATTCCCATATTCAGGGGGGAAATACATCTTTAACTGAATGTAAACACAATATTTTATATCATGAATTATTAAAGGTGTGTACATGTATAGATATGTTTCTAAATTCCTTTTGTTTGGTTATGCTTTGTAGCAAACAAAATACTGTAATTATTATTATTATGATGAATTAGATCAGATAATGTATAAATGTAAAAATCCTAATGAATGAAACAATGTTAATGATGATGGAATAACATTCCTGAATGGATTAGGCATTACCATACAATTAATTCTTTTAAAAAATCATTAAAATCATACCTTTTGCTGAGGCATATGGTAATAATAAAGTATAAACAAAGTGTTGTGATTAGCGCCTTGAGCACTTTTAGTGGATATGTGCGCTATATAAATTGTTATATTGTTATTATTATAAGTGGGAAACCCACAAAAGAAAAAAAAAGGTAAAAACTATTGATTAAGAATGGTCATATATATGCACAGTTTAGAAATATCATTTATTGCTCTGCAGTTTCAAGCTAAAAAACAGAATGATAACTTTAACAAATTGAGTTCATCTCAACCTAATCCATAAATTTATTTTGTTGCCCCTCTTGCTAAATGTTGTTAATATCTAGTAATCAGCCAAAGAGAATATAAAAACTATAGTATTATTCTCTTCATATCTATTTTAAACATAAATTCAAATTAAGAATGATTAAAGCATTCTACGGCTAGCATTTTCTATTCAACTGAATGTAACACTTACAATGCTGTAAATCATATTCAATTACATGTCATTATCCATATCTATCGGACATTATAATGAACATAGATTATTCTTTTGTCTAGAGGTGATAGTGTAACACTCAATAACAAAACTGGCCATTAACATCTACTACATACACTGTCCTGTACTGTATATTGCTTAATCTTTTCTATTTTAATAATAATAATAATAATAATAATAATGGAAATTTGTAAAGCGCAAGCATCCGTCTAAAGAAGACGCTCACTGCGCTACTGAATAAAGAACATGAAAAAAAGTTACAAATCTTAAACTACTACTAGATTACAACCATTACAAATACGCTACAAGTTTTCTGGATAAGACATGTTGAATAAATGAGTCTTTAAGCTAGACTTGAATGTATATAATGTACTAGAGTTTTGAATATGAGATGGCAGGTGATTCCATAGCATTGGAGCACAGTTGGTAAAAGAACGGTCGCTGAAGACAGTACTGTACAATTAAAAATGGAAGAAACAAACAGCTTAATATATATATATATATATAAAAAAAAAGCCATTCAAGTTTATTATTTATGTGCAGTGAGCTCCTGGTATGTTTTTATTTTTCTTCAAACAAATTTTTTTAGAAAAATTATATTTTGTTGATATAAGAACATAAAAGCAATCGGCATAAAGAAACAAGAACATCCGTATACTGGTTTTAGTACGTGTAAATAAATCCAGTGTATGTTATTATCGTAGAAACAAAATCAAAGGAAAACATTAGGACGGCACTTTTCAAATGACACCTTTACACCGATGCACCAATAGGAATACTACCGTATACAGTATGGTGTAAAAACCTTCATAATAATAATTGGTTGATAATTCAATCGGACTAGCCCCGACAAATTATTCTGTTGACTTGTTTTAATATGCCTGCTGTGGGCTCTTTACGATAGTCATGCTCTGTAGGAGCGGTTAATAACTATCCTCTCATGTTACCTATCTTGATAACACCATCTGTCTACGTAAAAAGCAATTTTTATCTTTATGTGAAAATTCATTACAAAATTAATAAAAAACAAACAACATATTTTTGTCAATGTTAAAATAAACATGTTAATGAAATTCAGGGGTATATTAGTTTGATTTGCTATATTCTTCTTGATATAAAAAAGATAGTTGTAGTACTGTACTGTATGTATTCTTTACTACAGTCTCTTGTTCTCTAGGCCTATAGTTAAAAAAGAAAAATAAATTTAATATATATTTTTCTCAATAGCTGGAATACAGATTGAAAAATCTTAATTTGCAATTAAGATTTGACAATCACAATTGTTTATTTTCCAAGTGTGGATAACCAATTTTAATAAAATAAAAAACAATTTTAGAGTTATATTTTTCAAAAAATTATAATTCTCAAAAATACTGCAAGAATATGAGTAATTTTATAATAGAGAAAAGCACTGTAAATGTTTAATTTGTATTATAAATTCAATTCTAAGATTTAATCTATTTCTAAATGAGATTTTATTTTGAATACAAATCATTCTATTATAACTACATTTATATTTGACTATTTATGGCTACTGAGTTGTAAAACGTATTCTAAAAAAATGCAGTCAAAATACTGCATGTCTCTGAACGACATTTTTTTTAGAAAGACGCGCTTTGACAAAACCGTACTTTGCATAACTTATCCTCGTAGACAGCTAGTCTTTTAGGAGGAATTTTGATGTTTATGATCTACAGTATTGCCTCCAGCGATTCTGCAGATCTTTAAAGATGATATCAAATCAACTATTCCCTGAGGGCGTGTACTCACGATGTTATGAAAACCGAGTGCTGAAACAATAGAGACAGCGAGTAAGGCATTTTTAAGGTAAAAAATAGAAATTTTATTTAAAGCATAAAAACTGGCTAAGAGAATCATGTTTTTTTTAATTTTAAAAAGGTTTTTGACTTGGTTTGACCAGAACTAGATTTCAAAACTGTCACTCAAATATTGTCCATTAAAATACATTAATGAATGCTAAATCACTGACCAGTATGTGTATAAAAAGGTGAGTTTATCAAATGATATTCGATGGTAAAATAACATTATGAATACATTTTAGTGCTTCCATTCCAACCCAAAGATAGGAAAAAAACAGAAAGACCATTCCCAAAGCATTGTTAGCTATAGTTTGTGTTTTACTTGGATATTAAATTATGTACAGTAGTTTACCAAATAATCTCCACTAAAAATGTCAACATCTCTGAAGGCAAAATTTAAAATTATCAAAGATGTTCATGCTTAATATGAAAATTGGAATATTAGCCATATTGATCCGATTAAATTGCATACATACTGATAACATTATTCCTTTAAAGTATAATTTTGAAATATAGTTTTTATTTACAAATTTTGGTTTTAAGCTCTGTCTACTATCAAACTTTATGTGACAAAAAAATGTTAAGTGCCAATATATGGACATGATGATGTCATATTACTACCATCTTTGGGCATATCACTACCATTTTGGGCCCATCACACTTTTTTTTTCAAACTAGTTTGATAGTGTAGATAGAGCTTAAGATTGATATGCTTTACCTTGTAGTGATACAAAGAGTCAAACAAATTTTGTGAAGACATTTTAAAAGCATTATTAGTTTAAATAAAGAGGTTTTGAATTGTTTGTTACTTTTGACAATACAACGCAAAGCCAAAATTAATTTGTGTATGGTTACTAAAAATACAAATCAACCAATACAATATATAGGAGTATAATGCCACTTTGGATCTAATCCCACCTCCTACTTTATGTCTGATATCACAAACAGGCATATCCCTGGGTATATAGTCTCAGTATTGACTTTTGATGTACTATAGGCCTCTCTCTAGCCAGTCAGATGAGTTTTTACAAAAAATGCTTTCTCAATCTTTTTTTTCTGAGTATAGTCCCAACCCCTAAATTTAGCCTAATTTCAGGTTCTAGGGGGTTGGGATTATACCAGAGAATATACAATATTTAAATTGTGACTGAGCAGCACTGAATGCAGAGGTTATTAAACTGCATTTTTATGTAATCTAACATAAAATTAAGTAGATTTTTGATAGTTTAAATCAATAGTTGATTGTATGGAGTAGAAGTACATTGAACTAAAATGCAATCATGATTAAAATAAAATATTACATTAATCTATAAAATCTAAGAACTGTGTTTATTTTTATTTATTAAACAAAGATATAAAATGCAAGTTAACACATTCATCAACATTTTACAGCACTAGGTAAAACTACAATAGTACATTGCTTTACTTTTATAAATGTAATGTAGATAGAAAGGATAAATTTAAAATATAATTTTAGAAGTACTTTTTTTTTTGGTACATGTGTGTTTTATTGGAAATAAAATTGCGAACAGACAGTCGATCATTGCATGATTAAATTGCATGATTAATGTTTTGTCTGGAAATAAAATAAAGCAGTTAAAAAAAAAAAGCAGTAAAAAAAGACAGTAAGTTGTGAGGAGAATCCTTTGGTTATAACACGCAAATGAGCTTGCACTGTCTGGCTGTGTGTTGTAAACATGCAAAATGTCTGTCTACACTATCAAACTACTGACAAAAAAGTATGATGTGCCCAAATATGGTTGTGATATGCACAAATATGGTAGGGATATGTCCAAATATGGTTGTGATATGCCCAAATATGGTAGTGATATGACATCATCATGTCCATATATGGGCACATCACATTAAGTTTGATAGTGTAGACAAGGCTTTATTGAAAAATGATGTCATTTATTTTATATGTAAAAAACTTGTTAACAGGTGAATGAAAATAATACAAAAACACTAACAATCCATGATTCAGTATTATTAGCATGAACATTTTAGGGACTTTTTTAATAAATTTGTTATTCTATTATATGGGGAAAGAAATTGATGATTTATGCTTTATTTTATACTAAAATAGATTGAATGATCTCAGGTAGAGGGTCTTTAAATCAATAAATACAACTAGTGACATCCTTTCATTTTGTGTTTCTTTTAATTCGGAAACAGCGATGACGATCGCCTTCAGCGTGCGATCAATATTAGAACTTTATAAGCTATCATACATAGCACTTACTATTAGATAAAGATGTTTTGACTTTGCTATTGGCTATTGTCAGCCCCAACGAACTGTACAATATTATGTTTGATGAATTAATCCTCAATACAGAATAAACAAGAAATATTTCTTACAAAAAATGCAGCTCGACTTTTTGACATAACAGTTTTAAACTACATAAAATATTACCTTACTAATACGAGTACAAAGTGGCACAATAGTTTTGAAACCAGACTTGTGTATTGATATGCACAAGTTCAATCATGATATGCATGTTCTGTTTTTACATTGTGTTTTTTGCTTAAAATGTTATGAATTAAATTTGATTTGTATTGAAGAGAATAATTCAATGTAATAAGTATTCTATACCAATATGCATAACAATGATACAACATCCACTACAATGAGTTTGAACATTTGCATATTCATAAACATTCTTTTACATATGCATGAACATACATTTGCATATGCATGAACATTCTTTGCTCATTGTGCCATGAAATGAATGTTCCATCCATCCAGTTTGACCTCTATAAACAGACAATCACGAGGGAGAAGATGTTATGTTTTATTAATCAAACGCAGATTGATTGTAAATCAGATAATAATTTCCAGTTCACATGTTATTTCAACTTTAATAATGTATCACACTATAAAGCACCGTTCTGGTTATCTTTACTCGCTAAAGGCTTTGCAACTAATCAATGGATAAACATGGCACTTTCTACAGAAGTATACATTTTATTTGGAGAGTATCAATATGGTATATATATATATGCTTTAAGCTACTCCCCTGTTAATTATACTTATATGGTTTTTTTTTGTTATGTAGAAAGATAGAAATAAATAAATATAGTTTTCTGTTTGTACTCTAAAACATCCCTTTCCATCCAACAGTATGAATATACCATCGTAAAACATTATGACCAACTCCAACTTTTCAAACAATATATAATATTCACTTCGTCGCCATGAAAATGAAAATTGCTTTCCAGTATATTTCCTCTTAAAGGTAAACTTAATCCAAGCATGGTCTCTTTAAGGGAAGCCTTTTATAAGGATGACATTAAACCTATTAAACATTTATATCAAATACACTTTTAATAACAGCTTGTAAAATATGCAGAATTTTATCATTTTTCCAGTCTTGAAATTGATTAAACACACGTTATATTCAACAATCATGGAAATGTAATCCTTCTCTGACTCAATAGATTTCATATGACTCATAACACGGGATGAAATTAATCTTTTAATAATCAATATGAAAAATAAGTTGCAAAATGCTTTGAACTCTGTAGACAATAGAGCAAGTGTGACAAATAGCAAAATGCTTTGAAATGTGCTATTATGTGTGCCAGCTCCATTCAGAAAGGTTGGCTGTCAAATATTACTATTGTGCTTGTTGTCCAGGCAGACTACGTGTCTGGGTTTATATGACAGGCTTTTAGATGTAGTATTTTCAAATTGATTTCACTATTGACGAAGAGGTTGATGTTATAATCCGTCAACTTATGATGACGATATGACGACTTTATTTTTAGGATGATGACGAAATAGTTGTTTTCATACTGATCACGATGATTTATAATATTATGATTCAGATAATGATTGATAATGATGTGGATGCTAATTATTTAGATGATACAAATTCGATGACGTTAATTGTGGAAAATTATATTACACAAACCAACAGTGGTGTTGGTAGTCTATGAGTGCCGCTTACCTGGATAAACCAACATAAGCCTCTCTCTCCGACGAGAGGTAAACATTACGAAAAGAAGAACATTAATAACATTAATTTTTCCCCACCCCCGTCGGATAATGGATCAGTCCGCCACCAGTACGCCCTCAAGTGAGACACACCCACTTATCATCGTCATCATTTCTCAAGACCACCTGCCTGAGGGGACGGTAGGGAGGGCGTTTATCCAGGTAAGCGGCACTCATAGACTACCAACACCACTGTTGGTTTGTGTAGTCTATATCGTGCCTAGCTTACCTGGATAAACCAACATAAGCCAGTGTAGCACCGGACTAGAGTCTAGTCGGAGGCGGGAGGCAAGGTAAACATTGTCATACATACCTAGTGTCTGGGCTTCAAGATTGAAGCCGCCACCGTAGACTGGTTTGCGGAGGTATCCGACAGGTAGTGGGATGTGAAGGTGGACTGTGATCGCCACCATGCCGCTTGCAGGATGTCTGGAAGGGGCACCCCAGCAAACAGCGCCCATGAAGCGGCTATGCCACGCACTTGGTGCATATGTGCCGGAGGAGGCGTATCTGTGGAGTCGTAACCAGCCCGGATGGCTGCCACGACCCAGTTTGCCAGCGTCGACCGAGCAGCCGGTCGGAAGGGTGCAACTGTCGATACGAACAGATGTGACGCTGAGACCCGAATGGACTCTGTGCGTTTGATGTAAAACTTTAGTGCCCGCACCGGGCACCAAAGTCTGTCTTCCTCAACCCCTGAATATGCAGCAATGGTGGGAATAAACACAGTCGGCGGCGAGAAGTTCAATGTCTGAGATTTTGCAAGGAAATCTTTTCTAAAAACCAACCGCGCGCCACCCCGTTCAAACCTGATGTGCCCTGGCTCCAGAGAAAGAGCATGCAGTTCACCTCTGCGCTTGCACGAGGCTAGTGCAATCAAAAAGGCAGTTTTGAGAGTCAGGTTGTAAAGTGATGCCCTACTCAGGGGCTCAAAGGGTGGACGCATAAGAGCGGCTAGGACGACATTGACGTCCCAACGTGGAATCAGGGCCTTAGTAGGAGGCCGTTCTCGAAACATCCCGCGAAGCAAACTGGAAATTGCAGGGGATGAAGAGATGGTCGAGCCGTCTTTAAAATTCGGAATTACTGCAGCCAAGGCAGACCGATAGCCGGATACGGTGCGAACCTGCAGACCTGACTCAAACAGGTAATGTAGGAAAGCGCAGACCTGGCCCAAAGTCACTTTCATAGGGTCGGTCTTCTGGCGCTTGCACCATTCGAAAAAGTGTTTTAATCGGCTATTGTAGACAGCAAGAGTGGATTCCCGTCGGGATTTCGCCGCGAGGGCGGCCGGACCATCTGGAATGCCTGAGTCTCTGAAACGATCCCTGACAATGGCCATACAGTCAGGTCGAGGGATATGAGGTTCGGTAGAGCAAACCGAGCTCGGCCCTGCGTCAGCAAGTCGTTCCGAATCGGAAGACGTAACGGCTGATCGTACAGAAGGCCTAGAAGCAGTGGAAACCACGGCTGCCTGGGCCAATACGGCGCTATTAGTAGGACTCGGCATTGATGGCGCTGAATGTGCGTCAGGACCAGTGGCAGTATTGAAATCGGTGGAAAGGCATATGCCCAAAGGTTGTCCCATGGTATGGACAGGGCATCCACCGCCCACGCATGTGCATCCCGATATCGACTGCAGAACGTCGGGAGCTGCGTGTTGCCTGACGTCGCAAACAGATCTACATGGGGCCGCCCAAAGTGGTTGAAGATCTGGGTGGCGATTATTGGAAGAAGACGCCATTCCGTAGGACGTAGAAGTGGACGGGACAGTGCGTCCGCCACTATGTTCAGACGACCCGCAATGTGGGCCGCTGACAGTTGGATGTTGTGTCTTATACACCACATTAGCAACGTCCACGTGTGGCAACATAGCGTGGGGGACCGTGTACCCCCTTGCCTGTTTATGTATGCCACGACGGTTGTGTTGTCGGAATTGACGAGAACATGGCGATTTGTTTCTGCGGCACCGGAAAAGCCGATGACAGGCTATAAGGCATAGGCCTACGAATCTTGGACTCCTTAGCGATCAGCTCCACACGTTCCACAAGTTCTGGATCGAGAGGCGTAACCGGGCACGAAGATACCTTCTTAAAGGGCGTGCGTACGCCAAAAGTGGAAAACCGCTTAGACGAAGGAGTATGTTTAGGCTCGCGATACGTGAAATCGACGCCGAGAAAGGACAGCACCGCGGGGACCGTCCGCATAACTAGCGCCTGCAGACCTTCCTCCCCTGGCCCGGCCTGCTCTCGTAAGCTATCTCTATCATCGTCAGAGAGCGAGGCCATCGTCCTGTCACTATCGTAGTCCCTTTGCCGGACGGACGAACCATCGAAAAACGAGGTCTGCTGTGGGCCAACATCAATGTATGGAATCTGGGGAGGAGGTCTAATCTGAGAGGGTACCTCAGGCTCATCCCTCGGCAGAGCTCTCACAGCTGCAACAATGGCTTGCAGTAACCCCGGAGAAATCTCATTCACCCCCGGAACCGCAGAGGCCGCAGCCGGTGCAGGCATATCTGGAAGGCTAACTTCCGGCGCAACGACAGGAGGGCCTGCCGTATCAGCGGTACCCACCTCCGGAGGTGGTACAGCTTCCGTGCGTTCTTTAGGCCTAGTGAGCGATTTGAACTTGGACGGTGTCCAGCGGACACAAACATCGCACGGCGACAACTCGGTACACGTGCGGCAATTTATGCACTCCAAGTGGCGGTCCCACTTCACGGTAGAGCGGGGACCCCTACATTTAACACACTCCTGCTTAGGCATGGTGATCTAACAGACCTACTTTTCCCCACTAGCCTAACGAACAACAAAAGATCTTCCAGTATTTCTATCCAGGTGAAACACACTGGATAACGGCTTACAACGCTAAATTTTAACTCCTGGCAACTAGCCAAGGGTAACGATTCTAAACGTATCCAACCACAAGATAACGATCTACTACACTTAGCTTCGTTTTCTTGCTCTATTCTTCTCTTCCAGTCTACAGTATAAAGTCTTTATCGCAAATTCCTCAGGAATTCCAGGAATGTGTTCAGAAAAGACGTACGTACACAACGACGTTACGAAAAGAAATGATGACGATGATAAGTGGGTGTGTCTCACTTGAGGGCGTACTGGTGGCGGACTGATCCATTATCCGACGGGGGTGGGGAAAAATTAATGTTATTAATGTTCTTCTTTTCGTAATGTTTACCTCTCGTCGGAGAGAGAGGCTTATGTTGGTTTATCCAGGTAAGCTAGGCACGATATAGACTGTAAATGATTATTATATTATGATGATAATATAATGTGCTATTAAAGTTGGCCTGGTACTGAAGAAGACCGGGTTAACTTTTACCAAGACAGGAAGACCAAAGAATGATTGGCTTGCCCATTTAAAGAAGGGTATCAGGCTAATACATAATTTCCATAAAATGAAAACAATATGATGATTTTGATTATGATGATTGGTGGATACTGATGATGATAATTGTGATAAAAAAAGTTTGCTCTGTATCAACAGATGAAGTCTTGAAGACAAAATCATTACCATACATCATATCATATAAACAATTTTATTGCTAATGATATAGATTTACTAAAATTCCAATTATAAAATAATATAAAAAAAAGCACAAAAATATAATAACAGAATATATAAAGATGAGTAATAATGACAATATGACAGAAAACAAATTTAATGACGATCTTAGCACAACGTACTGCAATAAAACAACCATTCAATTTCCTGAAAACATCACTAATATAGTATTCATTTCCATCGTAAGTTCGAGAGAGAGAAATTCAAAGTATTAGGAAATAACATATCTTGCAATATAACATTATATGACATACGTAATTTATACTATTTAAAGGAAAAGTTCCATTGATACAAATTGGTGAAAATTAGGGGGTGAGATTATACTTGCGCCTACATTAGGGGGTGGGATTATATTGGAGCATGGGATTATACACATTAAATAAGTTATACCGTATACAGTATTTAGCAAAAAGAACCTGATGAGAGTTACAAATGTATTACATCATATGAAAATGTCATATAAAAATAATAATCATCAATTTTCTGGGTAAATTATGTAATATAAAGGTGAGCCAAGGATAAATTAGAACAGGTCATATACAGCCGATTTTATGAAAAATTCGACTATTCGCGAGAGAATTACGAATAAAAGGACACATGGGGATTTTTTTCACAGCTGCAAATCGCGAAACAAATAACGCATTTTGTCGGAAAATATGTAAGGTATTGGATATTTCAACTAAGTGGTCTGCAGTTGTAATATTCTATCCTAATAATTTGTTTTTCTAACATATTTTGTTTATTTTTACAGAAAGCGAATGCTGTGTATTTTATTTTTTTAACAAATAATTATACACTATTTGGGATAGATTGTTACTAGAACCTTAATTGTGCTGTTAAACTAGCCTGCCTGGTGCACAATGGTATAGGGATATTGGACTATGTGAGAGGGCATGGGTTAAAAACACTTGCCGTATTACTTGTAACCAAGATACTTTACTCATCCTTTGGAAGGGACCTAAAGACGTTGGTTCTGGGTATGCACATGTGCACAATAACGCACTATACTAGTCAAACAAATTAGGGGATTGTCTCCCGGTATTCTGATCATAGTGCTCTACTAGGCCCTCTGGTCTTGTACTAAAGAGGTTAACCAGTATACTGTATACAGAAGAAATTAAATCCATTCAGTGGACTACTAGTTATGTTAAATAAAACATGTAAGTTTTCGATAACAAAATTATTATTTATGCATATTATTTATACAGCTAGATCTAAAATGTTTCACATGGTTTTATTTCCACTGTGTAACAGATTTTGTAAATATGAAATTAACAGCTGAGAAGAGAGGCTGGCACGTACAAAATTAAACACTCAGACACAAGAAATAAATTTACCTGCCTGATGCATCTGTCGGCTTTTCAAAAGCGTTCAAACAATAGGATTAACAAGAGAAAATTATATTACAAAGTTCTATTTATAATAGAATCAATACATTTGACAGAATTAGCCATGCCGACAAGAAAAGGTGGCCACGCTATTCTGGTCAATTACACCAATTCCATGCTAATCTATGATCGCAGTAGAAACAAGACGGAAAGGCGCTATGCCAAACTCAAATTTAATTACAACTTCCAAGGCATGCATTCAACCACAATGACAGTCCTACATTTTGCATGTAATACATTCTATAACAATTTATAAGTAAGCAAAGATTTGATAAATACATTTTTTACAGACATTTTTTGACCATTTTGATGTTTTACATGTAGAGGTACGGTACTTGCATTATTTTACACACTACCGCATTCTTTCACTTGTTCAATTTATCTGAAGCAACCTGATGAAATTAGGCTACCCTACCGCCGACACAACTGTCTATTATTTACTCAGCTGAATTTTCTTGTGAACAATAGCTTTGTACTATTAATTATTATAATCATGTTAGACATGGATTACAATATGAAGTCAATAAGACAGCTGGCTATGGTCTAAGGAAGTTTGTGTCAGGTTATGAGTTCCTGGTTATCTTCTTTTCTATAGGCAGGTCCGGAGGGAGAAGGGAGATTATACTTGACACATGTGGTCTAAGTAAGTCTGTGTGAGGCTAGGAGTTCCTGGTCATCTCCTTTTCTATAGGTAGATCCAGAGGAAGGAGAGGATTGCACATGGCACATGTGGTCTATTGTAAGTCTGTGTGAGGTTAAGAGTCCCTGGTTATCTTCGGTTCCATAGGTAGATCCAGAGGAAGGAGAGGATTGCACATGGCACATGTGGTCTAAGTAAGTCTGTGTGAGTAGGACCCGGTCATCTCCTTTTCTATAGGCAGGTCCAGAGAAAGGAGAAGATTGCATATGGCACATGTGGTCTAGCAAGTCTGTGTGAGGTTAGGAGTTCCTGGTTGTCTTCTTTTCTATAAGTAGATCCAGAGGAAGGAGAAAATGGTACATAGCACATGTGGTCTAGCAAGTCTGTGTGAGGTTAGGAGTTCCTAGTTATCTTCTTTTCTATAGGCAGATCCAGAGGAAGGAGAAGATTGCACATGGCACATGTGGTCTAGCAAGTCTGTGTGAGGTTAGGAGTTCCTAGTTATCTTCTTTTCTATAGGTAGATCCAGAGGAAGGAGAGGATTGTACATGGCACATGGTCTAGTAAGTCTGTGTGAGGTTAGGAGTTCCTGGTTATCTCCTTTTCTATAGGTAGATCCAGAGGAAGGAGACGATTGCACATGTGAACTACTAGTCTGTGTGAGGTTAGTAGTTCCTGGTTATCTTCTTTTCTATAGGTAGATCCGAAGGGAGAACGAGGATTGCACATGACACATGTGGTCGAAGTACAGTAAGTCTGTGTTCCAGATCCAGATAAAGGAGGGAATTGCACATCTGGCACATGTGTCTAAATAAGTCTGTGTGAGGATAGGAGTGGGGAGTCTCTACTCTACTGTAAGTATTTCTACTTTTTGCTTTCGCATCAAAGTGAGTTTGAAACCTGTTGGCTGGCAGTTCTGTGTGCAGTATCTTTACATCTCAACAGTAATGCAGATCTTTCCGTCTTCTGTACTAAAATTCTTCATGCCATCCTTTTATATGTTCTGTCATTTGCTTCCTTCCAACTATCAGCCATATCCAAGGCACCCACAAATTATTCAATATCAAATCAATGTTTATTTTAATTAAATCCCTGAAAACGGCAACAATATTATACAGCATATCATTATCATCTACAAATAAAACAGCCATAAGAAAATCTAGATAATAATTATGCATAAAGTTTTGACAACCTGGATTACATCGTAAGAAAAGTGAAAATATACAGTTACCATAAAATGATACGATAATCTACATACACAACAATTGTGATGAATATCACCTTATGTATTGAGGTTAAGTATACGCTTTAATACTTGATAGACGGCCAATATTTTACTAAAGAAAGTTCTCCTCATTTGTATTTGTTATCAGTAAATTACAATTGACTATTATCCTTCAGGCAGTAACAGATATTTTGACATCCAAAGAGGGTCATGAAAAGAATGTACATTAAATGGAGTACACAAAAACATCCCACATATAAAATTCTTAAGCTCTGTCTACACTATCAAACTAATGTGATGTGCCCAAATACTGTATGGCGTGGATGTGATATTATCGTGTCCATATCAGATTTTTTGTTACATAAAGTGTGATAGGTAAGAGAGAGTGTTACAAAATGTAACATCAAATTGCATACTAAAATCATGTGAGAGCATTTGTGTTATACTGTACATCAATGTCAAATCTCGAGAAAAACCAGTACAGTGGTATCTGTGTATATCTCTGTATATCTTTATATACGGTAGCATGTTTACATTACGTATACCGCTGTGACAAACTAGTGTGTGAAAGCATTGATAATACTTTGCAAGATTACCCCTGGAGATAATATGTAACAATTTGTTAAGCTGTGTGTGAATCCAGTATTAGAGTTTACCAGTTTAAACACTATTTCATATCTTCTTTATCAATGTTATTTTGTTGTTAATATAAATGAATGAATTAATTAATATTTGTATGCTCTTATATGCAACATTACAATAAATAAAATATAACTTGAGATTAAAGATTTCCAGCTCTAATTGTAATGTTTTAATGGTTTTCTATAATTTGAATATAAAAACGGTAATCTATGTAATTTGAAACATGTTATGCGTAGTTCAAGGTAAAGAACAGTTTAAAATGATGTTTTGAAGAGCTATAGCGTAGGTTAAAAGTTCAAGTCTAAGAAACATTTTCAATCAAATAAACTACAGTACTACTATATAATATATTGTAATTTATGCTTACATATGTATGAAATTATTAATAATTCTCCAAGTATAGCTCTCCAGTAATAAAATATTGTTAACGATCACATGAATTATATCTGACACGTGAAGACTTGTTTTGAGCGTCCTTTACGCAATTCTCGCAAAATCAAAATGATTAATGATTGCATATAAATATTCTAATTTTATAATAATGCAGCATATTACGGTGATTAATCAATCAATTATATTTATCTGGAAAATTAAAGAGATTCACAAAATATTGACGATAGTCTCACTTGCGAATATAAGGACATACTGATACTGTAATTACGGTATGTCGGGTAAAACTATACCGGTTAAAAGTATCGTAATAAATTTGTTGAACAGCTAATATAACAATCTTAATTGGTTTACTAATCGTATACTAAAGTAGAATCATCGTTTATATAACACTGGTTATATATCACAAGATGATACCTATGATATAAGAAATTTGATGAGGCTTTGTAGTGTTTGTGTACCATTACAAGACGTGTAACTGGGTCGTTGATGGGTATCAAATGACTTCTAGAGCAAGAGGGGATGCGTCTGTGAGACGCCGAAATAATCCTGATATTATTTCATGCTTTTTGTAATTTTTGACACTGCTGTAAGGAGACACTTTTCCATTGGACTGAGGGGACACCTGAAATTATTCAAAGATTGTAGTGGAGAGTGATGGTGTAATGGTAATATCGGACTAGCATGTGATAGGCATGGGTTCGAGGTTTATCTGTACCATACTAAATTGCATCCTTAGACAAGGTGCTTTACTCTCATTGCCTCGTCCTTCGGATGGGATGTAAAGCCGTTGGTCCCGTGTACTTAACAGTGCACGTTAAAGAACTTGGTACACTATTCGAAAAGAGTAGGGGCTCGTCTCCCGGTGTGCTGATCTGGTAGGCGCTGCACTGCTGGCTGCCGTGGGTCCGTGGAGGGCCTATCCGAATTTCCTCAGTTTCCAGTTAAGCTTGAGGACAAATATGAATACCTTTACCTTTATTCTATACTAATTACATAGTACTAGTTAGACTCCCACCTACAGTATTACAGTATTTGTGCAACCAGAGAGTGTACATAAAATAATTTTTAAAGACATACAGTATTGAATTCAAATAGTAAAAACATTTTCATTCAAAATAAAATGACATTATTAAATGCACTGGTATTTCGTTTTGAGAATGATTATTTCTGTATTTTAATGTGGTTTTCCTAAATAATTTACATTTTAAATACTGCTATACAGTAGAAAACAAATTTTCCAACATAAATGTATTTATATTAATTACTTAATATTCTACAACCTTTTGAGCTTTTTTAAAAATTATTGTTAAAGAAAAAGTATTATAAATAAAATAAAATAATAACAAAAAATATCCATTTTGATTTGTACCATTTAAAGAAATCCTAATGTCGTGAATGTATGCATACCCACCGCTAAGTGAAGCATGCTCCTGAAGCAGTGTAAACAAAGGCATGTAAAATAATAATAATTATGACATAAATCATAGTTGATTGTCAACGATATGGATCTGGGGCGTCTTGGGACTAAATATCAAGAATTTTCATAAACAGTGCAAAACAGGCAGACAGAAAACTTAAAATTAAAATCTTTGAAAATTGTGAAAAAAAAGAATATATTAACTAAAATTTTGACCATAAAAGATGCAAATAAGACAAATAAATTGTAACTTGTTAGGACAGGATAATAAATATCCAAAATCACTATTTGAGTAAGATTATGATTTAATGAACTAATTATTTTAAAGTTCATTCATTGAATAATAGATAAGATAGTTTTAACTTTCAGGTAATCTTACAATAAGTTTATAATACAGTACTGTAGATAAATTTGGGAAAATAAAAATGTAATTAATTTTCTTTAAAAAACAAATTTCAATTGGTAATATTGATAAAACAAGGTAAATAAACCTCAATTGATGCAACACTCAATTTGAGAACAGTTTTTTTGTTAAAGAGTGCTCTAGAGGCCTACACTACAGTAATCTTAGTACATTTTAATCAAAATTACAAACAAATGAACAAATTTGTTAAGACAATGAACTTACAAATTGTATGTGATGCAACCAACATGTTGCCATACTGATGAATATTTAATCAAATCTAAGGATTTGCAAGAATTTATTCACGTAGAAAGTCACATAAAGTTTGATAGTGTAGACAACCATTTGAAAGAGGTCATTTGAGCTCAAGTTCTGTTTTTGCTTTCTTTATTTTAAATAATTGATTTTGATAGTACAACACAAATCATATACTGTATATAAATACATACATTTTGAAATTAATTGTTATACAGATGCCTGGGTATTCAATTAATAAAGCTGGGTTCCCACTAAAGACGCAATGCAAGGATTTAAGTAAGCGCAACAAAGTGACCAATCACAAGCGATGGATTATCGGAACTCGCTTGTCATTGCATATCTAGTGGAAACCAAGCTTTAATAATAGCCAATTGGTTAATTTTTCCTAATCCATCATGTATTATTTCACTTTATTTTTCAAAAATCCTCATAAAAAAATACATGTACAAATGGTAGCCAGATTGAATGCACATTTTACAAAAATATATTAACAAATATTTTCAATTGATATAATATAATATACAATAATGAAACAATAAAAGTATAAATATAAAATGATGATAAGTTCAGACAGCAAGAAATGTTTTTATTTTCAAACTAGAATATGATATGGAAAATAAATGTATGTCATATGTAGTATTTAAACATTAATTTGTTTTTATAATGACAATGACTTGACAGGGAGACTCATCTATAAGATATTATGTAAAACAGATATAGTATTCATTAGCGAAGAGTACCAATAAACAGACCGAATGTTCATTAATAACAAAGTATAAATAGACACAATGTCATTACCATTGAATGATGTATAGCACTGTTTATTAAAGTATCAATAGAGTTAGACAAAATACAATTCATAGAAAACTGACATTAGACTGTTACTGGATATTAATTTGACAGATGTTTTTCTTTTAATATTAAAGAAATCTTTTTTTTTCAAAATTTTAATACAAATTAAATTAAGAGATTTGGCAGATGTTCATTTTTTTTCTTTAAAGAAACCTTTTTTTTCAAAACTGTAATTTTGTACAGTAATTTTAAAAATAACTGTAAGCAACTATTTTGACTTAAAGCAAAAATGTTGAATAATTCCATATAATGTCAATATATATATATATTGATATATTGAAGGTTTATAGTAGTATAATAGTTTTTGGTGATACAGGTATTTGTTCTCCCAAATTACTATCAACCCAATCCAAAGATGTCTTAATTATTATTACATTGAAACTACTAAAATGTTCTTGAAATCTGAAATCAGTGTGCCAAGAAATACTAAGTGTTTATATGAAAAGAAACGAATGTCCATCTTACATATTAATTTATGAGGTAGTACTCAACGTTTGATGAAAATTAGTAATATCAGTAGTAAAGTAGAATCAATTTATTTTAAATATTTAATGCTAAAAACATATTTTGATTAAAAAAATATTTAACGTGACGAATTAATGTGCTTTACAATGTAGAAGGTTAAAAAGCTAACGGCAAGCGCCATACTACAAAAATAACGCTTTTGTATTTTACCCAACGATGACTCACCACAATCCTTCCAACTCAATGAATTCTTTATCGTATACAAATTCACATTTCATTTAACTGGAGATAGTATCAAGTATGTAAACAAGAGAATCAAATAAAGAGGCGGTTGATCCACGCACAGTGTAATTAATTGCATGTGACGGTCGTCTTCCAATTACAGAACACATCAAATTAAACAACGCTTTTAATTCCGATGTCTACTAAATATTTATATAACTTAAGCCTTAGGCCTTGAGATGCACTGTCATTTTAAAATCCGAAATTGAAATTATTGTATAAAGTACTGTGTATCTATACTTTTAAGGAGAAAGGTTGTTTTAGAGGTACAGTATCACCTGTAGTTTTAGCCATTTGTGCTTTTTTGTTTTTTGTTGTTTTTTGTTGTTGTTTGTTTTTTTTTTTGCTTCTGTGGCATGTGAAACTCAATAAATAATAAATTCGTTTTTGTTTATTTTACATTATGATGTTTAGAAATCAAATTGAGAGTATTTTGTTTTAATTTGTTTCTATTAGAATATAATTAATGAGAATACAGTATAGGCTATCATATTAATGAAATGTTTAAAAAAAAACATATTTGAGACTTTGAGAATTTTTGACATTCAAATAGCAGGAATAAAAAACATGAAATTTAAAAATGTAACATTAACTTTCACCACATGAAATATAAAAAATATTAAACATTTTTTTACTGTCTTTTGTTGGCAAAACAATCTGTACATTTTTTTTTCCATTTAATAAAATGTACAGTAAGTATATAAATCATTGTAATTAATTTAAATACATTGGTTTCTATAATCTACTGTTGATACTATCCAATACAATTCATCTCATGAGGCCTGCCATGTTTCAATGAGTGCCCCATGGGGCCTGCTGCTTTACAAGTGACTGCCCTTAAACCTGTAATCTGGCAAATTATTCGAAATTTGCTGAGCCTCATGACAAAAATCAATATCATTCTGGACATGCTGAAATTGCCAATAATAATTAAAGGGATATGAAAAAGGAAATCTTTATAGATTTTTAATTTGTTAGCTTGTATTCAAGCAGAGTGAGAAATGTTTGTAGTTTTGGAAGGTCTTTTTTTTATATTCATAAAATTAGTGTCAAATTATATAATATGAAATAAAATATATTTAAGATTAAATGATAAATTAATATTTTTGTACATTGGTTTCTGATTGGGAAAAATTCTGAGTAAATAAAAATAATATTAATATAAATATATAAATGGAATTGAACAAAACCTTTAATATTTATGAAATGTATATTTGTTATCAATATTATTATAATTCTAAAGTAGGACCTACATGAATCATTCACTTACTTTTTAATATCAATAATTTATAAAAAGTCAAGTGGAAAGTTTAACTGTACACTGTAAGTTAGTATGACCCATCTTAACCCTCTGGAGACATCGTCTCTGACCTTCAGACTAAGTGGTCACTTATGTTTGGGATCAAATTCATGATCATCTTACCTTTTGTGTTTTTGACATTGCCCCAAGGGCCTTTACTTCGTGGTTCATATGCTTCCCTTCTTGAAGACAAAGATAACACACTGGCAGTTTACACAGCATACAGTACATTGACAAATTCTCGTCGATATGTTCCGTGCAAGTCGAGGGTCCCGGATTCGGGGGTCGCACTTTCCCTTGAGTCTTAGTAGCCAATATAAGGCTATGTTTCGCAAGAGGACCGCGAGCTGGATGGCACGTTTTCTGACATCCTTCACAATAAGAGACCTCGCATTGCTCGCAATAAAATTTTGCATCAAATGGCGATGTCTCACACATTTGACATTTTTTAGCTTCCATCGGTCCCGGGTGACGAGTTTGGACATATTTATCAGTTATTGTCTCCAATATTTTATTCCTTGGAAAACTTTTCACACCTCTGTCATCAAGATAAATTGTTCTGTGACATTGAGGGCAGATAACTCTCAACGAATCGTTTTGTAGATGACCTCCACCAGAGCTGGAGCTTGACCCGGCAGACGATGCTCCAAAACTGATACCACTGTCAGCTTCACTGACACGGTCTGCCTCTGGGTAGTCAAACTCGTTCAGTGGGGTTTGTTCACAGTAAACACTTGCGCTAGCCTGCCCACATACTTGTATACTTTGAGCACATGATAAACATATATTATGTGAACACGGCAAAAGAATCGGAGATTTGTAATAGCCGCTGCAAGCTGGGCATCTCAATTCTACATCCATGCTTTCTTCCGTACTTTAACAACCACGGTACCACTCTTTGACGTACTGTCTGCACTACCACTGACAACAGAACAATGCTTATCTCACTTCATTCACAGATTCATTTAGTATCGTCCATTCTATAACAGGGGCTCTTTGAATTTAATTACCAACTGATATGTTTATAATATATTTAAACAAACTTTATTACGGTAAAATATTTTCTTTATACTATTTTATATCATATAAATACGTTTCTAATACTTTTTATTTCAAAAGAGCTACAAACACAGAAAGCTTCAATATAAAACCCCTTCGATTAAAATGGTAGTTCTTTTTAAGTTCTTCCAGCAAATTTGCGGGAAAGAGGGCGCAAGTACTTCGACAACTTGCCGGGTGTCAATGTTTTAGAAGAAAACAAATTAATAATGTATAATAAGTGTATTTGTTCATCTTTGTTTTCAACAAATTATATATTATTATTCTCCGTTTCTTTTTATTTAAAAATATTAATAACTTTTAAAATTCAAGTAAGTTTTGCTGTAAATTTCATCAAATTTGAAAACAATTCTAAAACTTGAAAGTTTACGACTTCCAACCATTAAGGAAATTAAGGAATAGGCCTACAATTTGCTATTATATAATTAGCATTATTAATTCTTGAATATTTATTTAATTACTACTGCATATGTTTTTTTTGTGTCTATTGTTATATTATTGTAGGCCAATTTTCAGTGGTGGCCCATGGAGGTATCATAATAACCGTGGGTGGCCTGTATATTTGTATAATATTCAATAATATATTACTACTGTAAGACAATTACAAAGACGATTACAATTGGCATTGATTGGAAATATTTGAATTATGATTACTATTATATATAATAAATAAATTATTAATATTTGGGCACATCAGTGGATATAGTAAATTTATTATTGAATATCTTAAAAACGCCACCTATAATTCCTCTTTAGTATTTAAATGACCTTTGACCCAGTGTAAAAGCAAAAACAAAAAAGTAATCGAAATTGATCAATGTTGATGCTTTCAATTTATGGTTTTTACTATGTTGTGATGAGCTCGGAATAAGATTTACTCATTTACTAACGCGGTAATAATTTAAATATATAACTTGTAACTGGTTTGTATGGTTTATGGTTATTTGTAATAATTTAGACCAATGAAAATGAGACTATATTTTGGTGTTCGAAGTTCCACGTCAGTATAAAAAGTGCTAACTGTATTTATTTGCATGGCTACGGCAACAACCAAGCAAGGCAGTGTGTGTTGGCTTTAGCCTCACTCCAAGCTGCATTGTTGTGGCCTAGGCTCTAGCTTAGACCTAAATTGGAGTTTATATTTAAATTTTAGTGTTGGCATATGAATATATCAAGTTGTAAAAGAACAACAAATGTTGTAACTTGTAGGGAATATAGTTATAGGGGATCCAATCAAATGAAAATATAATGGATCATCACAATTCTTTTTATTTATTGAATTTATCTAATTAAAGTTTGTATTTTTTTCTGTTTCAGATTATTATGCTTTGGAGGTTATAGGCTAAACTAGAAGGGTTACCACTAGCTAGCTGCAACATGTCTTGGCTTCTGGGTAAAGCTGAGAATCTATTGAATAACCTAGACCAAAGTGCATCCCAAGCACTCAACACCTCAGACGTGAAAGACTTTACACCTATCCAACAACCTATTGATGAACACAATCCATTCAAACCAAGAACATTTCCAACCTCAGCGAGCTCTGTGACCTTATCCGCCACTCAGTTAGCCAACACCGCTAACATCCGCCGTACTCCTAGCGAAAGTGCTATTGGAAACCAAAGCTCCAATGCAAAATATAAAAGTTCTCCTTTAAGATCTAAAAAGGAAGATGATGAAAAACTTTTTGAGTTCCTAAACAGTTCAGACACAGATAAAAAAAAAGTTGATAAAAAACCGCAGAATGGTAAACATTCTCGACAATCTAGTACATCATCAAATGTTTCATCAAAAAGTGGGAAAACCGAGGGGAGTTCAAGTACTGGTACTGGTATTGTAATAACAGCTACAGATCAAACAGGTAAAAACCAGAAAAAAAAAGTGACATTTGCCAGGACTTGAACCCATAACCCTGATATCATTAGTCTGGCATCTTTACCACCAGGCTACAACTTCACTTATGATTAATAGGGAAGATCTACCTTTTGAGAGTGGACAATATTTACTGTGGTACAGTAGACATTTTTTAATCAGTCGGCCAATCTCTGTCTACACTATCAAACTAGTTTGACAAAAAATTGTGACATTTTGTTGTCACATAAAGTTTGATAGTGTACAGTAGACAGAGCTTTAGTCACACCCTTTATTTAGAGTAGCTGACTGCCAAAGGCAGTTTCAACATGAGCCACAATTTACCTAACATGAAATGTAACAGTATAATCGTTATTTTTACAACAGCCAATGATGATGTACCAGAAATCCAAGAACCAGCACCAGTAGGCACACCCCATTCGGAAGCTGACGCCAGTATCGACATTCCTGATGTCATTCTTGAGAATCGATACCAAACCGGACAATTAGATGAGACGTCGCAACGTGTCTCCACATTGGAATACGAGAATAAGTTATTAAAGAATGAGGTTACCTCGCTTAATCAGGAGATGTCAACGGCATTGCAGAGGTCAAAGAAGGCTGAAGGAGGTAAGAACAGCTTCATCCTCCTTCTCACCATTGTTATCATCAGCATCTCTCACCATCAACATCACTGCTGTCATGTTTTTATCATCCAATGCAGTAAAGGCATTATCACATTCAATAATATAGAGTAGCATTTTTTATGAATATATATTCTTATATGTGTTAATTGTAGTACTATTATTATTATTTTAAAGAACTTGTAAAAGTCAAAGATGAACTAAGAAAGAAGAGATCTCAGATGTCCGAGTCTGATGCCATCATGAGGCAACTCCAACAGCGAGAAGACGACCTGATGGAGGAACTCAATGCAAAGAATTCGCAGCTGGGTGTTCTGCGCGTCCGCTTCCAAGAGGCTGACGAAGAACTTAAGGGGAAAAAGAAACAAGTTGATTCACTTTTGAGCGACAAAGAAAGAATTTTGAAAGATCATTCAAACTCTAGTGGTGTACATGGACAAGCATTGGACTCGGTCAATGATAAGCTTAGAGATGCTGAAATTGCACTAAAACGAGAACATGAATCCTATCGGATGGCTCAGGTAAATATACAGTAATCTAAAGCTCTGTCTAAACTTTATGACAAAAAAATGTGAAGTGCCCATATTGACATGATGATATCATATTTAAGCTTATCAAAACTATATTTGGTATCACGTCACACTTTTTTTGTCAAACTAATTTGATAGTGTAGACAGGGCTTTAAACTGTGGTCAAGCTTATGTATGGAAACCAAGTATGCCAATTACCATACAATCCATTCAACCGTAATATAGAAAGTACCAATAATAATAATAATTGACAGGCTTTCCACAACAATCTTAGGCTATCCCAATGAGGCTGCTTCTTGAGGAGTTACTGTTTATTTAAAAGTAATGACATATTTAGGGAAATATTATTGTTTTAATTGATTATTAATACTTCTATGTTTCTTGTTTTATGCAGAATGAATTTATTCAGAGACAGGGTAAGCTGGAGGATGAGCAGAAGTCATTAGCTGAATCTTACGCATTAGCCCAAAAAAAATATATTGACGAAAAAGGTACAATACTGCCATAGAACCCCTTCTTTGGGACGGACACCCCTATTCAGACCCCCCCCCCCCCCCCCCGTACAACGAACGAGGGGAAATACCGCTACGACACCCCTATCCCATGAAAAGAATGTGGGGAAATATATGCATTACCACTACAACCAACCTTTAATCAATGGAAGCCCTAATATAGGTAGCGCATTGTTAAGTCCCATGGATGTTCCCATAAGGCTTCTACTGTATCTCTCTTTGAATAAAAAAGATACTTTAATATAAAGTATATAGATATCATAATCAGGATTTCAACTATTTTATTGTAGCTCGGGCAAATGAATTGTTATCACAAACAAGAACATTGAAGAGCAACATGGACAGCGCAAAGCAAGAATTAGCAGACTACAAGCTAAAAGCTACAAGAATATTACAGGTATGAAGAACAGTTGCCAATATATTACTGTTTTTATGCCCAATCTCCTGAATAAATGAATTACCTATTTATATCTGAAGGCAAGGCCTGAACTCCAAAAACGTCAATTTTGGAAATTGATAATGTGATTTTTTTCTTGCGTTGTAGTCAAAAGACAAATTGATAAACAGCTTGAAGGAAGGAGCAGTAGCTATAGAGGGCCAATCTAGCAGTTCAGTGGAACTGGAAGAAATATCAAACGAAAGAGATTTGCTACGAGAAGAACTTCATCAGTCCAATACTAAACTTGAAACTCTTAGAATTGAAATTCAGGTGAGTCTGTCATGTAAATCTTTTGAAAAACACATTTTGATTAGACTTTTTACTTATTGTCAGCTACAACTATAAAGCTCTGCCTACACTACTGTATCAAATCAAAATAAACATTATTATTTCCTTCAATTGCAGAAAAGATAGAAATATAATCTATAAAAACGTAATAATGTTTAAAAAAAAGAACAAATGACAAGAAAAATTAACAAACTAATCATTACTTTCATCCAAAAATCATTAAACATGTTTGACAAAAAAAGTGTGATGTGCACAAACATGGTAGTGATATGCCCAAATACGGTAGTGATATGACATCATCATATCCATATATCGGCACATTACATTTTTTTTTGCCACATCAATTTGATAGTGTAAACAGAGTTAAACAGACTACATTGTTATTTGTGGAAGCTATGAAAAATCTGTCATATATTTTGAAGGATTTGGAAATGATGCAGCAGGCAGATTCAGAGACGGCACAAGACCAAATCCAAGATCTGCAGGATCAACTGGAGAAAGCAAGGCAGAATACAAGAGAGTGCGAGGCAGATCTGGAGAAAAAGAACGAGGAATTAAGATACATCCAAGACGATAGTCACAAACAGAAACTGAATCTACAAGCAAAATTACAGGAAAAAGATGAAGAAATTGTAACGTTAAGAAACCAGGTATATTGAAGATGTTCATTGTATCCAGGGGTCAGATTTATCAAACATGCTTAGAAAAAAATCATCCTTTTTTACTTAAGTCAAAATAACCTAAGTAAAAACGGGACTATTTAAAAAAAATCTTAGATGACAAAGTTCATGGCCATTCTGCAAAGATAAACAAACTAGTTCGAAATAAAGCTTTAGTTTTCACTTAAGCACTTCTTACTTATTTTGACTTAAGTAAAAAAGATATGCACACTAGTACCATTAGACCACTAGGGCTTCCTTGATATATGAAATAATATTGACCTATTACTACTATATCATGTATTTTTAACAGTTGGTGGCAAAGCGTATGAGTGGCACAACACAGGCAGAGTTAGAAAATCGTCTACATACATTGACCGAAAGTCTTATTCAGAAACAAACGATGCTGGAAGCATTAGGGACTGAGAAGAACTCACTAGTACTACAACTAGAAAGAATGGAGGTATGATATACAGTAGATCCCCTATTAAGCAGACACCTTTAGGAGCCAACTGTCATCCTAATAGGGATGTCCTCTTTATACGGGTGACCCCTGAATAGGGGTGTCCCCGGAAAAGGGTTGGCCGTAGTGTTTAAACATATATGATTGCTCGTTTGTTTTATGGAAAGTTTATCCTTAATAAGGGTGCCAAAAAGAGGGGTTCTGCTGTATTTAGAGAATCGGCAAAAGAAATACAGTAACTAAAAGCAGGAGTATGCTGTACCATAATTGGTTGTTATATATATATTATATATCTTGGTACAGTGGTATCTACACTGGAATAAAATAAACAGTAAATAACTGATGAACTATCAAATGACATGTCTCTCCTAATTTTTGTGGAACAGAAAAACCACAAAGACTCGCAAGGAAGCCATCATGTAATGAACAGTAACCACCGCAATCACACCGTGACCTTTAACCACGTTGAAGACGAAGAAGGTATGTTGACGTCATCACATCAAATAATATAGGCTACACAATAAGACTTGCATTGGTAATTTTGAAGTGCATAAATGAAATGAAATATGTTATCTTAACATTTATATATTGTTTTTAGGAGCCCGACAACGCACCCTGCCATCATTTATGCGAGAGGAGCCTAACGATCCAGTCGTGACCAAGAATGTGAAGAGGGCAGCAAACACAATAGACAAATTCAGCATACGACTAGGCGTATTCCTTAAGCGATATCCAATTGCAAGAGTTTTTGTAATTTGTTATATGGTAAGTTAATCTGGGTACATTTAGAATAGTTAGAAGCTGTAACATGGCCGTTCGTTTTGTAGATAATATGTGTATTTGACTGGTCACTCAGAAACGCTCTACTGCTAATGCTTGCATATATAAATAGCAAAGAGTTTTGAGGAGCTACATATGCTGATGATCTGCTCACAACAGCCGAATCTTCAGCTCTGTCTACACTATCAAACTTTATGTGATGTGCCCATATATGGACATGATGTCATATCACTACCATATTTGTGCATATAACTACCATATGTGGGCACATGACACTTTTGTCGAACTAGTTTGATAGTGTAGACAGAGCTTAATAGGCCTAATCCTATTCAGTTTAGGCCAAATTGAGCTTCTGCCAAGATGAAATGTACCCTAAATACTATGTACATAATAAATAATTATATAATAATATATATATATAATTTAATTACCGTATATAATTATAGTATATATACAATTTAATTATATAATATATATATAATTTAATTATATAATAATATATATATAATTTAATTATATAATAGTATAGTATATAATTTAATTATATAATAATATATATAATTTAATTATATAATAATATATATAATTTAATTATATAATAGTATAGTATATAATTTAATTATATAATATATATATAATTTAATTATATAATAGTATAGTATATAATTTAATTACATAATATATATATAATTTAATTATATAATAATATATATATAATTTAATTATATAATAATATATATATAATTTAATTATATAATATATATATAATTTAATTATATAATAATATATATATAATTTAATTATATAATAGTGTATATATATAATTTAATTATATAACAATATATACAGGCCCGTATCCAGGGGGGGTGCGTTGGGTGCAGACGCACCCCCCCAAGTCCCAAAAGGTCCACTATTTCCTCGGTTGGTATTTTTTCTTGTCTTGTTTAACTAAAGACAATATCATTATATATATACAAAATTTACATTATCAATGGTATACAAACAAAAATATGCTAATATAAAATGAAAAAATACCGGTAATTAAATTACGGAATCTGAACTGACTACAAACTCGATGTAAAACATGCGCAGTCGATCATGTGACGACAAGCAATAGCTTAGCGCTTCATGTACGCGGTACGCGGTAAAGTGTTTGCTGGAGAAATACAGACAACTTAACGTCAGGGAACACGTGTACTTTTTGTCGGGGAATATAATATACTGAGTTGGCCTCATCATGAAAGCGTTAAGTTCTGGTGTCCATCGTTCAACTAGCCCAAGCCACAACAGAGAGTCTTACATCAGTCTTTAGAACGTCAAATAACGCAAATTTTTCCAGGGCCTTCGGCCCCTGGACCCTGACCGGGGGCCCTTGGCGGCCCCCTGGCCCCCAGCCATTGTTGCTCGCTTCGCTCGCACCCCCCCATTATAAATGCTGCATACGGGCCTGATATATATAATTTTGTAATTATTATCTTTCAGATTATGTTACATTTATGGGTGATGGTCGTGTTACTGACATACTCGCCAGAAATACACAATGATTTTCATCCGTTTGATTCCAAGAATCCAAACCCTCATAACAAATGAAAGACAGAATGATAAATAAGAACATTTTACCTACAAGAAACACAACTTGTCAATACTAGGCTGGACCACAATGTTCTGGAAGCATTGTATGGGGAATTTGTACCTTTAAATAGAGTACAGCAATGCATTCTGGGTGTCTAATTGTAGGTTACCTGTAGTAATAAACAGAAAAGTAATTATTATATGTACTACCCACAATTCATCAGTCATGCTGAGGTTATCAAAGTATAAGGTACAGGGTTAGACATCTCATAGATAACTAGTTTAAAGCTCTGTCTACACTTATCAAACTTTATGTGACAAAAAATGTGATGTGCCCATATGTCATATCACTGGGCATTGGGCACATCACAAATTGTTTTTGTTAAAGACTGGTTAAGTTTGATAGTGTCAACAGAGCTTAACTTGATCATCTAAAACAAAAAAAATACAATACAAAAGTTTATTCTCAATTTCTGTTGAAGGTAAATAACATGTCACTATTTTATGTTTAAAACAAAGAAAATATTTTATCCCAACTGCTTGAATTATCCGCATTAGTTAGAGATTCATAATACAGTCAACTCTCCAAAACCGCATTCAGAATACTAGACATGTTAGGCCACCCCAAGGATTTCCGGTCTTAGGGAGAGTTGACTTTTTGATTTTGCCCATGTTTTCATTAAATTTGGTGAATGAATATGATTAATAGTTTGTCGAAACTATTGTTAATAAAAGGGAGTATTTTAAAGCATGATTAGTGCATATTGCAAGACTTTTTTTATTCAGATTACTCCAATCCCAGAATTTGGCATAATCAATAAGATGAAGGGTTATGTTAATTATATTATTGATAAATTATAAAAAAATATAGGTTTACATATGGTTTACCTTAGCTACCAAATTGTTTAAATTTATTTTAAATACCTAAACATGATTGCACTGTTTAAAGATATAATATGGGTGCGATGAGACTATATATGGGCATGTAATATTATTGATTTCTTTGTATTTGATCATGTGACTTATTTTATTTACATTTTAAATTTATTTTTAGTAATAAAGCAAATCTATTCCATAATGGACTTAGAAATACTAGGACACTTGTAAATTAATAAATAATAAAATACATTAATTAAAATAATATACTTTGTGAGTGGTGTTTATTTTTTTGCATCCACTGTAACTGTTTGTACGTAGTGCATTAGGATACTATCGACTAAAATATAAGATACATGTAAAATAGTTCAGCTGGAAATGCCAACTGGTGGATTAACATAAAGCTCTGCCTACACTATCAAACTAGTTTGACAAAAAAAGTGTGATGTGCCCAAATATAGTAGTACTGTAATATGACAATCCATCGTGTCCATATATGGGCACATCACAGTTGTTTGTCACATAAAGTTTGATAGTGTAGACAGAGCTATAAGATAATATACAAATAATGAATGTTTATGAGTGCAATGGTACAAATAATGGCTCGAGGTGAATGATGAAAGGTTATATCAACGAGGCAAAGTCGAGTTGATATAACCTTTCATCATTCACCAAGTGCCATTATTTGTACCATTACACGAATACAAAACATTCATTATTTGTTTTATATAACATCTAGACGTTTTTTTTTCGTACACAAAAATGTTTCAAAAAGTACTATTTAACGATCGTTGAATAGTGCGTACTATTGCACGCCATGTGACCCACATTCGTCCAATCAAATGACAGGAATTTATATAGGTGTTATATAATTACTAATAACTTGGGTGTTAAGTCTAGGACCTAAAGTAGCTTGTACAGCTGTGTGTAAAGCATATTACAACAAAACATATCAACACAATCAAATTATAACTATGTTAAACATTAAATTAAGTGTGGTACTTACTCAAAGTAAGATGTTGCAATTATCTCCAATTCCTGACCCAAACTTTCTAAAAATGTGACTGATAGCTGAAACAGAAGTTTTTTTTTTTGTGACGATCAAAACTTTAAGGTTATCAGACTTTATGGTTAACAATCCTATAGTATTTATTATATGAAAACCTAGATGTGAAAATGGTAAAAGTAAAATTACAAACATAGTTTCTGTTGAATTCTTTGATAATACATTTTATATCCACAATGAACATGATACAATTCCTCCAAGTAAAACTTCACATTTATATTTCTTTCTCAGCATTTTCATTTACATTAAAATCTAGCAGTATAATATTCATTAGAAATGAACCAGTATTGAACTATATCTTTAGGGACCATGTCAACAATATTCTACTGCAGTTGCTGCAGTAACTAAATTTGTTGAATCCTTTTCACATATTTTACTGTTTGTATGATGTGAATAAAGTTAAAAATCTAGAATAAATTGTGTGTACTGCAATAATATGTGATTGTATAAGTTTATGAGGCAGTCTTTGCAATAAACAGTTTGTGTGCTGCTTACCCAAAAAAGGTTGCTAAAAATTGTATAAAAAATTTTAAAGAATGTACTGTAATTACTGCAGTAGAATAATCTAGACACATTCCCTTACTTTTCCAAAAGTTACAGTATACCATAGAAGTAGTATAATATCTCTATGAATATACACAGATTTCATAATCGAAATGCTGCATTGTTGCCTTATATCAGACAAAATACAAATGATTAAATATGGACTGTGGACTTGTCAATAAAATAACTTTTTTCAGTCACCATTTTAGCGCCTCTAAGAATTACAAGAACTAGTTATTTTCTAAGTCCTAAAAAGACCACGAAATAGCACAATACGAATCAATGCATTTAGAATTTTGATACATCTTCACCTCTCATATCTCAAACAGGTAATGACGATTTCATTTCTGACCAAGAAAAATTATAAATATTTTATGAATATATATATTTCAAAATACCAATAATAAAGTATTCTTAATATTGATACACTTATAATAATATAAAGAAAACAATCAAAAATGTTAAAAAATATTTAAAACAACAAATTATACACCTATTACATAATTTCAATAGTAGACATATATATGTTTTAATGTTAACAAAAGCTACCTAAACATTGATAAATTAATTGAAACAAATGTTTAAAGATGTATTGTCCCCCAAAAACATGAAAAATGAAGATTAAATAAATCAGACTTTGAATATGTTATTTTTGAGTTTTAATAAAGTTAATCACTTCCATAGACAAAGAAACAAAAAAAAATCAAGTTTTCACTTATAAAATGACAAAATAAATGGTTAAATTCAACCTTTAAATACATTTGTTTTCGATCCAATTTTTGGTCAAAGTGGATAACTATTATGCTACATTAAAATGGAATATTCAACAAAAAATTGTTTAGGAATTATTTTTTCAGGGGTACAATACATCTTTAATGAATGCAATTTACTACAAATTTATGATTCAGGATTTCTGCAAGTAAATATGTTATTCATTTATTTATTAGTATATTAATTATATTAAATTTATAATAAAGTTCACATTCATTCAAGATCACTGAAAAAAAATATTCTAAAGACAACTTATTATGGTTTCTCTGGATTATATCCAAAAGCATTCATAAAAAAAAAACCCCTTCATATGAATTCAAAACTGCCAATGACTGGAGAAGAAAATCGGGGTGACATGATGGATACCTCTTCCCACAATGCAACTAATTTGCTGCCATGTTGAGTACGTTCCTTACCGTGTAATCATTTACCACCATTCGGGTACATCCACAATCAGTTCCCTTGACATCATTACAACCATCACAGAAATAAAAGACCTATTCCAAAAAACATTTGTTTCTCTGACCTTAACAATAAACTACCAAGTAAAATCTAACCTAGCAGAGTAATACCCAATATTGCATTGGTTTAGTACATTCAATATTATAAGCATATACAATTTGGAGGGAAAAATAAATATAATTGTTTACAATATGTGTGCGTTTATCAGGGGCTTTAACATAAGCGATGTGACAAAATGCATACTTAATTGTGATATTACCTGTAATTTCTATTGGTTGATTAATCTGAAAAACTATTTAAATAAATCAACCTTGTTATCTAGGTAAGAATTTGATCGAGTAGATAACATTTAGGTATTTTTAGGAAAACTATAAAAGCGATTTACAATGGGTGAATTTGTTAATGGAAATTGATCAATTATAAACTGTGTAATTCTTATAATGAACAAAGTTGCGAATTGAGCACGAGTTGTAAATATTCTAATCACTAGTTTCACACTTAATTTGTGAATAAAAATGTTACAAAGAGACCACCTCTATTAAAAGACCATCCTTTTCTTTCTCATCCACAAATCAAAACATTCTTATACATTGTTATATTTATTTACGGTCATTTACATATTATTTCAGGAATTTACTTGTTTTTTCCAACAAGCAGGGGCGTAACCATGAGCGCTTACCAGGGGCCCTGAAGCTTACAGGGGCTCACTTAGTAGGGGATGAAGGAAACAACAGATATTCAAATATGTTAAAAAAGGTTAAAAACGCTTAAGGCCTCCAGCTTTGGAGGGCCACTGAAGGTCCCTAAGACCTCTGTGTTACGCCACTGCCAACAAGAAAGCTGTTGAAAAACTAGTTGGCATGGGCCTAGAAGCATATTTATGGTCTGAAATAATTTGTAGATGATGCTTCCAATTTCCATTCTATGGTCCTTTAATAGCATCTCCAATATAATGTTTATAAAATACAATAATTTTCGTTTGTATAATACACTAGTCACAGCCAACAAGACGTATCAATCAACCGTATATTACCATCCAGTTTTACAAGTTAGTACACTATGTCAATACAAATGTTGACAGATTTCATTAAAAGGGAATCTGGAAGATCCATTAACTGCAGTCTACGTAAACTCGCCTTTAACAAGCCATCCTGATGGGATAAAACATGAAGAAATAAGCATGGTATGTTTCCATTTCCAGTTTCTGATTACAAAGACTGAAGCTCCGGCTAGACTATCAAACTTTATGTGACAAAAAAATGTGATATGCCAATACTGTATATGGACATGATGTCATAGCACTAGCATATTTGGGCGTATCACTAGCATATTTGGGCATATCACTAGCATATTTGGGCACACTATTTATGTCAAACTAGAGCTTAAAGAGTCCACCTATGGTCTGAAAGTTTTTTCTGAGGCAGTCTCAACATTGTGGAGTTCCTTACCTAATTGAATTCGACAGCTTTTCTTTTCTGACATTGACAAATTTTTTCATTTATCTAACAATTTTGCCATTTTCTGTTTTACTTTCAATTTATGTACAGCACAGACTGCTCATAAATCCCGGTCTACACTAGCAAACTTTATGTGATAACAAAATGTGATGTGGATATATGGATATGATGATGTCATATCACTACCATATTTGGGCACATCACACTATTTTGATAGTGTAGACAGCGTTTAAGAATAATTAATTTTGTGACGATGGCAACATTATAGATAAAACTTACCATTAATTAAAATGATTCTTTAATATATTATAGTATGATTATGTAAGATCCATGCCACCAATAGATTTCTTGATTCGAAGTAAAATTGTTGTTAGCCATTGGTCAAGTCTAGAGATTGAGTCGTATTCTTTCACCTGTCAATAAAAAATATATAAGATATATAATAGAAGATATAACAGATGATATTGAATAGATTGATAATGTGTTACCCAAAGTTGCTGTTGAAACTGAACACACACAAAACTGTTTTGGAATTGAGTTGGTTTTTCGTTTATATACTGTATGTATATGACAGACAGAATTTTAACCTAGGACCCTGGGATGGGGAAGCCTAGCATCTTTTTTTGGGGGTCATTCTCATTTTTTTTTGTAGAATTTGTCTCTACAAGATTAGGAGGTATACAACTTACAGCATCGGTATAGCCATCAACATCTTCCTCTTCTAGGGCTGCCAACAATTTCTGAAATAAAAATTAATACAAAAAAATATTCTCTAACTATAAAAATACTGAATATAGAGAAATGAAATACTGGACAGGTACATCCAGTGGTGTGTTTACATTACTCTTTTTAGAACAACACTTTCAAGGTGTTTAAAGCTCTGTCTACACCATCAAACTTTATGTGACAAGAAAATGCCATATATGGACATGATGATGTCATATCACTGCCATATTTAAGCCTATCACTACCATATTTGGGTACATCACACATTTTTTGTCACATAAAGTTTAATAGTGGAGACAGAGCTTGAGTGTTGATTTGACGAAGTATGGTACTCACATTAAGAAGTTTATATTCACGACTATCAGCAAAAGCAGGAAACATCTCTTCATACTTTTGTACAGCGTGCTTTGCGTTTAGCGTATCTATACACATGTTACACAAAGCGGCCTTAAAGAAGTAATCCTTAGCGCTGTACTTTAATAACGGGGTATTCAACGACACTTCCGCAACCTCGTTATAGATGTCAACGGCCTTGCTGTAATTCTCTAGTTGAGCGCTGTACTGGGCAACTTTCAGGAGGCATTTATTAGCTGAACTGTGGGAAAAAAATATATTATTATTTTTAATTCATTATTTAATTTCTTTATAAAGTCAAAAAGTGTAAATTAACCAATGTATTCGGTCATATGACAAAGTTTATCTAATGTCACAAAAGAAAAACATACCTGGTAGAGTCCTCTCCCTTATAGTAATCTGCTGCCCTTTCGTAATACTCAATAGCTTTCTCAAGATCGATGGAGTTGCCTTCGTAGATCTCTGCCACAGATATAAGATGTTTAGCTGCGATTGCAAAACGCCCCATGTCTGTGAAGATTTCTATGGCTTGCTGCAAACATCTCACAGCCTCTATAGAATACAAATATAAATGGAACATTTAGTTACCACAATCAGAATTAGAGATCTTCTAATTGCAGGACACCATACCAATGAGCAACAAAAACTGTGATGTGATAGCTATCGTAACTACACCAAATTCTGTATATATGACCATTGTACTGTGCAACATTCAAGTCTTGTATCCCTCAAAATAAATTGTCAAATTTGCGTAACTTCATATTTATGTACACTAACTTGGTGTTGCATGATACAAACAAAACAAGACACAAAATATATTCAGTACATTAAAACACATACATTATATAGCTATCCAATCATCTGTGTATACATTGTAATGTGAATCAAGATTAGACAACCATTGCTTTTACCAGAACAGAGTAATTAAAATATTTAATGTGCTGAAATTATTAAAACAGCACACTGAATTATACATAATTTCAGATTTGTGTATTCTTGACAAAGAATATCAAATTAATGTTTACTATGTAGATATATAATATTTAAAAAAATATCAATATTTTGGTAAAAATACTGCACATTTTTCTGGAAAATAAATGAATGCATTAATTATGCAAATCTTATTAAAAGATGTAGTCTGTTGAAGAGATTATACGCTCCAGTTACTAATGCGATTAGTTTTCTTAATTGAAAAATTAGTTACCGGATTAGTAATACAATAACCTATATATAAAGTAGACAAGCTTAGATAATAATAATAATAATAATATACTGTGTAGTTTAGGCACATACATATGATACAGTAGAGAGAATTTTACCCAACCTCTTTGATGTCAAGTTGACCTAAACTTACTACTGTAGTAACATTACATACATTACAGGTGTCTCTCTTAAAGATGTATTGTCCCTTGAAATACAAAAAAAATGAAGGTCAAAATATTCTAAATTTAAAGTGGCCATATCAAAGTAATATTAAAGTTATTCACTTTAAGTCGAAAATTCGAGCTAAAAACAACAAGTTTACGTAATTAACAGGTAAATTAGTTTGATTACATTTCATCTGGAAAAGATGTATTGTCCCTTGAAATACAAAAAAAATGAAGGTCAAAATATTCTAAATTTAAAGTGGCCATATCAAAGTAATATTAAAGTTATTCACTTTAAGTCGAAAATTCGAGCTAAAAACAACAAGTTTACGTAATTAACAGGTAAATTAGTTTGATTACATTTCATCTGGAAAATCATCGCAAGCGAAAGTAAACAAAGATTTCAAACCATGAGTACGCATTATGCATACGTTAATTAGGATTGTTTACAACTTGTCACGGTTGAGAAGGTATTTTCACACGGATCATAAGGAAGTTTTATTATTATGGATACAGAGTAGCCTAACAAGCGTGTTTCATTATGGGATATGTTTTTATCGAAAACTTTGACTGGAAGTCAAAGTTATTTTTTTAACAAAAACAACGTCTGTATTTCAGTTAAATGATTTTTTTTTTCGAAAATTTTTTGGTGATAGTTAATAATTATTATGATACTTCAAAATGAGCCACCTTTTTTCAAAATCTTTTATTTTTTATTTTTTTGGAATTAGTCAAAGGGACAATACATCTTTTAACTTTTTAACTTTAACTTTTAACTAGAAGATCAGTAAAGTTATATTTTCAATAGTCCTCCACTCTGGTCACAGAGTATCAGCAAACTAAGGAGGCCTTCAATTAACTAAAAATAAGGTAAAGACAATCAACCTTGTTTCAATAGTCTAGGTGTAAATATCGTGAAGAGATAAATTATTGATATTTCGTCAGATTTTATTGAAATTGTAAAGGGGCAATCAGACTTGTTATCTGACTATTTAACTGGTCCGCAACGCATTTAACTGGCCATTGGCCGGCGGATCAGTGTTATTGCAAACGCTGATGACATACATTTTCCTTAGTTTTTCCTAATCCAACAGAATTCAAGAAAAAGTCTAACAACATTTACCGATATGTAACCACAGGTGACAAACTGAATTGTGACATGCTATAACACAGTGATATCGACAAGGATTACACTATACACATTATCTACTAATATTATAGAACATTCTAGAATTCTTGTGAAAATATGCAAACAATCTTTCACAATTTATTCAAATCGTGAGATAATAGACAATATTGAACTGTTATACAAAATGCAATGATTATACAAATGGAATGAATAAGATAGGTAAATAGGAACAATTTCATGTACATAACAATCATCTTTATAATATAGTAGTATGTGGATAAGAATAAATTACATTTCTAAATGTATCTATATTATTATGTTTATTATACATTCAAGCACTTATTCATGATGTGGATTCAGCCTAACATGCAGATTATTATCATGCGTATATATATATTCATCTGAAATTTGGCAAAAATTAGAGGGGTGGGCTTATACTTGGATTGCCATTAACAATGTAATAATGTAGTGTTTTCCCAAAGCAAGTTTTGCCAGTAAGATTTTCTTGCCAAAATTGGCTCCAACCTGTCTATTAAAAAAAACTAGTAGTAAAACTAGCCATTAAAAACATAGACAAAGAGCAATTGAAGGCTTTATTTTGTCAATTCGATAGGCAAAATACAATATTTTTTGACTTTTTTGTATTTAGTAGATTAGTTACATCTTATACAGTACATAAATAATTTGTTACTTTACTTAATTTGTCTGAATTTGGAGAGTGGGATTTGTGATTATAGATAATATTTATTTATATATATTTTGTGTGATGGGTGAATGATTAACATAATATTAAATTGTTTTATGTTTTCTATTTGTATTGAATATTAGATAATAAATTTCATATAAAAACGATGCAGAGAGTATAGAAAAACATGCAGTCATTCCAATCAAGTCATCACTAGGGAGCTCTCGATTTGTGGCAACCAACGACCTAACAAGGTCAGGTCAATTGATGTGTCATAGGACGTCGCCTGGACCTAGAAACCATTAAAATGATGTAGTTTGGTTGTCGGTCGTCACAAATCAAAAGCTCCCTATCAGGTACTCATATTCAAACACTCTATTCATTGATGCGAAAAGGAACATGCACACCATACTATCAATACAATTTTCAGTTTATACTCAATTACTTATACTGTACAATGTTCAGTTTGACACTTGTGAAACAAAACTATGTATAAACAGATTAAAAACCCGCCAGCCAAAAACAACAGCAAGTAATAGAGAATCCCATGAAAAAAGCTTGTAGTTTACAGATCAACGAAAGAGTAGCATAGATGGAACACACGAACCTCCTGTTTACATGTGTGTACATGTGAAATAATTATATATAGAGGCAGTAGATAAAATTATATTTGATTATTGTTATAAATTTTGTATGTATTGACAATGAAAATAACCAAGCCAATCAGATTTGCTATAATCACTGAGAAAAGTAGCAGGCTAATTTGTTACTGAGCATTGTAAGTAGCACAGTTAGTTAAAATAGTGTGCAAAGAGCGCAAGTAGGATACTTGTAGCTATTGTTGTGGCTGGCAGGTTACCTAACAAGCTGAGGCAAGGTGCAGAACAATTTCCCTTTCTGAACTGAGTGTGGATTGCAGCTGGGGGGGATACAAAATCATGGCCTTAAATTTTAAATTTTCTTTAAAAAAATTGTTCCTGTATAAAACAAATTACAGGGAGTTGGTTAAACTTCTGCTTTATTCATATATTGAATAACAAATCTTTGTTATATTATTTATTAGTTTAGTGTTTAGGCCATGTTGGGACAGACAAGCATTCAGACAAGGCACAAAGCATTCTGCAATCCACCTCTGGATATTGTATCTGATACCTTCGCCGTCAACTTTCTTGAAACAGGTTCCAGCGTCCACAAGTCTGTAGCCAGCACGATGTTTCTTTTTCATCTTTTTTTCTAACGAAGCAGATTTTTTAAATGCCATTCCTGCAGCTAGATTTCAAGAGATAGAAAAAAATCATTAGATTTTTTAGAAAAATTAACAAAAACTTACCATCCCCATCTGTTTTCTTGAAGCAAGTGCCTGCATCAACACAAGCACTTGCCGCTTCATGCTTGTTCTGTAGCCGTAGATGTATTTTAGCCGATTCGTAAAATGCGTTTCCAGCAGCTTAAAGCATAAACAAATTATTAGGTAAAACAAACAAGTTGTAAGCTCTGTATACACTATCAATCTAGTTTGACAAAAAAGTGTGTGATGTGCCCAAATATGGTACAGTAGGGATATGACATCATCGTTTCCATATATGGGCACATCACATTTTTTTGTCACATAAAGTTTGATAGTGTAGACAGAGCATTAAAAAAAATGATCTAGTTATAAAGTATACCAAATATAATGAATACAGTTAAATCTTAAGATTGATGTTTCTACTTGGACGAAACGTAAGGAGGTAAGACCACCGGAATTTGACCAATCACAATGCGATGGGTCATCCAAACTGTCGTTTATAATTGGTCAATTCACTTGCATTGTGCCTACATTGTTGTGAAATTCACATTTATGTTTGTGGATTGCTTGGGTGTGATTACTTTTCAAAACTTGATACAAACGATCGCAAATGCTGGACTGGTTTAAAATATAGTGGACAAAAAACTAACTAACTAAGTATTACAAATTACACATTCATAATAAATTATGTTAATCAAATTAATACATTCACCACTATAGTAAAAATGTTATACGATCAACTTGATATGGAAATATAGTAACACAAAAAAAGATAAAAATATTGATTACAGTTCATGTCTCGGATTATATGGACAATTTCTTAAAGATATATTGTCCCCTAAAAAATATATATATTTTTTTCTAAAGTGACTTTATTAAAACTGCAAATGGCCTATTTAAAAGTCTGATTTGATAAATCTTTATTGTTCATGTTTTTGGGAGACAATATATCTTTAATATTTTAATATGGTTTAAATTTATCATCATTTTCCTGAAATATTTTCTGTCCATTTATTTAATTTTACAATAAATATTTGGATAATAGATTTTTTTATTTTAGCCATATTTAATGAGGGTGATCCATCCAGCATTTGCTGATCATTTGGGACCCTCAGAACAGATACAATATACAAAATACAACAGAAAAGTAAAAAAAAGAAAAAAAGAAAAAAAAAGAAAAAAAGAAAATTAATTACATAAGACTAAAAATCTGAATAAGAAAATTTGAAATATAGAAAATAACTGAAATGTTAAATCAAGCAAAAATATATAATATTTATATAATAAATATTTATACTATTTTACAATGAAAACATAGTCTAGTTACAAATGAAGGTAAAAATATGTGTATTTTAATCTAGGTTTAAACCGAATATTAAGTGAGTGAGTGGCCGAGCGGTTAAGACAGTGGAACCGTAATTACGTAGCCATAACATCGGCAGAGGTTCGAGGATCACTCACTCCATGGTTCTGGTGGTAGAACGTGTCTTCTCGGATAAGGACTACAAACCGTAGGTCCAGTGTACACAACTTGCTCGTGTGCACTTTAAAGAACCTAGTACATCTTTCGAGACGAGTAGGGGTTACCCCTGTGTATTAGTACATCACAGCCACTGATCATAACTGGGCCCTCTGGGAGATCAGTCTTTGAATGAAGAGGTTACCCAGTATAAATATATTTCAATCAAATTCAATCAATAGGCTCCATAGTGACATTTGATTTGTGTCAATAGGACTTTCAATTTCAATCCACATTATTTTGCATTTCAATACATATTATTTTTTATTAAAATCTCCAAGATCAGGTTGCGATTTCAATCAACAATTTGGGGATTGAAATACAATTCATTCATGGTGGTGGGTTGCATTTTCCCTGCCTGAAGTTTATTTTATCACACCAGCTACATTTTTACAACTCCCACCACTTGTCTACGCTCCAAAATAATATTACATCTTTTGTTGTATAAATAAATACCTTACCAGACCATGCTTTTGCCATTTTAAACGAATTTGCTGCTCGTTGGTAAGTTTCACTGGCTTCTTCTAGTTTTGATGTTGATCTAAAATTATCAAATTGTAAAACCATTAAGTCGAAACATGGAGTAATCTTCACCAGTGGCGTATCCAGGATTTTGAAGTTGGGGGGGGGGCCGGGAATTGCCAATTTGCCGACAAAATTGGTGTCATTATCTGCTGTACATACACGATGTCTCTGATCAATATATTTTCTAGGATTACATAGTCATATTGTCTTATATGGGATAACGATGCAAAATTAAAACCAAACCAACATTATCTGTTAGTATGTTGTATTCATATTACAATAAAGAAAGAATTAGGAAAATCTGATTTGTAGTTTTCGAAATATAGGGTCTAAAACATCGCCGAAAATTATCGTTTTTAGCCACGAAAGAAGTAAAACAATTTGCGGCCTCAGTCGACAATTCTATTAACTACGCCATTTTTGGTTAAAATAATTACATATAATTACGTTTTTTAGTAATTTATTTTATATATAACCATTGCAAATATCAATAAAACATGTTATTAAATGCTTATAAAATATATAAAGTTGTTTACTTAACGGAATTCGGACAAATTCATTGCTCTAACTTTGTGTAGTAACGATCAGAGAGATTCATGGCGCGAGAGAAAACATTCCGCTGCGGGTGATTCGCATCCACCAATCAAATCAGCTAGAATCCTAAATCATTCAACCGTGAGCAATGCCAATCGCGAGAAAGCTCAGCTTTGATTGGCTTACGATGACATCATATCACAAAATGGTGGTTTTGTAGTTGAGCCTCACGGAATATTCTGTTCCAAAAATGAAATAGGGCCTACATGGATATTTTTTATGGTATATGTGCTTTTTCTTTAAAAATTTTGAATAATAAAGGCCTCATATCGAGAAAAAAAAACGGGTTTTTGGCACTTATAATAAATATATCTTAGACAAAAAAGCACATGGCATGTGGAACTATATAATCTCTTAGCGTAGGAAGACATACAAATCCCAGGTCATGAGAGGCTCAACTGCATGCAAAAACAAGGTTTTAGGGTAAGGTCAAAGACTTTTGAGTAAACAATCTACCGCGTACGGCCGTACGTACGTGCTACACATTTTTTACGTGTTTCGTTAGATGTAATGAAAATAAAAAATAGTTGATCTGAAGGGATCAATGATGATATGATATGTAAATAAACAAACACTCAAAAGAATTATGTTTACAGTTCAATTATTGTCAGAATAAATAGTTTATTTTTTTTTCCCGGCACCTTTGTTTGCCGACGGCCGCGATGATGTGCCGACGAAAACGAAATCAGGGGGGGCCCGGGCCCCCCCGGCCCCCTACTGGATACGCCACTGATCTTCACTCCATGGTCGAATCAATATTATCATTAAATATTGTAGCAATAAATGCTGAAAGAGCAGGTTTTTTTTGCTTTTCTTTTGTTGGTTATAATACAAAACATTACTATTTTTTAACTTTGAATTTTATGTCTACAAACAGTACAGACACAGTATATTAATTGTTAAAATATTGAAGAAAAATCAATAAATATTTTTGAGAAGGAAAAGTCAATTATGAGCAAGGAAAGACACAGGGAAAGGAAATTGACATTAACAAAAGCGGAATTAATTATCCGACTGTGCCTGCCTGTACTGCATGTGGATGTGGCTAAAAATAATAATTAAATTATTCATTTAGGCTAGGCTAGCTAGGGCTAGGTTTAGCTTATTATTAATATTATAAATAAAATTCTTCACAATATTTAATCCTAGCCCTAGTCTAGTTAGGCCTAGAATATATAGAGTACGCCCAACGGTACTGTCTATCAATCATACAGTATAATATAGTCATTTAATAATTTACCATAGGCCGAGGCTAGGCCTACACCGTACGAATTATCAACACTCTGGCATGCAGCATATCACGCGATCTGAGCGATTAAATAAAAACAAAACATACCCTCCAAACAGGCCTCCGAAAAAAGTCTGCGACGACTTGACTTTCTTCTCAGCTTCAGCAATAAGCTCTTTTCCTTTCTGCTCTTGATCTGCCATTTTAAACAGAGTTTTTATAATCTAACTGCCAAAAATGCACTTATCAAAATCAATCATATACGCATAAAAATGAGAGGTTTTACACGTCAATATGTATTTACATTGACTGAATATCACTCAGCCATTTTTATTTCAGCTCGAAATATTTCTGAGCATGCGTAAACTTTTACAGTGATGACGTTTGGCAAAATGATAAAGTGCGTTTCAATCGAACGCGTTCTGAATTCATTTATTTAACGGCAAATTTGAACACGTGACGCACTGGTGGTTCATGAACATTAACCGGGATTTTTCAAGTAAATTTCGCTATCCTATCTTCGCTTAAAATATGTAAGTATAGACCAAGTATTTTCAATAAAATTAATTTACTATAGGCCTATATGATAAACTCGAAATCATAGCCTATACCTATGAAATAAATTCACAATGTTATTTTTGTTCTTCATGTCCCAACAAGAGTGTTTCTGAGATTGAAAATAAATTGACCAATGAATTAATACAATAAACGAATGATGAACAAATCAAAGTAAGTAGCAACATTTGATAAGCTTGGCAGGGAAACATTTTATTTTATTTAAGTCCATGGAGCAGCATGCCTGTAAAGGAATTCCATCTACTGGAGTCGGTGCCATAGAGTGAAGTATAGGCATAGACAACTCAATAATCAATTAATTCTTTCTAGGTTATAGGCTAGACCTAGCAACATAGAACCTACAAAGTTAGACGTGATGAAGCCCTCTAGTTCAAACAACTTGGTTCCTTCTACTGGAAAATCTTCCAACCCGTCTCTTCACAAGCAACATCTCAAAGCTCCGCACATCGATCCCCCGAGCCAATACAACATCCAGTTGAGCCACCGTAAAGAATCCATCATCCCAAGTAACAATGTCTTCGAAACAGTCAAGATAAACGACAAAGAAGAGCTGGAAATGATGGAGAAAGAGATGAGAAAGAGGAAGCTGCTTCAGAATGCTTCTCCGTTTCACAAGATGATGTACGAGTTTACGGAGTCGATGCTTTTTAACGGTTTCATCATGGTTGTCATATTAATGAATACTGCGATACTCTGTGCTCTGACGTATGAGATAGTAGCCGTACGACTTGGTAGGACTTCATTCAAATGATGGAAGAGTGTGTGTTTGGTGAGATAGCGGTTGGACCATGGCTTCATGGTTAATAATGGTGGACCAAACGAAAAAAAAACAACAAAAAAACAACTTTGAAACGTTTTTGATTCAGTATAATATAGTAAAAATAATAATACAGTAAAACTCCTCCTTTGAGACTCGCCTATCAAAAATAAATGTTGGCTTCGGCGCCGTTCAACATCTTTAAAGCTCTGCCTACACTATCAAACTCTTGTGACGAAAAATGTGATGTGCCTATGGACATGATGATTTGGGCGGCACATTGCACTTTTTTGTCAATCTAGTTTTATAATGTAGACAAAGCTTAAGTGGGTTGTCTTCACTTTCTTGATGAAAGACTCGGTAGAGAGTGAATGAATGTTTTAGCAAATTTGTTTAACAATGTTATATTTCTTAGGCTGGTACATGACGTTCGTGGATTACATATTTTTGGTCATCTACTTTCTAGAATGTGTCGTCAAACTTTATGTCTGGCGTTTGGGCTATTTCAAGGAAGCATGGAACATAGTGGGTAGGACTATTTTGTAATAATAATTAAAAAATAAATCATCAGCAACACCAGTATATAGACACAAAATAAAATAGCACAGAACGTAAATTATGGAATACGTGCTGGGCAAAAAAAGAAGCTCTGTATACACTATCAAACTAGTTTAGTATAGTTATATGCTTAAAAGGCCCATTTACACTAGGACGATAACGATCGAAGATAAATAGATAAATAGGCCTATGCATTTTCATACATAACACAACATAAATATAAACACTTTTCATTCCAGAACCATCTATGCTCCTTTTGATGAAAATGATATTTTCACACGTCTAATCAAATGACGTCATGATTAGTAAGAGCAATAATATCGTGACAATACAACGATTTTATTGTTTTTATTTATCATGACATCATTTGATCAAAGACAGCATAAATGATTATCCTATAGTTCTAGAACGAAAACCTTTCTAATTTCTTTTGTTTTATGTAATGAAAATGCTTATATATTTATCGTCGATCGTTATCGTCCTAGTGGAAATGGGCCTTAAATATGTCCATATTGTCACATGAAATTTGATAGCTTAAGACCTACTACGCAGTTTTTGACATAAGCTGTCAAAGTATACTGAGGCTGAGTGGCTATTTTCCAAAATGATGAATATTTAAGAATTAATAATAATTAATATCATGTAACTAAATCATTTGTTACTATTTATTTTTAGATTTTCTAATAGTACTGTGTAACATAGCCGATCTCTTAGTGCCAGTCATAATGGGTAACGAAGTGAACATACTGCAATTTCTAAGCATACTCCGTTCAATGAGAGCTTTGAGGGCCTTACGAGTGCTTCGTACAGTGAGGTGAGAACAAACAAGGCCAACAGCCATTAAGTCGCGTGCTACAATGCATAGTGATACCGGACCGACAGACAAACAGACCGACAGACAGACAGACAGACCGACAGACAGACGGACCGACCGACATAGTGAACTATACTGACCGAAATTACTGAACATGTTTAAAAATGTTGAAATGTTTAAAAACATTTATATTTTTTTAATTTACACGTGCGTAGCCTGTCACTTTTGACGTGCTCGTATAACGGAATTTCGAGTTGAAAAGTAAGTCAAGAAAACAGAAATCGGGCAAGAAGAGTGCGCAATAACATTTAACGCGCAGTGCGCGCGCAAAAATCTGCGCACTCATGGCAATTTTGTAAACGCTTAAAATTGCCTGAAACGTACTCTTATTTCATCGGAAATAAATTTTGAAAATTTTAAGCGCGCTTACGCATGCGTTACATGCGCTACGCACGTAATTGTATTGCCATTATGATGATTTATGCCCTGAAATTTATGAGTACCAAATTTTATTTAATTGTGATTCATGGTTGTTAAGATATGATTACAAACGTGATTTCGTTAAATCGTGCGTAGACCGCGTAATTTTTTATTGCGCACCGTGAAAACATAACCACATCGATTCCTGGCCATAAGGAATATTCTGTGAAAAATTGACTTAGCTAGATTAAACTGATATCAAGATAAGGTCATAAAGCGATAAAACGCATAGTGATACCGGACCGACAGACCGACAGACAGACCGACAGACAGACCGACAGACAGACCGACAGACAGACAGACAGACAGACCGACCGACCGACATAGTGAACTATAGAGTCGCTTCCACGCGACTAAAAAACGGCATCACCAAATGTATTTATATTCTTTGCATTCATTTTTAAATAATTGAAAAAAGTAATAGTCTAGTATCTTTTGCAGGTTTCTAAACAGTCTACAAGTTATCATGAATACATGCCTTCAATCGATGCAATCTATGGGTGCTATCGTGTCACTAATCTTTCTCTTTCTATGTATCCTTTGAAAAAGAAGTGTTATTAGGCCCTTGTGTTGCAATATTATTAATGGTAACTTCCTCTCCACTTGATGCTCCTCTCCAGATGATGCTCAAGTTGGTTCTCTAATTGGTGCGACCTTTTCGCTACCGTTTACTCTAATTGGTGCGCTACCTTTATTGCTACTTTTTTTCCTCTAATTGGTGCGCTACCTTATCGCTATACTTTTTGCCCTAATTTGGTGCGCTACATTTTTTATCTAATGGTGCGCTACTTTTTGCTTTAATTGGTGCGCTACCTTATCGCTATACTTTTTGCCCTAATTGGTGCGCTACCTTATCGCTATACTTTTTGCTCTAATTGGTGGGCTACATTTATTGCTACTTTTTGCTGTAATTGGTGAGCTACCTTTTTGATCTAATGGTGCGCTACTTTTTGCTTTAATTGGTGCGCTACCTTATCGCTATACTTTTTGCCCTAATTGGTGCGCTACCTTATCGCTATACTTTTTGCTCTAATTGGTGCGCTACCTTTATTGCTACTTTTTGCTGTAATTGGTGAGCTACCGTTTTGATCTAATGGTGCGCTACTTTTTGCTTTAATTGGTGCGCTACCTTATCGCTATACTTTTTGCCCTAATTGGTGCGCTACCTTATCGCTATACTTTTTGCTCTAATCGGTGCGCTACCTTTATTGCTACTTGTTGCTGTAATTGGTGAGCTACCTTTTTGATCTAATGGTGCGCTACTTTTTGCCCTAATTGGTGCGCTACCTTATCGCTATACTTTTTGCTCTAATTGGTGCGCTACCTTTATTGCTACTTTTTGCTGTAATTGGTGCGCTACCTTTTTGATCTAATGGTGCGCTACTTTTTGCTGTAATTGGTGCACTACCTTATCGCTATACATTTTGCTCTAATTAGTGCGGTACCTTCGCTACTTTTTGCTCAAATCGGTGCGCTACTTTTTGCTTTAATTGGTGTGCTACCATTTCGCTACTTTTTGCTTTAATTTGTGCGCTACCGTACTTTTTGCTATAGTTGGTGCGCATCCTTTTTGATACTTTCTGCTCTAATTAGTGCGCTACCTTTTGCTCTAATTGGTGAGCTATTTTTATCTACTTATTGGTGTTCTACTGTATGCTCCAGTCATTTACCGTCTTTTCTCAGATACAAATTAGTAAATATAAGTGTCATGTCATCATCACATAGATACAGATACAGATACAGTATTTGCGTTTGACTCAGAAATATAAACACTAATTATTAATTGCATTACAATAATATATGAATATTGTTGACCTTTATAATGACGTAGACATGTTTGCAGTAATTGGGCGTGGTCTGTATTCAGAGGTAGATCCTGATAGGTTTGGCAATTTGACGTCAGCAATGTTTACAATGTTTCAACTTCTTACTCTAGATGATTGGTTCTATATTTACACTGATGCTGTTAAAAGAGACCCGGGTATGACATACTGGGAGGGGTTGAGAGGAGGGGGGGGGGGAGGGGTACGCACTGTCCTGATTCACATGTTTTTGTGGTCCTTCATACGCGTTACGCGCGTATGTGTTAAAAGCGGTAAACAGATTTAAAACGGGTTTACACCAGCAATGCCCACCCAAGGTACTCGTCATCTTCTTCATCATCATCATCAAATAAAAAATATTCCTTTATTTTAAACAGGATCTTTTCATATAATATTCTACCTCATGATGTACATAGCGACTGAATATTTCATATTCCTAAAGTAAGTACCAAAACGAAACAAAGTTGTCATGCTTTACGACGATATGTCTTGGATCATGAATCCAGTGATACCGTAACAAATTCAATTTTACAATTTGATTATTTGAATAGTTTGTTCGTTGCTGTGTTAGTGGACAACTTTCAACTGACGCTAGAGGCAGCAGCGGAAGCTGACGCAGAGAGAAAAGCTGCGCTGGTAAGTCTCCATTTTTTTTAAAAAGAATTTAGAACATACGCATTCAATTCCAAAGTAACTGACATGAAAACCTCATTAAGGCTTGTCTACACTATCAAACTTTATGTGACAAAAAAATGTGATGTGCCCATATATGGATGATGTCATATCACTACCATATTTGGGCATATTACTACCATAATATGTGAGCACATCACACTTTTTTTGTCAAACTAGTTTGATAGTGTAGACAGAGCCTTAGTTCAAGCTACATCTTGTAGTATTTTTGGTTGAATGACGTTATAAAGATAACAGTCAAGACCAGTAACCGTTACAAAAAGAAGCCAATTTTCTTCTAGAAAGCTGAAGAGGAGGAGCAAAACGAAAAACATGCAAGCATGATAGAACGCCAAAAGATGAGTGAAAGTAAGCATACCTCAACACCTATACCTGTATACAACAGGCCTAATGACAAATAGAAGTGCTCAGTTGCAATGATCACATACCATAGGCATATTATTATATGACATATCTTCTCTAATTCTGGTAAATTAAGGTCTTCCAGTAGATGCGATTTAAAAGAACCATTCTCATTACTCGACACATTTTAGAAAATTCTTCACATCCCGGTTATGCAAATTAAACTCCACCATACCAGGTTAATTATTTAAATTTCTACAAGGTATTCAAAATTCATTACCCAACATTCCTTTTTTCCCTACTAAAGCTTGAATTCCATTGGACGCAACGCAATGACGTAAGCACGCCGCCAGTGATCTGACCAATCACGACGCGATGGATATTCAACTGTCGCTTGTGATTAACCAAGCGTCGAGAGCATTGACATTGTTTACTTTTATTATATCCCATAGATTTGAGTTTAGCCTCATCTGTAGAGGTTCCACACATCAAGAGAACTATTGATGATTATTACGACGAACATAAATACAACTCGGGGTAGGTTTATTATCATGTAAAATAATAATATAAAATATTTTGATTCATAAATCGCGCATAATTGCTATACTATAAATGCGCCATGAAAGATGTGCCTTAATGGTTTTATCAGATAACAAAATGGATTAAAAATACTTTACAGTTATACTGTAATCCGGAACTCATGTTTTTTTGGCTCCAACTTAACATTTATGAGCCGTCATTTTTGCCGTCATAAATTCACAGACAAATAACAAATTTCCAGTTAACCCGTCATAGAGTTGTTCATAATATAGTGTATTGGTCAACACATAAACCACGTTATTTTATACGGTTTATGGTAATATGCCCACATATGGTAGTGATATGACATCATCGTGTCCATATATGGCACATCACATTTTTGTCACATAAAGTTTTATAGTGTAGACAGAGCTTAACACAATAAATCTGCGATTTCAGTGATAGAAAAAGTCTTGGTCATCTTTTTCAACTGTTTGCGGCGATTGAATACCAGGGTCACGTGCTTCGCAACCAACAAGGAACACTCAGTAAAGTTATAGAATTGGTACAGGAGGTAAGAGCTTTTTAGTTGCTCAGCCCAGTTCTCTGAACATGCAATGAATAACTTATGTAGGCCTAAAGCTCTGTAAACACTATCAAATTAGTTTGACAAACAAAGTGTGATGTAATATGTATGGTAATGATATACCCAAATATGATAGTGATATGACATCATCATGTCCATATATGGGCACATCACATAACGTTTGATAGTGTATAGACACAGCTTTACACAAATATGGTAAAACGACCAGTAAAATGCCGGTGGTCCCACAGAGTTGTAGGGACATCATTGCAGCTACTGTACTACACCACGTGTATTAAAAAAAATTAAATGTGGTCTTGGTATTTTGTTTTGTTTCAGACTGTTGATGATGTATGATTGAAGTACAATATCTGCCATTTCTGAACCAAACTAAAACAACGCTACTAGTCTTTTTTAAACGAAGGACCGTGGTTGACATGCTCGCGCTGATTGGACCAAAGTATAGAGGCGCTATGCATCGCTGAACAGGGTGGTGTAGGCCTACACCGACGAATTATAATCGTACAAAAAAAAACAATATTTACAATTTTTATATTAAAAAGAATGCTTTATTACGTTACGGGCTTGTCCAGTTTTTTAACCTACTTACAATAATTGGCACATGGCACCAAGGAGGGTAATAACTATCTCACTAGCGACGCAGCGTAACGCGACCTACGCAACGTAAAAAAATGCCCTTCCAATAATTTATTTTCCCCCGCCTGCGTGAAATCAAACCCGCAGCACAGTTGCGTCGTCGGTTCTCACTTGTGTTTACGCAATACAGAATTATTCTGCGTCGATATACGTCGCTGCGTTGCGTTCTAGTGGGAACCACGTTTAAACAACGTCACTCGATTGTATCTAAAGCGTGGTTCCCACTAGAACGCAACACATTGACGTATCGACGCAAAGTGATGTATTGCGTAATCACAAGTGGGAACCGACGACGCAACAACAGTGCTGCAAAAATCGCAGGTTTGATTTCACGCAGGCGGGGGCAAACACAATTATTGGTAGGCATATTTTCTTACATTTCGTTGGTTGCGTTACGTTGCGTCGCTAGTGAGAACCAAGCTTTAAAAATCGATTTTAAATGAAGACGTTTCGACGTATATTCAGATGCACGGTATCACATTTTAATAGTTTGATACATCATTACAAAGAAGTCATGAAATAATTTTTTAAAAGATGTAAACCAACCTCATTTCTTAAGTAGGCCTATTGTATTTAAAGCAATTAATTAAGTTAAAATTAGTAGTAGTAGGTTTGATACAAAACAACTTTATGTAACCGGTGATATTTGATACGCTAACTAAAGAGTTTTAAATTCCTCAGATTACACAACTGTATTATTTTACACTAATATTACCAGAGACTCAATAAAATGACAATTTACCATTTAACTATTTAATTGAAAATTATTAGCATTCAGTATACGTTAATACATTAATATAAGTACACGTACTGGCACAATAAATCAAAACCTATTTTTAGAAATGTTTTCAATTTAAAAAATAAAAAAAAAACTGTCCTCATAAAAAACTAATTGACATAAAAAAAAACCAAATTAATGAAAATGAATTGTTTTGTTACGTCACCCACTGACGATATATTTCACTCGCAGACAAAGCCTTTCCATAAAATTTGATTTCGTCAATAAATCCATATAAATTAAATTGAGGAAAATCTTCTTTTCCTCCGAATGTAATTTGGCTACGTATGGCCGCATAAGGTGTTGGTAATTCGTAACTTATTACGTCGTACTTGTCCAAATATAAGTTTGAGAACGTTCCATTGTGTGTAAGTGTAACGTGGTGCCAATCATCCAAACCGGTAATAGCAGAATCAATCTGTGATCCTGATGGTGTTTTAAACAGTTTTACTTTAACCCGAATTGTATCATCACTTGACATCCTAATGCATCTAAGTGAATAATGGTGGTCCTGCTTTTTACCATGAACTATCAACAATTGTTTAACATTACCATCTGCTTGACATTTAAACCAAAAACTAACAGTAAAATTTACTCCAAAATCGTAGTCGCGAAACCCATCTACAATAACATACTGCATACCGTTGAATAGAGCAGCAGTTCCAACGACGCCTGGTGGATACGTTAGATTTGAACCGTTAACTTCGCCGTGACGTTCGTTGCCGGAGACGTCATTAACGTTACCTTCAAATGCGTAGTGTGCAAGTAAATATAAGTTTGGATCTTCGACTGGTGTTGATTGTCGAGTGGCGTTATATTTGAAGCATTTCGTTGGACTTATTTTCTCCATACATCTATTTTTACCTACCAACTTGACCATCGTTTGGTTTCTTCCACATTTGTCAAGACTTACCAGTCTCAGTAACATAAACATGATTAACCAACGAGACAACATCGAGCAAGAACAACTGAAAAGCAGAACTTATTAAATTCAGACAAACAAATCTAAATCGACAGAATAAATGTTTGAATATGTTTAAAAAAGAAATATATTTCGTTTCGTACAGTTATATTTAGGTTACCTGTACTATATCTCCATAATGGAGAAAAGACCTATCCTAAAATTCACACCTAAACAGCACCATTTGTTTAGTTATTTAATAAAATCCTTTCTTTTCTGTTCAAGATTTCTTAAAGAATACTTACACTAGCACTCCGTTCGATGAAACTTCAATGAAATGAATATTCCTTCTTTTTTCCCCGAATACTTGTTTTGTTGATATTTAATCAAAAAGTGTTATTTTAATATGAATTGTTCAGTATTTATTTGAATTTACGCCCTCAGACTCCTTTAATATAATTATATTGATTACTTTTTCCTGATTTGTTTTTCTTTTGTCGTGGTCGTGTCATCAAAACCTTCTTCAAGACATCTGATGTTACGACATTTATCTCGGATTTAGTACTAGACTCATTTTCCAGTCCATTAGGTATGGATTCCATACTTTGAAATTCTTCATCTGACGTCATGACATTAGTTTGTTGATTCTCATTAAATTGGTGAGCCAAATACGGAGCAACCAGTTGATGTTCATTGGAAATATTATACAAATTCTTTACAAGAAACTTAAAATTATCACTGGAATAGCAAATGCGTTTTGTACTAACGATCAACATACAATTATCGCGACCAGCTAATTTCACCAGTGTTTGGTTGTTTCCACATTTTGTTTGACGTTTACCATTTACGGAAAATGTTCCAAGAACCAGGATCAACATACTGCAATACATAATCTGTTAAACAAAATAAAAAATACTGCATAATACATTATCTATTTCTGGAAATAAATATTTAGGCCTACAATGAAATAATAATAATAATAATGAGGAAACAAAAAACGAACACTTGCCAACATTCACATAATAGTCGAGAGGCTATCCACATCGAAAGTATGCCTACCTAAATATAACTATTTTGTAAACGAGTGAAAATGTTACTCACTCTTTAGAGTAAAACTGTTTTCGCTCAAAAAGAGCGAGTCTGCACTCTTTAAGTGTGGTTAAAAATTCCTGAGATTATGTAATCGATTGTAGTTCACTCTGTGACGAGTGAAAATCTTTAATTAGTGACTTTCACTCTTTTAAGAGTGGTCCTTAAACGATCTTTGCAGCACTGTTGCGTCGTCGTCGGTTCCCATTTTTTATTACGCAATACAGAACCACGCTTAAGCAACGTCACGCGATTGTACCTTAAAAATCGATTTCCAATGAAGACGTTTCGACGTTTTTAGTCGCGTGGACGCGACTCTATAGTTCACTATGTCGGTTGGTCGGTCGGTCTGTCTGTCGGTCCGGTATCACCATGCGTTTTATCGCTTTCTGACCTTATCTTGATATCAGTTTAATCAAGCTAAGTCAATTTTTCACAGTATATTCCTTATCGCCAGGAATCGATGTGGTTATGTTTTCACGGTGCGCAATAAAAAATTACGCTGTCTACGCACGATTTAACGAAATCACGTTTGTAATCATATCTTCACAACCATGAATCACAATTAAATAAAATTTGGTACTCATAAATTTCAGGGCATAAATCATAATATGGCAATACAATTACGTGCGTAGCGCATGTAACGCATGCGTACGCGCGCTTAAAATTTATTTTCGATGAAATAAGAGTACGTTTCAGGCAATTTTAAGCGTTTTGCCCGATTTCTGTTTTCTTGACTTACTTTTCAACTCGAAATTACGTTATACGAGCACGTCAAAAGTGACAGGCTACGCGCGTGTAAATTAAAAAAATATAAATGTTTTTAAACATTTCAACATTTTTAAACATGTTCAGTAATTTCGGTCAGTTGGTAGGTTGGTCAGTCGGTCGGTCGGTAAACACTAATGAGCACGCGACTGCAGCCATCTATATGGCCTTGTTCAGATGCACGGTATCTCACATTTTGAATAGTAAACCAACCTCATTTCTTAAGTATTATATTTAAAGCAATCAAGTTACAATTAGTAGTAGGTTTGCTAATAAAACAACTTTATGTAACCGGTGATATTTGATACGCTAACTAAAGAGTTTTAAATTCCTCAGATTACTGTATTATTTTACACTAATATTACCAGAGACTCAATAAAATGACAATTTACCATTTAACTATTAAATTGAAAAATTATTAGCATTCAGTATACGTTAATACATTAATATAAGTACACGTACTGGCACAATAAATCAAAACCTATTTTAGAAATGTTTTCAATTCAAAAAATTAAAAAAAACTGTCCTCATAAAAAACTAATTGACATAAAAAAAAACAAATTAATGAAAATGAATTGTTTTGTTACGTCACCCACTGACGATATATTTCACTCGCAGACAAAGCCTTTCCATAAAATTTGATTTCGTCAATAAATCCATATAAATTAAATTGAGGAAAATCTTCTCTTCCTCCGAATGTAATTTGGCTACGTATGGCCGCATAAGGTGTTGGTAATTCGTAACTTATTACGTCGTACTTGTCCAAATATAAGTTTGAGAACGTTTCATTGTGTGTAAGTGTAACGTGGTGCCAATCATCCAAACCGGTAATAGCAGAATCAATCTGTGATCCTGATGGTGTTTTAAACAGTTTTACTTCAACCAGAATTGTATCACTTGACTTCCTAATGCATCTAAGTGAATAATGAAAGTTCTGCTTGTAACCATGAACTATCAACAATTGTTTAACATTACCATCTGCTTGACATTTAAACCAAAAACTAACAGTAAAATTTACTCCAAAATCGTAGTCGCGAAACCCATCTACAATAACATACTGCATACCGTTGAATAGAGCAGCAGTTCCAACGACGCCTGGTGGATACGTTAGATTTGAACCGTTAACTTCGCCGTGACGTTCGTTGCCGGAGACGTCATTAACGTTGCCTTCAAATGCGTAATGTGCAAGTAAATACAAGTTTGGATCTTCGACTGGTGTCGATTGTCGAGTGTCGTTATATTTGAAGCATTTCGTTGGACTTATTTTCTCCATACATCTATTTTTACCTACCAACTTGACCATCGTTTGGTTTCTTCCACATTTTTCAAGACTAACCAGTCTCAGCAACATAAGCACGATTAACCAACGAAACAACATCTAGGAAGGTCAAAAACTGCAAAGCAGAGAACTTATTATATTCAGACAAACGAATCTAAATCGACAGAATAAACGTTTGAATATGTTAAAAAAGAAATATATTTCGTTTCGTACAGTTATATTTAGGTAGTACCCGGTTACCTGTACTATATCACCATAATGGAGAATTGAAAGGACCTATCCTGAAAATTTATTCAGCACCATTTTGTTTAGTTATTTAATGAAATCCTTCTTTTCTGTTAAAGATTCTTAATTTTTAAAAAAATACTTACCACAACCACTACGGTCGGTGACACTTTCATGAAATGAAAAGTTCGTCTTTTCGAATATTTGATTTGTTGATATTTACTCAAAGAATGCTATTTTAATATGAATTTTTCAGTATCTATTTGAATTTACGCCCTCAGACTGTAATATATATATATATATATATATATTGATTATTTTTTCCTGATTTGTTTTTCTTTTGTCGTAGTCGTATCAAAACACTGCATTTTTGGTAGATACACGTCTTCCTATCCATCCATGCGTTGCTCTGTAGAGGGAACCAAACAGGTTACCGAGGAGCGGAAAGTCTGTATCTCTACTACAACCTCCCATCTTTTCTCTATTAACTGTGTTTTAGAGCGTGTGTGAACACCAAGACAATTAAGAAAAAAATAAAAAATAAAATAAATCTAAAAATTAATATACTTTGTACACGTGACGTATCTTACATACTACACCGAAATGCTTTTTCCTAATCTGGGCTCCAGACGGAGTTTTGTCTTAATATTAGTAAAAATATAAATATTTTTGCACATATGGCGTTTCATACGTGTATTACTTGAGTTTGAATTTTCAGACAAAAATCAAAACGACGATGTGTGGAACGACATAAAAAAAAGACAATAAATACAGACTTGGAGCAAGTCTAGCTTTTTCCAAGTAAAATTTCTTATCTTTGCTTAAAATATGCAAGTAAAGTAAACTCAATTACTCAACATCTTATGTTTTATGTTCAATATCCAAACTGCACCATTTCTATACTTTTAATGATCATGCTAGTTTGTTTGTTTGTATATTTTTTAGACTCTGTTTTTATATCTTCTACTATGTGGAAATGATTCTATGACAAAGTAATTTACTTTTAAATACTGTATAAATACCTATTTATTAAAATATGATACGTTTTTTTTCAATGGCATAAAGTGTGAAGAACTCATAAAAGACAACAGAAAATGTATGTATACAGTTTTCATCGGTAAATAAACGGAATCTATGACATTAATTTGATATTGTTTAGGAACACCTTTCGATTTCATTTTCAATTTCGATCAATTCCGTAGGTATTGACAAATAGGGTAAAAGATCTGCTTGCCCTTAGATTAGGCCAATTAGCCCATCATTATTATTTAGTAGTAGGTGCATACAATATACTGGCCAGGGCCTACTAGTTGATGCAATACCATATTCTAAGGCATATAGTATGTAACTGTAGGTATATACAATATACTGGCCAGGGCCCACTAGTTGATGCAATACCATATTCTAAGGCATATAGTATGTAACTGTAGGTATATACAATATACTGGCCAGGGCCCACTAGTTGATGCAATACCATATTCTAAGGCATATAGTATGTAACTGGTATTTATTACATTATCTGCTTTTCGAAATGAAATATCCCAAGCTACATCAAATTATTAAACGTCGAGAGAGTATAGGTAGGTTTTGCTAGATAGATTTCATGTTGCATACTGTAGTTTTATACATATTTATCATAAACCATTTTAAGGGTGTAAACCTACCTCTTTTCCTAAGTATCATATTTTAAGCAATTTTTATTGCTTAAGATATGATACTTAAACCTACTACTACTAATTGTAACTTCTCAGTTACAATTAGTAGTAGGTTTAATATTTAAAGCAATTAAGTTAAAATTAGAGTAGTAGGTTTGATAACAAAACAACTTTATGTAACCGTTGATATTTGATACGCTAACTATTGTTTGACATGGCTCCGATTGTACAACTGTATTATTTTATACTAATTGTTAGAGACTCATTCATTATACATCGTCTTTGCAAACGAACATACATTAATTGCATATTATGATGGAGTAGGTGCTATTATACAACCTACTGGTATAATCGATAAATCAACACGCATTTTATAATACGTTTTCAGGTAATTATTATTGGAAAGGATTCACACGTAATGATGACCTAAAATTAACTCAAAATAAATCTACACACGAAATGACGACCTAAAATTTAAAATAAATTTACTAAAAAGAACCATCTTGTCACGTGACTGGTATCACTTAAAGGCATATATTTCTTCCGCAGACAAAGCCTTACTGTAAAATTTTATTTCGTCAATAAATCCATGAAAATTAAATTGAGGAACATTTTCTCGTCCGCCGAATTTAATGTGGTTGTTACGCATGATCGGACGATATGGTGATTCGTAACTTATTACGTCGTATTCGTCCAAATACAAGTTCCACAACGTTCCATTGTATGTAAGTGTAACGTGGTGCCAATCTAAATCGGTAATAGCAGAATGAACATTTACTGATCCGGGATTGTCAAAAATCTTTACTTTAACCTGCATAGTATTATTTGGCATTTTATTACACCTTATTGAATATTGCAGGTTCTCTTTGTTGTCACTATATATCAAATGCATGTAGTTACTAACAGCATGACGCTTGAACCAAAAACTAACAGTAAAATTTACTCCAAAATCGTAGTCGCGAAACCCATCTACAAAAACAAACTGCATACCGTTGAATAGAGCAGCAGTTCCAACAACGCCTGGTGGATACGTTAGATTTGAACCGTTAACTTCGCCGTGACGTTCGTTGCCGGAGACGTCATTAACGTTGCCTTCAAATGCGTAATGTGCAAGTAAATACAAGTTTGGATCTTCGACTGGTGTCGATTGTCGAGTGTCGTTATATTTGAAGCATTTCGTTGGACTTATTTTCTCCATACATCTATTTTTACCTACCAACTTGACCATCGTTTGGTTTCTTCCACATTTTTCAAGACTAACCAGTCTCAGCAACATAAACACGATTAACCAACGAGACCACATCTAGGCAAGAAGTAGGGACAAGAACTATTATAATGTATTATTTTGACAAAACTAACAGAAAATGACAGTTTTAATCAAGTTTAAAAAATACACATTAGGCCTACAGAGAGATAACAATTATCGTACAGTGATTTCTTCATATTGAAGTCGCCAATTTTATAGTTGAACGACTTATACAAATGACGTATAATGCATCATTTACATAAGTTTATGGGTCTTCGCAAATCGAAAGCTCCCTAACAAAACACCGTGTGCAGGCATCATACCTGGGCGGTAGGCTACGGTACCGTTGTTTAGTTAAATCCTTGGTTTCTGTTAAACAAGTTTGACAAAATAATATTACTTACCATAAGTCGATAACACTGTAATGAAAATTAAGTCAGTTCAGGTACTTGGTTTGTTGATCAAAAAAAATGTTAATTTGAAAGGTTCAGTATTTTTTAATTTATGCCCTCAAACTTACATATTGAATACTTTTAGCCTATTCATTTGTTTTAGTAAGTGCTTATTCCGTCCTCAATATTCGTTTTGATAACATCAAACGTAACAACGCATGCGTCTACATAAATGGCTTGTAATTGGTCAGATGAAAATCTTTCTTTTCTTTACCGAGTGATTTAATAGGAAGCTTTCGATTTGTTTAAGTTTAAAGATGTATTGTCCCTTGAAACACAAAAAAATGAAGGTCAAAATATTCTAAATTTAAAGTGGCCATATCAAAGTAATATTAAAGTTATTCACTTTAAGTCGAAAATTTGAGCCAAAAACAACAAGTTTACGTAATTAAAAGGTAAATTAGTTTGATTACATTTCATCTGAAAAATCGTCACGAGCGAAAGTAAACAAAGATTTCAAACCATGAGTACGCATTATGCATATGCTAAATTAGGATTGTTTACAACTCGTCACGGTTAAGAAGGTATTTTTACACAGATCGCGAGGAAGTTTTATGATTATGCATACAGAGTAGCCAAACAAGCGCGTTTCATTATGGGATATGTTTTGATTGAAAACTTTGACTGGAAGTCAAAGTTATTTTTTTAACAAAAAAACGTCTGTATTTCAGTTAAATTTTTTTTTTTCAAAAAATGTTTGGTGATATTCAATAACTATTATGATACTTCAAAATTACCCACCTTTTTTCGAAATCTTTTATTTTTTATTTTTTTGGAATTAGTCAAAGGGACAATATATCTTTAAGTCATGTCAATTGATGTGTCGTCGCCTGGACATAGAAACCACCTAAACTGTGTCGAGTTGGGGAGCGAGTAAGTAAGCCTTCGTCTCAACTTTCCCGCATACATGCATTGGTCGTCACAAACTCCACGGTGAACATCAATACGACTTTATGTTGCCTCACGATACTATTTAATTTAAAACTTACTTTACCATGGCAGGACTAGACAAAAATATGTACAATATACATAAATAGAAAAAAAAATCTCATAATTTTGAATGTATTTTACTTAAGAAATTTAATATAAATACATGTAATACGAAATAATATTCATAACTATTAATTTTGTTATAGCATTACGCACGCGCAAATCCATACTAGTCAACATTTCTAAAGATCGGTTCCCACTAGGACAATCAAACGACTACTCACTTGCATTGCGCTTACGTCTTTGCGCTGCGTTGAACCATGGATTAAAAAATTAGAAGGATATGCATCGACGGTGACATCAAACGATTTTACAACGCGCTTGCCTATACTAAAGCACTGCTGCCAATCAAACATTGAACTCCGTGTCTCTAACTGCGGCCATCTGTAGAACGCTGCGAATCAACTGCTACATTTTTTTAGACCAACACGTAACCATGTAGAAATCGGATGCGCAGTCTGAATGTTCTATTGACATGTCTGTGTTGATGATTAATTGACAACAAAAATGTATTGCTGAACAATTCTGTTTTAGTTTCATAACAATCGGACTACGAAAAGTTCACTTTCTTACGACTGGTAATTTTAAGTAGTTGGTAATATTAATAAAATATGCAATTTTTATATTTGAATTATCATTATTTGCCTGCCATCTTCTGTCATTAAAAATTGCGTTAATCTATAGAATATTAAATTGTGCATTTGACCATGTATGTTGTTAGCGTGTCCGGTGTCCACACATAGAACAATCGTGTTTTTAATATATGGCTAAGCAGTGGTTTCTTCATAAATCTCCTTAATTATCGATGTAATTATATTTAAATTTTAGTGCCTGGTGATTGGCTAGTGGTTATGTCATCCACATCACATCCAATCACCGGGCCTAATTGAATGAAAACAGCGATCCCTCATCCGGGATTGGCTGGCTATGTATAGTTGCGATACGTTACCTAGCGGTCGTTTTGAAAAGTACACGCAGGGCAAACTTAATCACGAACAAACGAAGTACCTATTATTATTCACACAAGAAAGACAACGGTGAGTAGGCCTATATAGATCATGATTACACGTTGTATCTACTACACTTAATATTAGCCTAGGCCTACCTAGGCAGTATCAATGTCGGCAAATCATATGGTTTACTAGTAAGCCTAGAAGGCCTAGGCCTAGTATCCTTGCTGATTTTGTAATTTTACATGTAGGCTGAGACAACAAATAGTTATCGCCGTGGTTAGGATTCCGGCACCGGAACTCAACTGCCCACCGTTAGGGAATCCGACACGCTATTGCGCATGCTCATAGCTCTGGGAAGTGAATTTATAGCTTGCACATCGAGTGCCACACACCGTACACCACACCACCGAGAGTCGGAGTGTTATAGGGATTTACTGTAGCCTAGATAGTCGTTGCGCGAGCGAGAGCGATGGATGAAACTTGGCCTATGCCATACATGAATTAATAATTAAAATACGACTACGCCACGCGTTAAAATAATTATAATGATATTAATAAGTATCAGTATCTATCTAAGAATCTTAATGCTGTTTTTAGCGTTGCGACCCTGACTTTCCGAACAGTTTTCACATCCACGCGGTGGCTGCCGTCAACAAATCAACTTGTGATTGCATGTTGTTATGTACAGTATAATGCGTTATGAAAAATCATAAAACTAGTCATGTAATTATATAATTCATAATGATATGAAGTTTATATATGAATGAAGCAACCACTATTTAATTAAAAAATAAATAGGCCCACTGGTCACGTCTAACTGGTAGCCCTAGCCTAGATTAGTGGATACCGTATTAGTAGGCATCTAGGCTAGTTCGCCGTGTGGCGCAGCTATGAAATGATCTATCGCTGTTGTTGATAGGTATAGAGTCGCCGATTACCTCGCTCTGGGCATGCGCAATAGCGTGTCGGATTCCCTAACGCTGGGCAGTTGAGTTCCGGTGCCGGAATCCTAACCACGGCGAATAGTTATTGTCTCAGATGTAGGGCTAGCCTACTACAGACAGGTCATAAAATGCTACTTTATTGTCATAAAAACATTAGCGTAGATCAATCGCGGCAGAAACCTATACTACAATTATAGCATCTACAATTCTAAGCTAAATACTTAAACAAAATGTCTGGTCGTCATGAAACGATGCTTGTTTGATCAGTTAATTTTGTTGTTGTCGGCCTCCACGTTTCGCGGCGAAAGAGAGGTATTGTAGAATTTTAATTTGTCAATCAATCCATAAAAATAACGATTGGTAATGTTTACTGTTCCAATAATGACTGGGTTAGGATTGATCGGTATAGGACCAGAGCAACAGTCAGACTGACCAGACTGTATTTCTGCATTAATATACAAAGCTGTGTAACTGCCGTTGTAGGTTTAAACCACATGTCGCCAAACTCCAAATTGAACCACTGGCGTATACACAAACGTACTAGTAGTTGGTTTTGTAAAAAGTGATAGTCTTAAAGAGTAAAACCAAGTTTAATCTCAAATTCACCATCTTCCCGGAAACCATTATTCAAAATAAACTGTTGGTCATTACCTCCTTCCAAACTTTTATACCACAAACTAACCGTAAATTCTGATCCAAAATCAAAGTTACTGAACTCATCAACAACAATGCTCTGAGAACCAGTGAAGTTGGCGGCTAAACCACTTATACCAGTTGTGTATGTTAAGTCTGTACCATTAGATCTTCCATGGCGTTCATTGCTAGATGTATCATTTACGTCACCCTCAAATGCGTAATAAGCAAGTAAATACTGGTTTTCTCCAACCAAGACACTGTTAGTAGTTAAAGATTGACTGATAGACTCATTTTCAAGACCATTAATTGCGGATTCCGTTTCCATTGTACTGCCACCTTCATCTGATGTCACGACATCATCATTCATCTCGGATTGAGTACTAGACTCATTTTCCAGACCACTAGTTGATGATCCCGTTACCATCATTGTATTATGACTACCTTCATCTGATGTCATATTACCATCCATCTCGGATTGAGTACTAGACTCATTTTCCAGACCATTAGTTGATGATCCCGTTACCACCATTGTATTACGACCATCTTCATCTGATGTCATATTACCATCAATCTGGAATTGAGTACTGAACTCATTTCCCAGTCCATTAGGTGAGGATTCCATACTTCATCTGAGGTCCTGACATTGTTTTGTTGATTCTCATTAAATTGGTAAGGAGCAACCAGTTGATATTCATTGTAAATATTATACCCATTCCTTTCAAGAAACTTAAAATTATTACTGAGATAGCAAATGCGTTTTGTACTCAAGATCAACATACACTTATCGCGACCAGCTAATCTCACAAGTTTTTGGTTGTTTCCACATTTTATTTGACGTTTACCATTTACGGCAAATATTCCAAAAACCAGGATCAACATACTGCAATACATGATCTGTTAAACAAAATAAAAAATACTGTATAATACATTATCTATTTCTGGAAATAAATATTTACAATTAAATAATAATAATAATGAAACAAAAAAACGAACACTTGGCAAAATTCACATTATATTCGAGAGGCTATCCACATCGAAAGTAGGCCTACCTAAACATAACTATAGAAGTCCTCTCTTATTGTAAACGAGTGAAAATACAGTCGACTCCGCCTAAGTCGAATCTAATGGGACCGGTATAAAAATTCGAGTTACGCGAACTTCGACTTACAGATTTGCCAAAAAAAAAGCTAGGCCTAGGCCTAGGTTCACTCACTAGCCGCGCTATGGCTAGCTAGGCCTAGTGGATCCTGCCCTGTCTCGCGATCGCGGCCCACACGATGAGCCTTATTGAATTGAGTTTGCTTAGCTAGCTAGCTAGGCCTAATAAATGCTAAGCCTCTTTTTAGGCAATGATAAACTGTATTTTCTTTTATGGTTTAAGCCCGAAACAATACAAAAACGTATAATAAATACATTTCGGTTTTTATTCGAAATCGGTATCCATTGTTTATTGCCATCTGTCTAGCACAAAATAGGTACCCACAAAACGCCGCTCAAGTTCTCAACTCTGAAACAACTCATACACTATATAGTCCATGGGATTTAGCTAAAAAATGACCCTTTTCTCACACAAATTGCAAGAAAAGGTTTTTTTGATGAAATGTGTTCTTTAGACCCTACTGAAGACATTTATCAACGTTAGGACATTTTTCGACAACGGGAAGTAGCCTAATTTGCATAATTAAAAATGGCGGCCATTTTTAATAACGTACTATGTATCTTGGAAACCGCTTGTCACAGATACTTAATTATGGTGTTAAAATCGTTAGAATATATGTATTTATATTCACTTTAATGAAAAAGTTTGTCCAAAAATGAATGGAAGTGCTTTTTCTAACATTATTGACCTTTGACCTTGATTTATCATATCTCAGCAACCACTAATCGGAGATATACAAATTAGGGCTTAAATTGTTCAGAAACTACACATTTATATCCAGTCTAATGGCATGTTTTTGCAAAAAATGGCGGATTCTAACATTATTGACCTTTGACCTTGAGTTATCATATCTTAGCAACCACTAATAGGAGAGACACAAAATATGGCTCAAAATGTTCAGAAACTACACATTTATATTTAGTCTAATGGCATGTTATGGTGGTAATTTAAAGTGCATGTAACCAGTTGATTTAATTTAGTTACTGAAAATATTCACTTTAAAAAAAATATTAGACTATGTATACATACATTATAGGTTTGGATTATTAATTAATTTTAAATTAGGTCTTACATCTTACTCAGGAGAAAGTTGGTGTTCACACTATTAACAGAGCCAACAAAGATGTCGTTTTTTTATGATATATTGTACATACTTTAAATAGGCCATGTCATTTTGCAGGTTTATTAAAGTTTTTTTCAAATTAGTAATTTATTTTTCGATCAAATTAAATTGGCATTAAATGGCATATTCAACAAACAAATTTCTAAAGATTATTTAGTTTATACAGGGAGTTGTCTAATAACAACTCCCTGGTTTATATTTTGTGTTAAGGATAGCATCACTCTTGAGGGCATTCTTTTAGGTTGAAACATAGTCTTATTAAGAAGGCCTTTTCTACTACTAGACGAATTGTTGACAACTGGAATTTTAAAAGATCGATATTAATGCAACATATTTAGTTTAGTTTAAATTGGCTATCGAGACTCATAATTAGGCTGACCACCACTTGCAATATTTTTGCCGTATACAGTAAAAACCTCAGTTTCTTATGGAATTTATTTATTATTTCAATATAAACCATTATTATACAGTATGACTACTAGTGGTGTATAGTTTTTAACCTTTTATAATTTGTTTTTGTACTTTTTTTACGTGAATGTATTGTGTATGTACCATGTTTCTATGTGGTTTAATTTTTACCATTTTTAACCATCAATTTTAATTCTTTTAATATAATTATCTTGTAATTCAGCTTCAGCTGCGAAGACGATAAGAAATAAAATAAACAAACGTGTAAACTTGTAGGCAGTTTATGAATGCAATAGTTTATGCTTATAAATTTAATGTACCAATGGCCTACTTTAAACTAAACATAATAAGTCAACGTTGCAACTCTTAAATTTTAGAGTGCCAAATCACATGTTCTAATGGATGTCCATATAAAGAAGATTCCGGGTTTAAATCCTTTTCAAATATCGTTCAAATGTTAATAACCATACAATAGGCCATTATTGTACATAATGTGTTATTGGACTCTATAGAAACATGTATGTTCTGAACAATTTGACACTAAAAATAATTTCATATGTACAATATTTTCAAAGTTATGCGATTTTATGTAGTGTAAAGTTCAAAGGTCAATAATGTTAGAATCGGCCATTTTTTGCAAAAACATGCCATTAGACTGGATATAAATGTGTAGTTTCTGAACAATTTAAGCCCTAATTTGTATATCTCCGATTAGTGGTTGCTGAGATATGATAAACCAAGGTCAAAGGTCAATAATGTTAGAATCCGCCATTTTTTGCAAAAACATGCCATTAGACTGGATATAAATGTGTAGTTTCTGAACAATTTAAGCCCTAATTTGTATATCTCCGATTAGTGGTTGCTGAGATATGATAAATCAAGGTCAAAGGTCAATAATGTTAGAAAAAGCACTTCCATTCATTTTTGGACAAACTTTTTCATTAAAGTGAATATAAATACATATATTCTAACGATTTTAACACCATAATTAAGTATCTGTGACTAGCGGTTTCCAAGATACTTAGTACGTTATTAAAAATGGCCGCCATTTTTAATTATGCAAATTAGGCTACTTCCCGTTGTCGAAAAATGTCCTAACGTTGATAAATGTCTTCAGTAGGGTCTAAAGAACACATTTCATCAAAAAAACCTTTTCTTGCAATTTGTGTGAGTTAAAAGTCTAAATCCCATGGACTAATACACTAGCGCGAGTTGTAGGACGCCGCCTATACTATACAACCTGCTTGAGAGAACCGATATGGTCCCACATTATCCCCTCTGTTGTTTGTTTATCGAATTACGTACGTTTCATCGGCTTTTTTAGCGCGTTGTTGCCGCGTAATTTGTGACTTCGACTTATACGATATAAATCACTAAAGAATGTGTGTATTCGGACCGCAAAAAGACGTCGACTTAGGCGAATTTCGACTTAGAAAAATTCGACTTACAAATAAAAATTACACAGTAATATATAGGAAAGAATTGGGACTTTCCTAAAAATTCGACTTTCGCGATTTTTCGACTTACGCGAATTCGACTTAGGCGGAGTCGACTGTATTACTCACTCTTTAGAGTGAAACTGTTTTCACTCAAAAAGAGGGAGTCTGCACACTTTAAGATTGGTTAAAATTGTCTGAGATTATGTAATCGATTAAAGTAGTTCACTCTGTGACCAGTGAAAATCGTTAACTAGTGACTTTCACTCTTTTAAGGGTGGTCCTTAAACACACTTCTCAAAGAGTGACCACTCTAAAAGAGTGGATTTATGACTGAACAAAATCAAACAAAAAACTAAATAAAAACTGACAAGCACCTCTCTATCCACATCCCCCCTTGACATATACATAACAGGTGACAAGCACCTCTCTATCCACATCCCCCCTTGACATATACATAACAGGTGACAAGCACCTCTATCCACATCCCCCCTTGACATATACATAACAGGTGACAAGCACCTCTATCCACATCCCCCTTGACATATACATAACAGGTGACAAGCACCTCTATCCACATCCCCCCCTTGACATATACATAACAGGTGACAAGCACCTCTATCCACATCCCCCCTTGACATATACATAACAGGTGACAAGCACCTCTATCCACATCCCCCTTGACATATACATAACAGGTGACAAGCACCTCTATCCACATCCCCCTTGACATATACATAACAGGTGACAAGCACCTCTCTATCCACATCCCCCCTTGACATATACATAACAGGTGACAAGCACCTCTATCCACATCCCCCCTTTACATATACATAACAGGTGACAAGCACCTCTATCCACATCCCCCCTTAACATATACATAACAGGTGACAAGCACCTCTCTATCCACATCCCCCCTTGACATATACATAACAGGTGACAAGCACCTCTCTATCCACATCCCCCCTTGACATATACATAACAGGTGACAAGCACCTCTCTATCCACATCCCCCCTTGACATATACATAACAGTAACAAAAATACATACAAACAACATACCAACTGAACTATTGATGGCTGCATCGGTAGCATCGGCAACGTGATATCCACGTGCATGTATTATTTGGGTCATTGTTTTTAAATTTTACACCGTCAAATTTACAAACAGGCTTATTGATAAGTAAATGAGAATTGTTAGACCTGATTCGATAACTGATTCCAAATGGGGATAATCCTTTGAAAATATGATAATTTGTGAAATTCAGTTTTACACTTTTCGTACATAAGAACATGCTGGTCAGATGCAGTTCTTGTAATTCGACAACCTTCGGTATATAGAAGAATTACATTTTACATTATCAATTTGAATATCGTAATGGCCATATTTGCACTTCTCTTCTATAAGAAAGCGGTAGGAGATTAAGCTCGTCAAGTCTTTCTTTGTAATCGGATTCGGGATAGTAAAGGATAAATTTAGTGGCCCACCGTTGAATTCGTTCCACTTTAATTAAATTACGTTTAGAGGTTCCACTCAAGATATTTTACTAGCAGTTTTTATACTAACATTATTACTTTCAATTTTAAAGTCATTTGGGTAAAGAGAGAAAAGAACAGGAGAAAGAACACATCCCTGATGGACACCCGTGTTAGTGAAAAGAGTACTAACTAGAAGAATGTCCACCTATCCTAACCACCTGTGGTCTGTTTGATAGAAAATCACCAATCCACAAGATTATGTGTGAATTAATATTCATATCACAGAGTTTCCGGAGCAGAATATGTGATTGGATAGTATTAAAGGCTGAAGAGAAATCGAAGAACATAGAGCGAACATATGATCGCGGTCTCTCGAGACCAGAAAAAACAGACTCAAAAAAAGTTAAGACTGCATCACTAACCCCTTTCTTACTCTTATATGCAAACTGACACGGATCACGTAACTCATTACAGTACATTCATTTAGCAGAAAATGCTTAACAATGGATTATAGACACTTCATAATGATCGATGTCAAGGCAACGGGTCTAGAGTCGTTGTTAGTACTTGGTTTAGGTTTTTTAGGGAGTGGTGTTATTGAGGACTTTTTCCATATCACAGGTATACAGTAGTATGCGAATGATGTGACCAATTAAATAATTTATGAAAGACATAACTTATTTCATTCGAACATCTTTTGATAAGCTTCGCAGAGATACCATCAGGTCCTGTAGCTTTTCCAGATTTAACATTCTTAAAACAATTCCTAATTGTATTAATGTCTAATTCTAAATCACACATATGTAAATTATTTTTAATTTCTTGAATCACGTTATCTTTGTCATCAATAAAACGAGTCAAAACGAGTATAAAAAGTGTTCAAGTCATTTAAGTCCAAATTCGAGTCCAACTTATTTTCTTTCTTTCCGATTCCTGTTATAGATTTCAAGCCTTTCCATGTTGATTTAGTATTTTTTCTGTTTAAAACTTTTCTTTCCATACTTTTCTTTCACTTCCTTTATTTTTTTCCTTATCAACAGTTTTATTTCAGTAAGACGCGCCAAGTCATTGTTTTTAAAGGTTTCCTGTTTACTAATTATACGTTCACGTAGTTCTTTTATCCACGGCTTGTTGTTTGCATAAACTTTAAATTTCACATCTGATATAATGCTGTTCTCACAGAACTTAATATATTCCGTTACGCATTCTGTAGCATTATCTATTGAAGACGCATTATCTAGAAAAATATCCCAATTAGTATTATCAAAGCAGTCCTTCAATTCTTCCTCATTTTCTTTGCTCCATTTCTTAACAGATTTAACCACAGGTTTTTCGCGCTTAACCTTCTGTATATATTTAGGTAAAAGATGCACCATATTGTGATCAGACAATCTAATTGCCGGGTTATTCTCAGCTTTGTACGTGTTCTTAATCTTACTGTAACAGAGGTCGATGGTTTTCTCCCTTCTAGTTGGAATATTTAGGCCTACATGTTGATATAAGTTAAGTAGGACATGATTCAACTTACACTTGTTAAAGTCACCAAGAATAATAGATACCGCTTCAAGAGATTTATTTTGAAGATAATGATAAATCTCGGAAATTTTAGATAGCACTTGCTATATTAACATCAGCTCCAGGGTGGACATATACCATGGTAATGAATATCTGATTCTCTTGGTAGATAGAAAGGACGCGACCGGAACGCTAGTAACTCCACACGACCATAATTATGTAACTACTGGAATAGATTGGCGGTAGTCCAGGCTAGGTACAATAACATCAATTTCATCGAAAACGAACAATATAACAGCAAAACAACACAACCACATATTTCTATAAAATATCATAACGGTTGGATGACAACAATAAATACAAAAAAAACTTCACCTCTGCTTCTAAAACAGTAAAAATTTCAAAAACTCAACACTGGATAAGGCACAGAATAGGCCTGCACTGACATCCGACATTTCTATTTACATCTTCATCCATCTCGGATTGAGTACTAGCCTCCTTTTCCAGACCAATTGTTGGGGATTCCGTTACCACCATTGTATTATCAACGCCATCATCTGACGTCATGACATTATTTTGTTGATGGTCATTTAATTGGTGAGGAGCAACCAGTTGATATTCATTGCAAACATCATTCCCATTTCTTTCAAGAGACTTAGATTCAGAACTGGTAGGCTCAAACCTAATGCATTTTGAAAGTGAAACCACCTCAAACATACATTTCTCCTGACCAGCCACTTTCACCAGTCTTTGGTTGTTTCCACATTTTATTCGACGTTTACCATTTACGCCAAATATTTCCAGAACAACGATCAACGTTAACACACCAAAATACATAATCTATTAAACAAGAGAATACTGAATGTGAAAATCAGTAGCTAATTGTATTAAACAAGACTGAACATATTACATTTACGTAAAATATTCCAAGAACCAACATCAACGTTAAAATACTGAAATACATAATCTAATAAACAAAAGAAAAAATACTATACGAGGTCTTTTCCCGTGAAATTTGAACTTGGAAATAAACTTGTAAATTAATGATAAATGAACCAAATGTTGCATTGACAAAATGTATATAAAAAAAGAAATCATCTAAGATTTAATATAGAAATATACGAGTTTTAAAACAATTCATATTTGAAAGGATACCCATGGAAGTATCTAAATATTAGGAAAAGAAATGAAGAGAAACTAACTTACAAAATGTGTACTTTGATACCACTCAGCACGCATTAAATTCTGCTCAATCTTTAATATTTATCACTTTTAGGCAATAACTCGTTCTGTTGTCTCGAAGTATACACTGTGTGCATTTTAAACATGACAAACACACAAAAAGATGTTCAACCACTATTGTGCCAAAATAAAGCTTTTTAATTGGTTACACAGACAATGACAATGAAACTCTATCTTATTTTATTTCCAGGTAAACTTAACGAGTGTCAAATTATGTGATACCAATAAATTATTAGCATTAGCAAGTTTAATTCAATTAATTAAAAGCTACGGTACCTTAGCAATATACATCAACTCACTTCATTTAACTCAATCAATTCCACAATGTCCAAAACTATGTATGTACTAGGACCATTATTATTGTTTATTGATATCAACGACATACCTAACACATCCAAACTTTTACATTGTATTTTATTTGCCGATGACACAAATATATTTTACTCACATAAAAATAAAAAGACATTATTTACAATTATTAATGTTGAATTTATTAAAGTTGCAAACGTGTTTAAATTAAACGAGCTTTCCCTTAATATTAAAAAAAACAATTATCTTCTGTTTAATTATAAAGTTAAAGCTTCTATTAATGATCATATTTTTATTGATAATTTTAAAATGTTAACGAATTTAAATTCCTTGGTAGAAAAACTAACATGGAAACCTCACCTTCATATAATTAGTAATATAATTTCGCGAAATATTGACATTATGAATAAACTCAAATACATACTTCCGAGTCCCTCTAATATAGACTCATAACCCTATATAATAGGCCTACCTTAGTTCTATCGTATATTTCATATTGCAATTTAATTTGGGCCGTAACTATTATGCCCTTTGACAAGCCTTGAATCATCAAGAGAGACTTGAGAATTTGTGATGGTTTATCATTTCAATCTCACACCAAACCTTTATTCCTTAAGTTCAATGTTTTGAACATCTACGATATTAATAAACCCCAAACGGTTCTGTACATGTATCGTATTCACAATTTAATTATTCCACCTAATATTTCTTCATTATTTGTCAAATCATCTGACAAGCATGCATTTAATACTAGACATGCAGATAATTATGTAACCGAAGCTTTTACAACAAACATTAGACGTAATTCTGTTTTATATATTGGTCCGAACTTTGTAAATCTCTAGATTGAATTAAAAAACAAACCATCCATTGCTAATTTTTAATATAAACTCAAGAAATCTCTGGTCTGTACAATAAAAAATAATTGCCTGACATGCACAATCTGATTTGTTTTGCCTATTTATTTCCCTTTCTCTCAAATAATGTATCGATTACATTTCCATTATATTGTTGTTATTATTATACTCGGTGTCATGATTTTATTTCCATATGCATATTTGCTTTTTATCCTATATCCTAATAATACTCTGTTTATTTATTTATTATTTTTTAACTTGTTTTTTCCTACTTCTTTATTATCCTTTTTATAGCATCTATATATAAATTTACGTAAGGGCAAAATTCGGTAAATCGCGCGTTATTTCTAGAATGTTTACTCGATGGTATATAAAATTGGATAGAAATTTACGTAAGGGCAAAATTCGGTAAATCGCGCGTTATTTCTAGAATGTTTACTCGATGGTATATAAAATTGGATAGAATCTCGGTACTGATTTTAACCACCTGATGTAACCCTGTTTACTAATTAAATTTAGTTGGATAATTAGTTATTGACAATTAAAACAAATTTAGGTTCAACGATTTGCCCCAAATAGGGGTGTTTTCCGATCGTGGTATACACTGTTTAATGGATGTCCTCATGAAAAATACCGGCACACAACAATACGAGGATACTTCGCATTTTCCTATCTCCTCCTACGATAATTGTTTTTAATAGCTGAAAACCGGTTGAACAGCTAGAGTACAGTATCATAATGTTGAAGACAGGCCGATTTTCTTTCAAAAATACTATTTTGATAGATTTAATATACGTTTATACAAATGTATTGATTTGCGATGAATGGAACATTCCAATCTCTCAGACTCCCAGTTTGCAGGTAAACTTATGAGCCCTTGGTTTAACACAAGTAGGTAAATTTATGGGCCCTTGGAGAATAAAACTTATATAGTATTGCAATACTTTTTTTTTTCTCTTTTGTGGCGTTAACCACTATTTATTTATTCATTTCATTTCATCAACAGATTAATACAATTATTTCTAATAATAATAATAACTATTCATTGTTATTCTTACTTTTGTTTGGTTTATATATATATATATATATATATATATATATATATATATATATATATACAACAATGAGAGAATGTATCTGGTGGGTGAAAATCTGTGATAATACCATACATGGCTCTGTGGTCTAGTGGTATGATACTCGCCCTGTAAGCGAGAGGTTGCAGGTTCGAATCCAGCCAGAGACATTTTTTCATACAACTAAAAAATACGGAACTTTCGCCAATGAGCTATGCTCGACGCGATTATGAGATCATGTTCCGAATATGAGCACTGTTTCTATAATTTACAGTATGATTTATATATATATATATATATATATATATATATATAAAATCAAGATCAAATAAGTTAAAACTGCCTCAATATAGATTTATTTTAACGACATGTTTCGGGCATAGCCCATCATCAGGTGAAAAGAATTGTAACAAAGGATAACATATAAGTCACAAAATTACATAATAAAACAAATCAACCAATCAAAAATGTTAACAAACAAAAGGCATAGTTATAAAGGCACGCCTCCAAAAGCTAGGTTTTAGTAAAGGGTTTTACTTCAGTGCATTCATAAAAGAAATGGACATCATCCTCTACTACGTTGCATTGTAGGCAAGTATCTGTGTTGCTTATTTTCCATTTTAACAGCCTTCTTTTGGTAGGTGTTATACAATGCAATAGTTTGATGTTCAACTGTTTAAGTTTATTATCTTTAATATCTTTAATTTTTCTTTTCCATGTTAGAGACCAATCGTTCTCCATGTTAAAATATGTTTCCCATTTTGTTTTACTTTTGGATGGTTCTAGACATTTTTCCTTAATAAAAAAAAGAACATATTTGTTTGCTACTCATATTCAAACATCGAACGTGTGTTGTTTTTGAGTGCTTTTGGTTTTTATTCCTTAAAAAGATTTTCTCTTTCCATTCTTTTGGAATTGCGTTTAATACAATTTGCCATTCAGCAATCCAGTTTGATTTATACCTAAGCATATCAAGTAATTCATTTGCGTTAATGAACCTATTCTCAATTACAATATCCTTAATATTTCGCACACCTGACCTTATCCAGTTTCTAAAATAATGACATGTCCTTGTATAAAATCATTTTGTTATACCAGAGTTGTTGATGCAATAGGCATTTGTGTGTGTGTTATATAGGCCAAAATTTAAAAGTTCCGTAAAAGATTTTCCCCAAGACCCTGGGATGGGATTTTTTTTTCTGACATTCTATATGGTATACTCTATCAGAAAAAAAGGAAAAAAATGTTCCTATACTTTTTTCCCGCAAAATTTGTACTGCACCCAGGCTACTAATGTTATATACAAAACACAAATTGGGTTTGTTTAAATGAGTTCAAATAAAAAAATTGGACTCATTTTTAAGACAAGGCCTAATTCCCAGGGTGCAAATTTTACATAAATCATCGTGTCTATTTATTCGTTTCTGTAAACGACAATGTACTATAGTCCTGCGGTACGTACATTTTTACGCTGAAATTACTGTGTATTCGAGAACCATCTGTGGACACGACCTAGATGGTACGCGAGCGAAGCGAGCGTACCATCTAGTATCTATAATTATAATAATATAATATATGTATAATGTTTGAAATGGGGGTCAGTTCTTCTTTAACTTCTTCAAGTTGAAGACCTCCATCCACACTCATATTTCTTTTAATCTAATTTATAATTAATCTATGTTATATTAGAATGTACAACTGTATTATTTGAGGTGTTTGGAAAATGTAATACAACAAACAAACAAAGTCACAATCCTCCTGGAAACCATTATTCAAAATATACCTCTTTCGAAACTGTTTTACCACAAACTAAACGTAAATTCTGATCCAAAATCAAAGTTACTGAACTCATCAACAACAACACTCGGAGAGCCAGTAAAGTTGGCGGCTACACCACTTATACCAGTTGTATATATGTAAAGTCTGTACCATTAGATCTTCCATGGCGTTCATTGCCAGATGTATCATTGACGTCACTCTTAAACGCGCAATAAGCAAGTAAATAGTCGTTCTCTCCAACCAAGAGACTGTCAGTAGTTAGACATTGGCTAATAGACTTATTTTCCAGACCATTAGTTGCGGATTCCGTTTCCATTGTACTGCCACCTTCATCTGGAGGATTCCGTTACCACCATTTTTTCTAATAATAGTAACTATATATTTTCAAATACTATCGACTCCTAAACTTACTGTAACTTCAGGAGGCCAGAAGAAAATATTATTCCATGGGTAAGGCGCATCACATTATTCAATCATACTTCATTATTATTATACCTGCATTTGATTACAGTTCTAAACATGATAAGGCCTACTCACACGATGAATACCGTACAATATATATTTATAATCCCGAAAAAGAATTTAATGGGCGGCAAACGCTGCCTTAATACTTATGGTATCTTAGTAATATTATAGTAGTAGGCTTCTACTTGTTGTGACGACACAAAACTATTGTAAAACTGGACCTCATCAATCAAGCCATAGAAATAATGTTCGTTGTTGCCATATGCTGTTCCAATAACGACTGGGTTGGGATTGATCGGTATAGGACCAGAGCAACAGTCAGACTGACCAGATTGCGTTTCTGCATTGACATAAAACGCTGTGTAACTGCCGTTGTAGATTAAAACCACATGTCGCCACATTTGTGTATCCAATGGCGTATACAGAAATCTAGAGTTGTTCCTTTCGGTGAAAAGTGATGCATATAAATTAATATGATAACCAAGTTTAAATTCAAATTCACTATCAAAACGGAATCCATTATTCAAAATAAACTGGCTGTCAGTGCCTTTTTCGAAACTTTTATACCACAAACTAACCGTAAATTCCGATCCAAAACTAAAGTTACTGAACATGTCAACAACAATGCTCTGAGAGCCAGTGAAGTTGGCGGCTAGACCACTTATGCCAGTTGTGTATGTTAAGTCTGTACCACCATTAGATCTTCCATGGCGTTCATTGTCAGATGTATCATTTACGCCACTCTCGAATTCGTAATAAGCAAGTAAATACTGGTTCTCTCCAACCAAGACATTATGCTCATGATGGGTGCCAGTTTGCGTACTAGACTCAGTTTCCTGACAATTAGTTGAGGATTCCATACTTTGAAATTCTTCATCTGACGTCATGAAATTATTTTGCCGATTCTCATTAAATTGGTGAGGAGCAACTAGTTTATATTCGTTGCAAACATCATCCACACTCTTTTCGAGAAACTTAAATTTAACACTGGAACACTTAATGCATTTTGAAAGTGAAACTACCTTTAACATACATTTCTCTCGATCAGCCAATTTCACTAGTTTTTGGTCGATTGTACATTTACCATTTACGACAAATATTCCAAGAGCTACGATCAGCATTAACGAACTGCAATACATAATCTAATGAAACAAACAGTGAAATATGAATTTTTGGAAATAACTTGTAAATTAATAATAAATGAACAAAACTAAGTCCTGCATTGACAACAAGTATAAACAAAAAGAGTAATCAACGAAGATTTACAAATTTAAGTTTAAACAAACGACCAACTAGAAAATCTAACAAATGCTTTAGAAATATTCTATTTATGAAGTTCAGATAAACATATAAATTACCAAATTTATGAAAATACGAGGCCTACTTTAAATTAAACCTTAACTAACGTTGTCAATAACTAAGCAAACGAGTACATATCTGTTTTATTTTGTTGAAAGAATTATGGAACTAACTTACAAATGTGTACTTTGATACCAGCCGTCGCATTAAATTACCACTACTGGCTACTCTACCATTAATATTGATCACTTTCGTAGGTAATAACTCGTTTTGTTTCCACAATGAGTATACTGATATACTTTTACATGACAAAATGACAAACATACAAAAAGATTATTAACCTCTATTGTGTGAAAATGAAAACAAAAATCGAGCTTTAATTGGGTACAGGCAATGACAATGAGACACTGTCTTATTCGTGTTTAATTAAACCTCAATGAGTGTCAAGTTTTGGATGCATCGACCATCCATCTGCCCCAACCACTGCTAATCGAAAAGGGTGTGGTCATGTGGTGGACAAAATGTGGCTTGGATATATATGTATTTATAAGTATATATGATATATATATATATATATATATATTATATATTTCGGTATCTTTTATTCATCAACAAGTATATACATAAAACAATTCATGGCAGTATAAACTGAATTGCGAACTAAGTAGTTAAAAACATTATACTAAATATACAGAATTAAACAAAATGAGCAAAATGAAGATTAATACATTAGTTAAGTTACGGTTATGTGATTGCCGGTGTTTGTCTTATATAAGGTTTATTCGAAGTTATTAATATAAAAAAAGGAAAAGGAAGTGAAAATAGTCTATATATATATATATAAATCCAAAGCCAAATTACTGAAAAAATGGCAATGCTGTGGGTATCAGTGGCTGGATCTCAATGGAGATACAAAATAAAAGCGAAAAGCTAAATCAAAACGAGAAGTAAAACAGCCAGAAAAGTTAGCAGAGCTTTCGGGCAACACTGGCCCTTCATCAGTGCAAGTGAATGAATTTGGATAAATATATATATATATATATATATATATATATATAGTGGTATGATACTCGCCCTGTAAGCGAGAGGTTGCAGGTTCGAATCCAGCCAGAGACATTTTTTCATACAACTAAAAAATATGGAACTTTCGCCAATGAGCTATGCTCGACGCGATTATGAGATCATGTTCCGAATATGAGCACTGTTTCTATAATTTACAGTATGATTTATATATAATTTACACAGTGCTACGCAACATCATTGATTTATATATATATATATATATATATATCGAAATGTATTATTTGAAATTCGTACTTTCTTTTTAAATACCTTATTCATTTGTTTACTGTAATTGATAGAAAGAAAGATAATAAAGTTTACGTTGATTGATTGAGAATGTAGGATAGGGTAACGAATTTCAGTTATTTAACATTTTGATATATTTACATAAATAAATGCGATTTATTAATTACATTTGGTATATCACATCCTTTGAAAGAATTTGGTAATTCTCAAAGAAATTGATTTATAATGATCTACAATTTACTAAATATTTTGATAACATTTTTAGCGTATTTTATCATGTCTTGATATTACTGTAATTGTGTTTTATTTCATATTTAGTGGGTATATACTTGATAATACAGGTCACCATATTAGACCCAAACAAAATAAACACCTTCCTAAAAACCCTTCTGAACAATAAAAGCCCCGGGCATTTATCCAAAAGAAATACATTATCTACATTTTCATCTTAACATAACGCATTGAATTTCAATAAATGCGATTTCTTTTAGCCATCACTTCTCATAGTTCAGAAATATATCCATGTAAACCAGCTTCTTTTCTTAAATATTCTACTAAAAGCAATTAATTCACAATTACAGTGCTAAAACTAATGTTATGATGTCGGTAAATTAGTATGTAAAATACAGTAGGCCTTACTAAACTTTATAAAAATGTCTTCAAATTCTCAGCTAGCTATATTAGTTAACATGTTGATGTTGGATCATTTTATTTAATAATTTCAGTCACGTTGTAATAGTAGGTTTCCACATACTGTGAAGCAACTGTAATATTGTAAAATTGGACTTCATCAATCAAGCCATAAAAATAACGGCCGTTGCTGCCATGTGCTGTTCCAATAACGACTGGGTTAGAATTGATCGGTATAGGACCAGAGCAACAATCAGACTGACCAGATTGTATCTATACATTGACATAAAACGCTAGGCAACTTCCATTGTAGGTTAAAACCAAATGTCGCCACACTCCAAATTGAGTCACAGGAAAATACTTGAATCTAGAATTAGATCGGAATAAAGTAAAAAGTGATACCAATAACTTATTAGGACCAAGTTTGAATTCAAATTCACCATCTTCCCGGAAACCATTATTCAAAATAAACTGGTTGTTATCACCTCCTTCCAAACCTTTATACCACAAACTAATTGTAAATTCTGATCCAAAATCAAAATTACTAAACTCGTCAACAACAACTCTCTGAGAGCCGGTCGCTTGTACATTTACCATTTACGGCAAATATTCCAAGAGCTACGATCAGCGTAAACGAACTGCAATACATACTCTAATGAAACAAAGAATAAATGCCGCATATACGTGGTAGTTTTCAGTGAATATGAATTTTGTAAAAAAATAAACTTGTAAATTAATAATAAATGAACAAAACTAAGTTCTGCATTGACAAAATGTATATAAAAAAAAAATAAATCAACGAAGATTTACATATACAAATATACGAGTTTTAAAATAATTAATAGTTGAGAGGCTATCCACATTGAAATGTCTAAATATAAACAAAAGTAATGAATGACTGTGCGTTTAAACCAAGGACTAACTAGAAAATCTAACAAATGCTTTATAAATATTAGCGATTTATGAAGTTCAGATAAACAGATAAGTTACCAAATTTATGAAAATATGATAACTTGTCGAGGCCTACAGTACTTTAAATTAAACCTTAACCAACGTTGTCAATAGGTAAACTAACAAGTACATGTCTGTTTTACTTTGTTGAAAGAATTATGGAACTAACTTACAAATGTGTAGTTTGATACCAAACCGACGCATTACATGAGCACTACTGGATACTCTATCTTTAGTATTGATCACTTTCGTAGGTAATAACTTGTTTTGTTTCCTCAATGAGTATACTGATATACTGTACGTTTACATGACAAAATGACAAACACACTTTAAGTTGTGCTTATGTGATATTGAAAAACAAAAATGCATTCAAAAATTTAGTTCACATAATAAGTTAAGGCTCTTTTCTCTTTATAAAAAAGAAATATGTTTAAGTTATCACTTGACCAACATCATTAATTTTAAACAAAGAAGATTATTAACTAAGTTACGTTTAGGGATATTAGAGCTAGAAATTGAAAAGGGCAGATGGGAGGGTGTAGAAAGGTATAAGAGAACGTGTAAATTATGTAAAAAGAACATTATTGAGTATGAATATCATTTTATTTTGCAATGCACATTTTATAATGATTTAAGAAAAAGTTTTATTCCAAGATTTATTCGTGTTTTTACTTCTATTAATAAGCTATGTTTATTACTTTCCAACACAAATTTTACTTATAATTTAGGAAAATACGTCTACTTTGCTTTTGAAAGAAGAAATCATTATCTTAAGTTATAGTTATTTTTTATTTGTTTGTATTAGGGCCAAAGGCCAATATACATTGAACTAATAAATTCCCTGAAGAGGGAAAGAAGAAGAAACTATTTTGTAGAATTTGTTTAATATTCTCCGCAATAACACAAAACCAATAAACATAAACAATTGATTTCCAATAAATGAGATTTACTATTGATTTACTTAAAGATGTATGAAAAATGAAGATTAATAAAAGCAGATTTACTATTGATTTACTTAAAGATATATAAAAAATGAAGATTAATAAAAGCAGATTTACTATTGATTTACTTAAAGATGTATGAAAAATGAAGATTAATAAAAGCAGATTTTGATTAGGCCATTTGGAATTTTTATCAAGTTATTTACTTATGTAAAAAAAAGAAAACCAACAAACATACTGATTTTACTTACAAAAAGACAAAATAAACGGTTAAATTTAACCAAAAACAGACAGAATACTTTTTGCTTAAAATTACATTATTTTCAGGTATAATAATAATTTTAATTTTCGATCCAAAATTTGGGGAAAAGTGAATATCTAAATGTGACATTAAAATTACATTAAAATTATTTTTTCAGGGGTCAAAATATCTTTAAATTTCCTACCTAAAGAAATAAATTTACAATGTTGGTACTAAGGCCAAAAACGAACTACGAATTCAGAGTAAGCCTATATTTCACTATATTTAAACAGGTTAACAAACGATGCGTCACTCAGAAATCAACTTTAAATTTCAATCACATTATAATAATAGGCTTCCACTTGTTGTGATGTCACAGAACTATTCTAAGATTGGACTTCGTCAATCAAGCCATAGAAATAACGTTCGATCTTTTTATGTGCTGTTCCAATAACGATTGGGTTAGGATTGATTGGTATAGGACCAGAGCAACAGTCAGACTGACCAGAGCAACAGTCAGACTGACCAGAGCAACAGCCAGACTGACCAGGTTGTATTTGTGCATTGACATATACAGCTGCGTAAATGCCGTTATAGGTTAAAACCACATGTCGCCACACTCCAAATTGAACCACAGGCTTATACTTAAATCTAGATTCACGTCGGGTAAAAATACTGTTAAATTAGGATCATTCATCATATGACCAAGTTTAATTTCAATTTCACCATCCTCATGGAAACCATTATTCAAAATAAACTGTTTACGATCACCTCTTTCGAAACTTTTATACCACAGACTAACCGTAAATTCTAATCCAAAATCAAAGTTACTGAACTCATCTACAACAATGCTCTGAGAACCAGTGAAGTTGGCGGCTAGACCACTTACACCAGTTGTGTATGTTAAGTCTGTACCATTAGATCTTCCATGGCGTTCATTGCCAGATGTATCTTTGACGTCACACTCAAATGCGTAATAAGCAAGTAAGTACTGGTTCTCTCCAACCAAGACATTGTGTTGATGGGTGTCAGTTTGAGTACTAGACTCACCTTCCAGACAATTAGTTGACAATTCAAATTCCATTGTATGAACTTCATTTGATGTCACGACATCATCATCCATCTCCGATTGTGTACTAGACTCGTTTTTCCAGACCATTAGTTAAGGATTCCGTTAATACCATTGTATTACGACCATCTTCATCTGATGTCATAATATTACCATTCATCTCGGATTGAGTACAAGAGTCATTTCCCAGACCATTAGTTGAGGATTCCGTTTCTATTATATTTGTATTATCAACTCCTTCATTTTGATTCTCATTGAATTGGTTAGCCAAACCAAAGCCAATCAGTTGATATTTATTGCAAACATCATCCGTTTTAACATGGGAATATGTAATGCATTTTGATAGTGAAACCACTTTCAACATACATTTCTCGAGATCTGCCAATTTCACCAGTTTTTGGTTGTTTCCACATTTTGTTTGACGTTTACCATTTACGTCAAAAATTGAAAGAACCACGATCAACGTTAACACGCTGTAATACATAATCTGATAAAACAAAATAAAACTGTATGTGAAAACTAGCTGTTAATTCGTATTAAAAAAAACAAACTTGAAAATACGAGTTAGTTAAAGCAAGGATAGGAACTACAGTCCTTTGATCTTATGTCTGGCTGCGACAAATACCAACAGTACTATAAATAATCTCCGCGGCGCACGGTGTATGTTAGGGATGTGGAACTGATCGTGTCGCAACTACAGATAAACCGTATGATCTCCGAAAATCATCATCCTGTGATTGCCTTAGAGTTTAGAGGTTCTCCACATTTTTGCCCAATAAACATAGTGAACAAATGACAGTCAATCAAAGGAGACAAATGGAAAATAAATAACGATAACAGAAAATTACGAAATTATGTTACCTTCAACATGAACCAGATTGTAATAAATCGACGGAAATAGCAGAAGCATCACATGCTTAACTTCATAATGTAGCCAATCACATGAACTTCACAATAGTTACAATACAATAACAAGCGCATATTCCTACAGAAGACTTTCTGAATGTATTATCTTACAATACTGTTACACGAATAAATTCTTTTTGTATACTCGTCACGTTATATTGATCTTTCTCTCTCTAAAAAAAAGTAAAACCAATATACAGTTACATGACAATGCCAGAATACACAAAGATGATTAAGTCAATATTAGTTAAAGGCAGTTTTCTCTTTTTAATCAATATTCAATTTATGACTTGATTTATATACAATAGACGTACCACAGTATCAATGTGTAAACCAGTATTTTAAATATTAGTTTTACTGTGAAATTTTAAATGTACGAATTGCCCCTTTATATTACATTTTAAACATTTTATTGAATAATTTTATATATTTTATAACTTTCGTATGGTAATAACTCGTTATGTTGTCTCAAAGTACAGGTAGGCTACACTGTATACATTTACATGACAAACACACAAAAAGATGTTCAACCAGTATTGTGCAAAAATAAAGCGTTTTAATTGGTTACAGGCAATGAGAATATAGGATTCTAACATTCCTTATTCCAGGTAAACTTAACGAGTGCTAATATTTGAGTCTAGCATTGACCATCAATCTCCGAACCTCTTATAAAGGCACAGATGAGTGGTAACGATAAGCGTAAAACCGTGTAGATTGTCCCGCTATCCTGAGCGGAGTTTCTTCTCAACCGCCCGTCCGCTTTTTGGGTAAATATAGTATAGATTTTATATTATTATTGTTATCCGATTACCGTTTACCGCTATCACTCGTCTGTGTAAATCTGCCTTTAAAGATGTATTTTCACCCAATCAGACTCTCAATAGTCCGTTTTGCAGTTTTAATAAAGTTATTCACTTCTGATTTCACATATAAAGCCAAACGAAACGATTAATTTTAAACAAAAAAACATTTTCTGATAAACAATTTTAGTTTTTTTTCTTTAAATTACTTTTTTTTAAGAAAAATTATTTTTTTTTTCAAAAGAATAGTAGTTATTTATCGTTGTTTTGTTTTAAAGTGGAATAATTATTACAGTCTGTCGTTTTCTTTTTATGTTGCCATCTTGTATAAGATCAGGGATAAGAGCTACAGAAAATGTTTTTATCCAGTTAGCTGCTGCTGACTGAATTCCATTTGACAGACAAAAACTTTCTTTCTTTCTTTCCACCAATGGCGAAAACGACTACTAGTTGCGAACAAGACATTTGATGAAATCTCCACCTGGTCTATCTTGTCCGACTTATCTTTTAATTCGTATCTTGTTCATGAGTTTTTGATCGGAGGTCGGGAAGGGGCTAATTGGACCATCTGTATGCTAAATCATCCTTCTGGGAATTAAAGTTTTTTTTTGCGGGGAATTTTAATCATATAATTTATTTTCTATTTATTCAGAGACTAGGGTTCGCACGGTCTTCAAACTTGGTTTCGGTATAAGAAAAAAAACGAGTTAGGCCGTCAAGGTCAAATATCAAAATGTTCAAATTGCTCCGATCGAGCTGAAACTTGGTTGCTTGTATATTCACGTCAAATATTCAAAGAAAAAACTCCGCAATACATAATCTAGTGAAAAAAAAAATGATGGTGGATATGCATGGTTTTCTGTAAAAATGTGAACTTAATGACATAAACTTGTAAATTAACGATAAATGAACACAATTTTGACAAAATGTACACAAAATAGAAATACAAATAGAAAATTTACATATAGAAACATACGGGTTTACAAACAATTAATAGGTGAGAGGCTATATCCACATTGATTGAAATGCAAATATAACAAATGTAATATAGGAACGATCAGTACATACCAAAGACCAACTAGAAAACGCAACAAATTCTTTTAAACTTTTGGATTAAGTTTAGATAAACATATACATTTACCAATTTTATGAAAATACGCTAACTTGTTGAGGCCTACTTTAAGTTCCAAACTAACGTACTGTACTGTACCTATCTTTCTAATTTTTTGAAGAGAATCATGAAACTAACTTACAAATGTGTAGTTTGATCCAATTGACAATTTAAATGATTTTTAATGACTTTAATATTGATCACTTTTGTAGATAAAAACTACTCTTTTGTTTTCTCAAATGGATATACATTTACATGGCCAAACAAAAAGATTAACCACTATTGTGTAAAAATCAAAAATAAATCGAGCTTTAATTGGTTACACGAAATTGAAATAAGACTCGATTGTATTCGTGTCAAGGTAAACTCAATGAGTGTCAAGTTTTAGATCCAACGTCGGCCACTCATCCGCCCAAACCTCCTCTAGAGTAAAACACTGCTAATCGACCAGGGTGTGGTCATGTGGTGGACAAAATGTGATTTTGATATATATGTATTTATAAGTACATGTGATTACCGGTGTAAGGAATTTCAGTTATTTAACATTTTGATATTTACACATTTATTTTCATCAATCAAGCAAGCAAAAATCAAAAGTAAGATTAAACATTTAATAAAATACAAAACTGTATAACAATCTATTCTCCGCAATAACACAAAGTTTTCATCTAGTAAGCATAATCAATTGATTTCCAATAAATGCGATTTATTATTTCGTTTGGTGTATCACATCATTGGTAATACCCAAAGAAATTGATTTACAATGATTTACAATTTACCAAGCATTTTTATACAATACATAAAAACCCTTCTGAACAATAAACGCCTCGAGGCGTTTATCCAAATAGAATACAGTATCTTCATTTTCATCTTAACACGATTTTCAATAAATGCGATTTCTTTTTTCTTTCAGACGTCACATTATTTCTAGTTCAGATATATATCTATGTAAACCAGCTTCTTTTCTTAAATATTCTACCGAAAGCAATTAATTCACAATTACAGTGCTAAAAGTATTTGACAAGCTAAATTAAAATTCTTAAAAATGTCTCCAAATTCTCAGCTAGCTATATTAGTTTATATGGTATTGTTGGACCATTTTATTTAATAATTTCAGTCGCGTTGTAATAGTAGGTTTCCACATGCTGTGAAGCAACTGTAATATTGTAAAATTGGACTTCATCAATCAAGCCATAAAAATAACGCCTGTTGCTGCCATGTGCTGTTCCAATAACGACTGGGTTAGAATTGATCGGTATAGGACCAGAGCAACAATCAGACTGACCAGATTGTATCTCTGCATTGACATAAAACGCTAGGCAACTTCCATTGTAGGTTAAAACCAAATGTCGCCACACTCCAAATTGAGTCACAGGAACATATTCGAATCTAGAAATAGATCGGAATAAAGTAAAAAGTGATACAAATAAATTATTAGGACCAAGTTTGAATTCAAATTCACCATCGTCCCGGAAACCATTATTCAAAATAAACTGTTGGTTATCACCTCCTTCCAAACCTTTATACCACAAACTAACTGTAAATTCTGATCCAAAATCAAAATGACTAAACTCGTCAACAACAACTCTTTGAGAGCCAGTGAAGTTGGCGGCTAATCCACTTACACCAGTTGTGTATGTTAAGTCTGTACCATTAGATCTTCCATGGCGTTCATTGCCAGATGTATCTTTGACGTCACACTCAAACGCGTAATAAGCAAGTAAATACTGGTTCTCTCCAACCAAGAGATTGTCATAGTTGCCACTTTGCGTACTGGACTCAGTTTTCAGACAATTAGTTGACAATTCAGATTCCATTATATGATCTTCACCTGATACATCATCATCCATCTCGAATTGAGTACTAGACTCATTTTCCAGTCCATTAGTTGAGGATTCCATACTTTGAAATTCTTCATCTGACGTCATGACACTATTTTGTTGATTTTCATTAAATTGGTGATGAGCAACCAGTTGATATTCGTTGCAAACATCATCCACACTCTTTTTAAGAAACTTAAATTTAACACTGGAACATATAATGCACTTTGAAAGTAACACTACCTCCAACATACATTTCTCTCGATCAGCCAGTTTCACTAATTTTTGGTCGCTTGTACATTTACCATTTACGGCAAATATTCCAAGAGCTACGATCAGCGTTAACGAACTGCAATACATAATCTAATGAAACAAAGAATAAATGCCGCATACGTGGTAGTTTTCAGTGAATATGAATTTTGTAAAAATAAACTTGTAAATTAATAATAATGAACAAAACTAAGTTCTGCATTGACAAAATGTTTATAAAAAAAAAAAAAAATCAACGAAGATTTACATATACAAATATACGAGATTTAAAATAATTAATAGTTGAGAGGCTATCCACATTGAAATGTCTAAATATAAACAAAAGTAATGAAGAACTGTGCGTTTAAACCAAGGACTAACTAGAAAATCTAACAAATGCTTTATAAATATTAGCGATTTATGAAGTTCAGATAAACAGATAAATTACCAAATTTATGAAAATACGATAACTTGTCGAGGCCTACAGTAGGCCTACTTTAAATTAAACCTTAACCAACGTTGTCAATAGGTAAACTAACAAGTACATGTCTGTTTTACTTTGTTGAAAGAATTATGGAACTAACTTACAAATGTGTAGTTTGATACCAAACCGACGCATTACATGAGCACTACTGGATACTCTATCTTTAGTATTGATTACTTTCGTAGGTAATAACTGGTTTTGTTTCCTCAATGAGTATACTGATATACGTTTACATGAAAAAATGACAAACACACAAAAAGATTATTAACCTCTATTGTGTCAAAATGAAAAAATATCGAGCTTTAATTGGTTACAGGCAATGACAATGCTATCTTATTCGTGTTTAATTAAACCTCAATGAGTGTCAGGTTTTGGATGCATCGACAATCAATCCGCCCAAACGTCCTCTAGAGGAAAACACTGCTAATCGACAAGGGTGTGGGCCGGTGGTGGACAATGTGGTTAGAAGTATATGTGATTGCCGGAGTTTTTCTTGGGAATGGTGTAACATGATAAATGTCCATTATTTAACATTTTGATATTTACATATTTATTTTTAAAAATCAAGAAAGTATAAAACAAGAGTTAGAATAAACATTTGATACAAAAAATAAATAAATATCTTCACTAATTATTTTGTAGTCTGGGGAATGTCATATGGCACAAACATTATTGAAAAAACACATACTAAATTTTGTAGATATTTATTTCAAGTTGGGAAAAATGCACCAAATACCGCTGTTATTTCTGAGTTAGGTAGATTACCACTTTCTTTGGATTGTTTAGTTACAGTTATAAGATTTTGGTTACATATTATTACTTTAGATCATGACAGATTCATTTTTAAGGGTTATGAGTTTCAACTTAGAAAAGTTAACCGTAATGAGAATTGTTGGGCACAACAGGTCAAACACTTACCTTTTTCTACTGGTTTTGGTTATATATGGTTACAACAATATGTTAATAGTAAAGGTTTATTTTTGAGAGAATTTAAGTTGCGCTTATGTGATATTGAAAAACAAAATGCATTCAAAATTTAGTTCACATAATAAGTTAAGGCTCTTTTCTCTTTATAAAAAAGAAATATGTTTAAGTTATCACTTGACCAACATAATTAATTTTAAACAAAGAAGATTATTAACTAAGTTACGTTTAGGGATATTAGAGCTAGAAATTGAAAAGGGCAGATGGGAGGGTGTAGAAAGGTATAAGAGAACGTGTAAATTATGTAAAAAGAACATTATTGAGTATGAATATCATTTTATTTTGCAATGCACATTTTATAATGATTTAAGAAAAAGTTTTATTCCAAGATTTATTCGTGTTTTTACTTATATTAATAAGCTATGTTTATTACTTTCCAACACAAATTTTACTTATAATTTAGGAAAATACGTCTACTTTGCTTTTGAAAGAAGAAATCATTATCTTAAGTTATAGTTATTTTTTATTTGTTTGTATTAGGGCCAAAGGCCAATATACATTGAACTAATAAATTCCCTGAAGAGGGAAAGAAGAAGAAACTATTTTGTAGAATTTGTTTAATATTCTCCGCAATAACACAAAACCAATAAACATAAACAATTGATTTGCAATAAATGAGATTTACTATTGATTTACTTAAAGATGTATGAAAAATGAAGATTAATAAAAGCAGATTTACTATTGATTTACTTAAAGATGTATGAAAAATGAAGATTAATAAAAGCAGATTTACTATTGATTTACTTAAAGATGTATGAAAAATGAAGATTAATAAAAGCAGATTTACTATTGATTTACTTAAAGATGTATGAAAAATGAAGATTAATAAAAGCAGATTTACTATTGATTTACTTAAAGATGTATGAAAAATGAAGATTAATAAAAGCAGATTTACTATTGATTTACTTAAAGATGTATGAAAAATGAAGATTAATAAAAGCAGATTTTGATTAGGCCATTTGGAATTTTTATCAAGTTATTTACTTATGTAAAAAAAAAGAAAACCAACAAACATACTGATTTTACTTACAAAAAGACAAAATAAACGGTTAAATTTAACCAAAAACAGACAGAATACTTTTTGCTTAAAATTACATTATTTTCAGGTATAATAACAATTTTAATTTTCGATCCAAAATGTGGGGAAAAGTGAATATCTAAATGTGACATTAAAATTACATTACAATTATTTTTTCAGGGGTCGAAATATCTTTAAATTTCCTACCTAAAGAAATAAATTTACAATGTTGGTACTAAGGCCAAAAACGAACTACGAATTCAGAGTAAGCCTTTTATTTTTAAACATGTTAAAAAACGATTATGCGTCACTCAGAAATCAACTTTAAATTTCAATCACATTATAATAATAGGCTTCCACTTGTTGTGATGTCGTTTGAAATTGATTTACAATGATCTACAATTTACCAAGCATTTTTATACAATACATAAAAACCCTTCTGAACAATAAACGCCTCGAGGCGTTTATCCAAATAGAATACAGTATCTTCATTTTCATCTTAACACGATTTTCAATAAATGCGATTTCTTTTTTCTTTCAGACGTCACATTATTTCTAGTTCAGATATATATCTATGTAAACCAGCTTCTTTTCTTAAATATTCTACCGAAAGCAATTAATTCACAATTACAGTGCTAAAACTACAGTATTTGACAAGCTAAATTAAAATTCTTAAAAATGTCTCCAAATTCTCAGCTAGCTATATTAGTTTATATGGTATTGTTGGACCATTTTATTTAATAATTTCAGTCGCGTTGTAATTATAGTAGGTTTCCACATACTGTGAAGCAACTGTAATATTGTAAAATTGAACTTCATCAATCAAGCCATAAAAATAACGGCCGTTGCTGCCATGTGCTGTTCCAATACCGACTGGGTTAGAATTGATCGGTATAGGACCAGAGCAACAATCAGACTGACCAGATTGTATCTCTGCATTGACATAAAACGCTAGGCAACTTCCATTGTAGGTTAAAACCAAATGTCGCCACACTCCAAATTGAACCACAGGAACATATTTGAATCTAGATTTGATTAAAGTAAAAAGTGATACCAATAAAGTATTAGGACCAAGTCTGAATTCAAATTCACCATCTTCCCGGAAACCATTATTCAAAATAAACTGTTGGTTATCACCTCCTTCCAAACCTTTATACCACAAACTAACTGTAAATTCTGATCCAAAATCAAAATTACTAAACTCGTCAACAACAACTCTCTGAGAGCCAGTGAAGTTGGCGGCTAATCCACTTACACCAGTTGTGTATGTTAAGTCTGTACCATGAGATCTTCCATGGCGTTCATTGCCAGATGTATCTTTGACGTCACACTCAAACGCGTAATAAGCAAGTAAATACTGGTTCTCTCCAACCAAGAGATTGTCATGGTTGCCACTTTGCGTACTGGACTCAGTTTTCAGACAATTAGTTGACAATTCAGATTCCATTATATGATCTTCACCTGATACATCATCATCCATCTCGAATTGAGTACTAGACTCATTTTCCAGTCCATTAGTTGAGAATTCCATACTTTGAAATTCTTCATCTGACGTAATGACACTATTTTGTTGATTTTCATTAAATTGGTGATGAGCAACCAGTTGATATTCGTTGCAAACATCATCCACACTCTTTTTAAGAAACTTAAATTTAACACTGGAACGTATAATGCACTTTGAAAGTGAAACTACCTCCAACATACATTTCTCTCGATCAGCCAATTTCACTAGTTTTTGGTCGCTTGTACATTTACCGTTTACGGCAAATATTCCAAGAGCTACGATCAGCGTAAACGAACTGCAATACATAATCTAATGAAACAAAGAATAAATGCCGCATAGGTGGTAGTTTTCAGTGAATATGAATTTTGTAAAAATAAACTTGTAAATTAATAATAAATGAACAAAACTAAGTTCTGCATTGACAAAATGTATATAAAAAAAAATAAATCAACGAAGATTTACATATACAAATATACGAGTTTTAAAATAATTAATAGTTGAGAGGCTATCCACATTGAAATGTCTAAATATAAACAAAAGTAATGAAGAACTGTGCGTTTAAGCCAAGGACTAACTAGAAAATCTAACAAATGCTTTATAAATATTAGCGATTTATGAAGTTTAGATAAACAGATAAATTACCAAATTTATGAAAATACGATAACTTTTCGAGGCCTAATGTACTTTAAATTAAACCTTAACCAACGTTGTCAATAGGTAAACTAACAAGTACATGTCTGTTTTACTTTGTTGAAAGAATTATGGAATTACAAATGTGTAGTTTGATACCAAACCGACGCATTACATGAGCACTACTGGATACTCTATCTTTAGTATTGATCACTTTCGTAGGTAATAACTTGTTTTGTTTCCTCAATGAGTATACTGATATACGTTTACATGAAAAAATGACAAACACAGAAAAAGATTATTAACCTCTATTGTGTCAAAATGAAAAAATATCGAGCTTTAATTGGTTACAGGCAATGACAATGCTATCTTATTCGTGTTTAATTAAACCTCAATGAGTGTCAGGTTTTGGATGCATCGACCATCAATCCGCCCAAACGTCCTTTAGAGAAAAACACTGCTAATCGACAAGGGTGTGGGCCGGTGGTGGACAATGTGGTTAGAAGTATATGTGATTGCCGGAGTATTTCTTGGGAATGGTGTAACGTGATAAATGTTCATTATTTAACATTTTGATATTTACATATTTATTTTTAAAAATCAAGAAAGTATAAAACAAGAGTTAGATTAAACATTTGATACAAAAAAAAATAAATATCTTCACTAACTATTTTGTAGTCTGGGGAATGTCAGATAGCACAAACATTATTGAAAAAACACATACAAAATTGTGTAGATATTTATTGCAAGTTGGGAAAAATGCACCAAATACCGCTGTTATTTCTGAGTTAGGTAGATTACCACTTTCTTTGGATTGTTTAGTTACAGTTATAAGATTTTGGTTACATATTATTACTTTAGATCATGACAGATTCATTTTTAAGGGTTATGAGTTTCAACTTAGAAAAGTTAACCGTAATGAGAATTGTTGGGCACAACAGGTCAAACACTTACCTTTGGTTTTGGTTATATATGGTTACAACAATATGTTAATAGTAAAGGTTTATTTTTTAGAGAATTTAAGTTGCGCTTATGTGATATTGAAAAACAAAAATGCATTCAAAAATTTAGTTCACATAATAAGTTAAGGCTCTTTTCTCTTTATAAAAAAGAAATATGTTTAAGTTATCACTTGACCAACATCATTAATTTTAAACAAAGAAGATTATTAACTAAGTTACGTTTAGGGATATTAGAGCTAGAAATTGAAAAGGGCAGATGGGAGGGTGTAGAAAGGTATAAGAGAACGTGTAAATTATGTAAAACAATAGCAATGCACATTTTATAATGATTTAAGAAAAAGTTTTATTCCAAGATTTATTCATGTTTTTACTTCTATTAATAAGCTATGTTTATTACTTTCCAACACAAATTTTACTTATAATTTAAGAAAATACGTCTACTTTGCTTTTGAAAGAAGAAATCATTATCTTAAGTTATAGTTATTTTTTATTTGTTTTTATTAGGGCCAAAGGCCAATATACATTGAACTAATAAATTCCCTGAAAAGGGAAAGAAGAAGAAACTATTTTGTAGAATTTGTTTAATATTCTCCGCAATAACACAAAACCAATAAACATAAACAATTGATTTCCAATAAATGAGATTTACTATTGATTTACTTAAAGATGTATGAAAAATGAAGATTAATAAAAGCAGATTTACTATTGATTTACTTAAAGATGTATGAAAAATGAAGATTAATAAAAGCAGATTTACTATTGATTTACTTAAAGATGTATAAAAAATGAAGATTAATAAAAGCAGATTTACTATTGATTTACTTAAAGATGTATGAAAAATGAAGATTAATAAAAGCAGATTTACTATTGATTTACTTAAAGATGTATGAAAAATGAAGATTAATAAAAGCAGATTTACTATTGATTTACTTAAAGATGTATGAAAATTAAGATTAATAAAAGCTGATTTTGATTAGGCCATTTGGAATTTTTATCAAGTTATTTACTTATGTAAAAAAAGAAAACCAACAAACATACTGATTTTACTTACAAAAAGACAAAATAAACGGTTAAATTTAACCAAAAACAGACAGAATACTTTTTGCTTAAAATTACATTATTTTCAGGTATAATAATAATTTTAATTTTCGATCCAAAATTTGGGGAAAAGTGAATATCTAAATGTGACATTAAAATTACATTACAATTATTTTTTCAGGGGTCAAAATATCTTTAAATTTCCTACCTAAAGAAATAAATTTACAATGTTGGTACTAAGGCCAAAAACGAATTACGAATTCAGAGTAAGCCTATAGTTTACTATATTTAAACAGGTTAACAGACGATTATGCGTCACTCAGAAATCAACATTAAATTTCAATCACATTATAATAATAGGCTTCCACTTGTTGTGATGTCACAGAACTATTGTAAAATTGGACTTCGTCAATCAAGCCATAGAAATAACGTTCGATCTTTTTATGTGCTGTTCCAATAACGATTGGGTTAGGATTGATTGGTATAGGACCAGAGCAACAGTCAGACTGACCAGAGCAACAGCCAGACTGACCAGCTTGTATTTGTGCATTGACATATACAGCTGCGTAAATGCCGTTATAGGTTAAAACCACATGTCGCCACACTCCAAATTGAACCACAGGCTTATACTTAAATCTAGATTCACGTCGGGTAAAAAGTAATACTGTTAAATTAGGATCATTCATCATATGACCAAGTTTAATTTCAATTTCACCATCCTCATGGAAACCATTATTCAAAATAAACTGTTTACGATCACCTCTTTCGAAACTTTTATACCACAGACTAACCGTAAATTCTAATCCAAAATCAAAGTTACTGAACTCATCTACAACAATGCTCTGAGAGCCAGTGAAGTTGGCGGCTAGACCACTTACACCAGTTGTGTATGTTAAGTCTGTACCATTAGATCTTCCATGGCGTTCATTGCCAGATGTATCTTTGACGTCACACTCAAATGCGTAATAAGCAAGTAAGTACTGGTTCTCTCCAACCAAGACATTGTGTTGATGGGTGTCAGTTTGAGTACTAGACTCACCTTCCAGACAATTAGTTGACAATTCAAATTCCATTGTATGAACTTCATTTGATGTCACGACATCATCATTCATCTCCGATTGTGTACTAAACTCGTTTTCCAGACCATTAGTTAAGGATTCCGTTAATACCATTGTATTACGACCGTCTTCATCTGATGTCATATTACCATTCATCTCGGATTGAGTACAAGACTCATTTCCCAGACCATTAGTTGAGGATTCCGTTTCTATTATATTTGTATTATCAACTCCTTCATTTTGATTCTCATTGAATCGGTTAGCCAAACCAAAGCCAATCAGTTGATATTTATTGCAAACATCATCCGTTTTAACATGGGAATATGTAATGCATTTTGATAGTGAAACCACTTTCAACATACATTTCTCCAGATCTGCCAATTTCACCAGTTTTTGGTTGTTTCCACATTTTGTTTGACGTTTACCATTTACGTCAAAAATTGAAAGAACCACGATCAACGTTAACACGCTGTAATACATAATCTGATAAAACAAAATAAAACTGTATGTGAAAACTAGCTGTTAATTCGTATTAAAAAAACAAACTTGGAAATACGAGTTAGTTAAAGCAAGGATAGGAACTACAGTCCTTTGATCTTATGTCTGGCTGCGACAAATACCAACAGTACTATAAATAATCTCCGCGGCGCACGGTGTATGTTAGGGATGTGGAACTGATCGTGTCGCAACTACAGATATGGTCTCCAAAAATCATCATCCTGTGATTGCCTTAGAGTTTAGAGGTTCTCCACATTTTTGCCCAATAAACATAGTGAACAAATGACAGTCAATCAAAGGAGACAAATGGAAAATAAATAACGATAACAGAAAATTACGAAATTATGTTACCTTCAACATGAACCAGATTGTAATAAATCGACGGAAATAGCAGAAGCGTCACATGCTTAACTTCATAATGTAGCCAATCACATGAACTTCACAATAGTTACAATACAATAACAAGCGCATATTCCTACAGAAGACTTTCTGAATGTATTATCTTACAATACTGTTACACGAATAAATCCTTTTTGTATACTCGTCACGTTATATTGATCTTTCTCTCTCTAAAAAAAAGTAAAACCAATATACAGTTACATGACAATGCCAGAATACACAAAGATGATTAAGTCAATATTAGTTAAAGGCAGTTTTCTCTTTTTAATCAATATTCAATTTATGACTTGATTTATATACAATAGACGTACCACAGTATCAATGTGTAAACCAGTATTTTAAATATTAGTTTTACTGTGAAATTTTAAATGTACGAATTGCCCCTTTATATTACATTTTAAACATTTTATTGAATAATTTTATATATTTTATAACTTTCGTATGGTAATAACTCGTTATGTTGTCTCAAAGTACAGGTAGGCTACACTGTATACATTTACATGACAAACACACAAAAAGATGTTCAACCAGTATTGTGCAAAAATAAAGCGTTTTAATTGGTTACAGGCAATGAGAATATAGGATTCTAACATTCCTTATTCCAGGTAAACTTAACGAGTGTTAATATTTGAGTCTAGCATTGACCATCAATCTCCGAACCTCTTATAAAGGCACAGATGAGTGGTAACGATAGGCGTAAAACCGTGTAGATTGTCCCGCTATCCTGAGCGGAGTTTCTTCTCAACCGCCCGTCCGCTTTTTGGGTAAATATAGTATAGATTTTATATTACTAGATGGTACGCTCGCTTCGCTCGCGTACCATCAAGGTCGTGCCCAGAGATGGTTCTCGAATACACAGTAATTTCAGCGTAACAAAACTGGCGATTTCAAATGTACGTACCGCAGGACTATAGGCCTATACATTGTCGTTTACAGAAACGAATAAATAGACACGATGATTTATGTAGTCAACTAAAATTAGCACCCTGGGAATTACTTCCGAAGGAGAAACTTATCACAAAATGAGTCCAAGTTTTTGATTTGGACTCATTTAAAGAAACCCAATTTGTGTTTTGTATGTAACATTAGGGTAGAGAGGGATGGGAAAGCGGATAGGTACAAAGAGGAACAATTTTTAAATATATTCTTTATCCACTCAGTAACGAAATATTTTTTTCATGTTTTATAGGCCTATAAATAATATACCTCTAAATACAGTAAAACATTTGCGATTTAATACTTTTTTTATTTTATTTATTTATTTATTTCTTTTAAATATTCATTGTACACTAATTTTCCCCGTGTATGGCAAGAGATTCCTAATTATATTAGAGAACATTCTTTATTTAGTTTAGTTAAAACTGTCACTGTCATAATCGATTGAAATATTAAAGTAGCATGTCACGATACACCACTACGACGTTTATATTTGGTAATTATTAATTAATACAAACGTTGAGAAAGAACTGTCAGTATAAAGCTTATTTGTATATAATAATGTGTTTATATATCTAACAGTAGAGCCTATCCACAATCTCGCAAGTTTATTCTCAAAGGGCCCATATATTTACCTACCGTATGTGTTAAACCAAGGGCTCATAAATTTACCTACAGTACTTGTGTTAAACCAAACTCTGGCAGACTGAGAGATTGGGATGTTCCATTCATCGCAAATCAATAGATTTGTATAATCGTATATTAAATCTATCAAAATAGTATTTTTTAAAGAAAATCGGCCTGTCTTCAACATTATGATGGTGTACTCTAGCTGTTCAACCGGTTTTCAGCTATTAAAAACAATTATCGTAGGAGGAGATAGGAAAATGCGAAGCCTCCTCCCATTTTTGTGGCGGGTATTTTTCAAGACGGACATCCATTATACAGTGTATACCACGGTCGGAAAACACCCCTATTTGGGGCAAATCTTGGAACCTAAATTCGTTTTAACCGTCAATAACTTATTATCTAACTTAATTTAATTAGTAAACAGGGTTACATAAGGTGGTTAAAATCAGTACCGAAAGTACGAACCAACTTTATATACCATCGAGTAAAAATTATAGAAGTAAGGCGCGATTTACCGAATTTTGCCCTTACGTAAATTTATATATAGATTATTGTTATCCGATTACCGTTTACCGCTATCACTCGTCTGTGTAAATCTGCCTTTAAAGATGTATTTTCACCCAATCAGACTCTCAATAGTCCGTTTTGCAGTTTTAATAAAGTTATTCACTTCTGATTTCACATATAAAGCCAAACGTAACGATTAATTTTAAACAAAAAAACATTTTCTGATAAACAATTTTAGTTTTTTTTCTTTAAATTACTTTTTTTTAAGAAAAATTATTTTTTTTTCCAAAAGAATAGTAGTTATTTATCGTAAAGTGGAATAATTATTACAGTCTGCCGTTTTCTTTTTATGTTGCCATCTTGTATAAGATCAGGGATAAGAGCTACAGAAAATGTCTTTATCCAGTTAGCTGCTGCTGACTGAATTCCATTTGACAGACAAAAACCTTCTTTCTTTCTTTCCACCAATGGCGAAAACGACTACTAGTTGCGAACAAGACATTTGATGAAATCTCCACCTGGTCTATCTTGTCCGGCTTATCTTCTAATTCGTATCTTGTTCATGAGTTTTTGATCGGAGGTCGGGAAGGGGCTAATTGGACCATCTGTATGCTAAATCATCCTTCTGGGAATTAAAGTTTTTTTTGCGGGGAATTTTAATCATATAATTTATTTTCTATTTATTCAGAGACTAGGGTTCGCACGGTCTTCAAACTTGGTTTCGGTATAAGAAAAAAAAACGAGTTAGGCCGTCAAGGTCAAATATCAAAATGTTCAAATTGCTCCGATCGAGCTGAAACTTGGTTGCTTGTATATTCACGTCAAATATTCAAAGAAAAAAAAAACTCCGCAATACATAATCTAGTGAAAAAAAAAATGATGGTGGATATGCATGGTTTTCTGTAAAAATGTGAACTTAAAGACATAAACTTGTAAATTAACGATAAATGAACACAATTTTGACAAAATGTACACAAAATAGAAATACCAATAGAAAAACATATAGAAACATACGGGTTTACAAACAATTAATAGGTGAGAGGCTATATCCACATTGATTGAAATGCAAATATAACAAATGTAATATAGGAACGATCAGTACATACCAAGGACCAACTAGAAAACGCAACGCAACAAATTCTTTTAAACTTTTGGATTAAGTTTAGATAAACATATACATTTACCAAATTTATGAAAATACGCTAACTTGTTGAGGCCTACTTTAAGTTCCAAACTAACGTACTGTACTGTACATATCTTTCTAATTTTTGAAGAGAATCATGAAACTAACTTACAAATGTGTAGTTTGATCCAATTGACAATTTAAATGATTTTTAATGACTTTAATATTGATCACTTTTGTAGATAATAACTACTCTTTTGTTTTCTCAAATGGATATACATTTACATGGCCAAATAACAAACAAAAAGATTAACCACTATTGTGTAAAAATCAAAAATAAATCGAGCTTTAATCAAAAGTAAGATTAAACATTTAATAAAATACAAAACTGTATAACAATCTATTCTCCGCAATAACACAAAGTTTTCATCTAGTAAGCATAATCAATTGATTTCCAATAAATGCGATTTATTATTTCGTTTGGTGTATCACATCATTGGTAATACCCAAAGAAATTGATTTACAATGATTTACAATTTACCAAGCATTTTTATACAATACATAAAAACCCTTCTGAACAATAAACGCCTCGAGGCGTTTATCCAAATAGAATACAGTATCTTCATTTTCATCTTAACACGATTTTCAATAAATGCGATTTCTTTTTTCTTTCAGACGTCACATTATTTCTAGTTCAGATATATATCTATGTAAACCAGCTTCTTTTCTTAAATATTCTACCAAAAGCAATTAATTCACAATTACAGTGTTAAAACTACTGACAGTATTTGACAAGCTAAATTAAAATTCTTAAAAATGTCTCTCAGCTAGCTATATTAGTTTATATGGTATGTTGGACCATTTTATTTAATAATTTTAGTCACGTTGTAATAGTAGGTTTCCACATGCTGTGAAGCAACTGTAATATTGTAAAATTGGACTTCATCAATCAAGCCATGAAAATAACGCCTGTTGCTGCCATGTGCTGTTCCAATAACGACTGGGTTAGAATTGATCGGTATAGGACCAGAGCAACAATCAGACTGACCAGATTGTATCTCTGCATTGACATAAAACGCTAGGCAACTTCCATTGTAGGTTAAAACCAAATGTCGCCACACTCCAAATTGAACCACAGGAACATATTCGAATCTAGCTTCGATTAAAGTAAAAAGTGATACAAATAAATTATTAGGACCAAGTTTGAATTCAAATTCACCATCGTCCCGGAAACCATTATTCAAAATAAACTGTTGGTTATCACCTCCTTCCAAACCTTTATACCACAAACTAACTGTAAATTCTGATCCAAAATCAAAATTACTAAACTCGTCAACAACAACTCTCTGAGAGCCAGTGAAGTTGGCGGCTAATCCACTTACACCAGTTGTGTATGTTAAGTCTGTACCATTAGATCTTCCATGGCGTTCATTGCCAGATGTATCTTTGACGTCACACTCAAACGCGTAATAAGCAAGTAAATACTGGTTCTCTCCAACCAAGAGATTGTCATGGTTGCCACTTTGCGTACTGCACTCAGTTTTCAGACAACTAGTTGACAATTCAGATTCCATTATATGATCTTCACCTGATACATCATCATCCATCTCGAATTGAGTACTAGACTCATTTTCCAGTCCATTAGTTGAGGATTCCATACTTTGAAATTCTTCATCTGACGTAATGACACTATTTTGTTGATTTTCATTAAATTGGTGATGAGCAACCAGTTGATATTCGTTGCAAACATCATCCACACTCTTTTTAAGAAACTTAAATTTAACACTGGAACATATAATGCACTTTGAAAGTGAAACTACCTCCAACATACATTTCTCTCGATCAGCCAATTTCACTAGTTTTTGGTCGCTTGTACATTTACCATTTACGGCAAATATTCCAAGAGCTACGATCAGCGTTAACGAACTGCAATACATAATCTAATGAAACAAAGAATAAATGCCGCATACGTGGTAGTTTTCAGTGAATATGAATTTTGTAAAAATAAACTTGTAAATTAATAATAAATGAACAAAACTAAGTTCTGCATTGAAAAAATGTATATAAAAAAAAAATAAATCAACGAAGATTTACATATACAAATATACGAGTTTTAAAATAATTAATAGTTGAGAGGCTATCCACATTGAAATGTCTAAATATAAACAAAAGTAATGAAGAACTGTGCGTTTAAACCAAGGACTAACTAGAAAATCTAACAAATGCTTTATAAATATTAGCGATTTATGAAGTTCAGATAAACAGATAAATTACCAAATTTATGAAAATACGATAACTTGTCGAGGCCTACAGTACTTTAAATTAAACCTTAACCAACGTTGTCAATAGGTAAACTAACAAGTACATGTCTGTTTTACTTTGTTGAAAGAATTATGGAACTAACTTACAAATGTGTAGTTTGATACCAAACCGACGCATTACATGAGCACTACTTGATACTCTATCTTTAATATTGATCACTTTCGTAGGTAATAACTTGTTTTGTTTCCTCAATGAGTATACTGATATACGTTTACATGAAAAAATGACAAACACACAAAAAGATTATTAACCTCTATTGTGTCAAAATGAAAAAATATCGAGCTTTAATTGGTTACAGGCAATGACAATGCTATCTTATTCGTGTTTAATTAAACCTCAATGAGTGTCAGGTTTTGGATGCATCGACAATCAATCCGCCCAAACGTCCTCTAGAGGAAAACACTGCTAATCGACAAGGGTGTGGGCCGGTGGTGGACAATGTGGTTAGAAGTATATGTGATTGCCGGAGTATTTCTTGGGAATGGTGTAACGTGATAAATGTTCATTATTTAACATTTTGATATTTACATATTTATTTTTAAAAATCAAGAAAGTATAAAACAAGAGTTAGATTAAACATTTGATACAAAAAATAAATAAATATCTTCACTAACTATTTTGTAGTCTGGGGAATGTCAGATAGCACAAACATTATTGAAAAAACACATACAAAATTGTGTAGATATTTATTGCAAGTTGGGAAAAATGCACCAAATACCGCTGTTATTTCTGAGTTAGGTAGATTACCACTTTCTTTGGATTGTTTAGTTACAGTTATAAGATTTTGGTTACATATTATTACTTTAGATCATGACAGATTCATTTTTAAGGGTTATGAGTTTCAACTTAGAAAAGTTAACCGTAATGAGAATTGTTGGGCACAACAGGTCAAACACTTACCTTTGGTTTTGGTTATATATGGTTACAACAATATGTTAATAGTAAAGGTTTATTTTTTAGAGAATTTAAGTTGCGCTTATGTGATATTGAAAAACAAAAATGCATTCAAAAATTTAGTTCACATAATAAGTTAAGGCTCTTTTCTCTTTATAAAAAAGAAATATGTTTAAGTTATCACTTGACCAACATCATTAATTTTAAACAAAGAAGATTATTAACTAAGTTACGTTTAGGGATATTAGAGCTAGAAATTGAAAAGGGCAGATGGGAGGGTGTAGAAAGGTATAAGAGAACGTGTAAATTATGTAAAAAGAACATTATTGAGTATGAATATCATTTTATTTTGCAATGCACATTTTATAATGATTTAAGAAAAAGTTTTATTCCAAGATTTATTCATGTTTTTACTTCTATTAATAAGCTATGTTTATTAATTTCCAACACAAATTTTACTTATAATTTAGGAAAATACTTCTACTTTGCTTTTGAAAGAAGAAATCATTATCTTAAGTTATAGTTATTTTTTATTTGTTTTTATTAGGGCCAAAGGCCAATATACATTGAACTAATAAATTCCCTGAAAAGGGAAAGAAGAAGAAACTATTTTGTAGAATTTGTTTAATATTCTCCGCAATAACACAAAACCAATAAACATAAACAATTGATTTCCAATAAATGAGATTTACTATTGATTTACTTAAAGATGTATGAAAAATGAAGATTAATAAAAGCAGATTTACTATTGATTTACTTAAAGATGTATGAAAAATGAAGATTAATAAAAGCAGATTTACTATTGATTTACTTAAAGATGTATAAAAAATGAAGATTAATAAAAGCAGATTTACTATTGATTTACTTAAAGATGTATGAAAAATGAAGATTAATAAAAGCAGATTTACTATTGATTTACTTAAAGATGTATGAAAAATGAAGATTAATAAAAGCAGATTTACTATTGATTTACTTAAAGATGTATAAAAAATGAAGATTAATAAAAGCAGATTTACTATTGATTTACTTAAAGATGTATGAAAAATGAAGATTAATAAAAGCAGATTTACTATTGATTTACTTAAAGATGTATGAAAATTAAGATTAATAAAAGCAGATTTTGATTAGGCCATTTGGAATTTTTATCAAGTTATTTACTTATGTAAAAAAAGAAAACCAACAAACATACTGATTTTACTTACAAAAAGACAAAATAAACGGTTAAATTTAACCAAAAACAGACAGAATACTTTTTGCTTAAAATTACATTATTTTCAGGTATAATAATAATTTTAATTTTCGATCAAAAATTTGGGGAAAAGTGAATATCTAAATGTGACATTAAAATTACATTACAATTATTTTTTCAGGGGTCAAAATATCTTTAAATTTCCTACCTAAAGAAATAAATTTACAATGTTGGTACTAAGGCCAAAAACGAATTACGAATTCAGAGTAAGCCTATAGTTTACTATATTTAAACAGGTTAACAGACGATTATGCGTCACTCAGAAATCAACATTAAATTTCAATCACATTATAATAATAGGCTTCCACTTGTTGTGATGTCACAGAACTATTGTAAAATTGGACTTCGTCAATCAAGCCATAGAAATAACGTTCGATCTTTTTATGTGCTGTTCCAATAACGATTGGGTTAGGATTGATTGGTATAGGACCAGAGCAACAGTCAGACTGACCAGAGCAACAGCCAGACTGACCAGCTTGTATTTGTGCATTGACATATACAGCTGCGTAAATGCCGTTATAGGTTAAAACCACATGTCGCCACACTCCAAATTGAACCACAGGCTTATACTTAAATCTAGATTCACGTCGGGTAAAAAGTAATACTGTTAAATTAGGATCATTCATCATATGACCAAGTTTAATTTCAATTTCACCATCCTCATGGAAACCATTATTCAAAATAAACTGTTTACGATCACCTCTTTCGAAACTTTTATACCACAGACTAACCGTAAATTCTAATCCAAAATCAAAGTTACTGAACTCATCTACAACAATGCTCTGAGAACCAGTGAAGTTGGCGGCTAGACCACTTACACCAGTTGTGTATGTTAAGTCTGTACCATTAGATCTTCCATGGCGTTCATTGCCAGATGTATCTTTGACGTCACACTCAAATGCGTAATAAGCAAGTAAGTACTGGTTCTCTCCAACCAAGACATTGTGTTGATGGGTGTCAGTTTGAGTACTAGACTCACCTTCCAGACAATTAGTTGACAATTCAAATTCCATTGTATGAACTTCATTTGATGTCACGACATCATCATCCATCTCCGATTGTGTACTAGACTCGTTTTCCAGACCATTAGTTAAGGATTCCGTTAATACCATTGTATTACGACCATCTTCATCTGATGTCATAATATTACCATTCATCTCGGATTGAGTACAAGAGTCATTTCCCAGACCATTAGTTGAGGATTCCGTTTCTATTATATTTGTATTATCAACTCCTTCATTTTGATTCTCATTGAATTGGTTAGCCAAACCAAAGCCAATCAGTTGTTATTTATTGCAAACATCATCCGTTTTAACATGGGAATATGTAATGCATTTTGATAGTGAAACCACTTTCAACATACATTTCTCGAGATCTGCCAATTTCACCAGTTTTTGGTTGTTTCCACATTTTGTTTGACGTTTACCATTTACGTCAAAAATTGAAAGAACCACGATCAACGTTAACACGCTGTAATACATAATCTGATAAAACAAAATAAAACTGTATGTGAAAACTAGCTGTTAATTCGTATTAAAAAAAACAAACTTGAAAATACGAGTTAGTTAAAGCAAGGATAGGAACTACAGTCCTTTGATCTTATGTCTGGCTGCGACAAATACCAACAGTACTATAAATAATCTCCGCGGCGCACGGTGTATGTTAGGGATGTGGAACTGATCGTGTCGCAACTACAGATAAACCGTATGATCTCCGAAAATCATCATCCTGTGATTGCCTTAGAGTTTAGAGGTTCTCCACATTTTTGCCCAATAAACATAGTGAACAAATGACAGTCAATCAAAGGAGACAAATGGAAAATAAATAACGATAACAGAAAATTACGAAATTATGTTACCTTCAACATGAACCAGATTGTAATAAATCGACGGAAATAGCAGAAGCATCACATGCTTAACTTCATAATGTAGCCAATCACATGAACTTCACAATAGTTACAATACAATAACAAGCGCATATTCCTACAGAAGACTTTCTGAATGTATTATCTTACAATACTGTTACACGAATAAATTCTTTTTGTATACTCGTCACGTTATATTGATCTTTCTCTCTCTAAAAAAAAGTAAAACCAATATACAGTTACATGACAATGCCAGAATACACAAAGATGATTAAGTCAATATTAGTTAAAGGCAGTTTTCTCTTTTTAATCAATATTCAATTTATGACTTGATTTATATACAATAGACGTACCACAGTATCAATGTGTAAACCAGTATTTTAAATATTAGTTTTACTGTGAAATTTTAAATGTACGAATTGCCCCTTTATATTACATTTTAAACATTTTATTGAATAATTTTATATATTTTATAACTTTCGTATGGTAATAACTCGTTATGTTGTCTCAAAGTACAGGTAGGCTACACTGTATACATTTACATGACAAACACACAAAAAGATGTTCAACCAGTATTGTGCAAAAATAAAGCGTTTTAATTGGTTACAGGCAATGAGAATATAGGATTCTAACATTCCTTATTCCAGGTAAACTTAACGAGTGCTAATATTTGAGTCTAGCATTGACCATCAATCTCCGAACCTCTTATAAAGGCACAGATGAGTGGTAACGATAAGCGTAAAACCGTGTAGATTGTCCCGCTATCCTGAGCGGAGTTTCTTCTCAACCGCCCGTCCGCTTTTTGGGTAAATATAGTATAGATTTTATATTATTATTGTTATCCGATTACCGTTTACCGCTATCACTCGTCTGTGTAAATCTGCCTTTAAAGATGTATTTTCACCCAATCAGACTCTCAATAGTCCCTTTTGCAGTTTTAATAAAGTTATTCACTTCTGATTTCACATATAAAGCCAAACGAAACGATTAATTTTAAACAAAAAAACATTTTCTGATAAACAATTTTAGTTTTTTTTCTTTAAATTACTTTTTTTTAAGAAAAATTATTTTTTTTTTCAAAAGAATAGTAGTTATTTATCGTTGTTTTGTTTTAAAGTGGAATAATTATTACAGTCTGTCGTTTTCTTTTTATGTTGCCATCTTGTATAAGATCAGGGATAAGAGCTACAGAAAATGTTTTTATCCAGTTAGCTGCTGCTGACTGAATTCCATTTGACAGACAAAAACTTTCTTTCTTTCTTTCCACCAATGGCGAAAACGACTACTAGTTGCGAACAAGACATTTGATGAAATCTCCACCTGGTCTATCTTGTCCGACTTATCTTTTAATTCGTATCTTGTTCATGAGTTTTTGATCGGAGGTCGGGAAGGGGCTAATTGGACCATCTGTATGCTAAATCATCCTTCTGGGAATTAAAGTTTTTTTTTGCGGGGAATTTTAATCATATAATTTATTTTCTATTTATTCAGAGACTAGGGTTCGCACGGTCTTCAAACTTGGTTTCGGTATAAGAAAAAAAAACGAGTTAGGCCGTCAAGGTCAAATATCAAAATGTTCAAATTGCTCCGATCGAGCTGAAACTTGGTTGCTTGTATATTCACGTCAAATATTCAAAGAAAAAACTCCGCAATACATAATCTAGTGAAAAAAAAAATGATGGTGGATATGCATGGTTTTCTGTAAAAATGTGAACTTAATGACATAAACTTGTAAATTAACGATAAATGAACACAATTTTGACAAAATGTACACAAAATAGAAATACAAATAGAAAATTTACATATAGAAACATACGGGTTTACAAACAATTAATAGGTGAGAGGCTATATCCACATTGATTGAAATGCAAATATAACAAATGTAATATAGGAACGATCAGTACATACCAAAGACCAACTAGAAAACGCAACAAATTCTTTTAAACTTTTGGATTAAGTTTAGATAAACATATACATTTACCAATTTTATGAAAATACGCTAACTTGTTGAGGCCTACTTTAAGTTCCAAACTAACGTACTGTACTGTACCTATCTTTCTAATTTTTTGAAGAGAATCATGAAACTAACTTACAAATGTGTAGTTTGATCCAATTGACAATTTAAATGATTTTTAATGACTTTAATATTGATCACTTTTGTAGATAAAAACTACTCTTTTGTTTTCTCAAATGGATATACATTTACATGGCCAAACAAAAAGATTAACCACTATTGTGTAAAAATCAAAAATAAATCGAGCTTTAATTGGTTACACGAAATTGAAATAAGACTCGATTGTATTCGTGTCAAGGTAAACTCAATGAGTGTCAAGTTTTAGATCCAACGTCGGCCACTCATCCGCCCAAACCTCCTCTAGAGTAAAACACTGCTAATCGACCAGGGTGTGGTCATGTGGTGGACAAAATGTGATGTTGATATATATGTATTTATAAGTACATGTGATTACCGGTGTAAGGAATTTCAGTTATTTAACATTTTGATATTTACACATTTATTTTCATCAATCAAGCAAGCAAAAATCAAAAGTAAGATTAAACATTTAATAAAATACAAAACTGTATAACAATCTATTCTCCGCAATAACACAAAGTTTTCATCTAGTAAGCATAATCAATTGATTTCCAATAAATGCGATTTATTATTTCGTTTGGTGTATCACATCATTGGTAATACCCAAAGAAATTGATTTACAATGATTTACAATTTACCAAGCATTTTTATACAATACATAAAAACCCTTCTGAACAATAAACGCCTCGAGGCGTTTATCCAAATAGAATACAGTATCTTCATTTTCATCTTAACACGATTTTCAATAAATGCGATTTCTTTTTTCTTTCAGACGTCACATTATTTCTAGTTCAGATATATATCTATGTAAACCAGCTTCTTTTCTTAAATATTCTACCGAAAGCAATTAATTCACAATTACAGTGCTAAAAGTAATTGACAAGCTAAATTAAAATTCTTAAAAATGTCTCCAAATTCTCAGCTAGCTATATTAGTTTATATGGTATTGTTGGACCATTTTATTTAATAATTTCAGTCGCGTTGTAATAGTAGGTTTCCACATGCTGTGAAGCAACTGTAATATTGTAAAATTGGACTTCATCAATCAAGCCATAAAAATAACGCCTGTTGCTGCCATGTGCTGTTCCAATAACGACTGGGTTAGAATTGATCGGTATAGGACCAGAGCAACAATCAGACTGACCAGATTGTATCTCTGCATTGACATAAAACGCTAGGCAACTTCCATTGTAGGTTAAAACCAAATGTCGCCACACTCCAAATTGAGTCACAGGAACATATTCGAATCTAGAAATAGATCGGAATAAAGTAAAAAGTGATACAAATAAATTATTAGGACCAAGTTTGAATTCAAATTCACCATCGTCCCGGAAACCATTATTCAAAATAAACTGTTGGTTATCACCTCCTTCCAAACCTTTATACCACAAACTAACTGTAAATTCTGATCCAAAATCAAAATGACTAAACTCGTCAACAACAACTCTTTGAGAGCCAGTGAAGTTGGCGGCTAATCCACTTACACCAGTTGTGTATGTTAAGTCTGTACCATTAGATCTTCCATGGCGTTCATTGCCAGATGTATCTTTGACGTCACACTCAAACGCGTAATAAGCAAGTAAATACTGGTTCTCTCCAACCAAGAGATTGTCATAGTTGCCACTTTGCGTACTGGACTCAGTTTTCAGACAATTAGTTGACAATTCAGATTCCATTATATGATCTTCACCTGATACATCATCATCCATCTCGAATTGAGTACTAGACTCATTTTCCAGTCCATTAGTTGAGGATTCCATACTTTGAAATTCTTCATCTGACGTCATGACACTATTTTGTTGATTTTCATTAAATTGGTGATGAGCAACCAGTTGATATTCGTTGCAAACATCATCCACACTCTTTTTAAGAAACTTAAATTTAACACTGGAACATATAATGCACTTTGAAAGTAACACTACCTCCAACATACATTTCTCTCGATCAGCCAGTTTCACTAATTTTTGGTCGCTTGTACATTTACCATTTACGGCAAATATTCCAAGAGCTACGATCAGCGTTAACGAACTGCAATACATAATCTAATGAAACAAAGAATAAATGCCGCATACGTGGTAGTTTTCAGTGAATATGAATTTTGTAAAAATAAACTTGTAAATTAATAATAATGAACAAAACTAAGTTCTGCATTGACAAAATGTTTATAAAAAAAAAAAAAAATCAACGAAGATTTACATATACAAATATACGAGATTTAAAATAATTAATAGTTGAGAGGCTATCCACATTGAAATGTCTAAATATAAACAAAAGTAATGAAGAACTGTGCGTTTAAACCAAGGACTAACTAGAAAATCTAACAAATGCTTTATAAATATTAGCGATTTATGAAGTTCAGATAAACAGATAAATTACCAAATTTATGAAAATACGATAACTTGTCGAGGCCTACAGTAGGCCTACTTTAAATTAAACCTTAACCAACGTTGTCAATAGGTAAACTAACAAGTACATGTCTGTTTTACTTTGTTGAAAGAATTATGGAACTAACTTACAAATGTGTAGTTTGATACCAAACCGACGCATTACATGAGCACTACTGGATACTCTATCTTTAGTATTGATTACTTTCGTAGGTAATAACTGGTTTTGTTTCCTCAATGAGTATACTGATATACGTTTACATGAAAAAATGACAAACACACAAAAAGATTATTAACCTCTATTGTGTCAAAATGAAAAAATATCGAGCTTTAATTGGTTACAGGCAATGACAATGCTATCTTATTCGTGTTTAATTAAACCTCAATGAGTGTCAGGTTTTGGATGCATCGACAATCAATCCGCCCAAACGTCCTCTAGAGGAAAACACTGCTAATCGACAAGGGTGTGGGCCGGTGGTGGACAATGTGGTTAGAAGTATATGTGATTGCCGGAGTTTTTCTTGGGAATGGTGTAACATGATAAATGTCCATTATTTAACATTTTGATATTTACATATTTATTTTTAAAAATCAAGAAAGTATAAAACAAGAGTTAGAATAAACATTTGATACAAAAAATAAATAAATATCTTCACTAATTATTTTGTAGTCTGGGGAATGTCATATGGCACAAACATTATTGAAAAAACACATACTAAATTTTGTAGATATTTATTTCAAGTTGGGAAAAATGCACCAAATACCGCTGTTATTTCTGAGTTAGGTAGATTACCACTTTCTTTGGATTGTTTAGTTACAGTTATAAGATTTTGGTTACATATTATTACTTTAGATCATGACAGATTCATTTTTAAGGGTTATGAGTTTCAACTTAGAAAAGTTAACCGTAATGAGAATTGTTGGGCACAACAGGTCAAACACTTACCTTTTTCTACTGGTTTTGGTTATATATGGTTACAACAATATGTTAATAGTAAAGGTTTATTTTTGAGAGAATTTAAGTTGCGCTTATGTGATATTGAAAAACAAAATGCATTCAAAATTTAGTTCACATAATAAGTTAAGGCTCTTTTCTCTTTATAAAAAAGAAATATGTTTAAGTTATCACTTGACCAACATAATTAATTTTAAACAAAGAAGATTATTAACTAAGTTACGTTTAGGGATATTAGAGCTAGAAATTGAAAAGGGCAGATGGGAGGGTGTAGAAAGGTATAAGAGAACGTGTAAATTATGTAAAAAGAACATTATTGAGTATGAATATCATTTTATTTTGCAATGCACATTTTATAATGATTTAAGAAAAAGTTTTATTCCAAGATTTATTCGTGTTTTTACTTATATTAATAAGCTATGTTTATTACTTTCCAACACAAATTTTACTTATAATTTAGGAAAATACGTCTACTTTGCTTTTGAAAGAAGAAATCATTATCTTAAGTTATAGTTATTTTTTATTTGTTTGTATTAGGGCCAAAGGCCAATATACATTGAACTAATAAATTCCCTGAAGAAGGAAAGAAGAAGAAACTATTTTGTAGAATTTGTTTAATATTCTCCGCAATAACACAAAACCAATAAACATAAACAATTGATTTGCAATAAATGAGATTTACTATTGATTTACTTAAAGATGTATGAAAAATGAAGATTAATAAAAGCAGATTTACTATTGATTTACTTAAAGATGTATGAAAAATGAAGATTAATAAAAGCAGATTTACTATTGATTTACTTAAAGATGTATGAAAAATGAAGATTAATAAAAGCAGATTTACTATTGATTTACTTAAAGATGTATGAAAAATGAAGATTAATAAAAGCAGATTTACTATTGATTTACTTAAAGATGTATGAAAAATGAAGATTAATAAAAGCAGATTTACTATTGATTTACTTAAAGATGTATGAAAAATGAAGATTAATAAAAGCAGATTTACTATTGATTTACTTAAAGATGTATGAAAAATGAAGATTAATAAAAGCAGATTTACTATTGATTTACTTAAAGATGTATGAAAATGAAGATTAATAAAAGCAGATTTACTATTGATTTACTTAAAGATGTATGAAAAATGAAGATTAATAAAAGCAGATTTACTATTGATTTACTTAAAGATGTATGAAAATGAAGATTAATAAAAGCAGATTTACTATTGATTTACTTAAAGATGTATGAAAAATGAAGATTAATAAAAGCAGATTTACTATTGATTTACTTAAAGATGTATGAAAAATGAAGATTAATAAAAGCAGATTTACTATTGATTTACTTAAAGATGTATGAAAAATGAAGATTAATAAAAGCAGATTTACTATTGATTTACTTAAAGATGTATGAAAAATGAAGATTAATAAAAGCAGATTTACTATTGATTTACTTAAAGATGTATGAAAAATGAAGATTAGTAAAAGCAGATTTCATATTGATTTACTTAAAGATGTATGAAAATGAAGATTAATAAAAGCAGATTTTGATTAGGCCATTTGGAATTTTTATCAAGTTATTTACTTATGTAAAAAAAGAAAACCAACAAACATACTAATTTTACTTACAAAAAGACAAAATAAACGGTTAAATTTAACCAAAAACAGACAGAATGCTTTTTGCTTAAAATTACATTATTTTCAGGTATAATAATAATTTTAATTTTCGATCCAAAATTTGGGGAAAAATGAATATCTAAATGTGACATTAAAATTACATTACAATTATTTTTTCAGGGGTCAAAATATCTTTAAATTTCCTACCTAAAGAAATAAATTTACAATGTTGGTACTAAGGCCAAAAACGAATTACGAATTCAGAGTAAGCCTATAGTTTACTATATTTAAACAGGTTAACAAACGATTATGCGTCACTCAGAAATCAACATTAAATTTCGATCACATTATAATAATAGGCTTCCACTTGTTGTGATGTCACAGAACTATTGTAAAATTGGACTTCGTCAATCAAGCCATAGAAATAACGTTCGATCTTTTTATGTGCTGTTCCAATAACGATTGGGTTAGGATTGATTGGTATAGGACCAGAGCAACAGTAAGACTGACCAGAGCAACAGCCAGACTGACCAGGTTGTATTTGTGCATTGACATATACAGCTGCGTAAAAACCGTTATAGGTTAAAACCACATGTCGCCACACTCCAAATTGAACCACAGGCTTATACTTAAATCTAGATTCACGTCGGGTAAAAAGTAATACTGTTAAATTAGGATCATTCATCATATGACCAAGTTTAATTTCAATTTCACCATCCTCATGGAAACCATTATTCAAAATAAACTGTTTACGATCACCTCTTTCGAAACTTTTATACCACAGACTAACCGTAAATTCTAATCCAAAATCCAAGTTACAACAATGCTCTGGGAACCAGTGAAGTTGGCGGCTAGACCACTTACACCAGTTGTGTATGTTAAGTCTGTACCATTAGATCTTCCATGGCGTTCATTGCCAGATGTATCTTTGACGTCACACTCAAATGCGTAATAAGCAAGTAAGTACTGGTTCTCTCCAACCAAGACATTGTGTTGATGGGTGTCAGTTTGAGTACTAGACTCACCTTCCAGACAATTAGTTGACAATTCAAATTCCATTGTATGAACTTCATTTGATGTCACGACATCATCATTCATCTCCGATTGTGTACTAGACTCGTTTTCCAGACCATTAGTTAAGGATTCCGTTAATACCATTGTATTACGACCGTCTTCATCTGATGTCATATTACCATTCATCTCGGATTGAGTACAAGAGTCATTTCCCAGACCATTAGTTGAGGATTCCGTTTCTATTATATTTGTATTATCAACTCCTTCATTTTGATTCTCATTGAATCGGTTAGCCAAACCAAAGCCAATCAGTTGATATTTATTGCAAACATCATCCGTTTTAACATGGGAATATGTAATGCATTTTGATAGTGAAACCACTTTCAACATACATTTTTCCAGATCTGCCAATTTCACCAGTTTTTGGTTGTTTCCACAGTTTGTTTGATGTTTACCATTTACGTCAAAAATTTAAAGAACCACGATCAACGTTAACACGCTGTAATATATAATCTGATAAAACAAAATAAAACTGTATGTGAAAAGTAGCTGTTAATTCATATTAAAAAAAACAAACTTGGAAATACGAGTTAGTTATACAAAACAAGGATAGGAACTACAGTCATTTGATCTTATGTCTGGCTGCGACAAATACCAACAGTACTATAAATAATCTCCGCGGCGCACGGTGTATGTCAGGGACGTGGAACTGATCGTATAACAAATGTAATAAAGGATCGATCAGTACAAACCAAGGACCAACTAGAAAACGCAACAAATTCTTTTAAACTTTTGGATTAAGTTTAGATAAACATATACATTTACCAAATTTATGAAAATACGTTAACTTGTTGAGGCCTACTTTAAGTTCCAAACTAACGTACCGTCCCTATCTTTTTTTATTTTTTGAAGAGAATTATGAAACTAACTTACAATTGTGTAGTTTGATCCAATTGACAATTTAAAGGATTTTTAATGACTTTAATATTGATCACTTCTGTAGATAATAACTACTCTTATGTTTTCTCAAAGCGTATAATATGGATATACATTTACATGGCCAAATGACAAACAAAAAGATTAACCACTAATGTGTAAAAATCAAAAATAAATCGAGCTTTAATTGGTTACATGAAATTGAAATAAGACTCGATTTTATTCGTGTCTAGGTAAACTCAATGAGTGTCAAGTTTTAGATCCAACGTTGGCCACTCATCCGCCCAAACCTCCTCTAGAGTAAAACACTGCTAACCGACAATGGTGTGGTCACGTGGTGGAAAAAATGTGATTTTGATATATATGTATTTATAAGTACATGTGATTACCGGTGTTTGTCTTAAGAATGTAGAATAGTGTAAGAAATTTCAGTTATTTAACATTTTGATATTTACACATTTATTTTCATCAAGCAAGCAAAAATCAAAAGTAAGATTAAACATTTAGGAAAATACAAAACTGTATAACAATCTATTCTTCGCAATAACACACAACGTTTTCATCTAGTAAGCATAATCAATTGATTTCCAATAAATGCGATTTATTATTTCGTTTGGTGTATCACATCATTGGTAATACCCAAAGAAATTGATTTACAATGATCTAAAATTTACCAAGCATTTTGATACAATACATAAAAACCCTTCTGAACAATAAACGCATCGAGGCGTTTATCCAAATAGAATACAGTATCTTCATTTTCATCTTAACACGATTTTCAATAAATGCGATTTCTTTTTTCTTTCAGACGTCACATTATTTCTAGTTCAGATATATATCTATGTAAACCAGCTTCTTTTCTTAAATATTCTACTGAAAGCAATTAATTCACAATTACAGTGCTAAAACTACAGTATTTGACAAGCTAAATTAAAATTCTTAAAAATGTCTCCAAATTCTCAGCTAGCTATATTAGTTTATATGGTATTGTTGGACCATTTTATTTAATAATTTCAGTCGCGTTGTAATAGTAGGTTTCCACATACTGTGAAGCAACTGTAATATTGTAAAATTGGACTTCATCAATCAACCCATAAAAATAACGGCCATTGCTGCCATGTGCTGTTCCAATAACGACTGGGTTAGAATTGATCGGTATAGGACCAGAGCAACAATCAGACTGACCAGATTGTATCTCTGCATTGACATAAAACGCTAGGCAACTTCCATTGTAGGTTAAAACCAAATGTCGCCACACTCCAAATTGAGTCACAGGAAAATATTTGAATCTAGAATTAGATCGGAATAAAGTAAAAAGTGATACAAATAAATTATTAGGACCAAGTTTGAATTCAAATTCACCATCGTCCCGGAAACCATTATTCAAAATAAACTGTTGGTTATCACCTCCTTCCAAACCTTTATACAATGCACAAACTAATTGTAAATTCTGATCCAAAATCAAAATTACTAAACTCGTCAACAACAACTCTCTGAGAGCCGGTGAAGTTGGCGGCTAATCCACTTACACCAGTTGTGTATGTGAAGTCTGTACCATTAGATCTTCATGGCGTTCATTGCCAGATGTATCATTTACGTCACCCTCAAATGCGTAATAAGCAAGTAAATAGTCGTTATTGTCCCTTGGAACACAAAAAAATTAAGGTCAAAATACTCTAAATTTAAATTGGCCATATCAAAGTAATATTAAAGTTATTCACCTTAAAGGAAAGGAACAACCTAATATTTTACCTAACTATTATAAAAGTAACCCTACCAACTTAATATTCAGAACAATTTATGTTTAAATCGGATTTGTAGTTTTCTAGTAAACAGGATTTTAAAGCTGTTTTCAAGACATTTGAAAATCGCCATCTTGTGCTCATGGCAGCCTGTTTGTGACGTCAGATACGGCCGACGAAAATTTTAAGATTCGCGGTTGCATTCGGCGCTTCTATTGGATAAGCGAATCCGCTAATATGATTGGCTAATAACGCGACATGCGGTCATGCAGGACGGCGATGACGCGGTATGAGCATGCGCTGGCTTGGTAAACAAACCTTCGCTCGATCTTTTCTTCTGCAAGCCAATTCGTAAATCTTTCAGCTATTATTAATCTATTGTTACTTTTATTGCCTAGCTGTTTCAAACGGGATTTGGTAGGGGAATTAACTGGCAAACCTTCCAAACGAAGGCTGTTGGTTGACGATGCAGTGTCTACTTTATTTTCGTTCAACACGAGTTCTAGGCCTAGTAAGGCATACAGTACAGATACACTGGCCGAAAGTACACCATTCTTCGACGGCTTGTTATGCTCGAGAATGTTCTTCTTCTCTTCTTTTTTCCTCATCTGCACAACGCAAAACTAACTCTCTTTCTGTATATTCTGGTTCCAAATTTTCTGAATTATAAAAACTCCAAGCCATATTCCGAATTATTAGGTATGTTAGGCTATTTAATTGATTTTATTTATGGTTATATCCCGCACTTCCATATTGAAATACTGTACTAAGACGATGGACGCTTGGATTTGCTTGAATGCGTCCACCTAATCTGACGTCACATATTTGCTCTTAACCTGTCAAAATGGCGCTGTTCAATTTCCGATATGTTGTCGTTTAAAAGTCTATTTTTTAACTAAATTGCTTACTATTGTACCTTGAACCATTGTAATCATGTTTTTATTACATTTATCTATAAGCACAGTGGCACATTTAGCCCAGGGTGTTCCTTTCCTTTAAGTCGAAAATTCGAGCCATTTTTACGTAATTAACAGCTAAATTAAATTGATTACATTTCGTCTGGATAATCGTCCCGAGCGAGAGTAAACAAAGATTTCAAACCATGAATATACATTATGCATGATGCTAATTAGGATTGTTTACAACTCGTCACGGATGAGAAAGTGTTCTCACACAGATCGCGAGGAAGTTTTATGATTATGCATACAGGGTAGCCAAATAAGCACGTTGCATTATGAGATATGTTTTGATAGAAAACTTTGACTGGAAGTCAAAGTTATTTTTTGAACCAAAAAACGTCTGTATTTCAGTTAAATGATTTTTTTTTCGACTCATTTTTGTTGAAAATTAATAACTATTATGATACTTCAAAATTACCCACTTTTTTTCGAAATCTTTTTTTTTTTTGGAATTTGACAAAGGGACAATACATCTTTAAACATTGACTAATAGACACATTTTCTAGACCATTAGTTGCGGATTTAGTTTCCATTGTACTGCCACCTTCATCTGGAGGATCCCGTTACCACCATTGTATTACGACCATCTTCATCTGACGTCATGTCAGTATCATTCATCTCGGATTGAGTACTAGACTCATTTTCCAGACCATTAGTTGAGGATTCCGTTACCGCCATTGTATTACGACCATCTTCATCTGACGTCATGTCAGTATCATCCATCACGGTTTGAGTAATAGACTCATTTTCCAGTTTATTAGTTGAGGATTCCGTTACCATGATAGGCCTATTTGTATTATCAGCACAATCATCTGATTTTATGGGCCAAGTACGGAGCAACAAACTGATATTCATTGGAAAAATTAAAATTAACACTGGGATAGCAAATGCATTTTGTACTAAAGATCAACATACATTTATCGCGACCAGCCATTTTAACCCGAAAAAGAACTTAATGGGCGGAAAACGCGGCCTTGTTACTTATGGTATCCGAGTAATATTATAGTAGTAGGCTTCTACTTGTTGTGACGACACAGAACTATTGTAAAACTGGACTTCATCAATCAAGCCATAAAAATAACGTTCGTTGTTGCCATGTGCTGTTCCAATAACGACTGGGTTAGAATTGATCGGTATAGGACCAGAGCAACAATCAGACTGACCAGATTGTATCTCTGCATTGACATAAAACGCTAGGCAACTTCCATTGTAGGTTAAAACCAAATGTCGCCACACTCCAAATTGAACCACAGAAAGATATTTGAATCTAGATTTGATTAAAGTAAAAAGTGATACCAATAAAGTATCAGTACCTAGTTTAAATTCAAATTCACCATCTTCCCGGAAACCATTATTCAAAATGAACTGTTGGTTATCACCTCCTTCCAAACGTTTATACCACAGACTAACCGTAAATTCTGATCCAAAATCAAAGTTACTGAACTCATCAACAACAATGCTCTGAGAGCCAGTGAAGTTGGCGGCTAGACCACTTACACCAGTTGTGTATGTTAAGTCTGTACCATTAGATCTTCCATGGCGTCCAATGCCAGATGTATCATTTACGTCACTCTCAAACGCGTAATAAGCAAGTAAATACTGGTTCTCTTCAACCAAGACATTGTCATGGTTGCCAGTTTGCGTACTGGAACCACCTTCCAGACCATTAGTTGACGATTCTGTTACCATTGTATTCTGACCATTTTCATCTGACGTCACAAAATCAGTAAGTTGATTTTTATTGAATTCTTGAGCCAAATAAGGAGCATTCACTTTCCCTTTTAGTGACTTAAATCTAAAACTGTGATACCAAATCCATTTTGAAACTACTTTCAAAATACATTCCTCCCGATCAGCCAATTTCACCAGTTTCTGGTCGTTTCCACATTTTATTTCATGTTGTATACCATTTACGAGATGTATTTTCAGAACCACGATCAACGTTAACACGCTGCAATACATAATCTAATGAAAAGAATAGTACAGCATAATATGTGGGGTTTTTTCTGAGATAAATTTTAAATACAATGTTTTGACTGACTATAGGCCTATTAATAATCACTGCACAAATTAATTTTAAAAAATAAATTAAACAATTCGGCCGGATTACCTAGAATTTATCAATTAAATAAAAGTCATAAGGGTATCTACATTTTAATGCAACACAAGCACGTAAGGGCAACGCAACTGATTTTACCAATCACAAGAGATTGATTATTCAAACTGTTGCTAGTCATTGGTAAACTCACTTGCGTTGCGTTTACGCTCTTGCGTTCTAGTGGGAAGAAAACTTAAATAAAAGACTAACTGGCAAATCAACAGAGCTAAAAGAAAATCATAAAATATTGTTACCTTCTCAACATGAACCAGCTTCTAAAATCGATCGAAATACTTGATTATGTTGTAAAAGTATTTCACGCCTTGCATTTAGTCAGTTAAACTTCTTACAGCATTTGTTTTTATTGTAAACATTTTGTGAAAAAATTACAAATACTGTAGTATACTACGTATAAACAGGCCTAAGTGATTTATTTTGACTGTATATTCAATCTTTAATACTGAATTCTTTCATTTCATCTCGTTCTGTTCCCTCAAAAATTAAACTGATACACATTTACATGACAAATATGAAAACACAATGGATGGTAAACTATATAATTAGTGTGATGCTACTGCTTCTGTGCTAAATTAAATCAGTGGAGTTAATTGGTTAAAAGGCGTATTTAATATCTTTCGATTTCGGCTTGGTTTCCATTTTAATTGCTACGTGTAGCCAACGAAATCTGGAGAAAATATCAGGAGCGCTAAGCGATTCGTCAAAGAACGTTCCGAACTTAACGATTTGTCTGCAATGACTCCAATTGTAATAGAGGACCAATAATACACACCAAGTTTAATAAACATCACCAGAAATCTCTGTCTCAATACATTTATACACTTTATAATTAAACCCATTTTCTGACAGAATACTTTTTACTTTAAATTACAGTTATTTTCAGGTAAACAATAATAATAATAATTTTATTTTTCGATCCCATTTTTTTTGGGAAAAGTGAATATCTAAATGCGACATTAAAATTACATTACAATTATTTGTTCAGGGGTCAAAATATCTTTAAATTGCCTATACCTAAAGAAATAAATTTACAATGTTGGTACAAAGGCCAAAAACGAATTATTTATATGTGAATTCAGTAGAATAGGCCTATAGTTTAGTATATTTTAACAGGTTAACTCAGAAATCAACATTAAATTTCAACCACATTATAATAATAGGCTTCCACTTGTTGCGACGACACAGAACTATTGTAAAATTGAACTTCGTCAATCAAGCCATAGAAATAACGATCGTTCCTGCCATATGCTGTTCCAATAATGAATGGGTTAGGATTTATCGGTATAGAACCAGAGCAACAGTCAGACTGACCAGATTGCGTTTCTGCATTGACATAAAACGCTAGGTAACTGCCGTTATAGGTTAAAACCATATGTCGCCACGCTCCAAATTGAACCACAGGCACATATTTAAAGTTACTTTCCAATCGGGTAAAAATTGATACACATAAAATATTACTTTTTGAAAGTTTAAGTTCAAATTCACCATCCACACGGTAACCATTATTCAAGATATACTGTTTGTCATCGCCTCCTTCCAAACGTTTAAACCACAAACTAACCGTAAATTCTGATCCAAAATCAAAGTTACTGAACTCATCAACAACAATGCTCTGAGAACCAGTGAAGTTGGCGGCTAAACCACTTATACCAGTTGTGTATGTTAAGTCTGTACCATAAGACCTTCCATGGCGTTCATTGTCAGATGTATCATTTATGTCACTCTCGAATGCGTAATAAGCAAGTAAATACTGGTTTTCTCCAACCAAGACACTGTCAGTAGTTAAACATTGACTAGTAGACTCATTTTCCTGACCATTAGTTGCGGATTCCGTTTCCATTGTACTGCCAACTTCACCTGACGTCATGACAGTATCATTCATCTCGGATTGAGTACTAGACTCATTTTCCAGTTCATTAGTTGATGATCCCGTTACCACCATTGTATTACGACCATCTTCATCTGATGTCATATTATCATCCATCTCGGATTGAGTACTAGACTCATTTTCCAGACCATTAGTTGATGATCCCGCTACCACCAATGTATTACGACCATCTTCATCTGATGTCATATTATCATCCATCTCGGATTGAGTACTAGACTCATTTTCCAGACCATTAGTTGAGGATTCTGTTACCACCAATGTATTACGACCATCTTCATCTGATGTCATATTATCATCCATCTCGCTTTGAGTACTAGACTCATTTTCCAGACCACTAGTTGAGGATTCCGTTTCTATTCTATTTGTATTATCAACTCCTTCATTTTGATTCTCATTGAATCGGTTAGCCAAACCAAAGCCAATCAGTTGATATTTATTGCAAACATCATCATCCCTTTTAAATTTAACATGGGAATATGTAATGCATTTTGAAAGTGAAACCACCTCCAACATACATTTCTCTAGACCATCCAATTTCACCAGTTTTTGGTTGTTTCCACATTTTGTTTGACGTTTACCATTTACGTCAAAAATTGCAAGAACCACGATCAACGTTAACACGCTGTAATACATAATCTGATAAACAAAAGAATACTGTATGTGAAAACTAGCGGTTAATTTGTATTAAAAATAACTGAACAAAACAAACTTAGAATTACGATAATCCAACAGAAGACTTTCTGAATGTATTAACTTATAATACTGTCACCACTACACGAATACACGGGAAAATGATTACAGTACTTGTTTGCATACTCATCATTTTATATTGATCAATCTCATTTTATAACTAATCATTCTCTAAAAAAAAAAGTAAAACCGATATACATTTACATGACAATGCCAGACTACAAAAAGATGATCAACTAGAATTGTGCCAGATTAAAAGTCAATATGAATTAAAGGCAGTTTTCTCTTTTTAATCAATATGCAATTTATGACTTTATTTATATACAATAGACGTACCACAGTATCAATGTGTAAACCAGTATTTTAGATATTAGTTTTACTGTGAAATTATAAATGTACGAATTGCTCCTTTATATTGCATTTGAAACATTTTACTGAATAATTTTATATATTTTATTATATTTTTGAAAATAAATTAATATGGATTTGACAAATCTTACAAAATTAAGTTTCTTAAGGTAATGTTTAAATATACAATGAAGATGTCGTTTGAAGGAAACCAAATTTTTGAGTATTTAAAGTTCAAATTATTCATACATCAGCATTCGTGTGCTTCTTGTGAGCGGTAAACAACGGTGCTTTATTGTTCAGTGATGTTGTAATAGTAGGTTTCTACGTTTTTTGACGACACAAAACTATTATAAAATTTGATTTCATCAATCAAGCCATAGAAATAACGTTCGTTGCTGCCTTGTGCTGTTCCAATAACGACTGGGTTAGGATTGATCGGTATAGGACCAGAGCAACAATCAGACTGACCAGCTTGTATCTCTGCATTGACATAAAACGCTAGGCAACTTCCATTGTAGGTTAAAACCAAAATGTCGTCACACTCCAAATTGAACCACATGAACATACTTGAATCTAGATCGGAATACAGTAAAAAGTGATACCAATAAATTATTAGGACCTAGTTTGAATTCAAATTCACCATCTTCCCGGAAACCATTATTCACAATATACTGTTTGTCATCACCTCCTTCCAAACGTTTATACCACAAACTAACCGTAAATTCTGATCCAAAATCAAAGTTACTGAACTCATCAACAACAATGCTCTGAGAACCAGTGAAGTTGGCGGCTAAACCACTTACACCAGTTGTGTATGTTAAGTCTGTACCATTAGATCTTCCATGGCGTTCATTGCCAGATGTATCTTTGACGTCACACTCAAACGCGTAATAAGAAAGTAAATACTGGTTCTCTCCAACCAAGAGACTGTCATGGTTGCCAGTTTGCGTACTGGACTTAGTTTCCAGACAATGAGTTGACAATTCAAATTCCATTGTATGATCTTCACCTGATGTCACGACATCATCATCCATCTCGAATTGTGTACTAGACTCATTTTCCAGTCCATTAGTTGAGGATTCCATACTTTGAAATTCTTCATCTGACGTCATGACACTATTTTGTTGATTCTCATTAAATTGGTAAGGAGCAACTAGTTTATATTCGTTGCAAACATCATCCACACTCTTTTTAAGAAACATACATTTAACATTGGAAAACCTAATGCATGTTTAAAGTGAAACTACCTCCAACATACATTTCTCTCGATCAGCCAATTTCACTAGTTTTTGGTCGCTTGTACATTTACCATTTACGGCAAATATTCCAAGAGCTATGATCAGCGTTGACAAACTGCAATACATAATCTAATGAAACAAAGAATAAATACGCGGTGGTGTTCAGTGAAATATTTTTTAAAAATAAACTTGTAAATAATAATAAATGAACAAAACTAAGTTCTGCATTGACAAAATGTATATAAAAAAAAATCAGTTTTAAAATAATAATAGTTGAGAGGCTATCCACATTGAAATATTTAAAGATAATGAAGAACGGTGCGTTTAAACCAAGGACCAACTGGAAAATCTAACAAATGCTTTAGAAATATTATTTATGAAGTTCAGATAAACAGATAAATTACCAAATTTATGAAAATACGATAACTTGTTGAGGCCTACTTTAAATTAAATCTTAACTAACGTTTTCAATAGCTAAACTAACAAGTACATGTCTGTTTTACTTTGTTGAAAGAATGATGGAACTAACTTACAAATGTGTACTTTGATACCAACTGACGCATTAAATGACCACTACTGGCTACTCTATCTTTATTATTGATCACTTTCGTAGGTAATAACTCATTTTGTTTTCTCAATGAGTATACTGATATACGTTTAAAAACAAATAAAAAGATCATTAACCACTATTGTGTAAAAATAAAAAGTAAATCGAGCTTTAATTGGTTACAGACCATGAGGCGCGGTCAATATCGCCAATTCATTACAAAATAAAGTTTGATATGAACCGTGCGTTTTTCTATGTTTGTAAATGTCGTGTACCCATTCTCTTTTTCTTTTCTTATGTTGTTGATAAGCAACATATAGGAGAAGCATCTCATCGTCACTGGAATCACTATCCGCCATTATTGATTGATTGATTAATTAATTGATTATGTGACCTCAAGTATTTTTAATTAAAATTCAAAATAAAGTGGCAACTTAACATTTGCGAAAATCAAAAACTAATTTATAAATATGTGAGCACATAAATTCTATTATTTTAAGTTTAAGTCTCCATCTTAAAAAAAAAAAATTGGCAACATTATTGTATAAATTACAAATTATCAATTTGTAACATTGCATAGTAACGTAAGCGTATCACGGTCAACGTCATCACCTCCACGACAATCGTTACCAAATCGTTCAAATGTAAACGCGGACCTGTTACGACGACGACACGACAACGACATTCGTGTCGTTATCGTATCTAGTGTAAATGGCGCTTTATTCGTGTTTAATCAAATCTCAATGAATGTCTTGGATACATCAACCATCCATATGCCCAAACCTTCTTTAAAGTAAAACCACTGCTAATCGACAAGGGTGTGGTGGCCAAAATGTGGTTAGAAGTATATGCGATTACCGGAGTTTTTCCAGGGAATGGGGTAACATGATAAATTTCCATTATCTAATATTTTGATATTTACATATTTATTTTCAAAAATCAAGCAAGTATAAAACAAGAGTTAGATTAAACGTTTGATAAAAATATAAATAAATAAATATCTTCACGAACTATTTTGTAGAATTTGTTTAATAATTATTCTCCGCAAAAACAATTAAAATAAACATAACAAATTGATTTCCAATAAATGAGATTTACTACTATTTATTTACTTAAAGATGTTCCGCCAAAAACATGAAAAATGAAGATTAACAAAAGCAGATTTTGATTAGGCCATTTGGCATTTTTATCAAGTTAATTAATTCTGTAAAAAAAAGAAAACCAACAAATATTATGATTTTACTTACAAAAAGACAAAATAAATTATTAAATTTAACCAAAAACCCATTGTCTGACAGAATACTTTTTACTTTAAATTACAGTTATTTTCAGGTAAATAACAATAATAATAATTTTATTTTTCGATCCCATTTTTTTTTGGGAAAAGTGAATATCTAGGCCTAAATGCGACATTAAAATTACATTACAATTATTTGTTCAGGAGTCAAAATATCTTTAAATTGCCTATACCTAAAGAAATAAATTTACAATGTTGGTACAAAGGCCAAAAACGAATTATTTATATGTGAATTCAGTAGAATAGGCCTATAGTTTAGTATATTTTAACAGGTTAACTCAGAAATCAACATTAAATTTCAGCCACATTATAATAATAGGCTTCCACTTGTTGCGACGACACAGAACTATTGTAAAATTGAACTTCGTCAATCAAGCCATAGAAATAACGATCGTTCCTACCATATGCTGTTCCAATAATGACTGGGTTAGGATTTATCGGTATAGAACCAGAGCAACAGTCAGACTGACCATATTGCGTTTCTGCATTGACATAAAACGCTAGGTAACTGCCGTTATAGGTTAAAACCATATGTCGCCACGCTCCAAATTGAACCACAGGCACATATTTAAAGTTACTTTCCAATCGGGTAAAAATTGATACACATAAAATATTACTTTTTGAAAGTTTAAGTTCAATTTCACCATCCACACGGTAACCATTATTCAAAATATACTGTTTGTCATCACCTCCTTCCAAACGTTTATACCACAAACTAACCGTAAATTCTAATCCAAAATCAAAGTTACTGAACTCATCAACAACAATTCTCTGAGAACCAGTGAAGTTGGCGGCTAATCCACTTACACCAGTTGTGTAGGTTAAGTCTGTACCATTAGATCTTCCATGGCGTTCATTGCCAGATGTATCATTTATGTCACTCTCGAATGCGTAATAAGCAAGTAAATACTGGTTCTCTCCAACCAAGACACTGTCAGTAGTTAAACATTGACTAGTAGACTCATTTTCCTGACCATTAGTTGCGGATTCCGTTTCCATTGTACTGCCAACTTCACCTGACGTCATGACAGTATCATTCATCTCGGATTGAGTACTAGACTCATTTTCCAGACCATTAGTTGAGGATTCTGTTACCACCAATGTATTACGACCATCTTCATCTGATGTCATATTATCATCCATCTCGCTTTGACGACTAGACTCATTTTCCAGACCACTAGTTGAGGATTCCGTTTCTATTCTATTTGTATTATCAACTCCTTCATTTTGATTCTCATTGAATCGGTTAGCCAAACCAAAGCCAATCAGTTGATATTTATTGCAAACATCATCATCCCTTTTAAATTTAACATGGGAATATGTAATGCATTTTGAAAGTGAAACCACCTCCAACATACATTTCTCTAGACCATCCAATTTCACCAGTTTTTGGTTGTTTCCACATTTTGTTTGACGTTTACCATTTACGTCAAAAATTGCAAGAACCACGATCAACGTTAACACGCTGTAATACATAATCTGATAAACAAAAGAATACTGTATGTGAAAACTAGCGGTTAATTTGTATTAAAAATAACTGAACAAAACAAACTTCGAACTACGATAATCCAACAGAAGACTTTCTGAATGTGTTAACTTACAATACTGTCACCACTACACGAATACACGGGAAAATGATTACAGTTTATTTTGATCAATCTCATTTTATAACTAATCATTCTCTAAAAAAAAAGAAGTAAAACCGATATACATTTACATGACAATGCCAGACTACAAAAAGATGATCAACTAGAATTGTGCCAGATTAAAAGTCAATATGAATTAAAGGCAGTTTTCTCTTTTTAATCAATATGCAATTTATGACTTTATTTATATACAATAGACGTACCACAGTATCAATGTGTAAACCAGTATTTTAAATATTAGTTTTACTGTGAAATTATAAATGTACGAATTGCTCCTTTATATTGCATTTGAAACATTTTACTGAATAATTTTATATATTTTATTATATTTTTGAAAATAAATTAATATGGATTTGACAAATCTTACAAAATTAAGTTTCTTAAGGTAATGTTTAAATATGTAACAATGAAGATGTCGTTTGAAGGAAACCAACTTTTTGAGTATTTAAAGTTCAAATTATTCATACATCAGCATTCGTGTGCTTCTTGTGAGCGGTAAACAACGGTGCTTTATTGTTCAGTGATGTTGTAATAGTAGGTTTCTACGTTTTTTGACGACACAAAACTATTATAAAATTTTATTTCATCAATCAAGCCATAGAAATAACGTTCGTTGCTGCCTTGTGCTGTTCCAATAACGACTGGGTTAGGATTGATCGGTATAGGACCAGAGCAACAATCAGACTGACCAGCTTGTATCTCTGCATTGACATAAAACGCTAGGCAACTTCCATTGTAGGTTAAAACCAAATGTCGCCACACTCCAAATTGAACCACAGAAACATATTTGAATCTAGATTTGATTAAAGTAAAAAGTGATACCAATAAAGTATTAGTACCTAGTTTAAATTCAAATTCACCATCTTCCCGGAAACCATTATTCAAAATATACTGTTTGTCATCGCCTCGATCACCTCTTTCCAAACGTTTAAACCACAAACTAACCGTAAATTCTGATCCAAAATCAAAGTTACTGAACTCATCAACAACAATGCTCTGAGAGCCAGTGAAGTTGGCGGCTAAACCACTTACACCAGTTGTGTATGTTAAGTCTGTACCATTAGATCTTCCATGGCGTTCATTGCCAGATGTATCATTTACGTCACTCTCAAACGCGTAATAAGCAAGTAAATACTGGTTCTCTCCAACCAAACCATTGTCATGGTTGCCACTTTGCGTACTGGACTCAGTTTTCAGACCATTAGTTGACAATTCAGATTCCATTATATGATCTTCACCTGATACATCATCATCCATCTCGAATTGAGTACTAGACTCATTTTCCAGTCCATTAGTTGAGGATTCCATACTTTGAAATTCTTCATCTGACGTCATGACATTATTTTGTTGATTTTCATTAAATTGGTGAGGAGCAACCAGTTGATATTCGTTGCAAACATCATCCACACTCTTTTTAAGAAACTTACATTTAACACTGGAACATATAATGCACTTTGAAAGTGAAACTACCTCCAACATACATTTCTCTCGATCAGCCAATTTCACTAGTTTTTGGTCGCTTGTACATTTACCGTTTACGGCAAATATTCCAAGAGCTACGATCAGCGTTAACGAACTGCAATACATAATCTAATGAAACAAAGAATAAATGCCGCATACGTGGCAGTTTTCAGTAAATATGAATTTTGTAAAAATAAACTTTTAAATTAATAATAAATGAACAAAACTAAGTTCTGCATTGACAAAATGTATATAAAAAAAAATAAATCAATGAAGATTTACATATACAAATATACGAATTTTAAAATAATTAATAGTTGAGAGGCTATCCACATTGAAATGTCTAAATATAAACAAAAATAATGAATGACTGTGCGTTTAAACCAAGGACTAACTAGAAAATCTAACAAATGCTTTATAAATATTAGCGATTTATGAAGTTCAGATAAACAGATAAATTACCAAATTTATGAAAATACGATAACTTAGTCGAGGCCTACAGTACTTTAAATTAAACCTTAACCAACGTTGTCAATAGGTAAACTAACAAGTACATGTCTGTTTTACTTTGTTGAAAGAATTATGGAACTAACTTACAAATGTGTAGTATTGATTACTTTCGTAGGTAATAACTTGTTTTGTTTCCTTATGAGTATACTGATATACATTTACATGACAAAATGACAAACACACAAAAAGATTATTAACCTCTATTGTGTAAAAATGGAAAAAAATTCGAGCTTTAATTGGTTACAGGCAATGACAATGCTATCTTATTCGTGTTTAATTAAACCTCAATGAGTGTCAGGTTTTGGATGTATCGACCATCAATCCGCCCAAAGTCCTCTAGAGAAAAACACTGCTACAACAAGGGTGTGGGCTGGTGGTGGACAATGTGGTTAGAAGTATATGTGATTGCCAGAGTTTTTCTTGGGAATGGGGTAACATGATAAATTTCCATTATTTAACATTTTGATATTTACATTATTTAAAAAAACAAGAGTTAGATTAAACATTTGATAAAAAAAATAAATAAATAAATATCTTCACAAACTATTTTGTAGAAAAATAACAATACATTCAATAACGCAAAACCAATAATCATAAACAACTGATTTCCAATAAATGAGATTTACTATTGATTTACTTAAAGATGTATTGTTCCCAAAAAACAAGAAGATTAATAAAAGCAGGTTTTGATTTAAGGCCATTTGGCATTTTTATCAAGTTAATTACTTCTGTAAAAAAAAAAGAAAACCAACAGATATAATGGTTTTACTTACAAAAAGACAAACAAACTGTTAAATTTAACCAAAAACCCATTGTCTGACAGAATACTTTTTGCTTTAAATTACAGTTATTTTCAGGTAAATAATAATAATAATAATAGCCTAATAATTTTATTTTTCGATCCAATTTTATTGGAAAAGTGAATATCTAAAAGTAACTTTAAACTTTCATTACAATTATTTTTTTGGGGGTCAAAATATCTTTAAATTGCCTATACCTAAAGAAATAAATTTACAATGTTGGTACTAAGGCCAAAAATGAATTATATGTCAATTCAGTAGAGTAGGCCTATAGTTTAGTATACTTAAACAGGTTAACAAATGATTATGCGTCACTAAAGAAATCAACATTACATTTCACATTATAATAATAGGCTTCCACTTGTTGTGATGTCACAGAACTATTGTAAAATTGGACTTCGTCAATCAAACCATAAAAATCAGACTGACCAGGTTGTATTTGTGCATATTGACATATACAGCTGCGTCAATGCCGTTGTAGGTTGAAACCAAATGTCGCCACACTCCAAATCGAACCGCAGGCTCATACTTAAAGTTATAGTTAGATCAGGTGAGATCTTCCATGGCGTTCATTGCCAGATGTATCATTTACGTCACCCTCAAATGTGTAATAAGCAAGTAAATAGTCGTTAAACATTGAGTAATAGACACATTTTCTAGACCATTAGTTGCGGATTTAGTTTCCATTGTACTGCCACCTTCATCTGGAGGATCCCGTTACCACCATTGTATTACGACCATCTTCATCTGACGTCATGTCAGTATCATTCATCTCGGATTGAGTACTAGACTCATTTTCCAGACCATTAGTTGAGGATTCCGTTACCGCCATTGTATTACGACCATCTTCATCTGACGTCATGTCAGTATCATCCATCACGGTTTGAGTAATAGACTCATTTTCCAGTTTATTAGTTGAGGATTCCGTTACCATGATAGGCCTATTTGTATTATCAGCACAATCATCTGATTTTATGGGCCAAGTACGGAGCAACAAACTGATATTCATTGGAAAAATTAAAATTAACACTGGGATAGCAAATGCATTTTGTACTAAAGATCAACATACATTTATTGCGACCAGCCATTTTAACCCGAAAAAGAACTTAATGGGCAGAAAACGCGGCCTTATTACTTATGGTATCCGAGTAATATTATAGTAGTAGGCTTCTACTTGTTGTGACGACACAGAACTATTGTAAAACTGGACTTCATCAATCAAGCCATAAAAATAACGTTCGTTGTTGCCATGTGCTGTTCCAATAACGACTGGGTTAGAATTGATCGGTATAGGACCAGAGCAACAATCAGACTGACCAGATTGTATCTCTGCATTGACATAAAACGCTAGGCAACTTCCATTGTAGGTGAAAACCAAATGTCGCCACACTCCAAATTGAACCACAGAAACATATTTGAATCTAGATTTGATTAAAGTAAAAAGTGATACCAATAAAGTATTAGTACCTAGTTTAAATTCAAATTCACCATCTTCCCGGAAACCATTATTCAAAATGAACTGTTGGTTATCACCTCCTTCCAAACGTTTATACCACAAACTAACCGTAAATTCTGATCCAAAATCAAAGTTACTGAACTCATTAATAACAATTCTCTGAGAGCCAGTGAAGTTGGCGGCTAAACCACTTATACCAGTTGTGTATGTTAAGTCTGTACCATTAGATCTTCCATGGCGTCCAATGCCAGATGTATCATTTACGTCACTCTCAAACGCGTAATAAGCAAGTAAATACTGGTTCTCTTCAACCAAGACATTGTCATGGTTGCCAGTTTGCGTACTGGAACCACCTTCCAGACAATTAGTTGACGATTCTGTTACAATTGTATTCTGACTATTTTCATCTAACGTCACAAAATCAGTAAGTTGATTTTTATTGAATTCTTGAGCCAAATAAGGAGCATTCACTTTCCCTTTCAGTGACTTAAATCTAAAACTGTGATACCAAATGCATTTTGAAACTACTTTCAAAATACCTTCCTCCCGATCAGCCAATTTCACCAGTTTCTGGTCGTTTCCACATTTTATTTCATGTTGTATTCCATTTACGAGATGTATTTTCAGAACCACGATCAACGTGAACACGCTGCAATACATAATCTAATGAAAAGAATAGTACAGCATAATATGTGGGGTTTTTTCTGTGAGATAAATTTTAAATACAATGTTTTGACTGACTATAGGCCTATTAATAATCACTGCACAAATTAATTTTAAAAAATAAATTAAACAATTCGGCAGGATTACCTAGAATTTATCAATTAAATAAAAGTCGTAAGGGTATCTACATTTTAATGCAACACAAGCACGTAAGGGCAACGCAACTGATTTTACCAATCACAAGAGATTGATTATTCAAACTGTTGCTCATCATTGGTCAACTCGCTTGCGTTGCGTTTACGCTCGGACGTCCTCGTGGGAAGAAAGCTTAAATTAAAGACTAACTGGCAAATCAACAGAGCTAAAAAAAAAATCATAAGATAATGTTACCGTCTCAACATGAACCAGCTTCTAAAATCGATTGAAATATTTTGTTGTAAACCGTTGTTTAATACCTTTGCAAGAGTATTGAACGCCTTGCAGTTATCAGTTAAACTTCTTACAGAATTTTGTTATAACATTTGCGAAAGAATTACAAATTAATACTGTAGTATATACAGTACTACGTATAAACAGGCCTAAGTGATTTATTTTGACTGTATGTTTAATTATTAATATTGAATTCTTTCAATTCATCTCGTTCTGTTCCCTCAAAAATTAAACTGATACACATTTACATGACAAATATGAAAACACAATGGATAGTAAACTATAATTAGTGTGATGCTACTGCTATTGTGCTAAATTAAATCAGTGGAGTTAATTGGTTAAAAGGCGTATTTAATATCTTTCGATTTCGGCTTGGTTTCCATTTTAATTGCTACGTGTAGCCAACGAAATCTGGAGAAAATATCACAAGCGCTAAGCAATTTGTCGAAGAACGTTCCGAACTTGATGACCAATAACACACACCAAGTTTAATAAATTACCAGAAATCTATGTCTTAATACACTTCAATGTTTACAATTTATAAAAAAAAATAAAATGTAGATAGGAAGTAATACGATTTTTAATCTTTCTGATTTAACAAAATGAAATAAGATAAATATTTTGTACGATTATTAAAACAACTTGTAAATCAGTATCAGTTCTCTCCACAATTGGTAGGTTTTGAATAAACTCCGTCGTCGCACAAAACTAAATGAGAGTCTACGGGAGATAAACAACAGTGCTTGCTCTATCACTATGGAGTTTGAGTCGTATTGTTATAGTCTTCCACGTTTTGCGACGTCAAAAAAACACTGTAAAATTTGACTTCATCAATCAATCCATAATAGAAAAGATCGATCTTGTTTTTTACTGTTCCAATAACGACTGGGTTCGGATTGATCAGTATAGAACCAGAGCAGTCACACTGACCTGATTGCATCTCTCCATTTACATAAAATGGTGTGTAACTGCTGTTGTACGTTCAAACCACATGTTGCCTCATTCCATATTGAACCATTGGCGTATACAGAAATTTACTAAAATTAGGATGGGTAAAAATTGATCCATGTACCTTTTTATGACCCATTCTTATTTCAAATTCACCATCATCACAGTACCCATTACTCAAAATGTACTGATAGTTTTTACCCGATGCAAATTGTTTATACCACAAACTAACCGTAAATTCTGATCCAAAATCAAAGTTACTGAACTCATCAACAACAATGCTCTGAGAGCCAGTGAAGTTGGCGGCTAAACCACTTACACCAGTTGTGTATGTTAAGTCTGTACCATTAGATCTTCCATGGCGTTCATTGCCTGATGTACTGTATCTTTGACGTCACCCTCAAACGGGTAACAAGCAAGTAAATACTGTTTCTCTCCAACCAAGACATTGTCAGTAGTTAAATGATGAGAACTTGACTCATTTTCCAGACCATTAGTTGAGGATTTCGTCACGACATATCATGTTGATTCTCAATAAATTGGTAAGCCAAGTATGGAGCAACAAGTTGATATTCATTCTTTTCAAGAAACTTTAAATTAACACTGGGATACCAAATGCATTTTGTACTAAAGATCAACATACAATTATCGTGATCAGCCAGTTTTCGGTTGTTTCCACATATTATTTGATCTGTACCATTTACAACAAATACTTCCAACACCAGGATCAACGTTGAAAAACTGCAATACATAATCTAATAAACAAAACAATAAATACTGACTAATGAACAATTGTAAAAATTAATCTTTTTGATTTGATTATTTTTTACATTTTTGCTAGCATTTAATGCTAAAGTGGAATTATGTTATAGGCATTCAAAAGGAATAAACCTCAGAGAGAGATGAAAGACCTAATTGACAGAAATACTTGGAACATTTTGTAACACTTACAGTATCAAGGTTTATTTATATATATATAAAACTGACTAATAGACTCATTTTCAGACCATTAGTTGAGGATTCCGTCACAACATTATCATGTTGATTCTCATTGTATCTGATATAATAACTAATACAACAAGTAATGATTATTCCTACTAACATTTTTATGTTAAAAGGATTTGTGAAAAACATTACTTACAAATATTGTATGATACCAGCCGTCGCAATAAATAGATAAATGATTACTTTTGACAATTAAAACATTAATATTGATTACTTTCATGTACAGTAGTATTATTTACATGACAAAATGATGAACACAAAAAGATGATCAATTACTATTGTGTAAAAATGAACAATTCCAGATTAAATTGGTGACAGACAATGACAAAGATGGTCGATCTTTATTTGTGTCCCGGTAAATTCAACGAGTGTCAAGTTTTGGGTCAAACATTGACCATCTATCTGCCCTGACCTCTAAAATAAAACACTATTGTCCTAAAATAGTAGTTTTCTATCTTTTTAAATAGCAGTGACAGGGCAAGATACACATAATTTGTTCTTATGACCTTACAGTAAACTTCAACAACCCTAGCCTCACTGAAATCCCTGCCAAGCGGCTCGGGTAATGCAGTGTGTGATAGGGGTCTGTAGTGTGTGATAGGGGTCTGTAGTGTGTGATAGGGGTCTGTATGGTGTGATAGGGGTCTGTATGGTGTGATAGGGGTGTGTAGAGCATGGCTAGGGTGCGGTACGATATGTAGACCGATAATTTGTGTCACTTGCCGCTGTCTTGCTAAAATACAACATTCTCAACATTTTCCGCCTTTGGTAAGTCGTAAAATACCCATATTTACTATACAGTTACCAATATTTTTCAATTTTTTAATAGCGCCGAATTAGCTTAAGGCAATTTTTAAAATATAGCGGCTTCGAAGCTTTCAAAAATCATCCCGATATTTCATTTTTCCAAGTTGGGAGGTCTGGACACATGTAAAGCAATTAATGTACAATTAGTACTATATATAAAAAAACACATTTATAAAAGTGGTTGATATTTGATGTTAATTATAGAGTTTAACTTAGTTTTTTAAATAACATAAAAAGCTATATCACAACCGATAAAAAAAAAACGTTTTACATGAATGTACTACAATAGGTTTGGTACACAGTGATACCATTAAACCTGTTAAAGCAAAGTTTAAATTCAAATTCACCATCATCGCGGTACCCATTATTATCGACAAACACAGATTGCATTCACTTTCTTCAAACTGACAAATTAGTTCAAAAAGTTAAAAGTTATTTATACAAGAATATTCTTTTTTGAGAGCCGGTGAACTTGGCATTTATACCATGTGTGGCAAGTATCTCTTCTATGACGATGACAAACCAATGTTGTATCAAAATGGTCTAGTTAATTTTATTACAGGTAGTTACGCAATTATAAACGCTGCTTTTGAGCCAAAGGTCAACACATATATAAGTTTTGGTGCAATATCAATCCTCCATTTGCAATAGCCTAACCTAAAATAAACCCTCACACACGCTTTGCTAACAGGTACAGATATGTAGCACGGCTGGTGTGTAAGGTGTGGCTGGGTTATGTACTAGAGTTTATAACTTCTGAAAATTCAAGTATTTAAACACATGTTTTTAGAGTTTTATACTGAAGTACCCAGATGCTTAATAATATTTCTGAAATGTTCTCACTCCTGAGGACGATCAAAGTATTATTGATCGAAACGTCGAGAAACAGTTCTTTTCAGAACAAGATATATTTGGTGTACCACAAACTTTATATCAACATTTGATTTTGCCAAACCTTCAATTTCAAACAATATATTATTACTGTACATACCATTATGCTTCTGTCAAACATTCATTTGTTTACTTTCTCACGTCTTCTTCATTCTGTTGTAAAATTCTTGGTCCTATTTGAAGAAAACACGAATTTGAATAAAAACTCTTATTACATAGGCGTGTTGAAAGGATTGCCAATAGCAAAATTGTTCTGTCGCGATACACAAGACAAACATATACAAGGAGAACATATAGAGAAATTCTTGGAGAAAGTAATGTTTTGGGAGTGGAGATTTTTGTTGGGGTTCCAAAGGAAAATTTTGGTAATCAGACAGGATTTTAATGAAGTATCATGGGATTGATAGAAAAGCATCTTACAAAAAAGCTTCAACTCCACTTCAATTACAGTATAGAAAATTGAATATAAATTAAAATTTAATGTAAAAATCGTGAAATTATGCTCACTGCTTTTTTTTTTTATCACATTTGCTCACAGATTCACACAGGCGCTACAGTAGGCTCTTATCTCGCAAAAATCTTGTAACAAAATATTACCAAATGAAATAAGTCTTACCTTTTTAGAAATGGAACGCCTGACTTTACTAAATGCCGTTTCAAAATCATTCAGAGTTACAATTAAGTTCTCTTCATTCATTGAATGCGGCTTATGTTCATCAGTGGTATTGGATGGATTCATAAGAATTGTCTTTAGTGTGGACATGGCAGCTTCTCTTACTATGGCAGCTAAGTCAGCTCCACTGCAAAACAAATTTAAATAAAAAACTACCTGTACTCGTTTCTTACTACTATTACCATGGGCTGTACGCTTAAAGCTATTCGCTTACAGTACTGCCCCTTCACATGTTTCATTTCATACTTGTAATATTTTATTTTCAATTGTAAAATGTTACTTTTCTTTTTCAAACAATTTTTAAATCATTGGTTTTAAATGTATGATTCATGTAAATAAAGTGATTGATTACTATAAAGTAGAAAACAATTTAATTTTCAAAATCTTTATACTTTATTGATTTACCCATGTGTACTATATATTTACTGTAGATACAGAAAACCTATTAACGTGTGTTTTGTCTATTTCTTTGTATGTTCATTTTAGTGAGAAATTTTATAATATTGTAAACATGGTCTTGTAGAATAATACCAAATAATGTTGAAACAAGCCATTAACTTTAAAGAAAGGTATATTATCTCTACAATGAAAAATTACATAAATTTATAATAAATTCCAATTTGTTCCACTAGATATGAAATTAATTCTGAAAGCATACCTGAAGCCTTCACATCTTTCATCTTTGGCAATATTCTCAATTGAGACATCACTAGCTAACACTGGCTTTGTCCCATTCTGAAATATAACCAAAGAAAATCATCAATTTTTTTCTAAATTTGTTTACAATGCTTTGGCCTACCAGATGTTTTCTGTAACCTATTTTGTGTTTTTGGACTTTTTTTATTGCAGTCAAATAATGTAAATAATATATAATAATTTTTAAAAAAATCTCGAAAAGATAAATTAAATCCACCAACACAATTGAAATAATCAATCATAGTATTTTATATTAGCAATGTATCATTTCCAAATGGTAGAATATTAACTCAACCTATTACAGCCTTAATTATTGTTTCTATAAATTATTGTTTTTTTCTTGCATCTACCATCCCCAAACAAAAGCTTGTTGTTATGTAACAGACAAATGATGATGGATGAATCAACGATCATCAACCATAAAATTGAAAACACAAATACAAAAAAAAGCAACATACACAACATAATATTTTACCTTAGTTATGGTGTTCAAAATCTTAATGCGGTCCGTCTCAGTTGGAATGCCAACATACACAATTTTGTCCAGTCTACCAGGGCGCAAGACTGCTGGATCAATGATGTCTGAAAAAAAAAGACAAGATTGTGTAAACAACTGAAAATCATAAAAAAAGTAAACTAAATAAACAAATTTAATAATTTTAATTATGCTAATTACCAGGTCTGTTTGTGGCGCCCATGATAAATACTTGTCGCCTGCTTTCCACCCCATCCATCTCTGTGAGAAGTTGATTGACTACCCTGGCTGTTGATCCTGACTGTAAAAATAGGTAATAGTAATCAATTTCTTCAACTTTTTCTCATAAAAGAAAAAATGCATTTCGAGGGTCTGTGCTGAAAGATACTGTAATTGGCTCATCAATTCCTGAACAGCACTATTTTTTCAATAGTGCCCTGAAAAATGCTCCAATTAGTTAATAATCTTTGTCTTTAAAATTATCTATAGTCTAAGCTTCTATTCCCAAAAGCTCTCTCTTTGGTTTATAATACATTTTATTTTTACCTCCGCCACATTTGATCTGCGTGGACAGAGAGCATCAAGCTCATCGAAGAAGATAACGCAAGGCGAAGAGTTACGAGCTCGCTGGAAACACTGGCGTACTGCCCTCTCACTTTCACCAACATACTAAGAAAAAAACATACAACCAAAAGTAAAACAACAAGTAATACCTTTAAATATATCGGATGGCAATATATAATCCCACTCTGGAAATAAATAAGCCTAACAATAAAATTGAAATTGTAGTTTGATTAAAAATAAATCTTAACTTACCATATTAAGCAATTCTGGGCCTTTTACGGATATGAAATTTATTCCAGATTCATTGGCAATTGCCTTTTAAAAATAAAAATTAAACAAATAAGTAAAAATAGTAAAAAGATTGAAATATTAGGTCAAATATAAATGACTAAAAACAAGATAATCAATCACAAAAATACAGAATATAATTATGCTATGACGAGTTACCTTGGCAAGCAACGTTTTCCCACATCCTGGTGGACCAGCTAATAGAATTCCAGGAGGATTTGTCAAACCCAGAGCCTTGACGGCAGCAGGATTTCTAACTGGAGCCTAGAAAAAAAAAAAGTGTTTGTGCGAGAGTTTCATTAACTGCTCTAAATAGATATGAATAAAATGGTGGTTCTTAGACTGGAGTTGTAGCTATTGTGTGCTATGGAAAATAAAAAACATTATTTCCTAAAAGAGTGTAAAGTATCATTCAATCTGTTTGTTTGTGTTTTGCACAAACAATATATTTTCTTAACAAATCTTTAAATATTTATAAATGTGGATGGTGGTCACAATAAGTATACAAATACACTTTAAGCAGAGGTCATCATTAACAATCTGCAGCAGGCTTCAGAGCTTTTAGTCTTTTAATTTAACATAGTTTGAGTAGTAGACTGAGGAATGCATGGTGCGATCAAAAAGTCTTGAATACTAGAAATTTATTGACATACCAGAATGGCCATTTGGAGCTCTTCTCGTACATCTTCCAGGGCACCAATGTCATTCCATGTTACATCAGGAACCGTGGCAAAGCCTTCCCGTTTGGCTGAAGGCTGAACAAGAGGGAGTGCTTTCTGTTGATCAAATTTATAAAGCTTTGTCAACACTATAAAACTAGTTTGACAAAAAAATGTGTGATGTGCCCAAATAGAGTGGGTAGTGATATTCTCAAATATGGTAGTGGTATGTCCATCAAATGTGTTGTTCACCTAAAGTTTGATAGTGTAGACAGAGCTTAATAACTTGTTAGAAATAAAGCTTGGTTACAATTGCATCAAATTGCAGAAGTTCTATCACTGGAAAAAAATTAATTTGAAGGGGTACATACCAGGAAATCATCAACTGTAATACACAAAGACTTGAGTTGATCATGTGTTAGAGGTGGTTGATCTCGAAGCCAGCTGAGAACTGCAAAACAAAAGAGGAATGATTTTTTTTTCTGTATTACCACTACTACCAATGTAACCATCAACTATATTTGATATTATTATGTAAATAGTCACATACTGTGATTCCATTGTCTGATTTAAAAGCCTTTTGGGCACAATATTTAAGAGAATGGAGCATTATAGTATCATTGAATTCTTTATTGCATGAACTATAAAGTATAATATGTATGTACATTAAAGTGCCTTACTTGTTAAATATGATGGTAGCTCACTAGAATCAACACAAATATCTTGAACTTCGACCTTATCTAGTGGTTCTTTGGAACAGTCGCTTGTTTCTGTGTTATCGACTTCTACACTGCATTTTTCCACAGTATATGAAGAATGTAAATCACTAAATACCCTGCAAATAAGCGTGTTTAGAATTTCATAAACTGTATGATGTAACAATTATTCTTATCCTACATTACCTTACTCAACTATATAAATAAGGTTTCTCTTTATTACTAGTATAATCCCCCCCCCCCCCCCCTAGAACACGAAATTGGGCTGACTTTGGGGAGTGGGACTACTGTATACCAGACAGAAACCCTGTTCCAGGAAAATAATGATTGATAAGCATCGAACTGGCTTGAAAGAGGCCTACAGACCATCATAAGTGAATACTGAGACTATACCTGGGGACATGCCTGTTTGTGAAAAGAGACATAAAGTAGGGTGTGGGATTAGACCTAAAGTGGGGTTATACCTGAGGATATACGGTATATAGACTCACCAGGACTTACTAATTACAGAAAGGGAAACCCAAGCTTTCTAAACCTGTGTTGGGGCATCAGAAATTGACAGGATTGAACCAAGGACTCTAGTATCGGTAAGCAAGCCTGTCAACCAAAGTGCCACACCACTACTTGTCATAACTGATTGATATCAACTATAACGATGAATGCATTATACCTGTTTACAGCACACATGGCTGCCTCACGACACAATGACATTAAATCTGCCCCGACAAAGCCTGGTGTTAATGAGGCTAGCTGATCAAATTTAAAATCTTCTGATAGATTCAGCTTTCTACACATGACTTCAAGAATTCTAAATAATTTTCAAAAACAAATGTTTGTCAAATATTATTAGTATTATAGTAGAATTTATCCAAAAAGTTTTATTTTCCTAAACAAATTTCATCTTAGAAGATGACTATCTTGGAGAAATTTAATTGCAGTACAGCAATGCACAAGCAGATTTTTTTTTTAGGATAAGGGGTGGATGTATGCATTAAAACACGCTATGCGATCAACTTGTCTATTTTCCTCTAACCCTGTTACCCATTAGGTAAATCTCTGTCTACACAAAATGTGACATATCACTACCATATTTGGGCAAATCACAATTTTTTTGTAGGCAGAGCTCTACAGACAGACAAAATAGGTAGTGTATATACGGTACTTTATAGATCTTTAAATTAAATCGTTCGTAGTGCAAGACTGACCTCTTACGAGCCGGTTCATCAGGTATACCAAGAGAGATTTCGCGATCGAACCTGCCAGCTCTTCGCAACGCTGGATCGATTGAATCTGCTCGATTTGTAGCACCAATCACCATAACATAAGCACTGCTGTTACATAGATCTAGGTACAGATGTAAACAGAAATTTAAGGCATGATATATTTTATCATATGAATTTTTAGTGGTTTGTTTAGGTATTCTACTTAAAAAAATGACATCACAAAATTAACAAATTTAGTAATGAGTATATTAAGTCAAATTCCCTACATGCTTTAGATATAATTTAAGGTCACAAACTTCATTTAATGATAATTCACCCAGTTATCGATCGTGAGGCCAAAACAAAGGGAAGACTTATAACTTTTCAGCAAAAATACCGGATTTCCCCCAATTGGTATCAACGGATTATGGCAAAAACAGAATGGGTCATTAACCAAACATACCATCCATGCAACTTAAAAGTTGTGCAACAATTCTCCTCTCCATCTCTTTTTGAGCTGTCTCCCTCTTTGGTGTTATTGCATCTATCTCATCAATGAATACAATACATGGTGCACATGCCTGCAAATACAATAATCATTACCTATTAAATTAGTACTCCATCAATCTATTCAAAATGACAGACTTCGGAAACTATAGAGTATCATAAAGTACAATCTACACTAGCTTGATTATCTATGTAATTGCGTAGCCCACAGAAGATTCACTAAAGCTCTGTCCACACTGTATGCGACAAAAAATTGTGATGTGCCCAAATATGGTAGTAATGTGCTGAAATATGGTAGTAATATGACATCATCATATCCACATATGGGCACATCACATTTTGTTGTCACATACAGTTTGATAGTGTGGACAGAGCTTTAGTGAATCTTGTACTGTGAGCTACGCAAAATAGAAAATTGTCTGAAAAGTCATCCATGATGTTCAACTGCAGTCAATGGACAGAACCACATACCTGAGCTTGGTCAAAGAGGTCGCGGATGTTGTTTTCAGATTCACCAGATACACCAGACACAATTTCAGGAGCAGCAAGCTTCAAAAGTGGCAAGTCAAGCTCCTACAAATAAAAAAATAAATAAATAACTTGGGACTCAATCTATACTTAGTTGAGTGAAGGCACAATATTCTGGGGAAAGTGTTCACTACACTATCTGGGATTGTTCTTGACGTATAACATAATGTCAAACAGGGTCAAGCAATGTCAAACATGGTAAAGCAATGTCAAACCGGATCAAACAGTGTCAATTAAGGGTCAAGCAATGTTAAAAGTAAGTACAATTCATCGTTAAATTTAATATACAATTCATGTGATTAGTATTGGCCAATCAAATAACTTACTCCAGCAATAGCATTTCCTAATAAGGTTTTACCACAACCCGGTGGTCCATGTAGCAAAACACCCCTGGGTGGGGACACTCCGAGTTGTTGATACACCTCTGGATGTTTCATGTGAACCAGAAGTTTACATACTTCCTGTAAAACAATAGAACAATTTAAACTTTGATATATTGATAACTGATACTTTAAAATGATAGATGACATTTTTATGCAAGTATAAGTTTCACCATACTTACATGCAAGTTATTTTCATTAGCACCTATGTCTTTGAATGTTGTAGTAGATTTTTGCGGTTCAAAACCTAAACATTTTAATAGATTAAAAGAATATATTTTACATTTATCTAACCCTGATTTGAACATAACATTTTACAACTTCATTGGAAATTAAATTCTAATAGCTCTATGTACACTACCAAACTCATATGACATGTGATGTGCCCATATTGACACATGGCACATCATATCACTACCATATTTGGGCACATCACACCTTTTGTTTTTGTCAAACTAGTTTGATAGTGTAGACAGAGCTTTAGGTACAACACATCCTCTACGAAATGCATTACAAATTCTAAAAATATGTTCCTTGTTTATCATAGGAAGATTTGATTAATACAACACATCTGGTTTATGAACATCTCGTATGTTGAAACCTACTAGTTTTTTTCTTCGTCTTCTTCGATCCTTCTAGTAGACTCTTATTAATTTTGTCATCAACCTCGGATGTCGGTCGGCTTTGTGATCTACTTGATGACGCTCTCTTGCGTTTCTTTGGTGTCATAACTTCTGTTGGTAGTGATTTCGTTTCCTAACAACAATGTATTTGTGTTACAAAATTTGCATAAATTTCAGGTGTAGACAGTGTAAAAATATCATCTTATTATACAGGATATATTTCCACACTATGGTATATCCATGCCAATAGGTAGGATTTTTACAGGGGGTTCTTTTTCCCCAAAAAAAGGGGCACATGCAAATGTAAGCAAGGGTATGGTCTAGGAAACCAAAGAAGAAAATCTTGATCTAGGTTAGTAGGCCTACTTACTAACACTTTCTTAAGAGGCATTCAGGTAAAGGGGGTTTGTTTGAACCTTACAAAGTTACAGGCTTCATATTCCACGTTCAGTGCACATAGTGCTATACATGCCAGTTGGATTAGCCCATAAAACATACTTACTTCAGACGAATCAATGTTTTCTCTGGCGATCTGCCTTTCTTGAGATTTGCTTGGTGTGTCCACTTTCATGTATAGATTACTTAACGTATTATTTGCAAGATTTTGGTCCTGAAATAAATACAAATTTGTACTATAAACTTGTAAATATTCTATTATTTTACAATTGACCACTTTATTTCAGAATAAAAATTCCATATATACAATACAAAATGGAAAATCACACTAAAATAGGGTTTTCTCCAATTTACTGGAAAGATTTGAAGATCGTAATTATTAGAACGATTACAAATTGAAAAATACAGAATAACACTTACTTTGACATCTATATAATCTTGAATATCATCAGAAAAACTATCACTTGATATGGAATCATCACTGTAATAAAATATACAAAAAACTATTAATTACTCAACTGGCTGGATCTCGATAAGAAAAAACTAAATCGTAAAGTAACCACAGACAAATTAAATCTTAAATATTATTTATTCAGAGTAATTTAACAATAACATACCCTGCATTGTATTTGTTGGTTTTAGACATCGGTGCTCCATTCTGCTGGCAGATCCAATCATAAACTATAATAGAAACAAAATATGATTATTTTTAACAATACACAACGGCAACCATGCAATACCTTAGTTAATTGTTAATACTGTTTACTCACTTTTACTCACAGATTTCCTAAAAACATTTCGTTTCCGTCTTTGATATTCCCTGAAGAAAAAAAAAAGTGGGATTATTAAAATTAAAAAAATTAATTTCATATGGTATAGGCATGGATATGTATGGATATGGTAAAAATTGGCAGTCATTATTAAAGAACGTACTACGAATGTTTTACCTGTATTTATGTTGTAAAGAGTCTGCTATATTTGTGGGATCTACATACATACGCCCTCGGTTGTCAGACAAGTACTGTAAAGTACAAACAAGTGTGATTATATTCATTTTATAATGTATCTTTAGTATTTTAAAGCAATAAAATAAATATTTTACTTGCTTTTAAACGTAATTTACCTCTTCAATCCGTCTTAATAACACTCGATCACCAGGATATCCTTTCATTGATTGTTTCTTAATATTGGACATTTCAGATAACCTAAAGTTGGGTATAGAAAACGACATACAGTATCATAATACATGCCTGTAGGATGTGTAGTATGTACAGTAGTTATTAGCCTACTTACTACTAATAATAGATGTGATTTTTTAAAGTTTTAACTTTTAGGCCTAATTAAAATTAATAATTTTATATTTAATAAAAATATGCCCATCCTTTAATTTAAATGTTGAGAACGATATCTAAATAATAGACACTTGAAAACAGAAAGCTAGTACTTTATCAAACGGTTTTAAATTCCTAGGCCTAGACACAGGTACCAACTCCCTAAACATTGTCGGCGGAAGAAATCGACAATTCTTTCCACCAGTCCAACCATTATGATAGAGAGGGCCTAGGCTTAGCATAAAATATGTAAATTTATATTGAAAACAAATACATCACTTCTCCTACCAAATCAAGAGTAAGCCAAATATCTAGTTCAACTTATAAACTACATGAATGGCAAGTAATTTGTATTGATAAATTTAAAAAGAACAGTTTAATGAGGTTAATAGTTACCCGTCAATAACCAAAAGCAGCAGAGCAGACGATCGACAGACCACATGGAACCAGTCATGTGGAACGAGACTACTGTACCAGCAGCCGTGCGTCAATTAAATATTCTATCGACACGGTCATCGTGAACTTTGAATATTGTTAAAATTAGTTATTATTTATTATGTGGCCACCACAAATAAATGGGGCCCATTTGCATACATTCAAGTGGTATAAAAGCGTATGTACAACTCATTTAGAAAAAAGACGTATACTATTTGAGTGAAAAACATCGTATATTCACAATCGAAGTCTATAATCTACCATTATTACTATTTCAATTATTAGTTCATCTTAAAAATAAATTATGAAGACATCCCATGTTTCGATAGACTATGGTATTCAATACACACAGAAGTATATGTCAGAAAAATGTTACTATCAACTTGATTCAAGAAAAATAAATTTACATAGTAAATAAATTATTATTTCATGATTAAAGCAAAGTATTTTTATAATGGCAGTTTTACTTTTACTTTCTGAGATGTAGGCCTACTGTGGAAATAAAACATAAACAAATGTGGGTTTCCCATCACTTTTGAAGTACGAGAAGGTAAATCTCAATACTGTATATACTGTATGTGGAGGGAAGTTACTTTGATATTATAACATCTCTATTCACGAATACTACATACAATGTTTTTATAATTTTGATATTTAAAAGGCATTTCACTTATCTTTGGGGTGGTCCACACAAAATCCCTTCACTAACAAAACTTGCAAAAGCAAATGACCAACTAAAAGATGGAATGGATAAAATGAAATAGCGTTGAAAGAATTGATTTGATCTGTTTAGACATGGAATACAAATAATAAAAAATAAATAGAAAATATATGTGTAAAATAACTTAACTATTCATTTTATCAATAGTATAGTATACAGCACAATAGGGAACTTCTGATTTACGCCTTAAGACCTATGCATATCGCATTGTTGGTGACTTGGTCGTCTGGACCTAGAGTCAGGGCCAGTGGCTAGGTCGTCGCAAATTGTAATCTCCCAATTTTTTTCCCGAAACTTAAACATACTGAGATGACAATTATGGCTATCAAAATATTATAGTGAATTGAAAAAATAAGAAGAAATATAAAATCATTATGTGTGAATAACATAAACATCATTTTAATATTAATGATTTACAGCACATTTCTTTTTTTTCCACTAGAGTAAGAACATCTACACTAGCATAGTTACTGTCTATTTTCGCTCTATTCAATAACAGAGTTTATATACTTATTTGTTACTTATTAGTAGTACTATAGTTACTTTATACACAATTTCTCTCTGGCTAGTTTTCATTTAATAACACCAAGATGCCACACACATAGCACAATACCAGTTTAACAATCTAATTAACACACATTCTCTGTAATACTACCATACCTGTAATTTTACAGAATTAAAAAACATAAAGAAAAAATAATGATATGCGATAAATGAACCAACCATTACATGAATTGGTATTTGGAAAAAACATAATATGTTGGAAGTTGTGTTTGCAAAATAAATAGTTTAAATAAAAATTTTTTTTATCAAAATGTTTTACAAAATGCAAAGAAAAAAACCCAAGAAAATATAGTTGGTTTTTAAACAAACCATTAATTTAATTTGTTACTTTTGTTCAATTTTTATTGCATTTATTTATTCTTCTATATCAACTAGCAGGTCTTCTCCCTGGACCTGGTATCCCATAGTGACGGATATTCCTTTAATCTTTCCCGACACCGGTGCGTTTATAACCATCTCCATTTTCATTGCACTGAGAACGACGAGCGGTTTACCCTTTTCGACTTTGTCCCCGACCTTCACTCGGATGTCAATGACCTCACCTGGCATCGGTGCTCCGACTGATCCTTTCACTCCAGGTTGTACTTTAGGGTGTACATGCATCTCCTGTAAAAACAAAAAGAGTGAATCTCAACCCTCCATGTCAAATGTGAAAAATGTAATGTGCCCATATATGGACATGATGTCATATTACTACCATATTTGGGCACATTGCAATTTTTATTGTCAGACTAGATTCAAGTATCAATTTATTTTCCTAAAAGCTATATAACTGGTGTGGATAACCATAAGAGCAAAGCTCTTATACCTGTCACTCATTAGTGCAGTACAATACAAACAACAAGGGTGCAATACACAAACAAGACAGAGCTTTAGGCTAAATAAAAACACACCTAACAATTTAAATACACCACTGAAGTGGTTAAATATTTATTGATTTTTTTATAATGAAGTTCATCAGGCTTATTTCAGAGTGTATATGATAGTATAAAGACACCTACCTTTAAAGCCTGCTTGTCCTTAATCATCACTGACCTAAGTTGTCCATTCAACTCAAAGAATACTTCTCTTTCGCCGGTAGCTTTGTTTAACTCACCAAGGGCTAAGAATTTCACATGAAGAGTCTTGCCTCTTTCGATCTCAACCTATACAAATTTTTAGAAAAAAATTAAAAATAAAAATAATCACCAATAGTAAAAATTAAGAGAAAAGAAAAGAATTAGTCCATGTGCTAATATTTGTTTGATAATATTCATCCTCAAATTTAGGAAATTCAAATTTTCAAACTTAATGCAACAAAAAATGTGATGTGCCCATATATGGACATGACATGTCGTCATATCACTACTACTAGTACTACATATTTGGGCATATGACTGCCATATTTTGGCACATCACACAAATTTAGTCAAACTAGTTTAATAGTGTAGACAGAGCTTAAGACCTTAACCGTGTAACTCAACTCTAAGTAAGATTTACCTCAAATTCCTCGGCAACATCTGGCCCTGTTAGAAACAATCTTGTTGAGAGACAATTCACAGGTCCGAATTCTTTGTGAAAGTTCATGTAATCTTCATGAACCTTTGGATAGAGGGCGGCACTAATCACGTCTTCTTCTCGTACTCGAGAGCCATGTTTCTCAATTAATTTTTCCTTTAGACTACCGAGATTTTCTGGTTGCATTGTTTCTCCAGGTCTGCCATCAATTCTAGGCATATCTTTTATGACCTGAAAAACATTTATCATTTTGATTTAATCTATAATAGAAATTATCATTGTATGAAATATTTATCTACTATCCACTATATACCATACTATGTAACTAGCTGTGTAATTTTTTAAAAACCATACATTTATCATTTCGTTTTTTGCATGATACTGTTAAAGCTCTATTTAATCTATAAAAATTATTAATCTATTAATTCATTATTTATCTAATGTAGGTCTACCAACTACTGTAACCCTGCTCTGAAACTAGTTGTTTCACTATAAAACATAAATTTATCATTTAGTGTAAATATTAGTTTAATTTAATAACAAAATACAGGGCGTCGCTATGCTTTCTAACCTTTGTTCTTAGTGGCTCTGGGAAGCCTCCGTACGGTTGGCCTAGGTACCCTTGTAGGAATTCCACCACAGACTTGGGCAACGAGAGTTCTTCCGCTTTCGTTTCTACATCTGCAGCACTCAGTTTATTTTGTACCATGAACTGGGCAAGGTCACCAACTACCTTAGATGATGGGGTCACCTACCGAAGAAAGGTCATATTATGAGACATGACATAAAATATATTGTAAAGTATAAAATAACAACAGGATGCTGAGCTCCTAAGATCAAAGGGTTTATCCGTGTCTGCGACATCAACAGTTCCACATCCCATAACATACACTGAATGCTGCGAAGAATACGTACATGGTACAGTACTGTTGCTATCTGTCGCAGCCAGACCTAGATCAAAGGGCTGTTAGGAGTTCCTATCTTGGCTAGGCAAGCTCAGTGTCATGTTGTTAGATTGCCTTGATTTACAACCATTAAACATTCTCCAGAAGAGAGCAAGTAGATAGACTAGTACAGGAGTTGCATATCTTACTGTCTTATGAGCCTTTATAGGTAGTTGAGTATGTGGAAGATTGAGCAGCATTCACTACTACAATGCTCAGACTTACTAAAAAAACATTCCAATAGTCAATACCTTAATAAGATCTCCCAACAACTGATTTGCTTCCACATAAGCCTTTTTGACTTCTGTGAACTGACTTCCAAGGCCTAGACTAAATGCTTGGAACTGAAGATTTGTGTACTGGCCTCCTGGAATCTCGTTCTTGTAGATATCCGCGTTGCCGCTCTTGAGTGTTGTACAACATTCAAAGGGCGCGTATAACTGCCTCGTAACCTCCCAGTATGAACTATAATCAAACACTTTATCCAGTGGGATTTCTGAAAACGTAACCAATAGATAAAATAATCCATTTATACCATACAGTGAATTGGCACACTATAATATAAACACATAAATTTGTTATAAGATATTTGTGAACTTGCTTTGTCAGTGAAATAAACAATGTTTAACAGTGGAATTAAACTTACTTGTGTCAAGTTCTGTGTTCTCAAGAGCTGACACAACAGCTCCCATGCTAGGCTGAGATGTCAAGCCAGACATGGAATCGACGGCTACATCAACGACGTCAGCACCAGCCTGGGCTGAAGCCAACATGGCCGCTACACCAGCGCCAGCAGTATCGTGAGTGTGAATGTGAATAGGCATGTCTGGAAATTTGTCTCTCAATGACTTTACCAACAACGTGGCCGATTTCGGCTTCAATAAGCCAGCCATATCCTATGAAATTATAGATTCAAAATTATTATTATTAGTTTTATAGTCTTTAGAGTGGCAATGCGATGGTTATATACTAATAATAATAATGAACAAGCACATTCTTACTTTGATACAGAGAATGTGTGTTCCCATGGCTACAAGTTCAGTGGCCAGGTCCATATAATAATCTAAAGTGTACTTCGACTTCATTGGGTCAGACACATCACCACTGTACGATATTGCCGCTTGAACAACGCCCCCAGACTGGCCAGCGGCTTCCATGCCAAGCTTCATGTTCGGCACGTAGTTGAGACAATCAAAAACACGGAAAATGTCCATGCCGTTCTTATGAGCTAATTCACAAAATCTAAACAAAACATTAAATTCATTTTTAATTTAAACAATTATGCACTTTATCTCGAGAACTAGCATATGGATGAAGAAAAAGTGTTGCCATTTTTCAATTCGATATTAAACGTATGAAAGCCTAACAGCATTAACATAAGAAGCAGAAAACGTGTATTGGTTGTAGCAAGTCTTCTCATTTTTGCAGAATGTAACTGGTTACTCAAGTTTATAATGGTATAAACTTGGATCTCGAGTACACCAGCTGTGAATACTGATAGTCAATGACGGCCATGTGTCTTTAGAAGAAAACAGCTACAAGAACAGTGACAAACTTACTTAAATACAACATTATCTGGATAACTTGTGTAACCAACAGCGTTAGCACCACGTAGTAACATCTGGAATGGAATGTTTGGAATTTGGCTCCGCATGGATTGTAGTCTTTCCCACGGGCACTCATGTAGAAAGCGCATGGCAACGTCAAACGTAGCTCCTGAAAAGCGATACATATTCCAAAACAACTATATTCTTATTGGGTTACATTTTTTCCAAAGATTTAAATTACAATAAGGATAGGTGATCTGATAGAATTTCTTGAAACCCAGATATGGCACTCTCTCTTTCAATAAATGTAAAAACAAATAATACAGTATGTGTAAATAAACAACCTACCTCCCCAATTTTCAACACTAAATAAGTTATTAAAATTCTGCGACACAAATGGAGAGATGTTGAGAAGATCATGTGTTCGCACTCTGGTTGCCAATAGGGACTGATGAGCATCTCGGAATGTTGTGTCCATAAGGAGTAATCCTTTGTGTTGCCTTACAGCCTTGGCGAAGGCTTCTGGACCCTCCTTTAGAAGGATGTCACGGAACCCTGCAGGAGCTGGTTTGTCTGCAAGAAAGATAAGTGTTACCAAAGCTTTCAAGACAGTTGGGGAAATGACAAAATTCTTACATTGTCATGATATCAATAATTTAGAAATCTTAACAAAACCTTTCCCAGTTATAATGGTGTAGCAAATTTATTTGTGGTAAATTGTACAGATAAGAGCATCCACCTCTTTTGCTTATTTTACATGGATAACATAGACTGGTAGAATGCTATTTAATTACCGAATGGTACTTCTGGTATTGGTGGCGTTACATCTGCTGGCAGAAGATCTGTAGCTAATGGAGTTGATGGTCCGTTGACCTTTAAGTGACCGAAGTAATGCAAGAGCTTCTGAGCTCGATTCTGACTTGGAAAGATGTCATGTAGAAGATCAGGGTTGTCATCTATGAAGTGCGTGTCTACGAGACCGGAGCGGAACTTTTTATGAGTCAAGACATTCTTTAGAAATGGAATGTTAGTCTACAGAACAAAGAAAATTAATATTAGTTTTTCAAAAACAGATAAAGAAATTCAAACGTGTTATTTGAATTGGAAACTTAACACGAGAAATTTTGAAAGAAGAAAGATTATGTCTATGTCTATGTCTATTACTGGTTACCTTTACTCCTCGGATTCTAAACTCTGAAAGCGCCCTCTGCATCTTGTCAGAGGCTGATTGATGATCTTGTGCATGAGCAATAATCTTCACAAGTAAGGAGTCATAATGGGGTGATACAATGGCACCAGCAAAGGCTGATGCGCTATCAATTCTAATGCCCATACCTTCACCACTTCGATAAACCTGCAGAGGAGAGAGAACAAAAAAGATTAAAAGGAATTACAGTACTAACTCTAGTGCATGGAAAAGTTGATATCCGACTTCAAGATAGATCTATGGATGTATTACTTTACCTCTAGTCTGCCTGTGTCTGGCTGGAACCCCTTTGCTGGATCCTCTGTCGTGATTCTGCATTGAATAGCACTTCCACGAACTAACATATTCTCTTGAGTGATGCCAAGATCTGGCAAAGAACGACCTTCTGCCACGTGGATCTGAGACTGCACAAGGTCAATTCTAAAGAGATAAACCAATCGTAATAAAGTTCACACGTCTTGAAACAAGACATTTGACTGGAAAACAAGAGAAGATTTGTACCATAATGGATTCATTTCCATATGGCGCTTATATAACTATTTCAAAGCCAATTCGATAAGTCACATACTGTACAACAATTTGTGGTCTCTTTGTGTCGAATGCCACCACTAACATCGTTCATTAGTCTCTTCACAAAATGGTCAATTAAGTTATCTTAACATAATATTATTATTTATATTATATTTATTATTATATCTAAACCTTATATTTTATATTTTCAAAGCAAATCGAATTATAACATATAACAATTCTAGAAGCAATCATGATAGTTCCAAAATCTGGTTTCAGGGCAAAGCTGGCAACACCAGCTTTTATTTTAAATGCAAAAATGGTTGTTAAAGATATACTTTACCCTGTAACCTCCTCAGTGACGGTATGTTCCACTTGTAGCCTAGCATTAACTTCTATGAAGTAATGTTTACCATGCTCGTCAACCAGAAACTCCACTGTGCCTGCATTCTCATAGCCAACATGCTGGGCAAGCTTGATTGCATCGGAAGTCATGCGATCACGTAGTGCCACATCTAACTCTGGGGCAGGTGCGATTTCAACAACCTTCTGGTGTCTACGCTGGACAGAGCAGTCTCGTTCGTAGAGATGGACAATGTTACCAACACTATCCCCTTAAATGATTAATGATGAAGTATTTAGTGGCTTCAGTTTAATCATTATAAAGTCATTTACAGTAGCACCCCTATCAGAGGACAAACAAAGTATAATAGGGGTATCTCATGAATAGGGCTTCGTCTTAATAGGAGACCTACTAGATAGTGATTAAGATCTCTTTTTAAGAATTCCGTCTCTGCCTGGTTATGTGTGTTGTTTATTCTTGTTCTTAGTCCACGTTTTATATTTTTATGGAGACAAAATAAATGAAAAAAAAAACATAATATCGCATTATACTCATTTAAAAGGAAGGTGTCCGCTTAATAGGGGTGTCCCAAAGGAGAGATTCTACAGTCCAAAGTAGTAGTTCCAAACATCTGAATAAAATACACTAATGTGAACCATTACGTGTACAGCCCCATTAGAGAATGTGTTCATTTTTACCCGAAGTTTTGAAAAACTTCGGGTAAATGTCACTTAACCTCCTAATGTAACATGTGTTTATATAAGCCCAACTTTGATAGGCAGGTCGTTAAACCTTTTGATCATCATCAAATTCTGCTAGTTTTTGCCTGACCATTGACCTTGCATACTGAAGAATGTACCTTGTCCTAATCAATCAATTACAAGAGAGCTAATAAAATCACAGGGGTATAATAGGATTCAGGTAATTAATCACCTGCTTAGATGATTTATCTGATAAGGATTTTGACCAAAAAGTTCTAATGGGGATGTACACCTAATGTGAACAATACCTAAGATTTGTACTTCTATGTGCCTTGGCCGTTCTATAAACCTTTCAATAAAGAGTGAACCATCCCCAAATGCTGCTTTTGCTTCTGATGTCGCTCGGTTGAAATTTTCTTCTAATTCCTGCGAAAGTAGAAAAAAACACATCAAGTTTGACGATTGTGAGATATTAGTGTGTATTTAATAAAACAGTAGATTTATGATGTTGAGTTGTTTTATTTATATCTTTAACTGTTCTCTTAGCAATGTTAAACTATATAGTACTCATGTAACTATGTTTTTAATCAATATTTTTTCCCCATTCTTTCAGAATTTAAGAGGGTCCTATTTTTGCGCATTCTGTATCTACTTACAGACACTGATTTAACAACTCTCATGCCACGCCCACCACCTCCGTAAGCTGCCTTAAATATTATAGGCATTCCATGTTCTTCGCAGAAAGCCTTAGCCTCCTGTAAGGATGAAACTGGGCCATCAGTTCCAGCAACAACTGGCACACCTGTAATGAAACAATGTACAAGTATTTGTTATCTGGATTCAGAAAAATTATTATGCAACGGTAACCTCAATAAAAAAGTGTGGGTATGCATTGATTCCAATACAAAACACTGTAGTAACAGAATTAGAAATACATACTGTACTACACTAATTAAGCAACTGTATTAACATAATGTTACACCAATCAAAGCAATCTAACAACAGGACACTGAGCTCGCCTTGCCAAGATAGGAACTAATAACAGTCCTTTGATCTTATGTCTGGCTGCGACAAATACTATATTCTCCGCATTGCGCGGTGTCTGTTAAGGGTTGTCGCAGCCACAGATAAACCCTTTGATCTCCGAAGCTCAGCATCCTGTTGTTAGGCTGCCTTGTACCAACATACCTGCCGATATTGCAATAGCCCTGGCTTCCACTTTATCTCCCATCTGATGTACCACTTTAGGTGATGGCCCAATGAACTTAATTCCAGCATCAAGGCAAGCCTGGGCAAAGTCTGCTCTCTCTGATAGGAATCCGTATCCAGGGTGCACAGCATCCACTCCATTTTCCTGAAAATAACATGGTAAAAAATGTTACATTAACATAAGGTTGTTCACACCATTTTCTGTTTCTGTTGAAAAAAACAGTAGAATGCTTCATTTAGGACATCCCTCTTAAGGGTACACTTTCCAGTGAAACAAACAGCCCATATTAAAAGAACAATGGGCCAGCCCTTATGAATTGAACAATGGGCCAGCCCCTTTGAAATGATCAATGGGCCAGCCCCTATGAATTGAACAATGAGCCAGCCCCTTTGAAATGATCAATGGGCCAGCCCCTATTCAAGTAAGAACTCTATTAGGTGAAAGCTCTAATTCAGTACCCATTTACATTCATGGGTGAAACAAAAAATCAAATGTTAGTGCCACTTACTTGGCATATACGAATGATTTCCGGTATAGCAAGGTACGCCTGTACAGGTGGTAACCCATGACCTATTAAGTATGCTTCATCTGCCTTGCCTCTGTGCATATGCTGTTTGTCCTGCTCAGAGTATACTGCCACTGTTCGGATGCCTAGCTCTGTGCATGCTCTGAACACACGGATAGCTATCTCGCCTGTATACAAACACATGTATGAGAATATGAAAATTGTCAAAGATAGCATTGTTAGCAATAGATATAATGTAGAAAACCTCCTTTGGTACACCTTTATTCAGGGGTGGAGACACCCCTATTAAGACTACACTTTCTTGTAAAAAGGGGATGTTTTAAATCTACGGCCAACCACTATTCAGGGGACACTGTTTTTGTCCTCTTATTAGAGATTGTGCTGTACAAAGTTAATGGTTAATGACAGATTACTATATATAGAAAATAACTTATATAGATGATTACAGTATACAGTATTCATGCAAATAAATCAGATAACTATATTTTAATTTCATCTTTGGCATCTTACCTCTGTTTGCAACTAAAACCTTTTCAATTGGCTTAGACTCAACATTGTGCTCTGCACTTAGCGTTGAGTATTTATCTGTGTGCGTGAAGCGGACTTGAGATGCGCATGGTAGAGCAGGCCTGTGTAGTCTATTGACCAACGATTTTATGCCTAATGGCAATCTCTGCATGATGCATTAACACTGAAAGAAATATTGGAAAACGTTATTGTCAAATTCTCGTATTGTAATGAAGATATGGACATACCGATGTTTTCACCGTGGGTCTAAATAGTTTTATAAAAAGAGGGTACCTGTTCATAAAATAATTAGACAAAAGAGTGATGTAATATTAAATCAAATATTGCATGAATATCCATATCATTTTATCTACAGTAAAATCTCATCTCAATCTCCGTCTCATCAACCCCCCCCCCCCCCACCACCCCACCTTATATAGTACAATAAGGTTCATAACAAATGTTCTGAATCCATAGAGGCACATTTTTATTGAATTTTAAAGATGTATCGTCCCTCAAAAACATGAAAAATGAAGATTAATTAAATTAGACTTTGAATAGGTTATTTTGTAGTTTTAATAAAGTTAATCACTTTCGTAGAAAAAATGTTTTCCCTTTAAAAAAAAGACAAAATAAATGGGTAAATTCAACCAACAATCCATTGGCTGGCAGCCAATTTCACTAAATTACAGTTTTTTCAGGTAAATAAATTTGCTTTCGATCTAATTTTTGGTCAAAGTGGATAACTATTGTGACACATTAAAATGGCATATTCAACAGAAAAATAATTATTTTTTCAGGATGACAAAACATCTTTAATACAAGATAATCCCACCTTCCTACTACCCCTGCATTAAATCATAATGCATAACAACACACGGCTTTGTTTATGATGAAGTATACATGATATGAACGCATAACCAAGAAAATCGTTATTATGTAACATACGGTAGTAGTATAACCTCAATCTCTTCAAAATGTCAAAATCGAGAAAAACATCAGAAACAGTATGTTTGTGTTAAAAAGATATTTAGAAAGACTAAAAAACAATCATCATATTATAATTCATCTACCTTCAATTTATCAATAATTACCAGTCAAAAATATTGAAAACAATACATCTGGTTATTAATGCTCTTAGCAAAATAATCAAAGATTAATGTAAATGAATTCATACGATATCCAATAGACGATTCAGTACGTGCATTTGGGAACGTATGCCTCTTAAAATCCAATTATGAATCAATGCGTTTGCAGCAGATGGTTTAAGGTTTCACAATCAGCTTTGATGAATTCTGAACTTTCAAATATTACTGAATATATTACCCAAAATCTGTTATCAGTGTGTGCGATACTGTACATTCAAATACATCATTTGGGTTAAAAACGACTGTTAAAATTAAGTAAAAATTTTACTGAATTAATTCATTCCCATTGCCACCTCCCCAACCACACATATTTTGGAATGTCATCTAAAGGTCTGTCTACACTATCAAACGAGTTTGACAACAAAATGTTCCCAAATATGGTAGTGATATGCTTAAATATGGTAGTGATTTGACATTAGCATATCCATATGGGCACATCACATTTTTTGTCACATAAAGTTTGATAGTGTAGACAGAGTTTTACTCATATTTTGAATTCACACAGCAAATGAGTTTTATTCCTTCTTGACCAAACAGAAACAGGCTTTGATGTTTGTTATTGTCATTGTGGACAAAAGTGTATATATCTAGGCCACTGTTATTAATTATACACAAAAGGATATTGTTAATTTTAAATATCCACAGGTCAAGGTGCTCTACCAACTATAGTAATCCAGGTCAGCCTATTAAACATAAACAATACTTTTGACTTTTTCATTTGTTTTGGCCTGAAGTCCTTGTTTAAAATGCCAACTCATTGTGATTACAACAAAACCATCTGAAACTATATACTATACTATATTAACTATACTTCTTTACTGAAAATTTTAATCAAAATCATATCACATTTATATTATAGAGATTAGATTACAAGCCTTAAATTGTTCACATTTTGAGTGGAGTTATCAAAGTGAAGTTTCAAAAGAACTATTGGGCCCTATCAACACATTGTGTCTAACTATAGTCTACTAGTATTGCATTTTGTGCATATATCTCACAACTTTGCAAATTACAAAAACAAATTCTAAGACGGTATTTATTATAGACTTGCCCCAAATCTGTACAGTATATTAATTAGTCTTTTTTATCAACCAGTCTGTGTTTCGATTTTTTGTATGGAAAAGCTCAAGTATTATAAGTATGAAATACCATGTGAGCTTTTTACCAATATCAGAGATATTATCTCTACTGTATGTGAATATTAAGTTAAAATAGATAATATTTATTATAGCATATAACGTACAACAAGGGGAATTGCATATTGTTTGCCAGATGATAATTCCCTGGTTAATCCAACTTTTAAAACAAAATTGGAAGAAAACCCAAAAGACAATTAAATAAATTGGTATCAGCAGGGAGTTGTAACTCCCTGGTATTGGATTCAGACAACATCGTAAGGTGTTCTAAATGGGTTGGGCGGGCCTAAATTCAGTGAACCGTGACCAATGGGAAATGAAGTAGAATCGGCAAAACCTTTGAGTGTAAACACACTGGATCTGATCTGACCCAAACAATTAAACTTGACCGGTCCTGGAGCAATCAATGACCGGTCCAGGAGCGCAACATTAGCATACATTGATGGTGGTCAAAGAATCCTACACATAATTTCTTTCTACTTCTAATACTAATTGCATACCAGTCAATATGCTGCAACAGCTGTTTTATGTTAACCTTAACACACACATTGCAATATCAATCAAATATCCCAGTTACAGTATATTTAAACCATTTTAAAAACATTGTCTATCATTTTAAAATAAAAACTATCAAGCAATACTCACTGTAGTACCAACTGTACTCAACATACACAAAATGCCCTTTCAGAACAGAGTTCACAAGACATAAATAACTCTTCAGAGAGAGAATAATTTGCATATAATTATACTGTACTTTGCTTGAGTGTTTGATTTAGAGACACACCTCCCACACACCTCATTTATCAACCAATCAATGCTTCAGAAATTGATGATGCAATATTTATAATAACAAAATATAGGCCATTCTCAAAGTCATTGACAAAGTCAAATTGTGATACAGACAGTAAAGCTGTTTATGGGAAATCAAATAAGTACAATAATACAGGTTTGAATGATACCGAGATAAAAAGGAGAATTGCAAAAATCACTAGTGGTCTAATGGAATGGCATCCGTATATCAAACATATGAAGCCATAGTTCGATCCTCGGTTAGGGTCATTCTTAATCTTGCATTCCCTCAATTTTTTTACATAAATTTTTATTTATTTTTAGCATTGGTTTTTAATGGTTTAGTAGCTTTTAAGAAAAAATAGTACGTCAGTACAATATGTCAAAATGTCAGTAAGTTATATTTCTAAATTTAATTTTAGAATAGACAAAACTGTAGTCAAAGAATACAACACAAGAAATAGAAAAGATTTTCGAATACTATCCATAATTCAATTATAATTAATCTTATTAGGAAATAATATGACTAGGTGTGTTAAATAACTTTGGAAGTACAATTCTTCATGGTTAATTATAACAAAAATACATCAATATATTAACACATTCATTTTTGTAACCGATAATACATACACATTTTGTTATTGATTTTATCAAATTTATGAATAAAGCTCTGTCTACACTATAAAACTTTATGTGAAAAAAATGTGCCCATATATAGACATGATGATGTCACATAACTACCATATTTGGGCATACCACTACCATATTTGGGCACATCACACTAGTTTGATAGTGTAGACAGAGCTTTACCTATATAAATAATTTGATAACTTCAGTTGTTATTACCTTAATGCACTGCAAAATGTATGCTTTATTGCAATTCATTCTCATACAAAACCCATTTGAAATTATCAGCCTTTAGGAATAGTGGGATTTGTACTAAGTACATTAAGTCAAGTCTGACGCAAGCACGCCTTATCTATTATTCATACATCATCGTCTTCTCTAGACTCCATGTATCTTTAATATGTTGAGAGTATAGTAGTCCTGTTTAACATTAAGCTCAACAATAATATCATATAGTGGTAATGGTTATAATAGCTTATGTTACACAAATTTCCATATATTAATATCATTATAATTGCTATGTACTTTACAGCATTATGAAACCCAAAATGCTAATTAATAAATTGGAGTGATTCTGGTTTAATTACACTTTAATCAAACCTGCGTTGTGTATCAATATTGATCATGTAAAAGGTCACCGAATTCCACAGTCTAGCTCCAATAAGTTCTAGTGGGCAAATTAAGAATTAATCTACAAAATTAACATATTGTTTTTGGCTTGTGACAGTCTGATAGTCTGGTTTGATTGAATTTAAATATTGTTTCAAATATTGAAATGTATACAGGTAGTAATATTATAAAGACTGTTAATACAAATATATCTAAATTACTTAAAATAGGTTTTTTTTAGTACACTAGCAGGACCGGAATTATTGGTCTTACTACAGTACATCGGTTGAGGATACACAGTACAGAGTAGTATAGTACAGGTAACCTACTATTTACTAAGCAGAGAGAAGAGGTAATTAATGCGCTTGAATGCCTGTTCAGCTTTTTGTAAAAATGTTGCCATGCGACGTGGTTGATTGAAGAGTTGTTGTGTTGTCCGTGCCATCTCTAGTCTAACTTTTCTACTCCACATCCAAAGTTGGAGTGCCAATGTATTTGCATGTTGGCCTAGCATCCTGGCTGGTCTACACAGTAGCAATCGTCAATGATTTATGATGGGTAAATTGAATAAAACAAATAATTAATGTTTTGTATTCGTTGAATGGAGAGAGAATAGATAGGCCTATATCATTATTCGATGAAGAATTGACTGTTTTATTTTCAACTCGGCTCTGAACTCATGATTGAATATTCTGGGCATCCAACTCATACAAAACTACACAAAACAAGTCTAGGCCAGCTACACTACAATAAGGCCTAGTTTATTTTAATGCGTTCATCTATCCAGCCAGGCAGGGGCCACACAAGCAGGCCGACTAGTACTATTAATTATTACTACTAAATCTATACTAACTAGTACTAAGCCTGACTAACTAAGGCCTAGCTACAGTCCTACTAGCTAGGCTAGTCTATTACTATTACTAATACTCTGGGCCTAGGCTAGCTTCTATTATTATTAATATTATTATCATGGCGACAGTAAACTCAACTGTATGAAAAAAAGAACGTTTATAATATTTGACATATAATACTGTTGTGTATAGACATTTTATTGTTCATTACCTTCTCAAAGAAGCAAACAACGAATTATCATCAGCAGCAAACACAAACAGCACGCACTTCCTGTGTGTTTGTATTGATGATGTACAGTACTGTGTGTGAAGAGGGAAGAAACATTCACGTGTCGCGTGGTGGGAGCAATGAAGCATAGAGAGAGCACATGCAGCATGCAGCAGCAGCAGCACAATTAATAAACAATATATACTAGCGCCCTCTTTATTATAAGTACGATATAATATCCACATAATATAATGGAACAATCCATGTCAGGGCTTGTAATAAAAAAAAATTTCATAAATCTAAAATCAACTACTTTTGACTTCCAGACAATGGACTTCCGGATGACTATTTATACAAAGACACTGCACTAATTAACAACTTGTTAAACATTATCTGATCCACAATCAAATCTTATGAGTCGACCCACGCCGATATAGAATCGAATGTACCATTATACTTCATGGTAAAAGTATAGTTCAAAATGGAATGTTCCAGTAATTTCAGGTGGGGCCGGGAATTTCCCGATTTATTTATAGGCATAACGCGTTGTATTTATACTAAAAATGTAAGGTATCCGTTGAGTTCATTCATTTAAAACTACAGAACGTTGTCATACTAACGGACAAGTTGTTAGATACCGATTTATCTTCATTTCAACCTAACCTGCAAAACACATTCCTGCTATTTTTAAAGGTAGGCCTATGTTTTATGTAAAATGTTTTTATAACCAGGGAAGATATGTGTAATAAATATATTTTCATGGACTTGGTCATATTCTTTTATATTCGTATAATATTGTTTGTATGTTTAAATGTGTTTTTGATATGTAGTGTACATAAAGCAAATTTCGGATATTTTATATTGGACAAACAATTAAGCACATTCACGACGAGTGAAATTAATGTGTAATGTTGCGTTCAAATAATTAATCTATTATTTTACAAAAATCATTGAAAGCTATTGGTTTTTATTATTATAAATTAAATGTATTTATTTATCTATAAATTGTATTATTTTATATAAATTACATTTAATTGCAACATGCGGGGCTATTTAATTCTATAACAGTGCTGCTATAAAAAAGAAGTTCAAATCATGATCATCAATTTTACTTTCTGTTACCTACCTGCTAACCATCAATTTGAGTAACGATACTAAACTAATAAATAGCCATATTCTAGGCATATTTGTATAACATTGTTTTTTTAGTGTACTGTATAAGCAAAATATTAAAGCATTTCAAAAATGTTAGGGTCCGGCGTCGCACTGGCAGTGTAGATAGTAGTGAGACATTCCGGCACCACCCCTCTTCTGGGAATTTCCAAATCGCACCATCTCACTCTCAATGTCAAAGTGTTGTGTAACATGAATATTTACCAATACTGATATTATTACTCAATATTATCTCAAATCTCATCACCTGACAATTTTGTTTGAGTCACGATTTGAAATCGTAATGTAAACGGGGTAAGACTCACCCACTTTAAACCTGAACCAAAGTCCAATATCAAGCATGGAGGTATTTATACCTCCGTGTATCAAGTGTGATGAGGCTTATTTGATATTAATCAATACAAATGAATGATACAATGGTCAAATAGTATTAGGCCTATTACTAACTAAATACCAGCTTCGAATGATAATTATATACTTCTTTATATTAGTTTTGTTGATGTTGGTATCCAAAGCACAGTCAAATGAGGCAACAGTGGCGACATAACAAATCGTTATCACACAATCGACGTCATTGAATATCTGATACCTATTCGTGCGTATCGATTTAAATAATAATTGAACAACTATTGAAGGGTATCTGTGACGTGATTTTCCGATAGTCTAATGACGTAATACAGACGACATAAGTGCTTTACGTCGTCTATATTACGTCATTATTACGTTGCTGTATACGTATTAAACTTGCCCCAAGTCTGTTTATTTCGAGGCTTTTTGATGTTTGTAGAAATACAAGCTAAAGCGTGGTTCCCACTAGCGACGCAACGCAAGGACGTAACGCAACGCAAGTGAATTGACCAATCACAAGCGATGGCTTATTCGCCTGTGATTGCTAACTGTCTATAACTTCACTTGTCATTGGTCAACACGCTTACGTTGCGTTTACGTCCTTGCGTTACGTTCTAGTGGGAACCAAGCTTAAAGTGGTATTATGAAACCACGTGTGTGCCAAAATATGTAACTTTTTACTAATATTAAGTGAAAACTCCGTCTGAAACCCAGACTATATACGTATAGACGCAAACAGAACTGAGACGTGTTGCGTTGTGCTTGCGGTATGCGTAAAGCTTGGTTCCCACTAGAACGTAACGCAAGGACGTAAACGCAACGCAAGCGTTTTAACCAATGACAAGTGAAGTAATAGACCGTTTTAGCAATCACAAGCGAATAAGCCATTGCTTGTGATTGGTCAATTCACTTGCGTTGCATTACGTCCTTGTGTTGCGTCGCTATTGGGAACCATGCTTAAACGATGAATAAATGATGATTGAACTTTAATTCAAATTGATGAATGATGAATATGACGCTGCTTTCATTCAATTTATTGCACCCAGCTTTTCGGCTAGTCATTTTCCCTCAGATTAAGATAGTTAAGTAAACTACTTATTTATCAAATCAGTTCTTAAGAAATCGAATTAAGGAATTCAAGCATTATATTCTTCTTTTCCTTATTGTAGAAAAATCCCATGGGTTCATTTCTAAAGACAAATGATCTATCATCAATTTCAACAACTTCGTCATATAACCTCACAAGACATGATTTACAAAAGAAAGGACATACATTACAATTTAAGGAGAATGTTAATGATGATTTACAATGTAATCTATGCAAGTTACCTCTCCGTTTACCAACACAATCTTCATGTGGCTGTAGATACTGTGCATCATGTATTAAAAGATATTTGGAGTAAGTACACAGTACTCAGATTGAATTTATTTAATTTATTTATTGTGTATAACGTTTATGTGTAATTTTGTATAGTGTGTATAGTGTTCTCATATATTTATTCGTTTCTTAAAATAGTGTACAAAAACGAATTTCCGATATGTTTTATTGGACCAAATAAATGCTGTGAGAGCAGCGCATTATCATTATATAACATACAATACACGCGGCCCAGTGTGTATTTTATTTATTTATTTCAACAATATTGAAGCTGATCATTATGTGGACGTCATCAAGGTGAACAAAATAGTACATTTTCAATTGTGTTTGTGGTACACCGCGGATTTTGGCCTAATAAAAACATCCTCCGTGCCCTAATATCCTAATCGTCATCTTGATGGTTTCCTCCGTATTAATAATTATTGAGATCATTAGTAAAATTACTATATTTATGTTTGTTTGTTAATTATTGTTAGTTAGTTGACAAAATCTAAATATTTAAAACTGAAAATGTACTACTCAAAGGCTATACTTGGTATTTAAACTTTCAACCAATCACATTTGAAACGTTTAAATTCATGGCACTCAACCACAAACACTCATTTCGGCCACCACTCTTGTACTTTTCAATGATTTTGTTATTTCTTCCTATTTCATCATCATCATCAAATAGAAACCACAAGCCAGGAGATGTATTCACCTGCCCTTCTTGTAGTGAAACAATGGAATCTATGGAGATGGTCCCAGACTATAGAGTCAAGAAACAGCTCGACAAACGAATTGTTTACTGTCCTAACAATTTAGAGGGATGCAAAGCGGAGTTCCCTCTCAAAGACCATGATGCACATATAGATATCTGTGACTTTTCCATCGTCCAATGTCCTAACGCATCTAGTGGATGTGTGACGTCGTTGCGACGTAAGGACGTTCAGAAACACATCATGATAGACTGTGCGTTTCGACTTGCGCAGTGTGAACATTGTCAACAACGGTTTCCCATACTAAAAATCAAGGTACGTAACTATGTACAGATATCGGGGGACACGGGTTCGTACGCACCCGCCCCCCCCCCCCCCCGCCACCAAATTGCAAAAGGTCCACATTTTATATGGTCTTAAAATAAATAAGTACTCAATATTATGAAAATGGTCCAAAATATATTAATCCGCACCCACCCAAATAAAATCCTACGTACGACCCTGCTCGGGCCGTCCACGACGCCCTTTTTAAAAAGGTTTTTATACAGATAGAACCCGCAGCGTGTTTTGATAGTTATTTTAGCAATATTTTTAATCAATTGATATAATTTAGTTGTTTCTTTAATGAGTCAGTCCGTGTGAATCACAATAAGGACGATCAAAGCATATTGATCGAAACGTCGAGAAACTCAACAGTTCTTTTCAGAACTAATAGTAATACACGTGGTGTACCGCAAACTTCATATCAACACAGTGTCACAATTATTACTATTAGTATGAGTCCGGGAAGGTTGGTGGGTATGGTGAATAGTTAGGCGACCATGATTGCGGTCAGGAATTCACTTTAATTATTAATTAAAAAACCTCAATATTTATTGATATATTATTACTGCCAATAAATATTTACAGTGTATAATCAGGTCGAGGTTATTGTGGTTGGGTTTTTACACTGCATCTATATGCAGAATATTTATCATGTTTTACATTGAAAAGCACTTATTGATTAAATTGTTAAAATATTAATGAGAAACATGACGGAAAAGGCAAAGTTACCACAGTTGTCGATCATGAATAAAAATAATAATAATAATAACCTTTTTTTTACAGGAACATAAATTAACTTGTACATTTTTACCAATACAATGTCCTAACAACTGCGGAAAGAAAATACCACAATCAAAGGTAACAGTGTGAAATTTTGATTTTTCAACAAATCTATTATTTTTTTCTCTATCGCCAAAACAAACTTCAAAATTCCAATTCTGTCCAATAGAATGACTAGGCATTACTAGGCTCCGTGAACTGATATCAGGTGATATTTGTATTCAATAGATTTATTATTCTAGTCTTTATAAAGGGATCGAATGATTGTTATATAACTTGTTAATAGAAAATCTTTCATTGACAAACTATGTACGTACGTGCGTATAGGAAATTGTTATAGTACAGTATTGTGTTATGAACGTCATGTGCAAAGACGTAATCACCGTATTGTAAATAGTATTCCCACGTCATATCATAATAACAATGTACGTCGTTAGGTCGTAACTGTCGGAAACGGATATGTTCCTGTGCCTCCCACTCTAATAAACATTAAAAACACTTTGACATTTAGTTTTCATAGGAGACTGAATTAAACTGTTAAATAACATAAAAACATTGTTCCTTTACGGATGGATCCAATAAAAAAAATACCTTTCCCACAATGATTGATGAATTATGCATATAATGTTCATATTTTGAGCCCTATATCTACAATGATAGCCACAATGCTATAATGATAGGATGGGTTCGGCTGGGGCTTTTTTTTCATTCTCATAGATTTCCTCATCTTCACCGTTTATCAGTTAATTAATTTATAGTATATCTCAGTGGTCAGATTTTTTAGTAGTATAGTAAATGGGTTTAATTCATTGTAGGGGCCCTCATGAGACAAGTAGTGCAGGCCCCAGTTATTATTGTTAATATCTGAATAAATGTGTATGAATAAATAAGCATGTAAATGTCTAGTAAGTTGTTCTAACCATAAAATCCATCTAAATATATGTATAACCAGCTTCAATTATATTTTATAGATGGAAGAGCATATACTAAATGATTGTGAAATGGTATTGAGAAATTGTAAATTCGCTGATAGTGGCTGTAAGTTTAAGGTAATGTTTAATATTTGACATTCATCTTCAAACCAAATTGAATGAAACTAATTTGTAAATCCTAAAATATTGGTCATTTGATGTATAGAATGATTCAGAACCGAAGTCTGCACAATCATAACATCTGTGGTGATTAAGAATGGGACTATTATTATTAGTGGTCTGCCATAATTAGTTTCTCGTAAGAACATTGGAACCTGTTCGTGGTGGTGAAGGGTCACTTTAAAAACCTAGTGGCCACTTTGAAAACTTGGGGACGACTTGAAAACTTGGGGCCACTTTGAAAACTTGGGGACGACTTGAAAATTTGGGGCGACTTTAAACACCTTGGGGCCACTTTGAAAATTTGGGGGCCACTTGAAAACTTGAGGGCCACTTTGGAAACTTGGGCGACTTTGAAAACTTGGAGGCGACTTTGAAAACTTGGGGCGACTTTGAATGTGAAGCTTACAACCAAAGTCTGTTATATGACAAAACTATGTCTAAACCTGAAAGCTTTCACTTAAATTTATAAATAAAGTATTATGACAGTTTTGATTATTGTAAAGGGTTTTAAATATGACATGGAAAAGCACATACACGATTCAACGTCAAAGCATTTGGAAATGGTGATGGTGGAAACGATCCATTTGCGTTTGAAAGATGCAGAATCACAGAGGTATATCGCAGACTTAGAGAATCAGAATAGTGTTTTACAAGCAAAACAAGAAGAAATGGCTAAAAATGTACAAGTATTAACTCATAAGTGTGAAGGAAATGCAGCGAGTATGCAGACACTTGAGGTAAGTACTATCGATCTTTACATTGCATTTCACCAGGATCATCGACGAACCTATTGGCCAATCAAGCGACAGTTTCGATATTCTTTCGCTTGTGATTGGTCAAATTATTTTTCCTCCTAGTGAGAAGTAAGATTTTTCTGCTACAATTTTCCCAGAAAAGATTAATTAAAATTCCAAATCTGACTAAACTGTGATATGCACTTAGTGATATAATATTCATGTTTGAAAACAGATAATTTCTAGGTATTTACGTGCTGCGGCAAGTGGTTGGAAATTTCTAGAATCCTAAAACGATAAAAACATATCATTACGCTATAAATACAACCAAACGACAGAAATGGTTAATATTTAACACGTAAACGGTTTTTCAGCTGGCACTGGTTGGCTCAAACCGATTTATTCCCAAATTATACTGGTTTGGAAATCTATCGGTTGCGAAACAGGCGCCAACAAATAATATAAAAGAACTAAAACCAGCCAAAATCAATTCACACAGAACGCAATTTTACTAAATGTTACCTTTCCTGTTTCAATAAATCAATAATGGTTGAACTACTTTTCTTGCAGTTCATTCCACTTTTTTTTAAACATAAACTTTTTTTATGTTAGCATTCTCCAACAAGATAAAAGTCACTGATATTGGAATAATACGTTTATGTTAAGATTGCGGATTGAGGCTGACAACATGTCTAAAGAATTGTCCGCAATATGACGTGATAAACTACTTGTATCGGAAAATAAGACAGGATAACCAAGACTTAAAAATCCTAAAGAGCATTTGAAATACTATCAAGAACCACTTACACTTCAAGTGCCGGACACAATTAACGTAACATAACGTAACTGGGGACAATTCTCTTAGAAGCGTCTAATTTTAACCAATTGAAATATCTGATAGCATTTTTTATTCTAGATTAGTCTGTTTTCCCTTTCGTCATTTGTTTTGTCATAAATACAAAAATATAAATCGTTCTTCGAAGATCAACCATACTATTTCTATTTCCAATACAGTATATAAAACCCACCCCTACTAAGGATAATATACTCTCCTCCTACAGCCAAACTCTATTCAGGAGGCACCCCTAATTGTTGGGTTCCAAAGGTATTCCCTTATATAATAGTTCTATTGTAATTAACTAAGCCCAATATTTATCGTATATTTATTTTTCTCTTGAAGAGTTCGTTATCAAGCCACTTAGAAAAAGTTAACAGAATCGATGAGAAGTTTAAATCTCTACCAGCGATTGATGATCTCAATGACATAAGGCTACTGATTGGTCCGTTGCAAGAAAACGTTCGTACGCTACGGGATAAAATGAGGGAAATCGAAAATTACAATGGAACAGCTCCAGGTTTAGAGGGAAATAAAGGCCTCCAGCTCCGTAAGTCATTTTTAATTTGTCTACAATAATTATAGTAAAAGGCATATTAGATTTGCATGGAGTAAAGTAAGGTTTGCTGTATACTGCAGCGTGTTTCCAAAAACGAAATAAAGTAAAGTTGTGTTGAGAATATCTTGACGTTTCCTTTGCTATGCAACTACGAACATCTATCTTTCTCTGGTAGAGATCCTCAAAACTTTACTTTATTTCCTTTTGGAAAAACAGTGTGTGCGGTACCTTAATAATCATTATAATGATCACTACTTCTTCTTCCTGAATAGCCCTGGCCTAAAATGGTTATGGTTGCAAACAATGTGCTTCGGTATTTTCCCCTCTATACCCCCTGCAATTAATACCAGGAACTAAATACCACACTAGTAACGTAATTGCCTTTATCGCACGTTGATTTGTCGAAAGTTATTATGCTAATCAGGGAAACGTCATTGTATGGAACAACGGGGTGCGATTCTTTTAAACGTTCTTTATTTATAATATTATTATTGTATTATTGTATTATTCTTATTTTTGGCAATTTGCCATGCCATAGTATTTAGTACATGCAGATATTAATAATGAAAGAAATATCGTATCTATTGTTGAGATTGGCTCACTGTTCCAACCATGGACGTATTCAAACTGCCGCTTGTCATTGGTCAACTCGCGCTGAGTACGTCCCTGCGTTGCGTATCAAGCAGCTGTTTGCTATGCCTTATCGACATCTCTGAAATGTACTATTATTACAGTCAGCTGTATGTAACAGTATATACTACGTGTTGAAAACATAAAATCAAAATTTTGGAACCGTTTCATATCATCTTTAAACTCAATTATATACCGGTAAGATACAATAAAAAATAAACAATTTGTAAGTTTAATGAAATCGTTCCTTCCTCAGATAACATTCATAGTCGACTTTCTCAAATGAATAAAGAAGTCACTATCCACGCAGCCCGCCTAGCCGAACAAGACATACGTATCCAACTAACCGAATGTGCCAGTCACGATGGAGTATTGCTGTGGAAGATAAACGACATAGACCGACGAATTAGAGACGCTAAGTTAAAACCAAATCATTCTCTCTACAGTCAACCGTTTTACACAAGTAGGTACGGGTATAAAATGTGCGCCCGTGTCTATTTGAACGGCGACGGAATCGGCAAAGGAACTCACATGTCACTTTTCTTCGTGGTTATGAAAGGGGATTATGATGCTCTTCTACCATGGCCGTTCAAACAGAAGGTAAGACGTAATTTAATCGTTGCACTTCATCCACACCGTGGATGATCGACTTCATCCACACCAGATGAATTTATATTCCTTAAGCTCTATCTACACTATCAAACTTGAATGTGAAAAAAAAAAATGATGATGTCATACGACTGACATATTTGGGTATATCACTGCCATATTTGGGCTTATCACACTTTTTTTGTCGAACTAGTTTAGTGTAGACAGAGCTTTAAACACAGATTTAACCTCTCGAAATACCCAAGACTGATCTTCTGACACACTGAACGTTCAGACCATACGAAAACAAATTGGTTTAGGAATTGTTAAAAATGTCTCAAAATTAATTCAATCTTTTTTTCTTGAAAGGTAACTATGCTACTTTTGGACCAATCGCCAGACAGACGTCACCTAGTCGATGCATTTCGACCGAACCCACAAAGCAGCAGTTTTCAACGCCCCGTTAAAGAAATGAACATCGCATCGGGTTGTCCACAGTTCGTAGCTCTAGACACACTGGAGTCTACAGACACGTACCGCAAGGGTAATACGATGTATATCAAGATTGTTGTAGATTTACCTGACCCTTGTATATAGTATAAAGCTACTTTCAGATTTAACCTATAGCCAACAGAAAATAACTCTGCAACGAAATGAAAATGGATTAAGTCACCTTGTGCGTGTAAGTGTGAACACATAACTGTACACATATACTCTAAAAATACTAATTACGATTTTTAACGTTTTCACAGTTGATATTTAAAGCATGTTCTATAAAGTTTCTGATTATTGTATATATTAACAAACAATTATAGATTTGGTTTCATTAGAAATGACAGATATTTTTAGTTTTATAGAATTTCCATTCCATTAATTTTTTTTATAGTTATAGTCTGTTATGGTTCATTAACATTTATTCAACGCATGATATTAATAAGCGTGATGCAAATATTAAAATATGACCCATTTATTACTAATAGTTCACCGGGTTTTCCAGGCCTACTATCAGTGAAACCGGGTTTAAGCGGCTGTTATCTTTTCATTCAACATGGCATGATTTTCTTCCACTGACATAAAATAACCCATCGTTTATTTTTAACAATTACGTAATGCAATTTGTTATCTCAATGATCATTAATAAGCCCTATCTTAATAATGTGAGCTACGAAGTCCACATAAAAAAACCTTTTCAAATAATATACGAGACCCCAATGCACCAGTTATTGTTGGCGGATGCTACGTAGAACGCAAGTTATTTTACCAATCACAAGCCACAATTCAATGATCCGTCATTGTGATTGGTCAAATTACTTGCGTTGCATGCTAGTTAGAACCATAGCTTAACTATTAACAAACGCAGCCCATTTTATATATATAACTTATCGTGTATAGCATAAATGATTGAACAAGCGCCAGTTCAAAAGAAGTGTGCGCGCTTATCTTCCATTGTGGCCTGAGGATAATTGGGAGATAGGTTCCAATAGTACTGTAATTTATTATTAATATGGGGTTTCATATTAAATCATGGCAGGACATCCTTACATGTTAAAAAATAACTTCAAATTTTTGATAATAAATGTATTTCAAACGTATAGGACAATAAAAACATTATTTATACCCTCTCACACACTAACAAACTTGCAAGAACGCTTATTATTCGACTATGGTGTTTAATCGATTAAGGCGCTTATTCAATCATTTTACGCAATACAACAGTACCGCCCGGTACAATTTCTAATTTGATTTAGTTATGTTTATTTCTTCAGGGTTATTATAAATAACAAAGTCAATTGTTTGATATCATGCAATTCTATGGTAACATATTATAATAGGCGCCCTTGTTGAAAAATCTGGCATATATCATGGAGAGATAACTCATTTCTCCAAAATTAAAGATTGAAAATGATGACTGAATCGACTGAATCGACCGAGCGTCAATATTTTTCCGATATGATTTTCACGGAATATTTCGATCCTTCTTTTAAATTATAGCCATAGTTACAATAATAAAAAAAATGTATTTCTATAGAAAATACCTGAGCTGATATTTAATTAATTGACTTTTAACTATCTCTAATCTGTATATAAAAAAACCCGGTCACACGGAGTTTTCATGGGAAAACCTGTGTATATATAATCTCATGAAATGTTATCTAGTAACTCTAATAATGTTATACTAATATTTATTATATATTGCCTTATATTACACCATGTACGAACACCCATAGATACTTATAAATATGTATGCAAAATGTACTATGTATAAAACTTTCCGTACTTTTAACCATCTCTAATTTCTATATAAAATACCCCGGTCACACGAGTTTTCATGGGGAAACCTATGTATATATTAATCTCATCTAATATGTATCTAATAAATCTAGCCTAATAATGTTATGCTAATATTTATTATATATTGCACCATGTTGCACCCATAGTATAGATACATATAAATATGTGTGAACAATTACTATGTATAAAACTTTCCGTACTAATATTTTTCTAATAACTTGTGTTGTACTAATATGTTGTATAATTATAGTCTATAGATAGATAGACCTACTGGACATGTACAGAACCGATGTAACTAATCGTAACCTTTACCTTTTAATATGATATTGTTTAAATTTGATATCTTCCACTACAGTTGTACTTTTATCGTTGTTAAACTATTTTATTCAATCAGTACTAAGCATATTATATACGACTTACCTTGAAAAAATCAACACGTATTAATGAGCCTATATCCATTGTATTTATTGAGAATTTTTACTTTTTTGATGTTGTTATATGCTCCTATACATGAATACTGTATATTCAAAAATAAGAATGTAACTTAAGAATGACGTGAGGCTGATATCTCGAAAAATGCATACTGTTAATATTAAGTATATTACTAAATACTAATATTTATTATTACAAATTATTATAAGTTCAATTATCATGTTTATATAATGTTTCTAACAAATTATTATGATACTAAAATAAACGTAGCCCATCTACCATTACAAAAACTACCAATCATATTTTCATTTGAAAAGAATAAAAAGAAGTAATTTAATTTTGCCTCTATTTTCGGTGGTGGCTGCAGAGGCATGCATTAGACTTTACGATTTAAATTCTGGTATGTTAGAAAAAAAACAGGAACCCCAAATATATTATTGTTTTAGTCCGATACGCCATAATGTTTAGGCCTAGTGTACACTGTCTCAACTAACCTTATCTTACAAACAATGTTTTAATTGTGTAGACCTAGAACTTGGGAATTTAGGGTATGGACCTTAGGAAATACACTAATAATTATTAACAGAGAAACGGATATTTCATAAGTAAGAACAATCAATAACAAATCTTTGACACAATGGAGAGTGGGTCTAATTATCTTTTAAGGAAATAAAAAAAACTTTCAGTCTATTGTTAAAGTATTTCGCCTTGTTGCGAAACGGGAAATCTATATAATGTTACCTATACTAGCCTTCTTAATGTTTTATATGTATATCCGGAGAAAATGAGATTTGTATGTCAATTTTCTTCCTTGATTACGGTATATTCTACTGTATTCTATCAAAGAACTTATAACACAAGAATCTCCTGTAGAGAGGGGATCTGCTAATACTCTAGGGGGGGGGGGGGTTGAGTAATTGACTTCCTAATTTGGAGGGGGCGCTGCTCCATGCTGTGAAATGGTGTCGCCCAGTTTGACCTTTTAACACTGTACTTCCGATACTGTGTTTTGAATTCAAATTGAAGAACACGAGATTCTTGTGTTATAAGTTCTTTGATTCTATCAACATGAACTGGAAAATAAATAGGGTACAGCGGTGTTCCGCTGATGGTGCTTATTCATGGTCAGTAGAAAAGACAAACCCACACCAAAAACACGTAGAATGCATAGACGAGCCAAACTTTTATTACAATTATTACATTATTATTTCTAGTTTGTTTACAAATAAAAATAGATTTATGGTATATTTGAGTGTTTGCCTCCTTTTTGGTTGTGTTTCACAATGATAGAAGTTCTAAACAAATGTTTCTTATACCAAAAATATACAATCGTTGCTAAAACTACTGTACGGTACGCAGCAAAATAAATACACACGCGTAATAATGGAAGAATCCCCACCGGCTTCGCGCGCCCCATTCAATTCACATGCCATTTTTAAGTACGCGTACTTATATTAAGCGCACATCATTACTATGACAACAATGCTTACGTATGATACTAAAACAACAACAAAAGAAGAGAGATATGAAATAGAAGTTTGTAAAAAATGGATCAACTTTGGAGACTTGTAGCAGAAGTGTTCATTGAGAAAGTTGCACCAAATGCAAATCCAGTGAGGAGTTTAGAGCATGACTGTGGAGGTAGGTAGGCAGATAGGGCCTAGATTTTTAACGTAATGAATATAGGCCTAGGCTAAAAAATAATATTTTACTTAGGCCTAGGATTAAAGACCAAACACTAAAAATGGGGTTCACGGTGGCTTACTTGAGGAACCTATCCTTTAAAAGGAATGAAGCCTAGGCTTAGAGATAGATATCATTTTAATATGAAATTCAATAACCTAATAATTCTATTAACTTTTATTTTATAGCAACTGATATTACCGCTATTTTAACTAGGAACGGTGACTCAGCAGACCCTAGGCCACAGATCGAACCCAACAAGATGCGCGAAACACACGACAACATCATACGTCACATTAGGCCGGGTAGAATGACTTCTTTAGCTAATCGGAGCAAATTTGATTTGTTGAAGAAAATAAAAGATGATAAGGCAAACTTCCATTATAGACGATCAAAAACCCAAGGATGTAGCTTCTTTAGAAATAAGGTAATGATGATGATGATAAAGCTGATGAAAATTCAATAGTACAGTATTTTTTCCCGGGGGTTGTTGACAAAACTACAACAATGATCAGTACTGATAATGTTGAGTTTTACCGACATGTTGAGTAATAACGATAATGTTGAGTATAATACCGATATGTTGGTGATTCCGGTGATGAGTTGAATGAATGTTAAAATGTATAAAGCAACCGTTCCATATAATGATCTATAAAATGTATCTATTAGATTCCAGATTACATGATAAATGTGGAGTTTATAGGCGTGAGGGCAACTAGATTACCACAAAAAATGTTCTACAGACTATTAGCGAGTGAACGGATCGATTGTATAACACCCTTCATGACACGATTTAAGTCATTTTATGTCGTAACAAAAGTCTATAAAGCCGAGAAGGTACGATTCGAAATTCTAATTGGGGATAAAACGAAAGTTATTTCGAAAAACGATGTACAACTAGCTTTTGAATACACAAAGGTAAGTTTTTACTAATTATTTAACTGAATTTTGTTCGAGCTGTTCTCTTTGTCAAATCCCCTATTTCATCTATTTTTCAACTTGAAACGGTTTAAAGCATAACAAGAAGTCTATTTGGAATTAGTTGTGTAGACCAGTTGACAAACTTCAGAAAACTAATTTGTAGAAACCTATAGACAGTAGTCTGCACTTTGGAAAGTTTTCTACCGTAGACCAGTTCGGTAAACTACAGAAAACACGTTTGTGAGTTTGTAAACACAAACACTTATCTCCAAACAGCGGAAAATTTTGCAAAAAAAGTTCGGTAGAGTTTGACGTAGAGTGTAGAGGCTGCCCTACATACTTCTCCAAACAGCAGGAAAGTTTGCATAAAAAGTTCGGTAGAGTTTGACATAGAGTGTAGAGGCTGCCCTATACACTTCTCCAAACAGCGGCAAAGTTTGCAAACAAAAGTTCGGTAGAGTTTGCTATAAAGTGTAGAGCCTGCACTACACACTTCTCCAATCAGCAGCAAAGTTTGCAAAAAAGGTTCGGTAGAGTTTGACATCGAGTGTAGAGGCTGCCCTAAATACTTCTCCAAACAGCGGAAAAGTTTACAAACAAAAGTTCGGTAAAGTTTACTATAGAGTGTAGAGGCTTCCTTACACACCTCTCCAATTAAACAGCGGCAAAGTTTGGAAACAAAAGTTCGGTAAATTTTGAAATACAGTGTAGAGGCTGCCCTACATACTTCTCCAAACAGTGGCAAAGTTTGCAAACAAAAGTTCGGTAAAGTTGGCCAAGGTAGACTAGCCCTACAAACAGAAGTTAATGTCGTACAATTTTCTTCTCCATTTAACGGACAAAATTGAAGAATTGAAATGCAAAAAAACGGCTTTCAAAGCGAACATTCTGTTAATCTATTTCAGGTCAACATAACGCCACAGCGAAAACTGGAGGTTTTAAAAGAAGAGGAGACGGAGGAGAACACACAAGGGCAACTATTTCTGGAGACAATGCGGAAAGAAGGAAAACTTGCAAAATTCTTCAAGGCAACACACAAAGAAATTGTTGAGACGCTTCAATCTGCATTTGATGAGATTGAAAAGAAAAGTGATTTGGGAGGGGTAAGTATACTGTACTGAAGTTTTTTTTACACTATCAAACTTTATGTGACAAAAAAATGTGACATGCCCATACTGTAGGCCTATATGGATACGATGTCATATCACTACCATTATTTGGAAACATTACACTTTTCTGTCAAACTAGTTTGATAGTGTTAAAGCGCAGTTTTAGGTGAGGATATATATTAAGATATAAGGGAGCTTTCGATTTTCGACGGCATGACCTACGCATTGTTATGTCATTGGTCATCTAGAGAGCGAGGAAATATGTTCCAATGTTTCAGCATCATGCGCACAATGTACTTTACGTTACTAGTTACTAGGTCCAAGGTTGTCACAAATCGAAAGATCCTTAATAACGATAATGACGTCAAAACAGTAAACAAACTTGATATTAATGATGGCACAAAGAAACATTAAAATAGGAGATAGCGCGCTTTCTTGTGAAATGTAATACTGTTACGGAAGCGGAAACAAATTGGCGGACGTAATCAAAACGCATAATAACATAATAGTAGCAGATGTGTTTGACATGCGCACAACGACGGCAACGTCTTTCTATCTTTGAGATAACGACAAAAAACAATACCATATACATTGGCTGCAGTCGCGTGCTCAAATTTGAGTTAGTGTTTACCGAACGACCAACCGACCGACCGACATAGTGAGCTGTAGAGACTAAAAACAAGACAATGAAACTATGGTCTAAGATGACGACTACATTGACGGGAGAGGAGAACTTGGCTTACTGAAAGATTGTCTTTCTTTTTTTTAAACAGCTCCTGCAAACACCTCTCTTCGAAGTCGAATGTTTCCAATGAATACACTTACTATATTATTATACACCAGAATATTGACCTACACGTCTAAACACAATAAAGGATAATCAAGTAAAATGAATTCTTTATGCATGTGTTCTTTGTAAAGTGTTTATATCATGGAGGATTTACTTAATAATACTGTTGATTGATTGAAATTGATTGAAATATATATTTATTCATACTGGGTAACCTCTTCAGTCAAAGACTGGTCTCCCAGAGGGCCCAGTTGGTGATCAGTGGCTGTGATGTACTAATACACCGGGGTAACCCCCTACTCGTCTCGAAAGATGTACTAGGTTCTTTAAAGTGCACACGAGCTAGTTGTGTACACTGGACCTACGGTTTATAGTCCTTATCCGAAAAGACTCGTTCTACCACCAGAACATTGGCGTGAGTGAGCCTCGAACCCCTGCCGATGTTATGGCTACGTAATTACGGTCCCACTGTCTTAACCGCTCGGCCACTCACTCACTCTTAACATGAGTTCCTAAAAATCAATAACTGTTTTTTAAAAATTAATTACTTATATAAAATGAACTTCATGGTATTAAGCTTCATGAGAGGTCCTTGAATGAATTTTAAAATCTTTCCTTTACATATAAAGGGATATTTATAATAAAAATAATAATTATGATTTTCCATTCCTTTTTCATTCAGAATGTCGTACATATAATTTGAGTCGTCTAGGACATTCAACTAAAAATTATACTGTATAATGATGAATTTTAAAGAATTTTGTTGCAAATTCATTTCGAGGACTACTTTTAGTAGTAAGCTCGCGTGCGCATATTGAAATGCGAGTATAAGTTCCCGGGGTAGTTTACGAGATGTTTTCTACATTTACAATGAAAAGCAATCCGTGAATCGCATAGGCTCTACGTGGATCAGCAGATACGTAACAATAAGAACAAACGAATTCAGCCATTGTTTGTCAATAACACATAAGAGGATTAACATCTCACCATTGTCAACAACCACACTGTCATTGTTTCTAAGCAACTGCAAAGTATGTTCTATACTTAATGATACGAGACTTAAAAACAACAAAGTCAGTTAACATGCAGTAGTAGTCATCAACTACAGTACAAGGGAATTAGCAGAATATTACAATTTCCACTTTTCCAGTATATACAACTTTTTAAATTAAAATAATTGATTGATAAGGATTGTCCTATTTAGATTTCACAAGAGGATAACTTAAAGTTGGAATTTAGCGTATAACAGGAGTTTTAAGTGATTTGTAAATAACAAATCCCCAAATCTATCGGTATACGGACTATTTGGATTTGTTGTTTTGAAACAGCCATAATGATGACAACTAGTAAATTTACCGGTGGCATAGAAAGAAGACGAGAAGAGATGTATGGCGATACAAAATTCGATCGTTTAAACGAAATGAAACACTGTTTAACGACTGATAATGTATCCAAGATCCACAAAGAAGGAAGTACGGGTAGATGGGAAAGTACAACAAAAACCACGTACATCGTAAGTAAAAACAAAGTATAGATAAGTGTCTATTTAATTAAAATTGTATTAGGACTTATTAGGCTATGATCTATGATTGATGATTGACTTTAAGATATTGTCAAAGAACCATTGCGTAGCCTACATAAATAAATCGTTTACATTACAAACAAGTCATATGTAGGCCTATTTATAGTTTACTAAGCAAAACATGAACATTGAGAAAGTGAAATAGTTATTGTACATCTTTATTTCACATAGGGTCGGCAACCAGCAGAATTTGGAGTTCCCATTAGCAGCAGCTTTCAGGTAAGATAATGAAACGAATTTCAGAACATTATAGCCCTAAGAAAAATAAAATCGAGTAGGGCCTATCTCATTGTTCAATATGAAGGCTTTTGACAACAACAGTCATCGTACGAAGAAACCCTAAAGAATGTTAAGATCTGTCTACACTATCAAACTAGTTGACAAAAAAGCGTGATGCGTCCAAATATTCTAGCAATACGACGTCATCGTGTCTATATATGGGCACATCGTATTTTCACATAAGGTTTGATAATGTAGATAGAGCTTTAGAATAGAAGATTAGGGCATACTTTACTCATTTCACTGATAATGTACAGTTTATTTATTTTGTTCATAATTATCATTTGCTTTCATTTATTCAGACTTCTTCTGTTTAACAGTTTTTGTATTTTGCTTTTATAGAGAGAAAGCCATTTTACGATGCGAGCCGATGGGTCCAAAATTGATGACGCAATATACAAGTCGTCAATCGCTATGAAAGATTATAATAAGAAAAGCACCGAGATTGTAAGTTTGAAACACTATTTAAATTTTATAAAACTACGAAAATAAAAAGTTACAAATTCAGCAACAAACACAAATAATGCTAAAACTTATTTCCAATGATAAAAACACCGAGATTGTAAGTTTGAAACACAGTTTGAAAATAAATGTTACAAAATGCTAAAACCATGAAGAATCCTAACTTATTTCCAATGATAAAAAAAACCGAACAAAGCAAAAACGACTAGAAATAACTGTTAACATTCCGGACTAATAGAAAAGCTGTGAACGTTTGCAAAACGTCGTAGTGGGCCATACTTTGTATTTTCAGGGAAGAGTGAAATTTCGGTATCATACTTTTTTTGGTATTTCATACTTTTCGATTTATTGGATTAACAAAAATGAAAATTCACTCCTATATATAGAAAATAACTAACACTGTTTTTGAATTATAGATGCCTACACTAAAACCAGACAGGACAATTAATTTAGCGGACATGCAGCCTCGCTATTGGAAAGACAATCGTTTTGGAAGTTCTTTGTACAGGACAGACTTCAGTAATATGGTAGTTTTAGTTTATTTTATGTTAGTTTTGCTAAATGTTAAACTTGTGTATATGTTGTGGAGAATGATGACGATTAGGTGGTGATTGAATACTGAGCATAATACTATAATTCAAATAAGAAAAAAAGGCAGGCAGCATTGCCTGGAATGAAGAAAAAAGGCCCAGATCAACACACGGTTGTTCTAGTCTATTCCTCATCCAAAAACACAATACAATATACTACAATTCGTAACACTACACTAAGTCACTTAATTGGTAAAAGTACTACTACTTAAGTTAGCCTAAAATTATTTTTTCTAGGCCAATGAAGGATCACAGACACAAGAAATGAAAGACTTGAAAGAGAAACAAAATGAACTGAGAAGGCATAACATAAAAGATGTGAGGAAAAGTCATTTCAGTCTTGGATATGACCAATCAAAGTAAGACATACCTTTTCTTTACTTGAATCAAATTACTAAAAAATCCATTAGGCCTAACTGCCGAGGCGTTTACCAACATTATTGTTTTTTCTTCTAAGATTTAGTTCGGAGACTTGCGATTCATATTTTAATACCAAGCTCGATACAAACAATGGCGACCACGAGGACACTCCGGCAATGTTCACCAAGAAAATGGTTGAAGATGAGCAGAATTCAGCAGTTTTCAGACATGGGGACTACAATTTTTCAAGTAAGTTAGGCATACTTTTTGAATTAAAATCGTAGTTGCAAGTACAACTCAAATCAAGTTTACAAAAGTAGCACACATATTCTTATTGATAAATTCCTACTGAATTGGACACATAATGGAAACTTACGCAAATACTTCACAGTATTATTGGTCTATGCATCGATTGTATAAACGTCACTGATAATTTTCTTAACCATCAGATATTTTACCCAGTATTTCAACATTTAACCGTGACTATAACGCAACTATTAAACCGTTAAAGGCGGCCGGATTTATAGAAGTAACCAAGTCAAAGAAAGGTCGATTCTTGGACAGAGCTCCACGGCAAGAAAGGTATACATTTCTTATTGTAAAACAATGTCGATGCATCTGCAATCAACAAATTGAACATTCTTTTATAGTGTAGCGTAATGACTATGCATCTAAACTGAACTGCGCATGATCGTAGTACGCCATAAACATAGATATAAAAGAGCTTAATAAAAGCGAGTTCGACATATATAGTTCTTTAATTATTGCGATTTTATGTTGGTATTCTATTTGATTATGTATAATATATAGAAATGAAGTTCTCCTCGCATACAACCAAGATAGCGGTTCTTCAGCTTCTGAGCCGAGCAGGACGCAACGAGAAGAAGTTTGCTCGACACTAAAACAGATATGCATGCAGTACGATCTAAATAAGTAAGTATGACGTATATTGACGTCATAAGAATGGCATTAGTTAACTTTTAACAAAACATGAGTATCAAATAACGAACCAGAGGAGATTACATGGGAAACAAAATGTGTTGAACTATTACACATTATTTTCATTAGGAATGGTTACATAAGTAAAGACGCCTTAATCAGAGCAAGTAATTGTCTCTTGGATCCTATACCACAAAATGATTTCGACGACATACTAAGAGTGAGCAAACGAGGTATGTCAGGCACCATAGACTACAACGATTTCATAAAGCAATACTTAGGTAGGTATATCCACATTTCCACAAAATCCATTTCCATTTCTTCTCTAATTCTATTTTTTTTTTAACCATGATGCAACTATCTCCAGCATCAGTTGACATCTTCGGCAAACTGCAGAAACTTAGTTTATAGAACTTTGGCCAAACTAGTTTGCTGAAACATTTGAACTCCGCGAATCAAATCTTTGTGATTCTGTAGGCGGACAAAATGACAGGCTCCAGTAACAGAGATTAGTACTGTAGTTTTAAATAACTTCTCTAAAATATTAGCAAACTCTGTTTGCAAACAAATGGTTGGTAAAGTGTTCTAGGTTAAATGACATCTGGAAGAATCAAAATTGTATTTCTTACCAGATAATATGACATAACTCTAACTTCCAATGATATTTCAATGTGAAGTATAGTCTGTGATAGACATTCTTTACGAGAGTAATCTTACTCTATTTTTTTAGTGTTAATAAATGACATAAACATTATTTTTAGATTATGATTATAAGCCTAATCTCGAAGAAGAGATAGTGGTGACTGCACATGATCCTAAAGAGAGTTTTAATTTTGATGACATTCCTGGTTTAGAATCTACAGACGGAAATAAATCAACATCCTGGCCACCGAAGACTACACAGGGAAATCCCTTATTAGTTACGTCAGAACTAGGCAAAGATTATCAAACGACAGCTCATTTTAAGGTAGATTGAATGCTTTGTGTCTTTTATACTGTAATAATAAAGTTGAAACTGGAAAACACATCTCTGAACCAATCCTAACAAAAACAAAATCAAACTGTGTAACCGGAAAATTTAGTATACGTATAGCACATCCACTTTCCTGTATCTTTTTTTATTCCTTTTACTTTTAGTGTAACTTGTTTTTTTCATTGCAAATGTTATGTGTGCGTGTGTATGTGCAGAGAAACAATAACAACAAACAAACTTTTTTTTGGTCAGTTTGGACATGACGGAGAAAATCCTGCTTCTATCTACCGCAACGATTTTGACATGAAAGGACATCAAACTGACCAAGAACTTGCAAAACCACCAATATCGTCTGAGGTTAGTACACGGGGAATTAAATACTTACAGTGTGGGAGAAATTATTATGAAACGAATTTTAGAATACAATAATTATTCTGAAGTTCGTAGCAACTAAACTGTTAACTCAATAATACAATTGACTATGGTGAAACTTCTCCACAAAATACTGCATAGTGAACTTAATTCTCCATTAATAGGCCTACAGGTTGCTTCATTTTATCTAATTTTACCATGTACCTATTAGGTTATGCACAAGAGTGAAAACCCGGAATTTGGAAAAAGTACAAAACAAACGGATTATATCACTTTTAGGAAAGAAACGGTAAGAATGGAAAAAAATTATTTGCAGATCTATACAATGGAAATTGAAAGAAGGTCTACCTTTTATCATACGTGAGGTTTATTATTGAAACAAACAATATGTATATACACTTAGCGTGTTAATAATTTATCTGTACAATCCTCTTAGCATTGTTCATCTGAAACGTATGATTGGAATAGTACAATGTACATTATCATGTTTAAACATTAGTTTATATCCGTATGTTCAACAACCATATTTTATTTACATTATCTTTTATAAGCAGATGAATGGGAATGATGAAATGGCTAAAAAAAATAAATCACGCCATTCTAAAAATAGTGTCCATCTGGCTTGTGATGAAAAGAATCACATGGAAGACCGACAAACATCTGGTACGTCAGACAAAATAATAAATATCAATGTTGATACAGTAATTAATGTTATCGTCACGGTTTAATTGTTTTAAATGTATTATTAATAGCTATACAATTATTAAAATGTGGACTGTAGATTGCGTACTTTGACCATTTTAAAAACGTTATCATTGAACAATTCGATGTTTTTCTATCGTTAGAATTGTCTTTTTTTTTAACCTACATTATCTAAATTGTCAGCTTTAATTAATTACGTTATGGCTCTTAGCTCTTGTGTGCGCATGCGCATATAAATATCAACAATTGATGTTTATCACTAATATTTTTTTCAATTTCAGTTGCCAGATCAAGTTTTATTAAACATCAGAATACAGTAAGACAGATGCCGATAACTGCACAACTTCCAAAATATCGATACCTAGACACGGCGGCCTTGCCATACTCATTCAAGACTCCTAGATCAGAGGCTAAAGAGGCATTCAGTAACCTAACATCACCGGAACAAACCATCACAAACCTTTCGAAAGGCAAGCTAGAGAATAACGCTAGAACAAAAGACCAGAGGAAAGTTCATTTTCAGTTAGGTTCCGATGAACCATCAGCAGTTTCAGAGTCTCATGGTGAGTTCATAAGATGTCGATCTGTGGGAAATGAAGTGCCGAGTGCTGGTAAAAAGAACATGTACGATCCAAGGTTTAACCACATCACAGCAAGGTATGTGGTATTAATTAAAATCAATACATTAATTTCGACTCGATATACACACATCTAGTAACAACAAATACCTAGTTCAATCAATTGACTAAAGCGTTAAAAATATCGTTTTAAAGTTCCGAAATAAAAACTGAAAAAAAAAATAAACATAAAAAAGGCCATATACATGGCTGCAGTTACGTGCTCACGTTAGTTTTACCGATCGACCAACCGACCGACCGAAATAGTGAGCTGTAGAGTTGCACGCAACTACAAATATGTAAACAATTGATGAATATTTCAAACATTACACATGTAAAATATTAAAAGAATATGACGAAAGGGCTAGCTATGTAAGAGTCCTGTATGACGTCATGATAAACCATGACCCAAATATGGTTATTACGCAATAGGCCTATTCAGGTAGTCACCCGGATATCCGGGTCATACAGTACCTTTCTCGTTCACGGCATTATATAAGGATACAAGTTTAATGACACCTGTATTATCTCTTTCTAAAAACTAATACGGAAGTAGTAGTAGTAGTATTCTAGTGCCAAAGTTCGGACGACATTTTGTGACAGGGTAACTGAACGTGATATCCGATACACTTGTGACCCAAAAAAGTACCTCCTTAAAAAAGATGACTCCTGAATAGTTAATTTGCCATAGTGTTTAATACTACTGTATGTATACTTTGTTCAACATATTGCCCTCGTTGGTTCACGGGAAATGGTCCACTTAATAGAGTTGTCCCAAAAAAAGGTTTTCAAGGAACGATGTAGGCCTACGGGCAATAACAGTGTGTTAATAACCAAAGAGTTGAACTTCCTCATGTAACTCATTATATTCAACCACTTTCCTTTTGGGCAGAAATTTGATCAGAGCCTGAGAATTATAGTGTGATTACAGGGAGGTGGTCAACGTGATATTATTCACATTAAACTTGTAGGCCTAGTTGTGATACTATTTATTCTTCTAATAGGACTAGGGCCGAAAAACGTGCGAAAGGTACATAAATTTAAATCATAAAAGCGCTGCGACATCACATGCTAATACCCGATTGTTGAACTTAAGCTTAAGAGTTTAATAAAATTTAAAAAGCATAATAAAAAAAAATATAATATAATCAAATTTTGTAAATAAAAGTAATAAAAGAGGGCGATCTTCTCTGAATTGTAGATCCTCGGTATTTTACTTGTTACAAGTATATCGTTTTTTTGTAATTAAACAAAATTCAGAAACTATTATTTATATTACTTTAAAGCAAAAATACCCAAGACTTGCAAAAGAACCCGATGTCGTGGAATACTTTTGATACGTTAAGGATGAACAAGAAAGGCTACTTCAATGGGTATGTAGGCTACAGGCCTGAAACTAGATTAGCTACGTTCACACTGGGACCGGATTAATACGGAGTTCATATATTGTCCTCGCATTGGAAGTCGATCTATACCATCATAATGACGGACTACATGTAACATGCATACCGCAACATGATATCAGGCAATACCCTACCATTTACATCACAGTAAATAATTAGTATTTAAAATTTGATTTTACATTTTTAATAAGTACGGTGAATTGGTAAACAATATTTATGGTGTGTTCATACAGGCAATCAAGCTCAATGACTCCTCTACATCTGAGCCTTCAACGAGCGTTCTCAGAGTTAGATCCAGACGGCACAGGCAAGATAACCAAGGAACATATGAAAGATATCTGTCGTAACTACAAACTAAACATCAGTCAAATTTCAATAGAAGCGTTACTCAGAAAGTAAGTACCGTATAGATTCGATCATATAGAGAACAGTCTCTGATACAGTATCTATCAAATAGTGTAGTCTGCAACTTAAATGGCCTTCAAATAGCGATCGGTTTAAACACTATAAAAAGTGGCATTATTACAACGAATGTAATTGATAAGATGATTGCCCTAAACTGTAATTGTACTTTATACCAAGAACACTTGCAAAAAAATAATAATCATACATCCGGAGGTTTCACTTAATACAAAAAATTGTAACAGAAACTTAACTTTATTTGTTAGATGTGATCGTTATGATGATGGCAACGTAAATTACCAGGTGTTCCTGAAAAACTTGACTCCTCAACAAGTACCAGAAGGTGTATCGGCAGCACATTCAGATTCCACGATGTCAAATGATTTCAGACCACTGCAACAAAGAAGGTAAGCACGAAAGCTATTAGGCCTACCACTCTCTAGCAACAAAGAACTCGTTCTGGCTCAGTTATTTGCCCAAGTAAATTGGTTCCTCACACCAAAGATAGCGATAACAGAACTTGAATAGTGAATACTGATAACTCACACGACCTCAAGATGACGAAGACGATACGTCATTATCATTACTTATTAGCCTATTTTGGAATACTGTAGAACTTCTCTTATGGGACACCCCTATTCAGGTAACACTTTCCGAGGGTGATATATGTTTTGAAACTACGGCCAATGACACCCCTATTACAGTAGTATTAAAGGTACACTTTGTTGGGTCCCGAAGGTGTCCCTGTCCCTTGATTTTACAGTACTAAATTGAATCTCTCTTCTTTGTTGTAGTTTTACTGATGCCCAACTTCGAACCATCAGTCACATGAACAAGAAGCCGACACTTCCACAATCCTCACACTTATTCCACATGGACGAAAACAGAGGTAAGCGCAGATAATTCACACTTTAAATCCAAGGTCATTCAAAATTGGACAACTACTATTACGAATCTAACCCGACTTGAATACAATAAGACGATAAGATGTTTCTGCCAATATCCACTTATCATTATCTGTTTTTATCTATAGGTAACAACTTTATTTCCACAATGAATCAAGACTTTCTACAACCAGAGATTCAACCGAGAACATGGATACCAAGTGATGCATGTTGATGAGAATTATTTAATGAAGAAATATGTATATGAAAAATGTCCAGCAGTCTACTTACGACCATGTCCATATAATTCTACTGACGACCATGTCCATATAATTCTACTGGATGTGATGAAGAAGCCTCCTATATCCGGACAGTGAATTAAAAAACATTCCACACACAGAACTGTGGCACTCGCCTAAGATTGGTTTATGACGTTAGCAGCAAAGAAAATAAATTAGGTTAGGTGTACCATTGTGACAAGGTACATATGGTGGAAGACAGTTAGTACAATTGTCAAAAGACAAATACTACTACTGTTATGTAATGGTAAAAGATGTCAAAGTGTAGTCTGCAAGGTGCACGGCCGTCGAATATAGATCGGTTCAAACTACTACTGTTATGTAATAGTAAAAGATGTAATAAAGTATGAAGTGCCATACGTTCAAGGCTTTAAAGTAAAAAATGACAAATGTTAATCTATATTAAAATGATTTTAAAGTAACATATCTGCTTTGTTCTCAAACTATATCTTTATTGAATTTTACATACAAATCAAATAAAAATCGTATACAAAATTTACCTATTGATATTAGTATTTGATGATGACATATCGTTAAAATACTACTACCATGGAACTATAAAATTTAGCTCCATGCTAGTACAGTAAATTAAATAGATTTGCATGACTTATTTTGGTGGACATAAATGACTTTGCGGATCAAAAACTTCTTAAATGAAGTGAGCCCTCAATTCCTTTATTCCCTTTCTGAGGTATAATTATTTCTGAGGTAGAAATATATATGCAAATTTGATCCACAACGGTTTATTAAGATTAATTATTAGTCCAAGAAAGCAAACCTTACAGTTTGCAAACTCCGAGTTTCGTAAGAAAGGAGATATCAAAGTTTGTCAGCGTAGACAAGTAGCAAACTTCGACAAACTGCAAAAACAAGTTTGCAGAAGCTGTGCCTACACAACAAAACAAACAGTTTGAAAAGAAAAGTTTTCCAAAGTTTTTTGTCGGTTGACAAGTTGCAGAAAAGAAGTTGGCAGAGGTCTGTGCTGGCAAACTTTTGTTTGAAAATTTGAGCAAACTTTGAGTTTGCCAGGAAAAGTTTTTAAACTTTACTAGTGTATACCACCAGTTGATAAACTTCGACAAACTACAGAAAATGAGTTGGCAAAAGTCTACGTTGGCAAACTTTTGTTTGAAAACTCTTTGAGTTTGACAAGAAAAGTTGGTAAGTGTAGACCAGTTGACAAACTACAGAAAACTAATTTGCAGAAGGCTACACTTAGCAAACACAGAGTCACTGTAGACTTTACTTTTGCTCTTTCAAGATAAAGATCACAAATTATCAGTACTATAACAATGCATTTTGACTGAAAAACTATAATGTATATTTTAAGCAAAACATTGAGAGATTTTGGGAAAGTTAACAAACCCATTCTTGCCTCTAAACACAAGGTGGGATTATATCTCATGAACTACCGTATTGGTACCCATATATCTTCTATTGTAGGATCATTGTTTGGTATCATATCAGAGTTAGGCACACTATGGTAAACCCGTGTTAAAAACCTTTCATCTTCCAAAATTCTTTCCGCTCTCAAATGTTCAAAATTATCTGGATGTAAAATCTGTATAGCAGCTTCCCCGAGTCTTAAATCTTTGGTATTTAATCTTTGAGTGTCTAGATGTGGTGTGTCCCACATTGGGATTTCACGACTATTATTCAAAGTTGTTACGTTATTATGCGTGTTATGGTCCCAACTTGGAGGAATTCTAACAAGAGTTTTTAAAACCGGTATTGTTTGTTGCCCATTATCATGAAGACATTCCAACTCCACAGAATCAGAAGATTGTGGCATACTCGATGATTGGAACGACACACTATAATCTCTCAGTCTATGCTTAGATGGTGATTTGTTACAATGTGCTTTTTTACAGCATTTCATAGCTGTGAGTCCGAAATCTTTTTCAGGCCCAACAAAGTGGCACACCGATTGAAAGAACAATGTAGAGTACAACCATGTGATGGTCATGATAAGCATCAGAAAGATGCCCATCCGAGTATATGATAAAATTGTGGATGGCATCATGAACGCTCCAGCAACGAACGTGGTCAACGCTGCCATTGATATTGCACACCCCATCTGCGATACAGAGAATATAACTTTCGATTCACGATCTTTCTCCTGAGCTAATTGATATGCGACACCGTAATGAACAGTGAAATCTATTGAAAGACCAACAGCTATGGAAATGATGACTGACTCCAGGATATTCAGCTCCCAACCGAGGAATACTAAAATACCGATTGTCAGAAAAATTGCACCAGATATTGAAAGCATTGCATACAAAGTTATAAGAAGATTCCTAGTAGTTAGTAATAGTACTATGGTAGCAATTGATACTGAAAGCATGAGTGAATTTGGTGTTCCAACTGCGAGGTGATGTTGCAAATCGTAAAATGTAAGTAAACTTTCATCCGCTATGGCCCAGCCATTTTTCAAACCTTTCGGAGCAGTTTCTAGCTCTTTATCTAACCAATCGTTTATACCATTCCAAAAATCATTTACTTTTCCATAAACAACAGAATATTCAAATTCTGCCTCAAATGTTACTAAAACAACACTAATCCTATCGTCATCTTTATGAAACTTTGGACCGCCAACGGTTCCATCAAAATAAATTAATAAATCATCGTACAGATACAGCACTAGTTCTTTCAGGCAGTATTCAAAAACAGGTCGAGAGTAAGGAAATTTTGTATGATTACAACATGGGGAAACGTCTATTCCTGATGGAGTCAAACATGGATTCTCTGTCATCCAATCACGGAACCCTTCCATAAAACATGATTCCGGATGATATCCTAAGGTTGGCTTATAAAATGTTTGTTCACGTAATCTTTGGCAAAATCCATACATCCACTGTTGAGAATCAGGACTAGAAATATCAAAGGAATCATCCAGTACCAAATGCCCGGCATCATCCGGATCCCAGTGATTCCCATTGTCTACAGCACGTACGCCAAAAATTATATTCACTGGAATCGAATTTGATAGTTCATCATCGCCATCTTGAACATTTTCAAATCTAAACAAATGTCTGTATACCTGATCGTATTTCTCAAACGGATGCGAACTTTGCAAAAGTTGAAATTCTGACACTGTTGGCAAACTTAAGCCTGGAGTTACAAATATCAAAATAGCACCAGATATTGCTAAGCTAAAAAATAATAATAACCAAAATATTCTTAAACGAATAATTATACATGGTAATAACTTTTCAAAAAATATTCTAGAATATTCACTAGCTTGATATCGTAGCTTACGAAAAAACAAAAAAAATTTATCAAAATAAGTTTTTTGGTTTCTCTGGTTTATGCAAGTCACTTTTTGGCTTATCAAATCATGTATAATAACGACAGCAGGCAGCCACGTAATTGTCAGTAAGAAATTAAACATGATTGCGGTTCCTGCGTAAATCGCAAAACAACGAATAGCCGTAATTGAGCTAATAGCGTTTACGTAAAATGCAGCTGCCGTAGTGAAGCTAGTAACAAACATTGTGAGAACGGCGTGACGTAGAGTCTCGATCATAATTATTAATAATGGCGTATGTGGTCTTTCAAATCGTAGTTTTTTCCAAACATCGCAGAAAATAAACGTGTCGTCTGCACCAATCCCGACAAGTAAAATAATAGCACATAGGTTCATGAATGGGAAGAATACTAATCGAAAAACGACGACGTAAAAAAAGTACGAGAAAATAAGCGACATTATAATACTTGTGATACTCATAATCGTAATAAATAATGAGCCAATGTAGACCCACATTATAAAGAAAACAAACGACACACCAAGAGCAGGATATACCGTATCTGATATCAAATAATCAACAAACAACGAATCTTTCATCCCGAAATCGATACCAGCAATTTCGGTTTCTCCATCCGATATATCTGAATCTTTAAAATTATCAATATATATATCTTTTAAATGATTTTCCCCTTTTGTAATTGGAGCAATAACCATCGTCGCTTTTGGACGAATGTTATTTGGATTTTCAATGCTAAGAAAATCAGTGCTTAAGACGTACTGAAACAACATATAGACCGCGTTGAAACGTGTGCAATTTGTCGGTACTGCGTAACAATACTCATTGCGTTTCGAATTTGTACTATAATCCCAGCACAATCTTGTTAGCGTCCTTTTATGGAAATAATCCGCACAAAATTGAAGTAACTCTATTGCGTACGTAACATCTTCTTGTTTAACATCAAAACAAGATGATCTATTGCGAAGAAGAGCGATGTAATTTCCTAAAGATTTACTTGGACAACAATCAAAGTTTTGACGCAAACAATACTTGTTGAAATCAATATGGCTACGGACACGTAGTTCATCGACCTTACAAACAGAATGAATCGCTGGTAATGAAATTAATGAATACCCAGGTTCCGATACAAAAGCTATTCTGGCATCATAATCACCATCTGTGATTTAACAAGAACAAAATACATTAATAGAAAACCTTCCTTCATGATTTAAATTTGATGCGAAAATTAAAAAGAAGATTATGAGCAAAGATGTTATTATATGCCTATTTCATCTATATCATTTCAAACAGAAGATGAACTCAGATTTGGATTATAAATTAAATGTAAAACTGAAATTATAATTACAGAATAGGAAGTTTGACCGGACGTTGTCAATAATGTCGTAGACTTATTAAAAAATTTGAAATTTTCCTGCTGTACTCCGCAGGTTGGTTTCAATCATGCATTATCCATTTTTCTCAACATGTTTACAAAAACCTCAATGTGTAATGTACCACCAATCATGAGGATATATCCTAATAATGCATACCTAATATCATGGAAACACAATAGACGTGTTATGTACTGAACATCAGATAGTAAAAACTATACTTACATCGTTCACTGCAGAAGAACGAGTCAACAGTATCCAAATATTCATCGGAGGATGACATCAAAGATGACGACGAGGATGATGAATCATCAGTTGAATCAGCAGGTTCGTTGAGGTAACCCATAGTGTCAATATCACGTATAACACGATTGTCCGACGCAAAATCCTCAAAGTAGTCAGCTGTGTCATGTAACGTCGGATAGAAGGATAACGATCCCTCTACTACTTTGGATTCTTCGATGTATTGGTTCCAGCTCGAGATGCGACTTTTTATGTCAGTACCCCTTGCTTCAAAACCCTTGAAAATATAACACAGTACTGACATATTTAAATAAAAAAATATGTATACAAATTATACTGCTTGGGAAGACCCTCAGGATCAAACAAAGGTTCCCCTCAATTGGAATGTTCCTCTGAATAGAGAGTGTCTTAAAGGAAGTGTTCTAAAACATGGCTTATATCTCAGCCTGTAAGTTGTTTAGAAACTTGGAGTTAAATGTATTCTGCCATTATATAAATATTTGTACGCAGCTTTTTTTTTTACTGTGGCCCCTGTCTATTGAATATGGTCCCTTGTCTATTGAATATGGTCCCTTGTCTATATAATATGGCCCCTGTCTATTGAACATGACCCCCTGTCTGTTGAATATAGCCCCCTGTCTATTGAATATGGCCCGATGTCTATTGAATATGGCCCCACCTTCTCATTTGAATATGGCCCCCTGTCTATTGAATATGGCTCCCGTCTATTGAACATGGCCCCCTGTGTATTGAAAATATGCCCCTGTCTATTGAATATGGCCCCCTGTTTATTGAAGATGGCCAACTTTTCAACGCTTAGTTACCTTAATTGGGTCACTGAAATCTGGAATGTTGTAGCATAAGAATGTAATTAGGCCGCATGTAAGGAAACCTACGAAAATGACAACAATCATAAGAGCTGAGCACCACAACTTGCTCAGCATCAAAGCATACCTAGGAAAACAAAAACAAGGGTACGTATTATATTAGATTGAAGTCCACCTGCAACAATATGGATATAATACATAAAAAATTATACTAAAACATTAAAATTTGAAACAAATAGAAATGGTTGATTTTTAAAATGATATTACATCAAACACAAGGAGATATTCTTTTTTTTTTTATTCTCATTTTTAGGCAAATTGCCAAGGATAACCACAATTCACTATCCTTCTCAAAGGTGGCAATCCCATTCACAAGACAAACATATACACAAGATGCTCTACATAAACAAAGACATTAAGTCTTTGGGAGTGGAGTTGTTAATTGTCATGAGAAAAAAAACCTGACATATGACAGGACTTGAACCCAGGACCCTTAGATTGGTAGCCAAGCATCATAACCACCAAGCTACAGCTACGTATATGTTAATGCTAAATTAAATTCTGGGGTAGAATACTGTAATTAAGCAATGATGGATTGGTCTACTCAATGATGCGGAACCAAGTAAATCTTTTTATCTAACATAAAATTATCCTATCCATTCCACTCATAATCATTCATTATTTGTATACCAACAGCTTTAGCCTGAATGTAAAGTCCTGAATAATTTGGTAGCTCTATTAACAACAATATTAATTCTACCAGGCCTACATACTGGAAACATATCTTGTGGCTCAGCTGCCTAGCCCAGTAAAGTCTCACATCGTCCCCGTTTTCATGCATTCTATATTACAATCAGTCTAGTTCCATTTGATCTAAAAAAAATATAAAGAACAAAAGATGCATATGCACTTATTTAACAAAAACTATAAAACACATTTTTTTATTCATGAATTATACATAATTTACTCTTTATTCATTTATAAATTCATGATTTATCTAATCAAAACAAAACAAGTTTGCATAAAAGCTGTTTTTCCAATCTACATTGATTTCATAAAATAAAACCAAATGTGCTTTTTAAAATCTAACATAGAAGGAAAATATCAATTACCGCTTGCAGGATTCGAAATGACGAACAAAATTAGGAAGTTTGTTTTTTGATCCAGGGATTAGTTTAAACTATAGGTCATGTTTGACTGATTTTCCCTGATTGACATGTGTGTGCTGATATTTTATTATTGTTTAATAATTAGAAAGAAAGATAAATATATATAATATAATAATTTATTTGGAAGCTACACTTTTGAAACAGTGGCACACTTTTTGAATGAAGGTGCGTCCAGAGTAAGTAAAATAAAAGTTAGAGAAAAAAAAAAATTATTTAACAATAGGCCTATTTACACTTTAATTGTTTTGGTACAACTACTGGAACTTGGAAAGGATTTGAATCGAGAACCCTGGCATTGGATAACAAGTATGTCAAACACTAAGCATGTGCCAATAAAATAATCCTATGCATAGTGTAGCAAATAAAATCTAGTTAAGACCTTTTTTACTGATTTCAAATACCCATTGACCTGTTTACAACCTTTTTTAGGGTTTCTTAAGACTTCTACTGTTAAACAATCGAGCTATATCACTATGGCTAAACAGTAGCCTTTTATTAATCCACTATTATCTAAATATTACTATGATTTCATTCAGTATAGAGAAATAAAAACAAATCCCTATATCATGCCTCACTGGATCGGAAGTTGTGAAGAATGGTCGTACTTATGTGAGTTATCCAATGACTTCCTATAGGCCAGATCCAGACAGGAACTATAGTATATCGATTTATCTTACGCTGTCAACATAATAATATCTTACTAATGCCATTGGAAAAGTAGTGACCTAGAAACATTGATGTTTTGAATTGATATGTTTTTTATGCAAAAGATATGTTTAGTTTTGCAGTACTTTTAATTTAATATTGTACCAGATAGAATTGAAGGTCACCTTTCTGTCAACGGTAACTAACCAGAAATACATTTGTTCTCAATTTTGCCTTATAGATTTTTAACCAGATTTTTATCTTTGTTTATAATCATCGTACACTTTGAAATATTGAGTATGAATAAAAAGAAATCATCGTTTACAACCAAAAAAAGACTATTTGATAATAGAATGAAAACTTTGATTGCAAAATTCCTGACAATTAAGGTGTTTACAACCAATCAGGTTGTATAGAAAAAGACAACAAAAAAAGCAGAAAATTACTCATAAAAAGAACTATAATTTGATAACAGAATGAAAACTTTGATTGCAAAATTCCTGACAATTAAGGTGTTTACAACCAATCAGTTGTATTGAAAAACACCACACAAAAAGCAGAAAAATCATTGACTGTGGTTGATGAAGGTGAAAAAACCTTTACACTATTGTACTGTATCAAATTGTATTATTTATACTGCAAAGATGATTGTAGTTGATTTATATAGTAGTATTAAAGATTTATTGATTGAGTCAAGTCACATTATAAAACCTATTTAAAAAGAGCCGACAATTATTCATCAAAAACCCGAAGGCTGAAGGAAAAGAAAGCTTTACAGTACTGTATTATATTATATTTTCTACTGAAAAGATTATTTAATAAAGATTCACAAATAAGGATTCATATAATACTATTTGCACAAAGCAGCATCAAATAATATGAAGCTGCTTACAATCATACTAACAGCACACTTCAAGGACAAAACAGTAGTTTGTCTGTGCAAAACATATCAAAAGTATAATTTTATAGGATTGGTTGGAAAATTAAAGAGCTTTGTAGAAATGATAAGTGACATTGAGAGCTGAACTGTTTCAACCGCCTCTATCCACCAAACCACATTCTCCCTCCTAGGAATCACCAGATCTAAGTAATCCATATTTACGCATTATGTTCGGATTAATGCTAATCCATAATCCAAACTATAAATAAAAGTATGTTTGGGTCCAGAGAGCCTTGTAGAATGATAAATTCCGTTTTTTAAGCTAATAACTCTCTCAACCGCCTCTATCTACCAAACCACATTATCCCTTAGGAATCACCACATCTAAGTAATCCATATTTACATAATCAAGTTTGATTAACGCTAATCCATAATCCAAACTATAAATACAAATAAGTCCAGAAGAAAGTGTTATGGGAGGTGACCGCTTATGCAGATATACCACAGAAGTATAAATACAGTGTAGTGTTTTTGTCAAGAATTGTACACAATGTCCAAATTTTACTGTATCCGCTATGCACAAAAACTGTAGGCAAAATGAATAAATGTCAGTTATGGGATGTGTCCACTTATGAGAGGTCCCAATGCACAGAAACTGTAGAAGGCACAGGAACTGTAGAAGGCACAGGTTAAGAGGCTGAACTTTATAAAGCTCTGTCTACACAGTTATCAAACTTTATGTGACAAAAAAATGTGATGTGCCTAAATATGGGAGTGATTTATGCTTCAATATGATAGTGATATGACATCATCATGTCCATAAGGGCACATCACATTTTTTTGTCACATTAAGTTTAATAGTGTAGTCAGAGCTTGTACAAGTACTGTAACAATCAAATATACTTACACCTTGTTCAGTCCAGTCCAGTTTAGACCACTAAGTTTTCATCAATGACCTTGAATTCTTCTAATAGATGTCTTTCTAAAGGAATACAAACAAAACAAAGATTTATTCACATTTACAAAATCAAGTCTGGACACAATAGAAACCTTAGTCAATTTAAGATCTGTTTTTACTACATCAGAAGTTTGAAATGACATTAAGTTCTATTCAGTTTATTCCTCATTTTCGTCTTGCGTTGCACTCAAATTAACTATAATTTGGAAAAAAATTTGGACGAGCTTAAATCGCAATATGCACGCACACAAATCTTGGACTAATTTACCGTTGATTTGTATAGTTGATTTTATTTTTTAATCCAATAACAATCCTCCTTGAACATTTAATTTAGTAACAAGGAAATCATTAGTGAACATTTGACGCCAAAAAAACATCAGCTGATGTAATTACTACAAAATGTCACAATAATAGGTTGAACTAGAAGTATAGGTATACTAATTGTAATTGTGTTAATAATTAAACTGTGATAAGATAAAAAAGATTAAATTGAACTGGAATGTTTTATTTCAGACACGTCCAACATCAAGTAATTCACAAATTACAGGTTGGATAAACTTATACAATGCTTATAAAATAATTCTCATCAGGGAATAGATACAGTCGTGAGTTACAACAATGGCACTAGGTCAGGATTAAACCGTAGACCTTGGTTTTGGAAGGCAAGCAGGTTAACCACTAAGCTACAACTCCACACATACATCCAACAGTTTGCTCTTGAGCTCTGTCTACACTATCAAACCTTATGTAAAAAAATCATATTTGGGCACATCATACTTTTTTTTTGAAAGTGTAGTCAGACTATACAGTAAATAATGAAAACAATATGGAAAATATAATTATAATAATAGTAAAATTCTTTACTGATGTAATTTTGTACTGTTAAGTGTTATAAGAAAACTTATCTTCATCAAAAACACTCACTGTCACTATAGCAATATAGCATTTAACTATTAATAAATTATTGTTTGCAATATTTGTAATTTTGAATAATACATTATGAGAATAATACAAACATGATATTGGAAATTGTTCTTTGTTCATTATAATTTTCATATACAGTTTCAAATTACATAAGTCAGTTCAAATGTCCATTATAGTTAATTGCAAACTTATTGGTGTCTAAATGGATCCGTATGAAATCAAGCTACGACATCGAGTAAATTTACGATGACAAGCGACATAAAGCAAATAAATAAATTCATAACTAGGTTACCGTACACGAAAAACAAACTCCAAAAAAAATATTTACACTTGTGATTGTTGTTGAAGATGTAAATTGATCAAATAATCGATAATTCTTAATTCAACTTGATACCGTAAAAGTTTAGCAAGAATAGTAGATACATTACATTTATTGAGTCATCATTCTACTGTACAATAAAGCATATATTGTATGTGACAAAAAAATATATGGACATGATGTTATATTACTGCCATATTTGGACATATCACTACCATATTTGGGCACATCACACTTTTTGTGTCAAAATAGTTTGATAGTGTAGACAGAGCTTAGAGCATTAGTTCTGGAAATTGCATCGGGAGCATTCTATTCGTGTCAATTGATATGTCGTTGGTTTTTGTTGTTGGTCGTTGCCGCAAACTGTGTCAAAGTTGAGTATTGAAGAACATCCCAACTACCCAGAATTCGGAATATCACATAAGAAAAGTACATAAGCCATCAAGTTGAAATTGGATATCTAAATACAGGCATCTATTTTGAAGATCAACAAAGATCCCATCTAACTATAAATATCACCAAGAATAATTTGATTGTCGTCTCTGGGGGACAATAGGGAGCTTTCAATTTGATAAGACCAACGACCGACCGGGGGACATCCATTAAGCCGATTGAAATTAATGCAATAAATTTATAATGTCAAATCAGACAACAAAATTAATTCGAAAATAATTCAATAATTATTTCAAATATTTAAATCAGGTCAAGCGATAGATGGTATGGAATTGGATGATGATGATTTAAGGGTTAATTTATAATTGAAAAGAATGTTTGTGATAGCTATTCCTGATATCCTATTAAAATTATATCAGCTTGTTGCTTCTCAGCATTTACACACAATATCTATAGCTTGTTGGTAGTATTGATATGCTAGTTTTGAACAAAATTAGTAGATGTATCGTCATCATATGGTTTTGGTTTTAAAGAATGTACGATAAAAGGGTGTGCTCATAATGTATATTTGGTATCTATATTCAATCATATAAGCATATATCCATTAAAAAAAATTGCAGCATAAAACGCTGAATTGTAGTATTTGTACAAAAATGATTAATATTATAGACAAATTACACAAATTAATGATAGAATGATGATGTGTAAAAGGTTTTGTGTGATTATTTTCAGAACTTTCAAGATTTAAAAAATTGACTATAATTTTTTTTCTTTTTAATTTTATTTTATTCAATTTCCAGGTAACATACAAAAATCATAAACAAGGTACGGCATCATTCAACAAAACAGAACAAAAGTACTATCAGCACCTGCGGGTAACCAAAAGTGGATCAGTTCAAAAGAACTGCACTGTCGAGTGGCTTTCCCAACTAATAGTACGAAAAACGCAATAATGATTACTATACTTTCTAATTTATTTTTTAATGACTTTTCAATTTTCAAAGTGTTCAATTTATGGAGATTTGACTATACAGCGATAAAAAGATTTGATTTGAAATGAATATGTTTTAAACTGTTTAAACATAACTTCAGAAGAAGCCTGGATACAAACAGAAACAATGTTGATTGCTTGCTGTTTCTATAGTTACCTAATTAAAAAACAAATTGGTGTTAAGCACAGCTGGTTTGCAGGAAATTCATTTACAAATTAACATCAATTGTGACTACTTAACTGCCGGAAACATTTAAATTTATTTAATTATTTTTTTTCACAGAAAAAAATACTGTGTGTGTTGACCAACTATTAATCCGATACTCATCGAGTATATAATAAAACAAAACCCCAAATATAGGCTAAATTTGGACACAAAACTGGTAAAAATCTATTGCTAAATATATAATGAATTCTCGGTATACAGTACAGCTATTAATTACTGCACTATTTCCATGCATAACCTTTCATGCGCGAGGCATTCTTTTCTTATCACGAACCTATGAAGTATTGTCTTCTTATTCTGGGATCGGTCATATACAGTATAAAATAAACAATTTTGTATTGCTTTGAATATTATTTGTCTTTAAAAAAAGAAAATTCAAGTATTTACAACCAAATCATGTTCTCTCTCAAACCATATCAGATACATATACAGTACTCCAAAAATGTTGAATCTTTGGATAAATGGGCCATATACTTTTTAGGCCTACAGTTCATAATACATTTTCTAAATTTTAATTCAATGTTATTAAATATCTATATTAATTATTAAAATAACTGAACAGTAAAAACTTATGCAGTATACTAGCAGTCAAAATACTCCTAATTTGAGTGACAAATAAAATGATGTATTTGACGTTGTGTTAAATTTTATGGGAGATAGGTAGATCTTAAAAGCAAACAATTTAATAAAGTCAACACATTAAGTTGTAGAGCTAACTGTATTCTTGAGTATGGAGTGCAAACATGAATTAATCTACATCCCGTTTTCCACTTAAATTTTCATTCAGCACTATGGCCAGTTTATTGTGTCATTGGTCATCGCTTAGACCTACAGTAGAATCAACTAAAAATGTCTTGAGGAATCAAGCGATAAATCTTCTAATATCCATGTATGTGCACAAAGCATTAACATTGTGTTACTAGTTTTTTTAATATTAATTAATATTATGACATCATCAAAACAAAGATAACACTTTTGAAATATAATTGACTGAGCAAAAACATTTACAATTCAAAGACATACAGTAAGGTACTGTACAGAATAAATAATTTTATCTTTCTTTATAAAATTTCTAGAAGTACTAGAAAAGCGTATTTTGAGAAAAAAGATAATAAAACACTTTTGAAAGATAATTGTCTGAGCAAGAACATTTACAATTCAAAGACATAAGGTACTACTATAAAAATGTATCCTTCTTTATAAAATTTCTTTTCTAAACTACTACTGTACTTAGGAAGTACTAGAAAAGCATATTTCCTTGAGTTACAATAAATCTGGTCATGCATACAGTATCTGTTTAGTACAGATGAACCTTTTAGCCATCTGTACTTGTTACTTGATCACTGTATATATCAAGTAGTACTCAGATACTGGATATTATACAACAAATAAAACTTCTCAATATGCGACACTAGACGATACCTTTATAATGCAAATTTTACATAGATAATTAATGCTAGTTTTTAAACAGAAAACAATTTGCAATACATTTAATGTTGCCATTGTAGGCAGCAAACACATAATCCATTTGCATAGTGATACTGAAGGTGTTGAAAAGTACAGTAGGTAAAGCTAACTGCAGTTACTGCAGTACTACATTCCTGTCTACAGTATGTACCGTAATTATTTAGCAACCTTTGGTTGGGATAATCAGACATACTGATTATAAAATTGAACTGCATTGACATCACAGTAACTTCTACATTGAAACAAACTAAAAATAAAAGCATACATTATGGCAGTGAACAAATGCAGTTACTGCAGTAGAATAATTTTGACAAGATCACTAAGAAAAAGGAAAGAAGAGAGATAGGAAGAAAGGACAGTTTTTCTGCAATGGAAGAAAAATTACTCAGATGAATGATGAAAAAGATAAAAATGAAAGAGACATACAAGGATAATGTAGAAAATATATAGATAGCTATAATACTGTATGAGACACGTTTGAATATATATATATAATAGGCAAATAAATGGTGTACCCATTTATACTCCCACTAAAGAAAGACGACGTGCCCTAGCCAAGGACACAATATAACAGAGTATTTTAAATCCATGATTTTCCAAGTAATTCTTACAGTACTATTCAAATTACTTGCAATCTTTTATATTAGTATTTGAACAGGTAAAATTATCACATGTCCGCCATACAGTAGTACTCTTTTTTTTAATAGCGGCCTGTCCCATAGAAATAAAACACAATGAGGTACTGTAAGCTATTTTAATTTAATAACGAATATGCACTATTCATTCCAAGGGCAACATACAGTACTTTATTTGATGAACTCCACAAAAGATTTTAATTGAAAATATAAATTAGGCCGCACCAGAAGCAAGACATGATATACCTGAGTAGGTTTAACGAAGCTGTAAAATTTTAAGGCGATTTGTTTAATTTGTCTTTTTGTTAATTGATGTTTAATGATTCAAGTTTATAATTGTGTAAATGGCCTTGCACCGGTCAACGTATGCGCTAATTAGTCAGTAAGTATACATATGTTAACAAACTTCTCTTGCATCTGAACACAATGTTTACCAAACTTCTGCTTCTTATGTTTAACAATCATTTGGTGAACATTCAGTTGAAAAGTTTGGGCCAACTATGTGGCAGAATAACCTTACTAAAACTATACGCAATTCATCAGTAAATTCATCATCAGTAAATAATTTTTTTTAAATTTTAAAAACACACCTATTTCTAAAATAATCTTAGTAAATAATTGATGTTTCAATTATTACTACAGTATATACCAAATATTGAGTTGTTTTATTACAAAATACATGTACAGTAATATCAAACGAGGCTCTTACCTTACAATGAAAATTACGCTCAATAAACAGAATGGTATAAGAAATTAAATAGGTTCCTCCAGAGGAAATTCCTTCAATATGTAAAACTTGTCACCAACAATGCTCCTCGAGGTGTTAGACGTGCGTACAGCCCTTAAACTTGGCTTGCAGTATAAAGTACAGGAAGTTTGAGATTGTTGGGGATAGGCATAGAAAACACACATGCGCATGAACGAGTACTGAAGCACTTCGGGCAGTGAACCATAACCAGACAATATCAAGAACTTGTGCTTTCAATGAACAACAAAACAGCAGATTAGCAAAAATATCTCTCAGCAATCTACATTACCTAGTTTCAAAGACCTAGTTAGCCACTAAATAGTTTTCACAAACGTTGTCTCTTTTCCAGTCAATTGAACAAGCAGACAAGTACCTTATTGTGTTCACCTTAGCAGAATTAAATCCAGTATGGTGCAAATTTGCTGTTAAGTTGATATGGTTTATTTACTATGGTATTATCAGGCAAATTATAAGTAAATATCAATCACACTTAGTCACTAGCCAATATGGTATAAAGTAAACAATCTGCAGGCTTTCATTCAATACTTAAACCCAATAACTTTTATAAGTTAAAAAACCAAAGTACAAAGTATACCTTGGATTGTTTCGTTACGATTGTGTATTGAATGAACAAAGAAAATGAAGAAAACATACCGGTAGACTTATGACAAAAAAGCATGTGATATGCCCATACATGGACATGATGATGTCATATCACTACCAAATTTGGGCATATCACTACCATATTAAGGCACATCACTAAATAAGTTTGGTAGTGTAGACAGAGCTTTGTACTATTAGTATTGTGTACTATTAGAATATTCTCTTTAAATTGTACAAATGATTTAATGAACTTAACTACTAATGGTATAAAGCGTAATAATATATGAGCAAATTTATGAATATTGGAATCTAACTGAAAACAAATTTAATTAAATTGATGAATTATTCATTCAATATTCCAATTCATAAATATTTTAAAATTTGAATCAATCTTCTTAATAGTACAGTGTCCCAGAATGAAAGACCCTTCATCTGGCCAAAAAAAGTAAATGTGCGTGTTTAATGTCATTTTATTATCTACTACGATACTAATAAAACTGTCACAGGATTTGTACATGAAACAATAAAAACAAATTAACTGAAATGCAAACATCATCAATTAAAGACATACTGGTAGGTTTAGTAAGGGTTAAAAAAACAACTATTCATTCAATAAATTATGTAATATTACTACGCTGTGTTTATACTGAGCAACAAATAAAGCCAAAACAAATAGGTGGCGGAGGCTGAGACTCAACTACAATTCATTTGTTTGAACCCTGGTTAGCGATGAGGGCGTATCCCTAAACTTTGGGTGCTGGCATGGACTTCTACTTTCTTTCTTTTCCTTAAGCATCTTTCAAATTGTTTTTGTAGCGCTATAATTTGCACTTTGCAGTTTGAATTCAAAACCATTAACAGTCCCAAGGGTAATTTAGAAAAAGGTGGTAGGATTATACTTGGATATAATTACAATGGATCTACCAAAGTCTTGTGTCCGAATTTAGCCTAAGAAGGTGGGATTACTGTATACCCACAACAAGTATTGGAATTATACTCATACACTCATATTCGGTGTATATTTCAGCATTATCGATGAGTGGTTAGAGATTCCATCAAAGTTAGTTCTCAGCCAAAGCCATATAAATTGCTTGATAGTGTTAACAAAAATGAATTAAACTTACTGTGCTGGCACTGTAGCTATGCTACCAATAATTGCTTCCCTTTCACTTTAGTAATTAAAGAGAGCATCAACATCCAATTTTATCACCTATAAGAAATTGGTATTGATTATTTCAAGGTGTCATATAAAACACCTATTGTAGAATCTTTGTTATTGACTATATAATTATCTTGTTTCACAATCTACCACTACATTAATTTTCATTTCGCATAATTTTTGCAATTTGTTTAATCAATCACTTTATTCATTTGTAGCATATTTGTTTTACTTTGTGTAGAATAACAACGAAGCATTGTATACGAAGATCTTGACGTCCCACTAGAATGAAATGTAAAAGGATGTCATCCTTCAATTCTGATTGGTCAGTATGTCACGTTCATCCTTGTGTTCAAGTCCTAGTGAGAACGAAGTGAAAAGGGACACTTTCTTATGTTCTTACAGTAAATATGGGTGTTAAATGGGTACCCGGTTAGATAAAGACACAACTTTGCGCTGATTACTAGCTGCATTATGGGAGTATGTGTTTGATCCAAAAAATGACTGGGGTAATAATGTTCAGCGCTTAAAGAAGCTTGCTTGTAGAGCGCTATATAAGAATGAACTATTATTATTATTAAAATAAGCATTTAAAAAAAACAGAAACTTGATTGAACGTATACAGTGTTGGATACAAAAATTTCAGCCACCATTTTGAGCACAATTATACAGGCTGAAAGATTTCTGATGACTCTGTGATTCCGCTGCTAATTTGGGTGTGTCTCAGTGTCACTGTCAAGGATGAGCAATTAACAATTCTCCTAGGACTGGGATGAAATGTGCGTTGTATCTTAGGGAATAGGAAAAAAATGTGTTCAGTATCTGAAGAAATGAAACGCAACAGGTTTTTAATATCACTGGGAATTGGGTAAAACATGGTTATTATCACTAGTTTATGGATAAACATGTGAATATGAGGGTAAAGCATGGCTACAGTGAGATAAGGGAGGGTGGAGGAACTTTTCAAAAAGGTTTAAAGTTTCAGCTCAAAAAGTTTGTGGGTTACTGTAACTTGATAGAAGTATTAATCAGCCACCAAAGTTGGCAAAAATGCATTTGGCATTACTGTAGCTCATAATGTAGCCTCTATAGCTAAGTCACTAAAGGTACAATAAGTATCATCATAAAGAACTAAAATTGTTACGAACTAGTAAGCGGGTGGCCATCTTATATCCAGGATGTCTTATTAGCATAAGTGCCTGAACCTAGAATTCACCATAGGAAGAAAGCACATCCCAAAATTCCATAATGCACACAATGAATTAAAATGACGTAACTAGTTTTTAGGTAATAGGTCGCATAATTTAAAAGCTCCCTATTATCTTACAAGTCCAACATCATAATTTTTCGTATGATCTACCTAAAACATTATTTGGTAGAAAAGGCTATGGAAGTTTCCATGAGAAAATCGTGAGAGTTTTAAAATAAACTGTGTCTTTTCTTAAAACAAGACTCTTGGGATAATGATAAACTTTCCTCAGAGGCAGAAAACATGATTAAACACGGGTTTGTGTTTGCATAGTTTTCAGCGAGAAGGAAGTATGCGTGACCTGTAAGATATCATAACTGTCAAATTCTAAGATGAAATTTCCAAAAGATGGTGACATTTGGATTAGACGGGATACGTACCTGACCTTCAGGTCAGAAAAAGCAACATGGGATAGACTAACATAGACTGACACATTACTTCGTTAGGAATTTTCAGTGAGAAACTGTGATGACCTTATAATTAGAGTGGATCCACCTAATTGTAAATTCCATAACATAATTATGATATCTTAAATTCTGTCTACACTATCAAACATTATGTGATAAAAAATGGACATGATGATGTCATATCTGACACTACTAACATATATGGGCATATCACTACCATATTTGGGCACATCATACTTTTTTTAGGGTATGTTGAGAATCGTAATTTGCTTCTTACAGACAGTATCTCTCAATGTATATAACAGCAATTAACTCAACATTGGTTTTCATGACATGCTGAAAGTTTAATAGCAGTCTTACATCATCATCATTTGGTCTGAACGCTTTCAATAGTACAGACCCAAAGATTAATAAATTCATGTAATAACTCAATGTCCTTGAATTTAAAAAATACAATGAATAACTTTTGGAATTTTGATCAATATAAATTAGGAAATATTATGATTAAAATATTGTTATAGCAACAATCAATATACATTTGTCGATTGTTGACATCATACATACTCATTATTCTAAAAATAATTCATGCAATAAAAAGTGCAATCAACTCTACTAATACCGGCAGACTTATCTCAAAACAGAATTTTCTTAAGGTCCAAAATGGTTTTACCATTGAAAACACACATCTTCAAGTCTTCTACAAAATCTTTATTCTACCTAACAAAACATAGAAAACCTTAAAAATCTAGAAATCTTTAACATAGCAAACTTTAACATACAGTACAAATCGCCGGACTCTGAGTAACTTTTTCCCTACCCAACCGTAACTTTTAGACACCTAACACCACTAATATTCCCAAACTACTGTACATCTATGACTTTATAACTGTAGTATTTCTGTGCATTCACAGAATAAATAAAATCTGAATGAAAAACTAAATTCAAAATAAAAATACTTAATTTACCTGCATATTACTCCATGGTAAAATCCTGGTAGCGTGAAACCTGATGAAGTCTTCCTGACAAGTAGCCGACAAATTCGAGACACCAATAAAATTAAGGATTGACCTCAAAATTATTATTTTTTTATGTTACCAGCACAATATCCACAACATCTAAACAACTTTAACAGAATTTGCACCAACCTCTGTAAATAAGCAACATAAGAATAAAATTGTTGTAATCAATCTTAAGAACACTAAATGTAATGATGCTTTAAGGCCATGGTCCTTTTGATGATACTTGATTTAATTGGGATTAAAATTGATGATAAGATGATCAATCAGAGATTGTAAGCTGTTATATTCAATGCATACTCATTCTCATTGGCACAGCTGTGAAAGAATGGCAAGAGCAATTTAAAATTTAGTTTCTCCTTATTACGTTTGAAATTTATGTTTATTTGGGCCTCGCTGGGTAAACAGAACATTTACATAAAAAATTGCCTTTTTCTGCCTCAATAATTTTATTAAATATTTCTTTTCAATTTTGTAAGTAATGTGGATAAAAAATGTTTTTGAAGTTATACAAAAATAAACAGTAATATTATTTTATAAGAAACATTAAAATATAAACATCTTCTTCTATATTATTATCTAATTATATAATTTTATAATCATATTGTAATATTATATTGTATTCTGTAAATAAACAAATACAAAATAAACATTCTCTATTCCACTTTTGTAATCAAAATGTTATTAAAACAATTTAACATTTTTTTTATTTAGCCATATTAATTTCTAGCCTTATTTTTACAATATGGCTAGAGTATGTGTACTGTAAATAACAAAGCAAAAAGAATGTTTAGCAAAATGATGTTAATTGTTTATCATAAATAAACAAATATAATTAAAGTTATACATTTTTCCATAATTATTAAATCATGATCACTTGTTGCCATGTACTGTACTGTACCTTAAGAACTTGTACTAATAATAATATCCTGGATTTCTAAAGAGCCTAATGTTGTGAAACTCTAAGAAAGCGCTGTACTACAGTATTATTACCCTGGTCATTTTTTAGGTCAAACATGTATGGAAACATACTCCTACGATGCAACTACAGAAGTAATTCGTCTTGACCTTATCAGGTACCCCTTTGTACACATGAGTGGAGAGAAGCAAAAACGCAAGTGTCTTGCCTAAAAGAATAAAAAGCGACAAACATTGGATTCGAACCTACGATTTCATGATCAGTAGTCCAACGTACAACACACTGCACCACATTTTCTTACATACAGTACATATGGGTACTACAGACCTGTGTAAAATACTTTGTCATTCTCTAACAACATTATAGAAACTTACATGATTAAACAAATACGACAAATAAGACCAAAATAAATCCCCTTTCGCTACAGTACTCAGATTTTGGCCTGACATAAAATTATTTAAAATTGATTGAAAAGTTAACTTCTATCTTATGCAAGCTCATACCATGGACATATAAATAAGTCCATGTTCATACAATTAATTTGTTAGATTAGGTTTTTTCACTCCTTTTTTTTATAGAAAAATTTAAATGCAATAGATATATAGAAAAAAATCATTATTTTCAATTTTACAGTTACAGTTACACACTTCAATAAAAGTAAAATTCAAATGAATATATTGATTTTCATTTCAGTATTGCCTAAGTCTGTATGTGCCCCTGGATACCATCCCAAGCCCCTGAAAAGTAAATTAATTACACCTGTCACACTACTCAACATCCCTAACAACCAGGACCGTTATTTCCTTTTGCCGCTTTCTACTCCCCAACATTTGCTTGCCCAAGGGCGACATTGACAAAACAAAAAATATATAGTAAAAGAATTATAATTTATTCTAGTATTAGCTTGAAGTTCGATTCTGAACACTTTAGCGACAGCTTGTGCAATATGTTTACTTTAACAAGGTCCAGTTTGACTGTAAAGTACTTGTTGAATGCCATTAAAACATAAACTATTATGTTAGAATGAAGGCTGTCCGTCATAACTGAAAAGCAAAACTGAAACAGGCTTGCCAAAAATTCTGAAGCAAATATGGAGGCTGTTGAGATAAGCTCCAAAAAGCTGGGTGTCATAGTACCCTAGCCAAGTGATAAAAACATTTGGGAATAGAAACAGGAGAACTTATACTTATGTTTTCTATAATAAACTTTTGGCCTTTCTGTCTTTCTCTGTCTATCTTTTATGAGAAAATAAAATATGGCACTGTCAAAGTATTGATAAAGCATTAAAATGTCTCCTTAACCTAATTATTTTGTGAATGAATTTATGATAGAATAAACATTAATGATATTTTCTGAGCTGTAAGCTGCTAAGGGGATAAAACCTGTTTGTATAATGTATATCAGATTGAGGCGTACGATTGTGCTGTCAATATTACAATATTTACACAAATGCTATAGGGCGTATCGGGTGATGTTAACATATTGGATAATGTAGGTTGGGGTTGTTTTGTATGTCGTTTTCATGAACTACAAGCCTTTATATGTACTCAATTCAAACCCTAAACCCTAAATAACCCTACTCCCAGTTTTAGGATACAGTAGTTACCAGTTTTCTGAGTGATTTGTTCAAATAAGGTGAACTGCTAATCCATACATTTACTGGAAAGGTTAACAACTTAAAAAACCATCTGCCATCTTGGATCCAATATGGCAGCCTAAATGGTTTATGAAGTCCACACTTTTTACCACAATCATACTGAGAAGGTTTTAAACTACACTTGAGTTGTGGGATAGGGGGTGGGGTTAGTTTTGTAGCTGTACAATATATCTCTTAGTAAAAGGGCAAGTTCTTTGGAAAAATTATGTTGTTCAACAATTAATTAACTTGGGTTTCATTCTATTGTGAAAATGTAAGTAATATTTTGACTCTGCTTGTAAGAGTGAAAAGGGTCATGTTATGAATATTTAAACCAAATTACGATATTGTAAATGTAGTATGCATATTAATTGTAGGTATTAATAATATAAAGTGTATAAAGCAAAAACAACACAGCTAAGAGCTGCAGAACAAATGAGAAACAAATTGTATTAATACGTCATCAAGATTCATTTTGGTTCAAGTATATAGAAGACAAAAAATTACCAATGAGAAGCATACATACGACTAAAAATGGGCAACCTAAACAAATATGTATCTTATTACAATCTTCAGAATGCATTACATTTTAAGCACATCGATTCGCCAGTATGGTGCCAATTTATTTTACACAATCATGAATGTCACTTATCATTACACAATTATGAACTAATTTGTAATGCATACTTTAATAAAGCCTGATAATTTTGGGGATTATATTACTGGACACTACATAATGTATATGAAATTGAATGCTTAAATAAATATAGAACTTTAATTTTATTTGTACAGCGCTTAAAATTCATCCTATCCTAGTAGATTTTTCATATTGCTACTTGAAAATTTCAACTAGGTACAGTATGTTCTCTGTTTAAAAACTACACTGTACATTTACTCTAATATATATTCAAAGGCAAAATACTGAAAAAAATGACAATGCTGTGGGTATCAGTGGCTGGATTTTAATGGAGATACAAAAAAAAAAGGAAAAAGCTAAATCAATAACATACGTGTTTTCGTTTTGTAAATAATTAGCTTAGTCTATTTTTGATCTTAATCTCTTTGACTGAGGTGTTTATTCTCTCATTTCTTTTATGGTATTATTTTAACCTATTCAGGGCCCCCAGCTATTTACTGTAGCCCAAATTTAATAGTTCTTCATCCCCAAAGGATATGTGATTGAGGTAGATGAGGATACAGTTTGAAAAGGTTAAATGACATACAAATGTCTGTCAAGAATAAACAATCAATCAACCTTACCTGTATGCCTTGAATGCTATTTGAATTATGTACAAGGCACAGTCTGGTATAAACCTCTCTTTCATAAAAGTCACCTCCCCCATTTGTCTGGTGGTATTTCATACGGATGTTGTATATATCTGACTGGATCTGGAAAACCAATTCATCGAATGTGTTTTATAAATGCCAATTAGTGTACAAGATAAAGATTAATCAGAAAGTAAACCTGTTTTTGTTGAACTCATTGGAAAAGAGAGGTGTACACAACAATTATGTAACAGGATAACTACCAATATGGAGGTACATACCTTCATGCCGTACTATATAGAAACTACAGTAGAACCGTAGATACAAAGAAGACACACTCAGGAGCCAACAAAGTGTTCTCTTAATAAGAGTGTGCCCTGAATTGGAATGTTGTTCCATGGATAGGAGTGTTCCATGAATAGGGGTGGCCGAGCGGTTAAGACAGTGGAACCATAATTACGTAGCCATAACATCGGCAGGGGTTCGAGGCTCACTCACTCCATGGTTCTGGTGGTAGAACGAGTCTTCTCGGATAAGGACTATAAGCTGTAGATCCAGTGTACACATCTAGCTCGTGTGCACTTTAAAGAACCTAGTACATCTTTCGAGACGAGTAGGGGGTTACCCCGGTGTATTAGTACATCACAGCCACTGATCACCAACTGGGCCCTCTGGGAGACCAGTCGTTGACTGAAGAGGTTACCCAGTATGAATATAAATTTCAATCAATCAATCAATCAATTTGGCTGCAATGTTAAAACATATATTACTCCTCCTCATTCTGTTCAAATATCCACTTTAGGGGTGTCCCAAAGGAAGGGTCCTGTGGAAAGCTTTCAGTGATTTTTACCAGGCCTATTAGCATTATAACATGACGCTTGAAGATTTACTGTAGAAAGTTTTAAATGGCATTTAAACACTGCACCCTAATTTGATGCCAGGCTGATCTCTGTCAAGTTGATTATCTATATATTTCTAATTTTGGCATTAATTCTAGGTTATTTAAGTTCTGGCTACACTATCAAACTTTGTGACAAAAAAATGTGATGTGCCCATATATGGACATGATATTATGCCCTTATTTGAGTACATCAATACCATATTTGGGCACATCACACTAGTTTGATAGTGTATAGACAGGCTCATTTGAAAAGTGGATAGTTTTAACTAATAAAACATCTGTGTCTTTCATGTATATTCTCAGGCCATTCTATGTTATGAGTTTCACATAATGAGTGTGAATTTATTTGTCATGTTTTGTTGAAATTGTAATTTAAGATAGAAATTAAATATTATACGAAATGATAACAGCAGCCTATTTGTAACTTATTGACTCGATTCAGACTGAACAAAGTAATTATTTCAACAGTATTAGGTTTCATTAGTAAAAATCAATGAATGTATCTGATTGGTTAATTCAAATGTAATAAACAAAACCCAAAAAATTATGAGACTAGATTGTCATTTACTTACAATGGTTGAGGGTGCTGTTTATGCAAAGTTTGTAGAATCTTGTGCTAGAGGGCAGTGTTGAAGTTATATGAATGTGTAATTTTAATACAGTATACCTTATGGATTGTTAATAATTGTTTGGAGTGACTAAAGAGTGTTAGAACAGAATGATGAGTTTGTTCAAGTTGAAATGAGGCGTTCCAATTTTTCTGAGAGCCTCCTGAATTTTCATCGAATCTCACAATCTCCCGAATATTAATTAAATCTCCTGAAATTTTAGTGTTAGGTTAAAAACAATTTCAAACCCACATTTAAAGTCTGAATTCGGTTTTTTAGAAGGTTAATTCCATATACAGTAATTACAGTACATCCGATTTATTAGTTGCTAGAATGCTTGACTGCATCTCTGATAAACATCTTCATGCAGAGTATATTTTTATAAGTTTAAAAATGTGTCAAATTTGTTAAAATGTGTCAAAAAGGTTGGAACGTCTGTAAAATACAGATAAAATAAATGCAGTTTCAAGAAAACAATCTCCTACTAATACTAACCAGTGACTGACATCAGTAATGTGATTTTTTTTCTGGAGCAAACCCACGATCCAGAGGAAATGGTTCCCATTCCATCTCTGTGTCACTGGGTGTGTTGATGATATTATCAGATTCCATGTAGACGATATTAATGCCAGATTCCATTGACTAGGACTCTCTCCATCGACATCACTAGTTGTATAGATGATACAGTAGTGGCAAATTCCATCTCTGGTGATGTAGATGATGACAATGCCAGATTCTATCGACATCACTGGTTGAAATGATGGTGGCAGATTCCATTACTTGTGGTGTTTTGGTAGATTTCATTTTCTTCTAAGGTTTTGTTGAGCATAAATAAATAAACTGAAAGATAAATAAAAAAATACAATTAGAGATACCTACTATACTAGCCTAGACTTTTAAAAAGGTAGATTCACACCTAGCTTCAATTCCAGAGAACGGAAGACAGCACTATCTTTACAAATAATTGAAAGAGCCCCATTAAATGAATTAGGTATGAATGCAACTTAAAATAAAAATGGAACAAAGCAAGTAATATCGTAAATTAACATTTGTATTGTAAATAAAGAGTACATAGTCATAGACCTTTTTTAGTCCCAGAGACAGAGTAGGCCTCTCTTCTAGTCTTTCAAATAGTAATACACACACAGTCAGTGGTGTGCTTTGGTTATGTTATTGTTAGTAATGTTACAATTTTATTTTACTTCAAATTCTATTAAGCCTAGGCCTCTCTAGCTAGCTAGTCTAGTAGTAGTAGGCCTACCACCAGTATGGCAGTAGTTAGTTACTGTAGGGTGTAGGAGGCTAGATACTACTTAACTAGGCCTAGGCTAGTAGTAGTAGTAGTAGTAGTACTATAGTATTATTAGTACCAACCAAGGCCAGGAAGGGGCCTACCCTAGTAGGCCTAGGCCTAGGCTAGTAGTAGCTAGGTAGCTAAGAAGGAGGAATACTATAATATAGGCTAGGCCTAGTAGTACTGTCCGGATTCCAGCCTCCGTAATAATTATGAGATTTATGCATTTACTATTTGTATATAGTGTAGGCTAGGGCGCAGTTTTTACATAACATAATTTAAATGTATAAAATTATTCTATGCAAGCTATGGCCTAGGCTAGGCTAGTCGCGTCGATCGTCTGCTTCGTGTTGTCACATGTGCGTTTGTTTGTTTACGTTTTTTAACTATCGTGAAATAGAGCGCCCTCTAGCATTACAAAAATGAAGATTTTAACGTCCTAAACACAGTCATATTTCTCATTTTATATAGGTTAATGATTAAAATATATAAATAAATATTATATAAGTGCCTAAATACTACAGAATTAATTTTATTGTACTTTTAAAAACTAAAATAATTGTATCTTATCTTTGTGAGCTTATACGCAACAAGACGAGGTGGCCGAGTGGTTAAGGCGATGGACTGCTAATCCATTGTGCTCTGCACGCGTGGGTTCGAATCCCATCCTCGTCGCCATTTTTTAAATGTTTTTTTATCGCTTTGATTTTTTATATAAAGTATATTAACAATATTGTTTTGCTTTGTGTTATCACTGTTCATTATTTCCACTCGATTTTCTATTTTTAGTCAAATTCAACAGCAGGAAATCCACCAATAACACCAATAATAATAAATAGATTTCAAAATTATTTCAGAAAAGTAAACTTTGGTGTTTCTTTTTATGTTGTTGTGAGATTACAATTTTCAGCTGCATTTTGTGACTAAAATAATACAAAATACTAATATACAGTATTTTAAAAGAAAAAAAGAACAACCTCAATAATTCATTTCATAAATTTTATTTATTCTTCAATTTGATTCAAAAATGGATTTGTAATTATACAGTAAAAATTAGTATATATATATATTTAAATTGATCAAATTACATTTTATTGTTAAATAAAGTTCAGTTTCTTTAAAACTATTTGTTATAAATTTAAGTTTTATTTCTCAGGATGGTCAAAGACTTGCAAGTAGTGTACACATACCTGTATTGTACTTATTAAAAGTGGAGTATACAACATTTTGTTTTACATATTTTCGTGGAATAAATAGAAAATATAATCATTCAATAAAAATATGATTAATTAAAATGTAATTAATCAACTGTGAAGTTACAGGTCATTTTAAAAAATAAAGAGGGTGAGGGAGGGTTTCGAAAATTGGACAAAGCTAAAAATAACATTTTGACATGTGACATTTGCATGATGTTTGGTAATTTTACAAATCAAATTTGGTTATTAAAATCCTCATTTTTTAGGAACCGGGTCGATTGTAGATAGCAGTACACTCTCATTTCTACCAGTTCCTGGTTTCATATCAGACCAATACTTTCTATTTCCTCTGCAAATAAATAAAAATAACATAATTAATTGTTATCATATATAAAAATTAAATAATTCTTTGTCTTAAACCACATTACTACATAATAGCATATAAGCCTAACAATATATAAATAAAATGTAAGAAAATTCAATATACAAATTGAAATCTAGCTCTTGTAAAATATATACAAGAACATTTATATTATTATTTACAAGATATACAGTACTGTAGTCATCAAATACAGTGGATGGGAGGTGGAAGGGGGTGTCTCGGAACAAGCTACAGAAGCTCAGTGTACAGGCTATATAACAAGAGTAAGATATAGATAATACTAAACAAGTTAAATCAGATCAAACCAAGGTAAGCCTAATTGGTTGATTGGTTCTATGTTGATGGTTAAAATTAATCAATGCTGATTATTTTTTATCTCTTGTGAAATATATCTGATACAAGAACAGTTTTATTATTTCCAGGATATAGTTATTATATAGATGAGTCTTTCAACCCATAAAAATACAGAGGATGTGGGTGTCCTGAAACAAGCTACAAAAGCCAGCAAACAGGCCTGAAGTATCAAGCAATTCCGTACCTTGCTCGTTGTTCTTCAAACATACTATCCTTAAGTCCTTTAAAGCCTGAAGACATGTCTTGACCAGGAGGACGGCATCCTCTTTCTGCCGCTAGCTGAAAATTAATTTAAAAAACAAAAATTAATTCAAGATTTCTACACAGTAGAACACTTATTCAATAGAATAGTTTCTCGAAACATGTCACATTTACATTTTAAGGCAATTTGCCTTTTTATTAAATGCCTCGTTATAGTCATCCTAACTCGCAAGTTTGGTGGTATTATTCATGATATGGCTGTGAATGTTTCAACGTTCCGTGGATATTGTGCTACAACTATTCCCCAGAAGACGGTTGTTGTATAAAGCTCTGTCTACACTATCAAACTTTATGCAACATAAAAATGTGATGTGCCCATATATGGACATGATGATGTCATATCACTACTATATTTGGGCATATCACTACCATATTTTGGCCATCATACTTTTTTGTCACATAAAGTTTGATAATGTAGACAGGGCTTTGCAACCGAAACATCAATACAGTACATTAAACCTTACTATACTGTAGTGTTTCTTCAGCATGCAAACCTTTAAACAATATTACCGTATTATATTATTATTATACTTACTTCTTCTGCCAGAGCTCTAATATGATATGGTTCAAATCCACAGCAACCACCGATGTAATTTACGCCAAGATTATAAGCATCACGTGCAAACTTGTGAACATCCATACGATTTAACAAACGTGTTTCCATTGCTGAAAAAATAAAATAGGAATATTAATATTTTTTATTTATTGCCGAAAAATTATTTTTACCTATATTTTTTCCTGTACTATTCAATTCATTTAGATGTGGTTTTGTTTGGATTTCATACCATCCAATGAAAAGGTAAAATATATAAATGGCACACATACAGGAACATTCCCACCAATGCAAAAGATAGGACATTGGGTTAATTCAGCATTTTTACAAATTTAAGGGCTTCACTATTTGAATGGATCTTCTACAGCCATATTCACCATTCACACTTAGACAAAGGGAAACACTTAACCTTAAAAAAAAATCTCCTATCTAAGTGAATACAATTTAAGGGAAATATTTATTGAGTTAAGTGAAATACTTAATATTTAAGTTCCCCACCCATATTCAAGTACCTATTACGTATAACAATATCAATGAAATTCAAACCAATTGATAATCTAAGTCTACATTCTATTGATAAGTTTATCAATTATCAACATGAACACACGTGGTTTGTAAGGAGGTTGTAGATACCCTCTAAATTATAGATAAACTTTTCACCCTAACCACTATGGACCTATTTCTGTTGTTGAGGAACTGGTTCAGTACTGTGTGAATTAATTACCTAAACTTTGGCAGCAGTAAAAGTTTTTGAGGAAATAATCGTTAACACATTTATTGTGCAATTTTAAGTTTCAGCTTTGCAAAATAATGGTTGATAAATCTGACTGAGCCTAAGTATAAACATATTTTTAACAAAATGGAACACACATTGAAATGTGAACTGGTTGTTGTTTATATAAAATTTAAATTGTTAAAATAAAACTTATTTTTAAACTATTCAGCAGAAATTATGACCAAAATTGAAAATAAAAAAAATTAGTGTTTTGTGGTATAATAATATGTACTGAAATTCGGTGAGATAACCCTAATATGAAAGGCTGTTTTTCACATTCATGTGAATTGGTTGTGCAATTTTAGCATAAAAAAAATTAATGAAAATATAAACGTGCATTTTAGGGGGAAAATACATCTTTAATAAAGTAAATTAATAAATCAATCTGTCATCTTTACTTACCAAAGGGAAATTCAGGCAATGCAAAATAGCCTCTAGTATCTTTTTCAATTTCTTGCGTATGGTAGCCTACGGGCTGTGTCATTAGAAACACCTTGAGGTCATTTTTATCCAAAGTATCCTTCATCATCTTAAGAGTTTTCAATGCGATAGCTGGATCATACATACAGTTAGTTCCTATAATGTCAGCACCTGATTACATACAAAATAAAATTGCATAAAATACAATGAAACCCCTTAACGTATAAAAAAAATAGTAGGGTATCTGTTAAGCTTGATTCCCACTAGAGATGCAACACATCGGCACAAGAACGTTGAGAAGCTACAGTTTGAATAATCCATCACTTGTGATTGGTCAAATTACTTGTGTTGCACTTACGTCTTTATGTTGCGTCCCTATTGGGAACCAAGCATTAAAACAATGTTATGTTAATTTGTTGTGATGTCTTATTAATAATATGGATTTAAATGGAACACATACCATTCAAGAGCACTCAAGGCACGTAAAAAAAATGATGAGAGTAAAGGGAATTTAGAATGTTTTTTATATTTATTTTAAAAATATCTTGGACTGAAAATACTGTAAGTAAAATACCTGCTTTAGCCATCCTCAAAGTACACTCTTCAACAGATACTCCATCAAGATCGCCACATATACCAATTCGCATTGTAGTAGCAATAGGCATACCAGCACCTTTCATTACTTCTATAGCCCATTCCATTTCTACAATGTGGCCAAAGAACTATAAACAAAAAAACGATTTCCAAATGATTTATTATTTGATTTTATTGAAAAAGATTAAATTAATTATTAAATCTTAAATGGTTGTTCGTATACTAAAAATCTGATATGAAAGTGCAGGAGTTGTAGCTTGGTGGTTATGATGTTTGGCTACCACTTCAATGGTCCTGGGTTCAAGCCCTGTCACATCAGATTTTTTCTAAACTACAACTCCCCTCCCAAAGACTTGTAATAAGACTTTGTTTATGTAGCGCATCTTGTGTATATGTTTGTCTTGTGAACCTCTGAGGGTCCCCCTAATGATCAGCAAATGCTGGATGGATCACGCTCATTAAATATGGTAAAATAAATTCTTTTAGGGAACATATGTCAAAATCATACAACTGCAGTTACTGCAGTAACTACATTTTGTTTACTCTTTAACCTGTTTATGTAATCATTTAGCAATTTTGTTTGGGGTAAACACATTGTTTATTACAGCAGTAACTATCTCATTTTAAACTGCTACATTGAAACGAACGAAATCATACATTATCACAGTGGAAAAATTGTAGTTACTGCATGAATAACTGTAGTAGAATCATTTTGACATGATCCCTTAGGATCTGTAAGACAACATTTTGTATGGCATATGTAGGTTTTTCACCATTATTATGCTGTATAAACAGGTTTCAGTATCTTCCTATACAAAGGCTAATAGCGAAGGTCTCTATCAAAATGTAGTGTTAACATTGAGCAAACAAAGGTTATTTTAAATAAACATGGACAGAAGGCACTGGAGTGTTTTAAACAAGTTAAAAATATTAACTATGTTCAATGAATGCTTGAACATATGGCTAGTCATAATGACTTTGCAATTCTAATAAGCATGATCTTGACAAGATATATCAACAATTAAATGTGTTCAAATATGCACAATGACAAGGACATTATATGTGAGTGATTATTAATTTCATAACTTTAAAATTTTTTCAATTTAAAACTAAAATCTATGAAAAATTTATACTGAAACCAAGAATATTACTAATGGACAGGAGTCTATTTTGTGCCGCTGCTTACCTGGATAAACCAACAATATAGCACTCTCTCTCTCTTAAGAGAGGATACAATTACGTACAATTGTGTATTTTAATGTTTCAGATAAAACATACAATTCAGATTATTTTTCTGTGGTTTTTTTCCTCATTTTTAAAACTCACTTCTGCTAGCAAAAAATCAACTTTTTTCTTCTTGTAAACCTCTATTTGTTTGCGGAACTCTCCTTGCACAAACTCTTTGCCCTTGCCTTCAGTGTAAGCCGGTGTTGGTGAAAGACCTCCGCATACTAAGATACCGCTGTCACCAGCTACCTCAAATGCTATATTACAGGCCGATTCATTCACCTCTTCACTCTAAAAATACAATATAAATTCACATTTTTACAAACACAGTTTGTAATTCACAGAATTGAATTACTTTTTCTAAAATAATTAAAATAAATTGCTTTTTAAAACAGGGCTGTAGCCACCAGTACAGTTTGTTTTTGCAGAAGCCGTTGACAACTTAGTGGCTTAAACAGAGATTGTTCCCTTTCTTGCAAAAACCGCACCACTTGATTTATTTCACTGTCACTGTAAAAATGTATTGAACTTTTAAATCAAAGTTTTATCCAGTATGTTTCAATGCCTACAGATAATATCAATAAAACTTGGGTGCAGGATTCTTATCCTTCTTTCAGAGGATTAAAATCTATTTTAAAAACTTTTATTTCCAAAGCACTTTGAAATTTAAAAATTTGTATTGCCATGCCATGCCATGCCAATTTTAATTTAATCTATTGAAATAAATAATTGGTTCCCGTACTATTTCAGAGCAGGACAAAACCCTAAAGAATCTGCGTTGTCTAACTTTTTATTGCCATTGACTGCTTTGTTCCTGTAATGGTAATATTTCCTGTTAACCCTTTTGACCTCTTCCATAATGGGGGGCCCTGGGAAAGGTGACAAATACGCATGAATGGGCAGAGCTTTTTATATTAAGCAGAAATGAACTAGAAAACTCTTTCTCAATTTATATTTGCCCCATCCTTTCACCAATTAACGATATTAAATTTATTTAGCATTGGTGCTCTATGTTTGGATTCAATGGTAATAGAAGACTAAAGGCAATTTTCAAACAAACTTAACTCGACAAACAGATAAAAACAAATTATATGGCCATTCAGTCAAATATTAGCAACCACCTTTTTATACTAAACTATATAGTACTAAATAAAATTTATCATAGATTTTGTTTCTTATTATTCTACTTTTTGAACTGATACTTTCAATTTGAATTAGTAAGGAAAAAAATGCTGTCCTCTGTGAAAAAAAGAAATTGAATCTTTATATTTCCATGAGTTAAAGAGACTGTTCTATTCAATAAGGCATAATCGATGAGTTGAATATAAAACAAGGAATATAGAACATTCATTTGTTTTATAACTATCATTAAATTAATCTGCTGCTTCCAATAATCAATGTTGCAGTTCACACGAGAGACTAGGCCATTCATAAAGACAGGATTTTGATTTTGGTCACAGAGTAGAACAGCAGCCTGTAGTCGACACGAACTACAGGTCAGTTTTTAAACAGTTAGCAGCGTCAACATTTTGTACAAAAAGCTACTGTGTAATAGAATAATTAAATATAAATTTTACAGTGCAATAGAGCAAATACTGAACAGCACATGATGTATTAGGTGTACCTACTGTGTAAGTGATTTTTTTGCCTTTTCCTGTTGTAAAAGATAGTTTGTCATCGGTTCCATAAAATGAGAATGCTTGTATGATATCTGAACCAGCACGTATATAATCCTTATGCAGTTGTTTTACTAAAATATACAATACAGAGAGTTACTGTAGCTCTAGTAATAAAAAACATGATACAGGGGGAGGTTAAACATAAAGTACCAGTACGTCTTAGCTTATTGTGTTTTTCACAACTTGAGGTGGCGGGCCGGCTTGCAAAAGTCTTTATAAATTACCTCTCACGTTCATCAGCACCACATCACCTCCCACTAATAGTGGTGCTGTAACTTTGTACCTAGCATTCATGCTGAGCCATCCGCAGCACAGCTAGTGAATGTTTTAAATTGGGTGGGTTAGGTGCTAAGTACAGTAGTCCCCCTAATAATAGTTAATTAGTGATACAAAATCTGAGTTACCGGCTTCTGGATATACAACAGATGCCTCTGGGGTCCAGGTACCAGCTAATACATATCCCCTCTTTTCCAGCGTGATAACATAGCTACCATCTCCTATCACTGGTTTCTCTGCCAACAACTCAAGTATTCCTTTCTTTTGCTTAAAAAAACAAACAATAGAAAGTTGTACAGATCAAAATGCTGTATAAATAATAATAATAATCATAGTATAGAATTATTCAAATTTGCTTAAAACCAAAAACTCCTCTCTCAGACACACTATTTATTAGGAATAGGAGTAGGAGAGTAGATTGATATGTTATGCTTTTGGCTACTACACACTACTTTGTAGAAATAGATGTTGCTGGTGGAGTTTTTAGTTTTTGCAAATATAAAGCATACCTTTTCTCTCTGAGAACTTGTCGAAAAGCTGCACATCGAAAATCGAGCAATATTTTTAGACCTAGCAAGGGCCAAAGTTGATCGGAAAACAGGTCCTAAATACCTCATTTTGTGTTACTCTTATATTAATTCAAATCATAACCAGTACAACATAGAAATCAGTCAAGCGTAAAATAAGCACCTGCTATGAACTTTAGTGAACTGACCTTGAGGCTCGCGACCTGGAGTACTGTACCATCAAGATTAGTTTTTTTAGAACTATATAGGCCTACTGTATTATCATATTATTATATTGATCATTGTGATAAAAATAAACGCAAATCTGCTTTAATACAATGAAATACTGATTTGAATACTGAATTTAATATTAGTTCCGCAAAATATTCCAAAGAAATATGGAAATTGAATTTGAAAATTTGAAACGCAAAATCTCAATCAAATCCTAATTAGTAAGTAGTTAATTAATTTACTCCATATTCGGTACAGATCGGACTGTTTAATCTGCTGGTGATTGTTCTAATTTAAAAAAAAAAAAAAATATTACGCTATAAATACACCTCATGAAGTTATACAGTATCTTCATGGAAAAGTGTTACGTAATAAATGTGTTTTTGCACACCACCCTTTTAGATTGCAAATGCTTCTTTTACTGTGATTCCGTAGGTATCAGGAAAGACCAAGTTATGTGACCTAAATTTCCAAAACCCACTACAGCTAGCTTACTGTTCTACAATGTAGTAATCGAGACTAAATATTAATGCAAAGTTTGAAACTGGGCAATATAATATCACCATGCATATAAAGACGGTAAAAAAAAAAAAAAAAATTGTTTTACCTGAGACATCTTGTGTTGAAGCTACCAGGTCATTCACACACTATACAGTACTACAGTAGCGACTTTTAGAACTGGGAGACGTACAATACTATGGCCTATGTAATTAAAAGCAACCAATAGATGGCATTGGACGACCAACACGTTGCAATAGTGGTTTTTATCATCCATATCAACAGTTATATTTGATTCGTGATGACGTCCTTCGTAAATAAATAACTTTTTTTCATTTGCCTGAACCACGGGCAGAGTAAAGAATTCTTTACTCCATGCCTCCTGAACACTGGTGTCGAAATACGCGACAACTGCACTGTAGTCTACTGTTATCCGTCGGACTTATCTGAAACGGGTTAATCATTTTATAATGGAATTAATTAGGTCGATGCCTAATAGAATCTACTTAATTAGACATAATAAGCACGCCTAATTGCATAATAATTAAATATATAAATACATAGAAACAGGGATAATATTTGGAATAAACATTATTTCATAATCCGTGTATATACGATAATTAAATATATAAGGTTAAATCAAATGAATAAATAAATCACCGCGGTTTTCATTCCGTTGTTTCTTTAGCCCACTTTAACTACAGTACATTCATCTTTTCTGCAAATATATTCTATTTCGGCTTTGTACGTCACACCGGCGTCGTTTTATCCATCACGGGGAAAACCATCACACAAAAAACCGCGCCAATACTAGGTATATACCCGTTCTTTTTTCGCGTATTACAGAATCGTTAGAGAATGCTTGAGAGATAAGAATTGCGAGACTTCATTCATTATCATTATATCGTCATTATCATTGTCGTTATTAACATCGTCATCATTATGCGTGGAACGTTGTCATTAACCGTTGAAGTCGTTGTCATAACGTTACTTTCGTATCCATATTTTGTCAATCACGTTTAGAGTTGTTGTTATTTTACGTATTCTCTTTTAAAACAAATAAATGATGACTCTGCATTTCATGAAATTAATTCAATTAGTTAAGTCTACATTTTATCTATTTCGTGCAGAACAGTTTCAAGAAAAAGTAACAATAACATGGACAAAAATGTAATAATGTAGTTGCAATCAAATTAATAGACCTATAAGTAAATAATTGTTGTCAATATTGACCTGCTGTTCACCGACTATAAAAATTAAACGTCAAATAAACATATATTTTTACGTAAAATAAGCCAATCATAATCAATATTTGCTTTCTTCTTAAGCAATCCGAAAATGAATAAATTGAAATAAAATGTTATCAAAACCTTTATGGTAAACAACTCAAATAAATAAATAAATAAATAAGGCCTAGGCCTATAGTGTATTCATTTGAACATTTCTAATTTTTCTAAAAGCATTACAAATTTGTATTGTCCCCTAAAAACATGAAAAATAAAGATTAATTAAATCAGGCTTTCAATAGGTTATTTTGTAATTTTAATAAAGTTAATCACTTTTGTAGAAAAAAAAACGATGAAAACAAATTTGTTCATCACTTATAAAATAACATGATAAATGGTTAAATTCAACAGCAGCCAATTTCACCATTTTTTGCTTTGAATTAGTTTTTTCAGGTAAATAAATTTTGTTTTGATCTAATTTTTGGTCAAAGTGGATAACTATTCAATGTGAAAAAAAAAATTACATATTCAACAACAAAACATGTAAAAATTATTTTTCAGGGGGACAATACATCTTTAATTATCTAAACTTCCAATGAACTTTCCAAAATAACTTATATTAACAAACTATTAAAAGTTATTTTGAATATTTGGAAAGTTTGTAATAATATATTATTACCACACAGCACAGTCTAATAACAATATTGTTTTTGTCTACAAAGGTTAACATATACGTACTTCATTCACAATATTTTATTACTTATATATGGTATTTAAGTTTGATTGGGAAAATACGACATTGTTTCAAATTAATATAAATGTTATATACTTCTTCTCAAGTAAAGAAACGTTAGAAATTTCGTGATATTTCATTTTTTTGCTATTCTTTTTTCAAAATACGGCTGTTAAATTACATCAACCAAAACTAAAGAAACACCATTGTCATGTATTAAATATTATGTAACAGCAGAGTATACACCACATAAAACACATGAATAACTATTATTAGTAATTTGCTTAGTATTATACAGCAGTATACTATTTTCAACCAGAATATAAATCAAATACAGTAGACATCTAACTATAATATAATAGGGAATTATGTTATAATCATATATAAGATACATTCTTGTATAATTATGAATATTTTTTGATTAAAATGATTAAAAATAAAATAATTGCAGTCTTTCAGAAAATGTATATGGAGCCAAAAGACCATCAATCTTGTGGTATCACCATATACTACACCTATACCAACTTAACCTGATGCGACTTGAGAGATCAGCAAAAAGACCATTAATCTGTAGTATCACCATATACTAGTAACACCCATACCAACTTAACCTGATGCGACTTAAGAGATCAGCAAAAAGACTATTAAATCTTGTAGTATCACCATATACTACATCCATACCAACTTAACCTGATGCGACTTATCAGAAAAAGACCATTAAATCTTGTAGCATCACTATATACTACATCCATACAAACTTAACCTGATGCGACTTGAGAGATCAGCAAAAGACCATTAAATCTTGTAATATCACCATATACTACACCCATCCCAACTTAACCCGATGTAACTTGAGAGATCAGCAAAAAGACCATCAATCTTGTAATATCACCATATACTACACCCATACAAACTTAACCTGGTGCAACTTGAGAGATCAGCAAAAAGACCATTAAATCTTGTAGTATCACCATATACTACACCTATACCAACTTAACCTGATGCGACTTGAGAGATCAGCAAAAGACCATTAAATCTTGTAATATCACCATATACTACACCCATACCAACTTAACCTGATGTGACTTGAGAGATCAGCAAAAAGACCATCAATCTTGTAATATCACCATATACTACACCCATACCAACTTAACCTGGTGCAACTTGAGAGATCAGCAAAAAGACCATTAAATCTTGTAGTATCACCATATACTACACCTATACCAACTTAACCTGATGCGACTTGAGAGATCAGCAAAAGACCATTAAATCTTGTAATATCACCATATACTACACCTATACCAACTTAACCTGATGCGACTTGAGAGATCAGCAAAAGACCATTAAATCTTGTAATATCACCATATACTACACCCATACAAACTTAACCTGATGTGACTTGAGAGATCAGCAAAAAGACCATCAATCTTGTAATATCACCATATACTACACCCATACAAACTTAACCTGATGTGACTTGAGAGATCAGCAAAAAGACCATCAATCTTGTAATATCACCATATACTACACCCATACAAACTTAACCTGGTGCAACTTGAGAGATCAGCAAACAGACCATTAAATCTTGTAGTATCACTCATACCAACTTAATGCAACTTTAGAGATATGAAAGCCAAAAGACATTCACTCTAGAGCTCTTACATACCAAACTGGTGATTGAACAAAAAGACATTCACTCTAGAGCTATTACTTACATACCAAACTGGTGATTTAGCCAAAATACATTCACTCTAGAGCTATTACTTACATACCAAACTGGTGATTTAGCCAAAATACATTCACTCTAGAGCTATTACTTACATACCAAACTGGTGATTTAGCCAAAATACATTCACTCTAGAGCTATTACTTACATACCAAACTGGTGATTTAGCCAAAATACATTCACTCTAGAGCTATTACTTACATACCAAACTGGTGATTTAGCCAAAAGACATTCACTCTAGAGCTATTACTTACATACCAAACTGGTGATTTAGCCAAAAGACATTCACTCTAGAGCTATTACTTACATACCAAACTGGTGATTTAGCCAAAATACATTCACTCTAGAGCTATTACTTAATACCAAACTGGTGATTTAGCCAAAATACATTCACTCTAGAGCTATTACTTACATACCAAACTGGTGATTTAGCCAAAATACATTCACTCTAGAGCTATTACTTACATACCAAACTGGTGATTTAGCCAAAATACATTCACTCTAGAGCTATTACTTACATACCAAACTGGTGATTTAGCCAAAAGACATTCACTCTAGAGCTATTACTTACATACCAAACTGGTGATTTAGCCAAAAGACATTCACTCTAGAGCTATTACTTACATACCAAACTGGTGATTTAGCCAAAAGACATTCACTCTAGAGCTATTACTTACATACCAAACTGGTGATTTAGCCAAAAGACATTCACTCCAGAGCTATTATTAAATACCAAACTGGTGATTTAGCCAAAAGACATTCACTCTAGAGCTATTACTTACATACCAAACTGGTGATTTAGCCAAAATACATTCACTCCAGAGCTTTTATTAAATACCAAACTGGTGATTTAGCCAAAAGACATTCACTCTAGAGCTATTACTTACATACCAAACTGGTGATTTAGCCAAAAGACATTCACTCTAGAGCTATTACTTACATACCAAACTGGTGATTTAGCCAAAATACATTCACTCCAGAGCTTTTATTAAATACCAAACTGGTGATTTAGCCAAAAGACCAAAAGATTACTCCAAAGTGTGATACACTACAGTATAAATATACCAACCTGATGTGACTTTTGAGTCAAGGTCTGGGATACACGACAATGGTGCTGTCGCCCCCATTAAAGGGTCTTTCACACCTGTTCCGGCACGGTTCCGGTCCGGCCCCGGAAAATCCAATCGAACGCCAATGTTTCGTTTTCACGCGGATGCGCACATATCGATTGGCGCATAGCCGCGTGAAAACGAAACATTAATGTTCGATTCGCCGGACCGGAACCGTGCCGAACAGGTGTGAAAGACCCTTAAGAGCAGGGAAGAATCAGCCTGTTACACCATTACAATTACCAATATAGAGCAAAATGAAACATAATGTAATAAAAGTCTGAATTAGTTATACAATAGTTCAATTACACATAAATTAAAATAAACATTAAATTTGCAATTTTATAATCTTAAAATACAATATATTCAGTCAATGGTGCAATATATATCATACTGGTGGTAAAATGTAAAGACAGAGGAAAAGCAATTATGGTAAAGGAATCAGAAAGAAAGATATCTGACCCGTAAAGGAAATATAATTTATATATTTCTTCCACGTCTGAACTTAACATCAGTACTTCATTTAGTACAATATGAGACTACATAACCAAGTGCCCTTTTTTCAGAATTAAGTGTTTTGTCACTGAAGTGTTTCCAACCATGGATTGACAAAAAAACGGTTGACTGTCTACAGAACACATTGGGGTAAAGTTGTTTAATGATTATGTCAACACATGTGCATTTTCAGTTTCATTCCTACATTTACCGAACTGATACAATGGATACAAATCTACACTATCAAACTACTTTGACAAAACAAGTGTGATATGTGCCCAAATACTGTATGGTAGTGATATGTCCATATTATATGGGCACATCACATTTTTTTTTGTAAAATAAAGTTTTAAAGACAGAGCTTTATGTTCATGAATGTTTTGTATTCATTGGAAAACATGTACCAAACCACAGCTTGACAATTCTTTCCATTTCACTCTTCAAAAATTTAAATTATTTTAGTTATAAAACACAAGTGCATAGCATTTTGTAATTACTGTATTCTAGTCAATATGTTAAAAATGTTTTTATTCTGATCCTCAAGGAAACTGAAGAAATTTGGCTTAGGTCCCTCACAGACCCACGGCAGCCAGCAGTGCAGCACCCACCCGATCAGCATACAAGGAGACGATCCCCTACTCTTTTCGAATAATGTACCAAGTTCTTTAACGTGCACTATATGTACACGGGACCAACGGCTTTAAATCCCATCCGAAGGACGAGGCAATGTGAGTAAAGCATCTTGCCTAAGGATGCAATCAGTATGGTACAGATAGGCTCGAACCATGCCTATCACATAGTCCGATATTATCATTACATCATCACTCTCCGGTATATACAGCACCCCCAACGATTCTCAGAAGGGCTTTAATCAAGAACGCAACCAGGCTAAACGTTGCTTAACTTCGGTGATCTGACGAGAACCGGTGTTTCAACGCAGTATGGCCGTATATTATTCTTATATATATTTACAAAAGAAACCCAACTACAGTATGATGCAAGTAACATCAAAATGTTAAACCTTTAAGGTTTATACTTAATCAATGGACCTATACATTGGATAGGTACATTCTAAATCAATGGATAGTACTGTAGACCTCCATTGGTGTATTATACACATACGGCGGTACTTATTTCTAATTTTTTTTCTTTTACGTCAATTAAATACAAATTAGTATAATAGTGTGCTACTATACTAAAACACACAAAATATATTTACACTTTTTTTTGGCAAAAATTCATAGTTTATAAATAAAATTGCAGCAATAGAATCTTAATCTTCATTTTCTTGTTTTAAATTTGTAATGAAAATTTGGCGATACTGTATTGTGCGACGATTAAAATACTATGTGACAGGTAACTCAGCACACCGTGAAGAAAATACTACGCTTCCATAATGCCAAACTTTCCAAATCATAAAAAATTTTTGGGAAAAATTTACATAAAATTATAAAAAATATATATTATATATATATTTGATAAATAACTATGTATACAATAATATAATGTACATTAATTTTTTTTAAAGTTTTTATATACAAAACAGTACTTGGTGATTATTAATGCGCTACCAAAACGGGTTAGCAGATAATTTTCACAGGCAGTTTCAGTAACTTTCAGTAAATCTAAATTAATTATTATTAGACCGTTATTTTTGTATTCAATATCAATTTTAAAATCGAATTCTTGTTTGTGTCCATATGATAGTGTAGCTACATTAGTATCGTCTTAAAGTAAAAAATATGGCAGTGATTGTAATATCATAGCCTAAGGTGACTATGAATAGATACTGGCTGCATACCTTACCATAGAACGGACACTTTTCCTTACAAATGTTATGCAATCGTTTTGAGATCGCGAAAAAGAATTTTGAAATGTGAATATAAAGTGCTAACTATAAATTACTTTCATTGTTATAAATAATAATAAAGTAAAATGTACTGGTCAATATTTACAGAACAATTTAATATTAATGTTTACTTTCTATCTATAGGATACAGAATAACCCAACTTTCTTATGCTCTGTCTACACTATCAAACTAGTTTGACAAAAAAAGTTTGATGTGGCCAAATATGGTGGTGATTTGCCAAACATGGTAGTGATATGACATCATCATGTCCATATATGAGCACATCACATTTTTGTCACAAAGTTTAAAGTGTAGACAGAGCTTTATTCTGGAAAATTTGGTAAGTGTAATTTCTGTGCCATGTGTGGAATTTATTATTAAACAACTTTTATCCCAGGAACAATTGTAGAGTTTCTTCTGAAAATTGTCTAAACGTCAACGAACAGGAAAGGGCGGGTGTTTCAAAATATTTTTAGGTTGAAGTTCAAAGAAAATATAGTTTTCTGAGCTTGCAAGTAAACTATTTTTACAGTAATTTGAAAAACCAAGTAGAAAAATAAAAACAGATAATCGCAAATCATCTAAATCAAAATACGGAATGAATGTTTATAAATACATTCCATATTAAACATTTTTCTTTGATAAATTGAGACAAAATGTCTTTACTTTATCTGATTTTTGCACATATTTTAATATCAAAACTAAGCTTGAGAGACATGGGTTTGAAATCAAGTCTTGTAAGAGGTGGAGCTTATAACAGCAGGCATGGTGATGGGAAATCAGATTAAAAACGGTGATTGACGAGTGAAATGAATAAACAATACTTACGAATACTTTAAAGTTTAGCACCAAGTATATAAATATATTGCACCATTGACTATTTTGCACATAATAATATCTTAATCTATAATGAATTAAAAAAAAAAAATGTTTATATGTGATTTTATATAGATTTGTATTTTATATGTATATTTTTTATTACCTCTGCAGTGTATATAAGAAGAATTTCTGATGTATTTTTTAATATTGGACCAAATAAATAATAATAATAATATATTGTTTGAAGGTTTGCTTGGCGAAATCAAATGTTGATATAAAGTTTGCGGTACACCACGTGAGTGAGAATTCTCACTTCTGAGGACGATCAAAGCACATTGATTGAAACGTCGAGAAACTCAACAGTTCTTTTCAGAACTAATACACATGGTGTACCGCAAACTTTATATCAATAATAATAATATTAATTATATGTTTACACTTTGCTCTCTATTATACTGTAAAAAAAATAATATCCCATTGCATACATTGCATGAGAATTTCTCAATCAAAAATTCAATGGCTGTTCTGTCAACTAGCGTTCCTGCTCCGAATCAGTCATCCAACCACAAAGGTACTGATGATTAAGATAGTCTGTTTAGTGTGTGATGACACTATAGAATGGACCCAAAACACATGAAAACTTTCAGTTAAGTTTATAATGGAATTCTGTAGGATTTAGTAACTTACACACAACCATTCATCTCTGCTTAGCAGCATCTATGAGATTTATATACAAATATGAAGATGATAGCTCTTAACTTATAAAAATATTAATACAACACTTTTTTATTGGTTTGTATTAATAAGCAACTATCACATAAAACTACACTGATGAAACCAGTGTTGTTTTCACACGTTCTGATCTTTAAACATTAGGGACAATGTCAAAATTATTACTACATTTTGTTTACTATTTAGCCTCTTTATACAATTATCTAAAGCCATTTTGTGGGTGAATCGTGAAATTCTACATGGAAACCATTCAAAATCATGCAATGTATTTATCACAGTAACTGCAGTAGAATAAATTTGACATGATCCCTTAGACGCATCAAATAAGAAATATGTTTTAAAATCAAGTTTAAAGTATGTAGTGTAGATGAATGACTTCTTTTAAAAAGTTCAGGATCCAAATCGAATGACATATTTGATTAAGTTTGGTTGTTATTTTAAAACATGCTGTATTTAAAATAAAATGTACGGTGGCCTATAAGTGTCACGGCAACTTTCAAAAAATATCACGGCAATTTTTTCAAAAAAAGCCACGGCAATTTGAAAAAAGCCACGGCAAATTAAAAATAAAACATCACGGCAAATTAAAAATAAACCATCGCGGCAATTTAACAAAAATACCAGGGCAACTTAAAAATGAAACACCACGGCAAATTAGTATTGAAACACCACGACAAATTAATAGTGAAAGACCACGGCAAATTACAGAATGCCACGGCAGAAGTGAGTTACCACGGCGGAAGTGAAACCTTTGGAATCTTCAATTTTTTCTGAGGTAATTAATTATTTGTGCATTGATGTAAATATTATATTAATTTATTTAACTTCAGCAGTTTACGTGTTTATTGCACTCTTCTTGAACTTTCTAGGCCGGGCTAGACCATAGGCCTTATTACAAGGTAGGCCTAGGCCCTATAACATTCTACAATGTTTTAATATATTTACAGTAATCTGTTTTTTATATAACAAGTTGTTTTTACAGTAGACCTAGCTACTACTGTAGGCCTAAGGCCTAGGGCTAGTAGTAGGCATAGCTAGGCCTAGTGCAATAAACACGTAAATGCTGCAGTTAAATATAATAAATTAATATAATAATATTTACTTCAATGCACAAATAATTACTTACCTCATAAAAAATCGAAGATTCCAAAGGTTTCACTTCCGCCGTGGTAACTCACTTCCGCCGTGGCATTCTGTAATTTGCCGTGGTGTTTCATTACTAATTTGCCGTGGTGTTTCAATACTAATTTGCCGTAGTGTTTCATTTTTAAGTTGCCGTGGTATTTTTGTTAAATTGCCGCGATGTTTTATTTTTAATTTGCCGTGATGTTTTATTTTTAATTTGCCGTGGCTTTTTTCAAATTGCCGTGGCTTTTTTCAAATTGCCGTGGCTTTTTTTGAAAGTTGCCGTGATATTTTTTAAAAGTTGCCGTGACACTTATAGGCCACCGTAAAAATGTAATTAATTATTCTTGTTTGTATTCTGAATATTTGAGTGGACATATAAATTACACAATATTTAATTTTTATTCTTAATTTTTTACTATTTTTGATTACACACTTTTGAATAAAGGAAGGAGCTAAAACCAATTATAGATATAGTGTTGATGTATAGATTTTACTAGTTTTATTAGTTTTCGTAAAACGCTCATGATAATATGTTGGTATTCTAATTTTTTTATCAATCTTGAATAAATACTCAACCCTATCACCATGTTTTATTATACTAAGTGGTTCACTAACTAGTCTACAACAACTTTTAAAACAAGCATTTTTGTCTATATGTATACAGACAACATTATGTACACTTACAATTTCAACTTTTAACCTTGCCAAACACTGGTGTAATGAAAGTACGTTGTTCATACAAATTACACATACAAATCGGAAATGTCGACTATAATTTTGAAAAAAACTGTATCCTCTTTTACATACATACCATCCTGAAGTACGGACTGGGCAACAAATAAAGGGCATCCAGACGCAATATTCATATCGGTGACGGGACGCTTGAAACTGCTGCTCGACGGATCTGGTCGGAACGAATCTGACAGATGTCTTCGACCAGTCTCTTGGTCGAGAAGCATAAGTGTTACCTGTAAAATATAGAAATATATTTACATAATAACTAGAATTATTATTATTTATTTATTAAACTATGAATTGAGATAATTTTGACTATTTTTTAGCCCTTTCCGTGATAAATTACGTTTATACAGTACTTATGATTATGCTTATAATTTATTTTAGGTAAATACTGTAAAAGGAAAGAAATACATGGCTAAATTGTTGAATAGGCCAATTTATTGCCATATAGTTATTCACGTTGATAAAGTTGTTTTTAACATACCGTGTACCATGTATATGGAGTACACAATTTCTTCACTCAACGAATCTCCTTTGGTCAAATTTTAAATTGAATGAGTGGGCAATGATTATAAATACAAGAGAAACCTTTTTCTACACTATCAAACTAGTTTGACAAAAAAATTGTGATGTGCCCGAATATGGTAGTGATATGCCCAAATATGGTAGTGATATGACAACATCATGTCCCTATATGGGTACATCACATTTTTTGTCACATAAAGTTTTATAGTGTAGACAGAGATTTATACTAACCTTTTGTCTGAATGGCCAAGGAAGAAGAGCATCGTAGTCCCCTTTCATAACAACGAAAAAAAGAGAAACATGCGAACCCTTTCCCATACCATCTCCGTTTAGATACACTCTTGCGCACATCTTGTATCCGAAACGACTGGTGTAGAATGGCTGGCTGTAAAGCGACAATGTCTTTCCCGAATCGGCATCACGTTTTCGTCTGCTCAAGTCTTTTATTTTCCAAATGAGAACGCCATCGTAACTGGCCGTTTCCAAAATCTGAAATCTTAAATCCTGTTCTGCCAAGCGAATGGAGTGTAGTCCCACATCTTTGTCTAGTGTTGTAATTCGACTGTGAAAGTTATCTGCAAATAAATTATAAAAGTTAAGTTTTGTATACTGGAGGTGAAAGACAAAGTTATTAGTTAACTATAATATATTGTAAAATGTGAAACACAATTGCTTCTGACAGATCAAATCTACCGTAAATCTTCTAATAGTAACCCACACTCTAATAGTAACCCTTCTTCTAATAGTAACCCACCTTATAAGTCAATCTATAATAATAACCCACTACTCTAAGACACAAAAACTTATGATGCAGCCGTATTTTGAAAAAAAAGGAGATAATGCATGTTGATCTCAGGAGTGGGGGAGGATTGAGTGTTTTTGAGTTTATAAAATAAAGCTAGAATTCAACCAAATTTATTTATTCGTACTTAGTATCCCTAAATTAGCCATATATTGAGCAAATCTGTGAAAAAATTTAAAAGAAGCTAATTTCAACTGATTTTGGTAGGTATGGGTATGGACAACTACCAAAAAAAAAAGAAGGGAAGATAGGGGCTGGGGAAATTTTTTTATCGGAGGTCAAAGTTCATTGACCATTGCCAAATAGCTATAATTATTGTATGAATCATATTTCGTCACCAGAAAAGTTAATGTTTTGGGGATTTTTGTTAATTTAAAAAAAAACCAATCACTAATAATAGCACATGTTCATGATAGAATAAATACTTTTGACCTTTGACCTCATTTTTTAAGTTTTTTGTTTTTCTTCCAAGTTTTTCTTCCAAGTTTTCTTCCTTTTTTTTCCTGCATATTTTAATATCAATATACCATTATGTTGCTGAAATATCAATTATATGCCATTTTATGTAGAAAATTTGACTTTTTGACCTTTGACCTCATTTTTAGTGGTCATGATTTGATCCAAAGACATGACTTCTATTTTAAGTGTTATTCCTTTTTTAATTCTGCACATTTTGACACCAATTTTACTCAGATACCATATTCTGGTGACGAAATATGATTCATACAATAATTATAACTATTTGGCAATGGTCAATGAACTTTCACCTCCGATAAAAAAATTTCCCCAGCCCCTATCTCCCCTTCTTTTTTTTTGGTAGTTGTCCATACCCATACCTACCAAAATCAGTTGAAATTTGCTTCTTTTAAATTTTTTCACAGCTAAACCTTTAGTTAGGGATACTAACTGTTTTATTATTTTGCTATGACTCATGAGTTGCTGACCGGAAAAGTTGGGGGTGGGCTACTATTTTCAGGTGCCTAATTTAAGATTAGTAATAGTAACCCACTACTCTAATAGCAACCCGCCTTCTAATAGTAACCCACCCTAAAAAATAATTAAAGAATAATAACCCAGATTTACAATTAACGTATATGCACCAAAAATATTTTCAGTAGAGTACATTACTATTGTAAGGGACCAAATTAAATTTATTCTACTGCACTTGTTTAGCTGGTTTATGGAGTTATTTCGCAAGTAGAATAATGTAATTGTTATATAATCCCAAACTATAACAATACTCACTTAATTGTGCAGCCCCAATATTAGATGCTCCACCTCCTCCAACTGGCACTGAAAACCTGGTCTCTTCAAGAATTTGAACTTTTGATTCAAGATTTTTTACAGCATCATGTTCACTCAGTAACTTGGCGCTTAATTCGTTAATTTCTTCTTTATTCGATGTTGATTGTATCTTTTTTTCCAACTCAGTAATGACGTCCAATCGAGTTGCAAGCATTCTCTGAAAGATTTAGCGACAATATTTGTTCCATCCTTAAAAAATGACTCAGCCCTCTTGAATTGAAAATAGTTGCACGAATAAAACATTGTTAATTTTTATCAATTTCAAACATAGGTTGAAAAAAGCAAAATATGATAAAATGTTTCAAATCTACTAGTACCATATATCTTTGGAGATAATACCACTTAGGTTCTAATCCAACCTCTTACTTTATGTCGGATTTGTCAGGCATATCCCCAGGTATAGTCCCAGTATTAACTTTTGGTCTGGATGTAGGCCTCTCTCCAGCCAGTTCAGGTGAGTGTTTACAAGAAATGCTTACCAATCATTTTTTTTAAAGAAACAGGCTTTCCCCGGATATAGTCCCATCCCCCAAAGTCGGTCTAATTTCTTGTTCTAGGTGGGATTATACCAGAGAATATACAGTAGTATGGTGCTTACAATTTTGTAATAATCAAAATGTAATTAGTCACACCTGTGCTAGTGCACATGTAAAGAATTTGGGTTATCAACAATCCAAACAATTTTAAGACTCAAATTTACCATAAGAGTCCAGTACTGATTGATCGACCAAATCATATTTTCACAATTAGATTTTCTGGTCATCGAAAAGATAATCTGATAGCTAAATTTAAAAGTTATTATGACCTTCTTTGCAAGTTCCTAAAAATCATAAATGGTCCTTATTACAGCTATTTTTTTTATTTGCGACGACCTACGACCTATATTACTTATTAATTAACTGTGTGTGGGTGTGTGCGCATAGGGCCAATAAGATGTGCTCATTTGAGTCCTTGATTCAGTTTTTACAGATATTATGTCCAGCAGAGCAATATAGTGATAGGTCCTCGCAACTCTTATTATTAAATCAATGATCACAATATATATATATTGGTATGTGACATCACAATATAATATATAATTGTTCATGCAAGTATGGAATTCAATGCAATTAGACAATTAAATCTATATTATTAATATATACCTCCATTGAGCAACAATGAAAAATACACTGTCAATCCTAAACTGGAAACAAACCAGAATTTTGAATTCACGCAATTTCAATATCATTATTAAATTTTGATTTCATATGTAAGGTATGACAGTGCTTTTTCAATGTATTTTTAAATTCAAAAAAGGCATTTCCATTCGTAATTTTAGCACACAAAAAAAAGTGTTTTTTCCTCATAAAATTAAAATAATCAATGCAATTTTTGTTAGTAAATTAGAAAATGTAAAAATAACCAATTAAACTTTACTCAAAGTTTTCTGTCATGGCACACGTTATCCACTTTCTCCAGAAAATAATGGTTATTATTCAGAAAATGTATAGTATCTGTTCCCATGTTTCAGCATTTGCCTCCTTGCCAAAGTTAAGCCTTAGTTTTTTAAATATCTTAAAAGAATATCGTACTGCATTTGTGCCATGTTGATCTCAAGATTTGATTTAGCGATTAGCTTACTTTGATTGTAGATAATTTAATTCGTTGACATCTGATGTAGGAAATAGACTTCTGTTCTGAGAGCTATTCACATCTGTAACTACAGTACCTTCTTGTGTATTAGCTTTTTAAACAAGGCAATTTGGAAGAAAAAGACTAAACTTGTTCTACTACTATCCAGTACTGATTAGGTTAGTTACATTACAAATAAACGTAACAGAACTAATTTTAGTTGGATTATATTTCAATAAAAACAAAGTATTGTTAGACAATAGGCACCTGGAGATTTTGTAGTAGTTTTTCATTTTTCATACACTTTTCTTTGGTTTCTCTTAGTTCTTTGTCGGTCACTTCATACTTTGTTTCCATCAAGCTCATTTTGCCTTGTAAGTCTGTTACCAATCGCACAGCCTCAGCATATTTCATCTCCAACTGGGTAGTGTGTTTTGAAACCATCTCTAAATGAATTTCAGAAAATTCGCTCATATGGCTTTTCATTAGCTTGAGGACACCCTGGTATGAAAATACAAACAGTTCATTAGGAATTTAACAATTGCTCTTTTTAATATATATAAATAATTAAATACATTAAATTGACCAAAATTAGTAAAATATTTTAGTATTCTAGTTATATTGAGTTTTATCTGTTAAAATATTGTGTCCCAAAAACATGAAAATGAAGTTAAATAAAATCAAACTTTAAATAGGCTATTTTGTAATTTGAATTTTGTTTTCATTTAAAAAATAACAAAATAAATGTTTAAATTCAACCAAAAACCCACTGGCAGCCAATTTTACTATTTTTTGCTTTAAATTAGTTTTTTTCAACTATTTTGTGGTATTAAAATGGAACATATTTTTTCAGGGGGACAATACATCTTTAACCATGACATGACTTTACTTTCAATTTACATATTTATATTATAACAATAAAATCATTATCATCAACAAATTCATTAATTGATAACAATCAAGTCTTATTTATCAACTGCCAAAAAAAGGGTTACAATCATCATTATCACCAACAAATTCATTAATTGATAACAATCAAGTCTTATTTATCAACTGCCAAAAAAAAGGTTACCATCATCATCATCATCATCAACAAATTCATTAATTGATAACAATCAAATCATACAACAAAAGAAATCCTCATTATCAAAATCAACACTAATCAAAATCATTCAGAATAACATCACCAACACAAGCAATTAGGGAATTTTCGCAGGAGTGCGTAAACGTTAACTTAACGGTGACATCAACATTATACTAATTTGCATAACAGCTACTTTCAAGAAATAATGTTCTCGACATACGTAACTAAAGCTTTCCGTAATGCTTGCGTGTTGCATGTTGGGAAATAGTGTTAAAGTTTACGTGCTTCTGCGAAACTCCTTATTATCTCAAAATCTGTATTCTTCAACGATCCTTTTAACATTGTTATATATGATCAGCCACCTACAGTATGTCGTCTGTTATCTGTTCGTCTTTCCCATTTCTTTTACAAACCGGCAAAACAACGAAAGACTTACGTTACACTTTTACAGCTCTATCCATCGTCGATCTAACACAAGACTTTTCCAACATTTCTGACTAAAGCAATTCACTTTTATTCAACAACCATTCAAATAATTCAATAATATTTCTGGTCATAGCTTAACAACACAAAAACATTGTTTAATAACAAATTGATCACTTTCAAGAGCTTTTTCCAACTTCAACACAAGCTGCTTTTTCATTCAACTCGATAAGCAAGAAAAAAAAAACATTTGAAACGAATCAATTTCTGTTTTTTTAAACAATTCTTTCATGTCATTCTTTTTCTTCTCAATTACAAACAAAATTCAAACACGAAAAATCAGTGTCAATCTACAATCAGAGGGTTAAAATACAATATGATTAAATTAAAAAAAATAATAATACTGCAGGTTAAACAAAGTTTTAATGGCCAGGCATTGGAGGTACATTTTATAAATTTGCTTTGAGTTAACTAAAAGAAACATCACAATTGATAAAGCATAAAGCAATCTGTAATATTTTGATATTTATGCTTAAATTTGTTCATGACACGCCAAATATAGCTTTGGATACTAACTGTTCAAACACAGGCCAACCCTTACCTTAAATTCACATCCGTATATATAATACTTGCAGGTTAACCACGCTTCAGTGCAAGTGTTTTTCAAATGTTCTTCAAGCTGTGAAAATAGTACAAATGCATTTTACCTCTTACAATAACAAAATTCAGTAAATATAATAGTTCCCAAATATTGACAGAATACAAACAATTGAACTGTTGTAACCTTCTAATCCTCAGTCCTTTGTTATTATTCTGTTCAACCATAAAATATTCTTCCCCTACTAAAATATATTTACCAAGGACATGCATCCAGATTATCAAAAAGAAATCATCAGTTACTATTTGATCAACTAATCTTTAAGTTCAATGTTATTTTTTTAATGAAGCTGGAAATAAATGCAGTATACGAAAAAACTAGATAATTTCCTGGCTCTATAAATAGATCGTCCAAAATAATCTGGAAAATCCAAGTTTATATGCAGATTGAAAGATGTTACGGTTCAATGGATAAAATCGATATGGTTGAAAGGGAACGCTTAGTGGCATTATATTACAATGGTATGTTTATATAATACTGTACTAAAAATGCAGTGCATGAAAATTTAAATATTCGATTAAACCATTAAACCAATTAGGGTAGATAACAAATACAAAAAAAATCTAATAAGATACATTATTAAGGGATCATGTCAAATTCTTTATACAATTATCTATCAAGCTCTTTTTTGTTATTTTCAGTAACTGAATCATAAATGTCTACATTGAACAAAGCTAAACTCATTTGCTTGGCAGTACAAAATGTAGTTACTGCAGTAACTGGAATAGAATAATAATGTCCCTTAAGGTCTCGAAATAATTAAAAGTCATCACATTTGGAAATTTCCAAGACATCACTGATTCAGATTCAGATAATATTTATTTAGATAATAATGAATGAATATATACAAAATAGAAAAAAGATATTAAAGTGAACATAGATAAAGCAGTAATTGGTAGTCATTATTATCATGGATCCCTTCTAGAAGTTAAAAACTTGTCTCGTAGGGACCCATAACAAAACACATTACTAAAAAAATAAAAAATAACCTAGAATATATAATTATAAAATTTAGGATAAAAAATTACAGTATAACAACATAACTAACATCTTCTTTATAAAAATTATTTAAATTATATTTCAATAGTTTCATGATAATTATAAATGAAATAACTACCGATATTGGTAAATGAAAAAAAAAATATGTATACTTAATTATAATTCCAGTATATATATAGTATATACTATATATACATTATATATAGTATAGATTAAAGATTGCAATAATAAACAACAACTAATATTTTGTGTAAGACATAAATAGTATATGAGTATAAATAATGATAATAAGCATATTAACTAAGCAGTATAATATTTAGATATATAATGATTCTTTAACTTTTTTCGGAAAGTAAATAATGATATTGACGTTTTGATATTTGGTGGGATATGATTCCACAAATTAGGACCTGATATAGTTATAAAAAATTTAGTTTTTGTAAGTCTAGCAAAAGGAATGTTTAAATGAGAAGTTCTTAAATTGTAATTGTGAAATTTGGTACGTTTACAGAGCATATCAATCATAGAAATAGGAAGTTGGTTTTTAAAATAATTAAACATAAAACTGGCAACTTGAACATTGTGGATATCCGTTAATTTTAATATACCAAGACGTTTAAAAAGGGGTTCAGATGAGGTTCTATATGGTGAAAAAGTAATAATTCTAGCTGCACGTTTTTGTAATTTAGTTAATCTAGCAATATTAGAAGAGTAATCTGCAGCCCAAATAATGTTACAATACTGGAAATAAGGAAGTACAAGTGTGTTATAAAGAGAAATTAAAATATTTAGAGGGAAGAAGTGCTTAAGTCTGTTAATAATACTAATAGATCTTGATATTTTTTTCGAAACGTAATTTTGATGACTGGTCCATTTGAGGTTTTCATGAATATATACACCTAAAAAAAGTGTTTCAGTTTTGCGTTCAATTTGAATTCCGCCAAGAAGTATATTTAGGTCATCAACTTTTAGTTTACGTTGAGAATTGTGAAAAATTAAATAATTTGTTTTAAGAGTATTAATAAGTAATTTGTTTGAAATAAACCAGTCACAAAATTTTGTTAATTCATCATTGAATGTAGTAAATAATAAATCAATATTGGAATTAGAGTAAAATAAGGTGGTGTCGTCGGCGAAGGATATTACTTGCAATTTGTTACTGACATTAGCCAGATCATTAACATAAATAAGGAAGAGCAATGGCCCAAGCACTAAGGCAGATGTGAAACATTTATAGTATTTCCAGACTGAATGCATGAGCCAGAGAAAGGAATACGTTGATAGGCTCATCAAGTCATCATTCATGCAAAATTTATTCAAATATTATTATTTAACTTTTCTGAATTTTAAATAGATTCCTAGATAAAAATCAAGATTGTATAAAGCTCTGTCTACACTATCAAACTTTGTGACAACAAATTTGATATACCCATATATGGGCATTATGTCATCATCATTACCATATTTGGGTTTATCACTACCATATTTAAGCACATCACACTTTTTTTGTCAAACTAGTTTGATAGTGTAGACAGACCTTTATACTTAAATGTAATTAATTCATAACTATTTTGCATCACATGTAATTACAGTATAACTATATTTTTGTAATAAAGTTTTTTGTAGACAACAAAAAGTCTGACACCAACCCTCACACCGAGATGAGATCATACAGAGTCAGTTAGAGAATACACACTTAAACCTGAATTATAACTTACTTTATTCTGTGGAATATTTGTTACGCCACACCTGTTTGGGCAATCGACTGGTTGCATTTTGCACGAATTTTCATGATCCTAAGAAATAAAATATAAAGAAAATAAATACACTAGGTGATATGCTGAATCTCGTAAGCACAGAAAATTCAACACATCATTTGGTTAAATTTTGTGTTGGGCTTAAAACGCAAAGGACAAAATATACCATAGTTGATCGGCCTAGCCTTCAAACATACAACATTTTTGCATGAACTTTACATAAATTGGTAATAGGTGTTAAAATTAATTAGAAGTATTATACTTTTGGAAGTGTAAAGCAGTAAATACTGTATACCTATATACCGTATATCCTCCGGTATAATCCCACTCCTTACTTTATGTCTGATTTTACAAACAAGCATATCCCCAGGTATAGTCCCAGTATTGACTTTTGGTTTGGATGTAGGCCTCTCTCTACCCAGTTCAGATAAGTTTTTACAAGATATGCTTACCAATCATTTTTTTTCCTGAACCAGGCGTTCTCCGGGTATAGTCCCACCTCCAAAGTCAGCCCAAATTAATGTTCTAGAGGAAGGGAATATACCAGAGGATATACGGTAACCGAATATAGTCCGAGGGCTATCCAATTTTAGAAATATTAAGTAACAAGTTAAATCAAATTGTTTGATAAATCAGATAAAACTTAAACACACACTTTCTCTGCTATAGTTTAATTAAGTCAGTCAGTGCATTTTCCATAGCCAATTTTCCACATCAGTTGAATGTTCTATTTTTGGCGATGACAAAACATTAACCAATGGTAGGACGCCAACACTACAGACATTATAATTAAGGCTGGTTGAGCCGCACCAGATTTGAAAGTCTGAGTGTATAATCATGTGCAGTACTACTAGTAGTTGCACACACGAGGAGAAAGAGATAAAATAGTCTAATTAATTATCAGTGAATACTCAAATGGGCATCATGTTCCTGTGTGTCTATGTTTTAAGCTGATACTATGTTGTTTAAATGAGCTTTGAAGTTGATATTATTTTGGTTTAGCAGAGGGTGAGTTGCAATTATGCTATATTTCAATAATCAAACAAAGGGCATTTTCTCGTTCTCACAGATTTTATCAATGTTTAAAAATTATGGGTTTTTTTTTTATGTTAAGGTTAGGCTTGATATTTTGAATGATATAGTTCAGGTTTATAATGGACTCTTGCCAACAGGTTTTCTGGAATTCTCTCTGAGGTTCTCTTTCATAAGTGATGGTATTTACATTTATTGAATGACGTATTGTCTGAATAATTAATGAGCAATAATACATTTCAGTCATCGTATTCAATTACAGTATATCGTCACAACAACAAAACACTAGGGGTCATGTCAGTACATCATTTAATTTACTTTGTTCTCTGGCTGACAGTTTTTATAGAATTCTACTATAATCTCTATTATAATTGATGTTATTTACATCTATTGAATGTATTGTCTGAATAATTATTGAGCAATAATATCTAGTTTGGTCAATATACTCAATTAAAATATATCGTCACAACAACAAAACACTAGGGGTCATGTCAGGACATTAATGATTATCAACAAGGAAGTATTTATATCAACCAATACTGTAGCTTCTTAGATTTGAGCATGGCATTCAACAAATAACTGATCAGAACGCTTGATACATCCACATATATCAACCAATACTGTAGCTTCTTAGATTTGAGCATGGCATTCAACAAATCAGAACGCTTGTTACACCCACATAACTAGAAATCAGGACACGTGACTTGCTGTAACACGTGACTACATACATGTGCGTTTAACTATTGAGTTAGAGTAATACAGCGGCAAAAGGCAGTTAGCCATGTTGCATGATGGAAATAACCAGAAACAAAAACCTATTTTGGTGATCTGTTGGCAGTTGGCAATGTTACTCTTAGGCAAGTACATTTAGTATTACTGTTTATGTTATTTATAAACTAGTCTTCATTTTATAATTAAAGGGCAATTATTTAATTTGGTCATCATGAAATTATGCTGTATGTATAAGCATAGAGATATTATCACTTTAATATCTCTATGGTATCAGTATACAAAGGGTTGTTTGATATAAATTACATACATACAGTAGAACCAATTATGGGGAAATATTTAGGACCAAACAAAATGTCCCTTAGTAATCCACAGAAGGGGTTCTAACTGTACTTTATCTGTTATTGTGCTATTCCAAGCTGTACAGTACTTTTACAAAGGTGGCTGTTTGATAAATAAAAACCATCAAAACAAATAACTTTATGTGAATTGAACGCAAATATGTTAGTGTTTAAATTGATGTTGTTTGTCAATACAGTGATTCTGAGAATTTGATTTTTATAAATTGTAATAGCAACCATGTATATGGTTCTCTCTCATAAGTGATGTAATTTACATTTATTAAATCTATTGTCTGAATAATTGAGCAATAATATCTAGTTCAGTCATCGTATTCAATTAAAGTGTATTGTAACAACAACAAAACACTAGGGGTCATGTCAGGACATTAATGATGATTAATAAGGAATTATTTATATCCAAGACAGTGACATGTGCGTTTAGCCATTCAGTTTTAAAGCAATGCAACAGCAAGTAGTGATTTTACACTGGGAATAACCTGAAAAATATTTATATCTACCAATAGCTATATGGCAGAAATGAACAAATCAGAAGACTTTATTAGAGACAGTGACAGGCAATATGTACTTGCTATAACCATGTGCGTTTAGCCATGTTGAGTTTCAGCAAATAAACAGCAACAGGCAGTAGTGATCTGCATGGTGGAAATAACCTGAAATATATTGATATCTATAGCTGTTTAGATTTGAGCATGGCAGAAATGAACAAATCAGAAGGCTTGAAAGATAGAAAAACATGGCTGAGACAGTGACAGGCAATATGTACTTGCTAGAACCATGCGAGTTTATCCATGTTGAGTTTCAACAAAAAAACAGCAACAAGCAGTAGCCATTTTACATGATGGAAATAACCAGAAAAACAAAAATGTATTATGGTGATCTGTTAGTTGGCAATAGTACTATTAAGCAGGTCTGTAAGTAGAGTAGTATTTATTTATTTGGTGGATGTTTGTAAATAATATAACACACATAATTTTAACACCTTCCTATTGGGGCAGTACAAACCATAAGTTTACCTTTTTCTCTTGCATGGTATATTCTTCTCCGCAGTTGATGCATGTAATGACACGAAATTGACAGTCAATTTTTAAATGGTTCATATAATCTTGTCTGGCCATTCTCGCAGTACAACCCCTCTCCTTGTGCATACAGTCTATCATTTGAAACGCACATACTTCGAGATGAGACTTTAATTCTTTTAGTTTGAACTCAGATTCACAGCCACTTGGTTGGTTAGTACAAAAGATTATCATGTTTTCAATTTTTTTACGAGCAAAATGATCTGGATTCATTTCATTTATGTCGATTTCTTCTTCCTTGCAGTTTGGGCATTGAAAGATCGGGCCATCTGCCTGCCTAAATATTAAAAAATATATATAACATTTTTTTTAATTAGATTTTTAATTTCTCTGTTCACTTAAATGGAATATTTATTCTTTCAAGTGTTAGATAAGAATGTTAACAAACTAACAATCAATTAAACATGGGAGCACTGACATAATGTTAATAGTCTGTCAAAAATAGATATCACAAGTGGTATTGAGGGAGGCGGGGGATTCCCCTAATGTTCGATGGAACAAGTGGTATTCAGGGAGGCGGGGGATGTCCCTAATGTTCGATGGAACAAGTGGTATTCAGGGAGGCAGGGGATTCCCCTAATGTTCGATGGAACAAGTGGTATTCAGGGAGGCCCCCAATGTTCGATGGAAAGAGTGGTATTCAGGGAGGCGGGGGATGCCCCTAATGTTCGATGGAAAGAGTGGTATTCAGGGAGGGGGCGGGGGATGCCCCTAATGTTCGATGGATGTGGATTTATATTGTAATCACAGGTATTATTTAGGTATACATTTACACCTCCCTCACTCACTGTAGGTATTTTATAATTGAAGGTTTGTTTTTTTACATTTTTTGTAGTTTATTGTTGTTGTGTAAGTTTGTGTTTTTCTTAAGGTAAGTTTAAACAGTATGATGAGGAGTATGAACATTCCACACATTGATCTTTCCTATAAACTGTTTATCGGTTTCAAATATTACTTTGAATGGGAAACTTTAATACAATAGGCACATTGTATTGACTACAATCATGGCCATTACGCAATGGTAGAATTCTGCAGACTGTATGGTCGTTAAAATATCATGTTACACATTAATTTATGTCAGACACTTAAAAGGTCAAGGTAAAGTTATTTAACTTTTTATATAGGAACTTAAATATGTAAATGAATTAAATGTTTCTCATAAGAATAGTTTTCCCTTTGTGATTGATGTCTATTCAAAAGTACATTGTAATTATATGTCAGTAAATTATGATAGAATTTCTGAAGTGGCTAGCCGGACATGATATACTTGTTAACAAGCAACCTTTTATAATATTTTTAAAACTTGCTTTCACTTCAATTTAAAGGAAATAATCTGTTGACATCTCAACATTAAATATAACATCATTTACCTGGTGGAGCTCAAACAGAGTGTACTGAAGATTTGTGAGTATTGGTAATTTTTAAATACTAATTTGTTTTTTTAAAACATCTTAACAACAGCTTGGTTAATGTCTAGACAGACTGATGACAAACCTCTATATCTCAACAAATACACTCTTGTATATACCAGCTTGTAATTAATAATTAATATTTTTCATTCACATTGTTGGAAGGTATGCCGCATGAATGAATATGGCTGATATTTGTAAAATAATTTGTTGTTAATTAAATTTTCAATATAGTGTTTACTGTTAATATTTATAGAGTATCACAGTGCTGACGTCACGACAGTGGGTGGCGCTGCGTGGTTGCTAGCGCAGCCAAAAATGCGTTCAACCTGCCTGAGTGACTCAAAGGTCACCAATGGTTTGGAATAGGCTTATTGAAGTAGTCATTTTAAAACATAATAATTTTCAATAAAAACAAACTAAAATTTCAAAAGATCACTAAATATTTTGTTTTTAATAATCTATTTATTCTTCAACTACAGTTTAAGTTAAAAAAAATCAAGCTAAGATACATAATTTGATAGAAATACAGATCTTTACAGTTCATCAACATAGTAGCATTGAACACATTTTTTGGTTGGCTAGCAACCATGCAGCGCTCTCTATCGTTGAGACGTCACACCGTGATACTCTATGCATGATAATATTTACAGTTAATACAGTACTATGATTTTTCTTTTACGTTTATCGATAGTAAGTTTCATATTTTTATTATCTCTATATTTTCTTTATTGAATATCAATTTTCACATTTTTTGTGTATACAGTATAACTTTTACTAACTTTTTAAATAATTGGTTATCCGCAACTTAGTTGCGGATAAAACTTGTGATTGTAAATATCTTTTTTTTTCATCTTTATTCTTCTCTCTTTCCCGGATTTTTGTTGCAGCTATACCTCAAATGTTTGTAGACATAACTTTGTCATAATATTGACCTGTAGCTATAGATGTGCAGGAAACTTCGTTATATGACGTTAGAGTCGCGCAGCGCAAGTTACGCACGATTTTATGAATTTCAATGATTGATCATAGATTATAAACCAAAAGTCATTTTGTATTGACACTTGGTGAATATTTAAGTCATATAAAGGGCAAACTTTCTATGGATTAAAAATGGCATGTTTCACAAGAAGTTACGCGCGCACGCGCATTTCAAATTTTAGAATGTACAAAATTAATTTCTAATCAACTTTCTACGCTGATCATGACATTTTGTCAAAAATTCCCAGGCGCGCGAACAATTTTACGTGCCAGATGCACACGGAGCATGAAAATCATGTGTTTTTCTCTTGAATTATGATTTTACAGTCTTCCCTAGTCATTTAAAAAAGATTGACATCATTTCAAATTAAAATGACGTCATATGAACACGTTGATTTAGACCATTTGCGCGTGTTTTAGTTGCAAAAGTGACAAAATATTGTCAAAATTATGCCTATTTTAAATCTATTATAGCTCCTCAGAATCATCCATGACCCCCAATTTTTTTATTTTAATATGTAAGCAGATATGTTGTAGATATGAATTTATGCAGAATCTTTACCCCTCAGATGTTATGACATCATCGTATGGCCACACAAATGTAAAATATAGGATTTTTTACTCTTTTGTTATTGCTCATCACATTAAATAGAGCGCATCTCGATTATACATATTCCATTTCCCCCGATACTTTAATACTATCTTTCGCATGAGTTAAAAATATTTTAATTTTTATGACGCCATCATGTCTAAAAATGTAAATAACGTGGGTCACCTATTTTCATCTTTACAGTAAATTTCAATCTGTTATTGCTTGTCAGAATAAAAAGTGATAATCATGATTAAAACGTTTTTTGGAAGCTATTGGATTGTTGTAGATACATTTTCATGTGAATATTTTGCCAATCAGATGTTGTGACATCATCATATAGCCAGTTGAATAAAAAAAAGTTGTATTTTCATCTTTGCGTCATAGTTCATCACATTTAAAAGAGCGCGCATCTATATTTTACGTATTCAAATTTATTCTACACGTTAATATGTTGTTGCTAAGATAATTTCCTTTCGAAATTGCTATCTTAGTGTTTCATTTTGATACCGTCGCCATGTTAAAATTTGAATAAATGACGGGTCCCGTAATTTCACCTATTCTGTGTATACTGTATATATGACACAAAATAGACAGAATTCAGCACTAACAACATGTCATATTCTTCATTTCAGGTCATAATGCCATAATCTTTTTCTGTGTGTAATATTGTAATGTATGACGTGCACGTGGCGTTTGTCGCGCGGATAACCCGAACTCGTCAAAGTGACGAGTTCAAATCTAGTCTAAATAATGTGTTACACAACAGTTTCATATTTTCAATGGCAGTGTGTTTTAATGCCTCATTCTTTAAGATTGACATAAATTTGCCATAATCTTTTTCTGTGTGCAATATTCTAATGTATGACCTGCACGTGGTGTTTGTCGCGCGGATAACCCAAACTCTTCAAAGTGACAAGTTCAAATCTAGTCTAAACAATGTGTTACACAACAGTTTCATATTTTCAATGGCAGTGTGTTTTAATGCCTCATTCTTTAAGATTGACATAAATTTGCCATAATCTTTTTCTGTGTGCAATATTCTAATGTATGACCTGCACGTGGTGTTTGTCGCGCGGATAACCCAAACTCTTCAAAGTGACAAGTTCAAATCTAGTCTAAATAATGTGTTACACAACAGTTTCATATTTTCAATGGCAGTGTGTTTTAATGCCTCATTCTTTAAGATTGACATAAATTTGTGTTCCCTGAGTTAAAGTTAGAAACTTCTGATGATGGTATTTGGTGAAAATGTATTATAAATATGAGATTGGGAGAATGATTACATTTCTGTAGGCAAGTATAGGAGATATTTCTTCATGGGGAAAGGTTGGACAAAAACTGGCATATTGTTCAAATAAATAAATTCTAAATTTAGTACTAGTACTCATAGTAAAACCAGTAAACTTTTCATTTGTGACAGTTAATTATTAAGGCCTAGTGCATAGAATCAAGCGTCTTTAGCAGTTTAACGATGTCTACTTGAATGCAAGGCAGTCAAATCTGACGCTAACTTTCCCAGTTATCAGTAACACCCCTAGACTTACTCTGCATAGCGCATAATGCAGCCTTTGCAGAACCGACAACCACATGTTGCTTGTTGAGGCCACCTCAGCGCAAATTTACAAATTCCGCAGAAGAACTCCGCTATAAGAGCAATCTTGAATACCACATTGTAGCCTTCTTTCTCTCCGATAGAAGAAGGTGGTGAGGATGGTGCTGAAGACAGAACAGATACTAGACTGTTCGATGCCATCTGTAAAACATAACATTGAAAAAGACATTAGTAATACCCTGTGTGGTAAATGTAAATGCGGGAATAACCTGTGACTTGCAGCCCAACTGAATTGCACCGGTGTGGACGACACACACCATAACTTTCTTATCCCCTAAGGGTCCCTTCATGTTGAGTGCTTCTGTTTCGAACAATCTGATAGCGTTAATTCTGCCTGGGTTACAGCATAGAAAGGTTGCTGTTCCTACTGCCTTTTTAAAGTTATGCAAGATATGTCATTGTGTGGCTACCACATATATTATTAAAATGTTGTCCTATTTAAAGCCTCATATGAACTCATAAAACGTAGTTGTGCTGAAGAAACAATAATAGTTAATATTCAAACATTACAAAGCATAGTTGTATGTTAAATAATTAAAATCTATAATCAAATGCTATTTTACATATTTACTTACATACTTTGAACATAAAATTTTTTAGAGTTCTGTGTGTCGATCCATTATTATAAACAATGGAAAAATCGAATATCATCATTTCCTGTATTGATATATGATATTGTAACATGATTCATTGGGCACATGAGTATTTTAATCCGCTTATTCGCTTTCCTTTTTACAAAATGATTAAAACAAAAACATACATTGTTTCTCTTTCCATTTACTTTTTTTGATATACAGTATAATAATTTTTAAACATTGTTGAACAAACAACAAATTCTTAAGACAGTATATGTATTTAACGTAAATGAGTTAGTATTTAATCCATTTATTGGATAATTTCCAATTTTGAATAACATCCCTTTGAAATAATCGATCAGTCTACAGAGCGCGCTTAACGAATGCAGTGAACCACACGCTGGTTTTTTTATCATGTTATTTATGATATAAATAACTTTATTGGATTTTCTCATAAATGGTAGAACATTCTTCCTTTTAAAATCTTTTATAAACTGTAAATTTTACCTCTATATAACGAATATGCTTTCTATTTTAAAAGTTATGCCACCTTTCGATGGATTTAAGATCATGGAAAGCTGCCCTCTTGAAGCATTGAATTTCTAATTTCTATATTTATTGGGAAACACACTTAAAAAGTAACAACAAATTAGCTTTAATAAAGTAAAGCCTCGCCATTATCATAGGCTATATCATCAAGGTATAAAAACTATTTTCTGCTGTCATATTTTTTTTCCAGTACAGTCCCATTTTATTTTGTCTTTTAAAATTTAGGCCTAGGCCTGGCTAGAACAGAGAAGAGTTAGGCCTATTTTTTAACTCAGTTTACCCAAAAAACATACTGAGTGCCTTGCCTATTTTATACTATAAGCCAGTCTAGACTACTACTAGCCTAGTCTAGAGGCCCTTTTCCTGGGCACGGCCTAGACCTAGAAGCCTAGCTAGTAGTAGTGTAGCCTGCATGCAAGGCTTACTAGCGATTGAAAGACGATCGGGGTCAGACGATCAGGCTTTTTCAAGACGATCGGGTAAAAACGCGTGCGGACGTTAGGGCCCAACTTTGTGGACGGTTCGGACTCAATGATAAAGACATATCTCATCTACGAATTAGACAAAAGTTCTTTACTCAAAACATATGCAATGTCTGGAACAAATTACCGTCAACCGTCATAGAATCTGACTCAAATCAACCAGTTCAAGTCAAGGCTGGAAAAACACTTGTCTTTTTGCAAGTTTGCCCCCTATAGTAGACAAGATAATATATAGAAACACGTCGAGGGACACACAAGCTTCGGCTTTATAAGTCTCAACATCAAGTAAATCAAGTAACATGCCTAAGACGATCGGGTACACGAAAACGAATGGATTTATAATTGTTCATAAAATAAATTAAGGCCGGCCTTATTAAAGGTGTTCTTTCCACGATTTTGTGATACAATGTAATAAACTAGGCCTAGCCTAGCTAGGCCCTATATATGTACATTTCGATATTCATTTATTTGTTTTGCCGAGAACTCAATTATAAACTATAATGGAACGGATTTACAAACGATATACTTGGCTTTCGGGCCCAATGTTAAGACTATCGGGCCCAATGTTAATTAAGACTAGGCCTAGAGGCTATCCGATCGGGCCCAACTTTGTGGGACGTTCGGGCCCAACGCCTAAAGCCTGGTTTCCATTAAAATCGCTACAGCGTTTCCATTAAAATCGCTACACGCGCGGATGTCGCCGACGCAATCGGGAAGGCTAGATTCATCGCAGTCAAATCGGCAAAGTTCAACCATGTTCAACTTTGCCGGCGATGAATATTATACGCGTACCAAAGAATATTTAGCGCTCGCGTACTAACCTAGATCCCCGATATATTCTAGCGTTTCCACAGAACCGCTACGCTCGGTCGTGTAGCGATTTTATGGAAACCAGGCTTAACTAAGACGATCGGGACAAACGTATAAGACGTAGACGACCGGGAACCTAAAAAATGGGTCCGATCGTCTCTATGATGACCCCGATCGTCTCTATGATGACCCCGATCGTCTCTATATGATGATCCCGATCGTCTTTGTTTGGCCCCCCGATCGTCTGTTCACCTTACTACTACTAGGCTAGGCCCACATCTGATCTTTTCAAACACAAAATAGGCCCTTACAGTAAAAATAATTTACCAAAAGTTGTATATATTATATACTTTATTACCTTGGGTAACCCCTCAAAACAAACAATCTCTAGGCCCAATCAACCAACCACACCACCACGCCACACACACTAAACAAAAGATCTTGTTATAGAGGCCTAACAATCTAATTGCTGAAATGAAACGGGAAGCGAAAAAGAAAAGAGTCGACTACACACTGCATTTTTGTGGCGGCGTATGGGGCGCATATGCAGCAAAAGTGTCACTCAAAAATACATGTGTACATTTTTATGCGCTAGTTCCGTTTCACACCTGTCTTTTATTTCGACTCCAAATTTGTTAATTAACTTTTATTAACTTTTTATTCATCGTGAATAGTACCACACCTTAGAATTAGGCTTCACCTCATAAGTACTTTTTACGAATCACAGAAAAAGTAACAAAAGTATTGTCCTCCAGAAATCAGACTTTGAATAGATTTGTAGTAGTTCGAATAAATAATCACTTCCGTAGAAAAAAAAACCCGGAAAAGTTAATGTTACAGTTTTCACATATAAAATGGTTAAATTCAACCAAAAACCAATTTGCTGACTGCCAATTTGATCATTTTTTTCCCCGATCCAATTTTTGGTCAAAGTGAAGAACTATTAGGGGACATTAAAATGGCATATTTAAAAAAATGTTTAAGAATTATTTTTTCAGGGGGAACAATACATCTTTAAATTGACGAATTTACAGACGTGTTTCTCTCCCGCTGTGTTTGTGTTAAAATTGTCGTTTCTATGGAGCGCCAAAAGAGTGACTAAAGTCACATGAAATCAATGTGCTATTGCACGCTTAATAGTGTTATATCATACAGTTACATAGATAGAGTTGAGTACAATGACGTTATATGTCAGTAAAACAACTGGAGTGGGATGGGGGAGAGGTCCCCTGAGTAATTAGCCTTGTAATATACAGTCGACGTATCTTTACTCATGTTTGACGCACTTTATGTGCCGTAATGTACTTTATGTCTATATTATTATCATTACGGTATTATTATGCCCTGTTTCTGCCTGCTGCCAAGAATATACCGTACATGTACGGTATATTTCATATACGGTATATTTTTCTGGTAGCAGAAAGGGGTCTCAAAAAATATACCGTACTGGAAATATGATGTGATGTTCGACGACCAAACCGGTAGTAATTCTTTACGTGTCAGTTATTCTATAATACGACGTGTCATCTATATTGAACACACTGGAAAACCCAAACCTGAAGCTTGCCAAATAAAAAACTGTTTAAAACCATTTTGAGAGCCTCCTCCTAAAAGGATATAAAAGATTTCAAAATACAATGACCGAATGACAAAATGAGATATAAAAGAATTGTTGCTACCACTTCCAAACCATTGGAGATCGATGATAGTCATACAAAGAAAGGTTATGTTAACTTTTTCTCCATGGTGGTATACCCAAGAGAGAAAAAAAACCCCATCCACCTTTTCCTCACCGCCACCAACCGGGCGGTCGTATGAAAATAATAAACGTTCTTGGAATGCTGTTGTTTCCTATAACCGTGAGAAAATACTACTAAGTATTTCATAATCGGTTGCCATGCCATGGTCTGTTGTTGTTGGGAGTGATGTCTTCTTTTGGTTGTTATGTTAAAACAGTACACTCCGCGCGATATCATCACTGAATTATCCATGCCACTACTGTTATTAGCAGCTACGGATCAAAGACGTACGGACGTACTTCCCATACTCTCGCACATAATGTGATCGGTTGACGAACACAGACATGCTTTTGTAATTGCCTACTGATTCTACATTGAGTCTACGGGATAATGTACAATATTATGGCGCCCCATACAATATCATCCTAAAAACCCAAAATAAAGGTAATTACTATCACTTACAGTGTGTTATATGCATTGTTGCACTGCAAAACGTAATAAGTCGGGTAACTGATCTATACTATTGTAACATCGGTTGGTGCTACGACTACGAGCTATTAATAAGTTACCAGTAACAAAAATAGGGCAATGTATCATAAAAAAAAGGTCATATTTTATTTTATGAATAATAAAAAGAACCACAGTACATCAGCTTCTCTGTAGGCCTATTAATTACTACTTTTATTGTTTAAATTAATTGTGTTCGTTCAGGGAATGATCAATAACTGTCGAATTTTCAGCCAGCCGCAGACGCGACATTTCCAGCTGCACATTTCTCAACTGTTGGTCATTGTAGCCTACTGAGTAGACTTGCCCCAAGTCTGTATTTATTGTCTTTTTTTTTTATTTATTTGTTTTTATTTCGACCGCGATTTTTGTCTGAAAATCCAAACTCAAGTAATACACGTATGAAACGCCATATGTGCAAAAATTTATATTTTTACTAATATTAAGACAAAACTCCGTCTGGAGCCCAGACTACCTACTGAGGTATGATGTTAAAATATTGTGGGCCTATATTTCCGAGGCAAGCCTGATTAATTATCATTTAAAAATATTAATCGATAATCTAAGATCCAATAAAATAAGCGCATCATCCCGCTTGGATTTCCGTGATTGTTTTCGACTATTTGGTATACACGGGGGTATATACAACAAACAATGTACATGTGTGCCCATGATACAAACAAATGGATAATAACAAAGAGTGTACTACTATTATTGAGCTTGCGTGGGCCACTTTGATTGGAGGACGATCGTCCAATCATTCAATCACATAACTCGTAAAATGTTACGATTTTCGTCATGGACGAATTATCAATTTGTGTATTACAGTATATAGTATGTGATGTGTATTATATTTTTGAAACATTATTAATTAAGAATTGATTACACGAATTAAACACATAATTTTTAAATGTTAATCTCATACTTTTAATAAATAACTAATAACTAAAAATTGCATTGTTATCGTCTTAAATCCTTTCTTGTAGGCCTAAGTTGTTATTGATTTTGACCAAAATTAATAAGTGATTGCTATAAATATATATATATATTATAATAGGCCTATATTGTCATTTCAAATATTTGTTAATATACTTGTTCATAAGAATATAGTACATCGTTTTGTTCATAAGAATAGTTTTTTAAAAAAAACCACAAGATCTAATACTTTAGGAGGAGGCTATAATATCAACTTTTACAACACTCACATAGATACCAAAAAATAAAAAAATGCGGCTAACCACTGTCTGACTGAACTTTTATATACAGGGTATATAGATAGTGTTTATGAGATATGCTCACGTTGTTAGTATTTACTATTCATAAATAATACATGATATACTATTAGTAGACGAAAGATGATGTCGGTATTTCCAACGACTACAACACGTATGCCTGTGCATTTAGTAAATTCTGATTCGAGTGACGTTGATGTCGTTCTTTACATTCATTCTCCATATTCACAAATCTCATCATCCTTTTATATATACCCTTTGTGAATTAATCACGTGTATAGTTTATTTTTTACTTTTTGGGAATTACCAAATGATTATTTCTAAAAACCTGAACTCACCATCTGCTAGACTACTACGCTTCAGTGAACTGTGGATATGACAACTGGGCATCATCCTGCAATGAGGTGAACTATTCCATTCATTAAAAGGGAATAACAGCAAAGATCTGGTCTCTACTCTCGCCGCGTCTCTCCTTCAAACGATGAGTGTTATATGAAGAACTTATGGTTTGTTGCAATGTAGACAAGTAAGTTGTTACATTCTGCGCCATTCGCGTTTTCTGATTCTTGTATTCATTAGTTATCCGCACCTTGGCGGCGGATCTGTGATTGTTGATATTTTTGTGAATTTTTATATACTGTACATGATATAGGCGTAATTCTAAAGTTCAGTGCTTGTGTAATTCGAATTGATTATATAAATAAACACCATAATATATTTAATTTTATCAAGTTGTTTTATCAAGTAATGATTACTTAAAATGATACTACTATATTAATAATAGCCTTATATTATCCCTTCATCAAAGTGGAATGATCCAAATAGGGATTTTCCCTGTCTATTAATATTAGGTCTTGCAAAGATTTGTTGAAGTAGCTCCTACAACCCCGCTTAATTTGAAAATGCAATGTAAATATGTGTGTGGTTCTAAAATTAACAAATTAACTATAAATAGCCTAGCATGAACACTTCACACTGAGCAAGTTAAGCTACATAAATTATTATGATATTTGTTTAATAGAGTTGCAATACCGAAGAACTTACCAAATAAATATTGGAGCTGGTGTGTGCGCATTGGGCTTCAACAACGTATTGTGGCATTTCGAATAAGAGAACAAAACGTGATTGGCTGCTATCCACCAATCAAATACTTCTTATTTTTACTTTTGTTTGATTTATTGTCTTTTTGCATGAGACGATAATGGGTACAGTACTGTACTTCCTTTTCATTTTTTGTTAGAGGAAATTAAAAATAAACTATTTTCTTTCACTGCAGGGCTATAACTATAACTAATATATAAGAAAAGATTTAAGGGGGAGAAATAGGCTATACAAAATTAGGTATTTGCAATAGGCAAAATAAATATATCATTAAGCAAACCGTGCTCAGTCCTCCTTCAACGTTACAATGTTGTAAGAAATATGCCGGTTATTATATTATTATATAATATATATTATTATTATATATAGCTTAAAGCTCAAGTACCGGCATGAATTTTAAACATAATATCTGGTTATTTGTACATAAATCAAATTTTTGTAATAGAAATCTAGACGAAAAAAAACATTAATTTCCCTTAAAATGGTCAAATACAAAATTTTGCAAAATTCTGTTATAAAAACCAGGAAGACTTTTTTTCAGTAAGTTAGGCAGTTTAACCTAATGTAATGACATGTCCCTAGAAGGTGAAAATTATATATTTTCTGTAGCATGGAAATACGTCAACTCTGAAGTTGAATAAAAATACAAGAAACGTAAAATTCAAGTTATATTACCTAAATTTAGTCACCTTATATGATTTTTTAGCACACTGTTTATTTTTCATAATTTTTTTTAAATGCCTCTCTATTTACGACATTTGTGTACAAAAAAATAGAGATTTTGCTTGCTTGAGAAGTGCTTATTTTCAAAAAGCTCGTGTAACACAAATAAAATCCCCAAAATTATGAAACATAGGGGAAACTATAGATCTATATTTATTGGAATGTATGATCAATAGAAATTGTTTGCCCGCATCTGGCCTTTAAGGCCGGTACTGATACTCAACAATCAGTACAACATAGATTAACTGATATTAAAACCTACCGTTATTAAAACTTACCGATATTTTTCTTTCTTGTTTTGAAAGATAAATTTTCATGTTTTCTTGAAATTAAAAAAAATGTAGGCCATGAAACGGTTTGGATATATCTGCAAAACATGCCATGGTAAAAACTACTTGTAGGCCTAATGTAGTAACTGTGATTAGCACCAGGAACTAAATATGAAAATACGTAGCATTGAATAGGGAATCTTTATTCTATTTTAAAATACAATAATTACCTGGTTATAGCCTCATGGTAATTGCTGAAAGCCATTCGGTAATAAAGCACCTCGTTAACCACCAGAGTGTTCAGTCTCTCATACAAAACAATAGGGACTTTATTAGGAAACAGGACGGGAAGCCACAGACGGTGCTTATGAATAATTTATGCGGAGATTTGTCGTCTTAACTTTTTGAAGATAAAGTTGGCATTTTCCCGTTTACGGAAAACGACTAGAAATAAGGTAATAACCTTAAATATACAATTCAAATTTTAACTTAAAAGTGGACTTTTCAAAACTTCTAATTTAAATGTTTTAATTTGGGTTAAAATGTTAAAAGCAGTACATTTTGCGCGACGTTTGAATGTGAGGCCCCTAGCTATGAAGGCTAGGCCAGTGCTGATCACCAGAGCTAAAGGATGGATTGATGCATTTTTTATTACAATAATTAATTACAATATCTATATATATATATATAAAAGACAAACACAAAAAGTTTGTCCTCTATGCATGCCGTGGTACAAACTCTGATTGGTTTGCACTCAACATCATTGCAACGGAGATGGTCATGGTCCTATATAAAAAGTTTGTAAACCAAATATTTATTAAATTATGACTTATTAAATATTTTAAAAATTACCACTGGATCAAAAGGTTATGAAATGTTGAATTTCCAGAGGGCGTCATTAAAACTATAAAAGCAGGAACCGAGAAAAAAAACGGAAGTATTACCGTTTAGAGAGTCTATAGGGTAGGAACACTAGAAAAGCCACGTGGTCGTGGAATACTTCAGTTCACTTCCATTTGTAAGAATAAACATTTATAGGATGATTAATATGTAGGTTATAACTAATATTGATATATAGCTCTACAATTTGAAGTGAAGGCTCTACGTTTATTCGTTTTCTTTCATTTAGCGTGCAAAATCGTATATTGTAACAATGAGAATGCGAATTATTCGTTTAAATAAGGTGATCATTACAATAGCCTGATGCTACGTTTTTATTCTAAGCATACTGTAGCTAATCCCATGTTATACCTGAGGTTTGAACGTTCATTATGCTACTAATCCGCCGAATAATTACCAGCTTATCGTTGGTTACAGAATCTTAATTATAATTACGGCTCCTTGATGCCTATCATCCTAATTTGTAATAAAAGAGTATATGTTATGCATTTTAATTTTACTTTGCCGTGCTTACATCAGTTTACATGAAGGATACATATTGTCCCATTGTATCATCGTATTCGGGACCGAGTCTATTTCCAGTTTATTGATCAGTAGGCCCTATAGTAGAAACGTAATTGTTACAAAGCCTTAATTTGTCCCCGTAGGCCTATAGCTTATATTAGTTTTTGATTTTTGTCTCTCCAATCCAAGTAAACTTTTGTAATGAAAGTCCTACAATTAAATAAGTGGTAATGTATGTGCCCATGGAGTAATTTATAATTCTTCCATAAGCTTCCTAATTACATGCATGTATACAGTAAAGGTACGTGAAAGCGTCACATTTATATCTTATTTGTTTTGTGTATTTGCATTGTATTTCAGAAGAAAAAAACCGGCTACTACATACTGTAAGGAAACATTTTGGTACTGTAAAGTAATATTAATTAAAATAATATTAATATTTAATTATTTGCATATCTACAGACGTACCACCATTTTCAAAATTCAAAATGTTCTAGCAATACTTTCGAATTCATAAATAACAATGGACTTGCCTTTTGAACTTCAAATTACGGATGGTACCGTACCCAAAACTTGCAAGAATGTTCTGTATTTATTTTTGTTACAATGAATTTTACTGACCGCATACATTGCATACTTATAATAAGCATTTAGCCTGCCAGACGTATGGAATGTTAAACTTAATATCAATTCTTTATGTATCAATGGATAGAAAATGAGACTTCAATTAAAGTGTAACTCCTGCATATAATATTATAATTTTGCATACGTTTTGCATACGTTTTGCATACGTTTGACAAGTTTCCAAGGCGCTGTTGAAAAATCTGTTAATATCAGCGGGGATCATACTCGTCGAAGAGAAATATAAAAAATCTAAGTATATAAAATGTAGAAATATAAAAATCATCATTGATCATGACAAAAATATATTTTTGCAGCCAAAATTCCATACGGTACGATTGATATAACTGCGCCTGCATTAATCCTATATAACTTTATGAGCTCAGGGCCTACCTGATTATATTTTAGCTGTCCGATCACGACAGGTAATATAATATAGGATCTCACAAATCACCAAGTGCCATTTTCCATGTTTGTTTATGCCTGTACATTATATTTATACTCGCATATTAATACTAATAGACATCAATGTAGTGGTGGTCTGCAGCAACTAATACTAATAATCGACGTCTAGATATATCGAACTATACTCTGGAATTTCCAAATTCGGAAATTACATTCTATTTCGATATGTTTCCACCCACCCTTGTCATTTAATTGGCATTACAGTCTCATTGTCCAATGGCAAACAGTACTGATGGCAAACACAGCCTAGTGATAACATGTCTGACGAAGACCAAACAATTGTGTCACAACATTATCATAACCACATTCGTATTTTGAGATATCTACATTGTTAGTTTTCCGTATGGGCGTGTTTTCGAGAAAAAAAAAGAAGCCCATCAAAAAAATCTTACTTCCTCTGTTTGCAAAAGCTTTGTTGAACATATTCTAGGCCTATCCTAGTAGGCCCTACCTAACTCTGAAATACGCGAACTACTTGTAAAAATAAGTTCATGAATGCTGGGATAATAATGTTACTGAGGACGAGCCAAAATGACGATGACGACATGAAAATGGCATTTCTATTATATATAAGAATGTTTGATAAATGTTTGTGGCGGCACGAGTAGATTCCATTTTCATAATCAGACACCATACTTAAAACAACTTTTAAAAAAAAGAGGGGGAATAACGTGTTAATGTAAGATCGCCCTCTTGAAAATTTTAAGTTTAAAATAGCTCTGTCTACACTAAAAAAAAGTACGTGTCCAAATATGGTAGTGATATGACGTCATCGTGTCCATATATGGGCTCATCACATTTGATAGCATAGTAGATAGAGCATATAAATCTTTATTGCTCACAATGTCGGTCGGTTGGTCGGTCGGTAAACACTAACTAAAATTTGCACACGCGACTACAGCCATCGGCCTTGTTTTTGTTTTAATTTATATCTGGAGGCACATGTGGTGTGGCTAAGGGTTACCTAATTTGCATATTTAAAAATGGCGGCAATTTTAATAAAAATGTCCATATCTCCGAAACCACTGGTCGTAGAGAACAGATTGTTTATGGCAGAATGTTCACAATATACTGTATTTCTATTTACTCTAATTTATTGAGACGGTTTAGCACCCTCTACCAGTTTATATATTTTTTTCAATTTCAATAGTGTGATATTATTAATTTTATTTCCTTTTAAAAATATTTATATGATATGTAATACCAGTATATACTAGGTTTGATATGAAATGACAAAGTATTGAACAGAAATAGGTATCGTATCGTATCCAATGTTGGAAGTTAAAGGTAAAGTTGTTCTCGTCTCAATCCAGTCACTTGGTATAATAAAATATTTTGTATAAGTCATTATATCCAAAACAATTTGAAATAAAACTATACAGTTTTCATTTATATTGTCAATGAAAATAGTGCGAATAGCTCCCTCAATGGAATGACCATAAGAGGATAGTCATGACGTTAATTGCGTCATCCTCCTGGAATTTCCAATTTAAAACATTGAACCAAGATAATAATAAGATAATAAAAATATAGACTGACATAGGTAAATAGACATATAGTGAATGACAAAACTGATAAAATAAAGATGGGAAGAACCCACGGTAAAAAGAAAAAAATATAGGAATGTATGATTCTTAGGCCTGATAGAACAAATAAAATATTATTATTGCACAAATAGGCCTACATAAAGCGTTTAATGCACAAGGCCTCTAAGCGATTCACAAATTGCATGTAAAATCAGTATCACAAAATAGATACCGAATGTATATGAATTGAATAATTATGAATAATATTCACGTACGTATTCAATATTGTTGTACACGGGGTTGTACAACGGCGGATAACCATCGTATTCTCGGGGCTTGCCCATATGTCTGGGTTTTCCCGAAGTTTTAATAATGCCTAGAATATTGAGACTAAATTGTATTGGATATTAACTAATATTGTAGTAAAATAGACTGTGGGATGAGATGATACGGATAGGAGGAAACACTTGACTTTACAAACAATTTGCACTTACCGTTTGAATCGCACAACCAACACGCCCAGTTTGTGGTAACATGTGTTATGAAGCTGAGTAAACCATTAAAAATACTACAGTTATGCAGTTAAGTGAACGGATAGGCGTATCCTCGTAATGAATACTGTTGTGGTTTTGAGTTGGCGAATAAGACAAAGTTTATATTTTAGTCGAACCGTCTAGAAATTTTCTTTATTTGGAGAATTAATGATAAAATATGCTGACGAAGACGGTGACAAGAATTAAAAAACAGTAACAATATTGTTTCAAAACATGTTATTTCATAACATATAAAAGCCAAATTCGGGTTTTGAGATACACTGTAGATATTGAATATGATTATTACTAATTGTTTAAATAAATAGGAGAGATTGATTTGAAACAAAAAGGCCTATTTTGTAGAATGCATTTAAATCAATTGAAGGCTCATTCGTCCAACATTCATTTTTATAGGCCTAATGTTTGAGTGTACCATATGTTATTGTACTGATTTTTCTGGCCGAATAATTAAAAACGAAGAAAATGCGAGACACTGTTAAACAACCTCAGAAGAATGACTTATCATTTCCAGTTTGTTCATCAGATTAATGTTTTCATTTCTAAGTTTTGAAATCTCTTCACTTGCAATCAGAAATCGTTCAATTAAACTAGAATGTTGAATTTTTAATTCCTCTTTTTCGTCTTTTATTTCTAACACCAAGTTTTCAAATGTTTCATTCTGGGCTTCCAGCATCCTAACTCTGAAATATAAAACATTGCGAACTTAAAAAAAATATAAATGAAATAACCAACAGATTTTATGAATGCTCATGGGACAATATTAATGTACTGATGACAAGCCGGTAAGTGGTAAAGATGACGACATGAACCACAAGACGCGCCCGAATGAATAATAATGGCATGTTTAAAAAAACATGTTTGAAACAAATAGTGGTACGAGAACGTCGATCCAATTTTCATATGAATCAGACACACAGCTTATAAAAACAATTTTAAAAAGGACGGGGAATATGTGTCATATCTAGGCCTAGTGCATGAGCGCCCTCTTTCAACACATGTTAATGATATAATGAACCAAGACGTCCGAAAATGGTATTTAGGTAGGCCTATAGGATAGGCCTATATTTAAAAATATGTTTGATTAACTGTTTGTGGTACGAGTCACTAGGCCTAGGCCTATCCCATTTTTATATGAATCAGACACTTGCCCGACTTTACAAAACGAATTATAAAAAAGGAGGGTAATAAAGATGCTAGGCCTATAGTAATCCATGACCGCCCTCTTCCTCTTGAAACCACCAGCACAATTAAGAATACCTTTCTTTCAAATCTGCCTTCTCGTTAACCAGAATCAACTTGGCTGAATGTGCCGTGTTCTTGCTTTCTTTCATAATGTTAAGTTCTCTTTCCACTTTCTCCAAAGTGTTTTGTAACACCAGATTAGCGTTATACAGTTGTCGACGTCTGTTCCTGTTCCATCTCCTGTCATGTTCCTGTCGTTCCTTTATGTTTATTAGCTGTATCTCCAAACGGGTTTTCTCTGCTTCCAATTCATTCAGTTGGTCGATGTTTCCATTGTTTTCTTTGTTAAGTATCTCATTTTCAAAGTAAAGTTTTTGAAGTTTGTGGTTTTGAGCTTTGAACTCATTTTGAATACCCAGTTTGTCTTGGACCAATTTGACCATGTCCATCATAAAATTAGAGATAGAAGCAATAACTTTACAGTATCACTCAAATGTTTGTAGGGATCGATCGATGTCAAATCAACGTCACAAAATACTGTTTTAAAAATGTGCAAGGACACGCGCGTGCATGCTCGTTTCCGATACGCGCAATATCCCGCCACACGTCGTACGTACTTACGTACTAACTAATAAACTTTTAAAAGTTTTTGATGGATTAACAAAAGCTAACAAAAATACATATAGTATACATCAAAAAGCATCTAAACTAAAAATGTTAAACCCTTGCTTCTTAGTAAAAGTCACAAAATAATGAATTTCGACTAATGTTGTTGTTCAGTTGTGCTTTATGTTGATGTTTTGTTAAAACGATGTAGCGCCCTCTATCAGCTTATAAATGTATTCGATTTGCATAGTGATCTTATCTTATTAATTTTATTTTCTTTAAAAAAAATATAAATATTATATATTAATATAATAGTATACGAAAGTTGTGAAATGAAAAGGTATTAAATAAAAATAAGTATTGTATTCAATGTTCAAAGATAAAAGTTCTTAAATCTCTTCTTAATCCGGTCACTTTATAACGTATTTTTTTTGTAATAAATATTTTGTGTAAAAATAATTACTCCTAAATGAGACATTATTGCGTATAGATAAACGCATCAATTCCACCAATCATCAGTTAGTTAATTCGCCGAAAATTGTAATAACTACGTCATGAGAAAAGCTTATAATGACGTCAGTGAATTCGATGACATCACGTTACAGGAAAGTGTTATTTAATTATTTTTTACCATAATTAACTGATAGTGTCGGTTGGTCGTCGGTGAGGATGTATGTCTATGGATATTATTATTTTATATAATGGGAAAAATAAATGTTGTTGTTAAATGTGAAAACTTCAATTAAGTAAAGTTATATTCTAGCATACACAGGGGAAGAGTTACATTTTTGGATAAATCAATTTAAAACTGTTTTAAAAAATATTTTAAACAATGCTAGAAAAAGATGATGATTAATTAAAGATGATACGAAATCGATAAATTGATTGAACCATGATGATTTTAACTGCTTGAAAAAACATCATATTTACAGTGTTGGTTATAGTATGGATATACTATACTAACTAAAAAGAAAAATGAAAAAAAAAAAGCCAACACGGGATTATTCATGTTTTCATTCTGCTTATGAATATTTATGAGATGACTATGACGTTTACGCTAACAAAAAGACGACGGGAACCAGAATACACAGTTGCCGATTGATGAAAATAAACACCACACACACACAGAGAGACTTGGCACGTTGAGAAGAAAAATTGGTTAATTTAATTCATTGTTAAAACCCGGTCTAAATACATTTTGAGACATTTTAAACAGACTGCTAGTAGCCAAATAACTGTAAGTATCACATAACGTGACGCTACATTTGATAACAAAACATTTTGTTTAAAATTCGTATATTTCTGTAGTCATTTGCTAGGCCCACTATTTATTTTTATTTTTCACGAGACCCCGCCTTCTTTTTCATACGACAGAGAAAGAGAGGCTGTTCAGGCCTAGTGTGACGTACATTTAGATTGTTGAGCCTAGATAGTAGGAAAGGGTAGCCTTTAAAATCTTATATAAATATATCTTAATTTTCAATCGTAATTAATTTATACTAATTTCAGTAAGATGTAGTTAATATTTGAATGACTGAATAAATGAAGAAATCAACAACATCAGCAGGGGGAAGGATGGACTGGCTGACCAAGGTTAGATTAGGCCAAGTTGTTTGTATTGTACATTACTAACTAGGCTACTACTGTACTACTAGGCATAGGTAAGCTAGGCCTACAATATAGTAATACTAGGGCCTAGTTACTAAACTAAGTAGTACTGTACACCTTACACAGCCTGTACTATTTGTTATTAGTTAATTAATTAGTAAGTAGAAGCCAGTCAAATAGAACATTTATTTGTTATGGCAATATGGTTGAACACTAAAGTCACATGATTTACCATTTATAAACAATTTACAATCTAAAATGATGATTTTAAATATTGGTTATGGTCCATAATTATATGATTATGAAATTGTTTGGTTATTTCAAATGATAACAACTAACTACTAACAACTAACAACTAACTAATATCAATCATACAAAGTGATAAAAACAAATACACATTGTACACAATCAAATAAATAAAAAATAAGATCTAAAAGATAAGAATGGTATAACTATAGTCACTCTTACTATCACAGTCTACGTTTTGTTGGTCTGGTATTAACTAATATACAAATAATGAATGTTTATGAGTGCAATGGTACAAATAATGGCACGAGGTGAATGATGAAAGGTTATATCAACGAGGCAAAGCCGAGTTGATATAACCTTTCATCATTCACCAAGTGCCATTATTTGTACCATTACACGAATACAAAACATTCATTATTTGTTTTATATAACATCTAAATGAATTCTAGTTATTTGAAAAAGTACTATTTAACGATCGTTGAATAGTGCGTACTATTGCACGCCATGTGACCCACATTCGTCCAATCAAATGACAGGAATTTATATAGGTGTTATATAATATGTACTTAAGTGCGGCGATCCCTTTCTCTAAACGAACCTATAGGGATTAGGTGCAGGTGAAGCGTCAGAGTACAAATATATTTAATGTTGAATGCATAGTTTGTAACAACTTTCATTGGTGCTGTCATATTTCATTAGCATGCATTGTGTAACTGTAGCTTTTGTGTGTCAGCATGGACTCAATATGATATCAACATCGTATCAAAAGTTAGAAAGACACAGCTTGAGATAGGTTATAGAGGTACAAAACACAACCATTCTGTGATTTCAAGTAAACATGTTCCACCACAGAATATTAAGTACGACCTAGTATAGTATACTACCATAGGGCCTAGCTAAGGAATCTAGTGAAAGTTTGGTGGTGTGATTGTGGATTGCATTAGTTTAATTTTTTTGTTTTTTTTACCCATAATTAATGCATTTCACATTATAAGAACTGAATTACGGTTTATAAGTATTTATTTTTTAAATTTTAATTTATTAATTTATTTATTTTTAAAATTAAAAAGAACAGCAGAAACAAAGACAACTCAGAAACACTTAAATTACAGCGAAACAGATGAAGACTGGAATTAAAAATGTCGATATGTTGATGGGCCTTGACTAAACTATTATAAAATAAACTTAGTCTAGTAATGTAACCATTTTTAAGTACATTAGCTGTACTACAGTAGTAATATAAGCTTAAAAAATCCTGACCTGGATACAAGAATTGTGTTTTCCGTTGCTATGCTAGTCTACAACCGTTTGAGGAAAATCGGGAGGAAAATATCAAAATCTATGGTCTTCTGCAGATTCATAAACTTGTCATGCGAGCTTGAAAGGAAATAACATTCCATCAATTCATTTCATAGCTTGCAGGAAAATTCCAGACCTGGATTACTTATTATGTAGCAACAACAGGGAAGTAAATCTTTTGGGAATTAGAGAATTGTGCAGGGTTGCAATAGTAATAAGAAGAATGTAGAAACTAATGAAAGATTTGTTACTAAATTGAGGTAATATTCTAATGCATACTGTATATTTAATGAGATGAAGATTAATAAAATAAATAATGATTAATAAACAAATAAAACTAATCATGTCCTGTATAGTAGTTTAGATTTAAATGTAATTTAATTTGTTTGTAATTTGTTTAAAATTTACTAATTGAGGTAATATTCCAATGCATTTAAGGAGATGAAGATTTAGTCAAATTGCCAAATATAGTTAGACAATTACACAAAAATAAAACTAATCATGTCCTGTTTAGTGTTTTAGATTTTAATCTAATTTAATTTGTTTAAATTTATTAAAACTAAATTGAGGTAATATTCTAATGCATTTATTTAATGAAATGAAGATTTAGTCAAATTTCCAAATAGTATGAAAATTAAAAAGTACTAAAATAAAACTAATCATGTCCTGTTTAGTGTTTTAGATTTTAACCTAATTTAATAGCATTAAAGATAATGTTTCATTTAAAATTTTGATAACCTTTAGTTAAGCACCACCAACATTTTTGCTGGGCTGTGTTTTAGTACATTTTTTATGATAATATTATATTTAAAACGTTAATGACGAACTGGCATATTACAAACTACTGTATATAGTGTTTCATGTGATATTCTATGATATATTATTATTTATAGAAGTTAAACTTACAAAGTCTTTTTTTAAATTTTCATTCAAACAACAATAAACCAATCGATGAGTACTATTATCCATACACATTCCTTTTTACACCTTAACTTGTTTTCCCAAAAAAATACTATAGGCTATTTACTGAAGCCTTCTAACGCATTGTATATTTCTATAGCAAATATTGATCTTAAACGATTTGTGATTACTTTTCAGTCTATTGAGAATTTATGTATGAATGACATTGACTTGAATTGGTGCTAATTTCTAAGTGATTGAAATGCAGTTGGCTGGTCTCCTATACTGTACAAATAGAGAAATATAAAATTGAGTGTACAGTACAGTAGGTGGTTTTAGGCTCTCGAGTTGTATTGTAACACTGTACCTGCTTTTAAGCTTAAACATACATTTTTAAAAGTATTTTTCAGAAATTGCCAATTGTTGTAATATCCCAACAAGGCCCAATTGAATGAGTCTCCTCCACACCCCTTTGAATAAGTCACTCCCCTGTTTGAATGAGTCCCCAATTGAATGAGTCTCCCCCCCCCCCCCCATTTGATTAAGTTACTTCCCTGTCTGATTGAGTCCCCAATTGAATGAGTCTCTCCCACCTCCCATTTGAATAAGTCACTCCCCTCTTTAAATGAGTCCCCCATTAAAATGAGTCCTATTTTGAATGAGTCCCAATTTGAATAAGTCACTCCCCTGTTTAAATGAGTCCCCTTTAAATGAGTCCCCATTTGAATGAGTCTTCTCCCCCACCCCTCCATTTGAATAAGTCCCTCATTAAAATGAGTCCCATTTTGAATGAGTCCACGTTTGAATAAGTCCTCAATGTGTCAGTCCCTCCCCACCATGTCACACCAAATTAAGGTCCCACATCCCAAAATATGGAATTGTAATAGTTGATTCCTTGTGTATACTAATCACATGGTTAATCAATGTAAACGACTGATAATTCTCCGAAGTAATTGCGCAGTTCATGGCTATGAGTCATACAAATAGTACTGTATACTTATATAATATCATTATTATATCGATACATGTACTCTTCTGACCTTTCACTAAACATTGAATGCTTAAACTCAATTTCAAAGATTTAGGCTCTGTTTATCAAATTATATTAATCTGGCGAAAATAATCTTATAATATTGTACTGTTCGTTTCAGGTTATTAAATTTGTATAATTGTTTGATATAAAGTCAAGATATTTGGTAATTATACCTGGTCTATCGGTATTATGTTAGCTAATTTTAAGAATTATTGTAAATTATATGGTTTAACCCTGTTATGTGTCCCGATGCCTAAAGCCCGTTTTCATGTTGATGTAACATTACAGCAAGTTGCGTTGAGTTCCATTCAATTTTCAAATCGCTAAAGTTGAAATAAATAACAATAATGAAGATTGAGTCGGACCGCTAATATTTACGAAATCGTTTATAGTTTCTTGGTTCTCTCGAGCGTTGCTGGGACATGAAGACGTGAAGTGTTGCAAAGGCAAGGTCGGCTCGACTGTGCGTAAAAAGTTACGGATTTTGCTTCAACCCAGCCTAGGACATGCATTTGCTGATATATAAATCTAGGCTTTACACTAAACATAAAATGAAATTGTTTTACTATTAATAATTATAATTTAGTTATTTTTGCACAAACTGCAATGACATAATTTGTGAACCATTTAATTGGTCAGTTTTAACGATCATTTAACAACATTGATTGTTAACATAAAATTGTTGAATCCAGTCAATTCAACGCAACTTAATGCAACTCTCCTTAATGTTATGTCGACAGGAAAACAGCCTTAACAACCAAATAGTAGGCTCCTAACTCCAATTATAAACCAGAATTTAAAGAAAATTGACGGCTTTTAATGTTTGTACAGACAGTGTTTGTTTACCAATTCTACAGTCTACAAACAAATACAATTATTGTATTATTGACAATGAGTGAGCTTATTCATAGAAAACTTGTGGGTTAGACAGATTGACTGACAACTGAGACAATAATATATGTTCATTTTTTAACTTCCCCTATTGCCCATAAAAAGTTAAACTAAACATTTATAAACTAAAAGACAATTAGTTTTGTTAATTGGGCTACATTTTATCCCAAAATATTTTAAAGGTTATTGATCTCCCTACATGTTTTGACAAATTAAAAAATTTTTTTTTTGTAATTAACTAAACTGTTAATATCAGTACAAGTGTAAAGTAGGCCTACATGACGAAGCTTTTTTGACAAGCGATTTTTTTTTTCTCTTATTATTTATTGTTGAAAAAAGGTATGAATAATCTGTACTTTACTGTATTTACATTTAGCATACATATCTAAATAACTGGATATGACATTTGGTCAGCTGTCAGTGTCATTGTTAACCCAGAGGGTGACTGCCATCTCGCTGTGGGCGATACGACCACCAACTCGTTTATATGTCACTTTAGCTACCACTGTCTGCGTCTATTTAATAACTTGTCAGTCATTTTATGTTTACTTTGATCATAAGCAATCTTAATATTTTTTTTTGCTACTAGACCACCAGGAAAGTTTTAGTTACCCCATAATCTACAGTAGGAGTAATTTTCAATGGAATAAACAGGTACAAATTAAGAAGGTAACTAATAGTCCTGCATTAGAAATAATTGCATTTGGATAAATATTTTAATTTAGTGAAATTTTGTTTTGTTGATCCAATAATGGATTAAAGTATGAAAAAGTTTTTTCAAACGATTTGTTTGCTTTTCCAAATATACTGTTGTTGGGTAAAGCCTGGCTTAGTGTTAGTGAGGGCGCTGTGTTTTACTGCATCCTTGAAGGTGGTCCCTCCCCCTCTGACTGTAGTACATTGGACTAATACGAAATCAAGTAATTGTTTGGTTGGAATAGTTACGAGAGGTTTGGTTTCTCTTAAGCTCTGTCTACACTATTAAACTTTATGCGATGATGTCATATTACCATTTTTGGGCATATCACTACCATATTTGGGCACATCACACTTTTTGTAGGCAGAGCTTTAAATCAGTGATTCCTGATAAAAGGACTATAAATAATATCAGGAAACAGTTTATTATTATTATAAATTTACAAATAAATTTATTCATCATTTTGTATTATCATGTTATCATGTATTATCTTCAAAGACCCACGTCAGATCAATGCATTGTTGTTGTACTTACACTTTGGACTCTTTGGATGACTCCATTTATTTACATATATTATTATTGGTGTATAATTGAATACATCAGATCGACTTCACTCATTTCTGTTCGCCGATGCATCTAGGTTGGATTCTATCTCTAGTTAAGTTGGGTATAATATTATTGATTTTTCTACCTGCAACTGGGTTTAATGTGTGAATTTGTGGACGTGTACTGATTCACGATTCTTAGCTATGTACAAGAAGAACAAACAAAGACAGGTACTGTAACTATGTATAATACTTATTAACTTGCATTTTTAATTTTAAAAATGTTTTTTTTATGTGATTACAGTTTTTAACAATTTAAATTTTTATATAAAAAAAAAGTGAATGTATATTCAAGAACGCTTGTTGGTTTTTTTAATATTTTGATGATGAAATTCTTTGAATTTCAGAATCACAAAGTAAAATGGACTAATACTGTAGTAACAATACATTACTGTACATCTTAAAAAATTATTTATGAAGATCTGTAAATAATTTATGTTAAAAAATGTTTTTTTCAATCAATGTATAAACAATTATTTAATAATATTACTTATTTAGTCAATGATTTTTTTTACTAAAATAAAATTTAGATCAGTTACTGTTGTGAATGTGTTTCTGTATCATTTACAGTATTTAGAAGTTTTCTCAATTGCTACAGCTGACACTCTGATACAATTAGCTTGATTTGTATGGTAGCAGTTTTCTTTAATAAATCAACTTTTGGTTTAAATTTTTTTCTTTACTTTATTGTGCTCTTCTTGGTTTCAACAAATTTATCTATATCTATTTCATGTACTGTAATCATATACCTGAATGGTATCGTTGTTATTATCAATTTTGCATTATCTTCATGGCCATCATTATCACAATATCAACATACTGCACTATTAAACCATCTTTGTCTTGTAAATGTCAGCTCACATTTTTCCCACCGAGTTTGATTTGTTCCTTTCCCAATTAAACAGAAATTATACGATTTTTGTATAATATAGTATTACGTTTCCTTAAAAAACAATGTTCTTTTTGATGTACAGTTTAAAATTGTTGACAAATTGTTCTAGTGTATTTATACTATTATGCACATCTTTTTCATATTCAGGAAAGTGATTGGGACAACCTAGGTTAGGTCAATCAATGAGTCGTCGGTCTGTGTCCCGGTTGGGAGTGAGGAAGCATGTCCCAAATTTTACATGACCTAGTTAGGTTGTCGTTCGTTGCAAATCGAAAGCTTCCTTTTGAATTCAGGTGGTTAAGTTTTGTCTACATTATCAAACTAGTTTGACAAAAAAAGTGTGATGTGCCCAAATATGGTAGTGATATGCCCAAATATGGTAGTGATATGACATCATCAGATGTCCATATATGGGCACTTCACATTTTGTTGTCGCGTAAAGTTTGATAGTGATGAGAACTGAGAACCTTTATTGTCTCTACTTCATAAAGTATGCATATAGGTATTCGGCCACGTTTTTTTAAAACTCTTATGAATACTTTTGAAAATAAATTTGATTGATATTTAAATTTTTTGGGGGTAAGATTATGACCATTTCATGAATTGAATCTGTATTGCAACACAATAAAAATATTCTGTAGTAATAATATTTCTATGGCTACACAACTCTCTTGTTTTGATTTTTCACAATAGATCTATAGTAAAAAGAATATACGGTAATAAACAATGATATTTAAAAGCTAGTAACACATTTTACGCTCATTCATAAATTTATTGAATACATTGAATGTAAAATGAAACTAGGTATGGATGATTAGATAGGATTAGGTGAAAAATGTCTATCTGACGTCATTTTAAAATTTGAATACAATCCATTTTCTTTCAATTTGGTAAAAAATCACATATACTACAGTAATTCTAAGAATTTCAGTTTATGAAAATTACTGTAGGCCTATGCTCTTCCAGAAATTTAATTGTATTGGTTATACTCCATGATAATAAAAATGTAAATAAAATATTAAAATACTGTAATTTATTTTCAGGACGTCATCTTGTATATTATTTTCTATTTGCTATAAAAATATTTTAATTCTAATGCATATAAACAGACCATAATGTTACTATTAAATAACCGGGTTAAAACAAAGTATACAGTATGTATTTTTATATAGTTTCCACTAGAGACAAATTGGTTACCAGTTACCACAGTCCATTACAATATCTTTCTGAATAAATACGGAACATTCATTTAAAATGTAGGTCTGATAGAAATAGTTCATAAACATGTTGAGGCTTCAGGTCCTATTGCTGTAGGTCATGGAAGCTCTAGTTCTAGAGAGGCAGGAAGGACTAAATCAATAGTCCTAACGAAACCACTCAGACCTGTTAGATAATATCTTCATACTCGATTTAATTGGCATCATACATCTGACTATGATTAATTGATTTTTTGTTTTGTTTTCTGAATGGTTCTAAGACTAATTGAAGGTCAGATGATAAAGAGGTCATCTTTTTATGTAATTTTAATGTAATGAATTTTTATATTTTGTTTCTCTCCTTATAGTTGTAATACAGCATTATATAGCTAAACTATTATAACATATTGTTTATTACAAAGTGAGCCAAAAGATAATAAAAAATCATATTTATTATTCATATTCACTGCCCTCCCAATATGCCTATATTTTTAACAGACAGCACTCTTATATTTGTGTTTTTTCTTTCTTCAGATGGCTACAGCCATGCATCGGTATCATCTTCAGCCGACATCAACAGATGACAGCATAGCTTCAAATTTTACTAACCCAATGAGGATGACAAGCACATCATCTTCTCTCAATCGGCGTAAGTGATGAATAATCTTTATAATTGTAAAGATTTGTCTACAGTACATTATCAAACAAGTTTGACAAAAAATGTGTGATGTGCCCAAGTATGGTAGTGAAATGCTTAAATACAGTATGGTGGTAGTGATATGACGTCATCATCATGTCCATACAGTATATGGGCACATCACATTTTTTTGTCACATAAAGTACGATAGTGTAGACAGAGCTTTATGTACTCCATGGTATGTGTAATGTTGCTTGTACAGTATCTATAATACAGTAAGAGTCTTGGGTCTGTTCCTATATACAAAGTCTTCCTACACATCCATAAGGGTATTAAAATGACCAGAATTTTACTTGGGAGGTTTATAGTTACACTGTAGAGGTTTTTATCTAACAGTACATTTCAACGGGGAGAATCAAGGTATGTGTGTCGGGCTAGTACAGTATGTGATTTAATCTTATTGATTTAAAATAAGTAGTTTATAGAATATAATCAGTGAGTTCCCTTTTTGGAATGTGTGATGTCATCTTTTTGAAAGTTAAAAATGTTTTCCTATTTGTAATCAATCAATAAAAAAAAATGAATATTTCACACAATATATAAATATTAAATGGTATATGTCAAAAATATTACCAATACTAAGGGCCTGTTTCTGCTGCAACTGCTCAAAATACGGTATAAAAATACGGTATAAAATACCGTATTTTTATACCGTATTTTTTAGTACCCCGTTTCTGCTAACAATACTTCTTGGGTGGTCGTGTTAAATTTCATCCTTTTTACCCAAATTGCCATTCATTTATTTGGTCGATATTTAAAAGTCGCAATGAAGGAAGTTTTACGTCTCACTTTCAACAGCCTTGCCCTAGTGATAGAGATGTTGTGAGAGCACAGAAAACAATGTAATGGGGACAAGTAATTCGTTCCCTCTCCGAGTTATTGTCTTTTGCAATGTTGTACTGCTTTCGCAGGCTCTTCAGCTTTAAGTTTACTTGCTTTGGAGACAAGTCTATTCCGTACTCCTGCTTTATTTTTTTAGAAATGTCTTTATAAATGTGGTTGTCCCTTTTATTACCTTTTAGTTGGCCGGACATTTTAGATTCCCCACCCCCTTCCTTCCCCAAACAGAATTATATAGTAAATACTGTGACGTCTTCGCTCCACATTTTCGCCAAATTTATCTATACACGTGTGTAAAACAGCTTACCTCATGTCACAGGTAAAAAAATACGGTATTTTTTATTGGCAGCAGAAAAGGGTACACAAAATACGGTATAAATTTGTAAATACCGTATTTTATCCACAAATTTTTTGGGAAAAATACGGTATACAAAATACGGTTTTTTTTTTATGAGCGCAGTTTCTGCTGCCAAAAAAATATGGTACTGTATATATATACGGTATTCAAAAAATACCGTATAAAATACGGTATTTTCTTGGCAGCAGAAACAGGGCCTAAAAATAACCTGTTGATTGTTATTAAGACCAAATAATCTGAATAGTTAAAAAATATTATGTTACTAAATTATTTGAATTCATTGTGAAAGATGAAATACTAAAGATAAAGAACATGAAATCACTCCAAATATAGACATACATTTGAGCAATCTGATTATTATTTTCAATAAATAATAAAATGTTTTAATTTGTCATTTTTGAATGTTCATAACAAGAATTCTAGATAACGCAAAGTTGTGTATTTTGTCACTGTGTATATTATCTATCATATTAATAGATTAGGTTTTGAAAAACATTTTTTGTCATCAACTTTCAACACAAATCCAATTGCAAAACAATTTTTTTTGAAATAATATTTTGAGATAGAAATCCAATCGAAAACAATTTTTTTTTTACATTTTATTCATAGACACAAAAAAATTATGAGATTATTTATATGCCGATGATTTTTTTGTTTGATGCTTTTTATGTGAATTCAATAAATTTCATATTTGAGATTAGTAATTTACTTTATTATTTCGTTTCTTTTATGTTTACTACAGCTGTTGAAATGTGCATATTTCTAAGAACTGGTAATGTTTACGAGTTTACATTGGATAATGGTGGAATGGTTACAGCGTCTTCCCTACAAGAGATGATGCTTGAAACATTAGAGATGACAGAGGAAGCAGATGATGTATTCTACATCTGGCTCACGTCCCCGCTCCTTAGTAAGTTTTCCTTACAGTTATTTGAGCTTGCTTCGCACTTAGATGTCAACGTGAGTTGACCAATCACAAGTGACAGTTGAGAAAATCCATGTGTTGTGATTGGTCAGTTTCGCTTGCGTTGCATCCAAGTGGGAAACAAACTTTATTTGTTTGTTTATTTCACTCATATTGTTCACTCACTAACTGTGGTCGGGTCATACAAAAAAAACATTTTTAAAAACAAATCTTAATAGGATATTAAAAGCTCTGTTTGGTAATAAATTAATTTGACAAATTAAAATAAGGTTTCTATATAAACCTAATTCAACATTGAGGCAAGTTTAAGTCTATGCTACTTAAGCTTGGTTCCCACTAGAACGTAACGCAAGGATGTAAACGCAACGCAAGCGTTTTAACCAATGACAAGCGAAGTTATAGACAGTTAGCAATCACAAGCGAATAAGCCATCGCTTGTGATTGGTCAATTCACTTGCGTTGCGTTACGTCCTTGCGTTGCGTCGCTAGATCACAAGCGAATAAGCCATCGCTTGTGATTGGTCAATTCACTTGCGTTGCGTTACGTCCTTGCGTTGCGTCGCTAGTGGGAACCACGCTTTACCCACATCCTAATAGTCCTACTGACTTGGATAATGTTACATAAATTATTGGGGTGGGCTTATATACCTAAAGTGTAGGCCTAAAGTCGCATCTACTATTTATATGATTTTAAGAAATGATGTCAATAATATTTTAGAGTATGAAAAAGTCAAATTTAAGCTTTTCATATTATTATATCAGCATCCATGTTAATCTTTTTGACCGTGCTGTCAACTTATGCTAATATCTTCAGGAAAAGATTTTCTCATACCCTTTTCCTGCCTAAAGTAATTTTTCCTAAAATCTGGCAAAACTACCAGTTGGCTCTTAGCCAATAGGAACTGATTGTACTCATTCATGCATTTCATTTTCTAGTCAAAATAATTAAAAATGAAAAATATACATTAAATCATACATGCATTAATATATTACTATTTAAACAACAAGACGTGACGTGATGTCTCAAAAACACTATGGTACTATTCTGTATTTGTAATACAGTGTTGTTTTTTTTTTCAACTTTGACCTAATAACATTGCTTAGAGACCAAAGTGCTAAATATGAGTCTGTGCTGTGAGATCCAGAACCATGACACAGATTTGTGCGCGCATACAGTATAATACGGTGCATATTACCAGGAAGGGTTAGACTGACACAGAAAAAAATATCCACAAACCGTTTCAGATTTTCACCAATGTACTGTACATAGCATGCAATTTATTTAACAAAAACTTTTCAAGATAGTCACTTGTATCATTTGTATTTATTTATATAGTTATCACATCGTATTATTTATTCTACTCAGGTACAAAACATATCTCGAAATTGTTAACAATTTTGACAATAAAGTTATCTTGTATATTTACGACTCTTTGTGTCTCAAGTTTTTCGTACTAATGTTGTTATGTACATCATCGGGCAACACCCTAAAATAATATACTAATTGCAATATTATTCCTATTAATTAAAATTCTATAATTTCAAAGCTATACAGTACCTTTTGAAAAATTGATTTAATTAAATCCTTTTCGTAGCCTTTAGTTCATAGATTTTCCTCTTCTACTATTTTTCACACTATACACTAATGATATGCGTTCTGTAGCCAGGGTAATATTAAGTGCCTTGGCGTATCTTAATCAAGAAAAGTCAATAATGTAGATGCGTAAGTGTAGTAGCAACAATACCATGTCTCTTTTTCCTTTATATTACTCTATAATTATAGTATACATAATAATAATAACTCTGTATCCGTTCATTTAAAGATGTATTGTCCACCAAAAACATAAAAAATGAAGATTATAAAAAGGCAAAATAAATGTTAGTAAATTCAACCAAAAACCCATTTTTTGCCATATCCAACAAAAACATTTAAAACATTAATTAGTTTTTCAGGGGGAAAATATCTTTAAATCAAAATAAACAGGATACTATACTGTACATATAGATGTGAATATTGTGTATTTTTTTTTAAAGCAACAAAAAATGGGAAATTAAATGGATGAATACCAACATCATATTTTACTTGATGACCTTTATTTAGAATTTCCATTTGAGAGAATCGGTGAAATTGTAGACTATCACTGTAAACAATACTTAACTGCTGCATGGAGACATAGAAAGACTACACTTAATATATAATATATAAATATTTACCGCCCACCATATTATCTACTAACATTATTTTACCATTTATCTAATTCAATAATATATTTTATTTTTTTTTTTTTTTTTTTTTTTTTTTATTTTTTTTTTTTCTTCAAAATTATATAATGTAACCTAAATCTAAATAAAATAAATAAATAATACAGTACTAAAAATAAGACTAAATAGTATAATAAAAATTGTATCACATTTAATTAAATTACAAATAACTATTAATATTAAATATAATAAGAACAAATAATCATATAAAAGTTGCATTTATTTTAATAATAACAGTATAATAAATCAATTAGCAATTATATATATATATATATATATATATATTTTTTTAGTAATAATAATGATAATATATTCGCTTAAAACTTGAAAATATTAATAATACTGATAATAAATAGATAATAACATTAACTCCATCATATAGGTTAAGTATTGTTCGATATGTAAGATTACCTTGTTTTTACTAATTTCATTTTACTTGTATAATTCGCTTCTTAGTTAAGACTTAAATGTTATTTTTTGATACTTTTCTTTTTGTTTTTACATTGCCTTATAAACGTGTGCCGCTGATACAAAAGCGTTCGTTCAATAAATTTTATCTTATCTAGTACACGGATTTATTCCGGTAATCAGCCACTCCTTAATGAGCAATATCAGTAATGGTGAAGGCCATGCCTAATTTTCAGCCTTAACTGACTTAACTTAAATTGAATGAGCATATTTTAATTTATATTTTAATGAGTATTGTTGGTATTTTTTTTAGAACTCCAGTTAAAACCAAATCATGTACCTTTGAAACTATGTAGACAGTGGCACGACCTTCTGGAGAAATTCACAAATGCAACAAACGAACAAATCGCAGCTGGTAAATATAATGTGTGATTATGATGCCTGCTACAAAATTACTTGGTTCAAATCCCTAGCAACAGAAAATAAGACTTGATTTCATAGGATCATAAGTTATATGAATATAAGAAAATCATTAACTTTATGAATGCAAAGACATGAGTTACCTTATACTGTTTTTAGACAGTAGCTATATTATTTTCTCTCCTGATGATACGACTCGTATGGCCTTAACGCTACAACTCAGTTATGAATTTTTATGAAAAGAATTATTTAAATGTGATTGTAATGTCTCATATTTTTATTTGCAGATGAGCCATGTGTCTTTTTTCAACGAAATGCTTTCTATCCAAAACATAAAGAATTACAAGTTAGTAGTATTATTTTTAATAATTCCATTAAAATTAGATTTAAACCCCATGTTTTAGGACACCTCTATTTAAAGATTTATCTTTTGAGAACAGAAAATATTCTACCAAAACAAGATCAATTAATGCATTGCATTTTAACATCATATCATACTATTTTTTTATTAAGGCACATTCTGATAGCTCCCAAAGGTATCCCTTTAACAGAGGTTCTACATATCTATCCTGTTGGCTGTTTTATATGCTTTAACGCTTTCTAATTTGTGTTTTTAATATAAAAAATTTGCTTTTTGAAATTACTTAGACTGGTGGCTAATCAACCATTTAATGCTATTCATGCAGCAAATAAGAAAACCAGATTGTTAGACGTTAAGAATATTTAATTTTAAAATATACATTATTTTCAATTTATATCTTGGCTTTCACCTGTTTACTTTTAAAATGGTTACTATGGCTACTGCAGGTGTTTTGTTAATAAATATCTAAGGTAAAAAACAACTGGCTGCTAGTAGATTTTAATATATCCTTGTAAATAAGGTATAATATTGTTTATATTATTAAACAAAAACCAATTCAAAGTTTTGCTATCAAAAATGTATTATGTAAACCTTGAATTGAATATTAACAACATTCCTACAGCTATTTATAATTACAATTTCCTCATGTTTATACGGTGAATAGAATAACATTAAATGTAAATGTTAACATCAATTTAGTGATTGTATGTTTTGAATAATTTATATTACAGTTAATGTTCTTCGAGGTCAAGGAATCGTGTATATTTATGTTATCGTACGCTAAACTATATTGATGATTTCATTCACAATTTAAGTCCTATTTAAACATTATTATTAAATTTATAGATTACAGATGAAAAAATATTAAGGCTACTGTTCTGCGAGGCCAAGGAACATGTTCTGGATGGTGTGTACGGATGTGAGAATGATGAATACGAATATTTAGCAGGAATATTAGCGTTTATCGAACATGGAAAATATGACTCAAAAAAACACACACCCATCTTCCTTAGGTAATAGTACAAAATCTTATTAAATCCAGCATTCTATTTACAACATAACTAACAATTAATTGTGAGTTGTGATAAGAGAGTCCCTTGATAACATCTCTTTTTTGTTTGCAATCTATCCTGTGAATTATAATTGTATGTATATTGGAAAAATAAATGATATGATGATGTTTGGTAAAACGTACGACTGATTACATATTCTTAACTTGAATATTAAAGCTACCCTGGATATTGTTACCCTGGATGGTGCTACCCTGTAAAATTCTGCAGATTTATTTATGTGATCAATCGTTGCATTCCATTATATTTAATAGATTTTATAGAATTTACTAATGTCTTTGATGTTTTAAAAGCTTACTTTAATGCTTTTAGGAGGTTTTTATATCAATAACATGCGTCAATTAATGTATAAATTTAAGCATCCTTTCTGTATGAAATTAGATTGAAATAGTATACACTTTTTAATCTAGCGATTTACTTAATATTAATATTTTTTTCTACTGTGTATATATAGTCATATTATTGTATACAAGCATCATGAGATGCTGTATCATAGAATTGTGCTACTTTGATACTAGACAAATTTAGATACAGATGAGTACCGAGAATCTGCTATGTTTTATTAATGTATCATTTTTCTTTTCTCTACTGCGTACTACTGAATTATGTTTTATAGTTTTATTCTAAATTCTCTCACTAATATATAAAGTAAATGTTGTTTGAGTTGAGTGGTATGTGATTAAAAATCAAGATTTCTATCTTTCAATTTACAAAATCATCTTGTTTAGACACATTAAAATACTAATTTATTCTATTTTTTAAAATTTGTTTTCAGTTTATCTAGTGAAACCATCTTACCATCACGGTTATGCAGACGAAGAAGTCAAAAGACGTCGCAAAGAGCAAGCCAGAAACTTTCCAAGTCGTTTGAAGTTGAGAACAGAGTATTAAGTCATTGGAAACAGGTGTCATCAATAGTAAAATGCAAAGCAGACTGTCATAAGAACTTCTTGGAATTCTTATGGAAAATGCCAATTTATGGGTATGTTTACTTTAATTCAATTCATTCTGGATTTTACAATAATACATCACACATGCTAGACTTGGGAAACTCCAACAGCGAACTCAATCACTTTTGACGGCTGTCCCATGGGACTGTATTTAGTGTAAAGGTACTATCTGAGAAGTATGGCTTTCTAATACAAAGAGGTATCAGACTAGCAAGTGAGAGGCAGTGGTTAGAATTCATATCTGTGTCATATTGCTTGTATTGTTTCTTTAGTCTCTTTACTATAATCATCACCTTTTCCTTTGGATGGGAACTGGGGCCTCTGGTCATACAGTACATTGCTTATGTGCATAATTAACGAAAGACTAGGGGATCATGTCTCTGTATTCTGATCATAGTCTTGGGGTGTGCACTCTGGGAAAATAATACCTTTACTAATTTGAGTTTCGCTCTTATTTTTCCTTTTTTAGTGTTAACATTTTTAACAAATGTCAATATTAACAGTCGGTAATATTTGTTTTTACAGGAGTGTTTTTTTTACTGGTGAAATTGAACAAGCAAATGCTGGCAAAAGTATAGTTGGAAACAATCTTAAACTTGTGTACATCGGAATTAATAGAGATGGTGTCTACATCATGGACCTACGAAAGCAGGTTTGTATAAAACCATTAATAAAAACTAATTCAAAACTATGGAGTATTATTTTTATCCAGTGTTCTTGATTCATATTTGAGATCCACTTATCCCAACACATTTGCCACAATCGTGTTACTTAAGCTCTGTCTACACTATTAAACTCTATGTGACAAACAAATGTAATCCCATGCCCATATATGGACATGATGACATCATATCACTACCATATTTGAGCACATCACACTTTTAGTTTGAGAATGTAGACAGAGCTTAACTCTGTATGTAATTTTATTGTGCTTGTTTATTTACAGTAGTATCCACAATTTTTAATTTGCCAACAAACAGACAATGCCTATTGAAAATCAATATATTGGTGACTTTAAAATATGACTTATCTTTATCTTTATATTAAATAACATACCCTCTGACTGTTTCCCAGTCTTTATTTGTTCTTTATGCATGCATTTGTTTTTACAGGAACTTCTCTTGGGTCTATTATATGATGACTTATCTTGGGAATACACTGACCAGAATCCAAACGATGAGAAGTCCCTACCGTGTTTATGGCTTGAGTTTGACGCCACGGAAGGCAGCAAAAAGGTTTCAAAATTATTGCGAATATACTCTAAACAAGTAAGTATCAACATCATATTATTTTTTTTAAATGGCAGTAGTTTAAAAGTAAAGGTGAATCCCTCCTTTGAGCATCACTATTAAGTGTTCACTTTCCTATGAAACAAACATGGGGATGTGTATACAGTACTATACAGTACTGTACAGCACAGCCAATCCCCCCATCCCCCCCCCCCCCACAACTTTTATGGGTCCCCCCCCACAACTTTTATGGGTCCCGAAGGTGTCCCCTTAATAGGGGTTCTACTCTATAAGGGTGGTTGGAGTGATGTTGGTTGTTATTGTACTTGCCTACTAATCTTAGTGTCCTAAGTTCAAATCCTGTCTAGGTGTCAATTGCGATAGATAATATAATAGAAAAATCGCCTATAATATTTTATTACAATGATTTTTAGGCTCCTATGATGAATGGCATGATACAAGCATGCATAGTGGAACTGAACAATCAAGACAAAGAAAGTCTAACACCTCGACCGTAAGTTAAATTCATGAAAACACATATCATTTTACATTTAAAACCTTGTCCTGATACCCATCAATGGAAAAATACATAATATTAATAAAAATATCTGGATAACAATATAAGTTAACTGTACTAAATATAAATAATCTACACAATTTAACTAATGACTGATAAGTGCACTACTTTTTCATGTGCAATCCAATGCTAAATATACATCTTTCCATGTTTGCTGTGAATAACATTGACTAGAATAGATTGAATGATAAAATAGTATTGTATTTTTTCTTTATAATGTATTAACTATGTACATTGTTTTTAGTGTACTTTTATCTGTTTAATATGTGTTAGTAATATCAGTAGCAGTATGTCTTCCTTTGTCCTCTTATTTTAACTCTTTTCCTTCCTCCCTTATGTGTCATCCTTAAAAGTTTAATCATAATTATTTCAAAATTTCCAAAATTAACAATTGGACTAAAATTTTGGTCATTTAGTTTTGATGAGTCAATTTTCTTTGTTCATTTAATGTATCATTGTTGTAGGGATGATTGCAATGTACTTTATACTAGAACTGTAAATTTAAAATGTTTGTCCCTAATATAGTTATTGTATTTTCTTTTGTATTTGTTCTTGATGTGTTTATTTCGTGTTGTGTTCATTAACATTACTTCATGCCTTTAGACACAATACTGTAGAAAGCAGTGATCTTGGTGTCGTAGAGGGTCCGTGTACCGGGATCGACAGGTACGGGTTTCACATTCATTATTCAAATTGCACCTCTAAATATCATATCTTTTTCACCATAGTTTCATTTTTTACACATTTTGCTGATTTTGTGTGTAGATTTTTTAAATTTAAATTGGTTTTGGTTTAATCATCATGTCATATTTATAGTATTTCAAGGATGTATATTATGAGTCACACATATATTACATTTCTTTGACTTTAACAGCACAAAAGAATAAAAAAAAAATTTTCTCCATTTTTTTTCCTAATTTTAAATTCTAACTTTTGTCATTGTCATCTTAAATTCTCCTAAAAGTCATATCATGTCACAAATAAAATTATTATAAGCATTTTAGTAGAAAAGAGGTTTTTTTACAATAATAATTATAGTAATGAAATTAGTAAATAAATTAGTCCCATACATTGTATCGTAGACTAAACGACAAAGATTTCAAAGAAATACCTTTGGATGATGAGGAAGAAAGTGTAGAAAACGGTTTTGAAAGTCCAGAACAAGATAAAATAGAGTTAATAGAAAGCAAACAAGATTTGAAAAATGGGAAAAAATTCAGACTTTCGTCTGCTCCTGATTGTATAGAGAGGTATCCCATCATGCACAAAATGTCATGCTCTGATGCATAATGGCATGCTTGAGTGAACATCCTATGCTTGAACGAATATGTCTTGAATTAGCATGAATTTATTTTTAATAATTATTCATTATCTAATACCTGTAAACATTTATTACTTTAAATAATTCTTTTTTATCAAATTATTCTAATAGCATTTTCACATTTTAAAGAAAAAATATTAAAAGAAAATAATTATTATCATAAAAATGTTCTTTGCTTTTACGGTTGTTTACTTTACTTCTCTGCGAATCTGCTTTGTTTACTACTGCATGTGTGCATACTTATTCCGCATGTGATGCATTTGGTGGTTAACATGCTTATCCTTATAATGTTAGAGTCCAGGGTTCGAGTCTAACTGCGGTTTACATTATTATTTATGTTCTATTTTCTATATTTTCTGCCAAATTATTATTTTTTGTAATTTACCTATTTCCACAAAGCTTTATTTTAAAAGTTTCATTTGAGCAGATAAGGAGTATTTTTTGTATTAATATTTATTATTCTTGAATTAGTTAAAAATAATTTTAAACATATTTTAGTAAATAAAAATGGAAATTAACTATGCCAAATTTGTTTTTCATAACTTGAATTAGATGAAGTGTAATTTTAAATAGATTACATATGAACACTTTTATAGCTATGTCATTTTTGTAATTGATTAATTGAACATTCAGTAACATTTCAATAACTTTATTTTAACATTCAATAACATTTTTATTAATATATAATTTTTCTTTGCTTTTGCTGTTTGTCTAACCTTCGACCTCTTAGGTCTGAACATGATACACTTGAACGAGTCGCATGTGGTTTGACGTCAACCATATCCAGGTAGGGACGTACTAACAGCTACAATTTTCTTAAATAATAGTATATTAGAATGCCTGGATTACCACATGGGTTGTCTTCTAAAGAGGGCATTAATAAATTTAATATCTTGCCATCTAATATATGACCATCAGTATCTACTAATACCATAGAGATATCTCTATGCTAATACCCATGCAAGGTTCTGCTGTACTATTTTAAATTATTGTCTTTTTATACATTAACAGAGATTATATTCAGATTTTAATAATACCAATTCTTTAAAAAAAAATACCCTCTCAGAGGGTATTTTTATGCTTTCATTTTAATGTAATAGACGATTGGTATTATATTAATCATACTTCTTTAAACTAATATCTATTTCATTGTATTATTTTTAGAACCAGGTCTACAACAGTGCAAGCAAGATCTGCTTCTCATCGTATAGGACATGACACCGTAGATGGTGCAGGCATTGCAAGGTGAGTTTGGGTTTGGGATAGAACAAAGATTTTTTTCTTTTGCGTTACTGCAAACATTTGTGAAATGTACAGTTGCTTTTTGACAACTTTCAACCAATATATTGGTGTGTACCTCATGGAATAGAGGACATATTACCAGTTGAGACACCCATATTCAGAGCACACCCCTATTAAGAGGCAATATGTTTTAAAACTTCAGGGGACAATCCTATTAAAGAGAGAGAGTTTAAATCCTATCAGTTCATGTTGTGTGTGGTGAGTTTAATGACTGTGATTTAATGATATTAGTTGATGAGTTTTTTAACTTAATTTATAATTGAACTACTAGTACTACTTATAATTGTAAACTACTATAATTTTTTCATTTTTTATATTTTACTAAAAATCTTAAATTATTATTTCAGAGCAAAGTCACTGGATGGAAGAAGCAGAGGTATGTAGTATCAATTTGTATACAAACTATATCCTTATCTCCTAAAATATATCATATAGGGTCCAGCAGTTTTTTCAGGTCCATCACCTCTCGAACCAATAGATTCCATAATATGATATTAAATTTGTTTTAATTTCTTTCTTTTTATAGCTTACATGACACTGCCATCAAGAAAGCCAAAAGTTACATTGTGCAAGAAAATGGATAAACTTTGTCTTTCAACATTCTCAGAAACAGGTAAGGATCACTAAAAGAGAGATATTAAAACTCTGTGTCAGGAAATATTAAAATATGTGTTACCATCCAAATGCATTAGAGTTTAAGCTTGGTTCCCACTAGAACGTAACTCAAGGACGTAAACGCAACGCAAGCGTGTTGACCAATGACAAGCGAAGTTATAGACAGTTAGCAATCACAAGCGAATAAGCCATCGCTTGTGATTGGTCAATTCACTTGCGTTGCGTTACGTCCTTGTGTTGCGTCGCTAGTGGGAACCACGCTTTACTGTAATAAACAATAATGTAAGTAACCCAGTTTATTAGTTCTTATAAACTAAAGCTCTTTCTACACTATCAAACTAGTTTGACAAAAAAGTGTGATGTGCCCAAATATGGTATGGATATCATCGTGTCCATATATGGGCTCATCACATTTTTTTGTACAACATTTCAATAATAACAACTTGGTGTGAATCAGATTGTTCTACAAAAGACTACATTAATATTTTGTTTTCTATTTTTTCAGGTGATCTAATCACTAAAAAAACTAAGTTGAGCCGACCTTTCTCAATGACTGGTATTTTTAAATTGTAAAGTGTTTTGCGGTGTACACAGTGTTTGTGATAATTTTACAAGTAACCTGTTTATTGTGGCCTTTTTGAGAATTTTGTCATAATAATAATGCAATGAATGCTATGCAGAATACAAATAGCTCATTCACTGCCATGCTGATAAATTGTGTGTTCAAAAACAATAAAGGTTGAAATATTATCTAGCAGTAACAGTGACATTAACTGACTGAAGAATAAGACATAAGAGGCAAAGTGGACCAAAATAGAGAAGGTAGCTTTGTATGTCATGGATAAACAAAGTAAACAGCAGAGATCTTATTATATAATAGGTAGGTATTCCATCAAGCATCACATACCACAGAAATGAAATGTTACAGAGGATCAAGTTGAGGAACCAACGAACTATCAAAAGATAAATTGGAAGCTCTAGTATGAAGATAGTTGGCACAATAGTTTATAGCTGCCAAAAAGATGCCTTTCCTTTGAAAGGTATGGCAAGCAGTCTTTGTACTGTATCTATATTTTTTAAATGTTGGCAAACTCTGTGATACCGTGTTACATATGTATCACATGTGACACCGTCATAAGCCTAACTTAACCTTAACATAATACAGGTACCACATTTACATATACAGATACATAAATGCAACACTGTATTACAGAAATTGCCTATAATTACTGGACATATTATAATGCCATATGTGGAGATACAGTAGAGGAAGTCGGGTGGAAATCTTGGGTACACAGTAGGATCCATCCATGGTTAGCAGAAATCTTGACATGAAAAATAATCCATTCATTCATGAATGAATTGAAGATTTGTTTAATAATATAAGACATCTTAAAAGTAAGGTGTTAAAAATGTGGAATATTGTTCAAAGTGGTATGGTAGATATGAATTGCAATATTAATGTACAGAGTACATGTATAAAAATACATAATTTTATAACAGTCATTTATTCATTGTTGATATAAAGTACAGTACACCACGTATATGTATAGTTCTGAAGAGAACTGTTGAGTTTCTCAATGTTTTGATCAATATACTTTTATCATCCTCAGGAGTTTATTCATTGTTATTATCTATGGGACCAATACAAATTAGATTACAAAATGATTATACAAATGTTTTTATAGTACCTGAATATGATTTTGCAGTATAGAACATTTTATAAGACATTTAATAATAAGAATTCAAATGTCATTCAACACATGTAATTTGCATAATTGAATATATTTTTTTAAATAAAATATTCATTTGATTTTTAACATTATATGTATATATTAGCATGTGGAAATAGAATAATTTTTAAAATTTAAAGATTTACATATAAGTGTATTTTTTAGGAGACTCAAAAGGATAAGTTGAAAATATATATATATGTTATCAATTTGCAGTTTCAATCGTAATCCCATAACCCACCAAATTTTGAAGAACAAAATATTGAAAATTAATGTTTATAATAATATTTATTTGATAGTTATTTTTGGCATTTGCAGGTTTATTATGTATTATAATCTAGTGTTTATTGTTTGCCAAAGATTTTTTTTTATGTAAGAAATGAAAATTGTATGGGCCCGGGGATAAAAATATTATATACTCTGTCTGGACAAGCATCTTAAACGCTAGGCTGGTACTACTACCTAGGCCTCTAGCATGGCCGTGCTTCTTTTCGTACTTTAAACTTCTTGGGCCCAACTAAGCCTAGCCTAGGCCAATTTTCAGAACGATTACGGAAAAGTACTTACCACGATTTGTGTGGCAAATCTCATACCAAAACATCTTGTATCATGGACCAAGTATTGCTTATTATCATGTATAACATTAATTAGGTCAGTAGCGTGTGTCGTTCCGTGTACTATACTTAATTAAAGTTAACTTAATTTTTGTAATAGACGTACAAATATATAACACACTGGTCGAAAATAATTGTGTGCTTTCTGTCTGTTAGTGTGTAACTACGATAGATGTTTTTAGATCATATTATTTTTTTTTTACAAATATTGATGAATTTATAGTTGTATAATATAAAAAACTCGTTTTCCTTCTATCTTTGTGCAATTCAACAATTAAAAATGTAACGTAAATTTATATATTTTGAATGTTTGTGTAAATGTTATTGAGTCCGCATCGCGATATTTCAAAGAATGAATGTACATTGCACCACTTACTAACGAAGTGAACACTTGAATTATTTCCAACTAAAACTTGGTTCCCACTGGAGACGCAACCAACCATTTTTTTAAAAGTAGGCCTACTCAATCAAACGCATTCATGGTTGGTTCTCACTTGAACACAACGCACAATATGTGACTCCTGTATAATGGAAGGATTCGTTAAGGGCTAGGGTCTATGATACAGGATTTTAATTTATTTTATTTTTATTTGAACCATATTTAATGAGGGTGATCCATCCAGAAATTGCTGATCATTTGGGACCCTCAGGACAGCTACAATACACAAAATACAACAAAAACAGAAAAGTTAAGGAAAAACAAAAGCCAATAAATAAAATTAATTACATGAGAATTAAAAATCTGAATAAGAAAATTTGGAATATAGAGAATAACTGATATGTTGAATTAAGCAAAAATATATAATATATATAAATATTTAGATCTAATATTTTACAATTTAAATTCATAGTTTCATTACCGAGAAAAAGAGGTTATACAATATTACTGTAAAGCCATCATTATTAAACCATGTTCTCATTCGTCATCATTACAAAGTGGTCTAGGTGTGACATTGTTAAAAGTTGTCTCTGTGGTTATCCGTCCACCCGTGTCAATCGATTCAAATCGATACTATTTGAAAAGATAAACTCAATATTGACTAAATAAATCCTCTACGATTTAGATAAATCAAAAACTTGTCATCACAGTCGTACACTGTTATTTTAAATACACTAAGCGTCGGGTGTAATATTCAAAATGAGGACCTTTTTAATAAGTCTGTCTCTGCTTCTCGGTATTCTACTGATGGTAAGATTGTTTACCTTTTTGTTGTTAATAGGCCTATATATCTGAGAATGTTAAAGAGTCGCTAGCCAATCGGGTTTGAACTATACCATGAAAGCCTCAATGGTCTAATGGTTAGGACATCTGCATATGAATCAGAAGGTCCGGGTTCGAATCTCTGTTTGGGGCGACTTTTTCTCATTCGTACAGATTTCCTCATCTTATCGTTTCAAATTAATTTCAGTATAATCACCGGATGGTTTAGAATTAAAATTGTATGCCTAATGTATATATATTTTTTATTTGTTTTCCTGAAGTGAATATTACTTTAAAGATTGGTCCTACGATTTTCCTCTTCCGATTTTGTAGTTTTAATAAAGTTAATCACTTCCGTAGAAAAAAAAACGAAAAAAAATATGTTTTCACTTATAATATAATACAATAAATGGTTAAATTCAACCAAAAATCCATTGGCTGGCAGCCAATTTGACAATTTTTTTGGGGTTTAATTTCCGTTTTTTCAGGTAAATAAATGTTGTTTAGGTCCACTTTTTGGTCATAGTGGATAACTATTATGTGACATTAAAATGGCATATTCAACAATAAAAATTTAAAAAAAATATTTGTCAGGGGGACAATTACATCTTTAAGTATACAGTACACAGTTGTGTTTCATTAAAAATTTAAAATGACGCAGAACAAGTTTAATACATTTATAGACAAAAAAGAACACATTTGTCACTTGGAGGCTTCTGGATTTCAACACGAGTTCCGAGCATTGTATTCAGTACATTTTATATTGAAGTAGCAAGATTTACATCAGATATTAGATGTAGATTAAAAAAAAACTATTAACATGTTAAAAAAACGTAAAACGGTTCCTTGATTTCATAGTTTAAGTTAAGGAATATTTTACTTTCTTTTTAAAAATCTGTATTTCATAATATAATTCAGAATAACACTACTATTTATTGAAATTTAATTGCAATTAATAGTAATATTATTTTGAATTATATTGTGAGTTTGAAAATGGCACTTCAGGTAGGTTAACAAACTCCCCGCCCCCTGCCCACCTACCATATATATTATACTATGACGTTATCCAAATTCCTTCACTTGCACTGATGAAGGGCTAGTGTTGCCCGAAAGCTCTGCTAACTTTTCTGGCTGTTTACTTTATCGTTTTGATTTAGCTTTTTGCTTTTTATTTTTGTATCTCCATTGAGATCCAGTCACTGATACCCACAGCATTGTCATTTTTTCCAGTAATTTGCCTTTGGATTTATATATATATATAATTATATTTGTATAGCTTTTTAACTATAACTAGGCTTACGTACTAATTTTAATCTAACAGGTTAGAAGAGTTGAAAGTCTAACGGTTGAAGAACAAGCTGCCAACCAGGCATGTGAACCCTTCCTCGGCATTTCATGTGGATCGTCAACCGAATGTGGAGCCAGCGAATGTGACCAACTTCAATGTGTCAATTACCGTTGTTCGCCGTCTCCAATAGGAATTGGAGGTGCCGATGGTGACGAGACCGAGACGGATGATGATGGTGATGAATAAAGTAACCGAGTGAAAGAAATTGTGCCAAGGCCTAGCAAAAGACTGTAAATAAGGCATATGTGTTAATAACTACACGACGTAGAATTTAAATGGGTGAAGGGATCATCAAACAAATATAGACTCAATTTTTCGTGCATTTAACTCTTCTTTAACTACACCCTTAATATGTTAAATACATCTCACGCAAAGATGATGATGATGGCATTCCAGCAGAAAGTACGCCTACGATCACAACAACTCACCAATGTTATCTGTGAATGGATGTAGACCTATTGTATACACCTAATTAAATCAGGAAAATTAATTATCTTGTAAAATTGACATTAGGACCTTGTTAAGAACTTATTATTAAAACGTAACAAAGTGAATACTTAAATCATTACCAAATATAAAGCTTGGTTCCCACTAGAGACGCAACACAAGCGAGCTGACCAATCACAAGAGACAGTTCAGATGATCCATCACAGTGTCATTGGTCAAATCATAATTACTCTCCGCTTACGTGATCGTTGCGTTAAATATCTAGTGGGAACCAGGACGCACCAATCGTATTATAATCTTAATTTAAAAGTATGAAATAGGACTATTATGTATAGTTACATATGAGTATCATAATGTACGGTTCATATTATAATTTTAAAAATATAAATTCAGAAAGGCGTTTACTGAAATGTAACCACTTATATTAGATCGATTGGGAATAAATGTTATTTTTCCGAAATATCCTTCTGAGTATTGTTTTATAAAGCAAGTTTATACATCAATTTAAGTAATACCGACATTTGTTGTAGATTGATCAATTACTTATTTATAGCCTTATGCTTGTTAAACATTAAAACAGTGATGCATAATGATCAGAATTACGATTATAAAGACTTCAGACGAGAAGGCGACTGATTGAGGAAGCTTTCGGATTGCGACGACCTTATGACAATGTTGTCGTTCCTAATCGCCTGGTCCATTTCTTGGTTCACACTAGGATAGAATGTAACGCAAAAAATGTAAGAGCGACAGAAGTCATTAGACCAATCAGATATCGGTATTAGGGTAATGCGTTTAAGAGCTTCGGCTCATTGCATATCCGTTTTATATCAAATACGTTTTCCGTTCATCATGATTTAGATTAAACTTATACAAATATTCTTTTAAAAGAAATGATATATGTATATTATATATATATTCTATTGATACAAATAAATGGTACGTATAGTACGGCGAATGATAATCATGACGCGATGGATCATCCTGCTTGCGTTGCATCTTAAAACCAAAAAAAAAAACAGACGAGCGTTAACGATAATAAAAATAAGAGTTTCTGTTATTCCTTAAGCGTGGTTCTCACTAGCGACGCAACGCAAGGACGTAACGCAACGCAAGTGAATTGACCAATCACAAGCGATGGCTTATTCGCTTGTGATTGCTAACTGTCTATAACTTCGCTTGTCATTGGTTAAAACGCTTGCGTTGCGTTTACGTCCTTGCGTTACGTTCTAGTGGGAACCAAGCTTTACGGACCACAACGCGGAGCGGACGGGCCGTTTCCGCTCAAATACGGTACATATTCTACGTGGGACACGCACTACGCACGTTTCCGCTTACCATTACCACTCGTCTGTGTATATAACCTTTAGCGAGGAGAACCAAGCTTTCGAACGCGCCAAAACAGTACGTGTACAAGTAATGCAATCAAGTGAGGAAGCGCCTCTGAATGTCATGCATGCGCACAATAAGTAATCATAACGTTACATGAAGTCGTTCATTCGTAGTCGTCACAAATCGAAAGATGTCTAGTGTATATGACAATTATGATATTTGTTTTAAACCTCGCCTCGAAATTCCCACTTTATTCCCTTTTTATAATTTTCTAATACGCTATTGATACTGTAACTAGTAAACACAATAAGACAATATATCCCATTCTAAACCTTTATTAACGAAGACACAATTTCAAATAATATATGAACAATACATGAAAGTATAGGCCTATACACACAATGAGCCTATACAGCTCAATGCATTATATGAAACCTTCGTCACTTACGATATTGAATTTAATTATAATTAAAAGATGTGCATTGCGCTCAACACTAACAATTTGATATTTGTCTCTATTACGCAATATCCAGTTCAAACATCATAATTTATATTTGTATTAAAATAGTAGTAGTATGAAGCTAAAATTAGAATTGGTAGGCCTATAATGTATGGTTTACGACAATGCATGGAGACGGAAGACAATTACAGTATTATTATAGAATAATATAAAATCGAAACCCTGAAAACTGAAAGAATTAAAGAGACACTTAAGCCCGACAGTCTACACACTATCAAACTAGTTTGACAAAAAAAATGTAATGTGCCCAAATATGGTAGTGATCTGATATCATCGTGTCATGATCATGGGCACATCACATTTTTGTGTCACATAAAGTTTGATTGTGTAGACATAGCTTTAGCATAAAGGGCAATTTACATTAGGAAGATAACGATCTAGTGTAAATGGGCCTTAAAACCAAATAGAATAGATGTAGTTTTCCATTGTGTCGATAATGAAGTAAGAATGTGTCTATAAACGAATAATGAATGAATTCTTCACCTGCTACGCACACAATAACCAACCAAAGAAGATGAGCAAACCCTAACAAATCTGAAATGTAATAAACAATTATTGGTTTATTCAATTTTTGATTGGATTTAAATTATTATATTAGTGTACCACCAGTATTGGTTTATGATTATCGATTGTTTGCTGATGCGCCGCACGGAAACAAATCTAATAGCTGGTTTCGCAATACCGCTGTTCGATAAAACGGAATGTATTCCACATATTCACTTTGATTAATTGGATCAAAGCAAATATTTACCTGAAAAAAGTTATATATCAGTCAATGGTTTTTGGTTCAATTTTAACCTTTTTATAAGTGAAATTTTTTTTGTTACCTAATTTTATTTTAGTCTTCATTTTTTATGTTTTTGGGGGGACAATACATTTTTTTTAAAGAATGTAAATATTGTTTTGAGATGATGTAATCTAAAAAACAACAACAAATAATTTACCTTTATCTAACATGGGGGGTGATCGATGTCTCTATGCTGGCATTTAGAATATTTACATTGCAACTGCGTACAGCCATTTAGTTCACAATCTTTGGGGTTATCATTTTCTTCACTGCACACTGTACCAATAAGAGGCTGACATATCTGATTTTCAACTTCCAATGACAGCGTTGGCTATAAGATAAAATATGATGATTTTGCTTTGAATAAAAAAGAGGGATGTGTCCAAATATGGTAGTGATATGCCCAAATATGGTAGTGACATGACATCATCATGTCTAAGGGCACATCACATTTTTTGTCACATAAAGTTTGATAGTTTTAAGCTACAGTTACACCTTCCGTTTTACAGCCGGAAGACGTCGACAACGTTGAATTCTATTACGTAAAAAAACCGCCGCCGTCTCGACAGAATAAGCTATGAATATTCAAATTTAATAACCAAAATGACACCTGTTCATTATGAACAAGATGTCTATAAAGTATAGGCATCAAGACTCTTTGCGTACCAATATTAATATTATGCAAATATCATTGTAGTCAATGAACAAAAGTGAAAATGCTTTAGATTCAGTGACTATGACTGTGTTCGGACGTGAAATGAGCAGGTATCTTCTGTCTCCACTTCAATGAACTGGTGTATAGCTTCATACTGAATCTCAGTAGTGTTCTGAACCTCCGTCTTGCATCTCCCAGTACAATCCCCAGCTCTAAAGCATGACACTCTGTCTAAACTTACCTCAGGCTGTTCAGTGGTTGTAGTTGTTCCAGGCTGTCCAATGGTTACATTCACAACAGGCTGTTCAGTTGTTGTAGTTGATAAAGTCAATTCCACTACTGGGAGCTGGCCCTTTAGATTTAAACATGTAAAAATAGATAATACCATGTAAAATGAATAATAATAATTAAAGGATGAGGATAAGATGACAATACTTACAGATAGGGTAATAAACCGAGGAGGATTATGAGTGAATGCGAAGACCGATAAAGTATTGTGATATTAATTACTAATTGATTTATATCAATAATAGGACATAATAGTAGCAAGACCAACGATGACAATAATTATAGATTAATTGTGGATTTCTGTCTAATGATGCTCGGCTACTAATCATAGGGTCCTGAGTTCAAGTCATGTCGTGTCAGGATTTTTCCTCATTTTTAATCCCAAGAAAAGACTTTGTTTATGTAGATAATATTGTGTATAATTGTGTTTGCCAAGTAGGATTGTGAATGAATTCGCTTATGGTTAACATTGACAATGCTGCGCCTAAATATATATAGTTTAAAAAAAACCAAAGTGATATATTGTACCTCATTATTTTCTGAAGTCTCTGATGTTCCAGGTATGTTTTCATACTCTATGTAATCAGCCGCTTCTTCTGTAAATGACGTTTCTTCAATTTCTTCCAGAGCAAACTCATCGGCCTCAGCTGTTTCTCCTTCATCATTGGCCTCAACTGTTCCTTCATCATTGGCCTCAGCTGTTTCACCATCGACCTCAGCTGTTTCTGCTTCTCCACCATCGGCCTCAGCTGTTTCACCATTGACCTCAGCTGTTTCACCATCGGTCTCAGCTGTTTCACCATCGGTCTCAGCTGTTTCACCATCGGCCTCAGCTGTTTCTTCTTCTTCGCCATTAAGTAATGCTTCCCAATCTTCCTCATTTCCTTCTTCTCCATCAGCATCAGCTGTTTCACCACCGACCTCAGCTGTTTCTTCTTCTTCGCCATCAAGTAATGCTTCCCAATCTTCCTCATTTGCTTCTTCTCCATCGACCTCAGCTGTTTCTGTGTCTTCAACATCGGCCTCAGCTGTTTCTTCTTCTTCGCCATCGGCCTCTGCTGTTTCACCATCGACCTCAACTGTTTCGGCTTCTTCGCCAACATCGATATTTGCTTCCCAGTCTTCTTCATTAGCTTCTTCTTCGCCATTGGCGGTATCGGCTGTTTCGCCATCGGCGGCTTCAGCTGTTTCGCCATTGGCTTCTGCTTCTTCTACATCGGCTTCAGTTGCTTCTGCTTCTTCTACATCGGCCTCAGCTGTTTCTGCTTCTTCACCATCGGCCACGGCTATTTCTTCTTCTTCACCATCGGCCACGGCTATTTCTGCTTCTTCTCCATCGGCCTCATCTGTTTCTGCTTCTTCATCATCGGCCACGGCTATTTCTACTTCTTCTCCATCGGCCTCATCTGTTTCCGCTTCTTCACCATCGGCCACGGCTATTTCTACTTCTTCTCCATCAGCAAAATTTGCTTCCAAATCTTCCTCATTTGCTATTTCGTCACCAGCATCTTCAGTTGCTACTCCTTCTTCGTCAGCAACATTGGCTTCTTCGGCATTATTTTCTTCTCCGTCTTCTGCAGGAAGTGGGGCAGAAATCGCCTAAATTTTCATTAACGCAAAGAATAGAAAATGTTTATAGGATATAAAAGCAATAGTTGTAGAAGTCTTGTATTAAAAACTCATATACCCGCGGTATTTTGTGTAAGTTTACAATCTCCGCTTACCTTATACCATGGAAATAAGTATTCTCAATGTATGTAATAAGCTGTGAAATACCTATCAATTTAAAAGACATTTAGACGGGTTGTGTGTCTCAGATAAAAAGTACAACAGAATGGCGTTGTGACTTTGTGGTTATGATGCTTGGCTACCACTCCAAGGGCCCTGGGTTCACGTCCCGTCACATGTCAAGATTTTTTCTAAGGACAAAATTACTCCACTCCCTAAGACTTGTAATACGACTTTGTTTATGTAGTTTATGTAGAGCATCTTGTGTACATGTTTGTCTTGTGAACCTCTCAGGGTTCCTAATGATCAGCAATGGCTGAATGGATTACCCTCATTAAATATGGTTTAAAAAACACACAATCATTGCTTTAAGTGTCCAAGATAAATGTAAATCAAGGCAAATCATTACAGTATTTTGTCTATTTTATAAGATAATAAAATATATGTCTATTACCTGTTGAAATAAGATCAAGACGCTAAGAATCAACACACCCCTCATCGTCATCTTGATGTGCTGACTTGCATCCCCTCATAAACAACTCAAATGACCAAAACTCAAAATCATTTACCCATCTCAATACTACATCGATTTCCAATTCCCATAATATTTATTTTACCATACTACTTCTTTCATATTTAGAGATGGTTCGAAATAATATCACTTGTGTGTTTATTTAAGCGATTTTCGAAAATCACGGCAAATCCATTTCAAGGATTTGTATTATATATACGATTCAAGGCAAATCAGCAACACACCCCTCATCTGTAAAACGTTACCAATTAGCCATTTAAACAACTTACTTTTGTTATGCTCAATATTTTATCTCTTTCTTTTTTTGACTTATTTTATTGTTTACTGTTTTATACAGTATTTCTTTTTATGTATTTTGCATATTTGTATTGTAGGGCCCCTCATGAGACAAGCTATTCCTTCTAGTATGGGCCCCCTAGTTATTATTGTAAAATAACTGAATAAATGTGTATAAATGAATGAATCGTTACGAATGACCAATACTTAGAATAAAAGTCATATTAAAAGGACTCAATCGGAACAAAGTGTCCCTTAAAAAAAGAGAAAAAAAACTTCACCTTTTTGTGTTGCACGGGTCGGGAAAGGTTCGCCTTAATATGGGTGAACCCAAATATGTGCAATAAAACAGTAATATTGTAAGAAATACACACACACACACTAACAAATATAAATGAAATAGGTTTATTGACACTAATAATATATATGAAAAGTAATGTATGATTGCTAATATTTAACATGGTTTTTTTTTACAAAACACTATCACAATACAGAATCGTGTATAAGCTCATACAGGGCTTATACAGCTAAACAAAATCTGCTTTGGTTTGGACTTATTCCAAATGGTTGGTTTACAAGTGTCTGTACACTATATAACAAAAACAGTTTACCAAGTTTTCTAACATGTTATTTTTAACTTCTGATGAACTGATGAAACCATCTCATTTCCAACTTTAGATTACACTTCTCTTATTATTTAAAATCCATTTGTTTTATATATACATACAATAATCAAATACTGTATTTTCGTGTATAAAGCTCTGTCTACACTATCACACTTTAAGTGACAAAAAAATGTGATCTGCCCATATACAGACATTATGATGTCATATCACTACCAAATTTGGGCATGTCACTACCATATTTGGGTACATAACACTTTTTTGTCAGATAGTGTAGACAGAGCTACACAAATCATTAGTTCGACCTGAAACACTGAAATAATACATATGCTTAATTAACTACACAAAATATATACTACATTGAAAATTAGACACAAAAAAGTTGCGTAAAAAGTAAAATCAAGAACATTTTTTCAAACCAACAATGATAATGTATAATATAGTAATATTTATACACAAAATTTATGTAAAATTTTTATCATAATTTATTTAATAAAAACATAACAAATGTATTAACTTTAATCAATTTATTAACATTGGCAATTATTTTATTTTTGTAATAAATTAATTTTTAAAACACTTCTACTTTTCTCATAAAATTAATCTTAAAGATTATTTTCATTCTCTTATAATTTTAACAAAAAGTGTAACTGAAGTTCATGTTGTTTTTGATGTTTTTCCTTTTTCTTTCTTTGTTTTATGTGCTTTCTTTAAATTATCCATGTTTGCTTTTAATACACCTGCATATGCCTGCAATCAAGATAAATTTAAATGAATAGTTAATGAATTTGAAAACATGTGAGTGTTAAGCACGGTTCTCACTAGGACGCAACGACATATCGTAAGTGTTGCAAGATACAAGTGGGAACTGATGATGCAATAGTGCTGCAAACATCGCTACGAGAAATCAAATTAGTTTGATTTCATGCAACAATGAAAGGCAAAATCGAAACATAGTACAGAGTAGTCAAAGTCTACGGTAACTGATTGATACACAACCAAGGTTTGATTTCATGGGGGAAACACAATCATTGGAAGGGCATTTTCTTACGTTGCGTAGGTGGCATCAATAGTGGGAACCGCATGTTAAGAAAAGAAAGAAATCGACAAGTTCTTGCCACAGTAGCGCCAAAATGGAGATCTATAATATGCCCTTGTTGTCACTAATCAAGGTTCCTACTAATGAACTACGGTTAGTAACAGTCTTGGCCTTCTTTCAGGTGAGACCTAATAGTTAAAGTAAAAGTACAAGACGATAAAGTGACCAATATGGCACAATCATATAGGACTAACCACAGGTACTTCAAAACAGCTTGTTATAAAACGAAATAATTTTCGGTGGAAGGGTTTAAATAAAATCACAGCCACTGAATTAGATAATACCTAATCAATATATATAATCAATTACATAGACCAGTTGATGTACTTGCTAAAGACAAAAATAACTTTTAGTTTGCATACATTGCTTGCGTACTGCATTATTACAACAATAACCAGCTGTTCCGTTTCCTGATATTAATTAATTTATTATTCTTATACAAAAAAAAGACTTGTTAAATTATTGATCGAAACTGATTCAAAACTATTGATTATTATCAGATGGTAAATATGGATTACACACGTAATTACCATAAATTAACCAATGGTATAATTGAAGTTGATAGGCTTATCTATCCATGCATTTAATGGTGTATTCTACATGTCAGTTTATAGGTGGTAGGCTTATCTGTCCAGGCTTTTAATTACAGTGTTCTCTAATCTGAATAACTGAATAGGCTAATAGTTAATATTAGGATTTTCTGCCACTTGAGGGCTGAAAAACTCTGTTTTGTTGTTAGGATCTAATCTTTTTGTAGAATATGTATGGATTATAAGCAGAGTAGTATGTGCAGAGCAAGAGTTGAGCATTTTTAAATCCTACTATCCTAAATATACCATGAAAGAATACAGAGATATCTGTTACAACAGTAACATTTCCAAATTTCCAGTTAAGCTTAAGGACCAAGAATATAAAAGATACTAACTAGCACAGAATGTTATTTCTAATCAGAGCATAGAGGGCAGCATAACTGGTTAAAAAATTGACAGTACTGTACTAACACAGTACTACTGTAACAAAGTGTCGCCTATCTTGTTGGAAAAACCTAATTTTAAAGGATTTAATAAGAGGGTAACTTACCAATTGAAATTTATTCATATCTTTAGCACTAACCTGAAAACAAAACAGAAAACACTATACTTTTTAATTTCCAATGAACTTTAACCATTGATTACATGGTACTGTAGGTGACCAATTTAGAAGGTGGTTGTTGTTCTTCTTCCATCATTTAGGAGCAAACTTCATAGTTGAAGGCTACTGCTCCACTGGCTATTTGTTGTTGCATACGGTGTGTGGGGCATACAAAGTTAAATAATAGATTTTTCCCAATAAATCTTACCTATTATACACAGGCTTTTTCTAAAAAAAAACACAATATAACAAATATATTTTGTCCGTTTTGTTGAGCTGCTTATGTGGAAAATCTATCAAAATTTGATGAATTCAGACCAAGTTATCCCAAAAGTTTAAAGACAATCTGGTCCTGTTGCATTTCATTATATTCTCAATTTGGCAGCGTAATTAATAATAATAATATCCCTTTTTCTTATCAATTGTAAATTTTGGCTGAACAGAAAATTAGAATTAAGAAGTAAGCAACCTACTTACCACTGTACTTAATTTCTTGTTTCTACACGTAGCTCTGACCAGACATTTATGTTCACCTGTTGATTCAGACACAGATTGCTTGTCCTTTGATGCTTTTGGTATAGGTTTGGTCCTACCATTATCTGTAAAGTGTAAGGCAAAGAAAATGTTACTGTACTTAGTCTTATTATTATACCTGTGTGGTATGCACAGCAGGGATGCAGTACGTTTGTGCATGGAGTAAAGAATAATCTTTATTCCATGGTTTGTGTCATGAATTTTTACAAACTATTACTTTATTTACTTACAAATTACAAAATTACTCTTTATTCAGTAATAACAGTATTATTTATTTGATAATTGCGCTTTTTTTTTTATCACGCTTCGGAAATATTTAAAAAAATGTATTCTTAAATAGTATATAGTATCGTGTCTTACAGTTTAACAGCAATTAGAGTTCAAGTGAGTCCATGGGATATCTACTACAGTAGTATATTCAAACAATACGACTATAGAAATGGGGCAATACGACTATAGAAATGGGGCGAAACGACTCAGCACAAAGTCTAGACGTGGTTAATTATCCTGTATACTCACATTGTTTTAGTGTCACGTAAACAGCAGCAGATGTTCTTGATTTTTGAAACATTAACGTCAGTTCTGTCAGAAACTAAATAAACACAAACAATCATTATATATTTTTGTACATAATTGATAACTTCAAAATAACTAAATATAATATATAGTTCTATTATTAGGAAAATAAAAACTGAGAAATAACTTACAGCTTCGTTCGCGAGAAGCACCATCTTGAAAATATTACCTAATGACTAAATATATAAAGCTTAATCTCATTGATGGATTGTGCTAGCCAAGACACGTTTCAGCCAATAGAATACAGCCTTCTTTCTGTCTTTTTGTCCCATGCGTGGTTATAGTTGAGTGGTTTTCATGCTTCGTTGATTTTGTTGTCTTTTCATTTTGTTTTGTTAGGCCTAGCCCTAGCGAGCTTGTGTTTTAGTTCTGAAATTTGGTTGCAATGGCTAGCAATTCAAGCAGTATTTCAGAAGCTGAAGCTGCATTGTATGACAGACAAATTCGCTTATGGGGTCTTGAGGCACAAAAACGGTCAGTCTTTTGTTGATGCTATATAAAATTAAAATAAGCTTAGCTAACTAATCTCTAAGACGGCCTGCTGGCGGTCAAAGTTGAGTAGGGCCGGCTCAGAGGAAGTTTGTTGATTTATAGAGGAATTGATCATCTCATAAATATTGTTTGTCAAGGTTGTTTTTGAATTAATTAAAACTATTACTGGTTACAACCAATTCAGATAGTGAATTAAATTAGTTAATAATTACACAGTATAATAATATTAAATATGTTATATTCACTTTCAATCTAATTTTTTACCATTTTTTTTAATGCAGTCTAAATATTCTGCAATAGTATAATAATTAACTATTTTTAATGTAACAACTCCCCAGTTACACAATGTATGAAATATTGTAAGGCCAAGTGGTAGAAGTACTAACTATACTATAACTATCTAGTTAGTAAATAAAAATAAATCCTTATCCCCCACCCCCAAAAAAAGAATTACTATAAAAAATATCCCTTTTTAAAGGATGCTTTTTGTTTTCAAACATAAAAGATTATCTTTGTGACTTAGTTACAAGCTAAGTATCCTTTTAAATTCACCAGATTAAGCCTTAAGCAATTGTGTTCTAAATAATATAGTTTTCATCTCAACAGGCTGCGGGCATCCTCTGTTCTTTTCATTGGTCTAAAAGGCCTTGGTGCAGAGGTGTGCAAAAATGTTGTTCTATCCGGTATTAATTCAATCACATTGATGGATCATAATACTGTTACAGAAGAAGATTTCTGCTCAAATTTCCTTATATCATCCAGAGAAGACATAGGCAAAAATGTAAGCGGGCGAAGAAAAGTGTAAAGAAGAGTTTCTCGCTTCCCTCTCTAAAGCTCTATCTGCACTAGCAAACTAGTAGTTTGACACAAAAAAGTCTGATGTGCCCAAATATGGTAGTGATATAACATCATCATGTCCATATATGGGCACATCACATTTTGTTGTCACATAAAATTTGATAGTGTAGACAGTCATTTATATAAGTGTTACTCCTTGTTAATTTAGTAATACATATAAAAACAATTATTTTTTACACTTTCCAGGGGCTTTGATTTTTGGGAGAGTTGACCATATCATCGGACAGTTTTAAATTTTTTCTATGCCTCAATTTATATATATATTTGTTAATAATGTCAAGTGAAAATATTTGTAATGTTTTACATGCAATTTGGCTGCTGGGCCACCATATGTAATTCTATTAAATTAATTAAGTTAATAATAGTAAGGTTATATTGCATGATAATGCATATAACCTAATTTATACAGTAAAGTGAGTTGTTTGAATTTTTTCATTTATAGAGGGCAGCATCATCAGTGGAAAGAACTCAGGAATTAAACCCTAACGTGATTGTTAAATCAGACAATGACAATCCAGATAACAAACCTGACATCTTCTTTGAGCAGTTTGATGTTGTATGTGCCACCTGTTGCCCACGTGCAACCATCTTTAGGCTTAATAACATATGTCATGGCAAGAATATCAAATTCTTTGCTGGTGATGTCTTTGGCTTCTATGGATACATGTTCGCCGACTTAAACGACCATGAATTTGTTGAGTATGTATTTGAATTTCTTTTGAATAAATAATAAATGCCATTGAATGTGCTGCTGTGAGACCGCTTTGGTAAAGCTCTGTCTACACTAGCAAACTTTATGTGGCAAAAAATGTGATGTGCCCGTGTATGGACATAATGATGTCATATCACTACCATATTTGGGCATATCACTACCATATTTGTGTGCATCACACTTTTTTGTCAAACTAGTTTGATAGTGTAGACAGAGTTTAAATATTCAAATTATTATTATGAATGTAAAATGATGACTTAAAATTATATTTTGTTAATTTAGAGAAAAGGCAAAAATGATAGAAAAAGAGGATTCTAATGGCGTTAAAAAACTTGTAGCTGATGACACAGAGACAGTCGTTACCAAAAAAACTTTCTCTTACTGCCGCTTCAAAGATGCTCTGGATGTTGATTGGTCGACAGAGAAGTATGCAAAAGCGTTGAAAAGGGCTTCTGACGTTTACTTCATAATGCAAAGTGAGTAAAGCCTTGTCTACACTATTAAACTTTATGTGATGAAAAAAAATGTGATTTGCCCATATATCCTTAGAGAATAGAAGGCTTTGAATTGTTTGCATATACGTGTTCCATATGTGATGAATTAGTATGAAATAGGGTCTGTATGTGAGGTGTGTTTGATACCTGTTACGTGATGTAATTTTACACTTATTATTCTCTGTGTATAAATGTGTAAACAAATTTATATAGAAGAGGCTATGGTTTTTATACTTATAAACATATCTTTTGCAGTTCTGTTAATGTTTCGTGAACAGTTTGGAAGAGACCCACAGCCTGGTAACCTGGAGAATGACCGAACAGAGTTACAGCGGTTACGAGAAGAGGTTCTTGATGCGTTAAAGGTCAAATCTGACCCAGTAGATGACAACTTCAGTGGGTAAGTTGATTAACAAACAAAAATGATTTGCATTATTTGTGTAATGAAATCAATTTAACTTAATTTTCAACTACAATAAATACAATAATAATAAGTCATAGTGGAGCTGTAGCTTGGTGATTAGCAAGCTTGCCTTCCAATGCCATGGTCACAAGTTAAATTCTGACCTAGTTCCAGAGTTGTAGCTCAATACGTCATTCACTGGTGTAAAAAAGTTTAAAAAACTAACCTATGATTAATATACGTTTTCAGATCCTGATTAATTTAATATTGTATATTTTTTTTAGTCACTGTGCCGCTGAACTCAGCCCAATCTGTGCTATCGTGGGCGGTGTTATGGGACAAGAGATTATTAAGGTCATTTTATGTTACTTTGTTCACATTATAAGATCACAACACATACTATAAGATCACAGCACATACTATTAGATCACAACACATACTATTAATTCACAACACATACTATTAGATCACAACACATACTATTAGATCACAACACATACTATTAGATCACAACACATACTATTAGATCACAACACATACTATTAGATCACAACACATACTATTAGATCACAACACATACTATTAGATCACAACACATACTATTAATTCACAACACATACTATTAGATCACAACACATACTATTAGATCACAACACATACTATTAGATCACAACACATACTATTAGATCACAACACATACTATTAGATCACAACACATACTATTAGATCACAACACATACTATTAGATCACAACACATACTATTAGATCACAACACATACTATTAGATCACAACACATACTATTAGATCACAACACATACTATTAGATCACAACACATACTATTAGATCACAACACATACTATTAGATCACAACACATACTATTAGATCACAACACATACTATTAGATCACAACACATACTATTAGATCACAACACATACTATTAGATCACAACACATACTATTAGATCACAACACATACTATTAGATCACAACACATACTATTAGATCACAACACATACTATTAGATCACAACACATACTATTAGATCACAACACATACTATTAGATCACATCACATACTATGAGATCACAACACATACTATGAGATCACAACACATACTATTAGATCACAACACATACTATTAGATCACAACACATACTATTAGATCACAACACATACTATTAGATCACAACACATACTATTAGATCACAACACATACTATTAGATCACAACACATACTATTAGATCACAACACATACTATTAGATCACAACACATACTATTAGATCACAACACATACTATTAGATCACAACACATACTATTAGATCACAACACATACTATTAGATCACAACACATACTATTAGATCACAACACATACTATTAGATCACAACACATACTATTAGATCACAACACATACTATGAGATCACAACACATACTATTAGATCACAACACATACTATTAGATCACAACACATACTATTAGATCACAACACATACTATGAGATCACAACACATACTATTAGATCACAACACATACTATTAGATCACAACACATACTATTAGATCACAACACATACTATTAGATCACAACACATACTATTAGATCACAACACATACTATGAGATCACAACACATACTATTAGATCACAACACATACTATTAGATCACAACACATACTATTAGATCACAACACATACTATTAGATCACAACACATACTATTAGATCACAACACATACTATTAGATCACAACACATACTATTAGATCACATCACATACTATAAGATCACAACACATACTATGAGATCACAACACATACTATTAGATCACAACACATACTATTAGATCACAACACATACTATTAGATCACAACACATACTATTAGATCACAACACATACTATTAGATCACAACACATACTATTAGATCACAACACATACTATTAGATCACAACACATACTATTAGATCACAACACATACTATTAGATCACAACACATACTATTAGATCACAACACATACTATTAGATCACAACACATACTATTAGATCACAACACATACTATTAGATCACAACACATACTATTAGATCACAACACATACTATTAGATCACAACACATACTATGAGATCACAACACATACTATTAGATCACAACACATACTATTAGATCACAACACATACTATTAGATCACAACACATACTATGAGATCACAACACATACTATTAGATCACAACACATACTATTAGATCACAACACATACTATTAGATCACAACACATACTATTAGATCACAACACATACTATTAGATCACAACACATACTATGAGATCACAACACATACTATGAGATCACAACACATACTATTAGATCACAACACATACTATAGAAACTAATAAATGTTACTATTATTACTTTGCTTTGTAATTTTAACTCGTAAGTAAGCAACAAATTAATTAATTAATCCATCAAAATTTATTTAGAAATTTAACAATTTACAAAACATAGAATCATAAAGCTATCCTAGCCTTCCCCCAAAAACATTTACTACTTTTGTTTTCAATTGGGAATACATTTTTTTTTTCAGGCTGTATCATGCAGGGATGTACCTCACAATAATTTCTTTTTCTTCAATGGATTAAACAGTACTGGAATTGTTGATTGTATTGGAAGTTGAGATTGAATCAGTTGAGGTCCATTGATTTCATCCAAACAAGGCAATCTAACAACAGGATGCCGAGCTCCAGAGATCAAAGGGTTTTATGTGTGGCTGCAACATGATCAGTTGTTCCATGCCTCTTGACAGCACAAATACCGCTTTCTATGTAGAATATGTAATGTTGGTATTTGTGGCAGCCAGACATAAGATCAAAGGACGGTAACGAGTTACTATCTTGGCAAGGCAAGATCAGTGTCCTGTTGTTAGATTGACTTGATTCAAACCAGAGATACCACCGGATAGATGTCTTTGTTTTTGTTCAAAATGAGTTCTTAGTGGGTCAGCCAGACTCAACTTGTAATTCAGGAGCTACAAAAACAACAAGTTACAAAATAACTTTAAAATAAAAGACTACCATAACAAACATATTTTATTGATTGTAAATGGGCTGTTTAAAATGTTTGTTTTTCTAAAGTAATTACAATTGTTATAATAAAATAAATGGAAACACATTTGAATTTGTGATTTTTGCTTTGTATAAAGCGCTGTCTAAACTATTAAACTAGTTTTTGATGTGCCCAAATATATAATTTATGATATGACGTCATCGTGTCCATATATGGGTACGTCGTCACATTTTATTGTCACATAAATGTTGGTAGTGTAGACAGAGCTTTACTAAAAACAGTCGTGTCCCCTGAACAGGCGTTCGTTTCACAGCAGAGTCTGCCTCTCTAGGGTTATCCCAAAGAAGGGGTTTTACTGTATTGTTTCATTTATTTCGGAAAATATAATACAGAGTACAAAATTCTCCATAGCTCAAGAAAGAATGTTTGAATTTGTGCTTGAGTACAGAAAGTGTCCTCAAAACTTCTTCAGGTATACATCTGAAATATATTTAGTGTTGAACTAAGTATTTGCAGTTTATGACCACAACCTATGTACTGCACTGTTTATGTTGAGGTAGTAAATACTACATAAAAAAACCACAATTGTACCAAAAGTATATTTTTTATAAAAGACGTACCTGGAGATGTTTGCCGTGGTTTCTTTAGTTTCCAAACAATGCAAAAGATTATTGCTATACCAAATAATGCCGACACAACGCTCACAATAATTCTATTAAACATAAACAATATCAATTTTTTTTTAGTTCACACATTTTTCCACGAAAGTGTTTTTTCTGTTATCTAATTGTTAATGAAATCAAATAGTGGTATAATATTCAATGAATTAAAGAGCAAGGATTAAACAGACTATCAGACCAGTTACAGACCTAACATTTGCACGTATTCTGTAGGAGGCGCATATAATGGGTGCTTTGTGCGCATGGGTGCTTTGTGCGCATATGGATGCTTTGTGCGCAGATAGGTGCTTTGTGCGCCGCCTCCTCAACTTTGCGTACAAAATACTTACATTGCAATTCGTTTTATTATTCTTGATCGGATTTCATCCTCAACAGCGTTCTTCACATTCGAAAGTATTTTTTTCGTTGAATTTTCGTTTTGATTATACAAATCTACAAGTATCTTGACGTTATCGTCGACGTCATTGTTATCATTGACGTCATTATTGTCTGTGTCTTCGCAACAATACGATCCGTTGGCAAAATTGCAGCACACACTGAATGAACATTCTATATTTATGGAAACCGTTGATGTTTCGTTAGACGAACATCCCTGTGAAACAACTTGTAACCAAAAAAATAATAGCATAATTTTTTTTATTATATCAATTTCGGCAAACACAGTTATATTATACAGACAAAACAAAATACACAAAAAAACAACAAGATTGCGCCAAGCAGAGGCAAAAGAGGTCAACAGCTCCTGTCGCCAATTAGGCGTGCCACTCCAACAAACAAGCTAAAACGTACAGTAATCAATATAAATATATAATAACATTATAATTGTTCTACAATGATTTTTAAAAATATCTTTAAAGTGTTTGTAACATGAGAATCAATTATTTTAATAACCCATTGTTATAACAATTTACGGAGGTAACATATTTTTTTTAAACTAACTCACTATAAGATGATGGTGTCGGGTCGTGCTAGGATACACCAGTTACTGGACCCATCTGAGTTTAATAACTAGCATACTATTGAATTAAGTTCGTATCTGGTACCCGATTACATTTTTTGTTACGACTGCCACAGGGACGATGTATGGAGATAATCGTACATAACGCATCAGTAAATATACAAGTGATATTAATAATTGTTATGTAATGGTCTTACCTGGTGAAATAATAATTAAAGTCAGTTGTATAAGAAACAAGATTAGTCGGGATACATTCATCTTTCTTTCTTGTTTCATAGATGCCTATTACGTTACATGAAAGGTCAAGGTCATATAGTAGAGAGGTACATCATAGAACCATGAAATATTATATTGGTTTGTATATCGCTATGCTTTAAACAAATTGGAAATACGCTTCTCTCATGTGTAGTTGTTTATTATTTATCTTCTGCCTAATGTATTACTTTGGTTTATTAAATGTGTTTTCATATTCGACACTCATTTGTCTTGTCATGTTATTGTTTTACATAATGATCGAATTTTGTGTTACTTGAATCCCAAACGGCTACAGTCGATTCTTTTTTCTAATGATTTAAGTTTTATATTGGATGTTTATTATTGAGAAATAAATTTATTCTGAATTCTTTTATACACAAGTAGGCCTAATTGTTTTATTCATAATATTTTACATAATATATCCATAGCAAAAAAAAACCTCTCAGTACAAAAAAAAGTCACACTTGTCCACGTACATATTAACCATATACTTTATAATTATAAAATTACTTTCATAACGGATTTTCTAAATTTGTACGTAATTTTTATTATGTTGTGGCCTACACACAGTACCTATATTTTTTCTTCACAATCTATGTTAGTATTTTGCAAGTTGATTATCCTTTTTCGTCAAATAACTATGTCAACTTCAACAATATTTACGTTATGCAATAAAGTATTAAATAATAAATAGGCCTACTGGAGTGCATGATGTTGTGATTCTTCAACGAATATAGTGTCTATAGCCAAAAAGCGGGCGTGTTCTTCACATATTTAAAATGTGTGGACCACGCCAATTTCTTTTGGCGGGTTCTGTTGTCGCATGCTTTTGTACATGCAACCAGTCTCAGTCTGTTGATATTCAGTATTTTACCAGGCGTTCACTTTTATAGTTAAAAATCCTCCTGTGCCTAAAACTGTCTTTTAAAAATGTTATGTCAGATAGATTTTTAACAATGTTCCTTATAATTCACAAAGAGAACATGTACATTACATCTATATTGTTATATCACACTGCACCAAATGAAAGTTAATTACTTCAACAATTCAAATTCACAAATAATAAACACTTTTTATTTTTACTGTATTCTCATTTATTCATTTTTAAATAAAATTTATTACATACAAATGATCTTAACTAGAAAAGTGTTTGCGTTGCTTTGAAGCATTCTTCTTCCTTCGCTTTGCTATGTACGTGTCTAATTTTCCTGATTCCTTCAACATTTTGTATTTTTCAGTTAGTTCTGCCTTTCGTTTTTCCGCTAAAATGACACAAAATAACATATATAAGTAAAAGAAGATGAGGTCATTTTGTATATATATATTGTGCATACATTAGAGGACTAGAGTGTTGTTCCACTGTACCATGCCAACAAGGGTGTTAATATGCTATCCAATCAAATTTGAACCATACTATAAAAGCCCTAGTGGTCTAATCTAATGATAGGATCAGTGGCATAACGTAATGGAGGCCTCTGGTTTAGGAACCCCAAGTGGCCTTCCAACGCTGGAGGCATTGGGCGTTTTTAGCCTTTTTCGACATACTTTAATACCTGATTTTTCGTCTGGGCACTACTCAGGGGCCCCAATAAGCCCCTGGGTTTAGCCAGTGAGTGCTCATAGCCGTTACACCACTAGGTAGATTGTAATCAAGCAGAATGTTCGAATCTTGGTTGGGGAATCTCTTTCTCATTCTCATACACAATTTAAAACAAATCTGTGCCAGTCCCTTTCCAGCATTTTAATCATTTTCTGTGCGATGATCTACTTACACTTCTTAAGATAAAATGGTTTCTTTCCTTGCTTTATCAGTTCTCTTTCTGCAGCTCGTCTTTGTTTTTCCATCTCTTTTTGCCTCTGTTTATTTTCTTCTGATTTTTCTTTTTGTTTCTTAAGTATACAAATACATAAATGAATTATATATAAATTTAAAATTTAAGCTAAAATACATTTTTCCTTTTTACTATATTTATACTGATGCTTCATATTCTCACTTGTTTTTATTATTTTTTGTAACCATGTTAAAGGGAGACAAGTTTACTTTTTTTATGCTCTGTATTATTTGTATGGCATTTGATATGAAATAAATGTTTGCTGAATTAAACTGAATTTACATCAGCCCTATCTTCCTGTACAGGCTTATTTCATTATTATTTTCAGAAAAACAGTATCGCTTTTTGATGATGAACAACTCTAAAATGTATATATGTGTTTATTGTTTTATGTTTTTTATGTAAAAGGGTCCTGCGAAAACAGAAGTGTAAACTTCTCTATGCAGGATCCTTGCCATCATTTATGCTATGAAACTGTATTTATAAACGATGAGTAAATAAATGTGAATTGAATTGAATTAACGTCAACCATTGCAAGATGTAGCACCATTTCCTCTTAAAGTATTCTTATTATATCTCCATTCATTTTAATTAATGTTCATGAAATAATCAGTCTTCTTACCATTTTCTGCAGTAGATTTTTCAGTTGAGCTTGTTTCTCTGTATCTTGAGCCTTCTTAATCTCTTTCTGAACTTGCTGGTAACAAAAGAAAAAAAAAGAAATGGCTAGAAATGTTATTTAAGTTTAACTCACACTGTAATCTGTACACAGTTTACTGTGATTATTTATAATACATATATATTTATTTTTTATATTTTATTTAAAGATTGTAAATAACAAAATATAAGTTAAATGTAAACCAGAAATAGCAAAGAACAAAGTGGGTCACTTCAAGAAAGGGCGAAATTCTCAATTACTCAATTAATTTCTCAGAATAATATGATAATATGTGCGCTTTATAAATCTTATTATCTTAGCTTCGGATAAACTTGGGGAACATGTTTGTTTCTATAGACAGTTAACGTTATACAGTTTCACTGACCTCCTGTTCATTTTTCCTTATGTCCTTCAGAAAACTGTAATTCTGATTAAATGCTTCTTCCTTAAATTCACCAGATAGATCATCAAATCTAGGATCTCTTGACGTCTACAAAAAACAATAACACAATTTAAGTATGATGAAATGTCAGTTATTTCTTAATAGATAGAAACTCTACATTTGACGCACAGGCAACCAACTAACATTAAATACATGCATGACACCATGTCGTTAAGCTCTGTCTAATCAAAATAGTTTGATGTGCCCAAATATGGTAATGATATGCTTAAATATGGTAGTGATATGACATCATCATGTCCATATATGGGCACATAATATTTTTTTGTCACATAAAGTTGTGTACACAGACCTTTAGTCCCATCCCACATTCGTATCTTACCCTGCTGTTTACTGGAACTACTTCTCTTCTTCTTGTAATAGTCTTCTTTGACGATATTTCTTGAGGCCTAGATGAAAAAAAATCATAGTATATATATATATTTTTTTTTAAATTTAAAAAAAATCTACCAATTCAAATTCATGAGAAACTGGCTTGTTTGCTTTATGCTGCCAAACTAACCTGTTTTTATTTAACCGATTAAACTTTGGTGGTTGGTTACTTGTTCTTTTCTGCTTTCTCTTGTTACCAAACATTGCTTCCTCATAACTATACATGACATAATTATATTATTTAAGCATTGTAACTTTTATTAAAAATATTATATCTATCATTAGTGTGTTCTAAACACTTTAGAAATGCAATCAAACAGAGTTTCTGATACTCTTAGAATCTTAACATCAATAATATAACCTTAATTAACATTAAAACAATATTTATATCAAAATACATACATTTTTGTGCCTAATGTCTCTTGTAATTTCTGCAATTCTTCAAATGAAACTTCAGATAATTCTACAAAAAAAAAAACTGTTAAAAAATACATGTATACATATGTAGTCTAATGACATTTGATGGTTGTTTTAAAAATTCTGTAGACCTACTCTGAATTGAAAAAATTATAAATGAATTGAAAGAATAATGAATGAGTTGAAAGAATAATAAATGAATTGAAAGAATAATGAATGAGTTGAAAGAATAATGAATGAATTGAATGAATAATGAATGAGTTGAAAGAATAATGAATGAATTGAAAGAATAATAAATGAATTGAAAGAATAATGAATGAGTTGAAAGAATAATAAATGAATTGAATGAATAATGAATGAATTGAAAGAATAATGAATGAATTGAAAGAATAATGAATGAATTGAAAGAATAATGAATGAATTGAAAGAATAATAAATGAATTGAAAGAATAATGAATGAGTTGAAAGAATAATAAATGAATTGAATGAATAATGAATGAATTGAAAGAATAATGAATGAATTGAAAGAATAATGAATGAATTGAAAGAATAATGAATGAATTGAAAGAATAATAAATGAATTGAAAGAATAATGAATGAGTTGAAAGAATAATAAATGAATTGAAAGAATAATGAATGAGTTGAAAGAATAATAAATGAATTGAATGAATAATGAATGAATTGAAAGAATAATGAATGAATTGAAAGAATAATGAATGAATTGAAAGAATAATGAATGAGTTGAAAGAATAATGAATGAATTGAATGAATAATGAATGAATTGAAAGAATAATGAATGAATTGAAAGAATAACAACAAATGAATTGAAAGAATAATGAATGAGTTGAAAGAATAATGAATGAATTGAATGAATAATGAATGAATTAAGTAAGAGAATTTTAATACGCACCATTCCTTATTAGTTTCTGTGAATAAAAACAAACCATGAAAATAATTAAACTTGTTGCACTCTGCATTTAATATTTTTTTATTATATTTATTATAAACAATTTGCACCATCATGACTAATTATATATAGCTAAGCCCATTTTGTCACATTGCCTATGACAAAATTGGCTACTTGTAATCATTGTTTATTTAATTCAATCTTGGAAGCTGCCCTATCCAGGCCTAGATAGACAGTGAAGGGCCAGCTGCTGGGTCAGGGCGGCGGCAAAGACCAGCCAGGCAGGTATGTATTGTCGAGTCGATCACAGCCAGGCCTAGCCTACACGGTACCCTAACTAGCAAATTATGGTACTGACGATATTGATATTTCTATAATGAAAGCACATTAAATTTAAAAAGCATCATTCTTACAAATCGATCATTTGAGTCACTCGTAACTACTGTTTTACTTTCCATTTTTCTGTGTTTTTCCACACGTTTTGTGCGTGTGCTCAGCAGCAGCAGCGATTCTCTATATATTTACTGTATTGTCAATACTGCCCTCAACCTGACAGGAATCGTCCATCCAAACTTTTCTTCCAACATTCAATTTCAGTACATTTTTGAAAAGTGAGAATTCTTAGATGTACAAATTTCCGCAATCATGATCAAATTACCAAAATAAGCTAACACAACATGACAAAAATAATTGTGTTATTTCTATTTTTTTATTTATCTTCTTAAATACATAAATCATTCAGTCAAACACTATTTGTATCCTCCTGCTTTCTCTGCGATAACCTCCTCCCGAATTTCATTCGCTTCTTCCGCACTTTTTTCTAAAAATTCCTTATATACATCTGGATTTAATTCCCTAACAACTTGTATTCCCATTGAAAGACATGATCCTATAATTCCTTTGCAAATACGTTCCATGCTTTGGATCTGTAAGTTAGGATCTTCCTGCTTCACTTTTGCAATTTCATAAACATGTTTCAATGTTATTTGCCCAACACAATGATTTCCTAAAAACGAAAAATAATCATATCATATTTTATTTGAGACAACAATATCATAACAGCAAGCCCAGACAAGATTATTATCATACGACGTGGATCTATAGTAGGGCTGTCCTCTCCCTAAATGTTGAAAATAGCAATGCAAAAGATAGGATATGGATTTTGCATGTTATCTTACAATTTGTAAGCCCAGTTCCTATTTTAATATCATGGATTTGCCACCGAATAGTGTCTAAGCTCAGCAGACAAGGTGCTTTAGCAGTAGACGAAATTTGTTTGCTGGCTATGAAAACTGGATACAACATTTTCTAGGCCTAGGTAGTCTCTAGTTTAAAAAGAGCACTTCAGTAAAAACAAGGGGAGAGGGCAGGATTTCATTTAAATAGTAATACTACAAACTTTCTTGGCTTTGAAATAAATCCATGTAGAATCACCTACTTTTTTTAAAAGCTATATTCAAAAGTATTTCTCACCTGGTTTGTGAGCACCTTTAGCCACCCCTGCAGCAGACTTGACAAAATATGAAACAGGAGGTGATTTGATCTCCAATGTACATGTCCTGTCAGGCTGCAATTTAGAAACAATTGTGTGATATATAATATATGTCTACATTATAAAACAAAGACAGAGCTGTATATATGTTTTCGACCTATCTATTTTGTATGAAAACGTATAGTAATTAAATTAAATAAATTCAAAATCAACTAAATGAAACAACGTACATTTATTATAATATTTGTAGGTAATGGAATTCCTTCTTTAATATGATTGGTCTTCTGGTTGAAGTCTTTACAGAACTGACCAATGGGAATTCCTCTCTGAAAAAAAATGTTTAAAAAATGTTTAAAATCCTGTTAGATAAAAATGTTGGAATAAATAAACATTTATTTTGTGCCAATTCCACAAAAAAAATGATCAAAGGACCATTGAATCGGCACTGTACAAGATTTAAAATTTCTATTAAAAAAATTGAGAGATAATGATTTTGTTTTAAATAGTGTGACTTTGTTTCTAAGAGAAGATACAAGCAACGCAATAAAAAGTGCATCTATCACAAGTCTTAGTACTGAAAGAAGGAAATAATTGTACATATATTTTTATGATGAAGGGCTAATGTTTCAGGCTGTTTTGCTTTAGCTTTTTGCTTATTTTGTATCTCCATTGAGATACAGCCATTGATACCCACATTGTCATTTTTTCAGTAATTTTAACTTATATACCTGACCCAGTACAGGTCCAAGGGGTGGACCGGGTGCTGCTCGTCCAGCTTTGATGTATGTCTTTATTACGTTGCCATGAACTACCTTCCCAGTATCCTTTACTGCTTTGCCAACACGGGACATTGTCAAAGAAATTTAACTTCGGAAATCTGATTATAACAGCTGGATTTAAAAAAAAATAATATCAAGTTAGTAAAATTTCATCCAATACAAATGTCACTAAAATTCTTTTACTTTTAATTTATTTAAAAAACAAAAATAACACAAGGATAATAAAATCATAAATAAATGGATTAATTTATCATTTCAATGAATTAATGCAAATTAATGCACTGTACTGGTAGAACAACAGAAGTTTCTATGTAAATGAATATTTAAATAATCTAATTTGGTTACACATGTGTTGAAATTATTGGAATGGAACTGAAGAACAGCTAGGAGGAGAAGCAAACACATACCATGGATCAGCAGCACTGAACTCCACTCACTAGGTGTAGGAAAATATAATTATGACTGCTTTTCTAAGTAAGTTTAATATATTATATACTTTTTGCATTATTAGGGCTAGGCCTACAACAATATCTTATTTATTATAATATTAACTATCTATACATTTTATGATCATTCCGGCCCTATACTAACGGGATCCAGTCAAGTCGCCCCATCGCAAAGTCGCCCCATACAAAGTCGCCCAATACAAAGTCGCCCCATCGCAAAGTCGCCCCAAAACAAAGTCGCCCGGGCACAGTCGCCCCATCTCAAAGTCGCCCCATTACAAAGTCGCCCCATCGCAAATTCGCCCCATCGCAAAGTCGCCCAAACGCAAAGTCGCCCCATCGCAAAGTCGCCCACGGTTTTAATCATATCGGTCGTTTGATATCGATTGCGTTGTTACTTTGGTCGCGCTAAATGTCGTATACATTAATGTTTATCCTATTATATACATAATATGTGTTTTAATTTGTATTTTACAGGTTTTAATGGAGTGATGTGGTTTTTAAAAATCATTAAAAAAATAGTCCCTTGTTTGAAAGTTCTAAAAAGATTATCCCTCATGATTTATAGTTTCGAAAATGTTAATTTAATATGATTTTAAAATTAGTTACCAGAGCCACAATTACAATTTCTTCAACCTACGCGATACCAGCTCATTTTTTAGGATAATATAATAAATGTATAAATGTGTAGTAGGCCTTCGTATAGATTTACAGTAGTTAAAACAATAACAGTGTTGTAAGACAATAAGTGTTATAGGCTACTTATTGATCATTTTGCATTTATTGACAAGTTATGTGTCTTAATTTTATAATGACTTTTCAAAATGAAGAAAAAAAAAGGGGATTTCATTGCCGATATGATTGTTTTACATGCAGGTATTAGTAAAATTAAAACGCGACATTTTGACCATGGAAAAACCATCGTACAGTATCGTGTGCGTGTTTGTTAAAAAGGGGAATCCCCGACGGTCAGCAGAAAGACGTAGCAGCTGTGAGGAAACAGATACCAGAAGGCGCAGCTCCGATTGGATTCAGAGAATGTTTCAGATGGCGAGTGGCCTTTTATTCAACAGCACAATGATCATTTTACTGAAGAAATTCTTTTCAATCCTTTTGGTTATAGAACATTCTAATTATAATGCCTAATAAATATCCTCATATCGGGTGTTTATTTAATTTTAAATTAAACAAGACAGTGAAGAGGCACGGAATAATACGTACACGGACGTACGACAAATACACACACGACGCACGTTATCATTTACGACATTATAGTAGTGATATGATGCAATTTTATAATGGATATAATGATGGTATTGCCTTTCCAGGAGTCTTACAATCAATGTTCACTGTAATACTATGTATATAATAGTAAACTGAATGTTTATAAATAAATTGTTTTACGTAATTTGTTGCATACAAAATAAAAGATACAGACGTAGCCTATACGTTTCCTATAAAATATTTCACATTTAAATAATTATGTACTGTTAAATGACATTATGCTGGATAATACTATATCTCAAACTATGTTTACAAATTTTCATTTTTTAAGCCACACATCTTTCTCATCATACTGATCTGTAAAATAAAAACAAAAATCAATTATTAATATAGGCCTAAATAATAATAATAAATATTCATCGACCAAAGTAAAAATAATCTAGATCGTATAACATCATTTTATCGCGACCGATTTCGAACGCGACTGATATCATGTGGTAATGATTGAAATGTGGTATTATTATTATCATCGTAAAACTCCGGCGGGGTTTCCCCATCTTCAGATGGTGCGTTGTAGAGTGCGACAACGGCAACGGCGGAGTAATTACGGGGGTTTCCCTCTGGTAAGCTAGCACGAGTGCGACCGCGGAGTGATTAGTCGGGGGCTTCCTCTCTGATGATATGGGGGTGCGTGCCGATCGTGTGACCTGAGACTACATGGCGGGGCTTCCCCTTTTATGCCTACACGTTCAGTGTTATTTTGTGTATCATTGCAACATTTTACGCACTTGTAAACTATTTTTTAACGTTTTGGGGCGAGTTTGCAATAGGGCGACTTTGTGATGGGGCGAATTTGCGATGGAGCGACTTTGCGTTGGGGCGACTTTGCGATGGGGCGACTTTGCGATAGGGCGACTGTGTCGGGGCGACTTTGTTTTGGGGCGACTTTGCAATGGGGCGACTGTGTAAGGGGCGACTTTGTATGGGGCGACTTTGCGATGGGGCGACTTGACTAGCATCCATACTAACGTATCCATCAAGCCCAATCAATGCCTTCTCGCAACAGTGCACCGCTTCTTGTAGAGGGCTATCCTAGTAGTAATCACTACACAGCTAGCTAGCCTCGCCGCGTAGCCCTACTAGGCCTAGTAGTAGTAGGCCTAGTGAGTATAGACCCAGGCTTTATTTTTATTATAATTAATTAATTCTTTTTCCTCATATAATGTACTTTAGTATCATTACACATTTATATACTTTCATCAGCAAACCTTTACGTACATAAATCTACATGAGGTTAGGCCTGGAAATAGAAAGTCAACCGGCTAGGCCAAGCTAGGCTAGAGAGGAAAGGAACAAATTGCTAAAACTCGCTTGCACACATTGTTCAATTCGAGTAGCAAGGGCGCAGACATGTTTTTGGAATATAATTTAATGTTTATTTATTGCTTTGAATTGAATTGTATTATTTATACTGTGAATGATAATTGATAAATATAAACTGCCTGTGTAATATAAATAATATTTTTGTAAATATAAGGTACTTTATTTATTTATTATATACATTTATTTGCAATGTTAATAATTACTTTTGAAAGCTAGCTTGGAAAACGTGAAAGATGGCGTCATTGTAGTTAACGTTAGAAGAACGATCGAAGAGTAACAATTACCTTTTTAAAGTATATATATAAAGTATTTATATTTAAAAGGCATCATGGTTAACCGAAAAGAATTGGAGAAACTTCGCGTAACTGATTTACGTACACGGTTATCATCTTTAGGTCTTACGACTAGTGGTAAGTTTGTAGGCTAGCTAGTTAGTCCTAGACTGAGGCCTAGACTAGCTAGCGCTATATAGGCTAGGCCTACTATATTATAGCCTAGAGGGAGATCCGCCTAGAGAAGGTCTGTATTTTTACAGGTAGGCAAAATGATTTTCATCAGCATAATAATTTTTTTTTCTTTTCAAAGGACGTAAAGCTGAGCTAATTGAGAGATTGTTGAACCGTCTGTCTCAAGATGAAGTGGACAATGCAACAGTTGGTATGTTGAATTCTGTGTCATTTCAAATAATATCTCAAACAAATGTAAATTACTTTAGTTTTAATTTAATAATACTCTAAATAAGCAATGTAATATAATGCCATCATGGTGAAATTCGATATTTCAACATGTATGTGATCAACCGTTGAATAAAAATCAGCATAAATTTCATTTCTGTTATAGGTCAGCCATCTGGCATGCCAGATATTCAGCAACAACAATTAGCTCAACTACAACACCAACAATTGGCTCAACAACAGTTGCTTGAGCAGCAACAGCAGCTGGAGCAACGACGATTAGCAGAGCAGCAGTTACTACTTGAACGGCAACATATAGAACAGGAGCGTGCTGCTGAACAAAATCGCTTAGAACGGATAGAACAACAGCGTATTCATGAACAACAAGAACAAGCACGCTTACTGGAAGAAGCTAGAATTGTTGAACAGCAAAGACAGGAAGAAGCCCGTATTCTAGAACGACAAAGACAGGAACAGCAGCGTCTGATAGAAGAGGCACAGCTTGCAGAACAGCAACGGATTGCAGAACAGCAAAGACAAGCAGCCCAAATTGCAGAGCAAAGAATACTAGAAGAAGCACGTCTGATGGAAGAGGCACGACTTGCAGAGCAAAGAAGACTGGAAGAAGCACGTCTGATGGAAGAGGCACGACTTGCAGAGCGAAGAAGACAGGAAGAAGCACGTCTGATGGAAGAGGCACGACTTGCAGAGCGAAGAAGACAGGAAGAAGCACGTCTGATGGAAGAGGCACAACTTGCCGAGCAAAGAAGACAAGAAGAGGCACGTCTGATTGAAGAGGCACAACTTGCTGAGCAAAGAAGACAAGAACAGGCACGTCTGATTGAAGAGGCACGACTTGCCGAGCAAAGAAGACAAGAAGAGGCACATCTCATGGAAGAGGCACGGCTTGCAGAGCAAAGAAGACAGGAAGAGGCACAACTTGCCGAGCAAAGAAGACAAGAGGAGGCACGTCTGATGGAAGAAGCACAACTTGCAGAGCAAAGAAGGCAAGAAGAGGCACGTCTGATGGAAGAGACGCAACTTGCAGAGCAAAGAAGAATTCAAGAGGCACGACTTGCAGAACAAAGAAGACAAGAAGAGGCACGTCTTGCAGAACAAAGAAGACAGGAAGAGGCACGTCTGATAGAAGAGGCACAAATTGCAGAGCAAAGAAGACAGGAAGAGGCTCGTCTGATGGAAGAGGCACGACTTGCAGAGCAGAGAAGACATGAGGCACAACTAATGGAAGAGGCAAAACTTTCAGAGCAAAAAAGACAGGAGGAAGCTCGTTTGATAGAAGAAGCAAGGATTGCAGATCAGCAAAGAAGAGAACAGGCTCGTTTGATGGAAGAGGCACAACTTTCAGAGCAAAAGAGACAAGAGGAGCAGCGTAACTTAGAAGAAGCACGTATTGCTGAGCAAAAAAGGTATGAACAACAGCAATTAGAAGCTGAAAGAATAGTAGAACAAGAACATCTTGAGAAAGAATCTGCTCTGCAGCAACAAAGAGCTGCAGAACTACGAGAACAAGATCATGCTTCAATAGAAATTCCAGAGCACTACCATCAGACAGGAATGAAAAGTGAAGACTATGATGAAGACATACAAGTTCCTGGAGTGGATACGCATGTTGATGATGACTTCATAGCTAAAGAAAAGGATCGAATTCTAATGCAACAGCAAGAACGTCTTCAACAAATGCAAAAACGTGATGAAGAAGAAAGACTGAAAGCTCGGCAACAGCAACAAATGTTAGCTGATGAGAGGTTAAGAAAAGAGCTAGCAAGAGAAAAAATCAAAGAGGAAGAACTTTACAGAGAACAGCAACGCGCGATTCATTTGCAACAGGAAGAAGAGGAATCAAGAGCAAGGCAACATCATCAGTTAAGGCATCAAAGAGGTAAGTGTTGAAAATAAATACAGTATTTATTTTGTGTTTTTTCTGCTATTCGAAACACCTGAACAGATAACATGAATATACTGTATAATATTTTATCACCAACTTCAGGTAGCATGATGCGAAGCCCACCAAGGAGAGGTCCCTCAGATGATAGACCATTTCTGCATCAACTTCCTGGTCAAAAGCCGCCATCTCTGATGTCAATAGAGATAAGACCTGCAGCACTTAGGCCACCTGGTGTAGATGATGACGATGAAGGAAATGAAGAAGAGGAGGATGTAGTGGAAAAGATCCGTCTGCCACATGCTCTTGAAAAGGTGCTACAGTTTAAGGATGTCAGGGCACAAGAAATTGGTGGTACTGAAGACGATGGTAAATATTTTGATTTACCTATTAATGTTATTATTTCCTTGACAAGATAGGAACTCGTAATAGTCCTTTGATGTTATGTCTAGCTGAGACAAATACCAATAGTAATAGATTTATGATACTATGTAGATTTATGATATTGTCGCAGCCACAGATAAACCCTTTGATCTCCAGAGCTCGGCATCCTGTAAGATTGCCTTGGCTATACATATTTCGTTACATAAAATATTTAACCTACATAATAATTATAATACTGTAATTATTACAGAAATTTACTGACAGACAATAATGAAAGTAGTAGTGAAACTTTGGTCTGGTGCTTGACCTTGATTACAATTCCTTGGTTCAAATACTGTAAGAGTTCCATGTTTTTTTTGACGACCAATACAGCACCACTGCCTAGCCTCATGAGACTTGGTTTAGAAAGCATTGGTTTTCCATCCTGTAATTGGTGGATCGTGCATATCAATTCTGAAATGTATGATGGCATGAACTATGATAATTTTGATATATATATATTTATTATTTTTAATCAGAATTTCAGTTGCCGGTTGAAGAAGAACCTGAAGTGGTACAGCATGAAGAGGAGGAAGAAGAAGAAGAGGAAATAAAGAAAGAAGATATTAATAAAGAGAAAAAACTTGTAAGCTTTTAATACAGTTTTGAAAAGCACTTGGATCTTAGTTTGACAATCATTTTAAATGCACATATCAACAAAAATCAATGTATTTACCTGTGTAACATAACAAATTTATTTACTGTATTGTTTTTTATTTTTTTAGACCAAAAATCAAAGACGAAAGAAGAAAAAGAAGAAGAGGCAAGCTGTTAGAAGACAACAGCAGGATGATGAAATAAAGAAAGACGATGAAAAAGATGAAGCAAATGATGTGGAGATTGAATACGTACCAGAATCCTTGGATATAGCAGATCCGTCTTTCAGATCCTTCAGGAAGGTCTTTGAAGCCTTCCAGGTATGTTTTCTTTTTCTGTTTATTTTAGTTGTCCATTTTTTGATAACCAACAAATGAGAAAATAAGTAATGCTCTGTCTACACTATCAAACTTTATGTGACGAAAAAATGTGATGTGCCCATATATGGACATATCGCTACCGTATTTAAGCATATCACTACCATATTTGGGCACATCACACTTTTTTTGTCAAACTAGTTTGATAGTGTAGACAGAGCTTAAGAAACACCTTGGGGTTAATGCTGAAGTTAATGAGCAGTTATTGGAACCATGGACATTACTTGCTCCGGGTAAATTATGATTGAACTTGCCAAATAAATATTATTATTAAATGTTTCAATTTTGGTTAATTTAGCTTGCTGAGAAGCCGAAACCAGAAGTGAAAGCTGAGGAGAAGGCACCTGTTGTTAAACCTGTTGAAGTTAAGAAAAAAGAAGAGAAGGATGATTCCGATGATAGTAGCGATGAGGAAGAGGTAAGAACTGCAAATTTGAAAAGACTGAATAGATTGCCTGATAAGCAATTCCGATTTACAAATTTGAATTATCAGTGTTTACCTAATGATGATTTTAGTTTCAATTATTACAGCTTGTCTTGTACATTATGTCATACACACTTATACAGGGCACATTTATATAACATTAAGCATCATCAGTAATGCTTTAAATCAATTACTGTAATAACATTGTTTGAAATAAAATTGTATACTGGGGTGGATTGTTATAAGCGGTCTATAAAACGGTAGCACTTAGCCGGCTATAATTTGTGAGGTAGTATAGGGTCTATCTGATAAAGCCTGCTTTAAACGAGTAGTTAAGACCATCAGTTAAGACTGTTTTATAGCAGTCCGCTCCTGATTGTTGTTGTCCAAGTGTTTGTCATTGCATTCTTCTATATGCATGGTTTCTACATTCTAAAAAAGCAGCACTATGTTACTTACCATGCAATCCAATCAAAATAATAAATAAATAACAAATATGTTTTATTTTAAAAAGGAAAAGATGGAGGATGACACTCCGAAAATATCCAAAAAGAAACTGCGTAAATTAAACAGACTGAGTGTTGCTGAATTGAAGCAGTTGGTGTCTAGACCAGATGTTGTGGAAATGCATGATGTCACGGCAAGAGACCCTAAGTTATTAGTACATTTAAAGGTAAGCATGGCGGGTGGTTTGGTTCGTAATCGTAGTAAAACCTGGTTTCTGTTCTCCTAAGCAACATGGTGCTCAGCAATTTAATTCCACCTAGCCCTGGCCCCACTGTCACTCATCAAGGGGCCCCTTGATTGTCAGCATGCGCTGTTTAGGGTTACCCTCTATAAATAAGGTGTAATGAAAGATAAAAATTATTGCCTAGCATAGTTAGACCATTCATTACAAGCATATATGAAAGTGTGTTGCATTTAGGTGGAGTGGTGGATGGTTAAAGAATTACAAGATAACCAACCTATTTCCTATAATTAACTGGACCTAAAAAATCCTTTAAATTATCTCTCAAAAACATTGAAAATGTCAATGGTTTTCAAAAAAACCTAAGGCTTCAGATCCACAATTTGTAGTGAAGTCTATAGCACTTATTATGGTAGGGTTGGTAATCATTATGTTATTGTCTTGTATTTTAGTCAAGTAGAAACACAGTCCCAGTACCAAGGCATTGGTGTTTCAAGAGGAAGTATTTGCAGGGTAAAAGAGGTATTGAAAAACCTCCGTTTGAGTTACCAGAATTCATCAGAAGAACTGGTATTATGGAAATGAGGCAAGCACTCCAAGAGAAGGTAATACCAGAGTAAACATAGCTAGCAATATGAATGACCCTTGCTGTGATAACTTCTGTAACTACCCCAAGTTCTGAGGTATTTGCAGGAACTATTGCAATAACACTTTATTGTGATTTCTTTCTTTATTCATCCAAAAATTAAAAACAAATACATAAATATAACATTATAATATATAAAACAATTAAATAATTGGATAAAAAGGAAGAAGAAAAAAGGCAACTTCATGCCTATCTAGCTCTACTCCCTGTATAATTATAAAATTTCAATTTTATTTAAATCAAACATTATGATAAATTTAATTACTAATAAATAATAGTATAATAATAATAATAGATTATAATATAATTATAATATAATTATACAGACTATTGCTTTGTATTGTGTTTGAATTAAATTTCATGTATTAAGGGCCTTTCACACCTGTTCCGGCACGGTTCCGGTCCGGCGAATCGAACGCCAATGTTTCGTTTTCACGACGCTCCACGCGGCCAAGCACCAATCGATATGCGCATAGTCGCATAAAAACGAAACATTGACGTTCGATTGGATTTGCCGTCGCCGCACCGGAACCGTGCCGGAGCAGGTGTGAAAGGCCCTTTAAGTCTGTGATGGTGATTTATAATTCTATTCAAGTTTGTATTGTAATTTTTTCACTTTACAGGAGGAACAACAGACAATGAAAACAAAAATGCGGCAGAAAGTACGTCCCAAGATGGGAAAGATAGATATTGATTATCAGAAACTTCATGATGCGTTTTTCAGGTAATTTTTCACTATTTAGTTTGGCTATATTTAAAATAAAACCACTTATTTATTCATAGTATTCTAATGCATAGTAAATTTGATTACTTAATTTATTTTTTTTTTATATCTGTATATTTTTATGTATATTTGATTGCAAACTCTTGTACTTTGGATTGGAGATAATCTTATGTCTTATGTCTTAAAAAACTTTTGAATTTCTAAATAATTCTATTTAAAAATAATTTTGAATAATTTATTTTTTAGATGGCAGTCAAAGCCAAAGATGACAATTCATGGCCAACTATACTATGAAGGTAAAGAGTTTGAAACTAAACTAAAGGAGAAAAAACCAGGTGACATCACTGATGACCTTAGAGTGGCTCTTGGAATGCCAGTTGGTTCCGTAAGTTGTTCTTAAAAATTAAAGATAATTACTGCAACAGTCTAAACTGACCGAAAATCAAACCTTCCCCTTCATAAAATGTGTAATTTATTTTTTAATTTATCATTACAGACTGCTCATTCTGTTCCTCCACCATGGCTAATCGCAATGCAGCGATATGGTCCACCTCCATCTTACCCCAACCTCAAGATCCTGGGACTGAATTCTCCCATTCCAGAGGTAAGTTACTTTTTAGATTTATAAGATTCATGCATTCTTATTTGATGAAGAGGTGCTCCTTTGTTTTGATACATCAATATGAAAGCTCCATTAGTAGACCTATGTGCATTAATGTTAAAAGCATTATAATTTAGGTTTAATTATTGATAATAAATAACAGTGTATACTTATTATTTACAGGGATGTTCATTTGGCTATCATGCTGGTGGATGGGGTAAGCCTCCTGTAGATGAAACGGGGAAACCCCTTTATGGGGATGTATTTGGGACCAATGCAAGTGATTTTAAGGTAAACATTAAGTTATTTTTTATTTTAACAGATTCAAATTAAAAGTATCATATGTACATGTAAACATACAATGAAATAGTAATGGCTTTTATTTCAACAATATTTTACGAGGGTTGTCCATCCAGCTGAAGCTGTTCAATAAGGACTCTGAACAACATTATATGAATTGAAATCAAACAATTAATTTGTAGATACCATAAATATAATAGACTCACTGCATCCATGCAATGCATGGTAATGATTTAATCAGCCATTAGGTAAAGAGCATAGACAGGAGATTGTCATACCTGGCATTATTATGTATGGTAAGCAAACAGGAAAAAAATAAAAAGAAAATTCAGACCAACAAATTTGATTGATGTTTTGGTAGATTGAAGAGGATGAAGAACCACCAGAGATGGCACCGTGGGGTGAATTAGAAAGTGAATCGGAAGAAGAAACCGATGATGAAGGATCAGAGGACGAAGAGGAAGATAAACCAGATGAATCCGGTCTTATTACACCAGCTGATGGGTAAGTAACGGGTCTAATCTCTCAGTGCACACATAAAATCTAGTTTGTATCTGTTGGTGGTTAAAGATAGGTTGTATTTGGATGGCTAACTTTAACTAACTAATAATTAATTTGTTAAGAGCACTATTAAAATTAATTTATTTTTATTATAATTTCAATGTCGAGATCAGTGTCTCTCTATTGGATTTAAAAACTATTTTAACATTCATTTTTTTTAAAATTTACCAGAGGACTTATCACACCCAGTGGAGTAACATCTGTGACAGCAGGCCTAGAGACACCAGAGATGATAGAATTGAGGAAAAAGAAGATAGAAGATGCCATGGACCAAGGAGGAGAGACGCCTGCTTTATATACAATTATACCAGAGAAGAGGGCCAACGTAGGCGCTGCCATGATGGGCTCAGCACATGTATATGATATTGGTGCTGCGGTAAGTGGAATTTATTAGTTTTATTACATTTCTTTATTCACATTGAAATGTTTGGTTGTTGTAGTTTAGTTAGGTACATGCAGTGTTAAGATATTGTAAATAGCCAATGACAATTTTTACCTATGAAGACTTATGAAAAAAAAACTATGAAGATTGACTTTGAATTTGATACTAGTTGTACAGACTTACCATTAAATCATTGAGGCATTTACAGTGTATCCTTATTTCCGCTTGTTCGTTTTAAGGGAAATTGTCTTCTTAATAGGAAGGGTGTCCCCTTAATAGGAGGGTGTCCCCTTAATAGGGCATCTTTTATACTCATCAAATTTGTGAACTGTAATGTTCAAAAGACATTTCGATGTATCATTTTATTTTTCTTGTTAGTTTGTTAGTAAACCTCATTATATTTGTGAATCCTTAGGCCAAGAAGCCAAGCCAGGCTGCAGGATCTGAAGTAGTAGCTATTGCTCTTGATCCTAGTGAATTGGATCTGGACACAGCAGCAATGGCTGCCAAGTAAGTACATTACCACAAAGCAATATTCCTGTCCAAGAAAACTATGAGAATGCACTTAATAACATAGTGTAAAACGGACTACAAATAACAAGAGGCAAGCCATGTTTCAACGTTTCCATCTTTATTTGATCATCATCAGGAATTAATAATGGCATGCCTCTTGTTATGTGGAGTCTGTTTTATACTATGTTATTTAGACATAATCAGTGTATTTATTGGTGCTTTTAATAATATTAATAATTTATAATATTTATATCCTAGATTCAGTAAATTTCTACAGTATCATATGCTTGAATTTTACTAAACAAAAACTGCTAAATATGTTAATTTGATTTCTTTTAGGTATGAAGAGCAAGTTCGAGAACAGCAATCACATCTTGAAAAAGAGGACTTTAGTGACATGGTGGCAGAACATGCTGCGAAACAAAAGGTATGCACTCTTAAGCTCTGTCTACACTATCAAACTAGTTTGATGATAAAACAATGTGTGATGTATCCAAATATGGTAGTGATATGCCCAAATATGGTAGTGATATGCCCAAATATGGTAGTGATAAGATGTCATCATGTCCAAATATGGGCATATCAAATTTTTTTTGTCGCATAAAGTTTGTTAGTGTGAACAGATTTTTAATAATATTATTATTCATTGCACATACAAGCAGGCCCTCAATGCACTGAAGTGTAAAACAGGAAATGGCAAAATTGTTTGATAAATAATTATCATATACAGCCTCTCTCAATTTAATTCCACGTTTGTGATGGTGAATGAATGATAAAGAAAAACAATCATAAACCACCCAAGAGTTTATAAAGAAACCTACTATAAATGTATTAGTTAAACTTTTTTTAATGTTTTTTTTTTAAATTTCAGAACAAAAGGAAAAAGCAAACGCAGGATACAAATCGTGCACCCAAGAAGTACAAAGAATTCAAATTTTGAATTACATTCCGTACAACTTTCTTTTACCGAATTGTTTACTTTTAAAGGCCTTGTTTGCAGAGATGTATAGAGATATACTTAACATTCTAGAACAGTGTACTATTATGTGCTGCCATAAGGCAGTGTGATAATGAAAACAAATTGAACAATGAAAACAATCAATGTATGGTAATACAGTACATTGAACCAATTTTTACTTTTTTCCAATATTGTATTGAATCTAAAAAAATTGTAATGAAAAAGGTAGTATTTGCATACATTTTCACTATGTATGTAACAGTTGACTTGTATGTTTTAAAATGTATTTACAGTTGGTTGTATTAAAACAAGCAGACATCCTTGAGCTGGGTGATAATGTATGTTTTGCACTGTGATATACAATGTTATGCTGTACTACACATTTGATAAGGCTAATGATGAGGATAGGACATAATTGTAAATGAGTATGCCATCTAATGTGTGAGATTAAATTCATTTTTTTTACAATGGTAATCTTATCTTATAGTATGTTTTTAACTAACTCATTAAAGGACAACTTTACCAAAAACCACATATTATTAGAGATGCACAAAAGCAAACTGTGAAGAGTTCTATATTTTGTATGTTAAAGATGTATTGTCCCCTGAAAAAATAATTCTTAATAACATTTTTGTTTAAAATGCCATTTTAATGTAACATAATAGTTATCCACTTTGACCAAAAATTGGATCGAAAAAAAAAAGGAAATTACCTGAAAAAACTGTAATTTAAAGCAAAAAATAGTCAAATTGGCTCCCAGCCAATGGATTTTTGGTTGAATTTAACCATTTATTTGGTCATTTTATAAGTGAAAACATTCTTCTTTTTATTTTTTTTCTACGGAAGTGATTAACTTGATTAAAACTACAAAATAACATATTCATAGTCCGATTGAATGAATCTTCATTTTTTATGTTTTTGGGGGACAATAAATCTTTAACAATTAACAGTGAACACTTATGAGGTAGATTTTGCTAAGCACCTGTGATGTCACATCAACTTGCGGTGACTGCGGCGATATCGTAAATCTTAAATTGTTCTGAAATCGTAATGCACATCCCTAATGCGTTGTTAACATATGGTTCTCGGTAAAGTTGTCCTTTAGATTTTCTCACAAAACTATAAACACATGGATTTGCTTTTAAAAATATATTTCAAAATATTGCACACATAATTTACAATATTCAATATTAATCAAGGTGTCAATACATTTCTCAATATCGATAATCTATGCCTATTATCTCATGGGCTAATAGACTTTAAACACTGCCTAGTTTAATGTGTACCTGGACATCTACACCTGCATTTTGGGCGTCAAAGTGTGTGTTAAGTGAAAGAGGTATTAAATGCAGTGTCATGTATTTTGGTACTGATATACTTGCATTTACATAATTGTTTGGTGCAGTCACCATTTTATTTCATCCATTAATGCAACAACCTCCACGGAGGGGGAAAATAGTTCAATGTTATTAGAGATGGTATCCTATGACCTTAAGGTCTGTCTGCACTATCAAACTAGTTTGACAAAAAAGGTGTCATGTGCCCAAATATTCTCGCATATGGATAGTGGTATGACATCATGTCCATATATGCATGGGCACGTCGCATTTTTTTGTGACATGAAGTTTGATGGTGTAGACAGAGCTTAATCTTGTGGCAGAGCACTGATCTCGGTATTCTCAATTCAGTAGTATGGAGCAAAATGGAAACAATTTTTTCAGTCTGAATCAAGGAATCTCAACTGGACACAAGAGCTCTCCCATGATTACATCACCTAGGTGTAGTGGATCTTCCTTGTTTCTTTACTTCTTGTTTCCATTCTGGTAACTGCTTCTCAACCATTTTCCAATATGATGCCTAAAAACATGTCAAAAAAGAGCAAAACAAAACTTGTTTATTGTAAATTTATTCATCATTTTCTATGCAGTATTTATTATCATGAACAACTTCTGCTCCATTATAATTATCAATTGTTGCTATCCATCAAGGCTGTAGCAAGAGGTTAAAAACATACGAGGCAAAGATGCTTTAAATATATAAAATATGAGCTGTGCTTGGGGATTGGGGATGGGTGGTGTCTGCCTCATGCTGGCCACGGACCTCTCCATCCACTGGACAATGAAACACCCTTATACTCCAAGTTAATTGTTGCCATTTAATCTAGACAAGCATGAGAGGATTTTTCTATTCCTGCCGATAGATACACTTGAATTTTCATTCACAAATATACAGAATAAATAAAGAAGAATCACCTGTAAATCTGTAAAGGTCCTAGATGAATTTGTTCCTTGTTTCAGGATATCCTCAGCTTTTGAAAGTTTCTGATGGTACAAAAAGTGTAAGAGAAAAAACAAAATGTAATCAAAAGACCACAAAAAGGATTGCTGGAGGAGAGCCCAGTTGGATCAAAGATTTAATGTGAGCATGGAGGTAAAAACCTCCATGATGTGAGTGTCACAAGAAGAGTGCCCAATCTTTTGCAATAATTGTATTGTCAAAGATCTTTGGGTCACATCTTTTTAGTTCAGACAATGTTCAGTTATAACAAAAGGTTAAAAACATACGAGGCAAAGATGCTTTAAATATATAAAATATGAGCTGGGATTGGGGATGGGTGGTGAAAATTGCGCCTTGTCTGCCTCATGCTGAAAATGTGAGAGAAGTATGAATGCATTTGGAAGAGATGACCCGACCATTATTATATATTTCACCTTCAAGAGATGACCATATATATTTGACCTTTAAGAGATGACCATAGCTAACCTGAAGTAGGATCTGATTTCTTTTTTTTGCTCTTGTCCAACTCAGTGCTAAGTTACTGTTTTTTGCTTCATTTGCACCAAGCTGCCACTCTGAGTTTCTCAGAAGTGCCTCTCTTCTAGTTAGTCTAAACAAAGGAACAAATCAACATCAATTATTATTATTATTATTTTTTACAAAGAGTTTTGAATGTACAGATATTTATTTTGTTTTACTTACATATCCTCGTGCGACTTATTTAATTCCATTTCTCTTTCCAACCATGAATCAACCGGTTCCATAATACGAAATCTTCAATATCTAGAGTAGACTAACAAAAAACAAAATTAAATAGATATACATACAGTCAGTTTGAATCATTTTGTAGGTATTTTAAATTTCCAGAAATCTCCATTTAAACTAAATTTGGTACAGTAATAGTAGAGTAGTACAGTACAGTCAACAATACAAATACGATACATTTAAAAAGCGGTCTACCGCCCTCTATCTTTTAAAAGCAGCTAGGCCTATAGCCTAGCCTAGCAAGTAGTTGTTAAGCCACTCTACCCTGCCGGCCTAGCTCTAGTTTAGTTACCATGTCCACTAGTTAAGTGATTGGTTACAGATTATTTTACTTTATTGCTAAAAGTATTTCCCTGTAAATTATTTACCCCGTAAAATTATCTTTCGTGCTGTAAATTTTCAAAATAAGATAGGACGACAACACTATACTACTACAAACAAATCGACAAACAAAAAAATACGATACATTAAGAAAACCGTCTACCGCCCTCTAGTTTTAAAACAAGTTTAGAGATGTTTTAGATCTGTCAATAATCCAACAAATTAAGTATCCTCAACCCAGAAGGAAAGGGAGGAGAAGAATCAGAGAGAACAGCCAGCCAAGCAGATAATTTTCACTCAATCGTTGGAAATACGCGGGTAGCAACAGTGATTTCTGATTAGCCAATCAATGTAAAGAAAATAAGATCATCTAATTTTCATATAGTCTCATCCAATCAAAGTGACTGTAAACTCCCTCTTCAGCTAAGTTAACGTCAAACTAACTTATTTTTGTCCTTTTCCACGTCCACCAGCAGCGAAGGGGAGACGCAACATTTGGAGCCAATAGTAGGTAGGTGCTTTTTTTCCTAATTTAGGTGCTAAAATATAGGGGTTTTAAACAAATCTAAGGCACTATGTTCAACATAAATTAAAACACTTGATTTGAAGTTTCAAATGGTTCGAGTTGGAATTAGGAGTACACCTTTTTAGTCTAGGCCTAAACACATTCTTTCTTTTTTTTTCGAATTCCACACTGACATGAGAACTTTGACGGCTGACGATCTTTCACCTGTCTTGTGTGCTGCTGTGCTGTGCTTGTGTTTTGAACGGGTTAATAAGAATTCCAATGTTACTTCATTCACTAAAATACAAATTTATTTTAAATGTATTTTGACTTGGTATTATTGTTGTTGGTGCCAAAATATGTTATTATTATAATGCATAATTTTTTTTCAGGTCTGACTTCAAATTTAAACCTTATGCAGTATTCACTGTTGTTACAATACACAATTTCAATTGGTCTTGTTTGTCTGCCTACTTGGGTCTCTTTGTTGCTGTATTTCTTCTACAACACACAATAAGGATATATGGATACCAACATGAGTATAACATCCATGTATAAAACATTCATGTTTATAGTTTGTGGAACATTTTTTGCTAAGTTAGCCAGCCCTGCATGTGTGTGCATGTTCCGGCCTTGATGACATTAATGCATGAACATTTTGCAATTTTACAACATTCTTTTCAATGTGTTCCAGAGTGTGGACAAGGCATCCAAAACATAGTAAGACCTAACCAATAAAACCAATCAAACTAACATATAAATAATGCAAATTATCATATTTATTTATCTATATGTTAGTTTGTGGTTATTGCCTTGCAGGTATACTAACACATTTTAGAGTAGAGTTTATTATTCACAGGTTGATGATGATCAGGTCCTGGATTGAAGACCCCCCCCCCCCCCCCTAAATCCATTCACATGCAAATACAATATAATATATCATATACAATCTATATGATATAAAATATGTATTGCTTGTATGCTGTTGTATCATGCATTAGGTTTTGAATGTTTATAATTTATGCAAAAATAATGATTATTAATTGGACCTACTTAATTATTTTATAATTCTCATATTATATGTCACATACCTGGTATATATTGTTACGGCTCATTTTTAGTTTAGCGCCCTCTATAATTAAAGGTTGTCTAATAATGTCCGCTCACAAAGATAATGTGTTCTATGCGTAGGTCTATCTAGAAGAGACACAAACGTAAGTTTTAATCATCTAATGAATAATATTGTGATAATAATAAGAAATTATGATTAATGCAGTAGTTGATTGAAGTTATATTATAGTTAAATTGGACTCCGAACGCCGTCTAAATGGTGCGTGGAGTGTAGGCCTATCTGTGGCCAAGATTGAAAGCATGTTCATGCTTGTTTTATAATGTTGTAACGTTCGCAATTCTCCCGCGGTTGTCATGGGATGAAATCCAGTGTGATACGGACGGTGCTCGTTCCGCTTGATTGAGCACGGCTCTATTCAAGAGCTATTTACACGGAAGTGTTATTGTTATGTTTGGAGCTCCGTAAGAGTTATTTAAACGTAAATGCTTGTTATAATACAAACATGTTATTATCTTTTGTTTCTAGTTGAAACCATCATCATAATCATCATTATCATCATCAGTAAAGTCAGTCTTTATTCAATAGCTGATCATCATCAGCGTCATTATCGTGATCTTCATCACATCGGCAAGTTGCCATGGCCATCGCCATTGAGAGTTGAATAAAGTGTTTAAATTGATGCGTTACAAGTTGTCTGAGATTGTTTATTTGATTGTTCAAGTGAAAACCTACGCCCAACAGTAGAGGCTGTTACAGTTTCAAGTTTATATTCTAAAGTACGATGGCGTTATCAGATGAACGAGAACGCAAGTCCACTATCAAGGGACAAGAATATGCAACCGAAATGAAGTATAAAGCTCTTGGTATAGCCTGGAAGAACCTACAGAGGAGTTCGGAGGAGCTGAGAAACTATATGAATGAGAATCCGCCAGTGACGGAAGCAAGATTACGATACACAAAGTGGATGACTTCTTATGAAGCATTCATCCTGGCTAATGACCAATATTGCAACACACTTAATGAAGATGCCCTGCAAGATCATGACAATGATTGGTTTTGTGAAAAAACTGTTTATGCAGAAAATAGAAAGTCGGAAGCAGAAAAGTGGTTCTTGAGTAAGGAAGTAGTACAGCCTGTGGCAAGGAAGGCAAAGACATCCAAGTCTCGTAGTAGTATGGGATCTGTGGCTAGAAGACAGGAAGAATTGAAGCGGTTAGAAGAATTGAAGAAGCAGAGTCGGATTCTGAAAGAAAAACAGGAAAGTGAGAAGAAAGTCAAACTGTTGGAAATCGAACTAGAGCAAGAGAAAGAGAGAAATGCTCTAGATAAGGAAATGGCAAGGTCAGAGGCCAGACAAGAGATGCTAGAAGAACTGGAAGCTGAAGAAATTTCTCTTAGTCAAGATTTGGAGGAAGAAGAAGCAAGCAGTTTGAGTGGGCCATCGTCAGGCGATGACCAGTCCTCCGTGAAGCAAACTGCAAGGATACCTTCAGTTGCAGTGTCACCCAAGGTTAACAAGGTCAAGCAACCCGCTGCTAAAAAACCAGAGAAAAGATTTAACGACGCCATAGTAGAAATGAGGAAGCCCAAATTAGAAATAAAGAAGTTTAATGGAAATTGTATGGACTTTAACAAATTCATGCGACAATTCAAAACACGAATAGAAAGTGGCTGCACCAACGATGACAGAATGGCATATTTAGAACAATTCACTACAGGAGAGGCTCAACAAATTGTTATTGGATACTCCTACTTGGAAGCAGAAGTTGGTTATCCAGCTGCAATGAAAGAGTTGAAAAGACGTTACGGGGATCCAGAGGTGATCGCAAACTCATATGTAAAAAGGCTGCTATCTTGGGCACCCATCAAGGCAAATGATCCAAAGGCCCTAGATGAGTTTTCGGTGTTCCTTATGGAATGTAAGGCTGCTACACTCTGCGTTGGGAGTCTAGGTGTGTTAGAGTTCTCTGAAAACATAAGGATGACCATGGAGAAGCTTCCGCAATACTTGCATGATCGTTGGAGAAATGTGGTGGAGGTTCACCGAAATCAACAAAGGCCCATACGCTTCAGTGACATTGTAGACTTTACACAGAAAGAAGCCAAAAAGCTTAATGATCCGGTTTATGGCAAAACCCCGGTATCTCGTGAGACCACAGAGCTACAAAAGAACAAACGCTCGAATACCACATTTAGCGTTCAGTCATCCGACACAGCCAAACCCAAGATGTCGTGTCATTATTGTCAAGAGCAACACTGGCTGTCGCGTTGCCCTGGTTTTAAGGCTAAGTCTGTGGATGGCAGAAGGAAATTCGTACGAGAAAAGAAGCTTTGTTGGAATTGTTTTAATAAGGGACACTTTGCATCGTCTTGTCCGAAACCAAGTTTTTGTAAGATGTGTGCAGAAAAGCATTCGTCCTTCTTACATCCAGTCTCTCCTCCAAAGGGTGAGCATACCACAACACAGCCTGCTGAAAATCAAAAGGCAGCACCTCCTGAGACGCAAGCACATTCGTTACCAGCCACGTCCACGTCATTGGCAGTTGCAGGCAGCTACCAAAGAATTGGCTTGTCAGTTGTACCAGTCCAGGTTAAGGCTGAGGGAGGAAAATCTATAATTTCAACTTATGCTTTTCTAGACAATGGCTCGAATATTACATTTTGTACAGAAGCACTTGCGCAGAAGTTAGGTGTCAAGGGCAAAGGCGTTGACCTTAACCTTATGACAATGGATGGTCAATCTGTCACTAAATCGACAACAATATCTCTATCAGTGGCAAATCTAGATGGATCAAGTCAAGTAAAAATTCCAAGAGTATATACCAGACAATCCATACCAGTGTCAACAAACACTATTGCAAGTCAGGCAGAAGTTGATAGGTGGCCTCACCTGCAAGGAATATATATTCCGTCTATCACTGCAGAAATAGAGTTATTAATTGGTCAAGATGTACCGGAGGTACACCAACCTTATGAAGTGCGAGCCATGCAAAATGGCGGTCCATATGCCACTCGAACTCTGTTTGGCTGGGTGGTAAATGGCCCTTTGAGTTCTTGGCAAGAAAACAAGATATGCGGCTTCGTTGGGAATCTAGACGAGCAGTTCAGAAAATTCTGCAGCATCGAGTTCAATGACCTCGAATCAGATCAGGTGACAATGTCACAGAGTGACATACAGGCATTAACAAGTATGGAGGAATCTGTGACATACAAGGATGGACATTACCATGTTGCTATGCCTTGGAAGGCTTCCCCATCAACATTACCAAACAATCGTGTATTGGCCGAACGCCGACTCAAAACGTTGCAGGCTCGCCTTGAAAGGAGTAATGACACCCACAGCAAGTACACAGAATTTATGGAAACGTTAGTGGACAAGGGATATTCCAGGAAGGTTTCGGAGGTCATCGATGGATCAATTCCAAAATGGTATCTTCCGCACCACCCAGTTTTACACCCGCAGAAACCGGGAAAGCTAAGGGTTGTGTTCGACTGCTCTGCCAAGTTTCACGGAGTATGCCTAAATGACAAGTTAAACCAGGGACCAGACCTTACCAATTCATTAGTTGGAGTTTTAATGAGATTCCGTAGCTCTCCAGTTGCCTTTTGTGCCGATATTGAGAAAATGTTTTACCAGGTCAAGGTAAAGGAACAGGACTCAGACTTTCTCCGCTACTTGTGGTGGGAAATGGGAGATCTGAAGAAGGCACCACAGGAATACCAGATGCTAGTGCACCTGTTTGGTGGCCGATCATCTCCGAGTTGCGCCAACTTTGCGTTGAAGAAAACGATAAAGGACCATGGAAAGGACTACGATCCAATAATCACGCAGATAGCAGATAGGCATTTTTATGTTGACGATCTTCTATATGCGACAGACGACGAACAGTGTGCTATTGATATAGCCATTCAAGTAAAACAGTTGCTGGCAAGAGAAGGCTTTAACCTCACGAAATGGGTTTCAAACTCGAGAAAACTAGTGAGCACGCTGAGAGATAAGGGAGATTCAAACTCAGTTTCTTTATGTGGTGGAAACCAGCAACGTGCCTTGGGTGTTCGCTGGTTTGTCAGTGAAGATAGCTTGGGATATACCATATCTCCAACAACAAAGCCTGCGACTCGAAGGGGTATACTGTCAGTTGTTTCGTCTGTATTTGACCCGTTATGGCTGGTATCACCGTTTATCCTCAAGGCAAAGTTATTAATGCAGGAGCTCTGTCGACTTGGTTATGATTGGGATTCAACAATCTCAATTGAATATGAGACTAGATGGCAACAGTGGCTTTTTGATCTGAAGAAGTTGGAGACTATTCGAATTCGACGATGCTACAAATCTGCAGAGTTTGGGACCGTAGTGCGTCGTGAACTGCATAGCTTTGGAGATGCATCATCCACAAGTTACGGAGCAGCATCATATCTCTACCAGAAGGATGAATCTGGAAACGTAAACCGCACCCTTGTTGCAGCAAAGTCCAGATTGGCTCCTCTTAAAGCTCAAACAATTCCCAGACTGGAGTTGCAGGCTGCACTGTTAGCAGCACGCTTGGACACAATGATAAGAGAAGAGCTTAAGGAAATTAAAATTGACCAGTCCGTGTGTTGGACCGACAGCACGTGTGTGCTCAGATATCTGAGCAACGATGAAACCAGGTTCAAAACATACGTGGGAAATCGAGTTTCGGCAATCCTTAGTAGGACAAACAAGGACCAATGGAGGTTTGTGAATTCAGCTGAAAATCCGGCCGACCTAGCTTCCCGTGGGATGACGGCAGAGGAAATGATGACGAGTGAAATGTGGTATTGCGGTCCAAAATTCCTCACACAAAATGATTCCAAGTGGCCAGAGATGCCAGACGATCTCGCCCTCAGAATGAATGACCCCGAAGTGAAGGGCGTAACAGCGTTAGTTGTGGCCGAAATCAACACCACTCTGGATGAAATAACTTCACAGTTTTCAAGTTGGAAGACACTGTCAAGAGTTACTGGCTGGGTGCTACGATTCACGAATAACTTAAAGAATGTTAAACACAAGAAAACGACAGTACAGAAGAGGACAAGCAATCAAGTTGTGGAACCTCTCTCAGTGGATGAACTGAAGGAAGCAGAACTGGTACTCATCAGACGTGCCCAGAAGCGTTCGTATCCTGAGGAATTCAGAAGCTTAGAGACAGGCAAGACAATAAAGTCAACTAGTCCACTAATTAGGTTGGACCCGAAATTAGAAAATGGTGTATTGAAGGTTGGAGGTCGACTGAGTATGGCCGATGTTAGTGGAGATCTGAAACATCAGATTATACTACCAAGGTCCAGTGATCTGACTATACTCATCTTAAGACACTACCACAGCTGTACTGGGCACTCGGGCGTCAATCATGTCCTATCTGAGCTGAGGCAAATCTACTGGCCAGTAGGAGGACGAACAATGATCAAAGGGATCAGTAGGAAATGCGTTCAATGCAGAAGAAGAAATGCTCCAACAGCACATCAAAAAATGGCTGATCTGCCAGCCGAGAGAGTTACACCAGCGCACCCGCCTTTTACCTTTGTGGGGATTGATTGCTTTGGACCATTTAAGGTTAAAAATGCTAGATCAGTGCTGAAAAGATATGGAGTGATTTTTACCTGCTTATCAATCAGAGCAGTGCATCTGGAGGTCGCGTCATCATTGGACACAAACTCATTCTTAAATGCTTATCGACGTTTCGTTGCTAGGAGAGGCGTACCAAAGCATATCCGGTCTGACAATGGAGGAAATTTTATTATGGGGCAAAAGGAGCTTCGATCGGCCATTAATGATTGGAATCAAGGACAGATACACCAATACCTCTCGCAGAATCACGTGGAATGGAAATTCAATCCTCCGGCAGCTTCCCATCAAGGTGGGGTTTGGGAAAGATGCATTCGCACAGTACGCAAGGTGCTCAGCTCGCTGATGGAAGAACAAACAATCAACGATGAAACATTGCAGATGCTGTTCTGTGAAGTCGAAACGATAGTGAATGGGAGACCAATAACAAAGGTGTCAGATGATCCAAAAGACAATGAGGCATTAACACCGAATCATCTTTTACTATTGCGAGCAGGTCCCAGCCTTCCACCAGGACGATTTGTTGCAGACGATTGCTACGTGAGAAGGCGCTGGCGCCAAACTCAGTATCTCGCAGATGTTTTCTGGCGTCGCTGGCTCCGGGAATATTTGCCTGCACTTCAAGAGCGACAGAAATGGTGTAAAAAACAGCAGAATGTTGCGATTGGCGACATTGTTTTGGTTCATGACCCATCGGGTCCACGATGCTCGTGGCCGCTTGCTCAAGTGATAGAGGTGCTCCAGAATGATTCAGATGGAATGGTGCGTTCTGTGAGATTGAAAACGTCGGTTGGAACTCTAGTAAGACCAATCACTAAGATCATACTTCTAGAAGTCAACGGAAATGATTAGACATGCACATTGTGCGATGTTTGCCAGTGATATATTTGGATTTGGCTTATGTGAACTTTATAAGAGACTTATTACCTTTATTGTTTGTCGTTACCCGTAACATATGTATATATAGTAAAGGCTCGATTTAATCGCCTTTAAGGGGCCGGGATGTTACGGCTCATTTTTAGTTTAGCGCCCTCTATAATTAAAGGTTGTCTAATATGTCCGCTCACAAAGATAATGTGTTCTATGCGTAGGTCTATCTAGAAGAGACACAAACGTAAGTTTTAATCATCTAATGAATAATATTGTGATAATAATAAGAAATTATGATTAATGCAGTAGTTGATTGAAGTTATATTATAGTTAAATTGGACTCCGAACGCCGTCTAAATGGTGCGTGGAGTGTAGGCCTATCTGTGGCCAAGATTGAAAGCATGTTCATGCTTGTTTTATAATGTTGTAACGTTCGCAATTCTCCCGCGGTTGTCATGGGATGAAATCCAGTGTGATGCGGACGGTGCTCGTTCCGCTTGATTGAGCACGGCTCTATTCAAGAGCTATTTACACGGAAGTGTTATTGTTATGTTTGGAGCTCCGTAAGAGTTATTTAAACGTAAATGCTTGTTATAATACAAACATGTTATTATCTTTTGTTTCTAGTTGAAACCATCATCATCATCATCATTATCATCATCAGTAAAGTCAGTCTTTATTCAATAGCTGATCATCATCAGCGTCATTATCGTGATCTTCATCACATCGGCAAGTTGCCATGGCCATCGCCATTGAGAGTTGAATAAAGTGTTTAAATTGATGCGTTACAAGTTGTCTGAGATTGTTTATTTGATTGTTCAAGTGAAAACCTACGCCCAACAGTAGAGGCTGTTACATATATATATAGCATATATTGTATATAATAATATACATGTGTTTTATATATATAACAAAATTCCTCTTCCTATCTCCTATACTTGCACTGTATTTATTTCAGTTACTAACACATGTACTGTACATGAAGAATCAAGACAAGTTTTATTATATATATATATATATACATTATAATATTGTTAATTTAATTGTTTAATTTATATAGTCATAATTTTGAATTCATAAAATGAAAAAGTAAAGCAAAAAGCATTATATCTGAGAATCTGAGTTTTCTAGAGACACCCAGTATTGTAAAATAACAGTAACTGAATAATTGTAAGTCAGTTATTAATATAAAAATTGTTATTAATGTGGTATTTAATATAAGATATTTCACTAACACTTAGATAATGCATGATACAACCCCAGTTGTGCATTCCCCTATTTCCTTGCACACTGGTATTGTTGCCCCCTTCCCCATTTTTTTATAAAGGAAATGGAAACACAAAGGTAGGTTACTAACGCAGCAAGACATCGCTTCGAGCATCCAAGCATCAAAACAAGTAAGATTTATATTTGCTAGGCTGTAGAATGATTCATTCCTTTTTTTGTGTGTGTTTTGTCAGCTGTATCCCTGTTTCTTGCCATGATGCATATAATGGCACCTTTTTGTTCTTTTTTTAGATATCCTTTATTTTTTTGTTTATATTCTCAGGTATGCTTTCTATTTAGATGATGATTTTTGAATAAAATTTAAATGAAATAAAAATTGTCTTGCTTGTTTCATATTATTATATTATTATTTTTTATAAATCAAAGAAATAAAAGAACATTTAAAAATTTAAAATGTTGTCTTTGCGTCCATTTATTTAATTAATAAGAATTGGTGATTCAGTGAAAAATAAAATTTTTAAAAAAAGAACTGTCTTTGTCTTTTTTTCATTATTGTTTTCTATAAATCACAGAAATAAAATGTTTTTAAGATTTAATATGTTGTCTTTGCATCCATTTATTTATTTAATAAGAATTGATGATTCAGTGAAAAATAAAAAAAATAAATAAACTGTCTTCGTCTTTTTTTCATTATTGTTTTCTATAAATCACAGAGATAGAATATGTTTACAAATAAAAAGTTGTCTTTGCGTCTATTTATTTAATTAATAAGAATTGGTGATTCAATGAAAAATAAAATTTTAAAAAAGAACTGTCTTCGTCTTTTTTTCATTATTGTTTTCTATAAATCACAGAAATAAAATGTTTTTGAGATTTAATATGTTGTCTTTGCGTCCATTTATTTATTTAATAAGAATTGGTGATTCAGTGAAAAATAAAATAAAAAAAAAAAGAACTGTCTTTGTCTTTTTTTCATTATTGTTTTCTATAAATCACAGAAATAAAATGTTTTTAAGATTTAATATGTTGTCTTTGCGTCCATTTATTTATTTAATAAGAATTGGTGATTCAGTGAAAAAAAAAGAAAAAAAAAAGAACTGTCTTTGTCTTTTTTTTTCATTATTGTTTTCTGTAAATCACAGAAATAAAATGTTTTTAAGATTTAATATGTTGTCTTTGCGTCCATTTATTTATTTAATAAGAATTGGTGATTCAGTGAAAAATAAAATAAACTGTCTTCGTCTTTTTTTTATTATTGTTTTCTATAAATCACAGAAATAGAATATGTTTACAATTAAAAAGTTGTCTTTGCGTCTATTTATATAATTAATAAGAATTGGTGATTCAATGAAAAATAAAATTTAAAAAAAGAACTGTCTTCGTCTTTTTTTCATTATTGTTTTCTATAAATCACAGAAATAAAATGTTTTTGAGATTTAATGTTGTCTTTGCGTCCATTTATTTATTTAATAAGAATTGGTGATTCAGTGAAAAATAAATGAAAAGATGAAACTGTCTTCATCTTTGTTTCATTATTGTTTTCTATAAGTCACAGAAAATAAACTATTGTTTTATTAGTGCTGTTTCTACAGTATATCATTATCACAGTTCCATTTTAAAATTTTGATTTAAAGAATTTTAAGGAATTGGATCTGTTATTGTATTGATTCCTCATTTTCAAAAAGAATGATTTCACTCAATAATGCTAGGGAACAGTGAAATTGCAATTCACTCTTCCTGATAACACATGTTGTTTAATAATACTGTAGTACCTTCTCTATGAGATAGGTGAAATGAATTTACTTTCAGAATTTCTGGGTTAGCACCTATAAGAAGTTTAATGCATCCAAGACTCAACTCAACAAGGAATGCAGTATTCAATGAGTGTCGGTAGGTATGCAAGACGAAGAACATTAATGAAACAAAAAGACTGTACAGTTTTAACATATTTATTAAATCAAATAATGTAATAGAATTTCCCTAGTTAAATATTTATTTACATTTATTACACCTAGATGATCCATATTTTCTTTTACCGTGATATAAATTTATGGATTGCCATGATTGTTTCCCATTGAAGTTTCATGATTATTTACTTTTTTACCTGTACTCCAGAAGACGATTGTAGAATAACAACAACCAACTCTCTACTTTATTCATTTTCAGGAATCACATGGTGTACTGTAAAATTTGCATTAACCATTTATTTTTTTAAATTCCTTTAGGATTTTCAGCTCAATTCTTCCTGTGAAATGTATTATAACAAACTTTGTTGCTGTCTTTTTGGTCCTGCAAGTGGCACATCTCTTTCGTCCCAGATTGCGACACCATCACACTGGCAAAATTTCTTTGGATTCTGAAAAAGGCCCGCAGATCTTGCAACAATTCCGCAGGAAAGTCTAGAGATTATGGATGAAAGTAATGAGAGAAATAAAAAAGGTAATAACTTTACCAGCGTTCTGCAAACTTGTTATCTTGCGGCCTAAAATTTCGATTTTCCGGACTACCCAGCTAGACCAACATAATTTTGCAAATATAAAATGGATGAAATGAATGATAGAAATAATCAAAAAGGTAGTAGTACTAGATTCTAGACTCTCAAACTCTATGAAAACTTCTCCCAAATCTATATTCTTATTATCCAAATATTATATTTTACCATTGAGAAATATTATCATTATTTGGAATACCATCATACCAGACATTATGTCAGCCGAAGCAGGGAGATGCATTTTTCACCTCCCTGGCTCAACGATGTTTGGTGTTAGAGAGTTATTACATTACGCATCATTGATTATTGTGAGGACGCTGTTAGCCTAATAAATTATAAATTAACACTGAAATGTTGAAATAAATCAAATATCTTACCCAACCCCACTGTTTCCATCGACCTTTGATTCAGGTTTGTTTCCTCGTCCTAGGTCATCTTGCGACTCATGGACTACCAAGGACCGACCAATAATATCCCAAACTTTAACCTTATCATCTTCTAAGCGGAAATTAGCCCGACCATTTTCATCAGCAACTACATTACCAAGATCTCCAACATGCTAAACAGAGAATCAGTTAAGATCATCTAATACAGATACATGGAATATAATTGAAATATAAAATACAGCTGAGCCAGTCGGGAGGGGCTTAAAATTTAAGATCACAAAGCTGTATTGTTGGTATTATCGGGGAGATTTCCGAAGATTTAGGACCAAAATTCATCTTGTTAATTCATTGTGCACATGCAGGAATATTGGGTCATCCCTCTTCCTCAACTAGACACCGGTTTCATTTGGTTTCTAGGTCCAGGCCACGACCTACGATACATCAATTGACCTGACCTAGGTTGGTCAAAAGTGCCCTATTGCAATCAGAACTGTACCGATGAGTTTTAGCACTGCTATCAGTGTACAAGAATGAATAGTTGGTAATAACAACATACCCTTTCCTTGTCTCCTGGTGCACCATGCCTTCTACTGTGAGGGTTGTAATGAGAACCGCAACTGCAATTAGAAAATTACTCTTTCAAATTGTGTAGTTTTTATTACGTAATATAAAAAAAAGTGGTTTATACAATTAGATTTACAGGTATTTGCATATTTATGACACAGTTTAATTGCATACCTTTGGCATCCATTGGATAAATCGCCAAACTCATGAATAGCCAATCCATGTGGACCAGGTTTCAAATTGTCTAGTGTTCCTTCTATGACACATGTGTCTTCAGAAATCTGTAGAAATCGAAACACTCCTTGTACAAAACTAGGACCTTGTAGCATAGAAACTGCTGCCCCTAAATGCTGAACACCTGGAAAAAATGCAAATTTATATTAGTATTTGTTGATTAAAAGTATATCCCTTCAAACATGCTAATTCCAATATTATACGATTCCTATTTTCGGGCACTGTTTGTTATGAATGTATTTATTATACCATTTAATGCAAATGTACTGTTCATGAGCTACAATAACTAGTGCAAAAACATGGTAATAAGATCATTTGTTAGCTAAAAAAATTTTTTATTCTAACACCTTTATCTGAATCGATAGATCCATGCCCTTTCAAAGCTGCTCTTCTTCCGGTGCTTTCCAGTAGGCTCTTGACATCTGATGTGGACAAGGTCGTCTCCACTAACACTTGTTGTTGATTTAGATCTACAGAAACCGATTTTATATCTGTAAAAATATAAATTGATAAATAAATAAAGACATGTCAATTTACATGCATAATTTAAAAAAAAGAAAACTTTATATTTTCCGGTTACACAATAAAAAGTTACAGGAGTGCTTTATTGTTCAATGTTGGTTTCTTTTCATTATTATTTTTATCTCATTCTCACCTGGATTATTTTTTAAAGTATTTTCTATTGTTGATTGGCAACTCATGCATGTCATATTGACAGCAAACTCCATCTGAAAAGGTGGAACATTTTTAAATTAAAAAATACCATACAAAAACATTGGATTATAAATTAGGCTAGGCCTATGTGTCCAGGTACTCCATCGTTCTAAATTGTTTATTATAATAACAAAAATACTGTAGAAGTATTATTATTAATTAGATCCAATCCAGACTAGGCCTAGGCTACATGGTTACTGCGCGCGGCAGCTGCTGGCTCTAGGTTTAGGGACAGGGTAGCAGCAGATATAACCTAGGCCTAGGCTAGACTAGCCTAGGCCGACCGTTTGTTTGGGCGACCTGCTATAGGCCTAGTGAAACCAGGCTAGGCCCAGGGGAAGCTTAATTTAAAATTTAAAAACATTATTAAGTCATACCACTGTTGGTGTGGCCATTGTTCCCCTTAAAACAAGATAAGCCCCAATCTAGATCTACTTTCGTGGTTGTTCATGCGTGAACAACGAAATTTCATTTTTATCGTGTGAATGTGAAAACATGGAACCTCAACAAGTCCACCCAGCTTGCGAACCGTAATTTACCATTGTTTACCACCAGCCTCTAGTAGGCTACTAGTCAAGTGTGTTGTTTTTGAGAGGCTAGGAAATTGTTAAAAGAACTGGTCTAATATATAGCCTTATTCCTTATTTACAAACGTATTTGGTTGATTATTCATTTATAAAGTTCTCTTTAATTGTTGTACAATGGCAGAAAAGGTCGTAGATATTATACAGGCGTTTTTAAAGTTTTTTGCAGAGGTTAGAAAAATTGATCAACATCACTTCCACTTGCTTGGCCTTGACTTGCATTTCCTCCTCTCTAAGGCCTACTCCAATGATGAGTGATGGGATGGATGATGGGGGTCTTGGGTACCTAGTCTAGACATAGTGAGGCCTACAATAGCTAAGCTAGGCTAAAATATTGTAAAGAAATGAAATAATTTAGTACTTATAAATATTCGATTAATTAAAGCATTTACATCGGTTCAATCTCAAATTAAAATGTGGGTTTTGCGGTAGTACTAGTATAGTATAATAATTTACAAAAGTGTTTTTCAAAATATTGAAAAAAAAATACAGACAACTTTAACTATACTTTGTTGTTTTTGTCTACAGGCGAAATTAAACCATTGTGTGTCTTTAACGGTAGATTATAATCAACTATCATTGGTCTCGCTGTCCATTGAAGAGCTATGTAATTATATGACAAACTTATCACAAGACATTCAGGTAAGCTCAGTGTCGAAGGTTAAATGATTATATTGCGAACCTTATTATTTTTCCTCAATAAAATTGTTTAAAATTTATGTTTAAATTTGAACAAATTCTCTTTTTAACACCCTTTCATTCCCTTCATTGAATAAAAAAGAAATTGACACTGATGGATGGCAACAAAATTACATTTTTTTTTTCAGAAACTTGTTGGTGCATTCAGGATAGAGACTGGAGACTCCAAGGAAGAAGGAACTGCAACACCCCCTCAAGGTCCATCAGAAATGACATCCCAACCTATTGATAAGAAGCCAGTTTTTGTCACAGATCCGTCATTTGTCCAAATCATAGCATCAAAAGAGGAGGTTTGTCTTTTGCATGAAATGTTTTAACAATACTAAACTTTATGTGACAAAAAATGTGATGTGCCCATATATGGACATATTGACATCATATGAATACCCATCATATGATCACTACCATATTTTGGCACATCACACTCATTGATTGTAAAACTAGCTTGATAGTTAAAACGCCTTTAAATAGAGTCAGTTTGAATGCATTCATTTCAGTACACTAAATTTGTTGCTTGGAAGTAGTGGTTGTTTATGTTTTAAAAACGTTTGTTTTTTTCAAATTCTTTCATGAAAGATTGACCGAAGAATCAAAGCATTCTTTGAAAGAAAACAAGTAGATGTGGATGAAAACAACAAACGTGAATTCTGTTCCGTTATTTCTCCTGAAAATGAAGTTGCAACATCGTGTGCAAGAACAGATGCTGTATTTAAGCCTGTAAATGGTTGTAAAAGTCATGTCAAAGGTCAGTTGCTTAAACTACCAGTGTTGCAGACTTTTAGTTATCTTCATGTTAGTGAGCTTTCCTTTTGGAATGATCAAAGTTTCAATAGTTTAATAGAGCAGGACTTATATGCATGCACTGATTTAAATTTAAAAAATTAAAAGTGCAGTCCATCTTTTTAAGGAGTGTCTGCGTGATCACGCTCCTCTGCGCTCCATAACAACCTCTAAAGCCCTGTCTACACTATCAATCTAATTTGACGAAAAAGTGTGATGTGCCCAAATATAGTAGTGATATGTCCAAATATGGTAGTGATATGACATCATCATGTCCATATAAACGTGCATCACATTTTTTTTGTCACAAGTTTAATAGTGTAGGCAGAGCTATATGATGGACCGAAAGCTCATTTTTTATGTATACCTCCAATTTCCACAAGAAAATTGAAATGTATGTACAACATTTTGTTTAAAGTCTCAAGAGTAGTCAATCCATATGGACCGCAGACAAGACCATCAACAATGAACCAGTCTACTTCCAGAAACAATAAACAATCAAATCAAGATTTGCCCAGTAGCCTTGAGGAGAGACTTAGTAATATAGAGACACATATCAAACTGAAACAAGGTACAATAATACTTGGTGTTTTCAATTTCATTTAAATCAAATAGGTTACAGTATACAATACAATACTAGTTATTTGGATATTGAATGCATTTCTACCAATACTCTTTTTATAGGTCAAGTACCAAAGAACATTTACTCAAGGTTAAAAGTAATGGAGCAGAGGATACTACAACTGGAAGGGACCTCACCAGAATACTTTTCGACAGAGGTATAAAGGCTTGCGTTACAGTAGTTACAAAATCCTGATTCAACAGATTTTCATGTGTTTTTAAAACACTATTTGTATTCAAACTTTCCCAAAAGCCCATTCTCAATTATCGTTTAGATACACATGAATTTTCATTTTATGTCAACAGTTAGAAATAGTAAAACCTCAGACCTTCCAAGTTTCCCAATATTTCAAGTGATATCCCGCTAAAGGTGCAATTTCATCCAATAGTGAAAAAGTTTACTAGGTCCTTTTTGTTTTTATGTTGATTATAATATTATCAGAATTTATTTTAACAAAATTATTGTACCCTCTATAGCTAAGCCTAACCTTTATTAACAGTGCTGTACCCACCCTACGCTCGCGCTAAGGTCAAATTTTCGTTCGCCAAAATGGCGAAAGGTTTTGAAAAACATTAGCCAAATTGAAAATCCTTTAGCCAAATTTAAAAAACCATAACAATTCGAAAAAAAGTTTATTAAATAAATAATGCATGTATTTTTTAAATATTTTATTTCTTTTACATTTATATTATTATTAGGTATCCCAATGAACCTGATTTTCGTTACCGGGATTTTAACACGTTCGTGAAATTTCAAAAAGTGACGTGTCTTTGAAGTTAAAAATATACTATTTCTTATGTACCCATGAGAATAAAAATTATATGCCTGGAAAGATCTTGTTTAAGGGATTATTTTTATATATTTATAATCTATGTTTATTAAATATTTTAATAGAAAACGCGAGTTAAAAATGAGGTACAAAAGCCGGCGAGCCGAAATCCGCGCGCTAAAAATAACTTTGGAAAACACCTACCCATTTTCGCACCCGATCGCACGAGGTCCATAATAGGTGGTGGAGTAATTTTTGTTGCATGTTATCAGGCTTTAAATACTCTTTATTTTGATATGTAAATCGGTTATTATTATTATGTACATCCGCCTCAAATGTCAATTTTAACGATAAAAATTGAATTTTTTAGTCTTTCTCATTATCAAAATCTGGCTAATTTAGTATTGAATTGAAGCTAATTTATATTTCTGTTTGATAAAACACATCGTTTTATTTGACTTTGCGTGGGCCTCGTGCGAAGAGGCCAACAAGACCAACCCCTGAAAAAAATAATCCCAACCATAAATATCAGTGTTTACCATTTTCCTTACGGGGGATTCAGTTCTCCGCTTATTACTAAATTACCGTCGCCCAGGCAATGTGCATGGTATGCATGTATTAGCGCGTTAATTAATGATTGGATAACCCCCGCAGTGGACTGTTCCATTTTCTGAACTAGTCTTCGCCGCACACGAGGCATGTCGAAAAATGTCACCTCTCATCATGGAATATTTGCTTCGAAACGTCAATTTTACCGATTTATTAAATTATTTAATAATTGGAATATTTATCAATCTATTATATAAAACAAGAAATGTACCGCAGAAATTTAAGAAGCTTTGAATTTGCTATGCAGCGGCCGTAACCCATTCTATGTAGGCGGCCGAAACGCGCTTTGGCCATGGTTGCCGTTGCAGTATACGCTGTTTCTTAGCTATTCAATTTAAAGCGCAACTTTCGGTTAGAATAATCGAAAGGGAAATAAAATTAAACATGTTAACATTATACTATTGAGGTAATTACTTTGTTAAATTTAAAATTCCCCTTTTTAAATAACAGAACAGCCTCGTTTATGGAAGTATTCGTCCACATGTTTCTGTTTACATTTTCTTCTCGAAGTTCATTTTCTACGTCGAAGAATAGGTAGGGACTTCCCCTTTTATTCGCTCATCATCACGTCGACGACGGCCGGCCACGAACCTATTAAAACGTCATCGAGGCACGCTCTGCGCATGTTTAAACAGAACTAAAAAAATTAACACGGCGATCGTGACGTCGTCACATAAAATGCTGTTGTGGTAAAAAGTGTACCCGAGTCAGAAAGTACCGAAGTGTGGCGAATTCTCGCTCCCATAAGAAGTCACGCCGACCAGGCTAGGCCTAGGCTTGGTAATGTATTTTCGCCAATTTGGCGAACGAGGCAATAATTATTTTCGCCAAATGGAGACTCCAGTCGCCATTGGCTAATTGGCGAGCGGTTAGCGCGAGCATAGCCACCAGAAATAAAGTGATCGCAAGAAAAGAGAACAATCTCTGTGCAGGCCACAGTGTTGTCGTTCAAGGCCTGTGAAATAGTGTTCTTCCCAACCGTACTTGTGGTTATGGCCCTTATAAAGTCTCCCTAATATTTCATTTTCCCAAGTTTGCACACCTCTGTAACATTGTGTTCTTTTTATCAGTGTTCACCTCGCAAGAAACCAAAATTTGAGTTGGAGAGCAGACAAGGATGTAACATTTCGATCAGTGATATCGATGACCGAATCCAAGAGTTGAAGGAAAGCTTACGGATGAAACAGGAATTTGGAAAGAGATTAGGCCAAACCTGATATTGTTTGATTGATAGGTAAAACCTACTGTTAGCAATGGATATAGCGTTTGAGATTTGTTTGTAATGAAATTAGAATGATTACATATAGTGCCTACATGGAGCTGGACTACAAGAACCATTGTTATGCAGGAAATTTATCTGTAAGTGGTTGGTCAAATGAAAAGGATAAAATTGTGTTATAAGAGCTGGTGTTATTTTAGAAAATTACCTGTTTAGAATTATCACAAATTCATTTGAACAACCCATGAAGCTGGACTACAAGAACCAGTGTTATTAACCAGATTGTAATCTGTGAATGGTAGTTCGTCAAATGACAAGGATAAATAAACAAGCTCCACAATATTTATTTAATAGTACATTTACTTTAAAATAATTTATTACCAAAAATTAAAAATATCACACAATCTAAAATGATTGTACAAAAATTAAGTATTCATTTATTATAAAAATTAAATGGCATAATGTACTTCCCAAGGTGACTTTCTGTGTAAAGCAATGGCTAAATGATTGCATAGGAGGAATGTTTTGTAATTAAATATAACTTACTTCCTGCATTTATTATTTACAAACCTAATCACACACATCAACTGGCACGTACAGTACAAAAAGTTGATAACAAAAAGCTGGGCAAGAATAAGCATATTTAAACAGTAGTTTGGTACTGTGTACCTTGATAATAAATTTATTTACAATTGAACTGTCTTAATCATAGAATTCAAAATCATCAACAACAAACTCATCAGATTTCATTGTGCCTGCATGTGTTGTACCAGTACCCATTGGGACAGTCATTTCTGATTCGGACTCTATGTCCGATTCATTTCCCCAGAATGCAGCTGATCGTCTGTCACTCTTTCCTGTCGATTTTAAACTTTGATCCATGGCAGATGGAACATAGCCAGATTCTCTTGGGGTCGCATCCAGTGAACTGACTGCCTCACTTCGATCAGTCTCTATCTGGGAGCGGGGTGTATCTTCATTATTCTCATAGGTTATACCAAGACTACCACCAAGAGACGATAAGACATTTCTTTTACCTTTACTGCAATGAAATAGTGATTATGTATATATATTATTATGGATAATAGCCAACATCGATTTAACTCCTAAATCTATCAGCTTTTTTTGTTGGTTAAAATTAAATGAGGTCATCATATATGTTTTATAGCCAGAAATCCACTTACCTAGATCTGGCACTAGATGGTGGGGTTGCTAGGCTAGGATGAGCTGGTTTGCTATGCCTGGAGTCTTCATGGTCACTGTATTCATCTCCTTCTAGGCCAGACACTTCCCCTTCTGACAAATCGTCACCTGGTTGTGAGAGCTGTCTCATCATCTGTTGATATGCATCAGTTTCTGAAAATAAATATGACAATAAAAAATGAAAAAAACAACAAGGATAACACAAAATTCTGCGCTTAAAACAAACACAAATTACCAATAACAATAATTACCATTTAAGGGCACTTTGTTGTGGGAAGAACTTTCTGAATCAACACTTTCTTCTGAGTCGCTCTTCATGCCCTGTAAATCCAGTGGAGGAACTAAAACAGACAACAAACACAAATGCTGACATAAAAAAAAGCGTACAGTGTACAAATATTTCTAAAAGTAACTGGTGCTAAAACATTAAAAGCGAATTAAAAGTGAATACACAAGTCAACATTGTGACCGTTTCCCATTAATGTTGGAAGTCACAGAAGCTAGTCTCTGCATCATGAATATATGTTCCAAAATAAAAATAAGTCAAACATTGTGACAGTTTCCCATTAATGTTGGAAAGTCACAGAAGTTCCTCTCTGCATCTTGAATATACGTTTAAAATACATACAAGTCAACATTGCAACACAGAAGCTAGTCTCTCACTTTGCATCATGAACCATACCTTGATTATTACTTCCATCTTGTCTTGTGGATGTTCTGTTATTTTGTGTGAAGTTTGGTGTAGCTCCTCCTATAGAAGAAACAGTCTCATCAAGAGTTTCATTAAGTGGAATGACAGCTAAGACATCTTTCAGAATCTGAATTGCCTAATATGAAAAAGAAATACGTTTTTATAAAAATTGTGTAATATTTTCTATTTATTTTATATTCAGTAATATCATGTTTGTACTAAATAATGATATTTTTCAGTTGGAATCAGTAGCTTACTTTTGTTTTGTGAGCATCCACACTTTCTGCCTTGATCATCAGCGGTGCAAATTTACTTGCAATTTCTTCAATGCTGAAAATTTCTCTTTGAAGTAGTGTAGCAAAGTGTTGTAGTAGCCTGTCCCATATTGCCAAGGAGGCCGAGTACATGTAGGACCTAGAGGCAATATTTTAAGGGAATTTGGTGGTTATAATGGTTCATTCACAATAAAATGAAAGTCATCTCTTATAAGAGTCTCTTCATTTCCACAAAATTTTCTGTCCACTGACCGAGATGGACCAGTACACCGGTTAATAACCTACTATTCTGAAAGATGCACTGGGTTCTTTAAAGCGAGAAATAAGACTTTTGTTGTAACCCCAGAACTATGGCCAAGAAGAGCCTTGATTTTGTGGCTAACCGTTTGGCCACTCAACTCTTTGTACAATTCCTTAACATAATCTATAATTTCAACATACCTAATTCTGACCTCACTGCATGGCATTGTACTGGTTAGCATTTTATCCGATATCAGACATCCTCCACTGGACTTGCGTATGATAAGTGGCAATTCCTTAAGGATTACCATGCTCACAGTGTTGGGATTCAGATGCCGTAGGCTCTTTTTATTGTTTGCTTCCCTATTGAAATTGTAAAGAAAAACGAGTTGGCTTTTAACAAGAAATTTACTAGTTCAGCTAATGTTCAAACAAATCTGCAGTGCGTGCTATGGAACTAATACAGTAAAGGCCCGTTTATTGTCCAAGATATTGTTTATAGTATTTGTAGTATATTTGGCAGCCCTATTGGTACCCCTTGGACCAGATAATTCATTTCAGCAGACCTCTACAAAATCTTGATATATTATTTATATTAAGGACTAATCACCACAAATGTTGTTTCTATGGTCAAAGTCTTCTTACTTTACAATTTCAGCTATGATAGCTTGTGTGCCCAAGGGAGCATTGTACACCATGTCCACTTCATCGCTTTCTTCGATCTCAAGCTCTATTGCCTTAATCATATGCCATAGTCCATCTACTGTCACTGCAGGATCTTCAGGTTCAGAACTGAATTGAAAATAAGTTATATTCTTCATAAATAAATTGATTATTTGCTGGATCATTAATATGAAGGCTTATCAGACCGGCCTGTTTTAAGGAGATCTCATCAAAGCTTTTATATGAGCAGTGCAAATAGATCTTTGCAAAAGTTTAAACCAATCAAATACACCTATCGATATTTTATACTGATCTGTCTCCATGTTCTTACAACCACAGGAAAAATATTGAGTGTGTATGAAAATGAAGATTAAAAAAATGAAAGTAAAATTTTAGTTTGAGTGAACCACTGAGATTTTGATTCGTACTTAAATCTATAGTATTTTTACCATACCTCTTCTTATGTGTGTCAACAAGTGCAGGTTGCGTTTTGGAACCATCATCCGATAAAGGTAAGCTGGTCTTGCTCCCAATTTCACTGTCACTTCCATTTTCTACATCTGACGTTTCTATTACAAAAAGAATTATTAGTAAATAGTGTATAACAAAGATACATTGGCAATCTCACTTTAGAATGCAGGAAAATATTACAAACGCAGAGAGAAACAATATCATACAATGAATGAATGCCACTAATCGTACCTTTAAACGGTATTATAGCTTCTTGTTTAATGTCAATCGTTTCTTGCCGTTTTATTCCAATACCATGCAAGTTCTCTTTAGTGACTGGTGGCTCTTCTTCATCACCTTCTGTTTCTGATGTAAATGCTGTTGAAGTTGATTCTTTACGTTCAGGTGAGCTTTCTTGCAGATCAGTTTCAACTGGCTTCTGTCTTGAAAGCGTTGGAGCAGAATGCTGTTGACTAGCTCCACTCACCACCGAACCTAAGCTATCGTCTTTCTTAACGGCACTTACTTGAGGACTTTTGATATTTAATGGATGGTAGTCATTTTCAGATTCTACAGATATGCCAAGACCATGTTCTTCAATACCACCATGGTTGTTCCTTACTAGAACACCAGACTCTGAATCTGTAGATTTTTTTTTATCATGCATAAGATTCTTTGGGGAAGTAATATCTGGATGGAATCTTTTAATAGAATCTTGTGTACCACTTAGAGTCATGTCACCATCTTTTCGGAAGCTCTGTGGAACCTCATATTCACTTGTTCCAGCATAAGGGTAGTCATAATCATCATTTGATACCATTTTTTTACCAACACCACCTTCTTTTGGTTTTTCATATTCAGTAACGAACTTGTTGGAAGGTTTTACTGCAGGCTTTACTGTATGTGTCTGTAGTGGCCTCTGAGAATTAAGAGATTGATCCATTTCAGGTAGATGATGCGCCAATAGTTGGGGCATGTGTGTGTCTGGTGTTACTTGGAGTTTAGGATTGTCAAGATGCGGTGGAACTTCCAGTTCAAGAGATGCGCTTTGTAAACGAAGTCTGTTTAAACGTTGATACTCATTTTCATCAAACTTGAAAAGAAAAGTTAATTTTAATTACATAATGTTACTCAAAGACTTACTTGATTAATAATTTTAGACAAAAATTCAGATTTAAATATTATTCTGACATTTTGAAACAATCTTGATGTCAGATATGAATGGTTGATAATGTGATGATGATGTTCCACTCACTTTGGTGTCCAATCTTTGCTTTTGTTGTTGCTTAAGTTCCAGTCTTTCTTTCCACCTTGGATACATCTTTTCAACTTGCAATTCATATTGCTCCTAAAAAATATAACATATGACATTACCACTGGCTTAACAGCTATGAGCGCTTACTTAGCTAAACCCAGGAGCCCCAGGGCTTAAGGGGCCTCAGAGCATAGTAGTCCAATGCAACTACCCAGTGCTGGAGGCCTTTGCCAACTGTGTTACACCACTGATTATTACAAATAGCTAGTGACAAATCCAGCAGCTTGGATGTGCAATATTAGAAAGCTGTACCTTCAACATCCTAAGCCTTTCTGTTCTTGCTGTGAGGGCATCCATGTGGGTTTGTACACGCTGAAAGTCCTTCAATAGTTGTTCATTTCGTGCACGACTTTTTCTCTCATCATCACAAATTTTTTGCCAGTAACTCTGAAGTTTTGCTGCTTTAAACCGGCTCCTGTTAAAAAAAAAAGTATTATAGTTTAATATTCACATTTTATCTCCAGAAGGCTGTTGCCGATGTATTATAAAATAAAGAAAACTCAGCTATTTATTGAAATAATAAGTGTTTTGCTGCCAGCATTTGTATCACTTTTGCAAACTTATTCTCATTCTATTTTTATTATGGTTATGCAGTCTGTGCTTTACCTTTTGGCATCTTGACTGAACTGAGTGGTATATAATAGTAGTCTAGGCCTAATAGTCTATACTTACATATTTCTTCCTGATTTCAAATATGTGTTCAGTTGTTGATCTAAATCCATCCTTTCTTGTTCTCTGCAATTTAAAACAATTATTAAAACAAAACAATAATAATTTAATAAAATAAGGCCTAGCCTCTAGGCCTACTACTACTAGGCTAGGCCTATTGAGTTTAAATTAAAACTGCATTAGCGCCTATTCAGCGTACTTCGGTAATTAAACACTTAAAACGGCGGTAGTAAAACCTCAAGAATGCTTAGGCCACCTGTCGCTGCCGATAACAGGCAAGATTAGGCAGTCGTTGACGGGGAGAAATAAGGTTTATGTCGCCTCGTTTTAGTAGGAGAATGAATTTTGATTTCGTAGCCTAGATCTAGCATCATATTTTGAACAGAAGTACACAAGTAAAATATTATCAAGTAGCATATTTAAATGACTAATATTATCGTCATATATTATTAATAAAATAATATACTTTGCGTGCTGTAAACGTTGTAATTCCTTCACTTTTTGATAATATTCAATAGACATCTCATATCCGCGGTTTAACAATTCAACGGGGCCGGGGGTTATAAAAGTTTAATATTGATACTTGATAGTCTTAATTCGTCCAGTCGTATCTTAAATTTTTACACATATTATGTAATCGTAACGGCTGCACAAACGTCTACAGACGTAAACAAACATCTTTTCCCCTTCCTCCCCACACGAGAATCAGTCAACCGTATCATTTCTATAGTGTAGTAGTAGTAGCTAGGAAGAATGTTATATTTGGATGTCCATTTCTTCTCTAATTTACTCTTCCTGTCTTTTTTTATTTTAGAAATTCAATCCAGTGATTTGATTGATAAACCTAATGTTATTCTAATATTAGCAGATGATCTTGGGTTTGGAGACTTGTCTTCATACGGACACCCCACTCAAGAAGTAGGTGCAATTGACCAGCTAGCAGCAGAGGGAATTCGGTTTACTCAATGGTACAGTCCAAGTTCACTATGCTCCCCAAGCAGAGCAGCTATGCTCACAGGTATATTAAGTTGCTTGGTTTTTCTGATCGTTTATCAGATGTCTCCGAATTTCATGTATTAAATTGTTCTATCTATGGTAATTATTATAATTGTGTAACGTTCATGAGTTTTCAATCAATCAGCTGATTTAATTCATGAGGCCTTTAAAATTATTATTCTTTATCATCAGGTAGATTACCAGTTCGTTTAGGTGTTTATGGTGACCTACAAGTGTTCCTACACGGATCTCAAAATGGTTTGCCGAAAGAAGAGGTTACAATTCCGGAAGCACTTAAAAGACATGGATACAAGACGGGAATGACTGGGAAGTGGCATTTAGGTACTGGACATACAACTGGACATACTGGACATACTACTAAAAACAATGATGCTCCACAAATAATTATTCTTTTTTATTAACTTACTAAATATGATTTTTTAAACATAGCTTGCCAATGTCTGTCGTTCCAGTTAAGAATGTCAACTTTTCTACAAACCTTAATAAAGCACGGAGACACAAAAATTCACACTTTGACAGGCACTTTGATATAAATTCATCCTCCCTAAACTTCATAACTTTATTTACATCATTATTATTTAAACATTAATTTGTTTTTATTTAAATATAGGAATAAATGAGTTTGAAGCCAATGATGGCAGACATCTTCCAGTTCACCATGGTTTTGACTTTGTTGGCTACAATCTACCATTCACAAACCACTGGTTGTGTGATGATACTGGAGTATGCTAACTACCATGTTTTTTCATTGAAGTAGAGGCAACTCTCCCAATACCGGACTCTCTGAAACCAGAAACTTTGTCTGGTATTGGGAGAGTTGACTTTATTATTATGTTAATTAATAATAATAATATTATTACTACTTTTTATATTGCCAAATGGTGACAAGTGAAAGCTTTTTATTTGGTATTTTGTCAAAGCTAAATTTGAATTCTGTATGTAATAATATAATTTTTCAATAATTTTTGATAAAAATGAAATATGTAAATTTCTTCACAAACCCAATCATAGCTGTAGACACAACAAAAATGTTGTTTCAGGTCACATTATCCCTCCTCATCCATTAAATTATTTTTTCATATTATAGTTATCTACTTAATTATTATATCATTTATTCATTTGTTCATGTGTTCGCTTATATATTTTGCACAGTTCATACACACACCTCAAATATTAAATGTTGAAAAAAAGTACACTCGAAAACAATGAAAATGTGGATAATAATTCAGTAATTTTTGTGGTATAAAAAATTGCATAAAAAATCGTAAATTTGTTTCTAATTTTTCTAGAATGTGTTTCTTTTCAGATACACCGAACATATTCAACACCTTCACTTTGTTTCTTATACTACAACACAACAATCGTTCAACAACCAATCAAACTGCAAGAATTAACTTCATCTCTTGTGTTAGATGCAAAGGCTTTCATTCATGAAAATAAGGATGATCCATTCTTTTTGTATTTTTCTTTAAATAATGTACATGACGCAATGTTTGCAGGAAATAAATTTAAAGGGAAATCAAAACGAGGTGAGATGTTATATATTTAGTTTTTTAATGATTTCAAATTTATCAACCAGTTTTAATAAGTTTATAAGCTGTTTTTATCTTTAATATTGTTGTCCTTTCAATCAATGATAATATAGTATGATGAACTTCTCTTTCAGGCATCTATGGCGATTGTGTTAATGATATGCATTGGGCTGTCGGTGAGGTCATTGACACCCTAAAGCAATTGAGATTGGAGAAGAAAACCCTTGTATTGTTCCTGTCGGACCATGGACCTCACACCGAACTTGGTAATGAGGGAGGAATAACTGGCCCATTTAGAGGTAAATTTCGTTAATATTTGGTAAAAGAATGACTATATGAATATAAAGAAATAGCCTATTTTTAGCATTTTGAGAGATATTTTAAGGCGAGTGTAGGTGCTGAGATGGGTGGAGGTCCGATCAGCTTAAATTTCTCATACCCGGTACCGGTATTTATTCCTATTTATTATTCAACCTCCCTCAAGGTAATAAAGGAACATCGTGGGAAGGAGGCTACCGTGTTCCTGCGATTGCCTGGTGGCCAGGAATGATAAAGCCTGGCCAAACATCAAACGCTGTCATAAGCAGTCTTGATTTATACCCCACAATTATAAACATAATAAATGGCAACATATCTAACAACTTACTGTATGATGGTGTAAACGTAAAGAATGCTATACTGGAAAATGCAGACATTGGTATAAGAATGCTGTTCTATTATTGTGACGACCGATTAACAGCTGTTCGATACGGGTCATATAAAGTTCATTTGTACACATTTGGTGAATATGACGCCAGTGTATATAACGTTGGTGGGCCTAAGCATGGTATACCTCAAAATAACTATTACCACTGTTTAGATTGCTATGATGACTGTGTTAAAGGTCATAACCCACCTATAATGTTTAATATTGATATAGATCCAAGTGAACTATATCCACTTGATATTAATACGCATGCTGATGTATTGGAGAAAGTTTTCGAGGAACTCCAGAAACACAAAGAAACTTTAATAGTGAAGCCAGCTTTACTTGATACGTGGATAAAGAGTCTTGTTCCATGTTGTAACCCTCCATATTGCATATGTGACAAGACAAACCAAAATTTACAATCATGTCATTTAAGGCAATAAACTTTATTTTTAAATTCTCATGATTTCCAAATTATGCAACCATATGTATACTGGGTAAGATTAAGAGGTGACTGATATAATTTATATAATAACTGTAGATTAAAACTTTTAATTAAGACATTAATTGTGTACAATTGAAAAGAATAGACATGTATTTATTTCATTACTGTAAATTAAGTAATATGTTGGTGCTAAAGTTATGAATTCGTAGAACTTAACAATCCAGGTATCTAGGGTTAAAATAAAATATCTACCTCTGTTGCAAAAAAAAAGTGCTACAACATAACTTTAGTATACTACATTAAAATCTACCATAAAATGGTAACAAACACAGGAATTTGATAATTATATGAATATTTATAAACAAAATTAATTTATTGAATAAATTGCACAAAATGTATACACCATTAATTACCAGTACCATAGAGGTAAAAAATTAATTATTGTTATTGATAGTATTTATTTTTTACCTTAATTACAATTACATGTTCATACTCGGATTTAGATATTTAAAATTTAGAAATTGTATTTAATGCTAACATTAACAATATTTATTTATATTTTTTTTCTACACCAATATTTTAATGTAAAAAGTTGAGGTATGGTGTACAAAAATGTACTACGGAAAATGTATATTTCATTGTGAATCAGAATGTACAGTACAGTAGCTATCTATAGTAATAATATGCTTTATTTAAACACGAAAACTTGGCTCAACTAGCAGTTGTTTTTCTGCAAGGCCGTGTATAAATACAAAAAGTTCACAAACAAAAACCTTAACTACAATACATTAGTGAGGTACTGTAGTTTCCCAATCTACTGTACTATAACTTTACTCTATTAGTTCCCACAGACATCCTGTATCTGTAAGTGCCCCCACCTCCCCCTAAACAAATAATTTTCTGTAATAACTAAATATTAGTAATATAATTACTGATGCAGATATTGCAGAGGGTTAATGTAACCCTCAACAAAGAGCATGCCTCGGACTGCATGTATGCTGTAGTGGCTATTCCACCTGTACTGCCCTCCTCTGAATCCCCACTTCTTGAGCCTTACATACCTTCCACTATTGTTACTGTGAATGTGTCACATAGTATATTAAAGACACCTTCCCTACGTTTTTTAGATCTAATTTAAGATCACAAACTATATTTAATTATAAAATAATTCTATATGGTTCTACTGCGATAACTTTTTTCGTGGTTAAAAATGTGAAAAATAAGTCGATTCTAATAATTATAGCGGCCCGCTATAAATCCCAAAATGCATTGCGCGCGGATTGATACTTTTGTTTTTCTTCTGTAATTCACCCACTTTTCGATCGATAGTGAGGCCAAAACAAATGGAAGACTTCAAACTTTTCAACGAAAATACTGGGTTTTCCCCAATTTGTATCAACGGAGTCTGGCAAAAATAGAAAGACAATTAATGAAGCAACTATACAACGTCATGCTAGGTATATAGCTAGCGTACAATGTTCGTACAATACTGATGTTTACCAGCTAGGCTTACAAAACTAAGCCTAGCTAGGCTAGGCCTAAAGACCGTCCACAAGAGGTCATTCGCTAGGTAGTGCATTGTTTCTCACTTTTTATCATAATTTACCATAAAACGTACATTTAAGGAAAGACCTGGTTTAATGTTTTTAAAGTAATATATGTATTATTTTTACAAAACGTCACAAATTGTAGGGAAGGTGTCTTTAACCTCTGATGAATGGATGAAATCTTTACAAATTGTGATATCATAGTGAGCCCTTTTAAGGTTCACTGTCCTCTTGATTATCTAGGAAATGAAATGATTCAATTATGAATTACTGAACTACATAATTACATCATGAAGGAAATATAGCCTACAGGTATACAGTATAATATCTATATGTTTCCTCCATGATTAAATGTACATAATTGTATGCTACATGGCCATTTAAAATGATACATATAACCAGATATAGCATCCAATAGGACCAATAAAATATTCTTTATGGGTTATATCGACTTTCATTTTTTTGGTGTTGGTTTAGTGACAATTGGTTTACTATCATCAACACACAATGTATTGCCCATTCCCTGTCTTGGACTACTAACGTCTGGTGGTATTTTCTTTTTAGTGCCAATTGGCTTTGTATGGCCCATTCCCTGTCTTGGACTACTAACGTCTGGTGGTATTTTCTTTTTAGTGCCAATTGGCTTATCACTATTAGACAATGTATGGCCCATTCCCTGTCTTGGACTACTAACGTCTGGTGATATTTTCTTTTTAGTGCAAATTGGCTGATCACTACCAGACAATGTATGGCCCATTCCCTGTCTTGGACTACTAACGTCTGGTGATGTTTTCTTTTTAGTGTCAATTGGCTTATCACTATTAGACAATGTATGGCCCATTCCCTGTCTTGGACTACCAGTGCTGGGTAACATTTTCTTGTTAGTGCTAGTTTGCTTACTATTACTACCAGACAATGTATGGTCCATTCCCTGTCTTGGACTACCAGTGCTGGGTAACATTTTCTTGTTAGTGCTAGTTTGCTTACTATTACTACCAGACAATGTATTGTCCATTCCCTGTCTTGGACTACCAGTGCTGGGTAACATTTTCTTTTTAGTGCTAGTTTGCTTACTATCACTACCAGACATTGTATTCTGATTACTAGGACCCATGGTCTTTTTCTTTTCAATACTACTTTTCTCGGATTGAATATTTGACGTCTTGACTTTAACCTTTCCAGATTTGGAAGTTATTTTTTTTGGCAAGCTAGTTTTCTTTGTACTCTTTCCAGTAATGCTTTTACTTGAAGCACCATGTTTATGTTCACTATTAGAAGGTGGCTGTTTTACTTTGCTTGATGATGGTTTTAATTTAACTTTACCTGTTAGTTCTCCACTTGATGGTGTTTTCTTTGTTTCACCAGCTTTGCCAGTTGTCTGTCTGTCAATCTTATCGTGCTCAGTTTTAATCAACTTATCCAAATCGCCCTGAAGTTAAATTAATATAAAATTGGACAAAAATTACAGTACAAAAAGTCATGTTTTGTACACGGAATACTAAGAATGATTAATACTGCTACAGAACTGAATCTAACCATACTGAATGTAATATGATGTGATGTAGCTAATCTATAAACTCTGTCTACACTATCAAACTAATTTGACAAAAAAAAGTGTGATGTGCCCAAATATGATAGTAATATGACATCATCGTGTCCATACTGTATATGGGTATATCACATTTTTTGTTACATAAAGTTTTATACAAAACGTTATAGACCATGCAAATAGAGAATACCTTCCAACCAAGAAGTGCTGCCAGTTTATAGCATCCATCATCACATGTACTAACTTCAGCAACATCCCTATAATAATGATAAAAAGATAATTTCTTATATGCGAACATTACTTTACTGTTGAAGAACCTCTGTTGTCAACGTTTGTGTTTCTGTGCAAGTTGGTTCAAACAAGAATAACTACAAACAAATTCTCATGCATAGACAAGTAATACTGCGAGGATAAATACTGGTTTGCTTTTGTTTCAATACGTTGTGTATCTATAATTGTTTGTTTTTTAATATTTTATTTCATCTTCATCGTTATGAGTTCCAACAATCATCATGGTAGTTATCACAGAACTAGTTATTTGTTATTTAGATTCTTGTTTGTTCAGAATCTGAATAGTGTCATCCCAGGATCAAATTGTTGCTCTTTTAAAAAGAGTAAAATCCTATTTGTTTACCTGTAGTTGTTTTCTGATTCAAAGTCCATCCCTCCACTTAAGCCAAGCATTTTCATAAATGGATCCGCCTGAAAAACAAAATATTATAATTTATACTATACTAGAAGATATACCCAGAGCCATATATTGAAAGCGTTACGACATTCCGTTCACAGATTTAGGGAAAAAATTGTGTATTACCGCTCCACATTTTTCAAGATTGATCAGTAGTCGTGGTGTAGTGTCATTAACCCTGCAGAAACAAAAATGAAATAGATATTTGAAATCATTAAAACTAATTTGAAAAAAATAAAATTATTTTGGAGTTAAAATGCATCCAATGTTAATATTTGGTACAGTATGAATAGTAGAGTGTTACCCTGGTGTACTAGTTCACATATAACCACTGACAAAAAGATAAGAGAGCATCTAAATTGGCAGCACTGACATGGCATGACCCTAGGGATGAAGCATGTTGAAAAATGTATCATCTAAGTCCACAGAGCTATGAGCAATGATCATTATTATTCTCGATTGAGGGCGTCAGGCCGTTATTGACTGAAGTTGACATATGCATTGCCTTTGCGTGAGAGAGAGAGACCAGTAACATATGTGCATCATATATGTATCTTTTTTTAAAAACTAATATTAAATAATAGGCAGTCCTGTAACCCAAAATGGACCCCTTTTCAGGTGCTCTCCTCTTGGGCCCGGCGATTTTTTTTTTCGTACATAAGTTGGGGACCCCCTCATGAAACGTCACAAAATAAACATGAATAATTCATCAGTTAAATTTTCCTGTTCCGTGTGCACCCAAGCGTATAGCAACAAGAAGTGATTACACAAGTGCGGTACGATTCTAGGCCTATCTCCGCTGTGGTTGCCGCGTGGGATTTCATAAAAGAATAGCGACGTTTTGTGTGGATTGTCGAAATAATCAGCCTTTAGTTTATGGTGTTTTTAATATAATTTATTACTAAAGAATTACGTGTTAAAACTATAGTTTCTATTAATACTATTAGGCCTAATTATTAGTCTCTAAACCCATTTCTATTCTAGTAGTGTGGGTGTGTGCATGGAGTTTACTCCATGGTGGTGTGTGTGAGGTGTGTGTGTTAGTTATGACCTTATTCTTTACTCCATGGTCATAACCATGGAGTAAAGAATAATAATAATAATAATGGAGTTGTGCCTCCTCTTATTCTTTACTCCATAAGGAGACACAACTTGAATAGTTCAGTCAGTTCATCGTGTTTACCGCTTGCTTAAGGCTATGCTTGTAATGAGTATTTAAGGAGGTGCTAAACACTGCCGTTACGTAACCCAATTAGCAAAGAGTACAATGTTTACTGCCCGCGGTCAATTTTGGTGTTAGTACACATGCGTATTAGGACGTCACAATACTCTTGCTAGGCGATGTGCGTTCAAGCGTGTAGACCTACTGAACTTGTATTCCGACCTTGTTTATTAATTTTTATTAAAAAGCAGCGCTATATATATATTCTACTGGATATCTTTTATTAATAAATTAATAATACGAGTTTTATACGGCACCAATAAAGGAATTATATTTATATGGTTTACTGTGTACTAAATGTTGGTAATTTCTCCAGACAACTTATCATGAATCATGATGAATAAATGGGTTTAATAAGGACCAGTGGTGGTGCCAGCGGGGGGTTACGGGGGCTGTATCCCCTCGTCGTCTCCCCCCCCCCCCTCCCCTCTTCCCCGTCTGGGAAACGTGAGTACTTTTCGTCGGGGAATATAATATACAGTAAAAATCATTCGCGTTCACTTCGTATAACTTCAGCGCCTAGAAAAACCGCGACGTTCCATTTTTTTTAGTACTGTACGTTGCTTGTGGAGCGGAGAGCTATTGCACTTTGCATGCATTATTGCCAGCGATCTAATAAACAATGATTAGGTACGCACTTGTCTGGCGGTTCCCCTTTGTACGAATTGTTTAACATTGGACCTGCTCCATTGCGGTTTACGTGTGATATATCATGTTCCATCCAGGGACCAGAATGTGTACTGTACTAGTTACTTTCCAGGCGAAGTTTACAGCCGCATCAGTCGTGATCGACGTACGCAATACAGCAAAAGGGTACGAATAATGTTGGCGATCTATTGTTCGTATGTCCGATTTTTTAATTTTACGATTAACCGCTATGTACCGAACTGTACATAATCCTTTTATACAATGGCTTATAATTACAAAAGAGCATAGACTATATTTGTAATTGAATTTTTAACCAACACATATCATTTGTAGTTGTTGTTACGGGTTGATACTAAACGAATATTCTCGTAGTACCGTACCATTTTATACCATATTATATAATATTATAATAACGACCAACCGAAAACTAAAACTAATTGATTAATTTCTTCTTTAATAAAATATTACTACTATTTGTTTTCTAACGTTATTACAATTATTAATATATTAATATAGACCTACATAAAAAAAACCTATTATTATTATTCATATTGTTTATTGTTACTATAGGCGCGCCTATGCCTGAACCTATTAGGCCTACCGGTTACGGTATGCACTAAATATGTCCATCATTATGGGATTAAATATTATCCTTATTTAGGCTATTTATTAAATAATAATATATTACGAACTACTAGGCCTATGTGTAGCCACAAATCGTTAAACGATATATAATTTAAGTCCTACAAGTTCACTGAACTCTAAGTATGTGATCGTAAAAATCATATATTTTATGATATTAATATCATAAATAATTTAATTATACAATATCAGACTAAAATAGAAGAATGTTAGTTTTGCTAAACAGTCATAATATAGACTGAAACATAAATTAAATGTCATATACAGTAATAAAAATAAGAAATTGTGTCGTTGGAATTCTACTATACGTATATTTTTGAATATTCATGAGAATTATATAATTTTTTTCATGCGCGCATTTGCGCGCACTAAAATGTGATTTTAAAATAAGTTGGAGTCTTTAATATGCTACAAAATGCACTAGGGTTCGTAAATTAAAAAGTTGCTTAAACGGTAAAATTTCGATTTACCAAATGATACGTCTATGGCTTGATAAAAAATATGATTAATTTGTTAGCTGGTATAAAAACTGCGATATCTCCGTGAAAATTTACTCGATTTTTAAACGGTTTTTTCGAGAAAAAAGCTCAAAGAACAATGAACAACTGCACAAAGGTCATGCTTCACTATGATGTATTAGAAACTACTGCGCAGCCTCTGTTTACTTTTTTTGTCACCGATGTCATGCCTGGCTTCTTCCTTAATTAGGGTGTTACGTAATCAGAGCCGACTCTGCAGCGAGCTGCACGGGTAAACAGGATGTTCTTCAAAGGATCGTTATGGGAAGTTTATTACCCTATGCTTAAGCACTACCGCACAGCGTGATACTAATTGGATTAACTGGATAGCTAGGCCGAGTTGTGCCTCCTCTTATTCTTTACTCCATCTTTACTCCATGGTTATGACACAGTAAGTCAGCAAAATTAAACAATAAACATTACACAAAAATACATTTTTTATTCTCGTGGCTCTAATCTTCCCATCTCATGTGTTCATATACGCGCATTTTTAAAGTTCCTTTGAGTACATTACATGCATATTGTTTGATAATAAAATAGCAGAATTAAAAAATTACAGTAGGCCTACACAAATTATACACATTTTTTATTCTTGTGGGTCTAAGCTTTCTTTGGGCTATGTCCAATTACTACTTAGTTTAATGTCTTGCCTAGCTGTCGATTAGCCTCGACACATTTTGCATAGTGGTGTGTGTGAAGAAGAGTGCGCGAAGGCAATCGCGTGAATTGACCTAGAATCCTAGGCCTACTGTAGAAAGAATCGTATCGCAGTTTAGTTGTGCGTGTAATCACTTCTTGTTGCTATACGCTTGGGTGCACACGGAACAACAAATTTAACTGATGAATTATTCATGTTTATTTTGTGACGTTTCATGAGGGGTCCCCAACTTATGTACGAAAAAAAAAATCGCGGCCAGGATTGGAATGGTGGTATACGAATGGACATGACTATGAGTAGCTACATTTTTAATTTAAAGATATTGGTCATATCCTGATAAAATATCAATTTAAAAAAATAAATATTTACCTATCAACAAGACTTGCAAACGGTTGTACTTTTAAAGACGTTCCCATGACAATCAGTAAATCTGCACTAGGAAAATCCTACAAACATAAGAATTTGGGTAAAATGTATCAAATTATTTTTTACCAAAATAATCAAAATTATAACAATTAGTTTTGCAATAGAACACTGAGCTTGCCTTGCCAAGATATGAATTTGTAACAGTCCTTTGATCTTATGTCTGGCTGCGACAAATACAGTACTGTACTATGTACATATTCCCTGCTGCAGTGTCTGTTAAGGGGCGTGGAACTGACCGTATCGCAGCCACAGATAAAACCCTTGCCAAGATAGGAATTTGTAACAGTCCTTTGATCTTATGTCTGGCTGCGACAAATACAGTACTGTACTATGTACATATTCCCCGCTGCAGTGTCTGTTAAGGGGCGTGGAACTGACTGTATCACAGCCACAGATAAAACCCTTGCCAAGATAGGAATTTGTAACAGTCCTTTGATCTTATGTCTGGCTGCGACAAATACAGTACTGTACTATGTACATATTCCCCGCTGCAGTGTCTGTTAAGGGGCGTGGAACTGACCGTATCACAGCCACAGATAAAACCCTTGCCAAGATAGGAATTTGTAACAGTCCTTTGATCTTATGTCTGGCTGCGACAAATACAGTACTGTACTATGTACATATTCCCCGCTGCAGTGTCTGTTAAGGGGCGTGGAACTGACCGTATCACAGTCACAGATAAAACCCTTTGATCTCCGGAGCTCAGCATCCTGGGAGCCCTGGATGTAGTAAATAAACTTCACTGGCTAAATCATTAACAAGTTAATATTTATACCAATAATCTTGAAGGTAAATTATGTGTGTATGATACTCTCTAAAGCTCCTGTCTACACTATAAAACTTTATGTGACAAAAATGTGATGTGGCCAAATATGGTAGTGATATGCCCAAATAAACGTTTTTTTGTCACATAAAGTTTGGTAGTGTAGACAGAGCTTTACAATTACTGAACCTAATAACCATTTTGCAATTTGTTTGATTTACCTTTTCCATGGATGAGAAAAACCGTTTTGGTAAACCTTCACCAAAAAAGACAATATCTGGTTTTACTAATCCTTCACAATCAGGACACCTTGGAATCATGTCTTTAAAAATTTCATCTGAAACAATACAAATTTGAAATTGATTGAAAATCTGATTAATTGGAATGTTTCCTGTGGTCTTTTAGTTATTCTGCCAAACATTTATATAAGTTATTGCCCGCTGTCGTAGAAGAATGTCCCAATATTAATTTTAATTACTTTAAATAAATAAAAATTAGTATATTTATTATTATTTATTTATAGTTTTATACTGGGTGACCCTTTTCAGTCAATGACTGGTCTCCCAGAGGGCCCAGTTATGATCAGTGGCTGTGAGTGACAGTGCCTGCGTGTACTAGTACAAAATAGATAAATGTTATGATGATGTTAATTACTTTTCATCCATTCTTGTGTGTACTCTTTTTTACAATCTCCAAGGCAGTGCCCTGTATGAAATGTTCCGTGGGCTTCCACAATAAGGTCACCAGGAACTCCTGCTATCCGTTCTAATGTGTCGATATTCTAGAATAAAAAATGTGATCATTAAATTCTGTCTTAAATTCTGCTCTGTCTATACTATCAAACTGTATGCGACAAAAAAATGTGATGTGCCCATATATGGACATGATGATGTCATATTACTACCATATTTGGCCATCACTACCATATTTGGGCACAAGATTACACGTACAGTACAGATTTTAGGTTCTGCATATTTGATTTCAAAAGGTTTCTACATACCTGTGAGTAGAGCCTAAGAAGCTTGCCCTTCTTGACTAACAATTTAAGGATTATAAGTACAGATTTTAAATTCTGCGTATTTGATTTCAAAAGGTTTCTGGGTCATTCTTCAGTAAGTGTCTAATTTCAGGTTTATAAAAAATCGATTTTAAAATTTGCATTTTTTAAATTTTAAAAGTTTATTCAGATAATTGAACATGTATTACATGGCAAGCGTATATTTGGCGCAATCTTTATTATATATTTCGTATTTTATTCGTAAATAAATACATGGTTCTATGTTACTGTCATTTCCGTCACATTTATGGAATATACAAAGATAGAAAAAATAACGGTTTAGGAATTATAAAATTATTTCCATTATTAATTCTTTGATACTATATATTATTTTTGTCTCTTAATCAAAAAATGATTGTTTTAACATTTATTAGTATGATGTTATACGTTCAAAACCATTTACTATTCCAAAAAATAATAATTTTCAGAAAATAGTATGACTGTCACTGATGTTTTACAAAATTCTGTTGAACTAATATTACTATCCATTGACATAGTAGAAGAATATTGTTTATATTTCAATATACCACATACTTGTGTTCATTACTTAAATATTTTAGGATTTAAAAGGATAAAATATCCATGTGACGGACATGAAACCGTGACGGATATGATGAACCTAAAAAATCATGTGACGGAGATGACTTTAAGATATGATTTGATTATGTTTATTGACAAGAGTCACATAGATATACAATGTAATAACATAATAAAGATATACAAAACAAAATGTACAACAAAAAAAGGCCCTGGCAATAACAACAAGTCATATCCGTCACGGGCCGTCATCTCCGTCACAACGAAACATTGGGAAATGTGACGGAGCTGACCGTGACGGAGATGATGTATTTAGCATAGGACAGCCTAGGATCACATCGTAGGCATGTCTGACAGCGGAGACGGATTGCATACTTCTAGATACCGTGAATAACTTGTACTTCCAGTTGAAAAAAAACAGAAATTATAATTATTTAATGAGTTCTATACTGTTCGGATATGACATTCAATAAAGGTACGCAACTGTAATTTTTCAAAAACCTCGTTTTATTAGCTTTTTTCCTCTTTTATTGAAAATGATGTGCGGCTAGTTTTATTTCAATATCTTCGCATGTTTACAACGCACAGTCAATTTTTTTCCCCACCGTTCATTAAACTGTAGACGGCACATTTAAATTATGTGACGGAAATGACACAAAACTGCGGGACAAGCTTTTTCCAAACAAAAACTTTAAAGTTTGAGATTTAATGTATGTAGAGATGTATTTCGAAGAATATCTTCGCATGAAATCATGATTAACTAACTTTTTACAATATTTTCGATAACAAAAGTCCTGTTATCAAATATATACGGCGATCATAAAATTGAAGATGTACGATCGGGACATAGGATTTTAGGGGGTTGCCTGAAACATTTTTATAAAAATTAACAATATCAATATTATTATCTTTGTTTTATGTAATTAATTATATTTACAATAATGTTGATTATGATTTAAGTCAAGAATTTTTATTTTTTAATGATGAATTTTCAGTCTCTATCCCACCAAAGTATCGGGACACGATTTTAGACACTTACTGAAGAATGACCCTTCTACAGTACATACCTGTGAGTAGAGCCTAAGAAGTTTGCCCTTCTGGGCTAACAACCTGATAAAGTAGTGACATGGTGTTGGTTTGAAGGTGCCTGGGTATAGCTGCTTAGCAAGTTTAAAGAATGGCTCAGGGTGTTCCTATGAAGTAACAATGAATATTTAATTACTGTCAAATGACAACAGATACATAGCAATGATCTTTACCTAGCCTGCACAGAATTTTAATAAATACTGTATACACATAATTTACTATACCATAAAATAACCAATTTCAAAGATGCTTTCCGGACTTGGTAAATTGTATTGCTGAAGGTTATCATAGAGACCACTTCCAGGTGACCGGAAATCTGGAATTCCTGCCGCTGTGAAAACAATGAAAGAAATAACATTTGCATATAACTTTATTGTTTCAGTATTTGAATTTGAAGCAATAATATTTACTTTTCGTAATCCTAATCTTTGCCTGAATAAATAATAATAACAGTAGCAAATAAAAAGCTCTCTATTGAGTATTCAGTACACATTTTCAGCCCTTAATACACCCCACCACTTTTCTAATATTATAAACCTGGATTTTTTACACAATAAATCCTGCCATTTATCTTTTACACTTTTGTCCTTTCATTTACTTTGTATTTTTTATTTATAGCCGTTCAAAAGCCTTAGCTTAAGTGACATTTTGTCCTATAAAGGCAGCCTTCCATTTTATACTATTTCATTTTAATCTAAACGTTTTATTTTGTATAATATGGAAAATAAATGATATGAATGAATAAATGTTAAAGCCTGGATTTGACACTACATATACAGTATATAGACTGTAGACATTTTCAAGCAAAATACTTACATGTTGAGATACCAGCACCAACCATTACTACTACATTTTTACCTGAAACAAAAGGAATGTATCATTAATGAAACAATATTATTGGCATATTTAATAAATAATATTCTTTAACGATAAAAACAAAATTTATAATTAAAAAAACATTTTTACTGTAAGTAAGTCTTAAATAGTGAATAGTTAGTTTCACAATGCTTGCATGTCTTACATTTTTCACTCTTTAAGTATTTTGCAACTGATTCAATTGTCAGTTCCTCTAGAAGCTTCTCAGGTTTTGGTTTGGGTTCTGGCTCAGCATGTTTAAAAGTGAATTTGGACAACAAGCTTGATAGAAAATCCACTGAAAATAAAAGAAATGGCAAAAATGAACAATAATTACACAACACTTTTTGGAAAGTACGGTAATTACACAAACAAACATCATTACAGTAGAATCCCTATATTAAGAGGACACCTTCAGGACCCTCAAAGTGTCCCCTTAATACTACTTTTTTGTGTTAAATCTCTAATCGGTTTCTTCCATCTTTATTCATCAATTTAGTGTAACACATACACTGTTTTCATAACACTGTAAAAATATAGGTGTTAAAAGAATTTATGGCAAAATATATACAGTATTAAAATGATTTACAATAATTCTATAAAATATATATACAGTATATATTCAGGTTGAAATTTTCAGACCGTTTGGATAGAGTGCTCAATACCGAGGTAGAGCATAAATAAATAAAATAACAGCAGAAAACTTGGTTACTTCATTGTTTTAATCACTACAAATTTGTTTCGTACGACCAGCATGTAGCTGGCCGCACTCTTCAGGTGAAATATAAAACATAAGTGACACAGTTGTCTCATAGTGCTTAATAAAAGTGAGTCATTAGGAAGTCGTATACAATAGCCTATTGTTTTAGATAAACTGTTTGGATCTGCAATTTAGTAAGAATTTTTTCCTATGTCTACAAGTAAAGACTAACTCATTCTTACGGTTCAGTGAGCATAGCTCTGGTTGACATATAATAGCATACTTTTCATATATAAATAAATTACATCATACAGTATATAAATATCTAATAGTGTTAAAACAAAATCATGTTTAAATCTATTCATAAGGTAACACATAAAATTATTTTCATAGTAATGTATACAAATATTGATGTTATTGCATTTATGGTAAAAACACATATTATTTAACGATCATTAAATGCGTACTATTGCACGCTATGTGACCCCACAAGCATCCAATCAAATGACAGGAATTTATTTAGGTGTTAAAAGGTAAAATAATATATAATATTTATTACAACTTGATTACTACTTGATTACTACTTTGTTCTACTGTGGTCCCGTCCCAATTTGCACAGTGGCTGTGTGTGACAGTGGCTGTGTGTGACAGTGGCTGTGTTTGTGTGGACTAGTACACCGGGGTACCCCCTACTCGTCTCGAAAGATGTACTAGGTTCTTTAAAGTGCGCATGAGGTATGTGTACACTGGACCTACGGTTTATAGTCCTTATCCGAGAAGACTTGTTCTACCACCAGAACCATGGAGCGAGTGAGCCTCGAACCCTTGCCGATGTTATGGCTACTTAATTACGGTTCCACTGTCTTAACCGCTCGGCCACTCACTCACTATCTATCACTCACTATCACTATCTTTACATACCTTGTGGTGGAGAATCATCAGAACTTCCACCGGCAGCTCCATCGCCTGCTGTTGTTGGTGGATCATGTTTATCTGATGAAAACACAACAATTCAACTATTAAAATAGAGTCAGATCAGTATTTTAGGCCAAGACTCTATATAGAGGGTAGAGTTAGTTAGGCAGGCAATATAGCGCGCAAGGCCTATCTAGCTAGAGCTATGATAGATAGCATTAGTAGTAGGGAGGGATGTATGTAGAAGTAGTAGTCTACCTAGGCCTAAGGCTATGCCTAACTAGTAGTAGTAGTACAAGATTTCCCTCTTTTTTAGATAGTAGTACTAGACTAGTAGTAGATAGGTACAGTAGCATAGCTAGATTAATTCTTCCTTTTATACACAATTAATTAATTATTAATAATACTAAAAAAATAATAACATATTATTATATTATTTAAGTAGCCAAACCTTCGTCATTTGATGCCATCCTGCTGTTCCGTAATGCAATGATATTATGATGAAATTAAAACGAAAGGGTATTCCCCCAATTCATTGTTAACGCATGAATGATTTTGCAAAAACAGACCAACCAGCAATGAATATTCATGATTTCTGCCTTCACCGCGCCTGATGATCAGATAGTAGGCCTATAGTAGGAGAAACAATCATGGCCATGTGCCTATGAACTGTCTTCTAGGCTGTAATGCATGACTGAGGGTGTTTTTGTTTTTGTTTTTAAATAATGATTTTAATGAATAATGTAGGCCTACACAACACGGATACACGGACGACAAGTTTTTAATCAAAAGTGTGCCAGACTTTTCAATAATCAGTATAATTTATAAAGATGTAGACAGTATGTATGTAAAGTATCTTTGAGATTCATACATCTATATATTCTTATAGAAGCTACAGTATTCTTAATCTAGAACCTTATCTAATAATTTAGTAAGGCATATTTTCAATTTCAGTTTTGACCCCAATATTCACACCCTCCTCTTCTTTAATCAGTACATCAAGTGAAAGATTTACATTTTGTTTTCGATATAAGATAACGAACCAATAAAATAATAGACACCTAGGAAGATGGACCAATCAGAAACTAGTTTGATATTTTTAGCTATGTATATAGAACTTTGTTCTAACTATCTAAACATAAACTTTATTGAACTCAGACACTAATAAAGTGTACTAACCAGTTGATAAAGGCTCATTAAAGTCATAATATTTGTTTCGTGATTATTTTACGTCCAGAAATAATTTGGCCATGTGTCGAACTATCTATGTTTTTTTCCTAATTTTCATCGTTTTTAACAATGTGATTCAATGTAGAGACACGTCGCACCAAGATGAAAAGAATTATACAGGAGATAGTAAGTTTTTTTTAATGTTCTTTTGTATCATAAAACTGTAATGTAGTGTATGTAGGCCTAGTGGATATTGTTGGTATGGCCAGTGGGGTTGGGGGGGGGGGGAAGACTGAAATTATGCAAAATTCACGAGCCGTTGTTAATCGTGTTAATCCAATTAAATTTCTATAACGAGGCATTTAATAAAAAGGCAAATTGCCTTAAAATGTAAATGTGACATGTTTCGAGAAACTATTCTCATCATCAGAACAGTAAACAATGCCTAGAGTGCTATATACCAATAGGACATATTGTATGTAAATAAGTAAGTATTTATTATTTATAAAAAGGCTATTTGCCTTTTTATTAAATGCCTCGTTATAGTCATCCTAACTTGCATGTTTGGTGGTATTATTCATGAATTAAATTTCTATTCTTCTACATTGTTTTGTGAATAAACTAAAGGTACCCCTTGGTTATACGCGCTGCACCGCCAATTGTAATTTTACTCTTCTCTGGTATATGGCCTTTTCTACTATATTTATCCTTTCTCCACCAAAAAGTGCTTCTTTACAAATTGTGGTCTTTCAAGTACTGGCCACAAAAGGAATTTGATCCTTAATTCTCCTAATTGTGTCTTATTTTTCTGTTTTTCAACTCTCTCAACCAGTCACATGGATATATATAGTACCCTTAAGAACACTATTTCCTATAATTTATTCAACAATTATTCTTTTTATTCTTCTTTTTTACAGTATGTTTTCAATTGATTTGTTATCAATAGTTAAACTGCTTTTGTTATAGGTTCTTTTGAAAGTAAAAGTATAGATGCAACCAATGAAGACAGTGATTATTGGAAAGATGGTAAGTGTTCCCAATGTTTATTTTTACTTTCTCCATAGTTTTACCTCTTCATTCACTAGACTCTAGAGACACTTGCTTGGGTGCATTCATGATTTCCAATTTGAAAGCATTTCTTCAATTGTTTAATGATATACTTTAATAAATATTCTTGTGATTTTTTCAAATTCAAAGACTGGATATCCTTGGGTATAATCTCACTCCGGTACACCCAAAAGCCAAAACAAAATACAATGTAACATTTTTTATGAATAATTTAACATAAAAAAATTGCATATCCATCTACTTATTTAAAACACATTATCCCTTTCCCAAATGAGATTTTATTTTATGATTTTTATTTTATATTAAGGTATTACATATACAGTAGCATTTGTTTTCTTTTTGAAAAGGTACATTAGAGAAGGTGTTGTACACATATGACACTGAAGATGCTCCAAAATGTCACACACCAAGAGCAAAGGTAACATATACATTGAATAATTGTTTTCTTGGTAGTAGCTGAGTTTAAGACCGATCGCAAACTCACCAATATAATTGACAAGCCTAAATAACCAAATTTAGTTCAAAATGTGACCAATCCATGTACAACTATAATCAAACAAGGTTCTGCACAGTTCCTATAGGAAGATGATGTTAAACTTCCCACATTCAATTCTGGTAATTTTCCCTTTGTGTCTTTGTGTATGGTTGTGTGAAATAGATACAAGTTGGCGACAACCATACAAACCTTATACAGTATACCCATCACCCCCCCCCCCCCCACCACTCTCTCTCACTCACTTTCCCCTGTTAGTTTAACAAGGTTTGTTATTTTCAAACAAAAGGCAGTTATTTCCCACAAATAAACTTTCAAACATCGGGTGATGGTCAATATTCAAGTAAAAGTTTTTTTCAGGGGTCATATAATGCGTCTAACAATAAGCACACGCTTTATACTGGGTTGCTGCACTCTCTTTTGATAGCATACTGTCATGAATCCTATATTAATCGGCTTATTGCATGTACGTTGTCATTTTAAATGAAGTGATTAGGTCATAAATAGAACATTCTAGATTATGTCCAATCGTGCTAGATATAGAAGTAATTTTGTTGATACATAATCACTTAGTATAAATGACAACACTTCTCTTTATCAATAGAACAAACTTTTGTTAATTTGACATCAAAGTTTTTCTGTGCGTTATCAATAATTGTACCCAGTTTGATAAGCATGTGACTGTTATAAATACATTTTATCTGAAATGTTGACACTGATAAAGTTCAATTGGTTCCCAAATCTATAACATTGTTGTATTTAGGGTGTGTTTCAAATTAATATCTTTGACAGAAAAGTTATTTATTTTCATAGCATTGTGTTCAAACTTTTGATTGTCTAAAGTCTAAAAAAAACTTAGCAGTGGAAGTGTTATAGACCTAACGTAGATCAGCCCATTACCTCCTCCAATGTAAAAAATTTCAGGAGGTAAAATGAAAAAGAAAAAATATTAAGCCACAAAACTGTTTTTTTGTTGTTAGGGAAATGTGTTGCCTTCTGGAGAGTTTAACTGTCCAGTAGTGCATTCGAGGGAAGTTCCAACATCAGGTTAGTTACAATTTAAATGTTTCTCATTTGGGTGTAAAATAATTTCTACATTGGCCTCAATTTCCAGTTGCACCATCCACCCAGTGCATTATCTTGTGTACGAGGGTAGTGGGAGTTATTAAATCATAACTTACTCCCTATAAATAAAGTACAATCAATTTATCCATTAAGATTGTTTGTAATAGTTTAATATATGGTAGGCCTACATTAAATGTTTTTATTTATATTTACATCACTCTCGTATGAGTAATCTTACTGGTTTTAAACCATGCTTTTCAGTTCATAGATTAAGACCTGGTGACATCAAAGTTATTGGGGCTATTGGTGACTCAATCACGGTAAGTCCAGCCAAAATTACAGTATGAATGATGAATGATATTGAAATGTTCAATCTTTTATCATCAAATACAGTAGCTGTTAACGATATTGTTTTTTAAACTCTTCTTGCATTCATAACATTTTTGATTGATATCAGAGGATCCACAAGTTTGATATATACCGTATATCTTCAGGTATAATCCCACTTCGGGTCTAATCCCACCTCCTACTGTATGCCTTATTTTACAAACCAGTATATCCTTGGGTATAGTCCCAGTATTGACTTTCGGTCTGGATGTATAGGCCTCTCCCTAGCCATTTCATATTTTTATAAGTAATGTTTAGTAATAATTTTTTTTCCTGAATCAAGGTTTCCCTGGGTATAGTCCCACCCCTTACAGTCAGCCCAATTTCGTGTTCTAGGGAGGTGGGATTACCAGAGAATATTCAGTAATATAAAACAAACTCTGAAAAAAAGTGAGGAAAGCTAATATGATTGATATGTATTTGCAATTCTTCAGTTTCCGTGTAACGGTGAATCAATCATCAAAATAGACAAAGTAAATACCTACTAAACCTACAAGCTATAAAAAGTAATAAAAACAGACAAATAACAGCAACAATCGACATATTGTAAATGGATAACATATGGAAAAGCTTACATCATTTTTATTTTGGGTTAAATTCAAGGAAACATATGAAGATGATTTAAACCAAAGCAAACATTTGTAATAATTTAATTTTAGCACATTACATGTACAGGAACAATGATGACTCTGTATGTTCATGGTAATGATTATTACTCTGTGGTTTGTTTAATGTTTTCAGGCTGCCAATGGAGCATTGAGTGAAACTCTTCCTGGTGTGTTGTTGCAGTATAGAGGAGTTTCCTGGTCGTAAGTGAAAGCATTTTTATCATGATGCAAAAGATAATGTCACTAGAAAATTCCCATGCTATTTTTGTTCAAATTGTTAATCATGAAAACAAAAAGTTCTAAGGAATCAGAAATTAATACCATGGGTGAAAATCCATAAGGACAAAATCAACCCTTAGAAGGAGATGGAAACCAGATTCAAAATATCGGGAAAATCTTTGGATATCTGCTTTAGTAATCCCATATATTTGTATAAACTTTGATAAAGCAGATTAGTAGCCTAATTACAATACATTAACAAAATACTAATGCATAATATAGCGATAAAGCAGTAGTTTAAATTAATTCAATTTAATTTGGACACTTCACCTTTAAAACAGTGGCACTCACAAAAAATAAAAAGCCATTTGTGGTGTGGTAAAAAAAAACCATAACATTACATCAACAAACATTAAAAGTATGGACAGAGTATAAAAAAAAAGAAAGAAAAAGATACCATACAAAGCAACAATACAGGAGAGAATACAAAAATAAAATGTTTTTTAGTTCTTTATGGTGTAAATTTAACTTGTCTGACTTTCCATTCCTTGTTGTATTACTAAGTATAGAATCTTGTTTTTATTACCTGAATTTTTCCCTTCTTTATATTGTGTCTTCTCACTTTCAATACGATCTCATTTAAGGAAGTATAATCAATCATGTTGTAGAAATTCCTTCACATTCATAACTGTATATAGCGTGACAGACAATGAGTCTATTTACATCTAGAAAATTTCAAGTCATCATCAGATAAAGAGCATAACAAAACCGGTTTCATCGCTGTTGGTTGTGAACTGAATAAAATTAAAATTAAATAAATACCTTAGTGTTGTCAATTGATATCCTCTTATTGGATCAATATGGGCTTATTTTACCAGAAGCTCAGATATAAGCATTAAAGCCAATTTACAGACTAGAGGTAATGGTAATAAACATATAGAACCTATGTTATTCCTTATAACCATTTACATATTGGATTGGGCGGTTTCCGCTCAGGATAAATACATATTATATGTGGGATAAGCTACGTCTGTGTAAATTGGCCTTTAATGAATGGTAGTACAAACAAAGTAAAATAAAAAATATAAATAAATGAATGAATGGCTTGATAAAGTTTTCTAGAGTAACAAAAAGCAACATTCCAAACTTTATGTATTTGAGGAATGCATGTTTGTAGTTTCATGATTATACATTCTCTTTTTTATTTCTTATTGTGTCATTCTGTAGTATGGGTGGTGATGGCAATCTGGAAGAATATCAAACACTCACAAGTAAGTGGTTGTATAACCAGATTTTTAAAATGTTTAAAATATTCTGTTGTTTACATTTTTACCTTGTATTATGTTGTATGTTACAGGGATTGTGGACACAAATGTGTTATGCCGCTCTGTTAATGTCGCAACCCCTGGACCGCTCGTTGTCGAATAAAGAAATGAAAAAAAAATGAAATAGATATTTTAAAATTACAACGTGATTCTCTTTGTGGTATATTTTAGACAATGAATTTACTATAGGCCTATTGCTCTGTTTTGTATACAACTTCCTAAATATGAAGAAAACTTTATATGACCATATATACAGTAGTCTCAGGGAAAGGCTTGGGTACGACCGTCATACGTGTTTGGTAAAAGATAGGAGGTAGGATTATATAACAATGTATTTACCAAATTCAATGTCTGAGCCTGAATTAGGGGGTGGGCTTCTACTTGGTCTCAGTCATATACAGTAGGATTTTAGCTTTTGTGGTTTTGGTGTAACAAATTGAGTGAAGTTGTTTATAATAATATATACGCCAAAGTTTACAAACTGCTATATATAATAATTTAATAATATTTTATTTCTTGTAGATATTTTAAGGAAATACAACCCTGACATTCATGGGTATTCTGTAGGGATTGCAAGAACAGACGCACTTGGATCAAACCTTAATTCCGCGGTCCCAGGAGCCAAGGCAGTGTAAGTTACTACACTGTCCGCTTTCACCTAACAAAACCTCAGAATATACATACACCAGGGCACACATCATACACTAAATGCAGATGTTGACGCCTCTGTGTGTAAATTCTTTCATACAGAAAACATCAAAATTGCTGTAATAATGTCTTTTGTAGTGGCACCTTTAGTACTTACATAATACCACAATATTTCAAGAATTCAAAGGAACATGGTTTATTCATGGAGTAAAGAATATTATTCTTTACTCCATGGTTTATTTCATATGGTTCTCCCAATATTACGTTAAAACAGCTCTGTCTTAAACTAGGTACAAGGGTACAGTACTACAGAAAGCAGAATTCCTTGTAATTCCCAATAGCATCCAGGTTTACCTTCATTTACAGGCATGGATTAATTCATGAATGTATGACTTGCGCACAGTTCATTTGGTTTAGAGTGTAAATACTCTAGTCAATCAATTAAACTATATTCATTAAATGAGTTTGAATGTCAGTTAGGACATTTTTTCAGTGTACTTTTTTAGCACTTGGTGTTTACACAACTTCATTTTTAAATTGTTACTTTTTATAGAGGCATGGAAAATCAGGCACTGAACTTGGTTGAAAAGATGAAAATTGATCCAAACGTTGACTTTGAGAACGATTGGAAACTGGTAACACTTTTCATCGGCGGTAACGATTTATGTCAATCCTGTAAAAAACCAGAAGAGCGAACTGCAGAACTTTATGTTGCAAACATAGAAAAGGCTTTAAAGATATTCCATGACGAGGTATAGAAAACAGTTATACTACTGAAAGGCCCTGTGTAAAGCTCTGTCTACACTATCAAACTATTTTGACAAAAAAAGTGTGATGTGCCCAAATATGGTAGGAATATGCCTAAATATGGTATCTTCCAATCTTCATGTCAATATATGGGCACATCACATTTTTGTCACATAACGTTTTATAGTGTAGACAGATCTTAAGAATGGTTCAATCTTTAAAAACAGAAATAGTTTCTAAAGCTCTGTCTACACTATATCAAACAAACAAAAATGTGATTTTCCCAAGTATGGTAGTGATATGCCCAGATATGGTAGTGATATGCCCAGATATGGTAGTGATATGCCCAAATATGGTAGTGATATGACATCATCATGTCCATAATCGGCACATCACATCTTGTTGTCACATACAGTTTGATAGTGTAGACAGAGGTTATATATTTTCGCTTACATTGTTGATAAATTATTGGAAATTTTATTTTTTTTTATAGTTGCCTAGAACGTTTGTAAATGTTGTTGGTATTTTGAATGTTGAAATTATCAGGGAACTTAGGACACCAATTTGCACTGCACTTCATGTGTAAGTTTAATATTACAATACATACAGGTTTCAAGTCATTTTATCATTGCCTAGACAATTTTATTGCTGTGGTTATTGATACCAATTTGCACTGCACTTCAGTGTAAGTTTTAATATTACAATACATACAGGTTTCAAGTCATTTTATCATTGCCTAGACAATTTTATTGCTGTAGTTATTGATACCAATTTGCACTGCAATGTGTAAGTTTAATATTACAATACATATTTTCAATTTAATTTTAAAATTTCTTGGTCAATGATCACCCTAATCATGGAGTAAAGATCTTTACTCCATGCCCTAATGTATTATTATATAACAACATCTTTTCAATTTGTGTGTCTACAGTACTTTGGAATGTCCCTGTCCACTGGGATCACAGCTTCGTCTCGAGAAGGTTGTTCACCTTACCAAGCAATACCAGGTAATATTTAGGTTTTTTAGCCTTACATTTACATAAAAACACAAATGAATGTTTTATTAGTAACTGGTATTGTTGCCTACCAATCTCAAGGTTATGGGTTCAAGTCTTGCATTTCTCCGGACACACTAACCTATGTACCGATATAGGGGAATTAGTTTGTGTGGAGAGTTTTTGTTAAAGAATTTCTAGAGTGAATAATTGCTGTTGGTACTGTTGGCTATAAACTTGAAATATGTAGAATTTTGTTATATTATATTGTGATACTGTTAACTTTGTATTTACTAGGCATTCCTTCAGTCAGCTGTAGATAGTGGCAAATATGATGATAAGGAAGATTTTACTGTTGCATATCAGCCTATGTTTCATGACACTGATATTCCTAGGCTTGAGGTAAGACATGATATTCTACATTTATGATAGAAAAATTTAAAGTGATGATTTTATGCTGAAAAAAAATCTTCAATTTTGTTTTATAATAAAAGATTTATCAAATTGTACTGCTTTTTATATAGACATGTGTTTTTTCTGTTGTCTAATTTTTTTATTTCTGAACATTTGAAAGATAAACAATTTCCTTCCTTTTTTTTTCAGGATGGCTCTCCAGATTTTTCATATTTTGCACCAGATTGCTTTCACTTCAGCGGTATAGGACACGCTGCTGCTGCTATTGCTCTCTGGAACAATATGGTACATGGTCTCAGAATTTCACCAACCACACATATGTCTACACTATCAAACTTTATGTTAAAATTGTGATGTGCCCATATATGGACATGATAATGTCATATCACTATCACTGGGCACATTACACTTTTTGTCCAACTGGTTTGATAATGTAGACAGAGCTTCAGGCTCAAATGCCTAAATGAAAAGGACATGATTTTGTCTCACTTATCTTCCTATATTGTGCAGAACCTTGTTTGAGTACAGTCCCACATGATATTGCATATCAAGTTCTTTTTGTTGGGACAAAGTTCTGACAGTAGGATTTGAGTTTAACTCTACCCTTCAAAAACATAATTTTTTTAAATTGTAGGGAGCTTCCGAGGTAAACTCTCATGGTCCCTTTGACATGTAAGGGCATAGGCAGTTTGAGAGAGTTGAGAGGTCATAGACATCAGTGACTGTATACACCAATCATACTTTGATAGGAGAATTTGTTAAGAAGCTGAAGTGTGAATACAGCCACTGAATTTGTATTGCTGAAACTTGTACATACTATATTTAATAACTCTTTTCTTTATTCAGTTTCAACGAGTAGGATCCAAGGATACCGTTTGGAAATATCAGTCCATCAACTGTCCAAGTGAAGATTTCCCGTACCTGTACACAAATGTGAACAGTGCACCAGAATTCCAAGTCAATGAGAAGAACAATCTTCAACAAAAGCAACAAAAGAAAGATAACTACAAAACACAGTTGCAGAGAGAAGACATTGATGTCATGGGATGGAATGCTGAAGATGACTCTACTAAGGAGTCGCTTTCGAAAGGTTCCATTGTTTCTATAGCCTTAGGAGTCATCCTTCTTGTAGGATTGTGTGTGATCGTAGTAGTTGTAATTAAAAGAAAGAAGCTTATTGGAAGAAAGGGATATGTAAAAGTTTAAGATATTAAATGTGCAGCAAATACAGGTCACCTAAATAAAGATTTATTAACACCATGTAATCGTATTCACCATCCATGCATTAGGCTAATGGAAACATATTTCAAATTTTAAAAGTCTTGTGTTGTATTTAAATCAATAACATTTTAAGCTCTGTCTACACTATCAAACCAGTTTGACAAAAAAAAGTGTGATATACCCAAATATGGTAGTGATATAACATCATCATGTCCATATATGGGCACATCACACTTTTTTGTCACATAAAGTTTGATAGTGTAGACAGAGATAAGAGAAGTTTCTTTTTAATGAATTCTGATCAGAATTTAAAGGAAATTAGTGGTCTTGTTTGGTGAATATGGCCACTATTTTCCTAGATATAAAAACAAATAGTGAATTGGAGAGCACCTGTATTTCCATGCTAAGCAAAAGAAGAAGAAGAAGAAGAAAAATGCAAAATACAATGCAGGTAGATAAGATAGTTATATTATTATTATTAAGATAATTGTCTCATTTTGTTTTATCTAATTATGTATATTTTAAATCATCTAACTTTACTATCTACTTTAAACAAATCCTTGGAAAAATCATACAACTATGATTGGTTTCCTTAGTATATTATTTAGAAATACAATTATTGTTGATAATGAGTACAAATTTGTATATAATGAAATATATTAATGATATAAGTGTATATTACAAGTTACAAAATGTGTTTTTACTCATCACTGTTTAGTGCTTATTATTATGTTATTATATGTTGATATAGAGTTTGTGGTACACGACGTATATTAGTTATGAAAAGAACTGTTGAGTTTCTCAAAGTTTCGATCAATATATCAGGAGTGAGTTATGTTATAATTGTGTTTTGGCATAGGGCTGTCACCTGAGTGCGTTATGTTAATCTGTGTGGCTAAAATAAAGTATTATAACAAAATATCCTTTTTTTAATCTTGTATATGTTTAAATGAGTTTTTTGTATTATATGTATTAAAATTAAATGTTAAAATATTGATATTTTGATATTATACTTATTTTCACACAACTCCATCAAAGTCTGAAGAGCCTAAACCTTTGTTTTTAACCCAGTTTGTTTCCTTAACCCAGTTTGTTTTTTTTAACCCAGTGATCCATATCTTTCAATATATTAGGTCATGCATGATATTGGAAAGTTGAGATCTTTGCAAAACCTTTTCTAACTGGTCAACAAAGGAATAGTGTTTTATGAAAAGCTTTCTTTCTGATGGTTTTATTTTGCTTTAGCTTTTTGCTTATATTATTGTATCTCCTTGAGATCCAGCCTCTGGTAGTACCCACTACATTGTTGTTTAATTCATTTGCCGCCTTTGGATTGAAATAAGGTACCTATATTTTCATCCTTTTGTACCTTACATTGTTTATGTACTTGATAGGTGTATTTATTCTACTTGACTAGTATGTATTGGTTCCTGATTACGGTTGTTAAGGAGTTGATTCAAAGTTTACTCAACGTTGATTGTTTTTCAGTTTCAGTCATATGACCTGTCAGAACTAATCTTTAATCTTTGACCTTTAATATCAGATATTTATGTGTGTATTTTGCAATATCTTGATATTGTGAATGAACATGTGACATGTTCATGAATGTTTAGTAATAATCCACTAGATTGAATAATAACTCTATGGTAAGTATAAATGTCATGGTGTAGTTTGAATTGTAATTGTTTAAACCATAAGCTATACAAACATAGCAAGTTGTCTATTTCTATATACAAATTATTCAGACAATAGTTTTTGCAGGTTTTTGTATTGTTAAGTTCCATGTAAGAACAGGTGTTATTCAATTATGGATTATTTTAAAGTATGTGATATTTTTGCCCTTATTTAAATGTGTCTCAGTAGTATTCAATGACTAGTATATAATATGCATTGTGTTGGAGGGGGCTGCATGATACAGCTATTCTATTGTACCTGTTTTAAAGGTATGTTTACACAGGATTTTGTGACATATTACTACAGTAGGTCAGTGATATACGTACCAAAGTAATAAAATGTACATAGGAGGAACATTTTGTTATAACTTCACCTTTAAAGAGGAAAAACTGCTGGATACCGTGCACAGCGTCGCTAATACAAACAAACTTGTCACTTGAAATTGCGTAAAGTTATTCTTTGTTTTCATATGGATTACTAAACTAATTGAATTATTCTATATTTTCTATCAACAGTATATTTGAAAACATTGTAATGCGCATACACTTATATTGTGTTCTGTTTCTACTTGTATTTTCATCTACCTCTTGCTATAACTGTAAGTACAAGCATTCTATGTGTGCTTTGAAAATAAATCATTCTGTCATTTTAAAATAACTTTTGAAATTTGGACCAGTTTTTACAATTTTTTAATTTAATTGGTATATCATTGAAATAATTATTTTATTGAAAATGTGTAGCTTTTATATAAGCAATATGTAACACATCAATAACTAAGGGCAAAACGCCAAAATGTATTCAATACTATGTTTTTACATATAAATTTATATGTTTGTACTTTATTGTTAACTGTTTTTAATGTATTGCTTTATGTTTCAAACCTGTTAGTGGCGGTAATTATCGCTGCTGGTTTCGATAAAATAAATAACTTCATACAAAATGCTTATTTTGTTATACAGCAAGATGGCAACGATTTAAAGAGATTGTTGCTGGATTGCAAGAATATGATGAACAGTTACAGAATCTGAATAAAGCTGGACATGACCCACAAGGTGAAGAAATCAAGGTATGAAGGTGAAGTCAAGGGGTGCTACTCCGCTGCCTAAATTCACAAGCATAAACTGCCTAGCAAAATCCAAAAAATTAGAAATACATGTATTTCAACCCAGAACCTTCTGCTTGAAATGCAGACGTCCTACCATTAGACCATTAAAGTTCAATTGGATAGTGACTTTTTAATACTCTCGACGTGGTATGATGAAATAACATGTTAATGTGTTAATCTAATCATCATTATTATTTTCTATTAGAATGAATTCATGTCTGACTTTCCCTGTCCACCGTCCAAATCAACCGAAAAACCAAAATCAGGTATGTTCTTATTTTTTTGGTTTTTTTTGTATGTCAAATTGATTCTGCTGCAGTAATTTTTTTTTACTGCAATAATAACGTATTGTTTTTGTTTCAATTTATGAGCATATGAGTCACTTTCAAATGTATATTGCAACCAAAAAACTTGATAAGCGTAAACAAAATATTGCTACTGCAGTAACTGCAGGTGGAATAATTTGACATGATTCCTAACAAAACTGTAGTTTCATTTATTTTTCCCTGTTATGCTTTTTTCTGTATTAGTCTACTATGCTTTATTTTAATCTTTATGATATATGATATTGTACATTGTATTTAAAAGCTGATGACATAGACGCTATAACAATTATGAATAACAAAGTTATATCTTTTTTTGTAGTCAATCAGTTGCGGCCAGGTGATATTGATGTTATTGCAGCATTAGGGGACTCATTAACTGTAAGAATTATTTTCACATCATTGGAATATTTGTAAAATATTGGATTTAAAAAAAAGACATTTTAATTACCGGTATAAGAATTTCTTTTAAAATATTTATATTATATATATATATATTTATTTTTGAAGGCTGCAAATGGAGCTGAGGCACGTACATTAATTGGTGTTTTAACTCAATTTAGAGGAGTTTCTTGGTCGTAAGTTTTGTTTAAATTTGTATTATTATCCCATAACTTTTTGTAAATGGGGACCTCTACTGGACTAAGTTAACTCTGATTACATACCTTTAAAATTATGTAAGAATTAATTGGTAATTATTTGCTTTTTCTTTCTCTTAGGATTGGTGGTGATGATGATATAACCGAAATTCGAAGTCTAGGAAGTAAGAGAAACAAATTGTTTAGAAATTGTTTCGTAGTCTTTGGAAAATTTACTGTAGCTTGGTGCCTACAATGTGATATACAACTATATAGGCACTTATTACTCTGTTCTATCCAGGCTGTTTACTTTACTTACTTAATACTTTTTTCTTTAAGATGTATTCAAATACTACAACCCATCAGTTTACGGATACTCAACAGGTACAGGAAATGAAAAAAGAGCCAATTCTAAATTTAATGTAGCCGTTCCAGGGGCTGTATCGGAGTAAGTGTCATGGTAAATGTTTTCAAAATAATGTCCAGTGGCTGTATAATGAATATATTCCATTGTTGTTAATAGTCATGGATGACTTGAAGGTATACAATAATACTAATACGGTAATAGAATCCTCATTGACATAGGACATATTTATGTATTACTCAATACATAATCTGTTTACACAGTACTATATTTCATGCAATGTTCTTTTTTTTTTATTGATGTCTTTACTACAAATGAAAGTTCATACAAATTTGTTTTGCTTTATAGGGACATGGCAGTACAAGCTGGTGAACTTATAAAGAGGTTGAAAAATGATCCAAACACAGACTTCTACAATGATTGGAAAATCATCACTTTATTCATTGGGGGAAACGATCTATGTGGATGGTGCGACAATCAGGAAAGATTCACGGGTGATCAGTTTGAGGCCAACATAAAAGAAGCGCTAGACATTTTCCACAGCACTGTAAGTTTCAAAATTGTCTGTCTTGACTAATAGTATCTGGTCCTAACGCTTTGTACCCACTAGGATGCAACGCAAGGATGTAAGCCGCAACATAAACGAATTGATCAATCAAAAGCAATGGATTTCTTGCTTCAAGATTTTTTCGTAATGTTAACCATAAACTTCAGGTAGAGAAACTGTCATATTTTTTTTTGTGTTATATAAAGAATGTCTTGTGTGTTTGCAGGTGCCCAGGGCTCTTGTAAATGTGGTGAACATCATGGACCTCACACAGTTGTCATTGTTAAAGGGAGTTGTATGTAGTGTTGTTCATCTGTAAGTAACATGCACATTTGAGTTGAGTTACCAAGCAGGCAGAGGCATATGGCCATAGGCTAGAATCAGCACAGGCTCTTCTCGATCATAGTTCTGATACAAATCTTCAGTGGATGGACTTAAAACTGAAGGTCCAGTGTACATATATGACTTGTATAGCACAAGAATAGGAGTTACCCGTAGTGGTGTAACGCAGAGGCCTGAGGCCCCTGGTTTGAAAACCTTAAGTGGTTCTCCAACGCTGGAGGCCTTGGGCATTTTTAGCCTTTTTCGACATATTTTTATGCCTGGTTTTCCTCTGTGTACTGCTTAGGGGCCCCCATAACCTCTTGGGCCGTTTAGCCATTGAGCGCTCATAGTCGATACGCCACTGGTTACCCTGATGTACTGGTGCATATCAGCTCCTGTCGTTCATGGTAGGCGCTGCACTGTGGCTGCCATTGGTTCATAGAGGACCTAATTTAAACAAACAAAATCAATTGTGTGATGAAGCACAAAAAAATAGTTTATGAGTTATTATTAATACATTAAAGTACTATTCTATTCATAGAAGTATGGTAATTAAACACAATTATATATTAAAATATTTAATAACAATAATTTTAATAGTGCTATTTGCTCATGTGCTGTGTATGGCGAAAGGATTCATCAGGTTTCAGATTTGAGCCAACAGTACAATCAATTAGTTGAGAAACTTATTCTGAGTGAACGTTATGATACCAGAGAGGATTTTACAGTGGTCCTGCAGCCGTTTTTATCACATGCTAAAATACCACTGGATAAGGTAATAAGATTCTGCTATTATGTATTATACTTTAGGAGGAATATTGTTCAACGTCAACAGACCATAATATTCAAAATATTTGTGATCAATGTGAATAGTGGTTTAATGCATTGGAACAGCACATTTGTTTGAAAGTTTGTTGTTGAATTATAAATACCTTTCCATTGTGTGATGGTAATATCACATTTTATATTCTTTTTTTATGGCATTTAGGAAGGAAATGGTGACCTTACATATTTTGCTCCGGACTGCTTCCATTTCAGTTTAAAGAGTCATGCAACAAGTTCTATTGCTTTATGGAATAACATGGTAAGTGTTTAATATGATTTACTTAAATACCAAAAAGGTTCAAAAGTAAACAAATTGTAGTTACTGCAGTAATATGATCCATTGATTTAATTAAACTCTTTTAAACCATTTATAACTATTATTGGTTACTATGAAATTGTGATAGAGGATCATCAAATAGTTTGGCTTACATATAGCCGTTTTTGTGAGCCGGCGTCCTCCTATGTTAGTTACAGTTGATATTCTAAAATAGAACTTAAACTTGAAGATTAAATTTTCATTAGTATTATATCAATCAAATAACAGAAAAAAATACTTAGAATAGAAAACTTATAAATGATTCTTACAAACATATATAAGCAGCTAATATTAGTACTATTTCTTCATTACACTGTAGTTTTATTATCTTTATTATGTGAAATTGTATAGATACAACCTGTAGGGGGTAAGGCAGATGTGGTGAACGTGGATGACAAATACAATTGTCCATCACAGGTAAGCTAAGAAAATGAACCAATGGTTTCTCCCCACTATATCCCTGGAAAGTTATCACATGTTTATCACATGTTACTTCTGTAATCATCAGAAAATTCTTTTCATATAATACATGATGATTTATCTTTGACAGTGGTTTTTGCTGCAATGCAGTGTTGACTAAGTCAGTGGCCTTCCAATCCTAGACCTCTGGGTTCAAATCCAATTTTTTTTTTTAACTTGTGACACAACTGCACTCTGCTACAAGAATAATATTTATAATAAATAAAATATTTCTAATTTAATTTTACAAAGAGATCTGTTATATAATATATATTATAGAATATATAAATAAAATAGTAAATTATATGTGCAGCCACGGCCGGTCAAATGTCCATCAATGGAGGGCATATGACCCCACACATCACCCACACCCCTTTTATTCTCTCATGCAGGCCACCGAAGATGACATATAATGAAAATGTGTTATTTATCATTGACTGGTGGTACATTCTAACTTTATAGTCTTGCATTGCCCATAAGCTTTGCAATTTTTTTTCTGGCTGTTTTATTTCATCGTTGTATTGTCTTATTTTATTTGTATCTCCATTGAGATCATCCACTGATACCCGCAGCATTGTCATTATTTTCAGTGCTTATTTTATTTGTATCTCCATTGAGATTATCCACTGATACCCACAGCATTGTCATTTTTCAGTGCTTATTTTATTTGTATCTCCATTGAGATCATCCACTGATACCCACAGCATTGTCGTTTTCCAGTGCTTATTTTATTTTTATCTCCATTGAGATCCAGCCACTGATACCCACAGCATTGTCACTTAGTAATTTGCCTTGGATTTATATATATTTTCTAGATATTTCCATACTTGTACACGAACCTGAACAGTGAGCCCGATTGGCAACCACGATATCCTGAACCACTGGCCAACTCTGCAGACTCGAACTCAAAGTCTAAAATGTCAGCTGTGCATGTTATAGTTGTTACGATGTTGTCATTGATCGGTGTCATTTTAATATTACTTGTTGTTTTTATGCGAGTTAAAGTACAGCGATTTTCATACCATACAATATAACACTGTAATCTTTACATGAAATCTCAGTGGCTGACTTGTCAACACAAACGTACCAGCCGATGCATTCATTTGATGCATTTTTTATTCTCGAGGCTAGGTTTTTTTAAATTATTATTTTTGACACCAAAAAAGGATTTTCATCCTACTATAGATTGATTACAGACCATTTGAACACAAGCACAATTTCACATTGTATTGTTTAAAGATGTATTGTTCCCCAAAAACATGAAAAATGAAGATTAATAAAACAGACTTTAAAAAGTTATTCACTTCTGTAAAAACAAAAAAGAAAAAAAAAATATTTCCCTTATAAAAAGACAAAAGAGTAAGTATTTCTTTTCAGGTAAATAAGTTTTTGGTCAAAGTGAATAACTATTATGTGACATTAAAATGGTATATTAAACAAACAATTAGAAAAAAAAAATTTGTTTAGAGGGACAATATATCTTTTTGTAAATATTTATTGAGTGTTGCAGCATACCGGTATGGTGTTATGTACGAATATGCCTATGCAAAATTAGTAGTAGGATATCATGTGAATATTAAAGTCATCAATGCAATTAGATATCTTAACTTAATTAATCCATGAAGTACTTGTTATGTATTTGTAGTTAAATGTACAGTACCTATGGAATGTGGTTAAGATTATGCATATAGGTAAACATTTACTTCTATGGTTTTTGTAAAGAAATCAATATATTTTTTAAATAGTCTACGCGTGAGTGTCGCCTTTTTTCTTGTTGTGGTTGAAATTTAAATGAAAGTTAGAGCTATAGATACTATGGCACTCCATACGATTTAAATTCATGTTGCTGTCGTGTTATTGCATAGTTATAATGCTATACCTCTTCATCAGGGATTTCGTAAAATTTTGGACACAATTAATTATAAACACTTGGTCGGTGACGTATATCTTTCTCTCATTGCTTCTTCCTGCAAATTATATCGTAGAAGTATCCATGTGAGAGGCTACGTTTATGCGTTAAGCTTGGTTCCCACTAGCGACGCAACGTAACGCAACGAAAGAAAATGCTCTTCCAATCATTGTGTTTGCCCCCGCCTGCGTGAAATCAAACCTACGATGTTTGCAACACTATTGCATCGTCTGTTCCCACTTGTGATTACGCAATACAGCACTTTGTGTCGCTGCGTTGCGTTCTAGTGGGAACCACGCTTGCAGATGCAAGGCGTGAGGATGTGCTATTTATTTATAGTTATCGTAACTTAAAGCTCTGCATTTATCTTCGTTCTTTTTAAATTTTTCTTAATATTTATACGTTAAATTAATTATTTCAACATATCGCATTCAATGATGATTGTTTATGTTTATGCTGGTTTTTGTTGGCAATAAAGTAAAAAAAAAGTAGGACACCAACGCAAGTAATTGGCCAATACAAGCGACAAAGTCAGGAACGAAATAAATCTATAATAATTAAACACATCTTCTGTTTAAATGAGGCTTGACCATAAGGTACTTTCCGTTTGAAATTAAAAAGCAAATACATATGGTTTTCTATAGATATGATATTGAAAATAATATTAACGTTATTGATTTAAACAAATCTCTTTTTACTAAAATTAATTAAACTAAAATATTGGTTATTAACCGAATAATAAATGTGTATGTTTTATATTAAATGTATTGATTTTAACGAGGTCATCATTTAAAATAACATATTTTGTTTACTTCTCAGGACAATATTCAAGGACATTTTGAACAGAATTATTGCTATATATAAAGGTCCTACTTTTACCAGACCAGTGTAGCGATCCCCAACCGTGAGTTCAACATGTCGAAGATATTCGGTTTTTTACTCCTGACACTGTTTGTTATCAACTGTAGCGATGCCAGGCCATCTAACCAGGTAAGATACGATCGTTTTATAAAGTAATTATTGTCTTCCCACCACTAGGATTCAAAGCAATTATTAAATTATTACACCATAATATTGGTCAAATACTTTGCTCGTCCGAGCTGTAGTGTAACAACGTATTATAACTTTATCTCCAATTGGACAAATCACTTGCGTTACTACTTTATTACGTTACTCTCTTGCATTGCCTGATTTACGTGTATAGATTCACATTTCCCATGTACACCCTTCTCTGAGCGTACGCCCTGTTTCAGAAATCCTCTATCCGCCCTTAACTTCTTGTTATCAGTATTTTGAATTTCTGTTTTCAGGTACCTAAGTTCAACCAGGAGCCACCTGAAGAGGAGGAGTCCGAAGGCACGATTGAAAGTGATATAAAACTAACGCCTGAGCAATTAGAAGAGTACAAACAAAATCCAGAATTGGCTAAAAGAAAATTAATTGATAGCACAATCAGACGATGGCCAGGCGCTATAGTCTCATACGAGATCGATTCAGTAACAAGTAAGTACAGTAAAGTGAGGCCTATCGACGGTCATCAGGTGCCTATAATGTTTTTTCAGTCGTGGCCTTGTTATGGGGTGTGTGTGTGAAGTTTTGGATAATTTTTTACTATATTATATTCTTTAAATATTATTATTATATACTTTAAACGAAAATATATGTTTAAGGCTGGTTCCCACTAGAACGTAACGCAAGGACGAAAACGCAACGAAAGCGTTTTAATCAATGACAAGCGAAGTTATAGACAGATTGGTCAATTCACTTGCGTTGCGTTACGTCCTTGCGTTGCGTCGCTAGTGGGAACCACGCTTTAGAGTTGACAACAAATGTTTCCTAGTTGCAATGATTTTAATTTGATTGTATACAATAACCGACACACTGGCATGTCAATCGCTATACTAAATAGGGTTTAATGAAGAAAATACGATTGTATTATTAATAAATAAAAACTTTATCGTAACGATGACTTGCTAAGATTTATTAATGACGTCTATTTTCAAAGATATCATTATATTATATATTTTAATATAGTATTTGTATACATTTTTTTTATTGTTTATACAAATTTATAATCTAAAATTTTTTTTATCTAATCAGTGCCAATACCTACTAGATATTGAGTTCACTTTTTATGAATCTTATCTCTGCCTGGTCGTGTGTGTTGTTTTTACCACATTTTGTATTGTATTTTTCATGTAGAAAAAATAAAATGAAATAAAATTACAAAATAAGGTAGGCCCACAATACTATAATGTTCCATATTTTAGTTAATGGTTCACTAAAAATAATATTTTGAAAATATGACGATAAAAGTGAAATGAAATAAACGATTTTTAATTGAAAGATCCAGACGAATCAGCCATCATTGCCGGAATTAACCACTGGGAGGAACACACATGTCTCAGCTTCCATAGAACATCAAGTGTTGCTGAAAGAATTTTATTTGTAAAGGAAAGTGGGTACGTATACTGTTTTAATGGTTAATGGTTTGTAAATTTATATAGCGCAAAATACAAATAGTCTCAATGTGCTGTTTAGCACAAGTGTAAAAATGAAAAAGCCTAATAAACCGAATAAATTGACCAAGGCAACAGAAAATATTCCGAAAACAGAATCTCACATCACCACCACCTTCACTATACCAAGAGAAGAGTTAGTATAGCAATATACAGTATATAATTTAATATGAGTAAGAGATAACTATCGTCTGGTTAAATTGCTCGATATATATCAGGGGGAAAATGTGGTTACTTCATATAGTACTTTATGACACGACAAATTTGTTTCGCAGGGCTAAACACACTCATCAGGCGAATCAAATTAATTTTATTTTTTACACAACTATCGATTGTTGCCATTGGTTAACTTGCTTGTGTCTACGTCATTGCGGTGCGTTTCTAGTAGGGCCCTATAGTGAGAAGGAAGGTTTACCGCAATATATGCCTATACTAATTGCGTTAAACCTTCGTTCCCACTATACTAGAAACGACCAATGACAACCAATAGTTCGAATAATCCATTACTTGTGATTGGTCAAATCACTTATGTTGCGCGTCCTTGTGTTGCGTCTGGAACGAACGAAACACAGGCGCGTTCACAAAGTATCATTATTCATGAATCATGATCATGATCAAAAGAAGCTGTTCATATAGAAATCATATCATGATCTACTTATGCTAATGAGGTGTTTTATTACATACAAGTTGTACCAATAAGGTTGTGGGCAATGACTTGGGAAATGCTGATTGGTTCATTCTCTTTTATAAATGAATGCATCGCGTTTAAACTAGGCTAATCATGATGTCAGCCAGTGTTATCCACTAGATCACATAAGGACGATAATGTTTGAATAATATTTGATAATTTTAGGTTCGCATAACTTCGACTGGTTTGATCATAATGAACAATTGTTTTTCATTTTTTTTTCATTTTCTTTGCTTTGAAATGTAACATCATTGTTTTATTATGGTGTATTATTTTTGTTCATAGATGCTGGTCATATATTGGGAAGTTAGACAATGTTCAGAAGTTGTCGATCGGCGACGGCTGTACTGGTGTAAGTTACAGATTTTATTATATAGCCTGAAGTTTATATAGCTTGCTGCTTGGTGATTAAGATGTTAGGTTAAAATCCTGTCGGATATCAAGATATTTTGTTAGCATCTGATAACCACCGCAAATTCCTTATTTTACATATAAAGAATATTTATTATTATATTAGTATTTAATATTAGACTTGCCACAAGTCTGTAGTTTAATTGTTTTTAAATGTTTAGTCCACTAGTCGGTATTTCGATTGTTGTGCAAGATCAAGTATTATACGTATGAAACGCTATAAATGCCAAAATATTTACTAGTATCTTTTTACTAATTTCGGTCAAGAACCTAGATAAACAAATGTTGATGATAAACCCGCGAACATACGTAAAATGTCACATTTTCGAATCCGACTGAAGAGGTAGACCTATATCGAAAATGCTCATAAAAAAGTTTTTGGTTTTCTTAACAGCTTGGAACCGTGGCCCATGAAATTGGACATGCAATTGGATTTTTCCACGAACAGTCACGACCAGACCGAGACAATTATGTTGAAATACGTCTTGAAAACGTAGAAGCTGGAAAAGAACATAACTTTGAAAAATCTACTTCTATTGACACTATGGGTGTTCCGTATGACATCACATCAGTGATGCATTACGGGAAATATGTAAGTATAATTTGTTTATAATATTTAATTTTTAAAGCATGTATATATGCAGTGATAAGAGAAAGACGGTTACAAAATACGTCTTCTTGCCATGGAAAGGGCTCTGATAGGGATCAGCTGCAATAAAGGTAAATTCAACAGGGGAAGCCTTCGCGTAATGTAAAGTACATGTAATATCAATACCATAATCTACTTATATAAGGTGGTTGCCCCCTTTACTATTATTACATTAGTTTTACATTATAGATTTAGTTATTTCGTCATTTAATAATAAATGACATTTTCCATCCATTTCGGTGTTTTGTTTCCTTTGTTTTGTCTTGGACTCTGTAATTGACACAAAAGGTAAACTCATAATATGACTCTTCAGGCATGAAATGATAATCTTATTCTTTTCCCTTTTTCTGAGATTTCATTCAAACATACATATTCATTAGGCCCTTATATTTAACAACATCTGGTTAAAGTGTTACATAATAGTTGTTTTTCTCACGTTTCGTGTGACGTTAGCCAAAAACACGAAATTTGCGCCTTCTTTTGTATAAAATTGTCATTGTTAATTAATAGAATAAATGGAAATGTAAACGTAGGGATATATTTGGTTCTGATAAAAAAGGGCAAATTGTAAAATGTACTTTATCTTTGCTTTACGTCTATATCATAAGTTAACGTTACGTGTTTACGCTTCTTTACGTTTAAAGTACTTCTCAAAGAACGATCTTCCAACAATAACAACAAAGGATCCTTTATTGCAAAACGTGATAGGCCAACGCGATTCCTTATCGTTTTATGACATTAAACTGGCGAATTTGGCGTACAATTGTGACGGTGAGTACATACCATTTGTTTTTTTCATTGCACAACAATTTAGGATAGCCCTACACTTTTGTTCGTCTTTCGCGGGAACAATCCGACTTTATTATTTTTTTTTATTTGATACAAATTGACACCATTAATAATAATGAATGTATTTAAATGTATAGGTATAATACTTAATTTATAGAAGTTTTATTCTAGTTTGTTACAATTCATAGCACACATACATACACAACATGTTTCATTAGTATATCGAAACGTGGCAGGCTGAAGGCGCTTGACCTTTGACAAGATCGCCTAAATTTTTAGTTTTTAACTTTACAATACTTAGTGTTGTATATTCTGGTACAGCCGCTCCATGATCTCTTTGCTTTTCTTCCTTATATCTTTACTCTTTTTAAAAGTTTTACTAACGATTTTTATTTTATTTTATTATAGGCTATTTATATTTTTGCTTTATGTACACGACAACTAACGATCAAATAACAGTTTTTCACATCGCAACTTATACAACGTGATTTTGAAAACTACAACCATTTTTCTATATACATACAACGTACATTTCTAGTTTAACAAAAACATTTTTCTAAACTTTCTATTATTTAAAAGTCGAAGATAGCCAGGTCTCGGGTCCATTCTATTGTCGCCACAGATTGATATCTTCATCAGTACTTCTATGAATGGATGGTTAGGTGGGAACACGAACGCTAGTTGATCATAGCCAGTACCGTTTTGATCGTACGATTAATCGGGAAACCACCTCACGACGTTAATAATAATATAAACATAATATAGGCCTAGATATCATTTTAATCCTCTAAACTTTTATGTTGACAATTATGTCTACTGTCCCTTTATATATCTGCCCAGTGTTAATTGTGTTAAATGTTGTTAATGTTGTTTAATTTATTTAATGATATTTAACAGATAAATGGTTAACTGAATGTGGTCAAACCGTAAATCCTTGTCAAAATGATGGATACTTGGGTAAAGAGTGCACGTGTTTGTGTCCGCCGGAATACACTGGTTCTTCCTGTGAAACTGAACAATTTGTTGGTAAAGTACATTGGTCTCAAATTAGCATTTTCTTTTCTTTCTGTTCTTCTCGATGAGAATGTGTAGTTGGAAATCTAATCACAAGAAGAAGGACGAAAACTTAACTTTTATTTGTTTCATTGGGTAATCGAATTATTGAACAATCTAAAGGCCCATTTACACTAGGGCGATAACGATCGACGATAAAAAGATAAATATGCATTTTCCATACCTAAAACAAAAGAATTTTAAAAAGTTTTCATCCTAGAACTATAGGGTTATCATCATGATCTATGCTGCCTTTAAAGGCCAGGTGCGGGCAAAAAAATTCTATTGATCATACATTCCAATAATTATCGATCTATAGTTTCCCCTATGTTTCATAATTTTTGGGATTTTATTTGTGTTACACGAGCTTGTTGAAAATAAGCACTTTCTTATCAGTGGGGGGATAGTTCAAATTACACAGTGAAATGTCTATTCTTTTGTACACAAATTTTGTAAATAGAGAGGCATTTTAAAAAGCTATGAAAAATAAACGGTTTTGTAAAAAATGTTATCAGATGACTAAATATAGGTAATATAACTTAAATATTACATTTCTGATATTTTTATTCAACTTCAGATTTTTATTTTCATGCTATAGCAAAAATTATCCACTCTATATCCACCATCTTTTTTCACCGTCTAGGGAGTCACCAGACATGTTATTACATTAGGTTAACTACCTAACTACTGAAAAAAAATTATCCTGGTTTTTATGGAAGAATTTTGCCAAATTTTTTATTTGACCATATTACGCGAAACTGATGTTTTTTCGTCTTGATTTCTGTTACAAATATTTGATTTATGTACAATTAACCAAATATTGTATTCAAAATTCATGCCTGTACCTGAGCTTTAATGAAAATAATAATATTTCCACACGTCCAATCAAGTGACGTCATGATTAGTAAGAGCAATAATATCATTACAATACAACGATTTTATTGTTTTATTGATCATGACGTCATTTGATTGAATTTCAAAAATATTATTTTTATCAAATACAGCATACATGATTATCCTATAGTTCTAGAACGAAAACTGTTCCAATTTCTTTCGTTTTATCCAAGAAAAATGCATGTTTATCTATTATCGTCGATCGTTATCGCCCTAGTGTAAATGGGCCTTACATAGTATTTGCTAACATGTTCCGTCTTTTTTTCTCATAGAAACATGCATAGACGTCATAAATGAAGAGTATTCCAGGTCCGGAGAAATATCTTCTCCAAAGTATCCAAGCAACTACCCTAGTAACGAAAAATGTATAACATATTTTAATGTTAGTGTCATCTTATTCAACAACGATTATTATTTACTACTATCGTCTCTTATTAGAGCCCGTTCACACACTGTTATTATTTACCCGGGTAAATTAGTTTCATGGTTATCTTTATCGCTAACTTTAGGGCCCGTTCGCACACTGTTATTTACCCGGGTAAATTAGTTTCATGGTTATCTTTATCGCTAACTTTAGGGCCTGTTCACACACTGTTATTTACCCGGGTAAATTAGTTTCATGGTTATTTTTATCGCTAACTTTAGGGCCCGTTTACACACTGTTATTTACCCGGGTAAATTAGTTTCATGGTAATCTTTATCGCTAACTTTGGTGGGTATTAGGAACCAACATACACGTGTAAATAGCTAAGCGATATCGAACCCATGCGTGACTAGTGTAATTGTTAATTCTAAATCTTAAAAAACTATAGTGTGTATATTTTCTAAACGTTTAACATAAAATTGGTGGTACTATGGAGCTGTACATTATAGTATATACTGGATTTTTTTAATATCTATATTTTCACTGTTTTTTTAAATTTTAATACAGGGAAACAGTCAACTTACGATTACATTCGATAATTTTGACTTCCAAACACCATACACTCGAGAGCCATATGTGGGTTACTGTTTTGACTATCTGCGTGTGAATGATGAAGACCCTTGGATATCTTCTGGCGAGTAAGTCAACTTTTGTAAACATTTTGCAGGCGTGTATTTTGCAATTGAAGTAGGAACTTTTTAGATAGATACGGTAGATTATAGATGGACGCAAACGGATGAGCTCGTACGGGCAATGCACATGAGTTTACCAATCACAAGCGACAGTTCGGGTGATATTTCGCCTGTGATTAGTAAAATTACTTGGATCGCGGGATTTAGGAAATGATGTACATGCTGTCTTTTAGAAACAATTCACAATGCTAATGATTGGATACGACGTCTATGACATCCGATATGGGCGTCGTTTCGTAACAGATGAATAGGCCTATTTGAATAAATACGTAAAATTTGTTTTTATTCTCGAGCTTTATTCACTGCTTGCTTCACTCACATCTGAGTGAGTCCATGCACATTTGGGAACAAGTTTGTGAAATATCTCAACGCTGGTGTAACAAATACATAACCTAGAGATCCAGATGAACATTTTTACTAATGTAAATGAATATATTCTTGTTCAAACGAATGTCAACAACTGTACTATAGCTGTACTGCAAGTCATTTTCATTTTATACTAAGTTAACTCTTTTTTTAGGTATTGCGGTACAAATAGCCCAGGAGAAATTATCGATGATGATGGCCAGTTAATTTTAGAGTTTAAGTCGGATGCTTCATACAGCCGCCAGGGATATCATGCTACATACCAATTTGCTGGAACACCAACAACACCACCTCCACCACCGCCAACGACGGCACCTCCACCACCACCACCAACGACGGCACCTCCACCACCACCAACAACAGCACCTCCACCACCACCAACGACGGCACCTCCACCACCACCAACAACAGTACCTCCACCACCACCAACGACGGCACCTCCACCACCACCAACAACAACAACAGTACCTCCACCACCACCAACGACGGCACCTCCACCACCACCGACAACGACGGCACCTCCACCACCACCGACAACGGCAGCACCTCCACCTCCACCAACAACAGCACCTCCACCACCACCGACAACGGCACCTCCACCGCCATCGACAACAGCAGCACCAATAACGACACCACTACCACAAACCACAACCGAGCTGTTCACGACGGAGACAATAACAACCACTGAATGTCCTGCGTCTTCAGGTCAGTTTACCATTGCTGAAAAAAAAACTTACTTATATATTTATTTATAATATAAAGAATAACTTATCATGAAAATAAATTGAAATAAATACTTAACTTACTTCACCCAAACCCCACCCACCTCCTTTATGATGGAGCTGAGGCTCTCATTGCGTTTTGTGTTTTAATTATATTTTATTAGCTAATGATTTATCATGCAGTTGCTTTTTTGTTTGTTTGTTTTGTTTAGGGGTTGGTATTTGACAAGTTCTTTTACTTCTTTTTCCGATCCCAGAAACAGTTATTTAACGTTACCATTTAAGTTATTGTAAATGTATGCTGCTTTTATTTCTTGAACTGTTTCTAAATAAATGTTAAATGAATGTAAATTATCATACAGTACCAAGTCTATCATTTTTAATAATTATCGTTATTTTCTATGGTTCAGCGATTACGAAATAAACGATTGAATTTAATAACTGTAAATACATTTCTATAAAGTGGAATAATTTGTTCTTGTTTTTTAGTTAATCCAAGAAACTACGCCGCAATAGAAAATGCAGGCCTTGGAACATTTGGTCGTATGGCTACATGGGCTGATGTGGATGGTGATGGTGTGGCCAACAGCTACTGCAGGTACCGTAAATGGAAACAAACTCAGGGCAAAGGTTTCCTTATTCTTGGCTGATTTCAATTTGAATAATTATTAAAATAACATATAAACGTAAACAAAACGCATTTGTTATTATTGTTACGTACGTTGTTCTTGTGTGTTTCAATATTATTTAATTATTTTCTAACGCAGCAATATAAAACATGCTTTTTCAAATAGATTATTGAAAACAACGAGATGGTTTATATCATGCGTAAATTCAGATGGCTCTGAGTATACAAGTCCTGATCCAGGGAATGCAAGTTTTAACGTAGGGAAAAAGAGAACTGGTTTTATGCGTGACATGAATGGAGACGGGCTTGACGATTACTGTAGGTAAGTATTATAGATAAAGAATAAATGTTATATTATGCATTTTGGATGAAGAATATGATTTCAAATGCAAATTAAGAAACTGGTATAAATGCGATGCACCAGGGAACTAATGAACTTCACCAATAGAACACCGTATGAATAAAGGTAACATTATAATATAGATAATTGCCCGATACGCCACTGACTTTAATTTTAGATAGACCACTAAAGTTAAAGATACTGTCCATCTGAAATAACTTGTTTCATAGTCATTCACTTTGACCAAAAATTGGATCGGAAAAAATGTATTTTCCTAAAAAAACTGTAATTTAAAGCAAAAAAAAAATCAAAAAAGTCAAATTCGCTTCGCCACCCAATGAGTTTTTGGTTGAATCTAACCTTTTTATAAGTGAACAAATAAATAAAAATAAATCCAAATGTAAAACAGTATAATGACAATATTTGTATCAAACACAGATGCCGCAAGCATGCCGGGGAATTCAAGTTCCGATGCACCAAGGCAGGACCAGAAGGATTCGAGCCAACCTCTGAGGAATTTAACTTAGATTTCGCACCGTACAGCGGATATTGCAAGGATAAAATTGTCGACCCGAACACTGGATTTATTTTTTAAGAAGAAAAATGATTAATGGAATCATTTGTTTTATTTTTGTGGGATACTTAGTAGATAGTTTAAGTAAATAATAATACCTTATTAAAACTGTTATGAATGTCATATTAAGTTCAGTCTACAAAATATGGAATTCATATGATATGTCCATTATATGGCAAGATTTTTTTTTTCACATAAAGTCTGATAGTGTAGACAGCTTTACTTCATTATTTATGTTCATGAATTTTATTTTGTTGTTATCAATACATAGACTTTCATGATTTTCGTGACTTAACTTGTTAGGGTATCCTTTCACACATCACGAGGTGTCTAGCATGCAATTGAAAAGTTTGACTGGGACTCCGAAATGATTATAGAAAAGTAAAGATTACGTAACACACACAGGCGCCTTTATACTATATGTTGGTATACATTTTGGATTTCTCTTGTGCTCTTCTATAAATACACAACAAAGGTCTATAATATACATAACAGCAAGGATAGTGTTGACTTACGGTTAATGTAAAATCTTCAATAATGTTAATTCCTTGTTTCCTAATACTTAAATATCAAACGGATTAAGAGTAAGTAAAGAAGAAAATATATCAATGAAATATATCAATAAAAGACTGTTTATAATATGAAAACATTAAGTATGCCACATACAGTGGTTATTCAAAATATTACTAACGGCATTTATCTTATCAGCACATTCTGGATACTCCAAAAGAAAGCCGTGATCTACAATTAATTTAGAAATTTACGTTTTTGATTTACTACAAATTTTCAATGGTGTTGGTTTTAAAGAATAAATTATCTGCAGCAAACGTAGGCCTACTATGTGTGGAGACATTTTCTATTATATTAGTTATTTTGTTCTGTTGTTACTATGGTTATGTTCGGACGAACCTCCTTCTGACGTAAAGATCGACAGACGTAAAATTCTCCGTGTACGTTATACGAATGTCCTCACAAATTTCCGGGTGAATAGCACATCCATTTTTTTTCACGGAAACAAACTGACCTTTACACCGCATCCAACTAAAAGAAAGTGAAGAAGCCTGCACACATAATGAGAGTATTTTACTGTATACTTATATTGAAAATATTAAAGATCGCATTTTCAAATTGATGGTAGAGAATTTGAAAGTTATAGGAACATTTCGAACCAGAAACTGATAATAATTCATGCTTTAATATCAGGCAGCTTTGTTTGACACAATTCACTTGAGTGAACATTTTAACCATATTTGTTAATATTTTTTTTAGTTAAATAACATTTTTACCTTTGTCTCTGGAAAACAAATGCAAATCTGAATTTGTTTTCTTTTATTAATAAAATATATTCATTTTAAAATAACATTTTATAACATAATCATTTCGTAACATAATCATTTCGTAACATTAATCCATTTTATAACATATTAATTTTCATTTCCTAACATAATCATTTCCTATCTATGGAATAGCCCAGCCCAGTCAAGCCGTTATGCTCACGTCACTCGAGTGCTTATGACCTCCCACACCAACCCACCTTTTATTCTCTCAGGCAGGTAATGAAATGTGCTATATGCCTATATACGCCATAGAATACCTATATCATTTGGACTGGTACATTCTAACAATGTGTATACCATCCGATACGGTATATAAGCCCTAATTCTTAGGCTGTTGATCCGCTAGCGATTTGGTATGCCGTGCGTTGTTATGCAAATTAGTTTGTGCAGGTGTATTATGGGGAAGATGGTATGTTAGTCATTCGCCGTCAACACGCCACACTGTTAACTTTTATGTTGTTAATCTTTACATTAGAAGATTGTTTAAATCATGTAAATAAAACATTTTGCGGGCGGCAACCTACTGTAGCAGCTCCTCTCTTATAAAAGTAATCTCGAAAAAAACTCCATGTGGAAAAGAAGCCCATCCAAGATTACTAAAAATGAAGGAGCACATGGGCTTCTTTTCGAGGTTTTATGGCAGTCTATTTAATGGAAAAATGAATGCCATACAACTTTGTTTCTGATTTTTTTAAAGTCCACTTGTTTAGGCCTGACATTTACAACCTTCAAAATATCTCTCCTTCAAAATAACATTATTATTTTAAACAAATAAATAAAAAGAAAATTATTTTCCATTAAAAAAAAATCCGTAGAGGTTCGAACCCAATCAATCTAGAGCCGAGAGCACTCAAAGCAGAGCATTACCCGTTACGCCACAAAGTACATGACGGAACAGCTGGTAATAGTCTATTTATACCTGTACAGTATTACGTAATTCATCATTACGTCATAAATATCCTATTAACCTTGCTAAAATGTCGTGGGTTCGATTCCCACGCTGGTCGGTGGAATAGAGTTAAAGCTATGCGAGCAACTGTGTTTGGAGTTCACAGAAATATACGACCCCCTTTCCACCACACATCATGAGGCGACAACATCAATGCATCTGGTGATGTGTTGGAAACGACCCCAAAAGGCTGTGCAGGGCCTTAGTGCTGAAAAGGGAAGGGAACATTTAACATATTTTTTTTTATTAATTTTTTTTTTCCAACCTGTTTTCGATCTCGTAAATGTTATGTTTGGCGCCCTAAATTTTAAAAGAAATTGAATTTATATTTCCTCGCATGTGTACGACACGGTTTGGTATGCCATGCGTACGTTGTTATTATGCAATGGTTGTGCAGGTGTAGGAAAGATGGTATTGTTAGTCATTCGCGGTAAAAAATACGTTTTTATTTTGTTAATCAATGTTGCTACATTGGTAGCGAAATGTCCGATTCATGCAAGATATTGTATTGTAATAAATAGTAATATGTTATGAATAAACATTTATGGTAGTTGGTGTGAGTGTATGGCCGCACTACATCTTTGGTTGTGACTGCTTTGTGTGAAGTTATCTCGCAGTTTGTATACGTTGTCACGCATCGCTGGCTTCTTACCGAAGAGAGTCGATTGAGGCCGAAACGAACCGATGGAGGAACTATCGTACGGAAAAAAAACCCGATCCTCTACTGGGGGGAAAGATTGGTCAGCCTACGAGTCTATTCCGAACACAAGCACAGTCCCCTTGGAAAATAAAGTTTAGCTCGTGAGTGCAATAACATATATTTGTTTCCATTTTAACTATTCAAGAGTGCAATGCAACCAATCCATGTTATTCTACCGATTTGTAAATAATTATGTGTAATATTATAAAGTCACTATGCATTTAGATAATGTATACCACTTCCAAAGTGTCGTCTAAGCATGGACCTATAATAATATAATGTAATAGCTCCATGGTCTAAGTAACAATTTAGTTTTATATTAAATTTGAACTGCTTTCGGGGAGGGGGATTGGGGTTATGCGGTATAACATGAACGAAATTGTTGAGGTTTTAAACTTGAAACCGTGGAGTGGCGGCGTGGAGGTTTAGGTTAGTTGGGTGAATGCACTCTGGGACAGGTATCTTTTCTAGTATAATAATATAATAACACACAATAGTTAATAACGAAAATATGCATTGGTTTGCACGCAACGCAAGTAATATTGATCACGAATGACAATAGTACACGTTTAAAGTCTATAATAATAATAATTAAAAATCTTCGGTAAGAACGGTTCTTGACCATAAGCTTTTTTTGTATGAAATTGAATTAAAGAAAATTATATTAATAATACTATATTATTAATAGTTATTTATAGAAAATAAATATGGTTTCTATATTAGATGGAATAGGCCTATTGATAGGCCTAATATAAAAATTATTGATTTTGACAGCAAACAAATTATATAGTAATTAAAGTTAACATATTCTTTAATAACCGAACGTTATATATATATTAAATTTATTGATTTTAAAAAGGAAAGGGAACATATTTTCTTTACTTCTCTGGCAATATGGAAGGAGATATTGATAGAGCAGGTTTGCTTATATAAAGACCCTACTCTATACCAGACCAGTGTGAGATCCACAACCGTGAGTTCAACATGTCGAAGATATTCTGTTTGTTACTCCTGACACTGTTTGTTATCAACTTTAGCGATGCTAGGCCACCTAAACAGGTAAGATACATTTATATTAGAGTTAATAAATCGTGGCCACGGACTTCCTCTGTCTTAATGCTTGAATTCCCATAGAATTGGTCAAACTAATTGCCTTGATCGTCCGGGTGGCGATTTGTTTTTGTCCGGGGAGATTTTTTTTTCGTATATAAGTTGGAGACCCCATGTGAAAGATAGCCGAAGTACTTCCTAAATATAACTAAACCTAACCCTCTTAATAATCTCTCTCTCTCTCACTATAAAGTAAAAGAAAAGTAGTTCATGGGAGTCGAACCCCATTCATCGACATGTAAAGTCCAAAGTCTTATCCACTCGACTACACAGACGGATCGACAGAAATCGTTTGCATTAGCGAATTGTAGTTAGCTCAATTCTTACGTCACAACTTGGGTACGAAAAGAAATATCGCGTCCGGGGGTACATAATTATCACGTTGGACGTATGAAATAGCCCTTCAGTTGCGTAGACCTACCTGATTCAGCTTATATGCAAGAGGATCACCTTCAGGTGCATTTCCTTTAAAATCGACCATAACTTTTTACAAGAAAATTATATGTTTCAGGTACCTAAACACCACAACCATGCCGAGCCACCCGAAGAGGAGGAGTCCGAAGGCACCATTGAAAGTGATATAAAACTAACGCCTGAGCAATTAGAGGAGTTGAAACAGTACAAACAAAATCCAGAATTGGCTAAAAGAAAAATAATTGATAGCGCATTCAGACGATGGCCACATCTAAGTAATGAAGATGTCCTAGTCCCATTCGAGATCTCATCTTCATCTCGTAAGTAGGCCTATAGTTAACGTTTATCATAGTCTAGGCCGCCGCCCACAATTTAGTAATAATATAATCTATGTTATTCCTTATGACCATTTACATACATCGCAGAGTGGACGAACGGTTTCCGCTCAGCAGGATAGATACAGATTCTACGTGGGACAAGCTACGCGGTTTTCCGCTTACCGTTTTACCGCTCGTTTGTGTAAATTGGCATTAATGCGCAGGTCTTTAAATGCCAGGAAATATAGCATAGGGCCAACACTTTTTAGGAACTTGTTCCTCTGTTTTCTGCCCTCCTCGGTATTTTGTATAATATATATAAATCCAAAGGCAAATAACTGAAAAAATGACAATGCTGTGGGTATCAGTGGCTGGATCTCAATGGAGATACAAAAAAAAAAGCAAAAAGCTAAATCAAAACGATAAAGTAAAACAGCCAGAAAAGTTAGCAGAGCTTTCGGGCAACACTAGCCCTTCATCAGTGCAAGTGAAGGAATATATATTATATATATATTGTTTTATATCCTCTACCTTTTGGAGAAGCATGTACGAAACGTTCCTTTAAATACGGAATAACTTTTGGTTATAGCTCTGTACCACCGGTACAATATGTTTCATATTATGATATCTACGGAGAGCTTAAAGCGTGGTTCCCACTAGAACGCAACGCAGCGACGTATCGACGCAAAATGTATTGGAACCGACGACGCAATAGTTCTGCAAACATCGCAGGTTTGATTTCACGCAGGCGGGGGCGAACACAATTATTAGAAGGGCATTTGCTTACGTTGCGTAAATTGCGTTACGTTGCGTCGCTAGTGGGAACCACGCTTTAAGGTTAGGTGCGGCTAAAAAAGTTTTACTGGTTTTTATAGTATAATTTCCTTTTTGAACACTTTAAAGGAAATTCATGTTGTTTCTTCGTGATTTCTGAAAATTTTCTGATTAAATATACAGTATATTAAACCAATTTTACTCTTCCCTGATTAAACCAAAATATATATCAAATTCATGCCTGTGAAACTCTAACTCCCGTAACGTATGAGTTTAATAACCTACACATTATCAACCATGCTTTTTAAGGTTTTTTATAATGGCGGTAATACGTCGACGTCAAGAAAAATAATAATAATAATAATTAACTTGAGTCCCCCAAAACCATGAAAAATGCAGATTGATTAAATCAATAGACTTTGAATAGGCTATTTTGTAATTTTGATATAGGCAATCACTTCCGTAGAAAAAAGACGAAACAAATAATGTTTTCCCTTATAAAATGACAAAATAAATGGTTAAATTCAACAAAAAATCCATTGGATGGCAGCCAATTTGAATATTTTTTGCTTTAAATTACTGTTTTTTCAGGTAAATAATTTTTTTTTCGATCTAATTTTTGGTCAAAGTGGATAACTATTATGACATTAAAATGACATATTAAAACAAAATATATATATTATTTTTTTCTGGGGAACAATACCGTACATCTTTAAATAGAGAGACTTCAACTAATATATTAAGGCATATTTTCTCAGTGCTATACTATCTAATTTCATGAGACTATTGACATGGTTTTAAAAAGATAATGGTGTATGATTGATAGTAACTAAACTATAAGCTTAGCCCATAGGGTTATAAAATAAAATACGATTTATTTCTATTTTAAGAGGGAGACCGAGACGCAATTCTTGCAGGAATTAACCATTGGCGAGAAAATACCTGCATCACATTTGACGAAAGAAATACTGGTGACAGACTTAAATTTATAAAGGCTGATGGGTATGTATCAACACTAAAATTACTTCGGGTGGGAGAAACAGCGGCTACACTTGATCCTTCAAGAGAGTGTAGGCCTACAAAACATATTTATTTATTTTTATTTATTTGCACGTATGGTAGCGCTCACAATGTTTAAGCTATCGTCTTGCATTTTTGGGCAATAACTTATAGAACATGCCTATTAATTTTCAAGAAAATTGATGACTTCACAAAAACTTATTATATCTTGAGTTATCTGTATCTTGAGTTATCTGTATCTTCAACAATATGAGCTGAAATATTAAATAGCACGTATTTTGCCACGTATTTTATACAACATACAGTAAACGTAAATACGTAAAATAAAGTAAATTTATTTGTATAACACTTAATCACAGCGTCGTTTTATAGATATCTTTTGGGTTTAAATATCTCGCAATTTTGATTATAAGATGATATACCGGAATATCTATTCATAGATGCTGGTCATGGATTGGAAGGCAAGGTGGCTCGCAGGAGTTGTCTATCGGCAGCGGCTGTACTAGTGTAAATTATTAAAGTTGTAGCTTGGTAATATAAGTTCAAATTCTTTCTCCGCCCACTTGTATAGAACCTTATTTTTGTGTGAACGATATCTACCGTAAATTCGCTTAAAGCTTGGTTCCCACTAGCGACGCAACGTAACGCAACCTACGCAACGTAAGATAATGCCCTTCCAATAATTGTGTTTGCCCCGCCTGCGTGAAATCAAACATGAGACGTTTGCAGCGTCGTTGCGTTCCGTTCTAGTGGGTGGGAACCACGCTTAATGGTGATTATCTAACCCTAACCTGCTCGCCGCTCCATATCACGAATCATACTGTAGGGGATAAACACGTTGTTATAATTGTCCTAAACGTAATCGTTAATTGTTGGCCCGTGAGTTAAAGGTTTATTTTAAGCTGTGGTTATTCCTTGTCTTCTCATATTGTGTATTTTTGTAATTTTATGACTAATAAAGAAATGAAAATAATCAAATTCATGTTATACAGCTTGGAACCGTGGCCCATGAAATTGGACATGCAATTGGATTTTTCCACGAACAGTCACGACCAGACCGAGACAATTATGTCAACATTCTTTTGGAAAACATTGAGGATGATAATGAATACAACTTTGACAAATCTAATAATATTGACTCTATGGGTATTCCGTATGACGTCACATCAGTGATGCATTACGGGAAATATGTAAGTATATATTTTTTAGAAAATTTATTTTTCTCTTTTGTGGCGTTAACCACTATTTATTCATTATATTATTAAAAATTAAATTATTAGAAATTCATTATATTTCATATTTTTTAGAATATTATGAACTATTTTTTTTTCAACCAAGTCTATCAAACCTGGTGTCTACCAGTGATATACCTAAGATAACATATCTTTTCTATAATAGTACTTTACAGTGAACGAGCTTCCAACGATAACGACAAAAGACCCGCTACTACAAAATTCTATAGGCTCACGTAATTCGTTATCCTTCTATGACATTAAGCTGGCGAATGTGGCGTATGCTTGTGACGGTAAGAGGCATAAATACAGTTTTTATTGGATTTTCTATAATAAATTAGACTACATTTGTTTCTATAATGTTATAAATCTGTAACTGTATGAAAAGCCTTTGGGGGGGGGGGGGAGTGTTCGATCAGTCAACGTTGTTTTTCTTATCTTTGTAAAACTATGGAGGTATCCTCAATGGTACAACCGAACACCTCCTCCACACAACACAGTACCTTTTTAGCCATTTTAACGTTGTTAAAAATACAATTATTGCCTATTTTATATCTTTATTTTTTTGTGACAATACATCAACAGATAAATGGTTAACTGAATGTGGTCAAACCGTAAATCCTTGTCAAAATGATGGATACTTGGGTAGGGACTGCACGTGTTTGTGTCCGCCGGAATATACTGGTTCTTCCTGTGAAACTGAACAACCTGTTGGTAAAAAAAGTTTAACATTTTGTTTTTAATACGTTCTTATATGTGTAAGTCTACAATAGCTCTGTCTACCACCGGTTATCAGCCACTATATTTTGAGTCCCACGGACTTAATGTCTATGAACAATTTTATATTAATTTGATAATAGCATAGACATTATAATATCTCGATAATAATATTAATCATAATTAATTAAATATCTATTCGGCCATTTTTCCATTGGAGCAAGTAATAGGCATGAACCCAAATAAACTGCAAATATAACCTTTTTTAGGCTCTGTGTCTACACTATCAAACTTTATGTGACGTGATGTGCCTATATATGGACATGATGATGTCATATCACTACCATATTTGGGCACATCCCACTTTTCATAATCGAACTTGGAAATCACATCAAGACTAAACGTAACCTCTGTCATAGGAATTCAGAATTCAGAAAAGAAGACATAAATAATTAATACGCATGCTCGAGTTAAAACGTAACTTCTGCCATAGGAATTCATAAAAAGTAGACAGAAATTATTAATACGCATGCTCGAGTTAAAACGTAACTTCTGCCATAGGAATTCATAAAAAGTAGACAGACATTATTAATACGCATGCTCGAGTTAAAACGTAACTTCTGCCATAGGTATTCAGAAAAAGTAGACAGAAATTATTAATACGCATGCTCGAGTTAAAACGTAACTTCTGCCATAGGAATTCAGAAGAAGAAGACATAAATTATTAATACGCATGCTCGAGTTAAAACGTAACTTCTGCCATAGGAATTCATAAAAAGTAGACAGACATTATTAATACGCATGCTCGAGTTAAAACGTAACTTCTGCCATAGGAATTCATAAAAAGTAGACAGAAATTATTAATACGCATGCTCGAGTTAAAACGTAACTTCTGCCATAGGAATTCATAAAAAGTAGACAGAAATTATTAATACGCATGCTCGAGTTAAAACGTAACTTCTGCCATAGGTATTCATAAAAAGTAGACAGAAATTTTTAATACGCATGCTCGAGTTAAAACGTAACTTCTGCCATAGGAATTCAGAAAAAGTAGACAGAAATTATTAATACGCATGCTCGAGTTAAAACGTAACTTCTGCCATAGGTATTCAGAAAAGGAAGACATAAATTATTAATACGCATGCTCGAGTTAAAACGTAACTTCTGCCATAGGAATTCATAAAAAGTAGACAGACATTATTAATACGCATGCTCGAGTTAAAACGTAACCTCTGCCATAGATATTCAGCTAGAGTTGTTTACTTATAATTAATTAATGTTTATACATTATCCTTGTATTTAAAAGGTAATTCAAAGTATTATAACACGGTATCAGTCTACAATAATTACGCATTTAATAGTCAGCAAGTTTTGATAACGTTTTTTCCTTTCACAAAGAAACCTGCTCATACACCATAAACGAAGCGGATTCCAGTTCTGGAGAAATATTTTCTACAAACTATCCTAGCAACTACCCTATCAACGAAGATTGTATTGTATATTTTAATGTTAGTCAACTTATTTAACGATACTATTTACAGTCTCTTAAGCTTGGTTCCCACTAGCGACTCAACGTAACGCAACCTACGCAACGTAAGAAAATACCATTCCAATAATTGTGTTTTTCCCCGCCTGCGTGAAATCAAACATGCGATGTTTGCAGCACACTGTTGCGTCGTACGTCAGTTTCCACTTGTGATTATGCAATACAGCACCTTGCGTGAAATGATACGTAACTGCGTTGTGTTCTAGTGGGAACCATGCGTTACTTGATCTTGTTAATTATAAAACTAAAACAATCAGTGACCTTAAACATACTTTTTGTGGATTTTAGAAATTTTGATTTTTAATGTATAACAATTTGCTTTATTTTTATACAGGGAAACAGTCAACTGACAATTAACTTTGATGATTTTGAACTGGAAGCCGAACAGAGCTGTGGCTGGGATTATTTGAGTGTACATGATGAAAACCTTTACATCTCTTCTGCCGAGTAAGTAGGCCTAAACTTTTGTAAATATTTACAAATGATGTAGGCGTATATATTGTAGCAAAGAACTTATAATTGTAGCTATAGTAGGAATATTTTAGATACACGATCAGTTGCGAAAATTTCCAAAAAAATGGTTCAACAATAATAATGATGATGTTATTGATATAATCAAAATGTATAATAATGATAAGAATAACAGATTCACATAATGTAAATATTATTGTTCCAGATGAACAAAAAAGGGTGAAGTCAAATATGCATCTGTGTATACGGCAAACCTGTTCAGGCCGAATTGGTCGAATAACAATAATTAAACTGCTCACTTACACTTTTAGATATTGCGGTACAAATAGCCCAGGGCAAATTATCGATGATGATGGCCAGTTAGTTATCAACTTTAGGTCAGATTATTCACAAACCCGCAAGGGATATCATGCTACATACGCATTTGCATCAACGCCACCCCCACCACCACCAACGACGGCCCCTCCACCACCACCGACGACGGCACCTCCACCACCACCAACGACGGCCCCTCCACCACCACCACCGACAACGGCACCTCCACCACCATCAACAACAGCACCTCCACCACCATCAACAACAGAGCTGTTCACAACAACCACTGAATGTCCTGCGTCTTCAGGTCAGTTACCAGTACTACAATACAATAACATTTCTTGTAGGCCTACTAAAAACATTTACATTCATAATATATAATAAGAGGGACATACAATACCTGTAAACATTCAACAATGTACCTCCATTTATAGTTTCAAATTTTATTATAACAAACATTTTCATATTCTTTATCGACATTTTTTCTTTACCGTTAGTTTAGCGTCTTTTGTTTTAGTTAAGTTGTTATAATTTTAACAGAACCATATTGAAAACATATTTCACCAACTTATTTCTGAATTACGTTATCCTGTATAATGTTAACCCTCATCAACTAGGCTGAGCTGTGGTGTTTTTAAACAGCTAGTACCTTTCATAATTCATTTTGAATTGACGCAACAATATCTCCGTGAATACGAGGCCTAGCCTACTATAGGCCTACTTAAGAACAATCACTCAATTCATAATGGCATTTCATTATTCGGTGTTTCATTGTTTTAAATAATATGCAGTGATTCTTATAACCCCAAATAAAATTTGAATGATTTCTTATTGTTATTAGTTAATCTACGAAACTACGCCGCAATAGAAAATGCAGGCCTTGGATATCGATTTGGTCGTATGGCTGCATGGGCAGATGTGGATGGTGATGGTGTGGCCAACAGCTTCTGCAGGTAAGATAAATGGATACAAACTCAGGGCCAAAGTTCCCTTGGTTTTGGCTCAGATTTCAATTTGAATATTTATTAAACTAAACATCTTTTACGTAAACGAAACGGATTTGTTATTGTTCTTTGACAAAAGTGATTCAATTTTATTTATTTTAACAAACACGGAAAATTCAAACTGCAAAAATGTGTTCTTTTTTAAAATAGATTAATGAAAACAACGAGATGGTTTATATCATGCGTGAATTCAGATGGCTCCGAGTATACAAGTCCTGATCCAGGGAATGCAAGGTTCAACATAGGAAAAAAGAGAACTGGTTTTATGCGTGACATGAACGGGGACGGGCTTGACGATTACTGTAGGTAAGTAAGATGGGTATTAACAACTAAGGCATATTACTTATGTATTCGAGCCAATAGATTAGCAGGTAAATTCAGCAAATTGCTCTTCTTAGTGGTCTAATCACACTCAAAGTACATTTAAGGGTATGTTACAGCAATGCTCTTCGATTATTCTTAAGATTGCCCAGACACTGCAGTGCTAGTGACGTGTTTGTTAATAATGGCGTCCCGTCTTTTGGGGAATATCTAAGAAAATCTGTCTTTTCATTGTTACAGAGAATTTATGCTAGCAAAAATGAAATGATAGAATGTATTATGGTATCATCATTTTGAATAATCCAGGCTCCACAACAAAATGATGGAGATTCTGAGATGATCTGATACCAGTGTCCTTTTTTGTGCGTGTTTGCCTTTTATATTTCAACTTGTGTTTCCTAATGTGATGCAATTGATTTTATAACTATGGACGTACGTATCCGAAATAAAAGAAAAATGTAATGTAATGTAATGTAATACAGATAATGACAATATTTGTATCAAAACACAGATGCCGCAAGCATGCCGGGGAATTCAAGTTCCGATGCACCAAGGCAGGACCAGAAGGATTCGAACCAACCTCTGAGGAATTTAACTTAGATTACGCACCGTACAGCGGATATTGCAAGGATAAAATTGTCGACCCGAACACTGGATTTATTTATTAAGAATATTGACTTTTTTATGTCATTGTTTTAATTTTTGTGGGATACTATTAGATGTTGTAAGTCTAAAATATATAACTGCTGGCGTTTTCAAAGTGCATAAAGAAAAATAATGGTTTTATGCCAATATGCTAATAGGCCCATATTGGGCTTTTATTTGGCCTTTCTATTATTATATTATTATGTGACAGGCCTACTTATTTGTAATAAGTTATGTTAACAGTAATGTATGCCTATGAACTTAACCGAATAACTGTAAATACCTTGTTATAATATTTAAAATATATCAAAGAGATAAATACAATAATGAAAGATGGATAACGGTATTTACACACTAGAATTCCTCCATATTTGAAAACGCAGGCTGACCTGCGGTATTTTAATTTACCGGTTTTTCTTTTGGTTTACTCTGAGACTGGCTCTCGGATTTTACACTTATTTCAACGGTGATGGTATTAAAGATTCAATTATCTGCAAAAAAGTACCGTATTATTTGTAGTGAATATTGCCTAATTAAATCCTTAAACCACTAAAAGCTCATCATGTGGGCATATCAACTCCCCTGCACACCAAGACTTTTTCTAAAATTCTGAGAAAGCTAGATCCTGCTTGCTGGCTAATTGCCATCGTGGACTGTCAATAGCGCCGTCATCGACGTAATCTGGAAATTTCTACATTCCATCCAGTCCTGTTATTGTCATGGTGCACAGTTGTTAACAAACCGTAAGTAAAACTGTTTAGTCTATACTTGCATGTATTTCTTTATTGCATCAAAATATACATTTCTATAATACTACTGGTAAATAACAGTATCCTTTTTTGTACTCTAAATGCTATATTTTGGGTCGGCGAACGTGAAAAAGTGCATCTTAGACAGACTAACTATTAATACCACGTGTATTTTAAGTCTCGCGGTAATGGGTCAACGCGTCACACAGAGGTTGTTATGTCTTCCTTTAATACAGATCTCTTTCGCCGTTGGATCTGTAACCACATGGTGTATTATGTATGATTGAGTCGATTTGTCTTCACATCCAAAATATGGTGTTACAACAAACATTATAAACACACAATATAACAGATATTACGTCATGGATAAATTATCGCGTTTAACCTTCATCATCGGCGAAGTTTTACCAAAATTGATAACGCGGTCATTTAAGTTTTTGAGAATTTACAATAGACAAGAAAAAACACACTGGCACTTAATATTGATGCATAATATATTTTAATGTATAACATTATTACGACAATTTAACATTGCCTCGACATACTATCGGTCACGCCTTTTGGCAACTTTCTTTTAGCATTTTTATACTGGCTCAGGCACATTCTTCTTGAAGTTTCTGGCGCCACTAATACTTCGTGGATCATAACTGCAGGCGATATACTCCCATTGTTGGGCTGAATCCTGTTTATACCCACATCCAAGTTTTTTACTGTCCATCCATACAACCTGTGTAAAATGACCTATGGAATACAAAACAATAATAATTTTATATCCGGTAAATCATTAAACGAAGTCATCCCTATTACGTGATCATGATTCTAACGCGGATTTAAATCGGATCACTATCTGTTCTACCCGCTTAAGCGTGGTTCCCACTAGCGACGCAACGTAACGTAATCTACGCAACATAAGAAAATGCCATTTCAAAAATTGTGTTTGCCCCCGCCTGCCTGAAATCAAACCTGCGCTGTTTGCAGCATTATTGCGTCGTCGGTTCCCACTTGTGATTAGGCAATACAGCACTGCGTCAATATGTCGCTGCGTTGCGTTACGTTGCGTCGCTAGTGGGAACCACGCTTTAGTAAATGCGTGTGAACACTGTTGCAGTACTAGACTTTACCTGTCTCATCTGAATATCCGGGATTGTTGAAATCATAGTATTGTATCTCATCGTACCATGATTTTGTCGGAAGTTTACCTGAAAAAACACAAGTAATATGAAGGTGAATTGTTTTTTAATCACGGCCTATGCCAATACTAACGCTTCGTTCCCACTAAAGCGTGGTTCCCACTAGCGACGCAACGCAAGTGAATTGACCAATCACAAGCGATGGCTTATTCGCTTTTGATTGCTAACTGTCTATAACTTCGCTTGTCATTGGTTAAAACGCTTGCGTTGCGTTTACGTCCTTGCGTTATGTTCTAGTGGGAACCAAGCTTAAGAGGCAGTGCAAGGACGATGGATTTTATATTCGCACTTTCACTTGTCATGATCAACTCACTTGCGTTGCACTACGTCCTTGCGTTGTCTCTAGTGGAAAGCAAGCTTTATAGGTGAAAATTAGATCAAACTATTAAAAGCTATCGTGCCATTCTCTACGTCAATTAGATTTTAAAAATAAATAATTGATTTAGGCCTACCAGTTATCCGTTGGCCGTATGATGCGTAAATGTTCTCTCCGTACTGTCCGTCAGAGTGTTCCAGTTTTCCTTTGACTGCATTATCATTAGCAACACTTTGTGCGTATGTATTAAGGATGTCATCTAGCGTAAGAGACTGTATGAAAACAAACATCCCATATATGATATTTTAATCCGACGATAAACAGAATGGTGAATTGGAAACATTCTATGGGACTGTTTATTCGGGTCTCGCGAGGCAAAAACAATTGACATAACAGAAAGATGAGGAAAATTAAAATTGTAAATTAAGCATAAGGCGAATTCGTGAAATAAAGTTAATATAGGCCTAGCTGTAATTAGTTTAAACTGAAATAGTACGTACTGGAACGCCATGGAGGCATCGATAGTAGTTATGAGCATCGAGTATCTGTTGTCGGAGATCATCTATATCATTAAAGTTTATCCGATTCCCGGATGGGTTTGTGCAGCTGGCTTCGTTTGAACCACCTGGAATGCACGTTAATGGTTTTTAACTTATAACGCTAAAAAACAAATGCTTTGAAAAAGAAGTGAAAATGATCAGAAAATAAAAGATAAAATGAAATTCATGTTGACACCCAGACCGAAGGACACTTTACAGAGACCAGCGGTAACGGTAATAAAAATATAGAATCGGTGTAATTCCTTATATTATGACCATTTACACACAACGCGGAGCGGACGGGTTCGGATACAGATTTTACGTGGGATAATGTTCGTGGTTCCGCTTACCGTTACCGGTCGTCTGTGTAAATTGGCATAAAGGCCCATTTACACTAGGACGATAACGATCGACGATAAATAGATAACTATTCATACATAAATAAAAATAAATATAAACACTAAACACTTTTCAGTCTATAACTATAGAATAACCATCTTGGCCTATGCTTCCTTTGATTAAAATTATATTTTCACACGTCCAACCAAATGACGTCATGATTAGTAAGAGCAATAATATCGTGACAATACAACGATTTTATTCTTTTTATTTATCGTGACGTAATTTGATTGGAATATTAGGTTTATCAAAAGACAGCATAAATGATTATCCTATAGTTTTAGAACGAAAACCTTTCTATTGTATGTTGTTTTATGTAAAAAAAAATGCATGCTTATCTATCGTCGATCGTTATCGTCCTTGTAAATGGGCCTTTATCACTCTTATACGCCATATCACTCTTTGCATCTCCAACCATTTGTTCTTTCAAAATGTTATTAACAAATATTACTGTACCTTCAATTATTGGTGCGCACGAGATAATTCCAACGAGGAGCATCAAGAGACGCATAGCCACCATCTATGAACACAGATAATGCATTTTGGTAAGAAAGGGTCAGAAATAAACGAATAATAAACGGTATATTATATTCTAACTTACGTACCATTGATCAATACCAACAACTTCTGATCTGTTCTAAAAACTTCTGATCTGTTCTAAAAACTTTTAGTTAATGGGAGCTGGTTCCGTTACGCCATCTTTTATACATGCCACCGGTGATATTTCAATAAGACGTCATAATTACATTAACAAATCAATCGTCATCATGATGTACACGCGTGTAAAACAGCCGGCCGACTGTTATCAACTGTAACATCGTGTCTCGACATGGGATGTGCGAATGATTGATTTCAACATGCCATGTTTACTAGGGTAGGATTGCTATGATCTGATGATTCGAGATGGACACACACTTAATAAAAATAATAATAATATCCTGGATTTAGGCCTATATAGCGCCTAATGTTGTGAAACCTCTAATCGCTGAACAATATTACTCCAGTCATTTTGGATCAAACACGTATATAAAAACATACTCCCATAATGCAGCTAGTAATCAGCTATTATTACGCCATTCGCTACAGTTTACGAAAATGGTTTTAGTTGGAAAATTGTAATACAGTTTTTGTATTGTCGATAGTATACTTTCAGGCGTAGTTCTAAGAATAGGTTTGGTCTGAGAATTCTAATAATACTGCTTATTGTTGATAGTATGATTTCAGGCGTAGTTCTAAGAATAGGTTTGGTCTGAGAATTCTAATAATACTGCTTATTGCTTGATAGCATGATTTCTGCCGGTTGATGTAGTCATTGAATAGGTTTTGTATACAAAAAATCTGTTATAATAAATGTTCGAGCCTTTTTCCAAAATAGAAATATATGGCACCAACAAACATTCTGTCGGTAATGACTTCAAAATACAGTATATTGAAAAGCAACGTTGAAAGAAAAGATACTGCTTATTGTTGATAACATGATTTCTGCCGGTTGATGTAGTCATTGAATAGGTTTTGTATACAAAAAATCGGTTATAATAAATGTTCGAGCCTATTTTGAAAATTGAAATATATGGCACTAACAAACATTCTGTCGGTAATGACTTCAAAATACAGTATATTGAAAAGCATCGTTGAAAGAAAAGATACTGCTTATTGTTGATAACATGATTTCTGCCGGTTGATGTAGTCATTGAATAGGTTTTGTATACAAAAAATCGGTTATAATAAATGTTCGAGCCTATTTTGAAAATAGAAATATATGGCACCAACAAATATTCTGTCGGTAATGACTTCAAAATACAGTATATTGAAAAGCAACGTTGAAAGAAAAGAGACAGTCTAGTTTCGTTTGTACTACTACTACTATTATGAATATTTCAAACTAGTTTTTTTTAAACATACGGTACTTAATAAGAATATTACATTTGTCAAAAGAAATTAATTTTAGTGCTGATACAGAATCAATTACCACTTTATTTTCTTATTGTATCTTATTGTCATTTTTTTAGGTTGGCATAATTATATTGAATTGATTGTTGAATAAATTACATTTGGTTAACAAGAACAAGGCCATATACATCGCTGCAGTCGCGTGCTCAAATTTGAGTTAGTGTTAACCGACCGCCCGCCCGACCGACCAACCAACCGACCGACCGACCGACATAGTGAGCTGTGCACGCGACTAAAAACAAAGGATAGTATTTAGTGCTGTTATTATTCTGAAAATGGGTTTGCCAGATACATACTGTCAGTATTGATTAAACGTCTAATAAGCCTCGCCCTGAAACATCGTATCTACGTATTTGAAAAAAAAATCATTAGGCAGAATTTCGAGAATTCAATATTAGTTTAATGTATGGGTGATTTTAACAGAGAATAAAGTAAATGATTGCATTACTCAATTTAGCCGTATACTACATTATACTAATGGACGTCCATCTTGAAATATACCCGCACACAATAATACGAGGGTGCTTCGCATTTACCTATCTCCTGTTACAATAATTGTTTTTAATAGCTGAAAACCGGTCAAACAGCTCGAGTATAGCATCATAATGTTGAAGAAAATACTATTTTAATAGATTGAATATATTAAGTAACGTATTGATTGGCGATGAATGGAACATTCCAATCTCTCAGTCTCCCAGTATAAATATTTGGTAAAACGCAAATAGGTACATTTATGGGCCCTTGGGGATAAACTTAAAACCTTTAGTTATAATAGTAGATATAACATTGCAATACAAATTTTCACAATAAATACATAAACCATTTTTGGTTGCCAGTTGAAGCGCAAAAACATATATACAACCAAATACATTTTATTACTGACAGTTGCTTCTCAACGTTTATATTAATTAATAATTATATCACATCTTTTTTTGTCAAAGTAGTTTGATAGTATAGGCAGAGTTTAAGGCAAGACAACGTAGACAGATTGATTATATTATTATTGCACATTTTATTATATTTATAAATAGATATACAAGGTATATATAATATCAATAATGGATATATCATCACTATTATTGACAATTGAATCGAGGCATTAAAACCTTCTGAACTTTAACAAATAACTTTATAGGCGGTGATGACACTTTGTATATACAACAATAATCAGACAACATAATAATCAGACATCATGCCTTTTCACCAGCTCCATACGCTGATGTATCGTCCACCCACTATCGTGTGGTCTCGAAGGACAGCTAGTAGGTGACCAAACAAAGGAACCAAATACACACTAGTCCCACCCAGACGACCAAACGCAGAGAAGTAGTTCATTATTGTTTCTGTGTTTTTTTGTTTTTTCTTTTTGTTTTTTTTATTTTCGGGACTCTCTGTGCTTTCGCCACATGCCATAACTTGTGTTATCTTCAGGGCGTTGCATAGTTGGACGTCTTGGCACCCTGGTTCGCTTTGTCAATCTATGGTTTTCAGTACAAGTAGAGGTATACATGGCTGGGGTTATAGATGGCAGTGAGAGGTTGATGTTTTCCACACTGGGACGTCTTGGCACATCACCGAGTCGTGGCTGGCTCTGTTGTAGCCGATTTGTAAGTCGTTTCTTGGTGTCCATTTCTAACGTGGAACTTCGACGACCGACGTTAACATGCGACGGACGTCTTCCACTAGCCACATTTGCAAGTGAAGGTCTACTCTCTGTTGTGTTCAATCCTAAAAGCTGGTCCCAATATTCATCAACGTCATCCGGGTTAGCGTTAAGAAATTGTGGACTGGTTTTTCCAGACGGATTAGCCATATCCACAATTCTTTCACGTTTCTTGTTAGGTTTTCTTTGTTTTTTGACCAGATTGTCTAAGTACTGGTCATGATTCTCAATTGGAGCTGCAAAATTAATTGTAGGAAATTAGGAGAATGATCAGATAACAATCTCCCACATACAATATTTTCCAAGTATACATCTTAGGCATAACACGAGAATACACCATCTTATGTTTATCACATGTGGTGCATGTGCCATATTAGGTTATGGTATACCATATATTATTTTTATTATAACCATGTAGTGCTTCTCATTTCCAAATATATTTTTTGTTAATACATTTTATTCTAGGCCCTAGGCCTATACCTTTTCGGGCTGCCAGGTCGGAATCAGACAAGTGTCTACAGGCGTCTGGGTAAACAGCTCTAAAATGTGCTTCTACCCTCTTCTGCCTCCTCCACTCATCGCGTTCTTGTTCAGTTGTAGAAAACTGATAAGCACTCAGTCTGTAACAGAATAATAATCGTAAACACAGTTACCTTGTTTATGTAGGTAACTGGATGTAGTGACTGGATCTCAAATATAAAATACGAAAGTTAAATCATAACCCGTTATGATAATGCGTAGGCTACTGTACGCGCTTCTACAATGCGCGCTCAGATACCTTTTCTTTCCGCCCCCGAAAATAAAATTATAACGATATTACGGTACTAACAACATTTAAGACGTCGATAAAAAAAGTTTAAAGTTTCCATTATCTTGTTTTTGTTAAATGTTGCTTATGTTACAATTTTAGTAGTATCACTATTAAGCTTACTAAATAATTATTATCTATTTATTATTTTTAATCTGTATCACTTAGTAGAGGCCTAGGCCTATTACATACACTATGTTAATACACGCGCGGGAGCATGTTGCGATACACGCGCTTCCACATAACATGCGCGCGTAGCTCTTTTCCTAATTTTTTTCTTCAAAAATTTGGATTAATATTAGTACTAAAAACATGAAAAATATGTATATTGGCCCTTTGGTCCAGTAAATGAATTAATGAAGTGTATATTAGTAAAACAAATTAAAGACAAACCGTTTGGTTTTTCGAGATTCCATCGTATATTTTGCAGCGAAAAATTCTGTAAAAGTTTAGTTTTGTACAGGAAAGTTTGTTGTGTTGTTGTTACCATAGGAGAATGATAACGTCATCAATTGTGCGCAGGCGCCGTGTCTCACTCTCTAGGTGAAGGCGGGGGTGTGAGGGGGAGGGGATGGAGGCGATGGATGACGAAGGTGGAGGGTTGTTGCTTGTTGTATGTGAACGGATAGTAGGCCTAATATATAACAAGGCCAACAGCCATAAGTCGCGTGCTAAAACGCATAGTGATACCGGACCGACACAGACCGACCGACATAGTGAACTATAATAGAGTCGTGTCCACGCGACTAATAATGGCTCCATCATCAAAGAGCATACATCAATTACTGTTACAAAACTATTACAAGTTCTTCTTTATATTGAATAAAAGTACTGTATTCGTTTATTAGGCTAGATACGATCAGATTAAGAGTGCTGCAGTGGTACAGCTGCCCCCCCCCTCTCCCCCTACTTAAAAGTTTAAGAAAACTTCAAAAGTTTTGCTCTGCGCAACAATTAGCGCATTGACTAGTTCATTTTTATAAGAGGTAAGTAATATTAATAAATATTATTTGCAAATAATACTTTAATAGTTAAATAAATACCAATACATAACGTAATTAAAATTTTTTTTTATTATTCTAAAAATCAATAATAATTATCTAGGCCTATAAATATATAATTTAAACTGATTTATATTTGTTAGTTTTAGTGTCGCCCCCATGTCATTTTAATAAAAAACTAAAATCGCCGGAGAGGCGACGACTGCTTGAATTTGAGGGGGGAGAGGAGGAGAGAGAGGAGGTGGTGCGCGGAGGAGGAGCTAGCTGAGGGAATTGAAGAAGATTCGATGACAGCAGCAACGTTCACGTGATGAGAGTAACACTTGGGATCGTTCTTCGATCGTCTGAAGTTGAATTTAAAGTTGATTTTAAATACTATAAAAGTCATAAACCGCCTTCCAAATACGATAATAAATTGTTTGGTAAATATTCGTAATATTTTAGTTTAAAAATAGGATTCTTCTACTTCCAGGCTAGGTAGGGGGCCTAGCCTAGCCTACCCTACCTAGGCCTACTAGACTACCAAAGAGTGTTATAAGTTCTTTGCTAGGATCTACTACTAGCCTAGCTAGGCTAGGCCTAGATAGATAGGCCAGGCCGAGATAGATAGGCCTAAAGTAGACTAGGCCTAGCCTAGGCCTTGGACTAGGTAGGTAGCCTAGCCTAGGTAAAAAGCAATAGAATGCATTTCAGGTCAGGACTGATGACCTAACTTTCCAAAATGAAGAAATATTTATTAAATTTGGAGGTGATAAGGGTGGTGGTGATACCACAAAATTTGAAATTCAAATTTGTGCGTTACCCAAACTAAATATAAATGCTCTGCACACAACATCATATTAATCTTAATTAATATTCCAGACCCCATTGACTGTCAACATCAACAAAGGACTAAATCGAATAATGGATGAAGTAATGGAATTGCATGGAAGTCAGTGGATATTGGCTATACCACCTATAATAGGCTAGGCCTAAGTGCACAATTTCATTAAAATTTGTAAATTACACTTTTGTACATTTAGGGTAGCCTATGCCAATCTAAATTAACTGGAATATTGCGGTGTACTCTATTTATTAATATACAGTACTTATTATTTTATAAGTAGGTTATTTATTTTAGTACACAACTTACAACATCAGAATTTTTTTTTTTTTGGAGACTATGAGTTATGACTTTCTTTGCAGAATATAGGCTTATGGACTAATTAGTCCAAATAGTAAATTCACTTATTTTTTATTTATTTAAGTTTTTACACTTCATAACTGATTGTTCTGAAAAAGTAATGTATCTGTATCTGTTCTGTTTTTTTTATGAAAAATAAATAGCTGTATATACTGCATGTGCAGTCAAGATGACCATTAGTTCCAACAACAAACCGACAGAAAACATACTGTATAAGTTTTCTTGACCATGGCAGTGACCCAAAAATGAGCAAAACGATACAGTGTCATTCATCCTTATGTGGTTGATATTGAATTAAATCAGGTAGGTTATTTAAATTATAATTCAAACAGTTCATAAAAATGTTAGTTCTAAACAAACTTAAAAACAACTACTATAATATTTCATACCTCTTTATCAATGCCTATTTTCAGGTATCAATTCCAGCATTTGTACATATTTCTCTTGGGAATTAAAGAAAATGTATGATTTAATTGAGATAGAAATACACACAACCTTCATGATGTCATTATTTTTAACATGAGACAGGAATCTACAATTCCAACAGGTAAATGTTAATTTCCTTTTTATTGAAAACTTTTCTTCCTCTACATTTTCAAAAATTCCAATTCCAATAATTATTTATTTTTCAAGGTGATCTAGGAGAACATAAGGTAGCAGAATGTGCAGCACACAGAGTGACTTGGTAGCAGAATGTGCAGCACACAGAGTGACTTGGTAGCAGAATGTGCAGCACACAGAGTGACTTGGTAGCAGAATGTGCAGCACACAGAGTGACTTGGTAGCAGAATGTGCAGCACACAGTGACTTGGTAGCAGAATGTGCAGCACACAGAGTGACTTGGTAGCAGAATGTGCAGCACACAGTGACTTGGTAGCAGAATGTGCAGCACACAGAGTGACTTGGTAGCAGAATGTGCAGCACACAGAGTGACTTGGTAGCAGAATGTGCAGCACACAGTGACTTGGTAGCAGAATGTGCAGCACACAGAGTGACTTGGTAGCAGAATGTGCAGCACACAGAGTGACTTGGTAGCAGAAAGAATTCAAAAAAAGCAAATCAAAAGCTGTGCATTTCTTGAACAAAAAACAAATTCTCAAGAAATAGCTGAACTTGGGGCAAAAATAAATCTGAAAAAACAAGAATGGATGGATTTGGTATGTCTTCATTTTTATTTAATTACCGTACACACTAAAATAATAATAGAATTTACAAAGAAAATTATTCTGTCTAAATCAGTAAACCAAGACCTGAAATTTGACAAATCAAAATCCCTAGGCAACAGTACCACGGCAAAAGTTTTGTGGGCAACCACGTTCATAGAGCATGTAACGTGAGTATATTGAATAGTGCAATCCCACACAGTGTACCCAGCTGCTTAAAAAATAATTCAATCTATATATAGTTTTATTTACCTTTTATGTGTGTGCTTCTTTTTAGTCAAATATAATTGAAAAGCTATTTAATGGTGTCACGTAACACTCAAACCACAAATGCACAAGTGCCCAGAAAATTGCAAACAGCTCCTTGAAGTAAAATTCAAGAAAATCCAAGATACATTTACACCAGTGTTTTCAACCTAGCTGTAAAGTGCACGCTGCTATCAATCACACACGATCTACTGTATAACTGAAGAAGAGATAGACACATATGTTAAATTTCAGTTGTAAATGATAAACTTGTTAAATATTATTTAGGATTAGTTTTAATATTCACAATAACGACACAATGGTATTGATAATAAAATGATAATTAAATAATTATGAATACATTGTTACCATGCAGGCCTGTTACCATATAATATGTTACAATATAATGTTTTCTTCCACAGACAGTGCTATAAAACTTATTTTAAAAGAGTACAGGAGAGTTGCTCCTAGAGTTAGTCCAGCCAAAACTACATATGTTGGAACACCATTGTATCCGGTTTATGAGGGAATGGAAAGTTTGGATCAGCTTACTAACAACAGGAAGGGGAATTAATTTAACAGGAGAAAAAATATGGGATGAAAAGCTACCTGTATCAGTTAACATCTATTATGAAGGCAAAAAACAAGAAGAAGAAAAGATGAAGAATAATTAAATGTACAAGTATGCATTGTGCCAGATGTGTGCATTAATTTTTGAATGCAGGTTAAATTTTATGTTTAATTTTATTCTAGCAAAATTCACATTAAACGCTAATCGTCGTTAGACATTGCGCATCTCACTTGTGTTTGCCACTCTGCATGTTTTGGAGCAAGCATGTGATAGGTCATATATCTATTATAATGAAGTACCCCTAACCCAGGCCCTCCCACCACTACTCTAGCTTGGGCCATGCCTAACCATAGAGGTATACAATTATTTTTTATTTTATACCTCCATTGCCTAAATAATTAATAAGGTAATCTAGGCCTAGCAATAGTTAGACAGTAAGACTTAGAGGTAGCAGTTAAAACAAGGCAGGCTTAGTATTAGTAAGTACTGTGTAGTAGTAGGCCTTCAAGTTCCTCATGATTTTAAGAACGCGCAAAAATAACAACTCTCTATAAACATAAAGAGTTACAAGACAATTACAGTTACAAGACAATTACAGAGTTATGGCTGTACCATAAAATGTATAAAACGATAAAAGTATTTAAAAGCTGTACAAATCCAAGAAACAAGGGGAAAAAACAGATTTCATTGATTTTTTTCCTTTCAGTTAATAAGAATGCATTATTTTCTACAGAGTAGTACCATCATTGCTTTCTTCCTTTCAGTTAATAGGATTATCTTATATCTTATTTGCAAAACAGAGTAGTGCCGCCATTTCTTTCTTCCGTTCAGTTAATAAGAATGTCTTATTTGCGAAACAGAGTGCCGTCATTGCTTTCTTCCTTTCAGTTAATAAGAATGTCTTATTTGCGAAACAGATTAGTGCCGTCATTGCTGTTTTCCTTTCAGTTAATAAGAATGTCTTATTTCCGAAACAGAGTAGTGCCATCATTGCTTTCTTCCCTTCAGTTAATAAGAATATCTTATTTGCGAAACAGAGTAGTGCCGTCATTGCTTTCTTCCTTTCAGTTAATAAGAATGTCTTATTTGTGAAACAGAGTAGTGCCGTCATTGCTTTCTTCCTTTCAGTTAATAAGAATGTCTTATTTGCAAAACAGAGTAGTGCCGCCATTTCTTTCTTCCGTTCAGTTAATAAGAATGTCTTATTTGCAAAACAGAGTAGTGCCGTCATTGCTTTCTTCCTTTCAGTTAACACGAACGTAGTCTTATTTGCAAAACAGAGTAGTGCCGTCATTGCTTTCTTCCTTTCAGTAATAATAGGAATGTCTTATTTGTGAAACAGTGTAGTGCCATCATTGCTTTCTTCCCTTCAGTTAATATGAATATCTTATTTGCGAAACAGTTAAGAATGATGCGCTCCGCTGTGGTCTTTCTAGCGGCACTACATTCCTCCCCATTTTCTTTCTTTTCCTGAATTTCTGCGCATTTCACTGTCTTTCATCCTCCTCTGCATGCTGCTCTTCTTTCTTTCAATTTTTTTTACATGTACATAAAATCCAAAAAGGAAGCTACCAAGAACCTGATAAAAATGAACTAATTCAAATTAAATTTTAAATTTCTTATGAACTAAATTTTCAGTAATTTGGTCTTGGATTAAAAAAAAAAATTAGGCCTATTCATAGGCAAATTCGGCTTGGAAGTGGAGGCTTTCTAGGAACCACTCCAACATCCAGATCGCCGCTGTCCTCAATTGGCCACTTCCAGACAGAGCCAATCGGTCGACCACCTCCACTTGTGGCGGACGTCTTCTATTAGCTACAAATCGGAATATTATTAATATAAATAACATTATTGAAAATGTCTTTTCTGGACTCTCTGTGTTTTTGCCACATGCCATAACTAGTGTTATCTTCAGGGCATTGCATAGTTGGACGTCTTGGCACCCTGGTTTGCTTGGTCAATCTATGGTTTTCAGTAGAAGTAGATGTGTGCATGGCTGGGGTTATAGATGGCAGCGCGACGTTGATTTTTTCAACACTTGGACGTCTTGATACATCACCAATTCGTGGCTGGCTCTGTTGTGGCCAATTTGTAAGTCGTGGTTTCTTGGACATGTTAACGTTAACATGTGACGGATGTCTTCCAAGTGAAGGTATACTCTCTGTTTTGTTCGATCCTAAAAGCTGTTCCCAATAAGCATCAACATCATCCGGGTTAGCGTTAAGAACTAGCGGACTCGTTTTTTCCTGACGACGGATTAGCCATATCCACAATTCTTTCACATTTCTTGATGTTTTGAACTCTGGGACGTCTTGGTACATCACCGAGTCATGGCTGGGTCTGTTGTGGCCGATTTGTAAGTCGTCCAATAGATGGTTTCTTGGACATGTTCCTTCTGAATACATTTCTACCGTGATTAGCCATATCCACAATTATTTCGTTGTTGAACATCTAATGTGAAGGTCTACTCTCCGTTTGGTTCGATCCCAAAAGCTGGTCCCAATAAAGCATCAACATCATCCGGGTTAGCGTTCAGAAGTAGAGGACTGATTTTTCCAGACAACGGATTAGCCATATCCACAATTCTTTCGTTTTTGAACATCTAATGTGAAGGTGTACTCTCTGCTTTGTTCGATCCCAAAAGCTGGTCCCAATAAGCATCAACATCATCCGTGTTAGCGTTCAGAAAGTAGAGGACTGATTTTTCCAGACAACGGATTAGCCATATCCACAATTCTTTTTGAACATCTAATGTGAAGGTGTACTCACTACTCTCTGCTTTGTTCGATCCCAAAAGCTGGTCCCAATAAGCATCAACATCATCCGTGTTAGCGTTCAGAAGTAGAGGACTGGTTTTTCCAGACGACGGATTAGCCATATCCACAATTCTTTCACGTTAGGTTTTCTTTGTTGTTTAACAAGATTATCTAAGTAGTCATGATTTTCAATTAGAGCTGCAAGATTAAGTGTAGGGAATTAGGAGAATGATCAGATAACAATTTTTTTTTTACACATTTGTACTTGCTGTACATTGTGTAGGTTTAGTACACGGACTAAATAAATAAAATTTATTTAACTAACTTCATGTGCTGTACATAATACAGTATACATACAGTACATAATACAGTATACATACAGTATACATACAGTACATAATACAGTACATAATACAGTATACATACAGTACATAATACAGTATACATACAGTACATAATACAGTACATAATACAGTATACATACAGTACATAATACAGTACATAATACAGTATACATACAGTACATAATACAGTATACATACAGTACATAATACAGTATACATACAGTACATAATACAGTACATAATACAGTATACATACAGTACATAATACAGTATACATACAGTACATAATACAGTATACATACAGTACATAATACAGTATACATACAGTACATAATACAGTATACATACAGTACATAATACAGTATACATACAGTACATAATACAGTACATAATACAGTATACATACAGTACATAATACAGTATACATACAGTACATAATACAGTACATAATACAGTATACATACAGTACATAATACATTACATAATACAGTATACATACAGTACATAATAAAGATCTCAGAATGCATAAATGTTATTTCAGTAGTTTAACTTTTGTTTAAGAATTGTTAAATGAAATTTCTATACAGAAATAAGCACTGTAATAATTCATTATAATAACATTTCATTCATTCTCTTTCCTGTTGGTAAGTTAAGATTTAAATGTATGTTCGCATTTACAGTATATAATATTGTATTTTATACAATAATCAGCAGATGATTATTGTCTTTATCGATTGAACCTGTGCGTATTTATGGCTGGTTTGCACCTGTACCGGTTGACCACTCGACTCGTTATCTTTAATATTCACTATGATAATTTTCAACCACTGTGTTAATTACATCTTCGATTCTCGCATCTGAAAATGTAATCCAATATGACAATTAATATTAAACAACGTAATTACAGTATTTTATTACTAAAGATTTAAAAAAATTATTCAAATATATTTAATTTGAGGATCTACAATTTCTGATATTTCTGTTATCATCAATACAGTTATTTAAATTATAGTTAAAATATCTATTTTGACGGTTATATTTCAGAATTAATAAAGCCATTCTACATGCAAATGGCCATGCCCCAGTCGCTGTAATTAATACAATTAAATTTTTAAAATGCTGTCATCAAAACTCTAGCTAAAAGCATAGTCTAAATAGTTTTGTTCTGTATAGCATGGGTATGCAAAACTAAATTCTACCATAATAAATTAAAGTACAAAATAAAGCACAATATATCCACCAGTGAGACAACAGTGTCTTACTTACAGTAGCGATAAATACATAGCTAGTACATTATTTTAAATAACAATAACTATTGTTACATTTTGTAATTGTTTAGTTTAGGTAGATCTACCATAACAAAATGGGGCATTTCTCAAAAACTACATAAGTCATGATAACATTGGTTAATAATAATATGGTATGATAATTTTATTTTGATCAAGAAGGCATGATATGTACACTATACTGACTGTTATATTAGGTCTGCTCAACTTCAACATATATTACTATATATATATTAATTAGCCTACTATGCCTAGGACAGGTCTAAAGTACAGCTAACTAAACTAGACAAGGCCTAGGCCTACCTAGTAATTAATAACATCCCTAGCTAGTCATGTAGGCCCACTACTATTAGCTAGAGCCTAGCCATAGATATATCCTACACTCTAGTTGGAAGCTGTAAAATAGGTTTGTAGTAGTTAAATAGTAGTAGAAGACGCGCTTACGTACTAGGACTAGGAGTCTAGGCCCTACTAGGCCTACTACTACTACTAGCCTACTATTAGGCTAGGCCTACCTGCTATCTATCTCTAGAGAGAGAGGGCTTGTATTGTATTGTACTGCTGGTGGTAGGCTTAAATATTCAATCAAAGTTTAGGCATAATAAGTAATGGAAGGGGTATTTGTAATCTATGCTATTCTGGAATAATTTAATTATAATAATAGCCCTAAATAAAATAAAAGTGACTAATTACGGTTAGTACAAATCTAAAAACAATACAAAATAAAACTTACCATTTTAATATTTGTACCTGCTGTAAGGTCACTTTGCATGCATGACTACACAAACTATCAGCCAATCAGAAAGTCAAATTGTTTTCACTGGGAGGAAACTTTGAACAAAATACTTTTGGTGTGGCATACAAATATGGGGATGAGTTTTCATTATATCTTGTTTATGTACAATTTTGGTAGTATCGCTATAAGGGCTATATAATTATTATTATCTATTTTATTATTTTTAATCCGTAGGCACTACAAACACTATGTTAATAACCGGTAACAGGTTGCGAGGCACACAATATGCGTACTTCTTAGCTCTCTTCCTAATTTTCCCAAAAAGTCGGATTAATATAGTACTAAAAACGGCAATGCAAACATTATATATTGGCCCTTGGTTTAGTAAATGAATTAATCAAGTGTGTCTAAAAACATTTAAAGACAAACCGTTTGGTTTTTCGAAATTTCATCGTATATTATTGGGCAATGCTTTTCAGTATACCGTACGAGAGTGATGTGACACTTTGTAATTGGTTTTGTTTGTTTTTTATTCATCTGTTTTTGTATATCTCAGAGCAAACATAATTTATATCTACTGTATATTTTATATGCAAATGACAATAAATGGAAGTCATTTTCCACGAATGAATAAATCTATATATAATGTTCTTTGTCTGATTTGTTTATATATATATAAATCCAAAGGCAAATTACTGAAAAAAATGACAATGCTGTGGGTATCAGTGGCTGGGTCTCAATGGAGATACAAAATAAAAGCGAAAAGCTAAATCAAAACGAGAAGTAAAACAGCCAGAAAAGTTAGCAGAGCTTTCGGGCAACACTAGCCCTTATTATATATTATATATATCCAATCTGCAGACACTACTGTTTCGATCTTATTAGATCTCGTCAGTGCAGCCGATATATTTGATAATAGGCCTACATTTGCCGATAGTATAATAATTGTCCTTATGTATCAAGCCAAAATGACAATCTTAGACAAGACGACGTAGACAGATTGATTATATTATTATTGCACATTTTATTATATTTATAAATAGATATACAAGGTATAATATCAACAATGGATATATATCATTATTATTGACAATTGAATCGAGGCATTAAAACCTTCTGAACTTTAACAAAAATAATCTTATAACGTAACATAGGCGGTGATGACACTTGGTACAATAATCAGACATCCTATGCCTTTTCAGCCAGCAACTCCTTACGCTGATGTATCGTCCAACGCTATCGTGGTGGTCTCGAAGGACAGCTAGTAGGTGACCAATCAAAGGAACCAAATACACTAGTCCTACCCGTACCAAGAGACGACCGAACGCAGAGAAGAAGTCCATTATTGTTATGTGTTTTTTTTGTTTTTATTTTTTTTTTATTTTTTATTTTCGGGACTCTCTGTGCTTTCGCCACATGCCATAACTTGTGTTATCTTCAGGGCGTTGCATAGTTGGACGTCTTGGCACCCTGGTTGGCTTTGCCAGTCTATGGTTTTCAGTACAAGTAGAGGTATACATGGCTGGGGTTATAGATGGCAGCGCAACGTTAATGTTTTCCACACTGGGACGTCTTGGTACATCACCGAGTCGTGGCTGGCTCAGTTGTGGCCGATTTGTAAGTCGTCCAATAGATGGTTTCTTGGTGTCCATTTCTAACGTGGAACTTCGACGACCGACGACGTTAACACGTGACGGACGTCTTCCAAGTGAAGGTCTAATCTCTGTTTTTGTGTTTGATCCTAAAAGCTGGTCCCAATAATCATCAACGTCATCCGGGTTAGCGTTAAGAACTAGCGGACTGGTTTTTCCAGACGGATTAACCATATCCACAATTCTTTCACGTTTCTTGTTAGGTTTTCTTTGTTTTTTAACCAGATTGTCTAAGTACTGGTCATGATTCTCAATTGGAGCTGCAAAATTAATTGTAGGAAATTAGGAGAATGAATGAAACATAACAATGTTTTTGATGTATTATTGTTATTAAACCATGTAGTACTTTTATTTTATTCCTCAAATATATTTTCTTAATACATTTTATTCTATACCTTTTCGGGCTGCCAAGTCGGAATCAGACAAGTGTCTACAGGCGTCTGGGTAAACAGCTCTAAAATGTTCTTCTACTCTCTTCTGCCTCCTCCACTCATCGCGTTCTTGTTCAGTTGTAGAAAACTGATAAGCACTGAGTCTGTAACAGAATAATAATCGTAAACACAGTTACCTTGTTTATGTAGGTAACTGGATGTAGTGACTGGATCTCTAATACAAAATGATACGACAGTTAAATCATATTATCATAACACTGCTACATTGTGAAGGGGATCGGTCACACACATCTTCACGGAGTGCGCACGTTGGGTCTCTTAATTCTCAGCCTGATAGTATTATAGTAGTACCGGTACTAAAAAATTAAGACGTCAATTAAAAAAATACAGACTTGCATTAGGCCGGTCTAGTAAATTTATAAGAAAATATGTATCACTACGGTTTATTTTATTTACTAACGTTTGGTTTTGCGAGATTCCATCGTATTTTTATAATTATAACTTAATATACATACATGAAGAGGGTCTCGGAAACCCGTTTATGATAATGCGCGCGTAGGCTACTGTGTACGCGCTTCTACAATGCGCGCTCAGCCCTAGCCAGATCTTATTTCTTTCCGCCCCCCGAAAAGAAAATTAAAATGATAGTACGGTACTAACAACTTTTAAGACGTTGATAAAAAAAGTTGAAAGTTTCTATTATGTTGTTTATGTTAAATGTTGCTCATGTTACAATTTTGGTAGTATCACTATTAAGCTAGGCTTATGTACTAATTATTATCTAAGCCTTTTTATTATTTTTAATCCGTAGCCTACAGACAGTATGTTAATACACGCGCGGAAACACGTTGCGATACACGCGCTTCCACACATTATGCGCGCTTAGCTCTGTTCCTATTTTTTTCCAATAATTAGGAATTATATTACGGTACTAAAACCAGGGAGTTGTTAACAACTCCCTGCTAAAACCATTTAAGACGGCAATGAAAAAGATATATATTCGCCCTTGTTCTAGTAAATTAATTAATAAAGTGTTTATTACTAAACAAATTAAAGACAAACCGTTTGGTTTTTCGAGATTCCATCTTAAATTTTGCAGAGAAAATTCAGTAAAAGTTTAGTTTTTCGTACAGGAAAGTTTGTTGTGTTGTTGCCATAGGATGATTACGTCATCATTTGTGCCCATGCGCTGTGTCTCACGCTAGTGAGGTTTAGAGAGAGAGGGGGAGGGGGTCGGAATTTATTGAATGACGATGGTGGGTTGGAACGGACGTTGTATGTGAACGGACAGTATGCCTATATATACAATAGGGGAAATACATTGAAAAATTGGCTCCATCATCAAAGAGCATACATCAATTACTGTTACGGAATAAAACTATTACAAGTTCTTCTTTATAGTGAATAAAAGTAGGCCTAGTAAGAGTAATAGGCCCTACTTAAAAGTTGTAAGAAAACTTCAAAAGTTTTGCTCTGCGCATCAATCAGCGCATTAGACTAGTTCATTTTTCAAGAGGTAAGTAATATTTAGATATTATTTGCAAATAATAGTTAAAATAAATACCAATGCATAATGTATTTGCTATGATCTATTAATCAAAAAACAATAATATTTATAAATAGATTTAAACTGATTTATATTTGATAGTTTATAGTTTAGTGAGTTAGTTTTTATCAACTGTGTCATGTCATTTTAATAAAATCGTCGGAGAGAGGAGATTGGAGAGGGAGACAGAGGAGGAGCAATATGGCGACGTTCATGAGTGACACTTGCGATTGTTCTTCGCCTGAAGTTGATCTTTTTAAAGTTGATTTTAAATACTATAAAAGTCGCAAACCGCCTCCCAAATACGATAATTGTATTAATTTTACTTTTTCTACGACTAATAATCACTTGGTAAATATTTGTATTAACGTTTTAGTAAGGATTCTAAGTAAAGAATTAGGCCTATAGGCTAGGCCCTAACTAGCCTAGCTAGGCCTAGGCCTACTAGCTAGGCCAGTCCGTTGTTTGGGCAGCTCCAGGTCACCCCAGTTTGTGTGCTCCAGCCAGTGGGAAAAATTAAATGAGCCTAGCTAGCCTAGTCAAACTTTACTAGGCCTAGGCCTAAGTATAAATTAACTAGGCCTAGCTAGGCTAGGCCTATATAACCATTTAATTAGGCAGCTAGTAGTAGTATGTTAATGCTTGGCCCTAGGCCCTATATAGGCCTATACTCTAGCTAGCCTAGCGAGGCCTACCTAGGTCAGGATTAAATAAATAACAAATAATTTTTTATTTTATTTTTAGATTGAAGAGGCCTACTATCAATAATATATAATATAGCCTTTTTTATAATATATGTAATTAAATTAAAAAGATAAGAATAATTAATATATTAATAAAAATAATATCAAGTAAGCAAGTAATATTAATAGAGTAGAGGCTAAGTGAGCCTAATTTTAGCATTGGTATACAGTACAATGATATGAATATTTTATCTTCGCAGGTTACACCTTTTAAATTGCTATCACCCAAAGATGATTTGCATTTAAAATTAGGTTTAAAAACACCAGCTGAGTGGGAGTGTTTCAAACATCAGCAATGTCCAGGTTTGCAATCAAACATTTTTTTCTTAATAAATGGATAAACTGTGAACCAGTTTTAATTCTTAAAAAAAACATTTCCCTTCACCCTTAAATCAAAATCCTTGATATGGTATTTATACAGAATATTGTATCACCAGGGGCAGATTGCTATAAAACAGTCTTAACTGATGTCTTAACTCCCCTATTAAAGCTGATCAGATAGACGGTCCTACTAAATCCACCCTGTTAGACCTTTGCTATAAAACAGTCTTAGCTACTGTAAGACCGCGTACAGTAACAAATTGAGGGCATACTTTCCACGTAGAATACCAAATATGGTCCGGTAATGTTCGTCACGCTTGCTCAATTTCAGTACGTACATTTCTACGCGAGAAAATCTATTCTAGGCTTATATAAAAATAAGATCACCATTATTATTTAATTAAACACTTAAAACTTGTTCAATTGGTTGTCTTTCACAATCAAATACGTATGAGCAATAAAAAGAGAGGTTTGCATTTGTTTTAAAAATTCTTCGAGTAGGCTTAATTTTAAAGACCACTTACAGGTTAGACCAAGGTATAGCAATGGTCTATAATAAAGACTACTTGCTGTGTCATGAATTATAGCTAGCTGACTGCTAAGACCGGTTATAGACCTTAAAGCAATCCGTCCCAGTTGTACCAAAACTCACTTTGTTTGTGCATCTTTTTTTTTTCTTTCCAGGTTTGATTTTTATAAGAAACCCATTCTTACATGGTTATCAACGATATTGGGTGAAACAATGCCTTGAAGAGTTTACAAAGAAACCCAATAAAACAAACTTGGATGGAGAATATAGTTCATCGGACACCTTTAATAATATTCTTGGTAATAAGTGAGTCCTTACAATTTCTAATATGTTGCATGAATAAGCCCACACCGAGATATAAGCCAATTCCCACATTCCTCTCGTATTCAATAATTCATCATGTTCATATTTGGGCACATTTTTTTGTCACATTAAGTTTGATATTGTAGACTGAGCTTAAAGATGTATTGTCCTTTGAAACATAAAAAATGAAGGTCAAAGTATTCTAAATTTAAATTGGCCATATCAAAGTAATATTAAAGTTATTCACTTTAAATCGAAAATTCGAGCCAAAAACAACAAGTTTACATAATTAACAGGTAAATTAATTTGATTACATTTCGTCTGGAAAATCGTCACGAGCGAAAGTAAACAAAGATTTCAAACCATGAGTATGCATTATGCATGATGATAATTAGGATTGTTTACAACTCGTCACGGTTCAGAAGGTCTTTTCACACAGATCGCGAGGTAATTTTATGATTATGCATACAGACTAGCCAAACAAGTGCGTTGCATTATGAGATATGTTTTGATCGAAAACTTTGACTGGAAGTCAATGTTATTTTTTAAACAAAAAAAACATCTGTCTGTTAAATGTTTTTTTTTTCGACTAATTTTTGGTGAAAGTTAATAACTATTATGATACTTCAAAATGACCAACTTTTTTTCGAAATAATTTTTTTTTTTTTTTGAATTAGTCAAATGGACAATACATCTTTAAGGGAACCCTTCAGTAGTTTCTTTTAAAAGCTGTCCCCCTTAATAGTACTACTAAAATTGATGTGTCACTGTACTAACTCTATTTTTTTTTACTCCTTTTCTTCTAGAGAACTTTGTAAGAAGCTACGCTGGGTTACTCTAGGCTACCAATATGATTGGACGAATAAGCTTTATTATGCAAATGAGTATGTTCCATTTCCTCCGGATCTTGCGGAATTAACAAAATATCTTGCTAAAAAACTTGAATTTATGAACTTCACACCAGAGGCAGGCATTGTGAATTTCTATCACATGGATTCCACCCTGGGAGGCCACACAGACCATTCTGAATATGACATGACTGCACCATTGTTCTCGATAAGGTTAGTATTTTTATTTTTAAGCAATCATTACCTTATCAGGCATGACCAGATGCGAGGCAAAATAAATGACTAAAGACAACAATAATAACTTTATTTGAACACTATATATACCATAGTTTGAAAATAAAATAAAATAAACAATATTGTATTGTATTGCCGGAGATTGGAACATAAAGTATGAACCAGACATTGGACACCGCATATATTTATCTAAAAGAGTTTTAAAAAATGGAATAAAGGGTTAACCCTAAAAAGTAATTACATACAGTTAAGAACCTATATGTCAAGCTCAGACAGTTCTCGTGTTTAATTTGTTATTCCCTGACCTTTAAATGGAATAGCCATGTGTTACCTGATTGGTCAGTTTTGGTAAAATTTCACTTCCGGTGTATTATTTTAAAAATTTCCCAAGACAAAAAAACCAAAAAGCTCACAAACCATTGAAGTTTAAATAATATTTAAAGCCAAATGTTCAATTTATACTCATGGCCCAATTCTAAAACCTTGTCTACACTATCAAACTGTATGTGACAAAAAATTGTGTATTGTGATGTGCCCATATATGGACATGATGATGTGATATCACTACCAAATTTTGGAATATTACTACCATATTTAAGCACATCACACTTTGTTTTCAAACTAGTTTGATAGTGTAGACAGAGCTTAAGACTTATAACTTAAGTCTATCTTAATTGCAGCTTCGGCCAGACAGCAGTTTTCTTAATTGGTGGTCCTACTAAAACTACAAAACCAGTAGCTATGTTTGTTAACAGCGGGGACGTGATTGTAATGTCTGGATCAGCGCGCTTAGCATATCACGCTGTGCCTCGAATCATTCCAGCTCGTTCAGAGTTAATGGTAGAATCGTTTACCCTTCCTGGTAAAGGTGATTTTGCTGATATTAACACAACATTTAATGCAGACGGTAAAGACAGTTGTCTTCCTCCGAAAGCTAAAATGGCTAAAACTTCTGCAGAACAAAATTCTATTCGCTTTAAAAATACTTCATCAATAACAAACGTGAAAACAGAAGGCACAGTGTTTCCATCCGAAAAAACAAAAGTGCGTTGCGAGCAACCTCAAGAAGAAATCACAAAGTCAACTCAGTCCCTCATAAGCTGTGCTAGCAAAAATATAACATTTAATATTCATGACGAGGTGAGAAAATTGGGTACAGATATTTCCTGGCAACCATTTGAAGACTTTTTGAAAACTAGTCGCATTAATATGAATGTAAGGCAAGTATTACCAGAAGGGAAAACTTTTACAAATATTTTATGATAGTCTGACAATATTTTGCAGACTTTATTATGAATAATAATTATAAATAATGTTGCAATAATATTAATGAGAAACTAGGTCTGAATTGAAAAATATTTTATGATAGTCTTGCGACATTTTGCAGACTTTTAGCATATACTACTACCTAGCTACTAAGCTAGGCAAAGTTATATAATAATAATAAACATTTATAATATTGCAATTAAAAAAATTCATCAAAGGCGAATGTATTCTACTCTAGTAGAAGACGCCCGCAATAAAGTAGTAAAAATATGGTATAATATAAATAAGTACGTTAGTCAAATGTGATGAACGCAAAATACTTTATTTCAGCCATACACCATCTTGTTCAAACGTATTGCACTACAGAACTTAAATGTATATCATAAGTAAAATAAGTTTTTTTGAACTAATAAATAGATATATTTAAGTGCATATTGTTTATATTAAGTAAAAATAATGATTAATCTTTTGGTCCACATTTATTTACATTTAATTTTTTACCAAAAAAAACACGTTTTGTAAATAGAGATATTACATTATTGTCTTATGCAATAAAATATGAATAATTATTGTTTAATTGCACATTTTATAATCAAGGTATTTTTTCTATGACTTGCGTTTAAGTTTTTGTTGCAAACTAGACCTATCATTTCTCTACGGATCATCTTAGTTCTAAAAATAATTTGATAACACAGCCTCTTTTATTCAATCACATCTTCGTAAAATGTTTTCAAATAACACCACGTCAGTCTCTGTACAAGAACACTAAAGTACATTTAATATATAATAATTTAAATTAATATTCACACGCTATGGACTTAATCGTGCATAGATTAATCGAACGGATTTAAGGTGATCATATCAGAGTTACATCCGACGGAAGTAGTGCTCGTGTAATCGGTGAACACTCTTTTTAACTCCGTTTCGCTACCGTCGATATGACTTCGCCGGCTGACCTTTGATATAACTCCACCGGCTGACCTTTAATATAAATCCGCCGGCTGCCCTTTGATTTAACTTCGATATGTTTACGTAGGTCGACTCAGATGTAACGTTATACCTGTATGTTTGAACAGTGAAACCGATAGAAATAACTGCATTTAACTCCGATAGATAAAATAGCGTGTGAACATGGTCTCCTTTTCAATGTATTGTTAGTTATGATTTCTTTCAGTGACCTTGTAAAATATTTTAAATAAATGCATATTATGTACTAATATTATCACATTTTGAGGGACGGCTTGTTTAATGTAACCTACATTTTGGATAAATTATTTATAAGCCTACTAGGAAAAATTAAAATCGCTTGAAAATGAAATACCATTAAGGCACGCTTGGTCCGCCATCAGCTAAACCCACCATGACTTTTCTTTACACTCTACTGAGACAACAATTGGTGAGATTTAAAAGGATATCAGTGAGTTAATATATATATATATATATATATATATATATATATATATATATATATATATATATATATATATATATATATATATATATATATATATATATATATATATATATATATATATATATATATATATATATATATATAGTAATTTCTTTATTGTTGGAATTTACAGTTCATAGTATATAGGTATCTATAGCATCCAAGAAAATAAACATAAGAGCAGAGTACCTTAATTAATCAATCACTGGATGGACAGAACTTTTAGAACATTTAGATTTGCACCATTTGATTGGTGGTAAAAGAGAACCAAAGTCGTCTTCTGGTCCAATCAATGCCATCACCGTCGAAAATAAACCAAGCGAGAACGCCATAGAGAATCCTATTGTGCAAAACATAAAGATGCCAAATTGCATAAAGAATGTAATCTTGGCGAGTAGCATGAAGAAGGAAGCACCAAGTGTTGTTGTTGCTCCTGATATTACTGATATTCCAACTCGTCGAAGCATCTCTCGTGTTCTGCCACGACGGTCTCGTTTGTCAGATACATGGTATGCCTCGGCTAGATGCACTACGTAGTCTACGGCTAGCCCCACAACCAGTGATAAGTTAAGCGATTCCAGAGGCTGAAAGATAAAAAAAAAACTATTTCAGTTCGTCAAAGACAAAAAATGTACTTCCGACATCGAGCGAAATATTTTACACAGCTTTTGAGAAATGCCCTCAGTTTCAATTATGCGAAATAAGCGTCCATGTCCGTACACATTTTAGAACTACTAACTTCAGTTCTTCAAATATGAAATTGGCTAAGCAACAACAAAAAAGAATTTTGCACTTCTGATCACACTTATCTTGAGCGAAATATTAACACACAGATGAAACTTACTAATTTTCTTTTGCGAAGTGCCCTCTTTAGTTTGAGTAATGCATGCTCATAAGAGTTAGTGTTGTGATTAGTGTTAGAGTTTGCATTAGTGTTATAGTTAGGATTAGTGTTAGAGTTAGGATTAGTGCTAGAGTAAGGATTAATGTTAGGATTAGTTTTAGAGTAGGGATTAGTGTTATAGTTAGGATTAGTATATTTATTTTGATGACATGAAATATAGCTCGTGAGCTCGACATTCGATTAGCAGGGTGACACTACTTACCCCAAGTTGCCAGCCAGCCAGTGGTATCACCCCCACAACAGACACTGTAATGAGACTTATTATGATGGTTGCTAGAGTTCCTATTACCAAGTTAACAGTCGTCGTTACAAGAACGCATAAGGCTACCAGTAGCCCTATCATGATACCTCTAACTGCCGAATTTGCGAGTTCCTGGAAAAACAACAAACAAATAATATAACACCGTAAGATGATCAAATTAATGTTGAATTCTTAATTAATAAAGTTTTTTTATATCAGTCAGTCAGGCACCCTTTTTTCACTGTTAACGTCCGTAAGTTGTGTTCATGCGAACTCTAAATTTGTAGCTTCAATTATGCTGGAGAACGGAGGGTGAAATTGGATCCTTTAAATCATCTCCCATTTGTAATTTTTATGATTATATTATATTCATTCATTTATTTACACAACGCAAAATTCAAAATATGTTAACAAAATATGAATATTAATTTTCCTGTATTGATGGGCCTAGGTTAAAATGATGATACAGTAATATGAATATGTCCACATACATCTTGTACTTTCATCCAATGCCACATTCCGCTATCTCCATCTGGTGGAGGGGTGCATTGAAACCCTCTATTTACACCACTTGGCATCTTCGCCATCTGCACAAAATATAATGAAGGATAAATAATGTTATTCATTATATTGTATTTGTCATGATTCCCTTTGTGATGTTATTGTTCTGTAATTTCTGATGGTGAATATATTTGATTTTTTCTTGACGTGTTAAATCAGAAACCTTGTTATGGTTTTGGTTTTGGCATGTATGAATTACTAATTCGTCAACTGTTGTATTTTTAATTCTTCTTATATACCTCCCATATACTTCAGTATTCCTTCTTAACTCCCTAGCCTCAAGTCTGTATTATATTGTTCCAATTTGTGTCTGGAATATAGGCCTATTGTAAGTACTTTATGTGAATGTGATGTGCCCATATGGACACGATGATGTCATATCATATTTAAGCATATCACTACCATTTGGGCACAACACAAACTTTTTTTTTGTCAAACTATAGTGTGATAGTGTAGACAGGGGTTTAGTATGAAACGCCATATGTACCAACATGTTTATCCTTTTTACTATAATGGTCGATTGTCAAAAAAACCAATTAGACAATTCCTGAAACGATTTACCTCTGTTTTCATAAATTCCTCCCATCTTTCTGCAATCGGATTAACCAGTGTAGGTCCGACCGTACCAAACACTAGAGTCGTTTCTACTGTGATAGCCGCATACCCCAGATGTGTTCCACTTTTCTCTGATAATAAACACAAATGCGTTATGTTCACATTAATGTTTTCGGTAATTATGTATTATGGCTTAATGCGAGGTATTTGTTGTTTAATTATATTTACCTTGGTTTTCCGAGATGCACTTAACAAAAATGTAGTGCTTTTAGACCAAACACTCACAGTTCGTATATGAAATAATTATGTTTATACGCGGGTTGAATGCACTTTTCTGAAATACACTTATCAACATGATCTCTACCCCGACCTAATTTCCATCAAGAGGCTATACATAATTTAATATCCTTGAACCAAAATCAATATTAAACATATCGAATTTTTCTGAAATGTGTTTGTGTATTAATATGCACACTGTAAGTAATTAAAAAAAAATAAACCCTAGCAAACGTTCCATGATTCTGACTTATTGTAATTGGTAACTTAAGATGGCAAGTGCATATCGTTACACTCACCAAATCCAAATACAGCAAGGACGTATACGTAACCATAGTGAGTTGACCAATGACAAGCGACTGTTCGAATAATCCGTCGCTTTTGATTGGTCAAATCACTTAGGTTGCGCGTTACGTCTTTGCCTTGCGTCTCTGGAGAACCAAGCTTTAATCTGACGGTTTAAAAAATGTGATGTAGTTTAGTTTTTAAGACTATACAGATATCTTTGTGATGACCCTAAACATACATTTTAATGAATAATTATTTCTTTATTTAGTAGTCAAGTAGTACAGTGTACAAACAATACAAAATTTGTTTTCCATTATTTTGTACGTGTTACTATTATAGGCCTCTGATTACCCTCTCCACATTATTTAATGTTATCGCATTTTGCAGACATGAACGTCTGAATAATTTCACAATTTCTCTTCATTACGCTCGATTTTCATTAAGTTTGCTTTTACTGCTTCAGTAATGTTGATATATATTTCTTTTTATCGATTTAGCTGATGCTATTATACCGTAATGATTTACAGACAATTGATTCTTGATTAATATTGGTTAAGGGGTTTGGATGACAACAAACACAGTTAGAGTAGCCTACGCCATGTAATTAAAAAATACTCGAAGGCTCATAGAACTTGAACATCAAACATTTCAGTCTCTATTATAAGCTCTGTCTACACTGTCAAACTAGTTTGACAAAAAAAGTGTGATGTGCCCAAATAATTATGGCAGTGATATGACATCATGTCCATATGGGGGCACATCACATTTGTTTTTGCCATAAATGTTTGATAGTGTAGTCGGAGCATTAAGCTCTGTCTACACTGCCAAACTTAACTAACTAGTTTGACAAAAAAATGTGATGTACCAAAATAATGGTAGTGATATTCCCAAATATGGTGTGATATGACATCACCATATCCATATTTGGGCACATCAAATTTTGTTGTCATATATTGATAGTGTAGACAAAAGTTTAGATAATGTTCGAATCCTAGTATACCTATATTTATATGTTTTAGCTCCGATCCTCCATGTGCGATAAATAACGTGTACAAACCTATGAATTTACCTCTAAAAGCAACCCATATTGCTTGAAACGCGTTTTTCTACTACGCTAATGAACACTCTTACCTTGATATGACGCGTTTTTCGACAGCTGAAACGTGTTATCATCTGTTACCTCTCCAATGTACTCAATGAAATCAAAGAACTGTTCGCCAGGAGACGGCACATGACCGTTGGTCAACCAGTATGCTAGACCTACGTCAAAGGTGTTCATGAAATTGGCAGGAACTGTTGACATGTCGTAGATATTGCTATTGTTCGTCATAAACTCTTCCACTTCAGTATGTATTAACGGGAACGAAAGCTTTCCATTATTCTTTAATACAATTAAAACATTATTATTAGTTACAAAGTTACGTTGTGCAAGATGCCATACGATCAAATACGATGGACCACGATTGACCACGGATATGTGTATTATTGAAAATTTGTGTTCGTTCGTGTTATATTCGTGAATGTGAAATGGGGGATATCGGGGTGCACAAATGATCAAATACGATGAACTACGACATATTACGAATATGTGTATATTTTGGAAAATTTGTGTTCATTCGTGTTAGGCCAAATAAAAAAATATACTTGTTAAGCGTCACACCTTCATAAATTTTCAGGGGCGGGGGGACGGTTTTTTTTTTTTTTTTTTTACTTTTTATAGAGGTATATTTTTGCGCGGTGGACGTTTTGCCCCACTTTTTTAGGACGAAACGTCAAACTTTTAAAATGCGAAACAGAACAAAATTGACTATGTATGAAATATTATTGCTTATGACAAAATTGAGTTTTGTATTGTTTATATCCAGACGTAATTAAAACATTAAATTTAATTGCCACCAAGCGAAATTGTAGGCCTTAGGCTAACTAATCCGTCCAAGGTGCTACCCCAACCTCACTCATCGGCCATCCGCCGTCTCTCGCTCGACTCATCTATCCAGGAAATTCCCTATCGCGAGAAGCATGATTTGGTCTCAATAATACTAAATAGTGGGCTGATTTATAGTTTGAAAACAGCTTACGGCATTTCTTAAGTGAATTTTTATTCAACGTATTCATTCTTCTTTGATGAATCCTTTGCCAATTGCTGTGTAAATCAGTATTTAAAGTTGTGATGCAAAAAGTGTATGGAAACCCATCGCCCAACAGGACCTCGTGGTGTGCCGATCTCGAGCGCGAGATCATCGTAAACAAAATTGGTAGAGTCCATTATGTATGGGGTGTTTCCTATTTACGAACCTATAAAAAAACGCGCTTCGACCACTGTGTAGGCAAAATATTTATTTCGTTAAATCCCTAAATTGATAATCGCGTATTCTGTAATCACGTGACTGATGATGTAATCCTCAGCGACGTACTAAATGCACATGATTTAATGTGTTGGGGAAAAAGCTTGCTGTTTACCACATTACATGATTCACGGTGCTATTCGCGTTTCCTTTACGTAAATCGGCGGCGTGTAAATGAAACAATTGTTTTCACCAATTTGCCGTTGTCGACATAGAGCGATCGGCGGCTAGCGTTGTCTAAGCTAAAAAGTATGTATTTTTTCAAAAATTACACTAGCCTAACAAACATTTGCTAGTTTTGAAATTTTCAAATAGCAATTATGAAGAATCTACTAGCAAAATGCTAGTTTGCTAGCGTGAATTTCGAGCCCTACTCTGGAGCTGGGTCGGGCCGCTGAACTTTCCGTTGTATATCGGTAAAAAAAAAATAAAAATAAAAAGAGAGGCGGCTGGATAATGAGGAGCGGGCGGTGACGCTTAACAAGTATGTTTTTTTATTTGGCCTTATATTATTGAATGTGGAAGGGATGTGTGGGGTGTAAGAGGCCGCCCTGATGGACCATGATTGAACACGGAATATATTGTGTACGATAATACTTTGCTATGCTATGTTCTCATTCGTGTTCATTCGTGCTAAACTCGTGAATGTGGAAAGGATGTGTGGGGTGTAGGCGGCCACCCTGATGGACCATGATTAAACACGGAATATGTGTACGATGATGTTATGCTATGCTATGTTCTAATTCGTGTTCATTCGTGCTAAACTCATGAATGTGGAAGGGATGTGTGGGGTGTAGGCGGCCACCCTGATGAACCATGATTAAACACGGAATATGTGTACGATAATACTATGCTATGCTATGACTATGTTCTATTTCGTGTTCATTTATGCTAAATTCGTGAATATCTTAATTCTGTACTCTATAATATTTATAAACAAATATGAACCATCCCTTTAATTCTAATTAGTGAAAATGCACCATTTACAACAACCAATTTAAAAACTTCGATTTACAATAGCAATTTTAATTGTATAGGAATAATTGCAGAATTTTATTTCAACTTTTTAATTTCTGGTTCTCTTGAAATAATTTTACGACATTATTGAATTGACAAAATGATATAACTTGTATTGGTAGTAAAACGTTATAATAAATCTATGGTATGACATAATACATAATCACCACACTCATTATAAATGTAATTTGTGTGGTTGAAGGCCTGTGTAATTTAATCACATAGATCATTGTTTAACCGCGTTGACATAATGATGCGCGCATAATATTCGCGTGGTACGCGATCACCAACGCGTTTTTCTCCTGATTACGTGAATACTTTTAAATTACCCAAAACATTATTTTACCCAATTGTCTCATGCGTAAAATCATCAATAGAAAGTATAATGTTCTGTTGACTGGTGTAATTAGTAACAGCCCGATACAATCGTAAACGTAATTTGTGTAGACTGCCACGCGTGTAATACTCGTGTGGCACACGAGGACCAGCTTAATTTTAAAATTAATCAGTACTTGTGAGTTTTATCCATCGAATTTCAATTGCAAATTACACGAGAGGATTTAGCTGTTTGATACATATATTATAAATATCGTATATAATAAAAGAATCCTGTTTATCGAAGACTTATTTTTGCGTGTTGTTTTTTTTTTCAAAACAAGGTCAAACATACCGCATCGGCCTAATTATCAGCCTTGCAATGATCCAATCAGCTTGGCCTAACTAATTTTACCTCGTAGTAAGTCTTCATATTCTCTATAAAGCAATTAACACTTATATTCTCCGTTATGCTGTTAGTTTTTATGGCTAAGTCTTCTACCATTTTAGTATCCAAATCTTTGAGCTTTTCACAAAATTCCTGCAAAAAGAATAGGTATTAGGTTTTTTGAAATTATTATTGAAAATTGAAATTTCGAACTTAAATTGATCAAATACTATAAGTAATTTTTTTTTAAATCATCAGAGAGAATTTTTTTTTTAAATATTGGCTCATCATAATTTTATATCAAATTTTAATAACATTATTTTTAGCAACAAACCGGAATTTAATTAATTTCAGAATGTTTTTAAATTGATTGCCCATTTAGAATAATAGTTACGTTGATACATAAAACGTGACGTAACAATATACGTTACAATACATTATGTCGTTTACTACAGGTTTCAAAATCAAAATAATGTTTAGATCTTAAACATCTATTTTGTACCCATTTTTTTCCCCACACATTTAGCTTTTAAACACGTAGTTACATCTCTTGCGTGTTAAAACCCAAACGTGTTTATGTTGTTTCCTCCACTCGTGTAGCAGTCAACATGTCACTATTATGTTCAGTCAACATGTTTAGGTATGTGTTTAGCGTTGCATGCATATAATTTACTGTGGCGGAAAAGGCTCCACACATGAGCTCCACACATGCCAAATTAAACACGTTTAAAACTTAAACGTGTCTTTATATTGCTCCACATGTTTAACAACCAACACGTCACTGATGTGTTGAGTTAGATACAGACTACATGTTTAGAATGTGTTTAGAACCTAAACATGTTCATAATTATCTAACTAAATGTGTGGAAAAAGTGGGTACAAAATATATGTTAAAGATCTACAAACTATTTTTACATACTTAATACGGTTTATATATTCGTCATTATTCAGAATACTAGCATTACTGCATACATAATACATTACATAAACATTTAAACAAGTATTAAGTAAGAACCAGAATACTAACATTACTGCATACATAATACATTACTGCATACATAATACATTACATAAACCTTTAAACAAGTATTAAGTAAGAACCAGAATACTAACATTACTGCATACATAATACATTACATAAACCTTTAAACAAGTATTAAGTAAGAACCAGATACTAGCATTACTACTGCATACATAATACATTACATAAACCTTTAAACAAGTATTAAGTAAGAACCAGAATACTAAGATTACTGCATACATAATACATTACATAAACATTTAAACAAGTATTAAGTAAGAACCAGAATACTAACATTACTGCATACATAATACATTACATAAACCTTTAAACAAGTATTAAGTAAGAACCAGAATACTAACATTACTGCATACATAATACATTACATAAATATTTAAACAAGTATTAAGTAAGAACCAGAATACTAGCATTACTGCATACATAATACATTACATAAACATTTAAACAAGTATTAAGTAAGAACCAGAATACTAGCATTACTGCATACATAATACATTACATAAACATTTAAACAAGTATTAAGTAAGAACCAGAATACTAGCATTACTGCATACATAATACATTACATAAACATTTAAACAAGTATTAAGTAAGAACCAGAATACTAGCATTACTGCATACATAATACATTACATAAACATTTAAACAAGTATTAAGTAAGAACCAGAATACTAGCATTACTGCATACATAATACATTACATAAACCTTTAAACAAGTATTAAGAAAGAACCAGAATACTAGCATTACTGCATACATAATACATTACATAAACCTTTAAACAAGTATTAAGTAAGATCCACCAGACGCTATTAAGATTCGTAAACAATTACTTGTTGGTTACAAGATTCGATTTTATGGATGAATGAAACACAAGATGTTCGCCACCAAAAATTACGATACGAAAAAAGCCAATTTACACAGCCAGATGAGTGGTGACGAATGTTATTTCTTATGACCATTTACACACAACGCGGAGTGGACGACCGGTTTCTGCTAATGATAGATACAGATTCTACGCGGAAAAAGCTACGCTGTTTTCCGCTTACCGTTACCGCTCGTCTGTGTAAATTTGCCTTAACAGTAACTATTTACCAGAAATGCTTGTTGATTAGCCGCTGAACTTAAATCGAATTCTTCATCTTGAACCAACTGACCAGCGCATGTATCGTCTGTGAAGTGACAAGAACTCAGATCTTGGTTCTTCAGTCCCCATGCTAAGATTACCAGCGTGTTTTCATCCTCATCGCTCGGTACAAAAAGATTCCGATTCCGATATCTGCTTATTTCTAAAACGTGGGTGTCCTTTAACAAGACTGTCTGTAGAAGATTACATAATTTTAATGCATGTATGAACACATTAAAGTAATTATTTAATAGATTTATTCCACAGTTTCACAAAATAAGTATAGTGTTTACTGTACTGTAGGCACTACGAACAAATGAGTAATATTAAATGAACTAATACCTACCCCGTCCTGTTGAGTTTCTAGAGTCGTTGCCAAGTAGCCAAAACCGGCGACAAATGCCAAAAAGGCTAGTAAAATGATCCAACGGAACACTTTGTGCATGACAAAGTCTGCAAACCGACCGCCAAAAAATCGCTCAAATATACCTTCTTTAGGAACACTTTCTTCTACGAGATTTTCCTGGCTTGTTGCACCTTGTAGTGCGACATCTTGTCGGTTGCAGCAGCAGCAACAGTACTTAGCCCACCACAGATGGTACGTTACTACAACGGTTGGTAAGAAAATGATCACGGACAGATAGTTTACGAATATAACAAGAGCAGAGAATATCCCGAATGAAGAGATTGAAAGAAAAGGTGAGAAAAAGTTGGTGAAAAAAGCTAGGCCGGTTGTGAGAGATGTAACAAACATAGCAGAAGCAGCTCGGCGGTATGTGTCAGAAAGTCGATGGGCTAGTGTCGGGTAGGACTGGTATTTTGTTTGCTTCCACGTGTCCATAAGCACAAACACATCGTCTGCCCCTATGCCTAGGATAATGAAGATGGCGAGAACGTGAAAGATACCAAAATAACGGTAGTCGAATATAACTCTGTAAATAATATTCGCGCCAAGGAATGAGGTGAACACACTCATAATGGAGAAGGACGTAATCCAAAATGACCCCACCTGAATCACCATAAATATGTAGATAAACACGAAGCTACCAATAACAAGAGACATGTCTTTGATAACTTGTAAGTTGATTTCGTAAGTAAACAAAGATTCCGATTGGTAGCTAACCTCCATAGAACCAAGTCCATTCTCAAAGTGATCTTTCAGAAAGCCAGCGTACGAATCAAATTGATGCTCTTGTATTATCTTGTCTATGTCTCCGCCGTCTTCAAGCGGGCTTCCAAAATCGATAGAAATTCTTGTGATGTCAGAACTAGCAGTATTCTTCAAACCGTCAATAACGTAATTTTTACCAAGGAAAAACTGAAGCCCAGCCGCTAATGTTGGTATTCCCTGCACAGTTTCTAACGTCTGCGGGATATTGTCGTAGTCTGGGTCATTCAGGTCACTGTTCGTTGAGGCGTATGTGCCATCGAAGTAACGAAGTATTGAATTTATCTGTGTACAATTACCATCAACATCGAGTAAGCAGTACTTTGTGTAGTCTTTAGCATACCGTAATTCTTCTTCAACGCTTTCAATCAGCTTGAAGTTTTCTTTTGTGAAAACGTTTCCATTTTCGTGGTAAAAGATAACCGTCAAACGGTCATACCACGATGTTCTGCTGCCACTAGTCTGTGAACGTTTGCGGTCATAAAGGTTACTAATTGAATCCCTGTTATTCCAGGCTAGATCTCGAAGGAAAGTGTCATCTTCTGTTAAGTCCATAGGCACAGAGGTAAAGTTTATTGGTAGAAGATCATAACCAGCCATCAACAGTATTCCAGAGAGTAGTAGCATAAATATATGTCCTCCTAAAGTTACTCCTGTAAGAGAAAAAAATCTGTCAAGCTACATTGTGAAGTGTTTTAACTTATTTCCAAACATCAATTTGATGTAGTAGGCACCTGTACTTTTTAGCGCTTATTTTACAATGTTTGTTGTAAGGTCGGTTGTTTTACACAGTTTAGTTGCAAATTAGCAGTAATACCAATATATTTATTCAAAGACAGTGCCAATGCAACATTATTTGGGATTTTCCAACGACGACCTAGGAACATGCTAGGTAATTCAAAATCAATTGTACGCATGCGCGAGGAAGTTGGGACGAGCGTGTGCGCGCTCTATTCCTCGACAGTTTCAGGTCCAGGCAATGACGAGTACGGTGATCCTAATTCGCCGATTGTCACAAAACGAGGTATATATTATTCAAGTTTGTTAAATTATCATCATATTAGAGCTTAGACGAGATTTTTAAAAAGTGTGTTTCTTCCCTCCCTCCTCCCTCCCCAACTGTTTGACGTTTGATTGTAAATTTTTATCTTGTTTGTAATCACAAATAAAGGTATAGAGGTCTGAAATTAGGTCAGTCTGTATAGTTAAAGCTTTTACCATTGTTTTGATAAAAACAAATGTTACATGACATTCAATGTTTGACGTTTGCTTTATTTTAAATGTCATTTTAACCTTTGAATGTCAAACATTGTGCGTCTTTTGATTAATGTAATGTCGATATTTAGATGAAAAGATAATAGAGAAATGTCAATTAAGTATTTTGTATTTGAAGCATTAGTGATAAATTCAATATCCTGCGTCTTATTATGATAGGAAGCTAATTGATGCGGGCCGTGCGAACGATCGGCATAAAGCAACAAATAATATCTTCATAACATTTAATAAAATGTTATTGCTTTTTGTTGTTGTCGCTTATTGTTAAACAGCACGGAAAATTAGAGACTCTGTTTTGGGTTGCTAAATCTAAACAGATTGGTTCCCAGTAAAAACGCAACGTGAGCAAGTCAATCAATGACAAGCGACAGTTCGAATAATCTATCGCTTTTGATTGGTCAAATTACTTACATTGCCGTCCTTGTGTTGCGTATCTGATTGCTAACTGTCTATAACTTCGCTTGTCATTGGTTAAAACGCTTGCGTTGCGTTTACGTCCTTGCGTTACGTTCTAGTGGGAACCAAGCTTAAGCGTGGTTCCCACTAGCGACGCAACGTAACGCAATCTACGCAACGTAATTAAATGCCCTTCTAATTGTGTTTTCCCCCGCCTGCTTGAAATCAAACCTGCGATTTTTGCAGCACTATTGCTTCGTCGGTTCCCACTTGTGATTTCGCAATACAGCACTTTGCTTTATGGTACTTTGCGTCGATACGTCTGCGTCCATTCGTTGCATACTGGTTGCTGATTTTTGTAATAATACATTATACGATAAAGTTTGATGACCTCAATCTTGATAATGCATTTTAATGAACAAAGACTCGGAAATATGCATACTGACAAATAATGTACATCATTTAGGACCTATTCATATTTAAATGAAAACCACATTTAGAATCGAACTCATCTTAAAAAATGAACCTTATCGATATTCAAGATCACATTTTTTAGTGTTGTAGTTATTTATCATAACCGGCACAAATAGGACTATAATAATCAGTGTAAAACGTATTTCATTTTATGTTATGCTACACACCGTCTACAATGACTTTCAGATTAAATGATTAAATTTGGTTATGAAGATTTGTTTTGTTTAGGACAATGCCCCTCTACCACTTTCACTATTCTATAACATGGCATCGTCAAATCGCTGCGTTGTGTATGATGTGCGCCCCGGTATGTTTCTAGGCGATATGAAAAAGGTACAAAGTCATCAAGACATATCATTCTCACGTATGCCCTTAAATAAAAACGCCATATAGATGTTTAATTACCGTACGCACGCAAAACATTGTGTGTATTTCTTAAAAATGTCAATGTCAATGAAATTATATAACATTGATAGGCCTACAACATTGATAGTATACTCGACCGCAGAGTGAAACAGAATGAGTAAGAATTTGCCAACATTGTTTTAATTTCATCTCAAATACTTTACCAGGTTAATGATTGGAAGTCTTTAGACATCAGTAAATTTCCCATCTTATTAACTAATACAATTACCGTATATTAATTCGAATAAACGCCCGGGGATTAAATAAATACCCCTTAGATATGAAAAATACAATTAATATGTGCTAAAGTACAGTAAAAATTGCTTGGTAAATTGTAGATCATGTCAATCAATGAATTCAGGTACTACAACAGATGGTATAAAATATATTATATTGTGTATATATTCCTGTAGAGGCCCTGGGGCGTTTATTCGAGTGGGTTATTCAAAATGATGTTCTACGGAGGTGGGGGGGGGGGGAGGGGGTGGAAGGGGGAGCGTTTATTTGAATGAATACGGTATGTTATACATTTTAAACCCGGGGCTACCCTTAAAGCTTGGTTCCCACTAGAACGTAACGCAAGGACGTAAACGCAACGCAAGCGTTTTAACCAATGACAAGCGAAGTTATAGACAGTTAGCAATCGCAAGCGAATAAGCCATCGCTTGTGATTGGTCAATTCACTTGCGTTGCGTTACGTCCTTGCGTTGCGTCGCTAGTGAGAACCACGCTTTAATGTTGGCGATAAAACGTCATCATCTATACCTCATGCTTACCGAATGTAATTGCTGGGTATTCTGTCACCTTTTGGCACCACCAGACCGGCTTCTTTGCTGGGCTTGGTTGTGGTTTGTTCTCATTGCTTTCTGTAGCTTCTTTTGCTACATCCAGTTCTTTATCACTTTCATACTTGTCTGCGTTGTTTCCAAGCGTTTTGTGCTCCATAATATCGTCTGTATCTTTTTCTGAATACGATTCATGTTTTTCGTTCTCATCCGTCATTTTTAGGGAATATTTTGGCAACTGAAATGAAATGATTTTATGTTAAGGATAGAATTACTACAGGTATACAAGGCTCTCCTTTTACCATAACTCTAAAGCTTGGTTCCCTCTAGGACGCAACGAAAGGACGTAACGCAACGAAAAATTATTTGACCAATCTCAAGCGCGTGTGATTTGTCAACGCGCTTGCGTTGCGTTTACGTCCTTGCGTTGCGTCCTAGTGGGTAAAGCATAAGGGTATAGAGTAAGTCTTCGGATATTAGTCCAGTTCCCTAATGTCAAAAGAAGTGCGTTCATGTGCAAATCATGGGGAATTGGACAATGGCTTAAAATGGAGGTACGTCCACTGTATAAGAAACCCATGAGGCTACTGATGGTTTATCTCTGCCACTGGGGATATGGTACTGCGGCTGCCGTGTGGGCCGGTCCTAATCCGAATGTCCTGATTTTGAGGACGAATCATACAAAATAATATACTTTTTTTTGTCTTGTGGTTCACAATCCCGCACAATATATATACTTTGTTCAATTCGATTATAATGATTTATATGAGTATTTATTACACAGTCCGTGCTATCAATATCGTTGCAAATTATGTAACGTTAGGCCTATACAGGAATATTAATTACTAACCCTGAACTGTCTCTTCTTTTTGTATTTTTTTATTTCGGGAACAGACGCCTATTTACAAAATCAATTGCATAAATAAGTTTAAATAATGTATCAGATCATTTTAGGATCTCCATAATTTTGTTGTGGAGCCTGGATGATTCAAAATGATGATACCATAATACATTCTATCATTTCATTTTTGCTAGCTGACATTCTCTGTAACAATGAAAAGACAGATTTTCTTAAATATTCCACAAAAGACGGGACGCCATTAATAACAAATCGTATAGCTTGTTTTTAATTGATTGAAAAATAAATTTTCCCCCAATTTTCTACATAATCACTCATCCCATTGTACCATTACAATACTTTGTTATTTCGATAAAAATAGTTCTAAAAGATATATTTATCAAAATGCAAATAAATGTGGATATCTATCAATGGCTGAATCTCAAGGGAAATAAAAATAAAATAAGCAAAAAAATAAATCAATACAATAAAGTAAAACAATTGCTGAGCTTTCGGACACCTAGCCCTTCCTAAGGGCCTGTTTCTATTGAAAAATAAAAAAAGAACGGTTTTTTGGAAACCGGTTTCGGCTGTTGTTTATAAATAAAGATCGCGTTGCAGCTCAATTTTTACTCCAATAAAACCGGTTCCGTCCATGTGCGTTCGTTATGAATGACGTCATTATATACACCACAATGCAGTTCGTTAGGCGGAAGCGCGATTTGATCGAGGTCATGTTTACTTTTTTTCGCATAGCGCGATCCCCAAGAAATAGCATCCATTTCATCATAGAAGGGGGAATTATTACCTGAAACGTTATTGTGGTCCTTGGTTAAAGTATAGGTACGTCGCACCCTCTGATATTGTCAAGTTGAACTCGTCTATTTTTCACACGCTTTACAATATTCTTAAAAACATGTAGGCCTATTATACGCGAGTCTTTCTTCCGACTCCCGACAAGTCCCCTCATCTTCTTTCCTTCACATATTTTTTACGAACCTCGTAATAGCATCGGTCAACATTTTTTAGTTAAATAAAATACTCACTATCTAGAGAAATAAAAATGACTTAGGCCTAGGTCCTATCGCGCGAGTTTGACTGCGAGTTGACCGCAATCATCCCAGTGCAGCAGACTGCAGAGTTCAGTTTTTGGGGTCAAATTGAGACCGCGATTGTGTTGCAGCTAAAAATTGCTCCGCGGAAACCGGTTTCAGAACGGTTCTTTGCGATCGAGACCGCAATCAATTGGGGTTTTTGAAACCGTTTTTAAGATCGGTTCTTTTTTGTGGTTTTTTGCGGGGACCCATTTCTGCTGGCAAGAAAAAACGGTTCTTGAAAAGAACGGTATTCAAAACCGTATTCTCTGCTCTATAGAAACAGGCCCTTTATGCAAGTGAGATTACTTTTATAAATGTAGATTAGATGTACAGTACCACTAAAAATAATGTGATTGTGTGTTTTGTTTTTTTGCAATTGATTCACCTTTTCCCCGATTTCAGCCGTAAAATGTTCTCACATTTATTTTGTTTTAAACCGTTTTAACGTCGTGAGGCACTGCGCTATGTCTTCGTTTGTCTGACGTCACTTTGTGCGTGATCTGCTGGTTGATTCTAACTGACAGTAAACAGACTAGGGCCAAGTGTTCTAGTAAGTGGTGCCTGCCTACTCAATCTTCTATAATAAATAACGGTGGTAGAGGCTATGGCTGGGTAGTCAAATTCAAAATAAACTGGGGAAATATTCAACTAACATTTTAATGAAATTTCTAGTTTTTTGCTGAATATGCCATTTTAAAATCGCATAATAGTTCTTACTTTTACCGGAAATTGGACAAACAAAAATTATTTACTTAAAACCTAATTTAACAAACAAAATTATTGATTGGAAGTCAATAGGATTTGGTTAATTTAACCATTTATTTTGTCTTTTAATAAGTGAAAACATTATTTTTTTTTTCATTTTGTTTCCTACGGCAGTGATTAACTTTATAAAAGCTGCGAAATGGCCTATTCAAAGTCTTTTTGTTGAGAATCTTCATTTTTTATGTTTCAGCAGCAATTACATCCTAAAGTTAACAATAATCGGCAATCTTTACGTACGTAAACATTGAAATGTTAACGATTTACAGGAAAAGGTACTCGCTATCGTTATCATTTCAACTTGATCGTTTTCAAACGATCGTCGTTGAACTGTTAACGATCAACGACGATAGCGTCGAATAACGTCGACAGGAAAACAGGCTTTAACGATCAACGACGATAGCATCGAATAACGTCGACAGGAAAACAGGCTTTAACGATCAACGACGATAGCGTCGAATAACGTCGACAGGAAAACAGGCTTTAACGATCAACGACGATAGCGTCGAATAACGTCGACAGGAAAACAGGCTTTAACGATCAACGACGATAGCGTCGAATAACGTCGACAGGAAAACAGGCTTTAACGATCAACGACGATAGCGTCGAATAACGTCGACAGGAAAACAGGCTTTAACGATCAACGACGATAGCGTCGAATAACGTCGACAGGAAAACAGGCTTTAACGATCAACGACGATAGCGTCGAATAACGTCGACAGGAAAACAGGCTTTAACGATCAACGACGATAGCGTCGAATAACGTCGACAGGAAAACAGGCTTTAACGATCAACGACGATAGCGTCGAATAACGTCGACAGGAAAACAGGCTTTAACGATCAACGACGATAGCGTCGAATAACGTCGACAGGAAAACAGGCTTTAACATATAGCTCCTTTTACATTGTAATTTTCGTCACTTGGATTTTAAATATCATGTTGAAGTAAATGCTGCATGGATTAATTTTTAAAAGAATACTGAAATACAATAATTATTCTGATAATGGTAATACTTATTTACACGCATCTTCTTGCTAAAGCTTGGTTCCCACTAGAACGTAACGCAAGGACGTAAACGCAACGCAAGCGTTTTAACCAATGATAAGCGAAGTTATAGACAGTAAAGCTTGGTTCCCACTAGAACGTAACGCAAGGACGTAAACGCAACGTAAAGCGTGGTTCCCACTAGCGAGGCAACGCAAGGACGTAACGCAACGCAAGTGAATTGACCAATCACAAGTGATGGCTTATTCGCTTGTGATTGCTAACTGTCTATAACTTCGCTTGTCATTGGTCAATTCACTTGCGTTGCGTTACGTCCTTGTGTTACGTCGCTAGTGGGAACCACGCTTAAGCGTGTTGACCAATGACAAGCGAAGTTATAGACAGTTAGCTTTCACAAGCGAATAAGCCATCGCTTGTGATTGGTAAATTCACTTGCGTTGCGTTATGTCTTTGCGTTGCGTCGCTAGTGGGAACCACGCTTTAGCAATCAAAAGCGAATAAGCCATCGCTTGTGATTGGTCAATTCACTTGCGTTGCGTTACGTCTTTGTGTTGCGTCGCTAGTGGGAACCACGCTTAAAGCTTGAGTCGCTAGTGGGAACCAAGCGTTATATAAAACGTATACGGTAGCTTGTTTCGTGAGCACTTAAACAAAATATATACAGTGAATGAAAGCTGCTGAAGATTCCGGGTTCGATTCCCGGATAGATGGTAATTTTGTGCAGGTTTACTCATCTTTCGGTTATAAATCAATTATTGAAAGTATCGCCCGTGATTTTGAGTTATCTTTCACCGATCAAAATTTACATATTCTGCCTACAGGAATTGCTACTGTGTGTTGAATGAGTACCACTGTTCTGAATAAGCGTTTGTGCATTTTGAAGCTCCGTGTTTGGGTAAGCATCCGTAAAGATATGTTTACACTATCAAATTAGTTTGACAAAAAAAGTGTGATGTACCCAAATATGGTAGTGATATGCCTAAATATGGTAGTGATATGATATCATGTCCTTATATGGGCACATCTAATTTTTTTTTTTATAAATGTAGACATAGTCTACCTAAGTATGTGTATGAATCGCGCCGTATACACCCGCAATCAAAATTCTCACATAAAACGTGTACCAGCAATGTGTTGTCTGCCATTCTTGAATTAAATTGCAACCACCTAATGTTTCATTTCCTTCTTTAGTTATTAATTTTAAAAAAAAATGTAACAACGTTTTAACGGTTGGAATTTAAGAACTTACCTCCAGAAATATATATTGGTGTTATACGTGCATAAATCTCCTAAATATTATTACGTAATTATGATATCGTTTGTAGGCCTACTCTGTCGGCAGACACTAGTACAAAATCACAAGTTGATCATTTCTCTAAAGACACGTACAGCAAATACCGCGTGTTTGCAGCGCGTTCAAGTTTTGTCGTCTGCTCTCCCCTGTGACGTGTGTGTTGTGTGGAAGTCAGTAGCGACTACTTGCTCCAAAACACGTAAAGCAAATATGTGTTTAAGACGCTCTTGAATATTGTCTGCTGCCTTCACCGTACATAGAAAGAAAGTAGAAGAAATTTGCTGAATCATTTGAATAATTGTAATCAATCCACCGTCTCGACAATTAGTTTCTTTAGTAGTTCTATCGATTGCAATCTTATATAAGTATATGATGTCGTAAATTAGATGTTGCAGTTTTGATGAGTGTTACTATAACAACCGTAATTTAGAATATTGTTGACACTTTTCGTTCTTTATTTTCTAGAATAAAAGCTTCCACACAACACGGTGTTTCGTTCTTTTTTTTTTCTTTGCACTATGATTTCTTTATATCCTATATGTTTATTGAATATATCACTTTATTTCAGGACAAATATAAAACGGAAAATAACACTAAAATAGAATTTTTTCCCATTTATGATTGTGTATTATGAAATAAAGAAAGAGAAAAAGAAATTTACTTTAAAAATACAAATTAAAAAAGTGAGACAAATAAAATGTATTATGAGGTTGGCGTTATACCGTCGCAATCAAGTAAGCTATAAAGTTTCGGTGGGTATCCTGAAATTAAAATGTCTGTCGGCTAAAATATGTTGACGAAATGGCATTCGGCAAAATGTCCGAGTACCTTTAAGCTTATAATGTTTACTGTACCGTATAGTTATTTGTATAATTCTTCACATGTATGTACATGATCGATAATAAGTTTACTAATTCGATATGAAATATTGTCCGGTATTAAAACGAATGATTTGTTTAGAAATCTTCACGGGTTACTAGTAAACAAGAAGTATTTCTTACAAAAAAAGCTGCTCGCTTATTGAAAAATATTTTTTATTTAAAATGTTTTTGAATGTGTCATTTTATTGTCACATAATAGTTATTTTACCTGAAAAAAATGTAATTTAAAGCAACAAATACTTAAATTGTCTGTCAGACAATGGTTTTTGGGTTTCTTTTCTCTTTTTATATGTGAATAAATATTATTTTTTTGCTACAGAAGTGAATACTCAATTTCTGTCACTTTAGTTAATTTTATTGCTAAGGTCAAGTCTAGGGGTCACTTCATCACCCTAGATATTTCAAGTGTGAAGTATCCTATTACAAACACAAACTTTAATGGACTTATTCGATAATAATTCAATTAATATCTGACAGTGAATATACCAGAAATGCTTTGGGATTTGTAATTTTAAAATGACATGTACTAATAGACTCTTTTCCCAGACGTTTTTTGGGTCTACTGTAGCAGCTGGAATCAATAAATTATAGTGGAGTTTCCATTTTCGCAAAACTGTCGTCCTTAGAACTATAACTGCTGCTTGATTTAGCTTCTGATTGAGTAGTCCTAATGGGACGTAGCGGGCTAGAGCAGCAGCGTGAAAAAATAATGATTGAGGTGTACCAAGTCCTTCTTCGTTGCATGCCCTGTCCCTGAAGTTTGGCTCCCACTAGGTCAAAGTAAGGGCAACGACGAATGACAAGCGACAGTTCAACTGATCCATCGTTTCTTGATTGGTCAAATTACTTGCGTTGCAACAAAAAATTTATAAAGAAAATTTACGCGGAATTACTCATTTTACTTTAAATTCTGAGGATTTTCCGTGACGACGAGTCTGCCGTTATATCACAACTTACTAAACATGTAATAGCCCCCTCTACGTCAAATTAGTTCTGCAAATTTATAATATCGGTATTTCTCGATTATTTTATTAATTATTTTCGATAAAGGATTGTTATAGATGCCATGACCTTAAAAGTTATATTGTCCCAATTTGTTCACATTTGTTTGGGTTGAATATACCATTTTAATGTCACATATAGTTATTCACTTTACCAAAAATTGGATCAGAAAAAAATGGGTTTTTGGTCGAATTTAACCGTTTATTTTGTCATTTTATAAGTGAAAGCATTATTTATAAAATTTAATTGATATACTATACTAATTGATTTTATTAATCTTCATTTTTCATGTTTTCATTTCAAACATTGGTTGGGAGATTTTTATTAGTTACTTTCAATGACTCAATCAGTAGACAGAAATACCCTATATCATACCAATACTGTACCTTATTTCGACTTAAGTTATAAACTTCTAGTTCATGAATGTTCCTATAAGATAGATTAGTATTTGGTGTACAATTAGTCCGAGAAAGTTCATACAAAATAATGATAGACTGTAATAATTTTGCCTCCGAGTATTACTAGAGTCAATTAATATTCATACACAGTAACACAGTAATAAACGCCAAATTAAAAATCCTTTTTATTTGATATAACGGTACTGTATAATTATTTTCGTATTGGGTCAAAGGTCAGACCTATTTCGTCACTTTGCAGGTGCGGACGGAAGTGCTATTTTGAACTGTGTGCAGCCCTATTCTACTCGAGTTAAATAACCTGAAATATTGTAATTTAAAAAAATAAATACTGCTTTCTAGAGCAGTAGATAACCAACTATATATTGTATATTATAGAAAGTGTAAGTTGAATTAGAATGGAAGATTTTGAGCCTTATAAATCGGAAGCCGAGGCTAACCAACAACAAGATTTATTTTCCGACGGCTTCGTGCGCGTTGACAACCCTGCTGACTCGACGGATCAGTCAGAGCCTAAAGTAAGTGACAATGCTGAGGAAGATCTGTATTCAGCGTCAGCAGCATCGGAGGAACCAGCAGCATATTCTTCCGATTTAGTGTCCTTTGATTCAAGCCCTACTACTGATAACGATCCTCTTGTAGGACTAGGAGATACAGTATCATCCCCAGCAGACTCCTCCTCAGACCCAGAACCACAGCAGCAGTTCACAGAAGAATCCTATTCTCCACAACAAGATGAGGCCCCTGTTGATGATTTACTTGGTGGCTTTGGAAGCTCAGAGCCGGATTCTACACCACCTCCTGACGACGATGTTAAAGAGGATCCACCAGCAGTAGGGTTCATGCCTGAGGTGAACCATGCCACTGCCACTGAAAGTAATAGTGGTGAAACACTTTCACGACCATCACCTGTGGTGTTACAAGAGCCTGAGGAAGAACAAGAACCTGTTGTTGCTGCACCCTCCGTGGAAGAAGCACCACCAGTTTCATCGTCAAGTCCTACATTAATTGGTTCATCTCCTTCAGAAGGTACATTTTACATTCAATTTTAAACATTAAATTGTACAGTATATATCAAAAACCTGTTCTTTTTTTTTTATAATTATTTATTTGATTAAATATATTAATTTTGAATTTGTCTTGTACTTCATTAAATTAATTACAATTTATTGAACAAATTTACAATAAAATAACTTCCAAAAAATAAATAATTTTAGTAGCTATAATTATTAATTAATAGTACTCTTTCATATTCGTTTTCGTTTGGCTTTTATTAATGCATTGAGATCGACTACCAAAAGAAGTCATTTAAAACAATGAATACAAATAGATTTTCATTCTATGTAGTATTATTCTCAATTTTTGTTTTAAAAAATGTAATAAAATTTGCATTTTGTAATACTTTTTACAGGCAACTTATCAATGTTGTGCGCTGTAAAATGTTAAACTGCAGCTTTCCAGTTTCAGTTCCACAGAGGAAAAATTCAGAACTATTTTAATTCATATTTGCTTTGATTTTGATCAACCCTTTAGCTTTCTATTCTATCATCAATGAATGCACTGCTATTCAAAGATCTTGTAGACTGAATAATATCTGCATCTAATTTGAATGATAATTTGCATATTTGAATAATGCATGGCTATCTATTCCAGGTGCCCTTATTGACCTATCAAGACTTGATCCTAGAGGTACAGTTGTGTGTGTGTGTGTGATACAAGTTTTGTGTACATCTTGTTGCTTACTGTATGTTACGGACACATCAGCTTAAAGTGAAACTAAAATCTCTGTCTACACTACACTTTATGTGACAAAAAAAATGTGATGTGCCCATACTGTATGGACATGATGATGTCATATCACTACCATATTTGGGTATATCACTACCATATTTGGGTACATTACACTTTTTTTTTTCAGACTAGTTTGATAGTGTAGAGAGACCTTCTTCCAAACTAAGAAGAGCATTTCGAATGAATTAATTCTTTTTTAAAATGATTATAAAACTTTTAAAATATTAACAGATTTTACTTTTAGCTGATGTGTCTGTGTATTAAGTATACTAAACCATGTTCAGACTATCAAATTGAATTACAAATTACCTGCTTAATTTGTGTAATAAAAAATAATTATTTCATGATATTTTCATCAGTTAAAGATATATTGTCCCCCTAAAAAAATTTTTTTTACATTTTTTTTTTGAATATGTTATTTTAATGTCACATTATAGTTATTCACTCTCACAAAAAATTGGGTCTGAAAAAATTTATTTACCTGAGAAAAATGTAATTTAAAGCAAAAAATTGTCAAATTGTCTGGAAGGCAATGAGTTTTTGGGTAATTTAACTGTTTATTTTGTCTTTTTAAAGGTGAAATAATTTTTTCCCCTCGTTTTTTTTCTTATGGAAGTGAACAACTTCATTAAAACTGCAAAATGGCCTATTCAAAGTCCGATTTTAAAAAATCTTTATTTTTCATGATTTTGGGGGACAATACATATTTAAATCATTACCAACAGTACTATAAAATAAAAAGACCATCCCCATGTTTTTGCTTACCTTAATTTTTTTTTAAATCGGACAACAATTAAAAACTCCAAGCTTGTGTTTTTTTCGGGAAATACAATGAAATTTGTAAGAAGGAATAGTATGAAATACTGCCAAGTTCGTCAATAAATCCGCTGAAAAAAAAAAATTTTTATTGGACAAAATAATATTTTTAATCTCTGTATTTTACATTACAGTCCTGTACATCATAATTTAATTGAAGGCATGAATGCTATCATTTTGGCGTAATAACATAGCATTTGATAGTCTGAAAAAACCTAGCCACTGCTCAGTGCTAATCATGTCTTGTATTTGTAACTGATTCACAACCTACATGTGTCTGTCTGTCTGGTTGGTTCATTAACATTCTTTATATTACAAAACATATGGCTAGACTCTCACATACTGACTATCATAAATATGTTTTTCTATTAATAGATTATTCATGTTTTTTTCATAGTCATTTGAATAGTGTGATGTTTATGAGTGTTTGATAAGAATGTGTGATATAATCATTATCATTTGTAGCATATTTCATTTGCAGTAACATGTTATAGGTTGTTGTGAAATAATTAATTCATATGTACCATACATTTCACTGTACTGTAGATCCATATTGCACTACAGTAGCTCTGGATATTATCAGACAGTATGGCAAAGTTAGCTTAATGCTGACTTGGCAATGGCATTAAAGTAAAATCCTTTTCACAGACTATATTATCAGTAGCATGTTTTAAAATGCTAAAAGTATGTGATCTATTCTGATCCTAAAGTGAAAGAAGTAATTGTAACACTCTGTCTACACTATCAAACTTTATGTGACCAAACAATGTGATGTGCCCATATATAGGGTACATCACATTTTTTTTGTCAAGTTCTGATAAGTGTAAACAGAGTTTAAGACTATTCCTCCTCTTTGTGTTGTACTGTACTTCCTTTAAAGTATCATCACAAACAACATACACAGTCATCTTTTGAAACCAAAATTTGTGCGGTCATGTTTAATTTTAACAATTTGCTAATTTCATTGAATGGGTTTATAGTAAAAATGGTTAGTCATCATATAATCTAGTTTTTGTTTTAAGGCAGAGACATAGACTTTAGTCTTGGCAGGAAAGATTGAAATTTCGCTCTTCCATCGTGTTGGCTATTTTCTTAATCTAGGCCCTTTTCTAGAGGCTTCCTTTGGGTACCGAAATGGTCTCGCCTATTATTAATATTAACTTTTTGAATATTATATTAAATCTTAATAAAATCCCTGCTACTGTATAACCAAGTATCTGTAACCATTCAGGAAATTAACCTGATAGTATTATATTATCAATTACTAATTTTTTTTTTTTTTTTGTGCTTGAACAAAAGAATTGGCTTCCACCCTTTCTTAATATTTTTGTGTAATTCAAACATTAAATTGACAAGAACAAATTAGTTTTCCTGGTCATACTGTAAGTCAAAGGTCACACACTTTTGACATTTTCAGGGGTTCGCTATTAAACAGGTGTTGAGAAATTTGATAATTTCATCACTTTATCATCTAATTAACCTTCGGGGACCATCTCAAATTATCTGTTGAAGTTCAAGTTGAAGTACAGTATACACTGATTGATTTAATTCATAGACCAATAACAAAATCTGTTTCAATTAAACCAATTTCCAACATTATTTAATTAAGACTCGAGAGCATACGAATTGAACTATTGACTATGCAGTACATAGCAAATTGACTGCATAATGTAATTTACACTGCAGATTTTTATGTGAAAGAATAGCTGGTTTTTTTTGTGTTTGGTAAAAATTTGCAAAATGTCCTGATTTTTTTGGACCAATATTTTTTTTTAAATCCAGAAATACATTACGCTACAACAGTACAATACATACAACACTGTATAAAGTAAATCTTTTGATTGTAGCACAGGACGAACACACAACAAAGGATAATTTGTAATGGGTTATTTTGTTAGGTTGTCATTGTTAACCTATTGAAATGTGACAATTTTGACATTGTCCTAAATAGGCCATCTTTATTGTGTCATTCATTAGAGTATCAATTGATGTCATTATCTATTGTTGCATAGAAGCTGCTACTGACATCTTTCAGAACATCCCTAATTACTAACTAGGTTTCCATAGACCATAGTCCAGAGGTCACAAAGTACTCTTAGATATGATTGCACATCATACTTGATAACATCAGTAAAGGGGTATATTTAATGTGATAACAGACGTACAGTATAGTTGCTTTAAGTTTGATAGAATAGTATTGCTTAAGTAACATTTGAGAGGAATTGAGAGCTGGAGCAAGTAGGCAGCCACGGTATACTGTAAACTATCTTGTAAATTGTACATCAGGACAGCTACGTTTGGGACTTAAACTTGGCTAAATAAATACGTTTCAGCTATCTTGGTAGAATACATACTTTACCACGCTTATCTCTGGTCTTTAGCAAATATATGATCCACGTATACAACTTGTTTGGCTGTTCTTAACACTTTTGCAGTGCCTATGTGTGGTGCTTTTACATTCTTGACGGTGTGTGATGTATATATCAGCGGTGTAAGGATATAAATTACCATATTGCAACTACTGTACTGTATTTTGGCGGAAGATAGACCACAATTCATTGCTATTAGGAAATACACAGTACTATTTCTCTGTTTTCAATAGTTTATTCAGTTATATTATAATTTTTACTTGGTTATGGCTAGCGTTGGTGAACAAACAACCCTTCAAAAGAAGTTAGAAATTGCAATTGAATTAGGTAAGTTATACCTCCCTGGTTGAAGGATATTGATTCAGATTGAATATGTTTATTATTTTTATAAGTCTGAAGTTTTTTTCAGGAATGATAGTATGTAGTTTTTAATAATACAACATGCACTATGTGGAGCCATAATATTTATCACATGTCGCTATAATACAACATGCACTATGTGGAGCCATAATATTTATCACATGTCGCTATATAGTCTGGGCTCCAGACGGAGTTTTTTCTTAATATTAGTAAAAATATAAATATTTTTGCACATATGGCGTTTCATACGTGTATTACTTGAGTTTGGATACTCCGTCTGGGGAAACACGCAAAAGTCACGTGGTTTGACACCAAGAATTCTTGGTGCATAGATTATCCGGTTGACTAGTTTCAGCTGCATGCGATTGGCTACTCACTCGTACACCGTTTTAATATTCATATTCCAGAATTTCAAAGACTCAACAAATAAGATGGTACGCATGCGCTATGTTACGTTTAGACAATGTGTACTTGGGTACATTGATGAAAGTTTCTGAAGGCTAGAAAGGATTTTATATGGATCATTTAATCAGGGAGATGTAATTTACATCTCCCTGATTTAATATTACGCGGAGATAATTTGATTTAATTCCCACCCAGACCCTGTCCTGTTCTGTGTAGTGGTGGTGTAGCCCTGTCTGTTGTGTGTGAATCCTGTTGTGTGCCGGTGGTGGTATTATGTAGGCCTACCTTATTGGCGTTTTATTTGGCAGGTCATACGTGCGAGTTGAGTAGGACCTACGAAGGAGGCCTAGGCTAAGGACTAAACAATTAATAAACAAAACAACTTGGCAACAGGAATTCACAGTCTCGATCGTACATTCAGCACTGTACGTAGGCCTACTCGATCTTTTTCATTTTGAAACAAAATGATCATTGGTTGATTCAAAATCCATATTTACATACCGCCCGCCCCATATAGCCAAATACGGTATGATAACCTACGTCATTCTTATCAGATGTTTGCGGTCTGCAAATCGATTTCTATACGTGTTTCACAAGTCTGTATTTTCAGACAAAAATCGCGGTCGAAATAAAAACAAATAAAACAATACAGACTTGGGGCAAGTCTAGTCGCTATAATACAACATGCACTATGTGGAGCCATAATATTTATCACATGTCGCACATCTACAGTAGTTCTACACTGTAGACAGCAATTTGACTGAATTGTTAAAAAAAAAAGTAATTTTGCCATACATGTTGGCTGTACCATAACTCTTGAGCTTGATGGGCAAAAAAAATGGAAACAGCGTATTGTACTGTATGTTTCTAGCACATTTTCAGGTTCAACTATTAAAATGAATATTCTTTAGTAACCTTAGTCTATTTCGTGCGTATCAATACCCGGATTAAACGACAATACTATAAAAGTTCCTAGAACACCCTACTTCCATAATGGACTAATCTGTCTATCATGCCCTCATGTGGGCACATCCCAATGTATTACCGTCACTTTTTTCCTTGTAGACTATCAAAAAAACTGTTGGTTTGTGTGTTTTTATTGTCAGTGACTGATAAATCTGGCAAATTCTAGAAAACTTTCACAAGCCTACAAAGTAAAGTTTCCTAGATTCTTCAAAAGCCAGAAATTAAAGTTAAGCTCTGTCTACACTATCAAACTTTATGTTATGTTTGGACATGATTGCGTCATATTACTATCATTATTTGGGCATATCACCACCATACTTGGGCATATCACATAGTTTGATAAGTGTAGACAGAGCTTAAGAACTACGCTGGTCATTAGATAGTTGTTACTACCAGAACCAGCTAAACCTTGATATTAAATCCATCTCTGATCTGTGACATGTTTTCAGAAGATTTGTTTTGTATTACTTTATTTCTTTGTTTGATCACCTTGGACTTAAGTCTAGATTTATTTGTGGTCTTTTTTAATTCATTCTGTTATCTTTGATAGCTTTTCACTGTGACTGTACTAATAAACCACACTTAAAAATCAGTTAGTTAAATATAAATATCTTTGAATAAATTTGACTCATAAGTCTTCTTCTTTTCTAAATTCAGTTATCTTTTGTAATTCTTTAGTATTGGTATTATAGATTATGAAAACTTTAAGCTTTGTCTACACTATCATATCAAACTTTATGTGACAAAAAAAATATAATGTGCTCATATATGGACATGATGATATCATATCACTGCATTTAGTAGTGTAGACAGAGCTTTATGTTTTAATATCAATGTTTGTTGCAACCTTTCCACATGTGGTTTTTATACAGTTAAGTAGATGCTTTCGTTTCAGCATTTTGTCCTGAATTTACTAGGAAGTTAATATTAACATATTATTGCTGACATATTGTTGCAATTCTCAAGTGACCTCATTTGACCTTTTTCATCTGATCTTCATGAAAAAAATACATAGATTCAGAGAATTGTAGTTTGAGTAATGATTGCTAGTATAGACAAAATATTTCTTATTAATTTGTCACTGATGAAAAGGTGTTTCTTGAAGCATATTACTGGTTACTATAGTATATCGTAAATAGAAGGGATGTCTTAAAAGATTCATGAAACTAACGAGGTTCAATTTAGCATTAACTCGGCGTACAGTTCAATGTCTAATTTATGAAAGCATAAACTCTGTAGGTCTGAACAGGCCCTTAGTGGCATACTGTCGGCTAGTTGAAAAAGATTAATGCCACTATTAATGTACATGGCAGCATCTATTTCTGTATTAAATAATACTGTAATAATTTGTTTATCATAGAATGTACAGTAGTTTGAAATAAAACAATTGGTAGTTAACCAGCAAATCAACTATATAAAACCAACATTCTTATTCTATCGGTAAAAAATACTGAATGTGTTTTTGTTTTGTTCTCTTTTTGGTTTAATTGAGAACAAAATATTTAATAATCTCATTGAAACATATTTACAATAACAAAACACTTGAACAATCTTTTTGTTTAGAAAAATGTCTTTTTAATACACAGTTCTGATTATAAATGATGAACAATGAATGCAAAATATATATTTGATGTATGGTAAATTAAACTCATTATTATATATTAATAACAGATGACTTATTATGTTAATAAGTTACTTGAAATGTTCATACAATAATTACGTTTATTCAAACCAAGATGTTTTAATATGTGTAGTTCAACTTTATCTGACCTATGCATTACATTAAGGGCCTGATTGTTGTGTTGGGTGAAAACCGTATTTTCTTGCCAGAAGAAACGGGTCTACATAAAAAAAAATAATCGATTTTTAAATACGATTTTAAAAACCTTGTTTGCTCCATTCGAGTTTCCAATAATTGTGCTTCCCCCTGCCTGCATAAAATAAAACCTGATTGGTTGCGTCAATGTTCCTTTCAGCATAGACATTGACTTGGTTCAATCTGCGTAGTTTACTACGTGATGTACTACTCGGCTCACACTTGTGATTACGCAATATAGCACTTTGCGTTGCTCCATTGCGTTGCATCACGTTAGAAACCACGCTTAAGGAAATTATTTCAGTGAATTTTGGTGTTATTTTTATGATGTTCGGTACTAATTTTTAAAAAAATGAAAATAAATGGAAATAAATTATAGTAATTAATACAATGGAACCTTCAAGAAGCAAGACTCTAAATTAACATTTTATTTTTTAAAATACATTTTTCAAAAACTAAATCCCAAATCATGTCAAATTCAATTATCAGAATTTTGGGAGAGTTTGTCTGTATTAAATAAAGCAATGATGGCAGTGAGTGAGATATTGCAATATTAGAACATATTTATAGAAGAAAATCAATTTTTATAAATGTACATTATGCTTTATATTATACTGCCTGTGTTATTAAAATTGATGGCAAGATTATTCTGCTCGCAACGTATACTGTATTTTTTATGTTGATAGAAATAACTCAAGTTGATAACGAATCATAGATGTGCAATAATAATTAAAATAAAGTTAATTAAATGCATTGTACTGTTTACTTTAATGGATAGGCTAATAGTACGTTGTCTCTGTGGGCCTAGGTTAATCATAATCTATGTGTAATGCGTTAGTTGTACCGTTGCGTATATCAAACTGACATCTTATTATTAGGCAACGCCTAATACTCGTTCAACCAGCTCTCTTTGTACACGATTCGTTGACTACATGCATTGTGTTGTCAAACAGTCGAATAAATTATTGATTTCATCAGTAGGGTAGTAGATATGCAGCTAGTGTAATTACAATTATACTATGGAGTAGTGTGTACAGTAGTACAAGCGGGGTACAAGCTATACGCGGCTGTGCAATTCAAATGTGTATTTGAAGTACATTTTTATGGGGGAATATCAAATATATTGATGGTGATTATTTAATCATTGGGCCTAACAATTTATTGGCTCCAGATGCATTATGTATGCCAAATGCTAAACAGTTCAACTACGCATATTTTTAAAGTTACCATATTTTCTGTTAACCAACATTATAGTATATTTCTGTTAACTAACAAACATTTTACAGTACATTTTCTGTTAATCAACATTACAGTATGTTTTCTGTAACCAACATTTTATACTGTTATTTTTAGTATATTTCTGTTAACCAATATTGTACAGTATATTTCTGTTTAACCAACATTACAGTATATTTTCTGTTAACAAACATTTTATACTGTATTATTATTTTCTGTTAACCAACATTTTACAGTATATTTCTGTTAATCAACATTACAGTATATTTTCTGTTAACAAACATTTTATACTGTAGTATTATTTTCTGTTAACCAATATTGTACAGTATATTTCTGTTTAACCAACATTACAGTATATTTTCTGTTAACAAACATTTTATACTGTATTATTATTTTCTGTTAACCAACATTTTACAGTATATTTCTGTTAATCAACATTACAGTATATTTTCTGTTAACAAACATTTTATACTGTAGTATTATTTTCTGTTAACCAATATTGTACAGTATATTTCTGTTATAACCAACATTACAATATATTTTTTCTGTTTTTCCCCTATTCTTGCAATGAAAAGGCATGGCAGGTGTTGTATTATTAATTAGTTATTATTTTAATATTTTATTTTCTGCATGAAATTTTACTTTAATAATAATCTGCTTTGGTACTTATTATTTGTCTTTGAATATGAATTTCTTTTAAATTTTGTTTATAGTTCAAACAAAAATATTTTTATTTTATGTGATTTTAAGTCTCACATTAAATTTACTTTAATGTAAATGAGCGTTTACATTTTTCTCTGTAAAATGTTTATAAATGTGATATTACATTTAAATACAATATTTTAATGTACTGTACTGTAGCCTCCTAATCCAAATCCTAAATGTCAGTTCCGATAATAGATCAAAATAACTTTAAAAAAAAAGCAGAATCACTTTGTGTGTCTAGTATTTTAAGAGATACTGCACAGTACTGTACTTAAAATACATCTGTGATTAATGATATTGATGTAATGTAATTAACATACCAATCTTATCCTAATAATGTTGTTTATACAATCAAACACATGAACAGTGTAAAGCCATAGTTGCTTGTTGCAGATGACTCGCAGTGTTCTGTTGCATTTTAAAGCCTGTTTTTATGGTTCAGATTTAAACAAAAAAGGTATTTAGGCTATTTAGACTTGAACATAGTGACATTTTTTGATTATGAATAATATTAATTTCCTATTTATTCAAGAAATACAATCTAACATACGCACAGTGTATAAAGCCACAGTCAGGTGACCATTTAGTGTTCGGTTGCATTTTAAAGCCTGTTTTTATTATTAAGATTTAAACAAAATGGAATTAATTTAAATTTAAGTTAAACATAGTGACATTAACATTTTTTTTTATTATGAATAATATTAATATCATATTTATTTAAGAAATAAATCAAACACATGTACAGTGTATAAAGCCACAGTCACTTGCAAATGACTGTTTAGTGTTTCATTTTAAAGATTCTACATAAGGCAAAGATCTTTTTTTCCATTTCTTGTATTTAGCCATCACATAAATTGCAATTAGATAAAATTAACCAACCTTTAAGGACCATAAATTATTGGTTCCCTAATTTGATCATATCATCATGGTTGTCTCAATTATTCTTGTCAAGTTTATGCTTTAAGGAGTCATCATTAGTCACTGGAACGTCACTCATCCACCTACATATATACCTACTTCATATATTGTTCATTGTATTATGGTTATGGGCTTTTCTTTTTTTACTGTATTGCAGCCAACTCTCCCAATACTGGAAACCCTTGGGCTGGCCTATTTTTAATATATCTTTTCCATGGTTTTCCAAATCTGTTTTTAATTGAAAGAATTAAGGATATTTACTGTAGGACCTCAAGAAAACTTTTTTTTTTGGGAGGATTTTCTGAAAATCCTGTACAGTATTGGCAGAGTCGACTGCATTCATTTTTCTTACTCTCTGTATGGTGGTATAGAAATTTCCATTTTATGTTTTATTTTATAATTTATATAAAAATAATCTGTATTTATATAATCATTTTCGCATTGTTTCCACAATTATATACTCTATGCAAGAAAAACATTCTGTAGGCTTCTGAATGATAAAAAATATATAATTCTTTGCAGTTGTAGAGTTGGTGTATTGGCGTGACCCTAAAAAGAGCGGCGTAGCCTTCGGATCGATTCTGATTGTTCTGCTAGCATTTGCAAACTTCTCATCCATCAGCGTGATAGCTTACTTGCTTCTCTCCATTCTGACGGTGACAATCAGTTTCAGAGTCTACAAGAGTGTACTACAGGCAGTGCAAAAGACTGGTGATGGCAATCCATTCAAGTAAGTAGACTACGCTTCCACAGTGGCGGATCCAGGATTTTGAAATAGCGGGGTGGGGGCCTAAAGTAGTGAAACTAAGTGCTTAACTTAATTTGATGTCCTATCTTTTGCTATACAATTTGTGAAATTTAGAGGGGTTCCGGGCCGACTGGGCCTGCTGCTTCCAGACACAGAACCAGCATTAAAGATCCACACAACTAAGCAGCTGTTGAAACAGTTATTCTGTAAATGTTCATGCATTTCTAAGTGCTTCATGTTGTGAAAACGAAAGGTGTTTATTTTACACCAAATTGAACATGTTTGACCTAATTTCTGTCTAATTTTCAGACCATATTTGGAGAAGGATATCAGCATCTCTGAAGACGTAGTTAACACCTATGCTGCTCAAGCTGTAGAGAAAGTAAACTGTTACTCTACTGCCCTCAGGAGGTACATCCTGGTTGAAGATTTGGTTGAGTCCATTAAGGTAAACATTCACCACATAATATACAAGCTACATCTTTGAATTGAGATTAATAGTTCAGGTACAATTACCCAACCAACATCGATTTCACACAAAGAATATTTCACAAGCGAGTGAGTGGCCGAGCGGTTAAGACAGTGAAAATGTAATTATGTAACCATAACATCGGCGATGGTTCGAGCCTCACTTGCTACATGGTTCTTGTGGTAGGCTAACAAGTTTAATTGGGTAAGGACAATAACCTGTAGGTCCAGTGTACACATCTAGCTCATGTGCATTTTAAAGAACCTAGTACATCTTTCGAGACGAGTAGAAGTTACCCCGGTGTACTAGTACATCACATCCACTGGTCATAACTGGGGCCCTTGCAGACCAGTCTGAAGAGGTTACCCAGTAAAAATATATAACAAATACACATAGTGCTTTGCTATTCTGTATGAACTAATATTGAAACTGCTGTCCATAGATACTTTTCAAAAAGACTATTTACCATGTATGTGTATGAGGCTGTGCGAACTATCTTGCACTTGTTGTGAGGTATCCCACAATGCAAAATTCAAAGTCATCTTTCACATTTTAGCACATCAGTTACGACATGAGCCAATTTAGAAATTCTCAATTTGTTTTTCTTTACAAAACTACTTTTTTTTAAAATTTCTTTGCAATATTTAATAAATATCTAAAATAATAAAATTGATGGTTTTATTATCATTACAGTTTGCTGTGTTCTTGTGGTTCCTGACCTACATTGGATGTATGTTCAATGGCCTAACTCTTGTCATCTTTGGTAAGATTTGCTTCTTTCGGTTATCAGTTTTGTTAGATTTATTAAACTTTAGCTAACTTTACAGATCTACAGTATCTCTCTGCACAATTTTAAATTTGAATGTGGATGATATTTTGCTCTGACATAATTTTACCAAGGGAATCTAACAACAGGATGCTCAGCTTGCCTTGCCAAGATAGGAACTCGTAACAGTCCTTTTATCTTATGTCTGGCTGCGACAAATACCAACAGTACTGTACTATGTACACATTCTCTGTGGCACGCTGTTAATGTTAAGGGGCGGGGAACTGATTGTGTCGTAGCCACCAATAAACCGTTTTATCTCTGGAGCATCCTGTTGTTAGATTGCCTTGATTTTAATCTTTATTATTTGAACTCAAATTTATTTTATGTTTTTCCCCTTTGGGTGCAGTGAAAAATAATGAACTTTCTCTTTTTTTAAACTTATAGCTCACATTGGTTTGTTTAGCCTTCCTCTTGTCTATGAGATGAATAAGGTATGTTGTTTTAAAGCATTACAAATATCACTGAAAGTTGAGGTCAATATTGCTTGGATCCTTAGGCTGGCTGACTGGGATTGAGTTCACTGGTGGAGTTCCCCGGGTCTAGCATTTCTGTTGTAGTGTGTATTGTTCATGTAAAATCAAGAATAAAGTGAATTGAATTGGCAAAGATACTGTTAACTTTCTTTGCCTCACCCTTCGGATGGGACTTAAAGCTGTTCATACTGTGTACATGCAGTGCACATGAACTTGGTACATTATTTGAAAAGAGTAGTAGGATCGTTTCGTGGTAGACACTGCACTGTGGCCGCAGTGAATCTATAGAGGACCTAATCCGAAATTCTTCAGTTTCAGATTAACCGAGCGCAATAAATAATAAAAGTAATTATTTGGTCCCAATGCGCGACATGACGACACAAAGAACAATGTTAATGTTTATGCGGTGTTTTCGGTAACACACACACAAATGTGTGTAGTGAACTCTTAGTTTATGCGTAAATGCAGTTGTGATTTATATCAAGATGTATCCGGTGTACATACTGTAGTGTTTGATGTGAGTATATTAAATGTTGTGGTATGTACAGTAATTAATGTGTTTGCATCACTAATTCTGTCATTTCAATTGGGTTTTTATTATAGGCTCAAATTGATGATGTGGTGGGAAAAGCCTACACCAAGGTCAATGCCATATACGAACAGTGAGTAATCTATATTATGTATACAGTATTATACCTGCCAACTCTCACGCATAATGCGTGCGTGAGTCTCGCGAATGAGGGCCGATTTGTTATGCCTCGCGCATACGTGGCTATTTCTCACGCATCCATAAAAATATTCAGAAAAAAATAGCCTAAGATTACACATTATTTAATTAATTTTAGCATAATTAGCTAAGCCTATGTTAATTGTATTTTATGGTGGTTCTTGGGGCATTGTCTTGTGTCCTGAAGTATATATACAAATATTTAAAAAAAAACATTACTTTCAAATTAACTCGCCTGTTTTAAAGAAAAAATAGCCTAGGATTACACATTATTTAATTAATTTTAGCATAATTAGCCTAGGCCTATGTTTATTTGTATTGTATGGTGGTTATAAGGGGGACACCCCTATATATTAAAGAGGCACTGTCTTGTGTCCTCAAGTTGTCCCCTACTTTAGTAGCTAGCATACTAAATCATTGTTTGATTTTTATTTTTATAGGGTAAAAGACAAGATTCCATTCTTAAAAAAGAAGAATGATTAAGAAAATCAGCTTAAAAACAGGATTTTAAACATACACTACAACTTCCCAATTACTCTACTACAAGATGTTGCTTGCTACCAAATAAATACACAATGCCACACTGCTTGTCTATGGAGGAATTACCTGAACTAACTACTCCATGATAGCTGTCATAAATTTATGATTTTAGTGCCTGTAGAGGGCGACATTCAAAAGTAACCTTTTATGATGGTGTGGTGCAATGACAGAAAGTAGGTCACTATGTCTGGGTCAAAGGGTAAATAATAATATTTGAATGTATTAGGTATCTACATTGAATTGTAGGTGCATTAATACTAGTGCATAAATATTATTTACACTGTATGTATCCATTATTACTTCCAAAGAAGTGCGTTAAATGTTAAAACAATATTAAATTTATTTCTTAATTTTGATGGTTTTAATTATTTTACTGTACTTAATTATTTATTTAATTCTAGTTTTGATTATTTTTATTTAATAAAATACAACTTTGACTGTAGTATAGCTGGTAATATTTAAATTGAACAAAAGTGTGCAAGTTGAACTAAGACTAAGACTGAATTATATTTCGTTTGTTTCTTAGGTTGCTAAGCAACCAATAACAGCCCTATTCTATGTGCTTGTTAATACAATTAATATTTACTTAATATTTCAAAAAAAAAGTTGAAATCTGTAGATAAATGTTTTGACGGCAAGAGTACTTGGAAATCATTTTTAAAATATCGAAATTTTCTTTTCCTAAAGAGGTGTAACATTCTCATCTTGTTTTTCTTTTAATTTATAATTTATGAACAATCCAACTAATAATAATTACCATCTTAAGTGAATATAATTTATTGTTAACCAGGCAACAGCACTCACAAAATTTACAGATATTTTTCGCATGAAAAGATAAATGCAAACATCGGCCACAACCAACACATACCCACTACACAACTCTTTAATATTTGATTTACATTTGGCGACAAAAACCGTATGTGGTCATGCATCAATTAGATGTAAAGCTCTGTCTACACTATCAAACTTTATGTGACAAAAAAATGTGGTGTACCCAAATATGGTAGTGACATGCTTAAATATGGTGGTGAAACTGTATGCTTAAATATGGTAGTGATATAACATCATCATGTCCATATATGGGCACATCAAATTTTTTTTGTCACATGAAGTTTGATAGTGTATGTGAAGTCGAATTATTCAACTTTTGATATTATAGTGTTAAAACACAGCATCGTTTAATAGTTATGAAATTTGTGGAGTTACTGAACAAGCCTTTAATGTTGTGTCGTATCAAAAGCGTACATAAATCAACTATGGTAGCCCCATTTATACTTATTTGCCCATCCTAAATATCCTTGCTCAATGGACGTCTCAATGTTCTCATGTTTCAATATGTTGAATAACATGAATCACTCTTAAACAGGCGCAAGTTTGTGTTGTGCAGCGTTTGTGCGGTTATTCTTGTCCGCGAAACCAACCAAATGTGGCCTATATAATAGTAAGTAAATCGGGTGTGTAAGGTGTTGTGTTGAATCGTAGCCGATCTGCCATTTTCTTTGATGAAACTAAAATTAAAAACTGCTTTGTATTCTAAACTTTAAAATCTGTATATCTCCAATTGCAATTTTTTAAATGCAATGTTTTTGATCGAATTAAATGTAAAAAAATTAAGATTATTATTGTTAAATGTAGGTTTAATCATTGTGAATTATACATATACCAACCTTAGTATATAGATACTGTAAAACTTAATGTTTAAATATTACACTGGTGGAATCTGTCTATGTCTATGTGAACTGCATGTAATTCTCAATAGTAGTCGTGGTGATATTAAAATGTACAATATTCAAGAAAATGAAACGTTTTTGTTCCAAGACAAAAGTGCTTATAATTTAAAATCAAGTTTGTTTGCATATAAAACATGTTGTTTTCGGTAGAGTTGCTCTGTTGCAAAGTATTTGAGTCGACTATCAATACTTTGTTTAATCATCTCATTGTAATAAAAGTATTCATCATTCTTTTACGTCCGGTTTTGCTATATAGATCATTTTTATATACTGATTTATCGTGATTTTTTCAAAAGATTGTCGTCGTCATACAATGTACATATAGTAAAGTGTGCTAAAATCATAAAGATGTCCGACGTCACTCACAAAATTCAACCAAAAAAAATGTTGAAAAAAAAAATAAAAGTGTAATGCGTCAATGTAGTTCTGTGCTTTCAACTCGAGTTTACACTTACTTTAAGTGAGGTTATTCATCTTATTTAAGCCCAATAAAATGTTGCAATATGTAAGAAAATCATGGTTGTTCATAGTCTGTAAGGTATGAGGCGCCAAGGGTTCATTATTATGTGGTTAGTAATGAAGCAAAACTCGTATTTGGTATGAGGCGCCAGGAGTTCATTAATTTGATGTGGCAATATTGATAATACACTTTAAAGAGCGGAACGAGTATACATGTGCTGCGACTGTAATAATGTAATGGTTGCGGTAGTGTTGTTTGTTCTCTAGTTACGATGGGACTGTGCTAATTGTAACAACCAAACAATTGCGAAACAACACAATGTTTACTTTTTAGTTTAATAGTTTAATAAACAGTTAGCATATGCATTATAATGTGCTGGTTATGTATAGTACAATTTTCATCTTGGAAAACTCCCAAAAAAATGTTAGGCTATTTCTTGCGCTTTCTGGAATAAGCTATTAAACAGTTACAAAAATATATATGTCTATATTAACACTAATTGAATAAAAGAGTGATGGTTGGAAATGGAGTATTGAAGTAAATTTATGTGGTCGTTCGTAACTTTACAAACATTTTCTGGTTTGCAATTTAGCTGCTCCTCCTATACATTTGCACTTTAAACATTATTATTAATTATTATACATTACGTTATAGTGTAGACTTGCCCCAAGTATTGTCTTTTTTATTTTTTGTTTGTTTATTTCAATTTCTGTCTGAGTTTAGTATACGTATGAAACGCCATATGTGCCAAAATATTTTTTCTCCGTCTGGAGCCCATACTATCTATAGTGTTACGGAACTTGTTTAACGTTCAAGCCTTGCAAAAGTAAGTCACGTAGAACAACTTTTCAAGGGCCTATTTCACAACGCTTGTTCCAATTCATTCACTGATGTGTTCAAATATGTGGGGTTATTCCCGATCTTGTTGGAAGGGTTTATATTTCATAGAAAAAGAGCTAGAGCTATACCTTGAATTGCCAGATTATTGTAAACTCTGTACGATAAAGCTACACTTAACTTGGACCTGAATGCTCCTTGTCATGGAACGGAAGACGTCGCCGTTCAATTCTTAAATCAATCGTCTTCCGTTCCGTGAACAAGAGTTTAACATACCGCATCAACCATTCAGAAGGATTTTTCTCCATCGTTAACTATTTTTTAGAACAGTCTAACTCGACATAATTCATTTCGGACTTGGCCTTCAATATTTCCGTTACAGCATCTTTCCGACCAATCTTCTCAAAAATCTGCTGGAGATGCAACCAGTCTTCGGCATCGTTTCTCGAGCGAGTAGCTTCCCACGTGTTTAGTAATTCATACGTTGGACTGCCGTGTTTTTGTTTTTCTAGTTTTGGTATCATATCATCCAATTCTAATTCGTGAGCAAACATTCGCCAGTCAACCAAGCCGTCTGGGTCCAGGAGTTCCTTTAGTGTTCGCCGTAGAGGTTGTTTAAGTAGCACAGACGATCGCATCGGAATCGCCTTCCTTTTTATCATTTTGTCCTCATTCTAAAATTTAAAGTAATTATATTTATGATTACGTAATCTAAGTATAGTGAGTGAAATTGACCAATCACAAAGCGACAATTCGGGTGTCCATCGCGTTGTTATTTTGAAATTACTTGCGGTGCGCTTTTATTTTCAGGTCCCAAAAATAGAAATAGACAATGATAACATACCTCTTGCGCTAGTATATGAAGTGTTTCTTTTAAGTCATCCGATTGGCCAGCCTGAGTCACATGAACACTTCCAACTAAGCTGTTTTCAATAATAGTGTCTCTCTTTAGCAACATGTAGGATTTTGTTACGTAGAGGTTTTCCCGCAACGTGTCCGCCGGGATAGTCTGCAAAAACAAACATTTGTATTATTTTATTTTGATCGCCATATTCATAGACTATCGGTATGGTTAAGCATTGCAGTAATGTGTACTCATTAAGAAGGTTAACTCGCCTCTTCGCAAACTCGTCCATTGTAGACAACAATATTTGTAATGTCTGTATGTTTATATTTCTTCAAATGGCATGGCACTGTTACATTATTATGGTCCTTATGTAGAAAGTGTATGGAATTCTTGATGGCATGTAAAAATATTTGCTTATGTAAAAGAAAAACAATTATATTAAATTAAGAATCTTACTAGCTTCGGATTTCTTGTTGTCCAATTATTTTCAATTTCCAATAAACTGGTTGCGTCAAGATTTGTTTTAAATGACCATGTCGTAAAAGGTGTTCTTTTCACTCCATTTATACTTTCCTCTTCACACGCAACCATCTGCGAATTAAAAATCATCAGTATATATTAAAGCTTTCTCTATAATTCTCTTTTAGAAATAAATAAATATCTTAAACAAACAAATCATATTTTTTTATTTCTTTTTAAAATTTGCTTTTTGTTAAAACCCGTAAATCATCTGGGATTTCATTTTACATCTTTGCACTAGAATACCTGATAGAATGTGGTCCTACATTTGTTATATTTTGGTATATACACATTTGTTCTCGTCTGTGACCTTGTTGAATGGCCAAGCAACAGAGTAATCATTTCGTTTGGACTTTTTGCCAAAAATATAAATGGTTTATTGACAGTTTCCTTTTAATCAACTTTATTTTCTATGTTCTGGCGGTTCCAACACATTTTTAAATAAAAGATAAATACAATGAGTTGAACTTACTTGTATTGCATCTGCAGTTTTATGAACAAAGTACAGTCTTAATATCATCCGGGTAGCAGTAGCTTGAACTAAGGAACTGTACACAACTAAGTTCATGTATATTTCCGCTGGTAGATCTGGACTGGTCGATGTTGCAATGCTCGAAAACCCTGTAAAATGTGATATCAATATCGAACACCGTCCTCGTCTTTTGATGACCAAGACATCCTCTTCTTCATCTAGGCTCTTATAGTCTAAATTTTCATTAGGTCGAGAAGAGGTAAACATAGGAACCAATTTGGTGCTTGCGTCATCGATGTTCGCGCAATGTTCATATGAAAGTATGACACGCTCAAGAAAACCAATGCCCTGCGGACCGCAGAAGATTGTTGGACCCACTCGAGCCTGAGTGAGATCGATAGAAGGCATATACTGTAAATCCTTAGCAATATACATATATATCAGCTTAGCTTCTCCTTCGATTGCTCCCGGTGGTACGAATAGTCGGATGCCCATGTGATCCATATTTAACATCCCTCCTTGTTCATCAAACAAACCAGCAATGAATCTGGTCGTGGTGAAACAGACTTCATGTAAATTGGCATCGCAATGGCGCTGTTTCCATTCTTCGGCTTGAGAAATTAAATCATCATATTCAGTGTCATTTGAAGTAGGCAGCACGGAAGTTTGTGGCACAGAATCTTCCTCTGGTACCATGTCAATAATTACAGGGTTATCATAAGAAGCGTCACCACCATCAAACGCGGTTGATACTCGTCCTGTTGGTAGCTCTCGTATTTTGGTTACCTTACTTGAGACTCGTTCTCTGAAAACACGCAGTGCATCTGAATAGCGGTTCACCGAATCATGTCCTTGACTCCTTACCGACGCTCCTCCTTCTACCTAAGATAATTTAAGTAATAAATACGCGTGTTGTTAATTTCAGTGGGTTTTCGTAGATCACGTGATCATTATATTAATATACATCTTTTTCCTTCTGCTTGTTTCTGAATCTGATTCAAAGATACCTTTATCAACTATACTGTTATGAAGTACGCACATTGTATTAATGACATTTTCAAAAACGGGTTTGGCACTTACGTCCGGCATAACAGTGCTATCTTCAACGAATACATGTCCAAACTTCTCGTAAATCCACGTACAACAACAATTTACCTGTTTTGAAACGAAAGTAAATAATACAATAAGTCAAATACAACATACTGTAATAGTACCCCTCTCCCCTCCCCGTCAAGAAAAAGAAAAAGGAGAACAACACTATTTATGGAAAATTATTATGTGGACATTTCCTGTGAAACGAACAATGAGAACTGTTTGTATTCACACTCGGTAAATCACAAGTAGATACCTCTATTAAGGGGGCACCGAAGTTAGGTCCCAAAGGTGTCCAATTATGGGTTCAACTGTAAACAAGTCAGACTTAGGGGACATCCAATTAAAGTGAAACTATTGTTGCACAGCATATGTTTGACCGAAATCTGTTTTAAAAAACATCATAAAACCCTCACATAAAAAGTGTTACTTGCCTTATATATAAAAATGAAGCTCAATACAATTAGAATAAAAACACCAACAATACAAAGAAGAACGATGGCCCACTTAGGGAATTGTTCACTCTCCATTATTCCATTCAACGGCGAAGAACACAGGTCCTAATGTATAAAAAAAGTATTGTATTATTAATACACAGACGTCGTATCTAGATGACTGTCAATAGTCAGTTACAATATACCTAGTGACAGCAGAAGACTCGTATCTAGATGACTGTCAATAGCCAGTTTCAATATACCTAGTGACAGCCGCAGACTCGTATCTAGATGACTGTCAATAATCAGTTACAATCTACCTAGTGACAGTTGCAGACTCGTATCTAGATGACTCTCAATAGTCGTTACAATCTACATAGTGACAGCCGCAGACTCGTATCTAGATGACTGTCAATAGTCAGTTACAATCTACCTAGTGACAGCCGCAGACTCGTATCTAGATGACTGTCAATAGTCAGTTACAATATACCTAGTGACAGCAGAAGACTCGTATCTAGATGACTGCCAATAGTCAGTTACAATATACCTAGTGACAGCTGCAAACTCGTATCTAGATGACTGTCAATAGTCAGTTACAATCTACCTAGTGACAGCTGCAGACGCGTATCTAGATGACTGTCAATAGTAAGTTAAGATATACCTAGTGACATCTGCCAACTCGTATCTAGATGACTGTCAATAGTCAGTTATAATCAAACTAGTGACAGCTGCCGATTAGTTACCCAATATAGCACCAGCAGCCTAGTCATAAAATCGTGTTTTTTTTATACTACTACAGTACGTACCGTATTTTGTAATGATTTCTTAATTCGTCTGATAAAATAATACCTTTGATTGCACGTAGAATATATACTTTTGGTATACAGTTTAGTTTGATGGGTTGTTCAATGAGCATTCAAGAAGAAGAACTATTACTATGCTTTATACTTTAGCATATGTATACCAGTAATTGTATCATAGCTAATCGTCCTATTTTAACAATAACATTAAATCAGTTTATGAATTCTTAAATCCCATTTTTTCACTTTTCAAATTGTGTTATTTGTATATAATGTAGGCCTATGATAGAAATATAAAGCCTTGTCTACACTATCAAACTAGTTTTACAAAATGTTTGACGGTGCCCAAATATGGTATAGTGATCTGATGCCATTTTGTCCATATATCAATTTAATTCAATTTCTATTTATTTCGAAAATATCACCCATATTAATAAACTTATAAACAGAAAAAGAAAAATCGTAAACTCTAAACTTAAGTATATAGAATGCTTCTCAGCTCTTGGAGGTATGGCGAGCATACAAGCAACAAGGATGTTACCACTATTCAACATACGTTGCATTTAACCCTAGGTAGATTTTCGCATGTACTCATTAAAAGAAGGGACACCATGTTCAATAAACATTGCACTGGCAGTACTACTTCTAGAGACATTAAGTATATTCTTCTTCTTTATTGTATCAAACAAAAAAACAATTTAATACAAAAGGTAGCCAAGGTATAGCCGAAGCTAATCAAGCTTGGTACCTTTTACCTTAACTAACTTAAGCTACAAAATTAACAAATAAATAACAGAACTTAAAAGAAAATAAAAATTTGATAACGTCAAAGAATATGGACATATCATATAGTTTGACAGTGTAGACAGAGCTTAACCTGTAACACCTTTCCTGAATATAAGAATCGTTTGCTTTTATCTCTCTGATATTTATAACTCTGAGAATTTATCATGAATCGTTTTCTCAGACCAGTTGAACACTACACACTATAAAACTAGTTTGCCAAAAAAAAAACGGGTAGGCCCAATTATGGTATTGATATGACATCACCGTGTCCATATAGGCACATCACATTTTTGTTGTCACATAAAGTTTGATAATTAGTGTAGAAAGAGCATTAGAAACTGCGAAACTAGAGAACGGTCATAACACGCAAAAATGGCACGTGGAACAATGAAATAATTACAGAAATAGGTCTACTTGACGGAAGTGGTTTTGATAATATACATAGGTTTCATTATATTGAAATCAGATTGTGTGTATCGAACCATTGAATATCTAACTATGCAATTTTTCACACAATTAAGATAATATACAGTACAGAAATACAGGACAAAGTTCAGATAGGAAATGGGAATTCCCCTAATACACCTTTATCAATACATTTGGAAAGTGGGCGGTCTGTTGACTTTATTGCTCCATGGTTTCACTATAAGGTATCCGCAAGGACGTAGTCGTTGCACAGTGAATTACGGTAACTGACCAATCACAAATGCCAAAGTTGTATGATCCATCGCGTCGTGATGATCAAACTTTGGCGTTGCGTCAAATTTAAGTAATCAAGCTTAATTGAGGAAAACAAAACACCGAAGCAACATTTTTATCAGCAAACTACATTTTTTATGTTTTCATGTTATAGTAGTCCTACTAGAGACCTATGTTATACCTTTCCCTTTTTTCAGAAGTAGACAAGTTTGTAGTATACAAGCCGTAGCGCTGTATAGGCTAGGCCTATATACTTCTTCCGAGGATCATCAAACTATATACCATCTTCAATTAAAATTATTATTCATATTATTATATATTTATTCCTTAATTACCGTTTTATGATGAAATCAATTCTTCAACTTACCTTAAAAATTACACCTTCTTCAATGCTAGGCCTAGTTCCATACACAGGACAGACTCTCTACGGACAAAGACTAAAAGCCGCTTTTGCGATTACAATAAATGCCCACAAGTGAATGCAGCAGAAATGAAAATTGTGCTGGAAAAATACTCTTTTCACACTTGAGTGAACATTCTGCAATAAAAGCAAAATTTCGAATATGATATCCTTGAAATGAATTTCTTTATGCTCTATTTAAATGTGTATTTAGGAGACAATTGTTTTCACAGCTCCGGAATCCATGGCCTTTTTGTTTATAAATATATACAATCAACGTGGACCCAAATTATATACGAGACGTAACGTAATTACGTAGTTATAATTATATGATTACAATACAAACAAAAATCTCATCAAAATCATTAAAAACGCACATAAAATAATTCATGCGTGCTACATCTGCATTGGCTATACTTTGGGGAATGTATTAATTTGATTTTATTTATTTCGATACCATACTTTTTGTTTATGGACAACAATTTAGGTAAACAGACATTAAATGTAGATATACTTGTTACGTATTAGCATAGGACTAAATAATCTAAGCAGCTAAAGCTAGATAATTATAAACCCCCTTCATAAATTTTTTGCGCAATCAATCAAATTTATTAATTTGATTTTATTTATTTCGATACCATACGTTCTGTTTATGGACAACAATTTAGGTAAACAGAAAAACAGGACATTAAATGTAGATATACATTTTACGTATTAGCATGGACTAGATAATTATAAACCCCCTTCCTAAATTTGTTGCGCAATCAATCAAAGAAGTAATCGACAATTTACACCACCTTTTAAATTAGAATCCTACATTTTTAGAATAGGCTTAGAAATATTTCTTAAATACATTATATATCGGGTTTTAAAATGTTATATATTAATTATATTCAGTGAAAACTTATTGGCGCATTGATATCGTCAATGATCGAGTGGTAAATTTAGGGTTATCGTCCCTCTTTTAACGTCGACGTCGTCCCTGAATCCGTCCCTAGCTAGCCGGTTCGAGCCTGGCGAGAGAGCCTGAACAAAGAATGAATGGAATCTTCCATATACAGTTACTCTCTCGCGACGAATTAAAACTTATTTATTTTAAACTTTAGGCTATTTTAAGTTTGTTTAAGTAGCAGAATAAAAAAAACTGACATCTAGATTGATAATCATGGTCGTTGTGGAAAAAAATGGAAATGCTGATGCTGTCGAAAGATCAAATGGAGCCAGGCCCGGTTCAGCCAGTACTTCCAACGGGCACAGATCGGATGAAAGCCCCGGGAGCAGTTCCGATGAAGAACATGGTTTGTTCATACTTCTTGACTTCAAAATTTCAAATTATCGTTATTTATTATTACGCTGTTTACTATTTGTACACAATTTTTTATTTTTTAAAATCAATACATTAAGTAGGCCTAGGCCCTAGGCCTAAGTCTGGTCCTTATTTTAATTATGTGATGTGCAAAAAATTGAAATAAATGAGGTCAATCAATTCAAGATATTTATTAGAATTTTACCTAGGCCCTACTTATACTGTAGCTCTATCATTGAATGAAAGGGAGGGGGGTAGTCAGCTATGCAATGCAGATGTTCACATCAGATCAGAACTGCCAATTGGCAGGTAAAATATAAAATAAAGTTTTAATTGCTTTGGTGACTATAGTATTAGTAGTAGTAGGTTTACAACAATATGATATCGATCGCATTTGAAATCAGTCGTATTAGCACTGAGCAGATGCAGACATTTCCCAATCATCACTTCTATTTTAATTTCTTATAAAAATATTGATAAATTTAACATTATTTGCACACTTAATGAAGCTTCCATATTGTAAACGTGCAAAGTACATCGACCTAATTTCTTTCATTTTTCATTTTAAATTAGATCCCCTTTCCGCTCTGGAAAAACAATTAGAAATCACATTGTTTTTTCTGTGGTATTAATAACAAAAATATGGTTCTTTCAACTTCCTTATTCATTTTTAATCCTTTGTCTTTATGTCGTCAAGATATTTCAAGCGTTAACCAATTTTAATAAATTTCATAAAAGATTATTTTGTTAGTAAATTATATATTTATAATAATAGTAATAATTAATACACACAGACAAAATGTGAAAGAAATATTATGAACACTGGTAATTTTTTAGTTGCAAAAAATACTAGATACTGTAGTACTACAAGCCTTCTGCAAAGTAGTAACTATAAAGTAGTAAAAGTAAAAAATACAGTAGCTCCAAATAAAGAAGAATATTATAAATTGAGAATTTCACACTTCGATATTTTGGTCATGTTCATGAAAATGATCTGTAATTTAATGTAGAAGAAATCTGGATCAGATCCGAATTTGTTTCATTTTTCTTTTAAAATTATATCGGGATTCCTTAACCAGAAAGAAATAATTAAATTTTTTTTGGAAATGGTAAAATATTGTAATTTTCCTGACTTCCTTGAACAAATTGTGGACAAATCCTCACTTATGTCCACACAATTTTTGTAAACTCCATTTTTTTATCATAAAGAAAATACATTTATTGCGTATCTGCCTTTAAAGCTCTGTCTACAGTATACAACAAAATGGGATTTTTTACTACAGCCATATATGGACATGATGATGTCATATCACCACCATATTTAAGCATATATCACCACCATATTATTTAAGCATACACAGTATCACTAACATATTTAAGCATACACAGTATCACTAACATATTTAAGCATACAGTATCACTACCATATTTTTTTGTCAAACTAGGTGGATAATGTAGACAGAGTTTAACAATACTGATACAAAGCAAAGTTCAGTACCTACTGCATATTCAGTGCCATAACACTGAGGCCCTTGGGTTTAGCCAGTGAGCACTCATAGCCATTAGGCCACTGTGTATTATTCCTGCTGTTCCAAAATTCCTACTTAGGGGACACCCTTTAAAGGACATGCTTTGTTAGGTCCCTTAATAGATGTTCTACTGTATCTTTCTAATTGGTACAACATTTATTTCTTTTTAAGAGCCTGGAATGAGAATCGGTGCTGAATACCAAGCAGTCATACCAGATGTCGTTGAAAGTAAGTTCAAAGTTCATACTACTCTTTATCAGGGGAAATAGATTAGAAGTTTAGTAATAATAATAATAAATAATAGTAATTACAGTATAAGGCCTTCCAAAAAAAAACAGAGCGGCATACATACATCAAATACATAAAATGATAAATCTTAAAATTATACGCATTAATTTTATTTTGTATTTTACTTAAATTATTTAATAAAATTATTTGTAAATTTCCCTTCTAACTGTCGGGGAACATTCATTAAAAACTGGTGACCAATTTTAGAATAGGAGACACACAGTAGTTTTGTACATGAAGTAGTATATTGCCTGGAGGTTTTCTCAACAGTTCAAACAATCATCTACAGTACCTCTGTCCTACCTATAAGTTAGTATAGTACTTTCAACCAACTAATGAAGGCCTTATATTTTCTTACCTTACTGTTACTCACAAATAGTTGATGTGTCGTTTCTTTCTTATAAGTTTGAAATATTGAATTTCTATCGCAGTGTTATTGTTAAAATGGTGAAAGAAAGCTGGTAGTAACTACTGTAAATCTCTGAAACCAGTACAGTAATTGAATAACAATGATTAAATATTAACATTTACTATAGAGTAATCTAAACAGGGAGTTGTAAAATAAAAAATATAAAATATTTTACATCCTCCCTGGTCTAAATCTCTGTCTACACTATTATTATTAACTGATTTGACAAAAAAGTGTGATGTACCCAAATATGGTAGTAATATGATCATCATGTCCATATATGGGCACATCACATTTTTTTTGTCATATTATAAAGTTTGATAGTGCAGACAGAGCTTTAGACTTACTTACTACCAGCTACCATACAGTGTGAACTTCAATGTGAGTTTGCCAGACAAATAAAATGTTGTACAGTAGAACTCAAGTCTGTTGTAATGTTACTGGCTAATTAGGAAAAATTACATAAAAAACACCTACACAGAATTAAAGTAAATACTTACTGAACAATGAAATTAAAGCCACCACAACATGCCCACTTTGTGAAATAAAATGTTATTGTTATATTTGTTCAAATAGGAAGAATTATCCCTTCATCACTGAACAATAACCACAATGTGAATTGATAATAATCATATTACGGATCTTAGTAGTTTGTTGTGAGGGAAGCAATCCACAAAAATCAAATTGTAAATAGAAACAGTACGTGATAAATCAAAGTTTAAACATAATTAATTGAATGATAAATTGGTGGAGAATTATCAAAGTGCAGTGACTAAACCGTGCTGTAAAAATCAAATAAAGAGGAATAGATATCCTTTTATGATGCAATATGTACTTTACTATGCCTACTGTGTATTATTCAATCTGCCTTTGTTGATTTATGTGCAAGCAACCATATACTATTTTATTTACCATACAGTAGATTGCTATATCCACTCTTACCCTTATATACTGTACTGTAGCCAATTTACATAGAAGAGCAGTAACGTAAGCGGTAAACCACATAGCTTGTACCATGTAGAATCTGTATCTATCTTGAGCAGAAACAGCCCATCCTGTCCGTGTTGTGTGTAAATGGTCATAAGGAATAACATAGATTCTATATTTTTATTACCATTACCTCTTGTCTTTGTAAATTGGCCTTAAACCTAAATAATCATGTCTGCTTTTCCAAAAAGTCTGTTTTCAGAATTCTTGAAACAAAAAATATCCCTATTCAGCAGACACACCTAATTGCTGTATGGGGACACTTTCCTGTGAAACTATTCAAGGAACACCCCTTATAGGGGTAAGGTTCTATACAAATGTATTTAATTTAGTGTTATTAATTTACATGTCACATGTAACACAATATAACTACAACTGATTTTTCAACACACTGCCTTTAGTGCACAAACTTTAAGAATTGGGCATTATAGTATATTGTAATTTTTTGGGTTTTTTTTATACAGCGTCTGGACCTATGAAAACAGACTCTCGTCCTGAGGCACTACTTGTATGGGCACCGTGTATGGATGTATCGGAAGTTAAACGTAAATAACAGTTCTACAAATTTATTGTATTTTGTGTCTAAACTAATATTCTTTATTTATGTGAAATCAAACGGTAAAATTGGATAAGGAGGTGAATAAAAAAACTACAAAAAATAAAGTTTTTGGAGATGACTTGCAAAAATAACCATTCATTCCAATTGAAGTGTAATGTAATTGTACAGTATTCTTGCATACTGATATTTATTTAAAAGATTTTAAAAAAAAAACCAGATCAAAGTTTAATAATTCAATATGTTTTTTGTTCATTTGGTATTGTAGAAGTTGATTCGTGGGTGGATTTTCATTTCTAAATAATTTCTAAATATTACCTCGACTTACTTAACAGTGTAACAATGCTTAAAACAGTTTACTTCAAATTTTTACAATAGGTACACTGTACCATTTTGTACTACAGTAAAAATCTAGATCAAATGAGGCTTTTATCACATTGGAAACTGGGGTATGCCCAAATACGGTAGTGATATGGCATCATGTCCATGTATTGATAGGCACATCACATTTTTTTGTTACACAAAGTTTGATAGTATAGAAAGAGCTTTAAGATGCAAACATGTACACAAACTTTTGCCTTCTCACATGTCAGTCCTTAACATTGTGCCATTCTTTTTGTTTACTTCAGTTGATGAATACATTCACGTTGCTAAGGAGAAGTATGGTTACAACACAGAGCAGGCACTTGGCATGTTGTTCTGGCATAAGTACAACGTTGCTAAATCACTCGCCGATCTGCCAAACTTTACCCCCTTCCCAAGCGAGTGGACGGTCGAAGACAAGGTTTTGTTCGAGCAGGCGTTCAGCTTTCACGGCAAAAGTTTTCACAGAATACGACAAATGGTAATTACTTTAAAGATATTTTCACACTTTATACTTTTTATCTATTAACTCGACCAAGGATAACAAGAGAGGGTGCTTCTCAAAAACTGAAATTACATATCACTTTTATTGTCAAAATGTAAAATATTAGTAATAATAACATTGATCAACTTATATGACAAAAAGACCAAATAAAAAGCCGCTTTGGATTTGGCCTTGTAAAAATGAAATACAAAGTAATTATTTAACAGACACTAGAAAGTTATTAAATGAATATAGCATATATGTAATACTTACACATAAAATAAAAATTAGATACAAATAGATTTCAGGGAATACTGTAGGACAGTAGAACTGATGACTACTAAAAATAACCTAAGAACAATATTTGGATAGTAAATAATGTTGAACTTTAATTGTAAACATTTTTTTTAATGAGATCAATCTTAAAATTCAATATTAACCACTTGATTTTAATATTTGTTTTTTGACAGCTTCCTGATAAATCTATCAGCACTCTTGTGAGGTACTATTACCAATGGAAGAAAACAAGAACAAGGACTAGTTTGATGGATAGACACGTACGCAAGCTTGCCCTCGCCCAGAAAGAGAACGAAGAGTAAGTAGTAGACCAGAATTATAATGCCAAAGGCATTGTCACTGTGTTCCCTCAGCTGCCTAGAAAAAAAAATGGAATATGACCATATAAAACCATTATGTATCCAATATTTTTACTTTTTGGGCAAATTATGTAGAGAATTTATCATTTCTTTTACATGGAATTGATGCTAGAATTTTATAGTTAGCAAAATTGGTGAAAGCTTCTAATTTTGGCATCTTTTATAAAAGCGAAAAAGTTACCTTTTAATGTCCCTCTATGATTTAAAAGGTAAATCTTAAAGCTCTCTCGACACTATCAAATCATGATGCTGTTATGTCACCACCATATTTGGGCACATTACACTTTTTTTAAACTAGTTTGATAGTGTAGACAGAGCTTAAGTCACTGCACTTTGATAATTCTCCATGAATTTATCATTCAATTAACTATGTTTAAACTTTGATTTATCACATACTATACCTATTTACAAGCATATCACTACCATATTTAGGCACATCACTACCATATTTGGGCATATCACCACCATATTTGGGCAAATCAGTTTGTCAAACTAGTTTGATAGTGTAGATAAAGCTTAAGATTATGAAATGTTATTTGTTTATAGGGATGAAAGTGGTGAAAACAGCAATGACAGTGACTTTGACCCAGAGAAAGAAGCTCAAAAGGTATGCTTTATTGATTTTTTATGGCTTATTTGTATCCAGTTAAACTGTGAATTCATTCAACATATCGAACATTATTTGATCATTATTTTCTGTATTTGTATTGGGCACTTTACATTATCTAGATTTAGTCTGGCATGCTGAGTAGTAACATAGAATTGATAGAATTTATTTGCGTGTTTGTTTCAGGGTGATGGGACAAAAGGCGGCTGTTCAAATTGTGCTGCCACTGTTAGTCAGCTTCATACAACTCCAAAAGGCCAACTTTGTAACCAGTGTTACAGTTACTGGAGGTAAGACACAGCTCCTGATGTGTGGTTGCACAGATATGGGATGAAATGACCAGCCTAACTTTGTACATGGGCTTGCAACCATTTTTCCCCTAGCACTCAACAAAACCTTTTAACGTGTAAACAATGCAGATAATTTTTCATCAATACATCTTTGTTTTCTTGTCACTAGACGTACTGGAGTAATGCGTGTGCACATTGGCCCGGTACGTAGTGAGTCACACAGTTTACGCCATCATCCGGTACGGACGAGAAAGAGGCCACCAAAGGGGATGTACATAAGCGCTGAAGACCTAATGGTGATGACCAACGCTGCCCAGTCAGAGGTTATATTTAAGGAGTTGGATACAGAAATGACCAACAAGAAGAGAGAGGTATTGGAATGTTTAAATATATTATTATTTCTATGAATAAATGAATGGATAAAGTTTGCATACTCTGTTCATGCCCATATTGATGTTGAAATTCCTAATTTACGAAGTGTCTATACAATAAAATGTTAAAAATAAAACACAATCCGTACACAAAATGATACAAAAGCCTTTCAAGAAATGGGACTTGAGGGGTATTGTTCCTCTCCATCCATGGTTGACAAAAATGTGAAATATTTAATATTTTTTCAATATGTATAGGTACAATACAACAAACAGCTACTAAGCCAACAACGCAACAGCATGAATGACAAATTTGAGGAATACCGCCCTCAAGTTGCCCCTCCACGCAATAATGTACGATGGACAAATGATGAATTGTTATTAGCTGTTCAAGGTAAATTTATTTTACAAATACAAAATAGAACAAAACCTTTTCATAATAGGTATGGAACAAACCATTTTATAATAGGTATGGAACAAACCATTTTATAATAGGTATGGAACAAACCATTTTATAATAGGTATGGAACAAATACATCTAACTTTCTACCACCCCACCTGAATATCTCCACATATGGCATTAATGTCCATAGGCAAATCCTGTAATACACTGTCACATATGTATCACATGTTAGTTAGTTTTTACTATAAGCAAGCACCCGAGATATTTTCTGGTGTTTTTTAACAGCTGTGAGAAAGTATGGGAAAGATTTTCAGGCAATAGCGGACGTTGTAGGCAACAAGAACGTACAACAATGCTCCAGCTTCCTAATCAATTATAGGAGGCGCTTTAATTTGGATCAGGTCCTTGAGGAATACGAGTGCGATCAGGCTGCTAGTAACGACAACAAAAATAGTGAGGTAACACTTATTTTTTACACTTTGTTTAGCTTTTTTATACAATTGCTTTTTAGTGAATAATGTGTAATACATTACATGTAATATATTGTTGATGTTTTCTTTTATTTATATAGATATCTGAAAAGCAACTGCCACTACCAAGCCAAGTGACCGGTGTTGTGGCTAATATACCGCCCCCTCTACTTCGACCAACCAGCCAACCACCACCAAAAACTACCATACCTGCTCAAGCAAGGTGAGTGGTTCAAAACATTTTAGTATTTTGAAATATGCTTAGAGAAATATACTTATATATAAATATTACAGTATATTGAATAATAGAAAAACAACTATAATTATAAAAAATAAATATAAGTTCAATACATCTGACAATTATTGCTGTATTATTGTTTTTCTAAAAATAGATTTTTGCAGCCTCCCAGGTCATCGTTGCAACAACTTCCTCCGCCTCTGATTCGACCAGCATCGCACCCTCAAGTCAACCAGCATCGAGCACATCCCTCTATTACCGGCCCACTCTCTAGGCCGCCTCAGCTTCTAGGCAACCAGAATCTTCATGAAACCCCTATGTCATAATGGAAGATTCCATTGCAATTTCCTCATCAGTACATCGTAAATTATTACCGTAAACAATAGTTGCCATGTCAACTGTGAAAATACTATATTTTCTGGTATAATTGTCCAAATTGATGATAAATTAGAAATAAAAAAATTTGAGTAATTTTTTTTTATATTGAAATTTTTTGTAATCAACTTAAGATACCACGACTATAACTTTTCAATTAGTTATAATGAAGTCCTGATGAATCCAGAATAAAAAAAATAATGTTTAGTAGGTTTTGTGCAATTGTAACTTGTATACCTCCATGTAAGAAAAATACTAATTGTCTGTTCAGAATAAGAAAGTAAACTAGTTTCATTCATTACGTGGTTCTGTAAAAAGAAAGGAATTAAACAGACAAATGAACTTTTAATATAATTGTACAGAAATTAATATAAAACCAAGTTTTCAATTCATTATCACCACACTGACATTCAGATTTTGGCAGGTTTGGCTCGCCATAGATTTATGTAAAATAAGTTATTTCTGTGCCTTTACAATTTCCATGGAGGAATTCAAAAATTTTGATTCATTTAGATATAGTCTTCAAAGGGAGGAAGTTTTAGAAATGTTGATGTTTTTTTTTATTTGAAAGTTAATTATTTTCATTCATTGTGTGACTCTCCATGATATCTTAAATTATTAAACTGATTATATTACCGCAAATAATCAATTAAAGCACCGCAAAATTTATATAATTTTCCGCAGTTTCAGTAGGCTTACGACTGATGTTCTGCAGGCGATCAACATTTCTAAAAGAAAAGGATTAAGTTCTAAGTAATGTGCATCGTGTGCGCATTCCGAATATAACCAATTTTCATTTGAGGATACATGATGCTTAGAACACCGAACCGCGCGGCGCTTATTTGACTGCACGGTGTTGTGAGCGCGTTTTCAATCATTTGCGGCGTTAAATTTGTCCTGCTAATGCGTGGTTCCCACTAGGACGAAAGGACGTAGAGACAACCAATTTTCCTCCATGAGACAATACAAGCAAGTTGAACAATCACAAGCGCGCGAAAGTTCCGATCGCTTTGTGATTACTAACGTTGCGTACTACATCGTTGCGTCCAAGTGGGAACCCAATTTTATGATTATCTAATTGGAAAATCTTAGTTATCTAACTAGGTTATGCAATAGGTTAGTTTTAGTTACATTATTTATTTACAATTGAGATGTATGTGTTTGATTGTGTTTAGCTTTGGTCACAAGAAATTAATAAACTGAAATTCATTGTCATGTAAAACATACATATTTAAATTGTAGTGGATACTGTGTTAAAAAAACAACTAGTTTGTATACATCATAGTTTATTCTGCAGTGACTATAGGAGGCCTACATTATTATTTGAATTTCGATACAGTATTTATCCTCTAACTATCCGTCAGTCAATTTACTTCTAAATGTTACCTATACAGTGCTTATTTGACTATGACAATTTATTTGGTGGTATATACTTAAAGATGTATTACCTCACTACCCCCCCCCCCCCCCAATTTTTGTTTTACCATTTTAATGTCATAGGCCCCTAATAGTTATTCACTTTGTTCAAAAATTGAATCAAAAAAAATATATAGGGCCTATATTTAGGCCTACCTGAAAAAAAAACTGTACGGTAATCTAAAGCAAAACAGTCAAATCAGAAAATGGATTTTTGTTAAATGTTATCGTTTTGTTTTTATAAGTACAATCATTAATTTGTTTTTCTACGGAACTGAATAACTTTACTTAAAATTCTATGGCCTAAACTAATTTGGCACGATTTGACGACGGCGCGTAACGCGAAAAGAAATGGGTATGGCGCGCTACTTGTGTTAATAATCGGTAATTTACGGCACTATTCCTGTCTTTGTAGTTAGTAGTCATCTACAAACCGCTCTGGCAGAATGTCTAAGGAAAATATATCCGCCAAATAAATCATGAACAGCCCAAGCCAAGACATACACGAAATCCAAGACATAGCCTGAAAAGGAACAGAATTATATGTATAAAGTCAGTTTTAGCTATATCAGAACGAAAACGAACGACGTCAAGAATAGCGTTGGTTTATGCGCATGCGTACTCATATTCTATCATTATTTATTTCGGTATTATAAAAACCATACAAACATCAGCATTTTTAAAGACTGAAAACGTTTGTTAAACATAAAAACAAATCATGAAAGTTCGCGCGAACCTAAAAAAACTGGTTTAAACTCGTTTGATACATGTTTTCAGAAAATAAGACTAATATAAAATATATATAATATAAAAGTTCATCTTTTAGTTTGTTTGTTTCACTCTCTATTGTTTTTCAGTACCTGGGCAGTTCGTAAAAGTGGTATGAAACTTATTCCCAGATTGTCTACATCCGCTTGCCAGATTCCAGGAGCTTCGAAATCTTTGCAGGTTCTGAAAAGAAATTCACAAAAATGTGTAAACACCAACATTTTATTTTAATCCAAAGTTCTATTCGATACGATAACACGGAACATCGAACAAAAGGTATGATTTTAAGTATTTATCCCACACATATCACAGCTCCCACCCGGCCACAGAATTTTCTGTAAAATTAGAAATTGCAGTGTGTTGTGAGGAGCGCAGTGAGCAGAAACAAATAATTTAAGCTGTGATTCCAGCCACCAGGTGTCTAGTAGATTTCGAGGCAGCTAGCTTTAACAGATTAATGGATGGCGTCATGCGTTAGTTTCGTAGTTGTTTGTTTTCACACATCATTGTTATAGCTTTGAATATGTATGTCCTTTTAGTTTAGGACATGTTGTTTCTGTGATTAAAATATTGAATTCTTGCATCTTTATTTATTTCTTGCGTTTGCCTAAAATAGATAAATTTAACTTGCTTGATATTTTAAACATTGAATTCTTACGGATGAGATGGTAGCTCTACTTTGAGTAATCCATTACAGAGTTTGTGGTAGGCTGCGAGTAAAATGCAAGCCGATGCCAGTGACAGTAAACAGTAGATGATGGATGTCATGCCTAGCACATAAACACCCCTGCAAAAGAAAATAGCAAATATTATGCTTAAATGGATTTGGCTAGTCTAAAAATAATATGTACCGATTAACTCTCGTTCATTTCATATGTTCACAGGAGATTGCATGCCTCCTTAAAGCTTGGTTCCCACTAGGACGCAACGCAAGGACGTATAAACGCAACGCAAGCGTGTTAACCACCAATGACAAGCGACAGTTCGAATAATCTATCGCTAGTGAATGGTCAACTCACTTACGTTGCGTTAACGTCTTTGTGTTGCGTCTCTAGTGGGAACCAAGCTTTACGTTGCGTCACGTCTTTGTGTTGCGTCTCTAGTGGGAACCAAGCTTTACGTTGCGTCACGTCTTTGTGTTGCGTCTCTAGTGGGAACCAAGCTTTATATAAATGGCATAAAGGAAAAGGGGGTCGGGGGTTATACTGTATATCCAAAACATTGTTATTGTTTAGTATTTTATCCTATGTGAATTAATCTAGAAAACCTTGATTTACTCACCGGCTATATTCATATTCTCTACTCAGTCTGATGATGGTATAGACAAACCAAATAACACTGATAGAGCAAGCCCAGTATTCGTATTTGACTATAAAAAAACAAGTTGACGGCGTGTCTAACACCATGACACAATGTTCTTTCTTCTCCCCATTGGCATCCTCACATTGGTATTTAGGGTCATCCCAAACAACATCAGATAAAATGATACAACTGTTAAATTTCGACTTTAAAAGATAGAAAAACAATGTGTAATAAAAACCAGATTTCGAAGAAATAGCATGGTTTCTGTCAAATAATAATTATCTGCCGATTTTCCTTCCGATCTCCATAATGATGTCCAGACTTTAATCTAACCTCAACAAGTTCTAGACTGATCTTTAAAAAATAATAGAAGTAGCCGACTGGCTTTTTTGCGTTGGGCTTTACAAAATAAATAAAAACTCGAACCCATAACATCGGCAAGGGTTCGAGACTCACTTGCTCCATGGTTCGGGTAGAAGAACGAGTCTTCTCGCGGATAAGGACTATAAACCATAGGTTCAGTGTACACATCTAACTCATGTGTACTTTAAAGAACCTAGTGCATCTCTCGAGACGAGTAGGGGGTTACCCAGTGTACTAGTACATCACAGCCACTGATCATAACTGGGCCCTATGGGAGACCATCCTTTGACTGAAGAGGTCACCCAGTATAAATAAATAAACTGGAATTAATGAATGAATAGTATATATTGGTTAACTTCCAAAAAAAAATAATGAATTCAATTACTGGTATGATGAATTTCAATTTAAACATTTCGCAAATGGTTAGAATTTGCGCAATCTGCACAACAAGTAAATGTAATTTCACGCAAGACAACTTGTTTCTCCAGCATAAACTGAGATATTATTTATTTGCACTGTTGGTATTTCAATTCAAACACAGTTGCATCTAGACTTCCTTTTCGATGTTTTCTTCTAAGTTGATATTATATTTATAAAAATGTATTTCACGAATGTATATTACAAAACATGGTACCACAATGAAAGGAAAAACAGTGTTTAAACTGTAAACGTACTTTTCTAACCACCTTCGTGCTATTATTTTATAAACATGTTCAATGAATAAACATCCCTGGTGTTTATATATTTAGGATTTGGTATTTAGATACTACCAACTTGGTGTTCAGATATTGAACAGTTGGTGTTTAGTATTAAACATTTGGTGTTTAGATATTATGCAGTTAAACATTTGGTGCTTCGACATTAAACAGTTGGTGTTTAGATATGAAACAGTTAACCATTTTGTGTTTCGATATTAAACAGTTAAACATTTGGTGTTTCAATACTAAACATTTGGTGTTTCAATATTAACCATTTGGTGTTTAGGCCTAGATATTAAACAGTTAGTATTTAGATATTAAACGTTTGGTGTTTAGATTCGATACTAAAACAGTTGATATCTAAATATTCTGTGTGTGTGTCATTTTAATGTTTAAAAACATGTTTATAAATGGTTGCAAGAAAGTACGTTGGAAAAGTGTTCATAGTTTAAACATTGGTTATAGAGTGGAGTTTTATTTTTGACTATACTTACTGTATGTACCCTAGTCCTATTAATTTCAATCACTAGTAGAAAATGTTTCAGTCGAGACTACTATCTGTACTGATAAAATTGTTTCTCTATATATAGACATTTTATATAGATATCTTCAGAATAAATGCGCATCCGTTTGCCTGTATATCATGCACATGCAGAATCGCATTCAATATTTTGCTCTTGTTTACCAATTATAGATATCTATAAAAAGTTGTGTAGGCCTACTTACCTCCAGTGCTGTCATGGTACCAATAACTGTAATGCCAGAGCTGAAGGCAACGATTAAGAGTCCAAGACGGATACAATTGTATACAGACTCTTTTTCTGCCATGTTTTTAGCCGCGTATTTTTAACTAGTTTGAAAAGCTTCCTCAAACAAGTGATTAAAAGCGATTGGAATTCGTATCATTGCACATCCATATTACGTAAGCCCATCCTTGCGCAAACCAACCATACTAATTCCGCTCATGCGCATGTTTTGTTTCGTTTCAGAAGAAATGATCAGGCTGATCTAGGTTTCGCTTTATGGTTGTGTTCTGACAGCATTAGCGAAATGAAGTCGTGTATCAAGTACTGTACATAATTGTAACTTGATGTCTCTGACTTTTTTTCTTTAGTTTTGTGGGCCATCGTTTTCATGGTTCTCTAACTAGGCCTACTAGTTATTTGCAATTGAGGTGTACGTCTGTTTCATTGTCTTTAGCTTTGGTCACAAGAAATAGAAATTAACTGACATCAATTTAATTGTCACATCATACATTTATTTTTTAAGTACTGTGTTTAACAATAAAAAGGTTGTAACTATTTACTATAGGCCTAACAATGCTTCAAAAACAAGTTTACAATGCAGTACCAGTTAAAACTTGTACGACACCGTAAAGCTAAAAGATGTATTGTCCCTTGAAACACAAAAAAATGAAGGTCAAAATATTCTAAATTTAAAGTAGCCATATCAAAGTAATATTAAAGTTATTCACTTTAAGTCGAAAATTCGAGCTAAAAACAACAAGTTTACGTAATTAACAGGTAAATTAGTTTGATTACATTTTATCTGGAAAATCGTCGCGAGCGAAAGTAAACAAAGATTTCAAACCATGATGAGTACGCATTATGCATATGCTAATTAGGATTTTGTTTACAACTCGTCACGGTTGAGAAGGTATTTTCACACAGATCATAAGGAATTTTTATGATTATGCATACAGAGTAGCCAAACAAGCGCGTTTCATTATGGGATATGTTTTGATCGAAAACTTTGACTGGAAGTCAAAGTTATTTTTTTAACAAAAAAACGTCTGTATTTCAGTTAAATGATTTTTTTTTTCGAAAAATTTTTGGTGAAAGTTAATAATTATTATGATACTTCAAAATTAGCCACCTTTTTCCGAAATCTTTTATTTTTTATTTTTTTAGAATTAGTCAAAGGGACAATACATCTTTAACGATTGCCTTGGATAAAGTGACTGAATTCGATTAGGTATAATTAATTACCTTCATCTACTCGGTAGATAGAATAATACATTGTTTACGGTATTACTCCTCCATTTTTAGTATTGGATCATATGTCCGCCATGTAGATAATAGACAGGCCAAGCCAAGAAATACTCGATATCCAAGACATAACCTAAAAAGAAAGCCAAACATATACAACTATAGTAACGAATGAGTCTGAGGGGGAAAAATGGGTAATTTAAGATAAATAGGTCTACCTATAATTTATGAAAATCTTGCCGCAAAAGCAATCGCCACATCAAATTTTAAAAATGTATTGTCCCCTATGAAAAAATAATTCTTACAGTTTTTTTTAATAATAGTTAGATAAAACAAAATATTTACCTGTAATTAATTAGGCCTACTAGCAAATTAATTTTTGGTTGAATTTAACCATTTATTTTGTCATTTTAAAAGTGAAAACATTATTTTTGGGGTTTTTTTTGTCACTGAAGAGATATTAAAACTACAAAATAACCTATCTAAAGTCTTATTTAATTAATCTTCATTTTTCATGTTTTTGGGGAACAAATATGCCCTACATCTTTAATTTGTAATGTACTGACTAATAATAGGTAACGATTTATAAGTTAGATTTTACTAGTTATTTGTGTTTTGTTTATTTCTTCCAGTACCTGGGCACTACGTAGAAGAGGTATGAAGATAAACACGCCTAGACTGTCTACATCCAGTTGCCAGATACCAGGAACTTCGAAATCTTTACAAGTTCTAAAAAAGTAATTTGGAAAGACTGGACAATCTTATTCAGTCAAACATTTCTATCGGATATGATATAATTATACAAGTTTCACAAAAAAATCGAGCCAATATGAAGGTGTGACTTGGGTTGGGTATTTACCCTCACAAACCACAGCTCGCGCGGTTACATTTTACCGTAATTAACTGGTGTTTAGTCGCATGCGTGCAACTCGACTCTACAGCTCGCTATGTCGGTCGGTCGGTTGGTCGGTAAACATTATCTCGAGCAGCTAACTGCAGCCATGTACTCTATATGGCCTTGTTACAATGTATAAAGTGTTGGTAGTTTCGTGTTTCTACTGTATTTCATTGTAAATTTACAAATTGTGTTCTTTACAAGTTCCTTGTGTTTATTCATTAGATATGATTGATGAATTATTTGATGTATTGCAAATATTTAATTCTTACGGGTTTGATGGTAGGTCTACTTTGAGTAATTCGTTGCATAGTTTGTTGTAGGCAGCGACTAAAATACAAGATGATGCCAGTGAAAGCAAACAATCGATGACTGATGTTATTGCGATCACATACACAAACCTGAAATAGTAAAATACTATTATTCATCTATTCTATTGCAAAAAATAGATAGTGTTTCAGTATAATGAACTCCGTCAACATACGGGTACTCGTCGACAGACGGCACTTCTCAAACAGAAGATGGCACTCGCCGCCAATAGCCGGAACTCGTCACAGACGACACTCAACAGACCATATTCGTCAACTTATCGAATAACTTGTTAAAGACAGATAGTACTCGTCAACGGGCGGCAATCGTTCATTCTCGTAAGAAATTCAAATTTTAAAAACTGTATTACTCACCGGCGATCATGTTCTGTTTTTAGTTTGATTGTATAGACAAACAAAACAACGCTGACAAAGCAAGCCCAGTATTCGTAATTGACTATAAAGGAACAAGTTGACGGCGTATCTAACACCATGACACAATGTTCTTCCTTCTCTCCATTGCCATTTACACAAAGGTATTTAGGATCATCCCAAACAACGTCAGATAAAATGATACAACTCTCGAATGTCGCCTTTAAAAAAGTTAGAAAAATAAAATTCCCAACAATATATTTCTCTACCCAGCAATGTTTTTATAGAGTTTTCTCTCCGGAAAAAAAAACTAATCAGGCAAGATACGTGAGTAATCTACGTATGTTTGGTTACTTCTATTTTAGTTATTTTCGCATATCATGCTGTTTTATTTGAAAAATAGGCAATGTCTCTTTTAGAAATTAATGAGATTTAGAAGATATTAGGTAACGTTTCTATGCCTAGATGTTTCTATTATTGTGGTTTATTAATTTACTTTAATGTTACTTCTGTTTCACATAGTGTCTATATCGTAGTGGAAATATCTATTTGAAACTAGACAGACTAATGTTTAGCTTCACAGAATGTCTCTTCGCCGTTCCCCGTTCATTTATCTATCAATACCTGATTATTTCTATTCCTACCTCCAGTGCTGACATGATACCAATAACTGTAATACCAGAACCAAAGGTAACAATTACGAATCCAAGACTGATGAAATTGTAAATTGATTCTTTTTCTGTCATGGTTGATCTCAATCGTGTTTTCAACAATTTGGAATAAAACCTCATGATTAGGATAAAGTGATCGGTGAGGTAACGTAACTGCTAGCCAACCAAATTGCATTTAATTTACGCAATATACCACAACATACATTCCTATGTTACATACCGGTAAACTATTGTTCGACCAATTACAACCATTCACATTTTCCAGGATTATCGGTATAATAATGCGGCGAAACATAAATTTGAAAAAAAAGCTCATTTCAATGAACTTTAGAAAGAAAGTGCATTGTTCCTTCCCTCGCTTTCCCTAAAATAATGTAAACTTAGAATATAATCATGTTATTAGTCAGTTTAGTTTTGATGTAGTTTCAGTTTTAAGTGAGTGACTTTATGAGGAATATTATTTTGTATTTAACTTTATCGCACCTGTGAATGTGTGCTAAACATCGGTCAGTTGGTATTGAGATATTCTAGCATTTACTGAGTATTGTCACAGAACTCTTACTAACGTTCTCCCTCTCAACTTAGTAATCACAATATCAAGACATACGGTTTGTTATAAATTGCCAGACACTGGTTGTGTCTGAAGACAAGCAAAGCTACCAAACTTTCCTCTGATCTTGTCCAACGCTCTGTTTCATTTTAAATACCGCTACCATATATCTTTCTAATCTTGACAGTTTCTGAGATCTCTACGTGACATTGTGACATTTTGGGTGTCATTTGACAACAATAAAATCACTACTAAACAACTTTTTGATCTCATCCCCTTTTGAGTCTTCGAGTATTCTGAGTTCTTTCCGACCATGGATGTACGAAACAATAATATCTTACGATACTTCAAACATGCTTTAATCGTAATGGCATTTATCTCTGGTCTTTCAGTAATTTCAATCATATTAACATTAAAGGTAAGAAATAAGTTAATTTAAGAATAATATTTGAATTAAAAATTAATTCAATATCTTTTCTTTTGGTTACCCTAAGAAAGCAATAGGCCTATACACTCTTTTTTGTGGTTGGTGTTTTTCTTATAAGATAGGGATTTTACTAATTTTCAAACCAGTTTCTTACAAACGTGTTAACTATTTTCTAATAATAATAATATTTTACTATAAAATTGATTCATCTTTTACGTTTTTTTTAGAGAAAACTTTACATAAATGGTCCTGTAGCATCGCTTATTTTAAGACTTTCATTCTGCTTTACCGCTGGCGAATAATAAGTTATTGTTGTTGCGAATGTTTTAACAAATAAAATGTTACACCGCTACATTCTCCACTCCCAAAGACTTGTAATAAGACTTTGTTTATGTAGAGCATCTTGAGTATATGTTTGTCTTGTGAACCTCTGAGGGTCCCTAATGATCAGCAATAGCTGGATGGATCACCCTCATTAAATATGGTTTAAAAAAAAAACAAAAAAACAAAACCGGAGGTACCCTTTTGCTATAGAATGATGAATCCTATTAACTCATTTTTTTATCTTATTAAAGGCAAAAAACGAAGGGGATTGTATTGTATTGGCTAAAGTTGAGTGGACATCGAAATCTAAAGTGTACTATTATCATCTTGACACTTCATCTTCGAGCTGTTCATTTATTATGTTGTATCAAGGCATAGCATGTGCTGTGTGTTTAGGCTATTGCGTGTATGTTATCTTTTCGAGGACAGAAAATGTAAACCCAAGGTGAATCATTTTTCGATAGTCGCCCTACCATTTCCAAAACTTCTTTTTTTTCTAAAGATAATTATCTTCTCCGTGTAAGCCAACAATCGGCGTATTAGGTTAAGTGGGTTCACTTTGGACCGTCCTAAATGAGATTGAAATGGAGTGTTGCCAGATTGTGTTATAAACCTTTCGGATGTAGGCTTACTACTACCTTTTATTTTTTATAATTAAATATAATATGTGATTTAAGTAACTTGATAATATAAATTAACAAATGAAATCCATGTATTTATCCTTTTTTTTCACTAGGATTTTACCGTGGTTTACAATTGAGTGCATCATTGCGGCCTTGTTCTCGCTCATATGTGCAATTATTTTTCATATTGGTCTCCATAAATTATGTAACGGATTTTTGGAGAAAAATAAAGGGTGAGATCTTTTAAAGTATTAATTGATATAGGTTTTACCTGAAACAACAATCTGAAGTGTTAATAAGGAAAGCAAGGTCATGATTAATACTAAAGAAACAAGGTGATACGAGTTGCATGTGGTTTCTTTAACGGGGAAAAAGGTGATGATACGGTGTATCAATTCCGTCACTATTCCCTTAATTGTAGTCTACAGTTATGATACGTTATGATAGCACTAAATTGATATTGACGATAAATAAATGTAATGAATGTAAAAATAAAGAAAATGATCTCTGCTTTTTCTTTTAGTTATACATGTGAAGAGTTCGAATCTTTTTACGATGGTGACAAATTCATAAGCCTTTTCAAAGGCGCTCAGGTATCAGCATCTTAAATTTCTACATTAGTCGTTTTTAAATAAAAAATAAAACAGCAGATACAAATTCGCCCCTACAGTGGTTAACAGAAAAACAAAAAGAAACAATTATACAATCTCGAAAACACTTACACTACGATGAAGGTTTAGAATAAACGATACCAATAAAGGGATGGGCCTGAACTAAATTATTATTAAGATAAATTTAATTTTGCATTCTTTTTACTCATCTCATGCATTTTTGTCTTGGTGAATTTTTATATTCCTCCCCTCTCCCCTTTTATATTCCATCCCCTCTCTACCCAACACGAACACGAGCTTTACAAAATAATGACAACTGTCAAAAGTACGTTTTTAATCAATTTTCGTCTTTTTATTGTCATTTTGTTACTTATTTTATATATTTAAATAACTTTTTTTTAAATGTAATATAACGAATGCAAATATGGTTTTAAAAACATCAATCATTTTATGTATAGACTAAAAAAAACTGACAGAGAAGATCATGCAAAATGTACAACATTTAACTTAAGATAACATATTTTCCTTAAAACTTATCAATATTATATAATTATTTTATATCTTTATTATTTGTGTCATTGTTTATAGGTAGCCTCGTGGATGTCGTGCGTTTCCTGGGCCGCCATGGCTATTGTCTTGTTTGTTAAAATAAAATGTTCCAGTTAAGAAGAAGATTGAATTTAAGGAACTCATTACAAACAATACGTGCGCTAGTTGGCAATAATAACCTGAATAATTTCATCCAAATTTATGTATTATTTTCATAAAAATATAAATTACATGGTTTCATTTTTGTTCCGGAGATCACAGGTATTATATCACAATTTAACAATACAATATCAAAAAAGCAGAAATTAGGTTAGACTATTGCATAATATAATTTTGTTTTCTTCGTTACAAAAGTCGATCAGCAATTGTTAATCCCATTTTCTAAAAATAACGACCATTTTAAAAATAATGGAGAAATTGAATGCCATTGATTTTCAGGAAAACCACAACCTATGTTATTATTAAGATTTTTTAGCAAATGTGTGTTGAAAACCACCGAACCGTTGTTACAATCATTGTGATGATATAGATCTTGTTGAGTCGCTGATATAAGAATAAATATTTTGGCACACATGGCGTGTCATACGTATAATACTGTTATATTGAGCTCGCGTAGTTGCTAAAATTACGATGGGACAAGTCTTAGACTAGCTAAACAGAGTTAAGTGGATGTGTTTAAAACTTTCCACAAATCTACCTGTATGTTTAACACATCAAGATTTGATTTGATTTGAATTAATATTCAGATATATGTGGTAAACAAAAACTGGTAATTTTTGACATCTTGTTCTTCACAATATTTCGTATTACTGGTTTCGTTTTCCCGCGATCATCCATTTTCTAGAATGAGTTTCAGAAAAGATATGTTACGATACGGCACTCTTGTAATTCTAGCGGTCATATTCATCGCAGGACTTTCTGTAATTATTATCACAGCAGAAATAAAAGTAAGTAACGTAGGCAACAAAGTTAAGTAGGCCTATGATATCATTTTTTTATTTCTAAGCTAGCAACAACAGGCCTTATTTTCATACTGGTATTGGTTCCAAAAAATAGTCTGCTAGGTGAAGGCAATCTTACCTTATGTAGGTTAGAATTTATTATTTAGCAATCTTTCTTGTTTGGGTTTCTATTCTAACTTTGTAAAATAGGTTTGTAGGCCTATGTTCTGCCTGATCGATGCCATTGTAGGCTACTTCGGCTACTGTATAAACTAACTATAGGGCCTAAAGGCTATGGGCTTTGCAAATCCTTGTTGTACCAGGGAGATGTCTCCCTGGTTGTAAAGTGCGGTAATAAACTGCTGCATGTAAATGAAAGTAAAACAGATGCTGAGGAATTTCCGGGGGAATTTCCCGCATAGTCAACATACCGGCGGACGTTTTATCATATTACTACTATTATAATTCGGGTTATTATATACCATGGAGGAAAAATCCTCCGTGTATACATATGACAAATTATGAGGCCTAATAACAATTTTTTGGTAGGCATATTATAAAAAATCGATTAGTTAGGCCTAATGTAGCATCGCTCATTTTATTTCACAATGCTTATTCTCCTCTACCGCTTTTAAAAAAAAGAAGAAGCCTGGGGTAGTACATTATCAATGTTGTTTCCTAGGTTCCTATAGTAAACAATATAACAAACAAGTTAATATTAAAAATTACTATTTTCACCTATATTTTAAGTACGACGGGGAATGTATGGTTTCGGCTGTTGTTGAGTGGAAGTCATCCAAAGGAAGTTCAGTGAACATTTACGTTCTTAATACTTCATCCGCAAGCTGCTCATTCATTATGGGGTACCATGGCCTAGCTGTAGCTGTATGTTTTGTCTTTTTTATATATTTCATCTTGTTGCTGAGGAAAGTAATCGTAAACCCACGGTAAATTTACTTTTGTTTACCTTTTCCTGAAGATAGTAATATTGAGGTTTGATATGGGTGAGAATTATATCCGTAAAAACAATGTTTTTTTTTAATCGCCGTGCCGTATATCGTCAATTATTAGGTCTTCAATGAACAACTTGCTATAAATTTGACCAAGGCAATCAAACAACATGACTGCTGTGGAGCTAGCTCTGGAGATCAAAGGGTTTCATCTGTGGCTGCGATACGATCAGTTCCTCTAACAGACACCGCGCGTCGCAGAGAATAATATGTAGATACCGTAGCGTTGGTATGTCGCAGCCAGACAAGATCAAAGGACTGTTATGAGTTCCTATACTCGAGCTCAGTGTCATGTTGTTAGATTGGCTTGCTTCTACCCAGGACCGTATACAGCCCAAAACTTGACCTAGCCAGGATTGGAGTTTCGTACTTATTTTTATTGTCGAGGTTCAGTAAAGAAAAATAATTGTAGAAGAATTTGCAATAATTGAATGCGTCACATTGACTGCTATCGTTATATTTTCTGTCTTCAGGTTTTTGCCGTGGTTTGCATTACTTTGCATTATTGCGGCCGTTTTCTCGCTCGTGTGTGTGATGGTTCTTTATATTGGTCTCAGTAACTTATGTGACGGATTTCTGGAACGATACGAAGGGTAAGTTAATGTTTCTTTGCAAAATTTATTTATTTGCATTTATTTTTTCGTAAACTTCCTCTTTCCAAAGGAGTCACAATGTTTATCACATATCTTAACCTAACAAGTAAAGTGAATACCGTATAATATCAGGTTCTTAAACGAAAATTATTATTTTTTAGTTACACAACATGTGAGGCGTTTGAATCTTCTTACCATTACGATCGCAAAGGTTTCACCGGACTTTTCAAAGGCGCTCAGGTAGTCATATTTTCAAAAATATAATGGTTGAACCTTTTAATTTGCAAAAAGTCATATAAGTATTGTTATATACGGTACACAACGCCATTGAACAACAACCAATAGATGCACTATATTATTTTCCACTGATTTCAATAAATTTAAATGCAACATACGTGTATAGCGTATAATATATGAATGGAAGGAGGTCACAGTAAGTTAATTTAAGTCGTAATCCGCGTATCAGTATAATAATAGAGAGGTTTCGCAATCTTACGAATACGATAACGAAAACGGATACGTCACCGACACGTATTCGTTTTCGTAAGCCATAAAAAAATCTGTTTCGCATGGCAACGAAATATTGAGGCGCGTCCAAAATATGACTGCGGTAAATTTGAGCGAAGCGCAGGTACGTGTTGCTTGGCTGCCTATGCCTAGCGTAACATCAAAGCGAGTGAGGACTTTAAAAACTGCTGTTTATCAAAATTGACCTGGCATTTTAGTAAATTACTTTATAATTACTTTCAATAAATCTATAATTATATTATAATCATGAATCATTCCTAATTCAAATGCAAAATGTGCAAAATAGATCAAATTTGTAGTTACGAATATGACTGGTGATATTCGGCAACACGAATACGATTTACGAATATGAAATGGGGATCAGCTCAAAAGTTTCACAAATGTATGACGTATCCGTTTTCGTTATCGTATTCGTAAGGTTGCGAAACCTCCCTATTGTTGGACGTTATTTGCATTTTATCAAACAAATACTGATTACAAAGAATGGAGAATATAACAGTTGGTTGTACGGCTGATACTGTATGTATTTTAGTATATTTGCCTTTACATTATTGTAACGATTAGGCATTCTACTATCTATACACTTTTCATGTTTATCGATTACGTTACGGTGGCCTACTGTTAAATAGGCCTATCTATCGATCCTATAGCCTACGCACGAACTAATGATGATGATCAAATAAAGATCGAAACGTTGAATAATGGCTTACCTCTCGTTATTTGGAGTCAGTTTTATATTACAATACAAGCTATTTAACAAAGTGCCGATAATTATTAAAAATATATTTTGTGTTTTTTAATTTGTATTTTTTTTTTAAATCTCATTTAGATTGCGTCGTGGTTATCGTGTGTTTTCTGGGCCGTAATGGCGTTGATGCTGTTTGCTCAAAGAAAGTCATTCCGGATCAGAAGATCTTTGAGAGTTGAAAATTCCATCCAAACATAGGCCCCCTAATAATATTTTATTTGCGTTTTTATATGCGTTTTGTGTAGCGGGTCCGTTAAAACTGTTAAACTTTGTGTTGATTGTGATTGGGTCGCATTCATTTGTATTCGCTACGTTTAAATCCGGGTTTATATCACGTGAAACGACGTTTGAGGCAGAGTAACTACTATTAATACGAACTATACGACGTCTTATCAGATAATATGATGCCTAAAGTAACATTTTTCTGAAGATGTATAGTATTGTGAAAACCTCGACTTATAAGTTTTGGTTTGATAGATTAGGCCTATAACTCGCAGTTCGTTTCCACAATGAAAATATTTTATATATTCCTCAGAAAGTTTATTGTGAAATAAAAAAAACGGCGGGTGCGTTCTAAAGAAATCATACTGATTAACATGGTATGACATGCTGTTAATATTGCAAGTTGAGGGCACTATATAACAAAAGCAAAATATATATATGTATGTATAATAGGGGTCAATGGTTCACGCACATACGAATACATGAACGGGAGACATTGTATTTAGAGGCCGCATAGGAACATTAATGTAATTATGAGCGATCAAATAACAGAGTTTCTAAAGACGAATTATATCCCCATTACATCAGCTGCAGCTGTCGGTATGTTCTATTTTTATTTTATTAAATTTAGAGAGACTAGGACTTATACTTATTTAGTATGTTACGCCTATGTTTTCATTCATGACAAAGAAACTACCAGTTTCTATATTTCTTAACATACTCTTGCATTTTTTACTTATAAGGGGGCTATAGCTTAAATATGCTTTAAAAACGGTCTAATTGTTCGTTGTCAAACTATGTTAAAGTTTGCTTTATATAGTACAGATATACATTTTAATAGTCTCTTCCATACAATTACAATACCGTGATATTATTCAATTCATATTCTGTATTGAGATGTGTGACAAATCGAATATAAAACCTAAATTTATAAACGTTATAGCCTAGGCCTAGTTAGTAGCCTACTATGCACTTTCCTGAAACTAGAGGTGTTGAGGGACAAACTCTCACCCCAAACATGCATTAATTAATTAATTAATTTCTACAAAATACCTTTAGGAATCGGTTTTATGATGCTTAGGAGGTACTCATCTGGTGGGAAATGTTACAGTGATGCAACATAAAATGGTTAGGTGGTGATAGTGACAGGAGCGAATACAGGCATAGGCAAGGAGACAGCTTTAGATCTAGCCAGACGAGGTAAATGCGTAATAAAGATATATATATACTTTAATATTAAAGTTAGGCCTAAAGCAAAAATTAGTAAAATTGGCTGCCAGCCGAGTTGAATAACCGTTTAGCCTTTGTTATGAATATGAAAACATTTTTTTGTCTGCAGAAGTGATTAGCCTAACTCTATTAAAATAAAAAATTACCTATAGGCCTAATCACGTAAGTTGAGAGACAATACATTTTCAAAGGCAAAAAAGTAAATACACTAGGCCTATCACCCTACATTTAAACTGACCATCAAAGGTGGCATAAAATATTTATACTGGATTACACAATCAGGTAAATGAAAACCTGTTTTGCATTTTGTGTCTCGAATACAAAAAAAATCAAAAAATACTAACCTACATGCTTTGCATTTGCGACGACGGGCGACCTAAAAAAGTTATGTTAATTCATTATGGGCATGCGGGTAAATGCTCCCCCACCTCGACATATTTTTGGTTGTTGACACATTGACAATGACATAGCCTAAACTTGTTCTTCGTCGCAAAATCTGAAATCCTCTACGCCACAAATTGAATAAGTTTAGATAATAAAATGTTCATGGAAACGTAATTTCGAGGGATCTTTAAACTGTATATTTATTGCGAAACAACTCTACCCTATCGACACTCAACATGGTTATTACTATTTAGTATTATGCACACATTTTATTTTCAGGGTTATTTTATTTCTATTCTGATAGTCGCCGAGAAACATCAGATGGCTTCGAACAAGTTTTTGGTAGAAATCACCTTGGACCATTCTTGCTAACAAACCTTTTACTGGACTTGCTGAAGAAGTCGGCACCAAGCCGAATTGTCAATGTTTCCTCTTCGGGTCACGCTGAGGCTAAAATTAACTTTGATGACATTAATTCTACGGAATCTTTTGAACCTGTAGCTGCTTATTGCCGAAGTAAACTAGCAAATATTCTCTTTACAAAGGAACTTGCAGAAAGATTAAAAGGTAATTCACATGTTATTATTAGTCGGATCTTAAGTTCGATTCATCTAGGATGCATTTCATTTTGTCCAAAGATTTAAAGTTTAATTTTACGTTACGGTTGAATTTCGTATGCGCATACACGCAGCCGGTTCTCTCGGTCTGTATCAGTTTCATAAACGCAAAAAATATGTCATGAAACGCGGAAGATGTCATGAAACAGTTCATAACCAGCAGACCAATACATACATAAAAAGTGCTCATCAAACTTAAATCGTTTTAACTTATTCATTTACAGGAACAGGCGTAACTTGCTACTCGCTTCATCCAGGCTTCATAGCAACAGACGTCTTCCGTAGCATGCCACATTGCTCAATGTGATTCTGCTTCTAATCTCCAAGAATTGTAAAGACCACAATACACTGTGCTGTTGAAGAGAGTCTAGCAAATGAGTCTGGATATTACTACTGGTAGGTTGGTTGTTCACACACACACACGTTATAGAAACGTATCCATTGTGATCTTGCAAAATTAGTAAATCTATCCAAATAAATAAACTTCAAATTTATGTCCATGTTACGTACTATATTCACTACTATTCAAAGGAGGTTGTGTGTGCTACTTCACCGTACAACGTTAAGAGTGAAGATAGTTTCTGTCCATTCGGTCGTGAGGAACATGCCATGATCAAGGCGCGAGTAAGGCTAACTTAGACAGACGAGGGCCAATCGTCGGGAGAAAATAAACATCCCGCAACGACAACGCCCGACGGTATCGCAAGACGGCTCGTCACGTCGGTTATTAACTCAAACAGCACCGACGAGTCAAGACGTTTCGTCGGGCCTCGTCGTACGATGCTGTCTCAGGTGGCCGATGGCATCTGCTTATACAAGCGGAATAATAATTTGAGTCTCCTTGGTGTTGTGTTGACTTCTTTGACTCGCATGTTTTTACGATAGGCCTATACTTCACTTTACATTTAAATACGTTTGCATGTGGTTTCTTTAACGGGAAAAGGCGATGATACGGTGTAATTACGTCACTTTTCCCTTAATTGTAGTCTACAGTTATGATACGTTATGATAGCACTAAATTGATATTGACGATAAATAAATATAATGAATGTAAATATAAAGAAAATGATCTCTGCTTTTTCTTTTAGTTATACATGTGAAGAGTTCGAATCTTTTTACGATGGTGACAAATTCATAAGCCTTTTCAAAGGCGCTCAGGTATCAGCATCTTAAATTTCTACATTAGTCGTTTTTAAATAAAAAATAAAACAGCAGATACAAATTCGCCCCTACAGTGGTTAACAGAAAAACAAGAAGACACAATTACACAATCTCGAAAACACTAACACTACGATGAAGGTTTAGAATAGAAGATACCAATATAGGGATGGGCCTGAACTAAATTATTATTAAGATAAATTTAATGTTGCATTCTTTTTACTCATCTCATGCATTTTTGTCTTGGTGAATTTTTATATTCCTCCCCTCTCCCCTTTTATATTCCATCCCCTCTCTACCCAACACGAACACGAGCTTTACAAAATAATGACAACTGTCAAAAGTACGTTTTTAATCAATTTTCGTCTTTTTATTGTCATTTTGTTACTTATTTTATATATTTAAATAACTTTTTTTTAAATGTAATATAACGAATGCAAATATGGTTTTAAAAACATCAACATCAATCATTTTATGTATAGACTAAAAAAAACTGACAGAGAAGATCATGCAAAATGTATAACATTTAAGATAACATATTTTCCGTAAAACTTATCAATATTATATAATTATTGTATATCTTTATTATTTGTGTCATTGTTTATAGGTAGCCTCATGGATGTCGTGCGTTTCCTGGGCCGCCATGGCTATTGTCTTGTTTGTTCAAACAAAATGTTCCAGATAAGAAGAAGATTGAATTTAAGGAAATCATTACATACACAGCAGGCTTGGACACATTAAAAAAACAATACGTGCGCTAGTTGGCAATAATAACATGAATAATTTCATCCAAATTTATGTATTATTTTCATAAAAATATAAATTACATGGTTTCGTTTTTGTTCCAGAGATCACAGGTATTATATCACAATTTAACAATACAATATCAAAAAGGCAGAAATTAGGTTAGACTATTGCATAATATAATTTTGTTTTCTCCGTTACAAAAGTCGATCAGCAATTGTTAATCCCATTTTCTAAAAATAACGACCATTTAAAAAATAATGGAGAAATTGAATGCCATTGATTTTCAGGAAAACCACAACCTATGTTATTATTAAGATTTTTTTAGCAAATGTGTGTTGAAAACCACCGAACCGTTGTTACAATCATTGTGATGATATAGATCTTGTTGAGTCGCTGATATAAGAATAAATATTTTGGCACACATGGCGTGTCATACGTATAATACTGTTATATTGAGCTCGCGTACTTGCTAAAATTACGATTGGACAAGTCTAGCTAAACAGAGTTAAGTGGATGTGTTTAAAACTTTCCACAAATCTACCTGTATGTTTAACACATCAAGATTTGATTTGATTTGAATTAATATTCAGATATATGTGGTAAACAAAAACTGGTAATTTTTGACATCTTGTTCTTCACAACATTCCGTATTACTGGTTTCGTTTTCCCGCGATCATCCATTTTCTAGAATAAGTTTCAGAAAAGATATGTTACGATACGCCACTCTTGTAATTCTAGCGGTCATATTCATCGCAGGACTTTCTGTAATTATTATCACAGCAGAAATAAAAGTAAGTAACGTAGGCAACAAAGTTAAGTAGGCCTATGATATCATTTTTTTATTTCTAAGCTAGCAACCACAGGCCTTATTTTCATACTGGTATTGGTTCTAAAAAACAGTCTGCTAGGTGAAGGCAATCTTACCTTTATGTAGGTTAGAATTTATTATTTAGCAATCTTTCTTGTTTGGGTTTCTATTCTAACTTTGTAAAATAGATTTGTAGGCCTATGTTCTGCCTGATCGATGCCATTGTAGGCTACTTCGGCTACTGTATAAACTAACTATAGGGCCTAAAGGCTATGGGCTTTGCAAATCCTTGTTGTACCAGGGAGATGTCTCCCTGGTTGTAAAGTGCGGTAATAAACTGATGCATGTAAATGAAAGTAAAACAGATGCTGAGGAATTTCCGGGGGAATTTCCCGCATAGTCAACATACCGGCGGACGTTTTATCATATTACTACTATTTTAATTCGGGTTATTATATACCATGGAGGAAAAATCCTCCGTGTATACATATGACAAATTATGAGGCCTAATAACAATTTTTTGGTAGGCATATTATAAAAGAATCGATTAGTTAGGCCTAATGTAGCATCGCTCATTTTATTTCACAATGCTTATTCTCCTCTACCGCTTTTTAAAAAAAGAAGAAGCCTGGGGTAGTACATTATCAATGTTGTTTCCTAGGTTCCTATAGTAAACAATATAACAAACAAGTTAATATTAAAAATTACTATTTTCACCTATATTTTAAGTACGACGGGGAATGTATGGTTTCGGCTGTTGTTGAGTGGAAGTCATCCAAAGGAAGTTCAGTGAACATTTACGTTCTTAATACTTCATCCGCAAGCTGCTCATTCATTATGGGGTACCATGGCCTAGCTGTAGCTGTATGTTTTGTCTTTTTTATATATTTCATCTTGTTGCTGAGGAAAGTAATCGTAAACCCACGGTAAATTTATTTTTGTTTACCTTTTCCTGAAGATAGTAATATTGAGGTTTGATATGGGTGAGAATTATATCCGTAAAAACAATGTTTTTTTTTAATTGCCGTGCCGTATATCGTCAATTATTAGGTCTTCAATGAACAACTTGCTATAAATTTGACCAAGGCAATCAAACAACATGACTGCTGTGGAGCTAGCTCTGGAGATCAAAGGGTTTCATCTGTGGCTGCGATACGATCAGTTCCTCTAACAGACACCGCGCGTCGCAGAGAATAATATGTAGATACCGTAGCATTGGTATGTCGCAGCCAGACAATATCAAAGGACTGTTATGAGTTCCTATACTTGAGCTCAGTGTCATGTTGTTAGATTGGCTTGCTTCTACCCAGGACCGTATACAGCCCAAAACTTGACCTAGCCAGGATTGGAGTTTCGTACTTATTTTTATTGTCGAGGCTCAGTAAAGAAAGATAATTGTAGAAGAATTTGCAATTGAATGCGTCACATTGACTGCTATCGTTATATTTTCTGTCTTCAGGTTTTTGCCGTGGTTTGCAATACTTTGCATTATTGCGGCCGTTTTCTCGCTCATGTGTGTGATCATTCTTCATATTGGTCTCAGTAACTTATGTGACGGATTTCTGGAACGATACGAAGGGTAAGTTATTTCTTTGCAAAATTTATTTATTTGCATTTATTTTTTCGTAAACTTCCTCTTTCCAAAGGAGTCCCGATGTTTATCACATATCTTAACCTAACAAGTAAAGTGAATACCGTATAATATCAAGTTCTTAAACGAAAATTATTATTTTTTAGTTATACATGTGAGGCGTTTGAATCTTCTTACCATTACGATCGCAAAGGTTTCACCGGACTTTTCGAAAGCGCTCAGGTAGTCATATTTTCAAAAATATAAGGGTTGAACCTTTTAATTTGCAAAAAGTCATATAAGTATTGTTATATACGGTACACAACGCCATTGAACAACAACCAATAGATGCACTATATAATTTTCCACTGATTTAAATAAATTTAAATGCAACATACGTGTATTGCGTATAATATATGAATGGAAGGAGGTCACAGTAAGTTAATTTAAGTCGTAATCCGCGTATCAGTATAATAATAGAGAGGTTTCGCAATCTTACGAATACGATAACGAAAACGGATACGTCACCGACACGTATTCGTTTTCGTAAGCCATAAAAAAATCTGTTTCGCATGGCAACGAAATATTGAGGCGCGTCCAAAATATGACTGCGGTAAATTTGAGCGAAGCGCAGGTACGTGTTGCTTGGCTGCCTATGCCTAGCGTAACATCAAAGCGAGTGAGGACTTTAAAAACTGCTGTTTATCAAAATTGACCTGGCATTTTAGTAAATTACTTTATAATTACTTTCAATAAATCTATAATTATATTATAATCATGAATCATTCCTAATTCAAATGCAAAATGTGCAAAATAGATCAAATTTGTAGTTACGAATATGACTGGTGATATTCGTCAACACGAATACGCTTTACGAATATGAAATGGGGTTCAGCTCAAAAGTTTCACAAATGTATGACGTATCCGTTTTCGTTATCGTATTCGTAAGGTTGCGAAACCTCCCTATTGTTGGACGTTATTTGCATTTTATCAAACAAATACTGATTACAAAGAATGGAGAATATAACAGTTGGTTGTACGGCTGATACTGTATGTATTTTAGTATATTTGCCTTTACATTATTGTAACGATTAAGCATTCTATACACTTTTCATGTTTATCGATTACGTTACGGTGGCCTACTGTTAAATAGGCCTATCTATCGATCCTATAGCCTACGCACGAACTAATGATGATGATCAAATAAAGATCGAAACGTTGAATAATGGCTCACCTCTCGTTATTTGGAGTCAGTTTTATATTACAGTACAAGCTATTTAACAAAGTACCGATAATTATTAAAAATATATTTTGTGATTTTTTTAATTTGTATTTTTTTTTTAAATCTCATTTAGATTGCGTCGTGGTTATCGTGTATTTTCTGGGCCGTAATGGCGTTGATGCTGTTTGCTCAAAGAAAGTCATTCCGGATTAGAAGATCTTTGAGATTTGAAAATTCCATCCAAACATAATAATATTTTATTTGCGTTTTTATATGCGTTTTGTGTAGCGGGTCCGTTGAAACTGTTAAACTTTGTGTTGATTGTGATTGGGTCGCATTCATTTGTATTCGCTACGTTTAAATCCGGGTTTATATCACGTGAAATGACGTTTGAGGCAGAGTAACTACTATTAATACGAACTATACGACGTCTTATTATCAGATAATATGATGCCTAAAGTAACATTTTTCTGAAGATGTATAGTATTGTGAAAACCTCGACTTATAAGTTTTGGTTTGATAGATTAGGCCTATAACTCGCAGTTCGTTTTCACAATGAAAATATTTTATATATTCCTCAGAAAGTTTATTGTGAAATAAAAAAAACGGCTGGTGCGTTCTAAAGAAATCATACTGATTAACATGGTATGACATGCTGTTAATATTGCAAGTTGAGGGCACTATATAACAAAAGCAAAATTACCTATATGTATGTATAATAGGGGTCAATGGTTCACGCACATACGAATACATGAACGGGAGACATTGCATTTAGAGGCCGCATAGGAAAATTAATGTAATTATGAGCGATCAAATAACAGAGTTTCTAAAGACGAATTATATCCCCATTACATCAGCTGCAGCTGTCGGTATGTTCTATTTTTATTTTATTAAATTTAGAGAGACTAGGACTTATACTTATTTAGTATGTTACGCTTATGTTTTCATTCATGACAAAGAAACTACCAGTTTCTATATTTCTTAACATACTCTTGCATTTTTTACTTATAAGGGGCCTATAGTTTAAATATGCTTTAAAAACGGTCTAATTGTTCGTTGTCAAACTATGTTAAAGTTTGCTTTATACAGTACAGATATACATTTTAATAGTCTCTTCCATACAATTACAATACCGTACCGTGATATTATTCAATTCATATTCTGTATTGAGATGTGTGACAAATCGAATATAAAACCTAAATTTATAAACGTTATAGCCTAGGCCTAGTAGCCTACTATGCACTTTCCTGAAACTAGAGGTGTTGAGGGACAAACTCTCACCCCAAACATGCATTAATTAATTAATTAATTTCTACAAAATTCCTTTAGGAATCGGTTTTATGATGCTTAGGAGGTACTCATCTGGTGGGAAATGTTGCAACATAAAATGGTAAGGTGGTGATAGTGACAGGAGCGAATACAGGCATAGGCAAGGAGACAGCTTTAGGCCTAGATCTAGCCAGACGAGGTAAATGCGTATAATAAAGATATATATACTTTAATATTAAAGTTGGCCTAAAGCAAAAAATAGTAAAATTGGCTGCCAGCCGAGTTGAATAACCGTTTAGCCTATTTTGTTATGAATATGAAAACATTTTTTTGTCTGCAGAAGTGATTAGCCTAACTCTATTAAAATAAAAAATTGCCTATAATCACGTAAGTTGAGGGACAATACATTTTCAAAGGCAAAAAAGTAAATACACTAGGCCTATCACCCTACATTTAAACTGACCATCAAAGGTGGCATAAAATATTTATACAGGATTACACAATCAGGTAAAAGAAAACCTGTTTTGCATTTTGTGTCTCGAATACAAAAAAAATAAAAAAATACTAACCTACATGCTTTGCATTTGCGACGACGGGCGACCTAAAAAAGTTATGTTAATTCATTATGCGCATGCGGGTAAATGCTCCCCCACCTCGACATATTTTTGGTTGTTGACACATTGACAATGACATAGCCTAAACTTGTTCTTCGTCGCAAAATCTGAAATCCTCTACGTCACAAATTGAATAAGTTTAGATAATAAAATGTTCATGGAAACGTAATTTCGAGGGATCTTTAAACTGTATATTTATTGCGAAACAACTCTACCCTATCGACACTCAACATGGTTATTACTATTTAGTATTATGCACACATTTTATTTTCAGGGTTATTTTATTTCTATTCTGATAGTCGCCAAGAAACATCAGATGGCTTCGAACAAGTTTTTGGTAAAAATCACCTTGGACCATTCTTGCTAACAAACCTTTTACTGGACTTGCTGAAGAAGTCGGCACCAAGCCGAATTGTCAATGTTTCCTCTTCGGGTCACGCTGAGGCTAAAATTAACTTTGATGACATTAACTCTACGGAATCTTTTGAACCTGTAGCTGCTTATTGCCGAAGTAAACTAGCAAATATTCTCTTTACAAAAGAACTTGCAGAAAGATTAAAAGGTAATTCACATGTTATTATTAGTCTGATCTTAAGTTCGATTCATCTAGGATGCATTTCATTTTGTCCAAAGATTTAAAGTTTAATTTTACGCTTGGTTGAATTTCGTATGCGCATACACGCAGCCGGTTCTCTCGGTCTGTATCAGTTTCATAAACGCAAAAAATATGTCATGAAACGCGGAAGATGTCATGAAACAGTTCATAACCAGCAGACCAATACATACATAAAAAGTGCTCATCAAACTTAAATCGTTTTAACTTATTCATTTACAGGAACAGGCATAACTTGCTACTCGCTTCATCCAGGCTTCGTAGCAACAGACGTCTTCCGCGCAGCATGCCACATTGCTCAATGTGATTCTGCTTCTAATCTCCAAGAATTGTAAAGACCACAATACACTGTGCTGTTGAAGAGAGTCTAGCAAATGAGCCTGGATATTACTACTGGTAGGTTGGTTGTTCACACACACACGTTATAGAAACGTATCCATTGTGATCTTGCAAAATTAGTAAATCTATCCAAATAAATAAACTTCAAATCTATATGTCCATGTTATGTACTATATTCACTACTATTCAAAGGAGGTTGTGTGTGCTACTTCACCGTACAACGTTAAGAGTGAAGATAGTTTCTGTCCATTCGGTCGTGAGGAACATGCCATGATGAAGGCGCGAGTAAGGCTAACTTAGACAGATGAGGGGCAACTGAGTCGTCTCGTCGGGAGAAAACAGAGAGCTTTCGCTATCTCGGATCGGGAACGAGAACCAGTTAATTAAAATTTCACATAAACTAATGACGTCATACACAAAAAACCCTTACTTTCTCGGCCGCTCGTTCCCGATCGAGATAGCGAAAGCTCTCTAAAAATAGAGAGCTTTCGCTATCTCGGATCGGGAACGAGAACCAGCTCCTGTATCTCGGGCTACGAGCATTAGTTAATTAAAATTTCACATAAACTAATGACGTCATACACAAAAAAAACCTTACTTTCTCGGCGGCTCGTTCCCGATCGAGATAGCGAAAGCTCTCAAATGTTCTTAAAACGAGTACGAGATCGAGAACCGGTAATTAATGCTGGTTCTCGTTCCCGATCCGAGATAGCGAAAGCTCTCTATTAACTCAAACAGCACCGACGAGTCAAGACGTTTCGTCGGGCCTCGTCGTACGATGCTGTCTCAGGTGGCCTATGGCATCTGCTTATACAAGCGGAATAATAATTTGAGTCTCCTTGGTGTTGTGCTGACTTCTTTGACTCTCGCATGTTTTTACGATAGGCCTATACTTCAATTTACATTTAAATACGTTTGCATGTGGTTTCTTTAAAAAAGGCGATGATTACGGTGTAATTACGTCACTATTCCCTTAATTGTAGTCTACAGTTATGATGAGTTATGATAGCACTAAATTGATATTGACGATAAATAAATGTAATGAATGTAAATATAAAGAAAATGATCTGTGCTTTTTCTTTTAGTTATACATGTGAAGAGTTCGAATCTTTTTACGATGGTGACAAATTCATAAGCCTTTTCAAAGGCGCTCAGGTATCAGCATCTTAAATTTCTACATTAGTCAATTCAATTCAATTCAAAGCAACATTTATTTTCTCCTTTCATATACAAAATAGATTTCAGTGATCAATAAATATGTAAACAAAATTCGAAAGAAGAAGGTACACGCCCAGAAAGATGAAAAACACATCTTGTGGAGGACGTACCTATTACAGACACAGACAATGACAATTTATAAAAAATAAAAAAAAATATAAAATAAAAAAAAAAAATAAAAAAAAAAAAAATTGACCGAGTAAAAGTTAATATTTGGCAATAAGGTGACTTTTAAGTTTAGATAAAAATTATTTACTAGAAACAGAGTTTAAGATGGGGAGTGGCAGATCGTTCCAAAAAGTGGGTCCGGAATACCTAATGTTGTGTTGAAAGTGGTTGGTTTTATGGGTTGGAATATGTAATTTTGAACAAATACGGGTATTATGATAATGAATTGAAGAATTTGGAGTGAACATGGAGCAGAGATGTTTGGGAAGGTTGGAATTAATAGAAGAAAAGATGAACGAGCCTTGTTGGGTTAGATTGATATCGGAGACTTTGAGAAGATTAAGCTTTGAAAAAAGATGAGATGAATGAGACAGGGGTGGGGCACCAGATATAACCCTGATGGCCTTTTTTTGAAGAGTTTGAAGTCTTTTAATACTGGAAGGGTAAGAGTTGCACCAGACAATATTGCAATAGTTAAGATAAGGCAGGATGAGGGAGCAGTACAGGATACGAAGAATGTTAGGGGGTGAAAAAGAAGAAAGTCTAGTGATGATGCCAAGACTTTTTGAAATTTTATTCTCAACAAAATTGATGTGATTTTTCCATGAAAGTCGACTGTCAAGATGAACTCCTAAAAATGTAGCAGATTGGACTGAGGGAATATCATGATTGTTAATAGAAATGTTATAGTTTGCAGTATCAATGTTTTTAATTTTCTGAGGGGTCCCAAACAGGATGAAGTTACATTTTTTGTGGTTAAGAGAAAGTTTGTTAGCTGAAAAGTATTGAGACATGAGGGTCAAATTGGTATTAACAGTATTAAATAAGGTTTGAATATCAGGGTCAGAGTAATAAACAGTGGTGTCGTCAGCATATAGAAAAAAATTAAGAATTGCAGAAGAAAGATATATATCATTAATATATAGAATAAATAGGAAGGGGCCAAGAAGAGAGCCCTGGGGAACACCACAAGTAACAGGGTTGAAGTTGGAGACAGAATTAGAATACTTGGTACATTGGAAACGATTGGTAAGGTAACTTTTGAAAAGATCATATGCGGGCCCTCTAATTCCATAGTGGGATAGTTTAAATAAAAGTATGTTGTGGTCTATTGTGTCGAATGCCTTTGACAAATCTATAAAAACGCCGATGGCTAGATGGCCACTTTCAAATGCGTCAACAATTTTGTTTGTTAAGTCAATGAGAGCCATGGGTGTGTTGTGACCTTTTCTAAAGCCATATTGATTTTTGTGAAGAATGTCATGTTTTGAGATAAATGAAAATGTACGATCGTAGATTACCCTTTCTAAAGCTTTAGAGAAAATAGAGAGGACAGAGATGGGGCGATAGTTAGAGAAATCAGATTTGTTTCCAGATTTGTAGATAGGGGTAACGCGCGCAAACTTCATCCCGTCTGGGAAAACACCCTTTAATAAAGCAAGATTAAAAATATGGGTAAGTGGAAAAGAAATGAGATCGGCAATATGTTTGATGGGCTTGGTTTGGAAATCATCAATACCGGGTGATTTGTTGTTTTTAAAGATAGAAATGATTTTAAAAACTTCGGCCTCATTGACTGGAGTAAAGAATATTGAGTTAGGGGTAAGGTTGGGTAAAAAGTCTTTAAATGATCTGTTACTATTGGGAATTTTATTAGCAAGTGAAGGGCCGATTTCAGAAAAATATTTGTTAAAGGCATTTGAAATTATATTGGAATCATTAGTCAACTCACCTTGAAAATTGAAAGAAGTATTTGTATGTGTATTATTTGATTTATTGAGCAGGGAATTAATTGATTTCCAAGTTGCCTTAATATCATTTTTGTGTTTGAGAAACGTTTTGTGAAAATAATTTTTTTTTGCAGCTTTAATTGTAGTATTTAATTTATTACGGAATTGTTTAAAGGCTGTTTCATTTATTTGGGTGGGACAATGGATAAATTTAGAGTACAGTTTATGTTTGTGTTTAATTGAATTAAGTAGGCCATTAGACATCCATGACTTTAATTTATTATTTTTTTTTCGTTTTTGAGGAGAGGAAAGTGTTTATCATATATTGATTTTAATATAAGTTCAAAGTGTGAATAAGCCTTATTTGGGTCATCAGTGTTAATAACATCAGTCCAATGTTGGGTGGAAATTTCAAGACGAAAGTTTGCCAGTGAAGTAAGGTTAAATTTTCTAAAAGTATAGTTTTTATTTGGATTAAGATTATGGAAGGAAGCGTTGAGAAGAGAAATATTGAAGACAGGAAGATGATCGGAAATGTCGCTATAAAGTAGACCACTTGTGTTTTGGTATTCAGTCTGATTAGTAAAAATGTTGTCTAATAAAGTGGCAGAAGTTTTACTGATACGGGAAGGTCTATGGATACAAGGAAGGTAATTATTACTGAAAAGCGAGTTGATAAAATCACGAGCATTGTTGTCAGTATCGTATTTAAGGATATCGATGTTGAAGTCTCCAAGAATGTAGACAATCTTGTTTTCTGTTGATAAAGAGGAAAGCACAGAGTCAAGTTCATTAGTAAATTGTTTAGGGTCAAGTGAAGGCGGTCTATAAATGGTTCCAACAAGAATATTTTTTAGGTTGGGTCTAACAATTTCAATAAAGATGGATTCAGAAGTAGAGGGTTGCAGAGTTAGATCATTTCTAAGGAAAAATTCAAGGCCATCACGGATATATAAGGCAACCCCACCACCGTCTTTATAATAGTCGTTTTTAAATAAAAAATAAAACAGCAGATACAAATTCGCCCCTACAGTGGTTAACAGAAAAACAAGAAGACACAATTACACAATCTCGAAAACACTTACACTACGATGAAAGTTTAGAATAAAAGATACCAATATAGGGATGGGCCTGAACTAAATTATTATTAAGATAAATTTAATTTTGCATTCTTTTTACTCATCTCATGCATTTTTGTCTTGGTGAATTTTTATATTCCTCCCCTCTCCCCTTTTATATTCCATCCCCTCTCTACCCAACACGAACACGAGCTTTACAAAATAATGACAACTGTCAAAAGAACGTTTTTAATCAATTTTCGTCTTTTTATAGTCATTTTGTTACTTATTTTATATATTTAAATAACTTTTTTTTAAATGTAATATAACGAATGCAAATATGGTTTTAAAAACATCAACATCAATCATTTTATGTATAGACTAAAAAAAACTGACAGAGAAGATCATGCAAAATGTACAACATTTAAGATAACATATTTTCATTAAAACTGATTAATATTATATAATTATTTTATATCTTTATTATTTGTGTCATTGTTTATAGGTAGCCTCGTGGATGTCGTGCGTTTCCTGGGCCGCCATGGCTATTGTCTTGTTTGTTCAAATAAAATGTTCCAGATAAGAAGAAGATTGAATTTAAGGAACTTATTACATACACAGCAGGCTTGGAGACATTTAAAAACAATACGTGCGCTAGTTGGCAATAATAACCTGAATAATTTCATCCAAATTTATATATTATTTTCATAAAAATATAAATTACATGGGTTCGTTTTTGTTCCGGAGATCACAGGTATTATATCACAATTTAACAATACAATATCAAAAAAGCAGAAATTAGGTTAGACTATTGCATAATATAATTTTGTTTTCTCCGTTACAAAAGTCGATCAGCAATTGTTAATCCCATTGTCTAAAAATAACGACCATTTTAAAAATAATGGAGAAATTGAATGCCATTGATTTTCAGGAAAACCTCAACCTATGCTATTGTTATTAAGATTCTTTTAGCAAATGGTGTAATAATAATAATAATAATAATTTATTAGGAAATGACACCTTTGCATCGGTGGCACACACAGAAGTGGTGCATCCAATTTAACATAATACATCAAAACAATACATTATATGACGGATACAGATTCTTAAACTATTTGCAAAAATATAAAAGATAAATCATTACCAACATGGTAATATAGGTACTGTATTAAATTGTCTTACATTATCATAGGTTTGAGTTGATAAAGAGGTATATAAAAATAAACATAAAATATAGTAAAGAGTTTACAATACAAACCATTGTGTTTCAACATCAGGTACTGAGGACCTATAGTTGTTATCACAGGTGTATAATATTTACAAATCAAAAAAGGTCTCAGATTCTTTACAAATCGCGATAGAATCTCCACCTAAAATATACTGTAATTTATCATCAGCACTTGCTGTTGTGACACGATTCCATGTGTCATAATCATTACAGAGTACAAGATTATGTTGTAGATTGGATAATTCTTTCATTCTAATATTATCAAATGCTTTACAGTTTAATAAAAAATGTTTAATGTCTTCAATTTCACCATTCCCACATATAGTACAAAGACCGGACACATCATTGGACCATTTATAAGTTTTACAATCTAAAGGTAGAGTGTTAGATCTTAATTTAAATTTCAGACTTGTCTCATAAAAATGTGTTTTATCAAGTAAATACTTTTCTAAATTAGGGAAAGGTTTCAATTTTGAGTATAAATTTAATGAGGTTTTTTGCATTACATTATTTGACCACTCTGATTTATATGATTCTGACAAACATCGCTCGACATTGCTGACTGAGAAAGGAACAAGAGTTAAACTATCATTATCAAAAACATTGTTGTAAAAGCCTATATCTGTACATTTTTCAAATATGTACAACACAACTACTAAGAAATTTATATTTTAAACAATCAAAGTCACATTTCAATTGTAGCATAGAATTAAGTACAATATTAGGCCACCTGTGGTCATCCATAGATATAAAACGATTAAATAATTTAACTCTGGACAGTTTGTGTAACTTGGATAATGGAACCCACCGAACCGTTGTTACAATCATTGTGATATAGATCTTTTTGAGTCGCTGATTAAAGAATAAATATTTTGGCACACATGGCGTGTCATACGTATAAAACGATGGGAACAAGTCTAGCTACAGAGTTAAGTGGATGTGTTTTAAACTTCCCACAAATCTACCTGTTTGTTTAACACATCAAGATTTGATTTGATTTGAATTAATATTCAGATATGTGGTAAACAAAAACTGGTAATTTGATATTTCTACCTTCACCAATGTTTCTATTCGTGAATCGTTTGAATTCGCTTGACTGTTGACTCACTTGACATCTTGTTCTTCACAACATTCCGTATTACTGGTTTCGTTTTCCCGCGATCATCCATTTTCTAGAATGAGTTTCAGAAAAGATATGTTACGATACGCCACTCTTGTAATTCTAGCGGTCACATTCATAGCAGGACTTTCTGTAATTATTATCACAGCAGAAATAAAAGTAAGTAACGTAGGCAACAAAGTTAAGTAGGCCTATGATATAATTTTTTTATTTCTAAGCTAGCAACCACAGGCCTTATTTTCATACTGGTATTGGTTCTAAAAAACAGTCTGCTAGGTGAAGACAATCTTACCTTATGTAGGTTAGAATTTATTATTTAGCAATCTTTCTTGTTTGAGTTTCTATTCTAACTTTGTAAAATGGGTTTTGTAGGCCTATGTTTTGTAGTCCTATATTCTGCCTGATCGATGCCATTTTAGGCTACTTCGGCTACTGTATAAACTAACTATAGAGCCTAAGGTTATGGACTTTGCAAATCCTTGTTGTACCAGGGAGATGTCTCCCTGGTTGTAAAGTGCGGTAATAAACTGCTGCATGTAAAACGAAAGTAAAACAGATGCTGAGGAATTTCCGGGGGAATTTCCCGCATAGTCAACATACCGACGGACGTTTTATCATATTACTACTATTATAATTCAGGTTATTATATACCATGGAGGAAAAATCCTCCGTGTATATACATGACAAATTATGAGGCCTAATAACAATTTTTTTGGTAGGCATATATACGAATCGATTAGTTAGTCCTAATGTAGCATCGCTCATTTTATTTCACAATGCTTATTATCCTCTACCGCTTTAAAAAAAAAAAGAAGCCTGGGGTAGTACATTATCAATGTTGTTTCCTAGGTTCCTATAGTAAACAATATAACAAACAACTTAATATTAAAAATTACTATTTTCACCTATATTTTAAGTACGACGGGGAATGTATGGTTTTGGCTGATGTTGAGTGGAAGTCATCCGAAGGAAGTTCAGTGAACATTTACGTTCTTAATACTTCATCCGCAAGCTGCTCATTCATTATGGGGTACCAGGGCGTAGCTGTAGCTGTATGTTTGGTCTTTTTTATATATTTCATCTTGTTGCTGAGGAAAGTAGTCGTATACCCACGGTAAATTTACTTTTGTTTACCTTTTCCTGAAGATATTAATTATTGAGGTTTGATATGGGTGAGAATTATATCCGGAAAAAACAATGTTTTTTTTTAAGCGCCGTGCCGTATATCGTCAATTATTAGGTCTTCAATGAACAACTTGCTATAAATTTGACCAAGGCAATCAGACTGCTGTGGAGCTAGCTCTGGAGATCAAAGGGTTTCATCTGTGGCTGCGATACGATCAGTTCCTCTAACAGACAGAGTTTCGTACTTATTTTTATTGTCAAGGCTCAGCAGTAAAGAAAGATAATTGTAGAAGAATTTGCAATAATTGAATGCTTCACATTGACTGCTATCGTTATATTTTCTGTCTTCAGGGTTTTGCCGTGGTTTGCATTACTTTGCATTATTGCGGCCTTGTTCTCGCTCATTTGTGCAACCGTTCTTCATATTGGTCTCCGTAAATTATGTAACGGATTTCTGGAACGATACGAAGGGTAAGTTTCTTTGCAAAATTTATTTATTTGCATTTATTTTTTCGTAAACTTTCTTATTCCAAAGGAGTCACGATGTTTATCACATATCTTAATCTAAAAAGTAAAGTGAATACCGTATAATATCAAGTTCTTAAACGAAAATTATTATTTTTTAGTTATACATGTGAGGCGTTTGAATCTGACTATTACGATCGCAAAGGTTTCACCGGACTTTTCAAAGGCGCACAGGTATCATATTTTCAAAAATATAAGTGTTGAACCTTTTAATTTGCAAAATGCCGTATAAGTATTGTTAAATACACAATGCTATTGAACAAAAACCAATAGATGCACTGATTATGTTTCGTTTCGTTTCGTTTATTTTCCACTCATTTAAATGCAACATACGAGTAGGCCTATAGCGTATAATTATTATGGGTGGAAGGAGGTCACAGTAAGTTCATTTAAGTCGTGATCCCCGTATCAGTATAATGCTACGGAAGTAAACTAAACTATATTTTAAAAAATGAGGGTAACATTTAAATTAAATAAGACAGTAAAAGTTAAGATTAATCAGGAAGTTCGTTGTATGACAATATAATGATAAAACTGATGATACCAATAAGAGTATATAATATGTAATATAATTATAGTGAAGTTTAAATAACATAGTATAAAACCGACTCCAAATAACGAGAGGCAAGCCATGAGTCAACGTTTCATCAGGAATGTGTATCTGTATGAATGTCCTAATGATGATCAAATAAAGATCGAAACGTTGAATCATGGCTTACCTCTCGTTGCTTGGAGTCAGCTACTACAGTAATGCTAGTCAACAAAGTACCGATAATTATTAAAAATATATTTTGGGTTTTTTTTTATATGTATTTTTTGTTTAATCTCATTTAGGTTACGTCGTGGATATCGTGTGTTTCCTGGGCCGTAATGGCGATTATACTGTTTGTTCAAGTAAAATATTCCGGATAAGACGAATAGTTTAAAGGAATATTAAACTACTTTTCGTCAAACATGGCCTTAGACTTCTTTGTGGAGTATTCAAGAGGACAACCACCAAGTACCAAGTATACATGACTGTAATACAACATCACATGTGTTTCACATGTATCTCAGTAGGCCTATCATTACGTGATAGGCACCACATTGATTCAAATGAAATGCTGTATTGCCATATATTCCTATGATAATGGGTAAATATTGTATTGTGTAGAGATACAGCACTGAGACATATTATGGAATCTCGAACCCATCCACACATGGCCATAAGTACAATCAGACAAGAGGATAAACACCATGTATCTCCTACTAATAGGCCTATCATACGTGATAAGGCACCAAATTGATTCAACTGAAATGCTGTATTACCAAATATTTCTATGATAATGGGTAAATATTGTAGTATGTGTGGAGATACAGCGATGAGAATCGGGTACCAATGTTCAGTGTACTGACAAATACCCAATATCAGCCTGGTCCTTAACGCCTACTTTTAACTATAAATCAATTCACATATCTAGAGCACTCCTCAAACCGCCCAGTAATATAATACTGACAAATAATTCGTTTATAACGATGAAGATGAGAAAATCTGTGTCACTTTAGTCTTGTGAAAACTTCGACTTATAAGTTTTGGTTTGATAAATTATAATGAAACCTGTAAAGCGGGTGAAATCGCAGTACGTTTCCACAATGGAATTATTTTTTATATTCCTCAGAAAATTTATTGTGAAATAGGAAATAAGCTTGTTAAATTCACGAGGCTGCCGTAAAATGTTATTTATAATGGTTCCGTTATTTATTTAGATTTCTGAGTTAGCAAATTTGCCAATTTGAACTTTTTTGAGGGCTATAAAATATTATTTATTAAGCGGATGTCCAAGATCTAAAGTAAAGAAGACTTGCATTGGTGTAACAGTCCTCTACACACAATTTGCCATTGTTTCGGTAAAATTTAGCACCTTATCTAAATTTATTGTATTTTATAATATTTTATATTAAGAATTTTTTTAAACAATATGGTGTTCAAATTTGTCGCCATAATATTAATATGTCAAACCTGGGTATCGTTATAAATGATTAAACTCTGCATTGTCTGAAAATAGTCGTGTTTGAATTAAAATGTCTTGCCATTAAAGAAAATAATAAATTACGATCGCTAAATAATTTTTTCGGGAAGCAGGATTTAATTACATCGCGAGAAGCCATGGCATTTCTTTTTTTTTTTTTCAGATTATGTACTTCCATTTTTACCCAGTATCATGGTGAAAAATATACGTTTTAAATGACGAGGTTGTATAAATCGATAAAGGAGATCTTACGATTTGGCTTCGGTAATATTCGTTTAAAAAAGAAGATACAGTATTTTGGCACAAATGCCATGTCATACCTATACTTCAGCTGAAAGGGATTTTTTGGAAATCGTCTATTTTATTACGAACAAAAAACGGTGGTGCGTTCTAAAGAAATCATACTGATTAACATGGTATGACATGCAGTTAATATTGCAAGTTGAGGGCAATATAACAAAAATTACCAATATTTATAATTGGGGTCAATGGTTCACGCACATACGAATACAAGAACGGGAGACATTGCATGCCGCATAGGAACATTAAAGTGTAATTATGAGCGATCAAATAACAGAGTTCCTAAAGACGAATTATATCCCCATTACATCAGCTGCAGCTGTCGGTATGTTATATTTATAATTTTTTAAATTTAGATAGAGAGACTTCGTACACTCATACTTAGTTAGTGTACTCTAACCATCGCTATTTATTTATGTTTCCAATATTCATGACAAAGAAACGGTGTTAAAGGTTGCAGAAGACCGGCGTGAAGTTGGTTACTTATTCCTTATTCGATATTCAATTTTTTTTGTGAAGTTGGATCCTTATTCGACATTCACATTCACATGTATGGGGCGCAATATGTGTAATATTTTAATTAAATGATTTTATACTTACGGCTTAGATTAAGTAGGGCTATGATTTATAGGGCTATAACTTCGTTGTAAACGGCATGGACCGGGATGACGATACATGGGTTCGGGCTAGTAGGGTCCAGTCGTTTCAGAAAAATACCACTTGCCCCGGTCCATGCCGTCTAGTTGTCATTTTAAGCCATTTTAAAACGTTACTACAATTTAACGTTTTTTTAAATAAAAAATTCAATATAACAGGATGATATATAGGGCTATAATTACGTTATAAACGGCATGGACCGGAATGACGATACATGGGTTGGGGCGAGTAGGGTCCAGTCATTTCAGAAAAATACCACTTGCCCCGGTCCATGCCGTCTAGCTGTCATTTTACGCCATTTTAAAACGTTACCGGTCCTACAATTTAATTTTTAAAAATAAAAAATGCAATATAACCGAATGATTTATAGGGCTATAAATACGTTATAAACGGCATGGACCGGGATGACGATACATGGGTTGGGACTAGTAGGGTCCAGTAGTTTAAAAAAAATACCACTTGACCCGGTCCATGCCGTCTAGCTGCCATTTCACGCCATTTTAAAACCTTACTACAATTTCACGTTTTTATAAAAATTGCAAAATAACCGGATGAAATATAGGGCTATAATTACGTTATAAACGGCATGGACCGGGATGACGATACATGGGTTGGGGCGAGTAGGGTCCAGTTATTTCAGAAAAATACCTCTTACCCCGGTCCATGCCGTCTAGCTGTCATTTTACGCCATTGTAAAACGTTACTACAATTTAAGGTTTTCATAAAAAATGCAATGTAAACGTATGATTTATAGGGCTATAATTACGTTATAAACGGCATGGACCGGGATGACGATACATGGGTTGGGGCAAGTAGGGTCCAGTCAATTCAGAAAAATACCACTTGCCCCGGTCCATGCTGTCTAGCTATCATTTTACGCCATTTTAAAACGTTACTACAATTTAACGGTTTTTTTTATAAAAAATGCAATATAACCGAATGATTTATAGGGCTATAATTACGTTATAAACGGCATGGACCGGGATGACGATACATGGGTTGGGGCTAGTAGGGTCCAGTAGTTTCAGAAAAATACCACTTGACCCGGTCCATGCCGTATAGCTGCCATTTCACGCCATTTTAAAACCTTACTACAATTTAACGTTTTTATAAAAAATGCAATATAACCGGATGATATATAGGGCTGTAATTACGTTATAAACGGCATGTACCGGGATGACGATACATGGGTTGGGGCAAGAAGGGTCCAGTCAATTCAGAAAAATACCACTTGCCCCGGTCCATGCCGTCTAGCTATCATTTTACGCCATTTTAAAACGTTACTACAATTTAATGTTTTTTTTTTATAAAAAATGCAATATAACCGAATAATTTATAGGGATATAATTACGTTATAAACGGCATGGACCGGGATGACGATACATGGGTTGGGGCTAGTAGGGTCCAGTAGTTTCAGAAAAATACCACTTGACCCGGTCCATGCCGTCTAGCTGTCATTTTACGCCATTTTAAAACGTTACTACAATTTAAGGTTTTCATAAAAAATGCAATGTAAACATATGATTTATAGGGCTGTAATTACGTTATAAACGGCATGGACCGGGATGACGATACATGGGTTGGGGCAAGTAGGGTCCAGTCAATTCAGAAAAATACCACTTGCCCCGGTCCATGCCGTCTAGCTATCATTTTACGCCATTTTAAAACGTTACTACAATTTAACGTTTTTTTTTATAAAAATGGAATATAACCGAATGATTAGGGCTATAATTACGTTATAAACGGCATGGACCGGGATGACGATACATGGGTTGGGGCTAGTAGGGTCCAGTCAATTCAGAAAAATACCACTTGCCCCGGTCCATGCCGTCTAGCAGTCATTTTACGCCATTTTAAAACGTTACTACAATTTAAGGTTTTCATAAAAAATGCAATGTAAACATATGATTTATAGGGCTATAATTACGTTATAAACGGCATGTACCGGGATGACGATACATGGGTTGGGGCAAGTAGGGTCCAGTCAATTCAGAAAAATACCACTTGCCCCGGTCCATGCCGTCTAGCTGCCATTTTACGCCATTTTAAAACGTTACTACAATTTAATTTTTTTATAAAAAATGCAATTTAACCGAATGGTTTATAGGGCTATAATTACGTTATAAACGGCATGGACCGGGATAACGATACATGGGTTGGGGCTAGTAGGATCCAGTCGTGTCAGAAAAATACCACTTGACCCGGTCCATGCCGTCTAGCGGCCATTTCACGCCATTTTAAAACGTTACTACAATTTAACTTTTTTATAAAAAATGCAATATAACCGAATGATTTATAGGGCTATAATTACGTTATAAACGGCATGGACCGGGATAACGATACATGGGTTGGGGCTAGTAAGGTCCAGTCGTTTCAGAAAAATACCACTTGACCCGGTCCATGCCGTCTAGCGGCCATTTCACGCCATTTTAAAACGTTACTACAATTTAACTTTTTTTATAAAAAATGCAATATAACCGGATGATATATAGGGCTATAATTACCTTATAAACGGCATGGACCGGGATGACGATACATGGGTTGGTGCGAGTAGGGTCCAGTTATTATAGAAAAGTACCACTTGCCCCGGTCCATGCCGTCTAGCTGTCATTTTACGCCATTTTAAAACGTTACTACAATTTAACGTTTTTAACAATAAAAAATGCACTATAAACGTATGATTTATAGGGCTATAATTACGTTATAAACGGCATGGACCGGGATGATGATGCATGGGTTGGGACGAGTAGGGTCTAGTCATTTCGGAAAAATACCACTTGCCCCGGTCCATGCCGTCTAGCTGTCATTTTACTCCATTTTAAAACGTTACTACAATTTAAGGTTTTCATAAAAAATGCAATGTAAACATATGATTTATAGGGCTATAATTACGTTATAAACGGCATGGACCGGGATGACGATACATGGGTTGGGGCAAGTAGGGTCCAGTCAATTCAGAAAAATATTACTTTACCCGGTCCATGCCGTCTAGCTATCATTTTACGCCATTTTAAAACGTTACTACAATTTAACGGTTTTTTTTTATAAAAAATGCAATATAACCGAATGATTTATAGGGCTATAATTACGTTATAAACGGCATGGACCGGGATGAGGATACATGGGTTGGGGCTAGTAGGGTCCAGTCGTTTCAGAAAAATACCACTTGACCCGGTCCATGCCGTCTAGCTGTCATTTTACTTCATTTTAAAACGTTACTACAATTTAACGTTTTTAAAATAAAAAATGCAATATAAACGCATGATATAATAGGGCTATAATTACGTTATAAACGGCATGGACCGGGATGACGATACATGGGTTGGGGCGAGTAGGTTCCAGTCATTTCAGAAAAATACGACTTGCCCCGGTTCATGCCGTCTAGCTGTCATTTTACGACATTTTGAAACGTTACTACAATTAAAGTTTTTTTAAATAAAAAATGCAATATAACCGAATGACTTATAGGGCTATAATTACGTTATAAACGGCATGGACCGGGATGACGATACATGGGTTGGGGCAAGTAGGGTCCAGTCAATTCAGAAAAATATTACTTTACCCGGTCCATGCCGTCTAGCTATCATTTTACGCCATTTTAAAACGTTACTACAATTTAACGGTTTTTTTTATAAAAAATGCAATATAACCGAATGATTTATAGGGCTATAATTACGTTATAAACGGCATGGACCGGGATGAGGATACATGGGTTGGGGCTAGTAGGGTCCAGTCGTTTTAGAAAAATACCACTTGACCCGGTCCATGCCGTCTAGCTGTCATTTTACTCCATTTTAAAACGTTACTACAATTTAACGTTTTTAAAATAAAAAATGCAATATAAACGCATGATATAATAGGGCTATAATTACGTTATAAACGGCATGGACCGGGATGACGATACATGGGTTGGGGCGAGTAGGTTCCAGTCATTTCAGAAAAATACGACTTGCCCCGGTTCATGCCGTCTAGCTGTCATTTTACGACATTTTGAAATGTTACTACAATTAAAGTTTTTTTAAATAAAAAATGCAATATAACCGAATGACTTATAGGGCTATAATTACGTTATAAACGGCATGGACCGGGATGACGATACATGGGTTGGGGCTAGTAGGGTCCAGTAGTTTCAGAAAAATACCACTTGACCCGGTCCATGCCGTCTAGCTGCCATTTCACGCCATTTTAAAACCTTACTACAATTTAACGTTTTTATAAAAAATGCAATATAACCTGATGAAATATAGGGCTATAATTACGTTATAAACGGCATGGACCGGGATGACGGTACATGGGTTGGGGCGAGTAGGGTCCAGTCATTTAAGAAAAATACCTCTTACCCCGGTCCATGCCGTCTAGCTGTCATTTTACGCCATTTTAAAACGTTACTACAATTTAAGGTTTTCATAAAAAATGCAATGTAAACATATGATTTATAGGGCTATAATTACGTTATAAACGGCATGGACCGGGATGACGATACATGGGTTGGGGCAAGTAGGGTCCAGTCAATTCAGAAAAATACCACTTGACCCGGTCCATGCCGTCTAGCTGCCATTTTACGCCATTTTAAAACGTTACTACAATTTAATTTTTTTATAAAAAATGCAATTTAACCGAATGATTTATAGGGCTATAATTACGTTATAAACGGCATGGACCGGGATAACGATACATGGGTTGGAGCTAGTAGGATCCAGTCGTGTCAGAAAAATACCACTTGACCCGGTCCATGCCGTCTAGCGGCCATTTCACGCCATTTTAAAACGTTACTACAATTTAACTTTTTTATAAAAAATGCAATATAACCGAATGATTTATAGGGCTATAATTACGTTATAAACGGCATGGACCGGGATAACGATACATGGGTTGGGGCTAGTAAGGTCCAGTCGTTTCAGAAAAATACCACTTGACCCAGTCCATGCCGTCTAGCGGCCATTTCACGCCATTTTAAAACGTTACTACAATTTAACTTTTTTTATAAAAAATGCAATATAACCGGATGATATATAGGGCTATAATTACCTTATAAACGGCATGGACCGGGATGACGATACATGGGTTGGTGCGAGTAGGGTCCAGTTATTATAGAAAAGTACCACTTGCCCCGGTCCATGCCGTCTAGCTGTCATTTTACGCCATTTTAAAACGTTACTACAATTTAACGTTTTTAACAATAAAAAATGCACTATAAACGTATGATTTATAGGGCTATAATTACGTTATAAACGGCATGGACCGGGATGATGATGCATGGGTTGGGACGAGTAGGGTCTAGTCATTTCGGAAAAATACCACTTGCCCCGGTCCATGCCGTCTAGCTGTCATTTTACTCCATTTTAAAACGTTACTACAATTTAAGGTTTTCATAAAAAATGCAATGTAAACATATGATTTATAGGGCTATAATTACGTTATAAACGGCATGGACCGGGATGACGATACATGGGTTGGGGCAAGTAGGGTCCAGTCAATTCAGAAAAATATTACTTTACCCGGTCCATGCCGTCTAGCTATCATTTTACGCCATTTTAAAACGTTACTACAATTTAACGGTTTTTTTTTATAAAAAATGCAATATAACCGAATGATTTATAGGGCTATAATTACGTTATAAACGGCATGGACCGGGATGAGGATACATGGGTTGGGGCTAGTAGGGTCCAGTCGTTTCAGAAAAATACCACTTGACCCGGTCCATGCCGTCTAGCTGTCATTTTACTTCATTTTAAAACGTTACTACAATTTAACGTTTTTAAAATAAAAAATGCAATATAAACGCATGATATAATAGGGCTATAATTACGTTATAAACGGCATGGACCGGGATGACGATACATGGGTTGGGGCGAGTAGGTTCCAGTCATTTCAGAAAAATACGACTTGCCCCGGTTCATGCCGTCTAGCTGTCATTTTACGACATTTTGAAACGTTACTACAATTAAAGTTTTTTTAAATAAAAAATGCAATATAACCGAATGACTTATAGGGCTATAATTACGTTATAAACGGCATGGACCGGGATGACGATACATGGGTTGGGGCAAGTAGGGTCCAGTCAATTCAGAAAAATATTACTTTACCCGGTCCATGCCGTCTAGCTATCATTTTACGCCATTTTAAAACGTTACTACAATTTAACGGTTTTTTTTATAAAAAATGCAATATAACCGAATGATTTATAGGGCTATAATTACGTTATAAACGGCATGGACCGGGATGAGGATACATGGGTTGGGGCTAGTAGGGTCCAGTCGTTTTAGAAAAATACCACTTGACCCGGTCCATGCCGTCTAGCTGTCATTTTACTCCATTTTAAAACGTTACTACAATTTAACGTTTTTAAAATAAAAAATGCAATATAAACGCATGATATAATAGGGCTATAATTACGTTATAAACGGCATGGACCGGGATGACGATACATGGGTTGGGGCGAGTAGGTTCCAGTCATTTCAGAAAAATACGACTTGCCCCGGTTCATGCCGTCTAGCTGTCATTTTACGACATTTTGAAATGTTACTACAATTAAAGTTTTTTTAAATAAAAAATGCAATATAACCGAATGACTTATAGGGCTATAATTACGTTATAAACGGCATGGACCGGGATGACGATACATGGGTTGGGGCTAGTAGGGTCCAGTAGTTTCAGAAAAATACCACTTGACCCGGTCCATGCCGTCTAGCTGCCATTTCACGCCATTTTAAAACCTTACTACAATTTAACGTTTTTATAAAAAATGCAATATAACCTGATGAAATATAGGGCTATAATTACGTTATAAACGGCATGGACCGGGATGACGGTACATGGGTTGGGGCGAGTAGGGTCCAGTCATTTAAGAAAAATACCTCTTACCCCGGTCCATGCCGTCTAGCTGTCATTTTACGCCATTTTAAAACGTTACTACAATTTAAGGTTTTCATAAAAAATGCAATGTAAACATATGATTTATAGGGCTATAATTACGTTATAAACGGCATGGACCGGGATGACGATACATGGGTTGGGGCAAGTAGGGTCCAGTCAATTCAGAAAAATACCACTTGACCCGGTCCATGCCGTCTAGCTGCCATTTTACGCCATTTTAAAACGTTACTACAATTTAATTTTTTTATAAAAAATGCAATTTAACCGAATGATTTATAGGGCTATAATTACGTTATAAACGGCATGGACCGGGATAACGATACATGGGTTGGAGCTAGTAGGATCCAGTCGTGTCAGAAAAATACCACTTGACCCGGTCCATGCCGTCTAGCGGCCATTTCACGCCATTTTAAAACGTTACTACAATTTAACTTTTTTATAAAAAATGCAATATAACCGAATGATTTATAGGGCTATAATTACGTTATAAACGGCATGGACCGGGATAACGATACATGGGTTGGGGCTAGTAAGGTCCAGTCGTTTCAGAAAAATACCACTTGACCCAGTCCATGCCGTCTAGCGGCCATTTCACGCCATTTTAAAACGTTACTACAATTTAACTTTTTTTATAAAAAATGCAATATAACCGGATGATATATAGGGCTATAATTACCTTATAAACGGCATGGACCGGGATGACGATACATGGGTTGGTGCGAGTAGGGTCCAGTTATTATAGAAAAGTACCACTTGCCCCGGTCCATGCCGTCTAGCTGTCATTTTACGCCATTTTAAAACGTTACTACAATTTAACGTTTTTAACAATAAAAAATGCACTATAAACGTATGATTTATAGGGCTATAATTACGTTATAAACGGCATGGACCGGGATGATGATGCATGGGTTGGGACGAGTAGGGTCTAGTCATTTCGGAAAAATACCACTTGCCCCGGTCCATGCCGTCTAGCTGTCATTTTACTCCATTTTAAAACGTTACTACAATTTAAGGTTTTCATAAAAAATGCAATGTAAACATATGATTTATAGGGCTATAATTACGTTATAAACGGCATGGACCGGGATGACGATACATGGGTTGGGGCAAGTAGGGTCCAGTCAATTCAGAAAAATATTACTTTACCCGGTCCATGCCGTCTAGCTATCATTTTACGCCATTTTAAAACGTTACTACAATTTAACGGTTTTTTTTATAAAAAATGCAATATAACCGAATGATTTATAGGGCTATAATTACGTTATAAACGGCATGGACCGGGATGAGGATACATGGGTTGGGGCTAGTAGGGTCCAGTCGTTTCAGAAAAATACCACTTGACCCGGTCCATGCCGTCTAGCTGTCATTTTACTCCATTTTAAAACGTTACTACAATTTAACGTTTTTAAAATAAAAAATGCAATATAAACGCATGATATAATAGGGCTATAATTACGTTATAAACGGCATGGACCGGGATGACGATACATGGGTTGGGGCGAGTAGGTTCCAGTCATTTCAGAAAAATACGACTTGCCCCGGTTCATGCCGTCTAGCTGTCATTTTACGACATTTTGAAACGTTACTGCAATTAAAGTTTTTTTAAATAAAAAATGCAATATAACCGAATGACTTATAGGGCTATAATTACGTTATAAACGGCATGGACCGGGATGACGATACATGGGTTGGGGCGAGTAGGGTTCAGTCGTTTCAGAAAAATACCACTTGACCCGGTCCATGCCGTCTAGCTGCCATTTTACGCCATTTTAAAACGTTACTACAATTTAATTTTTTTATAAAAAATGCAATATAACCGGATGGTATATAGGGCTATAATTACGTTATAAACGGCATGGACCGGGATGACGATACATGGGATGAGGCGAGTAGGGTCCAGTCATTACAGAAACATACCACTTGTCCCGGTCCATACCGTCTAGCTGCCATTTTACGCCATTTTAAAACGTCATTATTATTATTGTAGTAACGTTTTAAAATGGCGTAAAATGACAGCTAGACGGCATGGACCGAGGCAAGTCATATTTTTCTGAAATGACTACTGGACCATCCGAGCCCCAACCCATGTATCGTCATCCCGGTCCATGCCGTTTATAACGTAATTATAGCCCTATAAATCATACGTTTATATTGCATTTTTTAGTTTAAAAATCGTTAAATTGTAGTAACGTTTTAAAATGGCGTAAAATGACAGCTAGACGGCATGGACCGGGTCAAGTGGTATTTTTCCGAAATGACTAGACCCTACTCGTCCCAACCCATGCATCGTCATCCCGGTCCATGCCGTTTATAACGTAATTATAGCCCTATAAATCATACGTTTATAGTGCATTTTTTATTTTTAAAAACGTTAAATTGTAGTAACGTTTTAAAATGGCGTAAAATGACAGGTAGACGGCATGGACCGGGGCAAGTGGTACTTTTCTATAATGACTGGACCCTACTCGCACCAACCCATGTATCGTCATCCCGGTACATGCCGTTTATAACATAATTATAGCCCTATATATCATCCGGTTATATTGCATTTTTTATAAAAAGGTTAAATTGTAGTAACGTTTTAAAATGGCGTGAAATGGCCGCTAGACGGCATGGACCGGGTCAAGTGGTATTTTTCTGAAACGACTGGACCCTACTAGCCCCAACCCATGTATCGTTATCCCGGTCCATGCCGTTTATAACGTAATTATAGCCCTATAAATCATTCGGTTATATTGCATTTTTTATTTAAAAAAACTTCAATTGTAGTAACGTTTTAAAATGTCGTAAAATGACAGCTAGACGGCATGGACCGGGGCAAGTCGTACTTTTCTGAAATGACTGGACCATACTAGCCCCAACCCATGTATCGTCATCCCGGTCCATGCCGTTTATAACGTAATTATAGCCCTATTATATCATGCGTTTATATTGCACTTTTTATTTTAAAAACGTTAAATTGTAGTAACGTTTTTAAAATGGCGTAAAATGACAGCTAGACGGCATGGACCGGGGCAAGTGGTATTTTTCTAAAACGAATGGACCATACTAGCCCCAACCCATGTATCGTCATCCCGGTCCATGCCGTTTATAACGTAATTATAGCCCTATAAATCATTCGGTTATATTGCATTTTTTATAAAAAAAAATGTTAAATTGTAGTAACGTTTTAAAATGGCGTAAAATGGCAGCTAGACGGCATGGACCGGGTCAAGTGGTATTTTTCTGACACCACTGGACCCTACTAGCCCCAACCCATGTATCGTCATCCCGGTCCATGCCGTTTATAACGTAATTATAGCCCTATAAATCATTCGGTTATATTGCATTTTTTATTTAAAAAAACTTAAATTGTAGTAACGTTTTAAAATGTCGTAAAATGACAGCTAGACGGCATGGACCGGGGCAAGTCGTATTTTTCTGAAATGACTGGACCCTACTCGCCCCAACCCATTTATCGTCATCCTGGTCCATGCCGTTTATAACGTAATTATAGCCCTATTATAACATGCGTTTATATTGCATTTTTTATTTTAAAAACGTTAAATTGTAGTAACGTTTTAAAATGGAGTAAAATGACAGCTAGACGGCATGGACCGGGGCAAGTGGTATTTTTCCAAAATGACTAGACCCTACTCGTCCCAACCCATGTATCGTCATCCCGGTCCATGCCGTTTATAACGTAATTATAGCCCTATAAATCATACGTTTATAGTGCATTTTTTATAAAAAAAAACGTTAAATTGTAGTAACGTTTTAAAATGGCGTAACATGATAGCTAGACGGCATGGACCGGGGCAAGTGGTATTTTTCTGAATTGACTGGACCCTACTTGCTCCAACCCATGTATCGTCATCCCGGTCCATGCCGTTTATAACGTAATTATAGCCCTATAAATCATACGTTTACATTGCATTTTTTATGAAAACCTTAAATTGTAGTAACATTTTAAAATGGCGTAAAATGACAGCTAGACGGCATGGACCGGGGTAAGAGGTATTTTTCTGAAATAACTGGACCCTAATCGCCCCAACCCATGTATCGTCATCCCGGTCCATGGCGTTTATAACGTAATTATAGCCCTATATTTCATCCGGTTATATTGCAATTTTTATAAAAACGTGAAATTGTAGTAAGGTTTTAAAATGGCGTCAAATGGCAGCTAGACGGCATGGACCGGGTCAAGTGGTATTTTTTTAAAACTACGGGACCCTACTAGCCCCAACCCATGTATCGTCATCCCGGTCCATGCCGTTTATAACGTAATTATAGCCCTATAAATCATTCGGTTATATTGCATTTTTTATTTAAAAAAACGTTAAATTGTAGTAACGTTTTAAAATGGCGTAAAATGACAGCTAGACGGCATGGACCGAGGCAAGTGGTATTTTTCTGAAACGACAGGACCCTACTAGCCCCAACCCATGTATCGTCATCCCGGTCCATGCCGTTTATAACGTAATTATAGCCCTATAAATCATACGGTTATATTGCATTTTTTATAAAAAAAACTTAAATTGTGGTAACGTTTTAAAATGGCGTAAAATGGCAGCTAGACGGCATGGACCGGGGCAAGTGGTATTTTTCTGAATTGACTGGACCCTACTTGCCCCAATCCATGTATCGTCATCCCGATCCATGCCGTTTATCACATAATTATAGCCCTATAAATCATCCGGTTATATTGCATTTTTTATTTTAAAAAACGTTAAATTGTAGTAAGGTTTTAAAATGGCGTAAAATGACAGCTAGACGGCATGGACCGGGGCAAGTGGTTTTTTTCTGAAACCACTGGACCCTACTAGCCCGAACCCATGTATCGTCATCCCGGTCCATGCCGTTTATAACGAAGTTATAGCCCTATAAATCATAGCCCTAATTAATCTAAGCCGTAAGTATAAAATTATTTAATTAAAATATTACACATATTGCGCCCCATACATGTGAATGTGAATGTCGAATAAGGATCCAACTTCACAAAAAAAATTGAATATCGAATAAGGAATAAGTAACCAACTTCACGCCGGTTTGCAGAAGGCCTATATGATATGACTAAAATTGATTGTAATTTAATACTCGTCTTCCATACAATCCCTTGCTAAACTAAACGTTAACCAAAGGCCGATCGTGTTATAGGCCTACTTCCTAATCATGTGGCCGTATTCACCATTCACATCGGGGCTAAGAGAAACACCCTTAAAATTGAATCTATCTCAGTGAATACAATTTAAGGGAAATATTAAAATATTTATTGAGTTAAAGTTAAATTATACTTAATATTGGTGTGATTGATGAATACGGCCACTGGACCGTCCGATTAACATTAGAAACACATGCAATTCCTACATAATTTTTTAGGAATCGGTTTGCTGATGCTTAGGAGGTACTCATCTGGTGGGAAATGTTACAGTGATGCAACATTAAATAGTAAGGTGGTGATAGTGACAGGAGCGAATACAGGCATAGGCAAGGAGACGGCTTTAGATCTAGCCAGACGAGGTAAGACGCGTAATATGATAGTGAACTTAGGCCTAAAGCAAAAAATAGTAAAATTGGCTGCCAGCCGAGTTGAATAACCGTTTAGACCTATTTTGTTATGAATATGAAAACATTTTTTTTTTTGTCTGCAGAAGTGATTAACTCTATTAAAATACAAAATTACCTATCAATAACGTTTTTGAATGAATACATTTTCAACGGCAAAAATAAATACACTACATTGTCCGGGTGATTTCATGCGGACGACACAGCAAATATACGAATTTCAAAGCATCAATTATAATATTCCCAGGTCATTTTAAGTGAACAAAAACGAACCAACGGCATAGGCCTATGTACCACCGGTATCGAATTATCATACTTACGGGGCGCCGGTCAGGACACCAGTAAAACATTTAGAAAAGAAGCAAGTAGTGTAAAATAATTACTGTTCATTGTACGGTATCTGTCGCACGCTTTTAAGCCTTTCAATGTTCTTGTTTTCTTTAGTCCGGTAATAGATCGTTATCCTGTACTGTCAATCCAATGATTTAATGTCTTTATATTATTTCTAGGAGCAAAAGTAATTCTAGCTTGTCGCAATTTGGAAAAGGGTGAAGATGCAGCGGAGGAGATAAGAAGGAAAACTGGTAGTCGCAATGTCGTGGTGAAGACGTTGGACCTAGCTTCACTAGCATCTATACGGGCATTTGCTGATTCGATAATTAAGAGTGAACCACACCTGGATATTCTTATTAACAACGCAGGTTTGTACTGGTCAGCATACTTCACCCTACATTTAAACGGACCATCAAAGGTGGCATAAAATATTTATACAGGATTACACAATCAAGTAAAAGAAAACCTGTTTAGCATTTGGTGTCTCGAATACAAAAAAAATCAGAAAATACTAACCTACATGCTTTGCATTTGCGACGACGGGCGACCTAAAAAAGTTATGTTAATTCATTATGCGCATGCGGCGGGTAAATGCTCCCCCACCTCGACATATTTTTGGTTGTTGACACATTGACAATGACATAGCCTAAATTTGTTCTTCGTCGCAAAATCTGAAATCCTCTACGCCACAAATTGAATAAGTTTAGATAATAAAATGTTCATGGAAACGTAATTTCGAGGGATCTTTAAACTGTATATTTATTGCGAAACAGCTCTACCCTATCGACACTCAACATGGTTATTACTATTTAGTATTATGCACACATTTTATTTTCAGGGTTATTTTATTTCTATTCTGATAGTCGCCGAGAAACATCAGATGGCTTCGAACAAGTTTTTGGTACAAATCACCTTGGACCATTCTTGCTAACAAACCTTTTACTGGACTTGCTGAAGAAGTCGGCACCAAGCCGAATTGTCAATGTTTCCTCTTCGGGTCACGCTGAGGCTAACATTAACTTTGATGACATTAACTCTACGGAATCTTTTGAACCTGTAGCTGCTTATTGCCGAAGTAAACTAGCAAATATTCTCTTTACAAAGGAACTTGCAGAAAGATTAAAAGGTAATTCACATGTTATTATTAGTCTGATCTTAAGTTCGATTCATCTAGGATGCATTTCATTTTGTCCAAAGGGTTAATTTTACGCTTGGTTGAATGTCGTATGCGCATACACGCAGCCGGTTCTCTCGGTCTGTATATCTAAATTTGTTCAGTTTCATAAACGCAAAAAATATTTCATGAAACGCGGAAGATGTCATGAAACAGTTCATAACCAGCAGACCAATACATACATAAAAAGTGCTCATCAAACTTAAATCGTTTTAACTTATTCATTTACAGGAACAGGCGTAACTTGCTACTCGCTTCATCCAGGCTTCGTAGCAACAGACGTCTTCCGTAGCATGCCACTGTTGCTTAAGCCATTGCTCAATGTGATTCTGCTTCTAATCTCCAAGAATTGTAAAGACGGTGCGCAGACCACAATACACTGTGCTGTTGAAGAGAGTCTAGCAAATGAGTCTGGATATTACTACTGGTAGGTTGGTTGTTCACATAACCCGTGACGTTATAGAAACGTATCCATTGTGATCTTGCAAAATTAGTAAATCTATCCAAATAAATAAACTTCAAATCTATGTCCATGTTACGTACTATATTCACTACTATTCAAAGGAGGTTGTGTGTGCTACTTCACCGTACAACGTTAAGAGTGAAGATAGTTTCTGTCCATTCGGTCGTGAGGAACATGCCATGATCAAGGCGCGAGTAAGGCTCACTTAGACAGACGAGGGCCAATCGTCGGGAGAAAATAAACATCCCGCGACGACAACGCCCGACGGTATCGCAAGACGACTCGTCACGTCGGGTATTAACTCAAACAACACCGACGAGTCAAGACGTTTCGTCGGGCCTCGTCGTACGATGCTGTCTCAGGTGGCCTATGGCATCTGCTTATACAAGCGGAATAATAATTTGAGTCTCCTTGGTGTTGTGCTGACTTCTTTGACTCTCGCATGTTTTTACGATAGGCCTATACTTCACTTTACATTTAAATACGTTTTTATTAAAATATTAAGGTAATTTCATATTGTGAATTTCGTTTTGTTTAGTGATTGTAAACAGAAGAAACCATCCAAGGCAGCGCAGGATATGGTTGCCGCCAAGAAACTATGGAAAGTCAGTGCTGAGATGGTTAAATTAGATATTAAACAAGATTAAATTTGGGAAATTTCCCGTGTTACAGTACAACATATAGATATTACTGTTGTTGAATATTTGGTATAGAAGGCAAGCAAGAAAGGGTATACGAGAACATAATAACATGTGTACGGAACATGTCTTTTCAATCAACTGCGTGGTTTGAATGCCTTTACGGCACAATATTTGTAGAATGATGCTTTATAGTATAATACTTTAATAGAGTACTGTTTTGCTCCCCATACCATTTAAAATGAGTATAATATAATTTGTAAATTTATTCAGTACAACATATAGATATTACCGTTGTTGAATATTTGGTATAGAAGGCAAGCAAGAAAGGGTATACGAGAACATAATAACATGTGTACGGAACATGTCTTTTCAATCAACTGCGTGGTTTGAATGCCTTTACGGCACAATATTTGTAGAATGATGCTTTATAGTATAATACTTTAATAGAGTACTGTTTTGCTCCCCATACCATTTAAAATGAGTATAATATAATTTGTAAATTTATTCAGTACACTGTTTTAACTTGTGTACATAAATAATACATAATGTATAGTTAGGGTAGCCCCATTTTTATATGAATATTAACTTTTAAAATTACTTTTAAAGAAAGTATTATATATTTGCAATAACTTAAATTATGGTATATCCACCCGTGAATAGTGGTCTCAACAAAACTTCACTGATGATGGTAATTTAGTGCATTTTCTATTTAGCCTATTCATAATTATATTATAGTTTAGGATAGGTCTCTAATAAAATAATATCACACATTATACAATATATAGATTGTACGTAAAACTGAATGAACTGAAATAAAATGAAATAACGTATTGCGAAATGGAAAGTCTCGCACTTTCAAGAGCAGTATGCCTCACAGAAGACACACTCTATTATTTCAATAAAATATATTCTACTGAATTTGACCTAACGTTGCTTTGAACTTTGTTCTAAAAGAACGCAAACATGACTATAAGTAAAGTAAACAGATAAGATATTGGTATAAGTGATGCGACTTGCAACCGAAAGCGGCAGTGTTGAAGTCCGATTCTACTAGAGCTGACGTAGGCCTAGATATTGATTACCTATTTGGGGACATTTTTTTTTATCACAACTGTAGATTTTTAAAATATGGATTTTGATCGAGTAGTGGAACTCTTAAAAACGAACTATGTTCCCCTTGTATCAATAGCCGCTGTTGGTATGTGCTCTTTTATTTTACATTCTTTATTTTATATTTAATACCATCTTTTTCTGGCTCCAGATTTCCGATAGAATTCAAAATCGATAATTTTTTAAATATACGATGAGGATTTCTCGAACGGGTTTTCCGTTATTATTATTACTTTTATTACAAATAATAGTGCTAGATTGAAAAATAATAATGTAACTAGCTGTGTATGCACCACACACTAAAGGTTAGAGCCAGTGGAGCAGTAGCCTTTAACAAAGTTTGCTCATAAATGGAGGAAGCCCAGGAGAAGAAATGCTTAAAGACAATGCCATTTGTGTTATATCCTCGATTTTTTAATAAAATAGTTATTTTTGTATTAATGTAGGAATCGGTTTTATGATGCTTAGGAGGTACTCTGCTGGTGGAAAATGTTACAGTGATGCAACATTAAATGGTAAGGTGGTGATAGTGACAGGAGCAAATACTGGCATAGGCAAAGAGACAGCTTTAGATCTAGCCAAACGAGGTAAGAAACTCACTTTGTTCGACACCATCCAACGGCAAGCACACGGCTAAATCTAACCAATTGTATGCAGTGCTTCCTATTTACCAAGTCTCGTATGAGGCTTTGTAGTGGCACTGTATTGGCGTGTTGAAATTGATGATGCTATTCAGATTTGAACTAATGACCCTGGGATGTGTAAGGAAGCATATCAAACACCAATCCACAGTGCCACTATTAATTCCAAGCACATTATCAGTTGAGCAAATCCGACAGAGGACCGAATTGTAATTAATACCTAACTTAGCTTGGGAGGATCATTATCTTGTTTTCTATGGGCAGCTATTTGGGCCATAATTTAGTCAAATTATAAAACAAAGAACAATGGCAAAAATATCGCATACATTCAAACTACAAAATATTCAGATTCAGTATAGTAATTGCAAAAATGAATTTACTAACATTAGGCCTACATCAAGATGAACATTACTTATCATCTGAATGTGTATTATTTCTAGGAGCAAAGGTTATTCTAGCATGTCGTGATTTGGCAAAAGGTGAGGATGCAGCACAGGAAATAAGAACAAAAACTGGTAATCAGAATGTTGTTTTCAAACTGTTGGACCTAGCTTCACTAGCATCAATTCGGGCATTTGCTGACTCGATCATTAAGAGCGAACAACATCTGGACATTCTTATTAACAACGCAGGTTTGTAACAAAATTAGTAACATACTAATTACTAAACAAGCACGAATGTGCAATACTCGGGGTACAGCGAAAGAAGCTGTAATGACGTCATAAGACCGGATGTAACGTCACATACACATCAATAACCGCGCTACCAAATACGGCTATACGGTACCATCTTCGAGACGTCATATGGCTGCATCCGGTTTGAAATTTAAAAATCCGGCTCTATAGATTTGAGGAAATGTCCCTGTATTATATTCATGCCAAATCCCAGCTCAATACTACAACTAATAAGAGAGGAGTAGTACTTTAAAAATCGCACTTTTTACTCAATAGTGTCCAGATGGAGAAAATGAGTAAGTCCTAGACTCGGGTACCTCGAGTAAAAATAAAACTACGGTAGTTCCAAACAACAAGTAAGTTTATAGCAAATAGTTTTTATTACGATAAAGACACTTTTATAATTATCTTAAAATTATAATTTCTTACAGGGTTGTTTGTGAGCGATCGGTATGAAACATCGGATGGCTTTGAACTAACTTTTGGCACAAATCACCTTGGACCATTCCTGCTAACAAACCTTTTACTGGACTTGCTGAAGAAGTCGGCACCGAGCCGAATTGTCAATGTTTCGTCAACAGCTCATGCAGGCGCCAAAATCAACTTTGATGACGTCAACGCTACTAAACGTTTTAGTACTCATGTTGCATATGGCCAGAGCAAGCTAGCTAATGTCTTGTTTACAAAGGAACTTGCAAGAAGATTAAAAGGTAATAAATAGGCCTACCATAATTGCTTATATTAATATATCTATTTTCAGCCAGTACTTCTGAGGATGCTATCGACTGCGCGTACGGATGTTTTTTTTTATTTTATTCACTCAAAACCAACAGCGATAATTACCGCCACTCTAACAGGTTTGAAACATAAAATAATACAACATCAAAAACGGTTTACAATAAAATACAGTATAAATATATATAAAAACATAGATCAGCATGCCATAAACAATTTCAATTTAAAATGTATACAAACAGGTTATGCAGGCTGTTCAAGAAGAGAACACATAATCTTCCTCTTAAAATAACCAAGCCTATCATAAAAATTATTTAGATTATTAAATGTATATGGTAGTCTATGGAAAATTCCCTCCTGGTACAGTCGACACGGCTAAAGGGAATATGCAATAAATGTCTATTACGTCAGATATCGTTCGACGATTGCTGACAGAATCAATGTAGAAGGCAACATTAACACAGTTATGAATCGTACAAATTTCCGTTGAACAGCGTTGGTTCGACGGGCCTGACATGGAGAAATTGAATTGAAAATAACGGAACAATATTGAAAGTGAGGACGTATAATAGATTTGTATAAAGATAAAAGTGCCCTGCCGTCATTCATAAACCTACAATTTCTCCATATCAAGCCCATCATTCTATTAGCTTTTGACACATGATTAATATGTGAACAAAAATTTAATTTACTATCTATAAAATTACCTAAATCTTTCTGTTGTTCCGGGTCGTTTGTTTCATAGTTTTAATCAAATCCAAGTACACAAAAAAGTATGTATTGATGAAAATACGATGTGTTTTTTTTTTTTTTTTTAGGAACTGGTGTAACTTGCTATTCTCTCCATCCTGGATTTGTGTCGACCGAAGTTTTCCGTGACTTGGCAATATGGGCACGGCCAATTCTCTACGTATTTCTAATTCTTATTTCAAAGAATTGTAAAGACGGTGCGCAGACCTCAATACACTGTGCTGTTGAAGAGAGCCTAGCAAATGAGTCTGGATACTACTACAGGTAAGGTGACAGTTTGCGAGCTCCGCCGATGTTCACTTATAGGCCACGCCTGAAAGTTCGAGACAGACTACAGTACACCATTTCGACTATACAAATGATAATGAATAATATTGCTATTTGAATTGAAATGTTTTCTATTTTTAGTGATTGTAAACAGAAGAAGCCCTCTGCTGAAGCTCTGAACGTTGAGGATGCCAAGAGACTGTGGAAAGTCAGTGCTGATCTCGTTAAATTGGATACAAAGAAAGATTAGAAGAAATGGGGGAGATAAAGCAATATGTTTAGAATAAATATGACATCAGTCGTGTACAACATTCATAAAATATATGACATCATGGTATAGGATTAAGTTAAATTATTAAATACCATGCCAAAATGAAGCAACCTTTTGAAACAATAAATGTAGGCCTATTATTGAGTCTCTTCCATTCCGACTTGCCATCATCAACCATGGAGGTATTATACCTCCATGCATCAACCGAACAAAAATTCAATAAATTTAACACAATACGGAATTCAGTAGCCATTACCATTATTTGATTTATTTATTACAAGATCATTCTATATAAGTTAATAGACGAATTATGACGATAATAATAATGATAACAACAACAACAGGAGCTCAGTGCGCATTTTAAATTTTTTTCCATTAGTTAATATTGGTGGCGCTATTTGATAATCAAACAGCGCCACCAACATTAGCTATAAAAAAACTTCGAGTAAATATTTTTTAGATCACGAACGGCCGGACGGCGGCCGTCTAAAAAACGAAGTTGTGACAAATTATGATGACTTAAATTAGTATAATACGAAAAATATGGACTGGGTAACATCATTGAAAGATTACAATGCTTCTAAAGGTAAACTCCTGTGAGTTTTATTTAAAATAAGATTATATTTATGTAATGAATAATTCTTAGGCCCAAATGCGTAGAATCTGGTTGTTGTATTACGAGGCCTTACCTCTTAGGATTTGGCCCTAAAAGACTCTTTATTAATGAAGTGAAGGAAGTGATCAGTGGGCCTAGCCCTAGCTAAGCCTACAGTTTGTGATTGTGATTCTGTTTTGTCAATTTTTGTTACGAATAGAAATAGGATGGGCGCCGTCGTAGGATGGCCAGCCTTACTCCCCGTTTGATTACATTTACAAAACTCGCCTTTTCAGCACAAAAAACCGAGAATGAAATGAAGTTGGATGAAGAAAAATGTGACAAAAAGTTTGAAGAATTGTATCTAAAGTTTAAAGGGCAACCGAACGAGGAGAAAAGTACAAGCTATGCCAAAATTCCAAGATTTTACTACAAGGTATAGTATATAATCTAGCATTATTTCATAGAATTAATTTCTACTTCTGTGGGTGGTGGAGAGGTAAGCAATAACGTCAACCAACCTAAAAGTTTTGTTTGAAATATTTCATGGTTTTACAAAACTTTCAAAACAATGCATCTAATTTTGTGAAAATTCTAACTTTCTTACAGCTACCAAGTGAAGACGAAACATTGTTGCAGAAACTGAGAGAAGAATCTCGGTAAGTTGTGCAATTGTGCCTGACCTGCAGTATCCCCATGCGATCTTGTATAAAGAATACTGTATCATTTTGAAACTTTATAATAGTTACTGTTTTTTGTCTTTATTGATTACAATGTTAAATAGTACTAAACGAAGCAGTTTTGATACCATTAAGATGTACAGTACACACACCAGACAACAGTCATGAACAAAAACAAATCGAAATAAAATATGTATAATAGAATAATAAACATGGGTCGCCCACAACCGGAGCACCTCTGGAGGGACACTTTGCTACAGGGAAAAGGGGGGACATTCCCCTTTACTTTAATAATGACGTCTTAACTACGTCTGTATCATATTGTATTAAAGTATCAACATTTCTATAAAATATTTTCAGAGCTGTATTCCTTCAAAGACGGAGCAGAGAATTACTGGATAATGAGGAGTTGCAGGTTAGTTTTGCAACTGCATATAATTGGTAGAAATATTGTGATATATAAAAATTACTTTTTAATAATATTTTCTTCCGTAATAAGTTTGATTTATTTATGCTGTCTACAATTATACTACTAACTGCATTTGAAATAAATTTATGTTGTATGTATTTCTATACACCAACTTTCTCTAGTGAGTGAGTGGCTAAGTGGTTAAGACAGTGGAACCGTAGTTATGTAGCCATAACGTCGGCAATGGTTCAAGGCTCACATGCTCCATGGTTCTGGTGGTAGAATAAGTCTTCTCTGATAAGGACTATAAACTGTAGCGCACTTGAAAGAACCTAGTACATCTTTTGATACAAGTAGGGGACTACCCCGGTGTACTAGTACATCACAGCCACTGATCATAACTGGACCCTCTGGAAGACCAGTATAAATGAATAATAACTAACTCTCTTTTACTTTTGGCAGAACCTGTGGTTTCTATTGGACAAACATCACACGCCCCCAATGGTTGGAGAGGATCAGATGATAAATTATGAAGATTTCTTGAAAGTTTCTCAGGAGGCAGGTCCAAAATGCAAGTAAGAAAAAACAAATAATTGACCATAAATAATGTAATTAATATTGTTATGTAGATGGACTATGTATTGTGTGTATAGTATAGTGCTGTAGGTTTGGTAGGTTTACTTATGCATCATAATACCCAAATGAAGTCATGCATAGAAAATGATTCCAAATTTAAAGCTCTGTCTACACTATCAAACCAGTTTGACAAAAAAAAGTGTGATGTACCCAAATATGCTAGTGATATGCCCAAATATGCTAGTGATATGCCCAAATATGCTAGTGATATGACATCATCATGTCCATATATGGGCACATGTTTTGTCATATAATGTTTGATAGTGTGGACAGAGCTTAAGGAAGCCCATCAATGATCTCTGGAAACTCTCCCAAGCCATATTTGTTTTAGTTTTCAAACATCCCAAATTCTTGTTTTACCATTAAACATATCTACAGTATATACTCAAATTTCCCAGAAAACCAGACATTAGGCCAGTGTCTGGTATTAAGCTCTGTCTATACTATCAAAACTTTATGCAATAAAAAAATGTAATGTGTCCATATGATGATGTCATATCACTACCATATTTGGGTACATCACACTGTTTTGTCAAAGATGGTGTAGACAGAGCTTTAGGAGAGGTGACTACTAGAATTTTAAAGTAATAAAACAACCTTATTTCTGCATTGTAGACCTTTCTTCACTGCTACTGTCTTTGCTAAGCTACTTCAAAATGATCCATATGGCAGGATATCCATAATGCAGTTCTTCAACTATGTGATGCGTAAGGTGTGGTTACACCAGACACGCATCGGACTCAGTCTTTACGATGTCTCTGGTCAAGGGTACCTTAAGGAATCTGTAAGTCTATTTTGACCTTGTAGACAATTACAAATGTTATAAATTGATTGGCTTGGCTTTGATGACATTAAAGTATAGTTATACATTAATTGGTTTTTGCTAAAACATTTAAAACTTTCTACATTTATGGACATGCCATTTGTCAACAATACTAATAACTGAGAATAACATGCGTGTTTGGAATAACATTAGGTTGAGCTCTTTTATTCAATTCAAATTTATTCACCTCCCTTAGGAGAAAAATATAAAGAACGGTACAGTAAAATAAGACACATCTGAATAAAGATTCAAATGAATTATAAAATATATATTAAATTATTCATTCACCTAATTTGCAACTACTCAATTTTTTAGGATCTGGAGAACTATATCCTAGAGTTGATCCCCACACTTCCCCAACTGGACTGCTTAGAAAAATCATTTTATTCCTTCTATGTCTGTACAGCTGTTAGGAAGTTTTTCTTTTTCCTGGATCCTCTCCATACAGGTAATAGTAGTAGATTATTTATATAAACCAATAACTAAGTATAGGTTCAAGGGGTGTGGGTACAATTTTTTTTTAAATCTTCGGATGGGATTATATTTGGATTGCATTAATGATAGAATTAACCATTCTTGTGTACACATTTATTTTAAAATAGGAGTATACAGTAATTGAAATTATGAAACGGTTTTCTTCAGCTTACTTATAAACATAGATACAATTGTTACTCTGTTTTTGCTTTGTTTGTTAGCATGCTACAATTTTCAAGTTCATTCAGTCTGAAAATTTCAGTGTATACTTACATAAAATTCCTAGTGAAGTTCAAGAAAATCGGTTCATTAATAACTTAACAAATAAAAAAAATAAAAATTTGTATTCTTTTAACATCGGCCAAATATCAACATGCGCCCTCTGTGGAAATATTTTGCCAAGTACTTTCACTTTTATATTTAGGTAAAATAAAAATACAAGACATCTTAGCCTGTAGCTTCTTGGATGACTTGTTAGAATTAAGAGACGAAGACTTACCAAAGGAAGCACAGGAGACCAACTGGTTCTCAGCTCCATCTGCTCTAAGAGTCTATGGTAAGAAAAAGCAAACTATATCTGTTCACATTAAGTCATCATCTGGTGATTCCTTCTTTCTTTCTTTCATATGCATCCAACAGCGGGTAACTCGCCAATTACAGGATGGATAAACTATTTTTAAATTTTTCGTGCTCATAAACTAAGTCTTATTTGAGGCGTAGAGAGTGGAGCACTAGGTCTATAGTTCCACTATTACTATTTATTGGACATGACTGAATTCTAGACAATATTTTGTACTCGGGAATTATTTTATGGATACTCGCCCATAATAATTATGCATTCTTGAATCCGTTGTCTATTTCATCACAGGCCAGTACTTAAACCTTGACAAAGACCACAATGGTATGCTGAGCAAAGAAGAGTTAGCCAGGTATGGTACAGGTACCCTGACACCTGTATTTCTGGAAAGAGTCTTTCAAGAATGTCTAACGTACGATGGAGAAATGGTAAGTACTTGTTTTAGAACTATTTTTTAGTGAACTCAGCTCAAGATCCAAGCCAAGGTCCTAAAGCTAAAAGCCATAAATTCTGCTACAGTCAAATATTCCAATACTGGACATCATATTGCTACACTACACTATCAAACTAGTTTGACAAAAAAAAGTGTGATGTGCCTAAATATGGTAGTGATATTCCCAAATATAATAATGGCATGGTGTCATCATGTCCATATATGGACACATTTTTTTTTGTCAAATTAATTTTTGATAGTCTAGACAAAGCTTTATATTGTCTTTCTGGTTTTCCAGAATTTCTCATATGAGCATGGTCTTTTAAGAGACAAAAGCTTTTAGATTAATACTACTTCAATAATCCAGTCTGTACTTTTCCTAGGCATGCAATCCCCGACAGAATATAACAACATAATTTTTTTTCTTTTTCTACAGGACTACAAGACATATTTAGACTTTGTACTAGCAATGGAGAATCGTAAAGACCCACAATCTATCCAGTACTTCTTTCGTCTTCTTGATGTACAGGGTAGAGGTTATCTCAACATATTTGCACTTAATTATTTCTTCAGGGTAAATACATTTGCATTATTTTTATTTTGTAGTTTTTCCTTCTCACATTCCTACATTCTTTGTGCTCATAAGAATTATTTGGAGGATACATTTATATTGAAATTTACCAATTTCTCTCTACTACTGTATAATGAAAAGGGATTTGCTTGCACTGTGTGACCTCTCTCTATGGCCCAATTACACACATTTACAATATAATATTGTATAATTGATTAAATATTGACTTATAATTGTTTTTGTGCAGGCAATTCAAGACCAGATGAGACAACACGGTCAAGAACCTGTTTCATTTGAGGATGTAAAAGATGAAATATTTGATATGGTCAAGCCAGCTGACCCCCTTAAAATCACACTGCAAGACTTAATACAAAGGTATGCAATTTACTTTATTGTAATGATGATTTGTTTGTTCACATGGCCGACAAATTAATTTTGAAGAAGATGCATTATGGGATAAGTTTAAAGGCCAGGTGCGGGCAAAAAATTTATATTGATCATACATTCCAATAATTATTGATCTATAGTTTCCCCTATGTTTCATAATTTTTGGGATTTTATTTGTGTTACACAAGCTTGTTGAAAATAAGCACTTTCTTATCAGTGGGGGGATAGTTCAAATTACACAGTAAAATCTCTATTCTTTTGTACACAAATTTTGTAAATAGAGAGGCATTTTAAAAAGCTATGAAAAATAAACGGTGTGGTAAAAAATGTTATCAGATGACTAAATATAGGTAATATAACTTGAATATTACATTTCTGATATTTTTATTCAACTTCAGATTTTTATTTTCATGCTATAGCAAAAATTATCCACCGTATATCCACCATCTTTTTCCACCGTCTAGGGAGTCACCAGACATGTTATTACATTAGGTTAACTACCTAACTACTGAAAAAAAGTCTTCCTGGTTTTTATGGAAGAATTTTGCCAAATTTTGTATTTGACCATATTAAGGGAAGTTCATGTTTTTTCGTCTCGATTTCTGTTACAAATATTTGATTTATGTACAATTAACCAAATATTATATTTAAAATTCATGCCTGTACCTGAGCTTTAAAAGAACACTTAAAGATATATTGTCCCCATAAAAAATAATTGCTTACATTTTTTTTTTTAGGTATGCCATTTTAATGTCACATAATAGTTATTCATTTTGACCTAAAATGTTATCAAAAAAACTAATTATTTGCCTGAAAAAAACTATAATTTAAAGCAAAAAATAGTCAAATTGGCTTTGAGCCAACAGGTTTTTGGTTGAATTTAACCGTTTATTTTGTCATATTATAATTAAAGCATTATTTTTTTCGGGTTTTTTTTCTACAGGATGATTAAAAGTCTGATTTTATTATTTTTCATGCATCTTTAATGCAAAATAATCAAGCTCGTATTACAGCTCGTATTACAGCTCCCCTATTATTTCTTGTCCTAAATGTATTTAAGAGTTTAGTGTCATACACTTTTATTTGTTCAGCTCGCAAGGGGAAACGGTTGGGAGCATTTTGATTGATTTGAATGGCTTCTGGACTTATGAGAACCGTGAGGTACTGATGGCGGAGAATAATCAGAATCACGACCATTTTGAAGATGAGATATGATACGTGAATGATTTCACGAAAATGTATTTATTGTGACTCTGTCTCACTGATGTGAGTGACAATTTGTGTGCAAATGGAATGTATATATTCTTCAGTATATTTTTAACTGCGCTGATTTCAACAAAAACAATTTCGGATTCGGGATGTCCATATTGAAGTGTTTTTTGTTCAACTAAATATTTATAATTTTGCTGGCACTGGTTCAATTTTCAGGATTATACACATAACAGAATATACAGGCTTCAGTGACCTCATAATTGATTGCCAATAAGTAGCGGACGCAATAATTAATTACTTTTGAAGAAAAGTAAGACAAAAAAAGGTGACTTGCAAAATTGACTAAGGCTAAGACGTGCACAGCGTGACAAATAATGGTTAACAAATTGGAACACTGCCAGCTGTGCCAACTAATGTTCCATTTTTATAAATAAATGTAAATATTGAATATTTACTGTAATGTATTCTATTTTTTTTTTTACATTATGTGTATGAATATCATAAATCAAGGTTTTAAAAATTGAAAAATGTATAAAGAACCATTTCAAGCACAAACACAATTGAACACAAACATTATGTCTTATATATTTATTTTAGCACCAAATGTTTTTTTACAAAGCTATCATCATAAACAAGATCAAAGCAATGATTCATCCAACGTGATCATTTAAAAACTTTCTGATCATATCATCATTAAATTGCTTGAAGTTGTTACAAGTAATGGTAGCTTAACAAAAATACTATAAATATAACAAGATACTGGAAAAGGTGTTTTCATAACAAGGAATTTTACCAAATACATATGGCAGAGTTATTAGCCTAATATTTATGTTATTGGCTAGACATAGCCTACTGTACTCAAAGGTTTAAGCAAGGTGGGAGTGAGAATAATTTAATTAAGGCAACTGTTAATCCATTATGTGCCCATATATGGACATGATGATGTCATATCACTACCATATTTGGCACATCACACTTTTTTTTATCAAACTAGTTTGATAGTGTAGACAGAGCTTAATTTAACAAAAATCATCAATGAATATCTTGAACGGTGTGGGGCCTTAGCAGTGTCATATTAAATAGGTAGGTCACTTTTATAAACCCAGTTAAACGATCTTTAATTATTTTTTAAAAGCTCTATAATATCATCGGATATGTCAATAGTTTTAAATTTAGAACTGTATCTTTTAAAAGGTATTCCATCTTGATCTATCAGAAACTTTTCGAAATTCCAAGAGATGTCGTTTCTTTTTACTGGACTCCACATAATCAGTTTAGAATCGCCCATCAAATGCGTTTGATTGTCAACTGGGAATGGAAGGCAGTCCTTAAGGTAGTTAAACATGGGATGAGCATCCTTGCCGTTCACAGCAACCTTGGAAAATATTGGGAATCTGCAATTAGAAAGGTTCAGTGTATATCAATATTATGATTATCAAAGATATTCCACAGAAAATGGAAATAGGGGTGTCCCAAAGGAGGGGTGCTATTGTATGTACACAACTACATAATTTTTAAATAAATCATAACGGTGGATAATGGTATCTTTGTGGTTAACATGCTTGCCTTCTAATCCCAAGGTTTAGGGTTCAATCCTGACCCTAGTGCCAGGGTTGTAACTTACAACTCAACCTCAAATATTTTAAAATTATTAAATAGTTTTCCATCCTGTAATTGGCGAGTTACTCGCTGTTGGATGCATATAAAATATTAAGACAAATTTCTTTAACAGGATATGGAAAGGGTATTCACATAGTATGCATGATAAAGTATAATAATTTATTAAACCAGCATTCTGCATATTTCACAGCCTACAATCCTCATACTTCACCCAACCTGCGGCCCAATGTCCCAGCTAGACCAACGTAATGAATGAGAGAGTCCATCACACTTATAGTTTGCGGAAGGTCGTATAGAACGACCAAAACCCATTAACATACCAGTTATGTTCTGGATAAATAAATTTACTTACCGCGCTTCATAGCCATTTCCTGGACGGACATATTTGAGAATGTTGGGCAGTTCTTTTTCTGTACAATTCTCCTACAAAATTAAATTGACAGATTAGAAAAAGTACAGGACACTCATCAGTCCTAGTCCTACTGTATAATGGTATGCATACAGGTCTAATTATAATTTTAATTATTTATTCCGTCAACCATAATTTTGTATTTTGTAAAGCTTGTTGTAGTTGTACCCCAAACCCCCACTCTTCAAGAAGTGCTATTATTTTTTTATCCCTTTCGTTCTTACTCTAGCATGATGGACGCGCTGAAGCAAAATACGTACCTGATGGCCAAACTGGTTGCAGGGAAACCCCAGTACAATGAGTTTGTCTTTGAATTTCTTAGCAAGCTCATTCATCTGGGTGAAGTCCCTGGTGGTTGTACCTCAGAGGGACGCTGTATTCTGCACCATCACAACTTTGCCCTTGAATCTGTCGATTAAAAACTATTTTTAATTAATTTTCTTAAAAATCTCTATGCTGCCCTGTCGTACGTAGGATATTCCTCTCTACAACTCAAGCTCTCCTCAACTAAAAATACACTATCAAAATTTGTGGGTTTTTACTAGATATATTGAAGATTTGGCTAGGCCTCTATTTATTCAGGCTACGTATATCATCATGGTAATAAGATCCACAAAAGAAGCTCCACTCCCCTTAACTTGGTAAACCAGCAATACGTTCCATGCACACGAAGAGGCCTAGGACGGTAGGCTATGAATATCTCCGAAAAAAGTGATTATTACCTTGAAAAATTAACTTCTTCTCCGTTTAATAATTTGGCAGAAAATTCAAAAAAGTTTTTTGATTTACTGCCACTCGTAGAAAACCCACGCTTCAATATCGATAGATGTAACATTTTCTTCTTTTTTATTCGATGTCGCGTAGGCCTAACATGCAGGACCAACATGTGCAGCTCTAGAGTAGGCGAGGCAGAGGCACCGCCACAATATCGAGGGTCGAGCGAGGATGCTTAGTGATTGGCTAATGCTGGTGGTACGGGGCGCAAACCTTTCATGTATTTATTATTCATTCATTCATTCTGCTTTTATTCAATATTTCTCTTTGCAGTATATATAGAATAAAACTGAATTGCGAGAGATTTACATATAAAATTGGTACAAGCTTTCAAACATCAAAATTTACAACATTAAAAAGTTAAAAAGTTAAAAAAAATATTTTTAAAAAGGAGATATTACACATGGAAGAAACTGATGAAAGTACTTATTACTTATTATTATTATTATTAATTTTGGTTTATTAATTAGTCTACACAGTGCTGGGAAACATGAGTTGTTGAATCTTTTAGTATTGCCATATATTTCACTTTGCTTCTTAGCATTCCTAAGTATCCTGCCACACGTTTCGCCTCTCAATTTAGGAAGTGCGTTAGGAACGATTTTGTTAAGATTTTTAGAAAAATCAAGAAGAATATCTTCTCTTCTTTGATCTAAAAATTTAAGATTAAGTAGTTTAATTGCTTGATCATAGGATGCATATTTTTGTCCGAGAATTATTCTACATGCGCGTTTCTGTATAGATTCAAGCTCCATGGATTGTGCTATGGTTAAGGCAGAGTGCCATACCGGACACGCATATTCAGTTACAGGTCTTATGTGGCTAATATACATTTGACGCAGATGGTTACAAGGCATTCCAAATCTTTTTAAACATGTCAACATATGTAATCTCTTACTGGCTCTATTAACAACATCGTGGATATGCATATTCCATTTCAGATCATTAGTGATCTGAACCCCAAGTAACTTTAAGCATTCAACATTGGTTATTTTTATATTATTTATCGTAAATGATTTAACAATGGGTTGATATTTGGCAAAAGAAATGTTCATAAAGTTAGTTTTTTCAATATTAATTATCATATTATTGTCTTTGGTCCATTGTGATAGTTCGTTTTATTGATCTTGAACATTAGGCGGGATTTTCTTGTTGTGAACTTCACATATTGACAAATCATCTACATACTTCCACCGATTTGGGAAGTCTCTAAGCGAATTGTTAACCATTACTTGGAAAATTAAGGGACCCAGTTTCGTCCCCTGAGGAACTCCGCAAGTTATTCCTTTCTTCCTTATACACACCAACTCCCACAATGAAACATTTTGAGTACGTGTTTATAAATTAATGATTGATTATATTTAATTAAACAATAAATGACTAGTCCTTATTAATTTATATTGTTATTTACTATAGCGATTCTGATTTCTCTTTGTATTAGGCCTATATGTTGATAATTTGTAGGGGCCTACTAGCATAATTGATAATGTAGGCTTCCTACTAGACCTAGGCTAGGTTATGTAAAATATTTATTTATGAATTTATTTCTGACGCGTCGGTTTTCTATTATTATAATACAGTTAGGCCTACTGTACAGATTTCACTCTTTTTTTCAAGCACAAAATTATTAGGTCAAAGAGCTATTACTGTAATCACTAATATGCACAGTAAAAACTTTTTTTTCTTAAAAGAGTTTGCTGCAGTTAAAAGAATTAATAACAGTTGTGAATTAAAACTAAAAGTAACATAATGATGAGACAATTTAATGAAATCAACGGAATTGTTTTTGCAATTTGTTTTTTTATTTGTCAAATCGTCCCGATTTTTGTGTTCGTCATTCATTACCATCTGTGCAGTGACGTCAGAATATTAAGGTATATCTGTATTTTGTTCAATTTCTTTAAAGAATACCATATTATAACAGTTTGATGATTTTCAAACCCTTCCAATCCAAGTATCCTTTTAGACTGGTCCCAAGTCTGTTTGTATGCAAGTCCACCGTCGGCGTTTCAATTTTTGTATAATACGCGAATATGCAAAAATATTTACAATCGGAATATAATAATACCTGCAATAGGCCTACATTTAAGACCACTCTAGTTTAGACGTTTTATCAAGGTAGGTTTTTATAAATATTTCCTTATCTCCCTAATGATTGTTTTTATCGTTTTTCAATCAGTTCGCGCGGCCTACGGTACAAAGGTACATTATTTTAACTCAAATAGTACCGTATGTGTATAATAATAAAGTGTAGTTAGTCGGATGCCTGCTACGTAATAGAGTGCAACAACTATGACAGAAAACAACCATAAACAACGCTTGATGGAGGAGCTTGCCAATGCAATAATTGGCTTAAAAATGACTGGGAGATTTGCTATTATCGCTACAGCTAGAATTGACCAGGAATGCTGGGAACGTTTGTCCAAAAGCATATGGGAAATTGAATATCAAACCGGAAGTGCGTATGAAGGTATGCCTTGGGCAGTCTGCGGCGACGTTGACGTCATGATAGCTAGTTTTAACTATCCCATTGTTTTGTGCCAATCGCCAACTGAAGGCGAACAATATCGAGGAGGATATGTGATGGCTGAGAACAATAAAATGGAACCAGCGTTTCTAAAGCTTAAGGTAGTAGCTAAAGATACTGATTTATTACGAGCTGGTGTTGATAAAGATGGGTATCTGAAATGCAGAATTTTGCATGAAACTAGTAACCTTTTAAAAAAGGATACAGAAGTTCACGGACCATCACTAGCAACTTTCATTTCAAAAAAACATCCTTTAAGAGGAAATATGGACACAGTGCCATGCATGAAATGCAAATCGTGGCCTTCTGTCACTCATGACTTTTTCACCAGAGAGAGGAAGAGCGACTGGCCATCTCAAGAGCTGTTAGGTAAAGTCTTAAGTTTAGGATGTCTTGTTGTTGCTGTAGCGCACCCTGATAGCAAATCAAAGGATATAGAATGGAGATGGTCATTTTCCTTATCCGAAAGAAAAATCATTCAAGAAATCAGTGGGCCAATTGCTAATTGCATGTATGCTTTAAAGGTGTTGAAGAAAAAGTACATCGTAAATGATTCTGACAGACCAACGCCATTCTGTTCTTATTTCATTAAGACGGCTTGTTTGTGGATGTGTGAAACATTTCCACATGAAGAATCTTACAGCGTCATGGATATGATCAGAAAAGTGTTAGATTGGCTCATTGAATGTTACCAGAACAGAATTCTGCCTCACTATTTCATTCCCAAACAAAATTTGATTGGTCATCTGCCAAGGAAAATTTGTGATAAGGTGGAAAGACAATTGAAAGAATTGAACAGCCCTGATCTTTGGGAATTTGTGATGTCCACTGTCGGTCATGGTCCGTTCGAACGCTATGCCATAAACTCGATGTGCAAAAACCTAAACATCAGTGGAGTTAATAAAGTAGAAGACTACAAAACATTGGAAGCAAATCTGATATGTCACCCGAGGGCTGAAGAAGAGCTTGAAAAGGCTATTACCAACTTACTCCCAGGAGGACCTCTGTACGACAACTATGAGCATGTAGAAATTGTGCAATGGGTACGACCAGAGATTCCGAGTTTACTTTTCGTTATCCGGACGTGCATAGAAAACAGAATACACCACCCATCAGAGATTCTTAGAATGCCAGAAGAAATTATACTACCAGTAGTGAGTAGAATTGAAGACGTTGTACCTAAAGGGTATGAGAAAATGTCTGTTCAGCGTTTGTACAGATATTTAGGTAATGTATACAATTATTTGTTGATGTATTTGCGGAAAAGAGAAGACTATGTGTCCGCTTACGGATTGGATCTTTATAAGGAAAAACCGCTTAAATACTACCAACTTGGCGCTGAGATGGTTTTTCCCGACATGTGGAGTGACCAAGGAATTGGTGGCATAGCCCTTAAAATAATATATCATTATCAGAATGGGAATTATGATGCTTTGAAAGAGATATTTAGTGATAGTGAACAATATCTTCGTAACACGGCAGAAGGCGTGGATGAAATAAACCGGCACATCAGTGTATTAATAAACTCGAGCACGTTCTTAACAAAGTCTGCGTGGGAAGCTGACAATAAGCTGCTACTTCTTGGCGAAACATTTTCAGTTGGGTTTGTTTATGTGCACCCAATCGCACTTGTATTTTATATACAGAGTAAGGTATCCTTACAGAATGGCGACAAAAAGAAGGCATCTGATATTATAAGTTATATGGAGGAATGGTTGAAGCCAAATGAAGAAAGGTTTTCTGACGGACAGCTAATAGCAACAACTAAGTCATTGGTTGAAATTTTAAAAGAGGAACTGCAAAATGCAAATCTTTCAGAATGATAAAACTACATTCACCTCCTTGATTTAATCCGATCTTTCAGGTGTATCTAATCACTTATGTTCAAAGAAGGAACAAGCAACATTTTTTTGTCATATTTTCCAGGAATGAAGTTAATGTTATAGGTCCATTATCCGGTCAATCATATTCCTCTGCCAGACTTTAATATTGATATTATAAGTTAAGATTAAATTATATAATACCGAATTGAACGGCAGGAAATTCAAAAGCGTTGCAGTACAGTTCAGTTTTGTTCCTCCCACTGATGCCAGTCGCATCCAAGAGGCAGTCTTCTCTAGCATCCAAATATTATGCTGGGTCCGACTGTTGAAGGGCTTCCTTGACTGGGTTAGCTTCTTGGCTTGACAAGGATCGCACTGAAGGAGATTGCTTAATTTTGATCCATGGGTCACGATAGTATGGTTTTCGGGCTTGTGCAAAGTGCATTCGTTTTGTTAATGAGTAATTTTCAAATCAATCAACCAATTTCGTCTATCAGTATAAACGGACATTAACGAGTAAATTTGAACAGATGATGACAATTTAAAAAAAAATACAATTTCAAGAAAACATTTTAATGAATACACAAATTAATAAGCATTTATATCAAAGAAAATTGCCTGAATTATTAACCAAATTTACATATTGGTTCAAAGAAATGTTATTTTTATATCTAAAGTATGATAATTTCTTTCAAAATGTATGTTGTTGACGTCAAAATATAAACTTCAATTTTTTTTAAATTACAACCGTCTGCATAGTGTTTTTCGTCATTCAAATTATTACCATGGTAATACAGAATGTCTTTCTAACAGTTTCTTGACATTATCTGCAGTCTTCCTTACCTAAATGATGAAAGACATAACAAAACATGTGAATCGTATTGAGGTCTCGGTTCTCTAAAACTTCCTCACTGTAACTTAAATCTTCAGTCAGTTGCACGCATTATTATTATATATAATAACTATGTAGTGATGTAAGGACTTGATTAGGAGACATGATAATTATGGTGTTATCCATTACTAGTTATACTCACAGACAGATTTTGGTTTTGACAGTAAGAAGGCAAAACAAAGTACTTGGACACGTCATCCAAACCTTTGAAATTGTAATATCCAGAACTTTCTAATATGTCAGCTGTTGGAACAGAAGAATTAAATACGTTAGAATCGTTGTAATTAAAGAGGCACGACAAAGGCCGGCAAATCGTCTTGACTCGTCTTGCATTGCATCCCGACAAGAGATCTTGAGATAGCGTCAGTCGTATAGTTTTTAAGGTCGTCGGGAGGACATGTTTAATTTTCTCCCGACCGACGTGACGACTATAACGCTAGTTTGTTTCGCTACGTGCATGCCTTTTTAACATTTAAAAGTACATATCTCTATTTGATTTTTGGGAATGAAATTCTAGCTTTCACAATAGTTAGTTTCATAATTATTTCTCAGTCGCCCTTGTCACTCTACGTGTTGCCCCACCCGACCTCTATACTCACTTTCTGGTACTCTGGTACTACTTTGTATTTGGTTGCCGTAGAAAAATGAAGTGACGGGAATACAATCGTCCGCCGTAACCGTGCTGGTGTACATACCGTTTAACGTAGCCGTGTGTAGCGGGAACGCCCATAGGTAGACAAGTTTATCGCCTGCGAACGTTGCCTGTCCGTCAAATGTTGCATTATCTGAAAAAAAAAAACATTTGTCCATTCATTCATTCATTGAAACCTTATTTCTTACTGCTAGGCCTCTACTATTAGTAACTACCTTTCTTCGCTACACATAGTTTTTTATCTAATCGCATATAAAATGAAAGTGTGTGCTTTAAGAGTAAAAAGTCACTCTAGTTAACATTTCAATACGACAGAGTCTCTTCAATCGATTACAGTACATTATTTCAGACAGTTTCACTATAAACAACGAGTGACATTTTCAATCGTTTACAATTGGAGTACAGTACACTAACATTTTTTTTTCTAATATAATATTTACCTGGAACACATCGATTAATTTTATCTTGTGCTGGAATGGCCATCTTGGTACAGTGTTTTGCTAAAGGATCTATGACCCATTGTGTTTTCTATTATAGTGAACATTACACAAAATGTTAGGTAGTCTTAGGCATGTTGTATATTGAACACCATCATTATGCTGTATATTAGTAATAGAGTGTTGATTAATGGCAAGCGAAAGTTCAGATTATCCATTGGGATTTATCAAATTAGGTTGTCGCGTTTATTTAGTGGGTACCAAGTACAATGAAGGGCCGGGCTCAGTGGAGGAAAAGAAAAATTTCTTCGTGCCATATAATATTACGTACACAAATATGTTTAAAAACGATCGTTGAGTAGTGCGTACTATTGCACGTCATGTGATCCACACTCGTCCAATCAAATGACAGTAATTTATTCAGGTGTTATATAATATAGATTACTGCATAGGAATTTATCATGATAATGAACAACAGCTCCATTTATAATATGCATATCGATGCGATAACATGGACCATAGTTTTCCATGCTAGATGGATTTATAGGCCTCTCCTGGGCAAAGTCTGCCTGCATAAGATACCCTGTGCTTTAGTTTCAATATTTGTATTTTGAAATGTAAATAAATAAATATACCTCTGTAAACTTTTGTACGATGATAGTTGTCGTTGTCTTCTCTTTTACAACCGTGGTGACGTTCAGCGCTATTCGCGATTTCATGAAGTCGGCGACAACCCCCACACCCTCAGTGTAGTACCCGTAAGAACCGTCGCCCTGTACATAGCCAATAACTGCTTCTATTTAAAAAAAAATAATGAAAAATGTTTAGCCGATGATTGACGAAAAGACATTAAAAATCACATGGCTAAAGCCTTGTTCGCACTTGGATATTTTCACCCAGAGTTTTACCAAAATTTAACCGTGATGTTAAAAACGATTGACTCGCGTAGTGAATCTCATGTGTTACCCGGAATCGCACGTTCGGGTGGTTAGTACAGGGAGGTATCATATTGTTATACCTCCCTGGTTAGCATTACCGAGACCATGGTAAGTTCTAATGGACAGCCAGTGGTCGGTAAAAGTAACCATTGGACTTGGTTAATTTAACTATGAGGAAATTGTAGCCAGGGTTTGGATGGAACTTCGTAACTTTATCCGATGAATGATTTGACCAAATAAAGTCCAATGCGATTAGCATTAGTGTCTCGTATAGAAATCGTTTCAATAAAAAAAAAGTGTTTTGAATTATTATTTACCTTTTTCAAAGCTGCACATATCTGGTTTCAGACAACATTTTGGTGGAGGCTGGGCGCCGATCAATTCTACCACACAGCAAAGCAATAGAGTATAAATAGCGTGTTTTGTGAAATGCATGTTGATTGTATGCTTACTAAGCTCGGATAGTTTGTACTTTATGATTGTGTCTACTTTTATGATTGCTTGTACTTGTTTTATGTTTGCATCTTGACTCATAGTTTATCACGTGTGTGCGTAATCAATTATTGATTGCCCTCAATACTGTTTATTTTATATTACATTGATATATGAATTTATTTTCCTTTCTGTTAGCCTGACTGTCTGTTTGTCAACCGGTGCGTAATTTTAAACCGTATTAAGCTACGTTCGCACTCGTTCCGAAAATTATATAAATAATATTGAACGGCGCTGTCTTTCGTTCCGATTGAACGGAACACGACGTGTGAATGTACAATGTATAGATAAATAGTGTACGTTATCAGAGTTGTAGGCCTTAATAGCTATTCCGATCTTTTTAAGCATCTTTGTAATGTTCATAAGAATAAATGAATAACAGTAGCCTAAAACTGACCAACAATTAAACAATACAATGAACTGCATACACATTTTTTGTTTATATTTTAACGACATTTTATTAATTAAAAAAAACTTAAATTCGTATAAGAATACAGTAATAGCATGTTTGTAGTAAAATGATATTTTATGAAAATTATTATATTATATCGGTAAACATTCACTCTGCTGGTGAGACCAGATATTTTGGACATTTTAAATGAAATATCTGTGTTTTAGAAATCGTCTCGCACCATCGATCGGTTTTGTCTAAAAACGAAAGAAAGATTAAGAGTTTATGACATTATTATTGCGGTCATAGAAACTGACATTCATTTTGTTTTTATGTTTATAATTAATTTGGAACTCGAAACTAGAACTAGAAAAAGCTCAGAGAAAGTGACGCTTATACATATTTCACTGTTAGTTCATCATAAGTGGCAATTAACGCACACACGTAGTATTGTCTCCTTTCTTAAAAACGAAAAGGAAAAACTCTCTACAAAGATATTTCGTGTCAATCAGACAGGGGTTAATTGCACCTTGCGCTTGTTACATTACTGATGTAGAAATATAGAAAAATATGTATTCAATCGGCAACTTACCTCATAAGAACCACAGAACGACGGAAGTTTAAAATATTTCGAAACATCTGTCAGTGGCGTAAAATCATAGTAACCCATTGTATCCATTATATCGACTGAAATGTATAAATCGATTATCAAATTAATATCGATTCTATGATATGATATGATATTTATTTTAATTCACTTCAAACACGACACACAAAATTAAAATTGTAACATTGTAAAACAAAGAAATGAAACGGGGACAATAACAAAACAAGTAAAGCAGCTTTACAACTAGTGGTGCCCTAAATGTATACATCGATTATCAAATTAATATAAATGATATGATATGATATGATATTTATTTTATTTAATTTCAAGCACGACACAAACAAGTAAAATTGTAACATTGAAAAAAAAAGAAATGAAGCAGGGACAACCACAAAACAAGCAAATCAGCTTTTACAACTAGTGGTGCTCTAAAAGGAAAACAACAAATATATCTATATATAACAGTAATAAGATGAAGTATAAGATTTGTATACTTGATCTGTATTATGTTATTCAATAACATCTGTATAATAATCAATAAATCAGCCAACCTTATACATTTATAAGTCTACTATACCGGTTCACTATCAAAATATCGCCTCTTTTACCTTCTTGTCCAGAATTAGTGATCTTGCCAACATATGAGGTACCGGCTGGTAAGCAGCCCTTATCGGTGAGTGTAATCACAACTTGTCCATCTTGGATTGGTGATTTTATGGGGTAGTACCACATGTTAACCAATGTACCTCCTGAATAAGTGACTTGTTTTACGAAGTTAGCATTATCTGTAAATGATACACGTATTTTGTCGAATGTGGCGTTTCATAAATAACTACATTAAAAAAAATAGTACAAAATTTAACTTTAAATTTAAAGACCCTGATTTAGTGTCCATAATAAAGAAATAATTACTGGACACCGGGAAGCATTTTGTTTTACAAGATATTGCGGCAAACGGTGTGAAAATTTAAAAAAAAATGGGCGAAAGAATGTAGGCCTGTAAAAGGCTGTACGTCTTACCTGGTACACACCTGACTGGCATTTGTTTACCTTCGGGGAACGGTACCTTTTGACATTTTTTTGTATTAAAATCAATATTCCACTCAACTTTCTACAAAAAAAGATATGAACATTATGCTAAAAACAGTATACTGTTTTAAATATTGTGTCCCACCATCAGTATATAGGAATCCCTTCTTTAGGACACAACTATTCTGTCTCTTTACTGTCAAACTAGATGATGATGCACCCAAATATGGTAGTGATTTGCCCAAATTTGGTAGTGATGTGACATTATGTCCATGAGCATCACCAATATTTAGAGGACACTTTCCAGTCAAAGGACACCCTACGTATTCAGTGAACACTTTGATGGATCCTGAATGTGTCTTTTATAGGAGTTTCTAAAACAGTGTTTAAGGTACTGTGTTACACAGGCAAAGTATTGATAGATTGTGATCTTAGTAGTAGGGTGTGACCCATAACCTCCCGAAACCAAGCCTCTCTTGATATTATTTCCTAACCTGTTCAAAGTCATCTATCACCATGGTGTACGACACGTTATTGTCTGACGTGTATGCCGTTGAGTTGTACATAAATCGCGATGTAGTGTAATCCACCACAGAGAATATCTCCTGCGATGATGCGCTGAATTCCATGTCAGCATGCAAACCAAGAAGCGACCCTATAATGCAATCAACAATTGTAGTATTTTTTAGTTATTAATTCGTATTCGGAGGTGAATGTTAATATATTCCGAATTTGTGCCATGAGAGGGTCAGAGAGCCATGAGGGTCAGAGAGCCATGAGGGTCAGAGAGCCATGAGGGTCAGAGAGCCATGAGGCGATGCTGAGGAGGAATACAATTGGAGGAAGAAAAGGGGTGGCGGGGATTCCCTCAGTGGAAACATTTCCTAGACGATTTTTTCTGTTGTCACCTCTCTAATTATTCCAATAGGGCGTCGTCGGGGCATTTTCAAATGTTTTGTGTAGTCTGTTGCTTTCCAAAATCCTCTTATAATCTATCTATGTATCTTCCTTCCCACAATTAATGATTAACGATAGATACATACAAGTTATCTTATTTGATACAACATATCTAAAATTGTATTCGAGTGTGTAGTCTTAGACTGTAAACATATTGGTTAAAAAATATATATTTTGGCACACATGACGTTTCATACGTATTATACTTGAGCTTGAACAGACAAAGATCGAAACGTCGACTGGTGGAGTGGATTAACATAAAACAAGACAATAATATAGACTTGGTGAAAGTCTATCGAGGTGGTACATACCAGAAGTTATGGCAAACATGTTTTCTTTCAAACAACATTTGTCCTGAGCGGCGCTGCATACCACCAGACACAAGACCACAAAACACGTAAAAAAGCGCGTCATTCTGAATAACTATCTATAGTGTATCTTGCAACGCAGAAATCTCGGCTGATATGACCAGTAGGCCTAGTGTTTTGATAGATTTATACTGTTATTTGAAGTGCAACAACGCCAATGACAAAATGTGATTGGCGGAGATTCTTATATGTTAATCATGAGATGATGTAATCGCTAAAAACGATAATTTTCGTCAACATAGGCCTACTCGTGTGGAAGTGTGTTGTATAAATATAGTTGTTTATACTGTATATTGTTATACAGTACAAACATTAATATCATCACTTTCTAATAGCGAATACATGACTCATAAACCCCTGAACCTTTCTCCATACGCCATACGGTCCAATGTACAAAATACGGGGTACTCGCGTGTATTTTTCGAGAAAAGTTTTTTAACAGTAACTGAGACTGAATTATCTGGCCCACTGTTGCTTCTCAAACTCTAAGCATCATTTGCGGTGTACTACTTCTTTTGTGGAGAGGAGGACAAATAGGTATACATGGTGGAGTTGACATGTGAAATTGTCCGATAATTATGTGTCAAAATTAAAAAGAAACGGTGGTACGGATTCAACCGTTACTTAGAACTATAGAAATTGTTTTTTTGGTTATCAAAGACTGACACACTACCTGATATTCTATTTACACACCATTCCCACTAAACAATGAGTCAAATAAAAATAAACATTCAACAGTTCAGCTGAGTGTACATAAACCAAGTTTATTTGAAAGACGTTCTTTTGGTTATCGTTGTATTTTTGTAATGGAAGCCTATATACACACTATACTTGCCCCAAGTCTGTAGTTATATTATACGTATGAAACGTCATATATGCCAAAATATTAATCTTTTTACTAATATTAAGTCAAAACTCCGTATCAGACTAACACAAACAGACGTTAAAGTTATGCAGTGTTGGTAAAAAAAAAGAATTATACACTAATGCACAGTTCTAAAAAGTGTACTGCCCTAAAGACTTTAATACCTGATGGATTACACATATATATTTAATAGTCTATGTATTTTTTTGTATTGCAAAAAAACATTTCTACTCGGTTTGTACTCGACTTGTACTCGACGTCGTTATTGTTTCTTGCTGGTCCGCACTATCAGATCACCACCGCCTCTTATATGGAACTTCCATATGGCGATCCCAGTTTTCAGATTATATGAGTAGAAATGTTGGTGCTATAGTGACACTACTATTTTACTTATATGTATGTATACTATTTCTTTATAATCAGCTAAATGAGTGATACAGGTTTCTTGTTTCTTAAAAGAAACCAATTTTCATCAAACGTCTGGCGGCGTCCTTTACCTTTGGATGAATTGCCTGAAAGTAAAATTGAAAATATTATTAATGTTATCTGACGAGTATAAAAGTATCACTATCAAACTCATTTGACAAAAAAAAAGTTTGATGTGCCCAAATATGGTAGTGATATGACATCATCATGTCCATATATAGGCACATCACATTTTTGATGTCACATGAAGTTTGATAGTGTTGACAGAGCTTTAGGCCTACATTTAGTTCCGTAATAATTAAATGTGTTACGGTGAAAAGGTTCCTTACCTTGCTTGAATCGCAGAAAGACGGCAGCTTAAAATATGGCGATGTATCACTCAGCGTTTTGTAATTGTAATAACCAGCAGCGTACAGAGCATCAACTGAAATTATTCATATAAATCAATAATCAATCAATATTAATCGATCAACCACCATGACTGGCTGATGAATGGTCAGTGGTATGGTATATGGTTACATATACCATACAAGAATCCATAAATCCATACCACAAGAATCATAAAGATCAATAATTAATCAATATTGTCGATACAAACAAATCAATGGATTTGGTATCGATCATTCAATATTATACTGGCAGATAGTTGAATTTTTTCTAATCAAACAATCATTCTTCAGATAAGGAATTGAGCTCAAAGTATTTTATTTCCAATTAATTTTCTGTAAACTTTGACATTTAATTCAATTCAAAACTTTATCTATATAAACCGTACTCGTTAGTTAAGTGAATACATGATATTTGATAAACTATATTATAAGTTACCTTCTTGTCCAGAAGAGGTTGTTGAGCCAACGAATGTGACTCCGGCTGTCAAACAATCCTCGGCTGTAACGCTTAAAGTAACCTGTCCTTTTTGCGTTGGTGTGTTTAGCTCCATGTTCCAAAAGTTAACCAGTACATTACCAGGGTAGGTCACTTGCTCGAGGAATGTTGCATCATCTAGAATAAGAGGAAATAAATTAATTTGACGCTTATGGCCTACCATACCAAAATATTACGTGTAACGTCATACTTGCAATAGTTTTAAACTCATGTTCATGAGAAATACGAGAATCGGATGACCTCGTAAGAGATGTAAATCCTCGATATACGCATATCTATGTTTAATGATGACAATATAACCGTCATCATTTTACTTAAGCTTGCTTCACACTAGGACGCAACGCAAACGAGTTGACCAATGACAAGCGACAGTTCGGATAATCCACCGCTTGTGATTGGTCAAATCTCTTTCGTTGAGTTACGTCGTTGTGTTGCGTCTCTGTTGGAACCAATCATTACCTGGAATGCATCGTTGCAATTTACTACCCTCTGGTAAAGGTGCCTTCTCGCATTTTTTAGCCGTGAAATCAATTGTCCACTCTGTGTTCTTAAAAAAAAAGTATATATATATAATATCATATGCTTCTTTCATGTCTCTTATATTTAAAAAGAAAATTGTTTATAGGTATATGCCTCAACATAACACCCCCCCCCCCTCCCCCTAAAAAACATCCCTTCCGGATTTTCGATAGGAGGAAGAAGGCTTGAAAAATAATTAAGAAACCTGGTGACATAAGAAGGTATCCCCACCCCCATCCTGGATCGTCCTCTGTCAATATAGGCCTACCTGTTTGTAGTCATTGATAGCCATCATGTACGTTGTGTTACCCTCCACATAGAGAGTCGTATTTGCCATGGATTTGGATTGTATAAAATCAGCCACAGCGAAAACATTGTTTCCAACAACTCCGTTGTAATCTCCGGTATGGTAGCCAGTAACTGACCCTAAAGGAAAAAGCAGACGTTGTTCTAAGTGACTGTATCTCGTGGTCAGCAGCCTGCTGCACATCACATAGCTAACATCAAATAGAAAGGCGAGAGTAGTAATAGATCCATGGGTTACTTTGGTTGGTCATAATGGGTGTGTGAAGGAGGGAGAACCAATAATTACCCCCGGCCCTTGTTCTATTTGCCTTACACTGTCCGGACCCAAAACTAACTAAATATACCGTTTATAAACCTTACTTATTTACCCATGTAATAAAAACCGGGATATCTCTGCCGGTACCGGTACTTACCAGAAGTCGCGGCAAACATTTCTTGTTTAACGCAGCATTTTTCCTGCTGAGCCAAACTGCAGACAGCCAAACACAAAAATATAATACACGATCGCATCATTGTCGACGTATAGTCTAGTAAAACACAGTATAAACTATATCAAGTGGACTGCAAAATGTGTTGATGCTTAGAGTGGAGGTTTAAGCAAGTCTATATAAGAGGCCTATATTATAGCAAGGTGCTTTTATAGGTACCTGTCGTGTCATGAGACTTGTGTATTAGCAGGTCACGCTTTACAAACAACCACCGTCAACCATAAAGGAAGCGATTACGTCATTTGCTAAAATTAATTTTCATAAGACCATGTGATATGGCTTAACAAATAAATCGATTGAGCGTGAATTCACAGCCGGTGTTGCTGTCCTTTGAAAAGGAACTCCAGATACTTTACAGAGGTCATTAGGTATAGGTCCGGGATTGTCCGATAAACCAGACAAGATCCGTCACGAGACTGGGTTCTAAGCGTTAAACAACATGTCCACGTCGTAATAAATAACCAAATATAGCAAAGATATCACGTGTCATTTAATTAATAATCCCTCATGTGACTTGCATTTAATGACATTACAAAACTATTAGATTATAGATATATACTTTCATTGTAAATTACTGTTTAATGTGTCTAATAATGCTGCTTTTACTTTAAAGGACAGGTGCGGGCAAAAAAATTCTATTGATCATACATTCCAATAATTATCGATCTATAGTTTGCCCTATGTTTCATAATTTTTGGGATTTTATTTGTGTTACACAATCGCTTGTTGAAAATAAGCACTTTCATATCAGTGGGGGGATAGTTCAAATTACACAGTAAAATCTCTATTCTTTTGTACACAAATTTTGTAAATAGAGAGGCATTTTAAAAAGCTATGAAAAATAAATGGTGTGGTAAAAAATGTTATCAGATGACTAAATATAGGTAATATAACTTGAATATTACATTTCTGATATTTTTATTCAACTTCAGATTTTTATTTTCATGCTATAGCAAAAATTATCCACCGTATATCCACCATCTTTTTTCACCGTCTAGGGAGTCACCAGACATGTTATTACATTAGATTTAACTACCTAACTACTGAAAAAAAGTCTTCCTGGTTTTTATGGAAGAATTTTGCCAAATTTTGTATTTGACCATATTAAGGGAAATTCATGTTTTTTCATCTCGATTTCTGTTACAAATATTTGATTTATGTACAATTAACCAACTATTAAATTTAAAATTCATGCCTGTACCTGAGCTTTTTAACGCATTATTGAACCACTATGGACATCATTGATTTAGTATTGAAAGTGTAACTAGTAAAGACAATAAATAAATACATTAATTTGCATTCGCTATATTGTTAATAACAAGATCAACCAATATTTATAGTTTTAAGCGTGGTTCCCATGCTAGAACGCAACGCAGCGACGTATCGATCACAAATGGGAACCGACGACGCAATAGTGCTGCAAATATCGCAGGTTTGATTTCACGCAGGCGGGGACAAACACAATTATTGGAAGGGAATTTGCTTATGTTGCGTAGGTTGCGTTACGTTGCGTCGCAAGTGGGAACCAAGCTTTAACCAAGATCGACTAAACATAATATATAACTTTTTTTTCTTCTGCAATTTTCCTCCGAGCCGCGAAGTTTGCAAGCGGCCTAAAAACTAAATTGCACTGTAAGCTGGTGAGCTGGTTGAATTGTTAATTTTGTACACAATATGAGATGGTTCTTCCGTTTTGGAAAGGAACCAATACATTGATTAAATTCAATTCAAATTCAAAAAAACATTTATTTCTTTCATAATCATATTTGATTAATGTTTGATAATTGTGTTTTGTTCCCTTAGTTTTCTTGGCGTTAGTAATTTTCTGATCTCAAATGGTTTTTTTTTCGTCACCCGTAGTTAATGGTAAATTAATCGAATCAAGTTGATTTCTTTGACAGACTTATTTATTCTATCAATTGGTAAATTTACTTTATGAATAATACTCACATGAGTCAACTATAACGTTATCTTGCCATTATTGTGTCATCATTATTTTCAATATTTAATATATTTTCATCTTGATAACATGGTTAGGCCTACTTTATTATCGGTACAATCATTGTTTGTTTTTATCTTATCTTTCATTTATCACGTTGTAAAGACTAGGGTCCGGTTCCGTATGAAACCCAGTTGTATCAGTGGGAGAAAAGTGTCACTGTCTCGGTGTCGAACTGATTCGCTTCATAAGCCTAACTTGTACCTAGGTCTATATGGCATACTTCTACATAAACCCTCTTGATTGATGAATGTCTCTCGCTATGTCAATCGATTTAAATGACTGTAAAATATAAAAAACATTCACTATTATTGTAAATGTAAATGGGGGAATAACCTGCGACTTTCAGCCTAACTGGGCTGAATTGTGCACATGTGTGGACACATACCATAACTTTCTACTCCCCTAAAGCTTGGTTCCCACTAGCACTCAACGCAAGGGCGTAAGCCACAACGCAAGCGAATTTACCAATCCAAGCAATATATCATTCGAACCGTTCCTTGTGGTTCGCTTGCGTTGTGGCTTACGTCCTTGCGTTGCATTCTAGTGGGAAACAAGCTTAAGAGAGTCCCTTCGTGTGGAGTACTGCCACCAACCTAACGGCGCCCGTTCGTCTGGTCCACAATAAGTTACCTATGCATCAAAATGAGATCCCTTGTTCCTCCACTCAAAACTGAATTTTAACTCTCCTCCAACCCTCTTTCCAACTATCAACAAAGTTCAGTTCATCGCTCGACCTTCCCAAGATAAAGAGTCATCCATATACCTGGTAATTATTCAAGCAGCTTGTTTCTTGTTGACAAAGTGATGGAAGAACGAAATACTTGGATACGTCATCCAGTTGTTTCATATTGTAATACCCTCCGGTTTCCACTATATCCACTAAATACATAAATAAGTTCAGCATTAAATTAAGTTTTCAGGTTTTTATACATGTTGCTCAAGTACGGGGCGCCATTCAGTGCATCATACTGAGACAACTACTACGTCATAGGCCTATATTATAAGTATAGTAACCTAAAGCTCTGTCTACACTTTAAAACTGTATGTGACCAAAAAATGTCATGTGCCCATATATGTACATGGTAATGTCATATCACTACCATATTTGGGTATATCACTACCATATTTGGGCACATCACACTTTTTTTCAAAAGTTTGATAGTGTAGACAGTGCTTATAAATTAACGATATTTAGGTATACAGCATATGAGTAGACCTATACGCACATGTAGTTGCAGGTAATTGAATGTGTTTGCCTTTGAAACTAAAAAGAAACGGTATACATTCGTCTTCGCTGACCGTCACTGAGGCTTGTCCATCATTTTGCGAAGTTTTCATATCAAAGCACCAAGTATTGCTTTTTAAATTGTGCGGATAAACCGCCTGATTACAGAGCTTGCTGTTATCTGTGGAGAATTAAGTGGATACAATTTTAACAAGCCTAGGCGATGTGTAACAAACGTGGCTCCTCATATTCGGCAACAGTAATCGATTTTTATTATAACCTTGTTTTGCTTGAACCGGCTTCATTATGCCCTCTAAAGCTCTGTCCGTCTATACTATATACTATCAAACGTTAGCGAAAAAAATGTGATATGCCCGGATTTAGAAACGATGACGTCATATCACTACCATATTTGGCCACATCACACTTTTTTCGTCAAAATATATTGATATTTTGACAGAGCTCAAGACGACTCTCACCTGGAACGCACTTATTCGGCATTTTCGATCCAGCTTGAATTGACGATTTTGTACACGTTTGGGCCTCATAATCGATGGTCCATACATCATTCTGATATCAAATATTAAATAAAGAGACAGGTTAACTGAGAACTTATTTGAACTATGTCATATCGCCGGATCACGGTGAAATACGCATACTTTAAAGGCATATCTACACGAGACCTATCAAACTTAATGTCACAACAAAATGTGAACATGATGATGACCATATCACAACCATATTTTTGCACATCACACTTTTTTTGTCAAACTAGTTTGATAGTGTAGACAAGCCTTATAACCCTACATTTTTGTAGTCCTCAATCACCAAAGTATGGGTCCTACTGTCATCTATGTAACCAGTTGTGTTGTAAAACATTCGAGATTGCTTAAAATCGGCTACAATCGTCACAACTTGTGATAGAGTTCCAAAGTTTTGGTAGTCCTGCTCTATGTGGTACCCAATTAAAGTGCCTTAAAACGAATTTGTAAGAAACAAAAAATTTAATAATAAATGTTAAAACTGCCTCATTATAATTTATTAAAACACGAAATGGTGTGGACATGCACATCCTGATGATGGGCTATGCTGCCCTAAACATGTCGTGTTAATCAATTTTAAGACAGTTTTAATATAGGCCTACCTGTATTTGATTGTTACTATCTACCCTGTCTAGGCTTATGCAGCTTCTTGATTTAGGCTATATACCGGTATTTAATCGTTATTTACGGTCCTATACTTAATGATCATTGTTTGTATCATGTAGGCCTGGTAGCGGCTACTCTGTACTTACCCATGTCAACCATAAACATATCGTTCTTCATGCAACATTTTGAGGGTTGTGGCTGTTGAGTGTTACAAATGACCAAAAAGTAAAGAAAGAGCCCAAAAATACTTATGAGATGCATGTTTGATTTTAGCTCTTGTCTTTGTTCTACGTTTGGTTTCTGTCTTGTTCTTTCCATTATTTATCTATCGCTAATCTACCCATGTAGGGTTCTATGATAAACAGTTGAATGATAGTTTCAATTACATTAGGGTCCTTGTGATATTAATCATTTTAGTGACGCCGTTTTAATCCTCAGAATTTAATTAAAATTGAATGGTTAGGTCTATAATTGGAATAAACAAGAATAATAAATGTCGTTGTTTGTTTCCATTACGAATTAATTATCATATTAATCCTAAAAATACATTGGGATAGAATAATTAAAAAGTAATAATATTGTTGGCAGAATGGACAGACTATGAGTGCCGACTAATCACACGACTGCCGGATACTTATTTGCAACAGAACTAGAGAACCGTTGATTAGACAAGACGCTGAGGGCGCGCTCTCATAAAAAACGTGCTGTGATTTTTTTGGTTGTAAATTTTATGTTTTTAACATCAAATATGTCTTCAGCTGACGATGCCAGAGCAACCGTTTCTTCATTACTGAAAGGAATTGATAGGTAGGAAAACACTTGTGTTATTAAAACCATTTAATGGATTAAAATTTGTTGAAAACGTAGCAATATGGTCGTTTAGGCTAGGCCTAGGTAGGCCTACTTTGTAGTAGGAGTCGGAGATTGTGTGTGCTCTGCATGCCGCGAAGTGCTTGATATTTCCCTACCTACACTAATTTACAGGTCGGGCCTAGCCTAAAATCATAGAAAACCCTAACCCAAGACTCCATCGTAGTAAGATGTCTACTTAAACCATAACACTAATATAATTATTAATTGAACTCATGGTTGCCATTTACATTTTTTTTGTGTACAACAATATTCAACAACAAGTTCAAGTAACATTATTCATTAACAATATTTTTTTTAAATATTATTTAATACTAGGGAGCCTACTAATAAGCAATACGACTGCGAGTGTTCACTGTTATGTTATTTTTTAGTATTAGTGACTAGTTACAGGCTACAGTAGATAGAGACTAAGTAAGTACTAACTATCATACTACTACTAGCTAGGCCTCCTACTTGGGCTAGCCCAGTACAACTAAATAGGCTAATTAATTATAATATAATGCTAGTTTAGTAACATATGTCTAGTATTTAAATATGATTTAAACTTTGTTGTTTTAAACTACTTTTTTTACAGGTATAATCCAGAAAATTTGTCAAAACTTGAAAGATATGTTGAAATCCAGACCAAAGAGAATTCATATGATCTGGAGGCTAATTTAGCAGTATTAAAATTGTAAGTATACCCTTTGATACTGGTTCTGATCCAGTAGATAAGTGTTTAGAGATTTGTGCTGGGTAGAAGTGAGTGGGGACATCCTCACCCTGAAGTTTTTTTAGGGCCTTTACCTAGTAGCCACCCAAGAAACCTACCTGAATTTACTGTTTTTACCACCAATCTTATACCCCTTTCACACCAAAAGCAAAACTCCGGAGACACCCCGGAGTTGACGCCCCGGAGTTGACGCCCTGCTGTTTGGTGTGAAAGGTACCAACATCAAACTCCGGAGTGTTTCGGGTCAAAAGGTCATCCTCACATGATCACTCATTGCTTTAGTTTTATTTAAATACTTTAAATATTTGTACAAAATATATAGCGGGTTTAAAAAATAATAAGTAGTATCAATAAAATATTATATTACTTCTGAGACTTTTGAAAGTAATTATTAAATTAAAAATATTGTTAATTAAAATTATTCTAATGATCGTTGCGATGTAAACAAACAAAATAGAGGGCAACATTTACAATTTTATTTTATAAACTCCGGAGTTGCTAGGTTGGTGTGAAAGGGGTATCTCCGGAGTTTCTCGACGTTTTGAATGGTCATAAACCCCGGGGTGTCTCCTGTATAGATTTCATCATCAATCATAATGTTTATCCTTTTTTTTTCAGATACCAACTGAACCCTGCTCATTTCCAGCTTGACGTGGCTCAACAGATCTTGCTGAAGGCACTAACTAACCTTCCACATACAGACTTCATCTTATGTAAATGTCTCATCGATGAATCACATGTATCCTTTACCATATTTTGTATGTCAGGGCCATAGCCACCAGTACGGTTGGTAAGGTTTAAACCTGACCTATTTTTTCACAGAAGCCTTTAATAACCCAGCAGCTTGGACAGTGATTTCCCTTTTCTTGCGAAAACACCACTTTATTTCTTGTGGTTACATCACTATATAAATGATTGATATTAGCAAAGACATCAACATCTTTGAATCTCTTTTTTAGGCTGAATTCCTACCAGAATGCAATGCAAGGATGAGAAAACACCAGTTGACCAATCACAAACAACAAAACCTTCCAAACTGTCCTGGTATTGCGTCATTCAGTCTTATCCTTAAAAGCCCCATCCATGGACTAAGGGCGTGGAGACTACCTCATTCATGTTAAATTTTACCAAAGGGTGTTCTTTGCTCTCAAAAACAATCTTAACTTCCAATTTATAAAATTTCTAGATTTCTCATTCCAATCAAATTGCCACAAAATCAACATCTTCCTATTATGTTTCTGGAAATCGTGAATCAGTTGTACCGTTACCCCTGTTAGCACTTGTTCATATTAGAATATTTATCTGAATACTCAAATGTTTCCTTAAATTACTTGTTAGCAACAAGAACCACAACTGAAAAGTATACTATACCTTCATTTGCTGCTAGAAACTTGTGAATTTCAAAAGTTCTGGGTAAGTGAGGAACTTTGGGAGTGCACAAAGGTGTTTTCTGGAACATGCTAGCATAGTTTCGTAACTTTAATTATCATTTTTCACAGTTGATATTTAAAAAAAAAGGAATAAGAATTTTTTTTTATTTGTTTTTAGAATGAACTTGTTGAGTTAGAAGATATGGTGTCAACTATTGTGGGCTTTGAGGATTCAATTCGAAAATGTAAGTTACAGACATTTTATAACTTTGAATGAAATCAATATGGCACCCAGGTGTATAAATGGGTACCGGTTAGATCAAGACACAACTTTATGCTGATTACTAGCTGCATTGTTATGGGAGTATTTTTCAAAAAATGGCCAAGGTAATAATGTGCAGCGCATTAAGAGCTTGATTATATGCGCTATATAAGAATGAACTATTATTATTATGGAAAGATACATCACTTTCACTGTGGCATTTTAACCGGTCATGGAATACTATTAAGTCATGGAAAAGTCACGCAATGATGGAATTTTGTCTAAAAAAGTCAAGAAAATTAACTCTTGAGAAAGTGTATGAACTTGTCTTTTGAACATCCTACGTAAAGCCCTGTCTACACTATCAAACTACTGTAGTTTGAAAGAAAAAGTGCCCAAATATGGTGGTGATTTGCCCAAATATGGTAGTGATATGTCCAAATATGGTAGTGATATGCCCAAATATGGTAGTGATATGCCCAAATATGATAGTGATATGCCCAAATATGATAGTGATATGACATCATCATGTCCATATATGGGCACACCACATTTTTGTTTTCACATAAAGTTTGATAGTGTAGACAGAGCTTTAGTTTTTTAATGGATTTAATTTCTACTTTTCTATATTTTGTAGTCATTTGCCACGTACTGAAGATCACTTACCAGACAATAAGCAAGCGACTACTGGCGCAGTTGCTCGGAGATTTAACCGATCGAGAGCTGGAACAGTGGATGAATAGATACGGGTGGAAATCAAAGGAAGATGGCAAACTGTTTATCACCAACCAGGAAGAGATTGTAAAAACGAAAAATATTACAGAAAAAATTGACTTTGAAAGTAAGTACAAAATTGTCTTTTTTATAAAGGATAAATAAATGTTTTAAAAATATTTTTCCAATAATGTTCTTTTGTTTGTTTTTTTTTTTTCAGGTGTTGCAAGTATTATGGCACACGCCCCTTGAAGTCAACAATGCACGCCCCTTGAGCTCAACAACACACGCTCATGAGATTGAAAACACACGCCCTCATAAGATCAATCAAGATTAAAGCTCTGTCTGCACATCAAATTTTATGTGACAACAAAATTACTATATTTGGCCATATCAATACCATATTTGGGCACCTCACTTTTTTTTTCAAACTAGTTTGATAGTGTAGGCAGAGCTTAAAACAATTCTGCTGGCTAGCCCAAATATTTTATAATAGTGACTTGTTTATTTTTTAAGCAATTATTGAAAATACACACAATACATAATACTACTGTTTATACATATCTTGTCTTGAATATGAATATAGTTATGTAACCATTTAAATGGTATACAAATAATGAATGTTTATGAGTGGTACAAACACAAGTATTCTCGTGTTCCATTCCAGATATAAAAACATGTATGTTTAGGTAAAGAAATACAGTATAATCCAACAACAACTAACATTTTGAGTATTTTTAGTTTATGATTTTAGAAATCATCAAATAATATGTATACCGTGTTGGCTTTTCTTTACATTTGACATAATTTATATGGAAAACATTTAGACACTAAATATATTCAAAGTATCATTGTTTTTTGTTTGAGTTTGTTGTTGTATCAGTGTTTAGTATAAAGCTCTGTCTACACCATTAAACCTTATGTGACAACAAAATGTGATGTGCCCATATATGGACATGACGACATCATATCACTACCACATTGAAGCCTATCACTTAATACTACCATATTTTTTTGTCAAACTAATGTAGACAGAGCTTTAGACTAGATTTGTTTAATAATATTATATAATAATAATAGTCTGTTCTTATATAGTGCATATAAGCAAGTCTTGTATAGGCTTATTGAACCTGTTATTAGGTTGAAATCACACTGTTTGATAGTGTAGACAGAGCTTAATACACCTTTGATTTTGAACCGTATATTCTCTTTTTGAGTTCCCATTTCAAACATGTATGCAACAAGTCGAGTGTGAGAACACGCCCACTAATAACGGTTGGAGATAATTATTAGGTGTTTGTTTTTAAAGAAACCAAGAAAAGAAATACAATTTCCGTAGTATTTGTCCAAAAACCTACATAGAAACAAACTTTCCAACATATTTTTGAGTTGCTCTATTGGGTGAAGTATAAATAAACTGTCGCGTCACTTACACAATCAATCCACTCTCCGCTACTCAGGAAAATCAAGTTTTACCAGGGTTTTAACTTATTTTTTGTAAGCCTATAGTCCCTAGTACAAAAAAAAATAGTATGACAGTTGAGTATAAGTTGCAACTTGTTAGTAGTGCTACTTGTATCTCCGTTGCAAGTGCTACTATATCTCCGTTGTAAGTACTATATCTCCATTACGTTAAGCTCCGTTACGATGTTGATGATGTTTATTGTCTACTTTTTATATAATAATATGTGTCTATACACACGTAACGGTAATATGTGTCTATACACACGTAAAAAGTGGAATAATACAGTAGTAACGTGTTTTTTTTTTGTAAATGTCGGATTTTTGTTGATTTTGATCAGCGATACAGAGTTATTTTGTTTAGTCTATAATACGTAATATAAACATTTTACCCGGGACAGTAGTCAGTATTAATTTAATAATTTTACTATGAAAATGTATAATAAATTGACGTTACTCCTAACGATTGACTAAAATAATAATAGGGTGTAAACGGAAAAATATACAAATCGACAGATAACGAAACAATTGACGAGTCTTTCCCGGTCGGAAGCTGGTTTGGTACGTGGATGATCAGTTCAAAGCTGTTGCTTGTGATAAAAACAATGGGCATACATTTTTTTTTGCTGGTCAAAAATATACTCAGTGAAAGTATGAACGCGCGCGTACAAAAAACTTTCATAATTATTTGAACGCACTGCGCGGCAAGCTTTTTGTGTCACCACCCAAAAAGGCCGACTTTCGGTGTGGGTACCCGGCCCCTGGAATTTGAGGTATATCTGTGAAAGTACAGAAATTACAAAAGGTCGAATTGTTTTCTATGAAAAATTAAGATCCACCTAAAAATTGTGTCATTTCCGGCCATCTACCGTTGTATTTATTTTGTATTGATTATTATTATATTATTATTATATTGCTGAAATAATTTTAAAACATTATATGTGTGTAGGCCTATATTATTCTAGGTATTCTATATATTTAGGCCTATAGCTTATAGTTTGAGAATTTTCTGTTTTCTTTTTTTGTTTGTTGATATGTATGAAATTTCCGAAATAAAAGAAATTGATTGATTGATTAATTTAACCGGCTCCAATCCAAACGAAAAGCTCTAGAAAACCGTCGTAAAAGATACTAACCGATGGTGGATAGCGCCATGTTGTTTTTGTTTGTTTTTTATCAGATGGAAGGGGGTGTGGATGGAGGAGGCTCCTAAATAATTAATCATTTTTCTAGAATAAAATCTGCATTATGCAAATTAGGCTACGACCTTCGGTATCAATTTTAATACCTTGTCATTTTTTACACCGTGTTTCATAACTTATATTTTTTTGTGCAATTATGTGTGTGTACATAATATATTTTATTGTATATCTATTTATTTTTGTACTAATAATTGTCGATCTTCAAGAAGAATTTCTGTTGTTATTTTATGATGATGATGGACAAATAAAGCATTTCAGTATTCAGTATTCAGTATCTCCGATGCAATATTTCCTAATCCTTTTTATGAGAAAAATTGTGTTTTTAATTTATAATATATATATTTTATCATGTGTCCATTATAATTCAAACCATTGATTGTACAATTTTATAAATTCTCACCAACATTTAATTAGCAATACATCAAATATTTTCGCATAATACAACGGATGGCCTTACTCATCTCATTTTAGTTACAAAACAATGCAATAAAGATAATACATGGCCGCGAAATTATACTGTACTATTATTATTTAATCATTTTCCACTAGCTAACATTGACATATCTGTATGAAATATTGAGAAAAAAAATACAGACACGCGCGCAAATGATGCATTTTATTTATTTCTACCTAAGCCAATAGGCCTATTATATAAATAATTTTTGATTATTTTATCTATTTAATTACCCACCCTGCATTACAATATGAATATTTAATGGTATATTTAAAGACAACTGTTTACTTTAACATAGTTTGGTGAACAAAAAAATGATAAAATGTTCTAAATATCAGGGCCGTAGCCAGTATTTGGGTCACCCCCTCCCCCCCCCCCTTCCTGGGGTGGGGCCGCGCCTACTAAAGCTGATTTTCCACTAGGCGAATTTGTTCGCGCGAATCGAAAGCGTCATGCTCTGCGCATGCGTATTCGAGTTTCTGTCTATCATACTCCCTTCTGCGACGAATTCTAGTTCCTTGATTTTTCGCTGCAGCGAAATTTACTAGTTCGAATTGTTTCTACTTTTTGCGAAGCGAAATATTGCGCAACCAATCACAGCTCAGGAAATGAGCTATGACGCTTTCATGAGCAGTCATGCGAAGCGAAATGCTTAGCAACCACGCGAGGAACATGAACGTCGAAGAGAAAAAAATCGCCTACTCTCTTTCCACTACATGGGCGAATAGCTGCGACGTTCATGTTCCTCGCGTGGTTGCTGGGCATTTCGATTCGCATGAGTGCTCATGAAAGCGTCATAGCTCATTTCCTGAGCTCTGATTGGTTGCGCAATATTTCGCTTCGCAAAAAGTAGAAACAATTCGAACTAGTAAATTTCGCTGAAGCGAAAAATCAAAGGAAATAGAATTCGTCGAAGAAGGCAGTATGACAGACAGAAACGCGAATACGCATGTGCATAGCATGACGCTTTCGATTTGCGCGAACAAATTCGCCTAGTGGAAAATCGGCTTGAGGCGAAGCGAATTTTGTTAAATGACACCCCTAGATGGCCGGAAAAGACACTCTCATGCAGCATGCTACCAATGAGCAAAACGATCGTACTTGGACTCGTGGACTATTTAAACGATAACATTTGTTGCCGTATGTTAGATGCGCGTGCTCTGTGCGGAACCGTCGATTGTTTGATCATTTAAGCCGATTTTCCACTAGGCGAATTTGTTCGCGCGAATCGAAAGCGTCATGCTATGCACATGCGTATTCGCGTTTCTGTCTGTCATACTGCCTTCTTCGACGAATTCTATTTCCTTTGATTTTTCGCTTTAGCGAAATTTACTAGTTCGAATTGTTTCTACTTTTTGCGAAGCGAAATATTGCGCAACCAATCAGAGCTCAGGAAATGAGCTATGACGCTTTCATGAGCAGTCATGCGAATCGAAATGCTCAGCAACCACGCGAGCAAATTCGCCTAGTGGAAAATCGGCTTAAAGCCGATTTTCCACTAGGCGAATTTGTTCGCGCGAATCGAAGGCGTCAGCTAATACGCATGCGTAGAGAAGGATTTGGAAGACGTAAACATGAATACACATGCGTACAAGCTGGCGCGTTCGATTCGCGCGAACAATATATATTCGCATAATATATCGGTATTTTATTTTGCGTTCAAGTTCAATGCGAACGTACGTCTAGGAGAAGCCCCGAAAAAAGCACACTGGGTGAAGGCAAATGCAATTCTTATTATAGCTCTATCTATAATATTTATTTACAGCAATTTGTTGAGGAAATTAATTATGCCAATGTAAATAGGTGATATTGATACATTTGAGTACGTATCGGCTGGTGGTCTAGAAAAAAATAATCGGATGCCATAATGTGAACTACAGTACATGATACCATAGATATTATAGTGTAAAATAGTAATATTCACTATAATCCTCTATGATACATTACACTTCATAGCCACACATAAATACTGATGTATGTCGGAAGGCTATATACTTTATGCATGCTGTCTGACTGCCAGTGATCTAAACAATTGGTACGCAGTTGGCGGTGTCCTTTGTACGAATCGTTCGTGTCCCAGCTCGCTGTGAGACGCGTCAATATCATGTTACATGCAGGGACCAAATATTTATTTTTCAGGTTAAAATCGGCAATTCATTTGCAACTCTTAGAAATTTACAGACACGAATCGCTCGAAGTACGCTCATACAGGGAAGAAGGTACTGTATGAGTTATTTCGAACGAGTTTACGAATTTTTCAATTTACGAACAACTTTTTGTACTGTGTGGGGCACGTATTTGGACGATTTTCGGAGATGAGGGTGAGGTATTGGGCATGTCGGGGATGGGGGTTCGCAGTCGCTGAAAAGGGGGGGGGGGGGTTCGCCCGAACCATAAAAACCCCCCTGGCTACGGGCCTGAATATTCAAAACAATGTTTTATTTAAAATTCGTTTATTGAAGAAATTAAGAACAAACTAAATACGCGTTTTGCTACGCTTGCAAAAAAGAATGAGATAGAACAGACCGACATCGTTACAACGTGATTCATGATTGGTCATTGAAACAACATTAAAGAGCATTGGTTACTGTCGATAGTTTTTATTGGCTAATGTACTTACGCCTCCACTCTGTGTGTAATACAATCATTTCCTAAGCTCACACAACAGTCCTGTATGGTTTTTCTCTACGTAAATGAGATAAAGGGGTAGGCCTAGGGGAAATTACGCGACTTTTATAGGATAATATATGAATTGTTTAAATTTAGGGTATATTCATCATGTCAATGACTACAAGGAGAGGTACTGAACGCCCAGTTAGACGATCTAGCCGTTTAAATAAGGGTAAAAATACTGGTTCTTTGTCAGGAAGTAGCGCAACCTCAACAACATCGGCAGCCACAGCAGCAGCAGGTTAGTACTCTTTGTTAGCACAATGTAGGCCTACCTGTGTCTCTTGTTCGTTGTGCCTAGCGTATCGTTTTTGTGTGTAGCCTAGGTCTAAGCCTAGGCCTAGGGATTCCTATATTTAAGTGACGTATTGAAACAAGAGGTGTTTAATACTAAATAATAGGCCTAGGCTAGGCATATTATTTTTTCTGTTGATAATAAATACTGTAATTTAAAATAAGCCAAATAATTGTTTGTAGTTATTTAAAGTAACTGAGTATTTACTAAATTATTAATGAATGTAACTGCATATTTTAGGGTTACAATTAAATATTTATAGGCCTAGTTATTTTATACGCCTTATTATTTATTATAGAATAGAAGGGTAGGATGTCAGGCCTGAGTTGCAGATAGTACACTAATATAATACAGAATGATAATAATACTTTTGTTGTTTGCAAATTTGAGTAATAATAAATATTGTAAATAAAAAATGCCTGTGGAGTTGAGTAAATTAAAATAACAACTTTTTGTGCACCACCACTATAGGCTATTGCAACTTGAATATTAATATTTAATAATATTAGTTAAACATTATAATAAATATGAAAGCTTTAGTCATGATTGGGAGTTCAATATTCCCTGATAATATTAATATCTTTTTATGATAATATTTAATTATTTTTTTGCATTATTACAGTATAGTACTTTTTTATTCAAATTAAACTTATCTCCAATATTATATATTAATATTTAATTTTTTTTTTATATTATTAATTAAAATGCTACAGAATAATCTACAGAATTTGATCTGTGACAGTTATATCAATGAATAATCACAAGGAACATTTCTTGTAATTTAAAAAAAAAAATTATGACATTTTGAGGAAGGAATAACAATACAGTAGAGGATTGGCTATTTAAAAATTCAAATTTGTTACTATTATTATTGCCATCTACTGTAGCTGGGTAAAGTATCCTAATCGGTCAATAAAGATGCCGCTATTTGGTGTTCTGTTGGACTCTACTGTGGATTACAACATAAGCGGCGGTTGAGTCATATAGTTTTTAAATATTTACTGTTACTTACAGTATAAAGTAATAACATTGCCCATACCAGTACAGTATTTGTACAGTATTTGTACAGTATTGCCATAACACTACAGCCATTCTATAATCTTAAAATCCATTGTAATAATCATAAACTGTACAGACTGTAGTATTATTAACTATTTTTATTTCTTTTTTTTCTCAGGACCGTCATCTGCCTCTAGGGCTAGGAATTGTATAAATGCAACAGAACACAGGAACCAGCCATACAGCCTGCGGAGGAAGTCGTCAACATCAAGTGTAGAATTAGAGAAAGTAAGTAAAATGGTTATTTGGGAGAGTTCCCAGCTTACTGTACAGGGGATCCAGTTGAGGAGAGTTCGTGGCACTGTATTCAAATAGTTACTGTTATTGTTAAGCTCTGTCTACACTATCAAACTTTATGTGACAAAAAAATGTGATGTGGCCATACAGACATGATGTCATATCACTATCATATTTAGACATATCACTACCATATTTGGGCACATTATACTTTTTTTTTTTCAAACTAGTTTGATAGTGTAGACAGGGCATAACTCTAAGTGCAACCTGGCACATTCTGTTGGCTGTTAATTATGTTCCCCAAGTTACCTAATCTCAGGTCTGCTATAATGAACAATGGTCAGCTGACTGGGTGATTGTCCAGCCATACTGTCCTTTGTGATAAGTGTTTATTGTGGGACCCCCATTATATTGTGCTAACTAGTACAGGAGACTTTTCAAAAGAGAGATTTCGCAATCTTACGATAACGAAAACGGATACGTCACGCACACGTATTCGTTTTTTCGTAAGCCAGTAAAAATCTGTTTCGCATGGCAACGAAATATTGACTGCGGTAAATTTGAGCGAAGCGCAGGTGGTACTAGTTGCTTGGCTGCCTAGGCCTAGCGTAACATTAAAGCGAGTGAGGACTTTAAAAACTGCTATTTATAAATCAAAATTGACTTGGCATTTTAGTAAATTACTTTAGTAAATTACTTTCAATAAATCTATAATTATATTATAATCATGAATCATTCCTGATTCAAATGCAAAATGTGCAAAATAGATAAAAACTATACTCGTTTTGTAGTTACGAATATGACTGGTGATATTCGTCAACACGAATACGCTTTACGAATATGAAATGGGGATCAGCTCAAAAGTTTCACAAATGTGTGACGTATCCGTTTTCGTTATCGTATTCGTAAGGTTGCGAAACCTTCCTAGTTACTCTCTACTACTAATACTATATTACAGGTAATTGAAAGATTGTTGTTAAAAAGTCTGTAAAAAATCCACATTCTTGCACATTAATGTGCTTGGGTACACACAGTATTATTACTAAAGAAGAGTAAAATCAATCAATTTTTGTAATTTACTCTTCCCTGGTACTACTGTATTACAGTAACCGTCTTTCTCACAGTTCAAGTCCTAAACAAATTTTTTTTATGTGCAAGTTTAAACACAGCATCAATTGAAAAAAAATAGTCGAGCGTTCCGGCGGATATTTTACTTCTTTAGTAACTGAATTTTTGTTTATGACATAAATAATAGTCATACCCATTGAAAGCTAAAATTCTAAATTTAAAAAATAGAGGGTGTTATTAGTAAATTTATAGAGCATGAATTCAACTAAAAAATGACACTGTTTACAAAATCAATGTTTGCTTGAGTAGTAATGTACTGGTACTGTACTGTAGTATTCATTTAATTACTACTACTAGAGTTTGAATCTAAATTCTTTTTGTCGTTTGCCTAAAGCTCTGTCTACTGTACACTATCAAACTAGTTAGACAAAAAAAGTGTTATGTGTCCCAATTACTGTATGGTAGTGATATTCCTAAATATGGTAGTGATAATATGACATCATCATGTCCATACTGATGAGCATCACATTTTGTTGGCACATACAACATTTGATAGTGGAGACAGAGCTTAATCTAATTTATGCACATGGATATTACTGTATACATACACTTGCAACATACTGTACTACATTATATAAAAGAGTATTTTTAATTGGTTGATTTTGTATACAGTAAATTGTTTGCAGAGAAACATTACACTTAATTTTATTTATATTATTCTATAATTACAGTTTTATTATCATAATTGTACATTAGTGGCAGATAATTATTACTTATTCAAAGGATAAAACACACACGATTATTGTACTGTCTGTAGTAGTAGCATTGAGGTTTTTAGAATTTATAGATTGCCTGAGTGTGTTCACCATATATTTAATATCATACTGTACTTGAATTAGTTATGGTTATAATTTAAATATGGCTTTGTAATTTAAATAGCAACAGACTGTTTAAAAAAACATGCAAGAATTTTATTATAATTTGTTCAGTGTTTCGGAGAATGCTGTCAAATCACTGATCACCACTGATAATATATTAACTGGTTTCACACTGAGTGTTGACCTGTGTGTTAAACCATGGGAAACAATGGTCCACATTATCAGAATATAAACATACTGTACCTGTATGTACAGCAATATTGTATGTACACATTGTATGCTGTAAAACTATAACACTAACGCTATGCGCTTGACAATAAAGGGAAAGAGTGGAAAACAAAAGAAAGAGAACAAAATATACAGTAGAGGTCTTGATTTTCAATTGCTAGTGTACTTTATACTTAATACTTATAAATGTAAAATACTTCAGGAGAATATTCAGAGTTATTATTAATACAGTATTATTAAATATTAATAATTTTTTGGAGCAAATCGGTTGAGACATTTGTTGGCTTTTTACCACCATTCAAATTCTACTGATATCTGTTTTTGTTATATTTTTTGCTGGTCTATTTTTCAAGGAAAATAAAACAAGGAAAATAAAACAAAGAAAAAAATGTGAAAGAATGTTTCATTGACTCTCTTCTCTGAAGGAATATTGTAATTTCTTAAATAATTTGTTTTATACAGTAAACCAACATTAATTAAATATTAATTAATTATCAAATTAGAAGTACTGTTACAGTATATCAGTATTTATAGTTTCTACTTGAATTTTGAAGTTATTTCCTTTTTAAAAACCAAATTTTCGAAGTTGTCGCATTGTTTTTAGTGTGTCTGTGAGTCTTAAGAAAGGGGTTACCATAAGTACAGTAAATACAAATTTAAAAAAAAAACGAGATACAGTAGTATGACACAGGTACAGAACAATCTACAGTACAATAATAAATTATGTCAATAAAAAACATTAGAGAAAGTATTTCAAGATAATAATGTATGCACTTTTGATCAGATTTATACATACTGAAACTACTGTTGAAAAGTACAATATCACCATGCTACAATTATGAGTATACAGTACACAGTACGTACAGTATTCATATCTCTTTAGTACATACCTACTCAGTAATTTGACATATGCTGTCTCATGAAAGTGATCGGCACTTAGAGGTCAAGGGTCACCTAGTGATTATTTTTACAGGAAGTTGTGGTTCTGATTTCTACAGCAATGTCTACTGTCATTATATTTTTTTCTGTCTCGCTGAATTTTCTGAAAATATTCAAAAAATTGCTGCTCTGTACTGCTGTTATATTTATGAATTTATTAACAGTCACTTTTTTACAGTAATGTTGTTAATTATCCAATTTGATTTATTTAAGGGTTAAGGATGTTTAAAATATTTGATATTTTTTAATAATATTATATAAATGCTATAAAGAACAAATTGATACAAATAAAATGATTGATTAAAATTAAATATTATATTAATTATAGTAAGAACGAATAATATTACTGTAGAATTTAAATATAAATATAAAATCTTATACAAATGTTTGACTGTTCAATTTGTTATGGTTACTTACAGTACAGTATAGGAAAGCCATACTATACAGTACATTAAAATAGATATGAATAAAATGATTGATTATATTACATAATAAGTACCCCTTTTTCTCATTTATTATCTATTATTTTTAGAAAATGTTAACTGTATTTTGTTTTTATTTGAGAAATAAAAATTATTGATTGATTGATTGATTGATAAAATTAGTAGGAAATAATAAATCATATCATTATAATATGAAGTTAATCTTATACAACTCTTTGACTGCTCAATTTGTTTTCGAGAAAAAAACCCCAAATCTACTGGTTAAGGAAAGTCATACTGTACTGTATATTAAAATTGATATGAATAAAATGATAATAAATCATATCATTATACAATTAATATAAAGTTAATTTTATACAAATCTTTGACTGCCCAATTTGTCATCGTGTAAAAATACAAATCTACTTCTTATATTAGGAAAGCAATACTATACAGTACATTTATATTACCCAATGTTTTATTTGTATAAATTGTATTAATAATGTTTTTTTTAATGTATTTTAGTGGTGTGCTCCAGTTAACCTCCAAACAAGGTCCAAACGTTCCAGATTAAACCACCAAAAAGATGTACACGGACATTGCTGTGAGTACAGTTACTACTACTATACACATCCCAACAAATTAATCTTCTGTTTGTTCCCGCAGTACAGCACTATAAATCATGATTTAATATTTAAGCTTGGTTCCCACTAAGATGTAACGCAAGGACGTAACGCAACATAAGCGAGTTGCCCAATCACAAGCGACAGTTCGAATAATCTATCGCTTGTGATTGGTCAACTCACTTGCGTTGCGTTATGTCCTTGTGTTTTGGGTCTCCAGTGGGAACCAAGCATAAGTAAATTTGCATTAATATAAAGTAGGGATTCTGCATCAATTTCTGTTTGTAAACATTGTTATTGTTACTGTAGTAGGCCCGCAGTAACATGTGGCCGAGTACATGTGACCGACGTACATATTCAACAACTGTGAGTCATTTTAAGTTCAAATGGCTTTGTCTTCATGTACTGACATACTGTAGTTTAGTATAGGCTAATAATACAGTACACACTTGGTAAATAAGTAAACCACACAACAGGCGTTCGCTCAAGCGAGAAACATGACTTTTGAACAATAGTCCCAGGTGTGTGCAGTACTGTTAATAAAACAAACTGTTTTAATAATTGATAATGTAAACAAAAGCTTTAATTAATAATATTCTTTGTTTATTTGTGTAGAATTAAATTATAATGACAATTAATTAAATTAATAACTAATTGTGTACTATTAATTTGTAATTTTATCTTTTTATGATGAATCTTCTTAAAAAATCATTCATTCATCATTTCATAAACTAATTTGACATAATCATATGTTTTGTGCCTTTCTTGCTTTTCATTAAGAAACTCAATCTCTTGTAATTATCCATCGTACAGTAACACTGCACACAGCAATCATTTCAGGGATTTGTTTGAGCCGTTGTCGTATCAATCAAGTTAATATTTAGCAAGTAGTACAATATGTTTAAGAGGACAGAGGAAGTCTTTGTTACTGACGATATTATTATTGAATGAATTGAAAAATAATATTTGATACTCTGTAGGAAAAAGACATGGCTTAATTACATTTTGTTCTAAGCTATAGGCATGCTCAATGACTATAGAATCATTGTATTGTGGTGACTACAGTCTACAGTAACTACAAACTAAAATGATTTTACTGCAGTAAACTAATGTACAATACAATAATGTATGATTTTTTTATTCAATGGATTGGAACTGCTATAAACATTTTTTGGGGTTAAATACATTATTGTACAGTAGGGCTAATTGCATGTTTAATAAAATATTGTATTTTTAACAAAAATACTGCAGTAATTGCAGCAGAATAATTAAAAGTCCCTACATTTTTGGTTGAAATGTACTGTAGAACATTTTGATAATTTAATTGGAATGTTTATTTACTTAGCTGTTATGATATTAAATGGTTGAATACTGGGCAAGTTCACAATAGAACTTACTAGCCTGTCACGTGTGTCATTTTGCTAGCCCAAACTACAACTTAAGGAAAGTACTTAGTATACATTATCTATGGCTGAGTACAATAAAAATAATATGTTTTTCTATTATCAGCTTCCAATACAGATGAAAACTTTCTACAGAACGATGTGCCAGATGAGATTCTTATCAAGATTTTTTCATACCTTCTGGAACGAGATCTGTGCATGTCGGCGTGCGTCTGTAAACGATTCAATGAGTTAGTTAACGACATCACTATATGGTAAGTTAATAAACATAAAGCACGCCAACTGGGGACACTTTTGGAGACCCTAATGAAGAGGACACTTTTGGACACTCTAGTTAAGGGGACACTTTTGGAAACCCTAATGAAGGGGACACTTTTGGACACTCTAGTTAAGGGGACACTTTTGGAAACCCTAATGAAGAGGACACTTTTGGACACTCTAGTTAAGGGGACACTTTTGGAAACCCTAATGAAGGGGACACTTTTTGAAACCCTAATGAAGGGGACACTTTTTGAAACCCTAATGAAGGGGACACTTTTGGACACCCTAATGAAGGGGACACTTTTAAACACCCTAATGAAGGGGACACTTTTGGACGTCCTAATGAAGAGGGCACTTCTGGACACCCTAATGAAGGGGACACTTTTGGACGTCCTAATGAAGAGGGCACTTCTGGACACCCTAATGAAGGGGACACTTTTGGACACTCTAATTAAGGGGACACTTTTGGACACTCTAATAAAGGGGACACTTTTGGACACCCTAATGAAGGGGACACTTTTAAACACCCTAATGAAGGGGACACTTTTGGACGTCCTAATGAAGGGGACACTTTTGCACGTCCTAATGAAGAGGGCACTTTTGGACACCCTAATGAAGGTACACTTTTGGACACTCTAATTAAGGGGACACTTTTGGACACTCTAATAAAGGGGACACTTTTGGACGTCCTAATGAAGGGGACACTTTTGGACACTCTAATTAAGGGGACACTTTTGGACAATCTAATGAAGGTACACTTTTTGACACTCTAATTAAGGGGACACTTTTGGAAACCCTAATGAAGGGGACACTTTTGGACACCCTAATGAAGGGGACACTTTTGGATGTCCTAATGAAGGGGACACTTTTAGACACCCTAATGAAGGGGACACTTTTGGACACCCTAATGAAGGGGACACTTTTAAACACCCTAATGAAGGGGACACTTTTGGACGTCCTAATGAAGAGGGCACTTTTGGACACTCTAATTAAGGGGACACTTTTGTACACCCTAATTAAGAGGACACTTTTGGACGTCCTAATGAAGGGGACACTTTTGGACATCCTCATTAAAGGGACACTTTTTGACATCCTATTGATAGGGCTCATTTTCTGATGCGTCAAACCAACGGAAATGTTTAACATGGCCAACCCCCACAATTCAATCAAATAAACATTTAATTCTCACTTCAAGAAATAATTTTTATAAACGAGTTGGCCTCTTAACTGTAGTGTAATATTTGATACAAATCATTTACTTTAAGATATTGTCAAAAATATTGCATGGCTGTTATGGGTCTATTGCATTCAGAAAAAATTACAGAATCAATGAATACTACTTGTGTTAATACAGTGAGTGTGGCATAGGGGTACGAAAATATTGTAATAAGATTATTATAATGTAGATTTGTCTCATTGTTTTATAAAAATTACTTTTTTTTTGTAGGAAGCGGATGTACCAAAATGTGTATGAATTATCACTACCACTATTAAGGCCAGCTCCAGCTAAATTTAAATTTGTACAGCCAGACAAAACGGATCATTTTAACATATGGAAAGAAAGCTTTAGAGTATTAGTAAGTGTCTATTATTTACTGTATACATAGATTATGAATAAAGTGAAAATAATATTTCCCATTTAAAGAACTTGCTTCTTAAGCTCTGTCTACACTATCAAACTTTATGTGACAACAAATGTGATGTGCCCATTATGGACATGATGATGTCATATCACTATCATATTTGGGCATATCACTATCATATTTGGGCATATCAAACTTTTTTTGTTTGACTAAAGTGATTGTTGGCAAAATAGTGTATTGGTATTGTTTTACAACAATAAAACAGAACCCATATTAAGACCGGACACCTTTGAGATTAAACCTAAATAGGTATAGATAAAATAGGTTGTCCCAAAAGAGGTGGTGATACTGTACTGCTAGATTTCATATACTGTACATGGCTATGTATATGTTATACAGTATAGGATTCTCACTGTACATCCCCATGTGATTATATTGACAAATAATAATACCTTTGTTTGTTATATAGTATAATGCAGTCCATGTTAGGCCAGGTTATTGTCACAAAGTATACAACTCGCCAGAAATGTTCAACGGTCGAGACATCCAGTATTGTGACACTATAGAAGAAGCCCTGTCTACGGTCGAAGGTCAAGATTACCCTCTTATTCTTGTTCATGAAGGTGTCTACAGTGGTGAATGGCTTTATATAGACAGTCCTGTGTGTATTATCGGAGCAGGTATGTTTTATTTAAGTTCAATTATGTGTGGTCCATTCACAAGGTTTATCTTCAAAAGATCTTTAAAATTGAATAATCCTTAATTTACGTGATTGGTATTTTAGGTGAATTTTAATTTTTACCTTCAATTGTAAGATATTAGATTTTTTAAGGATCTCTTGGTGTGGAAATCCCTATTACAGCTCAAAGGACGCTACACTGGGATTGGGTGTAGTGTGTACCTGATAAAAACAGCAGTGGCCGTATTCACCAATCCCACATAAGGCCAACTCAGACAGCGTCATATTTAAAGTTCTTGCAATGACCAAAAAACTATGCCTGACACGATCTCAAGACGACTCGTCTTGTAGGGAATCAGACAGCACCATCAAGGCGTTTTGCTGGGCCTCGTCGTACGACGTTGTCTGAGTTGCCATTTAGGTTAAGGCAAATACTTGACATTTTCTCCATAATTGCTTTACATCAACAGGGCTAGAAAAACACACATTCTTCATAAATCTTTTTTGATTGACTCTCGTCTTGTCTTCTTTTTTGTAGCTATGGGAAATATTCCTGATAATGTTGTTGTTGAGAACTGCAAGGATTCCACATTTATATTTATTGACGGATGTGAAGATTCATATCTTGGTCACCTTAGCATTAGGGTAAGTTTTTAAGATTCATTTTTTGGAATCTGTAATTTATAAACTTGAAAGAATCAGAAAGTTTACAAATAAACAGAAATTATTGAAAGTGGGCAAGTTGAGTGGGCTGATTAATTTTAGTACTGAGTTCAACGGCAAACACAAATTTGAAGAAAATATGATTTGAATTTATGTAATATATTTATTTAAATGTTATACATTTGTAAAATTAAATCTTTACATGCATATTAAAGCATGGTAGTCTCTAAAGCTGTGTGTACACTATCAAACATTATGCGACAAAAATATATCACTACCATATTTAGACACATCATACTAGTTTGATAGTGTAGACAAATCTTTAAGCTCTGTCTACACAATAAAAAAAGTGTAATGTGCCCATGGACCTGACGACATCAAATCACTACCATATTTGGGAATATCACTACCATATTTGGACGCATCACACTTTTTTTTGTCAAACTAGTTTGATAGTGTGGACAGACGTTTAATTGCATTTATTCTTATTGAAACTACAGTATAATAACTATAACGTAGTGCAATGCTGTACAGTGACTAAATGAAACAAGTAGAATGTTGATGGCTTGCACAGGAATCTACACAGCCTCTGGAGACCTCTTGGCTTTGGCAAAAGCCTAGCAGGATCCTTCTGTGTCAGGATGCTATTCATAAAACTCGGCTGCGCTTTACGCAAAGTTGCTTTTTGGGTTGGATCGGTACTTTGCTGATTTCCAAATATTTTAAACAGTTTTTTTTGGAAAAATGTTGTACTGGTGAAAGCTTTATGTTCATTGTTTTTTTAATGTACATTTTAATAATTTTTAACATTTAAACAAGTTTAGTTGTTTATAGAAATCTTTTAAACACCATCTTAAGTACAATCAGCCCTCTTGGTGGCTTATCGTATTCAGAGGAATTTATCTTAGGGCCTGTTTCTGCTGAGTAGAAATAATCAATTATTAACCATTTATTTTTTTAATCTATTATTTTTGGGCAGCAGAAACGGCGCAAAATAAAATAACCGATTAAAAACACTCAATCCATTGCATGTTTTAATCGATTATTTCTTGTTTTAACCGATTATTGCGGAGCAGTTTTGAGCTGCAACACAAATAGCGATTGTTGACCTCACTTTGACCTCTAGAGTATGACAAACTTATTCACGTAACAAAGCATGCTGTTTTGCGCGATATCGACGACGATCAGCAATCAGATTTTTATTATTTTGTGGGAGAGAATTATACCGAGAGAGTACACCCGTTACATACCACCAGTCCAGGCTAACGATGTTTTACATGTCATTTTTTAGGCTTGTTGTCTGTTGACTTGTTTCAGTAGAAATATAGCCTATAGGCCTAGCAGGCCGAAGGTAGAACCAACGAACGGCGAAACAAACTTTTTTTGCCGACGTGTCCTTATTAATATAACATCATTATTCTGTTGTATGTGGTACGGTAGTAGGCCTAGATGTTTATTTTACAAATAACTAAATAAATAAATAGCTAAATAGCTTTACGTAAGAGTAATTTTTAATCCTACATGTGAGAGTTTTAGGCAGCGATAGGATGTAAACAAACCAACTCTCATCGGCCTTTCATAACTTGAACTGCACTGTGGGGGAATGATGACGTGATTTTAAAAACCGATTACATGAATAACCGATTAAAGTCGTAGGAATTTTCAATTGCAACGCGATTATTTTTGTGGTTTGTGGTGACTGGAAAAAATCGATTATTTTGATTTTTTCAGCAGAAACAGACCCTTAAAGTTTATTATTATTTATTTCATTTTTTAATTCATTTTATTCAATTTTACAAACAGACAGAATAAATGCATATTAAGCTAAAAACGTATTCAGGTTTTGAGATAACCCACATTTCTTAAAATTCAAAATAATTTTCTTTCTACCATGTGATACAATGACATGTTTGTTTTACTTATATTTATTATTTATTAAAACAGAGGGAAGGGGCTACAATATATGGAAAAAATGTTTTTAATTTACATTTAATTTACCAAATTTGAATCACTAAAAACACACTTTCAATACAGACTCGGGTTTAAGATACTTCAACCTGACCTCAAGTAATTAATTAAATGTCAAATAATCTATTAAATGTCAAATACATATTACTGTACGGACAAAAGTTTAAACCGCATTATATAATATTTTATAAGGACTATAATGAATATTTGTAAAAATGAGATTATATTTATACTTTTTTCCACATTAAGTACTGAAGTATTTCAATCAACTAACAGATTTAAGATTGGTTATTTTTGCCAAATCTAAAGTTCAAATTTGTTAATTGGATATAAAGAGAATAATTTGATTTATAGACTATCTATCTCTCTCAGTACTATCCAACTTACAAGATATTTTTATTTAATAAGCATTGAACAATTATATAAATTTGTCCAAATGACTATAAATAATATTTTAATGTACATGCTACTATGACTGAACTTAGGTCCACTCAAATCAATTTTAGTGCAACTATTTAAATACAAATAATGAATGATTATGTTTATGAGTGAAATAGTACAAATAATTTCATGAGGTGAAGAATGATTAAATATATTCTAAATCTAAAATCACTGAATTAAATTACATATCATAAATTGTTTAAATTACAGTCCAGTAATGTTAATTATTTACTACAGTAATGCCTATTCAAGTACAGAACTGTACATTTTTTTTGTCAAAATTCATAGTAGAAAAAATTAAATTAATATTTTCTGATGTTTGATTAGTTCGTGGCATTTAGGTAGTATGATAAGGAAAGTGTTTCCATGTGTCCTAAAGTAATACTTTCACCTCTAATTGCCAATGCTACAGGTCAGATATCTATCAAACAAAACACCCACATGGCTAACTACTGTTGTTTTGTGCCTTTTAACTGAGCACATAATGCATTCTAATCCATTTTATAGTGGTAAAAGATACTGAATTTGGAAAAATATACAAAAAAAAAAGATTAATTTGATACTGTTTGTACAGTAAGGCCAATTTACACAGACGAGCAGTAAGCAGGAAAACCGCGTAGATTGTCCCACGTAGAAAATGTATCTATCCTGAGTGGAACTGGAAACCACCTGTCCACTCCACGTTGTGTGTATTTTCATGTTGTGTGTAAATTCATGTTGTGTGTAAATTCATGTTGTGTGTAAATTCATGTTGTGTGTAAATTCATGTTGTGTGTAAATTCATGTTGTGTGTAAATTCACGTTGTGTGTAAATTCACGTTTTGTGGAAATGGCCATAATAAATAACGTTGTTTCTATATTTTTATTACGTTACCGCTCATCTGTGTAAATTGGCCTTTATTGCAATTTTAATGTAAAGAAACCCACACAAAATGTTAAACAACATGTTTGATGTTTTATTTTACTTTTATAGTTTGGACATTTAAAAATCATACACAAAACAAGCCCTAATTTTCATACTTTAAAAAATAAAATTACTACACAAACAGATGAGAATATCACTATTTGTTGTCGGCAGCATTTAGTTTGAAACCTACTAGTGTACTACCTACATCATACTGTACAGTACATTTTATTAATTTACGTAAACCATTCTGTGTTTTATATTTCTCCTCCTTTGTCAGCGGCCTCCTTTGAATCACTGTACACGCTAACAACGTCTCTTTCCATTAAATGTTACACACTATTGATTGAATACTTCCAATGTGTATAGTATACTTTGCATAATAACGCTGAATATTCTAAATCTGTCTTATTATGCCTGTCCAAATTGTCTTGTTGCTATCGGCTCACTGTCTATAAATACTCTTTAAGTATTAAACTAATATGTACAATAGGACTACACTATCAAACTTTATGTGACAAAAAAATGCGATGTGCCCATATATGGACATGATGATGTCACATCACTACCATATTTGGGCATATCACTACCATATTGTCAATTGTTAAACTAAATATGTACTGTAACACCCTTAAATTTTGCAGGTATAGTTTAGTCTGTGATAACTGTATCATACTATATGAAAATAATTACATTTTATTACGTTGGTTTCCAATAAGGAGATTTTATTGTTAATGCAACATTTTTTTTGTTTTGTGCATCGACATCAACAATGCAATGAAAGAATAAAAAATCACAATATAAAAAATTATTTGTGGAAAAATCATCCTGTTTTCAATAATATAACATAAAAATAATCCTACGCTCGCGCTAACCGCTCGCCAATTCGCCAATGGCGACTGGAGTCTCCATTTGGCGAAAATAATTATTGCCTCGTTCGCCAAATTGGCGAAAATACATTTCCAAGCCTAGGCCTAGCCTGGTCGGCGTGACTTCTTATGGGAGCAAGAATTCGCCACACTTCGGTACTTTCTGACTCGGGTACACTTTTTACCACAACAGCATTTTATGTGACGACGTCACGATCGCCGTGTTAATTTTTTTAGTTCTGTTTAAACATGCGCAGAGCGTGCCTCAATGACGTTTTAATGACACACAGTTAATGTGATTGGTTCGTGGCCGGCCGTCGTCGACGTGATGATGAGCGAATAAAAGGGGAAGTCCCTATTCTTCGACGTAGAAAATGAACTTCGAGAAGAAAATGTAAACAGAAACATGTGGAAGAATACTTCCGTAAACGAGGCTGTTCTGTTATTTAAAAAGGGGAATTTTAAATTTAACAAAGTAATTACCTCAATAATATAATGTTAACATGTTTAATTTTATTTCCCTTTCGATTATTCCAACCGAAAGTTGCGCTTTAGATTGAATAGCTAAGAAACAGCGTATACTACAACGGCAACCCTGGCCAAAGCGCGTTTCGGCCGCCTACATAGAATGGGTTACGGCCGCTGCATAGCAAATTCAAAGCTTCTTAAATTTCTGCGGTACATTTCTTGTTTTATATAATAGATTGATAAATATTCCAATTATTGAATAATTTAATAAATCGGTAAAATTGACGTTTCGAAGCAAATATTCCATGATGAGAGGCGACATTTTTCGACATGCCTCGTGTGCGGCGAAGACTAGTTCAGAAAATGGAACAGTCCACTGCGGGGGTTATCCAATCATTAATTAACGCGCTAATACATGCATATCATGCACATTGCTTGGGCGACGGTAATTTAGTAATAAGCGGAGAACTGAATCCCCCGTAAGGAAAATGGTAAACACTGATATTTATGGTAGGGATTATTTTTTTCAGGGGTTGGTCTTGTTGGCCTCTTCGCACGAGGTCCACGCAAAGTCAAATAAAACGATGTGTTTTATCAAACAGAAATATAAATTAGCTTCAATTCAATACTAAATTAGCCAGATTTTGATAATGAGAAAGACTCAAAAATTCAATTTTTATCGTTAAAATTGACATTTGAGGCGGATGTACATAATAATAATAACCGATTTACATATCAAAATAAAGAGTATTTAAAGCCTGATAACATGCAACAAAAATTACTCCACCACATATTATGGACCTCGTGCGATCGGGTGCGAAAATGGGTAGGTGTTTTCCAAAGTTATTTTTAGCGCGCGGATTTCGGCTCGCCGGCTTTTGTACCTCATTTTTAACTCGCGTTTTCTATTGAAATATTTAATAAACATAGATTATAAATATATAAAAATAATCCCTTAAACAAGATCTTTCCAGGCATATAATTTTTATTCTCATGGGTACATAAGAAATAGTATATTTTTAACTTCAAAGACACGTCACTTTTTGAAATTTCACGAACGTGTTAAAATCCCGGTAACGAAAATCAGGTTCATTGGGATACCTAATAATAATATAAATAATGTAAAAGAAGTAAAATATAAAAAAAATACATGCATTATTTATTTAATAAACATTTTTTCGAATTTTTATGGTTTTTAAAATTTGGCTAAAGGATTTTCAATTTGGCTAATGTTTTTCAAAACCTTTCGCCATTTTGGCGAACGAAAATTTGACCTTAGCGCGAGCGTAGTAATCATGACGTTTTAGGACAATTTTGAGATGCCAATAAAAGTAAGGGCTTTTTAAAAAATAATTAAATACACTTTAAAATTCTTTTAACCTTTGGAAATGTCTTGTTTTATACTGCAGTTACTGCAGTAGCTACATTTTGTTTACTATAAGGATAACCTGTTTAATTTCATAATACCAACCCTTTTTCTTTTTTTTTTCTAAACCAATTTTTTGGCAGTTACTACAATACCTCATAAACCTCTACCTTGGAACTATAAATTAGGGATTTCAAATTAAATAATGTTTTTATTATTAATATTTATTAATTAGGATACATTTTTTTTGCGAAATTATTTACTGCAGAAGATTAAATTTGTCATCTCTTTCAGTAGATTTTTATTTTTAATATCTATTTTGTTTCTCATTCTTGTTACTGTATGCATGTTGTTTGTTTAATTTTAATTATTAGTATTATGCCCTTAGTAAGTCCACAAGCCTTATTCTCAGTGAACTATACTGTATATATTTGGAACAAAGAATATTCATCTTCAATGTGTTGTTTTATATTGAAATCAATTACTATCTCTATCCATGTTGAACTAAAAATAATAATATTTTTTATCATCTTACACATTTAAGTATCGTACTACAACTTTATCAAAGCTATTTTAAACAAAATCACAAACAAAAATCTGTGAACATGTACAGAATTTCATCAGTATAATGTTGTTATATACAGTATCGCATTCTACAAACAATGTGGACTTGGCTGAGTATTTTACATACCTTCTACCTTTATACTACAGTACCTTCTCTCCGACGGGTCAAGTTATCATGTCGGTGCTGCCAACTACAGTGCTATTTCGTCTGTCATGTGAACTAATACACCAGGGTAACCCCCCCCCCCCCCAGTTTATAGTCCTTATTGGAGAAGACTCGTTTCTTTCTCAATAAATTTCTGCATTTTTTGCCAAGTACTGTATATTACTCAGGTTTTTGATCTCTTAATTTATTTTTCCTTAGTTAAATGTGGAGGTTGTATTAAATCAATCAGTATTACTGTATTTAATGGGCTAATCAAATCTTAAGTATTGCTAGTCCGCTGTATTTATAGAATATTATACAGATATTGACTGCTTAGAGGTTAAATATAAGATTTGACATCCCCGAGGGAATGATATTAAGTTCGAGGGAATATATATTTCCCGAAGCGCCAGCTGAGGGAAATATATATTCCCCGAGAACTTAATATCATTCCCGAGGGGATGTCAAATCTTATATTTAACCGATATAAAAGGCAATATCTGTTATATTATATAGCCAAGAACAAGTCTGCTGGGTTGGGTGAAGCTAGGCTAGGCCTCCTATAGTATTTGTATTGTATTTAAAACAAGCCTGCCTAGACACCTTACCTTGCGAAGAATAATATACAGATAATTACTAATTAATGATTCCTTGGCAATAAAATATTCACTTAGGCCTAGGTCGTTTAAATTAACAGAAGAATTTCCATCAATAAGCCTATTAGTATTAATAATAATATTATCTTCTCTCGATCTTCGAGGAGCCGAATCACCGGATGTTCAGCGCGTACTAGTTACTAGGTTACTACCGTGAGTATTGACCAATCACAAACGGTGTTTCATCACATTTAGGGTGGACTTATAACAAATGAGGGCGCTATGTATGCATAGCTTAAATAGTTTAGAAGATTAATTTCTTCAAGCAAATTCCGTGGCCCAGCGGATGAAACGTTGTCTTGCGATGGAGTGACAATTCCACCCGAGTTCAAGATCGAGTAGATGACTTTTGTTTATTTATCGGCAAACTCGAGTGTTGCACACGAAAATTACACAGTCAATATCATCGTACTCGAGAATTTATATGATTAATGACAGGGGACACGATTATTACGCGAAAATTACACAGTCAATATCATCGTTCTCGAGGATATATACGATTTACGATCCTCGCAGCGGTAGTCATGTGATGCAGTTTCAACCAATCACGTTCGCGTATTTACATAGCCTATGTAATATACATTTATAATGTTTATGAACGCAATGGGACAAATAATTTCGTGAGGTAAAAGATGAAAATATGACATTTTATCTTTCAATGAATTAAATTATTTGCCACATTGCACGAATATAAACATTCATTATTTGTTTTATAATGCTACCTAAAATATTGATCACCTGCATAAATTGTCCCGATTTATTACACGCTTTCATACACGCATACGCGAATCTTGAAAAATCTTGGGAGAAAGTATTTAGTTGGCCGCTCTTTCATTACTATGATTGGTCAGTTTAATACCAAGGCAATTACGCATGCACAGTAACAACTCGTGCTACAGTATAGGAAGTGCAGTTATTTTAACGTGATCCACAATCGTCCAATCAAATGAGAAAAATCTACACATTATTTTTAAACATTGTTATTAAAGTATGGACAATTCTGTATAGTGTTTGTGACAAAAATGTGACGTGCCCATATGATGATGTCATATCACTACCATATTTGGGCACACCACTACCATATTTGGGCATACCACTACCATATTTGGGCACATCACAACCATTAGGCACATCACACTATTTTTGTCAATCTAGTATACAGTTTTAGAACAAAGGCTCTGTTGGAACTGCTATTTTTATTATTATTTTTAATTTTTTTATTTTAGTGTCTGTAAACTTGAATAAACAAACTGCTAATAATATTCATACTATTCTGAAATTAACAACACTCTGTAAATCTGTTTATTACTTTCTCTGGAAGTCGTGAGCTTCCTATAAAATTATTATGCATCCACGTTGCTTTTTCCTAAATTATAAACTGTTTGTGTCTTTTCCTGAAAAGCACAGTCCAAGCTTTCCATCTCAACCATGTATGTTTATCTTAGCTTTTGCTGCGAGTTCTGTAATTATTTCAGAACTGTAGTGGCTGGATTCTAGATAGTGATAAAATATTGCTATAGTTAGAAATAAATATCTTTCCAGATTTTCTTTATGTTTTTGCTCATACTGTAGTATACATCTTTGATTTTTCGATTTTTATCATTAGCTTTTGCTGCGAGTTCTGAAATTATTTCAGAACTATAATGGCTGGATTCTCTAGATAGAAGTCATACAGTATTGCTATAGTTGCAAATAAACATCTTTCCAGATTTTTTTTTTATGTTTTTGATTTTCATCATACTGTAGCAAAAATGTTAATTACCATAATTACCTCCGCCAAGGAGGTTATGTTTTCACCCCTGTATGTTTGTGTGTGTGTTTGTGTGTGTGTCTGTGAACAGCCTGGAGGCCACAGTTTTTATTCGATTCTAACCAAATTTGGACACAATGATCTATGCCCAAAAAGCTCGGACGAGTTCGAATTTGAGGGGGAAAAGTCATAGGTCAAGGTCACAACTAACAAAAAACTATTTTACTGTCTAGAGACCACAGTTTTGATCCGATTCTCACCAAACTAATTAGCCACAATGATCAATGACACATCATATAATTGTGGTTACATTTTGAAGGGTCAGGGTCAAAGATCAAGGTCCACCAAAAAAAAAAAAAAAAAAAATAAAAAAATAATAAAAAAAAAAAACCCTCAGTGGGGCTTGAACCAGCGACCTCAACTGTGAGAGGCTGGATACATAACCATTACACCACACTGTCATCCACAACTTTGTAGTGTGCAGTTAACATATTTACACTTAGAACTAATAAAAAAAAATGTTAAAAAAAAATATTCAGGGGGCATTTTATGTAGAGGAATTTTACAGTAGGCGGAGGTTTGTACTCTCGGAGTACCCTCTAGTTTCAACTGTTATACTGTATATCATACAGTTATTATATAATGGATTCTAGATAGTGATACAGTATTGCTATAGTTACAAATAAACATCTTACCAGATTTTTTTTGTTTTTGCTCATACAATTACCTTCATCTTTGATTTTTCGATTTTCATCATACTGTAGCAAAAATTGAAATTCCCGTAATTTCAACTGTTATACTACTGTATACTGTATAGTATACAGTTATTATATAAGGACACATAATAGGCACAACTTTAGGACTTATTGATTAAGCCTATAAATGCATCAGGCAGGAACATTTTGCGCTCATACTGTATATTATTACTGTAGGTTTTGTATGTTTCTTTATTGAAATGTCTGTAGTAAAATTATCTTTTATCACAAAAATCACTTAAAATTTGTCAAAGTGATGAATTAAAATCTGCAGTAGTTATTATTAATGTTTGTTGACATGAAGTAATTTGTTTACATTGTACATTATTTCTATTTTAACTTTGTTTAAATAACTGTAATCATTAATAAGAGTTGTTTGACTATAATAAACAAAATTGCAATAAAGTAAATTTGTTTATTGATACTGTACATATCAACACAAAAGTCAATCTTTTTTTATACAGTCAACTGTCCCAATACCAGAGACTCTCTGAAAACTGGAGAAAAAATAATGTTCCTAGCCCAATTAGGGTGTTCGATATTGGGAGATTTGTTTTGTAAGTTTACAGTCTAAAAATATTGTTATTATTTTATTTCAGTTTACTCCCGATCCAAATTCAAGTTCACATCATAAAAATTCTTGCATAGAAATTGGAACAAATTGTTGGCCAACAATAGATGGCTGTGCCGTACAGAGTAAATCACAAGGTATTTATATCTACTGAGTTATGCAAATTCTGTGATACAGCATCACATGTGTAACACATGTAAAGTCTGCATCATACATAATTAATTGCTAATTGCTAACTGAAGCTAATCTTCCATGATACAGGGATCACATGTAACACATGCTGTATTACAGAATTCGCCTATGATACTGTATTATGGAGTATTGTCATACTGGGAGATATAGCACATTTTTAAATTTTAATCATAATCATTTTTATTATTACCAGGCAAAATATCATTATCTTTCACAATTTAGCTATTACAAAATTAAATGTTAATGTTTATTGTTTTGTACATTTTAAAATTATCTTCATATGAAGTTAAATTATCCAGTGGAATATTGCTGTATGTAATCAATAATTATCCATGACCATACAAATTGAATGCCATATCAAGTTCCACATATAAATTGCCATTAAACATTTATAATATCTTCTTCTAGCTATTGATTTTTTAACAGTAAAATGTCACTCACAAGAAATTGAGAAACTAAATTTTTTTCTTTTTCTTGAATGAAATGTATTACTATAATGTTAAATTATGTCCTTATACACAATTGCCAACATTTTAGTGGTCTAACTAATTACCCACCAAGCCCATAATTTTTATTTGAGTGAAACACAATTGTCTAAAGCTCTGTCTACCCTATCAAACTTTATGTGACCAAAAAAAGTTATACTGTATCAGGTCTGACTGTATGGACATGATGAAGTCCTATTATTACCATATTTAAGCATATCACTACTATATTTGGGCACTTCACACCTTTTTTGTCAAAGTACAGTTAGTCTAATAGAGCTTTATAGTGTGTTCCTAGTATACTATCATACATTAGTATGGTAAAATCCAATATGTATACCTCAAATAATATAGGTAGGTAGGAAAGGATTCCCTTAGAGATTATAGTCTAATTTCTCACAGCACTTTACTCAATGATGGCCTACTCGACCTCAATTGACCTTATACTGGTTATCACTGTATAATAAATATGCATAATTTTTTTCTCCTCTCAGTTGGCTGTGCTGTAAGTGTAAATGGTAAAGGTGCAGCTCCTGTTATCAAGAACTGTATAATCAACAAATGCGAAAATGTTGGTCTGTACATAAATGACCATGCGCAGGTAAGACTTCGCCGTCTGTACCCCAAATACTTTAGAACCCCTATTAAGGAGAACGTTCGGGACCTAGCAACATGGGTGCTACTTTAATAAGAGTTAGTTGTAGTTATATTTTGCTCCTTATTTATTTCATTCGAAAGTTTCCTTTAAAGGGGTTTCCCCTAAATGGGGGTTGGTGGTAGTGTTAAAACATATTTTTCTCCTTATATATTTCATTGGAAAGTGTCTTTAAAGGGATCTCCCCTGAATGGAGGTCGTCTGTAATGTTAAAAAGTGTCCCATTAATTGGGGTGTCCCAAAGGGGAGGAGCTATACTGTACTATTCCCGCCGCAGCCCCCAGCTTTTTTTTTTTTTATTTATATATCTGTATTTTGTGTTCAAGAGCAAACACAATTTCTATGTATATAATTTGTTTTACTGTATATGCAAATGACAATAAAAGGAAATGATGATTTCCACTAAAAAAACAGCCCCCTCTCCCCCTCCTTTATTCACAAGTTAAAATGTATGCATTTGTTTACCTGTAACATTCTTAAAAAACGTAAAACCACACTCACCAACACACACACAAATACATTATTTGTATATTTAGTTCAATTTCAATAATCTTGATGATTTTGTTTAACTCCAAAGGGAACGTATGTTGACAACGAAATAAGTAACAACGCATTAGCTGGTGTGTGGGTCAAGAATTACGCAAATCCAATCATTAGAAGATGTCACGTACACGACGGCCGAGACGTGGGTGTTTTTACGTTCGATAACGGTCTAGTAAGTACTGATAATATCCTTTTTTTTTAATGAAACATTGAATAATGTAATAATTAAAGATTCAAATTTTATTCTCATCCATTTCTAAAAATTCCATTGCTTGCATTAAAAATTACAAAATAACTATTGAAATTACATTTCTAAAACATATTTGATATATATAAAAACAATAAAAAGCATTAACTATTTACAGTATATTTCACTTATAATTTTCATCGTTTTTAGTTTTTGTTAAAAAGTTTAATGGCTTGTTGAAGGAAAGAGAATGATATTCAATTCAATATTTATAGATATTGTAAATTTAATATTAATATTGATTTTATTTAAGATACTACCGCTAGCTAACAACACAAATTATGATAATTTAATAAATCCAGTATTTAATAATTTATTTTATCATATCAATATTCAAATGCATTATTCTCATAAATTAGGATATTATAAACATTTAAATATTTTTCACAGGGTTACTTCGACAAATGTGACATTCACGACAACCGAATCGCAGGATTCGAGGTGAAAGCGGGGGCGAATCCAACAGTGGTGCATTGTGAGATCCATCACGGACAGACGGGTGGAATATACGTACATGAAAACGGCCGCGGCGAGTTCATCGATAATAAAATTCACAGTAACACATTTGCGGGAGTGTGGATAACTTCCAACAGCGATCCAACTATAAGGTAAGGGATTCTGTTGTATGATTTAAAAAATTTAAAAGCAATCCCACGACATTCTACCTATCTATCTAGAATTTTTGTCTGGGCAACCGAATATGGGCTACTAATACTAAAGACTACAATTCGGGCTATTATTTATACAACTCATTCAAAGCCTTGAAGATCTATGAGAAAAACCAGGGCTATTTTTTAATTTCTAAAGCCCTGTCTACACTATCAAACTTTAAATGACAACAAAAGGTGATGTGCCATATATGGACATGATGATCTCATATATCATATATCACTATATTTGGGCATATCACTACCATATTTGGTTTTTGTCAATCTAGTTTGATAGTTTAGTCAGAGCTTTAAAGATATGATTTATATGATGAACCTTTATATTCATATCTTTTTATAGGGGTAATGAAATTTTCAACGGCCATCAAGGGGGAGTGTATATATTCGGAGAAGGACGAGGACTTATAGAGAACAATAATATTCATAGCAACGCGCTCGCTGGCATACAGATCCGAACGAATAGTAACCCAATCATTCGCGGTAACAGAATTCACGACGGCCAACATGGCGGAATTTATGTGGTAAGTTTTTGACTTTGTTTCTGCAATTGCTTTTAGCATGAATCCACAAGTTAGGAGAGATGAGTTACTGTGAGGCAGTAGCCGTATTGTTAGAAATTAGAATATATTACTCCCAAAAAGTGACCCCTTAATAGACATGTCCCATGAATAACAGTGCTTGTAATGTATATCAAATTTGCTTCTTTTTATACAAAATTTATATTTTTTATGGTGTTTTTATAAACTCCAAATATTTTGTGAATTAAGTGTACAATAATATATTAGAACTATGGAGCAATAACAGTTATGTAAATTATATTTATAATACAATCTTTCAACATTTAAGAATTTGGTATGCGATACATACATCTATGTATAGGTTTTTATGTAACCTGTATATTTGTGTACATTTACTTTGTAACCTTATCTTGTTGGCTTTACATAAATATTTATTAATACCAAATAAACTAATAAATATACTAATATCTTATTTTTAGCATGAAAAAGGTAAAGGACTAATCATAGAAAATGAAGTATACAGTAATACACTAGCTGGGGTATGGGTAACAACAGGGAGCTGTCCTGAACTAAGACGTAACCGAATACATAGTGGTAAACAGGTAAGGTGGAATTCTGTACCTTTTAACACGCATGAATGATCATCATTTTTAACAGCTGAAGTTCTGTTAACAAACAAAAAATAAAAAAATGTAAAAAAATTTTTTTTTGAAGAAATATTAATAATATTGTTTAAACAGGTGGGTGTTTATTTCTATGACAACGGACATGGAACGTTAGAAGACAACGATATATTCAATCACATGTATTCAGGGGTGCAGATTAGGACCGGTAGTAACCCATTAATCAGGAGAAACAAAATTTGGGGAGGACAAAATGGGGGTATTCTTGTGTACAATGGGGGTAAGTTATATATTTTTAGTCTTTGAGTATGTTATGTTATAACCTGGACCCTGTAGTAGTAAAATTGACTGAATTGGTCTTTAAATAGAGGTTTTACAATTAAGACAGGCATTTGTGTCATCTGACATTGTATGCTATATTAAATGTCATGCTCCACTGGTTATTGGGTTCAAACAGAGGTTATAAACCTTGACCCTTTTAACCACAACTTTCACAGTTAATTTGAAGTTTCACACTCGCCCCGTCATGGATTTGTCCCACTTTAACTCTACCCAGTTGAATCATCAATAAAGTTACTCAACTCAAATCTTTTCTTTGTTTATTTAAAAAAAAAAAATATCTTAATCTATGGTTGCAGTGCTTTATTCCCTGACGTGTGTGCATATACTCGCTACATGTTGGTGTGTCACAAAATGTTACACTTACTTTTACTAATAAAAAAATACCTTTTGTTGACATATATAAAACACAAATACTTTTTTTTAAATATTTTTATTAAAGCACTGTCTACACTATGAAACTTTATATGAAAAAAAAATGTGATGTTCCCATGGACATGGTGACGTCGTATTATTACCATTATCACTACCATACCATATTTGGGCAGATCACACTTTTCTTGTCAAACTAGTTTGATAGTATAGACAGATATATATTGTATTCCTAGTATACTATCATACATTAGTATGGTAAAATCCAATATGTATACCTCAAATAATATAGGTAGGGAGGTAAGAATGTTAATCTAGTTAAGATCTTAATAGCGATGTGATATGAATAGGTTTTGTAGTGTTAACAAATATATTGTCTTTTTTTTGTGGGAATGTGCGAGGTATTATTTTCAATTCATCTGTATTGTGTTTCTTTTAGGAATGGGAGTACTAGAATATAATGAGATATTTGACAATGCTATGGCCGGTGTATGGATCAAAACGGATAGTAACCCACATTTACGATACAACAAGATTCATGACGGCCTCGATGGTGGAATTTGCATCTTTAACGGGGGTAGAGGTAAGCTAATTGGTTTTTTGTGTCGTGTTTAGAATTTATGAAAGTTTATGATGTTTATTCCAGTCGCAAACATCACAATTGAACAAATTTACAAACAACAATGTATAATAGAAGTTTTAAGATATTAACAAATATACCAAAACGTTGATTTTATATATCTTATATTGCCCAACTTGTTCCTTTGGTACGTTCCATCTCATCACCTTAGCTCCTCTAACAAATCATTGCTATTTTCCGTGTTTCCAGACTTTGACTTAAGCTCTGTCTACACTATCAAACTAGTTTGACAAAAAAAGTGTGATGTGCCCAAATATGGTAGTGTGAAATGTGCAAATATGGTAGTGATATGACATCATCATGGCCATATATGTGCACATCATATTCATGAAGTTTGATAGTGTAGACAGAGCTTAAAGAGGACTCTCCTTTTTTTGTTGCTTCCTTTCTTTGAAATGAACTCTTACCTTTGACTAATATAAAACTTATTAAAACAAAAATTAAAACTTAAATTAATTTAAAACTTAATTATTCAGTAAATGTTGCGATAATTATAATTCACCTTTTCTTTCAATTCTTTGGTTTTTTTGTGGGGAAATCGGTGGAATATAAATATTTGATTACAATATTTTTGTTATTGAATGTAGAGCCATTTAAAATGGTTGTAAACAAACAGTAATTGTGAAGCGCACACACGCCTATTCATAGTGGAATTTAAACCGTCGTCAGCACAGCTGGGATTAGTTTCCCCTTCATATTACCAATCCTTGCGTTCAATCATCTGTGACTCCCTCGCTACGACTGAAGACATTACTAATGTTTAAATCCTCGGTGAACATTGTGAAAGTTTGCGTTAAGCTTCTGCTTAAAATGAAAGTGATCTGAAGCAACGATGATTGAGTTTTCAGTGTCAGTTTTTATGTGAAGTCTCTGAAAAGAAAAAAGGATAATCATTTGGCAAAATTAAATATTTACAATGTTAAGCTCTGTCTACACTATCAAACTAGTGTGATGTGCCCAAATATGGTAGTAATATTCCCAAATATGGTAGTAATATGACATCATCATGTCCATATATGGGCACATCACATTTTTTTGGTCACATAAAGTTTGATAGTGTAGACACATCTTAAGAAATGTTCTTTATCTGCTGCACATAGCTTTAAATGGTCAACAAAATTTGATAAAGTGATTGACAGCAAATACAATTCAAGTTCACTTTTATTTAACAATAAATTCCAGAAAAAATTTGAACACAAACATTTTTTAATATTCTTCAGGTCTGTTGGAATACAACGACATATTCAGAAATACGCAAGCGGGTGTGTTAATAAGTTCTCAGAGTCATCCAAAGTTAAAACGTAACCGCATCTATGACGGCCTTGCTGCGGGAATCGAAATTACGAACAACGCCACTGCCACTCTTGAAGCTAATCATGTGTTTAACAATAAATTTGCAGGGATATGCCTAGCAACGGGCGTACAACCAGATATGAAAGGTTTGTACAAAATTACTTAAACCTATAAGTCAATTTGATAAAACTTTATTATCCCAAACTTGGATATTTTTATAAAGTACACAAAAACAAAGCAACAATCATTAAAAAAATATTTGTTTTAAAAAAAATTAAGCAAAAAACTGTAAACAGTATTTATCCAGTGAAAAAAACTTGTATTTTAAAAATTATGTCATTTTGTGTTGCATAATTATTTTAAAGTTATGTGATGTTTTTTTTTCATTTAGATAACAAAGTGTACAGTAACAAAAATGCAATAGAAAAGGCTGTGCGATGTGGCAGATGCCTTTACAAAATCTCTAGCTATACAAGTTATCCAATGCACGATTTCTACAGGTGAGTTCAAAGGTTAACAATTTTAAGTTAAGTCTTTAGATTACTGATTTTTTTTTTAATTGCCAAATTTATACTGCCACAAGTATGATTAATTTTTAAAATAAAATTGTTTTTGTTTTTTCTCTAAAAATTAAAATAAAATTAATATAAAAGTATGATCAAGTTTAAGTTGACATATTAATATTTTTACCACATTTAATATATTTTAGGTGTAAAACATGCAACACGACAGAACGCAATGCAATTTGCGTCAACTGTATCAAGCGCTGCCACGCCGGACATGACGTTGAATTCGTCACGCATGACAGGTATGTGTCCCATTTCCATGCTTTTTTTCTCTTAAACCTTGTCAACATAAGCGTGTCTCCCGTGTGTGCATGCTACGTGGTGACTAAGCGCATGTGACATACTTATCAGATGCTTGTTACTTTAAATCACGACAGGTGAGATTCTGTGTACACATTGTAACACAGTTTATAGATGTCTATTTAAAGGTGAATAGTGTTCAGACATAAGCTCTGTCTACACTATCAAACTTTATGTGACAAAAAAAATGTGAAGTGCCCATATATGGACATGATGTCATATCACTACCATATTTGTACATATTACTACTATATTTGGGCACATCCCACTGTAGCACAGTTTATATAGATGTTTTCAGACTAAGGGAATAAAAGTTCTGTCTACACTATCAAACTAGTTTGACAAAAACAGTGTGATGTGCCCAAATATGGTAGTGATATGACATCATCATGTCCATATATGGGCTTTAGAAGGAGAAATAATCTTCATGAAATCTCTCAAATTTTGACCATTGTCACCATAACAATATATTTCTCTGTACACAAATAATATTATTTTCAACTACAAATAAAAAAATATCTATATAAATATAAACTCAAATTGATTTGTTTACTATTAAATATTTTTATTGAAATATTGGTTTCTTCATTTGTGCATTGATGTAAAAAATAATGTTGGTTTTGATGTTGTTTTTCATGAACTAAATATAGTAAAACAAAAAGGAAAGACATTTAAATCGTGATTACAGAGAACATATCTAGAATTAGTGACAGACTTTTGTTAATGTTGAATGAGTGATATCCCACACTGTCTTCTTGCACTTAAATTTGACCTGGTGACCTGGAAGTGAATCGTCAAACAGGAACCATGAATCATCGGTGATAATAAACTTGTTCAACCTAATATTAAACAGGTTCAAGTAGTCGGTATAAGTCTATACAAGCCTATATAATATAAAAAAAACGTAGTCTAAAGCTCTGTCTAAACTATCAAACTAGTTTGACAAAAAAAAGGGTGATGTGTCTATACAGTATATGGACATGATGATGTCATATTACTACCATATTTTGGCATATCACACTTTTTTAGTCAAACTAGTTTGATAGTGTAGAAAAAGCTTAGTTCATAATGCACTAATAATTATATTAGTATGTTCATTTTCATATATACTAATCTAATAACCTTTAATTACTTAATGTTGTTAAATTCTAAATGCAACTCCTCAATCATTGACACTTTTTTAATTCCAAATAAGTTTTTATCTGCAACACAAACTTCTGATTATCGGCAAGATTTGAATGTGGTATGTTTCAGAAAGACAATCTTTTAGTTTTATTATCAAACTAGTTTGGCAAAAAAAAAGTATGATGTGCCCAAATATGGTGTGATGTGCTTAAATATGGTAGTTATATAACATCATCATGTCCGTATGTATCGACACATTACATTTTTTTGTCCCATGAAGTTTGATAGTGTATATAGCTTTAAAGACAATAAAAAGTTAGGAAAGTGCTTTTAGTTTTGCACTGAATAATTGAGCAGAATAATTTTGGCTGCTTTTTTAATGTTCATTTCAACATAATATAGTCATCATTTCTTCAGTGTCTGTGGCACAGATATTATCAGTCTGCAGCCCACATGCAATCTTTTTTCCAAACTGCGTTTTATTAACAAAATAATTCACATTTTCCTGTGTTCGTCGTCATATGACATCTCTCTCTTTCTCACTTTCAGATTCTTCTGCGACTGTGGCGCCGGGACTCTTTCACTTCAATGCCAGCTCGCCGGTGAACCGACTAAGGATACCGACACGTTATATGATTCAGCAGCCCCGATCGAGTCGCACACCTTGATGGTTAATTAAAGCTAGCGCCCTCTATGTGAAGGCTTTTATTTATTGTGAATACATTTTTAATCTTATTAGTTTTAACAATTTTTTTTTTTGTATTGTGGAATTTGTCAATATACAAAAAAAAATGTAAAATCCAGCTGCCTAAAAGATGAAATCTGTGAAAGGTGTTCAATTGGGCATAACTGTAAAATATTTAAAATAATTATTTTGTAATATGTTTTAGGTAGTAAATTGACCAATATACTGGTCAACAAGGTAAATTATAGATTATGCATGCCATGTTATGGAGGGATTTTTTGTTGAAAAATAATTTTCTCGAACAAGGGGTAATGTATGTTTAACACCATGGCGAACCCCTATTCAGGAGACACCTATTAAGGGACCAATTTGTTGGCTCCCGAATAATGTTCTCGAACAAGGGGTAATGTATGCTTTAACACTATGGCGAACCCCTATTCAGGGGACACCTCTATTAAGGGACCACTTTGTTGGCTCCTACAGAATGTTCTCAAACAAGGGGTAATGTATGTTTTAACACTATGGCGAACCCCTATTGAGGGGACACCTCTATTAAGGGACCACTTTGTTGGCTCCTACAGAATGTTCTCAAACAAGGGGTAATGTATGCTTTAACACTATGGCGAACCCCTATTGAGGGGACACCTCTATTAAGGGACCACTTTGTTGGCTCCTACAGAATGTTCTCAAACAAGGGGTAATGTATGTTTTAACACTATGGCGAACCCCTATTCAAGGGACACCTCTATTAAGGGACCATTTTGTTGGGTTCTTAAAGATGTTCCATTAATAAGAGTTCCACTTTTTTTTTTCCACTATTCTTATTAAATATGTCCATTTCTTTGCTTGCTCTTAAACAAGTGCTGCATTTGCAAAAAATATTTTTATATTAACTGAAGAGTAGAATGATTTATTGGGAGTTGGAATGCTGGATCAATTATTAGTAATTATAGGTTGATTTTTATAGGATTTGTTCTAGCATTTTAAAATGTCATCTAAGTGGTCAATTTTACTCTGTGTATAATATAACCAGAAAATTTAAGTTATTGAAAGACAATTATTATGTATTTATTAAGAACAAAGTAATTGAAACTAAATGCTAAACTAGATATAATTAGAAATTTAATGCAGGCTAATCATTATACAAAAACCCCTTCCCCCTCTTCACAAGCTTTGGATATATTCTCACAAACCACTTTACCCAAAAAATATTTTGGCACACATGACATTTCATAGGTCTGGTGGACTAACAACATATAAACAACAATGACTACAGATTTAGGGAAGCTGACCCAGTTAACATTACATACACTACCTATGCACATCATCGACCCACACATTTTTGATATTAACATTTCACCAAAACAACACTATTTTGTTGGTTCATCACATCTTATTCATTCGTATTTTAAGTAAAATGACTAAATAAGTCTTGGATAAAACTGTGACATATATCCAAGGACACACAGAGCTATATTGACAGTGACAATAAATATGTCACTAATATAGAAAAACTGTAATCTTTGGTGACAAATAAAATAGCATAGCAGATAAAATATGCAAATAAAACTGTTGCAAATATGGATAAAATGCACCTAGTTTTGTAGTCTAGGTACTAGAGCGATTAGTAAAAAAAAGACCCTTTATACAGAGATAGTATTCATTTAATTGTGTACATTTATGGCATTAATTCTGCCGTAATTGCGTACAATAAACACATTTAGTAGAGACATTTGGGGAATTACTTTAAAATGTATTAAATTTGTACGAGGAATTACCAATAAATTAAATAAAATCTATTAAAAATACTGTAGTAACATTTAGATAAACAGTTCATTTACAACAGTACATTTAATTTATATAGAATCCTTATTTGGTATTAATTCAAAAATTTTAAAAGATTTGAAAAAAATTGTTTATTCTATATATGGCACTGAGCTTCCTATATCCTGTCACTTGTTTTTTTTATCTTTCAATTCCCTTAGTCTTCCACAGATATTCCTTAACTTCACTTCTCTCTGTCCTAGCAAATATTTTGTCTCCAATATTCCAGTTCAGTTTGTAATGATATATGTTTAAGTTTAAATTGCATTTATTACCTATAATTATTGTTTTAAAAATAAATTTAAGCAGGTTTTTTTTTTTAAGGATAGCAAAAAATATGGTGCGAACACAATACTGTACATTGAGTACCCATTCCCTCCCCATCTAAACTTTCTGCAAATATTTCTCTTTCGTACGTAAATAATTTCAGCTCGTATTCAAGTTTTTGTTTTATGAACCAAAAAATGTTGGCATTATCTCCGCCTTCGTGTATGATATTTCAACGAATTGGCTTTAAGCTATGTTGTAGTGCTATTAGAGTTCGTTTTTAATATACTTTTTTTTTTATTATGTGCTCGTAGATATGCCTGGTGCTTGGTGGATCAAAAATAAATTGAAAGTGTAAAATTAAAGCTAGCATGCCATACTAATCAAGGATGAAATTATAAATCCCCCAAAAATATTTTGCTAAATAGTATTTTTTAATAATATTTATGAAACGTATAGATGAAGAAAAACTTTTAGTCGAGTACTTTTAATTAATGTTATTATAGTCGTAATGTCTAAGTAAGTGATACATTTGATAGATGAATTATTTTATTTGTTTGGTAAAAATAATAATTTCAATAATATTGCATAAAATGAGTTTTTTTCTTCGTAATTATACTAAAAATGGAATTTGTATCAAATATACTTGGCTAATTTTTTTAAGGTATTTTTGTTGTATAATTGTTTTATAATTTAAATTTACTTGTAAAACAAAGATAGACAGGTATTCATTAATAATTTATGGGAATTATGAACGATGTTCATAAAAAAAAACTTTCCTAGGTAATGTAGTGTACAGTCGTAGATCTAGATACATTTCTTTTTATTTGTTTTATATAATAATTGTACAAATTTGTTTGTCGTAGAATTCCCGTTCTATCTGAAAAATGCTTGTATAAGTTGTAATTATAATTTTAATGCTAATTAGCATTGTTTAATCAAACTAATTGGTTAAAAAAACAATATTTTGATATGGTAATGTTTAAATGTTGTATGGAAGAGTTATTTTGTTATAACAATGTTGTTACTGCTCGATACCGAAGAGTATTGGCTTTTATCTTTGCAATTTTGGTCCACTAGATGGTGTTTTGTTTTGTTTTTTTTTTATTATTTTTTCAACGTAACTGTTAATTTTACAATTTGAGTTTAATCTCATGGATTGTACAGTAAACACAAAACACTGTATATAATGTTTTGTTTCATTTATTGATATTCCTGTTGTTTTTAAATTTAAATACAGGGTGAAGTTTTGATGATGAACGTAAAATACCATCAACAATGGAATAAATCTGAAACTCTTCACACCTTATAAATAATTTAATAGGGAGCTTTCGATTTCGACTTAAGCTCTGCCCAAATATGGTAGTGATATGCTCAAATATGGTAGTGATGTGTTAACGTTATCATGTCTATACAGGTCTTGTCTTTTGAAAATCATACGTCATGCGTAGGCCCTATAGGTCGGAAATCAAAAACTCCTTATTGGTATGATTTCTCGAAGTGGGTGGGAGAGGGGACAATGTGGTGCAGTCAGGGTCACAAAGTACAATACAGTGTTCATCCTTTTTACTTTTAATAACTCAATCTCTTTGCAAAGATAACGTAACTTATAATTTAAATACTATACAGTACAGTAATACATTTAGCCAATTATTATGAATTGGAATGCTATTCAAATAGGTTTACTCTTTCAAGCCTAACCCAGGGATATGTAAAACTAATTACAACTCCCTTCATATCATAACCTACCCTTAAAATTTTGTCTAGCCAAAGGCTTATTACATAACATTTTAAGGTAGTTTTTTTCTCTGGTTTACTTTAAATTTTATGAATGTTACATTATTTGGGATGATGAATAGTTATTGTGATGGTTCTCTATACCATCATGAATATTCATTACCCCTACATCAAGTGCAATGGTGCGCGACAGAACATAAGCCTGTTTTACTCAGACGACAGACTCCATGCTGAAGTGGGGTGAGTTTCAACCCTTTTCGATTTATCTGTAGGCCCGCTCAGGCCTAATTATTTAGCCAGGTAAGTTGGTTTCCTACCAACCAAAATTAGTGGTAACTGCCCTAAGACAAACCTACCTGGCTGAATAACTAAGCCTGATAGGGCCCTGTAAAGTGAGAAATGTATACAGCTGAAATGTGACATGTGTTTGTTATAATCAGTACAGTATGTACAAACAGTTGAAACACAATACTATGACCACTACATTTGGTCTTTACAATGAGGTACTGTAACTATGGACAACTTTGAGGGCAGCACACTTAAACATTTATTTGTGCTCGTTGATTTTTTTTTAAAAAGGAAACGTGATATAATTAGATTTCACCTTGCTGGTTTAATTCCCACTTCTAAGTATAACGCACATTGTCCAATCAGATCATTGAGTTTTAGCTGGAATGTCTTTTAATAGTTTGTTTCGCAAATTATTAACTAAAATTTATTCAAAATCTATTGCACTAGTTTGATTGGTTATCTTTGTCCCATTCATTTTGTAAATCGGATGATATTTCTGTAAATAATCGATCCCAATCCCACGGCCTGTCTTCCTCTTTCACCTCCGACTCTGCTGACAATACTTTAGACAGTAACTTTAAGTCTATTTCATTATCCTATTGACGAAAAAGTGAAATAAATATGTAAATCATGTAATCTTTAAATAAATTTAAGATTTAAGCCAACATCTGAAGTTTTAAAAAGGGGAGGTACTTTTTTTAAGGTCAAAAGCGCCCTCTATCTATTTTCTAGACTTAAGGAGTGCAGTGTATGATGGTGTGGTGGCTATGTGAGGGAAATCACCCAAAAAAAATACAAAATAATCCGGAAGAAAATGTGAAAAAACAGGAGAACAATGTTAGGTCGGCAGACGAGTCTAAAATATATGAGTCTTCCAGCCAAAATATGAGTGTTGGCATGTATGGATTACTTTAGCATGTAGTAATAATGCCGAATTATAAGTCAGGCTGTGTCCAAGTGTAGACATCTAGTTTGTGTGCACCTTAAGGGAACCCAGTAGTTATTTGGATTATTTGTCAAGATTTGGTAGTTTTTTACCGATTAGTTTCCTTTTTCACCTTAATCATTTTAGTGGATATATGTGCACTTATTTTTATCAATGTATTTTGTCACTACATCGAACACTATGCTCTATGCTTACTAGAGTTAAAAGTTGTGAGTGTTTTTGAAGGTCGTCATCAAGTTCACGGTACGTAGCTACTCTATTGACTTGAACACTAGGGGGCGCTGCAATCTGCGTGGCCATGTCTTCCTCCTGAACGTCATCTAGATCTGGTATTACAGGCATATCTATATAAAATTGATACAATACATAGTTTTTATATTAAATTTTAGAAGCCATTCTTTATCTAGCCAAGTATACAGTATACAGTATATATTTCTGTATCACAAATGTAAAATTAAAACTTAAGCAACAGTTGTGTTTCTTACCGTCATCAGAGTCCTCTTGTTTAGATGGACTCATTGTTGAATTTTTAAATTTTGAACTATAAAAAAAAAGAAACCATTTTATTTAAAGATGTATTTTTTTCCAAAACAACAATTATTAACAGCAACATTAATTATTAACAAAATAAACAGTTAAATTTAACCAAAAACCCATCAGAATGTTCGATATCGCTAGCTAAAAATAGTCCCAAAACAATTTTGTGTTTTTGCTTTTAGTTTTTAATTTAGAAATTGTCACCATCTAAAGTTTTTCCCAGATCACAAACATTCAAGTGAAAGAAAGTGTACCGTTAAAAAGCAAGAGTTTTGAAAGAAGAAAACAATACATAAAATCTTCAGAATATAAACACTTGTAAATACAGTAGCTTAGTAAAACACAAAAGAAGTGCAAATATGCAAGTAAAGTATAGTTAATCATGATCACAGTACACCATGTGAACAACTGCTCATGAGTGAAAATATATAGGTGAATACTAATCTACTCCAAAGCACTGGTAATCCCTGTAAAAATACTGATGAGTAGCAACACCCCCATTCCTTGTTTATTAAAAAATATGATTTTATATCGTTTTTATTTTGCCAAATTTATTAAACCATATATGAAAAGGAACCATTAAACAACTGTGTGTGAACAAAAAGTAAAACAGAAAGACATTAGACTTAAAACAGAACTGCACTAAACTCACTTACTCTTCAAAACTTTCTATCTCTCCACCCCTGTTGGTCAAAAATAATATTAAATTGGAGACAAAAATTGCTTTTTATTTAATATGTACTGTATATTGTATTCATGACTCTTTTGGCCTTATAAATTCTGGATCAATTAAAAATAACTACACATTAAAATAGTACAGTACATAGTACAAAAACATGTTCTTTGCCTAAAAACAATACAATATACAAAAGCAATGAAATAATCTGTAAAGTGAATTTGGACAAATAATTTTATCAATTTCAAACATTTTTTAAATAACAAATCTATAAATGTACTTTTATGTGTGAACTAGCACTAAGACCAGACATATGTAAAGCAATACCATTCTACATATTGTCATTTGTTTATTGTAATGTAAAGCTCTGTCTACACTATCAAACTTTATGTGGTAAAAAAATGTGATGTGCCCATATGGACATGATGATGTCATATTACTACCATATTTGGGCACATCACACTTTTGTGAAACTAGTTTGATAGTGTAGACAGAGCTTAAGATTTATAGTCCAGATTATTCAGTTTGCATATCTCTTTTTTGGTCTGTCTGCATTGGTAAGTCAGGCTGTTAGTCCATCCAGTAATCAAACAATTGCATTTGAAACTCTTAGTCTTACCATTAAATAATACAATGCTATATTAAATATATAATTTAAAAATATTTTTATTTTTATCATTTCTTTTCTGAACTTTCAGAAGTGTAAGAATAGCCACATGTAACAAGACAACTATTGAAACTGATTTGCATAAATTACCATACAGGTGTCACATTGATTTAACTACATTAACTTACACTTGTTCCCTTGCTTCATCCTCTGATCTACTACAGCATTATTGTACAAAAAATTAAAATTAGTCATATTTGAAATTAAAATTGTAAAAAAGAAGATAATCACATTAAAGTAATAATAATATTATACCTGGTGTATTAACTTTATTTTTTTAATTTTTTGATAAAAAATAAATAAAAGCGATACACCCACCTTTTCGGTTTTGAAGTCTCATCCGCCCATCCTCCTTGTCTTCTCGTTGGTTTTGGTGGTCCTGCGGGTGACTGAGGAGAAATGAAACCACAATAAAATTCGCCATTCTTTCAGGGGTCATTACATTGAAGGAAGGGGAGGGATCCTACTGATTCAGACTAATTATTTGTATATACTTGTTGTAAGATGGGTTGATGTTAATAATACAGAATGAAAAATTACCTTTCTATCGGTTCCATTTGTTTGTTCATCACCATTGACAATGTCTCCATTTGGTTTTGCATCATCTTCATGATCAGTTGGATTATGTTGTCTGGCTCGTCGTCCTCCTTTGGCATGCTGGAAGAAAACAAAAAATTGAAATTAAATGCCATTTATATAAATTATAATTATATTCATCATGACATGGTCAAATAATTCATAAAATATTGTATTCTTTCTAGGGTAGGGGTAGGCCTAGCCTATATAATTATAGTATATTATATTTATCCGATCGTATTTTTTTAAGAATAATACATGATTAATTTATATAGGCCTATATATATAATAAGCTTATATATATAATAAGCTACAATCGATAAGGTAATTCAAGGTAATAGTTAATACCCTAATCCTACCCCCTTTTTTTAGGCTAACCCCGAAACCAGCCGGGGACAACCGTACGGTGCCGGCCATACAACCAGCACACAACCAAACAGGCCTAGCAAGAGATAGTAGATAGAGGGCCTAGCATTTAAACAAAAGATTCGCAAAGATAAATCCTCACGATCTAAATTTTATTTATTTCAATAATTTCTTTAATTTACCCGTTTCTTTGACTGAAATGTTAAATCTTCCTCGTCCATTGTGTACGCAGTAAAAACGATACAATTTGCCGACGAAACGACCGCTAAATTTATAAGAAACAAAATTTATGAAGGAATGTTTACCTGGCTCTCTACAACGACTAGTGATTACACGAGTGATGTTATTGGTTAATATATTGGATAAAAATACTACTTAACCAATCAACGAGCTTTACTCATAAGCTGTTTGGAAATGGCTCTGGCAAGTCAGGTGACCACACTGTATTTACAACACGAGAAAACAACACAAAGACGATGACTGGGTTTTCTGTGTTATTGCTGGTTTTTACAGTTATTTCTTCATTTTTCTGCAATTCATATGCGCAGAGAAAACCAAACATAGTTATTCTATTTGCTGATGACCTTGGCTATGGTGATTTAGAAGTTTACGGCCACCCAACTTCATCAACACCCAACATCAATATTCTAGCAGAAAATGGTCTCCGATTTACTCAGTTTTATTCTGCTAGTCCAGTATGCAGCCCATCCAGGTCGCTATCCTTTGATTTTGATAGGCCTACACATGTTTGCATTATTAACTTAGATAACTTAAACTTAGACAAATTATTTCAAGGCTTAATTTCATTTTTTTCTAAATAAAAAAGACTAGTAGTAATAATAGTACTAGTATCCTATCTTCTAGTTAGGCCATGGTCCTGTCACGATAAATATGGTCCGGGGCCAAAATCGGTCCGGCCGGACCAGTTTTGGCTCTAAAATTGTGGCCAAAAGCAGTCCGCCACTGCCAAAATCGGTCCGGGTTTTTCTTCTGTCGATTTTAATTGAATTACTAGGCCTATGATGCTGTTTTAAGTTGTTTATGGCTAGAAAAATATCCCATGATATATATTAGTAAGTTATCTTGTCGGATAAATACTATAAATAAATGTATTTTATCTAAAAACATGACTTAGGTGTTCACTCATATTTCGGCCTGCCACACACTCACACGAACGGGTATGAGACGCTGATATTGCCAGCTAGATTTTATTTATGATTGAGGCCTTTTTCCTTCCTCAGCCTAATCAATATTGGATAATTGTTTTATAATAATTGTATTGAATTGATATATTGATTGATTAACCATAAATAATTAATAAATTAAATTGTTTTTAACATCATGGGGAAACAAAGATGTTAAAAAAGAACAAAATGGATTAAAAACAGGCAGATACATATTGTATACAAAAGCCTAACAATTAGTACTAATTATTGATGAGTTACTACTAATAATAATTAAAAAAACAGGCTTAATTTATAATATTAAAATAACAAATAAAACCCTGTAGTTTTCAATATAATGACTAATCATGGCATTTTTTTAATGATATATACATTATGACTCATTTTGCGCACCATATATTTGTAAGACCGGACCATATTTGGCGGCCAAAAACAGTCCTACTGCCCGGACCGATTTTATCCAGGCCGGACCAGTTTTGGCGGCCAAAATTGGTCCGGCCGGACACGTTTTGGCAGCCATAAATGGTCCCCCGGACTGATTTTGGCCCGGACTGATTTTGGTGTGACAGTCCCATGGAGGTTAGGCAATCAAATCCTTTTATTTAATTCTTGCTTGTGTAAAAAATCGTCCTCTGGATGAAATGTGAAGTACTGTATTACCTTTTTTTGAAAGTCTTTAAATTAAATTGTTTGAATTATGTATTGTTTCATCACAAATGATTCAGGAAGAACTATGCACTATAGTATTGTCAAAGAATAGCTATTTCAAATATGTTTAATAACTTATTACTTTACTCATCAGAGCTGCCCTTTTGACTGGACGATATCAAACAAGATCTGGCATATGGCCTGGGGTTTTAATCCCCGGAAATAAAGGTGGTCTACCACTCAACGAGACTACGATTGCAGAAGTTCTTAAACAAGAGGGCTACAAGACCGCAATGATTGGCAAGTGGCATCTTGGAGTTGGGAAAGCAGGCATGTACTTGCCGACAAATCAAGGATTCGACGAGTACATGGGTATTCCTTATTCGCATGATATGTGTCCATGCCTCAAATGTTTCTATCCGGGAGATAAATGCTTTAACACATGTGACCTGCAATTTACCGGCTGCCCACTCTATAACGGCACTACGATCATAGATCAACCGGTAGATCTTCTCGGTTTAGTTGAACGATACGTCGACAGAGCAAAAAACTATATTGAAACTAACGCTAAATCTGGAAGTCCATTCCTGCTGTATTTTGCGTTTCAACACACCCATCATCCACAGTTTGCTGGTAAAAGTTTTCGAAATTCTACACTCCGTGGAACTTTTGGCGATTCATTAGCAGAACTTGATTGGGCAGTTGGACAAGTCATGGACCAATTAACGAAGAGTGGATTATCTGAAAATACATTTGTTTTCTTTACTTCAGACAACGGGTACGCATTTGATTGAGAGTATAAAAGTTGCATATTATAGGCCTTTATTTTTTCCCCTCCAATTAAGGGTTTTCGTGATTATAATAAAACGACTATAAATCTTTTTTTTTTCAGGCCTAGCTTAAGAAACCAAAATAGAGGGGGCAATGCAGGGTTACTTAAGTGTGGAAAAGGAACATCTTATGAGGGAGGACAACGAGTTCCGGCAATTGCGCATTGGCCAGGAAGAATTGCACCAGGAAGAACGACCGAGCTAGGCAGTACATTAGATCTTCTTCCAACTATTTGCAAGATTACGGGTGCTTCTCTACCGAAAGCTACCATTGATGGAGTTGACATGTCGCCTATCATATTCAACGGAACGAAGGTGAGTCAGGGTTCCAACGGTGTCCGGTTTAGAGAAGGTTGACTAAAGCCTAGTAAAATAGTCTGCACTACAGTAGCAAACTTTACAACATTTTTCTTGCAAACTTTGGAGTTTTACTTTTCTTAAATTTGCAAACTAAAGTTAGTGTACTAGAACTAGTGTAGACTTCTGCAAACTTCTGCAGTTTAAAAAATATTTCTTACTAACTTTTGCAAACTTTTCTTTCCAAACTTGGGAGTTTATAAGCAAAAGTTTTCCAGTGTAAACTAAGCTTAATATTTGTTTACTTTTACCACCAGGGTGTACGTGAATCATTCTACTATTATTTTACCGAACCGAATCCTAAATATGGATTGTATGCTGTGCGGAACCGGCAATTCAAAGCACATTATTACACCGAAGGACAGATAAATTCTGATCCAGATAATCACGATCCTGATTGCCGACCAACGAGCAAGCGTACCGCTCGCGACCCACCGCTATTATATGATCTTTTACAAGATCCTTCAGAGCAGTTTAACCTGAACAATGTTACAGAGTATCAAAGCATTATAGCAGAGCTAAATGAATTGAAGGCGTCATTTGAGAAAGGCATGGTGTGGGGAACATCGCAGATCACAAGAGATGTTGACCCAAATTTAGAACCATGCTGTAACCCAGGTTGTAAACCATTCCCTATATGTTGTATGTGCCACCAGAAATATCATTCGCATTACTATAAAAATAGTAACATGTATCCATAAGTGTTTTGTTTGCATAACATTAACAAGAAATGTTTTTGTACAGTTTTAAACTGTTTTTGTTTTTATCATGGAATTAGCTACAAGTGTCCACATTTTACGTTAATATCCAGCATTCCACTTTTTTCCAACATGAATTTATAAAATACCTATACAAATTAATACAATCCATGAATGTTAAAATCAAGAAAGTATCGCATCAGAAATGTTTTTGTACAGTTTTAAACTGGTTTTTTTTTATCATGGAATTAGTTACAAGTGTCCTACATTTTACGTTAATATCCAGCATTCCACTTTTTTCCCACATGAATTGATAAAATACCTATAAAAATGAATACAATTCCATAAATGTTAAAATCAGGAAGTTATTGCATAAGCAGTTAAATTTAGAATTATGGACAAATTTAAATACATTCCAATATTTTTATACTTTTGATTTGATAGTTATATATTGAATTTGAAAAATATAACAAAATAAATGCAATGTCAGAGAAATATATTTGAGAGAATTTATTATAAAATTATTAATGCATGCTATGTTATGCTGGCTTTGTATGATCCAATAGTCAATATTATTGACACATAAAAATAATTAACTAAATTACACATTTACAACACTATACTGTAAAGTTCTGTCTACACTATCAAACTAGTTTGTCAAAAAAGGTGTGATGTGCCCAAATATGTTGGTTAATTCCTAATATGGTAGTGATATGACACCATCTTTTCCATATATGGGCACATCACATTTTTTTAATAGTGTAGACAGGGCTTTAAAAGTTTTAAAATGCTGAAGAATTGAATGTCTAATTGACATGTTCATCTCCTTCTTGTATTGCAATTAGATCTATTGCAGTTTTCACAATATATTCTTTGTTTCCACAATGTAAGCCATTTGTTTTAATCACTACACTGTTAATTTTATGTTGCATGTCCAGTTTACTTCCAGCAAAGACAAGAACTCGATTATCTCCAAGCGTAATTCTATTACGCATCTGTCGTGTCTGTCCAAGGTTTAGTATTTTTCCACAAATCGACTGTAAAATAGTGGAGTATGAAGTAGGACTCCTGAAACCGATTCAGGATTTTGACAAATTAGGTGGTGCCGGACTGTCAACACACTCCCTCCTCCTCCTTCCTACACCGTTTCACCTCTTGGAATTCTTAATAATAACATATTAATAGTTTTATATTCTTATATCATAATCTGCAATCTGTAGTTTGTCCAAGACAGCAGCCGTATCAATATCTTGCAGCTTTTCACTTGATGCCTCTTTCTTTGGTGTGCCATCCTTGGATTTGCTTTCTTTTCTGGGAGACAAGCTGTTTCTAACGTCTCGCTGCATTGCACCATAGCAGTTAGCTGCCATTTTAAACTGTTGAAAAAATTTATAACATTACCATTGTATATGTTCATGATTATGTAGAGTATAACATCTGAAGGAATGGGTTTTTAGCTACTATAATTAACAAAGCAATTTATTTTTTAGTGTAATATAACTGCAATATTGTATTTTATTTTAATTGTGAAACATAGGGTGCATTCAGGCGTAGGTTCTGTTTGTACTCCAAAAAATTAACCCCAATTTCTTGGCAACAGAAACAGGACAAATTCTTAGTAATCGGTTAAATTGCATCCTAAAAATTATTTAAAAACACATCGATTCGATATTTAATCAGTTATTGCTGTGCAACTTTTAGCTGCAACGCAAATTACGGTTATTTGATTGACAGCCGCTGACCTTACCACTGAAGTAACATTTGAATCAATCGCCAGAACCCATTTTCGGTAAATGATTAAACGGTTATTTAGGAGACAAAATGCAGTCAATATAAACATATTTCTGATTTATTTTGAAATAAACGGTACAGTATTCTTCTTACCCTTCCTTTCATTTCCTTTGAAACCTTTTCAATATCTCTTCTCATTTCACTGGTAGATAATTTTACCATGTTCAAGGATAAATACTACAGAAACAGAGAATTATTAAATAATTATTATATTAATTTACAAGTACAATATATTCAATTCTTTATTTAAACTACAAATTTTATTTTGCATCAAACAGTGTAACCGCTCTGTCCTGTTCTGTCTATTTTATAACTTACTTTCCATTCGATGGGGACATAGCTGAGTGGATCATGGGGTACTGGTAGACCAATTTTAACCTTTTGTACTACATGCCAATCTAAAAAAAATTATGAAAAGAAATATAGTATATTAAGTAAAGACTGTCTATAATGCAAATGTAGTTTTAAGATAAATTTGTAATTGCAACTTAGTTATATCTTACAATTTCCATATGCTTTCACAAAATCCAAAACTAAGTCGGTTAAAGTCTGAAATAAATAAAATTGCAGAAAAAAAAATGTAAAAGAAAGTTAGAGAAAGTTACACATTCCATGGTTTGGCAAGTATGAAAATTGGTGAATTACAGTACTACTTGAACTCCTCCTTCATGAAGTGCCCATTTCAAACCAGAGACCAGTGCTTTTGTGGAAGAAAGGAAGCTCCTTTAAACATTTTCCCTATGTGCTTGACACTATGTCTTAGCTGTGTGTTCCCAAACAAGGCTTTCAGTACAGCCGGGCCGGGCCCGGCCCACTCTAAATTTCACAAATTTTACTGCAAAAGAAATTAGGTTCAACACTTCAGTTCACTACCTTTAGGCCCTGGAGACGCCACTGTCGCCAGGGGCCTAATTAATATGCCTCAAACGTGGCTGTTTAAACTTACTGTGAACACAAGCGGTTTGTCCATCAAATCTGACCTTCGACTCATGCCCAGCGATCCGTACCGTCCATTGTAACGCACCCCTAACACAACATGGCGATGAGTTGTGCCGGAAAATTCTGTTTTAAAACTAAGTGGGAAGCGCTCAAGCCCTGATAATGAATTTGTTAAATATCTATAAATAGCAAATTAAGGTTTATACAAATGAAAATGTTTATATATAAATTAAATAAATCATTCCATTTTTTAAAGTGCCATTCCAACAATTATTCCTCATATGTCAAAAAGAACAAAATTCAGATGAAGTGACTTAAACTGGCCAAAAAATGTCAAGTTATGTAAAGCCAGATTCACAATTTAGAGAAATATAGTATTAAAAATATCGACAATTTATATTGTTTAATCTCAATTAAAACAATGTTATTAACCACTAGTAATGTTTTGCTTTGGTCAATGATGGTATTTGGTTGAATGGTCAGTAAGTTGGACATTTATTAAAAAGGATACATTGCAAGAATAACAGCTTCAAGACATTTAATTGGTAGTGATTCCTTGATCATTTCTTTGGCAGAATCCATCAACCTGAAAAAAATATATTATTAAACTTACACATTTTTTTACCACAATAAACAAGAAAAATGAGTTAGCAACAATCTGCTGGTAATTCTTACCCTGTTAATGGTCTATTTTTTCTGATTTCAAAAAATTGCGTACCTGTATGGTTATAGCTGACAAAAATATTTAAGGACAAATTTGTTATTTTTTTATTTTTCACTTCATACAAATGCCAGTTTTTTAAATTACACGTGTGCGCAGGCCTAGATAGTACAAATTGGTAGGATACTGAAGATTCTTCATATAGGTTTGAACTGCTTTTATTTTTTCTGAAACTGTTGATCCTTCATGGAACGTTGGTACCACTGGTATCGGCACCTGAAAGGGAAATGATAATTTATTACATTTTTTATTTAAATTATCTAGTAAATTACTGTAGTATACTATTATTGACTTTATTGTGGTCCTGGTATTTTTTTTATTTACACAGTATTTACGTATTCAAATGTTGCTACAGACCAGGCATTAATAATAATACCTTTGGTAAGTCCTTTGCATCCCTTATTTCATTAACCATGTCTTCTCCATCAGGGTGCTTTTTGGTTACGTCATTCCACATTCTTTCCCAAGTTTTATTTGAAACTGGAAAACCATCTTTGTTGACGTAAAATAACACGCCACTTTCTTCATTAAATTCTTCATCATTTTCCTCCTTTTCTTTATTAGATTTGTCACCTGACGAGTTCTTTAAAGATGTAGATATTGTTGACATAATAACTTTAAGTTTTTAAAGCCTATTATTTAGTAAAATATTCATTATGTTTACACCCCTTTTCAACACGGTTCTCGCATTTATTGTTTACTGTTTCCAACTAAACGAGGTTTGTTCACGTAGCAAGATTGTATTTTCTCCACAGAAAAAATACTAGTCGTTGGGGGAGTAAACAATAAAACGTGTACAATAAATTTCGAAAACAAAATACTATGACGTTACGATTGATTAATTTTTCATTTGTTCATATTTATTTTTGTTTATTATTTGATCATTTTTTGAAGAAAAAAAATTAGTACAGCTGAGTAAAATTCAATGTTGTTTGAGTCGATCTGAATATTCATTACTTTGATCAGTAAACCGTGACGAGTCTATGTATTTTAAATTTATTTAAATTTTGAACATAAAAATGCGTCAAATTCGTAGAAATGTCGCTCTGTAAATCATGTCAACGCGAAATTTGATATAGCTAGACAATACATCTAACGCGTTTGACAGCGACTTCAACGCAGACAAATTTTGAACGCTTTATTGTTTTTTCGCGCCATTTGTCATTCGAGAAGTGGGAAGTTGATTGATCTTGACGTGACTGAGTTTTTGTTGAGAAATTTTTCCATAACGTTTTTGTTTTTCTAATTATCAATATGCCAAAACGTGCTCGAACTGAGGAAGAGTATGGGTACTGTCCACTACAGTTAAAGACTCATGTTGGTATAAAAGAAGTAAATATGGGAGTGAACAGTGAGAAAAATATGAAAGCAGTTTATGGTAAGAAGTGTGCTCTACGTCTAGCCTAGCTAGGCCCAGGCCTAGGCCTATCTCCTTTTCGCTTCGGCGGCCGTTTGGGGGACATGATGAGACAAGCTCCTGTGCGGATGTAGGCCCATTTATTGGCGTGGGGTCATTAGAAACTTAGAGGCCTAATCTACTACACCATAACAATTAACATAGAGATATTATGTGGATGGATATTTTATAATTATAATTTGATTAGTCAATTCTTTACAATTACGTTATTATAATATATAATTCTGTGGTTGTAAAAACGTTTAAAAAAATGATTTGATACGCAATAAATATAACGCCGTGGCTAAAGATACGGTACCGTATCCTAAATTCCGTTTGCTTAAAGGTACGGTAAAATTGCATTACGTCATAATCAGCCAATGGGGTGCTGGTACTTGTGTGACATCATCGTATAAGGACTTTGGATTTTTTTTCATATCGCGAAAACAGTGATCAACCGGCGGCTTAACATTTTCTTTATGCTTCATTTATCGCTATTATCCCCGCCGTGTGACAAAAACTAAATGTAGCCTAGCTAGGGCCTAGGCCTATGTCTGTTATTATTGATAGGCCAACATTTTAATTCTAGAATACAGAAATTGACCGTTTCAAAAGAAGCCTACTACGTACTATAACCATGCTATAACCTATAGCCTCAGAATATGAGTTTGTTTGCCAGGCTGGGGCCAGCTGCATGTGTGTGCGCTGATTTCTGTGACTCAGACCTGGGGCTAGGCCTATTGTCTAAATAATAGTATTTGAGGGCCCCTTTATTGTCCGCATTTGCTTTTTGTTTATGTTCACCATCTGTAATCAAAGTTTATTAAAAAATATAGGCCTAAATAGCCCATTGAAATAAAAATAAAATGAATGAATGAAATAGTTTTTAGACGCAATATTTAATTATAATTCCTTTACTTCTAATTTGGCTATCAACATATTTCTACTGTAGTGTATAATGTTGTATAATGAAATAATATTTGAGATTGAGTGCGTGTTTTAAACGCTTTATGTAACCTCCACCAACCACATGATCTTGCTCTTTTACTACAGCATCGACGTTGTCGCCCGGCCGTTATTACATTGCTAGGTCTAGCCCCGAGGCTGAGTCACAGAATCATCAGCGCACACATCCATGCAGCCTAGAGCGCCGCCGATAGGCATGCTCTACAGACGCGATGTGAAAAAAAAAACCAAAGTCCTTATACGATGACGTCAAACACGTACCAGCACCCTATTGGCTGATTATGACGTAATGCAATTTTACCGTACCTTTAGTAAACGGAAGTTATCTTTAGCCACGGCGTAAATATAAAGTTTACAGGGTCAGAGAGTACTCTCTGAATGTACTGTATAAATGAAATTGAAATAATATGCTTGTATTGTTATTACAGCTCACACAATGAATCTGATGCTACAAGGTCAGAAAGCCTACTATACCGGCGGTGGTCAGACAAACAACAACAATTATGGACATGGTTGCTCAGATGGTCATCCCCATCGTGATAGTGTTGGGCTGCAACATGTGCAACCTGGTCAATTGCAACTCAATATGACCGGTCAATTAGGACTCAACAAACCAGAGGGAGAAGGTGATTTTTGTAAATAGTTTTTTAAAATCTCGCTAAAGATTGGTTCCCGCCTAGAGGAGGACGCAACGCAAGAACGGTTGAAAATGTAATGCAAGTGATTTCAACAATCACGATGCCATGGAAGATGATCGCGTCGTAATTGGTCAAATTACTTGCACTTGCATCCTTGTGTTGTGTCCTAGTGGGAGCCAAGCTTAAGGGGAGACGATTTAGTGAAAAGGTTAAGGTTCTTGGTTATTTGGTATATAGGTCCAGTAGTACTCAATTTTTCTTTGAAGGATTCCACAGTTTTTCTGGTATTTTGTTTTGCAACTTCTGTTTTTGTATATTTTCAAGAACCTTTTTTCATTAATAAAATGTGTTATTTCTCTTTTAGCAGCAGTGGCGTGTGGTGGACAAGTGGAAGCTTCATGCAGAGCATGTCTGACAGGGAGTGACCTGCGCGCCTTGAATAAATGCATACATTGTGAGCATTCCATGTGTCGGCCTTGTAGCAGACAATGTGACAATTGCTGTGGAACCTACTGCCAATTCTGTACTGTATTAAAGTAAGTTCTTTAAAAAAACATGCATAGTGCAGGTGTGGTTAACGTGGTTTCCTTCCCAATTCCAAGGGCCCAGGATTCAATCCTGACCTAGTGCCAGGGTTGTAACTCACAACTCCCTAAGCCTCAAATGACGCATAGCATAAAAAAATAATAAAAATAGTTTTTCAATTCTGTAATTGGCGAGTTTGTGCTCGCTGTTAGATGCATATACAATTTTTAAAAAAATTAATGATATTGATTGTTGATAAATAACACAATGATAAAGTTTGGTAACAAATTTTATTAGTCCTTAAGTTTTATACCACCTTGTACATGACATGGAACTTTTTTTTTAAGAATGGGTCTTCCTTGTTTGGCTATCAGGTGGATCTATATGTAAAGTATTTATTAATTTTAAAATGTAAATTAATTTTAAAGTTAATTACTGGTCACATTCTATGAAAGAGGGATAATCAATGCCAACTGATGAACCAGTCAATATTCCCATTTAATGTTCTTTAATAATTATCTTTATAGCTATGATGAGCGACATGAACGGATCTTTTGTTTGAGTTGTTTGCCGTTGAGGTAATGTTGCGACTAACAAAATGAGAACTTGATGAATTAAACTAAAAACATGACTGTCTGCAAATTTCAAATTTAAGAGGTTTCAAGACTTTTAGAGCTGTCAATCAAGAAAAATGAGGTGTCGTTGTGGATATACCCATCAATCAAAATAAATGGGTGTGGTTACTGGTTAAGGACAGTTAACAATTTGTCAATCAAGCAAAATGAGGCGTGGTTGTTGTGGATATCCCTGTCAAAATGGGCCGCCTTTCTGAAGATTTATCTTTTTGTATATAAGGATTTTGATAGTATTATTGCTGTAACCAAAGCTATGATTATTTTTCTATTAACAAAGTCATTAGGGTTGTTCAATGTTTTTTTTTATAAATAATAGATAGTACTTTGTAATAATCCATATTTGATCTTGTACAATGTTGTAGTGTAAGTGTAGGCTAATACTGTAATAAGTGCTGTGTTGTATAGTGAGTAAATTTGTTATAATAATACTAGTAATAAAAATTAAAAAAATACTATAATAAAACCGTATTCTTGTACAATATTTATTTAGTGTAATTTGTGTAGGCTGATAAAAGTACTGTGTGGTATATAGTAAGTAAATTTGTTAATAATAATGATACTGTACTACAATACTAGTACTAGTAGTGTACTATTCTTGTACAATATTGTGAATTGTAGTCAGTAGTGTAATTATAGGTTAAGTTTGTAAGTATTGTATATATTAGTCAGTAAATTTGTTCATGATAGTATTATCTGTAGTGAAAAAAGAACTCGTGTAAATTTGAATAAATTATTTTGTAACAACTACTCTACATGGTACCGGATCATTTTTGTTTTAAAAAATAAAAGAAATCCTGGCTAAAATTAGATGAAAGGAAGTTTTATTACAGACTGTACTAAGAAGTTTTGTAATAATTTTGAGATCAGATTAAGAAATGAGGCAAGCAGTTATGATTCATAATTTCACCTTTTTTTGCATGAACAAAAGAAAGTTTGAACATTTTTGAGAGCATGTTTTACTGAAAATAAAACATGGAGGGACCTGGAAATATGAAGGCCATCCAATCGGAATTGAGAAATCATCATGAACCCCAATTTGTATACCCCAATAATAGACTTTTATACAGATGTACTATGGTTGAAAAGTTGACCATGCTCGACTTATTCCATCATGGTAATGTATATCTTGTCAGCGACCATTTTGGTATATTTCGTATACCTCCTGCTTTAACGTGGTTATATCATTCATCGAAACATGGCCGCGGTGTTGGAACTCCTCTTCCGAAATAAAATTTATCCTATTGAAATTCTAGATTTTATTGCAGGTAGAAATGTCAAGGTATGTTTCTTCTTTTTAATGTACGTTTGTTGATCAGCATATATGCAATTATGCAACAAATTACAACAAATAACAAATATTAAACTAGCTAGGCCTACGCCAAGCCTGTTTTTATTTTGGGCATCCAACCGTAATGACAGGGACTTGTTCGTTTTTTACCGCGTGGAAAAGCCGATGAACAAAGATTCTACCCTAACTAAGATGCTAGGCTAACTGTAGACATTGGATATGTATTGTTAGTTGTTATTTGTTGAATTAGGCTAAACAGAGTAAAAAATATGTTTTATGAATTTTGTTGAATATTTATGTTTGGTTATTGTTATTTATTTTGTATTTCTTTCTGAAAAACAACAAATATATTAAAATAATAATCAAATTTTTTAATATTCATTTTGTGTGTAAATAATCATAGACTGAAAAAACGAATCAGTTAAAAGAATTGCAGCTAGAATGCAACTTCCTGCCGTTCTTTCTAAACTATTTGAGAGATAGTACAAGTCACCTCATCTGTTCTGTAAACTCTTCAACCAATACACCTGCCAAGACACCAACAAGTGCACAGAAGCTACGCCGAATAGTGAAGAACACGCCACAGAACTCTTCACAACGCCGTCGAGGAAATCGTACAAAGTTATTCAGTCCTAACGTATCGTCACAAACTGAGGGTTCTTTTCAACATTCAACTCCTGAAAATAACTTTTCTCCGTCTAATTTTTCGTGTAATACCTCGAGTAGCACCAGAAGCCAACAGAGCGGATCATCACAGGAGAGGTCAAGACGTGATGATAGGTCATGGAAAAAAGAAAGTCCGTCTCCTGGGTTTGTAACCCCCATCAAATCTGATTCCTTCACTTTGGCGCAGTTCCTTACACCAGATTCGATGGGAAGACGCATGAAAACTAAAAGTCCTTCATTGTTAGATGGTGACAATCAAGAAACAGCTTTTAACTACCAGACTCCTCCCAGCGGATCTCACAAGAGATCTGGAGGAAGAAAAAGTGGCGGGAGTGGAAGAAAGCCAAAGAATACTCCTCCGCAACATTGCATAGATGCACCAACTGATTTTAAACTTGACGCAGAAGATTTTCCTTCAATTGGTTCTGCCAAATCTGGCAAACCAAGGAGGATTACTCCGACACCAGTTAACAAAGAAGCAAGGAAAGTCAACAATGCTTTGTTTACCATGCCTTCTGAAAGCAAAGGTAATGAAGCATTTCAGAATGCTGTCATAAGCCCTCAGAAGTCTTTGAAAGAGGAAAGAGAACTTCTTCGTCAGTTGAAAAGACGCGATTCACTGCCTCAAGAGGAAGGCGGAATGATGTCTCCCGGTAGAATGGTTCCAAAAACGCCAACCAAACCTCTTTTAAGACCCGCTGTTGGTGAGGTTATGGCTCAGCGTTGTCTGGTCACACAGTCGGATAAACTGGACATTTTAGCTGAACTGTATTCACGGTTTTTAAAAGGTATGGCTTTTTATTATTTCAGATAAACTACAGTAGAAAACATTTCTACAAATATACGCCACTTTGACTATTAACAAGAAAAAAGGTGTCAATAACTTAAATATGTATTGTCCTTAAAAAACATGAATAATGAAGATTAATACCAAAAGAATTTAAAAAGGCCATTTCGCAGTTTCAATAAATTTATCACATACGTAAAAAAAAATATATTTGATATTAAACAAAAACCTTTTGAATTTAAATTATGTTTTCAGGGTGACAATATATCTTTTGAATTTCCTATGAATAAGTGACCCACACTAAACTTGATTTTGAGAAAAAGTATACAGCATGTAATTAGAAAGATTATTCAGAGAGCTGACTGTGTTTCCATTTCTCTTTTAGAGTGTCTTATTCCAAACTTGCCATTAGAGATCTATTTCTTGGTGCAGCTCCTGACATCACATGGACGTACTTCTGATGACGTCATTCCTGAGACCAGCGATCCTGAAGATACCAACTACCTCTCAACAGTACATAACTGTGTTTACTTTGCTGTGAAGGTGTTGGAAGGCCAATCCCGGTAATTTATATATTTAAATATTGTTTCTTTATTTAGAAACTGACACATAAAGATCTAATCTGTATCTTGTTATCTATTTGAATTATTTTCTTATTTTCAGAATTTTGGCGCTTCTAGATGAAACAACGATGAAATTAATTTCTGAAAGCGACAGCATAATTGAGTTCAGTCCTCATTTTAGTGATCACTTCCTGTCTGAATCAATGACCCCTGGTAGAACAGCTTCGCTCCCCATGTTCACATCGCCTGTTAATGCTGTACACTTTTCAGCTGACACTGATAACAGACAAAACTTTCCATCAAATCAATCTTTTCATAGCTTTAAAAAGCAACGGTGAGTTTTTTTATAAAGATAATTACCTTATGCTTTAATAATAATAATTTCTGTAGATTTTATTCACATGCTCTAAGTCGAAAAAGCGATGTGAAAGGGGAAGAGGACAATTGCAGAGCTGTCGTAATACCATAACAGACAATTTAATATTTTGTTTTATAGGGACCAGTTTTATGAACTTTTACGCGAATGGGAAGACAACCATCGATTACCAGGTTGGAATATGAAGGAGATGCAAGCCGCAAAAATTAGGTTAGTGACAAAAAACTTACTTCATCTTATTTTCACAAAGCTTGTTAAAATTATTTGGTCAACAGCATTTACCTTCCATTTACAGTGACTTGTTTAGTATTATCCACCACTGTTGTATTTTTGTGTAATTATATATATTTAACTGCAATATTACACATTTTTTTGTTTACTAGATCAGTTATACGGCAAGCCACTGATCCCACAAACTACATACATTTTGCTAGGCTCTTCCGATCTCAACTTATAACAGTAAGTATACTGTATGTAGTAAAAAGCCATGCTTTGAACCATAAGTGCATACATTATCCTGGAGAATGTGACGTCAAATTACATATTTTTGTTCAATCAACAAACCTTTTTTTTATTTACCTGTTGTAGATGTGTCAGGGAGATTCAAGTTTATTCACAGGATCTGATACTGAAAATGAGCATCTGCTAAATCAACTAAAGAAATGCAATCCTGAAAAGTTTAAAAGGTAAGAAAACAAGTAAGGTAAATAAACTAGTGAAACTAGTGTTTGTTAAGTTAATTACTGTTAATTTCATTGTCAGAGAATATGATCACCTCACTGTCCTTTTTTTTACTTAAGTTTATTTAATGTTCTCTTTTTTTCACTTAAGTTTTTTTAAATGTTCTTTTCATTATTTTCAAGACTACAAGAAAGATTTTTCACTCCATTTCGATCTGTTGGTCCGTGCCCTACACCAAGTTTTAACGGATGCCAGGAATTTTTTAGAGATTTTATTCTGTCTGCTGAAAGGTAGTTTTTAATTTTTCAGTTACCTTAATATTTTTCCTAATATATACAGTACATGTTTTATTTTTTTGTCACTTAAATATCTTTTATTTTGCTAAGTGGCTAACTATTGATCCTTAAGCATTTATTGAAATCTGTAGCAAACACGGATCATCATTATACAAATGTGTGATTCTTATGTTACTGATAAATAAAATATAAATATTTTTCAGTTATATCTTCAACCAGCACTTGATTGATAGTTTCTCTGGAAAGATTATTGAGGTAAAAATGACAAAATAACTAATATGTGGTACTGACCCACAGAAAAGATTTGAACCTAGGATCTTGATATTTTAAGCTACCAATCTATGGTGCCGTGTATGTGAAATGAAATTTATTAAAATGAGTTTAAAGACAGTTTTCAAATGGTGATGGTGAGAATAATTCAAAATTTACTGCTCAAGCCTAGTTAAGCTTGGTTCCCACTAGGACGTAATGCAAAGACGTAAACGCAACGCAAGCGTGTTGACCAATGACAACCGACAGTTCGAATGATTCATCGCTTGTGATTGGTAAACTACCTTACGTTGCATTACGTCTTCGTGTTGCGTCTCTAGTGGGAACCAAGCATTAAAGTTAGAGCAGTCAATTTATCCATTGGAAATCATTGATAATTTCTAGGCCGGGAAGCCATTTATTTTGTAAAAATTTTAAACACTGAGTAGAACAGTCAGAACATGTTGATTTCCTAAAAAAAAAAATTGTCAAATTATTTACAGAGCGTGTTAAACGTTGCATTACGTCTTCGTGTTGCGTCTTTAGTGGGAACCAAGCATTAAAGTTAGAGCAGTCAATTTATCCATTGGAAATCATTGATAATTTCTAGGCCGGGAAGCCATTTATTTTGTAAAAATTTTAAACACTGAGTAGAACAGTCAGAACATGTTGATTTCCTAAAAAAAAAATTGTCAAATTATTTACAGAGCGTGTTAAATCACCATTATAAGTATAATAATAAGTAAAGGCTTTTTACAGGTGAATGATGTGTCAATCTCTCTGGCAGACAACCAGGATCAACATCAGGAGGTATGTATGTGGGTTCTATTATCTTATGTATCATCAAGTAGCACATTACTTTTTTGTTAAACAGGTTTGATAATGTAAACTTTTTGTTGAAAAATTTGTTGAATATATATCTTTGTTAAAGTGTTTTTTTTCCTATGTTTTTATTAATCAGGAACAACATGAACAGTTTAAGCTAAATCTGAAGACATTACGACTTTTAAGTAAATTCTTGGGGTTCGTAGTGTTTCTGCCGTACCGCAGCCCCAGCAACAACGCACCAGGAGATATCATTAGTGATGATGTCATTGCTCTCAGAAACAAAGTAATTATTATAGTCAACGCTCCCAATAACGGACTCTCAGAAAACCAAAGGGTCCCACATTCCTTTTTACCATTAAAACCACATTCTGAATGCTAGACTTTCCAGAAAACCAGACATATTTGGCCATCCCAAAGATGTCTGGTATTGGGAGAGGTGACTGTATATACAAAAGCATTCGCTGTATCAAAACTATAGAGGGAGTATTCCATTTTGTGATGGCTTATGGAGGTTTAGTATTGGAGTTTGCTTTGACAATTGTCGTCAATCATCGGATTCAATTTACACGTTCCAGTGATTCTGAAGCTCATTTGAACCCAATGCAAGAAGGATAAAGGCACAAGCTTTTCCTCCTCCTAACCTCTTCTGGCCTTGTAGCCTATGAGCCTGCAGTGGCAATTTTCCAGCATGATTTGTTTTGCTTCGTTCCATGTTCTTCTTTTAAGGTATTCTCTCTCTTTCCACTGTTCTCCGCCATGTTGTTTTGGGCCGTCCGACTCTCCTCCTTTCAATATAAACGATTACAAATCTTTTTGTCTTTCAGTGTCAACCACCTCTAGACCTGGTTGGTTACGTGAAAGCAGCATTCCTTGACCGTCGCTTGGTTTACACCATTCCATGGGTGGTTGAGTTCCTTAGCATGATGGATTCAACATCCCCACATCTCCAATACTATCAAAATCTTTTGATTATCCTGGTTGACATTTACAGGTAAGTTATCTTTATGTTTTCTATGCTTATCGAGCGGTTAAAAGCACGGGCCTTGCAGCCTACTTTATAGCCATAAAATTGATGCATATTCAAGGCTCTCCTTGTCAAGAGTTCAGTGATTAAGGCAAGAGCACAGCAATCAATAGCCATAGAATCAGTTTAAGGTCACCTTGTCAATAGTTCTGGTACAGGAACAACGTAAAAACAAAGTTTTAATGTACACATAATATGGCTAGAGTGGCTCGTGTCTACTTTAAAAGAACCCAGAGAATCTTTAGTGATGAGTAGTGGTTACCCCAGTGTTTTGGTTCAGCCTCTCATTGTTATAGCAGTTATGCTGTTCCCATGAGCCCTTCTTTACTTTCAGACTTGAATGTGGAAGTGGAGAATGAATACTTAACAGGACATCTTTACTAATTAATTGAGAAAATGATTGTAATATTGATTTGTAGATTTTCAAGTGTGAAGTTTTCTATCGAGGTTAACTTTAGCTGGTTTCTGCTCATATGCATTATGGGATGGTTGTTTGAACTTCCGATGTTTCCGCCAGCCCTCTTCTTCAATGCTTTCTCCAGCAACCACCAGGCATCTCTACCTCCTTTGCTGCCGACATCTAACGATGATGTCTTATTAGATCACCTGAATATAGTGGACCGAAAGCTTCTTTATTCCTGCTGTCCATACCTAGCGGAAGTCAAGACTCTTCTGACTGGAAATGGTAGCATAGCTAGTAGTACACCAATGAAGAAGATTACACCAGTGTCTGCTAACCCACTGCCGAAGCCTCTTATTACAGAAAAACCAATTCAGGTATGAAGATTTGCTCTCAGTGTGAACACAACCTTAGCTGAATAGCACTAAAGCCTGTAGTAAAAATAACTAAAACTTATTTTGTATAGACTTAATGTTTTTGAGTGTGTTGATATCTGTCAATATGCTTGCTTAAAGTCCTGTCTACACTATCAAACTTTATGTGACAATGTGATGTGGCCATATATGGACATGATGATGTCATATCACTACCATATTTGGGCACATCACATCGTTTTGTCGTCAAACTATTTTGATAGTATAGACAGAGCTTAATACTTAATACTATTTATATTTGGTTGTTGTTATATATTTACACCTTCTGTTGCTAAGCTCATATTTGTTATATGTTGCAGAGTCTCCTCGAGACTAAGGCTGTTCTATGAGATGAGCCTCTGAGTGAAATATTTAATTTAAAAAAATACTCATACAAGTTTAATATAATGTTAAAGCCTTGGTTAATTTAAGCAATTAGATATTTTTAATGTGAAGTTCCAGGTTTTAAATATATATATATTATCATTTCAATGTGTTTTTTTAGGTCCAACTTGAAGATAACTTCTTTGATAATCAGTCGCCGTCCTTAAAGAAAACTGTAGAGTTTGTCTCCAAAAGAATCGCGTCAAATTGTATCAAAAGCGTTGATGCTAATTTAGTACCGGTTCACCTGTCCGCGGCAACACAGACTTTCAAGTCATGGGCAGAAGACAATGGTGGCGCTGTAGATGGTAACACCTTCAAATCAAAAGTGACTGAAATTGAACGACGAGAAAGTAAAATAGCTCAAGAAAAATCCATCACTTTTTCACAAAGGTATGTTCTTTCCTTTTCTTGTTTAGCACTTAATTTAATTCACTTTATTTATTTATCTTCTATGTCTTTAAAAAATTTATTTTCAAATTTGTGTATAGATTTGTACATGAACAGTGCACAATGGCGCTGACCACTCTGTTGCCAGGAGACATAACACAGGAAGTAATGGCAGTTGTTACCAAGGTGACGATCAGACTGGCAATGACGAGGGTATTGAAGTGGATCAATACTCAGATTCCAGGTAAATGGAACATCCCACCTTCATTTATATGGACCATTCCACCTTCATTTTTTAAAATCTGGCACTGTATCTTTTCCACGTCTCGAACCCAGTACTGTAGACTTGCTAGGCAAGCATATTAATATCCAAACACCACTATCACATTGTTTATATATATAACCATTCCCCTTCTCACTGCTACTACTAAATTACTGTAGCACCTAAACCTACCAACCATCCCCCTCATTTATCTTTTTTCCCCATAATGCAACTATTTTTGTATGTCAATGTTTGTAGGTGCAATACACACAGAATTAACAGGGGCACTATCTAAGCTGATGAAGTCACAGAAGAAAGATAGCCAAAAACAGAAAGTTGTAATAGTGCCCCCAACACACCATGATTCAATGGCACACAGCCCGTCAGAGGTCATTGATAGACTAAAGGTAATACATGTTTTATTCATAGTTCAGGGGCGGATCCATGGGAAGGCCCACCCTAAATTTTTCAAAGAAAAAAGAAATAGGACATCAAATTAAGCTCAGCCCTTTATTTCACCATTTTTAGGCCCCTTCTTTCAAAATCCTGCATCTGCCACTGTTAGTGGCTGTTGACTATGTGTCTACTATTTCTACTAATAGAATTTAATTCTTTGTGTTATAATCATCAATTTTATTCAAATTGCATCTATGGAAAACTTTCTGTCAAAAATCTAATTACTGTAGTAATAATTTATTTATTATCTTCTTTATTGTTTATTTATGTAGATTACAATAAAATAAAGTCACTAATATAGACTTGTTGGTATTATTAACAGTTATTTTGTATTTTTTATAGAATTTGTTGCGTAAATTGTTGTGCAATGCCCCAGTAACTTTAGAAGAAGTGCAAACAGAAATGAAATTTGTCAAAAGATCACTGCTAAAAAGACAGGTAAAACAGAGAAATTGAATAGCTGGTTATTGATACTGTATGCATACTTTGTCCAGTATCATAGGCAAATTCTGTAATACAGTGTCACATATGTATCACATGTTCTGCCTGTATGTTAGGTCATACGCTTAACCTTAACCACAACAGTACTGTGCAAAATATGCCAGATACAGTAGATAATTGGGTGAAAGTTGAATAACCCAACAGCCGGCTAATTCATATAATGTAATTTTTTAATTTGAGATTTTTAATTTACATTCAACAGGATATGACACCCATTGCATACCAGTCGATTCATTCATTAGTCGCAGAATTGATAGCCGTTCTCCTAGTACAATGCCCGGACTATCTGTCGGATGCTGCGGCCAATAAGAACAATGGAAACAAGCAGACGACGACGTCCATCAATTATTTTGAAGAAGTTTCTATTCAGCAAAATAGTAAAAATGTAGTAGTATTGAGAGAGAGTTGCGAAAAACTGGAAGAAACAGATGTAATTAATCAATACAGTGAGAAAAATGCACATATACAAAAGGAAAAAAATACAATGAATTTTGCGAAGGATTGTACAAATAATAAGGAAAATAAGAGAAGTGATGAAATTACAAGCACAAGCAGAAACCCAGTTACTAATGACAATCAAGAACATGTTCAAATTGATAATAAAAAACCAAGTGAAAATATGATTGTTCCACTAGTAACGTGCACATTCAGTAAACAGGTGGACTTTGAAAACAAAATATTGTTAGATGTTATGATGAGTTTATGGGAGGAGGGGGATTGCCCCTTAACGTTCCCCACAGCGGTGATTACGTGCAATAGGATGGACATGTTGATTGAACGCAGTGAAAACAGAGATAAAGCCATGTCAATTAGGGAAAGAATTCCAACTAAAATTAAGATTAAACAAATATAATTGTTATTATATAATATTTGTTATACAAATTATAAGCAAATTGGACTAAATTGGAATATATTTTTGATAATTTTAAGATAATAATATATTAATTATAATATAATAATAAAGTATACTGTTTGTAATTTAATATTGTAGTAATTTTCATTTAAGCCCACCTTTTGAACTTAAAGCTCAGGTACATGCATGAATTTTAAATATAATATTTGGTTAATTGTACATAAATCAAATATTTGTAACAGAATTCAAGACAAAAAACATGAATTTCCCTTAATATGGTCAAATACAAAATTGTGCAAAATTCTTCCATAAAAACCAAGAAAACTTTTTTTCAGTAGTTAGGTAGTTAGCCTAATGTAATAACATGTCTGGTGACTCCCTAGACGGTGAAAAAAGATGGTAAATATACGGTGGATAATTTTTGCTATAGCCTGAAAATAAAAATCTGAAGTTGAATAAAAATATCAGAAATGTAATATTCAAGTTATATTACCTATATTTAGTCATCTGATAACATTTTTTACCACACCGTTTATTTTTCATAGCTTTTTAAAATGCCTCTCTATTTACAAAATTTGTGTACAAAAGAATAGAGATTTTACTGTGTAATTTGAATTATCCCCCCACTGATAAGAAAGTGCTTATTTTCAACAAGCTCGTGTAACACAAATAAAATCCCCAAGGGAAAGTATAGATCAATAATTATTGGAATGTATGATCAAAAGAAATTTTTTGCCCGTACCTGGCCTTTAAAAATTAGATCTGTGTTTTTATTGCCTGCTATTCCGCCCTCTATATTTTAGAGTGTGGTAAGGAGGTATGTCTAGAATACCAAATTGGATTTCTCAGATGTGATAATTTACACAGCGTCTGGTTCTGCGACTACATTTTTGTAAAATCAAATCGGGATTGTCTAGCGTGCCAAATTGGACAATTTTTCAACATTTTTTTATTGTTTGTTTTTCCTGTCACTCATTGGGTATTCTATATTCCTTTGTTAAGGTATGTCTAGAATACCAAATTGGACTTCGGAAATAGTTGACGTTTCTACCTTACTACGTCTGGATTCGAGACTACTTTTTTTATTATGCAATCGATCAATCAACTTTTATAATCAATACTAGGCTATACGTTTTCGTAAGAACTTAGACGCATACAAAGTCAAATTATAATTGAAAGTGAACTAAGTATAAAACAAAGTAAGTACTGGACATGATCCATTGCATATTTCTGGTAGTAAACATGTAAAATTTAACTCAGTTTCGTGATAATATAAACTAAATATATTTGTTTTTGTCTAGGCTCTGATATGCAGCGAGTTGCCATTATCGGAGCAGGGGCTGCGGGCCTTTGTGCGGCTCGATATCTATCTAAGAATCCAAGCCTTTTCCGGGCTGTAGTTTTTGAACAGTCGGACTGCGTGGGAGGAACATGGGTTTACACGGAGAATACAGCCGTCGATCAATATGGTCTCCCAGTGCATTCAAGCATGTACTCATCTTTAAAGTAAAGTATTATTAATATTAATAAATATAAAACATTGTTTAAAATTGACATCCATTTTTTAGGGGCTGGTCAAGCACATCACAAGATGACAGTTTTATTACTTTTGCTTTTCCGCTACTCCCCTGTTATACTTTATATTTTTTGTTATGTAGAAAGATTAAAAAAAAATAATAATAACTAAGCAGTACAGTACATATTTACATCTCTTTATGTATTTACTTTACTTCTTTGGCTTATCAATATTATAATAGAAGCTTTTATTATTGATTCCATTCTATTATTATGATTCTAAAGTTTAGTAAACCCATCAGTTTTGAAACGAATAGACAGTAGTGCACAGTCTTTATAATAAATGTCTTTTTATAGAACAAATTTACCAAAAGAGGTGATGGCATTTCCTGATTTTCCATTTGACAAGAACCTCTGCTCGTTTGTTGGACATCAAGATGTCTTGAAATACCTTGAAAGTTACTGTGACGCATTTCAACTAACGCAATATATAAAAGTAAATATTTATAAAGAATATTTTCATTTTATTCAACTTTATTTATGGAAGGTGACCCTAAACAGCATATGCTGACAATCAAGGGTAACCCCCTACTCGTCTCGAAAGATGTACTTAGGTTCTTTAAATTGCACACGAGCAAGTTGTGTACACTGGACCTACAGTTTATAGTCCTTATCCGAGAAGACTCGTTCTACCACCAGAACCATAAAGCAAGTGACGCTCAAACCCTTGCCAATGTTATGACTGTTTGCACCACCATCAGTGACTCGACAAAGTGACACTAATGTTAGCCTTAGCAGTGCATACTATTCAATTCAAAATACAGTATAATCAAACTAAATGATAGCTTGTGTATTTTCTTTGTTCCTTTTTTCAATAATAAGCTACCCTTAAATCTGAATTTTAACTGATCTATCAAGAGGATCTGCCATTGAGCGCATGATATGTTCTTCATTTCAGTTCCAAACTAGAGTTGAAAATGTCCAGCCAGTGTCCAGAAATGGCAAAACAACTTGGGACGTACAATATTCAAGTGTAAAGAAAGAGAAAACTGACCAAAAGAAAAAAGAAGTATTTGATGCTGTTATAGTTTGTAATGGGTGAGTAGCATTATTTAGTTCCATAAATAATTTCATAAATAGTTTAATTATTTGTTTAATATATACTGTAGTTTAATAAATATTAAATTATTGAATTATTTAATAATAAGTCAATAATTGATAATATAAAATTTAATAATGTTTAATAGTAATTTGATAATTAAACATTTTATTTTGTAATTTGTTGCGGTAAATAATTTTATTAACAATAATTAAAACTGATAATTATTAATGTAATTAATTAATTAATAAATGGTACTTAAATAATAAAAAAAAATAATAATTGATTTAATAAAAACAATGAGGGAAAATACCATTTATTTTTAGACATTACTCCCTTCCGAAAATTCCTGACATTGCTGGATTGGACTCGTTCGCTGGTAACATTATTCACAGTCACACCTATAGACATGGCGAAGATTTCAAAGGAAAGAGATTGGTTGTCCTCGGCGCGGGAGCTTCTGGAATTGACATCGCGCTAGACGTGGCAAAATATGCAGCTTTTGTTACCATAAGTCACTGGAAGAGTCCGCTGAGGTCTCCACTACCAGAAAACATGAAGCAGGTAAGCGTCATCAAAGAGGTTGTCGGGAACCAAGTGGTTTTCTCTGATGACACAAGAGAGGTCGTGGACGGTATCATCTTCTGCACTGGATATAACTTTGATTTTAGCTTCTTGCATGCGGAATGCAACGTGACCGTTGATGATGGTCGTATTACACCATTGTACAAACACATTCTCCATAGCAAGTATCCATCGTTATCCTTCATCGGAATCTGCTCAACAATCTGTCCATTCCCGATGTTTTCATGCCAGGTGCTGTTTGTCATTTCCGCCCTCACTGGAGTCATGCAGCTTCCAAGCGAAGAGCAAATGAAAGTTGATATCGAGAATGATTACGAGAAACGACGGCGTGAAGGTCTTGCGCATCGGCACGCTCACGTCATGGGGCCACGTCAGTGGAAGTATAATGATGATATATGTAATCTGGCCGGCGTTGACACTATACCTGAAGTGGTACAGACCCTTTATGATGCAGTTCATGATGAAAGAACTTGGAACGTTGCCGATTACAAAAAATCTAATTTTAAATTAGTTGATAACAAATCATATGAAAAAATACAGATATTTGTTCATTAATAATGTTAATACAAGTTTCCTCATGTAAAATAAAAATATATTATTAAAAATATAAAATTAGATTTTAATTAGTAATAGACCATAAGTAATAAACATAGTGCTCATATTAGTATAATATATGGAACCCATCTTTTCTATTAAGAGAAATCTTTCTCGTAAAAATGTCCAGCAATATATGTTTCAAAACTACATCCAAATTGGTTGGGTCCCAAGGGGTGTCTCCTTAATTTTCAAATAATAGCCGAATTTTTAACCCTTTTATTTTTAACATAACTGGTTAATATGATTCTAAAAGATGATGATAAAGGCAAGAAACTTTACTTACATTTGCCTTTCTCCACCCAGGTGTATAAATAGTACCCGGTTAGATCATTACACAACTTTGCGCTGATTACTAGCTGCATTATGGGAGTATCTTTCCATACGTGTTTGATCAGAAAAAAATGACTTGGGTAATAATGTTTAGCGCTTAGAGGTTTAACAACATTAGGCGCTATATAAATCCAGGATATTATATTATTATTAATAGTACAGGGAAATTTTCGACCCTTTTATTTTTTGACATAACTGGTTAAAATGACTCTATAAGATGATAAAGCAATATATCTGCATATATGGCAATTTTTGACCCTTTTATTTTTAGGCATAAATGGTTACTATAGCATAATAAACATGCGAAGAGTCGAACAATGGGTTCTGCGCATGTCAATTATGCTATAGTAACCAGTTTTGTCAAAATATAAAATGGTCGAAATTATTTTTAGACATAAATGGTTACTATCGCATAATAAACATGGGCAGAGTCGAATAATGGGTTCTGCGCATGTCAATTATGCTATAGTAACCAGTTATATCGAAAAATAAAAAGGTCGAAATTTGTCCATTTTTGGAAAAAATCCCTGTACTATAGTACAGGAAAATTTTCGAAAAATAGCAATTTTTCAAGTATTTTATTTTTAGACATAAATGGTTACTATCGCATAATAAACATGCGCAGAGTCGAATAATGGGTTCTACGCATGTCGATTATGCTATAGTAACCAGTTATGTCAAAAAATAAAATGGTCAAAAATTATTTTTAGACATAATAAACATGCGCAGAGTCGAATAATGGGTTCTGCGCATGTCATTTATGCTATAGTAACCAGTTATATCGAAAAATAAAAAGGTCGAAATTTGTCAATTTTTGGAAAAAATTCCTGTACTATAGTACAGGAAAATTTTCGAAAAAAAGCAAATTTTCGAGTTTTTTATTTTTAGACATAAATGGTTACTATCGCATAATAAACATGCGCAGAGTCGAATAATGGGTTCTGCGCATGTCAATTATGCTATAGTAACCAGTTATATCGAAAAATAAAAGGGTTGAAATTTGTCCATTTTTGGAAAAAATCCCTGTACTATAGTACAGGAAAATTTTCGAAAAATAGCAATGTTTCGAGTATTTTATTTTTAGACATAAATGGTTACTCTCGCATAATAAACATGCGCAGAGTCAAATAATGGGTTCTGCGCATGTCGATTATGCTATAGTAACCAGTTATATCGAAAAATAAAAAGGTCGAAATTTGTCCATTTTTGGAAAAAATCCCTGTACTATAGTACAGGAAAATTTTCGAAAAATAGCAATGTTTCGAGTATTTTATTTTTAGACATAAATGGTTACTCTCGCATAATAAACATGCGCAGAGTCAAATAATGGGTTCTGCGCATGTCGATTATGCTATAGTAACCGGTTATGTCAAAAAATAAAATGGTCGAAATTATTTTTAGACATAAATGGTTACTATAGCATAATAAACATGCGCAGAGTCGAATAATGGGTTCTGCGCATGTCAATTATGCTATAGTAACCAGTTATATCGAAAAATAAAAGGGTTGAAATTTGTCCATTTTTGTAAAAAATCCCTGTACTATGGTACAGGAAAATTTTCGAAAAATAGCAATTTTTGGAGTATTTTATTTTTAGACATAAATGGTTACTATCGCATAATAAACCTGCGCAGAGTCGAGTAATGGATTCTGCGCATGTCGATTATGCTATAGTAACCAGTTATGTCAAAATATAAAATGGTCAAAAATTATTTTTAGACATAATAAACATGCGCAGAGTCGAATAATGGGTTCTGCGCATGTCAATTATGCTATAGTAACCAGTTATATCGAAAAATAAAAAGGTCGAAATTTGTCCATTTTTGGAAAAAATCCCTGTACTATAGTACAGGACAATTTTCGAAAAATAGCAAATTTTCGAGTTTTTTATTTTTAGACATAAATGGTTACTATCGCATAATAAACATGCGCAGAGTCGAATAATGGGTTCTGCGCATGTCAATTATGCTATAGTAACCAGTTTTGTCAAAATATAAAATGGTCGAAATTATTTTTAGACATAAATGGTTACTATCGCATAATAAACATGCGCAGAGTCGAATAATGGGTTCTACGCATGTCGATTATGCTATAGTAACCAGTTATGTCAAAAAATAAAATGGTCGAAAATTATTTTTAGACATAATAAACATGCGCAGAGTCGAATAATGGGTTCTGCGCATGTCATTTATGCTATAGTAACCAGTTATATCGAAAAATAAAAAGGTCGAAATTTGTCAATTTTTGGAAAAAATCCCTGTACTAGTACAGGAAAATTTTCGAAAAATAGCAAATTTTCGAGTATTTTATTTTTAGACATAAATGGTTACTATCGCATAATAAAAATGCGCAGAGTCGAATAATGGGTTATGCGCATGTCAATTATGCTATTGTAACCAGTTATATCGAAAAATAACAACTGCCTCTGGAGAACATATTTTCGGATCGTCTTCTGAAAAAGGCAGTGGCTATCAAAGATGATCATTTTCATCCGGCCTCTAGTATGTTCCAGTTGATGCGCAGCGATTTCGTTCTATTAAGGCCAATAAGGCACGATTTACAAATAGTTTCTTTCCAGGATCTATTAGAGCCTTAAATATGATGTAGACACTTTTTTTTTTTGTAATGTTTTTGTTTTTGAGTTTGTGTTGTGTCCATTTTTGGAAAAAATCCTATAGTACAGGAAAATTTTCGAAAAATAGCAATTTTTCGAGTATTTTATTTTTAGACATAAATGGTTACTATCGCATAATAAACATGCGCAGAGTCGAATAATGGGTTCTGCGCATGTCGATTATGCTATAGTAACCAGTTATGTCAAAAAATAAAATGGTCGAAATTATTTTTTGAAATAAATGGTTACTATCGCATAATAAACATGCGCAGAGTCGAATAATGGGTTCTGCGCCTGTCAATTATGCTATAGTAACCAGTTATATCGAAAAATAAAAAGATCGAAATTTGTCCATTTTTGGAAAAAAATTCCTGTACTATAGTACTGGAAAATTTTCGAAAAATAGCAATTTTTTGAGTATTTTATTTTTAGACATAAATGGTTACTATCCCATAATAAACATGCGCAGAGTCGGATAATGGGTTCTGCGCATGTCCATTGTTCTATAGTAACCAGTTATGTCAAAATATAAAATGGTCAAAAATTATTTTTAGACATAAATAGTTACTATAACATAATTAACATGCGCAGAGTCGAATAATAGGTTCTGCGCATTCGAAAAATAAAAAGATCGAAAAGATTGAAATCCCTGGGAAAAAACATGGAAAAACATGGCATGTGTTCTGCGCATGTTACCTTCCGTATTTTTAAAAATTCGATGGAAATCTTTCCTTCCTTTCTTTTTATATAGGCTTGTTAACAAACGTCTTCAACCTTCTTCAAAAGTGCTGCTGTTTGTGTTTTTTTAATATATACCGAAATAAATATAGGCCTATAATTTGCAAATGGCACGAATAAACAAAAATAAATTGCCATAGGCATCTTTATTAATTTGAAATTATTACAATACGTGTACACAAACATACATTATAATATTCTATCTCTATACGTAACATCTTCTGTAAGCTAAGGCAGATTCATTTAATTTCATAAAACTATAATTACATAACTTGTGAACGCTCACGTGAATTTTATACACAAAATAACTCTTTTTCGATTAAAAACCGTTTACACCTAAAACCGGTAATGTATTAACAAGTCTAAAGAAATGTTCGATTTTCAAATATTAATATTTAAACTAAATCTGATAGTTTTAATATAATGCAGAGAGTTATTGTCTAGTTACAACTCCATGATCAGTGTATACCTGATATGTCGTGCTAGTTATAGTCGATATATACATTTTTATGTGTTTTTTTACATAGCTGGTAGAGCAGCTGCATATTTGGGGGACTTTTTAGCAACAACGTTACGAAGATGTGAGTCTGCCATTACATACGGGTTGATCCGCTAAAAGAAAATAAGTGAAAACGATGTTATATAATAACACAATGATATACTTGATGCTACAGTATTAGATTAGACTACATCACTACCCACTAGATGAAAATCCTAGGTCAAACCCGCAAAAACACACCCTAGACAACTACATTAGACCATACCCTAGACAACATTATACAACCCCTTAGACTAAACCATTAGACCACAACAATAAAGGACAATTTATTCTGAGCGGTAAAGTCCAATTTACACATACGAGCGGTAGCGGTAACGGAAAATCGCGTAGCTTGTCACACGTATAATCTGTATCTACCGGGAGCGGAAATCACCCGTCCGCTCCACGTTGTGTGTATGGTCATACGGAATATATTTATATTACTGTTACCACTCGTCTATGTAAAGTGGCATATTTTATACCACCCAATTAAATTACAGTCATTAAATTAGAGCCACTAAACCACATCATTATACCACCCAATTAAACCACACTCTTAGACCACACTCTTAGACCACACTCTTAGACCACACTCTTAAACCACACTCTTAGACCACACTCTTAAACCACACTCTTAGACCACACTCTTAAACCACACTCTTAGACCACACTCTTAAACCACACTCTTAGACCACACTCTTAAACCACACTCTTAGACCACACTCTTAAACCACACTCTTAGACCACACTCTTAAACCACACTCTTAAACCACACTCTTAGACCACACTCTTAAACCACACTCTTAAACCACACTCTTAAACCACACTCTTAGACCACACTCTTAAACCACCCAATTAAACCACACTCTTAGACCACACTCTTAAACCACACTCTTAGACCACCTCTGGACAACAAAAACTAAAACACTCTTAGACCACACTCTTATTAGACCACACCTTTTAGGTGCAATTCAGTACTACAACCACGGAGGTATACCTCCATGCTACAACTACCACTAACTACAGAATGTGCTACTATAAATACATACCCTTTGTTTCAGTCCAATATTATTCCTGTTCCATGTGTTATATCCCTAAAGTATAGGAAACAAAGATTTCTGTGAATCAAGCGATCAGAAACTGAGCGAGAAACTTGTTAAAACGTGGCAGCAGAGACCACCTGAGATAGCGTTTGATAACATTGTAACAATCAAGAAAAGATAACATTCTTATAAATTAATAACGTCTGTCTTACCCGTTTGTTTATGGTCATTTGTGGTGATTTCTTCGCAACCAGAGTTGAGCGTTTTAATCCATCAATATGAAAATCACCCTACAATCACAAATAATGACCAAATTATTATACGCCTACCTCTCTTCTCCGTTGTATAATTTATTTTAATAATATTTTCTATCGCAAATTTTCTTTAAAATAAATAGGTGATATATATTGATAATAAATTTACATTGACACAATTTTAAAATGGCAGGGAAGTTGTTCTGTTAAGCTTGGTTTACACTATACGCAATGACGTAGACGTAACGCAAGCCAATGCCCTTCTAATAATTGTGTTTAGTGACTTGACCAATGACAAAGCGATTTTCAATTTTTCAATTCAATTCAATTCACATTTATTTACTCATCGTTTATAAATATAATTTCATAGCATAAATGATGGCAAAGATCCTGCATAGAGAAGTTTACACTTCTGTTTTCGCAGGACCCTTTTACATAAAAAACATAAAACAATAAACACAACATAATATATATAAAATAAAATATAGCATTTCCTATTTACATTTTAGAGTTGTTCATCATCATAAAGCGATAGTGTTTTTCTAACATGATTATTTATACATTTATTTTTCTTAAAAGAAGACGCAACACAATGACGTAGACGCAACGTAAAACGTGGTTCCCACTAAAACGCAACGAAGCGACGTATCGACGCAAAATGATGTATTGCGTAATCACAAGTGGGAACCGACTACGCAATAGTGCTTCCAATATCGCAGGTTTGATTTCACGCAGGCGGTGGTAAACACAATTATTAGAAGGACATTGGCTTACGTTGCGTAGATTGCGTTACGTTGCGTCACTAGTGGGAACCAGGCTTAAGCGAGTTGACTAATGACAAAGCGACAGTCTGTTTAATCAAATCACGATAGCTTGGTTCCCACTAGAGACGCAACGCAATGACGTAGACGCAACGCAATTCGGACTATCCATTTCTTTGATTGGTCAACAAGTGGGAACCAAGCTGTCCCATTATGACGTTACGCAACCACGTAAGCGCGACGTCAGCCATTTACCCAATCACAAGCGATGGATTGGTCAATTCGCTCTCGTCATTGCGTTAAGACTCTAGTGGGAACCAAGCATTATATTAGTGTGGAGGTGGGTTATTTTCGTGTTGAAATTAGGGTACTATTTAATCAATAGATTAAACCTACCAAAAACCCTTCATCCATGTCGTTATCTTTCGGAACTTCTTGATATTTATTCACAAACTGAGCTGTGTTCGGCATGTTAGGCAAACAACACTGAGATGCTATAAAAAAAATTAAGATATTAGAAATGTTAACAATTATAAATGCTTTTCATATCATATCAAAGTTAGTGTGAACCAATAAACAAAGTGTGATGTGCTCAAATATCGTAGTGATATGCTTAAATATAGTAGTGATATGACACCATCGTGTCCATATATGGGCACATCACATTTTTGTCACATAAAGTTTGATAGTGTAGATAAATCTTTAGACACCACATTAAAGGTCGGCTTAGTGGGGTACCTTTTTCAGGTATTAGATTTTATTCTCAGAAACAAATTTTGTTTCAACTGAATTTAATTGAACAAATGTATTCATTGATTGAATTTCCTCAAATACTGTTACCTATGTCCGTTCATAACAGATTCTTTTGTACACCAGCATTTATGGATACAAGGTTAAGTAGCCTATGTTACTCACATTGTGTACAGTCCGAAAATTCATCATTTTCGTCCCAGGATTCGGCACAGGAACACTTAAGGTTAGGATATATAACAGATTTCACAAGAGAATACCCTGTAAAAAAAGTCATAATAAAATTCAACAACACTGTACTTAATTAACACATATCACAATTTGGAGTTTTGTCTTGAACGCGTTTTGTCTTGAGTGCGTTTTGTCTTGAACGCAACGATTTGGTCGGATCGATTTATTCATGGGGGGGGGGGGGCGAGTGTAAAATTGTCAGCTTCTTATGGCCATTGTGGATGGGTTCGAGACTCCATATTTCTCAGTTTCTACACGATTTTCAGTGCTGTATCTCCACATAATTACTATAATATTTGCCTAGTGTCAGAGGGATATTTGGTATTACAGCATCATTTTTATCATCACATATGGTGCCTGTATCAGGTTGGCTTAGCTTTTGTTATATGATACTATATGAAACACCATGTGTTAGTATTATCAACTATTTTCTATGATACTGGAGAACACAGAGTGTCGAGAATACGGTGCAGTCTCTTTATTACAAGATTTTTTAGACGTACCATTTCACCTAATTGTTACTATATGATGAAAAGAGACATTAAGCCTACAATAACAACAACCTACCTTTGGACAACTGTTGCCCTGGGCAGGGGTTGGGTGGAGTATCAAATCCGTGTATTCCTATTTCGGGAATGGCAACCTGTTTGTTGGCTAGTTTACCAAACTCTCCAATGTTTTGTTTTCCTTCGCCAGCACCTCCTATAAAAATGTAGGAAAAATACGATATAAATGTTAAAGGCAGTCCTACTTAAAACTCAGATCTGTCCACACTATCAAACTAGTCTGAAAAAAGTGTGATATGGCCAAATAATTGGTAGTGATATGGCCAAATATGGTAGTGATATACGTCATCGTCACATTTTTTTATATAAAGTTTGATAGTGTACACCATGGAGAAATGTTTCCATGTGTAGACAGAGCTTAAGATTTAAACGAGGGACATAAAATTGGTTCACACTTGGACGCAACGCAACCTCGATATAAGCACAACGACCAACCACAAGCGACAGTTCAGACGATCGTTAAATTCTGGTAAAATTACCAGTGCGGCGCGCAAAAAACGGAAACAAAACTTAAGCACTAAATGAGCAGCAGTTGTGTAGATTTTGACCGGTATTATAAGGCAAGTAGATTGCATATTATAGTATTAATTTGTGAAAACATTCTAGCGTACGGTCTATGAGTGGCCTACAATGTTTCAATAAAAGCGGATTCGTGATGCGGGAGAATTTTGTAAAATATCATAGCCTACCTGCGACATATGTATTTTCATCTCCTTTCAATTTGTTCTGTTCTGCAAGTTCTTCTCTCCGATTAAAATTAAAGTGATTAAAGCTCCACGGAAAGGATGTGACGTGGCAAACCAACGTTACAAATATAATTAGTCTCATTTCGGAAATGTTGTCGAAAAAAATCTGTAAGAAAAGGGATACATTATATATGGAATAGAGTATACAAAAACATGGTACAACATATTTGGAAATGGGGAAATTCGTGGGTAAAGGACTGGAGTCTAAATGTTACTTTTAGTACAGTAGGCCTATTATCAAGGCAATCTACCAACACGAAACTGAGCCTAGGATCTCGTAACAGTCCTTTGATCTTATGTCTGGCTGCGACAAATACCAACAGTACTGTACTATGTATATATTATCTGTGGCGCGATGTATGCTATTGATAAGGAGCATGGAACTGATCGTGTCGCAGTCACAGCTAAATATATCTCCGGAACTCAGCATCCTGTTGTTAGATTTCCTTGGTTATTACTGTATTAGTAAAATAGTTCATCTGAATCTGTGTATAGCGTTAGTAGAATTTTACTAATAGGGCCTACTGTTGGTAGGCTATAGGCCTTTTTTTATTCATTTTATATAATCATTTATGGTGTTTAGATAAATCAAATTTAAACGTTAAAGTATAAATATTAAGCTGCGTTGGTATTTTCAAATATCATTTCTAGACGTGGGTGAGCAATTTAAGTCGTCATTTTTTCTAATAAATAATTAATTTATCCATTATCTATGAAGCGTGAATTATTAATAGGATTTCCTTCAAGCCCACGTCGTACACACTGCATGCCGCGTATGCACATAAATAGATGATGTTGTTTAATATTATGATGATGATAATGTCGTCAGATGATCATGATGATAATGCGAATCGATGATAATAGTGATGATGATAATGTTGTTGATAATGATAAATATGATGATGATAAAGATGATGATGTGGTCAGATGATGATGATAATAAAGATGATGATGATGATGAAGATGATTATAATGATAAAGATGATTTCTATAATAATGTATCAACGTTAAAACATGAAATACAATGTAGATACTGTAGGCTTATTACTGAACGTTTCAAATAAACACTTCCACACAATATAATAATACTGTCGAACGTTAACAGAAACACAATGATTAAAAAATACGAAATCTAATTATTATTATGATGATGATACGCTAACAATACACATAGCCTATGTCTGATACCTTTATCAAAAAGAACGATAAACGATAAAAATATAATTATGTATAAAACTATGATTCTTGGGTACATACCTGTATTGTTATTGCTATAAAAGAATCTTCGTTCTACCGAATCAAGATGGCTGTACTAAGATGTATTCAATGAGAGGAGAAATGAATATACGTCAATTACTCATTTTCATATTAAGTAGTTGACGGCGATGACGTCATGACAATGCTAATGAGAAACCGTATAGTCTTCGTAGAGTGGTTGCCTAGCAACCGATGTAAATTATACGGATCGATAAATCTGCCTAGATTAAGTCTCTCCTAAAACAATTCATCCTTTTTATAAACATGTTCACGATATGTATTATAAAACAAATAACCAGAAATAGAAATATTATAAAAGTTTAAACGTATTGAATGGTATGAAATATAGTATTTAATAAAGTCACGTGAACCTCAGTCGTCCAATCAACGACTATGGAATAAGCTAGGTGTTTAGTAAGATGATGCGTGACGGCATTATAGAATATATAATAATAATAATATAACTTGAGCCCACGCTATTAAATATAAACCTGCGCTCACATTGTATGTCAATTATTTATATTTTTTACTAGAATGAAATGATATGATTAAAAAGATTATCATCGATTCGCATCATCATTATCATCTGACGACATATTATTATCATCATCATCTATATAGAATCTCGGTACTGATTTTAAAAACCTGATGTAACCATGTTTACTAATTAAATTGAGTTAGATAATTATTGACAATTAAAACGAATTTAGGTTCAACGATTTGCCCCAAATAGGGGTGTTTTTCGATCGTGGTATACACTGTCTAATGGATGTCCGTCTTGAAAAATACCCGAAGACAATAATATGAGGATGCTTCGCATTTTCCTATCTCCTCCTACGATAATTGTTTTTAATGGCTGAAAACCGGTTGAACAGCTCAAGTACAGCATCATAATGTTGAAGACAGGCCGATTTTCTTTAAAAAAATACTATTTTGATAGATTTTATATACGTTTATATAAATGTATTGATTTGCGATGAATGGAACATTCCAATCTCTGTTACACAAGTGTCTTTTCCCTCAGGCGTCGTAAAGGCAAGTACTGTATACTCATAACAGAAATTCGATCCATTTTTTTTTTCCAATCTGTACTGCAGAGTATGGAACGCCGTTTACGCAACATTTCGATGATATGAATTTTATGACGCGATATGTGAATGAAATGCATCGATATGAATTAAAATGGTGCGATATATGAATGAAATGTTTTTAATTGAATGCTTTGAATTGAATATTTTGAATGAAATGTTTTGAATGAAATGTTTTGAATGAAATGTTTTGAATGAAATGTTTTAAATGAAATGTTTTGAATGAAATGTTTTGAATGAAATGTTTGAATTGAATTGAAAAGTCAAACTATTGGTGGCGTATGTCATTCTCGCTCGCGATTATTTTCTCAACCTCTTAGGCCTAAGCCTGGGTACCCTCATCTCCTTTCTTCCACGCTGCCTTTACAGAGAATCCTAACAGACCTGGGTTCGGAAATATGTATTCCAATGTTTCAGGTCTGTTAGGGAGTCTCTGTAAAGGATTCATATAGATGACAGCATTGAAAGGAGATGAGGGTGGGTATACCCATGCTTAGGCCTATTAAGAGGTTGAAAAAAAATCGCGAGCGGGAATGACATACGCCGCCAATAGTTTTACTTTTCAATTCAATTCAAACATTTCATTCAAAACATTTAATTCAAAACATTTCATTCAAAACATTTCATTCAAAACATTTTATTCAAAACATTCAATTCAAAACATTTCATTCAAAACATTTCATTCAAAACATTCAATTCAAAGCATTCAATTCAAAACATTTCATTCATATATCACGCCATTCAATTCATATCGATGCATTTCATTCACATATCGCGTCATAAAATTCATATCATCGAAATGTTGGGTAAACGGCGTTCCATAGCAGAGGTTGGATATAATTTTTTGTAAACGGATAATGAGCTAGCGTTTTCAGTCGCCGTTTATTATGTACAAATCTTTATTATTGCATTTAAACCACCACATCATCACCCTTCCCTCACTGGCATGAGTAGCGTTGTAAAGCCAGTAGAGGATAAGCCTATATACGGTGCATCACATGCCCTAAACGCAGAACAACTTTGGTGGGTAGGGTAGGAACCAACTTAATTATGAATTGGCTCTAAGAAACAATTGAAAACAATTAGGCCTACTAATTAAGTTGAGTTAGACAATTTAATATTTATTGACGATTAAATCGAATTTATGATTTTCCCCGAATAGAGGTGGTTTTCACAAATTGTTTAACATTATATATAAACATACGTCGTAGTGTATCGTTACATGTACTGTACTATTTCAATCGACTACGACGGTGATAGTTTCAACAAAGTATTACATCGCAATGTTTTACTGTGTTTAGTGGTACATTATTTGTAAAACATGAAAACAATTAATATTTCGTTACAAAATAAAGAATATATTTAAAATTGTTCCTCTTTGCACCCATCCTCTTCCCCATCCCTCAACCATAATGTTACATACAAAACACAAAATAAGTTTGTTTAAATCTGACTTTTAAAACAATTGGTCTCATTTTGTGACAAGTTTCTCTTTCGGAAGTAATTCCCAGGGTGCTAATTTTAGTTGAGTACATAAATCACAGTGTCTATTTATTCGTTCCTGTAAACGACATGTATTATTGTCCTGCATTATTGTACATTTGAAATCGCCAGTTTTTTAACGCTGAAATCATTATGTATTCGAAAACGAGCGAAGCGAGCGTACCATCTAGTAATAATAATAAACAACAATCATCATTTTTTGCATATTTGTATTGTAGGGGCCCTCATGAGACAAGCTATTGGCCCGAGTTATTATCAAATAACTGAATAAATGAGACAAGCTATTGGCCCGAGTTATTGTCAAATAACTGAATAAATGTGTATGAATGAATATTGATTCATGAAAAACAGGATTCGTCGCGTGGTCACTTTGCGGGGTTTTTTTTCGTCGCGCGTCAATTAAAAAATCTCCGCTTACCTGTGTATCTTTGCCAAAATCGGCCACACCACGAGATAGGATAACGTAGATATGGAAAGGGAAATGTAGGCTAAAAATGGCAGTAAAACATTATATTTTTAGGCAATGTATAACTATAAGTAGCAAAAAACAGGCACTTTCCATCAATCAATACAGTGTCCCTTTGGAAGACGAAAAAAAAAATCAGATATAGGCCATTAATCATAGCCATTTCAGGTTTTTGATAGGCCATTAATCATAGCCATTTCAGTTTTTTGTTTATTTTAAAACATACCGCAGCGCGTGTGTACAGTAGTTAAATAATAGGAATTATACTGCAAATTAATAAAGATCAAATTAAATATACGCCATAAAGAATCAGAATATATTGTGGGGAATAGTATTATAAAATCACATAGAGAGATTTGATGATAAGACATTTTTCGCGTGAAATCCCGATAGCTGAGTTTTATTGAGTAAGCTTGCAGGAATAACTGTAGGCTATCTTCCTGTGTCCCGTTAGGACCGAGATGTCTGCCCATGTAGCCGTACCATAATGTCTTCTTTCTTGGGCCCACCCTGTCACGGCAGTTAGTTTCAAAAGATGATTAAATTAAATAATGTATTAATAATTATTAGGATGGTATTCATTTGAATAAACGCCTCTCTAAAAACATCACTTTGAATAATAACCCCCCACCCAACTATCTAATAAACGTCCATCCACATATTTATAACAACACAATTATACGGTACTATTTGTAGTAGAATTCACCGCACTGTTATCTACTATTTACCAAGCATTTGTTATTCTTTTTTAGCACTTTTCATATCTATATTTATTATTAGAGGATTTCATTTGATTATAAATGTTACCATATTATTAAAACTACAAAATTTAACATATATCCCTCGAATAAGCACCTCCCTCAAATGACCTCCGCCTCCCCAAAGGGCCCTACCAAACAATAAAAACTGTACTTTAAAATGTCATTAATCATCTAAAACACTGTGAAACAAAGTAGTTTAGTTTTACAAATGTCAAGCATTTTCAATAATGGTAACCGACAGAAAACGTATAAGGAGAACATTATCATTCCGAGAACCATCGTCTACACTTCCTAGAGGGGGAGCGAGCGAAGCGAGCTCACCACCCTCTAGTAAGTAGCAATTGATGAAAACCGCCGCTGATATGAATAATGCTATAGAAATGTACGCTTTAGCTTAGACAATTTACACAGACGAGCGGTAACGGTAAAACGGAAACAAAAATATAGAGTGTTATTTCTTATATTATGACCATTTACAACAACAAAAAGCGGAGCGGTTGAGTGGAATAGATAACAGATTATACGTGGGACATGCTATACGCTGTTTTCCGCCTACGTCATAAATAAACAAAAAGGAAAATAGCGTCATATCTTGCGTACACAAGTAACACAGTCTTTTTAACATTCGTAAAAACCGTATTGTCAAAGACGGCCGATAGATGTGGATTTTGTTTGTTTTTTTGCCTATCTCTACATTCGGGTAATGTAGATTTCAACGGGGTAGGCCTAATTATCGTTTTCCCTCTTTATCCAAGAGCGACTTAAAAAGGTTTTTATAGCACTGTACTGTACTGTTTATTTTTACTATTTTTATCATTACTCTTTAAGTTAGTTTGAAATTTCATTCCCAACTCCAGCGCCAATAAGGCGAAATATTTGGAATACATTATATTAAATTTGTCGCCTATTCTAATATCTTAATTCCATGTATGCATACAAGTACACCGATATGTTTTTCACTGAGGTCCTTGTAACTAAGCCTACGCAGTTTGACACATTGAGACAGGTGGTCACTTAGGTAGCATTTGATGACACCAGAAAACAGGTCGATTACTATTCCAAATAGTCATTTGGCACGTTTTACTGCCACTGATCGTAGGCCTATCGCCACATGATTTAAACGCTCATATCACTGGCTTTGCACAACGTCTGCGCCCACCGCCAAAAACGCGTCGATATCAGGCCCGTCGTCTGCACAACAAATATCAACAAATCACTGTCGCAGATCATTCAAATACGTCATTGACCAAATGAATTATTGAGTAAAATGTAGTTTAAAACATGTTTAATGCATTTACAAGGAAATGTATATTTCATTACTGAAAGAAATTTGGCCTATAGCAACATTATGTGGAATATTGCATACAGTAGAGAGTACAAAATAAAAGCAACTGTTTACACGTTATTTCTGATTTACGAGTTTTAGTAGAGCAAAAATGTATTAGGCCTATTTTCTAAGTTCTTACGTAATATTCATTCGCCGTTACGGTACCTAAAGAGCCAACATCGGCAATGGTTCAAGGCCGCCCGCTCCTAGTTCTGGTGGTGGAACAATCTTCTCGGATAAGGACTATATGAACGGTAGGTCCAGTGTACAGTCCTGTGTGCACTTAAAAAGAACCCAGTTCGACATCATTCGAGAAGAGTGGAGTTACCCAGGTGAACTGGTTCAAAAAATAGCCCCTGTATCAAAGGGCATCACCACCGATCTGATAGGACAGTGATTAATTTACTATTGGTAATCCTTGGCAACATTGCGTAAAGACATAAAATAAATTTTAAGAAATAAATAGTCAATTTGTCTCGGATATAATCGTTATTAAAATAAGATCCATAATAGGCCCAACATTAAAATATATTGCAACGACGGTCGCCTATTTGCAATTAAGACTATGTCTATTTGATAATTAATTAATATTTTAATGGCTAATCGAAAATACTGCGAATAAGCACGGTGTGCCGAAGTTAAAAGACGGTGCCAAAAATATTATCGCCAGAATATGATCAAACGAGCGCCACGACGTAATACAAATTTCTAAAGTTGTCTGTCTAGCGCCCTCAGTCAGTATACAACCAACCAATAGCGTTGATGCCGCCAAAACTTCTCGTGTCAGTTTTTAAAGAAGTTGATCGATCGATCAAACATAAAGGGCTGTCGTTATAAAAGAAGGCAATATATATATATTAATCTTATTCTCGGATATTCATTAAAAGAAGACAAACATTTCATTTTGAACCATCAGTTTGAATTGAAGACAGCGGAGAGGGAATACTAACCGACAACTTAATGTACGGTGAGTTTTTTTTTTTTTTTTTTTTTTTGCAAGTTCTGAAATATATTCATTTTGGTTTGTGAAACAATATAACGCGGTTTACTGAAAAGCAAAATAAGAATACGTGATTAAATAATCAAAGTAGGCTATCATGTAAATATTAGTCAGGTTACAAATTCATTACATTAGAAATAATTATCATTTACTTTCTTTATAGTGTGTTGTTGAAATAGTGGTTCCTAAATTGTTCACATCTTGTGCACATTTTTCCTCTGATGCTATGAAATTTAATACCAATGTATAGATAGTATAGGCTTAAGTTTAACTAATAATTTTATTTTGCCATAGAACCATGGTAATATGGTACGCTGAGTAGTGAAACATTGTACTAACAATTAGCAAGTTTACTTGGAATTCATGCGCAGTAGTCGCATTGTACGTAAAGCTCTGTGTACACTATCAAATACCTCCATGATCTTTATGTGACAAAAGAATGTTATTGCCCACATCAACATGATGATGTCATACCACTACCATATTTGGACATATCAGTACCATATTTGGACATTATCAATACCATATTTGGGCGCATCACACTTTTTTGTCAAACTAGTTTGATAGTGTGGACAGGGTTTACTGTATAGTACGAAGTGTCGTTGATAACAGTTTGAAAAAAGACAATGGTTGCGAAATAACAGAGGCGCCAAGCAGCCTACAACCGAGTGAAACTCCTTGTCAATTATTTGCTATTCTGTATTAACAGTATTACACAAGTACAGAATACTCTATATTATAAATGAATAGACGTAAAGAATACTACAAATGCTGAGCCTTTGGCAGTTGAAAGAAACACGCCTACATTGATTTAAATTCCAATGTCGACCCTTATTCTTTTCAGTTATTGTTTACTAATACGCTAGGCCTCATAAGTCAATGCTACACGTTGTCCCAACGAGGCGCGTAGATTCCTATCACCTTAACCTACTACAGTACCACCATTTTAGTGAGGATTGTCACGCTAGCCTCTTTCTAACGATTCGGGGAGATCTAGCCTTTGTTTCCCAACACCGTTGGCACTTTATTCGCTTTGATATCGGCGCCACACTTCTCCTACCCGAAGATGTTTATTTGCGTGTTCTTGTTTACTCAAACAAACGAATTCAAATAGTAAATATTTCCGCCAACCCAATCCGGGTAAACAATACATGCACACATTTTTTTCCTTATCAAGATAAGTGAAGAACAATAGCAGGAGATTTAACTCCGATAGCAAATACACATTTTTTAAATAATACAAAAAAATGACATAATTTGTGGCGTCGTTTAGTTACATATTTTAATATTTTGCATTTCGTGTGTGGTTTATCGGCACAGACAGGAGATGACGATTGACATGTGTCAGTCATCTGGCGCGCCATAGGCCTGTCAATAATGCCTATGGGGTTACCAAGGCGACAAACGAACACGCTGCGTGCTTTTGTCAATTTTGTTGCCACCAGACACAATCCTCAATTTCAATTTCTTTAACGCCCTCTAACACTTCCGACACAAATTATATGGGCGTTTTTTAAGGGGAGGGGAGGGGTGTCGAAATTATAATTTGTAACGCGTAACCAGGGTTGCGGGACTCTTACATCATATAACTATATAACGGCAAATAATTTGATGGCATTGACAAAAACGTCATAAACATTTATTTTACATTTAAGGAAAACAAAAAGCTACGTTTCGAATGTAAAATTAGTTCTTAATTATTGTTTTAAATATTTATTTTGAGAGTGGGTGGTTTTTTAATGGACGACACTAATAACCCCGCTTCTTTTTAATAAAAGTAACATAGGTAACATTTTGATGGCCAACGACATAAAAACGGTGCCGGTTCGGCACAAAAATACCAACGGAATTATGTGAAGAAAGATACCTTTGGAGCCAATGTTATAGTCTGCTAATTTTTCTCTATGGCGCGCCTACGGCAAAATTTGTTTTGTTTCGCCATACTTGACGTTGAACTGATTGGCGCTTGGAGGACGTACACGGGCGGGCGTACTTGTGGTAATCACCACGCCGTTGGGCCTAGTTCCATGGGGTTGGGTCACCCGTAGTCAAGGCGTGTGTCTGCATTAATTGAAAACGTTCTTTAATAATATTTTGCGAGATTCTAAAACGTCAACATTAATTTGGATGGAGTTTACAAATCTACAGTTAATGATGTTACCATAAAATTATGTTTGTCCTTAAAAATGAAAAACAACTTAATAAATATCAGCAAGTCAAAGGCTGGGTTTAATTAAGAAACAAGTCACTATCGTTAGAGTTGATGTATTGTTATTTAATCAAAGTTAACAATACATTCCTTATATGTTAAATTAATGGTAACGGTATTAAATGTAGGCCTACGTACACCAAACGTACGACAAAATTGCTTTATGAGCATGCGGACAATTGTCGAATATTTCAGACGGTGTGATTTGTGACGTCATAAATAGGCGTGGCTTGTTTTATATACCTGCGTTCACACATAACGTGACTATTAGTTACATTTCTACCAAGCGCGACATCAAAACCAGGTCAGTGACCCGATATCTATTATTGATACCTGTCACAGTTAATTGTATTGTAACGGATTTGACATTTTGTGTCAGAATAGTAGAAACACAAAAACTTACTTTTTCTAATGAGACTGAACTATTTGTTGTTAACACAAAACCTAATCCAGACACGCGTGTACGAACACACTTAACGTACGTCGGAGCCAATCTTTTATTTTCATTGGAGTGTATGTATTATCCCAAAACAGTCGTAATATTAATATGGTATTGCTGCTATACACGGATATCCAGCGCTATATGTTCTGCTACTTTTCTTACATGGATCATACGGTATAGCTGGCCGACCGTACCACTGTAAGTAATTATCAGTTTCACACTAAATTTCGTCTAATTTTGTTATAAGATGATGCCCTACACAGTACCATGAGGAGGTACAGAATGTGTGTGAAGTGGTTGGTCACGTGAGGGTTGGGGTGGTGACATGTTTTGGGTAGTAGGCCTATGACTTACTTGCTTAAAAACGGCATTTACACTTGCTGTCCGTTTCACGAAACGAAAGACGTCTTTTTTTTGGGATATGAAAAATCAAAATTATATACAAAATTTGATACAAGGTAATTGTATCGCGGTCCTCGGTTGCAAAATGGAGAGAATTTGTAACACTGACCAGAGTGCGATAATCATAGAGTGCTATTTCAAAATCCCATATGACCATAATATACAAGACTCTTTTGTGGCAAGATCGTGCCGATTTACATAATAAACCACACTTTCCCTTAAGCTAACAAAATGTAAAAAATACCACACAATGTTGGTATCCATCGATAACATCCGTTTCTGTAACTTCCGACGACGATCCCCTCATGTGTCCGTATCGTCTGCTTCCGTTCGTCAGGCACGAATTCACTCGCCCTTTTAGGAGCTGCACGATCATTGCCTCAAATGCTCGCAAGTGTATGCGATATGTAACCGTTTGTCCGACTCGCCCTTTTGGGAGCTTACCTCAAATGCTCGCAAGTTTGCGATGTAACCGATTTGTCCGATATACCAAAGAGTAAATATTTGTACCAGTTAAAATAAATTGAATTTTAATGATAAAGTAAACTCAGAGAATTTGGTGCCGGCCGTCGGAAGTTCTTTCGTCCTAAATTGTGAAATTACGTGCGGCGGCGGACGAATCGGGCGCCAGGTGACTGCGCACATAGTCAGCAGCAGCGGTTGAGGGGCGGCCCGTAATTGGTATCCGTGTGACGTAGCAGTTACTCGATCTATATAGCTAAGCAGCTATGGTTGGCTGTCAACAGATTGACTTTATAACGCTTCATAGGGAGACCAATTGAAGTATTTAAATAAGTGTTTTTACTTCACTGCTTCAGTTGTATTCAAGAGGCAAACGGTAGCACCACGCGTAGCCGTGCTACTCATGTCGATATTTGTTGTGTATGGTATTTTATCGGACTCTCATCTATCTTAATTTGTTTGTGGATTTCATATAATAATGACATTTTAAAGGATTTAAATTTATCTGGTAAGTTCTGTATTTGATATTTGGAAATTAGTAAGTTCAAAAACATTTAAATATGTTTAAAATGTTTAGTGACGTTAATTTACAAATATGTAATACTAAAACTTTTGCTATTTTCTTGTTTTCATCGAGATCAAGTTAAAACATTAATCAATAATAGAATAGTTAGATATAAAACTTTAGAGTTTTTAATAGTTTTGTTTTATGAATTTGTTTGTTTTATTCGTCTTTAACTTATCTTCTATTCGTTTCCCACGTGCGTAAAAGATAGAAAATAATACTTATTATAGCTGTAGCTAAATGTTTGGTTCCCCAACTTTAAGACGCAGCGCAACGACGTAAGCGCAACGCACGAGAATCACAAGCAATATATTATTATGGTCGATTGTGATTGGTCAACTCGCTTGCGTTGCGCTTACGTCCTAGCTTATACGATCGCTATACAACTTTTGGTTAAACCAGCCAATAGAATGTCGATACGTTATCGTTTAGAATAGGATATCGCATGTGACCTAAAGAACTATAATTTGATCTGAAGTCAGGGGCTGAATAGCGTCGTAAGTCCCCGTAATCCTGTTAATCATTTACGACAAGTATTTATAGGCATACAGATCTAGGCCTAGGCTCATTTGATACCCTAACAAACAAACACACACGGGGCTTACGATTGTGGTTTGACATAATGTACTTTTATCACGGGACTGAAAGGGACGAAGCTTATAATGACAGTATTACACTAATAATACTGTTAATGTCTTTATGGAGTTGATTCTAACCCGTTCCTTCGTTGAAACGCTTTTCAAAATGTAAATAATATAAAAGAAAGTTTATTTATAAAATACATGGTTATCTTATTGTGTTGGAGTACTGCGGAAGTATTAAAGTCACTGTATGTACATTCGAATATTTTACTACCTTTTTTACCACTTGCGGTTACACTAGTTTAAAAATACACGCTTAACTAAACATTTAAAACGTATAAACAGTTTGTGTTCTGTTGCCCTGTACTATGTTTTGTCAGTCTGTCTGTAGCAGGTGACACAATGAGGGAGAGGAGATTACATTTTGCAGTTGAAATGTTTCGTCCTTCCCCACCTTTCTTTCTTTAAAACTTAGGCCTAGGCGATATTGATATAGTACTGTATACTAGGCTTGTACCATGGGAGTCGTGGGAATATCCGACTTTCAACCAATCATTGCCAATACATCTATTTTCACTAATATATCACGATCAATGTCTGGTTATACTAAAATAATTAAGATAACGATAACAATGACAATGATAATGAATATTCGCATAACAATAATGACGTTAGTGATTGTAAACGGTGACGACAAAATAATGAAAAACAACGATGACGATGACAATGATTATGCCCAGTATGACAATGATACAGTAATACTGGTGATGACACCATAATTACTATAATGCTTATCATTAGGCCTAACGGGTTGTTTCTTTATTTTGTTGCAGAGCACGCATAGTATAATAGGAGAAATGAATTTATCAAGTCCACTAATCTACCTAGTGCCAGTCACATTATTACTATTATCGAGTTTAGCCGATGCAGGCAAAGGAAGGAGAAAGGCCAAGAATGTACTTTCTATGCTAGACGACAGCGAGCCGACCGTTGGGGCGACCGCACCACGGCGCAACAGAGAAAACAACAGACGCGGTGGCGATCATCGCGGGAAATCACCGGACGAACTTCTAACGCCGTCAAGCGAAGAAGCGATTGAAATTACTGAGAAACGATACCTGCGAGGGGACTGGTGCAAAACACAGCCTGTAAAACAACTTATCGAAGAAGAGGGTTGTATTAGTCGAACAATAACCAATAGGTTTTGCTACGGGCAGTGTAATTCGTTTTATGTTCCTAAAACGGTACGAGACCGGGAACAGAACGCGTTTGTATCGTGCGCCTTTTGTAAACCGTACAAATACGAAATGAAGACAGTGACGCTACGTTGTCCTGGTAGGACGCCGAACACTAAACGAAAGAAGATTAAGAAAATTAAGCAATGTCGCTGTATAGCTATTGATGTCCCCATCGATTGATTTCCAGTTATACTTTAACGTTTATTATTTATACATATAAATATCTATTCCAATTTCAACGTATAGATTAGCCCATTCCGATACATTAACCAACACACATCTGAAATTATGGATAAAAAAAACTGAAAGATTTTTATTGATATATATATATATATATTGACAGCCGTAGAAATATACAAAACCTTGTCAAATGTTAGAAAATGTTGTTTTAATGTGTTTTTTAAACAGAATAAGAAAGTTTATCATCTGTTTAGTACCGTATTAAGTAGACCTATTGATTATTGTACACCTTGTAAGAAAAGATTCGTTCCACTAATAATACGTAGTGATCTTTAGTCTCTAGCATAGAAATAATTCGACTTGCTGTACCCGGTGCGAATCTCGTTAGTTATGCCGCAACAAGAACACATAGTGTACGCGCGCGTACAAATGCTGATTCTTTACAGTGATAGTATAAACTACAATTCGTTACCATTAGCTCTGGGAATAGAAGGAGAATAGGGAGGCGTGGTATATGACTGGGGTAATTCCATAGTGATTGTTTTGTGAAATTTCGGAAAGCATGTTATACTGTGTAATATATGACTTTTAGGTCAAAACATTGCCTTTGTAAATACTGTACCGTAATGTATTTATGATTGCCTTTAAGGCTCTGTTCACACTGTAACCATTAAGGGGTACTCAATGCACGCGCTAATTTGGGGGCTGTCGCAAATGCGTATCGTAAAAATTGATCCCACCTTATGATATTTGTACGTCACACGCGCTTGCTTACACATAGTGTGAACAGGGCTTAAGCATACGAACCCCACCTTGTATTTAAATAAAACCTTGTATATCCGAATGCTTTGTAAATAATATACCTGTACATATACAAGATATATAAATGTTGTGTGTATATATGTATAAAAGTATAGGCCTATTAATATTATTATTGAGGATGTAAGCAGCGTACACATGAATTTACTAGTGTGAACAGTATCTGCATATTTTCTATAGTATTATATACACGATATCATTGTTGTTGAGACCAAGCTTTTTATATTTGAATCATGTTCAGTATTATCTGCAAAAAATAAAATTATACGTAACTTTAACGTGAGTTGTTGTGTTTCCATAGTGATTGTTTTGTGAAATTTCGGAAAGCATGTTATACTGTGTAATATATTTAGGAAATTTATTTATTATTATATATTCTTTATTTAATTTTTATTTTATTTTCGAAACCCCACAAACAGCAACAAAAAATTCGCCAATAACAGGAGGGCTAAAATTAGCAATTAGCAGAAGGTGTCCTGAAACCCATGAAAAGCCAAGATGCTCATTATTAAAAGTAGAAGTAGACTCGGCTTATCGGAAACAAATATTCTAGTTCTAAGAAGACGTTAAAAATATGATATAATAAAAAGCTCTCCTTCTACTTCCAAATTCAGCGGGGAGGGGGAGGGATATTTAGGTCCTTATAATACAGGAGATGTGGTAGTGTGACGAAATAACGATTCATGAATGACGTCACATGCGATTTCTGGTAACAACGCGTGCAGTGATTTAATTCTCGATAAGGTGCGTTTACACTAACGACTTGATTGATTAACGATCGATTGATTGACAATTTAAAACGATTAAGTAGCCAATAGATACGGCGATAACAATTGTCCGGTAGAGTCAACAATATAGAATCATCAAATATGCTAACTCTGAGACGTGGTATATAAATTCTTTTAGAATTGTTTGAACTTAAGAAAGATATATTTAGTCAATAGTACTGTAACAATAATATATGAGCAGACTGGAGCCAAAGTATTTGCATGGCGTTGTTAATAGGGAGCAGTCGACTTATTTTTTACAACCGTGGTCGATCAAATGAAGAATTTCCGAAGCGCTAGTTGGCGATTCTCATCATCAACACGGCAGCTGGTTTGCTCGCGGTCCTTTGGTCGATCGTCTGGCCGTCTTGGGGCCTAGCTAGCATTGACTTATCACGTCTTTCGTATCTTTTCATAATTGCAAAACATATGAAAATCTTTTTCATCTAGCGAGCAAATTCAGCTGCTCAGCTTTGGTCCATCGCTTTACATTGGTTCCACTGGCGCCAGCAAGCTATCGCTGGTATTAGGCACCGTCGGGCCAAGTACACGATCCGCCTGTTTAATCTTTCTGTTTCGGGCAGATGTTGAAATAATCTTTGGCATGAAGGCCTAACGGTTCAAGATACCCCACTAGTTCAATATCAAGTTGTTTTAACGATGTTTAAGGGCTTAATTCTGGTCTGCTTTGCTCTGCACACTCAAGTACACACCTGTCTCCGTGACAGTGATTAGCATAGCCACCTGTATCGATTTCCGTCAGGTGGTGAAATAACGATTATCGAATAACCAGCAAAGAAACATACGAGCACTAATTACATTTACTTATAATTTTTTATTAATTATAAGTAACTTTTAATAGGCTTCTAATTAAACGTATTCGCGTCGAGCGCAAAGTCACTGGTGCCAATAATGGTCTTATAGCTTGGTTGCCACTTGGACGAAACGTAAGGAAAGTTGACCAATGACAAGCGACAGTTTCAATAAGTCATCGCTTGTGGTAAGTCAACTCGGTTGCGTTACGCTTACGTCCTTGCGTTGCGCACTGGTGTGAATCAAGCTTTATTTTTAATTGCGGCGTTATGCGGTTAAAATGGTCTAATGCGTTTTGTATGCTGTATTCAACTTAAGTGCCATATTATTGGTTCCCACTAGGACGCAGCGCAATGACGTAAGCGCAACCTAAGTAATTTGATCAACCATGACGCGAGGGATCATCAGAACTGTCACTTGTGATAATTGGTCAACCCACTTGCGTTGCGCGTACGTCATCCCGTTTTGTGTCCACGTGGGAACCAATGTTAAGGAGCATTCACGACCAAACAGTAATATTGGTCGGTACCGTTGAAGTCTCGTATAAACACTACGTATTACGAGAATAAATACTTTTCTTTAGGCCCCATTTGAACTAATTTTCTTTTTGTTATATAATAAGGTCGCTATACTAACATTGATTTTAGCTTGACAACGGTTCATTGTTTTACAGTGATTTCTGTTTTCGCCAAGTATGTACTGTAATGTAATTATCAATAACAAAAAATGTATTTAAAATCGGGCGACTAGAATTTGGTAATCAACAATGACGGGGCCTTTATATTGCCTAACATGTCAACACTTGAACATGCCATTTAACCCTTTTAGTGTTTACAAGTATCACACTTACGAACTTTGTTTGATAACATCCACTTTGAAAGGAGACGTTTTAGAGCCGCCGAGGCGCTGTATAGCCAATTATACGACACTCGTGAGATTCACAAGCCGTGAACTTGAGTACGAGCAGGTATTTCCCTATTTGCAAAAGAGGGATGAATTTCGACATCAACAGTGCGAGTAGACGGTTTAAGAGTACGCGTGCCATACCCACATGTGCGAATACCAAGAATAGAAAACCAAATACAAATCAATATTCTAAACAAATAGATGCGGCGCCTTTTAGTACCACATTTGATTATATTACGGATTGGTATGTCATTATTGATTTTTTTTTTCTTATGCTATATTGCTCGGTTCAATTTTGTAACATAGAATAAGGGAAAAACAATAGGGCCTACATTTTAGAGTTTTAATTATTTGTACTAAACGTGATAGTGGAGAATGAAAGACACAATGAACGGACGAAGCGACAGATGCGAATGAACCAACTGACGGACGGAAAACGAAAATGAACGAACGGACGGACGAGAACGAACGAACGGACGAGAATGAACGAAAAAACGTAAATGAACGAACTGACGGACGAGAGAAACGAGAATGAACGAACGGACGAGAACGCACGAACGGATAGACGCGAATGAACGAACGAAAAGACCCTAATTAAATTGATTATCCAAACTACACTACGTACTGTGAAAACTGACAATCGGCACACAGGTAAACCAGAACGCTCTTACAGTTGTACGGACGAGTATCACAAAGTTAATTGAATCCAGACTGAAAAAACCCATTCGCAAGGTATAAAAAAGGCTTCCGGATGATCTAGACAGCGGTGGGTGTAAAGATCACAGAAGCCTCGGCCCCACGGTCCAAGATGAGACGAAAGCATTGTCTTGGTAGAAAAACACGAAAGGGCCTAAAGCTCTATCTGTTCGTTTGTATAAGGCAATCGCCGAATTTCCCAGACTATTGGTCTAAGCCTCAACCTCTAAATATTTCCCTTTGGCGCCGTACATCATGTAATTTAGTTGACTGGCGCCAGGGGAGCCTAAGTCGTGGTAGTGGGTGTGTGTACTTCTTATCAGACAGGGCCTAATGTGTATAATTTAGCTCTACGAATCTCCTTCAACCCCGAGATCAGCTGTGTCATCGATCGGATCAAACGATTATTATATAAAGATGAGTTTCTGATGATACCAGTCGAAATGACCACTTGAGCCCCGTAGATGCTTATCGAGGAGTGGGGTCATTCAAGGCCTAAACTAAGAACAGATACAGTATTCTTATATCCATTGTTGACAATGTTTTGATAGCCAAATCTGTTTTTAATTGACTTGCTGTTGACTTGTTGAAAGATAATTTATTTATGAGTACTTTGATAATTTCATAATAATATGTAAACATCCCAGTGTTTTTGTTGGATTGACGTGTGGAGTAAATTACCTATATTCGTCACAAATTCGTACGTTACGAGTAACCACGAGGCTTAAAAATACATCGTAAAATCACGTAAAAATACACTGGTAATTATGTATAAAACAATAATTCAGAGTCTTTTAATCTCACAAAATGCAGGAATTATCATGAATAAATAATAGTCTAGTTGGCAGATCAATGTAACACTCAGGGCAAGGTAACACTTGGTTTAAAATATGACAGATTTCCAACATTGAATGAACAGATTAATAAACAAAACAACACAATTTAGAAATGAAATGTCATTATTGACCAATTAACGGCAAGCAAAACTCTCATTGACCAATCAAATTACGCGAATTAAACATGAATGACGCAATATAAATACGATAACTTTAGACCAATGACGATGCACGATTCTTAATGTTACAGTATGTTACAGAACGTTTGTTAATCTGGGGTAAGTTAGTTCACACTGGACCAACCGGATTAGGAGAATGACGTAATACACACCAAGTGTAAACCATGATGCATGACTAACAGTAATTAATAACATACATAATTGTGATTCCTGATGAATTTTTAGGCCTAGATCACAAACTTTACTTTACGGTTAAACGCGCTTCTAAATCTCGGTTTGGTTTTTGATTAAAACCATTTCATATGGATTTGTTTTCTCATCAAAATGAGTCAATCTGTTCAGATAAATAGATTTAATCTTCAGCTGATGAAACAAGCGGATCAGATTAAATATAGACATTCTGGACCGGAAGTAGAGGCAGACGATAGCACAGTCATTTTATCACATTTTAATCATCACTGCCTGCAATATATGTAGCGTTCCATAGCCTAGAGCCCTAACCTTCTATGTATATATTTTTGTATACAAATGATATAATAAATAGAAATGAAATGAAAATTCGTATCGATTTCGTTTATAAATTATTAAAATAAATAAATACTTTGCGAAGTCGCTTGTAGCCAATCGTTGATTCGAGTACCGCGTGCAACACCGTCACCACAAAGCGTCTGGATTTGACGGCTAATAAACTTTATTTGATAAGGAAACGAGGTCGTCTGTAACAATACTACTCAACGCAAACATATCCACAACACGTACGTACTAGTAGTGTACTGTGATTTGCTATTAATTCATCGGGTTTTCACATATTATTAATATGTATAAGAATATAAAATAATAAATATAATCATTCGTTTTATAGTTTTTAGTAACAAACCAAAGTCTAAATACACCGTAGAAATAATAAGTTTAAATTCAGAATTAAAACTAAAATTCTGTAAGAATAACCAGGTCGAGTAGGGTGAAATAATATTTACGTAAAATATAATGACCGTCACAGCTGTGCGGTGTCAAACTATCTAGGCGTCATAGCCAATAACATTACGCCTGAGGACATATAATATTATAGGCGACGCTTCTAAATACATTTACATAGCGTAGCCATTATGTCTTCAATCATTATCTTACCAACATTGCAGTCGCTGCCGTGTGGACAAATGTTTCATCTCAAACGAATTTTAAACGTCTGTGAGAAACGCAGGTGTCGAGTAACCGGCCGCCGGATCCCCAAGAGAATGTTTAAACTACCTGACCGGTGAGACTAGAAAAATTGTGCGTAATAGGCGACGCGTCAACTGTTGGGTAATTATTGTACCGCCGACACAATTATATGATGATGTTTTATAGCAATGACATGTGATCAATAAACATAGGGCGGGACTCGACAACGATCGAAAATTACGACAATATATGGACAGTTATTAATATTATTAGCTTCATAATGTTTGTATTATACTTCAACATTCCTGAAATGAGTACTAATACTTTTTATAGAGCGCCTAGTAAAGCTCCGAAGTTTTTTTTTTCTCTTTTGTGGCGTGAACCACCACCTTTATTCTTTCATATCATAATTAAATACATTACAAATAAATCAGTAATATCTGTCTTCATATGTTCTTTCTTTAATTATATTGTTTTCCGTTAATATTCTACATTTTTCTTTGTATAAGAGTTTTTACACATTGGTTTGTTTAATTCAGTTAAAATCTTAATGTTATATATTGAGAAGACAGCAATTGAATATAAGTCATTTTTGTATTCACAATCAGACCCTAAAAGAAGTTCTCTAAAAGAGCTTCTGCCATTGTCAATATTTTTAAAAATGTTATCTATGTTTGTCCATAAAGTTTTATTTCGTATGCAGCTCCGAAGTTTGCACATTGTGGCGATGTGAAAGGTATATACAAGTGCTTGATTATAGGCTTAAAGTTAAGATTGCAAAATGATTTACACAGACAAGCGGTAACGGTAATAAAAATATAGAATCCATGTTATTCCTTATGACCATTTACACACAACGTGGAGGAGCGGACTTGTGGTTTCCGCTCAGGATAACAGATCCTATACGTGGGACAAGATACACTGTTTCCGCTTACCGTTACTGTTCGTCCGTGTAAAATGGCCTTTAAACTGAATTTTTTTTCGAAATCTGAACAAAATCTTCGATCGCTAGACCAACACAACCGCTACGGTAACTTGTATGAAGATCACAGGGAGCCGGTAGTTATTAAATATTGTACCTTTACGCTAAAGGTATAAGTCGACTATCAGCACTAATAAATGTCGCGCCAGATAGGCTGCTAACGCGACAACTGTACACGCTTATAGTTACCCAGGTGTGTCGCAAAAACTAGTAGCCTACACTTCCTAAATCGCAATTTTAGTTGCGCCGGCGACTTTTCATAAATTTCACAATTTTAATGAGTCTGTACAATTACGATTTTGTCGAAGTTTTAAGAACCCGAACTTTACGCGTTAAACCAGATTGGCCATCCGTCACACCAATTGGGAAATCGAGCTTCGATGGCACGTTATATGACGCGCCAGAAATGACACAAACGGCGGTAATAACAAGCAAGAATGCTGTCGACATGTATGAGGGCTGTCTTGCCCAAGCCAAAGTTTATTGTCGTACCGAACATACATAAACTGTCTAGGCCTACATGTATAAAGAAAATTATGTAATTTATAGTAAAATTATTATACAATAGAGTATAAGCATGAAGAAAATGTATTTCTATTTTCCAAATGACGGAAAAATAAATAAATGTGGAAAATATACGTACGAATAGACGATAAGAACACTACATCAACGTAGTGTCTATAGCACCGGATACCAGTTAAAACATAACACTAGATTTGAACTCATCAACTGGACGAGTAGGTTATACGCGCAAACGCATCGTGCACGTTAAAATTATGTTTATAGTGTTGAATATGCCTTTACTGTATTTGAATATAGGCCTAACCATGGATTAATCCATGGCCTAACGTACGTGCGTAACAATCATTGTTTCATGCCTTTAATTCATGCGGTATGTAAAAAAAGACGAGTCGGTTTTTTAACCTGTTCTTTTTCTATAATACAGTTTTGCCGTTTTACTTCCAAAACCATCTCAAATACGATAGCCTGATCTTACCGTACATTTTCCTATCTTTACAGTTGTTGTTATAATTCCGATACTCTTTATTGCTAGGATTTTATTTTGTTATCGCAGTGGGAATAATTCTTACATCTTTCTATCAGATGGCTTGAGTATCGCAGACAAGCAGACTTCTCTGTTTGAAGAGGGGTCATTAATACACAATCAAAGAAGCTCTCACATCCGATCAATTTTTGCATAATTTTCCTAAAATCTATTTTTCAGTATAAGCTGAATTATTTCCCACGACAGAAAGTTAGGCCCTACAATTTTTTTCGTTGTTGAGCGTAGAGATGGCGATGCATGTTTTAGACAATAATTGCGGTTCTAAAAATCCCATTATCATAATAAATGGCTCTGAAACAGCATGATGGATTGCAAAGATTCCTTGTCAAAGTATTTATTAGGATTAAATCGAGGATTAAACAATTAATCTGTAAATTTTAACACGGGACGACAATAAAAGTCATAAAGATGAATAAAATCAAACTTTAAACAGGATATAATAAAGTTGTTTACTTTTTGCCCAATAGGCTATATAAATAACGAAATAAAAAATACTGATTTCGCTCATAAAATAAACTGTAACATTTATCCAAAATCCCATTGACTTCCAGACTATGGCATTCCGGTTATCCCTTTTTTGTCCATTAATTACGATTCAATCAGGAAAAAATGTTTTTATCCAAACGCGCAGCAGTCGCACGAATTCGTATAGAAAGAAACCACATAACATCTAAATATAATATGAATAAAAATAGTAAAAATGTTTATTATATGCAAATACAATCCAATATACAATAAACAAATAAGTAGTTGAACAAATAAAAACGATCCCATTAAGCCTATACATAAAACACAAACTAATTTCTTTTGTAAATTTTGTATGAATACAAAAGAACGAACACTGATTACATTCAATAATATAAAAACAAATCTACATGTGATAATTCATCAGTGACACTCACAAAATTTACGCGCGCGTACAAACATGATCATCAAAGTCTGTACGCACATGTGAAACGATGCGTCTTCACAAAGTAGTCTTTAAAGTTTACGCGCGCGTACACTATTATCAAAGTTTGTACGCACATGTCAAGTGACTTCATTACATGAGTCGACGCGCGCGTACAAAAATAATCAATATCTGTACACAAGCGTACATTTTGTGAATTTTACTAAATTACTAAATTATGAAATACTGTGATTTTTTAAAAATATCATGCATCATCGAAGACACGGTCGGTATTGTGTGTAATAAATTTATCAAATAATTTTAAAACGATTTGAAATCATTCGTGAAACAATCCGCCAATGATTGGTAATTAATAGTAGTCAAAATTTGTTATTATCGTTCCGGACTGGCAAAAATTGCATGACTATTATATTTTAGTATGTGAGTATTAATATTTCAACTATAAATAATTATACATTGTATATTAAATTAAATATTTCATTAAGCGATAAGAAATGTTACTTTTATAATATGTCAGCAACTGCTAAAAACGCAGAGCCAGTTCTAAGAGAGTTTTGAATATAAAAACTACACTACAAAATCGTATAGAAAACTTGATTATAGAACACATTCAACGTTGATTTTTATCAAACTATTTACATAATGATAAATACAATTACCATTAAATATACCCTGTTATAACTATGGATGTAAGGAGTTTATTAAAATATCATTATATGAATTGTTTTCGAAAATTACAGGTAATTTTTTTTAAAAGGCGTTTATCTAACTGGATCATTTATGAATAGCTAATAATAAGTTGTGTTCACGTACTCGGGTCACAATGTGGTACCGTATTTAATGGGAAATGGCGGTTTTCTGTAGTACTGGGACACACTGTAAAAACTGCCTACTAACTATGTGTGTATTATATAAATTGTTATTGCTGCTGCGCCGATATATTGGAAGAACATTGATAAGAATATAAACCTATATTATATACTTGCAAGTTTATAAAATGTTAACCGAGTACAGGTTTGGTCCTATTGGTTTAGCCAAGACTATTTTGATGGCCAAGCATGATTGAGACTCTTTAGAAGGCTCGTTTGACCATTTATTCAATTAAATGACCAACTCAGCTTTGGTTAAATTAGAAATTACTATGGTGTTTCTTTGAAATAGAAAAGGTCCACGGAAAAACAGACTGGCCTACTTTACAGACGGACACAAATTGCTTGGCGTCAGTCACATTATTTGTCAAAAAGTAAAATTAGTTGATCGAATTAATCAACAAAATAACGAGTTGAGTTATAAATAATTAGTATATTAATATTATTAATATAATATTAATATTAATTAATTAATTAAAAGCAAAAAACAATAAAAACCACCTTTGCTAAAGCTGTATATAAACGCTGACACATTTCCAATAACAAATTCTAAACTTGTCTAACTACATTTTCACCTAGTCTCTTATTGCACTTACTTACAAAAAAAACCCCGAAAAACACACACACACACACACAAAAAAACTATTTATATATTTGTATAATGTATATATTTATATTATTTTTTTTTACAAGGGTATTAAAGTTTTCCTTTGGTGCCAATATTCTAGTTTAATAAACTGCTTATATAATTGTATTTACAGCAGTAGTCAGGTAGCTCAAACAGGAAGGGGAGAAAGGAAAGGATGGAAGGGGAAAAGAGGGAGAGGGGAAAGAGAGAGAGGAGAAAAAGGGAGAGAGGAGAAAGAGGGAAAGGAGAAAGAGGGAGAGGGGAAAGAGGGAGGGGAAAGAGGGAGAAGATAAAGAGGAGGGTACAGGAGAGATGAATGTGGATCAGGAGGGCTCAAAAGTGTTTTGTACTGTAATTTTCATCTAAGGTAAACTGGTAGGCGAACATTAAAGCTGAAGAAAGAAAAAGTTTTCCTGAAGAAAGACATTACTTTGCCATTTTTTAACTGAATGAAAGATGTTGGTGCATAGAGGGCTTTAGAAAATTTCAAATTAAGTGATAAAATTACATCGAAAAAAAAAATGTGAAAAAAATTTACCTTTTCAAAAAGCCAATTAGCTTTCAAAGTAAATAAATTATGATATTTACTTAAAAACATACCCTGTTGTCCGTGACAATTGAGAAACCATGTTTTGAGAAAGGAATGTGTTGGGTTTAGAGAGTAGACAATCCGACTACACCTCTAGTCTTACCGAGAACTTCATCTGAACTTTGAGGAAAACTCAAAACTTTGAAAAAGTTACTGTGTTGACGCAAGGAAAGTCACACAGGGACGAGAAACGGACAGGAAAACGTACATGAATAAAAATAAAAATGTAACATATTTTTTGTATGAAATTAATTACTATATACTGTAGCATGTATTCATAGTAGAGATATGTTAGTTAATTTGATTTATGGATGTTAAATAATCACTGTTAGCCGCAGCTAGGTACATCTCTAGTTAATGATTGTAAACGTAAATACAAGTATATAACACTGTAATATGGGTTTTGATATAAGAGGGAGGGGGAAGCCGAGATATAACAGCCATACACATACATCACGTTCACCTAACAAAATATAAGAATTTTCATTCTTATGCTGTGATATCAATATCATCATGTTATGATATGATCAAGTTGTGATCATGTTGTGATATCATCATTTTGTGATCAAGTTGTAATTATGTTGTGACATCATCGTGCTGTGATCTTGTTATGATATCATCAAGTTATGATATCATCATGTTATGAGATCATCATGTTATGATATCATCCTGCTGTGATCATGTTGTATCATCATACTTTGTGATCATGTTGTGATATTTCATCCTGATATCCAAATATAGACCATACCTAATCATATCACCAACAATATTACCACATTAAACACACTTTAATACCAATGTGTTTTGCAGTAGTAGTAAACCTTACCAACCTCACAATTTGACCCAGCAGATGCTTCACAAATCCGCTAAGTCAAAGGTCAAGTCATTTAGATTGACCCATCAAATATTGCACCATTTTTTTATACATTCATTTCATTCTCGTTATTCTTTGTTATTCTCCTTTATCATCTCATTTTGCATCTTTTAAATTTTGGGCTGCAAGTTTTGCTTTCTATAACAAAAAACAGATTAAAAAAATGTTGTATATACAGAACAGTAAAATCTATTGACTAAATATTGTTATACAGTATACTTTCACAGTTTTCATAAAAAATGCTGATTGCATTTCAAATTCAAAACACATTTTATATAAGCAACTGTAAAATATAACAAATATAAGATTTAGACCGCATCCAGGATTTTAAATAATTTTTTGATGAGGGCAGGCAATAGGTAGTGAGGAAAATCGTTTCAAACCCAGTTGCCATTACACACCTCACAACGTTTGATGACTGTGACCGTGAAATCTCGATGAGAAATTGTACGATGGGAATACGACAACCATTTATTTCGAAAGAAAAATTATACAAATATTTACAGTAGTAAAGAACATCATGTGGCCCCCATTTTTGGCCTTATTGGAGGACTTGTAAAGGTGGTTTTAGAGAAAGATTCAACTTACAAGGAGTGACGTACAAGATCATTAGGGTGTCTCACAATCGGCCTACATTATTACACAACTAGGCTAACTTAATCAATTTGCATTATGACTTAGAAAGAGCAACACAGCTGGTGAACAGTGTGTATGGTCAAATATTATACTATACTATCACTTATTTAATTGTATAACATACGATATTTTTTTACACTGGAGGTAGAAAGTAGAAGAAAACAAGGGTGAATATAAACTCCTCTTCTAAACATAAAGTGTGTGTCTGAACAGGGCTTAAGGATAACAAACAAGATAGAAAATAACCCTCTATAGCAACACATTATGTTTAGTGTGAAGAGGACTTAAGGATAATATTATACTAGCATTTATTTAATTGTACACCATAAGATATAATTTTATACTGGAGGTAGAAAGTAGACGATAACAAACAAGGGTGAATATAAAACTTAACATAATGTTCTAGTGTGGACAGGGCTTAAGAATAACAAACTAGGGTAGCATATAACCCTCTACAGCTACATATTAGTGTGAATGGATAATATTATACGAGTACTCATAAATATACCAAAAGAGATACACTTGAAAATGAAAAGTAGACAATTGAACAAAGGTGAAAATATTAACGCTCCTCGTCTAAACATAATGTTCTATTGTGAACAGGGCTTAAGGATGGAAAGGGTGGAAATATAACCCTCTATAGCTACAAATTATGTTCTAATGTGAACAGGGCTTAAAGATAATAAAAACTAAAGGTATTAAAAGAGGTTTTGTATTACAAAGAGAAGCCTACTGTATAGGATGATGTCTCTTTCTACAAATTTGCTAGAAACCGTTTTCTTTGTGTTGAAACACAAAGAAATAAATTGTGTAAACGAAAAAACTATTATTGTTTAAAAACTCTTTAAGAATTGGAGACAGGAAAATGCTAAATTTACAAATTACTATAAATCTTAAAGGCATAGACGGAAGCAATTTCCAGTGATTCCTAGAAATCAAGACACATAAAACCTGGACAATTCTATTATAAGAAAAAAATATACAAAACAGTTGCTTTTCAATAATGTTAATGGTAACATGCGTTTAATAACTTTTCTTATTTATTATTAGATATTACTCAGACATGATTTGAACTTAGAACATATAAATGATAGGTAATGAATTAATATCACATGCTGTATAAACCACTAGATACATTAATTATATCATGCATCCAATAGTTTCCTTGCTAATTACAGGCAGTTATCAGCATGGATAAACTATCTCCCATTCTCATTTGAGGCTTAAGCTCTGTCTACACTATCAAACTAGTTTGAAGAAAAAAGTGTGATGTGCCCAAACATAGTAGTGATATGCCCATATATAGTAGCAATATGACATCATCATGTCCATATATGGGCACATCCCATTTTTTTTGTCACATAAAGTTTGAAAGTTTAGACAAAGCATTATAGAGAGGAGTACTAGGCACTAGGTCAGGATTGAACCCTGGACCTTGGCATTTGAAGGAAATCAGGTTAACCACCAAGCTACAGCTCCACTACTATTTAAAACAGTTAAAAATATATATTTTGGAACAAAAATTTCTTTGAAAAAAAAATCGTTTATTAGAGGATTTGAACCAAAGCTCTTATAAATGAAAGGAAAAACCACAAAACTGGTTTTTTCTTTCACAAAGATGCAAGTTCAAGTTTCAGTATTTTGGTACAATGTCCCACCTACCAGCCTGCAATCAGCGCGCTGCCAATCTTCATATACTACATAATGAACTGATGAAATTGATGGAACCTTGCTGGCGCTACCAGTAGCCCAGGGCTCTTCAACTAATACCAAAACATAGTATTAACAGTGGTTGGATCTCCCAAAGCCCAGGAGCAGAGCAGTCATAATAACTGATTCAATAGCGTGATAAACTTGAGAAAACATTGGCTTTGACAGTAAGCGCTTATCTATTAGCATTCATTATTTTTGATCGATTTCTTCCAGTTTGTAGACGGAGAACGTATCGCGAGGTTTGACGTGTCAATGAACTACTGATGTGTCAGAAATATTCGCTAAAAGATGATGAATTTATCGCCGTAAGATTATGTTAATTTACCGTGATAAAGAGACACATTGGCAATGACTAAAAATGTCCTTGTAGCCTATATACATATTTTGTTGCCAACATGACATTTTGACACAATGATGATATCTCTCAAGGAGAAGGAGAACAATCACATTAATTGTATATGACACATTGACAGGTTACAATAGTGAAATAGAGGAAATGAACAAATGATGAATTGGTTAGGAAAGATTATCTGTGAAATCCTGAACTAATAAATCATTTGTAGTTTACATTAAAAATTCATTTGATAAAACAAATAAGGTGTTTATGCTAAGGGGACACCTTTGAGACCCAACAACGTGTCCCCTTAATAGAGGTGTCTCCTGAATCAGGGGTTGGCAGTAGTATTAAAACATATATATACTAACTGTTGCTTGTTTAACATGAAAGCGTCCTCTAATAGGGGTGTCCTTTGATTAGAGGTTGGCCTTAGTATTAATACAGATGTTGCCCCTCACAGAAAAATGTCCCTCTTAATTTCTAAATACGGGGTTGCCTAAAACATATATTGCAACTCTGAATAGAGGTTGGCAGTAGTCGTGCTTCTCACAGCAATAATGACCTCTTAATAGTGGTCAGTGGCGTAAGGCATAGTCAAAGGTCAAAGGCTCCGAGTTTAGCACTCCTAAAGGCCCTCCAAATGCTGGATAGTTGCATTGGACTGCTCATGCCCTGGGGCCCCTGGGTTTAGCAAGTGAGCAATAATAGCCATTACGCCACTGATAATGGTGTTAACTCAATAGGGGTTGGCCCAAATGAAGAGGTTGTTTTTTATTTTACATTATTATATTATATCAAATGTTATTGTAATACTCACCAATCCGCCTGCTTTCTTCACTCCCTTTACAACAATTGTTTCCTTTTCTTCTTTTATCTTTTTTACTTTCTCATGTGCTTCTCTGACTCTGTAAAAACATAGAAATTCCATTTTATACCGGTATTCCATTTTTTTTATAGCACATTTTATTAAATGCAATTTAATTTGTCCCTGTCCCTGAACCTGATAACACACTGCCTTGTCTGGACTAAAAAAAATTTTTATCATACAAAAGAAAAATCACTTAATTAACTTAACTTAATTTAAATCAATTCCCCTCATACTACATTCAGCTTACATACTTTACAACAACAAAAAATCATGCTGATTTTACGGATTCATTACATGAAGAATATTTACACAAATGTTTGCTTGTTATATTTTTTATTATACAAAAGAAAATCTCTTGTTAATTTAATTTAACTCAATCCTCTTTATACTACATTCAGCTTACATACTTTTCCAAAAAAAAAAATCATGCTGATTTTACGGATTTATTACATGAAGAAATTGTGTATAAAAATATTTACACATTGCTTACTTTTGTTTGGCAATCCGTTGTTGTTCCTTCTTCCAAATGTCTTTAAAATCCCGACAAAATGGCACCCAGAGGTTAAAGAGATAATTCGGGGTGACATCATCTTCACCCTGTTTAGGCTTCGCACAGTAATAGTTCACCATGGATGCAAAACTATTAAATTAAGAAGAATATAAAACATAGCAATATAGAGTCTTCATGTCTTCGACGTGGGCTCCAAACAATAACACACCAATGTATAGTTAAATGAAAATAATTAAACATTGCAATTATAGTATGACAATGTCTGCACTTAGTTTTTAAACATTACAAATTTACCACTGACACAATACTATTAATATCAAACAATATCAAACACAACAATATAAGGTGATCATCTTTACTTAATTCACAAAGCCCGCAAACCTATTAAAATTATTAACATATCAAACACAACAATATAAGGTGATCATCTTTACTTAATTCACAAAGCCCGCAAACCTATTAAAATTATTAACATATCAAACATACTTAATTTTGGGTGGCAAGTCCACATAGTGTTTACGTTTGATGGGGTAATATTAAGGTGCCTGGTATTTTAAGGGGGGAAATAAAAGATTTATAATGTAAAGAAAAATAAAGAGAGAAGTATAGAGGAAACGCAATTAAGAAATGAGATTTATGAGTTGCAGTATATATGAGAATATGATTTATATACTAACAGTTTTGTTTATACAAGAATACACTTTGCTATTTTAAATGGTCAAATATTTAAATAAATAACTTTGGTGAATGATCTTATATACAGACGTACATGTATGGCTACTACATGTTAATTAATATTGTTAACCTGTTGGATTAGGCCAAAGAAAAAAAAAATGTAGTTTCACGTCCCCTTCCTCATAACATTTTGGAGTCACAAAACTATTTTTTTATTTATTTAATTCTGTAGTAAAAATTTCAAATGAACTTCAAAATTGCATAATTGCAGTCAAAGGGGAGTGCACATTCCAAGTGCTACCCCCTGGATGTGACATCCCCTGGATGTGCTATCCCTCGATGTGATTCCCTGGATATTTGCTACCCTCTAAATGTGCTACCCCCTGGATGTGCTACCCCCTGGATGTGCTACCCCCTGGATGTGCTACCCCCTGGATGTGCTACCCCCTGGATGTCCTACTCCTTGGATGTCCTACTCCTTGGATGTCCTACTCCCTGGATGTGCTACCCCTTGGATGTGCTACCCCCTGGATGTGCTACCCCTTGGATGTGCTACACCCTGGATGTGCTACCCCCTGGATGTGCTACCCCCTGGATGTGCTACCCCCTGGATGTGCTACCCCCTGGATGTGCTACCCCCTGGATGTGCTACCCCCTGGATGTCCTACCCCCTGGATGTCCTACCCCTTGGATGTCCTACCCCTTGGATGTCCTACCCCCTGGATGTCCTACCCCCTGGATGTCCTACCCCTTGGATGTCCTACCCCCTGGATGTCCTACACCCTGGATGTCCTACCCCTTGGATGTCCTACCCCCTGGATGTGCTACCCCCTGGATGTGCTACCCCCTGGATGTGCTACCCCTTGGACGTCCTACCCCCTGGATGTGCTACACCCTGGATGTGCTACCCCTTGGATGTCCTACACCCTGGATGTGACACTCCCTAGATGTGCTACCCCTGGATGTGCTACTCCTAGATGTGCTACCTGCTACTCCTAGATGTGCTACCTGCTGATGTGCTACGCTCTGAATGTGCTACGCTCTGAATGTGCTACGCTCTGAATGTGCTACTCCTTGGATGTGCTACTCCTTTGATGTGCTACCCCTAGATGTGCTACCCCCTGGATTCGCTACCCCCTCGATGTGCCACTTCTGGATGCGTCACCTCTGGATATGCTAAGCCCTGCCCACACTAACTTGTTTGCACCCATGTTTTGTAGCTTCATCGCTGTATTCTGTAGCTACTTCAACATATAAAATACAGGATTTCATGTAGCAAGCTGAGTGTATGATATAGTTTCGTCATCAACAGACCTGATATTACATGAACTTGGAGCCAGTCTCAGGAGATACAGATATTTAGACTGACTGGCTCTTGCCAGAAGTATTACAAGTCAAAAGTAACCACTGTGTTTGAAGTAGTCAAATGTAATTTACATGCTTTAAGATGAGTGGGAGTCTCAATGCTACAAACACTAGATTTATGTACATTTTGAGGATTTTAGTAACAGCTTGTTGATAATTTATACTTTTGTATGTGTTTAAGTCCCTTAAGTTTTTACCAGGGACCAGTACCAATTCTTTTTGGTTTCTTTTTTGTTGATTTTATGATTTAAATATTCTGTTTTTTATTTAATATCTTGTAAAAACAGTATTGTTTAGTTTTGTTTTAACACTTTTCACAGAAATATTAATTGTATGACACACTATACAGTATACTCAATTTAACATAGTGATATGTTTGATACAAAATATGTGACTAGAAACTTTGCAAGTGAGAGATGCAAGGATATCTATGGGTATAATGTTTCTCAAACAATGTGGATATCATAATCATTTCAAATGATTGACAATCACACTAAATACATTTTGTCCCCCAAATATGAGCATATTCCAAAATCTCAAATGAAGCGCTTTTTCTGAAAGAGATGATCAACGCATTTCTGGTCCTCTTGTATAAGCCCACAGCATTTACTGCTATAAGCCCATCACATTGACCCATGTATGTGTACTAACAGAATCAGTACAGCAATATAAATATTAAAAGTATGTCTTATAATGTAATAGTGTACACAGTTTAATCAACTCAAAGATATATGAATACAGTATGAGTATCTTAAATATTTAAATATAAATACATCCGAGAATTCTTGGGTGGTGCTCGAACAAAGACCAGATCACAAGCCTGGCGTTCACACCTCTAGACCACGCCTACGCAGATGGTAGGGTTAGATTCGAGCCCAAAGAAGCAGAGGGTATTGCACCGACAGGATAATTATTTAATGTCAGAGTGAGGACAATAACTTTAATTAATAAACTTTGATCCTATGCAAGGCTACATGCAAGGTACTGTAGATATTAAATAATAATAATTAATATTGTTAATAAATATAAAAAAGTACAAAACATTAGAACAGTAGAACTGCTGTGGTCTGTACTTTTCTTGACAATCATACATCAACTATAAGTCTGTCACAAATACAAACACTTACACATAACGGTTGAATCAAATGTGATATTATAATGATTTATAATGAACCTTATGCCCTCAATTGCAAGATTTTTTTACTAATGAACCCTCAGCTATTTAGCCTAGTTATGAGAAGCTAAAGGATTTCATTAGTACGCCAATATGGCACCTGTTAGGTCTTAGTAAACATGACGGAAAGCAACTAGTTTGATGTAAAACAATATATATGAATGCTTCTCTTGACAGATTCACAACACTGTGGTCTGCGGTTTGTTTGTGACGGGTGCAAAGAAAAAAGTAAAGTTCTAAGAAATTCATAAAATAAAACTACTTGTGGAACCGCAATTCACTGGTCTAAATATCAAAATAGTGATAGATAGAGAGTTGAAGTAAAAAGCACCAAACAATCGAAAAAAGTTCCTAAAATTAAACACCAGAAAGCTACTGTGGAATCCAGTTCCAAACTATCGTTTCAGGTGCAAAAGAAAAACGACAGCCTATGTGTAATACAACCAAAGACAAAAAAATATGCGCAACATATAAGTGGGCATAATTGCAAACTGATGCGCATAGTGATAGCTGCATTGTCTCGCAATTTTACAAAGAATACGGAAGTTAACTGAGCTATCTCAACACTGCTAGGTTGGTGAGAACAATTGCAGAGAACAATTGTGACGCTCTGTTGCTTTTTAGTTTCTAGTTTTCCTGAATCTTTAAAATTTTAACAAGACATTCATGTTATGTCCAAATAGCTCATAATTTAGTTTCACAATACTTCACAGATCCAGTAATTTAATATTTACATTTCAAAAATGTGGTATTTTATTTCGAGTATAAATAATATTTGCAAATACATACAGTTATTGTCTCTGTTTGTAAGAATGATAAATTACTTTGTTCGCAATAAACATTGTTTTTACTTTTATGATTGAATACAGTACAATCATTATTATATACCTTTGAATTTTAAGATTTGTAGAATGTTTGTGAATTTATTCTAAGCTCTTTCTACACTATCAAACTTTATGTGACAGAAAAATGTGATGACGTCAAATCACTACTATATTTACAGTACATCACAGTATTTTTGTCAAACTAGTTTGATAGTAGAACTGTGATGGGGACAAGGATTCCAATTGACAATCCTTGGAAATATGGAAAAAAAAACAATACAGTATATCCTCGGATATAATGCTACTTCTGGTCTAATTCTCACCTCCTGTATGATTTCACAGGCATATCCCTGGGTATAGTCCCAGTATTGACTTTTGGTCTGGATGTACAGGTAGGCCAATAGCCAGTTTTTACAAGAAATGTTTACCAATCATTTTTTTGTGAACCATGGTTTCCCCAGGTATAGTCTAAATTTTGTGTTTTATGGGGTAGGGATTATACAAGAGGATATATACGGTATTTTAAAATAATGTTTTGTACTTACGTTTCTTTGGCTTTAATAATCAATTCTTCTTGGTTTTGTACTTCTAGTTTAGCACTCAGCACAAAATTCTGCAAGTTGTCTTTGAAAGGTTGAAGATACTCTTCTGCAGATGTCTCCACTACTCTCTGCACACGCTCATCACATCCTGACAAATAAAGCAAACATTACTCATTAAATAAAATAATCAAAAAATATACTGAAAACAGTCTTAACTAGAGGTGCACACAGAGCACAAACCTCCGTCTAGGCATATAATAATAATAATAATAATAATAATAAACAATATTTATATAGCGCCTAATGGATCACTGACCCCTCTAGGTGCTTTACATAGGACCTTAACTAATGGAACATATGAAAATTGAATGACTTATTCCCATACAGCTATGAAACCATCCTTTAAAGTCTTATGAAAATCGGGCGATAATTTATTGAGTAATCCTACTAACGATATAGAAACAAACATACGCGATCAACCATATAACCTCTCGTTATTCTGGCGGAGGTAATAATAAGTCTTTACTTTCAATATGGTGGCAATTGCAGAGAATTTTGGATTAAAAAGATAACCTAACTTAACTATTTAAAGAAACGATTACATGGTTGTTTTTTAAATTCCACACACCCATTTAAATATTGCTCAATCGAGCATCGTCCAAATGCATTTCGGGTAATAAATAAGTTAATGAAAATTTGTATATGTTTCCTTCATAAAGTACTATATATCATACTGTACAAGCCAACACTCTCGTTTTGGCCAGAATACTCCAATATTTTAGATTCGTCTCCCAGCCTATAACATCGTGCTTCCGGTTTTCCACATTTTCATTAAAAGCAAAATTACGATATTTAAGCCATTAAGACCATCTGTGGTCATAATTGATTTTTTTCTGTTCGGAAAGAGCATTCCCCTCACATAACCACCACGTGATACCTGGATTTTCAGGATATGGAGAAGAAACCGGCACTTTCAGACAAACTAAGGAGATTCCAGTATTGGAAGAGTTCAGGATACAGCAAAACTTTCACTTTTACATTGGAAAAGACCGACAACAAGTTGGTAAAACAATTTATTGATAGACTGCATGAAATTGTGATATTATAGCAAATATAATATCATGCCCTTGAACTGTCAAAATGCCGTCTGATTGGTTGAATGTTTAGTGTCAATAAATGTCAATGAAGTAGCAATTTATCTCATTTTATCTCATTGCACCTGACATCATCTATGATTGATTGATTGATGTCAAAATGATAAATGGGAAATATTACTCCACAACCAATAAATAATCCTAGTATTTTCTTATATTCAAACAAACAAATAAAATTCAGTTCTGAAATTTATCTGGACATGATTGATTATTATTGATGATTAATGTGTTGATTAAATAAGTATTGATTAATTGATTATTATTATTATTATTGATAAATATGATAGGGGAGGGCAGATAGCATTACTTTCTTAAACAATTGAACCTTTTATACAATTATACAAAAAAAATCTGAACATGATTACAGTATTCATCATTAATGTATTGAATAAATAATTGATTAATTGATAATTATTGTTTATTGATGAATGAATGGGATAAGAGAAGGCAAATAGCATTATTCTCTATTAATGAGGCACCTCCGGTCTCTCTTCAAGGATTTCCTCCAACCCATCCCCAAATACAGTTTATTAGTAGATGAAAGTAGTATCTCCTTACCATGGTTGTCCCTTGAATAGGTTTCTTCTGTACTAAATACTGCATTAATATTATTGTTTATAATTTATAATTATTTTGTTACGAAAGAAATCAGGCTTCGGCGCGTCTGGAATTGCTGTGGTTGGCTATGAAGGCTGGGCGAGGTCTGAAAACTATTCCTATAATATTCTAAAATTAGCTATTCTAATATAAATATTAACCTTTGGTCATTTTGTAATACATTCTAGCCAAAATAATTGCACTTACTCAAAGATTTTGATCTGAAAAAAAGTGATGAAAATTAATTTCTTGATGTATTTAATTCATTATGTTGTCTGGATTCTAAGATATATGTGTCTCTGAACTGGTTTGCCTGTTGCAAACAGTCTGAGCAAAAACTTAAGGAATTTTAATTGCTAACTTTCAAAATTTAGTGACTCCATACTACATCAATAATTTTAAAGTAGTGAAAGAAAATGAAATTCTTCCAATGCAAAATCCTATTCACCATTTACAAAACTGTATCAGCTACATAACACAGAAAAGTATCCCTTTAATAGGTGTCCCTTTAATAAATAGGGGTGTCTTTTCAATAAGGATCCCCTGGATAGGGTTTCCCCTGAAGAAGGACAGTCCAAAGAACTTAGTACATCTTTCGAGACGAGTAGGGTAGGTTACCCCGGTGTACTAGTATACACACAGCCACTGTCACTCATCAAGAGGCCACCTTGATTGTCAGCATACGCTGTTTAGGGTCACCCTCTATAATTAAGGTGTAATAAAATAAATAAAATAATAGAGGGTTTCTATCCTACTAGATTTAGGATTTTCAAATCCAATTTTTTTCTGTAAATTAATTATTTCATTTGAATTTTTTCCTTACAAAATCCTGTTCAAATGAGTACCAATCAAACAGAAATACCGTTAACATTTTAAAAATTTCAGAACACGACACGACACGACACGATAACTTGCTAATTACTTAATTACAGAAAGGGAAGTAATACAGTCTTATTACAAGACATTGGCATTGTTTGACCATCCTAAGAAAATCAAAGAAATTAGTTACAACTCAGGATTAGAACCACAAGAACGTTAATGTAAGCTACTACATGCTATTTCACAGAATTGTGTCAATCACTAGAAGTTCTTTGAATTATACACTACGTTTGATTATTAATTTAGAAAATTTCTGGCCAGGAGATTTTTTCTCTTTCTATGTTACTAGTTTTATTATTTCTGTTTGGATCCAAGAAGAATAGCTAAATGTTGGTTTGCAATTTCAGTTGCTTTTCTAGAGTATAGATAGACGAACAAACGGGGTCATAATCACCTTTCAAATCTCGCCGTACACTCCTAAGATCTTTGTCGACATCTTCAAACTTAACGAGTGTCGCCTTCGTCACTTTACTCGGTTCCGGTATGGGAAGATGCGTTAGTTCAGTGCCGGCATTCTGAAACAAAGAGACACAAGTATAATAAAATAATGACGCTCAGACCGATAAACGATTTCTCCAAAGCAATGTAATTAAAACGACCCCAACGTAGATAGTTTTTAAACTTGTTGTGAGGCCAGTTCATGGAAATAGTATATATTTTACGGTTGCCATTAGTCTCTCTGGAAGCGAACCACTCATAAAAGATAATTGGTGGATACAGTAATCTTGTTTTTATTAAGAGATTTCTTATAAATTGTAGTTACTAGATTTCTTGTTAAATAACTTGAAGAAATTAATTACTTGTATACTGTACACAACTTAATTAATTTCTAAACAGAATTTGTTTTTAAAGAGAATACGGTAGATGGCTACATACAGTTTATTTTCTGAAGTAAAAGTTCATTGAAAGTTAATGAAACTAACTTCAAAAGAACAATACACAAGAATCTCTATTAAAGATACACATTCAGGACACAATTGTCCCTTTAAATTGTCCTTCTGAAAAATGTTATTTTAAATATTTTTGTTGTTAAATATGTAATTTATTATATATGTCACATAATAGAATATTCAATTTGACCAAAAATTGGATTGAAAAAAAATTATTTATCTAAAAAAACTGTAATTTAATAAGTGAAATCATTTTTCAATGGAAGTGAATACATTCATTAGAACTGCAAAATGGGCTATTAAAAGTCTGATTTATAAATCTTTATTTTTCATGATTTTGGGGACAATGCATCTTTAATTGGGTGTCCCCTGAATAGAATTTGGTTAGCTGTTAAGAAATATTATCATTAAAGCTAAAAATAAACAGTTAAGTATAAAAAAATATTTTATTTTAGATGTAAAATATAAAATAGTACAGTTTTATTTTGTTTAATTTTCACATATCTTTTTGAGACAAACTTGGCAATTTTAATCAAAAATATTTAAATAAAAAATCAACTTGATTAAAACGAAGAATCTATAAGCTGAACCTCAAATAATTTAATCCATTGAAAATAAATCCATCTAAACAAATCCCCGTAATAAAAACTAAATCTTTTTTAATCTAGATGGTGTCCATAAGGTGAAATTCCTTTCTACAAATCTGCAAACGCCTTAAGGTAAATTTTGAATAAGAAGTTTGCGACATGTCTTCCAAATTAAACAAGTTACTGAATTGTCCCGATTATAAAAAGTTGATTTCTAACAGACTTCTTGGCTTCTGATGGCTATCTCAACTTAAAATTTTCTTAAAAACTTAACACGATCATTTTAAATTCTTTATTTCTTTATTTGTATTTAACACTTACAGGTATTTTAATCATTTAAAGTATGAGTCAAGGTACTGTACTTTTTTCTAAATGCTGTTATAACTTTTGTCACTTTTTATCACCGTTGTTTCGATGATTACAGTTTAAATTGAAAGAATTTGATACAAATGAAATTGTAAAATGTAGTTGAAAATTTACAGTGTATTTAGTTACACAACTATTGGCATGAAAATAATCTATCAAGTGTTTAAACTCAAAGACTTTCACTGTGCGCAGTTTGCTATCTATTGCGACGTCAAAAAGGAAAAGTATTCAAGTATCTATTTTAAAATTAGTATTAAGAGTGATAGTACTTGTATTGAGGTAATTCAATTGTTGAAAATAGCATATTCTTAGTGGGTACAGATGTTTAAAATAGACAAATCATTGTTTTAAATACATTAAACAATTCTTGGAAACTTATTCTAAATTTGAAAATCTTTTGTTTTTATCTGTATAAAAAGGAAACTCTTTTTCTGGATAGAATAGACAGTATATGAACAGAAAGACTTTATAGAACAAATCAACACCTCCTTTGGGAGCTCCATATTCAGGGGACACCCCTATTAAGGAGACACTTCCTTGTTAAAATAAAGAGGAAATATATGTTTTATTTAACACCAAGGCCAACCACTATTCAATGGACACCACTAACAAGAGGACACTTTTTTGTATAAATGTCTAAATTGTACAATTTTCCTGTGTTAATGTCTGTAAGAATGGTATTTTTTTTGTAGAATTTCGTCTGTTTATAACAACTGTTTTTGTCAAAATCCTGAATTAAATATCGTTTATTGTATATAGTATAAGTATATTGTCCATAAATTAGTTAACAATGCTACCAATTATAGATTAGATTAACTTTTCGGCTTTTCTTTTTGTTATTTTTATGTATGTGTTTTTATATTTTTATCTATATTTTCATCGTGTAATTTGTGTATACACTGTTGAATGTGAAAGAATAAAATACAAAAATACAACAAATATTTGTACAGTTAAATCATATTTTTATGATTGTGCCAAAACTACAGTATCTGACATTGTTCCACAATCCACAGACCAAGAAACATACAGCCTGTATTAAAGCATTTTGGTTTTATGTGTTCCTTTAACATCCAACAATAATTAGCTAGGTGTCAAACTTTAATTATATCTGTTTGGTCAATTATCACTGACCAGTCCTGAAGATCAAGAAGGCAAAATGAGCCGCCAGTCAAGGCTCAGATGTGGACCAAAGAGTCCCTGAGTTGGCTCTCAGACAAATTGAATTATAAGATGGCGTATGCTCTATATTATTATCTGATTGGTTTCCATATGTGATGTTTTCCATTTGGTATTTTGGGACGAAATCAAATTTAAATTTGGAGCATCTCTTTCTCCTAATGTTGCCAGATTTAATTACACTTCTATACTTATATTCTATTAAAATATTTCTGTATTTAGAGTAATGTTAACAGGTTTAATTTCTATATTATAATCACACATATTACCGTAGAGTATTTGGATTATTTTTACCTTATTCTTTCAACTATATTAATATATGTATTTTTTGTCTCATTCTGCCCTGCACATGCTTGATCCTCCAAGCTGACGTGGGATGTATGTAACAATGTATTTAACAAAAAATTAAGAATGATTTGGGAGATGCTGTATCTTCCAATTATAAATTTGTTCAAGGTTTTTTTAACTAGCATTAATGTCAGATCCATTCATAGAAGAAAATCTATCTGACGGATAGATTGGACCAGAGATCACCTGACCACTTTTAAGTTTGAATTGAAATATTTTTTTTGGTAATACAATACTGTACAGTAAATACTATCATAATATACGATATATTTTTAGTTGCGTTTCTATAATTTTAAATTCGGAAAGGTTGCAAATAGGCCTAGATGCAAATTGCCACTGTTACAAAAAGTGAAACATCAATAAAATAACAGTATTTGTGGTCTGTAAAGTCCATATAAAGGATACAATATACCTGCTACAGACTGTTTGGCGTGTTGGCTGGTCCGCCTCTGCAAATTCCCTTGCGTAATTATTTAATCATTGTTACAATATCTATTGATTTTCTTACAACAAACAAGTCATTTTCGTCATGATCAAGATAATCTAGAAATTAAATCCTATGTTTTGTAACCCTTTGAACCATTTAGTCCCAAAGGGATGCAACTGTATACCATGTACAAACACAAATTAAGATTTTAAATGCTTATTTTTATCAGTGGTATTTAGGTAGGTATGTCTTTGGATTTTACCGATTTCTAAAACTGCGATTCATCTCAATAATTATGATGGTTTTTCATTTAAAAACATCATTAAAAACAACATTACATTTAATAAAATCATCAAAGTAAATGTTAATATTGTCTTACCAATTCTTGGAAATTATCCCAGAATTAATTAAAGTCATACTTAGTAAGATAAAGCACTTTATAGAAATAGTTCACTGTCCTTTGACAGTGCCTCCCATGTGGTCAAACGATGAAAGAAAAACCGAAATAGATGGCGCCTCTATTCCAAGTCTTTCAGATGACATGACAATTTAGCATTGTTTGGAGACGCGCCAACGAGGGCGGCTATCAACGGCACTTAACATTCGTCATTGTATTACTTTTTCTTTGCTTTGTACTGGCAGAGCTGTAACCAAAATATGCAGCATAAGCATGACTTTATAATATAGGTAAATTGATGCATGCTGTGTGGATGGTGAAATGGTGTTTGGTGCAATGCTGTGCTATTGAATGCGGCCATAGCCTGAAATATGAAATGTGTAAAAAACAAACAATGATTTGACATTGGTTAATAGTGTCAGACTCTGCCTTGGTAATGATTTTGAGAGGCTAATTGGGCATCTTATGTTACAGATCCTGGCAATTACCTCCTACCGTTTCAGTTAAAATTAATCATTTTGATGTAGCCAGTTATTGTATCGTCAATTTCATTTATATTCAATTTAAAGTTATAATACTTGATAGAAAGGTAGTCTACCTTAAAATTTGAATTATTTTTTTCAAATTTTATTTTGTGAAGGTCTCTTTTGTTTTAAGGATTATTATCATATCAAATTTTTTAATTTTAAAAATAAGTTTGTCAATCAATCAATCAATCAATAATTATGCTCTTATCATAATATTAAATGAAATTAAGAATGACAATTTATCCATATTATTATTATTATATTTATTTTAATATATTTCACAACTTACACAGTAAAACCATTCCTTTAGGCCATTCCTATTCAGGGGACATCCCATGAAGATAGGGGAAACAATGGTATGTTTTAACACTGGCAACAATTCTATTGGACTCATTTGTTTGGTCCTATTAAGGAGTCCCTTTAATAGGTGTTATACTGTAGTTGTAGTAAATTTGTGTATAAAAAAAAAAGAAGGCTAGTCTGTCTTAAGATTTTATATAAATTTAATAGGTCTATGATCGCGAGATCAGATCTAGACTAAGAAAGAAATCAGAATTATTACAAAATATGTACTGATCTGTTAATAATTCCTAAATCAGGAAGATCAAGGTTAAAGGTATGTATTTTGTAGATAAAAATAAATATAAAAATTATGAAAACAATCTGGTGTTTTTTTCCATTTAGTTATTTCTATAAATACATAAAAAATATTATGCAAGATGATTTTATTTTTAAACATAAAAATAGCAAACATCATAATAAATTGATTAGTCAGAATATAAGATATGATCTGATTTTTTTTTATAATTAGTAACAAATATCTAAATAAAAAATAGTGGCTAAGAAAAAGAGGAAATTTAAAACAGGAAGCTGTAAATAATGATTATTGTTTCATTGATTAATTTTTAGTTTTAGTTTAGATGTCATTTAATTTTATATAACACAAATGTCTCTATGCACTCGCTTTGCAAACAAGTCAAATTAACAAACACATAAAAAAGACTAATAATAATCCACGTAACAATTGAGTTGTTGTTCCCTCTCTACAGTATATCTGAATGTAGCTCAGACAATTTTTTGTTCCCTTATCAATTATCTGAAATGTTAAAATTAACACACACACAAAAAGACTATAAGGCACGTAAAAATATGAGTTGTTTTTCCCTTCCTACATCCGAATGTAGCTCAGACAATTTTTTGTTCTCTTACCAATTATATCTGTAACGGCAAAATTAACAGGGAAAGTCCCATATCAAAGCTATTTGTATAGAAATCATACTCGGATTTTGTGTATGTAGTAATTTACAAGAATTTGAATAAATTCAACAAGGAAACTGACACACAAAACATAACATTCACAACATTTTATTCCTCCAGTGGTTTACAAAAAAAAAACTTTCCTTCCTCCAATTTTCTTCTTTTTTAAAGTAACATCAACATTTTTTTATTATGTGGCCTTACAGATTTATATGATTAAATAAAAACGGGATGCAAAAAATAAGTAATGAGTATTGTATGTTCATCAAGTTAATCTAAGGATTATATACTGTTCTTTCTGACAAGGATACTACTATAGTAAATTATCTTTCCACCTTCCCCAATTATTGCTTTAGGGCGCTGGATACTCTAAAACCTATTATCCACTATAATCATACCCTGTCAACTCCTACTAAAGCTGCCGAAGGTGTTACTAAACTTGCACAGTGGAAGGCTTACAGACGCCCTAAGAGAAACCTACATATAAAAGCTCATAGATCACCATTTGATGATTGTGCAGCATTGACAGATGCCTCGATTTTTAAAACATTCACTGCTCGTTAAATACTATAACTGATTTTGTTCATTGTTTTTGTTTTAGATTTTTTACATCTAAGAATATTTGAGTAATAATGCCTTTGGTCGATCACATTAATCAGTTTGTTTTACAAAATTAATTTGACAATACAGCAAATTTGTCATCCTTTATTTACATAAAAGCAATGAGTTACACATAACATTTAAAGTTAAGAATGTTTAATATTAGAACATATTTGAGAGATAGATGTAGGATTTTCCATCCATACTAGCTACTACTAGCACTATAGAATACATAATTTCTATGTATTATCTACGAAACTAACATTTCGATCATATTTATAATAAACTTTGAAACCATCACTGCTTTTTGCTGAATTTTATTTATTTGTTTTTATGTATTTTCCTCAAAACATAAAAAATGAAGATTAATAAAATCAGAATTTGAATAGGGCATTTTGTTGTTTTAATTAATTTAATCACTTCCAAAGTTCCATAGAAAAAAAAATAAACAAAAAATGTTCACTTATGAAAAGTGGTTAATTTCAAACAAAAGCTGGCAGCCCATTTGACTATTTTTTTTTTGTGCTTTAAATTACAGTTTTTTCAGTTAAATCATTTTTTTCCTAATCCAATTTTTGGTCATTGAAAGTAAATAATTATTTTGTGACAATAAAATGGTATATTTAACAATAAAATTGTTTCCGTGGACAATATATCTAAAAAGAATTCAAATTTTCCAAGCCACATGACATAATATGAATCTTTGTCATACAAAAGAAATCCATTGATATCTTTTACAATGTATTCTTAAAATATCGTTAGTTGGAAGCTATGTGAAAGAAAACTTCTATATGAATGTCCATATTACGTCTAATTTGATCGACCTTTGAACTTATTAAGTGAAAGTTATTACCAAATAACTAATTGATTTAAAAATAGTTAATGAGGTGATTAAAACAAATTGAAGGAAGGTGATGTGAAAACAACACAAGAAAGTAGTTGATAGAGTCGCGGAGATGCCTTTGAGGGATAATAAATGCAGACAATGAGAAAAACGCGCATATTTATTAAGACGGTCGCGGACATTAAAATCTTTGTCTAACGGGAAAACAGGAAATTATAGGATTAAGAATCTTTGATGTTGCAACTTTTTATCCGATTTCAGTGACAGGCCAAACGAAAGATATTTACGATTGGGTGTTTGTGATTACGACGCAAAAGCCGAGGAATTGCTTGACACAACAAATATAAGTCGGTATGTCTACCAAAGAGGCTTTTAATTCCATCGGCCAAAGTCTGAAATCCCTGTGGAGACATCAAACCTTATAGGCTAGGCTTTAAGCCGCAAATAAAATGCGTCTGCAAATTAGTCCTGTTTAGACCTTATTTGGAGAGATATTACCACAGGGTGTGGATGGAATCGGGGCTAGGCTCAAGTATGTTGGTTATACAGATGGTACTATTGCAGATGGGAAGATAAGCTTCTTCGGATGAGTGTAACGACAACATGTGGCATTTCTGACCGCCATGTGTTCACAGATATCCTAGTCATTAATCTATAGTAGACAATGTCCCAGCATGATACAGATATTTCCTCATGCCTTATGTATTAGTATCGCAAACAATAACCAGAGGCCTACGTAGTTAATCACATAGTAAAAAAACACACACAGGATAAATAAGTGTAGATTACATATCAATTATCCCTTTAGGGCTTCACATAGAGGGCGCTATTGTGCCTCTTACATAGTATCGCAACCAATAGCCAGAAGCCATACAATAATATGTAAACATGAACAGGATTATCCCCTGGTAGGCTTAACTAAGCCAGACAGGTCAGTGGGTGGAGAGCAGGATAAATTCACCCCAAAACTGGTGCTCCAAATTATGGGGTTGGGTGTGAGGCCGCCTTATCACCCTTTAAAAAGACTCGTCACAGAAAGAAACCGAAATAAAAATTCTTCTTTTTTTCCATTATTAAGATTGATTGATGATTTTAAAAAAATGTTCTAATTTCGACAAAAAAGTAATATTAAAAACAAAGCCGTAAGACAAACATGACTAAAGGTTAAAATAAGCAATAAAGTTAATGGGACATGACTGAGGAGGCAAGGCTGTCGGCCTCTGGTGTTTTCTACCTTAGATCATTACTGAAATCTTAAATTAATGTATAATTTGACAACTAATGTAAACAATCAAAAACACTATGAATGTTTTTTAAAATTTTAGTTTATGAATATTAATCATCATGTGTTCCCGATTTTTCTCTCAAATACGATTATCAAATTCTAAACAATTGCCGCAAAATATCACATTATTAACATTGATTGTCTGCCCACGTAATTCTACCTACTCTACAAATGAGGTGGATGCAGAAATTATTCAAATTCCAAAGACTTAACTGATTTAAATATGAAATTGATAAAAAATAGAGCAAGATTTAGATTTACAGATAAAAAGGTCACTTGAAAAGGAATGAATGCAATGGAGTACAGTCCACTTCCCTAATACTGGACGTCTGGTTTTTCATGAAATTCTGGTATTTCGAATGCGTTTTAATGGTTAAAAAGAATTTGGGACCTTTGGGACCCCAAAGAGAACTGATTTGCAGAGGGTCTGGTATTAAAAGAGTCGATTAACATTAAAGAATTTTAAGAAGGGTGTAAAACTGATAGAAAATACTATCATTCCAAGCACATAATTCTTTATGCTAAATGATTTCATAATGCATCAAAATGAAAAAGAGGGAGAGCTAAAATCAGTGTGGAGGAAAATTGTTTGAACAAACCTGAAGAAAGAAAAACGTCACTTTGGGAAGAATAGAACAGCCAAAGACAGAGTAGATAGAGCATTTTGTTGTAGCCAGCCGGAATGAAGAGGATAACTTAACCTAATGTATTCATATGGTATTTTTACACTCACCTCATCAAATTTCTTTATATAGTATCTGACAATATAATGCAACAATGTTTCCTTATCCTCCTAGAAAAAAAATGATTAAAAATGTATTATTCTTTTAATAACTTAGTACAGTTTTTTAATAAGGAACGCCCCTTGATAAGGTGAACTCTTGAAAAGAAGTCCTTCCGTAAGGTGGTCCTTTATTAGAGTATTAGAGTATTCACAGAGTGTCGTCTGTTGGGAATATGTCTCTTAAAAAGTTTAACCCTCTAAAAAGTGGTCCTTCGATATAGGAGTTTCTTTTAATCGTGGTACTTCAACAAACAACAAACAAACAAACATTGTATTGATTCGTATGTTAAATTTATTATGACAAAGATTTCCAATTGGACATAAGCCAATACAATTAGGTATCATGTTATTAGATTAAAACAAAAGATCTATCTATAGAGTAAAGTATAATATGATCCAACTCTTAATTTAATAATATAAAAGAAAAAAGATGTTTAAACTTTAAAAGATAAAAATAGAACAAAAGATAGTATTGTATAAAGCAGAATAATAAAGAACATGTTTAAACTAATTTTATTCAGATGAATGATATTGCATTTTCTTTTTTGTCAGTCAGTCAAATATATTTCTACAAAATATGCTACAATTTCTGAAAATAAACCATTTTGAATTACGGTAAATCCAAGTTTCCTGAAATTCTAAATTTTATCCTAATTAAATTAAAAGAAAAATAAGTTTTTCATTTAATAAATATATCTAGAAATGTTTACGGTTTTCAGAGTAACATATTTGACTGCAAACTATGTATTTTTTTAATTTGTTTGTCAGACTACAAAGTAATACTCATGTAGATTAATTTTTGTCAAACTTAGAGGGCGCTATATAACTTAAAATCATGCACTAAACTAATCACTTAAATGTTGATAACATTAATTAGAGCAAGAAAGTATGCTTTTTTGTCTCTTTTTGCAGTAGAAGTGCGGAGTATTCAGTGTGTTGTATTTGTGGGGAAATTGCTTACATATCTGCTTGTATTTAAGTATTCCTATTAAATATCTTATACTTCTGTAATAACTTATAACAAAACGATAAATACTTACTGAGCTTTTAACATCTTTTAATTTTGGTAATATTTCCAAGCCAAACCCATCTGCTTGTCCTCGAGTTCTGTTACCTACAAGAAAAAAGAATTTTAATATAATGTTTAACAAATAAAATCAAATCTCTCTCGCTCTCAAGAACTTTTTAAAAGAATGTAATTCAATTCAATTTCTTTATTGCTGCAAATGCCATCAAGGGCTAATATCCGCATAAACATACTGCATCATACAAACATAATTATACATATTTACATTTAAAATTTAAACACATAAAAATTATAGTCATTGAAATATGCTTAGAAAGAGTAGCAGTATGTCTTCCCATGAAATTGGGTCATTTGGAAGGAGAGTTGGTCGAGTGGGTAATGAGCTCTTATACAAGTACCAAAAGGGAGAGTTGGTCTAGTGGGTAATGAGCTCCTATACAAGTACCAAAAGGGAGAGTTGGTCTAGTGGGTAATGAGCTCTTATACAAGTACCAAAAGTGAGAGTTGGTCTAGTGGGTAATGAGCTCTTATACAAGTACCAAAAGGGAGAGTTGGTCTAGTGGGTAATGAGCTCCTATACAAGTACCAAAAGGGAGAGTTGGTCTAGTGGGTAATAAGCTCTTATACAAGTACCAAAAGGGAGAGTTGGTCTAGTGGGTAATAAGCTCTTATACAAGTACCAAAAGTGAGAGTTGGTCTAGTGGGTAATAAGCTCTTATACAAGTACCAAAAGGGAGAGTTGGTCTAGTGGGTAATAAGCTCTTATACAAGTACCAAAAGGGAGAGTTGGTCTAGTGGGTAATGAGCTCTTATACAAGTACCAAAAGTGAGAGTTGGTCTAGTGGGTAATGAGCTCTTATACAAGTACCAAAAGGGAGAGTTGGTCTAGTGGGTAATGAGCTCCTATACAAGTACCAAAAGTGAGAGTTGGTCTAGTGGGTAATGAGCTCTTATACAAGTACCAAAAGGGAGAGTTGGTCTAGTGGGTAATGAGCTCCTATACAAGTACCAAAAGGGAGAGTTGGTCTAGTGGGTAATAAGCTCTTATACAAGTACCAAAAGGGAGAGTTGGTCTAGTGGGTAATGAGCTCTTATACAAGTACCAAAAGTGAGAGTTGGTCTAGTGGGTAATGAGCTCTTATACAAGTACCAAAAGGGAGAGTTGGTCTAGTGGGTAATGAGCTCCTATACAAGTACCAAAAGGGAGAGTTGGTCTAGTGGGTAATAAGCTCTTATACAAGTACCAAAAGGGAGAGTTGGTCTAGTGGGTAATGAGCTCTTATACAAGTACCAAAAGGGAGAGTTGGTCTAGTGGGTAATGAGCTCCTATACAAGTACCAAAAGGGAGAGTTGGTCTAGTGGGTAATGAGCTCCTATACAAGTACCAAAAGGGAGAGTTGGTCTAGTGGGTAATGAGCTCTTATACAAGTACCAAAAGGGAGAGTTGGTCTAGTGGGTAATGAGCTCCTATACAAGTACCAAAAGGGAGAGTTGGTCTAGTGGGTAATGAGCTCTTATACAAGTACCAAAAGGGAGAGTTGGTCTAGTGGGTAATGAGCTCTTATACAAGTACCAAAAGTGAGAGTTGGTCTAGTGGGTAATAAGCTCTTATACAAGTACCAAAAGTGAGAGTTGGTCTAGTGGGTAATGAGCTCTTATACAAGTACCAAAAGGGAGAGTTGGTCTAGTGGGTAATGAGCTCTTATACAAGTACCAAAAGGGAGAGTTGGTCTAGTGGGTAATGAGCTCTTATACAAGTACCAAAAGGGAGAGTTGGTCTAGTGGGTAATGAGCTCTTATACAAGTACCAAAAGGGAGAGTTGGTCTAGTGGGTAATGAGCTCTTATACAAGTACCAAAAGGGAGAGTTGGTCTAGTGGGTAATGAGCTCCTATACAAGTACCAAAAGTGAGAGTTGGTCTAGTGGGTAATGAGCTCCTATACAAGTACCAAAAGTGAGAGTTGGTCTAGTGGGTAATGAGCTCCTATACAAGTACCAAAAGGGAGAGTTGGTCTAGTGGGTAATGAGCTCTTATATAAGTACCAAAAGGGCGAGTTGGTCTAGTGGGTAATGAGCTCTTATACAAGTACCAAAAGGGAGAGTTGGTCTAGTGGGTAATGAGCTCTTATACAAGTACCAAAAGTGAGAGTTGGTCTAGTGGGTAATGAGCTCTTATACAAGTACCAAAAGGGAGAGTTGGTCTAGTGGGTAATGAGCTCTTATACAAGTACCAAAAGGGAGAGTTGGTCTAGTGGGTAATGAGCTCTTATACAAGTACCAAAAGGGAGAGTTGGTCTAGTGGGTAATGAGCTCTTATACAAGTACCAAAAGGGAGAGTTGGTCTAGTGGGTAATGAGCTCTTATATAAGTACCAAAAGGGCGAGTTGGTCTAGTGGGTAATGAGCTCTTATACAAGTACCAAAAGGGAGAGTTGGTCTAGTGGGTAATGAGCTCCTATACAAGTACCAAAAGGGAGAGTTGGTCTAGTGGGTAATGAGCTCTTATACAAGTACCAAAAGTGAGAGTTGGTCTAGTGGGTAATGAGCTCTTATACAAGTACCAAAAGGGAGAGTTGGTCTAGTGGGTAATGAGCTCTTATACAAGTACCAAAAGTGACAAAATAATTGAGTCATTTGGAAGGAGAGTTGTTCTAGTGGGTAATGAGCTCTTATACAAGTACCAAAAGTGACAAAATAATTAGTGTACCTCCGTTCATGTAGTTTCCAAAGGTCAATATAATTCCACAAATTGTTTCAACTTCTGGACTATGTAAAAGCATCTACAAATAAAAAAAGATGCATTATAAGTGTTACTACAATTGCTGCAGTAAATTTATCACTACAGAACAATGTATATTAGACTAAAGCTCTGTCCACACTATCAAACTTTATGTGATGTGCCTATATACGGACAGGATGATATTGATGATACCATATTTGAGCATATCACTACCATATTTGGGCACACATTTTTGTCAAACTAGTTTGATAGACAGAGCTTTAGAATCAAATAATCATATGGGAATAAAAATCAAATGTAAACAAAAGTAACACATTTTTACACAGTAGAAGGACTTTGGATGCTTTCATTTGGAAATGGTACTGTAGATGACGGAAAAACATTAGATCTACAAAATACAGTTCAAATAATAAACAGAATGGGGTATACGTGTGCCCAAATATGGTAGTGATATGCCTAAATATAGTAGTGATTTTGAGATCATCCTGTCCATATATGGGCAGATCACATTTTTTTTTCACATTAAGTTTGATAGTGTAGATAGAGCTTTAGACAGGATTTGAACCCCGGATCCTCTATAATACATACCTTTGAAACTTCATGGAGGTTCTTAACCCTGGATGCTATATCTTGCAGACTGTCTTTAAATATCTCCTGGTAGGTTAAACAATACACACGATCCTCAAAACTTGGAATTTGCGATAGTTCATATAAAAATCTGAAAGAAAGCACATAAAATAATCCCAAGAACATGATGTATCTATCTATCTAAAATGTTATTAGTCAGATGTTTGCCTTATTCTTGACCTAATACTACATATATATGATAATTAGGTCAAACTTATGTCCTTAAGATGGCTAAGCTGACGTTTATACCTCGAGTCCAGGATGGGGATGTGGCCTAGGACTATATGTCCAGGAATATTCCAATACATGTGTTATAGTAAATACTACTGCTGTACTACTACTATTAAAAGTTTCTTTTTCTTTTAAAACATACTGTTCTGGTTTGTCTAGTGATACATCTGGTTTCTTCTTGCAATGTTTTTGAATTAGTTTCAGCTCTTCTGGTTGTGGTCTCTGCAATTAAAACAAAATATATCATAGAAGAATACCTTTTTTACTTACTAACTAATAGAAGGGCTTATTTTACTTTGTTATATAGGGTTTACTTACCAGATCATAGAGGGCTGACTTACTAGTTTATAGAGGGCTTACTTACTAGTTTATAGAGGGCTTACTTACTAGCTCATAAAGGCTTACTTACTAGATCATAGAGAGCTTACTAAATACTAGATTATAGAAGGCTTACTTACTAGCTCATAGAGGGCTTCAAGGTTTTCAAGATCCAACACTGAAGAATCAAGGTTAAGAACAGCAGATTCTATGTCCGACATCTCCGCATGTAAGCTGGACATGAGGATACCAACGGCTTGGGATCGCTTACTGTCTAATAATTTGGCCACCTGAAAAAAGGGTCATCAGAAATTTTAAAAGAATATTTGTTATCAATAGAAAAGATTTGTTCAAACTTGCACAACCAATAAAATGAGAACCGGTTTAAAAAATGTAAAGCATTAATTGTATTATTATTGTTATTGTATTATTATCATATTTTTATGTGGCATTCAAACTTCTATACCTATGGGTCATGTTCAGTTCACACTGTCTGGCTAACGTTACTTAAACCAAAAATTCAATGATTTTTTCCCCAAATACACACAATAGAGTTGAAACGCACCTTAAGCTTCCATTTTAAACATTTAAGAATTGGTTTTGTTATATAATATTTTAAAAGTTCAAAAGTTTGTTTGTATAAGTTTGGAAGTATACATGCAATAAAAATGAATTTAATACAAACTGAAAACGTTTTAAAGGATTAAAAATATATAAAGCTATGTCTACACTATCAAACTAGTTTGACAAAAAATGTGTGATGTGTTCAAATATGGTAGTGATATGTTTAAATATGGTAGTGATATGTTCAAATATGGTAGTGATATGTTTAAATATGGTAGTGATATGTTTAAATATGGTAGTGATATGTTCAAATATGGTAGTGATATGTTTAAATATGGTAGTGATATGTTCAAATATGGTAGTGATATGTTTAAATATGGTAGTGATATGTTTAAATATGGTAGTGATATGTTCAAATATGGTAGTGATATGTTTAAATATGGTAGTGATATGTTTAAATATGGTAGTGATATGTTTAAATATGGTAGTGATATGTTCAAATATGGTAGTAAGTGATATGACATCATCCTGTCCATATATGGGCACATAATATTTTTTTTGTCAGATAAAGTTTGATATTGTAGACAGAGCTTAAGAAAGAAGAAATTACCAATTTAGAGCTTAAGAACGTTAATTAAAATAATGTATTTAGAAATTATTAATATTTGGAAATTATGATATCATTTTTCTTAAACAAACCTTCTTTGTCTTTTGTTTAGCTTCATATGTATCTGATAAAGCCTTCTTTTTCGTTAATAGTTTCTTACTGAATAGACCTTCAAATTCACTGGAGTCTATTTCTAAATCATCAAGCTTTTTCCACAAACATGTTTCTCTGAAGAAAAAAAACAAATTTGTAAATTTTATATTGGTTCAAAAACAAGTGAAATCATCCATTATATGAATTATTCATATATGCATGCAAACGGCAAATACTGTATTACCATGGACCTATAATAGGTCCATGGTATTACAAATATTTATCCACAATTTTGGCTTTCCACGGATTAGAATTTCTCAATTTTCTTTCAAATTAATAATAAACTACATGTATTTTTTTTTGTTATCTGTACAATGAATTCTTAGACTAAGGTTCTTTATTTGCTATGGATATTATGATTTAATTATTCAGAAATAAAAAGATGAATAAATGAATAAATACAAAAGTATACTTACAATGTAAATTTATTGACAGTTTTTAGTTTTTTAAGTTGAATTCTTGTCCAATACAATGGTTTCATAGGCACTGATGGTTCTACGATTTTCTTAAGCTTCTCTGAATCAGGAGTGACTGCCCCTCCTCCAGGAGGTGGTGGGGCACCAGGAGGGGGAGGTGCACCTGGAGGCAGAGGTACGCCAGGTGGTGGTGGTGGTGGTGGAGGTGCACCACCAGGTAATGGAGGAGGAGGTGGTACACCACCAGGTAGAGGAGGTGGCGGTGGCACTCCACCTGGGAGAGGCGGCGGTGGTGGAATTACTCCTCCTGGGGGTGCCGGAGGTGGGGGTGGTGGCGGTATAACAGACGTGGAGGGTGTAACAAATTGTGAGCTGTCTTGTTTTCCTTCAAACAGTTTAATATGATCGTCCATAGCGGTTCTGTCAATTCCAATAGTCTCTGTTTCGACGGCTTTGTCAACAAGTTCTACTTTCTTTTTTTGGTTAGATTTTGATTGGACTATTGCCAATTGTGAGCTAATTATCATCACATCCTCTTTTAATACGTTTATCTCTGATGTGTGCTCATCCCTAAGTAATGATACTGCATTATCCTGCTCTTCCTGAAATATAAATTACATTTAAAATAAATAGTATATAAATATAAATTGATAAGGCAAAGATTCAGTTTGATTTATTTATCATTATGATTTATATAGTGCCTTTCCATAATTTGATAATTTTAGGCTAAATCACTGTACAGTCAACCCAAACATATGAAAGACTTACTTGAAACTTAGAAAAAAGATGAGTTTCAAAATTTGTTTAAAGTATTCGTTCATGTACACTAATTCGAAAACTTTATGTGAAAAAAAATATGATTTGCCCATATATGGACATGATGATGTCATATCGCTACCGTATTTGCACATATCACTACCATATTTGGGCACATCACAATTTTTTTTGTCTAACTAGTTTGATAGTTTAGACAGAGCTTAACATAAAAGTATATTACATATTAGCTGTTCAGTTAAAGCCCAGCTGCTTGACTATAAATGTGGGGTTATTAAGAAATAAAATATATCTTACTCTAATTTGGTCAATAAGAATTTGGTGTTCTTTCTTTATCCCCATTATAATCTTCTGATGATCTGAAAAAAAATTTAATTAAAAATGTGAAACAAAGAAATTAATTATTAATCAGGAAAATATTTAGCTGCTAATAGGAAATAATAAAAGAACAAATACATGAAGCTGTAGCTTGGTTTCTAGCTTGTTTGCTTCCAATTCCAAGGTCTAGTGGCCGTATTCACTAATCACACTCAAGTGAGATATTTCCCTTAAATATTAAGTATTTCACTTAACTCAATAAATAATAAGATAGGAGATTTTTTTTTTAACTTTTAGATTAAGTATTTTCCTCATCCTAAGTGTGAATGGTGAATACGGCCACTGAGTTCAATCTGGCCCTGGTGTCTGGGTTGTAACACAAGGCTGTATCTACTCACTTAAGCTTTTATTTAGCTTAGCAAAACTCTGAAGTTTACACACACCGAGGCACAAACCATACCATATAAGTGCGAGTAGGTGGCCAAGCGCTTAAGACAGTGGAACCGTAATTACGTAGCCATAACATCGGCAATGGTTCGAGGCTCACTAGCTCCATGGTTTTGGTCTTCTCGGATAATGACTATAAACCAAGTTCCAGTGAAGAATCTAGCTTTAAAGAACCTAGTACATCTTTCAAGACCAGGATGGGGTGCTTACCCCGGTGTACTAGTTGACACATCCACTGTCATATGCAGACACTGATCATAACTGGGCCCTTGACTGAAGAGGTCACCCAGTATAAATAAATAATAAACTAAAATCTATCCATCCCATAACTTAATGTTGGATGTGTATAAAATTCAAAAAAATCTAACTTTACCTTTCTCAGAGTATTTCAATGAACCAGGGGCTGGTCTTGGTGGAGGCCAGACAGATGAAAGTTTGCCCGGTGCTAGATTCAGGGGTTGTGATGGACTCGTTACTTGAACACCATGGTTCCAACAGTACATAGCATCCAGCTGAAATGATTTTAACAATTTATATTGGCTTAATACGAATATTTATTATCATAAATGTGCAATATTGAATAATTATTATAAGTAAGTTTTAATCTTTTATCCAATTTTTATCTGAGAATTGAATTGTTTTTGTGTTGTTGCTGTGTTGGTGAAATATTTCTGTGTATTTTTACTGTTTTTTATATATTATATGCCAGTTTATATATTATATGCCAGTTTATATATTATATGCCAGTTTTCAAATAAAAATTCTGTTAATTTCATTTTAGTGGACAAATATAGATACTATGACAATGGCAACAACCTAAAAACCGTTTATAAGCCCACTCTGGGATATCTAAACACATTGCAAAGACTTTAAGTATAAACTGTATATCTCAAGTATATGCCCACTCTGGGATATCTAAACACATTGCAAAGACTTTAAGTATAAACTGTATATCTCAAGTATATGCCCACTCAGGCAGGAACCTAAAAGTGAACCTAATCACTATAACAAGAGTTCAGGTTCCGTACTCCCAAAGTAACAACAATGATATAAAATAAAAAACTATATAAAAATATTTAAATAACAAATAGACGAATCAACAGTGTCAATATAAAATAAACGGATAAAATACATAATAGTCGATTCAACAAAGTCAATATAAAACATGTGATTTAAGTGAATTTAAAAAGCCCATTCTGGGATATATGCCCACTCTGGGATATCTAAACACATTGCAAAGACTTTAAGTATAAACTGTATATCTCAAGTATATGGCCACTCTGGGATATCTAAACACATTGCAAAGACTTTAAGTATAAACTGTATATCTCAAGTATATGCCCACTCTGGGATATCTAAACACATCGCAAAGACTTTAAGTATAAACTGTATATCTCAAGTATATGCCCACTCTGGGATATCTAAACACATTGCAAAGACTTTAAGTATAAACTGTATATCTCAAGTATATGCCCACTCTGGGATATCTAAACACATTGCAAAAACTTTAAGTATAAACTGTATATCTCAAGTATATGCCCACTCTGGGATATCTAAACACATTGCAAAGACTTTAAGTATAAACTGTATATCTCAAGTATATGCCCACTCTGGGATATCTAAACACATTGCAAAGACTTTAAGTATAAACTGTATATCTCAAGTATATGCCCACTCTGGGATATCTAAACACATTGCAAAGACTTTAAGTATAAACTGTATATCTCAAGTATATGGCCACTCTGGGATATCTAAACACATTGCAAAGACTTTAAGTATAAACTGTATATCTCAAGTATATGCCCACTCTGGGATATCTAAACACATTGCAAAGACTTTAAGTATAAACTGTATATCTCAAGTACATGCCCACTCTGGGATATCTAAACACATTGCAAAGGCTTTAAGTATAAACTGTATATCTCAAGTATATGCCCACTCTGGGATATCTAAACACATTGCAAAGACTTTAAGTATAAACTGTATATCTCAAGTATATGGCCAGTTTGGGATATTTAAACACACTGTAAACAGGTAAAAAGCATGATTCCACTCCAGATCACTCCAGCAAACTTGTACTGAATGAATGTTTGCTAATAGTTTACAACATGCAGTTCCTTGGTATGTAAACTTAAAAACTTACACACACACACTATCCTCCACAACTTTTCCTGTAACTCTCTCACCTCCTCCCCCATTCCACCCTCCCATCCCCCTGGCCCATTACACCCACCCCCTCAACCCCCATATACAAATTTGATTTTTTTTCTTTGGAAGCGACATCATCATGGTTATTATTGTAAGAACATACAATAAAACCGGAAGATTTTGCTATTATTAAACTTGATGAATTCAAATGTACACAATCAAACTACTTCTTTAGCGGTGCAGTCAATTGTTGAAAACTATTTACTGTATATTCAGTATTGTATAGTGTTTGAATATGATGATCCTATGGTCTATTCCATTACCTGAACTACCTACATAATACATTGTTATGACTCAATGGATAAACATAGTTAGTTAATAGTTTAAATATCAATTTTGAATAAAGGGAGTGTAGGAGTGCAGTATTAAAGCATTAAGCCATTTACAAGCAGTTTGTCATTAGAATGGAGGCCTTAGATTTAAGCACTAAAATAATTGTTGAAATTCACAAAGATGAATCGCATTTGTGTACATGTCATGAACTGACAGGAGACGATGACAGATTACCTTACATTAAACAATCAGGAAGTTTAATCAACTCTGGACAAAACATTGGGTATGGAGAAATTAAAGAACAACCAACTGAAATGATCAAGCAACAAGTGGAAACATCAAGAAAAACGGAAACAAATCAATTGTTTACCTATCAACGTTCCACAACAGGCAAGAAAAAGATGGTCGCACTTGATCTACGTGTACACAGAAAGAACACGAAACCTGCATTTAAAATTCCACAAGAGAAATTTCAACAGAAGAAAGTTGTGATAGATGCTGTAAATGATGATCTAATGAATAAATCACTGCGAGAAAAGACTAAGAAAAACCAAGCAATACCGCAGCACGTTAAGAATCAACTGATTAATGCGTATGAGGACGTTAATATGCAGTATACGTGCATCGCTGACAAGTTGGGAATAAATAGATCTACAGCTGGAAGCATTATAAGACGATACAGAGTAAAGAACAAAATTGCTGTTAAGAAATGTCATCAATCGGTAACATTTACGAATGAACTGTTGTAGAGGATTGTTGTTGTTGTTCTGAGGGCCTCATGTATGTCAGCCATGTTGTTGTGAGTTACACTCATGATCCATGATTTAAAATAGGGGGTGGAGAGGATTGTTGTTGTTCTGAGGGCCTCATTTATGTCAGCCATGCTGTTTTGAGTTACACTTGTTCAAGAAATAACATAAATAATGCGTACATATCAATGTGGCATATGCTCACATCAAATTCAAAAGTGACATTTTTTACTCTGTAGCAGTAGCTATTAAAATTGTTTAGGGGGAGGGGGGATATTTTAAAATTGGGTGTAGGGTCTAAAAATGGCAAAATTTATGCCCTCATCCTTCCCTTTGATTCTGCCTTTGTAGTGTAAGACCCATCTTCCACCCCTTGCACCCAACATTGTTTTGGATTAATACTTAAGTATCAACATTTTGTTTGACCTGTTATCATTGTGGATAGAAGACTTTAAATTGTTGGGTTTTTACTTACATGACTTGTAATGATGTTTGTATTTTAATTTTAAGTTACCTAAAGCTCTGTCTACACTATCAAACTTTATGTGACAAAAAATGTTATGTGCCCATATATGGACATGATAATGTCATATCGGTACCATATTTGGGTATATCACTACCATATTTGGGAATATTACTACCATATTTGGGAATATCACTACCATATTTGGGTATATCACTACCATATTTGGGAATATCACTACCATATTTGGGTATATCACTACCATATACTGCACATCACACTTTTTTTTAAACATTTGTTCTGGTATTTGTATGCGTTTTGTTCTTACCCACCTTTTAATTGGCGAGTTCCTTTTTGCTGTTGGTTGGTTTTGGAAATAAAATAAAAATAACTAGTTTGATAGGGTGGACAGAGCTTAAGGTCCGATTGAGTGATTGAGCGACCCTCGTTGGATAACAATAGAGTAGTATATTATAGGCTAGATATTCAGGGATTTATGGGTGGTAGACATAAAAATAAGCTAATGGAAGATTGTACAATTTTAGACTATTTAAAAAACAATTTAGGCTGTTCTCTGCTTTCAAAAATACAACTACATCCTACCTGCAATTCATTTGTACCAATTTATAAATCCAATTAAACATTTAAAAAACTGTATAATTATTCGCAATGTCTATACTCTGTCCTTGATACTATACTACAAATGGGCCTGACTGCGAAACCAACAATGTGTGTACATTGTGTGAAACAAATCTGAGATTAAATTCATATTAATATTTTGCATTAATTAACTGTTGTTGTGTTATGTATTGTTATTGGGTGTGATGTTGCATGTGTCATTATTGATTGCTATTGGTACACTCCATTGATGACTAAAGCGTTTAACGTTACGCATGACTGACTTCTCCTGTTTGTGGTAGCGGGTAACGAAGCATGACTGACTTCTCGTGTTTGTGGTAGGAGGTAACGAAGCATTCCATCAACAGTATAAGTTCGAAAATGAGAATAATAAATTAATTACACAAACCAATAGTGGTGTTAATGGTCTGTAAGTCTTCCTTAGCTTTACCTGGATAAACCGACATAGGCCTTTCCCCTTCGAAGGTAGAACATAACTCAAAAAGAGTATGTATGGGCGTTGTCGCCAATCTGAGGACGTGGGACACAGATACCACTGTCTTGGAGGGAAATTTTTAAATTTTTTGTACTTTCAGTATGTTCTCCTCTCGAAGGGGAAAAGGCCTGTCGGTTTATCCAGGTAAAGTTAGTCACGAAATAGACTAAATAAAATACCGCTACAAATACAATAGAACTTCTATTTAGGAAAGATTTTCAGAACCCAACAAAGTTTCCCCTTATAGGAACTCCCTTTGAATAGGGATTGATCGTACCAATAAAATTGCGTTATTCACATGAATGCATTTCTTAATAGGGGTGTCTCCCCTGAATATTCGTGCATTTATTAAGAACATAAATAAATCAAATGAATGCAATAACCAACGACCTACAATTTAATTATTGTGCGCATGCAAGCAAGTTGGGACGTGCTGCTTCTCTCTAAACCTCAACGCAGGTTAGGGTATTTCTAGCTGAGGTGACAACAACAACAAATCGATTGACATGACCTAACCTATTCCTAAGGGTCGTTGCAATTTGAAAGTCTACTTTCGCATCCACATAGCAGTTATATCAATCAAAGCTCCCAGTATCCTAGAAAGGCTGGGCAACCTATTCTAGCTACTGGCTGCAGCTCTTTGTGCTACTGTACCAATTGTTACTCCTGGGTAGAAAACTTTCTTTACCATGAACATGGATACTCAAACCCACAATAAAATTGATGTAATATTCAAATAAAATAATACATGGCTGCCAGTAGTCTATTGCACTCTCTAAATACGAAAGAAGTAAACTATAAGTTAACTGAGACATGGTACCTGAAGCTGTAGACTGGACATTGCTAGTAATGAATCCAGGCATCAAACACATACAAACTACAAACCTAAGGCATATACATACATTCAGCTAATAATTGTGTAAAATTGTCCAAGATATTCATAAAATATTACACATGAATTAATGACTATTTAGGGTATTTTGAATGATTTCGATAATTTATTAACGATATATACTTAAATGTTTCCGCAAACATTTCAAAATAATCTTTTGATGGATGGGGAAAATGTCTGGTCGTGAACCGACATTACTGTAATGGATGAAAAAGGTTATTGCGTAAAACAAAAAATGCAAAGTAATGCAAACTGGTTATGAGTGTATGATTAGGCGGCCTGGGCATAAAAGTTTAATAGTGTAGACAGAGCTGAGGGTCTCCATTAAAAGGGGGTTTTTAACTAGACAAGTGGACCAGTAAAATTATATTTTTACTGGTCCTCCACTCCTTTTCGGCCTATACCCTCATATTTTTGAAAACAATAAATTTATGCTGCCCAGATTAATGGAAAATCGCAACATACTCTGTATAGAAATTATGCTTTTTACAGATATTATTATTATTATTATTGATATTTAAATTTTATTATATTGATTATAAAAGATTTTGTTGAAATTTTGAAAGATTACTTCTTATTCAACTGGTCCACTAAGCATTCAACTGGCGGACCAGTGTTAATTAAAACACTCTTAAGCTCTGTCTACACTATCAAACTAGTTGGACAAAAAAGTGTGATATGCCTATATATGGTAATGATATGCTTAAATATGGTAGTGATATGCCATCATCATGTCCATATATGGGCACATCACATTTTGTTATCACATAAAGTTTGGTAGTGTAGGCAGAGCTTTAGAGGGTGCAGGATTATACTGGATTCCTAATAATGGTATTTAGCAATGTCTTTGTGTCAAAGTGTGGGCTAAACTAATAGGGGTGGGATTATACTCAATCTAGGTCGTATACTATGGAACGCCGTTTACGCAACATTTTGATGATATGAATTTTATGACGCGATATGTGAATGAAATGCATCGATATGAATTAAATGGTGCGATATATGAATGAAATGTTTTGAATTGAATGCTTTGAATTGAATATTTTGAATGAAATGTTTTGAATGAAATGTTTTGAATGAAATGTTTTGAATGAAATGTTTTGAATGAAATGTTTTGAATGAAATGTTTTGAATGAAATGTTTGAATTGAATTGAAAAGTCAAACTATTGGTGGCGTATGTCATTCTCGCTCGCGATTATTTTCTCAACCTCTTAGGCCTAAGCCTGGGTACCCTCATCTCCTTTCTTCCACGCTGCCTTTACAGAGAATCCTAACAGACCTGGGTTCGGAAATATGTATTCCAATGTTTCAGGTCTGTTAGAGAGTCTCTGTAAAGGATTCATATTGATGACAGCGTTGAAAGGAGATGAGGGTACCCATGCTTAGGCCTATTAAGAGGTTGAAAAAAAATCGCGAGCGGGAATGACATACGCCGCCAATAGTTTGACTTTTCAATTCAATTCAAACATTTCATTCAAAACATTTAATTCAAAACATTTCATTCAAAACATTTCATTCAAAACATTTCATTCAAAACATTTCATTCAAAACATTTCATTCAAAACATTCAATTCAAAGCATTCAATTCAAAACATTTCATTCATATATCACGCCATTCAATTCATATCGATGCATTTCATTCACATATCGCGTCATAAAATTCATATCATCGAAATGTTGCGTAAACGGCGTTCCATAGTATACAGTAGTATACATAGTGTGAAATGTATTCCAAGATAGTGTATACATTATACCTAATGACTGTATACATTACTGTTGAATTTCTTTCAAAGTCAGTAAAGATCTTTTTGTATTTGTGAGGTCAAATGTAACTTGTTTACCTCATAGAGGTATTAGTTTATTTTATAGTATATCTCCAGGTTTAAAATTGCCTATTGTTGATATCAGACTGGTAATAAAATACTACTTTTTTAGAAAGTAGGAAATCAGAAAGAGTTGTAAAAGAAGATCCTTTAACGATTGGCGATATAAAAATACTTTTAGATAGATATTTATTATCTATTTAAAATATAGTAAAAATCTTCACAATTTATATTACAATTATGGTTAATATTCAAATTTTTATGATTTGTTGATGACAATATCTACAGTTCTGTTTATATTATAACACATGCAGGTTCAGGGAATTCTACTTGGGGCGTACGTTTCCCCTTTTGACAGTTAAAATAAAATTGTTACTACTTTTAGATATCGATTTTTTACAGTCTTTTTAAGTACTATGTTATCGCTCGCCATTTGACAAATTCTGGATGATCCACCCCTGATTCTTTAGGATATTTTATATTTCTTAAAAGCAACCCATTCAGTGCCTCATAGATTCTTTTTATTACAATTAATAACTATTTATTTTGATTTGTATTAACTTGATGTACCATAAATATATATGTTTTTTTGTTGTTGTTAATGTAATCTTGCTTTAGTATAATTTTGAGTATAATACAAATGCAGATACGAGACACAATAGGCCTCCATACTTTAAAATAAGGGAAAAGAGAAGTGTTGTAAAGTCCCAATAGGCCTCCATACGTTGAAATAAGGAAAAAGAGAAGTGTTGTAAAGTCCCAATAGGCCTCCATAATATGAAATAAGGGAAAAGTCAATTGTTGAAAAGTCCCAATTTAAATCTTAACACTTACCATAAATGCATCCGCCCCTGTGTCTGCCTCAAGAGGTCGCAGCACACCAATATCTAAAAGACTGTTGCACAGTGAGATGGACGCTTGCCGGACATCTGCCTCTGTGGACGGCGACTGCACCGTCTGGTCAACCACTGACGAACATAGCCAGTCTAGCAATCGTTTCCCTGTAAAAATAACACGTCCGTGGAAATCATTTATAATTGCAGATTGGATCTTTTCAAATGAGCCCTGCCGTTTAACACGGTACATTGTGGGATACTTCGCACTATACAACACAGTCCGAGTTTGTCTAAATCTACAGCCTGGTACTAAATGGAACCAAGCACCTCCAAATATATAAAAACTCCCAACAAGTATTTACTAAATAAACATTCCTTTTATCTATGTAACGTTTGATTACTATGAATTATAAGTTTGATAACACAATCATAATTAGTCAGGTTCATATGATTTAGCTACGTAAACAAATGCTTTTCTTAAAACATAAAGAATGTTAACATATGATTTAACAAAGTAAATATAAGAGTTATGCGACGCAAGAACTATGATATATGAGCTCAATTAAGTGTTTACATCCAGTTTGGGAAAAATAACAATATCATAAAAATTATTTAATAATAATAATAATAAATACAATTTTGCCAATTATTTTCTATTGGCACAGGCATTTAGTTCCTATTATCATCAGCATACTGGAAGATAACGATAACTCCTTACTCACACACTGTACCACTATCACATTTGTCTAACCTTCAAAGTTTACTGTACACACCGGTGAACACAGAAAACGCTGACAATGCCCTGTGTTTGTGTAAATTCCGGAGTTTTGCTAGGCAATGCGAAAGGGGTACAGCATACATACGGATTTCTAAACACAGGGCTTATGGAATAATTTTAAATGTATATATTGATGAACAATTCTATGTAGTTAAGTTCTTATGTTATGGAGACTCTGTTGCTTTTGGGGTCCCCAGGACATTTTGATGTCGAATAAATAAATGAAATAAAACGATAATTTCTCATCTAAATGTTGAGAAAATTATTCTGCCAATTGTATCTCGAAAATGTTTAGCCATCTTGATCATACTCACTAAGAGGAAAAGATTTTTAGTAGTGTTTCAAAATACTAGATTATGCTAAAAAAGATTGATTATTTGTTGTATGAATTTTGATTATGAATATTAAAATAATAATTAGATAATCAAAAGATGGATTGTCACTCATATGCCTTTGATTTTAAATAATAAACAAACTTAAATTTCTGCTAAAATTGGATAATTACAAGATGGATCAATTGTTATACAAATTTTGATTTTTGAATATTAAATACACTGAAAAAAATATGTGGTAGAAGTGTATGCAAATTACTCTCACTATTCAATTTTAAACCAACAATGGCACTGGTACAGTAGTATACAAGTGCCACTTACCTGGATAAACTGAAAACAGCCCTGTCTCTCCAAACAGGGGATGCATTTACAAAAAAAGAATTTGACATGTGGCATGGTTCCCACTAGAGGATGCAGTTCTCAGATGAAACCATTAAGCAATACGGGTGCCCTCTTCAGAAAGAGAGAAGGCTATTGTCGGTTTATCCAGGTATGCTAGGCACGAAATGATTCAACTTACCAGCAAAATTCTCCTGATCTTTACAGAGGGCTCTGAAATTTAACAGTGATAGCTTCTGTTTTTCTGCAAATCCTTCCAGAGCTCCATCCTTTGAACTTAGTGCCGATTCAAGTGATTTCGAAACTCTCAAACTTCTATGTTCATTTAGCTGTTCCGGTGACATCAGACGCGATGTTGACGATCTAACTAACCTGTCTTCGGTGCGCTTTCTGCCAAACCTACGCATAGTTGTCGCATCTCTTGAATAAGGTTTTGCAGTGAATTTAAACAGGTTTAACGTTTGTGGACGTTTACGAGGGAATGATCCAGTGGCAGGGTCAAGGAATGATATATCTGGCATAGAGAAAGCAGATGTTAAGATGTCATCATCGCTGGTGTCTTCTCCTGCTAGAGGAAGACTCTGACCAAGCTTAGCACTTTCAGGGTCTCTACCTTCACTGAATGTCCTCTTATAGAATGGCTTTGCCGTCCGCTGCTGCACATCCTCAGAAGATACTGTTTTCTTTATTAAGCTAGGATCAATGACTGTTTTTAATTTTTCTTTCAGACTTTTCCCGGCAGATGATTTCTTTCTCTTTTTACCTCCACGTTTAGAAAGAGACGGCATCGTCGCATAACCTGAAAATATAGTTGATTCAATATCTGGACTGAGACCTGCCTGTAAACTTGGAACCAACATTGGTTTTTTAAAGGTTGTGTCGTCGCAATCGAAAAAGACATCTGAATCCGGAGATTTGTCTTTTTTACTACCTTGGAGATCATAAGAACCGGCAAGAATCCTACTCTCGTCGTGTGAAGAGACTGTATGGTTCTCCATATTCAAATCATCTTCAACAATATCTATAAAGGTATTATACTTCAGTTGGTAATAAGGCACTGGACTGGTCAACGATTCATCTTTTGTATTAGATTCATCTTTTGTAAGTGACTGAAGATCAGACTCTGACAAAGTTGGCAGCGATTGCTTCCAGAAAGAGAAGTCATCAAAGGACTCATCCGTCTTGTCAGCATCAGCTACCAACAGATCATCCATCAATATCGATTTATCTGGTGCATGAAGATCCTTTTCATTTGATTCTGCTGTAACATCCTGATCATTGTCCATAACTATCTGAATATCCTCTGTTGCAACGGTATGGTCAATGAAATCATCAGAGGCATCTCCATTTGTTTGGTCTTCACTACCAGTTGAGCAAGAATTATTGCTATTTTTATCGGGCAGTACTGTGGTTTTTAACTGTGAAACAGCAGAAATACCAGATGTTATTGTTTTGTTAGTTAAAACCTTTGATAAATTGTTAGTACAAAATTTATCAGAGTTTTCTTTTGTTAGATTATCAGTAATGTTAGTGCTCTCGCGTCTACTATCAATGTTAATTACAGGTGTACGCTCATTTGCATTAGCCACCTGGGTGTTATTCCTATCGGTAGTATTAACAGAGGTTTGTTTCCCTATTTTAACTACTTTATTCTTCTCAATCAGATCTTGTTTATCACTTTCACTGACATCTGGTGTCTTGGCGTTCCCCTGCATGTTGGCTAATACTTCAACACTCATAGACACAGAATTATCTGGACATACTAAATGGTCATCTTTCGTGTTAGAGTTGTTAGTAGTAGGTTTAGTTTTAATTCCTATTATACCTGAATCATCAGTGTTATTACTTACTGATGCCTCTTCGTTAACAACCTTTGCATTGTCATTAGCTTTGGAATTTCCCTTTTTACGTAAAAAGCTTCTCCTCCCATCAGCCTTTCCACTTTTTTGCTTAGCAACCGGTTCAAAATCCAAGTCACTTGAAAATGTCACATACTCGATCGTCGCAAAGCTTGATTTGTTTGAATTATCAATTGAACCTTTCTGAGCGACGCTTAACGGCACCCGCTTATTGTCACCGGAATTACGAGTACTACCTGACATGTCTATTTTTGTTATTTCCGATGGCACATTCTGTTTTGTTTTGCTTTGCACGCCTTTTGTAATTTCATTGGTTATTCCACCACCAGCAAATAAATTCACAGCATCTTTGTGTTCATTGTGATGACGGCGTTTACTTTTATGAGACGAGTCATGGTGGTGTTTAACTTTAAACCGGCCACTAGACTTCGACAGACTGTGACGGAGCCCTCCACTTTTAGATCGAGGGACTTTCTCATCGGTTCGACCGGTTGAAGTTGAATGACCTGCTGGAGTTTTTCCTCCTTCTTTACTCTGATTTTCTCCCATTTTAATCAGTTATTAAAACAATTAAACATATTGGAAATAGATTAATTATTCTCTCATTTATATTCACCCTATAAAAATAGAATATTCTTCATGAAAATGGGTCAGGTTTTTTAATAGCTGGTAAACAAAGACATGCTATTCAGATATTCAAAGTTCAAATAACAGATTGAATACACTAGGATGTAACGATATATGCCAAGTTAAAAGCTCAGTAATCCACTGAAGGTTTGCCTATTGTGTTCAGTTCAAAATTCAATGAATGAAGTCTTTAACAAAATGCTTTCCTTGTGTGGTTTACCAAATCATATGCCACAACTTGATCGACCTTTTCTGTAAAAAAAGTAAATAAATTGTTATGTTATGTTATGATATTTATAATAATTATGAATTACACAGTAATATATATTTACAGTAAATTTGTGTTAAATCCACACAATTTTTTTTTTACTAATGTTTGATCTTTTTTGGTTTAAAGCACTTGTGCTTATTTTGTATCCTATTCCATTATCATATTTTATTGTATGTGTATGGGGTTTTCTTTATTATGGAATAAAAATGTTGATGATTGATTGAAATATAATAATTTACTTAGACTTTTATGACAATAATTTCATTTTAAATAGGTTTTTTTTAGGATACAGCAATATTTATCTATAATCTTTTCTACAGTATACCAGCATAAAGAACCAGCATCACAGAACGAACCAGGATTTCTATAAAAGGCAAGGAGCTATTTATATATCAAAATAATTAAATATATAGATTAGGAGACTGTATGCATGGGTGGGGTCATTACCAAAACAGAATAATAAATACAGGATGAACATTTGAAAATGTTGGTGATATAAACAATTAGTTTAAATATTTGTTTATATTATAATAGACAACTAATTAAAAGAATTTATTTTTAAAAAGGGTGACAACTTTCCTACTAAAACAAGAATGGTAATTTTTGTTGTTACCATTTTTTCTAGTACTGTATTTATGGTAATATTTTATAAGCACTAAATCACTGTATTAAGTGTTACTTATCATTTGCCATTGGATGATTCTAATTAATTATTATACCAACCACAACATTGTCCTACTGTAAAGTAGATGGCACTACATTACATTTAGGACTTTCCTAACATTGGTTTGCAATATAAAATTATAGAGGGCAGTAGAGCATTTTAGAACTTTATCATCCCAGCACTCCTGACAATCAATGGTAACCAATTAAAAAAATTAATTCAAAAATATTTTGATAATTTAAATTAAATTTCAGTATATCACCAGGTAGTTTTGAATTCATGTTCTGTGCCTGATATGTTGATAAATAATAACAAATTTATTTTTCTTACATTGTATAGAAATTTTAAATGTTATCTAAGAAAAAAACGTTCACAATTTCATTAATTCTATGTGTTGTCTTGGGGTTATATTATATAGACCATGGAAAATTGATTGCTGTTTTATATTCTCTTATTCGGTTAAGTTATTCATATCAAAGTATATTTATGATATAATAATGCATCTAGCCTCAAGCTATTCTGCATAATATTAAGTAAAAAAAAATTTATATTGCTATAATTCTGCTACACAATTATGACATTGAATAGCATTCATATTACATTACAGTACATTATGTTTCTCTAGGAAATAGAGTAGTATAGTTGGGAGAGATTGAGGGTTGATCTGCATTATAATTTGTAAAGTGAATTTTTGGGGAAATGGGGGCAGGGGGAGATGGGGGCAGGGGGAGATGCAGTGTCAGGGAGAGAAGGGATGTCAACTCATCCAATGATACCACATGTCAATTTCATACAGCACAGTAGATTCTTTACACAAACCATCAGTAGTGTTGGGATATTGGTATTCTATGAGTTGAGTGGCTGAGCGGTTAAGACAGTGGAATCGTAAATATGTAGCCATCATCAGCAAGGGGTCTATAGGTTCACTTGCTCCATGGTTCTGGTAGTAGAACAAGTCTTCTCAGATATAAGGACTATAAATCGTTTTACTTAGTATATCTTTCGATACGAGTAGGGGGTTACTCCGGTGTACTAGTACATCACAGCCACTGATCATAACTGGGCCCTCCTGGAGACCAGTATTTGACTGAAGGTTACCCAGTATAAATAAATAACAAATTCAAATTCAAATACTACAAAAACAAACCTACTTTTTCTTACTGTACATGATATGATAATGACTAAATTTCCTAAGTAGACATCTAAATTGACATATCTACAACACTGTGAAGCAATTCGTGTCTTATACTCAAATTACAACATGCGATATACATTTCTCTTATAGGTGATATTTGTTCTCTTTTAAGAGAAGCTGAAAAGACAAGTGTTCTATTTGAATGCTATTGATTCTCATCAGAGACTGTATTGATGTGGCTTGGTTCGTTAACAAATTATGAAATACAAGCTGACATAATCTAATTCTCGTATTAGTATATCAGCCGTAATCAAAGTTTGTTGCAGATTTTAACACATTGAATAAAGTACAGTATGTGAATGGTAATGTAGAGCGAAATCATACAGTCAACTATCACCAATTGAAATCTCTTATGACTCGGATGCAGAATTCTTGCTTCCCTTTGAAAATAAAAACAATACAGATTCCAACTTGGAAAAATGAAATAACGTGAGAGACGGGATAAAAGCGTGATCAAACTAAGGTGATCTATTTTAAAATATATGGCAATATGGAATATTGGAATTCGTGGTAGATTATGGAATATTATAAGTAGCTTGTACGACAATGTTAAGGGGCAAGTAAGATTTGGTGACATTGAAACACAGTCTTTTGATATAGAAGAAGGTGTTAAGCAAGGGTGTGTCCTTTCCCCAACCCTGTTTTGCATAATAATGAACGAACTCACTAAATTATTACGAGAACACGCGTTAGGTGTGCGCATACACGATATCTGCCTTGGTAGCCTTTTTTGGGCCGACGATATTGTACTTTTAGCAGATAGCGAAAAAGAACTCAATAAAATGTTAGATTTAGTATCCTTATTTGCTAAAAAATGGAAATTTAATTTTAATAGTGAAAAGTCAAATGTTTTGATAATAGGCCAGAATCTGAATAGCGAAAAACTTTGGAAATTGGGGGATACTTTTATATCTGAAGTTGAAACATATAAGTATCTTGGTGTATACATTTCTAGAAATCTAAAAGACAATTTCCACATCAATCAAGTTATTAAAAAGGGCAATAGGATCATTGCGTACATTAAATCTATTATAGATAGACTCAACAATTTTGATCGTGTTGTATATGGAGATATCCTTTGGAGAAGTATCGGCCTTCCGACTATTAACTATGCTTGTGCTGTATGTGTCAATACAAATACTAAAGACATACAAAGGATTGAGTCTCTTCAATTACAAATGGCGCGAACAATTCTTAAAGCGAGTAGAAGCACTGCAAAAGAGGCACTTTATGGCGATCTAGGTTGGCAACCAATTAAAGTAACTCAGGATATTTTTAAAGCAAAATATATAAGAAATGTTATGTGTATGGAAATGTATCGTTGGCCAAAACTTATATTAAACACAATTATTAGACATAAGAATTTTAATTCAAGGTACCAATTTATTAATGAATTTGAAAAAACTTGTGATTATATTAAGTTCGATTTCAATGCCATTCTTAATGATATATGTACAGGTACTGATATTGATATAAACTGGGTCAAGCCATTTGAAAATACAATTAAACAATCGTATTCTACTTTTTGGAAACAAGAAGTATTAAGAAAATCATCTTTGCTTGATTACTCTTTGATAAAAGAGTCACCTAGCCTAGAACCTTACCTACTGGATAAAACAGATTTTTATGGCTCAAGTTTAAAATTTAAACTTCGTATAAACACTTTACCACTTGGAAAAATTACAAATAAGTGGAACATTGATAATCTAAATGACAAGTGTAAGGTTTGTGGGTCAGGTGAAGAAGATGTTAAACATTTCCTGTTTATTTGTAATAAGTTACATTGTATTAGAATGGAAGAATTACAAACACTTCAACATAAACTTATTGCAATAAATTGTGTAGATACTTGGGTAAATTTTATTTCTGGTGACCTATCTATTAAGGTTCAATATGTCCTAGGAAGCACGTTATTCCATAAAAATAACTCTCACGACATTTATGCTGTATTTGACAGTTATTGTAAAATGTACACAAGCCGTGCTTGGAAATTAAGAAATGCAATTGTATTACAAATTTGAACTGTTTTATTTTTTAAAAAAAAGTGTTTTCTTTTCCATTGCTGTTGCAAAATTAGTAGTTGTATATTAGTGTAGTTTTAGTTTGTAAATAAGTTTTGTAATAGCGTCGAGTCAAATTTTATGTCTATCTCAAATATGTTTTATTTTCGTTTCAGTTTTTATTTTTCATTGTTTTTGTATTGAATTTTGTAATTGGTATGGACGCACCATCTACGCATGTGTGCCACTGTTAAAAAAGTGTTGTTCCAAATAAATATTATTATAGTAGTAAAATACTGAATTATTTTAGAAAATCTTAGCATCTACCGGCATAAAGTAAACAATAATGTAGGTTTGACCAGCACTTTTCCAAGCGTTGCACGCCAATTAATATTTGCATATCTCAGATAAATTGTACCTTTAGCAAAGTTTCAGGATTGAAACTCCTGTGATTAACGGAAAACCTGGGAGGTCTGACATAGCAATGTTCAGTTTTAACACACCAGGTTTGTAAAACCGCAGTATATAAAATTATGAACCCCTAAATCTACTGTTTCATTATCATTGTTAAATATAAAATTTTCATCAAGAATAACAGATTTATACTTGCCAATTTAGATTAGAAAACCACTATCAATCGTACAATAATAAACACTTTTTTCAGAGCACAGAAGCAATACAGCTCAGTAGTTTGAATACATTAACCAAATACTGCAAAAATCATATGTATTGAAAGTGTCTTATAATGCTTTTAAAATTATAAAACACTTGAAACTGAATAAAATAAAACGCACAATCAGTTGAGTAGCAGGATATAAAACAAATTGTACTTAAGTGGTGATATATCTATAAAATCCATGGTGATTATTTGTACCACATCAAAAGATTATAAAACATAAAAATAAGAATCACACTGTCATTGTCAATTTATCGTGAAGTCACAATTTGTATACTAATAGTTTACATTGCAGCTACAGTTGTAGGAAAATTTATCAATGTTAAAAAATGAAACTTTATTAAATTCATGGGTCAATTTTATTACAAACTATAAAAGAGATATAAATAGAAAAAAAATTAAGTGCCTGAAAAATGTATCCATAGTGTTTTAAAGGCAAATACGTTTTATTTTTTAATTTGTTGATGTTAATCATAAGTTAGAATTACATACGGTATCTGGTCTTGGTTTTTTGCAAGAAATAAAATAAAAGCACTCAGAAACCGAGTGAAATCAGAGGACGCATGTTTTATTTGTGAAGTTATTATACACCGATTTTTCTGTACTGTAAGTATATACTGTACCCATTCTATTTTGCCAAGTACAGTAATAAGAATATAATATCTAGTAACAACCTTTCCTTTTTTAGCAGTCTGTCTAGAAAAGGTAACAAGGTTATCAGCACAAAAGTGTATAAAATATGATGGTCTAACTAGATACAGTTGAAATGATTGAAAACATTAGAATAAACTTGCGATTTCTTTTATATATGCACCAAGAAAATGTTATAAAATATTAAATAATCGCGATCATAGTATTTATAATGGATACTATACTATACTATACTGTACCAATCATCGTCGTACATTACAAAGTAAATTTTTACAAAACTCATTTATAAGCCGATTCGGATTTTAATAGACAGGAAATCAGAGAGATAGCATAATGGTTTAAAATGCAATAAGATGAAATAACACTATTTACTTTTAAGAGCGTTTGAATGCAAAATATGGAAGTATAAGACTAAGACTAAAAGATCATGTCAAAAATTTGAAAGCTTTTTTTTTAGTATAATTATTGATTCATGTTTACTACAGTAATTTAAAATTTGTATGAAAAAGTGGAAACTCATATTTTTATGCCAATCCATTGTTTTTAACAAGATTTTACAGTATATATTTATATTTATATATATCTGCTAACTTTTCTGGCTGTTTACTTTATCATTTTGATTTAGCTTTTCGCTTTTTTTTTGTATCTCCATAGAGATCCAGCCACTGATACCCACAGCATTGTCATTTGTTTCAGTAATTTGCCTTTGGATTTATATTTATATATATATATATATATATATATATATATATTCTTTATTTTCCCCTTGTACTTGGGAAAAAAAAAATGTTGAGGTTTGGTGTTTTGGTGTTTTTATTTATGTTTTTATCTGTGTCTATTTTAATTGTTATTATTTTATGTATTTGTTCACTCATAAGCCAGAATTGGCTGGTCTTTAAATAAATAAATAAATACAAAAAATACCTGAAATTGTAGCAGTAGTCACTCCAGTAGAAACACTTTGACATAATTCATAACCAAAAAAAGCTACGTCGTCATTAAATGCTAGGCTACAGAAAATGCTCACGCAAGGATTGACGACACAAATGACACAAGGGAACAGTACAGTATGTTGAAGCAAAACCATTGCTTTAATTTATGATACAAAATGTAAAATGTACTCTACCTTTATCCTTGTTGATGTCTGAACAGCAAAGAACTGACTAGGCCAGAGATTCTCTGCAAATAGAATAATAAAACTTTAATACTTCACATACTGTACTGGTATAAAACCTTTAATACAAAATTTTGTTTGGACAATTAACCGACTGTACTGTACTGTACACATGTCAGTATTAAAGCCAATTTATACAGAAAAGCAGAAACGGTACGCATAAAAACGATGTGTAGCTTGTTCCATGTAGAATCTGTATCTATCCTGAGCGGAAAACCGCCTGTCCTCTCCGCATTGTGTGTAAATGGTCATGTAAAACATAGATTCTATATTTTTATTGCCGTTACCGCTCGTCTGTGTAAATTGACCTTTATTATGGAAAACTACTATTTTGTGATTATGAACAGTATTTTGCAAATGGTACCCTCATCTTGAAGGACAAATATGACGCTATCTCAGCTTGGTTCCTACTAGGACGCAACGCAATGAGATAAGCCGCAACTCAAGCAAATTGACCAATTAAATCAATGGATTATTCAAACTATTGCTTTTGATTGGTCAATTCGCTTACGTTCTTGCAATACGTCATATGTGAACCAAGCTAATAGTAATGTAATTTTATAATCCTTGTCTCTGATAGCTTAGCCCTTTTACTCACATAAGGTATAAAACTTACATTTTAAAACCGTAGTACTAGTAGTACTGTACTATTACATACTGTACTGTACTATACTAAGTATTCATATGCTAAAACGACTGTAGTGTTAAACAATTGGAAGGAAAAACACCTGTAAATGATTTTCAAACTTACAACTCTTGTTCGCATTCCAACATCAAATCAATCAATAACACTCAGTATAATAAATGTTTATTTTCCAGTTATGTAATAATGGAAGAATGTTTATTTACTAATATTACAATGGAGGAATGTTTATTTTATGCAACAATTTCCTGAATGCTTTATCATATTGCATATCATAATGCAAATTGTGTATCAAAATAAATGTATGAAATCATCTAAAAATTATACTTTAACCTCACCAATGACCTTTTATAAGCAGTACCTTAACATCCCAAGAGGCTCTAACATTATGAGTGGAGTCATTAAAGGCAACGAGACCTATCAGGACTTGCACAGCATACTAAACTGTATGAAGATATTAAACCGTTAAGAATAGTAGATTTAAAATGGACTTGAAAATATACTGTAGCATCATGAAGAATAATCATCATAAAGTTGTCGTAATAGTTTCATGAAAATAATTAATAATCAAAATGAAATAATATTGGAGATAAGATTGAAGATATTAAACGGTTACAAATATAAGATTTAAATAAAATGGACATTTAAATGTAGCATCATGAAGAATATTCAACATAAAGTTGTCTTTAAATTCATATAAAGGTTCAAAAATCGAATACGGTAACATGAAAGAAATATTAGCAAATGCAAAAATTACACTGTTACAGTAGTAGTACTTTTTCTAGTATTCTCCGACATTCTGAATTTATTGTAATGTTTAGTTACTATATAAACAAATCTTTTAAAATCAATAATTTATAAAACTTTGTTTAGTTATTGATATAATAAATTAAACTAGAAAACTAGAAAATCTTAATCTTGAAAATGATAGATTAAAACGAGGAAGGATTTCAATTTGGGTCATCACCGTTTGTTTGTGTAATCAAAATACAGAAACAAGACGTGAAGTAATTCAACAGCCATCTGTTCTGTTAACTTTCCACCTCTATCGGCTAAAGCTCTGTCTACACATCAAACTAGTTTGAGTGTGATATGCCCAAATATGGTAGCAATATGTCCAAATATGGTAGTGATATGACATCATCATGTCCATATATGGGTACAGTACATCACATTTTATTTTTCACATAAAGTTCGATAGTGTACTGTATAGACAGAGCTTAACATCCAAAATTCTCAGCCATAATCCATTTCATATTTCATTAAAATTAAATTCCTATAGTATTAAGAATTTTAAATAGAATATTTATTAAGTTTGAACAATCAATACATTCATAATGCAACATTGATAATAAAGTTTTGTTATTAAAATTTCAGAAGCATTTGTGGACTCGCGGCAGTTTTGTTGTCTGTAATCCATGGCTCCTTTGGGAGATATGTTAATGGTAATTGTACTAATTTATCATTATAATGACTGGTTATCCAATGTATCATTTAAAGCCTGGTTTATACAACAAATCCACAATCTTGTCAATCTACAAAATTCTTTTCCAAAGATGATATCAATAACCAAGTATAATCCCATGGGACTAAGTCTGTAAAAATGTATCTATGAAATTTGGAGGACAAATAGGAGGTGGGAATCAAATCTAGTCATATTGCAATAAACAATTATTATGTCAGAGTTGAGGACAGGGTTCATGGAATGTACCATTATCTGGTAGGGGTTTTTAATATTGTAGCTCTTTTTTTAGAGAGAATAGGCCAATGTAAGTTTATCCATGTATAAAGCTAGGCACAAAATAGACTAAAGTATTTTAAAATGCTGTTCAGGCCATGTGAAATTACTTCATACATTTTCTTTAAAATATCAAATCTTTTTGATGGCCTTACATTACACATTGCTTTATATTTATCTTAATGGGAATAATATTCAAATCTTAGTTTAAGAATGGTAATTGAGAAATTGTGTATTGTCTTCTACTTGTACTTAATAGGCTATTAGTATTACGAAACAGGTAAATTGTCCAAGAGACGATAATAACATCTTCTTTCATACTAAATGAAGTCTAGATATATATTTGTCTACTGTGGAGTTTGGTTACAACTTTTAATGTTTAAGCATTGCTATTCTTAATTGTAAAAAGCACTTTATTCCATTGATTATCTTCACCCAGGAGAAAAATGGGTACTGAATGTACATACCAATGCTGCTCTAATTAATTTTCCAACATTAGAATGACAAATTGTGTGTTTTGTAGCATTTGATTGAATTAATTTCTGATTATTAATATTAATTATTATATAATAAATTAATTAAATATTGTAAGTGAGTATGGTTGGTATAATTAATAATATTAGCTGAAAACGGTTCTTTTTCTGAAAGAATGTTATGAAAGAAACTGTGTAAAAATTCACCAATGTGTAGCATAAAGAAATGCTACACATAATATAATAATATAAATATAATAATGCAATATTTATATAGCGCTATTTCGTAACAAAGATCAGAGTGTTTCTAGTGTTTGTTGATTTAATTAAAATTATCTAGACTCTGAGCAGGAAATAGGCTAACCAAAGACAACCCATTAATGACAACAACAAAAACACCACCCCACTGTTCCCCCCGCTATTTAAGGTGCAATAGCCATAGTAGTGTTTGTTGTCTATGCCTATGTTTTAAAATATGCAGTTTACAAAACCACCACTGAGCACAAATTCCAATGCAATTTGTGTAATCTCAGGTCTTTAATTTTATAATACCATAAAACATACACTAAATGGCCACAATCTTTTATACCTTAAATCTAAGCAATTTATATCAATTTTCCACACTGGTTCCCATCAATAAAAGAAACATTGTATTTCTGTGGATAACCCTGACTCTGTACAAAATTAGTTTATTTTATTATGCATCAATTCCCTTTACAAATATATAAAAATAATAGTTACTTTAAGGAACCACCTGCCTGCCAATATTACTACTTTTTTCTGACACTGTACAATACAACTGTACTTTTGTATTCTGATTCACACTAGTTCAAAATGGTTTTTTTGCATGACCATCTATCTATTTTAACTGTGGTTTAAATGGGGCAAAGATCCCGCTTGTAGTTTCGGGCTTATATGGTGATTCCCCCTGAGAAAAAAAGTATAAAAAATAAATAGTATAGCAAATTATTTAAATAAATATCTCCACATTTTACAGAATTTTTATTATAATATCCTCTTTTGTTTAATATTTAAATTGATAAATTTATGTACACTCATTGCTGAGTATTTCACAAAAACATTTAATCTAATTTGATAGTGTGGACAGAGACTTTATAATCAAATGGGACAACCAGCTACTGATGCATTTACTGATTAATGCTAATACTTCAAACACCTTTTACAATAATTGATCATCATATAATTATTGTAACAAAAATGGCAATGATCAGGCTCTAATCGGCTAGTATTAGATGCGTTGATGCGTTTAATTTTAAACATATGGTGGTGATATGGTGGTGATTTGATGGTGATGGTGATGGTGATGATTTGATGGTGGTGGTGATTTGATGGTGGTGGTGATTTGATTGGTGGAGGAGGTGATGGTGGATTGATAGTGGTGGAGGTGCAATTTTAAAGCACTTAACAGAAACTTATCCCATTCTGCCTTTAGATCAGATCCCTCACATTTGATTTGTATAACAATTATATAACAAACTTGAGGGTAGGATTATCTACTCAATGGTAGATTTTACCCGAGTCAGTGGTACAGTACGTACCTTTCAAACCAAAAGCAATTTATTTATTTGCTAAACATTAAGGTTTATCGCAAATCAAGTGATTTGCGAGAAACGTCATTGCACAAAGCATGATTGGAAGGCCCGGTATATAAAGTATATACATTTTTTATTATACAGTGGAGCTATTTCTCCAAAACTCTTCCCATCATGCATCGCTCACGCTATTTGCGATAAACCTTATTTGGCAATACTATACAGTAGCTCAATGTGGTTTCAGTCAAAATGATGTATCACTTAGATAATAAAATAATTTTTGGGAGTGCTGTTACTCTTATTTTTTACTAATGGAATACAAAATAATGTTCTACGTCTTTTTCTTTCATTGTCATCACATATTAAAGCCAATCATCAATCAATAATTTCAAACTGAAATATGAATTTTTTATAACTAGAAAATGATTATGCATCTGTTTTAAACTAAGTATTCATTGCTTCACTTACAATACCTTATGTCTAGCCATATGGCCATCCTGAGGAAAAGTAACCTGCTTCACTTACAATACCTTATGTCTAGCCATATGGCCATCCTGAGGAAAAGTAACCTGAGACATCAAATTAATAAATTAAAGGCATTGAGTCATATTAAATAAAATATTTAATAAAATTTACGTGGTATGTGAAGACAAAAATAACAATGCAATTTATAATTGTATTAATGAATAAAAATAGTATACAGTATTAATGTACAGTAGATAGGCTATGTGTAGTGTCTGTAGTAGTTAGGCCAGATTAAAATGTCGGCCTGTCTACATTCATGTAGAGTAGGCCTAGTAACAGTAGTACAGATGTTCCAACCCCGAATATTCAAAAAAAATTTTGCACTGTTCTGAATCCTGTTTTTTAGGTTATTTCTGTCTCTAAATACATATTATAGATAGAGGGCGTAAACACTTCAAATCCGCTAAAAAAAATGTAGACTGCCCGAAATTGTTAACTTGGGGGTTGGAACATCTGCAAGTACAGTAGTAGCAAAGGGATTTTCTTTAGCGGCAGAAGCCGAACAGACTTGGTAAATATTTTTCCTTGGTGGCAGACCATGAATTTGACCGTTCCATACCTGGCAGCAAAAATGAACGACGGATGTAGAAAATGTAGTAAAATGAACTGCAGGCTATACAAATTAGAAAAAGCAATCCAACCAACATAAAAAATAATGGAATTTCTATAATAAATAAGCTAAGCTAAAGATATATGGTAAAATTTGCCATTTTGCCAACAGCCAGTTTGGACGAGCAGGTTACCGCGCAGGAGAAAAGGCAATCAGCCGCCTTCTTTCTCGCCTGCCTCTCTCAGCTCTCCTCCTACTCCACGTCGTACTACTACTACTAGCTAGCCAGCTTCGACTGCATGTGTCTTCGTTCGTCGTCAAGAAGTACCAAACAGTTTGGCGTAAAAGCTAATAAAAATTTTTATATGATAAACAAAGGGCAGTTAATGATTAACTAACCTCTAACTATGTGAAATGGTACAAATAATCCAAAATAAGTTCATTTCGGGAAAGTAAACAACCTCTATCATCCATCCATGTCATGAGCAGTCAGCTTGCAGACAGGTTGTTGAGAAAAAATGTAGACCGTCTTTTTAACAATCTCAACTTTGACCCAAATGGCAATGTTGACACGCTTCAGTTGTTATTGGATTTTTTTTTATTTAATCGTCGCGTAATTAAACAAAAATATAACAATTACAAACATATGGAATTCATTTCAACACCCGCAAATATACGTGGAAATAGATATTTTGTAATATAATTTTTTTTAAAGGTATTTTAATAACATTGAGCGCCAATGATACGTGTAATTATTTTTATAGTACAATTGTTTACAAATGGAACGAAGTTGATTTATGTTCTCTGAAAAAAAGATCATGAATGAATTAATGAATTTGCGGAATGTGATTAAAATTATAATTTTATTGCATGCGGTCATCCTCCCAAATGTAACTGAATGGCGACGCAAATTTATCACACATTCCGCCGATAATTATGATTTTTTATAGTTTTACAGTTTTGTGTTACTCCTTCCAACTGCTAAATTTGAGTGCCTATGTTGAGATAGAAACATTGCATAATTCAATTAAATTTGTTTTAAATATAAAACTAAAAATTAAAATAATATAATATATACAATGAACTCAAGAAAAAGAAAATAAGTAGCAACAATTGTATTGTACACTTACTCTTAGAATAATAATATTGATAAAAATATATAAATTTAAAATTTAAATAAGTATACAATTGATTCGTAAAATTCATATGACAAAATCAACTTTTTTAGGATAATCATCACTAGGCCTAAATCAACCTAAATCATGTTATAATTATAACTTGAGTAACTTTTTTTTGTTTATACGAAAATCTAAAAAAAAATATAAATTTTCTATGAAGTTTCAATACATAGAACCTTATTAATATTATTTCGTATCCTTTTTAGGAACGTTTATAGTGTTCATCCAATGAAAACTAGTTATTACAGGGATTTCCACCTCTTGAGTGATCCAATCGAAATACAGCGATACGTAAACAAAATTGACTCATTCGCCATGAAAGTATCGTAAAATCACATAAAAATGTCGTGTGTTTTGAATAAGTTAGGACAATTTCAAGACATTTTGGCAGTAAGTTCCTTCTTACTGAACTCTCCATCAAACTTGGAAGCGCAATCGGAACAAAAAACGTCTAATGAAAATGGTAAGTTTTGCAGTCCAAAATTTCACCCAGCTAGGCCGACGATATGTTATCCGTGTATACGTAGGTGTGGCAAAAGACAGGCTGATTCGGGCTTTTAAAGCATGCCACACTCCAGTTAAGTTTGTCTCAAATAGGGCTAGAAAATATTGTTGGTTTCTGGAACTTTTATAATAGAATTATAGATATAATTGTATTGAAGTTAACAATAATGTCGGATGATATTTCAGACCAGCCTACACTGGGTTTATTTTGCTGGTAAATATAATAAATAAATTATTTTTTTGAAACTATATTTATGAGTAGGACAGGTATGATCTTTTGTGATCTAGGCCTACAGTAGTCTTAGTTATTGATAATAATATTTTATTTACAGAAGGCTGGGATGAAGACTGGTCGTGGCCTGATGATGCCAATGAAGCTAAACAGCAGGTACTATTTAAAAAAAAACAATTTCCGAATCTTTATTTTCAAACAAATATAATTTCATCAATCAGTGATTGTTAATTTTTCTTATAAATTAAACACACACAGTTTAATTTATTTAATAAATATTCTAAGCACACAGCAATCCACATTTCTAGTACATTGCACCATGTCATATGTATAGTAATTTCTATAATAATACAATAGTATTTTATTGATTACATTTATTTGTTTTAAGGAGGAGAGAGGTAGCAACAAAGATGAGAGTGTAACTAAGGATGCTTGGTTACCTGACTGCAGTGTAAGCCTTTCGCCAGCTAATGATTTGTTGGTTTTAGCATATGACGAGAGAGTCGTCTTTCTTCAACGTAAGTTGACATACTGTATTAGTTCACTACAGTATCTGTCTCCAAAGGTAGATAAATACAGTAATATATTCTTTGATTATTATTAATAATTGAATATTGTAAATACACAACATTATATAAGTGCCTTTATAAAGAAAGATAAAGACTCTTTGTACCTATAAATCTGTCACACTCTGAAAAAAAAGATGAGAAAAACAAAGTTAGAAATATTGAGTCATAATGACTTTCCTCGCTTTTTTATTTTTGGAGTTTGTTTCATATTATGATTTATCAAACTTATTAGTATACCCTCTGGTTTCTGTACAGAAAAATTAACAAAATATAAACAGATACCGTAGCTGAATTTGGAGAACATATAATTTATATATTTTACATTTTTTTCTGTAGAAAAATGGGACCCAGACGAAACTGAAGGGGCAGGTTGCAGGTACCATATCATATACAAAGGAATGCTAAACCAGGAGGAAGGGTAAGCTGTGTATTTATTTCAGCATCTTTCACAAATGTAAAATAATAGCAAATCACATGTTTTGTTTGGGTAGGTGTCGGCCATAAGAAAATCCAGATTTTCCATATCATTTACAGGGAATGTATAACAAAAGTGCTATGCGTGCCGTTGGCATCTCAACAACGCAGTTCCCAAGGAAGACCAGACTGGACGTGTGTCATAGTTGGATTTACATCAGGATATGTTAGAATGTACACTGAGAATGGCGCCCTCTTGTTGTCACAGTTGCTCCACGAGGATCCAGTCTTAAACCTAAAGTGTAGAACACATGATGTTCCGCGCTATCCCGGAATTGCGGAACAAACGGAAGAGCTTTCCATTCTTTTTCCAACATCTTTAGTACTTGTCGATGGATTTAGCTTGTTTCAGTCTCTCCGAGCTTGCCGTAACCAATTAGCAAGAGGTAATAATATTATATATAAATGTTTGTTTATTTATTTATTAAAAATGACACATAAAAATAATTTTATACTACTGTATGAAAACGATGACAAAAATATTTTGTTTAAATAATTTATTCTTAATAATATGGATTATAAGTTTCAGTGGCTACTGTACTTTAAAATATTAATGCTTTCTACAGCACATGCAAGTGGGACCGATGCCATTCAGCCTCCACCATTAGCATACAAGAAATGGGGGTTACTAAACCAGGATACAACTGAAGATCAAGTTAGTTGTGGTAAGTTTTATAATAAAATAATAATAAAACCTCTATTAAGGGGACACCCTCGAGACCCAACAAATTGTCTCTTTAGTAGGGCTGTCCCTGAATAGAAGTTGCCTCTCGTTTGTTTTAAGGGAAAGTGTTCCCTTAATAGGGGTGACCTCAAGGAGAGGTTCTACTATATGAGGACTTTCAAGCTCAACACCAGTGCCATACATTTGCAGCAAATAATATATAGTGTTCGTTTCTTGGGAGTGTCCCATGAATAGGGGTGTCACAAAGGAGGTGTACTAACTGTATTTTCTTTTATAGGTGTGATAACCCCATGTGCATTTGATCAGTTACACACAGCATCCATTCTTGGTGGATACTCTGCAGCCATTAAGTCCCATGCACCAGTTTGTTCAAGGTACCTGTCTGTCGGAACAAGCCCATTTGTTGGGGTGTTTGATGCCATTGAGGTGAGGGAACATATTCTATTTTATCATTCCAATTTTATACTCAGTGTTCAAAGATTCAGAAGATTCAAATTTTATTCTCATCCATTTCTGAAAATTCCATTGCTTGCATTAAAAATTAGAAAATAACTACGGTATTGAAACTACATTACTATAAACATATTTGATATATATAAAAACAATAAAAAGCATTAACTATTTACAGTATATTTCACTTATAACTTTCATTATTTGTAATATTTGTTAAAAATTGTAATGTATTTTCTAATTAATCATTGGTCCCATCCTCATCATCTTTCCCATTATCATTATCATCAACATCATTCAATAACCATTGATATCAAGCCACTTTTTCCTCATTATCGTCATCTGGTGACACATCCAGACTCATATTTAACACAATAACTGTAATTTTATTTTTAGGGTAGCACTCAGCCCCTTATGTCAGATGTAGCTTTTGCAGTAGCAAGCAAACTCAAATCTGCCCTCATTTCAGCTGCCAGGTAAGTATATAGGTTGTAAGTTTGTCAATTGGAACACAAACCTGAGACAGTTATTACATACGTGTGTGTTATTGTGTGACATGAATATATTTATGTGTAAGTCTTTCTTTTTTTTTTTCTAGTGGATGGTGGTTTCGCGGTAAGCAACCAGCAGAAGATTTGTCAGCTGGAAAACCAAAAGTAGAACCAGCCACGTCATTACCGATCCGGTAAACATTCTTTATAATCATTAGTTTATTTAATTTATTTTATTTTTGATTCAAATTTGTTTGTGCATTATTTTATTTTTATTGTTACATGTTTATGTCTCATCATTTTGTGTTTTTGTGAGGGTTCCTAATGATCAGCTTCGGTTGGATGGACCACCCTCGTAAAAATTTAATTTCTTAAATAGAAGGCTATTTGAGTAAAAATCTGTTATAGTAAAAATTAAAAAGATAACATTTATATATAGCAATCATTCCATTTTCATTTCATATCTTTTTACTTTTACTGTTCTTCTCATATCTCTTTATCAATTATATCATTTTGCAGATTTAGTATTCCTGACTTACGACGCAATGGTGACAGTATACATTTAGCTCCAACCAATAGATTAGCTGTTACAACTGATAGCTTTGGGCGTGTCATGTTGGTTGATGTCACTAGAGGAATTGTTGTTAGAATCTGGAAAGGTAAGAGCGCTATACTTTATATTCATGAGAATATTCAAAGAGACATTCTCAATCCTACTTCAGTTTTTACATGATGTACTGTAAATCTAACTAGGCTGGTAATTTGCAACTTATTACAATTTTCTTCCACAAATGGAACATGAAGTTTTAGATAAAATATTATTTATTTTATAAATATTCTAGGTTATCGTGATGCCCAGTGCGGGTGGGTACAAGTTAAAGAAGACTTCCATAAAGAGAAGTCGGACCAGAACAAAGGTTTAAAGAAAAAGAATGCTACATTTCCTAGGCTTGCGTTGTTCTTGGTAATCTATGCACCACGGCGTGGGATCCTAGAAGTCTGGAACATCCAGCAGGGGCCTAGAGTGGCTGCTTTTAATGTGCCTAAATCTTGCAGGTTAGTCTTCAAACTTTTTGAAGAATTAAAACCTTAAATTTTAAGTAGTAACAAATATGAATAAAATGTGCATTATTATAAAATACTGTATTTCTCATAAATACACATACTGTATATTAATTTCTTACTTTTTCTGTCAAATTTATTTTAGACTCCTTGCTCCAGGCTATGGTATTCTTGGGCTTAACCATTTAACAGTACAGGATTCCAGGAGGCAATATAAGCAACTTCAGTGTGTCTTGATGGAGCCTAGTGGTTTATTAAAAACAGTCTATGTCCCATTTCACTTAGCCCTTAGCGATAAGAACAGCAAGAAAGCTAGAGATATGCATCTTGTAAAGAAGCTATCCAGTTTACTGCATAACAGAAATAATCTTAAAGGTACGGTGATTAAAACATAAACATTGATAATATAAGGAGCTTTCGATTTGTTACGACTGACGACCTAACTACCGTAGGTCAAGTCAATCGATGTGTTGTCGGTCATCATCTGGACCTAGAAACCATAAAAACTATGTTGAGGTGTGGAGCGAGAAAACATGTCCCAATATCCCTAACATGGCGTAGTTTGGTCGTCAGTTGTCAGTCCTAGCAAATCAAAAGCTTTCTAATAATCTGTGAAAGAACCATATATTTGTGGTCTAATGGTATGATACTTGCCCTTCAAGAAACCCTTTTCATACAATTCCAACAATCGTTGATAACATGCTCCAATAAGCACTATTTGTAGAATGTAGTTTGTTTATATTGATATTTAGTACCTCATAGTAAATCATTGTTTCTTTCGATATTTTAATCATTTAGAACCTTTAGAGCAAGCTATAACACCAGTGCTATTGGATATTAAGATAGCATCTTACAAACAACAGGTATGCAAATGCATTTTGTACAATCAAGTCAACCTCTCCCTTTAAAGCTCTGTCTACACTATCAAACTAGTTTGACACAAAAGTGCGATGTGCCCAATAGTGTAGACAGAGCTTAAGATTATATACCGTAATAAATAAATAAACATTTGATGTTTCCATTCAGATTTGAAACTTTATTAAGTATACATGCATACTAATTCTATTAGTAATTTTCTTCCTAATTTTTGTAGGGATTAAATAAAATCTTAGCCACAAAAAATGTGCCATCAATGGTACAACTGTACGCAATGGAATCTCTGGTTGCACAATTACGATCACAGGAGCCAAACTCGCTGGACTATGAGAGCCAGTGCCTGCTGCAGTTCTGCCTAGCTCAGAAATGTCTACTAAAGTCTTACAATGGTATCTTGAAAATTAATAGTAGTGAAATGGCAGGAAAAATGGAGGAAGACATTAATATAGAGGTACAGTATGGTTTCTATAACTTCTCAATCATAATACAGTATGCAAATTTGGAAATTATAAATGCCAAAGATAGGACATTAGGTTAAGTTCTGAATTTAATTTCTCCATCCTCCACTGATACAATGTGTTTTTCTAGATAATGCTGTTTTGGATGGAATCTCTGTCTTCACTATCAATGTTTATGTGACAAACAAATGTGATGTGCCCGTACTGTATATGGACATGTTGATTTCATTCACTACTACCATTTTGCTCATCACACTTTTTTTTTGTTAAACAAGTTTGATAGTGACAGAGCTTTAGTAACAATGTGATTGTATTCAGTATGCTCATCTCACACATAGGGGCAGCCATTTTTTTAAAAACCATATTTAATGAGGGTGATCCATCCAGCTATTGCTGATCATTAGGGACATATACTGTACACAAGATGCTCTACATAAACAAAGTCTTATTACAAGTCTTTGGGAGTGGAGTAATTTGGTCCTTAGAAAAAATCCTGACATGTGACGGGACTTGAACCCAGGACCCTTGGAGTGGTAGCCAAGCATCATAACCACCAAGCCACAACGCCATATTGAATGCAAGACTTTGGTTATCTTTATGTTCTGTAACTAAGAATGAACACACTGTAATAATGAACTGCTACAGAGTGTTGATTTCTAGCAAACAGCAAAGACTTATTAAGAAATACTGTGGACATAACATTGGCTATTAGCTAGTTTTCTGAAGTTTATCTTCCACCCCTCTTTCTACAGACCCTTTCAGATACATTGACAATGGATGAAGAAGAGATCAAACAATTTCAAGAACAAATCACACACTACCTTAAAGCCTGCTACACCACTAAAGTGCATTTTACAGACACTGAAGCCTTTATGGACACGTCACAGTTCTTGCAGTGCTTTGAGGTCAAAGTTGAACATAGTTTAGAGAGCCAGGAAGAGAAAGATGTTGACACGATGGTAGATAACCAGCCTCAGGCTGTCATTAAGATCAAAGAGAACCTTTCTGAAGATCTGCAATCAGAATTAGGTAAGATGGTGGATACCATTAATACTCCTGGGTCCAAAAGAAGCATACGCCAAGCATCTCAACTACCTCTCCTTTATTTATTTTTTTCAAGAACAAGTTTTATGAGATAACCATTTATTCAATGGGCAATTGTTGAAATTGCTTTTCTCTTTTTGTTTCTAGGTGTATTTTTATTCAAAGCTTGTTTAACTGGGCAAAGTGATGTACAAGATTTGTTTCCAATCATTGAGCAGCTTAGTGTTCCTATTAAAGACTTCTTGGTGAGTTTATATATGAACCACAACTATGTCATTCATTCATTTAGTTTCTGGTCCATAGTAAAATTACGTATAAACTAACTAAAAAATGACTAATTACATCTCAGGATGGTATTCCACCTGGAGAGCATCTTCGACTTATAAGACATTTTTGCTATAATCTACATTGTAATCTTCCTTAAGCTCTATCTACACTATCAAACTAGATTGAAAAAAAAAGTGTGGTGTTCCCAAATAAGGTATTAATATGCCCAAATATGGTAGTAATATGACATCATCATGTCTATATATGGGCACATTTTTTTGTCACAAAAAGTTTGATAGTGTAGACAGAGCTTAAGAATTTTAACTGTAGCACTTTCTTATTGCAGCATTATTTAAATTTAGCTGTAGCAATCTCTCTTATTACTGCAGTATTTATTATATGATACTCATAATAATAACATATTGTGCATGATAATTACTGTAGGTAACCTCAAAATGATCTAATCTATTTATGTTTATCTTCAAAAAATAAACATTTAGTGACATCTTTAATAAATAAAAGGATTATTTTTTTAATGATGATAATATTTTTATTCAATTTTAATCGATTTCATAAAAGGACTGGATGAAGGCAAGTTTGTGCATCAAATTTTAATTGCTTTTTTTTCTTCAAGGCCTTTTTATGCTACTTCCATTTTTTAAAATTTATAATTTACATACTTTGTGATCAAATAGTATTTTATCAATTTCTTAAATATAAACTATAATTCTTATAATGAACCCTTGATTAAATTTTATTTTTATATCTCTGGTTGTGGGTTTTTTAAAAGATAGACTACCTCATTTCAACTTATTGCAACATATCTTTCCATTTGTAGCTTTTAATGTATCAACAACCTGTGTTACAAAATAAATTAAATTCTACCTTTGCAGCATACCTGTGCATAAATGTCACTCAATGTTTAAGTGTTGCCAACCTACGCAGGGCTATGATTAATGCATTTAATGCGGGAGAACAATTCCACTCATTTCAGCATTACATTAACAGCGTATGTAGGCCTATGTTGCATAAAGTATGTATGTAGCAAAGGTCAAAGTTTTTTTCAAAATTGACCTACATTGAACATGTTCAACTAGGTATGAAGCTCTGTGTACACTCTAAACTTGTTTGACAAAAAAAAAGATGTGCCCAAATATGGTAGTGATATGCTTAAATATAGTAGTCGTATGACATCATTATGTCCATATATGGGCATATCACATAAAGTTTGATAGTGTAGACAGAGCTTAAGTGGAGAACACAAACTTATGGTGACCAGGTCTCTGCTTTTTTCTGTTTCTGCTAACTCAGTTAGTGGGTTCCCTTGGTCCTGTCTGTGCATTTGGACAATGAAAGAAATTAGCACAACATTTGTAGTGGTATAAACCATGCTTATTGGCAGCTTGAAATTATATAATGGGTTTAGAAGACATTTTGCACAATAATTATCAATTGACAGGCATACATAGCATATCAAACAATCACAGACCAATCTTAACGTTTTTTTTGTTTGGAAAACCGTAACTTCCCCCAACCCATGCCAAAGTTAGGACCCTCTAAAATAATTTATTGTAAAGTAAACTCTTCTTCACAAACCACTTATTGCTAATTTCTCTTTTAAACTATTGTAATAATTTTAATAAATAATATTAAATAATAGAATAATATATATTATTATGTAGGTCAATACATTATCATATAATTGCCAACTCATATTTACAGTATATGACTTCTCTATTACTTTTGTAAACAGGTTCTTTTGGTTAAGACATGGCTTGAACAGGAAGAGACCGTTCTTAAGAACCTGACATCATCCTGCCATCTTTACCAGTTCTTAACACTCTTTAGCGATGCCTCTAAAACATCTCGGAAGGATGACTTTAGTTCTTACATACAGCTGCAGGAAATCATCATGACCTCCAAACAAGTTGCAGCTGCTTTGGTCATGTCTGTTGTTATTAAGTCGGTACTTGGCATGTCGTCGCCGGAGGACTCTTCCACTCAGGTACAGGTCAAGCATATTTTTAAATTGTTTATACAGTACAATCAGGGAGATGTAAAAACATAACTTCATCTCCCTGTTGATTCTAGGCTAGTTCCCTACTCCCTGGCTGGTAGTTCTAGGTTAGTTCCTTACTCCCTGGTGGTTCTAGGCTAGTTGCCTACTCCCTGGTGGTTCTAGGCTAGTTGCTTACTCCCTAGTGGTTCTAGGCTAGTTGCCTACTCCCTGGTGGTTCTAGGCTAGTTGCCTACTCCCTGGTGGTTCTAACTAATATCAAATACTCAATTTATATAGGAGATGGAAACAAGTGCTGCAGAGAGCTCTGTTGAGCCAGAATCCACAAACAATGCTGAATCAGCTGTTGAGATCACCCAAGAGTTGGACCATACCTGGGTTAATATACTAGGAACATCAGAATCATGGCAGACAGTAGTCAACCAATTACATGATGTTACATCGCTATGCAGTTTGCTCTACACAAAACCACATCAGGTATGGTAAATCATAAAACCAGACACTTGTGGGGCAAGTGGTTCTGATACTGCAAATTTGGTAACATTCCAATAAACTAATTCATTATGAAACACATCCTTAATATGGTTTTTGTGCTTAAAGATGGCTAACTTTCTTTTTAGGAGGTTACTGCCAACATTGGAAGGGGTGACATGGTTGGCTGGACAGCAAGCCAGGATTATTCTGTAGGAATACAAACTCCAGAATCTCCTATTACACTCAAGACGTTGCTAAAAGGTGGAAGAGGTAATTAAAGATTTTAGACTTATTTTGACCACCATCCACATTTATACTTAATTAATTATCTATAAAGAAATATTTTATATATTATTATTTGTGGAAAATCAATAAACAAACAAAAACAAAGTAAAAGATGTTCTGTTTTAATGAATGTTGCTATATTTTAGGCAAAGGAATATCCCTGAACCTCTATGCTTTACAATTATGTTTTCTTATACTTTTTAGATATTTTTGCCGAGTTGCTAGGCAAATGGGTGGTAAAACATGGTGTTTCACCTACGTATTTGTCCAATCACCACGCCTTTCAGAGATCATTCAGTACAGGCAGTGATGCAGAAACAGTTGCCATGGAGACAGATGCAAATGATGATAAAGATGCAAATGATGATAAAGATGATGGACAAAATTGTCTTCAGAGTATGTTGTATTAATAAGTACTGTATTGTGTCTCTAACCAAACTGCAGGCAATTATGTGATGACATGATAGAGTGAATACCCAAGTTTAATTAATTTGTATGATACCTTTATTTTCTAATAGAATTGTTGGCAGACATTTTGAAGCGGCTGCCCCATAGTTTAGAACATGATACCATTCAAGCTCACTGTTGTTGGGAATATATTGTACAGTGGAATAAAGCCCCAGAGGTAGGTAAATGTAGATGTGGGAAAATGAGAGACCAAAATGTGTAGGCCTAGTGTACTTTTACTGTACAATACAGTGGAATAATAATCCAGATAGGCATAATTATGGTAACATAAGGATGGGAAAGAAAGGAGAGAATTACTGTCACACTACAGTAAGTATGATCATAAGGAAGCATACTTATATAGAAATGAATATCATGAATATGATTATTTCTTAACCTATATTATTTAAATTTACTAGTTCAGTCTCTTTTACTTGTTGTTTTAAGGCAACAGATATGTTGGCGCAAGGATTAGAACACCTCAAGATGTTACAAAATGGAATTCTGAGACTAGGTAACCAATTTGTTAAAGCTCTGTCTACACTATCATTTTATCAAACTAGTTTGAAAAAAGTATGATGTGCCCAAATACGGTAGTGATATGGCCAAATATGGTAGTGATATGACATCATCATGTCAATATAATTATGGGCACATCATTTTTTTGTAACATAAAGTTTGATAGTGTTGTCACATTTTTAGTACACATCTTTTGAGACACCCCTATTCAAGGGACACTTCCCTGTGAAGCAGAGGTAATTTCTGTTCCAAACACCATTAATTGCAACCCCTATTCAGGAGACACCCATATTTAAAAAAGACACTTTTTGGGTCCCAAAAATTGTCCCTTAAAAGAGGCTTTATAGATATAACACTGTTCATGTGTTCATTAAAGACATTATTAATAGCTAAATATAGTTTTCATTATAACCAACACACATTCTATTTACAATTAGTTTGATAAAAAAAGTGTGATGTGCCCAAATACAGTAGTGATATACCCAAATATGGTAGTTATATGACATCATAATGTCCATATATGGGTACATCACATTTCTTTGTCAAGTTTGATAATGTAGATAGATCTTAATAGTTGTCACATGCATGTGAATGTTCTTTTTTTTTTATAGGTGTGGCGACGCTAATGTGGAGCACGTTCCTTGCTAAGAGAGTGTCGGCTGGCGCTTACTTAATGGATAAAGTTGGCAAGGCACCCAAAGATAGGCTTTGCAGGAAGGTATATCGTGTTTAGTTTCACTTTCTTCAGAAAAACATTTTAATAATTAAATTTAGGATATGTAAACACAATTTAAAGTTTAATATAGTCTCCTCCAACTTAAAAACAATTTTGTAAAATGTTATTGTTCAGTTATTTTTCATTCATTTAATATTTCACTTTGTGTTTTGCTACTTTACATAACACCTTGAACAAACTTACTTAAGTCATACCAACCCAAATGTCATCAAATTTAAGGATTTTTTAATTAAAGCATTCAAATTTAGTATGAGTTTATGTGGAAGTTAGTTCTCTTACAGTAGCTAGCTTCTTATAATAATAATAATTAAAATTTCAGCCGAGAATTTAAACCTATATACTTATTTGTCATTAAAATAAAATCATCTTTACAAAAAAAATGGCCGAAAAGTTTGTTCAATTGATACTGTACTCAAGCAAACATAACAAAGTAATTACATTTTTAATGTTGTTTTTATGTGCATATTTAGGAAATCGGACTAAGTGACAGCGCTTTTCAGAAGTTTATGGGGTCAGTTTGTGATCTGTTTGACATTATTCAGATGGTAAGTGCATTTCATAATTATATTATTATTTTTTAGCATAATTCTAATGTTTGACTCATGTGAAACTATCTTTTAATTAATTTTATGAGGAAAATTAAGTTTAAATACAATGAATACATATTTCTTAACAGTTTTGAACTACCTTATATATGTACAGTTCTATTCATAAAACACAGCATTGTGTACTGTATCTGTATTGCATGTATGAAATGCCATGCGTGCCAAAATTATGTCTGTATACTCTAAATTTGAAACAACCAATCATTTGTGCTGTATCTTGACCTAGGTCGAAGGAATCACCTAAACCACTAGTATTTCGAGTTGAGGATCTTTAACACAGCATTGTGTACTGTACCTGTGTTATGTGTATGAAATGCCATGTGTGCCAAAATTATGTCTTATTATTACAAAACCCCTGAATACTGTAATTTGAAACAAATAGTTTGTGTTGTTTCTTAACCTAGGTCGAAGGTGAATCACCTAAGCCACCAGTATTTCGAGTTGAGGATCTTTGGCAGGTGATTCAAGGCTCAACACCACTGATGGTCCTTGCAAGTTACCAACAGCCACCAAATCAACAACTCGTTATCGTTCACAAACAGCTGTGTACGGTAATGCAGGCAGTAATGACGTTTATGCTTAAATCCGTAAAGCCTCTGCAGTATTTTGATGGTACAACGAAAAGCATGTTTTTCAGAGAGCTAGGTGGCTCTGCGCCGACCCCTGAAAAGAATATTAGTCTTGCATTGATGGAGAAACGGCAAGAGGTAATGTGTTTCAGATAGACAGATATCAGTATCTATAGAAAATTGTAGATTTTCAATATAAATAGTATATGGCTTTTATTTCATAAATTCCGTTCAAAGAACTATTATTAATGAAAATTATTTAAAAACTATAACTGTAATTTCAATTATTATTTTATTATTTAAATTTTCTTTTAGTTTGTAAATAAACTTGTAATATCATCATTTACGAACACAACTCCAAATCATGAGGATGGCGCCAAAACACCGGAAGTGATTGCCGTCTCTCCATCAGTATCGTTCATGATTCGATTCCGAAAGTGTTCACCAGCAAGTGTGTGGCCAGCAGTTGCCCAACAACTAGCCCTTGTTTGGAATGTTGATGTTGATATGGTTAAGAGACATCATTCGTTGCAGCTGTACAGCTTGGGATATGACAAGCAGGCTGAGGAGGTATGTTGCGCTTTATACGTTAACCATCTCAAAGTGCAGTGGACCAGTAACACATCTCTTCTAAAGGGTTGTCGAGTTTCACACTAATACTCTTCCTAACGATACACTGGGTTATTTAAAGTGCACAGGAGACAGATGTGTACACTAGACCGCCAGTTTTAGGTCCTTATCTGAGAACAGTTGAACAAGATTTTGTGCCACTCGACTCTTAACGGTTCTTTTAAGTCAAGTACTGCCACCAAACGGTGCTCGTTTATCTTTTCACAATAAGGGCTGAGTACATTAGGGTACTGCCCTACTCTTCCAAAACATACACTGGTTTATTTAAAGAACACAGGAGACAGATGTGTACACTGTACTGGACCTCCGGTTTTAAGTCCTTATCCGAGAAGACTAGATTTTGTGCTGCTCAACTCAAAATTAAGTTCTTTCTTCTGTTCTTCATTCATTTATTCTTCATTTCTTCCTTCAATCATCCAGATTTTAAAATGTTCCTCGATTCATGTATACGGGTTGAATCTCTTTCTTTTTATTGACAGGTTTTAACAACAGTGAGTGAAAATACAGAAATAGCGATGCAACTGATGGAGGTCGTAGGTCAACGACTTCATTACATCGCCGTTGATCAAGCAAATGACGTTAGTGTAGAGAAACTGACATCAGTCCCTGCCAACCTCATGAGTTGGATTAAAACAAAGGTATGTTATTTCGACACATTACTGTAAAGCTCTACCAAACCAGTCTAATCTAAACAGAGGTAAATGTGTTATGTATGATTATTTTTTTTCTCTAGGATTCAAGTTTACTAAGGTGTCCAAATGTTCCTATAGTAGACACTGTTCAACTAATGGGGAAAGTGGTAGGACTGTTACCAGAACATCACAGTCTATACAACAAGGCTATCAGCTTAGTCGAGACATGTCATGCATTAGCTGAATAAATATTTGTTATGGTGATAAATTATATTAACTTAAATTTTTATCCAATAATTCTATATGATTTAATATTGGAAGTCGTTTGGTCAATCTTGGTTTCTCTACAGTGTTACTTGTATCACATATGATACCTGTATCATATGATGTGGAGAGGATCACGTGATCACAACTATTTATTATGATCTGTCGGAGATCAGAGGAGACTTCAGTAAGATCATGCAAATAAATTGAAGTCAAATAAAACTATAGATTTTCTTTTTCCAGACATTACAATAATAATAAAGAATAATTAAAAAAAAAAATGATTTACTCACTTTTTTATTTATCACTATTCACCAATACACAACTATAATTGAAGATTTTATGAATACAAACCAGACCGGCCTCTATTCAACAGCCCAATAGAAAGTTCTCCCGGAACCTAAGATTTGACCAACAGACAGATCTCTATGCAAGATTCCTCTAAGAATTTACCAGTAGACCGGTATCTATTGAACAGCCCAATAGACAGTTCTCTCGAAACCTAAGATTTGACCAACAGACAGACCTCTATGCAAGATCCCTCTAAGAATTTACCAATATACCATTGGCCTATAAATGATATGTCCATATATAGACAGCTCTATACAAAAGCCATAAAAATTGACCAATATACAATAGATATCACTTTATTATTGTAATTCTTTTATGTAACTGTTGTACTGTATTGAAATAATCACAAAGCCATTTTAATTAGCTAAGACCTAATCAACAGCAACAATAGCAATAGTTTAATGAATGCAATTGTTAGGCAGTGAAATACGAAGTCCAATTTATATTTGTTTAGCACCCTGTTCAGAAAAGTGCACCCTGACCCTTTAGGAAAAAATGTATTCAACAGGTTCTCACTACTTAAAATAATTAAGAATACATTTGCACAAGATTCTCAGAATGGCAGAATGTATTTCTGAAGATATCCTTTTTTTTAAATATGCCTGTATTTTTTTTTTTTTTATTCAATTTTATGCAAAATATGTCTACAGCAATAATGTTCAAATTATTTTACATTTCTGCAATTGGATAGCCTATAATTGCCAAGATATCTAGCTATAATCCAATTAGTGACATTTCTACATTTGACAAAACGTTTGTACGCAAAAAAGAATATTAAATGTTGCTAATATCATCAGTTTATTTTCCAGAAATCTTAATACAATATTGAAATATTGGTAATTCAATTAAAGAGAAAAAATATATATGAAATCATTAGTACAAAATAGACAATCTTATCAAAATCATTCAATAAATAGTAATAGACACAATAAAAAATATTTTCTTCATAAAAAAAACTCACAACCACAAATAGTGTGTCATCATAGACACAAACTATATAACTATCTTCGAAAAATATTGCGCTTGTATCGGGTCTATATAATATGTTATAAACAACAAATAATTACACTGAAATTAATATTAATACTGTAGCTATTAACCGATTGAAGTCGCTCAAACCAAACTTTGAAAGAGTTTTTGTTTAGAATGAGATTGTTAAAAAGAAATGTGATCCAATTATTTTATCATTGCATAAAGAAAATATATCAAAATAGAGATATTTGATAAACAACCAATTACATGTAGAACTGTAAATCTCTGTCTACATCAAACTTTATGACAAAAAATGTATATATATACATATGGACATATTACTACCAAAGACATATCACTACCATATATGGGCACATCACACTTTTTTTGTCAAACTAGTTTGATAGTGTAGACAGAGCTTAAATGATGACAGAGATCTGACAATTACAAGCACATTGTTGAAAACATTGGATCACAAATTCAATAAACATTGACATTCGATTAATTAGTAATAGTATTGTTAAAAGTAAAAAAAAAAAGCACCGAAAAAATGTTATTGAAACCCAAAAGTCAGTAGGTAATGAGATCAAGTTAAAATAAAGATTTAAAGGTACTGTAGCAATTGTGACATCATGTAATTTGCATATTATGCATTATATTTAAATACAAAGTTACAAATAAAATGTAAAAATTAAAATGTTGAAAAATGTTAATTGGTTAGTTTCACAGCCTCAATAGAAATACATTGTGCATTACAGATATTCATAACATAAACAATTGATTTACATGTATTAGTGTTTAGTGTTTTCAACAAATCAGTTAAAACAAAATGCAAACCTAAATCTCTGTCTACACTATCAAACTTTAGGTGAAAGCAAAATTGTAATATGCCCACACACTGTATGGACATGATGATGTCATATCACTACCATATTTAGGCGCATTACACTTTTTCTGTCAACCTATTTTGATAGTGTAAACAGAGCTTTACAAAAGAAGAGGATAAATCCACTCATTTCAAACGCTGTGTTAACGGCACAGGCGATACTGTATGTGAATCAACATTAGGATTTTGGTTATGATCGTAAAAAGGATGGAATACTTTATCAAATCACAAAATATACATAAAATCAATGAACACATTTACTAACTACAATTACAAGTAGGATGTATAAATGAAATCATCATAGCATACCACTGCATGTACAGACATTACATATAATTTGTTGCATTGATAGATAGATATACATAAAATTACACAAAAAAATAATATAGCACAATTATTGAAGAAAACTGATTTAATAAAGGATGATAGACATATAAAATTACAAAAAAAATATTATTAAAGCAATTATAGAGGAAAACTAATTTACTAAGGGATATAAAAGCTAATTTTATTTTGGTCATACATCAATACTTTCGTTTCTCTCCCATTTGGGCAAGTTAGCTGCGGGTTTTACTAGCCCATTTCTTGTCAAGGTACTGCATACTGTACATGGGGGTGGGGAAAAGAACTAAAGGGGAAAATCCTAACTCAAATGTGTTTTTAAGCTCTGTCTACACTATCAAAACTTTATGTGACAAAAAAATGTGATGTACCCATGTATATAGACATGATGATGTCATATCACTACCATATTTGGGCACATCATACTTTTTTTTGTCAAACTAGTTTGATAGTATAGATAGAGCTTTACTTCACTACATGTGATCTAATAGTACATAGTACTATCAACTCTCCCTGAGTGATTTTCACATTAATTTAAATGTACTGCATTGTAGCAGTTACAACATTACCCACAAGGAAACATCAATTTCCCTTTACATAAACCAGGTTAAACAGGCTAAATCAACGTCTATTGAACATATTGATACCAGAGCAGTCAGCCATATCACTTAATGTAAAAAAAAAACATATCAATTGAAGTTTAACCTAAAGCTCTGTCCACACTATCAAACTAGTGAAACCATGATGTGCGCAAATATGGTAGTGATACAGTATGGCACATATAGTATACAAATATAGTGATATGACATCATGTCCATATACAGTATGTGCACATCACATTTTTTTGTCACATAAAGATTGATAGTGTAGACAAAGCTTAACAATGTAATAAGTACAGTACAGATCTTTTTAAATAGTTCCTCTTTTTCTGTTAATATTTATTTTCCTAATGGGTTTCCGATTTAAAATCAGAAGTAGTATTGTTATGTAATATAATTATATAATTTGATTTCAGCAGGCCAAATAATACAAATTGCTCATTTTTTATAAATAATGTCATTCAACATACAGCTGCAGAATAATCATAATTGAGGAACATGTAACTATTGGATATATACAGTGCGAGTAATAAATGTGAAATTGAATTGACAGAGAAATGGTGCTATTGTCTGTCAGTACATTAATAACTTGAACTAAAAAATAATAATCTGTAGAGATAAAAATAATCTCATTAGTAGAAATCAGACTTTAGAAATATGAAAATAAAAAGAGACTAAAACTATATTTCAAATCTATTAATCAATATTTTAACTATTAAACAATGTTGTATTGTAACAAAATGATATTTTTACTGAAATATCGAAATATATGGAATACTCAGGGGAAGTGTCTTGGAAAACTACGGGAAGTGTGAGCCTGGTGTTATCCCAGTATAATTATTATTCAGAACATTGTCATGAATATTCAGCACATTTTCATGAATATTAAACACATGGTCATGAATATTAAACACATTGTCAATGTCATGAATATTAAACACATTGTCATAAATATTCAAATCATTTAACCACTAGTAGATAATTTTCACAATCATAATAATCATCTTTTAAATTATTAATTTTTGACCGGCAATACATTTTCGAAAATTTCGCTTTCAATCCAATTACCTTCATTATTTCAGAATAAATCTCAAATGCTATAAATAATTCTATTTCATACTAATATTGCAGATTTTTAATTATATTTATACAGATAACTTTTGAATATTTTTACTTCGCATTCAACTTGTGCTTACAGCCATAGACAATTAGTACATTATAATGATGAATATTCAACACCATATCATGAATATTTAACACCATATCATGAATACTCAACGCCATATCATGAATAGTCAACATCATATCATGAATAGTCAACATCATATCCTGATTATTCAACATCATATCATGAATATTCAACACCATATCATGAATAGTCAACACCATATCATGAATATTCAACACTATATCATGAAGAGTCAACACCATATCATGAATAGTCAACATCATATCATGATTATTCAACCCCCTATCATAGATATTCAACACCATTTCATAAATATTTAACATCATATCATGAATATTCAACACAATATCATGAATATTCAACACAATATCATGAATAGTCACCACCATATCATGAAGAGTCAACACCATATCATGAATAGTCAACACTACATCATGATTACTCAACCTCCTATCATAAATATTCAACACCATTTCATGAATATTCAGCACCAGATCATGAATATTCAAAAACTAATCACACAGTAACATTCAATGTTTGACATATGGGTAGGGCATATTTTGTCCAGAAACACACTATCTGGTTGGTTATATGTGGACATACATTATAGTGAATAAACTGTATTCACCATACTTGTAATAATAATTTGTAAATGAAAAATTACAGCAAGGTTGAATTTTTTTAATGAAAAACTACCAGCATTTTTCGTCATTTCTTGCTTCAAAATATTTTTTTTTAAACTTACAAACTATTTCAAAGCGCTGAAATGTACCCGAAATAATTGATTATAGACCATTTATTTCATACCTCCTAAATGTTATTCTATTTAACCTGGTGTGATGTGAAAATGATGACCTAGTTTTGGTTAATGAACTTCAAATTTTGACTACAAGAATCACAAACATCAGTCAACTTGTACTCTTACTTACTGACATATTACTATCGCTAAACTCAGTTTTTTACATCTAGTATGTTAATTTGTTATCACATGACAGATTAGAAATCAACAGAGCATAACGATCATTTATGCAAGCTTTACAAACCAATGCGATTATCTAAATTTGAAAATTTGAGATCTTCATTTATATGAAAACTTCAATAAGCTGATTGGCTGAAGACATGATTTTCAGTCATAGATTTGCTGATAGCCGCCGATTGAAATTCTGCCTGAGAAAAGTAATGGTGGCGTGGTCCCAGGCATGATGTACTGCCCCCCTGACGAGTAACTGTTGCTACGGATAATCGTCCCGTAGCCCAACTGCGGGGTCCCGTTTATCGATGTAGACGGTGAATGCATATCAGTAGAAAGGCTGTCAAAACAGAACAAAATATAAGGTTTAAATACATCTTGATTGAATAAAACATAATAAATACATTTCAAATTGAAAACTATAAAATAAATAAGAAGCAAATTAAATATTTCACAAGCAATTATAAGAATGGCTTTTATTTCATACTATCATGGCAATAAAATTGAATTGTGGGTAAAATAGTATTATATTATATAGTAACAAATAAAAAAAAAATTGTATAATGTGGTTTCATCATTATGTATTAATAATTATTGATACTAATAGGCAGGGTGGGATTGTCATTAAAATGAAAAGTAAAAGTAACTGAACATGCATTAGAACTCGTCAATACATTTCTAATATAATACTAACGAAAGCCTTGGCCAAGGGTCAGAAAATATTAAATAAGTGAGGATTATATTGAAATTATGGGATCACCCAATACAAGTACCACAAGATAAAATATGCAATTCATATTTAACTGAAGAAGTCACTATAAAGCTCTGTCTACACTATCAAACTTTATGTGACAAACAAAATGTGATGTGCCTAGGGACATGATAATGTCATATCACTACCATATTTGGGCATATCTCTACCATATTTGGGCACATCACAGTAGTTTGATAGTGTAGACAGAGCTTTACATTCAATCAAATAATTTATGTATTGTAGGATGAGAAACGTCATTGAAATAAAAAGTTAAAGCAAATTAACACATGTCTGATCTCATTTATATGGAAATGTAAACATTCATGCATTCTATACACTATCTACTTATAAATTCACTTTCTGGTTGTTTCTTTTTTTAACGTTGACTTTTTAAATACCATATTTGCTTAAATTGTCTGTGTATCAATCTATTGTTATCCACAGTATTGATTTTAGTCATTTGGTTTGGAAAATACAAAATGTCTAATATTATTTCTATGGTTATGGTTTCATTTGATATTAAAATGAAAGAAATTTGTTGAAAAAATCTGTTATGTTTAAATTAATACAAATTGGTTCTTTCCATATACAGTAGTACAGTATGTGTTAGATAAAATAGGGCTTCGTAGTACAAGAAATCTGTATCTTAAGTCTGAAGTAATGTTTGGTGGGCAGGGGTAGGGTGTTGGGAAGTCTGCATTTTCAGAACCATAGAAAAAGCTTGATCAACCAAACACATCTAGTATTCAACTAATCATGTGTAAATTTTATCTTCTTTTAGGGCAGGGGTGGGGTGTTGAGAAGTCTGCATTTCCAGAACCATAGAAAAAGCTTGATCAACTAAACACATCTAGTATATATTCAACTATTTGTGTAAATTTTATCTTCTTTTAGGGCAGGGGTGGGGTGTTGGGAAGTCTGCATTTCCAGAACCATAGAAAAAGCTTGATTAACCAAACACATCTAGTATTCAACTAATCATGTGTAAATTTTATCTTCTTTTAGGGCAGGGTGGGGTGTTGAGAAGTCTGCATTTCCAGAACCATAGAAAAAGCTTGATCAACCAAACACATCTAGTATATATTCAACTATTTGTGTAAATTTTATCTTCTTTTAGGGCAGGGGTGGGGTGTTGAGAAGTCTGCATTTCCAGAACCATAGAAAAAGCTTGATCAACCAAACACATCTAGTATATATTCAACTATTTGTGTAAATTTTATCTTCTTTTAGGGCAGGGGTGGGGTGTTGGGAAGTCTGCATTTTCAGAACCATAGAAAAAGCTTGATCAACCAAACACATCTAGTATTCAACTAATCATGTGTAAATTTTATCTTCTTTTAGGGCAGGGGTGGGGTGTTGAGAAGTCTGCATTTCCAGAACCATAGAAAAAGCTTGATCAACAAAGCACATCTAGTATATATTCAACTAATCATGTGTAAATTTTATCTTCTTTTAGGGCAGGGGTGGGGTGTTGGGAAGTCTGCATTTCCAGAACCATAGAAAAAGCTTGATCAACAAAGCACATCTAGTATATATTCAACTAATCATGTGTCAATTTTATCTTCTTTTAGTTTTATTGTTCATGTTCTGAAAGTTTCATTTTAAACTCATTGCATACAGGAAACTAGGAAAACCTTGTAAGATTGTAAGTAGTACCATTATTAATACTTACTCTGCAGATGCTGTGTTTGTATTAAACGCTCGGCAAAGATCATCGTCACTATCATATCGTCGTGGGTTGTCAAAGAAATAAGCTTTAGAGGGTGTTCTATTCACACTCTTAACTTCTGGTGCAGTCTGAAAAAAAAAATTACAGAAATAATTTTGTCTTCCACATTTTTTAGAAATTAGATGATGATTCTAAATAAAGATTGTAATCATGGCTTTCCTCTCGTTATTTGAAGTTAGTTTTATACTACTTTATTTTAGAATTGGCAAAATATATCATGACTCAAATTTCAGTTTTACCTTAAAAAAGAACATACATATTTCAGTAACCATTTTCTAAATGACAACAGTTCCAAATTTTATAAAGGTACTAAAAAGGTACCAAATATTACGGCAAACAAATTTAACAGTATCTTATGGACATACAGACGTACAGTAATCTAAGTGGTGGATCCAGGATTTTGCTAACATTAATTAACAGTCTTTCAAAAGTAGATCAAGAAGTAGTTTATAATTTAATTTAGCTGTCAAATGACATTACTATAAGGCAGCTATTGCGTACCATACACAAAGTGTATCACTAAAAAATATAATACAACTTTCTGGATGATATCTTCTCCAATTTTTCAAAAAAATTCTTGAAGATCATAAACTTAAAGAGCATACATAATTTTTAATGAAATCAAGATTTGCATACTGCAAACTTGAAACCGATAATTTGAAACATGAATGTGTCTCCTTAATGGAGGTGCCTCAAAGAAGAGGGTCTAGTTTGTAATACTAATACATTTTAAAATGTTATTTTTGTGGCAAAATGTTTTCTAACATACTGTAACATACACTAGACTACTTCAAATGATGTATATTATATTCCAATAGTCCTATTCATACATCATAACTTTTTATAATATTAATATTGAATTTGGCATTGACACTTAATTTTCCATCCTTTGATGCCTTTTGAAGGTCACAGATGGCTGCACTTTAAATAATATATCATAAAAGACTTGTTCATATAGCATATCTAATATAAAGGGTGTCACGAAAGCTCAGACCACGAAAGCTCAGACCCCCTAAGACCTAAGATCACGAAAGCTAAGACCCAACACCTAAGATTACAAATATTTATTTTTCGCACCTGCCTTGTATTTTAACTCCTAACATTTATTCTGAATACCACACCTTAGAATTGGCACTTTCATGAAAAAGAATCACATAAAAAGTAACAAATACATTTTTAAATTGATGATTTTACAGACGTTTTTCTCGCACACAAAATGACTAGCCTACAGTACAGTAGGCCTACCCCATGGGCCATGTTCAATGTTTTTGTTTCTATGGAACGTCAAAAGAGCAAAAATTATATAGAGGGCTGAAAACTCTGTGGAGTCCATCTACAGTGTGGATGGAACAATGTAAAATTAAAATTGTAATGATAATAGTATAATCATGCAAGTACGAAGAAATAAATACTGGCAAATAAATTTTAATTTAAAAATCATGATAAGTTTTTTTGTTTCGTGTTCTTTCTGTTTTTATACTTGTACTATTATTGTTGCTCTTTTGGCGCTCCATAGAAACAAAAACATTGAGCATGGGGAGCTCGAGGAGTTACATTACAGTATACAAAGAAACACATCTGTAAAATCATCAATTTAAAGGATTTATTTATTTGTTATTATGTGTTTCTCCTTCTGAAAGTACTTATAAGTCGTAATTTTAATGTGTGGTGTTCAGGATAAAGTTAGTCAACAAATTTGGAGTCAAAATACAAGAAAGGCAGGTGCGTAAGAAAAACATCCTCTGAACCAACACAATGGAGTAAATATATACCAACAAACAACCCGTCAAGTTTGTTTGTTGTAAAGAAAAAATATACATTTACTCAACGGGCGAAAATAATGTGAGTTTATCTATGTTTTGCGGTAGTATTAAATTATATTTATGGTAATAAATGAAACCTACTGTGTTTAAAACTATGTATGGATAAACAAGTATTGTTTTTAAGCTGTAGTATATCTTAGTATTTGTAATCTTAGGTGTTGGGTCTTAGCTTTCGTGATCTTAGGTCTTAGGGGGTCTGAGCTTTCGTGGTCTGAGCTTTCGTGACACCCCTAATATAAATTATAGAATACATTTACAATACAGTACAACAACCCCTTCTTTGGGACACTCCTAATTGAAAGAACACTCCTATTCAAAGGACACTCCTATTAAGAGGACAGTTGGGTTTGTGTCCCTAAGGTGTCCCCTTAATAGAATGATGTTCAAACTATACTTTTAATACACTTTACATCATAAAACCCATCCATTGAGACACCCTTATTAAAGGGACACCTTATTAAGAGGACAGTTTGTTTTGTGTCCCCGAAGTGTCCCTTTAATAGATGTTCTAACTATACTTTTAATACACTTTACATCATAAAACCCATCCATTGAGACACCCTTATTAAAGAGACACCTTAGACACCTTAAGAGGACAGTTTGTTTTGTGTCCCAAAATGTCCCCTTGATAGACGTTAGTATACTTTTGATACACTTTACATCATAAAACCCATCCATTGAGACACCATTATTAAAGGGACACCCTATTAAGACAGTTTGTTTTGTGTCCCCAAAGTGTCCCCTTAATAGATGTTCTAACTATACTTTTAATACACTTTACATCATAAAACCCATCCATTGAGACACCCTTATTAAAGGGACACCCCATTAAGAGGACAGTTTGTTTTGTGCCCCAAAATGTCCCCTTAATAGATGTTCAAACTATACGTTTAATAATATAATACACTTTACATCATAAAACCCATCCATTGAGACACCATTATTAAAGGGACACCCTATTAAGAGGACAGTTTGTTTTGTGCCCCAAAATGTCCCCTTAATAGATGTTCAAACTATACTTTTAATAATATAATACACTTTACATCATAAAACCTATCCATTGAGACACCATTATTAAAGGGACACCCTATTAAGAGGACAGTTTGTTTTGTGCCCCAAAATGTCCCCTTAATAGATGTTCAAACTATACTTTTAATAATATAATACACTTTACATCATAAAACCCATCCATTGAGACACCATTATTAAAGGGACACCCTATTAAGAGGACAGTTTGTTTTGTGCCCCAAAATGTCCCCTTAATAGACGTTAGTATATACTTTTGATTTACTTTGTATAAATTTTCTTTAAACTTGAAAATTGCTTTAATTTCCTCAACATTCAATTGAGAACAGAAAGAAAGGAAGCCAACAGCAAACAACAGGAAAGCAAATTGTAAGATGAATAACCAAGACCTTTTTTTTTTATATATATTGGAAGATTAAAATATCAGACAACAATTTTAAAAATAATACTTGATTTCCTTACATTATTAACATTTTTAATCAGTGAAAAACAGGGGTTTCCAGAAATGTACATTGCTTCATTTTTTAGTGCTTTATTTATGATGATTATTTTGTGTATGATGATGTGTAGATAATTATAATACATCGTAGGCTACGAACAATACATCATAGGCTACGAACAATACATCGTAGGTTACGAACAATACATCGTAGGTTACGAACAATACATCGTAGGCTACGAACAATACATCATAGGCTACGAACAATACATCGTAGGCTACAAACAATACATCGTAGGCTACGAACAATACATCGTAGGCTACGAACAATACATCGTAGGTTACGAACAATACATCGTAGGCTACGAACAATACATCGTAGGCTACGAACAATACATCGTAGGTTACGAACAATACATCGTAGGCTACGAACAATACATCGTAGGTTACGAACAATACATCGTAGGTCACAAACAATACATCAGTTTTAAAAATACATGAAAAATGAAGATTAATAAAATAAGATTTTATTAGGCCATTTTGAAGGTTTAATGAAGTTATTCACTTCTGTAGAAATAAACGGGAAAAAAAACAAATAAAAATAATTATTTCACTAATATAAAAAGACAAAATAAACTGTTAATTTCAACCAAAAACTCTTTGTCTGACAGACAATTTTAAAAGTATTTTTTTCAGGTAAATAATTTTTTTCAATCCAGTTATAACAAACTGTCATGTGACAATAAAATGACATATTCCCCAATATTTAAAAAAAAATTTTTCAGGGGAACAATATAACTTTAACTTCGTTTAACTGTTTATTTGAAAAAGGTCTCAAGATCCTAAATCATTTGTAATTTGTAGTTTCATATATTAAGTAAGTAAACATGAAACTATATTTTTTGTTATCTTTGTTGAAATTTGAAAATGTGTGTTCTATTCCAAATTTACCAACAAAGGTGACCTAATTTTTGTACTAAACAATACAACATTATCATTCAATTGAAAATGAAAGTATAGTCAAGTCTAGCTGTTATCTAGTATGAATTACACAACAAATTTGACAAACAAAAGTACAATAGATTTTGTGAACCATGTTATTTTGAAACCGTTTTAACCACATTCAAACAGATTATAATACTAAATATAGTTAGTCACTTCAGGATTTTTTTGAAAAAGTTTACAGTTTCAGGAAGTACAGTATGATGTACAGTAGACAAATGTTTTAATATTTTTTTAATTATTTTTACAAAGTATTACAATTACATTGCAGTTATTTAAAAGAATAGTGCCTCTGCAGGGAAAAATTTCATTTTAAAATTTTGTTTAGCAATATTGCTAATCAAACTGATTTTTGAGTCGAGAAACATAGTTTTGTATTGTATTTTTTGCTACACAATTTAAAATATCTGTAGCAAAAAGGTTGTTTTGTATAGCTTTTTGCTATGCTACACTGGCGAAATTATTCCCTGCTCTGTTGTGTAAGGAAATAATAAAAGTTATTATCATTATTGTTATTATGCAATTCAATCAATTTTTGGAAAAATATAAAAAAATATTAAGTAAAGGTAATGACTTATGTGAATGTTGAACCTGGGTGTTATGCTTGATGTACTGTAGCCACCATTGTTTGCTGAGTATTATTCCATTGGGGGCTTTCTCATGGTATGCTAAGGTTTGACTGTAGCCATAGCATAGCAACCAAATGCTCTGCAGTCAGGCCTATAGCAATCCTACATGAAAGCCCCAGTTGTCTATGGGTCTACATATCAAGCGGAACATACAGCTTCAACATTAACTGAAAATTCTTTCAGTTATATTAATGTCCCTTTAAAAAAATAATTTTTTAAAGGGTCGTTGTTGAAATGCCACTTTAATGTCCATATTCACTTTTAATGAAAATTGGATCAGAAAATATGTCTTTACATGAAAAACCTGTAATTTTTAAATTACATGTTTTTATGGATGTTATTGTTAAATACTAATTTATACTTGTAATACTTTTCTGCTTTTATTTTTAATATACAGTAGTAGTTATTCTATATTTAAGCTCTGTCTATACTTTCAAACTTTATGTGAGAAAAAAACGTGATGTACCATATTTGGGTATATCACTACCATATTTGGGAAAAAACTACCATTATTTGGGCACATCACACTTTTTTGTCAAACTATTTTGATAGTGTAGACAAAGCTTTAAACAAAAAATTGATACAAAGAAAGTGATGAATTATCTTACCAATCTTGATGCGTATCTTCTGACACGGAAAAACATGACGACAATAAGTGTTGGCAGGAACTCCCACAGAAATAATATTATACAGAAAGTTATGAAACGGTATCCTTTTAGATTCCGATAGTCAGCCTAGAAAAAAATATTATTTGTTAGAACTTTGCTAAAACTGAGTGTTAATTAGGAGTGGGAACATTATTTTTGTTATCCTAGCCACATCCTGTCTAAAAGCCTTTAGCTTTTCAGTGTTTTAATCTAGAATTTTACACAATTTTTAACCAACTTTTAAAGATGTATTTTCCCCTGAAAACATGAAAAATATAAAATTTTGAGTATGCCATTTTGTTTTCATGGTACAATATCTTTTTTAAAAGATTTTTATTTGGTTTTCTTATCTTTAATGTATTGTTGTAATGTAAACAAACGCCTACAAGTTCAAACCACGTAATGTGATTAAGAATAATCGTGACATTAGAACTCACTTGGTCAGAAACATTTGGCCAACTGTACCCAAAATTCTCTTGGTTGTTGCAGGCCACAGCAATAATGTTGTACGCTGTCCTTGTAAGGTACAGGAACGTAATGATAATGCAGGCTGCTGTTGCATGGCATACTGTTGTTCCCTGACAAAAGAAACAAAAAATAAAATAAAACGATCCGTCGGGTTGCAGAACAATAATCATTATTTTAAAAAGACAAATTTTATTAATTTACCGTGCTTATTTATTAAACTAAGTCTCAATTGAGGCTTAGGGAGTGAAGTTGAAAGAGTTATCAGTTACAAACCCTGGTACTAGGTCAGGATTTATTTATTCTTTCCTCATCTACTGTAGGGGCTATTTTTAATCAAATTTAATGACATGAAAGTAGATCCACACTAGTACCCTTTTCACATTGTTTTTGGACTCCGACACAGACTAGGCTAGGGCATCAACACCAGTGTTTTGTATGGTGTGCACTCCAATGTACTGACACAGACTAGGCTAGGGCATCAACACCAGTGTTTTGTATGGTGTGCACTCCAATGTACTGACATAGACCGACACAGACTAGGCTAGGGCATCAACACCAGTGTTTTGTATGGTGTGCACTCCAATGTACTGACACCGACTGACACAGACTAGGCTAGGGCATCAACACCAGTGTTTTGTATGGTGTGCACCCCAATGACAATGTAAACAAACTCCAGAGTTTTGCAAGGCGATGCAATTGAAAGGGTTATGTTTATTCCCTTCTGCACGGTCAGCAATACAGTAAATCACTACCTTATCATATTGAATAAACTAATAACGGCAATGTTAGTTTATCCAGTTAAGTTATCACAATAGTCAGATATTTACTCTAAGTAAATATCAATATTGAATATTTATCACATGACATGTGTATCCGATAATACAACAAATAAAAAGGTGCCTGGCAAAATTTATATAATATTTCTAGCACAGAACATTTCTTATAGTATTTTCAATATACAATAATTTTTATATGGTAATATATAAAATTTTAGATTTCAATCTATTTCAAATGTTGCAATAACCGTATCATACAGATTGTAATTATGGTCTGATGTCAAATAGGCTTATCAGATAATTTCCTTCATTAGGTCAAATTCTGTGAGGCCTTAAGGATTTTGGAAAAACAATTTTTAATATATCACACAGCAGGTCAGCCCGTCAATATGTATTTTGCTATTGTTCTTGGCTAAGACACTGGGGACCATTTGATCCATGTAGATAAATCATAACATGAACGATCTATTAATGATTTTTTTTTAAAGACATATCAGCAATTTTCAACAAATTTGTGTTCTTATTGTATTCTAAAACAGTTATTAATGCATGCATGTTGCAAAAATATGTCAAAGCTTTACTCAATATAAATTAGAGAGGAAATATTGTAGCTACAATTTGTTCATACACATAAAAAACCGAGAAACTCTCCAATTTCAGGTTGGATCAACTAAATTGCTTTTAAATCAAGTCTAAATTCAGGCTTAGGAAATGGAGTACAAAACAGTACATAACCTTTGTACTAGCATTGAACGTGTCCAACAGAAATTAAAACCAGGCGGCAACAACACCTATACCTACCCTTGCTTCTAACAGTACGTTTGCTGATGTCATTCTTGCTAATTTCCATATTACGATAGATAATGAAATTCCACCAGTGAAAAACAATATACCACTAATTATCACTCGTAGATGTACAATTATGTCCTTCTCAAATTTTGTAGAAAGTATTACCGCTAATAGATTGACTAAAAAGAATGTTATAACTAAAAATGCAACACCAGTCCGAAGAAGCAGTTTTTTCCTCTTGTATTTCTCTGGTTCATACCTTATCTTTGCTTTAAAAACAACCTGAAAAATGAAAGAGAACAAAACAATTCATTTGTTGGTTGATTTTTCTATACCAGTTTGGTACGGATTTAATGCCATCTTTTATTTAATTAAACTTTCTCAACATGACTCATGCATTTAGAATTTGTTTCATCTTTAATGTGTTAAGATTGAATAACTTTTTATAATTCGGACTACACAAGATTAAATTTCAAAAACAGATAGTTCTCAAACTTAACGCTGTGGTTAGGCTTCATGAAATGCAACTGCACAACGTTGGAGATCAGACACTTTTGTAATCGATACGCATGAGAAGAGGCAAAAAAAGACGAATAAAGAGAATCGAACCCACAACCCTGCGATCTCAAGTCAGTCAAACAAATTAAGACTTTAAATACGCTGTGCAATTTACTGTGAAAATATGTATTGGGTATTTTATTTAATTAATCAACCAATCACAATAGTGCGCATGTCGGAACTGTAACCACATTTCGTAAGCTAAAACACGCACCTGTCCAAAGTATACTATAAGAAGACAAAGTGTTGTAAACTGGAGGCACACCGGAAAGCAATATAACAAGAAATATGCGCACAAATTCAATGTGTTCGCTAAATCACAATTGAAAATGTAAAAAGAAAACAATGTAGTCCTCAATGCTGCCCATATTAAACAGAGAAAAAGAAATACTGTTTGATAGCTTTTCCGTTTGTGTTTGTAGTATAAAATTAAGAACAACTGGACGTAAACAAAGAAGAACAGAAAGCTGTAGAGAACGATGAAAGTGATGGTAAAGCTTAGCTCAACACTTGGTGGGACAGCAGGTCCTGTGATGGGCACAGCAGGTGGCTCAGTCTCAGACGCCGATCGCATTTCCAGCCTCGAACTTGACATTGCACTCGTTTTCATCTTGTTGAAGAGACGAACCAAAATGACGTATACCACTAATGATACATTTTCACTTTATTGTTCAATTTTTTTGTTGCTGAAATTAAACTCGGAAAAGCTCAGTAAACTTGAATTTGTGGGTAGTTGGCTAACATTCTCTCCAACAAGAAGGTTGACGTACGTTCGCGAACAGAATTTGTTGAATGTGATCGATTTCCTCGGTGAATTCCATTGAACTTTGACCGATATTTAAAATTGATGGCGCACTTCAGAATTTGAGGCACAATCATTTTCATACATCACCTTTACAATAAATCGTTGCTGAGACTTTTGACGAATTTTTCAACTTAGTATAAGCATGTGGAGGAAATATCCATGGTATAAGCATGGAAGAAAAATTATATTAAAAACATTATATAATGTTTTCCTCTATGTTATAAGCTAGTAACTTAATGATACATGCCGGGAATAATAATTCTGTGGACATACCAAACGACATAACCTTATTCTCTGTTATTGAGTTAAAGTTTGCAAACAATTTCGTTTTTTAGCATTTAAGAAAATTATTTTATTTTCGTTTATGACTGCAAATGATAAACTGTACCGAGTTGAATAAGAAATAGAAGTTGATTGAGAGGATGTGTTGAGTCGTGATCTATATTTCCAAAACGACCTATCGATACCTTTAGATATAATTAGTGTAGTATGATATCATTATTCTTATCATATATATATTATATTTTTGGAGGATTGCTATTTAGCCTCATCATGTATCATTATTTTTTGTCTAAAATTGCTCTTATTATTTTTCGTTTTTGTGCAGCCTTCGCAAACTGTCTTTGGCTTCTCTAATATAGATGCCAAAACTCTGGATTTAACCAAAGACCTCAGATAAACAGTATTAATATTTTAATAACTGAAAAGAAAAACTGGACTACAAAAGTTGACAACATTTAAATAATGTATGTGTAGATGTGTCTGTGGTGGTCGGGGTGTTGGGGCAGCAGTGGAGGGTTGAATTTATTTATTTGTTGTTTGTTGCGTTTTTATGTTTGTTCTAATTGTGGTGTGATAATAAATAGGATTTAGTCTAGCACTGTGTCCTACTATACCCATTTTGGTTGTACTCGCGCACGTCCATAGTGATAGGATTTAGTCTAGCACTGTGTCCTACTATACCCATTTTGGTTGTACTCGCGCACGTCCATAGTGATAGGATTTAGTCTAGCACTGTGTCCTACTATACCCATTTTGGTTGTACTCGCGCACGTCCATAGTGATAGGATTTAGTTTAGCACTGTGTCATACTATACCCATTTTGGTTGTACTCGCGCACGTCCATAGTGATAGGATTTAGTCTAGCACTGTGCCCTACTATACCCATTTTGGTTGTACTCGCGCACGTCCACAGTGATAGGATTTAGTTTAGCACTGTGTCATACTATACCCATTTTGGTTGTACTCGCGCACGTCCACAGTGATAGGATTTAGTCTAGCACTGTGCCCTACCCATTTTGGTTGTACTCGCGCACGTCCACAGTGATAGGATTTAGTTTAGCACTGTGTCATACTATACCCATTTTGGTTGTACTCGCGCACGTCCATAGTGATAGGATTTAGTCTAGCACTGTGTCATACTATACCCATTTTGGTTGTACTCGCGCACGTCCACAGTGATAGGATTTAGTCTAGCACTGTACCCTACTATACCCATTTTGGTTGTACTCGCGCACGTCCACAGTGATAGGATTTAGTCTAGCACTGTACCCTACTATACCCATTTTGGTTGTACTCGCGCACGTCCATAGTGATAGGATTTAGTCTAGCACTGTGCCCTACTATACCCATTTTGGTTGTACTCGCGCACGTCCACAGTGATAGGATTTAGTCTAGCACTGTGTCATACTATACCCATTTTGGTTGTACTCGCGCACGTCCATAGTGATAGGATTTAGTCTAGCACTGTGCCCTACCCATTTTGGTTGTACTCGCGCACGTCCATAGTGATAGGATTTAGTCTAGCACTGTACCCTACTATACCCATTTTGGTTGTACTCGCGCACGTCCATAGTGATAGGATTTAGTCTAGCACTGTGTCATACTATACCCATTTTGGTTGTACTCGCGCACGTCCATAGTGATAGGATTTAGTCTAGCACTGTGTCATACTATACCCATTTTGGTTGTACTCGCGCACGTCCACAGTGATAGGATTTAGTCTAGCACTGTGTCATACTATACCCATTTTGGTTGTACTCGCGCACGTCCACAGTGATAGGATTTAGTCTAGCACTGTACCCTACTATACCCATTTTGGTTGTACTCGCGCACGTCCATAGTGATAGGATTTAGTCTAGCACTGTGTCATACTATACCCATTTTGGTTGTACTCGCGCACGTCCATAGTGATAGGATTTAGTCTAGCACTGTGCCCTACCCATTTTGGTTGTACTCGCGCACGTCCATAGTGATAGGATTTAGTTTAGCACTGTGTCATACTATACCCATTTTGGTTGTACTCGCGCACGTCCACAGTGATAGGATTTAGTCTAGCACTGTACCCTACTATACCCATTTTGGTTGTACTCGCGCACGTCCATAGTGATAGGATTTAGTCTAGCACTGTACCCTACTATACCCATTTTGGTTGTACTCGCGCACGTCCACAGTGATAGGATTTAGTCTAGCACTGTACCCTACTATACCCATTTTGGTTGTACTCGCGCACGTCCATAGTGATAGGATTTAGTCTAGCACTGTACCCTACTATACCCATTTTGGTTGTACTCGCGCACGTCCACAGTGATAGGATTTAGTTTAGCACTGTGTCATACTATACCCATTTTGGTTGTACTCGCGCACGTCCATAGTGATAGGATTTAGTCTAGCACTGTACCCTACTATACCCATTTTGGTTGTACTCGCGCACGTCCATAGTGATAGGATTTAGTTTAGCACTGTACCCTACTATACCCATTTTGGTTGTACTCGCGCACGTCCATAGTGATAGGATTTAGTCTAGCACTGTACCCTACTATACCCATTTTGGTTGTACTCGCGCACGTCCATAGTGATAGGATTTAGTTTAGCACTGTGTCATACTATACCCATTTTGGTTGTACTCGCGCACGTCCACAGTGATAGGATTTAGTCTAGCACTGTGCCCTACCCATTTTGGTTGTACTCGCGCACGTCCATAGTGATAGGATTTAGTCTAGCACTGTACCCTACTATACCCATTTTGGTTGTACTCGCGCACGTCCACAGTGATAGGATTTAGTCTAGCACTGTACCCTACTATACCCATTTTGGTTGTACTCGCGCACGTCCATAGTGATAGGATTTAGTTTAGCACTGTGTCATACTATACCCATTTTGGTTGTACTCGCGCACGTCCATAGTGATAGGATTTAGTCTAGCACTGTGCCCTACTATACCCATTTTGGTTGTACTCGCGCACGTCCATAGTGATAGGATTTAGTTTAGCACTGTGTCATACTATACCCATTTTGGTTGTACTCGCGCACGTCCGCAGTGATAGGATTTAGTCTAGCACTGTGCCCTACTATACCCATTTTGGTTGTACTCGCGCACGTCCATAGTGATAGGATTTAGTTTAGCACTGTGTCATACTATACCCATTTTGGTTGTACTCGCGCACGTCCACAGTGATAGGATTTAGTCTAGCACTGTGCCATACTATACCCATTTTGGTTGTACTCGCGCACGTCCATAGTGATAGGATTTAGTCTAGCACTGTGCCATACTATACCCATTTTGGTTGTACTCGCGCACGTCCATAGTGATAGGATTTAGTCTAGCACTGTGCCCTATACCCATTTTGGTTGTACTCGCGCACGTCCACGGTGATAGGATTTAGTCTAGCACTGTGCCCTACCCATTTTGGTTGTACTCGCGCACGTCCATAGTGATAGGATTTAGTCTAGCACTGTACGCATTTGGTATAGTAGTACTGTACTTGCGCACAGTGATAATAAATAGGATTTAGTTTAGCACTGTACGCTACTATACCCATTTTTTGGTTGTACTAGCGCACAGTGATAATAATAGGATTAGGTTTACCACTGTGCGCTACTATACCCTATGGGCCCTCATCTTAACCAAACACCATTGTCTAACAGACAATTTTAAGTATTTTTTTTCGATCCAGTTTTTGGTCTAAGTGAATATATTTTTTGTGACATTAAAATGGCATATTCGACAAAAAAATTGTTTAGGGGGACAATATATCTTTAAAGAATATTTTATTTCAAATTATAAAATTTTTTCGGCTATTAGAGGGCGCACCTTCAAAATTGGGGCTCTTCATAATCAATTACAAAAGTATTTACAAATATTTTGGTAAAAAATGGACCTAGTAAACAAGGAAGACTTTAGGCTAAATACAGCTGATCTTATTCAACAGGTAAAGATTATATTAAAGATATCATTTATATAAACACTTATGTAGATTATTTGCTGTATCGCCCACAATTTTGTCAATATATGAGCCTTCTCACTTAGGGTAGTTAGGCCTAGGCTAGGCCTACTACTACAAACCCATCTGATCATAGGCCTAGACAGAACAGTCCCCCACAACAAGCTCAGTCAGCTCCACCGTTGAGGTTGGATAGACGTGGCCTACGTTTGGGGGCGGAGGGCTATCTACGTATACCTTTTTTCTTATCTTTTGTGGATCACCACCACCTTTAATATTCATTCAATTTTTCATTACATAATTTCTAAACATTTTCTACCTTTTAAATTATTTTCTGTTTTCCCCAAGCATATCATTAAATTTTAACCTAAAAATATCAATAACATTATTTTTGTTAAATCACATTCATTTATATTTCATTTAGCATATTTACAGTATACCTTTATTTACTATGAAATACTTGATTATCTCCTCTTCCAGCTTTCTCTTTTACTATGGCTAAACAAGAAAGAAGATGAAAGCAGTTTATATAAGCTTGTGACTTCATTAAGAGTTTGGTACGAAATGTATTCCAGGGTTTCTTCGGAAGACGAAATCGATGCGTGCCGGGTATGTTGCGGTATTTTATTAATCCATGTTATTTTCCTCTCATGAGATGTTGCGGACTTTCAGACAACAAAGCCCTACTAACTCTCTCTCACTTATTTTCTAAATACAATCATTAAATACAGTGGCACCCCTTTGAATTCAAAGCACGACCTCTTTTTTTAACTCACCAATTTGTGTTTCTTAAGTTATCATAATTATTTGGGGATGTCAAAGGGGGGGGGGGGGGGTGGTGGCATTTAATCAAATAAATATGTAAAGGCTGGTTTTAGTCAACATTGTCTAGAGGGATTTTTGTTAAAACTTTGGCAGCCAATATATTGTGATCTATATAGGCCGATTTTCTTTGTACTATTTTAACAATTTCTTGCTTATTTTTTCGTACTCTTCTAGAATGAGACGGTCCTAAATATAGCAGACTACATCAAGAAACACCCCAATGCATCCAAAGAACAAATGACTGCGGAAATCGCCAAACAAGTTCAGGCATTTGCACAAAAGGTTGATGCAATGTAGTAAATACTGTATGAGCAAGACAAAATAAGATAGAAACGTGTTGAAATTTTGCTATGTTTTACTGCAGTAATCCTATTCTAGTTGCTGCAGTACAATACCATTGCACACACTTTACTGCAGTAACCATAGTATATTATGATATTATATCAACAACTATAGTTAAGCTCAACTAAAGACATTATTTACAGTATAGTAATGTAATATTTTTACAGCAATTTTTACATAATTTTTAATGTTAATTATGATTATAAATATTTAGAAAAAATGGATAATAGAATTGTATATATTGATTATAACCTTAACTCTATTAATCTTATTTAATGCTATAGGCCTTTTTTTTAGTTGTCATTTAATGAATATAATGCATAATATAAATACTGTATACATACAGGGACAACAAAACATTGAGCAATGTTAATGTAATGTTAATAATCCCCATAAATTATACACTTCGATAAGGGTTTCCGTTTACACGGGAAGTACCGGTATGGTGTACCCTAAATAGAGGTGTCAGATGAAGGGGATTCTGCTGTAATTTTGTTTCTTTTCAATTTCAATTTTTTCGTTTCTGTCGTATTTATATGGTGTTGATTTTTTTTTTTGTAATACAGTATCACGAACTTGTGTAAAAACAATCAATATTGATTGAACGAGTTGTACTGCACCTCAGTCTCGTGTCTAAATAAAGTTTATATATATATAAGCTTGGATGATTCATCGCTTATGATAGGTTAAACAATTGTATTGACTTTCTAGCTTGCATTCCAGTGGTAACTAAATTTGATAATACAAAAATCTGTTTAGCATTCACTCATTATGTTTATACACTACTATATTAATTGTATTAGTTATATCAAGGTTAATATTTTATACCACCTTTTCTATAGAATTTAAGATATTTTAAGATCTGATGGTTTAAGTTTTAAACTTAATGACTGAAACAGCAAATAGATGAAGAAACTCAGCTGTAGCACTTGGAGTAGTAATACAATTCTTGTTTTATAGTACAAAAAGCAAAATTAAAAATGATTTTTTTGCTGTGAAAAAATAACTATTATGTTTATATTAAGTGGTGTAAATAGTTTTAGTAATAATATTTTCTTTTCTTGGCAAAAGCGTCTAATATTTGCTCATTTTGCATCAGTGACAATAAAATGTGATATGTGAAAGTTAAAAATATACTTCCATTTAGTTTTATTTCAGTACATGAGTTGCATAATGTATACATCATCATATCACATCTCCTAGAAATTTTGCTAGGCGATATGAAATGGGTATAAGTAATGTCTTGAAAGTTTTTTTGAGGAGTAGGTTATGCCAATCCTATTATTAGTGTGCTGTGAAAAGTGTTACATGGTTATTACAGTAAAACCTCTAATAAGGGACTCTTTTTGGACCCAAAAGTGTACTGTATTACCAAAGATGTTATACACAGGATATTCTGCTCCATAATTTGTGCCGAACAACTGCATGATGGAAAGGATATTCTGCTTCATAAACTGTGCTGAATAACTGCATGATGGGAAGAATGGGTTACAGTAACACTAAATAGTTACATTCTCACAATAAGAAAAAAAATATACACAAGTACAGTATTACAATTTTATTGGTTTGCTTTTGACAAAAGATCTCAACCAAGAATAAATTAAATAGACAGAAAGACATACATATTCAAAAGTTACAAAGAAGATTTCATGATAATATTTTGAGCAGAAATTTTGTTTTTGAAATGACAAAATTTAAGGCACAATTTAGTGATAATCCTAAAATGTTACAACTGGAAACTAAAAATTTTGAAGGTAACTGTCAACGGGACTGATTGCTTTAAAATATTATATCTTAACTTATGAGATAATCTTTTAAAATTCCAGTTTGACATGAGTTATATCCTTCATTCAATGCAAGCTACCAATGATTATTGGTAACATTTAAGGTTTAATTTCTAGTTAAAGATGTATTGTCCCCCTAAACAAATATTTTAAAAAATGTTGTTGCTGGTTTTTGGTTAAAATTAACCGTTTCGTTTGTCTTTTTATGTGAATAACTGTATTAAAACTGCAAAATGGCCCATTTTTCAGGTTTTTGTGGGACAAAACATCTTTAACTATAATAGCAAAGCAAAATCTTTTCAGAAAAATTTGCATAATAATAATTGTATTGCTCCAATATCATTAAGAGTAAACATTTTATGTAATCTATTACTGGTAAAATTTAAATGAATCTTAAGTAAATAGTGACTTACCGAAATCAGGTTAGTCATGAAAGTGTCAAAGGTCAATTACATTTATTGGGCCTTTGTCGTATTAATGACCAATATAGGATTTAAATGATATGTACAAAATATGTAACTAATTAATCAAATAAGTCATTAATTATGAATAGTATATACATGAATAAAGCTCTGTCTACACTAACAAACTAACAAAGTTTATGTGATTTTCCCATATATGGACATGATGATGTCATATCAGTACCATATTTGGGCATATAACTATCATATTTGGGCATATAACTACCATATTTGGGCACATGACATTTTTTTTATCAAACCAGTTTTATAGTGTAGCTAGCTTAAGAAAGACATTAGATCTTTTTAACACTTGCTACAACAAAAAGTACAAGTATATAAAGTACATACAGTGTAGTCTACAAAATATATTACAATACAATTCACTATTGTATTAGTTTACTAAGATTTTTTATAGTGGTGATTGAGCACTCTTGGGTGGTATGTGTGATATATAACATTCAAATTAATTGAAATTTAACCTTGTTGAACTAAATAACTTTTACTAGCTATGGGTTGCAGCGCCCCTGCTTTAACCTGTCGGCCACTCCATTATACTCGAACATATACAGAATTTAGTTTTTGGTAAGGTGGTGGGGGATGAGGTTCCAATCACTCTTAATATGGTGTAGTATAGTACTGTGTGTGTATTTCTTTCACATATTATACAATACAGTCGTACATAGATATTCACAGTTTGGTTTCTACCCATTTCACATGCATAAATATGATTTGTTTAAACTAGAACAATTAAAGCCCATTTATTATACATAAAAAGATACATGTGTTCATGCAAATGAGGCATGCTTCTCTAAATTTGCATATTCAAATTACTTTGACCTTTAATCGGTCTAAGACACTTTGGTTGCCATAGAAATTACAAGGTGATATTTTTCTAAATATAACAATAAGAGAAATAATAATGAAATTATACAGAAAATCATTGTATCAAGCTACAATAAATATGTTGAAACAAATACAATTAAATAAATAATACATAACATTTATCCTAAACGCTAAGAAAATATTAAAACGAATAACGATTTGTTAAAAATTAACTTCATAATAAAAACTGTAGTATGACAGTTTTTCAAAAAAATTAAAATGTCCAAATCACTAACAGAACAAGATGTTAAAATAACACAACAACCATAATATTAATTTGTATACAAATATATTTTTGTGTATCAAGAATATCCTATCTATATTTCAGAACAAGATGCCTGAAAGAATTAGAAATTGAAATTTCAAATATATACTATATTCCATATTTTTCTAATATAAATTCAGCATAAATTCATTACTTTTAACTTGCTGTATTATATTAGTACTTGTTTGAGGTCCAATATATATTCCAATATAAAGAATAAATCAAACTTATATTTATTTATCATATATTCTTAATAAGATTTATTGCACAGACTTTGGTATGTGTTATCTAATGTTGTATAGATATCATTACACCATGGTATAATTTGTAAAAAATATTTGTTCCACCCAATAACATTGAATGATTATATTATTGAAGTAATATTTCCAAAGAAACTTATTACTAAAGCCATGTCTAGACTATCACACTTTAATGTGATAACAAAAATTGTCACTGTGCCCAAATCTGCTAGTGATATGATATTATCCAGCACATAAATGGACACATCAAATTTGTTTGTCACATAAAATTTGATAGTGTAGACAGAGCTTTAGAATAGAACCTTGGGGGGAGAGCATTTAACTTTTATTCCAACAGCACATGCCCAATTATAACTAGGCCTACTGAAAAGTAAAGGGTAAGTTAACAGTGAAAGTGTATACTCATAATCTCCATTTTCAGCGACCCTCGACCTTTAGCCATTTTCCCATTAGTGACGTAGCATATTCTTGCTTGAAATGTCCCATTGTTGTACAGGTATGTCTGCATTGCACGCTTTCATGAGTACATCACGTTTCGACGCTACATATTCTAGACACAGGTTCTGATCGGTTATTTTTAGTTGATGTGTTTCCTGAAAAAAAAAATTAAAATTTATGAAAAATCAAACAAAATCTTGACAGGATTTGAAGACCACAGGATTGGTAGCCGAGAATATTAACAACCAACAGTGGAATAACGCAGAGGCCCCTGGTTTAGGAACCCTAAGTTGCCCTTTAACCCGTTTTTAGCCTTTTTCAATTTAATGCCTGTTTATTTCTCTGGACACTGCTCAGGGGGCCCCATAAGCCCTGGGCCTCTGGGTTTAATAGCCAGTGAGCACTGGGGATGGTGATTGATAGTGTGATTTTTGTTGTACTGACATAGGTATAAAGACCATCCTCGAGTATAAGCCCACCACCTACTTTTGATAAATGTTTATAAGACCAGAACTAATTTTGGAATCTTAGTAAGTAGTATATAAAGGAAAACATAGTTGATAACTAGGTCTAGCTGTTGTAGGGCTAGGCAATTTATGTTGATGGTGTGTGAGCCTATACCGCCATCGGTATGGTACATTCTTATCTTACCTCTACGTAAGTCCAATGGTACTTATCGCCAATTTCACATTTCCGTAATCGTACATCCCCTGATTTTGCATACGCACACTGATCATGCAATCTGAATTGCCCATCTTCAGTAACCCGGAACAACTGGTTTCCTCCACCTCCGTGGCAACCGGATGTGGCAATTTTACCACCATCACGCCTCCCCATGGAATCAACACATACTTTAGTGTTGAGTGCTTGAACCTAGCAAGGCAATATAAGTACAGAATTTGATCAAACTAATGTATCAATATTTGAATGAGACACTTCAACTACTTTGAAGGAAAGGGGGTGGGGCAGGGTACTTTTTTTTAAGAAGGGGCATCTTTGCAAGTATACATACATATATATATATATTGATATAAAGTTTTTCGAACACCACATATGTAGTTCTGTAAAGAACTCAGTGTTGAGTTTCTTGATGCTTCGATCAATATACTTGAGTGAGAATGATCTATTTATCGAAACATCGAGAAATTCAACAGTTCTTTTCAGAACTACATATATGGTGTACCACAAACATTATATCTATATATTACTTTTGCCATGCAAACATTCAAACAATATAATGAGGTATACAATATAGTAAACATTGTAAACCAAACATTGATTGATGATCTTGCAATGTAAATGGTCTACACATACAACTGATGTATATTGACAAAATGTTGATTTAGGAAAATAATTTAAGCAGACTTACTTCACCCCATTTTATGTTGGCGGCCGGAAGAGGAAACTTAAGAGGGATATCTGGTGCTATTTCTGTCATGAACCAGTGGAAATTCTTGCAATTATGAGTCTTTTTAAACTCAAGCTGCTTCGTTAGGTCACCAGTATCTACCATCAACGCATCTGGTTTACTTCGGTAGAAATATTTTGCGTAATCGTCAAACCAAACATCAACCACTCGTCTTAAATTCTAAAAGAAAAAAATCAAATGTAAATTGTATTTATGAACATAAAAAAACAAGGTACTGTACTGTATTCTCTCTCTTACAAGTGGGAAATGGTTCAATGTTAATATATTTATTTACTATATATTTGTAAAATCTGTCAAGAGTCGAGCCAGGCTGGTAAAGTATTGTGAATCTGGTGAATTGGATCTACAAAAGGAATTAAAGCCCTTGTTTGAGACAACCATATTCATGGGACATTTCCATTAAGGAAAACTTTTCTATGAAATGAACAGAGAGTAATATTGTAATTAGAAATAATACTTTTGGCCATGTTTTTGTTAAAGATATATTGTCCCCCTAAAAAAATATTTTTTTTACATTTTTTTGTTGAATATGTTATTTTAATGTCACATAATAGTTATTCACTCTCACAAAAAATTGGGTCTGAAAAAAATGTATTTACCTGAGAAAAATGTAATTTCAAGCCAAAAATGGTCAAATTGTCTGGAAGACAATGAGTTTTTGGGTAATTTAACTGTTTATTTTGTCTTTCTATAGGTGAAATAATTTTTTCCCCCCGTTTTTTTTCTTATGGAAGTGAACAACTTCATTAAAACTGCAAAATGGCCTATTTAAAGTCCGATTTTAAAAATCTTTATTTTTCATGATTTTGGGGGACAATACATCTTTAATATATTTACCATTATCAATAGAAAATGTAAAATGTATTATTATGTGATTTATACTGCATTTGGAAAGTATTTATTTATGTGATATACTTTTTTGTTCACTTTGTCTGTTTTGTAAATGGTCCCCCTGACACAAGTTCTTTCTAGGTGATGCCACCATTTGTTTTTGTTTAAGATTTTATGAAAATAAAAATCTGTCTTACCCTTTGACCCAGTATAAGCATACTGCCATTAGGAGCAGAGTAAGGAACCCGTCCAAGAATCCTGTAGATGTGACCCACTCTTGAACAGGGTACCCATAGCAGGGACCCACCGCACATCCAGATTTTAAAAGATAATTCAAAGTTTTCACCTCCCCAAATCTCCAAGCCTTCATCGTAGGCCCCAAGTTCAAAGAAGTAGTTTTTGTCCATGGCAAACAAGCCGCCTGCCATAGCTGGTGATCTGTAAAAATGAAAAATACTTGTGTGAATGTTATGCTAAGTTACTAGATTGTGATGATGGTAAAGTAAGATGCTTGACTGCCAATACCAGTGTCTAGGTCTCAAATTGTTATTACCCGACGTCTCAGGCTGAAATTATGAATAATGCATGAGATTAAAAGTAGGGGATCCTCTCCCGCTGATCTGGTAGGCTCTACACTGATAGCTGCCGTGGGTCCATATAGGGCCGCATCCAAAATTCCTTAGTTTCCAGAGCTTGAGAATCAGAATAAATTTACAGTTACCTTTATTAATTACTGTCTATATTAAAGCTAGTCAACCTTTTTCCTAAATAATAATAATAATAGTTCATTCTTATATAGCGCTCTACAAGCAAGCTTCTCTAAGCGCTGAACATTATTACCCCAGTCATTTTTTTTTTGGATCAAACACGTATGGAAACATACTCCCATAATGCAGCTAGTAATCAGCGCAAAGTTGTGTCTTGATCTAACCGGGTACCCATTTATACACCTAACCTTCTAAATAATCTCTCTCAACTATTAAAAAATACATAAAAGATTTCAATAAGATTTAAACCCAGCTCAACAACCTGAAATTCAGACAATTGCACCACACAAGCTCATTGACACAACCTAGTTGATCTATCTCCATACTTATATAGCGCCACCTATAATTTCCTAATTGATACCATTATTAATCTCATGTATTATTCATAATTTCTGCCTGAGATGTCGAGTAATTTTGCGTCCTGGGTTTCAAATCCTTAATAGAAACTATAATTTAATTTAATAAGTTTGACACTACTGTAAATACCTAAATCAATAATTTTGGTATTTGGTAAATATTGGTATATAATGCCTCTCTCCATTTGTAGTACATGTTTGAATCCATAACAAATATTTATATATACAAATTAACATTCTGTTTACGCTTTTCATTATTCTTGTAAGAAATCGGTAAGTCGAAATCCTCAAATATTTATAAAATGATGAATATTGTTTTCCACAAACAAATTCCTCGCACTAACAAATCTGGGTGCAACCTCCGGAAAGCATCATTATAACAAACTTTAAGTCGGTTGATATCTTTTTTTTAAATGATTAGACCATAAAGGAGAACAGTACATGTTAATACAATATGATCTGAACAAAAAACATTTGATTGATTTGGAGCAAGGTATGACAATTTCCTACATAAAACATTACCTCTTATACATGTCCCACCCTTTACAAATTACAGTGAGAACATATCAATTTACAGCCACCCGGCAGACTTTAATTTTCAATGCGTTGGATTGTTACAATACAGATAAAATAAATTATGCAATACATATAAAATGTACTATAGAAACATGAGCATAAAATCAATACAGTATTGCCTGCGCCATCTGTAGCTAAAGAAGAATTACGAGAATGTATTCATCATTAAATTTATTTATTGCATTAATTAATACAGTAATTACACTTCTATGATAATAAAATACCTGTATACAATCACACTAATAGATAATAATTTTGCAGTCACTATTGTGTATTTTACCTGTATAGGAGACATTTTCATAAGGAAAATGTGTATAAAATCAAAGAACCTCTATAAAGTGGACACCTTCAGGACCCAACAAAGTATCCATTAACTATTCAGAGGACATCCCAATTAAACAATTTAATTAGGGTGTCCCCTGAATAGGGGTTGGCTGTAGTATTAAAAAAAGTATATTCTTGTTAATAGTGGTTTTCCTAAATAGTGGTGTCCTCTGAATAGTGGTGTCCAATATTTATATAACATCAGTAATCTTCTACAGTGATGTAGCCACAAGAAATAAAGTGGTTCGGTTTTCACAAGAAATGGGAACAATCTCTGTTCAAGCCACTGGGTTGTCAAAGGCCTCTGTGAAAAAGGTTGAAACCTTACCAACCGTACTGGTGGCTACGGTCCTATTCTAACATTAGGTAAATTGGGTATAAGTATTTCACAAAGTTTGTTATACTTTAACTAAAATGACCACTTACCTCCATGGCTCTGTTGAATACCGTCGCCTTGCTTTTTCAAATTCCGGAAGATTAAAATGTTTCCAGTAAAGACTCCAATCAAACCCACCTCGATCTGGTTCTCCAGATCCTTGTGGATGGAATCTGTAATCTTGGTTGTCAATGACATCAATGATCGGGTTCACGACGGTCGTTCTAAAGAATAAAAGCAATTCAACATATAGTTTTTTATACATTTTTAATTTTTAGAATTGATATCCAATCACAGGACAAACCTAGAAAATATGCTCTACACAAAATGAAAAAAAAAATGAAACATAAAGAAAATTGTGGAGAATGAATTTTACCTATTAATAGGGATATTTCGCAACCTTACGAATACGATAACGAAAACGGATACGTCACACATTTGTGAAACTTTTGAGCTGATCCCCATTTCCTATTCGTAAAGCATATTCGTGTTGACGAATATCACCAGTCATATTCGTAACTACAAAACAAGTATAGTTTTTGATCTACTTTGCACATTTTGCATTTGAATCAGGAATGATTCATGATTATAATATAATTATACTTTTATTGAAAGTAATTTACTAAAGTAATTTACTAAAATGTCAGGTCAATTTTGATAAATAGCAGTTTTTAAAGTTGTCACTCGCTTTGATCTTACGCTAGGCCTAGGCAGCCAAGCACCAATCAACACGTACCTGCGCTTCGCTCAAATTTACCGCAGTCATATTTTGGACGGCGCCATCAATATTTCGTTGCCATGCGAAACAGATTTTTACAGACTTACGAAAAACGAATACGTGTGTGTGACGTATCCGTTTTCGTTATCGTATTCGTAAGATTGCGAAACCTCCCTATTGTATGATATGTAAACAGTAAACATGCTACTACTACTAAAAAAAGAATCAACAAAGAAAAAAAAAAAATTTAATAAACAGAGTATTTTTAGGACGTACTATTGTAACTTATCGGCGCACTTCCATAAATGTGAGTTTCTATGGTTGAGCAAACATTATATATATATTTACTTTTTATTTTAGTTAATTATAAACACATGAAGTCTCACCTATTTTTAGCAATAGGTGTGAGCAGCGGTGGCAGCCAATTAAGGCCAACTTCGCAATGAGCATCCAGCCATAACAACACTTCACCAGACGCGTACTTGGCTCCGTTTATACGTGTGCGTATTAATCCTTCACGCCTCTCGTTGCGAAGTACCTTGACCTTATTTTGAAACTTTGGAAGTCTGGCGTAATCATCTAGGCGCTGTTTTAAATGATCTGAAATGTGTATTTTATTTTACTCATAATAATTTAATTGATTAAATGCAAAGAAACATCTGTAAATATCACAAGCCACTTAATAAATACCTACTCAAATCAACAGCAATCAAATTTTACAGACTTTTCAATTAAACCTATTTTCCACTAGGTGAATTTTATTTGCACAAATCGTTAGCGTCAGCTTATATTCAGGCATATTAATATATATAATTTGCCTAGTGGAAACTTTACATTGCTTGAACCGCTGGCATTGGTAGGTAAGCAACGTATTAATAATGTTAATAACCAAGCTACATAGAGTGAAGCACTAACCTTTTGTACTAAAGTCATCTACCAGTATAATCTCATGTAGAAGCTCTGGCGGGGTTCGGTTCATTATGCTGTGGACATTTCGTAGCAGTGTCGACCATCCCTCATTGTGAAACACGATGATCACGCTGGTCTTCGGAAGTTTTTCTGGGTAGTGCCAAAACTTACATCTGAAAAATTTAAATATGCAATAATAAATTAAAGACCAAAAAACCGTTCATCATAAAGAAATCATATTGTAATTTCTGCCCCACTTTCATGATGTTCTTTTGACGATTATGCCAGGCCATACTTACTGTTCATTTCTTAAATCTGGAATGTTTCTATCCAAAGAAATTTTATCACTGACATATTGGTTAAAACCATATTCTATAATTTTTTCATCTACAGCGGCTTTTTCCTCATGCAGTGTTTTTACAGGGACCCCATTCTCACCCGGCCCTTCTCGCGGTGCTTGTGGGGGTGGCTCGTAATTGCCTATAGTGTCTTTAAAAACAGCGCCATTTTGACTGTATTTGGTATTTAAATCATGACCAGGAGCACCGCCACCTTCATTAAAATCATATCGGTACGAGTTCTAGAAGAGAAATGAAACAAATAATGAAATATAAATATTTTGTTATAATTTTTTTTACAAAATTTTGATTTAGCATACCATAGAGATATTATAGTGAACTATAATATCTCTATGAGCATACCAACAGAATTCCAGTATTAAGTACAGATTTTTTTTTCATGCAAAAAACTATATATATAATCATAATTAATATTTTTTGAGAAGAAAAAATTATTATTTGACTGCAGGCGCTATACCTAAAGCTAGGCTGCAAATTCAAACAGGAACAGTAGCACACGACCGGATAGTAAACCCAATCAGTCAGTAGAACTAGTAGTAGGTACACAGTACTAAAAAAACAAAAACACACCGGCCTAAACTCACCTTCCTGTTATGTTTGTTTGCATCAGCTGCACCTAAATCATTCGAGAAAAAAACATTTCTAACAAATAATAAAACGACAATGACTATAGTTAAGAGGTAGCATAATCTTCGATGTTTCAAACGAACTCTAGCCATGTTGTTTTTTAGTTCGAAACTAAGAACTCGTTATTAAAAAAATAAAAGTTCATGCCACGATTCAGTTTGATTGGTTTTTAAAGATAGAAATTACTCAAGCGAAGCGACAGCATCAATAATCGTTTGAGGTCGCTCGTCATAAGAGGTAAGAGATGTCGTTAGCAAAATTGAGGTTTAAATTACTTTGTTAGATCAGTATACTAACATAAAAAAGTGTGAGTAAAACCAAATATACAATGAGATGAATATAAAAATGGACATTTTTTGTTACTAGTTTATACCGAGTTCAGTTCACTATTTAAAAATGTTTACAATAACATGCGGCATATCCGGCGTTCCATAGTAAAATTGGCACAACGTTTAAAATACAAAAATTCCAACGAACCGCGCTCTGTTAGTGTTAGTTGGGTAAGCTAAAAAAGCGAAAACGTACCACAAATATAACTAACTAATGTATTTTAATCAAAGTAAATAACAATTTAAGAATGTAGGCATTTTGTTCAGTCCAGTTTATACTATAAAAATGAGTATTTTCTATAAATATTAAATATTGGGTTAGCCGCTATATAGGCCTAGGCCTCTAAACTAACGTAGGCCCTAGCCTAGTAGTAGGCTGGCCGGTACCAGCCTAGCCCCTCTCTGTATACTATAGAAAGGATGCCCTATAGAAAGAGGCATACTAGCTAGAGGCCTAGACTAGGTCAGGGCCTTGCTTGGCTAGGTAGCCTGTTTATTTACTAGCTAGACTAGCCTAGTTAGTAGTAAAAGTAATAATGGCTATTTTTTATTAATTAATTAAAGAAGTGAGATACTGATAATAGCGGGAACAGAATTTGAACTCAAACGATCTGGCCCAACCTAATTAATGAATTGTTGATATAAAGTTTGTTATTTACAGTTTAAAATACTCTTGATCATGATGGATGGACTACATTTTACTGAAGAGGATATCCGAGAACAGCTGGTGGCATTAGGCTACCAGAATATACCACCTTCTAGACTAAAAGAATTTGCAAGAGGTAAAATTTAAATCAGTTATTTCAGATTGGTGACGTGATGCTGTCGTAATTTAATTATACAAATTTTCATGAGTACTGATATCAACATACCAGTGAACCCATGCACATTGCAAATCTTAACCCAAATCGAAGTATGGGGATACACCCTCGTTGCTAGCCAGGGTTTGTTCTTTAAATGAACCCATTAACCTAAATATAATTATTTATAGGTACTGTAGGCCTACCGTATTGGTCCTTTAAATATCATGGAAATCACTGATGTTTGAAATATGTTATTTTGTGTAAAATTTATTCTGAAATATTTATATGAAGCTTAATATCTTGATATTCATATTGCTATAACTTTTATTTACAGTATTGTATTGATTTTCATTATATTAAACAAATTTTGTTGATTTTTCTATATAGATTTAGAGAAATTGATTGAACAAGAACGCTCATATTCCAATACTTCATCATCTACTGCAGGAGGTAAGTCTTAATATTTAAAACAAAGAGAAACTTGTCATAAACAAATGAAATTCCAAAATTTGCTGTAAATTTTTTTCCAATGATGAAGTGTGTTCACAATTCATTTTTCACAATGCTGGTCTGTGTCTTCAATTATATCAATTTAACGCTAATTAAATACAGTGTCTCCCTCCTTTGCGACAAGCTTATTCAAAGGTGTAGGCTGGTTGCTGTCTTTTTGCGAAAATGGTAATCAGAGCTGCAGATCTTCATAAATACTTTGAAAATGTCAGGCCTCTAGAGGCCTAATAATAAAGTAAACTCCCTCCAGCCTGCTATTTATGGAAAATATATGTTTTAACACTACTGTACGGCTAACCCCTATCAGGAAATACCGGTACCCTTGAGCAGATACTTGGTTGAGTCCCAAATGTGTCCCCTTAATAGGAGTTTGTACTGTTTTAATGGTGTAATTTTTTATTTACAGACACTGATGTACATGTAAGCTCTGCTACCGCAAGACAACCATTCAAGGCCAATACTAGTACTACACATGAGTACCAGCAAAACCCATCCACTGTGAGTATAAAGGTGGGTCAGCCAAACCTGTTCCACCCCAGTCTAAGGCCTGTTCAGACCTACAGAGTTATGCTTTTGTATCGTACAAATTCATAGGTCTGAACGACAGCTCAATGTACAAGATTAGTGAACGACGCTTACAATACGAAAGTCATGCATCAATAATTTTGACCTCTAACCAATCAAATTTACTCCTGCATACCAGATGTTTGTTTGCCTAAATTGGTGACACTTTTCAAACAGTTTCAAACGAAAGCGTTAGTTAAGCAAACCTGAATACTTTGCTGTTACGACGCTAATTATAATATGACATTGCTTGCGATACGAAAACATAACTCTATGGATCTGAACATACACTAAGTCCACTTAAAGCTTGTTTGATCAACTCAAAATATAAGTTTGTTTTTATCAATTTTTAAATGCATAATGCAATATTATATTTTCTTTAAAGAACTATCACTCACAGTATGGAAAGGAAAATGAACAAAAACCTGATTATCAGCCCAAAGGTATCCTTAAAAAGGACCTTGCAAGACAAACAAGGAAACCCCCTATCTTACGTAAAGTTGTGAGGTACAGTATTATTTAGCATCTTTTCATTCTACTATTAAATAATTTATGCGTGCATGAACATACATTAGTATTGGAGAGTTTTTTGTACCAAAAAGTTATAAATATTTTTTTTTTTTGTAGAAAAAGAGATGGTAAAGCACAGGTATTTGATGAATCTACTACAGAAAGTGAAGCAGGTATATTTTTGAAATTTATTTATTTATTATATAATATATTATTTGTTTATTTCAGTAAACATATGATTTTTTTGTGACTAATTTAAACATTTTTTTTATTATTCTCCAAAGATGAAATGACTGCAATAAATGATCAGCTTGGGCGACTCCCTCTTAACGATGCTGAGTCATATACTGAAACTGACACCGATACGTCAAGCATTATTCACGAAATATTCCCAAGAAGGCCACGTTCTTCACGCGATTTAGTAAGCTAATTTATTTAGTTTATTTCTTATATTAATTTATTAAGTCCATTGTTAAGCTCTGTCTACACTATCAAACTTTATGTGACAAAAAAGTGTGATGTGCCCAAATATAATAGTGATACATCATGATGTCTATATATGGGCACATCACATTTTTTTGTCACATAAAGTTTGATAGTGTAGACAGAGCTTTAAGTGTTCTTCTAATATATATGATGTAGCCACTGACTTTCTAATTTCCTTCTCCTTAGTATTCACACAGACCATCTGGTGATGAAGAGGGCATATACAAACCACATTTACCAAGATCTTGTAAGTCAACCTCTATTTGTTTAACCTGCTTCACACTAAAGTTCCTGCCAGTATAACCTGGAGAACACTTGAGTGTGAACTAGGCTGAAAGGCAATTTACACAGATGAGCGGTTCCGCTTTCCGTTACTGCTTGTCTGTGTAAATTGGCCTTTAAGATACAATTTTAAAGCAGTTTTATTATTTATATATATATAAATATTATATATATATAAATATATTATATATATATATATTTACTACTTAAATTATTTTTCTAGTTATCCGGCCATCATCTGCACAATGTCATTACAGACGAAACAATGTCAAGACAGATCCTGTGTCAAGGTAATATTTATTTATGATAATAAGAATCAAAAAGCACAATCAGCATGTTTTACTATATCTTACCTTATGGAGTTGGGTAGCCGGATGGTTAGGACACTTGACTGTCATATAGAGAGATCCTGGCTCAATTCCCGACAACTCCCAGTCCACTAAGCTGTAAATGAGTACCTGGTTGAAAATACTAGGTAGAAAAAATTTGGCGTGGAAAGGAACTGGCCACCCTACCACATAATGCCGAAACTTAGTAACATGACCTCCTAACAGCTCATTCCCCTAAATGGAATACGGGACTTTATACCTTATGGCCAAAGAAAATGGTGTATACTTTAAAAAATGTATCTTAAGATCTGTCTACACTATCAAACTTTATGTTACAAAAAATGTGTTGTGCCCATATATGGACATGATTATGTCATATCACTACCATATTTGGTTATATCACTACCATATTTGATCACACACTTTTTTATCAAACAAGTTTGATAGTGTAGACAGAGCTTAAAAGTTAGTTTCTTTTTTTTTTTTTTTCAAGACATCAAATGTACCAGAGTGAATGGCATTCCAGAAAAGTTCCTGGTGAAAAGAACCGGAAAGACCTAAGATGGAACATTAGGGTAAGCCATTATAAATTTGTACCCACAATTTATATGAAAAGGGAAAGGTTCAGATATTTTTTATCAATGAGATATATTTTTATTATATTGGGCAAATAATTCTTCTTGGTCTTTTAGTGCTGTGAGACGTCAGTAAATAGCGCTTTATAAAAGTTGATTAAATATTAGTTATTATGAAAATGTCTATAAAACGTTATTACAGAACCTCTCCTATGGGTCACCCATATTAAAGAAATACTTTCATGGTTGGGAGGGGGTAAAGTGTGGGATTTATATGTTTACATATATATATATATATATATATATATATATTCAGGCAACATCCTATTAGGGAAACATTTTGTTTGGTCCCGAATCCTCTACTACTGTAATTATCATTATTGTTAGTGAATAAGTATAATTTTATTCATTCAATAATATATGTATATAACTAACTTACATGTTGTGAACTACAGTAGCTTTACATTTCAATTTACAGGAACGAATGATGTACAAAGATGACCCAGTTCTACCAAAAAATCAGACAAGAGTTTATGTTCCCAACTCCTACCAAGTACCAACCGAAAAGAAACGACAAGCCCTTCGTTGGGCGGTTAGGACAGATTTAGCTAACAGACAAATGCCCCAGCCAGCTTCTGCAGCCTTCCAATTGTAAAGTTATCTAGAATTCTAGAGTTATATTTAACAAAATATGCTATAATACAATGTTTTCTACTTGGCCTTGTGTTGTATACGTACGTCCAGGTACGAACCGATTGGGCAGTAAATACAGATTTAGTTCAGTCAAAATGCCCCAGCCAGCTTCTACAGGCTTGCAATTTTAAAGGCAGAGTTCAATTTAACAAAATATGCTATAATACAATATTTTCTACGTGGCCTTATGTTGTATGCTCCCAGATACCAACCGATTGGACAGTAAAGACCGATTTGCAGATCTAAATACAGAGTTATATTTATCAACTAAATATATAATAATGTTTGGCCTTGATTTGTATTGGTTGCTTCCAGGTATCCACTGATAAAAAGGGAAGTGCATTAGCAGTTAGCTTGTAGATAAATAATCTGCTCTTAATCTGACCAGGGAGTTGTAATAACAACTCCCTGATCTGACAGTCTTGTATAGACAATACGTCTTTGTTCTTCAATCACATCTTTGTTTAAGTTGATACCTATAAAAAATATATTGTGTGATGATAGATTTATTATAAATTGTATATAAATTGACAATTGAGATTTCCTCAATGTGTTTGTATGTGTTTGAGTACTGTAGTTAAAACTAAAGTGCTGTATGTATTTTGATTTTTGTATTACTGTGCATCTCTCATTTACATATTTTGTAGTGTGGGATTTGTTACTATATTCTGTAGTGTACTAACATAGTTTTTCTAAATAAAAAATATTTTTCAACTAAATAGAAATTTTAGTTAATTTGTATGTTAATATATAAACTCTCCCAATACCAGACTTTTTGGAAAACAATACATATTTGGCCAGCCAAATGGTGTTCGGTATTGGGAGAGTTGACAGTATATAATTCAATTTGTATCAGCAAATTATAACCTGTTGTGTATGACATATGATAATGTACTTCAAGAAAAAACAACACGAAAACAAATTTCCCTTCCAATTACTACAATTATAATTAATGTTTAAAAAAGCAAACTTTAAAATATACAGTATGATAAAATATAGAGTATGAGAAAACTTAAATTGCATATACATATTTATAAAATAAAATAAAGCTCTGTATACACTAGTCAACTAGTTTGACAAAAAAGTGTGATAAACTCAAATATAATAACGATATAACATCATCATGTCCATATATGGGTACATCACATCTTTTGTCACATAAAGTTAGACAGAGCTTTATACCTCTTTCACGTTGCTTTGCAAACCTTTGGAGTTTACACAATGAGGCACCAACACAGGTGTTTTTTTAATGGTATTTGCCAGTGTGTGTTTAAACTGGAGTTTTGTTAAGCAATGTGAAAGGGGTAACTGCCAATGCTATTCTAAACCTGTTATACATTATGCATGCATTGCTTAAAAAACTGCATGTAAAAGCCTGTTTTCCATTAGTTTGTTTGTTTTATCTTTATACTGGGTGACCTCTTCAGTCAAAGACTGATCTCCCAGAGGGCCCAGTTGGTGATCAGTGGCTGTGATGTACTAATACACCGGGGTAACCCTCTACTCGTCTCGAAAGATGTACTAGGTTCTTTAAAGTGCACACGAGCAAGTTGTGTACACTGGACCTACGGTTTATAGTCCTTATCCGAGAAGACCCGTTCTACCACCAGAACCATGGAGTGAGTGAGCCTCGAACCCCTGCTGATGTTATGGCTACGTGATTACGGTTCCACTGTCTTAACCGCTCGGCCACTCACTCATTAGCAAATGTATTCACACAAAAACTATCATTCCTGAGTTGTGATTGGTTGCACATTTTTGTTCACGTCACAAAAAGTAAGATAAAAATATTAATATGCATTCCTTAGTGAAAACTTTCATTTTGCGCCAACCATTTTGCATAGTGGAAAACTGGCGAAATTTGGGGGATGCTATAATGACCATATAAGGAAGCAATGTTATGGAAATCTTAATGGTTTTCTACTCTAGTTACTGCAGTAAATTAAATGTATTCTACTCTAGCTATTCCCGTAAAACTTAAATCAAGGCCTACTGAAATTAAATTACTGTAACAGAGTACAATTATTAATACTCAATAAAATTAATATATTCTCTGTGTAAATACAATTTTTGTTAAATATATAGTTTCATTTTCAAACAATGTAAAAAAATTAAATAATGCAATTGGAAAAAATGATTGTTATATCTTAAATTAGAAAAAAAGTAAAAGTATTGCACTAAAACCGGAATGATTGCTATTTACAATATTTTTGATAGCTTTTTTAACCTGTATCGTTCAGTTTCTATAGACGTATGGCTATTAACACTCGGCGAACAGATTTTATGTGCAAGGGTACTCTCGATTACAGGATGTCCATATTTAATATATATAATTATTATTTTACATACATTTATGTAGTCTAGGTTTTAAACAGCGATTCAGCTTAATAAAAAGATAAACATTTTTGCACATATGGCATGTCATACATGTACTTAAGCTGGAACAGACAAAAATTTCAAAACATGATCCACTGTTGACAATAACTACAGAAGTCTCACACTTCTGGGAAACCTCTGATAAGAATAATACATGAACATTTTGGCAGCGTAATGGTATGATAAACATAGTCCTTTAGTATATAATGAAAATTATTGAACCAATTGTAGTTTGAATTTTTAGTCTGGCTTTAGTAGTTAAAAATAAAATATTGACTTTGTTTCAGCGAATAAGATATACACTTTTACTGTACATGTTACTTTTACATTAACTTTTAACGAACACACCATAAACAGCAACCATATTTTGGTTAATGAACTTGTGAACTAGTGAATAATGCATAGGATTGTTGAGATTTAATTAAGGCAGAAATTATGAGAAATTACTCCGGAAATGTTTGGAATTGTTGGGGAATGAAGTAAAAACCTAAGCCTTGTCTACACTATCAAACTTTATGTGACAAATGTGATGAGCCTATACTGTATATAGACATGATGATGTCACATCACTACCATATTTGGGAATCAGTACCATATTTGGGCACATCACACTTTTTTGTGATAGTGTAGACAGAGCTTTAGATTACATCCCATTCTTCCTCTTCCATTATCTTGGTATGTTCTAGGTCATCTACACCACGGTTAAACATCTTAACACACTGCTGGTAAATGTGCCCATTAACATCAATCGACCACAGTTCATCATTTTGACTCACTAAAACAAGAAAATTACCAATTAACTATGAAAATAATTATAATAATGTCAATATAGTCAATCTAAAGCTCTATCTACACTGTGATGTGCCAAAATATGGTAATATGACATCATCGTGCACATAAATGGGCATTTATTTGTCCCATAATGTTTGGTAGTGTAGACAGAGCTTTATATGTAGCACTTTAATGCCCACAGTTTAAAGTGCTTCACATTACCTTCATTTGATAGGACATGCATGGACAGCCATATTAACAAACAGGAAAACAAAGAAATAATTCAAATATAATATAATAAGTAATTACCAGAGATATATGAAAAATTGCCAGGAATTTTTTTCCAGTAGTCACCCAGTGGATTTCTCTCTGTGATTCCATAGCGACGTGCGACATCACCATTTGGACAAAGAGCCCAGACCGTCTCAGAGCTGACACACAGTTGGTTAGCTGGTGTTCCTAAATAGAAATATAACACCTTATAATTTTTGCCATTTTACAATTTAACATTTAGTTTTAAAATAGAAATTGTATTGTCTTTTCATTTAGTATAATGCATGGTTGACTCCATGGTTTTGGTGGTGGAACAATTCTTCTCGGATAAGGACTATAAACCGTAGGTCCACTCTACACACATGGCCTGTGTGCACTTTCGAGATGAATAGGGGGATACTCCGGTGTACTATTTCACACACTCAGACACCGTCACACACAGTCACTACTTAAAAGTATGCCTTTTAGTAATGCTCATATTAGGCATAGTTGCAAAATCTTCAGCTTCTTGAAGGCAGCAACCTAATAGAAGAGGTTGAACAACAACAACACCTCGCAGCGATCTACTCCCATTGCTCGTATATAAATACCAAGAAGCTTGATTGCCTAATGTGAAAGATTTGGATAACATTGAAGAAGAAGATTGAGTTAATAAAAAAAAAGAATATTAAAATATCACATACCTTGAACAATTTCCCATTTTAAACCAATTGGCAAGAGCTCAGATATTCCCCCTCTTGCATACACGTTTTTCTTATTGTCTAAGGCCCAAACAATGTTGTCGCTAGGCCCAACATAGACGTTAGTGAAGTAGGTGCCGTTGCCTGCAGGTTTGCCATCCACTAGCACCCAGGCAGGGACCATGGTGTCATTTCGAGGCATACATAGGCCTAGCCTAAAGTAGATAGCACCCTCATCATCACAAGCCCATACAGCTATGGAGCCGCAACTGAGGTGAACCACTTTGTTTGATCCTAAAAAAATTAAACACAGATTTTTATCAACTATGGCTAAACAAATGTATACAGCACTCAACAAAATTCAAGAGTTTGGTTTTATTCAATCTTATTTATTTATGACCAGACCAGTGAACCGCCTATGCTGACAATCAAGGGGCCCTCATGATGAGTTATAACTGTCTGTGTGTAACAGTGGTTGCACTGTATCAACCGCTTGAACACTCACACCCTTGGCAAAGAGCTACAAATAAAGAACAAAGCAAGTAATATACTTGGAAAATGATTTGCAAGAATTTTGCATAAAGGTTAGACATACTGAGTTGAGACAGATTCAATGTTTTCCATTTCAGGCCCTGAGGATGCCTCTCCGAAATGCCATCTCGCACATACACGGTGTTACTTTCCCCGATTGCCCACAAACCATAGGCTGAGCTGCTAAGGTAGGTTAGGTTATCTTTGATGGTAGGAGGTTCCACTAGGGATGGCCGCAGGGTATCGGAAGGAAAACAAAACACCTCTCCACTTTTCTGTAGAGTCCAAACCATACCTATATATAGAAGAGCAATTAATAAGAAGTGTACAGTTTTGGTATTTTTGTGTTGCTGTGTATTGACCTATCACAATCAACAGCTCTTCCACTGTTCCTCTACATGTAAGAACCAACTCTTGTGATTGGTCAAATCATTTTGCACAATTGCACAGGCTTAAACTGAAATAAGGTATTTTATGTTTGTTTTAATTAATTTTAACAAGGCTTACCACTTGTCGCATAGGTCCCTGATGCAGAAATACACAGCCATTGAATGGACTGGGATAATCCATGGGGAGACACCACATTCCAATAGTGTCCTAAAAATAAACAACAAATGGAATAAACGACATGTCTGAACAAGAATTGATACAATAAAATGAAAAATGTGTAGGCCTACCAATGAGGTTTCCTTTTGAAGCATACAGAGAGCTCTTGTCATGCCCAGAGCCGACCACCCAAACTCCTGCACTGCTTGCGCCAACCAGCATCGGCCTAGGTTGATGCTGTACTTTCAAATGATGGCTCATTGTGTTGAATATTGTCTTGAAATAACTTTGATCTTGCATCAAGTACTGACTCATCGGGACCTGCGAAGAGATAAATAATAATTGGTTGGTTACGCATCATGTGTCATTTGAAATTAAGCCCTAACAAAAAAATCTAATCATTCAAACAAAATCTAATGGTGATAATGAACATGCTCTAAATGCACGTTCAACTTTTCTTTCTGTAAACATTTTGTCATTTTTTGGCACGCTACGTTGTTGACTGATCGCATTTGGAAATCAACTTGTTGTTGAATGTTTTGTATTTGTTGAATGGAGAGAATATTTCATTCGTTGAAAAATTGACTGCTCTATTTGAAACTTGGCTCATGCCTCATTAAAACATTAAAAATAGAGCAGGCAATTTTTCAACAAATGAAATATTCTCACCATCCAACATTCATATTTGTGTACTGATTACATATGAATGCTGAATTTTAAAAACAGTCCTATCTTGAATTGAGATTGTATGGATAAATCAGTTGAACAACTTATAACAACTGACCTGCCACCAATGGTTAGTATCTCCTTGTGGCGTTTCCATAGTTACTCCAGTTTTGAACCAAACATTTCCATCTTGGTCAATAACCCAGCCAGTGTTTCTGCTATCAAGAGCAATACTTGCAACATCAAAACTAAAATAAGTACAAAAATAAGTTTAGATGACAATTTTTAAAATTACATTTCAGAACTATCTTACTTGATTACAGCTATATTGTCCCACTAAAAAAATATGCCATTTTAATAACACAGTTATTCATTTTTAACCATTTATTTTAATAAGTGAAAACCTTTTTTTCTAAAGAAGTGATTAACTTTATTAAAAATGCAAAATAGTCTATTCAAAGTCTGATTTTATTAATGCTTATTTTTCATGTTTTTGAAAGACAATACATCTTTAAACTTTCGTGTTATATTTTGCAGTGAAATATTTAGATTACTGTAAAACACCAAATAGTAAATAATTTAGATTTCAAAAAGGGTGGAGTGAGCACCTCAAGTGGATGTTGCACTGTGTAACACAAAAAATAAAAAATAGGATATGATCAGCATTGGTTGCTAATTTTCAATTAATTATTGAACTAAACTGAAACATGCAGACGTACCTTTGGTTGTCAAACTGCACCCACTGGTTCCCAATTTGTTTGGTAGCTGTAATACCCAGTCTATAAACAATCGTTCCGTCCATGACACGACCCCATGCTACCCCTCGACTTGTTACGACTTGGTCCATTTTGGTCTGAAAAGAGCTTGAAACCTTTATGCTTCGTGAACATACCCGGTCACGACTCAAGTTCTGTTGAACATAAACATCATGGTTAGTTTTAACAATCCATGCTATATTCTCATCCAGTGAAACATAACGAACATCGTTGCAAGCCGGTGCCCATTTAGAGCCGATAGGAGACCGTGGCGTGATAGGAGCACTTGCGTACGCTATTCCTGTTTTCCGATGCACTCGCCAAACAATGCTTTCTGTATGCGATACCGCCATTTGTTGTGCCGATTCACGTAATTTATCCCATTTATTTTTACTTCCGTTGATAAGTTTAAAATGTACTTTATCATGATTGTCCACGAACCATATGTGTTTATCGGAGATGATTAATTGCGTTATGACCCCAGGGGTGTCACATTGTACCCAGCTACCTGCTACCTTTTGCTGAATTCCTTCAGGAATGTTCAAGTCCTCTTTAGACATTTCAGATTCTTGGCTTTCAGAGCTTTCTGAAATTACATCAGCATCATGTACAATTTCAAGTGATTTAGAAGAATCTAGGGATTTTGGCTGATTGTAAATATCATAAATGTCAGCGTCGCCAGGCTCTGCGGGAAGATTATTCTCCTTCAAGCTATGAATTTCATCTGACGACGTCCCATTTTCATAAAACGCACAAGGATCTGAAACATCTGGACTTTGTGGGTAACCATTATGGTTCATAAGATTATCCTCACAAGAACCAGGCTTCGAAGTCAGACTTCCTATATCCGAACCTATTGCATTGTCTTCTTTCGATAAATCATTAACATTAACTAAATTGTTGCCATATTTGTCATCATAACCAATATCATTAATATCACCAATATGGAATGGTTCAATGGAATTTTGTGATGGTTGAATATTACTATGGAATGGTTCAACATAATTACGGGATGTTTGAATTTTACTATGGGATGCATCAGTACTACAAGGTGGTATAGCATTAAATAACTGATCAGTATTATCAAATTGAACATTTTCATTCTGTTCACGAGATGTAACATTTCCCCTTTCATAAATCTCTCCGGATGTTGATACATTTATTGAATCATCCTGTGGCAATAACTGATCTTCATCAACTTCTTGTGTTCTCGGTGAAGTTCCAATCTCTGGCGACGTTATTGGAAAATCAGACAAAGAGGATTTATCATCCTTTTTCTTGTCTGTAAAAAAAGAAAAAAAAATATCGAAAATAGGAATGGTGGAATAAAAGTATGTCTGTGGTTGTGGACAGAGGAATGGCGTTTTGGTGGAGGACACAAACGGAGTAGCATCTGTGTTACATTTGTCACATGGATGTCACATGTCATGAAGATGCAGATAGACTACTATATTGCTGTATAGATTATTTTATGCTTTTTTTTATTTAAATTGAGTCAAGTTGAGTCAGAAAGCAGTTAACTTTTACAAATACAGCATTTGCTTCTTTCTTTTTTAATTGACTCTTTAAACCAATTTACCTTTTTTTTTTTTCTTCTTTTTCTTTTTATGACCATCATAAACAAGGTCTTCTTCAAATTTTTCAGTTGAAATTTCGTCAAAATTATTCACTCTAGTGCTGCTATCATCCACTGCATCTTTACCCACATTTGCATCAGCAGTAGGGAACTGGTTGCCAAGAGAGCTTTCATTTACTTTATGGTTCTCTTCCGCTTCTTTCAGAGCTGCAAGGACATCCACAGAGAGGTCGGCTGCAGGAGTTTTTGGTGCAGATTGTCCAGATGTCGATTCCTTTCTATTTGGAGTCGGCGAAGGCTTTGGAGAAGGCTTTGGAGATGCCTTCGGAGATTGCTTAAATTTTAGTTCAAGTTTTTCAAGATTGTCTTTTGTCTTCTTTGCATTGTTGGCGATCCCGTCTACAGCCTTGTCAAAGAATTGGAGAACTTTAGATTTCTGTTCTGAATCAGTTTGATGTTCTTGCGATTCTTCTTTTGCTCTTCTTTCCTCATTCTGTTTCTGAAGAATTTGAAGTTCTTCCATTGTAAATTGTGTATGATCTATAATAAATAGCATTGTAAAGATGACATCCAACAAGGGACAAAAAGAAAATGAATGAGGGCTAATGTAAAAATGCATAAAGAAGTTAGGATTAAAAATGGACTTACAATTTTGTTCAGAACTTTAAGCCTCTAACAGAGATCATTACCACTTTTGCTTTTTGCTTATGTTGTATAAAATATATCCATCAAGTATCGTGGTCACAACTGGTGTATAATGTATATGAAACAACTATTTTTGGACTTGTTTCTCAAACAAATGCGACAGAAATCAATTTGTAATGCCTTCACAACCACTGTTGATCACTTGCGTGCATTCATTACCAGGATTAATACACATTTGATCACGAATAGCAACTTTACTATCTACTCAAATTAACACTATTGGTGTTCACCAAGTTTACCCAATAAATGAAGAACAGAAATGGTGAATACATGTTAATAGTCTGTAGTTAAGTAAATTGAAATGACTATTGTGGAAATATCTGAACCTTTGCATTGTACCATCCAGAAGTTAATAATAGTGAATAATGAATGTATGAGTCATATGACAGGAAGTATATAATAATATGTTGGGGGTTTCCCCTCCAGCAAACCCTAACATTTTCATAACACAATATACAATATGAATAATATATAAGTAAATCAACTGGAACAAATCTATTCAATAGATAATAAAAAAAAATCTTTTAATGTAATTTATGTGTCAATTTGCATCAACAGTAGAACCAGTTTTTAAGCTAATTATGTGACAAAAAAGTGTGATGTGCCCAAATATGGTAGTGATATGCTTAATTATGGTAGTGATATGACATCATCATGTCCATATATGGGCACATTACATTTTCACATATTGTTTGATAGTGTAGACAGAGCTTAAGGGGACACTTTCTGGACAATTTTTAAACCACAATTTTAAGACATAAACTTTAATTTAAGCATAATGTATCAACTGTCAAGAAGTATGAATAAAAACTATTAGTCAATTACACAATAGATATACAACTTAATAATAACTTAACAACACAAGTCATTTAAGGGGGTTATTTTAGGGATTGGTAAGAGTTCCTGTAACAATAAGTCCATTTAGGGGGAATTTTAGGGATTGTAAGTTTTGATATAAATAAATTATTAAAAAAAAACAAACAAACCTGATAATCTTGAATAAATGTTTTCTGGATTAGAGGCTAGCCTTATTAGCGGTCTCCCAGCACCTTTGGTGAGTATAAATATTTCATCGTTGACGACTGACACACCCATGATGCTTCCTAGACTACCGGCGCATCCTCCGACAATCGTTTTATTAATTGGATCAAGAATAAATAAAGAGCTGTACGACCAAGATATAACTAGTGTTTCTTTATACATTATGACCGGTCCGAGTTGGACTTCACTCTGTCCGTCCTGAATAAGTGATGGAGTGTCTTCGAGAAGTTGAAGCTGTGGGTAGCCTAGGTTTATAAGATCTTTAAACAGTAAGGTCTCTTCCACTTTCCCGTCCATGTCAGATCGCCACAATCGTAGGCCTGGTCTGGACAAGTAGAATTTGGCATCACTTGCCTTGCAAACAGCTGGGATGAAATTGGCTCCAAAAGTTCCTTTGCTGTAAAGATAAAATACTTCATTTCATCAACAAAACTAGTGGAAATAATGGTGCTTGTCTCATACAAAGATAAAACATTAATAAATATATCAAAATATATAATATTAATTTTTATCCAAATAAAAGGTATGTTATTAAAAGTATACAGTAATTTTTCTCTAATTCCCCTACAAGATGCTATGCTAGATTTAATTTATGTTACAATGTTATTTTCTTTTCTATAATTTCATTTTTAAAAATGCTACTCAAAAATATACTCAAGTAATTTCAAAATTTATTTTTAAAGTTTCTCATTTTAAAGTCATGTGAATGACATTAATACTTTCACTTTTCAATGTATGTAATCATGTTTCATGTCAATTGTCATGGTGGTTGTTGTTGTTGTTGTCATGGTGGTTGTTGTTGTTGTTGTCATGGTGGTTGTTGTTGTTGTTGTCATGGTGGTTGTTGTTGTTGTTGTCATGGTGGTTGTTGTTGTTGTTGTCATGGTGGTTGTTGTTGTTGTTGTCATGGTGGTTGTTGTTGTTGTTGTCATGGTGGTTGTTGTTGTTGTTGTCATGGTGGTTGTTGTTGTTGTTGTCATGGTGGTTGTTGTTGTTGTTGTCATGGTGGTTGTTGTTGTTGTCATGGTGGTTGTTGTTGTTGTTGTCATGGTGGTTGTTGTTGTTGTCATGGTGGTTGTTGTTGTTGTTGTCATGGTGGTTGTTGTTGTTGTCATGGTGGTTGTTGTTGTTGTAGTCATGGTGGTTGTTGTTGTTGTTGTCATAGTGGTTGTTGTTGTTGTTGTTGTGAGGGCGTGTGGCGCAGTGTGTTGGACGTTGGACTACCGATCGTCAGACCTAGGTTCGAATCCAACTCTCGCCGCATTGCTTGTATCCGTAGGCAAGATACTTTACTTACGTTGCCTCTCTCAACCCAGGTGTATAAATGGGTACCCAGTTAGATCTAGACACAACTGCGCTGGTTACCGGCTGCATTATGGGAGTATGTTTCCATACGTGTTTGATCCCAAAAAATACTGGGGTAATAATGCTTGTAAAGCGCCTTTGAGCATGATTACTCATGAAAAGGGCGCTATATAAATCTGGTATTATTATTGTCATGGTGGTTGTTGTTGTTATGATCAAACTTTGCTCTTTCCCTCGCTATTCTGAAAGTCTATCAGTAAAGTTATATATTTCAATTTGTATCATTTCATTCATCCATGGTCAAACACAGTAAAATATTGTTGAAATTATTTTCATTTGTTCAAAGATAAAAATTCACATAAAATACAAAAATTAGTTAAAAAGGTTAAAATTTGGTACATGTAATGTAAATTACAGATAAAATACATTGTTTAAAATACAAAATACAAGTAAGATTGGTTTGTGTACAGCATAAAATGATGATTGTTTGCATCTACAAGCTTTGTGGTTTAATGGTAAGATACTAGTCCTGTCAGTGAAAGGTCATACGTTCAATTCCTTTCTGAGACACTTTTTTCATATGTAGCAAAAAATTGAATGTTGATGCCTGATATGATTAGGACATCATGATTATGAGACAATGTTAAAAATGTACCACTTTTCTAAAGATTTGTTTGTTTGATATAATTGTTAAATTCATATTTTTAAAGATTAGATTGTTTTTACTTTACCATTTTCTTGGTTGTTGGCCAACTTGTTTAATACTTTTACTATCAGACTCAAATATTACAGTTCGATACCACGTTGACACAAGAAGTGATTTACGAGAGTAGCTTAATTGTACCACGGGATCACTTTCCTTTAAGATAACTAAAGTTGTACACTTTTTCTGAAACAAACAAGTTTGTAATATTTAAACAAACTATTTCAAAAATATACAAACTATAATGACTGATTAGAGAATAAGATACATACACTTTTTGGATTTATATAGTAATAATGATGTGGTTATGAATATATGTTAATTATGGTTTAATTAATATACAATGATGATAATGATGATAATGATAATGATGATGATAATAAAGTTTATAATGATGATGATAATAATGATGCTGATGAAGTTGATTGATGATGATAATAATAATAATAATGATGATGATGATGATGATGATGATGATGATGATGATGATGATGATGATGATGATGATGATGATGATGATGATGATGATGATGATGATGATGATGATAATAATGATGATGATGATGATGATGATGATGATAATAATGATGATGATGATGATGATAATGATGTCAATTACAATACAAACACCTATTAATGTTATTTATTATTATTACTAAATTATTATATTGTTATTGTATTAAATAATAAAATGATGACAATTGTAAAAACAAAAATCAATGTCAAATCTAATAGCTACTGTATTATATATCATTTAGGACGTATATCATCACATGACAGGAAGGTTGACACAACAAAAGTAGTAATACTTGTGGCAAATTGGCGTTACAAATACAATGGTGCTTTATTATAAGTTGGTGGCGCTCTATATCATGGTGACTAGACATTTTTATTGCTGACAATTTTCAATGAAGATTTTTACTAATTTTTATTTATTGATGTATTTTATTTGGCTTGTAAATTGCTGAAAAAAAGTTCATATATATATATGTACAAATGTAACAAAAGTTCATATATATATTTAAAAATGTAACAAAAGTTCATATATATATATGTACAAATGTAACAAAAGTTCATATATATATGTACAAATGTAACGAATAAATAAAACGGCATTGGTATGTCCGACATGGCCAAATAATGTAATCTTTAAATGTAATTTTTTTTATAGCAATCTGGATTTTATACCTTTTAAATGTGTTTTCTACTATTTTTACCTTCTCATGTTTTTTTCATTTAAGATAAAGGATGATTTTACTACTTACCTCATAGAAGTCTACTTCAGTGCAGACAATGACACCTTGGTTATCACCTGAATATAGCTTCATACCATTCGTACTCCATTCAACACATGTTACTTGACTTTTGTGGGCCTTTAATGAAAACATCTCAACCTGAAAAAAAAGGGAGCATTTTAGTTACTTAAATAACTTTTATTTATTTATGAATTGTCCCTCAAAAACATGAACAATTAATATTAATAATATCAGACTTCAAATAAGCCATTTTGCATTTTTAATAAAGTTATTCACTTCTGTAAAAAAAAAACAAAAAAGAAATAATTATTTCACTTATAAAAAGGCAAAAACAACAGTTAATTTTAACCAGAAACCATTGTCTGACAGACAATTTAAGTAAATTTTGCTTTAAATTACATTTTTTTTAGGTAAATAATTTTTTTTTTTTTTTTTTTTTTTTTCAATCCAGTTTTTATCCAAAGTGAATAACTATTATGTGACATTAAAATGGCATATTCAACAACAAATTTGAAAAAAAGAACATTTTAGGGGGACAATATTTATTGTTATCTTTAAGATCTCGGATTGGTTATTTACCTGTTGTGGTCGTCCAGGTTTGGGAAGAAGGTGTAGCTCAACTGTTCCTGTTGATGTTCCTATGGCAACCTGATAATCTAATGCTTTTAACATCTTCAATGCTGTTATTTTTCCCGATTTATCCTACAAAAGCAATCATTCATGAATAAACTAATTATTTAATAAATCAGAATTCAAGTATAGGTCTATAAGGTAACTTCTTTTGGCCTTTTAGCTCACCCTTAATCTCTGTCTACACTATATCAAACTATAGTTTGTGATGTGGCCAATTGAATATATTATGGGCACATAAAGATAGTGTAGACAGACCCTTACTCCATGTCTTACCTGACATCTTATTTTTGTCATCTGACGATCCTTTCGATTGAGTAGAAAAAGCATTCCAAAATTCACACCAATTGCAATGAAGTCTGCATTTACATCCATCGAGAGCCACTCAACATTCAGAGATGTCAGCCCTCGTTGAGCCTTCTTGGGCATTACATTTACGAGGTAACTCAATGGTTCATATTCTCTCAGATTTTCCATGATTCCCTAAATTTACCCTATAAAAAAATGTGTTTTGTTAGTACATAAATAAAATCATACACTATCAATAATGATCACAAGTCACCCATGCCATGATCTCCCAGCCCTTCCTTGTGCCAAGAATTCCCATAGCTAGGCCTACCTTACCTATATATTGCACTAACTGCCTGTTTGTAGTACAGTAAAAAGTAAGGCACCTCTTCATCTGGACTGGTGGTACTGGTAGTACTCTTAGGCCTAGCCCCTAGCTAGCTAGTCCTGCTATTTCATTATTTAGTTTAGGCCTCACTGCAGGTAATTTATATAATTGAACAAAAAAATATTATAGAAAACAAGGTTAATTCACCGTACCTGTATATTACAATTCTGGAGGAAAAACAAACACTTTCTGGTTGACCTCTTTTTTACCGGTTTTATCAAAGAACCGAAGTTCTTTGATTTTATTGCGAAATAAAAATAAGGAGAAGTCATGTGACAACCATCATTATTTTTATGTGTGACTACCAGAGCGTGAAAGAGCTCGAGAAAAGGAGTCATACCAATCTACGCCCGGGAGGGCCCGGTATCACCGGTAGGGAAATACGATATAAAATGTTATCAAGTACATGCTAACATTATATTTAATGTTATTATGATATTTAATTGTACGTTTATACAAAATACTGATTATGTTTTATTTCTAAACTGAAGTAATGTTTTGTGTGGCGTTGAACGCGTTTGTGAACGCGTTGAGACGAATGAATAATTTAAACAATATTTCAACTGATTTTAATTTATAAGTTAAATTAAAATAATGTTCATTTTATATTATAAAACCGGGACTCTCTACCAGACGACACCGGGCACCTACCAGACGTCACCGGGCACCTACCAGACGTTGACGCATATGCGTCGTTTTTGCACCTTTTTTGGAACCCATCATCATCAAAACGCACACAACAACGCACACGTAAATACCAAGAGAGGGCAGCAAACAATTTGATCGACTTTCCTTTATGTATTTTGTGACACATGAGTAGAGTAAAAACATCTGCGATTTTAGGTCTATAGCTTTAAAAATCATTAATAAATTGCAATAATGTTTAAACGAAAGTTAGACGCATTGGGTTATTGTAGTGGTGATTTACATATTAGAGGTAAATGTATAGTTTTGAATTTGGCTAGGCCTAGGCTACCGAGTAATTTATGAGTACTACTACTACTAGCTAGGCCTAGCTAGGCCCTCTAGGTTAGGCCTAGTACTAGGCCTACTACTCTAGTAGGTTAGGGACGATATGCATGGGGAGATGGATGGCGCGCACCATATCCGAGTTCTGAGCATGAGGAGAGGGAGGCCTAGCTTTGGGTTTTTCCCAACAAATATTGTGGTGACCTGAAAAAGGTTCCAGTTGTTGTTCCAGACAATTTTGGTCAGACTACAAAATTAAATGTTGGGGGAAAAAATAATAAAATAAAAATATTCTTTTCTTTCTATGTCGTTTTATAAATGTTAATGCCACAAATTATTAATTGTGCAGATGATGTTGAATGGAGAAATTTTGTTTATTGGATTGAAGACCAACGAATTCGATTTTATACAATACAAGACAGAGATAACCTGCGTACAGCTACAGGAGAGAAATGGACAGAAGCCTGTGAAAAGGTACCTTTTAACCTGGGTGGGGCTTGTTGGAACTACAGCCAACAGAGACCTAGATCTTGGTATTTGTTTAGTCGTTTGTCCAAACAAATTCTGAAAAAAAAAATAATGAAATAATTCAAGTCGCACAATGTCAATAGTTACAGTATTTACTCGCAAGAAAAAAAATATATATATACCTGATAAACAATAATTGAAGCAAAACATTTGTCAACTAGAAGACCATCTTGAAGTCAATGTATATACTATATATAAAAATATTGATTAATTTGATTAAAACTACTAAATTGCCTATTCAAAGTTTGATTTAGATGTTTTATAAAAAATAAAATGGCATAAAATTAGTAAACATTTCATTATTATTAACCTGTAGTATTTACAAGTCCTACAATGCCCATACAACATAGGGGACAGAGTGGTGATAGCAGACTGGTTACTTGGACAGGCGGTGAGACTAGAATATGGAGAAAAAGGTAATATGATCAATACTCTTCCATTATTTAATCACCAGGCATAGCGATATCCAACACTTCAGTCCAAGGGTCCTGGGTTCAAGTCCTGTCATATTTCTGGATTTTTTCTAATGACAAAAATTACAACTCCACTCCCATAGATTTGTAATAAGACGTTTTTTATGTAGAGCATCTTGTATATGTTTGTCTTGTGAACAGGATTGCCACCTTTAAGAAGGATAGTGAGGAATTCACTTATGGTTATCCTTGGAAATTCGCCTAAATATATAAAAACAAAACTTAGTTAGATTGAGTGAAAGAAATGTCCTCAATCATTGCCCATATATACTAAGAATAAATAGCTGGCACAAGATTTTTCAAGAAGGAGCGCTAACATAGTCTGTCAAAAAAAATATATCAAAACGTAATTCATTATTTTATTTCATTTACCAAATAAGAGAAGAGTGCATGCCCCCAAGAGCAACCTCACTGAATCCACCCATGATTCTCAAGTGTAGTTTAAAACAAACGATCTCTAACATAAATATAATATAATTTATTTTTAGTTGAAAAATATAAAGCAGCCTCAGTTGAAAGTATCGTTCATGGAGCAGTCACCAAAGATCCCTTTGAGCATTTTAAATGTAAGCCTTTTTTTTTTCAATTTGATATCTTTTACTAATGGTTTCTAGGATGCTGCTTATTTGTGACAAGTGAGAAGTTGATTGTTAAGGAGGCCTGTAGAAATTATAGGGGAGATGACGTACCATTTGGTGCAAAAGTCTCTAGACCCAAAATATGTGTAGAAGTCTCTACACCTCTACCTTATAAAAAAACTCCTGATCATAGTATGTAATTCACTGTCTGCTTTATTTGAAATAAAACTTTACTTATATTATTGTACAGAATACCTTCTATAATCTCTACTTGTCTTTTTTCAGTGGATGATTCAAACTTCAAAGCTGGTTTAGCATCCATTTGCCGGCAGCTTAACATGCCCGAGCACTTTGATCAGGAAGTAACGCTACGTGGCGTTAGTATCCTGATAAATCAACGTTTGTCCAAAGAGGCATTGGAAAACAAACAGTTTACAAGTCAAGAGGTTTGCTATATATATTTAGTAATGTACTTAGGGTTTTTACAACATTATCCGCTTTATAAAACAATGTTATTATTATTATTAAGTTATATGCATGATATGCATATAACCTCTTGATTCTGTCAGAATCTTTATTTATTTCTTTATTTATTTATTTATTTATTTATTCTTTCCTTAGCACTATTTGTCCCTGAATTATCTTGATATCAGTTTCATCTATCTAAGTCAATTTTTCAGAGTATATTCCTTATGGCCAGGAATCGATGTGGTTATGTTTTCAGGGTGCGCAATCAAACATTACGCGGTCTACGCGCGATTTAACGAAATCACGTTTGTAATCATATCTTCACAAGCATGAATCACTTTTAAACAAAATTTGGTACTCATAAATTTCAGGTCATATTTCATCATATGGCAATACAATTACGTGCGTAGCGCATATAACGCATGCGTACGGGCGCTTAAAATGTTGAAAATTGTCAGAATTTATTTTCGATGAAATTAGAGTACGTTTCAGGCAATTTTAAGCGTTTAAAAAATTGCCATGAGTGCGCAGATTTTTGCATGCGCACTGCGCGTCAAACATTAATGCGCACTATTTTTGTCCGATTACTGTTGTATAACCTTTCTTTAATAATATCATCATATTTTATTCACTTTTCAACGCGAAACAGCATTATACGAGCACGTCAAAAGTGACAGGCTACGCACGTGTAAGTTAACAAAAATAATGGTGAAAATATGCTAAATTTTAAAATTAATATATATCGTTAGAATGCTCGGGAACAACTATTTTTCATTAAATTTTCTTGAAGTGTATGTATCATATGTATGATTTATTATGAAATTAGAAGAACAAAAGTTGATTAAGTCATCATTAATGGCATATTAAATTTAACAAAATTAATTTCGACAATCAAACAAATTATAACATTTTCTTAGGCCAAAATAACAAACTTAACATTAACTTTCTTCCTTAAGAAGTTCATATATTAAAGTTAAAAGTATATAGTTTGACAGTGCATCGTTTTTTTTATTTTTAAAGATGTCATCATAGTAAAACATTATAATTCATTGCGGTATGTAATATCTATCTGCACCAAAGTGTTTACTGCATAGTAAATACACGGAGGAATCTTTCCTTAACTTTTAGTCAGTTGTGTATGGCTCGGTGGTCTCTGCTTGTGTCTATAGCATTCAAGTACCGAGTTCGAGTCTCACATTGGGAAACCAAACGAAATAAGATTTTTTTAATTATCCGTATTGGTTGTTCAATTGTATTTCTTAGTGTTAGATTATACACATGATTTATAATGAAATCTAAATAAAAACACAAATGTGGTTTATGACATTATTATACGCAGAAAGATCTTTGATCGGATTATGATACCGGCTATTGTATTTGCGTTTGCAAGATCCTATCATATATTATAAATAACTAACAATTCTGAGAAAATCAATCAATCAATATATCTTAAATCAATCAATTATCTTTATTTAAATCAATGCATATAACCTATAATTCGTCATAGTGACGAATTAAATCTAGTTATTATAGAGGTTTGCAGAATTTAGACTTGCATATCATTTAACTATTCAATATAACAAGAACTTTTTACTTCAAAACAGCAAGTCTGAGTATAGGCCTAATAAGTATTAGTAATAATCTTGTGCAGTTTGACTGGAGAGTTATATAAAACAACCTCCTGCTACTAGGCTAAGCATTGCAACATTGTACATCCATCATAGCCTGAAAATAAGCAATCCTGACCACATAAAAAGCCAATATAAATAATGTGTGTAGTTTATTAGTTTGTTGTGTGTATATTAAAATAGACTTGGTGGATTTACTGCAGAGAACAAAAAGTAATCCAGACATGATAAGCGCTATATAAATGTCGCATTACATTGCATAAGCCAATAATGTGTGTACTTTACTAGATTATACTATGTATATTAATTCATGTAATAATTAATTAATTTGATTCAAAGGGTGTTGCATTCAATCTGGAGGACTGTCCTTTAGGATTTGATACTGAAGGTAAGTTGAGTTCTTCACTATTTGAACATATTTTTTCAGAAAACATGGTTATCTTTTGTAAAGACATGGGTATCTTTTCTGCACGTCAACCTGTCTTAAAAACATGAAATAATTCCAACCCAACTAGACTTGCTTGAGTGATATATATTTCACTGCAATTTGCTTAAGCTCTGTCTACGCTATCAAACAAGTTTGAAAAAAAAATTAATGGTAGTAATATGACATCATCATGTCCATATATGGGCACATCACATTTTGTGACATAACGTTTCATAGTGGAAACAGAGCTTTAGATTGCAAAATGCAAAAAAAAAATAGAAATTGGTGAAAATTTGTTTCAATCTGTAAAATATTTTAATCTCATAATTTATTTGTAAATTGAAAGAAATGTTTCTTAACGTTATTCTGATTTTGAAAGAAATAAATGTTTACTTGATTGATTGATTGATTAATAAGTTATAAATTAATTAAATCTTTTCAGATAGAAACTTAAACGAAGCTGCTAAGGTTTTACGTCTACTTCACGTAAACGAACTTCGAGAATTACAGACGAAAATCAATGAAGCGATAGTGAGCGCGCAAAGTGTAACGGCCAATCCCAAGACGGATGAACGGTTAGGAAAAGTTGGTAGGATGTAAAAATGTATATTACTGTGGATAGCAGTTTGTATGAAGTAATACATACCCGAGAGGTTGGTAGAATGTATAGGTTATCTTGTGCAACATCAATTATACCTATAGCAGTTTGTATAAGGTAAGGGATTATGTGAAAATTATTATACTGCAGTTACTGCAGTAATGAGTCTTTTACTGCAATAACTAAGTTTGTTTCAAAGAAGAAGTTTATGAGACACTGCAATAATATAAACAGTGTGTATTGTTTTCTAAAGAAAATAATTGCATAAACAAAATGTACAGTAGTTACTGCAGTAACTGCAGTAGAATAATTTTGACTTGATTTCAAATAAAACACACACTTGAGAAGTTGGTAGAGTGTAAATAGGTATAGGTTGTTACATCAATTAGACCTATAGCAGTTTGTAGAAATAACACAACACATGCCTGAGAAGGTATTTAGTGCTACTCAACAAGGTTAAAGCTTAGTTCACATTTGGCTGAATGCACATTATGGTATAGTAGACAGATTGTGTCTTGATAACAAAGCCAGAGTAGTGTGAACTAATGCTAATCAACAATGTTAAGCTCGGTTCAAATTTGGCTGAATGTTCATATAGTACACAGATTGTGTCTTTATAACAAGTGTGAACAGGAATCTAATGCTACTCAACAATGTTAAGCTCAGTTCACATTTGGCTGAATGTACACGGATTGTGTCTGTATAATCTCGGTACTGTAATACATATGTATAATCTTGACATATAGACCATACATGTGAGACATATTTGACACTTTGTATCATATTATTGCATAGAATACTGTAGACACATATATCAAATTAAGACATTTGTTGGCAACCAGTGCTTTTGTTTCTAAAGATGCAACAAGAATATTTACCGATTGTTGTCTCGCAGAAAGATTGAAAAGGCCTAAAAATTGGCAATTCTCAATTAAGAAACGATAGAAAATAAGCCTACATTGTGTTAAAATAAAATTCAACTGAGCATAGAAAAGAATTTAATTTAGAATTTATTGTTTACTTGTCAACCATTTTTTGCCCATGAGTTAATCTTAAACTATACTTTACGAGATTTAAAAAAGCATATTTTTTAAACATAGCTTAATGTGTTTTTAAAAAAATTTATGTTGTCTAAAATTAAATAATTTGTTTTGTTCATACAGTTCATTCGAATTATTTATTTAAATGTATATATCTATAAAATATATAAAACGTAGGCGCCAATATTACTTATAATAATCACACTCAAAGATGCAGTGTAAATTAATTTATTATTGCTAAGCTGACTGCACAGAAACAATAAAAGAAACAAACACCATTTGCTTATAGTAAGAATTTTATTATTGATTACAAAATAGAAAATAAGATTCTTCACAAACACGAAAGACACACAATTTAAAGTCTTATTATTGTATCGGAAGTACAAGCATAGATATAGTCTACACTAGCACATTACAATTTGGTTTGAACACTTGAGTTTGGAAACAAAAAAAGTTCGGTAGTGTAGACGAGTTGATTGATAATAATGTTGCAGAAAATAAGTTTGCAGAAGACCACACAAGCAAACTTTAGGTTGAAAACTTCAGCAAAAAAAATTTGTTTTCCAAACTTTTTAAACAAATTTTGCTAGTGTAAAAGTTGATAAACTTCTGCAAACTGCCAGAAAACAAGTTTGCAGAAGGCGATGCATTTTTTGACAATAAAACTAGTTTGACATGATTTGCAAACTCAGCGAATGAAATCAAGTCTTTGTAATCATGTGATTCTGCAAGTGGACAAAATAACAGACTCCAGTAAGCCAATCAAATCAGTCTTTGTAGTCATGTGATTTTTAGGTTCTAAAGAACTTCTCTAAGCAGTGGCAAAACTCAGACCGTTTCAAACCAATGTTTGGTACCATTTTCTAGTGTACTTGTGTTTGGTTTATTAAATACTTCGAAGTAGTATTGCGCCAGGGAGATATAGTAATTGGTCAAATGTTTGTCCTACTCTGACGTCATTGTTTTTTAAAGAATCAGTACATTACCATAACAAATTTTCATCTAAATATTTTATTTATTTTACTAAAAACCAAAATCTATACACCGATACACACATCAACTAACATAGAAAAGATAGAAATGTCGCAATTTGATATATCAAAAATAGTTTTAGAAAATTACCCTTTAAAATACTCTAATTATAAAATATCTATCACTCCCTGAACACCTGTATAAGTATAATGTGCAAATTATTTGCTATGAATATCTAATATTCTAAAATGGTTACATGCATTTATTCTAATTTTTACATTTTTAATATCACTCATTAAAAATATGTAGTCAATCCCGAAAAGTGCTCTAAAATTTAGAAAACAAAAATCAGCGCTAACTTTCAACATTCTTTTTAGTCTAAAAAGTATGTTTAATTCGAGTATTCAAACATTTTCATTACTTACGTAAAATTTTAAAACGATTTTGTTTTCTCAAGGTGATACATTTTTATCTATGAGCAAGTCGAGCACTTCTCGGGACTGAAACATCTCAAATTAAAAAAGTTTCATATGACTATCTACTTTTGGCATGCATATGTACACTTATTCTAATAGGATAGGATGCCAAATATGTATAAGAATACGATCTATACTATATTGGAAATAGTTGACAATATTTTCTACGAAGTAGTAGTACAAACAATGTTTTCAGGCAAAGTTCAAGTAGCAACACAATGCATTTATCTTGGCTAACCCTGAAAAAAAACCACACACGATAAAAGAATTACAAATATTATTTTTATTATTATTATATCAATATTTATAAAGCGTCAATTCAAAGACCGAGGTACAAAATCAAAGGCGCTGGGCATGTTAGTGGTCGAAAAATGAGTTTTGAGCAATTTTTTAAATAAGGCAACAGAAGAGCAGTGTTTAATTTGTGGGGGGAGTGAATTCCAGAGTGTGGGTGCTGAAAACGATCTATGGCCAAAGGTTTTAGTGGCTATGCGTGGAACAGAGAGTATTATATAACACCTATATAAATTCCTGTCATTTGATTGGACGAATGTGGGTCACATGGCGTGCAATAGTACGCACTATTCAACGATCGTTAAATAGTACTTTTTGAAACATTTTTGTGTACGAAAAAAAAAAACGTCTCGCGGATGAAAAAAAATCTAGTACACAAATTATCCTATGATATGGCTCTGTACTGTGAAATACAACAGCGCCACCTGTCGTCTGGTCTCAGTTTCGTTTTTCTTTTAAACATTTGAGTACGAAATTTATTTAGGAATTTATTTAGATGTTATATAAAACAAATAATGAATGTTTTGTATTCGTGTAATGGTACAAATAATGGCACGAGGTGAATGAAGAAAGGTTATATTTCAACGAGGCGGAGCCGAGTTGAAATATAACCTTTCATCATTCACCTCGTGCCATTATTTGTACCATTACACTCATAAACATTCATTATTTGTATAATATATATATATATAAATATGTATTTAGGATACGAAAAAAGAACGCAGTAAAGCAAATATCAATAATTATAAATAAGCTTTATTGTATTACATTTAGGGCATAACCAGACTATGTATAAGTGTTATGTTCTGAAACAAATAATCAGACCCATGCGGGGACCAAGGTTCATATACGTGTTTCAATACGGGTTTGTGTGTATCGGTGTGATCATGTTCTCTGTATGGTAAGATCAAACGAATTATGTCAACTGTCGAATGTGATTTAAAGACGGTAACGGTAATAAAAATATAGAATGTTATTCCTTATGACTATTTACGCACAACGCGGAGCGGACGGGCGGTTACCGCTTAGGATAGATACAGATTCTATGTGGGACAAGCTAGGCGGTTTTCCACTTACCGTTACCGCTCAATGTGATGTCCTTACTTGTAATGTTCTATGGTGCTTCTTCGCAGGGGATAGCGTTACCGTCTGAATAGGAACCGCATGCGCATGTCTTCTCGTTTCCTGGTTTAGGTAAGCATAGGGCGCTGCAATCGCCATTGTTGTATGCACAAGCGTTTGAACCTAAAAACATGTTAAAGTATTATACAGTTTATCATTTTAAAAAAATTGTAGAACTCTTATTAAGAAGACACCTTCGGGACACAACCAACTGCCACTTTAATAGGGAGTGTCTCCTGAACAGAGAGAGGTCGTAGCGGTAAATATTTGCTTCTTGTACATTTCACGGGAAAGTGTCCCCTTGCCCTGAATAAAGGTGTCCTAAAGGAGGGGTTTAACAGTTTGGCTGGAAAATTCTAAAAATGTCAAAATTAATATAGGCCTACCTGCTGGACAGGTGTCTGCTACAACGATTCCGTACAAACGACCAGAGCCGCCAGGTGGTGACTGCAGTGGGGTTCCTAGGCTGTCGTCGTTCTTGCCAACATTCTCAATTTTTCCACTAAAATGAATCAATAAAAGTAGGCCTAATGATAAAATAAAACACTCCTTCATTCTATAGTCGATATAGTTTTGAAAATATAAGCATCTTTCAGAAACCTGTATACCATAATTGGAATACGCCTACAGTTAGCTGCACCGTTTTACTCAACATTAGCAATTATACTTACGACCGCCAATCCGTCCAGTAGAATATGTTTGAGTTCACGGTAATACTGAATGGATAATTTGCCTTGGACGTAACTGTAAATCGAGAACTTATATCTCCGTCCAAGTTCATACACTCAACTTTCCTTGTACCTAAAAAGAACGAAATGAAAGAAATATGCATATACTGCCTCACCATAATTTAAAGAGAGACAACTATCTTCCTCTGAGGTACTTGTAGCTATTTCTGTGGTCATGGTAACATTAAATTTCATAAATCAATATTCTAATCTGTAGTTATCGTACAGTAGTAAATATTACATAAGAAGACTCTACCTGCGTCGGCCCAACAAATCTGTTGGCTTCTGTAGTCGATTGTAAGCCCATTTGGTAGCTTGATGTTCTGGCTCACCATCACCCTTCGGTTGCTTCCGTCAAGAGCCGACATCTCGATTTTCGGGTTGCTTCTTGTCCAGTCGGTCCAATAAAGGTTTCTATGAAACAGAAAAGTAAATTCAACATTCAAATAAAATAAAAACATCTACGCCTACGTTTTGAACTCAAAAAAGTTTATTAGTTCTGAAAAGAACTGTTGAGTTGCTCTACGTTTCGATCAATATGCTTTGATCGTCCTCAGGAGTCCAGGAAACTTGGAATATAAGTGGAATAGGGTGGTACTGGTCTCTTTACAATAAAATAACACGTTACCCGCCAACAGGATCAACAACAGAACGAGATCTCTTTACAATAAAACAACAACATTACCCGCCAACAGGATCAACAACAACAGAACGTGGCTGCTTCATATTGTCTTCAAATAATATTCGTCGATGTGAGCCGTCCAGCTGTGATACTTCAATACGATGGTAACCAGAGTCTGTCCAGTACATGTTGCGACTGACCCAGTCAACAGCAATTCCTTCTGGGCTTAATAGTCCTTAAAAGAGAAGAGTATCTGGTTACTGGAGATCTCTCTCAGTAAGACTTAAAAGGCAGTATCATCAATGTCAATTGTCTTAAGAAGACGGTTATTTCAGAAAAAGATGTAGTCTTTCACCTGATCTGATAAGTACTGTAGCACCAGTTCCGTCTCTGTATACACTGTTGATAGTACGGGAAGCAATGTCTGTCCAGTAGATGACCTCATTTCGACAGTCATAACCTACGCCAATGATCGTCTGACGTGAGTTCATGTATACTTTGCGCCCTGGTTGTCCATTTAGTGGTAGACTCATCAACGAATTCGATTGTGCGAATATAAGGAAACCGTCTTTATCACCTACTGGAGATGCTTTGAAAGATATTGAAGTAGAAGTTGATTATGTGTTAAGTTAAGCCTAATAATGTACCGATTCGTGAATATAAGCTACGGTAGTTACCAATACACGATCTGCCATCGCCTTCATAGCCGTCACGGCATACGCAGTTGTAGCTGCCTTGGTAGTTCTCACACCTCGCTTGACTGTGGCAGTCATGAATGCCCAAATTACACTCATTAATATCTGAGAATTTACGAAAAAATAGAGTTGCCAGGACTTGTGTATATTTGAATAAGTTGTGAATATAATCCAAACAGGAAAACAATATTATAGATCTACCCAAAAAAACATTTATCAACAGGTCCTTTTTGTCATATCAAACAGACGTCCGTAATTACAATTATTACATTATTACATTATGTAATGACGATTATGACGTCTTCCTAAATTATTAAACATACGTCAACATTGCGTTTGGTATCTAAATCTTGGTTCCCACTAGGACACAACGCAATTAAGTAAGCGCAAAGCAAGTAATCACGACACGATAGATCATTAACTGCCAATTGTCAACTCGCTTGCATTGCGCTTACGTCCTTGTGTTACGTCCTAGTGGGAACCAAGCTTAAGATGTCTCCAGTAGGTACCATATTTTTACTGACCTGTGCATACGAAACCATTTCCTTCGAAGCCAGCCAAGCATTCACACGTGTATGTCTGACCAAAGGGTTTACAGTCACCCGCGTACTGGTCACATGCGTTGGAAGCGCAAGGGTCTCCAATTGGAATCTCTGTTAAATATAATATAACAATATTAATATTACTTGATCTCATAAAATCCAAAAAGCATTGCTGTAATATGAGGTATGTTTTGTAGCTTTGATAAAATAAATTAACAGAAGCGTCTCTTTTTGAGAGAACACCTCATTTAAGGGGACACTTTCCCGTGAAACGAACTATTAATCAGAAAACAAACAACCCTATATTAAGGACATTAAGGGGACAGGGACATTTTGTTAATGTTGGGTCCCAAAGGTGTTTTTAAGAGGGGTTCTATAAACTTGCTAAGTCTGTAGTTATTGACTTTTACGTTTCGATTTTTTTGTCATGTATTATACATGAAACGCCATATGTACCAAATTTTTTAATTTTTACTTCTTTCTGTCTAGAATATAGAGTGAGAGGGGGGGGGGGGGTGTTCTAGTGTAGGCCTATGTTACCGTAACTGATGTTTGCAAAATATTTACTGTCTCTACATATCTGCTTCATAAAAGCTTTAGGGATTAACTCATTTACACACCTACACACAAAACATAAAAGTAAAACAAACCCATCGTTGCAATAGCAAGCAGACAAAACAAAATGCTTCATTTTCAAATGTTAAGCTCTGTCTACACTTTCAAACTTTATTTGACAAACAAAATGTGATGTGCCCATATATGGACATGATGATATCATATTACTACCATATTTAGGCATATCACTACCATATTTGGCCACATCACACTTTTTTAGTAGTTTGATAATGTAGACAGAGCTTAATGCAAACTTACCTACACACACATTATCAACTACATCAAAGCCATCGTTGCAATAGCAACCAGTCACACCATCTCTCGTCTCACAATGTGCGTTTTCATTGCATACATAAGGTGCACATGCTACAGCTATACAGATAAAAGAAGATCCCAAAAGAATATGCAAGCAAGCTTAGTACTAGTTGGTTAAATTCAGCAATAGACCCACACCAAAATACAGTAATAATTGTATTATGTCGACACAATTAGTAAAGTGTCTCAAACGGCGCCCCGTATTAACCACACTGAATGATCTAAATAACTATAGTGGGTCAACTCATGAGACCATTATTGATTCCTTGTAATATTAATAATTTTGTTTATTGAATTTTGGTCTCACAAATTAGGGATGGAAGTAGTAATGTCCCAAACGGCGCCCCGTACTAACCACACTGAATGATCTAAATAACTATAGTGGGTCAACTCATGAGACCATTATTGATTCCTTGTTATTAATAATTTTGTTTATTGAATTTTGGTCTCACAAATTAGGGATGGAAGTAGTAATGTTCCCAAACGGCGCCCCGTATTAACCACACTGAATGATCTAAATAACTATAGTGGGTCAACTCATGAGACCATTATTGATTCCTTATATTAATAATTTTGGTTATTGAATTTCGGTCTCACGAATTGGGGATATGAAGGTTTTTAGGATTTCATGTTAACGATTAGCATTATTACTTGTAATAAGTAATTTCACGGATTAAATTTTAAATAATATTTATATATTATATAATTGTGCTAATTTCTAATTGGTTACCGTACCTACACACGTATCGCCAGTAAGCGTGTATCCATCGATACAAATACAGATTGCTAAGTTATATTGGTCTAACTGGCACCTTGCATTATTATCCACGCATATAAAACCATCGCATGCATCCACAGCTGAAGCAAGTAAATTGTTGTGGTGAAGAAAAGTGTTATAAATAAAAAGTTAGTTATCATTCAGATTTAAAAACCAAACTACTATTGGTAAATTAAATAAAAAAACGTTCATAAAACATTGCACTTTTAGCTTGGTTCTCACTTGGACACTATGTAACAAGTAATTTGACCAATCATGACGCGATCATGGATCATTTGAACTGTGATTAGTCGTCGTTGCATCCAAATGGCACTACTTAAGCGCATCACAAGTAATTTGACCAATCATGATGCGATCATGGATCATTTGAACTGTGATTAGTCGTCGTTGCATCCAAATGGCACTACTTAAGCGCACCACAATTTGACTAATCATGACGCGATCATGGATCATTTGAACTGTGATTGGTCGTCGTTGCATCCAAGTGAGAATCAAGTTTTAGCAGCATACACCGGAATTAGTGAAGCATAACCAAAAGCACATAATAATAAAGTAATATAGAAAACAGGCAAGGCCAGCCCAAGCTGTTTACTAAAAGTTACATATTAAAAAGAGAATATTTATAGGGCCTATTGAAGTCATTATGATGTGATTTGCCTTTACTTGTACTAAATGCAGCAGAATGCAGATATTCGCTGTGGTTCCCACTTGGACGCAACGTAATGACGTAAGCGCACCACAAATAATTTGACCAAACACGACTCGAACTGTCGTTTGTAATTGGTCAACTCACTTGCATAGCGCCTACGTCCTTGCATTGCGTCCAAGGGAACACATCAAGCTTTAGCGTATAAAAAAGCTCATAACCTGTTCAGCGATACAATGTCATCCGACTTACCAACGCAGTATCCTCCTTCCTGTCTGTAATTTTCTAAACAGATGCATTGTGCGTTTCCAGAAACGTCTTCCTGACAGTACGCGTTTGAGGGGCAGATCTCAGCCTCGCAGGGACCTGGAAAATAATTCAATTCAATTCAATCTTTAATGTCGGAATCTCTGCTCCATAAAAAATAACATAATTACGTACTGTATACATTTGATTTCATTTAGTAGATTGTTTATAAAGGTATAATGACATTGGCTTATTATAGTACCTCGGCAGTTGAAGCCATCCCACGTGTAACCAGGACTAGTACAAACGCATGTGTATCCAGCTGCAACGACAGCGCAATATGCATCGCTTCCACAGTCGACGGTTGCACATATATCTATAGTTATAGAAGAGTAGCAAGAAAAATAGTTTGCATTTAAATTGTGCAGGGTGGTAAAAAAAACAGATTGGTATTACCAGGTAAACTCCATTGAACATTTTGCTTGAAATGAAGTTAAACAAAGACGCCAAAATGGAAATTAAATCTTTTTTCAAGAATTCATGTTTTTCCTTCGTTTGTTCTCTGATGTTTTTCATTTGACTGTATTTATGTATGATGCATGGTATGAGGTGGATTTGTAATATAAACAAACACACACTAGAAGAAGCAAATTAGCAGAAATCAAAGAATGGTGATATACAGTATTTGATCCTTACTGAACGCAACGCAAGTAGTTTGACAAGGGAGTTGTTAACAACATAATAATAAGGCCCTACCTGATTTGACCAATCGGAAGAGATCGAGTTATTGCGTGTGTGTGTAACTAACTTGAAGAAGGTCTAAAGCACTTTCTACACTATCAAACTTTATGTGTCAACAAAAATGTGATGTGCTCAAATATGGTAGTAACATGCCCAAATATGGTAGGCCTACTGATCACATCACATTTTTTTTGTCACATCAAGTTTGATAGTGTAGACAGAGCTTAACTTTAGTCCTGGACTGTACAGTATATCTTCTTAGTCCTCTTTGAAGAATACCGGACCATAAAGTTTAGTTTACACGCAATAACTTTCACTTAAAGTACGTAGGCCTACCTCTAGGCCTACAATTGTAACCATCCCCTTCATATCCATCATTACACGTGCAGTAGAAGCTGTTTCCTCGAGGAGTGCAAATACCATAACTACTACAGTCATTATTTGCGCATGGATCAACAACAGTTTCTGAATAGTAGAACAAATTACGTTAGGCCTATTCCTTTACATTGCGTTATAGCTTGCTTCCAACTTGGACCAAACGCAAGTGATTTGATCAATTACAATCGACAGTTCATGCATACTATCAATTGCGTCGTGATTGGTCAAATTACTTGCGGTAAAAGTCTATTGCGTTGCGTACGCGTCCAACCAACTAGGAAGGAAACTTTCATACGACGGTTTTTTTGTTGTTATTATAGGCATACATACTTACGATCACTTGGTCCTATTTTAGACGCTGTAGCAAATCTAAGAATATTTCCCTGATTTTCGTCGATATCAAATGAAGTATACTGCTGAATGATGTTTAAACTCATCGAATCCTGTCCGCTTGGTCTGTCACGTTCGTCTGCCGTGCACTCTTGGTATGTTATCGTTTGATCAACGTTGTACGTAATGCTAAAATCGTTAAACCGTACCACACGGGTGCTAACCGAACGAATTCGACCTGTAGAAGAAAGTATCCATCTATCTATCCAATTCTAACCAACTTAATAGACCTACTACAAAATGTCCATGAAATCGACAATATAAACTAGGCCTAACTTTTTGGTTGACAAACTGTTCTGAATTGGGTTATTTACATTTGAGTTTGAGATCATCCAGACGATGTGTATGGTTAAAGCTTGGTTCTTACTAGCGACGCAACGTAACGCAACCTACGCAACGAAAGAAAATGCCCTTTCAATAATTGTGTTTGCCCCCGCCGCCCCGCATGCGTGAAATCAAACCTGCGCGATGCAGCACTGTTGCATCGCCGGCGGTTCCTACGCAATACAGCACTTAGCGTCAATACGTAGTTGCGTTGCGTTCTAGTGGGAACCACGCTTAACTAAGACATAATTATAAGTTTGACGAACCAGGTAATTGAGAACAATAGCATAACAATCAAAGTAAATATTGCTCAAAGCCAAGGTTACCGCCAATATATCTAGCAGACGATATGAATGAATGTTTCCGTTTTGAGATCATACCTGGCTCCTTCCTTTCATACACCACTTTATGTTCATCGTAGGCAACAGTTCCATCAGATTTCGATATTACTGGCAATGTGCCTTCCACGTTGGTGTTTACCTGAAGTTGCCCTAGATTATCAAAACCTAGAAATTCCTGTACAATGCGCACTTCGTAACCCCCGTCAACGGACACGTACGCATCCCGCAACAACTTTCCACCTGAAATATTTAATCAATAAGTAATTAGGCCTATTTACAATATTTCTGACAATTGTATATTTAAGAAATGTAATAATAAAAGCAATCGCCATGATTATCTTACATACGGTAGGCCTAATTGTGTATTTATTCATTTATATCGTTAAATTGTATCGAGAAAGAGGCCTACAACAAAATTGCCATGATTATTTTTAATTTTACATTCATGTAAATATATTTCTCCTAAAGTTTAATCCTTATTTGTAAGACACTGTTCATGGGTGATTAATTTATATTTTTATTTTTGTATACGAGCAAACTGGAATTTAATTTTAATGATATAAACTCTTTTAATTTATTTTTTACTGTGAATTTGAATATGCAACATTGATAAAAATGAACCAGAAATGAATATAAGTGAAGAATAAGGTATAAGAACATACTGTAGAATACCATAGGGGGAAGTCAGTATTGTGGGATACATGGCAATAATCAGTCAGTCAGTGCAACAGAAAATGTCAGGGAGGGGAGCGGGAATAACCTACCAACAAGTTCTATAAGAAAGACGTTTAGGCCTACAGACAGTTTCTTTACATGCCAATTACACCGGCAATCATTGAGAAAACTGATCTGAGGTTATAGTAATGAAGCATACTTTCACGTAACTTGCCTTCTATGGGTCTAAATTCAAACGTCTAATGTTTTCCCAGTGGAAAAAAAAACATTATAAAACCCATAAACTTTTAAAAATGTTGTACACTACCGTACGTGACGTCATTATGCATCTCTCAGAGGCAATATAGAAACTGTATGTTTTAAAATAGATTTATTTCATACGAATATAATTTTAGATTTAAGGTTGGGTGGGGTAGGATAGAACAGATAAAAAGAATAATTAATTTACCATTAATTTATTACCCAAAATCCGTTTATTTTGCAAAACTAAAAATGCGCATGCGTAATGTTTTTTAAAAGGTGTGCAAAATTCAAAACAGACGACATCGAAAGAAAACATAAGCCCTAGGCTAGGCCTAGGCCTACTCAGTCTAGACTTCAGCTTATTAATTAAAAAACACAGACTACAATGGCTGAATTTGTGATGTTCATGAACTACAACATCAAAGTAAAGTAAGTAGATCTATCGTATATATTTATAAAATAACTTTTATTTAGACAAGTTGTGCTAGACATGCACGGCTAAGCTTCTCTTAACTAGCCTAGGCCAAGGCCTAGGCTCTAACTAACTAAGCTTAACTCCCTGCACTGATCCGAAGCTAGTGACACTGTCGCTAGTCGGCTTTACATTCAATGGCCTGGCTAACTAGGACTAGGCCTAGTCGAAACTTCTACTGCTACAAGGCAACGAGTCTGCTGGCCTAGCTCAGCAAGTTTGGTAGCTTATTTGTCCTGTTCACCCGATGTGACATGGATGGGGTGATATCGTTAAATTGTGTATGATGTTTTAGAATTGAACCTGGTCTAGCCTTACACAACTTACTAGGCCTATACTAACTTTTCTATAAACTATTAATGGCGCAGGTAAGACTACATCCCTATTTCGTTTTTATCATATTCATGTTTAGTTTTTTTTTTAATAAAAAGACTTGAACAAATGTTGTTTTTCCTTTTTTTAGTTTAAAAAGTCTTGTAATTCTCTCTCAATTTGTATCTTTTCGTTTTAATTGTTATTATTTTGTATTATACTATAACTTTATTTGATATTTAATCAACAATAAATAAAGAAATTTTGAATATCAAACCTGTGAGTTGGAATCCATTCACAGATTTGTCATCGTCCGGCAGCGAGAACATCCATCCCATGAACTCGCCAATCGTTGACAATATCTGCATTGTTAGCCCAAGATCTTCGTCAACAGGGCTTACGGCCACGTAAGCTCTGCCCTCATTTATGACCCCAAAGGTATGAAGGTCTAAATCAACGAACGGTACGCCATTGATGTTGCCATTCATAAGACCACTCGCCCGAATATCGGTATCTAAAATATGAAAACGGCAAAGCGTTAAAACAAAAAAAAGAGGGCCTTAAACATCATTATTAAGCATGTATGCCTATTCCCAATTCTATTTCTAGTTCATTTCGTCTAATGGCAATTGCACGACATGACCATTTAATTTGTACGTCGTCCATACCAGTTATGAAACAGAATCTCAGGATCACTTACTCTTTAATGTACACCCCAGGCCATTTCCGATGTAACCGTCGGCGCAGACACAGCATTCTCCATCTGTAAACTGTCTACATCCTCCATTCTCATGACATTGACTACAATCATCTTCGACAACATCAGCTAGAATAGTAAAAAAAAAATTAATTTAATATGATACACTATAATGAACGTTATAAATAATGCCTTCCTGGTCCTTTATAATATAGACCTATCATACTTAACACCTTGGTACACTAATTATCACCAGATATGGTATTGTATTTTTACCTTGATTACTAGTTTCTTCCACAGGCGTTTCAGTTGTTATAACAAATGGTATTTCGTCCGTTGGCTCTGCTCCGGAACCCTCTGGTTCACTGGAACTGAATTCTGCTCTAAGGTCGTATACAAACAATCCAGGTCTGCCGACATTGGTTGTTCTGTAGGGAATACGTTGAACAAAACCAGAGTGTGTATGAGTGAAAATACGGTTAAATAAATTAGGTGTGACTGTTTTTGAAAAATAAATGCATTGCCTGCTATTTGATATGAATACAATGTGTTCACAATTAGTATAAAGGTTCATCTGGATCCCAGTATAGTATTCAAATATTTTTTCTTTTCGATCATCCAAAAGAAAAATCTGAATAATGTGCTCAAAATATATTGAAAAACAAAAGGTGCCTTACAGATATAAATCGAACGCGCTGGAGGAAGCTGATCCTGGTAAAGTGAAGTACGAACGCCTATCGCCAAGCGTAACTCCTGCTTGTGGGTAGTTTGTGATCAATGACGGTTCGTTGATTGGATCTTCGTACATAAACAAGCCGTACGTTGACGAGCCATCGGTTGCCAATGCCAGTTGGAATGTGGCACTCTAAATTATAATTGGAAAAATGTTATGCATTGAACCACTGTCACCAACATTGCCATCACCAATAACACAAACGGATAGGAGCCACCACCACCACCTAAACCTCATCAGCAATTGCAGGCGCTTCCAATACCAGCAACGACGTCGTATTATCAAAAGCATAGAAATCACATAGCGGATTAACAATGTGTATTTTTTATCCAACGCGTAAAACAGAACATTAACCTACCTCTACATCTCCTTTCTGACGGACGTCTTCCCAGGTAAAAATTAATACTGATCTTGGCTGAAAGTCTTTGTTCATGTATCGCCATATGTCTTGTTTAGCTCTTCTAAGGTAGTATTCGTCGTTAGTCGAACCATACCAGACATAACCAGCATCAGAACTGAAAAAAACCCCAATTGATTACTATAACAACAAGATTACAAGTAATGGCAATACCGTGAATCTTCTAATAGTAATCCCCCTTCTAATAGTAACCCAAGTCAGTCTATAATAATAACCCACTACTTTAATAGTAACCCATGCGAGTTACTATTAGAGTCACAAAAACTTATGATACAGCCGTATTTTTAAAATATGGAGATAATGCATGTTAATCTCGGGAGTAGGGGAGGATTGAGTGTTTTTGTGTTTATTAATTAAAGTTATAGTTCAACCAAATTTGTTTATTTGTACTGTTTTATTATTTTGCTATGAGTTGCTGACTGGGGGTGGGTTACTATTTTCAGGTGCCTAATTTAAGATTAGTAATAGTAACCCACTACTCTTACTAATAGTAACCCACCTTAAAAAAAACAATCAAAGAATAATAACACAGGGTTACAATTAGAAGATTTACGGTAACTATACTGACATTCACACTTCTCAAAAACGTTGTGCCCAAAGACATGTGCGTAATTGATTGAAATGTAGTTATTAATTATTTACGGTTTTTGTGTTTCTTTCAAGTTTTCGATTACTTACAACTACAGTAATATATCGGGAAAGCAGAGTTGGGAAAGTACGTCTTTCAATGCATGGCGACGATCCATACCGAATATATATGGGCAAGTATGCGATCGCCGACATTGTTCAGATAGTAACAAGACACATGGGAATTTCTCCCAAGTTTGGTCAAGCAACCAATTTGTAGCAGTTACTTTTGTTCCCCCCATGGGGTATTAAAAATCAGATTTAAAAGTACCGAGTGTCGTAAATAATATACAAATAATGAATGTTTATGAGTGCAATGGTACAAATAATGGCACGAGGTGAATGATGAAAGGTTATATCAACGAGGCAAAGCCGAGTTGATATAACCTTTCATCATTCACCAAGTGCCATTATTTGTACCATTACACGAATACAAAACATTCATTATTTGTTTTATATAACATCTAGACGTTTTTTTTTCGTACACAAAAATGTTTCAAAAAGTACTATTTAACGATCGTTGAATAGTGCGTACTATTGCACGCCATGTGACCCACATTCGTCCAATCAAATGACAGGAATTTATATAGGTGTTATATAAAAGAACTTATTTGCAAGTCGCTAAATTGTTTTTCAATATTATAATGTTCTAATAACGTGTATTATTTCCGACTTGTGGTATATACCTCGCAAACTAGACTATTTAACGAGTCGTAAATAAGTTCCTTAACTAGATTTGATGACTTTTTGTATTACTCACGCGATATGTAACTTACTTAAATGAGTCTTGAATTAAACAGTACATGTATGTTTTGATCATTTTTAAATTCCTTTTTCAAATCAACATCAAGATTAGATATTCGCATCAAAGTATTCAAAATTGTATACACTGTTCAATAAATAACTAGATAGGCCTGAGATAGTTTTCAATCAAATGTTCAAGCACAGTGTAGGCCTATACATTGTAAGTGACATCGTTCACACTGGGCACATACAAATGGTGCCTAATATACGCTAGTGCATTTAAAAAAAGTTTTGACCGAAGGATTGTCCTTCCTATTTTGATATTAGATAACACACCATATTTTACGTTTGATCACGATTTAACCTAGTTCATATGAGTGTCACTACATGACCTAAATAGACATACATACAATACATTTCACTTTCTTTCTTTTGGACTTAAGGCCCATTTACACTAGGACATAAAACAAAATAAATTAGAACGGGTTTAGTTTCTAGGATAATCATAATTAAATCAATTTACGTCGTAATCAATAATAAACAATAACATATTTTTATTGTCACGATATTATATTTCTCTTAGTCCTACTAATCATGATTTTGATTGGACGTGTGAAAATATCATTTTCATCAAAGGAAGCATACATGGTTATCGTGTAGTTCTACGGTGAAATTTTTTTATATTTCTTGTGTTTTATGCATGGAAAATGCATATCTATGTATCGTTATCGTCCTAGTGTAAATTGGCATTTACACGATATTTCGGGACGATATTATAACAACATTTTGTGAATAGTGAACATTTTCATTGGAAAAATTGTGATTAAAAATAGGTAATAGTTGATCTGAAGCCTGAGTAGGAAACACATAATATATAGTTTTGCACTGCATTTTTGTATGAACATGTAGGAATAGGCCTAGCTTAGTCATAAGAATGTCCACCCTATATGTTTCAAAATCCTGAATCCGCCACTGGAGGTTCATGTAGCTATGCTGCACTGGGGCGAAAATCATCCAACACTATAAGTACCATCAATTAAGCATTAATTGTTGATGGATCTCTTTGATCATTTCAGACTTTTCATTCCTTTTACAGACGATTGCAGTCAAAAAATAAACATGTCCCCGGATATTATTATGACCCCGGCTAATTCAATCTATTGTGTCTTTGGAACATTTTCTGCTCGAGCGACTGAGACATAATTACCGCAGTCACCACATGAATCTGATTTTACAATTTTCATTTAAAACCGTTTTTAACTGATTTATAACTATTGTGATTGGTATTGAGGATAACAAAACAACTTGGAACTGTTACAAATTAGTTACAGCAGACAGATATCACAGTTCAATAAGCAACTGATTCGAGTTCATAGCAAGTTCAAGCGAAGAGAAAATATTTATATCATTTTCGCTCGGATAGTCCTATTTTACTAAATATCAAGTTTATTGTTTCAGTTTTCAGGGAGATTTAGGAAATAAATAAAGTTTCTTTAGATACTACAGAATCTGACAAACAAGTAGCCAATAATATGGATTTGAGTGTCGGGGAAAGTTCCGGGCAGGTTACCATTCCGTTTACACGGAATAATACTTTAAGATCCTACCATTAATTGTGTCCACACAGGAGTAACATTTATTTCTCGGCAAAATGTTTTCTACTGTTTCGACTCAAATCCAACCTGTCATCTTAGATTAAGTAGTTGATCTATAGGTTTGTTAATAAACCTGGCTTCATTGAAACCATTTGCTAAAGATAAACTCAAGTAGGTCTACATGCGACGACCCTTAACACATAGTACCCCTCAATATAATAATCAATGGTGTTTGTCACTGTTCCTGGTATAGACATCGAAGGAATATTTTGGTAAAGTTTGGTTCCCATTTAGAAGCAATTCTTAACACTAGACCCAACTAAATCTATGGCGGGCTAAATTGTCATTTAATCATTAAATGAGATATCTCTTTTTAAACTAAGGTATCTCTATTGAAAACTATAGGATATCTTTGTTAATGATTATATGACAGTTTGGCCCGCCATAGATATTAATGTGACAGTTTGGATGATCCATCGCGTCGTGATAGGTCAAATTACATATGGCGCGCGTACGTTCTTGCGTTACGTACTTTAAGTGGAAATCGAGCTTAAAGGTTAGGTTTACTGTACTTGCAATAGCATTTACGAAATAATTGTTATAAAAAGGCAGTTGTTAGATTGCATGGTTATAATACGTTTCTTGTTTACAACTCCGGTCAATTATGTTTGTAGCCTCCGAAGTTTATGAATGACCGGCAAAAGAACGTCAAACAATGATAACCCGTACATAAGAGTTTATCCTGATATCGAATAAATGGCGTTTCAAAAGCTAAACAAATACAAATAGGGGGCTTACAAAACCACATAATCTCCTTATTGTGTGTCGATGAAGGTTCAAACCGAGTCGCCTGTCTTTGAATGAGCATTTTTGTATCATTCTTTGGGACATTTAGTTTGTATATGTTCTGTACTTACAAACGTAATATGTTTAACCTTGCAAAATTGATTATAAATTAAGTTGAATGAATTGGAATTACAATTTGCTTCCGATTGCTAATGTAATAATAGAAGTTTACAAAGAGACTAGAATAATGCTAATTAAGTTTATATTCCGGTTCTAATTAATTATTGCACAATAGGACTGCGTAACAATTACTTTTTTTTACGCGTGCGTCTAAAGCAGTATAACCATGGACCTATGAATTAATCTAATTTAGGTCCATTATAACCTTATGTCTATAGCGACAAAAAAAATCTAGATTATCTCCTCTTCTGACAGCAATCTTAATCCAATGTGATACCGTATGTAAGATATGATTTAGAGACTTAGGTTAATCATGGAGTTATGTTGCTGGTGGTATGACCTGTTGCTGTTAGTAGACACGATACTGTAGGACCATTGACATGTCGTTAGCCACGATATCTTACACGAATCGGCTGCAATTTAAGGGCTACACTACAACCATAAGCAAACACTATAATGTCAGTGTTTGTTACGATAAAACGATAAGAAAGGGAGTCAATATTTGACCAGAATTAACTTGAATGGCAATGAAATAAAATATTCCATGGCATCATCATTCTCATGGACAATGGACAATGAAAGGTCAATTCCCATCAACTAATAGAAATATTGTTGACGAAAAATGTCTAGAATACCTTCCTTCCAGTACAGTAAATATTGTAAAATGCAATAAAATCCCGTGCACAATGATTGTATTTGAGGTGTTACGTAGCGGTAGACGTTACCGTTCCATCATCTCTCGTACAAATATGTTTCGTAACAGCTTTTATCCAGCTGCCGTTCGGGCATTGAAGCGGCTTGTCAGTACGTACGAGAGTGATGCGAAACTTTGTAGTTGTTTTTCGTTTATCTGTTTTTGTATATCTCAGAGCAAACATAATTTCTATGTATATTTTATATGCAAATGACAATAAATGGAAGTAATTTTCCACTGATGAATGAATGAATATGATCAAGTATCATTTCTCTTTCGTACAAAAAAGAAACTATTTCAGGTAAAATCATAGGTACGGTCTGCTGATACTGAGAATATAATGTAATAGTAATAGGTCCATGTGGAGGAGTGAGATGTACTTTTAAAGCAAGTTAATCAGCTTACCTGCCCTAATTGACATTCGGATTATACCGATAAGGCTATAATGCAAATATTGAAATCTTGCAAGGGCAATGAATCTCGTGTAGTTCATTGGCATCTTTTATTTTTTCTAGTTCTACAATGACGTAATAATGCTAGTTGCTGAAGGCCTACCGGGAAATGAAATATAATATACTAAATGGAAAGCACATTATTCAGTGGCGTAACGCAGAGGCCCTTGGTTTAGAAGCCCTAAGTAGCCCTCCAACGCTGGAGGCCTCGGGCGTTTTTAGCTTTTTTCGACATATTTTAATGTCTGTTTCCCCTCTGAGCACTGCTCACGGCCACCATAAGCTCCGGGGCCCTATAGGTTTAGCCAGTGAGCGCTCATAGTCGTTACTACGCCACTGATATTATCACAGTCGATACCTCAATCCCCACCACCACTCTTGTCCCAAGGTGCCAGTAAGTACAAAACTTAATTATCGCCACCGAGGTAATTATTATTACTCGGTCATTAAGAAATATTTTTCAAATCTTTACCTGGTATCAAAGTCTGCTAGAAACGGTGCAATCAGTCTTGTTGGGTAATTTGAAAGATATGTAGGCCGACTAAAATCGTACGCCTTCTCACCGAGTGGGGTTGGTTCGAACTTTAAAAACCCGTCAGTATGTACCTGTGTATAAAAAAAAAGCAGGTCTCGTAAAAAGCGTGTCATAATCAAACAACAACAACAAACGCACAAAGTACGTACATTGTACGTACGCACATAACATACGTATAAAGTATACGCTAAAAAGTCGTCAGTATGTACCTGTACAATAAAACAGACTCATTAAAAGTGAGTCACTTGTCAAACCAAACAACATCAAACGCATAAAGTATGTACAACGTACGTACGCACATATACGCAATCATGATTGCGTGAATGATCACATATAGGAACCAATGCTGTCGTAACCAGTAATAAACGTTTATTTAAAAAATTCATCGAAAATAAAATTATGTAAAATTCGTGCTTAAACCAATAATGATATACACAGACAGACACAGAAGTTTTTCTTTTATTTATTGGTAATTAGTTTGAGAATTTCTGCTGTTTTGAAGTGCAGACAAATACATATGAAGTGTATTACATTGTAACGAGAGGCGGATTATTTAAATGGTTGTTAAACTATATAAACATATCATAATGTGTATTGCACTACTGGGAACACAAGTTGAAGGTGGGTCAATACAATATTTTTTTTTCAAGGATGTGTTTCAACGACATAATGTTAACATAAAACATTTTAAACATTCTGATAAAACCTAAGTTGACATTGGAATGAAATATTCTGATAAAACAAAAGTTGACATTTTAAAAATAAAACATGATAAAACAGTTTATTAGATTACATTTTTGGAATATTGAAGAATTTTATTTAATTTCTAGGCTATAATATTATTTGGAAATAAGTTTGGACGTAACGTTCATAAACAATGAGGTACGGTACCAACAGTTCAAAGTTCAAATTGCTAATCAAGTAACACTTGATTAGAAAAGAAAAGAATTTTAAAGAAAATATCAAATTCCTCGAGGAAGTTATTGTCCTTTGCTGAAGCACTGTAGGATTAACTTTGGAACTTTTGGACAATCCTAATGAATGATTATTTTATACAATTTATTTTATCGAAGCCAATATTGAAATAAATCTGGTTTACAAACAATCTTAATTATCGATTTAAAAATAATGTTTACATAGCTTTTTATACATATTTCTTTTATATTTCCTGTTATGTCTGATATATGGCTAAGTTTAGTAAAACCACTACACACATCCTAATTGGTACCTACGTCATCCGAGTCCTTGATCTAACTTATTATGCGAATAAAAAAAGTTGTATTACCGTAGTATCAACGCTACACATGATAGTTATAGTACATGGTATGTTTTTCCGTTAAAAAAAAAAGTATGACAAGCCAAGTTCGCCAAAAATACTCAATCCACTAAGCAATTGATACCATCTACACCGGTATGATGTCATGCTATTAACGTCTGCGGTGGAATGTGGTAGCTATTATAAAAGGTACGGGAAGAGAACTTGATAAACATAGACATCCTGACAAGCATGGAAGAAAACAAGATGGAGGAAAAAGAACAAAAACCAGACGAAAATGAAAGGAAAAGAACAAAAACCAACGAAGATGAGAGAAAAGGAACAAATACCAAACGAAGATGAAAGAAAAAGAACAAAAACCAGACGAAGATGAAAGAAGAAGAACGATAACCAGACAAAGATGAAAGAAAAAGAACGATAACCAGACGAAGATGAAAGAAAAAGAACGATAACCAGACGAAGATGAAAGAAAAAGAACGATAACCAGACGAAGATGAAAGAAAAAGGACGATAACCAGACGAAGATGAAAGAAAAAGAACACAAACCAGACGAAGATGAAAGAAAAAGAACGATAACCAGACGAAGATGAAAGAAAAAGAACGATAACCAGACGAAGATGAAAGAAAAAGAACGATAACCAGACGAAGATGAAAGAAAAAGAACGATAACCAGACGAAGATGAAAGAAAAAGAACAATAACCAGAACAAGATGAAAGAAAAAGAACGATAACCAGACGAAGATGAAAGAAAAAGAACGATAACCAGACCAAGATTACAGAAAAAGAACAAAAACCAGACCAAGATATGAATAAGGATGACTAAAAGAAGATGACAGAAAAAGAACGATAACCAGACGAAAATATGAATAAGGATGACTAAAAGAAAATGAAAGAAAAGGATGACTAAATAGAAGATTAACGAAATGGATGACCAAATGGAAAAAAAAAACAAAGTTAAAAAAGAATGACAACCAAAAAAAAAAGTAAGAAAATAAAGCAAAAGAATCGAAGAAAGAAAAGAAGATGATAATGAAAAAAAAATATCCACGAGAAGATCAAGAAGAAGAATAAATAAGATAATGAACAAAAAAAACGCGATAATAACAAATTGGAAAAGAAGAAAGAGATGTTATTACAAATTTGGAATAATAAGAGAGAAACAAAACAATATAAACCAAACATGATTGAAGAAAAGCTATCACATTTTCTAACTATGTGTAGGCCTACTAGATACATTGTACAACATGAACATAGTAGTAGAAATATTTGACCTACATTTACCCTTTTGATAATAAAGGAGTGTTGGAGTTTTATCTCTTTGTCCTAATAGACCATGATAATATCAGCAGTAAAGTACTGCTATTATTAGATATGGGTTATTATTTCTGATGATAAACAACACATAGGCCTTTTTAACGGATATGGATATAGGCCCGAGTATAAAGTTATGTTTTCTCCAAATTGGTACTTGTTATCTAACAATAAATGTATTTTTGTCGGAAGTTGTTTCTTATGAATAATCTGGAAATGAGTATCAAGTATTAAAAGATATAATATGTGGAAAACATCCGTACTTAGTACAGTACAAGTAAAAGTTATTTGTACAACTATAGGCTAATTCCTATGGTGTAACACAGCCCGTCTGTCATTAGCATTTCAATGGTGTTTTCGGTTCACCGCAACATCTTTTATGCATTTTCACAGCCTCCAGAGGAAAAAAAATAATTGATAGGACATAAATAGGCAAAAATCGCGACAATATCCGCGTCAATAGCCACATGTAAACAGCCAGCGCCCTGGATGTCCGCTTGGGTAACGAACAATTCAAGAACCCAGCCTAGTCCGAATTGTTCTTCTGAAATCGTTTCTGATAATTACTTAACAATAACAGGTATTAGACCGATTTCTTTTTAATGCAATGACGGAGCAGCCGAGTTATGTTTGATTGAGGTGTTTATGGAGTCTGTAAGTCTTCGGAGAGGGATAAAATCTCGTTCACATTCCAATGCCGTGAAATTTTTGTTTGATTAAACGTATATGAAATCGGTTGAGTCATGCGAAGAATCGGGACTTATCAAACCCACGGGGCTACCTTAAAATATATTTATTTATAGATCTTTATTACACAACCCTGGTAAGCATTCATGTGTACACAAACTTGTTCATCTCACTCTATATAAAGACAAATTTACTGTCTTTATATCTCTAGCTGTCATCTATCTATGTAGTCATCATCGGTGCATAAATCGAGGTGATAATAAATAACAGTTTAAGAATCCAACAAATGTTATTTATCTCATTGATATAGTCAGTTTTAATTAAATTGTAAACATGGCACTATGTTACATAATGAATAGATAGACACTGTACAATAAACAGATGTTAGTGTAGGTCTATATAGGACATGGAGTTGTAGGACTATAGTTTAATACTTCCTAAAAAATAACTATAGGCCTAAATAATTGGTATTAGGTGTTTTAACAATACGATTTCCCGTCCTACATAGATTAGAATTGTAGGCCTACAGCAAAATCAATACAGTACTTACAAATATTGCGGTTAGTTGTGCATTGTTTAAAATAACTGGAACCCTGGTGTTCAGATTTGCTTGTTGATCGTCACCCGATCGGATAGCTTTATGCCCCTCTGATGCTCCGTATGGGTAGAAATCTCCCCTACGTAGGCCAAGTACTGTTGTTGCCAGGCCTAGCAGCAATACCTGCCCGAGGGAACCCATTTCTGTTCACCTTTACGATGTTTGACTTCGTGATTTACAAAAGAGGCAAGACAAGAGGCACTGGCCTGAGCTTTAACACAATACAAGTGCTTAACTAAATCTCAAAGTTTAGAACCGGAGCAAATCTGGGCTGTTCCACTTTGTAAAAGGGGAGTTTCGCTTTTCTTCTGAACAAAATCAACAGGTCGTTCTTGTGGGAAATAATAATAATTATTATAGCATAAATTGTAGCATGTATTAACCTGAATATGTATCCCTGAGTTGTTTTTTTTTTAACAGAAAAAATAAAGCCAGGTGTGAGTTAATTTTCAAATTAACACATACACCTGTATTCAAACGTTTGCTAAATGAACAGGAATGTATAGATATGCGTTTATAAACAAATTCGTTTATATATCTTTAACTATCTTCTATTTGTTATTTAATAGATTTGTTGTACGTTCAACGTAATGTTACTTCGGTAAGCCATGTTATTTTGGTTCATAAATTGTATTCGAAAGCACATTAATAAGGTAAGCATATATGATTTGTTTTAATCAACACACATACATTTTGTTAAATGTCGATTTTAGCGGCCTCCCCGTCCATACAGATCGTGCGACTATGAATTGCGCCGATGGAATTCAAATTTTGAATGGAAACTCTCCCATTCTCGTTCTTCTTTCTTATGGGAACACGTTTCATTCTATTCACAATTTTACTTCGTTTACTCAGCAAATATCAAGATGCCAACGGGAAAATCAAAACAATTAAACTTTGTAAAGATTTCAGAATAATGAGACCTGTTTCCAAGGTAACGTTTGTGTAAAGAGTGTTGCGAACAATGTACGTACCGCGCTTCGAAATTGTTGATAATCCTAAAATTGATTTTCGTAAGTCAAATTTTTACCATACAGTCGCCGCATGATTATTTTCGCCAATTAATCAGTAATTGTCGTAATCATTACGCCAAAGATTACCGTACTTATAAGATATTCTTTAATGATTTTGGACTTTTTTAGAAAGTTTCCGGGTTTTAAAGACCCGCATGCGCCACATCAATTTAGCTGTATATACACAGAAGAAGTTCATTAATTCATTCACATATAAGTCAAGTTTAGGTATCTCCTCTCTACTTTGCAAAAAGATAACATTTCTAAAGGAGGATATAACCACCAAAATAATCTAGCATGCTATACTAATAAACTGAATGTATTTGAGGTCATAGTCATGTAGTCGTATAAAACACTGGTAATAAAAAACACGTATATATGTGATAGTTTATCGCTCGCGACACTTGGTGTCAAAAGATCAACATATTTAATTATAACTAGGGGATTTCTTTGTTTTAAAAACTTTCACTTCAGTTATAGGAGATGAATAACTGTTTAGAAATGTCTTACCCATACGCGGGGGTTCGCTTGTTTTTTTTTTTCTTCCCGAGTGAAATTCAAGAGCTAAACATTTTCGAATGCACCTTTGCTGCATGGTATTTCATAAATCTCTGTCTACACTATCAAACTAGTTTGATAAAAAAGGTGTGATGTGCCTAAATACGGTAGTTATATGCCCAAACATATTATGGTAGGTATATGACATCATCATGGCCATATATGGGCACATCACATTTTTTTGTCACATAAAATATGATAGTGTAGACAGAGCTTAAGCATCAGCTGATCACACACGCGTGCACATTGTACGAAATGATAAGGTTTTTATAATGTGTGATGATATTGTTGCCATTCATGGAGAGAAATGCGAAACTCGAGCGGTGGGGTATGAAATGACACAATCACTTTATTTCAACGCCAAGAAACCCACTCAATCGTGTGATTCGGAATTGTTACCCTTGTTCCTTACAAAATTAATCGCTGTTGTAGAAAACCTTCAAACTCCGGCTCATTTAACAAAAGGGTAACTTTTGTAAATGTTTCCAGGTAATGAGGTGCCGACAATGCGATCGGTAATAGTAATATTCGTCATACTTTTGTAGTTTTGAGGTCAATCGATTATTTCATGTTGTTTTTTGTTTGTTTACAAGTTTGCATAAGTTTAGGAGGTATCTTTAAAATGATTTTGTCAAATTGGTATCGTCAGCAAATATTTCCCCTGGGGCGCAATTTGGTCGCGTCAAATGCGATCAAAGCCAACTATGGTTTTAACAAAGATGATATAGCGCAGCGGTGCTATGATTTTGGTTTTAGGCCTTCCTATATTGACATATATTGACATTATAGGCCTAATCGTTGCTATTGACCAAAAATGTGTTTGTCCGCATTGCGCAAACCGACTTTTCCACACTGCTTTGCATATTCAAACGATCCGAATGTTTACGAACGCGCATCATATTATATTTCAGATTTTTAGAAAATGTCGCACACGGAATTTACGCACACTTAACGTCTGCAAAGCCGTATTGTAGGCCTGCCGTAACTAGGCCTAATTGTTTACTACATTTGTTTTTTACAACTAGCATTGCTTTGTGGATTGTAAATGACGAGGCGTCAAGTTTGGAGACGTTCTCGCCGGATCATATTTTGTTTTTAAATTCAATTTATTCTTTCGGGGAGAGCTCAGTATTCGGAGGCGAACAGTGATACTATAGGCCCTAGTTATGTATTTTTTAGAGTAAACTCATTACTATGAACTTTCAAACCGTAAGCCGACCAAATATCGATAATTGGAATATTGACGATGCGCCTACGACGTCTGGATCGCCACCGTCAATTAGGAGCAGAACTCATCTACGGCCAACGTATGCTGATGAACCATACGATATTCGAGCTATAGACCATTTGAATGGCAGATATATTGACTGTTCTATTGAATACAATTTCGATGAGGCTCTAGAGTCGCCATCGGCATCCCCAAACTCTGCTGAGTCTTGTGACGTTTCCCTGCTGGACCGGCACCACAACCACCAAGCAGACTACAGCCTCAGAATTGCAGACGATGTTGATGAATGTGGTGATTACTATGGAACGCATACTTTTCGAAATACAACGAAGAAATGCACCAGCGGCCCATCATACAATTGGAACTTAAATTTATTATCGAGAATATTAGCGAAGACAAAGCGTTGTGTTCCACGGTACCCGGATGATATCTGCAGTCATCAGCAATTTGTATTCTTTTTCTTTCTAGGCATTTTTGGTATACTGTTCTTTTTGTGTTTTTAAGGCGACCGTAATTAAATTAAGCTGGCTCTACGTCAGCACTATCGTATTTATAATAAATTGTCGTATTTCCTTAGTGATTTGTTTGATTTTTAAAATGAGACTAATAAACGCCAAGCTATCCGCACCCCCGACCCTTATTACAAAATAATCGAAGAAATACGGTATTACAAAGAGGGCGGGTGACATTTTATTGAAATTGAAACAAAAATGCGTAGGCGACGATCAGTCATGAACAATGTGTTTGCTGCCCTCAAATCTGTTCTACACACGGAATACTCGCGTTTATTTTTCGAGTGGCATTCTCCAGTCTGATGCGTCAAATAATAACCTTATGTTCTGCACGAATATTACACGCGTACCGTATCATACACGAAATGTACAGTATACTGTAATGTAGATATTCCTCGATTATGAATGATAACCTATTATTAGAGCCGTTTCTTTGATGTAAAAATGATTAAGTGTCTAAAATCCAGTAGGCCTATTAAAGGTTATTAAATATATTCTTGACTGAGATAAGCACTCAATCACAATAGTTGTTTGTGCTTCCAAAAGCTACCCCTACCAACTCAAAATATATTTGGTTTGTCAATGAATATGAAGTGTGAATATGTCTACTGCTGAGACACTTACAAGGCCTACTTGATGTGTAAAAAGGAAGAAACCTTGGTCTAACAGACAAGAATGTCCGGGAGTCTAATATAACATTCACATGTTGTCCTTTCAATTTCTAATATGCCCGTTAGTAAGTTAAATACATTTTGAACAATATGAATACATTTTGAACAATATGAATACATTTTGAACAATATGAATACATTTTTCAAAATATTCAGCAATTTATGAACATTTTATTTGCGTTTAAATTTATAAATTCTCCAGAAATTATTTACTTACTTACAAATTTAACTCATCTCAATAGTAGATGTCTGTTCGCCATTTCCCTCTGTTCCATGGTTATGATATTTATCTTAATTGGATCAAATCTATTAACTGAAAAACATTTGTTTTCGGACCTAAATTAGTGTATAGAGAATGACTTCTTGATGGATTACTGTAGAAAAAGTTTTAGTCATTTAGTTACAAAGAGCATACACAAAGGTACGGTTCATTCAAATATAATACTCCCACGTCGTGAAACGTCTACTTGTTGAAACCATATAATGAAGCCGCCAGAGGATATGATTTCTAATGTTTTCTAAAACATAACATTAATCACATTCATTGTTTCATTAAGCAAGAATGATGTAAGTGCTGTATGTTATATGATTGGTATGACGCGAATTGAAAGTCTAAAGCTCTGTCCACACTATCAAACTAGTTTGACAAAAAAAGTGTGAGGAAGGCCTACCCAAATAATAATGGTAGTGATATGACATCATCATGTCCATATGGGCACATCACATTTTTGTCACATAAACTTTGATAGTGTAGAAACGGCCTAAAGGACTGTCTTTGTAAACCATTCCTCCAATGAAAGGAAACATGTCACACACTTTCCTAAAACACTGGAGACCACCTTAGAATTCAGTACATCATCATCTACATATTTTATTTCCATGTCGCTAATATCATACGCATAGACTCTATACAGCTCAATATGTCGGTCGGTTGGTCGGTCGGTAAACTATACAAAATACGAGCTCATGTATTATACGCCATATGTACCAAACTATTTATCTTTATCTCTAATTTATTTTACTAATATTTTGTAGTCATTCGAAGTTGTGTACTGAACTGAAAGCTTTAAATAACCCGTCTCTCCCTTTCTCTCTCCCTCTCCCTCCCTCTCACAATCTCTGTACGGTCCAATTTAGTTATGAAAAGTAGTAGGCCTACTGGATCGAATTTAGAAAGAAATTTAACATTTAAACGCTTAAAAACAAACATTAAGATGGGCTGGCCACATTTGGTTATATGGTTTTCAATAACTAAGACTAACTGTTTCTTCATATATGTATTAATTTTGATGTTCAATTTGTTTTTTATCACCTATAGCAGTACTTTTTAAAATTGTTTTAAGAAGTAATTTTAACCAATTTTATACATATTTTGTAAATTGAAACGCAATTCAGCATTTTTGCTGCCATGTTTTAATCTTTTTAAATACCAATGAATAATAGCTGTTATGATCGAACAAGGTGGTTAACTGATTAATAGGGCACAATCTTTGGAATGATACGTTTAGCCGTTGGTCACATACATAATGCATTGTGTGCGCCAGAGCACGTAATTGTGAATTACACCAAGATGATACATTTATTTTTATTGTTATTTTATTTCGAAACCCAACCAACAGCAAAAAGAAATTTGCCAATAACATGAGGTTTAACACACAGAAACAAACAAATACAAATACAAAAGCGGATACAAATACATGTGATGATAGTTCGCAAACTAAATTAGCATTTTCATCGACAACTGCAAAATTTAATTTGTTGATTTAGATTGAAACTAATAATAAAAACATTCTATGATTGGTTTTGAACAAACCTAAAACTGAACAAAAACGTGAATAGAAAGTAACACAGCTCGATCGATTATTTAGAAATTGAATACATTTAAGACAAAAATGTCAAACACATTTTATTTAAAAAAGGGTAATTCATAGCATAGTTTCGGGTATTGCAAGCAATACTAGAGTACCGTAAAACATGCGTAACCAATGTATTTACGTTTACTAGACAGTGACGCCATTAACCCCACTCACTATACGTCTCATCCTTTTGTGTTTAAATAACTGTGATTCGATTTGATTCGAACATACGAGTATAATATTGTTGACACATTGAGTGGTCACCACTGTTACACCACGGGGCCATACTGGTGCTCTATACACTATGGTAATGGGAGAGAACGCTGTAAGTGGCTACAGGACATGACGAGACCATGAAACGTGGTTCCCACTAGCGACGCAACGTAACGCAACATACGCAACGTTAGAAAATGCCCTTCCAATAATTGTGTTTGCCCCCGCCTGCGTGAAATAAAACTTGCGATGTTTACAACAGTATTGCGTCGTCGGTTCCCACTTGTGATTACGCAATACAGTACTTTGCGTCTAGTGGGAACCACGCTTTAGAGGAGAAACATTGATGCATCTAGTCTAGTCCCAGAGCGCATTGAGCACTTTTTAGTAGATATGTGCGCTTTACAAATCTGATATATTATTAATATTACCCCTAGAGTGAATTATATAAATGGTTACGTATAAATAGTATATTTAAAAAAATGAGTATATCTGTTTGGATTTAATGTCCTTCGCATAGAAAAATTGTAATCAACATGGGGTTATCGACATTTGAATGTTATCTATTTTGAGTGATGTCGATTGATGAGATTAATTGTCATGTTCCTTGTCTTGTTTACTTTGTCTTATTGAGTCGAGGGACACAATCACGCGTTGCATTGCATTTTAAATACACTGATTCATCAGAATTTAGCGATTCCGTGTAAATCGTGATTGAATATTGTATTCAGTGGATAGGCCTAATGTACAATGTTTGTGTACAGTGCGTGCTTCATTAGAACCCCTATTGATGATGGGACATCTTCGGGACCTAACAAAGTTTCCTAATAATAGGAGTGTCCCTTTATTAGGAGTGCCTCTCTCTCTGAGTAGGTGAATTGGTAGTGTTAAAAAACACATTGTTTTCCTTCGCGCGTACGATAAGCCGTATAATAATTGTTTGCACGCCGCGAGGAGTGGGTCTGTTCAGGTTTATTTACCCGAGTAAATTAGTTTCATGGGCCGATTATAAGTAATAAGTAAACCTCTGTCAACACTATCAAACTAGTGTGATGTGCCCAAATATGGCAGTAATATGACTAAATATGGTAATGATATGACATCATCATGTCCATATATGGGCACATCACATTTTTTGTCATCAACTTACTTGGGTAAATAACTAAGCCTGAACTTTTTTTTCTTCTTTTCTTACGATAACATTATTCTTATTTTACGCGAACTTATGTAATTTTTCTTTTGTTGTTTACACAAGTAAGGCATTCTGTCATTTATGAACAGCCTGTAATAATAAAGATTTAGCATAAACATAACATACGGTACACCATTTAAATTGGACAAATAATGCAAATTATTTCGATAAATATACTTAAAATAAATCACATACTGTTATAGTACTATCAAAATTAAAAGGCACAACAAGTGATTTCAAACAGAATTGAAGTTATCAATTATTATTATTATTATTAGGTGTCGCGTCGGTGACAATACGAAGGAGACATTGCGTAAGTGTGTGTTTTGTAGTGTCACGTGTCCATTCACCCATCCTCATACGCAGTTTAATACTGTATAAAAGTTTCTTGTTGTCTTTATTCGTGGTTCACTTTAAAACACAAACATAATGCTTTTAACACTATTTTTTGCTGATCGCGTAAATACACGCGTGTATGCGTTTACTGTAGCGCGCCATCTTAATTGAGTTATAATTAAAAATGGTGAACAATTTTCTGCAATAAGTTCTATTGAAATGGTATATCACACGTCACTGCTTCAGTCACTCTAAAGTACAGTATTAATTAGAAAAAGGTTATTGTTAGTTAGAGTGAGTTATGTCATAGTCTTTAGGTTTTTATAAAAAAAAAGACCAACGTTTCTAAAATGCGTCATTTTAAATGTATTAATTAATACAGTATTAAAGAAATATGTTGTAATGTTTCGTGAACAATGCTTATATCAAAATAAACATCCTGAAATATACGTGTCAGATTGGTCTGAACGCAGTGCGTAATCAATTTTGCATACACGTCATCCGCACCTGTCGAAATGAACTACAAAACGTGGTTAATAGGCTAGTGAGTGTTGAACCACTTTACTTGGACATTCATCAAACAAATTTAAGGGAAATTTAAAAATTAATGATGTCCAGCAGACTGGACCAATTAATTAGACCGCAAGTAATTTTGGTCAATGCATTTGCTTTAGTAAAAATATTTAAAATAAATAATACAATATAATTGAATTTAATGTTACATTTAAATACGATTAAAATAACATGTAGTACTATACAATATTGCACAATACTATAACTCAAAAGTTAGATATATCTCGCAGTACCTTATCAATCAAACTGGAAAGGGCATTTTTAATCCACGCAGTGGCGCTATGACTGCTCTACCCTGCGTACCGCATGACGTCATAAAACATTTGAGTCAATAAGAAAACTGGATTCGTGGGACGGACATGAAGGAAAAACGGCGCGAATCAGAGAGCAGACAAGCTTAATAAAACTGACTTTCCCGTGTATTGTCATATTAACTGACTGGCAAGATTGATTGCTACTTGAGGGATATACCTATATGGTTGGTTTCTTCAAAAGAGAACTCTTTCATCATTTTCTTCAACTAAATAATCACATTGACTCATTCCTGCACAGAAGAAATCGACGCTTAACAGGTTAGTACGAATTAATATTTGTTATAACTTATCACAGTATTCATATATCTATGCCTATTGATACATGGCCTGCGTATAAGCCAGTTTTATTCTTACTATAAAGGCCTATATAGTTTTACACTGAATATTCGTAAGGTCAGTGTTGAATGTGTTGAATGCATATCAATTTTTAGTTAGAGAGGACTGGTAGTCTTTCGCCGTATTACGTCAACAAAATATCTCATGCATGTGTTAGTTGTTTTAATTACTGAAAACCAATTTCTACTACTGTACTTAATACCATACCTTGATCACTAGGAATAGTCACGCTATGGCTTACAATCGGTTTATGAAAACTAGGCCTTGCGACAATTAGTATTAGGCCTATGTTTAATGTGTGCCAAATCCCCAACCGCACTAGGTTTTAAAGTCCAACTAACATAATAGAACCAACATTCGCCAAAAATATAGTATTATGCTATACACAAAATGTTGACTATTTAAAATTCATTCTTTTCGTGTTTTGTGGAAAGTAACTTTATGAGTGTAAAGATTCCGATTGTCTTTTTTAAATTTAGTGTTTTATTCAATCGTTTATGTTCAAAATGTCCTTTCTTTAAAATGACAACATTTTCAGTCAAAGATGCTTTAGAGTTGATATTTATGGCACATCACCAAACTATGCTATCGTTAGATGAGTGTACAATTTTCAAGTAAATTATGATGTTTTATAGACCTGTATGTGCTATATGTACTGAACGTATTTCACATCAAAATTCAGATTAGAATTCTCCCTTGATGTTTTGCTTGGAATTGGCGCAATGCAGTTATTTGATTATTATCAATTAAGTTTTTAAAGATGTTAAAGGTGTGTAGGCCCCCTAGTTCCATAATTAAAGAATTAGGAGGAAATAAACCGGAATATTCTTCCGTAGCCGGAGGGCGGACATCGATGTATATATATTTATAGACATGGGTTAAAAGGTGAATACAACTTAGGACTATATTACTAATGGAAACCTAAGTAAAGTAATAGATTTTGAACATTAACTAATATAATGAAATCTTCCTTTCTTTGACAAATGTTCTGCAAAATTGTAAAGCGTTCTTCATAGTTTATTTTTCAAATGATTGTTTTTTTGTAATATGTAGAGCATGAAATACAAAATTGTATTTTGAAATAAGGTTTTATCCAATAATTGTAGGCCTCAGTTTGTCTTTGTGTAATTGTTGATAAAAATAAAAACGTCACGTCCGTTCTTTTCCGATTGTAACAATACACCACTGGTATACCACGCCAGTCCCATTCTTTGAACTCTTTTAATTTTAGATTTTCCAAATCTATACACTAATTATTTTTGCTTTAGTTATTTTATATTTCTTGTGCTTTAGTACATACTTCAATTGAATCTAGGCTGATAATTTATAGTTGGCTCTTCTATACTGTTTATGCCTAATCATATTTATGACCTCAAAGGTAAATCAAAGTGTTTTATAGTTTTGGCCATTTCTACTGCGATGTGAAATTAAGTTTTCTATCTAGTTATAAAGTGTGACATAGGCCTAAAGGATAACACAATTTGGTACCAAATGTTTCAAGTTTACTGAAATCATCGAAATTGGTTTCACTATCGTTAAGTTATTAATATTATTTAATGTGGTAAATTAAAGTTACTATACTAACCAAACGCTTGCTTGTTTCCAAAATGACAGCGGTTGTTTTTGTATTTTGGTCCGCATAAACAGCATCTTACTAGAACGAATTTAATAGAAAGAACCATTTAAATTGTTTAAAATGAATTTTTCTTTTTCTAATTACTTTTTATTAAGGTCTAATAAGAAAGAATATGAGATAATGTACATTACATGTTGTAATATTCTCAGTTTCGGCCGTTGTTCTTGTTTTTCAGCTACTTGGACGTCATTCCATTTAGTTTGAAAAGCGTCGAATAATTTGTTATGAGATAAAGATTTGTACATAAAAAGATAACAGAAAAAAAGTGAGATAAAGAATATTGTATTCTAGTAAAGCAAGATAGTTTTAGAACATAATCTCATTTTAAATAAGCAAATCGAATTTTGGTTCGGTTAAAGACTTGTTCCAGATTAAGTTATTTAGTGTCGGAAGTTCTGTTGAGTTATTTTAACTTTTAACAAAACAGATACATTCAATATCCTACATAAATCTGGTATGGAATCCGATTATTAAATTGGAAAAATAATGGTAAAAATATCAGAAACTATAGACCTAAAATTAAATAGGAAATGCCACAGGCCAGAGAGAAAACATGTCAAATAGAAATCACCAATGATCAATATTGTTTTTATATGTATATTAAACGCAAATGACGTTATTTTTTTAGGCACATCAATCAAAGTGTTATCATCTTAGCTTTAAAACGCGTTTTATCCAAATGATAGGAAACGCACCTGCCCGCATTAAAATACCTAATGAAGCTTAACCGATGTTTACTTAGTCTGTTGTAGGTTACCAAACTCAACCTAGAGGAAACAGAAACATAAACATCAATTATCAATGTCTTTGAGCTTTTATAATTAAAGTTTATTAACTTAAGGCGAGGCTCCCTTGTTTAAATCCTGTATGAGTCCACCCCAGATCACTTTATAATATTAGAGCAGTATAGAGCCACTTTTCTGTTAAGCTCTGTCTACACTATCAAACTAGTTTGACAAAAAAAGTGTGATGTTCCCAAATATGGTTGTGATATACCCAAATATGGTATATCTATATGGACACATTGCACTTGTTATGTACGGTATTTTGCTTGTTTTTGTATAATCTCAAAAGATTGTTTTGTATTTTATCACACGCCGGAAGGATAAGATATTTTTCTCAGTTAGTCCATTATAATCAAGAGGATGGAATTCTTTATTCATTTCTTTAGTTGGTCAGTTTTTTAATTAAGATAAAGTACACAGTGTATTTTTTGTATTTCTTTTGGGAATGTCGTGTACTTTATGTTGAATCGATTTTATGGATTTATGAATGTACTTTGTTCATAATATAGATTTTAAATTTCTTAAATCTGCTTACGATATTATTATAAATTATGTGATAAAAATAGAAATTTCAAAATATTAGACCTTTAGCTATGATATCGGCATACTTGGAATTATGAATCAAGTGCCCCGGATTAACCGTATTATGAAATTTAATTAAATGTTGAGTATCAAGAATCTTACGAAAACATCGTTTTGATAAAAATGTTTATTAAAGGGCCTAACTGTAATGTCAGATACAAAACGTTTTAAACTATCCTATCCTTGATTTATTTTCAAAAAGTAAGCTCTGTCTACACCATTAAACTGGTTTGACAAAAAAAGGTGTGATGTGTCCAAATATGGTAGTGATATGCCCAAATATGGTAGTGGAATGACATCATCATGTCCATACTTGGTAGTGGTATGACATCATCATGTTCATATATGGGCACATCACATTTTTTGTCACATAAAGTTTGATAGTGTAGACAAGACTTCACCGATTTAAACAAATATGATTTTAGAAATCCACATTCTTGTACCACTTGTTAGATTTATCAAACTGTGCATAACTTCTCAATACCAACTCTGTGGATCATACACTTGCTTAATGTAAAACCTCAACTCAATATAATGTGTCCACTGAATAGGGTGAATAGGGGTGTCGTAATGGAAAAGTTCTACTGTACACTACCTATCTGTTGTTACCTATCTGTAGTTAGGACATAGGTTTACCTAAAGCGTGGTTCCCACTAGCGACGCAACACAAGGACGTAACGCAACGCAAATGAATTGACCAATCACAAGCGATGGCTTATTCGCTTCTAATTGCTAACTATCTATAACTTCGCTTGTCATTGGTTAAAACGCTTGCGTTGCGTTTACGTCCTTGCGTTACGTTCTAGTGGGAACCAAGCTTAAATAGGAGATTCGTTGGAATAGAAAACTGTATACTACTGCTTATTAGCAAACCATTGATTTCGAACACACTTCATTTGGAGAGCTAGTCATCAAATCAAGGTCACTTTCTACAATTCCATAAACCACACTAATAGCCGATTCGATCTTTAAGATGTTTAACTAATGGCACTATTATTGATAATTTGTTCCATTTTTTATAACCAGTAAAGTGGATAGACGTGATTTTTTAGTGACTAATTTTGTGTGAATTGTTTACCTAAATACCGGAACATGTATTTATACATTAATGGGCGTGAACTTAGCTGTGTTCGTTGTAGATCAAATCAAAAGGTTGTCTGTCTGAACACGTCTTGTCTAATTGATATAGCAATATAAGTAGTAAATTAATGTAAGTGAAGTGGTATATTAGGATTTATGTGACTTTCCGTGAGTTTACATTGTGAGTCACTGGATACTGTGTTAGAAATTCTAGGCCTACATCCATTCATCATTCATTATGAATAACAAAGTCGTTTTTTGTCGATATCTATAACACCATGTAATGCCTAGGCCAAATGTTAATAATTATTAGATAGGGCCTATATAGCGCAAATAAACGATGCGCTCGACAATAAAGAGAAAGAGTAGAAACCAAAAGGAAGAGAACAAAAAGACAAAAACAACAAATGTAAAAGAAGTTTCACAGATTTATCAATTACAGTATTTTAACAACAATTTATTTTTCTTTACCTTAATGTTACTAAATTATATTCCTCTTTCGTTTTCAGAATGCAACTTTGGCGTGTCATACACTGGTTGTATTTGCTACCTTTGGTGTTTCTAGTGAGTACATTAATAGCAACCTCATCACAGGGACAGGCTTTAGGTTGTTCAATATTAAAGAATACACAATACGAAGCACATAAGCACGGCTGCCGGACACAAATTATACGAACAGATACGTGTGGAGGCAGATGTCACACGCATCAGGTATAAACAACAAATATATTATATACATTAAAAATGATTGATTATCTCTCATATACTATTACCTCAAGTTGCGTTTATATTGCCACATAGTACCACAGTAACGAATCATTTATATACGATGTGACAGAAACAGACGTATCAACACTATGTTTCAAGCTTTTTTATTCTACTGCAGTTACTGCAGTACCTCGTTTTACTGCGTATGATTTTAAACTTGTCCCATGTAGAAGTTCAGGCAGTCACTGCATCGGCTTGCATATTGAAAAAGCTCCAAGTAAAAAAAAAGTGGCATGGTCCGTAAAGCGTGGTTCCCACTAGCGACGCAACGCAAGGACGTAATGCAACGCAAGTGAATTGACCAATCACAAGCGATGGCTTATTCGCTTGTGATTGCTAACTGTCTATAACTTCGCTTGTCATCGGTTAAAACGCTTGCGTTGCGTTTACGTCCTTGCGTTACGTTCTAGTGGGAACCAAGCTTTACTATCGGAGCATTATTATTTTAGGATGTGGGAATAATTACCATGGACAAATACCCACATAGACACAGTTTGTATTAGTGTGTTTTTATCATCACTATCTAAATATGCAAATTTAAATTTGCATATATCTATGAGTGATGAAAGTTCAGTTTAGCGTTGAAACCGTTGATCAGCGTGGCGGACAAAATCGAAAAGTTAGAATTTTTGAAAACATATTGTAAACAAAACATTAATGAATATATAAATACATTACATTAATCAATCGTTCGATTTATATACAATGCATTATTTTTTTATCTTCATTCTTCTTTATTTTATTTTTTTTTATCTTCTACAGGTTCCAAGACTTGAGCGACCTTTTATCGATTCAGACCACAAGTTATGTTCATACAGCCGCGTAGAATGGAAATCAATTCAATTGAACGACTGTGATCCCGGTGTGAACAGGACCTATTCGTTTATGAACGCAAAAGCCTGCCAATGTAGATATTGCAATAGTGCATACACGAACTGTCTTGGAGTTTAGGTTAATTCAAATAATTTTGTATTTATATTATTAATTAGCTAATAATGCAATATGTAAAATATATACTAAATTACTGGCGCAAGTATAATTCCCCTCAAATTGTGGAGTAATGATATGATCATTTGATGATCGTACTTGTTGGTTGACTCAATACATAATTGGTCCTCGGATGTAATCCCATCTTGATCAAGTGGTAGGCTTAAGCTTAGTTCCCACTAGGACGCACCCCATGGATGTAAGCGCAACGCAGGTAATTTGACCAATTACAAGCAATAGATTATCCAAACTGTCGCTTTGTCATTGGTCAACTCAATCAACAACAAAACCGGTTTAACAAACAGGCAGACAGACATTGAAAGACAGTATGAGGGTTCTATTTATATAGAATATATATTACAGTACGTTTGTTACTATTAATGTCGGTGTAGGTGTTGTCACGATTGGGATTCTGTTCTTACAGTTGGTACATTCTAGAATTAGACAGTAGTGGATAGGGAAGAATTCCCATCATATGGGCTAGGATGATAGAGATTTATACTATTTACCATATAAATGTTATATTGTTTTCTGTTGTATATATTAATTATGATAACATTTTTGTTGTCTTGTGTGAGTTCTTCTCACGTTTATTTAAATTCTCATTGATGAATATATTATATACATATAAGTACATTTGTGACAATTAAAAGTAATTTTAATTATGATAACAATCATAATAATAATAATACTATTTCAAATTTTAAAAAAATTATAAGGTATGCTTAATTTATTTATCATCAACTATTGGCAAACATTGTACATATTAGTAAAGGTATCGTTGATTCTCAATGACATCTTACAATGTAATGCATTACGTTAGTGCTGATGGTGTTTATCTTGTGTAGGCCTACTATTGTTTAGTATATTTTGAAATAAACTGACCACTCATTTACAATTAGCTCTTACTCCTAGTGAACGAGTTTTTCCTTTTAGTAATATTATTTATCTTTATGGCGGTTTTTTTTTGTTTGTCTAAAAATAGTATACAGCGTTGTTTACAATTAATTTTCCAATTTTATGTTTTAACCAAATTCCAAAAAGAGAAAGATTTGTACATGATTTCTATATTAATCAAGAAATACGTATAAATGTATTTTAGACCAACACTTTCCATTTCTAACTCAGCCTTATATTAATATCTTTGTTTCTTTGCCCGAGGGATTTTCAGTACACGTAGGCTGTATATAGTAATTAACAAAATAGGCCCATATCAAGGTTTACGCTTGGTAAACTTACATACAAGGTCTTTTATCTTTCACAAATCAACAAAATACAATAATCATATCAACCAACACACACCCACGTGTTGTTTTGTTTCTTTCATATTTTAAAATAAATCAAAAATATTTCACATTTGCACAACATTGAAACGATGGCCTTCTTCTGATTTTTAAAAAATTATTATTCACATACCAATTGGTTTCTTACTTTTTAAAAATAGTATTATATATTTGGGGTTTACTATATATCACGGCGAACAAAGGCAGTCTGCGTAACGCGTACATACGACGTTGCGCGTATTCTTCAATGTGTGTCACTAACAACGTCAGCCTGATGTGTTGCTTTCTTGTCAATCATTTTAAAACAAAATGACAACAGTCGATACAATTCAGTAACATTCTAGACTAGTCTGCAAAAAAAACTGCATCGCAGTAACTTTCTGACCTAATGCCGTTTAATTATAGACATGTCGACGTCTATCTCAACCAACCTACACAATGTAATATATTAGTAAAGCCTACATCAGACTGATCGAAGGATAGATGATGCTCACAAATTGACATCTGCGGCAATCCAATCCAATGAGCTATGATTAATACTTAATATATTAAAAATTTCACTTTGAAAAAAAGATTCACCTGCTCTGGTTGCTACAGAGGTGGGAGTCATTTATCTAATCATTTATTTATATCATGACAACCAAATTCAGATAATAATAATAATTATGAGCTATAACAATTCTCTCTCTGATTAACCTTAGCCTAGTTTAGATCCTGGTAGTAGTAGAAAAGAAAATAATTATACTTAACTATTTCTAATTTAGTGTTAATTAGAGTGGGGTTGAGTTAATTCTTATCCTGTACAATTTTAAAAATATACATCCGGTTTAACCTATATATGCTAATAAAACAAGCATTGTCATTCTATTCCATTCATTCATGCCAAAAGAGAGTGGAATAGTATTGTTTACGTTGAAAATATATTTATTTATTTGAATTTACACCTTTAGATCGGTGGCACATTTATAGCACTAAGGTGAATCCTTTAAAATAACAATATAACATATAAAATACAATAGACAAAAAAATGCATTTTTACATACAGAAAAGTGTATACTCTAGTAGCTAGATCAACTTTCGTATGCACTTTGAGGTCCAGAGAATTTGACTTCAGAAATTGGTTTAGGGTGGTCAAACAATCATTTTTGGCTTGGTTACACATTTTGAAAATGTGGCGAAAGGTCAAAAGGTCAGGGTGAAAGGTTATAATACCAAACACCAATAGGTCCTTAAATCTCGACAACCACTGGTCACACCAAGGTAATTTTTGTCTCAAATTGATCGGAAGGTATACATTTATATTCAGTCTAATGGGACAATTTAGTCAAAAATGACCGGAAATGCCATTTCTGACCTTTGACCCACTACAGAGGGCATGTATGTATCTCCGTAAGTACTGGTCGTAGACACTTGAATTAGGTCCTAAAATGTTCGCAATATACATTTATTTATTTGTTGCACATTTTGAAAAATGTTACAAAAGGTCAAAGGGTCAGGGTCAAAGGTTATATGAACAAACACAAATAGGTACTTGTATCTTGGCAACCACTGGTCGCAGCAAGTCAATTTTAGTCTCAAAATGTTGAGAAGGCATGTATTCATATTCAGTCTAATGAGACATTTTAGTGAAAAATGATCAAAAATGCCATTTCTGACCTTTGACCCACATACCAGGGCATCTTAATATCTCTGTAAGTACTGGTCGTAGAAACTTAAATTTGGTATCAAATTGTTGGAAATATACATATTTACATTCATTCTAACAGAAAAATTGGTGAAAAGATGATCAGAAATACTATTAATTACTACATACCTCTACACAACTTATTCTTAAATAAATGGTATGCAATAACTGATGCTTTAAATGGTTTCATTATAGGAATTACAACAAATCCTTTACTGTTTGTAATTATACTTTTGCTTATAATAATGCTAGAAAATATTGTTTTTGGTGTAATATGGTAAAAATATATGTATATCAAATAAATACACCCTAGATATAAAACAAGGCCATATAGATGGCTGCAGTCGCGTGCTCAAGTGAGTGTTTACCGACCGACCAACCGACCGACGGACATAGTGAGCTGTAGAGTCGCGACGCGACTAAAAGTACAACACAATTAATATTGTAATAAGAATAACTGGATGAAACCTCCTTCATCCGGGTGCAAGTACAATCATGATATTGAAAAGGTATCGGAGACAACTATAATAGACCAATTCATTGTCATCATTCTGTTGTATAATATTTTTTAATGTCACAGACAAATTATGCATAATTTATACACGTCTGTTCCCAGTGTACATAATAAAACAATATTTCTGGAGATTTATTATCAATACCACTAGAAACTTAGGTTTTTTTTATTTTTTAAGTACTAAATGCATTGACAATAAAAGCATCAGAAGTGTATTTTAAAATCATGATAAAATCATACTACAATACACTACAGTACACAAGGGTGTTTTCAGGAAAGCTGGACATATTGAAACTATGTATTGGCATATATGCAAAAGACGTGTTGATTGTTGACAAGTTGTAGTTACAAACAAAACAGATGACAAATTGTGTAATCGTGTCTCATATAGTGTCTCAGGATAATGATGTGTCATTGTTTTATATCATTATATACTGGCACCTGGAGAGGATTCGTTAAATGGAGCCTGTGACAGTGTCACTTTTATTCTAAAAGACAGAAACATTTTAAATAAACGCTCACCCCTCCCTTCGATTTAAGCGCCCCGCCACAAGCATATACACAACAAGGCCATATACATGGCTGCAGTCGCGTGCTCAAATTTTTGTTAGTGTTTACCGACCAACATAGTGAGCTGTAGAGTTGCGTTGCATGCGACTAATAATTGTATCACAACACATTTCAATGACTACCATAATCTACAATTTACCAAGCATTTTTGTATCACTTTTTGATAATAATTAATTATAACATGCCATATTACACCAATAAAAAACGAAAAATCCCTTCTGAACAATAAATGCACGGGGCGTTTATTAGGATGAATTCGGTAAGTTACTTTAGCATTCTGAAAAGAATTCTGTTGGGCTCGACGTTTCTATCAAAATGTTTGATCATCCTCGGGGGTCAAAAATACTTTCTAGCATTATTATAAGCAAAAATACAATTACAAACAGTAAAGGATTTGTTTTAAATCGTATAATGAAACAATTTAAAGCATAAGTTATTGCAAAACATTACTGTACAAGAATAAGTTGTGTAGAGATATGTTATTCGTTTGAAACAATAACATTAGTAATTAATAGTATTTCTGGTCATCTTTTAACCAAATTTTCTATTAGAATGAATGTAAATATGTATATTTCGATCAATTTGATACCAAATTTAAGTTTCTACAACCAGTACTTACAGAGATATGAAGATGCCCTGTCAGAATAAGTTGTGTAGAGGTATGTTTTTTGTTTGAAACATTAGTAATTAATAGTATTTCTGATCATCTTTTCACCAAATTTTCTGTTAGAATGAATGTAAATATGTATATTTCCAACAATTTGATACCAAATTTAAGTTTCTACGACCAGTACTTACAGAGGTATGAAGATGCTCTGGTATGTGGGTCAAAGGTCAGAAAGGGCATTTCTGATCATTTTTGACTAAAATTCCCCATTAGACTGAATATGAATGCATGCCTTCTGAACATTTTGAGACCAACATTGACTTGCTGCGACCAGTGGTTGCCAAGATACAAGTAGCTATTTATATTTCTTCATATAACCCTTGACCCTGACTCTTTGACCTTTTGTAACATTTTTCAAAATGTGTAACAAATAACAAAATCTATATTTCGAACAGTTTAAGACCAAATTCAAGTGTCTACGACCAGTAGTTACGGAGATACATACATGCCCTGGGTTTTGGGTCAAAGGTCAGAAATGGCATTTCCGGTCATTTTTTACTAAAATGTCCCATTAGACTGAATATAAATGTATACCTTCTGATCAATTTGAGACCAAAATTACCTTGCTGTGACCAGTGGTTGTCGAGATTTAAGGACATGTTGGTGTTTGGTGTTATAACCTTTCACCCTGACCTTTTGACCTTTCGCCACATTTTCAAAATGTGTAACCAAGCCAAAATTGATTGTTTGACCACCCTAAACCAATTTCTGAAGTCAAATTCTCTGGACCTCAACGTGCATACGAAAGTTGATCTAGCTACTAGAGTAGTAAGGCAAAAGAAAGAAGATAAAACCAATTTATATGAAAACATAACATATTTCTTAAATAATTTATTTAATCTATTTTTTACTTCTTTAGTTCTAAACATGTTAAACTTATGTGTTAGAGAAAAGATATTAGTTTAATTGTTGTTTTTTTGGAGTTTCTAATTGTGTTATATTATTTATATTTAATTTGTTTTGTTTTGAGGAGCCTATTCACCACAAGCTTTGCTTTCTTTTAGGCTCTTCCACTTTATATTTATATATTTGTAAAGTGAAATAAATAAATGAAAGGAAATGAAATGAAACATACTAAAACAACACAACGGGATTTTGTTTATTAATAAAAGCACCATTCAGCCAACAAATGGCTTGTCGAAAAGAGTTGATACAACTTATTTGAAAAAGTGGCAATGTACTGTATAATGTATAATAGATGAAAGGTTGTAGTCAGGACCTAATTCCGTACGAGTATCGGGTGAACTAAAACCGCTTTGAAAAAAATATTCACTACAATGTTGTGCCTAGCCTGTGTTCCAGACTTAATATTAGTAAAAAGATAAATATTTTGGCATATATGGCGTTTCATACATAAACTACTCGAACTTCTATTTCAGACAAGCATCGAAAAGCCTCGAAATCGCTAAAGACTTGGGGCAAGTTGTACCCTTCTTCAAATACTAGGGTTTCATTAACTTACTTTAAATTATAGTCCTCGTGTACGACACGAAAGTTACACGCGTGTCAATTGTAAATAATTGTTCAGTATACTAATCATTCCTTAGTTTTTACCAAACCTGTTTGTTTTTTTCTTTCCTTAATTATGCTGATAAATCATCCACCAATCAGTAAAAACTCTTAATATCGCTTTTGAAGCAAGGGCCTAAGGCCTAAACTAAAATAAAAAAGGACATTTAAAAACATTTTAGCAAATTTTCCGTTCTGTAACGAACAACATGTTTCAAGATTGCAAATAATATGATATATGGCGATATACGATTTCTATATTTGGTAAATATATATATATATATATACTGTATTTGTTTTCAATCTTTCTACATAACTACATAGATTTATGGGAGTGCAGAGAAAAAAGTTACAAATAGAGAATCTCCTAAAGAAAACTGACAAAATTGACAAATACAATTAAAAAAAAAGGAAAAACATTTAAAATAATATTTTATGTTTATGATCATCGTCAAGAGATAAAAATGTTGATAATATTATATTAGGCCTAACAGTCGCCATATATAAGTTATAGAAATAGAATAGTTATTCCATAATATACTCGTATTTAATTTGTTCTACTGTCAACTCCCCTTCATCCACATATCTTATTGCATGCCTTTTAAAACACTGACACAAAGTAAGCTTATTTTCTGACTTAAAATAATAATAAAATAATAACACGAAATAATGTTTTGATAAATCGTTTCTGTAAAAATTAAACATACTGTGCTTTTAAAAACATGTATATTCCGTATTTTATTCGAATCTTTCCCATCATCCATACTTTTTCTATTTCATGACATAGATCACTAATGTAGAACACTAGATCCCAGTTTGTATCAATTGGGGTTTTAGGCTGAGAATATTTTTTTTTTACCTTCTCAATAGATTTAATATTATCTCTGCCAAATGACTAAAACTATTTAAATCATGCCGAGTATTTTTTCCGCAATCTAACCTGCTTAACGAGATTATTTAACGTGATTTATTTATGTCGTCATAACATCGTTCTTTAGTTAAAAAATCAAATAACCTGGCAACGAACCCATTTAACTTTTTTCTAAATGCTAACATTACCATAGAAACTGGAACACGCTAGTGCCACGTCTTCTGGTGAGCGCAATGACGTCAGCTTTTACATTATCTTCTACACCCCTGACAGGTATCGAAGTCAATTGAACTTCATGCATCAAATTAAAGTAAATGCGAAATTTCGAACTCTCTCTAAATGCTACTCCGCTAAGTCCGCAAACTAATCAGTTTACGGGAATTATATTGATATAGACGTCAGTCGTATTTCATTGACTGTCTTATTGTTTTTATTGGTAGAAATGATCTGAATAATCATATCATATAATGTAATTATTTTGATTGACTAAATGGGGAAATCGTTGTAGTAAGACTAACTCAGTCGCCAGTTGGTCGTCATGTATGTTGCAACTCAGGAACGGGTAATCAGAAGGTGATACCAAAAGATGCATTGGAATTATTAATATGTTTCAATTAAATGGACAAGACATAGTGGCGTATTTAGGATTTGGAAAGAAGTGGGTGTTCTTGAAGAACAGGTGTGATTGTCGGTGTTCAATGCGGAACAGCTTTCCCCTTCTCTGGACATATTTTTTATTTTCGGTTCGTTGGTATTTCCCATCATTATATTATACAGTAAAATATCTATTTTAAGAACACCTCGACATTCTGATCAAAAAGAGGTAACTTTCCCTGACACGAACGAGGGGAATATACGTTTTAACACTACCGCCAACCCCATTCAGGAGAAACTTTGTTCCCAAATTTGTCCCATCAATAGGGGTCTATAAATTGCAATGTATCATACAATCTATACATACAATCTTAAATAATGTAATTTATGATACTGTATTGCTTTCCATTTTGTTAAAACCATTTTTTTTTCTCTCAAGAGGCTATTCTATTTTTCTCGTGACAAAAATATATAATCTATAAATCAATCATCATGTCTTTTCAGAATCTTGTATCGTTATATAACCGATGCGTTACTCTACTTAGCCACTGTTATTAAAATCTTCTTTAATCCATCCATTCACTTATTAAAATAGAATACTTGAGTATTTACTACGACTAATAATAATAATGCGTATAATGCCTGATTAGGCAAATATGTTCAATTTATATAATGCGTTTTAAACAGAAAGAACATTAACAATCATTATGCTTTTTTAAATATTATGCCAATGGGACTAACGTTGAGCCCAGAGCAGTGTTGTATTTTTAGTCGCGTACAACGCGACTCTACAGCTCACTATGTCGGTCGGTTGGTCGGTAAACACTAACTTGAGCACGCGACTGCAGCCCCTATGGCCTTGTTTACATACTCTCCTCTCCTACTAACTTAGGGTAAGTCCCGTATACATTTCTGAACGGAGAGGAATGAGCTGTTAGGAGCTCGGTTTACTAATACGCGGCCTTATCCCCCCAACTCATTTACATTTACAGCTGAGTAAACTGGGAGTTGTCGGGAATTGTACCCCGGTCTCTCTCTGTATGAAATTCAAGTGTCCTAACTACTCGGCTACCCAACTGATATCAACGTAATACGACAGAAAAAAATGATTAATTAGCTATTAACTGATGGTGCCACCAAGCAACATTATTAGAGTACTGATATTGCTGTTGTATAAAAAAGATGATACGATAAAACGTCACACTATGACGTCACTTTAATCAAACCCACAGATTGTAATGCGTCATTTGTGTATAGAGGGCGATATCAACTCTCATTTTGAAATGAGGAAAGCCAGGAAATAGTCTGCTACCGTTCAAATGATTGTGAGAGCAATTGAGTAGAATTTATAGAAAAGCAATTTTCACTTTTCACAAAACTTGTGATTACTGAATAAACTGTCCTAAAGCGCCAGCACAAGTTATATTTTACCAGGCTATTCATTTATTTCGTGTGAATCTTCGTTTCGTAAAAATTGTTTTACTGATATACTGCCCTCTATTACTATTATGCTAATTACGAAGCGATTCGAAAGCGCCACCAACTGCTAATACTAAGCAAACTTGGATTTATAGGTTACTTACGATTTATTTCGTGTTGGTGTGAATCAGGTATAAATAACATTGTGGAATGTGCGTATAGTAATATACTACTGTTGACTGATATACTGCCCTCTATTACTATTATGTTAATTAATGAGTGGATATTCGAAAGCGCCACCAACTGCTAATACTAAGCAAACTTGTTTTGTTTCACCAAGCTGGTTACTTAAGATTTATTTCATGATGGTTTGAATCAGGTATAAATAACATTGTGGAATGTGCGTTTTGCCATCTACTACTGTTGACTGATATACTGCCCTCTATATTACTATTCTGCTGATTACTGATTAAACCGAAAGCGCCACCAACTGCTAATACTAAGCAAACTTGTTTTGTTTCACCAAGCTGGTTACTTACGATTTATTTCGTGTTAGAAAATTGTGAAATGTGCGTATAGTACTGTATAATCTACAAGTTGACAGATGTACTGCCCTCTATTACTGTTAATGTTAATAACTGCGTGAATTCGAAAGCGCCACCAACTGCTACTATTGAGCAAAACTTTACCAAAGAGAACACAGCAATGCTATCACCTGGCACTAGTTACTAACAATTGATTATAATGTGCACGCAATTCAGAGCTCTTGTAAAAAAAATCGGATTCATTGAGAAATCAATCAATCAAGTCCAATACTGCCATTTATGGAGTGGGCAGAAAATGAAAGATAAAACAATGACCTTCTGAAATGTATATTCGTTTATTTTACAAATGTTCTTTTCGAATAATAACTATCATATACCACCGTGATTGTCTCTTCATTCTTATGCTCTCTTACTTTACTTTTTTTTCAATTTTTGTTTCCTATTGCCTCACTTCATAATTCTTTATCTGGACATATCGTTATTACTTAATCGCCCTATATCAGAGTTGTGAAACGAAATAAATTTAAATTAACCGTATACTACTTAAAATACCCATGTTCGTAACAACGTGTTTTCTATCGGTATTTTACACATTAAATTTGTTTATATTTTACTACTATAGGCCTATTTAACATAGATTTCATCAAACACTGTAAATGGAATGATAGATTGAATGAATAAATTGAGATATTAGGCTAAGACTTTAAAACACAACGTTTGTCTCGTTAACCCAACTAAACCTTACATCGTAACGGTGTCATTGATATAATAATGAATTAATTAAATTACTAATACATTTTGTATGCCTTAATGTCACCGACGCAGTTATAGTGTTCGGTAGTTCAGCATAAACTAGGTTTGTAATAAATAACGGAACTATTCTTCAGATTTATGTGTAATGAATCTATTTCCATAATAACTTATAGGGTTAAGAATAGATTGGTTTTTAACAATTAAGCTTGTAACATTATATAAAAGGCACCTGTAGAACGCCATAATAATTTATCATTTTGTTTATTTATCATCATTTGTCATCTTACTAGTGTGTTCATACTAGAGATCAGAGCGGTTTGTAAATTCGTTACGATGTGATATTTATCATATAGAAATACCGGAAAACTGCCTTCCTTTATTTCCTAATTATTTCACTCACGTCAAACTGAACTCATTTTAAGAGGTTTTTCTTTAGTGTGAATGGTTTTTAAACCAAGAAAGTTTCTTGCAAGTTTCGTCAACACACACAAAGAACAAAATAATATTTAAAGTTGGTCCTATTCAATTGCACTCTTACACACAATCCAATTAAAGGACTCATGCCTTCATATATTACATTTTAAATCTAGTTTAAACCCATGAATTACAAAAATATTCTCCGATAGTCAACTTAAAATACATAATTGTATAATTTAACAGTGATGATGACATAGGCCTAATTAGCGCATTAGTTCAGCGTCGCGGTATTTATAACTCGTTCGTATTGACCTCGGTTGACCGCAACGACATTCAAATTTATCTTCATGCGTATAGTTTGTTTTCACTCCTTTACCACACTTCATCTGGTAGTTTTTCTTCAATGGTACTTCCCTGATAGTTAGCTGACATAGCTGATGACTCGATTTCACGTAAGGGGCTTCTATATGTGGCTCCTGTAAAGAAAAAAAAGAATAAATTATATATGGTCACATCTGTTGTATATAATGTAGTCTGGGTTCCAGACGGAGTTTTGTCTTAATATTAGTAAAAAGATAAATATTTTGGCACATATGGCGTTTCATACGTATACTACTTGATTTTGATTTTCAGACAAAAATCGCGGTCGCAATAAAAACAAATAAATAAAAAAGACGATACAGACTTGGGGCAAGTCTATATAATATAATGGTATGACCTCATTTGCATGTTCAGTCACCTGTATACATTGCTTGACGGTGCGATGTCAAGGAACTATAACAATCGTATGTTACAAACCAAACATAGTTTTGCACACTCCTTGAAGCGATGAGAAGCCCTCGCATTGGCAAAAGAACTGCATGCCCACTGCATGCGCAGTGTGTCGTTTCGTCATCTTTTTATACACTAAATGACGTCATGCTTAACATCTTCATTTGAATTTCAGACATCTGTAAAATATGCTGTTTACCTTTACTGACGCAGCTTTACCGGAAATAAACTAAATAGTAGGCTATTTTTATTTTCAGTTTCTACTAGTTTAGAAATTGGTAAACTAATATTCCTCCGATTTTGTTTGTAACCCTAAGGTGGTGTCTGAAAGTCTGTGATATAGTAGTTAAATGGTGCCAACATATCCGAAGTAAGTTATTCACAAGTAATAACACACACTCGTGTATAACGTGAACACGATTCTTAATCGGATCCTAACAATCAATGATATTGTTTATGGGACATGTTAAAATGCCTTTTTTTAATTATTAGCTACTGTAGTACGTAGGAATGATTATGTGAGTTTGTTGAATGTCACAACGTACAAAACTTGCAGACATGCACTCAGATATGGCCATTTACTATTGTGTTGTTTATTTCCTTTCTGATCCAATAGCTATTGACAGCTTGGAATTAATATCGCTGTTGACATTTCGTCAATTAATTGACCAAAGCATAGGAAAGCTTACATTTAAATTATTGGTTTCCGCTAACATTTTCCGGCTTGATCATCGATTAAAGCAGAGAGCACCAAAGCTACTGTACATTGACACTTTTTCCGACGGTTCCGTTTTGTTAAAAATATTCTAGAAAATTTAACGATGCCGTTTTTCGTTCCGTTAAACATGAATGTGGTTTATACCTTTAAAACTATCAAAGCGCGCGTAACGCACTATGTTGGTCGGTGAACACTAACTCAAATTTGAGCACACGACTGCAGCCATGTATATGGCCGTGTTTGGAAACGTTTGATGCTTTTTTAAAACAGTTATTCACAATGACCAAAATAAATTGAGTTGCAGGCCAATACTGCTACTGACAAGTAGATGTCAGTGAAAGTTCAAAACTGGTGGTCTTTTCATTATAAATTTATTTATGTAAAGGTCATTATTTATAACGCCATTATATCATTATATAAAAGACATTTATTCCATTTTAATACTCGTAAATAAGACATATCAAGAAAGTTGCCGAAGCCAATATCTTCCTTAATCGTATTCCGACTTTTATATTCCGAAAATTTAAAGTAACAGTAATGTTATTGAACAGTCATTCGCCACTGATAGCTAAGACGATTTATCAATTGTAAAGAAATTGGTTTGAAGGTAACCCTGCCGTAAAGTTTCTAAATTTGCACACATTTAATCATGTTAGGCAATAGTATCAAATAGACATTAATGATCTTATACGCTTCTAGCATTCGTTACTAATGTTAGAATGTGATAAAAACAGTTTAAAATCTTGATCCTATTGGAGAGTTTACGATTGTGTCCGACCTGATACTTTACAATTATATTGTCAACTTCAATAAAGGGACATCAAGTTTTGTATCTGTTCATAAATGTATAACGGTATAAAATGTTGATCCTGTTCTCTGAAGAGTTTAAACCTGTTCGACCTTACTGTCTCAACTCGATACGGCGTTATACTCTTCTCTTCATAACACTTAACTGTAAAAATAGATCTTAAACATCTATTTTGTACTCAACTTTTCCACACATTTAACTTTTAAACACGCAGTTTAGCGTGTTTAAAACCTAAATGCGTTTATAGATACATGTTGTGTTCCTCCAATCGTTTAGCAGTCAATAGGCCTATGTTTAGGTACGTGTTTAGCGTAGCGTGCATATGATTTTACTGTGACGGTAAAAAGCTCCACACATGAGCTCCACACATGGCAAATTGCGAGTCCAATGTTTTAACACTCCGCTACGCAAAAGGTATATTTAGTGATCCTTTGATATTCTAATTTTGAATAGAGATTTTGATTGAAATCATAAAGATTCCTGTTTTTAGAAATGTGTTTGGAATAAATTAAACTTCATTTACACATTGATGAGCCTAATATTATCAAAAACTATGCGTAAATAAGTTAAGTGACGTTTTTATATAAACATATCCGACAGTAATTATTTTTATTGCGAGGCTAACTATTCCTCGTGGGTATAAGGCAATATCAATATAGTTCTTTGACATTTTAATAAAACTGTATAGTGGACATTAATGATATTACATACTAATTTTAACGTCACAGTAATTTTAAAAGAAATTGTTAAATTAATGGTACGCCGTAGGATTGTTCTTCTGTATAAAATTAGTATAAAGTGAATAGAAACAAAATGTCAAAAGATCATAACAGGTTTACTTAAAACATGGTTGAAGCGGTACTGACTATGGAAAGCCATTAGCGCCAAAACTGAAACGAAAACGAATGGACAAAAGCATGTCTACATTGTTGAATGTTACCATACTGTTTCCAAATCTTATGAATAAAATTAGTTTAATGTAATTTTTTATTTGGATTTTCCACGTATTTATCCAGGGAAGAGTATTCCACTTCTCTTACTTGTTTCTTTACTTGTTCACTTGTTTCCCGTACACTTTCGTCTACGGGATCGAGGCGAAGCACTCAGTGCTTAAAAGCCCCTCTTAGCAATAAAATCATATTCAATATATGGTGAAAACTTCAGCGGGTGGTTGGACCATACGACGTTAAGTTTTGCTTTGAACAAGTTCACCGTAGCACATGAAACTACATCTCTTATTTATTCCACTGTTTTAAATTATTTTAACATGAAAGTGGCATTTTATTTTTGGTTATATAATTTTCATAAAGATCCTATTTGACTTCTCATTATCAATTTCTTCTGTAAACTAAGAAACTGTTGTTCCACTTTTCGTTTAATTTTTTTTTAGTTTTAACACAAAATTTTTTTTTTAATTTTGTAGATAGGTTATCTAATTTTCATTACGATCCTTGTGTCAAAGTTCAACTTATTTAATGTTATTGTATTCTTTATACAGACTTCCTGTTATCAATTTCGCCTAGAAATTAAGATACTTTATTATCTTCTTTGATAATGATGAATGTACTTAAATGGTGCAGAAATTAGTGCCAATCATTCTCATTAAAGTTGTTTAAATTGGTTAGTTACTTAATCCATTTCTTTGATCGTTTTCTTAATGAACGTAATGTAAATATTATATCAATTTAATCTACTGTTAAGTGAGATTCAATGTATCCATAATTAATTCAAATTTATTATCTGATCATTGTGATTGGTTGATAATGTTTGTATTTCTTAGCAACGGCGTCACAGTCATTCTTTACTGGTGCCATGCCAAAAAACGTAAGCTGAATTATTTAATAATTTGGCAATATTGGCTTACTATTATAGGGTAGGATATACTAGGCCAAAGTTGGAAAATATGGCGGATGAACTGACCTTTTTTGTCCCTACTGGCATATTTAACAGTTTCTCGAATTAAATATTGCAAGGTTCTATTTTTTTTTATCCCTGAACTAATTTTGTTCTATAACTAACTGCAGGTGTTCTATAAACATTTATAATATTAATTCTGATGTCTGATGAATACTTTATATCTGTTTTAGCTTAAATCAATAATCGACAGGTAATGGATGTATTGCATTTCTTTACATTAACAAAATATATATATACAGGCATTAAAGCATAAATGCATTGAAGAGAGGAATTAAATTGAAATGAATTGCTATCAAAATTACATTAAAAATTAAATCAAATTACTAATAAATGGAATGAAAAAATATCATTAATTATAATCAAAATTTTAAAATAAATATGCAATTATCAATTTTTCCATATGAAAGATTCCTACAAACGATTTTGTTTCCAAAGTTATTAACATCAATAACATCAGCATTCAGTAGGTGGATTGTGGCACAGGGGACGCTTAGCACCAATCGCCTAGAGCACTTTTGTTGGCAAGGTGGGCTCTAGAAATCTTTGTTATTCTTTAGTGATGAATGTTTAGAATAGACGGTTTACTGGCAAGTGTACCCCCAGAGTCATGGAATCTCACCCCGTGTAGGAATCTCACCTCATGTATGACCCACGAAGACTATATTCCTATGGCGGTATTAAGCTCTTCTACACCATCGAACTAGTTTGACAAACAAGTGCGATGTGCCCAAATATGGTAGTGATATGACATCATCATTCATATATGGGCACATCACTTTTTGTTGTCACATTCAGTTTGATAGTGTAGACAGAGCCTTACTAAGGGACGAATGCTTTTTAGTCGCGTGCAAACGCGCTTCTGTTGGTCGGTCGGTTGGTTGGTCGGTCGGTCGGTCGGTTGGTCGGTAAACACTAACTCAAATTTGAAAACGCGACTGCAGCCATGTAGACTGCAGCCATGTAGACTGCAGCCATGTATATGGCCTTGTTCCTTTGCTTAGAGAGTCAATGTTTAGAGTTGATAGAGATTCTTGACGTAGGCCTATATGTGGCAATTGTGAAGATTATCCGAAGATACTTTTTTTCGATCTTAATTTGCTTCCACTTATTACTAATATTCACTTATTATAATAAAATACAATTGTTGTGAAACGATGTCAAATGAGTACGTTGCTGTAGTAATAGAGCCCATTATAATGAATGTCGTTTATCTACATCAACTTGATAAAATCAGGAAATTGTATTACATAAGAGATTTGTACAAGTAGAATAAATTCATCAAGTGTAGTTATACATTCTCATGTATTTAGTATACATTTCTATATTACAAAAATAATACAGAAATTTAATAGTAATGATGTCATTATTGTTGATATCAATGGCACGATGTGTTAAAAATTGTTTTTTCATCTAGTTCACAAAAATTTGATAAGATAAGAATGTGTTTGGAAAATAATGATATAACAATAACGAATAATAATTAAACAACAAAACCTATAATACAAGATAACTTTATTGTAAAATTATAATTCTAGGTGCCTATACGTTTAGGTTTGTTTTCTTCAAAGCAACAAGAATGTACAAGATAAATAAAATAGAGATATAAAAGATAGTTTCATGTTAACAATGTATTATGCTGTATAAGTATATTGATTGATCTCTAAAATACAATATAAAAAGAATAAGTGTTCAGCTCACTATGTCGGTCGGTTGGTCGGTCGGTCGGTTGGTCGGTAAACACTAACTTGAGCACGCGACTGCAGCCATGTATATGGCCTTGTTTTTTTTTTTACAGATATATGAATATTATATAGAAATATGAAATCCCTATTCATTTTATTTATATATAGGCCTATACCGCGTTGCGTTTTGCGCATATTTGAAAAATCACTATGTGAAACAAAGCAACGTTTATAACAGAACTACTTCCAACATTATTGACACTAACTTAGTAATCTACTGTACTGCAATAACATAACTACTGTACTGCAGTAACAAAAATCATGCAATATACTTTTTACTCATAACGATAACAAAATGTCTTACCTCATAACTTAGACATCTTCCAATACATTTAGTTGTTTCGAGGACGGTAAGGGGACTACACCCCTCCCTCTCCACCACCGTTCTCATCTTGATGGGCCTGCAGTATTTGACCACCGGCTTAGACGCAAGGTCACTGACAATCTGTAAAAACTTTTCCATTCTTTGGGCATTACCTGGTTCCATAAAAACTAGAAACGTTGCCATAATTGCCCATGTGTGTATCATCTTTATCGTGAACATTGTTTTCGATGATGCGATAAAAAGTCCAGTCAGCTGTCCTGGTAGAAATCGTTTTAAACTTACAACTGTTGAACATGTCCTGCTCGTCACTATACTATGACGTAGGCTGACGTTTATGAATTCATATCTGAGTGCGCTCAGTTCAGTTTCCCAACAGTCAATGCCGTTATATAAAACACTATCAAAGCCGAGATTCCATTAGTCTTATCGTAACAATTTTAAATCCCATCTGTTATTTCTAGAATAAGAACCGATTTATAAAAAAGCCGGCTTTGACTAATTTCTCGATATTACTTGGTCAAGCTCATACGTAAATTCATCTGTCTAATTAAACACAATTGAAATGGGCAGAAATATAATTAACAAAATGTTATTTTACAACTAAGCAAACGCAGTAATATCAATCCTAATTATAGTTGTTATTGCATAGGCTTTTACTACTTTAAATGCTTAAAGTTGGTCGCTTATTGTTATCGTTTTACTAAATTTATTATTTTAGTTTCTGATCTCAAATCTTGAGGTATATTATTTTATACTCATAGAGTTTATTAAAGATAATTATAGTAGTAAAAATATTGATGGTAATAAATTTGTTATTAATTTGACATTGATTGGTTTGTGCCTGGGGATATATTCAGGGGTATATGATTATTGAATGCAGACAGGCAATATTCCGTCCCTTCCCTGTGTCTTGACTTGTTTGCCTGAGCAAACTTGTTTTTCCGCTAGGAAAATCTGTTCGTACGAATCAAATAATAATGAGTTCAGATTTGTTGCTCATTGTTCGAACCACAAAAAGTGGTACAAACTTCAGAAGCTCCCCTATTAAAGATATATTTTCCCCCTGAAAAAAATCATTTTTTAAATTGTTTTTTTATGCCATTGTATTGTCACAATAATAGTTGTTCACTTTGACCAAATGGGTTTTTGGTTGAATTTAACTATTTTGTCATTTTATAAGTGAAAACATTAATTTTTTCCGGGGTTTTTTTTTCTACGGAAGTGATTAACTTTATCAAAGTCTTGATTTTATTAATCTTAATTTTTCATGGTTTTGGGAAACAATACATCTTTAAGAGAACATCTTCATAAAATGAAGTTAATTAACATTGTCCTTATAAACCGTTACTAACCCATGGTGAAACCCTTTCCAAGTTTACTGCCTAACTCTCATTTTGAATTATTTTTTTCATTCAGAAGAAACACAACGCGAGATAAAAAAATGTAGTAAAATAAATGTTCGCCGTTGTAAATCGCAATAAAAATTCTGGATAAAAAGATAAAACCTACAGTACTGAAAGCTTTTGAAAAAAAACATGCCTACATGAATTTGTATGCAGTGTCGGTTGAGGCTTTTCTTATAATAACACTCTTTGTGAGTGTTCGAGTTTGTGGCGAGAGAGTAGGCCCATAAAGATAAATCAATATACGCATGCGCATAAGCTAAGGTTGTCGATTCGCATGAATACATTCGACTAGTGGAAATACAGCTTTTTACAATAAGTATAACTCAACTGCTGGTGTGCTGTCAAAGTCTATAGAAACACGAAACGTGGGGCTGGCCATTAACAGTATTTAAAATTAGGTTTAGAAAAAATAACCACTAGAATTTTTTTTAATGAATTAGTATTAAAAAAACTATACATAGATAGGTTTTAGTAAGCTTCAACAAGTGACGATTAGTTAATTAATCAGCGCAACGTGCATGTAATGTATTAGTATGCCAATACATTGTTTCGTGTAATATCTAAATGGCGCCAAAGAAACAAGTTTAACGCAATGGTCTGATAATTTGACGGTATACAGTTATTATGAGAACGCTTACATTGTTGCGCAGCGTGGACGGCACGAACCCATGGTCAGCTCCAGAGCTACATGCCTGGTAATTATACTGAGACCATCAGTTTCATGTTAAATTTAAGCTGAAATAATCAACGAGTACACTCTACAAAGTAAAGTAATATAGTTAGAATGTTACGGCCAACATGGAAGTTAGAAGTACTGTATAGGTATATAACAACAACAAGGCGCCATATACATGGCTGCAGTGGCGTGCTCAAATTTAAGTTAGTGTTTACCGACCGACCGACCGACATAATGAGCTGTAGAGTCGCGTTTGCACGCGACTAAAAATAATCGCAGTTAAGAATGTGTTTCTGGTAGGCCTATTCAGAAAACAACACAAAATTGTTTACGATATCTCTGTGCTAAAATGCAATTACACCGTCAATATTAAGCGAGAAACTGAATGCGTTAAAACTAATAATTATTAGTAATTAGTGTTACCCCACGCTGGAATTTTGTTTTTATAGACTAGGTTCTCTCTCATAACGTTGATGAATAATTCCTAAAAGTCTCGCTTCGGTGCGACAGAGACTAATTATCTTCGAACAGTCATCTGTAACCTGCTTTAAGGTGAAAAGTCCATAACAATGATTATCTAGCTATAGTACTGTTTTTAACTGAAGAACGTCACTCTGATTTTTTGTTGTTTATAATTAGAAACTTCCGCTCATTACAAAAGGATTAAAAATTGTAATGTTTTGTTCTTTGACACTCGTTATACTGGATTCCTAGAACAATGTTAAACTATGTTTGATAAATGATACTTGTTGTAACAAAGTGGTACGTTAAGTGACGTAGTGTGTAGGTTCTAACCCAGGGAAGAATAATTTCACTTTTCCCTGCTATACCAAACAAAGTTAGTAAAAAGATTCTATGAACTTCCGCGTAAGGTGATATGGCAGGTTGAGGAGGACAGGTATTATGATCACGAAATGCATTTATGATTTTGCTCTTCCATCATCCGATATACATGGTAGATGGATGAAGTTATTGTATTAACCACGTGACTATGTGGCGTCGGTTTATTTATATATGTTTTTTTTATATTTAAAATAATGTAGACACTTGTAATTTGTTCTTGAGCTATGGAGAATTTTGTACTCTGTATTCTTTTTTTCCGAAATAAAAGATGAAATGAAATAAATATTTTGTCACATATGGCGTAACAGACTTGGAGCAATAAGCTTATGTGATGTATTGAAAGGTTGTTGATGATAACTTAGAATCACGACGGAAAGATTATTATTTCCCCGATTGAGTTTCGTAGCAACGATTAAGCTTTCCGTAGCAACGATTGGACCCGGAATCAATGCGTTATTACGTTTACATTGAATATTACGTCATAAGGAATTGAAATGTTTATTTATTCAAAGCTATGATTAAATACCATTGCAAATAATAGCGCAAATATTGAAAAGTTGAAGATGGGCCCGTATATGAATATTGAAGATTTCACTTTCATTTGTTTTGTAATACTCTTTATGAAAGAAAAAGTATCGATACGGGTAAAACGGTTGATAACATAATATTACTCCGTTCAGTGTTCTCGTGTACAAGCTTACCTTATACCTTTCCTCATCGGGCCGAGTTTCCCATAAGACTACTACAAGGCTCTCCGGTCAATTCTGTTCTTAGCTTCATTCCATGATCTCCAGAAATATATATTTATGTATTTTTGCGTAATAAAAAGTGTAAACATTTTTAAAATTCAATTTGGCAGATTGTTTTCTTCACTCAAACTAATATCTCATTTCATAATCATTTCATAAGACATTTTATATTATGATGTAGGCCAAATAGCAATAGTGAAACATCTTAGCAACTACAGCTAAGTGAATAATAATCAATAGTGTAATGTTCTAATTAAAACATGTCATTTCGTATTTGGCATTACTTGTGTAAAAATATAGAGTGTGATGACGTCACGTGCGTAGGTGCATTCACCATATACTCTCATTATTAAATTTGGATAACAATAAAAAAATATTTAAATGTGTTACAAAACACTCATACTTGACGTATATGATCTTGTATCGATTTAGAATTTAATCTAATAGCGGAACTTTTTCCGGTATGATGCCGTCTATGTGAAGAGCTATGTTGACATCTATAATTGAATTGTTTTCTTGGATGTTGTTTTTAATGCAATCTAACAACAGGACACTGAGCTCACATTGGCAGAATAGAAACTCGCAACAGTCCTTTGATCTGATATCTGGCTGCGACAAATACCAACAGTACTGTACTATATTTTCCGCGGCGCGGTGTCTGAACATGGAACAAATCGTGTCGCAACCACAGATACACCCTTTGATCTCCGAAGCTCAGCATCCTGTTGCATCAGCATCAAGTTAGGCCTAAAACCGAGGTCGAGGCTCGGTTTTTGACATTTTTTACTCCCGTTTTTCCACGTTGCATGTTTTTTATTATGTGTTACAACTTTTTTTTTTAAATTATTTCTTCTGGAACCGAATTCATTGATTGATTTATGTTTCTCCTGTAGAGTACTGAACTCATGCCACACAACAAGTCTTCGTTACAAAATATTATGGCAGTGAGCCCTCTATCGATATAGCTTAGTATTTTGTGTGAACTCACGATTGCATGAGTTTTTGCAGATATTTTGAAGTCTTTAATAAATTAGTGGCCTAATGTTTACAAAATAAATCCATTTTTTAAAATAATAAATTAAAAGTAATAGTAACCATACATGTTTGTATGGGATGTCTACACGGCCTTAAAAAAAATATCTCATTTCGTATAGAGGCCTTTATCAAACGTAGGCTACGTGTGTAGCCTAAACGCAGCGCCGAAAAAACATACCGTAGTGCAAAGCCCGGAGTTTTCTCCGGCCACCGAACTAGATGTAGGCTATCGTTTCACTGTGATTTAAGTTTCAACGGTTATCTCATCATGACTAACCACACTAACAAATGTATTGATGTTTTCAAATATTCAATACATGTTCGTTATGCTTGATGAGAAATCCTAGTCGTGAAATAGTTCCATCCCTCTTTTAAACACTTTTTAAACGTTTTCTCCCTTAGACTTCAGATGTCTGGCAATTGATTACTTAAACAAATGTTTTGAATAACTAGGGCATGTTTGTTAGTAACCAGTTTATCTTGCCTACTGTTGCAATGATGATTTGCCAGAGGAGGTTTTGGTAGTATAGACTTAATGTGATTGTTCTATTTTAATGTTCTTAGAAATAGTTGTTTGACAAATGCCGCTTTCATTCGTCAATGTATTTTTGTACACAATACTGACTATAAACTGTATTTAAGTAAATTAATGTTTTGATGTAATGGGAAAAGTATGTAAATGGACCGTAGGCCCTACACTCCCAACATACAGACTTCCATGAAATGGAGTTGACTGCAACTGAGACTGTAAGCTAATTCTGTTCGAAAGGACTCAAAACATATACCGATGCTTTGGTGGTTATCCTAGTGACACGCGAGACCCATCCATTTGTATTGCTTCCTCGCATTACACTCGATGAATACACGCGAGTATCCTATGTGGTATTATGTAGATTTGATGTGAACGTGTGGTTTATGTAATACATTAATCTTGTTCTGTCGCATGGAAAGTTCCCAGAGATTATACTCGGCTTGTATCTAAGACAGATGAGTGTCAAATAAGTTCGTGACGTAACAGACGATAGGTGGCGCCTTCTGAAAGTCTCCTTTTCCAACGTTTGTAGATGAATCTTTTCAGTAGATTATCATTGAACGAATTTAAATTCTAGTTTCATTTCCATCAGACATAATACAAGTGATTATTTGGAATCTATCAAGTACATTAAAGTCAATTATTACCTCTTTCCAGACTTTTTAACATGAGCTTGATGATAGGTGGCGCCCTACAAATCATCAGTTTAAAAACGTTTTTCACAGTAGTTTTGTCACTTTCTTGTAGACTAAACTGATTGGACCGTTTTTTAATAGGCGTGGATAAGACATTTAATGTTTACTACTATGTTCAGGAAATATAAATGTTATGTTCTGCTGTTTTGCAATACTCTGTAAAATCATCACTTTCTTGAAAATCAATGTTATTGTATAGAAAGGGCGAGCACTACTAAATTTGGATGCAAAATTGCCTCGAAAAATGAAACGAATACGTAATACAAACCTATAGATAGAACGTGTTTGTCGTTAATAATCGGTCACTTTATGTCTTGCTTACTAAGTAAACGTCCGTCTCATAATATAAATTGCTCAAACCGAATACAGTTGATATTCCGTCAGTTTTGTTATGTAGACATAGTCAGTCATTATCGCTTATCTGGTCAGTGATGTGACACTATCTTGTTATTTGACTGTTAGTCAATTGGTCGCCCGATGATCGGTTGGTCAGTCATTCGATTAATGATTGGTCCTAGCTTTTCATTTATCAATTTCTTTTAATTAATCATGGATCAATTGTTAGTTAGACAGTTTTTTCATATTATATCTTCTTTGTACTAATTGTTATTGTGCTTTGCATGTTCTTTATATTGTTGACAGTTTTCAAAACAAATCTCTATTATCGTAATTCATGGACAAATAAATATAATATGACATTTTGAGAAGATTTTAATTGTGCTGTTATAGAAACTGCAAAATAATTCCACAACCAACTTCCTCCTTCTTCTTCGATCGTCAACTGGCTGCTAGCACCAAATAATCTAAGCCCGTCACGAATACTTTTAAAACTAGCAGTCATAAGCCAGGGACGTCATACTCACACTTACCAATTTAAAAAGAAAAGATTTTAAAGTATTTGAAAAACATTTGAGGATTAAATTTTGAATAATAAAAATCATTTCTTTTTCTACGAGAATCGTTTCAAGAAAAGATTTGCAGAAACATCAATTTATAGCTTACAGATGTCATAGTTTTCTCCACTTGTTTCAGGCCTGCTGTCCATCGGGTATTGAAGTTGACGCATGCGTAAAACAGCTGTAGGCCTGTTTGTATGTATAACGTTTGTGCTTTAAATTTGTTTGGTTGGTATATTAGGTTGGTATATTAAGAGGCGTTTTCGTTAAGCGTGTCATACAAAGTAACTCCACCCAACGCAAAAGTGCCTAATCTCCTCTAACGGGTGATTATTAGCATACTCTTGCAAGTTATTTTCTATGACGTCAGCTCGATAGTAAAGAGGCACTTAAAGCACGGATGACATTTACGCATGCGCATATTAGTATAATATTACTGCTCATTATTTCAAAAATGCTTGTCACAAATTGATATATTGATATAATGTATTAATCCTATTACTTTTCGTTGCATCTCGAAGAAGACCTCTACGTAAGTAGAGCGATTTCTCTATTTAGAGGTCAATGTGGCATAGATTTGTTTATTGCGCGCCCATTCTCACCCGCCATCCGTTCCTATTTTAGATCTACAGATAATCATTAATAATATGAGCAATGGTAATTGCATTGTTACTGTTTAGGTATGGCGGTTTGACTTTCATAATCTTTGTCAAATAGATCAGTGCAAAACATGACAAGACACTTTAAATTTGTTCATTCCAATCGGTTTATCTAAATGAGGTTAGATTTGATTATTATATTATTATGCGCTTTTTAGTACGTTTTTCCACAACGCAGAAACAAAATAAAGTTTACTACAGGTCTTTCTCAGTCAAAATGTTTGTTTATAATGAAGGAATGCTGAGATTTGTTTCATTATGTATCGGGCGAAACTCATCGATATTGCCTATGGTTTTGGAAATGTGTAAGGGAGTGAAAAGAATCGCAGCCTCGGATCTGACTACTCCTATATTTTTCATTAATGGCTATAGATACATACCATTACTTTGGCTAGCATTGATATATTGGTGGCGTTACAGAACTGTATTAAATCTCGAGTTACCTGTATCTTAAATAGGACAGAAATATTTAATAGCACGCCCTCTGTTGGTCTCTGTCATTTGCTACGTATTTCGGTCAATTTATGAGCGCTTAATTTCTATTTTTGTATTGAAAGTTAGCAACTTATAATACTGAATACTGAATACTGAAATGCTTTATTTGTCCATCATCATCATAAAATAACAACAGAAAATCTTCTTGAAGATTGACAATTATTAGTACAAAAATAAATAGATATGCAAAGTATGTACACACACATAATTGCACAACAAAAAAATGAAAATAAAAATAAGTTATGAAACACGGTGTAAAAATGACTAGGTATTAAAATTGAATAGGATTCAGGAGATTAAAATAGTTTAAAACAGCTTTAAAAGGATTAAAAGCAGCTTTAAAAGGATTCAAACCATTAGAAGTACATTATGATGAATTAAACTGTACATGTATTGAGTTAATGAGCAAAATGGTGTCCTTAAATGCATTTTGAGTCGCTGTCTGCACTAGTAAATCATTTACAGTTTACACGATACATTGTATATGTCTCTACTTATTATTTATTATTTTTTAGCCTACGGTTGTTCTAATAAACAGTATTTTACACAGAGTAAATTACTATACATTTCGGTAATCACAACACTTGTAAAAGTGTTTATGTTTTCATTAGGACTAAAGTATTAATAGGCACGTTCGTAGAAAATGACGTCTCAATTTTAAAGATTAGTTAGTAATGAAAGTTCTACTACTATCGAATTACTTATATAGTTCTCATTAGGACGCATGCGCAAGGATGTATAGCCCGTGAAAGCAATCAAACAATCACACGCGATAGTTGGGATAATACTGTAGGCCCATAATGTAGTTCCCCTGAAAAATAATTTTTAAATTTTTGTTGTTGAATATGCCATTTTAATGTTACATAATAGTTATCCACTTTGACCAAAAATTGGATGTAAACACAATTTATTATACCTGAAGAAACTGTAATTTAAAGCAAAAAAATTTTCAAATTGGCTGCCAGCCAATGGATTTTTGGTCGAATATAACTATTTATTATATTATTTTATAAATGAAAACATTATTTGTTTTTGTTTTTTTTCTATGGAAGTGATTAAGCTTATTAAATTACAAAATCCCCTAATCAAAGTCTGATTTAATTAACCTTCATTTTTCATTAAAGGACAATACATCTTTAAGGAAGGTACGCGCAATTCATTCTTGAAACCATGTATGGCGTTAGAGAATTATGCGTTCGTTTGAGGTGCAAAGTTATGGATTGGTGTGTACTGCATGACGATTGGTGTGTACTGCATGATAAATGTGAACTGAAGGCAGAGGAGGCGTTCCATACAAAGTGACTCACTTTTTGCCTTTTCCCTTGCTTGCTCATTCACTGATGTAGTTATACAGTAAATCAACAGCTTAATAAATAACAACATCTTGTAAATCATATCGTATTAAGCGCGCTTAGCAAAAAAAAAATCATTTTTTGTTTTCTTTAAGTCATGCCTTTTTTTAGTCCATTCCATAAGATAAAAAGAACTGGTTTAATAATTAAAGCATCGGTGTTTCACTTAAGCACTTCTTAAATATCTTGACTTAAGTAAAATCAGGCTCCTAAAACCTTCCACATCCTTTCCCCTGGTCACATTTTGTCTACGTATTGCTTTAAATATTGATAAATACTAATCCTGAACTGTATTGTATTACTTTATCAATCAGTGAAAAGCAATCTTCATCTAAAAAAAACACATGTTTCCAGACCCATGGGATGCTCGAGTATAAAATAAACTTTTTTTCTGATTAAAATTGCATAAATATTTTATTTTTAGAGCATATGAAGCCATAAATCTCCTCCCACACTGAGTTCAGATAATCGGGCTGTTGTATATTGAGCCACTAGGACGCAACTAAGGACGTAAGCGAAACGAATTGACCAATCACAAGTGGCAGTTTGAATAATCCATCGCTTTTGATTGGTCAATTCACCTGCGTTGCGGCTTACTTCCTTGCGGATAGCCAAGCTTTGGATGGAACGCAAGAACGTATTCCATGTAACGCGATAATTTAACCAATAACAAGCGATAGTTTGAATTATCCATCACTTGTGATCAAATCGCTTGGTTTGCGCGAACGTACACATCTTTGTGTTGCGTTCTAGTGGGAAACAAGATTAAAGTCGTTTATTTAGGAAAATGTAGAGTCATAAAAGAAAATAGAATATTGATAATTATATAACACCTATATAAATTCCTGTCATTTGATTGGACGAATGTGGGTCACATGGCGTGCAATAGTACGCACTATTCAACGATCGTTAAATAGTACTTTTTGAAACATTTTTGTTTGTTATTTAGATGTTATATAAAACAAATAATGAATGTTTTGTATTCGTGTAATGGTACAAATAATGGCACTTGGTGAATGATGAAAGGTTATATCAACTCGGCTTTGCCTCGTTGATCCTTTCATCATTCACCTCGTGCCATTATTTGTACCATTGCACTCATAAACATTCATTATTTGTATACTATACTATTATAAAACATATTCTATATTAAGGGACCCAACAGAATTTCTATTCAATAGTGGTGTTCCTTAAGCTTGGTTCCCACAAGGACGTAAACGCAATGCAGGCGTGTTAACCAAAGACAAGCGACAGTTCGAATAATCCATCGCTTGTGATTGGTCAACTCACTTACGTTGCGCCAACATCCTTGCGTTGCGTCCTAGTGGGAACCAATCTTTACTGGACGTTTGCCGTTTCCACTCGTTCGTTTCGCATGAAATGGTCTCTTTAAATGTCTCCTACATAATGGAGTATCCCAATGGAGATTACTGTATTTTATTAGACAGGGTTTATTAAACCACCAGTCGTCTAGTGGATGCGTTCACAGTGAAGGTAGTTTAAAGAGTTGTTCATCTTTCTAGGCCACACTGTAAGAGTATAATGATTCAATGAACCTTTTTAGTTCAAATAACAACTAGAACATCTCTATAACTCTTCCTACCATCGATCGATTCATACATCGATGACGAGTATCAGTTACATTGCATTTTGAATTTTATTATAAAGCCCCAAACAATTGCATTGAGAATAAATAACACGTACAATAAACAAATTCGCTGAGACCTATATTAAACCGATTAACCGGTTGTTTCTTACCATCACTGATTTATCATCGTCAATATCAAATTCGTATAGATATTCACGTAAAGTTTTGAGTATCAATTAATTGAATATCTAGGAAATGAATTTATGGTCGTTACCTGGTGGATAAAATTCAGATACATCTAACATATGAAACGAAATTCTGAGATTGTTTTACTTATGCTCACGTTTTGTACGCTATATATATATTATTATATACGAAACAAAATTCTGTGATTGTTTTATTTAGGCCTATGCACACGCTATATATTAATTATTATACTCCCTGCATCCGAATCGAAATATTTGGCTGTGTAAGAAACGCACTTTCAGAAAACATAATATCAATAATTATCTGATTATTCTGAGATAATGGTTATTAATAATAGTCAACACATGTGGATACTAAAACTAATTAGTTATAATTTTGTTTCACGGGTAACGCAGCATTGGTCACATCACACGTATCTACTTAAAACACGGAAAATAAAAATTAATTTTATAAAAACATTCAAACCAGACAGGTGGTAATTTATGTTCCAGACTGCATTTCGATTTCATATTTTGTAAAAAGATACATGTTTTGGCACACATGGCGTTCCATACGTATAATACGTCAGCCCATTGGAATACTGTACAGCACAAACTAAACTACAGACTTGGGGCAAGTCGATAAAGCAACATAGATGGCCTACAAACCAAGTTGTCATTAGATAAGATCTAACCGACTATTGCAAGTCAGTTAAATACAAGTCTAGGTGCATTATATGAAATACATGTTATCTCTGTCAGTGTCAGTAGCTTCTATTTGCAGACAAGGTATGACGTTAACATGTGTATCAATTTATTTCTACGATACCCAATGCACGACAACTAATGACATCTGACGAATCGGATGAATCAAGCGTGTGGAACGGATTTAAGCTGATCCGAATCGTATCAGAGTTACATCCGATAATGTTAACTCCGATAATAACTCCGATATGTTTTATCCGGTGTTTTCACTGTGGATGACATGTTCCCTTTTATTCTTTATAAACAGGACCATATGTAAAACAGGTGATAAATCTATACCTGATATGTTTTTAACCTGTATAAATATGTTTTAAATAAAAAATAAATAATAATAATAATAATAATATTAATAGAAACACAGCGATTATAATGAAAACGTTTAGTGTGGTCAGGTAATTAATTGTGCAGTTTTTTTTGTTGTCATTATTGAAGTAATGGTCATGCCTGTGGCCATTCATGAATATTACACGGTATCAGTGAATCCGTTTTGTACTAACAAACCCGTGTTGTAGCAACGAACATGTTACTCGTGATTATCTGCCAAAACAAGCCATTACTAAAGGCAATGAAAACACAATTATGACTCAAAGAGTAATGGATGAACCTGCTTCAGATATTAGAATATTAAAACTTAATTGTCACACTTCCAAGTAGCAAATTAATATATTTCTGTATTTGAGTGATTGAATATGTATTACTCCCATACAAATATGTTATGGAACATTTACGCCGGCGTTACACTACCGTGATAAATCAATAACGAGTTTTTTTAGTTGTATTCAACGTTATTGTTATTTTTTGTCATGTCATTTTACTAGAGCATTATGATCTGTTACTCTCAAATCTTAAAGAGGTATTTATATTCGAATCATTGTATTTGGCCTACATATTGTTCATTTAATGCTTACACGCCTTGAGGTGGTTGTAATATATTTAATCGCATTTAAACCGTAATAATTCAAGTCGTGTCGTAGGCGGGGTCGAACACACTTTTTACAGCTCACTATGTTGGTCGGTCGTTCGGTAAACACTAACTTAAACACGCGAATGCAGCCATGTGTATGGCCTTGTTTGTACATGGAAATGATGGGAGCCATTTTTAGCGACAAAATTCTTGCAATTTCCAAGTCTCATCCTCACAACAACCATGGGCGTGGTCTATACAGCCTCTTGGATACGTCACTATCACTATAAAGTTTGGTTCCCACTAGGACGCAAAGGGCAAGGACTTAATAAACGCAACGTAATGTAATTTGACCACCAATCATGAAGCGATTGATGATGGTCAAATAACTGGCGTTGCGCTTACGCGCGCCCACGCGTTGCGTCTATAAAATAAAAACAAAGCGTTAGGCCATAGGTTTTTATTTATCGTAATACTAATATATGTTGTTATAACTTAAATCGAATAACATCGAATTTAAATTCTTGTAAATGGACTTTAAAAAATCCATATCCTTCATTCGTGTTATTTTACATTAAGTGGTATCGAGTTAGAAAAACGTTTATAATGTGTTAATGTTTAGTAACAAAACCCACTAAGACGCTCAAAGCTTTTGATAATCAAAAACATTTATTTCATTTCAAGAACACAACTTTCAAAAATGAATAGAATAATTAAGAGTTTGTTGTTAGATAGTTGGAGGTTTGTTATTGTTGAATATCCATGCCGCAAATTGGCGACGGTACGTTTGTACAAGCGTTGTTTAGCAGTTCTTCAGGTATACGTGTCTACAATTAGCTTTAAATTTCAAGTTTGCAGAAATCAAAGTAAATCCACGTTATCTAGAATAAATAGATGGATTTTGTTCATGGTCTATTTTCCCGGCTATAGATAGTTGCCTGTGAGTTATGTGCACGCAGAGGTTGTCTTGGAAGCTGCAATAGTAACTGATCTGTCCATGGTGTCTGCTATTCGCCCGGCAACCGATTATACGTAGTTGTCTGGGCGGTATGCGTACGCCGATTCTGAAGAACTTGGCGCTTTACATACGCATGTGACTGCGTTTATATACGTGTACGTTGGGTCTACGCCATTTGCACAATTGCTCAGTGTTTTTGTAGCCGTCGTGTATGTATCATAGTAACACATAGGATGGAAGGCGGCCGTGTACGGAGGTTCCAACTCCGGAATCTGAAAGAAAAAAATAGTATTTTAATTTACGTCACAAATATATGAATGTAAAGTTGGCGCAATTAAATTTTTGAATAAACCAGAACTGAATTAATATGTGCGCGCAACCTCACAAGTTTCCTGTATATTAGGCCTAACGTGACCAGGTTTAAGATTAAAGGGATCAATGCAGTACCCATTTCCCCACCGTCCTTATCAACCTAATAATGGTGTATTTTTTGGAATTTTGACTTAATTTTAGTAAAAAGATAAATATTTTGGCACATATGGCGTTTCATACGTTATACTATTTGAGCTTGAATTTTCAGACATTTCGAAACGTCGACTGGTGGAATAACATAAAAAGACAATAACTACAGACTTAGGGCAAGTCTACTGTTGATGGTACATGGTTGGGAATGGTGAGCTGGTAACCAATTTGATAGTGCAGATATTATAGGGCCTATAGTAGATGATGAATGTGGTACGGATAAATTGACACGTGTCATTTGTATATAAACTATGGTTGAAACGTACTGTTACGCCTACATGGAAAGTAGTTCCTTAATAGATGCTTAATTCACAATGGAGTAATAAAACGGAATTAAATGAAAAAAAAATGTCTTTGTAAACGTCATTATGAAAACAAACTCGGCTTTTAGGAGAAGATCGAAATTAACCACATCCGGAAATCAAATGGAAAATACGCGTTAGTTTAATTTCTTATGAAAAAAGAAGTAATTCAGGAAACCAAATTACCGATTGTATACTATCGATGATTTATTAAAGTACATCATTAATTTAATATTCACAAACAAATTTGATTAAATATAATAATTTTATTGTCTTATTCAAATTTTTCTTTTGAAGTATAAAAAGAAAATAAAGCTTTGTCTACACTATCAAACTTTATGCGACAAAAAAATGCGATGTGCTCATACAGGACTATGGTATGATGATGTCATATCACTACCATATTTAGGTATATCACTACCATATTATTGAAATTGAAAAACAATACAAATCGTTGTCTACACTATAAAACATTATGTGACAAAAATGTGATGTGCCCACATATATAGACATGATGATGTCTCGTTTCCATTTGGGTATATAGTAGGCCTACTTTTTTTTGTCCAACTAGCTTGTGATAGTGAAGACAGAGCTTAAGGTTGTAATAAAAAGAAACTGCAAATGCTGTTTACTGTCACTAGACATAATACCGTACTAAAATCGGATGGGGATTGACGGTATATTAATATAGCATATACATATTTGGAACCGACGGATACGATTTCGGTAATAAATAACTGTTTATGTAGAGCATCTTGTCTATATGTGGGATTGCCACTTTTAAGAAGGATAGTGAATGAATTTGCTTATGGTTATCCTCGGCAATTTGCCTAAAATATATAAAAACAAAAACAAAAACAACTCAACATTCACCCGTTTCATACTCGTTCCCATTTTTTTACAATTGCAATTTTTTTAACAGTCTAAAACACTTTCCTAGAGTTGACAATGCTTTTAAGTTGATGATGAATCTTAGTATTTTTCTGGGTTATATTTCTGACCTTTCCGGAGTTTCTTTCAATTAAATATTTGTCAATACTAATGTTCTGTGCCAGTATTCGTTACACTACAGATGTGTATTTCAGAGAGGCCCGTAAAGAGCTGTTTGTACAATAACCATCATGTTTAATAATGATTTACTGACTTCTAGTATTGTTGTATTGATGTTTATGAGACTAGTTGGGTTAGTTTGTAATAAGCAGTAACCTATTTCACACATTTCTTGTGAAGCAGTAGGCCTAAAGATAAAATAAAGGGTTGTGCACACCATTATGCCTAAAATAGTAAGCTGGTAAATTTGCGAAATTTTATTTTATTTGTTTTTCGTGGGTGTCCCAAAACATCGGAAGCTGACAATTAGTGGTGCACTTACATATAGGCACAATACGTATCACATATATACAAAGTGCAATACAAACAAAAGTGTCCCCCCGGTTAGGGGTGTCCCAAAGGAGGGAAACCCGCAATAGTACGCATTAAGCCGATTTTCCACTAGGCGAATTTGTTCGCGCGAATCGAAGGCGTCAGCTAATACGCATGCGTAGAGTATGATTTGGAAGATGTAAACATGAATACACATGCGTACAAGCTGGCGCTTTCGATTCGCGCGAACAAATTCGCCTAGTGGAAAATCGGCTTTAGGCGGATTTTCAAACATACAGTGTGTGCTTCCTACAATGACAGTGACAAAAAAATGTATGTACCCATATATGGACATGATGATGTCATATCCCTACCATATTTAAGCATATCACTACCATATTTGGACACATCACACTTTTTTTGTCAAACTAGTTTGATAGGTAAAAGAAGCCAAATTGCGATGGGCAGGTCACATAGCAAGAAGAGAAGACAACAGAAAAGATTGACAGAATGGCAGACGAGAATCGGTAAAAGAAGAGAAGGTAGACAAACACGCAGATGGAGGGGCGACATCATATCTTATACAGGTACAACTTGTAGGACAGCACAGAACAGAAAGAAATGTGGGAAAGGCTTGAGGAGGGCTACATACGACAGGGGCAGTGATGTTGCTAAACCCAGAGCTTATGGGGTCCCTAAGCAGTGCCCAGAGGAACAGGCAATAGAATATGCCGAAAAAAAAGCTAAGAAGCTCGAGTCCTCCAGCGTTGAAGGGCCACTTTGGGTCCAGGCTAAACCAGGGGGCCTCATGCCTCTGCGTTACGCCACTGGCACAGTGGATGATAGAGCCGAGGTAAGTGACGGCTTCTACTGTATCATGACTCGACGTTTCGATTTGACATTTTTACTGTGCTTTATTTTTGTCATAGATCTTTTTATATAACTCGTTCATGGTTTTAAATTACCTTTCTAAGAGAACTATAAAAAGCACTAGTTTGTTTATTGAATAAACTATGCACCACTGTATTAGAAACAAAACTCAATTCTCGTTCTATATACATAGTATTAATAGATAGTGACTATTTTTTATGATAACAGATTTACTCTATTTTGATTTGTGCAATTGCGAAGTTTTCGCTTTGTTTGTATCATTGTTATTGATAATTAAATAGAAACTATTAAAAAAAATGTGTTACTAGTAAAATGGATGAATAATTCGAATCGAGATTTTATTGTCACTGTCCAGTGGTCGTAACACGTTGCCATATAAGTGTGACGTTCACGACAAATGAGACCTTTTTCATAAAACGCTAATTAAATAAGATAAACAAAATAACAATAATTCTAGACGTTTGTGGTTGTAGCAATATATACAAGAAAAACAATTATCAATCAAATTTGTTAGAGATGTCAATATTATGTATTCTACTTCGGAGAACTGTTTTTACGTTCATAGCACGTTTTTTGTTTTAGCTCACACTTCACACGTAAATCACGCATTAAATCGCGTAAAGCTTGGTTCCCACTAGGACGCTTCGCAAGGACTAGTGGGAACCAATCGTAATTGTGTTTGCCCAGGATGTTTATATTATCATATGTTTGAGAGGATTACACTGGATCAATGTAAATTAAAGACACACTGTTTTATTGATCACGTGTACACTTAATGATCCATCATTTTGTGTCTTGACGTTTACTGTCATTTCCGCCAATACTTTAAGTCCCATTATTAACACCATTACGAGACTCGCAAACCCACACCTATAATAAGCTCAGGGTGTTATTAACTGATTCCTCAACTCCAGCACTGACGTTGATTTACATTTAAATGTTGCTTGAGTCATTTAATTACAGTCCCAGCTACTTATGGTATTTCTGCGATAATTGGTATACGTGTGTTGCAAACATATCGTTTCAGGCGACCGTATATCAATCAATATCAATGCAAATTATGTTTGTATTCTATCATGCTGTCTCAATGATTCAAATTAACTGTCATTGAAAATAATAAATATTGGAATTTGATTTTAATTTACGTGTGTTATTGGTATTAAGCTTGGTTCCCACTAGAACGTAACGCAAGGACGTAAACGCAACGCAAGCGTTTTAACCAATGACAAGCGAAGTTATAGACAGTTAAGCTTGGTTCCCACTAGAACGTAATGCAAGGACGTAAACGCAATGCAAGCGTTTTAACCAATGACAAGCGAAGTTATAGACAGTTAGCAATCACAAGCGAATAAGCCATCGCTTGTGATTGGTCAATTCACTTGCGTTGCGTTACGTCCTTCTTACGTCCGTCGCTAGTGGGAACCACGCTTTAAATATAGTCGTATAGAAAATAACACTGTTTCAGGTGATTGCACACAAGCCATTACCGTCAATACTATTTTATATTCAATTAAATTTAAAAATCGAATGTACAATATACAGTATTGTTCGATAAATCTTTTACGCGTGGCGTGCGAGTGAATTTCGAGGGCTAAAATTATGTGCTTTTCCCCTCACATACTATATATCATAGCAAAGACTTGTCAAACGGACGTAAGATAACTATTACTGAATAGTCAGTTATTTTATTTTAGTTTAAAACATGTATCTTAAAGGTAATTAAGAAGAATAACATTTCTTTTATTTTATAAGATGAAATTCTTTTAATAGTAAAACTACTTCTCAATAATCTGAAAGCATGTTATTAAACAATAAAGCCGTAGATGACATTCACTATAACGTGAGATTTTTTTTTAAGTAACCAAAAAGCTAAACAAAAAACATAAAAGTAAAAATATGGCGCCAGAGGCAAAATATAAAGCTCCCGTTACAAATATTTCTTCCATAATCTTTGATGAAAATCATAAAAATTAGGATCATGAAAGAAAGACGAAAATCGACGAGAGAAATTTCGACCGACTTTTATTTAATTTATTTCGTAATAAAAAAATACATAACAAAATAAAAAACTAAACAAAACAATGTTCAAAATCCAAAAGACTGGTTAAACAAAAAGCGAAGTGAATCACTGTCAAGTGGCTCACCAAAATGGAAAATGAAAAAAGAATAACATTCTTAAAAATGTATTGTCCCCCTGAAAAAATAATTCTTTAAAAAAAAAAATCATTTTTTTTAACAGGCCATTCTAATGTCACCTAATAGTTATTCACTTTGACCAAAAATTGGATCGAAAAAAACCAATTTTTTTAACTTTAACTTTATTCAACCTACAAATAACCTATTATTATTAACTACAAAGTCCTATTAATTAATCTTCATTTTTCATGTTTTTGTGGAACAATACATCTTTAATATGAAACTGAGCAAGCTAATTTAGGCCTACTGTATCTTAAACCCCTTTTTTATTTTTAAATTTAAACAGAAAAGCTATGCAATTCAATTAATTTCATGGATATTAACTTTTACGTTAATTATTGTATTTTGCTGGGTTATTTGACATGTTGTAAAATAGATCGACCAATAAGATTACAATTTATACAAGATAGATACATTATTTCAGGTAAAGTAGATCTAAATGCTACATATACGTATTTACATGTACATTGATAGCGGATTAGCAATTTGGGTATTATATCCATGACACGCCAGCATGAACTCAGGTTTACCCCTTCCACAATGCTAAATCCTAAAACATATTAAATAATATTAAAAAGACACCTACGTTTACATAACCATTCAGTTCCACTTTAATCAAATTGAATAAGATTAAGATTCTTACCTCATTTGAGTTACAACGACCCCAGCATCCATGCACGTATATAACCTGGTCCTGGCACCCTGGCTTTGATGCTATATGTTTCATTTTTGTGTGTTTGAAACAGTCTGTCGTCGTGCTAGGATCTACAGAGTTCACTGTAGATATTAATACAAAAGGCAGCACGGCCAAAAAAGCATACAATCTTCGATGATCCATTCGCATAGTACTTCAGGCCTAAATGGAACAAAAAACACATTAAAGAATTCCCAGTTATACGCAACACTAAGTCTGTCGTGTGTCTAAGTACTGAAATTGCTGTTTCAATAAATCGCTCTCTTTGGTTCTGTATACGGCAGGTCATCCACGCATTAAGTGTAGATGTTATTATCACGCCAAACACGTTCAATATTCCCAGGCTATTTGAGATTACAAACTGTATATCACAAATTCTGTCAGATTCTGACCATATTTTCTGATAGTACAGAAACAAAATAAAGAATCTTAAAATACGATAGAGGTTAGGTTAGCAGTTTATTCATGCAGCAATGGCGTACCATATTGTACCTGAACAATTAAACCGTGTATATACTAATTTGAGTTTTTTTATAGACTGTTAAGTTCATTCAGACGTTATCCAATGATTGTTCCTGTTTCTTTTTTACATGTTACGTTACGTGGTGACTTTCTATTGGCTAAAAGTATTTTTCTGACTTTCATGTTTTGTGCAACATATAAAATAAATGTATGTCATGCAATAATGTATTATACATGCGGTATCTCAACTAAAACGAGAATGTTTAGATTATGTTGTCATAACTGCGCTGGCATGTATCAGGTTCAAGGCGCTAACAAACGAACGTTATACGCGTGTGTTCAAAAACTGATGTAATATTGTGTAATTATGTGTGTCTTGTGGTACTACTAACGAATCGCTTAAATCTTCATCATCTTAATTATTATGACAGTTAAAATGAAAATAAAATTAGTAGTTTGTAATGACAAACATTCACTTGACCTCTGACTTATTGTGACATTAAGTTTGTATGTCAATATCAGTACTTGATTTGTCTTTAGATGATTTATTAACTATACGTACATACTTACGGGCTTAATAATGGCCCTATGTATCAGATATATCCATAGGCAAGTAAATGTAAAGACAACAGTGTCAACAGAGTGGATAAAGAATGATGCCATGGTAAAAGTTGAAGAGTGATTAAAAGAAATGTAGACGTTGCTGGTTAGAGTCTACGCCTGCATACTATCCTCTGGAACAACCCTTTAAGCTTGGTTCCCCTTTATGACGTAACGAAAGGACGTACATGTAATAAAAAGTCATTTGACGAATCAGAAACGACGAGAGTACAGATGATCCATCACTTGTTACTATTGCGTTTACGTCCCTCGTTACGTTACGTACGTTACGTTATGTCCTTCGTAACGTTATGTCCTTCGTTACGTTATCTCCTTCGTTACCAGGCTTTGCTGTCACATACACCAGTCTAGTTTGACAGTTGAGCTCGCGTTTTACTCGCAACAGTTGCGATGTCGATTGGCGCGTCGTGTATCATTGATCGTGTACATAAAATTACGTATCTCTGGAAATATTAAATAACATTAAAGCGTGGTTCCCACTAGCGACGCAACACAAGGACGTAACGCAACACAAGTGAATTGACCAATCACAAGCGATGGCTTAAGCGTGGTTCCCACTAGCGACGCAACGCAAGGACGTAAAGCAACGCAAGTGAATTGACCAATCACAAGCGATGGCTTATTCGCTTGTGATTGCTAACTGTCTATAACTTCGCTTGTCATTGGTTAAAACGCTTGCGTTGCGTTTACGTCTTTGCGTTACGTTATAGTGGGAGACAAGCTTTATTCGCTTGTGATTGCTAACTGTCTATAACTTCGCTTATCATTGGTTAAAATGCTTGCGTTGCGTTTACGTCCTTGCGTTACGTTCTAGTGGGAACCAAGCTTAACTAAATATAACTTATTGAGAATGTATAATATATTATATTGAATACAATATTACCGAACGTAAAACAACAGTTGAGTTCAACTTTTGTATCATGTTGGTTCATTGTGTTCAAATTTTGTATCATGTTGGTTCATTGTGTTCAAACTTTTGTTTAACTTCACATTTAATATACTTATATGTTACTTATATGTTGTATCTTTTTTTTAAGATGGTAGATGAAGATTAACCTGTTTGGTAGACGGACTAGATCGACTTGGAGACATAGTAGGCCTAAATGTAAGCTTTCAATGTTTGTAATTATGTGATTATTAGCTATTTACCAAAGAGGAATTACTGGCTGGTTTTATAGTTCGTCATACATTCGCTAAAAATATGAAATTTAGTATTATTAGTCTTTTGAATTAGCATTTTTGTTTTTGTTTCGACTGCCAGAGTTCAAAGCTAATTAAAATGGACGTTGTATGAAACTGTAAGCAGGTTATCCAGTGCTACCATAGTAGCCACAGGAAGACTTGGGCATATTTAGATAGTAATATGATAATTTTTGGGTTTCCAACTCCAGAAGTAAAAAAAAAGCAACTATACCTACCAAAACTATCGTATATCTTTTAGATATTGAACTCCTTTCTTTTATTATTATTTGTTGTTTTTTTTAATGTATTTTTGTTTCTTTTCTGATAAAATCAATAACGAAATGTACATATTGTAACACAATATAGGGCCTAAAAGACTAAACTTAAAATCCCATTTTCAAAATGGTAACAAATAAGTATGGTGCTGTAAATACATTCTTATAAGAAACATTTAAAGAACCTATGCATAATTGATCAGATGTTTGACAAAGCACAATTACGTCAGAGTAGGGCAAACATCTGACCAATTACTTTACCTGACGCAAAGCTCATTCGCATTAAACAATACATCACTATGCAAATCGCAATTGTTAGGCAAAATCGTTAAAAAAAATTGTTGAAGAGCTAAGTACATAATTATGTAAGTGTGTGGCTTGTGCGTCTAATCTCCAAAACGTTTACTTTATTAAACGGATGTTTATTTGGTTAGTTTTCTATAATTTTTATAGAAAACAAGTAATATATAACGTCAGTCAAATTATATAGAATGACAATTAAAACAATTTGGTTTTTTGCTGTCGGAAGTAGAGTAGATCACGTCTTGATTAATAGGATATGTAGAAATAAACCACTCAATAAAATTTGCGTCCTTAATTTTCTATTATTAAAATTTATCATGCGAAGGCACAACAAGATTGAAGACCGATCATCAAAGGCGGGGCTGGGTTCTGAACTGATCTGTGTCTGAGCCGAGTAAAGCATCAAACAATGTATGATTGATTGACTTGACAGAAAAACTGAACACAATAAGGAAAACTCTATTCTTTCGGCTTTCAATGAATACAACCTAAAGATTACCACGCAGTTTACACGGCGCCAACGTAATAACGTACGATTGCCTGCGTAATTGGATTACGTTGGATGCTATTGTACCCAAATCAAGTGAAAATGTCGTAACATGTATTATTTAATCCAATCAAATTCGTCCACTGCGATAACTTCAACAAAATTAGTGCCTACGTTAGCAATTAGAAAAATCTTGTTATTGGAATTTTATGCGATTCCTCTGAGACTCATTGTGTATACTCCCTGAAAGTAGTATTGGGTTTAGAACGCCTTGCTTGCTAACGTCATCGAGTTCTATACAACCGTAGGGGTTAGGTTAAGTGGCAGGCGGTAGAAAATTGGCGGGATATACGAGATTTATTTTCATCAGTACTTTATATCGGTCATTATTTATTTTCGAATTAAATATAAAAGCAGATGATTTTAGGAAACATAAAAATGAAATATTTCACAAATACTCACAGAAAAATAGTTTTATTCGTTTTTATTACTTATGCAGGTGCAAACATTTCCGTTATACGATGTTATTTTAAAGTACCACCTGTGATTAATTAGTTACACATAATTATTGTATGTTATCAATGTAAATCAAACATCAAAATGAAGTTCAAGCGAGGTTTTATTTTTATTTTCAGCAGGCGGTTCGAATATTTAATATATAAACATGATTCAGTAACTGAAAAGTAATATAAAACGGTTATAATTGCATAAATTATACTCTGCAGTTCTATGGTTTTAATTACTCTGTTTTGGTTAATTTCTTTCGACTAGACCTTTTTAGACCTGCTAGATTCTTGAAGTGTACGATTTTTAATGAACAAAATAAACACTGTCGATGTTAAAGATGTATTGTTCCCCAAAAACATGAAAAAATGAAGATTAATTAAAGACTTTGAATACGTTATGTTGTAGTTTTAATCAAGTTAATTACTTCCGTAGAAAAAAACCCGAGAAAATATAATGTTTTCACTTTTTTAAAAAATGGTTAAATTCAACCAATTTGACTATTTTTTGCTTTAAATTACAGTTTTTCAGGTAAATTCACTTGTTTTCAATCTAATTTTTGGTCAAGAAGGATAACTATTTTATGGGACATTAAAATGGCATATTTAACACACAAAAAAAATGTTCAAGAATTATTTTTTCAGAAGGACAATACATTTTTAATAAAAAGGGAAAAAAATTGTATATGAAGATATGAAAATGCAAGTTATGCTTTTTGGTTATTGAGTGTACATTTGGATCGGACAGTGTCAACAGAAATCCCATAGCATATCTTGTGAATTGAACCAATAATTCTGGTTTATAAGAACGTAACTCGTAGAGGGATAAGATATTTGAACGATAGAAGATAACTATTTGGATATAAGAAAATGCAAGTTCTGTTATTTAGATATTGAGTGTAAATATGAAAAGGCAGTGTCAACGGAAATAAATCTTATAGAATTTGTTATGAATTGAACCAAGAATTCTGGTTTGTAAGGAAGTACCCCTTATTGTAGCAACATTTGAATGGCAAATTACCTAATTTAATTGTCGATTGTGAACGATACGTAACTTTATTAAATATGTACAACTTTTAACAAGATATTAATCTCCAAAGTAAAATAGACCTTATAGATTAATACCACATTTACTACTCAGTCAACGTACCTTAAAATGTCCTTAATCCCCCACAAAATCTCCAATATTATGCTCAATTTCTAAAGATATTTTGTCTGCTTGTCTGATAGGATGGTCTGCCTCTTTACCATGAGTTGTCAATGTTCTTCCAAAGGTGTACAGAATAATCAAAATATATCATTTCTTGTCAAGATTATAACGCGCATGTCACTCTGCTGGATGTCAATACTGGTCAAATATATTTTTGTCTTCTTGATAATCAAATTAATGAATGATTTTTACGTATACATTGGTTACGTTTCAATATTGGTATACTTTTGTCTTGTGATGCTAACGAACGCGTCTGTGGCTTAACCTCACTATCCTTTACGATTGAATGCACTGTTAGATATATTTGAACTTGGGTTGTAATTTAGAGATAACTCCGTAATTAAACATGGCATTAGCTGTTAACAAGGAGTCGGTGAGGTAGCTATGAGTGGATGGACTTTGGGATCTGTACACATAGTTGTGATCACTTGATCTTTGTTTATTACTGTAATTATTAGATATTTACTTATTTAAGTCAAGTGACCGAGTGGTTAAGGCAGGGACGTAGCAATAAAACCGTAGTTCGGAGGTAGAAGAAGTCTTTTCGGATAAGGACCAGTGTACATAATGTGACTTTAAAGAATCCGGTGCATCTTTCGAAAGAGTGGGTTAACCCGGTGTAGGCCTACTGTTCCATCTCACCCACTGTCGCTGCACTGTGGTTGTCGTGGATGTAACGTTTCTCAACAGTCATATGACAATCCATGATACAATGTTTATCTATGCTTAATTCACTTAGGGGGAGGAGGTGGGGGACGAGATACATCAGACCTTACATTGAGGCTTTAAAGCTCAGGTACAGGCATGAATTTTAAATATAATATTTGGTTAATTGTACATAAATCAAATATTTGTAACAGAAATCGAGACGAAAAAACATGAATTTCCCTTAATATGGTCAAATACAAAATTTGGCAAAAATTCTTCCATAAAAAACAGAAAGACTTTTTTTCAGTAGTTAGGTAGTTAACCTAATGTAATAACATGTCTGGTGACTCCCTAGACGGTGAAAAAAGATGGTGGATATACAGTGGATAATTTTTGCTATAGCATGAAAATAAAAAGTTGAAGTTGAATAAAAATATCAGAAATGTAAAATTCAAGTTATATTACCTATATTTAGTCATCTGATAACACTTTTTACCACACCGTTTATTTTTCATAGCTTTTTAAAATGCCTCTCTATTTACAAAATTTGTGTACAAAAGAATAGAGATTTTACTGTGTAACTGATAAGAAAGTGCTTATTTTCAACAAGCTTGTGTAACACAAATAAAATCCCAAAAATTATGAAACATAGGGGAAACTATAGATCGATAATTAATGGAATGTATGATCAATAGAAATTTTTTGCCCGCACCTGGCCTTTAAAGTGCACTGAAAAGATAGATTTAAACTTTTATAGCGCATGCTTAGTTGTCGAAGATATATATAACATGACGTCACTAACATACAACACCCGTAATTTCGCTAAGAAAATAAAGCTCCGTATAAAAAGATTTACCAATGCTAAGAAATGTTGTTCAAACATTACGGATAGAAATATTGGGCGTTTCTACGAATCGGTAAATAAATAAAGTTACTAATTTTATAAAAGGGAAGTTAATATAGGATGTTAAATTATTGTTGGCCATTTGTCGTCATGCAAAGTAACTGTTTGTTTTTTTTTTACAATTATAGACGGCAAAGTATTTCGGCCTTCTCAAATAAACGTTTATATTGATCAGAGTGTGATTTAATGGCGTTTAATCGGTTCGGTTCCACAAAGTAATCTACTGATAGACGAGTAAAACATTACTACAAATTTTATAAATATAAATACAAGATCCGTGTCTGGAAAGTTACTCTCTCAGCTGTGTATTGAATGTATTACTGTTTCATAATGGACATTTACCATTTAATGCATACGAAATAAGTTGTCTTACGTTTTAAAAAACGTAAGTTATCCAGGAAGGCAAATAGCCAACACATTTCTATTATAGGTTTATGAATTGATTTTATTGCTCGACTTATATTGATTTATAACATTTCTCATGTCAACTGTTTCATTAAATGTATTTGAATTTGTACATCAAGTAGAATTGCGTATCTCCAGAGACCACTAAGATCCACTATAGGCATTTTTTTTCAATATACAAAACGTGAATGCATGTGTGGCATCAGCTTAGAAAATCTTGAAAATTATGGCAACAGAAATGTTAATTAGTAAATTATTGAATACAACATCAGGTTGTATCAACCAAAATTATTGTTATTAGGTTTTAGTAGCAAAGTTACATTAGTTTAGAAAGGTCAAAACAGTGATATAAGACAAAAAGTCATGTATTTTGAAACCACGTGTCGCTTTAAACTTGATCTTTCCTTCTCCTTTCTTTATTTTCTTACGTTGCGTCTCAGTGTGAATCAAGCTTAAGAAGAACTAACACAAAATTCATCCGCAGAAAAGATTATAACCCCTTTCAGACACACAGTCACCTCTGGCAAAACTTCTACAATCAAAAACTGTCGTTTTCTTCCCACAATTTATTTATTACTTTGTGTGATGCTTTCCTTTCCGTATATATTGAAACGAAAACGTAATGTTTTCAGTAATATAACATTCCCTTTAACTACCCACTTTTATACCGCTAGCATTACTTTATTGTTACTTTACCCATTTACCTACATTTGTTTGTCTCGTCATGTCTCCGGAACTAGAACAACTTAAATTAATTTCCTAAAACTGCTTGTTTTTCTCTTATTTGCAAATATTATAAACAAAATGAAACGGTGTACTGTAATTAAGTAAATGGGAAACAATGATTATTATGTATCGACACTACAAAGATCCTTAGGGCGTACCGCTTTGATTAAAAGGTATGGTTTTGATTTATACGTCTGAATATGCGTTCTAGTTTCTAGGTAATGGTGTTTAACAATACATTTAGATATGTTTTATACTTATAAGCTTTTGTTCCCACTAGGACGCGACACAAGGACGTAAGGACAACGAATGTACTTTGACCAATCACGACGGGTCATCCGAACTCTCGGTTGTGATTGGTCAACTCACTTGCGTTATGCTTACATCGTTGCCTTGCGTCCAAGTGTATGCAGTGACCAGGCTTTCGTGCTTTATAATTTAATGGTTTAATTTCTTCCAAACTTGTTTCTTTGAAAAGTTAGTGTTATTACTCTTGTCGTGTGTTACTAAAACATGATAAAGAAGATATACGGTCTGTTAATATGTCATTATCGGTACGACATGACAAGCCTCCCAATGATCATTAATGTCGGTGGTTTTTCTATTTGATTGTCTTCATTATTCTTTGAATCACCTACTTACCACGGGTGATGATGCACAAAATAGCTTCAAATAGAAAAGCAAAATAATGTATCGTATGGTTGTTGTACATTTTAGTGATTAATTTACGTTTCTTTGATTAACTATGTTTTAATAACATCAGTATCTTTAGAGAATGTTCAGAGTAGGGCAAACATCTGACAATATTGCCATAGCTTCCTAAAGGCAAAGCTACATTGCAGTTATCATCTTGTTGGCAGTTCCCGCTGTTCTTCTGCACTGTAAAAATAGTATTTAGATCCTAAACATATTATAGTGTGTACCCACGTTTTCCACACATTTAGCCTTGAACATGTTCAGATCTGAAATATGTTTAGGTTCTAAACACATTCTAAACATATTGTTCTACCTAACTCAACACATCAGTGATTGATTGTTAAACATGTGGAGCAATATAATGACACGTTTAGGTTTGAAACGTGTTAAATTTTTCATGTGTGGAGCATGTGTGGAACTTTTTTTCCGCCACAGTAAAATCATAATGCACCCAACGCTAAACACGTTCCTGAACATGTTGACTGCTACACATGTGGAGAAATTGAACATAATAGTGACATGTTGGAAAACAACATGTAGCTATAAACACATTTAGGTTTTAAACGCACTAAACATGTAACTACGTTTTAAAAAGCTCCACACTGTTTTTACAGTGTGAATCCAACCCTGGCCATAAGAGCAAACTCGGTAGTATAGAGGTATGAACGACAGACTAGTGATCTCGAGGACGTGGTTTTGGGGCACATTTCCTATCCTTTTTCATTCAACACTAAACATTCGCCTGACGCAGTAAGAAATTACAGTAGGCTATTCCCTCAGTCAGTATTATTTAGATTATACCAAATTGATGAACTAACTGTAATACAAATTGACGTCATATGTGTTTTATGTTGTTAACCCTTTACCAACCGTATTTATTCCAGTATCCAGGACTCTTTCCCGTGCAACGAAAAGTAGAGTAGAACCCTTCCCTTTGGGACATCCCTATTACGGAGACTAGTGACAGGAACTAGAGGTAATATATGTTTTAACATTACGGCCAATGACACCCCTTTTCAGGGGACAACTCTAATATTTTTTTTTAAATCCATATACAAAACAAAAAAAAGAAAAAATGTCAACAATTTTATTTATTTTTTTATAAAATGACAAAATAAATGGTCCATTTCGACCAAAAACCCATTGGCTTGGCAGCCAATTTGATTTGAAGTTTTTTTTTCAGGTAAATAATTTTTTTTCTATTCAATTTTTAATCAAAGTGGATAACTATTATGTAAATTTAATATGGCATATTTTAAAAAAAATTAAAAATATTTTTTTCAGTGGGATAATACATGCACATTTAAAAACTTACAGATTAACTACAATCATCACATCTTAAGGTACTTTACAAAAAGCAATCTCCCCTACCCCTCTGTGGGTCTCAACTTTATAAATAAATAATTGTTTTAATGCGGCTGATTGTAGTCTTTCAAACCAAACGGCTGATCTAAACAAAATTGCCTAATTAGGAACAAATAGCAAATGAATCATTTAAAAGATACATCACACAAAATGAGTCAAATTGCCGCTGGCAAATGTGTATTGCTAAATTAAAATATAGACGCTATATGTCTTCAAAGATTAAAAATGAAACAGAAATAGCCTGTGTAATTTGTCTAAATTAAGAAGACAAATTGATTGAAGAACAAAGCTTGTTTAATGATGTTATACATTTTGTAGGTATAGATGCGCTTAATAGCAATAAAACGAGCGGCTTAACATATGCGCATGGTACACAATAAACCAATCGATGTTCTGGTAGTGATCGTTACTACTGGTTTCTAAGTGTATATAATTATTTAATTTTTTAATGCTTTTGTAATCAATAACAAAATAAAGATCTTCTTTTATAAATCAGAACAACAAAAATTAACTTCCACAAATCAAAAATAATGATAAAGAGTACACGCCTCACGTTAGTATGTTTTCACAATCTTAAACGTTAAACGTTTCCAAAAGGGTATTATATAGTTAGTTCGATCTTAGATATAGTTATTCAAGCTTTGATTGTTAGTTTGCCTGTGATGTTGGTTGCGTTGTTTTTTATATCATTAAAAACTATTATTTTCTTTCTTAAACAAAATGTGTTTTCTTTTTTTTATTAAGCTTGGTTCCCACTAGGACGCAACACAAGGACGTAAGCGCAACGTAAGTTATTTGACCAATCACAAGCTATGGATTATTCGAACTGTCGCTTGTCGTTGGTTTACTGTGTTTACGTCCTTTCGCTGCGTCTCTATCTTCATCGTCATCGTTGTAATTTCCCACAATCATTGTGTTGATTATCACGGAACTATAGTGGGAACCAAGCTTTATTATTATGGTGGTGCACTCAAAGTGGTTTTTTAAATGTCTGTGCTTAACAGTCACAGAATACGTCATCTACTACGTGTTCAATGAGGTATTAAATACTACACTTAAATGATACAATCATTCAATATTCTGTAATTCTTAACCAGCAACCAAACACGCGTACACATTTCCATTAATATCTTTCTTTGAAACAATCCTATTTAGCGTAAAATTAAAAAATTATGACCATGAAGTTATGAAGTAAAATTAAAAATAGACTCTTAATCAATTCCGCATGGCACGTACTAAAATATACCTAATTATTATTATTATCTTAGAATAGTATTTCCACTCTATGAAAATAAATCACCAAGCAAAATGAACTGACTCATAAATGGCTTTTTATATTCTATTATAAAATCATACTATTAGGAACTAATCTAAATAAAATTGTGCTCAAAAGCATTTAAACCAAGACTAACGTGTGTACCGTATATTATTTGTAATTATTCTGTTCCCTATATTCCCTAATATACTTAAAAATGCAAGATGTAGGCCTAATTCCGAAAAATAATAAACTCCGAAAAAATGTTGATTTTCTTACGGTATCATGGCTAGTTTGTCACGACAATAATGCCGTTTATTGTCGATAGACATGATATCATACGTTGTGTTATCTTTAATGCCATTTTTAACTGTTTTATCACTTAATACTTTTATTACATTGAGTTAACAAGACCATGACGAGTCCTCAATCATTACTTATTGGCATCATTTCTAAAGGTCAAACATCAAATTGATAAGTTCATCTTAATAATCCATGGATTTTCTACGAATTACCAACAGTGGTACTAAAATGTCATTGACCTCATAATGTTATACAATTGGATCATTGTCGTTGGCGTGTGTTTATTGTATTTATTTAAAAAATACACCAAAATGTGCTTAATCTTAAAGAGGAGTTCATTTAACAGAATTCCATCGATCATCAACTCTCAACCAACTTAATGGTCGACGGACTTACAGCTACTGTCAATAAAAACATGAACTTAAACGCTCATATATCATCAATGATTTATCGCTATGTTGCATATTTAAATTTATAGCTATGTTGTATAAGCATATTTAAATTAATTCAAGTAGAATGCGGGTACCGTAACAGGTCAAGTATCGGGGATTAAAAAATGGCTTTAAAACAATATAGCGCCGCATACGAATTATGACGATCCAAAGTAAACGTTGATGGCGCTTTAGAAATCACGCCTATTACACAAACCTCAGCAAAGGATTGATAACTTTCTTAAGTTGCAACCCTCTCATAGTTACTTTCCTGATTTGATTTTATTTGATGTATCTCCACGGGTCATATGACATTATATTGTCTTCAGTATCATAGGAAAATCCCTTAATACCCTGTCACACGTGATGCCTGTATTATGTTAAGTCTAAAATTAGGAAATAAGAAGGCACCTAGGTTAGTCTTATGGCTCATGACACAGGCTGTATATTTTATGCTTTGTGACATTGTATTAAAGAATTTGCCCATAATGTGCAGTCAAATATAATGAATTGATTTGTTAGGAAAACTGATTTAAACGGGAGGAATTCGAGTTGTAAGTAAACACTGTAACTCGGTTAATTTCTTATTTAACTTGTTTTAAATATTGTAACTATGTTAACATGTTTATATTAACCTGTCTTAAAGGATTAAAATTACAACATTTTTCATACGAATGTTATTTTTCACTAGTACATATTTGAAAGCAGTGTTCAGGCCTTATCATGTTTGTCTCTCCTCTTGGCCTTACATTCTCCACACTATACACACTCTCGTACAATGAGAACGAACCAATGTTATATCAATACCACTTTCACAGCTAAACTCCAGAGTGTGTACACACCGGGGCCGCACATACAAACAATTGTTTTCCTCCTGATACATGTTCTTATTTTCATTACAACAGACAATGTAGCCTATGTAGCCATATGTTTTAATCTTATGTTATTTGTGCGCGCGTATGAAAATTTAAAACAAACATGTTTACATTTTTACTCTTTACATTGACAAATAACTTTATAAATAGCCATTTCATGAGTAAGTTTCTGTCAATAAGAATTTAATTACAGCGACTAATTGTTATCTATACAAAGGAATGGTAAAAATAACCAATCGCGTTAAATTTAATTATATTGGAAAATAATCATATTTGGACGGGGAATAGTTTACGAGATGCCTTAGCTTGTTTTGAAAGTGACGTAGGTTTGGAGCGTGGTCTATTTTGCATTACGTCCGTTTGGCTGATACTTGTTTGGTTCTTAATGAAATCAAATGTGTTTTTCGTGTATTGCTAGTACGAGAGTAATTGACTTGTAATGGTAAAACGAGAACAGCTAACGTAAATACTCGTTTACCGCTTGGCGATGTGACGTACATAATTTTGACCCGCAAGCATGAAGAAAAATCACCAATCAGCAAGAATTAAAGAGTTTTATGTTGATATAACCATAGAGGAATATACCTCCATTATATAATATAAACTATAATAAGATGATTGCGGCCGCGCGTCAGTATAATAAAATTGATAAAATCAGCGCGTACTCGATAACATCTTTACGCGTTTGTTGGCGTACAAAAAGCGACATCCGGCGCATTATTCTCGTATAGAAAGCCACCGACCCACGTAGGCATAACGCTGTTCAAATATGAGTGACTGTTAATTCGCAACGTGTATGTGTTTTTTGAGTCATAAAATACGGTACAGGAAGCTGTTTGAACGACAGGTTAATCATCGTAGTATGTACGATGCGAGAGTGGGTCGACGACGCGCCTGGCTGCGTGTAAATATTCACAACACTCATGCAATATTCATAGGAAAGTTATACGAGTATCTATTTATGTTCCTAAAAAAACATCAAAACAATTTCGAGTAATTAAGTAATACCGATGTGAATTTTAAATTTACTTTGAACTAGCGTGTGTGACATTTAAGAAGTTACCATTTCACAACAAATGGCGCCTGGCAGGCCGGCTCATTCTAACGCTTAGATGCATATTTTAGAAATAACAGAAATAAAACCGCCAACGTTTAAGTCAAAAAGCACAGTAAGTTATCCAGTGATGAATTCAAATTTCAAGTCGATGGAAATAGTGTTACAGATTTATAACTTCCTAAATAGTAAGCTAGCAGTTTGTCAATTGCACGACAAGAATGTTTAATAGTCAATTACTTAGCCAGGAGTATTTAAGAGAAGAAGAAAAGCTTCTTAAACTTAGACAAGCTCATCAAAGTTGTTTGTGATGTCTCGTCTTTGTAAATATATGTGTCTAATAACAACTCTAAACAATTAAAATCACAATTATTGTTGTTATACATTATGTCTGACGGTATAACATTGTAGTTATGCGTATTTATTTTAAACGATTTCTTTAAATAGAGAGAAGATAATTCTGCAGATTTTCAAATAGAATTCGCTGTGAATGAGCACACATAAACACATTCCACCTCAAGCCCGTAGCCAGGGGGAATTGGAAAGAACCCCCCTTTCAAACTAGAAAGAAAGAAGTCTAGAAGTGAAATTTCTAGTAAATGGCTTAAAACTCATGACCATTTTGCCTAATCTTACGTAGCCAGCAGGCAAATTATTTTCAAATTATCATTCATATACTTAGTAGGTCTAAATATACGATCTTTTCTAAAGTTAATTCTTCTACTTTCTTCTACTTATACTACAAAATGTTTATATCTTTAAATTTTCGAAGGAATGTCTAAATAGATATTGTTGTTTGACTTCATTTCTCAGTTCCAATTATGCTGAACGGTGCACAGTAGTAAGATGTAGTAGTCTCCTTATATTTTGTGCTCGTGGCGCCCCATACCTTACGGCATCAAGGAGGAATTGCACGATATTACTTTTTCAATCTTTGTTATTTTGTTACTTTTATCTTTTGTTCTGGGTCCCAGTAAGACGAATATCTACTTCTATCTGATGATAATAACACTCTTTTCTTTTTTTCTTTGCATTTTCATAATTTTGTCATAATTCATGCCATTATCCAGGCTAAATAAATGTTATTGTAATAAATGTTATTGAAGTTATTTAGTGGAATGCACTTTTGGAAAATCATTGCAAATGGAGGATGCACGATGATTTTTTTAAGTGTCATTTATGATGTTACAAACATATTTGTGATCTGTGCGTCACATTTAAATGTGTTATTTCCCCTCGTTTTCTTTACTAACTTAATAACCCCAAGATTGATAAGCTTACATCAACCCCGTCGTGTCACTTTTTATCCACTCAAAAAACCTACTGCATTGTAAAAACAAAATAAATCAAGACAAAATCCGATAACACGACATTCTGTAAGTGCGTTATATTTTTAAAATAACAAACATAAATTTAAAACGTAACGTGTAATATAACTGATGAATTAATTTGATCTTGTATAGACAATGAATATACATCATTTTGGTATAGTTATTTAATATTAAACTATTTTAATCAAGATATTAATTTGTTTAGGCCTAATAAATTAGCGAATAAATAAAGACATATTGTGTATTGTGAGTTCCCTAAAACATGTACATTACACTAAAGTAGATAGGACGTAGATAAACATCATCGTATCTTGTGTATTAATAATTACATAGCCTAGCCCTATCAATCCTCAGAATGGAAATCAGTATGTGACGATAGTAGTGTATCAATCATATATTTATACGTCAGTTTACTAGTTTCAATAAATCATGATTCTCTCCGTTAAAACGTCTGCACACGTTTTAGCGCTCATAATTGTTTAGAATTTGTGTGACATTTAACCGTGTGTGTCATATTATCTTTGGAGTTATCCGTCAGAAATATCCTTATATTTAACATGTTAAAGATTTTTGTAATCATCGTTCCGGAACGCACGCGTCCAGGTCAAAGTTTATACTGATGACGTAATACGAGTTGCGTTGTGTGATCATTAAGAGAGCGTGTGAATGGATATTGTTAAATTTTCCATTTCTATGGCATCAGTGGTAACTACAGAAATGATGAATGCATACTTCGGCTAGTAACTTTAAAGGTGTGTTTCCACTGACGGGATACTGGTGTGCGTGTATGAAGATGCATGGGGTGTCTGCTGTATTAGGTCTAAGTCACACTGGAATGTTAAGACGGATCCATATCAATCCCAAATCGAAATATAAAAATATGCATTGATATTTAAACAGTTTCTTCAACAATTATGATGACGTATAAAGATCGCGTGTTTGTGTACATCAGCTGGCATGACGTCATACTGTTCAAAAAATTCAAAATGTTGAACGAAATATACAGATATGTAATAGTGATGGGCTTAGTCTAACATTATTAGGTATTCGTCTCTTCAGTCACTGACGTCACACAGCGAACATTCACATGTTTTAGCTGATCGAAACGTATCCCTGTAAACCTGATTGTCAACGCATTGTAGTACAATATTTACCTGTAAAATAAAATACTTTATTTTAAAGAGTTTCTAAATTTTCCCACATGCTTACACACAACATTAGTTAATATTAATTTAGCTTTAAGTTAATGATGATTTCATAGTCTGATATATTCTGATAGTTCAATCAATTATTTTACTTATTTTCTACTCAAACTCATTTTATTTAAATTAAATCAATAAACCAAACGTGTTTTTAACCAATGCACTTCAATGTTAGAGAGGCGATAATAACAGATTTTTAAAACCACCCAAGAGTTTTAAGTTCACTGTTATTGATTTAGCAAACAAATGTACACTTACAGTATTATATTTTTCCCGATGTGATCATCATTTATAAAACTGTCAAATACGCTAGGACGCACATTAAGCTGGGCTTTCCACTTGGACGCAACGCAAGGATGTAATTACGATTCGACGGATCATTTAAAGTAAAGCTCTGTCTACACTATCAAAGTTTATGTGATGGGCCCATAATTATATGGACATGATGATCATATCACTACCATATTTAAGCATATCACTACCAAATTTGGGTATATCACACTTTTTTTTGTTAAACTCCTTTTGGAAGTGCAGACAGAGATTTACGCTTGTGTTTGGTCAACTCACTTGAGTTGTACCACGTGGTTGCATTGCGTCCAAGTGGGAGCCGAAGCTTTAGTGGGAGGCAGCGTATAGACTCCCGAGCAACGCAATTTGATTCAGATGAAATTTCGCTCCCTTATTACTTATTGTGTGACGAAAAATGTGATGTGCCCATATATGGACATGATGATGTCATAACACTACCATTTTTTTGGACACATCACCACCATATTTAGGCACATCACACATTTCTGTTAAACTAGTTTGATAGTGTAGACAGAGCTTTAGGATGTGAATATAGTGGGAAAATAAGTTCAGGAGATTTCTCCGTTACAGGCAGTTTTCGAATCTACAGCTCACTAATGTCTTTCGACACTAGTAAGCGCTTTCTAAATCCCGAGTTATTATCATAATGTGCTGAACTTACATCATGTGTTTGACCGATTGTACAACATGACCCATAAGATGAGAAAACCTGAAGGCCACCACTCCGCTGTAACGTATCTTGTGATGATAAGAATGAATAAGACATACAGTATCCTCTACATGCATTCATTTGGACGTATTCAACATGGCAACCCGGTATTCGAACTTCTTTTGTATAGCCTGCAGAAAGAAAAAAGAAATATAAAAAGAAAAATAGATTTTAATTGACGAAACAAGCGCAATGCGCAATGCAATAGAACCTCTATACAATGGACACCTTCGGGACCCAGCCATTAATGGTAGGGGTTGACTTCAGCCGATTATCGGTACTGTGTCTATTTCCGAAGTATCATGGAATATTTGGTAATACAACATCACATGTGTTTCACATGTATCTAATATTAACCCACCCTTAACCTTACATGATACAGGCACCATGTGATATAAATGAGATGCTGTATTACCAAATATTTCTATGATACTTCGGAAATAGAGTTATGTGGGAGATACATTACTGGGTATTGACAGTGTTAAACGCATATTATTTCCCTTCGTTGTTTAGTGGGCCCGTGAGTAGAGGTGGCCCCTGATTTGAGGTTCCCCCTTAGAGCTATTGGCATCGATTCCCACTTTGGTACAACGCGGCAGCTCGTTCAGGTAATGATCCATCACGTTCAGATTGGTCAAATTACTTGCGGTGCGCTTGCGTACAAGTGTGAACCAATTTTAAAGGAGGGATTCTGCTGTATTTCAGTTGTCCATTATCGTTCCCACCAGTTACTTTGGTTTTGTCGTTGGTCGAGTGGATGGCGAACAATGTAGATCACTACGAACACATTTAAATATCCACGATGTAACGAAAATTGTTGACATTGTTATATTAGTCATAATAAAACATGATCATTAAGAATCTAAAGTAAATTTGCCGAACGATCATTAATAATAAACCTTCTGCACGATGAGTTATCATCAGGTAGTTATAAAGTTCAATGTTGAGAATGCACAGCAATTAGGTCTTCTGTTGTAGGCTATACACAACCAAGCGAAATTTGCCCTTGTTCGTTGTAAAAAGAGGATTATTGCGAACTGCTGATAAATTATTATAATGATGACGTTTAATCGAAAAGATGATGGTAATACTTATGAGTACAATAATTTTTATTTATTTCATTACATTTATTTACATACAGTAGAACCGCTATTAAGAGGACACCTTCGAGACCCAATAAAATGTCCCTGAAGCTTGGTTCCCACTAGAACGCAAGGACGTAAACGCAACGCAAGCGTTTTGACCAATGACAAGCGACAGTTCGAGTAATCCATCGCTTGTGATTGGTCAATTTACTTACGTTGCGTTACGTCCTTGTATTGCGTCTCTAGTGGGAACCAAGCATTAGGGGTTTCCCTGCGTAGGGGGTTGGCCAAAGTACTCGGTGCTACGATCCTGAATGATAAGTATACGAGAATGGGAGATCAAAATGAAGGCAAATGTCCCAATGTTAGGCGAGCCCAAATAGTGATAAAATACAATTGTGCTTATACAATAGTAATTTAAAATGTTGATTATCATATTCCAAAGTAGAATAGTTTCCAATTCCTTCGATTATATCAAAAGCTTGTTTGTTCAAGCACTATTTCCATATACATTATAGGCTATAATCATGTTTGCTAGGCCTACGATTCCGTATTTGTAAGGTATTACATTTTATCTTACAATATGTTTGTTAACGTAAAATAATTTATTCACATATTATTCGAGAGATAAAATGTTTGTCCTAAAGAGTTACGATAATTCTGAGCCAATTTGACAATACTTCTACAAGATGACATCAAACGAACATTATCGCCACTTGTTCTCAATATTGCTAATGGAAATACAAGTATGTCGACTATACTCGTGACGTCACTTTGACCGTTACATCTAAGAATATTTGAATCACTTACCGACCACGTGGCAACCTGGTTGCTCCCAGTAGTTGTCTCCATTGGCTAGCATTATGGCGGTGATTAGAACCAGTGATTTCAATAGTAAACACATCTTTTGATTAACCGTTATTGTCAACGAAGACAACCTAAATAAGAAGAGTTATTATTACTTTAGTGAATTGGTAAATATTTATTCCGGATTCGCAATTTGCAAAAATGAATGAATGTAAGTGGATGGTCACGCTAAGATGATTTATAAATGCGACCAGTGGCGGATCCATGATTTTGAAATATGGAGGAGGCGGAGGGCTTAAAGTGATAACATTGTGAACGGAACCTAATGAGATAGTTATAGATGGGGGCGTTCCGGCTGGCGATATTTCTTTTCGTACATAAGTTGGGGACCCCTCATGAAACGTCACAAAATAAACATATTCATTAGTCATTTCCATAAGAAGGTGTAAGAATTACAACTACAATTCGCTAATGCAAACGCTTTCTGTCGAGCCGTCTGTGTAGTTGAGTGGATTAGACTATGGACTTTACATGTCGATGTATTGGGTTCGAATCTCATGAGCAACTTCTTTTTACTTTATAGTGAGATACAGATTATTGTAGGTTTAGTTATATTTAGGAAGTAGTTCGGCTATTTTTCACATAAGTGGTCCCCAACTTATGTACGATAAATAAAATCACCGGGCCTAGATCCGCCTATGACGTATAAGAGGAGGTGAGGATATTATTTGCCTTCTTCGCCTTTAAATAAAGTCGATGACATAGGCACTTACTACTATATGCAAAAATATTCGATTCATCATCATCATCATCATTTAATAATGATTAGCGACGTTGTTGTAACACAACTAATATAAATATGATTAAACTAAACAGCTAAAAATAAGCATTTTAAAATAGATATGCGTACTATTAATAGTAAGGTGTTAAGTGATCTCTGTTCCACTAGCTTATTATTTTTGGCATATACGGTGTAAGACGCTGTCTATTTTTGAATGGACAGTAGTAAATATTATTAGAAGACCGACTAAATATAGTTTTAATCACATGAGTGTAAGCGATCGGGAAAGGTTTATTTTAAGACTTTATGACCAGTTTTTGTGAAATACAGAGCCTGTAATTTTGTTATAGGCCTAGATGTTATTGTGCGGAATTTTTACTAGTTCAGATATTACGTAATGTAATCATATAGGCCTATATATTTATAGTCTATATTAAAACATTTTATAAAATATTGGCAGATTAATAAAGTCAGTAGACACAATTAATAATTCTAAACTGAAATAATAACAATTTAAAAAAAAATTATACTTTGAATTCTTGGTTTTATAACAGTAGAAAAACAACAATACTTTTATGGTTATTTTTGGTTTCTGATGATTTTAATCTTTTACGGGAATACGTGTTGCAAATTGATTACACATTTTCATTATTTTGGATGCACTATGCCGATTGGTTTGTGCCGCTGTTCCATTCTAAATAAAGTTATTATTTATTTATCTATTTCATTAGTAATAGGTAATTTGTAAAATAATAACAAATGTATATTCATCATTATTTTTATATACTTACATAATACTATGTCTCCCCTTAAGTTAAAAATAAGTATAAGAAAATTCTCCACTCGATCAGAATTCGAATTTATTCTTCCTGAAAAGAGAATGAATTTTGTTGATTAAACGGTTCTCTTTTGTGTGTAGCTTCCGCCACTTAAGGCGGTAATAAGGCTGATGGATTAGAAGTCGGACAGGTCGATTGAAAAAGCATCCGCTATGAAGTCCATCAGCTGGTCATCTAGTTAGATGACAATGAAATTACGATTCACTTTTAATATTATGTCACTATCTCTATTTGTGACCCACTTATATATAGAAAATAATGTAGGCCAAAGAATTATCACTACACACTACTGTAAGCTGTAAGAAATGCAATACATATTATATAATAATTGTTCTTGTAATCATCATTGACCAAGTTAGTAATATCAACAGTGTCAGACGAGCAGTGTTACCAAATTAATATGTAATCAAAAAATGCAACATCGAAAAAAAACAACTCTGACTTTATTCATTACTCATAATACTCATATCATTTGATAATATGGTCAATGCTTTAAGTAATTAATATTTATTTTTCATCTCTTTTCACACATTGTCCTCTTTGTATCTTTTTTTTCTTTTCTAAACTATTTTGTACAATGTGTTGAAAATAAATAAATGAAATGAAAAACAATAATACACCTTTCTTGGGAAAGAGACTCGATCCCTGATAGACCACCGAAAATATATCACAATTTAGATTAAAACTTTTGTTTTTCAATTTTGCTTAGGCCCCTAATCGCGTCTTATAGTTGGTATATGACTGGAGTTTGAAATTTAAAACAAAAATAGTCGAATTTCTTTAATGTCTTTTGAGAAAGTTATTTAAAAAAAAGTTCCATCTTTTTAAAGTCTTAAAGTCATACATCATTTCACCTTTACATTGCTGTCCAAATTGTAAGTGATTCATTTATAGCAACGTGTACGTATAATAGCTAACAATTAATATTATTTTTTATATCTTCACTATCCAGCATCAAGGACGACTCACAAATCACAGGATTGGAAACTATGATATTTATTTTTAAAAATATGTTAATTAAATATTATTAAAATGTAAATTAGAAGTTTTATTTCAATTTAGTTATATAATTATATATATTGTATAATTATTATATAATATATAATTTTCACTATCCAGCACAAAAGACGACTCACCAATCACAGGATTGGAACTATGAAATTAGAAGTTTTATTTCAATTAGTTATATAATTATATATATATATTATATAAGTATTATATAATATATATAATTTTCACTATCTAGCATCAAGAACGACTCGCGCCATCACAGGATTGAATTTATTTTTAAAATATGTTAATTAAATACAATTATTTTATATAATTAAATACGACATATAATGTATTAGTATAATGTTGCTTGTTGCTGCTACATTGTATATTTTGACGTCAAACGTCACCATTACTCTTACCCATTAATTTCTCGAATCTTTTCCGTTAGAATCGACAACATGCAATTCATATAGGTAGATCTAACGAACGATATCAGAATATATTTTGCTTACATAAAGCTCTGTCTACACTATTAAACTGTATGTGACAAAAAAGTGTGATGTGCCTATATATGGTAGTGATATACCCAAATATAGTAGTGATATGACATCATCATGTCCATATATGGGCACATCACATTTTTTGTCACATAAAGTTTGATAGTGTAGACAGAGCTTTTCAATGATATTGATAGAGTTTATTAAATCGAGTTAGTGATTTTTATTTTCTAATGAAGTGTTTTATTGTAATTCCTGTGTTTAAGATGGCCGTCCTGTAATTAGTAAAGTGCCTGTTAGGATCAAAATAAGTGTACTATTAATAATTAAATTAAAGCCATGTTTTTAGTTCCTAAGCTGGTATTCAATCAAAGTCAATCAATTTATCATTTATTTCTCTTCTTCTCTTTCATAGAATATAAAAATTAAACATTGGTATTACCCTTTACAGTAGAACTCCTCCTATAGGGCTATTACCTATTCAGAGGACTACTTCATTAAATGGACACTTTACTATAAAACGAACAACATATGTTTTAAAAATGCGGCCAACACCTATTCAGTGGCCATTTTTCCGTAACACATAGGAGCAGTTTTAACACCACGGCTAACCCCTATTCAGGAGACACTTTCCCGTAACACATAGGAGCAATATATATTTTAACATCACGACTAACCCCTATTCAGGGGACACATTCCCGTAACACATAGGAGCAATATATTATATTTTACCACCACGACTAACCCCTATTCAGGGGACACATTCCCGTAACACATAGGAGCAATATATTATATTTTAACACCACGACTAACCCCTGTTCAGTTTACACCACTTTTAAACTAGATGTCTTGTATTGGTATATTCACATGTCATTTAACTAATGTGCGGTAGCATAACGCATGCATACACTTTGGTCAAACGATTTTCTAGTATTGAGTACGTGTACAAACACTTATATATCATAGCAGTGTAAACATATACTTGAAAATAACAAGATGATAAAGATAAAACTTCACGAACCAAATAGAGATCGAATAATTCCCTTTTTAAATAGTTAATTAATTTATTATTTTACTACATTATATCAGCAACCTATGATTACGTATTCCACGTTTTTAATGAAACATTTATTTCTTGGCCTGAGGTTATTGATTTAGGTTACTAATGATTAAATAGTACCTATGAATATTCATCCCAGGCCTACTGACCAAGCAATGAGATCAAGGATCAAGTGTTAACATGTGTGTTTAAGAGGCCTATAAAACGTTATAAAGGCCTATATACCTGGGACCATCTAACATAGCTGACCTTTGTCCAAGTAGTCGTAATATTACCCCACTATCTTTTTATTTTATTAATTATAATTATTATACACCCTAGTTGTAAGTTAGAGAATGAATGTAACCACCAACAGACTCTTTCTATACATTAAAATGACAATATTTAACTTACTCTAAACCGGCAACTATTTACAAGCGTGAAAACGCCGTAAGTATTTAGTCCTTCGCTTCGTTATTGACTATCTTTATCTTCGTAGCGACTATTATTTTCCTTCCAAGTTCAGACTATAGTCTCAATGTGAATATAGAAATATCGATAATACGTACGCCTGCTCCACAGAATCGCGATGAGTAAGTTATTTCATCGACGGATGATAAATATATTACGCCCTCTACGACGTCAGCAGATTAATAACCAATTCCGGAATACCCACTGATTGAAATTGATATCTTTGTGCAAAAATATAATTAATTTTTACCGGCAAATACATCATTATTGCCACATTTCATGTCCCCTTTTTTTTGGCAAATGACGCGTGGTAGAAAAACACGTAAACACCTAAGATTAATTATTAACATTATGCAAATCTCTTTACGTAGATCCCGCTTGAAATCTGGATAAGAACAACATAATGCATCAGGATTTCATTTTAATGTAAGTAAGTATGTAAGTGGCTTTCAGATTGAAATATCAAGGATAAGCAAGTACGTAGGCTGGTATAAAGTGCACTTTAGTCATTTTGTTGGCTATGAAGTGAATCAAAGCGAATTAAGACCTCAATCTTACATTTTTATATGTAATTTGATCAACGTTTCTATTTCTGTAAAATTTAATAATAACCTATACCATTATTATTCAAAAAATAGCCCCAGTGATTATACAATAATTTAAAAAAAATTGAAAAAATAATAAAACTATATAGTATGAGACAAATTCAATTATTTTGACACAAATTGTTATCGAATGAAGATACATATATAAACAGTTATCGGCAAATCATGACGTCATTACATAATCTCGTAATTTGTTTGATAGAAACATTCAATTATTAATAAGTTTGTATTCGTATTACATGTCTTTAAGATTATTAGCAGAGACAGTTGAATAAAACTCGATCAGATTTCCACAACAAAACATTTCAACAATTTTTAGAGCAGGAGAATCATTATTGCATTAATAATGCCTCTATTCATGCGTCGGTACGTTATAACTTATCAATAGAGCTTGGTGGTTAACATGCTTGTCTTCCAATCCGAAGGTCCAGGGTTCAATCCTCAGTCCCTTAGTTAGTGGCTGTAACTGACTAGTCGTTCAACTCTACTTCCTAAGTCTCAATTTACAAGCATAGGTCTGACTTTTTACTAACCCAGATATATTATCTCCCTAAACTTATATTATTGAAATATTATGCTGTAGGCCTATCCTAATAATTAATTATCTATTTAGCAAAACCAACACTCTTTATATCAAAATGGATTAAGAATTTTGTTTACGAAACGTTTACTTGGACATTGGCCTGGCTGGTGACGTATTTGTCTGTGTTGATCAAAGTAAACTCAACTTTAAAATGTGATTAATTGTGTTTTTATTACCAACTTGACAGTACAACCAATTTTGTGTTTATTTCTATGTTTTTATGTAACGAAATACAAGTTAATATTCATCTTCTTGTCAGTTGGTACGAAGCAGAAACAAATTAAGCTTTATACCCTAGAGGACTTATACTTTCGACTACAGATTCATGGTTTAGACAGATCTTAGGAAAAATCAATAGGCCTTATACTTTAAGATTTAGAATGGCGTTGATGACATCAGCATTTTCTGATTATGAATACAAATAATACGAATTCTTCGTATGTTAGTTGACTTTGTATAAGTATACATAATTTCAGAATGATCAGGTATATCACTGATGATTGATAAATGAAGCCTATCGTCTGAGATTTATTTTCATTGTCAGCAACAGAGTCTTTGGCAATTATGTTTTTGGTCAAACTGAGTTTTTTTGAAAAATTGGTTTTCAACATGATGTTTTTCCCGTCAAAAACAAATTCAGAAAACTAGATGTCGGAAAACTGAATTTTCGGCAATTTACCGGTAGTTTTCAGCAAATTTAACTCAAATATGGTTTTCGATAAACAGAGTTTTGGGTAACAAAAAAAACAAAAAGTTTTTGGTCAGTAAACAAAGTTTTGGAAGATAGGTTTACATGCAAATTTAATTTTAACAAGTGATTTTCGGTAATTTAAACTAGATCAACTAGATTTCGGAAAATCAAATTTTTTGGTAAACTGAGTTTTCGAAAAATGTACAAATTAACTTCAACAGTGTTTTTGGTTAAACTTTGTTTCAGCAAACTTGATTTTGGAACAACCATGTTCAGTAAACATGGTTTTTAGTAAATTGAGTTTTCTACAACATGGTTTTGGTAAAACATGTTTTGACAAACTTTCTTCGGTCTGATTTTTCTTCTAATTATTCAGCAAAAGTTTATTTCAGAAATATTTGATTTCGGCAAATATATTTTCCGACAAACTTTATTTTGATAAAGCAGGATTTTCTTAAGTTTCCCGTCAACCGATTATCCGGTAAGGACTGAACTTCATCAAAGTGTGTTCCAGCGTGTACTTACAGGATACATCATCTACCGAGAATCTACATATTATAATAATAAGTTCACAATGATTTTTGTAAAAGTAAAATCATCTGCAGCGTTCCTAACAACCAACTGTTATTGTAACTGCTTTGAAATCCCTTTCAAAAGTCATGAAAACATTTTTACAGAATTAAGATGTTTATTATTTTTGCAGCAAAATATATTCGAATGATGTCATCATTAAGTGACAGTTAACATAATATAATATCATTTGATATAAGATATAAAGGTGGTAATGATTAGGTGTTTTCAATTAATGGCATAACCGTAATATCATTACGTCATACGCGCGCGTTGCTCTTCTTGTTAATGACAAAGGCGAGGTAATAACAGTATCTTCATTTTTGACCTTGATATTTAGGAGAGGATCATTTAAAAGAAGAAAAAAAATCTTGAATGGATTGACAATCGGAGGAGGTGATTGATTGGTGTCCATTAGTCACTGTATAATAGGTCTACGCATCTAATGAAACGATAACAAATACGAGAAACTGAGGTTGTTTTAAGCTTTCAATATCACTGATTCTTTCTATAATGTTTTCTGGAATTCTGGACAATCTAGAACTAGAATGTGTGATTCGATTGTAATAATTGTATTACTATACAGTTTAATCTATATTCAAGTTATGTAATATTGTTTAAAATGGTAAATAGGCTAAAGCTACATTATCAAACTAGTTTGACAACAAACATTGTGATGTGCCCAAATATGGTAGTGATATATGCTTAAAAATATGGTAGTGATATGACATCATCATGTCCATATACGGGCACATCAGAGCTTAACGATGAAAATCAATCAGGTGGTTAAAAAATAAATGGATGTACTCTGAGGCATTACTTACAAAACCTACACAAATAAATGTTAAAGATTTAATATACCTATATGAAAAATGTTGGTGAAGAATGAAATAAAACTTCGAATAGGCAATTTTAATATCGGTATTCACTTTCACCGAAAAACCGAACAAGATAAACGTTTACATTTAAAGCTTTGTTTCCACTAGCGACGCAACGCAAGGACGTAACGCAACGTAAAGCTTGGTTCCCACTAGAACGTAACGCAAGGACGTAAACGCAACGCAAGCGTTTTAACCAATGATAAGCGAAGTTATAGTGGGAACCACGCTTTACGTGGCAGAATCACGTCTTTAAGGTTTTTGGTAAACAAACATTTAAATTACGGGTAAATACAATTGAATAGGTCAACATATTTGGGTTTTTTTTCAATCAATCTTTTAAAAAATACAAATGTATGAAACTAAAATATCATATTTACCAATATTTAATTATTATTATTATTATTATTTTGATTTGACGTTTTCATCAATTTCTTAACGCGCATGTCACGTTAGTATAGTCGTCACTGTGTGACTATTTGCGTGCGTGGTTTCGACGTAGAAATTAAATTAACAAATACACAGATCTTCACCAAATGTAAACAATTTAATTATTGTTTCTTGTTTCCATCTTATAATTGTTAATACGTGAAGGTGACTGCGGGGTCACGGCCGTAATCAACTTCTATATTACTTTCTCCATTGTGGTAATTATTAATTTTCTTCTACGATTCGTCGTCGGCGCCTGAAAAAGATGTATTTTGTGCCTCGTGGCAGTTGCTGACGTTTAAATAATAATGCTGAAAAATGGCAAATGGATAATGCTCGTCGTAACGAATATGAGTGGTGTGTGTTGTTGTACAGATAAAATTAAGTCGTGGTTTTAAAAATATTAAAGCAGGCCTACGAATTTATGAGAAAAAATAAGCGACATAAAACCAATAGGCCTATTATGGTCATTAAAAAAATAAAATAATAAATAAAACAATTTCAATTTGACAATGTTTTTAGTGTTTTAATTTTTAGACCCAGCTTAAGTTCCTGCTTGTAATATTATGTGCTATTTTAAGTAATGTTGTAGGTTCCTTTGAAAAAAAAGTTAAATGGATGGAAAAAAACCCTAAAATTATGTTTTTAATTGCGACACTGTAAGCGCCTCTTCATTCAAAGTACGGATATTGTAGGCCTATATTTTTTACGCGCGCGCCCTTTCACTGATACCTTTGCTTAAGACGATAGATGGCGCTTGTACATATTTTGAAGCTATCTTCATAATCCGATGTCATTATCCTTAATAATGCTGTTAATGGAACTTGTTTACACGAAAGATGCCAATTAATCGTTAACTATTAATCGCACGCTATATTTAGACTCTAATTCAGATACCAAATAATGATACACCTTCTGTTACTATTAGCAACGTACGGTGATGATGTACGGCTATCAACCAATCAATTAAGAGTTTGATATTTCCGGCAAAATTGTGAAATTTCACTATGTAAGAAAAGGTCACAATTACAAACAAACAAAAAACCCACACATAATGATATTTTATCCTAGTATAACTGTCTGAAACTTGGTATCTAATTATTCAATATACGTACGAGGCTTTTACGCAGGCTACTTATAGTTATTCAATATACATAATATAACATAATTTTATTTTCTCGCCTAGGTCTTTAATAGTTCAATTTGCTATTGACAAAAATCGTGGTTAATTAATCGATGACAACATTTAAACAAATGTTTGAAATGTTTCAATAATTTTATTTATACTATAAAGAATGCTTTTATGAGATTTATTTAGCCTAGACTAATTAATAATGATAATAATTTTTATTTGTCAAAGACTAGGACTCGAGGCCAAGTCGAATCCGATTCCTTCTTCAATTTAAAATAGCGCCATCTATAACTGAGATTGTTTTTCTAAAAACCAATGGCGGCGATAACAACGACGCTGCTACCGTAAAAACTAACCAAGTCGAATCAATCAAATAACTTTTCTAGGAGATAATTATTTGCTTTTGATGTACCACTGACATGAAAAAGTGCAAATAATGTAATCAAGGATTTTATTAGTAAAATAGGTGCATTTTAACGTTACAATTTACTATTTACTACAATGGATTGGAGCTCCAAGGAAGGTGTCGCGGAGATCGAGGAGAATTTGGCCGATCTCAGCCTTGAGAAAACAATAACCAGTAGCCTAAAGGTAAATAAGGTTAAGCTAATAATAGCCTATCTTATAAAGATAAATCTTGAGTGAATCAGTTAAAAATTGTATCAGATTTGAAAACGATTTTATTACATCTTTTTATCAGGCAGACAAGGCACTTTTTTTTGTTTGTTTTCATGACATTTCGTAAAAAAATCAGTGCTGTTACTGCTGGTTACCGAGTCATGTACTAAACTTTAGGCCTACGCCCGGAAGGGACCGGTACCGCCCGGCCATCAAGTACATGCAAACATTATATTTAATGTAATTGTGATATTTAAAGGGGGGTTCCGGGTTTAAAATGAATAGTAAAAAATGTAAAATATATTTGTTTGTCTCTTGAACGGTAAAAGTTTCAATTTATATAAGCGCCCAGTGAAGCAGAACGAAGGCTGTGAAATGAGGCCAAATTACAAGTGCAGCTACGGCGATATGACACTGTGTTACAGAATAGGAAATTCGTGAAATGGTCAATCTTCCGACGACTCGTTATCATTAACCATATCAATTACTTTTGTAAAATTATACTTATCTGATGTAATTTTAGTCGGTCTTCCCATTTATAAAGTCAATGTTCTATGAAAATTCATCAAAATAGTGAAAAATTAGATATGTTTGCACTTTACGTTTGCCGATTTTCGCACTGACTTAGGGAAAGCCTTCAAAATCAATGAAGCGTAACGTATACATTCCTGCTGAGAGCGAGGAGAGCGAGACGACGATACACGTGCTCTATCTACCCATGCCTGGCATCGTCACGTGATAAGCAGATACAGTATACAATACCAAACTGGTCGGGTCGAGTATACCCCGTCTATAATTACAACATGAACGATGTACAGTATTTGATTGAAGGTTGACTCGACCTACCGGAATGGTATAGATAATATAGCTCGAATGAGAGAGTTGGAATATTTGTAAACATAAGTATTGCTAATTTTAAGAAGTGTAGCCTAGTAAAAGGCCTGGTAGTATCAATTCGCATAGGGTCTACTACACTAGCTAGCTCAATTTTTAACTGGGCCGGATCGGCTAGGTCTCCTTCCTACTACTGGTCTACTTGCTTGATGCAGTAGTATCCGCTTTTTTGGAGAGTAAACTAGGCCTATTTTAGGCCTACTTAGACGATCGGGACATCATACGTGCGGACGGCGAACGGCGATACAGTATTTACAGCCGATTTTGTAGAATGTTTTAGGTTTAGATTGTTTAGGAGTTTGGCTGATAGGATGGGTTTGGAATCCACTGAGTTTTGTTTTTTATGGGCCAATCGTTTAGTAGTGGGCCAATCGTTTAGTAGTAGGCTAGCTAGGCCCATGATGGGCCCCAATGTTTTAGCGTTTTAATCTCTAGTCAGAATGGCTCTCACCCATGAAAAAAAATGATTTAGGCTAGGCCTAGCCTAGTACGTGAAGCCGATAGTACGATCTGTACTATTCGAGGTATAAAAATAGTATATAATTTATGACTCCGTAATCTATACTAAATTTTGTATTTATTAAATGTCAAATAAATATATGCTACTACTGTTGTTATTACACTTTAGGCCTAGAGCTTAGAAAACCTACAAATAATGTATTTCACAATGATCGGGTGGTCGTCGTTTGACAGGGGAGATTGAAAAACACAACGTACATGACGTCGCGAGTTATGAATCCACTGATGACGTGATTTTGTGAATATCTCATGAATATTAATGAGCTTCCCTAAGCTGCTGAAAAACAAACTTTCCATGAATTTACCCTAAAATGTATATGAAATTTTATTTTTTTATTTCTCGTTATTATTTCTTCATTCTGACATGTCTATATTTTTATAATATTTTTTATTTAATAAATAAACGATATTTAAAAGCAATTTTAAACCCAGAATCCCCCTTTAATTGTACTTTTTATACATTTTGAATCTAAAAAAACTGTCAACATACTGATTAGGCTAGCCGAGGTTTATTTCGAAAGGAATAAACTTCCCCTTCCCTTCATAATCTTCCCCTTCCCTTCATAACATATACTGTAGGGGTGTGTCACAACTCTGATAGGGGTTGGTCTAGCCCCAACAAGCACTACCTCTGGGTTAAATGGTATTCCCAAATTAATGACACAACATATTGAAATATTATTAGACAAAAGTACAAAAATACAGTACACTACAGTTACAGATCAATAACTTAACATTATTTAAAAATATATTTTTAATTTTTAATTGTATTCTTTGCAGAGTGCAGAGGAGATTGAGCGTTTGACTGTTGATGAGAGTTTAAATGACATTCAACGTGCTGTGTTTTTATTAAGGTGAGTAGAATGAATGTTATGCCAAACTACTGTAGCATTACATTTTTATCAAAAATTATATATAATTTCTTTTTTATCATGTTTGAATTGTTTTTATACATTTAAAAATATATTTGTAAGCTTTCAATTAGTGAGAATTTCTCATCTTAAATTTAAAGCAAGTTGTACCAATCTTTAGTGTTAATACTGTATATAAAATTAAATATAAACTACATATTACCAAGGCAATAACAAGAGGATGCTGAGCTCCCAGACATTAAAGGGTTTATCTGTGGCTGCAACACAGCCAGTTTCACGCCCCTTAATAGACACTTCACGCTGCGGATATTATGTACATCAGTACTGTTGGTATTTGTGGCAGCCAGACATAAGATCAAAGGACTGTTACGAGTTCCTATTTTGGCAAGGCAAGCTCAGTGTCCTGACTGTTAGAATGCCTTGATATTATTGTATAGGTTACCGGTATGTACCATTTCCTACCATTTTGATAACTTACTGTATCCACCATTATCCACTTTCTTAGAGATTATTTGAAACCTCAAGATTCATGTATTTTATTGAAAAATTGAAATGGTTTTTTTTATGAACAAATTGTTGATGTCTATGAACTGTCAAATAAATAACTGATATTCTTAAACTATAGTCTATACTATCATCAAACTTGATGTGACAAAAAAATGTGATCCATAATGAACATGATGATGTCATATGACTTCCATATTTGGGCATATCACACTTTTTTTTCAAACTAGTTTGATGGTGTAGGCATAGCTTTAAAATGCTTTAACACATCCTATGGTAAAGTGCACAATTGATTTGATGGGATAGTCTGCCCATTGTTCCGATTGTCCAATAATCAATTCTTTATCCTATTTTGAAAGAAGTCCATTCAGATGATCATTGTATACAAGACCTCTTTCTCAAGGACTAGATACTGTTGGTTTAAAATAGAGATATTTATTTAAATATTGGCTAGGTCCCAAAACTGTTTATTTAGTTTGACTGCATTGTTTGGGATTAAAGAAAGTGAAATAACTTCATACTATATTTTTATGTAGGGTATACTTACTGTACTATAGTACAGTACTGTAGTACTGTACTATAGTACTACTAGTATTAGCCCTGTTTAAATACTAGCCCTGTTTAATACTAGCCCACTGTACAATGTACAGTACTGCAAACTGGGCAAGTTGGCAATCCAATTTTGGTGGTCTTGTGAAAATTGTGCATCGTTTCCAACATGAACAGGAAAGCCATAAACCCTTACATCTGTTCCAATTAGTATGTACCTGTATTGTGAGGAATAGGTCGGGCTAGCAAAGCATATTGGTTTGGGCTAGTACGATTGACTAAACTACACTCAGTTGGCTATTAAAAACTGTAGGTTACTGTCCAAGACTCTCATCACATAACTCTGCTAGCTCCACAAAATGTAATTTTAAAACTAATATAGTCATCATTATGATAATGTCCTGTTATTAATTTTTAAAAAACATAAAATTCTTTGGAAATTAAGATATTGACATTAAAACCAGGATGTGATATGGCATATTAAATATTAAACTACAGTACTGAAGTAACTGTACATGTATATGCATATTTTTTAAGACTCTTTAGAATTCTGTTGACTTTATAAACGATTAAGGCATGGTGTATACAAACAAGTTTTAAGAAAAGAAACCATCACCACTACACCAATATAATTGATAATATTCATCCATGTTTGTGATATCAATAATCAACTATTGTTTGTTGTTTGTTGAAGACTATCTTTCAACAATTATCGTTGATAAATCTTCTTTCCCTGTGGAATTGTTTGTTTTATTTTGAATAAACGACGACAACGTTAACACTTGAAAACATTGTGAGATACATAACGGTAGATCTGGGATTCCAACCCAATTAACTTATTTAATATTGGTACAATTCTGTGTACTGTATACAGTATGAAAATTTCCTTTGAATACTCTACAATAGTTATATTTTAAAGATGTATTGTCCCCCTGATAAAATAATTATTTATTTATTAATTTTTTTTTTAATATTCCATTTTAATGTCACATAATAGTTCTCCACTTCGAACAAAAATTGAATCGACAAAAAAATGTTTTTACCTGAAAAAGCTATAATTTAATAAAGCAAAAAATAGTCAAATTGTCTGTCAGACAATTTTGGTTTAAATTTTACCGTTTATTTTGTCATTTTATATAACATTATAATAAGAAAACATTATTTTGTTTCTTTTTTTTTCGGTGAGTGATTAACTTTATGAAAACTTCAAAATAACCTATTCAACAAAGTTTAATTAATCTTATTTTTTCATGTTTCTCTATGTTTTTGAGGAACAATACATTTAATAAAAATTAGGAGGTGTGATATTTAAGCTACGATGTAAAGTTTAACTATACTATTGTCTACATAATATTATTGATTAGACATTTAACGAATGAGTATTATTATTATGACCTAGGTTAAAAATGTTAAATATGTAAAGTGATATAATATTTCATCACTCTATTATGACTGTTTCTTATAAATAACCAATTTAGTTAAGTTTAATTTATGAGCAACAGCCAGTTACTGTAGTTAATACTGTTGGCTTTAATTGTCACACATCTGTATTAACTTCAATCATATCAAATAATAATTACTGTAATGTACATTCTGTTGTTGTTATTTATTGGTTTTTTTTTTCAAATTTAAAAAAGTGAGAGTAATTTGAAAAGTTCCTGTTGCATATCTACACCGTACTGTACCAAAAACTAAAAAATAAATTAAATAAAACTGTATTAAAATTGTGTAAGTTTAACTGGAATGTGAGGAAGTCCCCCCCTCCCTTAGATAGAGACACCGTGTATGATTCCTCCATGTGGCAGATATAGCACAGCGCCTACAGAAATTTATAATATCCTTCCATAACACAATGTTTTAGTTTTCGCTCAAATGTATTGAATGAATTTTTATAACCTAATGTTTATATACTTTTTAATGTAATAATTTATAATGTTTGTATTTGATTGTGTAGTAAAGATAAGTCCATATTTATTTTTTTGTTGTTGCACATCTCTTGAGAATTGTGCCTCTGTTATAAAAGAGAAAAATAAAGTTATTATTATTAATATTATTATTACAGTTCTATAATAATTAACAAATACAGTAGGAGTAGAAACAATATATAATAATAATAATATACTGTAGTAAACAATTTGAATTCTATGTTTACATGATTCCCTTAAGCGTGGTTCCCACTAGCGACGCAACGCAAGGACGTAACGCAACGCAAGTGAATTGACCAATCACAAGCGATGGCTTATTCGCTTGTGATTGCTAAACTGTCTATGTATAACTTCGCTTGTCATTGGTTAAAACGCTTGCGTTGCGTTTACATCCTTGCGTTACGTTCTAATGTGAACCAAGCTTTAATTAATGTAGTACTTGCTATTTGGTTATTCTTTACTGTATTGATACTTTTCACACTTAAGCTTGGTTCCCACTAGAACGTAACGCAAGGACGTAAATGCAACACAAGCGTTTTAACCAATGACAAGCGAAGTTATAGACAGTTAGTAATCACAAGCGAATAAGCCATCGCTTGTGATTGGTCAATTCACTTGCGTTGCGTTACGTCCTTGTTTTGCGTCGCTAGTGGGAACCAAGCTTAAGGATGTGCATACTGTACATTACTGTACAAGAAGACAAACCATCAAAATTAAAATGTTTTCTAAAGCTCTGTCTACACTATAAAATGTGACAAAAAATGTTATGTGCTCATATACTGTATGGACATGATAATATAATTTCACTACCATATTTGACCTTATTTGGGCACATCACACTTTTTTGTCAAACTAGGTTGATAGTGTAGACAGAACTTACTTGATTAGTAGTATGTATTAGTGAATCTGGTAAGAATATTAAGCTTTAGACATTACCATTTTACTATTTATCATAAGTACAATACAACCTAGCCAGGTGAATGTCTTATCACCTGCGAGCATTATGTAACAGATTCTTTATTTTCTCAGAGCCTAATCCCTGTATTTTATCAAATGTCATCATACCCAATGAAATATTTTCCCTGTGTGATGACTAACAACAATCTTGTCTGATCAAGACGTATGCTTTGTTTTCTTTAGCTCCGGTCAAGAGGTCCAACGGATCAGCGTCATTAAGAATCTAGCCTCGCTTATCACAGACAATCATGACGACGCAATGCGAAGGGTCGTGCCCAAAGTTAGGGTAAGATAAAATGTCAATATCTATCACTTTTTAAGACAAACTGGACAAATTCATTCATTTCCTTTATTTCGGATAGTACATCATACATCCACAAAGGCAACCTCAAATAAAATATAAAAATACTATATTGTACTAATTTTTTTAACTAGACTAATAAAATAATTTATGACAAGATAAAAAAACCTAAAAAATTAAGATGAATAAACCATTTTGCAGTTTTGATAAAGTTATTCATTTCTGTAAATAATTATTTCACCTATAAAAAGACAAAATAAACGGTTAATTTTAACCAAAAACCATTGTCTGGCAGACAATTGAAGTATTTTTTGCTTTAAATTCATTCTTTTCAGATAAATAATTTTTGTTTCGATCCAGTTTTTTGTCAAAGTTAATAATTATTATGACATTTAAATGACATATTCAACAAAAAATGTGAAAAAAAAACCATTTTTTTAGGGAAAAAATATAGTATATCTCAGATTTTGCATTCCACATACAGATTTTTGATAAAAGAACATTTTAAAATGATTGTTATTTTTAGGAGGTGCTACATCTGGCCAGCATTGAACTTCAGCAGGCTGCAGCCGAAACATTTGTTCATATCGCAGAGAAGCAGATTGTGTTGCACGCTACATATTCACAAACGTTCCTGCAAACGATTCTAACAAATATTGACAACAGAGATCCAGGTAGGTTGTTTGTTTTATAACATTTGTTCTCAAATTCAGGAAATTTTTTATTTTTATGTCAATGGTTACCAGATGTCTCTATGTAGCCACCCACCTGAACCAGTACCAGAATGGTCTTGAGGAGAGACTTGAACCTAAGCCAATTCTATAGACTATAGGTAGATGGCGACCCTGTCGTAACCGCTCGGCCACTCAACTTGAATATATTATCAGGCATTCTCAGATATACAGTACTATGTACTGAAGAAGGCAGCGGCAAGGTGGAGGGGAGGGAGGGGCTGTTTGTAGAGATTTACTGTATAAGAGATGGATATTGAAAAAAAGCGCAGAAAACATTAGGTTAATATAGGAATCCAATTGATACAAATATGCTGCAATATATACCATTAGTCCATTAATTCTACACACTAGTACCACCATAATATAATTACTGTACTGTTTTGTATGTATTATTAAATTAATACCAAGTAATTACAGTAATGTTGGTGCTGTCCAATATTGCTTTTAGTGCAAGATTAACTGCTTATGCTTTGATGTGGAAGCAACTCCCAATGGTGGGGACAAGCACTAGACATGGCTTACCTTTTCAGCATAATGAATCAAAATTAATTATGTATTGACTTTAATTATAAAAAATTGCATAAATTTACTCTATTACAATTACTATACTGTACTATAATGCACTGTTTTTCTAACATTGTGCTCTAACGACTTTGCAATTGTACAGTTAATTCTCCCAATACCAGACTCTCTGAAAACCAGAAACTCTCCCAAGACTTTTCTAGAGGTTTAAAATGTCCCATTCATTTTTAAAAACACATTCTAAATACCAGACTTTCCGGAAAACCAGACTATTCAGCCAGCCCAAAGGTGTCTATATTGTGAGAGTTGACTGTGTAATGAATTGGATTTATAGTTACAATTAACACTATATTATTTAAAATAAAAAATACGTGATTACATTTGCTACTGTACATATTAAACCAATATTGGTTAATTCAAACAGTCCTAACAACATATCGCATATAACAGTGAGTCCATTAAAAACATGTAATTTTCTATTGTAAAATACTACAGTGCTATAGTATTAGCTCTGTCTACACTATCAAACTACATAGTTTGACAAAAAAAATGCTAGTGATATGCCCAAATATGGTAGTGATATACCCATCATGTCTATATATGGGCACATCACATTTTTTTGTCACAACATAAAGTTTGATAGTGTAGACAAAGACTATAGTATTTGATAATTACTATTTTATTTTTTATATTTTTTTAGATATTTCTGAAGCATGGTTAGGTGTTCTATTACAAGTTATTTCACATTTACCGAAAGATCTTATTCGAAAAGAGGCAAGTGAATACTGTATTTATTATAATATTATTTTATATTAAACATAAATTAATACTGAAAATATATTCATATTTATTTATTTCCCAGAAAACACACAAAATATACAAGTACAAACATCAGATAACCTTTAAAATATCAACAAAACCACACAAAATTCTGGTTGTGAACAGAGTCTCTAAATAAGCACGAAATGTAAATGTCATAAATTGGTTCAATAAATTTTTAATCAATTTGAATTTCAGATTAAAAAAACATGAAACCATGCATTGAAATCATGTATTTAAACATGATATTGTAAATGAATACAGTATATAAATTATATTATAACCTCCAATCAACTGTACAACCGTAGGAGGTGTACGATGTCATCATCAACAACGTTCGATTATAAAATACTTCGTTTTTTTACACTATAGCTGAAACTTTATCATTTTTAAACTAAAGCTACAATACCATACAATACAAAACAATATCAAACTTTATGTGACAAAAAAATGTAATGTGCTTATATATGGACATGATGATGTCATATCACTACCATATTTGGGCATATCACTACAATATTTGGGCACATCACACTTTTTTTCAAACTAGTTTGATAGTGTAGACAGAGCTACTGTAAGTGAAATTCTTGAAGATTGTCATTGAATCATTGAATATTGATAATACAGTTACTGCTGTATCTGATTAAAAAATTGCAAGTACTAGGGTCATAAATTCTAATTAATGTTGTCCAAGTACTGTGTACATGTTTGAATTGCATTTCATAATTATTTTAATAAGGTGTTATTAACATGAACAAATTTGAAAGGTTCAAATTACTGATGTCATAAATTAAGTTAAAACTACAGAAGGAGATTGCATGCTGTGATTTGTTCCAATCCCGTCAAATTGATTTTACAAACCCATCAAATCAGGTTAAATTAAAAACACAAGTGCCAGAATGTGTACAGTAACCATGGCAATGATATTATGAACACTTTCGGTTCAGTAGAGTTGTCTGAATGTAATAACAGTCACTGATTACAGATCATGTGTAATAAAGTGATATAATCAAGTATGTACAATCGGCAGGTGTTTGTAGTAACGCGACCGTAGTAATGATTCTCGTGTAGCTAACGACGCTGGTGTACTAACGAGCCTTGTGTGTAGTAACACCCATTGTGGTTGAGATAGTCATATTAGCTTATATTCTTAACAATGGTTTCATAGCATTGTGTTGTATCTTCCATATTCAAAGCCTATCCAGGAAATAGGTATTCTCGATTGAGTGAGCGAAATCATATATTTTTGGTATTGGTGATACAGTACAGCAATACATGCATCATAAATAATATTTGTACCTTATTTGCATAACAATGTACTATCATATCATCATGATTACATACTATACGTAAGAATATTAATGTGTACAACAAATCACAAACAGATAATAATATAATATAAAGAAATAATTTTTTTTACAAAATTACTGATTCTAGTATAATTTAGAAATTAGACTTATATGACTCCTTTCCCCCCCCCCCCCCCCCCACACACACACATAATCAATTTATTGAATTTATGTATGTATTTTATTATATTGTGGAAATAAATCAAAATTTAAATTTTTCTTTTTTACACTACAGTTATAATTTCATAGAATCTCTATTATAATAATTAAGAAGTGAAAGTTTAACTTTTAATATCGGTTGATCTGTACTACAGTAACCCAATATGCTCACAATGTGATAAATAAATGCATTCAATTTTCATGTCATTAAAAAACAATTATATTTAAATAGTTAGGATACAATTATTGTATTTATGATTTTTGTAACTATTTTAACTAAACTATTTTGTTTTTCTAATTGTTTCTGGTAGATTTTAACAGTAGCTATTTCTAAAGGTAGGCTGACGCAACTAATGCAATCACGTCTTGCGAGCTGTCTCATCCTGGGCAAAATAGCAACACGATTTGACTCTTTTATGTAAGCATTCACTTTATGTTACTTGAGTGCTTTCTTATTTTCACCAAAAGAGGCTTATTTTAAGACGATCATTCTGCTTCACTGCTGTCGGGAAAATAAGTGGGATTGATTTTTGTTATCAATGTTTTTGCATTTTTTAAATTTTGTTTATGTCTTTAGGCACATAATCACTGTCCTATCCTATCAGATAGGTGGTAATCCAATTAAAACTGTGTACATTGGACCTATGGTTTATAGTCCTTATCCGAGAAGACTTGTTCCACCACCAGAACCTTCGAACAGGCCTCAAACCCATGCCCATATTGTTGGCTCTGTAGGTGTGGTAAACGTCACCCCTGCCTTAACTGCTCGGCCATTTGACTCGCATTATGAATTAAAAGATGTTTACTACTGTAGATAATTTCAATACAAAATTTGATGATAAAAAACGATTGACATTTCGAAACCATCATTGACCCATTCTCAAGTATTTAAATCAAAATGTAAAATTATAATATAGAAATTTTAAACCCGAAGCTATCTTTTAATTATCGCTTCAAATATTATATTTTTTATTTATTTTTTAGGATCAGAAAAGATCTTTTACCTCTCGTAACCTCATTATGCCAAGACATCGAGTATGAAGTAAGGGCGTGCATGTGTCGGCAATTGGATGCCGTGGCAAGAGGATTAGGGTAAGTTTAAACCAATCAGGGGGGTTTATAGAGGACTATGGAAGCATTTTATGACGATATTTTGCTAAAGGCTTGGCTTGTACTTTAGAAGGTTAAAAGTTAAGTGCATCTGCTCTAGGGATTGTGTGATCTATCATAATTTGTCAAAAGAATGTGATTCATTTAAAACATCACAATTTATAGGATTTTTTCTGACGTAAATGTAAATGACGGTCAATAAATTCTCTCAGATTAAGTGGGGTTTTTTTTGGCAATGATTGGTCGAAAGTTCAAACTAGGTTTTTTTTTGTGGGGTTAGAAGGAATCATTCCAAAGGAAAAGTAGAGTATAACCTCTATATGTCATAGGAAAGGGGAAGTTCCCTGAATAGAAGGTGGCCTCGCATTTAAAGTGTCCTCTAAATAGGAGTGGTCTAAAAGAAGGGGTTCTACAGTACTGTACAGAAGCTGAAATTTATATAAAATATTGTATTGTCCTTGCAGACTGGAACCAACAAAAAGTGCAATTCTACCGGAGCTAGTTGAACTTAGCAATGATGAGGAGAGCTGTGTACGGTTAGCAGCACTGGAAACTATAGTCAACCTACTAAGTCTGCTGGACGATGGTAAGTTTCTGAATCACAATTTAATTACTGCAGTAAAATTTAATTACAGTAAGTAAGTAAGTTTAATTGCAGTAAGATGTAATTAATGTAGTAATTTTGAATTACTGCAGTAATCATTAATTACTGCATTAAAATGTAATTACTGTGGTTGGTTGGTACGTATCCGTCATGTCTGACAGTTTGTGACTCTCATGATAGCGTTCCACTGTTTACGATCAGCAGCTAGTTAAATACTGTAGTAAAAGCTAATTACTGCAGTAAAATATAATTACTGCAGTAAAATGTAATTACTGTAGTAAAAGCTAATTACTGCAGTAAAATATAATTACTTCAGTAAAATGTAATTACTGCAGTAATCTTCAATTACATTATTACTATTTTGCTTTTTTTAAATAATTGCATCCATCAATTTTTAAAAACTATATACACATTACGCAAGAAAGTAAACAGTGGCAGTGTATACAAAAACAGATACAAACAGAAGTTATAACAAATACATTAAAATATTGCGAACCTCTGACTTTGACTTACAGTACCGGACAGAATTATTGCAGATTTTGAACGCATTCAACGCATTGTTAAAGTGTTGACAACGCGTTGAAACTGCGTTGTCCGTTGGCGTTGAAAGTGTTGAGTTCGTTGAACTGTTTATTCAACCAACACAATGTGTTGCGTTGAGTTTGCGTTGAAATAACGAACAATCGGATTCGTATGGTATTTACAGATTGCCAGTGTGTATTAGTAGTAGTAGTAATAGTATAAAATACAGTATTACAAATATTTAAGAAAACAAACATAATGTGTATTTTTCCGCGGAAACCTAGCTTAATATATTACACTAGGCTAGGCCTACTACTAACGAGTAGGCCCCGTGTGTATATGAGCCGCGTCTGCCATCGCAGTTAAAAGTAGTGGTCATGTCCTTAATTACTGTGTGCCTATATTAACTGGAGTATTAAATACCAAAGTTAAGGCGGCGGTGAATCTTGGAGGCTAGGTCACATCGTAATTAATTATTTCCAAACTAAAAACTTCGCAGTACTGTACTACATTTTTCTCGATTTATAAAAACAACGTAGCCTACACCCGCCGCCATGGAAGGCAACAATACACCACCAACATAACGATCCAGCATGGTTGTCGTCTTTTTCACGCATGCTTTTCGTGACGTGAGGGACGAACTGATCGAAAGGTGAAGAGTTCATTCATTATGAAATAACGCGTAATTAAAAGGGAAAAAATCGTTTAGTTTTATTATTATCCATAAATATATCATTTATATCATGTATTATATTATAAATTAATTATTGTGATGCCTAACGTAACCCATGCAGAGAAAAGCGTTAAATATAATAACCAAGAAATAGGAATGACCAATTTGATGACAATAGGCAATGTTAGGCGTTTTCTTTAAAATCAAAACCTGTGCCATACCATATTATTCACGCCAAGGTGTAACCCACAAATATTTGAATAACCAAACAATTCAGAATAAAGAACCACTTTATTCTGATGCAAGACAATATATTATTACAGGCGAGGTTTAGGCGTTTTCTCTTTAACATACTATTGTTTTGTTTCTTAATATAATTATATTGGCCTCCTCCTGAAATGGTATGGGAGTTGCGAGAATATGCGAGCGAACAGCCAACATTTTAATCAGTTTACAGTGTGATGCTTTTCAAAACGCGCAACGTTTTCAACGCGTTGAACGCTATGGGATTCAATTGTTTAACGTCGTCAATGAACGGTCAACGGGTTCAACACATTCAACACGCTCTATTGTTAACGTATTCAAAACGCTTTTTGTACTTAAAAATGTAATGTTGTTCGATTTATAAAGATTTAAATTGGTTCATGGGTGTCGGACACGTCAAATTTTTTAGTTCTTTCAAATTACATTACAACAAACAATGGGACAATTATAAAATAAAAACCAAAATAGAGAAACAATATTTTAACTTTATCTCTTGAATCTCGAACAGCTAAAAAATGTAGGCCTAAATAAAATTAATTACTTCGTCGTCATTAACGATCGTTAAATACGTCATAACACACGTGGTGTTTTTCTTGAGGAAACCAGGGTGGCGGCCTCGTGTGTTGATGTCAGTAATTTCCACGTTGTTTGATTTTACGACGTGAGATCGTGTTTTCCCCCGGAAGGCCTACAGTACAGTGTTAACTGTTAGACTTGGCATCGACCTTATTATTCGATGTTTTCCTTCACTAAACACTGGGAAATATCACTGTGTGTTTTATTTGGTAACTGTCCGTTCAATACTTAAAAATATATCTAAGCTTCATATATATTTTATTTATATTAAAATATCTGGTAGTGACTGCCGATAGGTATTTTGCCTGTTGTTGTTACTGATCGTTCAGGCGTGCAATCGGCCAGTCTAGTGCTGCAGCAGCTAGCGTTGAAATAACTAATTGTTTACTTGACATGCTGATAATGACTTTCGTTGAATAAACAACTAAACGTTGAAAGCCGTTCAACGCAACGCAAACACAACGCAACGACAACGTGTTGAATGCGTTGGGATTTTTGCAATAATTCTGTCCTGTACTGAGTACCGGACAGAATTATTGCAGATTTTGAACGCATTCAACGCATTGTTAAAGTGTTGACAACGCGTTGAAACTGCGTTGTCCGTTGGCGTTGAAAGTGTTGAGTTCGTTGAACTGTTTATTCAACCAACACAATGTGTTGCGTTGAGTTTGCGTTGAAATAACGAACAATCGGATTCGTATGGTATTTACAGATTGCCAGTGTGTATTAGTAGTAGTAGTAATAGTATAAAATACAGTATTACAAATATTTAAGAAAACAAACATAATGTGTATTTTTCCGCGGAAACCTAGCTTAATATATTACACTAGGCTAGGCCTACTACTAACGAGTAGGCCCCGTGTGTATATGAGCCGCGTCTGCCATCGCAGTTAAAAGTAGTGGTCATGTCCTTAATTACTGTGTGCCTATATTAACTGGAGTATTAAATACCAAAGTTAAGGCGGCGGTGAATCTTGGAGGCTAGGTCACATCGTAATTAATTATTTCCAAACTAAAAACTTCGCAGTACTGTACTACATTTTTCTCGATTTATAAAAACAACGTAGCCTACACCCGCCGCCATGGAAGGCAACAATACACCACCAACATAACGATCCAGCATGGTTGTCGTCTTTTTCACGCATGCTTTTCGTGACGTGAGGGACGAACTGATCGAAAGGTGAAGAGTTCATTCATTATGAAATAACGCGTAATTAAAAGGGAAAAAATCGTTTAGTTTTATTATTATCCATAAATATATCATTTATATCATGTATTATATTATAAATTAATTATTGTGATGCCTAACGTAACCCATGCAGAGAAAAGCGTTAAATATAATAACCAAGAAATAGGAATGACCAATTTGATGACAATAGGCAATGTTAGGCGTTTTCTTTAAAATCAAAACCTGTGCCATACCATATTATTCACGCCAAGGTGTAACCCACAAATATTTGAATAACCAAACAATTCAGAATAAAGAACCACTTTATTCTGATGCAAGACAATATATTATTACAGGCGAGGTTTAGGCGTTTTCTCTTTAACATACTATTGTTTTGTTTCTTAATATAATTATATTGGCCTCCTCCTGAAATGGTATGGGAGTTGCGAGAATATGCGAGCGAACAGCCAACATTTTAATCAGTTTACAGTGTGATGCTTTTCAAAACGCGCAACGTTTTCAACGCGTTGAACGCTATGGGATTCAATTGTTTAACGTCGTCAATGAACGGTCAACGGGTTCAACACATTCAACACGCTCTATTGTTAACGTATTCAAAACGCTTTTTGTACTTAAAAATGTAATGTTGTTCGATTTATAAAGATTTAAATTGGTTCATGGGTGTCGGACACGTCAAATTTTTTAGTTCTTTCAAATTACATTACAACAAACAATGGGACAATTATAAAATAAAAACCAAAATAGAGAAACAATATTTTAACTTTATCTCTTGAATCTCGAACAGCTAAAAAATGTAGGCCTAAATAAAATTAATTACTTCGTCGTCATTAACGATCGTTAAATACGTCATAACACACGTGGTGTTTTTCTTGAGGAAACCAGGGTGGCGGCCTCGTGTGTTGATGTCAGTAATTTCCACGTTGTTTGATTTTACGACGTGAGATCGTGTTTTCCCCCGGAAGGCCTACAGTACAGTGTTAACTGTTAGACTTGGCATCGACCTTATTATTCGATGTTTTCCTTCACTAAACACTGGGAAATATCACTGTGTGTTTTATTTGGTAACTGTCCGTTCAATACTTAAAAATATATCTAAGCTTCATATATATTTTATTTATATTAAAATATCTGGTAGTGACTGCCGATAGGTATTTTGCCTGTTGTTGTTACTGATCGTTCAGGCGTGCAATCGGCCAGTCTAGTGCTGCAGCAGCTAGCGTTGAAATAACTAATTGTTTACTTGACATGCTGATAATGACTTTCGTTGAATAAACAACTAAACGTTGAAAGCCGTTCAACGCAACGCAAACACAACGCAACGACAACGTGTTGAATGCGTTGGGATTTTTGCAATAATTCTGTCCTGTACTGTATATCCAGATTATAGTGGGTAATAACAATAACCCCATTTTATTTGATCTTGTAATCATTGTGCAATTTAAAGAATATTATGTATAGTTTAACAGCATTGTGTGTACAGTTTACCATTATCGGTGTAAATGCCTTCAATACAATTTTTTTAGTGACATTTTCCGCCTGAAAAAATTGTTTTCTAATAAAAATAATAGTAATCCTTCTTATAGTGTTTATTGGATAATTCTTCCAAGCGCTTCACATTATTACCCCAGTATTTTTTTTTATCAAACACGTATGGAAACATACTCCCATAATGCAGCTAGTAATCAGCACAAAGTTGTGTCTTGATCAAATCAGGTACCCATTTATACACCTGGGTGGAGTACATCCCCAATGTTTATTAGGTTTTCCTTTATGCCATTTTGTACTGTTCTAGTACTTCATTATAATATGATAAAGCCCCATTTCCTACGTTTTTTTAGATTTAATTTAAGGTCACAAATTTAATACATTAATTGTAAAAATACATACTATACAGTATGTCCTATTGCGATAACTTTTTTCATCTTTAAATGGTTTAAAATGTGAAAAATAAGTTGATTCTAATAATTGAAGCGTTCCACTCTAAATATTGGTAATATAATTTGGGAGCACATACAATAAGTTATTTACTTGTGTATTGTGCAAATTTCATCAAAATTTGTATGCACAATTGATATTAAATTAAGCAATGTGCTATAACAGAAATGCAATCCACACTACCAAAAACTGACAATTTCTTGTTTTCTAGAATTTTTTTTATTACGAAATAATTACTCGTATAAGAAGAATTTAGCCTTTAAGAAAAAGTCTGGTTTTTGCTGAATTTCTTGTTACAAAAATAGGAGAGTTTGGCTGTAATTTCTAATATCATTATACTACATTATAATCTGTATGTTTTTCAGTGTAGTTAATACTGTGTATAGCGTACTGTAACAGTACTGTATGTATATTTGTGTGTGTGTGTGTGAAAATAGCATATCTGAATACATTGGAATGTCTCTCTTGAGTTTATGTTGTAGGCATGATTTGGGATTTACGAAAGGTGACATAGTTAATGATGTGTGGCGTAAATCATGCTTGTGTTAAAGCAGCAAAAACTAATAAAACATAAAGGTCAGATTGCTGGGTGTTTAAATTATTATTCCATTTGATCTTTGCCAATTCGTTAGTATACTTGCAGTACATAAAAATATGTTTTAATTTTTATTCAGGTGTAATTTTTGTATTATCGTACAGTATATGAAGTACCGTATATTTCGGTGTATAAGTTGCACCTGTGTATAAGACGCACCCCCTAACTGAGAGTAAAATATCGGTATTTTTTATATCGTCTATGTATAAGACGCACTTTATATTTCATCATTTTAACAATGTTTTTTTTTAAATTGTAATCAATATTATTGTTTTAATATATTGTTATATCTACAACGGAGTCCTTTATTTAGGGTTTTTCTTACCTAGGCTCGGCCGCGCCCAGCCTCAACAAGTTCTTCTAACTTGTTATTCATGAGTTTCGCACCTGCAACATCGAGTGCATGACCGTGTGTGTAACACGCACGTGTGTGGGCTAGCCTCGCTCGATCATTTCGAGAGGGCGTACGTTTTCACGGACAATCGTATTCGATTAGTATCTATGTATCCGAAAAGTGTATACGCTAGGTCCATGCTATAATCAACTGGAGAATATACTAGTCGAATACCATAGACCATGTGGCCGCCAAGAAGGGCTTGCGCTGGGGGTACGGCGGTCGACGATCGTGCGTATAACTATAAATAAATACTATTCCAATCGTAAACGTTTACAAATGAAATTTTATCGGAGCGCCTAAAACAGCTCCATAATGAACAAATATTTTCATCATATTTAGTATATATAACATCACGCTAAAATGCCTTGAAAACTAGGCAGAAGCAGGTTGCCGTTACGTTAGTACACTGTAGCTAGCCTAGGCTAGGCCTAGCCAACGAGGTGACGATATGTAGGCTACAATCTGTGTGGTGTGAGGCATAATGTTCGGTGTATAAGACGCACCCTTAATTTAGAGGGCAAATTTGCGTGTCAAAAGTGCGACTTACACACTGAAATATATGGTATGTAGCACCATAGGGCCTGGAAATTCGGAGTGGGATTATACTTGGATTTATTGCATAATTCAATGTATTTATCAAAGCCTTATTCTCTCTAGCTTAAATTAGGCGTTGCGATTACTGTATATTCAAACGTGGGATTATTAATAATTAAAATCCAATTCACAATTATGCATTTGTCAATTGTATGACCAACTATACGACCCCGGGAGAGGTGCATCATTTGTCCAATGTGAATCATACCTTAGGAATACCATGGCACACCTCTACGTCAAAAATTGACTTGCCTTTAGGTGACCATGACGCACCCATTTTGACGCCTTGTGACCAAGTTTTTCATGGGGTAGTGACGGACATTGACACACCATTGTTCATTGATGTAACATACCATTTAGGTTTTTCACACACTGCTGCATCAATAATTATTTGTAAATGATACCTTAAACGGAACTTAAATACTGTAAATGTATTTTTTATAGCCTATGTATTGTACAATAGTTTAATCAATTATGTTGTTAGATAAATAAGCCTCCATTAAATTGTTAATTAAATTATTAATTAAAATAGAGATCCTACTGTAGGCCATTGTATCTCCTATATAACCCATTGAAATTGTTGAAAGCAATTTCATTCAACAAAAATTAATTCATTTTACAAATCCCAAAAGTACAATTTCATATAATTCTCAAGATAAATTGTTATTTCAAAGTGAAAAATTGTATATATTTTTTTTATTTCCTGAAACATATTTAAGAATGTTTCAAATGTCTAGGGGCATGTTTGTCCCTTTTTCTATGACTCAATATTGAGGAATTCTGAATTCTTTTTGGTTCAATTTGAGTCTTGTTTCACTCTCTCATAATTCATCTATAAATTGTTAAGATTCCCCTAATAATTTGTCAATACAACAAGAACAAATCAATCCCTGAAGATTTTTTTTACAAAATAATTATTAACCTGTATCTACACTATTAAACTTTATGTCACAAAAAAATATGATGTGCCCAATGATGATGATATATCACTGCCATATTTGGGATATCACTACCATATATTTGGGCACATCAAACTTTTTTTTGTCAAGCTAGTTTGATAGTGTAGACAGCAAGCTTAAGACAAAGTTGTATACATGTGGTCTTGTACTAATTGGTTTAACAAATTAGTTTTATACAAAGAGAATCTAAATTGCATTTATATTTTACAGGGTTGTCCAACCTTTGATAAAATATATGTATATTTTTTGTTTAATGTATTTTTTTATAATTATAGCAAAATAATTATTAACTGCAATATATACAAAGTTTGGTATGTACAGAGGTTTCCTATATTATGGTCTCGTACTAAAGGACAAAATTAGTTTGATACTATAAGTGGATCAATAACATAAAGTGAAACCACATTTAGAGGTTCCAATTATTATTTATATATTTCCAAAGTAGTCTAAACTTCTGATACTGTAGAACAATTTCACCAGTTTTTTAGCACTGCAATTTGCATTAAAAAAATATATTGTTCTAGCCAAGATGCAAGGTGGAACTACTGTACATTTAATACGTTAATTCTTCATACACCTTCGTACAAACATGGAGGTATGGTTTTCCAGCAATATTATCATTGATGTAATTTGCATTTTTAATTCCATATTTATTAAACTGTAGTACAGTAGGCTTTATTGGAAATTGCTATCTCCTGAGTTCCCATAAATATACAATTGTGGGATTACCTACTCAAAAGAACACACCTTTTGACCTATTAGTGTTAAATACAACAGTTATATTTATCTCTGTCTGATCAGTGATAGTACCATTTTGGTATTTCACAATAGTATAAAAGAGTATAATAGCTACCTGTGTGTTTTGGAAATTGAACAGGTCCTGCTAAGTAAAAAGTATTTTTATTAAGTACTGTCTAAATACGATATTGAAAGAAGGTGTTTGTATAGCATTTGGATGGGGTTGTGCCATGCTTTAACAGTTTTATTGTGAACTTGTACTTAGACAATACAAGCGTACTGACAAGGTAAAGCAGGGTTATCAGGTATTGTTACCCCTTGCAGGGGTTTATTTAAGGTTGCGAGTGAAAATAGAAGTTGATGGGAAGATAAAAGTAAGAAGTGCAAGTGGCCCCAGTAGGTTCTAACACCAAATTCCATATATGAATCTCCTTCTTTGCCCCAGTGTCTATATTGTATCAAAGATATTCTTATTTTCATAAAATTCTTTTACCAGCAATAATTGTTTTGTTCTTGGTATTACTCGAACACCAAATACTATAATGAATCTCCTTTTTTGCCCCAGTGTCTATATCGTATCAAAGATATTCTTATTTTCGCTAAATTCTTTTACCAGCAATAATTGTTTTGTTCTTTGTAACTCGAACACCAAATACTATAATAAATCTTAATCTTTGTCCCAGTGTCTATATCGTATCAAAAGAACAGTATTCTTTTTTTCGCTGAATTTTACCAGCAATAATTGTTTTGCTCTTGTTATTAAAACTCACTCTAAAACCAAATTCTATATGAATCTCCTTCTTTGCCCCCAGTGTCTATATCATATCAAATATATTCTTATTTTCGCTAAATTGTTTACCAGCAATAATTGTTTTGCTTGTTAAACTTTCTCTTCATAAACCTGGGTCAAAACACAGGATTTGAGAATGATTTTGTTTGTCAAATACTGTACAATATACAAACACATGAGGCTTTAAAGTCTCAAAAAGACATGACTTACATATTTTTTTACTGTGGACTCTTGACATTTTAAAAGAGGATCTTATATAAACAAAGCTGTTTGGTGTTTTTATGAGGAATATGTTCAAACTTACAGTATGTAATCTAATATTCTTTCTAATCTTTTTCTTGATCAACAAGCCATTGCAAGGAATTCATTTTTCACACAAGGTATCTTTATACTAGATAAATAGCTTTACATTTTTTGCATGGCCCCCTTTTTTTTAATCGTTTTTTTACGAAAGTTTCATCGTAAATTAATTGTGTATTTTATTATTTCAATTTTTTTATTTTAATTGGCATTGCACACTATTTTTATCTGTATTAAACTATATTTTTATATAATTTATTTTTATATTTTAAGTACAGTACCTTCTTCTATGTACCTAGACGATTTCATGTGTAGAAGTTTGCTTGCCATATGTCCCTCTAAATGTTAAGCAGTTTTTAGTATGGCCTACAAGAGCTGTTGTAACTAAAGTTATTAGGGAGGTTCCGCAACCTTACAAATATGATAACGAAAACGGATACGTCATATATTTGTGAAACTTTTGAGCTGATCCCCATTTCATATTCGTAAAGCGTATTCGTGTTGACGAATATCACCAGTCATATTCGTAACTACAAAACGAGTATAGTTTTTGATCTATTTTGTACATTTTGCATTTGAATTAGGAATGATTCATGATTATAATATAATTATAGATTTATTGAAAGTAATTTACTAAAGTAATTTACTAAAATGCCAGGTCAATTTAGATAAATAGCAGTTTTTAAAGTCCTCACTCGCTTTGATGTTACGCTAGGCCTACAGTAGGCAGCCAAGCACCAAGCAACACGTACCTGCGCTTCGCTCAAATTTACCGCAGTCATATTTTGGACGCGCCTCAATATTTGGTTGCCATGCGAAACAGATTTTTTTATGACTTACGAAAACGAATACGTGTGCGTGATGTATCTGTTGTCGTTATCGTATTCGTAAGATTGCGAAACCTCCCTATTGTTTCTTTTTTAAAAGTGCACTTTGTGTATTTTGTTATTGTTATTTGTTAGAGACGTTTAACAATGTAGTACAATATAACAAAATTCATTTCCACATTTCCCCTCTAAGTCTAAATGAGACTTGTTTAAACTATATCAGTCAATGCTATTATTAGTTTAGTTGTATTTGAAAAAAGTAATGTGCCCTATATTTATTTTAAAAGTGCACTTTGTGTATTTGTTTTAATTGTTATTTGTTACAGACGTTTTAACAATGTAGTACCCTACATACTGTATACATTATTCTCTACTCAGAGAATAGTATTATTGTGTAGAGGAAGAATTACAGTATAACAAAATTCCATTTACAAATTTCCCCTCTAACCTGTTTAACTATATCAGTCAATGCTAGAGTTATAATACTGTATTGAAAGACATCCATAAACACCTATTAATACACCTGTAGACAGTTATATTGGGTCAGATAATCTTTGTATGCACACATCGATTGAATGTCTTTATAGTGTTCAATTCTAATTGTATTAATTTTGCTGGTGTGTCATTACATGCTATTGTTAGTTTGGTCTAATGAGCTCTTTTCAATGGGCAGAGACAATAGAGACTTCAATTTAAGACCTACAACCTATTTGTCATTCATCGTAGCCTGGATCTACAGTAGAATCCATAAAAACTATGTCATATTATCATTATTTGATGCCCAAAATAACTATGTCAAATAACTTGGTCATCTATGTCATCGAAAATCGAAAGCTCTTTTCAGTAATGCCTCACTGCAAATAATTTTCAAAACCAGAAAAATCCCAAATTGTTACCTCCTTTAAAATGCATTCTAAGTAATATAACCAGACATTCTCCCCAGAGCCTTAAGAAAGTTGATCATATTTAATTATCCATTAATTGATTTTATCATAAAATATTCTTAGGGGATTTGATTTATTTTTGACTAATTTTTAATGTTTATCTTAAATGGCATGATCACCAGTTTGTTTTATTATGAATATACTTTATATGAACACTTTGCTCTTATGGCCTAAATCTCCAATGATGAAATTCAAACATGATGGCAATTATTGCAATGGTCATTTTACTGACTGATTTTGTTACAATTTTTTTTCCATGCACTGCATGTTTAAATTTATACTAAAGCTCTGTTCACACTATCAAACTTTATGTGAACAAAAATGTGATGTCATATCACTACCATAAATTTGGGTATTTGGGCATATCACACTTTTTTTTGTCAAACTAGTACTTTAATAGTGTAGACAGAGCTTTAAACTTTGTTCCGACGCGTAGTATTTCTTGTTTTCCATTTCTTTACAATCATCATTGAGAGTATATATTTTAATTTGTATATTTATTGCAGAAACATGTACGCAGACGATAATCCCACTAATTTGTAAATTTTGTGAGACTGCCATGATACAAGAGGATGCTACGCTACCAACCGTTGCGAGACAGTTTGGAAAGTTATCTCACGGTTTATCAGGTACAGAAACCTGTTTCTGTTAATCCAGTTAATTACTCTGTTAATTACAGCCATTTTTTAAGTGTTAACATACTTGTCTGTAAAAATGATGTTATTGATATTTTGCCTAAAAACCAATAAATGGACTGATTATGTTTAAATAACATACCATATTTACCGGGAGTTTATTATTCAGGAGGATTTCTACCAAATAAAAATGTGTTTTAATACTAATATTGTATATCATATGTATGTGGCGGGGCGTTAATTTTAAGAAAGAAAGAAATAAACATCCCGGGCGTTTATTCCAAATGATGTTCATTTATTCGAGGGAAGCGTTTATTCAAAGCAGGGCATTTATTTGATTAAATATGGTAGTATAAAACTGACAAATAACAAGAAAGAAGCCATGATTCGACGTTTCTATCTTTATTTGATCATTATCAGGAATTATTGCCTAGTATATGTTTTAGTTTTTATATTGCTTATAAATATTATCTGTTATATGATATGTAATAGATTATCTCTTCAAGGTATAATCATAACCATCAAATTTGATTTTTTTTGTGTATGATGTTATAATTTGTTGTGTCTAATTTGTGTCTATTTTGTTTTTATTTAGTTAACCTAAATGAAGAACAGAAAGCATGGATGATGAGTTTCTATTGTAAACTATGTTTACTTGGTCTTAATAATAAAAATAAAGATAATGGAATACAGGTAGGCAAATTTATCTATTACTTCTCTCCCATATCATTTATATCAAAAATACATAGTTTACATACCCTAAGAACAACACTGAACAACATTAGGTTTGATATTGATAAAAAAGACTTTTTGGCACACATAGCAACAGCTCAGGTGTAGGTATGATTTATTTTTCAATCTGTTATGGATAGCTATACGAATACCCATATTTTCAATTCTTCAAACAAGTTTCTCAACTCAATAATAATAATGATAATAATAATAATAATAATACCCAGATTTTTGTTAACTCTTTATTACTTGATAATATTTAAATTGTTTTGTTCCAGCAAAACTTATTTTTGAGAAATAACAACTTGTCCATATTATAAAACTTCTTTCGTTCACTGTTCATTCATTTTTATTTTATTACTATGTTTATGAAGGCAAAAGATCCACCAGTATTAACAAAGGTGAAAGAATCTTGATAAGTTTGATGTGTGGTTAGGTTTTGGAGCTTTTTGTTTGGCCATTGAATCTGTGGCATGGCAGATTCAGGGTGATAATTGGAAGGTCATTGGCGGTCTGTGGATATAGTTCTTTTGCTTGTTTATGGCCTTCTCTGAATCCGCCACTGATCATCATCGTTAACATTATTAAAGATTGATGTTTTTTAATAACTAAAGCTCTGTCTACTCTATCAAACTTTATGTGAAAAATATGTGACCATATATGGAAATACTACCGTATTTGGGCAGACCAGTACCATATTTGCGCACATCACACATTTTTTGTCGAACTAGTTTGATAGTGGAGACAGCTTTATAATATGTGTATGATTTTAACCTGATTGAAGTGTCTCTCAATAAGTGTATTAAGTATAATACAGTACATTTTGTTTCAGCAATTGTATTAAATGTCATACTAATTTAATAATTCACTTATTATAAGATTTGTATCACTGTTTTGTGCTTAATTAAAAATATATTTGCTTTTTTTTATATAAGAATAATCTTAGAAACAATATCATAATTGAAACTTTGCACCATAGAGCAGATGTTTTGCCCTGCGTAATTGTTTCCAATAAATGTACAATTAATTATAGAGTTGGGACTCGAACCCACAACTTCCAGATCACTGGCCTGACGTTCATACCGCCGATCATCAAGCTTGCGCTGATGATATCATAAGTATATTCATCACTATTATTTTATCAATATCATCTCTAATAATCAGATTTGGAAGTTATTAAACCATGTATAGTATTACTCTGCTATCATTTTCGTTTTCCGCTCCATCTTCCTGGAGAGAGAAATTTGAGCTTGTATATTATTAAATTGTGTATTCTTACATTACAGAGTCCGCCAGTTTTACCAATTTATACTGATGAAGATAGATATATAGAGTGTAGAATAGCTTCGGCCTTTAATATACCTGTAAGTATTTCTCGGAAAGTAGTTAATATTTAACTTAAGCGCTTATAATTACTGTCATGTGATCTATTACGAAATAGTTAATGTCTGGAAGTTTTTCACAAAGCTTAATTAAAAGACAAAGTACACAAATATAGAGCCATGGGAATTAAATAATATGGTTCTCATCCACAAATTTCAGAAAAGTATTCGATTGACTAGATTTTAATCACATGCGCACACACTTGCGTCCCATCATCTAGTGCTCAAACATACCAAGGACGCTGAACTTGCCTTACCAAGATAGGAACTCGTAACAGTCCTTTGATCTTATGTCTGGCTGCCACAAATACCAACAGTACCTGTATATGTAATATTTTCCACGGCGTGGTGTCTGTTTTGAGGAAGCTATTTATTGGCCAATCAAAAATCAGAGGGGGAATGGTACTAATCGTGTCGTAGCGACAGATAAACCCTATGATTTTGGAGCTCGGTGTCCTGTTGTTAGATTGTCTTAAACATATATTGAATAATGCATTCTATAATAGAGAGGTTTCGCAATCTTACGAATACGATAACGAAAACGGATACGTCACGCACACGTATTCGTTTTCGTAAGCCATAAAAAAATCTGTTTCGCATGGCAACGAAATATTGAGGGCGCATCCAAAATATGACTGCGGTAAATTTGAGCGAAGCGCGGGTACGTGTTGCTTGGTGCTTGGCTGCCTAGGCCTAGCGTAACATCAAAGCGAGTGAGGACTTTAAAAACTGCTATTTATCAAAATTGACCTGGCATTTTAGTAAATTACTTTAGTAAATTACTTTCAATAAATCTATAATTATATTATAATCATGAATCATTCCTGATTCAAATGCAAAATGTGCAAAATAGATCAAAAACTATACTCGTTTTGTAGTTACGAATATCACTGGTGATATTCGTCAACACGAATACGCTTTACGAATATGAAATGAGGATCAGCTTAAAAGTTTCACAAATGTATGACGTATCCGTTTTCGTTATCGTATTCGTAAGGTTGCTAAACCTCCCTATTGGCCTAATTTTTCCATTTAAATTATATTGAAATATTGTTTTGTTATTTCAGTGTATGGTCTTGTTTGCTGGTGCTCGTAACTTCAAAAGAGAACTTCATGGAACCTTTGCCAGTCTCTGTGATGACCCACATCCTATGGTCAGGTCAACTATAGCCACTGGGTTTCATGAGGTCAGTGAAGCCAACTTTATGGCTATGTTAAAGGATGTCTCTTGAATAAATGTGTTCATTGAATAAATATTCTTCAACTTGACTGGACAGATACCACTTTCACATTGTCTAGAAAAGTTCCAGTTTACGCACACTGCGAGGCATTAACGTCAGGCATTAACGCCGATGTGGGGGTGTGGGGGCATTAACACCGGTCTTGGGGGCTGAGGGAATTAACACCGGCCTTTTGTTTGGTGTGTGCCCCAAGGTGTGTGCTAGGCAATCTTAAAGGTGTAAATCTCTGTCAACACTATAAAACTTTATGTGCCCATATATATGGACACAATGATGTCATATCACTACCATAATATTTGGGCACATCGCACTTTTTTTCTCAAACTAATTTGATAGTGAGGCATAGCTTATTGGTCCATAACAATTTGTACTTTTACCTACAGTGTCTTATTATTATATAATTTGTTTTCATCCATAGATTGCTAAGCTATTGGGTAATAATGTCTCATTGATTCAGGGTGAACTGATCAATCTGCTCAAAGATGAATCTGTTGATGTAAGTACATCCTTAAGTTAACTCTCCCGAATCTGAACCACTTTGGGCCGGCCCAAAATGCTTACTTATTTTGGCCTTAGCCGTTTTAGGGCTGTTGGGGCCCTGTTCTCCCCATCAGTTTGGTCCATTCTTTGAATGAGTGTTTCTTGGGTCTTCCACAAAATTACATTAATAATTAGTTGTTACTGTTTTGAACCTTAAGACAATTTTGTTGGTTTTGGAGAGTTTTTGATATTCAGGGTATCCAGTTCGGAGGAAGTCAATTTCCAACTACTACACTACTATAGTACAAATAATTTGTCGGTGTTCGTGGAACTAGAATCCGACCGCAACTGTGCCTTGAATTGATTGAGGAGGCAAATTCCCAATGTTCCCGCATAATAAATTAACATGGCGTAACTAACTATGAAATCCCTAATTATAAATATGATCGCTCTCTATCAATAAGTTAAATTAATGTTGTATTGTTTTCTTGCGTTTTAAATACATGCATACTAATTATGGAATGACCTTTCAAATTTCTTTGACCACATCATCTTGTAACTTTAATCTCTGTTCACACTATCAAACTTTATGTGACAAAAGAAATGTGATGTGCCCATATGGACATGATGATGTCATATCACTACAATATTTGGGAACAACAAACTTTTTTTTATCAAATTTTTTGGACCACATCGTCTTGTAAAGCTCTGTCTACACTATCAAACTTTATGTGACAAAAACATGTGATGTACCCATATATGGACATGATGATGTCATTTCACTGCCATATTTAAGCATATCACTACCATATTTGGGCACATCACACTTTTTTTGTCAAACTAATTTGATTGTGTAGACAGAGCTTTACAAAGAATGGTGTTGATTTTCTTTGTTTTTTACAGGTGTTACAGGGCCTTGTTTCTCACCTGCCTGAGACATTGCAGATGTTTGCAAAGAGCAGCGGCAACGTAGTAACGGAATCAAAGGTAATTTGATCATTAATTAATTAAAGGAGATGTTTTCTCAAGGACCTATGTGTTCAGCCTATTTCTATATCAATACGCTTTATCGTTGTTAGACATCGTTCTACTATTTGAGAATGCCAAGAATGCTTCTCACGGTAATAAGCTTAACACAGGCGTAGTAATGCGTAGGGAATGGTTGATTGCAGGCGCCATCTGGTTGGTTCCTCTCCTTGAAGAATCATTTATCTCACTGCGATAACATTAGAGTTGACGATCTAGCCTTCAGCTATAAGATCATTGAATTTAATATTGTTTTAAGTATCATTTTTTGTTGGCTGGGTCACCCTCTTAAAATACAGTGAAATAACATCACTATTAAAGTGTTTCTTTAATAGGAGATTCTACTGTGTATAGGTCAAAATATTAAAAAATAAAAAATTGTTATCTTCCATATCTTTATTTTCAACTATGCATTCATAATTATACAAAATAATCATATCCACTTTCAATTGACTTCTATTTTTTAAAAAGCAATTATCAGGTAAATACAATCTTGTTCTTGCTAGATATTTGGTTTTGGGTTTAGCAATGTGGTACACTGTCGCCGGGTAAGATTAAACGCTAGTGTACGATTGCAATGCCTGTCTGTAGATTATGCACAGATTAGATAGTATATATACCACTAATGTTTCAGATTGTGCATGAGATAATATACTAAACTATAATTCAACTATGACTTTGTTTACATTTGAAACACACTTTTTTGATTTGGACATTTTTGTGACATGGGACTCTGAGATCGATAGATTTAGTACTGTAAGATTTTTTAAAGTGACAACTTTCATTTTTCCATGGAAGTGCCAATGACACACCTAAAGAAATGGCGTGTTCAGACCCTTTGAAACACCGATTCTCGCCAGATCACCGAAGTTAAGCAACGTTGGGCCTGGTTAGAGCTTGGATGGGGGACCATCTGGGAATACCGGGTGCTGTATATAGAGCTGGGGTCCCATTAGGGATTTGAAATCAACACTACTGACTCTTATGGCAGCCCCTGCATCTAGTATCTGCCTCAGACGTATTGGCCCATGCCTTTCCTCTGGTCAAGGTGTGCACTGGACGACAGAAGCCCTTTATCAATGTTAGGACCAATCAAGGTGCTTAAACAGTCCTGGCTTAGTTTCTTTCATCCATCATTCAGATGAATGTAAAACTATTTGACAGACGTCAGCCATAATAATAGGGCAAACACATACTGTATCTATCATTCTAGGTTGTTTAGCAATAGCATTACAGACACTACTCTTTATCATTAGATTGAGCACACTTAATTAGATAGTAAATTTCTATAATTTCTAATACATGGACATTGTAAACCTATAAAATCCCTAAAGTAGTTAAAGTGAATGCGTATGGAGATGCTTTAGGATACGTATATCATTTATTAGCAAGTATCAAATATTCCATAGAACTAGGTTTTATTTTAGATAAGTAAATGTCTGATTAATTATTAGGTTATAGATTGATTAATAAGCAACAAGGATGTCAAATATCTATTAAAAACGTTTCTTTGGTCTTGCCGTAAAAATCAATATTGGAATGCCCACAATACTTGACCAAGACTCCATCAAATGCAGACATTATGATTACAAGACAATCTAGAACTCTCTGTGTCTTCTTTTAGCAAATAAACGCAGACGCATTTAAGACATTTTTAAAATTAAATACCTCTTGATGACTTACAAATTGTCTAGCAAAATGTTTACACTGGTTTGTTTTTTTTTATAATGGTCTTAAAAAACCATTATTACAGGTTAAATTTACGGTTAGAATTTCATGTTTGAAAGGTGAAAAATATTATAGTCTATATCGTGCCTGCTTACCTGGATAAACACGACATAAGCCCTTTTCCACGAAGTGCGAAACAATTACGAAAAGAAGAATTTAGCGGTAGCTCACCTCCATGATAAATGGGACAGTCCGCTATAGCGCCCTCTAGTGGGACCACTCCCACGTAATACCGTCATCATTTCTTTTCGTATCGTCGTAGTTGACAGACACGAAGTTTTTTCGAAGAGAAGACGAATTTCAAGGAATTCTACAGACTAGAATAGTCTAGCTAGCCGAGGCTAAGTTTAACTTTCATTATTATTGATACGTTGGAATACGTTGCCGTTGTTGTTTAGACAAGGCAGAAATATCGTTTCTTATTGTTATTTTGAGAATTTGATACGTTGCAAACCGTTGACTCGCCTAGCAAGCGAGTCAGAAATAGCTTTAGAGTTCACCGGGGTCACCGGCCGAGTGTAGGCAACGCTATACAACAGAATCAGTCAGGCGCTAGGTTAAGAGACTGTTTGTTAGGTAGTTGATTGTGTGTCTGTTAGACAGGTGTTTTGCACCATCATGCCTAAGCAAGAGTGTGTCCAGTGTAGGGGCCCGCGGACGACGGTGAAATGGGATCGCCACATGCGATGTATTAAGTGCCGTACGTGCAATCAGGATAACCCGTGTGACGTTTGCGTTCGCTGGACGCCAGCCAAGTTTGCGTCGCTTCCGCGGCCCGTGGAACGCACTGTTGAGGTCGGTGTTCCGGAGGAGTCCGCGCCTGTGGCGGCTCCAGTGGTAGCTACGCACGATGTCGTGCAACGCGAGGAAGAGCCTGTGGCTTCCGTTCCACTTGCGAAGGAGGTTATTCTCGGCGCCGCGCCTGTTCCCGCTGCGGCCTCTGCAGCCCCGGACCCTAATGAGTTGTCTCCGGCGTTGCTGCATGCCATTGCGGCGGCGGTAAGGGCTTTACCAAGGGACGAGCCTACGGTAGCCCCAGCCCAGCGTCCTCCGATTCCGTATTATCCGGTGCCCCCTCCTCAGACACCACTACCGCCCTTTTCTGAGGGTGCTTCGATGGAAGACGACTATTTGTCTGATCGGACTATGGTCACGCTCTCGGATGAGGAGAGAGCCGCGTCGCTTAGGGGGCCCGGTGAGGAGGGTTTACAGGCGCTCGTGAACAGAGTTCTTCCGGCGGTACTGGCCTATCTTGGAATCGACTACTCGCTCCGCGAGCCTAAGCCTGCGCCTTCAACTAAGCGGTTTTCTACTTTCGGCATGCGTACGCCTCTTAGGAAAAGCACTACCTGTCCGGTGGTGCCTCTCGACCAAGAACTGATCGACCGCTTAGACGTGTTTGCGCGCGACTCAACAACGACACGTAGAGCCGCACCGTACATTCTCTCGTCGGCCTTTCCGGTGCCGTCAACGCAATTTGATAAGTACATCATTGCACCGGGAGTGCCTGATGCAGCCAAAGACCGCGTCCGAGAGGACCAGGGCGTAGAGGCTGGCAAGACCAACTACTTGGCTCCGAAGGCTGCTAAGACAGAAGAGACGCTTCTCGCAGTTGATAGAGCGGCCCGCGAGACAGTACGCGTGACGTCTATTTCTGGTTATCTCTTGTCGTTCCTGGCGGACCCGGAACACCCTAGAGAGCGTGATGACGAGGTCATCGCTTTGCTGCAGCAAATAACTGGTCTTATCGCTGATCAGCAAGCGTTTATTTCCGTTACGTCGGCCGCTGCTCGCCGGGTCAACGTCCTCCAGGGGACAGATATCGCGCCAGCGCAATATCGTAGATTCACTACATCGGAATCTTTCGGCGCTAAGGATCTCTTCTTCGGGAGTTTCTCCCAAAAGGAAGATAAGTGGGCGCGTGAGCGGGAGGCACGTCGTGAAACTCGATCGAGATTCCCGCAGAAACGTCGGGCTAGCCGTGGACGTTCGGGACCATCCAGACCGCCTCCCCTTTTTCCGGCTCCAGTACCGCCAACGCAACCGCCAGTACCGACACCGGCGCGTCCTGATACGCAGGCTTCTACTTCTTCCCGCGTTCGCACCCCACATGACATCAACAGATATCCCCGACCTGCACGAGGCAGGCCCGGAAGATATGACGCCAGCCATAAGAGCGGCAGGCGTCCGGGTGCGTTCGCGCGTCGCCGGTGACGCGATCGGTACGCCCGTCCCCAACATCGACGGGCAGGTGGGGGGTCGCCTAAGACGGTTCGCCCGAGTGTGGGAGACCCTGTCGGAGGACAGGTGGATTCTCGCCACCATAAAAAACGGCTACAGCATCGAATTTACGAGCCCCCCGGTGAGCGGGGGCGCTCGGTCGACAAGAATTCCGCCAGAGCCTCTAAAGAGATGTGCGCTTCTGGACGGCCTCAATTCTCTTCTCCAAAAAGGAGCAGTAGAACCAGTCGACGAACGATGCGCCGTCTCGGGACACGAGTCGACCGTCTTCCTCACAGAAAAGAAGACAGGCGACTGGCGACCTATTTTAAACCTGAGGAGTCTAAACAAGCGGTTTATTCGGCCCCAAAGGTTTCGGATGGAGACAGTCTCAACCATCCTTCTGGGGCTAAGACGAGGAGACTGGGCAGCCTCGATAGACCTGAAAGATGCGTACTTTCACGTTCCTATCGCAGAGGCAGATCGACGTTGGCTACGTTTCAGAATCCTCGACCAACTGTACCAATTCGTCGCTTTGCCGTTCGGCCTATCGACGGCTCCACGCGTGTTTACACGCATAGTCAGAACGCTGGCGTCGTTCTTCCACAAACATGGAATAAGAGTATTCATGTATCTCGACGATTGGTTGGTCGTGGCCCAGTCCAAGGACAGGCTGATGAGCAGTCTGCAATATGTCCTTCTCGTAACGGAACAGGCAGGTTTCATTGTCAATCGGGAGAAGTCGTGCCTGGTGCCGACACAGCTCCCGTTATACCTCGGAGCACAGATAAATCTCGTGACGGGCTTGGCGTGTCCATCCCAACAACGCATCGCGTCTGCAATGAGTGCAGTACGCAATCTAATATCTGCTCGTGCTCCGACGGCTTACGAATGGCTCAGAGCACTGGGTTGTCTGGCCAGCTTCGTTGCCTTAGTTCCGTATTGCCGGCTACGTATGAGACCTTTACAGCTGCATCTGCTGGCTCATTACCGACCGCACATAGACTCCCTACACAAAGTGGTTCCGTCGAATGCATTCATTCAGACGCATCTCGAATGGTGGCTGGTAGAAGGCAGGTTGACTGTGGGAATGCCGATTCAAAAATCTTTGCCGGACGTCCGTATAGAGACAGACGCATCCGAGACAGGCTGGGGCGGTTGCTCCAAGGCACTCCGCGCCTCCGGCCTTTGGACGGTCAAGGAGGCGCGCTCCCACATCAACCTCCTAGAACTCTGGGCAGTCGTCAGGACCTTGAAGGCCCTTCGACCTCACGTGACCGGTCGTCACGTCCTTATCCATTCCGACAACACAACAGTGGTAGCATATATAAATCGTCAGGGAGGCACGAGGTCACCGACGTTATGCTTCCACCTCTGGAGACTGATGATGTGGTGCATAGGCAACAACATCAAACTCTCGGCTGCCCACATTGCGGGCAGCCTCAACATTGTGGCGGACGCTCTGTCCCGACAAACACTTTGTCCCACGGAATGGCGCCTTCTACCCAGCATTGCCACACTGATATTCGACCACTTCGGGCGGCCTCATATAGATCTGTTTGCGACGTCAGACAACACACAGCTCCCGACCTTCTGCACAAGGTTTCGGGATGCACGTGCGTGGGCGGTGGATGCCCTATCCATACCGTGGGACGGACTATGGGCTTATGCGTTTCCACCGATCTCACTAATACCAACTGTTCTGACGCACATTCAGCGCCATCCTTGCCGGGTCCTTCTGATCGCCCCGGGCTGGGCTCGACAAGCGTGGTATCCACTGCTTCTCGACCTGCTCTACGATCATCCCCTGCGTCTTCCAGTTCGAGAGGATCTGCTGACGCAGGGCCGAGCTGTGTTCTCACTACAGAACCTACAATCCCTGCGCCTGACTGTATGGCCATTGTCAGGGATCAGCTCCGAGACTCAGGCATTCCAGATGGCCCTGCCGCCCTCGCGGCGAAATCTCGTCGGGAATCTACTCTTACCGTCTACAATAGCCGATTAAAGCATTTCTTTACATGGTGCAGGCGCCAACAAATAACACCAGGGTTGGTTACCCTTGGTCAAGTATGCGCCTTCCTGCATTACCTATTTGAGTCAGGTCTTCAGGTCCGCACCATTTCAGGCTATAGGTCCGCCATTGGGGCGGTGACACCAACACTGAAAGACGGTTCTACGATTTCGTCATCCTCCGTTATCACTCAGCTGATACGGGGGATGTTCAGACAACGACCTCCAGTCAAGGTCTTGATTCCTCGATGGGATGTCAACGTCGTTCTAGCCGCTCTTACACGCCCGCCATTTGAGCCTATGAGTAAGGCTTCTCTTTACAATCTCTCGCTGAAGACGGCGTTCCTGCTCGCATTGTCATCGTGCAAACGCCGAGGCGAGCTGCACGCTCTTACCTTAGAACCAGGGCATGTGAGGTTCGAGCGAGGCGGCGTGAGGCTAGTGTTTAGGAAAGATTTCCTAGCAAAAACTCAGACGTTGAAATATTCGCCGCCGGCTGTGTTCGTCCCCACCATCACATCTTACTCGGCGGTTGACGGGGACAAACTTTGGTGCCCAGTGAGGGCCCTCAAGTGGTATATCCACCGCACAAAGACAATTAGAGACGGAGTGTCTCACCTGTTTGTCACCTCTGTTCCACCACACCGCGCCGCAGCTAAATCAACCATAGCAAGGTGGGTCGTATCTACAATTCAAAACGCTTACACGTCATCGGACACACCGCCGCCGGCACACATGCATCAATTGCGCGCGGTTGCCACTTCGTGGGCGTTGTTCGCGGGTGTCCCTGTAGCTGACATTATGGAAGCGGCATGGTGGCGAACACAGTCTACATTCACCTCTTACTATCTTTCGGATGTGTCCGCTAATCTAGCTCCAGTGGCGACAGCAGTACTGAAGCCTCGTCTATAGGTATGTACTGGGGAAAAAATTTTGTTTCTTGTCACCCACCGCCGACTAGATATCTAGTCCGGTGCTACACTGGCTTATGTCGTGTTTATCCATTTAAGCAGGCACGATATAGACTACACAAACCAGAAATGGTGTTGGTAGTCTATGAGTGCCGCTTACCTGGATAAACGCCCGCCCGCCGTCCCCTCAGACAAGAGGTCTTGAGAAATGATGACGGTATTACGTGGGAGTGGTCCCACTAGAGGGCGCTATAGCGGACTGTCCCATTTATCATGGAGGTGAGCTACCGCTAAATTCTTCTTTTCGTAATTGTTTCGCACTTCGTGGAAAAGGGCTTATGTCGTGTTTATCCAGGTAAGCGGCACTCATAGACTACCAACACCATTTCTGGTTTGTGTAATTTTTGTTAGAAAAAAAAGTATATTCAGGAAATATCTCTGAACAAATATGGATTTGTTATCATATATTTAAAATTATATCATAACAACAAAGATATTGTTTTTCATTTTTCCTCATTTGTCAAATTGTATTTGCATCGAAAATTAAAAGTTTTACATAATAATTAATTTTAAGGGAATATCGCCAAACAATCATTTAAAATGATATCAAACAAATATAGGTTTATTTCTTACCGCCAAGACTTATCAAATTATATTTGCATTAGAAATTGAAATGTTGCCATAATAATTATGCCATTTGATGTGCTTCTTGATCGGGTACTCTGACATCAATGGTCCGGTTATTAAAATTTAAAGTAGGGAGAATTTGCTGTGGCAGTTTTAAAATGTTAATATGTATTTGACAGTAGCATTGCAATCTACGTAATATTTTACCAGCTTTTATCATCCCCAGCTATTAACTAATTGCATGTTCTACCTCAAATACACATCATTCACACACATAATTAGCTAATTAGCATTTTTCATTATCATGATTTTTAACAACTTAAGGAGCTTCATGCTGGTAAAAAAAACTACCTGATTGTATGAATAATACACTAGGGAGTCTCATTACTATATCTTTTTTCATTAGTATTTTTAATTACTTCTTCATGATAGAAAAAAAACACATCTGAACAGCTTGAAAAGCTTCTAATGATTTTGTCTATTTTTAAACTGTATCTTGTTGCAGAACAACAATTGTGACTATGTCCTAATTGAATACATTGATGTTTAAAAAAAATAACATGCTTATTTTTTAAAGATCTAGTTAAATGATATAAATGTACTCAATTTCAGTTGAATGGCACCAATTACAGATTATATTACAAAGTGTACACATAGACATAGTCTTTTTTACATGATGGAATTTTCACAAGAAATACCATTAACATTTAAAATACCATATACTCTTTTTGCTGTGATTTTATACCAGAAACAATAAATTCCATGCTACACAGAATATGAATATGAAGCTTATTTGTTTCACCTTTATATATTTAATGACATTTGACTTCCTAAGTATTATTTATATCATCAAATTCTACTTTTCTAACATTTTTTAAAGTTTAGTAAGTAGACTTCTATTGCTAGAATTTTTAACACAGAACCGTTGAAGGAGTTAAATTAAACCTAGGATTGTACCATCAGATGCAGTGTTCTCCCAATATAGAAAATTAAGCGGAAGAGTACAAAATTGTATAAAGATATAACTATCTACTAAATACAAAGAAGTCAAATAATATTGTACTTTGTCTATCCAATCGACAACATACAGCCTTTGATTGCCCTTGGTCTATGTTTTTAATGGCTAGGCCTAACCTACCACTAAAAGAGTGTTTATGTACAATTTCCTTACACCTTTTTTAATACTCGTTGGAGTAAATTTAAACCGGCAAATCTTGCTGGCAAAACCTGCTTCGGGAGAACACCACACCGCATCATCATTAAACTTGCTCAACATTTTTATATATATGTATATATATTATTTTGTCTTATCGTTAGGTATCTGGGTTGTCTGAGCTAATTCCGGCGCTTTGCGAAGCTGAACTGAACATTTCGCAATGTCGACGGTGGCGCCTTCATGTGTCCATGTTAGAGAAGCTTTCCTGTCTTCCCAAGTGTCTTACAAGTGATCAAATTTATAGTAAATTTATTCCAATTGTAACGAAGCATATTACAATGCATGTAAGTAGTTTCAAAGTATAATACAGCTGTCTCATTTGTCTTTGTGTCCAATGGCTAGCTATGGTTAGCTACCATGGTCTTTGTGTCCAATGGTTAGCTATGGTTAGCTACCATGGTCTTTGTGTCCAATGGCTAGCTATGGTTAGATACCATGGTCTTTGTGTCCAATGGTTAGCTATGGTTAGCTACCATGGTCTTGTGTCCAATGGTTAGCTGTGGTTAGCTACCATGGTCTTTGTGTCCAATGGTTAGCTACTATGGTCTTTGTGTCCAATGGCTAGCTATGGTTAGCTACCATGGTCTTTGTGTCCAATGGTTAGCTATGGTTAGCTACCATGGTCTTTGTGTCCAATGGTTAGCTGTGGTTAGCTACCATGGTCTTTGTGTCCAATGGTTAGCTATGGTTAGCTACCATGGTCTTTGTGTCCAATGGTTAGCTACCATGGTCTTTGTGTCCAATGGTTAGCTACCATAGTCTTTGTGTCCAATGGTTAGCTACCATGGTCTTTGTGTCCAATGGATAGCTACCATGGTCTTTGTGTCCAATGGTTAGCTACCATGGTATTTGTGTCCAATGGTTAGCTACCATGGTCTTTGTGTCCAATGGTTAGCTACCATGGTCTTTGTGTCCAATGGTTAGCTACCATGGTCTTTGTGTCCAATGGCTAGCTACCATGGTCTTTGTGTCCAATGGCTAGCTACCATGGTCTTTGTGTCCAATGGTTAGCTACCATGGTCTTTGTGTCCAATGGTTAGCTATGGTTAGCTACCATGGTCTTTGTGTCCAATGGTCAGCTACCATGGTCTTTGTGTCCAATGGTTAGCTACCATGGTCTTTGTGTCCAATGGTTAGCTACCATGGTCTTTGTGTCCAATGGTTAGCTACCATGGTCTTTGTGTCCAATGGTTAGCTACCATGGTCTTTGTGTCCAATTGTTAGCTACCATGGTCTTTGTGTCCAATGGTTAGCTACCATGGTCTTTGTGTCCAATGGTTAGCTACCATGGTCTTTGTGTCCAATGGTTAGCTACCATGGTCTATGTGTCCAATGGTTAGCTACCATGGTCTTTGTGTCCAATGGTTAGCTACCATGGTCTTTGTGTCTAATGATTAGCTACCATGGTCTTTGTGTCCAATGGTTAGCTACCATGGTCAATGTGTCCAATGGTTAGCTACCATGGTCTATGTGTCCAATGGTTAGCTACCATGGTCTTTGTGTCCAATGGTTAGCTACCATGGTCTATGTGTCCAATGGTTAGCTACCATGGTCTTTGTGTCATATGGTTTAGTTACCATGGTCTTTTTTTTTTCCAATGGTTAGCTACCATGATTCCACCTACCCATAATGAAATATATGCTATGCATATATTTTTATGCACTGGACCTTTTATCCTAGAAGACTAAAACTATCAGCGAGGAGAGCCTTTCCTGGACCGATTTTACGACTAGGTTCTCACATGCTATTCCCTTACCATTATGTCATATACATTCTAAAAATTGTCTGGTCCTTACCTTAATAACTGAGAAATAGTTGAGATCTTAAGCTCTGTCTACACTATCAAAGTTTATGTGACAGGAAAGTGTGATGTGCCCAAATATGGTAGTGATCTGACATCATTGTGTCCATATCACATCACATTTTTTTGTCTAATAAAATGTAATAGTGTAGAGAGAGCTTAAGTCATGAGTCTAAATATTTCTTGTCTTTTGCAGAGAGTTCTTCCGGTGAAGCGTGCTGCTGTAAGGACATTGTGTGTATTTATGAGATACAACAGAAAACAAGAACACAGGCAAGAGATATGTAGTAGACTAATACAAGGTAAAAAATGCAGCAATTTATATGCTAATTCTTGTAATATACGGACTTCCAAGTGTCTATTCTTATATTGCAAGACTAGAACTTTTTTAGAAGCGGCTTATAATGTAATCTCATCACTGATACAATAATTATTGTTTTCATTTTACAGAGAATATAGTAGAGCCTTCAGAGGAGACCTTCGTGCCTCCTTAAATGTTTCGGCGTTGGATGTTGTGTTAAAATATATTATATTTTTTGGGAAAGTGTCCCCTTAATAGGAGTGTAGGTGAATAAAATTGCCCGTAGTCTTAAAATATATTTCCCTTCGTCATCATTTGATAGGAGGGTGTCCCTTTTTAAAGTTTTATTCACTAATATTTTTCTTTGTGTTTTTTCTAGCCTGCTGTCACTCTAAATCATGTACATATAGGATGCTTTTCATTGATGTTTGCCAGGATATCATGGAGTTTTTCTCCAAGGCTTATTTCAAAGATAATTTGTATGAATTTGTATTAGAATTAGCTGAGGATCCTGTTCCCAATGTTAGGTAAGATTACACTACACTATCAAACTATATGTGATGCTCTCATATATAGACATGATGATGTCATATCACTACCATATTTGGGAATATCAGTACCATATTTGGGCACACTTTATATATAAATTATACTAGTTTGATGTAGACAGAGCTGTTTCTGCTACAAAATATTACCCAAAATGCAATGTGCTCAAACATCCAAGATGAGTAGTTGCCTTAAGGTCAACAGGGGTGAATAAAATCTTTATATTGCATTGCAGCTAAAACTTACATAGCCCTAACAGGTTAAATGGCATTCAAACACCCAAAAAATTTGTGTTTTTAACCGTTGTTTTGAGAATGTCATTTAACTTTTTTTTTTTCCTGTTTCTGCTATTGCGAAATTTGGGATAATTTAATAATTGGTTATATATTCGCAGCAGAAACAAGCAAAATGTTGTTGCTTAATATGATTACTACACAATTTCATGTTCATAATTATTAATATTTTACAGTTTAAAATTCTGCACAATCTTGCCTATGTTAATTTATTTTACCTGGTTAAATGATAGTGATTGTTTGCAACAGAAATAGGCCAAATGTCGTTATTTGTACTGTGTTTATTCAATATATTACACAATTTCATATTCATGACTTATAACATATATTTACATATGTTTACAGGTTAAAATTCTGCACAATCTTGCCTATGTTAAAGTCTCAAATGAAGTTACCTAAGGATCGACAGATGCTACAAGATTTGGAGTACATGGCAAGGAAGCTAATGCTACAAGAAAACGACAGGGACGTCAAATCCGCAATTAGAAATGTAGGTTACATATTTACAAAATAAATCATACTATACTAAATTCCCATGGTCCTGGGTTCAAATCCCATCCTCAGCAAAACAACTCCACTTGAAGAATAAAGCTCTGTCTACACTATCAAACTAGTTTGACAAAAAAAAGTGTGATGTGCCCAAATATGGTAGTGATATGCTCAAATATGGTAGTAATATGACATCATCATGTCCATACATTTTTTTGTGACATAAAGTTTGATAGAGTTTTAATAGTAATTTATAAACTACGGACAGAATGCGAAATACTATTTTTAATCATGAGAATTATCCAAGTTACGATTGGAATTGAACCAATGCCCTCAGATTCTTTAACAAGAAGCTGACTGGTAACCTTATGTGCATACATTATGAACAAATTGTCGTATGCGAGTGGACGGTTGAGTAGTTTTTTCGTTGAGTACTTCTTTAACGGAGTATTTTGAGCATTGAGATTGTTCTTAACGAAAAAGCTTTCGTTGTCAACGTTTTCTATTCGAATGACTTTCTGTTGAGCACAAATTTACAATTCGAATACAAAAAGTACTCAGCGAATCTTTACGTTGACAACGAAAGTTCCCAATCGAATACGACAATTGATAACATTTATTTCACTTTTTCCATAAAACATTTTGTGCTTGAAATAAAATGAAAGTACAATTGATCAAAAGTAATAAAGAAATAATAAATAATAGATAAATGAGAAAAATTACAATTGTATTTTTATGATTTAATGAGTAAATAGAATTATAGCCTTGCAATTCTGAAGTATTTTTAGTATTTATGTTACTCTATGTATTAAAATCAAATTCATTAAAATACCGGTTTTCTTATTTCCATTTTAGGCTTCATTCGAATTGGATAAAATTCAAGTTGTTATGGAATCTGTAAGTATTTTACACCATGTCAATTTAAGATTAAAACAACTGTTTCAAACCATATTATATTTTTACCATAGATCGGATACATTATACATTTAACATTATTCAAATATTAATATTTGTAATCTTTTTGGGGTTTTTCGCAGCTTACAAAGCCGGGAACAGAACATGATATTTTAGATCAGCGTAAAGAAGAAGAAGAAAAAAAGATTTTAGAATTAGAAAAACGAGAACTAGAGGAAAAAGAGCAAGCGCCAAGTAAACCTGGTGCTCCTTCCAAAACCGACCGTAAAAAACCCAACAGCGCAAATATTACAGAATCCAAGCTTTCAACTAAACGAAATACTGGTAAATAATCTTTAACAATGAAAATTGGCATTTAAAATTAATTAAATTATTGTGGCATTAAAAAAACTTTTTATTGTGATTATTAATAATAATTTTGTGTCCATTAATAATAATATATACTGGATTTATAAAGCACCTAATGTTGTGAAACCTCTAAGCGCTGTACATGTTATTACATTACATTGTTTAAAAACCTTTTGAGCACAACACTGTGTATTATAGTATGAATCATGGTTTCAACTCTTAGTGTTTTTGTCTACATGATGATTGAAAATGTTTGTTAATTTCGGCATTTGCTAGGCTCTAAAACAAATAAGACAACAAGTTCAACTAGTAAGAAGAATGCAACCTCATCTATCCTGCCTGGTCCTCCACCTCACCACACCTCAGCAAAAGGTAAATAGAACAGCATTCTCACTATGTCATCATATGGAATAAGTCTTTCTTTTTCCAAAATGAATGGCTTTAAAACTGGAAATCCATTGTACACATCTGGCTTGTGTGAACTTTAAAGAGCCTAATGAATCTTTCCAAAAAAAACGTTTTTGGTTACCCCTGTTGTACTGGTCCATCTTAACCTGTTTATGGTAGGCACTGTACTGTGGCTGCCATGTGTCCGTAGAAGACCTAATCCAAATGTCCTCATTTAGCATGAATATTATGAAACTAAAAAATCAAACAAATTGTATATACTATTTCGTTTTAGCTTCTAAGACTACAAAGTCAACTGTGAAAGCACACACCAACTCATCGCTCTCGTCCAAGTCGGCTGGTAACCGTGGTCGCAAATCTCCAACGCATGCCGAAAACAACAATATAGAATCACCAACTGGAAAGTAAGTCAATTATGTTTTATCAAACAAAATGTCTTTTTAAGGAATCCAAATTTTGCCAAATTTATACCTCATTAAAGTTTTATCTACACTATCAAATTGTTATGTGACAAAAAATGTGATGTGCCTTTATATATGGACATGATGATGTCATATCTCCACCATATTTAGGCATATCACTACCATATTTAGCCTGGCCACAGCTGTTTCCAATATTAAAGTAGCAAAAAGGATTATCATTTTTACATATAAAACTATATCTCTCGTATGTATATTAATACTATATATTGTATTATTGATTATTTTGCTGTATGTAAATTAATTAATAATAGTGTTTTTATGAAGTGGTATGAATACTAAATTAATATGTTGTGTGGAGTGTTGAGTAAAGTAAATATGTTTGTACCGAGTGTTGATTGAAGATTAATAGTAGGTTGATATTAGGTTATATATAATAATTAAAAATTGCGTTATAACTTAAAAATTCATTTGCAAAAACATTTTATCGATTCATTGTTTGAAATGAAAAAAGAATGTATTATATACCGTAAATTGTAATGTAAATGTTAATATTTGTTTGTCTTTTCTGTACAATAGAAATATGTGTAATATTATATAGTGTACATATTGCATTTTGGTAGGCATACATATATATCCCTGCATTAAATGTATCTTCTCCTTATCTGCACTTTCAGCATCCTTTCTAATTTATCATAATTATCACTATTACCAATATCATCAATATACCATCATCCTTATACCAAAACCACTGCCACCAGAATGCCATTAACACCACTACCACAATATACCATCCTCATTATCATCATCAGTATACCATTATCATTATCTGACATTAGTACATTATTATACCCACATCATTACCACCAGAACACCGTTATAGGATAGAAACAAACCATCATCATTAGTATACTATCATCAGTATACCATCATCATTATACCATCATCATTATACCATCATCATATACCAACACTAATACCTACCACCAGAACACCATTGTTGTACCAATACTAATACGAATATACCATCATCATCATCAGTATACCATCATCATTATAGCAACATCACTACCGCCATACCACCATTATTATACCAACACTAACTATCACTAATAAACCATCATCATCATTAGTATACCATCATTACTATACCAACACCACTACCACCATTGTTATACCAACACTACTATCACCAATATATCATCATTATCATCAGTATACCATCATCCTTGTACCAACACCACTACCACCAGAACACCACCATTATACCAACACTACTGATACCAAAATACCATCATTATCATCAGTATACCATCATCCTTGTACCAACACCACTACCACCAGAACACCACTATTATACCAACACTACTTATACCAATATACCATCATTATCATTATCATCAGTATATTATCATCCTTGTATCAACACCACTACCACCAGAACACCACTATTATACCAACACTACTGATAACCAATATATCATCATTATCATCAGCATACCATCATCCTTGTACCAACACCACTACCACCAGAACACCACTATTATACCAACACTACTGATACCAATATATCATCATTATCATCAGTATACCATCATCCTTGTACCAACACTACTACCACCAGAACACCACTATTATACCAACACTACTTATACCAATATACCATCATTATCATTATCATCAGTATATTATCATCCTTGTACCAACACCACTACCACCAGAACACCACTATTATACCAACACTACTTATACCAATATACCATCATTATTATTACTATCACTATACCATTATCATTAAGGTCATAATTACTATCATGTTGATCACCAATAGTATCATCCTCTCTAAAGCTCTGTCTACACTATCAAACTTTATGTGATGTGTCCATATATGGACATGATGATCACTACCATATTTGGGCATATCACTACCATATATAGGCACACCACATTTTTTTCACTAGTTTGATAGTGTAGACAGAGCTTTAAATTCAAACCCAAAGTTTCAAATGGTGATATGTATGTGTTCGTATTTGTGTGTCTTGCTACTCAAATTTGTATCCCTAATCTTGTGAAGATATTTTGCATTTTGTATACGTTTCTCTATAGCTCATGTATTTGCATTTTCAGCAACAGAAGAAGGGCTGGTTCGGAAGGCCTGATTTATCCACCGCCCTCTATTTCCAACAGGTCAACCACGTGACTTGAACTTCATTTATTAGCTTATCACGTCGTATAATTAAATTCACTATATAACATGTGTGCTGTGTTTTAATATCACAATTTTGAAAAAGAGTTGGTACAGAAACAAAAGCCATAAATTTATGCTTAAATTTTATAGAAAAACCTACATAATGTAAACACATTTTACCACCAAGGCATTTTATTTACTTTTAATACTTATGTGTGATGTGTGAGATTACAATACTTTACACAATACTAACTCATGTTTAATTAATATATATATATTACAATTAATATTACAGATCAATTTTCATTTATTTATGATAATTTTATGCTTTTGAAATTTATTTTTAGTCATATTATAATGTGTTAGCATTTGAAAGTACAAGGGCAAAACATACAGTAGAACACTTATTAAGTGTCCAGGCAGGTGTCCCTGAATAGGTTTGAGAGTAGTGTTAAAAGACACATTGACCCTTTATTTCATGAGCCAGTGTCCCCTTAATAGGTGTGTCACTTTAATAGTGTCGACCATACTGTTAAGACACATTGGCCCCTAAATAGGCCCAGGGATTTCCTAAAGGAGTCATCATAATGTGACTTATATTATCCATGTAATAAAATTGTTTACTGTTAAACAGTATTCATATATACAATTGCACTGCATTATAGTATTACAGTTTAATATAGTAGACTTGTGCACTCATTTTATGTGTATATATATATTTGCATACATTAGTGACATTTCACTGAATGATATATATTGAATGTAATTTGTGTGTATTATATTGGAACGCAATGGTTTTCACTACCATCGTTATCACCATATCATTATCACCATATCATCACTTGCCTCGACCAAGACCACTACCATAAACATTGTCATCATCATTGTAAATCATTATTAATTATCAGGACCGTCAATATTGTCTACAATAATACTATCACCATTATAATACCCAGTATATTATCACTTTTTATCATATTTCATCACCATCACATGTATAAATTATTATTATGTCACCGTGACAATTTACTAACATTTGCTGTTTTAATTAATCCCATTTTATAATTTTAAACTTTACATTAATTCTTCATTTTCAGGTTAAGAAAAGTTTCAGATGTAGGAGTGCGCAGAGTGGCTAGTAGTAGCCCAGTACAAGGTATTGTTTAAATTTAATAACTGTATAATGCTTTGTCCACACTATCAAACAAGTGTGATGTTCCGAAATAGGGTACTGATATGCCCAAATATGGTAGTGATATGACATCATCATGTCCATATATGGGCACATCACATTTTTTTGTCACAAAGTTTGATAGTGTAGATAGAGCTTAACACAAATCGTCTTTAACTATACTTTTTCTTTTTAACAATTAGAAGCAAAATGTAATATATTATATATTGTTTGATAAAAAAATATAAATCTTGTATAATATAATATTAGTAGTTCAATATACAAATATATATTTAGTATAATAATATCAATAAAGATATAGTGTATATTTGTTATTAATAATCAATAGTATGTTTTTAATTGTTATAATTTTGTGTTGCAAAATAATATTAATATTTAATAGGAAAATCATAAATTTTATATACTGTAATTAATGTCTATTTTTTCTTCAAGCTTCAGGACAACCAAAGCTTACTTCATGTCGTTTAATTTATACAAATTATCACATAAAATAATGTTAATAAATAAAAATAATGCTATATTATTAATAAATAACATTAACAAATATTTATATTCAATTGTATTATGTATTTGTATTGATAGAATAGAGTAATAATTGATTTATTCTTTGTGGGATTCTATTGGCTACTAACCTTCTTACCTCTTGAAACAGGTCTCCCTCAACGTAATAGTTCAGCTTCTTCTGTTTCGAGTACAAGCTCACGTAAATCTACTCACAATGTGTCCACAACAAAGTCGTAAGTCTGTTACCGTGTGTTTCTTGTTTATGTTGTTCTAATATAATTATACTTGTAAACATATTATAATGCTTGGTTCACTGTAAATGTAATATGAATAATGACTCCATTTTGTGTCCGATTTATCAGTAAACAACAGTAGGTAGTTGACTGTTTTCCTCTTTAACAATAGAGATGTAACTAAAATATATTACAGTTCAGTGAACACATAATTCAAGTTTTGTCATAATGTAGAGTTGTGACTTGGTGGTTATGATGCTTGGCTACCAATCACAGGGTCTTGGGTTCAAGTCCTGTCATATATCAGATTTTTTTTCTAATGAAAAATTACAACTCCACTCCCAAAGACTTATAATAAGACTTTGTTTATGTAGAGCATCTTGTGTATATGTTTGTCTTGTGAATGGGATTGCCACCTTTAAGAAGGATAGTGTATGGTTATCCTTGCCAATTTGCCTAAATAGATAAAAACAAAACAAAAAATTAAAAAATGTGAACATCAAAATTGGTCAGCAATTTATTTATCTGTATTTGTTTTGGTTTTTTTTCGACCAGGAAAAAGAGTAGCAAAACGTAGCAGTAGGTTCCTTAGCTACGAGCACCAATATGGATGGACCCCGAAAAATACATCAACTGGTTGAAGAAGGCAACAAAGTAGTTGTAGAACACAACAACCTAGAATTACATTAAAAGAATGCCACCAGCAAAAGATGGTGAACCAAATGATGTAAATGCTCAAATGGCAGCTTGAAGGTTGGGGATTTATGCAAAGACAGCTGACTGTGAATATGGTAGAATCAAGATGTTGGACTTTGACTGTGAAGATGGTGGATTCAAGTTCTCTTTTTAATAAAATACATTTTGATTGATATGTTATCGAGAAAAAAAATAGGTTGCCATCAGTTGAATATGGCAACCATGGGAGGATGGCACATCAAGTGTACAAGAACTGGAGTTGCCAACATTTAGTGAGTGACATCATACAGATCAACTACTGCATGAACTTGGTCTGGTGCTACAATAAAGACTCGCTCTTAACTTGGTCAGGTGCTACACACATGCTGAAGATATCTTCCGTGTTCACACTCTTCAACGACAACCATATGATGTTTTGTCCATGTTCTTCTGTGAAGGAGTATTTATTTAACAGACCAGCTTCGTTGCTAACAAATGGTTTACTTCATAGTATAGACTCAACCTAATGGATGTAGTGCAGTGGTGTATTACAGGGTGCATAACATACATTTAAATAACAGACACAAAAATAGAATTCAGTTATTACGTATATATAACGTTCACTTCAAATTGTGATTTTAAATTTAATTATTTGTAAGTCTTTATTTTAAAGAAGGTGCTTCGTCTCCCTCACCACCGTATTAGGAAGCTTTCGAAATGAGCGACACGGCATCAGAACTTTCACAGACTGTTGAACAGGCATCGCGTCTTGTCCAATCCGTATCTCTATTTCCCTAATGTTAATACAAGATGCTCCTTTGCATTGATAATTAAAAAAATATATTTAAATGTTTATTCCCTCCTAATGTACACATTATTTTTATTGATTTATAACAATTTCTAATTGATATTAATTGGTGCGGCTTCCATGATAGATATTTTGATACATATACATGGTGCTCTGGCAAGCCAACAGAATGTTTTTAATTAATAACAATTTTATAAAAGAATATAACTTGCACGATTATATAAATTTGGCTTCCAAAAATTTCAATTTTTATCTGTCAAATTAGTTTATTTCATTTCTCCTTCTTTCACTTTTCATGCATGATTTTTTTTATCAAAAACTTGTGGTATGTCCAATTTATTGTATGAAAAATATCGGGATATGAACCAGCGACCTCACGCTTGCAGGTTGCAGGTATCATATTTGTACCATAATAGAGATAACAAACATACAGAATATCCATGCTGACAAACGAATGATCCAATTTTAACATCAAGTTGTAGATTGAATGGATTGAGCATGTGCAGATGTGTGTTACGCCCTACTGCCTTCTGTAGTGTATTTGGATATTAAACTCCAATTAAAAATCGTACAAACATGAAAACATACAGTTTAAGAAAGAAGAAGGAACTTATGTTGTATAAACAATTAATGGCCGTGATTCAGATTATATAGAATGTTTAAAAATATCAAACCTTGACAAATGTTTTCTAACTACACCTTTGCAAAGCCAAAAATAAAATGTGTAATGTTACTTATTACTATTTATTTATTTTTATTGATAAATACACAATCTAATATTAATATTATTTAATGAGTATAGGATTTTTATTTATTTCTTGTTTATTTAATCTTATTTTATATGGTCAACTCTTAAACTTTCCAAAATTATTAATCTGAAAAAATAATTTTCAATAAACCAGACATAGACTATGGATATCTGGGTTTTAAGAAGTTGACCTGTCATAATGATAAATATCTATTCTGTGACAATGTTTAGAAAATGACTATAGATCTGTTCATTGTGATGATGTCACAATACCATGTGATCAAAACTTGTTCTTTATGTAAATGTAAAATTGATACTTTATATTACTGTTACTGAATCAATTATTTTGTATTTTATGTACAATCTTCTTTTAAATTATTAAGTTTTAAAACATAAAATTCCTGAAAGCTGAGCTAAGCTTGAGTAGATTATGAAATCACTGGTGGGTAACAACTGCTTTGGTGTCTGTTGACAACAAATAGAGTCACATGGTACTATGATGTCATATGATTTTGATTTATTTATATTAAGATGTTTTGTTATTAGATTACAAAATTTAGATGTTTGTAAATTGTTTGTTAATTTATATAGTTTCAATCTCAATTAATTATTGTTGTATGCCTTTAATATTATATGTGCAATAATTTAACCATTGATGAATCATTTAGTTACGTCCAAAAAGTATTCATACATAAACAAAAGACCCTCCAATTAAAAACCACTTTCATCATCACTAACAACCCACCTCCAAAAAGAGTTTTCGCCATTTTGCCTTTTAATGTCAGTGATTTTGACTTTACATGCATGTATGTTCCATAACTAAAAAAACAGCTGAGTGTTGTGTTTGCTATGAAAATAATGTCCAATTGGGAGATTATATGAATTATGAGTTTCTTTGATATGTTGGGGGTAGGGGGATTCGATTTGATTTTAGTTCAAAATTCATACCAAATCACTCACTAAACTTTCTGTGTAGAAATACATCACAAAACATGGTACGCATTTATACTATTATGAAGAGAAAATATATATATTCATAAAGAATACTGCTGGTGCTCAACAGCTTATCAATATTGTTGTAGTGTCTGGACAGAAAAGTGTGTAAAATGTGTGTGATAAAATAGGACATGCAATTATGCTTGTGTACTGTATACATTCAGTAAAAATGTTATTCGATTTAGAAACTTTTCCAAAAGCCCTTTTCCTCATTCATTACATCCTTATACCTTTATCTTGATATAGAGTAGAAAACCCTCCTTTGGGGACATCCCTATTCATGGCACAGGGATATCCTTATTCAGGGGACAGGGACATCCCTATTCAGGGGACAGGGACGTCCCTATTCAGGGGACAGGGACATCCCTATTCATGGCACAGGGACTTCCCTATTCCGAAGACAGGGGCACAAAAATTCAGGGGACAGAGACATCCCTATTCAGGGGACAGGGACATCCTTTATCCGGGAACAGGGACATCCCTATTCCTGGGACAGGAACATCCTTTTTTTTGGGAACAGGGACACCCCTATTCCGGGAAACAGGGACATCCCTATCCAGAGTACAGGAACATCCCTATCCAGGGTACAGGAACATCCCTATCCAGGGTACAGGAACATCCCTATTCAGGGTACAGGAACATTCCTATTAAGGAGACACTTTCTTGGGTCCTGAAGGTGTCCTTTTCATAGGATTTCTACTGTATTTTGGATTTCTACTGTATTTTGGATTAAGCGTTTTTATCATTGTTAACATAGATGAACACAGTATCTAAGATTTTAGAAGTATTAACAACCAGATTTTTAAGAATATATTAATCTAATTTATTTTTCTGCAACATTTGTAGTATACTTAATTTGACAAATCCACCCTACACTATCAAACTAGACAAAAAAAGTGTGATGTGCCCAAATATGGTAGTGATATGAGGTCATCATGTCCATATATGGGCACATCACATTAACTTTGAAAGTGTAGACTGAGCTTAAACCAGCCATTTTTAACAGATATAGAATAAGATTCTGTTTAGAACATAGAACACAATTGGTTTTTAATTAGTAAAAGCAAGTCACTGTTTCATCAACATCTTATTGTGTACAGAGACAGTATCTTGGTCTAGATAATTATTGTCATTTTAAAAGAGCTTGATTATTCTCGCAGTTGTTGTAAATAAATGTTGTAAAAATGTAGTAATTGATTTATTAGATTGTTCTTGGGTTTTCTTAAAGAGTCTTTCACACCTGTTCCAGGCACGGTTCCGGTCTGGCGCCGGCAAGTCAAAAGGAACGCCAAACGTTTTCTATGCTATGCGGCAATCGATTTGATTTGCCAGTACAGGACCTGTGCTGGAACAGATGTGAAAGAGCCTTAACTGTTTTTCGTAAATAGGGTGCATGGAATAAATTAGGTCTGTATAGAGTAGTGTAGTTAATGTAGTGTAACTCTTCCTTTGGGTTGACACTCCTATTTCACTTCATTGTGAAATGAACAAGTACCAATACATGTTTTAAACACTGCACCAACCCACTATTTAGGGGACACATATAAAGGTTGGTGGGTCCTGAAGGTGTCCCCTTAATAGGGGTTCCACTGTATTCGCTTTGCCGAACCTTGTCCAATGACCAACAGTACGTACAATATTTCCCTTAGCCAAGTGAATATGGCCACTGGTCATCACAAATCAAAAAGGGGTGGTGTTCTAGGAATGACTTCGCAGTCCTAGTCGATGGAAAGTCTGTTCTGAATCTAGTTTGTGATTTTGATTAAAAAGGACAGAACAATAATAATTACTGAACCATTTGCGTATAATAATTTAAGTTGAATTTAATAATTTCTAAATTATAAAATACAAAAGATAACAATATAAATTATATAATGTATAAATTTAAAAACTAGTACAGTAGAAATCTACTTATTATGGTGGATCCATACATTTCAGATACAGTATTTTAATTTTTTTGATTTTAATCAGATTATCATCTTGTCAAAAATACAATCACATATGTTTATCTAAAGTTTTTTATATTAATAATAATGATTTAGTAATGATTATTTAGTACTTTCATTTCTTAAGCTCTGTCTACACTAGCAAACTTTATGTGACAAAAAAATGTGATGTTCCCATATATTGACATGATGGTGTCATATCTACCTAACTACCTTATTTGGGCACATCACACTTTTTTTGATAGTGTAGACAGAGCTTTATATGTTTATCAAGCTGTAATAAAGTTCATGAAAATGTGCCATTCACAAATTCTTCCAATCAATTATTGTAAGGCAACAAAACAGTGCCAGACATGGGTCCATGATGGGATTATACCTGTAGCTGCAGTACAATATTAATCCCATGTACTAACTTAGTCATAATAAACAATGTATCTTTGGTAATTTATGTAGATGCCGTTTTAAGGAACAGACCTGCCGCTATTTATTTAATAGCTTCTGAGATGTTTAAATAATTTAGATTTTTTTTTTTGGTTGCTATGATGCAACAGAGAGTCTCCAAACATCAATCGTGACAACCATAAGATCTGAAAGACTTCCAGTAGGTACTGTATGAAAGTGTGGTTCCCACTTGGATGCAACAAGACGATATAGACACAATGCAATCACGAGCGACAGTTTTGATGATCTTGATTGGTCAAATTACTTGCTGTGCGTTTACGTCCTTGTTGTGTCGCATCCAAGTGGAAACCAAGCTTAAAGAAAAGTTAATTTATAAGAAGAATTCTAATATTTCCTTCCATGTCTCTGAGTGGGTTAGTAATCTCACTGAGAGACGCCAAACAAGAGGCAATATCTTCAGTTTCTTCTTGATCTGTTGATATCACAGTCTTTTCCTCTTTTGCAATCTGTGCCAATACATTTAGTTGAGAATCAGACGGCATAAGCAGAGCATTCGAGTTGTCGTGCATGGACGGTTTTTGTTCCGTTTCTTCAACCGGACTTGGTTCTACCTTATCAATCATTTTATGAGTCTTTGCTAAATGTATTCCATCTGTTTTTAAGACTTTCCCATGCTTTGCATATAAATGTCTTTTATACGTGTTCCTGGTTTTGAACCGGGCAGAGCACTCAGTGCAGCCAAATGGTTCCTCGCCCGTGTGTCGTCGCAGGTGTTCCCTGAAATGACTGGCGTGTCTGAATTCTCTGCCGCAATGTTCGCAAGTAAACCGACTTTGGTCGTTATGGATCATCATGTGATACTTGAGACTGTGTAGCCGAGTGAATGTAGCTGAACAAACTTTGCAGGAGTATGGTTTTATACCTGTAAATGAAAAAAAAAAATTGTTGTGGAGCTTTAGATTGGTGGTTAATCTTCTTGCTTTCCAATCTCAAGGTTCAGGGTTAAATTCTGACCTAGTGCCAGGGTTGTAACTCCCTACTCCTAACTACACTCCCTAAGCCTCAGATAAGACTTAGTCTATAAGCACGATAAATTATTAAATAGTTTATCCATCCTGTAATTAGCAAGTTACTATGTCTATGAAATGAAACAGATCAGATTGATGAACTGGCTACCAAAATAATTGACTATTCCATATATTGTTTGGGGTTACTTTTATAAAATGTGTGTGTGCATGTTAACTTACCTGCATGACTCCTGTAGTGGGCACGCAGAGTTCCAAATGCAGTGAGCATCTTTCCACAAATCTCGCATTCCAATAGTTCCCCCTTTCTAATACGACTTCGTTTGCGTGACTGGTATAAGAGTTCCAAGGCTTGTTTCTAGATGTTTTGATAAAAATATTTACTGGTAATAATTTATTTTTCAATATTTTTAGATATTTTTTTAACAGTATTACAAGGAATTTAGCTTTTTAGTAATTGCCACTTGCATTATATGCAAAACTTATTGGGTACTTTATGCAGTTGTTGTAGATTACTGGCCCAGTAAGTCCCTCGCTAGTAACATGTAAGTTGAAATAGCAATAATAAGTAATGGTACAAAAAAAAAAATTCTTGAAGCATTGTGAAAACAAATGAAAGGGGAAAATGGGAGAAAGTCAAAGTTTAATGTATGTGGATATGCTGTCATCTCTAACCAGAGTTTAAACTGATGGACTGCAGTTAGCATCAGTAACACAAAGACAACCACTTACTCTTATTCTTCTCTCATCAGGTGTCAAATGTTGAAAGAGTTCATAGTTGATGACTGCCAGTTGTGGATCCTGCTTCCTTTTCTTTTTACCTTTTGTCAGGCCAACATCCTGACATACATTGTCCATATCAAAGTCTGTCACAATCTCCACACTATCAATATCAGCTGTAGAACTCTTAAACGGCTTCTCTTTCATATCAAGACGCTCTTCTTCTACCACTTCCTCCTCTTGAAAAACTACTTGATAATCTTGATAATCTTGACTAGTAATTTCCGGTTCAGGTATTGGCATACCAGATGAGTCAGTATGTAGAGCTGTTGGCAGAGGTTTTGTTGGAAGGAGCGCGTAGACGTGGTCGACATGAGGCGGTGTAAGAGGAACGACCTCCATCATGGCAATCAGGTCATCAGCAGTACCCTGCATGTATGTCTGTACGACGATCTCTGCACCAATATTATCTGCATTGATTTCCTCTGTTATACAGTTCTCACCAATAGGTAGATCAAAAATGAACTCTGAGCTTTCTGAAGATATGTCTCTCTGTAATGATTTTGGAGGTCTTCCTAACTTAACTTCTTCTTTTGGTAAATCTATGACATTATTTACTGACAGACTCTGCTCTTCGACTGTCTGTCTTGGGATTTTTATATCTGCATCTTCTGGTTTGTTGGGTGTTTCTGAGGTACTGGATAGGTTGATCAATCTTCCTTTGGGTAGAAACACAAGTTCATTCACTCCTTCATCAGAATGAATGATTGTAAACTTGTCATCAATGTGTTTACTGTCACTATGCAACACTTTAGCTAGTATTCTTTCACTTCTTCTTCCTTGTTTTGTTGCGTCTTGCTCATCTTCATTTTCCGACTCTTTCATGAAATGCTTTTGGGGAGATGTTTCTGAAGCTATATAAATAGATGTAATTTGTTAAAATAAATGTATCAAACTAGTTTGCCCAAATATGGTAGGAATGTCACATCATCATGTCCATATATGGGCACATCACATGTTTTTGTCACATAAAGTTTGATAGTGTAGAGAGAGATTTAGAGTTAGAAAGCATGTGTCCACATAATCAAGATATCTTAGTAAGTTAACATAAATTAAATGATTGAACTTACATTCACTGTCTACACAAAGTGGCCTCTTCACTGCAGTGATATTAACAGTATCCTTTGCTCTCTTTGAATCTGGATCTAAAATAATAAACAAAATAAATAATTTTTTATATTTTGCATATTGATGTAATTTTCTGGAAAAAATAATCCCAGTTGGTTTAAGCTGAATAACTTGTTGACTCTCTAGACCCAACAAAGCTTAACTTATACAGTGGTTTTGATTACCCAAATTACTGAGTGTCAGGAGTTCCCCAATATGTCGAAGTAGATGCCGTCGAATCTCCTCCTTGGTGTCCGAAGCTGAACCGCAAAAAACCTCTCTGCAATTATGCGGCATCATCTGACAGCTGTACTCGTGCTGGATGATCGTGCTTGATCGATCTTTAGGAATCTGCTTGGTGGTATGAATGGCGTACTTGTCAACAAGTTCTGTTACCGGTAAACGTCGTAATAGATCTACGTTCAGCGACTCCTCTTCTGCGAGTTTACTTTTCTTTGATTTGGTTCCAGAATGAGATGGTACTATCTTTTTCTAAAAAAATAAATATTAATGTTTTATTTTACATTTGCAAACAATCAATCGTTCCATTTTTAAAACGCCAAAAATAAAAAATATTGATTCTTACAATTATTTAATACAGTTTTTTATTTTTTTAGTTATTTTCTATTGTCACCAAGTGTAACACCAGGAAACAACCTTACTTTTGTTCCTTTCTTTGATGGTGTCTGTGGTTTCTTTTTCGCTTTTTTTAATGGGGAAGGTGGCGACAGATTTTTTGCCATCATCTTGCTCACGATTCGGCTTGACCTTCGTGTACTTTGTGGCACTTCTGAATCTAATTGGTGACCTGAAGTTTCTTTTGATACAAAAGATTTTTAGTTATAGGAAAAAAAGATTGATTTATTATTTAAAAAACAAAATAAACAATACAAACATTCTAAAGAAGGGAAAATACAACTTTATTTTGGAGAACAAAGACCATATCTTTCTTAAAAGTTTGTCTTATCATGGATTGATTCTATTTCTTCAATACAATTGAAATTTTAAGTATAAAATAGGCCTATATAAACATATTTTGTTGTTAAATATATTTATACTTTATATCATTTAAACATAATAAAGTTAAACACAGTGTTTATAGTTTGTACAGTACGTTCTGTATGTATGTAGCAGCACACACAGCAGCAAGTCACGAAGACGAAATACGATTGTCATTGCTGAATATTATAACAATCATTTTTAATGCTTTAAGCAGAAATCTGTTATGTAAAATATAACTCTAGTAAGGCTACATACCATCTGGTACACATAGCTCCAAAGATCGCTGAGGTTTGTTTTGTTTTCTCTTGGTTGAAGACATTTTAATTGATTTAAATCAATTTTTGCGTCTTCTGCTCCAATTTGAAGTCGTCTGCTTTGCGAATTGTAAGCGAGGTCATATTATATGACCCAGAAATAAGTTTTTTATTTTTGGAATATTTTCTTAATTTATATTAATCTTACGTAGATTATAAAGCACATAATTTCAAATTAAACAATAAAATTATTTTAAAACCTCCAAATAATATTTTTATAATTTTAGAATAATCAATGATGTGCCGGAAATGGCGATTTCCGATTTTTCGATGTCGTAAAAATAGCAAAAGGTTTTTGTTGACACTCTGTTTTCCAAAGGTCAAATTTTACTGCACACCCCACATCAAAATTGAGAAAAAATAAGAAACATTGTAAGTTGATTGTAGATAATTTATTTGATTTGGCATGTTATGTGTGGCATTAAACGTGTGTAACATACTTGGTGAATATTATAGTATAATGTTATAACAGATACCAAAATTGTATAACGAAATCCATTAATATTGATATTGGTCTCTACTAAAATAGGCCACACAAGCTAGGCCTAGCCAGTCAAAGAAAGGAGGAGAGCTAGTATTACTATTACTATTACTATTACTATTAGGAGGGGTAGTTAGGCCTACTAAATTATCTTGCTATCACTAGACTGAGGCCTAGGCCTAGTCTAATAGGGATCCAGTCAAGTCGCCCCATCGCAAAGTCGCCCCATACAAAGTCGCCCAATACAAAGTCGCCCCATCGCAAAGTCGCCCCAAAACAAAGTCGCCCCGGCACAGTCGCCCCATCGCAAAGTCGCCCCATTACAAAGTCGCCCCATCGCAAAGTCGCTCCATCGCAAAGTCGCCCCAACGCAAAGTCGCCCCATTGCAAAGTCGCCCACGGTTTTAATCATATTGGGTGCGTTTGATATCGATTGCGTTGTTACTTTGGTTGCGCTAAATGTCGTATACATTATAATGTTTATCATATTATATATGTTATGCGCGATTTGAACGATTTGCGCAATTTGAAATTGCGCAAAAAAAATCCTTACGCAATTTGAATTGAAACATGTGTTTCAAATTGCGCAAGCAACGTATTAAATTGCGCAAGTAATCTGCAAATTGCGCAAAGTTTTTCGACAGATTGTGAAATCATGCACACCCATATTTTTATAGTAATTTCTAAGAATGATTCAAAATTAAAGATAAATATCGCATTTCCTTATTTTAGTAGTGCAAATATTGTTATAAGTTAGCATACCGTCGAAGAACCGACGAAGGAAAACGAAGCGGTGGTGTTCCACCAGGCGGGCGTGGCGCGGGCGGCCGGCTATACTACTCTAGCCTAGCTAGGGTCTGGACTACTGATACTGACTAGGTTACATGGCCTAGCTTAAACTAATATTAAAAACTTAATTTTTACATTTATTTTGATTTATTTCAAGTTACAGTGATAATATTATTTAATTGTAATAATAAATGTTATGTATTTATTATACACATGTTATCTTCGCATTTATTATGTTTTATTTTGAGTTATTTAGTTTCCAATAAATTATTATAATACCGATTGTCTGGTAGAATTTTGTTGCGCAATTTGAAAATTTACAGTTCGTTTTCAAATTGCGCAAAGGTGTCATTTTGCGCAAGAACTATCTTGCGCAATTTACAAATTGTGCAGCGCAATTTAAAATTGCGCAAAGATTTTCTTGCGCAATTTGAAATTGCGCAAGTTGATTGCGCAATTTGAAATTGCGCAAAAAAATCCTTGCGCAATTTTAAATTGCGCAAGAATTCTTTGCGCAATTTCAAATTGCGCAAGGATTTTTTTGCGCAATTTCAAATTGCGCAAATCGTTCAAATCGCGCATAACATATACATAATTTGTGTTTTAATTTTTATTTTACAGGTTTTAATGGAGTGATGTGCTTTTTAAAAATCATTAAAAAAAATAGTTCCTAAAAAGATTATCCCTGATTTATAGTTTCGAAAATGTTAATTTAATATGATTTTAAAATTAGTTACCAGAGCCACAATTACGAATCTTTCTTCAACCTACGCGTGGATACCAGCTAATTTTTTAGGATAATATAATAAATGTATAAAAATGTGTAGTACTAGTAGTAGGCCTTCGTATAGATTTACAGTAGTTAAAACAATAACAGTGTTGTGAGACAATGAGTGTTAGGCTACTTATTGATCATTTTGCATTTATTGACAAGTTATGTGTCTTAATTTTATAATGACTTTTCAAAATGAAGAAATAAGAAAAAAGGATTTCATCGCCGATATGATTGTTTTACATGCAGGTATTTTAGTAAAATTAAAATGCTACATTTTGACCATGGAAAAACCATCGTACAGTATCGTGTGCGTGTTTTTTAAAAAGGGGAATCCCCGACGGTCAGCAGAAAGACGTAGCAGCTGTGAGGAAACAGATACCAGAAGGCGCAGCTCCGATTGGTTTCAGAGAATGTTTCAGATGGCGAGTCGCCTTTTATTCAACAGCACAATGATAATTTTACTGAAGAAATTCTTTTCAACCCTTTTGGTTATAGAACATTCTAATTATCATGCCTAATAAATATCCTCATATCGGGTGTTTATTTAATTTTAAATTAAACAAGACACTGAAGAGGTACGGAATAATACGTACACGACGGACGTACGACGAATACACACACGCCCGTCATCATTTACGACATATAGTGGTGATATGATGCAATTTTATAATGGATATAATGATGGGATTGCCTTTCCAGGCTTACAATCAAGAATCGCATCGACACAATGTAGTTGATATGGGGTTTAAAAAGGCACATCGCCTAAACTTTCCCATTATAACTAAACTAAACTAAACTAAACAATCAATGTTCATTGTTATATGTATATAATAATAGTAAACTGAATGTTTATAAATAAATTGTTTTACGTAATTTGTTGCATATAAAATAAAAGACACAGACGTAGCCTACGTTTCCTATAAAATATTTCACATTTTAATAATTATGTACTGTTAAATGACATTATGCTGGATAATACTATAATCTTAAACTATGTTTACATATTATTAATATAGGCCTAATAATAATAATAAATATTCACCAAAGTAAAAATGATCTAGATCGTATAACATCATTTTATCGCGACCAAAATTAAACGCAACCGATTTCGAACGCGACTGATATCATCGTAAAACTCCGGCGGGGTTTCCCCATCTTGAGATGGTGCGTTGTAACCGGCGGAGTAATTACGGGGGTTTCCCTCTGGTAAGCTAGCACGTTAGAGTGCGACCGCGGAGTGATTAGTCGGGGGCTTCGTCTCTGATGATGGGAGTGCGTGCCGATCGTGTGACCTGAGAGTGAGACTAGGGCCTACATGGCGGGGCTTCCCCCTTTTATGCCTACACGTTCCGTGTTATTTTGTGTATCATTGCGACATTTTACGCACTTGTAAACTATTTTTTAACGTTTTGGGGCGACTTTGCGATAGGGCGACTTTGTGATAGGGCGACTTTGCGATGGGGCGACTTTGCGATGGGGCGACTTTGCGATGGGGCGACTTTGCGATGGGGCGACTGTGTCGGGGCGACTTTGTTTTGGGGCGACTTTGCGATGGGGCGACTGTGTAAGGGGCGACTTTGTATGGGGCGACTTTGCGATGGGGCGACTTGACTAGCATCCGTTAAATACTCACTGCGAACACTACAACTATAAGATGTCTCAACTTTACACTATAAACTAGCCTTCTATCTATAAGTATATAAAATATGGTATGGTATATTTTTTGCATATTTGTTTTTATTATGACTTAATTTTCACTAACTAATCTAAATGTTTATGTTGTCAATTAACAATAATTAATATTTTTATTAAGGTGGCTGGTGGCTTTTTAGTTGTATAGTGCTCTAATTAACACTTTGACTGCCAAACACGAAGATCTTCGTGTTTGGAAACACAACGCTTGACTGCCAAACACAAAGATCTTCGTGTTTCGCATTTTTTTACGAAATCCGGTAGATAGGTTAATTATTGGTATATACTATAAATACGGACACTATATTCGGTCTGGACCGTCAATATTTTACTTTACGAACGATTTTCAAAATGGTACCTGTCGAAATAACATACACCGCGCATCACAGTAGCGCGTACAGCGATGGTTTGGCGCATTGTGTATCGGTCGCGCGCTAGCTATGCCGCCGAAGCATTACAAAGGTTTATGTGGATTGGCATGTTTGTTTGTTATCTGAATAAAAAATAATGGATGAATTTTCAATATGAAGTCTTTAATTTTATTATTGTATGGATACCCTAATTGTTTTGGTGTTTCACTGTAAGTGGCCGAGTTTCACGCAACAAACTTGTTTACAAATGGTATGAATATTATCATCAGTTTACTAGCTAGGCTAGTAGTACTAGGCTAGCCTAGGCCTAGTCGTAAAACGGTTCCGGACCAACTTTAGGCCTATTTACAGTAACTAGGCCTGGTGTCTTTACTATGTGGATTTTGGCGAAACATTGATGTAAGATGATTTATAAAATGTAATACATTTTTCGATAGTGATAACTTGATTTTATAGGCCTATCGGTGCCGTGTAAGTAACTTTTTCGTTGTTTGTTGATCTCACCGGGCGATATTTTCATATTGTGATGTCTTGCACAAAATCGCGAATATCTCGACTTTCTTGCCCGAAACTACGAAAAACTCAAAAAGTGGGTTACTTTCATTTTACTATTACGATTTACATATATTGCGATTTGACAATCGTTGTTGGTACCATTGTAAAGCTAAAATCTTTATGATTATTTTAGTCTAAATTACATGTAAATCAGATCACATACATAGTTTCAATCAGCTTTAATAAAAACATCGAATTGGGCTAAAAACGCTGGCGGTGGCAGTTTCTAACTGGAAAAACCTCTGGCAGTCAAAGTGTTAATATAGCTAAGCCTAGGTATCTACTGTATACAGATACAATTTTAATGCAATGACAAATATTTTCACTCTCTCATCTGTACTATGTACTGTAGTGAATGAAGTATTCTGAACGATTGCTTTATTATATCTGAGTTGCGTTTAATAATATTACATAAAAAATGAATAATTTTATAATAAATTAGTCTATTCTGATATAATAAATGTTATTTATAAATTATTGATTTATATTTTGATAATTGAATTAATACTCCCACAATACAGTGTACTGTAGCCATGGTTACTCTCATTTATATCGTATGGTATTATGCAATAAATCATAAACAAAATTTCAGTTTTCATGGTAGTCAAAATATTACTGCTTTTGAAATCTTGTTATTTAAATTGTTTATGTGGAGGAGAGGGGTCATTTCCAATTGAGATCCCAGCAACTGTTTAATGTAATGCACTCGTCAATTGTATGACCCACTATACGAACCCCAGGAGAGGTCATGTTAAAAAACAGGGATGGATGGTACATCAAATCAATAAACAATGTTGTATCAATGTCCATCACTTTACCGCCCACTATATCATTAGCACCATGGTCACAGTGCGTCAAAATTGGGGTGTCATGGTCACATTTTTTTATGCATAATGTATTCATAAGGTACAGTATGATTCACATCAGACAAATGACGCACCTCTCCCAGTACAGGGGTCGTATAGTGGGTCATACAAATGACGCACCTCTCTCAGGGGTCGTATAGTGGGTCATGCAATTGACAAGTACATAATATAATTATTGTTTTATTTTTTATAACTATAATCATAATAACAATAATTACAATAATTTAAAACAATACTATTAATAACTACTACAGTAGTAATGACTATAATTTTTATGTGTTTGAATTTTAAATGTAAATATGTATAATTATGTTTGTATGATGTAGTATGTTTAAGCGGATATTAGCCCTTGATGGCATTTGCAGCAAAGAAATTGAATTGAATTATACTACTGACTGACAGTGACACTGTATTCAGATCCAACATAATTCAAATGTGGAGCGCTAACATAATGTTAATTAATGTGTCAAAAAGTAATTTCTTTTTTCATTGTATCTTTCAAAAGGGGAAGAATGTGCTGTAGTGCTACTATACTGGATCTGCCCCTGTGTATACAGATACGTTTTTGGCAATATATTTTTAACAGTGACCTTTAACCTTTACTGTACCTTCCAGAAAATACATAATAAAACATTAGGAATACTTATAACTGGCTAAATGGTTGCAAAGTTCAAGTTCAGTATTGTTTATAATTTGTCAATGTCAACATCACACAGCATATGGAGTGATTGATGAATCTAAAAAAAGAATGTCAATGCTATTGCAATGTATTCAATGATGGTCATTTTAAAAGTGTGTCATAGTTCACGGGCTGTTAGCCAGTCATTGGCTGTAAAATGTGTCATAGTTCACAAGCTGTTAGCCAATCAGTGGCTGGAAAATGTGGCATAGTTCATGGGCTGTTAGCCAATCAGTGGCAGGAAAATGTGGCATAGTTCATGGGCTGTTATGTTAGCCAATCAGTGGCTGGAAAATGTGGCATAGTTCATGGGCTGTTAGCCAATCAGTGGCTGGAAAATGTGGCATAGTTCATGGGCTGTTAGCCAATCAGTGTTTATAAATTTTTTTGCTATTGATTAATGTAATTCAGGTAATAAATATTTCGCCAGTGAGAACTCAATTGTTTAATATTGATGTCGATTTTATACAAAATTATGGATTTTGCCTATTTAAAAAAAAAACATTTATTGGGCTCAGTATTAAAACAAGATGATACTTCTCCTTATAGAATACAGTAATGTTCTCTCTTTAATTTCAAATTGATAATTATTAGAAATAGAGTAGACACTCTATTAAAGGGACCCAACAGAGTTCCTCCTAAAGAGTTAGATGTAGTGTTGCTCTCATTTATTGCATGTGAATTTGTCCCCTTAATACGAAATGACCCAAAGAACGAGTTTTACTTAAAATAACTTTAAAATAATAGAAGTATCGTAATAAAGAAAAAATATATATTGAGACTCTTAATAATATTAATAATGATAGTGATTATTTTATGTTTGATAACAGTCATATAATATACTACAGTACATAAAATATGGTTTTTCTTTAGCCTACTACTTCCATCCTGGAAATGGCTGGATGTGGTTAAAAGATAGTTCCTTTACAGGCTACTGCTTTACCATACTGCATTGAAAGCATTAGTTTTCCTCTTAAAGGTCATGTCTATGTCAGTAAAGAATCATGCAAAATTAGGTCAAGTTTGAGATCTGAACGAATAATAAGGATACAAAAAATCGCAGTTACAGCAAATTCTGAATTGGTGCAATATTTATTCATTTATTTTGTTACAAAATTTATTACCCTAGTTTGTTTCACAGGAAAGTGTCCATTGAATGTGTATTGGCCAATATTTCCCCTTCACATAGAAAAGTGTCTGTATAATGTGTGTCCCATAAATATGGGTTTGCTGTAGTAGTGTTTATATTGCCCCTTAATATTATTTTAATTATTGACCCTTGTTCATTTAGCAAAAAAATCTTATTAATAAGAATTTCCCAAAGTTGGCTACTGTATTTTAAAGTTTAGATTTATTTAATAATTTTTAGATTTATTAAATATGGATGATTCATTTATAGCATCCTTATCTATCATTACATCTTTATAAATTGTTTAAATTAGAGGAAATAAAATTAATATATAATTTAACAGTAACGGAAAACAATAATAAAAAATATAACATGCCGAAAGGAGATTTTTGTATTAATTATTTAAATGTTATTGAATTTAGTTTGAACTACGCTTTTAAAAAGTAGTACACGGGTTATAAACTATAGCTCTTAATTAAACCTTATCAAAACTAGATACTATTTTTAAATGGCATGATTTTTAAAGTTCAAGTTTTTATTTTTAAATCTGCAAAATTGTATCAAAATACGTGATCTCATGGTAACAATTCCAAGTCACATAGACTCACTCATGATTAAGCTGCATCATTGAACCAGCGAAAGCTAGAGCAAAAACATATGTTTTATTCTCTTTGGATCATCCAAAAGAAAAATTATTTGATTACTAAATCAGAAACCTAGGATAATTTTCTCAGCTGTTTTGTAGACAGTGTTACATTTGATTTTAACTGGGAAATGATAAAGCCACGTCACTGAATTCAGGTCAGTTTAGTATTAATCTCTGTCTACACTATCAAACTTTATGTGACAAAAAAATGCAATGTGCCCATATATGGACATGATGATGTTTGATAATGTAGACAGAGCTTTAGATTTTCATTGTACAATTCATTTTGATAATTGTATGCAGATCTCAAGTGTACTATGAATTAGACTAATCAGACATCTTAATTAACCGCTCAGACAATTTTGGAAGTAATTTGCATAACTAATCTGCTCCGATTATGTCATCAAAATGTATTTTGAATTGATATTTGATTAAGATCAGTACATTTTATCATTATATCACACTTAATATACTTTAGACAGAGAAGAAATTCTGCAGTAAAATGCCCGGTGATAGAATGAAAATTAAATATATGAGAATGAGGAAAAAATGCCCAAACTGAGATTTGAACTTAGAACCTTCTGCTTAATATGCATGTGTCCTAACCATTAGACCATTGAGGTTTTCATTGATATTTTTAGAATTTGATTTGATAGCGACTCAGACTTTTTAACACCATCAGTATGGTACAGCAAAACATCTACATTTTTATTTATTTCTTTCTCCCAGCCAATAATGTTAAATCATGCTTCAGTCAATTTTGTTCACTATCACTGATTTAACATTCTTAATGCTTAATTTATTTGATAATTTATTTAATAACATTATCAGTCGGATGGTTTCCAATTTCTCTCTACATTAAACATTCATCAAAAGTGTAGTAAATTGTACATTTTACAGTAATATTCACTAGCCTGTACCATACTATATTTCAATCTTTTAGCACATCAGCGGTTTAGTACTCTAGGTTAGTTTTGTATAACGCAACACAAAATGTACAGTATGTAAACAGCAATCGGGAAAGTATATCTTTGGTGATAATATTAATTATGCGTAATATTGGGCGTTTCTCAGAAACATCCACACAATACATTGAGTATTAATTCACAATAAAATCAATTTTACATAAAGAATATGTTTTTCTTTTGTCATTCGTTTAATATTGATTCACATTTTGTTGAGTTATCGTTAACAAAATTAGGATGAGCCAACAAGATAATACATCATTGTTTACCTGGAAAATAACATTATCATTGTTAGATTTAATTTGATTCATCATAGAACTATGTACGGAAGCCAAATACAGGGCCGTAGCCACCAGTATGGTTGGTAAGGTTTCAACCTGACCACTTTTTCACAGAAGCCTATTGACATGACAACTCTGTGGCTTCAACAGGAATGGTTTACTTTTCTTGCGAAAACCGCACTACTTTCTTGTGGCTACTGTACATCACTGAAATAAGATAATTAGATTTTTTTTAAAGTAGAACAAGTGTTCAAATGTTTTTATTACAGTATAGTAAAACTTCTCATAAATGAACGAGAGAATATATTTTAACAATATAGAAAAATAATAGTGGGTTAGATTGCATTACAATCAAAATATTGTACTAATTAATACTATTCTTCCACAAGAAATTAGGCCTAAGCTCTGTCTACACTCTCAAACTGTAGAAAGTGTGATGTATCTAAATATTGTAGTGATATGCCCAAATATGGAAGTGATACAGTATGACATCATCACATCACTTTTGTTTTGTCACATCAAGTTTGATAGTGTAGACAGAGCTTTAGGGCATATTTTATTTTAGGATAATTATTACAGGATGCTGTGAGAAATGTATATCTTCACCAGACGAAAACACATTAAATATATAAAAATAAATCTATAACATTCCTTATTCATTCAATGAAAGCCCAACCCAAATAATTAATGTAATGATACCCATACAGCATATCCTGGCTTGTTGTGTTACACAGTGCTATAAGTATTGACTCAGCCACACTATATTCTATGTATGTTCACTGGGATGTTATGATAGTTGATTTTACCATTGATTTCTGATTCTCTTTTCAGGTTTGTTGTTCCTTACTACTGATGTTGTGAGTACTAGTTCTATACTATAGGTAATTATATTTATTATCTTTATTTTATTTCAAACTATTTCTAATATTGATTGTGAGGACATTCAATTCAATTCAATTCAACTTCAAGAAAATGAGGTAAACATAATAAATAATAAAATTAATAACAAGGCAATTGCTGATAAAAAAAAGTATACATTAATCAATAAGAGGATTAAGGGGGTCATGTTAAAATTATTTTGCTGCAGTAACTAAATTTTTACTGCAATAATGTATGAGTTTAATTTGTGATTAATATAGAAGTTTATGAGCCCAATGATGTGATAAGGCAGGTTTGTGATACATTATTCTGTTAATTATAAAGGTACAGTATTTAAGAACAACTATCTAAAGATGTGTCTGCACTTTTAAAGTTTATGTGACAACAAAATGTGGTATGCCCATATATGGACAAGATGTCATATCACTACCTTGTTTGGGCATATCACTACCATATTAGGTTACAACACACTTCTGTTGTCAAACTAGTTTGACATGGTAGACAGAGCTTTAGATGCCAACTATAAAAGAGGTAAGATGGATCTTTATGTGTTCTCTCCTTTTCCAGTGTACTGTTGATGAGATCATTACCAATATGTAAACCCTGCGCAAAGAGAGAGTGTCCGTAATATTTTTGAGAGTGACCGTAGCACCATCAACATAGAAATTGTCAAAAAAACAAGACATTTTGACAAACTTTATCACCGAACTCGCAAATCTACATTTTTCATTATTCTAATTAGCAGAAACAGTAAATATTTTGTAAGATCCTCATTTTTATAGTTTTTTTGTATTTCAGTTTAAAAGCGAGTCTTTAATCAGCTGATTTATGTCAAACGGTCAGGGACATAATTATTAAAAACCCTTTGTCATAATCATAATTGTCACTTCCCCTCAGTGGACAGTCGATAATTTCTCTTTCTTTTGAACTAGTCCCATGTTTTACTAGCCTATATCTTTTTTGCTTCCTAATTCTTTTCCGTATTTCTATGTGATATTATAATTATAAAGACTTGCTCATTGAGAACTGACGGAGAGAGAACATAAAGAAAAGGTAAAGGTGTCAATTTATATGCAGATATTAATGTTCCAGCTAACTATAAATAACTTGTATTAATAGCTTATATTCACGGTTTCCTGTACTTCATATTGATCAAGACTTATTGTACATGGAAATATTTACAATAATATCTCATTTTAAAATTGCGTTGTGACTATAATGAAAATGTACCAATTTACAACCTATGATAGAGATAAAAATAATTTTTTTACACACTTATGCAAGCAAATGTACAATTAAGGGTTACATTTTGTACGTAATATGTTAAATTTTAAACTGACCTTATTAAAATGTACCTATTTACATTCCATGGTGAAGTAAAGAGAAAGAAAAAAAAAAGCAGTCTCAATAGTTGACATTAAAGACAAGTATATTGAAAGATTGCAATGATCTTTTTACTCACTTAAGCGTGGTTCCCACTAGCGACGCAACGCAAGGACGTAACGCAACGCAAGTGAATTGACCAATCACAAGCGATGACTTATTCGCTTGTGATTGCTAACTGTCTATAACTTTGCTGGTCACTGGTTAAAACGCTTGCGTTGCATTTACGTCCTTGCGTTACGTTCTAGTGGGAATCAAGCTTTAGTTTACGTCCTTGCGTTACGTTCTAGTGGGAATCAAGCTTAAAGCAAGCAAATGTATTAAGGGTTTTATTTTGTGTGTACAGTAGAACCTGTGTTTTACGTACCCTAATTTTACGTTCCCTGGATTTTACGTACCCTGGATTTTACGTATGCTTAAAATAACCAATGACGTCATCATTTTCTTACATTGAGGGCATTTTCAAACAAAGCCATGGCTGTGTAAGGAATTCTGCTGTGTAAGACAAGCTACACACGTGCATTCCTCCTACAGCAGCGACCGTTTTTATTGATAGAAAATACAAGAACATTATTGATATTAAGCGCACAGGCTGTATATACTGTGTACTTTTTTAGTTAGGCCTCACATCTTGCTAGGCCTGCTAGCCTGGACTGAATAGTCTAGGCAAGGCCTAGCTAGTGACCACCTGCATGCTGTACAGTAAAGTAGGCAAACACGGTAGCCTTTATAGCTACGATCTCTACATATTTGGGGTCAATTTAAGGTCAACCTTGATTTTACGAATCTCTTGTTTTACGTACGCCTTTCGGTCCCGTACCGTACGTAAAATGAAGGTTCTACTGTAATAGGTTACATTTTTGTTGTATCCATGACCTTATTAAAATGTACCTATTTACACTCCATGGTGAATTAAGGAGAAAGAAACAGAAATATCAGTTGTTGTTTACATTATTGGTTTCATTGTCCGACCTAATTTGATGACTTGTTATACTAATTGTACGATGAATTGTTTCCCCGATTTGCGCAAGGGATATGGAAAATCTCCGTCGATTAGCTTATGTATCACTTCATTTCCTGGAAATCCAAGGGCAATCCTTTAGGAATTTATTTGAATTGTATTCAATTGTCATTATAGAATTAAGAATTTTGGTTTATTAGTCTGGGAAATTAAAATGATAATTTAACATTCATGTATACATGTAGAAAGCAATGTTAAGTTAATGATTTAATTCTAGATAACCTTGTAAAAGGGGTGAACCTTGTTATGTGTCAATTCGCACAATCGCAAGGAAAGACAAACATAGATAATGTTGGTTTTATTACTATATTTTTTATCTTTCAGATTTGATTGGACAATACTGTATTTCGATAACTGACAAGAAGATAAAAAGTGTATAACCATGTAAGTAAATTGTTTGTGGAATGCACTATATGAATATAACATTAATAGGGTTGTCCCCTAAATAGGGGTGTCACAAATAAACCTGATTGACGAAAATGTTTGAGGAGCACCTCATTTCAGTATCTTACCATCATGGCCTAAAGCAGCCACATTTTAAAACTGACTACTTTAATAATAATATTCGTTTATATATAGTGCTTATTACACTGCTTCTAAGCGCTTCATATTATTACCCTAGTCATTTTTTTTAATGAAACATTTTTTGGAAACTCCCATAATGCAGCTAGTAATCAGCGCAAAGTTGTATTTTGATGTAACTGGGTACCAATTTATACACCTGGGTGGAGAGAGGCAAACATAAGTAAAGTATCTTGCATAATGATAAAAGCAATGCGACGAGAGTTGGATTCGAACCACGATCTCATGATCAGTAGTCTAAGGTCCAACACTGTGCTACACACCCTCTTTCCATGGTAAATTTAACACTGGAGAGGTTTAAATTGGGAGATGAAAAAATGAAAAGGTTTAATTTATATCAGTGATCAGTGACACAAGAGACACACCAAATCAATTACCAATTATAAAATTGATTGATTTGGTTAATATTCTTAAATAGTACCACAATTGGATAATCTTTAAGCTAATCCCTGCTTTGACCATTTGACCAATTTGAAATTTGACCACAGACTCTCTCATTCGTTATTAATTAATTCGTAGGTTTTATCCCTAGACAAATTAAAACTCTTGCGTTTCTCGTTTGACCAATGCTCAATAGAAATCTTGTGAAATTTAAGATTGTCTGTTTATGATTAACTCTATTACTACGTTATTACTTCGTTAAGAAGGCTTTGACATTTTATCATTATATTCCAATCTTGTGAAATTTGAATCAAATTTACAGTTGAAGTAATAGACATACTTTATTTTATGGAACCGCTAACCAGTGGCATTAATGCATGGGTCAAAAATAGAACCAAGAAAAAACGATGAACGTATAATGTATAAATATTAGCAGTCCGGCTCAATCACTGTTATCATTATTTATGTTCAACTTTAACGATTCGAAAATTCAACGCAACTAGCCATAGCGTTATGTAGCCTGGAAAACAGGCTTTAGTTGCCCTCCAATACCAGGTAGTTGCATTTAGGATTCTCATGCTCTGAAGCCCCTGGGTTTAGCCAGTGAATGCTCATAATTGTAACATTACCATGCAGATGCATGTATAAGCCAACCCTAGGCTAAAAAGCACACCCCAACTTTAAATCAATGTCCGTATCTTTGTGTGTATATTCCCACACACCAAACCTCACTAAATTATTTATCAACTGTCTTTATGAAAAAAAAAAAACTCAAGTAGACGATGATACAGTTATGAATGTGATTATATTAATTTATTCAAATTCATCTTTTGTAAACATATGATATTAATTATTAAATTCAAATGTAAACAAACGCCAATATAAAACTAAAATACTGTACACCACAATTATTGTTTAAACTCAAGTTGACGATGATACAGTTATGAATGTGTTGTATTCATTTTTATTCAAATTCATCTTTTGTAAACATATGACATTAATTGTTAAATTCAACTGTAGACAAACTAAAATATTACCACAATTATTGTCTAAATGATGTAATTATCATATTTGTTATTATACTTATTAATTATGCATGTATTTGACATATTGTGTTAACAAATCAAATATTGCATTAAGTTTGTTAAGAATTGTTGAATATGTGACATTAGATTGTTGAGGCTACGGATTATCACACTAAAATGTATTTGAATCGTAAAATATACCTGAATGTGCTCTACTCTTATTGAGAGCGTATTATACTAATAGTGCCTGCAGCATGTAAAGGGACAATTTGAGATCATACATTTTCGGGGAAAAAATCTTTATCTGACACTATCATCTATTTAAATTTAACTTGTTCTTTCTAAGTAAAGCTTATTGAACCTTTTTTTTTTCCAGATGCAGCGTAAACAACAAATTCTTTGATCGTTTTTGAGTGATGAGCCGATAACTGTCTGCAGCTATGTCTTCTGTTTGGAAAAGATTACAGCGGGTCGGGAAACGGGCTGCAAAGTTTAAGTTTACCTGCTCATACCATGAACTGCAACTCAAAGCAACTAAGAAATGGTAAGTTTTTAGTTGTATAAAATTGTTTTACATCCTCCCCACCCACCCTCTATTAAAATTATCATGCCTTGCTCCCTGAAATAGGAACAAATATTAATAATATTATTATTATAATATTCATTCAGATGAATACAGGTAGCTGTTCATTTTGTCAGAAACATAATATTATTAAAGGCTATCCATAATAGTAAGAATAGCACTTTTCATAGCACCTTGTTGCAATAGGTGTCCATTTAAGGGCCCCCTAAGGCACTATAAAAATGGTTGTGAGCAAGCTGTACAGTATGAAAACAAGTAGTTTGTTACAGTGATGATAGTGCGTATCCAACTGATGTATTTAATAGGTATCGAAAATAAAAGGAGTTAACAATTTATAAAAATTAAAGTGAAATGAGTAATTTTGAAATTGTTATTTCATAGTAAGATTATATTATGTATTGTAAGGTGACTTTCAATAAAGTGACATTCTGTAAGGTAACATTCTATAAGGTGATATATTCTGTAAATGACATTCTGTAAGGTGACATTCTATAAGGTGATATATTCTGTAACTGACATTCTATAAGGTGACATTCTATAAGGTGATATATTCTGTAACTGACATTCTGTGTAAGGTAACATTCTATAAGGTGATATTCTGTAAATGACATTCTGTATTAGGTGACATTCTGTGAGGTGATATTCTGTGAGGTGACATTCTGTGAGGTGATATTCTGTAACTGACATTCTCTAAGGTGACATTATATAATGTGATTTATTCTGTAACTGACATTCTGTAAGGTGACATTATATAAGGTAATATTCTGTAAGTGACATTCTGTAACTGACATTCTCTAATGTGATAGTCTGTAACTGACATTCTGTAAGGTGACATTCTAAAAGGTGACATTCTATAATGTGATCTGTAACTGACATTCTGTAAGGTGACATTCTCTAAGGTGACATTCTATAAGGTGATATTCTGTAGCTGACATTCTGTAAGGTGACATTCTATAAGGTGACTTTCTGTATGTGACATTTTATAATGTGATTTTCTGTAACTGACATTCTGTAAGGTGACACTCTATAACGTAATATTCTGTAAGGTGACATTTATTCTACAATATAAGGTGATATTCTGTCAACTGACATTATAAAATGTAAAACTCTGTAAAGTTGAAATTCTGTAAGAGTGTGTTTCTTCTCAGTAACACCAGACAACACATTCAGCTGAAATTAACAGTTATTTTACAGTGCATTCACATTTTTACTACAAAAAATAATAATTTTCAGTTTTTATAGTCCTTTTATTTATTTATTGTTTGGGTTTCATCTGTCAGAATTGCTTTCTCATTTATTATGTCAAGCTAAATAGCAGCTCAGGAAGTGCAGAATTCTATGAAACTGTTTGTCATTACATCCGAGTATATCCCCAACCCATATTTATAAATGATATAATTTGTGACAAAAGACGAAATAGACACTCTTTAGAGCACACATCTGCTTTTGAATATGAATTAAATATTGTCCAACATTTGTTGTTCCTTTTCAAATATGTAGTAATGTTTAACAATCAACTTCACGTGGCTAAACCAATCTGCGCCTTGTGATACCTTCCGCAAATTTGACAACTTTTTTTTTTCAATTGCAAAACTTGGCAAGGAAGCTATCACATTGTTTATTTATCTGTGAGCATGTGCAGAAGGTTGTTATGCTCTATCGCTTTATTTGGTGCTGTGTTGTGCCTAGTATTTCATAAAAATCTTGCTTCTGTCTATTTTCATTTAGGATATGACTCACCGTAGGGCCTATTTTAGTATCACCTGTTTCACCCTATTTGCTGCATCTCGGTTTATGATCAATTCTAAATTTAGCTAGCCCATAATTATATCCCATGGACTTTAACACTATGCATTTACACTGTATCAATTGTTTTGTTGTTTGTTATCACTGCTAGGTATACAATACTTTACTGTAGTCCAATTGAAGCTGTATTTCCCTACAAAATACAAGGTTTCTTAAGTTTCTTTAATGTTCTCCTGCCGACCTAAAAACTACTAAAGGCCGACGCTATCTCAAGACGAATTGTCTCGTCAGGATTCAACTCAGACAGCACCAACGAGTCAAGATGTCGGGCATCGTCGTTTTGTAGATATAGGAGAATATGGTATACTGTTACGTGTTATGGAACATTATTGTTTTGTGACATAATATACAAATAATGAATGTTTATGAGTGGAATGGTACAAATAATGAATGTTTATGAGTGGAATGGTACAAATAATGAATGTTTATGAGTGGAATGGTACAAATAATGAATGTTTATGAGTGGAATGGTACAAATAATTAATGTTTATGAGTGGAATGGTACAAATAATGAATGTTTATGAGTGGAATGGTACAAATAATACCTTAAATTTAAAGCACTTCTTTTTAATCAACCTGCGTACATTAGTCAATTAATCACCATTTATGTTCCTGGACGGACTCTTAGATCATCTGATGATATCTTACTCTCTGTTCCACGCATAGCTACTAAAACTTTGATCATAGATCGTTTTCTTTTGCAGCACCCACACTCTGGAATTCACTCCCCGCACAAATTAAACACTGCTCTTCTGTTGCCTTATTTAAAAAATTGCTCAAAACTTATTTTTTCGACCTCTAACATACATAGCGCCATTGATTTTGTACCTCGGTCTTTGAATTGACGCTTTATAAATTTTGATATTATAATAATAATAATTACAAACTTCGCCAGGCAACTGAAACTGATCTAGACTAATTATGTTTTTTTTCAACGATTCCATGTCTTGTAGAGTGTTTCCCATTAATTAATCAAAATCACACAAACGATAAATTAGTACATATCTCTCTAAAAATATGAGATTATCATCGTGGCGAAAATACAAAAAAGCAGCACTGTTTGATTTCTAAAGTAATGCTTTTATTCAACAAATATTTTCTGTAACCAAAAAAGATTTTTTTTCCGTACACGACAAAAAAAAAACGATTGTTAAATAGTGCGTACTATTGCACGCCATGTGACCCACAATCGTCCAATCAAATTACATGAATTTATTTAGGTGTTATATAAAAAATAATAATGATGTTTAATTAATGTTCATAATGCAGCAGTTTCCATTGGAATGTACTCCAACACTGTTGAATTATGTCTGTTGGAATTTGTACCAAGTGCAGTGAATAATTTAACTCTACTACTCCCTGTAATAATATGATTAGCATGGAAATTAAAGCACTTACTGTATCTCAGGAGAGTTTAGTAAGTGTTTTGGTACCTTTTGACAATTTCAAACACCTTAAAGTGCATTTTGTCACATTTGTAAAATGTTTGTTTATAAGAATACCAACAGGGTGCACGGTGATGTTGATAATTAAACTTTAAACACCTATTTTACGTAATAGACTACCTTAGTGAATATTTGACCCATTGGGCATAAATATTGTTACATGGGTGGAAACAAAACTTGGAAAATGTTCGCTCTTTATCACCTCTGACCTGCTGACTCCTGGGTCATCAAAATCTATAATCTTTTATATTGTCAAAAAAAACAGATCAGAGATTATTTTTATTTTTTTTTTATTTATTCAACTTCCCACTAACAGGATCGGGACCAACAGGTGGTAAACACCTCTAAAAACGGTCATGTTGTAAAATAGGTTACAACCATACCCTATTTTTTTCTGTTGTCATTATTTAATTTTCTGTATAATATTAAAACTATCCTATAGTATAAATATAGTAATATAATTATAGTAGTGTTTGTGAGGAAAAGCAAAATTGGAAGTGAGCCCTCTGTTGGTGAAACTCTCAAACCACTAGCTGAAAATGTGTCTATAAAACGTCTAAAGACATTGAGAAAGTACTTTCTATGGATTAGTACCAACTTATTGTTTTAACTCAACTTATTTTCGTTTAAAGATTAATCATCAATGCATTTTTAAAGGATATAACATATATTTGTATTTTACTTTTAATAATTCTGTACTGTATATACAGTGGAACCCTACTAATAGTGGGGTGCCTTAGGGTCAAAAACGTTACACGGATGACAAAGTTTTCAAATTTTGCACATATGTTCACTTGGACATACAGATTAAAAAAATCACTGTAGCCAAGAAAAAAAATGTATTTTATGACCATATTTGGAGTATTTTCAAAATGGCCGCCAAAACAAAATGATGGTCCATATCTTAGTAACCGGTAGGGGTACAGAGTTCATTTTAGTGTTAAATTGCTTAGAACACATATGTTTCTATTCACTCTAATACAACATTTTGTTAGAAAATGGCCGGAATCATCATTTCCGGAATTGTGACCTTTGACCCTAGTATGGTCATATCTCGATAACTACTGACAGTAGAAACATGAGGTTGGTCTTAAAATATTCACAATATACATGTTAGTATTTGGTCTAACGAACTATTTTTCCCAAAAGTGACTGGAAATCATAATATTGACCTTTGACCCGATAACCTCAAATTTCGTTACTGAATGCGCATAACATCAAAATATTGGGCTTAAATTGTCAAAAATGTATATTTTTGTATTAATTAAGGTAATGACTGAATTTGTCAATTGACCAGAAGTAATTATATTAACTTTTGACTTAAATTTTGTTTTATATCACTACAACATTGGCAGTAAATCGTCAAACACTTATTTTTCACGCAATACATTGTTTTCTCAACAAATTTAAACAATTACTTTTTCATATGATATGTTTGTTTAGAATGATTCAGATTGTTGTATCTAGAGATATGGCCTACCTGGTTATGTGTAGAGGAATGTTACATTTTACTATGCGTGATTACATTTCCAGATTATTTTCTGCAAGTTGTAAGCTTCAATAAATTAATATAACTGTTTTGCAGTGTATTATATTTACAGTTTACACTTCTTCATTTTATATTTCAAACCTCAGTTATTAAAAAATAAAATAAATAAATAATAATAATAAGTATTAACTATGTCTTAGAAATAATAAATTCTGACACGGATCGTCTGTATTCAATTACGAGTAATATTATCTGGGACATTTGCAGCTGCACAGTTCTGTACAAGGGAGGTTGGATTTGGCACATTTGCAAGTCACACAACCACGGTCAGATTTGCAGCCACATTTGATAAGTTCATTGCAGGCCTTGGCTGCTTCTGGTTTAGTCATCCAAACTGGCTTCCAATGTGTGTCTTCTAATGTCCAACCCCAATCTTCTGGAGTAGGAATAGTTGGTTCAGCATTCTGACAAGTGGTCCATATACCTCCTTGATATATGGCTCTTTTCACATAAGTAATGCATCCTACAATATAAATGTAATATAATGTACAAACAATGCTGTTTAGTTGAATAAAAAAAAGTATGCACTAAGTATAAGTTTAATTGTATTCCAACCATTCAATTTTAATTACCTGGGTGGGTGGAACATGAGCAATATCCTTGTTCTTCTGTGAAAACATATTTCGACGGGCTTCATTTACTGATAATGATATGCTGCTTTTGTTGTATAGAAGAATAGTGAGCCGCTCAATATGTTTGAAGTTGAGAGAAAGACAGTCAACTTGTTGAAAAGGATGTCTGTACATGGAAAGAAATGCCTCTGTTGCCTCTGGAAATGATTTCCATGCTTTCCAAGCACTCTTCTTACTCTTACCGAAAAATGAGGATGTAGTGTCACAACCTGAAAAAGCATGGAAAAGTGGAAGGGCGCATGCCATGCTTTCACCTAGATGTCTACACATGTTGTTGATGTTATAGTAACAGAAGTGATTACCAGTGCCGAATGCAACCCACAGTTTCAGTTCAGGAAATCGATGGCAAAGATTGAAAAATTGACCAATTAGAATGATGATAATGTCAGTATCCACTGTTCGCACCATGATTTGTCTTGCACCATGCTCCAACGAGTGCACCAAATGAATTACAATCCTGGTATCTGCTTCTTCTTGTGTTGAGTTACTCATGTTGTTTCCTTTAGATATGACTGATGTACCCTTTGTTATGTACACATTCTTGTTGTCTGTAAATGATTGTTGTTCAACTAACTCAGACAAATATAGGAATAGTTCCTCTTTGTTTTTGGAATTAAGAAGGAAGTCTTTCCACTTGACAGGTGTCTTGGTTTTTGGTTCTACTTTTAAGCGTACACCTTTACCTCTCTTCTCTCTAGTAGATTCTTTAATGCTTGATGAAATATATCTATCCCACACAACATTTCGAAATGTTGTAGAAGGATTTCTTTCAAGCGCGTTTTATTAAATGATATATTCTCTCCAAATTGATGAAGACGATCTTCAAACCAAGAATGTAAATGTGATAATTGAAATAACAATGTTCCCTCTTCTACTAATCCCTCTACATAAGAAACCAATTCTGCAAACACTCTGCCTTTCACACGATCTCTTTCTGTTTTAGAAAAAGACAAAGTATTGCTTTGATGTTTTCTATATCGATTTCTAAATTGCGTCAAACAATCCATGTGGTATTTTGCTGCAATAGCTACTAAATCACCATTCGAAATAGTAGCAAGAAGATCAAAATCATTCATTTCTGTCGCCATTCTTCGAAGTATTTTTGTCAGTGACACCTTTGAGTATTCATGAAGCTTTTGAAATGTATCTTTTTTGCAGAAAATACAGTTATTTCTGCTAGGACTTGCAACTTTCTGTCTTTTTGAAGACCGCTCTTTCGTATCTATGTTTTCTTTTACTTGATGTTTTCTTAACCTTTCCAGCTTAGTGTTGTTGAACTTCAAATGGCAAGAATGATGCCACGAGGCACCGTTTTTAATAAAAGCCTCCGGTGTACCATGGTCTCCATATTCTAATGAAAGTGGTGAAGCTTGTAGTTGCTTAAAGCCGTCTACATTGTTTAAAAACGCTTCGTACACACATCTAGCATTAATGTTTCCTCGTTTTTGTGAACACCTTAAACTTTCCGATGTAGCAGACTGGCATCTTGACCAGTCCATTGTAAGTGTTTACTTACACCTAGTCTAGTCATAGGGCTAGTGTCTCGAACATAAATTCTGTGAAATATATAGAGTAAACTTAAACAAATAACAATCCTGATAGTTAAAAAATAAATATGAATGTTTTTCTTTTATTCATTTTCTATCATTCATGTTTTAACCAAAATACGTGTAAGAAGCAATTCCTGTACCTATTGGTCCTAAACCTATAGCCTACATCAATTATTTAAAGTTATTAAAAAAAATTGTAATTATTTAAATTATTTAAAGTTAAATTTAATAATGATGTGTAATTGCAATATAATTTTTCACAAAACTACACTTGGGACTCCCTGTAACTAAGCATTTGCTAGGCCTATGAGAGGCATCCGCTTTGCATTGCCACAGTCGTTTTCGCCGTGGAGGTATGCCTAGCAACGAGCCTGTGTTAGCCTAGCCTAATTGATAATCAATTTAAATGCTTAAAAGAAACAAGAAAGTAAATTAATGGTAACCTAATGCTTTAAAGTGGTAAATCAATATATATATATTTAATAAAAACACTTGTTTGAAATCAACAACTGCTTTATAAGCATAAAAATACTTACCACTTGGCAATTATCCACCTGTCAACACGTTTGACTTCATAAACTTTTAGCCAATCAGAATGCCGGATTTTATGAATACTCATTTTGGAGGGAAATCTTTGTCTAGGTAATACTATAGTAATTGATTGTATATAAAAGGGGTTCTATGGACCTTAAATAATGAAATCATTGTTATTATTAGTATTTATTATTCTCAAATAGAAACTATTATAACAAATATTGTGATTTATTTTAACTGGTCTTTGGAACGTTAAAAAATAGATTATGTCGAAAAGGCACTGCTTCTCTATAACACTGAAGTTAGTTGTAGTGATATAAAACAAAATTTAAGTCAAAAGTTAATATAATTACTTCTGGTCAATTGACAAATTCAGTCATTACCTTAATTAATACAAAAATATACATTTTTGACAATTTAAGCCCAATATTTTGATGTTATGCGCATTCGGTAACGAAATTTGAGGTTATCGGGTCAAAGGTCAATATTATGATTTCCAGTCACTTTTGGGGAAAATAGTTCGTTAGACCAAATACTAACATGTATATTGTGAATATTTTAAGACCAACCTCATGTTTCTACTGTCAGTAGTTATCGAGATATGACCATACTAGGGTCAAAGGTCACAATTCCGGAAATGATGATTCCGGCCATTTTCTAATAAAATGTTGTATTAGAGTGAATAGAAACATATGTGTTCTAAGCAATTTAACACTAAAATGAACTCTGTACCCCTACCGGTTACTAAGATATGGACCATCATTTTGTTTTGGCGGCCATTTTGAAAATACTCCAAATATGGTCATAAAATACATTTTTTTTCTTGGCTACAGTGATTTTTTTAATCTGTATGTCCAAGTGAACATATGTGCAAAATTTGAAAACTTTGTCATCCGTGTAACGTTTTTGACCATTTTTTCCCTTAAGGCACCCCACTATAAGGGGAAACTTTACCATGAAAATGTTAACAATATGACCACCCCTTATTTAAGTGGATACTTGGCTGGTCATGAATTTGTTCCTTTATTTGTGTTTTCTACTGTATGCAACTGCAAATATGTTGGATAGCATTTTACCGTCTAAAGTAATGACTTAAGCTCTGTCTACACTATCAAACTAGTTTGACAAAAAAAGTTTGATGTGCCCAAATATGGTAGTGATATGATATCATCATGTATATATGGGCACATATAGTTTTATAGTGTAGACAGAGCCTTAGACATCTTGTATTTAAATCCAACAATAATAATGGCCAATTTATCTATTGTTGATCCTTTAATTATCATTATCTTAATTATACATAAAAGAAGTGTGTTTGTATGATTATTTCTGTCATTATACATGGATTTGGACTATACTTTTAATAATCCTATTATTGGACAATGATAAGTATGTTTGCTAATTGCAGGGTTTTTTCCCCTTTTATTTTTTCCCAATTAAAAACAGAAACTTACAAAACAGATGGAGTATTAAGTTAATATATTCCTCCATACACAAAGTAATTGTTATTACAGGATTTTATATTTCTTATTTAATAGACAGTAATAATGTTATTTGATCATTAGTAAGGAAAATCAAACAGCTATAGATAATAGTATCATGTATATTATTAATCCAAAGGCAAATTACTGGGGAAAAAATGACAATGCTATGGGTATCAGTGTCTGGATTTTAATAGAGATACAAAATAAGCTCAAACCTAAATAAAAATGATATAATGTAAAACAGCCAGAAAAATGTGCAAAGCTTTTGGGCAACACTAGCCTTTATTTATTTTTGTTGTTGTCTGTGTGTCATGTCAGATTAATTGGATATTCAAGATTATAACATTATTTAAAACAATAAGGAAATCATGAAATAATACTAAATAGTAATAACAAATTTTAAAAACATGTTTACTTCTTTTGGAGTCTTATTGCTGAAAAACACCATTATTTACAAAGGTAACGTGTCGAGAAGTATTCTAGTGGGAACAATACAAGTGATAATGGGGTACGTAACACCTCTCTCTATTCCAATCAAGACACAGTACTTCAAACAATACCTCTGTAAATAACAATAGAAACAGGTGAATCAATGGGCTACCTTAGGTAATCAATGGCCCACAAGTATTGATCTGTCCACTCATCTTAAACAATTAGCAATCTCCATTGCAGGTAGCCAATTTGCCCTCCCCTTATCTATTGTATAACTTATTGATTTCCGACTTTTCTCCAGCAAAACAACACATATTTTGTGTCTTGTTTTTTCCCATCTCTATTCTTCTGGGTACAATCTTCCCTCCTTGAAGACAGTTAGGGTATTAATTGAAGTTGGACCCATAGAGGATTAGTCAAGTTACCCTTTATAGTAAATTCAAGTAGAACATTAGATTTGAGCAGATTAATTGATTGGATTGGGTATCAGATAGATTAATTTAGGAAATAACTTTCAGTATTTGATGTGATTGATAGATTATTGGTTTATTAGTTAACAACTGTACTTTGCTTATCAATCCCAGGGTTCTTGGTCCAGATACTTCCAAGTTCTATGATTACTCTGATGGCCAATGTAGCACCAATATCTACTGTATAGCCTCATACTCTCAATAAACTCAATAGTGGAGGAGGTTGTTTCTGTTGGTTGGTTTAAACAATAAAAAATAATTTCTTTTCCCACTCAGATTTCTATAATAGTTTTGTTTATATACAGTATGCATCATTTATGACTAAATACACTCGTAAATAAATATATGTATTAATGTGCTTTAGATTGAAAAAAAAATCTGGATTTGGCCACCCTAACCAGCATATTTATAACCTTTTATTTTCTAACAAGGCCATACACATGGCTGCAGTCCCGTGCTCAAATTTGAGTTAGTGTTTACCAACCAACCGACCGACAGAGTGAGCTATAGAGTCGACTTTTGCACACGGCTTAATACAGGACTATATGTAAAACATCTATACCTGTTTTTATCTTGTATAAATATGTTGTAAATTAATCAAATAAAATATTTATACAGTGGATACTTTGTTTGGTCCCCTGAATAGAATTGCTGTACTACACTGCCCTTAGCTCATTTCTGATTAGGGGTGAGTTGTTCTGCTGTAGTTATAATGCATGTATTCCTACCATAGATAGATACTTGATATGACTCACTACTACTAGCTGTTGATTCGTCTATTTGTTTTTTAAATATTTTTATATAGTTTATTTTATATCATTGTTGTTACTTTGGGAGTACGGAACCTGAACTCTTGTTATAGTGATTAGGTTCACTTTTAGGTTCCTGCCTACTCCCTTAGTTTCTGTGTTTTGTTTGTTTGTAACTGGTTTTTGGCAATAAATAATAATAATAATAATAAGTATTATGTGTCCATTTTTGTTTAGTTGAATGTACAAGAAATATGTTTGAAACCAAATACAAAAATTGTTATTAGTAATGTATTATTATTGTTTGATTTTCTGTTCATGTATCATATGTATTATTAATAGGGACCCTCATAAGACAAGCTTTTGCCTCTAATCTGATTCCCAGTTGTTCTTAACTGACTAAATGTGGAATAAATAATATTTTTTTTTAAATAAAATTTTGAAACTAATAATAATGAGGTGCATCATTCCATTTTTCTATACAATTAATTTATGAAAAATTATTATTGAATTTCAAAACATTTATAATAATTCTGTCAGAATGTATCATGGATGCATTTTACAGTAACCTGTTATTTTGGTTTCACTTAGTCAAGAAATTTAAAGGTACATTTTACTGGTCTATTGTTTGTAACTTGAGTGGCGTTACTATTGTACAGAATAATAAAACATCACTTTCAGTTGATGTTGTTCTAGAATAGATACATTGTATAGAACTGACTTTCCATGTTGTACTAAACTAGTCCTGTTATGAATACCGGACTAGTAGCCCATTCACGCTTTCCCTGACCTGGGAATTTTAAACAATTCAGTTTGATTTTGTACCTTAATGAAGCAACGGAAGAAACTCCTTTTTCAATAAGTTCTTAAACCCCCTTTTGTTATATTGTTTCTTTTAATTTAAAAGTAAATCTTTAGAAAACTCTTTGCCATGTTCTTCATTATTAGTAAGAAACAACTGACTATCTCGTCCATTCATGATGTCTGGCTTTCCATAGTGATTGCCTCTTTTCAAGCGGCAGAGGTTTTAATCTTCAAAGGCCGAGTTAATTAGTAAGGTATTATTAAGATTTGAGGTGGACGTTTTTTGGCACAGATACCCACGGAGTACTTAGCTTTTAATAGTGTATGGTACAATAGGTAGTCTCCAGCCATTCAATTTAGACAGTCTCCACATTTGGTTAATTAGTAAAGTTGCTTCATAGCCGTTTTACGGTAGCGTATCCAGGGTAGAAGATTGCGATGTAGTAGACAGGTACAGAACATAACAACTCCTTCCTATAGTGTTCGTCAAAATACTAGATGTAGTCAGAAAATATACTGTAGCATACCAACTAAAACAACAATTTCTCAACATTAAAGATATAGTGTTCCCCTAAAAAAATAATTGTTCACAATTTTTTTGTTGAATATTAAATTTTAATGTCATAATAGTTATTCACTTTGGCCAAAAATGGTATCGAAAAAAAATATTTACCTGAAAAAACTGTAATTTAAAGCAAAAAATGTCAAATTGTCTGTCAGAAAATTGGTTTTTGGTTGAATTTAACCATTTATTTTGTTACGGTTTGATTATTTATTATATGGAAGTGATTACATGGAAAAAGTGAAGTGATTCTTTTTTTAAATAAGTTAGCTAATAATAATTTTTTTCATTCATACATGATTTTTATTAATTCATAAAATAGTCATTCTATTTTTGTTTAAATATTTTTTAAGAGCGCCCTCAATTGTCCGTTTTTGCATAACTTTTCAACTTTTCAAGAATTGTTTTGTTTGAAATCCTATTATAAATTTGGATTTGTTTAAAGGTTTATTTCTTCATATTTGAAATTTATAAATCAACCTCATATACTAGTTGCTTAAAGCAGATGTTCCAAAGAGAAATTGGTTAAAACACTCATTTTATATTGCTGGATTAAACATCATTTGTTCATAATTAATAAGCATATAATTATGTATGTATTACTTGTTGTTAATATTAATCATTTTAGTAGCTAATGATCAGGGTTGTGTAAACGTATCCCGTTGACCAATAGCAGGTGACAAGCATATGTTAGCCTAATCTCCGTCCAGACTCCGTTTTCATTTTGCGAACAATGATATTGGAAAATCTTTTGTAAAAGTGGAAATGTAGTTTGGTGTTTTGCTTAATAATCAGAGTCTTTGGATCAAATTGTAGCTCTGTCGAGTACCAGGATTTTTTTTATTGGCACATCAATTTTACCAAACCCTTCCTTTGGGACACTGTGACCTCTAATCTGTAGACACCTATTTTTTTCGACATAAATGACTCTAAAGTTCGTTTAGATCCAGAGAAACCTATTAACTATTAATATTACATGTTAGCGCTCTCCTGTTTAAAAAAAATCCTGACTGGCTCCTTAGAAAGTCAGACATGGGCTTAATAATTAGTGAGGCTAAAGCTCTATCACACAGTACACTATCAAGCTAGTTTGACAAAAAAGTGTGATGTGCCCAAATATGGTAGTGAAATGACATCATCATGCCCATATTACTAACTATGTGCACATTACATATTTTTTTCACATAAAGTTTGATAGTGTAGACTGAGCTTTACAATAAAGTCAGTTTGTTTGTTAGTTCACCATCTTATTCAGCAAAGCATGCTGAATATTGTGCCGTTCTGCCATCAGCGTAGGAGGTCAAACTCAGAAAAAGTACCTTAGTCTTTTTCTTTAATGAGGATTAGGCCTTTGACAGTATTTACAAACCCCCTAGCATTTTACCAAATTCAAAAGGTACAGAAACAAGTTGTATTGAAAATTGGCACCTTACACAAAGCTTCAAACCAACACGCAAGACAAGTGCCTATGTCTGTTCACTTCCGAGAGGTGTCGAAAGAAAAAGAAACCCCCGGGTGGTTGCGGTGTAGTTTAAAAGACAAATTGTATCGCATTTTATGTACTTTATGTACTTAGATTGAATTTTGTGTACGATCTGCTTGTGTCTCGATTTTATGTATTTAATTTAATCGCCATTTATCATTATCACTATTATTTTTATCACTATTTATCATATTAAAATTAAATTGCTAAATATTATCACTCTACAGGTATCGCTATTATCATTGTCATCACTATTATGATTATCATCATTATTGTCCTTATCATCACTGTTATCATTATCATCAAATTATCATTATCATCACTCTTATCATTATCATCACTATTATCATTATCATCACTATTATCATTATCATCACTATTATCATTATCATCACTCCTATCATTATCATCACTCCTATCATTATCATCACTATTATCATTATCATCATTATTATCATTATCATCACTATTATCATTATCATCACTATCATCATTATCATCACTATTATCATTATCATCGCTATCATCATTATCATCACTATCATCATTATCATCACTATCATCATTATCACTATTATCATTATCACTATTATCATTATCACTATTATCATTATCATCACTATCATCATTATCATCACTATTATCATTATCATCACTATTATCATTATCATCACTATTATCATCATAACTATTATCATCATAACTATTATCATTATCATCACTATTATCATTATCATCACTATTATCATTATCACTATTATCATTATCATCAGTATTATCATTATCACTATTATCATTATCACTATTATCATTATCATCACTATTATCATTATCATCAGTATTATCATTATCACTATTATCATTATCATCACTATTATCATTATCACTATTATTATTATCATCACTATTTACAGGTATCAACACTACCACCATCACTATTAATTATCATTATCACCATCAACAGAATCATCATTGTTATATTATATGTATTTATTGGTCTTTGATATCAGTGAGTATCTTTAGTGGTGCAAGCAACCAAAATAAAATCAATAAATGAGGTAAATAAAACACAAAACCTAAATAACAAAGCTACCCTGTACATGGATGAATGAAATAAATAAAAAGATCATTAAAGTAAAAGGTCCAACAACTATCAAACCTAAGCTATTGTATTCTAAAAACCAAGACATTTCCACCGAATTATTATTATTTTATAACAAATAAAAAGACAAATTGTATTATTGTACTTAAATTGAGTTTACATACTTAACTTACTCAAGTTCAATTTGTTGTATTAAAATCTTATTGGCATAAGCAGACTAATCCTCCGTTTAGTATCAACCGCAACACCGGCATTTAAATCCAACTCATAGGTGTTAAACATTTATTACTTAATACCGTATTAATGGGCGCGAATTTATTTCCAAATGGGTATAAATTTGGCAAACAATTTGAATAAATTGGATCAGATTAAGGCTTAAATAGGTCGCTAATCTATCGCCTCATGGATGCTGACTTTCTACCTTACCTGGGTACCCTTAATCTGCCTCTGTAATGGTGTTATACCTCTAAGGGCTAGACTTTATAAACCACTTAACTTTAAAAGAATATTAAAGTTAACTTTTTGTTTTAAGCCTCTTACTGTACATTAGTTTCAGTATTGAATTATATGTTGTAAGTTAAATTCTGTTGTAAGCGGGTTTGTGGTTCTGTCTGGGATTTGATAATGTAGTTTTTTTAAATATTGTGTTTGCCACGGGACATATATCATCAAATATTAAAGTTAACTTTTTGGTTATTTAAGCTGCTTAAATTATTTTCTTATTATTTGATTAAATATGTGGTAAAGAAATATACATTCTGTTGTAAGTGGTTTGGTCAATTTTATTATTAAATAAATAAATAAATAATTAACTACAAATTATTTAAGATTCTTTTGTCCAATGACGTTGATGTGGCTATAGTATGAGTTATAGACAGGGAATAATTTCGCCAGTGTAGCATAGCAAAAAGCTATACAAAACAACCTTTTTGCTACACATTTCTACAATTGTGTAGCAAAAAATACAATACAAAACTATGTTTCTTGACTAAAAAATCAGTTTGATTAGCAATTTTGCTAAACAAAATTTTCAAATGAAATTTTTCCCTGATAGATACTAGAAGAATATTTTGTAAATAAAATGAGAGATAAAATAAGTAGAAATTTCAATAATAAATCTCAGTATATACGCGGTACTCGGTAAAGCCTTGTCTACACTATCAAACGTGATGTGAAAAAAAATGGGGGGTTGTGCCCATATATGGACATGATGATGTCATATCACTACCATATTTGGGTATATCACTACCATATTTGAGCACATCACACTTTTTTGTCAAACTAGTTTGATAGTGTAAACAGAGCTTAAGGGAGTAAGACTTTAGAGTAGGAATTTAGTTCCCTTTTAACCTTCCTGCCACCTACTTTGTAATTGTATGATGTTTTTGGAAATAAAGAATAAGATTAAGAATATCATATCATTTATTTTGGCAAAAAAATAAAATATAAGATATTTAAAGATATTTAAAAATACATTTTTTGGGGGAAAAAAGGTTTAAAATGGAGTTATTATTATTAGCTTTTTTTTGCTATTTTATTTGTAATCTCGTTTGTCTTTTTTTAAGCAATTTGCATTGGATTTATAGTTAAAATGATTATACTTTTATTTTGTCGAAAAATGTTTTATTAGAGTTTTACTTCTATTTATTCTAACTGTTGAAGGTTGTTGTACTATTTTATCAGCATTTTTATTATCAAACTTATCAATAATTGTTGGTGTATGCTCTAACCATGATCATATCTCCACAAACAAAATTGAAAATTGACGTTGGTATTGGCATTGCCCAGCGGCGCTTTGTTTTGTTACCTCATATCAAAGAGTTTTGTTAATATTAGGTTGTCTTTTCATTCCAAGGAAAATAGAGTTTCCTGTTTTTTGTAGATAGATAAAATCATTTTAAACCTGTAAAAAATATTTATTATTGACAGTTGATGAGTGAAATTGTTAGAATTGTTTTTCTTTCTTCATAGGCAACCAAATAAATTAACTGTGGTGTGGACAAGAAGAGGCAGAAAGAAACCTACAAAGGTATGTTTTTGTTGAAGTTATGAAAAATAGTTAAGAATCATAAAACAACACTAAAGTAATAACAATGAAAATGAGGTGTTCAATTACAACTGCTGTACACTTACAGTATAATAAACACTATAATATCCATAAAAACTTTTACACAATAAAAAAAAATCAATATAATAATTATTTTAATCATTATTTCTAAAATCGATTAATTAAGAAAAAACATTCTACTCATCATCCCATGCATAATGTATTTGAGGTGTTACGTAGTGGTAGACGTTACCATCATCCATCATCTCTCGTACAAATAGGTTTTGTAACGGCTTTTATCCAGCCGTCATTCACACACTGAATACTTGTCAGTATACCGTACGAGAGTGCTGTGACACTTTGTAATTGTTTTTGTTAGTTTTTCATTCATCTGTTTTTGTATATCTCAGAGCAAACATAATTTCTATGTATATTTTATATGCAAATGACAATAAATGGACGTAATTTTCCACTGATGAATGAATGAAAAACATTTTCTTTTTCTTTCAGTTACATCAATGGGTGCCTGGTATCAAAGACCCATACAGGGGGTCTATTGTCTGGACAGTACCTGAAAATGTAGAAATTTCTGTTACACTATTTAAGGTGATTATATTATATATTTCACGTTTTTTCCTTTTTCTGTTTTGTGTGATTACAAATAAACAAGTAACAACAACATATTAATTTAAATATTTTAAATGTCGGGACAGTACCTGAAAATGTAGACATTTCTGTTACTCTATTTAAGGTGATTATATATTTCATGCTTTTTACATTTTTCTGTTTTGTGTGATTACAAATTCTTAATAAACAAGCAAAAACAACAAATTATTTTAAATGTTTTAAATGTCTGGACATTACCTGAAAATGTATAAATTACTGTTGCTCTATTTAAGGTGGTTATATATTTTACCCTTTTAACATTTTGCTGTTTTGTGTGATTTACATACAAAAAAATTGTTTGAAATGTTTTTAAAGGAAAATCGACCTGATGCAGAATTTGAAGATAAAGAATGGACCTTTGTCATAGAAGATGTAAGTTGACAGTAAATTTAAACAATTTCCTTTATCCTAAATTAATTATCAATTATCCAACTTAATTTTACCTTCCTGAGAGTAAAGCACTTTGATATCATTAAACTTTGTTCACTATTTTAGGAGTCAAAGAAAGGCAAAAGGAGACCTCTTGCGCAAGCTACCGTAAACATGAAAGACTTTGCCACACTGCTTCCATCGCAAGAATTCAAAACCATTAAACTACGACCGATAAACGGCAAGAGATGCGAGGAAGCAAGCATTAAGTTGACGATGTCGTGTATGTTAATTAAGGAGGGATCCGCAATGTAAGTCAATTTTATGTTCTTATTTAATTAACCTTTCATCAATTTTCCTCCTAAACTTGCCTATTACAGGATGAATACACTATAAGTCATTTTAGACTTGGGAAGTAGATTAGAAAAAGTTGTGAGTTAAAGCCATGGCACTAGGTCAGGATTAAACCCTGGACCCTGGCATTGGAAAACAAGAATGTTAAACACCAAGCTACAGAGCCACTTTATGTCCTGCAGAAACTTTTCTGCAGGACTGATACCCTAAAGCTCTGTCTACATTATCAAACTTGTGACAAAAACAAAATGTGATGTGCCCATATATGGACATGATGATGTCATATCACTACCATATTTAAGCATATCACTACTATATTTGGGCATGTCACTTTTTTTGTCAAACTAGTTTGATAGTGTAGACTGAGCTTAAGTCTATTTTTACTCCTTGTTATAGGGATGATGATATGCAGAGTTTAGCCAGTATATTGAGTTTTCATCAACCAGACATAGCGGACATGGCTGATTTTGATGATGAAGACGATGATGACGATGAGATCACGGATAAAGAATCAGCGATGAAGATCTCTGAGATCGCCAACTCAATCAATCTGCTCTCGGAACTAGAAGATGAAAGTTTGAATCCTGTAGGGGATAGTGGTGATGAGTTTGGATCAGGTTGGTTTAAAATATTGTTTTGTTTATTATTTCCATTTTGTGCAATTTGATGTGTAGTAACGTCTGTTCACATGTGAACCCAGACTTGTTCTGTTGTGTTTCTCAATGGCTTCATTCATTTTGTATAGAATTCAAAATAATATAGTTTGAATGGTTCTATACTTAAACACTACATTTTTTTTATCTGATCCGGAATCTCGGCTCGATGTCAATGTATAGCGTTAGATTTAGCCATAGAGATTTTACAAAATCTGTAAGATTTTACAAAATTTTACACGTCCATATAGTATAAATAAACCCAGCATGTACAAATATCTAGTAAAATACTCCAGACTTTTGTTGTACCAGGCTTGGAAAATAAAATGTGGGCTAGTAACCATATTGGGCTAGTAACCATATTGGACTAGTAATTTTTAGTGGGCTATTGAGGGAAACAAATTGAGATTGAGATAATATAATTGGCAGAAGTAATGGATAATGAATATAATGCAGAAGTAGGCGTAAGGGGCAGTCCCTAGTTTAATGTAATGATTTAACCTTAAAGACCCTAGCTTTGAAATTTAACGGATTATTAACGATCTAATTCCTTCCTCCCAATTGTGGTGGTTTTTGTTAGAATAATCCCAAGCAATAATCTTCATAATTACTTAGTTGAGTTTATTTCCAGATTTTCTATTATACAATGTTATTCCTCGTACTTAGCTTGCTGACTGAAAGACAAAAATATTTGGTAAAAAGATCAGACCTGGATTAATAGACCAATGCGAACCCCTCGGTAAACAGTTAATGTAAAATCTCTTTTATTATAACATAACAAACACAGAAACCTGAAATAATATAAAGCCCATTGTGGGCAGATGTGATCGTTTGAAAGTTTAATGGAAAAAGGGTGTGAATGTGTATTGTTTGGGTTATTTTTATTTGCTAGTAGCAGTTTATAGATTTCAATAAGTTGGTAAATACTGGTAGACAACGGTGAAAAAGTACATTTCCTGTGTATGACATGTTTTAGGTTGTACGAAACACCTTGACCTTATTCTACAGCATAGACTATGATTTTATTATTTAGATTAATGAAGCGCGATTAATTAAACTATTTGGTTGCAGTATAAAGCTAACAATGATTACAGTTTTTTGCAGTGTTGGGTACCGGTGGACACGTGTGTTTGTGAATGGGGCATGGAACAGATGATGTAGAAATGCCTCCAAGCGCAAACTTATTGTGGCAGTGTGCGCACAAAAGAGTTAAGCGTGCACTAACTCGGTTAATTAGTCTAGGTCAATGCGTCGATTTCGCAAACCAGCGCTACCAATCGCTTGACTGGTCGGCTGCTAAACGCGATTAGTTTGTTTGATATGTGAGATGACATTTAAGATTGTTGCCACGGGTTCAACGCCTGGTTAAGAATAGACACCACAATTTTCAATTGATTTCGCTTTTTTACTTAATTTCAATAATTAACCAAAGAAATAATTAAAAAATACAATTGAGTGTTTGTATAAGGAATATGTTAACAATTGAGTATTTCCTTTTCCATTTTGTAAAATTCTATAGATTGTACAGGTAGTTAAATGATAATACATCAAATTTCTTTAGAAACTTTTTGGTGGTGATTTTTTAAATATAATCATTATAATTTATATTTCTTTTTGTACTATGATTTAAATGAACATATTTTTATTTTTTTTTTCAATTAACCAAATATAAAAACATAAAATTAGCCCTTGTTGATACCAAAAGTTGTGTGTTGAGTGGGTTACTACAACAGTTTATAGAGTACACCACACAAAAACAAATAAATTAATTTCCACTTTTCACTAGAATTCCGAAGTTTCAGGTAGTATGCAAACTTTTTTGTATCAAATTTGTTATATATTTTGTTATTAAACTTGTGGCATTTATACATTTCAAACTATTATTAAAATTTGGTATTCCACCATTACAACAAAATATCTATCCTAGAGAAAAACCTATTTGATAAATATGCCTTTAAAGTCGCCGATTGTGCAACAGATTACAGTACTTTATAGATTTACTCATTAAAAATTCATGTTACTTGTTTTTGTTTACCCTTTCATCTGTGTTTAATCCAAGTGTGAGGGCAGTAAAGATTGTAAATGCACAATGAGAAAATCTGTATTGATTTTTCATTTGGCTCTCTTCTGTAAGATTTTTTCTGACATTGAGTAAAGGAGTTGTTGCTTAGTGGTTAAGACCTGGATTCCTGGATTCTGGGTTTGAATCCGGTCAGATGTCAGGATTGTTTCTCACAACAACAACAAAAAACTCCACTCCAAAAAACTTGTTGTAGGGCATCTTTTGTATGTTTGTCATACCACCTTTAAGAAGAATAGTAAATTAATTATCCTTTGCAATTTGCCTCATACTGAATACATTTCTAGCTAGGCCTAGTTAGAGGGGGCCTAGCCTAATTCTCAACCCAATGTGAGGTGTATAAGATGTAAACAAACACTCTATAAACCGTACCAGCCAGTAAGTTTACTGTACATAAAACATTGTTTATTTTACTAACAGTAAATAATGTACCAGATACATGAAATAATAAATTGTATTTCTTAATCTTTTTAATCTTTTCATACTGTACTGTTTTCCTCCTAATAATTCTTATTCAGTTCTCTTTTCTTCTTTTAATCTGCCTCAATTTTCAGGACGCAGACGAAGACATTTTTTACCCTTTGCTAAATACAAAGGTTCCAAGAAAGGTTTGCTTATCCACATATATTATGAACTCATTTAGTAAATGCCTAGTGTCCACAATATATGATGCAATGTGAAAAATGTTTAAACAAATAAATTATATAGAAATTCAGTAAATTTTAAACAGTATTGTAGTTGAGCTAGTTAAGCTGTAGCGTGCAAAGTGAAGCTGCTTCCGTAGTGGCATTGCAGCTTGGGTAGCGGAGCTGTAGCTTGGTGGCTAACATGCCTTCCTTCCAATCCCAAGGTCTACGGTTCAATCCTGACCTAGTGCCAGGATTCAATCCTGCATCCAGAGTCCAATCCTGACCTAGTAGTGCCATGGTTCAATCCTGACCTAGTGCCAGGGTTGTAACTATTTCTACTTCACTGCCTAAGCCTCAAATGAGACTTTATAAACATGATTTAGTTTATCCATCCTGTAATTAGCCAGTTACATGCATTTGAAATATTTTAAAAATCAAATCAATTATTTATCTCATTTCACTCATACTTTATGATCTAGACTCTTTGCGATTATTCTTTAATTTCTTGATTTATACATGATTTAAAATGTTGATTTATAATTTATACAGTTCATGATAATATTTTAATAATAATTTAATTTAGATTTTTATATCTTTCAAACCTACAAATGTATGCTAATTATTGATAATTATTCTTTGAAATTATTGCAAGTCTATAATCATTTGAAAATGAAATCCATTGTATCAAAATATAGTTTTGGACACTAAGCAGTACAGATGTATTATTTGTTTTTAGAGTTATTTTTTCATTTTGATTTAATTAGTGCATTGTTTATTAATATGTTCATGTGTGCTGTGAGGCTATTTTAAAGTGGTTTTTATTTCATATATATATTTTAATTTAAGATTTTTTTTTTAATGCAATCATTTTGTAATTTTGTTATATTTTAAAACACATTTTTTAAGTCATTCCATGTTGTTTTTTCTATATTATTAGTAAATAAAAAGCTTTGCTTTTTTTAAATTATTCTGATGATTTATGATAATACAGTGATATTTATATATGTATTTAAAAATATTGTTTGTGTTTTTGTTAATTTTGTTTATAGCACTTATTTGTTTTGACTACCTTTAGTAATTAAATTAATTTTAAGTTATTGTAAACAGAGAAAAACTATATTTCATTTATAAAATGACGACGTTTTTTGTTTGTTTTTTTAAATGTTTTAAAGCATAGTGGTAATTTAGCTTGGTGGTTATCATGATAGCCTACCATTTCAAGGGTGTAAGTTCTAGTCCCAAGTCTGTCACATGATGTTTATACTTGGTCTACTACAATGTTCAGACTATTAATTGCAAGATTTACAATTATCAGAAAAATCTTTTCTTCATTTAAACATTTTCTTTTTAAAACGGAATGACAGATGACAGAAACCACTTTCCCACAAAAGGGGCATAGAATTCAGAAGAAAGGACAGCTCGCATTTTGATAGTGTGACGTCGTTTAAATTGGCCCGCAAGCTCATGTTGCACTTAACAAGCGTCCGCATTTTGTGTTTACCAAACAATTCCTTTTCAATCAGTTAGTGAATGCCGTTCTTTACTTTCAATACCATGATTATGTAATATACATCTACACACGCTGTAACATTATTTAAAATATTCACCAAACAATTACCGAGTCCCTCTTATTAACCCTCAAGTGTATAACCCATTGGAGAGGTACATGCTTCTTGAACAATAGCCATTGAAATCTATTGTCCATCAGTCATTGAAAATATATTGTCCATTGGTCTTGGAAGTCTATTGTCCATTTCTACATACCTATCTTCTATCAACTTATACAATGGTCAATTTTTTACCTCTTGTTTCGGAAAATTTCCTAAGGGCTTATGAATACCGTTGGGAGATAATAAGTACACGCAACATGCACGCGATTGTAAATTGTTAAACTTTATTTTTAATGTATCTACAGGAATTTTTTTTTCCATCTCTGGTTGCATGCTTCCACACAGTTCTATGTATATTTTTTTTTTTTATGTTTATTATTATTATTATTATTAAAAGATTAAATTTTATGTATACATTTTCTGTATAAAAATTATTAATCTCAAGTAATTATCTTATGGCTTTCTAAATATAAAATTACTTTATAAAAGATTAAATGTTATGTTTCCTTTAAAACAACAAATTGTATGTAAATATTTGTTGGGTTTTTTTTTTCAAAGATACCATTTTCGTTCACAAATCCAAATATTTTTCAAATCTTGTTCATTCATTGTTTATTTTTATTTTAACTTTGACAATGATCAAATTGTTTATATATTTCTAACATTAATAACTAAAGTTTATTAAAATATTTATTTAGTTATTTGTACTAATTTATATTTATTATGACAAATATTATTTAACAAGTTTAAAATGTGTTATACATTTGTTTACTTAAGATGTTAAAAAAATGTTAAAATTTCGTTTAGATTAAAAATTATTACATTTAAATTTCATTTGCTTTAGCCTTTTTATAATTCAAATATTACTTTTCAATAGTTTATCATTTATTTTTATATGATAATAGTTTTATTGTTTCTGAACAACTTTTGCTTCTTCATCTTCTTTTGTCTGTTTTTCTGTTTAGGGGTTGGTAAAGACAAGTTTTTTTACATCTATTTCCGATCCCTGAAACAGCTCCTATTTATTGTTACCATTTAACTTATTGTAAATGTATGATTATGGTTTTTTTCTTTGACTGTTTCAAATAAATGTAAATGAAATAAAAATAAAATTATGAATTTTTTTTTAGATGGATATTTCGATGATGATTTCAGTGTAGAGTTTGATGATCCTTTAGAAAACTTAGAAAATGAAACATTTCGGGAAGAAGAAGAAAAAGTGGTTGAGGAAAGTAATGGAGACAGTACAACTCCAGAAGATCAGGATATGTAAGACACCCACCAGGAAATTAATTTTCTAATCTAATCTAATATAATTTCACTGGTCCAAAACTTGTAAACCTCCCAAATATTAAACGAACGAATTAGGACCAGAAGATAGTTTTCAAAGTTTCCTGTTTTTCAAAAGTGGTGACTTAGAAATCAGAATTTTCACTTGCAATTTTGTCAAAATTATTCTGCAACAGTTATTGCAGTACCCTTTTTTTTTAGCAATTTTTTTCTGGGTAATCATACACTGTTTATCGCAGTAACTTCTATATTAACAAAATAAATCATACACCGTTCCAGCAATAAAATGTAGGTACTGCAGTAACTGCAGGAAAATAATTTTGACATGATCCTTAAATGTTTCACTTTCTCTTGTCAGCACACCAACAGAATCAAGACCTAGGTACAGGAAACGGAAGGAGTCTCCTCCTGATGTCAAGCCGCCGCTGCAGCTTGATCTCGCCAGACAACCAGTCTCAAGTGCTGCTCAGAAAGAGAGCACTCTACGAACTACTACTACATCAGAGGTTTGTTTTAAGAGGTTTTTTTTATTCTGTTGTGTCTACGATTATGTTTTTTTAACCATTCCAATAAGGATTTTGGAAAGCTCATCTTAAATTGGGTGGATCAAATTTTTGTAATAATATATATACAGTAGAGACTTAAGTTAACAGTGGTTGAAAATCTTGGAAGCCGTACACGCTTCGGTACATAGTGATGTATAGTAAGCACCAATCACAACACGATGGATGATCCGAACTGTTGTGTTGTGCATAGTTCGTCGCGTTGCATCCAAGTGGAAAACGAAGCTTTAAGCTCTGTCTACACTATAAAACTTTTGTGACAAAAAAATGTGACATGATGATGTCATATCACTACCATATTTAGGCATATCACACTTTTTTTGTCAAAGAGATCTTTAGAAGTTGTAGAAACATTTAGTAATCATTTCAACTGCAATTTGGAGTGTCCTTACTCCTTGTTTTTATTCATTAGTGAAAACAAATTTGATTAAAATTGTATTATTAAACATGCAACACTTTTCAGCCTCCTCCTCGTAAGGTACTGAAAGGTAAGAAGTCTGCCCCCAGTCAGGAGCTGCTGGAGTGGTGCCGGAATGCAACTAATGATTACAAAGGAGTAAAGATCACCAATCTGACAACCTCTTGGAGGAATGGCATGGCATTCTGTGCAATACTTCATCATTTTCATCCTGAACTAATGTAAGTTGTGGTACTTAATGTAGGTACTTAACTCCCAAACCCAAAGTCCTAAGTTTAATCATTGATAATCTAGGTGCTTAACTTTTAAACCAAACGTTTGTACTTATGCTCTGATAAAGTACCAATATGGTTTGTTACTTCTTATTCAGTGATCTTGGGCTTTAATAGTAATAGTCTCTAAAGTTCTCCTCTAGGAAGGGATTCACTAGGTTGATGCGACTGGTTTTTAGGAGCTTGGGTCTGCGACCTACTTAGTTTAAAAATATCAGTTGTTAGTTGGTAGTACAGTAGTAGTATTAGTTCGCTGCGGAAGGTTGAATGAATTTAGTGCGATCTGTCAATTTAACAAATATAATAACTGCAATTATGTTTTAACTGTATTTACTTATTTATAATGTTTCAGTGATTTCAATTCTCTGTCGCCACATGACATAAAAGGAAACTGCAAAAAGGTAACTATTGAACAGTTTACTAAATTATAATATACTAATAATAAAAGATGAATGACAGATAGAAACAGAGACATTATGTAAGCCTTAAACAAATATATTTAAATTTATATAAGTATAACATCATTTATTCATGTGAAAACCAAACATTGACTTTTTTTTGTTTGGCCAATTTTAGGCATTTGATTCAGCAGCCTCAATAGGAATTCCAAAGTTAATGGAACCACAAGACATGGTGTTACGTTCTGTCCCAGACAAACTGGCAGTTACAACATATTTGTTTCAAATACGCGCTCATTTTACAGGACAGGAAATGCAAGTGCGAAGTATAGGAGACACTTCAAAAAAGAGCACGTACGTTGTTGGGAAATTTAGCACAGATAGCGAAGGAAAAGTTTCTGAAAACATGTTTGAGCAAGAAGCCCGAACTCTGCAAGATGTACCAAAACCAGAGAAACCAGTTACTCCTGGAACCCCGGAATCTAATGGTGTAACCCCAGATGAAAATAACTCTAAAGTATCAACTAATAGTGTCTCTAAAATATCAAGTAATAGTCTCACACCGGACTCGGAAAACGAAGGTCTTGATAAAACTAATATAGGAAACAACGGTAGCGCGGTTGGAAGGAAAATATTGCGTTCAAGTCATAGTCGTAAAATAATTAAGCAAGGGTCGAGGGAAAAACTAAAAATAGATCCTGCTTTAGTGACAACTTTGGAGAATGGAGAAAAGGAAGATAAAATAGACATTAAAAAAAATGATGAGAATAAAGAAAAGGAAAGTGTTAATGTTGAAGAGATAGAGGAGAAACCAACAATTGAGGAGAAAGAGAAGGAAACCGTGGAAGAAGACATGTCAGAGGTCAGTTATGTTTTTTTTTTTCTAAGTTGTTTTTTCCTACACTCTTTGTAGAATTGATATTTTATGATTAAAGTAAAGTGAACAAATTTAGTTAATTTCATTAAAGATACAGTTTTGTTAATGTATTTCTTATTCTTTACTTTTTTTTAGTCTTACCCTAAATACTGTAGGTTAATTATAATGATACCATCATTTACTGTATTTTGGACTCATATTTATTATTATTTGTACATTTTTCTATGGACTGTGTTTGTCTGAAATAAAAATATTACATGCAATACATTACATACATTAAGTAGCAAAATGTTATAAAATCAGATATTTCACTCTTCACTGATGAAATCAAACATCTACTGTTACCAAATTGAGTCTTAGATTAAAAAATCATTTAGTGGACTTGAACCTACAACCTGATCCTTACAGAATGAGCAACTTAATCACTAGACCACAAAAGATCTTCAGAGTATAAACGATTACAATTATAACCAGTATACATGTTATCATACATTATTAAAATAGTATGGTATTACTTAACCAAATAACATTATTGATATTGCTATCTAAATACTAGCAGGGTATAAATCCCTCTTATTCTTGAACACTTAATCTTATTAAAGTTTGATTTTAATAATTAGATTTACAATTATATAATATTATTAAATGTTAAATACATTTGTTGTAGAGATTGTATCTATAAAATAGATTATCGGCTTTGTTTAGCTATGATTATGCTCGTATAGATCTTTTTATTTTAAAAAAGTACCGCTGAATTAAGCAGAGGTCTTTAGACTTGGTTATAACTTGCAATCAAATTAACCAAATGTTTATTACAATCTAAGCAAAATAAGGACATATCCCTGAGGCTGTTAGGGAAAAAAGCTTTTAAATCGAATTAATTTTTTTTTTTATTGTGACGTGTTTTGTCATTTTGATAATTAAACTGTTTTTGTTTTTCGTCTAGTAAATTAAAATCGATTGTTATGATGTAGACAATAAGAATGTGGAATTTTAATTTTAATTTAAAAAGGCTCAGATCTTTGATTAAATTGCTAAATTTAATAGGTCTTCCTAATTATTAATTACGTAGATTAATGCTATTTATAGATTTCATCTTTATGAATTAGCAAATGATTTTTTTCAATCAAATCATTATGTTTTAAAAACCAAAATTTGATTCATTTATTAATTAATTATGGAAATAATATAAATTAGGTTACGATAACAACAGATTAAATTAATAAGGGAAGAAAGTATCACATGAAAAAGATAATTTTAGATGTTTTAATTATAAAACAAACTAATTAATTACTTTTATTGATTGATAAATTTTAATCAGGTTACAATACTAATGAAGTGTCTCTATAGTCATAGTATTAAATGTGATAGAAAATAAACCGAAAACAACAAATCTTAATTGGCATATTTGTTAGATGAACAATAATTTGTAAAATAATAAATAAAACTAAATTATAACAAATTGAGATGTAATCATCATAAAATGGCATTTAGACCCCAAGAGCGTCTCTTATACCGACAATAAATCATAGTTGAATTGACTTTAAACGACAACGTTATTGCAAATTAAAATGTTTTGATCCAAACAAACATTGATCATAGCTATACATGTATCAGACTTAACTACATGTTGACTCTTGTACGGTTTACGCGTCACTCGTGGGTACAAGTACCTGCTTACGCATTTCACCGACTAAATCCCGTGCATTTTTCGGCTATCATTCTTCTAGTCGTTAAGCCTCTTTGCAAGATTTTAATCTCCTCAAATTGCGATTTGCCAAGAATAATTTAGGTGTGAGAAAGTGAAGGAGAGACAGAAAGCCGTTGAGAGTGAATTCGTCGTCGATATACTACCAAAACAAATTTACCCTCCATCAGATTGATTAATTTTCTGATTTAATTTCTTCCCATCAGTACATGGCAGATTAATGTAATACTGTAACTCTATACTATTCATTAGGTATTATTTCTGGAGGCGATACACGTTTTGGATTTATGTACATTTTTGCTTTCGTAAAATCATAATTTTGATTGTGATTTGATATAGGTTCTCATCCCTTCATTACTGTCTAAGAAATGTTATGTACAGTACTATTCTTTACTTTAAGCTCTATCTACACTATTAAGCTTGTTTGACAAAAAGGTGTGTGCTCAAATATGGTAGTGATATGCTTAAATATGGTAGTGATATGCTCAAATATGGTAGTGATATGCTCAAATATGGTAGTGATATGCTCAAATATGGTAGTGATATGCTCAAATATGGTAGTGATATGCTTAAATATGGTAGTGATATGCTTAAATATGGTAGTGATATGCTCAAATATGGTAGTGATATGCTTAAATATTGTAGTGATATGACATCATCATGTTATGTTATATGGGCATATCACATTTTTTTGTCACATAAAGTTTGATAGTGTAGACAGAGCTTAGTTTATGGGATTACAATGACAATAAAGAAGCGAGGGCTGATTTGGGTATACTGTAGGTAAAATTAAATTGGAGTTTTGTATTTTATGCCCTTCCTAATTCTACCACAAGTAATATGATGGCAAATATGAGTCATATTTCAAGATAAGTAGTCTTATAAAGTAATAAATAATTATTTATTTTTAATATCATTAATTTCTGTTTTACATTCTCCTCATAATGAAATAGCACATAAAACGACTAAACTAAAGATGATAGTGTTGATTAGATAGATATAAAGTCCATTTCTTAGGCTCAATCAAATCAACCAAAATCGTTATTAAATATCATACCTCATTGCAATTAGAGACCAATTTATGGTGATAACGTAGCCTGCGCCCCTGGGCAAGCTTTTAAACCAAATTACGTTTTTTTTAATAGCGCAGTCTTGGTAATTGGTTTGTTTCTAAATTCTAAATTCATAATGTCATAGATAAGAATAATTTATAAATATGTAGAGCAATATACTTTTTGTGTTGTGTTCATTTTAACATCCAAAAACTTGCTGAGTACAAGAGATAAAGACTTTAAATACTTTTTTTACTAGTATTTTTCAACCAGGTACCGTACTTATTTACAGCAGAGTTGTTCTTATCGGGAATCGAATCTGCGTCTTTCTGTAAATTAAGCTTCATAAACCACTCGGCTACCAAACTCATATTCTCAGTTTATAACAGTATACAATAACACCACCAAAAATACTACTACTAAACAGTTCTTTTTATCAATGCTTACTGTAGTTCTAGCCAAATATTTATACTGTACTCAACAGTGAACCACCTCCTTCCCCCTTATATACCCACCCTCAAATTTTGTTCTCTCTTTGTCTCATTTTCTCTTGCAACTTCTTGTAGCTTTTTTCTAGATTAGTTAGTACTGTCTTTAAATAACTCTTAATTATGCCAAAACCACCTTAATATAAAATTGATTGCCACTAATTCCGAATAGTTTATCGTAACCAGATTACGTACACACGTCAGCTGAAATCCGTCCCTATCCATTTCAATATCCCTCTTTTTATAGTTTTCTTAAATGTGTTAAGCTGATTTCCTTTGGTGCATATTTAAAATCTTATAAATGTTTAATTCTACTTAAAGTATTAACGTCAATACAAAATACCAAATTTGAATTGTTGAATGAATTGTCGCAGATTATCCTTTACATAGGGGTATTTTGCTTTCTGTTGTGTTAATTCCTTGTATTATGATTTCTTAATATTCTATGTAAATGAAGCGAAGGGAAAGATCTTAGCTAAAATCCTCTTTACTACCAAATTCAACTTCCTTGTATCCTCTTCCTAAGAAGATTTTCTTTCTAAGCGCATTCCGTTAGCTGCTTATAAAATAAATCAGAAGTCAAATCCTTCTCAGTTTGTGTTTCACGTCAAAAATAGAAGTTCCTCATTTTCTTCTTTCTGTTTAACTTTAAAATGAAAACTCTTAACTGATTTTAGAGTTACACATGCTGTGGAAATACCTTTGGATTTTTTCTTTAGTTTTGTATATGCTGACATTCGAAGATAAAAATTTTCATGTTGCACCTTGAAAATGCGCGTTTCAATCCAATTTGTTTTAATTTACTGAAGTTCTGAAACAAATTTAGAGTTCTTCGGTGTAATACTTTTCTTTAGTTTTGTATGGTGCCAGTTGGAGATAAATTTTCTTGTTCAGCACTTAAAGCTGTAAGTTTAAGTAGAGAAAGTAAGTAGAGTTCTCCAGATTGTGGAAATACCTTTGAAAATGGATCAATACTATTTCTTTGCTCTTGTGTGGAGCCATTCAACGACAACATTATGCCATGGAGTTTTTAAAGATAAATTGTCTTGTTGCATAGATAAGTTATTGAAGCTCTAAACTGAGTTTAGAATTCTCCAGATTGTGAAAACACCTTTTGAAAATGGATCAATACTAATTGCTCTTGGGAGTTTTAACAAAATATTTGGTTTCCAATAGTCCAATAAAATTCTTTGTTTTTTTATCTAGCAAAATTTGTCAAGAAGAGAGCAACTGCAGTTAAGAGCTCGGAAATTATTAGAGCAAGCTCGCAAAGAGGCAAATGCAAAACTTTCTCGCAACAACGATGGATCATTAAAGTCACCTGATGAAGATCCAGCTGATGTGAGTAACAGAATTTAAATAGTTTGGTTTCTTGATGACAAAGAAAGCTAAACTTTCTAAACTAAGGTCTCAAGAAAGATCAGCTACTGTGACTCCGGTGGCTGTATTCACCAATCACTCTTGAGATATCTTCCTTAAAGCTTGGTTCCCACTAGTTAGAACTCAACAACAGACGCAAGTTATCATATTTTCTTGCGTTGTGTTGTGGCAGGATTTTGTTTCCAAGCTTTAATAAGTATTTTTTACATAAGTCAATAAATATTTAAGGATTTTCCTTAAGTGATATTCACTGGGAGAATTTTTAAATATATTATTATTCCCCTGAAGTGTGATTGGTGATTACAGCCACTGGACCTTAGGATTGCAAGCATTTTGAGCACCACTACTTAAATACCACAGTTATTAGAATGTTGGCTGTTTGAATCACTTTAAAAGATGTTTATACAGTATTAAAATGCATACAATTATTTCTTTAGTGCTGTTATCGCATTTAATTTTAAATTTATCGTAGCAAATTGCATTTACACTCGATTATCTTCAATTTACCTGTATAGTTTTTGACAAATTAATTTGTGCTGATGTAATTTCCATATTGATCGTGTCATCAAAAACATGACAGAGTATTTGGGGTTGTAAGTACAAGGTTCTTTGCGGAAATAAGAGTTTGGATAGATTCTGAATAAGTATTTAAGTGTTATTGAGTTTTTAGAGATTGATTTCACAATGCTGTTTGAGTATCATGGGTTATTTTTTATGTTACGAGTGTTAGTAGAGTGTGTGTGGGGTTATTGTAAGTTTACATATGATCGTGTATTGTGTGTACTATCATGATTGAGACATAAAGGGTTTAGCCATCCTAGTTTTTTTGCCTTTGTAAAAATACTATAATGATTTTTTTATGGAAATTTGATACAGTATAATAATTTAATTCATATTGTGCGTAATATTGTTAAACCTTACTTTAAAATTACTGTTTTACTTTTCACTGAATCAAGTTATGAATTTGTAGTAAATCGTAAATATATACGATTGATTGAAATATAGATTGATTGATTGAAATATATATTTATACTGGGTAACCTCTTCAGTCAAAGACTGGTCTCCCAGAGGGCCCAGTTGGTGATCAGTGGCTGTGATGTACTAATACACCGGGGTAACCCCCTACTCGTCTCGAAAGATGTACTAGGTTCTTTAAAGTGCACACGAGCTAGATGTGTACACTGGACCTACGGTTTATAGTCCTTATCCGAGAAGACTCGTTCTACCACCAGAACCATGGAGTGAGTGAGCCTCGAACCCATGCCGATGTTATGGCTACGTAATTACGGTTCCACTGTCTTAACCGCTCGGCCACTCACTCACTCACTCATACAATATAACGAAACCCCCTTATTATTCTTTAAGAATGGTATTTTCTCCTGTCTACAACTGTGTAATTTGAATCCCCTTTTAATTAAAATATAGGCCGAGTCTGTACGGAAAGCTAACCTCAAACAACGTGCTAAACAACTTATTGCCGATACGCGGAAGAATCTTAATCGACCAGAACCAACAAATCTTGATGAAATCGCAACTAGCGGAAATTCTCTAGGTGAGTACACATTAAATAAAACACTATATCATATATTTTATTGGATAAATGAAATTCCATAACTCATCAATTTTTCCAGTTAATCATCAATTTCTTTATTTTAATCAATAATGTTATCTAAAACTTCGTAAATTTCAATATCCGATTCAAAATGGTAATTGAATGGGGCGTTTCAACAATGCTGAATAATCAGCTGCAAAAAATACTCGTTATTTATCTTAACTGTAAACTGCATTGTGGCTAATATTATGCAAAGTCAACGCAGATCTACATACTAGAATAACAGGTTATAATTAGTAACAACTAAGACAAAATGGTGGGAACTAAAATAATTATTATTAGAGAAAGCAGACTGATTTAGCATATAATCCGTTTGGTCTCCGTTGAAAGTAGACAGAAAATCAAAGATAAATTGATAGCGCCATCCATTTTTTTTCCACCAACAAATTTGCTGTAACTTTAGAATAGAATGAATCCTTTCCGCTTTCTCTGTTTTTAATTATTATTGGTACAGCTACCCTTGTAAAACAAAGTTGAATGAATAAATAAATAAATAATTTTTAGTATAGTATTTATAAAAATTTTTTTAGTTTTTACTTTTTACTTTTTAATAAAATATTAATGTTCTAACTTTATTTTTTATTTTATTCAAGTTGTATTAACGTTGTTTGTTATCTTCTAGGTTTCTGTTAATCAATTTAAAAACTATAATCATGCATTTCTAACCCGTAAAACTGTATATATGTATTATATATATTTTGAAATTAATATAATTATTTTATTACTGATAAAATATTATTTTTGGAAAAATAATTTTACTCATTTTTAAAGTGGTTTGATGTGAAAAACCATGCATTTCTAACCTGTAAAACTGTTCATATATATTTTGAAATTGATATAATTATTTTATTCTTAATCTTACTGATAAAATTTTCTTTTTAGAAAAATAATTTTACTCATTTTTTAAGTGGTTAGATGTGAAAAATAAATTCTGTTTTGATTTTTTTTTTTAATTTACTCAATAAATTAATGAAATAGCTTGCAAACGTCTTTATCACGATTACCAATAAGAAATTCAAATAAATTCATTTCATTAAAGTTATTAATTCAAGAACTGGGGAAATGATTTAGTCTGTTTGCCAACAAAAAATACTCAGGGGACGTTAAGAGTAAAAAACGAGTGTTTTATGTTAAAGTAATTATGTGAAATGCTGGATTAAGATATTTTGAGCGATGAGATAAGAACCGTAACCTCTGGGCCACACCTCCAAGTCCAATAACAGAATGTCTCTGATTTCAAGCAATTTTCTAAATTGCATTGTCAATATTAATGTCTCTATGATTTATTAGGTGAATGGCTATTAGGCAATCTAATTCAAATATGTTTAGCGTGTTATCTAAATTAGATTTTGTAACAGTATGATTTCCAAATTCTTAGATATAGGCACTAAATTTTAGAAATACTTAAAGATATATTGTCTCCCTAAAATTTTATTTTTTTACATTTTTTTTAATATGCCATTTTAATGTCATATAAAAGTTATTCACTTTGACCAAAAACTGGATAAAAAAAAAATGATTTACCTGAGAAAAAAATGTTAATTTATTAAAGCAAAATATACTTAAATTGTCTGTCAGTGTCAGACAATTGTTTTTGGTTAAAATTAACCATTTCTTTTGTCTTTTTATAAGTGAAATATAATTTTTTGGGGAGTTGGGGAAGGGGGTTTGGGGATAATACATCCTTAAGAATTTATCATTGTATAAAAGATTTTTTTTTGTTACTCCTTTAATGAAAAGTAAAAATTATAATTGGTGATAATAATTATGAAAATTGATAAAAACAGAAAAATTTGAACACAATTCGAACTTGGACTTGTTAAGCAATGCAATTGGCATACCAGTTGACTACCGGTACTTAATTTATATCACGATTGTTTATATGTTATGATATAATACTATAATTTGAATTCTATAAGTTTATACAAATTTTAAAATAACCATATTTATGAAGCCAGTGTAGCAAAACTAATTTTCTATACTTAATTGAACACTTAAATAAGTGTGTTTTTTTTATAATATTTACGGTTTGTTAGGCCCAACCTCTTCAGCAACAATTGTCTTACTCTACGTACCCTACAGCCAACTAGAACCTATTCACTAGGCTAACAGTACCCCTATTTTTGTCAATTCATACACTCTTTGAGTGTTTTAGTAGCAATAGGTACACCAAACCCAGCCAACCTCAGGCCACAATTGTTTTTCTGTTTAGAGGCTCCTGGCAATGTTTTGCTACTGACACGCTGTTCGATTCCGCCTCTGTCTAATTTCTATGGATGTGTATTTCTGTTAGAAAACCAAGCCAATGAACTTTTCGCATCGTTTGGCTAGAAAAAGACTTGTACTAAACTAATATATAATTGGTATCAAAGGTTGTAATTTAAGTGTTCCATTTCTGAAGTAAAAACGGAAAGACGACAGTTTACTTTTGGCAGCTTGGACTTAATTTGTTCATACAACAAGTCATTGATGTTGTTTATATAAAAGTAAACATAGAAGGCGCAAAGTGTCTGGTTCTAAAACTCTCTAAATATGATCCACATAAAACACCTTAATAACCACTTAAGCTAAAGAGTCAATACAAACAAGAACTAAATGGGAAATCAGTTTTTGATTGTGAAACAGATTTAGCCTAGTTAAATAAACACAAACACTTTACAAACATTTTTATGAGTGGTTTTCTGAAACTAATGTGTCTGTATTTGTGTTGTTACATAATCAGGCATTGCAGATATAAAGATTATGAACATTATGTGTTGTCTTATGTTTACCTTTTGTATTAACCGCTATAAAGGCTTAAAATAGAGTTGATAGTATTTATTAGGAACTATAAAAGTACAATATATTTTTGTAATACTCCTAATAGTAATATTGACATTTGAATTTTGTTCAATAGTACAAAGAAAAAAATATAGTGAAGTGAAGTCAAATTTTAAAAAGGAATATAAAGGAATATAAAGTTAACTAAACGTAACCTAAGAATTGAAAAACTACATAATAAGTCTTAATAATAATAATAATAATAACAACTTTATTTAAAAACGGATGCAACACTTGAATCACCATATTGGTGTTTTTCACAAGGCCGTTACTTACTACAAAACTATTTATACTATTACACAAGTTATCAATTACAGTCATGAAAAAATATAGAGTTTCAAGTATATTTTTTTTCTTAAGCCCTGTCTACACTGTCAAACTTTATGTGACAAAAAAATTTGATGTGCCCATATATGGGCATATATTTGGGCTTATCATTACCATATTTGGGTACATCACACTTTTTTGTCACAAAGTTTGATAGTGTAGACACGACTTTAGAATATAATGGTAATTGAAAAACTGTGATAATTCCAAGCTGCTTTACAAACTGTATAATAACGTAAATTAATTATATTTTTCATTTCTAGTTAAGTTAGGATGCACATTGGAAACATGTTGATAAATCTGTCCTTACATTTATATATTACTGAGGATTTGTGGGGTGTTTTTTTTTGGGGGGGGGGGGTTTATTGCTTCAGTTGAGAAAGTGATTTACTTGTCACTTGCTTGATTTCTGTTTTTTTACAAATTTTAAAACATTATTCTTCATTTACAAACTTGTCCAACTTTTCCACCTTCTTTATTTCTTCATTTCTATTGGATACCAGGTTCTCGTTACAAGGTGTTTCAACTTGGTAAGATGCTGTTAAATAAAACATGCTTGTTTCATATCATTTGTGTAAACCTTTATATTTCATGCACTAACAATTTCATGTTATTAAATCGTAATTTCACTACATCTTTGAATATACTTATTAATCTACTAGAAAAAAAAATGCCTGCAGTGTAAAAATATATTTGAAAGAATGGTTTTTATTAGTTTCCATCATATTGTAGTCATTTTTTTGTGTTAAATTGTGGTTATGTTTGTTGTATTGGTGTGTGTAATTAGAATAATGTCTGTAGTGTTTTCAAACTGCCTAGAAAAGTTAAACATATATTGTTAGAGCAGAATGAATAAAGAATTTAAAGGATAAGTACAGTTGAACCCCTCCTTCGGGGAACCCCCATTCAGGGGACACTTTTTTTTGTGAAATGAATGAGGGGAAATATATTTTGAACACTACAACTATTCTATGTTTTTTTTGTAATTATTATTTTATGTTTATTGCCGAAATGAATAAAATAAATAAAATAAATAAATATTCAGGGGACAGCCCTATTAAGGGACACTAGCGGTTTTGCTATTTTGATTACACGTTGTAATATTAAAATATTAGTTTTTTGGGGGTTTTTTTTTTTGTGTGTTTCTTTTTTTTTAATTGTTGGAAATTTGATTAGGTTATTTGGTGATAATTTTGTAAGCACATGTGTAGTTATATGAGCATTATGTTATTTTTGTTAGCACAAGTGTCGTTATGTGAACATAATGTGTAGACATGTGTTGAATACACGTCGTAAGCGTGTTTTATGTGGAGGTATGTGTACGTCTTGTATGACTCAAGATGCTGTACGTGTACTACAATTACTCTCGACGTGTGTTATATATAAACGTACTTACTTCACTGCACACTCAAAATGCAATACGCGTGTGTCAGTGAGAATATTTCACGCTTTGTAAGTTTGACAAAATTATTGTAACAAACAAATACGCAACAATGATTTAAAACCCTAAAGAAATCTTATTTGTCGAATATTTTATTTCTTAGGCTTTGTGTGTTGTAAATGTAAAGAAGGATATTTATTAAATAGCTACTAAAGTACTTTGAGCAAAGTTATTTTGATAGTTTGCCCAGACATAATTAATACATTGACCATTTGCTAAATTTAGTTTTTAATTTTTCTCAAATTGTATGTTACTACTTACTACTACAAACTTTTGAAGTTCCATTTATGCATAAAACCAATTTTAAACAGTGATAATTTTGTAGCCGTTTGATAAAAATTTGTGTAAATTGATCTTACACCTATTATGAACAATTAGATAAACTGAGAGCAACCTTGAAAGAAAAAAGAAATAACTTATTTGCACTTATTTGTGAATAAACTGTATTATTTGGTTGTGGTTTGATATAATTATATAGATCTTTAGAATATGTTTCCAATTGCCCAACCACAATACCATAACTGCCTACCCCATTGACATTTATTTCATTGAAATTTTGTGGCCATGACCCAACATAATAATGGTATATATTTTGTATTCATCGTCCACACACAAGCGAATGAAAAGACCAATTGTACGGCCACTCTGACCACTTCGAAGTGCGGAATAAAAAAACAACGAAAGACCTTGGCACTGAATTTTTGCCGGAATGTCTAAGGAAAAATTGATAAATAAAAGTTGTGAAATTGAATCCGGCTTGGTTTATAACCCTGACCACTAGCCAGCGGGCTAGGAAAAACTTAAATTTGTGATGGTATAATGCCTTTTAACACCCTTAAGTCTGTTGACAGTTGCTTAAGACTTCCCTTAAGACAGAGTTTTAAACAAGTTAAAGAAGAAAAGCACTATAGATAGAAAACAAGCCTAGTGTACTTTTCATTTTAAAAAGTTCTGTAAATTTATCAAACCTGTTTAATTTATAAATTTACAGGTATAGAAGAAATTCTAAACCGTCTGGTAATAGTAATACACTGAAAATTAATTAATTAATTTTGAAACAGTAGATATCTGAGAACGAGAACCAAGATTCAAACTTTGAACCTTCTGCTTATATGCACATAACAGTTTAATGTATTAATAAGTAGTGTAGGGATTACAAATTTACGAATAATAAATTTTGAAGAAAAACAAACAGATAAGACTTCCTGTTAAATATTTTGCAAAACTAATTTAATTAATGTTTCTGAATATTAATAAGCATTATAAATATGTATAACATTGTTATGTATATTAATAAACATTATTTAAAGCTTAAATTAATATTGGAACATTTATTCATTAATCCTTGATTAAGCTGTATGATTTAGAAATCAAATCTACATATTAATTTTTTTTTTTTAACAGTATTTCACCGTTTTTTATTTAAAAATTACAATAAAAGTTTGTTCAACTTTAAATAATGTTGTATTCAATTATTATTAAACCACAGCTGTATGATTTAGGAAACGGATCTACATTAATAATTTATGAAAAACAATATTTTACCTCTTACTTAAAAAAGTTCTTTCGACCTTATAAATTAAATGTTATATTCAATGTAATAATGTATTAATACGCTATAGCTAAGTGGTTAACATGCTTGCCTTCCAATCCTGACCTATAGTGTCAGGGATGTAGTTCACGGGACTGTGTGTACTTTACTCCCTAGACCGCAAATGAGACTTAAGCTCTGTCTACACTATAAAATTAGTTTGACAAAAAAAGTGTGATGTGCCCAAATATGGTAGTGATATGACATCATCATGGCAATATATGGGCACAGCACATTTGTTGTCACATAAAGTTTGATAGTGTAGACAGAGCTTTAGTTTATAAGTTTGATAAAGTTGATGTAGTTGGCAATTTACTTGCTGGTGTATAAGGTATGAAAAAAAACCAAAAACTAAACAACTTCAAGAACGCTAAAAATGATGATGTAATTTATTTCTAAGTTTATTTCTCAAGAATATGTGTGCCATTGCTAATATTATTATTATTATTAAAATAATAAATTATAAATATATATTAAACATGAAAACAATATTTGATACTAACAGTGTAGTTTAAGCTACTAGACAATAACCATTATAAATTTCTTTTTCCTTCCATATAACACTAATATTGGTCACATGTTTGCCCTAATTTGGGGACCCCTTTGAAAACAAGCCTCTGGGCTTAAAGGGCCATCCCCTGATTTCCATGCTTATTTTCTAGTTTAGTCTTGTATTATTATATTTAATGTTTTCTCGTTTTATTTCATTTACATTATACTGTTTTATAATTTTGTACTGTTCTTGGAAAGCAATAAATATTACTTACTTACTAATTTAACGTAATTGTACTTTTTGATAAATACATATTGAGAACGCTTGTGGAAAAAAAAATTCTCTATTCTCTGGTTGGACTCGAACCCACAAGCACCAGATCACTAGCCTGGCACTCATACTTCTAGACCACCAAGCGGTACAATTACGTTTGAGTAGGGCAAGCATCTGACCAAATTACTTAGCTCCCCGTTTAAAAGCTACTCCGCAGTAGTTTAACAATTCACTAATATTGCAATGCATGTTTTGTTTTTCTAACAACAATCTTGTTTATTTAATTTCTAAGCATGATGTTTTTTGCGATATTTGTTTATTACCGTGAACAGGTTTAAGGCACAACTCAGGTGGTTTATCGCAAAAAGTTGCATCAACAAAGAAAACATCCTTACAGTCTTTTAGTGATCTTATTGTTGTTTCTCCTAAACCTAAATCAGGTAATACTTTTTTACTAACAAATAATTTTGATTTCCCATTTTCTGTTTGTTCTATTTTTTATTTTTTTATTACAGTAATATTTTTTTTTTTTTTATATGTGTCTAAACATTCCTCTTAATGGTTCCAATTTTCTGATTTTGGTTAATTTTTGTTAGGTTTCAAAATTCAATAAAAATTTGTCATGATGTTACAAAAATCCTTCACCGTTAAACCCCAATTGGCCCCATAGAGTAGATAATGGTGAATTGCTTAATCTCATAAAAAAAGCACTGTTCTTGTAAAATAAATAAAAAGGCGTTCCAGCTAAATTGCGCATCTTGAGGACGACACAATAAAATACAGTTTAAGCAAGGAGTTTCTTAAAATACATCTCCCTGGTTTAAACAAGTAATAATAATTGCAACAACAATATCTATTTAATAACTTTTTAACTTTTTTCCTTCTGAAATAAATGTCATATGTTTTAAACATTTTAACTATGACGAAATAAATGAATTTATTTTGATTATATAAACAGATTGATTTTAGCTTTTTCATATCAACTTAGAGTTGGACATGTTTTCTTAGTCTGTATATAAAGATCAATAGTTTGAAGAAATGATCTCAGCCCTCTTGCTGTTTGCAGCTGTAACTTTCCTTTATATCATAGGTCTACTTCAGCATCTACAGCATCCGGCCTAGGCCTAATCCCATTGACTCTGTGTGGTCAAGTGGTCATCAAACTGACCACTTTAAAACGTACTTGTAGGTGATATCAAGTATTGAATAACTAGTCAAATATTTTAGAAAAGTTTTGCCAATATATACTTCTCCATGATGATTTATAATTTTGGAAATGTCTTATTGCTAATATTATATACATTCTGATTATGTCTACGATTTTTTAATAAATTTTATTTTAGAAATATTAATATCTACTGTATTAATGTTCTAATAACAAAAACATATTATAATTATCTTAAAATATATAGAATACTGTATTTGACATAGTATAATCAGTTGGAACAACTCCCAGGTATAATCCCATAAGAAATTAAGTAAAAAATAGTGGGTTGGATTATATCTGGATTATATTTGTCTATTACCAAAAATCTAATCTAATTTAAGGGTGGATATTATATTGTATTATACTTGGTCAAATTCAATAATAATAATTATAATACATAATCTTATTTTAATATTTTTACATAATCTTTTAAAATAAAATTGCATTCTATTTTTTAAAGAATATATTTTACAATTTTATTTTAATAAATAAAATATTCATAACAAATATTTATTTTTTTTTGCATTATGTTCTTAGAATATTTTAATTGATATAAAATGTGCATTTCTTAATGTTATCAAATTTATGTTTTTTATATATATTTTTATAAAAAATATATTGGAACGTTTGTATATTTTCATAGATATTGTTACTTGTTAAGTATAACATGTATTTGCATGTGTGGAGAAATTCTTGACCATGTTATGTCATTATATATCAATTTTACAATTATCATATATGTGGTATTCATTTTATATCATTTTCAAATAATATTTTATATTTTTAATATATAAATGTTCTTTTTAAAGCACAACTTCTGGTTTAATATTTCTATTGTTTAATAATCATGTGCAACATTAATGATAACTAATAATAATTACTTTTTTGCGATGGTGTCGAAAGAGAGTTATAAAATTGTTCAAACTAAGAAGGAACTTTGTAAGAAAATTACACTAATTAAAATGTTCCGCTATAAATGCACTTTTTAACAGAATGTGATAATTTGTTGTAAAGTTAGAGATGCGATCAAAAATGTATAAAGTAATTTATTTTAAAGAAAGATTCTCCTTACCCTAGAGAGTTCTTCTCCCCGTAACTGTCTCACTTAATAAGAGCATTAAGTAAATTATGTCCCTAGGATGTAGACATTAGTATATTATTTAATGTGGATTAAATTTTGTAAGAAACACTGGCAATCTTATATAGGCCTACTTTTCACATAACATGTTCTGAACAAATTTAAAATTTAAATTTGTCACTACTAAGTATTGAAAGTGCATGAAGTGCAGACAGAAGAAATAAATATCCAGAAAGACTAAATTTATTTAATTTAAATAAAGATATAGTATTCTCTCTTACCTAATACATTCAACTCTGACTCTGAAAACCAAAAAGTTTCCCAATCAAGCAGTTCTTGAGGTTCAAAAGTTCTCTAATTCTTTGTCTGTATTACGACTTCCTTTAAACAAGTATTTGAGAATATTGATGTCCATCTTAAATGAACATAAAAACTTTAGTGTAAATAATATTAGGAGATTAGTTGTTGGGATATTTTTATTTGATTAATAATTATTTAGTACTTATTTTTTCAAATTTTGTTTACCAAAAATTTAAGAAACAGAATCAGAAGATACCGAATCGACTAAAGATGATAATGAAAAGGACCCGCAATCTGAGGAAGTTTTGGATACTTCGGTGGTTGACGGAGAATTACCGATCGAACAGGTGTGTTTAAGTTCTGGAACTATTGATGTACAAATACCGATTTCCTCATCTTAATTTCCATTATAAACTGGCCAGTTTAGAATGTTTTCTATGCCTATATATAACATTAACTACTATATAAATGTTTATCTTGTCAGGAGGGAAGTGACTATATAATGGGTGAATATGCTGCCCTAGAGAGGGAGCAGAAAGGTTTGGATCAGCGAGCAGGTATCGTGGAAAAGGCACTTCGAAAGGCTATGGAAGGAGGTAAAGCTTTACGCATTATGCAAGAATTTGTGTTTATTATTTACCTAATAATGGATCATAATCTTCATAGTATTTTACAGTAAAACCCCTTACAGTATAACATCATTATGATAACTGTACGTTCTTTTTCTACAGGTTTTTTTCCAAAAAGAAACATTTATCAATCAAATGTATTTCTTAAAATGCAGAAAAATATGATTAGTTAATTGTTTACAACTTGACCTTGTTACAACCTCATCCCACATCCACAAACTACTCATCTAAAACGAGATTGACTAAACGGAATCATTCCGTGAAAACATAACCGCTTTTAATCATCTTAAAGGCTTAGCGGTGGAAAACAATTTGCCAAGACAATGAAGATAAAGAACTTTGAAATTAATATTAAACGATTCATAATGTAGATGTCGAGAGGAGTACGAGTACTTGAGTGTTTTTTTGCTTCCCGTAGGTACTGATGACGAAGGTCAGCTAATGCAGGAATGGTTTGAGCTTGTCAATAAAAAGAATGCGTTGATTCGCCGACAAGACGAGCTCAATACAATGTAAGTTAGGTTGTGTAATTTTGCTGCATTTCCAACAACTTTAGTAGCTTCAAATTTAAAAGTTAGAAGAATAAAAGGTCAAACAAAGATGAAATGAGGAAGTGAAAAAAGGAAAGTAAAAGGAATATTATATAAAAGATGATGGAGTAAAAATGTTGTGATTATTAAACTATTCAATTATGATTATTGAGAGAGATAGCTTAGTGGTATAGAGTGGTGAGTGAGCCTATACATATATAGGTTGTCTCTTCTGATGGAACATTTAGCAGTCGGCTCCAAGTATACATTACAATCAAAAAGCTCCGCATATGGAGGAGGGCCAAATAAAAAAATGCCTTTCAAACTCACTTGCAAGTCTGTAGCCTCTCCATTGGGACCTAATTTGAAGGTGCTAGCCAGGTGCAGTGTCCTACTTGTCTAGAAGTCACAAAAGCCTACTACATCAACAAATTATGAGTCAAATTATACAAATATTTAACAAGACTTAACTGTTACATCATATAATACTCACAAATAAGATACCAAGTCAAATGTCGTCAAACCACCCATACATGTGTACATATGATAGATGAAGTATTTTCAATACAAGCATCATAGTGATAATGGGGATCAAATTTGCTTAATGGATTAAGGATCTTGAAGATTAACTCCATTAGAAATTAAGCCCTAGGAAAGATAGACTTTGGTCCAAAAAGTGGTCGTTAATTCGTGGACGCCCTATATGGATAATGTTTAATGAAATTGATAACATTTTGCACATATAACGCTGTAAAATGAAACATTTAATAATAGATTTTTAATAATATTGGTAGACAGGTTAAAATTAAATTTACTTAGCGGATTAGTGATATGCAAGATTAGGATTAAAGCCTCAGGTGAATATGCTGTTGATTCTTGTAATCTTGCTAATCCTTACAGCAGACGCAACAAGTGATATTATAATTATATTAAAGTAAATAATTATGAATAATTTGCTTAATTAAATTGCAAAAATTTGCAAGTTTGGGAGAAATTTAGAATGTACTTCTTTCTGTAGCAAACATGAGCAATGTAATTTCTTTGACAAAAATAAATTTTGTATTTATTGTAGATAAAGGTTCTTAATTATTTTCACGATACCTAAATAATAAGAAATAATGTGAAGGAAAGAAGCAGAATACATAATACATAAGATTTACCATTTACCAAACACAACCTTTTGCTTAGACTATTAATTGACGTTACTGACAAAGCATTGTGTTGGAAAACAAACTTTTTTTTAGCAAAACTTAAAAAATATGAACATAATATAGTTGTTTCCTAAAATTCCTAAAAATGAAAAAAACTAAGATACCGTGGGAATGTGTCCAACTCAATAGCTATGCCTGTATTCTTTTCGTAATAACTAAAGTTAATGGTCAAACTGACCGCTATTGTTTAGAAGGACATTCAATGAATAGAAAGGTTATGTAATAGTGCCTAGGAATTCAATTGTCTTTCTTAAAGAACCCATTCACAGTTACTTTGTACAAATTCTTTCTTTTACTCAAACTCACTGATGCATGACACTTTATTTCTGTACAAACTTTGTAAATGACTGTTCAACATGTTTCAAACTTCTTTGTCATTGAGTTTACATGTTTTAACAGTAAACAAGTTCATGTTGTTATGTATATTGGTAATATTGTTAAAAGAAGGAGATTCCCAAAATATATGTTTACTTTTAGAAAACAAATTTAAATTAGGATTGAAGATAATAATAAAGATAAAGTTAAAAGATAATTTAAAGATATTTTTTCTTTGCTACATTTTACATGTATAAATTTGCTAAATTTATTAGTATACTTAAATCATCAGTACATTAGAACCATTATTAAGGGGAGACCAATAATGTGTCCCTTTAATGTGTCCCTTTAATGTGTCCCTTTAATGTGTCCCTTTAATGTGTCCCTTTAATGTGTCCCTTTAATAGAGGTGTTCCAAAGCAGTGTTTTACTGTATATAACTAAGACATTTTTTGAGCAATATCTTTGCAATGATATTTAAATTGAAAATTCCTTCTTATTGTTAATTTTTAACTTTTTTCAGGGAGAAGGAACACGATCTTGAAAGAAGATTTGAAATGCTAAATAGAGAGTTGCGTAATATGATGTCTATTGAAGGTATCCAACAAATTCTCTTTCATTCATTTCAATCTTTCATTCAATACTTTATTCAATCTTTTATTCAATATTTTATTCAATCCATCATTCAATCTTTCATTCTATCTTTCATTCAATCATTCTTTCAATCTTTCATTTTATCTTTCATTTAATGTTTTATTCTATCTTTCATTCAATCATTCTTTCAATCTTTCATTCAATCAATCATTCTTTCAATCTTTCATTCAATCATTCTTTCAATCTTTCATTCTATCTTTCATTTAATGTTTCATTCAATGTTTCATTCAATCTTTCATTTTCTTTTATTCAATCATTCTTTCAATCTTTCATTTAATGTTTCATTTAATCTTTCATTCAATTTTCATTCTATCTTTCATTCAGTCTTTCATTATTTTTCATTCAATCTTCCATTCAATCTTTCATTCAATCTTTTATTCAATCGTTCTTTCAATTAATTTATTTCTTCACAATCAACCTTTCATTTTTGAATGCATTCTTTTCTCAATTCATTACTCATAACATTTTTGTATCATGTATTTTTGTAAATTGATACAATAATTTGTTTTGAATAATTTTTTTTAATTATTTGTTTGAATATATTTTTATTTAAAGTTTATCCCTTGGAATATAATAATAACTGATTATGAATTAGTAATGTATTTATTAGTGATGTTATTGATTGAAATATGTTATTTATACTTTGGGCATAAAGGGTCAGGGTTACATCCCATACCTCATCTTTTCAAGGAAAAACCTTCACGACATATTTGGTTGTTTACTAACGTTTGCCGGATCAGCCTTTTTCTTTCTTCTATTTTCTTTCGTTTTATCACTACCACTCAGAAGTTGGTAGAATAATAGGTAAATTGTGTCGTAACAAGTATGTCAAGGGTATATGAAACAATAAAAGCAAATTATTTACAAGAATAATAGGACAAATAATTACTTAGATACAGGTTGTGTATAAAACCTTGTCTACAGTCTCAAACTCTCAAATGTGACAAATATGGATGATGATGTCATATCACTACCATATATGGGCACATCACACTTTTTTTGTCAAACTAGTTTGATAGTGTAGACAGAGCTTAAGACTGCTATGATAGCACTAAGTACAAAACTTTATTTATTAAAGCAATTTGTGGGAAAATAGACTTCTAAAATATTCATTGTATTAGTAGGATATTACGTCCCTATTTATTTTAGTATTTTATATACCCAGGCTTTTGTCAACTATGATTATGCTTTACCATATATAGAATGTCAAAAGTCAGAGGCTGAGAAACGAAGAGAAGAATTGCTTCTAGAAGAACTTGTTATTATTGTAGATAAACGTAATGACCTAGTACAACAACTTGACGAACAAGAAAGAGAGTAAGACTTTGACATCAATTCTTTTAAACTCATAGATCAAAAATAAATTATTTGTCCATTAAATATTTGTTATTTATGATTGAATATGTTTTATTTTTTACCCTGTTTAGAGCTGAGGAAGAAGAGGAACATATCCAGAATGTATTTCAACGAAAGAGTTTACCATTAAATAACAAAGATTCTTGTGTCGTGCAGTGACCTGATGACATTGACAATCATCAACTTCTTGTTAAAGTTCTTTCTGTTGTTTGACAACAGTGATGATAATCAGAAACTAATACTAACTTTGATGTCTTCTGGTCTGATGTCAAGTTATGGTAATATTGATGTTGCTAACTTTACAAGTTTTGATGCCATCAACTTTTGGTGGAAGTACTGATGTTGTCAACTTCTGCTAACTTTGATGCCGTCAACTTCTGGTAGTACTGATGTTGTCAAGTTTTGCCAACTTAGATGCCATCAGCATCTGGCGGTACTGGTGTTGTCAAGTTCTGGCAGCTTTGATGCCGTCACCATCTGGTGGTAGTACTGATGTTGCCAACTTCTGCCAACTTTTATGCCATCAACTATTGGTAGTACTGATGTTGTCAACTTCTGGTAACTTCTATGCCATCAAATTCTGGTGGTAGTACTGATGTTGCTAACTTCTGGCAACTTTGATGCCATCACCATCTGGTAGTACTGATGTCAACTTTTGGCAACTTTGATGCCATCACCATCTGGTAGTACTGATGTTAACTTCTGGCAACTTTGATGCCATTACCATCTGGTAGTACTGATGTTAACTTCTGGCAACTTTGATGCCATCACCATCTGGTAGTACTGATGTTAACTTCTGGCAACTTTGATGCCATTACCATCTGTCAGTAATATACTGATGTTATCAACTTCTGGTAACTTGATGCCATCAACTGGTGGAATTACTGATGTTGCCAACTTCTGGTAGTACTGATGTTGCCAACTTTAATGGTATCATTGATGCTATCAACCGGAAACTTCTGCTGGTATCATTGATGCTGCCAACCTGAATACATTAACACTATTCCAGTTCCTCTAACCTTTTTAAAACTTCGAAACTGTTTTATTTGATTGTTTAAATCTAAACCGGCCTTCATAATCATTTAACTTTTAACTCACTGTTTCTAACTGAAAAATACTAATAATTAATTATCGTGTGTTCCACCACAGCACATCTTTTTTATAGTTCCTAGCAACAAAAGTGTACCATTGATATTTAATATCCCCTACATACAATTATATACTAATTTTCTCTCATCTTACTAATTTATTTATTTTATTGAACCTTGATATATTTTTTGCGTTTTAAAAACTATTTTTTTATTATCATATATTTAGATATTTTCAAAGTGACATTTAAATAGTTTAAATATAGAAATTTATTTATTTAAAATATATTTTTCTTATTTCATTCAATCGTTTAATAATTTATCATTCCTTTATTTCTGAATATAATTTTGACCTACCATTAACGCTAGTGTTTCTAATTTTAAATTCATACATTTCCTTCACATTCAATTTAATCTTTATTAATTAAATTACTATGCTGCCATCTTAACACATAGCCTTTGTATTAGTTACATAATTTTTTATTTATTCATAGAAATCATTTAGGCTAATTTATTATTGGTTAATTTACACATTAATTATCACTTATTTAAAATACACTGTTGTTCACCAATGAAGGAATTATTCTGATCCATGGTTGTACCGATATATTTTAATTTTTAGCTCACGGGGCAGTATATGTGTGTTATTAAATTTAACCATTTTAATTTATTCACCTTAGAAATTGGTATAGGTATATCATTCATTTTAGTATAAAAAAGACATACTAGTAATTGAAGGAAAAATAACCGGAGATGGAGGCAATCCGTACGCCTCAATCTGAAAAGCAATCCCGACAGCTTCGAGTGGTTAAATTATTGTAGCTGTGTAGTAGCTGTAATGATTTTTATTTTCTATTTAAACCATGAAATGTAAACTTTTATTGAAGTATTTGTAAATCTGTAATATAAAACGTCTTTTTTCTGAGTGGGGAGGGGGGATTATTCTAATTTTTTCTCGATTCGTTGTTTAGTATATGCCTAAAATTCGGTGCTTTTTGTTTTGTTTCAGAAATGCAATTTTATTCAAATTATGAATTCATAAATAATAAAACGATATTAAGGAAGAAATGTTATTATTATGGAAGGCGCGTCGTAGATAATCCATTGTTTTCATATATTTTTCGTTTCATGAATCGTTTTAAAAAATTAATTAATTAATAATAGAGAGAAGAAGTAATGAAATTTGGTATGGGTTAAATTCTTGAGTTCCGACTAACTCAAAACTTCGTTTAAATAAAAGATTTATTTTAATGATCATACGGGGCTGCAAGCTTACCATGCTAGCTTACTATGCTTAAATTAATCTGAATGGCGAATGCGAGAAAACTATTCAATTTTCCATATCTGAGTTACTTACGACGTAGTGTTAAAGTTGAAAATATTGTTCGTTAGTACCGTTAGTTTAGACAAATTCTAGACTCGTTTGTTGGAGTGTATATTATGATAATACTAAAAATTGATATTTTAGAAATAAATACGTCATGTGTGTTAATATATAATGTAAGTTTACGTGTGCAATGTAAGAGAATTCAAAGTTTAAATAATACTGCATAAGTTCACCAATATTAGGCCTACATATAGTAATGTCTTTATTATTATTTCACCGGCGGCCGTGAAGAGATTACGTTTGGAAAATTATACGGTGAAATTTGTCAAATTATTTGACCGGCACTCGTTACGATATTGTATTCGGAAAGTTTAGAAAGATAGGAGAATTAATTAATTCAGCTCTGTCTACACTATCAAACTTTATGTGTCCGAAATAAATGGTCACGATGACGTCATATCACTACCATATTTGGGCATCACACTTTTTTTGTCAAACTAGTTTGATAGTGTAGACAAAGCTTTAACTACGGTGCCTAATATAAATAGTCTATGTTTCTGAGAAACATTTTGTTTAGACCTAATTTTATTTGAACATCCGTTCCGTGCCTTTAAATTACATTTTATCTGAGAATTTAAGAGAATACCGTATCTTTATTTATTTATTTTATTTATTTATGTTTTACTTATTTTCGTCGTGAAAGCCAACTTCGTGTGGGTGAGAGATGTTAGACGCTTTTGGCGTAGGCTTATACATTATTTTATAATTTTTTCTCAATTGGATGCCGTAATACGAGACTAACACGAGATAAGCTATAATATAAAGAAATGTATAAATTCAAATCGACATATTTTGGTATTTAAATAGGGGTGTACAACTCATTATAGCATTTGTTTTGTTTTTTATTTTGTTCTTTTTTTCTTCTATTTTATTGTAATATTAAAAGAATGCACGGTCAGGTGATGTACATTAAAGGTAAATAAATAAAATAATAAGATATAATAAAACATTGTTTTGTCTTTTTGTTAATGAATATAAATTGTACAGAATATGTCATATTAATACTAACGATCTTATTTTTTTTATCGTTTATGATTCTCTCCCATCTTTATTCGTTAATGTATGCATATATTTTAATTTACAATAATTCATTATTATATAATACAAATTATAGATCAAGTTATCAATTTCAGGCAGCACACAAACACTTATTTTCCATAGTCACTGTATACAAATATTGCACATCATTAAAAATCATAATATTTTAATATATTGTTTACCTGTTATATTTGGTCAAAATGTATGGCTATTATTACATTGTTCATGATTGTGTTTATATCTCTCCATTTTAATCCAAGAAATTCCAGGATTCAAGTCAGGATGAGAATGTTTAGTTTGTTTATTTTTAGTCATGGAGTAAAGTTACTCCATGTTTTTAGTGCATTAGTCGGGTAGGAAGAAGGTGATTTCTATGCGATCTAAACCAGTTGAATGTCCAGTTTTTGTATCGTAAAGTTTTTTGCCGTGACACTCGCGAACTTCTCAGTCGCGACGCTATAATTCAGCTTTGTTGATCCGCTAGATAGGCCCTACTACTTTCAATTTCAATTCAAATTAATATATATTTAATTTCTTTTAAGATTTAAACAATAATGGAATAAATAAAAAATAACATTGACAAATAAGACATCTGTGGGGAGGAAGAAGGCAGTATCCCAGAAAGATACAGGACCTTGCGTCTAGTCTGCCTCGGACACAAAACGGGATAAAGACAAGCGGGACACGGGGCAAGACAAATCAACAGAAAATAACCAGGACATTAAACACTAGGCCTACTACCAAATTATAGTCTTTAAATACCGTAATACCGTATATTGACTGCGAACCTACTGCATGTAATAACACTTAGTAGGCCATCAATGTCATGCATTACCATCGAATAGATAGACCTAATGGAGAAATACGGTAATACACAACCAACCAATCTGTAAATACCGTATTCACTGAACCTACTGCTTTGAACCTACTGCTTTTAATTACACTTAGTAGAAACATATCAATTTCACGCATCACCATCTGTCACAATTTTACCTTTAAGAAGTCATTTACAAAAAAAAATCAAATTTAATTGAACAATATAACCACTCCCTGATATAACAATATTAATTTTATTTTTATTATCATTTATATAACAATAATTGCATTATTGTTTATTTTCAATTCTTTAATAAACTTCGTTGTCATGGGAATTGTGTAAAATTATCATTATTCCGTCATGTTTGCACTTTTTTCAACCCTAAGGATATTAATATTTTCTGACAAAGAACCAGTCAGTTTACAAATATGATATTTTTTTAAATTTCATTATGAATAGGGGTTTTCAACTTTAATGTTTTAATTTAAATAGTATTGTTTGTTTCTGTTCCTCTTGATACATTTTAATTTTTACCGCCACGTTTTTTGGAGATGTTTTTTTTTATTATATTATTTCGGTCATGTCAAACGGTTCAAAAGTTTTTTAAACTCTCATTACAAATTTAATTGAATATTTTAATTTAGCCAAAATGTATTATTCATTGTACTAATACGGTACCGTGTTTGGCCTGCTTTAAATAATTATCACTGGCTATGTAACATGAATGTTGTTATAAGCTTCTTAATGTTATATTATGTCCAAGTTAAACTGGTATAAATGAAATGTAGGCCTAGTTTATTAATGTTAAATGTAGTTATATGGTTCAAAATAACTAGGTCTTGGGTGTATTCATTTTTTGTATATAGAACTTATGGATTAATGTAATGTAGGCCAGAAACTTTAATAACATTTTCCATAGATAATGTTGCATCATTGTGTTTTTGGTTTTTTTTAGTAATTCGATTTAATTAAATTTTAATCCTGGCGCACTTTGTGTGTATTTTCGTGTGACTTTTGCTTTAAATATTTAAATCAACCGTTTGTAATGGATCATATCTAGTCCTCCTTATAACTTAAGTGTTTTCCTACAACGAAGTATCTCATTATCCACAAATTATTAATTATTTTTATTTTATCAATTCTGTACATCTTTGGGAATAGCATCTTTAATTAAGCTCTGTTTTTTAACGATATTTATTCACATTTAATGGAATCGCTTTCGTTAAAAACATCCTTGACCTGTAAGATACCAAGTTTTGTTTTATTTTCCTTTAATTAATATTAAATTATTTTGTATTATTATTTTTTATTATAGAAATAGTACTCATACATTCATTCAATTTCGTCAAAATCAACAATAACAATTTACAAGAAAGTTTGGATGTTTAAATTTATTTTAAATTGTTAAGTTTTGTTTTACCTCAATTAATATTTACTAATTACTTTTTTTTATTATAGAAATAGTACTTTTTCATACATTAATTCATTTTCGTCAAAATCAACAATAACAATTTACAAGAAAGTTTGGAAGTTGAAATTTATTTTAAATTGTTAAGTTTTGTTTTACTTTAATTAATATTTAATATTTACTTCTTTTTTTTGGATAGAAATAGTACTTTTTCATACATTAATTCATTTTTATAGAAATAGTACCTTTTCATACATTCAATAATGACAATATACAAGAACGTTTGAAAGTTTACTTGTAATTTCTAAACTGATGACGTCAAACCCCCTTTGCCTTATTTGGGTCCATTGTATGTAGTCAAACATGGTGGAAAGAATTCAATTCCAAAAACGTTCTTATCCCGATCTTTGGTCACGGTAGACTCGCAATGTAAACTAACTTGTTTAAAATACCAAGGAGTTGTTACTCCCTGAAAATACACAAAGAAGAATTTACAAATTGTTATATCGTTTTTATTTTGTTTATAATTTCGCCGCTTTTAGGCCTATACATTGAATAACAATAGAGATAATAACACAATTACTTAATTATTTGATTCTCCTTTCTTTGTGAATCGCTCCATTAACTGTTTATCGTATTGCAACTGTAATCGCTTGAGTGAGCAGTATACTCTCATTTCCACTGATAATAACCGGTTTAATTTGTGGAATCGGTTACCGCTTTCTAAAGCTTGATATGGACCAATCATAGAAATTAATTAAGCGGTAATTATTTGTTTTGATTAATAAATTTAATGTATTTATATTATTGTATTGTTACTTGTAAATATTTTTTTTTTTTTAGGTATAGCAATTATTATTCATGCTTTTTTCCCCTATATGTTCTGTTCTGTTTTGTTTCTTATTGTGAGTGCCACTGATTCAAAGGTGTATCGTCAACAAATAAACACAATTTTCTTTTTAAATTCAAATCATTTAATTATTAATTAATATAAAATTGGTTATTGTAAATAGAGGATTTAACAAAAAAAAAGAATGTTAGGAAGTAAGTACTTTATTAATGGTAGGCCTATGATACTAAAGGTGAACATGTTTTAGGCCTATATCAATGAGGGAAACAGAAAATAATGAAAAAGGTAGAAAATGTTGAGAATTATGTAATGAAACATTGAATGAATAAAGGTGGTGGTGAACCACAAAAGATTTAAAAAAAAATTGAATCATAGAGGAAAAAATAAATATTTTAATTTATTTTTTTTTTCACAAAATCGAAGTTATCAACATTATAGAAACTAAAAACGGATTGTTTAAAATCTATAAATAAATAAATTTGAATTATGAATTTTCTGAACGATTCCTTATTTATTATAAGTGCATTATTAGGAAATATACATATATTAGGAAAAGATATCATTATTTAATACTGAATAAATAGAATCTAAATTTTATATTTAAAATGAATTATTCTAAATTAAATTGAATTTTAACCGTTTTTCAGAATGGCAAATTGAACGTGTAGTAGAAACAGTTGATTTACCTAATGAAAAAACTTAACCTTGACATGGTTTTTTTAAAGGGCCACAAATGTAAATGTAATTGTTATCTTTTTGTTTGAAAATAATTGTATTTTGAATGAATGAATGACATATTTACATACCAAATGCAACACATAATAGACGTCTTTTATTTGATTCATTTTTTATTGTAGGCCATATCTGTCATATCTTGCCAAAGGCAGATTAGACGCGTTATTAATGTATTGATACATTCATTTAATAACTGTCCTATATGGAGTCAATGAATTTGGTTATTTTTATACGTTTTATTCACGTTGTTTTATTATTTATTATCAATATTAATTTATTTTCAAAGAAATATGTAAATATATTTGTTGGTTTTTCTGTATAATATTATTTTATTTTTTTATCATTATTTTTGTTAGTAATTATTTGAGGTCTATTGAGTCACTGAATGTGGTTATTGTTTTGAGTAAGTATCCTATGTTGTTTTATTGTTTATTATCAATAATAATTTATTTTAGAAATATGTTAATATATACATTTGTTTTTCTGTATATAATATTATTTTTTTTTTTTTTATCATTTTTGGTTCGTAATTAATGAGGTCTATTAAGGCATTGGATGTGGGCATTGTTTTGAGTAAGTGTTATCTTATGTTTTATTATTTATTATCAATAATACAGTCATGTATAGTTTCAAAGAAATATTAATGTTGATATTTTATGTTTTTTTGTATATAATATTATTTTTATTAGTATTATTTTTGTTAGTATTTATGATGGACCTATTGAGGCAGAAATTTAGCAGACAATGTGGAATACCCACGACTTATTGATGGAAATTGGCGCGAAATTCATCATTAACTCGCATAATAGAAGGTACGGTAGGCTTTATTATTTGTTCAATTCTTTATCTTTCGAAATTGTCATCTTCGAGTTTATTTTGATAATTCCATCATATCAAAAAATTAGAATTTCACCTATGTTACACTGTATATAGATATACAGTATATATATTGTACTGTACATATTGTATATGGCATATAATAGGCACAACTAAACACTATAAGCGTATAATAGGATGGAATACAACAACATTTTCCGATCGTATATTAACATACATGCATGTTAAAAAAATGTTAATGTCAATAAAATGATAAAAATGATCACCTATAATTCGTCAAAGTGACGAATTAAATTCTAGTTATTTGTTTATATATGTAATTACTGCCCTACATCTAACACAAAGTTAGCTTATATAGGCCTATGGATATTAACAATTAGTTTTTCACATTCGAAAACTCCACCACTTCTGCTGCATCTGTTCAACAGCCTAACAACATGTGGATACCAGTTTTAAATCAGTGTGGCCTACAAAGATGAATCCTTATAGGCCTATATTCTTTTAAATGAAATAAACAAATTATTAAAAAAATTTATTTTAAAAAAAATAATAATGTTAAGGAAATAAAAAGTAGTGAGACATTATTTCAGTATTTATCGAATGGTAAATTTTCTAATCAAATGTTTAGGCCTACAACTTGACTAATTATCTCTCCCACTCCTTTACAATTTCATTGAATAGGCCTACCCTAGATAGGGTAGGCCTATATTGTTTAAATTGAATTGATAAGTTATACATAGTCGAATTATACCAGAAATATGCGGAGGTACAATGAGTACATTCGATTTCATGACTATTATTAACATGTCTATATACATTAACAGGAATTTAGTTAATTCCTCTATGGTATTAGCTTATTATCATTTAGTGGACTGTTGTGCTTAAAATGCCTTTGTTTTTAAGTGTGTAATGATGGATAAATCTTGTTATCCGATTACAAATATCATATCTGTCATTTTGAAGTCGTTTATATATAATTTGCATAGAGCTCATTCTACAGGTGGTCTTGCAAATTGTGTAACTTAGTAAATCATTATTGTTGTGATATTATTTGCGCAGGCATATAGCCTATTTTTTTTTTAAGTATGCCGATTGTGTTTACTTTACAAGCTGGTCCCACCACCCAATATGAGAGCTATCATTAGATATATGAAATCGATAAAGGCAATTTGCTTTAGTGTAATTATATTGAAGCGTGTGAAAAATGCTTTAATGGTGTTTTGAAGCGTTGAGATTTTAACAACCTGTTGTGGGGACGAGGTGACTTTGTATGAGTCGGACACGGATCTATGTTGGAGATTGCCGTGGGAAGGGCAATGTCTGTTGCGTTTTGGATCACGCACCTTTTCGCTATCTTGCTACCAGTGTGCAATAAAAAGTAAAGTTCGTGCGCTTTATCCACGCTTTGATAGAACATTTGTTGACATGGTGTTGTTTGTTAATAGCTGTATGATGTGTTGACCTATTAGCCAAATTATGTATCGATACCGGCAAACATTCGTGTTAAGTGTAGGCTAACTACTGTTTGTAGGTCTATATTTAGTTTAAGAGAGAAACGGTCGAACAATGATAACCAATGCTGAAAAGAAATAAATTAGTTTTTAGGCATATGGGTTATCGTTCCAATGCATTTTTCACTCTACTTTTATTTCTTTTCCAAGGGAGAGTACTCACATAGTGTCTTCGTCACTTTTCTACAATCCGCCAGACTGGTGTTACTTAGTAGTTGTATTTTTTATTGAATTATATGTCTTCTGGAAAACAAATGAATTGAATTGAATTAAAAGGGGAAGAAAAAAAGTACCATCCTAAACATAGTTCAAAATATGTTTTCAGTTACCGTAGGCATAGGGGCCTATATAATGTAAAATGTCAATTGAATGTGATACGAGTACTGAAAGATTTGTATTACAGTACAAAAAGATCTAAAATACTTTAGGTCACTTTTACCTGTCAAGAATTGAAATGTCTTATTTAATTTCCTTTTAATCAATGGCTTAACACTTTTAACACTCTGGAATAGTCCCAAAACATCGTAGGCCCTACCAAATACGAAAACCGTCTAGGCCTACATAAGCTTATTAAGTACAGGTATTTTGACAGCTTTACTCTGTGTGCTTAAGCCATTTAAACGAATCCTAGATAGATTAAACCCGTTAACCAGGATTAAATATTCATTTGTTTTTGGAACGGATTTAGCAATTGACTTTTCTTGACAGTTTTCGACACATAAAAACTTGAGCATCAGTGTGGTTATATTTGTGTATGTGTTTAAGTGTTTATTTGTATAACACAACCGGTCTGTGGGACATCGCGGTTAGAGAATGGAACCCTGGACCTAGAATCGATTTTACGCCCGGAATGTATCGTGTTTTTCGTGTATGAAATAATAACTCGGAAAGCAAACATCGATTGTAGTGCAAAATAACAAATGAGAATAAATAGATTTTTGTCAGTAGAATCAATCAGTTGAGAGAACCCGTCCCCTGGAATTACTCAGCCTTGAAGAGCGAATGACACCTCTACACAAAATGCAATATTGGTACCAAATAACACAGAAAATATTCGGTTGTTCATTATAGAGTATAACCTCCGTTCAGGGGACATTCCTATAAATGCAAATTTACACATATGAGCGGTAACGGTAATAAAAATATGTTATTCCTTATGACCATTTACACATACCATTTTACAACTCAAAAAAAAAAATCGGAGCGGACGGGCGGTTTCTGCGCAAGAAAGACAGCGTTTACGTGGACAAGCTACGCGGTTTTCCGCTTACCGTTACCTCTCGACATTTTGCCGTGAAATGTTTTAACATTATGGCTACACTGTACACTCCTGAGAGGACTCTCCTAACATAGATAAGTAATTAAGGGCCTCTAACAACGTTGGTACTAATCCATTTAGACCCTACTCTAATGTACTTTTATAAAATGTTACTTCAAATTTTACATGCTAGTGGTTGTTAAAGAACAATATTATCTTCAAAGCTTGTGTAGTTAATCCTAACAACTTACTGGCTTGACGCTATTACACAATAATACCATTTTGTAGTTTGTAGGCCTAGTATTGCTCTTGAAATCTTGGGCCTAGCTTGATCTTAGCTAACAAGGTAAATCAGATAGAGCACCCTAGCCTATAAGCACATTTTATTTTCTATTTGGCTTAGCCTTTATATTAACTATGTTTCAGAAATCAAAGGGTCCACTAATTAATTAAATATAATAATATAAAATCCGAATAAAGTGAGGCAAGCCAATGTGTTTCTAATTTTTTTAAAATATACTATTTACTTATACTCATTTTAACTAAAAATTCGATCGGGAAAAACCTTATTTTAAAGACAATAGTCAAACAGATGCGAATTTGACAACGGGGTTTTGGTTAAATTGACGGTTTATTTAGGGTTTTTTGGTGGCATCATTATTTTTGTAATGTTTTGTTTTCTGCGAAGTGAATAACTTTATTAAAACTGCAAAATAGTCTATTAAAAGTTATATTTTATTAATCCTTATTTTTCATGTTTGGAGAGACAATGCATAGAATGTACATAATCATTGTATTGATATTGATTAGCATATTCTATTACAGTATCAGCAACAGTTCGGAAGAGATCAAGTTAATTAATCATCGATAATTAAACTTTAATTACCGGAACCTTTGATGATAGTGTATATGACTATGTTTAAATAAACAATGTTAACAAGTTTATTGGAAATACATTTCATCCATGAATACTCGACATTGTAAGATAAAACAAATCTGCCTGCGCATGCTCAATAAATGATTGCGTTTCTCCATAGTGTAATTGATATATTGATTGATTGATTTTATTCGATATTCATACATAAAAGTTAAAATATACAATGTATAAAAAGAATACCTGGATAACCCAGTCGCCAAAAAAGTAAACTTCGAAGAAGAAAAAAAGTAGGCCGAGGGGTTAATCTGTAAGTTTGTCAAATTAATATATTAACATAATAATGTGTAAGTTTATCAGATTACTATTTACCTAAATATTTATGAAGAGAATATAAAAGGAAAAATATTATAGGAATAGGAACAATATAAAATACATAAATAAAATATTTATCATCTCAATATAGAATTAAAATAAAGGAAGTTTTTAACATGGTAAAAGTAAAACATTGTCTAGGTCTACACTATCAAACTTTATGTGACAACAAAAATGTGATGTGCCCATTTATGGACATGATGATGTCATATCACTACCATATTTGGGTACATCACACTTTTTTTTTATACTAGTTTGATAGTGTAGACAGAGCTTTAGAGTTGGAGCAGTTTGGATATACCAAATAAGAAAGAAGCCAAACCGATTGAACAATACATCACTTACCCTGAATATGACACATTTTATTTATATAACAACATATTATAATTATTAAAAAAAGGAAAAAAAAAACATTTAAATGGATAGAAATAATTCCATTCTCGTTGTTTATAGCTTTGAACGGCACCTGCTGATTTATTGATTTTAGGCAAATTTTCCATAGCACTGTCGGAGATTTTAATCTAGTGGAAATTTGACGGGAGAGCGAACGCGGCAACATCAATAGGATTTAAAACAATTAGACAAATAAACTATGAGTCTTAAGACGTTACCGTTTATAGACATAAACAAGTTTGTAAATATGGAAAATTGATTTATGGTGTTTATTAATCTGGTGTGTTTATTACACCAGGAAGAAAATAATTTCACCGCTTTTATACCAAACAGTTTTTATTTTGTGGCCGTCTGTAGTTTTCATAACTGAAAAAATTGTATGTAAACCGTAGCTTCGCTTCAAATCAAGAATAAAATTCTAATATTTACCAACTAATTGACCTGAATTAAGTTGTTTTATGTTTTGCCGAACTTGCTAACTTTTTTTGAAAAGAGTAAATAGTCGAAATTACTTCATTTTGAAATTGTTAAAACGAGAAAATATTCAAGTGTTTTTATTACAAATGAAAGTGGTAGTCAAATATGATCTATATCTTAGATTTTTCTATTTTTCCTTTTCTATTTGTCCTTTGGTGTTTTGTGCTATTTGTTTGTTCATGATTAGTTTGGCCATGATTTGGTAAAGTATTCGAATGCCCCATTTGGACCACTTTGCTATCGGCATTCTCGTGTATAATGAATATGTTTCATTCGTTCGTTCATTCATCAGTGGAAATACTTCTATTTATTGTTATTTGCATATATTACATAGAAATAGTTTGTTTGTAAAACTGTAACATTACTTGTAAACGTTCAGTGTTCAATGTTTAATCTTCATTTCTTTTATTATAACTGTATGGAAAACATTTAATTTGACGAACGAGTTTATTTTAACAAATTGAAAGATCTGGTTGTTGTAGGCCTACTCATATAAAACAATGCTCGTGTGGGCTTCTACTCTTTTCACCCGTAAGATCCAAAACTATAATATTGGCCTAGGCAATTATTTTATCATATAAATATTACTATTTTAAATTGTACATACATTATAATATACATCTTTTTTTATTTAAAATATGTCATCTTTTTTGTTTCACAGACATGTTTTTTTTATGTTTCAATCATTATTTTTTCGCCTTTTAAAAAATACAATACCTCCGATAAAGAAAGTACAAAAGTAAATCAATTACTTGAATAACAAAAATAAATTTACCAAAAATTAATAATAATAAAACTGGTAAAAACATGTAAAAACATTCAATTAGGTCTACAATTTTAATTTGCAAAACATATCTAGAAATTTAGTGTTATATTAGGCCTAAACTTTATAAATTATAATACATTTAAAATGGGTTTTTTTTTCTCCCACTTTTATTCGTTCGTCATATCACAAATACATATTATAGATGTTCGTTATTATTTCTATTTTTTAGCTTTTTTTAAATACTTTTCTTCTTTCTTTAATCAAGGAGGAATTAAACCGATTCCTCCATACTGTAATGATGTTGTATCAATGTTTTATTTATTTAGTATTAAACAACATGCTTCATTAATACGTGTATATTCGATGAGTTTGTGTATGAAGTCGGCATTATTGTTTCAATTCTTATCTATAACCATAGTTTATATCACTAACATGTGACGTAAACAAACAACACATCATAAGAAATACCGACTTTATTTTAATAAATAAACAATTATCCGTCATGTATGTTCCTTTACAGCGGTCTGGCTTCAAGTAATAGCATGTTGTAATGTTTAAATCAGGAAAAATTTCACTCTTCACTAGGTTTAGTGAATGGTGTAGAAATGTTAAAAGATGCAGATGACAGGGCGGTGGAGGTGTAACTGGTAGCTTTCAAAGACATTGTTAGCTACAAAATTATTAGCGACAATTATACCATACCCTTTATTATGTTTGTTATATAAAAATGTTTTAGTCTCAACGATTATAAGCAACGTCTTGGTTAAGTCGAAGATGCTCTCCAGGTGGAATGCCATCATAAGATGAGTAGTAGTAATTAGTCTTGTTTATTTTATTTCATTAATATGTAATTTTTACTTTCTATGGACCAGAGATTCCGAAATAAAAGAATGAATGATTAGATTATTTAAAGCCGATCATACTATGTTAGTCTATAATAACAACCAGTGCTATAGGCCTAAAACAAATATAAAATTTCGATCCAAAAAAAAATTATTTGAAATATATCTTTTTCTTTTCTTTTTTTTAAATCAAAACTTAAGCCCCTAAAAAGCCATCTGTCAAACGCGGCTTAAACTTAAAAGGATTGGGTAGGCGCACGAGCAGAAAACATTTTTCTTTTATAGTTAGTTAAACTAGTGAAAAATTGTTTGAAAATGAGATGATTTACCCTCTCATTTAAGATCAGTCAGTCAAAAGCACATACAGCCCGAGACTGGGGAATATTGAGATATCTAACCAATGGTGTAGCGTGTAGCATAGCGTCAGCAATCCGATTGATCGTATCGATAAAAGTTTATATAAGCTGCTCGCTGATTGGTTGATAACCATAAAAGGGTAGATTTCGGTACGAGTCAGGCGGGTGAATGGTTCATATATCCTGGTTGGTTGTAATTTTAGTATAATCAGTTGTAAACTAGGGCTGGTATAACTATATTCTTCAAACGGTTGTTTTCATTTGCTAAAAAACGTTGTTGGTTAAGATCTTTTTTTCTAAATCCGGTGTTTAACAGTCTAAGGATAAGTCATTATTGTTAACAAGTAAGTTCATTTCTTTAATCCTGATAGATATTCTTTTTTAATCTCAAGTATTTAGCAAGTATTAACTTGTTAGTCTTTATATTAGGCTTAGGCAGCGAACAAATAATGATTATTGTTTGATTTTACGTTTTACGGCTTAGCTTTAAAAATTATTTATCGGTAATTTATCTTTTGATTTATTAATAATTTAGCTGTTTAATTTTATTGTTTATGTTTTAATGTTTTAATATAAACAAATAACGTGTAAACCTACTAAACATGTGCATTAATAATTCATTATTATTAGGCGTATAATATTTGTAAATCATTTCTATTTTTGCGGTTTTAACACTATAATATAATTTTAGTTTGTAGATCTATTATTAGGCCTAAACATAATAACTAATGCCTGATTTTTTCGCTTTCCTTTTTAATTTGTGGTTTTATTCAATAAATTCGTTGTTCTGTTTTATATTTAGTGGGTTAGTGAACGCGAGACTGTTTACTCTTTTTCTATTATTTTCTTTATATTTTATCAGTACGTATTCAGTCTATACTCTGCATCATTGATTCTACATTGTAGGCTATGACCCTCTCTTTTATTCCAATCAAAAGTGCATTTAACACGGTTGCAAACCTCGAATAATATACAATTCGATTCCCCAAGAGGCTAACACATATTGTAAAGCATGTTACAGTATATAGCCTACACAATAGGACTACCGTTTGCCTACGAATGCACTTTGTAAAAAGTACCAAATGCCTTGGGAAAATAAATGCCCTAGTCCGGTTGTGAGACTGGTTAATAAATGTTAGGCCTAGACCTGTCGTGCGTAACTCGTACCATGGAGTAAATCCATGCTCGTACGTACTAGAGAACGGTGCTTAAAAGTCGGGTCATATCCTCGGTGGGTACAGTTAAGTATGTGATGCATACATGCTACTTAACATTCTGTAAATCCAATTTAGTCTATTATTTTTAATTTCAATAGAAATGTATTGTTAAGTTAAATGTTAATGAAAGCTCTATCTGGAAGAGTATGTGTATGTCTGTTTCTATATCGCATACGGGAAAAGAACAACTCTATCCTTAATAGCGTATAATTTTATAACGACGCCATATATATAAATAATACAATATGCTATGCGTGCATGTAGAATTATAGTAATCTATAAAATGCGATTATTGAATAATTGTGACCTATTGTAAATTTAAAATTCAAGGTAACTACTTAGGCAAATATACATAGGGAAGTCAAACCATTCTGTTCAAAGATTTTTCCAGGTAAAATTCGATACCGAGTTGATGATTCATTAAATGGAGGAATCCCATTCTTCAATCAAATGGTTTGCTATCAACGAAAAATTTAAAAAATAAAATGCAGTTAATCTCAATATTATTCAAATGTTAACAAAAAAAAATCGTTCCCTTGATTCTAAGGTTCAAGGTCTTGCACATTCTGTTTCTTCTGTTTAACTCTGCAAAAGTGGAAATTCTTCCAAGCCCAAAGAACGACCTGGGTCGATTCGTACTATGATTTGACGGTTATGGTATAAATTAATTTTAAATGTTGTATACATTCATTTTCGACCTAACAGTAAGTCGATGTTAGGCCCATTCGTCCCCCTGATCGATAGTGACCGAGGCCGGTGCGTGGATACCGTGGCCTTCCCTGTTGTTCAACAACGTGCGATAAGAAAACAAATCATAGTTGTAAATCGATTAAAAAAACCGGCAAATGAAATACGAAACGCATTCAATGTTCAGTCGAATTATTCGTTGGGTTAAAAACTAAAACGAATTCAAATTTAAATAGACATAAGATATTAAATACGCTGAAGAAGGAGATAACAAACGAATCATAAGAACAATCATTGTTAGAAATAACCATATAATAATATAATTCAATTTAAAAAATCAAATTTTTTTTATCTAGAAAGTAATTCGGCCTAAATATCCAAATTAAATATTTAACATTTTTTAGTTTAGAAACTGACCCGAGAAATTTACGAACGTCTGGGCCTGAGATAAGTGTATAGGCCTATAGTTTTAAATATTTATTTATTCTTTCTTTTGACTGGATTGCATTTTCAGTAACGCAGTACTGCTTTCCAAAATGGTCCAGTTATAAGTTTAAAAGTAAATAAAAATTATAACATTAGTTTATAGGCCAATGTTTCCTTGTTTATGTTTGCATATACTGTGTAGGCCCTTATGTTACACATAATGTAGAAGATGATATTCGTTATAAATACTTGTATAGGTGTACATCATTTTAATGATCAACGCAATACAATTAGGCCTATTGGTGTTGTAGCAGCTAGGTGAAAATCGCGGGGGTTTATACGGCATCCCTGTGCGCGTCCCTTTTTTGACGAGCCTGTTTTGTCACCAGACAACTTTTCACGCGGCAACTTCTTAGAGACACCTATCAAGAATGACTTCATTAGCCTTATTATGAAAATCTTATCAAAAAAAGTCACACGATTTGCCTTAGAAAATACAATGCAAAGTGTGATTCCTTATAGAGCGTCGTACTTGCCTATTCTTTGATCGAGTCGCAAACAGACAAGTTTGTAACCCTGCTAATTTAACCTCTATGTCAATTAATGCACTTTTATGTTAACGAAGCCCCTTCAATTGAATTTTTAAAGATATTTTTCTATAAAACCTTTATTAACGCTTAATTTAATAGATACAGATTTTGTTTTTGAAAATTTGTTTAGATTTTAGTTTTTGTTGTATTTATTTTTGTACGTGTGCACATATTCTGCAAACACATTGAAAAACAAATTAAAAATAATAAAAAGTCTTACATTTGTGGATTATATAACATTGTTTTGGTAAACACTGACCCTCCGAATTGTGTTTTTTTTTTCTGAATAAGCAGATATGAATTTAGATAACAGTAAAAACTGGGTTTTAAAAAAATAAAGTAAACCTGTAAGGGAAACAATAAAATTAACATAATAAAAATATAAGTTTATCAATATCAACACGCACTTGCTTTAAACGGGCGCGCCAGATTTAACAGATTTCTTTTTATTGACGTGTTACAGATTTTTTTTTAAATCTGTAAATGACCTCAAAAATATTACAAAACGCGGAGGAAATTCTGAGTAATAAAAGAGAAATTATTTCGGATGAGAAAACTTCTGTAGGTGTACATAATTGTTCTTGGTCGTGCGACGAACTGAATCGTTTGTGAGGTCAATTATGTTTGACTTTTACGGTTAATATAATTATTTCTATCACATCTGCGTACGCCTACAGTAGCCTTTACTATGGGTCCCTATAAGCTTTTTGTAGGCAGCTGGAAGCCCTTCGGCAGGGGTTTATAAACCGTTGAATTTGCACGCTCCACCTGCTAAAAACATGGTATTTAAGACGGTTGAATTTTTTACGGTAATTTAGCCTCGTTTTGAGAATTAGTTCGTATGTTTTCATAAGTTTTGTTTTCTGTTTATCACGTGGCTAGGTATGCATCAATGCATTAAATCTGTACCGTGCTATGTGGTCATACGCCTCTAATATTACACCCCTTAGATCAATGTCAACGTTATATATAATCGATGTTATAATCCACATGTTAATGTGTATTTACCCCACGTTTAATCCGATGATTACCCATCCTTTCTACTTGATGTTAACGTATTAAACTGATTTGTCTAATCCCCACATTTAATCCGCAAATTACAAATTATGCCAGAAATCCCCTTCCTCTTAGGACCTCTTAAGATGGTGTATCCTGATCCATTTAAATGGATAAGACGTGTTCTGTTCCCGTCAGAAAGTTAGCATACTAAACCCCCGTTTACACACGAACACACAACACTAATAACGACATAGTCTATTGCTCGTCATTTCAGCTTAAACCCCCGTTCACATTATACAACGATATCATATAATTTGACAATCACGAAGTTAATTTTGATATCATTTTGTGTGCGCAGATTGTTATATTAATTAGATTGAGTGGAGGATCATAGCTTACGCATGAGTCTACCTTGGTGCACTTGTCGTTCTAACCCAATCTTTAATTTTGCCAAATGAATCGAATATCGCTCATAGTACTCAACTCAATCAAATCATTGCCAATTTACAGTAGCACACTATTAAATTAATCGTTAACGAGTTGCGAGTGTTTATCCTTTATTACGGAGATTGATGCACGATAAATTAGATTACGGTACTTGAAAAGGCGGCGGTTGATAGAACTTCCACGACAACACAACAACAATAATTAAACGTTGGCCAATTAGTATAACTAAATCGTTATATTGTGAAATGTATATATATCATATTTATAGATAACTGAAATCTACACGGATTGCATTGGTTGTGTATTCGACTTACACGTATCGAATGGTGGCGTTGGATGCGACTTTATTGAGACTTTGCCAAGATAATGTGTTCACGTATAGATCGTGTATTGTCGGATGCTATAGTCCTAGATCGCCACAGGGACGTCAATTTAATTTAACTGCCTAGCTTTCACAAATTCATATTTATCTGTTAGGTATTTTTTGCAATATTGCTCCATTATTATTTCCATTTTACTTTCCATGAAAATATACCGCACTTTAAAAACATAAAGAAAAACTCGGCTTTACATTTCGTTAAAAAAATAAATACGTTAATAGACGTAGAAACTCACCCGGTGAAAGCACAACCCCAGGTCCTCTGCTTTTAAGATGTTCATGACTGATTGAATTGAACAAAAAAATAAACGATTTATTTTTCGATTTTATTAATTCCACGATTGTTATGACTGAATATTTTGGATAATTCTGTTTTTATAATGATTTGTATTATTTATAGTTACCATAGTAATACGTTTAAAGAATTGAGTCTCATGTACTTAACACTTTTAAATTATTAATTATTATGATGTTGATTTTGAACAGAATAAATAAATATATTAAAAGCTCAACACTATTTCTTATTTGATCTACACCAAACCAGATTAAAACAGAATAACTCACTCCAATCCACGTGTTCATTTTTTTTTCATAGTCCCTGATTGCACTTTTTGGCGCATTTATATGTCATTCGCAGACTACAGGGTGTGATTTAAAATTCCAATCAAATCAATTTCTTGTACTATTACGTTATGCTGGTGACGATCGATTGTGGCCCGACAAACAAAAACATTTAAATGAGGCGAGGCTGACTGGCTTCTGTCTAAAAAAAATCGCTCAATAATTTCAACAAGTTTTCCTTATTATTTTTGTCTAGGCACGAGCTATGCGAAAGGTTAAAAATAGAGCACAGATAAGCAACGAAGTGAACAGATATGTGATGTAGGCCAATACCAGATAAATACACGCAATGCGTTAGTTCCCTTAATAAGAACCCGGATGAATAAACTTAACAATTCAAACTCCGGCTTTTAGTGATTAGGTCTAATAACTTCTATTTTATTATTTTATTGATGACGTTTTATTTTATATAAAATACCAATTTACAAGCTTGTTGATTTAGATCCGATTAGTCGTTTGTTGACTTTTTTTAAATTTCAACTCCGGTTATAGTCTGTCGTGTATGACGTATTATGACGTGTTTCAAATATGGACATTCCTTTGACATATTTGTAATGTTTGATATTCCATACACAATGTTTTCAAATATTATGCCTATTCTGAATTATAGATTAATTAGTTTAGTTCCAGGTTAATCTTGTAACACGCAGTACTAATTATTTTGTTCGTATTCAGTTAAGTTTATCTGTCTTTAAACGATTCTAAATGAGAAACTTCCAACCACTATAGAGGGCGATATACATAAAACCTTATAGAGATATTGGAGAAACTAATACTGTGAAGAAGACATCCATGCAGTGTCGACGTTATAATTAAACATATACAAAAATAGTCAGCTACCTACCAAGATTATTAATTAATGTATTCAATGTATTAAATTGACGACACTCCTTTTATGAGTTATCTTTTAATGCAGTTGTATTGTACAGGGATCTCCATATATATTGTGTACTTCTAATTCAATATATTAATTTATTTATCTCGTGGCCTATTTCGTATTGTGAAAATTATATTTTAAATTTAAATTATTTCAAACAATATTATATATAGTTAGCTTTATATGGCATAATTTTATGTATTTTATAAATTTAGATTTGACTTTTTAACGTGATCATTTGTTTGGTTTTATAAGTTACAGCTCTTCGTTACGCATGATCCGTGATTTTAAGAACGAATTTAATTGGGTTGGCTAAAAACAAGGCTAGTCCAAAATAAGAATAGAATGAATGAAAAGCGAAACAATAATGTGTGAACTCTCCCTATTGGTGTGGGTTTGTATCACGTGATATTTCAAAAGAGCTTTAGAGTATTGACAAAAAAGAACAATAGAATCTATTGTTATTTACATTTTCACTCCTCTATGCATGCGCTGTATGAAGTTTAAAGCTTCTTGCAAAAGTGGTTTACTTGGACTTTGAGAAGCAACCTGTTAGGGTCGTTATTTTCTAAATTTTCAACTAGGATTCATATTATTATTTCAGAAATTTAAGAAGAAGATTAAAAATTGTTGTTTTCTATTTTCTAAATTTTCAACTAGGATTCATATTATTATTTCAGAAATTTAAGAAGAAGATTAAAAATTGAGAAAGTTCCGAAATGGAAATGAAATACACAATACCATCACTACCAACCTCTCTGAAATCGTCGCCGTACTCTGTGAATGGAATCAGCCTAGCTCATGGAGAATCGCTGCATCCCATCGCAATGGGCTACCCATCTATGAATGGTAAGTTATCATATTGCCATTATTAATAAACGAACAGTAAATATGTTCTGTGAAATATTCATGTAGAGTATCGTGAGTGCTAAGTAGTGAATTAAAAAAATAACTTAATTGGAAAACATTGTTTAACAGGCTGTTATTCATGTTATACTTGTACATACAATTCTTCATAAATCTCACTAATATATTTATATACTATTATATACTAATATATATATATATATATATTATAATTTGAAACGATAAAGATGAGGAAATCTGTGAGAATGAGAAAAAGTCTCCCCAACCGAGACTCGAACTCGGACCGCCTGCTTGATATGCAGATGTCCTAACCATTAGACCACTGGGGCTTTCATGGTATTGTTCGAACTCGATTGGATAGCGACTCTTTAACATTCTCGGCGTGGTATGGCGGAACAGCACTAGTCCTCAGTTGTACGCACGCGCACCAGAGATCAAATTGATACGCCCTCCTAATATATATTATATATATATATATATTTAAATGTTGTAATTATATACAAAACCCTAGGCATAGTCACTTAAATGTTGCCCTGCCCTTTAAACTAGCTTTGCATAATAATATAGGTGCAAATCATGGTGTTGCCATTTATTATAAACTTCATTAACACCTTTTAAAATATATACTGTAGGCCTACTGTACATAATAGTGCATTTTTAGTTATGCTAGTAGCCGATGACACACTCCTCATAAAAGAAAAAGGTTGGAATCGATAATAAAACAGCACAGGTCCTGGTTGTGTGAATGACCCATCAAAAGGGCCATTGTTACGTTTAAAAACACCTTACACGCATAGATACATACTATAGAATAGAGAAAATATGTTGAATGAGTAATATCGATTTATTATATGGAGCAATGTACAACAACCCTTGCGGGTCATGCGTTTTGCCAAAAGTTCTCTTGATGCGTTAGGCCTATATAAGTATTTTTCTGAAATACTACCTTAAAACTCGAGTTTTTCCAAAAGTCCTCTTGATGCGTTATTTGTGTATTTTCCTAAAAAACTATCTTAAAATTCGAGTTTTTCCAAAAGTCCTCTTGATGCGTTTTATATGTATTTTCTTAAAATACTATCTTAAAGCTAATTCACAGCCTAATATAATACGTGCTAATCTAAAATTTGCTTTTTTTAAAGGTTCACAAAGAAAACAGAGGCGAGAAAGAACTACATTTACTCGAGCTCAACTTGATGTACTCGAGAACTTATTCTCTAAAACCAGATATCCAGACATCTTCATGAGAGAAGAAGTCGCATTGAAAATTAGTCTCCCAGAATCCAGAGTACAGGTAAGGTTCATACTATATTTCAAGTTTAATTATTTTGTGCGTTTTACTTTTCACGACAATTTCTCCATTTCTTTTATTCGCTAAAACAAAATCAGTAAAATATTCTAGAATCAGAATTTAAAATTTTCTATTTAAATTAAATTACTCAATTAGGATATAAATTAATTAGGCCTATTGTTGGTTTCATACAAATTAGCCGTTTGTTAGTTGGTGTATCGTTGCAAATTAATTTATACAACCGGGAAAGTTAATTATGTTATCTGTTTTGTTCTAAAAAAGAACACACAAACAGCTAATTAAGAAACAATACCTAATATTTGTCTTTTTGTCTTGTTAATAATATAATTACATTTATATAGTTCTAACGTAAGCTGAAAACTAATTAAGGAACTTTGTCTGATTAGTTTTCACTTGTAACATTTCTTGATTTGTTTGAAAAGCTGACTTTTGATGTCTTTTTATTTGCCGTTTCTCTTATTTTTCTGGAACAATGCCATAATCCGCAACAAATGAAAGTGGAAAAGGTGTAAACGAATCCAGAGAACGAACAATTACAAATTGTTGACTTTTCATTTAAAACTGTTTGCGGGGCTTTTAACACCACTTACATTCTCTCGAAGATTACGTAATATGTTAAGAAAATCAGCATAAATACAAACCGCCCTCATTAAAAATAATTCAATGTTAGAATATGTTTTTGTTTTGCAACTTGCAAGCAAAATAATAACAATCCATTTAAAGAGGAGACGATCTTTTTTTGACTTGTTAAAATGCTTTATTGTTTTATTATGTACAACAATTTCTTGTTAATTCTGGAAGATGTGATTGATGTTTCTGTTTCTTTAAACAAAATAATTTAATAATTCGTTCGTTTCTACGCGAATATATTAACATAAGATTTAATTATCATTTAAGATTATTGATATTATTGGTATATTTTAATTCATTTAACTATTAATATTTTAATTTTGATTTTTTAGGTATGGTTTAAGAACAGGAGAGCAAAGTGCAGGCAGCAGCAGCAACAACAGCAAAATGGAGGTCAAGTAAAACCAAGGCCAGTCAAGAAAAAGTCACCAGTTAGAGAAACCCCAACAAGTGACGGCGAGTACAAATCACCAGTAACCACAATGCCAAACAACAACACTATCTGGAGTCCAGCCACTATTCCAGTAACTCCAATGTCAATGACAGAGACGTCTCTTATCAATAGCAACAGCTGCATGCATCCGTCGTACATGACAAGTAGCCAACCAGGGGCTTACCAACAGAACTATCAAACCTCTCCATTTTACGGTAGCATTGATTACCTGTCGCCGATGACGCAATATGGAGGCGCTGCCCTCAACCATATGAACCAAATGAGTCACTCTATGGCAAATAATCATATGGCGACTGTACCTTCACAACTACCACCTCCACCACATTCCATGAACAATTTATCGTCTGGTCAGATGGGAATGACCTCTCCCATTGAATGTCATGATAGCAAAGATAGTATTTGGAAATATCAAGTTTTGTGAAAGAACTAAATTTACTATGAAAAAAAAAGATACACGGGTATATGTGACATGCTAAGGTTAACTGATGCGACGTGGCAGACGACATTCGACACGTAAACTTACGCAGTCAACGTAGTCACGACGGCAGAGGATACGGCCGCGTTGACGTAGAGAGCAATATCGAACAACTGGCACAACTTCAGCTCAAAAACCGTTAGCCAAAATGATCAATAACTCATGGTGTTTTATTTATGACGTCAGAATGTTCACATTCTAGTTACGAATTGAAAGAATTTTGTCAATTATTAAAAATCTGCGGACTAAACTAAAGCAGACAAGCGTAAATCGTGCTGATTCATTTAAGTAATTAATATTTTAATACCGACAGAACACAATTATTATATGAGAGCCAAAGAGGACGACATGATTTAGTTTTAGCTTTTTTATATCCATTCCATTGTTGTGCAAATTGTATATATATGTATAAATGTTTGAACAAAATATTAGTTAATTTTAAAAATTATTTTAAAAGTTGGACGTCAAAATGTAGATTGCAATTGATAGTATTAAGTCGACAACTTGTGGGTTTTATTTGAGAAGATCTGCTATCGGATTCTAACCTACACGGTTTGTAATCCTTATTGCATTTTACTGAGGGTTAGGGACGTTTGCTCCTTGTATGGTCGTTCACACGTACGGTGTGAGGCTGGCGCATGGTGGTGTAGCGTACGCCTTACGTGTGAACAAGAAATAGAAAGTTCTGCTCGAACCAGAGCCTCAAATAGATACCTATTTTCAATAAATACAACGTAATTTGAAGGGAAAACATTTCATTGAAAGATTATAAAAATGTTGAGAATTTGTCTTATAGTTTTATTTGAAAATAAATGTACAATTTTTTGGGAAATTCAAGTTCATTTAAGCACATTCACCATTTCGATACTTTTAAACCATTATACAAGTTATTATGTTACAGATGATAATAAATTGTATTTTTTATTTGTTATTTACACATGGTAATTTTGTAGTTGCCTACATAATAAATGAAATAATTTATGACATTTATTGTTTTTCTATTATATATTTATGACGTCATTATCTAAGTCTTTTTCAGTTTTATTGACATTTCGAACCGAACTATCTGATTCGTGTGCAGTGGTAATACAGTGGCGTGACGCAGAGGCCTGAAACCCCTGGCTTAGAAACCCTCCAACTCTGGAGGCCTCAGGTGTCTTAACCCTCGACATATTTTAATGATACATGGCAAATTTTTTACCATTTTATTTTTAGCTATAAATGGTTACTATAGCATAATAACCATGCGCAGAGTCGAATAATGGGTTCTGCGCATCTCAATTGTGCTATAGTAACCAGTTATATCGAAAAATAAAAAGGTCGAAAATTATTTTAGACATAAATTGTTACTATTGCATAATAAACATGCGCAGAGTCGAATAATGGGTTCTGCGCATCTCAATTATGCTATAGTAACCAGTTATATCGAAAAATAAAATGGTCGAAAATTATTTTAGACATAAATGGTTACTATTGCATAATAAACATGCGCAGAGTCGAATAATGGGTTCTGCGCATCTCAATTATGCTATAGTAACCAGTTATATCGAAAAATAAAAAGGTCGAAATTTAGGCAATTTTGGAAAAAATCCTTATACTATAGTACATGGATTTTTTCAAAACATGGCAAATTTTTTACCATCTTATTTTTAGCCATAAATTGTTACTATAGCATAATAAACATGCGCAGAGTCGAATAATGGGTTCTGCGCATGTCAATTATGCTATAGTAACCAGTTATGTAAAAAAATAAATAGGTCGAAAATTATTTTAGACATAAATGGTTACTATTGCATAATAAACATGCGCAGAGTCGAATAATGGGTTCTGCGCATCTCAATTATGCTATAGTAACCAGTTATATCGAAAAATAAAAAGGTCGAAATTTAGCCAATTTTGGAAAAAATCGCTGTACTATAGTACATGGATTTTTTCCAAAAATGGTCAATTTTTTACCATTTTATTTTTCGCCATAAATGGTTACTATAGCATAATAAACATGCGCAGACTCTAATAATGGGTTCTGCGCATGTCAATTATGCTATAGTAACCCGTTATATCGAAAAATAAAATTGCAAACAAATTATTTTTAGACATAAATGGTTACTATCGCATAATAAACATGCGCAGAGTCGAATATTGGGTTCTGCGCATCTCAATTATGCTATAGTAACCAGTTATATCAAAAAATAAAAAGGTCGAAATTTAGCCAATTTTTGGAAAAAATCCCTGTACTATAGTACATGGATTTTTTCAAAAAATTACAAATTTTTTTCCATTTTACTTTTAGCCATAACTGGTTACTATAGCATAATAAACATGCGCAGAGTCGAATAATGGGTTCTGCGCATCTCAATTATGCTATAGTAACCAGTTATATCGAAAAATAAAAAGGTCGAAAATTATTTTAGACATAAATGGTTACTATTGCATAATAAACATGCGCAGAGCCTTATAATGGATTCTGCGCATCTCAATTATGCTATAGTAACCAGTTATATCGAAAAATAAAAAGATCGAAATGTAGCCAATTTTGGAACAAATTCCTGTACTATAGTACCGGGATTTTTTCCAAAAATGGCAATTTTTTACCCTTTTATTTTTAGACATAAATTGTTACTATAGCATAATAAACATGCGCAGAGTCGAATAATGGGTTTTGCGCATCTCAATTATGCTATAGTAACCAGTTATATCGAAAAATAAAAAGGTCGAAATTTAGCCAATTTTGGAAAAAATCGCTGTACTATAGTACATGGATTTTTTCCAAAAATGGTCAATTTTTTACCATTTTATTTTTCGCCATAAATGGTTACTATAGCATAATAAACATGCGCAGAGTCTAATAATGGGTTCTGCGCATGTCAATTATGCTATAGTAACCCGTTATATCGAAAAATAAAATTGTAAAAAATTTATTTTTAGACATAAATGGTTACTATCGCATAATAAACATGCGCAGAGTCGAATAATGGGTTTTGCGCATCTCAATTATGCTATAGTAACCAGTTATATCGAAAAATAAAAAGGTCGAAATTTAGCCAATTTTGGAAAAAATCGCTGTACTATAGTACATGGATTTTTTCCAAAAATGGTCAATTTTTTACCATTTTATTTTTCGCCATAAATGGTTACTATAGCATAATAAACATGCGCAGAGTCTAATAATGGGTTCTGCGCATGTCAATTATGCTATAGTAACCCGTTATATCGAAAAATAAAATGTTAGAAAATTATTTTTAGACATAAATGGTTACTATCGCATAATAAACATGCGCAGAGTCGAATAATGGGTTTTGCGCATCTCAATTATGCTATAGTAACCAGTTATATCGAAAAATAAAAAGATAGAAATTTAGCCAATTTTGGAACAAATCCCTGTACAGGGATTTTTTCCAAAAATGGCAATTTTTTACCCTTTTATTTTTAGACATAAATTGTTATTATAGCATAATAAACATGCGCAGAGTCGAATAATGGGTTCTGCGCATGTCAATTATGCTATAGTAACCAGTTATGTAAAAAAATAAATAGGTCGAAAATTATTTTAGACATAAATGGTTACTATTGCATAATAAACATGCGCAGAGTCGAATAATGGGTTCTTCGCATCTCAATTATGCTATAGTAACCAGTTATATCGAAAAATAAAAAGGTCGAAATTTAGCCAATTTTGGAAAAAATCCCTGTACTATATATAGTACAGGGATTTTTTCCAAAAATGGCCAATTTTTTACCCTTTGATTTTTCGCCATAAATGGTTACTATAGCATAATAAACATGCGCAGAGTCTAATAATGGGTTCTGCGCATGTCAATTATGCTATAGTAACCCGTTATATCGAAAAATAAAATGTTAGAAAATTATTTTTAGACATAAATGGTTACTATCGCATAATAAACATGCGCAGAGTCGAATAATGGGTTCTGCGCATCTCAATTATGCTATAGTAACCAGTTATATCAAAAAATAAAAAGGTCGAAATTTAGCCATTTTTTGGAAAAAATCCCTGTACTATAGTACATGGATTTTTTCAAAAAATGGCAAATTTTTTCCCATTTTACTTTTAGACATAAATGGTTACTATAGCATAATAAACATGCGCAGAGTCTAATAATGGGTTCTGCGCATGTCAATTATGCTATAGTAACCCGTTATATCGAAAAATAAAATGTTAGAAAATTATTTTTAGACATAAATGGTTACTATCGCATAATAAACATGCGCAGAGTCGAATAATGGGTTCTGCGCATCTCAATTATGCTATAGTAACCAGTTATATCAAAAAATAAAAAGGTCGAAATTTAGCCATTTTTTGGAAAAAATCCCTGTACTATAGTACATGGATTTTTTCAAAAAATGGCAAATTTTTTCCCATTTTACTTTTAGACATAAATGGTTACTATCGCATAATAAACATGCGCAGAGTCGAATAATGGGTTCTGCGCATGTCAATTATGCTATAGTAACCAGTTATATCGAAAAATAACAAGGTCGAAAATTATTTTATACATAAATGGTTACTATTGCATAATAAACATGCGCAGAGTCTTATAATGGATTCTGCGCATCTCAATTATGCTATAGTAACCAGTTATATCGAAAAATAAAAAGATCGAAATGTAGCCAATTTTGGAACAAATTCCTGTACTATAGTACAAGGATTTTTTCCAAAAATTGCAATTTTTTACCCTTTTATTTTTCGACATAAATGGTTACTATTGCATAATAAACATGCGCAGAGTCGAATAATGGGTTCTGCGCATGTCAATTATGCTATAGTAACCAGTTATATCGAAAAATAAAAAGGTCGAAAATTATTTTAGACATAAATGGTTACTATTGCATAATAAACATGCGCAGAGTCTTCTAATGGATTCTCCGCATCTCAATTATGCTATAGTAACCAGTTATATCGAAAAATAAAAAGATCGAAATTTAGCCAATTTTGGAACAAATCCCTGTACTATAGCACAGAGATTTTTTCCAAAAATGGCAATTTTTTACCCTTTTATTTTTAGACAAAAATGGTTACTATAGCATAATAAACATGCGCAGAGTCGAATAATGGGTTCTGCGCATGTCAATTATGCTATAGTAACCAGTTATGTAAAAAAATAAATAGGTCGAAAATTATTTTAGACATAAATGGTTACTATTGCATAATAAACATGCGCAGAGTCGAATAATGGGTTCTTCGCATCTCAATTATGCTATAGTAACCAGTTATATCGAAAAATAAAAAGGTCGAAATTGAGCCAATTTTGGAAAAAATCTCTGTACTATATATAGTACAGGGATTTTTTCCAAAAATGGCCAATTTTTTACCCTTTGATTTTTCGCCATAAATGGTTACTATAGCATAATAAACATGCGCAGAGTCTAATAATGGGTTCTGCGCATGTCAATTATGCTATAGTAACCCGTTATATCGAAAAATAAAATGTTAGAAAATTATTTTTAGACATAAATGGTTACTATCGCATAATAAACATGCGCAGAGTCGAATAATGGGTTCTGCGCATCTCAATTATGCTATAGTAACCAGTTATATCGAAAAATAAAATGGTCGAAAATTATTTTAGACATAAATGGTTACTATTGCATAATAAACATGCGCAGAGTCGAATAATGGGTTCTGCGCATCTCAATTATGCTATAGTAACCAGTTATATCGAAAAATAAAAAGGTCGAAATTTAGGCAATTTTGGAAAAAATCCTTATACTATAGTACATGGATTTTTTCAAAACATGGCAAATTTTTTACCATCTTATTTTTAGCCATAAATTGTTACTATAGCATAATAAACATGCGCAGAGTCGAATAATGGGTTCTGCGCATGTCAATTATGCTATAGTAACCAGTTATGTAAAAAAATAAATAGGTCGAAAATTATTTTAGACATAAATGGTTACTATTGCATAATAAACATGCGCAGAGTCCAATAATGGGTTCTGCGCATCTCAATTATGCTATAGTAACCAGTTATATCGAAAAATAAAAAGGTCGAAATTTAGCCAATTTTGGAAAAAATCGCTGTACTATAGTACATGGATTTTTTCCAAAAATGGTCAATTTTTTACCATTTTATTTTTCTCCATAAATGGTTACTATAGCATAATAAACATGCGCAGACTCTAATAATGGGTTCTGCGCATGTCAATTATGCTATAGTAACCCGTTATATCGAAAAATAAAATTGCAAACAAATTATTTTTAGACATAAATGGTTACTATCGCATAATAAACATGCGCAGAGTCGAATATTGGGTTCTGCGCATCTCAATTATGCTATAGTAACCAGTTATATCAAAAAATAAAAAGGTCGAAATTTAGCCAATTTTTGGAAAAAATCCCTGTACTATAGTACATGGATTTTTTCAAAAAATTACAAATTTTTTTCCATTTTACTTTTAGCCATAACTGGTTACTATAGCATAATAAACATGCGCAGAGTCGAATAATGGGTTCTGCGCATCTCAATTATGCTATAGTAACCAGTTATATCGAAAAATAAAAAGGTCGAAAATTATTTTAGACATAAATGGTTACTATTGCATAATAAACATGCGCAGAGCCTTATAATGGATTCTGCGCATCTCAATTATGCTATAGTAACCAGTTATATCGAAAAATAAAAAGATCGAAATGTAGCCAATTTTGGAACAAATTCCTGTACTATAGTACATGGATTTTTTCCAAAAATGGCAATTTTTTACCCTTTTATTTTTAGACATAAATTGTTACTATAGCATAATAAACATGCGCAGAGTCGAATAATGGGTTTTGCGCATCTCAATTATGCTATAGTAACCAGTTATATCGAAAAATAAAAAGGTCGAAATTTAGCCAATTTTGGAAAAAATCGCTGTACTATAGTACATGGATTTTTTCCAAAAATGGTCAATTTTTTACCATTTTATTTTTCGCCATAAATGGTTACTATAGCATAATAAACATGCGCAGAGTCTAATAATGGGTTCTGCGCATGTCAATTATGCTATAGTAACCCGTTATATCGAAAAATAAAATTGTAAAAAATTTATTTTTAGACATAAATGGTTACTATCGCATAATAAACATGCGCAGAGTCGAATAATGGGTTTTGCGCATCTCAATTATGCTATAGTAACCAGTTATATCGAAAAATAAAAAGGTCAAAATTTAGCCAATTTTGGAAAAAATCGCTGTACTATAGTACATGGATTTTTTCCAAAAATGGTCAATTTTTTACCATTTTATTTTTCGCCATAAATGGTTACTATAGCATAATAAACATGCGCAGAGTCTAATAATGGGTTCTGCGCATGTCAATTATGCTATAGTAACCCGTTATATCGAAAAATAAAATGTTAGAAAATTATTTTTAGACATAAATGGTTACTATCGCATAATAAACATGCGCAGAGTCGAATAATGGGTTTTACGCATCTCAATTATGCTATAGTAACCAGTTATATCGAAAAATAAAAAGATAGAAATTTAGCCAATTTTGGAACAAATCCCTGTACAGGGATTTTTTCCAAAAATGGCAATTTTTTACCCTTTTATTTTTAGACATAAATTGTTATTATAGCATAATAAACATGCGCAGAGTCGAATAATGGGTTCTGCGCATGTCAATTATGCTATAGTAACCAGTTATGTAAAAAAATAAATAGGTCGAAAATTATTTTAGACATAAATGGTTACTATTGCATAATAAACATGCGCAGAGTCGAATAATAGGTTCTTCGCATCTCAATTATGCTATAGTAACCAGTTATATCGAAAAATAAAAAGGTCGAAATTTAGCCAATTTTGGAAAAAATCCCTGTACTATATATAGTACAGGGATTTTTTCCAAAAATGGCCAATTTTTTACCCTTTGATTTTTCGCCATAAATGGTTACTATAGCATAATAAACATGCGCAGAGTCTAATAATGGGTTCTGCGCATGTCAATTATGCTATAGTAACCCGTTATATCGAAAAATAAAATGTTAGAAAATTATTTTTAGACATAAATGGTTACTATTGCATAATAAACATGCGCAGAGTCTTCTAATGGATTCTCCGCATCTCAATTATGCTATAGTAACCAGTTATATCGAAAAATAAAAAGATCGAAATTTAGCCAATTTTGGAACAAATCCCTGTACTATAGCACAGAGATTTTTTCCAAAAATGGCAATTTTTTACCCTTTTATTTTTAGACAAAAATGGTTACTATAGCATAATAAACATGCGCAGAGTCGAATAATGGGTTCTGCGCATGTCAATTATGCTATAGTAACCAGTTATGTAAAAAAATAAATAGGTCGAAAATTATTTTAGACATAAATGGTTACTATTGCATAATAAACATGCGCAGAGTCGAATAATGGGTTCTTCGCATCTCAATTATGCTATAGTAACCAGTTATATCGAAAAATAAAAAGGTCGAAATTTAGCCAATTTTGGAAAAAATCCCTGTACTATATATAGTACAGGGATTTTTTCCAAAAATGGCCAATTTTTTACCCTTTGATTTTTCGCCATAAATGGTTACTATAGCATAATAAACATGCGCAGAGTCTAATAATGGGTTCTGCGCATGTCAATTATGCTATAGTAACCCGTTATATCGAAAAATAAAATGTTAGAAAATTATTTTTAGACATAAATGGTTACTATCGCATAATAAACATGCGCAGAGTCGAATAATGGGTTCTGCGCATCTCAATTATGCTATAGTAACCAGTTATATCGAAAAATAAAATGGTCGAAAATTATTTTAGACATAAATGGTTACTATTGCATAATAAACATGCGCAGAGTCGAATAATGGGTTCTGCGCATCTCAATTATGCTATAGTAACCAGTTATATCGAAAAATAAAAAGGTCGAAATTTAGGCAATTTTGGAAAAAATCCTTATACTATAGTACATGGATTTTTTCAAAACATGGCAAATTTTTTACCATCTTATTTTTAGCCATAAATTGTTACTATAGCATAATAAACATGCGCAGAGTCGAATAATGGGTTCTGCGCATGTCAATTATGCTATAGTAACCAGTTATGTAAAAAAATAAATAGGTCAAAAATTATTTTAGACATAAATGGTTACTATTGCATAATAAACATGCGCAGAGTCCAATAATGGGTTCTGCGCATCTCAATTATGCTATAGTAACCAGTTATATCGAAAAATAAAAAGGTCGAAATTTAGCCAATTTTGGAAAAAATCGCTGTACTATAGTACATGGATTTTTTCCAAAAATGGTCAATTTTTTACCATTTTATTTTTCTCCATAAATGGTTACTATAGCATAATAAACATGCGCAGACTCTAATAATGGGTTCTGCGCATGTCAATTATGCTATAGTAACCCGTTATATCGAAAAATAAAATTGCAAACAAATTATTTTTAGACATAAATGGTTACTATCGCATAATAAACATGCGCAGAGTCGAATATTGGGTTCTGCGCATCTCAATTATGCTATAGTAACCAGTTATATCAAAAAATAAAAAGGTCGAAATTTAGCCAATTTTTGGAAAAAATCCCTGTACTATAGTACATGGATTTTTTCAAAAAATTACAAATTTTTTTCCATTTTACTTTTAGCCATAACTGGTTACTATAGCATAATAAACATGCGCAGAGTCGAATAATGGGTTCTGCGCATCTCAATTATGCTATAGTAACCAGTTATATCGAAAAATAAAAAGGTCGAAAATTATTTTAGACATAAATGGTTACTATTGCATAATAAACATGCGCAGAGCCTTATAATGGATTCTGCGCATCTCAATTATGCTATAGTAACCAGTTATATCGAAAAATAAAAAGATCGAAATGTAGCCAATTTTGGAACAAATTCCTGTACTATAGTACATGGATTTTTTCCAAAAATGGCAATTTTTTACCCTTTTATTTTTAGACATAAATTGTTACTATAGCATAATAAACATGCGCAGAGTCGAATAATGGGTTTTGCGCATCTCAATTATGCTATAGTAACCAGTTATATCGAAAAATAAAAAGGTCGAAATTTAGCCAATTTTGGAAAAAATCGCTGTACTATAGTACATGGATTTTTTCCAAAAATGGTCAATTTTTTACCATTTTATTTTTCGCCATAAATGGTTACTATAGCATAATAAACATGCGCAGAATCTAATAATGGGTTCTGCGCATGTCAATTATGCTATAGTAACCCGTTATATCGAAAAATAAAATTGTAAAAAATTTATTTTTAGACATAAATGGTTACTATCGCATAATAAACATGCGCAGAGTCGAATAATGGGTTTTGCGCATCTCAATTATGCTATAGTAACCAGTTATATCGAAAAATAAAAAGGTCGAAATTTAGCCAATTTTGGAAAAAATCGCTGTACTATAGTACATGGATTTTTTCCAAAAATGGTCAATTTTTTACCATTTTATTTTTCGCCATAAATGGTTACTATAGCATAATAAACATGCGCAGAGTCTAATAATGGGTTCTGCGCATGTCAATTATGCTATAGTAACCCGTTATATCGAAAAATAAAATGTTAGAAAATTATTTTTAGACATAAATGGTTACTATCGCATAATAAACATGCGCAGAGTCGAATAATGGGTTTTGCGCATCTCAATTATGCTATAGTAACCAGTTATATCGAAAAATAAAAAGATAGAAATTTAGCCAATTTTGGAACAAATCCCTGTACAGGGATTTTTTCCAAAAATGGCAATTTTTTACCCTTTTATTTTTAGACATAAATTGTTATTATAGCATAATAAACATGCGCAGAGTCGAATAATGCGTTCTGCGCATGTCAATTATGCTATAGTAACCAGTTATGTAAAAAAATAAATAGGTCGAAAATTATTTTAGACATAAATGGTTACTATTGCATAATAAACATGCGCAGAGTCGAATAATAGGTTCTTCGCATCTCAATTATGCTATAGTAACCAGTTATATCGAAAAATAAAAAGGTCGAAATTTAGCCAATTTTGGAAAAAATCCCTGTACTATATATAGTACAGGGATTTTTTCCAAAAATGGCCAATTTTTTACCCTTTGATTTTTCGCCATAAATGGTTACTATAGCATAATAAACATGCGCAGAGTCTAATAATGGGTTCTGCGCATGTCAATTATGCTATAGTAACCCGTTATATCGAAAAATAAAATGTTAGAAAATTATTTTTAGACATAAATGGTTACTATCGCATAATAAACATGCGCAGAGTCGAATAATGGGTTCTGCGCATCTCAATTATGCTATAGTAACCAGTTATATCAAAAAATAAAAAGGTCGAAATTTAGCCATTTTTTGGAAAAAATCCCTGTACTATAGTACATGGATTTTTTCAAAAAATGGCAAATTTTTTCCCATTTTACTTTTAGACATAAATGGTTACTATCGCATAATAAACATGCGCAGAGTCGAATAATGGGTTCTGCGCATGTCAATTATGCTATAGTAACCAGTTATATCGAAAAATAAAAAGGTCGAAAATTATTTTAGACATAAATGGTTACTATTGCATAATAAACATGCGCAGAGTCTTATAATGGATTCTGCGCATCTCAATTATGCTATAGTAACCAGTTATATCGAAAAATAAAAAGATCGAAATGTAGCCAATTTTGGAACAAATTCCTGTACTATAGTACAAGGATTTTTTCCAAAAATTGCAATTTTTTACCCTTTTATTTTTAGACATAAATGGTTACTATTGCATAATAAACATGCGCAGAGTCGAATAATGGGTTCTGCGCATGTCAATTATGCTATAGTAACCAGTTATATCGAAAAATAAAAAGGTCGAAAATTATTTTAGACATAAATGGTTACTATTGCATAATAAACATGCGCAGAGTCTTCTAATGGATTCTCCGCATCTCAATTATGCTATAGTAACCAGTTATATCGAAAAATAAAAAGATCGAAATTTAGCCAATTTTGGAACAAATCCCTGTACTATAGCACAGAGATTTTTTCCAAAAATGGCAATTTTTTACCCTTTTATTTTTAGACAAAAATGGTTACTATAGCATAATAAACATGCGCAGAGTCGAAAAATGGGTTCTGCGCATGTCAATTATGCTATAGTAACCAGTTATGTAAAAAAATAAATAGGTCGAAAATTATTTTAGACATAAATGGTTACTATTGCATAATAAACATGCGCAGAGTCGAATAATGGGTTCTGCGCATCTCAATTATGCTATAGTAACCAGTTATATCGAAAAATAAAAAGGTCGAAATTTAGCCAATTTTGGAAAAAAATCGCTGTACTATAGTACATGGATTTTTTCCAAAAATGGTCAATTTTTTACCATTTTATTTTTCGCCATAAATGGTTACTATAGCATAATAAACATGCGCAGACTCTAATAATGGGTTCTGCGCATGTCAATTATGCTATAGTAACCCGTTATATCGAAAAATAAAATTGTAAAAAATTTATTTTTAGACATAAATGGTTACTATCGCATAATAAACATGCGCAGAGTCGAATAATGGGTTTTGCGCATCTCAATTATGCTATAGTAACCAGTTATATCGAAAAATAAAACGGTCAAAATTTAGCCAATTTTGGAAAAAATCGCTGTACATGGTTTTTTTCCAAAAATGGCCAATTTTTTACCCTTTGATTTTTCGCCATAAATGGTTACTATAGCATAATAAACATGCGCAAAGTCTAATAATGGGTTCTGCGCATGTCAATTATGCTATAGTAACCCGTTATATCGAAAAATAAAATGTTAGAAAATTATTTTTAGACATAAATGGTTACTATCGCATAATAAACATGCGCAGAGTCGAATAATGGGTTTTGCGCATCTCAATTATGCTATAGTAACCAGTTATATCGAAAAATAAAAAGGTCGAAATTTAGCCAATTTTGGAAAAAAATCGCTGTACTATAGTACATGGATTTTTTCCAAAAATGGTCAATTTTTTACCATTTTATTTTTCGCCATAAATGGTTACTATAGCATAATAAACATGCGCAGACTCTAATAATGGGTTTTGCGCATGTCAATTATGCTATAGTAACCCGTTATATCGAAAAATAAAATTGTAAAAAATTTATTTTTAGACATAAATGGTTACTATCGCATAATAAACATGCGCAGAGTCGAATAATGGGTTTTGCGCATCTCAATTATGCTATAGTAACCAGTTATATCGAAAAATAAAACGGTCAAAATTTAGCCAATTTTGGAAAAAATCGCTGTACATGGTTTTTTTCCAAAAACGGTCAATTTTTTACCATTTTATTTTTCGCCATAAATGGTCACTATAGCATAATAAACATGCGAAGAGTCTAATAATGGGTTCTGCGCATGTCAATTATACTATAGTAACCCGTTATATAGAAAAATAAAATGTTAGAAAATTATTTTTACACATAAATGGTTACTATCGCATAATAAACATGCGCAGAGTCGAATAATGGGTTTTGCGCATCTCAATTATGCTATAGTAACCAGTTATATCGAAAAATAAAAAGGTCGAAATTTAGCCAATTTTGGAAAAAAATCGCTGTACTATAGTACATGAATTTTTTCCAAAAATGGTCAATTTTTTACCATTTTATTTTTCGCCATAAATGGTTACTATAGCATAATAAACATGCGCAGAGTCTAATAATGGGTTCTGCGCATGTCAATTATGCTATAGTAACCCGTTATATCGAAAAATAAAATGTTAGAAAATTATTTTTAGACATAAATGGTTACTATCGCATAATAAACATGCGCAGAGTCGAATAATGGGTTTTGCGCATCTCAATTATGCTATAGTAACCAGTTATATCGAAAAATAAAAAGATCGAAATTTAGCCAATTTTGGAACAAATCCCTGTACTATAGCACAGGGATTTTTTCCAAAAATCGCAAATTTTTACCCTTTTATTTTTAGATATAAATTGTTACTATAGCATAATAAACATTCGCAGAGTCGAATAATGGGTTCTGCGCATGTCAATTATGCTATAGTAACCAGTTATGTAAAAAAATAAATAGGTCGAAAATTATTTTAGACATAAATGGTTACTATTGCATAATAAACATGCGCAGAGTCGAATAATGGGTTCTACGCATCTCAATTATGCTATAGTAACCAGTTATATCGAAAAATAAAAAGGTCGAAATTTAGCCAATTTTGGAAAAAATCCCTGTACTATATATAGTACAGAGATTTTTTCCAAAAATAGCCAATTTTTTACCCTTTGATTTTTCGCCATAAATGGTTACTATAGCATAATAAACATGCGCAGAGTCTAATAATGGGTTCTGCGCATGTCAATTATGCTATAGTAACCCGTTATATCGAAAAATAAAATGTTAGAAAATTATTTTTAGACATAAATGGTTACTATCGCATAATAAACATGCGCAGAGTCGAATAATGGGTTTTGCGCATCTCAATTATGCTATAGTAACCAGTTATATCGAAAAATAAAAAGGTCGAAATTTAGCCAATTTTGGAAAAAATCGCTGTACTATAGTACATGGATTTTTTTCCAAAAATGGTCAATTTTTTACCATTTTATTTTTCGCCATAAATGGTTACTATAGCATAATAAACATGCGCAGAGTCTAATAATGGGTTCTGCGCATGTCAATTATGCTATAGTAACCCGTTATATCGAAAAATAAAATGTTAGAAAATTATTTTTAGACATAAATGGTTACTATCGCATAATAAACATGCGCAGAGTCGAATAATGGGTTTTGCGCATCTCAATTATGCTATAGTAACCAGTTATATCGAAAAACAAAAAGATCGAAATTTAGCCAATTTTGGAACAAATCCCTGTACTATAGCACAGGGATTTTTTCCAAAAATCGCAAATTTTTACCCTTTTATTTTTAGATATAAATTGTTACTATAGCATAATAAACATGCGCAGAGTCGAATAATGGGTTCTGCGCATGTCAATTATGCTATAGTAACCAGTTATGTAAAAAAATAAATAGGTCGAAAATTATTCTAGACATAAATGGTTACTATTGCATAATAAACATGCACAGAGTCGAATAATGGGTTCTGCGCATCTCAATTATGCTATAGTAACCAGTTATACCAAAAAATAAAAAGGTCGAAATTTAGCCAATTTTGGAAAAAATCCCTGTACTATATATAGTACAGGGATTTTTTCCGAAATTAGCCAATTTTTTACCCTTTGATTTTTCGCCATAAATGGTTACTATAGCATAATAAACATGCGCAGAGTCTAATAATGGGTTCTGCGCATGTCAATTATGCTATAGTAACCCGTTATATCGAAAAATAAAATGTTAGAAAATTATTTTTAGACATAAATGGTTACTATCGCATAATAAACATGCGCAGAGTCGAATAATGGGTTTTGCGCATCTCAATTATGCTATAGTAACCAGTTATATCGAAAAATAAAAAAGGTCGAAATTTAGCCAATTTTGGAAAAAATCGCTGTACTATAGTACATGGATTTTTTTCCAAAAATGGTCAATTTTTTACCATTTTATTTTTCGCCATAAATGGTTACTATAGCATAATAAACATGCGCAGAGTCTAATAATGGGTTCTGCGCATGTCAATTATGCTATAGTAACCCGTTATATCGAAAAATAAAATTGTAAAAAATTTATTTTTAGACATAAATGGTTACTATCGCATAATAAACATGCGCAGAGTCGAATAATGGGTTTTGCGCATCTCAATTATGCTATAGTAACCAGTTATATCGAAAAATAAAAAGGTCGAAATTTAGCCAATTTTGGAAAAAATCGCTGTACTATAGTACATGGATTTTTTCCAAAAATGGTCAATTTTTTACCATTTTATTTTTCGCCATAAATGGTTACTATAGCATAATAAACATGCGCAGACTCTAATAATGGGTTCTGCGCATGTCAATTATGCTATAGTAACCCGTTATATCGAAAAATAAAATTGTAAACAATTTATTTTTAGACATAAATGGTTACTATCGAATAATAAACATGCGCAGAGTCGAATAATGAGTTTTGCGCATCTCAATTATGCTATAGTAACCAGTTATATCGAAAAATAAAAAGGTCGAAATTTAGCCAATTTTGGAAAAAATCGCTGTACTATAGTACATGGATTTTTTTCCAAAAATGGTCAATTTTTTACCATTTTATTTTTCGCCATAAATGGTTACTATAGCATAATAAACATGCGCAGACTCTAATAATGGGTTCTGCGCATGTCAATTATGCTATAGTTGCCCGTTATATCGAAAAATAAAATTGTAAAAAATTTATTTTTAGACATAAATGGTTACTATCGCATAATATACATGCGCAGAGTCGAATAATGGGTTTTGCGCATCTCAATTATGCTATAGTAACCAGTTATATCGAAAAATAAAAAGGTCGAAATTTAGCCAATTTTGGAAAAAATCGCTGTACTATAGTACATGGATTTTTTCCAAAAATGGTCAATTTTTTACCATTTTATTTTTCGCCATAAATGGTTACTATAGTATAATAAACATGCGCAGAGTCTAATAATGGGTTCTGCGCATGTCAATTATGCTATAGTAACCCGTTATATCGAAAAATAAAATGTTAGAAATTTATTTTTAGACATAAATGGTTACTATCGCATAATAAACATGCGCAGAGTCGAATAATGGGTACTGCGCATCTCAATTATGCTATAGTAACCAGTTTTATCGAAAAATAAAAAGGTCGAAAATTATTTCAGACATAAATGGTTACTATTGCATAATAGAGTCTTATAATGGATTCTGCGCATACATTTTTATAGTATATTTTTTAACCCATTTGTTACAAATTCTTTCTCTTTTATTGCTACTTTCCTTTTCTAAAATCATCAGTGTTAATTTTAATGCTATTAAATTTTGTTACTTAAAGGTAGCATTTTTTGTATATAGATGATATCGACAGCCTCATAACAAAAGTGTCTAAGTCATAATTTTTGTTTTGTTTTTCTGCCTAACTCACTGCTTATATCAATATACTATATTGGTTGTGTTTCTGCCCAATTCAGCTGTGTGACTTAGGCAATTAAGGAGAGCTGACTTATGATCTGCCTAACTCACTGCTTATATCAATATACTATATTTTTTGTGTTTCTGCCTAAGTCAGCTGTGTGACTTAGGCAATTAAGGAGAGCTGACTTATGATCTGCCTAACTCACTGCTTATATCATTATACTGCCCTCTGTACATTATCTGAGTGCTTTTATATACATTTGCACATGCTCAGATCGTTTTTTGTGTTTGCAATTAAGGAGAGGAGACTCATGATTTTTTTAATAAAATAAGAAATACATTTTTGTAGACTCTATAGTTCACTATGTCGGTCAGTTGGTCTGTCTGTCGGTCCGGTATCACTATGCGTTTTATCGCTTTTCTGTGCTTTTTGAACTGTTTTGATGTACAGAAAAGTTTTAAAGTACATTATTTTTTGAAAGTTCATTTTTTTCTTAGAGCACGCAACTTATGGCTGTTGGCCTTGTTATTTAACTTATTTACACATAAAAAATAATTCATTCGTGACAAACAGTAGGATATTATTGTCTTCATCTTGGAAGTAACCCTATGTTCCATAATTATTCTAAAAAAAACCCGTTTGAAGATGAAGATGAAGTAAAACTTACTTCCCTCCCCCCCCCAAAAAAAAACCAAAAAAAATTAAGATTAATAAAAAGACTTTGAATAGGCCATTTCACATTTTTAATAAAGATAATCACTTCTGTAGAAAAAAGGCAAAATAAACGGTTAAATTCAACCAATAGCCCATTGACTTCCAGTCAATTGACTTTTTTTGCTTTGAATTACAGTTTTGAATGAATAACATTTATGCGATTATTAATTTGGCATAACCAACAAAAACATTTTAAAAACAATTTCAGAAGGACAATATATCTTTAAGGAATATCGAATTAGATATTCTGAAGTTCGCAGACTTCAGGAAGCTGAAGAGGAAGAAAAATAACATCACCAAATGAACTGAAAATTCCTTCAAAGAAAACACAGAAAGACTTGTGGAGGGAACTGGTAAAAATGATCAAAGTGACCATACAACCACACCCAGTCACAGAACCAGTAATAATGTGTGTATGTTTTGTAACATTGTTAGTAGCATAGTTCAATATTTTCGTGTTCTATTTTACTGTTGGTTGGTTATTAAATTAATACAAAATTCCACATCCAAAGTTAATGGTAAACTCAGGAGCTTGAAAAAATATCCCTCCAAATATAGGGAAGTGAGCTGGGGGGATATGGTCCTTGTTCAACCTCCTAAATTGGTTCTATCCCTATCTGTCAAACAAAATATTTCCTCATCAAAAAGGGTAGTGGGCGTAACAATTGTAAACCAGCGAATTGTTCATGCCACCCTATTCTTCCGAAATATTTTTTATGTATATTATTATAACTGAATGAAAAAGGTTTTTGCTGAAATTAATAAAAAATACAATCTCAAAATAATTTTTAATACAATGATAAATAGCATATACCATATTATCTTGTAATCAATACCAATCAATATCAATCAATATCAATCAATACCAATCAATATCAATCAATACCAGTCAATATCAATCAAGACCAATCAATATTAATCAAGACCAATCAATATCAATCAATACCAATCAATATTAATCAATACCAAATCAATATCAATCAATACCAATCAATATCAATCAATACCAATCAATATTAATCAATACCTATCAATATATCCTGAATACTAATAATCTTTGAATATTATTTTTATGAATTTCTTATGATCCTATGATACGAACGAAGCACAATCTTTACCTTATATTGCATATATTTATATAAAAAATGTATATAATACATTTATACACTATGTCACATTATATACAGTAGTCCAGGCAATCTATCTATCTATTCCAGTAGATAATTATTTAGTATAAGTAATTAATTTAAAAGTTTTTTGATCAGATCTCTAGCTAAAACATATAATACTGGCTAATATCTTGCCAGCATAAGTTTAATGATTCACTTGCGCATCTCTTGCAGAATGCGGGACATGCCCCATCAAATATTTTTTAGGGGACCAAGTAACTACAGTACTTCCTATGACTTTCTCACCCCATCAGACTTTTTACATACCTGTCTGGTGATCATATAGTATATTAAATTCTCTTGTTTTGTAAAGATTTTAAGTTTGAGAAATCTGCTGAATAAATGAGGGCTGATATTATGAGGGATTTCATCATAGCATAAACAATGTACATATATGCCACAACTGGCTCTGAAATGCCGCAGTTAACGAAACAAGTAATCAATACGATTTTCAGACTAATGTAACATGATCGCAACAAAGAATATCCCACTCATAGTTTAAAACATACAAAAGAGTCCTTTTTTACAAAAGAGCAGACGATAATGTATTTCTTTGGCAGACGACACGCATCTTTAACCAAAGGTCTGGTTGTCAGAAACCAGACGACAATGTATGTTCTTCAGCAGACGACATGCATCTTTATAACCAAAGTCTGGTTTTCAGAGCAGAAGACAATGTATGTTCTTCAGCAGACAGCATGCATCTCTATAACCAATGTTCTGGTTTTCAGAGCAGACGACTATGTCTTTTTCCAATCTCTGGTAGATGGCTACTTTCAAAGTCCCATATCTTTTTGTCTATAACATTTGAAGGTGAAACTGCCTGTGTCGATGAAGGCTCATATGTCAAGTTTTGCTGTTTTACGATTGCATTTATATAACTTGCTATTAAAAGAGTTATTTCAAGAATCTAAAATAAAAGGAAAAAAAACTCAATAATAATTCTAAAATAAAACACTTTATGAATACATTTTAAAGTAAACTACACAAACCATTTATGGAAAGGGTATTAAATGAATTTTCGAGTATACCTCGATCTTCGAGGTAAAAATGACATTTGTTGGTTTATCCAGGTAAGCTAGGGACGAAATAGACTGTATAACTTCTTTTTATTAGGAGACCACGTTTGAATTATTAAAGAGTGATTTTAAGTTTGGGATTTAAGCAGTGTTTTTAAGTAGCTTTCCTTGTCTTATTTTCAAAACAATATTATTATTATTTGTTAAACTTGAGAAATTACATTTACTATTTTAGTTATTTATTTACTATAATTAATTAAAATCTATAAATTACTAAAAAGGGAAAGAGCAAGTAAGCTGATTTCTGACCTCATCGTGAATCATTAATTATTAATATTTAAACTTTCGGTTTGAAACCAAATAAGGAAGGAGGGATATCTATGATAGATACAGAATATCTATTTTAGATAATTACATATATAAAATACTGTCAACTCCTCCTATACCAGACTCTCTGAAAACAAAAAACTTGGACTTTTCTTGAGGATCAAAAGGTCCCAAATTCCTATTTACCATTAAAAACAAAATTCCAAATACCAGGTTTTCCAACAAATATTTCCATTGGACTACCAAAATATCTCCATTAAGCTGCCAAAATGTTTCCACTGGGCTACCAAAATATTCCCATTGGGCTACCAAAATTTTCCCACTGGGCTTCCAAAATGTTGTGTGAAAAGAATTATACAATGAAACATGCTGAAACAAAAAAATGTGATCGAACCTTTGGTTTATTCATTACAAACAGGAGTTTCTCTGTTCCTTGTTCCCTTGAAGACTGCACCTCTTTTGAGATGCTTTGACTTAAAACCAGCATAAAGTCATCTTTACATCCTCCAAAGGTCACAACCATTTTGTAATTATGAGTCACAATCACTTTCTAAAAAAAAACCAAACAAAAATAAATTTAAGTAACCAAATAAAAATGTCCACAAATATATGCAGTAATATATTAAATTGAAACAAATGTAAAATAACCTAGGTCTATGTATTGTATATATTGCAAATAATAATATAACAAATATATATATGTATTTTTGCCCTTGAAGAAAACAACCCTCTTACCAAAGTGGAATAATCAAGAAGACTAATACTATCATCTTGCACAGCAATGTATATATCACCATAGTTACCAAACTTGGTCTGAAAAAAAAATACATTTTCATCATTTAAAAAATAAATTGAAACAAAAATACTCTAAAACAATACATTATTTTAAAAATTACATTATGTAGGTTAAATTTCTGCATAAAAACAATAATTATTCATCAACACCTACTCAATTCTAACTTACCTTAGCAGAAAATAACTTTGCACCCAAAAATGGCCACTTCCTAGTGACACCGAGATAAATACGTATACACTCCTGCTGCGTGCGCCCTCGTAGTCCAGTCCATTTGTCAGACAACTTCAGTTTTAGTGTTCTACATTTAAAAAAACAAAACAAATCTTTTCTTTTGTTTCCATCATTTAGGTCCTCATTGGGCCTGTATATGTTACAATGTTTTATTTCCTTTAATTAAGCCTCTTGTCATTAGCTAATACATTCGCGCAAATTTAACATCCTTGAGGTATTATTATTATTTATTCAGGCAAAAGATACATTTTACCAAATATAATACAAATTAACAAATGAAACAAACGCGAGGCAAGAAGAAAATATAAAATCATAGTCATTATAGTTGGTTGTGCATTTTTCTACGTCCCAAAAAAGTAGATGAAAATATTAATACGCATGCGCACGATAAATTTGTGTAGTGGAAAACCAGCTTTAGATAGGATGATAAGGAGTTGACCCTGTAGCGAAAAAAAAGGAAGAGCAAAAGAGAAGAGAGGGCTACTGGTGTAAGCCTACTTATTATGGGGTTTGCTACCTCTGGGCCTGCCTGCCTTTGAATTCATGATCTTGCGTCATCAGTATATAATTATGTAGGCAATATTCTACAATATTATCATTAGCTCTTACCTCATCTCGTCCTCAGCATTTGCTCGATATCTTTTAGGGTAGAATTTGTTAATGGCCCTGTCTAATGTTTCAACAATAGTTCCTGAGCCATCAGGGGAGTATTTGCTGTCCCCACTGTCAATCTGTGTTAACACAAAGGAAAAAAAATAATTAATTCTTCCCATCAATCTTATTTATTTATTTTTTTGCAATTTTTTTCCCCCATTCATTTAATACAAAGGTAATGTCAACGAAGTGCAGTTTAACAGTCAGCGTTTCAATATATTTTTTTTTTCCAATTAATTAATAACAAAGCCTGGTCAATAATTTGTAAGTATACTTACAGATCAAAGTTATGACCACAACCCTAACACTAAGTTCATAGTTCTTCAATAGTTTCACAACACTAATAATTAAATACCTGGATCATTAGTGCAGCTAATTCCAGTGCTAGTTCTTTATTTAATGGAAACCTGCCATGGATTACATCATCGTTGATTTGGTAAGTTATCAAAAGACGCTCTCGCTCCGTCTCCTTCTTCACTTCTCTTCGGAAATACAACCTTTGAAAAAAAAGAAGACACTTTCAAATTTTGATAATTAAAGATTTTCTAATTTTGAAATGTTGTATAAAGCTCTGTTTCCACTATCAAACTAGTCAAAAAAGGTGTGATGTGGCCAAACATGGCAGTGATGTGGTCAAATATGGTACAGTAGTGATGCACCCAATTAAGGGAAGTGATATGACATCATCATCATGTCCATATATGGAAACATCACATTTTTTTTGTCATATAAAGTTTGATAGTGTGGACAGAGCTTTAGGTTTGTGATACACCATGTGTTTTCCAATGGAAAGAAAGTAAAGTTAATGTCTCAACTTTACTCTTGTATTGAAGTCATATTACACAACAGATCTGAAATATATCTGGCAATAATTTCTCTTCTTTAAACAGATGGCTGGTTGCCAGGATATCAGTGATAAGGATATGATTATTATGCCCAAAAATAAAGGCACCAATTTGAAAAACCACAGCTGAAGAGGAAAACGTCAACAGCATATTCCAAAGATCTCAATTTGTTTATACAAACACAGCTGACAGCGTCTTTTATAAAGTTAACCGAAATGTATTAATTGTTTTAGTGTCAAATGATATTTGGTAAAATTTGGTAAAACGAATCATACACCCAAAGGAAGTTGTGTATCTGTATTTCATATATAAAATCATGGTTTTATGTCATTGGAAATTGTAATAAGTAAAATGTGTATTTGTTATCAAGATAACTTGATGAGCGTGATTAATAATGGCATTTATATTACATTAACATGAACGTTGCAGTCATGTGTGTGTGTTTTTTCCTGTAAATTGTTATTTCTGTATCAAGTGTACTTTATCTGGACATCCTAGGGCAAGTGTCAGGTTTTGGGAGAGCTATAGTCACTCGAATTTAGAAAGAATACTTTGATGGCAAATAAAAAAAAATCTATTTACTAACCTGTTCTTATATGTTAATTTGACAACTTTGGTGCTTTCAATTTTACCATTCTGAGACTCTTTTAATGTCTGTTCCCATTTAGATATCACGTCACAAATCTATAAATAGAAACAAATGTAAATTTAGATATTACATCACAAAGCTATAAATAGAAACTATAAGAAAAATTGTCATAAAAAATAGAAATAACCCTAAAATTACCTTAACACTTCCCTGCAAACAGTGTTCGGCATCGCGTCCCGATGGATCATCTGTAAACAACGCAAAGCCTGATTGTTCATTGTCGCGCATTCCTATTTGATGGTTTAGCGTCATTACAAGCTCTCGTACCGTGGTCGAACCGTCAAAACTGACAACTTGGTACAAACCGTTCATAAAGTGAATAGGAACGCTAATTGGGTTCGAATGATAGAAGGGGTTTCTTAGGATAATGGATAGTACTTCAGTTCTTGATGGACGGGCTTCACGTAAGCCATTTTTTATTGTTCTTTCCAGAGTTCTCTGGCAAAATATTGCATATTTTCCGACTTCGGTTCTAAAATAAAAATAGTACATTATTGTATAATAACACTCTTGTAAGACCTGTCTACACTATCAAACTTGTTTGAAAAAAAAATGTGATGTGGTCAAATACGGTGGTGACATCATCGTGTCCATATATTCCCACATCACGTTTCTTTTTCACATAAAGTTTGATAGTGTAAACAGAACTTAAGGCTTAAGTAAAATATTGGACGTGGATGAATACAATACAAGCCTATAGACAATTAAATATGCTCTTGTTTCTACTACTTACTGAGAATTCATATTTTTTTGTAGATGCATTTTGAGTAACCACATGAACTTCTGCCGCGGCAGGAAAAGAGTGGTGCACATCGCAAGGAGCTGCCAGGCCTGCAGAAATTCAAAAGTGGGGGAAGTGTTTTGAGTCTCTTGTGTAAGATCAACCAGTGAAGAGGAAAGAGAATCATGGCCACCTGCTCCGTCGCAGGAACCAAACCAAGTATGTGTGCCACAGAGAAGGTTCTGCAATAGAAAGGAGGCATTCACATAGCTGTTAGCATGCTCAAAGAGGTACAGCTGACTCAGTTATAAGCCCTCTCTGGGATATATTAGACTTTTTTTAAAACAATTTTTTTTTTTTAATTTGTTATATCTGTTTTTTTTTATCTTTTTGAAATCTGTGCTCTGTGTAGAACAGTCTTAAAATATGCATCCTCTATGTACATGCATTGGGGGTGGTGTATGTGGAAATATTAGATAAATAATTGAATTTAAAAAGAATTGAATCTGGGTATACAAATTCAAATTGTATATCATCTTCAATCTATAATATAAATAGGTATACATCAAAAACCACATTTTGGTTTACCTAGTATATACGCTAGGTCCTCATAGAAATTGTGATTTTTTTTAAGGGGGTGGAGGAGATGTTTATAAACTGGTCAGTACGGTATAACAAAACATTAATAATAAGAACATGTGTAAAACAAGACTGCATATCCTTAAAGTAATATATATGTATCAAGCAATAGTGAAAATAGAGAAAAAAAGTACTATTTAACAATCATTAAATAGTGTGTACTTATTGCACGCCATGTGACCCACAATCGTCCAATTAAATAAGATCTGATGCATAGTGAAAACATTGTAGTTAACTGTTCCAATACAAAACACTCTGAAGATTTCTCCAAAAAACAAATTCTGTCTTGCATTCACAAGTTAAGAGTGTTCAGTATTGGGATAGTTGACTGTGGTGTATTAGTAGTAGTGGTAGTATAGATGGAAATAAAGACAATAGAACCATAGTTATACAAAAGAAAAACAATTTTAAAAAAAAGAAAACCAATGTTTAATTATAATATAACAAAATTTAATTTGTGTTCATTCACTAATGATCTCTGCAATCTTGTTTATTTAGACCTACCTGTAGACTTGTTGTCGTCACTGGCGGCTTAGGTGTAGTCTGTTTAATCAGCTGGCAGTACATTTCGTTCTGGAGCTCTGGATGCGTGACGCAGGTTTGCAAAGCACTCTGGGCCAGGTTCACATGGTAATCGATAGCGGGTGAGTCCATCATCACATTGATGAATAAATTACAAGCCTAAAATAAATATAAAATTCAACATTTTTAACTCTTTAAAACTACAGCAACTTGTACTTAACTCTCACTAACTTGTTCTGAACTTTTACCAACCTGTACTTAACACATACTAATTGTTCTTAACTTATACTAACTTTTACTAACATTTTCTTAATTTACACTAACTTGTTCTTAACTTTTACTAACTTGTTCTTAACTTTTACTAACTTGTTCTTAACTTTCCCAACTTGTGCTTAACTTTTACTAACTTGTTCTTAACTTTTACTAACTTGTTCTCAACTTTTACTAACTTGTTCTTAACTTTTAATAACTTGTTCTGAAATTTGACTAACTTGTTCTGAAATGTTACTAACTTGTTCTTAACTTTTACTAACTTGTTCTTAAATTTGACTAACTTGTTCTTAACTTTTACTAACTTGTTCTTAACTTATACTAACTTGTTATCAACATTTACTAATTTGTTCTGAAATGTTACTAACTTGTTCTTAACTTTTACTAACTTGTTCTTAAATTTGACTAACTTGTTCTTAACTTTTACTAATTTGTTCTTAACTTATACTAACTTGTTATCAACATTTACTAACTTGTTCATAACTTAATACTAACGTTTTCTCAACTTTTAATAACTTGTTCTTATTTCTCTCTATCTAACCTGTCCTTATCTTTTACTAACCTGTCCTTAACTCTTACTAACTTGTTTTTAATCTTTACTAAGTTCAAATTTTATGACCTACCTTGTTTAATTTAACAGCTTCTTTCTTGAGGGCTTCTGAAGGCAGTGTGGTTAGCGGTTTATCAATGCTTTCCTTAGATTGACACAAGTGAGGATGTCTCCACAAAGTGCTGGCAGGATCTCCATCTACATCCATCAGTTTGGCAATTAGACGTTCATACTCCGTTCCGATATTTCCAAGTCCTGATCCAGAAGCCACAGTCAGATGGTATAGCCATGTATCCTATAAGATCAAAGGGGAATTTAGTTAGGAATTGCTCACATTCTACATCTTTGGTAACTACCTATTTTTTATTTTTAATAATGAATTATTTTATAATAGTTTATTTATATTTAGGTCTTAAATTGTTTATAATTTTGTTCCTTAGTCTGTTAGTAAAGGTTTCTCTGTCTGCTGTGAACTTGAACAAAATATTTTTGTTAAATGGTTGTTTCAGTGAAAGTTCATAGGAGCAAAACGATAAAGATTCTTAACATGGTTTATTTCTCTGACAAACCTTTTCTTCTTTGCTTTGCATCAGTAGGTACGTTGGACCCTGTACCTGTTGGTTAACCTGTATGACAATCACATGCTTTGGTTCGTCAGCGTCCATTTCAAATATTCTACTCTCGTCATCGGAATCCAGCGAACGATCGACTTCTTCAACTTGGGTTTCACGCATGTTGATTGTGCCAACTGGCAACTAAAAAGTAATTGTTAGATATCATTTTTAGTTTGTTATTTTATGTCTTCAATAGTAAATTAATCACTGTCCTATCAGATAGGTGGTAATCCCCCTGATACTATTTTGTGAATCAATTCGTCTCGAATGATGAACTGGGTTCTTTAGAGTGCACACAGGTTATAACTGTGTACGTTTAAAGTTCCACTACCAGAACTAGGAGTGAGTCGGCCTCAAACCTGTGCGATATTGTTTGCTCTTTAGGTAAACGCCGCCCCTAACGCTCTCTCTATGCTTGTCAGTTAATTTATTGAGTTTTGTTGTTTATAATGTTTTCAAAAGAGTACTGTAGTATTTGCAGATTACATTTCTACCTAACGTAATTTCTTGTCGACTATTCACCCATTCTAACAATGATATGTGATTATTATTGATCATGTTTTTTTTTTGGAATTAAATCTTCTTTTCCGTTTATATAACAACATCCACTTCACAGCTTCCCCAAACTAATTTAATGTTTGAAATTTTGCTAATAAAAAACTATCTTTCACACATTTATGAATCATTGTCCTCTATTTTGCATACAATGAGTAAAAAAGTAGGTCGTGCTAAAACGCTATTTTTGTTCACATATATCATTATTGGATTTAATATACGATTAAAAACTTAAAACTGAATCTGCATTGAATGAACTAAAAATGTAATTTCCATATAGAGCAAAGTCTATTTGAAATCATTAAATAAATATGCTAATAATTAATGTTTGGCTAGACGCTGTCTAATTGTAAATATTAATTAAACAAATTTTGCAGTTCGAATGAACTTAACAGTTGATTTAATTTGATCCAGTTGGCTGTAAAAGTACTCATCGAGGGATGCTGCCAAAGTATATTTTAATCATTAATAATATTTAAAGCATTATAATTTTATTTTTTATCAATGATAACTACAGTCAAAGTCAGTAATTGTAAATTGTAAAACAAAATGATAGTATGTAGGCCTACAGCATGTTCTCTTTGTAGGAACTCTAGCAGATACCAGAGCCATATATATATACTGTATTAGTTACGACATTCTCTCTGTGAATCTTAAGTCATGTGGTCATTCGGACCTCAATGGAAACTAATTCTTTTATAGGATTAATTGGTTTGTCCTGAATCTATTCATCTTGTTTTTTCCTGATGTTTTATCTGTTATTTATGTATCGCCCTCTTTTAAAAAATATGTATGATGTAAGGATTCGAACTAAAACCAAACAAACACCAGGCATGTTGTTCATTTTCTTCACCATCAATACATGTAAACTATAATATGAACAACATACAACTTTTAAGTTTTCTTTATACTTTCTCAAACATAGTGATAATTAATAAATTGTTGAAGTACAGCAAGGAATAATTGAATAATTATAAATGTCAATCTTTAATAATTCATAACATTTTCTAACTAAATGAAATAATGAAGTGTTGAAGATGAATGAGTCTCTGACATCACAACCTTAAGATAGACGATTGTTGATGATGAACAGATCCTTTAATTTTGTGTCAAACAGCTCCTAATAATTAATGTAGATCTTCAGCTATGGCAGATAATTTTCATGCCCTAATTTGAATAAAGTTATGAATGAATGCCCTATGTGCAACCAATATAAGTGCTTTTCAAACTTATTTTACAATGATGTTAAAGCTCTGTCTACACTATCAAACTAGTTTGACAAAAAAAGTGTGATTTGCCTAAATATGTTAGTGATATGACATCCTCTCATGACGATACATGGGCAAATTACATTTTTTTGTATAGTGTGACAGAGCTTAAGATTGTAATTTTTATTTTAAAGAACTTTATAATTCTTAATTCCTAACTTGATTTTTTTTCTAGTAATACTTCCAGATTTAATCATTGCACTTTTACAAGTATGATTTGAGATTTTCATTTCCTTAACCAGAAGCATTTTTTCATTTCATAAAAATTAAATTAATTATATCTATGTGAAATTTAAATTTTTTTCAAACGGAAGCACAATGATAAACATAATTTTATAAAACCAACAATATGTAGCTGGTGGCATTATTCACTTCCCCGTACACCATATTTTGTAGAAAATAATTACGACGACAAGAGGAAATAATGGCCTAAAGGACTACGCAGATTTAGAGAGAGATATCGCCCTTATCAGCAAATTAAAAAATAACTGACATGGTCAACATGGTGTCACAAAGATAAACATATATACTTGGAGCTATATATATTATCATTATTGGATTTTGAACTTTACAAAACAAACTGTTTTCCTACCTGGAAATGGTGGTTAGAATTGATAATTGTTTGTTTTCCTTTAATTTGGTCCTTTTTATAATTCCATTATGCAATCATAATAATAAATTATAACAGTAATTATGATTGATATGTGGTATAGCAAGTTCTGTTTACTAATACTGTAAAACCCTTTCCTTATGACCTCTGTTAAGGGGACACTTTGAAACAAATAAAGGACAATATGTTTAACACTACAGCCAACCACTATCCAAGGGACAATTTGTTGGTACTGAAGGTGTCCCCTTAATAGAGGCTCTACTGTATTCTATAACGGAAATACAATAGACACACCACAACCATGCAATATATATTTTCAAATTTAGCTTGAGGTGTGAGGATTATTGTATTGTAAGAATCATATAGTTGTGGGTATATAGATTCAGATTTTTTTTATACACACCTAAAGCTCTGTCTACGCTATAAAACTACTTTGACAAAAAAGTGTGATGTGCCCAAATGTGGTGGTATTATGCCCAAATATGGTACTGATATGCCCAAATATGGTACTGATATGACATCATCATGTCCATATATGGGCACATCACATTTTTTTATCACATAAAGTTTGATACAGAATTACACTAAATCAATTACGAAAAATTTACCTTATCTCCTTTGTCCTTGAAATATGCAAATGTCTTTCCTACGAGCACGCACCAACATTTCTTGCTATGTCCGTGTTTTACTTTGTTTATCCAGCCTTTGATGGCTGCCTCCTGACCCGTTTGCTCAAACATAGGTTGCGTGTTGTATCGCCTCAACACATTTTGCAAAACTGTCAATAAAATATATATTTTCTTCAATTTATTAAAAAAACAAATAAAAGAACAATAAATTATATTTATCCAAAAAAATTAGTAATTAAAGTAATGATGTTTCTTCTTATTTTTATTTATAATTTTTTTATTTTTTTAAATATAATAATTCAATATTTATCAATTTCTATCAATAGAACAATAAATTATATTTATTCAAAATCTTAGTAATTAAAGTAATGATATTTTTTTTTAAATATAATAATTCAACATTTATTAATTTCTATCAATGTTGCAGTAATACTAATGATTGAGTGTTACCCACTTCCCCACTAGATATTTACCTTGAATCCATTCCTCTAACGTGGATGATGAGTCCGCTGTTAGGTAGTAGATCTTCTTTGTTGTGACTAGTTCAAAGGTGTGCGCACCATTGGATCTAGCGATCTTACACATGCCATCCAATGGGATATGGCCTTGAGCCTTCCTTGCAACGTCACCCTGAAGGATGATAATAGAAGTAATAATAATACAGTACAAACTCCAATTAATGGGATGGGGACAACCAGGGACCTAAAGAAGTGTACCCTGAATAGGGTTAACGGTAATGTTAACTTGCCATTTGTTTAATAAGGCAAGGGTACACTTAATAGGGTGTCACCTGAATTTGGGAGGCAAAAACTAAGATGCGATAGGATTCGATCGTGTTGATTGGTTGGTGGTCCAACAGTTGAGATTTTTTTTAAATATCAGTTTTCTTAAATTTTCAAATGTCATGCAATTAACTCAAGTATGCTGTTGGTACTAACCTGTGATTTGTAGTATCGCAATTCTCCATTTTTCAACACAAACCAACGCCGTTTCCAGCTCTTTACTTTACCTCCTAACTTTGTGAGCCAGCCACATTTTTCCATTGCCTCCTAAGGACAAACAGAATAAACCAACATTTAAAATACTAAACAAAGAATTATTTCAACCACTGATTACCAATAAAGGATATCTTTGAATTCTCAATATGTTTTCTGTCTTTTTTTTTAAATATTGAAAAAACTAAAGCTTTGAAAGAAATTGATGGTATTTAAAAAAATCCCAATAGTGACCTTCTTCATGTTCTCTGTTGTATAGGCAGCGCATGTCTTGAGCAGTTTGTGCTCTGGTTCTTCTGAGTTGTTGCTACTGGTGTAAGACATGGCATCTGGTGGAATGGCATAGTCACCCTCTGAGATGGCAGACTGACCTGATACACCTTTGTAAAGTAGATAAAACTGATTACTATTTGGCATAGATACTTTATAATATCTTTGGAAGAAGGACAGACCTTAAGTGAAAAGTTTCAAAAAAAAATAATATACAATAATTTGAAGAACAGTTGTATAGGTGTCTGTTCTGGCTAGATAATTACAATTATAATATTACTGCTATGTAGGCCTACACTTGTGCAGAAGTCAGTGGAGTGTACATAGTAACGGACAACAGTAGTAGGTCCATGGTAAATGAACAGAACACAATACAATGATATTTAAATATCATGATTTACAAATTCTGAAACAATTAATACATTTCTAGAATTGAAATATTATCATACTTACAGTATATATACAACAAAATAATCAGATTGCACACAATATTAATTTAAAAATACCATACTACTAATACATAGGCCTAATGTTGGAAGTACTTCCTTATACAGTAAATAATAACACATCAGTAAAGTACATAACATAGGTAACAATTAAGTCAAGGTTTGCCTGTATGGGAACAAAGGTTATATTTATAATACCGGACTGTTTTTGAAATTTGGCCATGGGGTTAAACAATTGCATGATTGTAATCTACATGATTGATTGTGCATTGATAATGGAAGCGTGTGGAACATATTTATGCTTTGTTTAGTTAAGTTGCTTTCACTTTAATAATAATGTATAAATATTGTTAAACAATCAAAGGAACAAGTAGCAACATACATAGGCCGGACTAGTGTTGTGAACAATGCCAATTAAGACACGGAACAGGACACCATACCTACTAAACCACTCAACCATAGTGAAGATTTGTCATCAATTACAATAAAGCGTGGTTCCCACTAGAACGCAACGCAACGTAACGCAGCGACGTATTGACGCAAAGTGCTGTATTGCGTAATCACAAGTGGGAACCAACGACGCAATAGTGCTGCAAACATCGCAGGTTTCATTTCACGCAGGCGGGGGCAAACACATTTATTGGAAGGGCATTTTCTTACATTGCGTTGGTTGCGTTACGTTGCGTCGCTAGTGGGAACCACGCTTTAGAGTGGAACTCCTTCTTTCCCTACTCAGGAAAACCCCTGTTCATGGGGGACACTCTTATGTTTTATAATCACACCCAGCCCCCATTTAGTGGTTTTTTTGAAGGTTTTTCCCCTTTTTAAGGATTCTAATACATTGTTATAGTATTTATGACTCAATACAGATTTGATGTTTAAAAAGATGATTTTTACCTCTTTTCTTTGCAGAAGGTCCAGCGAGTTCTGGTGTTTTACAGGAGGATGACCTGCTAACAATTGATATAATCGTTGCCCTCTCCACATTACTTTTACATGGTTTGACGATTCCAGCTTTGCTTGAGTGCCGTCGTCGAACATGTTCTTCGTCTGAAGAGTCTGAGGACTCACCAGTAAAGGGAGTGCTACGAATCTGCGAAGCAGCCTGGGATGAAAAGTTTTATAGTTGCATATTAAGCAAGAATTCTGGAGCCCAAAGTCAAAGCCCAAATCAATGTAGTGCTATCGTATAATTTAAATAGTTCCAAACTGTCTATACTGAATAAATGTCATATTGAGTACAGACTTGTCAAAATATTTACTAAAAATTATCTTTATAAATAAAATAATTTCAACTGGTCATTAAATATAAATATACACAAAAAATATCTCTAAAATAATAAAATAATAATAAAACAAATCCTATAAAGTATTCATTTTTTTGTGGAGAAGCTTTAAAATCAAAATAAAATTCTAAATTATAGTTCTGTCTTTTTTTTTCTCTCTCTTAGTCACTAAAATAAATATACACAAAACAGCTCTCTAAAGTAAACAGTTCTCATACTTCTCATTCATTGTTTAGGGGAGAAGCTTTAAAATCAATTAATCACTTTAATAAAGAGTTTTCTCTTTTTTTTTCTCTTTACAATGTAAAATTCAACCTAAAATTTAAAAAAATACTAAAAGTTTCACTCACTATTCAAAACAAAAATGTTGTGAAAGTTATATTTAACAGTGACCAATTAACCTTTAAGGACCCCACCCAAAACTGTAATGATCTTATCTATCAACTATTAGTACCTAAGATTATAGTATGTTTCTGTTTAAACAAAATTAGCCTCAAAATAGTTTTCAGAAACTTTTGTTTTTGTTTTCACGTTTTAGTTATTTTTACAAAACACTTCTTCTTCACAAAAAAAACATTTTTATAAAAACACAATTTAGTAACACTATACCATATATTTTTTTTGTTTATTAAAATGTTTAAATGCCTAAAACTTATAAATTTATCTTCAAATAAAGATTTTTTTTTAATTGATGTAGATTTTAAAGATGTAATAAAAATGTTCTAAGTTGAGGATATTTTGGAATCTAAACGGAAACAAACATGGAACAGAAAGTTCAATCCCCAACCTCATTTCAATCCCCAACCTCATTTCAATCCCCAACCTCATTTCAATCCCCAACCTCATTTCAATCCCCAACCTCATTTCAATCCCCAACCTCATTTCAATCCCCAACCTCATTTCAATCCCCAACCTCATTTCAATTGGACAATTTCCCTTCATACCATAGAAAAATATTTAAACTAAAAATATATTTTTGTTCACAGGTAATATAGGAATTAAAAAGGGAATTTTCTTTAAAGGAAATAAAATTGTTTTTAAAGAAAGTTTAAATAATGTATATAATAGTAGAATATATATATATATATATATATTTTACTTTTTTCATTAATTTGAATCAATAAGATGATGAAATCAGTGAGAATGAGAAAAAGACGCTCCAACCGAGATTCGAACACGGAACCTTCTGCTTGATATGCAGATGTCCTAACCATTAGATCATGGTATAGTTCAAACTTGATTGAATAGCGACTCTTTAACATTCTCGGCATGGTACGGCGGAACAGCACTATAGGCTCTCAATTGTGCGCATGCGCACATTTTCCTTATTAGGTTTAAATGTGCATTTTACTTTTGTATTTTGGTAGACCTGCTAAATTGTTTCTTCAAAATTGAAGGTTATAATTATATTAATGGATATTAATTCATGTATGATTAATGTCTTCAATTCAATGTACTATTTGTATATTGAGCAATGAAAGTGAATATATAATATAGTTAATTAACATCTGATGGAAATCGTTATGATGGTTGCCAGGCTAGATTCCGCCTAATTAGCATTTATTTACTGTATATCATCAAGATACACTGGATATGAGATGACCTTAACCAGATATGATTTGTACGAAATGTCATCATCGTTAAAATCACTTCCTTAACAATATACAAATCTTTCTTTTTTTATACATTTACATAATACGTATATAACCATTTCTTCTTTCACAATACCTCTATTATACCTCTGTTAATGTTTCAAATAAATAATAAAATGAGTTAACTCACTCCTCGTAATGTTGTGTAAACAGGCACGTCCATTTCTTTATACATAGCGTTGGCAAACTCATTATCACCTGGTTGATAAATAGCAGCACTGGATTCTGTAAAAAGTAACCAAATTACTTAAGCTTAGAAATAATTCATGTTATAAACAGTAGTCACACACTTAGTTAAAATTCATGAGGAAGAGATGTGGGTGCCAGTTGGACCTCTTTTTGTGTGTCCACCAGATTGACAAAAAAAAATGCATTAGGGTGAAACAAATAACTAAAATGGTATCACACTGAAGTCCTGGTATTAACAATTCTTTTTAATTTTCAACAACAATTATATTTTTAATTTATACTCAACATGCAAATACATATGTAGTTAAAACACACAGCAGTCTGTGGTATACGCTTGCGCAAAACACAAATGTCCGCAAGTTAAGCGCGGTGCTTAATCAACCGTAAAGTGAAAGAATACAATAGTACTTACGTAAAGACAAACTATCAACGATCATTCCAAAATGCATAATCGAATACATATTGATAGGTATTGATTGTACTGATTATATTATACACTGTCAAATATATTTATTTAAACCAAGATCTTAAGTGTTACTGTAGTTCTTACAGTGAATTTGAATCATTGTATACCGATATATATTGTGATTCGTCTACCACACAATCACCTGAAATCATTCTGCGTCACATGGACGTCATGTGGGTAGACGTTTGCGGTTTGATTTTTCCCTTACGTAAGATTAAAAGGATGTATAGCTATAGGAAAGTAATATATTGAACAAATTTTCAAGTCACATAGGATGCAAAGTATGTGAAAGAAAAAACAGTTAAAGATGCAAGAATTGATGACAGGCCCACGTGCTGTTACGTTTCCTGACCAGCGTTATGAGACATAAACGAAAGCTAGTGATTGGTGGACACTGATAAGTGTGTGACCTCGATCGGTTGAGAAGTAATCGCTAACAATTAGCAAAGTTAATCAACTTGAAAATACTTGTTGAAATGATGAATATTTATTTGAATTTGGCTGATTTATGAGTGGGACTATATTATATAACAACAAAGAATATTTTAAAGTGTATACAGTAGAACTCCAATTAAGGAGACACCTTTAGGATTCAACAAAGTGTTGTCTTAGGTGTGTCCCCTCAATAGGCCATGGTGTTTAAGGAAATGTCCTCTCGTTCATCTAATGGGAAAGTTAATACTATAGTTATTCCTTCAGGTTCTCAATTATGTAGTTTTAAAAAGTTTTCCAAAAATAAGTTGGGACCACAAACCACATCCTACATGATTTCTGTTGGCAAAAACAATTGGCAGAAGTGCAAGACATTGGCTGGTCAACACATCAATGTTGGTTGGTGAAATACTTACTTCTATTTGGTGATGTTAGATTTTCAAGACTGGCCGACATTCGGATACCACCGCTTGCCACATTGTAAATACGATTTTCCTGAAACAGAAGACAAAACATAGTAAATAATTAGATAAAAATATAAAAGTACAATTTTAAAGTGCTTGATATTTAGTACAAATATATTTGTAGAATAACAATATAATGAGGGTGGTCCATCCAGTTGAAGCTGAAGAGAAGAAAGTGCAAATGACCAAACCATAGAGGGTGCTTTTTAAAAATACATCCCAACATAAATGGTAATTCTGGCATCAGCCTTAAACAAAGGGTGTGTCAGATTAAATAAAGTTATAAAACTTGAAAACTTGTTATGGTGATTTGCATGTATTGCAAAAAATGATTACCAATGGTTTTTTTCACCTTTAGTTAACCAAAAGTTGTCAACTAGAGTAAAGCCTAAAATATGTTAAACATCCACTATAATATTAAGATTTGTTTGTATATCCAAAACTATGGAGAAATTAAATGTAGCACGAGAAGGAATTTTAAATGTTTGGAAATGCCAAAATATTAGGAGATTATGGTGTTGCATAATAAAACAATTATAGATTTTATTTTTAAATGGAATGGAAGTCAATATCGTACTAGAGTACTTTATGCAGCAACTGCAGTAGTATAATTAGTTCTTAAACATGGCTGTTATTTTTTTTTAATTTCGGGAATCAATATTGTACCTCCCATTCGTAGGAAGTTGTAAAATCTGGCAAAATATATTTGGATGAAAAAAAAGTTAAAATCGCTGCACCTGTCTGTACTCAAGGTTTAAATCTGCAAACCAAATTGGCTAGACTTTGAAGATAAGTATAAAAAATCCAACAAAGCACGTAAACTTTAAAATATGGTAATATACCTGATTATTGAATTATATTTTCATATTCATAAATCATAAAGGGTAATAACAATATACACAATTGGAACTTTTATTTATTTCCATTTTATCATAGATTTCCAATTTTAGAAATGACAAAACATTCACAGGACAGATTTGAACTACAACCTCTTGCTTACAGGCAAACACCTTAACCAGACCACAGATCAAATCACCACAAGGATACATTCATAATTATAAACTTAATTACTTGAAACATTACATAAATGTTGCAATGATTTTAAATGTTGTACCATAGAACCTCTATTAAAGGGACACCTTTAGGACCCCACAAAGTGTCCCCTTATAATAGTAAAATGGGTGTCCCCTGAATAGAGGTCGTTTGTAGTGTTAAACATATATTTCCTCTTGATAGTTTCACAGAAAAATTCTCTTTACTAAGGATGTTCCATAAATAGGGGTGTATCAAAGGAGCTGTAATATTTTGTAAGTTTTTATAAATTGTCAAGTTACATAATTAACTCTTTCACTTTGCTTTATATATGGAACATAAATTGCGCTTCCTAAATTAAACTGTACTGGAAATTATATAGTTCCTACAAAATATATTATGTGAAACTTATTAAGAAAGGAAAAGCACATTAAAAATAGGAATGAAATTAAATGGAATTAACCTATGTGCTTTAAAAAAATACTTACAAGATTGTTTGAAAAAGATTGTAGAAGAATGCAACATAGTTTTTTTAATTAAAATATATGTGTACTTAATTATAATTACTGAATTATTATTGAATTAACATTATTTTATAGAATTCAATGAAAAGTTACTGCAATAACATACTATTCTGCAGTAAAGTCATTTAAGATGGTTCCAAAAGTTTAAAAAAGTTATTCTAAGCAATAAACATATTCTTCTAAAATGTACTAATTAAGTATTCACAGGTGTATCAACAGGCTACTTTAGTAACGTAACACATTTACTTTGATATGATTGTTCTTAATATACTGTAAAAAACTTTAACAAATTCTGCTTAAATTTACTTAGTTTCCTCTAATTTGGAAATGGCACGTTTGACAGACATCAACAGAAACACAAATGTTTCCAATCAATGTCAGAAACAGGCCACGTATTAAGAAGCTCCGATAAACTGTTCTTTAATACTTCCGTAACAGCTGATGAACTCATTAGAAATTTCCAAGGTATATTTTCATTTCTTAATCGAATTAGATGCCTTTCATTTGGGACCAACAAATACTCCTTGCCTGGACAGAAAAACATCACTGCCCAGATATCAACTGGCAGGGATCCAAACAAACTGGAGAGATCGTACTTGTGGAGCAATCCCTCAATAAGAAACAAACAATATCTTTTTAAGGTAAATTAAGTTTAGTAAATTTATCGTTTAGCACAAATATTTTCAACTACATCCAATAATGAGATTGCCCAACTACTGTAGTTATGGCACAAAGTCAAACTTTCTAAATTACATCTTGTTTGAGGTTTTTAGGAGAAAAAAATGGCACTATGAGAATTTGAACCCAGAACCTAAGATTGGCAAGAAACATGGGATTGGTTAAACCACCAATATATACTAACCTACAATGATTGCCAATTTATTGTAAAATTGTACAACTATTACAGAATGTCAAAGGAGCTTGGGTGCACTACAAATTTCTTATCCCCTTTCTTTAAGTGTATGAGAACATTCTCAACAAAGTATTAAACAAATATTTTTTAAATAAGCCGTTCAAATTATAAGCTGTTATCTATCGAGCTTCCAAGACAGAAATAAATTTTTAAAAAAACAACTAACTGCATATTATTTTTGGCATTTTCAAAAATAACTAATAATAAAATTAGAAATTAAAGTTCGGAAGTTATGTATTTCAAATGTTTACCGCAACACATTCTCGTTTCTATTTGCGTAGGGAGTATTAGAAAATTAGTAAACACAGGAATTTCCGACGCTGTAAACTTTCAATGTCAGAAGGACATATTTAATTAAACAAATTTGGAATAAATTCAAAGTTAGATGATTAAACAAACCTTAACACACTCTAAGTTCAATCAATCTAATTTTCGCTTTTAATTTCAATTATCAAAAACTAGTACAGAGTAAACAACGTCCTATATTGCAGACATTAGATGTTTCAGCTTTGTCTGGGCAGAGAAGTGCCAAATTGGTAAGCCATACACCCAATTCACACAGTACAAAAATCTTACAAAATATAAAATGTTTGTGATGGCAGCACTCGACACCCTAAGGGGAGAAGAAAGTTATTGCATGCGTCTTCCACATCTGTGTGCAAATCGGCTCAGTTAGACTGCAAGCCACAGGTTTTCCCCAACATTTACATTAAATGGTATAAAATCTTGGAAAAAGTCGAGGACCGTAAACACACCTGTGTCTAAGCATATCTTTCTAATGAGGTTTCTTATACAACGTTTAAGTTACATTCACACTGGGACAAACAAGTGTGTGAAAGAGCTGACTCAGTAAAATTATCTCAAGAATTCATTAATTTTCTGAATGTGTGAATCAGGTATAATACAGTTATCAACATGATCAAGTGGTAATCTTTGATTGCTTTTATTTGGGGTTCCAGTATTTGGGTTCACTTCTTTAATACTGTTTTTTTTTAGTTTATTCAACTTAAAAACTTGTAATTTGCAAAGGATTTAGAAACAGGTTTTAATAGTATAATAAATATATTTTTGAATTATCTTGACTGATATATATATATAAATATGTTTAAACAGTTTCATATCATCAGTTTGGACATAACACATCTATAAATACATTGATTATATCATGTGTATCAAATCACAAATCATATCACTTGTTTTGCAGAGGTTTTACCATCTTCAGACAAACAGTCTCACACAGTGAGTTTACAGACTTTCCTAAATTTCGCCACTCATGGCCGATTCCCCTCTAGATATCCCTAAGGGACAACATGGCTATCAGGCACAGGAACCAACATTCGTAAAGAGGACTGAATTTGTCAGAATGTTGCGTTACGGGTGAATGAATGGTTCCTCTTCGGGGGTAATTTAAACTTCCTTGGGGAGTTACAGGGGGTCTAGAATAAATCCTAAAAACTCGAAGTGGGCATACTGTCAGATTTTATCTTGACCAAAACATTTTAAGTTACTATAGCTGACAGATAATATACATTGTCGACATATAAAGGACCTGTAGGGGGCTGATTTAATTTAGGTTTAATTGAATATTTAACTACAGGGTATTATAGAGTATCTTTTTATTTCAGATTAGCTAATTCTTTTCTTTAACTGTTAGCTTTATCAAACATTAAATAACAGTATCTGCTCTCTGTGTCCATGAAATGTCAAAACGTATATCAAATGGATTTTATGATGTCTTTGGAAGATTTCCACATTTACACACAGTTTCAAAACTATATATTTTTTTTCATTTTTACTCAGTTTAAAGTTTCTCTATATCATAACAAAATAAATCTTTTTTTTTCCTTTTTTGAGTAAGGATTTTATGATGTTTTTGAAGGATTCCACTTTTACATAAATAGTTTTGGTTCTAAAAAGTTTCAAACTTATATATATATTTAAATTTTTACCCAGTTTTTTACGTTTCTCTCTATCATGAACTAAATAATTTTTTTGTTTCTTTTTTTACCCAGTTCACTTTTTAATTCTTGCAGTTTTCTCTCTATCAAAACTAAATAAATCTTGTTTTTTTTTTCATTTTTTTTACCCAGTTCACTTTTAATTCTTTGAGGTTCCTCTCTATCAAAACTAAATAAATCAAATTAAATTTGAGATACAAATACTTCTATGATTCAGGACTCATTGCCAAAAACATTGTATGAACATCAAACTGTAGTGTGAATTGAGGTTTTTACAATGGTTTTTATATTTTATCAATGACATATGCTTCTCTATATTAAATAGCAAGGACAAATTTAAGTGAATCCATAAACTTAACTTTTATCTAATAATATAATATGAAGTTTTGTTGATTCTTCAAAAATTGTTTTGTATTTTTACAGTTATAATTGACAAGGAGTTTGTGGCACAATTTAGATTAAAGGCACACGGGTGTGCTTGCTTGTGTTTAAGTTCAAATCATATTTACATCATTTTGTTCTCTCCCACATAAACATAAAACTATGAATTAAATATATTAATATGTAAATAATTTGTTTGCATACAGAAGAAACCCTATAGGGGAAACCTTCGGTACTCAACAATTTTATTTTAATTTATTTCTTCTTTCTTTAAATAATAATAATAATAATACCACATTTATATAGCGCCCTTTTCATGAGTAATCATGCTCAAAGGCGCTTTACAAGCATTATTACCCCAGTATTTTTTGGGATCAAACACGTATGGAAACATACTCCCATAATGCAGCCGGTAACCAGCGCAAAGTTGTGTCTAGATCTAACTGGGTACCCTCTTATACACCTGGGTGGAGAGAGGCAACGTAAGTAAAGTATCTTGCCTATGGATACAAGCAATGCGGCGAGAGTTGGATTCGCACCTAGGTCTGACGATCGGTAGTCCAACGTCCAACACACTGCGCCACACGCCCTTAAACCACACTAAACTGAAATACACTTTCAATACAAATGTACTGATTTCCAAAGTGGTTCAGTAAACATATTTACAACAAAAATAAAATATAAAAGAAAAACAAAAAGAAAGAAAACAGATATAAAACTATTTATAATTGTGAAGGCAAAAAGGTTAATACATATATGTTTTCTATAGTGAAGATTTAAAAGTTTCCAAAGACATATTATGGAGTTCTGATTTTATGTTATTTGGTAGAAAATTCCATAGTTTAGTTGATCTATAAGCAAAAGTTCTTTTACCCTGACAGTTATTCCATAACGGAATAGATAAGTCATTATTACTTTTTTTTCACAACTGTGATAGAATAAACGAAATACCAATACTGTAGAACACCTATTTGTAACAGGGACAGGGGTAAGGGGTGCGTTCCTAGAATAGATGTTTGTTGTAGTGTTGAAACATATATTGCTCCTGTTTAATACACTGGAAAAGTGTCCCCTTAATTATAAATAAATAAGGCAGTCAGTTTCTCTCTGTAAAAGAATAACTAAATAGAACAATAATACACAACCAAATACAGTAGAGCTAGCAAAACAGAGTTGGAGGAGCAGAGTCTTCACATATGAAGTTGGCTCCTAATACGAAGAAGAAGAAGAAGAAGGGTTGCCCCTGTTGGTATTTCGTTTATTCTATCACAGTTGTGGAAATTTGCAAAGGATAGCAATAGGTAAAATTGTTAGAAAAATTAAAAAATAAAAATCTCAATTCAATTTATTAGCTAAAATAACCAAAAATTGTAATACTATAAATATCAGGGTAAACTGCTGTCAATGCTGACTGCCCGGAGGATATATTTCGATCTAATAAAAAAAACTTTAATATTCACAGTCAGCTTGGAAATGACAATATGATATAACTCTTTTTTTGACAAAAAAATCAGATATATTTAATTGAATCCATCATATCTATATACTCACTTCCTCTATCTCATTCGCATTTGTCACTAAACTTCTAACAAGATATTACAGTGTAAATGTACATTTAAGAAACTCCAACGATTTCTACCGTTATGTTAATATTATCACAATAATGTACCATATTTATTGGAATAAACACTGCGGGTGTTTTTTGAGGGAGGCGTTTATTCAAAGTTTATACAAATAAATATGGTATCTTATAAAAAAGAACAACAAATTGGAATGTTTGTATAGTATACTAATTTAGTTAATTTACAGGCATAAAAACAAATGAATGGGGGGGGGGGGGGTGGGGACAAAACAGTTGCTTTCTTCATCAGAAAACAATAATGATAGCAGTAATAAAAGAAATGACTTACCCATGATGGCATTTTGTGCAATGGTGGAGGCGGTGGTTTAGACAGGTCTGGACTTGCAGCATTGGAAACACCTGAAGATTTTGAATCTGATCGTTCATTCAATCTTGGTGGAATTTCTTCCGCTAAGTAATACTCGTTCTCGCTTGGTAAATGCTCCGAGTGGAAAGATGCCATTGTCTCGTACTTTCCTTCTGCGTTTGTTTCCTCGTCAGATGCAAATAGATCCTTGTACGTTATTTCTGTATGTTGGTTTGACTCGTATTCGGAATCAATTGCATCAGCCTCTGCGTTTGAATCTTGATATAGATAATCCACACTGCCATTAATTTGACACGACTCTGGAATAGAATCGGTAGATATATGTCCCACCATCGCATTATCTGCTTCCAGTTCATCATTTTGACTGGCAGTTGTAAAGTCATCATGATCGATACCAGATGCAACATGTCTAGGAGAGATCTCTCCAGCTGCAATTTCTGATTCCGTAGCTGAGATGGCATCATTTGAAAAATGTTCCATCGCTGTGGCTTCTGGGTGGAGAGAAGCATCTTCAAAGACATCTGTTTGCACACACGCGTCAATTGTTATTTGTTCACGAGATGATGATATTAAAGGTTCACGCGACGTGTGATGTGAACATGTGTCACATGACCCATGGCTTCGCATTGTGTCCGTCATTGCTCGACTGTATCTGCGTGGCCACGTGCGTGTCCAATCCTCCTCTTCCTCGTGAAAACTGTGTAAATTATGAGGAACGTGCAACCTTCCTTTACCCCACTCACAAGCCATGCACATAAAATTCCCATTTCCATTGACTTTCTCCTCCTCCATTTTAATTAATTCTTCGTGTACTTTTATCAGAGCGTGAACTGGGGAATCTCCAGGACTCCTTCGTGTTCGCTTAGGAGGAGTAGGCCTCATTGGCCTCACTTCGTCTCCTGATGAGTCTGCGTCTTGCCTCATTAAGATGGCTTTCCCTCGGATTGAGGGTCGTGCTGGAACCTTAGGAGGGGAACAAGCTCGGGGTGAATTTGATTCAGCGGTATCTGCTTCGAGGAATTCCATTTTGATCGATTCAGTTGGTGTTTGCGTTCTTGTCTGTCCAATCGGCATTGGTATTGATTCCGTTGAAACAAATGATTTCCTTTTATCTGGAAAAGAAAATGTTTAAGCAGAAAATTTAATAAAAAACTATAATTTTCAGAGGACAAACAAATATTTTTCAAAAATGTTATAAATACATTTTTTCAATATGAAAATATAGTAAAGTACATCAGATCAAATTTTGACTTTTCCCCAATTTTGTTTACTGGACTTATTCATAATAAAAAACATACGTAGAAGAAGTGAGACAGAAACTGACGTCGCAAACACTTGAAGACTGAAAGTAAATCTTATTTTTTTAAAAGGTAGAAAGACGTAGAGATAAACATTCACCTACAAAGAAAAATGCCTTTATTTTCTAATAATAACAACAAAACAAAAATTAATCAGATAATCTCTATGGGTCAACAACTTATTAATCTTTTCACTGAATTTTACACATTATCACAAACACACATCTCAGCGATGTAGGACAAATAAAACTAAATGACCAATCAAAATACATAATTTACTTTGTGAAACAACGACCTGCTTAATTCGTTGACCTGAGATTACGGGATCAAATTTAACCTACTTTTACCTGTACTTCTACTACTTCTATCTATAAATTCACATACTATTTTTTTTCCTTTATAAACTATTAGGATTGTACAACTAGAGCCCATTTCAAACATACTGCAGTTACTGCAGTAATTATATTTTGTATATTCTTTAAGCTGTTTCAATCATCAAATCATACACTTTCAAAGTGTTTGTTGAAGCAACATTGAAACTACAAAGCATACAATATTATTGGAGTAAAATCAAATGTAGTTACTGCAGTAACTGCAGTAGAACAATGTTGATATGACCCCTAAATATATTATAAATATACTACATGCAAAAGATGTATAATAATAATAATAAAATCCTAGTCTGAAGTGTTATAATCCCTATTATGAAACCAAAAAGAATCAACTATTTTACTTGAGAAATCTATTATATGTTGATTCATGGAGGTTTTTTCCTCCATGGTTGATTTGAACAAATCCGTAAAATTTATGCATTGTGTATGGATTCTATTTCCAGCCTTGTAAATGTTAACATGGGCCTAGTTGAATTCAATAGGTAAGGGACACATTATATAAACTTTATAATGATTTGATCAACAACAGAAAATCTGGAAATGAGAGGTAATCGCTTTTGAATTGACCATCCTGCCGAAAGACGAGCAGAGACGACAGAAGCTATCAAACTTTAAGGTAAAGTCACATGACACACACAGGGGTAAAAAGGACAAGTCACGTGACAACTTTTTGGCAACGAGTCAAAGAAATAATGTAAAAACACATGCTTAACCGGTGCACTAGAAAACCACACTAAAAATCTATTTTGGAGAGGAGAGGTTATTGTGATGTGAACGTACTGTGCAACAACAGCAAAATGATTTGAAAGTAACTGTAGGGGACGTGGAGGAAATTCACAAAGATTTGATAAAATTATTAGAGTCAGCAAAACAGGGGACAATTTGTCAAATAAAGGACGTTACTCCTACCGAGATAACCGTGGTTCTATTTTTTTTTTAGATACCTTAATACATTTAGTACTTTTTATGATAAAAAAAAAGAAAATAAATAAGCAGACACAACAAATGTATGAGAAACATGCTTTTGCGAGTAATTATTCATATAGGTGCATTAAATCTCTTAAAACTTAAAATTTGGAAGAGAAAGTTCATGAATGTTCCTACCAATTTTAGGCAATTATATGTGGGGCCTCAGGGTAGAATACAAATAACCAAAGGGAATGTCATAGGACCATCTTAATTTGCACTATTTCATATTTAATTTTTTGACCTCTATTCAGACACCTGATCATTGAACAGGAAGTGCTCTTCGAAGCAACAAATTTAATCAATGATTTCCTATTCAAAAATATCACTCACATTGCCTTCTACCATATATGGTCATAGGGCGAGCAAAGGAAATACATTTTCAACCAATCACAATTCAGTAACTAAAGCACTATCATTTCACAGATTATTTTGAATTTTTCAATTGTTATTATATAAATTATTAATTTTATAAAAAGATAAAACTAAATAAAATCACATGCAACACCCTTTGGGCAAACAATCCTTTTTGGGGATATTTTGGATAAATATTCTAGGTTTTTATTCATTTCAAGGGCTTTTTATCAGTTTGCGTGCAGTGGGATTAGTATTAAATAGTTACTCATGCGCCTAATTTGTAATATATCTCTGAATATTTATTTCGGATGATAGATAATGATAATAGCTCAAGATCACAAATCAAGATGTCTTTCATTATGAAGAAAAAAAATTCTATGATTTATAAAAAAAACTTTATACACTTGAGAATTAAATATACAGTAATATATACACCTGTATCCTTGCAATTTGATTGGTCCATTTTGAATTGCATAGTAATATTTAATAGTTCTATTTCATGGTTCTATTACACAGGAAATTTTGTGTAATAGGATGCAAGTGAATATTGCACTTTTTAAAATCAAACTGCAATGTTCGCCATTTGTAACTGTTCTACACGTCGACAAAACTGGAGTGCATGCCTAAATTGTGTAGCCTATCATTTAGACTTAAAAAACAATTAAAGATAGAAGGATGACTTGAATAAAGGTTTACCTTTTATAACAATAGATGTAACACTAATAATGTTTTGTATATTCATTGAACGAGGAGAATATTTTCATGAATTACTGACTTTCCTATTTAAAGCTCTGTCTACACTATCAAAAGAAGTGTGATGTGCCCAAATATGGTAGTGATATGACATCATCATGTCCATATCGGCACATCACATTTCTTTGTCACATACAGTTTGATAGTGTAGACAGAGCTTAACTCGGCTCCATTTCGTTTTAGCTCATGAAAACATTCACATCATTAAACTCATAAACATTCATTACTTGTATATAAAACAACATTACACATATTTTGGATGAAATAGATTTTGTCAGAGGCTTTTCTGCACCAAACGAAGAACTAATGATTCCTTAAACCCAATAATCATTATCAGCTGAGGGCACATTGAACTTTAGCCACAGGGTAAAATCAAAGCCTAATTTATATTTAAGTATTTAATTATAATTTTTAGATGCAAAAAAAAAGACAGAGAACATCAAAGAGGTGTTCTTACCGATAAGTCGTTTTTGTAGAGAACGGATTAAGTCTTGGGCTTTTTGGTTTGACAGTCTCAAGTGCTGGTTTTCTTGTTCAAGCTAAAAGAAGGAAATTGCAAGAAAAACATTCAACTTTTAATTAGATTTTATCAAATTAATACCATATGAAACTATCGGTACTTCCAATCCCTGTGGGATTTCTCGTTTTGTTTAATTTCTGGCCGTTTCTACTGCTTTGCTGTACCATACCTCCTCTTTCTGTTTACACGGAAAAGAAGAAATTGTAAAGTTATATTTTGTTAATTTAAAAAAAATTACATTTATCATATCATATCTATATATAAATTTACGTAAGGGCAAAATTCGGTAAATCGCGCCTTACTTCTAGAATTTTCACTCGATGGTATGTAAAGTTGGTTCGTACTTTCGGTACTGATTTTAACCGCCTGATGTAACCCTGTTTACTAATTAAATTGAGTTAAATAATTAGTTATTGACGATTAAAACGAATTTAGGTTCAACGATTTGCCCCAAATAGGGGTGTTTTCCGATCGTGGTATACACTGTCTAATGGATGTCCATCTTGAAAAATACCCGCCAAAAAAATGCGAGGAGGCTTCGCATTTTTCTATCTCCTCCTACGATAATTGTTTTTAATAGCTGAAAACCGGTTGAACAGCTAGAGTACACCATCATAATGTTGAAGACAGGCCGATTTTCTTTAAAAAATACTATTTTGATAGATTTAATATACGATTATACAAATGTATTGATTTGCGATGAATGGAACATCCCAATCTCTCAGTCTGCCAGAGTTTGGTTTAACACAAGTACTGTAGGTAAATTTATGAGCCCTTTGAGAATAAACTTGCAATACTTTGACAATACTGTAAATACCTATTAACTATTTTTCATTTGAATCGAACATTTCTTACTGTGAATGTTCGTACTGTTAGATGTAATATAAAAATATATACAAATAAACTTTATTACTGAGACTGTGGATAGGCTCTACTGTTAGATATACAAATAAACTTTATACTGACAGTTCCTTCTCAACGTTTGTATTAATTAATAATTACCAAAAATATAAACGTCGTAGTGGTGTATCGTGACATGTACTTTAATATTTCAATCGATTATGACAGTGACAGTTTTAACAAAGTATTAAATCGCAAATGTTTTAGGCCTACTGTATTTAGAGGTATATTATTTATAGGCCTATAAAACATGAACAAAATATTTCGTTACTCAGTGGATAAAGAATATATTTAAAAATTGTTCCTCTTTGTACCTATCCGCTTTCCCATCCCTCAACCCTAATGTTACATAGCGAGGAGGCTTCGCATTTTCCTATCTCCTCCTACGCTAATTGTTTTTAATAGCTGAAAACCGGTTGAACAGCTAGAGTACACCATCATAATGTTGAAGACAGGCCGATTTTCTTTAAAAAAATACTATTTTGATAGATTGCTAGAGTACACCATCATAATGTTGAAGACAGGCCGATTTTCATTAAAAAATACTATTTTGATAGATTTAATATACGATTATACAAATGTATTGATTTGCGATGAATGGAACATCCCAATCTCTCAGTCTGCCAGAGTTTGGTTTAACACAAGTACTGTAGGTAAATTTATGAGCCCTTGGTTTAACACATACGGTAGGTAAATATATGGGCCCTTTGAGAATAAACTTGCAATAGGTTCGGAAAATGTTAAAAACCAATTTCTATTATTTGAATCGGTAAACAGTTTCCATTTATTATACATTGATAATGAAACATGAAATATTCCTATTTATGTCCCTCGAGGTTCATTACAATTTATATTTAGTAGTCCCACGGACTTCATCTTAGCCACTCCCCCGAGTGCTAAGGCCAAATTTATGATACCCTACTTTCTATGTAAGTTTAGTTACAGTTAGTTCTTGACGAAAATACAACGAATTTAGGTTACACCCTTCGGCCGCGAAAACGTTTCTGTACAAATATGATACCGATTGGCTTTATTTCATTCAACAGCGACCATAATCTCGCCAATTACAGGATAGATAAACTATTTTATTATTGATGTGCTTATAAATTAAGACTCATGTAAACAGCTTGATTACATCATTTTACAGACAAACGAAACTTTTTTAAACCTACTGTTTCAATAACTGAGTATAATACTGTATACGTTTTCATAAGTAAGTGCATATACATTTTCGTGTTTTCATTGACGAGATTGTAATAGTAACTTCAGTAACTATTACAGTACTTATTTATTATACGACACAAGACAATTGTATCTGTCAGGTACGTACATTATTCTAAAAAATAAGTCTAGATAGATCCCTTAGGCGTCATAAATCACAGGCCAACAAATCAGTACTCATGACAGAAATTCGACCCAGTTTGGTTCACACAAATGTTTACAGGAATTTCAACACCACAACCGATGATTTGCCCTAAATATTTAGGTAGACTACAGTTTAATTTTTCACTGAATAGGAGCTTGCATTTCCGATTTCCATTTCGCAGAATGTCTAGGTCTATTTATTTAGTTTGGTTCTTATAATATATAAATACAATCAACTTTATTACTGCGGTTCCATCACCACCACCACGTGTCGCCCAATTCCCGTACATACATTTCCATTTCTCCCTAATTTCTTTAATCCACATAAATTAATTGTCCTTTATGGAATCCAGTATTGGTTTTGTTGTCTCTATTTCTGAATACCCCAATTAGGGGGACACTTCCGTTTTTGTTTAGTGTCCCAAAAAAGTCCCCGTCCGTGGATTCTACTGTATTCGAGAACCATCTGTGAGCACCCCTAGATGGTACGCGAGCGAAGCGAGCGTGCCATCTAGTTTAATAAAATATACATAAAAATGAAGAACAGAAAGCGGTTTCTATATAAATATATTTTGTCAAAATTTATGAATTTTACTATATGGGATTATTACAACCTCCTCTCATACGGTGGGCCCATAAAATACTTTAGTAGTTATATGATAAAGTTTGATTCACTTTCACAAAAAAACAACAAAAAAGTAATAAAAAATGTTTTTTCTAATCAAATTTTTTGTCAAAATATACTATTAAGTGAAAAAATGTTTAAAAAAATGGGGTTTTTTTCCGGGGAAATTATATTTTATAGTTATAATATTTGAATCATTGCAAACAAAATTATCGGTGCAATATTGTCTATCAACAAATGACGACATTATGCGACACATTCTGCATGTACACATCATGCATCTGTTCACCGTACATCGAAAATGACATTTCAGTTTTATTAATTAGTAACGAAAAACAAAACTGATGTGTTTCTTGTTTCTATGTCACAAAGGTCAAAAGGATTTAAAATGAAAGCTTGGCACAAAACATTCAAAACTTTATTTTAAAGATGAATAATAGTACTTTCTGTTGGAAATAAATATAATATATTTGATGCCAGATAAAAGTTTTCAGTAGAGAAATTGTCTATAATTGTTACTATCTGTTTTATATTTCCATACCGAGAGTTTACAGTGGATGTACTTTTTCTTTCGTAGCATCCTCCCTATAACAAATTACCACTTTTTTTATCAAACATTCTTCCACTTTTGATTCTTGTAAAATATTTTTTTTACAACTTTTCTTTTTTTTAGAACTATTTTGTTTTTGAAGTTGGGGCAAAACAACAAATGTTTGGTTATCACACTTTGTGACTGCATTTATTGTACAATAATTGGAAGAGTGAAAAATACCAATTTAATTTAACATCTTCATTGTTTTAATTGACTTCTCTTTTGATTTTAATTATTTATTTATTTTTTTTAAATTTTTAATTGTTTTGTTTCAAATTAAAATTGTATTATTGTGAGCATCTCTAATCAGCTTCGGCTGGATGGACCGCCCTCGTAAAATATTGTTGAAATCAATAAAATAAATAACCTACCTTGTAGTAACCTATTCTAAAACCATTCAATTAAATATCAATTAAACCAATTAGATTCATAATCTAATCAAGTCATCTAATTATACTAATATACAGTAATTAAAAACAATGTTTTACTTATTAATGACATCTAATACCTTTAATACAAATTGACATATTAATAAGGTGTACCAATAAAATAGAGTCTTTGTCAGCATTTCTTTCATAAATGGACCTAGGTTAAAAGAATCAAGCAGATTAAGACAAATTCTGACAAGTGATAATTAGGAGGTTCTTAGGACTGGGATGACATTGCCGTCAGCTTCGTTCATTCAATTAGGAAAGAAACTAAATTTAATTGAAAACAAATGATATATCTAGAAAGGATCACGATTTCTATGGCACTGCAATAGGGCAGAATCGGCCAATTCTATGTACTGTGCCTAAATTTGTTTTGCATCATAGGCAGATTCCTTGATACAGCAACACATGAAGCCTGTATCATAGACCTTAACCTGAACCTATGCAGACAACATATGTGATACATATGAGATGCTGTATTACAGAATTTACCTAAGACACTGGACAAAAATTGTCATGAAATTTGAGAATCAGGTGGAAGATAACAATTCCGATTCCGTGGAAAGAACACGAATAAAGTCATACATAAGTTTTATTTGAAAATGTAACAAGAAAAAGATTCAATTTTAAAAATAGAAACAGGTTTCTCATTTAATACAAGTTGGTGGAGTCTAGATGTCTGTAATGCGTAAGCATTATTTTCGTTTACTTTTTGTCTTTATGATGAAATTGCATGCTAGCATTGTACATTTGATATAGACCTACATAAATCGGAATTGCAACAAGGCGATTTCTTTGACTGTTTCTACAAGACTGGACAGACCTTATCAGGTGTAACATCTGCGAGGAGGTCTTAATCAGACGTAGCATCAACGCTTAATCCATTTGAATGATAAACCATGTGACTGAGTTCTTCCCAGTCAACGTTTGCTGTATATTAAACTGGATAAAGCAAAATGATTTCCTTCTGCAAGCTCACCAACTGTCAAATTAAGGAAACTGTGAGTTGATAACCGTGTATGCATTATCCAACATCAAACACGTGGCTGGCGCAGATAAGCGAGGTAAGCTCTCAGGAGATCTGAATGGGTTTATGTTTAGTATGTTACTGCTGAAACGTTTGTTTTGGGGAGCCTAAATGTTTTGCAGATTGTAATCAGGGGTGCAATTTTGTACCCTAAATTGATTCGCAGTCGCCTTAAATGAAAGTATTTACGTCTAAGCGTGCATTTTATGAAACATAATCGTCATTTGGATAAAGCATAACTACTGATACATCACGCGGAATAAACAGTTTAATTCTCAGAACGTTATTATCTTTGCAAGACATTGAAATTTGTTTGATAACCAAAATAGATTTTATCTGCAAAATCTAAGAATGTTATCCCTGGAGAGCGAGACTGATGAAATAAAGTGTCTGCAAATGTATGCGAGATATAAGAAACAATACTACCGTAAGTTAAAAGTAACAAGTATTTAATGCAAATCCATGACAATTTCCCATAGTATGCTAAATTCTAAGATAAATAGAGGACAGATATAAATCTGGGGTTTTTTTTTTTGTCTGGATTCAATTAAAGATAAATCTATAATTTATACTAAAGCTTTGTTCACACTTATCAAACTTTATGTGACAATGTGATGTGCCCATATATGGACATGTCAATGTCATATCACTACAGTATTTTGGCACATCACACTTTTTTGGATAGTGTAGACAGAGCTTTATACAAACTTTATACGTCAAAAAGGACATTCAACAATTGTCTTCCTTGGAAATAGAATAAATTATCATTAAAGCTTTATAGCGCACTTTGAAACTGATTATAGTCATTCAAATATTTAATTGTTCCATATTCTTCAAAAATATTCCAGACCTTTCTTATATGATCTTTATAATTTAATCTTTTGTAATCCAATACTAAAACTATTACAACATTATTAATTACATAGCAATTATACGAATAACATAAAAATCATGTTCACTACATCTCCAATTTCTGCAAAAGTTGAAAAGCGTGAAGCGCCTTTCAAATGCAATAATTCTCACGGAAATTAAATTAATAATTTCAGATAATTTATTTCTTATGTTTCACGATTGTAAAAAATCATTAACATCAAACAGAAACATCTTAGATAAAACCTTATGTTATTCTACGCAATGACATCTGTGGAAATCAGTTCTGACGTACTAATTTATTTCGGTTGTTAGGGTGTGTTTACATCCTTAGACACTAGAGGGTGTGCGTCTACGACGACATGTATGAACTTCAATTAACGAGAATTTCCTTCCATTTTGTTATTTTTATTTGACCTGAGTACTTTCTCATTTTCATTTTCATGTTTGTTATTAGTCTAACGTCATAATTTGTTACAAAGATTGATGGAGTTTTGAGGTTAAATGATTTCATTCACGGAGAGGAAAAACAAAATTATTTGACGTAGTAAAATTGTCAGGTCTACTTCCTTTATGCGTCTTATAAAAATTAATTTCACTAATTGACCCAAAATAAAGATTCTTATCATCTGGAAGTCTAACATCTCCAAGCAAACCAAACTTAATTCTGCAGAGAATGTGTAGAAAGCATTCTCCTGTACGATAATGAAACATGGACAATGAAAAAAAGACCGACATAATGACACCTACACACGTCTCTTAAGCTTGGTTCCCACTAGAACATAACGCAAGGACGTAAACGCAACACAAGCATTTTAACCAATGACAAGCGAAGTTATAGACAGTTAGCAATCACAAGCGAATGACCATCGCTTGTGATTGGTCAATTCACATGCATTGCTTTACGCCCTTGCGTTGCGTCGCTAGTGGGAACCACGCTTTAATGAGAGTACAGAATATTTCATGTCAAGACCATATAAAAAGTCTGAAATATATATGACCGTATCCAACCAATATAATCCATAGTCACCAAGCATAAATTTACTTTTCTGGTCATTGCTAAAGATCAGGTTATCTTTGATGTAATAAACTCTCACGTCTGTCGAGTCTAAAGGAAGAACTTTTTAGGGAAAAAAACCATAAATTTAACAATCATTGATTATTAATTTTGCAATTTCATTATGATTCATGTTCCATTGTTTTTGTTCTAAATGTTAAATAATTTAATTAAAAATGTAGTGATAGCACAAGTTTTAGCCAATTGAGTTTACATCATCACTCCAGATATTCCTAGAAATCCTTTCAAGTTTGTCTTCCTATCTTTGATGTCACACTCAGTTTTAAATCCATCCATGTCTTTCATAAATATTAAATTAATTATGAATAATTATCTAAAAGTAATCTTGTCATAAAATTAAACACCCTTAGTGATAGAACAACGCAAATGTTAACAGCAAGTGTTTAGAATTGTCAATCATCAGTTAAAGGGTGTGGCAATTTAATATTAATCATTACAAATATTTAATTTAATATTTTCTGTTTCCGACATGAAATCGTTGATACTTCTATTCAATATGACTGACATACAGTGTAATGTCGATTTGGTTATGTTGATATTTTGATCTTATTTTTTGGAAAATGATGATGAAAGATAATAGTCGAAAAATAATAAATATAACAGAAGAAAAAAGTAAAATAATAAAATTATGAAAATGGAAGTAGAAAGAAAATAAAAAAGAGAATAAAAATTATGGAGAGGAGAGAAGGTAGGTTGAAAAAAAAGAAGTGAAAGGTGGGAACATATAGAAAATAATGAGAGTAAAAATTATAAATGGAGAGATAAGAGAAACGAGTGGAATGAAAAGGTAAAAATCAGGGATTTAAGTTCCCAAAAAGTGGCATAATTATCTAGGCAAATTCTGAAATACAGCGTCACATATGTATCACATGTTTCACCTTTATTTACGTTAAGGTTATGTTAGGTCTAAGTTACACTGTTTGCCTATGATGCAGGAAAAATTATAGATATGAGAATTGGCTAGCAACGGTACAAGATAATATTGATTAATTTTGATTTATTATGTCTATGATGTCATATGCAATAAAGTTTAGGTTTGTCTGGGTGTGTACTAAATGACTTCAGATCAGTAAAAATTGTACAAACTGTTCATAAAACACTCACAACAATTATAAAGTCATCGGTCATTAATTTCTGAAAATCTGAAAGTTGCAGTAAAGCAGACATAAACCACAGGCTTCTAGACAAACTTTGACAAACGGTTCATGAATAAGGGATTATAGGGAAGGAAAGTTTTTGGAATGAATTGTTAAACATCTGATTCTATTTAGGCAAAAATAAAAAGTAATTGTTACAGAGTGACTTTTAAATCACCTGGTAAGTTGTATTGTGTTACATATCAGTCAACAGAATAATTTTATACTAGGTAACTTCCAATTGGGTGATGCAAAAGGCTTCAAGAACAATTTGAAAAGAATAACCTGATGTGATAGACATTATTAGGAATGATTTTAAGTAGCCTCCTACAGTTCATAAGTCTAAAAGATATTGTTGTACAGTCAACTATCTCAACCTTTATCTTAAACTTTATCAGACTTTTTTTTATGTCTAAAGCTCTGTCTACACTATCAAACTTTATGTGACAAAAAATGATAGAGACATGATGATGTCATATCAATACCATATTTGGGCATATCACACTTTTTTTTGTCTAACTAGTTTGATAGTGTAGACAGTTTTAAGTTCCAAATTCGTTTTTACTAACAAAAACACATTCAGAACATCACAATTTCGGAAAACCAGACATATTAATATATATTAAGCCACCTTAGAGTGTCCAGTTTTTGGCAAATCATCATACCACAACAATGCTTACCTCAAGATTATTTAAACTAACAACATTATTTTTAATATATTAAAACTAAATTTTTTTAATTACATCATAGATAAAGAATAAATAATAAAATCAATCTTACCAATAATTTCTAGACATTTTCCATATCCAAAAATGAAAATAAATCTGTATGCAAATTAGAAATTTGCATACTAACTAAACATAGATAGAGATAGTTTCCACTCCATTCTGCACTTCAACAAAATTAAAAATGAACCGGTTTTGAGTCAACAAGGGACTTTCAAAAGGCGACCATTGGAAGGTGATCACATGTCAAGCCTAATTTGCATATTAGTAATTATACTGGAAATCACTTCAAATGAGCCATAGGCTATGCAATCTCACCGTATAATATTTTAATCCAATTAGTTAGAAATTGTTGTACAACATGAACATTTTAATGATGTTAGTCATTCGTCGTGACAAATAATGTCATTATTATGTTGTCACAAAGAGTAATTGTAGTAGCAGGTAATGGTAATAGTGTTGTTATTATGGCACAGTGGTACAGCAACAGGTTAATAATTAAATTGAAATGGTTCAAGTTTAGTGCTTGTCAACAAAGATGACTAAAACCAAGAAAAGTACATTTTTGCATTGTCACTAACAAACTATTAATAAACAAGCGTTGTAAGGTTGCTTAGTGATGTTCGTAATCGAGAAGTATAATAAAGTCTACCAATAATTTTTAGAAAACTGTACTGTACTTTTAAAGCATTAAAATCTCATCTTGGTATAAAATTTTCCTAGGAAAGATGTTTTTTTTTTTTCAATTATTTGATTTTATTTATTATTTAATTTTTACTTTCAATTATTACTATTTCAATTGCGATTGACAATTGTTTTCATATATTATTTATTGGTATACATCCAAAAATGTGGAAATAATTTAAGACACCAGATGTTAGTATGTGAGAATTAAATTTAAGACATGATTTCCGATTATAGTAAATCAGATTAAACTATAAGACTGTAAAACATTAAAATAATACCATAATATTTACAAAATAACTAAATAAATGATTTTGTATATTTGGTAATCTTGCAGTGTCATTATATGAACCTAAATTATTGCTTTGCAGGGATGTGTGTGTTTCTCTAAAGCTCTATTTACACTATCAAACTTTATAATAATAATAATATCCTGGATATATATATATAATATATAGCGCCTAATGTTGTGAAACCTCTAAGTGCTTAAAATTATTACCCCAGACATTTTTTGGATCAAACACGTATGGAAACATACTCCCATAATACAGCTAGTAATCAGCGCAAAGTTGTGTCTTGACCTATGTGATAAAAAATGTGATGTATCCATATATGGACATAATGATGTCATATCACTACCATATTTGAACATATCACAACCATATTTGGGCACACCACACTTTTTTTGTCAAACTACTTTGATAGTGTAGACCTAGTTTAAAGAAACACCCAAATGTGTAAATACTGTAATCATTTACTTTTGAAAATAAAGGTTACTCGATAATAATTGCTAAACTACTGTAAAATGTAGCCTATATTTAAACATTCAAAATAAACCTTGTTCACAATTCCATTGAGAATATAACAAACCTGAAAATTAAATAAATAGTGTAATTCATGAAGTCAAGGCTTTGTATTCCATAGTGATTACGGAAATTGCTGAGTAACATGAAAAAAAAATACAAAAATATATATCAAAATATATTCCTACTTTTTTTCAATCTTAATGTGTATGTGCATACTCAGAATTGAATTTGTATATAAAATTTACGAAATGTGGAATATGTAGAGTTCTCTTGGTACTTATAAGAAACATCTATTTTATCTATGCAAAATAAATGAATACTTGTTGAAATGTTTACCAGGCATAAGCTCGACTTAACTACTATAGCTCATAAAAACTGAGAGTTTCCAAAGTTTGCTGGTTTGTTACCAGATGACTTCAACAAAGCATGCAGAAGTTTGTAAAAGTTAGGCCTTGTGTGCTAGGCCTTCTTGACAAACTAGTTGGCAAAAGATCACAACAAATAAAAAAAGTCATATAATCCTGCAGATGGACAACTATAGTGTATACAGCTGGACCACAAACTTCTCCAAAATGTGCAAAGTTATCAGACTTCTGAATTATGAATTATTTGTGATCTTTTTAAAAATAACATTTTTAGGCTCTTTAGAAAATCCAATATTAGACAAATCTTTCAACAATACCTTCATTTAAGTTAACAAACTATGTTTTACATCATAAATAGTATTTAGAATATTGATAAACCAGAAAAAAAAGTGTTGTAAACCCTAGGGTATCCTGTATTTGTACACTGAAGTACTGAAATGACTCTGATGCAAGACAAACTTAGCCATGTGTTTTCCCATAGGATTTCACTTAAGGAAAATGTACTTCATGGGAAAAGGTTATTTGGAACTTTGTCAACATGTAATTCCTTAAGGTCTATCTTCATGTCTAATCAGAATAATCATCAGAATCTAATCAAATCTCATCAGAATATAAATGAATGATAAATTTGTAAAAAAAAAAAGAAGTCTAAATGTACCAATAATACATTAAATAAACAGTGACAACAAAATCCCAAAAAAAACAAAGACTAACAAAAGGCAGACACAAGTAAACAGAATCACTAAAAAAAAGTGACCTTTTATCAGGTTATAAAAATAATCATCATTAAATTTATATAAAAACTATAGATAATAGCAACTATTTCCAATATTAAAAATTAAAAAAACAAAATTAAGAAGGTGAAATGTGGAATTGAAGATTCTTAGAAATAATGTTGACATGAAGTCTTTGAGGAAAGATTTGCCAAAGTCACCAGGAATTCATGGATGGCAGGATGAAGAAAGTTGGTTCTAGCTTTTATTCACTAGTAGAATTATTTCAAAAAGTACAATATTTGTAAAAAATAATGCATAAAAGTTTCATTCAAATAGAACTTCAGTTTAATGTTTACAAACATTAGAAACAAGCAAGTGTTCTTTACTAATCTGAAAAACCTGTGAACTTGCAATGTTTCATTTTAATCCTATAACAAGTTTACAATAGACTCGAAAATAAATTGCAAACATATTTTCACTTTAACTCTTTACACAAGAGAAGAAAATATTCAAAAATCTTTCATAATAGAATCTGCGCAAAGAAAAGAGAAAGCTCCTGAAATTATTTTAAGTATTCGCAAGGGATATGCGTATAATTTGTGAATTTGTCCAGATTTTCGTGTTAATTGTGCTTGTTTTTGACCTAGATAGACTTGTTATGAAACTCTTAAGAAACAAGAGTTATACCTTTTTTTTAAAGGGATGATTCTGTCCTATAAATTCTGAAAGTTGACTTTATAACAAAAATTTGTTAAAACAATGTTACAGCAAAAGTTACTATCCAATATAGGGACAGGGTGAACTACAATGGCATCACAAAAAATTGGCGACTTTGATATAAATTTTAAACAAAGCTATGATTTTGTATGCAGTTAATTTTTTTTTAAACTATGTGTACAAACCCTACACCAATATCAGGAAGAAAATGTTTACAATGCCTCTTTAAATCCTAATGAGGTCTAAAAACTTAGATAAATAGCATTTTTGTACATACCTTTTTGTTTTTTTCTTTACTCAAAATATAATCTGCCACATAAAGTAGTAGTAGTATTAGTAGTAGAGTAAATGTTACAATATTATTTTTGAAGAAAAAAATTGTATTTGTCAAGAATAATTAACTGGTAGTGTGCACGTCTACATAAATTAGATTTAAGTATATCTTTTATGTAATAAAATAAATTATCATCCATTACGGCAACTCAATTGATCAACATGTCTCATACATTTCATACACGTTTATCGTATTCAATGTCTTGGAATTCATACAAGCATTTATTAAATTTTGATGTCTCATACAATTTTGTATAATAAAATTGTCATAACTTTAACTTGATATGATTATCTCAAGGAAGAATTTTATAAAGAGTTACAATGAAAAAAACACAAAATAACAGGTGGATGGCGCTCAAACAAAAGTAGTTAGGAAGAAAAGATATAGTACGAGTATGACCTTCCATAATGAAACAAAACCGCTAAGATCAAGAAGACCTCGATGAAGAGATAAGACATTTGTTGACGCAAGTTGTTAATTAAGCAACTAACGACCTTATGTATTAAAGACTACCTCAAATTAGAGTCTATTTTTATGTGCACAACAATAGGGAAACATGTACAACTTCTCCATGTAAATATTCGTTAATAATTAAATATTTTTTAGACTTTATTGAAATACTAAAGTTTGATTGGTGAAATAATAATATACTAACTGTTGATAGTTTGTTTGTGACCCATTCTTTGATTTTTGCTGCTTTTTCTTCCACTGCAATGCCATCCTCTTCTCGCATAGATTTCTGTAAAAATACAAATATAAAAACGAGAAATGGTTAATTGTAGTATGCAATGAATATGCAAATTAGAATAAAAATGAAATATCCTAGTATTTCATTTTTTTTCAAATAGAATTTTTTTAAATATGGAAAATATGTTTTGAAAGAAAAATCTTTATCGATGATCTACCAGAAGGGTACAATAATTTCAGTTTCATAGAAATCAAGATTTAAAGATTTTGAACTTGAAAGACGAACTAGGCTTACAGATTTTTAATTTGAAGGTCATGGGTCGTAATAATATTCAATTCCTTTCCACAGGATATCTGTGAAATTAGGTTGGTAGATGATTTATCTATATGCACTAATATATATTCGTTTTACATATAAAATAGTGAGACTAAAGTTTGAAGGTTAGGGTACTGAAATGAGATGTATCGACAAATGAGTACTTATTTTCCATGAGTCTCTCTGAGTAGATATTAGCTGGAATAAATTAATATTAGTATAAATGTGAATTAACCATGACATTTAAAAAAATAAAAATTAATGCATATATATGCGTTTTTTTTAATTATACTCTAGAAGAAATTGTATAATAAACAATTGATGTATTTTTTTGTAGAGAAATAAATTAAGCAGTTAAATTAATTAATTAATTATGAATGTATATTAATTAGTATACTGAAGAGTAATAGTAAATGCAAATATTAACTTATTCTCTCTCAGGCTTTATATTACCTCAGGTATTAAACTTAAAAACCCTTCAGAGTTTTTTATTTATTTGAAAACATAGTTTATGCAAAATTGTTATATAGTCAAAATTTATTAGTTAAAAATTGATTAAAAGTATTTTACATTGAGACACACTCATCAAGTAGAGAATATTTCACATTTGTAAAGGTATAGGTACAATTTTATTGTTTCATTTTATCGCATTAGAACATATACAATATTTACAAAAATAGCCAGACATTGTCATGTTGGACATGTGCTTTATGTAAACAATATCAGCATGTATTGACACCATGTGGTTTCCTATCCAGGGACCTCCATCCAGGGACCTATAAGGAACATTGTAGCTATAACAGCATGTTCCGCAATATACAGTTGTGGATTTAGTTTAATGAACGGCCTTGGTTAGTAACCTACAAACAATTGCCAAAAATATGAATTGAGAATATCAGGCAGTGAGGGTACGGTAACAGAAAAAAACAATTTATATTATACAGTTCATAACACTAACAGTAATGACTTCTTTTAATATATTCAATAATATGTAGGCAATGTGATCAGAAAATAATAGATAAAATGTTCACTTTGCACATGATAATCAGAAGAGTCTCTGATATATCGTAGTGATATGACATCATATGTCCATCACAAATTTTTGTCACATTTTGGTAGTGTAGACAGAGCTTAAGTGCATGCTAATGTAAATGTCCCTTTTAACATAACACGACAAGTTACTAGACAAATAATCCTTCTTTCACCCCCGTTAAATTAAATAAGATAAGATATTCTCATCCACGACCTTCAGCATTCTCCTAACCAGTATCAATATAGGAAAAGTAGTAGTAAAAGTAGTCGACGACTATACATGCTATCACGTCTCAAACGGTTTGGTGTCCCGACTGAAGATTTGATCTCCGTGTATACGTGTTATGTTCGCCCAATAAGTGAGTACGCTGTCCCGGTTTGGCATAGCATAGCAGTATAACCAAGGAACAGACCTACCAATTGGAGCGAATCCAAAAGAGAGCATGCCGCATTATCGTGGGTGCGGATTACGTATCATACACGGAATCACTGAAGCAGTTGGGACTCCATACCATGACTGAGAGACGTTACCAACTTTGCATTGAATTTGCAAAGAAATGTGCTAATGCGTATAGATATGCTGAATGGTTTCCGAGAAATATGAGTACGCATAATATGGCCTTACGGAAAAGTAATACATACCAGGTCCCCAAAAATAAGACAAATAGATATGGAAACAGTGTAATCCCGTTTCTCACTCGCTGCCTCAACAGTATTGATTAAATAATAAAAGAAAATAAATGTATAATGTAACCAGATATTAATTAATTTGACATATAGGCCTAGTAGAAATTTCTTGAATTTGACTCAATTTATTCTTAATTCTCATTTAATTTTGTATTTAATGTTTTTGTAAATGTATAATTGTAATTATCTATTTGTCTGAAGTCGACTTTAATTAAGAAACCAATGTAAATACTGCAACTTAAATTTAAGATTATATTTTTATACTGTAATTAAGTAATAATGTATATACTATATCCTTGCAATAAGACTATTTTTTTTTTAACTTTATGTTTACATTTACATATATTTTGTAATTGCGATAATTTTGTTTAATAATGACTATTACTTTACTTGTCTTTTGAATGTATATTGTCCCTTACCATGCAATTCAGCAGATTTGCTGCCAATTGGTTTGTTTTTAATAAAGAAAGAAAAGAAAGAAATAGGAAGACTCCCTGGTAGGGTACGACTTTAAACTGCCTAGAAAACGCAATCTGACTCAGAAGTTGAGCAAGGACAGAGAAAGATGAAAATAAACCGTGTCTGGTATGGAATGAGTTTGGATCGTTACCAACGCTAGACGTAGGTTATCCACGATTATAAACAATTACATTTAATCGATCACTCATTTTTTTGTGTTGACCTTAAAAATTAGGATGAAAATAGAAATAAACACTTGGTGTATTGGGAAGAGTTTGGAAATCCCTCCTTGATGATAAATAGATTTTCCGAAACAATTGATTCAATTATGAATGAATTATAAATCAATTTATACAGTACAACCCGTCAATTCCTATTAAGGGGACACTATCCTTAGAAATGAACAAGGGATAATATTTGTTTTAACGCCTATTTGGTGGAGCTGCTAAAAAAAAGGACATTTTGTTGGGAAGATGAACTAGTTAGTTTGAACTACTGTAAATATGATAATGTTTAGATTTTATATAGAAATGAAAAATGTAAAGAAAAAATTCCTGAAAAAAGATATATATAACCTGCTATATTACCTGTTTTATCACCTGTTGTTTAACATTCCGCAGTTCAATATTTTTTGCGCTTAAAACATATTTGTAGAACTCGTAAGCCATCTTGAGCAGTACTTACAGTATCATCTTCAGAAAGATAATGCAGTTTGCATCACGCCGCATTAATCAAAAATGCAACAAGCGCATTAAGATAGTGCACTACTTTCTTATCGATGAGGCGTGCCAAGGCAGATAAGGTGCGTTGCTATTTAACCGTCGAGTTCAGCCATTTGCTGGCTTGACTCAGTCAACGCAACAATGGGACTAAAGGAAGTGTTGTTTAAAAGAATGTCGTCGTATTTGCCAAGGCGGTGTACGGGAACGCTCATACCCTGGAAAAGCAAAGGCGGCTTCAGAAACGGTGTGACCCTGGATGGATAAGTATCTGTGACTGAGACCTGTCATACGGTATTAACCTATACAAGTTTGCCTAATTCATATAATAAATGCGGGGGATTGTTTTTGTAACATACCTTGTATTATATACTGATATTAGGAAACATACAAAATCAAATGTTGACTTCAATCACGAATATTTATTAACACTAAATCTTTTTTTATATATTATAAATGCTGTTATGACAGAGTATAATCCCTTGCTTGAATATAATCAATCACATAATTTAGGCTGAGTTTAGGTATTCTTTGTTAAATTCCATGGTTTAATGCATTCTAAGTACAATTCCTAAGCCCAATTTTTCCAACACAATTGCTCCATGAGACTATTAATTGAACATACATGGTACAGTATATTTCAAATCGACTATGAAAATTTGCATAAAATTTAACAATTTTTTTTTATTAAGTTCACCTATACAGACTACTATAACAAACTAAAAACAGTATTAAAAAAATTTGACGATTTTCGAGATTTCAAAAGAAACAGTATCACACAAAAATGATCTACCATAACCCATTTATGTTATAATTTAATTATATTACATGTTACATTACAGGATTAAATGTAATTCATTGTTATACAGATCTTGATGACTCATATACCTCATCTATTTTTATACATAGAGAAACCTCAGTACATTCTCTTGTGATTAAAATGTTTAAATGAAAAGAAAGAACTTAAAATTAAGGAAAGTGGCGTGATTAGATGATTTCTTGATTGGATTAGTCACAAAATTTCAAAACATCATTTTATTACAACGTAGATTTAATAAATTATAAATTTCTGGAAATAAAGAAAATAAAATATTTGCATTTGAAGTTTTAGTATAGTAGTATTACGGTATAAAACCTCTAGTGACAACTTCAGGACCAAAAAAAGTGTCCTGTAAACAGGAATGTCCCCAGAATAGGAGTTGGATTTAAAACATGACCATTGTGCCTCATTCGTATCAGAAAAAAGTTTCTCCTTAATAAGGGTGGTCTCTGAATACGGGGTCACCTAAAGAAGGGGACTCTAATGTATCTAACACAATTTGTTCCTTGTAATTTTGTGGAGAAAAGTAGTATGCATACAAAAAGCCTGTATTACTATTAATTACCCAACACTGTAGTCACTTAAACAACTAGATTTATTAACAGTCCTATACCATTTTTCATCAAATTATTAAATTCTTAAATTTTAATATACTTTTTACTTCCCTGCAGACTGCTCTTGCCTTTACATACAATTTGGCCATTTGGCCATGAGATGTAAAGTTGGTCAGTATTTTTGTATTTGTTGGAAATACTACATAACTGACCTCATTGGTGGCGCAACAAATCCCTTTTGCTTGACCTTTCATGTTTACTAACTAAACTTATTTATGCATAAACAATAATGCGTGCATTTCTTGCAAAGAGAAGCTCTACGGCACAATGCCTCTTGGTTTGTCTTGGTACGGGTTTTAACAACGGATATAGTTAAATAAAATTCCTTGGAGAAATGAAAGCAATTTGAATAAAACAGGAAAGAAACTAGCACAGGTAGAAAGATGTAGTTTACAAGCGTGTTACTGTACATGTCAAACTTTGTTTTTGTTCCTTCCGTCCAAATCATAATCTGTCGTGAGCCAGGTAATTGTGTTGGGGACGTTTCCGTCCTTCGCAGTGCAAGCAGAAATAAGGTCAAAATTAGTAGGTGAATTCTAAAATGTTGTTTATATCGCTCTCTGTAGTATCATAATTACTTCATACTGTAATGTTAATGTTATTATAGTTTTTTTTTAATATTACGAATGTTCATAGTTTAAACAATTCTATTATGATGAGGAGGAGAACCGGTTTTTTTATCAATTCATTATGTACCAAACATCATTTTTTTTTCTATTTTCTTTTTATTGTTTATTTTTCTTAATTTCTTCATTATTTACAACAGCAATGAAACCTTAATACAGTTGAAATCCTGTTAAGGGACAATTTCAAGGGTAAGTGTTCCCTTAATAGGAGTGTCCTCTGAATAAGGAGGACTACATTAGACTTATGGCTCATTATATTAAGCAAAGGGTAATGTAGGAGATAATATAATTATTCACAATACAATTATTCTAAAATGAATAAATATGATTGATAATTTATATTAATTACATATTATTAATATAAATTAACAATTTCCTTATAATTACTTTATATGATTTTTTTTAAACAAAATATTTATTTATTTGTAGATTAATTTCAATTCAATCAAATATAATTTATTTTTTCTGTTTAAATTTCATATTTTGCTATCAAGTGCTAGAAGGGATCAATGAAAATTATGATAAAAATTAAATAATTATAATTCATAAAATATTGATTGATTTAATCAGATAATCGTTTTAATGAATTCAGGCATTGTTAATAAATGTACAAAAAGAACTATAAGCAACAAATTGAAATTAAAATTTGCAAACAATTACAATTTTATTCAAGCCCTGAGGCTAAGGTTTTAAAAGATCAGCATGTGTTGTAAAAAATCACAATATTGATTGAGGAAAAATAACAAATCATATAGAAATGGCCAGAAGCTGTTAAGGATGAATTAGCAAATATAATTTTTTCATATGAATGTCAGAAGAACTTTATATCATTAAAATCAATTTTTTTCGTGCTTATCTTTAGAAACTTTGATACAAACGCGATGTAAATGGATAAAGTTAAATGGACAGTAAAGTGATTTTGTCGTTATGCAACAGGTGGTAAGGAATAAATGTTTATTTTAAACTTTACAGATGCAGTATGTATGTATCTTTTGTTGTTTGTGTGAAACACAAATTTTAAGGAAGAGATTTGGATGCTCAGCTATAAATATGAAATAAAAATGTTGATCAATGATCTGGGGGTTCTAACTTGTGTGTGATCCATAATCTGGGGTTTTAACTTGTGTGTGACCTATTTACTCTGAGGATTAAGCCTCCGACACATGGTTAAAAAACTAAACCTACAATTAGAGATTGCATTTGCAATATTTTCCCCAATTGCCTCTTAAAATATATTATACTTTCTAAACGATTTGTCTTACCATAACTGTACTTCATTATCCTATTATGGATTAAACAATACATCTTCTCAATAGTCGTTTCAGCTCTGTTTATTGTGATAAAGCGAATTAACCAATTGAAAAGTAATTAAACTTCAACATTTACTTTTATGAGATTTATTTGCCAACTGACGGAGAACCTTGAACGTTTCAACAGGTTGCAGGCAGCGCATTTGCGTAAAGGGAAGAACTTTCTAATTTCTAATTTCCATCTCATCGTAAAGTTAACTTTCAGTTTGTATATTATCATGAAATTGAGATTTGAAAGTATTATTGTATTAAGGGTTTGTGTGGGAGAAGAAATTAGCTAGAAAATACCTGCGGTTTATATGCTCAAATATACAGTTTGAATTAGTCTATTTATTTTGCACTAGGCAGTGAACAGGGAAATAAACAAAATTAGACATGCATAACCGCATAACATATTTTGCTTCTCTCATAGCTTGGAACCAATTTTCTCGTCACCAGGGTACATCTCTTACTAAACTATGCAGTACAAAATGTACCCAAGGGTATTGAAATACCAAGTAATAATATACAATGTGGTCTTGTGGTTTAGGACACTAAGTAAAAGTTTCTTGGTTCAAATCGAGCCAAATGACATTTTATCATGCAGAACCTAATTTTAAACTTAATTTGGGAAAAAACTTAATCTATCAATGCTTTCAAAATAAATAAAACAGATGATTAAATAATTTAATGGATAATATTGCAAAACTAACCTGTACGTCAAGCTCATTCTGCAATGCCACAATCTCTTCCTCTTTGATCTGGCATGATCTCACCAGTTTGCGCATCTCCTTACGATTACACTCCTGGTCGACCTCACTTCCCAACTCAACTGATGACAACTGGTCAGCCATCTCTTTCACCTATGCAGAGAAAACAAAGAAGAGTTAGCATTGTCTAAAAGACCTCTTTAAAGACAACATGTCATTTAGGTACACAGTGAAGATTTAGCGTCTTCTAAATATCTTTTTAAAGACATCTGGTTACATGTGTTTTTTAGTTATCCAGTGAAGATTAAACAGATTTAGCATCTTTTAAATATCTTTTAAAAGACATCTGGTTACATGTGTCTTTTAGTTATCCAGTGAAGATTACACAGATTTAGCATCTTCTAAATATCTTTTTATCATCATGTTGTTACGTTCAGTTATCCAGTGAAGAATGGAATTGGCATCGTCTAAAAGATCTCTTACAACAGGATACACATGTCTTTTACATATCCAGTGAAGAAATCCAATGCAACACCATCTACAAATCTAGGAAAAACTCAGATATAATCTTCTCAATGTCTTGGTAGTTTAGAATTTTTATATCTGGAACATTTTAGACTTTTGCAAATTAGACCTCTAAATATGACATCATAAAAAAAAATTGTTTTATTTACCAGTGTTTCATTTAAGTATATATTCCACTTGCAATATTCTTACTTCATTGCACAAGTTTCTCTGTCAATGTATTTAGTTTAAACTTTGCTGATTTTTAAAAACCCGGGGCAGCCAAGAATTAATCATCCATGAACCATTAACAGTGATTATTATCGCACGCTGCTGGCGCACGAAAGGAAAGCTAGATTGACGCGTCAGCCAGGAAGTATAAATACAAATCAAAGCGAGCGTTTATGATTCCCATGGCAATTAAACTCGTTGATACCTCGATGAAAATTGTGCCGTTTCCTGTGATAATCAGTTGAATAGGTATTATACATGTTTGATCATGATACTAACACTTATTAATTAGTAAATTAATTATACTGAAGTATGGGGTAAAAAAAAGCACTTAAAAGCTGTTGAAAGCTGTTGATTGAGAATTAGCATTAATAAAGATATTTGATTTATTAATTGCAATTTTTAAATCAAATCATATTCATTGAAAAAAAAATGTATTTTATTTTTAATAGTCTGCCCTCCTAATGTTATTATGTAATGTTTTTGTTTAATTTTTTTCTACTGTTCATAATTGTTTTATTTATTTGAATAAACCTTTTATTTGTATAAATAAGAAAAATATAATGTTAATATTTTGTCAATTTAAGTAATGATATTTATACTGATTTTCATAAAAAGAACAACATTTCAACTTTTCCTTTAAATGTTAATTGTCCTTCATGGTAAAGAAAGTTAAACTAACTGTTTAATTTCCTAACTATAGAGGGAACTAGTTGCCAACTAATGATCGTCTGCAATAAAATTATTGTAAAATTATCGACCCCATCCTGCCCCCACTTTCCCACTCTTGGCACACTCTTATTCTGAGGACACACACACTAGACATGAGACATATTCTCATGAACACGGCAAAGCCTCTATTCTGGGGACGCCCTTAAGGGACATGTTATTTCATACAGTTCCTACAGTAATAATAGGGTTATACTATATTTTATGTAGTATTTACCCCCAAATTGTCTATCATGGTTTGAACAATGAACTGAAAAATGAATCCTTATCTAACATCATACTTTGTAAATAAAGTTTTTGTAATTTTATTTTGAACACAAGCAATAGGCCACCAAAAAAAAAATGTTCTCAAATGATAATAATTATTTAAAACATACGGTTATTTTGGATTTATTTATACCAAAACAAATTAAGGGTGGGGGGGGGGGGGGGGGCTAGTAAAATTTTATGAAATCAATCTAAAAGTTCATGTTTATTAAATTAAATATCAAAACCAGAAAAAATTACTTAAAAGATAAAATCTAAATTTAAATGTACTTGGCACAGATATTAGTTATGAAGGAAATGGATTAAATATTTAATACAAGTGTCATCAAATATTAATCATTTTATTATTTACAATTTTTGTATAAAATAACATATCAATTCGAAATTAATTTGAAAACAGATTAATTATAGTATAATATTAATGACAAACTTTTTGATAGGAATATATTATTTATTAATTTATACTTAATATGTATTTCTATAACATCTACATTTAATCTTTGAAATTTAAATGTTTTCATTTTATATATAAATAATATATAAAAATATATATAATAAAATAATAAATATTTTTCTTTTTTTCTTCTCTTTCGTGGGGGTCACCCACATTTATTCATTCTTTTTACAAATATATATTACATAACATATATATATTTTTGTAAAAATAAAAAACAATAAAATTCAATATAGAAGTTAAAAAGGCACTATACATGTACATATCTCGGAATGATAATGTTCTCCTTATACATTTTCTGTCGGTTACCATTATTGAAAATGCTTGACATTCGTAAAACTAAACTACTTTGTTTCACAGTGTTTTAGATGATTAATAACATTTTAAAGTATAGTTTTTATTGTTTGGTAGGGCCCTTTGGGGAGGCGGAGGTCATTTGAGGGAGGTGCTTATTCGAGGGATATATGTTAAATTTTGTAGTTCTAATAATATGGTAACATTTATAATCAAATGAAATCCTCTCATAGATATGAAAAGTGGTAAAAAAGAATAACAAATGCTTGGTAAATTGCAGATAACAGTGCGGTGAATTCTACTACAAATAGTATAATTGTGTTATTATAAATATGTGGATGGACGTTTATTAGATAGTTGGGTTGTGGGGTGGGGGGGGGGGGGGTTATTATTCAAAGTGATGTTTTATTGGAGAGGCGTTTATTCAAATGAATACCATCCTAATAATTATTAATACATTATTTAATTTAATCATCTTTTGAAACTAACTGCCGTGACAGAGTGGGCCCAAGAAAGAAGACATTACGGCTTGCAACATGGGCAGACATCTCGGTCCTAACGGGACACAGGAAGATAGCCTACAGTTATTCCTGCAAGCTTACTCAATAAAACTCAGCTATCGGGATTTCACTCGAAAAATGTCTTATCAAATCTCCCTATGTAATTTTATAATACTATTCCCCACAATATATTCTGATTCTTTATGGCGTATATTTAATTTGATCTTTATTAATTTGCAGTATAATTCCTATTATTTAACTACTGTACCTTCACACACGTGTGGTATGTTTTAAAATAAACAAAAAACTGAAATGGCTATGATTAATGGCCAATTTTTTTTTCGTCTTCCAAAGGGACACTGTATTGATTGATGGAAAGTGCCTGTTTCCAGTCACCTTTAGGGTCAAATCTATTATTTTAACTGCTCCCTTGTGTATAAAAGAGAGGAAATATTTGAAACTAAGGTGAACTTATCTTAAACCCGGAAATTACTTTGACCGGGAAGAATTGAAATTGAGAGGAAAATCCAATGTTGAAATCATAAATGTTGTTAAAAAACTCTTTATAATATCTTCCTAAGATATAAATATGGAACAATAGCGTCGGCGTGCACACTAATGTTATCAAATCTACGTTTCGCGGTACATATCGGATAGATAAGGTAGGTATCCAAGGCGGAGATTTGTAGAGAAGTTTTTGCATTGTGCTCGCCTATGTCAGAATTAACCATAATTTATATATAGATAGAATATTATCATAGCAGATGTGTTACAATTATGTGTTCTGCCTAAACTTAATTCAATTGATTTATTACATTCTTACATAACTTTATAGTAACTACTAGTACGGTTTTTATTTTCCATTATATGAATGTTTATATAATATATACACTACAGCTAATTGTATTAGTTTTATATTTTTCTTATTTTATGAATTCTAATAATTTAATTTTAACATCATTCCATTTTATAACTGCTTTATACTGATTACATGCGTCACCATTTTCTATAAGATTTTTTAATTCAAACTTAAACATATTCAAGATACTTTTTGATTTGTTACCAATCATGTTATCTAATAAACAAAGCCTTATGCGGGATTTGTAGATACAAAACGTAAAGATAGATGTTAGTTCATTTACAAGTTTATCTTTGGTACCAGTAACTATATCAAACCAATGTATAGGCGTTTCATGAGGAAAGCATTCAACAATAAGATTATTGAATTTCCTCCAAACTGGCTTAATCACTTTACACTTAAGTAACATATCTTCTTCGTTTTCTATCACATTCTTACATCTATCGCAAATATTAGTTTTAGACAATTTCCAAATATGTAATCTTTTATTACAAACAAGTATGCGATGTAAAAGTTTAAAATTGAATTGCGCAACTTTTACCATATGTTTCATATCTTTGACTTTATTATTCCATATTTTGTTCCATACCATAGTCTTATTTAAAAACTCTGTTTCCCATTTTACTTGGGAGATTGGCACTGTCTTTAATTCAATTATAAACTTATAATATAAACCTGTTTTAACATTTGATTTGAATAATTCATTTTTAATATCAACATTAACTTGTTCTTTCTCTATTGTAGGTCGTGCCAATACTTCCTTCCATTTAATAGGAATAGCATTCATGAGCTTGAAGTATTCTATTATCCCATTATGCTTTACTAATAACGTGGGAATTAAATCTCTAAGACTTACAATTGTGTTATTGACCAAAATGTCACCAATTGTTTTATAGCCCGACTTCAACCAATCTTTGAAGTATAAAGACTTTCCGTCTGACAGTATATGTTTATTTTCCCACAAGGTTTGAGATTTAATTTCCTGTACATTTTGAGGATCTAACATTTAAATATTATTTATATAAAATAATAAATATTAAAAAAGAGTCTTGCCCTTATTGTATATTAACTATAGCAGATAAACAAAATCTGTTTAATAAGTAACAATTTGAGTTTAATACATTTTTTTATACCATCTACATTAACATTAACTCCATCATAAAAGTATTGTTCTGTCTGTAAGTTTATTTTGGTTTTTGTTATTTAATTTTACTTGTATAATTCACTTCTTATTTAAGATTTAAATGTTATTTTTTATACTTTTCCTTTTGTTTTTATATTGCCTTGTAAATATTGCTGTAAAGTTTATCGTTTACAAGTAGGGCATCTTTACATATATTATTATTATATTAAAATATAAATAAATATATATAAAAATGGAAATGATTTATTCCTGCTCTTATTTTGTTTAAACAATAATCAACAAAACATGTTTAAACTAAATAGGAGCAGGACAAAAATCCTTTCACATACTGTAATCTAAACAATATTGTAATAATTTTAAATTCCAAATATGTATTAAAAAACAATATTATTAAAAAACAATATTATTGAATAAAAATTGTAATAATTTAAAAAAAAATGTATGTATGAATTCTATTTAAATACAATACCAAGTACTAATAAGTTAATAAAACATATTTCTTTTTAGAAAAATGAACAAAAAAAATGAATAGTTATATAATTAAAATAAAAATTACCTACCATAAAATACATGGAACTATATAAAAACTATATAGTTTAACTCCTCAGAATTATAACATCCTGTTCGCACAAGGTTTAAGTGAAAAAATGATCGGCTAATTTTTTAAACTTTAATTTCATTTGCCAAAATCGTTTATCCTATGATTAGGTAATTACCTAGGTCAAGCCAAAATCTGGGTCATTTCAAGTGCGTGAGGATTGATATTATAAATGTAAGCTATTCCGAGTCGTTGAAGCATATCACCATTTACATCAACATTCATTATTTGACCTTGCTATCATCCAGGTGATCATGTGACTTGCAATGTTTATCAGCTGATTGGATGTTAGTTTTATCACATGATCACATTTCCTTTTAATGTAAAAATCATGAACTTTATCACTAAAAATTGCCATAAAAAGTGAAAATACTGTTGTTTACCCACATATTGAATGAGTTAGAAAATTATAATGTGAGAGCCTACAAGTTTTTTTAATTAGTCATTTTTTTGGATTGCATAATAAATGCTGAATAAACAGAACATTACTGTATCTATATATTTTTATTCTGACAAATATAGTACTTTTTTTTATTTGTTTATAGGATAGCATCCGCAATTTTTAAATTATCGTCCTGAACGTTTATCTCCTAATATTTACAGAACAAATTCCTATTTATTTTCAGAAAAATTTATATATTGGTGATGCAACAAATACTTATTAAAATCTTGAGTTATCTTTATCTTCAATATAGGATGAAAACAATAAATGGCACACTGTTGCTAAATTTTTAATTAATTTATTTACTTCATTTAGTATTACATGATTTTAAGTTGAGTCAAAAATTGAATGAATGTGCATGCTCTGAAGCATATCAGGATGTGTAAATGACTTTGGGCTCAATAGTTACATGACGCGTCATGAAAAACTGATAGTTGCTACTACTACCACCATACACACACCTGTTGTGTATGCAAATGAAAACACATGCGATATAAACCCATAAGATTAAGCCAATCATTAAAACACATTATTTCCATATTACACCATGACATCCGTGACACATTTTGAATGTAACTTCCGAGAAAAAAAAATTAACAGCGCTGAGGTCAAACATGAAGTCAATAACCGCATAATGTGCAATATATTTTGATCATTTTTAAATTAATTTAATTTAATTTTAACATGTGGATTTAGTAATCGGAATACATTTGTTTCACATTGGAACATGACATCAGCAAGATTGTTTCTGATGCGACTTCCACAAACAAGAAATAAACTTTTTATAGAGACTGTATTCAACTTACAATACTAAGGGTATCCTCGGGTATAATCCCACTTCAGGTGTAATCCCACCCCCTACATTATCCCCAGGTATAGTCCCAGTATTGGACTTTAATTTGTTCTGTATGTATGCTTCTCTGAACCAGGGTTTTCCCGTCTATAGTGTCCCATCCAGTTAGATGACTTTTTACAAGAAATGCTTACAAATCATTACCAGGGTCTTCCCGGGCATAGTCCTGGCCCTCAACGTTGGCCCAAGTTCGTTTTCTAAGATGGTGGGATTATACCAGAGGATATACGCCAATTAATAAAATAAATAAATACCTGTTTTTCTGCTATATTTCTCCTAGTTTCAGCATCCAAAATACGTTGTTCCAATTGCAACATCTGGAAATATTGAAGAAATAAGTTTTTCATAAATTTATAACTCATCTACAACATATTATTCAACTTTTTTTTTTAATGCAAGTACAATTTTGAAAAAAAAATACCATGAGAGAAAAACAGCAGTTATAGTAACTAATGAAATAGCGATAATTGGAGGGTACAGAATATTCTTTCTTAATACTAGTACTACACTAAATATTATTTTGCTGGAAAATCCCATAATGAAGAATTATGTTAGCAATATGATAGTTGACCATTATTTATAGTCATGAGTAAAACACTAGATGATTTATTCATGTCATGTCCGCATAAATTACTTACGTAAACTTAACCACTAACCAAGGAGAGTCCCCAACCACACTGTCATGGAAGAAGTATTGCATTGGGTTATAACACATGAAATGCTAAATATTGTATAAATATATACTCAATTATCAAAAGCATTCAAACAATAATATACTTGTGTGAACAACAAATAACTAACTAAAACAAAAAAATTAAATTATCAGGTTGTACAGATATATCAGATACAAATTTTGTAATACTTAAGTAAACTAACCACTAATTTAATTAAGTCCAATATAATTGTGCCATGTATAAAGAAATAAAAGCCTGGTTGAGTGGATGAAACAAACCGTATATCTTCAGTTGGTACTTAAGCCGTGTTACCACTAAAGAGTAGATCGATGAGAGTATGTTCCGAGTGTGAAATCATTTAAGGATGTCCCATAAGCAAAATACTTCCTAAGTACCTGATACTTGGAAATCAATTACTTGGCAAAAGTAAACTATGCTAACTTAAAGGAGCGGTATCGTAAGTCCTACGTTCATAAATCTGGTAAACTAGCTGTTCATCTAAGTCTGAATGATGAGCTCCATCTTAGTGAATTCATGATAATAATCTAATGATAAAAGTATGATGATTGAAAATGTTCATCTGGTTTGTAGGTACAAAATTTAAAATTTAAGCCAAATCATCAACAGAGACGAGGGCACCCACCAACTCAGTCATGTGTATGACCCTGTCATTAAACAGAATAGGCCCTCTAGAGGTCAGTCTGTTTGATGATAGATCGTCATTATTTCTGAAGAAGCTGTCCGATCAGGACAGCGAAACTGTCAAGGTTAGTTTTTACTAATTATTGGTTTGGAAAAAAGAATATTTTCAATATATAAAAGTATGATGTAAAGAGAGAATGGTTGATATTTAATGAATGAATATTAAAAAGAACTGAAAGCATCTTAACTAAACAGAAAAGAATTTTACACAACTGAAAGTAACGGAAATATCCAATGTGCGATCGATAATGTCAACTTGGAACCGATTTATAAATTATGGTAACCTATTGAGAGCGCAATTCAAAGTTAAAAGAAGAACCAGTATGTGCGAGCACTTATATCACAATTGAACTGATTGCAACTGGCCATGGTTACCTATACCGAGAGCACAACATGATTCAAAGTTGAAAGAACCAGTATATGCGAGCACTTTTATCGAAAATGAACTGATTAAGATAAGATAAGACAAGAGCAACAAGATTGCAAAAGGCCATGGTTATCCATACTGAACATGTTAGCATGATTCAAAGTTTTCAGATTTGTAAAAGTAGAACATGGTCTACTCAACCTAATTTGAAATATTTTGAACATCCCTTTGAGTTGCGAGCAGTTTAGGTCAATTGGACTCCGTCCCTTTGAGTTTTCACATCGACACAGTCGAGTTGCTTTTAATGTAGTAATAGTATTTGACATGACATTATTTCTATACCAGCAGAAAAACATATGTTAAAATAAAAATCAATCAGCAATATTTAACCAGCCAATACAATCGGCCTACACAAAATATAATTAAATTATAACTATAATAATTACATTGATGATGATAACGAGTATTGCTGAGTAAGGATAAGCCGTAGGATAATTGCTAATTATAGTTTTTAACCAATGATTGATTATTAATAAAAAGAAAGTTGATTGATTATTAATAAAATATTTTTATATTACTTTTCTGAAAATTAAGATTAGAAACTCTTATTAAGTGTCCCATTGATATGAGTGTCCTTTGAATAGGAGAGTGGGGGGTATCCCAAATAATATGATAAAGTATTGTCTCCCAAATGATTAAAATAAAACTTATTACCAGTAGTTATTAATCAATTGAACAAAACTGATGATTTTGATTATATAAAAAACAAAATAAATAGTTAATTTAACCAGAAAACATTGACTTCTAGGCAATACTGTAAGCTTCCGGCTGACTATATTTTTTTTTAAATGACGGTTTTATTAGATAAATTTTCTTTTTCAATCTAATTTTTTGTGATAATTATCGGATATCAAAATTGCCAATTAAATTGAACAAAAAATTTGTTTTTTTCACAGGGACAATATATCTTTTATGAAAAACTTATATACAAAATGTATATATACTGATGAAGGGCTAGTGTTGCCCGAAAGCTCTGCTAATTTTACTGACTGTTTTATTTTATCATTTTGATTTAGTTTTTTGCTTATTTTATTTTGTATCTCCATTGAGATCCAGCCACTGATACCCACAGCATTGTCATTATTTTCAATAATTTGCCTTTGGATTTATATATATATATATATGGCATATCCTATATGTTTACTATATGTTTCAAACTGTCTTTTTGCCTCAAAATATTTACACTTCTAAATACAGTAGCAGATTTAAATCAGTTTATATTTCCTAGGGAGTTAAAGGAAACGGTCATGTTGGATTTCTACGCTTATCCTGTTTCAGATCTACTATCATTTTTGAAATCGAAACCAATTCAACTTCAAAACACTTACGGAAATACATTAAGAACCAGACAGTATTGGCACTGTAGCTGGGTGGTAATAACATGGTTCTTGGTTCAATTCCTATCCTCGTCTCTGTCTCATGGGGATGGTAAGAGACAGGAGGGGAGGTTAATATTACTTTATTGTGCAATATTTTTTGTTTAAAATGAATGTCAGGATATACATAGATATTGAAAAAGTTGGTCTTCATGGAAATAGCAAACAGTATATATGTGGGGAGGGATAGTAGCAGCAGTAGAGGGGGAGGGTTAGTAGCATCAGGGGAGAGAAAGGGGTAGTAAAATAGCAGGGGAAGGGGAGGGTAGTAGCAGAAAGAGAGGAGAAGGGGTAGTAGCACCAGGGGAAGGGGATGGGTAGTAGCACAGAGAGAAGGGGTAGTAGCACCAGGGGAAGGGGATGGGTAGTAGCACCAGGGGAAGGGAAGGGTTAGTACACACTAGCAAGGGATCACAGTGCTATTTTACTCTCTATGACACTCGCACTCCGAAGTTGGTCATTGCGCTTTTGCTTGTTGTGAAAAAGCATGAACAAAGTTCAAGATGCATGAGACTTGACTTGTATGGGCTTGTATGAATTTTATTTCAAACTTTTTATCAACTGGTATAAAATAATATTTTTGCAAAAAATATTGCATAATTAGCAATTAAACAGACAGACAAGAATTTATCCCTACTGTGCAAAATATCACATGTTTCAAATTAAAACAATCTCCTGGGAATAGCTGAATGGAACATTGGGAAGGGTGAATCATGAACGAAATCCCATAACATATCCCTATAGATTAATATCAAATGAACAACCATGTAATGGTTAAATTAATGTCGCAGCAGACAGTGATAAACGGTGTCTACAAGATTGATTTTACGTAAATGACTTGAGGGTAGAAAGAAGATCAGTGTCTATATATACCTAATATCGTCACATTTTTAGTGCGATAAAACTAGGTCTAGGGTTGAGATGAAAATTCATCCCCTATGTAGTGACTCTACCCAGTAATCTCAACTGATCTCCTATTTAAATATAATCTGTGACCTTGACAATATATTCTATATCTATTTCTACAATTTTACAAATCACTATAAACAAGAAATATTTCTTACAAAAAACGCTGCTCGCTTATTGAAAAATATTTTTTATTTTAAAAGTTTTTGAATGTGTCATTTTATTGTCACAATAGTTATTTTACCTGAAAAAAATGTAATTTAAAGCAACAAATACTTAAATTGTCTGTCAGACAATGGTTTTTGGGTTTCTTTTCTTTTTTTATATGTGAATAAATATTATTTTTTTGTTACAGAAGTGAATACTCAATTTCTGTCACTTTAGTTAATTTTATTGCTAAGGTCAAATCTGGGGGTCACTTCATCACCCTAGATATTTCAATTGTGAAGTATCCTATTACAAACACAAACTTTAATGGACTGTTTCGATAATAATTCAATGAATATCTGACAGTGAATATACCAGAAATGCTTAGGGATTTGTAATTTTAGCATGACATGTCCTAATAGACTCTTTCCCAGACGTTTTTTGGGTCTACTGTAGCAGCTGGAATCAATAAATTATAGTGGAGTTTCCATTTTCACAAAACTGTCTGTCCTTAGAACTATAACTGCTGCTTGCTTTAGCTTCTGATTGAGTAGTCCTAATGGGACGTAGCGGGCTAGAGCAGCAGCGTGAAAAAAGTATTAATTTATTGGTAAAATACAAATTTGGAATCTCAATTGTTACAGTCCCTACTTTGGGACATTCTGTTCAGATGAACCCTAGACCCGGTTACGGGTCCACTTCAAGATATGAGGCACTTGCGCTACCTGTTTTACTGAAAAATACTATATAAATATTTTAAACATTTTCTTGAAGTTGCCTGGGAAAAAAGATCTGAGTTAAAAAAGAGCTAATTTGCATTGTTGCCAAAAAAAAAAAGTTAAAAATTAAGAAAAGCCACTGCATTGGTTTTTGTTTTACTATTGTATTTAATGCCTATGTATGTATCGTTGAGTGTACATACATACATGTTTGGTTTATAATGTTCATTTGTATGTTGTTTAAGTTGACTGCACCACTAATGAGTGTGTTGACACTGATCCAAAAGTGTTTGTCAATAAATTAAAGTTACTTTACTTTACTATGAAATATTAAACTACCATTTAGAGAGGCCGCAATATTTGTACTGGTTCTCTGCGTTCCCTTTATATATTCAAAAGTAGGACCCATTTAGCAATGGGCTTAGCATCCAGTATAGCTAAAATCCCTGCTAAAAGTGTGCCACCTGGGACTCTAGATACCTATTCTACGAGATTATAGTCATTTGTTATCATGGAAACATAAATCCTAAATTAATCCCACTTCGGCATTCACTTAGACATACCCTTTTTGAGGTCCACTGTCATATTCTTATTGGCAGAAATTCAATTCAAAACAAAACTCATTTATGTTTAGACATACTTATCCCATAATCACTGGGAAGATATAAAACCAATTATCATATCTATGATATTAGACCTGATTTTCATGTAATAAGCTAACATTCCAAGCATGGCAAGTCAACCGGTACAACTCTCAAGTCAAATATATACTACGGTATTTATAAAGCAGTAAAACTCTTTTAAAACATATATAAAGCAATATTATGAATTACATATTTAACAGAAAGGATTTGAGACCTAATACTTACTTTTTCTTCCATATTTGACTACTATAGGACTACCCTATGATTCACACTCACAAACAAAGGCATATAAATACCTGTCTAGCTTTTATTGTGTTTACTTTACCTTTAATAAACAATGATTTTGTTGACTATACTTGAAACTTTCCGAGTGACTGGACAACAATTGACTAGTATAAAAATAAGGCTAAAACTGAAAAATAACCTGTTGATATAACTCCTCCCTCTTTACATTTCAAAGGCCCTGTTCCCACCAATGGAAAGATGTGGTATTTTAGCATATAACACATTTATTATGTATATTATTAGTTAGTTTCCACCACCAGAACTATGATTGTAAAAGTCTTTGGCATCTCTTCGCAGCTACTTGACTCCAAATGTTATGAAATTCTGAAACCGATATTTAAGCAATCAAATAATTTTATGTGACATAGTCACTATGCTATCACTGTATATGAATTACATTATGACATAATCTATGGTTACCAGTTGACATAAATAAGACAAAATTTAATTAGGTCACATCATAATAAAAAAAATGGATAACCATAAACATTAAATCATTTAAATTTCATGAAGGATTTGCCTAATTTGCAACGGAACTCATTGAAGCATGACAGGGCTTATTTTTGGATTTTCAAATCCCCTAGTTCAGGAACCTAGTTTATACCCCGCTTTTCAGGATGTAGATTATGTGTAAGAGAACACGTAATTCTGCCCCTCAAATTAAAGAATATTTTAAGTCGTAAATACATTTTTTATAGAAGCCAATGCATTATTAGAAAAAGAGAATGGTGTTCATTTTAACTCAGTCCCTGTTGTTAATCGTGATGCAACGGGCAAAAATGTTTCTACCAGTTAAAATCATCTTGTTACAGAAACATAAAGAGCTGTGGCCCTAATTCAATCCAATTCAACTTTATTTAATCAACACATATGGTTCTTCCTACACACATACAAAATACAATATCAACAATGTTTCAATAATATGTACAGGATATATCATATTTAAACACGTTTTAGTGAAAGTTTATGTTTACATGATTGTAGGGTCGTAAAATGTAAACACCAAGATTGTCCCATTCAAGTGCACCTTTATATGCGAGGCTACGTTTTTTATATTCCATAGGATCCCAATTTGGATAAAAGGGGATTAAAAGGCTACGTTTTTTCTATTCTATATGATCCCAATTTGGATAAAAGGGGATTAAAAGGCTATGTATTTTCTATTCTATATGATCCCAATTGGGATAAAAGGGGATTAAAGGGCTACATTTTTTTATATTCCATAGGATCCCAATTGGGATAAAAGGGGATTAAAAGGCTACGTTTTTTATATTCCATAGTATCCCAATTGGGATAAAAGGGGATTAACTACAGAAAGAACAATAGAACATAAAAGAATCTTTACCAGAAACGCTTTGTATGGACAGAAACTAACTTACCTAGCCAGCTATTGTGCCACAGTATTTATCCATTCAGTAGAAAAAGCAAAAGCACTGACAAATCTAATCCCATCAAAATAACAATTGCTGAAGATACGTGAAAATGTTGTTATCCCGATGTTATCGGAAATAAAATCAACATCCTTCCTTATCAAAACTGAAGAATCTCACGGTCGAAAATGTTAAACAGCTGGTCTTCACAAATTGCTGTTATATAGCCTACTATACTTAGAACTGAATTTAGTAGGCCAAATACACAATAACAATTTTAAAATAACTTTTATAAATTCATATACTATATATAATGAAGATAGCCAGGCCTTCCTGATATTACTGGACTAAAACTCTGTCTACACTATCAAACTTTATGTGATGTGCCTCATATATGGACATGATGATGTCATATCACTACCATATTTAAGCATATCACTACCATATATGGGCACATCACATTTTTTTGTCAAACTAGTTTGATAGTGTAGACAGAGCTTTATAATTTTGAATAAGTAAAAGAGTTCCAACTTTAACAAATTAACTCTCGGTAGACTTTATAAAGCATATGGCCAAACCATAGAGGGTACTATAGTTTAATTAATTTAATTACATCCAAACATAGTTGACTATAACAAATCTTGGGCATCACAATCTATGTAAAAATAGGTGCAAAGTACTTTCTAAGCATGGCATATTTTATATGTACATAGTGTACAATGCATTGCCAATGCATTTTTTTCCCTTAATAATAGTTAACCAACATAAGCCTAAATGGAAAATGCATGCACTATCATTATCAGGTTTTTTTGTATATCTATAACTGTCTTGCAAACGTAAGTTTACACAACTGGTTTACTATCAAAGAACTACATATCAATATGCGAATCGAAACCAGAAGCAATGTTTTCATTAATCTGGAAAATAATCTGGAAAATTGCATCTTTTATCAGGAGATATTAGATCACTTAACAAATCTACTGCAGTCTGACTTAATATTCAAAAGTAGCTTTTAGGTTTTGTTTAGTTTTTTGGAAAAAAAAAAAAAAACAACTTTAAAAATAGCACATAAACTCGAATATCAATATATGTTTACATGCCATAATAATATTTGTATGATTTTCCATGCTCTGCCAAAAATTGGAAACTTCTGGATAGAAAAAAGAAGGTTCGTCGATTCTTTAAAAAAAATAGTACATAACATTCTCTAATTGGTTATCCGCCTCAAGCGGATAAGCCCTTGGAATTGTAGTGTTTCTTTTTTTTTTTTTTTTTATTATTCTTCTTTCTTTCCGCCACTTTTGTACGGGACGTTTCTCTGCAACGTGTTAACATAACATGTTGTAACTTGGTAAACCTTTAGACATTTAACTGAAGATGTGCAGCCAAACTTTTGGACGCAGTCAGAACCGCATAGCGTAACTTACGCGCGATTTTCTGAAAATCTTAAATTTATCATAACTTCGAAACCAATAAATATTTTTTAACGTAACTTGCAGCCACGTTTTCTTCACATCAATGGCTAACTTTTTCAATCTTTAGCACATTTTTGGACACTAGAAAGTTTGCGCGTAAATTGCGTTTGAAATTTTAAAATGCTCCAAATGTGTACACGCTGTTTCTCTGCAACGCGTGAACATAACATGTTGTAAGTTGGTCAACATATAGACATTTAACTGAAGATGTGCAGCCAAGCTTTTGGACGCTGTCAGAGGCGCGTATCGTAAGTTAAGCGCGATTTTCTGAAAATCTTAAATTGATCATAACTTTGAAACAGATAAATATTTGTTAACGTAATTTTCAGCCACGTTTGCTTTACATTAATTGTTAACTTTTTTATCCCTACCGAATTTTGTAACATTAGAAAGTGCGTGCGTAAAGGGCGTTTGAAATTTTAAAATGCTTCAAATCAATTTCTGATTAAATTAGAGCACGTTTCAGGTCATTTTAAGGGTTTAAAAATTGCCACTGGTGCGCACATTTTTACGCGCGCACGGCGCAGGGAACGCGTATAAGCTTTTCTTTTACATAAATTGTGTTTTTCAAACGTAGATTAACAATTTTACGTTATTTTATTCACTTTTCAACTTGAAATGGCGTTCTACGAGCACGTTAAACATGACTGGTTGCGCACGAAAACGTCAACAAATTGTGAAAATGTTGCAAAATATGTCTACTTTTAAAAGTGATACAGTTCCTCAGAATGCAAGGTTACCCCCATTTTTTATTTTATTTTATTACAGTCTATGAATCGTAGGTCTGATTTATTATAGTGTTGAATGTTAAAACGTGTTTGATGGCTACATTATTTGCATATTAAATATAATTTTCGAAATTTTTATCATCAAACAAACAATAACATATTCAAAGAGCAAAACAATAAACATAACGTTTATCTTTTTTCTTTACATGTTAATATATAAAACTTGAAAGTATGCACTTTGCTAATATGTCACTGTTTAAAATTTGTGAAGATTTCATCATAGTAAAATTTATGATTTAAGTATGATATGTAATAATCAACTTGCATCGAGAAGATTCACGACATACCGAATGAACGAGGACTCTTTCTTCGGATTTTCTTCAGCAGGTTCTCATATGGCTCGATGTGTAGTGCAACCGACTTTGGTATCAGAGGTACCGGGTTCGAATCTCATCACGGGAAAACAATTAAATAAAAGGATTTGTTTGGTTATTACACTGAAAGGGCAGTTTTAATTTTGAATAGGCTACTTTTTGGAAAAGTCAGAACTGAAAAGTACTTGAATGCGCAAGATATGCTTTGTTGCGGGCGGATAACCAAACTCGTCCTCAAGTGACGAGTTCAGATCTAGTATAATTCTATGTTTACATGCCATAATATTTTTATGATGTTCCAAGCTCTGCCAAAATTGAATTTGGAAACTTCTGGATAACTCATTTATAATGGAACGCAGGTCTACCTGCCAAAGACATCCTGATAGGTCTATTTATGATCGATGCTTATCCGTTGGGAATATGTATATCCTTTGGAATACTCCATCCATTGGGAATTCACGCACACTGTCATTTTTAAACAACTGTTAAATTTTAAAATGTTCTGCATTTGAAATTAGATTTGATAAATGTAGTTGCAATAAATCAGAGAATGTGTAATAACGCTTACATTTGGCTACCCTTTTAAGAAATAATCAGAATTTCTATGAAAAAATGAACACTAGACTATTAATATGTAAAGGCTCCTAAATACTTTGATCTGAGATTTTCCTTTTTAAATGTAAACTTCAGAGGAAAAAAGACTAGAAACTTTGGCGACATAAAACATTCGTGAATCAGCCATTTTCGGAACATAAAACTTTCGCAAATTTGAAAAACAAGTACAAGTAAATACTGTAACAAGATTGCATATGCGCGACCTTTGTGTTATAAAGACGCTAATAGATAAGCTACTGTATACAGTAGTAGGCCTACTCTACATTCTGAAAAGTATTCATGCCCGCAAATTTCAATCATTCACAAAATTCGCAAAAGTTTAATGCCCGCAAAAGTTTAATGCCCGCAAAAGTTTCTGGTTTTTACAGTACTGTGAGCAAAATAGTATATTAAGCTAAATCCATGAATCAAATATTTACTTATAACATTAATGTAGCTACTTGTTTTGGATATTTTTATCAAATTAACCTTTTTTTTTAAAGTTGAAAGTATTTAGAAGACATAAGTTAACACCTGTCCGAACATTAACCCCTGCTTAACTTTAATATTTCCCTGTATTACTTTCTATTTGCAAAATTTTATGTTTCAAGCTGGTTTGTTAAAAAATATGATAACCCAATAATGTTGAAAATAATAATGACACTTACCTTGACATACCATATGTATACAATGTATATAGACAAAGGTAAGCCTACCCGACAACGAAATCATCGCAATAATTTAGTTTTCATGCAAAAGAATAAGGTAGGCCAATTCATTTTGATTATCTATTCTCATTCCTAAAAACTAAACTTATTTTTAAAAACTTTACTTTTCATCCCTGGATGGAAAAAATAAGTAAAAGTTTATAGTCTTGCTCTATATAGCCACATAGACAAGACACAAAACATGGGAAATATTATTGTTTATCTAGTTGTGTTCCTGATTAAGAAAATCAGTTAGTATTTAATATGAGTGCAAAGTTAATTTCATCATATCCTGTACCTATTTGTATTTGTGCATGGAAAATGTAATAAAAATTGTACTGTATGTTTAACTTAAAAAATATATTCAAATTCAAATTCAAAATAATATGAAAAAAATAAATTCATTCAGAACAGAGCATATATCATGTACCTATTGACACTCCTGGGTGACCAGACTGACATCATTATTTACAAGGACAAACCAGATCTATGACACAGCTATTCAAAAATGTTACTACTGATGCTTCACATTTATTTAATTATTGTGAGAAGACCGACAACATTAAAATCCTTTAAAAAATGTTACTACTGCAAAAATCAATAGATAATGTTAAAGTCAAGGATAAACCTAACATACTTAGCAATGGCAGACAATTTGAACACTAAGGAATTAATGAAGTTCAAAGGCACCAACTTATTAACTTCAAAATCAATTCATCCTTGTGTATAAATCAACTAATAAAATAAATATCTGAAAAAATCCAGTTCAAGTTATTAATTAAGAAATAAGTCACAATTTCAAACATGACCGTCGACATCTATCAATCAAAAAGATGATTAGCCTAGCCTTGAGATTGTCATGAAACGCCTTCAACTGCCAGCTTGAAGCAGAGACAACCTGCTTCTTTCCGTTCTAAGGTACTTTAAGTTAGGCTTAGAAACGTCCATCAAGCTAAAATGATAATATTTTGCTATTAATGTGTAGAGCTTTATGTTATTTAAAAGTTTTAGGATTTAATTGATTACCATGAACCCCAGAATTTAGAAACTTAGTGAAAATCATGAATCATAAGTATTTAAGCTTTAACCCAAGGGAAAATCTCATCTACGAATGTCAGACCAGAATTTAGCCATGTGGTGGAACATCTTTTAGTGTTATGATTGTAATATTTTAGGTATAATTCAAAACTAATAAGTACCTTTTTCCGCTTTTTCCAAAATTTCTAAAATACAGGTTACCAATCATGAGTTTTACTCAGAACTCCTCAACTACTTTTCTCAAACCTGGAATTTGACACTAAAGTGGTGCAAGCAAATTGTCACTGATTTTACAAGGAAGAAACAACATTTCATGGTTGTGCTTATACATAGGTTCTACACAGGTTTTTGCCTGAAATCAATCAATATTTTCTATATCTTCCAATATTTTAAGCATTGTTTAACTGATCAAATTTATCAAACATTTTTGCCCAGCACAGAAGTGGGAACTTAACTGGTTTAAATTGGTTTTAAACTGGTTAAAATTGTTTTATTAGCTGGTTCAAATTGTTTTTCAACTGGTTTAAATTGGTTTTCAACTGGTTCAAATTGCGTTCAACTGGTTCAGATTGGGTTTCAACTGGTTCAGATTAGTTTTCAACTGTCTAATTGATGTTGGGATGAGTTGAAAACTATGACCATTCTGAAAATTGGAATATTTACCCTCTAGAATTGAGGAGGTGGTATCTTTAAATGTTATTAGAACCTATTTCTTATATTTCAAATGTTAATAAAGTTGAAAGTTATAAGGCGTGAACCTGAAATGTAATTTTTTCAAGGTTTTACAGATTGAATCAGACTTTATCTATAAAACTGTACTAATACCAGTAATATGTTAGGCTTAACACAGTCTCTCGCCAAGACCCCACGAGGGAGTATGTTCATTATAACCTGTAGCTTAGTCGCTAGCGCATCCGCACATTTAAAGGCCTAACTTTCAACTCCCAACAGACAACAACCAAGTTTTTCTGTTACGGCAATTATTGTAATATTCTGAAAATAAACTTTTATATTTGCAGTCCCTCGGTGGTCAATCTCTTCAGGGGACAGGTAGTCAAAATCAAATAGGAAATATGTTTAATGGCAATTAGAAGGTCAGATTAAAAGGTCAACAAGTTTGTCTATAGATGTAGTAAAAGGTAAAAAAATAGTAGTTACTGTATACAACAGGTGTTAAGTTGTGTCTCTTTTGAATTCCCAGGAAAGTATAGATATTGAAACATCACTATGCTTTTTTCTACTTTTTTTTTTCCTGAGAAATCTTTTCCAATCCCTTGATGAATACTCTGAAGGCTCAGAGTTTGTGAGCAAATGTAAGTGTGGTGGTATTTTTACTATGTCAACTTCTCTTTTTCTCTTTTTCACTGTATTGTAAAGCTTTTTTATGTAAATTGATTTGAAATTACTAAATTAAAAATTTTATTTATGGTACTGAGCAAGAAACGACAACAAATAATTATTATCATTGGGTGAGAGGGTTCTGACCAACATACATGATACTTAACAGATCAGAGACACATTTAATAAACCACTAATTGTTAAAAGGCCAGAGGGATATTCCTAAACTTCCCAAGGGGTAACTAATTAATAATTAGGCCACTTTCTCACATTTATTGAAATTGTGTTCAATGATTAAATATTAAAATTTCATTGATTGATGTAAAAGACTGATGTTGTTGCTTTCGAAATCAAAGAAATCACATAGTGAAAATGTACTTTTAAATATATTTAAATAAAGACCTTAAAAATTGACAAAATGTGACCCTCAAATTTCTTAATAATTTCCACACTTTTAAAAATATAATTTAACATATACCAAAAAAACACAATTCCCATTAGGATGTTCGTGATCTGGTTTACCCTCTGATTTTCCTGTACTTTCACCCCGATTTTAATCTGAAAATTCCCTGTTGCATTTCTCAAAAGGGTCCATGCACTGTATTGGCCCTCTAACTTCCCACATTTCTACCACAAATATATTCCCAATTGGTTCTTTAGAGGGTCTATGTACTCTGATGGAATTAAAGGATGTTTTCAAGACATTTTTCTTACACTTAGTATAAAGATTATAAATGGCACCATGTGTGAACAAAAAAAGACCCGATATTACTACTTGTTGATTGCAGAGGGTACATTTTTTTCTTACTTTGTAACATGTAAAAAAGACAAACAAAATGCCATTCTGACAAAAAAAACACCATAACTTTATACAACGTGTATAAACACATAGGGGTTTATTTATAATGGTGCAAGTATTTTTAAACTGTTTTATTTATATTATAATTTATTTCGTTTACTTTAAGAAATTAATACATGTTGATTGATTTATTGATTGATTGATTGATTGATTGATTGAATACAGGAAAAGACTAAATGAGACCTCAGTCCTTATGTTCGTAACCATTTTTTTTTTACAAAAAATTGTATATATTTGTTGGAGTTTAATATTATCCGGGTTGGATCACCCTCTCCACCGTTCTAAACATCTCCTCACCGCCACTACCACTCTCTTTCAATGCAATAACATTTGTTTTCAATATTATTACAGTATTTTATTAACACTTAATACCAGCATAAAAATAGTTTTACTTTAACTATAATCATATCGTAATGAATCACCAAATCAAATCAATTTTTTTTTTAATCATTCAAAGCTTATACACCAATCAAAACAGGAACATATTTTCTCCGAGGCTAGAATTAGCAAATAAAAACGAACAATATCAAATACAAATTTAATTACTTATACAAACAAAATGTTAGTCCCTAAAGTGGTCAGAGGAAGTCTGGTGCCAAGACACCGTGGCGTGGGGACTTAAAATGTTGGTGGGTGTGAAAAGTCTCAAGATGCCATTTTAATTAAATATTACGGTATAATATTCCATGGTGGTAGCTCATCAAATTATAATAATTTCAGGTCACGAAAAAGTTGTCAAATATAATTAAGTAAATAAATTAAATAAATAACAAGATTTAAGAAATTAGAAATTGTTGTTGTTTCTATCATGGGTAAATTACTTAAGTGTAATTGAGTAAATTGGAAATCTATAATTTTAGTTAAATTGCAAAATTTGGGGTAAATTGTGAAATTTGAGACAAACTATGAAATTTGAGATGAATTGTCACTTCTAGCCAAATTGTCACATTTGAGTATAATTGCCATAAATGAGCTAAATAGTCACATTTTAGCTAAATAAATGACATTTTAGCCGCAGAAAATAAGATTAATTCAATAAACAAATAAGATTTTTTTTTAAATAAATACTAGTTTAATTCGCTCATTAAATTTTTATCAAAAGTTTGTTCCTTTGTAAAAATAATTCTTAAATAATTTTTTGAATATGCCAAGTCACATAATCTAATTTGACCAAAAATTGGATGGGAAAAAAATTTACCTGAAAAAAACTGTAATTTAAAGCAACAAAATTGTCAAATTGGCTGCCAACCAATGGATTTTTGATTGAATTCAACCATTTTATCAGTGAAACATGATCAACTTTATTCAAACCTATTCAAAGTATGATTTAATTAATCTTTTCTAGTTTCTAATTTTCAGAAGATAAATGTTAAGATTCTTTTTGTTTACCAATTAAGCCAAAGTGAATTTACTTCTACTCAACCTTCCTTAAAAAAGAAGTTTGTTTTCTTGGACTAAGACAGGATTTGAACCAAGGACGCGGATCAGAAGGCAAGAATGAAAACTTGTTTTTATAATATTGAATAAAAGTTATAGCACACATGGGAAACATACTCCATTCTATACTCGGTAAACAAAGAAAATTATGTTTAGAGGGCAAGAAAATCCAGACATTTTATGCTCAAATAGTAAAAACATTAATTAGCAATAATTTCCCATGACAGATGCTATTTTCCTCGTTATGTATTTAAATGGCTAATAATTAAAGCTAGCAATTAAAATGAAAGTATAAAAAAAGTACAACTCATAATAAACTATGAGGGCGCTATCATTTTTTTGCAAATAATGTGTATCTCTCTGAGTATGGTCAAATGCTTAGCAAAATTTAGTACAATAAAAATCATATTTATATATACTGTATATATTGCAGTTTATTTTAAACAATATTTATTTTCATCTACAGTATTTTATGAGGCCTCACATTTCTACCACTGACTAAACATTCAGAAGATTTCTACTCTAGCATATATTATAATTTTAAAGTTTCTTTTTATTTAAAGTTTCTTATATTTATAGCACTGTCGCAGCCGAAGCTGAATTATTGTGTATTTGCATTTAAATGTATAAAACAATAAAAGTATTTAAATAATAATATAAAATCGTGAAAATGTATTACAGTAGGCGCTAATACAAGAACACAACGAGATGTAGATTACATCTATTGGTAATCGGAATGTTCGGTAATGCATGGCATATCAGACGGCCAGAAAGCAACAAATTAAGAGAAACAAGCACTTTAGCTTGGTGTTGACAAGATCCTTCTTACCCCATTACATCACACATCAGGCTTATAAATGACTCATTTGGAAATTAACACTCTTGTCTGAGGTGCAGGACAGCTGAGCAGGGGTAAATGCGTGAGAACTTGGCCCCCCCACCATCTGGTAACAATATCAGGGGACACTTAACAAGGTCCAGATAGCATTAATTTGAATGAAGCATATCTGATAAAATTTCAATTAATAATCGTAATTAACCTAGCTTGCGATAAGCAGCTTTTCTTAACTAACCGTGTCCCCCCTCTCAAGGTCAAAGCGACAAACTGGAAATACAGACAAATATATATTAACTGCATTTGTTGATGGAAAAACTTAATGCAGTTAACTTCACTTAAAATGTTGAAGAAATAACAAAACAAAAAACTTTCTTTCAACAAATTTACAAAATACCAAATCTTGTGAACATAACATAGAATAAATTACTTAATGATTAACTTAATTACTTATTGATTTCATTATCAAAATTAGCTAATCTTATTATCTAATCAAATACCATGGAATAGGAAAAAAAGTTATTCAAGGAGAAGAAAAGATAGAAAATCAGGTTCCAACACCAATGAGACTCAAACCTTATTGGGAATAAAATGGAGCAGCTAAAGCAGAGATTTCTGAAGGCTTCTCAGCAAAAGAGCATTAAAGTCATTAGGTTAAGTTCAGCCTTTACATTATTCAAACTGCTCCCCGACACCCCAATTCCACCTCTTCTCATATTTCAATCAATCAATCAATCAATCGATCAAAGTAGCATACAGAATATTGTTAATGTGAGCAAACGAACAATCTTGAGAAATGGGCTGCCCAAAAACAATAATGCGTTATCAAAAATTCATATTATATAACACCTAAATAAATTCCTGTCATTTGATTGGACGATTGTGGGTCACATGGCGTGCAATAGGACGCACTATTTAACAATCTTTAAATCTTTTTGCATATGGAAAATATTTTCTCTTTTCTTTACGGCATTGTAATAAGACAGCAACACAATTTCCCAAGTAGGGATGAATAAAGTTTCCTTGTATTCTTGTATCCTTGTATATTTGTTAAAATGGACCTGAAATGGAATTTCGATTTTCAAGAAATTCACACATGTTATTTAAATGTATCAAATTAACACAAACCCATACAAATAAAAACAAAATGTATAGTATTTTGAGTAAAAACGAAATTTTAAGATACCATGGTAAATTAGCGAAAATTACTCACGCCATTGCAATATTCTATTTCAACGGCCGTCGGAAGCCTCTATATTCACGACGTCACATATACACACGATGATATCGAGAGCGTGTATATGCCGCCCGATAGTCAGTGAATGATCGACGGCCTGGAAAGATACGCGAAGCGTTGACACTAATACTAATTTATTCAATATCTAATGTTGTTGAAATATAGGTCCCTAAAATGTACTTCGTTTGTTCTAAAACCCGAATTTAGAAGGCTACCTTCCAAACCTTTACTAGGCCTAGGCCCCCAATCCAGCGCGCGGAGTCAATCCACCACCCACATCATGCGGCGAGCCTCCGTTTCATGTGCATCCAAGTACCAAAGCGATATCAACAACTTGCTGCGCTCATTGTCAAGCCAAAGTAAAATATGAATAAAATTCGTTTTCGAACTGCCTGATTGGTGACAAATAAATTATCATCTCATATTACTAATTTAATTCTGCTAAACTAAAAACTAAAGAAACTAACACATTTTAGCAGTATAAATTACGAACGATATACAAAATACACGAACGGAAAATATGGATACGCATCATTGCGCACGGAGCTGTATCCCGGACAACGTTGCCAGGCCAACTTCGGTATTGCCAGAAAAAAACCGTTGATTTTAAGATTTTAAATCGTCATTTACTCGATGAATAACCGTTTATACGGTAATAATTTTATCTAAAAAAATTCTAAATACGTTTCTGCAAATGCACAACCATTTTTTAGAAAATACTCCATAGATTTCAAGAGTTATAGCCAAAAAACTGCAAATTGTCCATTGGAGGGATAGGAATATATTCGCAAAGTGACGTCACCCGCGAATTTTTTTGATTTTCAAATGGGGCTTTCCCCAAAAGGGCCAATTTATATTTTGTAACAATATACATTCTAGCAACACCTAATAGCCCCCAAAACATCATTCTAAAATGAAAAAAATCGAAAATCCATTTCAGGTCCATTTTAAGACCATTACTTCAGAAATCCAACATCATCATTTACCTCATGGCATTATTTGTACCATTCCACTCATAAACATTTATTATTTGTACAACATTCTCCAATCCATATTTTACCCACTTTTTTCAAAGTTTAAAGCATATAACAGTAAATATATTAGTTCTTGAAATAGACTGTTCATTGTACTGTAGAAGCATGCATTATGTCAGTTAAATTAAATACTTTCAAACTAAATTAATTATTTAGATTGCCTCACAGAAGTCTTAGAACTTCTAAAGAAAGATTTAATTACTTCGGTAGTACTTTAAAAAAATAATGTATATATTTTTTTAATAGCAATTAGAATTACAAGTAAATACACATAATTTGTTAACATTGTCTTCAACCTAAAAAAATAAATATTAAAATTTAATTCTATTACTGTAATTGCATCATATTCACTATTTACTAAATTAGTTATCAGCTAAATCTACAAAATTAACAACCATGCTAAAAAAACATCTTCTAATATTGCACTTACTTTTATTTGTCCAGCTATCAAATTCCAATCTCACTCATTCTGTATAAAAACTGTTCCAATAAAGCTTATAACAATTTAGGAATTTTAATTTATAAGAAAAACACTTACATGACTGCATTAAAACAAATGTTTTCAACTCTTTTGCTCAGCACACAGGGTCCCAAAGTAACCCACAAAAAAAATCTCTTAAATCCTACGTTCACTAGAGGATGACAAGTAAAGTTTACTTTCGCTTTTAGAACTTCTGAAATCCACGAACACGTGCTGTTAAAAGTGGTTTGATTAGTGACCAGGAAGTTACCTCTTCCGAAGGAAGGAGAGAATTGAGCATGTTTAAGATTTCTAAAGAGACTTCAGCTTCATTTCATTGGACCCTCTACACACCACTCGACTTTCAATTATGAAAGTTTATGTTGAAATAGTGAAAGTTCAGTGGAAAACAACATTAATTTTTTTGGAAAAACATGTAAAAGTATTTATATATTCATAATTAAAAGATTTTATAATCCCTTTTCTAATCCATAAGCTCTCTACACTATCAAACTTAATGTGACAAACAAAAGTGATGTGCCCATATATAGACATGATGATGTCATATCACTACCATATTTGGGTATATCACTACATTATTTTGGCACATCACATTTTTTGTTAAGTTTGATAGTGTAAACAGAGCTTTATAAAAGATTCCTTGGCTGGAATTACTGAATTTGAATTGTGAATGGCCGAACATTGGAAACATACATCTAATGTATGTTTTATGAAGGTTGTGTACATTTAAAAATATAGACAAACATAGCTATATTTAATATCATAGTATTTTGTATTGTTCTTTAAATTTTAATTTGATACATTAAAAAAAAATTTGATTTGAAAATGAATAATAGTAAATTAATTCCATCCAGCTTCTGCTCATAACTGTTTATTTGCCATAAGTCGCGTGCTAAAACGCATAGTGATACCGGACCGACACAGACCGACAAACAGACAGACAGACCGACATAGTGAACTATAGAGTCGCGTCCATGCGACTAAAAATGATTGAAAAAATCTTATATTTATATCAACTGCATGCTAAATTTGTGTTCCAAAAAAATCAATTGAAATCATATTTTGTATTGCGGCTATAAGTTGTATAGCGATAAACTGGCGTTTCAACACCCAATCGATTGCATGTTTTTAATTGTTCCTCATTCTGCTGCCAAAAAATTGGGGAATTTATTTAAATAGTTATTAATTATAAATTTTTTTTTTCAAACAGAAACAGGCTTGCAATTAATTTAAATGTAGGAGACCTCTTGTTGTGGGCCTATTTTTTGGGACGTGCCACAGAAAGTTCAGAGTACAAAGAGAAAGAAAATATGTTTGTCAAAATAAATGTAATATACCAATTACGCTTCAAAGCGAAAGTAAGTTTTGAAGTTTAATAAATCTTGCAATAATTATCTAATACTTGTTGATTCTCTATTTTCATGAACGACCTAAATTCTAAACTGCTAAAAATTCATCTTACTTAGAAAAAGAATATTTTTATTGGCATTTCTATGTCGATTAATTACGAATCTTTATGTCATTAATCATAACCCAATAATACTCAGCCTACTAGCACTTGATATGGGTGTGTCTCAGGTCTTCCTGATCGGATCATCCACCATTACTAAATAACCCACTTTAAAAGGTCAATGCTCTTTAATATAAAATGCTAAATTTCATTTCTTTCTTTCTTTTTCTGAACTTTTGCCAAAACTTGAAGGTCAACGTTTTTGAAATCTCTGTTGTACTTGTTATGGTATTGACACATGACAAATACCACAGGATATGTCTTCCAAATTTGGCACATTTTGAAATAGAACACAGTTGCACTCGGGCACAAAATGGTACCTAAAATATGAAATTTATAATAAATATATTGTAACTACATTTTTTTCAACTGAATTGAGATCGAGAGTTGTGATGTTATACAGAAGAAGCAACATAGTTGGGAAACCAAATAATACCTCTTTCACACTAAAACTCCTGAGTGGTCTCCGGAGATACCCCGGGATTTAAGACCATTCAAAACGTTGAGAAATTCCAGAGATTTTCACACCAACCTAGCAACACCGGGGTTTATAAAATAAAATTGTAAATGTTGCCCTCTATTTTTTTTGTTTACATAGCGACTATCATTAGAATCATTTTAATTAATAATATTTTTAATTTAATAATTACTTTCAACAGTCTCAGAAGTAATATAATGTTTTATTGATAAACTACTTATTATTTTTGAAACTCGCTATATAATTCGCACAAAAGCTGATGCAGGTTGCATTGTGGACTCAAGTACATTAACTATGTTTTTATTTACAACTGTCATGAATTCTGTTCTTTAAACTATGAATGAAGTTCCTTTCTCAGTTTCTCCAATATTCATAAAATTAGGGAACGTTATTCGTTACAAACATCATGCTTGCGCTATTATATAACTAGGTAACTTCAGAAGCTTACGTAACCCGGTATTCTAAATAAGTTTACAGTACCTTCACTGAATTTACTCAACCAAATATGGTAGTGATGCCCATATATGGTAGTGATATGCCACCATAATGTGTTTATATTGGCACATCACATTTTGTTGTCACATAAAGTTTGATGTGTAGACTATGACAATGGGAATTATATACGTTTTACAGATGATTTCTGACAGAGATTTAAAAAAAAGTTTGATGTTTTCGTATCATAGTGTTCTATAACAACCAGGTATCTATATATAAATTTACGTAAGGGCAAAATTCGGTAAATCGCGCCTTACTTCTAGAATTTTTACTCGATGGTATATAAAGTTGGTTCGTACTTTCGGTACTGATTTTAACCACCTGATGTAACCCTGTTTACTAATTAAATTAAGTTAGATAATTAGTTATTGACGATTAAAACGAATTTAGGTTCAACGATTTGCCCCAAATAGGGGTGTTTTCCGATCGTGGTATACACTGTCTAATGGATGTCCATCTTGAAAAATACCCGCCACAAAAATGCGAGGAGGCTTCGCATTTTCCTATCTCCTCCTACGATAATTGTTTTTAATAGCTGAAAACCGGTTGAACAGTTCGAGTACAGCATCATAATGTTGAAGACAGGCCGATTTTCTTTAAAAAATACTATTTTGATACATTTAATATACGTTTTTACAAATGTATTGATTTGTGATGAATGGAACATTCCAAATTATTTGGTTTAACCATACAGGTATAGATTTAGATTTATGGGCCCCCTTGGAGAATAAACATAAATAGTATTGCAATGCTGTACCAGGGAGTTCCCTGGCTGTACAATACTGTTAAGGTATTTTAATGGTTAAAACCACTTTTGATCGCAATTTGAATCGCAAATTTCTTACTCAAGTTCAAGTTCAAGTTCAAATTTATTGTCAAATACACAGTAAATGAAATTTGCCTTCCAAGGTTCAAATTACAATAAAAATAACAACAGTTAAAAACATACAATACTATACAATGGATAAGATAATATATAAGAAAATATGCTATGTATAAAACATTATGAACAATATAAATATTAAAATACTATATAAAGAATAAAATATAAAACGTCTCAAGTTATCTTTTAAATTGCTTGTTGTATTGCTTGATTGCACACGGAAGAAATGATTTATTATGACGCTCAGTCTTCTTAATTGAAGGAATCATCCTTCCGGATCTACTGAAATTTATAAAGTTAAAAAGAGGATGAGACTGGTCGTTAATTATACATTTTAGTTTTTTCTCCATAACCTTATCGCATATATCATGGATAGATGGGACGTTTGCACCTATTACCTTCTTAGCCATTTTGATTATTCTCTGTAATTTATTTGAGTTATTCTTAGATAAACTATTTAGCCATACAATACAGCAAAATGTTAATATGGACTGTATCATAGCCTGATGGAATAGAGACAGCGCATCTCTGCCAATCTTAAAGTTTCTTAATTTCCTTAAGAAGTACAATCTTTGGTTTGCCTTCGCATAGACTTTGGCAGTGTTGGCGTTCCATGAAAGTTTTTCATCTATCCATACTCCTAAATATTTATGTTCACTAGTTGTGCGGACATCATTATCTTTGATATTTAAAGGTATAAGTTGCCTCTTAATTTTACGAAAGTCAAACACAATTTCCTTTGTTTTATTTACATTAATACTTAGACAGTTCATATCACACCAGTTAATTATATTATTAACTTCAGTTCTATACGTGCTCTCATCATTGTTTACAATTAAGCCTGTGATACAGGTGTCATCAGCAAATTTAACTATTTGACATGATTCACTTCTAAGGTCGCTTGTATATAATGTGAACAACAATGGAGATAACACGCATCCCTGTGGGGCACCGGTGTTTGAAACAATGATATCAGACAAAACATTATCAATTCTAACACGCTGGGTTCTGTTTTTCAAGAAATCTCTGATCCATAGACAAACAAAAGGATTAACATTCATACTAACTAATTTATCAAGAAGTATGTTTGGTTTCATTGAATTGAAAGCCGAAGAAAAATCTAAAAATAACGTCCTTACATATTGCCTAGGTTTATCCAAAGTTTCATAGATTGGATGCAAGAGGGTAGTTATTGCATCGTCGACACCTCTATTACTACAGTATGCAAACTGATTATTATCAACAAAAGGCAACGTTTCTTTAATCAATACATCTTTAAATAGCCTCTCAAAGCACTTTGTAATAATTTGGGTTAGAGCAACAGGACGATAATCATTTAATATTTTCGGCTTAGGTACTTTATTTATTGGGGCTATTATTGAATACTTCCACATGCATGGGACACAAGAAGAGCTTAACGACCAGTTAAATAATCTACAAAAGATAGGCGCAAGTTGTTTATAGCATGACTTTAAAATATTGCCAGTTAGTTTATCTGACCCAGCTGCTTTATTTGGCTTAACACCCTTAAATACTTTCTCAACTGAAAGCAGATCAAATTCAGGTACATCAGATTTGGTTGTATTTAACTCTAGGTTCAGTTTAACATCATTATCATTAGTATTATTAATTTGGTCATCATTATCAAATCTGTTAAAAAATATATTCAGTTTATTTGCAAAGTCCAATGGGCGGGATCCGGATGGAACTATTGTTGTGTTCTGCCTTTTCGCGTTTCCAATAACTTTCTTTAATCCATTCCATGCTTGCTTGGGGTTACCGCTACTGTGAGTGTTGGTACTGTTAGATGTAATATAAAAATATATACAAATAAACTTTATTACTGTGAGTGTGGGTAGGCCCTACTGTTAGATTATAAACATATAATATACAAATAAACATTCCAAATTATTTGGTTTAACCATAGAGGTATAGATTTAGATTTATGGGCCCCCTTGGAGAATAAACATAAATAGTATTGCAATGCTGTACAATACTGTTAAGGTATTAACCACTTTTGATCGCAATTTGAATTGCAAATTTCTTACTGTGAGTGTTGGTACTGTTAGATGTAATATAAAAATATATACAAATAAACTTTATTACTGTGAGTGTGGGTAGGCCCTACTGTTAGATTATAAACATATAATATACAAATAAATAAACGTTATTACTGACAGTTGCTTCTCAACGTTTGTATTAATTAATAATTTAAAAATATATAAACGTCGTAGTGGTGTATCGTTACATGTACTTTACTATTTCAATCGACTATGACAGTGAGAGTTTTAACAAAGTACCGTATTAAATCGTAAATGTTTTACTGTATTTAGTGGTATATTATTTATAGGCCTATAAAACATTAAAAACAATATTTCGTTACTGAGTGGATAAGAATATATTTTAAAATGTTTCCTCTTTGTACCTATCTTCTTCCCCCATCCCTCAACCCTTAATGTTACATACAAAACACAAATTGGGTTTGTTTAAATGAGTCCAAATAAAAAAATTTGACTCATTTTGTTTCTCTCTCGGAAGTAATTCCCAGGGTGCTAATTTTGGTTGACTACATAAATCATTGTGTATATTTATTCGTTTCTGTAAACGACAATGTATTATAGTCCTGCGGTACGTACATTTGAAATCTCCATTTTTTTCTCGCTGGAAATACTGTGTATTCGAGAACCATCTGTGGGCACGACCTAGATGGTACGCGAGCGAAGCGAGCGTGCCATCTAGTCTATATATAAATTTACGTAAGGGCAAAATTCGGTAAATCGCGCCTTACTTTTAGAATTTTTACTCGATGGTATGTAAAGTTGGTTCGTACTTTCAGTACTGATTTTAACCACCTGATGTAACCCTGTTTACTAATTAAATTAAGTTAGATAATTAGTTATTGACGATTAAAACGAATTTAGGTTCAAAGATTTGCCCCAAATAGGGGTGTTTTCCGATCGTGGTATACACTGTCTAATGGATGTCCATCTTGAAAAATACCCGCCACAAAAATGCGAGAAGGCTTCGCATTTTTCTATCTCCTCCTACGATAATTGTTTTTAATAGCTGAAAACCGGTTGAACAGTTCGAGTACAGCATCATAATGTTGAAGACAGGCCGATTTTCTTTAAAAAATACTATTTTGATACATTTAATATACGTTTTTACAAATGTATTGATTTGTGATGAATGGAACATTCCAAATTATTTGATTTAACCATACAGGTATAGATTTAGATTTATGGGCCTCCTTGGAGAATAAACATAAATAGTATTGCAATGCTGTACAATACTGTTAAGGTATTAACCACTTTTGATCGCAATTTGAATCGCAAATGTCTTACTGTGAGTGTTGGTACTGTTAGATGTAATATAAAAATATAAACAAATAAACTTTATTACTGTGAGTGTAGGTAGGCCCTACTGTTAGATTATAAACATATAATATACAAATAAACATTCCAAATTATTTGGTTTAACCATAGAGGTATAGATTTAGATTTATGGGCCCCCTTGGAGAATAAACATAAATAGTATTGCAATGCTGTACAATACTGTTAAGGTATTAACCACTTTTGATCGCAATTTGAATCGCAAATTTCTTACTGTGAGTGTTGGTACTGTTAGATGTAATATAAAATATATACAAATAAACTTTATTACTGTGAGTGTGGGTAGGCCCTACTGTTAGATTATAAACATATAATATACAAATAAATAAACGTTATTACTGACAGTTGCTTCTCAACGTTTGTATTAATTAATAATTTAAAAATATATAAACGTCGTAGTGGTGTATCGTTACATGTACTTTACTATTTCAATCGACTATGACAGTGAGAGTTTTAACAAAGTACCGTATTAAATCATAAATGTTTTACTGTATTTAGTGGTATATTATTTATAGGCCTATAAAACATTAAAAACAATATTTCGTTACTGAGTGGATAAGAATATATTTTAAAATGTTTCCTCTTTGTACCTATCTTCTTTCCCCATCCCTCAACCCATAATGTTACATACAAAACACAAATTGGGTTTGTTTAAATGAGTCCAAATAAAAAAATGTGTTTCTCTCTCGGAAGTAATTCCCAGGGTGCTAATTTTGGTTGACTACATAAATCATTGTGTATATTTATTCGTTTCTGTAAACGACAATGTATTATAGTCCTGCGGTACGTACATTTGAAATCTCCATTTTTTTCTCGCTGGAAATACTGTGTATTCGAGAACCATCTGTGGGCACGACCTAGATGGTACGCGAGCGAAGCGAGCGTGCCATCTAGTATAAAACAATTTAAAGTTATAAACCATACGCCCACCATATACTGCATACACTTCTGCATAAATAGCTATAAAGCAAAACAGACAGTTTATTATTTATCCTTTTGCACAACATCAGATTTGTGTCATTTTTCTTCCTGATGAAAATTAAGTTTGTTGAAAAGAATTCAAATACATCCTTTTCTAATATTATACTTGCTGATAGATTTTACTTTTATTTTTTGTCTTGTGTGTAAAGATTTTACTTTTAAGCAGAGACGTACATTACAAAGTTGGCTATGCCAAAACAAGACAGTAAACCGGCACGGTTTAATTGATAAATTGATATAAAAGATATTAATAAGTGATTTAGAAAATTTAATATCCTATATCCCCTAGGTGTATTAGAGGTAAAGTTGATGCCACTTTAGTATCAAGGTTGGAATTCTTACCTCTGCTGACTGAAAAGAAAATAAATTAATTTTTATAGCACTACAAACCTTTCCAATTTAGGGGATAACCTATTAAGGAGACACTTTTTCATTATGAATGAAGTTTAGAGGTAATATTAATACTTTTTTTGCCATGAGAAAATCATATTATGGTGACAACAATTTGATTTGAATCCAGAACCCTGCATTTGGCAAGCAATCATGAAAACCACGATGCTACATTGCCATAGGCCTACATGACCATACTGACAACATTTGTTTGTGAAGAGTTCATTGATTTGCACCAATCAGTGCTGAACTATAACCTATGTTTTTCTTCTTAATATTGAAAATTTCTAAATTTAGGGAGGTCCTGTGCACGCCCGGGTGTATGTTATTGTTATGGTTCAGTGATTTTGTTTGATTTTTTGATAATGGAATAGCCCATGGGGGATGGGAACCCTGCTGGACACCCAAGCCTAGATAGCTGTATCCAAGGAGACATCTCTTTCTTTTTGGCTTGGGTGACTGGCAGGGAGGAGTGTTCTCCTTAAATAATAAATAATAAATGCTATAGAATTTGTAATTAATTAATTAAACTGCCATAAACTGAGCCTGTTTTGCTTGCCTGTTTTGCTTGCCTGTTTATATTCCAATAAATGTTTGTTGTGAGATCAAATCAAGACGATTTACCTGGTATCATTATTTCACATGTCGACCGCTACCCCACACAAGTTAGGGAGGCCGGAGCCTTTTACATTATCCTATGAACTGAAGCTCAAAATGAATAAATGGTATATTATTATTATATTATTATGTCACACCCGGAAATTGGGTGTATTTTATATATAACTCAAAGCTCAAAATGCGTAAATGGTCTATTATCATTATATCACTGTAGAAATCGTAGGTGTCATTACATGACCCACTTTTATTTAAATTTTCAACCAGCATGATGATATCATCAGAATAATATAAATGGTAACATTTGTCAAAGACAATAGCATAATAAAATTTTGTAGGAAATTAAGCAGTGATAAGGAAGATGCGCTCTAATGAACATGACAAACTTCCAATTCAATATTTCATTTTTCTCAAGGCCCATACACAATAATGTTCAACCAATTCTGGTAATTCCACATACATATTTTTTTATATAACCAAAAATAGATTGAATAACGAAATTAGGAAGGAACAGCCACAACATTCATCATTCATTCATTTGGCACCATTTTATGTGACTGAATTAGTATCGTGTCCTGACTTGATTCTATTTGATGTTTCATTTTAGCAATGACAACATAACTGCCAATAATCATTAGTAAAAACAACATTTGAATTACTTTAATTATGCTTATTAAAATTCAAAGAACTATATTTCAATTCAATTTTATTTGGTTAAACACAATGGCCTGAAATAACATAATAATGGTAACAAGTAATGCAACACCAACTTGTTAGAGTTTTTTTTTAAAATCTGGATTGCATTTCTCATTACTAAAAGCTCTGTCTACACGATAAAAAAAGTGTGATGTGCCAAAATATGATAGTGATATGACAACATCATGTCTATATATGGGAAGTTGGAAAATGTGGACAGAGCTTTAGATCTATGTGATGGAAAATGTTGCAGTAAAAACACCATTGAGTTGTTTGTCTTATTATTATTATCAGTCTCAACACGTCTTCTAGCTCTATGTGGTAGAAAAACGTTGCAGTAAGCGAGTTTCCGCTGTCATTTATAAATGATGAGTCAGGCTCAACAGCAGGACTCTAGGAGGTTGCATGAGTACAGTTGTTTGTTGTATCTAATGACCAGGAGACCTAAAGTGTGTAAAGCCAATTAGGATGCTGTACTTTAGCAGTTATACAACAGCACATAAAACTTTTGAACTAAAGATGTTTGGATTATTTTATTTACTGTAGATATGAGTTATATAATTCATAGGTGGGTCCTATTGGGGCTCAGCAAGCCTGCGACTCTTGTCCCTGCCGAAACTTTTGATGATTACTGGACCTTGAATTAGCCCATTTAATTTCTGGTTAGTATTGAGAACTTTTCACACAGACATAGTACAAAACTCTCTCAACACTAGTCTTTATGAAACCCAGAAACTATTTAAAAACCAGAATTTTCTTAAGCTCCAAATTCTTTTTTATCCTTAAAATAAAATCACTTTTACAATACCAGAATTCTAAACCATCAAAATTATGGCCTGGAAATGATCAGGGATGTATAAATTATACCTCCATGAATTCACTGTGAATCACGGCCAGATGAAAAGTGTAACTCGAGAATACATGTACATTTTTTAAACCACCATGGTCAAGTAATGTCTTCATATGGAAAAAACAAAGTAGTAGCAAAAAACTAACACAATCAACAATGTAACAACAAATTATGGGACACGTATCCAACAGTTCCAACACGGTGACTACCAATTTCTGTCAAACCGAAGGAATAATGTAAAACCAAGAAGATTCATTGGCTAACTAATCAAATATCCACATGTGCACCTGATAATGCAAATTAAAACTTGTGGTCCTTACTTACCGGTCAAGACGAATTTTTCTCAAGTCTTATCGCTATGGTTACACGGCAAGAGGTTATTATTGAATTGTGTTTGTAACAAAAATACCGGAAGATCAGGTAAAATTGGTTTTGGTCTAATATTGACTTATAATTGAACACTTATAAGTAAGTTATTTGAAAATCAGACAGGGTAAAGATTTAAAAGGATAGAAAGGAATTAAGGATCTAAAAAATGTCTGGTTTTAGGAATGTTTTCGATATAATATTAATATGAAACTTTATACTTTATATATCTACCGCATTTTAAAACTTAAGTTTTGTGCAATATTATGTGTATACTCTGTATATGAATTTTTGTTTTATATTTCATATTTATCTGTTTTTTTATCATACTAATATTTGCCAATCTTTAAGATGATGAATGTCTATGGTTAGTTTATTATGAAAAGGGACAAATAAAGTATTCAGTATATTCTTAATCTTAGCATTCTATTTCGAAAAAAAAAGGGGTACCTGCACTTTGTATTAAATCGATTAAAAGATTTTTTTTAATTTTTAACATTACTGTTTAGGTGAATGACTTTTTTTTTCCTGACAACTTAAGTTTATTATTTCTAATTTTCTCAAAATTGGTTGGAATTTTTGAAAGATAGACATCTAAAAAACGTCAATCCAACTACGACTCAATTAAACTACGATATGATATGGTCACATTCAATTGACTGACACTGACACCTAGGTTGTATCACGATTGCGGAGGTAGCCCAAAGCATGATGGGAAATTCAATTGACTGACAGCAACACCTGTCACTAGGGTTGCATTACAGAGACGATAGCCCAGAGCATGATGGGATATGTTGATGTTTTACTTTAGTATCTTATTATGAGTGGCTTGAGACTGGAATTCTATACGTACAGCTAGTTAAACAATGCCTGATATACCTTAGGCTGTTAAAACCATCAAAATCACTTTCAAATGATGGAAATTCAGTACAAAAAATTAAAGATAGATCGTTTGATAAGAATGTCAATCATCATAAATATATAAAAAAGATAAATTTTAGCCATGAATCTAGTATGGGTCTAGAATGCAGAACAAAATAAAATTAACAATAAAAAGATATTTAAATTGTGGGAAAATTAAACCAAAGGATCTGGTAAAAAACGAACATTTTCACTGAACTGGAGAAAGCATAAGATAGGCCCCACTGTGATCTTCAATTTGATAGCAAACACCAATATGTCAATCTTTTAATGCTCTAAGCCTGTGGGCACTTTACAATGTTACCATAGTCATTGGAGTAAACATGTGTGGACACCCCCATAATGTTACAGCTAGTAATCAGCACTACAGTTGTGTTTGGTCATACCAGGTACCCATTTGTACACCTGGGTAGAGAGAGACAAACTTAAATAAGTGTAAGTGTAAGTAAAGTTTCTTTCCTAAAGAACACAAGCATTGGATATTATGATTCTGTGTTCAACGCCTAACACACTGAGCCACATGCCGTTACTTTACCATTTGATAAGTATAAAACAACCATCAAGGCAATGAAACATTTGAGAGTAACAATCCAGTCAGAAATTCACTTTCCTAAAAATCTCTTTCCCATGTTTAAATTAGCCTATTAACATCTAAATCATCACCGCAAAACATGCAGACACTTGCGTCATACAACAACCTGAACGAGAAAACTCTATTTTAAACATATCCATAGCATATGACATCTTCAATAAAACACAGGAAAATAGGTAAAATTTATGTATTTTATTTTTGACAAGGGCTTCATAATTCAAGTCATTTTTAATTTAATCTTTCCCTTCATTTTCCTCAAGTCACTAAACTTTCAAGTTATATTGACATCAGGACATTCAATCTCCATTAGTTAGACTTCCTCTCCCAAGATTTAAATCCATATATGGATAATTGCAGTGAGCGTCCCATTATTATCAGAAAAAAATGAAATAATTTAATTCTTACAGTAATTATTGTGGTAGAACTTTAATAATCTTAAAAGGAATTTGATTTGATTTTACTTTTTCTTTGTACTGTTTTGAAAAGTGAGAAGTACTATGAAATATCTGTGCGATAGGTATCGGAGGATATTGACCTTCAAGGTACTGGAGTTTATCGGAGTTCATCGGACAAACATGCTTTTAGCAACAGGTTCAATATCATTTGCCAATTAAGGACAACTTTGAAACTATGGTTTAGCAAGGGTAAAGTAGTACTAGAATTTAATAGTAGGGATGGTAGTAGGCCTACAGTTCTTTCTTTGCCCCAGACGTAAGCTAGAACAACTTCTCACCACCTAAGCTACGGTTCAGCAGGGGTAGCTGGTACCAGACGTGTGCCAGAACAACTCACCACTAAACTATATGGTTTAGCAGGGGAGTAAGGATGTCTCGTGAATATGGGTTGGGTCCGTCTGTTCAACATATCATTACCCTTCGTTTGTTTCCCAAGTGTAGCCTGAATAGGGATGTCCATGGAGCCAGGCTTCTTAGCTGTATTTGCTAAGGCACGAAACTGGACAATTAGACAATATTTATTTATTTGTTGACCATGCACCTTTGAATCGGTAACACTCACAATATACAGTGCAGTCCAAAAACACAGAACAGAACATATTGAGAAGAAAGACAATAACTCAAATAAAAGCTATTACAAGCAACAATACAATACTATAAATCCAATCATTGGGAGTAACTTTAAGGAGGACCATTTCTCCCATGCAGAACAATATTTAAAAATATTTCTTTCTAATCTGTTATCTGTAACAGAAAATCTGTCAATCTTGACATTTTTTATTTGTATTATAAATATTAATGTCATAGCATATGGCGTGCTCATAAAATACAAAGGTTTATTATTGGTGCACGTGATAGTGCCAGTATTGACAACAACTGCCATTATAAATGCTTGTGGTAACACCTGTGTATTATAAGTTCATTACGAATAATTGAAATTAAAACATGTGGTGTTACCGCAATCATTGATGCATAAAATGCATACTCTCAACAATGTATCCTTCCCCCAACAACTGCCTTACATAACTTTTATGTTAAATATTTTTGCATTAATATATCACCATTTGACATCAATCAATTATCTCTAAACATGACCTGTTCAATGAACCATACTTCCTGTCTCCGACACGGTCCCTGGATTAAGTATGTGGTTAAATAAGTTAGTCAGGTCAAAAAGATTATTTGATAAAGAATCCATTTCCTAAAATGACATGGATCTTTACCTAATACATATTCATAAACGTGAATTTAATATTTAAATCTATTGTTTTTTTAAGCAATTATTAATGGATTTATTAGCAGACGACCTTAATGTTGTAAGGTCAATGTTATGATAAATCCTGATGCGCATAATGTCATTTGAAACATGAAACAAAATGAAGGGAAACTAGTAATTGCTGGACGTCAAGATGTCAGAGATGTAGAAACACATAACGGCGTCGAAGATCCTAAGTAAACTCTACAGTCGAATCACTTGGGATGAGAAGCAGTGATGAATGTAATAAGAGATGTGGAGATATCTCAGATCGGATCTACCGTAGGGTCAGACGGAAGTAATCAAATGAGTGTTAGAATGAAACGTCAATCAAGGAACGCTTTGATGTATCGTTGAATTGCGAAGTAGAATCGGTCAGAAAAGTTTGATAATGTGACAGATTTTTAGTGAAAATTCGTTTTTGAAAATAACGGATACCCGATTTTCTCGTGGAACACAAATTGAACAAAATGTAACAAATTATCATACCAAACTACAGTGCTTTTTCACACATTAGTTTTTCACGTTGGTAGAAATGTAAATTCCATGTAAAAAACTCATTAAAAAGATAAATTTGATAAAACAACAAAATTTGATGAATAAAAACGAAAGTTCATGAAAATTGGAATAATGCTGATCTTACCTTTTCTATTTAAAAGTCAAACTTGAATTAATAATTGCAGTATATAAAATAAAATTTAACAAAATAGGTTAAATATCAAATTTCTTGTTTTTCATAGACTCATTATGTCCTAAATATTTTTTGCAGTATCATTCTCGTACACATTTACAAATGTTAACCCATCCACCCCTAACGCATATTACACGGAAACATCCTACGTCACATGAAAACCAGCTGTCTGCAATTAGCGACAAACTTACGAAAGGAAAATACAACCATCTGATACCTAAGTTTACTTACTTTTTCCTTAAGGATTTCCCGCACATAGTGAGCTTGGGATTTGAATTTTTCCAGCTGATTTTCCAAGATTAAGTAGCGCTGTTTCCATTCGTCTGCTTCAACCTCGTCATAAGCGCTATCACTTTCCATTTTGATCATAGAGGGCACACTCCACTTTTTTCCAGTGATACTGTACTTTTACATTCAATATCTACACTGTATAAATAAATGTTGTTAAATGTTATTAATTAAATTGTATAGATTTATTTTTAATTACTGTAGATCAAGTAAAAACTGATGGTACACTCATAATACACTTTCAGGGGTACAATCTGTACCCCTTGGTGTGGAGTAATGTTGGCCAACCCCCAAACTTTACCCAATTGTTAAGTGTAAGGGATGTGGGCTTGACCAAGCCATTCTGTATGTTAGTATTACTAAGTTTTACCTCTACTACACTATACTTATATATCTACTATATAAATCTAAAGGAAAATTACTGAAAAAGACAATTCTGTTGAGTAAGTAGCTGGATTTCAATGGAGATACAAAATAAGCACCAAAAAAATTACAATGCTGTGGGTATTAACTATTATTAAAATAAGCAAAAAGCTAAATTAAAACAGCCAGAAAAATGTTCAGATCTCTTTTTTTATATCTTTCTAAACTGTAAATATTTACTACATGCTGCAGCCTTGCATTAATTAATTTGTTCTAATCATCGCAAATCAATACATTTGTATAAACGTATATTAAATCTATCAAAATAGTATTTTTTTAAGAAAATCGGCATGTCTTCAACATTTTGATACTGTACTCGAGCTGTTCAACCGGTTTTCAGCTATTAAAAACAATTATCGTAGAAGGAGATAGGAAAATGCGAAGCATCTTCGTATTATTGTGTGCAGGTATTTTTTAAAGAAGACATCCATAGACAGTGTATACTATGGTCGGAAAACACCCCTATTGGGGCAAATCGTTCAACCTAAGTTCGTTTTAATTGTCAATAACTAATTATCTAACTCAATTTAATTAGTAAACAGGGTTACATCTGGTGGTTTAAATCAGTACCAAGATTCTAACCAACTGTATATACCATCGAGTAAACATTCTAGAAATAACGAGTGATTGACCGATTTTTGTCCTTACGTAAATTTATATAGACTAGATGGCACGCTCGCTTCGCTCGCGTACCATCTAGGGGTGCTCACAGATGGTTCTCGAATACAGTAGAATAGAATAGAGACAACAAAACCAATACTGGATTCCATAAAGGACAATTAATTTATGTGGACTAAAGAAATTAGGGAGAAATGGAAATGTATGTACCGGGAAATTGGGCGGCACGTGGTGGTGGTGATGGAACCGCAGTAATAAAGTTGATTGTATTTATATATTATAAGAACCAAACTAAATAAATAGACCTAGACATTCTGCGAAATGGAAATCGGAAATTCAAGCTCCTATTCAGTGAAAAATTAAACTGTAGTCTACCTAAATATTTAGGGCAAATCATCGGTTGTGGTGGTTGAAATTCCTGTAAACATTTGTGTGAACCAAACTGGGTCGAATTTCTGTCATGAGTACTGATTTGTTGGCCTGTGATTTATGACGCCTAAGGGATCTATCTAGACTTATTTTTTAGAATAATGTACGTACCTGTCAGATACAATTGTCTTGTGTCGTATAATAAATAAGTACTGTAATAGTTACTGAAGTTACTATTACAATCTCGTCAATGAAAACACGAAAATGTATATGCACTTACTTATGAAAACGTATACAGTATTATACTCAGTTATTGAAACAGTAGGTTTAAAAAAGTTTCGTTTGTCTGTAAAATGATGTAATCAAGCTGTTTACATGAGTCTTAATTTATAAGCACATCAATAATAAAATAGTTTATCTATCCTGTAATTGGCGAGATTATGGTCGCTGTTGAATGAAATAAAGCCAATCGGTATCATATTTGTACAGAAACGTTTTCGCGGCCGAAGGGTGTAACCTAAATTCGTTGTATTATCGTCAAGAACTAACTGTAACTAAATTTACATAGAAAGTAGGGTATCATAAATTTGGCCTTAGCACTCGGGGGAGTGGCTAAGATGAAGTCCGTGGGACTACTAAATATAAATTGTAATGAACCTCGAGGGACATAAATAGGAATATTTCATGTTTCATTATCAATGTATAATAAATGGAAACTGTTTACCGATTCAAATAATATAAATTGGTTTTTAACATTTTCCGAACCTATTGCAAGTTTATTCTCAAAGGGCCCATATATTTACCTACCGTATGTGTTAAACCAAGGGCTCATAAATTTACCTACAGTACTTGTGTTAAACCAAACTCTGGCAGACTGAGAGATTGGGATGTTCCATTCATCGCAAATCAATACATTTGTATAATCGTATATTAAATCTATCAAAATAGTCTTTTTTAAAGAAAATCGGCCTGTCTTCAACATTATGATGGTGTACTCTAGCAATCTATCAAAATAGTATTTTTTTAAAGAAAATCGGCATGTCTTCAACATTATGATGGTGTACTCTAGCTGTTCAACCGGTTTTCAGCTATTAAAAACAATTATCGTAGGAGGAGATAGGAAAATGCGAAGCCTCCTCGCTATGTAACATTAGGGTTGAGGGATGGGAAAGCGGATAGGTACAAAGAGGAACAATTTTTAAATATATTCTTTATCCACTGAGTAACGAAATATTTTGTTCATGTTTTATAGGCCTATAAATAATATACCTCTAAATACAGTAGGCCTAAAACATTTGCGATTTAATACTTTGTTAAAACTGTCACTGTCATAATCGATTGAAATATTAAAGTACATGTCACGATACACCACTACGACGTTTATATTTTTGGTAATTAATTATTAATACAAACGTTGAGAAGGAACTGTCAGTATAAAGTTTATTTGTATATCTAACAGTAGAGCCTATCCACAGTCTCAGTAATAAAGTTTATTGGTTATCCGCAACGAAGTTGCAGGATAACCTCTTGTGATTGTACGAAATCATCATCATCATCATCATCATCAACTTTTTATTCTTCTTCTTTCTTTCTGTATGATTTTTGTGTAACGCTTTTCTCTAAAACTCGCAAACATAACATTTTGTTAACTATGTCAACATTTTGACATTTATGTAACGTCGTCAAGCGAAGCTTTTCATGATGTTTACAATTGCGCAACGTGACGTACGCGCGATTTAACGATTTTATCGTATTTAACATATGTCGAAAACCAAATAACATTTTAAAGTGAAACTTTGCAAAAGTTTAATTTATATCATGCGCTAAATTTCTGTTGAAAAAAAATTGCGTGTTTTACACAAAGTTACGCGCGCACGCACATTTAAAATTTCAAAATGCGCAAAATTAATTTATAATCAACTTTCTACGCGTTTCATGTCGTTTTAAGCATGTCAAAAATTCCCACGCGTGCGCACATTTCTACGTGTGCGGTGCGCACGTAGCATTGAAAACGTATTTTTTTCGCGTGATTTATGTTTTTCCAGCCTTTTCTAGTAATTTTACCAAATTTTAAACAATTTCGACTTAAAGATACGTCATACGAGCACGTCGAATTGGACAATTTGCGCGCGTTTTTTATGAAAAGGTTAAAAAATTCGTTTAAAATATGCCTTTTTTTAAACAGTCGTAATTTCTAAACTAGACGGTCAAATTTTTGTGGATGACATATTCTGGAAGTAGATGAGTTTTAGATATCGGATCAGGTATTAATATGGCTAACCGGATATTGTGACGTCATCGTATGGCCACGCGAATATAAAATTTAGTATTTTTGTATCTTTCGTCATAGCTCATCACATTGAATAGAGCGCATCTCCACTTATCCGTTTTCCATTTTCACCCCGATTTTGATATTGTCTAGGTCAATCAATTATCTTTCGCATGAGTTAAAAATATTTTAATTTTTTTGACGTCATCATGCCTAAAAATTTAAATCACGTGTGGCATCAATTTCATCTTTACAGTAAATTTTAATCTGTTATAGCTCGTAAGAATAAAATGTGATAATCACGATTAAAACTTTTTCTGGAAGCTATTGGATTGTAGATACGAAATTATGTAAAAATGTTGCCAATCGGATGTTGTGACGTCATCATATGGCCAGTTAAATAAAAAAGGTCGTATTTTCATCTTTTTCGTCATAATTCATTACATTTAAAAGAGCGCGCATCAATATTTAACGTATTCAAATTTCTTCTACACGCTAATACGTTGTTGCTGAGATAATTTCCTTTCGGAATTGCTAACTTCGCGTTTCATTTTAAAACCATCAACATGTTAAAAATTGCAATAAATAGCGGGTCCCGTAATTTCACCTATTCTACACTGTATGTGATATGGATACAGATTATACTGTGTATACTATATATGAATTTAAATAATAAAATTCAGCAATAACAACAGATCATATTCTTCAGTTCAGGTCATAATGCCAACGTGAACACTTCCTTTTGTCCTCAACCTATCCCCTTAATGTTAATGTTGCACCACTTGCGCGGCGGATAACCAAACTCGTCAAAGTGACGAGTTACATGTCTAGTTTGTATATATTTTTATATTACATCTAACAGTACGAACATTCACAGTAAGAAATGTTCGATTCAAATGAAAAATAGTTAATAGGTATTTACAGTATTGTCAAAGTATTGCAAGTTTATTCTCAAAGGGCCCATATATTTACCTACCGTATGTGTTAAACCAAGGGCTCATAAATTTACCTACAGTACTTGTGTTAAACCAAACTCTGGCAGACTGAGAGATTGGGATGTTCCATTCATCGCAAATCAATACATTTGTATAATCGTATATTAAATCTATCAAAATAGTATTTTTTTAAGAAAATCGGCCTGTCTTCAACATTATGATGCTGTACTCTAGCTGTTCAACCGGTTTTCAGCTATTAAAAACAATTATCGTAGGAGGAGATAGGAAAATGCGAAGCCTCCTCGCATTTTTTTGGCGGGTATTTTTCAAGATGGACATCCATTAGACAGTGTATACCACGATCGGAAAACACCCCTATTTGGGGCAAATCGTTGAACCTAAATTCGTTTTAATCGTCAATAACTAATTATCTAACTCAATTTAATTAGTAAACAGGGTTACATCAGGCGGTTAAAATCAGTACCGAAAGTACGAACCAACTTTACATACCATCGAGTGAAAATTCTAGAAGTAAGGCGCGATTTACCGAATTTTGCCCTTACGTAAATTTATATATAGATTAAAGCTAAATTAAAACAGCCAGAAAAATCTCTCTTTGGGCCTGTTTCTGCTGCATAAAAAATAACCGGTTAAAATCGGTGTGAATAAATTAAAATCGGTGTGAATAAATTAACTCCATTTTCTTGGCAGCAGAAACAGGACACATTTGTGGTAACCGGTTAAAAGGCAGCGCAAAATAACCGGTTAAAAACACCAATTTAAATCGGTGTTAGAACGCCGTTTAACCGGTTATCGCTGAGCAATTCTTAGCTGCAACACAAAATAACGGTTATTTGATTGACAGTTGTGACCCCGGGTCAGATACCGTCGCATACGGTGTGTGTTTTCCTCGTGGTTTTGACAGTCGAACGAAGAAGTTAACATGTATGTGGATGAATGAAATCACAAGATATGTTATTCAGTTGTGGGGGGAGAGAAAGTACGGGGAAGGATGGCAGGCAACAGAAAAGAATCACAGATAATAAATAAGAGCATTTTTGCGAAAGTAAAAGAGGAATTTGGGGTGGAGTTCCGGGGACTACCCAAGCTAAAGCAATTTGAGGCGTTAGTACACGCTCGCGAAGGGTATGGATGGTCCTATATTAACACCAAAACGGAAACAAAAGGGACTCAGAATGTTGCAAATACCTACCAAACGATAGTAGATAATGGTTAATTAATTATGAAAACCCAAATTTTATAGCAAAAATCATCCGAATTTATGTTATAAACGATGAATTTAGCAACAAAAACTTAATCCAAACGAGCGTATTTATGGCACGCCCTTAGTGCCTTTAATAGGAGAACAATCTTAATTTGATCGTTTTATATAATTTTTTTAGAAAAACATCACATCGACCGAAAACAAAGGTTATGAGAGCCTTTGATAATATATTAAATATGATTTTATTAAGCATAGAAATGTGTTATTATTTATGTTAGTACATAAATATACGAAACAATGTTTAATACTCATTATTCTATTAAAGGCACTATGTGCGTGCGATATTCTATGACTTGGATACTCTCGTTTGATTTAAGTTTTTGTGGCTAAACTCGTCGTTTTTAACATAAATTCGGACGATTTTTGCTATAAAAGTTAGGGTTTCATAATTAATTAACAATTATCTACTCTCGTTTGGTAGGTATTGCCACATTCTAAGTCTCGTTTTTGTTTCCGTTTGGTTTTTTGTAGGACCGCGCTCGCGAAAGACAACAGTCGTTCACGTGGGAAGGGCCGTATCATCATCGCCTTTGTTGAGGAATTTTAGGCTAGATAAAAATTATCCTAGGCGATCGGGCGCTGCACGACCCTCCCCATGTTATTGAAGGCGCCATGAGAATTAATTTTATTAGCGATCAGTAAGTAGGCTTTACAAAAAACAAAACTTGTAGACCTGTAGACAACATTTTATTATTTTAACATGTTTGAGATGTTCGGCGATATACACACGTGTGTATTGACGACGTCGATGTAAACAAACAGCCAACTTACTAGTTCCGTCTGAGTGTATTGCATTTTGGGTAATGATGACGTTTTGCTCGACGACCACCCATAGATTTAACCGGTTATTTCGGAGCACAAATTGAGCAGAAACGCGGTCTTGTTATTGTTATCTATTTTTAATCTATTTTAAAATAACCGGTTAAATTGCGTTATGCAGCAGAAACAGACCCTTTGTAAAAATAATGATGATATTTTTCTAAACTAAATATTTACTACATGCTGCAGCCTTGCATTAATTAGCATGGCTAATAAACCTTCACAACAAACTAATTAAATTAAAGTTTAATGTTAGGGGTCATAACTGATCATCAATTACTGTATAATAAAATGTTATTTCTAATTGAAAATTGTTGTAATACTTTATTGCAATACTTTTACTGTTTTGCTAGTGTTACTGCAGTATGTTTACTGCAGTTAATGCAGTTTATCATAGCTTGTGCATTTTTACTATTATTTTTTTTTTATGTAGATTTAATGTACAAACAATACTTTCACATTCGATGATGTAGTACTTTGATAGAGTACTTTCATTTTAGTTCTTAATGCTATTGGCATGCTATAGCTTTCACTTGGTAGGTAATACAGTAGTTTCAAAACATCTAGTAAAAAAGAAGTTTAAAAGATTTTACAATTAAAAACACATACCAAATATCAGAAAATCAGAATAATATAGCCAGACCAGGGGTGTCCGGTATTGGGAGAGTTGTATGATAAATAAATATTAATTACATATATACAAATTTCAATACATGTATAGAAAATTATCTCTTTGATTGAATATTAACAGACTTACGATGATCATGAATAAAATCACATACAAATTAAAAACATGTAATAGAAAAAGTATTATACTATACTATATTATTTAACTAACCCATGGAAACAAAACATCACAAGCAGTACAGATGGACAAAGAATGAACAACGAAATAGAGGAATTTGGTTGCAGCCTTATGTCCCAGCCAGAGGATGGGTATCTAACTGTAGAACTCCTACTAAAGGGAAACAAAAAACCCAATTATTTTGTATGGTACCAGGGATAGCCCTCTAAATCCCCAAAAGGGGATTTACATCCTGAAGAGCCTCCCATATTTCTCCTTGTTTGTTTCATGATGAAGTGTCCCCTTAATAGGCGTCCACCCTAATTTTTATTTTTATTTTTATTTTTTTTTTCATTTTAACACATACATAATACAAAATTAATAGATAAAGGTAACGTAACTATTAAAATGAATAAATAAAAGGAAACACTATATAATACTCTCTCAAAAATAAGAGAGTAATGAAATTAAAGAAAAAAAAAATTATCGCAAAAATACACTTTATAATAGTCATTTTGTAAATAATATGGTTGCCTTGTATTTTTGGTAAATGTGAAAACCCTAAATGCGTCGACCCTAAATAGGGGTTGGCTGTAGTGTTAAAAATGTATTACCCCTTGTTAGGTTTAACAAGAAAATGTCCCCTGATAAGGGTTCTAGTCATTTTTAAAAACAAAGATTTTACTTACCAATAACCAGCTAGAAACCATGAAAAAGAAATAATTTTATCTTTCAGATAAGAACAAGATCTGATTTACTGAATAAATTCTAGAAATACTAAGTATTCAGGATACATTTAATTAGATTGGTAGCTAAACCCAAAATGAGTCAGTCACAGAAAAAAATTAACATAAATGGCTCCAGAAAATGATAACGCATCACGAAAAAAGGAAGAGGCAGCCTGGACAAACGACCTTAGAGCAGTCCCTTGATACATCAGCATTCAAAAACAAGTCAAATTAACACTTTCGTCTTCTGTAACGTAAGTGGTTTCCCCCTTTCGTAACAGACACCTGTGACTTCGAATCGTGATATGCTAGTGATTCAACGAAAAGTTTAAATAAAACGATTCCAAATCTGTCAAATATTTGACTTTTCTTTTTCTACACATTACTATTTTTGTCGATCAGTTCATTGAACCTTTATTTAATATTTCAATCTTAATTAAAAAATATTAAAGTTTATTTCCAATTCAAAAGATTTTCAGAGGTATGACTTACTATGGCATACCCATATAATGCAATTATATTTCTAATTATTTATAAACTATTTATCTATAAAAAATATAGTGGTGCTGGCACTAAATGCAATAACGACTTGAAGATCACTATGCAAAAATAGGTTATACAAAAGGTGGGAGAATAGGGGATGGGGTACAGGAGGTGTGGTAGTGTAGTGTAGTGTGTGGATGAATTTGTGCAATAAAAGAATACAGAGATGATAGCAAATTAGAAAAGCAGAACTGTGGCTTTGTGGTTAACATGATTGCCTTGCAATCCCAATGTCCAGGGTTCAATCCTGACCTGGTCTATGATTCAATCCTGACCTGGTCCATGGTTTAATCCTGACCTGGTCCATGGTTTAATCCTGACCTGGTCCATGGTTTAATCTTGACCTGGTCCATGTTTCAATCCTGACCTGGTCTATGGTTCAATCCTGACCTGGTCTATGGTTCAATCCTGACCTGGTCCATGGTTCAATCCTGACCTGGTCCATGGTTTAATCCTGACCTGGTCCATGGTTTAATCCTGACCTGGTCCATGGTTTAATCCTGACCTGGTCCAGAGTTCAAATAATGACAGTTTCTACTCTATTACTTTGATAGGGCAATGCCAAATCATTTCAATTTGTTGGTATTTCTTAGATTTTTCTGTAAATTCCACAATATCTTGACAAATGTAAGTTGCAATACAGCCACCTAGAAATTCTTCAAATAGACTAGAGTACAGTAAGTAAGAAAAGAAGGAAGGCAACAATTAATGGACAGAGAAGACTGTCTACTATGAGTACATCCGTGAACTTAGTTCAATAGACCAAATAACCACAATATAGTCATCCTTAAATATAATTAAAAATTTTCGTTTAAATTAAGTTTAAGTCACTATTTGTCAGGTTGTCCAATCAATTTGTGTTTTAAATCATAATAATTGATTACGATTAGCTAAATATGGTCATTTAGGTTAAGGATGACCACAGGGCATTAATAGATGGATTCATTCAACATTTATTTCCATCAACGAACGCAGAGAAAGAGACAGACTACAGTAAAACCCCTATTAAGAGGACACCTTCGGGACACAAAAAAACATGTTAACTCACTGGATACGGGTTGGATGTTGTGTTCAAACATATATTTCCCCTTGATTATTTCCCAGAAAAATGTTCCCCTAAAATATCTCCTCTGAAAAGGGTTGTGGTAGATTGGTTCTCTGTTATCAAATATTAGATTAGAAGATAAATGTTTTCTAATGGAGAGTTTAGTCTAAGTTATACGGCAGACCTAAGATATAATAATTTTTCTATAAGAATTCACTAGAATTTGGGATTTTTTACACCCCTGACCCTGTCTGATGGCACCTATGACTTAGAATACCCTTTCCTTAGCCTATTTCCTACACCATCTCCAAAACATGAGGCTGTTGTGGTAGGCCATATTGGTAACTTTGAACATGTATCAAACCTTGAAAATAAAAAAATCATCACTTGTCCTTGACTAAAACCTAGAAATAAAATCTAAGATAACAACTACTCATTAATCTCCCATAGTCAAGGTCAGTTTTTATTTAAAAGTTGGGGAAAATCAGACATGGCTTACCCTTCAAAGACGAGGGCATAAAATTCATTAAGATCATCTATCTAACGAGGTTAACCCAAATCCCTATATTACAATGTACTTTATTTTCATTATAAAAAATATAATTTAATTATGAAATTTATATAATTTGATCCTAACTAAATTCTGTCAAATTAATAAAATTAGAATACTGATAATTTTCTTTTTCGCGATTTATACACAGTAAACTGAAGATGGAATGAGGGATGCAAGGACCCCAAAACAATTAGGTTGTGCGTTGGTTTTCTAGTATTATAGAAGAAACCCTTATGGTACAAAGTGTCCACTGAATAGGGGTATCATCTGAATAGGGATTGACCATAGTGTTAAAATATATATTGGCCACCATAATTTCAGTGTTCCCTTTAGTAGGGGTGACCCCTAAATAGGGATATCCCAAATGACAGATTCTACTGTACAATGATAAAACTTAACACTGACTATAATATTATGACTGTATACACCATAACCAAGGCAGTCAATTATTATTATTCAACAAGGGTTGAAAAGCAAAATAAACCCTCTGCACAAGTACTGTACCTAGAAATCATTGTGGTTAAATCGGCAATCACGTTTTTAGCAATGTTCAATGACTTGATGGGGGTGTCCTCCTTGACCCTGTCCTCCAAAAACTGGGGTTAATGCTCCAAATTCTATCGTTACATCCCGTACTATCAACTTTTTTTATCTGCACGCTAGGAAGGGCAAGTAATATTGATATTGTTTGAAGATAACTATATCACTTTTTATTATATTTGATATGTTAAAATATGATGAATAAACCAGCAGCATAATACAATTTCAACTAGTAGTATGCATGAAGCCATATGTGCTTAATCACATTTTAATATTTCAATATAAAACTACTATAACTCATACTTTTACCAACAGGAGTAGCATAGGATTTTAACCTAAACTCGCCACAGAAACAATTAACCATTTAAATATCACAAAAATATAGAATAATAATCTACTAGAAAAACAATGACATTGAAATTATGCAAACAAGCTATAAACCAAATGCTAACCACCATGGGATTTAAACCCAAACTCACCACAGAAAATCACGTAAAAAACCAATCAACCATTAAATAAATTCATAAAATTAAAGCATAATCTACAAAAACAAAATTACACTAGTAACAATGACACTGAAATTATGCAAATAAGCTATAAACCATACATAACAAACATGGGATTTGAACCAAAACTCACAATTAGAAAGTCATGTCAACAACCAATCAACCATTAAATAAAATTCATAACAATTAAACATAATCTACAAAAAAAAGTACACTAGTAACAATGACATTGAAATTATACAAACAAGCTATAAACCAAATGCTAACCACCATGGGATTTGAACCCGAACTCACCACACAAAATCATGTAAACAACCAATAAACCGTTTAAAAGTCACAAAAATAAAGCATCTCATTGTTATGTCACATGACAACATCCTGAAAACTTTCGTTTCAATCCATCATTCATAATCCATTGCGGTGATTTGTAATTACAGGAAGATCTAGTCATTAAATCAATTAGGTCAAATTTTAAATCTAATTTTTATAAAAAAGTTTTAAAATGACAGAATTTCAATGAATACCAGGTTACCTAATAAGTACATGTCCCACACTTGATCTTGACTAATATTCTAATTAAGTTGATTAATTGCTCTGATTGGTCAGTTAAAATTAGCATGTGACCAATCTAACTTTATACAGTATGCAAGTATTTGCATTGATTGGTCAGTTATTAGCATGTGACCAATCTAACTTCATACAGAATATGATTAATTGCATTGATTGGTCAGATAAAATTAGCATGTGACCAATCTAACTTTATACAGAACGTGATTAATTGCACTGAATGATCATTTATTAGCAACTTTATAACTAACAGTATAGCTATTACATTAACATAACTGACTGACATCTAAATAACTTTCAATGTCGAAAGACCATTGGCCAAAACAGACTCATTAGTGTGAGGAAGTCACTCTTGATACCACATTTTTCTAAATTAATTCAAGCACCAAATTATCTAGTTTTTACTTTTTTAAAGAATTACATTTGTTATTTTGGCAAAACCACAAGAAAATGTCATTAAATATAGAACGCGATGCTGACAATGAAACCAGGAAAAAAACAAAGACAGTCCGCCTAGGATAAGTACACTAGGATAAGATAAGATGTCAGGAATGAACTTTAAAAAGCAAGAAATTATTTGATGACAGATAACTTAACTTCTGTACTTGGTTAAAAAAAGTTTAGCTTTTCTGACAGGTTAAGTAAACCCACTTACGTGTGGAATAAATCAATTGATAGGTGATGAAAGTAATAATGCGATAGAAATGACTTAATTATCCAGACTCATGCTTATTGTCTTCAAGATACATTGCCAGATAGAAACCAGGTCGCTATTAAGTTGTTCTTACAACCATAAACCATTAGTTTTACAGTTGTCTTCAGCAGCAGCGACAAGCAGAAGAGGGGATGTGTAGTGTTTCTTTATTATATTGCCTTTTTCAACCGATCTGTCATTGCCCTTTTCAGCCTTTTCAATATTTAAAACTACTCTAGGTACTATCATACTTTTACCGTTTTTACAGACACAAATCTTGTATAAAACTCACTATTTGTCTCACTACTTGAGTGTTGTGATAGTTATTCTACAAACGTATGATTTGAGATAGAGCGAAACATCGGACAATTTTTCCATCAGGGTCAAATGCAATGACTACTTTATGGTCCTATAAATCCTTATTTTATAGTTTGGTCCATGTGCGAACTGGTACCAAAGAGAAACAGGTTGTACAGCAATCTAACTAAGTAGTGGATTCATGTTTAGTAGAAACTGGTGGTACTAAACTAGGTTTAAGAAATTTAGATGTAAAATTGTTTTTTAAAAAAAAGTCAACATAATATTGTTCCATATGTGTGAACTGGTACTAACTTTAGGTTTAAGAAATTCAGATATAAAATTGCTTTAAAAACAAGCCAACATCGTATTGTTCCTTGTGCGAGCTAGTACTAAATTAGGTTTAGGAAATTCAGATACAATTGTTTTAAAAAACAAAGCCAACTTATAGTATTGCTCCTTGTGCGAACTTATTCTAACTTAAAGTTAAGAAATTCAAATACAAAATTGTTTTTTTCAAATGAAAATTGTAGTAAATAAGCTGTTATTGCTTAAAAAGCTTGGAAACTAGCGCACCACGGTAACCCTATGTCTTTACCAAAATTGTTATGTCCCCTAAATCTGAATAACTAAAATTTGATCAAATCTATCCTTTTTTTATTTGGCAATAGAGCATAACATTTTTTTTTATAGTTCAGTTATTGCATACACAAATGAATTTTCCATATCGCCCTCTATTTATTTATTTTTTGGCCCAGTTATAGTTTTTCTGTTAGCAAAATTACATAATTATTGTCAATTACATAAAATCAGCTTTAAAACAAATGGGAAAAAAGCCACTGAACGACCATGTTTTTTAATTGATGCCGACATGCTCAGGCAACATGGCAATTTCTTTTAGGTATAATAGTGTACACTGACGAACGATGATCAATGGACCTACAGTCCATCAAAGAAAACAGATACCATGGAGGCGACTGGCATGAATCTATCCCCATGTAGCGGTTATGAACTAAAGCATCCATGCCGTAACCGCTAGATAATTTTGCATGAAAATGTACAGTACTATGTGGACACATGATATCTATTTACATCCCATCTAGATTGTAACAACAATTAAATTTAACAGTTTGCAAAGAGGGTTACAGCAGTTTTCCTACCATGTGAATACATATTGTATTATTTAATTTGGCACTCATATGCATGTACTTTTTTAAACTGAAAAATAGAGTTCTAAATGTGAATATCTAAAAAAAAAAAGACTCATAACCAGACATTTCTGGGTATAACCGAGGTGGCAATTAATAGTAGATAGGGGGCAAGGTTTTCACCCCTTTAATCAAATTATCATTTATCAATTTAAAGTGCAAACTATAGTCACAGAAACAAATATCTAAAAATCCCATACATGTATTTTTAATCTTCTTGCTACAAAGTGAAATCATGAAGAGAACGCTAAAATGAAGTATAATCACCATCCTTGAAAATAATTCAATAATTTTAAACTACAATATAATTGACACAAAAATATGTTTTTTTAGAATGGTACATTTGGGATTTCTGGTTAAATAGCAAAGGAAAAATAACAAACATATCCGATTCTCTTTTTATAACTTTAAGAAAAGAGATATTTTTAAAGTACTGTGCAAGGATACCGGATTGATTAAATCATTTTCAATTCATTTCCACAGAAAATACATAAAACAGCATTGTGTACAATATAATAAGTTTAATAATAATCAATTAATGAAAAAAAAAGTTTTTTTAAATATATAATTTTACCAAAAGCTTTGCTTTGTTTTAGTTTATCATTGTGATTTTTTATTTTATTTGAGATCCAGTCAATAATATCCACAGTATTTTCATTTTTCCAGTAATTTTAGATTTATATATAGGCCTACAGTACAATTCAAGATTCAAGACATTTTATTGGTCCACTTAAAATGGAAATTCATTTTGCTTGGCATAATTAAGAGAATAAAACTTCAAGAAAATTACATCAAACTGCATAAACATACAGGCTAATGATAAAATGAATTGAATAGGGATTGGCTGTAGTATTAAAACATTATTTTTTCTCGTTTTCCAAACAAAAAAAAATGTCACCTTTATAGGGTCCCAAGGGTTTCCCAAAAAAGAATTTACTGATAATAATAACCAACAGTATAAATGAAATAATTGTATTTGGTTGGAATCAAACATTCAGTATATAAACAAATATTAAAAAGACTAAATATTAAATATTGATATGTAGTTCATAGAAAAACAAATTATAATAATTATAATTTGAACGTACATCATCGTCAGGGCGGAGGCTTTTAAGATTACATTTTCAAAAAACAGCGAAGTCATTTGCAATAACCAATCATATTGACAACAACTAGTTAGTGCTAGATAGCACTTAGGCTATAATGACACTGGATTCTCAGAGTTTTAAATGGCGTGACACTAAATGTCCATCTTCTATGAGTAACAGATATTAATATTTCCTTTAAAAAAAATATGTAATTGTTTTTGTAATTCACTGATATTATCCTTTAAAAAAAATTAACCTACAAAATAAACTAACTTTAATTAAATTATATAAAGTGTGGACATTGATATCAAAATTCCTAGTAAAAATGATTGATTTATTATCCCCAAAACAAGAAAGTGCTTCGTTTAAATATCATAAAATTAAAATGATACAATTATAGAGGAATGATAAAATAAATTAAATTACTGAACGTATTAATAAAACAAATTTAGTTTAATTTACAAAAAATAGTTCAATCAATGATAATCAAGGTTGACATAAAAGACGTAAAAAAATGTTAAGTTAAACGGTTTTAAAATTAAATTAAAAATAATAAAATAAAATTAGTTTCAACACGAGAACAACATTACAATAATTGTACAATTACGATTTATTTTAATTCAGATTGACTTGATCAATATTTGAAACTTTATCATGTTTTAAAATTCTCTAGTTATTAACCATGTATAATCAAATTTATGTGAGTAGCTACATAGTCTAAAGCTCTGTCTACACTACCAAACAAAAAAATGTGATGTGCCCATATATGGACATAATGATGTCATATTGGGTACATCACATTGTTTGGTCAAACTAGTTTAATAGTGTAGACATAGCTTTAATTCAAAGTGACAAAGATAATTTTATGGAGTTACTTTTTTCTATATGGAATGACGTTTAAATTTATTCTGCCAACAGAATAATAACATTTTCAATTTGATATGAAATTTAACAAAAAAATAACAGAAAAGGTAATTCAGTCATTTAGTAGAAAGATATTCAATAAAATTAATTAATTTGTGGATAGAAGTTATACACATTTCTAGTGAACTTTATAAAATTGTATAACTCTATAAAACTTTATAAAATTGTATAAATCTATAAAACTTTATTAATGATTATTTTTTGGTGATATATTCATAATTTTTTTTTTTTTAAATATATTCGTACAGTCTTCTTGAATTAGCATCACTTTTGAGAAGGTGAGCACCTGATTTTGGGGTCACTGCAATACAATGAATGTTGTTTGGCCAGAACCCTGTGAGATATAATACCTCCCATCGTTTTCCAATAAATAGACCAGGGACCTCAATAAACATTGTTTTCTTTAAAAATTCATTGTTCATTGTTTTTACTAATGTTTTTCCGACATGAAGTGCTGAATATAAAGTCCTATCTTTTGCATTGACTGGGCTCATCTTCGATCCGCTATGCCAATACAAACATATTTACCGAATTAAACTTTTAATTTATTGGATTTTAAACGTGTTACTTTTCATTCATGTACAATTGATTAAACTGCAAATCATACCTAACCGGAATAGCAACTGTTACTGATATTTGAATCAAGGACATTTTTGTTTTAATAATTAGATTTAATAAATACAATGATAGTGTCATATAGTAAATCTTAATGTCCATTATATTTCTTATATTGTTAATTGAGTACCCTGTTTATTTGTACTCAATAATCATATACTATTATTAATGCAAGTTGGAAGGTTCACCTGGGAATATCATATTATGGCAACTAAAATGATTAATGTTATAGGATGAGTCATGTACATACTGGTCTTCAGATATAAGCCCGGTCCAATACTGGTCCTCAGATATAAGCCCGGTCCCATTCTGGTCCTCAGATATAAGTCCGGTCCCATACTATGTTCAAATAGGTGGGCGTATTGTACATCTGAGCATGAAAATATGTTATTAAAATTGTTTAATACCATGGAGGTATAAAAATGATTTGTACATATTTTTTGTAAAGTGCAACAGCAAGCACATAGAATTTCCTCTTGAAAAAATGTCTTGAAATCTTTGATTGAATGTAAACATGTAGCACTTTGAACTGCAAAGATTAATGTTGACTTGTGATTTTAATCCAATTACTGTACAACGTGACATGTTCATGCAATGAGGAATCATACACATGAAAATAACCAATTTGCAACCATTTCAGAGATAGACTAAGCATTCCAAGGAGATAATTTTTTAATTTTTTTACTGAAAAAAAAAATGTTTTAATTTGTGTTATCTCTTTTAAGATGTGTGTATTTCATTGTATAATTTTGAGTACCTTTATGTTAATATTTTTTTTGTGACTTTGTTAATTTTGATGAAAAATGACATGTTGATAATGACTAAAATAGATGTGTATTATATCTTTATAGATTTTACTAGCCCACATGCCAGCATACTACACCAAACAAAAATTGTTTTTAATTTTTTTTTTTACTTTTTTAAATTTATATATATTTAGACAAGATAAAAACATATCAGGTATATATATTGCACCTGTTTTACATATGGTCCTGTTTTTTAGAGCATAGATTAAAAACACTCATAAAAAGACATTAAAAAACTTACAATAAAATTTTAAAATCACAATACAAAGATAAGACAATATTTACAATGTTTTAAAAGGACTGAAAATAGGTTGGAAATGTACATTCATAATGGCTTGCCTCAATTTTTTTGGAGTTTGTTTCATATTGCCATATCAAACTTATTAGTTGACTTAGAAATCCTCAAGACAGAAACAATAAAAAAACTTACCTTTTATAATATTATTTAACAAATAATGTCCAATGGTATTAAAATTAACTATAAGCTTATATACACTGTTTACCACACAAAGCATGAACTAATGTGGGATACAGCATAAATATTACAAGGCATCATCAACAAAATTAAACCAATAAAGGTAATAAACAATAAATGAAAATCTTACCTTTTAAAATATTTTTTTTTTTTTAAACCACCTCTGCTCAATAATACCACAACTTCTGTACTAAAACACAATTCACAGGATACAGCAAATTAACAAAGAATTTCCACGCAGCACAATGGAACAATCCAAATACTAAAGACAATATCGTTTCTTCTTCAGCTTACCACTGCCTTGAGTTTAACGAATTGACCTGGTAGCTCGGCAAGGGGTAGTCTGCAAGCAAAATTTGCATCAAACGTGACAGCTGTGAGGGCGGAGACATGTGCAGTTGAGGGATGCGATTGGAAACACAATGCGGCCTATGGCTACGCCTTTGATACCCAATAAGATTTGCATTATCATTGGGTTAACTAGGACTATCCTATCTCTCTGTATCTCTAGGCATATGTAGTTCTAGTTCTGTCTGTTGGCAATAGTTGTTGGTTTGTAGATATAACCTTAGGCTTGCCTTGAAATTTAAGTAACTTTTTATCTCAGAACTAATAAGTCCCATCTATGAATACTAGTCAGCCTGGTCACAGATACAACAACAAAAATAATTTAACTTTATTCTATTGTAATTTGAGTATTTAAAAAATCTTAAAACAATTTATTAACATGAAAATACCCGAAAAAAATGACTTTAAACTCTATGGCAGTCACGTAAAAACAATGTAAAGATCTGGCTACACTATCAAACTTTCTGTGACAAAAAAATGTGATGTGCCCATATATGGACATGATGATATCATATCACTACCGTATTTGGGCATATCACTACCATATTTGGGAACACCACATTTTTTTGTCAAAATTGATAGTGAAGACAGAGCTTTACTCTCCTTACCTTCACTGTCAATCTATTGCTTGGTGTAGTTTAGTGGTTAACATGCTTGCCTTCAAACTGCAAGGTCTTTGGTTCAATACTGGCTTTAGTCACTGAATACCAGGATTTTTCTCATGGTCAATAAGCGGCGCCAATGTTTAAGCCTCATATCGAGACTTGAAGTTTAGGTTCTAATCCTATAATTGGTATTCATTTAATCACATCCTAAAAAATGAGCATAGAAAACAATATAAATTATTAATAACATGAATATTATATAAATATATTGCATCATAAGCCATCATTATATGTTTCTAGTTTCCTCAATAAATAAAAAAAATTATATATATAATGGACATTTGTCAAGTTCAAAGAATATGTCATGTTTGAAATTACAATTTGGTGACATTTTGACAAACCTGTTAATAGGGGGTCACTTTGTGGTCTTAGCCTGTCACCATAACAAGAGTGACCAGCAGCTGTGGCATTGAAATTTGGTGTTTATACTAATCCCAAAATACTGGGTTCAATTCCTGTGGACATACTTACCAATCACACCTAACGAGATATTTATTCATTAAAGTCAAGAATAGAGATTTCACCTAAGTGATACTAAACAGAAAAGATTTTTTTGAAGAATTTTCTTTTATAGCCTAAAATGAGATTGGTGAATACAGCCACTTTTATAGATATGCCACACGCACACCACAGCCACTTCTTAACACTCCTAATCCTAGTACTTTCCTATAAAAATAGTGCCACCATCAAAGTTATTTTTCAATCAATAGGTAGGTATTTTATTTTTGTATAATCAAATGTTGTTTTAAAACTTACCTTGACGAAATACTTTTCGAAGTTCATTTTTTTGGTCAAAATCCTGATTACTAAAATTGTCAAAAGTAATATCATTAAAAAAAACATTTAAAGGCGAGATGACACAATTATTTAAACCAAAAATGTTAAAAAAAATTGATATTCTCATAGTTTGATTTATGGGACAAAATAACTTTGCGGTTAGGATGAAGTTTACGTGACCAAATCAGAAGTTATAAATCAAAATAGATTTGTTTTAATCCTTAATGTCTTTATTCAAGAAAATGTCACCAAATTGAAGTTGATTGTAATTTCGACATCTGATCTTACATCTTGCATTGATAATATCTTACAACATAAAGCAGATTTTTATTCCTATTTCAGGCCGTGGATGTTAATATAATAAATCCTTTTTATTAAAAACATATTTGATTGAAAACATTAATATGGCATGTTTAACATTCATCTTTGAGCTGGAAAGTCAAATATGACTAGCCAATGTCAAACTGACTTCTTTTGCTCTAAATTAAATGTTGAATTTATTTTTTCGGGACACGCTATAGCTTTCCCATGGATGTGATGATTAAAAAAATCTCTGATGAAAATGATTTGATTTTCTTTTATAATTCAAATCCTTTGAACTAATATCTAAGTGTTTTTCTATCTATATAATGTCTATACAAACGACACAAACTGAACCACATACATTACTGTAGATCCGTTCGTTGGGACATCTTGTACAAACGCAGGAGAGAAACAAATAAACTAACAGGGGCGGGGTGACCAAGTAAATTTTTTTTAATTAAAAAAAATAATTTTTTTTTATTAGAAAATCGACATAATAGCAATACAAGACAATGGTACAATAATGATAATAACAACCTGGTTAGAATAACCTGAGAGAATAATGGGCTGATAGCCCGAGACAAAAGTGAACAACTGATTTGATTGATAAATCATCGTTTTATGAAACTAAATTTTTTAAGAAGTTGGTTTACTTCACAGTATCTTATAGCAAAACAAGTTTAACATCAATCAATTCTTCTCTCTTAAAAGCTTTTTAATTCAATTTGTCGCTGATTTTTATAATCATTTTTAACAATCCCATTAAGTGTGTATTCTTAAATCCAACTGATGTTATTGGTGATATGGTTCAACTCACGTTTTAGGAGTTCAATGACCTTTACATGTTTAATATAAAATTTAGCAATAACTCAAAACTTTTTCTCCTAAACCACAGACCAATACTACAGCAAGGCCTAACCTTCAAACCTGATTAGAATCTTATTTAATACATTTTTTAAATATGAAATAAAAAAAATGTTTTTTATTCAATTTCACAAGATGTTCATTTTGGATAAGCTTAGAGAATCACCAGAGCATGTTATTGCAAAATAGAAATAACTGATAAAAAGGGTGAGGTTGTGATATAGGCCTTCTTGACGGATGAAGACCCGCCATCAAATGAAACAAATCAACTCTATGCATAAAAAAAATCAGACTTAATAACATGTTATAATGTATGTTGATATTTTCTTGATATATTTCCAAAGAATAAAAAAAAAGTAAAAACATTTCAATGTTTTTCTGTATCATATGTCTAAAGTTCTGTCTATCAAACTAGTTTGACCAAAAGAAATGTGATGTGCCCAAATATGGTAGGGATATGATCAAATATGGTAGTGATATGACATGATCATGTCCATTATATGGGCACATCACATTTTTCTTGTCACATAAAGTTAAGTTTGACAGTGCAGCCAGAGCTTTACAAATTTAGGCCACAAGAACTCCAAAACGTTGCGCCAGTCAAAGTGAAAGAAAACATAATATTAATATTATAGATCAACGGACACTAAATATAGAAATTGCAAAATTAGTTCCAGAAATGCAGAATTGACGTGATCTGGAAGTCATGTACTTGGTCAATCAAATGTGAAATATCCGCGGAAATGAAAAGATTTCTAACTACATTTGCCTACAGTATTCATTAATAATATATTGACCTAACAAATTATTATATTGGCCTTCAAAATGTACGAATCAAACACATTGAATTGATGCTAGTAAATTTAGGGCTAGGCCTACAGTATATGCAAAGACCTTTCTGCCAACGCCACTACTATTGTCTACTAGGCCCAGGCTAAGTACTACTACTTAGACTAGAGCAGTAGACAATGAGTGGCTTAGCCTTTGGTTGGAAACTTGGACAGGAGGACCTGGAAAACAACATTTTGCTATTAAATAGGCCTTTCAATTACATTACTTACGCTAGCAAAATATATACTTGTAAGTTGTATGTTATATTCTGTCATATTTTGTTGTTTTTTACAATTTCCATCGTACCCATCATCCGTTTCGTCGTCTGCTGCAGTACCTGATCAGGTGGTTGTGTAAAGTTAAGCACGTGGAAAAGTTTCTCAAAATTACTCAAGCGTGCAATAACTTTTTTGTTTCTATCGATCGCGGCAAACATTAACGGGTTTTTTTATATTCTTGAAAATGGTTTCATAAAATTTCCAAACACGTCCACCTTGTTTTTTTTTTGTCATTTATTTAGTGCGTAAATCTATCAGCAATTTTCTTGTTCAATCAATTTCTTCTCAAAATAATATAAAGAGAAATGAATGAATGAATTTACCATATCTAATTATCTATTCTTTATTATTTTTCATATTTTAGATTAATACACCAAACCAATATGTATATATATATTTTAATAAGAAACCTTATTAAAGTTGAATTTTCCTGAATTTATTAATACTTAAGGCATAAGTTATATGTATTACATGCACCAAAATAATACATTTTTTTCCTTTATATACCCAACTGTACAGTATATAATGTATCATTTTCATATGATTATCTTTTTCCATTATTTTCTTATACTTTTCTGTATATCTTTCTTTGACCTAAAGTACTACAATAGCCTACAGTAGTATGTTCACACACATAATTAGGAGCAGCATATTGTGTTTACCATCTAGTAAGAAGACTTTTTCCAAAAGGATGCCTAGAACTAGAACTAGAATGTTCAGATATGAGTTTTCTAGACATCCCAGTCAAAATGCAGAGTTCATCCGAACTCTGTATAAAATTTACCCGCATCACAAATAAATTAATAACCAATTATACATAAATATGATTTATATAAAGTAAATACACCTATTTATCATTATTATTCATTATTTATGTATCAAAAATGATTAAAATACAGTTAAAATAATAATAAAATCCATCAAATATGTAGTTTTGTGAGCAGTTCATCTATTTCTCCTTCTGAATTTTCTGAAAAGCTTCAATCCGCTTATGGCCTGATCTCACATTCAGCCTAGAAAACAAAATGGTAAATCAATACAGTAGTTAATCACTTTAGGCTTTATTCTTGGTGTGTCAGATGAAGGGGATTCTGCTGTAATTTTGTTTCTTTTCAATTTCAATTTTGTTCGTTTCTGTCGTATTTATATGGTGTTGATTTCTATTTGTTTTGTAATACAGTATCACGAACTTGTGTAAAAACAATCAATATTGATTGAACGAGTTGTACTGCACATCAGTCTCGTGTCTAAATAAAGTTTATATATATATATATATCCGATTGGTTTTTTTTTTGGACTCCTCGCTGTTTCTATACAAGCAAGCACTATGAGGAAGTAAACAGTCAAAAATGCCTATTAGTAAAATAACGGAGGAAATGTAGTATAGATTAATTATGCACCACCAATATAGTATATATGCAGTGGTGTAATGCAGGGGGAAAACGCCCCTGGTTTAGCATTCATAAGGGGCCCTCCAACACTGGGTAGTTGCATTGGGGTTGCTCATGCTCTGAGACTCCTTATTCCCCGAGGCTTCTGGGTTTAGACAGTAAACTCTCATAGCCGTCACGCCACTATCAAAATGCAGATATGCTCACAGGACAGGATTAGGCACTCCACAACATGACAGGTAGTACTTTTTGTTTGGTTGTGTACTTGTGAAAACAGCATATCAATTCATCTAGGACAAATCAAGCCTGTAGGCATGTGGGTACGAGGGTTGGATCGAACAAAGCCCCCCCCCCCCCACTTTTCCTGAAGTGCCCATTGCAAGGTTGCGAGACCAGCAGCTGAATTGATGTTGAATAGGCTTAACCAGCCTAGCTTGTGATGATATTTGCTCTTTTTGTTGAAAAACAAACTCCATGTAAAAATCTGGGCTATGGACATGATTGCCACTCAATTTTAAGTCCTATTGTCGAACATTTCAATTATACATATGAATGCTATTTACAACAAAGGACTTTCTAGTTCTACATAGATTGGATTTTAATGGACATGATTACTTTAGGATGATGGTAAACTTTAAAAAGGGGAGGCATATTTGTGAAATACAAGTTTAGCTAACTTGTAAATGTAAAACTTACCATGAAAATATAGAGGGCATGTATTGTGATACGTAGGTAAACAAAAGCACTGGTTGCTTGCTAATCCAGGCCTCGTGAAGATTATTGGCGAGAGCTACGGTCGTTAGATGAGCACAGCGCTCAGTCGGCATGACGGATCTTGGGTCTCGCTCCGCCAGTTGTAAATCTTTTTTATATGTAGGCTGTAAAAAAAAATCTTACCAGGAAAGTAAAGAAGGCATGTATTGTGATAGGTAGATGAAAAGAAGCGCTGGTTGCCTGCCAACCCAGGCCTCCTGAAGATTATTTGCCAAAGCTACGGTCGTTAGATGAGCACAGCGCCCTGTCGACATGATATATCTTGGATCTCGCCCGCCAAATTGCAAGTCACTCTTAAACGAAGGCTGTAAATCAAAATCAATTTAAAATAAAAAGTTAGAAAGAACCAAAAATGTTTGCTTTTTTAACGCCAATGGCTAGTACTAGTGTTCGCCTTTATATCTGCCTTGCAAACTCATCTTTTTCTTTTAAATTGTGCTCTCTCATACACCACGCCTTTGATTACTTACTACTGGAATTGGCGCATTACAAATTCATATTATTATTATTATTATTATTAGTAAAATATGAAAACATCTTGATCAAATAGGAATGCACTTCAAGGTGTTTCTAATAGAGAGACATATATTTTGCTGGTAGATTAAGACTTTAAACAGATGTATATATTTATAACACATCACAGATGTTCATTAGAATACCAGTAAATATGTATAAATATGAAAATATTATTTAATTGCAATGTTTAAACTAATAAAGTTGTAAAGTTGATGGTAGAAAGAGAAATTTCACAGTATTATAGATTTTTAATGATCCTCAACCAGAACTTGTGCGTACTTATTATAAGGATCAAAATGCTCTGTTTGTCCGACCACAAATAACAAAAAACCCAACTGAAAAACTGAAAAAAAAAACAGAAAACAAATAATGGATGGATATTAGATACAAAATAGAAAAAAAGTAAATTAAAATATAAATTAAACCAAACAGATGGCATTATATGTTCTTCAGTGTGATAGGCAAATCTTGTAATATAGTGACACAGGTGGTGATAGTATTAGGTTAAGCTTTGGCCTATGATACAGGCATTACATGTGATACATAGGTTATTCTGCATCACAGTTACAGTATAATGTATTTTTAAACCTAAAGGAAAATTACTTAAAAATGAAAATGCTGTAGGTATCAGTGGCTGGATCTCAATGAAGATACAAAATAAAATAGGCAAAAAGCTAAATCAAAACGATAAAAACAGCCAGAACAATTTGCAGAGGTTCTGGTCAACACACATCAGTTCAAGTGAGAATACTAAAGCTCTGTCCACACTATCGAACTAGTTTAAAAAAAAAGTGTGATGCCTATATATGTTAGTGATATGCCCAAATATGTTAGTGATATGCCCAAATATGGTAGTGATATGACATCATCATGTCATATCAGCACATCACATTTCTTTGTCACATAAAGTTTGATAGTTTTTGGAGAGTCTTGTTTCGAAAGAGTTGATCGAATAATACAGATAATTACCTGATCGATATCATCTCTCATGGCATTTGTGAACACATTTGAAACAACTGGACCAGGACATACATTAGTAATTGTTACATTTTGACGGTACACTTCTGCTCGGAGTGTATTGAAGTAACCCTGAAAATAAACATAGCACACTGTCTATTTTTTAAGTAAAAAATATATTATCCTGCAGGCCTTGTCTTTTCAAAATGATAGGGGTGCTACAAATTGCACTCCTCAATACATTCAGGGGTGCTGTTTGTATTTTTGTGTGTAGAAGTTTACCAAATTAAAGTGTGTTGTAAAACGCACTCCTCAAGGGCAGTTTAGGAGTGTTAGGTGAGTGATCGCACTCACTCGCCTTAAAAGACAAGGCCTGATTCTGCCGAATCTTTAATAAATTTGATAGAAATGTCTGCCCTGACAAATGGAGAATTCACTTTTTTTGTATGCATTTTATCTAAATAAAATACCATGACTTTATAAAACATGGCCAATCCATAGAGGGTGCAATAATTTTTCCAGAATACATTAAAACATTAACAGGCATGCCATGCTTTTTGCAAACATGTCACATGCCAATGTGCATTGTATAAAAGTTTACTGCCAATGCATTTCTTTGTCTTTAGTTAATCAAAATGGGTTTTTTTTTTTTTAAACAATCAAGAGAAATTGGACCTTTGCCAAAAATATCAGGAAACTAAGGTGACTAAAGCTCTTTTTATCAAAAAAGTGTGATGTGCCAAAATATGGTAATGATATGCCCAAATATGGTAGTGAGATGACATAATCGTGTCCATATATGGGCACATCACATAAATTTGATAGTGTAGACAGAGCTTTAGAATAGGTTAATTTTGTTAATTTGTTTAATTTTTATTAAAAGAACAGTAAAACAATTGAAAAAAAAATTATAAGGTATTAGATTTTGTTGTATTGTGGAGGCGAATATTGGTGATGTGTCAGTCAGATGTCGGGACTTTTCCTCATGAAAAAAAAAGAGCAACGCCACTCCTAAAGACTTGTTTAAAAGACTTTGTTTATGTAGAGCATCTTGTGTATATGTAAACTATTATATTCCAAAATTGCCTCAAAATATTCAATTTTTCTGTAATTTGGTTGAAATTATTAATTATATGTAAGGTTACCTGGATGGCATGTTTAGTTGCTGCATAAGAAGATGACAGTGTTGGTCCAAACTTGCCTGCTACGCTACTGATGTTAACAATTTGACCAGATTTTCTGGACAGCATGTGCGGGAGGACAGACTTTGTTATTGAGACTGTACCAATGAAGTTTACATTAACAAGTTGTTGGGTCACTTCCAAAGTGGCGTTTACACCCAACGATCGCTGCGAGACTCCACCATTATTAATGAGGATATCAATCTGCAAATTGTAAAACAAAGAACAGCTTAAAGTCAGGTTCCCAAGGCAGAATAAACGTATCTCAAATGCAAAGATATATATAAATATAAAAATCAATATAAAACCGCTCCTGAAATCCATACATGTCGAGAAAAATGAAAATAAGAAAAATACATTCTTTACGTAAATATGTTATTCGTTTTAGCGATTTTTATTTTCGTTGGCTTGGGGAATTCTATTTCAGGTTCTCTAACGACTTAAAAAAAATAAAAAGATTTAGAAATATCATGAGGGATAAAACTCATCCTCTTTCCAATACTTTCCATGTTAGTTCTCAAAGCTGCAAATACTGATGAGAAAAATAAATACTGAATGCTATAATAAATCATTGATTCTTACTATACTACTGCAATCCTTCAATAATACTGTGTAATGTAATAATAACCCGGTTTATATTTTTGTGCCATTTGTTCTCTCTCTGTGTTTTTTTAAACATATTTTAGATTTTTATTATGATTGTGCTTGTCTTTTGCATTGAATCTTTGTATTACTACAACCAAATGAATTTCCGCAAGGTTTGGGATAATAAAGTTTTATTGAATAGAAATGCTGGTTTGTGTAAATGATTTTGTTCTTTTTACTACCAGTATGAAAATGTCACTTAAGCGTGGTTCCCACTTACGACACAACACAAGGACGTAACGCAATGCAAGTGAATTGACCAATCACAAGCGATGGCTTATTCGCTTGTGATTGCTAACTGTCTATAACTTCGCTTGTCATTGGTTAAAATTATTGCGTTGCGTTTACGTCCTTGCATTACGTTCTAGTGGGAACCAAGCTTAAGCAATAGCTTGCAACGCAAGGCTATTCAGGAGAATTTTAAAATAAAATCAGCACTTTTACCAATATGTCTATAACCCATCCTAATTTGTCCAAACGGTATAAAGTGTGAATAGTTCAAAATCACCTTTCCAAATCGGCTAATGACATCTTGCGCTAACTGACGGTGAGATTCAAAATCTGTAAGGTCAAGGGGCAAGATCCAAATATCCCCGCCCTTGGCACCGTGATCGTTAATGCAGTTATCTTGGACACGTTTAAGTTCACTTTCTCGTCTTGCGGATAGTACAATCTTGCATCCCTAATAAAGAAAAATAAATTTGTTTATTAAATTGTATTATAATAACACTCTGAAAACTTTTATGTTTGTCTTGTGGGATTGCCACCTTTACGAATACTGAATGAATGCGATTATGGTTATCCTTGGCAATTTGCCTAAATATATAAAAACAAAAACCAAAAACAAAAATATGATGTTTAAGCTGGGGCACCTTTATTTGGCTATGTTATAGAAAAATGTGTTTTTCTGATGGCAGAATGTTAGATGGGTGGCCTGTGCCTTGGTGTAATATTGCGAGAGTACTCTTCCTGTATAGTTACCTTTGTGGCTAGTTTGTAGGCTATATGTTCTCCAATACCACCTGACGCCCCTGTAAGCCAAACCACCTTTCCACTTAAATTATCTGCAAAAAAGGTGAATTCTGATGAGGTATTAGGGTGCAAAACATAGGACATTCGTTCAGCACTTCATTTTACAATTTTTAGGCCTAATTGACTAGATTTTGCAGCTGAATATATTAACTGTTCATCAAATCAATAGTATTATTAATTCGAAATAGGTTTTAAATGATTTTTTGTAAAATAAGTTTTTAATTAATTTTTAAATATCAAAAGTTGCTGATGTTGAGTTTGTACCAAGAAGAAGATGCAAAGTAATATAAAGTGCACAGTATGGAAACAGATAACAACGATTTGTCAGAAGAGCGAACGCATCAAGGAACAATTTGGCTGATGGATGGGAAAATAACGATGAAGATAATTTTTAAAAAGTAACATTCATGCTGTAATAAATTTCTATTGTCAAAAAATATACAATTAATTTAAATTTAAACATTTGTTTTTTACTTTACCTCCATCTGGATTGATTTTATCATAAAACATAAGAGTAAGATCTCCGTCAGATATCAGAATCAAGAAAAATGCAATGATGAATGCTATGGTCATGAACACAGCAATAAAGTATACAAATGGCAACAGGAACAGCAGAATGAGAGATGCTAGGCACACACCACCAAGTTTGTAAACCAGTTGCATGATGAAATTAATTGTCTCTGTCCTCTGAAAGAAAATGGAAAATTAATAATTAAATGCTTAATATTATTTTTTTTGTGTTTAAATTGCGCAAATCGTTCAAATGTGCAATTTTAAAATTTAAAATTGTACAAGAAAATCTTTGTACAAATCGAGCATAGGGCCTATCATTAACAAATGCCTACTCTATTCTACAGTATGGATACTAACCTCTCTCTACCGGCCCTAGCCGGCCAGAGAGAGTCTAGGCCTAGGCCTACATTTTAGACTCTCCATCTACAGCCTGGGGCCGGGCCTAGCCTAGCCTACTACTAGCTACCTAGCTGCCTATTTTATTAGGCCTGATATACTTGATAGGCCACCTAACTAAGACGCACCCTGGCAAAAAGATCATAACTTACATAATGTATTAGTGTGCAGAACAGAAACTTACACTATTGTAATGTCTTATCGGTAACTGCTGGCATAAATAACTGCATTGCCGGCTGGAAAAAAATAAAAGTGGGCTGGCTTATTGTCGGCTGGCTTATTGTCGGCTAGCTTGACACAAGCGGATAAAGTAAGTTCGCTAATAAAAAAAACACTAAAATAAAGGTACTGGTACGACGGTGGAATTTAAAATGGGAATCCTTTAATGTACCGCATTGGTAAGTTTAGCACGTCATGGTCGACCGGCCACGGTACGTCTGTAGGAAAGTCTACTTGAACTTTAAATTCTTAACTTGCTGTGACTTTCTTCATTCAAAACAAAGCAAACAACAACAAAAAAACCATACAAATTACTAATTTTTATATTTTATTATAAGAAATTTGAAAAACTATTTTGCAGTGTTATATCCTATTATTGTAGCTCTAAACCCAAAATGTACTTTTAATCAAACCTACACTTACTTTTTGTACATGCAATGCAAGGATGCATGATGGGATATACGCTGCATGTCCAATGGTGCATGTTCGCACACTCTGCACATTGCCTGTCACATTCAAGTCAATCTTGATAAATCATTTTTGTATGGTATAATACTAAATTAAAAACATTTCTTTGGTAATATCCTGGATAAGACATCAACCACGACACGATGGATCATGAGAACCGTCGCTTGTGATTGGTCAAATTACTTGCATCGTTGAATGGGAACAAAGGTATCAAACTAGCTTCACAAAAATAGCCAAATATAGCAGTGATTTATGCCCAAATATGGTAGTGCTAAGACATAATGTCCATATATGAGCAAATCACATTTTATTGTCACATAAAGTTTGATTAAGGATACTAGATTAAACCTAATACTTTGCATAGACAGTATAAAGAATGTAATCATTTTAATGGCAAAATTATAAATAAAATAACTTCAATTCATTACTGGGTTTTTCCACAAGTGATAAATAAACCAATTACTTTAAAAAAAAATTAAATACCGTATTTATTCGAATAAACATACCGGGGCGTTTATTGTTCAGGAGGATTTCAGGGAGGCGAGAGTTTATTCGAGGGGGAGGCGTTTATTTTGCCCGAGGCGTTATTTTTTGGGGTGTAATGGTATGTATAATAAATACCCCCTAGATATGAACAAATACAACACACCTAATATTGAGAAGTGATAAAATGCAGTAAAAATTGTATCAAAATGCTTGGTAAATTGTAGATCATGTCAATCAATGAATTCTACTACAAATAGAAATGTGTTGTAATAAAATATTATGTATATATACATGCATGTGGCGGGCTGTTTTTTCGAGAAAATAAATAAATGCTCTGGGGCATTTATTCGAGGGGCTATTTATTTCAAATTCCGTTCTATGGGGGGGGGGGGAGGGAGGGGGAGAGAACGTTTATTCGAGGTTGATTTTATTCAAAGCGGAGCGTTTTTTCGAATAAATATGGTAATCAAATTGAGGCCGATGCATTTTGAATAATACACAATAGTACTATAACAATAATGTGATATAAAGTATGTAAAGAAAATAACAATTATTTACAAATATTTAAATTTACTTGCCAAAGTATATACCAGAATTTACTACGAAGAAACTATTGTGTATTTACAATAATCAATGGAATGTAGAGACCGTCAACACCTGAGTACTGGAAACATTTGAGCATACATTTTTATAATAAGAACAGTTATATAATTCATTCAGGATTTAATTTTCTGAATAATGGAAAAAATCAGTAATGTTGTGTGGTTAACCAGTCATCCAGGATTTGTTTTAACTGGGGAGCACTAGCATTATAATAATAGTAAAAAAAGGTATCAAAAAGTAGTTGATAATTTTGTTTTAGACGTCAAAATGGTGAGGTGTATGCCTCTAGTGCTTCATCTGAAACCGGTCATTTGTTCATAGAAGTACAGCTAAAGAAAATCTGTTTGACGGAGACTATTTAATGACCAGACTAATTTTCGTTCACAGGCAGGTTTTAAAATTTGTTTTGCAAATTTTTCCAGTACATACTAACATTCATATATTTTCAATGCTTAAAAAGTAAATTGGAAGACTTAGTAACTTAACTGCTAGGCTAATTTGCATATATATTGACAATATGATTGCTAAATTATAGTATGGATAGAAGCGCTTAAAATAAGAACACCTAATTTGCTAAATTACATGAATGGGAGCGCTTAAAATAAGAACACCTAAGTTGCTAAATTATATGGATGGGAGCACTCAAAATAAGAACACCTAAGTTGCTAAATGATATGGATAGGAGTACTCAAAATAGGAACACCCAAGTTTCTAGATATATAGAAAAATTTATCACAGAGCATTTCTCAAACATGGCACAGTGAGCCAATCACAGAGCGGTTAAGGCAAGTGTGCCATAATATATAGCTACTCAATTCAATTCAACTTAACATTTATTTCTTCCTTCAAGAAAAAGAGGTAAACATAATAAAAATAAGTAATGAGTCAAGAATGATAAATACTGTGATTAAAAAGTATAAAGTTATCAATAAAATGAAGTAGGCAGAGTTATTGGCATGTGTTCGCTGCAATTTTTTTTACCCTAGTAAAGGGTTGATAATGGACAAAAAAAAGTAAATTTCAGGCCCTGTTTATTAAATACATTAAGAGAAGAAAGATTTCAGGGCGCCAAAGAAAAGTACCAAAACCTCAAAATCGGAAGAACTTAAACTCTGTAAACAACTGAAAAAAAATTAAAAACTGCAGCATGAAACAGTGTATCAAGTTCATTGGTAAATCAAACAAAAAAAAACCCCTCAAACCACTTAATCATTGAAAACCAAAAGAAATTAAAACAATTGAAACAAAATAATATTGCAAAAGAAAAGATTAGGATCTAAATAATTAACTATCATCTTTCGGTCGTTGCCGTAATTCGGTTCCTTCAGTTCCTGTTCCTTTAGAAACTTTATCTACTTTCTCTTCTCCATTTTTTGTCTGTTTCTTTTCTTTTTTATTACCCTTTTTCTTTTCTTTGTCTTCTTCTGATTCCTTTTCTGCTTCTGCTGGTGGTGGAGTTGGTTGCGTTTGTCCTTTAGTTGGGCAAATGCAATCGGAGATGAGTACTAGTATCTACAATTGACAAAAAGTATAAAATGAAAATATATATTTTTAAGTAGTTTATACATCAGCTGCTGTTTTTACAGATTTTTTGGAGCGATATACTACCTAAAAATTTGGCTTGACGTTTGGCTTGTTTCCAAAATGTATAATATATTTATATATAATTTTATGTTAGAAGTATAGTAGAACACTCTTATTCAGGGGAAACTTTTCCATGACATGAATGAGGGAAAATGTCAATTTTAACCCTACGGCACAATTGGCACAGGTGTGGATGACGCATACAAGTTTGTCTTCCCTTATGATTCTGGGGTAGCACTAACATTTCATTTTGTTTAGCCATTTGGCGAAAGTCAAAATATTTTTTTTAGTCAAATCAGTTTATCTATAGTCAAAATGGCTAACCTAAAGTAAATTTTTTTATTTAGCCAAATGAATCGGTTTTTAGCCAAAATTTAAAATTGTTGAAATATAATGGCAAAAACATTTTAGTCCATTTATCTATGTCAACAGGTCTATACACTGTTCCCTGAACGTTTTTGTAAGGCATTGAGAAGAACCATGCCTAAATCACTGTATGATTAAAAAATAATATTTTTTTTGTATTCTTTTTACATGATTAAAACAATTGTTCAAATTGTTTTTAATCATACAGTTACCAATTTAATAAAGAAACATTTTACAGTTTTCTTAAATCCCCTGAACGCTATGTTACTTTTGTTTTTTACGCTTGGCTGGTCATGTTTGTGTGTGACGGCTTCTATCGCGTACCCAGGCAAAAATCGTGTCCTAGACTTCACGGTCACTCAGCATCACCGCCGCGCAGCGGGTTAATGTTTTCAAATTTGGTATGCTCAAGAGGTGCAAAAGTGCAGAACCGCCGGTCTAGGCCTACAAAATTATGTACAACAACGGTATATCGTATGCTAAAAATATTGAGGACAATTTCTAGCAAACGAACGCTCGTATCGTTGTTGAACGTAAGATAATATAGGCCAAACACGTCTTTCCATCCCTCAAGGCTGCGCCGAAGCGTTTCTGTCAGTGCGAGAAATTTATCCCGATTATTATTTATTTACACAACACAGAAGCCGGAGGCCGGCCCCGCTCAGATGCACGTGTGTGTTTAGCTAAATCCCCGTTAGACTCTACCATTTCCCGCATGTTGTTTTGTTTACACTGACGCACGATGGAAGTTTATTAAGGGTAAAATATGAAACTACATTAAACTGGAAGACTCTAAAATGCATAACGTATACATTTTTTATTTCGATAAGATTAAGACGTCATTCATCGAAGATACTATAATGTTTCTTTTTAATCTGAAAAGTACACCCCTATCGAAAAATAGAAATTAGCCGATCGTCGGCTACGTCGTAGTCGTTTGTGCAGCGTACAACACGTGATAGTTTGGGTAGACTTCATCGTCCATGTGTCGTGTAACGTCTGTCTCTCTGTGCAGTCTACCTCTGCTATCTGAGCCATCTTTTTGAAATAACAAAGAGACGCCTGGTACAACGAAACCCAACGAAACAAGTTGACGAAAAATGGAGCTTGAAGTAAACAACGTGATAACGAACAAAATAAATGCTTGGAGATCGACAAATGGACCTTTTAGTTGGACTTTATGCTTTGGCCAAAATGATTATTTAATTATCTATTATATCATATGTCATCGCCAAAATGGCTAAAGTAGCCGTTTTATTTTTCGCCAATCTGGAAACGTTTTCGCCCATGGCGACTTGGCGATCGGCCAGTGCGAGCCCAGTGATTGCTTTGTGTCTAGCTACCACCAAACAAGGGTCACTTTTCTGTCAACGACAAGGATTGTGGTGTTCGTTAACCACTAGTACACTCACTTGACCGGTCATTTTTCCGTCAACGACAGAGTGTGTGGTGCTAGTACTTTAAACACTCGTCCACTCAACTTGACCATACTTACCAGGCCTAGAAAGAGTCCTATAGCAACTGTTAAGAGAGCGAACAGTGTGTATGAGCTCCAAGCTGGTATCCCATACTCTTCTGTTAAAACTGTGTGGATCACCCTCACTGTCATAGAAATTTTGAAAAGCCAAGATAGGATACCCATTCTGTAAAGAAACAAAGAATAAATAAACAAATAAGTTCAAATCAGGATATTCGAACACATGCCTTGGCCAAAACCAAGCAATCCATTTTTAGAACACTGTCCATACAATATCTTAAGTTAAAGCTCCGTCTACTAAAACTAGTTTGACAAAAAAGTGTGATATGTAAAATATGGTATTGATATGCTTAAATATGGTAGTGAAATGACATCATAATGTTCATATTTGGGCACATTTTTTTTTCACAGAAAGTTTCATAGTGTAGACATAGCTTTATACATATAAATGCTATCTGTGTATATACAATATTTGTGTGTGCTAAACATTATTATAATAATAATAATAATAATAACTTTATTTAAAAACGGATGCAACACTTGGATCACCAGATTGGTGTTTTTCACAAGGCCGTTAAACAAACTATACCAATGCAGTCAATATAGGAGAAAACAAGAGAAGGGGGCGAGTATAAATTTAAAGCAACTTACATGTATGACCCAGGGGCGTACCATCCTGGTACAGATTCAAGGTCAATATATTTCCTTTCCTGTATGAATTGAACAAGGTCATCTTCTGTTCGACCTCCTTCATATTTTCGGTATTCTCCATTGATAACACTAATGAAGGGAAAAAACGATACATTACATTGCAAAACAATGAATATAGCAGTTTCAAACAGTGCTAATAATACACACTGACAAAATTATAGAAAATATTTTAATATCTTATTTACAGTATTAATTTCTATAAATATGGATAATTAGATAAATAAATGTATGTGTTGACAGAAATGAATGAATGGAACAGCGAATGTATGGCAATAACCTGTGTCTCACAGTCTATGAATTGTGCACAGGTATGGACGATGTACTACTACTCTTCCGAAAGATGCACTGGGCTCTGTGCGCACGATGTCAAATGTGTAGACTGGATCTCCAATTGCTTTCCGAGTAGTCTACCATTTCTACCACCAGAATCAAGGTCGATGGAGAGCCTTGAATGTGATTCAACTTGACTAATACTACTGGTTGAATAAGTTAATGTATGGAAGAGTTGATGAATAGATAAATGAAAAGATTATGGAATGTGAATGAATGGATGGATGAATTAGATAGGTAGATAGAAAAATGCATGGATGGATGAGGTGACTAGATGCTTGGAAGTTAACATAAATTGATATGAGTGCATATATGGGATGAATACATTAGAATATAAACATGGTAAATAGAGTTGAATGGATCAGGGACGAATCAAGGGGAATCGGGGGGGGGGGGGGTGCACTGGAGTCGGCCCGGTTCTCCTAATTTCTGCAAATTGTAATGCAAAAGATTGGACATCAAATTAGGCACAGCTCTTTATTTCACCATTTTTAGGCCTTGGGGACCCCTATTTCAAAATCCTGGATTGACCACTGTATAGATAGTATACAGCAGCCCCTCTGTCAATCAGTGTAAAGATCTCGGAGGCCTACAACCTTTCTTTTCATTTACAAAACCTAAACTGTCCAATAAATGTTTTCAATCTTCGTCTACCCATGGAGCAAAGTGGTAACCTACCGGCTTTCTGAAATTAAATATTAATTGATTGACATTTGCAACATTATTATGAAATATATTCTACCAATGAGCTTTGTGTATCCAGTTAAGTGCGGAGATTAAGCATGTCGAGATTTAATCGTGATTGACATTGACATAACACTGTTATTACAGGTATATCTTATATAGTGTTAGTAATTACAGGCCATCTGCGTATATGGACATGGCAAATTCGTTAACATTATTTAATGTGAAACAGTGAGGATTTTCTCGATCAATTTTAAGGTACAATGTACAAAACTAGTTGGTTAGGTTCACTTTTCTCTTTGTGTATGTTTTAATGTTTGAATGAGACAAATAAATGAAATGGAAAACTATTTGTTTGTAAATGAAGTGCATTTATCAGGGGCCCGGCTTGTGGAGCTCCTTGACAGCTAAAATGACATTTTAAACTACTGTTTTACAGACTATTAATAATATGTTGGCAACACCATTAAACAAACCCTGAATCCCCCCTCTGCCTACACTATCAACCTTGTGTGACAAAAGAAGTATGATGTGCCCAAATATGGTAGTGATATGACATCATCTAATGTCCATATATGGGTATATAACCTTTTTTGTCACACAAAGATTTACTCATCATAAGATTTGACATACTGTAGAACCGTGTACTCCAAACTTACTGGTATATAGTAGGTAATGCTGTTATTACGAATCTACCACTAAGACCAGGGTAGGCAGTCACATCTACCTCTCCTACGTTGATATCTAAATCTTTGCCTTTTTTAGAAATTTTAGTCCAAACAGGTTCAAGACTCCGACACGCTGGACACCAAGGAGCGTAACTGAAAACAGAAACATAAACATGAATGACAAATATTTATCTTACTCTTTTTAATTATTTTTAACAATTATTTACACTTTTTGTCTTTGTATTATAATGTATAAGATCTTGATTCTATATAGTAGGGGTACAATAATAAATGTCAATGAGTTTTCTATATTTAACTACAGTAGTATAAAAATTGGGAGAAAGTTGTGGGAAAAAAGAAATTATTGAAGTGACGATGACTGCAACAATACTTAGTGTGGAGTATATCATGGTTTCCTATCGGCATGTGGGTCTAATAATAATCTTGTTTTATTTCAAACTGTGCTGCTAAAAAATAAGCGTTAACAACAATAACATTTTGTTCATTTAAATAATATTAATACTCTCAAAAACAAAACCAGGAAGTTCAGATTAATTAGAAAATTATGCACAGTCACTGCTCTGGCCTGGCTACTTGATTTTACTCTTAAATATAATCTATCGATATTCCAGAAACAAGCAATCGCAATTTGTATCCCTCAGCCTTGCCTAGTCAAAGCTATGGGCCACACACGGGGAAAACACCGATTGCTTTGCACCCCGGTCCTGCACACTCTGCTCTGCATGCTGGGCAGGAGAGATAAGAGATAGGAATAGGATAGGCGACTCACAATTTAACTAGCCATTCTCCTTTCTCCAAATCTCTCCAGTTTTCTTCAGTAATGTCTATCGAACCTAACACATCTTGTGCTGTAATTACACACGCAGTTAATAAAACCAATAAAGAAGCTGTTTTGATGCCCATTCTGGTTGAAATAGAGGGAAAAGTTAGGCCAAGTTTGTAATGTACGTACACGATGGAAAGTCCACGTCGTCCAACCGGTTTTGCATACGGAAATTGCTCCTTAACGTACATTTAGTTACCAATGCGTTTACCGCGTTAACAAAAACGCAATTTCTTGATACAAAACTATTCATAATATCAATCAATCAATCAGATTTATATAGCGCCAGTATCCATAATAATGTTCAAAGGTGCTTGACAAAGTTAAGCAGGAAATGCCTCTGTGTAAAAATGGGTTTTTAGTCGTGTTTTGAAAGTGTTGATGTTTTCAGATGTCTTTATGTCGAATATCTATGTATTTTGGTGAAATATGTATGCACAACATTTTAAATACCACACTTCTTTCAAGAAACATATGGTTTACAATTTGAACTAAGGTTGATGTATAAACTAACTACCACACATCCATGCACTCAAATAAATTCATTCAAAGGGATTCAAACTATTTTTTTGAGCCGAGAATTCTGGACATGTCCTACTGGACATTGTTGACCAACCTATATCCACGTACCTCATTAGCAAGACAAATAAGTACAAATGACAACAATATAGACAAAAGAAATTATTTAACCTTTATTTACCAGAAGATGAAAATGAAAGAAATGAAAACGAGAAATTAAATATGATCTTTCTGCAAGTTTGATATGTTTGTTTTTAAAATTAACAAGAGTTTATAAAATATTAAGTTATTGTAAACTTGTGTTTGATGGTTTGAATTCAGTGGCGTATCCAGGATCATTAAAGCTCTGTCCGCACTATCAAACTTTATGTGATGTGCCCATATATGAGCAAGATGATGTCATATCACTACCATTATTTGGGAATGTCAATACCCTATTTGTACATATCACACTATTTTAAACACTAGTTTGATAGTGCAGACAGAGCTTCAAAAGGGTTGTTTATTAAACATACACTAACTTTAAAATAGTTAAAGAGTGGGGAGGGGGGTAAGGAGGACGTTGAGAGTGAACACCTTAGGGAGGGTATGGGGAGTGCTACAACACCCTAAGCTTGTTTGGATATGCCACTTGTCGTTGCTATTAAATACTGCCGATACCGACAACATATCTTTAAAACCTGTATTGCGCAATATGTAAAGAAACCTAAACTACAAATTCTATGTGGGATTTTCAATATTTCTTTACAAAAAAAACCACACAAAATCCAACACTCCAATCAATCCCTTTTAAGTAACCTTTTAACGAGATGAAATTTCGTCATTTTGTTAATCAAAACACCACCCAAATCATACAAAATAAAATGGCAATCACAGAAATCCATCAATATCTGAATAATCAATTTTGTAATTGTTTAATTTTTTCCCTGAAGTTCTCCGTCCAATTTCTTCATAAAAAGCATTTATTACAATTACAATTGAATAAAACAATGTACATATGAGAATACAGCCACCCTATTTGATAAGAGATACAAAAACGATTTGACACAATACGCATGTTAGATACATTGGTTGTAACTGCAACTAAATCATCATTTTCAGCCAATTCACAATTTATTATTAATTACTATTCTGTTATGATATTTCTAAAATTCAAATACTTGTTAAAAATGTTATAATTAATTATGTGATATACAAATACTGGTAATTAAATTTGCACCCTTTGTTTCTGCATCTAAAGCGTTTACAGCATTTATTTTGTCCAATCTATACATGCATTTAAGGAAACCTAAGTCAAATAATAAAGGAGCTTTTCTACAGTATTTACAAGCACATAAAGGGGAAACAAAATAAGTAATACATATTTATTTCTAAATATTATCTGATTTACATAAATACATCTACAACGCTATTTAAATTTATTTCTGAAAATAAAGTAAATCGGTGCAATTGTAATATTAATTACAGTGTTCTGAAAAAATATCATAAAATTTAAATCTTAAAATGCGGATAGATATCAAACTGGAGGCGTCATCTTAACGACGCCATGCATATAATAAAAACAACGTGAATGCTGTTTAAATTGCATAAGAAATGGAAAATTAAAAGCATTTAGAAATGATATTTATATTAAAAAGTCATAAATAAAATGCACAATACTCAATCTGGTCTAAAAAATGAGCGGAGATTACGATTTTATGGCTGGTAGGAATTGGTATACATGTAAGCTAAATGTAGCCGATACGAAAGACACTGCGAAATTGACATGGCCAGATATTGAATACACCCAGTACAAACATACACTACATAACACACAGGTTTACAAGACTTATTCTCTGCCATGATTATCACATATTAATTGACAAAAAGATGTACAATGTCCATATACAGAGACAACGCACCCATATATGGTCATCATTTGTCCATATACAGAGACAATGTACCCATATATGGTCGTTTGTCCATATACAGAGACAATGTACCCATATATGGTCGTTTGTCCATATACAGAGACAATGTAACCATATATGGTCGTTTGTCCATATACAGAGACAATGTACCCATATATGGTCGTTTGTCCATATACAGAGACAATGTACCCATATATGGTCGTTTGTCCATATACAGAGACAATGTAACCATATATGGTCGTTTGTCCATATACAGAGACAATGTAACCATATATGTCATCATTTGTCCATATACAGAGACAATATACCCATATATGGTTGTTTGTCCATATACAGAGACAATATACCCATATATGGTTGTTTTTCCATATACAGAGACAATGTACCCATATATGGTCGTTTGTCCATATACAGAGACAATATACCCATATATGGTTGTTTGTCCATATACAGAGACAATATACCCATATATGGTTGTTTTTCCATATACAGAGACAATGTACCCATATATGGTCGTTTGTCTATATACAGAGACAATGTACCCATATATGGTTGTCCATATACAGAGACAATGTACCCATATATGGTTGTTTGTCCATATACAGAGACAATGTACCCATATATGGTTGTTTGTCCATATACAGAGACAATGTACCCATATATGGTTGTCCATATACAGAGACAATGTACCCATATATGGTCATACATTCATACATGGCATGGCATAACAATGAAACATTTTGATGGCAAGTTTAAACTTCTCTTGAAAAATAATATGTAATAAATCCGACAGAGCTGTACATAAAAGAAAACAAAAATATTACATATTCTTTTTGTTTGTATTAACCATATAAAGTGTAACATTAAGATACAAAACCTGACTTGGAAAGTGGATTAAAATTCTTTTTCTTAAAAATCAAACTCACGGATAATCACAACTGTTGTTCTAAAAAATCATCTCAACAACCTTTGGAAATGATTGTTTTAATAAATAGAAACATCATGTTTTTAATATACCTAGAGAAATCAATACACAACTTTCTATATATAAAGGAAATAAGGAAAATCAATCAATAATAATAATATTAGTATCAAGGTAATAACATTTTTACACACAAAAATGTGTATGTTACAAACTTCGAGAAAATTGAAAAAATCGTTCTCGACTCAATAGAATATATGGTATAGTGAAAAGCTGTAAACAAACTATATCAGAATAATATTTGACAAAAACTGTAATATTCCGATATTTAGGCATGTATAAACCAAATATTGAAATATTAATATAATTTTTGTCAACAAATATAATTTGCTTACAAAAAAACAGCGAACCGAAAATATTTTGTGGCGTGATAACATTATTACCAACTGCAATGTAATTTACAAATGATTGTAACCTGCCTAGATGTTAACAAATTCTCTAATGTTTAAACCTTCTACTAATAAACCAAATGTGAAAAAGATGTTTTTTTAATATCTTCGCCAAAGATTTCATTGTGTCGACTTGTCCGTTGTCCTTGAATCTGTTCTTTTTTATAGTATTTTTTACATTTTTCTTCAAAAAAAATCACACCAACACAAATAGATTCGCCAGGCTTCACTAGGAGAGTCTGAACCAGATGACATCACCAGTCGCTGGTAGGAGTATGTTATTTCTTTTTCTGTGCTCCTTTCGGTGGTGTGACGGGCCTCCCTGAATTCAGTCCACCATATTGATACTTTGCTTTCTTTTCTGATGGTTTAAGTATCTGTAAAAAAAATTTAATCAAAATATTTTTATAAAATGTACAATGAAAAAAAAAATTGATTTTATTATTTACACATATTATGGGCGTTGATGACACGGAACCACTCAAATGTGTTGACGCATACACTGCGAGCAACTGACTACAACTCTACACAATTGAATGCAACTGACTGCAAATCACTGCAACTGACTGCAACTTAAAGCAACTGACTGCAACTTAAAGAAACTTACTGCAATCTCAATGCAAATTAACGGAACTCACTGCAACTTAACGCAACTGACTGCAACTCAACGCAACTGACTGCAACTCAACGCAACTGACTGCAACTTATTTTAGCACACAGTTGATATAAGCGCAGTTGAGTTGCATTTATTTAAAAATGTTCTACTTTTCTGAAACTACAGAAAGGAAATACCATCTGAAAACTGAAATCATGTGTGGTATGGGTAACTGTGAGCAATTGATTGCAATCAATTTGATGTCACCATAATTACTTGCACAAACTCATTTCCCTTCCAACTATGAACCATGTATGCAGTTTGGGAAACCAGGAATAGTTGAAAATTTTCAGCCATTCGTGCTTGTAATGGAAAATAATAAGAGAAGAGCACAATTTTTTTCTCTGCGAATGTTGTTTGTTTCGCGCGATAAGCTATAAACCATGACAAACCTGGAAAGAACACATGAGAGATTCATCTACGCTCATCATGCCGCCTGCATTATCAAACTCTCCGCAGTAGTTAGGCGCCGAGAATAGTGTTACCAGTTGTCGTTTTGCAAAGAACTCGTACCCATCTTCAACGACCTAAGAAAGAAAAGTCAAATAACTTATTCCACAATCCATATCTCTGATTTATTGGTGGAAAAAAAAGTTTTGTAAATGGATGGAAACTAAAGAGTTATGAAATCATCATTTTTACACGTCCAATTTCAATTGTGAGAGATGGTTTTAATGTGAGGTTACTGTACATACAGTATAAATATCTCAGCCTGTAAAATGGTCATTTATCACGAAAAACATACCAGCAAAGCATCTAGATAACATCCCTTGTGGAGGCTGTGCTTCATTATATAACTAATATAATTATAATATTATATGAATAACGAATATATGAATAATAATGGTTTTGCAATATTCAACAATCTTGAATCTTGTACTGTACTGTATTTATGATTGTCTAACCTTAAAATGCGTATTGATTTATATTTCTAGTTTTTAATCATGTAGTGTTTCAAAATACAAATTTCTAATCTAACAATTTTTATATTTTACAATGCTATGCAATCTTTAAAATTTTATCTTTTTTGTGGTGGTGGTGGTGCCTGAAATGCAAAATGAAAACACTTAACCATTTATACGAAAAATTTGTTATGACACAATCAAAAAAAGTTACCTGATGGGCTCTTGTTATAAGATCCAAATCATGTCTGTTGAGGAATTTATTGACAATATCAGCTCCGAATGTGAATGATACACCACGGTCGTTCTCTCCCCAGCCCTGTACATCTTTGTCTGGATCTGACCACAGAAGATCACACAGTAAGCCTAAAAAATAAAACACAAACTTTGAAATTATTACCTTTTAAATCTCTCAATCTAACTTTTTTTATATAATCTACAAAATGTATTTGTAAACAACTTTCTATAACCATAATGGGGTAAGGTTTGTGAGTAGGGAATGAGGTTTGTGGGTAGGGAATGAGGTTTGTGGGTAGGGGATGAGGTTTGTGGGTAGGGGATGAGGTTTGTGAGTAGGGGATGAGGTTTGTGAGTAGGGAATGAGGTTTGTGGATAGGGGATGGGGTTTGTGGGTAGGGAATGAGGTTTGTGGGTAGGGAATGAGGTTTGTGGGTAGGGGATGAGGTTTGTGGGTAGGGGATGAGGTTTGTGAGTAGGGAATGAGGTTTGTGAGTAGGGAATGAGGTTTGTGGATAGGGGATGGGGTTTGTGGGTAGGGAATGAGGTTTGTGAGTAGGGAATGAGGTTTGTGGGTAGGGGATGAGGTTTGTGAGTAGGGAATGAGGTTTGTGGATAGGGGATGGGGTTTGTGGGTAGGGGATAGGGGATAGGGTTTGTGGGTAGGGAATGAGGTTTGTGGATAGGGGATGGGGTTTGTGGGTAGGGGACGAGGTTTGTGGGTAGGGAATGAGGTTTGTAAATAGGGGATGGGGTTTGTGAGTAGGGAATGAGGTTTGTGGGTAGGAAATGAGGTTTGTAGATAGGGGATGGGGTTTGTGAGTAGGGAATGAGGTTTGTGAGTAGGGAATGAGGTTTGTGAGTAGGGAATGAGGTTTGTGGATAGGGGATGGGGTTTGTGAGTAGGGGATGAGGTTTGTGAGTAGGGAATGAGGTTTGTGGGTAGGGGATGAGGTTTGTAGATAGGGGATGGGGTTTGTGGGTAGAGGATGAGGTTTGTAGATAGGGGATGGGGTTTGTGGGTAGGGGATGGGGTTTGTGAGTAGGAATAAGGTTTGTGGATAGGGGATAGGATTTGTGGGTAAGGGGATGAGGTTTGTATAGAGTTGGGGTTTAAGGATTTCATACAGTACTGTAGGCCTACAACAAGATTCAATTTAACTTAAAATATTAAAAGTGTACAGAGTACAGTACTTAATAATATACCAACTATAGGAAATATATTTTACTAATGTGTTAAACATTTTGATATCTAATACTGCATTGAAACATACAAGTTGGGTTAGTCGTAAGTCAGGTCACCTTTGACCCTTGCTTCATTGTCATGAGCTGGGTGATATGCAAGTTTTGAATAATGTGTCGTGGTACAGACACCAGCTGGTAATGTACTATTTCAGATAAATGATATACATAGTTAATTAGTTCTATAACTATGAGAAGAAACAAATGATCTGCTTATATGCTAAATGAGAGAAAACAAATGTATTTATTATAACATGTACATTAGTAAGTACATTAACCTCGAAAATTAATAATAAATTAATTTTGCTTATTTAAAAATAAAAATAGTTTATTATTTAACCAAAAACTCATTGACTTTCAGACAATGGCTTTTCGGGTTGTTGTTTTTTTTTTTTTAATTACTGGTTTGATCAAGGTAAGGAGAATTTTTGAGTGATGGCATATAATCAAAAAATATTTTTTTTAGTGGGACAATACCACTGTCTTAGAAAGAGGGAAGTTCAGGAACATTTTTACTTTTCGGGTTAAGTTCTCCCCTTGACGGGGACAAGGCCTATATATCGGTTTATCCAGGTAAGCTAGACACGTAATAGACTATTGACAGTTACTTTGTCCAATTTTTGGAACACTTAAAAAGTGCTGACTGCGGACAAGACAATAATTAAGATACAACAGTTACAACTACGCAATTTAACAGGTGACAAACATTGGTTGATTTGGCTGTTCATTAACAGCTAGGGTGATACCTAATTACTGTTAATTTGGCATCTAAATTGAAACACCTTATACAGTGATGCGTTGTTTAATTACACGTGGCATTTCTACCATGGTCAAGGTTAGCACTAATGGATACATTCAACCCCCTACTACACTTTCAACTCTTTTGCAAATATACAATAGGCTATCTTCGAAGCATTTAATATAGTAATGTATGTTGCGCGTCGTTTGTCGGCATGACATAGAACCCTGTAGCTCCTCGCAAACGAAACTAATACGCATTATTTATAAAATTAGGCTTACATTAAATGAGTATGTGCATTTATATAATTTAATTATTCGAAAAATAATTAATGTTTAATATGAAATTATAAGGCGAATTATAGTGTTCCTGCAAATGTGCATGATGCTTGAATACTGTAGCCTGTATCTTCAGTTTACAGTCTTTTAATTCAATATTGAAATCACCAATGTTGTTTATAAATATTATAAATGGGCATGGAAAAAAAATGTTAATTTTATATTATGTAAATAATCTAGTTTAAGTTACCTTGTAAATAGGCCTATCACTTTTTTTCTCTAACTTTTATTTTACTTACTCTAGACACGCACCTTCATTCAAGAAATTTGGCTACTGTTTCAAAAGTGTATTATTATAGAACCATTAATATTAAGGACGCAAATATTTTTTATTTCGTTTATCCATATTAGAATGAAAACCTAGATGTATTGTTGGTTGGATATTGGGTAGGCATTAGTTAAAAGATTATAGTTGGTGTAATTTAGTGTATTTTTACACTACAGTTCAGGGGTGGATTCAAGGGGGGGGGGGGGGGGCTCTAGTCAGCTCGAGCCCTTTAAATTAAAATAAAGATAGGATATCTAATTAAGCCAGCAGTTCATTTCACTACTTTACTAGCCCTGGACCCTTACCACCTATTTCAAAATTCTGGATCCGCCACTGCCTGCTTACTGGCTCCCATTTAAAATGAAATGACTCTTTTATGACATGTTCTAGTTATTAAAGAATTATTAAATATTGTTTGGATTATTCATGAGCTCATGCATTATTTGCGAATATTATTAAATTTATGTATATTTCTAATATCAATATATCTTATTATTTAATAAATCTGTAATTGATTTATTATTTATCAATAACTACTATATTTAGGTATCCCAATGTAAAAATTCAAATTAATGATGGTACTTTTTCTTTCAGTTAATCAGAAGGAACTTACTGAACATAAACTTTTGCAATTTAAATGATTGAAATCGGATTATCCATTCAAAAGTTATGGTCCGTTAAAGTGCCCAAAAAACAGTGATTTTTGCTTGAAAAATGGCACTTTTTCTAATTATATTTGAACCCATTTTTGAAGGGTTATAACTTTTATACTAATAATTTTAAAGTTCTTATTTTTTCCAAACCCATAGATACAACAGAGTTGTACAAGAAAAATTTTTTTTTGGGTGTCCTCGACATTTTTTTTTTTAAATATCGCCCTACAAAATTCGTCCGAGGGCTTTTTACGCGTGATTTTCCCAATGTCTCAAAAATGCCCAAAAAGTTCCTGTCTTTAAATGATTCATAACTTTTGAACCAATGTGTGAATTAACTTCTTTTTTTTTGCATTGCATAAAATGTAATATGTATTTTAGTAAGGTTATTTATATTGACAGGTAGGTAATTCTGAAATACAACATAAAATATTGTTAAAAAATGTTAAAATGTGAAAAAAAAAATATTGCGTTAAAAAACTGTGTGGGTATTGTTTCTTTTCATTAAATATTATTTTTCGTAAGTATACATTTTTTTAATAATTCTAGTATTTAAAGTTATATTTATAATCATATATTATTTAAATTGATTTTCGAACCGCCAAAAATAAGAATTAAGCCCGTGCTTATTATGTGTTCGATTCCATTTGGAGCGCCGGGCCGAACGTAGACTCGGCCGCGCCTACTACAAAAGTTAAGATAGGCCCCTACAGCTAGCTAAGGTCTAAATAAAGCCTGACGCTAAATTCTGCCTAAGAAATATCGGGAAGAAATTTTTTATTTAACAAAGTAATTACCTCAATGGTATAATTGTAGCATGTTTAATTTTATTTCCCTTTCGATTATTCTAACCGAAAGTTGCACTTTGAATTGAAATATACGGAATAAAATTTAGGCCTAGAAACAGCGTAGACATAGACGGCAACACAGGCCAAAGCGCGTTTCGGCCGCCTACATAGAATGGCTTACGGCCGCTGCATAGCAAAATCAAAGCTTCTTAAATTTCTTCGGTACATTTCTTCCTAACGTACTTGCTTTATATAGTAGATTTATAAATATTCCACTTATTAAATAATTTAATAAATCGGTAAAATTGACGTTTCGAAGCAAATATTCCATGAGAGGCGACATTTTTCGACATGCCTCGTGTGCGGCGAAGACTAGTTCAGAAAATGGAACAGTCCACTGCAGGGGTTATCCAATCATTAATTAACGCGCTAATACATGCATACCATGCACATTGTCTGGGCGACGATAATTTAGTAATAAGCGGAGAACTGAATCCCCCCCGTAAGGAAAATGGTAAACACTGATATTTATGGTAGGGATTATTTTTTTCAGTGGTTGGTCTTGTTGGCCTCTTCGCACGAGGTCCACGCAAAGTCAAATAAAACGATGTGGTTTATCAAACAGAAATATAAATTAGCTTCAATTCAATACTAAATTAGCCAGATTTTGATAATGAGAAAGACTAAAAAATTCAATTTTTATCGTTAAAATTGACATTTGAGGCGGATGTACATAATAATAATAACCGATTTACATATCAAAATAAAGAGTATTTAACGCCTGATAACATGCAACAAAAATTACTCCACCACCTATTATGGACCTCGTGCGATCGTGTTTTGAAAATGGGTAGGTGTTTTCCAAAGTTATTTTTAGCGCGCGGATTTCGGCTCGCCGGCTTTTGTACCTCATTTTTAACTCGCGTTTTCTATTAAAATATTTAATAAACATAGATTAAAAGTATATGAAAATAATCCCTTAAACAAGATCTTTCCAGACATATAATTTTTATTCACATGTGTATATCAGAAATAGTATATTTTTAACTTCAAAGACACGTCACTTTTTGAAATTTCACGAACGTGTTAAAATCGCGGTAACGAAAATCCGCTTCATTGGGATACCTACTATATTACAATTGAAACTATATTGCTTCATTTTTTTTTCTTTAAATAATATTGTAAATTTAAATGTGTATAATATCAGGGAAGAGTGAAATTATTAATTTTATTCTTTAATTTTAATTATTCTTTAATTTTATTCTTCCCCGATATTATAAAATGTTTATAATTTATGTGTAAACCTGATGTTATAATGCATCTGATGTTAGTACCAAGTCACCTTGCATGCATACTTTAATTTATCTAATATACAATGTGTGTAATGACGTTACTGCAGCTCATCCAACCTTCATTTCAAACCCAGCATGGCGCCCAAGATCCCTGAATGTCTAAAATCCACCCCGACATCACCCGCCCAGTGCATTTGGAGCACCTAGTAATTAACAGCGAATAACTCCAAGTAAAAAACCAGCGCTGTAGCAATAGCGCTCGTTATTTCCCCCAGAATTGACCTCTGCCACACTCCACCTGCTCCAGTCAATTATGCTTTCATAAGGGAATTCCATAAATGGGCCGTACCATTTCTACATGGGATGACATGTTACATGTGTGCATTTAACATAGGCTCTATCATCATGCTATAATGTGCTTTTAATACTAAAGTATGTGTTCTTAATACATTTTAATTCTTTTATGATTGTACAATAAATTACTTGTTTTTATAGCATTATAAATTATTAATTGGTAATTATTTAATTACAGTTTTCTTTATTTACTATTTCATTTGTTTCATTATTAATTTATTTTCAAAAATGTTATAAAATAAACAAATTAATATATCATCATAATAAAAAATTAAACCATATATTTAATAGTCTAAAACATTTTTACTGATTAGTAATCAAAATATATTTACTATAGTTAACAATTATTATCTATAATAAAAAAAATGTTAATAATTATGTATTTATTAAATAACATCTGAGTTTTTTCATAACAAAGAAACCACAAAAACAAACATACACAATCACAAAATATAAGATTAAAAAACAGTGTTCTATATTACCTGTTTCTGGAACGTCTGTTGGTCGCATTATTCTCCTGATTTGTTCCATTGATTGCAAATCTGGTGACAACCCTACAAAAAATGATTATTACTTTATTAATAATCATAATTTAGATGATAACCCATTTAGAGAATGGTCTCTGAATACCTGAAGTATGATGTATAGAGATGGCAAAGATGTCCATTTGCCCGTTTCGAATAAATTGCCATTCTTGGGAAAATCCTGTAGTTCAACAGAAGATAAAAGCTCTACCTACACTATCAAACTAGTGTGACAAAAAAAGTCCCCAAATATGATATGTGATGCTTAAATATGGTAGTGATTTGACATCATCATGTCCATATATGGACACTGTCACACACATCACATTTTTTGTCACATAAAGTTTGATAGTGTAGACAGAGCTTTTTAACTAAAATGTATTCACTTTTTATAGGTAATCGGAATATCTAGAGCATACAGACACGATGTTACACTTTTTATTATGTCATCCAAATCCATACAGATGTAAACAGGCGCTAATTATCCATCAGGGACAGTGAACTAGTAGAATACCAGTGTAATCTACATACTAATCACAAAATATGTACTTAAGTTTTTAAAGTGTACACATGCAATTGTGCAAGCAGGACCTACTATGGTTTATAGTCCTTATCTGAGACTTCCTCAACGAAATAACATATTAATTAGCTTCTCAGATACAGCCTGAACTTAAATAACATTGAGTTGGGCATACTTGAATGTAGCGTTCCTTTCAACATGAATTAACATTGTTGATAATGGATTCAGTGGGTGTCTACTTGATAAGTCCGCTTTCATAACAGTACTAACTATCGCTATATAAGGTGACGTACACCTTGATACTATACAAGCCCACATCCTAAAGGGATGAATGAATAGCTAGATGGAAAGGATGGGGTAGATGGAAAAGATGAATAGCTAGATGGAAAGGATGAATAGGCAGATGGAAGGGATGAATAGCTAGATGGAAGGGACGAATACAGTAGGTAGATGGAAGGAATGAATAGGTATTGGAAGGCATGAATGGCTAGATGGAAGGGATCAATAGGTAGATGGAAAGGATGAATAACTAGATGGAAAGGATGAATAACTAGATGGAAAGGATAAATAGGTAGATGGAAAGGATGAATAACTAGATGGAAAGGATGAATAGCTAGATGGAAAGGATGGATAGCTAGATGGAAGAGATGAATAGCTGGATTGAAGGAATGAATAGGTAGATGGAAGGGATGACTAGCTGGATCGAAGAGATAAATAGCTAGATGGAAAGGATGAATAGCTAGATGGAAGGGATGAATAGATAGATGGAAAGGATGAATAGCTAGATGGAAGGGATGAATAGATAGATGGGTAGGATGAATAGTTAGATGGAAGGGATGAATAGCTAGATGGAAAGGATGAATAGCTAGATGGAAGGGATGAATAGCTAGATGGAAAGGATGAATAGCTAGATGGAAGGGATGAATAGCTGGATGGAAAGGAAGAATAGCTAGATATAGAGAATAGGTAGAAAGTAACAAAGAATACAGTACATAATGTAAATAGGCATCACTAAAGACAAAGTCTATGTATACCCAATATTACTATAGGATCCTTTTGAACAGATGGGAAGGTACTATAGTAGATTAAAAGCACTCACTCACACTGTGCTTGTGGGATGTTTCATCAGCTGATACAGTCCGCTTGCATAGACTTGCGTCAATAGACACCAAACATTTCGTTATTTAATTAGTGTTGCTTGTTCATTACAGTACCCAATGTGTGGTAAAGTACAGTAATGTGCAAGATTTTCTAATGTATATTAATTAAAGTAAAATAGCTAGTTACTGTTTATACAACAATGGCAGTATATATGGCATTTGTACTTTGATGATTTGTTCATTTTCAACACATTGTGTGAAGCATTAAATGGACCAGGTAACCACAACTGAATTTTGTACTTTATGATTATCTGGAGACAACATTTGTTGGTATTGCACATTTCCATACACGTACTGTAGGTTATCAAAATGGCCGAAATAGTTCAGAGACGGTTTTAAACTACTGAACACGCTCTGGGAAAGCTCTTTCCTACTTAGTATAGTAACTGTATAATGTCCTACAATTACTAAGCTAAAAGTAAAATTCACAGTGAAATCATAAATCACTTTAGTATATTGTCCTATGCTAAACTTAAAGCATTGATATGAGATAGTCCTACTGTATATTATAAGCCTGTGTTGTGTTGAGCAATAGTTTTACACCAACACAACTAATCTGCAATTTTATTTATACCGCTCTGGGATAGATATCTTTCCTACCTAGTACAGTTCTGTATAATAATGTCCTACAATTATAATATAAGCTAAAGGCCCATTCACACTAGGACGATAACGATCAACGATAATAGACAATAATTTGCATTTTTCATACATAAAATAAAAGAAATATAAAACCTTTTCATTCTAGAACTATAGAATAACCATCTATGCTTCCTTTGATGAAAATTATATTTTCACACGTCCAATCAAATGACGTCATGATTAGTAAGTAAGAGCAATAATATCGTGACAATACAACGATTTTATTGTTTTTATGTATCATGACGTCATTTGATTGGAATTTTAAAAATATTATTTTTATCAAAGACAGCATAAATGATTATCCTATAGTCCTAGAACAAAACCCTTTCTAATTTCTTTTGTTTTATGTTAAAAAAATGCATGCTTATATATTTATTGTCGATCGTTATCGTCCTAGTGTGAATGGGTCTTTAGTCACAGTGAATGAAAAACATATGCTAGTAAATCCTATGCTAAAGCATGACATGGGATAGTCCTACACTAAGCCTGTGTCATGTTGAGCAATAGTTTTACACCAACAAAACTAATCAGCAGTTTTATTTATACCAGACCTAACAATTAAAATCAAAGTGAAAGAGTGATATAAAGCATACAATGGGTCATAATACAATAAATACAAAGGCAAGTTATTTTTATTGGGTTTTTTTTGGATGAATCATTCGTGTGTTAAGTAATATCCTTTCCTGACAAAGGAAAAAGCATTCTGAAAAGGGAAATGTTTGTCTTCCATATTATTGATATTCAGTAGGTGTTTCTAATTAATCAAATTTTCTACGTATCTAAAGCTCTGTCTACACTATCAAACTAGTGAGTTGTTCCCAAATATGGTAGAGATATGCCTAAATAGTATATAAGAATATGACATCATCATGTCCATGTATTTTTTTTGTCACATGAAGTTTTATAGTGTAGACAGAGTTTTAAACTCCATATCACTGAGATAGTGAAATGGGGTTGTAAAAATCCATTATTTAAAAGTCCTACCCCATCCTTCTCCGGGAAAAATAGAAAGTAAATTTTCTAATTTTCCCATTATTTTTTGTTTGTTCAGAGTTGATATTCGAACAGGAAAATTAGTTATCGTTAAATCGACCTAGACAGTGAAAATAGGTAGTAAGATTTCATAAACAGGTAAAAAATTTAGATGTCTAATTTTCACTTTTGTCTTTGTTGCGAGTTTAATTATATACTGTTTGATAAGGAAAACGTTTTTAAACTTAATATATAGCCTAAGATATTGAATAAAAATCATGTAAAATTTACACATATTCTTTTGGTTTTTTTTTTGCTTGAAGTTGAATTGTTGAAATAGACAAAAAACATTTTAAATGTTATAAACCAAGAAAAAAAGGTAGTATTTTTTTTTCCAATGAATCATTTCCAGCATTTCCCATGTTTTCCATAATTACTTGATTTGCTTATTTCCTAGCCTTCCTTTCACTCGCATAAATTGGACTGGAAATCTCTATTCTGTATATACTACATTTTATGTTCTGGTTTTTAAAAAAAATTTAACGTTCATAGCAACATGCCTCTATCATAGAAATTGTCCGAAAATGAATGACATCCAGGACAAAATTTCTGTATAAGCTAGATTAGAATTTGAATAAAATCCTGAATACCAACAAATTAAATTAGATATTTTGGATATTTATCATCACAACATTTCAATCTTAAGCATTGATACTGTAAGTTAATAAAATGCTATAAAAAAAAAGAATTATACAATAAAGGATCATTCTATTGGTCATATAACTTAAAAGACTATAATATAATTTCAATACAATTTTTGTATAATCTATAATTATTTATTATCTCTACTATTTAATTTATTATTAATATTCATTTATTATTGCATTAATATTCTATGGTGAGAAAGAATAGGTAAACTTATAATTTCTAAAATTGAGAAGCTGTACAGAAATTTATTTATTTAGTTTACAACAACAGACAAGATATCTAGGTCTAGTTCATCATAATGAATTCTGTGACTGTTCCAAAAATAGATCACGGATAGTAAATGGTTTTCAGCGTTGTACACTATCAAAGCATTATTGAATAGAACATTTATACTACAGTCTTTATAAAACCTATTAACAGCAATTTGGAAAATAAATATGTCATCTCCAACCTTTACATTTACATTTCTTTCACAAACAGATCAATTAATATCAAATTGTATGACTACTATATTATATTAATTCATAATAACTATGATCCTACTGACTGTATATAGTAATTGCATCTTATTTTTAAATTAATAATAAACATACACACGCCTTTTTGCAAGCAAACACATTACTGTAAATAAGCCCATGCTTAAGTACAGTAGTATAAGCCCATGCTCGAGTACTATAAGCCCATCTATTTAGGCTAAATATGGATATAAGATTTTGGTAAATACTGTACCAATCCGAATATAATCCCACCCTCTAATTTTAACCACATTTTGTACCCAGACCCCATTAGACTAAACTTAGTCCTATACTGTAATCGCAAACATTGCTACTGAAATAAAAACGTATGATAATATGAACTACTTTTAAGACCTACATTCTAGACAACAGTACTTAACAAAATGGTTATAAATCTGGCTATATGACATACATTCAATCAGACTTTCTATGGATACAAGAGTATATGTAATAGGTCAAAGAATCTTTATCTCGTTGTAAATCAAACGAGTCTATTTTGAGTTGTTGGCTAAACAAATATAAGCTACTAGTTTATGTTGCATCAAATGACACTATAGACAGCTAAAATAGCAATAGACCAATAACTACTACACTGCATTCATTCTCTAATGTAACAGGTCAACAGGGTAGGGTCATTGAGCTAGAGTTACGATGGGCTAGGGTGAGCTGGCTAGGGTCATTGAGCTAGAGTTACGATGGGCTAGGGTGAGCTGGCTAGGGTCATTGAGCTAGAGTTACGGAGGCTAGGGTGATCAAGCTAGAGTTACTGAGGATAGAGCAATCCTGTCAGAATTTTGGAAGCTAGGGTCATTGAGCTAGTGTTATAGTTTTATACAGGCTGGTGTGATCGGGCTAGGGTCATTGAGCTAGCGTTACGGAGGGTGATCAAGCTAGAGTTACTGAGGATAGAGCAATCCTGTCAGAATTTTGGAAGCTAGGGTCATTGAGCTAGTGTTATAGTTTTATACAGGCTGGTGTGATCGGGCTAGGGTCATTGAGCTAGCGTTACGGAGGGTGATCAAGCTAGAGTTACTGAGGATAGAGCAATCCTGTCAGAATTTTGGAAGCTAGGGTCATTGAGCTAGTGTTATAGTTTTATACAGGCTGGTGTGATCGGGCTAGTGTCATTGAGCTAGCGTTACGGAGGGTGATCAAGCTAGAGTTACTGAGGCTAGGGCAATCCTGTCAAGAGTTTTGGAAGCTAGAGTCATTGAAGCTTGGTTACCAAAGATGAGGTGATCTGGCTAGGGTCACTGTCCCCAGCTGGGGTTATTGAAGCTAGGCTATGACAAAGAAGCTAGGGTATCCTCAAGTCAGGGCTTACTATATAATAATTACTTTCTGAAATAATCAAAATATCTGCTTAAATAACAACTGAACAGTATGGGGTTCTCAGATTCTAAAAGAGGTCAAACAAGAGGTTCACCATGAAATGTATAGTTTCAAGGGTTGGAATATTTTAAATGCAGTATTCAATACAACACAATTATACACAGTATTTATATCCTCTTGTTGTTACATAAAGCATGAACTAACTTTCATAGAAAGGGAACAATAAAATTAAGCATGATCAAACTGAAATATAGTATTAATAAAATTATGAAATCCAGGAAACATATAGATAATAATATTAATATTGTCTCACATCTTGATCTTCTTCAAGGCCCACTTGTAACCACTTTCAAAAAGCCCTTAAACACTTGAGTCTGAACATGTTTATTATAAGAAAGACATACAAAGCTTTGCAGAACATTGCAAACCAAAAAATCTGGGTTAAATCCAAGACTCTTCTTCTTGCCTATAGTTCTGGTGGTTAAGGCCCATTTACACTAGGGCGATAACGATCGACGATAAAAAGATAAATATGCAAAGAATTTTAAAAAGTTTTCATCCTAGAACTATAGGATTATCATCTATGCTGCCTTTGATGAAAATAATATTTCCACACGTCCAATCAAATGACGTCATGATTAGTAAGAGCAATAATATCGTTACAATACAACGATTTTTTTGTTTTTATTGATCATGACGTCATTTGATTGGATTTTCAAAAATAATATTTTTATTCAAATTAAATACAGCATACATGATTTTCCTATAGTTCTAGAAAGAAAACTGTTCTAATTTCTTTCGTTTTATCCAACAAAAATCTATGTTTTTCTATTTATCGTCGATCGTTATCGCCCTAGTGTAAATGGGCCTTTAGTCTTGAAGAAGAAGGTGTGTGCTGAACAAATCTGGATTATGTGTACTTTAAAAGAACCCTAGGTACATCTTCAGAAGAATATGGGATTACTGTACCCCCTATATCTGGTTAATTTCAACCCCTGCCATTTTGGACATGAATGAGCACTATTTTATGACAACACAAAAACAGACTTCAAGTAGTTGTCTAAAGGCCAGCGTCATACGACAAGGCCTGAAAAGTCGTCACATCGGGAGCAAATTAAACATGCTCAAAGTTCTTGCAATGACCTAAAACCTATGCCCCATGCTATCTCAATACGACCATCTTGTCGAGATTCAACTCAGACAGCCCCAACGAGTCAAGATGTTTAGTCAGGCCTGTCTGAGTTGGCCTTTAGCTGCATGTTACAAGTTATTAAATTGTTTGTATCTATATGCCAGTGCTTTAGACTATGGTGGCTCTCAGGTACAGAACCACTTAAAAATTTGTGATCCAGGCTATCGTAGGTGATTGGGGATAGGGTTATACCTGTAGAAATAATAGACATACTGTACCTCCATGACAGCAGAAAATCTTCTCGTCTACAATGGCTGCAATTGGTAGGCAGTTGAAACAATCTGTAAATGTCTTCCACAGTTTAATATTGTACCTTCGTTTACCTGTAACATTCAAATCAACAAGTTTATTTCTATTTTTAATTAAAGAAAGGTCATGATGCAGTCACAAGAATTATATATAGCAGAGAATTAAAGCCATTATAGATTTTCAAAAGCATAATCTTATATACTGCATATATGGCACTGGTATATATGGCACTGGATAACAATTGTTGAGCGAAAGTAGCATAATTCTCATAAAATCCTTATTTATATCTGGAAGGTCACTCACTACCCAGTACCAAAAGACTGGTGTGTGTCCTTAAAATTTGGCAGGTCAACTTCGGCCTCTAAACTAAAGCCCTGCTAAACTCCCCTACCACCAGACACCTTTGGGCTAGCCTACTATGTCTGGTTTTCCAGAATTTTGGTATTTATAATGTTTGTTTAATCATAAAATAAACCTTTATGTTGGTTTATCCATGTAAGCTAAGCACGATATAGACTAAACTGTATTTAAAAACACATTTTAAAAATGTATTACTGTAATGACTGAGTTATCCAAGTACATCCTTAAAAATAAAACTAAGTAAATGTACCGAAAAATTGACTAAAATGTGTGAAAGAGTAAAAAATCTGTTAAAAACTTACATTCATCGTAAAACCCATAAATTCTGTTGATACTGGCACATTCATGGTTACCACGAAGTAAGAAGAAGTTTTCTGGATATTTAATTTTATACGCCAGAAGAAGACAAATTGTTTCCAATGACTGTTTACCCCTGTCTACATAATCTCCCATAAACAGGTAATTTGAATCTGGGGGAAAACCTCCATACTCGAATAACCTCAACAAATCTGTAAACTGCCCGTGAATGTCACCTGTAAAACAAGATTGTGTCTTTGTTAAAGTTTCTAGAATATTTTCTTTGTAATTATGGGTGACATGGAAAGTCTAAAGCCCTGTCTACACAATCAAACTTTATGTGACAACAAAATATGATGAACATGATGATGTCATATCACTACCATATTTGAGCATATCACACTTTTTTTTTCAAATAAAAATAGTTTGATAGTGTAGACAGATTAATATACCATTACCAAAAGTCCAATTTTGCAATAACTTCCTACACTGTATGTATGATATCTAAAGTATACTGTACATCCTAGATTGTATATTAAAGTCAAAATCCTTCCTATAGTACTGTATTGTACTTCTCACCCCCACCAACCATAAATTTCTATAAAACCAAGAGAATATAAATACAGCACAGTATCTACCTCTGAACAAACAAAAATATACAGAAGTATCATTACTTTTTTTAGTGAGCTATATACACAAATTTGCCACATAATTAATAAACAACTGCTATTAAATGCTAATATAAAAAAGGCTTTCTATTATTATTAACATAAAAATAACTTTATTATTATTATTAATTAAATATATTTTATGAAGATTTCAAAGCATTAATAAAGTGTTACTAAAAGAATATTAAATATTGTCTAACTTTTATGTTATGAGAATTTTATAGATTTGTACTGTACATAAAAGTATCATCAAACACTGAAATAAATATCTACTCTTTTCCAAATTTAATCTTGCACTTTTCAGTATTAAAGTAGTTTAGCCTAAGGATGCGATAAGTGTATAAAAGTTACAATACACACTAAACAACTACTGTACTATAGTATCTATCAAGCCTATAGTTGAATGGTAACTAAAGAATGCACGGAATGTATACCATAATGCACTAGGACATGCTGGCCTAGCAAGTAGCTAACACAGACCATTCATAGAATAAAACCAGTATGGAACCCCGGGATGCAGGATAGCCGTCGCTACTACAACCAGAACAGCTGATGTCCGTCCTCTCACCTGGACATTTAATGTACAAAATTCATTCATATCTGGACTTGTGTTTATAGAACAATTTTTTATATTTTTAAATATTTTTATTACACACTAATATTATCAAATTGCCAAAAATACCAATTAATTTCAGAAAAATTTCAGAAAAAACAAACAATTCAAAGAAAATGAAAAATCGCACTAAATAGGATTTCTCCCATTCAGCATTCTCAATGATTTAATTTACATTTTTAATATTTTAAAAAGACTTTAAAATTTATTTTTAGGGTGATTTAAATTTCACCTGACTAATATTTTCAATTTATTATTAGGCCTACTGTATTCCAAATAATTCCTGTTGTTAAAGGAAATAGGATGGGAATAACTACCACAATATTTCCTTTATTAAATCCATTTTGTAATTTATACAGTACTGTTTGTGTGTGAAGTCATATTTTAACACAAATTGTTGTATTATGGGGTTCATGACACTAATAGTGTTGTAATGTCAAAGTCTTTAATATTATTTACCGATTTTGACAGTAATAATTTGTAGATTATTAGCACTTTTTTTACATTGTAAGCTTCTATTATTATACAAAAAACTACAGACTAAACCAAATACCAGATGGCTGAGGGAAACACCGTTGAAATAAAGAATAAAAATCTCCTATCAAAATGAATTTAAGGGAAATACTTAAAGACCCCTTCCCTGCAATTTTGGACGTTTTTTGGAAAATAATACATATATATCACTTTAAAAACATTAAACCATGTCATTCCTTGTCTTAAATGTACGTTTTATGGTAAATTATGATAAAAAGTGAGAAACAATGCACTACCTAATTAGCTTGCGGCGATCGACCTCTCGTGGACGGTCTTAGGCCTAGCCTAGCTAGGCTTAGTTTTGTAGGCCTAGCTGGTAAACATCGATAACGTACGAACATCGTATGCTAGCTATATATCTAGCCTGACGTTGTATAGTTGCTGCATTAACTGTCTTTCTATTTTTGCCAGACTCCGTTGATACAAATTGGGGAAAACCCGGTATTTTCGCTGAAAAGTTAGGAGTCTTCCATTTGTTTTGGCTTCACGATCGATCGAAAAGTGGGCGAATTACAGGTGAAAAACAAAAATATCAATCCGCGCGCAATGCATTTTGGAATTTATAGCAGGCCGCTATACAGTACAGGACAGAATTATTGCAAAAATCCCAACGCATTCAACACGTTGTCGTTGCGTTGTGTTTGCGTTGCGTTGAACGGCTTTCAACGTTTAGTTGTTTATTCAACGAAAGTCATTATCAGCATGTCAAGTAAACAATTAGTTATTTCAACGCTAGCTGCTGCAGCACTAGACTGGCCGATTGCACCGTTGCACGCCTGAACGATCAGTAACAACAACAGGCAAAATACCTATCGGCAGTCACTACCAGATATTTTAATATAAATAAAATATATATGAAGCTTAGATATATTTTTAAGTATTGAACGGACAGTTACCAAATAAAACACACAGTGATATTTCCCAGTGTTTAGTGAAGGAAAACATCGAATAATAAGGTCGATGCCAAGTCTAACAGTTAACACTGTACTGTAGGCCTTCCGGGGGAAAACACGATCTCACGTCGTAAAATCAAACAACGTGGAAATTACTGACATCAACACATGAGGCCGCCACCCTGGTTTCCTCAAGAAAAACACCACGTGTGTTATGACGTATTTAACGATCGTTAATGACGACGAAGTAATTAATTTTATTTAGGCCTACATTTTTTAGCTGTTCGAGATTCAAGAGTTAAGTTAAAATATTGTTTCTCTATTTTGGTTTTTATTTTATAATTGTCCCATTGTTTGTTGTAATGTAATTTGAAAGAACTAAAAAATTTGACGTGTCCGACACCCATGAACCAATTTAAATCTTTATAAATCGAACAACATTACATTTTTAAGTACAAAAAGCGTTTTGAATACGTTAACAATAGAGCGTGTTGAATGTATTGAACCCGTTGACCGTTCCTTGACGACGTTAAACAATTGAATCCCATAGCGTTGAACGCGTTGAAAACGTTGCGCGTTTTGAAAAGCATCACGCTGTAAACTGATTAAAATGTTGGCTGTTCGCTCGCATATTCTCGCAACTCCCATCCCATTCATACAGTTTCAGGAGGAGGCCAATATAATTATATTAAGAAACAAAACAATAGTATGTTAAAGAGAAACGCCTAAACCTCGCCTGTAATAATATATTGTCTTGCATCAGAATAAAGTGGTTCTTTATTCTGAATTGTTTGGTTATTCAAATATTTGTGGGTTACACCTTGGCGTGAATAATATGGTATGGCACAGGTTTTGATTTTAAAGAAAACGCCTAACATTGCCTATTGTCATCAAATTGGTCATTCCTATTTCTTGGTTATTATATTTAACGCTTTTCTCTGCATGGGTTACGTTAGGCATCACAATAATTAATTTATAATATAATACATGATAATGATATATTTATGGATAATAATAAAACTAAACGATTTTTTCCCTTTTAATTACGCGTTATTTCATAATGAATGAACTCTTCACCTTTCGATCAGTTCGTCCCTCACGTCACGAAAAGCATGCGTGAAAAAGACGACGACCATGCTGGATCGTTATGTTGGTGGTGTATTGTTGCCTTCCATGGCGGCGGGTGTAGGCTACGTTGTTTTTATAAATAATCGAGAAAAATGTAGTACAGTACTGCGAAGTTTTTAGTTTGGAAATAATTAATTACGATGTGACCTAGCCTCCAAGATTCACCGCCGCCTTAACTTTGGTATTTAATACTCCAGTTAATATAGGCACACAGTAATTGAGGACATGACCACTACTTTTAACTGCGATGGCAGACGCGGCTCATATACACACGGGGCCTACTCGTTAGTAGTAGGCCTAGCCTAGTGTAATATATTAAGCTAGGTTTCCGCGGAAAAATACACATTATGTTTGTTTTCTTAAATATTTGTAATACTGTATTTTATACTATTACTACTACTACTAATACACACTGGCAATCTGTAAATACCATACGAATCCGATTGTTCGTTATTTCAACGCAAACTCAACGCAACACATTGTGTTGGTTGAATAAACAGTTCAACGAACTCAACACTTTCAACGCCAACGGACAACGCAGTTTCAACGCGTTGTCAACACTTTAACAATGCGTTGAATGCGTTCAAAATCTGCAATAATTCTGTCCGGTACTGTAATTATTCGAATCGATTTATTTTTCACATTTTTAACCGTTTAAAGACGAAAAAAGTTATCGCAATAGGACCATATAGTATTATTTTTACATTAAATATAGTTTGTGATCTTAAATTAGATCTAAAAAACGTAGGGAATGGGGCTTTAAATATTTATTGAGATAAGTTAAATACTTAATATTTAAGGGAAATATCTCACTTAAGTGTGTTTGGTGAATACGGCTAGGAATTCACAAAAGCAAACTTACAGTGGGTTAGTAAGAATTTAGTAATTCGCAACGGTTATGGTAGTTGGCGTGTGGGCCGCACCTGCCCAGAATAAATACGTTTCAAACAGATAGTTTGTTTTTGTTGGTTCTTGTATGGGGTTAACGGGGACTGAGATGAGATTTCTACTACTTTTTTGTTGGTCGATGAAATTACAGAATAGAGGTTTATTGGTGTACGTTACACAGTATAGATAGTAGTATTATATGATACAACACATTGATTTATGAGTGAATGTGATTGATAAGCCTAGTCTACAGTACAGGTGAAGGCATACTGTATGTACATTCTAATGTGCAATAAGGGACAATGTTATAACAAACATTTAGCCATCATCGGATACACTGTGTTAATAATACTAATGAATCATTACATATTGAACGTAACAATATTCCTGACAGTATTCCTGCTCTATTGAGTATTAATGATGTGCCAGTTAACAATACTATCAGATAGATAAGATCATATTTTTACTTGTCCGAATAAAAAAAAATTTTTCAAATTACTTCCGTTAATAACATTACTTTTTTCTTTCTTTTTAAATTGTTTATAAAATGTAAAACATTGATATTAAACTTTTGGCCTTGGATTTTGAACCTAAATAAATTGTTTAAATAGCATTATCTATTTGTTTGTATATTTATCTAATTGTCTAGAAAATTGCATGATTATTTACACTCACAGGTACAGTATAAAAACAGCGACTAAACAATCATATGTTGGTATCAACAGCTATATACTATAGGTAATATTAAAGTCTCCTCATTAAATTCAAACTAACTGGAACTAACAATTTTTTTTTTATTTGGTCTAAAGATTAGGACACAAAATAAACAATAACAACAACTGAGTAAAGTTCAAAGGTTAAACCTTAATGACAGTTTTGGTGCAAAAACAAATATTATCCTATATCATCAGTACATTACATTTATATTGTATGTATAAATATCCATTATAAGATAATGAGGTTCAATGTACACTTAATTCAAATTTTTTAAATAGAGAACTTATTTTAAAATTATTAAATAAAGTCAAATAACAAACCAAAATGCACATTTAAGCAACATTTTAAACCTACTAGACTAAATCTCATTAACCAATGAATGTAGTGTTATAGTTCACAAACCTGGTTAAAGATTTCCCCAGGGATATTAACCATAATTTATAACTAATGCATGTTTACAAAAGTACTGACCTGGGATTTTGAAATTAAATACTTGCGATGGTAAATATTATTTTAGAGAATCTTCTCGACAGAAATTAATTTATTGAAAAAACTTATTACGATGACATTGATGAATTATGTTTAATTTTAAATGGATTCTCGGAAAATTAATTATACATTTTATCGTTTAATAAAACTCATCCTCTACCAAAAAACATAGTCCACTGGCACTTGAATTATAATAATACTAAATATAGAAAATAATGTCATTTTATTTTAAAATGCTAATCTATAATATAATATTCATTAATTTTATATTGTCTAGTAGAAACTTAATGAATATGAAAAATGTGCACAAAATTAACCTAGCTAAAAATGAACCTTGGATACTTGTCATACATCAGTGCACTCTATCGAAATGAAATGATAGCCAAATGAGAAAATATGTCACAACACCATAGTATTTATTTTAACTAAACTCTCTTAGTCCAAGATGGAATTTTTAATGCTAAAATTTGGGAATTGAACTAAAAAAATATATAGTTAGATACAATAGAAGCAGTAATGAGCTGTTAAAACTGAATGTGTTTGCTGAAATAAAATGGACAGTTCACGATTGGTAAACATGTTTCTTGATTCAATTCAATGTAATTAGGTTAGATTTACGTTACTACAATGTAGATCATGTTGGTTACAAGTTAACATAAATTAACCCAATTTTCATCCTAAACTTATGAATGAAGTGTCGTTTAAAACAAATATACTATTCTCATCATCAGAACTGAAATCAACGCCTAGTAGAGTAATTAAATACCAATAACACAGGTAGTATTTAAATGTTTTTTTTTTTAATTTTTATGTTTATTTATTTTTTTAAATAAATGATTTCAACCTATGAGCTGCATGTTGACTTTTCGTTTAATATCAATAATAAATAATTAATTTGTGAGTTTTTAAATGATACATTATTAAAATAAATAATTAAATATGTTTTTAAAAAATAAATAAAACAATATTTACCACATATTTTTAGAGGTGCTTCTAATTCTAGTAATATTGGTTGACTAAGAAAGATCTCTCTTGACTTTACACATAATCCTCGAACTTCTGCCTCCGATAATTGCACTTGTTTACCAGGTTTACAACCTCGAGCTTAAAAAAACAGAACAAAAAATTAACTATGAAAATTATTTTTTAAAATTAAAAAATGAAATTAAAATGCAGCCAGCCTTATCTGTTTAAAAGTTTAAACAAATTTTTATCAAGACATTCTGCACAAGAAAGTTCAGTAATTATTACTAATACCAGGCCTAGGCTTTTAGGCTAGCCTAACAGACACGAAAAAAATGTAGTATGATAATGATTGAATTGAATAGAACTGTCAAACTTTCTTGTTTTTCTTTTCTTTCTTTCAAAATTCAACTTCCTCATTAAATACCTCAGTAGTAAAAATGCATTTTCTACAAGATAATAATTAACCATATATACTGTAATTGAAGAGATATTAGATGGCAGTATAAACATTTTTTTTAAGTTGACAAGCTAGGCAGGTCCACGAGTTATTGAACGACACCATGGGAAGAGGCTAAACAACCTCCGTTCTCTCGACCGGCAATCCTGTCATCGTCAAGGAAGTAGGGCCTACGCCCTCGAAACAAACATCAAAATTAAGCATTAAATATCATGAATTCTCTCAAATATTTACAATATTAAGGAGAACATATCGTTCATTATATCATCTAGTAAATAAAAGTTTGCAAAAGATGCAAAAAAAGTGGAATTTACCTTCTAAAAGCTGGGAAATAATAGAGGTTATGTTCAGATCGCTCTCCGCCATGGTGAGTAACTCTGACGTCACTGCCCACCAGCAAACACCATATTTGGATAGAGCGCCGCCAACTAGGGTCTAAAAGATCGTTGAACTTTCTCATACCTTAAGGATACATGTAAATAATATATGACAATCAATAATTAATAATAAAAAATGTTATTTTTTTCAAATTATTATTATGAATATGAGTATAATAAACCTTACTAGTGCTACTATTCATTCATGTATTACTGTATCAATAAACTATATACATCTTCCCCATAGTAACCAGGTATAATACCCCCAGCAGTAATTAACCACATTTAATATTTGAAATAAAAACTAAATTATATTTAACTTTTTACTTGTATTTGTCCAGTTTGTAAATATGACCTATCCTATCATTCTACTATTATTATACTAGTATAATTATACAGAGAGTAATAACTTATCCTGTTATACCAGTTTGTCGCCCTCACTATATTAGTACCGTGCGAAACTTATATAAGCAACTTAGTACTTGTTTTTTTAGTACGTTGATATATAATTTGTTTTATATAAAACTATTTTTATTATTAATGAATTAAATTGTGAAGTATACAATGATGTATTCATTAGCCGCCATCATCGCTAGAATATGTGGAAATTGTATCGGCGCGATGTTGTTAAGTTGGGTGTACAGTAATAACGATTTTTTTTAGGTTGGGTAGGTGATAGACATAATTTAGGTAACAGTGAAAGATTTTCTTTAATTATATAATATATAAAAATAACGCGGAATGAGATATGTCATCCTTAATAATAATAGTCAATGTGAATTACTGTTTAGTAAAGTCTAAAACCCCACTGAACCGACTGGTCACGTCAATTTCCTGTATTTTGCATATGCACCACCTGTGCATACCACCCGCATGTACAGGTGTAAAGCACTATAAAAGGGTGTGTAAACGTACAATAATTGCACAGTACAACATCTACTCCACCAGCTGTGACACGCACGCAGCTGGTCGTGCCAAGGCGGCTCGGCTTGTAACTTTTTATTTCATTCATTTTAGTTGATTTTCGTCTACTTTATGCGAATCCAGAAGCAGTCTGCTCAAAACGATACCAACGAAAGTTGTCGACACCACCATGGACGTAAAGCCGGTGGTCGACTTGTAACCTTAAACCAAATTTTACGATTGATCATCTAGCGGACTACATCGGTTATTTATATATTATATTTTCAGTAAGTGTTTTACCGCCGAATTGCCGCTTAAAATTACGATGTGGCTCAAAGGGTTTTTTAAGGTTTTTTTTATGCTTTTTGCTATCTTATCTTGCAGGTTTTATTTTCTCCTCTTCGCCTGGCCGATGTTCGGATTCTCAACTACCAATTGATTTCATTTTTGTTAAAGCATTATATAACATCATGGTACGTATTTCCCACTTCACGTAACGCTTTTTCCTAGGCCTACTTTGTTCACTTTTTTAACCGCCTTTTTTTTCTTTTTTTACAGCAAGCAAGACCATCTTTCAAGCCGCCTCCAACTGTGTATCTTACTTTCGTTATCCAACAAAAGACGCAATCGCGTACGATTCGATTATATAACTTTCTTGTCGACGTGTGCGGACTTACAAAGAGCAAATGTATAGTTGAATGTGTATATATAATTTTGAGTTGTTTATTTTCATACTATGCTCTGTAAATAAAATATTTATAAAATAAACTAATTTTGTTTTCTCTTCTGTATATGCCTGTTGTACGTAATATTACCGACGACCGACTAGAGCCCCAAGGAACTTTCCACCCCTACTAACCGACGACAACAGCACTTTAAACAAACATTTTTGGCCAATGATTTCTTAAAATTATATATGTTGGCCAGCTCCCAACATATTTTCCGATATTTTGAATCTTCCAACGACGCTTTCCATTTGTCTGGTTATGGCGGGATGGTTTGTTTCCTTCTAACTTCTTTCTTTATTCTTTATAAAAATATATGGGTCCCTCTCGAAAACCCACCTGAACAAAATGCCCAGGGAAGCTTTTCATTGTTGAAGGAAAATAATTATTTTTATAGTTTTAAATTGGCCACCATATCACCATATTACTCTGATAAAGTTTAAGTCAAATTCGAGCCAAAGTTTACATTAATCGTTGCATGATGAGGTATGTTTTGATCGAACTTATTTTTTGGTATTTCTTCAAAATATTTTTTATTTTATATACATCTTTAACTGCGTCAAACATTACAAATACACATATCAAATTTACATTTTATTATCTCGCCAATGATCACACAATAAAATATACATTGTACAAAAGCATCCAGTAGCACAGTAATCGTCCTTCATTAAGTTTAACATGTCCAGTCTCTTCATTTGGACACCATATGCCTCATTAGTGTACTGTTAAACTTCTCTAGTTTCTTCATATCTTGTGCATGTTCTGTCTTGTACTGTAAACACTGTACAATAAAGTTAAAGTTTAGTAACATGTTTATCTTATTGCAATAAATCTGTTTAATATAATATCTCTACATAGTTTTGAACTGGTCTCTCTTATCAGGGCGGATCCCCTTTTTATATTATTATATAGGAAGGATCTTATCCCTGCTAATCCACCTTCATCCCATTTTATTTCCACGAAGTTATGGTTATATTTCTGCACCTAATGCACTTTCACACCTAATATGCACCAATCAATACGTTCAGGAAGTAGTCTTCTAGGGGCTAAATAAAAAGTCCACCCCTTTTTTTAAATTAAAAGCCTGCAAGAAATCACTTACTCTTACGTCGTCAGTAACCTTTATTTTCATTGTTCCATCACAGTGCCTGTATTTTAATACCACTCTAGCCTAAAAAAGAATGGTTTTACTTCATTACTATGGGTCTGAGATATTTAGTAGTAGTATAATGACCGTTGTATATAAGTATACAGTATAATTAGAAATTCATTAATTTAGTTTTAGGCCTAAATAACATTAATGTAGAAATTAAGTTTTCTGTACTACGAACTAGCTAGGCCATTCCTTTACTTCTTTTAAAAAACATTATCTAGGCTTAGACCTAATTAGAACAAACGAAAAAGAGAGCTAGGCCTAGGCAATGAATTGGCCAATTCAGCATTGCATGAACCATGGTAGAAGCTATACTTTCCCTGTCTGATCGATTCGTCGACAGCTGGTAGTTCTCTTAAGTAGGCCTAGGCGTTTTAGCTGTATTTATTCGACTTAAAATCAACTCTACTATTAAAAATACTCACTTTTGAAGGATCTGAAAGGTACAATCGTTCAGCTGCCTTTGAAAATTCGTCCCATGATGTTAAATATGGCATTGTTTTAATACAATACGTTAAAAATATACAAGCCCTACCACTTTCCACGACGCACAAAAATACAAACGCTAAAACATGCCTTATCATACTTCAGGTATATAAAATATACCATATTGGTAAGTCGTGCATGTTCTACTTGTCTGGCGCAGGAAGTCTATATCTGGAAATACGAATTCTTGGGAACTTAGGGGGTTCGTATAATTTATTAAAACTTGAAAAATGAACTCTTTTGGATATTTCTTTATTATTTTAATTGAAAGTAACGAAACTTAAATAACACAAATCAAAATATTTGTATGTATAGTTTTATTTCAAAAATCCCTCTGCCTATTATATATAAATGTAAAATTATATAATATTTTATTCTTATTTTATAGCATGAATATTGAAGAAGAATAGCATCATAGATCTGCTACATGTACAATCTGTTTGCCGATATTTCCTCCCGTCATCATTGATACAAATGCAGCTCCACAATTCTCTATTTCATTTACAACAGATTCTTTTACCTGAAACAAACAATTTAATTATAAAAAAATATTTGATTTATTTTTGTTTGAGCGATGAATTCTTACGTGAATTTCCGAAGAAGGACCATTAAATCTGAATAAAAATAACAATATTGCCGGCCTAAGATTGAAATTAGACCAAATTTGAATTTTCTTTGACGAAAGAAATTATAAGTATATGCCATACTACAAATAGAAATTATCAGTGTTCATTTAAAAGTACTGCTAGTAACAATTATAAATATACAGAACTCTGGGGGAGGGGGGAAGTTACCTTTAATTGTCCTGATTTTACCCAACTTGCCAACTGCATAATTCCCTCTAGGAATTTGTCTTGATAGTTGAGGACAAGATAGCGCTCTCTGGTGATGTTCTTTGTACGCAGTATCTCCTGAATATTTTCAGGGAGCGGTGGTGGGTATGGAACATCTTTGTTGTATTGAGAAATTTGACCGCAAAGAATTACACGAGATTCAGGGTTCATCTGAGAAGTTAAAAAAATAAACAACTATCAGATCACCTTGGTTCACCACTGATCCACATTACTAACAGGCTGCGAAATTTGTCCAAGTACTTTCTCTGGGAATCCGAGAGATTGTAAGTCAGATGCTACAGTATTTTTTAACTGAACAATAACCATGTAAATAGTCTCTTAATCATAACAAAAAATCGAGTAAGGGTTTTGAACCAATAGGCTTCCTTGCACAAGTTAAAGTCTATACCGTTAAGCCAAAGAAGTGGCTTGCTGAAACCGTTGATATGCTTATATAGTGCACTCTATTTTTTCTTCATTCATTATGCATTGAATGTTAAATATATTTTATTGGTATTAAATAGACCAGTCCACCAGTCAACTCATGAAAATATTTTATGACATTTATTACTTATTTTATAATGTTTTGTTCTCATTACTAACCTAAATGTCCTCAACTGACACCAAATAACATTACATTTACATACCTGATGAATAACAGTATTGCTTATATCGCCCCCGACATTATCAAAATAAACATCAACTCCTTCACTTGCCACATTCTCCAAACATTTTCCGACGTCTTCAGTTTTGTAGTTGATGGCAGCGTGGAACTTCAATTCTTCTGTAAGATAGTTACATTTGGCGTCAGATCCACAGATACCTACAACCTTTTCACAACCTTTCAGCATCGCAATCTACACAATAAGGAGATAAGTTTGATTAACCATTTGGGCAAATAATTATTTAAAATATAAAATATTTGGGCACATCACACTTTTTTTGTCAAACTAGTTTAATAGTGTAGACAGAGCTTTATACAAACTAGATCTTTAAATACCAGATAGAAATAAAATAATTGTTTGACCAACTGTATTTACAAGACACATATTGTACCTGTCCAGCTAAACTGCCACAGGCTCCTGCAGCCCCACTGACCACCATCGTTTGCTTTCCCCCAGATTTTACATTCCCCTTCTCCTGTATTCCAAATAAGGATGTTAACCCTGGCATTCCAACAGCACCAAGGAATAGAGAACATCGACCATCTACTATTGATGGATCTACCTAAAAGAATAACAATATAATCTTTAGGCTTAAAGTTAAGGTGCAGGCATGAATTTGAAATATAATACCTGATTAAATGTACATAAAACAAATATGTGTAACAGAAATCACGACAAAAAAACATGAATTTATCTTAAAATTGCAAATACACAATTTGGCAAAATTCTGCTATAAAAGCCAGGCAGACTTTTTTTCAGTAGTTAGGTAGTTTTACCAATGTAATACCATATCCGGTGACTCCCTAGAAAGTGAAAAAAGTGCAACATTTTTCAAAATTGTTTAAAAAATGCCTCTTTATTTATATTTGTGTACAAAGGAATAGGGATTTTACTGTAATTTGATCTTCCACTGATGTTGTCATAAGCTCCCTGTAAAGGTCTGTCTATTTATGACAAATAAAGTGTGATGTGTCCAAATATGGTAATGATATGACATCATCATGTCCATATATAGGCACATCAATTTTTTTAAACATAAAGTTTAATAGTGTAGACATAACTTGTACCAGTACCCAAAGTATGATCATGTAATTGATTAAATATCAAAATAGTGATTTTTAACGAACAACATTGACCAATAGAAATATGATACCTATAAACCTTTTGCACTTTGTTGCCAGGAAATTCCACATAGTGTTGCCATGGCCAATTGAAAGATTCCACAACATCTCCAACAGACAAGTTAGAACATCTACTCGTCACAACTACTCCTACCCCTCCTCCAGTAATGGCTTCACCCAGTTTCCATGCCTCTAAATAATCAGCTCCAGAATCTTCATTCATTCTACATCTCTGAAAATATAAAAATAATAGAAAAATACATAAAAAAAAATGATTTGAAAAAAAAATGTATTGTAAGAAATCTGATTCCATATTTTATTTGAAGCGTATTGGTTTAAAGCGGTTATTCATAGATTTCGATTTCCGATGACCTAGGAACAAGTATAGTTGTTTAATTCATTATGTGCAATCAAGCACATCAATGGGCAGGTCGTAGTTCACCAGTTGTCTCAAGTCGAAAGCTGTTCAAATTTAGGTTTACATTATTACCATATAAGGATCTACTGAGAGATATAGCGTCTTTGACAACACATGACCGTCAGCAATGTCCACTGGGCATGTACAGTCCTCCACTGCAAAGTTGTTTACCGATGGCAATTTATCAACTCCTAAAGAAATGAAAAAAAAAGAAAATATATCAATCTATTACTATTGTTTATAATAAAAACAAAATATCCCCTCTCTGAGACTCTGTTGTTGTACACTTATTTTAGTGAGCTTCAGAGATAAAGTATAAAAGATAAATCAACCAAATTTGTGAATTAACAAGGCTTCAAATATGATACCTACAATCCTTTCTAAAAGCCACATAACGTGTAACTTAGGCCTAGCTCTAGGTAGAGTTATTCACACCACCCATCATCACTCACTCTCCTCAAAGGCCTAGCTTGCCTTGTTGACAACCTACTTACATTTCTTTTTGGAGAGAGCCTAGAGCCTGATATTACCTAAGCCGGATTAGGCCAAGTTGAGCCGCCGACAAGTTGAGCCGCCGCCAGAAAAACGTTATTTTCTATGGAACGCCAAATGCTAACTTTCGCCGGTGCTCGTTCTATTTATATTAGGGATAACGATGTACATTCAAAAGTTTATATATCATGGTTTTTAGTATATATATTATTAAATATTATATTTAAATAATTATGAAAATCTTGCTTGTAGATTCCAAATTATAAAACATCACCGAAAGTGATCGTTTTTAGCCAAAAATGACGTAAACATGTTGCCCCTCAGTCGGCAGTTGTATGAACTAGGCTTACTCCATTTTTCGGTAAAATAATTACATAAAATCACGTTTTTTAGTAAAATATTTTGTGTATTAACATTGTAAAATTCAATAAAATATTATATTAAAAGATTAGTAAATAAAAAAAATATTTATTTAACCTCATTCGAAGAATGTTAATACTCTATTAATTAGTCCTGAGAGACAACGTGACTTAATTTTTCTCGCGTGTGCCTACTACCACGTAAAGCTTTACGTGGTAGTAGGCCTACATGCGAGAAAAATTATGAGTGCACTGAATTTTTTCCTCGAAAGATTAAAACAATTAAATTATTAAATATTACTACTTTCCTTTGCTGTGTTGTTAATTGTAATATGTAATTATATATTATTTATTTTCATGACCAATAAACCAAGACCATGAACTTGTGTAGGCTACTAGGACACCATCCTAATCACTACGCGAAATGTCGTAAAAGACGCATGCACTGGGCGTTTCATAGAAATCACCGGCGGCTCAACTTGTCGGCGGCCCAACCGGTCATAGGCTATAAACACCTCAAAAGAGGCTTAGTACTAGGCTATATATTATTATTCCAAATACATTACCTGGACGACCTGCAAGGATGACACGCTTCATAATTAATTTAAATACTGTTTTAAGTGCTGTATTTAGGAAAAGTATATGGCCTAAGCCTAGTAAAGTAAGTGTAGAGAGTAGTAGAGCGATAAAAAGGGAAAACCCCAGCTACTGTTTCACAGACACGTGACTATCCAGAAAACCCGATCTGATTGGTTGACACAGATTTTCAGACGCAGACGACTGGAGCTTGCTCCTCCCCTTCTGCTTTTCTCATTTATACCATGGAGAAATAAGTTTGTCCATTGTTTATACACGGTATAAAACATTTGAAGACAAACACATTATACAGATTAAAATATCATTTATTCACTAGTTTTTCAAATGTTTAAATAGAAAAATTAAATTACTTAACATTGTTCTTGTTGGGGCCTCATGTCAATTGTCAAACATAATTTAAATTAAGTTATTTACAATAAACCTAATTTATGGCAGTTAAATAATATCAAAATAAAATATTGTTTAGACTCCTTGATAAATTTGACCTGTGTTAAATATGAAACCCAATATTATGAGTTTTTTTAAAAATGTTTACATATTGTTAATTATTATTTATTATTTATTTCTTATAACAGTAATTAATTAATAATGAATGTTAAAGTTTACTTTATCAAATAATCACAATGTAATAAAAAATGATGATAAAAGATGAATGAATTATGAATCTCTTTTCCATTATGAAATAAATGACACATATATAGCATATTGAATGTGATAATCTAATCTTCTATTTTATATTGAAATACAATTAATAGCTGTAGAAAAAATATATTATTGCCAAAAATTAAATGATGGAGCAACAAAATAATTATCTTATTTTGTTGCTCCATGGTTAATTTGTAAACTATAAACGATAAGAATAAAAATGCAAAAAGTTTTCATCAGACTAATTTTATCATATTTAACAGGTCAAAGGTCAATTAAACAATTGTCGTATTCGATTGGGAACTTTCGTTGTCAACGTAAAGATTCGTTGAGTACTTTTTGTATTCGAATTGTAAATTTGTGCTCAACAGAAAGTCATTCGAATAGAAAACGTTGACAACGAAAGCTTTTTTGTTAAGAACAATCTCAACGCTCAAAATACTCCGTTAAAGAAGTACTCAACGGAAAAACTGTACTCAACGGTGAAAGTCTAAATCGAATACGACAATTGATTCGGAAAGGTAACCACACCGGTAAAGAAACATGGTTGTTTTGCACAATCAATTTACAGCCTTCCACAAATCAAGTACAGTTCATATTTACAGTAACATTGATGCAACAAACAAACTAAACAAATTCTTTACAATCATAAGCAGATTAACATGATGTTAACAACATAAGTTGTACTATGAAATATGGATATTTCCAAACATGGATTAGGTGGCTGTATAGAGAAATCTAGATGTTAAAGATTTATTGTCACCATAAAAATATCAAGATTAATTAAATCAGACTTTGAATATGTCATTTCAAAGTTGTAATATAGTTAATCACTTTCGTAGGAAAAAAAAAAAGCTTTCACATATAAAATGACAAAATATATGGTTAAATTTAATCAAAAACCCATTTGGCTGGCAGCCAATTTGGCTACTTTTTGCTTTGAATTACAGTTTTTCAGGTAAATGTTTTTTTCCATCCAATTTTTGGTCAAAGTGGATAACTATTATGTGACATTAAAATGGCAGATTCAACAAAGAATTTGTAAATAATTATTTTTTCAGGGGGACAATACATCTTTAACGGTTTGTAATGTACAGTATAACAATAATAAAAAATGATCCTATAATACACATTATTGTTTATTAGGTGAAATTGTTTTATTAGGTTTAGGTGAAATGTATTGGTTGAAATACTAAGAAATTATGGTGAATAATTAAACAATCCATTGACATCAACTGTTGATAATAACGGGCAAAAAATGGAAGACTCAATCTGTAAAATAAGAAGATATAAAAACATTATTGTTATTATTGTATTCTTATTAATATACAAATTTATTATTAAATATTGCATAAAAAATGTTTGATAGATATGTCGGATTCAGAAATATAACACGACAATGCTTTTCATGACATGGGATTAGTCGGTAAAATAAGTGGTAAACTTACTGTTAAAATATAATCACATGTCAATGGTTCTTGTAGTGATAATGAGACGGCAGGCAGTTTGAGTGTTTCTTTACATTTTAACCTAACTTGAACCTGTCTTGCTTTACCAGTAAGGTCACATATATCACCATTGCCATAAAACTGACTGATGATTCTACAGGAGAAAGAAAGAAATTAAACTACCACTAAACTAATAAATGAATCAATCAATAAATCAATTCACCAATAATCAATCAACTAATAAATCAATTCACCAATAAATAAATTAATCAATAAATCAATCCACTAATAAATCAATCAATCAATCAACCAATAAATCAATTCACCAATAAATCAATCAATAAATTAATCAATCAACCAATAAATCAATCCACCAAAATAAAAAAACCAATACATTAATCAATTCAACTATAAATCAATCAACCAATAAATAAATCAATCCACAAATCAATCAACAAATAAATAAATCAACCCAACTTAAATAACTAACAGACTGATAAATTGATATATCATTAAACCAATAATCTAAATCATCAAAATCAATAACAGTGATTTTGCAGTTTGCTTACGCTGGGTTTTGTGTTTTTAATCTTTTTGATGAATGATACCATTTTATATGTTCAACTGTATTCCAAGTTCCTAGCGTTATTGTGCTTGAGCGAACACCTGTTCTTTCCTGAAAAGAATATTAAATTAATTAATTATATTAATAAAAATTGTTCAATTACTTATAACAGCTGTACAGTATGTTGCATGCATTTGCAATTCATAAACATACATATGTTCAATATTCTGGTGACATAGAAAAAGGAATAATTGTAAAAAAGTGTTGAAGGAATTTGTTACAGATAAGGTTGTAAAAAATTCATGTAAAGCCTCATTCCTACCATTTAAATATATTTGATCATCAGAAAGGACGCTTACCTCATGATATTGCTGTACAAATTTCCCATAACAAAATGTGTACATCCACCAGCTTCTACCACCCTGCAAATATCAGAAAATAACTATCAAGAATCTGGTAAGCAATAATTGTCACCCAGTAACTATTTAACTATAGCCCCCTCGATAATTGCCACCCAGTAACTATTTAACTATAGCCCCCTCGATAGTTTTAAACCAACAATGAGGGAAGAATTATTTGTTTACAAAGTTACAATGTATTTCTAAATGTTTTTTTCGTTTACAAACATCTCCTCTGGATAGTAAAATGCTGTAATCTTAAACCTTACCCCTCCTGATAGACAGTATTCCCCTTTGAAGAATGCTTTCAGAACGGATGTGTCTATTTTTGGTAGTGGTTGCACTGTGGCTGGCATTTCCTCTGTAGTTCTTTTTGTCGTGCTCTCCTTAGGAGGCTGTTAAATACAGAAATTAATTTTTTTTTTAGTAGTTATGGATATGTAATGCATTAAATACTCTACTATACAAAGTGCCAATATATGATATAATAATAATATATAATGCTCAACCTAATTCTTTTTATTCAGTATTTCCTTTATGACATCATAGTACAAAATCAAAGGAGAGACCATGAATTTAATTGTCATTATGTAATAAAGCAAACTTACCGTAATAGGCGAGTATTGATTTTGACTGTTTGCGTCATTTAGCCTCTTAAATCCAGCTGGTTTTATAGGAGAACCAGCGAGTGGCTGGCATTTGATATGATTCTCTGGAACTTCTTTAATTCTGTAAAGTAAATAAGAGTTATTTTGATATAAAGGAAGAAAGATCCATGATATTTTGGTGGCGGAGGAATCTCAACATGTCTCCCATTAAGATCCCTAACTTAAAGACGTTTTGTAAAAATAATACATACATATTACTTTCAAAACATTAAACAAGGTCATTGTTTGTCCTAAATGTATTATGGTAAATTATGATAAAACGAGAGAAACAATGCACTACCTAAGTAGCTCGCATTGAATGTCCTCTTGTGGATAGTCTTTAGGCCTAGCCTGATGTTGTCTAGTTGCTGCACTAATTGTCTTTCTGTTTTCGCCAGAATCCGCTAATACCATATAGTATATATTTTTACATTAAATGTAGTTTGTGACCTTAAATTAGATCTAAAAAACGTAGGGAATGGGTATTTAACTTACATTGAAAATGACTCAACGTGTACGATAAACACACTTACTTATATTGTGGATGAGAACACAAGGTTGGCGATAGTACAAGACCCTCATATTCACACGTGCTGACCTCTTCAATGTTAGCCAGCTCATTGCGAGCAAGAGGATCACAAACATAACGTAGTCGCGTTAACCGCGCTTTCTTGGGCTTGATGTCGCATAGTGTGCCATTTGAAAATAGTACTTCGTAGTATGGCATATCTTTTCCATCAATCTTTTTTGTTGGGATCTGTAAAGTATTTTTTTAACATGTAGTGATATTTGTAGAAAAAAGTTAAGGAATAGGTTTTGTTTTTTTTTCACGCAGAAGACGTGTGGCGCAGTGTGTTGGACGCTGGTTTACTGATCGTGGTTCAAATCCAACTCCCGCCGCTTTGCTTGTATCCTTAGGCAAGACACCTTTACTTACTGTACATTTGCCTCTCTTCACCCAGGTGTATAAAATGGGTACCGGTTAGATCAAGACACAACTTTGTGTTGATTACTAGCTGCATTATTATGGAAGTATGTTTCTATACATGCATGATCTAAAAAATGTCTGTGGGAATAATGCGCATTGAGAGCCTGCTTATATGCGCTATATAAAAATGAATTATTATACTCAATAATAACAAATACTCTGAATTTTTTACCGATTTTGGAACACTCTCTGTGATAGCTGGCGCTTCATATCGGCCTAAAAAATATTCAACTAACTTTATTTCCTGAAATAAAAAGATAAAATAGTGTTTGTTATTAATTGATACAATCATACTAAAAGCTATTGATGTAAGTGATTCCAAAATAAAAGGCAGAATTCTTACATTTCCTGGCAACTTTTCCTCATGATATTGTCGTAAATGTTTGCCATGGCACATTTCATATGTCCAATATGGTTCAATCTAAAAACAAAACAAAAAATGTTGAAAGGGGAGTAATAATATAATATATATAATGGTATTTATTTTTATTAAAAAACATCTATAAAACCTGTAGACTGAATTACAAATTAATTTAAAAAAACTAAAATAAATATAAAAAATATTATTAAATATTATTAAAAATCACAATTTATGTGACAAAAAATGTGATGTGTCCATATATTGACATGATGAAATCATATCACTACCATATTTGGGCACACCTTTTTTGCCCAAACTAGTTAAGCTAGAGCTTTACACCTATCATTGCACACAGGCTACTCCATACCTTATATACACATATTTGTTGTTTAAATAATGGTTTTAAAACAATTTTAGCTGAAGGTCCGCTATAAGCTGTATTCTTCATCTCATCATTGCCTGTTTTTGGGAAAAAACATCGGTATTGTTCTTTATCCGATGTTGTCATAACAACTGAACTTTCTTCCGATAATTCCTCTACCTAGGAAAATGAAACAGAACAAAGTATATTTATAAAAAAAATACACAATTTTTAATCTTTATTTCAACACACCTCAAATAGCAAATTTAACAGGTTGAGATTTAAAACCATCTTTTCTGAACTCTGAAGTCTCCGTTAAGCTTTAGCAGTAAACTCTGGTACATCAGCGCAAGGATTTAGAGGTTGATCCAAGATTTTTTTAATAGGGGAGGGATATCAAATAGTATTTCATAATTTTATTATAGCTGTGAAAATGGGAAGCGTGCCGCAAGCACTTGTTGACGACAGTGTGTACTCTTTCAAACATACTGACACAGTATATTGGTATGCAGTACCTATTTATACAACTTGGTAAAAAGATAGAATGCTATGCCCATGAGAGTGAGACAAGGCAGGCATTCATACTCACTAAAGACTGTGGTTTCTCTACCCACTTAAGACGAAACAAAACATCATCCAATAAAAAGTCACTTTTCCCGATGTTTATCTGTGTTAATATTGCTATGAATATAAGTACAAAAATCCGTCTTAATATCGCCATCTTCAGCCTATCATACAGGTTGCACAATTATCCAATTTGACATTTATTAAAAGGCCTACTTTTTCAATTAAAAGAAATCAGTATTGCTTATGGATGATGCATCTGAAAATAAACAAAAAGGTAATCATTAATAAATAATAATATAGGCCTAGTGATTGCTACTATATATTCATTACAGATTCAATCAAGATTATCATTATCAACATCAATTAATCAATAAATTAAATAGGGCTAGACACGGCTCAATCAATTTAAAGAAAAAAACGTTATACATACTGCTCAATGAGGCCGACCACCACCACTCCCCTAGCTTAGCTATAGGCGGCCTAGAGAGCCTATCTACATTATTGCATGAGGCGTGTGTGGTCCTCCTAGACTAGAATCTAGGCCCTCTAGGCTAGTAGCCCTAGCTAGCTAGTAGGAGGAATACCGCTAGGAGGCCTAGCCGGCTAGAAGATTCTAGGTAGGCCTAGCCTAGGCCTACATAGTTAAACGGCACATGCCTAGATCTCGCTTGGCATTAGTATATGTATTATATTAAAACTATAAAAATTTGATAATACTGTATATAAATTTAAAGGTAAAATCTGACCTTAATCTATGTTGCAAAACCGTCGCGACACAGCAGATCGACCATCAACACAAATGCCACATCACATAACAAACTCAACCACCCGTATGCGTTATAGCAATAGAACGACGCGTTTAAATCGAAAATAATCGCGAAACACAATAATCTTTTTCATTCTGCAAAGGTAGATGTGTTTTGTTTTTAAGAAATGTTGACGCGTCAACACTTTTCAAAAACGGAATAAATTAATTGCGCCATCTTGTGCAATTTGTATTTTAATTTTTGATACTTTTGGAAAACATGTGTCAATCTGTTTCTAACGTTTTCTGCAATTTCGTCTCTCTAGTTTTCATTGATTTCGTCTCCATATTTTCAAGAAAATAACGACACTGATTGCCTCCAATTATGGCATTCTAAACCCCATCGGGGCCAAGTTTGTAGAACTTGTTTCGGCTAGCCACTGTAGGCTAGACATTCCAACAACGGAACAGCTATCTCCAACGGGAGAGAAGAGCTTTGAAATCTAGGCCTAGGAATTAATTTAAACTAAAACTTTCGCCAGAAGGGTTGAACTGTGCAATATACTGAGTACTAGCCCTAGCCTAGGCACATATATTATTTGATATAGATTTTTACAGAAAATTGAGACCAAAAAAAAAATTTAATTCCAAATTTTGTCAACTAAAAAAGACTAAAAGAGGTAGATAAGTGTGCGGACAAATTTAAAATGTCAAAAACGACAAAAAGGAAGCATGTGACCAGGGAAGTCTTGGACGAGTTTGTTCTACCAGAAGACAACCAACAGATTGTGAAGGTGCGTCTTCTAAAGGTCGATGTTTAAGTATTTAAAGTTTACATAAAGGCTTAATTTTTAACTGTACTACATTTTTGTTTCACATGAATTTTGAATTAAACCAGTCCTCAATCCTAATTATTTATACGTAAACATCAATAACTTTTCATTTTCTTTATTTTTATCTTTATAGATTTGTGCAGGAAGGGGAAACAACTTACATGAAGTGGTCACTGCTGGACAGGAAAAGTTCCTAGCAAGCATGCCGAACAAATTCAGAAAAAACGTGTGGATAAAACGAGGTTGGACATCTTGTACCGTATTAAACGATTGTACCAAATCCAATGTAGAAACAATCGATTGATGTAAAGTGTTACCTTGAATCGGACCACCAAGCCTTCTTTCTTCTGTCATGCTTACCAGAATCCCTTAACTGTTTGGATTGTTTATTTATTTAGCAATTCTATTATATTAAAAACAAAGATGTTTAAATAACATAGTATAAAACTCCAAATAATGAGATGGAAGTTATGAATCGAAATTATAAAGGTCTGTCTACACTATCAAAACTAGTGCATATATGGGCACATTAAGTTTGATAGTGTAGACAGAGCTTTAGAACAGGAACTATATATTATTATATTAGTAATCTGATTTGTTATTCTTCAGGTGATTTTGTGATTGTTGAACCAATTGAGGAAGGTTTTAAAGTGAAAGCTGAAATAGTGAGGATACTTTACCCGCAACAAGTAAAGTATATACAGAAAGAAGGTAAATGGTAAGTGGGAAAAAGCAACTAGAAGTTACCACAGATTGCTGAAACAGAATATGAAGTTAGAAAAGCGCTCGGTTAATTTTGTGAAACATCAAATTCAGAGAGGTCAGAATCTCGTGAGCGGTTTCTCACAATTACAGCATCATTGAGAATGATTATTTAGTAGAACGTCTATTAAAGGGACATTTCAGGACTCGACAACAAATCAAATAGGTGTGCCCCAGGGGGATCCCTGAATAGTGACCGTAGCGTTAAAAATCGTTTTGTTTCACAAGTGTCCCTTTAATAGAAGTGTCCTAAAGGAGGGGTTCTGTTGTACTGCTTGTAAACTAACCCAACTAATAGTTTAGTATCTAGAATAAATCCCTAAATTTAGGCACCACCAAAACTCCTTCGACTAATTAATGAATTTTGTTTTCTAGGCCAGTTGAATTTTTAAAGAAAACCGAAGAAACCATTGTTACCAAGCAAGAACAGAAAAATATCGTAGATGATGAGGTGGATGAGAAAGATGAGGATGACTCCAGTGATGAGGAGGATGATGATTCAGATTTGTTTATTAACACAAATCATCCAAAGGCTGTTTATTATTCTGATAGTTCATCTGAAGAAGATGATGAGGATGATGATAACGAAAGTAGATAAATCATAACACCGTCCTCTTAGAAATATTTTACTGCGAAAAGAAATTTTTTATATATTAAATACATAGACCCCATTTACACTTTCGTTCCAAACGAGGCCCTGAAGATTAATAGTCTCAAGTCATATGGTTAACTGCATAAGCCGGCCCAAATATAAAAGCCGCTCGTGGACCTACTCGAGAGGTGGTCCAGGTCTGAATCCGGCCTAACTTTATGTAGTGTTTACACTCTGACGACCTAGGGCTGGCCCAATCGTAAGTGTAATTGGGGTCATAGTAAAGTATTAAAGTAAACAATAGATTTTGATTAATTGTGATTCTATATGAATTAAAAATAAGAATGAATGCTATTTGTTGTTATATTGTATGTGTGATTGAATGCCTCTGATAGGATTTGAACCTGACAAGTTGGGCATCATAACCATTAGACCACAGAGTCTACATGGTTGAACAAGTTCCAATAAGCACACAAGTGAGCTAAATAAGTTTTAAGCGCTGTCTACACTATCAAACTTTATGCGACAACAAAATGTAATGTGCTCATATATGGACATGACGATGTCATATTACTACCATATTTGGGCACATCACACTTTCAAACTAGTTTGATTGATAGTGTAGACAGAGCTTTAAAAAGCCAACAAAAAAAAACAACATAATCATTAATAATATTACTGAAAACAAACAAAACAAGATTTGGTCAGAAAGAAACAATGTTCTGCTCCATTTATTTAAGTGTGTAAATAGGTCAAAGGTGATATTTAAATACCAGAATCAACAACAGTAAAGGGATTTAGAAACAAAGGTGATGTGCTACCTAACATGTTTTACTATGAAAGCAATTTTTCCCTTTTAAAAATCCATACCACTTTGCACTGATTTACTTTTAAATAACATACGATTAAAACTTGCTATTAATGACTGCATTATTTTTATACTGAAAAATGTGGTCCAAACATTTTCCTAAAATCTAAATTTTCATTGCACATTTACACACCGGTAGGCTACTCTGGCTTCCTCACTGGTCAGAAAAAAACAATGATAATCTTAACAGTTGATGAATAGCGATGGGTTATGTCATACACTATACTCATCTGCAACTTAAGCCTTGTCTATACTATCAAACCTGATGTTACAAAAAAAATGTGATGTGCCCATATATGGACATGCTGATGTCATATTACTACCATATTTAAGCATATCACTACCATATATTGACACATCATTTTGTAAAAATAGTTTGATAGTGTAGACAGAGCTGTCCGGCACTAGAAAGGTGGACCCCCTAAATATATTTTGATTCACATTATTTAGTTAATACACAAATATAATTTTTCAATCATTACGGTAAAAAATATAGTCATATACTTAAGTACAGATAAGGTAGTTAATGGCACAATTGATCACCATGTATGTACTTTTTGTTTGGGTGACGTATTTGCTTATACAGCAACCATCAATTTTGTTTACAATTGTGATTTGATTAATATAGAAATATTATTATGATTTATGATCAACAGTGAAGAAGCCAGATACTAAAAAAAACTCTGGGTAAAACAAATATTAAAAAATTATATTAACAAAACACTATTTCAGCTTAAATATATAACCCATTTTGTTCATGTACCCTGTACACCCTATTTGGTAGTTTTTCAATAAAACACAAAGGTTCTGTAATCAATGTTAAGTACAAAAGTATATTGCCCGTTTACACTACCGACGATTAAATGTATATTTCCTACAGAAAACAATACGAATTAGAAAAGTTTAATCCTAAAACTATAGGATAACTATCTTAACTTTCTTCATGAAAATAATATTACCACATCTCATGGTCAATAACAACAATAAAATCATTGTAGTAGTATAAACAGGACTTAATACATTCAATATTAATTGTGTCATCATAATGATTGACATAATTAATACATTTTGTACATAATTAGATAATTTAAATAAATTTGTTTATAGGCAAAGTTGACCATGTAAATTAGCATTTCCCATCAGCAAGGTTAACTGTTTGTCTAATTCTTTGTTTTCTATCGGCAAGGTCGGCCGTGCTCTTCCTCAATTGTGTTGCCTTCCCTGCACAGTGTACATGGAAAATGGTCAACCATGCGGATAGAAAACAATAAATTACATGCACAATTGCCAATAGTCATTTCTGTTTTGGCGGTAAAATCCGTTTTGCACTTTGTTTTTGGTGTGTGTACACAAATTTACATTCTAATTTAAATCTATAATCAAACAAATATGTTATAAATATTTTGTGCAATTTACAAACAATGTATAACACATTTATTTATTGTCTTGAAAATTTACACCACAAAATGATTTCAATTTTAATAGCACGTTGTTGTTATTATAGAGGGCAGCAAACAAAATGGGTTATACAGCAACTATAACATAAAAAAAGTAAAATAATAAAATTTAAATATTTAGGAATACAATATAAATATATAGGAAAACAAAATTGTATTTAAAATGAAATAAAAAAATTGGTGGTTAATCTAGATAAAATACTTTTTTTAGAAGACTGAGTTGATTATTAAAAAATGTTTGGATAAAACTACTTAATTATAGCTTTTACATAAGATAATATATTATAGATATATTACCTCTATGTTAATACACTATTGCTATGTGTAACCAAAAGAAAACAAAGAAACTAACCAAAAAAACGGTGAAAACATTTGCTACAATTTTTACACAGCTTATATTCTTTACACTACTTTTGTGTACTACAGAGAGCGTTACAATATCTCTCACAGAATATCTCATAATATAGAGATCTCTTAATCAAGTTACACATTTTTGTCCACGTTATATTGTACAACATCATGCAAAACAGCGAATAAAACAAATTTATTAATACAACTCACAGACAATTTATAGATATGATACAGAATTTACAAATGTCATACGCTCTAGATTATAGTCTAACCATATACTAGTAAATAGCTATCACTTCAATTCTATTTATTCTATTTATTCACAAAAAAAAAACGAGAATCACTAGAAAATGCATCTAGCAACTCTCACAACAATCATTTAAAAATCGTAAAAGCATATCCGCAATACAGATATGAGCGTCTAAATATTTAAGTTAAATTTCCGTCACTGCCCGATATTAAAGTCAGTCAAGTCTATCCGTCGGGCAAGTCGAAACAATTCCGTCGGGCAAGCATCTCATGTCGGGCAAGCGTTTCCGTCCATATAGATAAATTCTGTACATGAAACATGGCGAAATTTATACCAAAAATGTTGAATTACATCGATAACACAGTTACTATAGTTCCACTACTAATAATTTACAATCATTAAAATATAACAAATTCTGGTCATTCTAGGCTTCTAAGTGTACAGTTTTAACATTATTTTACCTGCAAATTTTATACTGCTAGAATATGTACAAGGTTAAGAGGCAAGGGGGTATTGTAGCTTATAGTTGTAAGATATGGTGCAGTTAACAAAAGACAATATAAAAACAGTTTGACAAAAGAATAAATCGTTTTTTGACTGTCCCAGTTTGTTCTAGCTAAGCCAATTGTTTCAATATGTCCAAGATTTCCGAGCAAAATTAACCAAAATTTATAAAAATTAAATGACAAAGTCTCGTAAACGCATTCCAATTTATACTGTATTGTGATATCGCAAAACAGTTTATTACAGATTAAAAATAAACCCTATCATTTCAAAAATTTAAAAGATCAGTGGTTAAGTTTAGTATCAAATTTAAAACACTTGTAATTTTTATAAAATTAATTCAAATACATATGTTATCTTCAAAATATTTTAATCTAAAGTTTAAAAATCCAATTATTATTTCCAATTCATTATTTTAAATATTTAAATGTAACATCTATCGCTTGCCAACAAATTTGCATTTTTATTAAGAAAACCTTATCATGGACAAAACTAATTATGAAGGATTGTGTTTTTAACCTTGGGTGCACTCTCAGCCTTGTAGTACTAATTTTAACACAATTAATGACAACATCGTCACAATTCATCAATAAAATCGTATTAAAATCACTCATGAAATAAATTTAATATATAAATATCGAGCAAAGAAAATTACTTTCTTATGCCAAAAAAAATTAAAATCAAATTTGCATAAATACTACAACGCATTGTTGATATATTATATCTGAGTATTCTGCCATTAGAACCAATGATTGGAAAAAAAATACAGAGGGAGGAAGTGCAATATAAATAATACTACTTTACATAATGTTTAAGTTTTACTATATATGTACAGTTTTAAAACAATGATACCATCTTCTGAACATACTCCCTCTATTTATAAACCAATCGTGGTTTACTGTACAATAAATAATTTACTTTCATTTACCCTGCAATAATGCTTTCAATAAACATCCTTTTTTCATCCCTCTCTCTTTTCCTTTCTTCCTCCACCCCAAATAAAGAAGGCAGGAGGAAGAGAGAATATAACTTATCAATGATCCTAAAACCAAAATTCTAAACTGTACAAAAACATTATGTCATGGACACTAAGATTGTCAAATCTTCTTACTTTTTCATTTTGTATTGTAATAAATCAATTGTTGGTGTTTCACGGTATCATGTCTAGTGACAATAAACCTTATACAGTATCAAGTCTGCTGACAGTAACAGGCAATGTAGCTAACTCTTAAATATCAAACTATTCTAACCCTCTAAATAATCTGACTATATGAATAAAGAAATAATAATACTGGGATTCGAACCATGTTAGATTTCTACCGATAAGAAATCCGGAGCACAGCTGTCTGGAACAAAATTAAATACTGTTTTTGGAGGTTACTGTATAGTGTCAGTAGAGGCAAAACAGTATCACATGGGATGATAGTTGCCATCAGATGCGATACTGCATGTTGTTATTGATGCTAGACATGATATCACTTGTGGAATTTAATTCGATACAAGACCTTTATTACCAATTGTATGAAAAAAAAATATAAAAAATTCCTTCTAAAAAATTATTTAAATATATATATTTTTTTAAATGTCCAAATACAAATCAATTGTAAAATTTAAGAACCTCTATTGTTTAAAAACCATTTTAAATGGATAAAACATAGAAAAATATTATAGTTTTAAAAAAAAGCGGAAAAGAATGATATTAACTCTATTAAATAATGCAAACGTATTTTAAATGAAGGCAACCCATAATCGCGATATACACCTTGGTATCCATGAAAACTAAACAATTTTCAACTGTATCGTATCTAAAGAATAATTTACTAATACCTGGAAAAGACTTTATTTAATATTTACTATATTAATTAAGTTGTGTTTATGTTAATTGATGACATTAATATTCATGATTTAAAGGGTTTTTTTGGAATTCATTGTTATTTCATTTTTAATTATAATTCATTAATTGGATAAATTTGTAATTCATGTTTTGATTCTGTGTGTCTTTAAATAATTAAAAATTCTTTATTATTTATATTTGATTTCATTCACAAAGGTTAAAGGTTAAAGAAAAGTATTCAGTATTTCCGAAATGATCAGAAAAATAGTACAAATTAGAATTTTAAAAACATTGCTGAATATTCATAGGTTTACCTAATCAAATAATATTAATTATAGATCCAATTAATAATCAAATTGTTGAGTATTTTTTAATAGTTGTTGTTCTTGTTTGGTGTTTAAAGAAACATATATTGATGAATATTCAAGAGTTAATTACCTCCGCCAAGGAGGTTATATTTTCACCCCTGTATGTTTGTGTGTTTGTGTGTTTGTGTGTGTGTGTGTCTGTGAACAGCCTGGAAAGGCCACAGTTTTTATCCGATTCTCACCAAATTTGGCAACAATGATCTATGCCCCAAAAGCTCGGACGAGTTCGAATTTGAAGGGAAAAGGTCATAGGTCAAGGTCACAACTAACAAAAAACTATTTTACTGCCTAGAGACCACAGTTTTTATCCGATTCTCACCAAACTTAGCCACAATGATCAATGATACATCATATAATTGTGGTTAAATTTTGAAGGGTCAGGGTCAAAGATCAAGGTCCACAAAAAGCTAAAAAAAAAGAAATAAAAAAATAATAAAAAAAAAAAACCTCAGTGGGACTTGAACCAGCAATCTCAACTGTGAGAGGCTGGATACATAACCATTACACCACACTGTCATCCACAATTTTGTAGTGTGCAGTTAACATATTTACACTTAGGACTAATAAAAAAAAATGTAAAAAAAAAATATTCAGGGGGCATTTTATGTAGAGGAATTTTACAGTAGGCGGAGGTTTGTACTCTCGGAGTACCCTCTAGTTAATTAATATTTTCCTAATTATTTATTTATCTAATTAATAATCTTATAAATATTTGTTGTTGTTAAGCATTATCTATTCATTTTTATTTGGTGTAAAAAACATAATTATATTGATGAATATTTAAGAGTTATAATTGATATTTTCATAATTAATTATTTAACTAATAATTAATAATCTTATAAATATTTGTTGTTGTTAAGCATTATCTATTCATTTTTATTTGGTGTAAAAAACATAATTATATTGATGAATATTTAAGAGTTATAATTGATATTTTCATAATTAATTATTTAACTAATTAATATCTTATACATATTTGTTATTGTTTTTAAGCATTCTCTATTCTTTTTTATTTGGTGTAAAAAACATAATTATATTGATGAATATTTAATTTACATAATTAATAAAATCTCGTTTTGTTTTGTCTTGTATTCTATCATCATTTGTATATTGTCGGATGTTTACTGTATTTTTGTCTCTTTTCGAACGTGTAAAATGTAAAAATATTAATTTTGTAGTTTTGATGTCTTTAAAAAATACTGTACAAACACAATACATTGATTGTGTTAACATCTATTCAGCATTATATATCTACAAGTTTATTATATTGACTTCGCAAGAAACAGTTAAATAGGCTATCATAGAGAAACATGGTTGAAATCAGGTTGTCGACATGGTTAACAACATCAGGGTCTTATATTCAATTAAACAATGAAAAATGATATAAAGAAATTTATACCAACATTACTTAGATCATAGAGGAATTACTCCATGCCAAGAATTAGATTACTATATAATTGTTTTTATTACAGTACTTAATACCCCAAAGTATTTTTCCCTGACCATCATTGTTCAGCAAAGGTGTTATTGCAGATAAGTTTTTCCCAAATTCATATAAGCCGCTTGAGCATATTTTGAATTGGAACATTTACAATACTTAGCCTCTATCATTAAATAAGAAAAGAAGAAGAACAATAAGGCTATGTTCACACTAGAGAGGAATTACTAGCAGATCTTGCAGAGTTATAACTTGTGTTCACACTGTATAAAAATGAAATGATTGAATCAGCATTGTACATTAATGTGCCTACTGGTGAATTAATGTTGAACGCTGAGTAGAATCACAATTTTTGATTAAGACTAAGCTAGTACATCTTTGTGGTACAGTGTGAACACTGGCTCATGAGTAACAAATCATGACTATAGTATTCAAATCAGCATTGTACATTAATGTGTCTACAGGTATATTATTGTACAACGCTGATTGCAAGTTATGACTCATTCGTACAACTCACAAAAATCAATTAGCATTATGCTAGTACACCTTTTGTCGTCTGAACACTTATTCATGATTAACAAATCATGACTATATTACTCAATGATGGTTTCTTCTGTGGTTCTTGGTTTGGCTGTATCTTTGAGAGAAACGTCATCTCTGGTGTAGGTGAAACCTTTGAAGTCGGCTTGGTTGATTTGTTCAACTACTTTGTGGTCTATCTTAGTCAGCTTCGGCTCTTCTTTGGTGAAGTCGGCATCGAAATTGTTAACATCTCGCATTGTTTTCTGAAAACCAATCACATATTTTTTAATCTTTTTTTTAAATTTAATTTTTTAAACATTTTTTTTATTTTTAACATTTTTTATATATTTAAATTTTTATTAAATTTCTTAATTTTTAAGTTAGTAAACTTATAAAAAAGGTTATTTGATATATTTATTTTTTATACTGGGTGACAATACTGGAATTGCAATGGAGGATCCAGTACAGGACTATCATCAACACATATGGAGACAATCACCTACTCAACCAACTGCTTTATGTCCTATCTGGAGGATAGATACTAGTTAGCTTGTATTTTAAATGCTTTTAAAACCAAGTATCTTTGTGATATAGAGATTTGAACAAGTAAAACCGTTAAATTTATAAAATTCACCCACTAAGCTACAGTACCCATACTATAAAGAATACAACATGAGAGGTGCATGGTGGAATAAGGCAGTGGTCAATTTTATATGTAACTTATTGTATATTTAATTATTTATTAACACTGGAACCAATCAATTTTTTGTATGTATGTAGCTCATGTATATTGGAAAGAATCAAGTATTGTATTGTACAAAATAAATTGATCACACAAGCACAGACGATTATAATATCTCATGTAGAAAGACCTGATTGACTGACAGACAGACTTACAATTTTTGGTTTGAATGGTGGTGTAACCTTAAGCTGTTCCAAAGCTTCCCAATCTATATCCCTAAAGAATGGATGTTGTCTGATGGCTTCTTCTCTGCCTTGGCTGCTGATGCATCCAAGACGTTTGGCCGGACTTTTGGTCATAAACTAAAAATAAGTATTATATTTTTTTTTATTTACATACTAGAGACTTTACTATCGTATCACTTGCCATTAAAGCACAACAAATGTTTTAGGAATGCATTGTGGTAGCATCCATAACTACACCAAATTCCAAAATTTGGGTAGCTGCAGAAGTTGTTAATGTACATACTTATATATCAGCTGATCAATATGTTATTATGGTTGTTGGCAGAAAAACACATTTAGAGTCTTATGTATTTGTCAGATCTGGCCTTGGACTGTTGTGTGTGTGTGCATGCATACATATGCATTATGCATTACCCATTCTTACCTCCCAATTAATAATATTGAATTACAACAATATTCTTTTACGACAATTTTATGTAAAGCTCTGTCTACACTATCAGTTTGACTAAAAGTGTGATGCGCCCAAATATGGATATATGGCGAAATATGGTGGTGGTATGATATCATCATGTCCATATATGGGCACATCACATTTTTTTGTCACATGAAGTTTGAAGGTGTAGACAAGGCTTAAGGTAGTTTTTACATACAGCTTTGAGAATTGTAGTAGCCTCCCTGCTAAGCCACACAGGATACAAGACATCATCATTCATAATACAATCAAAGAGGTCATCCTCTGTGTCAGCCTCAAATGGTGGTTGACCTGCCATCATCTCATACATCAACACACCAAGTGCCCACCAGTCTACCGATGGTCCGTAGTCAGCCTCTTGTAATATCTGTAAGTATAAGGTTAGTTAAACTCAGACATCATTGTATGACGAATTGTCTCATCAGAAGAAAATAAAATATGTTTAATGTAAACCACCTAAAGCTATGCCCGACACTATCTCAAGACGATTCGTCTTGTCTCAATTCAACTCAGACAGCACCGTCGAGTCAAGACGTTTCGTCAGGCCTTGTTGTACAATGCTTTCTGAGTTGGCCTTAAGTTAATCCACTTTCATCTTTTTGGGACATAGGGCCACTCATGTGGCAAAACTATTGCATTGGTGGGGTCGTCTTAATCATTGTAAGTTCCACAATCAATTAAGGAACTAGGAGGCCTACTTTAAGCAGTGGCAGTGACTGTGTATAAACTAGTACATTGGACATTGGGAGGAACCCCTACTCGTTTCGAAAGATGTACAAGGTTTTTTACACAGTGATAAACGGCAGGGGCTAAAATGCACTAGAACAACAAGGCTGATCACAAATTTTAACATCAACCTTATCAGCATATTACTTAACAAGCAGTATTTAACCAAACTCATAATTATCCAATAGAGGTTCCTCTGTCAGCATATTACTTATTATCAAGTTGACCAAGAGGTTTTTATCACTATATATAGAAGTTTCTGATTTCTGGTGACTTACTTCTGGAGCTATGTAGTCTGGTGTGCCACAAAAGGTTGATGTCAGTTTGCCATTAATGATGCCCTCTTTGCACATACCAAAATCAGCCAGTTTACAATGTCCCTCCATGTCTAACAAGATGTTGTCTAGCTTAAGATCTCTGTTCAAAAAAAGGAAACAGGATTCCATAGATGTTACATAACAAATAAACAGACTAGAGACCATACACATAACAAAGACCAACCTTCGCTAATTTACTTATCATCAAGGTGAGTGACACTGACAGAGGTGTGATGCTCAAATTTTGATCACCTCATTATATGTGATTATTTAAAAAAGAAACATTTGTTAGCAATTTGTTTCACTCAAAATGCTAGATTGTCTAGCTTACCTGTATATAACACCATATTTGTGTAAGAATTGCAATGCTAGTGTAACTTCAGCTGCATAAAACTTGGCCCTTGGCTCGTCAAATTTCCGTGCACGTTGGATTTGAAACATCAGATCTCCTCCATTTACATATTCCATCACAAAGAATAAACGGTCCTGAAATTTAAAGTAATTAGGAGTAAATTAGGAATTTAAAGTAACTGGGGAAAAGGAAGTCCGGGACAGAGGATTCTGGGGTAGACTCATTGATAGACTAGGAGGGGTAAAGGGGGATTAGTACAGTAGAACAACTCCTTTAGGACACCTCTATTCAGGGGAAATCTCTATTCAGGGGAAATCTCTATTTAGAGGACACCTCTATTCAGGCGACACCGCTATTCAGGAGACACCTCTATTCAGGGGACACCTCTATTCAGGGGACAACTCTATTCAGAGGACACCTCTATTCAGGGGACAACTCTATTCAGAGGACACCTCTATTCAGGGGACACATCTATTCAGGGGACAACTCTATTCAGGGGACAACTCTATTCAGAGGACACCTCTATTCAGGGGACAACTCTATTCAGAGGACACCTCTATTCAGGGGACTTTCCTATTAAGTTTTAAGTGAATGTGAAATGAATGAGAGACCATATGTGTTTTGACTCCGTCACTATTCACGCGATACTCCTATTAAATTTGTTGGGTCCCGAAAGTGTTCCTTTAATAGAGGTTTTCTACTGTATGTAAAAGGATGAAATACCTTTGTATGAAAGCATGAATGAAGTGATGTTAGAAATGGATGTTTGTTGGCGAGAACCAAGACGCGTTTCTCTGTCATTGTGCATTCTACATCGTCGTCTTGGATGATAGAATGCTTTTTAAGAACCTTTACAGCATATACCTCATCTGTATCTTTCAATTCAGCCAACATTACCTGTGATTGAAAGTATAATAAATTATTAGGTGCACTACAGCTGCCCTTATCTTCTTATTGTGATGTGTTTATTCCTTAAGCTCTGTCTACACTATCAAACTTGATGTGACAAAAATATGTGATGTGCCCATATATGGACATGATGATGTCATATCACTACCATATTTGGGCATATCACTACCATATTTGGGCACATCACACCTCTTTGACAAACTAGTTTAAAAGTGTAGATTTAAATTGAGTGGATGAGTTAAGGCAGAAGCGCCACCTATAGCAATTTATATGTTCAAGGCTCTCATCAGGAAGAGCAGGTCACCCAGTGTCCATCTTGGCCTATCTCGTTGTGGACCGACAAATAATGAATAACTAAAGTGCTGTTTAGAAACAGCTGTACAACCTGAAGGGACTCGTCAAGTTATTGTCTGTGTTTTGCACACCTGTATGCAAATTCAGGCCAGTAGGCTGCGAGTCACAAGTTATTCTCTTACATAACATTTAATACAAATGTATTCACTGTTCCAATAGTAGAATGCATTTTGGATACATTGGTGAAAATAAAATCCCCTAAATCTGATATTTTCCCTCACCTTTCCAAAACTTCCTTTTCCTAGCACTTTAATGAAATTGAAATCGTTAAGTGTATAAACTTTTGATGGAAGCTGAGAGTGATCGCCCATCGATGTTGGTCCAAATACGTCGTCGTGATCTTCTACTCCTGTCTTCTGCATAGCATCCAACAAATTAGTCTTATCGTCTGATGTGCTGCCCCCTAGAGATTTATATTTGAAATTCAATTAATACATCGTAAATATAATATATTCATAATAATTTTGATTTCTGTTCCTGTTGTTTGCTATTAAATTAATTATTTTTAATTGTAACAATTTAGCCTTTTGCTGTCAGTATATTTTATTGTATGAATTTTTTTTTTGTAAATTTAAGATAAAAAGATATATAAATATCTTAATGTTTGTATAATTAATAATTTTACAGTACTACATCCTATTACATAATAAGATTAATCTGTTACTGCAGTAACAGGAAATTACATTACTACAAGGCTATTTATTTGTTTTGTTTACTATAAATGCTGCAGTAAATACAGTATTTAATGGTGTTGACAGCTATGTACAGTAAGTCGGTAATATTTTTAGGTATTATCTTTTAATAATTATTTGTTTTCAATGTCGTTAATCTTTCATCTAATAAAGAGCACACCTAATGTAACCAAATTTTTACATTAAATATTTTACATTGAAATAACACCACATGCATTCCATTTCATGCAAACACCAATAAACTATGCACAATTGGTATAATACTTGAAATCAAATGAATATTTAGCCATACTTACAATCATGTGTCATGTGATAGCCACAATATTGTTGTTTATTCCACCATTTATATCAATTTAGTATAATTAATTAATTTTATTAAATATATTATAACTTGGTATTTGTGTTCATTATTTTTATTATTATGCCTATAATTATTTATAATTTACTTTAATTTTTTTTAGTTTCTAAATGAATTTTGCCCACTATACTTTATATTTAAATTCGCATAATTGCGCATCAATGTTAACCACTGGCTACACACTGACCAAGTGTCGAAACAGTGTGCACTTAAAATTTAAATCATTTTAATTGAATAACTAAAAGTTTATCATAACCAAATAATTTAGTACAAGGTTAATTTGAATTTTAAAATAATCATTTAATTAATTAAAATAATTAATTGGTAATACTGTACTGCCTATTTCTTACTTTAAAAATTCAAAGCCTTCCAGTATTAATAAAGAAATGGTTATATTGTATTTTTGAATATTAAATGTTTGTATACCTTAGGCCGCTTATGGGTCTGTTTATGCTTAGTAATTTTACCCACGTAGATCGGTGAAATAACCACTAAAATTTGCGATACTTGGCCAATGAAAGAGCTCTATATTTTGGAAATAAATGCCCAAGACACAGAGTCCAGGGAAGAAGATAGAAAGCCATAGATTATCAAATCATTATTAGCTGAAATATTACCTGACGATATCGTTGATTCACGGGACGACACAGAACTTGAGGTGGATTTCATATTATTGTGGGATTTCGTAAAAGAAAACTATAATATCACAACAAAAGAAAACAACACATAAAAAACATGCAGCATACAAAAGACCATTTTTACGAGGCTAAAAATGGAAATGTTTCTTTTCGGACATTTCCAAAAAGTACACAAAAAAAACATTAGATATCAATTATGAGCATTATTATTTTATTTTAAATTGTAATAATACTGTACTTAAGCAGAAGAAATATTAACACTCATAAAAATGGTCTATAAATAATATTATAAAAACATTATTTAAATCGAAACATCATCATGCTCCAATGGTAATATACAAGTGCTCCCAAAAATGATATTCTATTTAGGAACCAACTGTAAATAATTAAAAAACATGTGCTGTTATAAATAATATAACAAATGCATATGTTTATATTTGGTCCCATAATAAATATTATTAAAATATCCTCAGAATGCTATCTGTAAAGGTAGGTTCATTAAATAGATATCTCAATACTGTAATATTTAGTAAATGTGCTATTGATAAATGTTGGATTGCGAAAATTCATGTATCAACAGCTATTCTGAGACCATCCCTTAAATAAATAGGAGGGAGAAATTAAGCACCACATATTTTTGGGTCTTCTTCTGTTATCTTTCATATTTCACTGGTTTTCTATAAATCCGTTTAAAAAAGGAAATAAAATAAGGAAATTATGCATTAACTCAAGATGTTTAAAAAAAATAATTTATTGGATCATATTATTATGTACTGTATTAGGTAAAATCATTGTGCTTGATTTTCAATGAGAAATCACAGAAAATACCTGAAAAATTGTAAAATTGCACATTGATAAAGCATAGTTAATGTGTACATAATACTATTATGGACAACAATATATCATTATGTAAGATGCTTACTAATTGGTCATTCATCGGCATTGATTGGTCAAGCGATTTGATTGGACAATTAAATTATTGTCCAGATAAAATGGAAATGTTGACACAGCCTGCCACATAGATCCATGATGGAAGAAATTAATCCATTGAAAATAATGTTTATGTTTTATAACACACCAAAGTGTATCCTAGCCATTTGATTGGCTAATTACGTATCACATGTCATGCATAATTTGGATCCATTCTCATGATAGTGGGTACATTGCACATTCAGGTTTTTGTAAATAATTTTGAGAAATGTTTGCGATGCCGGCGAATGTTGCGTATTAAAAAAACAACTTTTGAAGCAATAAATTAATTGACTAACATTTTACAGTGGTGTGTTATAAAACAAATAATGTTTTGTATTCATGGAATGTTAACAATACTTTCAAGAGTTGCAAGATAGGTTGCGTTCAGACGTAAAATCAGTTACATACATATGTGTGACTGTACATGTGTAATCAGTGATTGTTCAGACGATGAAAATTTACATGTGTAAACTATAAAAAAGTACCCAGCAATGTCATATTTCATGCATCTTTTTACACTAGTAAGGTATCCTTATCTTGCGATTAATCAGCTTGCGGTTTAAGGTGTAAAATTGAGAAATCCACCTCATAAGGTGGGTTTTTAAAACAGCTAGTTTATCTCCAAATTTTCATCACACACGACCATTACACGTGTAAATTTGTTACGTCCGAACAAGCCCATAGAGTGGTCTATACAACTCCGGTTGCGTTTCGCCTCATTGAATAGACCAGTTAATCTTTAAACTAATGTAAATATGCTCTCCATTCCACACATTCATTATTTGTATAATGTAACGAAGAACCAAGCCGATATTGTCTCCTGAAGATAATGTGATATATTGAATATACGGTATGGTTGAAAATTTATTTTGAAATCATTTATTTACATAATTGCAATTAATTGATTGTATACCTGGATTCTATGAAATTTGCTTAAATAAGATGGTATGTTAACAGAATGTAACAGAAATGTTTAGTGAGTCGACCGATATGCATAGTTAAAGGGGTAAGGGAATTTTTGTCACAGTTCAAACCCATAATTTAAATGGAGATAAGCAAGAAATGAAAAGCTGATATTATAATTCAGGGTTTCATAGTTTTGATCGGCAACAAATTGTAGCATTTTGACCACTAATGAATGCCACAAAGACCAGATCAACTCAACCGGAAATAAAACGCTGACTTGTTTACCACGATATTGCCTCAATATCTGTTTGAAAAGTTAAATAAGAAAGTTATTTCCTTTCCTAATAATTTTGAAATGGAATAAGTAAGAATGGAATTGGTATACATTTACTGTAAGGCAGATCACGCACACAATTTTGAATTTTTAAGCAAAATGGAAAAACCTAATAAATTCGTCAATTTAAACACATACAGTAGTGTTTATCATGAATTGAAAACATCAATTAACTATCTGCTGAGTTTCTAAGAAAAATCTGAAAAACTAATTTTATTTCGGACCTATGAATCCAGGGAGGTTTATCAAAATGTTATGTTTTCAACACCAACAGCCTGGCCAATTACAGGAAAGGAAATAAACAAGTTTAATATAGAGTTTTATATGCAAGTTTAAGTACGGTAGTGGCACTGTGACAAAAGTACTATGACAGAATCAGGACTCCAACCAAGGACCTTGGAATAACTATAGTACCACTATCAAAGTTAAATAGAATCTGACATATTTGTAAATAGATATGATTAGGACCTGGTAGGATGAGTACAGTATGATGCTGAATGTGTCGACGATTCTCTATAATATGCTCAGTATCATAGGCAAGTTCTGTGATACTGTACATCACATGTGACACCTATCATTGCCTAAGCTTAATACTGTATAATACAGGCAAGGTAATACAGATGCTACATATGATGCATGTGTGACACTGTATTGCACAGTTCGCCTATGATACAATAAAAAAAATCCTGTAGATATTGGAATTTTCATTGTATGTCCAGTAGTAGTAGAAGTTTACAGAAACATTTAATCGTAGGCCTACTTTATCAATTATTTGAGCACCTTGAATATAAAATCAACCACAGCAACTCATGCATATCAATGGCAAGCAAATCACCACATGTTTACACAAAAACGAAAAACGATATTTATCATGAATATATAAGTACAACAATTACAATGAAAATCTCTAGGTAAAATCTTAAATCTCAAACGACCAACATTTATTTTTTGTTAAAATTAAATGCTAAATAAGTGACTGTATCTCTGTAAAAATTGTACGTACTTTGTCTGCCTTGTTTGATTTTTATTTTAATGTTAATGAATATATAAATATTGTATACTTTGAATCAATAAACAAAATTTTGATAAAATAAATATTTATTATTGTTATATTAAATGCTAGTGACTTTAAAAAAAAAAATTAGAAGTGTATTTTCCAAAATGTTTTCAAAATTTCATTTACCAACATAAAACTGTTGCTTAACTTGTTTTTCATTAAAATAATAAATGTTTATTGTTGGTAAAATTAGAAGTGACTTTTTAAAGATAAAATTAGAAGTGTATTTTCTTAAATATGAAAATAATAATAAATATTTACTATTGGTAAATTAAATGCTAGTGACTTAATAGTGAAATAGTAAAATAAAATTAAAAGTGTATTTTCCAAAATGTTGAGATTGAAAGCTATTACTAGTGTTTATATAACATTCAACATGATAATGTTTAACCTGGTTTCCATGAAAATAATAAGCATAATTATTGATTAAATTCTAAGAATAGGTTGAAGTTTAGCAGTTTTGACATTTGGAATTGTTACATAATGCTTACTTGTAAACAGTAATTAGGTCTATGAATTGGCAACTTTACGGTTTTATTCCTAAAACAAAAATCATCATAATTTCTGAAAACTATTGAGTGATTTGCAGTAATGCCGCATATAAGAAAATGTTAGGCGTCACATCCTAAAAAAATGGGGGGAATGAGGGAAGTGGTTTTTTTTAAATGTCTGTCAAAAATGATATCTTTGCAAATATTTGTTTCTTTAACAAAAATCATTGTAACTTCTGAAAACTTTACTCAATAATGATTATTATTATATTAAAAGTCTCTGAAAAGGGAAAAAACAGTATTCTGAAAACTATTGAATGATTTTCAAAGAAAATATTAATGTTAGGCGTCACATCCTAAAAAAATGGGGGATGGGGAGGTTTTTTTTTTAAATGTGTCAAAAATTATATCTTTGCAATTTATTATCCCAGACTCATTTATTATTATTTATTTTAAATTATGTATAAAATTATGGATACATAAAAGGAATGAAGAAAAAATTCAAAGAATCTAAATTTTATTGAAGTTACTGTAAAAGTTGAATATGAAATATTTAAGTTAATAAATACATTAGAAAAGTAGAATAATGATAATGATGTCATAATAATGATGTCATAATAAGGATGTCATAATAATGTCATAATAATGATGTCATAATCATGATGTGATAATCAAACCTAAAACACTGTACAAATATATACATTTTTTTACTATTTGAAAATCCATATCTTAAAAAAAAAATCCTAATAGTAAAAATGTAATCAAAAATTTAATTATAAATTGACACTTATTCAAAGCATTTAATTGGTCATTTGAGATTCAGATGTTACCGAGAAGCAAGACACATTTCTCAAGGCGGCTGGTTGGCGTGTGACCAGCCATTGAACGTACACCCAGGCTACGAAACTATTACCTGACTGACTCGACGAGTAATCCGGGTGGGGCGTTTTGTGTTCCCCATGCGCATTCAATCCCTGCGCATAAAAAACAATAAGTACAACTTTAAAAATACAATTGATAAGAAATCCCATTGATGGTAGCTACAGTAGGTTCCTGCGTTATGACACAACTATGTATATATACCAACATAGACAAGTGCCTTATTTTAAATTGCCCACGTCCACACCCAAACAAATATTCATTAAAGTATTACATTAAAAAAAACCATAAATATGTTTTATAATCATTTGAAAATTTAGATAATTGCATAATTAAACATTTATGCAAATTATTAAAGATCATTACTTTTACAAATACCCTTAATTTCACACATACACACACACAAAAAAAAAACATTAAAAAGTTGACCAAATTCAAGCTTGTGGTATCTTGAATAAGAATCTGTAACTGAAAAAATAATATTTAATTAATAAAAAAATGAAAAATATCTTCAGTACTGATGTCAAGGATGGGCAAATTGGTACAGTAATACCAGAAAAATGTCTACATCATTATTTTTATTTACTTTTCGCAAACCCAATATTGTATGTTGCGTTCATCCATCTATAAAATTCAGAATTACTATATCACAGCAATATCCTAATTTCATCCTTATCCACAGTACAGTAATTTAAAATATCATTTTGTTTTAGAAATCATCCATTTTAAAACACTATTTTCATTGTATTATGTAAAATAACTGTTCTATAGAGAAAGACTAACGAGATAAATTCAATTATTTTACTGTATACCAATCCATCTAATCATACAACTCTATGATCTAATATTCCTCCTAGATGATGACCTTTGACCTCAGCTTGCACAGTGTAATACTAAGAAATAAGACGAGTTATAAGCGGCACTGTAAGCACAACCAATTACTGTGTACAGCAGCACCGGTGCAGGCTGTGTAAAAACAAGTCACAGTATAGTAGCCTAGCCTCTGTAATAACTATCACAGAGAATCATCAATAAAACCAATTGTTTTTTACCATTTTATCTTTTATTTTTAAAGTAAAATTAATGAAGTTGAGATAAAATATTATAATAAGAAATAATGGAAGGATTCCCAAACAGATGAGACCGATTAAGCCATGTTGATATCAAAACAAAATCAGAAACAAAAAAAAACAAAAAAATTTATATATTTTTTATAAAATTTATCCTTTTTTGATCAAATTAATTGGGAAAAAAATTCAGAGTTTTATTGTTGTATGATGTATAAATCTGTTTTTTAATATTTCAACAATATTTTGTGAGATGGTGGTGGTCCCATCTAGGTTTTAAATTATGGTATTCTCATTTTTAATTATCAATTAAATATTGAACATTATGATAATTTCTGATCTAAAAGTTTAATGTACTATTAATTCAAATAGACTCTCAGTCATACGCCCGTATTCTTAAACCGGACTTTAGTCGTAGTTCGAGCTAAAACTTTAAAAATGACGTCATTTTAATTCATAAACCGAACTTCAACTAAATCGCCGACTAGTTCACGCCAACCTTGACTAAATCGAGACGAATTTTGATCGATTTTTTTAGTCCTGGAGGGGGCAGGCTAAATGGTCGACTAAATAGTTTTTAAACGATGTTTATGAAAACCGTAACAGTCATTGAGTTGTTATATTGGCCAGATATTGAAAAATGAAATATCTATTTTTATATTAGCTTAATTAAGTATACATTGGTATAAGTTATAATAATGAAAATAATCTTTATTTACAACCGTATACAAATTACATTATTTTCTTCGCGCAAGTCCGACTTGAACTACATCACGCCATAGCGACAATGGTCGATGGTTCGTCGCGATCATACTTTGTTGGTGGCCTAGAAAATATAAAAGTTACCGTACCGCCATGGTTCCTGAATATATTTTGAATATTTTGTTTGTTGTTAATCAAAAGTACTTCACTGTTAAATTGATACTGATCTTGTTCTAATAATTAATGATTAAAATTACTTTTCATGTATATAGTCCTGATGCGTAAAAAGTGTTGTAAGAAAATGGAAAGTGATATCAATGCGCAAAATTTCGTCTGCTCCTCAAATACTCTCTTGTCATTGGCCAATGAATAGCCTTTGTTACCCAGACGTGTGCAACTCGTCTAAAAGCTCGACTTCATTAAGTCGAACTGCAAACTTCGACTACTTCGTTTTTTAATCGAATTTGAAGTAATAGCTCGAACTACGACTTTTTCAAGTCGAACTTCGAACTTCGAACTACGACTAAAGTCCGGTTTAAGAATACGGGCGATAGTCTTTCACATAATTCTCCCTTATTTATTTATTTATCAATAATAATATGCGTTTATAATGTTTAATTTTGAAATTATTGGCAGTGAATTTGCTACCAGAACTCTGCGTATAAAACAGAAAAGTCCTACAGTAGTTTTAAAAACTTTTTGCATTATTGTATTTTCAGTATATTTTTAGCCAATTTAGATTTTTTAATTTAGAAATTAGAATTACATTGGCAGTGACAGGAATTGGTTATCAAATTTGTACGAGAACTCTGCCTATAAAACAGAAAAGTCCCAGTTCGAATCCTTATAATAACTTTTTGCATTAATGTTGTCATCTTTTAATACCATTATTGTATTTCCGGCATATCTCTAGCCAATTTAGAAATTTTAATTTAGAAATTAGAATTATTGGCAGTGACAAGAATTGGCTATCAAATTTGTATGAGAACTCTGCCTATAGAATCCTAGGTCGAATCCTTATTATAACATTTTGCATGATGTTTTCATCTTTAAATACCATTATTGCATTTCCACCATATCTGTAGCCAATTTAGAATTTGTTTTCCTTCGTAATAATCAAGCTAAAAAATGATTTTAAATAATCTTTATGTTGTGAATGTTAATTAACATTTTCAATGAAATACAACTCATTATGATGGCATCATCCACATGATAATAATTATTGTATTTATATTTTACTATTATAATAATAATACTACGCTGTTTCCAAGGCCTACGCCATTAGCATGTATACTGATCTTTCTTTATTCATTTTATAATTTTTAAATTATTGTTAAGTGGCCTTCATTTTCCTTTTGAAGATCAAAATTGGAGTATTTAAAAAAAAACCGAGCATTTTGAAGGATGTTAAAATGTGAAGTTCTTGGTATTCATGTGCACTAGTTATTTATTTGTTTGAGTCAGTTCCCTTCACGTAATTATGAAAAGTTTTTTCGGAGAATTCTGTTTTAAGGGGAATCGCAAGGGGGTGAAGATGTTTTAAGGGGGATCGGCAAGAGTGAAGACATTTTAAGGGGAATGGACAGGGGAATGTTTAAAGCTATGTCTACACTATCAAACTAGTTTGACAAAAAGTTTGATATGACCAAATATGGTAGTGATATAACATCATCATGTCCATATATGGGCACATCACATTTTTTTGTCATATAAAGTTTGATAATGTAGACAGGACTTTCAAGGGAATCACAAAGAGTGAAGATGTTTTACAAGAGGCATTATTCGGAAGTATGTCAAAGCAACCATTTTTTGCAATTGATTATTTATTATTGTATGGGGGGGTGTTGAATGAACTTTCTACATTTTTAGTTTGAGAATAGGCTATCTTCAGTTTATCCAGGTAAGCTTGGCAAAAATAGACTATCAAACAGGGATCAGATTGGAGGATAAAAACTGATGTATTGTATGCTTTTTATTCAATCTAAAACCAAATACAAATGAATGTATTTAGTCATGAATGTGTGCTGGGTGACAACAGCAGATGTTCCCAAATTAAAAACAAAAGCAATCTTCATTTTATATACCTAGTAATAATAGACAGCAAAAAAACTGGCTTCTACAGTATTCTATAGGAATAATATAATGCCTAGTCCTAATGACCTCTTGACCTTTCTAAAAGTTAAGCACACTGTCACACAGCTTCTCCTATCAATAATACTTATAATATTATTTACATTAAGCATTCACTCTGTAAATCCAGTGACTTAATGTGTTTGCCTATAATTATTAAATATTATAAGATCATCATTTTTGTAATGCGATGAAATTTCATGAAGCCACTAAAGAGAAATGAAGGCAAAGAACAGAGTCAGAATTAGACTTGCCACAAATCTGTAGTTATTGTCTGTTTTATGTTATTCCACCAGTCGATTTTTTGTCTGGAAACTATGTGTATGTATGAAATGCCATGTGTGCCAAAATATTTATCTTTTTACTGATATTCGAAATACAGTTTGATAGAACCTAGTCAGAATATACAGTACAACACGAAAGAAAGGGGACAGACAAAAATATGTGGGAGAAGAGTACAGGCACCCTGCCTCCAATTTTTAAATTCTGGATCCACTTCTGCCAATAAACCTGAAATAAAATTTATATTAATTCCCTACAACCAAAAATAAAAAATTGAAATATGTTATATTTATTTATTTTCTTCCTCTGAAAAATAAAAGATGTGCCAAATACTATATTGGCAGTTAGTAACGGATTATCATGTAGATAAAAATTACTGGTATCATATTCACACAATAGTACATTCAAAATTTGTTTTACCTCTTTCCTTCTTCCGATTAAACTGTCAGGAGTTAATCCTATTTCGTTGAGGAGCTGTCCAAGCTTTTTGCTATCGATCCCGCAACTGTTTGCCACATTTTTCTCGCATCTCTTATGTACATTCATCTTGCATGCTGCGTATAAAAAAAATTTTGTTTATTTTATAACTTTTTAATATTTAAATCTAAATGTATTAATATTTGCCCTTAAGCTTGAATTGAACGGTAGCCAGCAGTGCAGCGCCTACCAAATCAGCAAACAGGGAGGCGATCCCCTACTATTTGCAAATAGTGTACCACGTTCTTTAACATGCACTATGTAAACGGGACCAACGGCTTTACATCTCATCCGAAGGACGAGGCCATGAGAGTAAAGCATCTTGGTTAAAGGATACAGTTAGTATGGTACAGAGAGGCTCGAACCCATGGCTAGCGCATGCAAGTCTGATATTATCATTACATCACTCTCTACAGTAGAAGTTAACTCTGAACTCTAAAGCGTGGTTCCCACTAGCGACGCAACACAAGGACGTAACGGCAACGCAAGTGAATTGACCAATCACAAGCGATGGCTTATTCGCTTGTGATTGCTAAAGCTTGGTTCCCACTAGCGACGCAACACAAGGACGTAACGGCAACGCAAGTGAATTGACCAATCACAAGCGATGGCGTATTCGCTTGTGATTGCTAACTGTCTATAACTTCGCTTGTCATTGCGTTGCGTTTACGTCCTTGCGTTACGTTCTAGTGGGAACCAAGCTTTACTGTCTATAACTTCGCTTGTCATTGCATTGACGTCCTTGCGTTACGCTCTAGTGGGAACCAAGCTTTATGAAGCGGACACCTTCAGGACATTAGTGATTCCTTACTAGGGATGTCCCAAAGGAGGGTTTCTAATGTATTGTAAATACACATATCTCTAATTACTTAAAATTAGTTTTTGTAAGGGGCATCAAAACTAAAAAGTCATGTGGTAAGTGGCTACTATAAAGTATGGTAAAAAACATAATAAATTTATTTTTAACAAAATACAAAATTATGCTATAATGATTGCGTGATAGGATCCAGGATTTTGAAATAGGTGGATAGGTGGCCGGGTGGAGAGGAGGTGAGGTGCTGAACTTAAATTAGTGTCGTATCTTTTGCATTACAATTTGCAAAATTTAGGATGGGCCTTATTGAATCCACCTACAGTATGACTACAGTACACCATTCAGCAGAAAAGGGTTAAATTGTACTTCTAGAGCCTGTTTTCCACTAGGCAAATTTATTAATTAATCAACAATTCCTGAGATTTGATTGGAATTACATGAAAATATGAATACACATGCTCATAAACTGATGCGTCAGTTGTAAACAAGGTTTGGGATAGAAAAGAACAAAACACTGTATATGTATGCATTTGTAAACAGTAAGCCACAAAACAAATTCTTCATTATTTATAAATCATTTGATATATACAGTATTCCTTCCGGTTCGATTGGTAACCAATTTAGAATTTTTATCAAATAAAATAAAAGTATTCAAATTGTGCAAGTATTCAACTCCAGGAGACAGAATAACAATTGTACAAATAAAAATACCAGGGCAGTCTAAAATAGATTCAACAGCTGTACATGGGATTTGTTTAAGAGCCTGATATGTCACTAGGCAATCATAGAATTGCAAGTTGACAAGCCTAGGTTTTTTTTTTCAATTCAACCCTATTACCAGAAAGTTTGCCAACTAGATTAAAAATTGGTCAAGTAGCTAAAAATGTGACTTCCTGTTGGTATACAGTACAAGATTAAAACAAGAAAAAATTTCGCTGCTCGACTTTTTGACGTAACACTTTTAATTATTTAAAAAAGGCATGTCAATTATTTGAAATGATTAAAACACATTTTTAAAAAGTTTTGTTAAAAAGTTATAAAATACTGAATGGTGAAATGAGTGAATATGGGAACTACTGTGTAGGGACTATCGTCTATGTTGTTTTCATTTCATCACCTACAGCGTTTACTCACCAAATTTAAAGTGAGTCTCTACGGATTTTTCATGTTTATATATATTAAAAGAATGTTTCAAAATATATTTAGCATTAATTCTACTAGGGATACACTAAAGACACCTGCTTTGTAAATTTTACATTATCTACAAGCTGGTGACCAACTTTTAAATAGTAATAATAATAAATATGGCCCAGTTCATGTAAGTAGGGCAGCTGAATGTAGGGCAGATTTTGCCTCTATTTTATTAACCTAAAACAAAAAGTTCTAGTTCTTATGCTGTGCAAGGGGTAGATAGTGTGAGGCTCTAATATTAATAATAGTATTCTGGATTTATAAAGTGCCTAATGTTGTAAAAACCCTAAGCGCTGTACATAGTATTATTCTGGTAATTTTTGGATCAAACACATATGGAAATATACTCCTATAATGCAGCTAGTAATTAGCGCAAGCGCAAAGTTGTGTCTTGACCTTACCAGGTACCCATTTGTATACCTGGGTAGAGAGAGGCAAATGTAAATAAAGTGTCTTGCCCAAGGATACAAGGAATGTGATTAGCGTTGGATTCGAAACCACGATCTCACGATCACCAGTTGTCCCTGCGTTATGTTCTACCAGGGAGATGTCCCTGGTTCTACTGGGAGTCACGAATAAGAATGGAAAATCATAGTTTATTCTGTATTTGTTCAAATGACAATAAAAAATCTAGGTCATGACCTCTTTACGACATCTTTTGTGACATAAATAAATCATAAAAGCAAATGTTACAACACAAAAACCAGAGCATTTAAAACATTACCAAGGATAGCCCCATGGGATCTGGGTATGAAAGTTAGTAGGTGGGACTATACTATTGAAGCATGGGATTATAAACGGGTTATGTATAGTATATGCAAATCGTGTAATTATAACGCAAAGAGGTCTTACAATTGCATTGCAATCCCTGTTTGATGACGCCGTACAGTAGAGAGCCACAGTGATCGCAAAATGTGAATCTTTTATAATTGTGAACCAAAAACTGATGAGGAACGTTGATCTGAAATCGCATATTCGGATTTTCTGTGTCCTGAAATTAAACAACAAAATATTAGATGAACGGCAAGGAGAGGGAAGGATTATCTTAAAATGGTTCAATGTTTTCCTTCCTTGCAGCAAACAAAACTTGATTGATACAGTATAAACTGTCAATCTATACATGTCATTTTATACTTAATAATGCAAAGCTCTATCTACACTATCAAACTTTATGTGATGTTCCCATGGACATGATGATGTCATATCACTACTATATTTAGGCATATTACTACCATATTTGTGCACATCACATTTTTTTTGTCACATAAAGTTTGATAGTGTATACAGACCTTAAGAATCAAATCAATTTAGGGAATTACTCGAAAAAAATATTCTCAATGTTGAATGTCAATTGCATAAAGTATAAATGCTAAAATGAATGATTAATTAAGTTTTTAAGGTAGAATATCATATATCTTGTGTAAAAGAATAATAGTTTTTCCTCACTACTGTAGGTTTAGCCAATTGCACCCCTTCCCCTCCAAATGCCCTTCTGCTCCTTCACTGATCCCCTTCCCCACTCAACTTCTACCTACTGTACAATGAAATTCCTTTACCTTGTTTTCCTCTACCCCTACATTTATGTTTAATTATTTTAATTTTAAGATCTTACTATGATACTAGTGGTGGCCTACTAATATCTCTTCATCTAAGGGCTTGTTCAGACCTACGGAGTAATGCTTTCATATTGTATGCGGTGTACAACTCTATAGGTCTGAATCAGGAAAAGATTAGTGGAAGCCACCTCCTACGACACTGATCTTTCGTTTGTTACAACTCAAGGTACTGTACAAGATAAGTGAACGCCGCTTACGATAAGTCATGCAACAACGATTTTGCCCTCTAACCAATCAAATTTACTCCTGCATACCAGATGTTTACCCAAATTGGTGACACTTCAGTTTCAAACGAAAAGCAAATCTGAACACTTTGCTTTTACGAAGCTAATGCTTGCGATACGAACGCATAACTCCATGAATCTGAACATACCCTTAATTTGTTTAGCTAGTTTTACCACCTTTACCAGACTACAGTAGCTACCTTGTTGGTACCCACTCTCATCTTTTATCTATATTACTCATGTATTTTTTTCTTTCGATTGTATATAAAGCTCTGTCTACGCTATCAAACTAGTGTGACAAAAAAGTGTGATGTAACCAACAATGGTAGTGCTATTACATCATCATGTCCATATATGGGCACATCATATTTTTTGTCACATAAAGTTTGATAGTGCATCCAGAGCTTTAAAGATCGCGGTAACACCATCTGTATCCCTTATCATCATAATTTTTAATATTAGCTAGTCTTATATCACCAGACTTTTTTAATTTGTTACTAGTCTTACCTCACCAGGGTTTAGTTCTTTACATTTAGTGATCATCAAAGTATGACATCGTTTATGAACCACGACAGTACATACTAAAAGAAAAAATAAAAATACATTTAAGTATGGAAGGTAAACTGTGCATAAATATACTTGAATCTCCTTAAATTTAAATAAGGATACAACCCACCTTGAATTTTATGGAAACTTGTGGGTTAAATAAAAATGTTTTGTTGCCGCTGTTGTGCGTGATTGTATGTTTTAAATTGCTATATTAAATTATTACAAAAAATATTTTTTAGAGCATTTCATTTTAAGCTAACTCACTGTAATACTGCATTTAAAAACTGCTTTGTTGATGTAATTCAAAAGCGATTTATTTATTATTCATTGCGCAATGACATTCAACAACGACCCTTACCTTGACATTGATAGCCTTGACTGTACAGCCCCCTGTAAACATAATGTAATAAACTTCGTAAAAATGTATTAGGAAAAAAAATGATACTAAGTACAGTATATCATTAAAGTATTGGAAAGAATAATTAATAATAAGAATAATATTCATTCTTCTATAAGTGCTTATTGCACAATGCTTCAAAGTGCTTCACATTATTACCCACTATGACATTTTTTTTTATCAAACATGTATGGAAACATTACATACACCCATAATGCAACTAGTAATCAGCGCAAAGTCTTGATCTAACCGGCTACCCATTTATACACCTGGGTGTAACATCCAAATATACATACCATATAAACTCTTTACAGTGTGAACAGAATGTTGGTTGTCGTAAAAACGTTGACATGAATTTGTGACCGTTGATCTGTCGTATTCTCTTGCCTCTAACGGCCAAACGACGCTTGTGCATTGCATTTTCCCTGGCTCGAAATACCCTTTCACCGGATGGTGCTTCGGCACCTAAAAATAGATAAAAAAGAGAACAATTACTGTAGTTTTTCATTTAAAGCAATTTACCAAATTTGCCGCCTTTAGTTGAGTGGTTTACTTTAGTACCCTATGGTTAAAAAAGTGCATGTTAAACATATTAGGAGGAGGTAACTATAGGCACAATATAGTAAAGATGGTACCAATACCAATTGCCTCGTCCCAATTGAGAAGCAACATCCAATTTTCTTTAAAATATTATCCATTTTGAAATAGATTTATTATAGTTTTCAACTGTGTATGGAATAAATGTAAAGGTGTTCATTCTGAATGTACTGTACAGTAGGGAAATAAGCTGTTAGGAGCTCATTTTACTAAGCTTCGGCATTATGTGGTAGGGTGGCCAGTTCCTTTTCACACCACCTTATCCTTCCTAGTAGTATGTTCAACCAGGTAATCATTTACAGCCGAGTACACTGGGAGTGGTCGGGAATTAAACTCGGTCTCTCTGTATGACAATTAAGTGTCCTAACCACTCAGCTACAGTACCAAACTCCTTGTCTATGGAATACCAACTCTAATAGCGTTTTCAATAGAAAAAAATATTTGATGAATTGAGTGTACAAACATGTAAACTAAATATAGTACTATTAGTACTAAGAACTATTTGTTTCTTATATTATCTGTTAAAAAATGTGATTGTAAATGTAATTATAGATCTTGTGATTCCATATGTGTAGGATTAAAAGGAGATACCATCTGCTAAAGGAATCAAGGGTATTAATCATTTCAATGTAAATTAATTATCAATGATTTTTAATTAATCCTTTTTAATCAAATACACTTACACTACAATGAATGTACAATGTAGAACAGCATCAAACACCTGGATTTAATAAAGAAACAAAATCTGATATAATTTCAAATTCTTTACAAATTACATTTTCAGTTTTGTTTTTTGGGTTGGTCTACATTAGTCAGTATGTTCAGTTTTCTATGATGTCATTGCCATCACCATACCATATATGGTTATGATGTGCCCATATATGGTTGTGAATTGATGAGGTAATTTATTGCCTACTCTCTCATAATACAGTAAATGCTATACAGAGCAGATTCAACTTATTATTCAACAAGCCCATAATAGTTATGATACATCAAGTGGTTATAAATATGTCGACACATCCATATTGTATATAGTCATGATGTACCCATCATGATGTACCCATATATAGTCATGATGTACCCATATATAGTCATGATGTACCCATATATAGTCATGATGTACCCATAGTCAGATGTGCCCATATATAGTCATGATGTGCCCATATTTACTGTAGTCATGATGTGCCCTTATACAGTATAGACATGATGTGCCCTTATATAGACATGATGTGCCCTTATATAGACATGATATGCCCTTATATAACCATAATATGCCCTTATATAGTCCTGATGGCATCACACCCATAGAGAGTTCATAACATGTCCGTCTTATAGTAAATGCTACAAAGTTTGAACAGAGTTATGAATTTCAACTCATTACTCTTTACATCGTCTACGGCTAATTTGCCACTGATGCAGTACACGATAATTGATTACATCATCAACAGCTTTGCTGATGTCACTGCGCTAAAGTTGTGATGTCACAAACACTAAATATAGCTGATGGTATCTCCCATGATGAAAGAAAATGGTGTAACACACATTAGAAAATGTACTTCATATGTAATGAACACAATGAAATGGATGCTTTTTTTTCCGATCTACGTGTGAACTCCAAAAAGCAGTATTTTATTACAAAACAACGTCAATAAATCAGTTTTCAATTATCTTGAAGGCGTGAACCAAAATTATAGAAAGTCTTTATATCCTGATACTCAATTTGAAAATATGCTTTTTTTGTTCTTATTCTTTGAAGCAATTTCATTAGATCAATGAAAGAAAACAATGATTTTTTTTATATTTTTATTTATTTCATAATCTCATTCAACAGCGGGAAACCCGCCCCTTACAGAATGGAATGAAATAATTATTACTAAATATTAACTGGAATACCCTTGTCTGATAGGGGTGTTCAAATGATGTATTTTGAGTTGTTCAGCACTTAACTCAGAAGGGAAACGGGCCAATTTTAGTTTATCCAGTTAAGCTAGGCTCAAACTATACAATGCAAACTTGAATGCTTTGCGGAGAGGTGTAAGTATTCCATTATAAGATAGTTCTGAAGGAGGGATGGCACCAGCATGGGGCCAGGGTGCAATTTTTTTTCTTCGTACATAAGTTGGGTACCCATTATGTGAAAGATAGCCGAACTACATCCTAAATGTAACTAAAGTAACCCTGTAAATAATCTCTCACTATAAATAAAAAAGAAGTTGCTCATGGTATTCGAACCCCATACATCAACATGTAAAGTCCATAGTCTAATCCACTCAACTACACAGACGGCTCGACAGAAAGCGTTTGCATTAGCGAATTGTAGCTCAATTCTTACGTCACATCTTATGGATGACAAATGAATATTCATGTATATTTTGTGACATTTCGTGAGGGGTCGCCAACTTACTGTACAGTATGTATGAAAAGAAATATCGTGGCCAGGGCTAGAGTTTGGGAAAGGCAAAATGGCAACAACTAGTTGATAATTTAGTTGCAATCTTTATTTTATTTCGTTCTTTGGTTTTTTTTGCTACAAAAATAATAATCAAAACCAGGTACTACGGTAAGTAAAATTTCTAGTTGCCCTATGACCTAGAGGATTGTACGGGCATAGGAGATGAGATACAGTAGTTCTCATCATGATAAGATACACAGGTATATGCAATTTACTTTTAATTAATTTTTTAATTAATAAATAGAAAAAGGTGTAATGCTGCATATTCATGTTTAGCTGGAAAATCTGTATAATCATAAAGAACTGTAAATGTATCTATAAAAAAAGTGTGAAAATTAATGTTGCATGAACATTTTAATCAAACTCAATATTGAAACTGTTATACATTTTTAATGTATTATATTGAATATTCATATTGAATGACTGGATATTCTCTAAGGATTATAAAAGGTCACGACATTTGCAATAACCAGGTCAATCGGATTTTATAGCGAGTGTATACATTTTCATGTAGAAAATGCTTATTATATTTAAATGTTTTTTTAAACAATAAATAATTTATATTATTATATAATAATAAAAAAAGATGTTAAAATTTCTTTAGCTGTACAGTACGTTTTCTTGATGTGAAGCTTACCAATAAGTAGTGCTCCTAAGAAAAATCGGAAAGCAAAAAAATCCTTATAATTTTTCCAGATATCGGCGAAACTGTACAGTAATACTGTAAAAAAGTGAAAGTTGTTTTTTGTCCCAAAAGCGGAATAAAAGATGATTTGAACCAAGGATACACGAACCAAA